>NW_026991710.1:183975998-189290998 GCF_029215605.1 Mirounga angustirostris
TCTTGGCATATAATTTGCATAGTAGTCTCTTACAATCCTGTGTATTTCTATTGTGTCAGTTGCTATTTCTCCTCCTTCACTTCTGATTTTATTTATTTGAGTCCTCTCTCTCTCTCTCTTTTTTTTTTTTTTTCTGATTGAGTCTGACTAAAAGTTTATCAATTTTATTGAGCATTTCAAAGAACCAGCCCCTTTGATATGTTCTATTTTTTTATATTATATTTCATTTATTTCTGCTCTAATCTTTATTATTCCCTTCCTTCTACTCTGATTTGGGCTATGTTTTTTCTTCTTCTTCTAGATCCTTTAAGTGTAAGGTTAGGTTGTTTGAGATTTTTCTTATTTCTTGAGGTAGGCCTGTAGTGCTATGATTTTCCCACTTAGAACAGCTTTTCCTGCATCCCCAAGATTTGGGGCCATTGTGTTTTCATTTTCGTTTGTCTCCATGTATTTTTTGAAATTTCATCTTCAGTTTCTTGGGTAACATATTCATTTTTTAATAGTATGTTATTTAGCCAGCATTACTCTGATACCAAATCCAGATAAAGATACTACAAAAAAAGAAAACTATGGGCCAATGATGAACATAGATGCAAATATGCTCCAGAAAATATTAACAAACCAAATCCAGCAATACATTAAAAAAATTCACCACAATCAAGTGGGATTTATTCCAGAGATGCAAGGGTGGCTCAATATTCACAAATCAATCAATGTGATGCATCACATTAATATGGGAAAGAATAAAAGCCATATGATCATCTCAATAGAAGCAGAAGCAGCATTTGAGAAAGGACCACATCCATTCATGATAAAAACTCTCAACAAAGTAGGTGTAGAGGGAACATACATCAACATAATAAAGGTCATATATCAAAAACCCACAACTAATAGCATATTCATGGTGAAAAACTTAAAGCTTCTCCTCTAAGATCAGGAATAAGACAAGGATGTTCACTCTCACCACTTTTATTCAATACTTTTATTCAATATAGTACTGGAAGTCCTAGCCACAGCAAAAGCAACAACAACAACAACAACAAAAAACCAAGAAGGAAAAATAAAAGCCATCCAAATTAGTAAGGAAGAAGTAAAACTAATACTATTTCTAGATGACACAATATGGTATATAGAAAACCTTAAAGACACCACCAAAAAGCTACTACAACTGATAAGTGAATTCAATAAAATCACAGGATACAAAATTAATATACAGTGGTGCCTGGGTGGCTCAGTCGGTAAAGCATCTGCCTTCAGCTCAGGTCATGATCCCAGGGTTCTGGGATTGGGCCCCACTCAGGCTCTCTGCTCAGTGGGGAGCCTCCTTCTCCTGTCTCCCTCTGCCTACTTGTGCTCTCTCTCTCTCTCTGTCAAATAAATAAATAAAATCTTTTAACAAACAAACAAAATTAATATACAGAAATCTGTTGCATTTCTATACACTAATAATAAAGTAGTAGAAAAGGAAATTAATAAAACAATCTCATTTATCATTGCACCAGAAAGAAGAAAATACCTAGGAATAAACTTGACCAAGGAGATGAAAGACCTGTACTCTGAAAATATAAAACATTGATAAAAGAAATTGAAGATGACACAAACAAATGGAAAGATATTCCATGTTTGTGCATTAGAACAACCAATGTTGTTAAAATGTCCACACTGTCCAAAACAATCTAGATTTAATGCAATCTCTTTGAAAATGCCAGCAATATTTTTCACAGAACTAGAATGAATAATCCAAAAATTAGTATTGAACCATAAAAGACCACAAATACCCAAAGCAATCTTGATAAAGAACAGCAAGGCTGGAGTTAGCACAGTCCCAGATTTCAAAGCTGTAGTAATCAAAGCAATATGGTGCTAATGCAAAACTAGACACATAGTTAATGGAACAGAATAGAGAACTCAGAAATAAACCCACGCTTTTATGGTCAATTAATCTACATCAAAAGTGGCAAGAATATACAATGAGGAAAAGATAGCATCTCCAAAAAAGTTGTGGAAAAAACTGTACAGCTACAGGCTAAAGAATGAAACTGGGCCACAGTTTTATACTATCCACAAAAATAAACTCAAAATGCATTAAAGAATTAATGGGAGACGAAAACCATAAAAGTCCTAGAAGAAAACCTAGGCAGTAATTTTTTTGACATTGGCTGTAGAAACTTTTTTCTAGATTATCTCTTCAAGCAAAAAAAAAAAAGGCAAAATTAAGCTATTGGGATTACATCAAAATAAAAAGCTTTTGCATAGTGAAGGAAACAACCAACAAAATGAAGAGGCAGTCTACAGAACAGAGGAAGATATTTGCAAATGATATATCCAATAAGACATTAATATCCAAAATATATAAAGAACATATACAACTTAGTGCCAAAAAAAACCCCACAAATAATCTGAATAAAAATGGATAGAGGACCTGAATAGACATTTTTCCAAAGAAGATACATAAATGTCCAACAGACACAAATAAAGATGCTCAACATTGCTAAACATTAGGGAAACGCAAATCAAAACCACAATGAAATAATCATTTTACCCCTGTCAGAATGGTTAGAATAGAAAGACAAGAAACAAGTGTTGGCAAGAATGTACAGAAAATGAGACCCTCATGCACTGATGGTGGAAATGCAAATTGGTATAGTCGCTGTGGAAAACAGTATGGAGGTTCCTCAAAAAAGTAAAAATAGAATTACCACATGATGCAGTAGTTCCACTTCTGGATATTTACGCCCCCCCCCCCACAAAAAATGAAAACACTAATTGAAAAAAGTGCATGCACCCTTATGTATATTGTTGCATTATTGATAATGGCCATATAATAGCCAAGATATGGAAACAACCCAGGCTCTACCCCATAGATTAATGGATAAAAAAGATGTCACACACACACACACACACACACACACACACACACAGAGGAATATTACTCTGCCATAAAGAGAATGAGGTCTTACATTTGCAACAACATAGATAGATCTAGAGAGTTTAATACTAAGTCAAATAAGTCAGTCAGAGAAAGATAAATACCATATGATTTCACTCATATGTGGAACTTAAGAAAGAAAACAAATGAACAAAGAAAAAAGACAAACAAAAAAATCAAGACTCTTAAATACAAAGAACAAACTGATGGCTGCCAGAGGCAAGGTGGCTGGGGAGAAATAGATAAAAGGGATCAAGAATACATTTATCTTGATGAGCCCTGAGTAATGTGTATGTTTGTTGAGTCCTTATATTTATATAACTGAAACTAATATAACACTGTGAGTTAATTATACTTCAATAAAAAACAAGCAAACAAACAAAAAAACAAATAGAATATGAGTAAGGCACATTGAGTGTATCTCCTGAAGTCTATTGAGAACTAAATATTGTTCTCACCATTATGATCATTAAGAGTTGTCTCTCAGATTAAAATACAATGTATGATAAATGCAGTACATTGATGTTTTCTTAATAAAAATATTAACATCATCTAGAAAGATATATGTTATGCCAGATAAACATGAAAAATGGTCAAAGGACATGAATAGATAATTCAAAAACTAGGAAGTGCAACATATGCACACATTTATGAAAAATAAAAGAAATGCAATGAAAACACATTTCCCTTTTAAATCTCTTTAGGAAAAAATGGTTTTAAATGATAATATCTCATGCTGGCAAGGGAATAAAGAAATGGCTACTCTCTTACATATCTGATTGCATTTTTAAATGCTCCAACACTTTAGGAAAGCAATTTGGCATTTTATTAGGAGCCATAAAAAATTTATACTTTCTGTGCCAGAACCCCTTTTATGTAAATCTGTCTTAGGGAAACAACCCCAAACACAGAAAAAGTTATAAATTTAATTCAGCATTATTTATCATAGCCCCCAAATACAAATAAATTAAATGTCCAATGATAAAGAAATGATCAAATTATAGCACATTCAGTCAGTAGAATATCTTGCATTTTAAATTAATTTAGTAATTATAAACACTTATGCAGCAATATGGGAAATGCTTACAGCATGATAGTAAATAACAAACTGCTATGTTTTTGGAGCAACTGATAGAAATAAATGAAGACAATATAATTTTAAAAATACTTATTTGAACAATTCCAAAAAACAAGTATGCATGTGGGGGGAAAAATTATAGAAATTTACCAAATGGACCTAAATAATTGTTTTAGGATGATGGATTTTCTTTTTTAACATTATGCACAATTTTTGATGTAATTATACTACTTTTAAAATATAATTCATAGAAGTTTTTAAATTAATTATATGAAATTAAATAAACACCAAATACTATATACTAAAAAGTTTAGAAGTACTTTTCTAAATAACAACTTGGTCAAGAGAAAATTGAATACATAATAACATTGTTTAAAAAACTGTGAAAGGGCGCCTGGGTGGCTCAGATGGTTAAGCGTCTGCCTTCGGCTCAGGTCATGATCCCAGGGTCCTGGGATCGAGTCCCGCATCGGGCTCTCTGCTCCTTGGGAGCCTGTTTCTCCCTCTGCTTCTCTCTCTCTGTCTCTCATGAATAAATAAATAAAAAAATAAATCTTAAAAAAAAAATAAATAAATAAAAAATAAATAAAAAACTGTGAAAATCAAAACATTTCATATAGTTCCCATGAGATCTAATCAAAACAGTGTTTAAAGTTAGAGCCCTAAATTTAAATGCTTTTTCTAAGAAAAATGTAAAAATAAGTTCAGTAAGCTATCAACTAAAGAATGCTTTAAACACACACCCAAAGTAGGAAGGAAGGGAGTGAGGGAGTGAGAAAGAAAATAGAGAGATGCAGTTAACGTATTTAAAATTGACCTTTGAGCAACATGGGTTTGAACAGTGTGGGTCCATTTACAGGCAAATTTTTTTGGATAAACATAGTATTGTAAATGTATTTTCTCTTCCTTATGATTTTTTTGAAAGTTTATTTATTTATTTGAGAGAGAGAGAGAGAGCATGAGTGGGGTTGGGAGGGGCAGAAGGGGAGAGAGAGAGAATCTCATGCCGACTCCGCACTGAGCAAGGAGCCCGACATGGGGCTCAATTTCATGACCCTGAGATCACGACCTGAGCCAAAACCAAAAATTGGATGCTTAACTGACTGAGCCACCCAGGGCCCCCTCTTCCTTGTGATATTTTTAATAACATTTTCTTTTCTCCTAGTTTGCTGTATTATAAAAATACAGTATATAACACATATATCATACAAAATATGTGTTAATCAACTGTTTATGTTATTGGTAAGGCTTCTGGTCAATAGTAAGCTATTATTAGTTAAGTTTTGGGGGAGCAAAAAGTTCTAAGTAGGTTTTCAACTGCAGGGGGCTTGATGCCCCAATCCCCACATTGTTCAAGGCTCAATTGTACTATATTTCTGGCAAAGTTTGTAGAAAGTGGTATCTAAATCTAGGCTCAGATAGAAAGAAAAATATAATTTGAAAATATAATGTTTAGAATGTTTAGCTTCCTTAGAGGTTATCCAACATTACAAATCAATGTACGAAGAACTATAGCAAATTTCAACTCTATCTCATATCCAAATGAGTATAATCTGGTCACTGAGATGTGGAATTAAAAAGTAGTCTGTTCATGTTGGAGCAAGATTCAGCAGATAGGATCCAGCTTTGTAGGTTTGGCTCTTTTTGTGGGGGAAGGGGGGATAGTTAATGAAGAGTAAAAATTACGAAAGTGGTCAATATATAAGTGTCTTCAGACTAGGGCCAAATGTGTTTGACTCCAGGCAGGACTTGGTCCTTTAAGATGTATCATTATGCGATCAGGGAAAGTAAATCAGTAGCCAAGTGTCTTAGTTTGTGTTCCCTCAGTTGGAAATGCTGAGACAAGGATTGGATTCAAATCACTTATTTGGTAACTTTTCAAATACATTGGGAGGGAGATTTCAGGAAGCACCACACCCTCATCCTGTGTAGGTGGATGAGGAAGGAAGAACTCCCCAACAGACTGAAGGAGACCTCCATGATAGGACAAAAGGAGATAGGTAAGTCACACACAGAGTCAGCAAGAAGCAGAGGGGCCAGAGTGGACATATATAATGAAAGCTCATTAGAGACACGCTGGATTCTAGGCTTGGGAGAATAACACTAATTTCTAACACCCAAGGTGGTCCAAATTTACCAAAATACTGATGCTAGGACAGGGCCAAAGTATGGGCCTTGAAAGTCTTAACTGTCTGCAGCTGAGTGAAAATAGAGTGAGCCAAGGATGAACATCATTACCATAGGTTAAAAGAGATTTAGATACATAAATATTGTATGTATATGTATATTGTATGCATATGTATTTCAGTTAGTGTCAGAAAAATATTCAATAGAAGTTCAGCATGTATTTCTAGTTAAATTTGGAACAGGAAGAAAGAGTTTCTACCTTAATATGATAAAAACAAAATTCTTTGAAACAGGATTAATATTAAACTCAACCCAAAATCCCAGTCATCTTCTTTAAAATTGGGACAAAATTGGGGTGGTCACTACAAGGGTTAAAATAGTGTCTTTGAAGTTTGGATGATACACAAAGGTATAAACAGAAATACTGGGAATAAATATTGAAAAAGAAATAAAACTGTATGGTTTGCTTATAACAAGATAAATAAATTACTAAAATACAATTTGGATTTTTTAAAAAATGACTTTAGGAAAAAAGTGATACAAAGAAAATCTCAATAGTGGACCTCTCCTCAAGATTTGTGCTCCACTCGAAGAATTTTCCTCTTCTGAAATCTTCAAATTTCTCTCTCTTTCGGTTCCCTTCAATGTCTAATTTTGACTTCTCATTTCCTTTCCTTGACCTATGTTCTCTATACATCTTAAGTATTGGGATCCTTCAGTGTTGTTTTTTTTTCCTTCCTTATTCTCACATGACATCAAAACCAAAATATCCAACCATGTACTGTGATTTGACGTTTACTATGTCTAACATGCCCACTCTCCTCACCCCCAGACTACAGACTTTATAAGAACAAGAAAAACATCTAATCCATCCTTGTATGGCCAGCACATTCTTAACACAGAGCTTAGCATATAATAGATACTTAATAGATGTTTGTTTAAGTAAACAAACTAATAAACATAAATGCATTTTATGCTAACTTGTAAAATAATGCTACATAAAATTTTGGAAAGGATTTTGAACTGTTTTTTTTAAATGGTCCCTTTTTTTATTTAAATTCAGTTAGCCCACGTATAGTACATCATTAGGTTCAGATGGAGTGTTCAGTAATTTATCAGTTGCGTATAACACCCAGTACTCATTCCATCAAATGCCCTCCTTAATGCCCATCACCCAATTACCCCATCCCCCTACACCCCTCCCCTCCAGCAACCCTATAGTTTGTTTCCTATAGTTAAGAGTCTCTCATAGTTTTTCTTTTCTTTTTCTTTTTTTTTTTAAGATTTTATTTATTTATTTGACAGAGAGAGAGAGACAGTGAGAGAAGGAACACAAGCAGGGGGAGTGGGAGAGGGAGAAGCAGGCTCCCTGCCGAGCAGGGAGCCCGATATGGGACTTGATCCCAGGACCCTGGGATCATGACCTGAGCCAAAGGCAAATGCTTAACCAACTGAGCCACCCAGGTGTCCCTCTCATGGTTTTTCTTCCTCTCTGCTGACTTCCCATTCAGACATTTTTGGTAAACAAAATACTTTTTACTATAATAATATTTTTTTTAAATAAGGAGAGTTCTACCAGACTATATTACATATCGCCAATAAAAGCTGTTTGGTAAAACCATGAGACAGAACTACATATCCACTAGAATGTCTAAAACTAAAACAACTGACTAAACCAAGTGTTGTCAAGTATGTGAAGGAACTGGAACTCTCATACTCTGGTGGTGCTGGGAATATAAACTTTTACAGAACTTTAGAAAACAGTTTGACAATTTCTTTTAACATTAAACATATATCTACTATATGACTCAGCCAGTTTTGGGAGAATATCCAAAAAAAATAAAATCATATGTCCACACAAAAACTTATACACAATTTTTTATTGAAGTATGGTTGACACATAATGTTACATTAACTTCAGGTGGATACACAGGTGTTTATAGCAACTTCATTCTGTTGAGAAGGAAGAGCAGGAAGAGGAGGAGACCAGAAAAGTCAATAGGATAACTTTCTACATAAAGCCTTTTGTTTTTAGCTCTAAGTCGGTTAAAATTAGGGAGAGCTATACTCTGGTTCCAAGAACTGAGGAATATAGATGGCTCTTACCCAGGGCGGGTGCCCTACCAAGTGTAGTGAATAAAACTACACGCTTGATGCATGCAGCGATACTGTGCCCTCCGCATGGCTTTGTGCTCCTGAATGGGTTTTGCTTAGGAGATACGTTGTAAACAGGGATGATGTCAGTGAGGCTGCCTGGAAGACTGGAAGGATAGACTCTCTGAGGAGAAAACATCAATCTCAAATTAAATCTTCCTTGAAGCTGCCCAGAGTAACTTATTCTGTCTTCTCAAGGGTGAGATGACTGATAGCCAAGTTGCAAGTACATGGATTCTTAAATAAATCTGTTCATGTGGTTCAAATTTATGCTGTTCCATGTATTCGTTCTGATTCACACAGACACAGCCTGTTCTGATGTTTTTGCAGCAATGGCCCACCAAAAACCTCTTCCTGTGTATTTGTTTTCCTCTGTCCATTTGTATAGCATACGAAATTATTTATCCTCCACAATTGCCCAGAATTACACATGTGCGACACAGAATGTGCAACAGAGCACAACAACTGAAGCGTAAAATAAGTGACAAATACGAGACCAATGCAAAACAAAATGGGGTTATGATTCATAGGCACAGACAATAAATACATTACGTATCATCTAAACAGGGGACACTTTCTAAAGCGGGTAAGTCTATGTCAGTATAAACAGATGACTAGATAAGTAAATAAATAAGAGAGAAGAGACAAATCTCTGTAGAAGAATTCCAAGTAATTTATGGAGATACTTCGCCATTGGCAGGGGTGGGGCCATAAATTGTCATTCCAGAAGTATGGGCTGCCACAGTGCCTTCCCTCCAGAAAAAGAAGGTGGGGACGTAACTTTACAACAGAGAAACCTAATCCACACTTCCTCAGTCAGGTGATTAAGGTCAGTATCTACGATGATAAATTACATTGACAGTAAGTACCTTTATTATGATGTGATCATCATGGCATTTTTATCTCTATTGTCTTCCACTCCCAAACCTATAATTCCAGCCTAATCATGAGAAAAACATCAGATAAATTCCAATGGTGAGGCATACTGCAAAATAATCGAGTAGACTCCTCAGAATAGTCTAGGTCATCAAAATCAAGGAAAGTCTGATACATGGTCACAGCCAAGAGAACCCTAAAAAGAGGACAATTAAACATAATGTGGGTTCTTGAGTGAGATCTTGAAACAGAAAAAAGACATAGGTAAAACTAAGGATATCTGAATAAAATATGGACTTCATTTAACAATCATGTATTGGTTCCTTAGTTCTAACAAATGTACCATATTAATAATATGTTAATAACAGGGGAACCTGGGTGTGGAGTATTAAGAACTCTCTGTAATAGCCTCTCAACTTTTCTGTAAATCTAAAACTTCTGAAAATATAATTTATTATGAAAAAGTGCAAGGATATGATCACTAGGCAAAGGATGAAAAGAATTCACAATCAAATTTCACTGAAGCCTCAGAAAGCCTTCAGGAGCATGATTTTCTTAGCCAATATTCATAATCTTTCACAAATATGCATCATTTGACCTTAACCATCCATGATTTCTATAGAATTTTATTTGTGTTCAATAGTTAAGCACTGTTTTTGTTTCCTTTAAATTAAATTTTTTTTTTTGCCCTAGCTAATATAATCACACAATTCAAAAGTATAAAAACTATGCATAGCAAAAGCCAACCTCCCAGACTCAGCAAACTAGTTATCACTTTCTTGTGTATCCTGCTGGAGAAATTTTACATGTCTGTCAAGAAAATCTATCTGTGTCTATTTTTCCTTTCTATCATTTTTAGACAAATACTTACATATCACGTATGCTGCTATGCACTTTGCTTTCTCTATTGAGCAGTAGATCTTAGAGATTTTTTTCATGTAATTTAAAAGCTTTCTTATTTCTAAAAAAGTGAAAGGATTACTAATGATTATGTTCAAACAATAAATGAAATTAGACCTGTAGTTGGCAAACCAGGATGTACAGCACACTAGAATGGAGGAATATTCTTGCTGGGGGGAGATTGAAGTTGATTGTATACATTCTAGAAGCTAGCATAAGCAAAAATAACTATTATTTATTATTAATTATCATTACCATTGTTATTATTGCAATATAAGTGTCCATAAGAAAAATATATGCTTATGTAATTAGCTAATATGGGAATTGAATTTTTATCCTCTTGTGACAAATAAAGAGAAACAAACCCCTGAGGAGAAGAAAGCCCCACTTCCAACCAGAAGTCATCCTAAAACTAACTCAGTAGGCAAAGATTCTCCTTAAAGTTATCATTTTCTTTCACCATTTACTCCCCTGCTCTAGCACAATGAACACTCTCAAGATGTCACTTTTATTTATGGTTCATGAGGGTAGACATGTTGGTCCATTTTGTTCACTGCCTGTCCCCAGAGCGTAGAATACTAGAGTTAACTGCTTAAAATATATTTGTTGAGTCAATGAATGAGTGAACAAATGAATTAATACAGAGACCAAATCAAGAAGGGAGAATCAGAGTAGTGCAAGAGTCCTAAGAAAGACAACAAAAGTCGTATTGTGCAATGAGCTAAAGTGTCAGGGCTATCAACTTGCCAGTTCACTTGGGGTAAGTTGTTTAATCTCACTGAACCTCAGATTCTCATCTCTAAAACTATATTCAAATATATGCCTCAGTGGGCGTGTGGGTGGCTCAGGTGTTAAGCGTCTGCCTTCGGGTCAGGTCATGATGCCAGGGTCCTGGGATCGAGTCCCGTATCTGGCTCCCTGCTCAGAGGGGAGCTTGCTTCTCCCTCTCCCTCTGCTGCTCCCCCTGCTTGTGCTCTCTCTCTCTCTTTCTCAAATAAATAAAAATAAAAAATAAAATAATAAAATATGTGCCTCAGTAAAAAGTATGTGCCATGTTGGGTCTTCATTATACAGATGAAATATACATACAGACAGACCAACATACACACACACAATACATATATACACACACATATAAATATAATGTATTCAAGTATATCAATAGGTCTATTGTATACAGAGAGAGAAATTGTCATGTTGTTTATTCTTTACAATAGTGATTATGACTGTAACTCAAATACATTACTATGATAATGAGGAGGATTAAAGAATGACCTCGATGATGTTGTGGAAATCAGGAAACAGGCAGTTTTGAGAAAGAAGTCAGTAAAAACAGGAAATCTAATAGAGCAAAATTAAGCCCAAACATAACTATAAGGGGAAATGGATAAATTCACCTATTTCCAAAAAGGAAACAAACAAACAAACAAAAAACAAACAAACAAAAAACAGATTCAGATTGTTAAACAAATGAACAAAAACCCAGTAAACAAAAAACAAAAACTGTATGCAAACTATGGCTAACAGGGACTGACTGAGCAAGACCGCATTGCATGTAAAGGAACAGACAATGATACAGAGCAGACTCTTAAGTGAAAAACACGCATGAACTCAACTATTAATATCAGACTACACTGGATTCAAAGCAAGTGAAAAGGGAAAGGTACTTTTTAATTATAAAGAATATAATTCACAATGGGGAAGATAACTCTCATGAATCTTTATGTTTTAATCTCACAGATTAAGCTAAAATGGCAAGAATAGTGGAAATGTCACCATAATGAGAGATTTTCCCTCACTCACCCAGCTCCATAGCAGATCAAGAAGACCAGAAATAATGGATATAACTAACTGAATATTATAGTGAAAAAACTTTGTTTATATTAGTATGTGTCAAAATTTGTAAGCTGAAAATAAGTATCCGTAGAACATTTATTTTAAAATGTATTTTAAAAGGGGCGCCTGGGTGGCTCAGTTGGTTAAGCGACTGCCTTCGGTTCAGGTCGTGTTCCTGGAGTCCCAGGATCGAGTCCCACATCAGGCTCCCTGCTCAGCGGGGAGTCTGCTTCTCCCTCTGACACTCCCCCCTCTCGTGTGCTCTCTCTGTCTCTCATTCTCTCTCTCAAATAAATAAAATCTTTAAAAAAAAAAGTATTTTAAAAGAATAATAAAATAAAATGTATTTTATATCACACAAAATACATGACTTGCAATAACCCCCCAAAACCAGAAATAATGCCACGTTCTATAACCTTAATACAAAAAAAATTAGAAGTACTATTTCTAAAAATAAAATAAGACATACCAAACACTCTAATTTTTTTTTTAAGATTTTATTTATTTATTTGAGAGAGAGAGAATTAGAGACAGAGAGCATGAGAGGGAGGAGGCTCAGAGGGAGAAGCAGACTCCCTGCTAAGCAGGGAGCCCCATGCGGAACTCAATCCTGGGACTCCAGGATCATGACCTGAGCCGGAGGCAGTCGTTTAACCAACTGAGCCACCCAGGTGCCCCCCAAATACTTTAATATTTTTAAAACTCACTTTCTCTGTCAAAGTTAAAAAAGGAGGATATTCTTAGAGAGCAATAACAAAAATATAAAAACAATGAGATAATAAAGCTTTACTCAAGGACAAATGTATACCTTAAACACTTTGATTTCTAGTGAAGGAACAATGAGTATAAAATAGTTACACATTCAGGGACACCTGGGTGGCTCAGTCAGTTATACATCTGACTTTGGCTCAGGTCGTGATCTCAGGGTCCTGGGATCGAGCCCCACATCATGCTCCCTGATCAGCAGGGAGTCTGATTCTCCCTCTCCCTCTCCCTCTGCCCCTATCCCCCAACTCATGTTCTCTCCCTCAAATAAATAAAGTCTTTTAAAAAAATAGTTATGCATTCAAAACAAAAGCTATAAAGGGAGAAACAAAACAAAACAGCCTACAAGAAGAAAAGAATTAATAAACAAAAATTGGCAAATAATTAAAATCGTAAAATTGATATAGCAACAGCTTTTTAAAACTTCATTCATATGTTTTTTCATTTATTCCTTCACTTAATAAAACCAATAAAATAGTTAAATTGCCTAATAGCAATGACTTTCATCTTGAAATACTTGTTTCCCTTTTTTAAACAATTCTTTGGCTTTTGAAACATCTTGAATGACACTCTTACATGTCATTCCATCTCACTGGGAATTTCTCAGTATCCTACATAAAAATGCAAATCCCATGAGTGTTCTTTTCTTTAGTGTAACTAGTTAGTGGATGGCAAGAGGAAAAGAAAAAAGAAAACCGTCTCTGGCCATTTTAAACCATAATGGAATTTGTTGAAAATGCATCTGTAACTCCCTGGCTCAAAGTAAAGGTTTAAGAACCAGATTTATTTATAAATGGATGGAACGCCAAGGAAGTCTTGGGGATCTAAGCTTCATGAACAAATTAAGAGTTTCATTAGACTGCATGATCTAAAATAAATATTCTCCAACTTTTTTTTTTTTAATTCTCCTGTCCTTGTGTTATTGTATTCAAGATGTAGTGACACAGATTTTAATCTCATTCCTTAGTTAGAACAGGGCAGAGAAATTGATTTGCAACATACCAAGAATGAATACAATGGGGAAGGATGTAATTCTCCAAGAGGAAATTATGACTCTGGTTATCAAAAGAACCAAGACTGTATGCTGGTGGGGCCAACCAACTTTCACCCCACTCCATGCTCTGATCCCTCCCTCCTGTCCTCTCCTTGCCGTCTCTCTTCTCCTCTCTTCTCTTATTTTTTCATCCTACACACGCTCTCTGAAAATCTCATCCCCTCCATGGTCTCAGTTATCACCCATATTCTGAAAATTCCCAAATCTGTATCTCAACCTCAAATCTCTTCCTCAAGCTTCAGGCCTTTATACTCATCTATCTGCTATCCATTTCTTCATAGATAAAACCAGGTCATCTTAAACACTCCACATCCCAAATCAAACTCATTTCTCATTCCACCCCTCCAACCCACAGTATTCTTTGGAATGGTCACAGTGATGGGGTGAGTAGTGATAATGAGAAAGAATGGACTCTATTTGAAGTTAAATCACTTGGTACAGATTATGGGAAGGTTTCTGGGAAAGTTGTGTCTGAGATGAGACGCTGAGACTAAAGGACAAATAGGAAGTGACACAATTTAGTCAAAAAAATAAAAATTAAAAGTGTATAGGAGGCAAGAGAAGAAGCATTGGGGTGAATGAGGAAGTTTTCTGAACAAATGGTACATGAACAGAACAACTGATGTCAAAATAGAACATGAAACAGTGGGTAGTTCGATATGGATGGAACATGGAACGAGTGTGTGTGTATGTGGGTGTGTGTGTTTTAGATAGAAGCAACAAAGCAATGAGGTAGAGCATCTAAAGATAAAGATTAATAGAGCATGGAGGATTTGTGACCTTTCTGGGAACCACTGAAAAGTATTAGGGAAGAAATTCATATACTAGACTGAATTTCTGAAAAATCTAGAAATGAACTGGTGAGAGATTGGAAGCAAGAAGCCCAATTAGGAAACTATTGGAATTATCCAGATGGTTAGATCAGAGAAGTAGCAGTGCTGAGAAACAGGGAGGGAATTTTTTTTTAAAGATTTCATTTATTTATTTGAGAGAGAGAGAACATGATCGGGGGAGGGACAGACTCCCTACTAAGCAAGAAGCCCGATTCAAGGCTCTATCCCAGAATCCTGAGATCATGACCTGAGCCCAGGTCAGAGGCTTAACCAACTGAGCCACCCGGGAATATTTTAAGGGCAACTTCAGAAACAGACTTTCGCAAACATGGGAATGAATTGAATATAATGTGAGAGACGAAGGATTACTGGCTTTGGAAATCGGATTGTTGCTGTCATTCATTAATGTTGAAATAGAAGAGGAAAAGGAATTTTAGAGAGGGTAGTGGAAAAGACTAGAAGTTTATATTTTGATACATTTAGTTGGAAATTCCTAGGGGGGAAGTCCAAGAGATTGTTGGATATAGCTGTGTGGATTTCTTTTTAATTTTTTTTAATTTTTTAAAAATTTTATTTATTTATTTGAGAGAGAGAGAGAGAATGAGAGACAGAGAGCATGAGAGGGAGGAGGGTCAGAGGGAGAAGCAGACTCCCTACTGAGCAGGGAGCCCAATGCGGGACTCGATCCAGGGACTCCAGGATCATGACCTGAGCCGAAGGCAGTCGCTTAACCAACTGAGCCACCCAGGCGCCCAGCTGTGTGGATTTCAAGAGAGAGGTCTGAGTTGCAGGTAATAGATTTGGAAATCGTTGACTTGGAGCCATAGAATTAAATCAGTAAAGAGAAGAAATGAATGGCTAAAAGAGAAACCTGAAGAACAGCTTTTAAAGAATAGTCAGAGGAAGATGCCTAGAAAGAAGGTTAAGAAGTATGGCCTGGGGGACTGGAAAAATGATAGCAAGTGTTGTCTATGAATTCAAAAAATGGGAGCTTTTAAAGTAAAAGTAAAGGCAAAGCTTTTAAGGTTGCACTCTGCAACAAGTGTTTCTTGGTCTTTGAGAAAGTAGTTTTAGTGGTATGATAGAGACAGTGTTCATATTGGGATAGATTAAATAGTACATGAAAAAGGTACAAAGAGTCAAGGAGGAGAAATTTTGTGTTTGGTTTGGTTTAGTTTTTACTGAAGTTGGGAAGAGATATGTGTATTTAAATGCTGATGATCAGTAGAGATAAAAGTTGAAAATATAACAGGGAAGGGTAATGAGTATATGGTTCCCAAGTTAGTGGAAAACCCAGAAACATGGATTAGAAGAATAAAATAAGATAGAAATCATAGCCTTCTACATTATTCATTGTAAAGAGAGAAAAACAAAAAGATGGGCGTGGATTCAGACCCTTCTGTGGGGTTTTGTAGGAGTTAGAAAATTGCGAGGAATCTTTTCCTGTTTCTACAGGGTTTTCTACAGGAAGTGAAATGGGGCAGGAGTTGGGGGTCCAGGTTTGAGGCTAGTGGAAAAGGTCCAAATGTCCGAAATATCTCATAATGAGAGTAAGATAAATGTGGCTAATGAAAAGTCAGGGACTCCTGATTTTTGAGGTTGGATATCATGAATTTAGAGTGACTCTAATGTCTAAAGTTGTGGGATCATTCAAAATAGTTAGGATTCTCTCAGTTAAGGGTCTGACTCTTGATTTCAGCTCAGGTCATGATCTAGGGTCATGAGATCAAGCCCACTGTCAGGCACCATGCTGGACATGGAACCTGCTGAAGATTCTCTCTCTCCCTCTGCCTCCCCCAACCTCCCTCTCTAAAAAAAAAAAAAAAAAATTAAAAGAACTTAAAAAAAAGATATAGTAATTCTTTGGAGTGATATCTCATGAAGAGGATTGTTTTTTAAAAGATTTATTTACTTATTTGAGAGAGAGAGACCACTCAAGCAGGGGGTGCGGAAAAGGCAGAGGGAGAAGGAGCATCCCAAGCAGAATCCTCACTGAGCACAGAGCACCATTCAGGGCTCAATCTCATGACCCTGAGATCATGACCTGAGCCTAAATGAAGAGGCGTCACTCAACTGACTGAGCCACACAGGCACCCCATGAAGAGGATTTTTAAATTTAAGATTCCCTTAGGACAGAGTCCAGTCGGAAACAATGAATAAATGAAAAGAAAACCATGGTCTCTCTAGATTAGACCAAGGGACTTAGAAATTAGGGTGCTGAATGTGTCAACCACATGAATGTTGAAGTCATGTTGGATGAAGCAGCAGAATTCAGGATGGGGAGAAAAGTGACCCTTGTTTTTAAATCTACAGTGAAAAATGGAGTATGGCAAGGAGCACGATGAAGACAGCAATGAGTTAAGTTGCAGGATGTGTACCTGGAGGCCCTGAGCCTCAAAACTAACAAAGTTTCACCCGTAAGTGGTGGGAGTGGCCATTCTGAAGTTTTTCATCTGTAGGAAATGAGTGGTCTCTATCTGGAGAAGCAGAGGCAAATGCTGTGTTCCATGGAAACCCAAGTTTGAGCTAAATGAAAGAGGTGGAAAAAAATACTGTCAAGATTTTAAAAATTTAAGGTAAATTTTGGACCAAGAAGTAGATTGTCTGGGGTCAACCATGAGGGATTTTGGAAAGGAAAAACTGTGTCAGAAGAGATGAGCAGACTGTATCAGGAAGGGAAGACCTAAGAGGATAGGGGACCAGAAGGACCACTCCCGAGAGGTTGATTACCAAGAAGGGCCAGGGATTTCATATATGTTGAGTATATATGGTCCCAGTTTTTCAAACTGACTAGTCCTAGAATTTTCCTAGTGCTAGTGCCAGGGTCAGGAGGTGGTCATCAGATCTTAACTAGGAGCACATGCTTCTCCACAAAATAAATCCCCTCACCTCTCTGCTAGCCGTTCACTATGAGAGAAAAGCAAAACATGAAAACAGAGGTGTTCTGCCGAAGTATGCATGGATCTGAAGTCTGAGACAGTACACTAATATGAACTGAACCTCAAGAATTCAGGCTTTGGCAAAGAGTGTCCCCCAGAAGGAGGTACATAGCCAAAGATTTCCTGAATAGGTGGTCCTAAGCCCTCCAAATTTACCCCCAGCAGTTTCCCAGAGTTGGAGATTGACTTTGAGCCCCAGCATTCTGAGACTTCAAGGCAATTGAACAGAGTAATGAAGACATGGATGTACTTACTGCTTCCCTGACTTTGGGCACTTATCTTCCTACTCTCGGCTTTAGATGCTTATCTGTAAAACAGATGTGCCTTCCTCATTGAGTTGTCATGAGGATTAAAGTAAATAGATCTAAAATACCTAGCACAGGGGTGGAATAAAATACGTGTTCAATAATTGGTAGTGATTTTTTTTTTTTTTTTTCCAGAATAATGTTCTGGCAAGAAGCACAGAGAGCTTTACAGAGACGGTGCTCATAGTCCCTAGCCTGAAAGGTGGTAGGGAGAGAAGGATCCAATTTTAGAATAGGTGTCTTGCTCTCTTCACTGAGTTTTCCTGGAACTGAGCCAGTCTCTTTTCTCTGCCTGCTACCTGCCTTTAAAAACTGCGATCCAGTGGCTTTTTGGACCTCAGCACTGGAAATTCTTAGTTCCAGGGAGAGACCACAGGGTACTACATTTTTAAGACCTCATAGGAGAATCTGGTGCACAGCCAGGGTTTCAGACCACTGTAAACCGTAGACTGTTCTAGAAAGTCATGAGAGTCTTTGTCAATGTAGTCATTAGGTGAAAATGACATACATAGAGTACAAGTAAGATCTCACAGATTTTACCACTAAATAAGGGAAAACTTGAATAGCCTCTATATTATTTGGCTTTGTTCTTAGCCTTTGCTTCTAGCTCAGCATCCAGACCAGGCCTGTTTTATTCTTTAGTCACAGATCATTTCAGATAATGAAGGCTGACTCCCTTTTACTTCCCATTCCCACCCTTCTCCAAACTACTTTTCATTCTTGCTCCAATGCCTCTGCTTCTTCTTCTTTGCTCTTTTCCTCCAGAGCTAAAAATAAAAGTTTTTCTTCTTTTTAGTAGACATGAAATCTACACAGTACAAAATTCAAAAAATCCAAGTTGCATTTGTGAGAAGTTGGTTTCCTCAATGGCTCCCAGCCACTATTTCCTTTCCTTTGAGACAGTACTCTGCTAGTTCCTGAGGCACCCATTCAGAAATAACCTTTGCATGAATAAACATGTTTCCATACACAAACAACATATTAGACCTCTGCTTTGTCTATTTTTCACATGACAATGGATATTAGAGAATTTTCTATATCAATATATACAGATGTACATCATGCTTTATAATAACCTCATATTCTTCAATGTTCAAATAGAGGATAATTTTAGTTTCCTTGTAAAAAAAAAAATACTACAGTCAAGCAGTAAGTTTCAGATATTGGAGAATTCAGTTTAACTCACCTATATGGTTACCCATCTACCTTGAAGGGATTCAGATAGCTCATTGAACTCAGGGTTCTTCTTATGATAAAAGGGTTTTTATGTTCTCAGTTTTAAGTTTTAGTTTTATATAAAAAGCAGTCTTACATATTGATCCTAAAGCACCTGAAGTTTTAAGAAGGCCCTAATTAAACTTATTAGACAAATCATAAGAACCAGAATGATTTTCTCCATAATGAATGCAAGTAGAAAAAGATGGGCAAAAACACTCTGAGAATCAGACAAAAGAGATCACTCAGAATGTTGGGGATCTCATTCCACCTCTTTTTTTTTTAAGTAATCTGGGGTTCAAACTCACAACCCCAAGATCAAGAGTCACATGCCCTATTGCCTGAGCTAGCCGGGGACCCCACACCTCACCTCTCTTCAAAGAACCTACAAGAACGGTGAACCATTTCCCTCTAAAAACCCAAGGAGAAAGTTTTGCTTAAACATTCTTGTAGGAAGCTATCCTGATGGCTTTCATGATATATAAATAGTATGATTAGGAGAAAAGATCTGCTACTTCAAATCCTTGTCACGAAAAAAATAATAAAATAATGTTTAAAAGTTTTTCCTGAGTATATGGCATCAGTTATATAGAATCCCTTAAAAGGAATGATTTCATGTTTGTTAATTTTCCAACTAGATTATAAACATGTGGGCATGTACTTCTGTCACTGATAGGTATGGGGAGAGCAGAAGTGGGGGAAGGTGTAGATGGGGGGAAAGTGAAAAAATGAAGCATTGCTATGTTGCATATGAAGTGATGGGAGTCTCTAGTAGATGTAGTGAGTAGAACTTCATGAATCAGGACCAACACTTCTGGTGGAATCTGCTGACATTTACGATCAGGGTGACAGTAGATACTATGACAATGGAAACTTGCCTGAATATACACTCTTTCTGCTTTTTATCCCATCTATTGAATCTCCCTGGTATAAAATATAGTTAGATCTCACTCATCTTTAAGAGAAAACAAAACTTCCCCCCCAGTAATGTCTTCCTTCCTTCTGTAGCCAAGCTCATTTCATGAGCAATAATTCTCATTTATTGTATTCATTTCTCCTTCCATTCTCTACTCATCCCATTAAAAAGCTAGTTTCCTGAACCATCTCATAAAAATCACTCTGAAAAAGGCCAACAGAGTTTATTCCAATATTATTGTCGATACTATTATTATTTAGCATCTCAAAAATTTTTCATTATTTTGACTACTCTCCTAAAAACACTCTTCCTTTTAATTTCTATGACACCGTGTTGCCAGATTTTTTTTCTGACTTCTCTGATTATTTATTTTCAGTCTCTCACCTGGGATCCCTTGTTCCACCTGACTTCAGAGTACTGGTTATCTCCAGGAATGTGTTCTTGGTCTTCTCTCCCCACCTACCCAGGTTTAGCTTCAAATAAAACACTTTACATTATGACTACCTCACCTAAGTTTCCATTTCTCATATGACTCCTGATATTTGGGAAAGCCAATGGGAACTTCTAGGTGGAGAGAGGGGAAACACTGAAAGGTATTGGGGAGAGATGGAAAAGCAACATGGGGAGACGAGCAGAAGACAGGGAGTGGGATGGCATATCACATTATTATTAGTCATAACAACAATCTATTACCTGTTCAATGTTCTTGTTGTAGAGCAAATTCAAAAATAGACTCATGAGTCTTTATTTTAAAAACTATTAATACAGTTTCAAAATGAAACAAAATATTACAAATTTTTAAAACATTACTATTTTCTATTGAATAAGTGTTAATTTTTTTTTTTTTATAGTTAAAGGTAAACTTTTAGAAGTTCCACTTGGGAAACATACAAATTGCACACAAACATATAAGCAAAGTCAAAGACCAATAACATATTGGAATAAAAATGTTTGCCACTAGTAACACATAATATAAAAATTCAGGAAAATTTCAATAGAAAAATGAGCAAAAAACATGAGAGATATTTCACAGTATAAGAAAAACAAACATTGTCTTTAAACTAATGAAAACATTCCTCATAGAAAAATAAATGCAAATTTAAGCTACATGGAAATACTATCTTTTAACACTCAGTTGGGCAAATTTTAAATGTTTACCAACATACATAAAAACAAAATATATCATTGGCAAATAAATTCTCATATATTTACAGTGTAACGTTTCATGAAGCCATAAAAGACTTCATTTTATAATAATAATCTAAATAACTAATACTTCTAAGGATGTCACTGATGGAATATAAAAGAATTTTTTAAAAGATAAAACCTGATAAGAACAAGTATGCAGAATACTGAGCTGATATCCAGGATTTTGTCCTCCAAGCCCATCAAAAACTATGTCTCTGAGGGCACCTGGGTGGCTCAGTTGGTTAAGCAACTGCCTTTGGCTCAGGTCATGATCCTGGAGTCCCTGGATCGAGTCCCGCATCGGGCTCCCTGCTCAGTAGGGAGTCTGCTTCTCCCTCTGACCCTCCCCCCTCTCATGTGCTCGCTCGCTCTCATTCTCTTTCTCTCTCAAATAAATAAATAAAATCTTTAAAAAAAACCCAAAAAACTATGTCTCTGAGAAATCTGATGTACCCAAGATAGGACATTTAGACATGACATAAGTTACACCCCCACAAATCAGTCCTGTAGTGAGGACAGGAGCAAACCAGAAAGTTCTACAAGAACTTACATCTAAGACAATGAAAGTAGAAGAATACCTGATTATTTTAAATGTTATAGTCAGAAATTTAGACAATTAGTTAATGAGCAGGATTTGGGCACAAATTAATAATTCACTGAATAGGAAGTAAGCAAACAATAAAAGAAAATTCTAGAAGGTACCCAAAAAAGTATAAAAAAGAAAAAAAAATGATCATAATGCATATGTAGCAGTAATCTATGCTATTTAATAAACCCACCATAAAACTTAATAGTTAAACAACTTATTATTTCTTATTTTTCCATAGGTTAGTTGTGTCCCCCAAAGCCACATTGTCAGGTCAGGTCTCTCTTGTGGCTGCATGGAGCTGGGAGCTTGGCTGGGGATGCACAAGGTCATTTTATTTACATATCTGGTGCTTCTGCTGGAGAGGCAGCTAAATGGCTGGGGCTGGCTGGACTTCTCTCTTCAGCAGAATAATCCCAACCTCTTACATGATGACTCAGGGCCCCAAGTGAGTGAACATGGGAATTGCCTTACCTGTGAGAGGCAAAGCTCAGAACTCGCACAGCCTCAGCACTGACACATTCTTTTGGACAAAAGTTAGACCCAAGTTTGGTCCAGATTCAAGGAAGGGGGAAATAGACTGGGTCTGTTGATTGGAAGCACAAAGTGCACATACAAGGATGGAAGAAATTGTTGGCAGATCTCTTCTGAGACATTTATAGTATTTTCCGTGTCTCTAGTGTGAATAATATTTATATAATCATAATCAAAATGCTGAATACTTATAAATGTCATGACATAAGTAAATTGATAGAATGGTGTATGAAAATGTGTATGTAAACTATGATGAAAGAGAAATGAATCTCATCTAGTGGGAAGCCAGTAGTGAAGTCTAAGACAAAAAGAATCAAGAATAAGTCGTATAGCTATTAGGAAGATGGAATTAAATACCAAAGGAAAGTACCAAAACTTTAACAATTATCTCTGAAGAAAGAAAACCAGAAGGGGTATACCTACTACAAGGCTTTGTATACTAAGACTTGTAGAAAACTATTTGAGTCTTTGGAATATGCACATTTGCAAATAAAAAATAATTAGCTGTATGTATTTTTTTTAAGATTTATTTATTTATTTTAGAGAGCGATAGAGTACATGTGAGCAGGGGGAGGGCCAAAAGGAGAGGGAGAGAGAGAATCCTCAAGATGACCTCTCACTGAGCAGAGAACCCGACTCAGGGCTCGATTCCAGGACCCTGAGATCATGACCTGAACCAAAATCAACAGCTGGCCGTTTAACCGACTGAGCCACCCAGGTGCCCCTAGATTTTATGTGTTGATACAGATATATTAAGTGAAAAAAACAGATGCAAAGAAAAAGATGGGCTAGAGGTAGGCAGGCATAGGCAAACATAAAGGCTTAAAAATATCTCTGGTAAAATATAGAACACACTAATAGACTTGGCTGCTTAAGGAAAAGGGAACTTGGTACTCCAGAAACAATATATTTTAATTTTGAATTATGCAAAGGTACTCTTTTCCAAAACAAATAATTTGTTTAAAGACCAAAGAAGGTTATTTTATTTAGTCCCCCCTTTTATAATTAGTACTCCACGAGTCCTGTGTAAGCAATCTTTGCCTATCACAAAGTAACAAAGATATTTTCCTATGTTTTCTTCTAGAAGCTTTGTAGTGTTAGTATTTACATTTAAGTTTATGATACACCTTGGATTAATTAAGGAAGATCTAATAAAAATGATATTTCTCTCAATAATGTTTTATATTTTTAAGTGTAGAGATTTTGATAATCATTTCTTAAATGTATCCCTGATTTTTTTTATATGTGATTTTGCTAAATACACTTAAAAATTTTAATTTTTAAGGATTCCTTAGAATTTTTTATGTGTAAATAAAAATTAAAACTTCTGCTCACCTAACAAGAACATTAAAAAAAATGAATAATATGTAAGCCATAGATTTAAGAGGAAATATTTGTAATGCATTTATCTGACAAAAGACTTCCATCCAGTATATAAAATAAACTCCTCCAATTTAGTAAAAACAACAATCAAATGAGCTAAAAGTTTAGAAAAACATTTTCAAAGGAAGATAAACAGATGGCCAATAAAACATGAAGAAGTTCTAAAAATCAGAGACATTGGAGAAGTACACGTTAACACAATGAGACACCAGTACAAACACGTAAGAGGGCTGATATTAAATAGATGGGCCATGCCAAAGATTGATGAGAACGAATCTGGAGGAAATGTCAAAAGGCACAACATTAGAAAGTTGTTTGGTGGATCATATAAAGTTAAACCTTTTTCTACCCTGTGATTCAGCATTTTCCCACAGAGCTATTACATTTGAAAAAAAGAAAAAAAATACACATTCACAAAAAAAGCCTACACAAAAAAATTCAGGGAACTTTAGTCATAATAGCTGAAAACTAGAATAGAGCCGCCAAATGTTCATAAATAGAAAGCAGGATAAACAAATTGTGGTATATTTGTGTGTGTTTTGTTTTGTTTTGTTTTGTTTTGTTTTGTTTTGTTTGAAGTAGGCTCCACGCCCAGCGTAAAGCCCAACACAGGGCTTGAACTCACAACCCTGAGATCAAGACTGGAGCTGAGAGCAAGAGTTGGACACCCAGATGGCTCCTGGGTGGCTCAGTTGTTGGGCGTCTGCCTTCGGCTCAGGTCATGATCCCGGGGTCCTGGGATCAAGCCCCGCTTCGGGCTCCCTGCTCAGTGGGGAAACTGCTTCTCCCTCTCCCACTTCCCCCTGCTTGTGTTCCCTCTCTCGCTGTGTCTCTCTCTGTCAAATAAATAAAATCTTGAAAAAAAAAAAAAAAGAGTTGGACACCCAGGCGCTCAAAATTGTGGTATATCTGTACAGTGGAATACTACTCAGAGGTATAAAATAAAACAAAATAAAATCTTCTCATATACACATTACAGATCAATATCAAAACATGCTCAAAGAAGCTATAAACTAGGGCATATGTGATGTGGTTCCATTTAGATGACATTCTAGAACAGGTGAAACTAATCTGTGCTGAAAGGAATCAGATCTGCTATGCCTGAGGTAGAGGTTGGGGTCAGTGGATGTGGACTGACTGGGAAGTGGCACAAGGGAACTTTCTTTTTGTTGATGCTGTTGGGGTGTTTTGGTTTTTTTTGGGGGGGGGTTGTTTGTGTTTTGTTTTGTTTTGTTTTTCAAAGGCTTTGAGACCTTATTTTATTTATTTATTTTATTTTGAAATTAAATAATCTCTATGCCCAAAGTGGGGCTCAAACTCACGACCCTGAGATCAAGAGTTACAAGCTGTACCAACTGAGCCAGCCACGTGCCTCTGTTTTGTTTTGTTTTGTTTTGTTTCTTTTTAAGGGAAATTTCTGAAATTACAGATGTGTTCTTTATAAAGATGAGGATTATATGGATGTGTAAACTGAACTACACCAAATAAAGAGGAAAAACTATCAATGTATGAAATGACTCATTGTAACAGGAAAAATGCAAGTGTCCATCAGGGAAACTGGTTAAATTACACCATACCCAAGTAACAGACATCTACGCAGAAATTACAAATAAGGAGACAACTCTATATATACTGTGAGGGAACAATATCTACATATTATGTTTAAAAAGCAAGACAAAGGGGGAAATTATGGGACAGCAGGACTAGGAAGGGTTGGAAATCATATTTATTTTTATTAGGAAATATTTATACACAAAAAAATATTTGTGACAGATACAGATCACTATGTAGATAGATTTTCATGAAACAAAATAAGGAAACAAATATCTATAATCTCATCCCTCAATTTAAGAAATAAAACATCACCCTTGAATTGAAGCTCTGTGTCTGCTTCTGTCAGTCTTGTCCCCCTGCCCCTGTTTTTCTTTATACTTCCATTAACATGTATAGTGTATATGCTGTTGAACCCCTTATTTTTCTGGATTTTGAGTTTTGTATTGGAGAACCCACTTTTTTTTAAAGATTTTATTTATTTATTTGAGATAGAGCACTGGGTCGGGGGAGAGGCAGAGGGAGAAGGAGAAGCAGGCTCTCCACTGAGCAGGGAGCCCGATCCGGGGCTCGATCCCAGGACCCTGAGATCATAACCTGAGCCGAAGGCAGACGCTTAACCAACTGAGTCACCCAGGAGTCCCGAACACACATTTTCGTATCTTTTTGGCTTTCTTCCTTAATGTATTAGCTTTCTAGGACTCAACCATTTGACATACAAAGTTCAAATTCATTTATCTTCCCACTGCTATGTAATGTCCAATTAATGACTATACCACGTTTTTTTGATATATTTTCCCATCAATAGACATTTTGGTTCTTTGCAGGGTTTTTTACTATTATTAGCAACACTACCATCTGATTCCTTGTACAAATGGGCAGTCATTTCTCTAATGTATATGCTAGGATTGAACATACTCATGTTCAATTTACACAATAATGCCAAATTGTTGCACAAATCTACACTCTTAACAATCGATTTCCTCTCCCCATTACTCTATATCTTGTTGAAATTTGCTATTGTCACAGTTTGAATATTGATCAATGTATTAAGTATATCATGATACTTCATTGGATATTAATTTGCCTTTCACTGATTATGAAGTTGAGCATCTTTTTATATATTAGATTATTTATATTTCCTCTTCTGTAAAATACTTGTTTGTATCTTTTGTCCTTTTTCTCGGAGTTATTCCCTCTACTGTGAATTTTTTTCACATTTTTACATCTTTTGCTTATTTTTATTAGTTTACTGATTTATGAAAATGATTCATTTATTTTGGATAGTACTCCTTTTTCAATTTTACCTATGGCAAAAAAAAAAAAAAAAATCTCCCAGTATGTGGATTTTTGTTTGTTTTCTTTATAGTACCCTTTGATGAAAAAAACCTTCCTACTTTCAATGAGATAAATTTATCAAGCTTTTTTTTCATGGTTTGCACTTTATATATGTTATTTAAGAAATCCTTCTCTATCAAGGCAATAAAGAAATTATTCTATATTTTCTTCCAAGTTTTAAAGTGCTACTTTCACATTTAAATCATTGGTGCATACACAAATTTTATATAGATGAATAGATGGATAGATATAGGTAGAAGAGAAGTATTCATGGAACAGGGCACATTTTCCCCACTGATGTAGAGTCCCACCCCATCATTTATTATGTTTCCATACTTGTATTATGCTCTTTCTAGACTATCAGATTCCTCACATCTATTGTTGTATCCCTGTGTAAATACCACTGATTTACTGTAGATTATAATACACCTTGATACCTGATAGAGCTTACTTTCCCACCTCATTCTAGTTGAAAATTTCTTTCATCTATTCTTAGCTCTTTGTACTTCCGTACAAATTTTTAAATTAATATTTTCCTATGCCATTATAGATTCTGTTGGATTTTTATTGGAGTTGTTTTGATGCTATAGACCAGTTGGAGAATTGATATATTTATGATATAAAGTCCACCTAACCAGGATCATGATGTCTTCCTCATTAAGTTCACTCTAAAGTACTTTAAGAAAATTTTTAATTGTCTCCAATCCATAGAGATCTTGCACAAATTTTTTAAGATTAATTCCTTGATACCATGTATGCGCATGTATATATGTATTTATATAGTAATACCTATATAATTATAATATAATATTATCTACCTTACATAATTATATTATTATATAAAATATGTAATTATTCACACACATATGCATTTGTTGTAGCTCTTGTAAATATCACTTTTCAAATTACATTTTCTAAATCTTTATTGCTAATGTATAGAAAGGCAATAGATTTTAATATCAACATTCAGTATCTCTCCTGAACTATCCAGCTACAATACTTTATAGGTACTTTTGTGCATGTATATGTATGTGTGTGGGGAGGGAGTCTCTATGTTGGCAACTGCATCATCTGTAAATACTGACAAGTTTAATTTTTTCCATTAAATCTTTATTCCTATGCTGGCTTAGATTTCTATTATGATGTGAAATGGAAACCATACTAGCAAGAAATCTTGTCTCACAGTGATCTAAAGAGAATGGTTCTATAGACTTTAACTATGGAGAATGACATTTGCTTTAGGTTTTAAATAGACAAATATTTATCAGGTTAGAGAAGTTTCCTAATTTGCTAAAAGTTTTAGCATGAATTATTATGAATTTTACCAAATGCTTGTTTCTGTTTCTATTGAGATGATTATATGCTTTTTCTTCTTTAATTTCTTAATGTGATTGATTGTATTAATCAATTTTCTATTATTAAAACAGCATTGCATTATTGCAATAAACCCCAACAGGATCATGATAAATGAACTTTTGTTATAGTCTGCTGGGTTTTCTAATATTATGTTTAGAATATTTACATATTTGTTCATGAACAAGATTACCTTTCTTTCTTTGATTTTGGTATTTAGAATTTATTGAGAAACATTTTCTCTTTCTAGTCTCTGGATGATTTTGTGTCAGACAGAAATTGGGATTCTGGTCCTCATGCTTCCTTTGTGGAGATAATTTTCATTCCTGATAAATATTTTTAATGATTATAAGACAACTCAAGTTTATTTCCTTTTAAGTCCTCTTCCTTTTAAGTTAGCTTTAAAAAGTATGTATATTTTTTAGTTCATTTAGTCTTTCAAGTTTTATTTGCAGTGAATTATTTATCTTACCCTTTTCTCTTTTTAAATCTCTGTTCAATCTGTATTTATTTGTAATGTTTTTTCTAATCAATGTTTCCACTGGTTTGTTCATTTTTTTATTTCAAATAATTCTCTGGAACGCTAAGAATGAATTCCAGCTTGTGACTCCTACTTTGGTATGAGAAGCTGCAAGTGTTCAGAGGTTAATTTATTGATTTTCCTTCCCTAAGCTTTTTTAGAAGTCTTCAGATTTGTCTTCTTCTTCTTTTTTTTTTTTTTTTTTTTTAAGAGAGGAAGAGGGGAGGAGCAAAGGGAGAGGGAGAGAGAATCCCAAGCAGGCTCCACGCTCAGCGCAGAGCCCAACTCGGGGCTTGATCTCACAACCCTGAGATCATGACCCCAGCTGAAATAAAAAGTCTGATGCTTAACTGACTGAGCCACCCAGGCACCCCAGCCTTCAGATTTGTCTTAATTGGGTAGGAAACTGGTGTTCAGTTTTGGAAAGATGGCTCTTTGAGGCTGCCTGTACTGGAAGAGTTCTATTAGATGGAGTGTGTCCTCTATACTTCACCCACAGTCAAATGCTTAATGCCTCGACTTGGATCAATGTTGAATAGACCTCTAAATGCAAGATATAGCCTTCCCAATGGCACCGGAAGTCTTGGGCAATTTCAGTTATTTAAATCTGGCAAGAATGTGCTGTTCACATTGCCCAAGTCATTTGTTCGTGAGTGGCTTTATTCAAGCAAGGAATCCCCGGCAATGGCAACATCACAGTTACACCATAAAATTTATTTGCTTTGTAATGAAATGCAGCAATTTCTGTTGGATGTACAAATACGAAATCCAAAGGATAGAAGAGAAGCAAAGAGAACCAGCAAATAATGTCCCCACGAAGTCATCAAGTCTTCCTTCTTAGAACTTTCCATTGAAAACGAACACAAGATGGAGAGGGAGCAGGGCAGCAGGCAGAAAATAAATTATCACATACCATATGAGAAAACAAGAACTGAAGGAGAATTATGAAGGACTGGAAGGAGAGGACCATGTTTGCTGAGCACTTCCTTGCTGTTTCTGAGGGGGGACACTCCCCAAGGGCAAGCCAGGAAGTCTAGGCAGATGTCTGCATGTGCAGGAAGTCTCATCCCATGCCTAGCAATCCCATGGAGGCTTGACTCTGGATTCTGATCTCGTCAGTTTTCAAATCGCCTTCTCTTCTAACACATGGGTTTAAAATTATAAATTTTCCTCTAAAAATCATTTTAGCTAAAACCTTCAGATTTTAATGCTGTGCCACATTTTCTAATTTGCAATATAATTGTAAATAGATGTGTTAATTACTTAGAAGTGTGCTTTATGGAAAATTTGTATAATGCTTTGTTACTAACTTCTAACTGAATTGCACTCTAGGAAGAAATGTGGAGTCTGTGATACTGACATTTTTTTAACGTATTGATACTCGGTTTATGGCCAAATATACGTCAATATATACAAATTATGTGTATTTGGGAGAAAAAAGTCAGTATACTTCAATTATTATTATAGGGATCTCTGTGTACCCTTTACATAAATATTGGGATTTTTTCCCTCAAAGTTCCTATATTCTTACTGATATTTTTTTTTCTTGCTTAATCTCTCAGTTACTAAGGATGCTACAGTCTTTCACTGGGAAGATGGATTTGTCAATATCTACTTATAGTTACATCAGTTTTTGTTTTATATATTTTCAAGCTATTCTTTTAATTACATAAACATTTAGAATTACTATAGCTTCCTGTTTAATTGAAATGACTCACTCTTAAATGAGTGACTCTCCTTTCCCCCCTACAATACTTTGTTCATAAAATACATTTTGTTGTTATTATTATAACTACATATTTCTCTTGTTTGGTATCTGTGCCATGTATCTCTTCTGTTCCTTTGCTTTCATTCTCTTATTGTCCTTATGTTTCAAGTGTGTTTTCTACAGAATTGCAATTGTTTTATCACCTCCTGGGACAACTTGATTCTTTATTGAAAGACTTCAATTGAGCAACATTAATTATTAGCATTGCTATATTTTTATCCTTTTATACCACCATATTTTCATTTTCTATTTAACTTACTTTTCTGTAAGTTTTCTTTCTCCCTTCTTTTCTTCTTTTTGAAATAATAAATATTTTTCTCATTCTATTAGTTTCCTTCTACTGCTTTAGATGACATGCACTTTAACCTTTTCATGGTTACTCCTGCAATTTTTAATATAAAAACTGTATGCCTCACTCCACCTCAGAACAACCTGTTGCACAACTCCAGGAACTATGGTCAATAGCAGCCCAGCCCACACCCTAACCCTTAACCATAAAAGAATCTTAAAATGATTTAATCCTCCCAGCCCCCTCCTGGTTGACAAGCTACTTTTGCCCTATATTTTAGCTTCCTCTATGTTTTAGATATTTTTATTATTGTTTTACGCAATCAATATTTATTATAATTTATCCACGTTTCTAATTATGTTTACATTTTATTTTTTCTTGAATCTCAGATCTTCATTTCAGGATTCTCTTTTTTTTTAATCCTTAAATGTGTCCTGGAGTGTCTGGGTATCTCAGTTGGTTAAAAGTCTGACTCTTGGTTTAGGCTGAGGTCATGATCTTATGTGTTGTGAGATCAAGCCCCACATCTGGCTCTGTGCTGGGCATGGAGCCCCCTTAAGATTCTCTCTCTCGGGCACCTGGGTGGCTCAGATGGTTAAGCGTCGGCCTTCGGCTCGGGTCATGATCCCAGGGTCCTGGGATCGAGTCCCACATCGGGCTCCCGGCTCAGCGGGGAGCCTGCTTCTCCCTCTGACCCTCTCCCCTCTCATGCTGTTTCTCTCTCGCTCACTCTCTAAAAAATAAATAAAATCTTAAAAAAAAAAAAAAAAGATTCTCTCTCTCCCTCTCCCTCTGCCCCTCCACCGTGCTCTCACTCTCTCTCTCTCTAAAATAAATAAATAAATCTTTTTTTTTTTAAATGAGTCCTTCAGACTATACTTTAGTGAAGGGTTTTATTTTCTGTAGTAAACACATCTTTTGTATGTTTGAAAAATGCCTTTTTTTATGCTTGTTCTTGAGACTTTCACAATGTACACAATTTTAAATTTACAGTTGTATTCTCTAAACACTTTGAAAATATAATTATACTGTTGACCATCTCCAATCATCATTATTAATACCAGCTAAGAGTCTCATTCTTTTTCTTTTTTTTTTAAGATTTTATTTATTTATTTGACAGAGACAGAGATAGCGAGAGCAGGAACACAAGCAGCGGGAGTGGGAGAGGGACAGCAGGCTTCCTGCCGAGGAGGGAGCCCAATGTGGGGCTCGATCCCAGGACCCTGGGATCATGACCTGAGCCAAAGGCAGACGCTTAACGACTGAGCCACCCACGCTCCCAAGAGTCTGATTCTTGTTCTTAGCTGGCAATCTGTCTTTTTAACTGACTGCTCTCATGATTTATTATTACTATTATTATAACTATTAGATTTTACTTTTTTTAAGGTTTATTTATTTGAGAGAGAGAGAGAGAGAGCACAAGCGTGCACAACTGGGGGGAGGGGCAAAGGGAGAGAATCTCAAGCAGATTCCCTGCTGAGGGTGGAGGCCTACTCCCAGCTCAATCTCACCACACTGAGATCATGATCTGAGTGGAAACCAAGAGTCAGATGATTAAGCAACTGAGCCACTCAGGTGCCCCTAGACTTTATTTTTTAGAGCTGTTTCAGGTTTATAGAAAAACTGAAAATACAGAGAATATCCACATACTCCTCACCATCACCACCAGCAACCACAGTTTTCTTTATTATCTTTCATGAGTGTGGTATACCTTTGTTATAATCAAGGAGCAAACAATGCAACATTATTACGAGCTATGGCCCCTAGTTTACATTAGGGCTCATCTTTTTTGTGTTGCACATTCTCTGGAGTTTGATGAATGCATAATAACCTGTATCCACCATTACAGACTAGCTCCATTGCTCTTAACATTTCCTCATTTACCAGACCTGCTGTTGTAATCTTTCCATTGATTTGGTTTTTTTACTTCAGTTATTTTAGGTTTTATTTCTATTTTTTTTCCCCAAAACCATCTGGTAATCTTTGGAAATTTCTTCATCCTTACTCATATTTCTCATTTCAGCTTTTATTCATTTAAACCTATTAAGCAAGCCCATTTTATATTCATATTCAGCAATGGCAATATCCAATGTCTTCACAGGTCTGGTTCTTTTGGCAATTGCTCATGACAATGCCTTCTGATGTTGTTTTATGACTTCTTTTTATTAGCTCAGAGTTGCTGCCATTCTCTCTATGAGGTAGTTCTGAGGCCTGGATTGAGACTTTATTCCTCCAAGGAGTTTTGACATTTGCCTCTCTTAATTGCCTGGGAGTACTATAGACTGTGCACTTTAAAATTATCCATTTGCTGACGATTAAAATGTTCAGGCCATCTAAGCAATAGAAATTCAGATTCTCCACACCCAGGTAAGAGTTGGCAAGAGGACCTTCTTTTTTTTAAGCTCCACACAAACCAGGGTCGAAATAGAAAATGTTCATTTCTGTTTTCCTCTGGCTGCATGACAGGGATTTCCAGCTCAGCTCCCTACCTGAAAAGGAGCAGATATTTTGTACTCCACCGCCTTTCCCTTCTGGAAGGCAAATATCTGTCTCAATATTCCTGGTGCTTCAGGCACTCCCTGGACTCAAACTGTCTTTGTTCCTGACCTCATTTGATTTCCCTGTTTTGTAGCCAGAAAATGTCAGGATCGTTGGCTCATCACAGTACCAAAAAAAAGGAGTCTGAAATATTTAGTTGTCATATGTCTTCTTATATGTGAAGTTTAACCATTCATCTGCATTATATAGTACAAATAAATAATATTTAAATAAAATTTAAAATAAACGTTTTTAAATTTAATTATTTATTTTAGAGAGAGAGAGCACATGCATGCAAGCTGGGGGAAGGGCAGAGAGAGAGGGAGAGAAGCAGACTCCCTGTTGAGCACAAAGTCCTGACATGGGGCTCGATCTCACAACCCCGAGATCATGACCTGAGCTGAAATCAAGAGTCGGATGCTTAACCAACTGAGGCACGCAGGTACCCTTAAAAAAAATTCTTAAGGTCATGAGCAATTGGGTTATAATTTGACCAAAATTTTGTTGTAGATTTAATAATAATTTTAAGGTGCATTTGGTTATATTGTCTTTGTCTTCAGCTTGGTCTTACAGTTTAAATGCAAAAAAAAAAAAAAAAAAAAAAGTCCTATCAACTTCAAAAAAAAAAGTTTTATATCTGATTCACCCGAACAGAATAACTCTTCAAGATTGCATCTCTCTTTTTTTTTTTAAAGATTTTATTTATTTATTTGACAGAGAGATAGAAGAGCATAAGCAGAGGGAGTGGCAGAGGGAGAGGGAGAAGCAGGCTCTGCACCAAGCAGGGAACCCGATGCGGAACTCGATCTCAGGACCCTGAGATCATGACCTGAGCCGAAGGCAGATGCTTAACCATCTGAGCCACCCAGGCGCCCCTTTTTTTTTTTTAAAGATTCAAGATTGCATTTCATAAAGAGGTAGGGGGTAAGGCCCCTAACCTCATTCTACTGCAGTAGAAAGCAGAACCTAGAGGGGTTTTGATGCTGACAAAGGATTTCTAGAGAATAACTAAAGTCATTATTACTCTATAGTGAAAAGGATATACTGTTCATCTTGCAAACTTATTTACAAAAAGATTTTTTTTTTTTTACGTACATAGGAATATAGTAAATTTCAATATCTATTTGTCTCCAAATATGTGATGACAGGGAGAGTCTCTGTGCTGGCTGGCTTGCAGCTGGCTAGGTGCCACCCCGCTGTTCTCCCACCTCGCCTTCCACCTCTTCCTTCAGAGCAATTCCTAATCCCTGTGAATTGTAATGTTTGCTCATCCACTTGTTCAAACCCTGAGCTGTCCATCATTACCATCCAGTCATTTCTGGGAAGGCCGTGTTTCCTTCCCCTGTTCTGTGAGCCCCTGGCAAAGCTGCTTCCCTTGCTTTTCTCATCTGAACTCTCTAGTCTGCAAGGTCACTCATTCTTCTTTTCTCTCTGTGTTATCAGCCCTCCTTGTAGATTTGTAGAGCCACAGGGCTTGGAGAGGGGACACCTGAGGTCCTTCGGCTGAAAATTATTTACCGTGTGGAACTGCAGCTTCAGCTCCACAAACGTGTTTCCTGCGTCCTCCATGACAGCCGTATCTCTACCCAGATTGCTCTAAACCCCACTTTTGGACCAAATTAAGAGGCAAAAAATATTTAAAGTTCAAATATGCTAATTAGATAATTCATCATTCATAAACATATTTTTATTCAAGAAACAATTTTTAGGGACACCTGGGTGGCTCAGTCGATTGGGCGTCTGCCTTCCGCTCAGGTCACAACCCTGTGGTCCTGGGATCAAGTCCTGCATCGGGCTCCCTGCTCAGCGTGGAGTTTGCTTCTTCCTCTGCCACCCCCTCCCCCAGCTCATGCTCTCTCTCTCTCTCCTTCTCTCTCACTCTCTCTCTCGTGCACACACTCTCTTGCACGTGCAAAAATAAGTACATAAAATCTTTAAAAAACTAATTTAAAAAGAAACAGTTTTTATATTTCAAAGCCCTCGATCAAAAAACTTCATTATCTCACTCTAAGGAAATAATACGGGACATCAGGATAGAGCCCATCATGAAAATGCTGACTTTGCAGTCTTGACTGCCCTGCCTTCATTTGTTTGTGTTGGAGTTTTGTTTTCCTTTCTAACCCATAGGGAATATTTTCTCCTGGTCCTGGAATAATGCTCACCTGTACCCCCATTTCTTTCTTTAAGTCTGCAGCTACCTATGTGGTAACTGCATGGAAATCAGTGGAAGCTTTAGGACCGTAGGGGTGAGGGACTGGTGTCCATACAGGGCTGACTCAAATGTAATTCATGAAAGATTGAAAGGGAGCTTTCAGCCCCTTCTCCCAGTCCCTCCTGCTTTGCCAAGGCAAAACATAAACCAAAATCCAAGGGAGGTGTACAAAGCCATTTGCTACTAGATTTGGTGAGTTTCAAAAGAGCATTCTATGCATAAATCCTATGTAACCTACATATTCTTGTATCAAACAAGGGAAGGAATCCTATAGACTAGGAAGGGAAAGTGTCTCCATGGGACCTCCCTTTCTCCCTCCTCTGTCTCTCCAGCTCCTCTCTTTCTGTGATCTCCCTGTTTCCATCCCTACCTCCCCGCCCTCTCTTCCCCCATTAACAGGCTACCTCCTCCTCTCTTGCAAACGTACAAATCTTGGGCCTGCTCCAGATGCCAACAGCTAATGGCTCCTTCTGCTGGGTCTGTCACTGCCCGTTGCTGTTGCGCTGGGAGGGATCGGCTCACGCAGTGAGGGTAGGCAGGCGAGAAAGGAAAAGCTGCTCCTGACAGCTGTTAGCCCAGAGCTCACGGCGAGGCCTGGTGTTCCGTGGAACATAAACGATTTCACACAACACGAACATCAGACAAGGTCACTCGGTGACTGTGATGAAGGGAGACAAAACAAGACCACTTCATAAACAAGTCTGAGCACAGATAAAAAACAAGAACACTGGGCAAACCACAAAATGTTTAAACATCTCCTTCATCCAGCTAACAGGAATGATTCCAGCTCCGAAGGTCTGCTCCATTCCTCCTGCCTCCTTGATAAAAATTAAGATGTGGGCGCCGGGGTGGCTCAGTTGGTTAAGCGACTGCCTTCGGCTCAGGTCATGATCCTGGAGTCCTGGGATCGAGTCCCACATCGGGCTCCCTGCTCAGCAGGGAGTCTGCTTCTCCCACTGACCCTCCCCCCTCTCATGCTCTCTCTCTCTCATTCTCTCTCTCAAATAAATAAATAAAATCTTTTAAAAAAATGAATATTAAAAAGACAAAACTAGGAGATGCCTGGGTGGCTCAGTCGGTTAAGCGACTGCCTTTGGCTCAGGTCACGATCCTGGAGTCCCGGGATCGAGTCCCGCATCGGGCTCCCCACTCAGCAGGGAGTCTGCTTCTCCCTCTGACCCTATCCCCTCTCAGGTGTTCTCTCTCTCTCATTCTCTCTCTCTCAAATAAATAAATAAAATCTTTAAAAAAAAAAATTAAGATGTTTTGTCATTGGATCTTCACCATTTTCTGATAGCACCAGCGCAAAACCATGTGTCATGGATTCCTCACCCCAAAATGCCAAACAGAAGCCCAAAATCCACAACAAGCCCCTCTACTACTCTCCTCCTGAGATGTCTTGGCACCTCACGGTGTGGTCTTCTTGCCACCAGTACCAGTAACCAGCCTAGTTGAGGAAAGTTGTCCCGGGTGGCCTTTGGTTGGAACCACTGATGGCCATTCAGGCTCTCTGCTGCTCTGAGGGCTGTGGAAGCCTCCTTACGAGTCACCCAAAGAGCAAGTGCGCCTCGAAGGTGAGCTTACATTTTCTTGAAGACAGACTAGTTGCATGTGAGAAAATAATACTCGTCCTGGTAGTAGAACTTTGATCTTCCCCTCTGTGGATCAACAATCACGGTATCACCGTATTAAGAGATATTTAACTTTTTTTGGCATGTCTGACATTCCAGTAGCCACCACATTGGAGGTAACAGACTCTCCCAGAAACCCAAGAGCATTAATATGTACTTTTGCTAATTCGATTTTAAAAATCTCACCTATTTTTCACTTGTCCCTGGTGGTGGAGAAGGGGTTATCTTCAGGACATCTGACCACATGACACGTGTATATACTCAAGTCATTCTTATACAGGATTATTTTCAAATGTTGAAGGCTGACCAAAAGCTCAATATAATTTTCACCAATCTAGGGAGTTACCTTCATTCTAATATTGTTTTCATAGTTGTTATTCTAAGCTAGTCATCCCCAAGGCACTGTTAGTATTACTTGAGAAGCACAAATAAAGATTTCCCAGCTGAAACATTTCCTTCCCACTAGGCTGCCACTAGGGTAAGAAAGAAATTAACATTTATCGAGTTTCTTCTAAATGCGAAGCACTCTCATAAAAATTTCTCATTTAATCCTCACAACATGCTACAAGATGGGTATTATCCAAATTTTGACACTTGAGGAAACTAAAGGCTAATGGTTTTCTCTGCAGGGCAGGGACTCTGTCTTTTATCTGTAATGCCTGTAGGACAGCTCAGTGGTGAACCCAGTGTAGGTATTCAATAAAAGGTCAATTGAATAAATGAGCCTTGAAAAGGTTAAGAAAACCCTTTGAGGTCAAAAACTTTCAAAGAAGCAAAGTGAAGACTCAAACCCCATTCTGATTCCAAATTCCTAACGTATATTAAGCACCTAAACGATACCAGGCGCTGAGATTGTGTCGTCTGACCAGGGAATCTACACCGCAGTATAAATATAAACATGGGGGGCGCCTGGGTGGCTCAGTCGTTAAGCGTCTGCCTTGGGCTCAGGTCATGGTCCCAGGGTCCTGGGATCGAGTCCCACATCGGGCTCCCTGCTTGGCGGGAAGCCTGCTTCTCCCTCTCCCACTCCCCCTGCTTGTGTTCCCTCTCTCGCTGTGTCTCTCTCTGTTGAATAAATAAATAAAATTTTTAAAATATATATATATATATATATATATATATATATATATAAACATAGTAAGGAAGTGAAATGTTTATAAGCACCTTGCACTTTGATCAGTACCCAGAGCACTGTAGGCATGCAGTCCTATCATTCCCTTTTCCTAACTGAATAGCTCTAATGTGAGGTTTTTCTGGAACCAGGGCTCTCTTGGATTATTCAGGTCACAGACGTTCCTGAGATTTCACACTGTAGGACTAACTGTCATCCGCATGTCTTCATGGCTTGAACCTACAGCACAGTTTTCTGAGGCTGGATTCTGGACTTCTGATGTGTGCCCACCCCTGTGGCAGGTATTACCATAGGGGGACCAGACAAGAAGCAACGTCTGGTTTATAGTCTGTATGTGCCAGCAGGCCCTGGGCCTGGTCACTCATCTAGAAGGTGAAGGACCTGGAATCTAGCCCCACTGGGCCTGACTTCCATCCCATGTCTTGTGAAGGGTTGAAAAGCAAAACGAAGGTGAAGAGGTAGAGAGTAAAAAGATCAGCCGATAACTGAAGATGAGCCTTACTTCTGTCTGAATCAATGAATCTAAGTGCAGAGTCAGGTGGGAAACAGGAAGAGAAAAAGAGTGAGCCAATGGAGGAGAAAACTTTTCTAACTTTTCACTTCCTGACTCCTTCCGAACATGAAGAAGCACTAACCCACTGAGCTCCTTCAGCCCAGGCTTCGACTCAGCTGGGACAATTCCAAAATCTTTCCACACACAAATACTCCCAGCAGCGCTCCCTGTTCCTCGCACAGTGGGCTGCTCAGGATCCTCTCACTCATCACAGAAGGATGCTACTCAAACCAGAGGGCTTAACATGGATCCCTATTCTAACGGGCCCCACAGAGCTTATTGAAATCTTTTATGCTTTTGGAGCGCCTGGGTGGCTAGTTGGTTGAGCGTCTGACTCTTGATTTCAACTCAGGTCATGCTCTCAGGGTCCTGGGATAGAGCCCTGCATAAGGCTCCACGCTCAGCAGGGAGTCTGCTTCTCCCTCTCCCTCTGCCCCTGCCCCCACTCTCTCTCTCTCTCTCTCAAATAAGTAAATAAATCTTAAAAAAATATATCTTACGCTTTTAACTTTGCTTGTACACAACATCATTTTACTCATGGCTAAAAGAGATTTTGCCAATAACAAACCAAATACATCATCAATAGAGTCAGTGGGTTGTGTCTGCCTGGAGAGTCCTCTGTGCCATTGGCTGTGGCATTACCAGATGGTCTCAGCACTTGGAAGTGTCTTCATCCTATCCCAGGAAAGGTCTGCCTCCGCCCTTGGAGCTAAGTTTGCACTCAGTGGACACATGTGATGGTAATCCATAATTTCCAGTAGGAACCGAAGGTCTTTCCCTCTCCTCCTTCTTCCCCTCTGCCTCTACCCTCAATATGTATTTGTTTTACATTTTGAGCCAAATTATTGGCCAAAATCATTCCTCTCATGTTATCTCAAATTTAGCGACGTAGAACAAAACAAATTTCTTATCTTACAGTTCTGGAGAAAGAGCCTAAAATTGTTTCTCCCCTAGGTTAGAATCCATGTATGGGCTGGCCTGTGTTCCTTCTGGAAGATGTAGGGGGAAATCTGATTTTTTGACTTCTTCAGCCCTGAGAGGCCACCTACATTCCTTGGCTCATAGTCCCTTCCTCCATCCTCAGTGGAACTAGTTAGTTAGTATCTTTTCTTCCTCTGACCTCTGCTTACATCCTTCCACCTTGTCCACACCTCTCCTGGGCCATCACTTCCATTTCTTCTCCTGCCCAGTGACACCTGACTGAATGGTTATTTCAAGCAGTCGTAGCAGGATATGCAAAACTGAGTGATGATCAGTATATTTCAGACCACATCGGCCAGGCTGTAGGTTTTTTTCAGGCCTAAGGCCAATGCCAACCCACTGTGTAATCACAAGCTCTGTGTTGTGACAGGAAGTCGTCTCGGTGGCTTAAAGTCTCTCTTACCAGGCATGGGGTGGGGGGGGAGGGGAGTTAGCTCTATCCTCCCATAAACGGTGGATCTAAGGTCCCGAGTGCATGGTCACTGTCTCCAAAGAAAGCTTCCAAGTTCCAAAGAAATGTCCAGCTGCCTCAACTTTAACATTGGCCCACCTAAAGCCAGAGTACATGGAAAAAGTGGCTTTTTTTCCCCAATGCTTTTGCAAGTTTAACATAGGAAAAAATGAGGAGGTTGGCAGATAGATGATCTTGATCCTCAGTGGAACCATAAAGAAAAGGAGTTCCATTTTCATATCCTGTCCTATAGAGTCAGTTTGGCTAGAATGCTACACATGTGTTCCCAAATCACCACGTTATGCAAAATAATGCAATAAAAACCACAGGGGTTATGGGTTTGTGGGCATAACACTTTCCCAGTGACACATTACAAAAAACATTATATATATATATACACATATACATACGCCTAAAAAATATTGCAGCACAGTTTCACACTTGTTAAATGGTTAAGAAAGACATAAAAGCCACAATAAATATGACACTTTACCTTGAAAAAGACCTGCAGTCTGCTTGGGGACATAGGCATCAGAAGGACAGCAATTGTGAGTTACCATGAAGGGGCAAAAGAAGGGAGGGTAATTGGAAGGGATAGGAAGGGAGAGAAGTCAGGTGGGAGGTTGTCATGCCAAATGTGAATGGGTGTGGCTCCTAACACATGCCGTGAATCGAGGTAGCTGGCAGATGTTTGAGGAGGGTGTGTGTGTGTGCGTGCGTGCATTCCTGGGTGGCTAGATTCAGCTAAATGCCGTTTTCTGTGCTCACCTCATGTTTCTCATGGATGAAATCATGTGTAAGCAAACATGAGATTCCTGTCATGCTCAAATTATACATCAATTATGCGGGAACAAATTTACATTTTCAAAACAAGCATTATAGCAAAACTGACTGCATTTTTATATGAGTGTTCTGATCAGATCCTCCTGGGGGAGATACGCCAAAGGATAGTAGCTTATCAAGCTATTAAACATAAGTTGTTTTCAGTTGTCTGGCATCTTGGGGTATTACTAAACAGATGGTGAGAACAAGGATTCATTCCCTGATATTATAGGCAAAATCAAGAAGAGATTGTAAAGATGTCTCACAGAGACACAGGAGAAAATGCAGGTAAAGGAAAGTTCCACTGAATTCTTCGTCCAAAAACTTCCAGCTGCATAGTATATAATTCCAATTATCCAACATTCTGGCAATGGCAAAACTATGGACCCAGCAAAAAGATCATGGTTGCCAGTGTTTAGGGAGGGAGGGGTGAATAAGCAGAGTACAGAGGATTTTTAAGGCAGTGAAACCATTCTGTATGATGCTACATTAGTGGATACATGTCATTATTTCTTCATTCAAACCCAAAGATTGTATAACACCAAGAGTGAACCCTAATGTAAACCATGAACTTTGGGTGATGATAATGTGTCAATGTAGTTCCATCAATTGTAGGAAATGTACCACTCTGGTGGGAGGTGTTGATAATGGGGAAAGTTGTGCATGTGTGGACAGCAAGGAATATATGGGAAATCTCTGTACTTCCCACTCAATTTTGCTGTGAGCCTAAAGTCTATGTTTTTAACCCCCTTCTTTGATAAGAACTTTAACACAGACATTACAGATACGTGTGCAGGACAAGCTCAACTAGTTTTCATTAAAAAGTCCTTAAGACGGGGCACCTGGTTGGCTCAGTCAGATAAGCATCTGCCTTCGGCTCAGGTCATAATCCCAGAGTCCCAGATCGAGTCCCACATCGGGCTCCCTGCTCAGCGGGAAGTCTGCTTCTCCCTCTGCCTCTCACCCCGCTTGTGCTTACTCTCGCTCTCTCTCTCTCAAATAAATAAATAAATAAATCTTTATAAATAAATAAATAAATAAATAAATAAATAAATAAATAAATAAATAAAATAAAAAATCCTTAAGACTTCCTCGAGTGATGTTGTCCCTTGCATAGAGTATTTCCAACCCTCACCACTCAGTCATGGTACCCTGAGAAAAGTTGAGAGCATCCAGAGGAGAAGCACAAAATTTGTATTTTTTTTCTCCATTTATTTTTTTAATTAACATGTAATGTATTATTTGTTTCAGGGGTACATCAGTCTTAACACAATTCACAGCACTCACCATAGTACCTACCCTCCCCAATGTCTATCATCCAGCCACCCCATCCCTCCCACCCCCTCCCCTCGGACAACCCTCAGTTTGTTTCCTGAGATTTAGAGTCTCTTAGAGTTTGTCTCCCTCTCTGGTTTCGTCTTGTTTCATTTTTTCCTCTCTTCCCCTATGATCCTTTGCCTTGTTTCTCAAATTCCACATATCAGTGAGATCATATGATAATTGTCTTTCTCTGATTGACTTATCTTGCTTAGCATAATACCCTCTAGTTCCATCCACGTCATTGCAAACGGCAAGATTTCATTTTTTCGATGGCTGCATAATATTCCATCGTGTATATATACCACATCTTCTTTATCCATTCATCTGTAGATGGACATCCAGGCTCTTTCCATAGTTTGACTATTGTGGACATTGCTGCTCTAAACATTGGGGTGCACGTTCCCCTCCAGATTTCTACATTTGTGTCTTTGGGGTAAATACCCAGTAATGTAATTGCTGGGTGGTAGGGTAGCTCCATTTTCAACCTTTTGAGGAACCTCCATACTGTTTTCCAGAGTGGCTGCACCAGGTTGCCTTCCCACCAAATTTGTATTTCTTACATTGATCAGGCACAAGCATCAGTTACGGGAGACTCCTGCGCCTGAATCAATTTCTTCTTGAGAATAAAGAAGAAGTGGTGGTTTCTGTACCCTGCAGAGAAGCAAATGAGCACCCCAGTGTGAGTGCACTAAGGGACAGTTAGCAAGCCCTAGTGAAAGTGCATCCGGTGTGTGTTTCTTTTGCCAAAAAAAAGGGCAGTGTGGGAGAAGGAAATATGCAGGGCAGCGCTTCAAGGCAGAGGTCTAATCTGGTTCTAACCCAATAGGGAGAGATACTGGAGTCAAGCTGACGAGAGAGTCCATCTTGGAGGAGAGAGAAATGGTATTTTTAGTGCCATTCATTGACTACCTTCTCTGGCACACATGCTGCTTTCTCCGTGTTTTGCTCATCATCTTAACAACCACAATGCCAACATATTCCCTTACTTTTTAAAGGAGCCACTTTAGAAATTTTTCCTAGAGAGCACAGGGACTCCACCTTCTGGTCTCCCACCCTGTCCCCCTCCCTGTCATCATATCCAACATCCCTGGCCTTGTTGCTCTGGGCATGGAACCTGGTTTGGGGGGGTTTTGTTTTGTTTTGTTTTTAAAGATTTTATTTATTCATTTGCGAGAGAGAGAGCACAAGCAGGGGTGAGGCAGAGGGAGGGGAAGACACAGACTCCCCGCTGAGCAGGGAGCCTGACCTGGGGCCCTATCCCAGGACCTTGAGATCGTGACCTGAGTCGAAGGCAGACCCTTAACTGACTGAACCACCCAGGCGCCCTGGAACCTGTTTAAGCTATTTTTTTCTAAACTTCCAAGCCACCATGTCATTATTTTAGGTGTAGTTGTCACAAAAATGGATGCATATAAAGGAACCATAATTTTAAAGGATAGAACTTAAAAATAAGAATTCTTTGAACTCTTACCATTATTGTTGCTTTTAAAATTTTGCTTTCAGGCACCTGGGTGGCTCAGTTGTTAAGCGTCTGCCTTCAGCTCAGGTCATGATCCCAGGGTCCTGGGGTTGAGCCCCGCATCGGGCTCCCTGCTCCGCGGGAAGCCTGCTTCTCCCTCTCCCACTCCCCCTGCTTGTGTTCCCTCTCTCGCTGCCTCTCTCTCTATCAAATAAATAAATAAAATCTTTAAAAAAGAAAAAGAAAAGAAAAAAATAAAATTTTACTTTCAAGTTTCTTAAATCCTGTTTAAACTTCATGATCTTACTATTAATTCAGCTCCACAATTCCTTATCCACAATTTCAAAATTCAAAGCTAAAAGTGTTTTCCTAAGTTTGGTGCAAACTTACATGGAGGCCGTATCTGCCCCACACTGCCAGGAAGATATTTTTAGTCTTCACTGATCTCACTTAGTATGAATAATCTTACATTACACGACAGAAATATTAATTGATTTGCTTAGGGAGTACTGTCTCAGACTTCACGGGTGTGTTCCACAACACAGAGTATGTGTAAGTTATTACTTTTCTTTCTTTTTTTTTAAAAAAAGATTTTATTTATTTATTTGACAGAGAGAGACACAGTGAGAGAGGGAACACAAGCAGGGGGAGTGGGAGAGGGAGAAGCAGGCTCCCCGCCGAGCAGGGAGCCCGATGCGGGGCTCGATCCCAGGACCCCGGGATCATGACCTGAGCCGAAGGCAGACGCTTAACGACTGAGCCTCCCAGGCACACCATTACTTTTCTATAAAGCAAAAATCTTGACTTCCAAGACATATTTAGCCCAAAGGTGATAAGGAATTGAGAATCTGTATGATTTTCAAAATATTCCTGTAGCCAGGAAGCATAGTCAAGTTTCAGTGTAGCCACTGAAGAAACTGCTGGTTGTCTCAGACGTGTTCTCTCTGAGCACTTGGCTACGCAGAACTTACACCATCCCTTGCAGACACACGTGACCACACACCTAGGGGATTCGGAGACGAAGGATACATGAAGCTGCTGTGTCTCATGATTCAAAGTACATCTCTTGCTCTGGACTTCAACTTTTCCATACACCCAGGCTCCCATTCACTTGAAGTGGCCGGAAGCCATGGGCTGGGGGGTGGCAGAGACCACTCAGCTAGCCTCAATCCCTGCGTGACTCTCTAGGGCGGAGGCCACTTGCTTACTAAGTGTTGCATGAGAGAAAGGTAAAATTCTCTGCTATTTAACCTATTTTGAGGGTGTCTTTGTTACAGCACTTGGCCTTTTCTTGGAACTGCTACAAGAGCTTAAGCTCAGATCACCAACTCGAAATTAGCATGTGTTGACTTAACGAGGCTTTTCATTACTTTAAATAGAAAATTTGTCCACAAACTTTTGAGTAGGTTTCTTAATTTAAATAAGATGGCCTTTCAGCTCATCGATTTTTTTTTCCCTTTCTCTCATTGAATCTTAATTAGCATGCAAAACAATTAGCTGGTCAGCCTTGACCCAAATAGACAAAATTGTTTTCCTTTCCTTTGATTCCACTCATTTAATAGTAAGTTTCTTAACTACCAACTTTTCGCAAACAGTTTTTGTTATTTGGGGGTTTTGCTTGTTTTTTTTCCTCTCAGGTAAAGTACAGAGTTCCCAGTCCTCAAAGCTGTCGCTGTGTAGATCTCGATAGAAGGAAAAGGCAAAAATAATCTTGAATCTCTTTTTTAAAAGAACTTTTTAAAGGATAATAAAATAATGAACATGTACAAAATTCATTCTTATAAATCCTGGGGATTATTTTGTCTCTTGACTGACTTCTTGTGATTCCCTATCAGTTCCTAATCAGGTTGGTCTTGATCCACCACCTGTTACTAATATTCTAAAGGCAAACATGCTACCCAAGATGTTGACCCTCTATCCAATTATACAAGATTGTCAGGAACACACTGATGGACATCCCCATCTGCCAATCAGCAAATCCTCAGTTCTAGTGAGAAAACTATTAGTTGTTTCAGGATCCAGAGTACTGATACTTGGTTTGAAATATTGTTGGTACCTTCTGGTTACTTATGTTTACCAAAAACATAAGATTTTACTAGAATGATCCTCAGTTTTATGACTAAATTTTGTTGTCATTTAAAGATCTTACATTTTGGGATGCCTGGGTGGCTCAGTCGGTTAAGCGTCTGCTTTCAGCTCAGGTCATGATCCTGGGGTCCTGGGATCGAGCCCCACATCGGGCTCCCTGCTCAGCGGAGAGTCCACTTCTTCCTCTCCCTCTGCTTGCTGCTCCCCCTGCTTGTGCTCTCTTTGTCAAATAAATAAATAAAATCTTTAACAATTAAAAAAATAAAGATCTGGGGCGCCTGGGTGGCTCAGTCGGTTAAGCATCTGCCTTCGGCTCAGATCATGATCCCAGGATCCTGGGATCAAGCCCCGCGTTGGGCTCCCTGCTCAGCGGGAAGCCTGCTTCTCCCTCTCCCACTCCCCCTGCTTGTGTTCCCTCTCTCGCCGTGTCTCTCTGTCAAATAAATTAATTAAATCTTTAAAAAATTTTAAAAATAAATAAATAAATAAAGATCTTACATTTTGTGCCCCAAAAAGGTAAAAAAAAAAAAAAAAAATCACCTGTGTTGGTTAACCAAATAGAGAATGGAGAAGGAGAGGAAGGAAATTCGAACTTGGGAAGGAAAAAAAAAAAATGAGTCAATTATAACATGTTAGTTGTTCCCACTTGCAATTTTTTTCTCTTAGAAATTATTTACAAATGAATTATATACCTTAAAATAGTACTGTCGTCCAGTATTCCAGTGACCACTGCCTTGATTCCAATACTGTTTCAACAGATCCTTATTTGACATTCTTCCACCTTCCTGGTCTGCTGCTTCTTTAAGCTAAGGGCAGAATTTCTTCTAAAGCTCAGCACTTGACCCTATGTCCTTGATCCTCGGTCTTTACTAGCATTAAGTGATGCTCTCTTACAATTTCAGGTGTAAATTAGGTATATGACAATAGTTATTACATATATGACGATCACTGTAAAAGTCCTTCCTCAAACCTCAACCTAGCAGCAAAACTGATTTTTATCCCTAAAAATCAAAGGATTCACTGTTCTTTTCATACTTATGTATCACATGCTCCTCTGAAATCCAATGCTCAGTTAAACAAATTGTCTCCTTGGGGCACCTGCATGGCTCAGTCAGTTAAGTGTCTGCCTTGGCTCAGGTCATGATCTCAGGATTCTGGGATCGAGCCCCACGTTGGGCTCCCTGCTCAGTGGGGAGTCTGCTTCTCCCTCTGCCCCTCACCCCCCCACATACACACTCATGCTCTCTCTCTCTCAAATAAAATAAAATCTTAAAAAAAAATGGCTCCTTTACCTAGCTAATTTCTACTGAAGAATAATACAGTCCAGTGGTTAAAAAATGGGCTTGGAGTTAGTAGACCTGGTTCGATATCTAGTTCTTCCACTTGACAGATGAGTGGCATTGGCAACTTCTTTAACCTCTTAAAGGCAGGTGGAGATACTATGCATGGTAGTTGGCCTGTAATAGGTGTTTAATAAATGTGAGAAATTATTTTCACCTGGGATACATTAGCCAAGAGAATATCTTATTAGAGATAAAATACATATGCACAGAAATTATCTCCAGCTGTTCTTTTTGTCTTGACGTCATAAATACACTAAAAAAGTTTCAAAGCAATGGCTCCGGGTATCTGAGTGAGCTTGTTTACCTCAGCCCTAAGCTGTGGTGATTTTTTTTTTTAAGATTTTATTTATTTATTTGAGAGAGAGAGAATGAGAGACAGAGAGCATGAGAGGGAGGAGGGTCAGAGGGAGAAGCAGACTCCCTGCCGAGCAGGGAGCCCGATGCGGGACTCGATCCCGGGACTCCAGGATCATGACCTGAGCTGAAGGCAGTCGCTCAACCAACTGAGCCACCCAGGTGCCCCCTAAGTTGTGATGATTAACCATGGGGATAGAAAGCCAGGGTACAGTACCCAGAGGGCCAAGCTTCCAGGGAAAGGATAAGGATCTGAACCCAAACACAAAACCAAGATATTGTCCATAAGGTGAAAGGTAAAGATGAGAAGAAGTATATAAAATGGAATCTGATTTCCAACAGCATAATGCTAAGGCCCTACTAAGCAGATCATGTGTCTTCCACAACTTACCCTTTTTATCTTATTTTTAATTTATTTTTATTTTTATTTATTTATTTATTTATTTTGGTGGGCAGAGAAGCAAGGTTTATTGAGTGATACCAAAGTCATAATACAAAGCTCCCAAGGAGGGAGGGGACCCGAGGGGGTTGCCCCAGCTTGCTCTTTTTAAAGACTTACTCTTAGCCTCTTCCCTGTAGAAGATGAGAAAAAATAATCAAATTATTTGTCTGACTCCTGAAGAGTTAATAAATATAGCTTTGTGCATTCAGTATGTGAAGGTTTTTTTTTTTTTTTTTTTTTCCCCTGTAACTAAAGTAATGGTTAAAAATTGCAGACTTGGAGCTAGACCACCTGAGAAAAAGGAAGGCAAATTTCATGAATTGCCTTGTAATGGATTAGTGTTTAAAAAAAGATTCCAGAGATTTTCAAGAGCAGCAAAGAGAGGTAGCAAGAATTTGGAAATAGAGGGACAATTGAGAAAAGATTGGTCTATGATGATAAATGACTTGAGGAAAGTCAAAAATGCATTTAAGGAAAAAATAATTCCCATCCCACTGAAGAATTTGTAGATGAGAAGCCTGGAAGCCAGGTCAGCTTTGGAAGATTTTAGAGGCCAAAAGCCCAGAAAAGGTGCACTACCTCCATCTTTGGAGATACTTTTGTTAAAAGTCAATATCCTAAGCTTTATAAAGTTCCTAAGGGCAACAACTTAGACTTGACTGATGATAATTTTCCTGCTGAAGAAAACAATCTTACTTTGATGGCCTTGGTGGGTCTCAAGATTTCTATCTGCTGTAGCAACATGTCCAAAACTGATTTTTTCTCCTCAACTCTTTTGTGTTAATATGGGTACTCCAAGAAACAGACACCAAAGGGAATTAAATGTGAAGGGATTTTATGAAGGCAAATGCTGATGAGGTCAATAGTGTGCAGATAATTGTTCAACAACTAGGTCTCTACAGGGAGAAGACCTGATTTGTAATATGTGTACCTTGCTTGCTGTAATTACTCCCACTGTAGCCCATTTCAAGCTATCAACATGGTGTCCCTGAGCCTCAAGTTGAGAAGAGATGCCCACAATCCTCTTGAGCTGGTCCCAGCCCAGTGGGATCCAGCACATCCTTTTGTAAGTGAAACAGGGAGAGACGATGCTAAGACTGCACCCCGAAGTGAAGGAGGGGAGGAAAAAAGGTTGGATGGGAGTTTGGATGATTGCTTTGGCCAGCCAGTCGGCCATCAGAGAAATTCTGTATGTCCCAGAAATGGGTCTGCATTAGTATCTCTTCTGCTCTGGGGGATACTCAAGAGAAGACTGCAGGAAGCATGGCTCGTGCACAGATAATGATGGATTTCAAAACTCAGCAGCTGGGACCCTGGTCAATTACACTCCCTGTAATTAGAGTTCTGCCACACCTTTCTTTCTCCCACTGAAACATGTTTCCATTTGAATGTTCTTACCTCATAAAGGCTAACCATGGGAACAATGAATTTGATAAAGTTGACCAAAAGCATGTAAGGAAGAACAAGTCAATCCATCAATTTAAAAAAAAGCTGGGGTGCCTGGGTAGCTCAGTCGTTAAGCATCTGCCTTGGGCTCAGTCCTGATCTCAGGGTCCTGGGATCAAGCCCCGCATCAGGCTCCCCGCTCGGCGGGAAGCCTGCTTCCCCCTCTCCCCCTCCCTCTGCTTATGTTCCCTTCTCTCGCTGTGTCTCTCTCTGTCAAATAAATAAATAAAATCTTAAAAAAAAAATTTTTTTTTAAAGTTGATGTCCAAAATAAGATGAAACTTCATAAATGGAAGTCAATCAAAGTAAAAAGTGGTAAGTAAGCTAAATGCTGAATAAAATAAGACAAATATAACATCCAGGGAAAGAACATTTTGTGGAAGACTCACATTGAAATAAAGCAACATACACATGAGCACTTTAGAATAACAAGCCCTCATTTAAATTTCTATGAGCAAAAAAATCATGTGCTAGATATGATTTTAAAATAATGATTCTACTATGTGGACATGTCAAATGCTACTTTCATTTAGTTAAAGGAATGCACCCACACGGATTTTTTTTTTTTTTTACTAGATAATAGAGAGCTTTAAAATGGAAGTCCAACAGAACCCTGTTCCTCCCCTCTCCTATTCTGGTCCTGGTCTCCAGTGTTGCTGCGTTGGACATTTTGATGTTTCTCCCAGATCCCCCAGCAAAGAAGGCCTTGCTGTCCTTGTTGCCCCTTCAAGAAATGCCTCAGTGGCAGAGAACCACCTTGCTCAAGGGCACTCATATGTGGTGACACATCACATCGACGGTGCATCAATAAAGCCTGGGCCAACTCGATCCAGCTCTTGGACGACTCTAGTCTAAAAGGCCATTTTAGCTCTAGTGCTCCTCCAGTGTTTGTCCAGGGCAGTCTGTCACTGAGCTTGCATCTCAGCTAGACTTCTCCCTCTGCATATTCCTGCTTCCTTCCCCTCCACTGAAAAGGCCTTGGTCAAACTCAGAGAAGCAGAGAGCAGAATGCCGGTTGCATGAGCTGGGAGAGGGAGAAATGGGGAGCTGCTCATCAGCAAGTATAAAGCTTCGGTTATACAGGATGGTTGAGTTCTAGAGGTCCACTGTGCAACATCATGGCTATGCTTAACAACCCTTAACTTACACTTACACTTAAATGTGTATAAGACACAGATCTCGTGTTGTGTTCTTACCATAATAAAAATAAAAGGAGGGGCGCCTGAGTGGCTCAGTTGGTTGGGCGACTGCCTTCGGCTCAGGTCATGATCCCGGAGTCCCGGGATCGAGTCCCGCATCGGGCTCCCGGCTTGGCGGGGAGCCTGCTTCTCCCTCTGACCCTATCCCCTCTCATGCTCTGTCTCATTCTCTCTCTCAAATAAATAAATAAAATCTTTAAAAATATATATATAAATAAAAGGAAAAGAGGAAAGAAAGAAAAGAACAGGGAAATGGGGCTATTTTACAAGATACTTCATGAAAACATGTAATTTAACCACTTGGAAAATATAAATCAGGTTTCAAGGAAAGAAGGAAGGAAGGAAGGAAGGAAGGAAGGAAGGAAGGAAGGAAGGAAGGAAGGAAGGAAGGAGGGAAGGAGGGAAGGAAGGAAGGAAGGAGGGAAGGAGGGAGGGAGGGAGGGAGGGAGGGAGGGAAGGAAGAAGGGAGAATCTTGAACTCCAGAGCATTCCCTTAAAAAAATGAAGAACATGCACGCTAAACTCCTACTCAACATCTGCTCCTGCAGACTGGGACCCAACCTGCAGTAAGAAGCAGCCACTTTTTGGAAAGCTTTTACTGAAGTACAATTTACATACAGAAATTGGACATATAAATTTCCAGCTCAATATATTTTCACAAACTGAACACAAGATGTAATCAGATAAGCAGAGAACGTTTCCAGCACCTCAAAAGAGACAACACATGTCACAGTTACTCTTTAAAATGTCTAATAAAATTTTAACTGCATGTAACAGTTTTTTAGATGGATGCAAAGAGAAGAAAGAAAGAAAGGACAAACCTTACATTATTTCCTAAGATAGTGTCCAGAGCTCAAACGAACGAAAAAAAGATTTAGACTTTAAATGCAAAGCTTAGAGTATTATATGTAGTATAATATTGTTCTCAATATTTATGTGGCTTAAAACTGACCAGTGAGTAATGCTCATTAATAGAAAAGGGCTAGTTATAAAATAAATAGGATGTATGTAAAAGCAGCATGAGTCCTGGGCGCCTGGGTGGCTCAGTTGGTTAAGCGACTGCCTTCGGCTCAGGTCATGATCCTGGAGTCCCGGGATCGAGTCCCGCATCGGGCTCCCTGCTCGGCGGGGAGTCTGCTTCTCCCTCTGACCCTCCTCCCTCTCATGCTCTCTGTATCTCATTCTCTCTGTCTCAAATAAATAAATAAAATCTTTAAAAAAAAAAAAAAAAAGCAGCATGAGTCCCTCCCGATGAGCCTCGAGCGTGTCTCTGACTTCCTCGGGGAAGCAGGTATGTGGTGGGGCAGTATCACTAAGCAGCCATCTGGCCCCGCTCTGTGCCTTCTGCAGCTCTTCTTGCTCATCTTTCACCTCTCCAGCTGCAGAAACAGAGTCCAAGAAAGCCCTGGGGAGATTCTCTTCTCAGAGCAGGTTTACAGAGCCCATTCTTCATTTCCCAGCAACTGGAGCCTTGGAAGACAAGGAGAATCCAGGGAAGGCAGAGTGGCAACTTGAAGGGGAGGGTACGATTTGAGGCATCAAGAAGGGGTGCAGAGAAGAGACTCTGAAGAGAAACTAAGCTCTCTCTAGGACTCTCCCTTTACCACACTCCCCTCACCACATATCACACACGCACACATCACACACACCCAGACGTTCTGTGAAGAGAGGCTCTCCCTCACCAAAATGAAATCAAACAGTGGTGGAGGAAGAATTTCCCTTTGAACCAAGAACTTGTGGATCCACCGTCACTATGAAAAACACAACCCAGAAAGAAAATAACAGCTCTGAATATTGCCACTTATAATTCAGAAGAGTTTACTATTTCATGAACTGGAGGAATCAATGAGTTAAATAGAAGGCAATATTTGAAATGCTCAAGAATTTTTAGGAAAACTTCCTAAGGGATGAGGAGTAAGAACTAAAATTAGGAATTCCAAAGGACCAGCAATATGCTTTGAGGTAGAGCTTCCATCAAGAACAGAAAATAATGCAATATATGTTAAGAAAAAAAAAAAGAAGAAGAAGGTAGCGGGAGGGGAAGAATGAAGCGGGGGAAATCGGAGGGGTAGATGAACCATGAGAGACGATGGAGTCTGAAAAACAAACAGGGTTCTAGAGGGGAGGGGGGTGGGAGGATGGGTTAGCCTGGTGGTGGGTATTGAGGAGGGCACATTCTGCATGGAGCACTGGGTGTTGTGCACAAACAATGAATCATGGAACACTTCATCTAAAACTAATGATGTAATGTATGGGGATTAACATAAGAATAATAATAAAAAAAGAACAGAAACCAAGACCTCAAGGGCAGGAATGCAAGTAGGAGAAGGCAATATTTGGAACTCAGATATAGTAAGTTCATGGTCAGAACAGTAGGAAATAGAGCCACGGAAAGCAGTATTCAAAAATGCAAACGAGTCCGGCTAATGTAGATGCCAAAGCTCAGGAAGGACCTATTAACGATTTACATCTATTTCATAGTTATACTTTAAATTAGGCAGTGTTCTGAATATAAGTGTTATGCCATTTGCTGCAACAGTCCCATGAGGCAGATAGGCTGTCGACCCCATGTTGCTGATGAAGGCAGCGAGGCACGGGGAGAGTATGCACCTCGCCCAGGGCTGTACAGTTAGGAAGTGGTGAACCTAGGTCTGGCTTTACTGCCTTTGCCCATTGACTCCGATCCAGCCAACCCAGAAACAGACACACCATGAAAATAGGTAAACTGTAGCCTCAGGCCCCTTATTGTCTGAGACCCTTTAAGACCCTAGACCTAATGTTAGACTTGGTAACTTTTAATCATTTTATCTTAAAAATGACTCCCCTCATTTGTATAAGCTTCAAGCCTTGCAAAAGTTGGTTCCTTCCTGCCAGGTATCAATAAGAAAGCTGTTAATAGGACATCCCAGGTGAGTCGTAAATCATGTTCCCGTTATTTATAGAGTCCTGCGGTGGGGGAGGGGCAATGCTTTCCAAACTTCTCCATGTTGTATCATACATCTAACATGTTTTTATATGTTTATAACTGTTTTTATAAGTTTTTTTTTTTAACACATCTAACATGTTTTAAAAGGAGGAAGACATTTGCAGCTGGTGGTGACCATTCCAAGCCCACCCAAAGGCTGATGGTCTCGGTGTCTCAGGACACCTCTAATCTCCTGGAGCACCATTGAGTGAGGTAAGTGAGGAAGGCTGCATCCCCTGTTCCTCTGAGTACAGCGCTTTAAGGGCTAGCAGAACTAATGATTAGCAAAGTTCTTACCAGGTCCTCAGAGCCCAGAGCAAAGGGTGTGAGATTGCCAAGGAATGAAAATGAGATTACTACCGTAAAGTAGTTTTTATTTTTATTTATTTCCCATTTATTATATTAATTTGCTTTTAGGTTTTTAAGTCCACAGTTAGTTAACATACAGTATGATATTAGTTTCAGGTGTACAATATAGGGATTCACCACTTCCATACAACAGCCGGTGCTCATCATGACAAGTGCACTCCTTAATCCCCATCACCTATTTCACCCATCCCGCCACCCACCTCCCCTCTGGTCACCATTGGCTTGTTCCCTGTAGTTAAGAGACTGTTTCTTGATCTGCCTCTCCCTTTTTTCCTCTTTGCTCATTTTTCTTAAATTCCACATATGAGTTTTTGAAATCATATGGTATTTGTCTTCCTCTGACTGACTCATTTTGCTTAGCATTATACTCTCCAGCTCCATTCATGTTGTTTCAAATGGTAAGATCTCACTCTTTTTTATGGCTGAATAATATTTCATTGTGTGTGTGTGTGTGTGTGTGTATATATATACACATGTATACATATATACATACATATACCACTTCTTCTTTATCCATCATTAACCGGTGGGCATTTGGGCTGCTTCCATAATTCAGCTATTGTAGATAATACTGCTATAAACATCGGGGTGATGTATCCCTTTGAATTAGTGTTCTTGTATTCTTTGGGCAAATACCTAGTAGTGTGATTGCTGGATGGTAGATTAGTTTTATTTTTATAATTTTAATATTAATTTACTTCAAAATTGGGTAATATATGCTCACAAGTGTGAAGGTCAAAAGGACTTTCATAAAAGATAAGAAAACAATGCATAGATGTTTTCTTTTCCTTCAATTGAATTTTATGTTAACACTTTCCCCCCTAAAATAGGACACCTGTTTGGAAATATTTTGATGATTTTGGTGCCAACGTTTTCCATATTCCACACAAGGTTTCTGTGGCTCTTCTCTCCTCTTTCTAATAAATTGCAAAATGGTAAGGGTCAGGAAGGGGGAGGACTAAAAAAAATTCATCATGCACCGTGGATTAATTGCTTTTCTGTGTTTTCCCCTAATCATCACAACACATACCTATTTTCCACGTTTTGGAGAAGAGAAAACAAAGGCTCAGAGAGTTAAAAGAATCTGTCAAAGTGGAAACAGTTACCTTGAGGTGAAGTTAAGTGTTCCAGCTAAGGGCTATTTATTTCAAAACCCTAGCACGACTGCCCAATTCCTCCCAGGATGGTTTTTTTTTTGAAATAAATGCAGTGCTTCTGACAAAACCACAGGGCAAGGGGAAACACGTTCTCTCACTTTTCTCAAAACTGTGTGTCTGCATCTTCAGTGTGGAAATGCCAGTGAGTAAAAGCTTTCAGACTACCTGCAGTGCACATAAAACTTTTGTAGGGGAACATATAACCTGCAAACATGACTGCAGGAGACATATTGGTGAGTAATTAGAGATACACCCAGAGGTTTATGTACATGCGCATTCATCACAGTGTCATTTATAATAGCTACCAATGGAGAACAATCTAAATGTCCTGCAGTAGGGGAATGATTAAATAAATTAGGGACATTTATATAATGAAATATTACTGCCATTAAAAATCATATTTTCCAAGACAATTACATTTAATGCACAATCCTATATTATTCCTGGATACTGGAAGACTTTAAAAAAAAAGCCATAAAGAACATTATATGGCTAATTGGGAAATTTTTAATATGGATAATTTACCAAATAATATCATTTGTTGAATGTTGAACGTAAAAATAAACGTAATTTAACAAAATGGGTTAATTCTTAGAAAATACATGCTTATATATTTAGGGATAAAAAGTAATATTTTGAAGAAGTATAAGAAGCGCAAAATATAAAATTAAGATATTAATTTTCATGTTGCTTAAAATACATATGCATAGTCTCTCATGGTTCGTCTACCCCTCCGATTTTCCCTGCTTCATTCTTCCCCTCCCGCTACCTTCTTCTTCTTTTTTTTTTTCTTAACATATATTGCATTATTTGCTTCAGAGGTACAGATCTGAGATTCAACAGTCTTGCACAATTCACAGCGCTTACCAGAGCACATACGAACCATGAGAGACGATGGACTCTGAAAAACAAACAGGGTTCTAGAGGGGAGAGGGGTGGGAGGATGGGTTAGCCTGGTGGTGGGTATTGAGGAGGGCACATTCTGCATGGAGCACTGGATGTTATGCACAAACAATGAATCATGGAACACTTCATCTAAAACTAATGATGTAATGTATGGGGATTAACATAAGAATATAAATAAATAAATAAATAAATAAATAAATAAATAAATAAATAAACAAAATACATATGCATAGAAAAAGACTAGAAAGACACCATAATATAAGCATTGGTAATCTCTGTGTAGTGAGATCATATGCAATTTTTAAAATTTTATCCCTGTACATCTTATCATTCTTGAATTTTCCTGCTGGGACCTACTATTAATCTGTTCCCACACCTTTAAGTTATATGCACAAGGAGAAATTCAAGAATAGAGAAAGGTTGTTTGGGCACATTGCTCAGTTATATCACCAAGAGGGCCTTGTAAAGTAATCCAAAGTAATATGAGGTGCCGAAGTAAGTACTGGAAGCATACCAGGTCAAAGTTACATTGTTGGGGGAAGAGGTAATTAGGGCAGGAGGGTAGATAAAGTCCTCATTTGAAGAGTTAATGGAGTTTTATTGGTTAATTAGATTTCAGGGCAAAAGAGGTATAATATTTTACTTTATTTTTGTTATTTTATTTTTATTACTATTTTTAACTAGGCTCCATACCCAGTGTGGATCCCAACGTGGGGATTGAACTCAGGACCCTGAGATCAAGAGTCTGTCGCTCAACTGACTAAGCCACCCACGTACCCCATAATATTTTATTTTAAAGTACTCTAGGACAAGCAAAGATAATTTTTTTAAAAAATGAAAAAAGTCAAATTGCAATCCTGTGTGGGAGATCACTCTTGACGTCCTCTGCCCTCAGGAGTCAACATACCCCCTCTCCTCTAGCCAATAGGTAGAGAGGGGAATGGCCAGGATTCTGGATTCCATGTTGTAATGTGTACTACAAGAGGCTACTTGTGACTTGCTATGTCCTGGGGAAATCTTCCACTAAGGAAGGGGTAGAAGACAGATTTGGGAAGGAGACAAGGCATTAATAGGAGGGAAAGGGGATAGCTTGAGTAATGGTGGCAGGTCCTATGTGGGACATCATTCGTATTTGAGAAAATGTCTTTGTCAAGTGTTCAAAGGCAGAGGCAGAGAGACCAGGCCCTGGAACAATGCAAGGGGTGAGTTTGCCAAGCAAGGGAGTGCACCTCTCAATTGCTGATTCCAGCTATTCTCCCTCCCATTCCCACCACCACATCTGCTTGACTTCGAGTTTACGTCGGGGAGCCTTGGGTGAAAATTTTCTTGCAACTTTTTCATGGTGGTCTACCAAACTCAGCAGGGTAAAAATAGTATAGATTCAATCTTCTCCACATACCTGATCGGAGGCAGGCCCATACAGACAATGATCCGCATGGGATGACTTTGCCAGAGGAAAAAAAACTGGCTGGTTTCCTCGATAATACCAACCCCTTTAGGACAAAGGGGAAAAAAAGAAGCTATCACCTCAGTTACACCACAATTTAATATAATGCACATTAAGTTAAAATGTATGACCTGTCTATTCATTTATTAAAATTTTAAAAAATCAATGTGGTTTTTTTTGCAATTGAGAAAGACACAGTCCAAATATATTTGGTGTTTGCTGTTCATGATTTGTTTCTTAGCTTTTTGAGGTGATAAGTCAAGAATCAAATTTAATAAATTAAAAAAAAATGGGGAACAGCTACAAATTGTTCCAAGAGAGTGTGATTGGTTCCCCTCTGCAGTTCTCTGATTCTAAGTATATGTGATTTCAGGGTGAAAATGCAAACAGTGAATACAGAGAACAGAAGAGGCCATGATTTGGGACCCAAAGTCTAGTTCAGATCTGCTCCCCTGCCTATGAGAACACAAGATGAAGATGCATAAGTCTGAAAGAGAAAGCAGATCTAGGTTAATGAGAAGGGTGAACACCAACCTAAAATAAAGCCAGTTAGCTATCCTCCCTCGTTTACTTACCTCCCTCCCTGTGATTTTCTATGCTTATTAACAGATTCAATTATCAATCTTCCCCCGGCTTAGTCTCTCATTTAAAGACCTAAATCTGTGATAAACATTTTTCTTAATAATCTTGGAGTTGTGACTCCCATCAGTTTTCTTGTCTGAGACTGAAAACATGGACAGTGACTTCTGTGAGTGGGAAGAGACAGTAAGGGGTACCCTCTGTGATGGGTGCCCTTCTACAATGTGAGCAAGAAGGAAGAATTAAACCAAACAAACAAACCTGCGGAGGAAAAAAACAAAACAAAACAAAAACAAAAACAAAAACAAAACCCTGCAGGCACGGAGCACTAAGAATGGGGAGCATAAGTGCAGACCTCCAGCAGAAGGTTATCTGAGACCAGCCAAAAGAAGGTCGGCCTACAAAACTTCTTCACAAACCCTAGCACCTTGGGATGGAGAGTAGACTTGATTTCACCTTCCAGTGATTAAAAGCCTTCTGCTCTTAGCAAGTAGCAAAAGCACAGAAAATAACCTATAAAAAATTCAGTGAAGTCATTTGGCACCCACAGCCTTGATACATTTATTGAAAAGAGACTTTGCTCTGTGATCTTTGAACATATTCACAGAAGGTTCCAGCCTCTTGTGAGTATGGTAACATGAATGATATGATATCCATACCTATATTTGCAGCATTCTGAACACGTAAGCCTTCCTGAGTACAGATACTCCAGACCCCAGTGGAGGCTGAGTCATGAGTCCTCACCAACCCCGAAAAGGAGACCCATGCATCTCCCCGCCCCCAAACTAGCCCCAGCCCCAGCCCCAGCCCCAGAGGAGTTAGGATTGCCCCAGTATGCAAAGCTCTGCACATAGAACAAAGACACATTCAAATAGCAGAGTTCTTCTTTAGAGAATAAATAAATAAATACACTCAAAAACAAGACATATATTTATAAAACTGGCCTATGACAGTGCGGTCGGGGATAATAAGGGTGCATTCTATCTCTACAGTTTTAGTGACCAGTACATATGTGGGGCAGTCTAAATAATGAATTTGATTAAAGACAGGATATGATCAGCCTTCTATGGTGTTGAAAGTTGGTTGTCCAATTTGGCTGTTGATTGTGGCTCAAGTTAATGGAAACTCTTTGGTGGTGGGGAGTGGCTTTCCTTTCAGATCACCCGATGTTAGTAGTGTCAATGCATTAATCATAATCTTTTGTTGGTCTTAGACCTCATCCTTAGTGAAGGCTCGGGGGCATCTTCCTCAGACAAAACTGTTCAGTGAGCAGATGGTAAGTGGGCCTGTGTTTGTCCCTTCATTTGGGAGGCAAGGGGAGAAGATAGGCCTGAGAGCCTCTTGGAAAGAGGTTGGAGGGAAGCTGTAGATGAGGGACTCATCTGTCACATTGTAGAATGCTATATGTCCAGACTCATAGTCTAAGAAAACACCAACCTTATGCACAGGCTCTCTGACATGTTGACCTTTCAAAGGTGATGAGACCCAAAGGCTATAATCATCTCCAATTTTTAAGCCTATGAGTGAGAAGAGGTCCCCCGGTGGCTTTGGGAGATTGCCTTTTCTGCTCACTGAGTCCTTGCAAATGCCCACCTCCCACTCAGTCTTGTTGCCCACCTCCACCTCCCAGTAATGTCTCCCACAGGTGAAGATCTGAGCGCCGAGCACAGTTGCAGACTGGTCAAATCGCTCTGGGTTGTCAGGTAAGTGCTGTCGGATTCCTCCATGTCTCACGCTCTTCAGATCCTCAGACAAGACAAGATAAGCATTGGCCGTAGCTGGATCCAGAGTTATGTCTGCTGCAAGAGGAGAAAAGAATGAAACCTCCCTTACATTCTTGAAAACCCTCTTATATATGTGGAATTTAAATTAAATTCTTAGTTTCCAATCCTATTTTTAAAAATATAATTTAGGTGAGTGTGGTGAGGATTTTTGTTTTGCTCAGAACAGAACCTCTGAGCCTTTCTTGCACTATTTCACAAACACCAGGAGTAAATTTCTAAAAAGACGTAGGTGTGAGTCATGGGGATGGTGACATTTAGCCTGCCTGAGAGGAGGGAGAGGAATCTGTGATACAATGGAATGTAAGTTGTTCTGTTTAGAGCATAAGTTTAAAACTCAGAGCTATTTATCCACACAGGGCACACTCTGTCATTTGTATTCACTTGAGCCAAGGTGGGTTGTGGTTCCTCAGCTGGAGTTCTTCTGAGCGGAGGTCACAGAGGAGGCCTCCAACCGTCACTGACCCCCAAGATAAGACTAAGTGCCCCTACCACACAATTTCATACTTTTATTTATAGATCAAATCCTAATCATCACTCATTATTTGAGATGAATGTCTGTCTCTTCAATTCCACTGAAAGTTCTATAAAAGCGAAGGCAAGCCTGTGTTATTCATCACTGTAAGAAAGCCTAGAACTGAAAAAACATGGTGCGGGGCACATAGTAGGCACTTATCAAATATCTACTGAATCCAAAGCTCATTAGACCTTCCTGTCAAATTGTCAGCAAGGTAAAGGTTGAAAACTAAGGCTAACCTGTCTTGGTCTCAGCCAGCCTAAAGACCTAGAGCATTCTAAAAGGATAGTTTGAGGGGTACCTGGTTGGCAGAGTCAGTTAAGCATCTGATTCTTGGTTTAGGCTCAGGTCATGATCTCAGGGTCTTGAGATCAAACCCCTCATCTGGCTTTGCACTGGGCATGACGCCAGCTTGAGATTCTCTCCCTCTCCCTCTCCCTCTACCCCTCCCCCCTCCACTTCTCTGTTTCTCTCTCTCTCAAATAAATAAATAAATCTTTAAAAAAATTTTTTAAAGATTTTGTTTTTAAGATTTTATTCATTTATTTGACAGAGAGATACAGCGAGAGAGGGAACACAAGCAGGGGGAGTGGGAGAGGGAGAAGCAGGCTTCCCGCGGAGCAGGGAGCCCAATGCGGGGCTCAATCCCAGGACCCTGGCATCATGACCTGAGCCGAAGGCAGCCTCTTAACGACTGAGCAACCCAGGTGCCACAATCTTTAAAAATTATTTTAAAAATAAAAGGATAGTTTGAATTTTGCCTCATTAGGACTAAAAAGTTTAAGTAGCTTTATGCTAACAAGAACAGAGGTAGAAATGCAGAAACCCCTGAGGAGGTGTGTGTGTATAAGCAAGGGGAAGAAATGGACAAAACAGAACCATAAAAACAAACAAGGGAAGTGCCAGGACTCCTTAGACAGAAAACAAAGGCAGATGAGCCATCAATCGAGTCTGCTTCTGTCTGCTCCAGAGTAGAGAGGGTCTGTGGCCCCAGCCCTCCCTGATGTTTCGTGCTGACTCAGGGTGCCTTTGCTGAGAGCCTGGCACCCAGATAGTGAATAGTCTCTGTCAGAGGAAACTGCCTAAGAACTCAGTTTTGCATTCCTTAGTATACCCCAAAGTTAACTCCACAGATCCCTGGAGGTTTGACACATCAGGCTGACTTACTGCTGAATTTTTTTAGCATCTCCCTCATTCCAGTGATGCGGCAGAGAGTCAGTTCCGTGGTGGTGGCCTCTGGACACTGAAGCAAGAGTGGCTCAGTCCTGCAAGAGGGCAGAGACCATCACTCTGTGTCCCCTGCACAGACCGCCTGACCTGCCCCAACATGCTCGCTTGGCCCCATCAGCTGGCCACCCTCATCCCCACTCTCACAACCTGATCTCCACAGTAGTGCAGCCCTGTAACTTACACCCCTGTATCAGCCGGACACAGAATGCACACCTACCTTTCCAGTGTGCCTTTCACATCCTGAGGGTATAAAGGAAAGAGGGTTAGTATCAGTGCACTTCAATCTCTAGCGAAGCCAGAATCCAGAGACAGAATCTAATCCTTGGAAATCTCACAGAATCCACTTTCTTGGCTCTAGAACGCCTTGCGTGGGCGAGCATGTGCTGGAAAAACATCCCTAGCATCCTCCGGGGGCGAGGCGGGGGTGGGGGGGCCCTCCTATGAATAGGAGAGGGTTCTCAAAATGACTAGGCTAAGCCTGTGCTTAGGGGAAGTGGGTTGCTGGAAAATCACCAAGCCAAAGAGTAGCATTCTGTGGAACCCGTCGAGGAGGAGGAAGAACTGCGGTTGCATCCAGCTCCCACAGCGCGTGTTGACAAAGGCCCCAGAGAAAGCAGTAGCCCGGGAAGGCGGCAGAGCAAAGCCGGTGACGACTATGGGCTCCGTACAGAATACGATCACCCATTAGCTGTTTGACAGGCAAATTTCCTAAGTGCCGTGGGTCTGATTTATTAAACGAGTGCCACTATAAACCCGCATCATAGACAGCAAACCTGTAGTGCATGTAACAGCAATTAACTTCATCGGGTCTTTGTGAAGATGAAATGTAAGGTGCTCCTTCGACTGAAAATAACTGAAGAAGCTGAAGTTGCAGACAGAGCAGAAATTAGAGTCATCATCAGGCTTGGTTTGGCTAGGTATTCCACTGGATTTTTTTTTCTCTGTCTCTTCAAGACTTTATTTATACTATAGAACGTTAATTCTTAAGGAAAACTATTTGGGGACCGGAACTTAGTTTCTCAGGGAAATAAAGAAAAACTTACTTTGCGTGGCTTGAAAAAGTATGGGTTACTACATGTTGTTGTTGTTATTCCGTTGATTTTTCCCAATATTCTTACCTCAAACGGTTCTATAATGGAGCTCTGACACGTGGACTCTATCTGTTCAATCATTTTGCTCAGGCTTCTTATTTGTTGGGTCAGCTTGATCTCATTGTCCCTTAGTTTCTTCATGTTCTCTCTTTCCTCCTTTTCCAGTAACTGGAGCTGTAGCTGTTCCTCCTCCTTCAAAAACTGGTGCATTTTTCCATATTCTGACACAACAACCTGTTTACAGGCCTTTGTCTCTTCCTGCCACCAACACACGCACACACGCGCACACACACGTGCATGCGTGCACACATACACAAACAGGGATGACATAATAAAGTTAGCAGCAGAAATGCCTATGTAGATTCTTAATCCTTACAAAGTCCTAGAGTTCTGCTGTGACACACAACATATATTGTATTAAGCAATTGGGTGGATAGTGTGGTATTTTAGAAGGTATGTATGTATACAGTAGTAAACAAAACCAAAATTTCTACTCCCAGAAGGTGTCATTCTAGTGGGGGAAAAAAAACAAAAACAAAAATAAACTATGACAGGTGGTGATCCATTCCACGATAAAAAATAAATAAATAAATAAAGGACAAAAATATGAAAAAAGCATGTGTTCATTTATTTAATAAATATCTGATGAAAGTAGACATTGGATCACATCCAGAAATAGAGATGCACATCACAAATACTCCCATTTAAGAACTCAGTGTATTGGGAGAATCAGATACACACACATATTTTTTAAATGTCTAACTAAACAGTTAGCTCTTTGTTAGACACCTCGACTTCAAATCTGTGACTAACTCAAGTATTTGTTCAGGTGTACTAACCCAGACTATTATTTGGCCTTAATTTCCCTTTGTCTTTATTTTTTTTTTATTTGCACTCTCTTTTTTCCCCAAAGCGTTTGAGATATTCCTTTTCTATGGATTTTCATCCTATGTTGTCTATAATTTGTAACTTTACAAAATTATAATCAGAGCCATAATGGAGGTAGCCATCAAGTTGTATGGGTGGACCAAGAAGGAAAAAAATAAATAAATAAGCAGGCCTGGGGATGGGGGAATTGTTTTAACTGAGTCTTGGGATTCCCAGGTGGACAAGCAGAAGGAAGCAGTCCAAAATAAGGACATTGCATATTGTAGGGCTGTGATTAGAAAATTTTTGTCTTTTTCCCCTGGTATTTCACTAAGTATCCCTTTAGTCCCTCTCATAGAATCATCTACAAGAAGTAAGACAGATACTGACCTTGCACAGTATTACTCTCTCCTTCTCATGGGTTAATATAACCTGGGTTTCCTTTCTCTTTTTATGCAAAAGACTTAGGATTTCCTGGAGTTTCTCCTGCAATAGAAACAAATTCTCTGTGGCAAATGAGCAGAGCACCAGTTTGTGAAGAAGCCTCAAGGACCAATAAAAACAAGATGAGTGGGATCTAACACAAAGGGTGAAGCAGTATCCACACCAAGTTTGTGGTCTGGTGCCTGGAGACCAGTACCCATAATTGTCACCAGTAGAGAATATTATGGGAATAAGTGATGGAACAGGATTTGTATTCTGAGATTTATATTGAGCAGCCAATCTTACTTTGTGACGCTCCTCAGCCTCACTCGAGGGATATGATCTGTTTATTCCATGACATTGAGTTGAGAAAATGTTTATACCCTGCTTATCCTCAGAGAACACCTTAGTGCCTGCCAGCATTCTCCCATAGCTGTCTTGTTCGCCCTCACTCTGCAGCACCTGGGATCGGAGCTGCTTGCCGATGCCAGCCAGCCTCCCCAAACGCTCATTGGGCTGGAAGTGTGGGCTCTCCAAGGTCCTCCAGCATTCAGGACAAGATAAAGGAGTGTTGTGTTCCTCCCAGCTCCTCAGGAGACACACTAGACAAAAGCTGTGCCCACACTCAGTGGTCACGGGGCTGGTGAAATAGTCCAAGCAGATGAAACAGGTCAGTTCTTCCCTCAGATTCTCCATCAGATCTGCTGTAGACGTTTTCTCCAAGAAAGACATCAAGGCAAGATCACGCCTCTTTTCTGGGATTAGAAAAGTCCTCCCTGATGTTCTATTGTTTTGAGTAACACGTGGGTGATCAGTTGCTATGCTGTTGATACGAGAAACTCTTACTCTCCTCTGTGCCTGATTTCACCAATTGACTCATACTCTCCCAACACAAAGCCAATTATGACTTAATGTGGAACCCTTGTACACTGGGCTCATCATCAACCCCAAACTTTTAAGGAATCTCTCACTGTGCAAGCCACATGCTGGATACTGAGGGTACTTGCTCCTAACACAGTTCTCCTTTCAAGAGTGGGCTATTGTGTGTGTGTGTGTGTGTGTGTGTTTAAATACATAGCACCAGGAAAACATTTAAGTACATTGATTTTAGGTTGGAAGTTTAGGTAATTTGATGTAAGCCAGTACAGAGATTTAAGTTATGATGATCTCTAATAATATCTGAATTGGAAATATGGTCCAAATCTTTTAGAAAACTCCACTAATTGAATCTAGCTGAGCACCTGAAGGCAGAAAATTGTAACATATATTCCTTCTCTCATTAGGCCCTTTTATGTGCTTGACCAAATCCTAAAATCTTTTTGCTCCTTAATCAGGTACTTTGTGCTTTTATTTAATTTTATTCATCCCAACAAAATGAGAATGACTCCCTTGAAATATTCCCTGACTTTAAACATACAAAGGATTACCAGAGTTATATTTATTGCTCTGCCCTACAGACCATGATACTCACCTCTCTGCTACCGTAGAAAGCACATAAAACATCATTCTTGTTGGAAGTTGCCTCAAGAGTCCACAACACTATGGACTGGATGGGAAAAAAAAATTGTACTTTTGTAAAAATATAATTTTGTTCAGTTATTTTCACTCTTTGAAACTAGGCCTTCTTAAACCCCCTGTCAGTTCTTACTGAACAGAAATCCAATGTGCAGACATTTTTAGACCTATGAAAAAATAAATGTATAGTATAGAGACTGTGTACAATGACCACTGAGATTATGAGTGCCTTAACCTGTGAGTTTGCATTGCCATGTGCTCATGAAGCAGTACTTGTCATGGTCCACCACCTGCTGACTGTCTACCAGAAAGTACAAACTGAAAAGCTCTTCCTGGGAGTCGAGCTCGTTTCACCCTCCCATTAAGTTCCTCATACCTTATTTCTGTTCGTAGCCTATTACACTCCAGCATTGACAACCATCCTTGGGTCTCCATTACCCGCACTATCTCGTTGATTCCTTTCTGACTTTCGTGGTTCCCACTGATTCTTCTTTCCCACTTATCTCCAACAGGGTGTTGGGTGTTTTCTTATCTTGAACTTTTGTATTGTAAAAAGAGGTTTTCTGGACTGAAATGTTTTTTTTCCATGTTTCCTTCCTCCTAGTCAAAGCTCATCTTTCTGAAGTTATTGATCCAAATGTTTTAATCCTATGTCCTTTGTGTAGCATTTGTGAATTACTGAGATGAGAATTTACAAAAAACAAACAATAACAACAAAACACAGTAGAGTTATACTAATTTAGATAGAAACAGAAGTAGCACCAGTTTGGGATCATAAAACCTCTACTGCTTGGATTACTTCTAGCCTAGTAACTGAGGTACAGCTTCACAATATTGTTTAGGAATTAGTCTTAAGTAAGGGTCTTGCCAAAAAAAAAAAAAAAATCGGTAATAACACTAATAGCCTCCACTGGAAAAAGGATTTATGAACTACCACCTACATTCAGTGTGTTATTCCCACACAAACCTAGAAGGAGACTTTAACACTGACCAGGATCATTAGAATAAGCCTTACAATAGGGATATGGTGCATCACAGATCTGGTATTCCATTTTGGAATGGGGAAACTGGCATATTCTAAGTTCAGGTCATACTGATCTGTTCCATCCCATGCCCCTCTTCCAAGGAAACTCCTTTCATAAACTCCTTAATACAATAACCATATCTTATTTATCAGTGACTAGAAGAATTCTTTGCACATAGCAAGGGCTCGGCTTTGTAAATAAGTTGTAAATGAAACAATAGAGGAACCATATGCTTAAGAGAACCACAGTCTTTTATCTACCTGGAAACCAAGAAATTATATAGTCCAAATACTTTCTATAGATGGTGAAGAAAATTGAGATACGTTGAGTTGGTCCCCTGATTACTTGCTTATTACATGAGTCAGGTCAGGACTAGGAAACTGGGCCTCCTCCTACCTCCCAGTCATTCTCTTTTGTCCACATACTACGTTGCATCCCACCTGTTGACTTGTGAATAGTTGAAATTTTCCAGATATCTCAATAAAATGAATATTGCTCAAATGTTTCAGAAGGAAATGTGTGATGTTGTGACTGCTATCTCAAATCACTGGCCACACTCATTATTGGGGATGCAGATTTCTTTACCATCTCTCACAACACATTGACTGAGCTTAATTCATAGATGAAGAAATTCATCCATAACTCCTAGATAAAGAGTGGGCCAGCCATCCCAAAATACATTACACCCATCCTCAGGGCACTGCATGGCCAGACATGATTTCTGAGATCAACAGTTCAAAGAGTTTCTTCTCTGACCTGTCTCCTGCTGAGATAGGTGACAGTAGGAATCCCTAAGGCCTCCAAAGTCACAATTGTCGTCCACATGCTATTAGGGATGGAGCACACGGAAAAGATGAATCTTAAAGATATAGTGAGAGTATCTTTATCAGTGAAGGCAGTGGACTAGATGGGGGCTTATTTGAAAAACATATTGCTTGAAAGCCTGGTTTTAAAAATATGTCTGTCGTTTCATATCAGTGTGGAAAAGATAGATTATCCAACAACTGGTTTGGGACAAGTGGGGTAGCCATCTGGAAAAAAAAAAAAAAATAGACAAAGTTGGATCTCTACCTAACAACTTATAGCAATGTGTATTCCAGATGTGTGTGTGTGTGTGTGTGTATTTTCCCCACTCTAGTCATGAATTTATACTCCTATTATTTTCCTTTGATTGCTTTTTTACCTTATTTATTTATATTATTTTATTTTTGAATGTGTTTTTGTTCTAGAGTACCCCACATCTATTTAGCAAGTAAGGAGCATATTTGTTAAATATGTGGTCAATTATTGTGTCCAAAAAATGAAGCACATCATAAGAGGAGATAATTGGTAACATAGAAATTTAAAATAGGCTGCTTAGAAAAGGCTTTTTAAAGCACACTTCAGAGCTTAGACACCACGAAAGATTAATAAATTTAAATAGAAATTAAACACTTTTATATAGCAAAGTAAATAAAATAACTTTATTTTTTAATTACAATCTGGGAAAGAAAATTTGGAACACATGCATAAAATACCTAATCATAAATTACAAAGAGGACTTACATGAATATATACTTAAAAATAATGGTTCTTCTTTAAAAAATGTAGCTTTTCTTATTACTATATAGCCATTTTAGAAATAACAGATCAATATATATATACACTGACATGATATGATATCCATTACATGATATTAATGGGAAAATACATTTTTGCTCCCACAAATAGTTTAAGCATAAATACTTAAAAAATAGGTTATATATGTATTTTTTTCCTATAAAAATGAGGTCATGCTATAGATATTGAAAATGTACCTGTGTATATGAAGGCAAAGAAAGAGTATGGATCTTGGGGTTCCTGGGTGGCTCAGTCAGTTAAACATCCGACTTGATTTCAGCTCAGGTCATGATCTCAGGGTTGTGAGATCAAGCCCCACATTGGGCTCCACCCTGGGCTAGAAGCCTGCTTAAGATCCTCTCTCTTCCTCTTCCCCTCCCCCACTGCTTGCACCTGAACACACACTCTCTCTCTAAAAAAAAAAAAAAGGTATGGATTTCATGGATATGACACCAAAGGCAGAAGCAATAAGAGCAGTAATAGACAAATGGGACTACATCAAACTAAAAAGCTTCTGCACTACATGGGAAACAACAGAGTGAAAAGGCAACCACTGGAATAGGAGAACATATTTACAAACCATATATCAGAAAAGGTTGAGTTCCAAAATACATAAGGAAGTCCTGTAAATCAACAACAAAACAGAACAGAACAACAACAAAAAACTAATTACCCAATAAAAAATAAGGGCTAAAGACTTGAATAAACATTCCCCTGAAAAAGATACACAAAAGACCAATAGGTATATGTTCAATATCACTAATCATCAGGAAGCATAAATCAAAACCACAATGAGTTATCACCTCACACTTGTCAGGATGGCCATTATACAAAAAAAGAAAAAAAAAAGACAGGCGTTGTGAGGATGTGGAAAAATTGGTACCATCGTGAGGCTGCCGTGGAAAATAAGATGGAGAGGTCTCAAAAATTAACTACCATAGGATCCAGCCATCCTGCGTCTGGGTGTTCATCCAAAAGAATTAAAACTGAAGGGTATTGGCACTCCAGTGTTCACTGCAGCCTTATTCACAAAAGCTAAGATGTGGAAACAACCTAAATGTCCGTTTATATATGAAAGGACAACGAAAACTGTGGCATATAGACACTGGGAATATTATTCAGCCTTTGGAAAGAAGAAAATCCTGTCGTAAGTGACAACATTGGACGAACCGTAAGGACATCATACTACATGAAATAAGCCAGTCACGAAAGGACAAACACTGGATGTTTCACTTAGGCGCAGTATCTTAATTTAAAATAGACTCAAGGGCACCTGGCTGGCTCAGTCAGTGGAGCCTGTGACTCTTGACCACAGGGTTCTAGCACCACATTGGGTGTGGAGATTACTTAAAGAAAATTAAAAATCATAAAAAAATAAAAATAGAAAAAATAGCCTCAAAATCAGAAATGAAAATGGTGGTTGTCAGGGTCCAGGAGAAGGCAGAAATGGGGAGATGTTAATCAAGGGACATAAAGTCTCAGTTATGCAAAGTAAAGAAGTTCCAGAGATCTCTTGAACAACACTGTGCCTATAGTTAACAATATTATATGGTACACTTAAATTTTTGTAAAGAAGGTAGATTTCATGTTAAGAGTTCTTAGACAATAAAATAAAACTTAAAAGGAAAGAAAACATATGGAAAGATACTGCTGCAGTGGAATTGGGAGAATTGGAAGGCATTACTTTTACTTCTTTATTTTATAAATTTTTTTATGAAAGTATAGTTTCTCTCTCTTTTTTTTTTTTACTTCTTAATGTGTTTTCAACATTTTGGCAGTAAAGAAATTTTGGGGAATAGGGTAGGAGCAAAGAAATGTGAGGTGTGACTTGCAGTAAACCAATTAATGAGGTGATTTTCTTCAGGTTGAGGGATAAAAATATCTCAGAGGATTGGTTTCAGCTGTGATATAATAAAATGTAGTGGCTTTATGATTTCAACATAGTTTTATGTAACTAATAGGTATTGAACCTCTATTATATATAGACAATGAGCTCAGGGCTCAGGAAGTGATATAAATACGACTAAAAATTATTTCTCTTCTTTGGGAACAGGAGATACGTGTGCAAAAAAAGAAAACTTGCAAAGTATTAAAAGGTGTGCTTGACACACACATGGTAGTATTTAAATTTATTAAAATTTTGGCATTTTAGTGGAGGGAATATTTCATTTTTGCTGGAACAATCAGGGAAAACTTCTTGGGAGAAACAGCATTTGATTTAAAGTCTTCAGTACCTTTCAAATGAAGGGAGAGCTACTATTTAGAAATGAGAAAACTCTTGGTAAATTTGAAGAATAAAATACACTCTAACAGTGGGTCAAAATATTACAATAACAGAAAGTCTAGACTGTAACATTCTTTTTGTCTCAGGAATATTTTTTTTTAAAGATTTTATTTTATTTATTTATTTGACAGAGAGTGAATGAGAGAGATAGCACATGAGAGGGGGGAGGGCCAGAGGGAGAAGCAGACTCCCCGCCGAGCAGGGAGCCCGATGCGGGACTCGATCCCTGGACTCCAGGATCATGACCTGAGCCGAAGGCAGTCGCTTAACCAACTGAACCACCCAGGCGCCCCTCAGGAATATTTTTTAAAAAATAATTCAGCTTGGCAATGGTCACCTTTCTGATTCTTTATAGGTAGCAGGTTGGTCTTACCAGCAACACCTGGAGGCCCCTTCCATGGGGAAGGCTTCCTTGTGCTGTAAGCTTCGTGATTTGGTGAAAAGCTGCAACCCAGCCATCAGGCCTGCTGACTCATGCAGGTCGGGAGTTCGCTTCCAGAGTTTTGACCACAAACAGACAAGATTTTAAGGTGAGGTGTTTTTTGTTTGTTTTTCTCAAGAGCACACCCTTTCTTGTTCATCCCTTCGCTTTATGAAAAGTGAACTGTTGGAAAGGTACTTGCTCCGGGCTTCATGTTGGGTGGTTTATGTCCTTTGTCTCTTAAAGAGATAAGTGAAGCCAAAGAGAAATTGTAGGAGTTTGGATAGGAACAGAAAACTTTTTAGAAGCCAATGAAGCACATATTGACAAGAATAAAAAGACAGTCTAAAGTGAAGATGGACTACTAAGAGAGTCTAACTTCTTTCTCCTTTTTAATAAGGATTATGGGGCTTGATATTATTACAGATACTTTGAGCTACCATGTGAACAGGATTACTATCCATAAAGGATAAGACTAGATTTTTCTTTAAAAAAAAAAATTTTAAGGGATGGCTGGGTGGCTCATTCCATTAAGGGTCTGCCTTCTGCTCCGGTTTTGAGTCCAGGGTCCTGAGATCGAGTCCCGCCTCAGGCTTCCTGCTCTGTGAGGAGCCTGCTTCTCCCTCTGCCTCTCATGAATAAATAAATAAAATCTTAAAAAATAAAATTAATTAAAAATAAACTTAAGAGTACAAAAGTCGCTTGTTTTTGTCCTACTCCTATCAGAGGACACCCTTTATGAGATGTCTGTCACTTAATTCTGCAGGAATTATGAAACATCTTTACGTACCTGGTGATGATGTACTATATACCCGATAGATTACATAAATACAAACAACCATCCCATATTAAACTAGTATTTTATAGGTAGGAAACTGATGCTTATGCCTATATATGGGGATCCCCATCCTTTTAGCAGGATGTCTACTTTTCTCTTAAGAAAATCTTAACGTTTGTTTGTAAGACTCTTAATCTCTCATCATAAACCAGTGTTTTTATGGGGGGAAAAAAACCCATGAGACTGACAAATACAAGGCACTATTCTCAATCCTTTAATATATTTACTTCTTTAATCCTCCTGCAGCCCTATGACGTTGGTATTCTAGCACCATTTACAGATGAGAAAACAAACTGTTTATGAACTTTGCCCTAGATCCACAGAAGTGGCCTGACTTCAGAGTCCACGCTAGTACCCATGGAGCAAGGCTGCCATTTCCACAGGATTGAATGAGCCACAAATATTAAACTCCAAGTGTTTACAACTGTGACCAAAAACAGGTTTGCTGATTGCGCAAGGATCCAGTCCAGCCCGGCATTAAAGGTGGCTAGCCTGAGAGTCTCCTAGCCTCCCCCATCTATCTAATAGTAATTGGCTCCAGAGCCTGCCAGGTGGCGCTCCTCACAAGTTGATGTGTTGTTTGCAATCCCAGAAGTTGGCGCTTACTTGGAGGTATGTAAGTTTATGATGACACAGCTTCTTACTTACTTTATCTGTCACCATACGAAGTTATTACAGTATTGACTATATCCCTTATGATGGACGGAGACATAGCTTTTTAAAAGAGCTAATAGGATCTCTTGAGAAGGAACAAAACTGGTGCCGCCTTCACTCTCCTAGCCCTTTCTTGGCCTTTGAGGCCCCAACGAAAAAATATGGGGCTAGAGTGCCAATATAGATGGAAAGAACTTTGAAGAATGTGGGTCCTAGACATAGGAGCTCATGAACTATAGGAACTCATGCCACTTACAAGACTCTGTGTAAGTGTCATTGGGGAAAATTACTGCATGTGTAAGAACTAAGAGCTCCTCTAAGGAGCTGTGACTCTGGGGTGGGTGGGGAGGTAGGCAACACTGCTGTGCCTTAAGATGTCCGGGTGATTCTGATGTTTGGATTCTCAAGTTTGGAAGCCATGGACGAAGGTGTCACAGTGGTTACAGCTCTCCAGGTAACTCTATGCAACAGAGTGTGACAACCACAACTTTAACAAAACTATGCTGTGAAGATGAGGTCCCAGGGCAGCTGCAGGTGAGTCCCCAGGATGAATGTAGATGGTGAAGAGCATCTGAGAGAAGTCTAAAGCAGGACATTTAAAATCCTAGACAACTTCTCAGTAGGGTGAGAGTAGCAATTAAAAAACAGCCGTGAGTGACTGAGAAGATGAAAGAATGTGATCGTGAGCGGATGCGGAAGACAAATCCGTGCTCCTGCCAAAGAGTTGATTGGAATAAGTGATTTTTGTTTCCCCTTCTTACTCTTTCTCTGCCCCGTTGAAAAGGACAATGGCTGCCTCCAATCGACCAGATCTCCTGAAAGAGCTGACTTGTTTATCTGCTTATGCTATTTGAACCACTTGCAATCGAATGTGGACACAAGTCTTGCTATGGGTGTCTCTTAAGAAACTGGAAGGAAAGCCCCCATTGTACTTGCCTCAAGGTCAAGGATATGTACAAGGTGAGAGATTAGAGGTGTACCCTGCAGCTAGGGATGATGGCTGAGATAACAAAGTCCTCGTGAAGTAGACTTAAAGACTCACAAAGACTCATGTGATCCTAATCAAGAGAAACTGAAGCAGGTCTGTGTGGTAGATCTGATGCTCCTTCGTGAGATTTGTTTCCTCTCTCTTGGGAACATGAGTCTCACGGTGTTTACCATTGAGAGGGCAACAGGAATCTTCAAGGTAAGATTGTCTTGCCTTTCAAAATTCGAGAGGTTCAGTCTCAATCTTTACTCTGGGTTTTTAATGTGATATGCATTTAATTCTTCTCCTCTCCCTGAGCTGTCAGTCATGGAGGTTTGGGAGCCCCAAAGGATGCTTTTTGACTAGGAGTCATTTTCACCCTTTAACTCCTGCCTAAGTTTGCTATAACTGATATTTGTATAGTTCTAGCGTAGCAACCTCTAAGAGGAGTGAAGAGTGAAATTTTCTTTCAGAATGAGGTCCAAGAAATCCTGACAAGAGAGCATGTCCCTTGGAAAAGAGAAATGAGCAGGTAAGTGTACCTAGACTCTGCGGAATCAGACTGGACACACAATCAAGGAGGAGTCTTCAGTGAACAAGTCTGCAGCTCCATCTTTAAGCCGTAGGTCCACCTTTACTTAGAGCATCAAAGACCAGTTTGCTCAAATGCGAGGACCTGAACGGTACTAAAGACTGGCCTCGATGGAATGATCATTGAAGACAGGTGAAATTCAAAGTTAAACTAGCTATCAGACATCCTTGGAATTACAGTAGATTTAGCAATTGACTGTCAGGCTACGGGCTAGAAATTACATGTTCTACAATGCAAAATAAGAGCGTTGTAACCAGAAAACCACCTTGGTTCAAACAGGGTTCTGCCAGCATATTGAAGTTTGGCTCCAAGTAAAATCCACTGAAGGCCCAGCACACGGACACAGGCAAATGCAGCAACCACCAGCGTGGTAACCTGTCCGCTGCCATGATGGCCATTCACCTTATACTCTCCCTGGCTCAGTTTTAACCAGATACTATCTTAGAGATGCTTATTGGGTTGTTCCTGTGTGCATTTCATCCTTGCCTCCCTACCTCCTTCAACCTCAAGCCTTCCCAAAGCCTGTCAAATAATTTTACTCCTTGAAAAAGCTGTTGAGATTTTTTTGTTGTTGTTCATCATGTATTTTAATCTACTCCATGACTTTTTTTTTTAAGATTGTTAATATTTTTATAAGCATCTGGTTCAAGTTGCACAGGGATTGAGCCTCCTGCTCCAACACTTAAAAAAGCACTATTAGTGTATGATTTGGCAGAGTGAGGGGTTGTGTTTTGTTTTGTTTTGTTTTTTTTAGGAAAATATGTCACATAACAAATGCCTGTATATAGAAAATACAGCATTCCATCAAGATCAAGCTAGATTTAAATGAAAAGGACACTTAAAGAGTCAAGGAAGAAAGAGGGAAAGGTGTGTCTTAGGCTTAGCAATAGAAAGCTGGAGGGGCTATCGGGTCACTAAGTAGTAAACTTGAGAGTGCTGCCAGGGTCTCTTAACAAGATCCGATCCCACTAAGTATCCTGGTGTGATTATCTATTTTGCCACTTGAAGCAGGCTGCAAAGGAACTGCTAGAAATAAATAAAAATGTACCTAGGATGGGGTTTATCAGTTATGGTGTGATCTCTGGTTCCTAGGTGACCCTAATGGAACCCTGTGTGTTCCTGTGCACTCATACCCAACTGAAGTTCCCAGCCCAGTGTAACTTCATTTATTCAAGAAACTAAGTATTCCTTGGTGGATTAGCACCTTCTTAACTGAAGAAAGAACTGTAACCAGACTCTTAAGACTTTTGTATTGAGCATGTGAAATCTACTCTGTGTTCTTTATAATATATAGGAGAATGTGGCTTGGCGTAGTAGCCACGTAATTCCAATTACAACCTACAACTGAGTCACTAGATTTGGATTCTAAGTAGAGATCTAAATATATGCAAAGAACTGTAATACTTGCCAACTTCAGGTTCACTTTTTTTTTATTTTATTTTTTTAAATTTATTTATTTGACAGAGAGAGAGATAGCGAGAGAGGGAACACAAGCAGGGGGAGTGGGCGAGGGAGAAGCACGCTTCCCGCGGAGCAGGGAGCCCCATGCGGGGCTCGATCCCAGGACCCCGGGATCATGACCTGAGCCACAGGCAGACGCTTAACGACTGAGCCACCCAGGCGCCCAGGTTCACTATTTTTATAAGCTTAACTTACCACAAGAATGTCATGCCTAGGGAGGTTTTAAGTCAAACCATTGAAGTAGTCAAAGATACTGACTAGATTCAACTGTAACTATAGCCTGACTACATGAAATGGTTTAGCCCTACAAATGGGACCAAACCCAAGGCCTTTTGTGTGGTGAAGTTTGCTAGAATTTTATAACGAGACTAAACTAAAAAGTAGACATTCTTGAGTTTGCAAGTTTGGTATTTTTAAAACCGAACAGTCTAAATTCCTTGGAGGAACACTTTACCCCCAGCCTGTGTTCTATAGAAAAGCCCATGTGGAAAACCCTTAGGCAACACCATGTGAAAGTCTAATGAAAGGTTTTGGGAGGTGGAGACCAAGCACATTTAGATGATAGGGGGAAAAAACACAAAGAAAGTGTTTGGTTTTGTACTTGATGATAGCTTTCCCTTCAAACCACCAATCACTTTAAAGAAGATACCAAGCTTTTACTGAACTGTTCGCCCAACAACCATACCTTAAAAATGAGTCCAAGAGATGAACGAAAGCTACCTCAGTGGACTACAGGGAACCCTGGCTATCCTGCACCTCCCCTATTTCCTACCTTCTTAGCTTCGGCTTCCTTGGGGCAGCATTTCCAGACTTCCTTGGATAACCACATTCCTCCTCTCCAATAGAAGCCTCCTAGTCCTTTGTACCTCTCCTTTATGACCTTTGTGTTGCAGTTTTTTTTTTTTTTTTAATTGTCTATCTCTTGCATTAGACTGTAATTTCCTTATGTCAGTGTTTTTTCGAAGTCTTATCCATGATGCACTGGAAGAAAGGCTTTTGCTATGGGTGCTTCATGAGCTGTGTGTCCCAACCTAACTTTGCTAGGAGAAGGTACTCAGAGTCATTATTTTTTAATTGTGGTAATGATTCAATAAACTAATAGCAATGTACAGGCTAGACAAATTAACCTATGACAGTAAGAAAATGTTTTCTTACTCCATTGTACTGTAACAGTTCCGTGTGTATGGAAGCAGATAATTAAATAGTTGGATTTTAAAAAAAATGGCTGAATGAGAAGTTCAACTTTCATATGTATGTTACTGTTCTTTGTAAGACTCCCTTTGAAGGATTTCACTTCTTAAACTAGACAACCATTGCTAAGAATATGTACTTGTTATGGAAGACTGAAACATGCCACTAACTTCAACCAGCATGGAATTTCACAGTTCACTAACAGTCTAACAACAAACCTTTTTATAAATGGGTGAGAAGTTAAAGTTGTAAGAATCTTAATATCTGTAGGAGACTTCTCTATAAGAGATAGTTCTGCAGAATCTGGTCAGAGGAAGAAGCTGCTGAAACCAATAGCAATTCACTCATTTTACTGAACATGTTAAGACATTCAGGTAACTCTCAGGTGAACAAAGTAGGGCAAATCCTTAGAAAATAAGAAATTATGTCCTCCGACCTTTTGGTTCAGGGGGAGGGAGGTTGCTTCCCCTCTAGGGGAAGTATACATTTTATTGATCATGGAAAAAAAAAAAAATCCCAACTGAGAATTCTTTTTCCAGGTGGTAAAAGTCTGTGTCAAAGCTATTCCAGGTTTGTTTTTGAGGCTCTCATTGCGATCTAACAAAACCCTGTTAAAACAGAATCCTTAATATGTTCTCCGTATCCAACATAAGCTGTAGAAGTTGCTTGAAAAATCCATTTCTAACCCTATTTCTCCTCTTGGGCACCAAGTGGCAGTTCACTGGTGTCTATATTAGTCTTACACTGCTGTGTAACAAATTACCACAAATTAAGCAGTTTGAAAACCCCCAATTATAAGCTCCTTATTCTGTAGGTCAGAGATGCGGCATGTCATGGCTGGGTTCTCTCCCAGGATCTCACCAGGCTAGAATTAAGGTGCTGGCAGGGATGTTCTCTCACCTGAAGTTCAAGATCCTGTCCAAGCACATTTAGATTATAGGCAGAATTCAGTTCCTTGCTGTTGTAGGACTGAGGACCCATTTTCTTATCAGGTGAGGATGGCTCTCAGTTCCTAGAGGCAACTCCCAGATCAATGTCATATGTGCCCCATCCATCCCCTAAGCCACCCATCCCTCATGTAGAATCTTTCTCTCCACCAAGAGCTCAGTCCTCTTTAGCGGCTCACTTGATTAATTCTGTCCCATTTAGGGTAAGCTCCTTTTCAAGGTCTACTGATTTGGGACCTCAATTACATGTGTAAAAATCCCTTCATGTCAGCACCCAGATTAGTGTTTGAAAAACTGGAAGAAGTTGTGGGGGGAGTGAGAATGTTAGGGGCCTATTCAGAGTTCTGCCTACCACAGTGTCCATTTTGTATTTTGTTTCAGGCAGGATTTATTGAGGGAGTCCAGTGAGGGAATAAGGAAACACAGTAAGTTCATCTTTGTTCACAGACACCATTTTAAGATTATTAACTTTCCCAAGGTGGTTTTGAGTCTTGACTTGACCACAAAGATAGTTAGAATGGATGAGGATTTTCAGGTGAGGTTCAGCAATGGTGAAATTGAGCTATCTTAACAAGAACATAGGTAGTTCTATCATTTTACTACATCTCCAAGTTTGGAGCAATCAAAGACCAAGGCTTATCCACATAGAACTAAGATCAAATGGAACTGTTCCTGACACACAGAGCCTTGATAAAAAATACTGTTTTCTTTTCCTACCCTCTCTTTTTAGGAACTGCCAGTGTTTCAGAGAATTTTTTGGATTTGCTGCTTACCAATATATTCTAGTCTTTGTTGTTGTTGTTCTTAAAGCCAAGTGGTTTAGAAAGCAAAGATAGTATGAGTTCTTCACCACTTTTCCTGCCTTAAGCTCCTTCCTAGCATCCCTCCCTGGCAAGGACAAATACTAAAGTCCTGTATCTTGCCCCTGGAGCTGACTGTAAGATATGGTCTTTCATACCAGAGGAAAATAATTCTTCATACTAGCCTCTGAAATGCTGGGCATAAATGGCAGTTTTCACATATAATTTCTTGTAGTTCTTATATAAAGGTCTTTCCTCCCTAGCTTCATCTCCTATCCCCCAGCACTTCCCCTAAAAGAAAACAAAAATAAAGATAACCAGAGTGATTACTGTATGTCCCATATCAAGCCATTTGTGTGGGGTCTTCCAGACCTTAACTCTGGGACAATCAATGTATTAGAGGAACCCTCAGGTATTGATGAAGGATAGTTGGAAGGCAGGGAGGGACAAGGGTGGCCCCCCCACCCTAAGAGGAAACCACCCTTAAAAGGATTTTATACCACCCTGGAAGGAGCCCTCCACCCTTTCCCACGTGATGGATAGATGATAAAAACCTGATTGGATGACAGGCTCATGGAGGGCTAATCAGATTAAAACAGCACACCGACACACCCATAAAAAACCCCTAGACTTAGAAACTCTGCAACTACCATCTCTGGTCCCCTCCCTCTTCAGGAGGTTTGTTCGATGGCTCAAAAAACTTTGTATCACTCAATAAACTTTTGTTTCCCACCATCCTTCGTCTGGTCTACCTCTTCATTCTTCGAAGCTGCATGACCAAGAACCGTGGGCACTAAAGGAGAAGAAACCCTGTAACACTTGAGTACCAGTAAAGAACTAATGGCAGGTTAAATAAGCTAGACGAGAAGTTCTTTTCCTCATCTACTATCTGGAAAGGCACTATGGATTCAAGGACCTAGACTCCTCTATTTCTCTTTTTTTTTTTTTGAAAGATTTTATTTATTTGAGAGAGAATGAGAGAGAGAGAGAGCACAAGAGGGAGGAGCGGGAGAGGGAGAAGCAGACTCCCTGCTGAGCAGGGAGCCCGACGCGGGACTCGATCCCGGGACTCCAGGATCATGACCTGAGCCGAAGGCAGTCGCTCAACCAATTGAGCCATCCAGGCGCCCCGACTCCTCTATTTCTTATTTCTCTGACATGTATAGCTTTTCCCTATGGAATATTTGGCCCAAGATCGCTGCTAGAACTCCTGTTGTTATGTTCACATTGGAACCAGGCTCTGGTCAAGTCTATAAGGTTGCCTTTTGCTCAAAGCCAATAGTTTGAGCAATCCTTTATAGCATTTGATGTCAGCAAGTATACTTCCAGGTCCTGAAAGATGTCCTAGTTGTCAGGTGACTTTAAGGTGTGGAACAGGCTTTTTGAGTCCTTGTTTTCTGTGAAGGCATAAGAAGGCATAAGGATGCATAACTTGTAGTGACAGTGTGCAAGCACAGCTTAACATCTTGATGATGGAGATATGACTGAAGAAAGTATTTCCTTCCTGAGTAGGGACATGATACAGACCGGTGGTCTTGAAGTTCTAGGATAAACATCTCATTAATAAAAACAATATGTGCCTCAATATAAATTAGTTACTACTTTTATGTGTATTAAAAGATTAAAGGGGCATAAAAATGCTCTATTTCTCATTTCCCTGTAACTCCTCTGTACCTCCTCTCCCACCTCAGTTGCACAGTCCCTTTTTAGGAAGGTGATAGTCTTTGCTCAAGGATGGAAAGGATATTCCTGCAGAGAGAAATTTCCTGTTACCACCTGGCTCCTGTGTTTCATACAACTTCTCATAATGCTCCCGTGTAAACAAAAGATGGTCATAATGGTTCTCGTTTTGCAGATGATGTTCAATATTCAGTGGCTTGCTGAAGGTCATGGCAAATAAGTGGCAGAGCTGGAACCAAAATCCACTTTAGTCTAACTTCATCAGTTAGATATGACATTCTTCCTAATGTGTGGCCTTTGGCAAAAATCCGAACTTCCTTTGCTCAGGGTCCTAACTGACCCCAGCTACAGGGAGCCCATGTGTTTTGTTGAAGATATTCTGTGGTTAAAACAGAGAGGGCTGGTCCCTGTGTTGGACTAGATGAGGTAAAGGTGACCTCTTCATCTTACCTAAGAGGATTAGCTTCCTTTCCAAAGAGTAAAAAACTGATAGGTTGGGTTTAGATAAGCATTGATCTACCACAGAAAGGCAACTGTGCCATCACAGTCGGCCATGAATATGCTTTAAGGAAATAGTTGAGCATAAAATTCTGGACCTCGGGAGTTGTGGGGAGCGGGCCAATGAGTGCTAAGCCCTTGCTGTTGATAAAAATGCCTTGGAAAAGAAGCCAGAGAGCAGCTAGTCCTTCCTGAAGAACAACACGGTGGCTGATCATGAGCCATATCCCCATTCCTTTCTGAAATGGGATGAGGTGGGTCTACTGCAGCAGAACAAGCCCAGAAGTAACAAATAATATCTTGTTTGGCACCAGCCATATTTGTCCTCCCCAGAAGCTGAGCAAATGATACCTGCGGGGAGGGGACCAGTGGCTAACAAATGTGATAGGATTGCTCCTAAAATAAGCTACAAGGACGATGACTCATTTTGTTCTCTGACAAAGGAGAAAAAAAAGTTTTTAAACAAGAGCTTGCCTATGTAAAAAGTTAACACTTTAAATGATCTGTGCTCTCTATAATGTTACTCTAGGCCTATAAAAGAATCTTGTGATAAACTGTAATGCAAACTTGAGGCATTGTCTCTTTTAAACTGGCGAAGTACTGTATTAATGCTTTATAAAGGTAATGAAGATCATGAAATTTGGCATCACACAGTCTGTGACTCAAACCCTGGATCTGTAATTTTCTGTTACTGAGTACTTAACCTCTAAATCATCAGCTTTATCAGCTGTAAAATGTATTCTGCTACCACCTGTCTCACAGAACTGTGATATATAAACATATAAAAATTGTTTAGCACACTATATAGCACAATTACTAGAATTATTTTAAGTTAAAATATTTAATCATCTACAATTAATAATTTACTAATTGCTTAAAATCTAAGGCTAGAGACTACTGTCATAGAGTATTTTTGCTTGATGTTTTTACCTTTTGATGCAAAGATTGTGAAGGGTTCCTGTCAAAATGAAATCTTATCAAGTATGAAGCTTGGGAACATGAGAATAAATGACAGAGTAATTGATAAAAGCTTCACAGAAGTTGGCGCATCAAGGCTTAGAAAGGAGGATTGAATAGAAAAGGGAGTTCTGGCTGAGGACCGGAGGGGCACGCAAAAATGAGTGTGGTCTCTCTGAAGGAGCCTGGGGAATCTGGATTTAGAAGAGGGAGTGAGTAGGAGTGTTGAGATAAAGGAAAAAGATGTACTTAAAATTCCATAGGGTGGAGCCAGGTTTTGGAAAATCAGATAGCAAGTGTGGAATTTCTCATTGTCTTGTCAGCAGTTAAAAAAAAAAAAATCACTGTAGTTTGATTAGCAGGGAATTGACTGATGTAGTGAAAATCTTGCAGAGGCAAATTTGTGAAACTTCGGAAGTTGTGCAGATTTCCTCTCCACTGAGGCCAACAATGAACTATGAATAGGATTGTCCCCCAACCTCCCATCTGTGACACATCCCTCAAGCTGTTATTTTTATTCTTGACTTTTCTATCCACAACTAATGCTATGATCACTTCTTTCAGTAAATGTTGAAAACTAACAATGAATTCAGGTATTATACTCTAATGAAAATGTTTAATGATTTAAGATTAAATGGTATGACTAAGTTCTGAGGGAGCCTTTCCCATCCACGGGCCTCACAGGTCTTCTCCGGGTTTCTCTGTCCCGCACGCAGGTGGGCGACCGCAGCGCTGGGGGTGGGGGTGGGGGCGCTCGGTTCAGTCCACCGGCCCGGGTCTGTGTAACTGGGGTTCCAGGAGAACTCTGCTCAGTGTGGATGCTTCATGTGGATTAATCTGTGGAAGCCTCGATCTATGTGTGTTCTGAGTATTTAGATGAGAATGTTACTCGAATGGAACTTTCTTAACCCAGAAGGTAGGATTTATAATGCATAATCATTTCCTTGTAGTGAATTGTTTCAAGTTGACACTTGTTTAGATATTTTTACACTACAGCAGTTATGCAATGGTTTATAGAATTCATGGAATATTTCTATCAGTACAGGAATTAAAACTGAATCTTTTTAAAAAAATGGTATGGCTAAGGAGAAAACACAATGAGATTCTGGGGTAATGGCTTGTAGAAGGATTTCTTATATAATTATATAAATATATATATAATTTAAACTATATAATTATATATATAGTTAATTAAAAAAAAATAACGGGCTACTATGTAATAGGCACTATTTAAGACCTTGGAGATAGAACAAAATATTGACCCACCCAAAGACATTAAACTAAGGTCACTGGCTATTCGCACTTTCTAGAAGCTCATTAAAATATAAATTAAGACTCCACCCAGATCTATCAAATCAGACTGGGGGTGGAGCCCAGAAATCTGATTCCATAAACTCGAATGATGCTAATGCTCACTGAAGTTTGATAACCAGTATCCTAGATTTGTTAAATGAATAGAATTTGAAATGTCACAGGTTTCCTACCTGGTGACGGAGTGGAGGACCAAGGAGCAGCTAACAGATAAAGGTGCTTCAGTTACCACTATTCAGGCTTTTTCCCTGAAGGGAAATACTCAGGATTACAAAGAAAGGTGAGCTTTCTCTGAAGACCATTTCCTTAGTCATGGTTTTCTTTAAGTATCTAGACTTGATCTTAATGTTTATGGAAGCTTTAATGTATATATGGAATGTAACCATATAAAAAAATAAATGAGAAAGCCAGGTCACAGTTTAGCACATAGTCAACATTCTAGGAAGACACATTATTCAACTTTCCTTTCTCTTGTTTTCTGTAAAAATATCTAATCTCTCTTCTCACTGTCCTCTGATTTCCCTTTAACTTTGTGCTGATTTGATCTAAAACATTTCTTAAAAATATTTATTGAGCATCTAGTATGTCAGGTACAGATACATCTAAGGAACTCTATAGTGTGGATGCAGAGTGGCCAACAAACAACATTCGTTCATACTTAAAATTAGATACAAAGAAAATGAGAGGATATGAATGGTGGGAGGGTATTTCCAATTAGGTATTTCTAAAAGGGCCTCTCTGAAGTGACATTTGAGCTGAGAACTGAAGGGAAGATAAAAGGAACTAGAAATGCAAAAATATGAGAGAAAAGCATTGCCAAGTTAAACAGCACGGATGAATTTATCATCATAACTGGAATGGACAATGGTTGGGGGAATCTAGAAGTGAGATTATCTGTAGGCAGGAAGACCATAGAGAACTTGGTTTATCATGTGGATTATATCCTAAGTGCAATGGAAAGTTGTTAGAAACCTTGATTTAAGTTTAAAATAGTACTCTTGTTGAGCTGAGGAGATGGAGGTGTGAGTGGGGACAGGGCTGAACATAAACTAGTTGAGATGTTCTAAATGAATGAATTTTAAAGTGAGCTGGGGAAAGGAAAGTATTGGTTGAAATCCTCGATAGTGTTTTAGATATGCTAATTTGGGGTGCTTCCTAGACATTTAATTACAAATGAGTTTGAAGTATTGTATCGAGGTAGAAGATTAAATTGGAAAGTGGTACTTAAGTTTTTGGGTATGTGATTATTTGGGGAGACACTGGAACTAGAGCACCCCAAAACTTAGAGGCTCAAGAGGATGTGAGCTCAAAAGAAGGATGCTGAGAAGCAGACCAGTAAAGTAGGAGGGATATCAGATCCATGATCTTGATAGCAAAGACAAGGAAACATTCCAAGGGGAGGGTCTTGGTCAACTTGTTAATGCTGCCGAGAAGTCAAGTAAAATAAAGCTGGGAGTGGCTGCTGGATTGTAAACGTGTTCACTTGGTGACTGATCTTTTCATTCGAGTGGTCTAGGCCTTGTTCAGGGAAGCAAAACAAGGGAAACTACAAGGAAGTTGAGGAACCCAAGCAGTAAAACAGAAATTGGAACAAATTCAAAGTGGATGGCAAGTAGAGAGAAAATATTTGCAATCTGTGTATTAACAAGGGAACGATCTTTTCAATGTATAAATATCTCTTAAAATTAAGAAAAAAGACTACAAAAACCTAGTAAAAGAAAACAGGTAAAAGGCTAAAACATATGGTTCACAGAAAAAGAAATGAAAATGGCTCTTTGGCATATGAAAATAAAATGTAGGGGTGCCTGGGTGGCATGGGCAGTTAAGCAGTCAAAACTTGATTTTGGCTCTGGTCCTTGTCTCAGGGGTAGTGAGATCGAGCCCCACGCAGCAGAAAGCGCGGAGTCTGCTTGAGATCCTCTCTCCCTCTCTTTCTGCCCCTTTCCCCCTGCTGCTCGAACTCAACGCACACTTTCTCTCTAAAATAAATCTTTTAAAAAATGTAAACTGAAAATATATAAAGATACCATTTCTCACCAAGTGGGCAGAAAGTTTGACACCCTTTCTCATATGTTGCTTGGAATGCAAAATTGTGCAACCTTGTGGTTGGGAATCCAGCAAAATGTACCAAAATTATAGGTGTATTTTTATCAGGAATCCCATTTCTAAGGAATATGCCTTCTGAGATCAGGGTTCTGAACTTTGGTCTCAGGACTACTTTGCACCCAAATTATTGATGAAGCCCCAAAAAGCATTTTGTGTGTCCTACCTGTAGTCACTGCATTAGAAATTAAAACTGAGTTTTAAAAAATATGTTAACTTATTAAAAGTAAACATAACATTTTTATGAGGAATCCTCTCTGGCAGTTACTGAAAAGAGTGGCATGGTTTTACAATTTTGCAAATCTCTTTAATTTCTGGTTCATCAGACAGCTATTACCTATCATATCTGTTCCAGCATTCCATCTGTTGCAATGCTATTTTACTTGAAATGTATGAAAAGCATCTGTCCTCACACAAGTACATTGTTGGAAAAGGAGAGCACATTCTAATAGCCTTTTTCAGATAATTGTAACTTTTCTTCCTGAAATCACCAGTAATGTTTTCTGTTATGTTAAAATCCATTGGTCTGTCTTATACTTTGCATCCACATTTTACCCTTGCATAATCTTATAACATCATGCATTGGTCTTTCAGAAATTATTGGTTCACTGAGTTTTCAGACTCTCCAAATGTTGATGTATTTCAATATACAATATCCAAGTCACATTTGTTAATATCACCACCAATTTTGTCAGAAAAGAAGCTGTCAAAGTCTTGGGAAGCTGTCAAGCTTACAATAGCAGATACAAGTTTTCCAAAGCTAGAATTTTATCATTGACAACTAAGACACTCAGTTGGTTTCCTTGAAATGACAAAGTCACTCTGCTAGTGTTTGAGAAAATATCTTGCAAAATGCTACATCTGAATAACCACATTTGTCTCATTTCTTCTTTCAATGAAAAAAATGTGGCTAGTATGGCTTGTAACTCAGTTATAGAAAGTGTTTCTTCTTGAGACAACCACTGTATTCCCATATGTAGCATAAGTGCTTTATGCATAATTTCCATTTTGTCACCCAGAATAGTAATTAAATCCTGTACTCAAAAGTTGAATTATGCTTCATCAAGAAATTAAGAATACTCAAGTAAAAAAAAAAAAATTAACTGGGAGTATGCAAGTATGTAGAAATGGAAAAATATAATACAGGGGTGCCTGGGTGGCTCAGTCAGTTAAGCCTCTGGCTTTGGCTCAGGTCATGATCCTGGGTTGTGGGATCAATCCTGCATCAGGCTCCCTGCTCAGCAGGGAGTCTGCTTCTCCATCTGCCCCTCCCCCCAGGCTTGTGGGCTCTCTCTCTCTCTCTGTCTGAAATAAATAGTAATAAAAAAAAAAACTTTAAAAAGAAAAAAAATACAATTATGACAACAGTTGGTGCTACTTCCTTGATTAATTTTAAGATGCCAACAGTTTGCTATCGGTGCAAATGTCAACACAGTAAAAAAGGTAAATCGAGTCTTGGGAAGCACAGTTTGAAAACTGCTGCTTTAATACTTACCCTAACAAATAACAAAGTTATATGTATACACAATTAATCAACTTCAGCATTATAAAAATATTTTGCATATCTTAAAAATAAGAACTAATGAAAGGACAGGAGGTCTAGTTGATCGCCAGGTTTCAGTGGTAGTGAGAGCATGGTGGGGGTGGGGAGAGAAGCTAGTAAATCCACAGATAGAAGTTTAGGGATTCTGGCGTTTGTCAGGTTGATTTGTTTCAAGAGACATTGTCTGAAGAGCTGTTTAATGAGATGCAGTGGGGCAACTGTAAATAGGACAGAGGATTTTTTTTTTTAAGAAATCAACACTTTGTACCATGCTGTGACCACCGTATGTGTGATGTGTCCCCATGGCTGGAGATGGGGTTAGAAAAGAACCAAGGCAAGACAATTTTTCATAGGGGAAAAGTTTCCCAAATTCTGTGGGTAACCCCTTTTAGGGTAATAAAATGTTTCTGGAGAAGACGCAGAATTGTTGCTCGAAGGTAATCAGAATGGTCTGGGTGGGGATGCAGGAGATTATAGGTGCCTTGTTCTGTTTCCTTATTAATAATAATAATAATAATAATAATAATAATAATAATAATAATAATAAAATCCAGTTTCCCTTCAGTATTTTTGGAAAGTTGTTATTTTGGGGGTTGCCTTGGTATTTTTTTAACCGGTGTCTTAATTGCCCAGCTCTCAGACCACACACGAGTTGGGCTTTGCACACAAAACTTGAAGTGCCTCACTCTTAGGCGCATGCGGACTTCAGAAGGGCCTCAAAATGGGCGCCTCCTTAAAGTTGGCACCCACGTGCCGCCCCCTCTTAAGGAGGCACTGGCAGCAGCCGGCACATTATGGTTTGTGCAGTCCCCGGGACAGGGAGTGCTTCCTTAAATGCCTAAAGCCAGGCTTTGCCTCACTCTAGTCCCGGATGTTCCTCCAATGCTTTTAAATGCGCCATACCTTTCAGTAAGTACCTTTTCTTTCTCTCTTTTCTCTTTTGCTGCCTTTCTTCCCCTTAATATCTTACAGGAAAATGGTGTGCTGTGTTCTCACTTATAACTAGTTCTCAGGCCATTGCTCTAAATTCTGAGAAAACTTGAGAGCCCCTCCAGTCTGAGGACCTTGGTGTATGTAACTCCTTGTGTCTTCTCCCCCAAGCGCGTGGCTGAGGGGGACCTGCTGGTTCGAGGCGTCCCGAGGCGCCGACCTGCTCTGATCCTCGGCTGTGGGTTGCACAGTGAGGTCGGCAAGTGTGACTGCCCCAAATCGCGCTGACTGTCCTCGGCTCAGCGTGCAGGGGAGCATTCCACGGCAGGACCGCCCCCGAGGGACGCCTGCAGGGATGTCCAAAAGGCTCAGCTCCCAGGTAGAGCGAAACATCCCAGAAGAGGCCTGCTGTGAGGAACACCGGGAACCACTGCAGCTCTTCTGTGATGAAGACCAAAGCCTGCTTTGCGGCCGGTGCTTCCCCTCCGAGGAGCACGAGAGTCACGTGGTGTGCGGAGTCCAGGAGGCCGCTGGCAATTACAGGGTGAGCCTCCGGCAGCTCCCAGAGCCCTCAGAACCTGGCTGCCTCCCCTTCTTCACTTACTTGGGGGACAGATCTCCGATCCGCCAACACCATTCCCTCAGGCAGTGTTTATCAAAGAATACGAGATAAGTACCGTCTTTGGACAAACTTCAAGGCTAAGCCAGCGTAGGGCTATGGGCCATTCGGTTGTCTGAGATTGAAAATCTAACTGTTCTTTTTTTTTTTTTTAAGATTTTATTTATTTGCGAGAGAGAATGAGATACAGAGAGCATGAGAGGGAGGAGGGTCAGAGGGAGAAGCAGACTCCCTGCCGAGCAGGGAGCCCGACGCGGGACTCGATCCCTGGACTCCGGGATCATGACCTGAGCCGAAGGCAGTCGCTTAACCGACTGAGCCACCCAGGCGCCCCAATCTTTTTTTTTTTTTTTTAAAGATTTTATTTATTTATTTGAGACAGAGAATGAGAGAGACAGAGAGCACATGAGAGGGGGGAGGGTCAGAGGGAGAAGCAGACTCCCTGCCGAGCAGGGAGCCCGACGCGGGACTCGATCCCGGGACTCCAGGATCATGACCTGAGCCGAAGGCAGTCGCTTAACCGACTGAGCCACCCAGGCGCCCCAATCTTTTTTTTTTTTTTTTTAAAGATTTTATTTATTTATTTGAGACAGAGAATGAGAGAGACAGAGAGCACATGAGAGGGGGGAGGGTCAGAGGGAGAAGCAGGCCCCCCGCCGAGCAGGGAGCCCGATGCGGGACTCGATCCCTGGACTCCGGGATCATGACCTGAGCCGAAGGCAGTCGCTTAACCAACTGAGCCACCCAGGCGCCCGAAAATCTAACTGTTCTAAAGCAATGACCTTACCTAGAATTCTGTGATCTGTTTCTCTGCAGAAGTTATTCCAGGAGATACTGAGCACATTGAAGGAGAAACTTGAAGTAGCTAAAAGCATATTGGCTGATGAGCAAGAAAGGATGGTGACGATTCAGGTCAGTGCTGATCTCCAGTCTGAGCAGGGAATTACCTATAATGTTGCATAGCAAATAACATGAAGTCGGAAGATAAATAACAAAGCAGGAAAAATCTTTGAAACCCATAGGTATGAAAAGTGTTAATTTCTTTACGAATGAAGAGTTCTTAAAAGTCAATAAGCAAGGGCGCCTGGGTGGCTCAGTTGGTTAAGTGTCTACCTTTTACCTTTGGCTCAGGTCATGATCCCAGGGTCCTGGGATCGAGTCCCGCATCGGGCTCCCTGCTCCTTGGGAGCCCGTTTCTCCCTCTGCCTTTCTCTCTCGCTCTCTCATGAATTAAAAAAAAAAAAAAAAAAAATCTTAAAAAAAGTCAATAAGCAAAAGGCTAGAAATTCAATAGAAAAATGATTGAAGAAAAGAGATTTCACAGAAAAAAAAAAATGCAGCCATCCTTTAAACACTTAAAAAGATCCTGAACTTTGTTTATGGTAAGAGAAATACAAATTAACTCTTAAATCTGTGAAATGTCATTTGCAAGCCTTATTGACAGATAAAAAAAGATTGGTAACAGGATTTATACCAATGCCATGGGAGAATGAGCATCTCGTGTACCGTTGGTGACCATATAAATCCTGAAACCATTGAAAAGGCAGTTTGAGAATTACTGTTCGAAACGAGGGCTTGTCATCTGTTATGCCCACTTCTGATTTCACACCTTCTCTTCATATTTAACTATTCTGTGCCAGGTATCGCAGATTCTGGGTCTTCTCCCTTTCAATTTTTAAAGAGAATAAATGGCCACTTGAGGATGGTAGAGGAAGAGAATTGACTGGTTCTCCAAGAATTTTTCAACTGATCCCCATTTTTTCAGCCTTAAGTACCATATATTCAACAGATATTGGGGTCCCGCTGTTTGCTAAGGACTATATTAGGTGGTGGGGATTTAGCAGCAGGAGAGAGGGGAAAAAAATGTCTGCCCTTGTGCAACTGAAGGTGAACAAAACAAGTAAAATGAATGGTACATGGTAAATGCTATACATTCTTAAGAAAAGAAAAAAGGAAAGCATAATGGGATGTACTTTGAAATAAAGTGACTTTGTTTAGAATGTGGCATTTGACAAAAACTCAAGCTGGTGAGGAACTGAGTTATGCAGTCTTGGAAAGAATCTGGTATGTACTCCTTTGGGGTTGGGAAGGCATGGAAACTGGTAGGTGAGGTCAGAAGATAAAGGGGCCAAGTCATACAGGGCAGCTGACTTTAAATGAAATAGGGAAACCAGTGGAAAGTTTTGAACAGGGGTAGCTTGATCAAATTTCCATTTTCACAGAAGCACTCTGGCTTCTGAGGCTAAGACTAGACAGTAGGAGGGTGAGAGCAGAGGTGGGGAAACCTGCCAGGGGACTGTTGAGGTCATGAGCAGTGGTCAGGTTCTTGATAAATCTCAATTCCATGGGGTCTCATGAGATGAAATACCATTAAGCTGCCTACTCCCAATGTACATCTCTAGCTCAGACTTCCAAGTGATAGACTTCCGTGTCCATCTTCCTACTCAGCATCTCTCCTTGGATGTCTAAGTGACAACTCAAAATCAGGATATCCAAAACTGAGCTGCTGATACACTCCCCACCTCTGGGATCTATCCCTTTCTTGTTTATCTTTTTCTGTTCCAGTTGCTTTCTCTAAAAACCTTGGAGTCACCCTTTCATTCCTGTTTCCTTACACTCCCTATCCAAAGCATCAGCAAAAGCCATTTGCCCCACCTTCCAGTTTTCTTCATCTCCTTCTCTTTGTCACGGTGATCTTAGATTTCTCAGTTTTCTAAGTCAATTAACATTTCTTCATCTGCATTTCACGTTCTAAGATTATGGTGATGTTAGTTGATCTTGTCTCAAAACTTTTTTTGTCCTTTGTATTTACGCCTTTTATTTCTTCCCCTGTACTTTATATTTCCTTGTCTTTATATTAGAGTTAGAGCTGGAAAGTGACCATAAATATTTATCCGTGGCGTTTAACTTGAAGTCTGTCACATTTATATCTATGATGAAGGGAGAAGAGCAGGATTTTAAAGAGATGATTGAGTCTGAATATAGGATAAGGTTCCAGTTGATGGTTGAAGAGGAGATGAACTCCCGGAGCCTGCAAGGGTGCGTATTCAACCTGAACGTGAAGGAAGATGGTCTGAATCAGCTGATGGAATTTGGCACACAGCTGAAGGAGAAGTCCCAGGAAACGCTACAGGTGAGATGTGGAAAACTGCGTGCTCACAGTGTTTGGAAAATGAGAGCTGAACATTATGCCAATTCTAAAATGGGACAGCCAGTGACAACCACGAATGTATTAAAAGAATGTGTATATTCACCCAGCAGTTCTATTTCTGATCATTTATCTTATAAATATACTTACATGCCTACAAAAAGATATAAGGATAAGGGAATGCCGTAAAATTATTCCAGTATAAATCCATGGTTTAGAGGTAGTCTTTGAAGCCAGATTGATGAGGTTCCTATCTGGTCTCTGCTATTTACTAGTTTAACCTGTACATGTTGTTTAACCTGTGACTCAGTTTCCTTAGCTATTAAAATGGGGATAATGCCCCTAGTTTATAATACTGTTGTGAGGATTGTGATAATCTATTTAAAGCTCTTTAAACAGCGTTGTACGTATTATGCCATCGGTAACTATTAGGCATTATTATTAATGCTGCAATGTTTATGATAGCAAGAGATTAAATACAACCTATATCCATCAATAAAGGATTCTCAGAATAAATTGTACTATGTACTTACAATGAAATGCTCTTCAGCATTTAGAAAAAATAACAGCTTTATGTGTATGGATAAGGAATGCTCTCCAAGAACATATTATTTATTAAGAAAAAAACAAGGTGTGATATCAGCAATAGCATATAATATGTATCATATGTGTTCTTTAAGAAAAAAACAACAGCATGTGATTTTGTGTCTACGTGGAACATCTTTGCAAGGATAAAAAATGTCAGTGGCTTGATTATTTCTTTTTGATTAAATTATTAGATTCAAATCTTAATTTAATGAAGGAAATAGGAAACTTTCTGAACAAAATGGCACAGCAAAATAACATGATCTGTTTTAGGGTCGGGTTGTTATCTGAATAAGTGGACTACGTGTACACCTTCCACATCAGCATAAATATATTGTGTCAGAATATCAAATTTCAATTGAGGTGTCTTCCTTACCACACAGGGGTATTGGGCCTTACCTAATTATATGTATTTCTGGAGTGGCAGGCAGTAAAGTGGGTTTAAGAAACGGTTGAATTAGTGAATAAAAGAAATTACCACTTGTTAAATAGTAATAAGGAGATGCTTCTGCAGAGACTGAAGGATTTGGGGAAAGAGAACATGAATAAACTGAAGGAGAGTGAAGTCAGGCTTTCTGAACAGATCTGCAGCCTCCAAAGGATCATTGCAGAGCTAGAGAAGAAGTGTGGGGAATACACCTTAGCGTTGCTCCAGGTAAGAAATGATCTTCATTACAGTATTTGAGAAAGGAGAAGTGGACAGTACTCATTAGGGGTCAGTTGGAGAATATTTGATGATTTTCAAACATACATGAAGGCTGTGTAGGCTATTTTCCAGTCACCAAAAGCATTATGAATTGTCTAAAATCTTGATACAGTGGAGAGCTACTTCATGATATGAATTCTTACCTTGAGGCTATCAATAATTAGTTTGAATCGAGAGGTCCCTTGATAGAGTAAATAATGGATTAGTCAAATTATGATACATCAATACAGTAGAATATTCTGCAACCAGAAAAATAGAATGAAACAACTCTATAGTGGTAGAAATAATTTTCAGAATATTTAGTTAAAGGGAAAACATGCAGAACTGCTTTTTGCTTGGTTTTAGTGAATATGTATGTATGTATAGACATATGCTCATTAACATTCACAGACTGCCTTTGGCAAAATAAACACAAACATTGAGCGGTAACCTTGGAAAAACAAGGGTGAGATTTTTTTATATAGTATTGCATATTTTAAATGTTGTAACATGCATTACCTTTCAACAAGTAAATTATTATCTTAAGACTCTGTCCATATCCTTCGGCCACCAGGCTTATTATCTGCAAAGTGAGTGCTCTTATTTGAGAAGCCCTTACACGTAAACAATTAGGTTCTATTCTAGGGCCAAACCTAGTTCCAGACAGGTAAGGTAGGTGTGACTCAGTTATGCTCAGCTTCTGACCTAGCTCCATCCACCGTCCCCAGTTTATTAGCAGTCTGCTTCACCTGTTCAACTCTTGTTACCCAGTGTAAGAAAAAAAAGTAAATGGGCAGAGTTTGAATTATGACCATTCTGGATAAGATGGCTGAGGCGAGGTATGGGAAATACGGCCCTTGGGAAATGCAAATCAAAACCACAGTGAGATACACCCTCTCAGCTGTTAGAATGGCTATCAGTAAGAGAGGATGGGTGCTGGTGAAGATATGGCGAAAAGGGAGCACTTCAACATTGTTGGTGGGAATGTAGATTGGTCCAACCCCTATGGAAAACAATATGGAGTTGTCTCAAAAAATTAAGAATAGATTTACTATATGATCCAGCAATTCCACTTCTGGGTATATACTCAAAGGAAACGAAAACAGGATTTCAAAGGGATACACGCACTCCCATGTTTGGAAACAACGCAAATGCCCATTAACAGATGAATGAACAAAAAAAATTTAGTACATCTACTTAATGGAATATTATTCAGTCATGAGAAAGGAAAATAACCTCCCATCTTTGACAACATGGATAGACCTTGAGCACATGATGCTTTAAGCAAGATAAGTCAGAAAGACAACTATTGCATGATGTCACTTATATGTGGAATCTAAAAAAGTTAAACCTGTTTAAACAGTAAAATGGTGCTTATTGGGGGAATGGGGTAGGGGTGGGGGGCATTGATAAGAGTGATAGTGTTTCAGGGTACAAACTTGTAATGAATAGTAATAAACCATAGAGATGTAATGCATGGTATAATGAATATATAAAACAATATAGTATTATAATTGTATGATGTGATAAATACTGCTACATCGGCAATCATTACAATATACAAGGGTATCAAAACACACTATACACCTTAAACTTACTGTTGCATGTCAAATTTATTCAACAAAAGAAAAAAAGACATCAAGATTAAATATAAATCTTGCCAAGACATCATCTGATTCAGCAGGTTCCAAATTCCATATAAAATGACTATACAATCCCCACCTGTAATAAAACTAAGAAAACAAAAACACAAACATTTTCCTTGGGAATATAACAATGATTTCAAGCATTTTTCTGACTTTTACTATTCAGTGTTAAAATCTGATATCTGAGATTTAGCACCACAAAGCTGGGGAAATTACATACAAACCAAGTTTCATCATTCGAAGATAATTTTCAGGGGCACAGCTCAGAAGAGGCGTGGCTCAAATACCAGAAGTGTGGCTCAAATAGTAACCTTATCTCTTTTTCACCCTGTAGAATGCAAGATATTCTGTGGAAAGGTAAGCTTTCATTTTGGAATGGAAACATTGGGGTGGGATTCAGGGTCTGAAACGGGAGCACACAGGAGTAGAGATATTGGGGTCAGTAAGGATCAGGAGGTCATGTATTGACATCCATCCTCTGGATTGGGGCCTTGGGTCTGCACAGATAACTGAGATTGTCCTTTCTTTTATAGGAGCGAGTCACTACTGCTTCAGTGTCTGGAGCCCGCCCAAATCACAGACCTGAGTCTGTGCCAAGTAACAGGAATGAGCAGAATGCTCAACATTCTCCAAAGTAAGTTGACACATCCACGATTACAGGGCACTTGATTTTGTATCTGAGAGTCAAGTGAACATCCTAGATAAAAGATTCCAGAGAGCTTAAGGATTTAAAAAGATTGGAGAGCTTAATATGCTATACATATTGGAGAACCTATCAAGAAAATAACTGTATGATCTTGTGTTGAAAGGCTCTCTTTTGCATATCCTTTCCCACTTTCCCAAGCCTGAAACGTGATCATAAGCAGAGTTTGACAGAAAAAAAAAAAAATTAAACTTCTAGGGAAAAAATGTTGGGGCGCCTGGGTAGCTTAGTCGGGTAAGCGTCCAACTTTTGATTTTGGCTCAGGTCATGATCTCAGGATCCTGGGATCGAACCTGCATTGGGCCCCACAATCAGCAGGGAGTCTGCTTGAGGATTCTCACCCTCTCCCTCTCCCCCACCCCTCATGCCCTCTCTCTCTCTGTCTCAAATAAATAAATAAATCTTTAAAAAAAATAAATAAAAAAATGTCAACATATATAATGAAAGATTTATATCTCCTACCCCATAGTTCTACCTTTTCTGGAATGTCCTGTCAGTGGATCCATACAGTATGTGGCCTTTTATGTCTGGCTTTTTTCACTTAGCATAAAGCATTTGAGGCACATCCAAGTTTGTTGTGTGTATCAGTAGTTTATTCCTTTTGGTTTTTGTTTTGTTTTTTTTTTTTAAAGATTTTATTTATTTATTTGAGAGCAAGAATGAGAGAGAGAGAGAGAGCATGAGAGGGAGGAGGATCAGAGGGAGAAGCAGGCTCCCCGCTGAGCAGGGAGCCTGACGTGGGACTCGATCCCGGGACTCCAGGATCATGACCTGAGCCGAAGGCAGTTGCTTAACCAACTGAGCCACCCAGGCGCCCCTCCTTTTTGTTTTTGTGGGGTACTCCACTGTGTGAATATACCACAGTTTATTCTCTTGTAATTCCAAGGCCAGTTGAGTTGTTTCCAAATCTGTGCTATAAATATTTGCTTGTGAGTTTAATGTGAACATGACTTCATTTGTCTTGGTTGCATATCTAGGAAAGGGATTGTAAAATTTGTTTTCCAAACTGTGTCATTTTGCATTCCCACTGGTGATGTATGAGATTCAGTTACTCCACATCCTCACTAACATTTCGTATTGTCACCTTTTTTTTTTTTTTTTTTTTTTTTTTTAAAGACCTAGGGGCGCCTGGGTGGCTCATTTGGTTAAGTGTCTGCCTTCGGCTTGGGTCATAATCTCAGAGTCCTGGGATTGAGCCCCATGTTGGGCTCCCTGATCAGCAGGGAGTCTGCTTCTCCCTCTCGCTCTACCTCTCCCCCTGCTCGCATTCTCTCTCTCTTTAAAAAAAAAAAAAAAAAAATTAAAAAAATATTAAAAGAGTAACTTATTAAAAATAAGTAAAGCAGACTTAATACGTATGTAGTTATATATCACTTTAAACTTTAATTTACATTTCTGAAATAACTAGTGATATTGAGCATATTTTCATGTGTTTATTTGCACTTTATCTCTTTGAAGTCTATCTATAAATGTTTTCAGTATTTTTATTTATTTATTTTTTTAAGATTTTATTTATTTATTTGAGAGAGAGAGAGCACATGAGAGGGGGGAGGGTCAGAGGGAGAAGCAGACTCCCCGCCGAGCAGGGAGCCCGATGCGGGACTCGATCCTGGGACTCCAGGATCATGACCTGAGCCGAAGGCCGTCGCTTAACCACCTGAGCCACCCAGGCGCCCCGTTTTCAGTATTTTTAAAATTGTGTTGTATATTATTTAGTGTTGGGATTTCTTTATATATTCCAATTACCAGTCCTTTATCAGACATGTTTTGTAAATATTTCTCTCTGTGATTTATATTTTTTATTAATTTTTAAAATTTTAATCCTCATATTGTCACCATACTGTATTATATTAGTTTCAGGAATACAATATAGTGATTCAACAATTCTATACATTACTCAGTGCTTATTATGATAAGTGTACTCAGTCCCCTTCACCTATTTCACCCATCGCCCCCTGCACCTACCTCCCCTCTGGTAGCCATCAATTTGTTCTCTACAGTTAAGAGTCTGTTTGGTTTGTCTCTTTTTTTCTTTGTTTGTTTTGTTTCTTAAACATATGAGTGAAATCATACGGTATTTGTCTTTCTCTGACTGACTTATTTCATTTAGCACTATGCTTTCTCTTTCCAACTATGTTGTTGCAAATGGCAAGATTTCACCCTTTTGTATGGCTGAGGAATATTCCTGTGTGTGTGTGTGTGTGCGTGCACCACTTTATCCATCCATCAGTTGATGGACACTTGGGCTGCTTCCATATCTTGGCTGCTGTAAACATTGGGGTGCACGTATCCCTTGGAATTAGTGTTTTTGTATTTTGGGGGTAAATGCCCAGTAGTGTGATTATTAGATTGTAGGGTAGTTCTATTTTTAACTTTTTGAGGAACCTCCACACTGTTTTCCAGAGTGGCTGCACCAGTTTGTATTTCCACCAACAGTGCAAGGGGGTTCCTTTTTCTCCACATCCTCACCAACACCTGTTGTTTCTTGTGTTGTTGATTTTAGCCATTCTGACAGGTGTGAGGTGATACCCCATTGTAGTTTTGATTTGCATTTCCCCGATGATGAGTGACGCTGAGCATCTTTTCATGTGTCTGTTGACCATCTGTATGTCTAATTTTGAGAATGTCTGTCCATGTCTTTTGCCCATTTTATAATTGGATTTTTGTTTGTTTGTTTTTTGGGGTGTTGAGTTGTATCAATTCTTTAGATATTTTGGATGCTAACCCTTTATCATATGTCATTAGTAAATATCTTCTCCCATTCTGTAGGTTGTCTTTTAGTTTTGTTGATTGTTTCCTTTGCTGTGCAGAAGCTTTTTTTTCTGATACAGTCCCAATAATTTATTTTTGCTTGAATTGCCCTTGCCTCAGGAGACCTATCTAGAAAATGTTGCTATGACCTGTGTCAGAGCAATTGCCACCTGTGTTCTCTTCTAGTATTTTTATGGTTTGAGTTCTCACATTTAGGTGTTTGATCCATTTTGAGTTTATTTTTTTTATATAATGAAAGAAAATGGTCCAGTTCCATTCTTTTGCATGTAGCTGTCCCATTTTCTTTTTCCCATTGCATATTCTTTCCTGCTTTGTTGAAGATTAATTGACCATATAGTTGCGGGTTTATTTCTGGGTTTTCTATTCTGTTCCATCGATCTGTGTATCTGTTTTTGTACCAGTACCATACTCTCTTGATTACTACAGCTTTTTAATATAACTTGAAGTCTGGAATTGTGATCCCTCCAGTTTTGTTTCTCAAGATTGCTTTAGCCATTCGGGGTCTTTTGTGGTTCCATACAAATTTTAGGATTGTTTGTTCTGGTTCTTTGAAAAATGTTATTGGTATTTTGAAAGAGATTGCTTGAGTAGTATAGATACTTTAACAATATTTGTTCATCCAGTCCATGAGCATTGCATATCTTTCCATTTCTTTGTGTCATCTTCAATTTCTTTAATCTGTGATTTATATTTTCGTTTACCTCATAGTACCTTTTGAAGAGCAGAAGTTTTAAATTTTGAAATTCAGTTTATCAGTTTTTTCTTTTATGGTTTGTGTTTTTGTGTCCCATCCTAACAAATCTTTTACTACTCAAAGATTTTTTTCTTCTAGAAGTTTTAGTTTTTACATTTAGGTCTGTTATTCTTTTGGAGTTATATTTGTATATGACTCAAGATCTGGTACAACTCCCACCCCCACCTTTTTTGTACATGTATATATCCAGTTGTTCCAGCATCATTTGGTGAAAACACTATTCTTCATTAAATTTACTTAGCACCTTTGTTGAAAATCAGTTGGCATGTACAAGCCGGTCTATGCTGACTCTAATAGGTCCATTGATCATTGTGTTTATCCTTTTGCTAATACCACACTGGCTTGAATTTTACTCCATAGGAAGTCTTAAAATTGACATGTGAGTTCTCCAAATCTGTTCTTTTCAAAATAATTTTGGCTACTCCAGATCCTTTGCTTTTTCACAAAAAATTTAAAATCAGCTTACTGGTGTCTACAAAAAAAAAAAAAAAATGGAGACTTGGATTGGTGTTATAGTGAATGTATAGATTAATTTGGGATAAGATGATATATTTCTATTTCGGTCTTATTTGATTTCACTCATCAGTGTTTTGAAGTTTTCAGCAAAACATATTGTACATATTAGATGGATCCTTAAATATTTTATTTTTTTTAGTGTTAATAGCATTTCTAATTGAAATTTCATTCATTTCCAGTTTATTGCTGGTATATAACAATAAATTTGTATATATTGACATTGTAATTTATGACTATGCTAAACTTACTTATTAGAGCTAGTGGCTTTTTTAATAGATTCTTTGTGATTTTCTACAAAGATAGGCAGGTAATCTATTAATACAGGAAGTTTTATTTCTTGCCAGTATGTAAGCCTTTTCTATATTTTTCTCACCTTGTGGTACTGGCTCTAGGACCTCCAATATAATGTTGAATAGGAGCAGTGAGAAACATTTGCCTCCTTCTTGATCTTAGGGTACAAGAAAGCATTGTCTTTCACCTTGAACTTTGATGTTAGCTGTAGGGTTTTTTTATAGTTGCCTTTCATAAAGTTAAGAAGTTCTCCCTCTAGTCCTGATTTGTTAAAACTTTTTATCATGAACAGATGTTGAATATTAGATGCTTTTTCTATATCTACCAAAATATTTGTATTTTTTCTTCATGTATTAATATGGTGAAATATATTTTTTCATATGTTGGCCCAGACTTGCCTTCCCAGAGTAAACTCTTGGTAATGATGTTTTATCCGTTTTATTTATTGCTGGATTCAATATGCTAATACTTTAAAGAATTTTTGCATTTATGTTATTGAGGCATGATGATCTGTAGCTTTTTTGTAATCATCTATAGATACTTTAATTTTATTTTCATTTCTAGATAATCTATTCTGTTCTTTGTCAAATCCACTTGGTCTTACTTTTTAGCTTCCTATATCCTGTAGGTATTTTTAAGCTTTTCTTTTTTCTTCAAACATGTAAGCAAAAACTATTTTAGTTCTGTGCCTAGTAATTGCAATATCTAAAGTTCTTCAGATTTATTTCTGCTAGTCTCACTTAATAGTGCTTTCTTACTTTGTGAGTGTGTGTTTGATTTTTTAACAGTAAGCTTCGCTTTTTTCCTTGGATATTATTTTTAGAAATTGAGTCCAAGAATGAATCCATGCATTATTCCAGAGAGAATTGCATTTGTTTCTGCCCATCTTCTGGAAATACTGAAAGCCTGGGACAACTTAAATTTAAATTTCAAGGTTTATGGCTTTTAAGACCACCCTAATAACGATATGAATTGGGCTTCAAGTCCAGAAATGTAAGTTCATTTGGCAGCAAAACTTTCTGCTGGATTAGATATTAAGGTAAAAAATAAGGAACTATTCCAGGTTTTATGGTTTATGGTTTAGCAAGTGAAGAAATAAGTATGCTATTAACTGAAGTAGAACTGGAAAGGGGTAGTTTTGAAGTTCCATTTTGGACATAGTATGTGTGAAATGCCTCTGTTATTTCTAACTGGTATTTGGCACCTTCTTTATGAAGTAAGCCATGGGGCACCTGGGTGGTTAAGTGACTGCCTTCAGCTCAGGTCATGATCCCAGGGTCCTGGGATCAAGCCCCGCATCGGGCTCCCTGCTTGACAGGGAGCCTGCTTTTCCCTCTCCCTCTGCCGCTCCCACTGCTTGTGCTCTCCTGCTCTCTCTCTGCCGAATAAATAAATAAAATCTTAAAAAAAAAAAAATTCTAATGGGTTAAAAAAAAAATTATGAAGTAAGCCATGAACATATAGAAGATATTTAAAACTAAGGCTAGGTGAAGTCACCTAGGGAGAAAGGAATACAAACTGTAAAAAAGGAAGACCCAGTCTTAAGCCCTGAGAAATCACAATATTTAATAGTTGAGGAGAAAGAGATAAGAGAAGGAACAGTTTGAGATACGAAGGCAAGTGTCACTGTCATTCAAGGATAAGAAATCACATTGAGCTCTCTTGTTTGCAGCTTGATTTTTTTCTGGAGGATTCCCACAGGTTTTCCAGCCTCTGCTAATACGTTCTTTTGATTTACTCAATATCAAGAGCCTGCTGGCAACAGTTTCTAAGCATCTGTGTCACACTCTGGTGATATTTAAGGGGAGAGCAGTTTAGTCACAGGGAAAACCCTGCTCTGTTAGGAGATTCTAATGAGTCTTTAGGGGAATGAAGCCTGGAGTTCGAGGCTTGGAGGTCTTTAGGAGAGTAGTTGGCTCCCAGCTGATACGTGACGAGGATTGAATACCATTTTTACAGCCTGCCAAAATTCCTTTCTGCTCTGACAGAACCTCTGTGAAGTCCATTACTCTCCTTCCTCCTCAGATTGCATCTCCTTCCATTATCTCACTGCCCTCTTCTTCTGTGATGCCCAGTTCTTGAAACAAAGCTCAGAGGTCACCTTTCCTGAACTTTGAGATTGCCTCTTCCGTATCTGTGCCTGCAGCTGTACCCACTCACTGGCAGGTCTCTTCGTGGTAGACATCCTCAGTCTCTGGTGGTGGCATGGCTGACTCTAACCGAATCGAACTGAATTTCTCTCTCCCCGCAGGAGCTGTGACTTTGGATCCTAAAACAGCTCATCCCTGTCTGGTCTTATCTGAGGATCTGAGAAGCGTGAGTCTCAGAAATGTCCAGCAGGACGTTCCTGGCAGCCCGGGGAGATTCGCTTTCGGTGCCACCGTGTTGGGTGTGGAGGGTTTCACCTCAGGGAGGCACTACTGGGAGGTGGATGTGGAAAAGGCAACCAAGTGGCAGTTGGGGATTTCCGAAGATCCTGCCAGCAGCGCTCGTAACCTGCCCGCTGCTTCCGGAGATAAATTCTTACTCACAGGTTCCATGATGGGAACTGATTATACTTTCTGGGTCTTTCCCCCTCTGAAAAGGGTCTTCTTGAGAGGAGAGCAGATGCACAAAGTTGGAGTCTTCCTAGACCGCGAGTATGGGCACATAGCCTTTTACGATTTGACAAACAGATCCCTCATTTATAATTTCTCTTCTCTCACCTTCCGGGGAGCTGTCAGGCCCATATTTTCTCTTTGTATCCCAAGTGGAGGCACAAGTTCAGACTCGCTCAGCATTTGCTTTCCTCATGTTTCTTCTTGTGATGTTAATGTTAGCCCACAGTCTTCCTCGGCATGAAATCTAAGACCACAAGGGGCCAGAAAGTAAAGAGCTTGACTTTGTAAAAGAATCTATATAAAGTAATCCAATAAAAGTTTCTGACACTTGATTGAGTTGGAATCCAGTTTATTACCCCAGAGCTTTTGCATTCATGTGGCTTTCAACACCTATTTCGAGAAAGAACTTATATTGAAACTGGGTCATGAATGATAATGATGGAAGGACCCTACACTAATTAGAACAACAAATGCATATGCAGCATAAAATTAGGAACTTAGAGAAGTAATATAGTCTGGAATCTCTAGGACTAAGTTAAGGACTCTAGCGATTTCTGAAAACACAATTAGATGATTATAATCAAGACTTTAGATTTGAGAATATCATCACAGTGACATGAAAGGAAGACATCCTGTGCCTGATCCGATGCTGACAGAGTCAGGACTTTCTAACATCATTCCAAACAGAGAACTTAATTTCCCTGGGTATTTTATTGGGTGGGGAGGTGGTGGTGCAGAAAATGTGAATATTTTAAAATTATTTTTTTCAAGTATTCTACTACTTTCTTACAAGGAAAAGTAGATTTCTTAAAAGAATCATGATAATTCAATGCTTTGAAATATATAAGTAATACTGTTGGTTTATCCTAAAATCACCTGAGGATTTTTTTAAAAAATCCAAATATCTAAGGCACCCCTCTTGACACACACCATTTACATTCATATTTTGGGTTGGAACCCAGGCATCATTTTTCCAGAGCTCTCTGAGTGGTTAATATGCAGCCAAGATTAAGAAGAAAATTAGTAGAGGCAAGAAACAAAATAGCTAGTTTGGTCAGTGGCTGTAGCCTTTTGTGTGGCTCACAATTGTGAGTCTTAAAATGTAAAGACATGGTGATAATACTGGGGAGGTAGACTCTGGTTTGCAGATGAGAGTAAGTTTTGCATGGCCTCTAGTGATGAGCAGGTGTGAGTGGTTCATGTGACTGGGACTGCCAATCAGACTGCTGTTTTAGGAAAATCGTTGTAATAGAAGTTGCTTTAAGAAACCATACGTCTTGGATATCTGGGCTAAGTAAGATGAAGGATATCTTGGGTCATCAGGAGCCACCAGTGGTTTGAAACGCCTAGGATCATCCCATCACACTGAGGAGATATTGCTACCCTTAAAGCATTTTGCATATGGTAAGTTTTTTGCCTAGGATACATTTAAGTTAAAAATCCAATTTCATACTGTACTTATTACTTGGATATAGTTCTCTACAAATGTGTAGCAAAGTCAAGCTATGAGGCTCTTTATAGATGAACTACTGATACCTTTCTGGGTTAGGAATTAAGGGAAGGCTCACAGCTGCTACCAATCTAGACCTACTCCTACCTTCAGTTGAGAGGGCAGGCTGCTTGAAATAATCTATCTGAAGCTAAAAGAAGGAAAGGTAAGTGACCTCACTGATAAAGAGAAGATAAAGAATTCACGGGGAAGCCATTTGAGGTTCTGATTTCTTGGTTTCCTGATTACAGTGTGATAAATATCATCCATCAGTGGTAATGGAAGTTAAAAAGCACATAGACAGGGAATGTGAAAAGATGGAGAAAGTTACATTTTAGTTGTCTTTACAAATTGGAAAGTGTAGGAGAGAATGGGAAATTTGCCCTGAAAAGAACCTAGTGTCAGATCGGAAATTTATACCCACAGGAGAAGGAATTCTCTGCAGCAATAGATGAATGTAGTAGGATGACAAAAAGGATAGTAAATTTAAATACTACATATTAAGATAATTTATAATATGCTGTCTGCAAGGTAAGGTTCCAAACAATTTATATGTATCATCTCGTTCTTTTAACTCTCTTTTAATTTACAGAGTCAGAAATACGCTAAAAATCACCAAAGAGTAATACAGACTCTTAAATAAACAGGCAGTTTAATCGTTCCACCCACACACATTGTATTTCCGGAAAGGTATTCAGTCAGATAACTGGGATTGCTATGGGATTGACTGGGAGGGAAGGCAGGGGAAGTCAAACCCTGATAAAATGTAAAGGTGAAATTCACATTTCTCAAAAGCAGTTGATGGAGAGTTAAATGCATTTTGTGAAAATAATTCTACATTATTTGTATAGTAAAATTTTTAATTAAAAAATTGATTACAAATTAGGTGAATATTTTTTTTCTAAATGAGCATTTTAATGAGCTTTGTGTTTATTCTAATGAATACTCTGTAGTCAACTAAAGATACTCTACATTGTGTTTCTTATTTCAGATCTAACTATGTGGTCATTCCAGATACTTGAGAGATACTAGTGGATTTTCCTTTGAAGAAGGGGTGGATCTGAGGGTCGAAGGGTACTTGTAATCTCCTTAACTCTTGTTCTTTGGCCTGTGAAATTTCTGAAGCTAAAAGCTATTCCTATGTATGATGTTGAAATTCAGAACTTCAGAGATGAGGAACCTTAAGTGTGAATTTTCTCTGAGAAAACACTATCCTTTTCACCATCATGGAGTTAGATGGCTGGTTTTAGAGGGAAAGGCAGAGAGACTCGTTTCCCAGGTCTCGAGTAATTTGAGGAACTGGAGGAGGTGTGTGACATGCGTCACCTCTTTAGGACCAAAGCTTCTTTTCAAAAACTGATGAAAAAGACATGTGAATATTCATTAAGAATATCTTCCCCACCCTCAGAACCCCTAGGTTCCCAAATGTGTCAACCTCTTAGGCCTCCCACGCTTAATGTAAGCTTCATGAAGCTCTGTTTCCAATTACTCAGGAGTCCTCACTGACTCCTTTATTTCGTTGTTTCGCTCCCATTCTATATTCAATCCATCAGCAAGTGCTGTTAACGCTACCTTCCATATATATCCCAAATCAAACTTTTCTGTTTTTAAGCTATCTTTCCTCTTACCACACTAGTCCAAACTCTTATCTTTCACTCAGACGACTATGGTGGCCTTCTGAAGCATTCCTTCCACTCTTGTCTTCCTCAGTCTACACTCCACAAAGAAGACCTTCCCTGAACATTCTGTCTCATTCTCACTCTTCCTCTGACATTATTTCCTATATAGCATCTGTAATTACCTGGATTCATATTTAATTTATCTATCCTCTTTCTCTGTAATGTAAATTCCATGATGGCAAGGGCTTTGAATGATTGGTGAACAATGCAATCAACAATATCAAGCGATCATTATATGTCAGGTACTTTACATGAGAGAACAGAACAAGGATCCCTGACATCAATGGGCAAAGAAGACAGCTTGACATTGGAGCTTTGGAGTATAATTTTTGTCTCAGGAACTCTCTATGAATTGTTTTTCTTCGGTTTTGTCAATAGGATTGCTACTAATGAGTTTTCTGATAGCCTTCCATCATGATCCAGTGACCATTAGGTTTTCCCAAGCATGTCTCTGAATATGACTTAAAAAATTAGAGCTCAAATTTTTTCTGCTCTAAGAGTAGACCAGCTTTCCAGCTCATATCTAAAGCCTGGGATGACTACAGGGAGGGGAGATGGAGACCTATTTGACTTGCTTCAAATAAAAGAATCCACCGTGAGGAGGGATTAAATTTTTTCAGTCATTAAGAACAGGTCTTTGTTTACACATGCACAACAGTTTATTCTTGTTGGATAGATGGAATATAATAATTCTGGACTTAGGGGCAACGTTCACAAAAAGTGTCTGCTAAGGAGAAGGCTACAACTCCTCATAAAAATGGATCATTATAGGTTAAGAGTTTGTACTAACTAGAAATCCCAAGAGCCATTTCCCTGTTGGTTCATGATGGTTGGTCTGGAAACTCCCCTGTGGCTTTCACATGAGTATCAAAATCCAAGGTGTTCTTGAGAGCCCTGTTTGGCTAATGGTTTCTCAGTCTTGAAGCATTTGCAGTTCCTCTCTTTGGTTACTTTTCTCTAAATTAGAGTTTCTACACAAGGTTTAAAAGTCTTCTATCATTTTAAAAACTAGGTCCGAGAGAAGATACTACATACCATTAGGTGTCAAAAGTATCTATACATACATGCATACATACAGACATATACAAGACCACTGGCTAGTTGAGAACATGATGAGATTTATTCCCCCAGTGGAAGGTTAGTGGCTTATTCTTTTTGACAATAGAGTCATACTTTCGTAGCATACAACTTAAATAATGCATTTTCCCTTTAGAAAAGATGTCTTACTTACCTTTGTCTCACCTTAAACACTGTGAATGTTCACAGTAGTTATTCATTAAATACTGGTGAATGGATGCCTTGTTAAAAATAAATGGCTTTTGGGGATCCTGGGTGGCTCAGTTGGTTAAGCGTCTGCCTTCGGCTCAGGTCATGATCCCAGGGTTCTGGGATCGAGTCCTGCATTGGGCTCCCTGCTCAGCATGGAGTCTGCTTCTCTCCCACCCCCCTCCCTTGCGCTCTCACTCTCTCTCTCTCTCTCCCCCTCTCAAATGAATAAAATCTTAAAAAATAAATGACCTTTTAATGTGTTGGTTGATGGTGAGTTATCTTACTGAAAAGAGAAAATAAGTGAAAGCTTGCATAGTGAACAGTGAAACCCAGGCCACTAGATGGCTTCAGGAATGCTGGCAGTCAGGTTTATCCTTTGCCCCAAGGCAGACTAGTAAACTAAGAGGAAAGACCTCATATTTGGTGTTTCACATAGATTCCCAGTCACCTTTGAAGTACCCTACTCCATAGATAAAAATGAACAGGGGCGCCTGGGTGGCTCAGTCAGTTAATCGCCTGACTCTTGATACCTGCTCAGGTCATGATCTTGGGCTGTGGGATCGGTCCTGGAAGGGGGCTCCGCGCAGAGTCAGCTTGGGATTCTCTCCTGCTCCTTCCCCCACTCCTGGTTGCTCTCTCTCTAGCTCTCTCAAATAAATAAATAAAATATTTTTAAAAAATAGCAGCAAATGATTTAAGAAAAATCTGGAATGTGATAGAAAAAGACCAATAGTATTGGAATTTGGAGGAAAACCTCAAAACCATTAATTCTCTCATTGAAATGAAAAGGTATTCTAGAAATACTGTGTACAAAGAAAACAAACAAAAAACTGCAACATAAAAAACTTCAGTAATGAAATTCAGTAAAACAGAAGAAAAACAATGGAAATGTCCTAGAGAGGAAAGCAAAAAGATGAAAAACAGTTGAAAAAGATAAATCTAATCCAAAGAGTTTATCATCTGACCAATGGCAATTACAAAGAGAACTGAGAAAGTGGAGGAGAGGAAAATTTCAAACCATTTTAAATTGATGGCTTTTCACATTGAAAGGGTCCCTCACATGCCAGTATGATGAATGAAAACATCCACACCAATGTAGAACATTCTCAGGGATCTCTCTGAATATCAAGATAAAGAGAAGAGTCTAACAACTTCCAGGAGGAGAGAGAATAGGTCTCTCACAACAGAATCCAATTTCAGAATGGCTTTAGACTTCTCAATATTGATACTAATAGAAATTAAAGGACTCTTGCCTTTCCCAGTTCTGGGGAGAAATGCTTCCAACTTACATTCCATACCTAGCGAAATTATCAATTTAGTGTAGAAATATCTTTGCTTGCAAAGCCAGAATAGAAGGTGCTCCAGTTCAGTGAGGGAGTGTACCAAGAAAAAAAGAATCTCAAGTGGTAAGTGGAACACAGGAAAGAGGTAAGGGAGTTAACCAAAATGATGGTGAAGGACAAAATTCCCAGAAGATCAGCAACAGCTTGCCCAAATTAGAACAAAAGACTCACAGACAGATGTGGAAAAGATAAATAGAACTGATTTTGATAGATGTCTGACCATCAAGAGCTTGATAGTTCCATAGGAAAGTTTAAGGGATGATTTAGTGATTGGTACATTTGAAAAATAAGGAAGGAAAACATACGGAAAAATGAGGCAATGGTTAACTCCATAGAAAATAATGTTGATTAATGAAGAGTATTTACATTTGCTCAGCTGAAGGATATTTCTTGGGTCATAAAGTTCAGTGAGAAGTGATTTAATCAAGTGTTGGTATATCGCTTTATTGGCATGATGGGGAAGGGGAAATTTATCTGGCAGGAGTGGGGGAATAATAAAAATTCTGAGTTCTTATGGTAGGGAGCTACTGATAATGCCTAAAAAGGAAATATTAAGAAATCTGTAAATTCTGTAAGTATTGAGTTGATTGTGTCTACGTAGCAGGGATGGAGGGAGGTGGAGGGCTTGGAGCTATAGTTTTCATTTTGATTTTTTTTCCCATTATAACCCTTATGGCACTTCTTGATCTTACGAACTAAGGTATTTATTTGAAAATAGTAGATGTAATCGCTTCTCGGCCTTTTGCCTAAGATCAAGTGTGAAAATAGTAAATGTAAAACACTGGAGAATAAATGGTGTACTGTATTTCCTTTAAACAACCACACATTTAATCTCAGAGTTTACCTAGAATATCAGATTATTTCCATGACAATTAGAGTATTAAAGTATTCTAACGGAGGTATTACCAAGACTTTTGGAACTCATTAGAAAATCTATATAATTCTAAAGAAAAGCAAAATACGCACACCTCAATTTCACCAATTTAAAGAGAGAAATGAGGAAAAAAACAAGCCAATGAGAGAGAAGGAGGCAAGGCAGTGAAGACCCAGGGAGTTCCTCAGACAAGCTTGAATGCTGGCAAAGCAAGCGAAACTTCGGTAAAGATAAACTTCCACTGCTGCAGGATTGCAGAATTTGGCATTTAGGAGAAACTTAATAAAACAAAAGTCTAATACAGAAAATTATTCTTGTAAGAACATACCTAAAGAAAAAAAAAACAAAAACACATGAGACATTCCAGCTAGGATTTGGTACAGAGACTGGTGTTTAGCTCCTGGTTATTTTGTGAGAGATTCTGGTCTCCACCAATAATGCCGTGGTTCCTTCAACTTGGGTCTAACAAAAAACTTGTGCTTTTTAGGCTGATGGTTTCCAAGTTTGACAGCTGTAAACAAGTAGTAAGCACTGCTTTGAATCCTGGACAGATGGGAATCGTTTTAAATATTCAAAATTAATAAACATATTACTCTTAATATTTGACAAACTGATACTACTTATATTAATAGCAACAATTAATATATCATAAATTAATAAACTGACAATTGTGGGAATGCTGGGATCTGCCAGGCACTCGGAAAAATAGGAGATTGGGAACAATAAATCTAGGGCTTGACTGGCTTTTTTTTTTTTTTAAGATTTTATTTGTTTATTTGACAGAGACAGACACAGCGAGAGAGGGAACACCAGCAGGGGGAGTGAGAGAGGGAGAAGCAGGCTTCCCGCCGAGCAGGGAGCCCGATGCAGGGCTCGATCCCAGGACCCTGGGACCATGACCTGAGCCGAAGGCAGACGCTTAACGACTGAGCCACCCAGGCGCCCCTTGACTGGCTTTTCTTGTCCTCTCAGGATTACGAGGTGTTCTGACACTTTCTGTACCAGGTAGATCCCCATGTTTGCAGAATTTCTAGAAGTGGAAATATTTTACAAATTGTGTCTGTATTTCTGAATGGTAATTTAAGCATTGCATATAAAGTGTCTGTGATTCAGCGTAAAACTACACTTTTGGGATCTATCATGAGACTCGTACAAAGAATGTCAATAGTGACTGGAAGATAGACCAAGATATCTGCCCTTGCTCTGCGTGGCTGCCTTACTCCAGTGGTTTCTCTACTGCTGATGAAAACAATTGGGGAATGTCATGTGACCTTCCTAGGGGTTCCTGCCTCTGTTCCTGCGCGAGCTCTTCCTGCCAGTGTGTAGCTCACTGGAAATGCCCTCCCTCTCCCATAACCGCACTGAGTAACAGGCAGCACCCAACCGTCTACAACCCCCATAAACAGGGAGGGAAGGCTGGTGAATCTGAGACTGATCGGACAGCCCCACCATCTGAAGACTGGTCTGTGTTCTCTCCAGCCTTGGCCATACTCCATCCATTCTCCCCTCCCTTCCTTTCTCAACCTGTTGCCTTTTGTCCTGAGCAGGGTCTTTCATCGATCACAGACACTGGTTATAGTTCTAGGTATTCGTCCAAACGACAGCATCCAAAGCGGGGTGGAGAGGGGAGGTATGTGTTTTTGAGATTCTTTCAGCTTCTTTGCAGGGTCTCAAATGGGGAAAAGAGTGAAGAATATTTACAGGGTTTTAAGGGCCTGTGTCAGGAAATCTCCGAGGTGGGTTTTGCCAGGCAGAGAGCCTAGTTTGCGACATCACAGCATTGGATCAACGTGAGGCTAGGGGCTTATTAAACAAGTACTGGTGAGCATGCTGACGCTCTTGCTAATCAAGTAATTTTCGGGGGCTCATAGTCTCATCTTCCAGGAGTAAATTGCTTAAAGTCAGTTGCTCCATCACCTGTGGTCTTAGTAATGTTTAACATACGGGTGGGACGTTATGTTTTCAGTTCTCATTTCTTAGGCACCGTTTTTCATAGTTTCCAGAAGACTGGCCTTACCATAACTGGGTCATGGACAGAATTAGATAAAACAGCTCAATGTGTTTCTCGGTGTATCTCTTGAGTGTGCAGAAAGATAAAGTTATCATAAAAGCTGGATCACATTAGAGATAACTCCTTTTTTTGTCTTCCTTTGTGTTACTCGGGGAGTTTGAAAGCATTATTCAGCCTCTTCCAGCCCTGTTTGTCCCCACTTCAAGTCAGTAGACTTCTTTTTTTTTTTAAAGATTTATTTATTTGAGAGAGAGCGAGCACATGAGAGGGGGGAGGGTCAGAGGGAGAAGCAGACTCCCCGCCGAGCGGGGAGCCCGATGTGGGACTCGATCCCGGGACTCCAGGATCATGACCTGAGCCGAAGGCAGTCGCTTAACCAACTGAGCCACCCAGGCGCCCAAGTCAGTAGACTTCTTTAATCCGAACCCTTATAATTCTTCTGTGTGAGATCCCCCTGCTCACTGCTGTGCGAGAGCCTGCTAGAGCCAACAGGGACATTCTCAGGAATTGTGCCAGCCAGCCGACATCACATTCGGACTTTAATGGACTCACACCATGGTGCAAATGAGTGCAGCTCCCCCTCAGCTGGTTGTTAAGCATTGACCAGCACAGCACTGCCTATAGGTGCCACTCTTCACCCAAGTATTTGATTTTATAATGCCTATAATTAATTTTTCAGGGAAAAAAAACAAAGAATGGTTTAACTTAAATATTCATTTGCTATAAAGAACAGCATTTCCTGTAAGCTCTCTGAGGTTATGGGGGGTAGTTATGAAAAACATAAAGGTGCTTCAGTTTTCCTGCATTTGGAAACCAAACTCAAGTAGGTTTGAGTATTCTTTGACTCTTCCACCCATCCATCCTCTAAGTGTTCCTCTTTTTCATTGGCTATATGATTGTCTTCCAGATTCATGGGCCTTTGAGCAAGCTGACTGGCTGGTGAAATAAGCTGATGAACTCCTACAGGTGGATCATCTTCTCCAGTTGATTATTAAAAACTTCATTTGGGGACACCTGGGTGGCTTTTGATTTCGGCTCTGGTCATGATTTCAGGGTCCTGGGATTGACCCCCTGAGCAGGCTCTGAGCTCAGCAGGGAGTCAGCTTCAGGATTCTCTTTCTCTCCCTCTGCCCCTCCCCCCACTGGCTTGTGCACCCACTAATATAAATAAATAAATCTTAAGAAAATTTCATCCGCAGTCCAGTTCTTTAAATGCGAAGGCATGTGATAAAACACTCTCCTCTGAGCACCTTCTATGTTGTACGTCTGCACACCCTTTTCCCAAGCCACCTTTCCACCTGTCCTGCAATTTATCTTTCCAAATATTTGAAAAGCACCTGGAAAAAAATGCCTGGTAGCTAGTAGGAGCTCAGTATTGTTATGCAGTTAGAAAATTATCAAATATATCAGGCACTTTCTTAGTTTCCCAGGACTGCCTGCTATAACAGATGGTTACAAACGGATTGGCTTAACACAATAGAAGTGTATTCTCTCACAGTTCTGGAGGCCATAAGTCTGAAATCAAGATGGTATTGGGGCTGTATTCCTGCTGAAGGCTCTAGGAAAGAATCCTCCCGTGCTTGTTCCAGCTCCTGGAGGCTCCGGGTGCTCTTGTCTTCTGGCTGCATCATTCCAATCTCCGCCTCCATCTTCACACGCCTTCTCCTCCTCTGTGTGTCTCTTACAAGAACACTTGTTACTGGATTTACTGCCCACAGGATAACCCATGATGATCTCACTTTAAGCTCCTTAACTTGATTACACTGGCAAAGTCCCTTTTACCAAATAAGATCACAGTCACAGGTTTAGGGAATTAGAGCATGAAGATGTCCCTATTTGAGGGCCACCATTCAATCCACTCATAGGACCCAGACCTAGAAAAGTGATCAGAACACTCATTGAGCTCACCAGAGGTTCACAATAGACAACCACATAACTAGACAGCTATGGTCCTGAAGAATCATATACAGGGTATTAGCAGAACACAGAGGAAGAATGCCTTACCTCATTAGAGTTGGGGTGGGGATGGGTTGTTGAAAACTCTCGGAGGCAAGTGGCCTCTAAGCAGAAATTTAAAGATGAGTCTGAGTTTTCTCGGGCAATGTGGGTGGCTTGGAGAAGGCCATTTAAGCAAAACAAAAGCACCATAAAGTCAAGAAGAAAAGTTACTGGTTTGAGTAGGAGAATTACAAGAAGCTCGGTATTGCTGGAATATAAAATTGCACATTAGTAGCTGGTGAGTAAAGGTGAAACAGGAAATGATCAGGGCCTCCCAAACATTAATGTGAAATGAAATCTTCTAGGCTTCTTGATAAAATGCAGACTCTGATGCAGCAGATATGGAAATGGGCCTGAAATTCTGCATTTCCCGAAAGTTCCAGGTAATGCTGGTGCTGCTTAGCTGCAGAGCACCCGGAGGAGCACAAATTTAGACCAGTGAACTGAAATCCTACAGGTGTAAAGAAGAAAGGAATGAAGCAGGGCAGTGCTAACCAGGGTGAACTAGAGGGTTTCCATTCCACAGAAATATTGCTAGTTGGAAGCAAAGGGTCCATTGCTGCCAGATCTTCCAAGAGAAATACAGATCAGCATTTCTATTTGAAGTCAAATAAAATTCTAACCAAAAAAAAAAAAAAAGTTGGTCTACTAGTTGTTGACCCCTGGGAGAAACTTTGGATTCAGGAATCCTTACCTCTGGGAAGCTGAGATAGGGAGGGCCTGAGGGCACTGAGACCTATTATTAACTCTTGGAACACCTGGAATTGTCCCAACAAAAGGGGCAGAATTAGCAAGTATCCTAAAGCAAATTCCAGTTAATGAAAAGAATGACTTCAGTCTGAGGAGATAGAATGACCTTTGGACATTACTTAGGATCAAAAAAGAGGAGCAAAAAAAGGACCCTCCTGATTTTATCATATAACTGCAGAAAAATGGGGTTTTAGTATGGTCAGTGTTGGGAAAAAAGTAGTTTTCTCAAGGTTTACCCCAGGCATGATTTGGCTTTAGAAGGTTCTTGACAAATTGTTTTTCTTCTACATGATAATCCGTGAAGAAAGCACCAGAGAAGGATTTAAGTAGAAAGCCTTTAAAATCAAGAGCAGCTGTACTCAATTTTTATTTGAATCTGAGCGTTCTTCTCAATGATAGAATGCCTGTCTGACAAAGAAAGCCAAGCGTCACTCTCTTCACTTAAAGGAGGAACAGTTCTGGTGCAGTCGAAGCTATGTCATTGGCATAATCAGGCACCCACTCTTTTGCATGTCCCATTTCCATTCTCAGGAATCGGGGCTAACGAATCCATACCAAAAGCTGCAGAAGAATACTGGGTTAGATTGCCTGACTGGTCCCAAGTCTGCTGCCTCTTCTTCATTCGATATGAATACTTGAAGGAATTACATAACCTCTCTTATACCTCAATTTCCTCATCTATAAAATAGGGAATAATAATATATATCTCATTGGGTTGTTAGAAAGTATTAAATGAGTCAATAACTCTAAAGCTCTTTGTGCTTGGCACATAGCAAGCACGGAAAGAATAAAGATCCCCTGATGGTCCTCCTTTGATACCACAGACAGGGAAACCCATCCGGGCCCTGGCTTGATGGGTACCAACCACTGATTTGAGAATTGACAGCCCAATACTGATTGGGCAATTTTCTAGGGTCGAAGCCATAGAGAGGACACGTATTTCATTTTCAGGAGATTGAGGATATTGTGGATAATCTTAAGGGATTTGAGGACCAGAGACTGACTAATAAGAGGAAGAGTTTCACTCAGAGGAAGGTCTGTATTGTTTCATCTTTTTGTCTGATGCACAGGTTTACACAGAAAAACTAGAGCCCTAAGTTGCATCTTCATATAATTGGCCACATCATATAGAAGGATGGTCTTCTTATTGAAGATGTGTTCCTAAAAGGTCAGTCTGTGTCCCCAAAAATTTCCCAGTACCTGGCAGCTGGGAGGCATTTAGTAAAAATGCCTGGACTGAAGATTGGGCTATAGTTTCTGCAAACCCCTTTCGCTTAAGGTTTATCTCTATTTATTCAGAATATAAAATGCTTTTACAAATATAATCAATGACTTGAAGGAAGTTTTGGACCTCTTTCCATTTGATTTGTATATTAGTATCTGTGGATATCTCTTCACTTTCAGGAAGGAGTGGAAAAGTATGCAATGTTTTTGAAATTAAGACATTGGGAATAGTACCTGTTCTTGGAGAAAGAAAAGATTATAGCATAAGCAATGTAATAAGAGAAAATACTATGGACTACAGATCTCACTGCAAAAATATGGTCCATGGGGAATGATATAAAACTCCAAATTATAATTTATAAAGTTACACCAATTTCTAAAGATATTTTTAAGTTGACCTCTATGATGATTATATAAACATGAGAACAGTATAAAATAGGATAAAAGATTCTCCTAGAATATTTAATATCCTCTATTTGGAAATATCCAAACTAGAAACAAATAGTACAAATAATGCAGATATTGTCTAGGAGAGACTTGGCTTCAAGTCTTTTATTTTAAATAAAATGGGAAAGGGGGAGGGTCTTACAGATGATTCACGTGAGCTCTGAAACTATAAGGAAGAGCAGTTTGAACATTCTTAAAAAAAAAAAAAAGACTTTCTCTTGTTAAGGTGATGTGGTAGACAGTCTATAAAGGGGCTCATGACCCCACCTCCTGGTATCCATGTGTGTGTAATCCACCCCCTTGGAGTATAGGCAAGACCTGGGATTTGCTTCTAACCCATAGAATATAGCAAAGGTGACAAGATGTTGCATCTGTCATTACGTGAGGTAAGATTGTAACATTTGTCTTTCTGAGAGGCTTTCTCCCTTGCCTGGCTTTGATGAAGCAACTGGCCTTTGGGGTGGTCAATATGGCAAGGAACCGTGGAAAGCCTCTGGCCAACAGCACGAAACGGAGTTTCTCAGTCGAAGACACATCCAGGAAGTAAATGCTTTCAACAATCACAAGAGTTTGGAAGTGAATCTTTTTCCAGTAAAGCTTTCAAAAGATAACTGAGCCCTGGCTGACGTCTTGATTATAGCATGGCAGAGCCCTGAGCTGAGCCATTTCCAGTGACTGACCTGTGGGAAGACAAATGTTTCCAGGTAGGAAATTTATAGTAATGTTGTTATACTGCAATAAATAATTAATGTAGGGTATATGTTGTTAGGATAGTTCTTAAAGACAATGATGATATTAATGTGTTAAAAGAAAGGTGAAGGTAGGGCATAGTAGTGTCTTTTATATAAGAACACTAGCCCTGCACCAAAGGCTGATACTACCCACTCAGTCACACCCCGATCCTCCACACTTAGGCCTCCCATATGAGAAGCTGGCTGAGACTAGAGAACTTTCTATATTAAGTTCTCAAGTTTTCAAAGGCTTCCTAGCCCAGTGTTTCTTTCCTTTTTACCTCAACTTTTTATTAAAAACAAACAAAAAATCCTATAGAAAAGTTGAAAAGAATACCAGTGAACATCTATATAACTTTATATTTTGCTACATTTGGTTTATCACCTTCTGTCTCCACTCAGACACACAAACACACTGAGGCTCTAGTTTCGATTTGACAAAATCAAATAACTTTGTATAGTCTTTGGGGGGCTGTGTTGTGGTCCTCTCACAGGGCAGGGTCACAAACTAGCCTAGATCCAGGTGTTGACTAGAAAAATAGTTCTAACACCTCCTCCTTCTCACCTCTTCTCTCGCTCCAAGGAAGAAAGCAATTCATGGGAGAAGCTTGTGTAAGTTTGCATCTCTTCTGTTCTCCCAGAGAGGGTTTGGAACAGAACTGTATGTTTCCAGTTAGGCTGAGGAGATATCTTTTTGTTAATTCATCAACATGCTATGAACTGTTACTCCAGCCTTTGTTAAATGGTGTGAGAGGGTAACTGAAAATTTTCCCTACACAGGAGGAAGAAACTAATATTTTATCTTTTTTTCAAAATTTGTCAGGACCAACTCCCTATGATAGCTCATAAAAATCCCTGGAAGTTTGTGTTGTTAAGTGTCCATGAGCTGTCCTTATGAAAAAGGAGAAATGTGAACTAGCCCCTGAGCTCTGTCACACGAATGCAACTATAATTAATTTGCTATCGAGTACTTTCTTGCAATTCCCTTTCCTCTGTTAAGGTCTTAGTTTGTGTAACTGGAATCATACTATGTATAATTATAAAATGTACTTAATTTGCTTTGATGACTAATTACAAAGCTATGTGGAAACTTTTTATTATTTTTTTTTATTTTTTAAAGATTTTATTCATTTATTTGATAGAGAGAGAAAGCACAAGCAGGGGGAGAGGGAGAGGGAGAAGCAGGCTCCATGACGAGGAGAGAGCCCGATGCGGGACTTGACCCAGGACCCTGGGATCATGACCTGAGCCGAAAGCAGACACTTAACCATCTGAGCCACCCGGGTGCCCATATGTGGAAACTTTTTTAAAATGTAGTTTTTAAATAGATAATACTCATACTTTCCTCCATCTGCTCTTTCATCCAACCAAGTATCCCTCTCCAGAGAGTCTGTAAATATACAAGCATGTATATATTTCTTTGTAATAAACTAATTATAGCATACTTTTCCACGTAGTTTCTCATAAAATATCATGGAATTCCTTTATCTATCTGTCTATCTGCCTATTTTTTCTTTATTCTTTGTTACAGCTGCATGTGTATTAAAAATATACTACTGTGTTTTATATACTAGGCTCCCTGTCAATAAATTGTTTTCACATTTTTATTGTAACTCATATTACAATAAATAGCCTTGTATAATGTAATTTCATATAATACATGTTCAAGTATATATTTAGAGTGAATTTCCTGAGTTAGAAATATTGGGTCAAAAGTATGTACCTTATAATTCTTATGTATGTCATAGTTCTCCACAGAAATATCAACATACATTTTCACTCACAATCTTCTCTTTCCCGTTACTGTGACCCATAGTGTAATCAAATTTTATTTAACACATTTAATTTTTTTTTGAAACATGCATACAGAATATATGTGTGTAGATAGGTAGACCACACACACACACACACACACACACATCTACCAGAGTGACTATAGAATAATAACACTGTGAACCCATCACTTAGTTGAAAGAAAAAAATAGATTTCAAATATCTTAGAAGCTTTCTATGAGTTTCTCTCTATTTGTCTTTTCCTCCTTTCCCAAAATAATGACTATTTTGAATTTTGCATTTCTATCTCATGTATATTTTTGTTCTCTGTTTTCTGGATTTATAGAAAATTTCTATGTATTAAGGAAGTTTCCCCTGTGTGATATTAGTTGCAAACTTTTCTCAGTTGTTTGTTTTGATGTTGCTTTTTGTAGGTTTTGCCATGTAGCTGAATCTTCTATAGCATCTGGGTTATGAGCTATGTTTAGAAAACTCCTCTCCACTATGACATTATTTCTTTTAAATCCCCTTTTCAATGATTAGTTTTCCTTTCCTCTTTTCAATTTATATCTTTGAATACTTTTCCAAATTTTGGAATTGGTGAGCATTTCTAGGAATACTGCTCCCACCACAGAATTACACTTGACATTGTTTGGGGCCATATATGGAGTCTTTTCCAGAATGTCCATCAGTAGAGACCCATTGTTGAATAATTTAAAAAGCTAACCTTGGGATCTCTCTTTGCCTGATATTGTAGCTATGTATGGATTTTGGAGAAAATGGTTACTAACTCTGAATTTATATCTGGCCTGTAAATATCCTGCTGGTTTCGAATATGCTGTTTTCATTTTTAAAGAGTGTTAATACCAATTAGCCTAGAAAATTTTGATTGACTACAACAAATTCTACCACCTGGAGATAAACCACTGCTGTTAGCATTTTAATGTATTTCCTTTCAATTTATTCCTCTATGAATGTATACATATTTTTATATTAAAAATAAATTAGGATTGGGATGTTTAGTATTTGATATCCTGCTGATTTTATATTATAATTTGATCTAAATATCTTTCTGCGTCAGTATTAATCTAAATCATCTTTACAGCTATATGGTTATATCCTCTCGGTTTACCATAAATGAATTACCCAAGTTTTGACTGGATCCAATTAAGTTTATAATTTTTGCTTATCTGTACATATAATAGACAATACAGCCTGGTTTCAGTCACACATAGTTCTGTTATTTGGGATGGAGGCTCCAATAAAATACTTTTTAGATGGGGCTGATAAGTAGAAACCTTTTGGCACACCTGTAGAACAGGGTCAGACAACCTAAAAATAATCTAGCATTTATGGTCGGTGGTGAGAAGAGCTCTTTTTTTAAATTAATTTATTTGAGAGAGCGAAAGAGCACACAGAGGGAGAGAAGGAGAAGCAGACTCCCCACTGAGCAGGAAGCCCGATGTGGGGCTCGATCCCCGGACCCTGGGAACATGACCTGAGCCAAAGGCAGATGCTTAACCGACTGAGCCACCCAGGCGCCCCCTGAGAAGAGCTCTTGCATTAAAAAGCGTTCCCACTCAATGACTCGAGCCATGTTAAAAGAACAAATCCAGCTTGGAGAAGTCCATTAGCCTGAATGACTTGTTTGTTTTTGATGAGGACGAACAACTGAACTAATACCAGTTCAGGAACAACTCAGACCTAGAGTCAGTGAAGTTGTAAAATCTATTCTCATCTGTGGAGCTGTGTCTTCAGAACCGCACTACCCAACCCATGAGACACTAGCCACATCTGGCTATGTACAGTTAAATTAATTGAAGTGAAAGGAAATTAAAAATTTAGTTTTTCAGCCAAACTGGCCACATTTCAAGAGCCCAGTACTTGTGGGCTAGCGGCTAACACATTAGATGCTATAGGTATAGAATATTTCCATCATTGCAGAGAGCACTGTTCTAGAAAATTAAGCTGAGAGCATTTTGCAAAATACACTGGGACCAGAGATTGTATGGGGAATATCCCAACCGAGGCTATTTTTGTAGACCATTTGAAGATAGTGTTAGTAAAAAGGGGAAAAGAGATTTATATGAGATGATGTTCAGTTATTATAGGGCGTAAAACATGATGCTGTAACTTTTAACTTGGGAGACTGGGAGATAGAAATGTCACGAAGAGAAATATAGGACACATAAGGAGCAGCAGGTGTAGGAGGAAAGATCCTCCAGGAGCGTGCTGCATTGAATATTGGGGGCTCTCCAGATAAAGCAGATCAAAGCATAGCGGCTTAGAATGAGTCTTATGGTCAAGAGTGGATTTTTGAGACAGGTCAGACAACTATTTTCTCTTTTTTTTGTTTTTTCAGTTTGGTTTTTAATTTACTGCCTGGATAGGGCAGCTTACTTTAAAAAATGTAGGTAAGGGCGCCTGGGTGGCTCAGTTGGTTAAGCGACTGCCTTCGGCTCAGGTCATGATCCTGGAGTCCCTGGATCGAGTACCGCATCGGGCTCCCTGCTCGGCAGGGAGTCTGCTTCGTCCTCTGACCCTATCCCCTCTCATGTGTTCTCTCTCTCTCATTCTCTCTCTCTCAAATAAATAAATAAAATCTTTAAAAAAAATAAAAAATTAAAAAAAATTAAAAATGTAGGTAAAATTTATGTTGAGTACCCTGAACAAATCTTAAGCGTACAATTCAATTATCTTTTACACATTTATGTACCAGTGATACTAACAGTTACTTTTAGATTCAAAAGAGTTCCATCACACCCCAAGGTCATTAGTCCACCTTCTTGGACAATGCCTAGCCTCCCCCAAAGTAACCACTATCCTGACTTTTATTACAAGGTTAGTTTTGCCGGTTCCCAAACTTCACATAAGTAGAATGATGGCATATTTCTCAGGAGATTTTCCATGCTGTTTCATGTATCAGTAGTTATTTTATTATTGTTGGTTTGCGGTGTAATACCCCATAGTATAGACAAATCACAATTTATCTATTCTCCTATTGGTAGACATTTGGATTATGTCCAATTCTTACCTGTTGTGAACAAAACTGCTATAAATGTTTGTATACACATTTTTTTTCGGTGGACACATGCATTGATTTCACTTAGGTATGTATCTGGGAGTGTGATTGTTGGGCCACAGAGTCCTGAAACGTGTGGAAATACAATGATGTACCCAAAGGTTCATATCCATTGCACATCTTGGCACTTTATTATTAATCTCATGATGTGTGTGTGTGTACGTATATGCCTACACGCCTGCATGCAAAGATCCATAGTATGTTATAGATGCAATATTAGCAATAACTAAAATAATGGAAGGCAAAAATAATCTCATTGAAAGAAAATAAACCCTCAAGGGGCACCTGGATGTCTCAGTCGGTTGAACATCTGCCTTTGGCTCGGGTCATGATCCCAGGCTCCTAGGATCCAGCCCTGCATGGGGCTCCCTGCTGAGCAGGGAGCCTTTTCCCTCTCCACCCTGCCTGTGCTCTCTGTCTCTCTGTCTCTCCCTCTCTCAAATAGATAAAAATCTTAAAAATAGGGTGCCTGGGTGGCTCAGTCGTTAAGCGTCTGCCTCCGGCTCAGGTCATGATCCCAGGGTCCGGGGATCGAGCCCAGCATCGGGCTCCCTGCTTCTCCCTCTCCCACTCGCCCTGCTTGTGTTCCCTCTCTCGCTGTGTCTCTCTCTGTCAAATAAATAAAATAAAAAATAAATAAATAAATTTAAAAATCTTAAAAATATATATATTAAAAAAAAAGAAAAGAAACCCTCAAAATGATATATTATACAGGAATTAACAAGAAATGAAAGACTTATGGAGAAGACACACTCTGCCACACAGATGGCAATTCTCACCGAATTCCTAAAGTGATTTCAAATGTAGTCCTTTCAGGATCTTCTTGAAACACAACAAATGGTCCTAAAGTGTATGTGGAATAACAAATGTGTGAAAGGGGCTGATAAATAGTATCCAGAAAATAATACTAATGATATGGGAACTCCCCGCTGGATACAAACAATAAATTATTCAGTAAACAGTTTAGAACATTTGGCTCTGTATTTAGGAATAAAGTGCATATCCTTACCTCAAACTCAGTAACAAATTCCAGATGGATTAAAGATACAAATGCAAACAAATTAATCCAAGAGTGTGAGAGACTACAGAAAAAAATAGCTTTATAATTTTGGAATAGGAAAGGCTTTTCTAAGCAAGCCATAAATCCTGGATTTCATAAAATAAAGGTTAAAATATTTAAAACTACATAAAGACAAATGGCAAACTAGGGAAAATGTTTTGCAACACATATGACAAAGTATTAATAGTCTTAATATAAAGAGTTCCAACAAATCAATAAAGACAAAGAATCCAATAGAAAAATAAGTAAAACAAACAAACAAAAACATGAAAAGGTATTTTACAATGACAGAAATAAAAGTAGACAAATAAATATGCATTTACCCTCCCCTCACTAATAATGCATGGAATACAAATTCAGGCATTAAGAAGACAATGATCTTTTTTTTACATGTACAAATATTTATAGCACCTTCTTGCCAAGGTTATGGGGAAGAGACACTCTCATAATTACTTGGAGATAATGTATGTGAGTCCAATCTCTTTATAGGGTAACCTGGAAAAATCTATTGAAATGCATGGTTTAGATCCAGCAAATCCACTTCTGGGACTTACCCCATGGAGATAATTGGGCAGGTGCACAAATATGTTAGAAGACATTCATTGTAACATAGTTATTAGAGGGGAAAATGTCAATGAGGAAGAGCCAAATAAGTAAGCATTATGTGACTGTTAACCAGGAGATGGATAGATAGATGGAAAAGATTACTGAAATACATTTGAGTGATGAAAGCAACTTCCAGAAAACCTTCCAGCTTTATATGTATTGCAAATCCTGGGCTAACAATTTACATGGATCATCTCACTTAATCCTCAGAACACTGATTGTCTAGTATATCCAAACATTTATTACAAATCTCTCTTCCTAATAAGAACCTGCCTTAAATGTACAAAAAAAACAGCCAAGGCTTTTGTGGAATAATTTCCTGACTTTTATGCTTCAGTGATATTTTATTTATTTTTTTAAGATTTTATTTATTTATTTGAGAGGGAGAGGGAGCGAGCGAGCGAGAGAGCTCAAGCAGGGGAAGCAGCAGAGGGACAGGGAGAAGCAGACTTCCCGCCGGGCAGGGAGCCGGATGTGGGGCTTCTGGTCTCCAGGATCAAAGGCAGACGCTTAACTGACTGAGCCACCCAGGCGCCCCTTCAGTGATGTTTTAATCCTTAATGAGTTGATATTCTTTTTAAATTCTTTTTTTTTTTTACTTTTATGGAATTTTCCAAACGTATTCAAAGTAGAGAGAAAAATGAAATTAATCCTCATATGCCAGCAACTTAACCTCAGTAAGTGCCAGCTCACTGTTAATCTTATTTCACCTATATACCTGTTCCTGCCCTGCGGTGGACTCTGAGCCAGATCCCAGATGTCACATCACTTCATCCACAAACACATCCATGAGCATCTCCAAAAGATGAACCCGCTCTCCCCTCATTATGACACTTTGCCCTTGAGATAATAGCTCTATCATTTTTTTTTTTTCTGTGCTTTCAAACCTACTTTGTGTGTGCAAGGGCTTCTTAGTGTTCTGTGGTGTGTCTATAGCATGGAATTTTTATAAATAGCATTTCCCTACTGTGCTATTTCAGTTGTCAGATTTTCACTGTAACAAACAGGGCCACAATAAACATCTTTGTACAATGCCTTTTCTTCTTCTCTTTTTCCCTGTGTATGTTTGAATCTCTTTCAGATAAATACCTAGAAATGAACAGCTGGACACTTAGCAGATACCAAAAATTTAAAAATTTTGCGTATGCTACTTCTCTGCTCTTCTCTGCTTCATATGTTCTAAATCTGCCGGGGACTTTTCATCCTATTCAGACCGGCAGCCAAAATCTTTATAATGATCTATAAGGACCAGTGTGGTTTTGTCCCTCACATTCCATACCCCCACCGCTATGACCTCTCTGATCTTGTCTCTGATCTTGACTCAACTCCTCATTCTCTCTGCTGCAGCAATACCAGTCTCCTCCTTCTTCAAACACATGAGACACACTCCACTCTAGGCCCTGACACATTGTATCTCTTTGGCTAGAATGTTCTCCCTAAAATAGTTCCATGCTCCTTCCCTTATTTCCTTGCTTCTAATTCTCAGTACACATTTTAATTAAAATAATTTTAAAGCAGAAAGCCAATTTTATAATGTGTATGAAAAAATTTTAAAATAAGAAAAACTAGAAAAATTCTAAAACAGATGAATACTCTATGCAAGTGAGTGCCCTACAAGATAACAAAACAATATAAACAATAGTCATTAAATCATGGCATTACTAGTGCATGAATATATAGACTCATCAACGCAAGAGAATAGAGTCCAGTAAAGGACGCAAATACATACAAGAATCTAGTATTGGATGAAGGCACAGACTCTGAGAAACAACTGTGAATAATCTATCTTTTCCCAATTGATTTGAACTCTGAGAAACAAACTGAGGGTTTTAGAGGGGCGGGGGTGGGGGATGGGTTAGCCCGGTGATGGGTATTAAGGAGGGCATGTATTGCATGGAGCACTGGGTGTTATATGAAAACAATGAATCGTGGATCAACACATCAAAAACTAATGATGTATTGTATGATGACTAACATAACATAATAAAATAAAATTTTAAAAAAAGATTATTCAGCAAATGGTGTTGCAACAAGTGGAAATAATTCAAGAAAAATCTAACTGTATCCATACTGCACACTTTGTGTCAAAATAAATCCCAATGATCACATATTTACACTTGAAAACTGATGTCACAGAAGTACCAAAAGAAGACACAGAAGAATACGTTTGTAATCTTGGATGGTATAACACTCCTCAATATGACACTAAGCTCAAAAACAACATAAAATACAGATTGATTTGGCTTAAAAAATAATTGAAACTTTCTTCATCAGCAAAAAATTAAAATAATAAAAATGAAAGGTATGTGTCAAATTAGAAAACAAATACATACCTCACATCATAGACAAAACATGAATTTACTTAATATATAGAAAAATATGCCAATAATATGTTTATGGAAAAAGAAATGTGAATCATTCTTAAACTTAAGAAGAGAGGTACATAATAAGGGAAATGGAACCTAACTCTATTGACATACCATGTGACATACCATTTCTTACCCATGAGACTGGCAAAAATCCGAAACTTGGACAATTACTCTTGGCAGGGCTGTGGAAACATAGGCACTCTTCTGTCACCATTTGTGGGACTGGGGAATTCTCTGTACCCAAACACTCTGGAGTTCTTTATATCCTTCCTTAGGAAGTTTCCCTGAAGTTTTCTTTGTGTAGTGCCCAGGAACTCCTATTTCATTTGTGAGAGCCAAATTTAACATCACCTGCTGAAGGAAGTCTTCTCTGTCCTTACCTCCCGCCCCTAACTGTTCTGCCATAAGTGCTCATAGTCCCCTTTCATAGCATCTCTCATAAATGGCATTTATTAACCTGGTATTTGTTTTCCCCACTCAAATCCAAAATTTATGAGGTTAGGTCAGTAAACTTAACTATTATTTCCTCCAATACTCAGCACCTAGTAGGTACAATTGTACAGAAATTAAAGAATACACTTTTGCTTGTGTGTGCCATTTAATTCACTTCTCTTAGTCTCTGTTTCCTCAAGAAAATACACGTCTTTGGGATATTGTGACTATTGATGGATACCATAACGTACATAGTTCTGGATACAGAGTAAACCCTCAAAAAAGGAAAGATATTCTGATATTTAATAATGATCATCATTATCAATGCAGCATGTTTCTGGTTGGCGTGTGATCGATCAACATTTGTCAAACGTCAAACATCATCCTTAACTCTGCTTCACGAGTGTTACAAGAGCTATGTTCTCTCTAAACTCTTATTTACTTAATTTTTCTTTACTGTGACTGACTTCTTAAAATTAACTGTCTACTCTAACCTCATACCAAATTAACCTCCACAAATTATGGGTTTTTGTAATATACTTTTTGCAATAAATCATTATCTAATAAAAAAGTGTTTCTGGTGACCAACTAAAATCATCATGAGAAGGGCCTACTCGACTCAATCTTTGGAAACTGCTGAGATAGATAATCGCTTCGTGTTTATTATTTTCTTTCTTTGCATGTCTCAATTGCACCTGTTAAAGTTATTTATCTCTGTGTTTATCTTCGTCATTAACTGGGATCTCTAAGGGCAAGGATTGTGACTGTAAATCCTATTGTCAGTGATTACTAAGATACTTTCCCAGAAGAGCAGCTCAATAAATGTTTGCTAAATGAACTAAACAGCTTTTGAGTACCTACATTGATTAAGGAATGTGCTAGGCATGTTGGCAGAATTCAAAGGATATATTATGCATATATAGTTAATTTTCATGAGTGTTAATTATAGTAAAGATAAATAACCTTCAGCTCAAAATTACACTCAAGCTATACCTTAAAAAACAAGGATGTCAATCATTAACAAGTGTGTGTTAGGGTGTGCGTCTGGTTACATATAAACACTGTAGACAATCCAAAAGTATGAACATTATTGCAATGAGAAGTCTAATCTCTGTTTCGATTCACCCAGTTTGTCTACCTGGAAATGATCTGGTACCAGTTTCTCCACTGCACCGCCACCTGGAGATATTCTGTGCATATGGAATTAAGGAGTTAAGATATAAGGAAATGCTGGTAAAAAGCATTTCAGGAAGAGGATTGCAAATATAAAGCCAGTAAAGTGGGAAAATGCTAAAGTGGTAATTGCCTCTGGGGATGGAAACTTAAGTACATGGGGAGATAGAAGGGAAAATTACTTTATAATTTATACCTGCTTGTAGCTGTTGACATTTATAATTATTGAGTCAGCAAATACTTATCGAGTACCTACTAAATGCTTGGCACTTAGATAGTTGCTGGAGATAAAGCACCTACCCTCATGGAGTTTACACTGTACATGTATGTATTATAAACACATTTAAAGTTCATAGGACAAATACGATCAATTTGGTTAAAATAAACAACATTTTTTATTTCATCTATGTACATACATAAAATAATTGTTCTAGCCCTTGCTCTTTTTCAAAGATTTATTTATTTATTAGAGAGAGAGAGTGAGAGTGCGCACATGCATGCCTGGAGGGCAGGAGAGAGAAACTTAGGCAGACTCCACGCTGAGCACAGAGCCTGACCCGGGGCTTGATCTCACCACCCTGAGATTGTGATCTGAGCTGAAACTAAGAGTTAGAGGCTTAACTGACTGTACCACCCGGGCACCCCAGCCCTTGCTCTTTTTCAAATCTAAAACTGTTCTAGTTTTTATAATTAAACATAAGCATTAAAAAAAAAAAACTGTTTTTTTACATCAATTTTAAATGCAAGTAAAACTGTGTATTTGAAATTATTTTTATTGTAAATTTTAAAAAATTAGAAAGCCAAACCTTAAAGTTAAATCAAGAAGTTAGGGCTCAGATAAAGGAGGCTAGAGTTTGGATACTAGATTTAGAGAATGAAAATCTCAAATTTGGTGGATTAATTCAAGGATTATCACAGTGAATTTTTCAACAGATTTTATGAACCTGAATAAACAAAGGAAATGGTGTAGGTGAAGCAGGAGCTAAGAGAGACAGGGTCTAGAGGTTTCAAGGGCAAGATCTCAATTGAGATCCTAAAGATTTGAGTCCTCTTGACTCTGGTAGGATGTACCAGAATGAGAGGGAGAATAAAATGTAGGGCTCCGTTTGGGATATGTTCAGTTCTAGATGATTTCAAGACTTATCATTAGAGGGGCGCCTGAGTGGCTCACTTGGTTAAGCGTCTGCCTTCAGCTCAGGTCATGATCTCGGGGTTCTGGGATCAAGTCCCGCATCTGTTCCCTCTCTCTCTCCCTCTGCCTGCCGCTCCTCCTGCTTGTGCTCTGTCAAATAAATAAACAAAATCTTAAAAAAAAAAAAAAAAAAAAAAGACTTACTAGAAATAGCTGAGAATGGGAAAAAAGGGCGGGGGGGAAGCAGACAGGTTGGGGTTTGAGATTTGGTTGGCACTTCACTTGCACACAAGGTAACTATGGGATGACCAAGGTCAGGCCCGCAGAAAGAAGATACATCTTTTGGGGTAAAACCTACAAGAGAAGCCATTGAAGATAGAGGGGCAACAAAAGGATTAAAGAGAAAACAAGGCCTTGAGGGATAAAGCAAGCCGGGAAGTGAGTTTTATAAGGATAACATAGTTAATGGGGTCATTGTGCAGGGTGGAGGGGATAGATGAAGGCAAATCAGCCACTAGTTGTGCCATCTGAGGCATGTGCTTTAGAAAGGCACGTTCTGGAAGTGTTCCGAGAATAGAAAGTATTATGTTAGAAGTTAAATAGTAAGCTACCAGGGAAGACAGAAAGAAAGTAGAAATATAGATTATTATGAGGTCAAAATAGAAATGACCGAGGGGGGCGCCTGGGTGGCTCAGTTGGTTAAGCGACTGCCTTCAGCTCAGGTCATGATCCTGGAGTCCCGGGATCGAGTCCCGCATCGGGCTCCCTGCTCGGCGGGGAGCCTGCTTCTCCCTCTGACCCTCCCCCCTCTCATGTGCTCTCCCTCATTCTCTCTCTCTCAAATAAATAAATAAAATCTTAAAAAAAAAAAAAAAAGAAATGACCGAGGGAATGTTTGTTTCATACATTTCTTGCCAATCAGTTAGCGAAGTTAAAGTATCTTAACTTGAATGTGCTTTGTGGTGTATCAAGAGGCTTATAATTATTGGGATAATACTCCACACACTGTATGCTAGTACTGTATTTAATGTGATTGTTCTCCTTGTTCAGTTGATTGAATTAAATTCCTTTTTATTTTATTGAGCTGTCTAATTGCTCCATTATAATTCCTGTGTATTCCCCAAAAGACTAGTTTCCTTATGATAGAATACAATGCAATAGCCCACGGAGATAAGCAAAGCATAGGCATACTAACCTTCCTTTAGTAGAAATTTATTTGTTTTTTTGTTTTTTTGTTTGTTTCTGTTTGTTTTTTTTTTAATTTTTTTATTCTTATGTTAATCCCCATACATTACATCATTAGTTTTAGATGTAGTGTTCCATGATTCATTGTTTGTGCATAACACCCAGTGCTCCATGCAGAATGTGCCCTCCTCAATACCCACCACCAGGCTAACCCATCCTCCCACCCCCCTCCCCTCTAGAACCCTCAGTTTGTTTTTCAGAGTCCATCGTCTCTCATAGTTCCTCTACCCCTCCGATTTCCCCCCCTTCATTCTTCCCCTCCTGCTACCTTCTTCTTCTTTTTTTTTTCTTTCTTAACATATATTGCATTATTTGTTTCAGAGGTACAGACTGTTGAATCTCAGAAATGTATTTGTTTTTGTGTTAAAATTAGATTGGATAGGGAGGCGAATTCTATTAAATTAAACCACAAGAACTTACATAAATATGGATGGAGGGAATGTTTGTGAGGTCACTTTCCAGTTGTGCGCTGAAATCTGAGAGGAGAGATGCTTTAGCAAAACTTCTTTTGGGTGCCTGGGTGGCTCAGTTGGTTGAGCGACTGCCTTCGGCTCGGGTCATGGTCCCGGAGTCCTGGGATCGAGTCCCGCATCGGGCTCCCTGCTCGGCGGGGAGTCTGCTTCTCCCTCTGACCCTCCTCCCTCTCATGCTCTCTGTATCTCATTCTCTCTGTCTCAAATGAATGGATAAAATCTTAAAAAAAAAAAAAAAACTTCTTTTGGGAAGTGCCAGGAGGTGGCCTAAGCCATTACGGTGTCCTTGAACATCACAGTTCTTGGACAGCTTTGGGGCATTGGGTCCCTATGCCATTGAGACCATATAACATAAAAGAAGGTATAATTTTGTCTATTGCTAGCTTTAAGAATCATATCTACAAGCTAGGAGGATCCTTTGTTAGCTGTATCTGAAGATGACCAAAGATTACCTAGTTGTTCTTTTTTTTTTTTTAACAATATAATTAAATCCGCAGTCTTTGAATGTGGGTGCAGGTCTTGCTGAATATCTCAAGAATATCTGTAAGAGTATCTGTAAGAAGAAAAAAAAAAAGCTTACCCCCATATTCCTGACTTGAATGGATGTTAACTTTCTATTTTAGAGACAGAGCCTTAAGTTAATTTGGGGAAGATGACCAAAATCAAAGGGAAGCAAAGAAAACCAGTCTCACTTTCTATAATTGAAGGTGAAGTGAATACAATGTGAAAGCTAAAAACCATCAGGAGCAGTGGAAACTACTCTGTCAGCAGAACCAGAGCCCTTGTGTGCTCTCTTCTCACTTCCAGGAGTACATGGCTCATTAAGTGCTTCCCAAAGAGAAGGGGACAGACTGTTGCTGGGAAATATAAAGAGCTAGTAGTTCCTGCAGGCTAGCAGAACATGTCATTTACAAGAATGTACAAACCAGAAAGCATAGTCTCCTGAAATTGAAGAGTTGTCAGTCACTGTGTGTGTGTGTGTGTGTGTGTGTACATAAAATCTTAAATTAGGGAATCTCCAAAATGGAATAAACCAGCAAAACAAACAACAAATGTGAGATATATATATATATAGAGAGAGAGAGATAGACATATGACTGCTCTCTGCAGATAATGTCTTTTTTTAAATCAGAACCTTCATTTAGCCAGAGGTGTGCTACTAAATTAAATTTCTAAATTAGTTAAATTAACTAATTTTGTTGTTGCTGATGATGGTGGTCATTCAATACGAACTATTCCTCTAAAGAGGTGCAATCATTTGATTACAGTGGTCTGCTTCTTACTCTCCTATTTATTAAGAGGATTGTTCCCAGTATTTGCTCTGGTTGTTATTATTGTGATTTTTATCTTTGTGGAATCCAAGTTTTCACATCTATAAGGTTTTCTGATTTCTGGGCTTCAGTTTTTCTGTAACAAGATCAGGGATCTTTGGTCGATCTTCAATTTTGAAGTCATACTTGTGGTTAGATAGATTAGCCTGAGAATGCTTAAAGTTGACCCGCTCAGATATAAACTCAATACAACTTGTTTGCTTTTCTTATAGTGAATGAATAATACTGAATTCTTCAAAAGACGGTCCTTTATTCTTAAAAATTTGAGGAGTGTTACATATAAAGACTTGATGCAATATATACTTGAAAAGTAATCTGGAAAAATTTAAAGAGTCAGGAGTAAGTCTTAACCTCAATAAATCTTTATTCAAAACGGTATTTTTTTTTAAAAGCAATCCTTGTGTGACCTTATCAAAGTTATCACCTAACATTTTCCTGTAAAAGTTCCTTGTGTATGATTTCAGATATTCTCTAATCATTTAATCAGTTATTTTAAAATTTTTAAACATAAATGGAATTACACTATATACAGGGTTCTGAAACTTGCCTTCCTCACTAAATAAATCTTGCCCAGCATTCTGTATGCATACAAAGAGATCTACTTAATTGACTTTAATGGCTGCATAGCGTTTATATTCTGAATGTTCCACATTCAGAGCAAGTCCCCTCTTGATGAACTCTTGGTTATTTTTACATTTTTTTGTGACTATAAATATTCTTGTCTTAAATATCCTTCTATATTATATTTATGAACTTGACAAGGATCTGTAGAGTATCTCTAGTTGTGGAATTAGTGAGGCCAAAGGGAAATTCTGATTTTAGAATCTAATTTTTAAAAAGTGTTGATATTTTACTCTCTTTGCAATTTTCTGGTATTTAAAGGTATATTCTCAAGAAGCTGTTAAATACATTTATTGGAATCAGTAAAATCTCATTTACAATCATTAGGTAATAATCTCTCATTTGAATAAAAAATAACATGAGTTTTGTGAATGTGGTAAAACATTTTATTATATACACCGATGATGAAATTACATCTCAATTTAATAGTAGGGCAACTATTAAACTTAATAACAGGGCAACTAAATATTATATGGCTCCTAATGTGATATAATATAAAGTATAGTAAAACTTATAAAATGCACTTGGCAAAAATATTTACCCTATAACTAATGAAATCCTTCCATCTCATTTTCACATTACAGGAAATACAGGTGATAAAGGAACTTAAATGATATCATGAGGAAACAATTAGACAAATCTAGAAGCTGGAACACAACAGCAACTGGGCAAGATTCTTCAATATGTCAATATGATTTTAAAACAAAGAGGGAAGGATTCTTCTAGGTTAAAATGTACCCTAAGAGGCATAACAACAAAATGGGAAAGCTTGTCATTTAATATGTTTTGGTTTAAACAAATATCTCTTGTGCCAGAAAACAAAGACATGCTCAAAAACCAAGGAGATAGGAGTCAACTTGAAAGCACTCTTGCTTGTGAAATTTGGGACAATTTTAACATCCAAATGAATAATGACAAAAATGTATTAGAAAAAGTTAATAAAATGGGTCGCTCAGTAGGTTAAGCATCTGACTCTTGGTTTCGACTCAGATCATGACCTCATGGGTCCTGAGATGGCAGCCCCATGTGGAACCCTGCATCAGGGTCCATGCTCGGTGGGGAGTCTGCTTGAAGATTCTCTCCCTCTGCCCCTCCCCCCACTCGCAGGCATGGGCATGCGTGTGCGCGCTCTCTCTCTAAAATAAATAAATTTTAGAAAAAAAAAGAAAAAGTGAATAAAATAAATTCAAATCAAGGGGATTAAGATATACAAACTCCTCGTTATAAAATAAGTCATGGAGATAAAAAGTACAGCATAGGGGGGCGCCTGGGTGGCTCAGTTGGTTAAGCGACTGCCCTCGGCTCAGGTCATGATCCTGGAGTCCCGGGATCGAGTCCCGCATCGGGCTCCCTGCTCGGCGGGGAGTCTGCTTCTGCCTCTGACCCTCCCCCCTCTCATGTGCTTTCTCTCTCTCATTCTCAAATAAATAAATAAAATCTTTAAAAAAAAAAAAAAAGTACAGCATAGGGAATATAGTCAGTAATATTGTAATAATGTTTTGTGACAGATGGTGACTATACTTATCATTGAGCACTGAGTAATGTATAGAATTGTTGAATCACTATGTTGTACACCTGCAATTAATATAACTTGTATATTAATTAATTTGTTAAGGTATAAATTTTTGTACTTACATTTAAAAATAAATAAATAAAATAAATTAAAAATTAATGAGTCCACTCTGGCAGAAAAACATTTTTTTTAAAGATTTATTTATCTATTTTAGAGAGAGAGAGAGCGCACACAGGATGGGGGCAGAGGGAGAGGGAGAGAGAGAATCTCAAGCAGACTCCTGGCTGAGCACAGAGCCCAGCACCAGGCTCAGTCTCACAAGCTTGAGATCATGACCTGAGCTGAAATCAAGAGCCAGTGGCTTAACTGACTGAGCCACCCAGGCACCCCGAAAAAAAATTGTTTTTAAATAGGAAGAGGGAAAAGAGTTCTCTTTTGAAGAAAAATTCCAACTAATATATACTTTTTAACTACCATATTATAACTACTATCATAATAATTTAATGATGATCCTCACAAGGATCATCAATGAGCTAAAACCAATGAGTGAAAAATTACTGGGGAACATGAGAGTCACCTGGTATCAAATTATCAGCCAAAAGATAGCTTATTAATTACAAAGATAAAAGAATAGTTTTCAATGATGAAATCTGGAAGACACCATTTTAACCGAATAGTCAAATTTAGCATCCTCAATAATAGGACAAACTGACCAAAGCTTCCTGATCCAGTGCATTGAGAAGGACACATCACATGAGTGGTATTCCTGTTAGAAATGCTTAACCTGAATCTAATTATGAAGAAGCCATCAGACAAACTCAAACTGAGGGACATTTTGCAAAACAACTGGTTTTTTAAAAGATTAATATCATAAAAGACCTAAAAAAAAAAAAAAAGGCTAACAATTCTAGATTAAAGAGAACTGACAACTAAATGTAATGTATGTACTCTGATAAAATTTTGGGTTGAAGAAAACAACAAGAAACCCTAGCTATGTTAGGGCAAATGGGAAAATTTAAATATAACAGTATATTTAATAAATACATCATGTTACATTTATATTTATATTATATATATTTACATTTATATTTATATTTATATAATGTGGTTATATAAAGATATATGTATCTTATGAAGATACCAGTCAGATTCAATTAGGGCCCAACCCAATGGCCTTCTTTTAACTTGATCACTAGTTTAAAGCCCTATCTTCAAAAACAATCACATTCTGAGACACTAGGAGTTAAAGCTCCAACACAAAAAATTTGGGAGGGATACAGTTCAGCCCATAGAAATAGGTATTCACTGGATTGTTCTGTCAACTTTCTCATAGATTTGAACATTTTCAAAATAAAAAGTTGGGGGAAAAAAATGAGGACCCAGCTGGTTGCCATATACTCTCTAAAATCAAATTATTTTGAGAATCAGAAACATTTTGGTATGTACTTGTGGCTAAATTAGTTAGAAAAACTTTGTAAGATGCTATAGAAAGGATTTTTTTTTTTTTTTTTTTAGAAAAGGAATCAACAGAAGCTGGACTATGTCAGTCAATTTCTGTCAGCCCAGTCTGGGAAAGGAAAATAACTCATACCAACAATCTTTCTAACATTCCTGTCCTCTAAATAAAAGCATTCTAGAAAGTAAAGCACAGGTTTGAAATTCAAAATAAAGACTCCCCTATTACCCTTTCTGAAAAGTCATTTCTTCATTAACTTATTAAATTTAACATCTCATTGAAAAAGGTTATTCTTGATATAGAACAGGTCAACATTATGATACTGTTAATGGTTATAATCAGTCTTCAGATTTTAAAAGATACTTCTATTTGGGTTTTTTTCTATCATAATTTAGCTCTAAAACAAATGAATATAATTGCATTCACCTTTCATTTCTGATTGCTCTCGATATTTTTCAGTCCTAAAGCTTTTTCACCTCAAACTGTGATTTGTCAGGTTTTATAACCTCTGAGTATTGTCAGAGTATATGTGTGGATAGGAAACCTCTAGGGAAAATCGAAGTTCTGTAGAAAAAAGGCATTGGTGATTCAGGAAGTGCTGTTCATTCCTCTGTGTGAGTATTGAACCAACACCCCTGCACAAGAGGTGCTATCTTTCTGAAAATGACATAAAACAGAGGTCTTTACCTTTAGTATGAGACTCTTTCATAAAAAGCATCCAGAAACGACCTCAGTTTCAATTTCATGAGAAGTCTTAAATTTTTTTAAATGTATATACAGAAGTTTTAATACTTCAGAAGAGGAGAGGAATTTTACTGAGTTGCAAAGATATCTTTATTGCTTCATTGCTTTTTCAGAAGGAATGCTTTCTTCCCCCCCTGATTTTAAGGTTAGACATTTTTCATTAAAATAAAAAGTCTCATAAATAAAGGTATAAATGAAATAAAAATTCATTCATAATCCCACCAACCTGAGATGAGAATAGTTATTTAATCAATATATCATTCTATAGTCTAGTAAAGGTATTTTTAACTACCTAATAAATGCTAATAAAGCATTTATCCTTTTTTGTATGAACTGTACTTTAGGAAAACTAAAAAGTTAATTCTTAATTTATCTGTGGACAACATTTCTTTTTTTTTTTTTAGGATTTTATTTATTTGAGAGAGACAGAATGAGTTGGGGGGAGGGGTAGAGGGAGAGGGAGAAGCAGACTCCCTACTAGGCAGGGAACCTGACTCGGGGCTTGATCCCAGGACCCTGAGATCATGACTTGAGCCAAAGACAGATGCTTAACCAACTAAGCCACTCAGGCACCCCCAAAATTTCTTATTTCTTGACTAATATATTTAAAGTTATTACCCTCTAGATACTACTTCAGCTTTGTTCCACAAATATTAACACAGGGTGTTTTTGTTATTTAATTCTAAATTGTTTAAGATTATTCTTGGGCAACCCTCTTGGGTCCCCTTGCTATTCGGGAGCTTTGTACTATCACTTTACTATGACTCAATAAACTTTGCTCTGCTGCCCACCAAAAATAAATAAATAAAATAAAATTATTCTTATTTTGTTCAGAACTACAGTAGATGGCTCAACATTATTCTTTCAAGGGCAACTGGATGTCTTCTTCTGGTTTTGTGTATTCAACCAGGAACAAGTCTTGTTTTTGAAACTCTGAGGACACAAGCCATTTACATGCCTTCTGGTATACAGTTCTTTGCTTTGCTTCCTTTCCCTTTTTAGATTATTGGACTCATTTCCAGACTCCCTATTTTTCCTGTTTCCTTGTCTAATTCTTCCTTCTGATGTATCTCATTTAGGCTCATTATACTTGGATAGTACCAGATGTTCCAAATTTACTTGGCTTTTTATACTGTCAAAATTCCCAGTTGCTTAAACACCTACATTTGAGTTAGCTGCTGCCCCAAAAAGTAATCAGAAAAAGTAATTTATATAGGGTATGAAAGACTTGCTATTTAAACAAATTTTCCTAGGCATCATTTCTAGCGTTAGCAAGGCTACTTGGTGACTCAGTTACTATCATATGTAACGACATAAAAGTGGCCAAAAGGATGTTATTTGATTTTTGTGAAATGCTCAGGTAATACTTGACTTCCAAAATGTATATACTTTTCCATAGAGGGTAATAATATAATAGTATTAATTTGAATTGTGTCATTTTCTTCTTTTGGGTAAGGAAGGTTTAGAGTGAACCTACCATATGAGCCAGTGGATGGAGCCAACCAGTCCGTGGTGTCTGAGTTTGTGTTCCTGAGAACACAAGAGGGAGATCCAGCCTCTTTTTACTTTCTTGTGTGTGTATGTGTGTGTGTGTGTATGAGAGAGAGAGAGAGTGTGCATATGCATGTGTGGTTTTATCTTTTACGTCTAGTATGATGGGAAACTTCTTCATAGTGGTCACTGTGACCTCTGACGCTTACATTCCCCCATGTATTTTCTCTTAGCCAATCTCTCCATCACTGACCTCATATTTTGCTCCATTGCAGTACCCAGGATAATTTGTGATCTTTTTTCAGGAAGTGTAACGTCATCTCCTATGTAGCTCAGCCATGCTATTGGAGGCAACAAGATTTGCTGCTCATAGCCACGGCCCTTGACTGATACAGGGCCATATGTAAGCCTCTTCACCACTTGACCATCATGAGCCCATGAATGTGCATTTTTATTTTAGTGGTTGCCTGGACCATTGGTCTTACTTGCTCATTGGCCCATTAGGCTTCTGTGGTAAACTTACCCTTCTCTAGCCCTTAATGTATTAGACAGCATTTACTGTGACATACCGTGGCTCATGAAAGTTGCCTTCACAGATACTTATAACTGAAGTTCATGGTCACTGCTAATAGTGGGTTCATTTCCTTGGTTGCTTTCTTCTTGCTCATCCTCTTATACCTTCATCCTGGCCACTCTTCAGAAACACTCTGCAGGTTCCTTTTACTCAGCCAGCTCACATCACTGTGCAATTTTATCTTTTGCCCACTGACATTTTTTTCTATATGTGGTCCTCTCCTTCAATACATCTGGATAAATTTCTACCTGTATTTGATTTAGTTTTAACTCCTTTTCTAAATCCAGTCATCTACACATCTACACATTCAGGAACAGAGAGAAGATGGCAATGAGGGGAGTATTCCGTCAGCTAATGAGTTTTAGGGAAAAAAAAAATCAATAAATGCCTTTACTGAAATTTCTAGGTGACTATTAATAAATTTTCTGTCCCTAATAGCCTGTCCTCATGAAGAAGAGACCATCTTTCTAAGATCTTACTTTTTTTGTTTGGAACATATTTCTCTCTGTCTTCATTTTGCTTGACTCTGTGTTGGTTTCTTTTCTTTTCTTTTTTTAAGATTTTATTTATTCATTTGAAAGAGACAGAGAGAGCACAAGCATACTCCCCATTGAGCTGGTAGTCCGACGTGGGGCTCAATCCCAGGACCTAGAGATCATGACCTGAGCGGAAGACAGATGCTTAACCCTCTGAGCCACCCAGGCACCCCTCTGTGTTGGTTTCTCTGCACTAGATAAAATGTCCACATCTTCCAGTCTTGAAGGAGTAGCCCCAAAAGGAGATGAACCTGAGTGTTCAACCTTGCCCTAGCTCTCAGTGGTCTCTCAAACCTTTGTGATTATTCAAGCAGCCTATTTTATTTTTAATATCTACCAGTAGTTGAGGATGTACCAAGACCTGTCCGTGTCCCAAAGGGGACCACCTAGAGTCAGGCTGATTGGAAGCCAGATCCTCAGGCAGCAGCTTTTAAAGTATGCAAATATAGACAGTCCAGTGGGACTTCAAGCCTAAGCCCTGTGAACCACCAGTCACAAACATCGGGGCTCCAGATGAGGGTATAAGCTCCCATCTGGGACATAATGGTAAGCTGTCGCAAGGCGGTGGGAGAGCGCAAAGATGGAGTTCACCAGCCTACACTCCCTGAGAGCATGAGAGCAGGGGGATCTCTACGTGTTTACCTGAAGTCAAACCTAAAACCCACATCTCAGGCATAAGCTTTAGAACAAGAAAATAAGCTTTTTTTTTTTTTTTTTTTTAACAGAAAAGGTGGGTATGTCAGTCCGTGCAGTGTCCTGGAAGTGTTACCCTGCCAAGAATTATTTCTCTGATTGTTACAGTCCCATGGGACCCAGGAACCCAGCACCACCCCCCTCAATCCCCTGCAGCCACCAGAGCCCGGAGATCAAGGGGCATCCCCTCCACGCAGCCCCAGTGACCCCGGTACCAGACACGTGATAAAGCTGCGGGCGGAGAGATGCTGGCACTCCAGGGCGCCGCAGAGGGGACCGAACACAGCAGCCAGACCCACCAGCCAGACCCACCACAGCAGCCATCCCCTCCCCGGTGAGGGGCCCAGCGAGTCTGCGAATGCGTGTCAAATCACATGCCTGTGGGTTCAGTGGCCTCTTACGTCACCATCTTGAACTAAAACCCCTCAGGAGCTTTCGAAGAGCATGTTGCTAGTTTTCCAGATAATATTTTAAATCAATTACCTGTTAGTGATTTTGAATTTATTGCATTATCAGCAGACCATAATCTAGATGATGTTGATTTTCAGAATGTACTGAGGTTTTCTTGTGTCCTACCATACACGCAATTTTTGTTTTAGTATTCCATGTGCGCTTGAAAAATTAATGTGTTTTTCTGTGGAGTGAGTATGAACTTATTTCTATATCTAATATTTCAAACATTATTTTTTAAGGGTTCTTTCTCAAATTTAGGTTCACCCTGAAAATCATACCCTTCTAACAAGTATTTCGGTTGTATATTTTAATAAAAGTAGATTCAGACAAGTTTAGGAAAAAGAGCAACAAGTCTTTAGTATATAATCTATTTATGTAGCCACAACCCAGGACAGGGTCAACATTCATAACTATTCTTTCTCTATACCTCTTGGATTCCCATCCTCTCTCCTCTAGCTCAGTAGCTTCCAGAACCGGTCAGATCTCCAATTTATCGCTTTCCCTAATCTTGAGAGACACATAATGAATTCTAATCACTTTTAATTGATGTGGTGGGAGGGAAGTTCTCTCTCCCCTTTAGCTCAGGTAAATTTTATTTTAGCTATAAAACTCACACAAAACATACACACACAATAAGATGGCAATAATTTAATAACTAGATTTCTGAAGCAAAGTGAAGTTTTAAATCCTATCACCCTAATGATCCATTTAGTCTTTTTTTTTTTTTTTTCTTAGAGAGAAGGTGGGGGGTAAAGGGGCAGAGGGGCAGAGGAGAGGGAGAGAATCTTAAGCAGGCTCCAGGTCCAGCATGATACGGGGCTCGATCTCACAACTCTATGAGGTCATGACCTGAGCTGGAAATCAAGAGTCAGACGCTTAGCCTGACTGAGCCACCCAGGCATCCCAATCCATTTAGTCTTACTAATGAACTAATAACGCAATAATGTTTATTTGTGATTAGTTGTTGGTTGATTTTGTGTTTGTAGTGGTGGAACAAAGGTGCATAAGCAATTATTCTGAGATGTTGAACTATTTCCTTTAAGGTTTGTTCAAGTAGCATCTATTAACATGATATGGAACATACTTTGAGTAACTGTGTACTGATGAATGGTACAGTTGACAGGAAAACTATAATCTATGGTAATTATCTTTCAGGCTTACCAGAGTGGGGATAATCATTATTTCCTTTCCCCCCAAGCCCACCCCAGGGATGGAGGGAAGACCAAAAGTTCCCCTTTTTCCTCTGCCACTGATCTCTATAGGACTGACTTTCTCATTGTAGCTTGTGCACTTCCCAGTATGAGGCCCGCCTGTATCATGATAAGACAGCTTGCTCATGATGTTCCCCATGAAGAGCGCAACATTTTAAGCGATGGCAGTCATGCCAGAAGAAGCAGGAGACACTTACTGCGGAGGCTTTGAAGCCTCATTTGATATATGGGCTTCGTCCATTCTGTTCATAGATTTATCATCACGCCACGCCACAACTACCATTTTCAATGGGGCTTGTACCCTGAACCCTCAGTTTAACTCTAGAAGAGTCGGCGTAGGGTCCCTTGTTGTTGCAATCCCAATGGGGGCCCATTGATGTTTACTGACTCATATTTACCTTCTGGATCCATGTTATTCTTAGGGCTAGGAATCACCCATTTGCACTCTTTCCTTTCATTGGAAAGGTCTTTGTTTTGCAGGACAAGTCCGCTTTACTGTTTTGAGAAAAATCGCAGTCTCTTGTTCTAATTACAGTGATCAAATGTGATACTTTTAAAGTCAGAATCACTTGTTTTCTACTAGGATCAGCAAAAACATATCTCATCTCTGGGGAAAAACAACTAGGTCAGTTTTTCCTCTGAAAAAGGGTTTTAGAATATGAAAGTAATTTCTACCCAGATCATGCACATACACAATTGTTCAATGATAGGAAAAGAAGTAACATGGGATAATCATTGGACTGTGAAAATCACTAGTCAGAATTTGTAGGAAATTAGATGGCCGGGGTAGAGGTTTTTGGAAACAGGTTAGGACTGCTTGGGAATACCATTTTCATTTTTAAACTTAAGTAGATACTGCAGTCTAACCTCGCTCATAAAGAAAAACAAAAACATAGTATTATCTCTGAAACTTGGAACACTTACTAGGTTGGGTTCCTGTCACCATTCTAGTTGGTATATATGACTCTTATCAGTTATCTATTGCTGTGTAATAAACCATTTTGAAACTCAGTGTCCTAACAGAACATTTTTTTTTTTTTTTGGCTCATTATCCTTTGGATCATCAGTTTGGGGTAGGCTGATCAGGACAGTTTTTCTACTGTTTTTGGAAGGGCTCATTCATGTGTTTGTGGTCAGTTGCTCATTCTCTGGTCAGTCAGTAGACTACCTTAGGGTTGGTTTACCCAGATGGCCTCACCCACCTTTCTGGGAGTGACTGTTATAGGTGAGGGTACCTCAGTTCTCCTGCACTGGTCTCATCCTTTAGCAGGAAAACCTGAATTTGTTCACATGCCAACAGGACTCCAGAAACAGTAAAGAAGTGAACCCCTCCCCGCTACAAGTTTGCTTAGAGCCTGTGCATAATGTTTACTAATTTCCCAATAGCAAAACAAGTCATAAGAGGCCAACCCCAGATTCAATGATAGAAAAATGGTCTTCACCTTTTGATGACAGAAGATGCAAAATCACATTGCAAAGAGCCATGCACAATGAATGGGGAAAATATGTAGCCATTTTTGCTGACTTAGCTTGAATACTCATAATGACCTTGAGAAAATAAGAAAAGAAAGCTCAGGGAATTAAAGTTATTAATCTAAAATGAGACAATACCTGGGAGTGACATTGGTGTTAAAAAAAAAAATGCATGTCAGTCTCCAAAGACCATGTTTATTTTTTTTGCTTTTGTTTTACATCATTCCACCAAACCACAGACCTATAGTAGTAGGAGGTACCTATTCTCTTCCCATCTACCACTAATTTTTAAATACACACACACATATAAACAGTTGACATTTTTGCAATGTGTAAAGATCTACACAAACATAATTTAAATTACCTGGGATCCCCTTCCTTCCAAGATGTTTGATGACCCTAAATTCCTTCTGAATAGAAGTCCTTAGTGTGTTCTGTACATACATGTATTCAGCAGTAACTAATGACACCATATTGTGTATTTCTATTAGACTGTAAGCTCCATTGTGAGCATTCATTGTGTTATGTTGTATTTATCAAGTGCCTAACAGAGAAGCTTGTCTGAAGATGTTCAATATATGTTAGTTGGATAAACGAACAGTTGACTCTTAGCATTTACTTTCTTCACTTAAAGGTAAAATAGAAATATCTCAGGTAACAATGTTTAGTTGTAGCTGGTGTTTTCTCATAGATATATACAAAGAACCCTGTGAGTAGAGTCAAGAGTGGAGAAAAGACAAATCTCCCATAGAGAAGAATTTCATATAATTTACATAAATCTCCCTCCCCGTTAATGAGGCAGAGCTTAATTCCTCTCTCCCTTGAATGGGCTTATACTTAGTGACTTGTTTTCAAAAATTAGAGTATGGAAAAGAAAGAGGAAAAGGAGTCATTTTATAGGAAAGAAACCTGGCAAACATTTCTCAGCCAGGTGCTTAAGTTTGACATCGTCAGCAATGTCATGTTGATAGCAAGTACTCTGATATGATATAATAAGAATGGCACTTCATCTTGATCTTCATCCCCAAAACCTGTAACTCCAGTCTAATCATGAAAAAAGCACTGAACCACAATTGAGGGACTTTTTACAAAATACCTGGGCCTGAACTCCTCAAAACCGTCAAGGTCATCAAAAACAAAGCAAGTCTGAGAAATTGTCACAGACCAGAGGAGGCTAAGGAGACTTGACTATTAAATGGATGTTAGGACAAACTAATTTCTTAGTCCTCTCGGGCTGCTTTAACAAATTACTATAGACTGGGTGGCTTAAACAACATTTATTTCTCGCTGTTCTGGAGGATGGGAATCTAAGATCAGGGTACTGGTGTGGTCAGGTTTTTGGTGAAAGCCCTCTGCCTGGTTTACTCACAACCACCTTCTTGCTGTGTTTTTACATGATGGAGAAAGAGAGAGATCATCTCTCTTGTGTCCCTTATTATAAAGGCACCAACCCATTCATGAGGGCTCCACCCTCATGACCTGATCACCTCCCAAAGGCCCCCACCTCCAAATATCATCACAGGGAAGATTAGTGCTTCAGCTTATGAATTTGGGGGATGGAGGACACAAACATTTAGTCCATAGCACTAGTGAAATAGAGTAAACTGTGTATAGTTAATAGTTAATAGTATGCATGTTGGTGCTTAGTTGTGACAAATATACCATCATAGTGTAAGATGTTAGCAATAGGGAAAATTGAGAGCAGGATATGTGAGATCTCTCCGTACTATCTTTCCAAATTTTCTGTAAATCTACAACTATTGTAAAATAAATGTTTATTGAAATTTAAAAAAACTATCTTAGCTAACAAAAAAAGTATATTCACTTTCATTCTGAAACAGTTCGTTTTCTGAAGAAATGAAAGAAAGTGATTATTGAAAGAATATATAGTACCTTGAGCTTTACTTATAAAGTGCTACATAAGCCCATCTTAAATTAATACAAGTCATAGAAACATTAGAAAGTATGATCTGTTTAGGAGAACAGATCATAGCTGAAAATGCTGCCTCATTTTCCAGTTAATAATAATTTTGGGGGGGCACCTGGTGGCTCAGTTGGTTAAGCATCTGCCTTTGGCTCAGGTCATGATCCCAGGGTCCTGAGATCGAGTCCTGCATCAGGCTCCCTGCTCAGCAGGGAGTCTGTTTCTCCCTCTGCTGCTCCCCCTGTTCATGCTCTCTCTCTTTCTCTCTTGTTCACTCTCTCAAATAAATAAATAAAATTGTTAAAATAATAATAATAATATTTTTTCCAAGAGATGACAAAACAATTGTAAGCTGATCTCAACCTGCCAAAATTATGTGAGTTGGTAGGAGACTGGGTGGCTGGGAAATTGGTATGAGAGGGAGACTTTCCATTATAATCATTTTGTGTATTTCAAATTTTGTATCCTGTGCACACATGCATTACTTACTCTTATAAAGTTAATTAACAGTTGGCTTTGTTTGAAAATAGCTATTACAGCTAAAACCTTGTATGTAGGTGAAAGTCTGCCTCTCTCAGCCAAAAATGACAAGATCAAGCCCGATAAGCTATAAAGTCAGTGGCCATGTAAATTAAGCCAGTGAGCTGGATGCCTTTTATGCCTGGCAGAATTTCAAAACTGACACTACCTCAAAATTTGACTCATGCCAAGTAATACAGCCAGGCTTTAAAACAACAACAACAACAAAAAACCAAACAACAAAAAAAATTCTAGTCTGGAAACTTTCTACCATGAGAATTAAATATTAGCAGAATAAAAAGTCAGTTTGATGGTATTAGCATGGTCCTTTAGCAATTAAGTAAAACTTTTAAAATGTAGTTTTATATTTGCAAGACAGAACCTATCCAAAAATATCACCCTAATGATGGTGGTCTTTGAACAGAAGATTCATGTATATTCAGGCTTCATGTTTTATAATCATAGGGTTTGGCAATTTTCATTAGCTTTTAAGTTAACAAGGCAAGTTATGAATCAGAAGATTTTCCAAATTACTGTGCATGTGATCTTGTTTACACAAAGGTTTTCCAAGACCCTCCAGAAAATCTAATGTGTAAAACTTCGGTTCTATTATTGAGCAGTTGCTAATCACATGGTTACTGTATCTCCCTAATTTATGAAGTTCTTATGTTGATGGTTATAAGGAAGACTCTATTCTGTCATGACTGTTGGCTCATAAGCAAACTTAGAGAATCTTGTAGAAATCTAACCCCCAAAGAACTAAGAGTTTTTAAGAACTCATAGGATTTTAGACCGGGAATAGTTTTTAGGGCTCAATTTAGTTGAATCCTTTTATTTCACAGATGAAAAATCTATAGGTCATAGAAATTAGGTGACTTAGGGATGCCTGGGTGGCTTGGTTGGTTAAGCGGCTGCCTTCGGCCCAGGTCATGATCCCAGAGTCCTGGGATCGAGTCCCACATCGGGCTCCTTGCTCAGCAGGGAACCTGCTTCTCCTTCTCTCTCCTGCTTGTGCTCTCTCTGTCAAATAAATAAAATCTTAAAAAAAAAAAAAAAAGAAATTGGGTGACTTGTTCATGGCCACCCATCAAACACTTGCTGAAGAGAGCTAAACTCTAGTTTCTCCCCAGGTTGTCTTGCGTGGGATGTATATATACCCATTACTAAATACGTATATGCCATTCACTGATATTCCCAGTACAAACCGTGACATAAAAATACTGGGATAGAGAAGAGGTATGCAGGAAGTGAACAATTCAATACAAATGGAGTCATAGGAGAAATTTTGAGTCCTAAGAGAGAGGGACAGGAATTAAGCAAGGGAGAAAGAAGATGTCTATCTAATATCTCATAAAATAAGCCCCAATTCTTGATTTCATGACAGATGTTCTCTAAACAACACATTCTAAATGCGGGTATTCATTTCCAGTGAAGTATCCCTATCTAAAATTCAGCATAGGCTCTATCATTTTTGAGATACTCCCCAATTCAAGTTAATACTATCCTTGCTCCCCACTTGCATCAACACTGGTCTCGGAAGTCAAGTGTGGAAATCAGGGAAAGGGGCATGAAACTGAGCTGAGATTATCAAGAGCCAATTCTGGGGTAATGGCAGTAAGGGAAGTTCTAATTAATAAAAACCCAGGCAATACCAACTAATGAACTTAGCATCCTAATTCTTAAAAGCCTGGTATAAGAGCATCTGTTTGCCGTATCCCAGTTTGCTTGATGCACTGGTATACCTGGAATCATGTTTTTATTTATTAGCTGTAACTAAAATAATTCTTTACTGTCTGTAATTATTAACAATATTTAGGGGCACCTGGGTGGCTCAGTTGGTTAAGCGACTGCCTTCGGCTCAGGTCATGATCCTGGAGTCCCAGGATCAAGTCCCGCATCGGGCTCCCTGCTCGGCGGGGAGTCTGCTTCTCCCTCTGACCCTCCTCCCTCTCATGCTCTCTGTCTCTCATTCTCTCTTTCGCAAATAAATAAAATCTTAAAAAAAAAAAAAAACAATATTTATAAACCGCTTCTCTTTGGTGCAGTCTTGCCACAATCATCCTTAATTACGTGGCTTTATTTTGATCACTTATGCAGAATTATCCTTGGACTTTGTATTTAAAAATTCAAATCATGCATTCTACTAATTCTAATTAGATACACACATGAACAGTGGTTTCTGAATAAAAGATGCTTACAAAAGGCCTCTGTCATATTTATTTGAGATGCTTTGTTTTGTTTTTTGTTTTTTAAGGAAAAATATCTCTCCAGATTTTTTGTTGCCCTTGCTTTTTACTTGAACAAGAGTGAGAGAAATGCAACCAACAGTCTCTCAGCAATTCCCTACTCCAGTATCTTGTATGGGTACTTGACATTTTGATGGAGGGGTTTGATGTTGCAGTTAAACATTAAACTTTTTTCTTAAATAAAGAAAGCTTTGGGCTCCTGGGTGGCTCAGATGGTTAAGCGTCTGGCTTCAGCTCAGGTCATGATCCCAGTATCCTGGGATCGAGTCCGCATCGGGCTCCCTGCTCAGCCCTCTCTCTCTCTGTCTCTTATGAATAAATAAATAAAATCTTTAAAAAAAATAAAGAAAGCTTTATTTTTCCTGCATATATAATAATAAACAGAAATCTTACAGTTAAAAATGGAGACTTGATTTCATTGTTTATTTATATGTGTCCTGAAATGCCACTGAAAACATAATTATGAATAAAGAATGTGAGAGATTTCAAAGAATTTTTGGAAAGAGAATAGTAATGGTTGGGAGCTTGAGTGTAGCACCATGTAAAATAAGGCATTATAAGCAACCCTACCTTCAGTGAGTTCACTGCATAGGTGGAGAACAAATCCATACAGGTGAAATTTTAAAAGACAGTTGACAATTAAGAGCTAAATTGTATTGCAGGAAGCAAGAATGCTACCAGTTTAAAACACTGCAGCCTAGAGCAGAAAAGAACACTTCCTGGTGAAGTGTTTTCACACCTCCTTCTCCCCATTTCCCTACTTCAGAGGTTTATACTTCCAGGAAAATTACTAATTTGTTCTCTCACAAGGAATACATGAGAACACTACAAAGAAAAAAAAAATTTCATGGTAAAAAAAATATAGGAAAGAGCATTTGAAATGAATCATAATTTTGTTGGATGTGATGATGGTATTATGATTGTTTAAAAAAAATTTCCTTATCTGTTAGAGATGCATATTAAAATATTTACAGATGATATGGCATGTCTGAAATTGTTTTAAAATACTCAAAAAAATGTTTTTGGTGTAATAAATGAAGTAAAAAAACAGAATGTTGGTCATTAATGAAAGTAGGTAAAAAGTACAGGGAGACTATTTTTCTATTCAACATAGTAAAACAAGAAAGGAAGAAAGAAAGAAAGAAAGAAAGAAAGAAAGAAAGAAAGAAAGAAAGAGAGAGAAAGAAAGAAGAAGAAAAGAAAAAGAAAGAAAGAAAGAAAGAAAGAAGAAAGAAAGAAAGAAAGAAAGAAAGAAAGAAAGAAAGAAAGAAAGAAAGAAAGAAAGAGAAAGGAAACAAAAACATAATCTAGAGCAAATTTTATACTGAAATGCAAGATTAAAGTTAGAAACAAAAATAGAATGTCCTCTATTATCATTATTTCTTTGACATCTCTAGAGTTTCACTGTGGAAGGAAACAGGTGGCTGGCACCAATTCTCTATTTTCCCATGTATCATATAATATATCATTATATATATATCATGTCAAATGATATATCTATCATTTACATACACTATATGTGTGTATATATATATAATATAGTGTATATATATAGTATATATATATAGTATATATATACTATATATATAGTAACAAAATAAAATATAAAAACATGAGAGGGATTGTGGAGATTGCTAGCTGACAGGTGAAATCCATTTCCTTTTTCTTTAACATTGATAGAGACGCTGTCTCGCTGTTAGGTATGGCCTTGTAACTAAGTGCTTATCAACGGAATGAGTGAGAAACTAATTCATGTCACTTGTGGGACTGAGTTTTTAAGTTCATTTTCTCCTGCCCACTGGCTACAACGGAAACATGGTAGCAGCCCAGCCTTAGCCAGCCTTAGCTGGTAATGGAGGGCCTGGCAGAACTAAAGAATGGAAGGATCTTGCATCCCTGAAAGCCCACATGGAGCAGAGCTGCCAGTCATCTGGGCAGCTCATTGAGACAATAGAAAAGAGAAATAAAGCTTACATTTTATTTAAGCTAGTGGGCAGAATATTCTTTTTTGATATCACTGTTTTATATACCTATCCCTATGTAAAAATGTGTACATAATCACATTTCTATGAAATCTTTAATGTACAGAGAACTAAATTTATTTTTAAATTATTTTAAATTATTTTTAAATTATTTACACATTTTTAAGTAAATGTGTATACTTAACATATTTGAGTACTTATGTAGAGAAATTAAATGTTAATATTTAAAGTCATAAGTTATATAGGTTATATTTATACATCCATTTTCACACTGCTGCCAATATTTTAATATATAGCAATTTAAATAATTTTTTTCTCTGTGATGATATTTTGGTGGTAGTATCTTTTTTTTTTAAGATTTTATTTATTTGACAGAGAGACACAGCGAGAGAGGGAACACAAGCAGGGAGAGTGGGAGAGGGAGAAGCAGGCGTCCCGCAGAGCAGGGAGCCCAATGTGGGGCTCGATCCCAGGACCCTGGGACCATGACCTGAGCCGAAGGCAGACACTTAACCAACTGGGCCACCCAGGTGCCCTTGGTGGTATTATCTTGATCTTCATTTAATGTAATGAACTTTCAATCTTTCAACCATGTAGGCTTAGGAATTGAGTAACACATACTTTGTTTTACTAAATCTCATTTGAAATTCTGAAGAAAGACCTAAGGTTTTTTTGAATAAAAACTTATTAATTTTGTGAAATATAGAGAAATTATTCTTAGTAGATAATCAAACTTAACTGATAAATGTTTAACACGTTTTTTGCTACAGTGAGTAGCCACATAAAAAGAATGATTTTAGGGCACCTGGGTGGCTCAGGCAACTGCCTTCGGTTCAGGTCATGATCCTGGAGTCCCGGGATCGAGTCCCATATCGGGCTCCCTGCTCGGCGGGGAGTCTGCTTCTCCCTCTCACCCTTCCCCCTCTCATGCTCTCTCTCTCTCTCTCAAATAAATAAAATAAAATCTTAAAAAAAAGAATGATTTTAGAAGGGAAAGAAAAAAAACTTCAATTAGAACACATAATTTCAATCAGAGTCTAACTAATGAGACTTTCAACAGTAATTTTGAAAACCCTTTTAAATTTTTGTATATAGAAAGGTATTTTTATTTGATTCTATTTTGAACTTAGTATGAAAAAGTCCATTGTACCACACTGGATTTAAGTGATGTCTATCTTGAATGGATGATAAAATTTTAAGTTGAAGAGACAGTTTAACTGAACAAAACTGTATATTTAACTAAGTAAGTTTGAGTGCTTGAATCTCTTTTCCTTGTGATCTCTGAATAAAGTAAGAAGTCAGAAGTAAATATTTTGTGATTAGAAGACATAATGTCTAAACCCAAATGTCCATTGGTAGGGGTCTGTTAAGAAATTATGATATGTCCATAAAAATATAAGGAAGCAGCTGCACAAAGAATGAGGATGCTTTCAAGGGACTAATAGGGAAGACTTCCAAGACAGATCATTAAGTTAAAAAAGCAAGGTGTAGACAGTATATAATATGCTTCATTTGCGTAAAAATAATGGGAAAGATAATTTTCTTTTTTTAACTACATGAATAAATTATTGTATAATTTTGCAAACAAATTAAATTAAAAATTAAATAAGAAATTTTGCTAAAACATATCTATAAGAACAAGCATTAAAAAACTAGACTCATTTCAGAAAGTTACTTACTTCACTTGATTTTATCAACTGGTAATCTATTAAGTAAAAAATGAATATTGTTGATCCTTTACAGGAATGAAAGATGGGGGGAGTCATGAAGAATACTATGAAGTAGTAGTTAGTCTTTTTAAAAAGAATTCTTCAGAAACTGCCTATTTTTTAGAGCACTCACTTTTACTGTTATAGGAATGGCACACCTGTCCGCTTATAGGTTTTTGTATTACCTTTTAATCACAGATGAATTCCAGCACTTTATTAACCTCTTCACTGTTTCTGTTTTTACCATCCTTCTCTATGTGCTTATTACCCAGCAGGGCTTGAAAGGCAGCAAGTTTCAGATTTCTTTATGACACAATGGCTCACCTATTAGGATATTTTTCAAATCAAAGCAATTCCCTTATCCTTCCTGAAGGCTTGAATCTGTACGATCTTCTATTGTTTTGTCTCATCTTCCTAGAGAGACTTGTTCTTTCATTTGGATCGTCCTCCTGACTTCTCAGATTATTACACATGACTATTTTCAATTTAGAATCAAAGACACTTGAGAAAAGAGTCATTTTTTTTTTATATTTACATATATAGCCCATCCATTTTCATGCACCCAATCCATGCAAAGAAATAGCAGGGTTGTGACAGCACATATTTTGAGACTATTTGAACACTTTCTGTGGCTTTTACCAGGAAGGTTTTGTAATTTCTTTTGTTTTCACATAGGAATTTGGTTACCCAGATGATTGCCTATTTGATATTTGTCAAATATTGTTACTTGGATTTTGTTTCTAAATATTAAAATGTTTTTTTTCTAATTTTCCTTAAAAAAGTGCTTATTTCTAGCCAGTCACAGTAACCAAAAGAAGTCAGATTTTTCTTCAGTAATCTATACCTGGCTTAGTTAAGCTGATTGATTCATATTGAAGAATTTTAAACTACTTTAGTTTTAACTAGTTTAAAATTTTTTTCAGCAAACCTCAAAAATGATGAGTATACTACCAGCCCAGTCTTCAGTATCAAAACTTAAAATTTAAAGATCTTTTGTTACAGTTTTTAATTAATCACTAAGCCATACTGATGGTTACCTAAACATCTCCCATTTGAACTACTACAAGAACCGTGCAACTGGTTTTTATGCCTCTCGCCTTTCTCCATCCAATCATTCTTATTAAGTTCATTTTTCTCAAATTCTACTTTTATCATGTCATTGTCCGACTCTAAGTCATTCAAAAACCATCCTAATAACTTTAATGATACTTACTTTAAAAGATTTGAGGTGGGGAAAAAAAAAGATTTGAGGTGGATGAAACATAAATGTATCAAAAAACAAGAGATGGTTAAATAACTTGAAGAATTAATGGCTTTTTTGAAATTAAAGCTTTGTTTCTTTTCCTTTCCTCCCCTGTTACCTGAGTTGAGTTTGTGGGTGGACGTCACTGTTTGGTCAATGTCCTTACAATTATTTCAGAGCATCCTCAAATTCATTGACACTCCTCCTTTCAAAAGGTGGAGCCTAATTCCCCTCTGCTCACATGCAGGCTGGAATCATGACTCTCCTTTAGTGGAAGAGAGCGGAAGTGATGTTGTGTGACCTCCAAGGGAAGGGGAGCTTCCGCTTGGCTTTTTACTTTTTTTTTTTTTTTTTAAAGATTTTATTTATTTATTTGACAGAGAGAGACACAGTGAGAGAGGGAACACAAGCAGGGGAAGTGGGAGAGGGAGAAGCAGGCTTCCCACTGAGCAGGGAGCCCGATGTGGGACTCGATCCCAGGACCCTGGGACCATGACCTGAGCCGAAGGCAGACGCTTAACGACTGAGCCACCCAGGCGCCCTGGCTTTTTCCTCTTGGATTAGTCTGGGAGAAAGCAGCCATGTTGTTAGGAGGACAGTCAGTCTGCCCTGGAGAGAGGTCCCCATGTGGAAAGGAACCAACTTGCCGGCTTTGGGGGAGAGCCAACTCAGAAGCAGACCCTCTAGCCTCAGTGAAGCATTCGGATGATTTTAGCTCTCTAGGCTTGAGTCTTCCATTGAGGACCCAGATATTGTGGCACTAGGACAAGCCCCCACCACTATGCCCTGACTAAACTCCTCACCCATAGAATCTATGAAATAACCAATGATTATTTTGGTGCAATTTATTATACAGCAATAAATAACTAACAAACTCCCTGAAACTCAGGCCATCACTGTGCTAGACAGTAAGAACTCTACATAATTAAGGCAAATTTTGCCTTCAGTGGTGTCTGGTCTTTTCTTATAATCTACTCATCAGTATTTGTTTCCACTTAAGGGCCTCTGGCTTTGGGCTTTGTTATAGCAGCCCAGGTAGGTAATATAGAGCTCCTGGTTGTATAATTTTATATCTTTTATATTTCATATATAATGTTATTTTATGATCTGTTTTACATCTTACTATATGTGTGCATGTGTTTGTATACATATTTTACAATGAAAACTTGTTTTTAGAAAAAGAAACAATAAAAATATTTCAAATATTTCAAATTTTTATACAATACTGTATTTCTTTTTTAAAATACTGTTAATATTTTTATAAAACTGTGTGTGTTCATAGTTAGACATTTAAGTGTCAAAGACAAAATTTAAAAGAGGATATAATCATGGCTCTCATACAAATATAAAAATGAGTGAAGATTTTTGTTAATCTCTTAGTTTATGAAGGAATCAAGATATTATAACCAGTTTAAAGGAGAAATCAAAGAACTACATATATATGTCAAATACGGAATGTGGTAATGGATTTACAAATAGATGCGAAAACTAGTAGAATTGGTCAGTATCTCTAGAGCAGTAATCGTTTGCATTCCAACATACACAGTTTGTATTTTATGGACAAGATTAATTTACATTACTATCATTCTTTTTCTTTTTTTTCACAACATTGCCATTTTTAAAAAACTGAGGTCACTACCTCGTAGGATATTCTGAAATCTGCATTTGTCTAATTGTTTCCTTGGGGTAAGATTCACAATAAACAATTTAATGAGATTATTTTCTAGGTGGTGTTGAGACTAATGTGGTTTTGTTGGCCAGGTACCAATTTTCCACTGTTATAGACAATGCTTCCATGACTGACTTTTCACACTTGTGTGATCATGTCTTTGGGATAACAGTTCCAAACTTGAAGGTGCATGAGTATCAACTGGGGAATTTATTGAAATTGCAGATTATCATAAATTGCAGATAACTTTAGATCTTTTAAAATAAATCCTAGATAAAACCTAGGAGTCGGGGCGCCTGGGTGGCTCAGTCGGCTAAGCGGCTGCCTTCGGCTCAGGTCATGATCCCAGGGTCCTGGGATCGAGCCCCACCCACATCAGGCTCCCTGCTCAGCAGGAAGCCTGCTTCTCCCTTTCCCTCTGCCTGCCACTCTGCCTACTTGTGCCGTCTCTCTATCTCTCTGTCAAATAAATAAATAAAATCTTTAAAAAAATAACAAAAAATAACAAAAAAAACCCTAGGAGTCTACATTTTTTTTCTTACCCCCCAAGATTTTTCAAGTTGTGTTGGGCAGAAGAGTACATTTGAGAAATCACTTATTCAGAGAAAACTACCTCAGAGGCTTATGGAGCAGAGCCTACATGCATTTTAAATTTCAGCATGCATTTCCATCCTATTTACCGGAAGGCTCCCATTTCCCTAAACCACAGCAATGTGCTTTATTAATTTTTGCATTTACTTCTATTTTACTACCAATTTTACCTTTGGAGTAACATTTAAAAATATATTTTTTTTCTGTTTAAAAACTAATGTATATACATAGAAGATTTATAGAGTATTTTTACTTTTATTCTTACTTAAAAAAAGAAACAAGATGATTGGAAAGGTCTCACTAGAAGATGAAAATACAATTTTATTTTTCCATGGCTTTTCCCTCAAAAGCAAGGTTTAAAACTTCCAATGGAATGCATTACTTATAGAGTACTCATCAAATGTTTATAGAGTGCTCACTGGGTGCTAGGTACCATGCTAAGTGCTTTACAAATATTGATTCATTTACTCATCCTAAAATTTTTATGAGGTAAATGCTACTATCATCCTCATTTTTCAGATAATGAAGCTGGGGTGTAGAGTAGCTAAATAACTCTCTCAAAGATTTGCAGATAGTAAGTAGTGGAGTCAGGATTCAAATTTATTGACAGCCAGGAAGTCAGAGAGACCTAGTAGTTTATTAAAGGGCCTCAGGGGCGCCTGGGTGGTGAGTCAGTTGAGTGTCAGACTCTTGGCTTGGGCTCAGGTCATGATCTCAGTGTCGTGAGATCGAGCCCCTGTGCTGGGCTTCACACTCAGTGCGGAGTCTGCTTAAAATTCCCTCTCTCCTTCTCCCTTTGCCCCTCCCCTCCTCGCACACACTCTCTCTCTAAAGTAAATAAATACATCTTTTTTAAAAATGTTTCAAACTTGTTTGTGTATATCTTATGACATGAATGAGTTGGTCCTACCCCTCACCCAGTGTTCGCCTGAGTTTCTTAGCATGGGTGTCCCTCCTCCCTCTCTTAAGATGCAGGGAGGTGTTTTGAGGTCCCAGGAGAGGTAAAAAAGTGGAATAGATCAGAGACCCCTGGAAAAGGGATACATCTTCCCATTTCTTAAAAAAAAACAAAAACAAAAACAAAAAACAGTGTGGTTCCAACATGGAAGATGTAGGGAGCCAAGAACACTTTGGTATCACAAGGGTTTTACAGTTTTGAAGTTTTCGGGGGCTCCAGCCCATTTAGGAAAGATGCAAGAACTGGGAAAATGCTGGCAGCCCACAAGAGGGAAGTAGACAGACAATCACCAGAGAACATAGATTCCTGAGTTGTTCTTGAATACAAAGGAAATACTCCATAGGGATTTTCTGTTCAGTTATAAAAGATTAAGCATATACATTTTTTCTCCCTAACTTAAATAATCCTCATTATGTTATGATGGGACATCATATACACTGCCCCAACTATTGTACAATAGAGCACAGAGTGTTATCAATAAATATATCCTATCATCTTTTTAAAAATGTTAGTATTCAGATGGGTCAGTTTTTTTTTTTTTTTTTTTTTTTTTTTTTTAAACCATCTGATTGCTTGATTGGGAACTTGCAAAAAACACTTGGGGAAGAATCGGCAGAGGCTTAGGTCCTAGCAAGCAGGTTAAGCGGCTGAGTAAGAGATGCTGATAAAATGGCTATAAGGGCTGGTGACCCTCATTTTACACACAGGCTGGTAGGCTCTGGGGTCAGGGCAGCTGTGTATTGGTCACCACACATTGAGTACTAGAGCTGTTGAGATGATGCTATCCTAAAATGAATCTAACAACTGGAGGACATGGTGATTAGTAAAAGTTGTAAAGATAGCGTATGAACAAGTAGCAAAACTGTTTTAAGAGCTGATAATTTTATCAGCAGTTTTCAAATTCAGTCTAGCAGCACAAGGATCTGTCTTGATCCACAACTGTGAGATAGGTACTTTACTACTGACAATAAAATACCCAAATTGTAAACTATATTATTCATAAATTAGAGTAGTTACATTGGTAGTACCTTATTGTCCTGGATTTCTTGAGTAGGAAATAGTTTCAGCTAGTACACATGCATGTGAAAAGGATAATCTTCTGGTTTATATGATGTGGTTTAAAGGATTTGGGGAATGCCTTTTGATCCTCAAACCCACACCCCTCTCAACCCACCCATACCTCTCTAAAACCTCCTACATATTGATATTTCTTTCCCCTTTAGTTTAAGATTATAGACTTAAAAGTTTTAAATGCATTAAACCAAGTAGGAGCTACAAAACTTCTACAAAATGAGTTGAAGTGTAATGGGTTGAGAGCTAGGTTGAAATTTAATTAAGGAGCAAAATATTATAAGGAGAGGACAAACCTTAGAAAGGTGTGGCAATGTGTAATTAGCAGCACAATTATTCTTGGGACTTTGGGAAGGGCAGGAGTAGGAAGGATATTCATGAATGAAGGAAACTCAAGACTGGCAATCTATTTGGCATCCAGAGTCATGGAAAAGAATACAGCAATAACATGAATTCTAATCTTGGCTTTGAAGTACGGCTTTGGAAAGCTTCGTAACTTTGAATTTTCTCTTCCAAAAAAAGAAAAAAATACATAACATTAAATGTTTTTAAGAGAAGCATCTCCCTCACTGCTGTTAGAAGTATAGACCGACACAGCCTTTCTGGAGTTCAGTTGGCCAATATGGAGATTCATAAAATTAGTATCATGCCATGATGCTAATTTTCCAGGAGGATAATACCATTTTTTACATTTGCTACTTGTTATTAAGGGTTCAGTCTCTGCAAAGTGTAATGTTATTTATAGTTTTGTTTCTGATAAAGATGGAAATGATTTCTGTCTAATAAGATTATTGTTTATTGCTCTGTAAGACATTAACCAGATGAAAACAAATAAAACCTAACCTACCAATATTATTCTAATATTTTTTTTTCTAATTTTTTTTTTCTAAATGCTTTAAATACCAAGTTTCCCAAATGCTTTTGGAACTAGCTTAGTGATCTTACTGATTCCCTCATGATTGAATTAAATAAATATTTGATAAATGTCCAATTTACATTTTTATGAGAAGCATGTTTTTAACTTTTAACAATAGGTTTATTGATCTTTTGACATTAGGTTTATTATAAATATTATTTAATAAATAACAACAAAAGAAGAAAAGAATACTAACCTGAGGTATCATCATCTCTTCTAAGCAAAGGAAAAAAACAAACTGGCTTAATGCTATCTCTTTTTAAAAAATCTTCATTCTCGTGAATTTTGCATTTTTGTCCTTCTCTGAGTTGATGGTATCCATATGTCCAGTGAATAAGCTAAACTTTCATGATTTACTAGTTTTATTCCTTCTCAGTCTCTTTGAATTTTTATCCTTCAGTTTTCCTCAATTTTAAAAAAATGTTTTTTGTAAGAGATCACTATTCTTATATAAGGTTCATTTATGGGGTTCAATTTATAAGGTTCATTGACTCTTGGTTTCAGCTTAGGTAATGATCTCAGGTTTGTGAGATCGAGCCCTGCATTGGGCTCCATGCTCAGTGCGGAGTCTGCTTGAGAATCTGTCTCTCCCTCTCCTTCTCCCTCTGCCCCTCCCCCCACTCACGCGCGTGAATGTGCTTTCTCTCTCTCTCTCAAATAAATAAATAAATAAATAAATAAATCTTAAATAAAAGATTCATTTACAGAGCATACAAAGTAAAAATAATATGGAATATAGTCCCTTTATATCCTTGGGTATAAAAGTTGTGGTGTGAACTTTTATGTCAGGAAGTTGCAAATATTTTACCCACCAAAGACTGTCTTATACTAATATAAGTTTTCCAATCCTTTAAGAATAAAATATCATTCAAATAATTTTGTGCATTTGTGTGTACTTTGTGTTTCCTCTAAGAGTTATACATGAATTTACAGAGAGTAAACAAATATTTCAAATTGTATTAGTCTACTATGACTGCCATAATACCATACAAAGATGGCTAACACCACAGAAATTTATTTCTCACAGTTTTGGAGACTAGAAATCCAAGATCAAGGTGCCCACAAATTTGATTTCTGGTGAGTTCTCTGGCTTGCAGATAGTTGTCTTTCTGGTATGCCCTCACATGGCCTTAACTTGATTCATGTGTGAAAGAGAGAGCTCTCAGATGTCTCTTCTGGAAGGACACTAATCCCATGAGGTCGAGACTCCAATCCCTACGACCTCATTTACCCTTAATTATTTCCCAGGGGCGCCTGGGTGGCTCAGTCATTAAGTGTCTGCCTTTGGCTCGGGTCATGATCCCAGGGTCCTGGGATGGAGCCCCGCATTGGGCTCCCTGCTCAACAGGGAGCCTGCATCTCCCTCTCCCTCTGCCCGCCACTCCCCCTGTTTGTGTTCTCTCTCTCTGTGTCAAACAAATAAATAAAATCGATTAAAAAAAAAAAAACAAACAAACATCTCCCAGCAGAGTGGTACATTTATTACAACTGGTGAATCTATATCAATACATTATAATCACTCAAAATTCATAGTTTACATTATGGTTCACTCTTGGTGTCATGTATTCTATGGGTTTGGATAAATGTATAATGACATATTTCCATCATTATGGTATCATGCAGAGTATTTTCATTTCCCTAAAATCTTCTGCGCTGTACCTATTCATCTGTCGCTCCTCAACCTCTAGCAACCACTGATCTTTTTACTCTTCTCCACAGTTGTCTCTTTTCCAAAAAGTCATTTGGTTGGAATCATATAAGTATATAGCCTTTTCAGATCAGCTTCTTTCACTTAGCAATATGTACCATGTCTTTTCATGGCTTGATAGCTCATTTCTTTTTAGCACTTAATAATATTCCATTGTCTGGATGTACCAAAGTTTACTTATCCATTCATTTACTGAGGCACATCTTGGTGCTTCCAAGTTTTGGAAATTGTGAGCAAAGTTGCTATAAATATCTATGTGTAGGTTTTTGTGTGGGCATAAGTTTTCAATTCCTTTGAAGTACAATGACTAGGTCATATAGTAAGAGTATGTTTAGTTTTGTAAGAAACTACCAAACTTTCCAAAGTGACTGTACTATTTTGCATGAACCAGCAATAAATTATAGTTCTGGTTACTCCACATCTTTGTCAACATTTGGTGGTGTCAGTGTTATAGATTTTGGCCATTCTAATATGTGTATGGTGGTACCTTGTTTTAATTTTCATTTCCCTGATGACCTATGATATAGAAAATTTTAATATATGCTTATTTGCCATTTGTACATCTTCTTTGGTGAAGTATCTCTTAAGGTCTTCAGCCTATTTTATTGGATTTTTTTTCATTGTTGCGTTTTAAGAGTTCTTCGTATATTTTGCATAATAGTCCATTATCAGATATATCTTTGCAAATATTTTCTTCCAGTCTGTCTTCTCATTCTCTTGACATTGTCTTTTTCAGAGCAGAAGTTTTTAATTTTAATGAAATTCAGCTTATCAATTATTTCTTTCATGGATTGTTCCCTTGGTGTTGGATCTACAAGTTCATCTAAATTTTCTCCTATGTTACCTTCTAGGACTTTATACCTAGTTTATACCTTTGCCTTTTATATTTTGGTCTGTAACCTATTTTGAATTATTTTTTGTGAAGCATGTAGGGTCTGTGTCTAGATTCTTTTTTTTTTTAATGTGTGGATATCCAACTGTTCCAGTACCATTTGTTGAAGAGACTATTTTTGTTCCATTCTATTACCTTTGATCCTTTGTCAAAGATCAGTTGACTGTATTTCTGACGCTCTATTTGTGGGCTCTTTATTCTGTTCCATTGACCTATTTGTCTATTCGTTCACAAATACTACAGTGTCTTAATTATTCTAGCTTTATAATAAGTATTGAAATTGGGTAGTGTCAGTCTTCCAACTTTGTTCTCATTCAATATTGTGTTGGTTAGTTGGGTCTTTTGCCTCTCCATATACATTTTAGAATCAGTTTGTCAGTACCTATGAAATAATTTGTTGGGAATTTGATAGGCATTGCACTGAATCTATAGATCAAGTTGGGAAGAAGTAGCATCTTGACAGTGAGTCTTCCTATTCATGCACATGGTATACCTCTCCATTTATTTAGTTCTTTTCCATTTTTTATGCATTAGAATTTTATAGTTTTCCTCATATAGATCTTGTACATATTTTGTTAGACTTATACCTAAGGATTTCATTCTTTTAGGTGCTAGTATAGATATTATTGCATTTTTCACATTCCATTTGTTCATTGCTGCTATTTGGGAAAGAAATTGACTTTTATATATTAACCTTGTATCCTGCAACCTTGCCATAACTGCATATTTACCTACCTATATTTAATACCAAACTTAATAGCAAACACATATGAATAGGTGATTTATTAGCCATAGCAGAACCAAATACTTCCATTTTTAATGAATCCTAGTTTAGGACTTACTTATATTGTGGAACGTTATTTCATTATTGAAAATAGAGGCTTTTATTACCTCATGTATATTATGACTGTGTAGTCATGTATAAAAAATCTGATCAAATGAAAAAGTGTCTTTTTTTTCCTTATTATTATTCAACTAATTTGTTTCTTGTTGGATTTTCAAGTCCTGGAATTTCAGACCAGCTGTGGCATATATATGAGTGAAAAGTGTGAGGAAAAGCGTATTTGAAATAGTGTCAGGAGACTTGGGGTGTAGTCCAATGTTGGTATCTATTTGCATGCCCATGAACAAATACCTATATCCTCTGTGCTTGGTGGAGTGAGGATGTACAAAAGTAAACAAGACAAATTCCTTTGTTGTAGGTGCTGTATGAAACTATGCTAGTGATATTAAAAAAGCTCGCTATCACCAAAATTACAGATACTCTACATCTGAACATGGAAAGGAAGAACTCTCCACAGGGTAATCAAGGAATCTGTAAAGAATCAGAAGTTGAATTTAATCATTTTTTTTTAAGATTTTATATATTTATGTGAGAGAGAGAGAGACAGATATAGCAAGAGAGAGCACGAGTGGGGAGGAGAAGGAGAAGCAGGCTCCCCAAGAGCAGGGAGCCCAACACGGGGCTCGATCCCAGGACTCTGAGATCATGAGCTGAACTGAAGGCAGACGCTTAACCAAGTGAGCCACCCAGGTACCCTTGAACTTAATCTTTAAAATGTGGATTTTGATAACTGATTTGCAGTTTTAAGTATTAGTCAACAGGACAGTATTTCATGATTGAGAGCAAGGCCTTCTGTGTCATTTGATATGAAATTGTAGAATAGTGAAGCTAGTTGCCTAACTCAGTTTTTCATGACAGGAAAGTCCAATTTCATTTTTCAGACTTTTTTATTAGCTAATAAGCAGAAGTAATTGGGGTCACGTACTATCTTTTGGTAATCCAATTAATTCCTTTTCTATCCATTTTCTATCTGGCACTTAGCTTGAGGAAGTAGATACTGGTGTTTTACTTTAAATTTACCACTTTGACTAAATCCAAATAATTTTCAGTTGCTACATAAAGTAGAAGCAAACTGACTGCCAATATTTCTGTTTTTAATTTTTTTAACTTATTTTTTTATTTATTTTATGTGGTTTCCATAGATCTTAATCCTCTAAAATGGCTAGTAATAAATAATAATAATAATAGTATCAATGTACCAATGTTTTAAAGAATTTTACACATGTTGACTCTAATCACTCACAAATAACCTGCCATGTAGGTACTCTTGTTATCCTTATTTTACTGATAAGAAAACTGAATAGTTGAGAAACTTATCCAAAATAACCCAGCCAGTGAGTAGCAGAGCCAGGATTTACAACCATATTCAGGGGGCACCTGGGTGGTTCAGTCGGTTAAGCATCTGCCTTCGGCTCAGGTCATGATCCTGGGGTCCTGGGATCGAGTCCTGCATTGCGCTCCCTGCTCTGTGGGGAGCCTGCTTCTCTCTCTCTCTCTTTCTCTCTCTCTCTCTGTCTCTCTGTGTCTCATGAATAAATAAATAAAATTTAAAAAGAAAAAAAAAAAAACATATTCAGGGACTTATAGCTTCTCTAATGAAATGGCTATTGGGCCTCCATTTTGAAAAGGCCAATGTTAAAATTTTCAGAAATGTCATACTGTTTATTTTTTTAATGCAAAAATAATTATTTTAAGTAACTAAAGTATAACTTTATATGAAGATTCTAGAGTCTCTGGAAATTATTTTAGGTTTCAAGTGTGTATAGTTTTGCATATTGTGTATCTTGGCCTGTTCCATTATATACTGGGGGATCAGAGGCATGTAGTTTCTTCAACTTTGTTTCCTTAATCTAGATATGGACATGCAATAATTATGATATGAAACATTAAAAGTTGAATTCTTTGATCCCCGTACATTGGTAAATAAATTCTGTTTCACAAAGAAACTTTGTATCTGTGCAGCAAGATCTTTAATTTTCAGATCCTCATACAGTATCCCATTTTATCTTAAACTCAATAGAATAAGACAGGTGGTTATTGTTTGTACTTTACAGATGAGAAATTGAAGTACAAAAATTAAGTGCATTGCCCAGGGTCACACAGCTAGTAAGAGAGAAAGGCCAGTCAGGATGTTGGTTCTTTGAATTCTCAGCATCAGATTCTACATTATTCTCCTCAGAAGAAACTACTGTCCTCATTGAATATCTTCCATTACTTTCTTTCTTTCTTTCTTTCTTTCTTTCTTTCTTTCTGGCACATCTTTAGAAGAATTCTTGACAATAGCCTTGACTTGGCTATTTTTAGGAGTTGTGGGATTAATTTAAATTACATTCTCAATAATTTATACACTTATTTGTATGTATTTGGAACTTTTTTTGGTAGGGAGGAGTAAGAGACAGAGCTGTATGCTGCATCTGAATTTCCTCATGGGCAATGAATAGTAATTATGTGGTTGCCAAATTAGTTCAACTATTTTGAATGTTAAGCAGGCAGACAAGGGCAGAGAGGTATCCCCCCCAACTCTGACAGGAAACTAATGACAAAAACCTTTAACCAAGGGAAAAATAGCTCTGGAGTCAGTAAAAAGGTCTTTAGTTCAGAATAATTATCATTAGCAAGTGATTAGAGTAAAGCTTTTTAAAGTGGACTGCTGGAGTGTGTGCCTCTGAAACACCCTAGGGGCATTTGTTAAATCCTAGGCTCCACCCCAATGTATTGAATTTGAATTTCTGGGCTGGGGCCCTGAATATATAACATCATCTAACTTCAGGATGAACCAATGAAATAAAAGTAGGTAAAATAGCAGAATGCTTAGTTGTTTCCAAATGCCTAAAATTTTCAGTTTTAAAAATGCCACGGATTGGGCGCCTGGGTGGCTCAGTTGGTTAAGCGACTGCCTTCGGCTCAGGTCATGATCCTGGAGTCCCGGGATCGAGTCCCGCATCGGGCTCCCTGCTCTGCAGGGAGTCTGCTTCTCCCTCTGACCCTCCCCCCTCTCATGTGCTCTCTCTCATTCTCTCTCTCTCAAATAAATAAATAAAATCTTTAAAAAAAAAATGCCATGGATGGAGATGGAGCACAATGTAAATATGGGTTGCGTATGCTGACTTCCCTCCAAAGACTACAGCATAAAAAAGTGACTTTACAGTGAAGACACCGGTGAAACACCACCTCGGCTACGTGATCAAGGCCAACCTCAACTGCGGTAATAGTACATAATGAAATAATGACAATGGCACTTTACCTCAGTGGTCTTCCTTTTCAAAACATATTACCCCAACCTAATCATGAAAAACAGAAAAATTCCAATAGAAGAGCATGCTACAAAATACAAGATCAGTACTCTGAAAAACTGTCAAAGTCCAAAGTCATAAAAAACAAGGGAAGTCTCAGAAACTTGTCACAGGTAAGAGGAACCGAGGGAGACACCAAAGGGGAACCTAAGGACTAATTGTAATGTGGTATACTGGGTAGGTTCCTAGAACTGAGAAAAAGACATTAGGTAAAAATTAAGAAAATCTGAGTAAATTATGTATCAATACTAGTTCAAAAATTGTTACAAATGTACCATACCAATGTAAGATGTTAATAATAAGGGTATAGAGTCTATGGATATTTCTACTATTTATCCATTTTTCTGTAAATCTCCACCAGCTTCCTCCACTACCACATTGGTCCAGCTTCCATTAAAGGTTGCTTGATTATTATGATTCAGTAAGTTTTAACAAATGCAAACAGTCACAAAACAACAAGAATCACAAAGTGGAATAATTCTGTCAACCCCAAAACCTTCCTCATATCCCTTTCAGTTAAATCTTCTATCACATCCCCTAATATCTGCTGGCAAGTGTCTGGCATGGACCACTGATCTGATTTTTATCACTATAGATTTGCCTTTTTTAGAATCCATTTTATTTATATGGAATCATATAATATGTATCCTTTTGCATATGGCTTATTTCACTTAGCAAATGCTTTTGAAATGTATTATGTTGTTAGATGTATCAGTCACTCTGTTTCTTTTGATTGCACAGAAATATTCCATTGTATAAAGATACCACACTTTGTTTTATCCATTCACCAGTTGATGGACATGTGGGTTTTTTCTAGTTTTTGTCAATTTTTAATAAAGCTGCTACGAAAATTCCAGTGCAAGTCTTTCTTTTTTTTTTTTTTTAAGATTTTATTTATTTATTTGATAGAGAGAGACACAGCGAGAGAGGGAACACAAGCAAGGGGAGTGGGAGAGGGAGAAGCAGGCTTCCCGCTGAGCAGGGAGCCCGATGTGGGGCTCGATCCCAGGACCCTGGGGTCATGACCTGAGCCGAAGGCAGACGCTTAACGACTGAGCCACCCAGGCGCCCAGTGCAAGTCTTTCTATGGACATATTTTTCATTTCAGTTGGTTAAATACCTAGGAGTGAGTTTGCCAGGTCTTATATGAGTACATGGTAAGCTTTTTTTTTTTTAAAGATTTCATTTATTTATCTGTCAGAGAGAGAGGTAAAGAGAGAGCACAAGCAGGGGGAGTGGCAGGGAGAGGGAGAAGCAGGCTCCCCACTAAGCAAGGAGCCCGACACGGGACTCGATCCCAGGACCCTGGGATCATGACCCAAGCCGTAGGCAGACGCTTAACTGACTGAGCCACCCAGGCATCCCCATGGTAAACTTTTTAAGAAACTGCCTAATTTCCAAAGTGGTTGCATTATTTTGCATTCCCATTAACAACTTTTGAGAATTCCCATTGCTTCACAGCCTTTTTAATGTTTGATATTGTCAGTCTTTTTAAATTCAGTCTTGTAGTGGATGTGTGTATCTCATTCTTATAATTTGCATTTTCCCAATAAATAACAATGTTGTTTATTTTTATGCATTTATTTGCCATTCATATATATTCATGATGAACTTTCTATTCAAATCTTTTGCCCAGTTTTTAATTAGGTTGACTGTTATTTTACTATTGCGTTATAAAATTTATGTATTTTGGATACAAGTTCTTTATCAGATATATCTTTTGCATATATTTTCTCCTAGTCTGTGGCTTGTCCTTTTAGATTTTGTGCCTTTTGAATTTTGGTGAAGTGCAGTTTTCAATTTTTTAAATGTACTTTTGGCATCTTATCAAAGAAATTTTTGTTAAGAAGTAAATATTCCCCAGATTGATCTATGGGATTCATTGAAATCTGGATCAATACCCCAATAGGCTCTTTGGTAGAAACTGAAAAGCTGGTCCTAAAATACTCATGCAAGTGCAAAGGAAATAAAATAACAAAAATAATTTTGAATAAGAACAAAGTTAAAAGTCTTAGATTACCTGAAGTCAAGATTTACTATAAATCTAGAGTAATCAAAATAGTGTTGTGTTTGTGTAAGAATAACACAGAAATGAATGGAATACAATAGACTCCAGAAATAGACAGATACACACATTCAGTTGATTTTTGACAGAAGTGCCAAAGTAAAGGGAAAAGCTAATCTTTTCAATAAACAGTGCTGAGCATTTAGATATCCATAGATTAAAAAGAAAAAAGAAAGAAAAGAAAGAAAAAGTAAAAAAAAAGAAACTCAATTCTTAGCTCATAACACAGAAATGACCTCAAAATGGGCCCAAATGTAAAAATAAAACTATAAAACTTCTTGAAAAAAACAGAGACAAAAACTCAGTGTCCATAAGTTAGGCCAAAGAAGAGGTTGAAAAACCATGGCCAGTAGGCAAAATGTGGCCTACTACCCTTTTTTTTTTTTTTTCTAGATAAAGTTTATTGAAACCAAATCATGCTCATTTGCTTCCATATTGCCTATGACTTTCATGCCATAGGGACTAAGTTCAATAGTTGCAACAGAGATCATTTGGACTATAATGTTTAAAATATTTACAATGTGGACTTTCACAGGGAAAGTTTGCTGGCCCCTGGGCCAGAATATTTTAAGTGGAAGTCCATAACACTTGGAGAAACCATCTGAGCACTTAGAATATCCTACATGGTTCTTACTCTTCACCATTCTCCTGTTTCTGTGTCCATCTGTTTTGTCCCTCCACCCCAACCCTTAGCCCCTTGCCATCTCAGAGCTCCAAGCAAGCCTAGGGCTTTATCCATCCTAGCACACAGCTCTTGCCTGAGAGCCTTTGCCCTAGAAGTTCCTTGCCTGAAATACTCTTTCTGCACATATCTACTTGGCCCTTACCTACTTCAAGTCTCAGATCAAATATCACTACCTTAATTCAGCCTATATTTACCACCTTTTTACCTTTGTAACTCAGACCTTCCCACTCCCCCATGATCTGTTCAAAGCCAGTTCTACTTTTTTCCTTGATTCCCCCCATAGCATATATCATCTTCTAATGTTTATTTCAATTTGCTTGCTTATAATTTATGTTTTATTTTTTAAAGATGTTATTTATTTGAGACAGAGAGAGAGCACAGAGGGAGAGTGAGAGGGAGAAGCAGACTCCCCAGTGAGCAGAGAGCCTGATGTGGGGCTCGATCTCAGGACCCTGAGATCATGACCTGAGCCAAAGGCAGACCCCTAACCAGCTGAGCCACCCAGGTGCCCCTCAATTTGCTTGTTTAAAAGTCATTCCCCAACTCAGCCTTCCAGAAGATAAGCTTCACAATTGCAGGGATTGTTATCTGCTTTATCACTAAGTGCTTTAGCACTAAGAGACATTTTTCATGTTAGGTATGCTTCTTAAATATTTCAGCATATTTAGCCTTTATGGAGACATTGACCTAATCCATATTGTCAGCTTTGATAGGAAAATATTATCCCTATGTATAATTATTTGGCTTAATAATAGCTACCATCTACTACATGCTTACTAAGAGGTTAAGTATAAAGACTCACATTATCTTATTACTCAATTCTCACAATAACCCAGAGTCATAAATTATCATCACAATATTACAGAAAAGAAAATTAAGGCTTGGGATACTTGGTAATTTGCTCATTGCTATATAACTTATTAGAATAAAGACAAAAGATTCAAACTGGATCCCCAGTCACATCCTTGACAGTGATAAGTTCTATTCAGTGTTTCATATTCCAGATACACTAAATTCTAGACCATAATCCATAGATACTGCATAAGAGAGCAGCCACCTTTATTTTAGGCAGAGTCCAGCAGGAATAACATAATTCTTTCTAAAACATGTTGTAATTGAACCTTATTTGACATTCTACAATTTCTTTATACTGATATCTGGATTCAAATATTCATTAAAATATCCATTTTAATTCAAATATTAATTTTAATGGGTGTACTAAGTTAATTATTAATATAGCAATTAATTATTCATTGGCATGTTAATTATATAGGTCCAAAAATCCCTCTTCCAGAACCCATGAGGCCAGCTGTGGTTCAGTATACACAATGTTTTTTAAGAACATAAGACAGTGCAAATATGACATATCAGTTCTGTAAGGGAGATTTGGGGCAATTTTTGATATCTGACTTATACATAAAGATGTAAAAAATTTAGAATTCAGTTACTATGCCTAGTAAATGCTCAACAAATGTGACCAGTATTATGTTAGAAGGGCCCCTGGGTGGCTCTGTCCTTTGGGCCTTCCATTACTAATTTCAGCTCGGGTCTTGATCTCAAGCCCTGCTTTCAAGCCCCATGTCAAGCCCCATTTGGAGCTCTGCATGGAGTCCTTCCCCACCCCCACAAGACTCAGCGATGCATCTGCTTCTCTCCTTCTCCCTCTGACCCCCCACCCACTCCCCCGCTCCTGCGTGTGTTCTCTCAAATACATAAATCTTAAAAAAAAAGAGTATTCAGTTCTCTGTCAGAATTACAAAATAATTTAAGTCTATAATACAGAGTTTATGGGAGTATTAAGAACACCTAAAAGAGTGATCTTCTTTTAAAGCAATTTATTTGCTTCATTTTGATTTACAAATAAACCATTCAGTATGCTGTAGAACTAAGAAGTTTTTCTCATTATCTAATCCCTGTCTGTATTAACATAATCTATTATTTATTTTCAGCCAAATAACCTTGGTATTTGATGTTTCATATAGGTTAGTGACTTCGGGCCAGGACCAGACTAAACTGATAAAAGTGGTTTTAGCATTTTAGTGGTTCATAATGTCCTGGATGCAGCAGAAACTTTGCCATCCTTTGATCCTGAAATGGACAAACTAAATTCAATGTAAACTATGTCAAAATCTTCTCGAAGTCATAGGAGTGATCTTTGAGCGATGTTAATCAAGTGGTGGGTAGAGAGTGCAGTCCTCAAGAACTCTTATTTCACTTAGCCTTAAGCCTATTTACCTCTGCTACCAGCATTGTTTGTCATCTGTCCTGGCTCTCTGTGTTCCCATTGTAATGAAAATGCATGCATAGCCAAGGGACCTTTTTGAAAATGTTTTAGGGATATTTGCACCCTCCCTCCACCACTACCAACCCACACCTTACACCTAGCTCCTCCTCATCTTTCATTTCTCCGCCGAATCATAAATTCTGTCCACAGTCTGTCGTAACACCTGAGTCTGCTTTATGGGCCTCTCTTAGTACACTGCTCAGAGCTCAACCATACCATTTGTTAAACATTAGGCACAGAATGTTATAATTGGCTGTTTACTTGTCTGTCTTGCCTAGATTATAAGAGAGCCATTTCCACCTTGATCTATATTGTATTCTCAATGCTTCATACAGAACCTGGCACAGGGTAGTCATGATTTGCTAAGTAAATAAACCTCTTGAAGGTTCTCTGATGTAAAAAAAAAAGACATAATGCAACTACTCTACAGAATTGTGATAATAATAAAATAAGATGCTTAGTATGAATGAGATGATGTATCATGATGCTTAGCAGGTAACAGACTTTCAATAAATGTTAATTAAATACAAAATCTGCATTTTTTCCCAGTTGCGATATAACAGTTTTTTAATTTTGTTGTAGATTCAGGTTAAACTATGTGTATTATATGTACTAACATTTCTTTTGCTTTTTTTTTTTTTGATTGTTAAATGGATTGGAAGATATGTTATAAAAGTTTTAGTAGGGTTAGGTAACACTTATTTTGTAATTTCTGAATACATCAATCTGTTTTTTGAAAATACGTTTCATTCAAAAAGCCTTAAAACTCATTTTGTGAAGCACATTTCCACTGAATTTTAAGTAAACATATTTTACAGAAAATTGAAGCCATACATTTTTGATTTGTTTATAGTTAAAATACAATTAACATTCTGCTTCAAGAAGTTTCTTAATAGTTAATTATTATTATATATTTGTTCAAAATATTCCTTTTCTTATGAGTTTACGCTAAAACCACTGAGTGAATGTTTGATAAGTACAGGATAAGTGCATAGTCTCCAAGTTTTTCCCCACAAATTACTTACGAAAGACAAAAGAAAGACAGTGACTTCCCAGTAGAGAAACCGAGCAGACACTACCTAACAAAGTACTCAAAGATAACCTGGCCTTGGAATAAGCCAACATCATGTGCCTTTTGGTATAATGCACAGTGGAGGCCCCAAAATCACTACGGTTATATTTCTGCCAAAAATGCACAACCTGAGTCTAATCATAAGGAAACAACAGACAAACCCAATTTGGGAGACATTCTACAAAATAACTGGCCCGTATTCTTCAAAATTGTCAAGGTCAAGAAACACAAAGAAAGGATAAGAAACTCTTCTCTATTAAAGGAAACGAAAAGGTTATGACAACTGTCATGTAATAAATACACGACCCTGGATTGTATCCTCAACCCAGGGGAGAGAGGAGGTAGTAGCCATAAAGGATATTACTGGGAAAATGGACAGAATTTGAAATAGAGATTACCTATCAGGTAATAGTTTTATCAAAGTTAAATTTGATAATTGTGCTGTGTTTATGTAAGTAAATGTCTTTGTTCTTAGAAATACTCACTGAAATGTTCAGGAATAAAGGGATATGATGTTTCTAGCTTATTTTCAAATGTAAAGAAGAATGAGAGAAGCAGACGCGGAGACAGATAAAGAGTGACAGAGAATAATAGAGCAAAGATGATAAAATGTAAAGGGTATATGGAAGTCCCTTGTCCTATTCTTACAACTTTTCTGTGAGTTTATAATTATATCAAAATAAAATATTAACCAAAAAATGCCTTCCTCTGAAAAAAACTTCATGTGGCTTAGTGTTACATATCCAAATATAATGGTTGAATGGTCAATTATTCATTGCTTACTTTGAAAAAGTTAGTTTTCAGTTGCCGAATAATTAAAAAACAACAACCCAGTGACCTAAAACAATAACAATTTATGATTTTATCTATGATCTTGAGGGCAGACTGAGTTCAGCTGGGAAGCTTTTCTTCTTCACAATGCATAAGATGAAGGTGTTCTTGGCTGCTGACATGCCATCCAGACTGAGGAAGACCTGGAAACTTCGGGGCCACGTGAGCCATGGCCACGGTCGCATGGGCAAGCACCGGAAGCACCCAGGAGGCCGGGGTAATGCTGGTGGCATGCATCACCACAGGATCAACTTGGACAACTATCACCCAGGTTACTTTGGAAAAATTGGTATGAGACATGACCACTTAAAGAGGAACCAGAGCTTCTCGCAACTGTCAACTTTGATAGACTGTGAACCTTAGTCAGTGAGCAGACACGGGTGAATGCTGCAAAAACAAGACCGGAGCTGCTCTTATCATTGATGTGGTGCGACCGGGCTACTACAAAGTTTTGGGAGAGGGAAAACTCCCAAAACAGCCTGTCATCATGAAGGCCAAATTCTTCAGTAGAAGAGCAGAGGAGAAGATTAAGGGTGTGGGGGGCGCCTGCGTTCTAGTAGCGTGAAGCCACATGGGGGGAGGTTCATTAAATGCTAACAAGTACTTTTCAAAAAAGAAAAAAAAAAGACGAAGGTATTTGTTCTGCTGTGTTCAGCTGGAAGCTCAACAGTGGCTGGACCATACATGATGGATGGTCATTTCTTAGGGCTTCTCTTCATTCAGTAGTTTAGCCTGAGCTGCTTTATAATTAATCCAAGAGGGAAAAACAAAAGCTGCCAGTTCTCTCAAAGCCTGGGCTCAGAAGTCTTAGAATGTCTCCTCCACAGTATTCTGTTATTAGAACAAGTCACAATACAGCTCATATTCAAATGGACAGGAAATAGAATCTACTCTTGATGTGAGGAGTGGTCTGTGCTTAAAGGGTTGGTTGGGAAGAGTTGTTGGCAGCCATATTGGCAGGCTGTCTACCACAGCGTGCAAATCAACTTATTTAGATGACTTGGAATGTACTTATCTATGAGTATAATTTAGGAATATTGGCATATGAGATACGTGTCAAAAGAATTTTAATTTGAACGGAAGTTAACAGAATTTGTATATGAATTCAGAACTACCGATTATAATTTTGGATTAGACGCAGTCTATTATAAATTATTTTTTCATTATAAAAGTGTCAGTGTTTGATGCATGGTAGAGAAGGATATAATGACTCTAGTTCAGGTTGGTGCCTTGACTTGTTCTGAACTGCAAACTGGCTTATTCATTATTGCTTTTGCCTTATAAGTGTAAATATTGACAAAGGCAAATAACATATTAAGGGGTCCAGACCCACACTCTGAGAACTACTGACCTAAAGAAATATTCACATCTTATGCACAAGTCATACACCAGGGTTCATTGTACTATTTCTGACAATAACAAGACATTGTAAACAATTTAAATATTCTCCAATAGCAAATGGTTAAATAAAATACAGTGTATTCATATTAAGGAATACTGGGCAGCCATTAAAAAGAATGGATAGACCTTTATATACAGAGCAACTCTCTAGAATATAGTGCTACTGGTAAAACATGGTCATATAGTATTCATATCATCCCATTTTTTAAAAATCCAAATGTATCTAGACATATATAGCAAGAGTTTCACAAGGGAAATAAGGTCATACCATGCATGCTGTAAATACTTATTACAAACTTAGGTATACACACATGCACATGCGTACAAATGTATAGAAAGAGAGGGAATATACTACATACTTAACAGTAGTGACATATGAAGAAAGAAATAGGGTGGTAGTGATGAAGCTAACTCTTCACTCTGTAGGTTTTTTTTTTTTTCAAGATTAATTCATTTACTTTAGAGAGACAGTGCACACAAGCAGAGGGAGGGGTAGAGGGAAAGAGAATCCCAAGAAGACTCTGTGCCCAGCACAGAGCCTGATGCGGGGCTCAATCCCACCACCCCGAGACCATGACCTGAGCCAAAATCAAGAGTTGGATGCTTAACTGACTGAGCTACCCAGGCACTCCTGTACGTTCTTTTTTTATGCATCATAATCATAGATTACTTCCATTACTAAAAATTGAAATAAGTAGAAAGTAAATGCTTACAAACTTTTGTACAACCTATGGATTCATATAGTTTACTGGAAAGAAATTTAAGAATGAGTTACTCTCACTGATAGCTCTTTTTCTTTATTCAAGAGTAGAAGATGGAAGAATTAGAATTTTAGTGAAGCTTGCACAGAATACCCTTCATCACTCATGTATATGCCACTCTATCTGTACTTTAGTTTGTTGTTTTGTTTTGTAGTGAATAAAATATTTCTTGTTATTCCTTTCCTTAGATTTTTAAAATTCTTAGGACATGAAAAATGCATTGTATATCTTTTTTTTTAAAGATTTTATTTATTTATTTGAGAGAGAGAGAATGAGAGAGAGCAAGCACATGAGAGGGGGGAGGGTCAGAGGGAGAAGCAGACTCCCCGCCGAGCAGGGAGCCCGATGCGGGACTCGATACAGGGACTCCAGGATCATGACCTGAGCCGAAGGCAGCCGCCCAACCAACTGAGCCACCCAGGCGCCCTGCATTGTATATCTTGTACTAGAGTTTACTAAAATATGGAGAGAGTAAAATATGGAATGAATTTCAGGCTGATCTTGTATAGTGGGTAAAATTCTCCATTGCCTATTTTGACTCAAGCAAAATACTGACAAAGATTGCAGTACATAAAAACCCAAAGATTCAGAAAGTCTATAAATGAAACAACTGTTCAAAGCTATTTTGTGTTATCTGTGAGAAGGCTTCACATATAATAAGAGAATACATAAGATAGAAGATTATAGTTTCTTTTTGTGGGCTACTTGTAAGACTCTATTTGTAATGTTATATCTAATTTCAGGCTATTTATTAACAGATTGCCAAATAAGATTTCACTACGTTCATTATTCATTTGGCATATATTTATTTTATGCCTATCGTGCACCAGACCTTCTCACTGGCGTTTGGGATACAGCAAAAACAAAGTTACTGAACTCATGGAATATACAAAAGTGAACCAACATTCCTGCCCTCATAGAGTTTACATTTCAGAGGGAGATAGACAATAACACAAATATATAAGTAAAATATATATTAGATGGTGATGAGTGATAAAGCAGAAAACAGAATAATTAGATAAGATCTTGCTGAGAAGTTTCCACTGGAGTAAGGACTTGATGAAGGTTATGGGGGTGGGGTAGCCGGTTGGGTGGATATCTGCAAGAGTCTTCCAGATATAAAGGCGCTGAAGTGGGAACATACTTATACATTCATTGTGGAATAAGGAGGTCAGTGTGGACAAAGAGGAGTCTGAGTGTGCAAGAGTAACACAAGAAGATAGTGGAGGGAGGGGAATTTAAAGTGGAGAGATGTTGAGGACATGTTGAGTTTGAGATTCACAGAAGACATTTAAGTGGAGGTGATAAGTAGATAGTATAAATTTGAGGAATTATGTTACCTACAGAAGGTATTTAAAGGCCTAAAATGGAGGGCGCCTGGGGGCCTCAGCCTGTTAAGCGTCTTCCTTCTTCTCAGGTCATGATCTCAGAGTCCTGGTATCAAGCCCAGCATCAGACTCCCTGCTGACTCCCCCTCTCCCTCTTTCGTCCCCCACCCCCTGCTTGGGCTCTCTCTCTGTCTCTCTCAAATAAATAAATAAAATCTTAAAAAATAAAAAATAAAATGAAGGCCTAAAACTGGATGAGATCACCAAAGAGAGTAGACCAAGAAGTGAATGTTCAAGAACTGGTTCCTGGGGGAGGGAACTGAGCACACACACAGCTGATAAAGGACTCCTACCCATCACTTAAGACAACTCTTTAGAGGAATTTTCTCTCTCACTTCAGAAAACTGAAAATATCTTTTAAAGTTCATCATATATATATATATATCTCTCTCTCCAAAGAATGAGCAATTCCATTTCTAATTATATTCAGAAGAAATGAGAACATTTTTTTTTCCCCAAAAGACATAAGAATATTCATAGCAGTATTATTTCTAACAGCCCTAAACCAGAAACTTCCCACATGCCCTTAACAGTAACTGGTGTTGGAGGTCAGAAGAGTGGTTACCTTTCGGGTGAGGGTGGATAATGTCTGGAAGGGGGCAAGTGGAATGCAAACCACTTCAGTTCTAGACATTTTTCTGCATCTAATACGACAAAAAAGGATTTGCATTAAAAAAATTGGTGAAAGAATGGTTTTTGCTCTAAGAATACTTATTATTTCTTGTCAGTACATGTCCTAGAATTGACCTTTCCAAAGTTCATTTTTTTAACGTATAGTTAATCCCTGCCTACTTACTACATGCTAGATATTATACTAGGCACTGGAGATACAGAGATAAACAAAAAGATTTAGTTTCTCTCACTTCATGCAGTTTACAGTGTAGTTTATTTACCTGGAGCAAAAGAATATTACTGTCACCATTTCCATATAAGCTTTCACTAGAATTCATTGATGGAATGCTCTGTGGTCCAATTTTTTGTTTGTTCATTCCTTTTAACTATTTCCTTGATCAGAAAGTGCCTATACTTAGATAAAACTTTGTATGTCAGAATCTCCTACTAGTCTCTAGAGGTTAGTGATGTCAAATTTACTTGTTTCCAAGGTAAGATATTTAAATTTGATCATATCTAAGCTCTTATTGAGACTACATTTCTTCTGAGTTTTTTCCTTAATGAGTGAGTGATCTATGAAAACGCATGCTCTACATTTTCTTCCTTGAAGACTTGTGTGAGACATTATCAGTTCCCCATATTTCTTCTGGAAGGACACAAAAGGGACATCATTATCTACTTCCCTATCTTTAAATGTGAGAAGCATGTGTCCAATTAAATCTAGTGCTTCCTCTTCATTGTTCTGTATGAATAATTAACCTTTCTAAGTGCTGACATCAGGAAGGTTTTGAATCCCCCTTTCTTCCAAGGGAAAAATAAAATGAAGAATGGAACTGATGCTTCTTTGGAATGTTCTTTTTAATCATTTTGAAAGATGGTTAATAATAATAAAGTATGAGTGTTAAAATCCAACACGTTGATTCTGAAAAGTATTATTTTATTTATTCCTTGGTGATAATGATTTTATTATTAATGTGGGCTTCTCAAAAGTAATAATCTTCTCTAATGCAATCATTTGGAACAATATGGTCACCAATCTACTTTCATTAGTCACATGGGAACATTATAAATCAATTTATATGATCTTTGCAATTGAAACTTGCTGGAAGCCAGCTGTGTCAGTTTCTGTTAATTATCATCCTTTTAAACCTCATTCTTTCTGTAAGTAAGATATGCACTTTAGGACTTTTTTTTTTTTTTTTTTTAATAGTTTAAATTGTTCTGCTCATCCTCCTACAGGTCTCTTACAAGGTTTTTGCCCCTCTCGGTTGATTTATAATGTAACCTTGAAACAAGGAGAAGCATTAGTCGCCTACTGTTTTAATAAATGGATTGTCAGCTATTTTACAACTATGGTTATTTCTTTGACTAGAGAAATTTCTAGATAGCAGGTCTTTGAATTCCTAATTATTTTAAAGATTGGCTGGACATTCTTGAGTATATCTGTTTCTGTGCAAATAAATATTTGCTAGAGAGTAAATGGCTTTGCTCTGTTTTGATTTTGATTTTATCTATTTCAAGTTTGTCATAGACTTACTAGTCAATCTGGTGGGTTGAAACTATCTCACATTTAACCTATTAAAATACTGTTTATCCTCTCTGATTTACTTATTTTGCAACAGAGTTGAACTATCTTAAGAAATCCATAAAATTGTGGAATGCGAATTCTTAGCTTCCCCAGTCAAATTCGAGTAAGTTCACTTTTCACAGTGATTTTTGTTTTTATCCCAACACACACAATGAGTCTCATCTTAAACTAAATGTATCACATAGTTTCTCCTTGCTCTTCGTCCTGCATTTCTAAGAAGCTTCCATGTCCCTTCCTAGTATCACAACCTACCCACTCTTCCAAGTTGGAAACCTAAAGACCATTCTAGACGCTTCTTCCTCCCCTCATCCATCACCACGGCCTGATAATTTCACCTATGTATTACCTTACTCATCTCTCTCCTCTTTATCCCTACAGTAGCTGCCTTTTCTCAGGCTTTCCATACCTCTTCCAAACAGACCTGACTTCTCAGTCTATTCTTCTCCCCTGCTTCACAGATGCTCACATCCACAGGTCACACGATAGTGTTAGTTATAACATGCAGATCTGAATGTATTGCTCTTCTGAGTAAACTCATTGACTTCTAAGGAACATATTCACCAGTGGGTTCCTTCTAGCTGGTAAAATTGTTAGTGTATTTACCTTTTATTTATGCTTTATACTTTGCTATGTTTCTCGAAAATGATCTCAGGTCTTAAAACAATAGCAATTAAAACCAAACCAAACAAAAAACCCCAAGTGACCTGAACTCTCCCTTCAATGGCCTAAGTTTCTACATGTGAGAATTTAAAGCTCCTCGGCACGGCAGAAGATCGCTTGAGCCCAAGGTGCCTGTGCACGCCTCCAGTCTATTCTCTTGAAGTTCTTGCCCAGCATTTATTCCTGCCTGTGCCATGCTGTTTCGTGCCTCCGTGCTTTGCTCTTTACTCTTTCCTCTGACTGCACTTCTGCGAAGTGGCCTGTGTAACCTGCTCGAGTTGCCATAACAACATGCCACAGATTGGGTGGCTTAAACAACAGACATTTATTTTCTCACATTCTGTAGGCCTGAAGTCCAAGATCAAGGTGTCGGCAGGTTCGTTTTTTTTTTTTTTTTTTTTCCTGAGGTCTCTCTTGGCTTTTAGATAGCTGCCTTCCGGCTGTGTCCTCACAAGGCCATTCCTCAGTAGGCACGCATCCTTGGTGTCTCTTCTGTGTGTCCAAATTTTCTCTTCTTATAAAGACACCAGCCCATGGGCGCCTGGGTGGCTCAGTCGTTAAGCATCTGCCTTCGGCTCAGGTCATGATCCCAGGGTCCTGGGATCAAGTCCCACATCGGGCTCTCCCTGCTCAGCGGAAAGCCTGCTTCTCCCTCTCCCACTCCCCCTGCTTGTGTTCCTGTTCTCGCCCTCTCTCTCTGTCATATAAATAAATAAAATCTTAAAAAAAAAAAAAAAAGACACCAGCCCATTGAATCAGGGCCCATCCTAACCGCCTCATTTTACCTGAACCACATTGTAAAAGCTTTATCTCATATTCTGAGGTACTAGAGGTTCAGGCTTCAACTATGGATTTTGGCAAAGACACATCCAGCTCCATTTTACATGGCATTTTGTGCTCACACAACATGCCATTTTATGCTCACACTGCACCTTTCATTTTCAAAGCACTTTGCAAATGTGAATGTATATCTTTATTATTTAAAACACTCTAAAATAGACACCTGTAATTTCCTCCAAAGCCGAGGCCATGGTTTTTGCAATCGTGTCCCTAAGTCATCATTAGTACTAATAAAGCAGTAATAACAATAAAACAGTAATTTATCTTTCTTACCTTTTACTGTATTATCTTAACATGACTCGTTTATCATATGTCAACACCATTAGATTAGAACATAACTTTCAGAAATAAAAAGGGTTTTAGAATTATATTCTAGAAATAGAACTCTTTGAATTTGCATCTTGCTATCTTGTCATTCACATGTTGCTAGTTACAGCACTCAGAGTATTTTGTGGGTCTCAGACCCCACTTGTAACGGATGTACCTAGTGGTCTCAAATATTACCCAGGCTAGAGGTCCTCAGAGACAGTGAATTTTCCTAAAACTGCAAAACACCTCTTGATGGACCTGAATTACATCTACACACCAGGCAGAAGGACTATCTTGAAGGTCGCCACTGATGCAGATTAGGACAAGGGGAACATTGAGTCCCACCCCCACTTATTATCTCAGAAAGAAACTAAAAGTCAAGAACTTGGTAAAAATTCATAAAATTATGAATACTCTTTGTATGTTATTTTCACTTTATCCAAAAATATCTGACAATAAAGGAGCGCTGACATTTGTAAGGAAAACTTGGGGGGAAACCTAGACTTAGAGGGATGCCATCAATTCTAATTGAGGACACTGTTGTGGCTTTGCCTGGGGAACCAAGGGGAAGCCGTACTACTGTGAGAAAGGTCTCTGAATTGTCTTGTTCCTTTAATAACAGAAAATGTCTGTGGAGGCTGGCTGGTGTAAGGGAGAGAAGGTGAACTGGGCTTGGTAAATACCAGATCTACCCACTTTAAAGCTGCCCTTGGAAAACCTTCGAATGTGTAAGTCACAGGGGTTCAAGTTTTAGAAAACAAATGAAACTCCAAGATGCTGACCTTAAATATTTTCATCTTCAACACACTTTAAAGAAGTATATATGCTCATTAAGGAAAAAAACCTGATAATTTGTATCAGCCACCTATAATGTGCTATAAGATTAAAAGAATCTTAAGGGGCAGGACCATAGTTTTGACACAGTACACCCACTAGAAGTCGTATTTATAATACACAGAATAATATCATCTAACATTCATTTCTTAGGCACTTCAGCTCAGGACTTTTTTGTCTGTTGTCTCATTTAACCTTCACAACATCTCTGATAGGTATTATTCCTATTTTACAGATGACTGAAGTTCAGAGAAGTTATGTGATTTGCCCAAAGTCACAGTTTTCTGTGTGATGAAACTGAACTTCCACTCAGTTTGCCTGATTCGGATGTCTGTGTTCTTAACCCTGGCTATCTAATCTCCTGAGTGTTTGATGTGCTTAGTTATTACTTTTGATGCAAGGTCTGTAAAATAGTTAATAAGACCATATGAGTTTGCATAAGTGATTATTAAAGTAACAGCTTTATTGAGATGTAATTCACATACCATAAAATTCATCCTTTCAAAGTATACAGGTGTTTTTTAGTGCATTCACAGTTCTACAGTAATCAGATAGAAACACTTTTCATCATACCAAAAATAAGCGATTAGTGGTCACTGTCTATTCTCTCCGTGTCCTAGACCTTGGCAACAGCTAATCTACTTTCAATTTCTTTGGGTTTGTCTATTCCGAACGTTTCAAGTAAATGGAATCCTACAATATAGGGATTTTTGTGTCTGGCTTCTTTAACTTCTTTAACTTACCATGTCTTAAAGGCTCATCCATGTTGTAACACGTTCCCTTTTATGGCTGACATAACAATCCATTGTATGGATATACCAAATTTTGTTTATCCACTTATCAGTTGGAGGGCATTTGGCTTATTTCCATTTTTTGGCTACTATGAATTATGCCATTATGAGCATTCATACACAAATTTTTGTGTGAACAGAGTTTTACATCTCTCTAGGAGTGAACTTGCTGAGTCATGTAATAATCATGCTTGACATTTTGAGGAACTACTGAAGTGTTTTCCAAAGGGACTGCACCATTTTACATTCCCACCCGAAGTGAATGAAGGTTCAGATTTCTCCACTTTCTGGCCAACACTTCTATTTTTTGTTGTTGGTTTTTATAGCCATTCTAGTGAGTGTGAAGTGGTATGACTGTGGTTTTGATTTGCATTTCCCTAGTGACTGAGGTTGAGCTTATTGGCCATTTATAGATCTTCTCTGAAGAAATGTCTATTCAAGCCCTATGCTCATTTTTTAAATTGGATTATTTGTCTTTTGATTGTGTCTGTCACTTTTCTATTTTTACTACTGCTTGGAAATACTTTTAGTTATGTCAAGTCAAGCATTTATTCAAACATCCATTAATCATTTATGGTGTACTATGCCTGTGCTGGAAATAAAAAGTCCAATAAGACATGTCTTATCTCCTGTGGATTATTGCAACAGCTGCCTGTTTTTCTACTCCCCAATCAATCTTTTACCCTGAATCCCAAATGATTTTTCTAAAAAGCAAATTTGATCATATCACTTACTTATTTCCTTCAATGCTTTCTTTACTGACTATAAGAGAAAATTCTAACTTTTAAAGATGGTTTTATAACACCTTCAAAATTTGTTCCTCGCCCATCTCTACAAGATCTTTTGTGTGTCCATCCTATATCCCCGTATGGGATAACTTTAGGGGCGTCCCTATTTAAATACTCCATCTAGACATACTGAGGTTAGTAAGCAAGGAGAGTAAGTGGGTCCTCTGTCAGAAACCAAAACCAGGTCTCAGGTGAAAACTAATCACTGGAGCTTTTCCCTTAACTCTGGATCCCAACCAAACAGGTGGATATCTCTTAAACCTGTGACCTGAGAATGCAAGCTGTATGGTGTTTTTCTCTTGCCTCTAATGGGATTTTTAAATGTCCAGCCTCATCTCATTTTCACTGAAAATGAATAAAGGAAGAGTTGTGTGCTCATGCTTGGGTCAGTGTCAAAACGGAGTATGGCCCTTTTAGGACCGTGGTGGTAGCTGTAGTAATTGTCTTCCCACCCAGGAAGACATAAACTGCTGGTCAAGAGAAACTTCCTCCCAAGGGGAGACTCTCCATCACCCTTTAGAGAATCTGAGTTTTAGTTTTATTAAAGGCGGCTCTAGTTTCCTTAAATATCTGACCAAATACATCAGTCTCTATTGGTCTAGGAAAAAGGAACTCACTACCTACCTCGCTGTTATGACTTACTGAAATTAAATCTAGTATATAAATTTGAATATAAATTCCTTTTGAACTTAGGCATAAACTAATTATATGGTAAGATCTATGTATATACATATGTATGAATATATATATATATATATATTTTTTTTAGAAGATTTTATTTATTTATTTGAGAGAGAGAGAGAGAGAAACAGCATGAGAGGGGATAGGGTCAGTGGGAGAAGCAGGCTCCCCGCCGAGCAGGGAGCCCGACGTGGAACTCGATCCCAGGACTCCGGGATCATGACCTGAGCTGAAGGCAGTCGCTTAACCAACTGAGCCACCCAGGCGCCCCTAGTTCAAGTCATTTTTTTTTTTTTAAGATTTTATTTATTTATTTGAGAGAGAGAGAATGAGAGACAGAGAGCACGAGAGGGAGGAGGGTCAGAGGGAGAAGCAGACCCCCTGCTGAGCAGGGAGCCCGATGCGGGACTCGATCCCGGGACTCCAGGATCATGACCTGAGCCGAAGGCAGTCGCTTAACCAACTGAGCCACCCAGGTGCCCCATATGTATGTATATATAAACACACACAACACTCATTACACAAATGCAGAGTGGAGACTATAAAGTCAAGGAACAAATCTGCTTGTATCTCTTACTGCATAATGAACAAAAACCAAAATTCAAGTGACTTGAAACAGTCATCTTTTCAGCTTTATTGATGTATAATTGGCAAAGAAAATGTATTTAAAGTGTACACTGTTTTTGATATAAGTATACATTGTTAAAGGACTCCTCCCATCTAGTTAATACATCCATCGCCTCACATATAATGTTCTCACCATATGTATACTAAGTTCTACTCTCAGCAGATTTCAACTATATATAATAGTGTTATCAGCTATAGTTACCACGTAAACAACCATTTCATTTTGTTCATTTTGTAGGTCAGAAAGTTGGAAATGGACTATCCAGGTAGTTTGCCTACAGTTCAGCTGGTGTCACTTGGGGTGACGGGCTGGCTGATCCTACAAGATGGCCCCTCACTATTGCTTGGCCTTGTTCTCGCTCGCCAGGTCTTATCTTATAGGCCTCAACATGTGGCTTGGATTTTGCCTAGGATGGTGGTATTAGGGTAGTTATAATAGCAGTTAGTTACTAAGAGAGCAGGGCATAGCTACCAGGCCTCTTAAAAGCTAGGCCTGATGTTGGCATAGCTATCACAGTACCATTTACATCTAACTCTTACTGATCAAGACATTCACAGACCAGCAGGAACTCAAAGGGAGGGGAAACAGACTCCAACTCTCAGTGGGAGGAATAGGAAAGAATTTGCAACCATCTTTAATCTGCCCTAAGTAGAAGATCCATTAGGCATATATACCTGATAAACACAGAGATTTCCACCTCCCCTCCCACACATGGAAATATCAGTACCGGGCTGAAGCCTCAGTAGTTTGCAAATGTTTGGGTTGCCTTAGATAAAGGAGAAGTGGTTATTACATATATTGTATGTGATTTTATTTAATGGTCATGATAATCAGAATTCTTTAAAGTTTTATCCCTTCTTTGATTTGTGCATGTGTATTTTAGGACCAACATTTTGAGCTGCAGGAAGTGTGAACTATGCTTTTATGACACATACCCGAGATCTTAGGAGCATTAAAAAATAGTTTATTAATGCCCAGGGTATCATTCTAGCTTACCTAATACCTGTGATTTACTAAAGTCACAGTTATGTTGGCTTCTTTTATGGACATAACTTTAGCCACATGGTAAAGCAAAGCTTTGTACAGGTGTTTTCACATGTCTGGTCCACTGAAATCTAAGAGACTCAACCCTGGGGTCACAGAGAGAAGCAGCGAAAGACATAATAAAAACCACATGTTAACCATTAATGTTCATTTACCAAATCCTACTTAAACTCTTGCACTCTCAAAGCTAATTTCATCCAATTGCCTTTTAATTATAGTCTCTTGCTCAGAGTTGCAAATATAATGGCTTTTTAATATATCTTGCACTGTTCTGTGTCCAATGTAGGATGTAATCATGCAATTTATTCAGAGCTAGTGCATGAGGTAATTAAAACATAAGCACACACGGATTTCTGCACATGCATATTCCACTGAAAAGAATCTGTCAAATTGCTTTTGTATAAAATTATTTTTTAGATAGAATATGATAGAAATCCTGTGTCTGCTAATTTATGTTGTAGCCAAGGTGAAATAAATCAAATATGACTGGGAGATCTGTATCCATATCAGAGAATGAGGTAAAAGAAACCATTTTAAAGTAGGAATGTCTCAACACACTGTTAATTAATCACAGTCTTGGTAGATATAATTCTCAATGCAGGTTAGTGCTTCATTATCCAAGATGTTAGGACATGAACAGACCCTCAGTCTCTTTTGCCCCTTTTCAAGAAAGACAGGGAAAAAAGTGAGACTTAAGATAATTATCACTATTAATAAAAATGATCAAGTAATATAACAATTTTTAGTGGTAATTGCTTTTGGAGTTAAGAGTTGATATATGCATGGGCAACAAATATATATTTCTTTCAATGAGCAAATGAACACTTTAGTGAAGTTGTTCACCCTATCTCACAGTAACCAGGAGATTTTATATAAAGACAATTAGCTGTTTTTAAATTATATATAATTTTAAGAACTTCGTAACTAGTTTTTTAAAAAGCATATTAAGCTATATTTTTACATTTATTCATTCTATAATTTATTAAGTGCCAACTAACTATGACCTATGTGTTGGAGATACCAAGAAAGTGATGGGCTTTAAGATTTTCATTTTTCTGTGGAAAGCCATTTCTCTGGTGTTATCTTCTGACTATTAATGTTTGGCCATAAAAAGGAAAAAAAAATGATATGGGCCATGAATCCAAATACCACATGAAAACAGAAAAATATTTGTTCATTTATCAGGATTTGGGGTTTGCAACATGCTGGTACCTGGAGCCGTGAAAATCTAGATGGACTGATTTCCTTTTTCAGTTTTCTCTGGATATGTACTCACACATCTTGTGTTCATTCTTAGAATACAAATGTAGAAAAGTGTATTATTTCCTTTCCAAAACATTATTAAGATTTTAGACAACATATCTGCAATAGCTAATTTCCTTTTCTGTTCCTTTTTCAATTTTTCACCCACATGCCTTCTTCCTTTTACATTCGTAGCAGTTTTAGGGGTGTGCTTTGGGAAACAAAACAGTTAGAAGGCTAGCCAAGGAGCATCCTATTCCCAAATCAGAATTTAACTAAGCCTTGGAATCCAGATACACACTTTCTCAAATTGGTATTTCTTGTACAATTAAGCTTTAGGGTTGTAAATACTGAGCTTTGGGCCCCTCAGCTCCAGAAAGAATAATCTACAGAAGTAGACCAGCCTCTACGAAGGGAAAGTCGATCTTGATCCCTCTTGATGCCCTGAGTCCCAGGTCTCAAGAGCTTGCTGCCTAAACCCCGCCATTGACTTTAGTTTTGACTGCTCCCTATTTAATCCTGCCTTTTTGCTTAGCCTATAGAGATTCTATGTCCTAATTCAACTCCTGAGGTAGAAATCCAGGGGACCAAATCAAACACATCAATGTTAAAGCAAAAACCAGATAAACATATGTTCCATCACCTTGATCAATACCAAATTCCCATCCTAAATTCTATACTCAGGTGGTTGACTTAGAGGAAATTCCAAATTTATGAATGGATTATATATCCAATGTTCATTTTGACCTAGATACTCAGGACACACATTCCTACAGAAATGATGGTATAAATGTCATACCAAATATATTATAAATAAAAAACTAAGTTTCTATAATATTCCATACTAAAAGTTTGCTCAATGAGGTGAAAATATAAGCCCTTCCATTTTTTAAATGCTTTGAAGTCATGTGATTGTACATTTTGGCATTTCTCAAATCAAAATTAATGTTAAAGTTTATCTGCTTATATACTGTTTTGTTATTTTTTTTTTTTCTGAAAGCTGTTAAATTTATGGTATATACTATCATTACTTCCAATGGGGTCTTAAATCTTAACATCAAATATGGTTTGTTAACTACTGAGTATTTATAATATTAATGTGGGGGGGTGCATTCCAAGTTTGATAGCTGCATATATTCTGCACATCATTAAGATTATTTCAATCAGGGATTCAGTTAATCCCTATATTGAAGCTATAGTTTTTTTTTATCAGCCACCTCTGGACGAAACAATTCCTCCCTCTTTTTTTTTTTTTAAGATTTTATTTATTTATTTGACAGAGAGAGACACAGCGAGAGAGGGAACACAAGCAGGGGGAGTGGGAGAGGGAGAAGCAGGCTCCCCGCAGAGCAGGGAGCCCGATGCGGAACTCGATCCCAGGACCCTGGGATCATGACCTGAGCTGAAGGCAGTCGTTTACCCAACTGAGCCACCCAGGCGCCCCCAATTCCTCCCTCTTATCCAGAATATTTAACCACTTTCTCTGAATTTTCTTACACAGCATGTAAATACCCCAGATTCTGTCCCAGAGTATCTATTTTATTAATTTTAGTATCTATTAACAACAAACCTCCTCCTACTCTGTGGCTTTCCTCTGGCTGTGGCCCCATTTCCTTCCCTTTACAGTCAGGGTTCCTTTAAGGGTATATGCATACTTTCTACTGAATGAACAGAGGTATCATGATTTACGCAACCTGTTGCCTTTTAATGGACATTTAAGATATGAAGTTAATACTATTAAAAATGTGCTTAATATCCTTGAACAAATATCTCTGTACATCCGTGCAAATGTTTTGTAGAATACAATTCCAGAGGCGCCTGGGTGGCTCAGTCGTTAAGCGTCTGCCTTCGGCTCAGGTCATGATCCCAGGGTCCTGGGATCGAGCCCCGCATCGGGCTCCCTGCTCCACGGGGAGCCTGCTTCTCCCTCTCTCACTTCCCCTGCTTGTGTTCCCTCTCTCGCTGTGCCTCTCTCTGTCAAATAAATAAATAAAATTAAAAAAAAAAAAAGAATACAATTCCAGAAATGAAATTATTTGGTCTAAGGAAATGCACATTACAGGTTGAACTGTGTACCCCCCAACATTTGTGTCAAAATCCTAGCCCTAATACCCCAGAATGTAGCCTTATTTAGAGATGGGGTCTTTATGGAGATGGTCAAGTTAAAATGAGATTATTAGGATGGTTCTAATCAGTATGACTGGTATCTTGGTAAGAGGGAATCTGGGGACATGGACATGCAGAGGAAAGAGATGAGCACGTGAGGGAAAACAACCATGCAAACATGAAGATGATCATCTATAAACCAAGGGGTGAAGCCAGGTATAGATCCTTCCTTCATGACGCTTAAAAGGAACTAACCCTGCCAACACCTTGATTTTGGACTTCTGCCCCCCCAGTACTGAAATATTAATCTTTGCAATGTTTTGTTAGTTTCAAAGACAAATAAATGGTACTGCCTTTCAATACCCACCTCTGATTTTTTTAAATCCAGATTCAGCATATCTCTGGGTTTTTATTTCCTTTTAAAATATGTAAAATGATTCCAATGAATTGACACTATCAGATAACCATTCAAATCAAGCTACGTGATTTCAATAGTTTTCTACGATGATAAAAAAGGATTAAAAATATATCGAACTTTTAAACATGTTTAACTACTCATTCACTTACTGACAATCTACTGCAAAATTTTCATTCTCTAGGATTATCACACGTTGCATGAAGTTTATTCCTAAAAGGCAAAAAGCTAAACAACTGGAAACTACAGACTTTAAAAACGAAGTTAATTTCATATTTATAGCATGTGAAAATAAGTCCCATACCCAGTAATCTAGTTCATAATGTATTAAGGATTATGCTTTTGAAGTAAAGTCATTACTGACCTTCTTGTTGGAAACACACTGTTAATTCTATACAGTGTTCAAAAATGGTGTCAAACTACTGGAGCATCATAGTACATTATAAAACAAAAATATACCATGTAGGGTTGCAATTGCTTTAAAAAAGCTCTTTTCTGGAGATGATAATAAGGTCCATTTGTCCCCAAATCACTCTTTTGTTAATACGCTTATCCTGTTAAAGGATTACTTTCCATCTTCTCTTTCATTTTGTTGGTCTTTGCATGAGTTAAGATGTGAACTTTCAGGTTATTTGACTGAATAAACCTCTTCTGACAGCTTTCAAAGGGGCACACAAAACGTTTCTCCCCAGTATGGATGCGGACGTGTGTGCGCAAATTGTAGTCCAGAGAAAAGCGTTTTCCGCACCCTTCAAAAGTGCACTGAAATGGCTTCTCTCCAGTATGAACCAGAAAATGTCTTTTTAGTTTCGCGTTCTCATTGAATGCTTTCCCACATTCTGCACATACGTGATCTCGAGGACCGTGGACAAGGAGATGCTTTCTCAGGGAAGCTCTATTCTTCAACTTTTTTGGGCATCCACTGTGAGGACAAACAATTCTTTCTGGAGCCTCATATTCCTTATCTTTTGTTGGCTTCTTTCTAGCAAATTCTGCAGACTGTTTAGGATCTGGTAAGTCAATGCTGGGTGCTCCTCCAGAAGGAAGCTTCTTGCCTATTACATACTCAGAACACTCAAGCTGTGAATTCTCTCCAACAATCTGTTGAGGAAGTTCTTGTTTTGCCCCTTTCTGTGTGGATTTCAAGGATTTTTCCAGAAGTGAGCTTGCTGTAAGAACCTGTTGAGAAAGCTCTTGCTCTGATCCTTCTTCCAGGTAGTCAAGGGACGAGTCTTCTTCCAGAATGGGTTCAGAAAACTCACCTCTAATTATGCATTCTATGTAACAGTCAGAGAAGGAGTCTTCTCTAACAACCAGATGGCTCGTCTCAAAGAACACACCTTCATCTTCCAAGGCCCATGTTGTGTTGGGAAGTTCCTTCTGGACTGGCCGTGGCTTAGATGGCCTTGGCTTATCCCTCCCGAAGGCTCTTCTACCCAGGCCTTTCTGGCCACAAGTTTTTGCCCTCTTCTTCAGTTGCTGGGCCATAGTGTCCTGCCTGCTTCTTCCTTGAATATTTGCACCAGGATTTATCAACCACTTCCAAGTGACAGTGATCTGAGTAAGCTGTCTTCAGCAAACACCTCCTTTGAGATAGTAACCTTTAGATAAAATATAGTCCAACTTTAGAACCACTGTCAGAAAATGACCTAAAAAAAATGGCCTCAAATTCACTTTTCAGTAACAAAATGGTTGCATTGCCTTCTTCTCTGACAAACCCAAGGAAGAGAATGAACTGTGACATAGGATGTAGGTCATAACTCTATCTTACGTGGGTATCCCCACAAATTATCTGACCTCTCCAACTGACCACCTCACGTTATTGGGCACTCACTATATGCTAGCCCTACTCTAGGCTACTCATGGGTTGAGTTCCATCAGTAAGTGGACACAGAAAAAAATCTATGCCTCCTGGAGTATACATTCTCCTGAACACACAAAGTATTACACGCCACACGTTAAAAGGTAAACTGCTACACTGGGTGTTGTATGACTTCTACTCCAGAAACCAGTATTACACTATGTTAACTAACAAAGTTAAAGAAAAAGAAAAAAAGAAAAGAAGCCCAATGTAAGATGCCGCAAATTCTTTCCTATAGTTTTGTAAGGATGGAGGATGGACCTTACACTTCAAAGCAGAAAGCAACAACGCAAGCATTAATTCTAATTTTCCCCATTTTGAAATCATACTTATAATCAAACTTTCTCTTTAGTTTCCTTTACTCAGCCCTAACTCATTGTTATTTGACTAACTGTTCATGTAAGAAATTTCCCCATCTATGAAACCTAAATTAAAGATAGTCTTAAAAATTGAAAACAAAACAAAAAAGGTAAAGTGTACAGAATAAACAAAGGGGCTGGTAGAAAGGAATTCACGATTTTAAATTGGGAGCTCAGGAAGGCCTTGACTGCGGAGGCAGCAGGTGACTAAAAACTTGAAGGAAGTGAGGGTTGCCTATGGTGAACACTGTTGTGAAATTCAAATGAAATAATGCATATAAAGTACTTAGCACAGATCATGGCACAGAGCTAATGCTGAATGCTTACATGAACTAGTGTTATTTTACCTTTGTATTCATTCTTAAGTATATGTTGGGTCCTGGGATATGCCAGATACTATTCTAGACCAAGGGCAGCATTTTTTTTTTTTTTTTTAATTTAATAAAGAGCCAGATTTACGCTTTGTGGGCCCCATGGTCTGTGCCATAACTGTTCAACTCTGCTTCTGTTGCACGGAAGAAGCCATAGCTGATTCATAGAGGGGGAGCTGTGTTCCAATAAATAAGCAGATGCTGGATGTGATCCATGTGTAGTTTCTACTTCTACAGAAAATGGAGATTGAGAGGGAAAAAAACACATGAAATCCATGCATTTCCATGCACAGGGGAGTTTGGCCTTGAATACTTTTCTTTTTCTTAAAAATCTAAAAGCAACATTGTAAAAGTTACACCATGAATATGTTATAATCTAGGAGCCTTTTGCTTAATGTTAGGATTGCATGCCTTATAGAAGATCTCTTAATTTTATTGTCCTGATGTCCTGTTTAAGGAACAGAAATAAATCCTTTTTAAAAAGGAGTAAATGTGGGGGCTCCTGGGTGGCTCAGTCGTTAAGTGTCTGCCTTCGGCTCAGGTCACGATCCCAGGGTCCTGGGATCAAGCCCCACATCGGGCTCCCTGCTCGGCAGGAAGCCTGCTTCTCCCTCTCCCGCTCCCCCTGTTTGTGTTCCCTCTCTCGCTGTGTTTCTGTCAAATAAATACATCTTTAAAAAAAATAATAAAAAGAAGTAAATGTGAAAGTAGTGGAGAGAAAAATAACAGCTTGAAAATATTTTTAAATAGCTACATTTAAAAATACCACCTCAAAAGAATCATGCTGTTTACTTTTGGCAAAAACATACACAGCATCAAAACAAAACATGTTTTTCAATTGCTATGGGGAGGGTTTGAAATGTCTTCTTAAACATTTATATATATAAATATATAATATATAAATAAATGTTTTATGTAAATTGTAGTTTTAAAATACATAAATTATAAATAAAATAAATTATATATTTATATACAATACACAACTATTTTATATATATAAATTGCTAAGGGAAGAGTTTTGAATTTCTTCTTAAATATTATATATATAATATATATAAATTATATATATAATATAAATTATATATAATATAAAAATATATATAATATATAAATATATAATAAAATTATATAATATAAAAATATATAAAATATTATATTTTTATATTATATATATACAAACATTTAAGAAAAAACTTAAAATGCTCTTTCCTTAGCAATTGAAAAGCATGGTTTGTTTTGTTCCATGTATTTTTTTTTCCCCCAAAAAGTAAATGGCAGGATCCTTTTGAGTTATTTTTAAATGTAGCTACTTAAAAATACTTTCAAGCTGTATGGGGCATCTGGGTGGCTCAGTCAGTTGAGCCTCTGACTCTTGATTTTGGCTCAGGTCATCATCTGAGGGTCATGAGCTCAAGCCCCGTGTGGGGCTCAGAATGCTCAGTGTGGAGTCTGCTTAAGATTCCCTCCCTCTCCCTCTGCCCTCCCCCCAACTCACACTCTCTCTAAAAAAAAAAAAAAACACATATATTTTCAAGCTGTATATATATATAAAGTTAAATGGCGCAAGTGTTATTATTTATTATTCTTTTAAAAAAGTAAGATAAGCCAGGAGACTATACTCAAGAAATTTGCCTAACAAAATCTTGTTCTCCTAGCTAAAAATAATTCTTGACTTTTTAAAAATATTAATGAATATAGCATCTTTGGAGCAAAATCACTAGCAATCACTCTAAAGTTTGAGTAGGACAATACAAACCCCCCCACTCCATTTAGTCCATTTAAAGTAACTGCAATTTGATTCCAGCTTTTCTCTCCAAATTTATTATCTCCAGCTCTACTTATTTTTCAGCCATAATAAACACTCCCTCCAATAAAGTGCCACGCTATTCCCTCTGAATAAAGTACTATCCACCCTCACTCCTCCTTCCCTTATTAGTGAGTGCACGCGCGCGCGCGCACACACACACACAGAGGCTTATTTCCCAACCGTATTTCTGATCTCTGCCTAAACATCACTTCCTCAGGCTACCTTCCTTTGATTCGTAGGCTCAGTTAGGTCCCCAAGCTCAGTGTTTCCATAGCTTCCTATTTTATACTGAACAGTCTCTGGTATTATTTTCTTAAGGTTCGACTTACCTACTAGACTGTAAGCTCTGCTAGGGCAAGGTTCTCTTCTGTTTTAGTCACATGTCCCAGGACTTAGTACATTTGTCTAATGAAATGAATTGATTAATATGCATTAATAATCATACTGGTGATACTGATTTAGCAAACCTATAAAATTAATTTACTACAAAATTATGTGGGACTTTGAAAACAATGTAGAAGTTTCAAAAAGTTGGTTATCAGTGATGCCAAGATGTTACCTAGAAAGACATCTTTTATGAGATCAGGGTTGAAAGAGGTATTTTCTTTATGAACTTATGTAGCCCTTACTTTTCTAAGCTAGATTCTTATTTGCCAGATCTCTGAGCATTATACCATTTCTCACATAATATTCAAGTTTGTGAGAATGATGTATAAAATTGAAATAGTAATTTATTAATTTATAATGGGAAAAATCCTGTTCATACGACAAGTACATTCTCCCTTGGTGGATAGAAAGAACTACTTGGAAAATGTACTGGGTGAACACAGGGTTAAGAGAAAATCTGGATGATAAATACGTAATGGTATTTGAGTAATATAATTTTATATTGCTCAAACTGGGATAGAAGTACTCCAAGGGTGCATGATTTACTTTTTCAGTCATTTGACAAATCTTTAGTAGCAAACATTGTTCTAGGTGCTGACCCTAGAGCACTAAAAAGACACTGAGTTCCTGGTTTTCATAGAGCTTTTATCTGTGTGAGATATAAATGTAAATAAACAGTGTTTGTAAAATGGTAAATAAAATAGTTTAAGGTTGAGAAAAATGCTATGAAATAAAAGCAATTAGGGTGTGAGAGGGAAAGGAAATGGGGGAGGCCATCTTGAGAATGCCTGGAATTGCCTCCAAGGAGAGGGCATTAGGTCGAGACCTGAAAAAGAAAAGTATCAGCCAGTGGAAAGAGGGGAGAGAAGAGTGTTCTAGGCCACAGCAAGGCGTACAAAGAAATTAACATGCTGGAGGACAAAGGGAGCCATGTTTATTGCAGAGTGGCTGGCATAGAGGGGTCTGAGATAAGGTTGAGGACCTTGCAGAATCCTGTGAACCAGGGGAGCCATTTGCATTTCTTTCACAAACCAGGGGGAGCCATTTCAGGGTCTTCCAAACCAGAAAAAGCCTGTTCTGGCTGAGGTTAAAATGATTACTCAGGCTGGTGTGTGGAGAATAGACCTCAGGAGGCAAGGTGAAAGCAGGAAAATCCCTTGGGCTATTTAGCAATCCAGAAAGAGTGCAGTAGGTTTGGAGCAGGTGTTGGTAGCGGAGATGAAATGGTGGCAGTCAGGGAAAACAGAACCTTCTAAACTTTCTGGAGGATTGGATAAAGGGAGTAAGGCAAACAGAGAAATCAATAAGGTCCTAGGTATTTTGCTGCAGTAATTGGGTGGGTGGTAGTGTCACTTGCAGAGATAATTGGAGGAGGGAAGAAAGGGAAGACAGGTATACTCTCTTATTTAATAATGTGAACATTTTAAGACTTGTAAAAAAAAGTGAACATTTTAATATAAACATTTTAAGGCAAAATAGATCTACCATTTGTTGCAGTGAAATACAATATCTATATGAATTTTTTAAACAAAATTTTAAGAATGCGACTTTAAGGAAGTTTCAACCAAGTATCTACTTTCAAGAAAAGGTGTTTACTTTTCTCCTTTATCTGTTTTAAAAGTTTGAGGCCAGTGGTCCAGGGCAGCTGTAGTCAACGCGGTCTAAACACTAGAAGTCTCCTGGCCAAGGTCCATTCCCCACCTGGTTCTTGGATGATAAAACACTTCTCCATGGTTTTCAAAACCTTTTGAACAGGGCCCTTGTTAAAAATACATCCTAAGTAGTGAACTCAAAACACACCCTTCCCCCCATATCTGAGAAAAAGCGAAGTTCCATGAAACAAGACTTACCCATGCTACCAAGATGCACTCTTGATACCTCCCGTTCCACTTGCTTTCACAAGACCCAAGAAGAAACTGCTACTCGTGTCCCGAGAGCAGCTGAAATCAACCCTGCGTAGCGCTCGGCCACTTAGACCCACCCTCTTTTTGATGGACACATTCAAATTAGGCTGCACCTACCTTTCAGCGCTGCACGGATTAGGTTAGAATTCCCAAGGAAAAGCTCTACCAAACCTTTAACAGTAAGGATATCAGGTGGCAGTGGGAGTGGCGGCCGGGTGTGGCTCTGCTCCGCCCTGGCCTGGGTAGTCCGCCTAGACCCGGCCACCGGAGGTCACCTTCAGCGGAGAGCCTACCCTGCGGGGCTGAGTCCCCCCCCCGCGCCTCGGACCCCCGGCCCTCACCACGTGGGCACACCTCTCGGAGTGCCCGTCACCTAGCTTCCGCGGGTAGTAGGCGCTCGGTGCATGTCTGTTGAGCAAACGAACGTAGGTATAATCGTATTTAAACAGTTATTTATCAATGGAATGAAAATCCAGCGGTGGAGGTAGTTTTTACCCTCTGGAGGTGGAGGTTTACCTAAAAGCGCACCACACCTTGCCCTGCACGCTCTTACCCTCCCCCAACCTCCACTCCCCACCCCACCTCACCTCCAGTCGCAGAATTACTGCTTTTTCTTTTTCAGCCATTACTCTTCACTGTTCGTATCCCTAAAGGTAACACAACTCACTTTGAAAGCTGCGGTCAGTCAACATTCGCCATTGGCTATGGTCTAGTGAAGTTTAATAGTTCGTCTAAGCACACAGACCATTAAAACAAAAACCCAAATCAGTGTTTAAAAACCTCTTAAATTTTACTTGCAGATTGTCTGCAATTCACATATATATCTGGGAGCACTTCTCCACGCTCTTTTTTTTTTTTACATCTATTTAGAATAAATATCAATTGTGAGATCGGAAAGTAAAAGATCATTTCCAGTAGGGGAAATAGGTGAACTGTTTTTCTAGAGTCTTATTCCCTCACCATTCTTGGCAAGCCTTTAAATGGCAATGTCATTGGTCTTTAAAAATCCCCCTCCTCACTGGAGGTATCTCTCTTTCTATGTAATCGTCATCATTATTTATATACATAAATAAAAATATAAATAAGTTACATATAATCACATATATAATTTATATGTATAGATAATATGTTAACAAACGTTTTATATAAATATATAAATTATATATAAATGATTATCATTTATTTCTATCTTGATTTAATATATAATTTTATATAAAAGATGATGATGATGGTGATACATATAGAGAGAGAGATACACACACTGGCTGAAGCTGAAGATCCTTTCTTTCATCTAATTCACCCTTTTGTGATCAGTCCCTTAACTGTTGAAACAGTGCATACAATCAACTAGATTAATTTATAATCCCTTCCTCACTACTGATTCAGACGGTTCACTTGGTTTGTGTTAGTGTGACTGTCTGGAAACTGGAGACAACATATTTAGAAAATCTAAATTTACATTTCACACTCCACCTTCTACAGAAATTATTTTTGCTCTCATTTTGTTTTAGCTTTCCTGAAGAAGTAAACCAAAAGGAAGGAACTCATCTGTTGTCTTAAGAACTGAGATCAAAGGCAATTCTCCAAAATGATTTGGGGAACCAATTAAACCATGCAACGAAAGTGGGCTGCCTTTTGAAATTGATACAAAGAGAATAGTGCATGGAAACAAGTTAATTTTTTGGATTGCTGGAACTTTAGTCATAACAATTCTTCTACAAATAACATCCTGGCTAGTTTTTAAAAGTTGTATTTTGAAAATTTATTTCAGTCTTACAAACCAATATTTTCCCTAAAAAGCTTAGAATATGAAAACTATTAATATGCTTTAATTCACTCAACACATATTTAAGTTTTCCCCTCCCCCCCCCAGACCACTGTTCTAGGCCCTGAGGCTATGTATCCCTAGCCTTACTGGAGTTTGCAAGCTGAAGTTGCATGGCAGGAACTAGAGGGAGGCAAATAACTGGCAGTTTTCCCTGCAGCAAAATTTAAAGAGTGCCAAAAAATTCAGTAATTAGAATTAATAATAGTTTAATGAAATTTTTTGAAATTTTTTTAATGAAATAGTTTTAAAAATTAAAATTAAAATTAATGAGGGGCACCGCAGTGGCTCAGTAGGTTAAGCATCCAACTCTTGATTTCAACTCAGGTCATTATCTCAGGGTCCTGGAATGGAGCCCCATCTGGGGCTCTGTGCTCTTCAGGGATTCTCTCCCTCTCCCTCTCCCTCTGCCCCTACCCCCGCTCAAAAATAAATAAATAATTTTTTTTTTTTTTTAAGATTTTATTTATTTATTTGACAGAGAGAGAGAGACAGAGAGAAGGAACACAAGCAGGGGGAGTGGGAGAGGGAGAAGCAGGTTTCCCAAGGAGCAGGAAGCCCGATGTGGGGCTCGATCCCAGGACCCCAGGATCATGACCTGAGCCGAAGGCAGACGCTTAATGACTGAGCCACCAGGCACGCCAATAAATAAATCTTTAAAAAATAAAAAATAAAAAATAGTGCAAGAATCCATGTGAACAACTATCAAAAATGCAAATAAAGACAGACAACTAAATAATCATGCTTTGTAAATGTCAAATGGAGCTATTGTTAGGACAATGAAGGGTATGTATTCTGTGTTATGGGAGCCTGTAACAGGAGGCTGTAATGGAATCTGGCAGTTCAGGGAAGGTTTCCCTAGAGCTACTATGTTTTGAAGTCAGGTCAGAGGGCAGAGCCCCCCCACCCCCATCCCCCTTAACAGTAGAGGGAATAGCTATTTGAGGAGGGAGAGCAAGAGGGGATATACAGTGCCAGACTCCTGGGCCTTGTAGGCCATAGTAAGAAGTTAGATCTTCATCCCAAGAGCAATTGGAATGGACTATTACAAGAAAGCATGCTTAATACATAAGTGCATATTAACCTTAAACTTGTAAACCGTTGTTTCATTGTTGGAGCTTCAGTCTATGCGTGTTCTAGCTAATAGGAATTGAATGCTTTACATACATTTACTCATTTTATCTAGAAATCAAATTTATAAAATGATTATCATTACTATTATTATTATCATCATTTTATTTGCATTTAAAAATAATAACTCTGAAGCGCCAAGAAAGCAAGTAAGTAAATTAAGTAAGTAGCTAAACTCAGATTAGAACTCAAGGATACAATACTTGTTAAGAATGGCCTTCATCAAAAAGACAAGAGATAACAAATACTGGGCTAACCCTTGTGCACTATGGCTGGGATTGTAAATTGGTGTAGCCACTGTGGAAAACAGTATGGAGGTTCCTCAAAAAATTAAAAATAGAGCTACCTTATGATCCAGCAGTTCCACTTCTAGAACTATATCCAAGGGAAATGAAAATATTAACTTGAAAAGATATCTGTACCCCTATGTTCACCATAGCCAAGACATGGAAATAACCGAAGTGTCCATAGATGGATGAATGGATAAAGAAATTGTGGTGTATATATATAATGGAATATTACTCAACTGTAAAAAAACAAGGAAACCCTATCATTTGTGACAACATGAATGGAACTTGAAGGCATTATGCTAAGTGAAGTCAGAGAAAGACAAATACTGTATGATAACACTTATATGTGAAATATTAAAAAAAAAAAAAAAAAAAGAAAAGGAAAAAGATCAGACTTGTGGTTACCAGAGGTGGGAGGAGGAAGAATTGGAGGAAGGTGACTAAAAAGGTACAGACTTCCAGTTACAAGGTAAATAAGTACTAGGGATGTAACATATGACATGATGACTACAGTTAACACTGATATATGGGAAAATTAAGAGAGTAAATCCTGAGAGTTCTCATCACAAGGAGAAATTTTTCTTCCCTTTTCCCCTTTCTTTGCTTTTTATTGTATCTATATGAGAAGATGGATGTTAGCTAATCCTGTTGTGGTAACCATTTCACAATGATGTAAATCATATCGTCATGCTGTACATCTTAAACTCATTCAGTGATGTATGCTAATTATTTCTGAATAAAACTGCAAAAAAAAAAGAACTCAAGTGTGCTTAACTCTTTGAGATACAGCATTTTATATTATGGCATTTTAGAGATTCTATGATTATATCTTTTATAAAAAGTCTCTTGCACTATTTTTTTTATCATTTATAATGCCTATTTGCATACTAATTTGATCTTGATAGAAACCTTATGAATTGTTATTACCCATTTTATGTATAAGGAAATAGAAAGTCAGTAATGACAAGTGCCTTCTTCAAAACTATGCAAGTATTATTTTATGGGCCAAAGTTTAGACCCCAAGTCTTGCTGTCTTGACAAAGTTTAAAGGCAAAGTTAATGTTTTTCAAGTTCAGTCAATTGTTTAAAGAGCTTCTAACCATGAGAGACGACGGACTCTGAAAAACAAACTGAGGGTTCTAGAGGGGAGGGAGGTGGGAGGATGGGTTAGCCTGGTGATGGGTATTAAAGAGGGCACGTTCTGCATGGAGCACTGGGTGTTATGCACAAACAATGAATCATGGAATACTACATCAAAAACTAATGATGTAATGTATGGTGATTAACATAACAATAAAAATAAAGAGCTTCTAAAATGTATTTTTAGAGTTTCTCCACCAAAAAAAAAAAAATCCAGTTAATAATGTATAAGTTTCTCCTTGGAATTTGAGATCTTAGTAGATTATGACTTTTAAGAGGGCATACTAAAGCACATTTTGACTCTGTCCTTTTGTTTTTAATTGAGATATAACTGATAAATAACATTATATTAGTTTCAGGTGTACAGCATGATTCTTTTTTTTGTTTCATATTTCTCTTTTATTTATTTTATTTTATTTTATTATGTTAGTCACCATACGTTACATCATTAGTTTCTGATGTAGTGTTCCATGATTCATTGTTTGCGAATAACAGCCAGTGCTCCTTTCAGTATGTGCCCTCTTTAATACCCATCACTGGGCTAACCCATCCTCCCACCTCCCTCCCCTCTAGAACCCTCAGTTTGTTTCTCAGAGTCCATAGTCTCTCATGGTTCATCTCCCCCTCTGATTCCCCGCCCTTCATTTTTCCCTTCCTAATATCTTCTTTTTTTTTTTTTTTTTTGAACATGTAACGTATTATTTGTTTCAGAGGTACAGGTCTGTTATTCAACAGTCTTACACAATTCACAGCACTCACCATAGCACAGCCCCTCCCCAATGTCTATCACCCAGCCACCCTATCCCTCCCACCCGCCACCACTCCAGCAACCCTCAGTTTGTTTCCTGAGATTAAGAATTCCTCATATCAGTGAGATCATACGATACTTGTCTTTCTCTGATTGATTTATTTCGCTTAGCATAATACCCTCCAGTTCCATCCATGTCGTTGCAAATGGCAAGATTCTGTGTTCTTTTTTTGATGGCTGCATAATATTCCATTATCTTCTTTATCCATTCATCTGTTGATGGACATCTTGGCTCTTTCCAAAGTTTGGCTATTGTGGACATTGCTGCTATAAACATTGGGGTGCACGTACCCCTTCGGATCACTACGCTTGTATCTTTGGGGTAAATACCCAGTAGTGCAATTGCTGGATCATATGGTAGCTCTATTTTCAACTTTTTGAGGAACCTCCATACTGTTTTCCAGAGTGGCTGCACCAGCTTGCAGTCCCACCAACAGTGTAGGAGGGTTCCCCTTTCTCCGCATCCCTGCCAACATCTGTTGTTTCCTGAATTGTTAATTTTAGCCATTCTGACTGGTGTGAGGTGGTATCTCATTGAGGTTTTGATTTGGATTTCCCTGATGCCGAGTGATGTTGAGCACTTTTTCATGTGTCTGTTGGCCATTTGGATGTCTTCTTTGGAAAAATGTTCATGTCTTCTGCCCATTTCTTGATTGGATTATTTGTTCTTTGGACATTGAGTTTGATAAGTTCTTTACAGATTTTGGGTACTAGCCCTTTATCTGATATGTTATTTGCAAATATCTTCTCCCATTCTGTCGGTTGTCTTTCTGTTTTGTTGACTGTTTCCTTTGCTTTGCAAAAGCTTTTTATCTTCATGAAGTCCCAGTAGTTCATTTTTGCCCTTGCTTCCCTTGCTTTTGGCAATGTTTCTAGGAAGAAGTTGCTGCGGCTGAGGTCGAAGAGGTTGCTACCTGTGTTCTCCTTTAGGATTTTGATGGATTCCTGTCTCACATTGAGGTCTTTCAACCATTTGGAGTCTATTTTTGTGTGTGGTGTAAGGGAATGGTCCAGTTTCATTCTTCTGCATGTGGCTATCCAATTTTCCCAACACCATTTGTTGAAGAGACTGTCTTTTTTCCATTGGACATTCTTTCCTGCTTTGTCAAAGATGAGTTGACCATAGAGTTGAGGGTCCATTTCTGGGCTCTCTATTCTGTTCCATTGATCTATGTGCCTGTTTTTGTGCCAGTACCATACTGTGTATATATAGATAGGGAAATGATCACCAGAATAAATCCAGGTAACATCCTTCACCACAAAGTTACATTTTTTTTTCTTGTGATGAAAACTTTTAAGATTTATTTTCTTAGCAACTTTCAAGTATACAATATAGTATTATTAGTATTAGAGTCACCAGGCTGTACATTACATACCCAGGACTTATTTATTTTATAAATGGAAATTGTACCTTTTGACCCACTTCACCCAGAAGTTGCAGTGGGGGGTGGGAGAAATGGGTGACAGTGGACTCTACTTTTTTTTTTTTTTTTAACATCTAACTGGAAGCTGTTTGGTACTTCACACTGTCAAAAATGAGACTTGTCATTATATTGTCATACATTTCAACAGTCTTCATGCTCTTTAGACGAAAGCTATAACCACACAAATATTGTCATGTTTCATTTTCTCCAGGAGAATCAGATGTGGACCTAAGTGGGGGACCTTAAGGCTATTTTTCAGACTGCACGTTCTTTTTGAGCTTTGGCAATAATTGTGAATGTTATTATTTAGCAGTTTTATAAGATCTATTTTTCCTTTTAAGGATGTAGTAGTCACATAACCTCCCTTCCTACTAAAGAACCTATTAAAATTAGGTTCACCTGAAGAAGATTTTCAGGGTTCCCTCTAACTTATATTAGATCCTCTCCTATACTTTCCCATAAAAAAAAGTTTTGAGTCAACCACAGATTGCATGGTCTTTGAAAAAACTTTTATTTTGAGATACTTTTGGATTTATGGAAGATTTGCAGTGATGACAGAAGAGTTCGCATATATCCCTTCACCCAGCTTCCCCTGATGTTAATGTCTTACATAACTAATGCAAATTTTGTACAATTAAGAAGTCTATATTGTTACAATACTATTAGCAAAATTTTATTTGGACTTCACCAGTTTTTCTACTAATCTCCTTTAAAAAAAAAAAAATCCGTTCTAGGATCCAATCCAGATGCTATTTTGCATTTAGGATATGGTTAATGAAGAGACATGAGCTCCACAATCTAATTCCAGTTCCAGCCCAGAAAATGCAATGCATGTCATGGGATAACCTAACACCACTCCTTCCTTAAAATTCACCACCAACCCCGATTCCAAGTTTATACCTCTTTCAAGACTCAAATCAAGAATCATACCTCTCAGAAAATCTTTTAGAAACTCAACGCCATCTCTCTGTATAGAATGACCTTGGCTTTTAGAAATATATTCTAGGGGCACCTGGGTGGCTCAGTCGTTAAGCGTCTGCCTTCGGCTCAGGTCATGGTCCCAGGGTCCTGGGATCGAGCCCCGTATCAAGCCCCGTATCAAGCCCCGTATCGAGCCCCGCATCGGGCTCCCTGCTCGGCGGGAAGCCTGCCTCTCCCCGCTCCACTCCCCCTGCCTGTGCTCCTCTCTCAATGTGTCTCTCTCTGTCAAATAAATAAATAAAATCTTTAAAAAAAAAAAAAGATTTAGAAATATATTCTATACCACATAATCAGCTATTTAACATTACCTTTAGAGATCTTTTGTATCTGTAATGTGGTAAGTGGAAAACCAGTAAAATGCACATTTGTACAAGAGAAAATCATTATGGCACACTGGATCCTCCAGACTTTTTAAAGTCTATATAGTCTAGAAAAACCGTAGAACGTTTTGGTTACTGTTTTGTATTATTTTTGAAATGGTAAAAATAAATGGTGAAGTTTAACATACAAATAATACTGGTTCTTCCTTATTTGGGCAGAGAAAAATATATAAAATACCTAGTTGTGGGGTACACAATCATGTAGAGTCCTTTTTTTTTTTTTTTGAATTTTCAGATCTAAATTCAGTTTGTTCAAACTGTGAGTTGGAACCCATTAGTGAGTAGACCAGCATTTTGTTAGTTAAAAAAGTTTGAAAAATGTAGCTCTAAAAAATTTGTTTACATTTTTCATTAGAAATGGATCAAAATGGGTAAATGTGTGAGCATCAAAGATTCAATCTTTAATTTGGAACTTAAATATTATATCTTTTTTTGAGCTAAAAAAAATCCCAAATGTGCTTTAAAATAAGTTGGTTTAGATAATCTACTTTATATAAATAAACAGTGCAGGTCCTTAGTTTTCCAGTTATACTTTACCCCCATCCACAAGAAAGTACAGCAGGAATGAACAATGTTAAGAATTATGTTTCTGGTCTCATCCATCTTTTTAACTTGCATCATTATATATTTTCTGTAAAGTTTGTGAAAATGATAGAAAGACATACAATATATCAGAGCAGAGACCAGAAATAGACCTGTACACCGGGGATAACCTGACCGACCTGTGTCCTCCCCTAAATTTATATGCTGAAAGTTGACACCCAATGTCATGGCCCTGGGAGGTGAAACATTTGGGAGGTAATTAGGTTATGAACATAGAGCCCTCACAAATAGGACTGGTGCCCTTATAAGAGGTGAGAGCTGGTTCATTCTCCTTCCACCACCATAAAGATACAATGAAAGGTTGGCAGTCTGCCTCAGAGAAAAGGCTCTCAGCGGAACCGACCATGCCAATACCGTGATCTTGACTTCCAGCCTCCAGAAGTATGAGAAATCAATTTCTCATAAGGTGATAAGCCACCCAGTGTATGGTATTTTGTTACAGCAGCCTGAATTGACTAGGACACTGACTCATAACAAAGGTGGCAGTGAGAAAAGACTAGTGTTTACAAAAGCAATGCTGAGACAACTGGTTATCTATGTGGGAAAGAAAAGAATCTTCACTTGTAATTCATACTGCACACAAAAAGAAGTTGCAGATTATAGCTATAATTATGGATTGCAGATATAATTGTGAAAGGTAAAATAATACAACTTTAAGAAGGACATGGAAAATATCTAAAATTTGGGCTTGAGTCTTTTTTCTTTTTTTAAAGATTTTATTTATTTATCTGAGAGAGAGTGAGAGAGAGAGAGAGAGAGAGCATGAGAGGGGGGAGGGTCAGAGGGAGAAGCAGGCTCCCTGCTGAGCAGGGAGCCCGATGCGGGACTCGATCCAGGGACTCCAGGATCATGACCTGAGCCGAAGGCAGTCGCTTAACCAACTGAGCCACCCAGGTGCCCTGGGCTTGCGTCTTAATCAACACACAAAAAGTATTGAATACAGGGCACCTGGGTGGTTCAGTCAGTTAAATGTCCAATCATGATCTCAGGGTGGTAAGTTCGAGCCTGGCATGGGGCTCTGTGCTCAGCGGGGAGTCAGCTTGAGATTCTCTCTTCCTCTGCCCCTCCCCCCACTCAGCTCATGCATGTGCAAGAGCTTGCTCTCTCTCTCTCTCAAAAAAAAAAAAATGTTGAATATAAAGAAAAAATGCTAAATTGGATGAGATTGAAATTATGAAGTTTAAAGATTTTTTATTTATTTATTTGAGAGAGAGAATGAGATAGAGAGAGAGCATGAGAGGGGGGAGGGTCAGAGGGAGAAGCAGACTCCCCGCTGAGCAGGGAGCCCGATGCGGGACTCGATCCCGGGACTCCAGGATCATGACCTGAACCAAAGGCAGTCGCCTAACCAACTGAGCCAGCCAGGCGCCCTGAAATTATAAAGTTTAAAAGGCACCACTGAAAGAATAGGGCATACGACAGTGATCTTTTAAAAAGGTAAATGAGATGCCCCTCTTCCAGTCACTTTCCATCTCCCTTAGAAAAAAATTCAAATTCTTTCCTGTCTTAGAAGGTAGACAGTGGTGTGGCCTATACCCACCACCTCCTGTCTCAACTGCACTCATTTTCCCTCAAGCCTAACCTTCCTTCCTTGTTCTTCTACAGCCATGCCAGGCTCACTGACGGCATTTTTGCATTTGTCTCTCTTCTGTCTGAAATTCTCTGCCCAGATTACTACAAGCCTGGTTCTTGGCTTCATTCTGGTTTCAGCTTCAGTGGTAGCTTGGAGCCAGCGTACATAAATTTCCTCAAATTCTATCATATCTACAAGATTTATTTTCTTCTTTGAGAGGGTATTACCCTCCCCTGGGCTGGCAGAAGTAGAAAAGAGAGGCAGCTTAGGACCAAATTTTAATTGCTCCACTTAGAAGTGCATTCTGTAAATAGCAAAGGGCAAAAGAAAAAGTAAGTGGATTTTCTTCAGAGTACTGACGAGGTTTCTTCACTTCTACTGGGATTTTTTTCTTTGGGTGAATATGGAAGGTAATGGCAGAGGTTTCTGGGTGTATTTTTACTCTTTTCTACAGAAGGAGCCAAGAAATTACTGCTGTGGTAGGATTCTAAATGTGTGTCTTGCTGGCCCAATCCAGGAGCCCTTTGAGCCTGGGAATGGGTCTCAGATGGGCCTTTCTGGGTTAGAATCACTTGTAGTCTCTAGGATGGGATTTCTCCTTTCCCTAGCTTCTAGAGTTTCACCCAGAGAAGTCAGTCATAAAATTCAAGAGAGGAAAGTATCTTAAGAAACTGTCATAAAAAAGAATTCTCAAACCCTGAGGGGAAATAATTTTAGCTCTGTTAACTGGAGGGACCATACTCTTGGATCCCCTTTTCAGAACTCTTCCCCATGTGTATCCACTCTCTCCTATTTCTTGACCAGCACCATATTCTGACCCTCTGAGTCCTGTGAGTTAATTCTCCTTAATGTTCCTAAATATTCTTTCCTTTCTGTGTGTGTGCCTGTGTGTGCTTCCTCTATTTACAATCCTCTTTGGCTTCCATTTTAGGATATTGAATTGCTTTTTTTTGTTCATTTGATGACTTCCTCCTTTGAGTATGTTCAGAGAGAAAGTAAATTGTATATTTAATATCCTTTCAGCATTGCCCTTTTAATTATTTCTAATGACAATGAACAGCTTTTTCTTTCTCAAACAAAGGGGTCTCTGGGCATTTGGGTCCCCTCTATGTAAGTGCCAAGACTTCTAAACTGACACTCGGCAGCCACTCTCTTGTCTTTCCAATCCATTATTTCTATGACAACCACTTATTTTCCTGAACACTGATGAGATGATATCTTTTACCTCTGTGACAATTTTGAATAGGTCCTAAAGCATACAAAAAAAAAAAAAAGTGCAAAGTCATTAGCATGCTTTTTGAAGTCCTCCCTAGTCTGGTTCCAACCTCTTCTCTTTTCCCACTCTACATACTAAACTATTCCAGAGGTCTTCCACCTGTGGTGCCTTGTCCAAGTGTAGTCTGTTGTCTGTCATGAGCTAAGAAAGGTTTTCACATTTTTGAATTATTGAACAGAAAATCAAAAGAAAAGTAATATATTCTGACATTGAAGCTTATATGAAATTAAAAGTTCATTAACCCTGAGCAAAATATTATTGGAACAGAGCCATGCCCATTCATTTGCCATTGGATATGGCTACTTTGTGTATTCTGGCAGAGTTGAGTCATTGTGACACAAAACCTAAAATATTTATTATCTGGTCCTTTACAAAGAAAAGTTTACTGACCCCTGAACTATTCCTTTTTATCTGAATAGGGCTGCTTCATTTGCAAAATTCTGCTGTTGTTTATGTGTATCCTTAATACTGAGCCACGTATCCCATTTGACCACACAAGTGGTCAAACAATTCTGCACTGGTCTGTCCCCATCACAAGGCTCTGTACAGTTCCTTAAGGGAGCCAATCTCACGCCTTTCCAGAAGTCCTTCTGTGCCCTTGTATGCCAACAACCATTACCATCATCTAGCCTTAATAAACCACCTGGCTTCCCCTGAAGCCCTCTCAGGTTGAGGCTCTTTATTTTTTTCACACCTTTCACCCCACACCATGGATGAATGTTCTTTTCCCTCAGTGCTCCCTCCGGACCTTTTTCTCTTCTCACTCATACCAACCTGCTCTTTTGAAGTTTAGGCTATCAGACTATATTATCCAGCACTACTCCTTGATGCAGACAAATCTAAGTACTCGCTACTCATCTTAGTGATTTCAGTATCCACTTGGATGATTCTTCCTGACTCCTGCCACCTCAGGGTGTAAACTCATCCTTACCTGTAACTGTACCATAAACCTTTATCCAAACCCCTGAGGTCTAATGTATTTCCAAATTCACATTTTTTTTTTTTAATTTTAGAAAAGTAGTACAGTTCCTATGCCATGTTGTATAATACCATCTGTAGTGAAACTGATGATTATTCTCAAATAAGTGGGACCAGTAAAGGATTTAAATAGCTATGTGCCTATTCAGGTTGAATTTTGTTGCCAAATGAGTTGTGAACCATCTTATAAAAATTTTGTTTGTTTGTTTGTTTGTTTTTTCCAATGATCCTTTTGGATTATGGAATTGCAGAAAGGGATTGTGGACCTGGGCCTTAAGTGGCCTTGTTCCCTGCTCAGTCCATTTACTCTTCCAATAAAGCTACTACCCTGGTTAGATGCAACTCACTTACTCCTGAGCTTGCATCCAAGCAGCTGAACGAACACACAACTTTGCAAATGGGTCTCCTGCGAAATCACAATCCCTAATGTGGTGTCACGGCAAGCAACATAATCATTCTCACCAAGGGTAGTGTCGCCCCCTAGAGAGCATTGAGTGTTTCGTGGAGATGTTTTCGGTCTCCGTATACCCACACCTGAGCATTTACATGTGTAAATACATTTATTTTATTATTACTTACTTTCCTTTTTATATATATATATATATATTACGGTGAGGACATTATATTGATTTAAAATGTGTGTGTAGCTAGGTTAAATTGTTGCTTTATTTTTACAATAGTAGCAAGGGTGTTAAAAATATGTTATAAAAGTGGTCACTGGGTTTGATAGGGTTGAGAAAACTGTCCTAGACAATTCACTTTCCCACAATTATGTACTTATGTATTTATTTATATAAGAGACTTTATTTTTTGGAGCAGTTTTAGGTCCACAGCAAAATGGAGCAAAAGTACAGAGATTTCCCTCATGGCCCCTGCTGCCACTCAACCATCCCCTCCTTCATTATGAACACCCCCCAACAGAGTGGTTGATTCATTACAACTGATGAACCTACATTGACACATCATTATCATCCAAAGTGCATAGTTTATATTAAGGTTCACTCTTGGTTTTGTATACTCTATGGGTTTGAACAAATATACGGTGACATGTATCCACTATTATAGTATCATATGGTATAGTTTCTCTACCTTAAAAGTTTTCTGTGCTCCACCTATTCCATCCCTTTTCCCCCATCTCATGATTGTTTCACACTTTTCTCTTTCCTCAAACCTCTAACAACTTTTCCCAAGTACTATCATCTAAGTATGTTACTGCACTGAGAATTAAAAACAACTGGAAGAGAACCTCTTTGCACTCCACCATCCTACTCATTTGCATCTCTACCCAGGAACTTTGCATCCTTCCTTAGTAATGTGGGTCAATTGTGCTTCCAGCCAAGGCTTCCCTTTCATTTATCACTGGATGCCATTTTGTCTTGACTACTCAAGGACATTGTTCAAACAATTATTCCCTCTCTCCCCCATCTTCATTTTGTTTCCCCCTCTCTCAACTCTGGAGAGAATGCCACTGACATTCAAGCACACTTGCTGTGATAATGAGAATTCTAAAAATAATTTCCTTGACCCTGCACCCCCCCAAGTTAGTTTACTCACCCATCCCATTTTATTGCTTCCTTTTATAGAAATTCCTAAAAGGATTCTCTTCTTTTGCTTCTCAAATTATGATTGGCCAACAACATCAGCATCACCAAGGAACTTGGTAAAAACACAGACTCTCAGATCCTACTCTGGACCTATTGAATCAGAAAACATTTTAATAGGATCACCAAGATTTATAATGACATTAAAGTTTGAGAAGCACTAATCTGTAGTACTGATTTTCAGTTATCCTTGTAGTTTTCTCTCGAATCTACTTCAAATAATTGTTCCTTCCTACTCTCTACTGAAACAGGTCTTTTTAATAGTTTTTATTTGAATGTAGTTGACACATAATTTTACATTCGTTTCAGGTGTACAACATAGTGACTCAACATGTCTATACATCATGCTGTGCTCACCACAAGTGTAGCTACCATCTGTCATCAGACACTATTACAATACCATGGACTATATTGTGCCTTGTACTTCCATGACTTATTCATTCCATAACCGAAAGTCTGTATCTTCCACTCCCCTGCACTCATTTTGCCCATTCCCCCACCCTTTCAAGGCCACCAATTATCTCCAAATTGCTAAATTCACAAATTTCACTACTCATTTTACTGTGTATTATTTGACATGGTTGAAATCTCTATTTATTGTGCCTCCTCATCTTTAAGGCCATTAACATCTGTGCAAGGGACTCAATCCTTGAGCCTTTTCCCTTCCCTTCATTTATTCTCCAACTGGTCTCATCTAGCGCCATGGCCTTTCATGCTGCCTATTGATATGGTGCCCATGTTTCACATTTCAAGGCTAAGGTCAAATACCCACTTCTTGCTGGAACATTTACAGATTCTCCCAGCAGCTATTAATCACCATCTCTTCAAAGTGATTATTCCATCACTTTGTACTTCTAGTTTCTCACTTTTTTCCATTTTACTTTATAGTTTGTTTGTAAGCTCTTTGGAGACAGGATCCATATCCATCTCTATGTACTCACATCTCATTCTTTTATTAAAAATATATTTTTCTCATGTAACAAGTGCTCATTAAGTGAGTATTAAAGAGAATTTTTCCTCCCTTCCTGAAATGTATGATATTCCATGTATAGTTTGCTCCTGGATTGTTGAAATCTGCACCTACACTCTTCCTGTTATCCTTAATAAGCCAATCTTCATGTAAGCAGTCTATATTAATCTTTTCTTGTAAAAACACTAAAAAATTGTAGGCAAGAGAAGAGATAAATGTGTACCAACTGAATTTCAAAACACCTTTTCAGACACATTCAGACTTACAGAATATTGCACATAAAACTGCTACTTGGAGGGACACACTCTACAGAATAAATCAGAGAAATTAGACTCTTAAAATGGTCTTCTTTCAGCTCTTTCCATAGTTGGCTTCTCATCATTTACATTTCAGATCTAATGGGATCACCAGAGAAAGGCTTTCCCTAATCATCTTTTCTGAAATAATACTTTTCAGTCATGCTCTGTCTTATTATGTTGTTTTATTTTAATCATTTAGTGATGATTATCTGAAATTATTTATATTTTTATATTTTTATTGTCCATTTCCTGACCTTGTGGAATGCAAGCCCCATAACTGGAGAAACTTGGCTTTGTCTGTGTTCTGCAGTTATCAGTAAACAGTGTGTGGCATATAGTATGTGCTCAGTAAATATTTGTTGAGTGAGTGAATAGGTACAACCTGAGGATACTGGAAAGCTTCTTTGGTCCTGATCCCCATCTGCAGAGAAATGAATTACAAATCTTATATTAATATAACTTCATGATGAGATAGGGAGAAGGGAGAAGAATATTAATGACTGAAGGGCTACTGACTGCCTTTGAAAGACTTAGATGTCTTTTGGATTTTGAAATGGAAAGTTATTTAAGAAATACCTATCAAGCTAAAATATAAATATTTTACTGAGAACTTTGAAGTGGGTATTAAATAAATACTCTCTGATGGACTAATTTGGCCACTTACTTGGCAGAAATTTTATATAGGTAGCTGGAATAATTTATCCTCCAGAGCCCATGTTTGGAACTGCAAAGGCCCTATAAAAGGTTACAATAAATTTTGTTTTCCTTGCTCACCTTTCAGTTCTATTTCCCAAGTGTTTTTTGGTGTTGTTTTGTTATTTTATTGGAGTATAGTTGACATACAATGTTATATCAGTTTCAGGTAACAGCATAGTGATTTGGCAATTTCATATTATGTATCTCAGATCAGGGGCATTGGCATCACCTGGAAGCTTGTCAGAAATGAAGATTTTTAGGTCTAACTCTAGATCTACTGAAATAATCTAAATGTTTTTAAAGACTTTATTTATGTATTTGACAGAGAGAAAGAGAGCACAAGCAGAGGAGAAGCAGGCAGAGGGAGAGGAGAAGCAGACTCCCCGAGGAGCAGGGACCCCGATGTGGGGCTAGATACCAGGACCCAGGGATCATGACCTGAGCCAAAGGCAGACGCTTAACCCACTGAGCCACCCAGGCGCCCCTGAAATAATCTAAATTTTAACAAAATACACAGGTCATTCATGTGCACATTTACATTTGAGGACCAGTACAATAAAAACCATATCCAATGAAGAAGTAACTAATAGCTGTTTCTAAAAAGAGTAGAAGGGTGAACATAGGGCAAAGATTGAAGCTGGGGGTGAGGGGTGTATGAACAGTGGGTTAAAGGAAGTAAGTTTTCATAACCAACAAGGAAATTGAAGCAGTAATCAAAAAATCTCCCAACAAAGAAGAGTCCAGGGCCAGATGGCTTTCGACTTCTCCCAAACATTTAAAGAAGAATTAATACCTATTCTTCTGAAGCTGTTTCAAAAAATAGAAATGGAAGGAAAACTTCCAAACTCTTTCTATGAGGCCAGCATTACCTTTATCCCCAAACCAGACAAAGACCCCACCAAAAAGGAGAATTACAGACCAATATCCCTGATGAACATGGATGCAAAAAGTCTCACCAAAATACTAGCCAATAGGATCCAACAGTACATTGAAAGGATTATTCACCATGACCAAGTGGGATTTATTCCTGGGCTGCAAGGGTGGCTCAACACAAGGCAGTCGGCCACAGCAACTTTTTGCTAGGCACATCTCCAAAGGCAAGGGAAACAAAGGCAAAAATGAAATATTGGGATTTCATCAAGATAAAAAGCTTTTGCACAGCAAAGAAAACAGTTGACAAAACCAAAAGACAACCAACAGAATGGGAGAAGATATTTGCAAATGACATATCCGATAAAGGGCTAGTATCCAAAATATATAAAAAACTTATCAAACTCAACCCCCAAAGAACAAATAATCTGGGGCACCTGGGTGGCTCAGTCATTAAGCATCTGCCTTCAGCTCAGGTCATGATCCCAGCTCCTGGGATCGAGCCCCGAATCGGGCTCCCTGCTCGGCGGGAAGCTTGCTTCTCCCTCTGCCACTCCCCCTGCTTGTGTTCCCTCTCTTGCTGTGTGTCTCCTTGTCAAATAAATAAATAAAATCTTAAAAAAAAAGAACAAATAATCGAATCAAGAAGTGGGCAGAAGACATGAAGAGACATTTCCCAAAGAAGACATCCAAATGGCCAACAGACACATGAAAAAGTGCTCAACATCACTCGGCATCAGGGAAATCCAAATCAAAACCACAATGAGATATCCCCTCTCACCAATCAGAATGGTTAAAATTAACAATTCAGGAAATGACAGATGTTGGGGAAGATGTAGAGAAAGGGGAGCACTCCTACACTGTTAGTGGGACTGCAAGCTGGTGCAGCCACTCCGGAAAACAGTATGGAGGTTCCTCAAGAAATTGAAAATAGAGCTACCCTACGACCCAGCAATTGCACTGCAAGGTATTTATCCCAAAAATACAAATGTAGTGATCTGAAGGAGCATCTTCACCCCAATGTTTATAGCAGCAATGTCCACAATAGCCAAACTATGGAAAGAGCCCAGATGTCCATCAACAGATGAATGGATACAGAAGATGTGGTATATATTTACAGTGGAATACTACTCAGCCATAAAAAAGAATGGAATCTTGCCATTTGCAATGACATGGATGGAACTAGAGGGTATTATGCTAAGTGAAATAATTCCATCAGAGAAAGACAATTACTGATATGTGGAATTTAAGAAATAAAACAGACGATCATGGGGGAAGGGAGGGAAAAATAAAACAAGATGAAATCAGAGAGGGAGACAAGTCATAAGAGACTCTTAATCATAGGAAACAAGCTGAGGGTTGCTGGCGGGAAGTGGGGTGGGGAGATGGGGTAACTGGGTGATGGTATTAAGGAGGGCACATGAGGTAATGAGCACTCTGTATTATATAAGACTGATGAATCACTGAACTCTACCTCTGAAACTAATAATACACTATATGTTAATGGAAAGTAAGAAAGAAAGAAAGAAAGAAAGAAAGAAAGAAAGAAAGAAAGAAAGAAAGAAAGAAAGAAAGAAAGAAAGAAAGAAAACGAAAGAAAGGGGTGCCTGGGTGGCTCAGTTGGTTAAGCGACTGCCTTCAGCTCAGGTCATGATCCTGGAGTCCCTGGATCGAGTCCCGCATCGGGCTCCCTGCTCAGCAGGGAGTCTGCTTCTTCCTCTGGCCCTCCCCCCTCTCATGTGCTCTCTCTCATTCTCTCTCTCTCAAATAACTAAATAAAATCTTTAAAAAAAAAAGAAAACGAAAGAAAGAAAGAGAAAAGAAAGAAGGAAAGAAAAGGAAATCCCACTGAAGGGGGAACCATAAAAAATAATCTTAAAAAAATCTCTGCAAAACCCCCCCCAAAACTGTTACGCTGGATGATAGGATAACAGATAACATTAATTTTCTTCTTTGTGCATTTCAGTATTTTCTAAATATCTAAAATAAAATTTAAAATTAAAAAAAGAAGCAAGTTATCCAAACAAGGATTAAATGCTATTCATTTTCAACACATGGTCATAATAAACAACTTGGATGAACACACACGTCATTGAGTCTAGTGACTAGTCTAAGATAGCACAGGTATTTGGCATTACATAGAAAATGGAGGACAAATCTATTTTCTGACTTGATTATAATGAAACACATTTTTTCCCCATTGAGAGTTTTAACTCAGCGCTTAATGATTCATGAGTTTCCTCAAGGCTTTTTAGTACCTTTGAAGGAGTCAGAAAGTGATAGGTTTGGTTCTATGCAGTAGGTCAACTTGAGCCACAAAGGAGAAAGAAGGAAGGAAAAAACTTGGAGAAATAGAGAAGTCTGCATGTGTGGAGGCATATGGAATAGGGTTGTTGAAATAGATTCCTATATATCTTTATATATAAGAAGGGATTTGCTTTTTCCTTGGTGTTTAAGAACGTAAGTAGTGCTACAGATGTTATTTGGGAAAGAGGAAAAGAACTGAAATTGAGTTCAAATAGACTTTTGGAGTGGGCAGGGGACTTATATCCTGAAATAAAAATTCAAGAAGAAATAGATCTATGCTTATGTACTTAAATCTGGGAAGTTATCATGATTTACTAACACACTATATTGGCATGACATCTTTATGAAGTCACTTTAAGCTTTCCTATATTTTTAATTAGAAGTCATTTAGCCAATGCCTGTGCTTATTGGCAGCAATGGACTTAAATGGCTATGGAATTAAAAAATGAATAATGAATGTTGCCCTCCCCTCTAAACACCCCAGATTGACCAAGGAGAGGTGATCACTCTGCATGTCAAAGATGTTTCTGAAATGGAATTTGGAGAAATGGGGTTTCACACTCCATCTCCCATTTTCCTTCTGTTTTAACACAGGTCCCAATATAATGCTTTGTACTTAGTAAAGCATTTTTTCACTATTTAGTCTACTCAGTGACTGTGGTCAGTGAATCCTGATGGCTTTGAATAAAAAGTCAGATATAATCACAAGTCAGGGGAGCAACTTTCAAGAGTCTATTTCTTAAAGAGCTTTTACTTAAATCCATGGCCTTCTTAATCTGTGTGCCCTTTGGATGGGAGGGGGAGAGATTAGGTGAGTAGAAGACTTTTTGTGGGTATAATTCTGATGCATCCATAATCTAACAAACCTTTACCTCTGACTTTGCCTATAAATTATCGAAGTCTCGTTGACACAAGTTATATTAGTTTGCTAGGGCTCCCATAACAAGGTGCCATAAAATGAGTGGCTTATAAATAACAGAAATTAAATTTCTTACTATTCTGGAGGCTGGAAGTCTGAGATCAAGACGTCAGTAGGGTTAGTTCCTTCTGAGTCCTCTCCTCTTGGCTTGTAGATGGCTGCCTTCACCCTGTGTCTTCACATGGTCTTCCCACTATATGTCTTTGTCCTAATCACTTCTTATAAGTACACTAGTCATATTGGATCAGGACCCACTCTAATGACCTCATTTTAACTTCATTGCTTCTTGAAAGACTCTATCTCCAAATACAGTCACATTCATTCAACGTAGGAATTGGTGAGTGGGAGCACAATTCAGCCCATAACACAGGGCAAATACACGACCAGGCATAAAGCGTGGTTGTTAAGGAGAAGACTAATGAGAAATAGAACTTCATGTTTCATCAGTGTCATATCATCTGCTTTCCTGAACTCCCAGGATGAAGTCTTTCTTTCATCATGGAAATTAGGAAGGGAATAAAAGACTATTCTCTGCAAACTCTTCCCTTTAATTTATTGCCTGCTTTCTAAGGGATTTTCCTTGTTGGTAGGTATACTAAACCTGGCTAGGGAGAATTTTAGATGGGTTGCCCTGTGGGTGGTCAAATTGTGCCCTTCACAAATCCAACCTAAGCTCCACTCTTCAAGCCATGAGCCAGGTCAGTCTGGGAGGAAGGGCTACCTTTCCTTTTGAATAAAGACACCTCTACCTAGGGCTTCATCCTTCTGAAGGGGCCACTTTTTCAAATATACACACCAACAAAAGGGACCTGTTATATTCTCACAAAATCATCATATAATCTTTGTATGGAGGTTTCCTTTTTTTCTTCTCTCGCTGTCTTTTGCCTCTTGGTAGTATTGCGTGTAGAAGTGAAAAAAATGATTATTTTGTTCAGGAAATTTCATGAAGCCATTCTCAGTAACACTTCAAGCTGATCTGTGAAGACCTATGTAACTGAAGCACAGGGGAGGAAATCTCCAGGGTGAGCATGATAAAAAAAAAAAAAAAAGCTTCCTACTCGGAAGTCAGGGTTTCTGAAGAGAGCGAAGCTTCCACTCCCCTTACTCATGGTCTACTCCGCTGCTTGAGTCCTCAGCCGCAGAATACTGGGACTTCAACAAAAGATGATTTTGTTTGCTTTATAATTTTTATTCATTTTTTGAATAGATAGTGAAGTACAATGTATTCAAATCTTCAAAATCGCATGTTCAAAATTTGAAACGTGTGAAAAACTGTGCAGCTGTAAGTCTTCAGAGAGGCAGAGACTTGCTAATTGAAGTGTGGTGCATGAATCAGCCACAGCAGCAGCACCTTGTGAGAAATGTAGAATCTCTGATCCTACTCCAGACCTATAGGACCAAAACTGTATTTTAACAAAATCCAGGTGATCCACATACACATAAAAATTGACAGCTTTTGTAGATGCGTGAGTGTAAACATTGTGAATCTGAGTCTCAGCTATAGCACTTTCTCAACACCAAGGCAGGCTAAGTTCAACCTCATCTTAGCATCCGTGTCTTAGAGTTGCCTCAAATCCCTAAAACCTATGGCCACATGAATGGAGTTAACAGAGACAGCAAGTATATTATTCATATTTAAGGTCAACATAATTGGTTTCACTGGCTTTGTTTCATATAGTTAATCTGAGCAACTGTGTAAATAGCAACACTGCAGAAAGAATAGAATAGACAAACTGATCTCATAAAGTATCCCACTACAGGGAAACTGTCACGCTTTGATAATTCTTGCTCACTTGATGGAGTGTGCGTGCATGTGTGTGTGTGTGTGTGTGTGTGTGTGTGTATGGAGGGAAGAGGAGATACTGTCTTACTTTACTCCTAATATTTTAAAGATTGAGTTTCCATTTGGAAGCTCTAGAACTCACTCTGATGAAAATTTGTATATGATATCCAATCCATTTCTACAAGGGGAAGAAGATCATTGTGGGCCTCCCCCTAGAAGATAGGGTATCGTGACCTTTGCTTCTATCCCAAACAAATATGTGTGTATTGTGGTATGTATTCATAGAAAGACTCAGTTTAGATTGGTTCATTTAGTATTGGATGCCTTTTTGTTAATTTGAATAATCCTATAATAAATATAAATAAATTGAAAGGCAAAATTGAGTTCTACCTATTGGATGCCATCCAATGAAATGAATATAATGTGGGTCACTTTATGTCTTAGGCATCCATAGTTTCAAAAGATTGTTTTATACATAAATGAATAAATACATATACATTCTTCTTCTTCCCCTTTCAATAAATGGGAGCATATGCAATATTGTGGGTACTTTTAGTATATCCCTTACATTTGCACACCTTCTCTCTTACTGCAACTGCAAGGAATAACCATGTACTGCTCAATTATAAGGCATTGTCAGGTACAGAAGCTTTATTTAGGGTGACTTAGAGCTTCTCCAGAGCTGTCTGGTGAGACCTCCAAGGCTAAAATTATGATAGAGATGAAAAGTCACTTGCTTATTTTCTGATGTCTTGAAATGATTTATTAAAAAGTATTATGAATTTATTTTCTGAAAAGGATAATACATGTACATGATACAAACAGTACAAGAAAACAAGGAAAACTAGAAAAGGAAGTCTTTTCAACTCCTGACCTCTAGTCACCCAGTTTCTGTCCCAAGGACAATTGTTATGTTGTCTTCTGAAGCTTTGTTGTCTCTTCACCCAGATATTTCTTGCTTTGGCTTTCAAGAAGACAATTTATCCTGAAAGAGCAATAAGCCACATTAAATGGTTGTTTTTTCACAATGGGTATTTAATCCAAAGGCCGTCTTCATGGCTTCCCAGGCTTCCCAGGTATAAACCTGGAAGATGATTCCTACAATTTGGCTTTTTTTAGGAATAAGGAAAATTTCAAAATCTTAGAGTGCACTGGTTACTTCCATGTAGCATTATTACTGCCTGTATTGTTGCAGCAAATACTCACTTCTAAAATCCCTCTGATTTTTTTTATTCTTATGTTAATTCCCATACATTACATCATTAGTTCTAGATGAAGTGTTCCATGATTCATTGTTTGTGCACAACACCCAGTGCTCCATGCAGAATGTGCCCTCCTCAATACCCACCACCAGGCTAACCCATCCTCCCACCCCCCTCCCCTCTAGAACCCTCAGTTTGTTTTTCAGAGTCCATCGTCTCTCATGGCTCGTCTACCCCTCCGATTTCCCCCCCTTCATTCTTCCCCTCCTGCAATCTTCTTCTTTTTTTCTTAACATATATTGCATTATTTGTTTCAGAGGTACAGATCTGAGATTCAACAGTCTTGCACAATTCACAGCGCTTACCAGAGCACATACCCTCCCCAGTGTCTATCACCCAGTCACCCCATCCCTCCCACCCCACCCCCCACTCCAACAACACTCAGTTTGTTTCCTGCGTAAAATCCCTCTGATTCTTAGTGAGATAGGCATTCTGAAAGAATTAGGAAAAATGGAGCTCATGAATGCGGTCACTCCATTTCCTCTCCTCTCTCTCTCTCTCTCTATGTCCTTTTAAGGCTATCATAGTCAGTTCATGAAACATTTCTCACCCTTCACAATGATCCCTGAATTTGTCTTTAGTTGTGACTACTGTTTCTTGTTCCAATAGAGAAACTAGAATTATTTTGTGTAGCTACGTGATTAATGTGACCTAAGCATTCAGAGTTTAAATTATTAACATTTATATAAAAATTAACATTGATATGTTGTGTATTTAAACACAAAATTCACATGAAGTTTTAAGATAAAATAGAAGCCTTCAAAGAGAAATTAAGCCTGTGGCACCATATTTTTTCTCTCACTAGAGGCAATTCTTGGAAAATTTTGGTAAGCATTATAAATACATAAATCTCTGTGGAAGTTGAATGATGAACTAAAGCTGGCATATACAAAATGAAGAGCAAAGAGTAGGTGTTAAAATTGGAATGTGGGAGGCGAACAGTTTTTCGGTGACTTAGTGAAATGAATGCAATTTAATGATGTAACAGTCTGTGATTGAAATAAGAAAACATTGATGGAACCCAATTGCAGCTAAGAATATGTCCTATGTTAATAGGAGGCTTTTTTAAAAAAGAAATATATATATGTGGTACAATGTGAATATTTTTCCTACACTCCTAAAAGTCAGATAATTAAATTCTACTGTCAAACAAGTGTTGATTTTAAAAATCATTATTACCTTTATTAAACAGCATTTTAATAGATGCTAAAAGAAGGTAATTCCTATTACCTAAAGACAATTTGTTCTTTGTTCTCAGGAAAACTAGAGTGGTAGTTAAAACAGTTATTAAAAGATGATAGAAAAAAAAGTCAAAAAGCAGTTTTTCCCTCATAGTTGGTTTAACTAAAATGCCAGGATTTCCTTTCGGCATCATAAATTCATGTTACCTTCTGAGCTTCCCACCTCCAGTTACATTGTGAGATCTTTGGGTAATTTTACTTAAAATATTTTAGCATATTTTTAGTATGTTGATTTATAATACTGTTGGATCATATGACAAAATATAATTATTTATAATTAATGTGGAGTGTGAAATATATGTAAGTGTAAATTAACATTAATCTATACCTTAGGAGTAGTTGATTAGCCTTTGAACTGCTTCAATCAGCTTGAGATGTGGACACAGCCTTTTTAAATATTAATATCTAAATCTAAACCAGAGAGATTGTTAATTAGCCCATGGGATATAGGAAAAAATATTTCATTGGTGAGATGAGCAATGTTCAAAATGTATAGTAGGCAAGAAAGATTGTGCAGGATCTATGCCTTTGAATAAAGCATAAGTAGCTCACAAGACCTGCATCCTAATCTTGTCAGAGTAGTCCCTTAAGTCTAGGGCTTCCTTTGATCCTATGACCCCACCCTCACAGGTAACCATTATGTAACTGATACAACAAGAAAGTTTGCTTATTCTATCAGCAAAATTTTGCATCTGTTTTGAAGTGAACCTTTTGTACGATGTGCTTGTTAGAACACCCAAGAGCTGAGAGTGGCAAGAGGTTATATGGCTGTTTTTCTACCTACTTGCTATGAGGTATTTATAGGATTGCGAGAATGATGTCTCGGACTTGCTTTCCTGTAATGTACTACTTGGAAACTAGGTAGTAAAGGGCGAGATGCCTAGAACCAGTTGGAATCCAGTGATTTTCATTATCAGATGCTGACAATTGTTCAATGAACTAATACTTTCTACATTAGTGTCAAACATTTCAGGTTTAAATACCCAACCAGAGTTGGCGAGGATCTATTGGTCTATCCCGGTGAATGTTCCATGTGTATTTTGTTGTTGGATGGAGTCTTCTATAAAGGTCAATTGGAACAAATTAGTAGATGCTGCTGTTCAAGTCTTCTATATCCTCACTGATTTTCTGTCTGCTCTATCAATTACTGAGACGAGGGCTGATGTCTCCAGGAGCAACTCTGCATTTGTCTACTCTCCTTTCATTTCTGTAAGCTTTGGCTTTATGTGTTTTGGAGCTCTACGATTAGTTAGGCACATGTTTAGGGCTGTTATCTCATCTTGATGGATTGACCCTTTTATAATTATGTAATGTCCCTTGCTATCCCTAGTGATATTAGGGGTGATATCAGATAGTGTTCTGATATTAATATAGCTATTCTACTTTGTTATGATTGTTATGACTGATGTTTACATGGAATATCCCGTTTTTTCTCTTGTAAAAGCACCATAAACCTTAGATTCCCTGTGACAAATATCTCTAATGGTAGAAAATGGGGAGTGTTTGGGAGGAATTTCAATCTTGGATGCTTCACTGTGACTAAACTGCATGTAAGTAACAGATGACTTAACAGAACTATTGTCAGAACAGTTCTGAGATGTATTCCTTAAGAATGAATGTGAACACCCTCCCCTTTAAATATAGTGCCTCTGAATACTAAAGACCTATGAAAAAACAACACCTTTAAAGTACATCTCTTAAAAATAAATTATCTATTCATTTTGGGTATTTAAAAAAGAAATCATTATAAAAGACGTAGCTATAATATAAAAAGTACTTTTTTTTTCACAAACCTACAAACTTAATATGATAGTCTACTAAAACTATTGAATGGCTTTTGATACTCTTTCATGCGTTCGATAATGTGTCTGTCCAGTCTAATGAAATATTGTGTCTCAATTTGTTCGGGGATAATGGTACAATAAAATGTAGGTTTAAGCATGAAAACCTTATCAATACAATTTGTGGGTTTTTTTTTTTGTAGGTTTACAGTGTTACAAAAAATCATGACATTTACAGCTGTACCCATAAAGCATCCATCACATAACTCTCCTACTTTTTATGCTAAGCAAATTATTAAAAATATTAACACGGATTATGGGAAAAATGTTTATTTTTAGAATAATAGGTATCCCCTTGTTAATGAAAAGATTGTTGTTTTATTTTTGATGAAAGCAACATTTTCATTTTGTTTTGCATGCCAAAGTAAAACAAATAAAATTATTGCCTTTTTCTTCCAAGTCCTTAAAGAGATTACTATCATTCTCCACTTGGCAAATCTAGACTTAGAAGTAAACAGCTGTGGATTTATTTCTCCTTCTGTAAGAATTTTGATTTCAGTACTTAGAATTTTTTAATTAGTAGGAGGCAACACAAGAAGATTAAAAACAACAAAATGCAAAAATAAATTGTAATAAGTGCGTTTAAAATGAGATTCTTCAGGTGGATATCGCTAGGCTTTGGAAAGGGGAAGATACATATCTTTGATCTCTTTATTCCAAGCAGAGAACGACTAAGCAACAAAAACAAACAAAAAATCAATTGCTTTATGGGTTTGTCTGGAGCTTAGCTCTGTTAAGGGAAGCTACAATGGGAAAGTTCAGCTACTAGGTCACAGAATGGCAAAGATAAACCAGATGCTGGTAGTGGACTAGAGACTCATGATGCTAATGAGCCATTGCAGGTCAAGTCTCTTGTAAGGCAGTGGAGGATCAGGGTCTGTGGAGCAGGGAAGAATGGAGAGTGGCACTGGACGGGGTCATTGCGGGTATTTCTAGGTAGAATAAACAATGCAAAATGTTACAGTTAGAAGGGGAAATCATTATCTTAGTACCAAAGATAAGCATATTGTTCATCAATTTAGAGGAGAGACCTTCACATTAGAATATCACACTTGATGTCACAGTATTAAGAAGAGCAGTTGAAAATACCAAAAAAATGGCCTCAAAAGGGATTTTACAGTAAATCTCAGTATAACTCACAAGATATTGGGTATGAGGTGTATTTATTTAAACACTAATGTCTTGACTTACTGTTGCTGGAAGAATATATGCTGTACACATCATCATGTTGTACAAGCTGTGCTGCATGAAAAGGGCATCTGTTTTCAGTCCCAACTGATAGCAGCAAGTGACAATGAGTTGCAAAATCCTTTATGCACCATTTCAAGTTTCCAAAGATTTTCATCTCGGTGGAAAGAATGCAAACAAACAGCATTCAGTTTTTAGAGACAGAAAATTGTAATAATCTACAACCAATGTTGGACACAATGTTAAAGAATATACTGGAGGAAAGATTTCCACAAAAGCCAATGGATCAAAACTCTGAACACAAAGTTTATATTTTGAGCATATATTATAGGGCCAAACGGTAGCTCCTAAACTACCTGAATGTTATTGCTACTAATTTGCCTGGACAATATGCATTCCTCCTCAGTCCTACCCCCAGAAGATTTTGCCCCCTGACAACAAAATAGTCTAATCAGTTATAGTATTGCATCCTACAGACCTTAGTAATTGGCTTAAGGGGTGAGTTCACTGGTATATCTCTTCAAAATGCAGATTTGACATAATTTCCTCCACGTTTTTAATGGGTTCCTCTACTTCTCACATGATTATATCTTCTTATAGTATCCTGTGTATATTTCTTTCATATCATTTATTACATAGAAATGTATTTATATTTTTATATGTTGGTCTTCAGCTTACCACCAGACTTGTGAGAATCTTAAAAAAAAATTGTACCTTATTTGTCTATTACCTCTACTACTTAATACAAGCCTGATACTAAATAATCATTCACTAAATATTTGTTGGATGAATACTTCCCTTTTCAGTACTCTTCTAAGACATTGTTGCTCCTATTTAGTTTAGATTTTTCTTCCTCTAATTCTTCAACTAAAATACCACTTTGGCAGTAATGAACTTAGCTATTGAAAAGACAAACCCTATTTGAATTCAATATCTCTTTAAGTATTATTGCTTTTATAGCATTTTTCTCCATTTGTCTAATTTTATAGGTGAATGTTTTAGTTCAGATATTTATGTTTATAAGTATTATTACAAAGGATAAATGGATTTGTACTTTGATGCTGGAAAAAAATTAACAGAAATGGTAACATAAAAGCACCAGTTTCATTTAAATTCCAGAAAAGCAAAAACCCACAACACTTCTTCTTTCAGAATTGTTATTACATAGATTAAGCTAGTAATTCATAGTAAATTAGGGAACACGGTATAATTTAGTAAACTGAAGCAGCAAAGCAGTTCCAATGCTGGATAATTGTAAAGCTTACCTTGAGGAAGTAGGGATAATGGAGAGGGAACATATTTATCATTTTTCTGCCTTCAATGTTACTTCACTGATTTCAGTTATGAAACAAGGGATTATTCAGAGCATGGAATATCTTAAAAAGAGATATAATGAACATACTACTCTATTATAAGGGCAGCTTTTTATATATATATATTCTATTCAGTAAAATTTAAAGAGCTATGGCATCAAATATTTTGTAGTTCTAGAATTTCATGCAAAGATAAGTATATTTTGGACATTTTCTTTTTCATTTTACATATAGTTGGATTTGATTTGCTAGATATTGTTAGTTTTGTGGTTGTGGGAGGGGATTTTAATCCCAATTTATGACTGAAATAGACCAGTGATTTTTTGAACTATTCTTTTCTGGCTTTGGTATAGATTATATTAACTTTGTGATAGTTTGTTTTATGTACCAACTTGGCTAGCCTATAGTCCCCAGTTATTTAATCAAACATTAAACTAGGTGTTACTGTGAAGGTATTTTATAGATGTGATTAAAGTCCATAATCAGTTGACTTTAACTAGGCAGATGATCCTAAAATATTTATTGAATGATTATCTTAGATTATCCTGCATAAGCTTGATTCAATCAATTGGAAGGTCTTAAGAGCAGAGTTGAGGCTTCCCTCAGAAAGTATAAATCCAACTGTAGATGGCAATTTCAGCTCTTGCCCTTGAGTTCCACCCACTTCTTTCTGATGTCTTGCACTGTGTATTTCAGACATGCCTTACCGGTCCCCATAGTCATGTAAATCAATTACTTGCAATAAATTTCTAAATACATATCTCCTACTGGTTCTGTGTCTCTGATTGAACCCTGACTGATACAACTTTTATAAAATGAGTTTCAGCATATGTTTTTTTCTATTCTCTGAAATAATTGTATAATATTGGGATGTTCTGTTATGTAAATTTGATAGAACTTGACTTTAAAACTTTAGGTGTTGCAAACCTTGTAACTAATGAGACTGATATCCAGCATACATAAAGAACTCCTACAACTCAACAGTGAAAAAGCCAAACTTCCCAACTGAAAAAATGGACAAAGGACTTGAACAGACATTTCTCCAAAGAAGTTATACAAATGACCAAAAAACACATGAAAAGATGCTCAACATCACTAGTCATTAGGGAAATGCAAATCAAAATCATGGTGAGATACCAGTTCACACCATTAGGATGGCGACTGTATTAAAACAAACAAACAAACAAAACCAACAAACAATTTTTGGCAAGGATTTCGAGAAATTGGAACACTTGTGCACTGTTAGTGAGAAAATGGTACAGCTGATATGGAAAATAGTATGGTGATTCCTCAAAAGATTAAACATAGAATTAGCATATGCTCCAGCAATTTTACTTCTGGGTATACTCCCAAAAGAGCAGCTCAGGTGTCCACATGGATGAATAGATAAACAAAAGGTGATATATACATACAATAGAATATTACTCATCCTTAAAAAGGGAGGAAATTTGGACACACCACAATATGGATATTCCTTGGAGACATTACACTAAGTGAAATAAGCCACATACAAAAGGACAAATGAGCATGATTCTACTTGTATGAGGTTCCTAGATTAGTTAATTTGTGTAGAGTTCCATCTTAAGAAAATGAAAGAGTTCTGGAGATGGGTGGTGGTGATGATTGCACAACAATGTTGAGTATACTCAATGCACAATAACTTTCGCTTAAAAATGGTTAAGAAATTAATTTTGGGGGTGCCTGGGTGGCTCAGTCAATTGAGCGTCCAACTCTCGGTTTCGGCTCAGGTCATGATCTCCGGATCTTGGGATGGAGCCCTGTGCCCAGCTCTGTGCTCAGTGAGGAGTCTGCTTGGGATTCTCTCTCTCTCCTTCTCCCTCTGCCCCTCCCCCCCACTTGCACTCTCTTTCTCTCTCAAATAAGTAAGTCTTAAAAAAAAGAAAAATAATTTTTATCTTATATATATTTTACCACAATGAATAAAATCTCTTTAGGCTCGATTTTTTTCCCTTGTGAAAAAATTTTTCAAAAATTCAATATTGTATATGGTTATAATTTCTTAATGGTTAAAGGATTACCCAGGCTTATTATTACTTTTTGTTGTAATTCTGCTCCTCTTCCCCAATCAGTATTCTTAATAGACATTTTTTAAGTTTTATTTTCTTAGTCTTTGCAAGGAATCAATGTTTGCTCTATTGTCCTGCCAATTATATCTTTATTTTCTATTTCATTAATTTCTGATTTTAATGTTACTGGTTTTCTTTTGTTTTCTTTAGATTGTTCTTTTGTTCTTTACTTAACATCCTAATTTGGACAGTAAGGTAATTTATTTTCAGTTTTTCCCTCTCTTCTAATATGTATATTTGAGTCTATAAGTTTGCCTGTAAACATTCTTTTAGCTCCATCTCACAAGTTTAGATACGTATTATTTTAAATGTGGTATGAAACCAGTTTCCTGCTTTCATATGTCGATATCACTGAGCTGTTTTCTCCAGGAAATTCTTGCCCCAAGAAGATAAACCTGCAAACCAATAAATAACTTTACTGTTTGCCTAAGGAAATTCTTAAACCAATTAATCTGGGCTTAAAAAATAAGTGTTTTAAGGGAAAATACTTTGCTCATTAAGACAAACAGTTTGATTCTCATTTCAACATTGGAAAAAAATTCTCATTCTGCTAATATAAGGTCCAGAATTCCTAAAGAATAGAGATACTTAAACATTTTTTATTTTTACTTATTTATTTATTGTGGGGGGGAGGGGCAGAGGGAGAGAGAGAATCTCAAGCCCAGCATGGAGCCCGACGTGGGGCTGGATCTTATGACCCTGAGATCATGACCTGATCTGAAATCAAGAGTCAGACGTTTAACCAACTGAGTTACCCAGGTGCCCCTAAACATTTTTAGATAGACATATCTGTCACTTATTTTATTTTATGAATTCCGACACTTACCTCATAGGTATCTATTACACACTTGTTTATCCAGCCTGATTCCTTTTCTAAGTGCATTAGATGTTGAGGTTTCACCAAATAGGATGCGACTGACAATTTGTTTTTAAAGTGAGAAATACATTAAGAATACAAACTGAGATAACAAAAGTTATTATTTATTTTTTAGGGCTTCTTAGTTGTCAAACATGTAATTTTTCTATCAAGCCAATTCAAAGCTTTTTTATACCATGCTGAATAGTGAGTCAAGGAAGAGCCTCTGAGAGGCTCCCATGTGAAGCTTGAAGCTCCTCCCTATCTTGAGGAGGAACAAGATGGACATGGGGTTTGAACAAAGAATTCTGTTGCAGCTATGGTGGAACTTTCAGTGTAGCCAACTAAGAGGGTAAAGGCTTTTGGTTTTGTATGTAGGGCTCCTTGCTTTGGAATATCTCTTGTTTCCCGTTCTTTTCTGTCTTTTGAACTTCCTGTGTGTGATGTCATATGATAACCCTCAACATCCTCATACTTAGTTGCTCATCCTCTATCCTCTCGGAAGGCCAAGCAGAAGTCCAGCTGTGGCTCAGTGGAAAGGAGAAAAGAGATAGAGTGGTGAAGCCCTATTGTTGGCTGGGGAAAGTGCTCACTGTATGTAGGAGTTCCTTCCTTGGCCTTATTCTCCATGTTCATATCCTCCAGGGACCTATGGCTAGGCAGCCCTTTGGTGGGTGGTCTCCTGCCTTGATCTGACACAATGTTATTTCTCCTCTCTCTCCCTCCCTCTCTTTTCTCATTATTTCTTATTGCTAAAGCAATTATATTGATTTTACTGGGGTATTCTGAAGAACAAAAACCAAAATTTAATCTTTGCATAAGAGAGATTCTTTAAGGAGGCAGATAAGAATTTAAACTTTGATAGTTTTTAGTTAGTTTCTTTGTTGATTCACATGCAGTTCCACATCAATGTGTCCCTAGGGTCCTTCTCTACTTGTGGTATCAATTTAGAATACTGGGTATGGAACCTAAAAGCTATAGCTCAGAAGCCCAGAGGAACATGAAATAGTCATGCTTGACATTCACACAACAAGCAGATTTCTGTATAAAAGTGACAAAATTTTAGAAGTTTAAGAGACGAGCAGACAATTCTTTGGTGATGTAAGTTGAGGATTTAGTAGGCAGCTACATAGAAGAAAAGAACACCTACATAGAGAGAACAACTACATAGAAGAAAAGTTGTCAACACTGTTTTGTTAACAAATCTACTGACAAACAAATACAACAGCAAAAGACTTGAATAAAACTTGTTAAGAGTTGAGTGTGGCGGTTGCACTAATGTGATAAGCAGAAGCTTTGGTGTTGGTGAGGCCTGGAGGGATAACACTGGCAGTGTTGGTCATCTAAAAATAAGTATTTTGTAAAACCTAGATTAAGTAATAAAGACAGAGTGGGGCATAGTTGCCAGAAGTTGGGAGTAGGGCAAAGGAATCTTGGGGGCGGTAAAATGTCCTAGGTCTTAAATATAGGTTGTGGTTATAAAACTGAGTACTCCCGTCAAAATTTATAGAACTGTACACCTAAAAACAGTTAATTTTACTGTATTTCTTTTCATATCTGAACATCTTTGGGGGCCCAACCCATAAGCTGCAAGCCCTAGAGAGAAGCTGTTAAATCTCAGCACCTGAGATGCTCTCTGGATGTGCTTTAGGCACTCCCCTTAATATCTCTCTCTGCCCTCTCCCCCCGACTCTCTTCTCTAAGCTATTTAGGTATTCTTTAATTATCTATGTTGCCAGAGAATTACTGTATGCCCACAGACAGATGGTCCTCAAGGAACCATGACTTAGGATGCAGTTAGGAAATAATATAACTTACAGAATAAATTGTAATACAGTTTTGGGGTGATGTATGTCAGCTTCTAAACAGAATTTTTGATACTGTGTTGATATCTAGAATCATAATGAGTACAACTGTGTTTTAGACATTTTACTAGACAGTTTACATACATCTGCACCCCCCCAACTCTTGAGCCTGTTATCCCCCCGTGTTCCTTGTTTTTGCCTCAGACCACGCAATCTGTGCTGACGCAGAATTTTACTGCTATAGGAGAAATTGAGGGCCAATTAGAGACAGGCTCTTTGATGGAGATTTTGAGGATCTTTTAATCCTTAATTTTAGATCTGGAGATTTAGAAGTTAAACGTGTTTTCTTGTTGAAGAGTTGAAGTTCAGCTGTAAAAACATTTTTAGTTTCTAAGACTAATATAGTCAATATTGTGAAAGGATAAATATTTTACTTGAAAATATGTTAATTACACAGAGAAGGTGCTTCCAAGAGACAATAGAGCCACATAAACAATAAATATAACATATGAATGAAAATAGCTTTCTGTCTCAGGGTAGCTGTACCATTATATAAGATTGCCTAAGCCAAATTTGCTTTCCTGCTTGCTATTACAATAGCTTCTTAGCTCTTCTTGCTGCTTTCATTGTTCTTTTCCTCATAATGGAATGAGTATAAGCTTTTTGTTTTTTTTGCTTTTTTATATAACACAACAGCCAGAGTCCACTTTTAAAATCTTAAATATGAATTTACTATATCCCTGCTTAAAATCTTTCAGTGGTATCCTGCTGTTCTTGGAATATGATCCCCGAGCTTTTGTCTTTGCTCTAAAGACTTAGAATGATGTCATTTCTGTCTACCTCTCCAACCATGGCCTCAAGCATTGTCCCACGGTCTCGGGCTCTCAATGTGTGTGTGTGTGTCTGTGTGCATGTTTGTATATATATAATTTGTAAGTTTGTTAATTATATATTAAGTTATATGTTATATAACAGTGACAAATAATCATCGACTAATTTCTAGTTGTTAATTTCATGGGTTTTACCCACATTAGTAGGATACGTTCCTTGTCCTCAAGATATTTAGAATCTAAAAGAAGAAATGCAACTACCTATGATGCAAAACAGAATAAAATTGAGTCTACAATTTGGGGAAAAAAGAGAGGACTATGGAAGGATAGTTTAGGGGCTAATTTTGGTGAAATAATTGGGGACAGCTTAAAGGAAGTTTGTTTTTTATTTAACTTCTGCACCATATTGTTCTATAAATGATGTAAGGTAAAATTCATGAGTAGAGGAAATACAACAAGATAACAAATTAAACTTGGGGTAAGTGGATAATAAAAAAATATGGACTGTAAATATAAAACAAAGCCAGAAATAATATGAAAACATGTATGTTAATAACTACCACATCTTCCATGAGAGGGTCACAAATTGGCCTTAAATTTTCTAGTAGCAAACTTGTAAAGGGGAAATTGATCACTTATGTGCTTTCTAGTGTCCACAAGATACAAAGAATCTCTGTTGCTCATGAGAAGCATCACTCCATTTATAATAAAAAAAATTAGAAGCAATGACTTCTGGACGTTTACAACAAAGAGGAAATTGTGATATGATATGTTCTACATCCTTGAAAACACCTTTACGGTTTGTAGAGAGCCACTGAAACAGTGAATGTGACAGGGTTATTTAAGAACAATACAGGCAGGGGCGCCTGGGTGGCTCAGTCGTTAGGCGTCTGCCTTCGGCTCAGGTCATGATCTCAGAGTCCTGGGATCGAGCCCCGCATCGAGCCCCGCATCGGGCTCCTCGCTCTGCGGGAGGCCTGCTTCTCCCTCTCCCACTCCCCCTGCTTGTGTTCCCTCTCTCGCTGTGTCTATCTCTGTCAAATGAATAAATAAAATCTTAGAAAAAAAAAAAGAACAATACAGGCAGATAATTTTGTATGTCGATTATACCTCAATGAAAAAAAAAACAATAAGGCTGATGGTGACATGTCACAGATAGTTCTGCAGAAGGCTAGTACAATTTAGTTTAGTTTCTCAGTTCCCAGCTGATCTCGCTTAATCTAACAGTTGACTTAGGAAATCTGGAAGAACATAAGGATTGTTTCATGAAAGTGGCATTTGAGTTAAGCCTGAAAATTCGAGGTGGAAACTTTATAAAAATAGATTGAGGGAATAATATGAACAAAGAGGGGAAAAAAGATTCTCTAATTGGGGGAAGGTAAATAGTTCCGTGTGGTGACAGCAGGTGGTTCTCAGTACAGTCGAATTACCTGAAAAGCTCACTCCTAGAAATTCTGATTTCATCAGTCTGGGCTAGATCCTGAGTGTAATTTTTGAAGGCTCCCCAGGTGATCCTAAAGCACAGCTGGAAGTGAGAAAACCGAGCTAACACCTTGTTCCTCAAGTGTGGATCATGGACTGGTATGAGCTGCCTGGTCTGGCCTTGTAGGTTATGAGCCGTGAAAGGTAAGCTGGGCCAGGCATGGAAGGTCTTGAATATTGTTCCTAGGAAATTAGCTCCTCGAGGCTCCGCAAGGGCAAGGACAGGCCATTTAGCCTAGCACCACAGCCTAACAGTTTTGTTAATTGCTTTTTATAAGTTATAATGTTTGCCCCTTAGTACTGGTAGATTGTCTCAACATTTTACAACTTGATTTTTTAGTTAACAACCATTTTCCCAATTTTTGTAGGTATGGCAATTGTCCTTTTAAAACGCACAATTTCCCCTCCATTGTCACTTTCACAGGAACTGTGTTATACTCCATGCAATACTCATGAGTCTTGCTGTCTGTTTCCTTTCCCTCCAGCCTTGCAAAGCCCCTTGTGTGATTTTATCAAGATTCTAGTCAGCAACTTTAGGGCACAGGTGATGAAATTACAAAATATTTCAGGTAAAACAATTACATGATTTTCTTGAGTTCTTTTAACCATATTTTGGAAAGAAATATGATGTCTAATAATAAATCACCTAGACACAGCAGGAGCACTCTCGGCAATTTTAGTGAAATTTATGTCTCCTGAGTTTGCTAATGAAAATGAATGGGACAACTTCTCTGTTCCCACAAACTCTCCAAAACCTTTGCTACTTCTCAATAGGCAGCTGCTGTAATTGAATAGAACATGGAGATTGATGTTAGGATTAAAGGTTATGAGCTATGAAGACAGCTGAAAACTTAGATCCAGAAAGTCTATGAAAGGGAGGCTATTGAAATGGAATTTTGTGGGCTTTTTTATTTGTTGCTTTTGTTTATTATGTGTCCAAGGCTAATTATACTAATTAGATCAGAAAGCATGAATGGAAATTAAAGAAAAAGCCATTCAGAAAAAAAATAATAAAGCATCAGGAATTGCTTTGTTAGTTGATGACTCAGGAGAAGGACTCGAAAAATGGTTTCATCCTTCACCAAACCCTGGAAATGTATTGTGTGGAAATGGAATTTTTCTGAGCAGAGGTCGTATTCTGTGCTCACGCCGTTACATTATCTTGGTCATTGAGTTTGAGGACTAAATATGAAGCAAAGTAAGCTTATATAAAAATAAAATGTAGTATATAAAGGATCAGAAAATCCATAAAATAAAATCAAAATCGTCTCTGAGTTGAGAATTTGCTGAAAATTTCTATGAGATGTCACTAGTCCTATAAAAGTAAAAAACTTATTTGTTAAAGCACCTCCAAAAGCAATAATAAGAACATCTAGTGGCATAACAACTGCTTGTGTATTTTGAGAATCATTCTGTTATGGACAAAGAAGGATCTTCATACAACTGTCACACAAGGGTACTTTAGCTCAGGAAATGGCACAACAAAAAAAAGAAAGAAAAAAAGAAAAAAGTATTGAAGAGGTAAATTTCAAGTCAGATTCACTGGCTACTTTTGGGGGGAATTCATTTATTTATTCAGTCCACCCGACTGGCTCAGTCAGTGAAGCATGTGACTCTTGATCTCAGGGTTGTGGGTTTGGGCCCCACGCTGGGTGTAGGGCTTACTTAAAATTATTAAGAATAATTATGAATAGGGGCGCCTGGGTGGCTCAGTCGTTAAGCGTCTGCCTTTCAGCTCAGGTCATGATCCGGGGGTCCTGGGATTGAGCCCCGCATCGGGCTCCCTGATCCGCGGGAGGCATGCTTCTCCCTCTCCCACTCCCCCTGCTTGTGTTCCCTCTCTCGCTATCTCTCTCTCTGTCAAATAAATAAATAAAATCTTAAAAAAAAGAATAATTATGAATAAAATAATTATGAATAAAATTATTTATTTATTCAGTACATGTTTGTTTAGTACCTCCTATGTCCAGGGTTGTTTTAGATAACTAGTTGGAGAACATAGTGCTACAATTTGTAAATACAAGATGTCATGAGAACCAGAGAACCCTTTTCAGGTACTTAGATTAAGGAAGTCTTTGGAAGAAAGTGGTTAAAAATTTAGAATATGATCAAATGGTTGAGTAGGCATTACAGTGCATGACTTGTTCAGAGGTTACTTTTGAAAAGCCACACTGACTGCAATAGAGAAAACAAATTGGAGCTATAAAGAATCTTCTATTTAACCTTAACATGATTTCTAAAATTACCAAAGAACGTACCACTAGATGAAAACATACAATCTGTCAAAGTGCAATATACCACCAATGATATGAATTTGTTTTTTGAATATGTTTTGAAGAAACTGACTGATGTGTGAGGCAGACTATAACATGCTACCTTAAAAATTGCAAGTTAACAACAGTCTGGTCTGAGAGAAGGAAAATTCATATATTCTTGGACAATTACTCATGTATTAATGTATGATATTATGAGTTTAGTGTGATTTTTACTGAAAATCACAAGTCAAAAGTAATAAATATTTATTGAGTGTCTACTGTTTGTCAACACAGTTCCTAGCACTTGGGATACATCAATAAAAACCTCTGCTTTCAGGGCTCCTGGGTGGCTCGGCCGATTAAGCGCCACACTCCTGACTCTTGGTTTAGGCTCAGGTCATGATCTCAGGGTCATGGGAATCGAGGGGCCCCCCCCAGCCCCCACAAAGCTCTGAACACTGAGCTGGGATCAGCGGGGAGTCTGCTTGAGATTCTCTCCCTCTCCTCTGCCCCTCCCCCCACTTTCTCTCTCTCAAATAAATAAATAAAATCTTAAAAAAAAATCTGGCCTTCATGGAACTTACATTCTAACAAGGAACATTTATTTCCAGTCAATAAAAATGATAAATATTACAGATAAATAGTTATATCTAGCTAGGCAATAGGTGCTATGGAAGAAGAGAAAAATAGAACATGGTAAGAGAAATGTAGAGTTTAGGATGAGTTGTATTTTAAATAGAATGGTCAGGTTGAGTTTCATTGAGATGGTGATATTTGAGTACAAATGTGAAGGAAGTGAAAGAATTTGCCAAGTGGACACTGGGGAAAGGGAGTGCTAGGCAGTGGGAAGAGCCAGTGCCAAGTCTTAAAGGGGAGAAGGTGCTGATCATTGAGAGGCAAGAGTAGTAGGTCTAGATAGATAATGGAGGAGTCTGTGGGGCTTTGTGTGGACTTTGACTTCTATTCTGAGTTAAATAGAATATCTGACTTAGATGTTCACTGGATTTACTGAGGTTATCTGAGGAGAGAAAAAGGAGAAAGGAGGGCACACATTTCATCATCTCTACAAGTAAGGATATTCCAGGACTCATGAGAAGAAACGATGTTTATGTTTCTGAGAACTGTACTTCAGAAGAACAATTGACTTGGTTGTCATAACTAGTTTATATTTTCTTGAATTGCATCTGAATTATGTAGTGACTTAGATTGAATGACTTAATTCTACTATGACCCAGTTGTGTTTTTTTTTTTTTTTTCATCATGATAGGAGGGACTAAAAGTAGCTGATTTGGCCTGAGAAGTCATTTTGATTTGAAAAAGGATTTGAGATGCTAAGTAGACTAACACAACTATCAGCCATCTCTCTCTAAAACACAAACCAAAAAGCCACACATGTCTGATAGTATATACCGATTTTTTAATAATAAAACGATGTAACTTAGAGGTGAAGGAAGGCTGAGATCATTTTATGTCGTTCACCTCTTGGTGGTTTGTGGTGTTAGTACCCTCCTTGGGTCCTGGAGATTAGGAAAGCACGAGAGGAGTCTAAATGAAAAGCTTGTTGCTTTTTGTTGTTATACAGCTTCATTATTTACTTGGTTACAAAATACCTGTTATAAAAAAGTCTTTCTTTTCAGAAATAAAAAAGAGAGAAAAACTTTTTATTAATTCTACCCTTCCCCTATGACAACTTGCACTAGTCACCTTTTGTTGTAACAGAAATTCCCTGTTCATGTCACATGAGGGCTGGTGGGCTCTGCGTTTTCTCATTTCAGGTTCAGACTGAAGAAGTCCCTATTGTCACTGAGGGAGGGAGGAGGATAGAAGGAGGGCGAAGAGAGAAACTGAGGGAGCATTGAGTATACAATCACATTTAGAGCAAATAGGAACAAGTATCCAATTTACAACACCATCGTTTAATATGTCTTCAAAAAATATAATCACATACATTTTTCTTTAGGCTTTTGCATAAAGTTAACAGTATAACTTGGGAATATGTACAAATTGAAGTATCTTGTCTTTCCATGTTTCTTGAAAAATTCAGATTTTTTTCAAATCAATAAAAATATTGATTTCATTACATCTTAATATTAGCCTGGATATATTTACTCTTACATATATCTTGAGGGTCTATGTGAAGCAGGGAATAGATCCTACTGTAGATCTGGCTCACTCTTTGTCTCTCTCACACACACAGAAATATACTCATACACACTATTACATCCCCCACAGGATAACTCAAATTGTCTAAACCTTCATACTCACTTACCATAGCGTAAGATTAAGAAATCAGCCAGGTAACTCTCTTCTCAAGTATCTTTCCTGGCTTTCACCTTTACTGATGTACTGCGCAGGGAAGTTTCATGCTTAAGTTCTTTTGACTGACTCTGCAGCGGCTAGATCAAAAATCACTCTAGGTAGGGCGACCATGTAATTTATCATCCAAGCTGAGACTTTTTTTTAGAGTAAACAGGGCGGGGGGCAATATTAATTATCAATGCTTAAAGTGGGCTGAGCAAACCCAGTGATTCAGGCGCTCCACTTCTAGAGGATATTTTCAGATGGCAGTCTGTTTTCCTGTCCCAGATTTCTTTCTTTCTTCTTTTCCTCCATAATATTTTGTTACCTATAAAAATAATGAAAAAAAAAATGGTTCTCTTTATTTTGTTGAATGGCTCTCAAAATACATATATGATTGCAATCATGAAGATCTATCGGTCAACTCTTTCATATTCCATTTCTGCAGAATTGATCTACTCTGACCTATTCCATGCTGTATCTTTTGGTTCAGTTTAGTATCTATACCTCATTACACACCTGAATAGCTATTTAATCTTGCACAAACACCCATATGGTGAGGTTTGAAGCCTGGCACAAAAGATAAAGGCAAGTAATTACTATCCACACTTAACATTTTATCTTCTTGCCATTTAAAACCTTTTTATAGAAATACTGGTAGTCTGGGTGATTAAATGGCTAGGTTCTTCATTCTTCTGATGTGTTTTTATGGCCTGAACTCCACAAAAATTTAGGTTTTAAAAAGTTATAGTTGTAATCTTATCTAAAACCTAAAGATAGTTTATCATGCCTGCAAAAAATGTACTCACATGAAATGAAAAATATGAAGTCACATTGTAGACTGAGCACTTTATTTTATTAAATATAGACTCTACTCACAAAATGGATATGCTAAGATGCAAATAACTGTTAAAAATGTGGCCAATGATGCCACAATAATGTCCCTTCCTCTCTTCCTTTAATGAAATTATTATACTAAAGTATGCTTAAAAAAACTCTTTAATAATCATTTTGGAACACTATTTAATGCTTATCGGAAGTTCAACATCAGAGTGGAAAGTGTATTAAATACAGAGATAAAGTATCATGTCACAATCCTGATTCTGACATTGATTAGCTCCATGCTCTTGAAAATACAAATTTAAAAATAATCACTTTTCGGGCGCCTGGGTGGCTCAGTTGGTTAAGCGACTGCCTTCGGCTCAGGTCATGATCCTGGAGTCCCTGGATCGAGTCCCGCATCGGGCTCCCCCTGCTCGGCGGGGAGTCTGCTTCTCCCTCTGACCCTCCTCCCTCTCATGTGCTCTCTCTTATTCTCTCTCTCTCAAATAAATAAATAAAATAAAAATAATCACTTTTCTGAACATCTCCTGCTTGCCTCTTTGCATATGCTATTAATCCTCAAAATAGTCACATCAGATCGGAATTAATCTTAACGGAAGGGCTTTGGTTACTGACAAGATGTCCCACTCACATGCACTTTCCCCTTTCCCATCTTAATCCTAAAATGCTCCAGAAACGAGAGGGAGAGGAGATTAATATGTCAAATTTAAGTAACAATTATGGAAACCCCATGGTCAAAAGAAGTCCTTTTGCCTCTTGGTAAGTGTCAGCTCCAAATGGAAAGGGGCCCGGGATCACAGACAGAGAGTGGAGGAGGGTTTCCAGGATCACTGTCTGCCCTGTTGCTAGTGCAGAGCAGGAAAATAGTAGCAAGCTCAGTGGCGGCTGGCAACCTGGCATTAGGGCTGTGCTGGGAACCAGCTGGTTGGGGAATGGAAAGAGGCACAGGCTTTAACTTTCTCTACAACCCATTAAATTCCTCCCTCTTCCTCCCAGCCCTCCATACCCAGAGGATTGTGAGATTACATCTGTGAGTAGTCTCTCTTGAAGAAGAGCAGAGCTAACCTAGATGATGTGCTTCTCACATTTGGTTATGCGTGCTACTTGAGAGAGAGACAGAGAATCCCAAGTGGACTCGATGCCGAGGGCAGAGCCTGACACGGGGCTCGATCTCATGACCCTGAGATCATGACCTGAGCCAAAATCAAGAGTTGGAGGCTTAACTGACTGAGTCACCCGGGCACCCCTATACTGATAGGAAAATTTAGAATATTGTATTGCAAGTTGCAGACAAATATTGAAATACTTGTTGTTTCTTTAAAAATGAGATTGCATAAGTGTATATATATATATATGTGTGTATATATACCTATATATACACATATAATGGTGTAAGACTGGAAGGTGCATTCCAAACTGCTAACATTCAAGGCCTCAGGAAAGAAGGTATGATAAGCTTGTGTATATTCCTTTAGAAACTTCTGTATTTGTTGTCTTGGTTGAACTGAGTATATATTACTACAGAACTGAAAAAAAGCATAAAAAATTAAAATTCCCTTTTACTTCGTGCAATAGCTTTATTCATGTATAATTCACATATAGTGCAATATAATTCATCCATTTTACATGTACAATGTGCAACCACCAATCAATTTTAGAATATTTTTATCACCCCAAAAAGAAACTCTGTGCACTTTGGTCATCATCTACCTATCTCCTCATTACTCCCAGTCCTAGGCAACCACTAATCTACTTTCTGTCTTTGTAGATTTGCCTATTCTGGACATTTCACATAAAAGGAATCATATAATACGTTGCCCTTTGTGACTACCTTCTTTCACTTAGCATTACATTTTCAGTGTTCATTCACGTTGCAGCTTACAGTGATATTTCATTCCTTTTCATGGCCAAATCATATTCCATCCTGTAGATATATCACTATGCCTTTTTTTTTTTTTTTTGGATTTTATTTATTTATTTGACAGAGAGAGAGCACAGGCAGGGGGAGCAGGAGAGGAAGAAGCAGGCTCCCCGCTGAGGAGGGAGCCCGATGTGGGGCTTGATCCTAGAACCCTAGGATCCCACCCTGAGCCGGAGGCAGATGCTTAACCGACTGAGCCACCCAGGCACCCCTATCACCATGCTTTTTTTTTTTTTTTTTTACTTTATTATGTTATGTTAATCACCATACATTACATCATTAGTTTTTGAGGTAGTGTCCCATGATTCATTGTTTGCGTATAACACCCAGTGCTCCATGCAGTATGTGCCCTCTTTAATACCCATTGCCAGGCTAACCCATGCCTCCACCCCCCTCCCCTCTAGAACCCTCAGTTTGTTTCTTAGAGTCCATAGCCTCTCATGGTTCGTCTCCCCCTCTGATACCCCCCCTTCATTTTCCCCTTCCTAATATCTTATTTTTTTTTAATATATAATGTATTATTTGTTTCAGAGATACAGGTCTGTGATTCAGCAGTCTTACACAATTCACAGTGCTCACCTTAGCACATACCCTCCCCAATGTCTATTATTCAGCCACCCCATCCCTCCCACCCCCCACCACTCCAGCAACACTCAGTTTGTTTCCTGAGATTAAGAATTCCTCATATCAGTGAGATCATATGATACATGTCTTTCTCTGATTGACTTACTTCACTTAGCATAATAACCTCTAGTTCCATCCACGTCTTTGCAAATGGCAAGATTTTTTGATGGCTGCATAATATTCCATTGTATATATATATACCACACCTCCTTTATCCATTCATCTGTCAATGGACATCTTGGCTCTTTCCATAGTTTGGCTATTGTAGACATTGCTGCTATAAACATTGGGGTGCACGTGCCCCTTCGGATCACTACGTTTGTATCTTTGGGGTAAATACCCAGTAGTGCAATTGCTGGATAGTATGGTAGCTCTATTTTCAACTTTTTGAGGAACCTCCATACAGTTTTCCAGAGTGGCTGCACCAGCTTGCATTCCCACCAACAGTGTAGGAGGGTTCCCCTTTCTCCGCATCCCCGCCAACATCTGTCATTTCCTGACTTGTTAATTTTAGCCATTCTGACTGGTGTGAGGTGGTATCTCACTGAGGTTTTGATTTGGATTTTAATACATTAATCAGTTGAGGGACATTGGATTGTTTCCAGGTTTTGGCTGTGATGAATAATGCTGCTATGAGCATTTGCATGCAAGTGTTTGTGTGGACTTATGTTTTTATTTCTCTTGGGTAGATCCTACGAGTGCAGTTGCTGAGTCATATAGTAACCCTCTACTTAACCATTTGAGGAAATGCTAGACTGTTTTCCAGTGGCTACAGAATTTTACACGCCTACCTGCAATGTATGAAAACTCAAATTTCTCTACATCCTCTCCAATACTTGTTATTGTTGTATTTTTTATTAGAACTATCCTAGTGGGTAAAATGGTATGTCATTGCGGTTTTGATTTGCATCACTAATGTCTGATACCTGATAACTAATACCTGATAACTAATGATCCCATTTCAATTTTAATCAAATTTGGGCATAGTATTCAGTATTATGAAAAATTCATATCAATTTTTGAGATTAATTTTTTTTTATATTTGAGATATGATGTTCTGGGTGATCATCCATATCCCTTACTGGTATGCATTTATTGTTTACCACTGGAAATACTGCAGTGGAAAAGTGTGAGCCACGGTAAGTATATGAATCCAATGGCAGCGTGTTATATATCCTAAGGTTCCACCAAGATATTTATTTCCTACTCCAATGTATTTGTTTTCCTGTTTGTGTTAAAGAAATACGTTGTTCAGATCCTTTCTTTGAACTGGAATGCCCTTACCCACATTTCCGTATCTCGATTTCATGGATATCTTGAAGCAGGCTGGGAAGACCAGAGCAAATGCTAACATTTTCGTGTGCTTGTTTTCATTTTTGTGTGCCTCACAGCACCTAGCTAGGAACTCTAGGTGGACAGACGACTGAAATGTAAGGTGTTTTATCTTCAATTTTCTGATAAATGTCATTTATGGCAATGGATAATCTTAATATATACATTAAAATACTTGACGATGTGGTGAAATTTTCCTCAAAATGACCTGTGCAAGGTATTCAGACTTTTATACCAACCCTGATGTTTTTATTCATTAGAAACTTAAAATTTATGTATATAGCTTTAATAAATACCAGCACTAAGACAAGTGTAAGAGGTTGTTTTTAGCCGTCACTGGCACTGGCAAGAAGCAGATAGGAACATATTTATGTGGTATATCCAGGATATCCTTACTATTTGTGTTATTCCTCTAAGGAAAAGGCCATGGGGTCATCTGGTGTTACTTCTTTTTGCTCCTTCAATGACAACCAGTTTCATCCATCATGCTGAAAGCTGCTTTGCATGCTCCATGCGTGATCTCCTAGACCTGAAGAAGGCAGCTTTGTGTTTCTTCCTTTCTAGACAAACATTACGTTTCTTGTACTGTCCATTTTTCCTTTTTCTCTGCCTTTAGTGTTTCCTGATGCAAGCTCACACAGCTTTCCATGTCTCAGGTGGCACAGTCTGGATGCGTTCATCAGGATTAACCGAGGCATTACTGAGGTTGACATTTTCCTCCTATTTAAGAGTAAGTCCAAACATGTCCTTTGTTGAGGATTCCATGTCCACACTACAGACTCAGAACATATTTTTGATAGTCACACTCTTCTAGGATACTTTATGCTTCCCTTGACGTGGCCTTTTATTGTCTTAAATGATTTATTCATTAGCTTCAGTTTTGTAGTTTCTCAGTGGAAAATACACTTTGGACTCCTGGTCTTAAGGAAAACAACAGTGTCCTGGCCACTGAAATGGAAACTGCTGTGTCTCAAAGAAAATTTCTCCAGCATAAGTAATCTCACTCGGATTTATTCCAACATTGATACAGGTGTTCTGTCATTTTTGTTTGGAGTCATCCTAACCAAAATTTGGATCTAACTTTAATAATTAATTGCACTTTGGATACTGAATCCTGCAGTTCAGGAAAGTAATTCTATCTCTTCAGTCAAAATTCTGTTCAGGCCTTTCAACACCATTTTCAGATTTATCTGCTTTCCCATTTTCCCTGTTGTTGGCCCTTTTCCTACTGAAAACTTAATTTTCCTGTCTCACTCTTTTTGGGGGTAATTTACAACTTCTATTAATTTTCCTGAGACTAATTCATCTTGGGGCTTCTGGGCTTTTTGTCTGCCAGATCTCGTTTTGCATGTTCTTTTGCAGTCTTCATGGATTTACCTAAGTGTGAGCCCTTCTATCATCCTTCTTTCTATCATAAACATCAAATCAGAGTAGACACGTTCATCTGCTCTTACATTAAAGCCAGGGAATTTTGCTGTAACTTGTTTAACACTTTCAAAATAATTTTTCATTCTGTGTCACACCTCAAAACTTTCATGAGCTCCTTGCACTGGTAAATGGAAACTATGTATTTTTTCTGATTCCTCTTTTATCACTTTCTTAGTTATAATCACTGGTGCTTGAAAGTAATATTTCTCCTGGGTTAATAAACAGTGTCACAAGTACATGCAGTGGCAAGAGGGGGGTTTACTTTACCTCATCTTTTACTCCTAAAGGGTATTTTGCACCCATTTTACAATAGTCTTTGAGGGATCCTTTTGCTTTTTGATTCTTTTGGTTGTTTTTTGACTTTTCCAAATACACATCACTGAACCTGACAGGTTAGCATTTATTGTTTTCATTTTACTTGGCCAACTCCTGTTAAGCATCAACCCTCAGGATAAGCCCTTAAGAGAAAATGAAAATATCTGTCCCTCCTGACTTTGCCGCAAGAGAGTGTTTACTTCCTGGTGGCCCCCTTCTTAGAGTTGCCAGATCCAGGAAACAAGCACAAAGGATGCCCAGTTAGATTTGAATTTCAGATAAATGACAACTTTTTAGTATAGTATGGTTATCTGAAATTCAAATCTAACTGGGAATCCAATTTTTAATCTGGCAAACCTGCACCTTCACCTTTTTTTCTATGACTTGAGTTCCAACATGTGGGCATCATAATGTCCTTGGGTTATGATTGGTCTGATCTGTGCAATTTCTGCTCAGATAATCTAAAGGTGATTTAGCATTGAGACTCTGTGTATCAGTTTCCTAGGGCTGTCATAACAAAGAAACACAAACTGAGTGGCTTAGCACAACAGAAATGTATCGTCTCTAGTTTCAGAAGCTGGAAGTCCAAGATCAATGTGTGTGCAGGCTGTCCTTCCTTTAATGATGTTAGAGAAGGATCTGTTCCAGGACTCTCTTCCAGCTTCTGGTAGTTTCTTGGCTTGCGGTAACATAACTCCAATTTTCACCTGCAGTTCTCCCTGTGTGCATGTCTATCTTTCTGCATGGCATTCTATTTTTTTTTGACATTCTATTTTTATAAGGATACCAGTTATGTTGGACCAGGAGTCCACCTCCTCCAATATGACCTCATCCTAACTAATTACATCAGTAATGGTCCTATTTCCAAAAAAGATGTCATTCTGAGGTACCGGGGTTAGGACTTCAACATATATTTTGGGGGAACATAGTTCAACCCATAAAAGATTAGGGGAGACTTTTTAAAGCTCAATTTCAATATTATCTATGATGAAATAAGACAGCAGGGACCGAAACATGTTCATGTAAGTTATAGATTTAAGCAAATAGGAACATTCTTGTATAGAATAAAAATATGTTCTTAAAACTTGGCTCATCTTAATTAGTCAGCAGTAGAATGTTGCAGCTATACAAAAATTATAGAGTAGAGAAGTTTCCATGATAGGAGAAATATTCATATTATGTTAAATAAATAACTGTTACATGATTATACTAATTTATTCAATTAAAATATTTTCTGTCTTTTCAGCTATGTGTTGAGGGTTCAGACACCCAGTCTGCACACATGAGCTTATAGTCCATAGGGAAGAAATAGATAATTATTTAAATTATTAATTTGTCATATCTGTAACTATAATTGATATGGTAAAGAAAAATAGAGTGTTATAAAAATGTATGTACTTGGGAGGAATAGAGGTCAAAGTATCTCTGACATTTTTATACAAAAATAAAGACTAGAGCTGTTTCCATTTTGGAAAAATACATGAAAGCATGTATTTATTTATGTGATAAATAAATAGTATATATAAAAGATATGGGTTCTTGCTTCACAAGCTTTGGGTATGGTGTATTTATTTTAAGAATTCCCAATTAAGGGGCGCCTGGGTGGCTCAGTCGTTAGGCGTCTGCCTTCGGCTCAGGTCATGATCCCAGGGTCCTGGGATCGAGCCCCGCATCGGGCTCCCTGCTCTGTGGGAAGCCTGCTTCTCCCTCTCCCACTCCCCCTGCTTGTGTTCCCTCTCTCGCTGTGTCTCTCTCTGTCAAATAAATAAATAAAAAATCTTAAAAAAAAAAAAAAGAATTCCCAATTAATTGCTTAAGCTTCTTTTGCTTTCCATGGCTTCTCATGGAACTAAGCATAAAATCGAAGCTTCTTTGCTATGGCTTTTTTTAAGTTCTTGTCTCTATCTTCAACCTAATCTCCTGTCATAGTCCTTCCACTCTCTAATAGCTTGCTCATCTCCAGCCACACTGGTTTTATTTCTATTCCTTGTTCTGGTATCAGGGCCTTTGCACTTACTATTTCTTCTATGTAGAAAGGTATTCATCCAGATCTTGGATAGGGAGACCCTTTGCTCATCATCTAAGTGAGCATTCCTGACAGCTAAGATAGCTTTCTATGGTAGACTCACTCCTACCCTATTCCATCTTTATTGGTTATACGGCAATTTCAGTTTCTAAAATCATCTCTGGTTTTTGTTTTGTTTTGTTTTGCTGAAAACTTAAGTTTTTATTTTTTATTTATTTATTTTTTAGAAGATTTTATTTATTTGAAAGAGAGAGAATGAGAGAAAGAGAGAGAGAGAGAGCACATGAGGGGGCAGGGTCAGAGGGAGAAGCAGACTCCCTGCTGAGCAGGGAGCCCGATGTGGGACTTGATCCCAGGACTCCAGGATCATGATCTGAGCTGAAGGCAGTCACTTAACCAACTGAGCCACCCAGGCGCCCCTGAAAACTTAAGTTTTTAATTTGCAGCTATTTGTTTTACTATTAAGTAGTAACAACTGAGTAGTTTGGAGCAAGCTACATTAAATTCTTTAATATTCAGATTTAACAGTTTTAGATTGGGTATAATTATCCTAGTCAACTGTTGGCAAAAGAATTCAATAGGGATTTTTGTGTTACTGGGTTTTTCTTTCTTTCTTTTTCCTTTCTTTCCTTTTCTTTTCTTTTCTTTCTTTCTTTCTTTCTTTCACTTTAATTTCAGTATAGGGAGGGAGGGAGGGAGGGAGGGAAGGAAAAAAGGAGGAAGGGAAAGAGAGAAATGTTTATATTCTCTAGGGGGAGTTAGTTCAGTATTTCTTCCTGAAATCATCCCACTCCATTCCTAATCATTCTGGAACCCTAGGTTTGAATGAGCTAGTCCTGCTTCTAGTACTGTGAAAATCTATAGAGAGAATAACATCCTTCTATACTGAATAAGTCATTGTTCTGCTGTAAGAACTAATCCTAAAAATAATGTTTCTGTTTTGGATTTTAGGCAGCATTTTTTCCCAGTCATTTCTTTGTCCTAACTCACAAACTCTTCGCTCAGGAGACTTTTTGTCAATCAAACAAAGACAAGAGAAATTTTACTGGGGGTAGAACAGGGGTTTCTGAACATACTATGTTTACAGTCTGACAAATACCCTGTGCACACATCAATGGAATCTGTTTGATTTCCTTCCCTTTTCCTTACTCACTGAAACCTAAATATTTAATGTGTGAGATTCAGTTCAGATAAAAGTGGCTCAGTGCCAGTTTCAGGTTAGTCCTTTGCCTGAGGACATGAGCAATTACAAACTATGGGGAGTTATGTATATCCAATACTGTCAGTATCAGCTGTAATAATCAATGGACTTTTTGTTTTATTCTCATGCTTAAACCAGCATCTGCTCTAGCCTCATAATAAAAATGAATGGGTCTTTCAAACTGTATTTTATTATCTATTCAGCTTTGTGTTTGAAGATCAATATTGTTGCACACTTGATTGCATTTCTTCGTTACCAATCAGTTTTCCCTGTAGGCTTTTTTTTTTTTAATTTGCCGAAATTAACTGCAATCAGGGCTTCTTATTCTTGTCTATAAAGCCCACATTTAAATTAAAAATGAGTTCTCCAAAAATAGTTTACTGCTTCTGGCTATGTTCTGCTGACTATCAAAACATAAACACACACACACATAGACACATACATACACACACACCAAGCAAATAAACAAACAATACAAAATGAGAAAAGTGGATCACGGTATATTTTATAGACACACATTTCATACATTTATGGTATTTTACACTAGAATTTGTGAAATATGTGAAATGAAGATTTACATGGACCTAATGTAATTGCATTCTGATATTGTTGCATGAGGGATCTCCATAGTATTTGTTGGCATTAACTTGTCACATTTTTATATAATTTTTAAAAAAAGGTAAAAGGAGGGAAATATTTAAGATCCATAGTCTTTCAATTTTGGTCCATACCTTATTTAGATAGATGAAATAACTTTATTCTTATTTAAGTTCAACAGTAGGAATTTTTTCAAAAAACTCTATTTTAGAAGATTTCAATTTCCAAATTAAAATATGCCTTATACCTTTGTAGCAGAGACTGTTTTCTCAGCTGCTAATTAAGTTTTTCAGTCTAATCAGTGTCTAACCAATGATGTTCTAAATATATTTAAACAGTTACATTGGAAACATTTAGCCTTTTCAACATTTCAGTTATCTGAAAGTATTATTTGACAATATGCCTTGCCTGTGATTACCCATTATTCATTTCTGAACACTAACACAAAACTAGAACATATTTCTTTTTTTACTTAAATTTGATTCTAGGAGAAAATGTGTAAATTTTCTCTACATTTTAGTGTACATATTAACATTTGTTTATGAATTAGAGACAAGAAATGTCAGCTTTAAATGACAATCTTTTATAAGTGAAGCCAGGTTAGAAAAGAAAATCACATGTAAGCTTAACTAGGTGATTCACTATCATAAACAATATAATAAGAACAAATTATATCTATTACTATCTTGTGCCTTTTTCTTCCCTTTTCTTTTCAATCTTAGTCATAAGAATAAATTACAGTTGTTCCAGTTTAATAATCCTTTTAAAAGGATTTGTCAAAAGCATGATGTCAGCCGTTTTTTAGGCAAGGTCCTTGAGAAAATCAATTAGAAATACCAATGAGGCTGATATTCATAAAATCAGGTGACATGCAACTCATCTAGAATTTATTTTAGAAATGCCGTTTTACTGTTGACACTTATTTAGTTAACATTGTAGAGTACCTCCAGGGGTGATGGCCACTTTCCAGCTAGGTCACATATATCTTACCCTCATCAAGAGATGCTGTCCCTAGTCCCCATTTTGCCATCATTTTGATGATTTTTATTTCTATACATGTAGTTAACATAATCATGCCAAGATGCCAGGATCCTACATACACCAATAATTGCTGCTAATGTTTATTGAGCACTTATGATGAGACAGGTGCTGTATAATTTCATTTACTTTCATTAATCAGTCTATGTGATAGGAATCCCCATGTTGCATTTGATGACCGCAGGGAAGTTCAATTTACTTTCCCCCAGGTCATATATGGAGAGAAAGATGTTGAAAATTGAAATCAGACAGTCTGACTATAAAGTCGGTGGGCTCAAGCACTAACTTGGCTATCCCTGCTTTAAGAAGTGACTAAATGAAATATGCTTATATGATTTCCTTAGCCTAATATCACTATGTCATGCTCATGGTAGTTGTTACCTAAGTATTTAAGAGTCTCATGCTCTACTGACTGAGCTAGCCGGGCGCTATTACCTAAGTATTTGCTGAAGGTATAGTGAGGGTGGAAAAAGTTAAAATTTTATAGTGGGGGAGAAAGCCACCTAATTGGCTTTGCATCCAAGTTTGAATCTATCACTTTCTTGTCAACTGTATAACATCGCAAATGTGAACTAACCAGTTGGAGCTTTGGTTTATTCATATATACATTAGCATATAAATACTAATAGTTAGATTTATTTATTCCCACATCTGTACCTTCCATTTTCAAACACTTACAATTATTTATTTTTACATCTTTCTTTCCTACAAGATGATAAGCTTTGGGGCTCCTGGATGGCTCAATTGGTTAAGCATCCGACTCTTGATTTTGGCTCAGGCCATGATATCATGGTTGTGAGATTGAGCCCCGCCTTGGGCTCTACACTCGACATGGAGCCTGCTTAAGATTCTCTCTCTCCCTCTGCCCCTTCCCCAATTCTAAAAAAAAGAAAAAAAATATATATATAATAAGCTCCTGCAGGAAAGAGACTCTTACTTAGCCAATAATTGAGAATCTAAGCAGTGTTCGACATGTGGTAGGCACTTTGTATAAATACTAATTGAGTTAAGAGTTTAATTAATTTTGTTTACCTAAATTCAGCTGTTTTTAATTTGCCCTGTCTTGTCCCAGTGATTGCTCTAAGGGTGTTTTCCTTTTCACTGACTTGTGAGGCAAAGCTACAGTAAATTGGGTAAAAAATTCATATTTGGCATACCTGGCACAACATTGTCTGTGCTATTAAAATTCTTATGTTCTTAGTCTGTAGATCAGTAGGGCATAGCCCATTACCCAAGATAAATCTTTTATGCAAAAAAATGTGAAAGAAGAGCAGAAAATTTTATGAAAGCTTTCAGTAATCATCTTTCTTGTCACCTCACTTTTCACCCCATTGTAACCAAGGGATGTCTATCTCTGTGCCTTTAAATTTTGTGCATCCAACATTATCAATATGTAATGGCTGATATAAAAAAGATAGCAAGAGGTAAGAGAACAAGCGTTGGACAGCTGGAGTTCCATAAAAAGCTGACTGTTGTTGCTAAGCAGAAAAGCCAGTAGGCAAGTCATTCATTCAACTATAATGCCAGACATCGTGACCTATTTCATGTTGTAGTTTTAAGGCTATCTTTCAGCCAGGAACAGGTAAATCAATGAAGACATGCCACATTAAAAAATGATGACCACTGTTGGTTGCCCTTCTCCTTTAGCTGGAAATTCTGAGTTTACTTAGAACAACATCATCATTATTAGAAACTCCAAACAGTTTGGAGTTTCTGGTAAGAAGAAGAGGGGGAAGAGAAGGAAAAGAAGGAAGGAAGGAAGGGGAAGGAGGGAAGGAAGGAAGGAAGGAAGAAAGGAAGGAAGGAAGGAAGGAAGGAAGGAAGGAAGGAAGGAAGGAAGGAAGGAAGGAAGGGTCTTTTCTTTTAGTCTCATTTTATGACAAAGTAAATAAATTTAATATATGTCTATATAGTGGTGGATTTGGGCTCTTAAAAACACTTGAGTGCCTCCTGACTTCTTTATCCTCCCCATCCTATCAATGGCTACTTCAGCCTCTTGTCTCTTTTCTCTGGAAAACTCTCACAACTTCTGGCTTGTATCTTTGCCTCCAGTATTTCTTCCCTCCAATCTATGTTCTTCATTGATGCCAAAATTATTTTTCTAAAAACCTATCTCTGTAAAGCTCTGTGCGACTGTGGGTTGTTACTGCTCTGATTTCACCCTACCCTTAGCTCACTTTGTTCTGGTCGTATAGACTCCTTGAGCACACCATGCAAGTTCCCACCTCAGAGATGGAATACTCACTATTCCCTCTCCCGAGACACCTCTGCCCCCAGATAAACACCTGACTTGCCATCTCAGTTTTTTTAGGGATTAATGCAAAGTTACTTCATGGGAGAGGACATCTCTGACTATGCTAAACACATGAGGCTGCAAACAATGGCCCATAGGCCATACTTGTCCACTGCTTATTTTTAAATGGCCTGTGTCGAAGAATGGTGTCTGTATTTTTAATTGGTTGGAGAAGAATCAAAAGCAGAATAATAGCTTGTGACACATAAAAATTACATGAAAGTCAAATTTCGGAGTCTGTAAATAAAATTTTATCAGAAACAAGTCGCACTCATTCATTTACTCACGGCGACTGTTACTTTTGCCCTAAGCGGCAGGGTGGAGTAGTTTGTGGTACAGAGCGTATGGCCCACAAGGCCTAAAATACTATCTGGGCTTTACAGAAAAAGCTCGTCGCTCTCTGCTACATATCATACCATATCTCCCATACCAACCCATCATCTCTAATTCCTTTTTCCTACTTTGCTTTCCTTCGTATTTCTTATTACCATGCTATGAAGTAAATGTTTTTATTCAAATACAGTATACAGAAAAATGAAGATTATATGGATTGCTAGATCTGCTCCCCAGACCAAGAAATAGAATGGTACAGCACCCGGAAGACTTGCAGAAATCCTCCCCTATTTATCTTCCCCCAATGAAACTGTTCTGACTTATATCATTATAGATGAATTTTGCTTCTATATGATCTTTATATACATGAGATCACACCATATATAATTTTTGTGTCTGGTATCTTTCACTTAACATTATGTTTATGAGATTTAGCTGTGTAGTTACTTTTGCATAACAGTAGTTAATTCAGTTTAATTACTTACATCATTCCATGGTATCAATAAAATACAAAATTATGAAAAATCCATTTTACTATTGATGGGCATTTTTATTGCATCCAGTTTTGGATGACTACTCATAGAACTACTATGAACATTCTTTGCATGTCTTTTAGTACACATATGTATGCACTTCTGCTGAATGTATACCTAGAGGTGGAAGTGGTAAATCACAGGGTATGCAAATGAGCTTCCATAGATATTACCAACCAGTTTTCCAAAGTGGTTGTACCAATTTCCACTCTTACTAGAAATGTACAAACCTTCCATTTGTTCCTCATGTTCATCAACACTTAATATTTTCTCTTTTTAATTTTTTATTTATTTATTTTTTAAAGATTTATTTATTTATTTATTTGACAGAGAGAGACACAGCAAGAGAGGGAACACAAGCAGGGGGAGTGGGAGAGGGAGAAGCAGGCTTCCCGCCGAGCAGGGAGGCCGATGTGGGGCTCGATCCCAGGACCCTGGGGTCATGACTTGAGCGGAAGGCAGACACTTAACGACTGAGCCACCCAGGCGCCCGATATTTTCTCTTTTTTAAGCTTTAGCCATTCTGTCTGATTCTTTTCATTAGAATGTGAACTTTGTCAGAGAAAAGATTTTCTCTCTTTAATTACCATATCCACAAGTGCTTAAAGTGTCAAGTATTCAACTAGTATTGAATGAATGAATGCTTGAGTGGTAAGGCTGTAGGAAAAAGGACAAACTTTACTTCATAGTTTAAGGTCCTTCATCTGCTGGTGCTAACTCTACTCTGAATTGCTGTAACATTTACCTATATCTTTGCAATGACATGTCAATTTATTATCATTTTCAATGTACATTTCTTTTCTTTTTTTTTTTAAGATTTTATTTATTTATTTGAGAGAGAGAGACTGAGAGAGAGAGAGAGCATGAAAGGGGGGAGGGTTGGAGGGAGAAGCAGACTCCCTGCCGGGCAGGGAGCCCAATGCGGGACTCGATCCAGGGACTCCAGGATCATGACCTGAGCCGAAGGCAGTCGCCCAACCAACTGAGCCACCCAGGCGCCCTCAATGTACATTTCTTATTCTACCTGTTAGAATTAGGGTTTCTCAACGTCGAAACTATTGACATTTTGGGCTAGATAGTTCTGGGTAGTGAAAGGCTGTCCTGTGCATTGTAAAATGTTTAGCAACGTCCCTGGTCTCTACTCACTAGATGCCAGTAGCACTGCCTCCCAAACCCCACCCTACCCCCTGGACTAGTGACAACCAAAAATATCTGCAGACAATGCGAACTGTCCCCTGGGAAGCAAATTTGTTCACAATTGAGACCCAGTGTGCTGGATGTTGAGCTACGGAAGAATAATTGTTGTATTGGGGCCCCTGGGTGGCTCAGTCAGTTAAGCGTCCAACTCTTGGTTTCGGCTCAGGTCATGATCTCATGGTTGTGAGATCGAGCCCCACATTAGGCTCCATGCTCAGTGCAGAGTCTGCTTGAGATTTTCTCTCTCTCCCTCCCCCTTAGCTCCTCCTCCACATGCGTGCTCTCTCTCTCTCTCAAATAAATAAATCTTTAAAAATAAAGAATAATTGTTGTATCAACTTTCCTTTCTCTCAAGTTTGACACAGAGTTTTACCCACAGTAAATGCTTCAACTAGTAGAGCTTTGTTTAATTTTCTCCTTGTTGAATATCATTACCACCTGGAAGGTTTAAAGAAATACATGATCCCAGAACCCATCCATACCCTACTAAATCATACCCTGGGGGATAGGGTCAAGGAGTCTATAAGTGTAAATAGCTTCCAGGTCATTCTAATGAGCAGCTTAGTCTGAAAAATGACTACTTCACGTGTGTCATATTTATCAGTTGATAAATAATTCTAACTGAATGTCAAGATTGTGCTGTATATCGATACATAGATACAAAGTTTTCCCTCTTCATTTTTTTATTCTTTTCATTTTTTTAAAGATTCCATTTATTTATTTGAGAGAGTGAGCTAGAGAGAGAGAGTGCGCGCACAAGTGGGGGAAGGGGCAGAGGGAGAGGGAGAAGCAGACTTCCTGCTGAGCAGGGGTTCTGATGCAGAGCTTGATCCCAGGACCCTGAGATCATGACCTGAGCCGAAGGCAGACGCTTCACCAACTGAGCCACCCAGGCGCCCCAAGTTTTCCCCCTTTAATAAATGCGAATATATGTTTCATCTATTATCTGGAAAACATAATTCATGAATATAGTGTTGATCTAGGCAATCTATAGTACTTACATTTAAGAATTCTTGTTTTAATAAGGTCATTACTTTGTTTTGAAACATATCTGACATTGCAACTATTTTTTATGCTTCCAGCTTTCTGTGAGAAATGCAGTGAGAAGAATTTTGTTAATTATACACCATCTTTACACTGTTATATTCAGTGTAAAAATCATAACAGTAAAAATCGTAATAGTAATCAGAGCAGATGGCAATGAAAAAGAAATAGTGACTTCTTTGGAAATAAAAGAAGGAACCAATTTATATGTGCCTCTCCCTCTTGACTTTGAATTGTAAAAACCAACAATATAAAGCACAAAAGTGATTGTATTTTGCAACTACATTTTTTTCAAATGATAGATACATTGGACTGGTAAAATTACATTTTTATGCAATGGCAAGACAATTTTTACATTTAACTTTTAGTTTTTATTGATTTTGGTATAGTTTATTGTCAGGCTTCTGTATATTTCCTTAGATTTACCAAGTAAAAAGAAATATATTTTTACTTACTGTCAAAAACTACAATATTGATAGTGAAATGTAAATTTTCTTTCATAAAAATTCTGGGGCATCTGAAAGCAGTTACCTGGAAGGTGAAAGAAAATTGCTGCTCATTTTCCATTTCTCTATCACTCCCAAATTTTCTTTGTTTTGTTCCTCTCTTTAGGAGTCATTGCCACACACCCACAAAACTACCTAGAATAATTATTAAATTATGGGTTTCCTTCATTGTGCACATTTAATTTATTGCCAACTTGAATTGAATTTTAAGCCTATTATTGAAGTATTTCTATTTTTAGAAGATCATCTGTGCTACATCTCACTAGCTGCCTACCCCATACACATGCTCTCCTCTTTCTTACAACTAGAACTTGATGTTTTTTCAGAGTGAAAATGAATCCAATTAAAGTAAACAAACCAAAAATCCTACATATCCTTTGCCAGCTCTAAGTGGCCATGTGACACAGTTCTGACTGATAAAATATAAGCAAGTAGGGTTTCTTTGAGAGCAATTTAAAGAGATAATTTCAACTGGCAGGTGCTTTTCCTCCTTGGCCCTTCCTCTTCTTTCTGGCTACAGCTTGAAATTAACAGCCATCTTTCTTTCTTTCCTCTTTTAATTTTTTTTTCTTTTTTTTATTATTAATATACAATGTATTATTTGTTTCAGGGGTACAGGTCTGTGATTTATCAGTCTTACACAATACACAGCACCCACCACAACACATACCCTTCCCGTGTCCATCACCCATCCACCCCATCCCTTCCACCCTCCTCCCCTCCAGCAACCCTCAGTTTGTTTCCTGAGATTAAGAGTCTCTTATGGTTTGTCTCCCTCTCTGGTTTCGTCTTGTTTCATTTTTTCCTCTCTTCCCCTATGATCCTCTGCCTTGTTTCTCAAATTCCTCATATCAGTGAGATCATATGATAATTGTCTTTCTCTGATTGACTTATTTCGCTCAGCGTAATACCCTCTAGTTCCATCCACGTCATTGCAAATGGCAAGATTTCATTTTTTGATGGCTGCATAATATCCCACTGTGTGTGTGTATGTATATATATACACACACACCACAACTTCTTGATCCATTCATCGGTCTATGGACATCTGGGCTCTTTCCACAGTTTGGCTATTGTGGACATTGCTGCTGTAAACATTGGGGTGCAGGTGCCCCTTTGGATCCCTACATTTGTATCTTTGGGGCATAACAGCCATCTTTCAACAATGAGGTAAAAAAAAAAAAAAATCTAGATAATTCTAACTCAACAGGAAGAGACAAGAATGTGGGTTCCTGAAGGCATCGTGATGCACTTGAACTGGCCTGCCTGGTTTTATGAGAAAATAAAACGATTTTCTTAAGCCACTTTAAATTGTACTTTGTTATGTTCCGCTGAGCCAATTCCTAGTTGCTAAACCATTCTTTTACCATGAGCTTATGACAGGCCTTGGTCTTGCCTCTCCTGGTCTTTTTGGTAAACCTCCTTTCTCCTTATTCTTGAACTTCAAGCCATTTTTTATTCATTCTATCCTTAGCAGCACCATGGCTGGAATTGTCAGTTCCATGACTGTCTTGCCTATGTAATCTCTACAAGTTTCCAGTTTCACCTTACACTATGTTCTCCACCCTCTGTTTCAGAAAGCTGGTTATATTTCAGAGTGTTTCTATTATTTGCTCCTGCTTAATCCTACAAAAATATGATGACTTATCTATATGCTTCGATTTAAGAGTGGAGCCCTAAAGGATTAATTGGAAATTCTAGGCACAAGCTTCACCCCAACTTGGGCTTCACTTTAGTTTAAAAGAAGCTAGGCTATTTCTTTGGAAATCCCCTAAGATCATCATTTTTATGTCCTTTTTCTTGGTTTTCTCGAATTCCCCACAAATACCCTCCTCCTTCACCTGAGGAGCCACAGGGGAGAGGCTGAGTAGTCTCAATATTGCATTTTGTAGACTTTTACTTCTCTGTTTTCTGATATGCTATTCACCTCTTCTTCTTGGTGTCTCCCATTGTGGACATCCTGTTTCCCCCATTCCACAGAATAAACTCCATTCTTCTCCCAGGGTGGAGAAGAGATAGTCACCCTGCTGACAGGCTTGGGAGTGAGGATTGTAGGAAGGGAGTGTCTGCCTGCTTCTTAAGCAACCTTTTATTTTCTCACCCTCAGTCTCTTGTATAAATCACATTGCTTCTTTGCTGTCTCAGTTGTTGACCTTGATTTGAACTTTCCGAGGTCTCTTCTTCTGTTATGATTCATTCATTTGCTTTCTACTTCCAATATTTTGTTACTGTCTCCTCTCTTGATATGGGTTTCTTCCGTAAAACAAACAAAACAAAGCAAACCTCTTTATGTTGTTTTTGTGTTCACTTGAGAGGAAGCAGTGGCTAATATATGTTTCCAAACTCTCATCTTTAACCAGGACATTATACTTTTTTTCCAAATGTTTATCAATACTATAACAAATATCCATTGTACTAAATGCTGAAGCAATTTTTTTTAATTCTTTATTTAAATTCAAAGTAGTTAACGTATACTGTATTATTAGTTTCAGGGGCAGGATTTAGTGATTCATCAGTTGCCTATAACACCCAGTGCTCATTACATCAAGTGCCCTCCTTAATGCCCATCACCCAGTTACCCCATCCACCCCACCTCCCCTCCAGCAACCCTCAGTTTGTTTCCTAGAGTTCAGTGTCTCTTATGGTTTATCTCCTTCTCCGTTTTCATCTTATTTTATTTTCCCTTCTCTTCCCCTATGTTTTGTTTCTTAAATTCCACATGAGTGAAATTATGTGGTACTTGTCTTTCTCTGACTGACTTATTTCATTTAGCATAATACCCTCTGGTTCCACCCATGTCCTTGCAAATGGCAAGATTCCATTCTTTTTGTTAGCTGAGTAATATCCCAGTGTGTCTCTGTGTGTGTGTGTGTGTGTGTACCACATCTTCTTTATCCATTCATCTGTCGATGGACGTCTGGACTCTTTCCATATTTTGTCTATTGTGGGCATTGTTACTATAAACATTGGAGTGCAGGTGCCCCTTTGAATAACTATATTTGTATCCTTTGGATAAATACATAGTAGTACAGGGCACCTGGGTGGCTCAGTCGGTTAAGTGTCTGCCTTCAGCTCAGGTCATGATCCCAGGGTCCTGGGATCGAGCCCCGCATCGGGCTCCCTGCTCAGCAGGGAGCCTGCTTCTCCCTCTGCCTGCCATTTCCCCCTCCTTGTGCTCTCTGTGTCTCTCTCTCTCTATCAAATAAATAAATAAAATCTTAAAAAAAATACATAGTAGTGCAATTGCTGGTTTTTAGGGTAATGCTGAAACATATTTTTTATTTTTATTTATTTATTTATTTATTTTAGATTTTATTTATTTATTTGACAGATAGACAGAAGAGCACAAGCAGAGGGAGTGGCAGAGGGAGAGGGAGAAGCAGGCTCTGCACTGAGCAAGGAACCCGATGTGGGACTCGATCCCAGGACCCTGAGATCATGACCTGAGCCGAAGGCAGACGCTTAACCATCTGAGCCACCCAGGCGCCCGAAACATATTTTTTAGAAAATGACGGTTAACTGTATTTCTTTCACTTCTATTTTCCCTATACATATATTCAATACCGATTTAAATATATTTAATATTTAAATTTATTATGTAAAGCTTACATATTATATAAATATAAAATATATGAAATAACATATATAAGCACGCATATTATGTGTATATTAAAGTAAATTATCATCAATTTTGTAGCCTGCTTTTTAAAAATCTCCCATTATATCATGAGCATTGACTCATAAAATACTAATTGGAACATGATTTTCAATGGTTGTCGATATTCAATCTTGTAAATGAACACCATTTTTTATTTTTAAATATTTTATTTATTTGAGAGAGAGAGAGCAAGTGCATGAGCAGAGGGAGGGGCAGAGGGAGAAGCAGGCTTCCCGCGGAGCAGGGAGCCTGATGCAGGGCTCGATCCCAGGACTCCAGGATCATGACCTGAGCCGAAGGCAGTCGCTTAACGACTGAGCCACCCAGGCGCCCCGATGAACACAATTTTTTAAAGTATTTCTTTATTGTCAGACACTAAGGTCATTTTCTGGAATTTAGTTCATTTTCAGTGGGCATCCCGTCTTCTCCACAGGTGGCACACTTACTTTCATCCAACTCCCACAGTGAGGAGTTCTTTGACCTCTATTGGCGGAGGAGTTTGGCTAAATCAGCTCTAGAAGATCTTTCAGATACTCAAGAAAATCCTCCCTGAAGAACAGAGCAACGGTTTCTGGAAGCTCACCCTGTGCAGGCTGTTGCTACTGCTGCATCCTGTAGCGGGTGGGGGTGCGGGGGTTGGTGCGCAGTGTGGTTAGGGAGAGTGCAGTAAAAATTCTTTCTTTTTTAAAACCCACATAGACCACCCGGCATGCATGGATTTTACATTCTCCGCAGGGTAGTGTGGCTAAGATAACTGTTAAATAAATACCAGTTTATTTGACATTCCCAAGGCATTAAAATGGAGGTATCCCTCCAAAACAGCAGTTGGGTTTGAGATGGACAATCTATGCCTGTAAACTATTTACATGCATACTGACATTTACCTTGTTTCACTGGTTTAGATTGGATTCTAAATGTACAATAGTGATATCTGATTTTCTGAGACTCATGATTCCTTTGTTCAAAACACATGTCTGGTATGAAGAGGTGTATTTCCAGTAAGATCACACGCTCCATTTCCATGGCTGCAAACACCAAATAAACTCCATGGCATGATGGTGAGCCCCTGAGCCTAAAGACAGTTTGCTGCTTAGGCTTTGTTTAAACTGTGGGCCAAAGGTCAAGTCATTTAATCAGAATGAAGTTGTTCATCTTTTCTAAGCTTTACTTTCCTAGTGTGAAAAATGAAATATATTTCTCCTCTGCATCATCAGAGGCTTGATAATGAGGCCAAGTGAGATCGTTTCAAGTTATCCTTTAAGTATTTAGGGACATTTGCCGAAGTCCAGCGTCTTGAGAACCCATTATCTCCTCATTTCTCCAGTTTAAATGCCAATTCCTTTGTAACAAACTCCTCCTCCAGGCTTCTACAGCTTTTGCCTTAGGCCCAGACAAAGACAAGGTTATCTGATGATATGTTTGTCTTTTCCTTCAGAGTCTGGCCTGTGAGCTCCCTCAGGACAGGGATTTTGTGTCTTAAAAGTCCCTGCATCCTGCAATGTCTACAATAGCCAAACTGTGGAAAGAGTCAAGATGCCCACCGACAGATGAATGGATAAAGAAGATGTGGTACACACACACACACACACACACACACACACACTGGAATATTATGCAGCCATCAAAAGGAATGAGATCTTGCCATTTGCAACGACGTGGATGGAACTGGAGGGTCTTATGATGAGCCCAATAAGTCAATCAGAGAAAGACATGTATCATATGACCTCACTGATACGAGGAATTCTTTTTTTTTTTTTTAAAGATTTTATTTATTTATTTGAGACAGAGAGAATGAGGGACAGAGAGCATGAGAGGGAGGAGGGTCAGAGGGAGAAGCAGACTCCCCGCCGAGCAGGGAGCCCGATGCGGGACTCGATCTCGGGACTCCAGGATCATGACCTGAGCCGAAGGCAGTCGCTCAACCAACTGAGCCACCCAGGCGCCCCTGATACGAGGAATTCTTAATCTCAGGAAACAAACTGAGGGTTGCTGGAGTGGGGGCTGGGGTGGGAGGGATGGGGGGACTGGGTGATAGACACTGGGGAGGGTATGTGCTCTGGTAAGTGCTGTGAATTGTGCAAGACTGTTGAATCTCAGATCTGTACCTCTGAAACAAATAATGCAATATATGTTAAGAAAAAAAAAAAAGAAGAAGATAGCAGGAGAGGAAGAATGAAGGGGGGGAAATCAGAGGGGGAGACGAACCATGAGAGACGATGGACTCTGAAAAACAAACTGAGGGTTCTAGAGGGGAGGGGGGTGGGAGGATGGGTTAGCCTGGTGGTGGGTATTGAGGAGGGCACATTCTGCATGGAGCACTGGATGTTATGCACAAACAATGAATCATGGAACACTACATCTAAAACTAATGATGTAATGTATGGTGATTAACATAACAATAACAACAACAACAACAACAATAATAATAATAATAAAGTCCCTGCATCCTGCCCAGTGCCTGATATACCAAAGGTCTCAGTCAGTGATTGCAGATCGAGTTAAGTGCCGAGTGCTTTGCGGAAGGCTTTATAAATATAAGGTACTTTGTAATGCCTTCTGTGCAGGGCTCTGCACTGTACCAAGTCCTTTCACATATATTATTCATTCTCTCTTATTTGATCTTCCTCACACTCCTGTGAAGGCAGATACTAATATCTTCATTTGTCAGAGAGGACTTAGAGTAAGATAGGTTTTGGGGTATGAAACGAAAAAGTATTAAATACCCCTTGCAGTTTATGTGAACTTAGGAAAAGGTTACTGAGTGTAGGATACTGCCTGTCTCCGACTGTCACTTTGACAAACCATGTTCAGAGCTCATTTCTTTAGCACCTTTGAAAGTTTAATAATCATTCCGTATCTACTCATCTTTAAACATCCAAGTGAACTAATCAAGATATGAATTAAATAATTTAGTGCTGTTCTAGAAAAATGAAAGCCCTGTTCTCTCGTTACAATAAAATGTTTTAATGTTTAGTTCTTGTTTATAACTTGCTCTCTTTACAGTGTTGGTTTCAGCTTAATTTTGTATCTCTTTTATCTGTAATCTCTTTACCTTTTAAATGATCTTTTATCTTTCCTGGAAACAGCTGACAATACTCTTTTTCAGTTCAAGACATTTTCATAATTATATTTTTAGCCTTGAGGGAAAAAATTGTATACCTCATCAAATCCTCTGGCTCTGTAACTGAGTAACTTTAACAGCCCCGAATACCACTTGCTGCTATGATAACTTAATCGTGAATTGGGAAAAATAAAACTGCTTTATGATCTCTGACAATGTTAAGTTCTGTTTGAACTGAAGCATTTTACGTAATGTTTTGATGTCATCAGTAAGTCAATAATGTGGACTCTCGCAGTTGTTCAGCTCAAATGAGAGGCCTTGATTGTTCCAGACCAGTGTCAATCAACACCAGTTTCATCACTTCGTATCCTTTGGTGCAAAACCAGTCCTCGAAGTGACAACAGGTTGCTGGGTTTTTTGTTTGTTTTACAATTTTTTGTTTGGAAATTCGAGACTTCTCAGTAATGTATTTTAGCTGGGCTATTTTCTCACACTTGGCATGCCAGCTGGATTTTATGAAGCGGTGTAAGTGGCTCTAGTTTAGGTAGACCTGCCAAGTAGCTGCAGTGGTTCTTCCTTCTGGCAAATAAGCTACCACAACTGATACATATGGAAAAGTCTCCGTTAATTTTGATATTCATCAAGCTTTCTTCTGTTTTGCAATATCTGAAATGTATATTGGGCTGGTTGTTGCCTTCGTCTTGGTCCTTTTTCCTTTAGAGATGCAAAAGGAGGTTGTTGTTGAATATGTTAACGGAAGGCATTCTCCTGTGCACATTAACCTATATGAAAACATAGGGCGTACAAGGCCTTCTACCATCTGATACTGCCCAAATTTATGTTCTCAGACCTGGTCACTTTTCCTGAAAAATCATATGCTTCAGGCAAACTGGAATACTAGCTGTTCTATCAACAGTTCAGGTACCAACATATCCCTGTCCTTCCTCGTGTTCGTGTTCCTCTCTCTCCAGAAATCCCTCACCTAGCCTCATTTTTCAATGTCTAGTCCAAACATTAACTCCTGTTCATAGTTGTACTCCTTTGTGCCCACACCTGTCCCTTACCCTCTGCCATTTCCAAGTAAAATAGGTTTAAATATTCCCTCATGAATGGAAAACAGTTTTAACATATTATGATTGTTTGTTGTCACATGTTTAATATAACTACTAGAGATCAAATTTCACTCTAAGCAGAGCATTGCTTTTCCTATATCCCACAGTATTGATTTGTTAAGTTTTCATTATCATGTTGTTCAAAATAGTTTCTAATTTCTTTGACTCTAGGCTATATATAATTATGTTGCTTAATTTCCAAATATTTTGGGGTTGTCCAGACGTCTTTTCACTATTGATTTTTGATTTAATTCATTTGTGCTGAGAGAACCTACTCTCTCATGATTTTAATCCTTTAAATTTCTTAAGACTCATGTTATGGACCAGCATGTGATCTGTTTTTGTGACTATTCCACGTGCACTTGAAAATAGTGTGCAATATGCTGTTACCGTATGCTATATTCTATCAACTGGTCATGTTGAGTTGACAGAGTTGTGCACATCTTTTATATCCTACTGATTTTCTCACTGCTTCTATTAGTTGCTGAGAGAGGAGTGTTAAAATATCCAACCATAAATATGGACTTTTGTTTATTTTTTCTTTCAATTCTGCCCATTTTATTCATACATTTTGAAGTTCTGTTATTAGATGCATAAACATTTAGAATTGTTATATCTTTTTGACAGATTGATTTCTTTATTATAGTGAAATATTCCTCTTCACTTCTGATAATACTTCTTGCCTTGAAGTCTACCTTGTCTGATATTAATATAGCCACCCTCCCAAACATATATATATATATATATATATATATATATATATATATATATATATAGCCATTCCAGCTTTTTTGATGTATGATATGTCTTTTCCCATATTTTTATTTTTAACTGGTTTGTATCATTATATTGAAATGAGTTTATTGGAGACAGCATGTAATTGAGATTTTTTATCCAGACTGACAATCTCTGACGTTCCAACATCTCTGCTATAACTGAGTCTGGTTCTTATGCTTTTTATCTCTCTTCAAATTGTGTTTTTGTCTGTTAATATGCATTGTAACTTTTTGTTGAAAACCAGACATGATGTACTGGGTAAATGGAATTGCAGTAAATAGATCATCAATGTAGGGCAATAAGGTGTGGGGAGAAGGGAAGCATCCTATAGTCTTACGATTGTGCTTTGGTCTTTTAGTGAGCCTGTGTCTCTGGGCTGTGACTCACAGTGCTTCTCTGACTTTCTACCCCCATTGGTGGGACAGGAAATTTAGAGGGGGCTGAACTTGCATATTTTCCTTTCCCTAGGTTGGTAAGGCTCTGACAAAACCCCAATAGAATAGGCTCTGGTAGAATAGTTTCTCTTGAGGGAGGGCCTTGTTAAGAACAGAATGCTCTGGGCATATTTCAGACTGGTTATTACCGCCCCCCCCAAGGGGGGGACGGGTAGGGCTTCTGGAGGTAAAATATATATGTATGTACCTCTAATTCTGGACTCTCCAGGTATTTTAAAACTCTCACCCTTGCCCAAACTGAGCGTCCAGCAATTTGTAAATTACAGTTTAGGATATCCTACCCCAGTACTGGTTCCTATGGAGATTTCTGCTCCAGTAAGTGCTAATTCTCTGTATCTGTTGTCTGTCTCTCCAATTCTGGGAGCATCAGTTTGCCCTATAAGCTCATTTCTCTGATGGATCTAAGACTTGTTGATTTTCCATTTGTTCAGCATTTTACTTGTTAAGAAAGAGTGATGACTTTCAGGTTCCTCACATGCCAAACTGGAAACTGGAAGTCAATTTCTGACTTTAACTGAAATACTAGCCCATTTACATTTATTATAATTATTTATAAAGGTGAGTGGAAGCCTACCACCTTGCTATTTGTTTTCTATGAGTGCCGTATTTTCTTTGACTTTCCCTCCCATATTTTCTGCCTTAGTTTTAATTAAATATCTTTTAGTATTTTGTTTTATGTCCACTTTTAGCTATTAGCTTTACCAGTTTGTTTTTAAAGTGGTGGCTCTAAGGTTAACAATATATTTTTAACAGTCTACCTTGAAAGAAAATTATACCATGTTACTATTTTATATACAATAAGAGAAACAACAACAGTCCGACTTTTTTGTTGCAGATGCTGTCTCAGATTTAATAACTATTGAAATATCCATATATTTTTAGTAGTAGAGAGTGACTCTTTCTATAAAAGGGAACATAAACTAACAAATGATGAAGGGCTATATTAAAATCTAGCACTTAAATTTGAAATTTAAATATGGAATATTAAAGAATTATCATAAACAGAATAGAATTGTTGAAAATAAAATGTTTTAGAGAACAAAGAACCCATATGTACTGCATAATTTCTTAATTTTATGACTAGTATTTTTATGATTTTTTTCACTAAAATTTACAGCTTATACATCAAACACTTTTCAATGTCAGTGTTCTGTTTCACAGGAATAATATTTTATCACTTTAAAGTATTATTTGCATTGCCAATGTCATTTTACTAGAATAATATTTATTTCATCTTAAAAAGATACAAAAAGAGGATGTTCCATGTGGAGTCAATGTAAATTTTTCTAAGTAATTTTACATTAAGAGTATATGAAAAAAATGGGGCACCTGGGTGGCTCAGTTGGTTGAGCATCCGATTCTTGATTTCAGCTCAGGTCATGATCTCAGGGTCCTGGGATTGAGCACCATGTCAGGCTCCACACTCAACAAGGAGTCTGCTTGAGGATTTTCTCTCTCCCTCTCCCTCTCTGCCCCTCCCCCACTCATGTTTCTCTCTCTCTCTCTCAGATAAATAAATAAATCTTTTAAAAAAACAAGTATATGAAAAAATATTAAAATGAGCTCTAAACCTATATCTCAGATTCAAGTAGCCTGATTAAATATCACTGAATAACATTTTTCCATAAATTGAAGAAAATGTCCCCATGAATTCCAATCTGCACTCTATTCTGTGGATATTCTTTATGACATTAAATCAAAACATTGTAAATTATACTACCTCTACCACATCTTATGCTTACTATGACATTTTTTTATTTGCAATCAAAAATTTTTTTCCTCAAGTATTTTCTGAGAAATAATTTATTTTGTTAGAAAAGTATGAAATAAAACTATAGAAATGTAAACAATCTAGGGGAAAAAGAATAGAAATACTTGCTGGTTCATATACTGTGAAATAGAAAATAATGCTCCAAAAAATGACATAAGAGTGTTTTACTTTTTTTTTTTCAAAGGAAGTTAAAATAAATATGAGTTCAAGATTTGGAGTTACCGCATATCTTAAGCATTATTGTTAAATGAGTTATATAAAATGTCAACTAGTAGAACACATTTTTCTCCCTTGATTCTTAAACTGAAGAAAAATAATGAACTCACCAAATGTCATAGTGAAATCTGAGGCTACAGCTCAGTAGCCTCTTTTTATTTTTTCACAAATCATTCTGCCTTTCTCTTTGCCCGTAGGTTGGATGACATCATCAGAGCATTTTGGGTTAATCCTCATGGTGTAAGATAGTGTTGCAGTTTCCAGAGCTGGCCAATTTTCTTTTATCAGTGTGTTTTAAAGAGACTCTTTCAACAACTCCAGGGGCCACTACATATTTGTAGACTCCAACCTCGGGTGAGGCCTAACTAAGCTCTGTTCAGTAATTTTCTGTGTCCACTACCCTTCATGTTCCCAGCAGTGGCTTTATCCAAATTCTCATGACTCTCCCTTGAGACTTCAAAATTCTCTCTTTCTCTCTCATTCTCTCTCTTCCTCACTACCTCTCCCCCCCATAACATTGCTTTATATTTCATAGAAAAAAAATAAGCCTATACAAACGTACTGATAGCTGTGTCTATCCCTATCTCCTATCTCTGACCCCTTTACCTTTTTATTTTTATTATTTATTTATTTATTATTTAAAAAAAATTATTATTTGTTATTAACATATAATGTATTATTTGTTTCAGGAGTACAGGTCTGTGATTCATCAGTCTTATATAATACCCAGTGCTCATTACAACACATACCCTCCCCAGTGTCCATCACCCAGCCACCCCATCCCTCCCACCCCCCTCACCTCCAGCAACCCTCAGTTTGTTTCCTGATATTAAGAGTCTCTTATGGTTTCTCTCCCTCTCTGGTTTCATCTTGTTTCATTTTTTCCTCTCTTCCCCTATGATCCTCTGCCTTGTGTCTTAAATTCCACATATCAGTGAAATCATATGATAATTGTCTTTCTCTGACTGACTTATTTCACTCAGCATAATACCCTCTAGTTCCATACACATCGTTGCAAATGGCAAGATTTCTTTTTTTTTTTTTTTATGGCTGCCCCCTTAACCTTTTTAAAGATAATTCCCTCTGCCTAGTGACCATACTCCCTTTCCCCCAGAATACTTTCCTCCTATCACTCCACTCATTTCCCTCCCTACATTGTATTTTAAAGATTTGTTTATGGATTTTTCTCATTAGACCTTGAGCTCTTTGAGGAAAAAGACTGTGGTTTTTGTTTTTGTTTTTTTTGCTTGTTTTGTTTTGTTTTTCACTTTGCATCCCTCAGTCTTATTATAGTTTCTGGAGCAAACACTTCATTTGTTCATAAAAAAAAAAAAAATCATTGATATCCTACTATGTGCCAGGCACTGCTATAGAATCTAAAGATACTGTGGCAAGTCCCTACCATCATGGAGCTCACATTTTAGTTTGTAGGAGAGATATATTTTAAATTAATATACACACACATACACAGGTGTATATGTCAGTTAGTATTAATTACTCTGCTAAGAACTAAAGGTAATTTGATAAAAGATAGAGACAGGCTGGCTACTAAGACTGGGTAGTCAGTGAAGACTTTACTAAGGAAGAATAAACTGAGGAAGTTTTTTTTTTATTGTTATTGTTATTTAAAAGATCTGAATAGGGTGCCTGGGTGGCTCAGATGGTTAAACATCTGACTTCAGCTCAGGTCATGATCCCAGGGTCCTGGGATCGAGTCCTGCATCGGGCTCCCTGCTCAGCGGGGAGCCTGCTTCTCCCTTTTCCTCTCTCTATCTCTCTCTCTCATGAATAAATAAAGTCTTTAAAAAATAAAATAAAATAAAAGATCTGAATAACAAGAAAGAGCCTAACCTGGGACAATCTGAAGAAAGAATTTCCAGGTTAGAAGGGAGAAGTAATGCAAAAGCCCAAAGTGGAAATGAGTTTGGCTTCTTTGAGCACAATGGGTAAAGACACAGAGGATAAAGATTTAGAAGCTGAAGCTGAAGAAAGAGGCAGGAATTGGGCAATGTAAGATTTAGTAAGTTAGGGAAGGAGTTGTTCTAAGAATGAGGGAATGTCATGGGATCTTACAACATAGCTTGACATGATCTATTTACATTTTAGAAAGAACATGCTGATGGCTGGATACAAATATACTGAGGAGCAACAGTGAACTCAGGAAGAGACTGATTAGGAGGTTATTACAGTCGCTAAGATGAGATAGGGTAGCAGCTTGAACGAGAGTAGTAGTAGCAAAAACGAGATAAGCAGTCAGATTTAGGGTGTGATTTGGAGGAAGAGTTGATAAGCTCCTGAGGATTAGATGTGCAGTAAGGGGGAAAGGGATCAAGGATAATGCCTAGGATTTTGGCCTGAGCTCTATGGTGGATAGTTATGTTATTTACTGAGATGATCCATCCCACAGCCATCCGACCCCCTGCTGGAGAAAAGGGGCAGCCTCTAAGCCATGTATGCTCCAGCCACCATACCCAGGGCCACACATTTCTCTCTCTCTCTCTTTTTTTTTTAATATTTTATGTATTTGACAGAGAGAGACACAGCGAGAGAAGAAACACAAGCAGGGGGAGTGGGAGAGGGAGAAGCAGGCTTCCCACTGAGCAGGGAGCCAGATGCGGGGCTCGATCCCAGGACCCTGGGATCATGACCTGAGCTGAAGGCAGATGTTTAACGACTGAGCCACCCAGGTGCCCCAGGGCCACACATTTCATCCCCACAGAAAAAGGGATTGTTTCTAGCCTCCTGTTCCATGTGTGACCACTGCTTGCACACTGGACACACCACCATGTCTTTAGAGAGAAGGAGCCCTCCCATCATTTGTTGCCTCAGGTCCCAGGAAAAATAATCGTTATGGAGACCTTCTCTCTCCCCATGGTTGCCACAACACTGGCACCTTCAGGAAAGAATGGTCAACCCCTGGACCCATAGCATCTATTCTGAACTGGCTACCCACCTCTCTCCAGGAAACAATCAGAACTCAGCTCTTTGTGCCTCACATTCCTCTTTACCTCATTCACCCGGAAACCAGGTCCCCAAGTCTTCTGTCATCCAGGCCCTACACCTGAGCTCTCTATGGATGCACTAATTGACTTGATTTCCCACACTTTGTGTCTTCTTAAACACATTCTCCATCATTTCTTTAGGATAATATCTGAACTTCCTCCTCACTTTTTAAAAAAAATATATTTATTATTTATGAGAGAGAGAGCACACGTGTGCAGGGATAGGAGGAGCAGAAGGGGAGGTAGAAGGAGGGGGAAAGAATCTCAAGCAGACTCAGCGCTGAGCTCAGAGCCTAAGAGGGGGTTCAACCTCAGGACCCTGAGATCACGACCTGAGCCAAACCAAGAGTCAGATGCTTAAGGAACTGAGCCACCTACGTGCCCCTCCCTTCACTTTTTAGGCCTAATTGAAACCTGATTATCCTCTGATAACACTACTTCCCCTAAAGCCCTCTAAATGAGGGTTGCTTTTCCAGGTATTTCAGGGCTGTAAGTGGGATAGATATTCTTCATCTCTGTTTTCTGCCTTCCAGAAATTGCATGCATGTACTTTGCTTTTCTGCCTGTTACCATAGATGAATTCTCCCTACTCCTTAACCCCCCCCCACTTGTACACAGGTTCCATCCCCGCCCCATTATGGAGGGACATCACACTACAAATCTTCCCCTTTATTCTTGTATTCAACATTTTTTCTCTTGTTGCTGGCACAGTTTCATCAGTATGCCAACATGCTGTATTTCTCTCAATCAAGGAAAAAGAAAACCTAACCTTTTCTTGACTCTACTTCTCCCACCAGCTATCACCCCTTTCCCTTACTTTCCTTTATAGAGGAGATATTCACAAGAATTTTTATACTTGCTGTTTCCAATTGTTTTACCCTTTCTCTCTTCCCCCCTCTTTATTTTGGTAACTTTTTATTCCAGTCTACTTTCTACCATACATAAAAGTTTAAAAAATAGTACAACAAACTTCCATATATCTTATACCCAGACTCACCATTTGTTTACATTTTATTCTTCTCTCATCTATCTATCCATATACATACACACAAACACACACACACTTTGTTTTTCCTGAGTCATTTGAGAGTGGTTGGAGACACTGTGCTCCTTACCACTAAACACCAGGATTTCCCAAGCATAAGCCTGTTCTCTTTCATTGCCACACTAAAGTTATCAAAATCAGAAAATTAAACATTCCTACAACACCATTATCCAATATAGTGTGTACATTCAAATTTTGTCAGTTATCTTAATGCAAATCCATGATCACTCATTGCACTTAATTATCATGTCTCTCTAGTAGCCTTTAATCTGGAACCATTCCTCAGGCTTTCTTTACCTTTGCTGACTTTGACATCATTCCTTAAATATACTCCTTTCAGGCATTTCCTCTTACCATTCTACTGAAACAACTCTCCTTGGCATAACCAGTAATCTCTACAGAGTTCATTCTAATGGTCAATTTTCCATTTCATCTGACAGCAGCATTTGACGCCACTGATCACTCTATTCCCCTTAATTCAAGTTGATAGGGTCTATCAGGACAACACAGTCTTTTGTTGTTCCTCGCTGCTCCCTGGCATCCCCTCCTCAGGTTTTTTTGTTTGTTTGTTTGTTTTGTTTTTCTTCTGGTTCCTCCTCTGCTTTGTCACCTCTTCAAGTTGGTTAGCCTCAAGAGCTCAGTTCTAGGACATCTCTTTACTCGCCACCTAGGCAATCTCACACCATCTCAATAGCTAATCACTTCCAGATGCATATTTCCAGCCTGGGAGTCTCTCACAAACTCCAGGGTCAGGTATCTAACTCCCTACTTTACATCTCCATCAGTGCTAAAACCTTTCTTCTAAGGTACTAATGATATTTAAACAGGCAATTCCAACATTCACTTCTCGGTCCTCTTCTTACTGGATCTTTCTGCCTCACTTATTTCTGTTGACCAATGCTTTTATTTTAAAATTTGAGTTCTTTGGTATTTATTATATTACTCTTTTGTTTTTCCTTTTATTGAACTGCTTTGCTTAGTAACTTTCAGTCTTTTTTTTTTTGATCTCACCTTCCTGGCTTCCCTGTGATTTTTCTTTTCTCTTTAAACACTTTGGGAGACTTCAACCAGAATTTGTACTAGCCACCATTTTTATATGGATCATTTCCAAATATCTCTCTAGCCTCCACCTTTTTTCTGAGCAATAAACTCATATATCCAAATGCCTGATTGAGAGTTCAATATCTATAGGACAAAAATGTCCAATTTTTTTTTCTAGCTTCTTAATTCCTCTCTGATCTCCTCTATTGGTAAATTTGGTCTGAAATAGCCTGTCACTCAAACAAGAAATTCTGGAGCCATCCTATCCTTCTCTACATCCAACTAGTTCCCAAGTTTTGATTGTTTCAACCTCTTTGAAATGCCCTATCTTGCCCTTTCTCTTCTCACCACACTACCTCAAACCAGACCTTTATGTTCTAATTAATAAGACTACAGGGCAATAGACTTCTATTATCCCTGCTTCCTACTTAAAAACTCCAAGCACTGTGGCTGGAATGAATCCAGAAGGTGTTCAAATCATAGGTTTATGGACAAAGCTAGTCAGTAAAACCATTTGCTATTGAGAATGCTTTTATTTTAACACATTATAATTTTATTATAAAGAGTAAATTTCTTCTAGTTTAAATATAGACAGTTTAGGAAACTGAATTTTCATTCTTCATATTACTAAGAACAAATTTGCATTTGATTCTCTTTCACAGAATTGAGCAATTATGCTAAAATATCAAATATTTGAATGTTTTCAGAGAATTATTTCATGTAAATCTTTAGTAAAGGAATTTTTCATGTTTAAGCTATGTTTAATGTTATTTGTTTAACTATAAAATACAATTAGTCTAATGTGCTTCCTACAAGAAAATAATATAATTCCCTTAAGAAGGTTTCTTTGGTAGCATGAATAAAATAATTGAAATAATGAATTCTAGGAAACATCCCAGGAAGCAAAGTTTCTTTCTGTGTTTCCCTAAGAAATTAATTCTCATTCTGAATAATATTTGACAAAAATCTGCAATGTTTTCCGTTTTCCTTATCGCCCAGATGTTTTGTTTTTATTTTTAAAATGTAAAATAAAGATAGAGCTGCACCAATTATCCCAGCAAACCAATGAAAGAAAATATCTCTTTCAAAACTGGTTTTGGTGTCCAGAATAGGCAAATCCATAGAGACAGAAAGCTGATTAGTGATTGCCAGGGACTGAGAGGAGGGGAATGGAGAGTGATAGTTAATGACTATGGACTGTCTTCTTGGGGGGATGAAAATGTTCTGGAGTTAGATAATGGTCATAGTTGCATCATTTTGTAAATATGCTAAAAAAATACTGAATTATACACTTTAAAAGGGCAAATTTTATGGTATGTGAATTCTATCTCCGCTTTAAAAATTTGTTTTGGTATCAGAACAGTTGCATTATGTTGAATTCTAAAAGCACCTTGGACTCTTGCCAGACTGACAATCTATTCAGCAGAGAAGAACTGCTCCTCTGATAACTCACATCTGGAGTAGAAAGTCGCTCACTGAGTGGTTTTAACAATCCTATAAGAGAGTGAGTGCTTATTTGTTTACTGATATTTTTAACCCATGGCAAATACATTCAATTTCTTCATTTATCAAGTAGGGATAAGCGTCAACTGTTAAAGAATTCGATTTATGAACTGTTAATAAAAATATGTATAAGATTGATTGAAATTATAAGCTACTTATAACCTGGATGAAGTGGATAATATTTAATCATTCTTCAGAAAACCCTCTTAATAGCATAACCTCTGGTGAATGTTACAAAATGGCATATCTGGTTATTTTGAAGAAATATCGCTAGAGCAATTTCTAATGATGGCTATGCACTGTTTTTCTGGAGGTCTTGATTCCATAAAACATGTTTTTGTTTTTGTTTTTTTTCTTTTTCTTTCAAGGGGCATTCTGTGCAATTTTGTTCTGTATAAAAATTCTAGCCTATAAAGGAACACATTAGAGGGAGTGAGGATGCATTTTATAAATTAGTTCGTTAGAGGTAGTTTTGAAAAGAAGTCAGCTTCTCTAGGACATTTTGAACTATTTATCCTGTCTTTCTCCACAAGACTGATTCTTCAGAAACACATCTAGTGCATACAGAGATGAGGAAGTGCATAACACTGGGGACTTCCATTCACATCAAGGAGAATTGCTCTGAAATACCAAGGCCCACTTAACCACCCAAGGTACATGTAGAAACACTTCAAATGAAAGATGTTAAACTTAATACTTTACCCTCAAATCTTAGCGTTTTAAGTGTGACAGATTAAGGGATCTCACAGTTTATTGGAATTTGCTTCATAACCCTGCTGCCCGTCTTGCATAGTTCTGACTTAAAATTACTTTTCAAAACACAGTGTTGTCTTTCCAGACGTGGAAAAAATCAAGCCCTTGTTCCTTTCTAATTTATGGTCAGTGAGTTAAAAATATTACCCATTGAGCTAATTATGTGCTACTAACATTTTAGTGAGGCAAAAAGAACCCAATGCAAGATTTTGATTCAAAGTTGAATTTGCTATGCACATCTATAGTTCAAATAAAGACAAAGAGGGGGAATTTGATATTGAAATAAAACAACTTTGGTATCCTACAACACTTCCTTCTTTCATTAAAAAATGTTTCATATGGAATATATTTAACTTTAGTGTAAAATATTTTAAAAATGCACATGATAGCTAGCACCTCAGTTACTTGACATTTAAACTTTCAGCAATTGTTGCCTATGCAGAATTGACATAGCCTGGACATAAGTTGAAGAGGACTTCGAAAATAAGTGAAAAATATCACAAAATTTTGTTCTTTATTTATTTACTAATTCAGGTATGTATTTCTTTATCCATTTTTTTACTAATAGATTGCAGTGATATGGCAGGTCTTGGCTACACAGTAATGGATAAATAAAAACTTTATGGAGCACTCACAGAACTTCCCACAGTTTCTCAGAAAAGAGCCTATTGATTTTGACTTTTTTTTAAAGTTCATGTAATTGATTTAACAACATGATTTCCCTTGGTGTTATTTAGTAGACTACAGTGAATGGTAAATTAAACATAAGGTCCTATGAATGCACAAAATGCTAGGAATTGACATATAAGACAACAGTCTGGGGCCACTTCATATAGGGACAGTATTTACTCATTTAGCCATCAATTTGTTCTAATTACGTGTTTTAGGAAAATGTATTTGTCATTACATTACTTAATAACAAAGATACAATATAAACAGAGCATTATAAAATACTATGAAAATGTTACCACTGAATATTTTACTTTTATTGTCCAAATCCCAAATTTTATGAAATTTGTAATTTTACATTTAGAGAAGAAATTATCAGATTTCCTGCTTCTTTGTTTTAAAATGTGTCATGAACCTTAAGATTTTTTATTTCCTTTCGACCTTTTTTCAATGCTGATTATATTTCTGTTTTTAGATTGAAGCCCATACAATGAAAATTTCATAATGTTCTAGTTTTCTTAATCATAAATTATAAATTATAATCATAAACTGTATGTTATAGATTATATAAATTATATGTTATATAAATTATATGTTGTATAAATTATGTTATGAATTATATGTTATATGTTATAGATCATAATTTCCATTTTTTTCTCTGTGCAATGTCTTTTTTTATGTATTTATAAAATACAACATCAAGCTTAGTATATTTGCTACTATTTCAGGATTTCAAGTTGAATTCTTTGCATATAATTATTTTTATATGGTCTCATCTCCAAATTCCTTAATGTTGTTCTCAGAACCCAAATGACTCTCAGTAAATGATTGCTTACCAAGTGCAAGTTAATCAAGAGTGGGCCTTTTTAAAATGAAATAAGGGTCCCACAAAAAGAAACCAATACATAAATGCTGAGTAAAGAAGAAACCTCTGAATTGCGAAAATGTGACCCAGCAGGTGGTTTTTACCTTCTGACCTTAAATGATTCCAGTCATCGGAGTTAACAAGTTGGGTTTTGCTGAGCACAAAGCAATTTCTGTGACAATTTTTCCGTAGGGCCAGAGAGCAAACTAAAAAGCAGAAAGTGACTTTGTGTGATTTTTCTGAGCAGCACAAAGACACCATTGAATTGTTTCTCTTTTTACAGTACAGGAAATGTTTAGCTCCATTGTGACTCACAGAAGAGGCTTTTTAATTGTTCAGCAATACCGGGTATGTGCCACATGTTTCTAGTGCCTCTTGCTTTATTTTCATAGATGTTACTTGAGTACCTAGCAATAGTTTCAGCTTCAAACCGCAGAGGAGATTATTTGAATTTTTGAAGGTTCAGTACAAGCAGGCTTTCCTGTATCCTTTGCATATTAACATTTCCAGTTACCTAGTGAAAACTGATGTGTTTATTTAGATTTATTACTTCAATCTACAGGGTCATATTTTATACCAGTTAATATTTAATTCAGTGGTAGCTTTTGTATACAGGAAGAGTGAGAATTAGTGAGGGAGGAAAGATTCATACAAAACAGTATTACTATAATATGCAGGAGGGTGCAATTAGATACCCAGATTATGTGGAAGAGAAGTGAATGCATCAGAAGCTCAAAGAAGAAGATCCTGTACAAGGCATGGAGTAGACAGCAAGATTTCTAAGGAGTTCTGAGACTAGAAGTAGATGTGAATGGATGGGCATAGCTGGATGGGCAGAGGAGAGAGACAGGGAAACAATTTATCCAGGCATAAGGCGTGGAATTTAGTTTGGTCGAGGTTTTGGAGGTCGTCTGGTCCAACCTTCTAAATGGTACATGAACTCCCTTTACTTCTGTGATCATTTTTGCAGTTGTTTTAGTTTGAGAATGACCTTTAGAGCCTCCCTTCAAGTCCAATCAGTCAAAAAGTGCCATTGATTTCTCTTTTAAAATGTCATTCCCATTTAGCCTTTCTTTTCCAGTCTGGTGCTGCCACTGTGGTTGAAGCTCTTTTCTTATGCTTGGTTTATTCCAAGAGCTTCCCAAAACATCTTGCCTCTAGTACATCCCACCTCAAATTTATCCTGCACTCTAGCATGCACATCCGATAAATTATCTTAAAATGACTCTTTTCATCATATCATCAACCACAGTTTATAGAATTGTCTTAAAAGCCTAGGCTGTCCTTTGAGGCTCTCAAAATGCTGCAAAGCTGTAATTTCCCTCTTACTTCCCCCACCTTCATAGGAAGAGTCTTCCTTAGCAAGGCTTATCTATATTTTTCTCTACACATGCCATGCCCATTCAAGACTTGCTGATTTTCCTCAGGCTGTGAATGCATTCCTGAAATGCACCTTCATCTTTCTTTGTCATGCTAAATTGTATTCATTTTTGAAGGTATAATTCTTTCCTCCATGAAATCATCCAAGACCATGCCAGTTGTAGTGAATTTCACTTCCTCGAAGCCCTACAATACTATTTCATTGACTTATATGGTACTTATATGTATTATACTGACTTGTTAATTAGTTTTTTAATGTTTGCTTATACTGTCTCTGTATAATCTCATCCATGATAAGTACTGAATATCATAACATTTATTTGAGTATTGCACAATGTCTAACTAAACTCTGTATGTAGTAAGTGCTTACTTAAATACTTACTTGTGTTATTGAGTCAAAAATAAGATTAGCTCTTCTGAGGTGGGCCAAAATTTGGGGAACTTTGGAAATTTCTTTTCATTACCAATACATGAACAAGTAGAAGTCAGTGCTTTTGAATTTTGATTTTAGAATTCATAGACTAAAACCTAAACCCCCAAACCCAAATTTCCACAAAATATTTAATCATTCATAATCTGAAGTTGTATAGTCAGCCAGAAATGGGAGAGAGAACTTTAATTCTTAGTATTAAAAACACGCAAACAAAAATTATGGATTATTACCCTAGTCCTCCCCTTCCCAATACGTTTTTATATGACCTCTAAGAATGGGAGAGGATCTAGGGGCGCCTGGGTGGCTCAGTTGGTTAAGCAACTGCCTTCGGCTCAGGTCGTGATCCTGGAGTCCCGGGATCCAGTCCCGCATCAGGCTCCCTGCTCAGCAGGGAGTCTGCTTCTCCCTCTGACCCTCCTCCCTCTCATGCTCTCTGCCTCTCATTCTCTCTCTCTCTCAAATAAATAAATAAAATCTTAAAAAAAAAAAAAAGAATGGGAGAGGATCTAAACACAAGTACCATTTATTTTCTTTTGACACAGTCATTTTTGGGTATGAGCATGCATTAGTTTGAGTTTCCTCACTAACTGAGGCTATTTCTATAATCAGTTCATTTATTTACTCACTCAACAATCACCTATTATAGTACCTATTATAGGGCATGGTCTATGGAGATATAGAATAGAAATAACACAGACAAGATTCTTATTTTTGTGGAGCTTATCACATGTAAGTGATGTTTAATCAAATAAGCTGCTGGTCATCACGATAGCTAATTCGTTTATACTTTTAAATATAAAACCCACTGCCATTTGTCTATTTAATACTTTATCACATTTTGTGTAGAATGGACCAACAATCATAATTACAATTTGTGAAAAAGTTAACTCCCAAAGAGTAAAATAATGTAATGTTTGTGTTCTTTCCCTTTCTTTTTAACTCTTATCAGTGTGTAGTAAAATATCGGAGTACTTGAAAGACTCTTAAGATGTTCAAGACCAGACCATATGAATATTGCTGTTTACCTTAGGCAAAGTACTGCCCCCCATTTATTGAACTAATCTGAAGTATTATTAAGTATGTGTGCATTATATATCCAAATAGATTATATGTTTATGTATAATTGCAAACCATATTCTTTCACACATTTGTGTTCAGATCTATGTCTATCCTTCCTTTCTCTTTCTACATATCCATCTTTTTATGAAATCACGTAGGTCTAATTCAAGTTCCAGTTTTTCTGTGAAGCCTTTTTGATGCTTCTAGTACAAACAACTTCAATAGATAAACCACATTTCTATGTGCTGTTTTGTTTATTAATTGTTTCATGGCTATATCTTTTTTACCCAACCTATCTGAAGGGTTTTTGTGGGAAGAGATGTTTTTAACCCATTGTTTAAAAAAAGATCCTCTTTACCTAACACATAATATTTTTTTGCTATTTACATAAGAGGGCAGTACATCCTTCATTCACAACCAATAGGAATAGCTTGATATAACCAGGCTTATGGTTATGCTTCTTCAAGTGTGCCACAGGGGTAAGAAGCAAACAAAACAAGTAAAGGAGTGAGGATTGGAATAAGTTTCTAATAATAACAATTATTATTAAAGGAAGGTTTTATCTTTTCCCCTGGTGAAATGGTCTAAAAATTGATTGTTTTGCTTTGCTAGACGGAAGGAATCTGCCGTAAGCGGAGCTTCTACAAAATAAACTTGGTTTAAAAATTATTTGAGTATTATTTCCTTGCCTTCATAAATCTGTATAATCTCAAGTGGCCCTTCTTTAGAGGCGCCTGGGTGGCTCAGTCATTAAGCGTGTGCCTTTGGCTCAGGTCATGATCCCAGGGTCCTGGGATCGAGCCCCACATCAGGATCCCTGCTCGGTGGGAAGCCTGCTTCTCCCTCTCCCACTCCCCCTGCTTGTGTTCCATCTCTCGCTGTGTCTCTCTCTGTCAAATAAATAAATAAAATTAAAAAAAAAAGAGGCCCTTTTTTAAGTATCTGGCTTCAATATAGGACTAGGCCAAAGCCCTTGGTTAAGGCTCCAGACATTTCGTCAGCTGTGGAGCTGATCAGTGTTAACATGAACCCGTGATGGAGGTCACCTGGCAAAGAAGACTGGCATTGAGATTTCACCGCACATGCCCAGACATACCACCCATGAACATACCCTTCAAGTAGTGCCCTATGGGCCAGATAGAACAAATTTGAAATGAATTCAACAAGCTTTATAGAGTTTAAAGTGGAGCTCATTAAACAAAACAGAACAAAAACACTAGGCCAGAGCTTTAAGTTTTCTTTACAAAGCTCATTTGTGAATCTTGGAAGACAACTTAAAGATATCTGTTACTCCTGTTTTATTTCTTTCCCATTTGAATTCCTTCAACATGGCAATAATAATAATAATGATAACTTCAGTGTAAAGAAACATGTTAAAATATCTTACTGAGTTGTCAGAAGTATAAGCCACCTCTTCTCATCAAGGTGATTGAAAGATCCTATTTAAGGAGATATTGCAGGCACTAAGAATATTGGGTCTGTCTTTGTCCTAAATACATGATGTTTATGCTAAATATAATGTGCATTGTCATCAGAGTCTACACATGAGCTCTCTGCAAACCATGCAGCAGTCTTCTGGTCTGCAATTATTTTACAGTATCTTAATTGGAATGATCTGTTGAAAGTCTAGTCTTGGTTAATATTTATACAGATGTCTATGCTTAGCTCCCACCCAGTTGTGAACAAATGTCAACAAACCTTTGGTAAACCGTATGTAATATGGTCACTCATTTTCATGCACTCAAACCATTTTGCTGCAGTACTGCATGCATTATTGATCTCTCTCTCCTATGCTTTGCTAATCTGAAATGAGCTCAGAGTCAACTGTTTACAGGCTAAGTCTCTTAATATACACTCTTGTAATAGAAGGAATGAAATAAGGCTGACAAGGTATTACTAAGCAATAATCAGTGATAAGCTTCAGTGATGACATGTTTAAGAAGGGCTTTGCTTCAGGGCTGGTCAACTACTCCAAATATGGGCATCATCACTGGTGCAATGCTGGTTGTTGTTTGTTTCCAGGATAAACTTGTATCTGGAATTGGTGGGGTATGCCTTTGGAGACCGGGGAGTGTCTGTGGCCACTCAGACATTTCTGTTTTGTAACCTACACCTGAAGCCGTCATAGCTGAACCACTTCAGTGACGTTACCTGCAGCCCCAAGCAGCTCTGGGTCTGGGTCTAGGATTCTTGTTTTGGTCACCAGAGCTTAATCTTGGCTCTATATTTAACGAAGAATAATTGTAAAATACATGGTGTCTTTTTTTGTTAGTATCGCGTATTCATTCTCTGCTGAAATAAGTGAATTCTGTTCTATGTGCTTGTGTGGGTATAGGGCTCTGTGTGTACCTGGGTTCATTCATTGTGAAACCCGAAACTGTCAGTGCTCACCTCATGTGAAAGGCTGTGTGTGTGTGTGTGCTCGTGGCAGTTCCTTTTTAGAAATAGTCTGCTCTGGGTCAGTTGAATACATCTCTTTGTCTGTTGTAGGTATGGTATTTTTTCCTCTTTCAGTATGCTCTTTCAACCCATCACAAAACCTGGGCAAGTCGAAATGAAGCCCAGGTGTAGAAGAGACAGGGCAATGTCAGCAGTGACTATTAGCAATAAAAGCCTGAAGAACAGCCTTTCAAACTATTTTGCATTTAATTGTAACTTGATGGTGAAGCTACACAATGCAATAGAAATACAGATCCTAACCTTCTAAAGGTGACCTCCAGCTTAGTGTGTGTGTGTGTGTGTGTGTACTTGTCTCTTAGGGATCATTCATTAACATTTGAATTAGCATTTTATATTTTTCTTTCAAATTATTTCCAATTATGGAAATTTGAATAGTGCCCTTTTCTAGTCCTTTTATGAACCCTATGTCCATTCTGAGCTCTTTAGTGCTGGCTTTTGAATACAAATAACTGTATCATAGAACATACCATCCTTACATTTCAGTATTTCAGATTTCTGAATTCTTACAGTTATGTAATAACACATAAACTGTGGGAAGAATGATATACTACATATACTTAATATCCATATTTATGGTAGGGATAATAATAGACTAGCTTAAAGACTTTTTTTTAAATTTTATTTATTTTTTCGACAGAGAGAGACACAGCGAGAGAGGAAACACAAGCGGGGGGGGGGGGGGAGAGGGAGAAGCAGGCTTCCCGCCGAGCAGGGAGCCCGATGCGGGGCTCCATCCCAGGACCCTGGGATCATGACCTGAGCCGAAGGCAGACGCTTAACGACTGAGCCACCCAGGCACCCCAAGACTTTTTAAGACATAAGAAAAAAAATGATCTTAAAGAAACTCTAGACATTATTTTGCAGTGTGTACCAACTTTCAAAAGAAATCCTAGTGACTTATATCTCTCGGTATTCTTTTGAGCACAAAGCATAGCACCTTGCTTAAAAATAGTCAATGTTTAGAGTATGAATGAATAAATGACTGGATGGATAGATGAACAAATCATGCCTTGTGATCTCAGGAAAGAAGTGGCTTAAGGCCTATGAACAAATGGGATGGGAGTAGTTTCCTAGGGTCAACCACCTTAATAAGCACAATATGACCAGGTGGTCATTCATTTCTCCCACTGCATGGCCTACATTAATATTTCCTAATTAGAGATCTTTGTTTTCCACTCAGTGAATTTCTGTTTTAACTTTCCTCATCCTCGTTGTGTAAGAAAAGTCTCCAATGACATCCAGCTGCTCTTTGCCTAGAATTTGAGTGCAGAAACAAATTACATGCTTAAAATGGATTAGAATGTTTCACCACACATTGGTTTGGGATGAATACCCTGCTAGGAGCAGACGGCTCTAATTAGAATGTGCTCCTATGGCAGGGAATTTGATTAGAGATGAGAAAGTTATAAATTCTTCATAGAAAGAAATAGTCTGATAAAATTAAAAATTACCTGTATTTGATGGATATTCTCTCTGTCTCATATCCCACAGAGTTGCTAATACTAAACCCTGTGATATGAAGTTACATTAACAAACATGTAAAAACTAAATTTGTTAGCAGAAAATATTGTAAAATCTTAGATAAAAATAATGACAATGGTTAAAGATAATGCTGAGGGGTAGCTATTTGTCCTGCAGTTGGTTTGCATATAATGCTTTCAAAGCATACACACACACACACACACACACACACACATATAAAAGAGCACCTCCTTTTAAAATTTCTTTTTAGAATTATTTCGGTGGGAATAACACATGACTATAGCCATAGTAGAGAAGATTGGAGCACTTGGTAATGGGAAATTATTTAAGTATATTCCAAATTGCAAGAGGGAAAAAATGCCATACCTACCAAAGACAGAGAGATGTATTCTCTTTAAAGTTGTGTATTCTTTATTTTTTTTACTTTTTTTTATTATGTTATGTTAATCACCATCCAGTACATCATTAGTTTTTGATGTAGTGTTCCATGATTCATTATTTGCGCATAACACCCAGGGCTCCATGCAGAACGTGCCCTCTTTAATACCCATCACCAGACTAACTCATTCTCCCACCCCTCTCCCCTCTAGAACTCTCAGTTTGTTTTTCAGAGCCCATCGTCTCTCATGTTCATCTCCCCCTCCGATTTCCCCCCCTTCATTCATCCCCTCCTGCTATCTTCTTCTCCTCCTTCTCCTTCATCGTCTTCTTCTTCTTCTTCTTCTTCTTCTTCTTCTTCTTCTTCTTCTTCTTTTTAACATATAATGTATTATTTGTTTCAGAGGTACAGATCTGTGATTCAACAGTCTTGCACAATTCACAGCGCTCACCATAGCAATACCCTCCCCAATGTCTATCACCCAGCCGCCCTATCCCTCCCACCCCCCACCACTCCAGCAACCCTCAGTTTGTTTCCTGAGATTAAGAATTCCTCATATCAGTGAGGTCATATAATACATGTCTTTCTCTGATTGACTTATTTCACTCAGCATAACACTCTCCAGTTCCATCCACATCGTTGCAAATGGCAAGATCTCATTCCTTTTGATGGCTGCGTAATATTCCATTGTATATATATACCACATCTTCTTTATCCATTCATCTGTCGATGGACATCTTGGCTCTTTCCACAGTTTGGCTATTGTGGACATTGCTGCTATAAACATCGGGGTGCACGTACCCCTTCGGATCCTTACATTTGTATCTTTGGGGTAAATACCCAGTAGTGCAATTGCTGGGTCATATGGTAGCTCTATTTTCAACTTTCGGAGAAACCTCCATATTGTTTTCCAGAGTGGCTGCGCCAGCTTGCATTCCCACCAACAGTGTAGGAGGGTTCCCCTTTCTCCGCATCCCCGCCAACAAAAGATGTGTATTCTTTATATGCTAGCCCCCATGTGCCTCTGGTCCTCCTCTGCCCCAATTGTAGGCCTCCTATCTCGCCCAAATCCAGCTTTGCTATATACTGAAGAATGCAAGAGTTGGAGAAATTCTCCAGAATTTCCATATCAGAGCTTCACCTGCAGTCGCAGGGATTATAAGTGGAAGAAGTGTCTCTATTAAACAATACAACATTTAAAGAAGACCAGGAGATCCTTTAAGAACAGTGGCACTTCAAGAATTTGAAGAAAAAAAAAAAAACAGTAAAACGAAAACATACAGCTTCTCTATGGAATCAAAGAATCGCCCCTCTTTTCATCAAGGACTGTGGAGAATTTGACACCTTTTAGAAGCCTATAAATAATGAATCCTACCAACATTAAACATGATTAAAGACTCTACAGACATTATAATACATTAAAGAAAAAGTAAACATTGGCCCCTAGTTCCAAATTGTAGAATCTTGACTCTTAATTGCTAACCCAGTGGTGCTGGTGGAGTAGGGCTAGAGTGGGTGTGGAAGGGGCGGTGTCCCTGGAGGCCTATGCTAGGCATCTGTTGTCTGTGCCCCATCACTTGGTTACTGTCAACTGCTACCCACTGACCACCTACTGTCTGGGTGAAATAGTAAGTTCATTCCTTTTTTTTTCCCCCCTATTGCTCTTTCTTCATTAGAAAATTACCTATAGGGTAGGGATTCTCAAAGGGAAATTTTCACTCCTCTCCCTAGGGGCAGGCATGTATCATGTCTGGAGACATTTTTGTTTGTTACATACACATTATGGGTGTTTTTATGTGTATACCACTAGCATTTAGTGGTAGAGGCCAGGGATTCTGTTCAATATCCTACAATGCACAGGACACATCAAGGACAATTAATTATCCAATCTTTAATGTTAATTGCACCAAAAGTTGGGGGAAAAAAACTCTAAGCAGAAAGAGCAAAGAATCCTGATTTTATCTTCTTGTGGAATTTGTATCTCCTGCCAAGAGCATTTTCAAGTTTGCTTCAAGTAGGGTTCCTTGTGAAGCAGACTCTGAGATGGAAGTGAGCAAACAAGGTGTCTATTAGGGAAAAACTTATGGATTAATACCTGTGGAAGGACAGGAAGGAAGAAGATTGGACAAAGAAGTCGAGCTGAAATGAAGTCCCAGGACTTAGCCAAACCCACTGAGAGCTCTGAAGTTGGGATGAACTTCCAGAGTTGCTCCAAGTGGTGAGCAGGCAAGTCCTTTATGCCCCCTGTTGGTCAGTTATTAGATGTGGGCTGCCCTGGTCGGAACCAAGACTTGAGTGAGCAGTAGTCTTGAATCATGGAACACTACATCAAAAACTAATGACGTAATGTATGGTGATTAACATAACAATAAAAATTAAAAACAAAAACAAAAACAAAAAAACTAATGATGTACTGTATGGTGACTAACATAACATAATAAAATAAAGTTAAAAAAAAAAAAACCTGAGGCAATCCTCAAAGAGAGTTGACCACCAAGTATTTTTCAGCAATACTTTCAGTCACTAGGGAAATAGGTTCTTCCTGAAATGGGGATACAGCTGGGGAATCCCAATGTCCCCTACAGTTTCCTACAGAGTCCTATAGTGAAGCTCACAGTTTCTACTGCTTATAGAGAGAGAAGAGTCTTTTTGGAGTTAATATCCTGATTCAAAGTTTCAGTTTTGTAATGCTTTAAGACATTCAAGGTATTTCAAATTCAAATGACATTATACCTTTAATTAACATATCCACTTACAAAATACTGCACTTTTTTTGAAGCATGCCAATGTATCAAAATTAAACTGATAAATTAATAATTAATAGGAATATATAAAATAGGAAGATATAAGACAAAGAAAATTTAAAAATATCTACTATATGTAAAACGATGGTAGCTATTTCAAAAAATGAGTTTTGCAGTTTATTTCCAGTATTATTAATTAGTAATTACCAATATCATTTTTAAAAAATATTTTATTCATTTATTTGAGACAGAGAGATTGCGAGTGAGAGAGCACAAGCAGGGGGAGCAGCAGAGGGAGGGAGAGCAAGACCCTGAGATCATGACCTGAGCCAGCCGTTTAGCCAACTGAGCCACCCAGGCTCCCCAATATCATCATATTTTTAACTTAAAGTTTTCATTAATTAAATCACATGTGATGTCAAAGATACCAACAACCAACTATTCATAATAAAACTGACTATTAGTATATTACTCATATAAATACTAAAATGTATTGGAAAAAGCTCTTCCTTAACAAGAAAAGAAATAAAATAATACAGTGCAATTCAGTTCAGTAAATATTTATTGAAAAAGTAAAATGTTCAAAGACACAATAAATATATCTCAATGAATAAAAGAGTAAGGAAGATATCGTTTTTAGTATAGAGACATTTACAATCTAGCAGCATCATAAAAGGAGCACATAAAAAGAAATAAACATGATACATCCCTGAAGCAGTACGAGTATTGTCTCTGGAGGTTTAGAGAGAGTACTCACTCTATGTTGGTTTAAGGTGATCAGGAAGAGGTCCAAGGAGCTCAGCTATCGACAGGATTTGGGCAGGAAAAAATGCATGACGCACGAGGTTATTTCAGGCAGAGTAAAGAACATAAACTTGTGATTTTAAACAAAGATGTGTATATATATTTTTAAATAATGTTGGCTCTATAGAGAACTAACCCCTTTTCCACTTAACGTATCTATTTAATAAAATGAAACCCAGAATAGGTAGTTTGGCAGTTTTAAATATCTACATTGAGAAAGCAATATTTCTTTGGGATAAAAGCCTCTTTTCTTCATCATTACAGGGTTGTGCTTCAATGAATATTTGTATTTTCTTAAATCCTTGTAAATGTTTTCCTTTATCATTACAGGGTTTTGCTTCAGTGAGTATCTATTTTCTAAAATCCTTGCAAACGTTCATGATTCGATATGGAATTTCCACTGGGGAAGAATTTATAGAAGTAATTTTTTTTTCCTAGGAAGTAAACAACTATCAGAACTCAGGATCAAATATTTTCATCATAGGCCAGATCAGAACTGTTTACTGTCAGGAGACCAGGAAAGCTCGAAGGGTCAGGAGAATAGCAAATGCTGCAATACGGGAGTAAGACTTGGGATTGGTTATTCAGGAAATCAGTACAAAGAGGTAAGTTCCAAACACCGAGTCTGAAAAGCAATCATTAGTCTATGGGGTAAAGACAGATGTGGTACAAGCACTATGAGCTAAAGATACAAACCAAGTCTAAATGCTGATTATCCGTTTAGCCAGCTGCTGAAGGCTAATAGGGGGAAATTCCGCAATAGGAAGTAGGTATCCACGAGGAGCATTAGTATCAATCAAGAACCCCGTCGTTTGATGTAGGAGTCAAAATGAACATTTGGTTCGTAGGGATGAAGAAGGTATGTGTGTGGGAAATAAAGGGCCAAATTACCAGGTAAGTGTTCAGGTATAAGAACAAGGCTGGAACACAGTGTTCAAGGAACCAAGGTATCAGGCGTCAGGCAAATATATAATGATAATGATAATGGTAATAATAATAATAATAATAATAATAATAATAATAATAAACAACTGGTTTGAATAAACTGGCTTATTAATAAAATGAGGTTTCAAGCATCTCATGTGATTTAAGGTGTAGATAACGGATCTAGGATCAGCACTGTAGCAGGTGGACTCTAAGAGGCGTCCGTTCTCCGCCTCCTGGTATTCATGCTCTGGTGTGATCCTCTTTCCTTAAGTGTAGGTAGAGACCCATGAGTTGTTTCTAACCAAAAGAATACAGCAAAGGTTGTGAGAGGTTACTTCTATGATTATGTTATATGACATCTTCACTTCCGTCTTACTGTCATATTCTCTGTATTGATTCTTTCTTGCTGGTAAGAAAGTAAGCTGCCACATGAAGAGGCCCAAGTGGCAAGAAACCAAGAGCCAGCAAGGACTTGAGAACCTCAGTCTGGCGACCCGCCAGAACTGAATCCTGCCAAAACCCATGCAAATGTATCAGTGGATCTTTCTTTGGTAGAGCCTCAGATCAGACCCCAGACCTGGTCAACACTGTGATTGTAGCCCTTATAAGAGACACCAAAACAGAGGACGTTACTAAATAGTATCTAGATTCCTGGCCATAGAAACAGTGGGATAATAGATGTGTGTTGTTTTAAGCCACTAAGTCATGGCAATTTGTTACACAGCAATAGATCACTAACATAGGCATTGAGTTGGTGGTGAGGCTAAGTGAATATTAGGCCGAATGACCTTGAAGGCAAGGGTTGGTGAGAGGAGACAAACAGGTACAGACAGCCAAGTACATCTGTGTATGATCACTGTCCACAGTTGCAAGGGCAGGACAGGACACCTCTTCACACTCTCCCCTCACTCCTCTCTTTTTTCTTGCTGGAATGACAACATTTTGTTGTGTATACTTTCTGGTTGCAAGGCTAAAAACCAATGAATGGGTAATATACAAAGATCTAGTTCTCCTTTAAACAAATCAGATCCAGTTCTGCTGTTGGTCCATGGAAATAGAGTTTTGGGTTAAATCCAATTGTGTGGAATCCAATTTTAATAGGTGGAACAGAAACAGAATTTCAAAGTGATGTTCAGAAACATGTTCAGTGTTCTTTTAGTGAATTAAAAAATAAACTTTTCATATGATGTTTGAAAGTCCTCGTATTCTTGATTCCGATTTTATTTTTCCTCCTCTAACCTTTAGTGGAATCAATTATTTTTTATATAGACACCTAGAAGGGCAAGGTGAAAAGTCTTGATCCCCAAGGATATTATATTTTAATAGCTTACTGGGGAATAAAAAAGGTAAAATGTTTTTCTTTCTCTATAAAACAACACTATACTTTAAAATGAACAGAAATGAGGAGTTCATTAAATACAACCGTGAGGGATGAAATCTAAATTATGTCTCTTGTTCTACCAGATTCATGTTGCAATGTTGGTAAATTTCTTAACCTCTTTGGTGTGTGTGTGTGTGTGTGTGTGTGTGTGTGTGTGTGTCGTTTTTCCAGTGCTTTCAGAAACAAAACACTACGTCAATAGGAAGGCTTTTGAAAAACTTTTAAGGGTACTGTGCCATGTTTGAATACTTATTTGAAAAAGATTATAAAATCTAACAGAAGATCAACAATAACCATGTATGTCGGATCAGTTCCTTACTAGAGGACTTCATTTATATTTTTCTATTTTAATGACTCTTTCTAGGTGGCCAAGATTAAAAGCCAATTTTTTTGCTTAAAATTTAGTCACAAGAACGGAGCTTCTGTCACAAAACAGGTGGTTAGAGTGTAGAATTGTGAATACTTAGAAATGCCTAATAATTACATTTTTTCTGTTTTATTTATTTATTTATTTATTTATTTATTTATATTTTTATAAATATTTTTCCAGTTAAAAAAATAAGAATCTTAATTACATATTTTAGTATGCTTATAACTTTTTGCTGTATTAGCGCCTACTTTTGTTTACATGAAACAGGCACATTTTGCAGTATTGGGACATTTTTATATGGTTAGAGAAAAGGAAAAATAAAAGGAAACTAGAAAACCTAAATTAAAAATTCCCACTAAATCAAATCAGAAGTCATTTTTCACATAAAATAAAAGGCCTTTCCTCTGCAACAAATGAAATATGATAAGAAATCTATAGTGACAAATAGCTTCTTTTCAAAGTATAGTGCAATTGGCATTCAGTGTTTTGGGATGCCAGTGGTTTTGGTTATAAACAACATTAAATAAAATGCTCCTATGCGCCTATGACTTAGGTTCTGGTAAAGACTATAAATGGAGCTTTGCAGAGGAAAATTCTTATAGACTGACAACTAGAGAAGCACAATTTTGAGATGGTGTTTTCCTTAGAAGTCAAGCTAAGGTGTACACTTGCAAGTTTTAGGCGGGAGGAAAAGAGGAAGAAGAAATTCACAAAATTGTTATTAGTGACAATAACAAAAAACAAAAGTTCCCTTGGTTTTTAATGTGAAAGGATGTTATTTTTTAAAATTTTTTATTGTTATGTTAATCCCCATACATTATATCATTTGTTTTAGATGTAGTGTTCCATGACTCATTGTTTGTGCATAACACCCAGTGCTCCATGCAGAACGTGTCCTCCTCAATACCCATCACCAGGCTAACCCATCCTCCCACCCCCCTCCCCTCTAGAAACCTCAGTTTGTTTTTCAGAGTCCATCGTCTCTCATGGTTCGTCTACCCCTCCGATTCACCCCCTTCAATCTTCCCCTCTTGCTATTTTCTTCTTTTTTTTCCCTTAACATATATAACACACACATACACACACACACACACGAAGAGGTTGAGAAATTTACCAACATTACAAAATGAATCTGGTAGAACAAAAGACATAATTTAGATTCAACAGTCTTGCACAATTCACAGTGCTTACCAGAGCACATACCCTCCCCAGTGTCTATCACCCAGTCACCCCATCCCTCCCACCCCACCCCCCACTCCAGCAACCCTCAGTTTGTTGAAAGGATGTTATTTTAAAATGACTTTAACGTCATTACAATAATTTTACATAGGATCAAGATATACGTATTTAATTCAGTCTTGTATTTATACATAGTTTATATGAAAATATGTAACCAAAAATAAGGATAGCTATATATAATCTATAAATAATTATTATGTATTATTATTTAAAAACAAAATCAAATGCAACAGAGATGACAATTTTATATTTATTTAATTATTTATATATAGCTGGTTCTCATTATTCACAGCAGTTATGTTTCATAAAGTTGCTTCTGACACTGAATTAGCAAATGCTGAGTCGTTGCTCCTTGGGGGACTAGGTACATACATATACATATCTTACAAAGATTATGTAGTCTTAAATTCAGAAACAACTCATCCTGGTATTCTAATTTCTTATTCTTATTCATTCTCATTTCTAGATTTTTTTCTGTTCTATTTTATAAAAGAGAAAACGAGGTCTGAAACTGTTAAGAGACTTGCCTGAGGCCGTTCCACCAGCAGGTGCCAGGGTAGGGATTCAAAGCTTGTTCCAAGCTGCCGAGCTGGAGCTCCTTGCGCAGTGCTGCGCAGGTCTGCTCTTACCGTCTCCACTGTCATAGAACAAGAAGGCAGAGGTAGCTGACCTCATCTGGGAATGTAGGAGGTGGGGAACTCACATCTTTTCCTGTTCTGGACATGTGCATGAATGGACATGTGCATGAACGCACCAAGAGTATTACTTCTGAGGTTACAAACAAATTTTAGTTAAGTAGGCGATTTTATAAATATGAAATCTGCAAATAACAAGGATGGACTGTAGTTAGTCCAGGGAGCTACTCAGCCTTCACCAACCAGTATCACAAAGGCATGGACTAATCAGAGTAGATGTCAGCAGTAAATAATTGGCATGACTGTATTGGCCTGTACTGGCTATCATCCTGGATCACCTCAAACCGTAAAACACATTTCAAAAACACATTTCTAGTTTTCCATATACGACCGCATTTGTACCAACCGCCGTTGTAGAGCAACATTTCATTTTGATGTATAAACTCTGAAAAAAATATGAAACTATCATTGTCCTCTTGTACGATCCAGCTCCAAGATATTGCTTACATTATTTTCATTAGAAATGCTTAAAAACTTGTATTTGGATTAAACACAATAAGGATTACAAGTATCTGAAGATAATCGGGCTTCAGTAAAAATATCTGTGAATCAACCAGGGTGACAGCTCTCCAGGGTTGGTTATGCCACTTTATATGCCATAGTACTTTATTTTTTTAATTAATTTATTTTTAAAAAAGATTTTATTTATTTATTTGAGAAAGAGAGAATGAGAGAGAGAGAGAGCACATGAGAGGGAGGAGGGTCAGAGGGAGAAGCAGACTCCCTGCCGAGCAGGGAACCTGATGTGGGACTCGATCCTGGGACTCCAGGATCATGACCTGAGCCGAAGGCAGTCGCTTAGCCAACTGAGCCACCCAGGCGCCCCTAATTTATTTTTTTAATTACATTATGTTAGTCACCAGACAGTACATCATTAGTTTTTAATGTAATGATCCACGATTCATTGTTTTCGTGTAACAGTGCTTGTGCCCTCTTTAATACCCATCACCGGGCTAACCCATCCCCCCACCCCCCTCCCCTCTGAAACCCTCAGTTTGTTTCTCAGAGTCCATAGTCTTTCATGGTTCATCTCTCCCTCCGATTCCCGCCCCCCCCTTCATTTTCCTTTCCTTCTCCTAATGTCTTCCATGTCATTTCTTATGTTCCACAAGTAAGTGAAACCATATGATAAATGACTTTCTCCGTTTGGCTTCTCTCACTTAGCATAATCTCCTCCAGTCCCATCCATGTTGATGCAAAAGTTGGGTATTCATCCTTTCTGATGGTTGAATAATATTCCATTGTGTGTGTGTATATATATATATACCGTATTACTTTAAATAGTCTATGATTACTTAAAATGAGCTAGAAAATGCTTTTAATTTTTCATTTACAGGTTTTTTCAAGTCTAAAGGACAGTAATATCATTTATTTAATTTTTATTATTTTATAGGTAATTTCTATGGCAATTTTCAATGTTACATGTGTACAAAGGTTATGCTTCATAAATCTTAAAATGTGAAGAACAAATTTTCTCTACACACTAAACACGGACCATTATTCCCAGATCTATTTCTAAAAATGAAGTAAACAAATTACAAATAAAATGTCAGTGCTTTGCAATTTTAGTGGCAGAGAGAGTATGCAAGAAATAGATTACTCTAAAATGAGTAAGAAGTCTAATGGTAGGACTTCGTGTTTATAAAAGAATAGGGCCCATGTGGCCTCAGAGGGTGCAGATTTCTAAATTATATTTATAACTTTCTCCCTCCCTCTTCTCTTTCTCCTTCCCTTTCTCTTTCCCTTCTCCTCCCCTCCCTTCCCCTTCTCTTCTCTTTCTTTTCTCTCCTCCTCTCCCTTCCTCTCTTTTCCTTTCCCCTCTCCTCCCCTCCCCTTCCCTCTCCTCTACTCCACCCTCGTCTCCTCCCTTCCTTCCTCCCTCTCTCCCTCCCTCCCTCCCTTCCTTCCTTCCTTCCTTCCTTCCTTCCCTCTCCCTTCCTTCCTTCCTTTCTTCCTTCCTTCCCTTCTCTTTCTCCCTCCTTTCTTTCCTTCCTTTCTTTTGTTTGACCTTCTCTATTGCTATTACCCCAGCCCTAATTGAGGTACTTATCCTCTTGTTTGCCTATACCAAGTCTTCTCTAAAGTCTAGCAATCACTTGGAGATCTTGTTAAAATGCTAGGTCTAGTTCGGTAGATTTGGGGTGGGACCTGTAGTTCTTCATTTCTCACATGCTCTCACATGATGCTGATGTGCTGTATGGCTGGCCATGCTTTGAATAATCTGAACCTAGACTACTTCCCCTGCTTCTTACAGGTTTCTGTCCCATTAAGTGCTTTCCCATAATGCACTAAAGTGTTTCCAAGAAGTTCTCCCTAAAGTTCTTCCAGAAGCACCCTCATAACTCCTACACATCACTACCCCTTTCTTTCCTGTAATATTAACTACTGTTCTGACTTGTCTAGTCATAACTTTTTCACACACACACTTTATAAAGTGTTTTCCACATAAGGATTCATTCCTACATGTTATAATTTAGTTTTGCTTCTTTTCTTGAATTTCTAAGTAAATAATATTTATTAAATAAAATCACAGCATGACATCTCATATGCCTAGCTTCTTTGTTCAAAATTACCTTTATGAGATTTATCTATATCATTACATGCATTCATTTTCTTTGCTGCATAGTATTCCATTATAAAGATGTATCACTATGTATCTTTGTACCCTTGGTAGATAACTGGGTTGTCTTTAGCTACCACCAATAATGCCTGCAATAAACATTCTAGAACATGTTCTAGAATAAATTTTAGTTACTATTTACTTAGGAGTGAAATTGTTGGGCTATATAGTATGTGGATTATGTATCTTCTTCCACTTGAATATATAATGCCAAACTCTTTTTCAAAGTGATTATGTCAATTTGCTGATCCAACCTCAGTATATGAGAGTTTCTGTTACTCTATAAACACTTGCTATTGTCTGTTATTAATTTTAGAAAATCTGGAGGGTATATAGTATCTCCTACAGTTTTAATTTGCTGATTACTGAGGTTAAACACTTTAAAAATATGTTTATTGGTCAATTATAACATCCTCTTCTATAAGACTTTGTTAAAGTCCTTTTTTTTTTTTAGTTATTTTATCATTTGGCCTTTTTCTTACTGTTTTGTAGAAGTTCTTTATGTTGCTTATATGTATTGTATGTATTTTCTCCTGCCTGTGGCTGGTTTTATTACTGTCTTAATGTTTTCTTTTGATAAGAGGAAGTTATTAAGTTTAATATAGTCCAGTTGAGCAATATTTTATTTTAAGGTTCCTGCTTTTTTGATCCTATTAAAAAAGTGTTTCCAGGACGTCTGGTGGCTCAGTTGGTTAAGTGTCTGCCTTTGCCTCCAGGTCATGATCGTGGGGTCGGGGGATTAAGCCCCGAGTCAAGTCGGGTTCCCTCTCAGCAGGGAGTCTGCTTCTCCCCCTCTCTCTGCCCCCACCCCCTGCTTGTGCTCTCTCTCTCTCTCAAATAAATAAAAAAATCTTTTAAAAAAAGTGTTTTCCCACTCCCAAATCATAAAGTCTTATATTATCTTCTAGAAGCTTCATGATTTAGTTTTCATTTTTAGCTTTACTTGGAATTAATTATTGTGTATGTTATGAAGTAGGAGTCAAGCTTAATGTATTTTTCCATATAGATATCCCATTGGTCCAGCACCATTTATTGAAAAGACCATCTCTTCCATACTGCTATTTTTCCTAAATCAAGTGTACATATAAGCATGGGTCTGTTTATGGACTTTCTAACATATTTAATTGATCTTTCTTTAATCCTAGTGTCAATATAACAATGTCTTAACCACTGTAGCTTTCTTTTGAGTCTTGATACTGGGTAGAGTAATTTCCCCCTTTTTGCTGTTTGTATTCAAAAGTGCTTTGACTATTCCTGTGTCATTGCATTCACATACACATTTTGGTATCTGTCAATTAAAGAAAAAAGTTGGGATATTTGTTAGATTGCATTGACTCTATAGATCAGTTCGGGGCTAATTAATATCTTTACCACACTGATTCTTTCAGTTTATAAATATGTTATATTCCTCTATTTATTCAGGTTTTCTTTAGTTTGTTTCAGTACTGTTTTATAATTGTTCATGAGAGGTCTTATATAAAAATTTGTTAAATTTATTCCTAATTTTTATTCTTCCATAAACAGCATGATGGTATTTTTTTTTATTTTTTGCTTAGAAAATGTGTTTTTAATTTTTATTGGTTATTTTTGTCATAATATTTTTTCTTTTTTCATAATATTTTTAGATTATGAACAGTATATTTAAATAATTAATTTTCTCTTTATTGCCAATAAGTTGACTTTGTATCTACCAATATTATAATCTTTGTTAATTATTTCTAACTTATCAAAAATAAAGAAAATCAGATATGTTTTTAAAGAGATAGATCAAAATCTGTCATAATTAGATTCATTTAAGCTTACTATTCCATATTTAAGTTGCCTGTTCTTGCTTATTAAGTTCATGCAGTTATAGTAAAAGTACATATTTTGTATGAGCTCCATATTTAAGCATCTTTGTTAAGACAGTTTGATCCATAGCTGGCTCCTCCTCAAAGAGGTAAAGTTCAGTAATACCAATAAAAGGAATAAATACTTTTTTTTACTCCTCTTAGCTGATTTCCCCCTCAGGTGATTGAATACATAGCAATAATCAGCTGGGATATAAACACATCAATATATTTTGTGATTCCACAATAAAATATGGACCCAAGGAAACAATATGTGCAAGATTAAGAAGAAATTTGGCATGAATGACACAAGAGAAAATTTGGAAGGAACACAAATACATGGAGGTTAAAGAGCATCCTACTAAAGAATGAATGGGTCAACCAGGAAATTAAAGAAGAATTAAAAAATACATGGAAACAAATGAAAACAAAAACATGAAAGTTCAGAACCTTTGGGATGCAGCAAAGGTGGTCCTAAGAGGAAAGTATATAGCAATACAGGCCTTTCTCAAGAAACAAGAAAAGTCTCAAATACACAACCTAAACTTATACCTAAAGAGGCCAGAAAAAGGACAGCAAATAAAGCCTAAATCCAGCAGGAAGAGAGAAATAATAAAGATTAGAGCAGAAATCAAAGACATAGAAATCAAATAACAGTAGAACAGATCAATGAAACTAGGAGCTGGTTCTTTGAAAGAATTAATAAGATTGATAAACCCCTAGGCAGATTTATGAAAAAGAAAAGAGAAAGAACCCAAATAAAATCATAAATGAAAGAGGAGAGATAGCAACCAACATTGAAGAAATACAAACAATTATAAGAACATATTATGAGCAATTATATGCCAACAAATTAGGCAATCTGGAAAAAAAGGATGCTTTTCTAGAAACATATACTCTACCAAAATTGAAACAGGAAGAAATAGAAAACCTGAACAGACCATAACCAGCAAAGAAACCGAAGCAGTAATCAAAAATCTCCCAACAAACAAAGAGTCCAGGGCCAGATGGCCTCCCAATAGAATTCTACCAAACATTTGAAGAAGAATTAATACCTACTTTTCCGAAGCTGTTTCAAAAAATAGAAATGGAAGGAAAACTTCCAAACTCATTTTATGAGGCTAGCATTACCTTGATCCCAAAACCAGACAAAAACCCCACCAAAAAAGGAGAATTAGAGACCAACATCCCAGGTGGACAGCAATGCAAAAATTCTTACCAAGATACTAGCTAATAGGATCCAACAGTACATTAAAAGTTATCTTAACTTTTAACTTAGTTAAAAATAGAGCTACCCTACAACCCAGCAATTGCACTGCTAGGTATTTACCCAAAGGATATAAACATAGTGATTCAAAAGGGCACCTGCATCCCAATGTTAATAGTAGCAATGTCCACAATAGCCAAACTATGGAAAGAGCTCAGACACCCATCGACAGATGAATGGATAAAGAAGATGTGGTATGTATACACACATACAATGGGATATTACTCAGCCATCAAAAGAATGAAATCTTACCATTTGCAAGGACATGGATAGAACTAGAGGGTATTATGCTAAACTAAGTGAGTCAGTCAGAGAAAGACAAATATCATATGGTTTCACTCATATGTGGAATTTAAGAAACAAAACAGATGAACATAGAAGAAGGGAAGGAAAAATAAAGTAAGATGAAATCAGAGAGGGAGAAAAACCATAAAAGACTCTTAACTATAGGAAACAATCTGAGGGCTCCTGGAGGGGAGGTGGGTGGGGGGATGTGGTAACTGGGTGATGGGCATTAAGGAGGGCAGTTGATGTAGTGAGCACTGGGTGTTATATGCAACTGATGAATCACTAGACTCTACCTTTGAAACTAATAATATACTATATGTTAATTAAATTAATTTTAAATTAAAAAAAGAAAGAAATTTGGCATGATTTAAAAGATGGTAGGAGATTAAATATCACAGAGTATGCAAATCTTAAGCATATAACTCCATGAATTTTTATTGATACATTTTAATATGTAATATATACTTATAATATATAATATATAATTTTAATTAACTTCACATAAATATATATTTAAAATACATTATATATTAAATATATATAAATATTTATATATCTATGTTTACATATATTTATTTTATATCCAATTATATATTATTATATTATATGTTATTATATTATTTATTTTTACAAATATATATATATTTATATGTATCCATGTGGCCTCAACACAGATTAAAATAAAGAACATTGACAAGATTACAGAAGTTTTTCTTTTGTCTCTTCACAGTTAAGACCTATTGCATTCTCCAGAGAAAATCATTCTAAATTCTATCTCTGTAAATTATTTTTTTTTTCTTGAACTTCATATAAATGGAATTATACAGGATGTAGCATTTTGTGTTTGTTTTCTTTAGTCTTTTATTACATTGTGCAATTTATCCTTGTTTTTGCATATGCAAGTACTATTTTTTAGTGCTCTATAATATTTTAATGAATCTATTCATTCCACTCTTGACAGACATTTTAGTTGTTCTTAAATCCTGATTATGAACTATTCTGCTGTAAAAATTCACATTTTTTTTTTTTGGTATACATATACCCTCACTTTTCTTATGTGTATGTTTAGGAGTGCTGGGTCATAGGTTTGATGTATGTTTAGCTTTGATAAATATGGGAATGACATTTTTAAATTAATACAGTGAAGGGGCACCTGGGTGGCTCACTTGGTTAAGCGTCTGCCTTTGGCTCAGGTCATGATCCTGGAGTCCCAGGATCGAGCTCCACATCAGGCTCCCCGTTCAATGGGAGTCTGCTTCTCCCTCAGACCCTCCTCCCTCTCATGCTCTCTCTCACTCACTCTCTCTCTCTAATAAATAAAATCTTAAAAAAAATAAAAATAAATAAATTAATACAGAGAAACTACACTTCTCTAATTTTGAGCTGATGGCTGTTTTATAAGAATGGGGCTGAGAATAATTGGAGTCATTGCAGAAGGGATTGTAGATAAAGAATTGGTTAACCAGTTTGGCAAGAATCAGAAACCAGCAAATAAGCTTTTAAGCATTCTAATTACAAAAAGCTTCTACTGGTACTCCTCTGACTTGTAAGTGTTTTACTTGATAAGTAACATAAGAAGATGGCAGCCTAACCTTACAAAGTTTAGGGTAAACACTATTGAGGTGTGTAAGTGTCACACTGTTTTCATAAAATGATAGTTTTGTCATTCCCTTTCCAATTATTTTCATGTTCATTGCTTTGGATAGAGACTTTAATCAGTGTTAAACAGTAGTATAAGATAGTCTCTTTCTATGAGAGATAAAATATCACTTAAAAAAATAGCATTAAGTCAGTAGTGCCTAACATATAATGTGAACTCCCGGAAGTTAAGTCTAATGAGCTAGCTGCCTTTTGGAAACATATAGTTATCCTTATAAAGAAATTAAGAATTTCTTCTTCATTCTGTAAGCGATCTCTAGAAAAGTGGTCCACAAGGAAATAGTATAGTATATAGTGATTCAACAATTCTATACATCATCCAGTGCTCATCACAAGTGCACTTCTTAATCCCCATCACCTATGTCCCCACTCCCCTCCCTTCTGGTAACCATCAGTTTGTTCTCTGTAGCTGAGAGTCTGTTCCTTGGTTTCTCTCCCTCTCTTTTCTTCCTTTGCTCATTTTTTGTTTCTTAATACCACATATGAGGGAAATCATACGGTATTTGTTTTCCTCTGATTAATTTCAACTCCAACAATTACTGAGATTAAAGTAGCAATCTGCCATAACTCTACTCTGAATACATATTTTTTCTTTTCTCTATTAAACGAATAGGAAGATATGGGCATAATGTTTAGAGTTTTCACTTCTAGAAATATATTATTATAAAATAAAACAGTAAATAACATATTGGCATCTTTTCATTTAGAAAGCTATTTCTTAGATAGGAATTGGAATCATTATGTGATATGTTACAAGGAATTGCCCACAGTTTAGAAGTAGCTTCATGATTTTATTTTTTTTCATTTTTTTAAAGATTTATTTATTTTAGAGTGTGTGTGTGTGTGTGTGTGTGTGACCAGGCAGAGGGGCAGAGGGAGAGGGAGAGAGAGAATCTCATACAAACTCCCCAGTGAGCCTGGAGCCCAATGCAGGGCTCGATCTCACAACCCTGAGATCATGACCTGAGCCAAAATCAAGAGTTGGAGGATTAACTGACTGAGCCACCCAGGTGCCCCTAGCTTCATGATTTTAGAGTTATGTGTATTATAGAAATCACAGAGAGTTTCAAACTAAGCGGAATAACCTTAGATCAATGGATCTGACAGATACCTGACAATTCTGGGAGGCAGAGTTGGCTTGCAGAAAGGTAAGATTTACTGATGCGTCAATAAACCAGAAGGATTATATTAAACTGTGACTGGAAAGACTTTTTGTTTGTTTTTGTTTTTATTTTTTATTTTTTAAGCAATACCGACACCCAATGTGAGGCCTGAACTCACAACCCTGAGATCAAGAGTCACAAGATCTACGAACTGAGCCAGCCAGTCATCCAGTGATTGGAAAGTTTTGAGTTTTCTGCTCTCGCACTATGTATGGAAATAGGCCTGGCAAGCATAACGTCTTGGATAAAGAGTATGATGAGACAGGGTTTTCTCTTGAATGAGGTTTTCAAATGAGGTAAATTGAGTAAATCAATAGTACTTTTAGTATACCTCTATTATTATTTACATTTATATTTACATGTCTCCACTTCTAGATGTGAGTTTTTAAGAGCTGGTTCTTAATCATCTCTGCATCCTTAGAACCCAACATAGTATCTAAAACATGGAGACCCTCAAGCATGTTTCATATCAGCGGTTTTCAACCAGAGCCAAGTTTGCAATGAGGGCACCCTGTCTGGAGACATCTTTTACTTGTCACAACTGGTGGGGAGATAGAGGTTAGGGGCACTACTAAACATCCTACAATGCACAGGACAGCCCTCACAACAAAGAATGATCTGGACCAAAATCAATATTGCTGAGGTTGTGAAACTGTTTTAGATGAATTAATAAATTCATTATTGGTAAATGAGCCCTTCAATGTGAAATAACCTAGAACTGTTTATGCCACATGTTTTTGCTCTTAAAATTTAGTCCTGGTAATCAGCTAGAAAATGTTTGACTTTTTTACTTACATGTTTTTGAAAGGGAGTTTAACTTTTTGTTTTGGATTTATTTATATAATTTTGTTATAGAATTTAAAGTACAATTAAACTGTTATATATTTGAATTACATATTAATGACTTTTAATTTCACTTGCATCTAATCCTGAGTCCTGGTGTTGAATCATACATATATATATATTTTTTATTTTGAAATAGTAATTTAACACAAAAATTCCACAGAGCTTGTCTTTCAGGGCAACAGTGGAATCTGTAATATAGTAATTTCTTTATTGATTAAAATAAAATATAAGGTAAAGTGAAAAAAAAAGCTCATGAAAAATCATGAGGGAAACTTATGGCCTTAGACATCTTTCACACATAATGGGCTATATGAAATGATAATAGTCGCCATTTAAACTTCAAAAATAAAAGCAGCCTTGGACTTGATTTTTATCTTTTCCATTTTCATCTACTATATAAATCTGACAAGTTGATTGTTCCCAGTGATGTCTAAATTAGAAGGAAGATACCACTGCACATGTGATTGGAGAACAGAATAGCAATGTTATTTCTTCTTGGAAAATGTGCCTAGCAAGATTTTACCATCAAGTATCTTCTCTACTATCACCCAAAAAAGTAGAAAACAATGAAGAAATGCTCAGATAAAGGTAAAGGTGTTTCTTTTTTTTTTCATTATTTTTGCTCAATGAAAATGAAAGTATGTACTGGGTTTTGTCATAATGCACACAGATTATATGTCAGAGCAATCCAAAACACCCAGAAAATGTTTTGGCATCCAGATTAAGAATACAAAGATCCAAGAAGGCTGAACTTCTCCATATGTTGAGCAGTACACCTTGTACCAGTAACCAATGACAGGGGAGAACTGAAACTACAGGGAGAATAGCAAAGATCATCATAATACCAGCCACCAGGGAAAGAAGTCCAAACCTTTCTGCCTACTGAGTCTTGGTATTAGACTCGTCAAAGAAGACACAACACACTCAAGCACAGAATGGAACAACACTTTTGCTCATATAGAAAAGAGACAGAGCTGCGCTAACTCCATAATGTGTGTAGGTCCCTCATGGCTAGTGGGTGCCCCTGGAAGCTGACACAGGAATTGGCTTATCCACGCCCCTCTTGTGCTGCAGTAGAAGGACCCTGAGGCCTCCTGTCTGGAGTCCGTATTTCTGAAAGCTGTGGGTGTGCCTGAGGGCCACTGATACAGAGCAAAGGAATACTAATTGATCCTGAAATAGGGAAAGATATTCCCACACAAGGAGATAAACGGGTTGCAGGCTGTGTTGGCTTTTTATCTCTTGGTTAAGAAAACATTTCATAAAAGCCATCTATGAAAAACCTACAGCAAATATCATTCTCAATGGGGAAAAACTGAGAGCTTTCCCCCTAAGGTCAGGAACGCGGCAGGGATGTCCACTATCACCACTGCTAATCAACATAGTATTAGAAGTCCTAGCCACAGCAATCAGACAACAAAAAGAAATAAAAGGCATCCAGATCGGCAAAGAAGAAGTCAAACCCTCACTCTTTGCAGATGATATGATACTTTATGTGGAAAAGCCAAAAGACTCTACCCCAAAACTGCTAGAACTCATACAGGAATTCAGTAAAGCGGCAGGATATAAAATCAATGCACAGAAATCAGTGGCATTCCTATACACCAACAAGACAGAAGAAAGAGGAATTAAGTAGTCGATCCCATTTACAATTGCACCCAAAACCATAAGATACCTAGGAATAAATCTAACCAAAGAGACAAAGGATCTGTACTCAGAAAACTATAAAATACTCATGAAAGAAATTGAGGAAGACACAAAGAAATGGAAAAACGTTCCATGCTCATGGATTGGAAGAACAAATATTGTGAAGATGTCAATGCTACCTAGAGCAATCTACATATTCAATGCAGTCCCTATCAAAATACCATCCACTTTTTTCAAAGAAATGGAGCTAATAATCCTAAAATTTGTATGGAACCAGAAAAGACCCCGCATAGCCAGAGGAATGTTGAAAAAGGAAAGCAAAGCTGGCGGCATCACAATTCCGGACTTCCAGCTCTATTACATAGCTGTCATCATCAAGACAGTATGGTACTGGCACAAAAACAGACACATAGATCAATGGAACAGAAGAGAGAGCCCAGAAATGGAACCTCAACTCTATGGTCAACTAATCTTTGACAAAGCAGGAAAGAATGTCCAATGGAACAAAGACAGTCTCTTCAACAAATGGTGTTGGGAAAATTGGACAGCCACATGCAGAAGAATGAAACTGGACCATTTCCTTACACCACACACAAAAATAGACTCCAAATGGTTGAAAGACCTCAATGTGAGACAGGAGTCCATCAAAATCCTAAAGGAGAACACAGGCAGCAACCTCCTTGACCTCAGCCGCAGCTACTTCTTCCTAGATACATCGCCAAAAGCAAGGGAAGCAAGGTCAAAAATGAACTATTGGGACTTCATCAAGATAAAAAGCTTTTGCACAGCAAAAGAAACAGTCCACAAAAGCAAAAGACAACCGACAGAGTGGGAGAAGATATTTGCAAATGACAAAGCAGATAAAGGGCTTGTATCCAAAATCTATAAAGACCTTATCAAACACAACACCCAAAGAACAAATGATCCAATCAAGAAATGGGCAGAAGACATGAACAGACATTTTTCCAAAGAAGACATCCAAATGGCCAACAGACACATGAAAAAGTGCTCAACATTGCTCGGCATCAGGGAAATCCAAATCAAAACCTCAATGAGATACCACCTCACACCAGTCAGAATGACTAAAATTAACAAGTCAGGAAATGACAGATGTTGGCAGGGATGCGGAGAAAGGGGAACCCTCCTACACTGTTGGTGGGAATGCAAGCTGGTGCAGCCACTCTGGAAAACAGTATGGAGGTTCTTCAAAAAGTTGAAAATAGAGCTACCATATGATCCAGCAATTGCACTACTGGGTATTTACCCCAAAGATACAAATGTAAGGATCCGAAGGGGTACGTGCACTCCGATGTTTATAGCAGCAATGTCCACAACAGCCAAACTGTGAAAGAGCCAAGATGTCCATCGACAGATGAATGGATAAAGAAGATGTGTTATATTTATATAGATAGATAGATGATAGATAGATAGATAGATAGATAGATAGATAGATAGATAGATAGATACACAATGGAATATTATGCAGCCATCAAAAGGAATGAGATCTTGCCATTTGCAATGACGTGGATGGAACTGGAGGGTCTTATGATGAGCCCAATAAGTCAATCAGAGAAAGACATGTATCATAGGACCTCACTGATATGAGGAATTCTTAATCTCAGGAAATAAACTGAGGGTTGCTGGAGTCGGGGGTGGGATGGGAGGGATGGGGTGGCTGGGTGATAGACATTGGGGAGGGTATGTGCTATGGTGAGCGCTGTGAATTGTGCAAGACTGTTGAATCACAGATCTGTACCTCTGAAACAAATAATGCAATATATGTTAAGAAAAAAAAAAAGAAGAAGTTAGCAGGAAGGGAAGAATGAAGGGGGGGAAATCAGAGGGGAAGACGAACCATGAGAGACGATGGGCTCTGAAAAACAAACTGAGGGTTCTAGAGGGGAGGGGGGTGGGAGGATGGGTTAGCCTGGTGATGGGTATTAAAGAGGGCACATTCTGCATGGAGCACTGGGTGTTATGCACAAACAATGAATCATGGAACACTACATCAAAAACTAATGATGTAATGTATGGTGATTAACATAACAATAAAAAATTTGGAAAAAAAAAAAAAAACCATTCCAGCCGCAAGGCCCATTCTTATATGGCTGAGTGGAGGCTGAAAGACTACACACCTCAGACTTCCTTTCCCAACATAAGCACACTAAGCCCCACAAAAAAGTCAGAATCTCTTCTCAATTAAATAAATGATGTCATTTTTGAGAAAAACGACATTCAACTTCAGCAATCTCCAAAATAGATTGTACTGAATTTACTTGGTTCACAAAAATGATATCATAAAGTTATGAACATAGAAATGTCTGGAATTTGATGGTAAACTTGACTTAATTTTTAAGCATGGTTGGAATCAACTACTAAAATATATGTATAATCTCATTACCTATAGGTCAAGGAAAGCATTTCTTATGACTTCTAAAACAATTATCATCACATCTTCAAGTAGCAAGGTGGTGATAATTACTATATTTCTTGAGGCTCACTGCTGGCAGGATCCTTGAGCACAACATGATTGGATGTACTGTAGGGCTTGAGGCCAAGGAGAATTACACTGCGAAAATCTTGTTTTGTAGGAAAAAAGCTCAGAAAACGGTATTACATTTTCTTTATTATATATACTGCATTTGAAAAAAAATCATTTGACATCATAACTCTCTCTAGAATCTGGTGTGCCCCTACTGCTACATAAATCTGGACATCTCTTCAGTGAGGATCTTTTCTTAAATTGTGTTTTTACATCTGTTTTCTTGACACAGGCCAGGATATCCTTTCTGTCTCCTTCTGGTTACATACTATGCACAGGTGTGATTTCACTTTGCCTATCAGGCTGCGATGCATCATGTTATCTTATGTTGCCCTCAAATTAAAGGATGAACCTGTAGTAGTTTATGGATAAACACCTCAAGGACTTTATTTCTATAGATTACAAAGCTGAAAGAGTTACTCAGAAGAACTGAAGCACCTTCTAAAATGTGTTTCCAAATTTTTTCATGTATCTTCAACGTGAATTATCAGAAAGAAACAATGAACAGATCTGCTTCTTCCCTTTGGGGATTTGAGAGAGGTTTGGTGGATTTAATGAGATTCTTGTGAAGATAATTAGCTAAACATTAATGTTTTTACCCTCAAGAAAGCATGCCATCAAATGTATTAGATTCCAGACAAAAGATCCACAAATCTTTGTAGATTATTGTGTCCAACAATTCCTGTTCCTGTATCAAAGAATAGTGAACCTATGATTAGCTTCATTAGGGTCACCAACAATGCAATCCTAGATAGCATTTCACTTGTGCAATGCTGCATGGTCTCTAGGCTGGTCCAGTTCTCAAATCTACACTCTTCCTGCATAAAATATTGACTCTGAGTTTATCAGAAAAGATGCACAACTCTCCTGGCTGGCAGCTATTACTCAAATTACAAATCACTGGGATAAAAACAAACAGCAGATAACCTACATGATGTTTTATTAAGCCTCTTCATTTGCTTATAAATTTTTTCCTTCTATTTCTTTTGTATATAAAATCAAAAGAATGTACTGGATCTGCGACTTTGCAGAATAATCCTTTCCTTGTGAAGCTCACAAGTATGTGAGTATGAAGTACTCACATATGAAGTATGTCTGAAGTACTAAAGAAAATATTAGACAAAAGAAGTAGCTCTTCTATTCAGTATCTGAAATATGCGATGTGATATTGGAACTACTCCATGAAGTGTGTAATTATTTACATATGAGAAGTTTGCTGATCACGCCCAGGAGCAGACAAGACGGAAATGGCAATGAGATGCAGCATTGTTTTCTTACAGCTTTCTCAGTGGTCTGCGTGTCTAGATAAAAAGCAAGTGCTAAACAAAGAGATGATATTTCAATATAATCAATTGGGTGACTACCTTTGTAAAGTCTAGATATGTGATAATACATCAAAATTCATCGAAAGTATTTTTAAGAGAATGTTTACGTGTTTTGCTGTTTTATTTTCACTCAAATAAGCTATAAAAGCTAGAGCAATATATATTGTTAAAAAGATTATTGTAATACTATTTTTAGACATAAGAGGAAATGCCATGATAATTATTAAAAAGTACATTAGCTAAATGGAGCTTCCCCCCCCACGCACACATATTAGTAAAGCTATTTTAATAGAACAGTCTTCCTGAGGCCTTTTAATGTATCATTTTATTTTTGGTAAATGCAGCAGATATTATCATTTGATTACAACACTACTGCAGCTGTGTTATGACCCATGAAAATGTCAAGACTTATAACTAGAAATTTTGACTACATTGCTGCAATCACTATTAACTGCTTTTATTTAGCTTTTTATTTTTTTAATTTAATTTATTTTTTTAAAGAGTTTATTTATATGAGAGAGAAAGAGAGTGTGAGCAGGGGGAGGGGCAGCAGGAGAAGGAGATGCAGACTCCCTGCTGAGCTGGAGCCCAATTTGGGGCTTGATCCCAGGACCCTGTGATCATGACCTGAGCTGAAGTCAGACGTTTAACTGACTGAGCCACTCGGGCACTCTTCTATTAACTGCTTTTAATTTATCTGTGAAGAAATGGATTTATTATTTAGGAGAAATTTTGTGGGTTTGAACTGAGTTGGACTATGTGCAGCTCTGTTTACTATGTAACGAGTTTTTTTAAATTTAATTTAATTTTATTATGTTATGTTAGTCACCATAGAATACATCATTAGTTTTTGATGTGGTGTTCCACGATTCATTGTTTTCGTATAACACCCAGTGTTCCATGCAGTACGTGCTCTCCTTAATACCCATCACCGGGCTAACCCATCTCCCCACCCTTACCCCTTCCCCTCTAGAACCCTGTTTGTTTCTCAGAGTCCATAGTCTCTCATGGTTCATCTCTTCCTCTGATTTCCCCCCCTTCATTTTTCCCTTCCTTCTCCTAATGTCCTCCATGCTATTCCTTATGTTCCACAAATAAGTGAACCATATGATAATTGACTTTCTCTGCTTGACTTATTTTACTTAGGGTAATCTCCTCCAGTCCCATCCATGTTGATGTAAAAGTTGGGTATTCACCCTTTCTGATGGCTGAGTAGTATTCCATTGTATATATGGACCACATCTTTATCCATTCATCTGTTGAAGGGCATCTCAGCTCTTTCCAGAGTTTGGCTATTGCAGACATTGCTGCTATAACGAGGTTCTTAATGGGGTTGGAGAAAGAGGACACAAAGTACTTAGCACAGCAGTGGATAAGTAAATGGTAGGTTTTATTATGAACTTATTTTGTGCATCAGTCCATTCTTATGCAGCAAATACGATACTTCATTAGAACTAAGAAAGTGGTGTTTTGGAATCAATCCTTGTTTCATCCATTTTCAGTCTGCCTTTAACAGAAGCCTCAAAGTATGTTTGGTGGAAGAACATTTTTGGCTTTCATGATGCAGACAAAAATATGATGGGAAGTCCCTCTTATAACCTTTATTTCCCATTTTATTTCATAATAGATCTATTATCCATCAATATAATACAATCCTCTTGAATATAATTATAATTGAATCAGTATCATTATTTGTGCCATTGGTTATACATATTTTACCTATAATTAAAACAGAAATGCCATTTACTTCTTCAAAAATTACTTATTTTTCAAGTTATAAAAAATGCTACAAATTAGTCCAAGTTAAGCCTACACAGTCCTCACAATATTTAGTCAAGAAACAAGTTGCTTCCACCTATATATGCAGGATATTTTGTCAATTGTTTCTGGGCGATGCAAAAGAAATAATACATTCATCTTACTCTCTCTGGTTTACTGTCTACCAGAAAGATAAGGCATGTAAATAATCAACTTTAATACAAAGTGTGATTCAGGAAAAAATGAGTAACGAATGTGTGCATGTGTATGTGTGTGAGAAAATTTAAATGTGTAGATATGTTGAGTCATGGGGATCTACTGGATTAGGGAGCATGCAGGGGGGTTTGTCCAATGGAAACAAATGCATGACTCCATGAGGGACTTGAGTTGGTTGGCAAAGGAGAGGGATGATTTTGAGTACATCATAGTACATACTACTTACCTTTTCCTCATGTGTAAAAGTCTTATACTTAGGCCCATTCTAGGGAAAGGCACCAAAATAAAAGAATAGGTTAAAAATAATGCCATGTATTAATCATATGTTTTTTCAGAAGGGAAAGTACGAGTCTGCTGTGCTTAAAATTTTATAAAGTGATTTATTTTATTTTATTTAATTAACTTATTTGTTAAGATTTTATTTATTTATTTATTTGTCAGAGAGAGAAAGAGAGAGAGGGAACACAAGCAGAGGGAGGGAGCAGCAGAGGTAGAGGGAGAAACAGGCTTCCCACAGAGCAGGGAGCCCAATGAGGGGCTCAATTCCAGGACTCTGGGATCATGACCTGAGCTGAAGACAGACGCTTAACCGACTGAGCCACCCAGGCACCCCTATTTTTGTTGTTTTTTTTAAAATGAAAATTGGCAGTTTATTTTTCTGACCTTAGCAATTGTTCTTCATGAATCTATTTGGTTTAATACATTGATTGTTTTTTTTTTTTAGAAGATTTTATTTATTTATCTGACAGAGAGAGACACAGCGAGAGAGGGAACACAAGCAGGGGGAGTGGGAGAGGGAGAAGCAGGCTTCCCGGGGAGCAGGGAGCCCAATGCGGGACTCGATCCCAGGACCCTGGGATCATGACCTGAGCTGAAGGCAGTCGCTTAACCAACTGAGCCACCCAGGCGCCCAATACATTGATTGGTTTTAAGTGTGCTTTATGAACTTGGGCTAATAACCCATTGTTATATTTTGCAATTTTTTTCTATTTATTCTTTGTGATTTTTTTTTTCTTTTGTCTGAATTTTGTTCATTTTCCACAGACAAATTCAGTAGTCACAGAACCACTTACTGAGAGGCCATCCCTTCCACACTAATGTGTGATGTCACATCTGCTGTAACAAGAAGTTTCCAAAATTATTGGGTCTGTTTATGGGGCTCTTTTTGCAGTTACATGGTTGTATTTGTCCATCCTGACACCAGTATCAACTCTCTTACTGACTTGTTTTTAGTAGTGCAAATCTCCCCACCTTGTTCTTGGAAGTTGGCTCAGCTATTTTTTTTTTAGAGAGGAGGAGAGAGAGGTGGTGGGGGGAGGCGCAGAGGGAAAGGGAGAGAATCAAGCAGGCTCCATGCCCAGCACAGAGCCTGACCTACTAAGTCACTCAGGTGCCCCTGGCTCAGCTATTTTTGACCACTTCCTCTTCCAAATAAATTTTAAGGTTCCCGGTTGGGATTTGATTTAAATTGTATGGATATTACAGATTAATCTGAGGCAAACTGACATCAACAATATTGATTGTTCTCAACCACTGATACAACAGATTCTCTGAAGTATTTAGGTGTTTTGTTTTGTTTTTTCCTGAAAACACTTAAAATGTAATCTCTGCATGCTATTGCACACTTTGTTATACGTTTGGTATCTTCTATGAATGTGATTTTTTTTCTATTTAATTTTCAGATTGATTTGTAGTGACATGCTAGAGCTGACACCACCTTGCAAGGGCAATTGTGGGCATCTCTTCTCAGTCCTGCTTCAGTGACACCACACTGATAGCTTGAAATCAGCCATGATGGGGGGGGGGGGGCGTCTTGGTGGCTCAGTTGGTTAAGTGGCAGACTCTTGGTTTTGGCTCAGGTCATGATCTCAGGGTCCTGGGATAGAGTCCCGCATTGGGCTCCATGCTCAGTGGGGAGTCTGCTTGGGATTCTCTCTCTTCCTCTGCTCCTCCCTCTGCGCTCTCTCTTTCTCAAATAAATAAATACATAAATTCTAAAAAAAAGAAAAAAAAGAAATCAGCCACAGTGGGAGTAGTTACACCATGGAAATCAGCAAACACTGCACATCAGGTTCCTCTTCCTTTTTTCCTTTCCTCTCTTCTGCTCCTTTCCCTTCCACCTCTCCCCTTCTTCCCTTCCTCCATTCCTTCCTTTTCCTTTCTTGAATACCAGGACACAGCTAGTCATAGTTATTTAATAGGAAGAGTAGGATTTTTGTAATGCTAATCTTGAATCTAACAAAATTTTAAATCTTTTATTAGTTTCTATTTGTCTGTAGATTATCTTGGATCTTATACATAGACATCAAATAAACTGCAAATACCAGTTTTATTTCTTTATTTCCAATTCTTACACATATTTTGTTTTTTTTTGTTATTTAAAACCTCTAGTAGAATTCTGAGTAAAAGTGTTGAAAGAGGGCATGTTTTTCATGCCCCAGAAGTTCAGTGAAACTACTTTTCAAGTTTTACCATTAAGTATGATGCTTGTCATAAGTTTTTGTTAGCTAGTCATTACCACCTATAACTTCCATGTTGCTAAAACCACAGGCGAATGCTCAGATCTTATTTTATGTGGCCAAACAGGCACATCAAGAACAGCTGACCTCTCCATGGAGCCCTTCAACTTCAGAACACCAGGCTCCTGTTTTTCTTTCTACCCCTCTAGCTGTCCTCACTGTCCTTGCTGGTTCTTTTTCATTTCACTTATTTTGAAATGTTGGAGTTCCAGAAAGTGGTTATTGAACTTCTTCTCTCTTATAATTACACTCACTTGTGACTTCAAATACAGTTGATCCTTGAACAACACAAGTGTTAAGGGCACCAACCCTTTGCCCCCGCAGTAAAAAATCCACATGTAACTTCTGATTCCCCTCAAACTTAACTACTAATAACCTACTGGTGACCAGAAGCCTTACAGATAACATAAACAGCCAATTAACACATATTTGTATGTCATATGTATTATATACTGTATCCTTACAATAAAGTAAGCTAAAGAAAAAATGTTAAGAACATCATAAGGGATAGAATATACATTTACAGTACTGTATTGTATTTATCGAAAAAAATCCATGTTGTAAGTGGACTCATGCAGTTCAAACCCATGTTGTTCAAAGTTCAATTGTACTGCTATTCTTTGATGAGGTCTAATTTGTACCTTTAGTTTGTTCAGCTCTTCTGAAGTTTAAATTTGCATATATAACTGCCTACTCATCACCTCTACTTCAACGCCTAATGTGTATTTCAAAGTGAATACCTGATATTTGCCACCCCTGTGTGACTAGACTTGTTCTGCCTGCATCTGTCAGTTACTCAGGCCAAAACCTTTGACATCCTCTCTTTTACACTCCACAATTAGCTTGTCAGTAAATCATGGTAGTTCTATAAATTTATATGAATATTTACAAAATATTCAAAGTTATCAAAATAACTTTCTGCCACCTTCACTGTTGCCACCCTGGTCTAAGCACCATCTTTTTTTCTTCCCCTCTGGCTTTTTTTTTTTTTTTTTAACCTCCTTCCTCTTTGGTCTTCTGTTTCTGAGCATTTCCTAAGAGCAGCCAGCACATGAAAAATCATGTGATGTATCACATCTCTCCTCTGTTTAAATCTCTCCGAAGGGTTCTCATCTCTTCCACCTCACCACATTTCCGGAGCCCGTTGTGGGTTTCTGCCATCCTCACCTCTCTGACCTCATCTCCTACTACTCTCCCCACTCCAACCACACAGGTCTTCTTGGTCACCTGATAAGCCAGACAGGCACTTGTCATTTCCTCTGACTAGAGTGCTCTTTCCCCTTACTTCCTCCCATGTTTACTCAAATGTCACTTCCTCAGTGAATCTCGTCCTACTCCCCCAGGCTAAAGATTTAACTGACCCCTTCTTCCATGATGCTGATCATCTCTTTTCCCTGCATGATTTTCTTCTCTTTTGGAGACCGTCACTAGTAATTTAGATATTTGTTCTTCTGTAATGTCTTAAATTTTTTTTTATCATGGTAAAAAAGTCATAACATAAGATTTATCATTTTAACCATTTCTAAGTGTTCAGTTCAGTGGTGTTAAGTATATTTACATGGTTGTGTAACCAACCTCCAGAACCTTTTCATCTAGTAAAATTAAAAATCTATATTCATTAAACAATAATCCCCCTCTTCACCTCCTCTCAACACCTGGCCATAACCAATGTGATTTCTTAATATGGTATATGACATTAAGAAGTTTTTCTCTTGGGGCCCCTGGGTGGCTCAGATGGTTGAGTGTCTGCCTTTGGCTCAGGTCAAGATCTCTAGGTCCTGGGATCCAGCCCCACGTTGGGCTCCCAGCTTGGCGGGGAGTCTGCTTCTCCCTTTCCCTCTGCCTCTGCCTCTCCCCCTGTTTGTGCTCTCTGTCTCTCTCAAATAAATAAATAAATCTTAAAAAAAAAAAAGTTTTTCTCTTGAACCAGCTTTTCGTTTCTAGGGAAAATATGCTACTTGAATATCATGTACTTTTTAATGTACTGCAACTTGCAAGTACTTTATTTAGGATTTTTTCATTTATATTCTAGTTATTCAAAATTTTCTTTCCTTTTACTGTATTTTAAAAAATCTGTTACATATTTTGGGGTGCCTGGGTGGCTCAGTCAGTTGGGTGCCCGACTCTTGATTTCCGCTCAGGTCATGATCTCAGGATCATGAGATCGAGCCCTGCAAAGGGCTTGCACTGAGCATGGAGCCTGCTTGGAATTCTCTCTCTACCTCTCCCTCTGCCCCTCCCTGCCCACCCCGCTTGCACGCTCTATTTCTCTTAATAAATAAATAAATAAATAAATAAATAAATAAAAAAATAAATAAATAAATGCTATTTTTTTTCAGTCTTATTGAGGTCTAATTGACAAATAATATTGTAATATATTTAAAGTGTACAAAATGATTTGATACATATACATTGTGGAAGGATTCACACAATTGAGTTAACATATCTAGCATCTCACATATTTATCTTTTATTTTCTTTTACTGTTCTTGCCAGAGGTACACTACCTTTATAAATCAAGGTTGATTTCACCTCACACAATGAGATAAGTAATTTTCCCTTTTTTCTTCTCTGAAAAGGTTTGTATAAAATAGAAATTATTCATATCTTCAATAGACTAGATGTTCTTTTATTTATTTATTTATTTATTTATTTATTTATTTATTTGAGAGAGACGGAGATAGCGACAGAGATAGCATGAGAGAGCATGAGCGGGGAGGAGAGGGAGCAGGGAGCAGGGAGCCCAATGCAGGACTCGATCCCAGGACCCTGGGATCATGACCTGAGCTGAAGGCAGACGCTTAACCGACTGAGCCACTCAGGCACCCCAATAGACTAGATGTTCTTATTATGTTATTCAGATTTTCTATTTCTTCTTAAGTCCAATTTAACACTTTTTCTAGGAAATTATTCATTTAATTTTGAAATATTGGTAAAAATTTTTCAAGTAATCCCATTATGAGTTTCTAAATCTGAAAATATATCTCCTTTCTAAATTGCTACTATCATATATTGCATCTTTCGTTATTTTGTTTTTCTCAGTTGTCTTAACTTGTTGTGGATTATATATAGTACTAGATCCTTTTGTTTTTTTTCCTCTCTGTAGAACCCTGATTTCGTAGTCCACACTTTTATCAGCAAAGCAACTAAATCCACTCTGATAGAAGCTATGCATGTTTACTGCCTAAGGAAATATACAACTATATGAGAGGAAAAGCAGTGCACATGTGATTTAAGAAAGAATGGTCCTCACTTCTCCCCTGACACAGTGTTATTTTGGGTAATAGTTATGCCAAAATCATATGTCAAATGCACATTAAAAGTTGATAACATTTCCAGCTGACTTTAATAAGACAAATGGAAATTATAGTAAAGCTAATGGAAAGAGCTGGATGATTATTTTAAGAAAGAAAAAAACCAGAAGGATTTCAAAAGGGCTTAGGGTGGTCATGGTGGGGACTGCTGAATTACTCATAAAAAAGAAGGAATGACAGTGATGAAATATGGTCAAAGCCACAGCTCCAGGGTTGAAATCATTCTACCAGTTACATCAAGTCCAGAAGGAAGGCAAGAATGAGCCCAAGAATCCAAAGAAAATGGCTAAACTGAAGGAATGAGGGAGCGAGTGTGAGTAGATAAGGAAGTGAGAGGGCTGGAGATCAGAGCCTGAGAGTCTCCAGGTGGACCACAGTTTGGGGACAGTCAGATGGCAGTACTTACCCCTTCACAAGCTACAAAGTCTCTGCCTTGAGAAGTGAGACAAGAGCGAGAAAAGAGGAGACACAGCGGGGAGACTTCACTGTTTTTGCTCGACTCCCCTGGGAGTGCCAGCCTTCTGCTGCAGTTCCAAGGGTATTTTCATATTTACACTCAGTGCACCATCTGTTATTTTCCTGCCTGATTCATTATGAAACCCCCATACATGCTGGAGCAACTGAAATCTCTGCACTTCACTCTGGAAATGAAAATTGTGATGACCAGGAAGTTAGAGCTTCAGGCAACTACTCTCCCTTATCCAACCTGTCTGGGTCACAGTGGGCGGTTGTGGCCACCCACATCTCCAGCTGCTGGTCATCGGTGCTCTGCTGCTGGCTTCTGCCTGACCTGGTGAATGAGGCGTCACTTCGAAGTGGTTGATGAACAAATGCAGTGGGGGAAACCAGAGGAATGTGACCTACACCTTGCTCTGAGGGATGAGTAAATGGGGACCTATCACCAACATCCCAATTACACCTGAAGAGTTTGAATATGTATGATGATCTCTCCCCTCTTCCCTTCCCCTATATTATTTAACTGTAGGGGGAAAAAAAAAGAGTGGGATATTCAGCTTGAACTCCAGTTTCTGAATAAAGAAACTAGAGTCTCTGAGTCAATTTTCCCATGTCAATTTAAAGGTGAATGTTTACATTCAAATGATAAACTCCTATAGGAAGGTATGAGGGAGGGAAGGTATTAAAACATTAATGATGATAAATCTTCAAATTGGAGGGTAAGGGAAGCTTCTTTATGTATCTTTTTTAGATTTTATTTTTTTGTAGGGCTGGGAAAAGGAAGTACAAGGCTACCATCCTTGTTTCTGTCAGAATGGCAACACTGTTCTCTCTGATAAGGTTGGGGGTGGCAGGATGTTCCAAACTTTTAGACTAAAATACCTGGTCCTCATCCTGAGGATGCTGTTCAAGATTTGACTCAATTACTCGATGCATGCCACCTCACTCCATTCCTGGGAGGACAACTAAGAAGGCTTCATGCAGATATTAATAAGGAGAAATTTAAAAATGTACATAATATATGATATGTAATATACAATTTATATAATGTATAATATATACATTTATATTTATAAATATTTATTATTTAATTATATAAATATTAACTATAAAAATATAAATTATATATACATTTACATGTATACATTTATATATACTTTCGAGATTTTTTGACCTGTCTCTAACAAACAAGAAGCATAGTTCTTAGAGAACCACAACTGGGGGATAACCATTTAATCCTTAAAAGATAAACTCTGGAGCATAGTACAAAGAGATGACATTGTCACGAAATGCTCAGATTATTATATCCTACCAGAAACTGTCTTCAGTTTATTGACTTCTGGTTTTGATTAGAGGCCATTTTCTCTTATATGATGGAAGGAAATGTTAGTCTCTGAAGACATTCATATCCCTTAAGAGTTATAAGTGTCATTGATTAGTTTTCTGTATTGTACACACTCTGGCTCCCACCTATTTACCGTGTTAATATGCACATTTCTCATGAAAGCATTCTGTAGTATATTTATTTATTTATTTATTTTAAAGATTCCTTTATTTGAGAGAAAGAGAGGGAGTGGGCAGGAGGAGGGGTAAAGGGAGAGGGAGAAGCGAGAAGCTCGACGTGGGGCTCAGATCTCACGGGCCTGAGATCATGACCTGAGCTGAAATCAAGAGTTGCAAGTTTGACTGAGCCACCTAGGCATCCCAAGCATTCTATAGTATTTTTTAGATACTAGAGACTTTCTAAAGCCATGGAAAAGCAACACATTTCCTTGACTTGAACAGAAAATTAGTTCTCATTACTTTTCCTGCTGTTTAATTTCTTAGTTTCAGGCCAATAGAGAACAATGCAAAATAACCAGCAAACTAAGCAAAATATATATATTTATATACATATATATACACATACATATATATATATCTCAGTGTCTAATGGATTAGACTATATTTTCAACAGACAGATGGCATTGTGAATCTTAATACTTGCTGGGTTGCCTTCTTTGTGCTGTTCTAAACAGTTAAAAATTGAAGGAAGCATTTCTACACTTTCCAGCAGCATCAGCAGGAGTATGAAATAATTCTTCCTTTCAGTCTGCTCAACTTGTACTTGGTTAGCCTATTATGCTATATAAAGGCTATAACAAAACAAAACAAAAAGAACGAAAAGCAAAATTCAAGTGTGGTGTCTGTCGCGTCCCAGGCTGGGAACCAGTACTAGACTGCTCAAGGATATAATTTTGCCCTTTGTCTTAATTAGCGGTTGGAAGATTGTGAGGCATAAAAACGGGGTGACATAGAAAAATAAAGGCTTGTTCTCCTGCAGCCAGCAGGGTCTTAAATTATTTTCTCTTCCTCTGAAACTGACACAGTCATGCTAGAAAAAGAATGATCTGATTTAAAAATATGAGAGAGAGTGTATGAACCAGAAATGCAGTACTTTATAGAAGTATGAAGATCTTTGCATGCACCACCTAAGCATCCTTCACTGTCTGCATGTTCTTTTTATTCAGTCACAGCCTAATTGTGTGATTATTCAGAATTTATTTTAAAAAAAGCAAGTACTGCCTCTGACCTTTGAAAACCACAAAGCACTGCAGAAACACACACAATATTGTTATTTCGGTTTTAATTATTCTTACTGGTGTTGAGGTTTGTGTCTAGAGTCAGATCAGAGTCTGATGACATCCAAAAGGTTATTGGAGCCATGATACCACACCATTAGGTAGAATTGCAAAAAGTGCCATTCAATATTCAGACGACATTTATTGAACATCTTTTTTTTTCATTATTTAGAGAATACTTTATTAGTTTCTGTAATCAAACTCATGCAGATAAGACCTTACATATTTAATACAGTGTGTTACCCCTATACAAATGGAAAAAATTATGTTTAACATTTCTAGACCAATATGACTGTTAATTTCTGTACAATGCCAACCCAACACGGTACAACCGGGATACTTTCTACAAAGTTGGCAGCACAGCTGAAGTTTCCAAAAATGCAAATTATTTATTTATTTATTTATTTTTAAATATTTTATTTATTTATTTATTTATTTTTAAATATTTTTATTTATTTATTTGACAGAGAGACAGCGAGAGAGAGAACACAAGCAGGGGGAGTGGGAGAGGGAGAAGCAGGCTTCCCGCCGAGCAGGGAGTCCGATGTGGGGCTTGATCCCAGGACTCTGGGATCATGACCTGAGCCGAAGGCAGACGCTTAACCAACTGAGCCACCCAGGCATCCCTTTCTTTTCCTTTTTAAATTTCTTTTGGATTATTTTTTCCCCACTTTTTGTTGGAGAATATATGGTCTTTGTCTCTTCTTTCACTAGTTACCCTAAGTATTTTATTTTTTTTTAAAGATTTTATTTATTTATTTGACAGAGAGAGACACAGCGAGAGAGGGAACACAAGCAGGGGAGTGGGAGAGGGAGAAGCAGGCTTCCCGCGGAGCAGGGACCCCGATGCGGGGCTCGATCCCAGGACCCTGGGATCATGACCTGAGCCTAAGGCAGATGCTTAATGACTGATCCACCCAGGCACCCCCCAAAATTCAAATTATTTATATATTTATGTATATGTATGTTTATTTATTTATTTATTTATTTAAAAAGACCAATAGCAGTATGTTATGCATCAATAGCAGCAATAGCTTTTTCACGTTCTGCAGTCATCTGAACAAAATAACAGAGACATCCAGCACACTCCATTAATAAAAAAGGGGACAAAAGGTAAAAAAACAAAACCCCAGAAAACAGCAAAGTTCTGTTACTGTGGTGGTACCTGGCACCATTTTTTTTATTAGCTTCTTAATCATCAACTGGAAAGAAAACAATCTGGAATAACGTCATTAAAAACAGCTCTGATAAAGCACAGTCACTATAACGTATCATAAAGCAGGTACAAGATATTTTACATTCACAGAGGTATGATACAGTACTGTCCTACATCTATAATACTAGAGGATACAATTAAAAAGGCATTATTTGAGACTTGATTCTACTTTTCCAGCAGAGGGCCCAAAGGATGGTATGACACAGCTCTGGTAAAGAAATGCACCTTCTTCGATAGGATTTCCTTCCATTAAGGGCATAGTTTTAGGTATTCACTGCTCTTGATGAATGTCAGTTAAAAACCGTTAAAAACAGATAAACAAAACCCCATTGGATTCATACAAAGATGACGAGTGGAGGCAAACCAGACTCAACCTAATTAGTATTTTACCCAATCTGTCATGTTTGAAGACACGACAACTCCGTGGACGAAAGGAGATGCCAAGTGGCGGTACAGTCACTGATCTCCCCTTTTTCCTGGATGAGTGAGCAGGTGATGAAATATGCTGTCCACATCCTTGGACATGTCCAAGCAGGCAGGGTTTGGCTACTAATTGTGTTTGAAATGATGCTGTGTTTCGGTTGTGGCACGAAGCTTTGAACATCTTCTATGGCAGGACTATATTTGACATTTATCTCTAAGTAGGGTTACCAGATTTAGAAAAAAAAAAAAAAAAAGCAGATTGAAACAAACTAAACCAGAATAAGACAATGAGTTAAATTTGAATTTCAGATGAACAACTAATCAGTTTATTATTATAATCATTTTCTTATTCCAGTATTATCCAAATATTACACGGGCACCCTTATATGAAACAATGATTTGTTGTTTCCCTGAATTTCATATTTAATGGAGCATCCTGAGTTTATCTGGCAACCCTATTTCAGAGATAAAAAGCCATAATCTCTGATCTTGGGAAACTTCCTGTAATGAAGAGGTCGATATGTCCGTCTTACTGTTTGGAGCTGCAGTAGAAATGGAACAACATGCTTTATGAACGCAGACGGAGGGGTAAGCTAACTCACTGAGCCCGCCTCGCTTTCTTTCTTCACTAGAGAAGTGCCCATAGGCTGCTCAAACATATTTCGTTGTATGCTAAGATCGTCCACTCCTATGTAAGAGAGTTTTTTTCTCCCCAGATCAACTCTTATAATGGCACAGAACTGGAAGTGAAGAAATGTTAGCTCATCTAGTCTGAACAAGCCCGTGGAAATCACCCTCCCTTGGGTTTGGGTAACTGGGAAGCTCTGAAGTCACATAATATCAATACTGATTTTAAGCAACATATAATACAAAAGCAAAATTTCTAACTGATCTGGAAGTTGCATCAGGTCACATGTTTTATTTCTTACCTCTAAGGAATGAGTGTACTATTATAACTATGTTTCTATTTTCTACCATTCACACCCACGTGCTGTAACTGAGTCCCTATCCAAATGCTGAATTTTTGTCATAAACTCATAGCGGCCAGATTGTTGCCCCTCAGAGAGGAGGAAGTAGCCCAGAGCTAGATTTAGAATCTCTGCACTCTAGCACTTGCTCTGCCTCATTTGTTACGTGACTCGATTCTAAATTAAATTAGATAGTTGAAATAGATACTTTCTAAAGATTTTGCAACCCTAGAAATTCATAGCTTTAAAATCAAGAAATACAAATCTAACCTTCCGTTTATCCTCAGCTTAAAGGTAGGGTCCCAAACTCAAATGCCTACAGGGGTCAGTTTGGTAAGTAAATGAGTGACAAGCAGATGGAGTTCATTGTGCCTTGGAAAACACACAGTTTTAAGTTGTCGGGAAGATTCAGCTCTAGACAGTGCTTCCGATAAAGGAGTGAGAGCCATTGTGGCTAGAAGCTGAAAGAAGGCAAGTTGTTTACAGAAGGTGAATATGTATATTTTTACATAAAGTCTCTTATTATATGGCAATAATTAATGCAATATTTTTTTAAAGATTTTATTTATTTGAGAGAGAGAATGAGAGAGAGAGAGAGAGAGAGAGCACATGAGAGGGGGGAGGGTCAAAGGAGGAAGCAGACTCCCTGCCGAGCAGGGAGCCCGATGCGGGACTCGATCCAGGGACTCCAGGATCATGACCTGAGCTGAAGGCAGTCGCTTAGCCAACTGAGCCCCCCGGTCCCCCTAATTAATGCAATATTTTTAAAAACTGAGAAAAAAAATTTTGCCATGTGGATGTGGTCTTTACACTTCTAGCTTGTCCCTGATTTAAAGCATCAACATGTCCATAAGTTTTGTTTATTTGTTTGTTTGTTTGTTTTTGCCCACATCTCAAATCACTGGAGTTTTTGTCCTTATTTGTTGCCTCTTTCTTATATTCTGAAGTAATGTGGAGATTTTGAACAAATACTCTAGAATTTGCATGTGTATATTAATGTTGTTCTCTTCCAATCAGTTACTTTGTAATAACTATGATTAACATCTATTGAGCATTTATATGGTTCAGAAAGTGGTCTAAGTATGTATATTTTCATTTCATCTTCAACAAAACTGTGTTAGATAAACCCTGTTATTATCTGATTTTATAGTATTTCAGGTAATCTTTGCTCTTTAACAGAGTACTCCAAAACTTATTAACTTAAAACAACAGCCATTTCTCATTTCTAATGATTATGTGGATTGGTAGTCTGGATGATTCTTCTGGTGGTGCCACCTGGGACTATTCATGTGGCCTGCCATCATCTGATGGCTCAACTGAGGCTGATGGGTCCAAGATAGCCTTGCTCACACATCTGGCTATTGGCTGTCAGCTAGGGTATCACGTGTCTTCTCCACATGAACCCTCATCCTTCACGAGGCTAGACAGTGCATCTCTATAGCATCGTGTTCTGATTTCAAGAAGGTGAAAATGAGAGCTGCAAACCCTCTTGACACCTAAGCCCAGAATGTGCATTTGTCACACCCTTTATAGTCTATTGCTCTAAGTAATTCATGAGACTAGCCCAGATTCAGTGTGAGGGGAGACTACACAAAGGCATTCATTTAGGGAGGCATATTCCATCTGAGGCCCTTTTGTAACAACCTACCATATACAGATACCTAAACTGAGGCATAGAAAGTCTGAATAACTTGTTTTAAATCACCCATTTGTAAGTAACAGAATTAGGTTTTGAAGCATCTAGGCCTTTCATTGTTATTTCAGGCCAAAAGTTGTTATTCCAGTAACATTGCATTTTATCCTGTATAACTTCGTGAAGGATAACATTTATTTATTTTTTTAATTTATTTTAAAAATCACCTTGTAATTATTCTTAGAATGCCATTTACTTAAAAAGCTGCCTATGGGAATTTTAAACAACTACAATTGATACTCAATGTTCTACACTTTGGCTTCAATGCCGAAAAAGATAGAAAAAACATGGATTCACATTTAGATCTTTGTTTTTACCTTTAGAGATAGAAAAGTTGTGTTAAGTGATGTAGAATCAGTTGCATACATTCATTCCATCTAGAACAAGGTAAAGGGAGGGGGAGAAAAGATGGTACCTAATATACCTTCTATTCATAAAGGAAAAAAAGATAAAAAACTATAACTCTATAACTGTAGATAATTCTGAGAAATACATTATAAAAATGTTCTCAGCTTGCCTTTAATGGGGTTAGGTGTACATCTGAGACTTGAATGCATTATTGGAAATGATTTCTCCAAGCAAATAAAGATTTCATATCCTAGAAAATTAAGTTGCTGACCAGCATGTCAGATTAAACAGATGAAATATCATCTCTTAACATTCTAGGAAAAGTATTGGGGCACTTAATGCAAATCAGGACTGTTCGTTGGTAAGACCATCTGAGTGTGCTAGTTTGAGAAACAAATCAACCTACAAAATTAAATATACAATACTTTATTAAGTGCTCATAAGTTGATATCTAACTTTTCTTTATCAGCTGTTAAAAAATAGTTTCACTTTGATTGGTCATAAGTTATATACAAATTGCTTCCTTTCTCCAAATAGTATTGCATATTTTTGTGTGGTCCTATTTAGATTTATATACAAGGTAACAGGCCAAAGAGAGTTGCAATGAAATGGGTTTAATAGGAACAAGAAAACCTAGAAAGCTTCTAGGGTTATGGGGAATTTTCAAGATTTGTGAGATATTCGAGTTTGCAATTTAAGTCAAAGACACAACATTTATTCACTTCTTGGAGATGAGAAAGTTTGTGCTCCTATGATGAAATACAGGACAACTCAGAGTTTATGGGTTCTCATATCAGTGTTATTAACAACAGCTTTGAGCTTGTCAAATAACTTATATTTACCCCAGTTTCTATCCTATGTAATGGGTATAAATACATAAGCTTGTTTTAGGGACAGAGCAGGATATTTTTGTTTTTCCATAGCTTCAAAATAGCCTTAAGTGATTGGTAAGGAAGACTCCAGACCTCATCATGGTATTGCTCTGGTCCTATGTCTGTGTCAAATTTATACCGGACGGGAATGGGTGGCAGTCACATGGAGGTTGGGGTGAGGGTGCTGGAGTGGCTGAAACGGGTCCCCACTAAGCATAGAACAGGGTGACAAGGCCATTTTCCCCTCTGCTGTCTTGTGAGTCCACTTCTTTATGGAAAAGCCCAGATGCTTCCAGCCTATGAACACACCTTATGACTGAGACAGATGCGTTTTGTTGTAATAGTACAAGGTAAACTGAATGCCATTTTTTTCTTTTCTTGGAAAGCATGATTCTGCCTGGATGTACTGTTACAGAAAACATAATCCAATGTACAAATATTTATACTCAATTTAAGAAATGTGCTCACAGATTTTGAGGGAAACTGGTGTTGATGCTTCAGCACTTAAAGAACATCATGAAAACATTAGAAATCTTGAAACTAGATATCAATCATTCATTTATTCAACAAATACTTATTAAACAGTTATTATTTTTGGGTATTATACTTAATATTGGACATAGGGTCTTCCACAAAATAAGACATGGTTTGGGTTCATGGAACTTGTACTCAAACATCCCAATATTTGGAACCAGACACATCTAATTTGAATCTTGGCTAGCCCACTTATTAACTCTGTGTCTTTGTTCAGGTCACTTCTGTGAATGTCAGTTTCTTTACCTGAAAGTGAATATAATTATACCTCCTGCACCTCATAAGAGGTACCATCTCAAATATTGAGGTGCTGCTAGCTTCATAAGGAGAAATCTAACTTTTGCCAACATCAGTTGAATGAAAACCATCAGCAGGATCTACAGAGTGATAGTCTGCCTCTACATAATGTGATTCTAATCTACATAATAATAAATGCAGCAGTATATATACAGAGAATACTTTTGTTTTATGTAACAGGGACATGAACTACAGTTTATTACAGCCTCCATGCAAATAATTTTTGCAGAGATATTTCAAAGGGCCAGATTTAGGAATAAAATAGAAAAGCAGCTGTATTTATTTGCATATATTTACATGAACACTGTACATTCTTCATTGGAAATTAGAATTTTAAGAAGTAACCTCAAAAATGTAATTTCAAAGTTTTATTTTCTCAATACTTTCCTATAAAACTATTTATGGTTTCCCAAGTATCCATACCAAAGGTTTGGAATACATATTTAAAAGCTTTTTTCACTAACCACATTAAAAAGATAAAACATTTACCTTCCATAAATGTCATAGATGTGCATATCTGCTGAAATCTGAGCCCAGAGAAAGGGATAGCCAGGGTAATGACAGAGTTGCCGGAGCTGGGGAAGGAAGAAAGACAAAATTAGTGTGTCCTGCATCCCATTCTCCACTCCATCAGAGTCAGAGGTGTGGTTCCACTTGTCAGCCCCTTCATGTCAAGAAAGAATAACAAGCCTTCAGTGTATTTTTTGGTAGTTCAGGCTTTCACTGAAATTTCAGTTCTGTTTCTGTTTTCCAATTATGATTGTTGTAATAGTTAAAAACAGCAATAATAATGACAGCTATTACATGTTGTTTCCCTGATGTCTGCCAGTGACTTGCTAAATGCATTGATAGGGGAAAAAAAAATCTTATGAGGTGCAGGAGGTCTAATTATATTCACTTTCAGGTAAAGAAACTGACATTCACAGAAGTGACCTGAACAAAGACACAGAGTTAATAAGTGGGCTAGCCAAGATTCAAATTAGATGTGTCTGGTTCCAAATATTGGGATGTTTACCTCTGCTTACCTTGCTAAGAAAAGCCATAAGGCAATAATTAAAATAGAACAAACTATGCATATGAAAAAAGCAAACTGAAACCATTTAGATGGGAATAGAGATGGGGTTAATACATATGTAAAGTGTCCATATGAAAACGATTATACATTTTTATATAAATCATATGCATACAGAAATGTAGATAGCAAAACAGATTTTTTTTTATTCTCACCCTCTGTATTGAAAGCAACAGCTTAAAAAAAAAAAAAAAGAAAGAAAGAAAGAAAAAAGAAAGCAATGATCAGCCAAGAAGTACTGGATAGGTGGATAGGTCTGGAATACTAAATCAGCCTGCCGCCTCTTTCACACTTGTTGTTCAATATCATAATTAAGCATACCTCCTGCTTGAACTAAGAGTTTCAAAACTTCTTGGTACCAATCTCATTAGTTTATATAACTTATTATATAAAAGAATCATAAAATCTACACAATGTAAAAAGAATAAAAATAAAAACTGCAAACTCTGAACTACTGCATTACAACTTGAATTTCAGCTCTTTAAATAATTTTGCTTAGAAAGAAAATGACAGGGCGCCTGGGTGGCTTAGTCGGTTAAGTGTCTGCCTTCGGCTCAGGTGATGATCCCAGGGTCCTGGGATGGAGTCCCACACTGGGATCCCTGCTCAGCGGGGATTCTGCTTCTCCCTCTCCCTCTGCTGCTCCCCCTGCTTGTGCTTGCGCGCTCTCTCAAGTAAATAAAATATTTTAAAAAAAGAAAGAAAATGACACTTTTCTTAATTTAGGAACTAGTTGATTTGCTTGCACATTATGCTTAGGCTTACCAAAACTGTGTGCTTGAAATCTTGAAAAAAATGTAACAGAAATCACCAGACTGAGCAGAAGTCTGACTGTCCTAAAACTAAACAAGACAAAACAACAAAACAAAAAACCATTGCTTTCATATCTTCTTCCAGTGCTCTAAAACCTACAATTATCTTCTCATCAATTCGGAAATTTGACTCCAAGTTCCTCTGCAATCTGACTTCACTTTATATGCTCACCTTCTTTCCCTTCCGTCAAGGCAGCGTCTTAACTCTGAAGCTCTCTATACACACATCTAATTTCTGCTTCACTCCGTTGCTTATGGTATAACGCACAATGTGTCTGTTTATATGCCATGCATTTTCTCCTTCTCTTTACCTGCTACAGATTCAGTTTAAGCCTTACCTGCTTCACAAGACACATTTTAAAGAGTTCTATTACCCTTATAATCTATTACATTTAGAATCATTACCACGAAGCTTATCATATTGTGTGTGTGTGTCTGACTGTCTGTCTGTCTGCTTTTTATTTGGAGGGCACTCTAGCAATACAAAAGTAAAAATGTGCAAATCCTTTAATTCACAATGATACACACACACACACACATATAAATTCTTAACTATATGTATTTATATATGTATAGGTAATAATATGTATTAATACCTATATACATGCATATACATACATATAAATTCTTGTGTATGTATTATAACATATCATATAATATATATGAATTTATACATATTATGCATGCAAAAACTTGGAAAATAACCTAAGTAGGAGACCAGATAAATTTTACTTCCATATAGGGAGGTAGATAGCACAGTTTGATGAAACTGGAAAATATTAATAACTGATATTTACTATTAGCACTTACAATGTCAACTTCTTGTGTTTTTTTTTTCTTATTTAGTCTTCACAAAAATTTTACTATAGTAAATGCTATTATCATCCCCTTTTACAGATGAATGTGAGTATATGTTTATATCTGTATACATGAATTCTGAAAGGATACACAAGACATTGACAGTGGTTACCTATGGGGAATACAATTAATATTGGGGAGACTTGGTTTTCATTATGCACCCTTCTATACTGGTTTTTAAAAATGTATTTAAATGCATAATATTTATATGCATAATAATAACAGAGAAGAAAACATCTGCTGTGTCTTTCCTTCTAGCCGGACTGTGAACCCTTTTAGAAAAAACCCCTGATCTATCAAATCATATTGATATATTCAGTAGATCTGCAGTTGGAATACTTATTTTCAGTGGAGACAAAATAAAAACACAGATGCAGTTTTCATAAATATAGATTCTTAGAAAAAGCAAACTCTGCTCTTTTATTTGGGGATATAATATTTTACTTACTTCATATTTGCAGTGTTGTAAAATAAAGCAACTGCTTTTTTAAAGGAACTTCTGAGAATTTCCTTCAAGGTAGATACTTTGTAAGAATATAGTATCCTTTGAAGTGACTCTGCTGTTGTTCAATTTTTTTAAAAGAATTTGTAAAGTGTTATAAAATACATTTATATGCTTAAACTTTTAGAAATTTTTACCTACTTATACCTGTATATTAAAGTAGCAAATAGTTGCTTGTATCGGAGCCACTCAGAAAACCAAAACTCATGTAAAGTAATTCAATTTAATAGTAATAATTTAATATGGGATAATAAGGTGTTAGAAGACCTGAGGAACTGCCGGGGGAAGACCAGATTACCTGCCTTTGGAAGTTGCCATTATTTCTAAGTTCAAGGTTCAAAGGCAAGAGCCCATGAGCTGGAGCCACTAAGCCAAAGCTAGACCTTGGATCCTGGCTATCCAGGGAGAACAAGAACCCTGGAGAATACCAACGGGCAGAGATGACACCAAAGTAGAGAAGGAAATACCTTGGTTTCTGTCTTCTGCCTACCAACCTTCTGCCAGTGCCTCTCATTGACTGAAATGGACCAGGAGTCAATTTGCAAGGAATCTTGGGAGATGTAGTTTACAGAGGTCAGCTCTACACCCCCACCACCAAGCAAGAGAGAGAAGAGAATGATTTTGAGAGAAAGCAAGCAAATAAACTATGTTGTGTTGAGAACTTACCTTGATACATGGTAGCAGCTACCACTTCTCCCCTCTGTGAGTGCCTTTTTTACAGATGCACTTTTAATTCTTCTAGCCATTTCTTCTGTAGTTTTATTCATAGTTCTAAATAAAAGTCTGTATTGCTACTTGGTAATTTTTTAAGTTGATGTATTATATATTGATTGTCTATTATGATGGATATAGATTTAGTGCTCTTATTTGCTCCTCCCTCTTGCAATAGAATTATTGCTATAGAATTATAGCACTTTGAATGTAAATCAGCAAGCAGTGTTTACAACCCCATACGATGCAAATATTGTCCACTGTTGAATCAAGTATCATACTCTGCTTATTTTTCTTATCTTGGATAAGTGTTTGCTTGGAAGAATAATCACCATTCTTTCACTTGCATAATTCCTCATATTTTTAATTCTTATTTTTTCTCATATTATTTCTTAATTCTTCTCTATGACCCTCAAGATCATCTAGCTTTCTACTGAGGTGTTTGTCGTTGTTATGTTTTTTAGAAGAATCTCCTTTTGGAACCTCCTTTCCCTTGCCCTGATCTGGATTGGCTGTTCTTTAGCTTAACTTTTTGCTATCATCTGGGGCTTTGTGTTAGCAATTTCTTGATGTGGATGCACTCTTCCTCTTTCTTAGTTACTTTCTGTTTTTCTGTGGCATATTTCCCCCCCCTTTTTTTTTATTCTTATGTTAATCCCCATACATTACAACATTAGTTTTAGATGAAGTGTTCCATGATTCATTGTTTGTGCACAACACCCAGTGCTCCATGCAGAATGTGCCCTCCTCAATACCCACCACCAGGCTAACCCATCCTCCCACCCCCCTCCCCTCTAGAACCCTCAGTTTGTTTTTCAGAGTCCATCGTCTCTCATGGTTCGTCTACCCCTCCGATTTCCCCCGCTTCATTCTTCCCCTCCCGCTACCTTCTTCTTCTTCTTCTTCTTCTTTTTTTTTTTTCTTGACATATATTGCATTATTTGTTTCAGAGGTACAGATCTGAGATTCAACAGTCTTGCACAATTCTTCTGTGGCATATTTTATAGGAACTTACTTGCTCCCATTTGCTTGCTTCTCACTGTCTTCTCTCTTTTCTTATTTTCCATTTTAATAAATTCCCTCTCTCCTCATTCATTTTCTTTTTCTCTATTTCATGCATTTGTATTTCATAAGCACTTAATCTGTGTCCAGCACTGAGTTAGCAAATACGAACCATGCTGTTTATTGGTTACTTTACCTTTACAGCACTAGATTTATTTCAAATAATTCTTTGGTGCAGTTTACTGAAATAAGCCAGTGTTCCAAATCTCTTTCATATTTGATCCAAACATCCTTGACATTCCCTACTGCATATTTTCTCACAGGAATGGAAAAATTGCATTATACAAGTAATATTTTGAATTTTGGAGCACTTAAAATTTTTCCTAATTTATACAAATGTATGTTATGAGCCTCAATCCTCCTAAGAACCTATTCTGAAATTATGTGCATTTTACAAATAAAGAAACAGTGGTATTTTAAGTATCCTCATCAATGGCAGATAGATTCATTGGTAGAGTCGGGAAACCCTGAAGTCTTCTTTCTCACCTGTATCCTATAACCCCCCTTATCTGTGGTTTCATTTTCTGCAGTTTCCGTTACCTGAGGTCAACCTTGGTTGGTAGTAGCAGATCCTCCTTCTGACAAATCAGCAGAAGGTGAATAGTAGCCTAAGGCTACATACATCACATCATGTGCTGGAGCCCTTCACCTCACTTCCTCTCCTCACATTGGCATTTAACCGACATCATAGGAAGGGTGAGTACAGCACAATGCACTACAGCGTTTTGAGAGAGAATGATACCACATTCACATAACTTTTATGATAGTATATTGTTGTAATTGTTCTATTTTATTGTTCTTGTTAACCTCTAACTGTGCCTCATTTATAAGATTTTATTTATTTATTTGAGAGAGAGAATGAGATAGAGAGAGCATGAGAGGGAAGAGGATTAGAGGGAGAAGCAGACTCCCTGCTGAGCAGGGAGCCTGATGTGGGACTCGATCCAGGGACTCCAGGATCATGACCTGAGCTGAAGGCAGTCGCTTAACCAACTGAGCCACCCAGGCGTCCCTGTGCCTCATTTATAAATTAAACCTTCTCATAGATGTGTATGCACAGGAAAAAACATAGTATACATAGGGTTTGGAGCTCTCGGTGTCCCCTGGGGGTCTGGAACGTATCTGTAATGTTGTTTGACTATCTGCTCCCTGAACTCGGATAAGATTACACCAGTACGAGGTATCCCTCCTTGGCTATGACAGTCATTGAGGAAATGATGGAACCAACCTTTATTTACATCCAGTCTCTCTACTCTGATATCTTGTTCTCAGTCTGAAGGCTGGTGTTGGCAAAACATAGCGTGTTTGAATCACCTGGGAGAGTTTTGTTTTTCAAATGATTTTAGAGGAGTGTGTGTGCCTGTGTGCATGTTGTAGTGTAGCCAAGGAGGCAGAGATGCTGAGGGCTGAGACTTCGGTGTTAGTGTTGCCAAATGAACCCATGGGATTTCCTTACCTAAAAATATTTTAAAATTAGAATATTTCTCTACCTAATGAGTTAAGTTTTTCTTGATTGATGTTAGAGAAAACGGTTTATATTAAGTACTTTCAGATATACAAACCCATCTTAAACTGAATCTGTTTTAATATTACTGTCGTATAGGGCTTCAGAATAAATTTGTAGGATCACGTGTTCATTAAAATGATTTATTTTACTACTTAATTTTTATCATTCTTCAAAGAGCCAAATTAACAATAAAATTAACAGGATAGCACAATGCCATTTGTGAGACAGCATAGTATGTTAGAAATAGCACTCCATTGAAGATTCAGCAATTTAGGCTATAGCCCCATGTCTGTGACTCATTCATTTTTTGGCCCTTGGAAGATATTTGCTTTCCAGTATCTTATTTATCACATCCACAAAATGAGATGAATGAATGAGGCAAAATCTAAAGACCCCACCCAACATTAGTTCTCTAATTTCTTTTTTTTTTTTTAAGATTTTATTTATTTGAGGGCACCTGGGTGGCTCAGTTGGTTGGGCGACTGCCTTCGGCTCAGGTCATGATCCTGGAGTCCCGGGATCGAGTCCCGCATCGGGCTCCCTGCTCAGCGGGGAGTCTGCTTCTCCCTCTGACCCTCCCCCCTCTCATGTGCTTGCTCTCTCTCATTCTCTCTCTCTCAAATAAATAAATGGAATCTTTAAAAAAAATAAGAACATTTAGTTAGTATAATAATCTGCACAATATGAAACCAACATTTTTTATTCTGAACTATCCGCACTTTATTACCCCAGCTTCATTTTGACACAAACATTCTTTAACAGTCTTGCAAGCAAGAATTGAAGATGGGGAAACGGGTCAAAAAGGACAGAAATTAGGATCAGTGCCCCCAATTTGGGCTACTCCCAATGGTCCATGTGGAATAATTAGAGGTAAAAAAAAAAATAGAATTCAGTGGAAAGCTCTGAACTCATATGAACAGAACTAGATAAGATTCCCTGTAGATCTCTGTATTAGTTTATCTCTCAAGTTTTAAATCATTTTGATAGAACCCCTTGACTTCAGTATCAAATAAGATGCATTTATGAACACTATCTATTTGCTCAGCTTGCTTCCAATCTATTTCTTGTTATATCTTTACAAGCCATAAGTATATATAATTAAGAGCTTTAAGCAGTGACAGGATAAATTGTCATTCTTTTAAATGCTTTATTTATGGGGCGCCTGGGTGGCTCAGTCGTTAAGCGTCTGCCTTCGGCTCGGGTCGTGATCCCAGGGTCCTGGGATCCAGTCCCACATCGGGCTCCCTGCTCGGCAGGAAGCCTGCTTCTCCCTCTCCCACTCCCCCTGCTTGTGTTCCCTCTCTCGCTGTGTCTCTCTCTGTCAAATAAATAAATAAATAAATAAATAAATAAATAAATGCTTTTGCATTTGGAGATCCTAAAATTAGACATGTTAAAATATGGCTTGCTTCTTGATATAGTTTTTATGGTAACTAGAGGTGTAGTTGAAATATTTGCTGTGAAATATTTAAAAATCATAATATATTTTCTTTAGAAATACTAGTTCTGCATAATATTTCATAATCATTCTTTAGTTTTATTTCCTTTTGTGGTATTTTGACATGGTCTTGTCTCATATAATATAAATAGAAGTTTGATCTTTTGCAAAATATGAAAGACAGTTAATTTCATTGAAAAGACTTCTTGATAGGTCTATGCCCAATTAAACCGCATATATAATCCTAAAAATAGCATCTTAATAATTTCTTTCTAGTCATAACATCTCAGTGTTCTACTACTTTAAAGTTTATTGGGAAATATATTTGTACTTAGATTTATAACTTGACCTTTGCTAATAAGTGTAGGCTAAAGGTTAAAATCCTAAAGATATCAGAAGCAGAGAACTGGGCCAAATAGAAGTTTAAATCCCATCACCAGGACCTGAGTTTTGTGTTGCTCTAGTTTGCACTAACGTGTCCATTTCCAAAGGAAGCCAGAAAAATAAGTTGATCTCTTACTCAACAGGTTTACAAATCACTTGTAGGAAGGGTTTCTGTATCCAAGTATTTCAAAGGAAGGAGGAGGAGAAATCAAGTTATTGAAAGATATCTTAAAAAATTTAATAAAAGGAAGATTCACTCAGAGAAAAATGTGGGGAAAGCGAGAGACGCAGGTGAAAAAATAAAAGCAAAAAAGCGATAGGGAGATGTTCGGGGAAGAATGTAAACTTTGGGTCTGAGAAATTATTAATATAATATGATGAGAAATGTATAAGGAAGAACAATGAAAATTGCTTCATATAAAGTAAGTTTCATATTCATGTGGACAGTCGTGGAGGTCCTTCACCCTGCAGACCTCGGAAGTGCTCCTGACTCCAGGACCTGCAAGGCTACATGCACACAGCATCTCCACTTGAGACCTGATTTTACTACCATATATTTCATCCTTGCCTCCCAAGTTATTACCATGATAATTGCTGAATTTCTCATTACAGAAAGCCAGTCTTTCATAAATATTGTATGAGGCTATTATTGGCAGGCACAGTGTCAGTTTTTTAAAGAAATATGGAAATTCTGTAATTTAAGGTGATTCATTATTTATCTTTTTTATAATTTTAATGAATACAAGTGTCTCTTATTCATTAAAAATAGAACAACAAAAATATCCATCTAGCCATTATCCTCTTGATGGATCTGCCTCATTAAGCTAAAGATCCAGGCAGAGCACCTGAAAGCCCCTTAATTCTTCTTCAAAGATCATCATCACACTAAAATTTTTTGTTTCTGGAGATCATTAATTTCATTTTATGGATAGGAGGATTTTTTTTTTTCTGGATTGAAGTAGATTAACATTCCTTTTCATTCACCTCATTCAAGGAATTCTTAGTAATAAAGCAGAACCAAATGGCACATATTAAACATCATTCACTTAATCTTGGGGGAAAGACAGTTCTAAGGAAAGTTTGGAAAATCAGTTGAGAGTGGCTTTTTCATCTCATTGTATGAGTGACAGATGGAGTATTTTGTTTTATTTGTCTGTAAATACATAGCTATCTATGTTACTGTGCCTATCAAGATATATAAAATGATCACATAATTACTCATCATTATTGAGATGCCAGAAAGTCCTGGGATTGATACCTGTGCCCCTGGGTCACCTTGTAAGGAGCCTCTCGGCCTCTGTGATGTTGCCTCTTGGGGGTGGTTAGAATGACCAATCACTCCTAACTCAACTCAGATCAGTCTCTGTGGACTGCTGTTTTGAGGTTTAGGAAAGAAAAACATCTAACGAGGGCTTGGTGATAGGAAAAGATTTCATGTTATTGTAAAGAAAACACACAACTTTTAAAGAAATAATCTTCAGTTCTCACTTCTGTAATTTTTTTAAGTTACTGTATGTACCAAATTAAGGCAGTTGTTTTACCTCAAAATTATCCATCAGAAGAGAGGATGTGTTCTTAAAAAAAAAAAAAAAAAAAAAAAGTCTCTCATATAATATGTCTCAGTCATTTTGTTTTGAAAAACAAAGTTCAGGTTTACCTGAAATGATTTCAAATTGTGCTAGATTTTGATGTTTTTTAAAAAAATCTAATGTTATGAGTAAGAAAAAAAAAAAAGAAAGAAATGTGAAACAGATTTTATAATTATTCCTAGGGGTAAGGTCTCACAATTGCAAGTATTGGATATGGTTGTAAATGAGTCTTTTGACAATCACTTGAAAATAATTTGCAGAATGAAAGGCTTTGTCATTTCCACATGGATTCTTTGGTTCTTTAGAATTTGGGAGAACAAAGTGTTAAACCCCAGATAGGTTTAGGACTATCTTCAAAGAGAATGGTGCTTATATTCCATGTCTTCTCTCTTCAATCTCATTCTACACATAAGTATCAGGACACTTGTTCTATGTTCGTATCTCTGCACACACATTTTCTTCTAAATCTTCCTTGTATTTTAAAACACTTACAAGCTGTGGAAAAGATTAAATAATACATCTAACATCACTGTAGCAGTGCTGATGGTAATTCTAAGGTGTATGTGAAGAGTTTGAATGAGTGGAAAAGAACAACGTTTCTAAAAGAATCTTCAATTTTCTAAAGCCATGTTGTCCAATTTGGTAGCCACTAGCCTCAGGAGCCAATTTAAATTTAAACTAATTAAAATTAAATGTAAACATTGAGCTCCTCAGTTGCACCAGTCTCACTTCAAATGCCCAATGGCCACATGTGGCCGGTGTCTACCATATTAGAGCAGATACAGAGCATTTCCATCACTGCAGAAAGTGCTGTTGGATGACATGTATCAGAGTATAATTTTAAATGTCTGGGTAATTAAAATAATTAATATTGTAAATAGACATTTGATTATTTCATTTGTATGCCTATATTTCAAGTTCAAATGTTCAAAACATTTTGGGATAAAATGGGAGAATTACATTTGAGGTTATTTTATATTTGGGCACACATAGTAATGTATTTAAAATATAAATTGACTGTTTATTTTATTAAAAGTCAATGCCTTAAATGTTCAATGCAGTCAGTTAATTTTGAGATATAGCTGATATTGAACACCAAATTTTGAAAAGCAAGTATTAAAGCCACTGAGTCTAAGGTAGTGAATATAGGATTTCATATTTAATGAGTTTTACCACTTTCATAATCCTTGATTTCATTTTATCATGACATTTACTACTATAGGCTTCTGTTTTACAAAAGGGCTCAGGGGCACCAAGTAACATGTTATACGAAAATGTAATATAGAATAGTAAAATTTCTGTTTAAGAAAGAGTGAAGATTGTATTGCCTTTAAAATATTTTCTCCCTGGACCTGATAACCAATCCTTGTAGGAATAGTGGCCTCTCTAACCAGCAGATATGGAACACAACCTCTATAACTGAGTCTTAATGGAATTTAGAAAAAAAACATAAGACTGGTTTCTAAATTTAAAAACATAAACCTGCCTAGTGTTTTAGTCAGAAGCCCAGGAGGGAGTTTTGCGGGGATTTTTGTTGTGGTTGTTAGTTTTTGCAAATAAATTTCTTTGGTTATATGGTTTCTTGAAGGATAATTAACAAAAGCCTTTTGCTGGCCTTACATTTTGCTTTAATATTTGTGTGAGAAAGTAAAATGAATAACTTGTCAGGGTTCTCACCATCTCCCTCCGCATCTGGATCCTTTAGCTTCAGTTCTCACTCCTATTCTCTTAATTTAGGAAGGAGAAAATTTTCCCAGTGGGAGTCTTCAGAGGTGAGCAGTCTTCACTGTGGAAGTCTTGTGCACCTGCTCCCCAGGGTGCTGCCTAGAGATGTAGAGGGGAAGCTGGAGAGGAAGTGACATCCCAAGAAATAGAGTGCAGGTAAAATGAGGGCATTCTGAAGGAGGCGCATTCATTCACCGAATATTAATTGAGCCCCAAACCTTTTACTGTGTAATCTGTACGGACTCCACCTACAACAGTCAGCTAACAGATAAGTTTCTATGACTCTGCAGAGTTAACTGTCAAGTGAAGATGAGCTGGCAGAGTAGGAGATAATGAAAAACTTAGGGATGAAGATAACATTGCTTTTGGTGCCTGTGACTTCAAAAGGAGTTAATGAGGAAGGGCAAACAATAAAAACAAAACAAAACAAAAACTCCAGCTATCTTTTCTTTATCTTTTTTTAAGGGCTGAGCACCTCTCATGCATTATCTTATTTAGTCCTCACTACAACTTTATGAGGGCTGTATTATTTTCAAGTAACAAATTAACCACAGTGTAGGAAAGTTAGATAATTACCTGAAAATCACATAACTGGTAAGGTATGGGTTTTTTTGTTTTTTTGTGTGTTTTTTTTAAGAAGGAGAAAAACTTTGAATTTGTTTAAGAGAGATTCTTTGAAAATTTGTGTGTAGGCTCATAGTTTCAAAATTATGGAGATTTTTAGATGAGACAAGTAATTACATGAAAGAAATTAGAGGATTCAAGAGAAGATTATATCTCATGGAATTCAGACATTTCCTTATAGTGAGAAATAGCTGGTGTTGATAGCAAATAGGGTTTGCGTTTGTTTACTTTTTGCAAATGAGGAAAGCCAGATTTATGTGTCCTGTATCCACACATACACAGAAGGAAAGGACTTAAAGAAGTATAAAATGTTTAAGACTAGAGAAAAGGTAAAGATGTGGGGAAAGTAAGGCTGGTCAGAGTCAAGATGAGAGACAAACTACAGTGCAAGGTAGCAAATAAAGGACTGTATCCTTCAAAAAGTAATGTGGTCACCCACAGCAATGAGGAGGAATCAATCAAGGAAATGAAGGTATCCTTCAGGGAGTTACCCCTTTTTTTGGTATTCCTGCAGGCCAGTATTTCTAACCAGATAGAATCTAACCTGATAGAAGGCAGAATAGTGGCACCACATCAATGGAGTTGAAGAGAAAATGGAAGGTACCCATGGGTAGGGGGTGACATCCTGTGACGTGAGGAAAGATGTGTGAATTTTTAAGCCTGTGCTTGAATAACAGAGTTAAATACTTGCTTCAGAAACAGAATTTATTTCAGGGTACCTGGGTAGCTCAGTTGATTGAACATCTGTCTCTTGATTTCAGCTCAGGTCATGATCTCAGGGTCATGGGATCAAGCCCGGAGATGGGCTCTCTGCTCAGCAGGGAGTCTGCTTGAGACTTTTCTCTCTCCCTCTCCCTCTGCCTCTCCCCATGCTTGCATGCATGCTCTCTCTCTCTCTCTCAAATAAATAAATAAATCTTAAAAAACAACAACAACAGGATTTATGTCTTCAACTCTGCACACATTCCTTAAAAAGCAGTTAAAAAATAATAAATGAGGGGCGGCTAGGTGGCTCAGTCATTAAGCGTCTGCCTTTGGCTCAGGTCATGATCCCAGGGTCCTGGGATCGAGCCCCACATCAGGCTCCCTGCTTGGCGGGAAGCCTGCTTCTCCTTCTCCCTCTGCCCCTCCTCCCTGCTTGTGTGCCCACTCTCTCTCTCTTTCAAATAAATAAATAAAATCTTAAAAAAAATAATAATAATAAATGACTTATTGACTAAGACATTATTCTTTATAATTGTGAAAATGGTAATATGGTACTTTCTTAGGTATATATGTGATGAATAAAGATCTTCATTCACATTTTCAAAGACCCTTTTCTGAATTTCGTCTCAAAAAGAGGGCTAGCTCCATGATAAAGTCTTTTCCAATTCTTTGAAGATTTAGGGAAACAGAATTTGATGGATTGATTTACAATTGAACAAATTAAAAAATATGGAAAACTAGAAAAGGGAATATTAATTTCAAAATAATGCAAAATCTTGCTATATAAGTTTCAAATACTCTTCCTTTTGGCAAGTTGTTTCCCTTTCTCTCTTGTTTGTCTGTCTCACTTTTCTTCTTTTTTATATTTTTAAGATTTATGCTATCAATTTTTATAAATGCTATAAGTACAAGTATTAGTGCTACCTAATATATGGTAATTACAAAACTAGTTTCAGGGAAATCAGAAATTAATACTGACCTCTTTAAAGAAAAAATAACACATGATATCCCATGATAAAATATTTTTTAATCTGTTTATCTGTACAAGATTTCCAGAAGGAAGTAAGTAGAAAAGAAGAGAAATTATATCCTTGCTAAAATAATGGGTATTCATTAAAATGATATATCAATAATATTTTGGAAATTTAAAATTAATAAAATTTTAATTTTTTTCCAATATATTGATTGGATTTATATTTTGGTCACTATACTATTTTTAGATCAAATAAGACAAATAATAAGAAAAAAATCTGAACATAATCAAGGAGTATCCAGCCAATGGCCTGGTGTCTTGGCAGTTTGATGGTGTGATTATCCTGTTTCTAGGACAGTCAAAACAAGTTGGCCCAGGTATGCTCAAATTTCACAGATTTTCTATTCTGAATCTTTTTGGAGACCACAACTTCTTAAAAATAGTTAGGCCTATTTTGAACCTAAAAAAAGATTTTAAGTCTTACTTAACCTGAACCAAACTCTCAGTTCCCTCACAAAGCAAACTCATTACTCAAGTCATCTTGAATACATCTCAAAATTTTCAGTCCTGGAAACAAAGGTAGACCTGGCTGGCCTTCAGGATTTATAAACAGGTTCTCAAGGTCTAGACGGTCAGAATGTCCAAAATGGAATCTGCACAGAGCTTTGGAGGCCAGATTGAGAATTTGAAACAAAATGGAGAGAGATCTTTTTATATACTATGGCTTATTTTAAAGTTCAGGTGCTAAGCTGCACTGATTGTAAGAACTTGTAAAATTATGCCCCTCTGATTTTCAAAGCCAAATGTTATGAGTATTCCCTGTGCCTGGGATGCCTGGTGTGAGTCTCTTTCCCCTCTCTGCACCCGTGGTGTTCCTCCCTCCTGTGGACAGTTCCAAAGGTCCCTTTAGCTGCCGACCACGTCTTCATCCTTCCAACCCTCTTTGATGTGGCCTCTCCTCTGCATTCAGCTGTGGAGTCTGTTCTCCTAGCCTTTGGCTGTTTTACACTGATGTGTGTTGAATCTGTGGGAGAGGTGAGCTTGGGGTCCTCCTACTCTGCCATCTTCCCTAACAGTCCCACTATGACTTCTTTTAGACTATGAAATGTCATAGATGTTACATAGCTGGACAGGACTTTACGATTAATAACAAATAACATTTGTTGAGCATTATAAGTGTTTTACAAGCACTGTCTACTTAAATCCCACAACATTCCATGAAACAGATACTATTATCAACCGTAATAATGAGGAAATTGAGGCTTGGACAGATTAAATAACTTGCTGATGAGATTATATAACTTAGTATTCTTAAATTACAGATGAAGACTCAGAAAATAACAGATGAGAATTAATCTCTCTGTGGCAGACTGGATTGTTCTTAATTCTGCACTTCTTCCCTCTGCCATGTGACTTTGCAGAGCCATAGAGGTGGCAAAGTATATTTCTCTTTGCCACTGATGTTAGGTTTGACCCTATAACTTCATTCAGCCAGCATAATTTTAGCAGAACACCGAGAAGACATGCTATAATAACTACTTCCCTTCAGCCTTGACCCAGACGTAAAGCCTGAAGCAGAGCTGCCCTGCTTGGTCTGAAGAACTTGGAATCAGAAAAATCAATGTCATTGTAGGCCATTGAGTTTGGGGTGATTTGTTCAGCAACATTATTGCAGCAGTAATTTAATAATATGCTATCCTTGGCTAATTAGTTTATTTTAGATAAATTAATGTTAATACTGAACAGAAGCCAAAATGTAAGCTAGAAAATCTAAGAGTTATCAACCAAGGAAACAAGAGGTAAACAAAACCAACAACCCAAAGTCTATTCAGCTAAAATCAGAAGTACTTTTTTCTTCATTGTAAAAGCCACATATAACCTGTATTAAAGTTTGAATAATTGAAAAACATTCAGAAATAATGGCTATTTTGAAATACTACTAATACATACTTGTGCATTTTATACATCATATTCCAAATGAACTCATAAATTTACCTAATAGTAATTACTCTGCATATGTAATTTTATATCATGAGTTTCCACTTGTAATTATAAAGTCTTACCCTATTTCTATAGATCTTATAACCTTAGTGAATTAATCATAATTTACAATTTGATAATTTCCTGAGAATATGTTCTATGCTTGTTCTGAACTAGATTTACTGATTAAAAGAGTATAGACTTATAGCTCATGTAGCCAAATTGCTTTCCAAAGTGGTTGTAAAAATTGAGAGTGTTACTAGGAGTATGAGAAAGTAATGCTACTTCACTGCTGTTTTAATGTAAAATTTTTCATATTTATTGAGTTTCAACACTTTCTCACATTTTAAAGCCAATATTTACTTTAAAATGCTCTACCTCTTTTTGTGAATTGCATGTTCACATCATTTTGACATTTAACAATGAATTCTTTTTACTGTTATTTTCCTCAATTTAATGATTTTCTAAACATAAAAAAAACTCTTCTTTGATATTATCCTTAAACCTATTGATGCTTTTATTCATCTATGAATGACAACCTCAGGTGGAGAGTGGCGGGGGGGGAGAAATCAGAGGCTGTTCGTATGTACCTCAAAACACTTTAAACAGAGCTATTTTCGTTTATGGTGGGAGGTATGGATCTAATTTGATTTTTCCCCCCAATTGCAAAGCACTTAATTCAAATAGTATTTATTAAATACACCTTCTATTCTGCATAGTTGCACAATGTCTCTTTTAACATATGCTAAATTGTTAAGTAGATAATTCTCTCTTCGTAAGTTAACTCCTCTTTTCCAGTGGTTGGCGTAGCTGTTCTTTACTGAGCTTTTTAAGAACAGAAAACATGGGGTGCCTGGGTGGCTCAGTTGTTAAGCATCTGCCTTCAGCTCAGGTCATGATCCCAGGGTCCTGGATAGAGCCCCGCATAGAGTCCCGCAGAGGGCTCCCTGCTCGGCAGGAAACCAGCTTCTCCCACTCCCGCTCCCCTTGCTTGTGTTCCCTCTCTCATTGTGTCTCTCTGTCAAATAAATAAATAAAATCTTAAAAAAAAAAAAAAGGAAAATAAAACATAAGTGGCACTTCCTTTTATTTCCCAGTGTTCTGCACAGGAGGCCGTCAGTAAATGTTTATTGTTGTTGACACTGGAATAAAACCTGGAGAACAGAAAAATCTCTAATACTCCATTTGGTACTCCACGTCTGCTACCCTGATTTGAGTCAGCATTTCCTACATTAAACAACAAGACCTTGGTTATGTGATACTCTCTGGTATAAGTGAATCCCACAGGTGGGTCCAGTTGCTGAACATTGAGACTGACTGGGATTTCAGTGTGTAATGGATAGGAAAGAATACGGTCAGAGGATTTGGAAAAGATTCAGAGGAACAGCCTCTGGAACAAAAAAGATCATCGGAGTTTTAGAAAAGGCTGAAACAAAGAAGGAAAACCTAAAAATTGAAATCAGGGAGGTTGCTAAGAACCATCAGTTTTAGTTTCTTTGTATGTCAAAGATCATGAATAGTAAGTAAAGCAATTTAAGATTCTATTTTGTTTTTAAAACTCTCTTACTTGTATTTTTAAAAATCTCTCTTTTCATGTAGTATTTACTAGCAAAACCTGCTTTAAACTCAAAATAAACTCTCCTAGGGACAGGAAGGAAAGGAGAAACTCACTAAAATCCATTCTGAGTGTGTGTAAAAGGTGGAAGTCTGAGTGCTGGAAACAAAGTGGGCCAGAGAGACGAATGACCAAAGCCCAGAGAAAACTCACAAGAGAAAGCTTTGAAGCCAGAGCAGAAGTGATGTGGAAGAAAGAGGAGCTGGTGGGAAGCAGGCTGTGTGTTGAGGATCTGTTTGCTCTTTCCCTTCCTTTACGCCTGCTCTCCCTTCTGTGCTCTTCTTTTCCTTCTTTCCTCTCCCGCATTTCCTGCCTGGTGACACTCCTCCATTTATTTCTTGGACCTCTTTTCAATTTAATATATTTTGCTTGATGATATCAACTTATATGCAAATGATCTCCAAATTTATGGTTCTGAGTTCTGCTGTTCAATTATCTTAAATGTCCCACACATTGCTTCTGAGATAATTTTTTGTGAGGGCCCTACCGACAATTCAGATTGAGTATTTTCAAAGCCAAGTTCATTATTCTTCACCATTCTTCACCAGCTACTTCTTCTATATTCCTCATCTTAATTAATAACTTCAAAAACCATACAGTCATTCAGGCAAGAAATATTGTAGCTTTCCCAGTTCCCTTCTGCTTCATACCTCACATTCAAATGTGGACACTCCATATTCAAGCTAGTCTTACACTTTATTTTTTTTTAATTTAATTTTATTTTTTTAGATTTTATTTATTTATTTGAGAGAGAGGATGAGAGGAGAGAGAGAGCACATGAGAGGGGGGAGGGTCAGAGGGAGAAGCAGACTCCCCGCCGAGCAGGGAGCCCGACGCGGGACTCGATCCCGGGACTCCAGGATCATGACCTGAGCCGAAGGCAGTCGCTTAACCAACTGAGCCACCCAGGCGCCCGCTAGTCTTACACTTTAAAATGTCTCTCAATTCAGTCTTACAATGGATCCCATTTTGATGACCTTCTTAAAGTCTTGCCTGGAGGAGTACAGCAAGTTTCTATTTTACTCATCTTTGTCTTTTTCATCTGTGATCCATTCTCCTTTCTACTGGATATGTTTCTCGAAAACAAACGTCTGATATTGATTAATGTTGGCACTTTGTCTACTGTATAAAATCCAGGATGGGGCCTGCACCTACTTTTTCAACCTTATTAATTGTTTCACTCATTCATGCTCTCTAAACTTTATCTATGCCAGGTTGTTTTCCTTCTCCAAATATGTTATGCTGTGTCAGTTTCCGTAACTATATGACTAGTTCAAATAAACTCATCAAGTTAGAATTAACCCTTCTCTCTTTTATTTTCATATGGCACGTTCTCTTATCCTGAGTCACACTCAGGGTTGTTTTGCAATAGTAATGTTTGTGTAAGTACAGAAACCCATACTAACTGAAGGCAGAGCCAGTGTGATCTCTCCATTCTTATACCCTCAGGTACCTTCTGTAAATGTATTATAGCAGTTTGCATATAGGAGGTGTCCAGTGAATGTGCTTTATTGAATTGAATGTTGTCTCTTTTAATCTAAAATATTCCACTTTTAGCTCTAGCTCGATCATATTCTCCTTTCCAGGGCTTGAAACGTCAAAACCCATGCATATACACATAGAAAACAACTCAAACAATATACAAAAAATTGTTAACTGTGGTTACTTCTGGAGAGGACAGTTGGGTAGAGGGCTGCAGAAGGAAACTTGACCTTTTCACTTCAGGATCTTCTGTACCATTTATAATATTATACTATTTGTTTTATAATAAGATCAAAATAAATGAAAAACTCCTCAGCCCCCATCACAAACCCAGTCATGCTTTTTTATTTATTTTTTTATTATTTTTTTTTAATAAAGATTATTTATTTGACAGAGAGAGACACAGCGAGAGAGGGAACACAAGCAGGGGGAGTGGGAGAGGGAGAAGCAGGCTCCCCGCAGAGCAGGGAGCCCGATGCGGGACTCGATCCCAGGACCCTGGAATCATGACCTGAGCTGAAGGCAGTCACTTAACCAACTGAGCCACCCAGGCGCCCAGTCATGCTTTTTTAAAGACTTGATTGTACCTTAAACCAATCTAATGTTGATTCAAGAGCATGTTTCAAGAGTGGAGAATTATAGAATCAAGCTATCTTCCTTTTTTATTAATCAAAAAGCTTCATCATGTCAAATTCTAAGGAATAACTGTCATGAGAAGAGTTTAAAATTTCTTGAATGTGTGTATAAAAATACTATTCCAGACTTTAAAACAAAAATATAAAATTGAATGTATATAGCTTCCCAGTTGCTGTAACTTTTAAATATTTAATAAGATAATATTTGATTTTTATAATTTGAATACCTTCTGTTTAAGAATTTTTTTTCTTTATACCTCTCCATAAGGCTGAGAAAAAACTAATTGCAGTCAGTATATTTATCCCAAGATACAGTGGGTCATTTGTGTTATGATTGTAAAAAAACCAGTTATTTAGAAGTATGTATAATCAGCTATCTATAACTTAAAATGTATGAGCAGTAAGATCATAAAAAGAGTGTTACACACAACAGAGTTAATGAGCCATAAACTTACCCTGGATGAAAGTGCTGGCTTTGGATGGTCTTATACATAATTTGTAACTTCAATGATATGATCTTCCTTCTTCCTTTTACCCTACTATAATTAGAGATGTATGAAACATAAATTATTCTTTTAATTTCTTGTGCACGTTGAAGAATTACATGTCATGAAATCCCTTGGTATCTTACTATTTTACCAACAGTGATTGTGAGATAAAGAAGATGGTTCTAAGAGCAGCTTGAGCTCCTCCTCAGAAGTCGACACTAATCTCTTAAGAGCACATATAGAAGGAAAGGAGCTGGCAAATTAGGAAATTATAGATAAAGTCTCAGTGTCTTCACTAGGCATACAACATGCAGCCTAACTAACCAAATGTTATTTCCTTCCCCCAGAAGACCCTGCGTTATTTTAGGAACAGAAGAGCAATTCTAGGATTTTTGTGAGGCTAAAAATTATTGGTAAGTCTGATTTCCTTGATATCCTAATTAAAGCAGAGTTTAGATTCTTGAAAGAAAATAGTTTCATTTAACTCCAAACTGGGAAAAATATACTCTGGGCCCATTCCATCTTGTTATGCTTTATTTATTGTGCTGTACTTTTCATGTTTCTACATTTTTGCGGTAGTGCTCAGAATGTGTCTTAATAAGTGCCTTTTGGAACTGAAATTTTTTGTGCTAAACTAGAATGGTTAGTGTAACAGTTTCAGATGGCTACATAATACTGGATGTCAACAGTATTTGTTTTGGTGACTTGTTCTGCATCTGACTTAAAGCGTATGCATCAAAATGTTTATCATTACAAAATAAGAAAAAAAGGACCACTTTATTTTGAGTTAAGCAATAATAATAACCAAAGATTTAATCTGACAGGAATTTTCTTCATGGTGATTATTGCTTATTGTGATTTGTCACACACAAGCTTGATTTTAGCACAAAAACGTGACTTAAATGGCTGGTTTACATTTTCTCTTCTTTTGCTAAAAGAGTATCAATCTCATGATTTTTTTTTTAAATTGAGGTATAATTTACATGCAGTCACCACAATCAAGGCAGCGAACATAATAATCTCATGTTTTTGAAGTGAGATATTTAGATTAAAAATATTAAATATTTAATATTTAGATAAAATAAATTAAATATTTTATTAAAAACTTAAATTACATATTGAGATTCAAAGAGACAATGTATATGTAACGTTTCCTATAGTACTTTAACTGTTGCAGAGTATAGAACATTGTAAACAAGCAGGTGGTATGGAGTAAGCATGATTGTAAATTTCATCCAAGGTCAACTGCCTGCCTCCCTCTCATCCCTAACCCCAAACCCACATTTATGTCTACCTCCAATCATTTAGGAAAGTTCATCTCTCCATTTCCTGAAGATACTGGGGGCATTCTACTTAATGGTGTCTCTACACGATATACAACTTGGATAGGAGTAGTAGGCAAAAATTTGCAATCAATCGGAAAAAATAAAAACATGACTGACAATGGGAATCCAGTAATATGTGCATCTGTTCTGATCACATTGTTTTCCTTCTGTAGAAACACCGATAACTTTTAAGGACCAAAAAGGATAGGTATTGTGTTGGTTACCTGTCTGTTTAAATTTTATTGTCATTACAGGGAAAAGAATAAGGTGGGTAAAGGAGTACCACTACTTATATAGAAAATTCTACTTATTAGGGATTTTTTCATCATAATATTAGAGAATATGAAACACACTTTTTTTATGTCATAAGTGGCAGGATGCTTAATGAATCTGGGAACAGCAGACCTACCTCTAAGTCATTTTTATTGCCTATGTGACCATGGGCAAGTGACTTTGCTTTTATTTTTCAGGGTTTCAGCTACTTCATTATAAAATGAGGTGGTTGAGCTAGATCAGGTGTCAACAGCTCTTTCCACAGGGCTAGATAGTTTATATTTGCTCTGTGGGCCTGACAGTCTCAGTTGCAACTACTGGACTGGGCTATTGGACTGTGAAAGCAGCCATAGACTATATTTAAATGAATGAGTAAATCATCAAGGGAGTGGCAGTGTTATAATGAAATTTTATTTCCAAAACCAGGCAGTGGGCAGCAGCCTGTTGACCCCTGAACTAGATGACTTCTAAAACTCCTTTCAAGTATAAATGGTGATTATTGTATTAAGAATGTACTTATTTTCTAAGCACTGGAAGTTGTCATAGAATTATATTACTGAAAAACATCGCGAGAGCTGATTTAATTCCTCTATCTACTCAGGCAAGATTATACTTCAATCACCAGGGAAGACAGTTATTCAACTACCTGATCTAGTAAAAACATAAATCTCCCTTCATACTCTTTTTTTTGTAAACTCACTAGATAATAGATAATATATCCAGGGCTAGTGTAAGATTTTGGAAAGATCTTTAATGGTTTTAGATTGAATATCTTGCAATTTTTAAAATTGACTTTACACATGGTAGAAGATAGAAGAATGATATATTCTTTTTCATTAGTCATAGCTTCAAACTCTAGGAAATCATTCTTTCTCTTAATGGTCTAACCATTATAAAATTTTTCTTCCATACAAAGAAATTGTCATAAATTATTTTTTAGATATAGAATATAGATTTAATAGATGAAGAATCATAGCTCCTCTGTGAACTCTTCAAGCTTTCCACTCTGCTTATTTTTTTTTATTTACGTTATTTTGTGAGCTTTATAAACAAAACATAAAAAGTACCCAAGACAATGTAGTAATCAGTGATTTCATATACTAAAAAGTACTGGAATACTCTAGACTTAAAAAATAGCACTTATGATTAATGTAGCTTCGTAGTGTAAAAAATTCATTGATATAACTAATCTTAATTCAAAATAGATAGAAAAACACGATACAATTACATGATGTGTTACATCAACTAAAGTTAACATTAAATTTTATTTCTCCATTTTCTGCCTCAAAATACAAATTAACTATTTAGCTTTGTAAATAAATTGATTTCCCTAAATTATATTTAGTATTTATTAAATATATTTTACACTCATATTAATCGGGTAAATGCATACATAAAGATGCATTAAAATTCTAAAGAGACAAATAATCATTAAGATTAGTTTAAATTTCCTTCAAGGCCCACAATTATTTGCACAAGCCATGCAGAAAATGTGAAAAAAAAAAGATGTTGGAAGTCATTCCTATTTTCATCTTGAAAATCTTTTCTTCAGACGTTCATTTCTATTAAAGTCCAAGTCAAAAATCACTAGCTTTCATTACCTAACCTTAGGAAGCTTTGCTCAAGTTAACAGTAAATTCTATCAGGGCTGGAACAATGTCTATTTTATATACTCCTATATTGCTAGCATCCAGCAAAGTATGTACCCCATATAGAAGTTCTATAAAGCAGATTGGCTTAGCTTAATATGGCATCATCTTCATCTTCATCTTCATCACCATCATCATCATCAAGTCACTATCCTCCTTACTATGCCATTATTGTGCCGGCCACTTAGATCATTTATAATCATACAAAAGAATTACACATTGGGTTTATGTTTCTTTTTTCTTCTTTCTTTCTTTCTTTCTTTCTTTCTTTCTTTCTTTCTTTCTTTCTTTCTTCCTTCCTTCCTTCCTTCCTTCCTTTCTTTCTTTTTTTTTTTTTTGAGAGAGAGAGAGAGAGTGAATGTGTGAGTGGTGGGGGAGGGGCAGAGTGTGAGAGAGAGAGAGAATCTTAAGCAGACTCCACACCCAGCTCACAGCCCAACACAGGGCTCCATCTCACAACCTGGAGATCATGACCTGAGTGGAAATCCACAGTTGGCCGTTTAACTGAGCCACCCAGGCACCTCTATTTTTCTCTTTTTATTCCAACTTTTAATTTTGTTCAGGTTGTTAAAATCTTCAGTAAAGTTTCAGATCCAGGATTTGAACAAAAGTAGTCTCACTATACTATTGTGTTTTTCTAGCATGCTCAACATGTAAATGGCATCACACTATAAACCCAGAGATATCTTAATTAGCTCTAAGGAAAAATAGCTCTAAGCTAAAATATTTGACCACTGTCTTACATCATACACAGAAATTAACTCAAAATGGATTAAAGACTTAAATATAAGACCTGAAACCATAATTATCCTGGAAGAAAACATAGGTGGTAAGCTCTTTGTCATAGGTCTTAGAGATTTTTTTTTTCTTTTTGAATCTGACACCAAAAGCAAAAATAACTAAGTGGCATTACATCATACCAAAAAGCTTCTGCACAACAAAAGAAACCATCAATATAATAAAAAGACAACCTAGTGGATGGGAGAAAATATTTTCAAATGAGATATCCAATAAGAGGCTAAAATCTAAAATATAGAAAGAACTCATACAACTAAATGGTGAAAAAAGCAAACAACCTGATTAAAAAATAAGCAGAGGACCTAAATAGACGCTTTCCCAAAGAAGACATCCAGATGGCCAACAGGTCTATGAAAAGATGCTTAACATCACTCATCATCAGGGAGATGCAAATCAAAACCACAGTGAGCTGGAGAGAATGTGGAGAAAATGCAACCACTGTGCATTGCTGTTGGGAAAGTAAATCAGGGCAGCTATGGAGAGCAGTTCCTCAAAAAGCTAAAGATAGAACTCTCATATGATCCAGCCCTTTGACTTCTGGGCTAGTTATGTAAAAAAACAAAACAAAACAAAACACTAACTTGAGAAGATATCTGCATTCCCATGTTCATTGCAGCATTATTTATAGTAGCCAAGATACAGGAGAAATGGATGAAGGAGGTCAAAAGAAAATAAATAAATAAATAAATAAACAAATAAATAAAAAGTCTTCTTGATATAATAATAAAAAAAAGCTATGGTTCAAATTACCTAATACATGTTTATATGGAACCCAGATTTAACAATCACATTTGGAAGTAGAGTGGTTGCCATAAATACATAATAAAATGTCTCATTCAATGACTTACAAATATTTGTATAAATTTCAGAAAGTCATTTTCCTATAAAGATGGCAGTTATTTTCCAAGTTAATATATCTCAACATTAAAAAAAAATCTCACAGGATAGATGTAATGTTATCCAATCCAGGGTAGTAAATAGAAAATGTCCAAAGAATTTGCCTCTCTGCACCTCATGAACCCAGTCTGGAATTTTTCCCCAAGTCTGCCATGAATATCCCTTCCCAGCTCCGAATCCATCACTCTCTATATCATTTCCCCCACATACATCTGGGAAACTATTTCACCACAAAGCTGATGTGAATATCATATATTTAAAAGTCATTTAGGAAAAAGATTAAAAGGAACGAAGCATGAAGCATCACCTCGGGGATCAGTAGTTAATAAATTGAGAGTAGCACTATTGTCAGAATTGATGCAAGGTCTATAGCTTGTGGGTCACATGACCTGCAAATTTTCACCTCTGAAAGAAAAGCTTCTTTCAGTTGTAGGTGTTTCTCATTCATGAATCCTTTTATTTTGCAGACTCCTAAACTTCAGTAAGAGCACTGTAAGAACTCTTTTTTTTTTTTTTTTTTTTTATTTGAGACAGAGAGAATGAGCGACAGAGAGCATGAGAGGGAGGAGGGTCAGAGGGAGAAGCAGACTCCCTGCCGAGCAGGGAGCCCGATGCGGGACTCGATCCCGGGACTCCAGGATCATGACCTGAGCCGAAGGCAGTCGCTTAACCAACTGAGCCACCCAGGGGCCCCATCACTGTAAGAATTCTTACTTAAAAACACGTTACCTTAAAACAAAGAAGAATGGAAAATGAGAGAATATATTGGTTTCAATCACTGGAATAAGTAGTCAGTCATTTTGGCTAACTTAGTCCTGGTTGGGTCATTAGAGAACCATGAGCCTGTTAAATACAATTTGCAAATGTTTTCAGTGCTACTTTTGAGTCAGGTTGGGCTGAATTATCTGGGTGACCTAATGAGTAATGGACTATTAACAAATAACAACTCTGATTTTGAAAGAGCTTCATCATTTCAAGTTAATATCAACAAGAAGATAAAGAAATTTATGATATTCCAAACATCATTTAAGAACTCAAGAAAGGTTTTATAAAGTATGTTTGGTCTCCATTATAGACAGAAAGTTATTCTGAAACTTTCCAAGGAACTTTTAAGATTCAGTGATGAGTCTGTATCAAGTGGAATAGCAGAGTGATATGTCTTTTCTATTGAGATTTGTTTTAGGAAGTCAATTCACATCTTCTGTACTAGAACAGAAGGACAAAAGGACAGGAAAATGGTAAAGAAAACCTAATAGACCTCTGTCTGATGCTAAATTGTTTTGCAATGGTCCCCTCCTCTTTTGAATAATGAGCATTACCTACTTAGTGCTTTATTGTTTGCAAAGTTTATTCACATCATTTCAAAAAAATAAAATCTCATTGTAGCCAGTTTCTACTGTTGGTAAAGATTTTTCCATTAAAAAATTGCCTTTTTTTCCCTGCTCCCTCATCTCCTCCTTCTTGACCAGCTGACCCAGAACTATTTATTGAAAGGACTATCCTTTCCCCACTGTCACTTTCGTCGTAATCCACATTCCCTATTCTTCTCTATTGGTCTATCTAACCAGGAACCTATTCCACAAAGTGCTAATTATTATAACTTTATTATTATATCTGGTAATATAAACCCTCCAGCTATATTCCTTTCATTTAAAATGTCCTTGACTGGGGCGCCTGGGTTACAGTGGGTTAAGCGCTGTTCTTGGTTTCGGCTTAGGTCATGATCTCAGTGTCAGGAGATCGAGCCCTACATTGGACTCTGTGCTGAGCATGGAGTCTGCTTAAGACTCTCTGTCCCTCTCCCTCTGCACCCTCCACCTCCACACTCTCTCTAAAATAAATAACTAAATCTTTTAAAAAAACTAAAATGTCCTTGACTATGCTTGACCTCTTGCATTTCCATACAATTTCTACAATTTTATTGTTAATTTACCACACACACACACACACACACACACACACCCCCTGCTAAAATGTACATTGGGACTGTGTGGAATTTATAGATCAGTTTGGAGAGAACTGGCAAAACGAGGCAAAAGACTTAACTGGCACTTAATAAAAGAGAATATTCAAAAGACCACTAAATGTATCAACACTTCATTACCATCAGAGAAATTCAAATTAAAAACATACGAGATTTCACTGCATACTTACCAGAATGTCTAAAATGAAAAAGACAACATCAAGTGTTGGTAAGAATGTGGAACAACTAGAATTCTCAGACAGTATCACTTGGGAAAACCATCTAGAAATACCTATTAAAAATGGCCATATGTATGTCCCATACCCTAGCAATTTCACATCTAAAATATACCCAGCAGAAAATATGTTCATTCAACATGTATGTGAGTATATGTAAATGAATGTTCACTGCAGTACTATATGTAATAGGCCAAAAGCGAAAACTACTGTGACCCTGGGCAAGATAACTCTCTGTGCTTTCTGTTCTTCATCTATAAAAGCAAGAAACATAATAGTCCATTATTATTATCATAATTATTAGGGTGGCTTTGAAGATTAAACAAGTTAATATGTATATGGCACTTAGAACAACAGTCCCTAATATATAATAAACCATATATAAATATCTATTATAAAGACGAAACACATAGCAACAAGAAAGATTCTAGTATCTCAGTGTCTTAGGTTCCTTCTTGGCTAGAGCACATTTTACTTTCGTTCAGAACTATTTGGGGAAAACTGACAAAGAAAAATCCATGTTTGTATTGCTTGTCTCATCATCAATCAAAGAACATTCATTAATTGTCTCTCTACTGTGCCAGGCATCACCATTATCAAGTCAGACAACAGCATTTATTACCTGTTCCCTGTGTGCAGTGTAGAAAGGAGTATTTATAAATGTCCATTTTCACATTGTGTCACGTTCTTTCTGAAGCTAGTCAAAAAGCAGAGTCCCTGTTCTAAAATAAAATCATCATTTAAATTTGCATAAGAATGAAGTTACTGTGACTTTGAATAGTACCCTGCATGGTGTGAATTCCAGTTCATAACTGATGACAGACATACATTCTTCCTATTACTTAGCACTTAGAATGATGCCAGTTAGCAGCATTATATTGTCCAGGTCTAACACACTTGAGACTCTAATATGGATCAGGACAGTTAGTCTTCCGTTCTCTGCAAACAGAATTATGCATGGTCAAGGACATTCTTACTATTAGCAGGTGTTCTACTTTATCGTTTTAAGAACCATCCAGTTAAAATAGATACAGTGGTGGATAAGGGGCAGACAGGTGTGGAATGAGACATAGCAGGGCAAAGGAGATTTCTGAAAGGTCTTTACAAGTGGTTCTGCATCTCAGAGTTTATTTCAGGTAGAGATCATGGCTAAAGGCCAAACAATATTCTCTGTGACTGAGTTGAACTCATCCACAATGTTATAAACATTGCAGTAAGTAGAATCTTGATAAAGTTTCTGGACACAAGCCAGAACACTTTGATTTCAGTTTAGGACTAGTAGATAAGCTAGAGTCCTTCCTATTTACCTTCTTTGTTAGCAAGATATGAAATCAGTGGAGTGGCCTGCTTCCTAACTAATTATGCTTCCTAACATAAATCTTTAGCTGAGATTCTGTCTTTCAAACAAGGATATAATTTAGTTTCTCATTTCTTAATTTTTAAAAATATGCTGTTTCTTTGCAACTAAATTTGAATATAAGTATCTTTTGAAATTATTAATTGTATCTTGATATGCAAATTAAGTACCTAGTCTAAAACTGAAATATTTGAGGGGCGCCTGGGTGGCTCAGTTGGTTATGCGACTGCCTTCGGCTCAGGTCATGATCCTGGAGTCCCTGGATCGAGTCCCGCATCGGGCTCCCTGCTCGGCAGGGAGTCTGCTTCTCCCTCTCCCACTCCCCGTTTGTGTTCCCTCTCTCGCTGTGTCTTTCTCTGTCAAATAAATAAATAAAATCTTTAAAAAAAAAAAATCTGAAATATTTGATTAGAATTCCAGGAGTACGATTTGTTGATTCAAGCACCTCCTCCTATGTCCTAATTTGCATGCTAAGAACCTCCCTAAATAAGAGCATAATGTTTTCAAAATATCCATTAAATCTATTAATTTATCCTTTCCTTCATTCAACTATTTGATGTTCACCTATTATGTACCAGGCACTATTGTAAAGGCTAGGAATAGGACAGTGAGAAAGATACACAAGTCCCCACTATCATGATGTTTACATGGCAATGAGGGGGCAGGCAGTGGACAAGTAACCAAATACATGGACAAGATGACTTCAGGTAGTGATTATGTGAAAATGACACTTGTAATAATGTCGTTCATATTTCTGCACTGTTTCTGAATATATCTCTGTCCTGTCAGTTATTAAGAAAGGAGGGCTAAAATGTCTAACTAAAACTGTGAATTTCTAAATTTGTCATTTTAGTTAGTCTGTTCTGCTTCTGTCTTAAATGGAGTTATTAGTTATATACACATTTAGAATTTTAATATGTTCTTGATGAATTGAAGAGCATCAGGAAATGTCCCCCTTTATTCCTGGTAATATCTCTTGTCCTGACATATGCTTTATCAACAGAGTCAATTCGTCTTTCTTATTATTAATGTTAGCATGGTATACATTCTCTATCCTTTTAATGTACTTGTTTCTTTATATTTAAAGCTTATTTTTTATAGACAGTTATTCTGCACTTGTTTATTTTTTTTCAGTCTGAAAATCCATGCCTTCTTATTAGAGTGTGTCGACCATTTATATGAATTCAATAACCAATAAGGTTATGTTTTAGTCTGTTACTTACTTTTTGTTTTCTATTTGTAACACTTGTTTTCCCCCCCTCCTTTACCTGCCTTCTTTTGGATTAATTGATTATTTTTCAGTATTCTGTTTTATTTCAACAATTGGATTTTTAGTTTTATGTCTTTGTGTGTGTGTGTGTGTTTGAGTACTTACAAGATGCATATATAACTTATCACGATTTACTTTAAAGAATATTATTCAATTTCATGTATATTTTAGATGCTTCCTACCATACATTTCCTTTTACTTTTCCTATTTGGAATAAACTTAATTTTTAGTTCTACAAATATCGTTTTATTATTGTGATGGTTAATTTTATGTGTCAACTTGACTGGGGCACAGAAAGCCCAGATATTTGGCCAAACATTATTCTGGGTATGTCTATGAGGGTACTTTTGATTAACATTTAAATTAACAGACTGAGTAAAGCAGATTCACCTCCCTAACAGTTGAAGACCTGAATAGAACTCTCCCCTGAGTCAGAGAGAATTATTCCTGCCTGAGTGCCTTTGAACTGAAACATCAGCTCTTCTGGGGTCTTGAACCTCTTGGCCTTTGGATTGGAACTATGCCATTGGGTTTTCTAGTTCTCAGGACCCATGTGTATATATTCTATTGCTTCTGTTTCTCTGGAGCACCCTAATACAGCTATTTCACTTTTGTACATGTTACTAATCCTTCAATTCATTATTATTATTTTTGCTTTAAATAACCACTTATCTTTAAAAGAAATTAAAGCATGCTTTATGTTTACTCACACATTCTTTATTCCTAACACTCTTTATTTTGAGATTTGAGGGTTTTTTTTAAGATTTTATTTATTTATTTGACAGAGATTGAGAGAGAGAGAGCACAAGCAGGGGAAGGAGCAGAGGGAGAGGGAGAAGCAGGCTCCCTGTTGAGCAGGGAGCCCGATGTGGGGCTGGACCCCAGGACCCCAGGATCACGACCTGAGCCAAAGGCAGACACTCAACCAACTGAGCCACCCAGGCGCCCCTGAGATTTGAGTTTTATCTGATATTATTTCCCTTCCTCCTGAAGAATTTCCTTTAACCTTTCTCATAGTGCATATCTGCTGAAAGTTCTCTCCATTTTTATTTGTATTGAAGTCTTTATTTTGCCATCAGTTTTAAGAAAAAATATTGTCACTAATATAATTCTATTTTAACAGTATTTATTTATTTATTTATTTATTTATTTATTTATTTATTTCCTATCAGAACTTTCAAGATACCTTTCCATTGTCTATTATCTCACATTGTTTTTGATGAGAAGTCAGGGATCATTGCTACCTTGTCCCCTTTATATATATGTATTTTATTATCTGATTTCTTTTAAAATGTTCTTTTTACCATTGATTTTTCAGAATTGTGATTATGATATGTTTTGGTGTTGTTTTCATTTTGTTTGTCCTGCTTGTTGTTGAGATTCTTGGGAACAGTGTCTATAATTTTCACCAAATATTTTAGAAATGTCAAGCCATTATTTGTAAAATATTTTTCCTGCCCCCTCTCTCTTGGGATTCTAATTATCAGTATGTTAATCCACTTGATATTTTTCTCCAAGTCCAAGGCTTCACTCTTTTTTCTTTTTGTTAATCTCTTTAATTTGGGTAATTTCTACTACTATGACTTAAAGTTCACCTACCTTTACTTTCAGAGTGTCTGGCACCTCCTTGTATACTTGGGAGAGGTATTTGCTTCAGTTTTCTCCAGCTCTATTTAGAAGATAGAAGTGTTATATCCTCTTCTTTTCAACTTTGGATACTAATGGTCAATTTGGGATCAATAAGGAAAGTCTCACTTAATATTCAATTTTCAATTTCATATATTCCTGGTATTTGACCTAGTTGAACATTATGTTAATAATCCTAAACTTTAGTTAGGCACTGGACACAAAATAGTGAATAATAAAATGCTGAATCCTGGTCTCTATAGTCATAGAGACTTTCAGTCTAAGAGGCAATTGTACAAGTAACCAGCTTCTCCCTACAGAAGGTGATAAAGAATGCAGTAGAGTTAGAATAGGGATCATAATTAAGCAGAATAACATCATTTTTGAAGTTATGGAAAACTTTTTAAAAGAAGAAATGCTAAAGCCAAGATGTAATGATAAATATTATGGAGCAAAATAAAAGGGGCAGGGAGAAAGGGGAGATTCAGATTGTGTCGATAATTTGGAAAAACTTAAGGGAAGAAGAGAAGAAAGTCATTTGGTAAACTCAAAGAGATTCATTACTAGTAAAATGTTGGCTTCAAAGAGGCATAGTGTTAGTGATGGGGCATGTTCGCAAGCTGAGAGAACAGTTATGCAGTGGCTAGACCATGAGGGGCATATTAAACCATGTTAAGGAACTTGCATTCTATCAGAGGATCATGGAAGCCTATTGACTGATTTTTTTAAAGAGTTTATTTATTTATTTTAGAGAGAGACAGACTGTGAGCAGGGGGAGTGGCAGAGGGAGAAGGAGAGAATCTCAAGCAGACTCTACACTGAGCATGGAGCCCCACACAGGGCTTTATCTCACAACCCCGAGATCATGACCTGAGCCAAAATCAAGAGTCAGATGCTCATCCAACTGAGCCAGCCAGGGGCCCAACCGACTGATCCACCCTTACTATTGACTGATTTTTGAACAAGAGAATGATATAATCAGATTTGTACTATAGAAACATTACTCTCACTTCAATGTGGAGAATGGAGTGGAAAAAAAATCAAGGGCAAGGAGATGCATAAAAAGGCTATAGCATCATTCAAGAGAAATATGTGATAGAAATATAATAATGGCAGTGAGAACAGAAGTGGAAGAATTAGACAGTTAGAAGGAAGAAAAGAAAATTTATGATTAAATATACATAGAGCAATAATGAAAAAGAGGGACTAATCAAAGATGATTTCTAGGTTTTTTGCCTGAACATGTGGGTGCCATTCATGAAATAGGGAACACATAAAGGCAGTCAAAGTGTTTGTTTTTGTTTGTGTTTGTTTGTTTGGAGGGGGAGGGAAGCTGAACCAAACTTAGACTTTCATTCCTTTATATATTTAATTATTCAGGCATTTAGCAAATAAATGAATGCCTATTTTATGCCAGGCACCATGAAAGTCACTAAAGATATAATCATAAAATGACAGGCAAGTTTTTGTTCTCATGGAGCTTATATACTGGCCAGAGAGACAGAGAAAACAAGTTAATAGCTGAAAAAGATTCTTATAAAATCTCAAGGTGGCATGTTGCACTTGAGAAGCCTATAGGATATTTATATGGATATATACCCCAAATTTTACAAACTGATTCCTATTTTCCTCATTTTGTTCAGACATTTTCCCCTCCTTATTGTAGTTTTTTTCTTATTCACTTAAAATCTAGCCTCATTCATTTTATCCTTGAAATCCTTCCAGGCTACTTCAACCCACAGTGACTTCTCCCCATACACCACACTTCTTTTGCATTTGCTATGTGTACAACTCACTTGGTGCTTAACATTTGTAACCTCTGGCAATGTGTCATGTTATAATAGAAGAGGCAGTAGAATGTAATGAGAGCATGGACTCAGGGTTCATACTCCATCTCTACCATCTTTTCCTTGTTTGTCCTCAATTTCTTTATCTGTAAAATGAAAATAATCATAATAATTATACCAATCCTATAGGCTTGTTTTAGTATTAAATGAGTTAATATATGTAAAGTGCTTAGACTTACGCTTAGAGTATAGTAATCACTATATATTTATGTACTAGGTTGTATTATATGTAAACATTATAATGCATATAATTTGTTTTGTTGTTACTGCTTATTATTATTATTATTATTACTATATAACTTTTCATCTTAACTGGATGATAAGCTCCCAGGGACCTGGATAGAGGTTTGATATGTATTTCTATGCTCAGTTTCTAACACTCAATGGATCTTTTTTTTTTTTAATTCAATTAATTAACATTTAATGTATTATTTGTTTCAGGGGTACCAGTCTGTGGTTCATCAGTCTCGTATGATACCCAGTGCTCACTATAATATATACCCTCCTTAATGGTCATCACCTAGTTACTCCATCCCCCCACCCCCCCACCCCAGCAACCCTCAGTTTGTTTCCTATGATTAAGAGTCTCTTATGGTTTGTCTCCCTCTCTGGTTTCGTCTTGTTTCATTTTTTCCTCTCTTCCCCTTCCTCTGTCTTGTTTCTTAAATTTCATGTATCAGTGAGATCATATGATAATTGTCTTTCTCTGATTGACTTATCTCGCTTAGCATAATACCCTCTAGTTCCATCTATGTCTTGCAAATGGCAAGATTTCATTTTTTTGATGGCAGTGTAATATTCCATCCTGTGTGTGTGTGTGTGTGTGTGTGTGTGTGTGTGTGTGTATACCACATCTTCTTTATCCATTCATCTGTCAGTGGACATCTGGGCTTTTTCCAGAGTTTGGCTATTGTGGACACTGCTGCTATAAACATTGGGGTGAAGGTGGCCCTTCAGATCACTACATTGTGTCTTTGGGGTAAATACCCAGTAGTGCAATTTTGGGGTCATAGGGTATCTCTATTTTCAACTTTTTGAGGAAGCTCCATACTGTTTTCCAGAGTGGCTGCACCAGTTTTCATTCCCACCAACAGTGTAGGAGGGTTCTCCTTTCTCCACATCCTTGCTGACATCTGTTTTTTCCTGACTTATTAATTTTAGCCATTGTGACTGGTGTGAGGTGGTATCTCATTGAGGTTTTGATTTGTATTTCCCCGATGCCAAGGGATGTTGAGCACTTTTTCATGTGTCTGTTGGCCATTTGGATGTCTTCTTTGGAGAAATGTCTGTTCATGTCCTCTGCTCATTTCTTGACTGGACCATTTGTTTTTTGGGTGTTGAGTTTTAAGTTCTTTATAGATTTTGGATACTAGCCCTTTATCTGTTAAGACATTTGCAAATCTTCTCCCATTCTGTAGGTTGTCTTTTAGTTTTGTAGACTATTTCCTTTGCTATGCAAAAGCTTCTTATCTTGATGAAGTCCCAGTAGTTCATTCTTGCTTTTGTTTCCCTTGCCTTTGAAGATGTGTCTAGCAAGAAGTTGCTGCAGCCAAGGTCAAAGAGGTTACTGCCTGTGCTCTCCTGTAGGATTTTTATGGATTCCTGTCTCTTCTCTCATCCATTTTGAGTTTATTTTTGTGTATGGTATAAGAAAATGGTCCAGTTTCATTCTTTTGTATGTGGCTGTCCAGTTTTCCCAACACCATTTGTTGAAGAGACTGGTGTTTTTATTTTAAGAATCACTTCAATGAAAAACCGTATAATACTTTTAGTGGGGATATACTTTTGCCTCGAATCAATACACGGTTTCTAAATTTTATATTTTTAACCAAGAAATCATAAAAGGGATTCATCAGATGGGAAAATTACTTTATATATATATATATTTTATATATATATATATAAATTACTTTATATATATTTTATATATATAATTAAAAATTACTTTTTTATATATATTTTATAATTCAAATGGGAGAATTTAAAAAGTTGAAAACTCTTCTGCTTCCACAGTGATGCTGTCTTGGAACCTGGAGACTTGACAGGTATATAATTTATTGTAATGAACTGAAAAAATGCCATTTGCTGCCTTGACTTTTCCCTTCTAATTGTAAATGGGGCCAGTGCTTGTATAAATAATAATATACAGCAGGGTTATTTCAATTTATATTTCAATTTATGTTTAACTTATTAAGAATCTGGGGAAAAATTCCTTGTGCTGGTAATGATAAACCCAGAAAGCAAGTTATAAGAAAAAGTTACCTTCTAGTTCTTCTCTGCCAATGTGTAAACATACCTTGGCAAGTGACAAATGGTTGTAGTTTCTGCTCTGTTAACGACCATATTAGTATTCCTTTCCCATGTGGCTTTGTATAAAAGCCAAATTTAGTTCAAGCAGTAGTATGTAAGACAGTATTTTAGTAGATGGAAATGCATTATGCACTAAAAAAAGAAGGTAAATGTAGAAAAGTAGAAGACTATGGAGAATGTACAGTAGTATATAAAAGGCCTGCTTTAAGTAGGGGCATCCGGTGGCTCAGTTGGCTAAGGATCTGACTCTTGATTTTGGCTCAGGTCATGATGTCAGGGTTGTGAGATTGAGCCCCACATCCAAGCTCTGCTTAAAATTCTCTCCTTCTCCCCCGCCCCTCCCCTGTGTGCACACATGCATTATCTCTCTCTCTAAAAAGAAGAAAAAGAAAAAAGGTTTGCTTTAGCACAAGATGAAAAAGATGAACCTTCAAGCAGAAACTCTCCCTACCCACTGATGTAGATAGAGCTTTCATTTAAGTTCAATGTTGGTATTTGGGACTTAGGTTTATATTTGAACATTATACTTTGTTTTTTCTAATGAAATTATTTCTCAAAATGAGAGCAATATATATAAAACTTGATATGGACCTTTTTGTTCTCTATCAAGACATAGGATATTTAGTATATTTCAGCCCAGTGAATTTCAAATTTTATTTTATTTTATAAAAGTTGACTTTTTAAAATTCAACCCCACCTCACATACCCTAAATATAGCTTTGCATATAGATAATTTTCTCACATTTTTAATAAAAGAGCCTCATGATTGTTCATATTGTATCTCTTAAATCCCAAATCTGAGTCGTGTCTGCAATATGTTAAACAAAACACATTGGCTTGAATTTTGACTGTCAAGATGATTTCATGAAATACAGTCATTCTGCTTATTCAGTTATGGAATAGACTTGCCTGTTATATTTAGCTATTTACCCTTGCAAAGTAAGGTTAAGTCAAATTATGTGGGATATTATATTGTGGTATTTAAAGTGGAGGCTGACTGGCCTCTCAAGCTTACCTCTATTAAATCAATGAATTTTTTTTCTTGATTCCCATGAATTGGCCAAATTTAGTGATCTGTGAAGTTCACTGGGGGGAAATGTTCTTTCAGATAGTCTCAGGGTTCCTGAAAAAGCTGCCATCATCACCATCATCATCATCATCATCATCATCATGTATGTTACTATATCTGTAACTTCTTTAGGTTGTTGATATAATGGATTCCATTAATTGATTTTCAGATGTTTGAACCAGTCTTGCATACTTGGAATAGATCCCAGGTATGATCATTGTGTATAATTCTTTTTATCATTGTTGGATTCAATTTCTAATATGTTAGTAAGGCTTTTTCCATGTATATTCATGAGAAATATTGGTCCCTAGTTTTTCTTTCCTATAATGTCTGTCTGGTTTTGGTATTGGAATAATGCTGGCCTTGTAGAAAGAGTTAGGAAGTGTTCCCTCTGCTTCTATTTTCTGAAGCAGATTGTAGAGAATTGGTATTATTTATTTCTTAAATGTTTGATAGAATTCACTAGTGAAATAATCTGGGCCTGACATGTTTCAGTTTCTTACACTCACCATCACTGAGCTAAGACAATTAAAAAAAATCTGGATCCACAACTCCCTTATTCATTATTCTAGAATGCAATTCAACTTTCTTCATTGCATAAAATACTTTATTCTCCATTTCTTTCATTTTTTATTTGATGTATCAGCCCTGAAGAGAGAGGTGTGTATGGTGTGTGTGTGTGTGTGTGTGTGTGTGTTGTAGACCATGGGCTTTAGAGGGTAAAAGAAAAACAAGGAATTATGAGAGAGGACAAATGAATAAACTGGAAGTAACTAAAAAGGGATGGATGGTGGGGGCTGTGATAAGGAAGCTTGATTGTTTCCCCTCAGAAAAAGAAGGTCATAAAAATCCGACTTATTTCTAAATCTAGATTTCTAAATCTAAATCTACAGAAAATTCAGGGTAAAGCTCCGTATAGGACCAAATGAACAAAAAATGACTTTAGGCTATAAAAGAGAGAAATAAAACTTGATTAAATAGAAATTTATTAATAATTTATAAGATACATAAATTGTGATACAAGCAAGGCAGAGAATTTGATTCCCCCAAGATATTTGCCTATAAGGAAAAAATTTTTATTCCTTAAAATAGTTCATCTCCAGTCTCATCTTTGAAGGCAAGGTATAACAGGTACTTATGATAGAAAGATTTGGAATGACAGAAATAATGGCAATTACTCTGGAAATTTCTCCCTGACCTAGTAGTTCATAGTTTTGGTATTAGCAGACACATGGGTCTCATCCCTGGACTTCAGAATGGTGAAGACCCTGCTCTGGTTTCCCACAAATTCTTCAAACTACCTCAATATTTAATCTTGTTAAAGTGTTGCTGCTATTGAAGATGATGATGACGTTGATGGTGATGATGGTGAAAATGATGATGGCTTTTTAGAAACTCTGAGATTATCTAAAAATGATATACTATCAGTGAACTCCATAAGTCCCAAAGCTTAGCCAGGGCATGGGAAACAGGGGAAAAGCAACCAATTTGATAGATTTAGAGCAAGATTTTTTAGTCTTGGCACTACTGACATTTTGGGCTGGACAGTTCTTCGGCATTGGGGGTGGGAGAGGGGCTGTCGTCTTGTAGGATGTTTAGAGCATGCCTGGCCTCTACCATCAGATGTCAGTAGCATCCTTCTATTGACTCCACTCCCATTTTTGACAAACAGAGATATCTCCAGATGTTACCAAATGTCCCCTGTGTACTAAGATCACTCCTGGTTCAGAATCTACTGATCTAGAGTTATGACTGAGAGTCCAGGTCAAACTGCACTTTTAGTGCCACCATTTAATAGCCTACTTAATTTGATTCAAACTTACTATTACATCTTCCCAAGTATTTTTCAACTATAAAGCCAGGATCCATAGTATTTGAGGAGTGTTTTTGAATATCTGTTACCCTAGGTTCTTTGAATGTATGGTTACAACTGTCATACTCAAGGAGCTTACAATTTAGTAGAGAACATGAGATATCCTTAAATGACTAGAATGCACCATAGTGTGTGTGAAATGACAAAGAAGTGGATAAAAGCATACACTAGGTGTTCAGGATGAGCAAATCAAGTAATGAGCTTCAAGAGAGACATTCGAATTTTGTCTTGAAGGATTAGATGGGATTTTCAAGTGGTGAAATAGAAATACATTCTTGATAATGGGATTATCCTAGAAATGACATTGATCTTGAAGGAATGTCAAGTCAATCTGATAAGGCAACTTTATGCTTAGGTTGCCTCCATGAAGAGAATGCAGTTCTCTGTTGACCAGAACAATTTGACATTTAGATAGAACGAGACTCAGTGAGCATCATTTATGTGAGTCCATTCTTGAGAGACCAAATGATTTTTAATGTGCTAATGAAATCAAAGATCAAAGCATATGACTCTCACAAAACACATATAGCACTTTGTGAAGCATCCTCTCACTCAGCAGACCACCTTTGTAGGTATGGGCCCTGCTTACCTTAATGTTCAAAGAGCTTCCAAGGTGGTGGTAGAAATTGGAAATACTATGTATAAAGAATACTCATTGTGACTACATCTCTGCCCATATTCTTCTGCTTTTGGTAGTTGTACCCCTTTGGAGTATTTGGAGACACAGAAGAGTCTAATTGACAGAATCTTAGGAAATCTCTGAGCGGCATGGGTGGGCTGGGGGGACACTGAAGCCTAGCTCCATAAAGTACCATTAGGTCTGTCCTTTCCAAGCCTAAATCAATAGCTCAGCTATGTTATCCCATGACAAGCATCTGGAATATTTATGGATAGGTGAAAGGATTGCAACAAATTAGAACTCAATAGGAATGTTATTGGTATTTTGGGTAGGACAGTTCCTCATTATGCAGGACTGTCTTGGATATTTAAAAGTGTTTAGCGTTTGTTAGCTTTTATCCACCAATACCTTCAGTAGCCCCAAGTCACTGTGACCTCAAATCTCTCCCATTTCCATGGCTTCTGGGCCTACAGACATCATCACATTGGAAATCACTGAATTATATGTTTCACCTTGGCATGAAAGTGTGGGGCAAATGGGTACCAGTGGGAAATCCTCCTTTTGTTCTGCATTTTCTCCTGCTGCCTTATTAACCACCTGGCCAAGGGAGTTCAGGAGAAGGGACATAAATATCCATACTTGATCACTAGAAAATATCCAAATGGCTCCAGGCTCACTTGACATTTTGACATTAATTATATTCACATATATTATTGATTGAAAAATACACCATTATTTTCTGTACTACTAAAAAAGATAAAATGCTGCCAATTAATCTATGAAATAAATCTTCATATAACATAGACTTTTGACAGTTTCATACTTATGAAAGAGTTCCTTTAGACTTAGACCTAAGATTTTTTTATCATATATTATTCTTGAGGATTAAAAACAAATGCTATAAGTAAAATAAAATGAGAAGGTATTCCTATCTTCTTTACATTGAGTATGACTTTTCTAAAAAGATTGTCACTTGGTGTCCATGTTTTTCTACGTGACATTGCTCACTATACCATCAAGAGTGTTCTGTTATTGCCATTGGGACTCAGCAATGTCTTCTGCCTTCAACTGCATTTTTTTTTTTTTTTTTGCCTGTTAGAAGTCTTAGTTTTGCCTGTATGTATGTGCTAAAATGTAGCAAAAGCTTCATTTACCTGTGCATATCTTCTTTAAAGCTCTTTGTTGTTGATTTGCAAGAAAATATGAAATTTTGGTTATTCCTCCAATGTCTAAGATTTATTTTACTTATATCAAATTTATCCCCATTGCCTTGTTCTCATGCTTTTCTGTGAACACAATGACTTTTTGTTTCAAAGATAATCTATATGTAAGATATAAAAGTATTTTTCTGAAGATATTTTAAATGATATCTAAACTCAACATGTGTCTAGTGACAATACATTAATACAAATAACTCAGTTGAAATCATGACAAATGAACCACCTTGACCAAGTTTGCTCATGTGCTAACACAGACAACCATTTCACAACCATCATTTGACCGATGCTGACTGGAAGGAGCATCCTGACTACAAAGATGGGAGACTGTGAAAAATACGTGTATCTTATCCCATGAAACTTGGGTCTTCCTACATTTCCAAAATAAACAGATAGATAATATCAAAATTGTATCCATCCTGTTTATCAGGTAGGGTAAAGGTGAAAGCAAAAACCTATTAAGACGATAGGTTCTGGTTTTCTTTTTTTTTTTTTTTAAGATTTTATTTATTTATTTGAGAGAAAGAGAGAGAGACAGAGAAACAGCATGAGAGGGGAGAGGGTCAGAGGGAGAAGCAGGCTCCCCGCTGAGCCGGGAGCCCGATGTGGGACTCCATCCCAGGACTCCGGGATCATGACCCGAGCCGAAGGCAGTTGCTTAACCAACTGAGCCACCCAGGCGTCCCGGTTCTGGTTTTCATAGCCTGGTTCTGTTTGATAGGGAAGGGGATATTTTTTTTTCAAGATTTTATTTATTTATTTGAGAGAGAGAGAGTGAGAGAGAGAGCATGAGAGTTGGTGGAGGAGCAGAGGGAGAAGCAGACTCCCCGGTGAGCAGAGAGCCCGATGTGGGACTCCATTCCAGGACTTCAGGATCATGACCTGAGTCAAAGGCAGATGCTTAACCGAGAGAAGAGGTTATTATATGACATTGGGCCCAGGAAAGTAGACTCCCAGAGGACAAGGAGGGGAGGAATACTAACTAAGGGAAATCTCTGTCAATGGAAAAAGAAGCCCAGGACAGAACCCCTGAGTTCTGGGTGAAGCAAGACCACCAAGTGCCTCATGTAGTCAGTCCCTGGCACATAGTGGGAGCCCAGTGAATGGTAGTCACTACTAATATTTGGAAGCAGTAAAGAATAAACGTAGAGACTTCAATTATGATTTTTTTTTTCAGTGGTTTCTTGAGTGTAGTGCTGGGTCACTGTCAATTCATGTTTCTCACCATATTCTGAGACTCAGGATCTGAGTTCTGCAGACCCCTCTGACCTCTCTCACTCCCTTCCAGACACACTGGCTTCTTTTCCATTCTTCAAACACCCAGAGTAATTACTCTTTCTGGGACTTGCTTAAACTGGTTCTTCTGCTTCTAAGACTCCCCCCGACTGTCACATGCCTGCTTCCTTCACATCATCCAGGTTGGACTTCAAGTCCCATATCCTCAGAGTTTTTCCTGACCATTTTATTTCAAGTATTAACTAAATCCTACTTCAGTCCCTCCGTAATAATAACCTGTGTTCTTAGTATTACATCTAACTCTCCAGAAAGGTGCTATCCGATATAAATAAAATGTGAACCACATAAGTACATAATTTAGGTTTTCTAGTGGTCACTTTATTTATTTATTTATTTATTTATTTATTTATTTATTTATTTTTAAAGATTTTATTTATTTGACAGAGAGAGAGACAGCGAGAGAGGGAACACAAGCAGGGCGAGTGGGAGAGGGAGAAGCAGGCTTCCCGCCGAGCAGGGAGCCGGATGCAGGACTCTATCCCAGGGCCCTGGGATCATGACCTGAGCCAAAGGCAGATGCTTAACGACTGAGCCACCCAGGTGCCCCTAGTAGTCACATTTTTTAAAAAAAAATAAAAGAAAGAGGGGTACCTGGGTGGCTCAGTCGGTGAATCGGCTGCCTTTGGCTCAGGTCATGATCCCAGGGTTCTGGGATCAAGCCCCATGTTGGGCTCCCTGCTCAGTGGAGAGCCTGCTTCTCCCTCTCCCTCTGCCTGCCTCTCTGCGTACTTGTGCTATCTCTCTGTCAAATAAATAAATAAAATCTTTAAAAAATAAAAAATAAATAAATAAAAGAAAAGAAACAGGAGAATTTTTTTAACATTATTTAACTCAGTATATCAAATTATTATCATTTAAAGATATAATCAATATTAAAATTATAAGTGAGATATTTTATATTCTTTTTGCCACTTTAACTCTTTAGAATTTGGTGAGTATTTTTGTTTATGGCTCGTTCAGTTAGTACTGGTCACATGTCATGTACCAGTAGCCACCTGTGGCTAATGGCTACTCTGTTGGCTGGTGTAAATTCTAGAATAATTTCGGTTTTTAATTTATGTATCTGTCTTTCTATTCATTTCATTGTGCTTGTATTTGTGAATACAATTTTGATCTATAAGGTCAGAGAATTTAAATCTGTCAGGTTCATCACTGAATCGTAACATCAGGAACAGTACCTGACACATAGTTGGCCCTCAATAAATATTTGTTAACCTAATGACTTAAATAGATATGAAGTTGCAGAACCTGAGATATGGCTGCATAGTTGCTGGATAAGCTCACAGGACAGTAGAGACAGTTGAGAGAGGATAAGAAGAGCCATAAAGATACTCCAGCCACATCTATTAGACTGACTAAAAACAAAACAAAATCTGACAATATCAAAACACTGGTGAGAATGTGGAACAACTGGAACCCTTATATATTATTGGTAGAAATGTGAAATTATGCCATCACTTTGGAAAACAGTTTAGCAGTTTACTAGAAAGTTGAATATTCACTCACTATATGACCCAGAAATCCCACTCGTGGGTCTTTATCCCTGTGAGATAAAAATGTGTGTTACCACAAAAGTGTATACATGAATGTTTATAGCAGCTTTATTTGTAATCACCAAAAACTGGAAACCCAAATGTCATTTAACTGGCGAACAGATAAACAATCTCTGGTACAGTCATACAATGAAATGCGTTTAGCAATAAGTGGGGACAAACTGTTGATACATGCAACAACATGAATGAACCTCAAATGCATTATGCTAAGTGAAAGGAGCCAGACTCAAAAGGTTACATACCATATGATTCCATTTATATGAAAATCTAGAAAAGGCAGAGCTATAGGGTCAGAGAACAGATCAGCTTTGCCAGGGGTTCAGGTAAGGAAGAGCATGAGGAGCAGCATGAAATAATTCCTAGGGACTTGTTCTGTAGCTTATAGAACTGTACACACACAAAAAAGAATGCAACATAAAAAAATTTAAAAAGAAAACTGAATGCACTTTATAAGTGCCTTAAAAAAAAAAAGAAGCTCCAGAAGGTGGGCATTTGATGTTATAGAGATATTAGCAAAGTAGGAGGTGGGCTTCATGCAGGTTGGGAGGGAACAAGGAAAGAGGCTAAAAGCAAGGGGCCTGCATACAAATCCAGTCTGGAAGAAAAGAGGGAGTCTAGTAGGGCTTCAGCCTCAGCAGATGGGGTGCTGAGAACCAAGGTAAGTCATGAGGCCTAGAACGAAGACAAAAGCCCTGTTCATAGAGACTTTGGTACTCGTCCAAAGTAGGACTTTACACGACTGTCCTGATACTGAGCCAATGGGCTTGGATCTTATATTCCTTCCTGCCGTGTTAAGGGAACTAGTTGTCAGCAGACTACACTCACTCTGTCTTCTTTTAAACACAAAACCATTCAGAGTTTCTCTGTTGAGCTAGAATGCTGGCTGATCAAGCCTGGAGGGCCCACAGCCCTAGTCGGCTTGCTGCAGTATGCTTGATGGCATCTGGAGATGGAGTTCCTGCTGGTGACCGGCAGACCACTGGGCCGGAGGAGATCATGATGGTGGCATAGAATGAATTGGACCCTTTCAATATTCTAGCCCCAAAGGAAGCTTCAGGCACCAAGGAAGACCCTAATTTAGTCCCCTCCATCACCAACAAGCAAATAGTGGGCTGCATCTGTGAGGAGGACCACAGTCTGCCATCTGATTCTGCCCACATGATAGTGACACACAGAGATGCCCTGACTGTGGAACCCATTACAAGATGGTACTCCACCAATCGGTCCCACTAGTTGGGCCACTAAGCCCCTGCACTAACTTACTTAAAATGTGCTGTAAAGTTTCTTCTTTCCAATAAAGACTAGCCATTGCATTGGCTCCTCTTAAAAAAAAAAAAAAAAAAGAAAAAGAAAGAAAGAAAATCCGCCCTCATCTTCCCTGGGCTCCTGGCCTTTCAGCTAGGACACCTCATAGCAATCCTTGAATCCAGGTGTCACCGAATACCTAACTGGAAACAAATAGAAGTGATGGAGTGGCTGAGGATTTTACTGAAAGAAATGGAACTTCTAAATGTAAAAGTAACCATAATGGGGAAAAATATAGAAGGACAGAAGAGGCTGAAAATAGACCTACATAGGATGGGAATCAAATAGAAACCAAAAATGAATCAGAAAATACGTATCAAGACGAAGACTGAAGGAATGAGAATGTAACTGAACGAGAATCAGGTTATTCGGGGAAAAGAGTGTTGCAAGGAGAAGTCAGCCTGACAGTGTTGGGGCAGAGAGACAAAAGGCACGTGAGAACAGACCCTAGCTGCTAGTGTTGCTGTCATGGCAGGAAGCAGGGCTTCCTGCAGAGTACTCCAAAATATAACTCCTCAATATGTACAACTTGGCTTTATTTCACGAGTTAAGGAATTAGTTTTTCTCTTTCCATACACTGCAAGCCTATTCCTGCTCATCCACCCACCCCACTGCTGAGAGTTTCACTATTCTTTTCGTAGTTAATTTTCTTGTATTATTTAAGATTATTAAATATAAATGAAATCAGGCAAAAAAAGTACAAGTGTCTTAATAAGAAGGTTATTTTTTCAGACGTGGGGGTAAAGTTCTGCTTATGCCTCCTCAAAGAGTTCCTTCTATGTTATGCTTGAATGATATTTCTTTAAGTGAGGGGCAAAGAAAAAAAAAACTTACATTTTGAGACTGAAATTATTAATGAGAAATGAATTTTTAATATTATTCAATCAGCTGGGAGATTTTAGAAGCCATGTAGAATGAACTATCCTACAATATTTTTCAAAAATTGACATCACTCAGCAGAAATACTCTCAGTTGAGCAAACACATAGTAATAATGTGTATCATTTATTTAGCCCTTACTGTATTAGAGACTGAGCACAATGCTTGGTTCACTGTTGCACTCTCAGAAACAACAGACAGGAAAGTCTGGACTCTATGAAGTCAAGTGAAGTGCCCAAGAACGTGACCTGATCAGTGAGGAAATGGGGTTCAAACTCAGGTGTTGGATTCTAAAACCTGTTTAATGAACCACTATTACATATTGCTTAATTTGAAGGCAGAAAAGCCATCATGTGAGATAAAACATATGGAAAATACATTTGGTGAACTGGAAATATATGTTCTAAGGAATTGCTTAGTCTGCCTGCAAGATTTCTCATGTATATTGAGAGGACTTCACAATTCAGAGAAATAGGATGTATTTTTGCTCTTAGCCATTCATTGAGATTGTTAAAATATTTTTCTAGATATCCTTCAAGTATAAAAATTTGTCTTTTTGTATCACAGAGGCAAAACACTAAATCAGGTATATTTCTTGAAAAAAAGAACAGTGTTTGCTTTATTTATTTTTTTAATTAGAAGCTCATATTAGCTATTTTTCTCAGAAAGTAGAATTTCACTTAAAGTGGTGATTAAAAATGGCCTTTGGATTTTATAAGGTAGTTGTATACAGATATTACATTAAATTTCTTCAGATTATTAATTTCATTTATTTGGTTAATTCTTTCAGCAAACTTGACTTGAGCTCCTATGTAATGTTAGGAGATACAGCAAAGAATTACAATCCAGCCCTTTGCATTTAATGTACCTCACATTTAATATATAATGAGAAAACTAGTCAATTCTTTATTTCTTTCATTAGAAGAAAAGAATACCAGACTTTCTCCAAATATTCCATGTGTAAGTAATACATTTTAGGAATTACTAACCACTCCTAATTTCTATCGCATGCCTATACTTTAAAAATGTCCTTATAAAATGGTTACTAATACTTGCAAAAACAGTTATCAAAAATACTCTTATGTGATGAAAAAATTAATGTAGGAGACAAAGATTTACATTACAATGCATTACTGTATTGGACTATAAATCCTTTATTCACTCTTCTATTCCCAGTGCCTAGTGGAAATGATATAGAGGATACTCAATAAATATAGCGTTGAAAAATAAATAAGGAGGGGCGCCTGGGTGGCTCAGTCAGTTAAGCATCTGCCTTTGGCTCAGGTCATGAACCCAGGGTCCTGGGATCGAGCCCCGCGTCGGGCTCCCTGCTCTGCGGGAAGCCTGCTTCTCCCTCTCCCACTCCCCCTGCTTGTGTTCCTGCTCTCACTGTGTCTCTCTCTGTCAAATAAATAAATAAAATCTTTAAAAATAAATAAATAAATAAATAAATAAATAAATAAATAAATAAACAAAAAAAGAATAAGAATGTTCAATGACTGGAAGAAGAGAAGTAAATAATGATGACACCGTGTGATAAATGCTGTGATAGAGTTAAAGCAAGACAAAGAACAGGGTTAACATGGGAAATTTCCAGAAGATAATGCTTGAGGTAAACACCTAAGGTTATGTAAATAGAAGATGGCTAATTCTTTCTGGAAGGAGCGCAGCATGCATATAAAGGCACAGAGGTACTGCCTCCTCTTTTCTAGGCAGTGCCCCGAACAAAGTCACCTGGTCCAGTATGACTGATACAGTTGTATTCATATGGAATTTTGATGGCCCTGTCTCTCACCTCTGGTCCTCTACTACATGACTTCTTTCCCTTCTCCACTCCATACTCATTTTATGCCTTATTTTATTTCATTTTTTTATTTCCCCTCTCCTTTATTCATCTACTCATTCATTAAAAATATTTATTAAAAATTAATTACATATTATGCCCATTCATTGGCTGTGCTGGACCAGGTGCTTATAACTTTTGTTTATATATGATGATTTAAATTTGAGCAGTTCATTGAGTAGCATTATCATGAAAGTAGTTGGAAATGGTGATGAATACTTCCCAACCACATGACATCACAGTGGCTGCCAGAAGCTTGCCAACATTGTCGATCCTTTATAAAACCTGCCCCGGCCATTTTTTTGTCCATGTTTCCAAAGTTTACCCTGCTGCTCCTTCATCCTTCTGTATATTAATAGCAATATCTGAGAAGGACTGCTGGTAGGGATGGTGGATAGTAGAAGGAACACTGAGAATGTGAAAATTATTTCTGCAGATAACCAAATAGATTATATTAGAAACAGCTCTAATGGTTAGCAACTTTTGTTGCTTTCCTATTGTGTGCATATCTCTTTGCTAGACATTGAGGACATGAAGATGAATATGGTATGGTTGTTCCTTTAAGAAATTTGAAATATAATGAGGATGGGATGTATGTAATTTGTATTGAATGTATGCGTTTCTCAAATTAAACCATCAGAATTTAAAAAATTTAAGTACCTCCGAAAATATTTAGATTGATACATATTTTGTTAATTTATATTTAAAAGAAATATTCAAAAATTACTAAAAATATTTTTGAGAAAAAAAAGTGCTTGTTAAAAGTAAAAGTGCCATTTCCCTCCTGAATTGCACTTAACAATGTGGCATATCTCTTTATTTGAGGCTCTAATAGTATAATTTCGTGTTAATGGCATTTTATGCGACTTCACTTCCAGCTAATTTCAGTTATCTTTAAATATAAATGCAGTTTCCTCCCTATAAATATCTTTAGTTTTCACCATTTTTTTAAAAAAAGGCATTGCATTTATGAGGTTTACATAAAGTCTTAAGCACTCTTATATAAAATTGTCTGAGGCAAAACAACTTTACTAGAAACATAGGCATCTCCTTTCCCAAGTGCATATATACTCTAAGCTCCTTGAGAGCCAGGATTCCATTTGAGCTGCATCTTCAAAAGGACCTAGTACTGTGCATTGTCATAGAAGATGTCCAGAAAGAATGTATTTGTTGAATTGATCTCTATGTAAGGAACCCTGTCTGTAGATTTACATTTTCATTTGTTCTGTTAGATCAGTGAGTGTCTCTTTTTCAAGTGTTTTCGGAGCCAAGCGATTGATCACCAATTCCCAGTGGCCTCTTCCAGCAATACGTAAGTCACAGATTGAGTTCATGTTTACTGTTGTCTCCAGTGATTACAAAACACGAGGAAAACATGAAGACTACAAAGTCACCGAGATAATACAGAATTATACCATTAGAAAAGAGAGAATAGTTCCCTGTTTTTGTTTTCTTGTTTTTCTGGGATAAAGATCTTATTATTTTCAGTTCATAAAGTATTTGAATTGCCTTAACACCTGCATTTAAACAGTGACAATATACTTGCATATAGACACGCATATATTATACTTGCTATTGGCAAAACAGCTAGTTAAGATATGAAAATGCAATCAATAATTTATGTTGTATATCTATTTCTTTTGCACAGTTCGTTATCTTTTAGGTCATATTTTGGATTTATTTACATACCCTTTTGCATTCAAAGTTGGTCACTAAAGCAATTTTAGCTTTAACTCAGTGAGACAGAATGAATGCTACAAAAGTTAAGGATGCAAATATTTCCCGAAGTATTATCCATTGGGAATTTGCTTTGCTCTATGTCTGCAAGAACAGGCTCATAATAATGTGAATATTTAATCTTAATTATATGTGATCCTTAAAAAACTTATGCACACTTCACAATTTTGCAGACACTGTACAAATCTCACAGGACCACGTGATGAAATAACAAACACAACACCCTCTAAAAGAATTCTGAAAATTAGCATTTAAAATAAAAGTCACGCCCAAGCCAGGAGATGACTAGCTAAAGGAGCAGTTAATATTTCACATGGTTGCACAGCATAACTTCCCCACTCTACAAAAAAAACAAAAACAAAAACACATGTTGAATTTTCTATTATCTGGCAATTAAAAAAACATAATTATTTGTTTTGTTCTCACATTGACAAATATTTTCTAATAAAAGGATTTATATCTATCTCTATGTCATAGGGATCTTTAGGGTTTCCAGTGGGCTATTGTATGAGAGCTCAGAGACAAATTCTAGTTTAGAGACCGTCACCTTTTTAACTAACCACCCTGACTTCCTCCACCTGGTGGGGATGGCCTGGCAAGGCAGGAATGAAACCAACATCCTAGAGAAGTGGGAGCCTCCCTGTTACTGGGTCTTAGACTCCTTACCCCATTGAAGACCTTAATGTTATCTTAATAATCAGGTATCTCCCTATCATCTCCAACTTCTCTTTTTCTACTTATTCTCAATTTCAAACATGTATACAGTTAAGGTTTTTATTTACTAGAGCATTTGCTTCATTAAGTGGTTCTCCTGTTTTTGCAAATCTGTTTAAAGTATTTCTTAAACTTCTCTACTCTGATCTGTAACCAACACTGACCTTTGCATTCCCACATTGGCTGTCCTATTTGGAGTTTTGGTCAAATCCTGACATGTTTGGATTATAAGATAAATTTGCTTTTATTGATATGACTGTTAACAGCAAGTCCTATTGTTTACAGACTGTTAAAAGCAATGACCACTTCCCTCAGTTTGCTGCTTTGCTTGTATTTGTCTGTAAACAAAATTTATCAAAATATCCTAGGTGCTGTTCCCTATTGAAGAAAATGAGGACACACAAGGGAAAATGCTAGAGAAATACATTTATCTGAGGACAAATGAGCAAGTGCAGAATAGTGCATTAATTGAGGCATTGCCATGAAAAGAAATTATAAAGAGGTAAAGCTCAGTTTTATATTTTTCAATAGTTTTTGTCATCCAAAAGTGTTAGTGTTTTTTGCACATAATTAATTAAGCATGAATTTGTTTTAAACACTGTTGACATCACAAAGGTTTGGGTTCTGTTAACTGTTTTCACTGCTCTTCCCTAGATGGAAGTGGTACCTCACAGCCCTGTTAATTGTCCTTGCATTGATACAACTATAAATTGTTAACTTCCACTGAGGTCACTCAGATACCTCTCTTGGGACAGGGATTCCCACCCATTTTCATTAATCAAAACTCATAGGTTCATCCAAACAGAGCTAGATTGTACCTTGGAGGTCACTTTTGTCTTTTGCAGACATATATATAGGAACAAAAATTCCTTCCATCTACTGCACATAAGATTAAGGACTTATTTCATGGGTTTCTCCCACCTGGCCAGAGTTTATTAATATGCCTGAAAAGAAAAACCAAAGCAGTGGAAAAAAAAAAAAAAAAAAAAACACAAAAAACCTTTGTAATTAAAAGATGTTGCCTGGAGCACCATGAGAGTGATAATCTGAAACATTTTTAGTTGCATTTAGTATTTATTTTTGAGACTCATAAATGTATATGCTTTGCTGTTTTAATTTCTTGTCCCAGGATAACATGAAAAAAAGAAAAGAAAAGAAAGGAAAGGAAAGGAAAGGAAAGGAAAGGAAAGGAAAGGAAAGGAAAGGAAAGGAAAGGAAAGGAAAGGAAAGAAAAACCAAAGAATAAAAATAGAGGATTCTAGCTAGTAGATTCTTCTCAAATGTTCTTCCAAAATTTTGAGATGGACATATCCCAAAGTTTGATGATTATGAGGATTTTAGCACACCATGCACTTAAAACAAGTAGTCTACCCATGTATGAAGGTGGGCATCTAGCCTTCAACTGTAGCACTCAGCGGTTAACACAGGGTTGCTTTATGTTCGTGTTCTAGGTGGGGTGGTCGCCAACCTGGTGTTAGAATTTTGGACTTAAAAGGATGAATAGAACATTCTTGTAAATTGGCTTTAATATCTGCCACCACATTTAAAGATTTTATTTTTATTTATTCATGAGAGGCAGAGAGAGAGAGGCAGAGGGAGAAGCAGGCTCCCAAGGAGCAGGGAGCCCGATGTGGGACTCGATCCCAGGACCCTGGGATCATGACCTGAGCCGAAGGCAGATGCTTAACCATCTGAGCCACCCAGGTGCCCCCTTGCCACCACATTTAAACCTGTTACTAAGAGCTGTTAAACTTGAAAATATTTCAAAGTTCACTGCAAAGGCAAACATTTTGCGAACTATTCAACCATGTTGAATGAAAATCTCTGCAGTTTGCACCATCTTTTCGTTATCTTGTTTGCAAGTCAAAGTTTCATATGGAGCTACTAAGTTAGATTCCATATTTTTTTTGAAGGAGGATTATTGTAAAAAGCCAAAAGAGCATTAAGAAGCTCTTAAAAAAAAATACGCCGTTACATGATGACACAAGATGCCATCTAAGGTGTTAGAATCTTCTTGTCTTGGGCGCCTGGGTGGCTCAGTTGGTTAAGCGACTGCCTTCGGCTCAGGTCATGATCCTGGAGTCCCGGGATCGAGTCCCGCATCGGGCTCCCTGCTCGGCGGGGAGTCTGCTTCTCCCTCTGACCCTCCCCCCTCTCATGTGCTCTCTCTCATTCTCTCTCAAATAAAATAAAATTTAAAAAAAAAAAAAAAAAAAAAGAATCTTCTTGTCTTGTTACAACCCGGTGAGTCTTCTGGCAACGAAACTGTCGAAGGTCATGGTCTTACGTCACGGCCTTGACCACTCTTGCCCTTCAGTCCTGTTCAGCAAGAAAGAGCTCGCTTTAGCACTGACCAAAAAGAGGGAGAGAGGGAAAAGAAAAACTGCTGAAAATAACCGGTCACACAGTATTAAATACCTCATGACCTCATCATCAAAAATGCTATTTTACCTATCTCGCTGCCATGATAGGAAAACCCTCCCTTCATGAAGGACCACGGGCCTGCTTATTGCAGGCTGTGGAGGAATGGTTAGTCCTGCGTGTGGGCCCAACAGCTGATGCCGGCCATGGCCCAGGTAGGAATGACCATCCTGAACTCTCATCTGTGATGCACACAGTCCAGCTCTGGGGAGAACCTATTACTGGAGAGAATCTAGAGGGATATTTAATCTGCAGGCGGAAAAAATGTAGTTCGTTCTGCTAGATTGTTCTTCTGATGGCTGGAATGATGATTTTTGACCCAGCTTTAGAACTAGTTATGTTATTTTAAGCAGTCACACCGATAACTATTTTATAATTTGCTGGGTTTTGATATTTCATTGGCGCATAATAACTGCCCTCATTTATTAAGTTTATCACGACTCTACAGAGGCATGAATACATTTCAATTAGATTTGTATAAAATGCTGAATCGCAAATTCTTTTCAAATAGAATGAAACAGTCTATCATCTTAGTTCAACCCACTCAGATAATTTGATCCATTTGACTTAATACACATGTAAAACAAATTGCTCTAGTAAATTTGCATATAAAATAGCACCAGCCCTGAAGGCTCTAATACAAACAATTAGTTCCATGTTTTTATCTCACAGAAAACACCAGTTTCCCACACAACTAAAAACAACCTTGTAAAGTTTGTATTTCAAAATTATGTTAGGGAGGAAGTGGTACATGACACAAATAGTCCTCCTTTTCCGCTTTGCTGTTCAACAATGAAGAGTTCCCTAGACCGTTTTGAATATATTCTAAAGATATATACATGCAGTCATTAAAATCAGGAGCATTAAATGAAGTTGCTGTAATTCTGAGTTTAACTCATTAAAATTGAGCAAAAATTCTACTGGAAAAACCTTTTAATCTTGGAAAGATAGGCTTATCTTAATATGCAGTTCTGCACAAACTACATTTAAAAACCAAGAGTTCATGCACCTTATTGAAAGAAATATATTAAAATTTGTTCTTGATAAACCTATAAAGTCACAAGGCCTGAATGGAGTTTATTTTTAAAACCATGTTAGTATAGTATTTTTTTTTTTACTAAAATGTGTTCAGAATATTCAAGTCATTAAACAAAGAATATCATGTTCTATTCTTTCTGTGTGCCAATAACAAAACCCCAGATCCTTGAAGCTGATTACATATAGGAGACACAGTGGAAATTTGTTACATTAATTTCATCATTAATTTTTCTAACCTGGAATATGGTGTGGCATCTTGTGTGACATGACTTTTTTTCTTTTTTTACCAACATTTATATGACTGTGGACAGCTCTGACATGCTTTAGAAATTAGTATTAGGAAATCTTTTTAACAGATATTATGTCCCCTAAGAACACTTTCTTCTTCTTTGCAAGTCTCAACGCAACAAAGACACATAGTCATAGTCAATAAATACTTACTGGTATACTTATGGAATCCAATCAGGCACATTGGTATTATAGCGATGATACCAAAGCAATTTGGGGGGATTCAAACATTTTTTAGATGCCAAACATGACCTATCGAACGAAACAACATTAGGATCTTGCTGTTTCATTTTACATGTTTGGATCAAAATATATTTGGAGTTTTACTCTGCTATTGTGTGTGTGTGTGTGTCTGTATGTGTGTGTGTGTGTATGTAGGACAGGGAGATAATCTGAAAAGGATAAACATTTGTATAATAGCTATACAATGATATTTAGTTCTCTTCTCCCTTGACTAAAATTAAGCATCCTAACAGTTTATACATCTGTTGCCATGTATATCAGCTCCAAGATGCTTTGTGTACTGTCCAGAAATAGCATTGACATTTTTGAAATTATTTCCTTTCCAAATATTGCTTTGAAAATATAAAGCTCAAATGAATGAATTAACCAAGATTTTTAGTTGTGAGACATTAAGCAAATAAACTGATATCACCTATGTGATACACGAGCACCAGACAAGATAATTAACTATGTAATCAGTTTATTTAAAAATCTCAAGAAATCTCTATCTTAAAAACTTAGTCACATTTTGCAAAAGCTGAGTCTTACAAATTATATATACATGTATTTTTATTGTGGTAAGAACACTGAACATAAGACCTACTCTCAACAAATTTTTAAGTGCCCAGTACAATATTATCAACTATGGGCACAATGTCGTACTGCGACTTCTCTAGAACTTAGTTATCAGCAGTGATTAACTTGAAGGTACTTTTCAAAATTATAAGTTTAAGAAAATGTTTTAGCTTATTTGACCAGGGATACTTTTTGTTTTGTTTTGTTAATTTTTTTATTGTGGTTGCTTTCTAGCCTCAGGATATTTTTGCTCTTTATTGAATCATTTGTTCTTATTGTTTGAAAACAGCAAGTAATGTCTTCCCACTAGAAACAGTCTGATGAAGCATACAATTTTTGGAGCGAGGCTTTTTACAAACTTTTTTTTTTTTTTTAAGATTTTATTTATTTATTTGACAGAGACACAGCAAGAAAGGGAACACAAGCAGAGGAGTGGGAGAGGGAGAAGCAGGCTTCCCGCGGAGCAGGGAGCCCGATGCGGGGCTCGATCCCAGGACCCCGGGATCATGACCTGAGCCGAAGGCAGACGCTTAACCGACTGAGCCACCCAGGTGCCCCTTTTTACAAACTTTTTAGTACTAACTTCCTGCAACAAACACTTGTTTTGAGAGCAAAAGCTCCCGGCAGGCAAATTACCCATCTTATCATCTGCTTTCATCAAACCCAGTGAAATTAAAGATTTGCCGTTGTTAAAAATACTTATTAAAAATTTCCAGCTCCCAAGTTTGTCTTTCACGGGGCTTGAATCACTAAAACATTTTCTTGGCAAAAATCAGGCCTGAGCCAGGTAGAACTGGCTGCCATTTGATGACATCTTTGTGGTTGTTCAAAATTAAACCATGAATTCCTCCCTCCCCCAGGTTTAACCAGTTTTGCAGAATGGCAATAGAATCTATTATAATCTAAAGTAAATAATGTCTAGGTTCGCCTTGAATACTTTGTCAAACATGGGCAGCTAGGTATGCATAAAATTATTCAGTACTTCTCTTACTAGATAGTAGGATTTAATATGTTTTTGATAAAATGCAGTGCTCAGCACAGGGCGCAATTAGCAAACACTGGCGGAAATGATCGCAAAAGTGGTTATGGCAACTGGCATGCTTGCAACTTCAGATAAAAACCACTTAGGTTCCACAGCAAATGTTCTCGTTTGCTAAATTAAACTAAAAACTCATGATGGTATTCACTGATAGATCCCTTGCTAGATTCTTGTATGCCATTTGGGACACAACTTTAAGAGAAGCTTAAACATTTCTGAAAGATAACAGTTGACAATGATTTTCACACTCTTCAACTCATTTGATTCCCTTTCCCCCAAGGTAACACATAAAGAACACTTAATATCAGAAAGTGAGATCAAATTTAATTTACATTATTTCACACTACTCGTGTGATCAAATTTATAGATCCACTTGGATTTTCACATGGTCTGGCAGGCAATGGACATATGTCGGCACATCAATTAATTCCAGAAAGAACCAAGTAGGACTTTGGGCAAAACTTTGATTTACCAACCCAACAACCTTTTCCAAACTGTGTTTCAATAAACACTAGGGCATTTCCTTGTCCAAATAAGTATGTTTATCATTGGGCTAAATAAAGTTAAACAAATTTATTTGCAGGACTTTTCAGAGCCTTTAATACATGGGTACAAATGGCAGATCTCAAAGGATGGCTTATGGTGTGCATCTGCTGGTGCTGTCCTCAATTGTCTTTTTGGATGCTAGTTTCTTTCCTAACCGCTTGGCCATGCAGGCTTTCTTTTGGGTGAAGTTTCCCAAAGGGTAGCATTCCAATAGGCTGACTTCTGATTCTTAGCCACTGGCTTGCCTCTGTAAGTTTGCCAGTCTGCTGAAACCATTTTTTTTTTTTTTTCCCCACATAATGTCTGCACAGTGTGGCCTATTTGCCATTTACAGTTGATAACTTTCAATCTAATTTAATTTTACTCCTGCTAATTCTCATATGTGGCTGTTGTTCTTTGCAACTTCTCTTGTTACTGTACAGAAAGAGGACCCCTACATCTTGTGAGAAATAAGTGCTGAGATATGCTCACAATGATAGAATATACTTGGTTTGATTGACATTTCTAAACATCACACTGTCTTTTAATTTCTCTAGCAGAACCTCATGAGAATTAGCATACCTAGAACAAATTGTTCAATGGTAACGCAAGGAAACTATAATCACACATGTTAACAACTTGTGTCTATTTTTAAGCAAAATGAACATTTTAGGAATAAACAAATATAATCGATCTAGGGTCATGGAAATGAGGGTCATTCTGTCTTAAGTCACAATGATGCTGAGAGACAGTATTTTCCAGACTTGAGAAATAACAAACAGAAAAAGGGACTGATATTGAGGAAATTGGTGAGGTAGATAAAAAAAGAACAGTCTTTTCATCATTAATTTTGAATGTGATTATATTGATGTCACCTATAACGTCCAAGGCATGTGTCTTTAACATCCACCAGTGAAGGAAAACTTCCTGGAGCTTGCTAAATACTCTCTTCACATTTGCCTGTAATTCTTGATAGATTCAGTTGTAGGCTCTTGATTTGATTATTTAGTACGAATATCTTCAGCATTGACACAATCAAGAGAAGTGCTGATATTGGACCCTGACCTTGGTGCTCAGTTTCATTGTTTATTAGAATTATTAGTGTAAATTGAACACTTAGGGGAAAAAAATAAAATTTCTTACAGTGCTATTCTAAAATTCCTTTTTTTCCTCCTAGCCAAGTTCCACTTGAGAAATTAGTCTCTTCTTGCCTGTGATTTCCAATACATCTGCAATAGAACACTACCAAGTGTAAAATAAGTACATTTTCCCCTATTTTCTGGGTGCATTGTTGCATCGCCTCCTGATTGCAACCGGGAGACTGTCCATACTCTAAAATACACATGACTCTGGTTCTACTACCCAAATAGTAAGAACCTTTCCAAGATTCCTAATGATGAAATAATATACTCAAGTAACAGCAGGCGTCTGTTTAAAGTCATTGGTCCAATTCTTTATTATTGTCCTGTCATGACACGGCAGAAGGATACTTTTGCTGTATTAAAGAACAGTAGCGGGGCGCCTGGGTGGCTCAGATGGTTAAGCCTCTGCCTTCAGCTCAGGTCATGATTCCAGGGTCCTGGGATTGAGCCCCACATCGGGCTCCTGGCTCAGCGGGGAGCCTGCTTCTCCCTCTCCCTCTGCCTCTCCCCCTGCTCATGCTCTCTCTCTCTGTGTATATCTGTGTCTCAAATGAATAAAATCTTTAAAAAAAAAAAAAAAAAAGAACAGAAGCTGTACTAAGAGAGAAATCAGATTGAGTCTTGCAGGAATACTTATTAGCTGTGATCAAATAAGTTAATATGACCGGGCCCGGGAACTTTGGGAAAGATACATCTTACCGTCTATCTCAACGTCTAAATTAAATTTAATCAATCAGAATTTAGGTCAGAAGTGTGTTCTTGACATCCATGTGTGGAACACTGAGCAATCAGCCAACTGCACTGTGGTGGGCTCACACTGACTTTTCCCCAAGAATTTGAAGACAGCCTATTGTGACCAATATCTATTGTCTTCTCTAGAGTGTGAATTCTTTGTTTCCAGGGTGGCCTTCGTGTATGCTTTGATGAATTTTCTTTGTTTTGACTCCAGCAGCAGTGTGCATTTGTGCTTCCTTTTTGATTCTTCCTTGCTAAAGAGAAAATAAACCCATCCTTAACTTTTTAAATGCAAGTTGGCTATTGTTGTTATTCAACTGAACTCATAAAATTAGAGCAGCAATGGGAAATTTTCTGATGGATGCTATCTAAATGATTGCTATTATTGAATGCCTTAAATTTTATGTTAAATGGGAATGGCATGCTATCAAACTCTTCTGCTATTTTTAGTGTTTATGGATAGATAAGCTCAAAAAAGAAAAAGAAAGTTATTTTTTCTTTGTAACTTATAATAAAATAAAACCAGATTGTTTTGGCAGTTTTACTGTCCATTCATTTTTTAGTCTATGTTGTCCAAAAACAAAATGAAACAGAACAAAAGAAAAACCTTCTCATCTCCACATATTCAAGATTTATCTTTACAGGGTTTTAGGCTAGTTATTCTTTATGAATCTTCCAAAGTTTATTGTCTATATCCTACTATTTTTGAGAGGGAAATTTATTAATACTTTTTTAACATAGTTCTTTAATAATATCTGTCCTCAAACTAATCAGCAGAATGTTACTTTTTTTAACAACAACAACAAAAAATGCAGACAAAACTATTATCAAAATAACCTGTTTAGCTAATCACACTTTAGTTGGAAACGTCATAGTTGTCTAAAGTACATTGAGTATAATTCGTAGCTTGGCCATAGGTATACAGTAGGATTAACCAGCTTACAAACAGAGTTGAAACCATCTGAGCATAGCATTGTTTTTACCAAATCACAAACGCTGCAAATTAATTCCTGTGAGGCACGGAAGTAATAAAAAGAATAAATGTCCCTGGTGTCGGTTATCAGCAAAGCTTCTTAACTCCACTTGGAGAACACATTCTAAATCTACTGGACTTCACATTTCCACTACTTCTCACTTAGTTCAAAGCATTCCATCTCTCTTCCACTACTGCCTTTCCTCTTGCTCTATGTCTATTCCTAAGGAATGAATTTCAGAAGTCTTTTACAATCCTGTATCCTCAGCGTTTAGACCAATGTCTTGTACCAGGATGAGTTTATTAGACTGAATCATGGTGACACAAAAGATTACTCCTTTTTCCTTCAACCCTCTCTTGAGAATACTCTACAGTTTCTTGTCATTGGGGGGCAGTTTTTCTATTTTGCCCTTTCTAGTCTTTTATCAAAGACTAGATAGTTGCTCCTCTTTTGTCTAGTTTTTCATGTTGGAATGTGCCCAGGTTCAGAAGGTGATCTTCCTCTTTTCTCCTTATCCTTGGGTGAACTCATCCAGTCCCATGGCTTCATAGACCACTTACGGAAGCTGAATAATGGCTTCTTAAAGATGGCCAATTCTAATCCCCAAAATATTTGAATATGTTACCCTCCTTGGCAAGTAAGATTTTGCTAATGTGGCTAAGCTAAGGGTCTTGAGATGGGAGGAGTATCTTGGATTGTCCATATCAGCCCAATGTAATCATAAGGATCCTTAGGAGAGGGAGGCAAGAAGGTGACAAGCAGAAGTTGATAGAAGCATAGGAACAAAGGCTGGAGTGAAACACTTTGCAGCAGGAAGAGAGGGCCATCACCTGGAACAGGCAAAGAAACAGATTGTCCTGGAGCCTCCAGATGGAACACCCTACTGACATCTTGATTTTAGCCCCATAAAACTCATTTTAGATTTTTGACCTCTAGAATTGTAGAAAACAAACTTATGTTGATTTAAGCTACAAAGTTTGTGGTAAAAGTTTGTGTTATATTTTCAGTTCAAATCACACCCCAGATATGTAGATTCATATATTTAACAGTCTGTGCAACTTCTTCACTCAGGTTTCTGAGAGAATCTTCAAACTTTCAACAAAACCCACCCCACCCACATTATTGTACTTCAGTCACACCATCCCTTCCTTGCCCCTAGCATACCCAATTCCCCTTATTTGATTCATTTCCCATTTTTACTATAATATTTATCAATACATCCAAAACTAAACTTCTAATCTTTTTCTCCAAACCTATTCCATGTGAGTTTTACTTGTCTTGGTTGATTGCAAATCCATTCTTCCTGTTCCTCAAGCCAAAACAATGGACTCCCTCTCTTTCTCTTCCCCTCCACATCCATTTTTTTTTTTAAAGGAAATTGTATATCCTTCTACTTTCCAAACATATCTAGGGACCACAGATTCCCTAGTCCCCCTCACTGTTACAGCTCAGAATTGCCATTCTCCTGGCTTGTCTCGATTATTTCAATAGCGATTTAGTTTTCCAGTACTTCCAATCTTGCCTCTCCTAAGGTGTTAACACAAGAGCCACAGTAATCCTTAAATAATGCAGCACAAGTCATGTCATTCCTCAGCTTAAAGTCTCAGTGGGACCCCATTTCTCTTCAACTCAAAGTCCAAGAAATACCGTGATTTGCAAGACATTTAATGATCAACCCTGCCCCATCTTTCCCAGTTAGTTTCCCTTGTCTCTTCCTCATACCACCACTTCAGCACATGGTCCCCTTTGTTCCTTGAACAATCACATTCCCTCTGTAGGTGTTTTGCACTGGCTGTTGCCTCTGCTTACAATTCTATCTCTCTTCATATCCTCATGGAAAATCTCTCAATTCTTGTGTGCGTGTGCACGTCTGTGTTTCAACAAAACCCACCCCACCCACATTATTCAACTTCAGTCACACCATCCCTTCCTTGCCCCAGCACTCCCAATTCCCTTTGACTCATTTTCCATTTTTTCCCTATAATATTTATCACCTTTAAACAATGCTTTATTATGCATATTATTCATTTTTCCCCCTGGGAGTCGAATAAGACAATCAATAAATATTTGTGAATGAATGAATCCCCCTTCTTTTCTTTCTGATGAGTTATGTTCTATTATAAATTTAGTATAAAAGCAGATTTATTATCTTATAGCCACAATTCTCAGTTTTTAATAATAAATGTATATACAGCTCTAAAATGATTCTCTTAAATCTTTCCCATATTGTTTCAGAATGATTTTCTAAGTGATGTCAGCAAAATGTCTGAGTATGACATTCCCTGCATGTAATCCCTCCCCCAGCAAAAATAAATTAGCATATATCCATGGACAAAAGTGCCTTTGTGGGTTTGGGATCCAGGTAGGATATTGTGAAACCATAGCACAGTCCAGGACTGAGGAGAGCCATTTGGAGAAGGGAGGCTAACACCATGGTCCAGGTGACAGAAATGGAAACAGCTCCATATGCCTGAGGACCCACCTATAGCCTTGTTTGGCTTTGGGTCTCTTACCAGCACTGTCCACCAAGTGACATAAGCAGGCTGGGTCTAAGAACCCAAAGGTGGTCCCACAAGACAAGCCAAGAGGATCCTTGGCTATATGCAGGATAGAAATCAAATGAGAGCTGGGAGGGGATAAGAGCAGAGTTTATTGAAGATATAAAGAGAGTGCAAATACAAGATAGAGCATCTGGGAGACTCAGAAGGAAAAGAAGAGTCTTGGCTTTATTCAGGGTCTGGGTTTTTATTGAGGATTGTGGTCTCGTGCACATGTCCTCTCAGGCACCCAAGAACTGGCTGGAACAAGAGCAAGGGTCCAGTGTCTTCCATAAGTCACTCATTGCTTGGATCCAGAGGATCTTGGCATTGAGATGTCTAGTGCCAGTAGTCTGGAATACATACATAATGACTTTGTCTGGTCATTCTTACCTGATCCTTCCTGAGATGTCACCTATTGGCCTGGAAGACTCTGAAGAAATCATGCAATCCTTGTCCCTTATAAGGAGGACATACATTATTTGTTCTATGAGGCATATGTAAAGCAGGGTCAGGTGCTAGCAAGCATCGCAGCAAGAAAAGGAGCAAAAAGCAGATTTTTATGGAGTCCTTCAGTTTCTCTATCTCACAAGGTCTCTATAACTTGGCTTGAACCATAGCACAGCTGCAGTCCATTGACAGACCTGCCAGCCCAGGAACCCAGTGGAAGACACTCCTGTCTGTGCCCTGATACCATGAAAGGTCCCTACAGGTTCTAGGCTTGTCCGGTAGTAGTCTTTCCAGCAGGAAACTCACATCTGTGTCTCAGGAGACCTTGGAAAGACTCTGTTCAGCTCCAACCTTTTCATTCATGGTGAAGGATCAGTCCAACCCTCCTAGGAACCTGGTAGGAGTCACACCAGTGGAGCATCTGGTCACAGATCCACTGTCTGAGAACCCAGTTGTGGGCCTTGAAGTGGACACTTGTCCCAGTGTTACCCTACTGAACAAGTTACTGAAGGCAGTCTCATTGACCCAGGGACAGGACCCCTTTTGCCCGAGCCCCTGGTAACAAGCCTACTGACTGGATCCCAGTGCAGATCTAGCAGCAGCCTTATAATTGTTTCCAACCCAGCACAACTACAATGCCAGAGGTAAACTAATCAACCCAGGGAACAGGCAAGAGAAGGTCTTGCACACATTAAGAAAAAAGAAAGATCTATATAATTTTACACCTCAAGAAATTAGAAAAAGAAGAACAAACTAAACTCAAAGTTGGCAGAAGGATGGAAATAATAAATATCAGAACAAAAATAGACTAGAAATACAATAGAAAAAAAATCAATGAAAATAAGAGTTGTTTTTTTTTTTTTTTTTGAAAACAAAAATTGACAAACCTTTGGCTAGACTAACCAAGAAAAAAAGAGAGACCTCAAATAAACAAAATTATAAATGAAAGAGGAGACATTGCAATTGACCACAGAAATACAAAGAATCATAAAAGACTACCATGAATAATATACACCAACAAATCGGACAACTGAGAACAGATGGATAAACTCCTAGAAGTATAAAACCCACCAAGACTGAATCAGGAAGAAGTGGAAAATCTGAATAGACCAATAATATTTGAGGAGATTGAAGCAGTAATCAAAACCTTTAAACAAAGTAAAGCCTAGGACCATATGGGGTTTTACCAGTGAATTCCACCAAACATATAAAGAAGAATGAGTGCAAATCCTCAAAGTCTTCCAAAAAAATGAAGATAAGGGAGTGCTCTCAAAATCATTTTATGAGGCCAGCATTACATTGATTCCAAAGCCATAAAACTACATGCCAATATATCTGATGAACATAGATGCAAAAATTCCCAAAAAGCATCTAGCAAAGCAAATTTAACACCAATTCAAAAGGACCATGCACATGATAGAATGGGATTTTTTTTCTGGGATAAAATGAAGATCAACATATACAAATCAAGAAATGTGATACACCATATTAATGGAATGAAAGATAAAAATCATATGATCCTCTCAATGGATTCAGAAAAAGTGTTTGACAGCTTTTTACATACCTATACTTTTTATATACCTCAACCTAATAAAGGCTATCTATGACAAACCCATAACTAACAACATTCTCAAAGACTAAAAGCTTTTTCTCTAAAATCAGGATTAAGACAAGGGTGCTAACTATTCCTATTTAACATGAAATCCCAGCCAGAGCAATTAGACAAGGAAAAGAAATAAGAAACATCCAAATCAGAAAGGAAGAAGTAAAATTGTCTCTGTTCACATATGGCATGATATTATATAAGGAAAACCTTAAAGATTCCATCAAAATACTGTTAGAACTAATAAATAAATTCAGTGAAGTTGCAGGATACAAAATCAACATATAAAAATCAGTTCCATTTTTATACATTAACAATGAGATATCTGAAAAAGAAATGGAGAAAACAATCCCATTTACAATTACATCAATAAGAATAAGATGTTTATGAATAAATTTAACCAGAGGACTGAAAGATATGTACAATGAAAACTGTAAGACATTGATGAAAAAAAGTTGAAGAAGAAACCAATTAATGAAATATATCCTCTGTTTATGGGTTGGAAGAGTTAATATTGCCAAAATGTCCATACTACACAAAGCCATCTATAGATTCACTGCACTCCCTATCACAACCTCAATGGCTTTTTCACAGAAAAAAAAAAAAAATCCTAAAAGAATAAAACTAGAGGGATCACACTTTTTAATTTCACACTATTCAGCAGTGCTATAGTAATCAAAACAGTATGATACTAGACACACAAACCAATGGGATAGAATAGAAAGCCCAGAAATAACCCCACACATATATGGTCAACTAATATTTGACAAGGGAGCCAAGAATACTCAATGCGGAAAGGATAATCCCTTTGATAAGTGATGTTGGGTAAATGATGTTCACATGCAAGAAGAAAGAAATCAGACTCTTGTCTCACACCATTTGTAAAAATAAACTCAAAACAAGGGTGCTGGGTGGATCAGTCAGTTGAGCATCCGGCTTTTGGTTTCAGCTCAGGTCATGATCACATGGGTTGTGAGATGGAGCCCCATATTGGGCTTCCTACTCAGTGGGGAGTCTACTTGAAGATTCTCTCCCTCTGCCCATCCCCCTACTTGCGCCAGTTCTCTGTCTCTCTCAAATAAATAAAAATAAATCTTTAAAAAAGGTTAACTCAAAACAGATTAAAGACTTAAACATATGACCTGATAACATAAAACTCCCAGAAGAAAACAGAGAAAAAACTCCTTGGCACTGTCTGGCCTCTATATGTGTGCGTGTGTGTGTGTGTATGTATTGCACATGACACCAAAAACATCAACAACAAAAGAAAAATTAATGAGTGGGACTAGATTACCTAAAAAGCTTCTGCACAGCAAAGAAACAATCAACAGAATAAATAGTCATCCTATAGAATGGGAGAAAATATTTACAAACCGTATATCAAATAAGAGGTTAATATCCAAAATATAAGTAACTCATACAGCTCAATACCAAAAAAAAAAAAAAAATCCAATTTAAAAATGGACAGATGACATGAACAGATATTTTTCCAAAAAAGATATACAAATGATCAACAGATACATGAAAAAATATTCAACATCATTGATCAACAGGGAAATGCAAATCCAAACCATAATGAGATATGACCTCACAGTTTTTAGAATTGCCATTATCAGAATTGAAGAGATAAAAGCATTGGTGGGGGGTGGAGCAAGATGGCAGAGGAGTAGGAGACCTAAATTTCATCTGGTCCCAGTAATTCAGCTAGATAGGGATCAAACCGTTCTGAACACCTATGAACTCAACAGGAGATCGAAGAAAAGAAGAGCAACAACTCTCTCATCAGAAAAGCGACCACTTTCTGGAAGGTAGGATGTGCAGAGAAGTGAATCCGAGGCGATATTTGAGAGGATAGACAGCGGGGGAGGGGCCTCCGTCAGCTGCTTCTGGCAAGTGATAGAGCCGCAGAGCACAAAATCGGAACTTTTTGAAGTCTGCTCCGCCGAGGGACGTCGCTCCAGTGGCTAAGCGGGGGGTAGAACCCTCGCGGGGACAGTGTGGTCTCAGGACCCTTGGGGTCACAGAAAGACCAGGGGTGGCTGAGTGCAGCAGAGCTCCCAGGTATCGGAGCGGGGAAGCCGGCTGCAGAGATGGAGCCGAGGCGCAGGCTCTCAGCTCGGGGTTGCCATAAACCATGATCCGCGGCACAGTGGGCTCCTGCTCCTCCAGCAGGGACCCAGCAAGCGGCAGATCTGGGGAGACTCACCTTCCTCCCCCTGGGAGGAGCGGCACGGGAGCGCACCGCAGGGATCTGCTGGGTTTGGAGACTCCACACGGGGTCGGGTGCCAGAGACAGAAACGCTCGGTCACAGGCCGGGTGAGCACGGAGTGCGGCTGGAGACCAGGGAGACAGGAGTGATTGACTGCTTTTCTCTGTGGGCTCACTGAGGAGCGCGGCCCCGAGTTCTCGGCTCCTCTGGGGCGGAGATTGGGAGGCCGCCATTTTCACTCTCCGCCTCCAAAGCTGTACGGAAAGCTTGCAGGGAACAAAAGCTCCGGAGAGCAACCCGAGCAGATTACTTAGCCCAGACCGGGCAAGGGCGGGGCAATTCCGCCTCCGGCAAAGACATTTGGAAACCACGGCAACAGGCCCCTCCCCCAGAAGATCAGCGAGAACAGCCAGCCAAGACCAAGTTTACCGATCAATGAGAATGGCAGAACTCCAGTGCTAGGGGAATACTGCACATAGAATCCATGGCTTTTTTCCTCTGATGCCTTAGTCTTTCAAAGTTAATTTTTTTTTTTTTTTTAAGATTTTATTTATTTATTTGAGACAGAGAGAATGAGAGACAGAAAGCATGAGAGGGAGGAGGGTCAGAGGGAGAAGCAGACTCCCTGCCGAGCAGGGAGCCTGATGCGGGACTCGATCCCGGGACTCCAGGATCATGACCTGAGCCGAAGGCAGTCGCTTAACCAACTGAGCCACCCAGGCGCCCCTCAAAGTTAATTTTTTTAATTTTCTTTTTTTTTTTTGAACTTTTCTTTTTCCCTTTTTCAACCAACATCTTATCAATCACTTTTTTAAAAATCTTTTTTATTTTTCATTTTTAGAGTCATATTCTATCCCTTCATAGTAGTTAACCTTATTTTTGGTATATATATATATATATATATATATATATATATATATATATATATATATTGTTCTCTCTTTAAAATTTTGGGATACAGGTTTTTCTAACAAACCAAAATATATCCTAAATCCCTAGTGTATGGTTTTGTTCTAGTCTCCTGCCTAATCACATTTCTTTCCCCACCTTTTTTAAATTTCTCTTCTTTCCTTTTTCAACCAATTTCTTATCTTATAAATTCCTTTTATAAAACCTTTTCTAATTTTCATCTTTACAGTCATATTCCATCCTTTCATCATATTTACCCTTATTTTTCTACATATATAACCTTTTCTTTCTTTAAAATTTTAGGAGGCAGTTTCTTTTAACAGACCAAAATACGCCCAAAATCTAGTATGTGGCACTGATCTATTCACCAGCCTGATCATATTTGATCATATTCTTTTTTTTTATCTTTTTCTTTTTCTTTTTCTTTTTTCTTTCTTTCCCTTTCTTTTCCCCTGGTTTCAGGTCTCTTCTGATTTGTTTAGTGTATATTTTTCTGGGGTCGTTGTTACCCTGTTAGCATTTTGTTCTCTCATTCATCTATTCTCTGCTGACCAAATGACAAGACAGAAAAAATCACCTCAAAAAAAAAGAACAAGAGGCAGTAGCAACTGCCAGGGACCTAATCAATACAGACATTAGTAAGATGTCAGAACTAGAGTTCAGAATGATGATTATGAAGATACTAGCTGGGCTTGAAAAAAGCATGGAAGATATTAGAGAAACCCTTTCTGGAGAAATAAAAGAACTAAAATCTAACCAAGTCAAAATCAAAAAGGCTATTAATGAGGTGCAATCAAAAATGGAGGCTCTAACTGCTAGAATAAATGGGGGCAGAAGACAGAATTAGTGATATAGAAGACCAAATGATGGAAAATAAAGAAGCTGAGAAAAAGAGAGATAAGCAAATACTGGATCATGAGGGCAGAATTGAGAGATAAATGATACCATAAGATGAAACAATATTAGAATAATTGGGATCCCAGAAGAAGAAGAAAGAGACAGAGGGACAGAAGGTATATTGGAACAAATTATAGCAGAGAACTTCCCTAATTTGGGGAAGGAAACAGGCATCAAAATCCAGGAAACTCAGAGAACCCCTCTCAAAATCAATAAAAATAGGTCAACACCCCGACATCTAATAGTAAAACTTACGAGTCTCAGAGACAAAGAGAAAATCCTGAAAGCAGCTCAGGATAAGAGATCTGTAACCTACAATGGTAGAAACATTAGATTGGCAACAGACCTAGCCACAGGGACCTGGCAGGCCAGAAAGGACTGGCATGATATAGTCAGAGTACTAAATGAGAAAAATATGCAGCCAAGAATACTATATCCAGCTAGGCTGTCATTGAAAATAGAAGGAGAGATAAAAACTTCCAGGACAAACAAAAACTAAAGGAATTTGCAAACACGAAACCAGCCCTACAAGAAATCTTGAAAGGGGTCCTCTAAGCAAAGAGAAAGCCTCAAAGTAACATAGACCAGAAAGGAACACAGACAATATACAGTAACAGTCACCTTACAGGCAATACAGGGGCACTAAATTTATATCTTTCAATAGTTATCCTGAATGTAAATGGGCTAAATGCCCCAATCAAAAGACACAGGCTATCAGATTGGATAAAAAAGCAAGACCCATCGATATGCTGTCTGCAAGGGACTCATTTTAGACCCAAAGACACCCCCAGATTGAAAGTGAGGGGGTGGAAAACCATTTACCATGCTAATGGACACCAAAAGAAAGCTGGGGTGGCAATCCTAATATCAGACAAATTAGATTTTAAACCAAAGACTATAATAAGAGATGAGGAAGGAAACTATATCATACTTAAAGGGTCTATCCAACAAGAAGATCTAACAATGGTAAATATCTATGCCCCTAACATGGGAGCAGCCAATTATATAAGCCAATTAATAACAAAAGCAAAGAAACACATGGACAACAATACAATAATAGTAGGGGACTTTAACACCCCCTCACTGAAATGGACAGATCACCTAAGCAAAAGATCAAAAAGGAAATAAAGACATTAAATGACACACTGGACCAAATGGACTTCACAGATAAATTCAGAACATTCCATCCCAAAGCAAGAGAATACACATTCTTCTCTAGTGCCCATGGAACATTCTCCAGAATAGATCACATCCTAGATCACAAATCAGGTCACAACTGGTACCAAAAGATTAAGATCATTCCCTATTTTTGGACCACAATGCTTTGAAACTAAAACTCAATCACAAGAGGAAAGTCGGAAAGAACTCAAATACATGGAGGCTAAAGAGCATCCTACTGTATATTGTCTCTGTTCCTTCCTGGGTCAACCAGGAAATTAAAGCAGAATTTAAAAAAATTCATGGAAACCAATGAAAATGAAAACACAACTATTCAAAATCTTTGGGATGCAGCAAAGGCAGTCCTAAGAGGAAAGTATATAGCAATACAAGCCTTTCTCAAGAAACAAGAAGGGTCTCAAATACACAAGCTAACCCTACACCTAAAGGAGGTGGAGAAAGAACAGCAAATACAGCCTAAGCCAAGCAGGAGAAAAGAAATAATAAAGATCAGAGCAGAAATCAATGGAATAGAAACCAAAAGAACAGTAGGACAGACCAACAAAACTAGGAGCTGGTTCTTTGAAAGAATTAATAAGATTGATAAACCCCTGGCCAGACTTATCAAAAAGAAAAGAGAAAGGACCCAAATAAATAAAATCATGAATGAAAGAGGAGTGATCACCACCAATACCAAAGAAATACAAACAATTGTAAGAACATATTATGAGCAACTCTATGCCAGCAAATTAGGTAACCTGGAAGAAATGGATGCATTCCTAGAGATGTATCAACTACCAAAACTGAACCAGGAAGAAATAGAAAACCTGAACAGACCTATAACCACTAAGGAAATTGAAGCAATCATCAAAAACCTCCCAACAAACAAAGCCCAGGGCCAGATGGCTTCCCAGGGGCTTCTACCAAATATTTAAAGAAGAATTAACACCTATTTTTCTGAAACTGTTCCAGAAAATAGAAATGGAAGGAAAACTTCCAAACTCATTTTATGAGGCCACCATTACCTTGATCCCCAAACCAGACAAAGACCCCATCAAAAAAGAGAATTACAGACCAATATCCCTGATGAACATGGATGCAAAAATTCTCACCAAAATACTAGCCAATAGGATCCAACAGCACATTAAAATGATTATTCACCATGACCAAGTGGGATTTATTCCTGGGCTACAAGGTCAGTTCAACATCCTCAAATCAATCAATGTGATACAATACATTAAGAAAAGAAAGAACAAGAACCATATAATTCTCTCAATAGATGCAGAGAAAGCATTTGACAAAATACAGCATCCTTTCTTGATCAAAACTCTTCAGAGTATAGGGGTAGAGGGTACATACCTCAATATCATAAAAGCCATTTATGAAAAACCCACAGCAAATATCATTCTCAATGGGGAAAAACTGAGAGCTTTCCCCTTAAGGTCAGAAACACGGCAAGGATGTTCACTATCACCACTGCTATTCAATGTAGTACTAGAAGTCCGAGCCACAGCAATCAGACAACAAAAAGAAATAAAAGGCATCTGAATGGGCAAGGAAGAAGTCAAACTCTCACTCTTTGCAGATGATATGATACTTTATGTGGAAAACCCAAAAGACTCCATCCCAAAACTGCAAGAACTCACACAGGAATTCAGTAAAGCAGCAGGATATAAGATCAGTGCACAGAAATCAGTGGCATTCCTATACACCAACAACAAGACAGAAGAAAGAGAAATTAAGGAGTCGATCCCATTTACAATTGCACCCAAAACCATAAGATACCTAGGAATCAATCTAACCAAAGAGACAAAGGATCTGTACTCAGAAAACTATAAAATACTCATGAAAGAAATTGAGGAAGACACAAAAAATGGAAAAACGTTCCATGCTCATGGATTGGAAGAACAAATATTGTGAAGATGTCAATGCTACCTAGAGCAATCTACACATTCAATGCAATCCCCATCAAAATACCATCCACTTTTTTCAAAGAAATGGAACAAATCATCCTAAAATTTGTATGGAACCAGAAAAGACCCTGAATAGCCAGAGGAATGTTGAAAAAGAAAAGCAAAGCTGGTGGCATCACAATTCTGGACTTTAAGCTCTATTACAAAGCTGTCATCATCAAGACAGTATGGTACTGGCACAAAAACAGACACATAGATCAATGGAACAGAATAGAGAGCTCAGAAATGGACCCTCAATTCTATGGTCAACTAATCTTCGACAACACAGGAAAGAATGTCCAATGGCAAAAAGACAGTCTCTTCAACAAATGGTGTTGGGAAAATTGGACAGCCACATGCAGAAGAATGAAACTGGACCATTTGCTTACACCACACACAAAGATAGACTCAAAATGGTTTTAAGACCTAAATGTGAGACAGGAATCCATCAAAATCCTAAAGGAGAACACAGGCATCAACCTCTTTGACCTCAGCTGCAGCAACTTCTTCCTAGAAACATCGCCAAAGGCAAGGGAAGCAAGGTCAAAAATGAACTATTGGGACTTCATCAAGATAAAAAGCTTTTGCACAGCAAAAGAGTCAACAAAACCAAAAGACAACCGACAGAATGGGAGAAGATATTTGCAAATGACAAAGCAGATAAAGGGCTAGTATCCAAAATCTATAAAGAACTTATTAAACTCCACACCCAAAGAACAAATGATCCAATCAAGAAATGGGCAGAAGACATGAACAGACATTTTTCCAAAGAAGACCTCCAAGTGGCCAACAGACACATGAAAAAGTGCTCAACATCGTTTGGCATCAGGGAAATCCAAATCAAAACCTCAATGAGATACCACCTCACACCAGTCAGAATGGCTAAAATTAACAAGTCAGGAAATGACAGATGTTGGTCGGGATGCAGAGAAAGTGGAACCCCACTACAGTGTTGGTGGGAATGCAAGCTGGTGCAGCCACTCTGGGAAACAGTGTGGAGGTTTCTCAAAAAGTTGAAAATAGAGCTACTATATGACCCAGCAATTGCACTACTGGGTATTTACCCCAAAGATCCAAATGTAGGGATCCGAAGGGGTACGTGCATCCCGATGTTTACAGCAGCAATATCCACAGGAGCCAAACTATGGAAAGAACCAAAATGTCCATCTACAGATGAATGGGTAAAGAAGACAGTGTATATATATATAATGGAATATTATGCAGCCATCAAAAGGAATGAAATCTTGCCATTTGCAACGACGTGGATGGACCTGGAGGGTATTATGCTGAGTGAAGTAAATCAATCAGAGAAAGACAAGTATCATATGATCTCACTGACTGAGTAAATCTTAATCTCAGGAAACAAACTGAGGGTTGCTGGAGTGGTGGGGGGTGGGAGGGATGGGGTGGCTGGGTGATAGACACTGGGGAGGTCATATGCTATGGTGAGCACTGAATTGTGTAAGACTGTTGAGTCACAGACCTGTACCTCTGAAACATAATACATTATATGTTAAAAAAAAAAAAAGAAGAAGATAGCAGGAAGGGAAAAATGAAGGGGGGGAAGTCAGAGGGGGAGAGGAACCATGAGAGACTATGGACTCTGAGAAACAAACTGAAGGTTCTAGAGGGGAGGGTCGTGGGGGGACGGGTTAGCCTAGTGATGGGTATTAAAGAGGGCACGTATTGAATGGAGCACTGGGTGTTATATGCAAACAATGAATCATGGAACACTACATCAAAAACTAATGATGTAATGTATGGTGATTAACATAACATAATAAAAGAAAATTCAATAAAGTGTTGGTGAGGATGTGGAGACAAGGGAACACTTGTGCACTGTTTGTAAGCATGTAAATTGGTGCAGCCACTATGAAAAAAGAGTATGGAGATTCTTCCAACATTTAAAAATGGAACTACCATATGATCCAGTAATCCCACTTCTGGGTAAATATCTGATGGAATGAAATCTCTACCTGGAAGAGATATCTGTACCCCTATGTTCATTGCAGCATTATTCACAGTAGCTAAGACATGCAAAAAACCTCATCGTCCATGTGTCCACTGAGAGAAGAGTGAAAAAGAAAGTATGGTAAATGGAATATTAGTAAACCTTAAAAAAGAAGGAAACCTTGCCATTTGCAACAACATGGATGGATCTTGAAGGTGTCATGCTAAGTGAAATAAGGTAAAGAAAAATACTGTGTGATCTCAACTATATGTGGAATCTTTAAAAAAAAAATGCCAAACTCAGAAACAGAGAGCAAAATGGTGGTTGCAGGGGGCCAGGGGTGTGGGGAATAGGAGGAGATGTTTGTCAAAGGATACAAATATCCAGTTATAAGAGGAATACATTCTGGAGATCTAATGTATAGCATAGTGACATTAGCTAACAATACTGTATTGTGTACTTGAATTTGCTAGGAGAGTAGGTCTTAAATATTTTCTCCACAAAATAAAAAAAAATTGTAATTTTGTCAGGTGATGAATGTGTTAATTTTATTGTAGTGATCATTTCATAACATATGCGTGTATCAAGCCAAGTTGTACACCTTAAGCATACACCATGTTATATGTCAGTTATATATATCTTAATAAAGCTGGAGAAAAAGAAAGTCAAGCCAGAAGTACTGAAGAGGACTTAAGAAAATGGACATTATGTCTAGAATGAAAAGTTTCTCATGAGTTCATTGACATCTGAAAAAAAAAAGGCAAACTTTGGAAATAGGAACACAATTCCAGATATGAATTCCTATTCTATTTATGAAAAAACTGCCTCCCAAAATATTCAGTCATTATAAATAAGCCCATGTCATAATCATGTCAGACCTCATTCACCAGGCTTTCTAATGGTCAAAGAGGTGATTAATCAAAATGTTTAATTTCTATAGTGTTCTTATGCTGAATCCAGTTGGCCTTTTAATCTAGTCTTTTCCTATTTCTTTATCCTTTATTGTTTTTAAGAAATGAAGCAGGCCTCACTCTGAGTCTGTGGAACTAGAATCCCAGACTTGAGATTTAGCATTAAATTCTGTCGATCTATAACTTCCCTGTGAGCCATTCTACTTAACGTTAGCACGGGGGGGCTCTGGTGCAGTAAACTTTGCCAAATCTCTGAAAAATCTCTACATTTATACTGAATTTTTCTGTGTAGAAAATTTTTAGTTCATTAGTGAACAAAAATGAGAAATATATTAATAAAAATACAAATAAAACTTTTAATATCTCATAATACTATATCTTTATTAAGTGTGTAAAATTTTTATTGCAGGGCTTGGATCTTGAGAGCTCATTCTTGGAAGGAATATCAGATAGCTGCCTAGAATGCTTCCTAAGGTATGAGACCCTTTGGCTTCAGTGGTTCTTTTGCATTGCACCATCCAATTTAAAGTGAAATCATGACTCAAGTTTTATGACTAAATGACACTTAGAAATCAATTACTATGTTATTGAAAATTACATTATTGAATATATGTGTAAGTGTTCATGGGTAGGAAGTATAAATGGCTGAACATATGACATGAAGATTTGTTATCACTTGTAATTTATGTAATGTTCATATTTTCAGGAAACAAAATCTTGTTAGTACGTATTGATACCCATTATCTACACCAGTGAATGTGCAATATCAGTCTACAAATTCTGACATTGCTAATGATGTCATCTTCTTTAAGGGGTGTATAACCTGAATTTTAATTATATTCCAACAGTTATTTACTATTTCATCTTCAATAGTATGAAAAATCAAATAGTTAAAACTATTAGTTTCTAGTTAAAACTTCAGCATTGACGTTAGACATACTGATGAGCAGATTATCAGAGTCTCAGAAATCAGGAATAACCTAATGTGTAGCTTTTTTTGCTGTCACGCTGAATTCCTGTTCAAATGCAGATTTGAGTAGCTTTTCACCAAATAATTTTTGAAAATGGGTATTATAGAAAGATGAGGCATATGAGATAGGATCTGTTTCTGCTTTCTTCTTTTTACATTCCTTTCAGAAAATGATTTTGGTAAAGACAAACGGTAAGGTAAAGGAAACCAGGACTTAGTATACGCTTAGGGCAGAAGCATCCCAGTAATGCAAGATACTCTGATTATAGTTCAGGGGAATGACAGCATCTCTTTAGGACAAGGATAATTCAATATAGTATTCACTGATCCTACAGGCCATACATACATCATTTCCTGAAATAGCACATTTTATTTTCCAATTTTCATTTTGTCTAGAAACTTTTAAGCCAGTGCCATTATATGTGTGAGAGCAAAAGTTTTTCATAATAATCAACATGCTCTCAAAATCAGGTTGATTTCAGTAGTTTATATAATAGAGGCAGGAATAGGGTGCCCCAGGTTCTAAAACTTGTGAGAAAGCCCAAACAGCAACCGGAAATATAGACAGTGCATTCAGAGCATGAGTTTCTTGCTGAAACTTATCCAGGAATAAGGAGTGAGGCTAGACTACAAGATGCCTAGAATGAATGTTTGCCTAAATGCCATTCTGGGTAAGGACTATTCCAGTGTGGTGTAGCCATGTGATATATCGGAGTTGAAACTTTAAACCTTGATGGTCATTTGACTTAAGAGAAATTACCTAACATTTATTAAGTATAGACATCTTCAGTTGTTGAGTTGAGCTTCTTCAAAAGCAGGATTGTTATGAGTTATATTAACTTTATATAACTTATAGTTATATTAACTATATTAATATATTAATATATTAATAACTTAAAGTTATATTAACTTTAAGATCTAAATAAGATAATTAAATAAGAGATTTAAATAAGAAATACATACAAAATAGCCAACACATAATAAGAATGCAGTAGATGTTAGTTTCACGGAGTGGCCTATTACTCATCTGTGTTTATTCACAGCAACATTAAGGGAGGCTAACCAGACTCAGACAACAGTTTTGCCTCTTTAGTCATTCAGTTTTTCTGAGGCACAGCTTCTTCATCAATAAAATAGTGATAGGGCGCCTGGGTGGCTCAGTTGGTTAAGTAACTGCCTTCGGCTCAGGTCATGATCCTGGAGTCCCGGGATCGAGTCCCGCATTGGGCTCCCTGCTCAGGCAGGGAGTCTGCTTCTCCCTCTGACCCTCCCCCTCTCATGCTCTCTCTCTCTCTCTCATTCTCGCTCTCAAATAAATAAAATCTTAAAAAATAAAATAAAATAGTGATAGTCATAGTGTCAGTGCTCATGCAGCTCAAGGAAACCTGTAGTTGAACAAAGCTGGTTTATTGACATGTTACAGGGAAGAGAGAATGCACGCTGCAGGGAACTATGGAACACACCAGGAAGAGAAGAGTAGAAAGAAGTATTATAGGATTCCGGCTTATGTCAACTGATTTTGGCGAGGGCTCAAAGAAGAAAAGTTTGCTCTGGATTGGATGCTTTGGGGAAGGGGTTATTTTACGATTCATATCTTAATAATTCTTATCTGGAGGACAGAAGGCCTGGGGGAGGCCAAAGCTATAATCAGTAAAGAGGCAGCAGTTACTCAGTTTAGTGAGGCTAAGAGGATGCTTGGTTACTTGTGTGGTTTGGAAACGTTCTTGTTTTTGTCTGGGTTCAGACTTGGTTCTGGAGTCGTGATATTTTTGTCCTGATCCATCCTGGCTACTAGCTGATGATTCTCTGTGAAATGGTGAACATTTATGCTAACTCATGGTACCAGGCCAGCCCCCAGCTGCCAGGGGCTGCTTTCTCTTTCTCAATAGGAATAACCATAGTGTGTTTTAATTAAAAAGAAAATCCACTTTAATAGCGTAAGATGGTGTCTTTTACCTCAAAGTATGTATTGTTACTTTCATCATGCGCCCCAGGTGTTTTTTTGGCAAGACAGTCCTATTTTATGTTATGTTTACACTTGATGTCTCATTAGGGAACTAGGGTCACATTCCCTGCATCTTATAAGAAGCATTCAAGTAGGATGATGCCATCTACTATATATATATATATATATATATATATATATATATATATATATATATATATATATATATATAAAATTAAGTAATAATATGATGTATTAGTTCTCTGGTTCCTGGTTTCTAGCCCAATTTAGAAGAAACTGAAAAGATGATAATATCAGGAGGTCTTATAGTGCTTTCAAATTCTGAATTTAAATACTCTTGCACTAATATGTCTTACTGTATTGTCTTACTATATTGATATATTGTCCTACTATATTGATATATTGTCCTACTATATTGATAATGTCTTACTATATTATTAGACAGTATTGAGTAGAGGTTAGGGGCATGGTGTGTCTGTCTAGAAGTAGTCTGCCTGGATTTGATTCCTGCCTTAATCCTGTACTGACTATAGAACCTTGAGGTAAATAAAATAAAATAAAATAAGATAAAATAAAATAAAATAAAATAAAAACCACCTCTCTGTGTCTCTCCTTTACTTACACACTTCATATTTTTGACACCAGAAATGTAGGTTTTCCACATATCAAGCAATTCTCTGACACCAACTGGGTGTCTTACAATTTAATTCTATTCTCATACTACCTGGAGATAGAATCAGAGCCCACAAGTTAAGCGATCAGTCCCACAAGAGTGTCCCCCATCTCCACTTCATACACCAACTGCAAGTCCCCAGGCTGTCACCCATACTTCTGGTTGACCAGTTATAAATCGGGTTCCCATGAACCTTCCTCCGCCTCAGTAATTTGCTAGAATGGCTCACAGAACTCAGGAAAACATTTACTTACATTGATCAGTATACTATAAAGGATATGATAAAAGACCCAGATGAACCTCCAAGTGGAAGAAACGTGTAGGGAAGAGGGTAGACCATGTGGGGATGAGGGAAGGGGGATGGAACTTCCATGCCCTCTCTGGATGCACCACTCTCCCAACACCTGCACTTGTTCAGCAACCCAGAAACTCTCTAAACCCCATATTTTTGGGATTTTTATGGAGGCTTCATCATATAGGCATAATTTGTCATTAACTGAATTTCTAGTCCTCTCCCCTTCCAGTGGAATGGGATGGGGCTGAAAGTTCCAAGTTTCTTTTTTTTTTTTAAGATTTTTAAAAATTTATTTGACAGAGACACAGCAAGAGAGGGAACACCAGCAGGGGGAGTGGGAGAGGGAGAAGCAGGCTTCTAGCTGAGCAGGGAGCTGGATGCGGGGCTCCATCCCAGGACCCTGGGATCATGACCTGAGCTGAAGGCAGACACTTAACGACTGAGCCACTCAGGCGCCCAAGAAAGTTCCAAATCTAATCATGGCTTGGTTTTCTTGGTGAATAGTCCCATCCTGATGCTTCCCAGAAGCCCACCAGAAATTGCCTCATTAGAACAAAAGACACTCTTATCACCCAAGAAATTCCAAGGCAGTTAGGAGCTCTGTGTCAGGAACTGGAATCAAAGACCAAATATTAGAACAAAGATGCTCCTAGTGCTCTTATTACTTAGGAAATTACAAGGGTTTTACAAATTCTGTGCCAGGAATTGGGGCAATGATATATATGTATACATATACTTTATTATTTCACACTAGCAAAAGCTTTTTTTAAGCTTCTGTGCCTCAATATCTTCAGCTCTAAAGTGATTCAAAAAATGCCCACCTCACAGAGTCAATGGGAGAATCAAAGGAAATAAAACATCAAAGTGTTTAGAAAACATGCCTGGGACATAATGAGCATTGATAGTAACATATAACAAATGTTAGCTAATCACATTTTATAGCCACTTCATGCAATGAGGAAAGCACTTTGGACTTATTGTATGTTGATCAGACAACAAATATTCATTGTTTGCAACTCTGTGCGAGAAACTGAATTAGATATGTGGAAATAGTTACAGTACCTGCCTTCAAGGAGCTTGCTATATAGCTGAGAAATGCATGAAGGGATAAGGACCTAAAGAAGCCTGTAAGAATTAAGTGCAAATGTCTGTCATTGGTGATAACAATTGTCATGTCTTTGAGGAAGGAGAATTAACTTCTAGTTAGACAGATAGACGTAGTGGTATGGATGGTAAATGAACTGAGTCTTGGGACATTTACTGAATTTGACCATCCAGAAAGATGACAAAATAACATTCCAGTCAGATGGAACTTCGAGGGCAAATATATGAGAAATCAGAGAATAAAAATCCCAACGAAAATAGTACAGCCTACAAAAGCAAAGCAGAACACATACTGAGCATAAAACCAAGCACTGAGCTCAGTACTTAAGTTCATTATCTTATTTAATCTTCTTTATGACTTTATAGGAAAGGTAGACTCACTATCCCCATTTAGTGAGGAAAACAAGGCTTAGACAGTTTAATGGGCTTACGGTTACTAAACTAGCAAATGCTAGGCTACATTTTAAGCAAGATCTAATGGATTCTAGGTCCCTAGCTCTTAACCTCTATTTTTCTGTTTCCCCTTAAAGAATCTTTGTATATATTACACCATTTAAGATCCTCTATAACTAACCTGGGTCCATGTGTAGTGGTCAGATAATGCAAGACATGTAGTGTCAGGAAATTTTTACGTTCATCTGTATAAAATGGTGAGTCCATGGTTATTTGGAGCAATGAAGTGGTGTGAATTTTTTTTTTTGAAAGGTATTTTAATCAATAATCCTACCTTTCTTATTTATACAAATATTCTTCAAATACTCCACCACAGCATGCCTTACTAGTTTACATAGCCAGACTGAATTGGGCCTTACAAAGAAGAGCCTAAAAAGTGAAGGAAAGATTGTATTAGAAAACATTGTCTTTCACTCGCATTTGTAGAAAAGCCCTCCACGAAGTTAGAATTCATATCATATATGTATATTTTTTTCATGATGCTGTGAAGCATGTTTTTCTCAGGCTTCCTTACATGTAGGACTCACATAAGGATTCATGCCACATAGCTAGGATGTTAAAAAACAAAACACTTCGAATCATAGATTTAGTGATGGCTATCAAAGGCCAGTACATCAGGAATTTGCTCTTTGGCTAATCGTTCTCAAAGCAACAAAAGAGGCCATATTGCTTAGTTAAAAAAAAAAAAAAGATAAGATGACGTTTATTCCAACCAATAACCCATCTGTATACAAGCGACCAACCACTCCCATTCCATTTGCTGCTTTATTGAAATGTCAATAATTCCCTCAACTCAGGGTACACTTATACATCTGTAGAATCATTACTTTGGCTTATCTAGTATTCTTTGAAATTAAATAAACCAATGAATAAGAGAAAAAGATAAAACTCGAGGGAGAACTATGGGTATAGGATAAGTCGTTGAGTAAAAAATAAATTCCAAAACTAAAGGACTTAAGTCAAATGGTCGATAATTACCACTGCATACCTAAATAATGAATTTAAATCCTCTAAATCTACATTTGTAGCTCTTTGGATTATATCGCTTACCTCCTGTTGGGTTCCTCCATATTTCAATTATCTGTTAAAAAGTCACAGAAGCAAAGTTCTTTAAAAACATAACAGTATTCTTGGGGCACCTGGGTGACTCAGTAGGTTCAGTGTCTGCCTTCTAAGCATCTGCTCAGCTCATGATCTCACGGTCCTCAGATGAAGCCCAGCATCGGCTTCCTGCTCAGTGGGCAGCTTGCTTCTCCCTCTCCCTCTTCTTCTCCCCCTGCTTGTACACACTCTCTCTCTGTTAAAAAAATAAATAAAATAAAGTCTTTAAAAAAAAAATAACAGTATTCTTAATCAGCAATTCTTAGCAACCCAGGGCTGACTCTAGGTGTTCAAAGTTGAATTCCTTCTAAAACCATTGCAACAACTAGAGTACAAATCTGCATGCCACAGATTGCATGTGTGGTTCGGAATTCGCTCTTTTAAATTTAATTAGTATCTTTTTCATGAACTTCTTGAAAACAAGAAGTTCTTTCTGGAACTTCTTTCTGGAACATTCACCTCTGTGAAAACTTTACTAGGGTCCCCAGCAACCAATGATAGAACAATCTGCTGGAAAAGTGTTAAGTCTCCATAACTAGGGGAAGGAGCAGAGACTGTTCTCATTCATGCTGGCAAGTCTGTTAACCCTCGATGGAGGGCACAGGCCTTAGATAAGAAAGACCTGAGTTTGGATCACTGTTCTGTCATTTGCTAACAGTGGGATCTTGGACAAATTATTTAATTTTTCTGAGTTTTGATTTCCTCATTTTGAAAAAAAAAATCTCACCTCATGAAATTATGTGAATAATGAATATAATCTTTTCAACATATATGTTCAAAATACTTTGCACAGTGCCTGGTGCAATAACACACATTTAGTAAATGTGAACTCTTATCTTTAAAGTGGATTCAAGTATTAGTTATTCGGCTAAAAGATTTTTAAGGTCCTTTCCAATTGCGGTATTATATACTATTCTTTTTCTTAAGTTAGGTCTCAGTACTTGAAATTCTGCACCCAATTTCAGTGTGTACGGGTTTTGCCCACACCACCCAGCAATTCTCTAACACCACCTGGGGATCCTACAATTCAACTAAATTCTGACACTGTCTATCCAGAGATAGCACCAGATTTGATAGGTTAAGGGCTCAGTCCCACAAGATTGCCCCCAGTTCAGATGCCATTCAAAAGTCCAGGCTGTTATCTGTCCTTCTGAGCCATTGGCAATAAATCAAAGGTTCCTAAGACCCTCTCCTTGGATTTGGTTAATTTGCCAGAATGGCTCACAGAACTCAAGAAACTAGTTTACTCACTAGACGACTGGTTTATGACAAAAAATATTAAAAAGTATTAAACTATAGCTGGATGAAGAGATACATAGGGTGAGGTTGAAACAAAGGAGCCTGTCTTCATGGAGTTTGGGGCATGGTGACATGTGCAAGTGGTCTGGTTCCCCATCCTGGAAGCTCTCTGAACCCATCCTTTTAGGGTTGTTGTTTTTTTTTAAGATTTTATTTATTTATTAGAGAGAGATCAAGAGAGAGCGTGAGCAGGGTGAGGGGCAGAGGGAGAAGCAGACTCCCCACTGAGCAGGGAGTCCAATGCGGGACTCCGTCCTGTTACTCCAGGATCATGACCTGAGCCGAAGGCAGACGCTTAACCAACTGAGCCACCCAGGTGCCCCTCCTTTTAGGTTTTTATAGAAAGGCTTCATCACATAGGCCTGATTGGTTAAATCATTGGCACTGGCAATTGACTCAACACTTCCTCTCCTCTCTGGAAATCAGGGGGTGGGACTTTACTGAAAGTAAATTCCAACCTTCTAATCACATGGTAGCTTCCCCTGGCAACCAACCCCTATCGTTAGGTGCTTTCCAAAAGTCACCTTATTAACAAAACAGAAGATACTTTTTATCTCTCTCATCACTTAAGAAATCCCAATGGTGGGCGCCTGGGTGGCTCAGTTGGTTAAGCGACTGCCTTCGGCTCAGGTCATGATCCTGGAGTCCCAGGATTGAGTCCGGCATGAGGCTACCTGCTCAGCAGGGAGTCTGCTTCTCCCTCTCCCGCTCCCCCCTCTTGTGCTCTCTCTCTCTCACTCTCTCTCTCAAATAAATAAATAAAATCTTAAAAAAAAAAAAAAAGAAATCCCAATGATCCTAGGAGCTTGGTGCTAGAAATGGGGACACCAACCAAATATATATTTATTATTATAAATCACAATATCATAGTACCTCTCATTTTACATGTAATTTATAGTGCTTTCTTTGTTGTTGTTATTTCTCTTTTTATTTATTTATTCACTTATTTATTTTTATTATTATGTTATGTTAATCACCACGCATTACATCATTAGTTTTTGATGTAGTGTTCCATGATTCATTGTTTGCGTGTAACACCCAGTGCTCCATGCAGAACGTGCCCTCTTTAATACCCATCACCAGGCTAACCCATTCTCTTTTTAGATGTTTATTGTATCTTCACCCCGATAACAAGCTCCTTGAAGCCAGACACTATGTCATATGTTACTGTATTTTCTCCAGGTTCCTATGGAGCATGATCTCCCACACAGAGCAGATTTTCTAAATCTTGTTTCTATTGATGATGCTGATACATGTCTTTGGAAGGCTTCTTCCCCAACTTTTCAGTACTAATTAATTCAGATTACATAAAGGCAGGTTATTCCTAGGAAATAAGGCAGGTGCTCTGGAATATGCAGAAGGAATTCCAAGTGTCCTAAAGATTCCTTTTATTCTCAAGGAATAGTTTAGACACCAGAAACATCTGGCTCATTAAATGGGTATTTACACATTTTCTGCATGAATTTGCTTAAAGATTCGTAGGGTGACAGCTTTGCGCCAAATTATACTTCAGTGGCCTCCAGCGTCTTTAACACTGGGGGAAAAATCATTCTTTTTTTTTTGGATAGTTTTAAAATACTCACAAAGGGTGATTTCAGCACTGAGAGGGAAAAGGAATAGGACCAAGTGCAGAGTGCAGGTGGACCCCAGCAAATGTGCAGACATTGCCAGGATAGACCAAGTTCCTAAGCATCCCAATAACCGTGTTTGTTACAAAGATAGCTGGAGGTAGAGATCTGCTCTAGAGAAATTTTCCTGAGCCTGTATTTTTATGGGGGAAGAGGAAACCCTTAATGGTCAAAGGGTCCCACGAGGAGTAATCTTCCTTTCTTCTTCCCTGTGCTCCCCACTGTTTTTAGCAATGACAAGAATAGAAAATATCCACTTTGTCTGCCAGAACATCCTGCATTTCCTACATTGAAACCTATCTGCAGACGGGTGCCTGGGTGGCTCGGTCATTAAGTGCCTGCCTTGGGCTCAGGTCATGATCCCAGGGTCCTGGGATCGAGCCCCACATCAGGCTCCCTGCTCAGCCGGGAGTCTGCTTCTCCCTCTTCTGCTCCCCCTGCTTGTGTTCCCTCTCTTGCTGTGTCTCTCTCTGTCAAATAAATAAAATCTTAAAAAAAAAAAATCTATCTGCAGAGCTTGTTCTAGATAGTTCTGTGGAAAATCCAAACAGTGCACTAACTCTGCCTCCCTCAGCAATTAGTAGCTGGTTTTCTGTCTGATGTCCTGAGATTTTCTTTTCCCCTGCAGAGCTCCCCTCCTGTACTTCAAAAGGAAAGATTTGGGGCAGAAGGAAAGGGACATTTTACTTCACTGAAGATTTCCCCGTTAGAGTTAATGGTCCACTTCAAATCATGATTGAATTTCTCTATTATGTGGTCAAATAGATGTGTATACTTGGGGAAGCTCAATGCAACCATAATGCCGAAAGAAATCACTGGAAGGGTGTCACTGAGTCTGTCTTTACATACTTACCTTTGCCCAATCTTTTTGTTCAATACTCATCTTTGAGTTTGCTCTCCAGTGCTATCTACTTTTCAGCACTGAATCCATTCAGAGTCTGCCCTTTCAGACACTCTAATTTTCAGGCATTTAACCTTTAAAAAATTGACAATTTTTTCTCCTCTACAATTTTATGACTTTTGAGTCCATAGAAAGCAGGAAATAAAATGTCATTTTCTTTCTTCAAATTAAAAATAAAAGAAATCCGAAAAGAGGACAGAAAATGAATTGTTGAACTGTCACTGTCTTCCACGTTAAGACATTGGGTAATGAAATCAAAACGGATCATCAAGTATAGGTCAACTCATATTTGCATTCAAGCATTTTTTTAAAAAAAATAATGTGACATGGGAAGTTTTTCTGCAAACCCCAAATGCTTCTCATTTTGAAATCATCTTCTAAAACATGCTCTGTATATTTAGCCATTGTTTAATGAATACTGACTTGCAGAGGAATGTTAGAAAATACGAGAGTGGCTAAGAGTTTTTGACCTTTAAGTCATTACTATTCATTATATTTGTTTAGAAGTTTTATCAAAGATTTTCAAACAATTTATCTATCTGTGACTGTTGGATTCAGGTGTACAGCAAGCTCTATCTCAGTAATAAGAACACACAAATTATAGAGTAGCCATATTTGGACACACGGTCAGATATAATCTAACAATGGACAAGATATTTGAAATCAGAACAGTCTTGGAAAATTCTAGACTTTCTAAAACATTCAGTTACATAAAAAAGATGTGTGTGTGTGTGTGTGTGTGTGTGTATGTGACTGTGCAGCTCTGTTTTTATTTATTTATTTTTTCTCCATGCAGAATGTGCCCTCTTTAATACCCATCACCAGGCTGACCCATCCTCCCACCCACCCAAGAACCCTCAGTTTGTTTCTCAGAGTCCGTAGTCTCTCATGGTTTGTATCCCCCTCCGATTTCCCACCCTTCATTCTTCCCCTCCTGCTATCTTCTTCTTCTTTTTTTTACATATAATGTATTATTTGTTTCAGATATACAGGTCTGTGATTCAACAGTCTTACACAATTCACAGTGCTCACCATAGCACATATCCTCCCCAGTGTCTATCACCCAGCCACCCCATCCCTCCCACCCCCCACCACTCCAGCAACCCTCAGTTTGTTTCCTGAGATTAAGAATTCCTCATATCAGTGAGGTCATATGATACATGTCTTTCTCTGATTGACTTATTTCACTCAGCATAATACCCTCCAGTTCCATCCACGTCGTTGCAAATGACAAGATCTCATTCTTTTTGGCAGCATAATATTCCATTGTAGATATATACCACCTCTTCTTTATCCATTCATCTGTCAATGGATGTCATGGCTCTTTCCTGTGCAGCTCTGTTTTAAAACAAGCCATTCATTCTGCATAGAAGTCCTGTCAGTGTTGGGCAGCTAATTAACAAGGATGAAGGTTTTACTTAGAATTCACTGCTCCCCAGGCCTGATTGCAAAGTCTAGTCCACTGTTTCCATCAGATTTCAACAGTCACAAATTTCAGGGAACCACTTTCTGTTTTTCACATTTTCAAAAATCATTATAAAGAAAGATAAACATATTATATTTAGATGGATTACTATTCTAAATGTTAAAAATTAGCAACAACCAGGAGCAGGCAAATAGAACAAGATGTTAATAAACTGAGGCCCAGCTATGGAAGAAACTTAGTTGCTACAAATTTTTCATCTCACCAGCTCATACTTAACCTACTTGGGTCCATTTTGTTGTTATTTCACTTTTCTATTAACATGCTATTGTTTTTGTAGTGTTTTGAGCAGGCAAAGATTATTGGGGCTGGGGAAAGAGGAACTTTCTTGACACGGACTTTCTTATTCTATGCAATTTGTAATTTTTATAGGGCACAACATTTTCAATAAAATCCATACAGTGAAATCAAGACTATTCCTTTACAATAACTTACTGGTGTTCAGCTCTAACCTGATTCTTAACAAGACAATATTTGTCCAGTCTCTCTGTACAGGTATAGAGAATTTTGTATAGGACAGATGCTCACCAAGTTTTCCAATTATCTGTGCACATGTATTATGAAATTTTTGATCATGGGAGAAATGTACATAATTATAGAAAATCAGTGTTTGAAGACTTGGAGACTCTCCACAGGCAGGCATACACATATGGCATATACAAATACATATTGCTTTAGCCCACCCAAGGCAGAAATCTTTCATTAGTTGCTTTTCCATACAATTTTCTGAATGAAATGGAATAAAATGCATTTTTAGGCCTACGGTGGTGGTAACTAATCATCCATTAAGCATCGTCTGCTCTAATTCTACATCAACTTCCCTCCCCTTCAAAAGTTCTCTGGGGAAAAATAAATGTACTGGGGCAGGAAAACCTGAGACCTAGGAGCCTAAGTATCTGCAAAGACTTAAGCTATTGGTGGAAAATCAATTCATGATGACATCTTTTTGAGGAAGAATTTGAGATTGATTTAACCGAATGTCATACTTGCTCCTGCTACTATTTTTGTTCTAAGGATGACATTCTGCTAAGGAAGGAGACACATATCTAAAGCCTTCCATCATTCATGAATAAAAGCTCTCCTATTAGATTGTGTTATCTAATCTTCCTTGGTGTCAGTTCCTGCTTTCTTTGTCCCTTGCTGATATTTTTAATGAAATGCCTAATTACATTGTTCTAGGAAACTAGTTCCTTTATGCTCCAAAGAGTTGAAGAAGCTGAACTTTTCTTTTAGCCAGGCCATATAAATGGTCCAGTAGTGGGCTTTTCATGATTGTGTAGGGAATGATGAGTGGGTCCATTTAAAGGCAATTCCCCTGATCTCTCTTAGCTGAATATGGAAGGGAATGATGTCCTAGAAAAATCTGCTGGCTTGGTAGAGAAAGTGCTATTAAAATAAATTGGTTACCAAGTGTTTATTACATTTTATGGTTGTCTCTCATCATAATCCTTCATAATGTGTTTAAACAATTAATTGCCACAATATCCAACCTTCTGAAGCTTGGAAAGGGACCCTGAGTAGATTAAAAGAGCTATGAATCCCTATTTGTGCAAGGGGGAGAAGAGGCTTTTCACTGTTGTTAATTAATCACATATTAATTTTGCATTTATTGAGTGTTCACAGCATAAAGTGAACAACCAAATGTACTTAGAGAGACATATGAGGCCATTATGGTCTTTTTATACACTGTGCATTCAAGAGTCAAGGGTTGTTTCTTGTTCAGGGCAAAGGGTGTGAGGAAGTGACCCTTGGAAACTTTGCTGGGTGGCAAAAGTAAACTTTTTTTTTTTTGTCTATAAAGAGCTCTCATGTATCCTAGCATTATGGTCGTGTGTAACAGTCAAAATATCTGACCATCTGGCTCCATATTCTCTTCCTACTTTATGTTCCCAGTAATTCAATCAACCTGAAAAATTCTGTTTCTCAAGCATATCCTACTCCGTTTCGGTCAATTCTAATGAAAATATATATTAGCTTAGTCCTCCCAAAATATTTAATCTCATGTAATCATCACCTTTGTTAGATGGAAACTGTTGTTATCCCCATTTCACAGATGAGGAAAATTAGGACTTAAAGATCTGAGTGACTTGCTGAGGATCACTCAGCAAAGAGCAGAACCAGTGTTTCAGCTGAAGCAGTCTGACTCCAGAATTCTATGACCATCTGTTTATCTATCTATCCATCCATCCATCCATCCATCCATCCCTCCATCACCTGTCTAGCTATCAAAATATAAGGAGGTGTGCTTTTCATCTTATCTAGTAGAGGCTATTCTCAAATGTCTAGTAATCATTGTTTTTCAGATCACTAATCAAATTTAAGAGTGAGATGCTAAAAACTTTTCAAATACTCTCTGTAGCTGGGTGGGCTTCTTGATTGATGGGAGATTGGAGAATCAGTCATTTTTTTGGTAGATATTCAAATTCAGTATCCATAATTCATTTCTTTTGAGCCATTCTTTTGCCTCAGTGATATTGTCTAGAATGCCAATGTCAGGCTATAAGCACAGGGGTGGGGCTGTCGGTCTTCAGAATACAGTCATGAATTGAATCCCTCCATTTTCAGAGAAGCACCTTGTACCTTGTACCCACACAGAGCTTCTCTGACAAAGCATCTCCAGAAAGAAAACCTACATCCTCTGGGGTGAAGAGAAGCAATCTCCTAAACTACATGGGGTTGAGGAACCTTAACTGCTCCTAACACAAACTTCCAATCCAATCCTATTGCTATCAGCTCATCTAGAATTTGTGGGGAGCAGGCAATGCTTGCAACCCTGACCTATTCATAGCATTCCAGTTCTGGTGGTTCCCTCCTACTGAAACGTCCATCGCTCAACTCGTGCCTGTGTTACGTGCCCAAATATCTTCTTCCTTCAGTCCATCACAAATGGTATAATCTCCATGAAGCCTTGGTTGATTGCCTCAGTCAGGTATTACTGCCTACTACACTTTGATTGAACATTATATTCATGTTTAATTATGTCCAATAAACTTCATTTCTTTTCAGGATTGAACCTGAAAACTCTTCTTCATATTTCTTTCAGTATTTAGTACAGAACATTCAGAACATTTTGGCTAGCAACAACAATAATCTGGCGATGGTTACTTATACATTTCCTATGCATATATGGTCATTATGGTATAGGAAGAAAAAATCTTTCCCTGTGATTATGTATTTTTCAAAACTTTGCTTCATAATTAATTAAAAATTAGAAATAAGCTGAATAAACTAGGCAAGTCTCACAATTTTTTAATTCCTACTTTGAGTTAGACAGACATCAATACTAATTTTCACAACAACCCTGAAAGGCAAATATTGCTATATCCATTTTTTAGTTGATAAATCTAAAGCTTGTAGAAGCTTGTATTTATGTAACACAAAATTAATAGAACTCTTTCACCTTATGTGATATCATTTTATTTTGATCCTCCCAGCAAATCTTTGTGATAATGATGATTTTTCTTTGACAAGTGAGAAAAAGAGAACTTAGAACAGTATTTCTCATAATGAGTATGGTCTGTGAAAACCTGGGGGTCCCCAAGATCTTTTCAGGGAGTTCTTGAGGTCAAACTTTTTTTTAAGATTATTTATTTATGAGAGAGAGAACGAGAGAGAAAGAGAGCATGAGTGGGGGGAAGGGGCAGAAGGAGAAGCAGACTCCCCACTGAGCAGGGAGGCCTAGGCCGGCCTTGATCCTGGGACTCCAGGAGCATGACCTGAACCAAAGTCAGACTCTTAACCGAATGAGCCACCCACCCCTCCCTTGAGGTCAAACTATCTTAGTGAGATATTTGTTTGCCGTTTCCCTTCTCCCACACTTGTACAGTGAAGTTTCCAAATTTTACTTAAGTGATTATGTCATCACTCTGACAGGTAATGGAATGTGTGCTTATGTATTCTTCTGTTTTAAAACCTTAGTTTTGGGGTGCCTAGGTGGCTCAGCCGGTTAAGTGTCTGCCTTCAGCTCAGGTCATGATCCCAGGGTCCTGGGATCAAGCCCCACATCTGGCTCCCTGCTCAGCGGGGAGTCTGCTCTCTCCTTCTGCCCCTCCCCCTGCTTGTGCTTAATCTCCCTCTCTCTCTCTCTCTCTCTCCTTAGAATTCCTCAGTAATATTCAAAAGTATAATGGATCTTGAGACCAAAAAGTTTGACAACTGCTGCCTTAAAGGAATACGTTCCTTGTATTCCACAGGAATACAGCTCATTTTTAGTAGAAATGAATTGGCAATACAGATATTCTGTGATCTTAGTATACTGTGCCTCTCCTGTATTTTAATAGAGAAATCCGACTTTCCTGGAGGATAGCCTTTGTGTGTCCAACAGAGGAGCCCCAATTACATTTACCTTAATTAGTAAACAATTTTTCATGAAGACCTACAGATATTTCTTTTCTGTTTTGCATTCAGTATCACAGAAATCCACTTGAAATTCATTTGATTTTGAGAGATTTGATACTGTTAAAACTTCACTGTGTGGCCAGGAATGATCCCTGTATACGTGCCTTTCTTGGAGGCCTTTTGTTTGCTTAAGTATACTACCTTTTACCAAACAAAGTGGCTTCTATCGGAGTTAATTTCTTTGATATTCACAGTATAGAACAAAATCAAAGTTTCTTGCAAGACAGTCTTTGAAAAACCTAGATATAAGAATTTTTCAATCCTTTTAGGTTGCTGTCGGACTCTGATTATTGGAAAAGTACCTAGAGAAAGCTGCCAGATTTGACATGTTTGTACGTGATACACACTACAGAAAATTTTCCAAAGAGATTTTTTTCCCCCCAAGATACTGAGCTTTGATCTAAGTTTCTGTGAACCACACAATGTGTTTTTAGACATTTAGGTTGCACTCCCTTGGAAATTAGGATGGAATTCTTCCTCTGAGTTTTACATTTGTATTTCACATGGTAAGGGTCATAATAAATTACTGATAATATTCTAAAGAAATTATCAGTGATTAGATTTTGAAGAGATTATCTTGAATTTCAAATTACATACACACCCAATACTTGACTCAAAATTCGAGTCAAAACTTTGACTCTTTTGACTCATTTGACTCATCAAAAATCATTTGATGATTTTTAGTATGTCAAAGTTCCTTAAGTCAAATATCTGATAAGTGAGAACACTTTCCAACATCCCAGCCATTTTATTTGCTCCAGATTTCCTGGAGTTTGTGAATAATACTGATTGCTGCAGTTGAATCAATTGTGCAACAATCCACATTGATCATTAAGACAGCTGAAATGAGCGGATCAGCCATGGGGCAGTTTGTTTATTTTATGTGTATAGATATAGCTTTAATTCCCAGCACAGAAGTCTCAGAAAAATATCTTAATACAAATATTTTTTCGACTGAGTACACATTAAAGGGTCATTTTCTTCTATGCTGTAGGGAACAAGAGCTCAGGGACATGGTCTTAGCATGTTGACACTGCACTTAAGGTTTGTAACAAAGTACCTTGTTCTCTACCCTACAGGTTAGAAACGGAGCTCTGGTAAATCTACACGGGGAAATCATCTGCAGGTGTTTTTATAGTGAGGAGGGAGTGAGCCCCTGTCCTCTGAATGGGGATAAAATGCCCTTGAGCATTATGATTATAATGGTTTTTGAATTTTTGCAATTTTGCTCTTTCCACATCTGGTTGCAAGCAAGGCCTGGATTATATAAGAGATGCATACCTCTAAAGTGACCCTCCCCTAAAATCTCTGACTCTCCCGTCGGAGATTCTTGAATGAGTACAAAGTCTGAAAGCTACTAGGAGCCCAAACTAGGCATTGATTCTGATTAAACATTTGAGAAAGAGGTGAGCAACATTTGCTATCTGCCTTCATAATTTCTGAAATATGACACAGAAAATATGTGAAAGAATATTTATTCACAAAGTACCTAATAAGAGAAGTTCTATGTAATAAGATGACTAAACTCCAAGTCACAGCCCCAAACCATTAAATAATAATAATAATAATAATAATAATAATAATAATAATAATAATAAAAACCACTATAGAATCCAGCAACACAATAGAGTTTAAATTGTATGGCTGGAGTTCATAAAGATGAAACTTCACTTTGATTTTTGTGAGTAACTGATTTGCCATAATGTAACACTTTTTGTATAACCTCGATATGCCTCTATTTCCATGAAATCTGTTAAGTAGGTAGTCATTGTTTGTTTCCCTTTTCAAGTATATCTTCGGAGAAAAAGGACATGTTTCTAGATTGTCAACTGCTATTTGTTTTCTTCTTTGAACTCGTATTGGCCGAATATTCCTTGGTGATTCTTTCTGTAGATGCTGGGTTTTGATTTCCTTTTGCCTCTGATTGGTATATAAGGGTCACTTATATACCCTTGTACATATATATGACCATACATATATATATACATATATATATATATATATAATCTTAGTGAAGGGAAAAGCATGGAGAAGAACAATGAATACAAATAATTGATGAGTTTTCACTCTTGCCATGGCTTTCTAAATAGAATGTTGAGATGTTGAGTCACATTAGGAAAAAAAAAAAATAATATATATATATATATATATATATATATATCCCTTTCAGAAACCTTGTCCCTTTTCTGTGTGAGTATCCCCTCTATTCTTGGAGTTGTCAGGAGCTGTCTGAAGTTCTTGTAGAGCAGTCAGTCATCTGAAGGAGGTTTGACTGGCAGCTCAGGGTCATTTAGAAGGACTTTCTTATTTTGGACTCCATGTTGGTGCAGGTTCCCCCTTACACGTTGGTCTGATGTGTGAATCTATTTGACAAAAGTTTCAAGGCTTCAGAGAGAGTTTTTTGAAGACTGAAATTAAAGCTGCTCTGACAAATAATTCAGTATTTGTTCCTTATAATGCACACATACATAAACACACTTTCAGATCTGAAGTCTTCTCTTTTCACTCTAGTGGTTTTCATCACATTCAGTATAAATGATCCATCACTTACATGCATTATTTCCAATAAAATACACCTTATGCCGTTAACGTCCTATAGGCAGGGCACGTTTTCCTACTTTATCTCCAACGGACAGCACAGAGGTGCAGTGGCTGGCTAGTGTATTCAGATATTGGTGTGTGTGCATGTGTGAGTGTGTGTGAGTGGGTGAGTTGTGCTCTGCTCCCCCTACACAGGCATTTCCCCCCATCCATTCACCTTCCATTCATGAAGATACCACAGTGTTTCAGGGGAGGGCATGTCACAAAGTCTAAATTCTTAGGAGAAATAGGAGAAGAATTGCAAAAGAGAATTTATGGATTAAAGAAAGGTAACTTGGAACCACAAGTAGCAGAAAGGGCTGTTCCTCCACCACAAATGAGAAAAAAAAAAAAAAAGGGCACCTTGGTTGAGGGAAAAGGGGAAGAGGGACCTGCTTTCTGAAGCCCTCTCATCAGGAGCTCTCTGGCTGTCAGCCTGCACAAAGGAGTGGCTACGTGAAGCAGAGGGGCAGAGAGAAATAGCAGGAGTCCCAGAAAGGTCTCCTTGCCCCCACAGTGGCAGGGAATTGGCGGAAACTCTGGTCTGGGATGGGGCTATGCGGAATGAGCCCACGGCAACCTCCACTGTTAACATGGGTACTGATGACCTGGGAGCCGCTCACGATGAATGGGCCAAAACCCTCAATGTGATGGAGGCTGAGTGTGAGGCTGAGTGTTCAGCCGTCCCACGACACAACAGCTTAACATCAGAAATCCGTGCACAGTTACATAATAAACAAATTTATAACCTTCCACAGTGGATTTTGAGGTTTGTGATTCTATTATCTCCACATAAGAAAAGAGTAACCTGAGGTTGAGGGAACTTAGAGAACTTACTTAAGAATAGAAAAGGGGTAAACTCCAGAGCCAGGATATGCCTGCCCCAGTCGGTCTGGCTTTAAGGATCCGTGATCCACCTGCTGTGCTTTCCTGTAAGCCAGGATTAGAGCAGTAGGGTCAGATCCTTCAACGGAAGCCCCGTGTGGAGACGGGACATGGACAGTTGTGCCTGTGGACTGGGAGAGTGTATCTAGTTGAAAAGAGGAGTCAGCAGCCTGAAGACCAAAATCAAGTTCTCTTCATTCAGTTTACAAGTAATAAAGCTGATGTTTTTAAGTGTGCCGGATTCCCCAGCTATTTCTCAACTGGATCAGATCCTTTAGGATGAAGTGATATGATGACTATAACCGTCAATCATTCACTGACTGGCACACATAGGCACAATAATGGGAAACAAAGTAAAGACAGAGTCATGACTATAAAATCTATTCTTACTATTATACCCCAGCCAAGTAGTTCAGAAAAATGTATATAACAACGAGATACATATTAAAGACCAACCGAATGCAATGCCTTTGAGAAGCTTATAAGATGGAGTTTTCACAGCTCCTTCAATGCAGTTCCAAAGATCAAGACCCGTTTTTGCTTTATGGCCAAGCTCATCTTGGATTCCCATCCTCTCTGGATTTTTTTAAGCATCTTTCTAGTTTATATGTTAGCACTTCATTCCCTTCAGAATTTCTATTTTGCATTCTTCAAAGTTATTTTTATTTTGGCTGATATTTATTTCTTACCTTAGCAAACACTTCTTTATGTTAATTTGACCTTTGGGTTTCTCTTCAACTTGAGTAGTACCTATTTTGTTAACTTGATGGGGTCAATAAGTTTTTAACCTATGTCTGTGGGGGTTTGTTGGCAGTGATTTCAAATCTCGTTCCATTCTTTCTGTCAGAGACCTCAAGGGAGGAAGGATCATTCTTTGGGGAAGTGGTGATTACAGAGAGAATGGAGCAGTGAATGAACATTTTATAGTACAGTCTAGACCAATTCAAGTAAAAGAAAAATAGTTTTCTACTGAGGTATTATAAAACATCACAGCACACATTCTAAAAATGATAATTACCATTATAATATTTAATTACTGTGCCAGGAAACTTTCTAAGAGGTTTATTTGTATTATGGAATATAATCTTCATAATAACTGTAAATATCAGGTACTATTATTAAGTCCCAACTTATAAACAAGAAAACTGAGACAGAGATCACACAGGTAGGAAGTAGCAGGGCCAAGAGTCCCCATATTGTGTGTCTACGTGTGTGGCTTAAGGGTGTGGTTTGTGAAATCATCATTGCCAAAGCTTAATGGAAATGTTATTTAAGAGTCAGATGGAAAGATCAAGGTTTACTCATGGTTAATTGTATGGGGTCATTTTTCTCCTCTCCAAACAAAATTGTCCCAGTCTTTCATGGATAATTAGAAGGACCCTTCCTACTCTTATATTCTCCTGGATGATTGGTCACTCACCTTAGGTGTGCCCAGAATGGATGGGCTGACTTAAAGGTCATCACCTTTGTGACCCAGGTTCTTAGTTTCACTAGAAAATCTGTCTGACGAACCATGAGAGACGATGGACTCTGAAAAACAAACAGGGTTCTAGAGGGGAGGGGGGTGGGAGGATGGGTTAGCCTGGTGGTGTGTATTGAGGAGGGCACATTCTGCATGGAGCACTGGGTGTTATGCACAAACAATGAATCATGGGACACTTCATCTAAAATGATGTAATGTATGGGGATTAACATAAGAATAAAAAAAAAAAGAAAATCTGTCTGAGTTTAGGGCATGAAATACGAATAGTTTCCTTAAGAATCTGCTTGACTCCCAGAGACTAAATTTAATGTTGATCTGAATGGGGTTCAGATTGCGATCTATAATGACTGTGAAATCTACTTGAAAGTTGGGGACTTTAGAATCAAGAGAACCCACAGAGCAAATCTTAGCTCCACCACCAGCTAGCCTAGTGGCTCTGGAGAAATATCTTCCTCTCTGATATTCACTTTCTTCATTCATCATATAAGAATGTTTATCTTTCAAAGTTTTGGGAGCGGTTAGGAGAAGGGCATGCAAACACCCATTGTACATAGGTTCTTAATAAGGTTCAACTATGATTTTATTCAAAAAAGTATTTTCATAAAAAGGAGCATTTATTGATACTTTATCATAAACAACATTTCTCTCCAAGAACAATAAAATATTTAGAGCATCTCTTTTTGCCCTGAGACCACAGAATAACTTACATATGTTGACTGACAGTTTAATTAAATAGAATGGTCCAAGCCAATTTTGGGTGACTGAAAGCCACATATTCTAATGCACACAGCATGGTCAGTATTAAAGAATTAAAAACACAAAGTTGCTGCAGAAGTCTTGTTTCAGTGAAGCAGTTTCTGACCTGGTATTCCTCAATCTTATGGGTAACAGTGCAGTTGCATGAGCTTGTCTCAGTCGGCTTGGGCTGTTATGACAAAATAAAAAATACAAAATAGATTGGGTGGCTTAAGGAGCAGACATTTACTTTCTCACAGTTCTGGAGGCTAGAAGTTGGAGATCAGCATACCAGCATGGTCAGGTTCTGCTAAGAGCTCTTTCCTGGCTTACAGATGACTACCTTCTCACTGTATGCTCACAAAACCTTTCCTTGGTGCATATCCAGAGAAAGAGAGAGAGAGAAAGAGAGAGAGAGAGAGAATCTTTTTTCCTTCTTATAAGGACACTCTCTTTTCCTGTTCTTCTAATCATACCTCTAATTCCCAAACCTAATCAAAACCCAATTACCTCCCCAAAAACCCCAGCTCCAAATACCATCACACTGAGAGTTGGAGCTTAAGCATATGAATTTGGGGGGAGACCCAAGCATTCAGTTTATAACAGAGCTGTTTTAAACACTTCTAAACAGTGAAATGGGATTCATATATTTGCCCTCTATAAAGCAGCTCAGGCTAATAAAAAACACAAAACTCTTTGCTGCACTTTTTTTTTTTTATATCAACTCTGTGGTTACAATTGTCCCACACTGATGGTGAATTTAAATAGATACATCTGATTAATAAAAACAGAAAAAAATATTACTTCATAAAATACAGTTTAATAGAAAAAATATTTCAAAATACAGTGTTTTCGGTGCTGGAAGGAAAAACAGAATATTTTCAGGTTTAGTTGATAATGAGAGTGGTGGCATGGATTTGAGGGAAAGAAAGCAAGAAATGCCTAAGATAAGGTGATAGTTGATATCCTGGCAGAATGATCTTCCTGGCAGTACTTAACCAGATAACAAGAAATTTCTCAATAAAACATAAAGAATTTCTGAAAGAATAAAAAGTATGTGACCTGTAAAGTTCATGGTTCAAGTGACCAGGTAGCCATGGTAGGACATTCATATACTCTTAGACTGAAAATCAATTTTTAGAATGTGGGTAGTCCCAGGACACCCTCACTTTGTTGTGGAGGCAGGCAATAGAGAGAGAAGGAGGAATCACTGCAAGGTATGTGCCCACAGCAGGACAGAGGTGGAGAGTAGCTGGGGGGCGCAGCTGGCTCACAATCATGAATAAGGGTTTCACTGAATGAATGAGAGCAAGTGTCGGAGGAGACAAGGATGATTTCAGCACACTAAGGTGTAGTATGGCCCAACGAAAGAAGTATACTCTTGCAAGAAAGAGGAGTTGAAAAAGAAAGATTTGGGAAAAGGACAACTGTCCCTATAAGGCTTTTATACGAGATAATCAAAGCACTAGTAATAGGATATCTTGTTGTCAAGTAAATGTATAAGGATTCTCTATTTTCCCACCTACCTATGCAAGTAGAATAATATCCCTTTGTGACAAAATATTTACATGGCATGGACCTAATCTTTCTTGCTGTTTTTGCAGAAGACTGGATATAACCACCCAGGGTGATGAGACTCTGACCTACTTCTGAAGATTTTTTTTTTTTTTAAAGAATTTCTGCCACCAATTACCACACTCAATAACAGCTTTATTTGTTTAGCTCTTACAGTTTACAAAGTGCTTTTCATACGTTTTCTCATTTGGATTTTCACAACTGTTGAGGCAGGAAACACATGCAATCTATTCCAGTTACAGATAAGCAAGGGAAAGCTCAACTGAAAATGTGGCCAAGATCAAGTTGCTGAACAAGGGACAGAGTTGGGTCATTAATACAGGTCTTCCAATACCCAGTTCTTTTCAGCTAAATTATGTGGACTCTATATAAATGCTGTCAAAAAATAGTTTTTGTTCCTAAACTAGATTTCCCATACAATAGTGAAGATTCCATTTTTCTTGAATTGTGAAAAATGAAGATAGAGAATATTACTGGCAGTATGAAATCAACCCAGACTTTTAAAAAAAGATGAGAATTATCCAGTATAATTGTGTTAACCTTTCCACTTAGGCCATATTTCCTAACCCTTTAATCATGTTAGGTAGGTCTCATTTCACTGTCTGATTGCTAGAATTTGTGGTAAGCAGTGAGATAGAGTTACTTTACTGTTTCTTGCAAAACACAATCTTTCACAATAAGATAATTATGTGTAGAAAAAATGAACAGTTAAGAACATAACAGCACTTATCTTCTACAAATGAATGAATAAAAGAATTGCTGACAGTTGGAAAGATTATTAAAGTTGTTCTTTCAGAATACAGTGTAGCGAATTAGAAGCTAACAGTAAAAAATGTGCTTAAAAATAAACTTGGCTCAGTCTTAAAGAGGTGTTACTGTTCTTTTAATACTGTGGTTTTAAATTATGGTTCTTGTTCTCAGATGTTAAAATTGGAAACTTTATATCCTGGGACCACATCCTTCAACATTTTATAATACTGTGCGGCCATATGAAATAATGCATATAAAAGCATGTTAGGCATAACACTGGGGAAATATGAGTTAAGGACAATAACTGTAGAGTGAATGTTTTCCGTTTTACACATAAGCCTTGCATGTATATTATTTGTCTGCTTGGCCTATGAAATAGGGACTGTTATCTGCAGTTTATAACCAAATAAACTAGAGTGCTAAGAAGTTAGGATTCTCTTCCAAATATCACACAGCTCTTTTGCTGAACTCAGGAAACAGACTCAATCTTCTCATTTCGAATTCGGGACTTGCTCCATTTTTTTTTTTCACTTTACCTTTCCATCTATTCACATGATTCATGCAGCAATTTTCTACCATCTATCCAAGCTAAAAATGTGGATGACATTCAATTTTAAAAGTTGGAGTCCCTTTTGTCTCCTCTGTCCTGACAGAATGTACAGAATACTCTTAGTAATAAAAAATCACCTTTTTAAAAACACCTCCAGGGCACCTGGGTGGCTCAGATGGTTAAGCGTCTGCCTTCAGCTCAGGTCATGATCCCAGAGTCCTGGGATCAAGTCCCGCATCGGGCTCCCTGCTCCTTGAGAGTCTGCTTCTCCCTCTGCCTCTCTCTCTCTCACTCTCTCTCTCTCTGTCTGTCATGAATAAATAAATAACATCTTAAAAAAATAAAAAAATAAAAACACATCCAGAATATTAACATTTATAAGCTCGCTACATTTTTCTATATGTTACCTCACATTATCTCTCATGTCTATGTGTTGGATTTTACTCTTTTCAGGAGGAATGTTGTTCACAGTCTGTGTTCAGTGCTGTAGCCATCTTTGCCCAAAACACTGAATTACTTCCAACAACACGTGGAGAAAGAAAGCTTCTTCACCCTTTGCAGTACAGATGAGATTCAAGGAGCTGCAGGAGTTTACAACGACTGCTAGTTGTGTCCCCAAGGGATTGCGAGCTTCGTAAACCCATAGTCATAGAAGATTGTTTCAAGGTGTCTTAGTCAGCTTGGGCTGCCGTAACAAAGTACCATAGACTGGGTGGTACATGAATAACACAAATTAATTTTTACAGTTTTGGAGGCTGGAAGTTGGAGATCAGGATGCCACCAGGGTCTAGTTCTGGTGAAGCTCTCTTCCACGTGGCAGACTGCCAACTTCTTGCTGGGTCCTTATATGGGTAGAGAATGAGGATGGAAGCTTCCTTGTGTCTCTTATGAGGGCACTCATCCCATTCAGGAGGGCTCCCTCCTCGTGACCTTATCTGATCCTGATTACCTCCTGAAGGCCCCACCTCCTAATACCATCACATATTGGGGTAGGGTTTCAACGTATGAATTTTGGTAGGGCACAAACATCTACTCTGGAACAGAAGAGGTAGTGGAAATAGGTTGGATTTTGAGATTGCTCAGGCATAGATTTGAGCCCCAGCTCTGTCCTTCCACTTGCTTTGTGTAAATGACAACCATTTTTTTTTTTTTAAGATTTTATTTATTTATTTGACAGAGAGAGAGACAGCTAGAGAGGGAACACAAACAGGGGAAGTGGGGGAGGGAGAAGCAGGCTTCCCGCCAAGCAGGGAGCCCGATGCGGGGCTCGATTCCTGGACCCTGGGATCATGACCTGAGCCGAAGGCAGACGCTTAATGACTGAGCCACCCAGGCGCCCCCTAAATGACAACCATTTTAAAACTCAATATTCCTAGGCATAATACAGGACTAATAATCACTTAACAGAACTCAGGCAAACATTAGAAATAATATATGAAAGCTCCTTAACTTCCTTAGCACTGTACTATGCCTGATACACAGTATACATTTAATGAATTGTGGCCATTATGATCTCTTAAGAATTTTATGCTAGGTTTCATATGGTAGAACATTTACTTCTTTTGGGAACAGGTCACACGGAAGGTATACCCATTAAAACACTCAGTGTGCTTATATTTCTAATTGCAGCCCTCTTCTCTAAATTGAGAATGAATTTTCCATCACATTTGCTTATTCCTTTAAAAACTAGGCTTATTTGGGTTCAGAGCCTAGATTGTTTACATTAGAATCCTGCCTTCGGTTAGACATCCCGGCTGTGTGATTTTGGAGAAGTGACTGCAATGTTCTGTGTATCCCCAAATTCCTGGGTTGAAATCCTAACGCCCAAGGTGATGATACTAGGAGGTGGGGCCTTTGGGAGGTGATTAGGTCCTGAATGGGATTAATGACCTTATGAAAGAGGCTCAAGAGAGCTCCTTCACCCCTTCCACTGAGTGAGGATGAAGTGAGGAGACAACCATTCACCTATGGACTAGGAGGCAGGCCCTCCACAGACAACAAATGTGCCGGCACCTTGAGCCTGAACTCCTTATCCTCCAGAACTGTGAGAAATGAGCTTCTGTCATTGATGAGCCACCCAGTCTATGGTATTTTGCTTTAGCAGCCTGAATGGACTGACAGTGACTTAATCTCTCTGTGCTTCCAGTCTATCATCTTTAAAGTGAGGGTAATAATAGTTCCTGCTCCATAGCGTTGTTGTAATGATCGCAGTAATAAGATAGGTCAAGTGTGTAGAATAATGCCTGACATGTAGCAAACATTAAAGAATGGTTAGCTCTTAATATCATTAACATGCAGTATTTTTATAATTTCTCCCAGCCTTTCTTTATAAAGATCATCCTCACCTTATTCTCCTTAATTACTTCTCTCCCACCACCCTCCTCATTTTTTGCATTTCTACAACAGAGATCTTTTTTTTTTTTTTTTCCACAGAGGAACTCTTTACCTTCTCCACTGCCAGGAATGGTTCCTACGATACATAAAACTCAGTCTTCTTCTCTCCTTTAATGTGTCCTGCTCAAATATAACTCTTCATTCTTCTCCCTGACCTTGAAGAATCTAGGATCTGTTTGCCAAGTCTTTGATCATTTGGAACATTCGCATGTTCTGATTTTTTCCAACAGTTTAGCAAATAATGAAAAAAAAGGAAAAGATTCCAATCCTACGCTTTCATCCTTCTTATAGGTTAGGAGAGGGGATATTTCAATGTTGTGACATAAGGTGGTATATGCAATACAAGTCCTACAAGGTGGCATATGGCAAGTGGCAGATGAGCTGCACTCACACTGGGGCCACAGGAGTGCAGATGCTGAGGAGGTCAGTGTGCTCGGGGGCAGCTGCGGAAGGTGACTTGCAAGGAATAGGCAAAGAGCTGGCCCGGGCCCTAAAGGGTAAGGCCTCATTCTAGGTGTTTGGAAATGCGCAAAGAAATGGATCAGGCTGGTAGTGTTTGGAGGAAAGTCTCGATTTAAATGTCCTGCAGGCACTTCTAACTCTCTGACTCTAAACCTTAAGTTATTGTCTCAGCTTCCCTGTCCCAGATACCCACCCACCATCCACACGCGCGCACACGCGCACACAGCCCTCCCCACCACTGTGCCTCCAATTTTCAATCCAGAAACTGGTAAATTATCCGTGACTTTGCCCTCCTATAGCTCTGGGTCTCTAACCGATCACAAAGTGCCATCGATTCTCCTCTTAAATACCCCTCAGATCTCTCCGCTTCTCCCCATCACGAGGGCCACTCCCCAGTTTGGGCACTCTAATTGTGTGCCTGGGTTATGGGAACAAGCTCCTAAATCCGTGTCCCCGCCCAGAAGCCACAATGATGTTTCCGAAGCGTAACTCTGACCGCTCTCTCTGCATCTAAACCACGGGGCTGCCCCGTGAGTGCGCGGCCACGCAGCGGAATATCCGAAGCCTCGGCGCCCCGTGGCGTTGGGTCCACAGCGGCACCGACGGTGGGCTCGGGGCCACTGCCCCTGGAGCGCGCAGTGCCTTTCCATGGGGAAGGTGAAGGTAGAACAACAAAAGGTGAGTGGGTTCCTCTCTGAGTGTCTTTGACATTTTCCTAGAGGTTCCCCGATACAAGGCAGGCAAGGGAGAACATTTGAGGAAAGGGCTGGCTGATGCTCTTCAGTTTGGCCGGTAAGGACCTTGGTGGTTTGGGTATGAAAGTGTCATTTGCATTCACCAGTTGAAGACAAATGGGTTACACACCAATACATAATTAGTGATTCAGTACTTCTCCGTGATTTATTTCTTCTGCATGCGATATTCTCCCATGTCTTTGGCTACTGCACCCAGAAAATTCCTTATTTTCCTACAGTCGTCAGTTTAAAAGATTTCTCCGGGAAATCTTTCTGACCCACCCCTCCCACCGCCAGGGCAGATTGAGGGACTCCTCTGTTCTCTCTGTGCTCAACCAACCTCTGGGAGGGTTTTATCGCAAACTTAGTCTATGTGTGCTTTCTATATATTCCCCGCATCTGCTCGCTCACTGAAACAGAGACAGAGAGAGGCTGGCCCTAAGTGAGAGAGCAGGATTTGTAGGGAAACCTGTGGAATGACATTTTCTACTCCCCAAGCTTGGTAAGTGTGTCTGTGGAGAAGGTTAAGAGAAGGCACAAGGGCCTGGAGCAGAATATATGGGACCTCTCTATCTTGTATGGTGGCATACCTGTGAGAGGAAACCTCTCCCCAGGCACCCCCGCTCCACCAAGAGGACTGGATCCGCTTCACAGTTTTTCCACTAAAAAGGGTGGCCAAGCAACATATTGTACACTTTACATATATGGTAACAGTGAAGCAATAATTTGGTTGCTACAGTACCCTGAATATCATGCTAGCTCTTTTATCGATACTATTTAATTTCATTTAACTTAACTTTCACAAAAACTTTCTAATGTAGGCATTTTACCCAATTTTAGGGATAAAGAAGTGAGGCATAGGGAAGCCAAATAACTTACCCAAGTGACATAAATGACAAATGGGAATCCTGAAACTCTCCTTAGCCCACCAAGTCCAGACTCGATCATTATGCTATTCTACCCCTTTGCTTTGACTCTTTTATATTGATTTGTAAGTCTCTGTCTACATAGCTGTCTGTGTACTTGTGCAAGCAAGAGTCACGGCTTCTTTATCTATATCCCCAAAACTTAGCAAGATGTGTCGCCTGTTGTTGAGAGTGCAACATAATTAAGGAATAAATGAGGGCACAAAGAACAATCGGGGAGAATAGAATGATCAAAAGGACAGTAGTGAAGGGAGCTGTTTGTCTGGGGTTGGTCCTGCCCCTGGAGTTCCAGGGCAGTGGTATAATCTTTAATGAAAATTAGTGTTGATTTTGTCCTGTTTGAGTTATTCTATACTGAATATTTCAAACACGCATGAGCAAACATGGAGTTCACACACCTGCACACTCATACCAGCACTTAGCAAGGCTGAAGTGCCCACCTGCTCGGTGCCTCTCCATCTCTGTTCTACTTGCTGAAATTCTGATATTCAAAGGTTACCGGCTCATTCTACAGATTTTCTGTGAATGTCAGGTGAACTGAATTAAGATACTTCCGCATAGAAGGAACATGAGGAATTTTAAAACATGAATAAAAGGTATTAGGGTATAAGATATTTTGCTGGATGAATATGTTCTAGAGACCCGTGGTACAACATAGTGTCTGTAGTTAGCAATACGGTATTGTGCACTTCAAAATTTGTTGTGAGGGTAGATCTCATGTTAAGTGTTCTTACTATCCTGCACCCACACACCCCAACAACCAAAGGGATATAAGGAAATTCTAGAAGGTGTTGGATGTATATATTTCCTTGATTATGCTGATAGTGTTGCTATCACTCTGCATATGTTGTATATGTCCAGACTCATCAATTGCTCATATTAAATATGTATGGTTATTTATATAGTGATGATATCTCAACAGTGCTGTTAAAAAGATATATTTGCAGGGTGCCTGGGTGGCTCAGTCGTTAAGCATCTGCCTTCGGCTCAAGTCATGATCCCAGGGTCCTGGGATTGAGCCCCACATCGGGCTCCCTGCTCCGCGGGAAGCCTGCTTCTCCCTCTCCCACTCCCTCTGCTTGTGTTCCCTCTCTCGCCGTGTCTCTCTGTCAAATAAATAAATAAAATTAAAAAAAAGATATAGTTGCAATAATAACATATGAATTGAAGAGAAAGATGAAAGTAAAAGAAAATTACTGGTATCCTTTTTTTTTTACATTTTTTTTTATTTTTAAAGATTGTATTTATTTACCTGAGAGAGAGAGAGAGAGCACAGAGGGAGAGTAAGAGGGAGAAGCAGGCTTCCCATGGAGCAGGGAGCCCGATGCGGGGCTCGATCCCGGGGCCCTGGGACCATGACCTGAGCCAAAGGCAGACACTTAACGACTGAGCCACCCAGGTGCCCCAAAATTACCAGTCTCTTAACTCCCTGCCTGATGGCAACTGTGCCTTAATTTTTCTGATTACTAAAGAGAAGATTCTATAGCCCATCTCTTGTTCCTGTCTACTTATGATCCACTGAATTAACTGAATTTTTTATGCAGAATCTTTAGCCAATGTTTGTAGTTAAGGCAGCTGGCAGCTACTTTTGCTTCTGCTTTGTTCGCTCACACCAAGTCAGCCTCTCTCCTCCTTTATCTTTGATTTGAATTGTTCCTTGGAGGACAGCTACTTTTTTTTCTTCTCTATAAAAATTTAAAATTAACACTTGTCAATTCATGGCTCATTTATATCCTGGGTCCATGAAAGGCTTTTCTTTTGTTCAATTACTTATGAATTACCTTTTCCACATCCTCATCATTGCCTGTCTTAAGGCTTTCAACACAGACTGCCCAACTGTGCTCAAGAAATGCTTTACTAATCTGTATTATTACCACAAGTATATGAGAATGTTTATCTCCCTTTCCACCTCCTATTCTATAGATAGCAATCCTTGAGTTTGGCAGAAATCAGGATTTATCTCCCAGGAAAAGCTGTGTATCCCATATAGCCAATTGCTAAATACATATAAATAATGTAACCATCATATTCCTCATGCCTTCCCTCCCTAAACATTTAAGAGTGTTCCTCAGCACTTCTTGAAAATTTGTTTAAAATATTTTTTTCATTATCTTTCATTTGTCATTTGAATTTTAAAGTCTTCCTGATGCAAGAACAGAGGGCTACATGATCAAAGATAGAAAACACTTGTCAGCATTTGTTTTCTTTGCATTTGGGAATTAAAGAGAGATATGTATGGAAATATGCTAAGCATGTAAGAAACTCTAAAGGATTGAAAGTTACATAGAAAAATATAATAATGAGCCAAGAATTATAAATGGAATCCATGGAAATGAAGGTGACCTGTATAGAGGATGGGTAGAATACACACTGATTACAATTTCTGACACACACTTAGAGGGCCACTGAGAAAGAAACTGGATTCTGGACAAATCTGCAGCATAGATGATATATATATAAATGCACACACACACACACACACAAAACAGAGACAAGAAAAAAGGGAGATAATGTGTTATCACTGGATAGTGTTATCCAGTATGTGTGTGTGTTGGAGGCAGGGGATAGGGAAAAGAGTATGAAACAAATTCAATTAAGCAATTATTCTGAAATTTCAGGATTCCTTTCTTTTCTGAATGGATCTATCATTGAAAAGAAGTTCAAAAATAGAAGTGTTTCTGACAGTTAAAAAATTGCTTGAACTCAGGTGAAGGACTCTATTCTGATAATAAACTGTACATACTGCAAATGAAGGTGAAGAAGAGAGATCAGCACTCATTAGCAGGAGGAGATCTCCTCTGGTATTCCAGTAGAACTGACCAATATCTTCCATATAATATATTTCTATTTTAAAAACCTAAAGTTCCTACACTAGAGTTGAGTATTAGATAAAATCTTCAGGGGACTTATAATATTTTTAGGTCGACGAATACATTGGAAATTTTACTCTGTACTTCCTTTGTAAGGGATTAGAATGAATGCTCTTTAAAAAAAAAAAGATTTTATTTATTTATTTATTTGACAGAGAGGGGGGGAGAGAAAGAGAGAGGGAGAGCACACAGGCAGGGGGAGCAGCAGGCAGAGGGAGAAGCAGTCTTCCCACTGAGCAGGGAGCCCGATGCAGGGCTCGATCCCAGGACCCTGAGATCATGACCTGAGCTGAAGGCAGGCGCTTAAATGACTGAGCCACCCAGGCACCCCACTTCTTTAAAAACGATTTTAAGAATGAATGCTCTTGAAGATAAATTCTAAGTTCTAGAATTCTGTATCCTCCAAAAAAGAACAGTGCCTAATTCTAATTAGAAACAAATGAGTATGGGACAAATACTCTTCTTTATAATATAACCAATAGGTAAAATAGTCTTAATCCTGACATGTATGAACACTTTGAAGGTAGAATTAATCTGCAGGAGATATTAGTGGCACTAACCGTTTCCCAAAATGATCCTTTCAAAGAAGAAATCAAGCAAAAAATTACTTATTGCTGACATCTGTGATTTGTTTCTAACTCTGTAAAGAATGGGATTCTAGCAGAGTGGGGGGTGGGGTGGGAGGGATGGGGTGGCTGGGTGATAGACACTGGGGAGAGTATGCGCTATGGTGAGCACTGTGAATTGTGCAAGACTGTTGAATCACAGATCTGTACCTCTGAAACAAATAATGCAATATATGTTAAGAAAAAAAGAAGAAGAAGAAGATAGTAGGAGGGGAAGATTGAAGGGGGGGAAATCGGAGGGGGAGATGAACCATGAGAGACGACGGACTCTGAAAAACAAACTGAGGGTTCTAGAGGGGAGGGGGATGGGAGGATGGGTTAGCCTGGTGATGGGTATTGAAGAGGGCACGTACTGCATGGAGCACTGGGTGTTATGCACAAACAATGAATCATGGAACACTACATCAAAAACCAATGGTGTAATGTATGGTGATTAACATAATAATAAAAAAAGTCCAAAAAAAAAAAAAAGAATGGGATTGTAGCAATACTTTCCTATCGGGCAGAGTGTTCTTTCAGGTGTTCTCTTTATCTCACTCTCTGTGGCTCACGTTTGCTCATCAGTGTCTACTTAGAGACCTTGTCCACTCCATAGAAGCCTTGGTCACCAGCTTAACCATTTATTATGGCAGACCCAGAGATGCTTTTGAGGCAGATTTTAGCCTTGCCTTTAATAAGCATTATCTGAGTTCACCTCTTTGCATGGAGTGACCATGCAGGATGCAACTGCCCAACTCCACTGGATACCATTTACACTGAACTGTGAAACGTGGCTTGCCTCTCTGTCCACAGGCTTGAAAGGCCATAACTTTGGACATGTTTCTTGATTAATCTTATTAATTATCAAAACAGAGTACTCACCATACCTTTTAATGGGTTGATTTCCAAAACTAATTGGAAACAATGCATGTGCAATGCAGATGTGAGCCCAAATGAAAACCTTGAACTATCGGCTGTTCCTCTTGATATAGAAGAGAAAAGAGCTCTAGAGAGCCAACAGAATGTACCTGTACTTTTAAAATGTGAAAAAAAGTCAGAACAAATGAGATGTCCTGCAACTGTAAAGAAGATGATACTTTAGTGATTTTGAGCACATCCTTGGGAGCCTGGTGAGAAAATTACCTTGATTATAGAAAGTTGAGAAGAGAGTAGATGGGAGAAAATAGAGTCAACACTCATAAACCATTTCTTTAAGATTATTAGCAGCTTTTTAGCCAAAAAGACTAAAAAGTACAGTAGGACACTGGGATGGTATTTTTAAATTTGGAAAGAATTTTGGGGTGTTATTTCATGAAAAGAAAAGAGAAAGAGAAATTGAAGATATTGAAAAGGGAAAGAAAACTTTGGATGGGGGCCTCTGGCATCGAGAGGGAATGTCGCTATGGGCCCAGGAAGCATGGTGGACCGTAGAGAAGCACTTACACCTCTCCTCTGGAAGGCCACTTTTTGGGTGGTGTCCAGATGCCTCTGAAGTCTGTCTTCTCTAGTGAAAAATGCATGCTATTAGTAACAGGTGGGGCCTTTACTAGGGTATTCAAATCCAGGGCTATTTTCCCTGGCCTTTGGTTTCAGGGGAGCACTCAGAGCTATACACTGAGCTGTGTCACATGTCAGGTAGGTGAATCATGTTGTCCTAAAACATAAAAAAAGATGTTTAAGACTCCCATGCATATAATTTGCTCAAAACTTTTCCATCCCTTTCCTCAAAACACCATTGCGACTCTATCTTCTTACTTTTACATGCATCTCAGACTATTTTCCCCTCCAGAATGGCCTTTCCTGGTCATTGTATTTATCATGGTTCTGCCTGTAGAAAACATTCCTGGGAGAAGGGGAGGAGCACCCACTGAGGACGGCCTTAGGACCTACACTGCCAAGGATGCACCCAGCTGTAACTCCCAGGTCACAGTGCAAGGGAAAATAATGCTCACTTTCCAAAGATAAAAAGTCTCCTTTCTGGGTACGTTGTCTATGGCCAAACAAAGGCTAGCACATAGCTAGTCATCTTTGGTCTTTTCAACAGGTACAATTCTTTCTAGCATTTTGAATATATGAAGCTTATAAAGGGGATTCTTTGTTTTTTGTTTGTTTGTTTATTCTTTTTTTTCCAAAACAAATTTGACAAGAAGCAGATGAATGACAATGAGGTGATGGGTCTACTAGTCCAATCATTATAAAGTGAAAGGGTTTTTAACCTAGTAAGACAGCCAATTTTGATTGCATGGGAGGTCTGCACTAAGGTGAAAAGATTCTTATTTGGATTTGAAAGGAAGAAAGGTTTGTTCTTAGTTTTGATTGTCATAAATAAACAGATTACTCTGTGTAAACACAGAGGAAACTCTGTCATTCCATCAACATGGCAGAAATAGAGTTCAGAAAAAATCAATTATGGTGACATAAAATTCAGTCTTTTGATGCCTGGACAGCACAGAACCACTGTCTATGCATGAAAAGGTCCCTGCCTCCTGAACTTTCACTAGAAACTTGATTTATCAAACATAATGGGTCAAAAGAGGGAAACATGAAGTTAAAGAATAGTGCGAGTAACGAACAGTGTAAAGCCCTACCCCAAAGATTCATATGATTTTTTTTTAGAGTTGTATTACTTCAGAGAAAAAAAGAGAACATATATATAGTGGCCATTATCACCAACTGCTTACAAAATGATAGAAATAAACCTGACATAGTTTTAAAAGTAGCACCTTGCTGGGGCACCTGGGTGGCTCATCAGTCAAGTGCGTGACTCCTGGTTTTGGCTCAGGTCATGATCTCAGGGTACTGAGATAGAGCACCATGTGGGGCTCCACCCTCAGTGGGGAGTCTGCTTGAGACTGTCTGTCTCCCTCTCCCTCCCTCTCTGCACCTCCCCCTGCTCCTGTGCTCTCTCTCTTTCTCTCTTTCTCTAAAATAGATAAATCTTTTAAAAAGATAAAGTAACACCCTGCTATATTAGAACAATACCAGCTGCCACCGTGTGTCTGTGATGGGCTAGACATTATGCCAAGCACCTGACTTCTGTTAGTGCTAATTTTCATTATCATTTTAGAAGTTAGAAATGATTGACCCATTTCATACATGAGGCCACTGGAGTTCAGAGAGGAACGTGCACGTGGAAGTGCCTGGACCCTAAAGACCGTGATCTTTCCTCTGTCTCTTGATGCCTCATTCTATTGTAGGATACCACTATTTGACGACAGGTTAAGGTACGGTGTGACAATATTCGAAGCAAAGTAAGCAAATTATATAGAAATTATCACTTTATATAACAAGTAAATTAAAAAAGTAAAAAAAAAAAAAAAAGCACTTTGAGATTAATTCAAATGTTGAAAACAGTACTGATGTCTTCAGAAGGCACAACATAGAGATGGAACTGAGGAGTTTTGAACAGGCAGAGGTTACCAGGATAGAATAACTCTGGGTCCCTTGCCTTTGGCTCTCCCTTAATTCACCCTTGAGGAATCTTTAACAGATCACTTGTGCTGTGTGTCTGATCTTGAGACTCATTAAATATCTCTTCTCAGGCAGAAAACGTGAAGGCAAAACCTCCACAGAATGGAGACATTCTAGAACATTCTAGACATTCACACCAAAACATTCTACCATGACTTCCACAATTTTGCCCAAGCAAATAATCTTGCTCAAATTCCCTTTCTACTTTGTTCTTAAGTATAAATAAATAAGCCCTTCTCATGTTAAAGATATTGCTGCCAATAACTACAAAAAATAGATAACAGATTTATCAAATTTGGCCTACAATACCATCTGGATCTTTACAGAAACAGTTTGTCAACCCCTGTTCTAGATAAATTAGCTGATTTTAGTTTGGATCATTCTTTTTATATTGCATAATGTTAACATAAATGTAACTGATTTGGAAAGGCAATTTTTCTGGTATCCCTCAAGTGTGAGACAAAGACAATGAATGAGCTTATGTCTGGTACCTGTTTTTCCATGGTAGAATCCCATTAAATGTCTTGGCTGGCATTTTTGAAGACACAGGGAGTAGTTTGCTAGTAGAAAATTAATGCTGACCAAGTTTCAGAGTCCTTAACTCTTATCTTTGTGTCCAAACATGAGATCACCTGTTAAATTATTCTTTCCAGAGTCAGACTGGCAGGCCAACCTGTTTTCTTTCTCAGAAAAACAACTAAGAAAGACCGACTTGCCTCTTTCATTATTCACAAGTGAAACCTCATCAGCTACTTTATTAAAACTGCTATACTGAGAGTCCTAACACTCTCTACACTTAAATTCAGCATGAGGCACCTGTGAACAAGCTTCAAAGACAGCTTCCAACTTTACTGTCCTTTTACGATTATAGCCTAGAAAGCCTCAAGGGACATAATAGCTTCTCTTGGGAAAAATCGGGTTACACTCTAAGTGTGAATGATGACTAGAAAGACACTAAAGAAGGCTGGTGTTTGAAGTTGCAACCAACTCTGTGCTGGTACTTTTCAGACAGCCCTCAGGATTATCCATCTTTTTGAATGTTGCCAACAGGTCATCTCACGAAAAGTCACAAGTTGGAGTCATGGTGCTGTTATTTCCAACTACTTCCTCACTTGCTGAAACACATGCAGGAACTTCACAAATAGAATTTCCTGAGGCCAAGCTAATGCATGTACTGGAAGTGGTGCGATGATGGAAAGAAAGACTGTGGAATCTGAATGATCCAGGTTTAAACTCAGTTACTGCCATTTTCTCGTCCATGTGGCAAGAGGCCCCTAACTGCTCTGAGTCTCAGTACCTCACCTGGGAAATGGGGTGTTTCTCACAAGACTGTGAAGGTTAAATGTGATAATATAGAAAAAATACCTAGTTGCATACCTACGGGGTGTGCAGTAAACATTGTTTTATTATTTCCATCCACTAGGATTCTAAACCTTTTTCATGTTCTGAGACACAAGATACTTGCAACAGGCCCATAAAAACACTATTCTCTTGGGCACCTGGATGGCTCAGTCAGTTAAGCATCTGCCTTCAGCTCAGGTCATGTGTCAGGTCATGATCCTAGGGTCCTGGGATCGAGCCCCCCATCGGGCTCCCTGTTTAGTGGGGAGTCTGCTTCTCCCTCTGCCCCTCCCCTCACTCATGAGCTCTCTCTCTCTCAAAAATAAGTAAATAAGTAAATAAGTAAATAAATAAATAAATAAAATATCTTAAAAAAGGAAACATTATACTCTTAAAAAATTCAAGAAAGCACATGCAAACATACACAAACACATGCTACTTACTTGCCTGTTACTTAAACATAACCTTGACATAATTTAATGGGGAAAGGACAATCAGTTTGGGTCTAATAGTGTTAAGATTCTCCTTTCTGGCTTATAGTCTTCATCTGCAAAGTGAGAGGGTGGGACCAAATGCTCTCACAGAGCCTTAACATAGCTATGTTTCTGGGATGTTCAGATCCAGATTCCTTTATGGGACCATGTTTGTATAGAGCTCACAGGTCTCAATTATCCATTCTCCTTATTTATGTATTTGAAGTGCTACAACATACAAGATACATTTGGCTTGAGAATGCCATGTTGCACTTTAACATACCTACAAATATAAGATTTTAGAAATGTGCTTTAAACAAAAGGATGAGGTCTTATTCTAAGACTTTTCCTCCTGCCTTCTGCTCAAAGCTGTTCCTGGCTTCTTACCCCATGTGGAACAGCTAGATCGCACTCATCTCTTCCTCATGACCAGTGTCAGGGTGTGGCAACGTTCCCCCGTTCTCTCTTTCTCTCTCACTCTCTCGGTCTCTCTCCTCGGTGAGTCTTCTCATCACTACATCCCTCATTTGGGGAAGGTAATGAAATGCTGTGGTTCAAACACATCCTGCTGATTTGTAGACTACATGTGGGAATGAAAGCCAGAGATACTGAACAATATTAACAATTAGCTATTCTGTTTAATTATATCAGTGTGAACTACAAAAAAAACCTGAAGGTTGATCAAGTTCTTTTCCAGAGTATGATTGTTATTTACCTTCTGCTTTCATCTCCTTGTGGCTGATTTCCTCTACAGAACTGAAATGGTGTCTCTGTTCTCCTGAGACTCTGTGCTTTCCTCTCCTTTTTAGATCATGCTGTAAGCTATTATTATATGAGAACAGTAATGAACAAAATAAATCCTCTTACTGTAGGCAGATAATCTCTACTCCATGAGATAATTATCAGATCTCGTGGGAATTTGTTTTTAAACTCACTTCATAATGATGGCTTTCTTCTCTGAAGATGCTTCATCACGTCTAATGGAATGTAATCACAAACCATGGTGGGATTCATAGTAGTTGTTTAAAATCCATCTCCTAAGAAAAGGGAATGGGGTAAGTTAATGATATCTAATGGCCCTTGATCTCCCAAGAGGTTAGTCCTTCCTACCTGACAGAAAACAGTAGTTTGAGAAGCCAGGAAATCTGATAAGTACTTTAACTATTTTTTTAAAATTTTATTATGTTATGTTAACTATTTCGGAAAAGGTGAGTTGTCTCCTTGTATTATATGTCAAGGCTACTATCAAAATGAGAAGCACTTGGAATTGCAGATTCCTTAAAGAAAAACTGACAAGCAGAATAGGGTCAAAGTTAACACTATGAAAGTACAAGCAAAAGAAAACCTTTTGAATCTCAAATCCTATAACAGTCTGCAAACAGTAGGTTTTTATTTAATTATAGCAACTATCCTGAACATTTTGCACATTGGCAAATATAACAGATAATGAATTATTGATCCAAAGAAGTTCAGGAAATGCAGAGCTTAAATAAATTGTCTGTTCTCCACTGCAAGGTACACTGATGTAGTAGGAGAAGGGGGGCAATCTATTGATCCGCTCTCCAAATCTTCCTGACCCACACTGATAAAAGAAAAGACAAAAGCTGAACACATTCTAAGTCTGGTTTAGTACCTAATAAATAATTCTGCAGAGATAGAAGTACTTGGACCTCTTAAAATCTGGTGTCATTATCATGATATTCTGCCTTGTGGCCCATTTTGAGTTTTATCAGTACCACATGTGAAAAATAGCAGTTGGATTGTTCACCTAGAAGCAGGCGATTACCATGTGGTTCTAAATGAAGTATAGTGGATTTTATCTTGCTGATAAGAGACAGGAGTACTGATAATCTTTCCTAAGATATTTTCCTTTACACTCATTCCTGAAATACAGTGAGTTGGGGCCAGGTAGTAGTGAAGATTCTTATTTCTGAGGAAAAAAGTTGACTACTTTACCTTGAATGCCCCAATCAATCTTAAAATTCAAAGTTGGGTCCTATTAGAGTGAACCAAAATAAGTAAGGAAAAGAGTATCTCAGTGAGCTGGGAAAGACAAGTTTATTATCCCTGTAACTTTTAACATATTTACCCACTTACTTAACAGATGGCCATTGTGCACCTACTATGTGCCAGGCACAGTGTCTAACACTATGGGATCAAAAGACGAATTGGACATGATTTAATTACTTGGGAAAAATAAGCAAGCCAATCACATCCACACCAAAATGTAATGATCGCTACAAGGAACATAAGCCACAATGCTAAGAGATAAATCACGAGAATCTAAATTATCAAGGAAGTTTCCCTAAGATCTGAGTAGGCATTAACTTGATAAATTGGAACAACAGATCTTGCCTTATGCCTGCAGGTGTAACGTAGGGAGGCTTGATCTGCGTGACTCACTGGAGGAACTCAAAGCAGTTGGGTCTGCCTATTGCAGAAATTGCAAACATTGTATCAGAGATGAGGTTAGAGGAATGATGGGCACCCAATCAGGGCTAATTAAGGACTTTGTTGTTTATCAAGAAAGCACTGGGGAGTCATTGAAGGACTTGACTTGCCTACATATGTGATTTGAATATAGTCCCTACCAGCTGTGTCGAAGGTTTGGGGGAACCAAGACCAGAGCCAGAAGAACACTTCAGAAAACAGAATCGATTCAAAAAATGATCGGACCCTGAATAATAATCATTACCCTTAACTGAATATGTATCATAGGCTAGTAGTATGCTAAGTATTTTATAAACATCTCATATTATCTTCATAAGAAACCTCTACAGTAGGTATTAACTACCCATTTTAAAGACAAAGGACAGAGATTCAGAGAATTTAGATACCTTGATTGAGATTGCATAACTATTCCAGAATTTGGATCAAGGTCTGTTTGACTTCAAAATACAGGCACCAGGAGGCATCAGGCAATACTTTCAAGGTCAATGGTAAGAATCACTTAATAGACAATTCTATCATTCACCAAAAAGAATTCAGATGCAGACACAGAGTTTTGGGGGAAACATAATAAGCTATATTGTGGATATGCTGAATTTGAGCTGCCAGTTGGACATCTAAGGAGAGATGCCACTGAGTAATTTCATACTTATCTAGAGTTTAAAAGAGACTTGGCTGGAGACTCATCCACAGGACAGTCACGGAAAGCCACATAAATGGCTATTCAGCCAGAGAGAAGTATAAGGTAAAAAGAAGGGTAGGTCAAGACAAAACACTGGGAAACAGTACTAAGCAGGAGGGTAGTCCATGAGTGGAGTTACAAGAGTATCCAGGATGAGTCCAGTGTGAAGTCAATCCATCAGTATGAATTATGCTTTTCACACACACAAGGTAATGTGTTGGGCCATAGAGATGATGCAAGAAAGTAGCAAAACATCAGAATTCCCCCCTCTGGAATATTGGGAAGAAAATTGCATGCATACACACAAACAAAAGGTTAAAATTAATACAAACATTTACAAAACCCCTCAGCGAATTAAGAAATGTCACCAGGCAGAATACCGGAAATTTCTTCCAAGTGGTTTAGGGAGTAAAACCTCTAAGTGAAGAGGATGAAGAAATTGCTTGGTGAACTAGGTTAATAAGAAAGGCTTCATGGAAAACACAAAACAACTGATTTCAAATGTAACCGGGCTTCAACAAACCATCCTGTTTAAAATTCAGATTTCGGGGCCCTGCCCTCAGTGGATCTGATTGAACGGGTTGGAATTTGACTCTGAACTGTGAACAAGGACTCCACGTGATTCTGAAGCAGATGATCTATCAATACCAAACTCAAGAAATACCATTTTAGAGAACGTTACAATGTGGACAGAGGTATTGAATGGTGTGTGCTGTGGGAAGGGGTGGGCATTTAAGGTGAAGAAAAGGCAAGAATAAAATTAAGTAGTCATGATAAATGAAAAACTGTTCTCACAGATGGTCCAAGAGTGTCCAGATTAGGAAACACTGAGGGACATAAGTGAAAGACACAGGCCATATTAGGAGAACCCTGAATACACGGGTAAGGATTTGTTCTCAACTGAAGAGATTTAATCATACTTGACAATTCAGACTCACTCAGTGGAGTTTTGCTTTCTGCAGTAGAGAATGTACATCACATTGCTCCTACAGCTGGAAAGTCTAAAAGTTCTTCTCTAAGTATGCTGACTTCGAGCTCCCTGGGCAGGGTAGGAGGTGGGCGAAATAATAAGACATGAGAGAGAAGAAGCTTAAAGTGGTTTGGTCCAAATCGTAAAATGCTCCACAGCAAGTAAGGTACAGAAATTTGATCAAGTTGCCCTGTAACTATCTGCTTCACTTAGGTTCTTGCTCTTTTGAGAATTATGACATTTTCAGAAAACCATTTTTCTTCCTCCAAAGTGGCACTTAAAACACACTAACAGACAATTAATTACTGTTTGTAACAACCCATGAAGTTACTCCTCCAAACTACAAATGTGTGAAAATACAGACAAAAGGTGGGAATTTATTCCAAGACTCTGACAATGAATTGTTTCATGGATAATGAATGATCAATTGCTTGATCTTATTTTTAAATTAATTTTATAAGATTTTTTGTCAGTCGACTTTTGTTTCAAAAAAGGAGCTTTATCTTGACTTAAAAGAAAAAAGGAAAAGGAGGTAACAATATTTAAGATTGAATATGGTGATCTTTTTTAAACTGTCCCAATGGAACCACAAGTTTCATTCTGAAGTGGCAAACACAGGGCACTGCAAATCCCAAGACACACTGGACTCATCCACTTTCACTTTCATGTGAGAGCCATGACTGAGTGCTGTCAAAGTCCTGCTCACGCGTACCGCTGGGGCCAGTGGTGTTGGACGTGCAAGGCTGTCATGAGAGAGGGACACCTAATTCTAATATGGAAACAGAAGCACCCATACTTCATCAGGTGGCCATAGTAGTATAGAGAAAAATAATCTGGGGTGAGAAATAGAAAAAGCACTAGTTTTGGGGCTGGAGTTGGTGTTTTATACAGGGCTATCACAGAAGACCTCACCAATGTGGTGACATTGGAGTCGGGACCTGAATAAAAGAGAAAGCACCATTCAGGTGTCTGAAAGGAAGTGTTCTAGGTGGTGGCTTTACTCCAACTTTGGATCGCAGTGTTACCTTTGTTGTGATTCTGCGCTGGAGGGATGTTTTTACTGATACAGACCAGAAACGTGTGGCAGTTATGCCTGCTTTCATAAATAACATTTGATGTTATGTCTAATAAGATAATAACATGCTCCTCTTGAATGCAATAACCATCTGTCCAACCACCATGTTTCCCAGAACATTTTTATCCCACGCATTGGATTTGGAAAAACTCTGCTGATATGGAACAGAAGAGCAAGACATAACATCCAAGGTGGTAACATTTAAATTCACCTGCCAAGTAGTATTTTATAAACCTAGCTTTCCTAGATCCCAATACTATAACAACACAAGGTTAAAACAAATTTGGTGTTCCCTGGGCAAGGCATCAGGATTGTTCTTCCAAAGAGGATGAGGAAAAACAGCTGAACAGCAAATTTGTTTTATTTTACAGAGGTCTCTGTGGATACTGCATTTGGAACTATTTGTCCTTTCTACTCATAAGGATTAAACAAGATTTTGACAGATCTTCCTGGTTCCAGATTCAGGTTACGCTAGTCCAGTGTTCATTTTTGGCTTCTTCGAAGTGTCTTAAATCCATCACGATTCATTCTCTTTCAAATATGTATTCTTTAATTGCCTGGGATATTTGTCTCCCATCTCTTTCACACTGAGGTGAGCTTCTTAGCAAAATTCCTCCGTCTCCTAAGACAGCAGTCTCTTTGGATGTACAACTTCTCCTAAAACAAAACCCTTCATTTTTTTTTTTTATCTTTTACCTCCTACTCCATGTCAAGTTTCCTCTCAAACTCTCCAATACATTTTAGCTTATCCTCTGTTAAATTGGAAAATGACTATCTCATAAAATTTTATGCATCCAGCATAGATAATAAATGTAGGCAATTAACAAAGAAGCTATCTTTTTGTAAACAATGCTAAGATGGTTTCTAGTGCTGATAAACATACATACATGACCATTTCAACATTTTGATTTCAAATATCTTATTAGTAAACAAGATAGATTTACATCAGATGATTCAGTCCTCTAAAGGCCAAACAAAGAAATAATTATAATTCCAGAGTGGTAGCAGTAAATAGTTCCTTGTGGCCTTATTCCAATGTCAACACTTCATTTTAATGGTGCCTGGATATCTGCTGTTCATTGTGAAATCCTTGAACATATTTAACAACCTGCTTAGAGTATATTGAGTTTATGGGGATGACCAAATGAAGCCTGAAAATTTATTGTAAGGAAATTGTGCGGATTATATGAGAGATATTCATTCTAATTTAGGGCTGAGCAGAAGCATGCAAAATGTAAAGATTTGAATAGGACAGTGTTTAGACAGGTACAGTCATGCCTGTTATCACTCTTGCTCATTGTCAATGTCCCCCCTCTTTAGGATATTTCTCTTAATTCTTGATTAGCAGGCTCCAGAGCTGTCCCCAGAGTGTGATAACACTAATGTGATAATTCAGATAGTACTTTGCAGAGCGTTTTTTACATGTGTTGTCTTTTTCATGCTCTCAACCATCCCAAGAGCAGGCGTTATTATGGTTATGCCATGTATGAGCAAAAGGGGGCTTGATTCCAATTGACCCAAGAGAGTTAAGTAACTAACGATTTTCTTCTTCCCCCAAAAGGTGTATGTATTTGTGTTTGGTTTTGTTTGGTAGTCTAGCATGCACTTCCCTTTCCTAATTAATGGAGGGAGGTGCAAGCTATCATCATGTGTGTGGTCTTTGGGTCAGCAAGGTTCTGCTTCCCACTGTAGGAACTGTCAACGGCCAGATCCCCTTCTTCTCAAGAGTGTGGCTCATGGGCGCCTGGGTGGCTCAGTTGGTTAAGCGACTGCCTTCGGCTCAGGTCACGATCCTGGAGTCCCGGGATCGAGTCCCACATCCGGCTCCCTGCTCGGCAGGGAGTCTGCTTCTCCCTCTGATCCTCCTGACCCTCCCCCCTCTCATGCTCTCTCTCTCTCAAATAAATAAATGAAATCTTTAAAAAAAAAAAAAAAAGAGTGTGGCTCATTAGCTGGGCACAGTTGATTTAATTTCAAGACAGAATCTTGAGGAAAAAAATCCAAAGATGAAGGAATGACAAGAATATACTTGTATTAGGCGTGTCTGACAAAGGTAGCGTTTGCAAGGCCCAGCAATACCCATGGAAGCCCATATATCACAAAACTAAATATTTAAAAGTTATAAATCAGTCTAATGAACTGTTTAATAATATGCATAATATTTTTATTCTTATACCTTGACGAATGTTATTTTCATAAAAGCAAGGTGACCAGGTTTGAATTTAGAATTCTCAGATCCCATGGAGCAGCATGCTGGATGCTGGAAGCTTGAGAAGAGTGGGCCCCTAGGGCTTGGCCCTCGTCTGCCGGCCCGCTCTCTTTCTCTTTGTGTTCCTGGTTCTGTCCTGCTCTGCAAGGGGTTTTGTGCCTATGCATACGCACACCCTGGACTGCAGATCCAACCTCCATTTCTATCCCTCAACAGAAAGTTTTACCTTGGCCACCCCTGCCTGTGGTCCATTCTTGAGTGGGTAGAGCCTGTGAAGAGACCTGCATAGTTCTGGCGGTGGATTCAGAACTATTTCTGCAAGGAATTCTGGGGTCTTTTTTTTTTTTTTTTTTAAGTTTTTATTATTATTATTTTTAAAGATTTTATTTATTTTTATTTGAGAGAGAGAGAATGAGAGAGAGCACATGAGAGGGGGGAGGGTCAGAGGGAGAAGCAGACTCCCCGCTGAGCAGGGATCCCGATGCGGGGCTCGATCCCAGGACTCTGAGATCACGACCTGAGCCGAAGGCAGACGCTTAACGACTGAGCCACCCAGGCGCCCCGGAATTCTGGGGTCTTATGTATCCAGAGCATGGTCAAGAACACAGAACTTGGTGTTCCCTTTGTTTCATAGACTTTTGCTTCATAGAGAAGGTTGTATTCAGAAGAAGGCCAAGTTGTGTCCTTTAAAACCCAGAGCTTAGGATAAGGGCTCTTCTTGCCTGGACATGGGGCGGTACTGGGTGGCGATATCCCATCCAGAAATTTGTTACTTCTTAGCTTCTAGATCCCTTTGGTTCTTGCTGGTTTTCTAGGCAGGTTCTCTTAGCTCCTATTCATTCTCTGAGGCCTCTACATACTTTCAGTCCAGTCCTCTGGCTTAGAATAGCCAAACTCGTTGTTGTTGTTTACAACTGAGAACCTTGTTTGAAATACACAGTCTGTCATTTCTTCCACAGGATGAGGATGGTAGGGGGTTTCCAGTGGCTACATAATGATGGATGAAAACAGCCTGAATAATGTTAAGTACCATCAGTCCATGATGAATCATCTACTGTCCTCATGGAAAAACAGGTAGATAGGACCGCTCCTCTGCCTTTTTATATATTCTATCAGGTTTTTTTCTTTTCAGGGTAACCTGAGCTAACCTCTCAGGTGAAATATTGGGGGAGTGATACAGGGCCTTGTGCTCGTTGCTGTAAACACTAAAATGCTATTTAGTTACTTAAAAAACAATTAAAAATATCTTCCAGATTACCAAATCAACAGATATCCATTTGAGAAAGACTTATAAATATAGACAAATGAAGGGGAAGGCACACATCCATAATCATCCTACTATCCACAGATAATCACTGCTATTAACAGATCACTGTTTTGAGTATATCTTTAATTAAAAAGGATCATACTATACATGCTCATCTAAAACCTGTTTTGTTCACCACATCCTGTATTATAAGCACATCCATTTCAACCAATATTTCCAAGAATTTTTAAAAATGGGTGAGTATTGTATCATTGAATGTTGTGATAGTGCCTAAACTAATACTTACTGTTGGACATTTTGGTTGTCTTAAATTTTCACTATTAGAAATATTAGTGAACATCCTTGAAATGAAATAACTATACATATGCTTAATTATTTTAAAGGATATACTTCTATAACTAGAATATTCATTTCAGAGACTTTACATAACTGTAGTATCTGAATACTATTTAAAAACATTATAACCCATGCAAGGAGTAATTATATACTAAATAGCATGTATCTATCTAGCATATATTTTGATTAAGAATTAGTAAAATATAACAACCCAGTATTATTTAAGTCCTTTATATTAATTCAATGTGTTACATACAATAGACTCTGGAAAGACCTTCACACAAATCTGGAGGCAAAAAAAGATTTCTTTCAATTAAATAGTGACCTACTTTGCTGTTTCTTAAAAAAAAAAATGCTTTGTTGTGGTATAATTCACATACCATCCAATTTACCCATTTAAAGAGTACTAGTTATTTATTTGTTTATGATTTTATTTATTTATTTGAGAGAGAGAACACAAGCGGTGGGAAGGGACAGAGGGAGAAGCAGACTCCCCGCTGAGCAGGGAGCCCGATGTAGGGCTCGATCCCAGGACCCTGAGTTCCTGACCTGAGCCAAAGGCAGCTGCTTCCCTGACTGAGCCACCCAGGCGCCCCTTAAAGAGTACAGTTTAATGGCTTTTAATATATTCATTGAGTTGTACAACCATCACCACAATCAATTCTAGAAAATTTTCATTACCCTCAAAAAAAACACTATACTCCTTAGCCTCCACCCCCAAACCCTATCTTCCCCAATCCTAGGCAACCACTGATCTGTTTTCTGACTCTATCTATTTGCCTATTTTTGACATGATATAAATGAAATCACACAATGTGTGGTCCTTTGTGATTGACTTCTTTCACTTAGTATGATGATTTTAAGGTTCACTTATGTTGTATCAGTAATTAGTTCCTTTTTATTGCCGAATAATATTTCACTATATGGTTATGTCTCATTTATTTGTCCATTCATCAGATGGACATTTGGGTTGTTTCCACTTTGAGCTATTATGAATAATGCTTCTATGAACATTTGTGTACAAATGATTGTGTGGACATATGTTTTTGTTACTCTTGGGTATACATGTAGGAGTGAAATTGCTTGATCATATGATAACTGTATATTTAACCATGTGGGGAACTGCCAGATTCTTTGTTTTCCAAATCAGTTGTACCATTTTACATTTCCACCAGTAGTATAAGAGGGTTCCAATTTCTCTACATCCTTGTCAATACATGATATTACCTGTCTTTTTTATTATAACCATCCTAGTGGCATCTTATTGTGGTTTTTATTTGAATTTCCTGATGGCTATTGCAGTTTCTCTATTTTTTAAAAAATATTAGCCCTTAAAAAGAAGTCCAGAAACATTAAAAATGATATTAACTCCATTTCACAATATTTTGTGTTGATAATTAAACTGATTTTCCCTTTATTTTTTTAAATAAAGTAATCCACAAACCTATAGTTAAAAATATTTTTTTAATAGATTATGATATAGCTAAGCATTATTCTCCTTTCTTATAAATGTTGACATTCATCATTATCTGTCTGTGGTTTCTAAGAATTTATCATTTACAGTTTTATATAGCATTATGACTAAGTTTAGTAATTTTCTATTAATGAAGAGGTACTAGATATCCCTCAGTTCAGAATGCTGTATTCTCTGATAGGAAAATTGATGAAATGTTCCTTTGAAAAACAGATTTTAGCAAATCAAGAGCTTCTCTTTAACAGATTTTTAATTTTGTGTGTTTTAAAATTTTTTATTAAAAGATGGATTTTTACTGTTGATTGACTCGGCTCAAAGGAGGATGTCTGATATGAAGCAATAACGGTGTAATGTTAAATACAGTGTGATGAACCATCTAATTGGATCTTGAAAGTTAAATCTTGCTGCACAGGAAACAACTCTTGGGATACTTTGAAAACTATATGTGACTCAATGTGCAGCTTTATTTTATAACATAGAAACAGTGTTCAACCAGTGAGGTAACAGAGTTTGATATCCTTGAGACTTTGAGGAAAGGCTGAAGGGCAAAGTGGTGAATTTGTTTTTAATACAAATCCACATGCATATATTGTAGGTCTCAGATGGATTTGCAGGAAATCTTGTTCTCAGATGAATAAAAGTGTGCAAACTCGTTTGAATAAAAAAAATTCAGAAAGCAATATCTGTGGTGTAAGCTAGAACAGGTATTTCATCAACAAACTCAAAGACGGCTCACGGGGCCTCTGGAAGAACCAAGCTTTATATTGATATATATTCTAAGAAAGGATTTCAGTTGCCTGTTGCATCAAAGACAAGATTGACTGAGATTCAGATCTAATCTCCTGACTTCTGGAGAACGGACCAAACAGATGACATGGCCAGACTGAAAGATTCATAATAAATCTGAGAGGGGGAGGAAAAAGGCTATGAAGCAATACTAAGATAGCTACCGGATTGTGTTCACTAGCTTTGAACTTGGCCACCTTAACCTGACCACTGAGTAGCAGTGTGACCTTGAACAAATTGCTCCATTTCTCTGACCTTTGTTTTCATAAGTAAGGTGGAGGCAGCTACATCCCAGGGTCATTGTGTGAATTAAATGGGATAATGTCTGTTCAAGCAGTTATTCAAGTGCAACTTCTCATTGTCCTACCTATAATAGGCATTCAAAAACAATAATGGATTAAGCACTTAACTCCGTGCCAAGCACTTTTTATTTTATTTTTATTTTTTTAAATATTTATTTATTTATTTGAGAGAGAGTATGTGTGTGAATGAGTGGGGGGTAGGACAGAGGGAGAGGAAGAGACAGAATCTCAAGCAGACTCTCCACTAAGTGCAGAGCCCAATGTGGGGCTTGATCCCAGGACCCTAAGATCATGACCTGAGCTGAGTTGAAGAGTCAGATGCTTAATCAACAGAGCCACCCAGGAGCTCCTGTGCCAAGCACTTTTTAAATGCCTTATATCTACTGATTCATATAATCTTCACATCAACTCTAAAAGAAAGGTATAGTATTTTTATTTTACTTTATTTTTACAAATATGGGACAGAAACTCAAATACAGAAAGTATCAGTGACTTGCCTAAGGTCACACAGCTACTAAATAGTGAGCCTAGGATATGAACCCAGGCAGCAGTTTTAAACATCTTACTAGTAGTACCCAAATATGTCCAAGCAAATATAACTTTAGAGTCATAACACAAATTTAGTATAATTTAATGTATAATTACTATTTTTATACCAAAAACTAAAATTACTTTCTTAAAAATTAGTTTGAGAATAATAATAAGTCTAGGACATATAAATTTAGAAAACAGGGTTATTTCATGGGTTTTGTAGTCATCCTTAATAAGATGACTTCATGAAATGACATAATTCGTTTTTTAATAGAGTATTTGATACCTATTCCCATAGGTCACATAACATGATTATTGTAGTGTTTGAGTCAAATAAATTATCTTGGACTTAACTCCCAGTGATTTTAAAGACAGGTAACTTCATGACTCTAACAAATACATCATCTAAAAGCCAGGAAGAGTCAACACACTGCTATGTTACAATTAACGGTGTTTGTCATGACTCAATCACAAGGTCCTCAACCATTCCTTAAGTGTATTAATCACCATAACACTATAGGTCAAGCCTACACCCTAAAATTTAGGTCCCAAAGTGCACTCCAAATCAAATTCTAGACTCACATTTAGAGTGAGTCTCCTGGTAAAAGAAAAGATTACCACTTTAAAGCAAGCATTGACACTTTCAGTCTGATTTAGGGCTCTGACTCTACAGTCATCTGCATATGAATATTGAGTCCTTTCTTCCTCAGAGACATGTGGCTGATTCAGCTAAGACCCTAAAAAATGCACTGTTTAAAAGGGCAGCCACTAGCCACGTGTGCCTATTGAACACTGAAAATACGGCTAGCCAGAAATGAGATATGGTATAAGAATAAAGTACACACCAGATACAATAAACTTAGTTCAAAAAAAAAAAGAATGTGAAATATCTCATTAATATTTTTTTGTAATGAGTACATGTTAAAATGATGACATTTTGGATATATTTGGTTAAATAAGCTATATTATTAAAATCAGTTTCACACGTTTAACTATGAATATGGATATTAGAAAATTATAAATGATGCATGTGATTTGCCCTGGATTTCTGTTGGGCAGTGCTGCACTTACAAAACTGATAGAAAGATTCTGATGTTTTTTTGGAAGATGGAGAACTGAAGTCTTCAAGTCAGTGGTCTGGGAAGTACACTCCCAGCCAGAGAAATAGAGTCAAAACTTGGGCTGAGAAGAAAGAGCCCTTTGGAGTAGGTCTATGATTTCACTAGAGCCTTTGACCCCACAAAAAAAAGAAGGCTTACTACTTGTGTAGAGTCAGGGAACTTGAGTTCACTGGAGAGTGTTCCAGGTTTGAGACTTTGCACTGCCAACTGCACAGTAGTCTAATAGCCAAAACCATTGATGCAGGGAAGTTCTTGGGAAATAGACTCTGAGGCACAGATGAGCATGCAGGAAGTTTATTGGTGAGTACTCTTAATTTTAACACCTGTGGGGTAAGGAAAGAAACAAGAATAGGAAGAGTGAGAAATACAGTTTCTTCAGCTATCCTTGGGAGGATCTCTGAAGTTGGGATGGCCCTTTAGAATTCGAGTTCAAGCAAAGACAGTGAGAATTTATGCACCTACATCAACCAGTCACTGGACAGGTTGTCCCTGGGAATGCAGTGTGAACCTGGGTGAGAGGCTTTCTTCAGTCAAGGCCAATCTTGGCGAGCCTCAAGAGCTGAGTGCAATCAGCGGGAAGGGTAGGCATAGGTCCTTCAGTCTGAAAAAGAGTCTGGGCAGGGCGCCTGGGTGGCTCAGATGGTTAAGCGTCTGCCTTCGGCTCAGGTCATGATCCCAGGGTCCTGGGATCAAGCCCCGCATCAGGCTCCCTGCTCAGCGGGAAGCCTGCTTCTCCCTCTCCCACTCCCCCTGCTTGTGTTCCCTCTCTCGCTGTGTCTCTCTCTGTTAAATAAATAAATAAAATCTTAAAAAAAAAAAAAGAGTCTGGGCAACACGGCGGCATCAACTACAGTTCATTCCTTGCTATGGGTGTTCTACTTCTTTGTATAAGTTTGGAGTAGGACCTTCAAGGATTCCAGTGGGCTTCCTGGAGGAAAATTATAGACCTCATCACAGCAGCTGGTCTCAAGGTCACACCCGATACCCACTTTCTATCTTCTACCATCCATTCCAGATTCCCCTAACCCTCAAATATAACCTCCACTCTTCTAGATGGATCATCTGGTGCCATGAGAGCCTAGGTGCTATACTTTCCTCAGGCTGTGGCTGTCGAACATGTCCATTTACTAACACAAATTGTCAAAGTTTTTCTAAAAGTGGATTACCCGAATGCCCAACATATGCCTCTTAGTTTGTTCAGGGTACTATAGCAAAGATACTATGGACTGGTATTGTGCCTTAAACAATAACAGTTCTGGAGACTGGGAAGTACAAGATCAAGGTGGCAACAGATTTAGTGTCTGGTGAGGCTCTGCCTCCCGGTTCATACATGGATGCTGTCTTCCCTGTATCTTCAATATGGCGGAAGGGTGAGGGATCTCTCTAAGGTCTTCTTTTTTTTTTTTTTTTTTCCTAAGGTCTTCTTTATAAGGGCACTAATCCCATTCATGAGGGCTCCACCCTCATGATCTAATTACCTCTCAAAGGCCCCACGTCCAAATACCATCACACTGGGGGGTTAGGATTTCAACATGTGAATTTGGAGTGTACACAGACATCCAGTCCATTGCAGCCTCCCTGGAGTGGCAGCTCTACCTCCTGAGATGGAGGACCATGGACAATGAGGGTTGATTATGTCTATCAGGAGGGTAACTTCTTTTCTTGTCTGCTGGCCCCTTGCCGTAAGAAATTCAAAGTGCCCAGGCAGCTACCAGAGGTTAAATTTCAATAGGATGATGATATGCCTGTGGCAGAAACATTATCCCTTTGGGAACCAAGATCTTTAAAACCACAGACCCTAGAATTTCAGAAACAAGAAGCACACATTCCTCAAAGGGATAATTAGGAATGTTGGTAAAGGCACCACTCCTACTTCTGGTCCTTGGTTCTCACCTATGCATTCTACTTATTAGGGACCTGTCGCCATATCATGCTCATTGATTTAGAGTATATGCTATGTCCTGGAAGATGTTATTACATCTCACAGGGAAACATACCTGAGTTTGCACCTCCATTGTGTTTAAACAGGCTGTTTTGTCACTCTGTCCGATGGGCATCTTCTGAGTTATGTGGCATGGAGATCCGATAGGACCAGTAGATCCTATCATCATGTACCCCACTGATGATCCTGCTTTGCTTTAAAGTGGGTCCCTTGGACTGACATAATAAATGAAATGACTATCATTGAATCCAACACTCTAAGCTCTCAGAAAGTGATGTTAGCTGAGACCCTGCAAGTAGGAAAACAAATCCATATTCAGAATATATCTCTGTTACTGTCAAGATAAGTCACTGCCTCTTCCAGGAAGAAAGGAGTACACTGTGGGCAACTTGTACTAGCTGGCTAGCTGATCTCCTCAAGGAATGATGTGATATTGGGGACCAAAATTTAGTCTTTGTTTCTGGCAGGTTGATATTTGGTTTGGTAGCACCAAGAACTAGACAAGATTAATGAGAGGGAGCTCCTGCTGTTAATCCCATGTACAGTCTCTATCCCTTACACCAGAGGTACTCCCTTTATGTATCCTTTTTTTTTTTTTTAAGATTTTATTTATTTATTTGAGAGAGAGAGAGAGAAAAACAGCATGAGAGGGGAGAGGGTCAGAGGGAGAGGGAGAAGCAGGCTCCCTGCTGAGCCCGATGTGGGACTCGATCCCAGGACTCCGGGACCATGACCTGAGCCGAAGGCAGTCGCTTTAACCAACTGAGCCACCCAGGTGCCCCCTCCCTTTATGTATCCTTACGCTACCACTCACGTTGCCAATGACAGAAGCTGGCTGAGGCATTTGGTTTTGTTGTCCCTTTCAGGATAGATGCTTTCTGGTGGGTGTTAAAATGCAGTTCAAATATTTTCATACATTGTACCCACTCCCATAGTTCCAGCTACATGCTACTACTCCAGATATCCTTGTCTGTGATCTGATCTCTCTCTCTCTAGGCCCCTGACTATTTCTCCAGGTTATTCATCCCCACACACAAATCTGTATAAATTCCAACCGGAGGCTATATCTAGTTCTATACAAACTAGATGACCAGCTGTACTGGTCATAATTGAGGAAAATCTGACCCTAGGAGGGGATTGTGGCATCGACAGGTGTAGCTTTCCTCACCAAAAGCCAATTCCAAGAGAGTTGATAGTTGAGGACCCTCAGCAGTCCTCTAAGTAGCTGAGGGACTATGTCCTTCAGTGCTGAGGAGGCACCTGGGCTGAGTATAGCATCCAGTATTTATCTATTTTATCTTTGCATAATCTAAGGCTATGAATCAGCATTGCATTATTATCTTAAAAGCCCAAGTTGAAGATGAACATGGAAATCTACTGTAGTGGAAAATTGGGAAATGAAAGAATATTTAGTACCTTGTAAGCTATTTGCATCCCTACTCATTTCCTCATCATTTTTCTTTGATTGCATTTAAATATATTTTTTACTTTCTGGATATGTCAGATAGGGGTGACTGCCTAGCTCTAAATTACTGAAGGAAGCACAGAGAGTCGTGGCTAAGAGCAAGTAGAGAATAAAGTGGGCAGGTCTAGCACATACGTGGCAGAAAAGATATCTGCGGCATGTTTGGGGGCTGCAGACTAGATGGATCATCTCAGGTGAGTCATTACATTCATGTGGACAGTCAAGTATCTTTAGATCATCTGTATACAGACTCCAGGACAATGCCCAAACTTCATGTAGATCCACAAGGTCTCTCCGGTTCCTGTGTTACCAGCTAGTAAGTTCTGCCTGCAGAGAGTTATTTAGCCTGGATGAGTTCTTGGAGCTGCAGAAATACTCCTCTCCCTGGAAGGGACTTATGCAGTGAATGAATCTGGCTGGATTTTATCAGGGTCTCAATCAAAATAGAAATCGTAACTATTGTTTAACAAACCAAGCTCTCTGGAGTTTGAGAAACTGACATGATTTTACATGCATTTATATTAATTTCTTTTACTGTTCACTTTAAAGAAGAGGGTTATTACTATAATATCTCTTAGCAAAATAGCTCGGCAGACAAATTTACTGAAGCTGAATATTATTTCGGTAGAGTCATTAAATTTCTTTCCATACCACGGTGAGCTCAAAAGATACCACTGGCCTTTCAGGAATCCTTAATTCAGTAGGTTCTTTGTATGACTCATACTAATGATTCCTTAGAGCTCCTTTAGTCTGAACTATTCAATATCTATTTTACCCTAAAGCAAAAGTTTTGGTAAGGTATGTAACAAACCCTTACTAGTGTATTTGTAATAGAAGTCTCAGAAGGGATTTAATTAAAGTTTAAGGGCAATGAATCTAAATAACACAATTAAGGATTTTTCTGTAAGAAATCTTAGGATGATCATTTAAATTTTAGTAACACCAACAGTAACATTCTTCTAAAATAAGTCCAGTATTTTAGAAGTGTTAAAAAGCCACCATTTTCTTTATATATTACTGAAAAACCCTGTCATGCAAATTCTGGTTATGAAAATGATTCCAATTTAAAGTATTTCCTACTGTAACAGCCCAGCCACGGATTGTGTGTTTAATCTCGTTGACACCATACCCTCGGTTATCACCTGATCAAACAAGAATGGACTTCCATTAACAAGACACTATCCTCCAGGAAATATCCACAGTTTACACGAAACTACGAAAGTCTAAAACTGCTGCAACACAGCATATAATTGTTCCCTTCAGTTTTCTTAGAAGAACCTTCTGCTGCTAAGAGGCAATTGGGCAGTCCTCCTGGGAAAAACCTGAGTTAATAGAAAAGTGATGAACGAAGATCTCAGTAAACATTTGAGCTAGACTCCTCTATGGTTCTCACATTCCTTAATACTTTGGAACATTTTATGATACTCCAAACACACTTCTCAGAGTAAAAAAAAAATAACCAAAGACAAAAATCGTAAAGAGAATATTTAAAAAATTATTTTATACCAGGGCTATGGGGAAAACCTGTGAATCAGATCAAATGTTAGTGAATACTCTTTTTTATATGATATATTAAGTACCTAAATATAATTTAGCATATGAAATCATACGCGTGCTATTTGGCAATATTTTTTGGCTATTATGTATCATTAAAATATATTTCATACCAATAAATGCATTTCTAAAATATGGTTTTTATTGTTTGGTTTAAGTTTATTATATAAATGTGACATACATTAATAAATCCATCCTGTATTATTGCTTATTTAAGCTGTTCACACTTTTCACCATTATAAAAATGCTTGCTGTGAAGTTAAATATTGATGCTAATTCTTAATTATTCCACCAGCATAAATTCCCAGAATTAGAATTGCTGTATGCATATTTTAAGGCTTTTGATAGTTTTTAAGGCCTTTACTGTTCTTAAGCACAGTTCTAATAAATTTGGGTCACATTCCTGGAATAATAGCAGAAATTAATTATGTGGACACACACCTGACATCTTTGGGGTTGTTTTCTTCCCTTAAAGCACACCTGGAATTTCATGTACTGACAAGAAACAATCTGATTTAAAAAAATGGGCAGAGGGCCTAACTAGACATTTTTCCAAAGAAGAAATACAGATGGCCAGCAGACACATGAAAAGATGCTCGACATCACTATCAGGGAAATGAAAATCGAAACCACAAAGAGATATCATCTTATACCAGTTAGAATGGCTAACATCAAAATGACAAGAAATAACAAGTGCTGGTGAGGCTGTAGAGAAAAAAGAACTCTAGTGCACTGCTGGTGGGAATGCAAGTTGGTACAACCAGTGTGGAAAACCCTGGCAGTCCCTCAAAATATTTCTAGAAATAGAAATACCATATGAGCCAAAAATTTCACTACTGGGTATTTACCCAAAGAAAATGAAAACACTCATTTGAAAACATATTTGCTCCGCTATGTTTATTGCAGCATTATTTATAATAGCCAAGATACAGAAGCAATCTACTCGTGCCCATCAATAGATAGATGGATAAGGAAAATGTGGGGTGTTTGTGTGTGTGAGCATATACATATATACATACACACACACACACATATATATATAATCATATATAGTGAAATACTACAGAGCCATAAAAAGGATGAGATTGTGTCATTTGAGACAACATGGGTGGACCTTATGCTAAGTGAAATAAGTCAGACTGAGAAAGAAATATCATATGATTCCACTCATAAGTGGAATCTAAAAAAAATAAATAAACCAAAAACAGAATCAGACCTATAATTACAGAGAACAAACTGATGGCTGCCAGAAGGAAGGGGGGTAATGAGTTGGGCAAAATGGATGAAGTGGAGTGGGAGATACAGGCTTTTAGAATAGGTTATGGGAATAAAAGGCACAACACAAGGAATACAGTCAATGATATTATAATAGCGATGTAGCAGGACACATGGTAGCTATTCTTGTGGTGAATATAGCATAATGTATAAACTTGTCAAATCACTCAGTTGTACACCTGAAGCTAATGTAATATTGTGTGTCAACTATACAGGAAGAAAGAAAGAAAGAAAAGAAAGAAGAAAGAAAGAAAGAAAGAAAGAAAGAAAGAAAGAAAGAAAGAAAGAAAGAAAGAAAGAAAGAAAGGAAGGAAGGAAGGAAGGAAGGAAGGAAGAGAAAAGGAAGGAAGGAAGGAAAAAAGAGAAAGAAAGAGAGGGAGAAAAAGAAGAAAGAAAGAAAGAAAGAAAGAAAGAAAGAAAGAAAGAAAGAAAGAAAGAAAGAAAGAAAGAAAGAAGAAAGAAAGAAACAAAGAAACAAAGAAACAAAGAGAAAGAAAGAAAGAAAAAAAGGAAGGAAGGAAGGGAGAGAAAAGGAAGGAAGGAAGGAAAAAAGAGAAAGAAAGAGAGGGAGAGAAAGAAGAAAGAAAAGAAAGAAAGAAAGAAAGAAAGAAAGAAAGAAAGAAAGAAAGAAAGAAAGAAAGAAAGAAAGAAAAGAAAGAAGAAAGAAAGAAAAAGAAAGAAAGAAAGAAAGAAAGAAAGAAAGAAAGAAAGAAAGAAAGAAAGAAAGAAAGAAAGAAAGAAAGAAAGAAAAAAGAAAGAAAAAGAATCACAATATAGATAGGGGATCGTCTTTCAGGTATAACAAAGAAGAAAAAAATGTTGAGTACCATTGAAATATAGTATAAAAATTGGTATTATAAAGAAATTGAGAAAGCACATTAGAAGCGCCTAGATCAGCCTTGAGCATCAAAGTAATGAATCTCAGAAGAAATTATATCTAAGATGATCTGTGAAAGATAAAGATAAGTGGGATTAGTTAGTTGGAAGTGGGCACGGGCAGGGGGGGGATGTCAGGAGTATTCCAGCCAGAACCAACAGCAACTGTTAAGTGTTGAAATTGAGAAATAGTATATTTAGCAAATGAAAATAATTCATAATAGTAGGACTGTTGAGTTCAAAGTTTATCTTGGTGGGAGAGAAATGAGGTTAGAAAGGTAAGATTGGGATAGAGACATGTAGGAATTGTAAACCATCTTAAGTAGATTTTACTTTAGAGCCATGAGAAATCATTGATTGGTATTAAGCAAAGGAACAGCATGATTATATTTGAAATTTACAAGGATCACTTGGACTACATTGTGCTAAATGGATTGGAGCAGGGCCAAGTTAGAAGCAGGAGGGAAAATTACAGTGAGGCTACAAGAAATGATAACAGCATGACATGTGGTGATGCTAATGGGGAAGAAAGACTGGGGCGGATTTATCTACTGATGACAAGATGTTGTGATTGCTGGAATGGAGAGTGTGGGATGAGAAAGAGCAAAGAATGGGCCCCAGAAATCTGATTTGAGCATCTGGGATGCCACTCACTGAGATAGGGAACACATTCAGAGAAGCAAGTGTAGAGAGGGAGGTCGTAGGTATTGCATTTATTTTGGACAGGTTGAGATTGAGATACATGCAGGATAATCCCATGCTTGCTTGAGCAAGCAGACGAGTCTGAAGCTTAGAAAAAGAAAGGAATAGGCAGAGATAAAGATTGGGACATTGGAATTAATAGTATATATAGTAATCAAAAACAATCAAGTGGACAATCACCCAGAGAGAATGTAAAGACTGGGAAAAGAGTACAGTTTAGGCTAGAACCCCCAAAGATACCAATATATAAAAGGCAGAAGGTTACAGCAAAGAAATCTGAAATGAAGCAACCAAAAACAAAACAAAACAAAACCAAGAAGAGTGCAGGTCAGATAAATCAAGGAAGGAATATTATCATGCCCATTTGATAAAGCTTGTGGAGAAGATCAGAAATCTCCATAAATGTATTTTTAAAGTTAATCCATTGAGCACTTAAAACTTAAGATACAAAGGTCCTCATTCCTTAACTATAATTAACTTTTACAATATGAAGAATATCCTCCAACTAATAAAATCAAGAGCAATTTATGAAACATTTATAATCTTTGACATACTTGGTGAAAAGGAGAATATATAAACTAGTAAGAAGGAGATAATTGGGTTCAAATGAGTCACTCAAATGTTCAGTAAGCAAATTCCATGAGGGCAAAAATGATCTGAGTCATAAACAGTAGAGTCCCTGAATAAGGAACAGTAAATCAACTTGGCATATGGGTAACTGTGAATTAAAGAAAAGCCTCTAAGTAAAGACTCTCTACTTGCAGAAATGTAACGTTTTTGCTTGGTATTTCTTTCATAAAAAAAAGTACGAGACAGATTTTATAGAAATGTTAAAGGATGTGTTTGGAATCATTTGACTTAAAATATAAACTACATGGCAGAGAGCAAGTTCATGTGGGAAAGAGGCCCCAGAAGGGGCTGGCAGTGAGCTCTCCAGGGCAGATGCAGTCATGGATTGCTGACCCAGCTGTGACTCGCTGGCCATGCCCAACCCCGACAGCAGGGCTCCTACTGGAGAGACAGGAACGAGTGATTAATTTATTTATTAATGGTTCATAAATCTCCTGAGCAATGCTGAACAGTGAGGACTTAAAATGAAAGTTATACGAGGCTGAAGTTATTATTCTTTGTGAATAATGCAGTGCAAATAAGGTATGTACCACCTTCCAAAAAAAAATGATTAAGACAGGTGTCATTTTTTTTAAAGATTTTATTTATTTATTTGTCAGAGAGAGAGAGAGCACAAGCAGGGGGAGTGGGAGAGGGAGAAGCAGGATTCCCACTGAGCAGGGAGCCTGATGCGGGACTCGATCCCAAGACCCCAGGATCATGACCTGAGCCGAAGGCAGACGCTTAACTGACTGAGCCACCCAGGCGGCCCAAGATGTGAGTCATTAATGATTAACTTTTGGTGTGCTGTCCTTTACTGCCTTAAAAACAGAGGTATAGAAAGGTTTTCTCTTCTCTACACATTGACTGAAGATTATTGGCACGAAGAGTTAATTTTGATCCACTTTCCATTCAAGTTTCTGGTTCACTTCTCCTTAGGGAAACTTTTCACTGACTGCTCCATTCCACGTGCCTTGGTCACTGTTTCTTTGTCTATAATGAAAATCCACCCAGGGAATCTACATGTTCGTTTTCTTCAGCAGCATAAAACCCATGCCAAACCTCTGAAAGTCCTACCGACGCTTTCTCTTCTATTTGTGTTTATTTTTTCCCCTTCTGAGAAGTCACCTTTTTTTTTTTTTTTTTCCCATCATAAGTTTTAAGTAAACCTGAGAACAGTGACTAAATTAATGGTGTATTAACAGGTGTGTGTTTGCCTTGGCAACTTTTCCAAGTCAGCAAAATAAATATTCTTTTTATGACACAGAATCTTCTACACCAGAGTATAAGTTGAACAAATAATCCAATAACCTTGTCATGTATGTGTTAGTGGTAGCTCATTAACATATGGGAGATCCGTGTTTCAACTCTTAAAGCTGTGCTTAAATTTGCTTTGCTCAACCGAGGCCGTATTTGGTGTGTTCTGTTAGGACTTTTGGTTTGCCATTTCTCCCTTCCTACAGCATTTTGTTTTATCTCATATCACTTTGTTCTTTTTCATAGTTGTTTTGGATATTTTAGGTTTGTTATTTCTCCACAAATTTTGGAATCAGTTTATCAATTTTTTTTAAAGATTTTATTTATTTATTTGACAGAGAGAGATAGGGAGTGTGAGAGAGAGAGCACAAGAGCAGTGAGGGGCAGAGGGAGAGGCGGACTCCCCTGCTGAGCAGGGATCCCGATGTGGGGGGCTTGATCCTGGGACTCCAGAATCCTGACCTGAGCCAAAGGCAGATGCTTAACCGACTGAGCCACCCAGGCACCCCCAGTTCATCAATTTCTTAAAAAAACAAAAAAGGCTTTCAGGGTTTTGATCGGCACTGAACTGACTCAGGAGATCTATTTGGGGTGAATTGACATCCAAACAATATTGAGTTTCTGGTCCACGAATACAGTATCTCTTCATTTATAAGCTCTTTGAAATCTTTTATCATTTTTTAATAGTTTTTGGCATGTAAATCTTACACATATGTTGTTAGATTTATCCCTACATAATGGTTGACACTTTTTGATGCTATTGTTAATGGTACTTATTTAAGATACATTTTTAAATTGTTCATTGCTATCACATAAAGATACAATTGATATTTGAATTCTTGATCCTGTGATCTTGCTAATTCACATATTAATTCTTGCCATTCACCTATTAATTCTAATAGCTTTTTTGTAGATACTTTGTAATTTCCTATATAGATAGTCATGTTGTCTGAGAACAAAGACCATTTTATACATTCTTTTCCAATCTATGCATTTTTAACTTCTTTTTCTGGCCTATTGCACAACATCAGCAACATGCTGACTAGGAGTGGTGAGAGAGCATATGACCTTGGTTCCTAATTTAAGGGAGAAAGCATTTAATCTTTCCACATTAAGTATGATATTAGCCGAAGTTGTTTGTTTTTATAGATATTTCTCATTAGTTTGCTGAGAGATTTTTGGGGGGTTGTTTTTTAAAATCAGGAGTGGGTGTTAAATTTTGTCAAGTGCCTTTCTTGCAACTCTTGAGATAATCATATGTTTTTTTCTTACACGGTCTATTAATATGGTGAATTACATTGATTGATTTTCAGATGTTGAGATGGTCTTGCATTCTTGGAATAAACCTCTTTTGGTTGTGATGTATTATCATTTTTATGTTTGCTTGAGTCAATTTCCTAATAGTTTATTGAGGATTTTGTGTCTATGTTTCTGAAAGAAAGTATTTTCTTATAAAGTTTTTATGTTTTTCAACTCAGAGAATGCAATGAGAAGTAATATTTTCCTTTCTCTGTTTTCTGGAATAGTTTGTGTACAATTAATTTTATTTCTTCTTTAAATGTATTCACTTTGTTTTATTTCTTTTTAAAATATATTCGCCTGTGAATCCCCCTCGTCTGGAATTATTTTTGGAAAGATTTTTTTTTAAAGATTTTTTTATTTACTTATTTGACAGAGAGAGAGAGAGAGCAAGAGAGGGAACACAAGCAGGGGGAATGGGAGTGGGAGAAGCAGACTCCCGGCCAAGCAGGGAGCCCGATGCGGAGCTTGATCCCAGCAGCCTGGGATCACGACCTGAGCCGAAGGCAGACACTTAACGACTGCCACTCAGGTGTCCTTATTTTGGGAAAGATTTTTAACCACAAATTCAACTGATTTAATAAAAGTGGAGCTATTCAGGTTTTCTAACTTTTTTTTTTTTTTTAAAGAGAGAGCGAGAGCGTTCTTGCATGCAAGCGAGGGGTAGGGAGGTAGAGGGAAAGAGAGAGAAAATCCCAAGCAAACTCCCTGCTGAGCATGGAACCTGACAAGGGGCTCAGATCTCAGGACTCTGAGATCATTACCTGAGCTGAAATCAAGAGTTGGTTGCTCAACTGACTGAGCCACTGGGGCACCTTGATTGTTTTTTTTTTTTTTCCTCAGTTATTTAATTCATTATGAATTTAACCTTTTTTTTTTTTTTAAGATTTTTTTATTTATTCATTCGAGACACAGAGATACGGAGAGAGAGAACATGAGCAGGGGGAGAAGCAGAGGGAGGGGGAGAAGCAGGCTCCCCGCGGAGCAGGGAGCCCAACACGGGGCCGATCCCAGGACCCTGGGATCATGACCCGAGCGGAAGGCAGACGCTTAATGACTGAGCCACCCAGGCACCCCTGAATTCAACCTCTTTATCTTTGGTAATATTCTTTGCTCTGAAATCTTTTTCTGATTTTTTTTTTACTTTTTCTGATATTAATATAGCTATTCCAGCTCTTTTTTGACTAGTTTTAGCATGTTACATATTTTTCTGACATTTACTTTTAACATATGGTGTATCTTTTTCCATAATTTGTATTACTGCATATTTGGTCTTTATATCTAAAATGGATTTCTTGTCTTTTTTTTTATCCCACTTGACAATTGCTGCTTTGTAATTGGAGTATTTAAACTATTACATATAATGTCATTACAATATAATTAGATTGAAACCTATCATCTTATAATCTGTTTCAAATAGTCTCACATGTTTTTATTGCTGTTGTTTTGCTTATTTTCTGTCCCTTGCCTTATTTTGGATTGATTATATTTTACTATCCTAACTTATCTCCATTTGCTTATTAGCTGTAGTTTTTGTTGTTGTTGTTTTTTTATATAATTAGTGGTTGCTCTGGAGTTTCTAATATAAATCTTTACTTTCATATGCTAACTTGAGGTGGTACTATGGTATATATATATTATATACTATACAAAATATTGTATTCCTTTAAACATAGTGGTCTGTATACTGGGGTACAATTAATCTTCTTATAATCAGTTTAGACTCTTCAGGGTTGCTTCTAAGCTTTGTTGCAGCAGTATCAGACAGAAAAGAAGTCTTTAATTTATAGCTAATTCATCCCCATTACTTAGGGAATTCCCTCTGAGGACTCTGCCTAATACCCTCTTAATTAGCAAGTTTTTCTACTCTGGCTTTGTGAATTCTCAGAATTGTCACACTACTCTTTTTTGGTGGTTGTTTCTACATCTAGTATAATTGCTGTGCATGCATGTGCAGACCTATACTCAGCAGGCATCTGAGGACGTCCTTCTATAGCGCTCCAGAATTCTCTTCCTTTGCAGCACCCTCTTCTTCCAATAGTCTGCCTTGAACACCAAAACCCGCTCCTCAACTCAGCAAAACCACTAGACTCCATTTGTCTTTACGCCTTATATTGTAGCTTTGACACTCTACAGGCAATGATCTGGGGCTCTCCTAAAGCATCCTCCTTTGTTTTTCTTAAGGATGACTGTCCTTGCTACCTGCTGTTCAAAGTCTGAAACTGTTTTAAAAACATGTATTTGTATGATTTCTAGTGATTTTAGGTGGAGGGTTAATCTAGTCCTAGTTTTTTCCATTGTTGTCAATGTGGAAGTCCTTTTTCAATTATTATAGGCACATAAAAGGACTATTTGTTTTATATAATATCATTTCATATAGTTATATAATAATCCAGCAACTGTGTCAAATCTTCTTCTAAGCTTTAGTAGTTTATGCTTATAGTCTCTTGGGTTATCTATTTCAAAAACTATATTGAATGGTGATATTGTCAATTTTGTCTCTTCCTTTCTAAATCTTTTATCTATTTCTGTGCCTGGGTGGCTCAGTCATTAGGCATCTGCTTTCAGCTCAGGTCATGGTCCCAGAATCCTGGGATCGAGCCCTGCATCAGGCTCCCTGCTCCGTGGGAAGCCTGCTTCTCCCTCTCCCACTCCCCCTACTTGTGTTCCCTCTCTCGCTGTCTCTCTCTCTGTCAAATAAATAAATAAAATCTTTAAAAATAATAATAATAATAATTTTTATATAAATTAGACAATGCTACTAAGTCAGGAAACTACATTTAAAATGTGCTTAAAACAAAATGAAATTAGAAAAAAGTTGTATGCATGTTAAAGCTTTTGGTGGTCTTTTTTGGGGGTTTTTTGTGTTTTGTTTTTTTGCACTGTGCTAAAAATCAAATATATCTTACAGTAAGACAGTGTGCTGTTAACCTTAAAAATTAAACAACAAAGGTTATCAAGCTGCAAATGAGTTTATTTGAGAATAGCAAAGAAATTGCAATGTAGGACATGCAAACTGTGGCAAACCCTAAACAAGTCTGGAGAACAAAAGAGGGGAGCATCCTTTTATAGAGGAAAGAAGGAATCTGGAAGAAGTTGTTTTGAACAAAAGTTCATGGAAGGAAAATGAGAGTTCAAAGTGGTGGTGGCTTCTCATTAGCTATCAGGAAGGGCAGCTTGCAGTTGCCGGGCCAATAGAAAATCTTCCTTCTTCCTCCTAGACTGTGTAAGCTGTGGTAAGTGGTAGGGGTAAGAGCTCCCTTTTCATGGCTTCCTCACTCCATTTTGAATGAGGTTTTCTTTATTCATTTTCGCTTTTACATAAAGATTGTTCCTTGAAAGCATCACTGATGAGGAGTCAGTCTTTTCGTATTTAGTGGTTTGTCCCTTGATGCCAGGAAGGACATTTCCTGGTTGTCATGTCCCATGTTGAAGAAAGGGCATAGCAACTGGAAAGTATTTAAGGCCACCCTGAGTAACAAGGAAGGGCAGGAGGCAGAATTCTCAGGCATTTCCTATTGAAAGTCTATATCTTATCAAGGTTGTAAGTATTAGAAATCACCTTGAAACATTGAGACAGAATCACCCTATTGAGTATATTGTTTTTACAAAGGTTTGACAGGCAAAGTTTTTAAATGATTATACAAAGCAAAATGAGGAGCAGAATAATAATGGTCCTAAACCGGGAGGCTAAACCTGAAGGTAACCAGCTGAACAGATCAAAAGACCAAGGATCAGGGACCTGGGAGGCTCAGTCAGTTAAACGTCCCAGTCTTGGGGTTTTGGCTCAGGTCAGGCTCTCTGGGTCGTGAGATCGAGCCCTGCCTCAGGCTCCACACTCAGCATGAGGAGTCTATTTGGGATCCTTTCCCTCTTCCTCTACCTATCCCTCTGGCCCTGCCCCTGCTCCTGAGCATGTGTGCATGCACTCTTTCTCTCTGTCTCTCAAATAAATAAATAAATAAATAAATAAATAAATAAATAAATAAATAAAATCTTACCAAAAAAAAAGAAGACCAAGGGTCAGTTAGATTTTCTCCTAACCTGGGATTAAAATATAAAAATAAGTTATTCTAAATTCCAGAGGTAACCCCTTAGTGGTGTCCTAGGAGATAGGTATGATGACATTGTCTTTCCAGGCTAATGCCAAAGTAAAGAAGTGGAAGGTGAAAGGGTTTTATGTTAGTTAAAGTACGAAGTCTTGATCATATCTTGGGCATGATGCAGATGAAAGAGACATGAAATAATAAAATGAGTTCTTCATGGGAACTTTGGGAGCTTTGGCTTTATACAGGCACATACAACCTTATTCTAACATGAAAAACATAAGTTTTATCAAAATCTTCCGGTAGCCAGTGTACAATAGCATCCCATTGTTTTTTTTTTTTTTTAATTTTTATTTATTTATTTGAGAGAGAGAGAATGAGAGAGAGCACATGAGAGGGGGGAGGGTCAGAGGGAGAAGCAGACTCCCTGCCGAGCAAGGAGCCCGATGCGGGACTCGATCCTGGGACTCCAGGATCATGACCTGAGCCGAAGGCAGTCGCTTAACCAACTGAGCCACCCAGGTGCCCCAGCATCCCATTGGTTTTGTAGTGATCTAAGAATTAAGGAAAATTCATTACTACAAGGAGTCCTTGCTGGTTTCATGTTTTCCACAAGAGTCATTAGTGAAAACTGGCTTTAAACTGCATATAAGCGATCTCTAATAGTAGTTTAATGACGTATCTCACCATGACATAACACTTGAGGTTTGTTTTCTTTTTAAATATGAACAGCAATCATGTACCTAGGCAACTAAAAAATTAATCTTCAAAGAGTAAACATCCTTTTGAAAATAAATTTAATTTCATTCTAACCTGGAGACAGAAGATGCTATTTGATAAAGATAACAAAAGTTGGTGTGTATGCTTTGAATAATTTCATTTGTGGGTATTAACATTTTGAATAGTTTTTTTTTTTTTTAACATTCATGGTTATTTATTTATTTATTTATTTATTTATTTATTTATTTATTTAATTCTTATGTTAATCCCCATACATTACATCATTAGTTTTAGATGTAGTGTTCCATGATTCATTGTTTGTGCATAACACCCAGTGCTCCATGCAGAACGTGCCCTCCTCAATACCCACCACCAGGCTAACCCATCCTCCCACCCCCCTCCCCTCTAGAACCCTGTTTGTTTTTCAGAGTCCATCGTCTCTCATGGTTCGTCTACCCCTCCGATTTCCCCCGCTTCATTCTTCCCCTCCCGCTACCTTCTTCTTCTTCTTTTTTTTTTCTTAACATATATTGCATTATTTGCTTCAGAGGTACAGATCTGAGATTCAACAGTCTTGCACAATTCACAGCGCTTACCAGAGCACATACCCTCCCCAGTGTCTATGACCCAGTCACCCCATCCCTCCCACCCCACCCCCTACTCCAGCAACCCTCAGTTTGTTTCCTGCAATTAAGAATTCCTCATATCAGTGAGCTCATATGATACATGTCTTTCTCTTTTTGACTTATTTCGCTCAACATAATACCCTCCAGTTCCATCCACATCGTTACAAATGGCAAGATCCCATTCCTTTTGATGGCTGCATAATATTCCATTGTGTATATATACCACAACTTCTTTATCCATTCATCTGTCGATGGACATCTTGGCTCTTTCCAGTTTGGCTATTGTGGACATTGCTGCTATAAATATCGGGGTGCACGTACCCTTTTGGATCCCTACTTTTGTATCTTTGGGGTAAATACCCAGTAGTGCAATTGCTGGATCATATGGTAGCTCTATTTTCAACTTTTTGAGGAACCTCCACACTGTTTTCCAGAGTGGCTGCACCAGCTTGCACTCCCACCAACAGTGTAGGAGGGTTCCCCTTTCTCCGCATCCCTGCCAACATCTGTTGTTTCCTGACTTGTTAATTTTAGCCATTCTGACTGGTGTGAGGTGGTATCTCATTGCGGTTTTGATTTGGATTTCCCTGATGCCGAGCGATATTGAGCACGTTTTCATGTGTCTGTTGGCCATTTGGATGTCTTCTTTGGAAAAATGTCTGTTCATGTCTTCTGCCCATTTCTTGATTGGATTCTTTGTTCTTTGGGTGTTGAGTTTGATGAGTTCTTTATAGATTTTGGATACTAGCCCTTTATCTGATATGTCATTTGCAAATATCTTCTCCCATTCTGTCGGTTGTCTTTTGGTTTTGTTGACTGTTTCCTTTGCTTTGCAAAAGCTTTTTATCTTCATGAAGTCCCAATAGTTCATTTTTTCCCTTGCTTCCCTTGCCTTTGACAATGTTTCTAGGAAGAAGTTGCTTCAGCTGAGGTCAAAGAGTTTGCTGCCTGTGTTCTCTTTTAGGATTTTGATGGACTCCTGTCTCACATTGAGGTCTTTCAACCATTTGGAGTCTATTTTTGTGTGTGGTGTAAGGAAATGGTCCAGTTTCATTCTTCTGCATGTGGCTATCCAATTTTCCCAACACCATTTGTTGAAGAGACTGTCTTTTTTCCATTGGACATTCTTTCCCGCTTTGTCGAAGATTAGTTGACCATAGAGTTGAGGGTCCATTTCTGGGCTCTCTATTCTGTTCCATCGATCTATGTGTCTGTTTTTGTGCCAGTACCATACTGTCTTGATGATGACAGCTTTGTAATAGAGCTGGAAGTCCGGAATTGTGATGCCGCCAGCTTTGCTTTTCTTTTTCAACATTCCTCTGGCTATTCGCGGTCTTTTCTGATTCCATACAAATTTTAGGATGATTTGTTCCATTTCTTTGAAAAAAGTGGATGGTATTTTGATAGGGATTGCATTGAATATGTAGATTGCTCTAGGTAGCATTGACATCTTCACAATATTTGTTCTTCCAATCCATGAGCATGGAACGTTTCTCCATTTCTTTGCGTCTTCCTCAATTTCTTTCATGAGTATTTTATAGTTTTCTGAGTACAGATCCTTTGCCTCTTTGGTTAGATTTATTCCTAGGTATCTTATGGTGTTGGTTGTGATCTCTCCTCTTTCATTCATGATTTTGTTGATTTGGGTCATTTCTCTTTTCTTTTTGATAAGTCTGGCCAGGGGCATATCAATCTTGTTAATTCTTTCAAAGAACCAGCTCCTAGTTTCGTTGATCTGTTCTACTGTTCTTTTAGTTTCTATTTCATTGATTTCTGCTCTGATCTTGATTATTTCTCTTCTCCTGCTGGGTTTAGGCTTTATTTGCTATTCTTTCTCCAGCTCCTTTAGGTGTAGGGTTAGGTTGTGTACTTGAGACCTTTCTTGCTTCTTGAGAAAGGCTTGTATTGCTATATACTTTCCTCTTAGTACTGCCTTTGCTGCATCCCAAAGATTTTGAATAGTTGTGTTTTCATTTTCATTGGTTTCCATGTATTTTTTTTAATTCTTCTTTAATTTCCTGGTTGACCCATTCATTCTTCAGTAGGATGCTCTTTAGCCTCCATGGATTTGAGTTCTTTCCGACTTTCCTCTTGTGATTGAGTTCTAGTTTCAAAGCATTGTGGTTTGAAAATAGGCAGGGAATGATTCCAATTTTTTGGTACCGGTTGAGATCTGATTTATGACCTAGGATGTGATCTATTCTGGAGAATGTTCCATGGGCACTAGAGAAGAATGTGTATTCCGTTGCTTTGGGGTGGAATGTTCTGAATATGTCTGTGAAGTCCATTTGATCCAGTGTGTCATTTAAAGTCTTTATTTCCTTGTTGATCTTTTGCTTAGACGATCTGTCCATTTCAGTGATGGGGGTGTTAAACTCCTTCACTATTATTGTATTGTTGTCGATGTGTTTCTTTGCTTTTGTTATTAATTGCCTTATATAATTGGCTGCTCCCATGTTAGGGGCATAGATATTTACAATTGTTAGATCTTCTTGTTGGATAGATCCTTTAAGTAGGATATAATGTCCTTCCTCATCTCTTATTACAGTCTTTGGTTTAAAATCTAATTTGTCTGATATTAGGATTGCCACCTCAGCTTTCTTTTGGTGTCCATTAGCATGGTAAATGGTTTTCCACCCCCTCACTTTCAATCTGGGGGTGTCTTTGGGTCTAAAATGAGTCTCTTACAGACAGCATATTGATGGGTCTTGTTTTTTAATCCAGTTTGATAGCCTGATTAGGGCATTTAGCCCATTTACATTCAGCGTGACTATTGAAAGATAGGAATTTAGTGCCATTGTATTGCCTGTACGGTGACTGTTACCATATATTGTCTGTGTTCCTTTCTGGTCTATGTTGCTTTTAGGGTCTCTCTTTGCTTAGAGGACCCCTTTCAAGATTTCTTGTAGGGCTGGTTTTGTGTTTGCAAATTCCTTTAGTTTTTGTTTGTCCTGGAAGCTTTTTATCTCTCCTTCAATTTTCAATGACAGCCTAGCTGGATATAGTATTCTTGGCTGCATATTTTTCTCATTTAATACTCTGAAGATATCCTGCCAGTCCTTCCTGGCCTGCCAGGTCTCTGTGGATAGGTCTGTTGCCAATCTAATGTTTCTACCATTGTAGGTTACATATCTCTTCTCCCGAGCTGCTCTCAGGATTTTCTCTTTGTCTCTGAGACTTGTAAGTTTTACTATTAGATGTCGGGGTGTTGACCTATTTTTATTGATTTTGAGGGGGGTTCTCTGTGCCTCCTGGATTTTGATGCCTGTTTCCTTCCCCAAATTAGGGAAGTTCTCTGCTATAATTTGCTCCATTATACCTTCTGCCCCTCTCTCTCTTTCTTCTTCTTCTTCTGGGATCCCAATTATTCTAATGTTGTTTCATCTTATGGTATCGCTTATCTCTCGAATTCTGCCCTCATGATCCAGTAGTTGTTTATCTCTCTTTTTCTCAGCTTCTTTATTTTCCATCATTTGGTCTTCTATATTACTGATTCTCTCTTCTGCCTCATTTATCCTAGCAGTTAGCGCCCCCATTTTTGCTTGCACCTCATTAATAGCCTTTTTGATATCTACTTGGTTAGATTTTAGCTCTTTTACTTCTCCAGAAAGGGTCTCTCTAATAACTTCCATATTTTTTTCAAGTCCAGCTAGTATCTTTAAAGTGATGATTCTGAACTCTAGATCTGACATCGTACTAATGTCCGTATTGAGTAGGTCCCTGGCAGTCGGTACTACCTCTTGTTCTTTTTGTTGAGGTGATTTTTTCCATCTTGTCATTTTGTGCAGAGGAGAATAGATTAATGAGAGAACAAAATGCTAGCAGAGTAACCACATCCCCAGAAGATATACTCTAAACAAATCAGAAAAGACCTGAAGCAGTGGAAAAAGAAACAGAAAGAGAGAAAAAAGAAAAAGGTAAAAAAGAAAAAGAAAAAGATAAAAACAAACAAAAACAAACAAAACAAAACAACAACAACCAAAAAAACCAGAATGTGATCAAATATGATCAGGCTGGTATATAGATCAGTGCCACACACTAGATTTGGGGTGTATTTTGGTCTTTTAGAAGAAAGTGCCTCCCAAAATTTTAAAGAAAGAAAAACTTATATATGTACAAAAATAAGGGTTGATATGATGAAGGGATGGAATATGACTGTAAAGATGGAAATTATAAAAAATTTTATAAAAGGAATTGATAAGAAGTTGTTTGAAAAAAGAAAGAAGAGGATTTAAAAAAAGAAAAAAGAAAAAAGAAAAAAAAGGGAGGGAATGTGATCAGGCAGAGGAGTAGAAAAAACCATATACTAGAGATTCAGGGTATATTTTAATCTGTTAGAAGAAACTATCTCAAAATTTTAAAGAGAGAACAACTTATATATATATGCCAAAAATACGGGTAACTACTATGAAGGGATAGAATATGACTCTAAAATGAAAAATAAATTTTTTTTTTAAAGATTTTATTTATTTATTCATGAGAGACAGAGGCAGAGGGAGAAGCAGGCTCCCCGCGGAGCAGGGAGCCCGATGCGGGACTCGATCCCAGGACCCTGAGATCATGACCGGAGCTGAAGGCAGTCGCTTAACCGACTGAGCCACCCAGGCGTCCCTAAAAATGTTTTTTTAAAAAAAGGGATTGATAAGATGTTGGTTGAAAAAGGGAAAAAGAAAAATTCAAAAAAAAAAAAAAGAAAGAAAAAAAGACAGTTAAAAAAAACTTAACTTTGAAAGACTAAGGAATCATGGTAAAAAAGCCGTGAATTCTATGTGCAGTATTCCCCTAGCGCTGGAGTTCTGCCGTTCTCATTGATCGGTAAACTTGGTCTTGGCCGGCCGTTCTCGCTGATCTTCTGGGGAGGGGCCTGTTGCTGTGGTTTCCAAATGTCTCTGCCGGAGGCGGAATTGCCCCGCCCTTGCCCCCTCCCGGCTGAGTCATCTGCTCGGGTTTGCTCTCCGGGGCTTTTGTTCCCTGCGAGCTTTCCGTACAGCTTTGGAGGCTGAGAGTGAGAATGGCGGCCTCCCAATCTCCGCCCCGGAGGAGCCGAGAACTCGGGCCCCGCTCCTCAGTGAGCCCCCAGAGAAAAGCCGCCAGTCACTCCCGTCTCCCCGGTCTCCGGCCGCACTCCGTGCTCGCCCGGCCTGTGACCGCGTGTTTCTCTCTCTGGCACCCGACCCCCGGTGGAGTCTCCAAACCCAGCAGATCCCTGCGGTGCACTCCCGCGCGGCTCCTCCGGGGGAGGAAGGTGAGTCTCCCCGGATCTGCCGCTTGTTGGGTCCCTGCTGGAGGAGCAGGGGCCCGACTGCGCCGCACATCACGGTTTATGGCGACCCCGAGCTGAGAGCCCGCACCTGGGCTCCGCCTCTGCAGCCAGCTTCCCTGCTCCGGTACCTGGGAGCTCTGCCACACTCAGGCACCCCCGGTCTTTCTGTGACCCCGAGGGTCCTGAGACCACACTGTCCCGGAGGGTTCCACCCCCCGCTTAGCCACCAGAGTGACGTCCCTCGGCGGAGCAGACTTTTAAAAGTTCCGATTTTGTGCTCCGCGGCTCTATCACTTGCCAGAAGCGGCCGACGGAGACCCCTCTCCCGCCGTCTATCCTCCCGAATATCGCCTCGGATTCACTTCTCCACACGTCCTACCTTCCAGAAAGTGGTCGCTTTTCTGATGAGAGAGTTGTGGCTCTTCTTTTCTTCGATCTCCTGTTGAGTTTGTAGGTGTTCAGAATGGTTTGATCCCTCTCCAGCTGAATTCCTGAGAGGAGACGAAATCCAGGTCTCCTACTCCTCTGCCATCTTGCTCCGCCCCTTGAATAGTTTTTTTAAAAATATCATTGTTGTTTTTAAAATTGGGAATTTACTGACAGACCTACGGACAATGTCTTTATAATTATTTTTCTTCTTAATGTTCCAGCTTCCCTCTTTGTATAATCAGCTGATAATTCGTATGAAGAGTAAATCCAATTTGTGTACATTGTTCTTTATATACACCATGACATCTATATTATCTATTGCAGCTTCTGCCTTTTAAAAGACATGAAAAAAATTCAAATGATTTTATATTTAAATAAATGATGTTCTATTACTTTGATGAGACAAGGTTATAGAAATTAGTTGTTGAAATTTATATTTTAAGGATTTTAAAGAGGATGGTGACTAACATTCTTTGTCTTCAATAAGGAATGTTTGAGCAGAAATTAGAAAATTGAGATCAACAAAGTAGGAGGACTTCCTGACCAAAAGAAGTTTGATATTGAATTTCATTTGGCCCTCAGCAGATGTATGTTAATACTTAAATATTTACCTAGCCTAGATGAATATCCCAACTTAAGATCTCATAGGCAGAGCTAGCACATTTAAATTTGTGTGAATAATTACATAAATAAATATAAGTGTAAATTTGAAACTTATCCAAACTCATTGAAATCTTTAAGAAATATATATATATTTTAAATTTCAGTATACAGATGGGCTTCAGAGATTATCTACGCACTAAAATATAGAAAGTTAAAAGTACGAAAATCATCTAAGATGTAATAAACCCCTCAGGTTTACATAAGGAAAGTGAAGTTCAGAAGTCTAAGCAACTTGTCCCAAATGATTTATCTGGTTTTAAGTAAAATTCACGTTAAAATTGCACATTGCATTTTCTATCATTATTCCACATTTAGAGAGAAGAGTGGACCCAAATAAATTGGTAGCTTTTAGTCCCCAAATCAGTTTCATAAACTTGCTCTCCTTTTTTGGATTTTGAATGAGTAATACACTTCCAGGTGCTGTTACACTGGGAGTCCAAATGCCGTTGTCGGTCTGTCCCTTTAAACACTCAGCTTCTTGATCAAATTGTGTGATTTAGAATGAAAGCCTACTTCTGCAGATCAACCTCAGGCTGAATTTAATGGTAGGGATTTGATGGAATAAATCTATGAATGGCCTTGGATATTCAAATATTAGAGTTAGAAAACAGTATTTCTGGTACCATTTGGGAGCTTTCCTACAGACAGAAACCACAATCTTTCAGTGCTCTTTGTATGGCTTGGTTTTTATTTTGTTTGTTTTTGAGCATCACTGTCCAGCAAAAAGAGATATTGGGCGTAATCTTCTTCAAGAAAGACAGGGTTCAAACGTTATGGAAACACTAGTGGTTCAGAAGGAAGACAGTTTCTTGAATTGACTGGAAGGAGGGGACACAGCTGTCTACCATGATGTTAACTCTATTTAACATAAGTGATATACTGGGTTAAACAGAAAGCTAATGATCATTTTAGTTTCTATGTGAATCCTTTATCAGGCACAGGCAAGTTGTTTAATTTGACAGTGGTTGAGCAATCTGTGATTCATAGCTCCACAGACAAGAGAGGATCTAATTTTCTGGTCTTCATTATTGAGATCAATAAGCAAATTGTATAGAAGGCCATGCATGTCTGAAATAATGAAACAGAGTTGCCAGACCTATTTTCCTTATTCCTTCTCTTTACTTCACAAAAGACCCCAAGAAAGCTGGGATTTGAAAATAAATAAATAAATAAATAAATAAATAAATAAATAAATACAAATCAGCCCTGCTAGTTATTTATTTTCGGTGAAACATACTGCACATAACTAGAGGTGTGTGAAAGAAAAGTGCATAATAAGAAGCCATTGCTTTTCTAAGGTGAAAACAATGAATACAGAAAGCAATGCAGAAAATGTGTAAGATGTGATGGAATGTGTGTCTGTAGGGGGTTGAGTGCTGGGGATGGAAGGGACCAAAGGAAGCCAGATATTTTATTGAAATATGGCATAAACCAGAGGCTGAATTATTATGCTTAAATCCTCTCTTCCAAACCCAAGTCACCATATGCTGACTATATTCCACATTTTTGCTTCATAAATTATGCAGCAAAAAAAATGCTTTGCACATAAATCATATTTTGTTAAACTCAGCTCCGAGGGAGTACATGTAAATTATTTTAAGTCCAATCTTAACTCCCCCCCAGAATGAATTCTTTATTTTACCACAATCTATTTCTTAGTGCTTTAATTTCATTTTCACGGAGTTTGCCAGTTACCTAACATGCTTTTGTGAACAATTCTTAAGGAAATAAGAAATTAAATAAGAAATTAAATGAGAAAATATTTAAAAAATGGATTATATTTCTTTCAAACAATTTATAGATGTTTCATGGGTATGGATTTTAAAATGATTATTAATACCATTTATTTTCAAACAGTGTTTTGTTTAAGATTACCTGTTCATACAACACAACGTGAGTCTGCCCAAATGCACATCTATAGGGTCAATAGTACAATCCTAGAATAATTTTAATATGGTAACAATGTGGAAGAAAACGGCTTTGTGATAATAGCATACTTTCCAGAGAGGAAAACAAGCTGCCCACGCAATTAAGAGGAAGTGTGAACCCCACTTTTTTCTTTTTCCTTTTTTCCTTAAAGGATCTAGTGATGAACACTACGAGTACATTGTAAACAAAGCAATATGCATCGTATCTGCATTTCAAATTAGAAGAGATGCTTGGCATTGACTTAGCCTGACCACATTCTCTTATTGTTAAAGAAACAAAGGACTAAAGAAGTAAAATGATTAATTCCAGGTCACAAAGCAGCTCTAGAACTCAGGTGTCCCAATCACTGCCTTTGGTGGAAAGAACAGAGCCTGAGGATTCAGACAGAGGTGGATTTCGATGTTGACTCTGTGACCTCAGACACAACTTGCCTAACTTCTCTGGGCCAATCTTTCCTCATCAGTGATTAAAAAAAAAAAAAAAAAAATAGAGATAGTAGTTCCTATATTTTAAGTTTGCTTCGAGGATTAGAAATGTACATAAAATGTCTAAGACAGGCCCTGAATGCGTGTAATATACCCCGAAGCCGTACTTAGGACAGCACATAAGTGTGATGTGAGCTCGGTTATAGGAAAAGAAATGCTTACAGATGAATTGCCTTTTTTTCTTCTTTTTTTTTTTTATTTATTTGACAAAGAGAGACACAGCGAGAGCAGGAACACAAGCAGGGGGAGTGGGAGAGGGAGAAGCAGGCTTCCCGCTGAGCAGGGAGCCCGATGTGGGGCTTGATCCCAGGACCCTGGGATCATGACCTGAGCCGAAGAATTGCCTTTTTTTCTTAGCTGCTGATTTTATTTATTATTTTTTTATTGAAGTATATTTGACACACAAATTTATATTAGTTTCAGGTGTACAATTTAGTGATTCAACAAGTCTATGCTGTGCTCACCACGAGTGTAGCTCCCATCTGTCACCACCCACACCATTACAATACCACTGACTATATTCACTGTGCTGTGCTTTTTATTCATGTGACTTCTCCACATCGGGAAGTCCGTACTGCCCATTCCCCTTCACCCTTTTGGCCTATCCCCTCCCTCCCTCCCTCCTGACAACCATCAATTTGCTCTCTGTTTTTATGGGTCTGTTTCCGCTTTTGTTTGTTTGTTCGTTTGTTTTGTTCTTTAGATCCCACACAGAAGTGAGATCATACAGTATGTGTCTCTTCCTGTCTGACTTATTTCACTTAGCATAATACCCTGTGGGTCCATCCACATTGTTGCAAATGGCAAAATGTCATTTTGCCATAAAAAATGCCTCAGATACACATAGGGGTGCATATTATCTTTTCAGATGAGTGTTTTTGTTTTCTTTGGGTCAACACCCAGTCCTTAGTTACTTATTTTAAAACCATTAATTAAGACTGGCCATTTTCTAGGGTCACTGGGCAAAGAGGCATACTGAATAACTAAAATTACAATTCATTTTCTCATGTTTTTCCATGATATTGATTTAGCTTGAATAATTTTTGTTGTAGACTAAAGGGCAAGTCAAGAGACTGAGTCAAGGAAAATAGACAATGCGATGCAACATCTTGGACTAAAAATGCTCCCAAACTATTTTAAATTGGTAGAAGAATGAGGCAATCCCCAGACCCTCATAGTTATGCTATTATTTTTCTCTCAGCTGTAATTGTGATGTAACTGTAATTGTGAGTCTCAGCTACAGAATTGAGGAGAATTTTAAATTTAACAGGAAAACCCATCATCCATCACTCAAGCGACATTGTATTAATATAGAATTAATATGAAACATAAGATGTTCTGACAGAGCTAGTGTACTAGGCACAAGAATCTACCTAGTCTGAGGAAGAAGAATAAAATCTTGGCTACAGAGATGTGTTAAACTTCAAAATTCTACCTGGAAGATCTTTAAGACAAGAATTAGCCATGGAAATACCATAAAAAATTCCACTGCACAGCAAACGAATGATCAACAAAATGAAAAGGAAACCTGAAGAATGAGAGAAAAATTTGTAAACCATTTATCAAATAAGGGGTTATGATCCAAAATATATAAATAATTCACACAGCTCAATAACAACAACAACAAAAATCTGATTTAAAGATGGGCAGAGGAACTAAATAGATATTTTTCCAAAAGATGCTCAACATTGTTCATTATCAGGCAAATGCAAAGCAAAAGCATAATGAGATATAACCTCATACCTGTTAGAATGGCCAGTACCAAAAAGACAAGAGTATGGGTACCTGAGTGGCTCAGTCGCTTAAGCGTCTGCCTTTGGCTCAGGTCATGATCCCAGGGTCCTGGGATCAAGTCCCGCATCGGGCTCCTTGCTAAGCGGGGAGCCTGCTTCTCCCTCTGCCTGCTGCTCCCCTGCTTGTGCTCTCTCGCATGCGCGCTCTCTCTCTCTCTCTCTGACAAATAAAATCTGTAAAAAAAAAAAAAAAAGAAGACAAGAGTTAACACATTTGGCGAGAATGTGGAGAAAAGGAAACTATATTCTGTTGGTGAGAATGTAAATTGGTTCAACCACTGTGGAAAACAATGTAGAGGTTCCTCAAAAAATTACAAACAGAGGGGCGCCTGGGTGGCTCAGATGGTTAAGCGTCTGCCTTCGGCTCAGGTCATGATCCTGGGCTCCTGGGATCGAGCCCCACATCGGGCTCCTGGCTCAGCAGGGAGTCTGCTTCTCCCTCTCCCTCTGCCTCTCCCACTGCTCATGCTCTCTCTCTCTCTCTCTCTGTATCTCTGTGTCTCAAATGAATAAATAAAATCTTAAAAAAAAAATTACAAACAGAAATAGCATATGATCCAGCATTTCCACTTCTGGGTATATACCCAAAGGAAATAAAAATAAGATATTCAAGACATATCACCACTCCCATATTTATTGCAGCATAGTTCACAATAGCCAAAAATGTGGAAAACAACCTCAGAAGACTGGATAAAGATGATGTGATCTGTGTATGTGTGTATACATATGTACATATATACCCACACACACATACAGTGGAATTATTATTCAGCTTTGAGAAAGAAGAATATCCCTTGAGGACATTATGCTGAGATAAGACAGAACAAAGAAAGTCAAATACTGTGTGATACCACTTATATGTGGAATCTAAAAAAGCCAAGCTCATAAAAATAGAACTGTAGTTTAAGCGTACAAACTTGCAACTAGTGTTCATGTAAGTCCTGAAGCTCAAGTGCATACTGTAGTAAAAACAATAACATAATCAATTGTATTACAATCATTAAACTTGTTAAGAGGCCAGATATTTCCACTACAAAAAAAAAAAGAAAGAATTATGTGATGTGATAGAGGTACTATGACTACAATGGGAATTATAATATATAAGTGTATCAAATCAACATGTTGAACACCTTAAATTTACACAGTGTCCCATGCCAAATGTATGTCAATAAAAACATCTTTAAAAACTATTACATATCTGTTCAAATTTTCAACTACAATCGGGTCTCTAGGACATTTAGGACAAATTTACTGATCAATTTCCACAGAAATTCTGTCAAAACTGTCATTGTTAATATTAGGGGTCACCATGCTTCCTTATTTAACTTTCTTATAAATACCGTTCTTAAGTGGAAAGCTTGTAATATATGTTTTCCTAATCTTCCTATTAAATTTCCCAACTTCACTTAAAACAATGTCACTTTTTCCTCAGATTCCCAATATATATCTATGCTAATAAAAAACTCATGTTGATAGCAATAAGTATATTAAAAATGAAAGCAAAAGTTGATTCCTGTACCAGGTAACATTTCAAAATTATCAAGGCCTTTTCCTGTCAACCTTTATATAGTTCTTGTTTATCCCCTGTTTATTCAGACGTTGGAATAACTTTTTTAATGTTTATTATTTGTTTTTCACTAGTAAGTCTAATTTGGCATATCCCCCAATTTTTATCCCTACAAGTAATACTTTAAACCTGCCCAGTTGTTACAATGCTTTAAAAAGGTTAAAAATATGACTCATTCGAATATAAAATTAATATATGTCAAAGATTTATCAACTCAAGAATGAGCAAATTAGTGAAATATAAAGTGTTTCTAAAAGCATTTGAAGGACAAGGTATTTATAGACATTTTTTTAAAAGTTTGACATAGGTTGCTAGGTTAGTACAAAACTGGTTACAGGGCATTGAAAACATAACCTTTGGAGATTTATTTTCTAACAACAAAAAACTATCAAGTTGGTATGTCACTTCAGAGAATCTGAGTTCTTAATAAAAGTAGTAAAATCAAAATGGGTGCAACCTTCTAGAATGTTCCAGTATGACACTGAAAGAACATGTCCATCTTTTTGCCCTTTTTCAAAATAATTTTCCTTACTATGGTTCACATAAGTCCTTATATAATTATTTTTATACTTTTCTCCTATTGTATATTACTTGTCTATTGACACCTTAACAAATTTACCACAAACTTAGGGGTTTAAAATAACACAAATTCACTATCTTACGCTTCTGTAGATGAAAAGTCTGGTATGGGTCCCATCAAACTAAAATTGAAATGTCCCCAAGCTCTATTCCTTTCTGAAGGCTCTAGGGGGCAATCTCATTCAGTTTCGTCAGAACTGAATTCATTATGCTTATAGGAATATAGTCTCCATTTTCTGACTGTCAGCTGAGAAGCACTCCCAGTTTCTCAAGGCTGTCACAGTCCTTGGCTTATGGTTCCCTTTCTTCATTTTTATGTATTTTTTTTTAATTTTATTATTTATTTGAGAGAGAGAGAGAGAGCGTTCAAGTGCAAGCAGGGAGGCGCAAAGAGGGAGGGAGAAAGAGTCTGAAGTAGACTCCACACTGAGCGTGGAGCCCAACGTGGGGCTCAGTCCCATGACCTGAGGTCATGACCTGAGCTGACCTACCCGACTGAGCCACCCAGGTGCCACACTCTCTTTATCTTTACATGGTCCTCCAGATATGGAAGATCAAACATGTTGTATCTCTTACCCACTGTACTGCTTTCCTTTTCAACTTTTGAGGACTTAAGCAATTAGATGAACCCATCCAGATAATCTAGGATGATCTCTTCATCTCAAGGTCTGTCCCCATAACCGTATCCACAAAATTTTTTTTGCCACGTAAAGTAACATATTCACAGGTTTAGGAGATTGGGAAGTAAACATCTTTGAGGGGTCTTTATTCTGCCTATCATACACCATTAAGTGCACAATTCAGTGATTAGTAGTAAATTCATAAAGTTGTACAACCATCACCCAAACCAATTATAGAATATATTTCATCACTCCCCCAAATTTTCCTTGTGCCAGTTAGTACATATACTCCTGATCCCAGCTCTAGGCAACCACTGATTTGCTTTCTGTCTTTATAAATTTGCCTTTACAGGACATTTCTTATAAATAAAAACAAAAAATTACTTAGTCTTTTGCATCTGGCTGTTTTCATTTAGCATAATGTTTTTGAGGTTCATCCATTTGGATACATGTATATATAGTTTATTCTCTTTATTATTGGCTATTTTCCATTGGTTGTACATACTGTGTTTTCTTTATCCATTTGCCAGTTAATAGACATTTGGATTGTATCCAGTTGTTGACTATTATAAACAGGCCTGCAATAAATATTTCCACATATGTCTTTGTATGAAAATATATTTTCATTTCTCTTGCATAAATTCCTAGAAGTGGGTCATAAGGTAATTTTGTGTTTAATTTGCAAGAAATGGCCAATTTTTTCCAAAATGGTTATATAATTATTATTTTTTAAAGATTTTATTTATTTATTTGACAGAGAGAAACACAGTGAGAGAGGGAACACAAGCAGGGGGAGTGGGAGAGGGAGAAGCAGGCTTCCCGCGGAGCAGGGAGCCCGACGCGGGGCTCAATCCCAGGACCCTGGGATCATGACCTGAGCTGAAGGCAGACGCTTAACAACTGAGCCACCCAGGCGCCCCTGGTTATATTATTTTAAATTCCCTTTAGCAATGTATAAGAGATATAGTTTTTCTACTTGTTATTATCTGCGTTTTGATTATTGCCCATCTAATAGGTATAAAGTAGTGTAGTTTTAGTTTATATTTCCCTAATGACTTACAGTGTTAAGTATGTTTTCATGTGCTTATCAGATATATGTATATATTCTTTTCTTTTTCTTTTGTGTGTGTATTTTAAAGCACAAAAATTTTAATTTTGTTGAAGTACAATGTATCAATGTTTTCCTGTTACAGATTGCTTTTTTGGTCACACCTAAGAACTCTTTGCCCTGCCCGAAGTCACAGGGATTTTATCCTACATTTTCCACTAGAGGATGTATAGTTTTAGGTCTGACATTTAGGTAAAATCCATTTGGAGCTAATTCTTGTGCATAGTGTGAGGTACGGAAATCCTTTTTTTTTTTTTTTTCTTGTAAGTGGACATCCAATTGTTCCAGTAATATTTGTTGAAAAGACTATACTTTCCCCATTGAATTGTTTGGTAACTTTTGTGGGAAGTCAGTCTTCCATAAATATATGAATTTACTTCTGGACTCAATTTTTTTTTGAAGATTTTATTTATTTATTTGACAGAGAGACACAGCGAGAGAGGGAACACAAGCAGGGGGAGTGGGAGAGGGAGAAGCAGGCTTCCCGCCAAGCAGGGAGCCCAGTGCGGGGCTCGATCCCAGGACCCTGGGACCACGACCCGAGCCGAAGGCAGACGCTTAACGACCGAGCCACCCAGGCGCCCTATATTGTTAATGTTTGAAATCATTTTCAAATAAAACATCACAATTCTAGCCAGTTTTCATAAAAATATGTAATTATTGAAACCAATATTACCAGAAACTCATATAAAAAGCAAAGGAATAACGGACTTTTAAATTGTAAAACTTAAAGCCAAATAAATAGCCCCTGATCCCATTTTTTTTTTGTTTTTTAAGATTTTATTTATTTATTTGACAGAGAGAGACACAGCGAGAGAGGGAACACAAGCAGGGGGAGTGGGAGAGGGAGAAGCAGGCTTCCCGCGGAGCAGGGAGCCCGATGCGGGGCTCGATCCCAGGACCCTGGGATCATGACCTGAGCCGAAGGCAGACGCTTAGCGACTGAGCCACCCAGGCGCCCCTATTTCTAGCTTTTTAATAGATTTTTAAATCACGAATAAATTGTGTCAAATTTCTTTTCCTGTATCTATCGAAATGATCATGTGGCTTTTGTCCTTTAAGACTTCAATATGATTGATACATTACATTAAATTAGTTTTGGGATGTCAGATTAACCTTGCATTTCTGGGAAAAAACCTCACTCGGTCATGATATGTAATCCTTTTTATATTTTGCTGGGTTTACTTTATAAACATTTTGGGAGGGATTTTTATATCCATGTTAATAAAAGAGATTTGTCTGTGGTTTTCTTTACTTGTGATGTCTTCAGCTTTGCTAGGTTAATACTAGCCCTCCACTATATTCTGAAACATCATGTGAAGTGATGGATTGGTGTTATTTCTTCTGTAAATATTTCACAAAATTTTCCATTGAGGCTACTGGACATAAGCTTTCCTTGGTGGGAAGATTTTTAATTCCTAACTCAATTTCTGCATTTCCCATACTTGTATTCAGATTTTCTATTTCTTCTTGACTCTGTTTTGGTAATTTGTATCTTTTTAGAAATGTATACATTTTATCTAAGTAGTTTAATTTGTTACTATAAGGTTGTTCACAGTATTTCATTGTATTTCCCTTAGTTTTAGGAAGGCTTTCTGCCCTGCCATTGTATCTGTGAGTTGGTAAAGAAACACATTCAGAGTTCAAATAATTTCTAAGCCTACTTTGCCTTTCACTGTTTTCAGTACCCTTTTGCATCTCTTACGTCACGCTTGTTCAGCCTGGGGATCAGCGAGGAGCGTTCGGCCGGTTTGAATCCTCTCTAGTGTCCAGAGTGCTTGCAGGCAGCTGTGAGCATTGACTGTGCCAACCTCGGGCCGGAAGAATAGCAACAGGGAAATGATGGCCCATGGGCCAAATCTAGCCCTTGACTTGTTTTTGTATGACCTGTGCACTCAAAACTGTTGTTACATTTTTAAAGTGATGAGGAGAAAAAAAAATAGGAAGAAGGAAAAGGGGAGGAATAGCAAGAGGGGAGGCGAAAGGGCGCCTGGGTGACTCAGTTGGTTAAGCATCTGACTCTTGATTTCGGCTCAGGTCATGATCTCAGGGTCGTGGGATTGAGCCCCACTTGAGGCTCTGTGCTCAGCACGGAGTCTGCTCAAGATTCTTTCTCCTTCTCCCTCTGCCCCTCCCTCTGCTCTCTCTCTCTCTCTCTAAAATAAATAAATAAAGCTTAAAAAAGAAAAAAAGAGAGGGGGGGAGGAAAAAGGAGAAAGGGAAAAAAGATACATTATATGGCTCACAAAACACAAAATATCTATCTTCTGATTCTTTCAGAAAAATGATTGCCTATCGCCAAGGTAGAGCTGTTGATCCTCCCAAATCTATTAACAACACTACTGGATGTGGGTGTCCAATGCTCCAAATGCGGGGAACCCCCTTCACCCATAGCAGAAAATCTATCAGCCTCTACAGTGAGCCCCACCCTGGGGGAAATGGGAGCAGGCCCAGGCCAAAATGATGGGTTCCCCACTGTTCTTACTAGTTCAGCAGTTTTTAAAGCATCAATGCCTCTTAAAATGTGCAAGCTTTAGACAGTTTCTAGACGACAGAAATGGGTGTTTTTGTCAATTTTGTTCAGCTTTCAAGTTGCTTTTTTTTTTTTTTTTTTTTGGAGAGGATTTCCTGATCTCACTTAGCTGTGGTCAAAAGTCCCATCTTTCTTATAATTCTTTTTAAAGAAAACTAAATGCAATACTAAGAAAAAAGAAAAGAAAGAAATACTAATTTATCACTATACTACATCCTTTGCTAAATATTGGCTAGCTGGAACAATTTGGTACATAGAAATTTGGGGATTTAAGAGCTAACGAAGCAAGAAAGTTGCAACTTTATTTATTTTCAGGATTTTAAAAGGTCATAAGATAGCAAAACTGGCAAGTAGCTGACTACAGCAGCAGCACCTTATTACAAACCTGGACAGATCGTTCAACTGATAGATTGAAACTGGAGACTAAGTAGTTGGTGGCAAATTTTCCAAAAGATCATGTTTCTTCTAAATGTGAAGTCTGCAACCAAAGCACCGTTTCTGGTAGGGAATAAATAAGTCAACCCCTGATACTGAATCCTTCTCCAGCACCATGGTTACAAAGATGAATAAACCCCTGATATGGTATGTTTATCCTGTCGCCATAACTAAATTTGCTCAAAGATAATATTGCTGCCACTCTCCTCTGGCATCTCATATAGGAGCCAGGAAGCCCACAAAGGGAAGACCTATGAGTTTTGAAAGATGCAGAGTGTGGGCCTGATCCCTGCAGTTTATCACTCTGTTGGGTTTTTTTGTTTTGTTTTTTTGGGTTTTTTTCCCCACGACACATTGTGTAAACTAGTTTTAAATCACATTACTTTGTGATTCTGCTACAGTTACTTGCCCATGAATTTCTTTTGGGAAAAAGAAAGAAAGAAATTACATGCCTAAAATGGCCTCTTTTATTTTCACAAAATAATCCTTTTCCTTGCCTCTCCCCATCCCCTATTCCTTAACACGTCCTAAGTGATCCATCCGCTTAGAATCTATCCTTAGATTCCCTATCCCAGACTATAGGGTTGAGATACATTGTGAAATTATCATAAATATATCTTATTTCATTGGTTCAGCTTTTGGTTGCACGAATGTGAGTAGAGAGAGTCTTGACACAGTGCCTGGGGCAGATCAGGGCTCTGGAGAATGTACACCCAAATGAATGACCAAGAAATGAAGACACCAATTTTCTGGCAGAGAATTGCCTGCAGTCATTTAAACTCATGTTTGCACAGCAAAGTAGTGAAGAAATTTGGAAGACAAATCGCCTCAGCTACAATTTTGCTTCATTATTTTCTCCTACCAATTTATGCTCAGCTATGTTGTTGTTTACGTTCAAATACTTTAAAAAGCAGAATTTACTTTCAGTAGATTTTTTTTCTTTCAATCCACCTGTGCTGATTCTCTTTTATCAATAAAAGTCTTAACTATTTGATATGCTCCTCATCAAAGACACAACCTGATTACTTCTACGTGCTTCTCTTCAACTTCTAATTTTGTACTATTCTTTACTTAAGAATTTCTTTAAGAAATCATCCAGGGAAAATGACTCCCCCCAGGACCCAATCAAATTTTCATATCATTAAGACATTTGACAAGCAGTTTTAACAGATTTCCCAATTACGAATACAAGCACTTTGTTAGAACAACTTCTTTCTGCTTCCTCCAACCCTTTAGAACTTCTTCCCTCAGGTTATTTTCAATAGAAAAATAAGCAAACAATTCAACCATTATCTAACCAGCAATCTTTTTTTTTTTTTAACAAACAAACCTAGAAATTTTAAGATAAATAACTGATCATCCCACCTAAAACAAAGTATTCAAAGAAGACTTTTATATAAAATAACAGAAAGCAATAATATTTTTGATCGAGTGTGAAAGAAGTATTTTATTTGCAGAAGTGGCTTTTTAATACAGCTATCAGTAAGTTTCCATTTGTTCCAGTGCACAAAAAATAATCACTGTTTCCTGCTGGAATATCACATTATTTTTGCTGATCTGCTAATATAAAAAAAAAAAAATTTAAATTTAAAAAAAAATTTAAAAAGAGAAAGAGGGAAGGCAAGCTGCCACCTTCACAACAGAACTCATTGTTGTAGCCAACGGGAGTGTTAAAATTGAAAACAAGAGTCATTCTGCCGCTCTCCCAGCACTCCTGCCTCCACTCTTCTGCACCAGGCTCTTCTTAGTGCCAGCCGCAGTGAAAATCCATCCCACTCTAACTTAGCTTTCATCTTCTTGTGTGGCGGCCATTGGCTGTCTTGCTCATCACTCATTTCTTGTGACTAATATGCCAACTGCTAACAGAACAGTTTTCTTCATTTGGACTCAGCCTGAATTATTATAAATATTTCATTTACTTTAAAGGATTCCAAGATGTGTGTCTAACTTCAGATTTTCACCTTTTTTTTTTTTTTTGTCTGCTGTGAGCTATTGGAGCAGAAATATTACGATAATTGAGTTAGTCTTCCAAGAAAGTGTGATTCAGATTAATACACTGCAGAAATGCAGCTTTGTTGCAATTTTTCTGCCTTTGCCAAAGAACTAACTGTGTGTCCTTGGGTGAGATATTTAAACATTCTCCCCAAGATTCCCCAGCTAAAAAATGGGGATACTATAAAATATAAACTTAAATCGTAGGACTATTAGAGGCCCCACCAAAAATATAAAATACAAATGTGAGTAGAGTAGTGGTCATTATAACAGAAACTTCCCTTTAAGATCTAACTTAATTCATCATTCTTGGAGCATAACCTATGCTAGTGATTTTTACCTTATTTTAGAATTGCTATCCATTTTATGAAATTTCCATAGACCTCCTAACTTGAATAAATTTCCTCCCACTCCATGGAGCAGTCACTATTTAATCACTTAAAATATTCTCTGTTCATCTTATGTTCACTTAAAATATTAACATTTGTTCAAATGGGGTAGAAAGGGGGTGAGCTCCATTACAAAGACAAGCTGGTTTAGAGCAGAAATAGCATTTGACATAATGCCAAACCTCCATGAGCAAGGATCCTAATGTAATCTTAATCAAGTAGCCCTTGATTAAGCCCATGTAGCCACAGGCTCACAATAAGAGCAGAAGTTACAGATAGAGAAGTATCTTGGGGCTATATTTGTAAAAAAGGAAACTTCAAAACTGTATAATCAACCTCCATCATTTCAGAATGTTGGATTAAATTCATAAAGCCATTAATGGAAGAGCAAATATTCCTGAATCATTGCATATCTTTTATCAGCTTGACTATATGAGAGAGAGAGAGAATGTCACCAAACTAGAGTGGTAGCATGCCTCCTTGAAGGATCAGGAACTCCTGGGGCCATCTGAAAATCCTGAGAACCTGCTATTTTTCTGTTAACTGTGGTATTTTGGGTTGGGGAGTGGGGAGGGAAAAAGGGACTATTAACTCCAGAGCTTGTGAGGTAAGAGGGGGACCTACTGAGGAAGAAGGTAATGATTCTTGAGCCTCTCTGATTAAATTAAATCTGAATTTATTTTGCCTTTAGTCAAACTGTCTTTGATAAGATGCATAAATTCAGTGGTTTTACAACAAAATTTAAGAGATTATTCCCAAGTTTTGAACACCAATGAAACCTTAAGACCTCCTGTGGGATGCTGCCAAGCCTAAACTTGGGGTTGCAAGGCAGATGTAGAGTCCATAAAATGAAGTAGCCAATTAAGCAGAACTTAAAGGATTTTTCTCTTTTAATACTGTTTTTCTGTTTCCAAGTATTGTTTTCTTTACCTATTTATTTGATTAATCTATTTCCTTTGGGTTGACAAAGACGATATTTGTGTAGACATGTTCCTGAGTTCTCTATAATCAATAGCATACCTCCATGGGAAAGAGTATGCAGAAATGGGCTGCCGTGTGAAAAGCACTGCCACCTACTGGTATTTATCCCAACCTGCAACTCAGCTTAGCATAGATCCCATGATTATATGAAGATTGCTCTGAGAATTACAGAACCAGATCATTCCAGGATGAACAAGAACTTTGGAGATTTGTCAGTCATTGATTCAATACTGCTCATACACAGAATATAGAGAGGGCTTTTCATTGGTAAGATACACATCATTTATAAAATAAATGTGCTCCTCTTTCCCAGAATCAGAATGTTTGTCTATTCATTCAATTTAAAAAAAAAAAAAAAGAAAAAAAGAAAAGAAAAGAAAAAGAAAGGAAAGGAAGGGAAAAGAGAAAAAGCTTTGTGCTTAGGGCATTTAACTCTATGATGTATAAGGACTTTAAAAACATTTTGATCCTATCTTTAGTAACCTATACTTTTAGAAAACAAACCATATTTAGGCTGATATATTGGATAAATTCACCTCTAGAGTAACCCTAAAAAAGAAATAGTACTTCATTTGAAAGGTTCAGTTATATATTTGAATTCTAGCCTCAAAGAATTCAAACTGTTTTTCTCAACATGATGTGACTTTTTCAAGAAACTCTTGTCCAAAAATTAAACACTATAAATACCTATATGGTTTACTTGGGGAATTTTCTCAAACTCTAAGAACATTAGACTTCTCAACCTCCAATCCACAGCCCCATAAGACTGTTCGTTTTCCAAGACTGGTGGAACCTCAAGCCAGCCTCATCTCACTGTGTCCACTATTCTAAATTATTATATCATGAACTCTACTCACTGCTAATAAAGCCTCTGCACTGAAAGTCCCACCTTACACTAATTATTTCAAAATCTTTATAAATACCTTATCTTTGCTATGCCCCTTCCAAGAAATTACTAAGGGATTCTGTCAACTTAGTGATATTCTTGAAGTGCCTGGGTGGCTCAGTCAGTTGAGCTTTTGGCTCTTGATTTGGCTCAGGCCATGATTTTGGGGTCCTGGGATCAAGCCCCGCCTCCACAGGCTCCGCCCACAGCAGGTACTGGGCTTGAGGATTTCTCTCCCTCTGCCTCTGCCCCTCCCCTCACACTTGCACATGTGTTCTCTCTCTCTCTCCTCCTCTCTCTCTCTCAAATAAATAAATAAATCTTAAAAAAAAAAGTTAGTGATATTTTTTTGTCACCACAAGCAGTAAACTCAGCTTTGCTTGAGCAACAGGTTATTGTGGTGGTATTTAAAGCAGCATGTTCAATGATAAGTAGATAGAGATAGATAGATGATACATGATAGATAGATGATAGATAGATAGATATTTGTAAAAATGTTTTTGAAGCAGAGTTGTGTTTTTGAAAAACAACCTCTTGAATTAGTTATAGTGCCCTAAGTCGTCATTATATACCCTACAGTAAATTATAATGACAGCGCATACTATGAAATTGAAACATAATGGAAAGGAAATTACTTGGGTCAGCTGACAAAGTGGTATTAAAATATGCCCAAAATAACATAAAGGCAAATGAAGGGTAGCTTAATTGTTGTCTGGAATAACTAAGTTAATTTATATTTCTCAAATGAAAATTGAATAGACATTAGGACTAAGAATACTGAAAATATTTATGGGTGGTGTCCATTAATAAGATGAAGTAACAGGTCAAATTCAGAAACTCCTCTAATTTTGAAAAAAAAAAAAATCCCAAAATACCTGAAGTTTTTGTTCTTGTTGCTATATAATAAATGGCCAGAACATAAGAAAAATTTAAAAACCATGAAAAACTGAGTTTATTTCTTTATACTAATTAAGATCCAGCAAATTGTTCTTTCAAAAAATCAGACTGGTTGATTTGAATATCAGATGGCAGCATTTATTTAAATACATAGAAGAGACAGCTGGAGAACTAGCAATTATCTGCCATGAGGGCCAAGGTTATGGTAAATGTTACTATATAAAATGCAAACAAACAAACAAGAAAGCACAGACATTCAAGGCATTTTGCCCAGTCATAGCTATTTAAAGACATAAAACATGATTTCCAAAATAGCAAGTAAAAATTTGAGAGTAAAGGAATAATATGGTAACCAAAACTATGATAATCTCAGAAAAGTGGAATGTATTTTTTAAAAGTAAAAAGAGTCATTATGTCTTTCATAATGATTATTCCTTCTTTGAAAAAAAAGAAGAAAACTAAAACATTTTTTTGATGGTTGTGCTGCTTTTTTCTCTTGAAGGCAACAGGTCAGCCATGCTAATGTCTTTAACTGAAAACCTTAAATTGTATATTATATGGTTCTACAAGAAGGAAGGTCATGCATCATATATATTGAAAATTAATCCTGTGGGGAAGTTTTCAAATGCCATACTATGAGAAATAACTTAAAACTAACAGGCTCTGGGATTCCAAACTAGAGAAAACTTATAATACAGAATGAGCAGTTCTTGCTATAGACTCTTGTATACTTTATGAATCACATGTGCAATATCATTACTAATGGCTACTGAAATCATTTCCTGGGGGATCTCTCTTACACATGGCCTATAGACACACTTTGATCCTTCAATCAAAACCTTTTCTCTGTAGCCCAAATAATAACCTGCAAAACTCTGAATGCAATGTGATTTATTTCAGATCTCTAAGCTGAAATCTATGTTACTAAAAACTGGCATTATCTGGCTACCTGAAATAATGCATTCACTTTTAATATTGTTTTCTGCCCAAGCAAGAGAGCTCCTTGATATATCCAATGTCATATATGCGAGGCACTCATTTTCAAGCTAGCAACTTACTATTAAGTATATATTTATATTTCGCACTGTACCAGCGTTTTATGTAGAAGGTTACTACAAATATAGATCACGTCAGGGCATTTTAAGAAAGTATTTGGGGCCATTTAAAGTCAGTGGTATACCACAGAATTACGTGAATTCCTGCGGGAACCCACCTTTCGGCAGCAACATTTGTGGCTCTTGCAAATTCTGAAAATAAACGGATGACTCTGTTAGCATTTTTAGACATTCACATCACATGAAGCAGGAACAATTCAAATATGGCTTAATTGGCAGGAAGAATCAAGGAACAGCTAATGCTCCTTCTCACGGGAATTGTCTAGGAAAAACAAGTTCTTTTCTACCTTTGAACTTAGAACTCATTAAAATAATATATCATCACAGTTGCTCCTAAATTGAAGAGTAGGCAAATTTCAAATCATCAGTTTGCCAAAATTGTTCGATGCTGACTGAGCATCAGGAACTTCAAAGTCTCCATTTCATCCTCAAATATTTTACAAGTTTTGCTGCAGGCGCAACAGAAGCTTTAGGCACGGTTAGCTGCCAAACACACCGATGACAACAGGATGGTAATTTTGTGGAAAGAACTTATGACATAAGAGCAGAGAGGTTATTTAGCCCCAAGGGTAGCAGGTAGGAGCAGGACACCCCAGGAATGCAGCTTCAGAACTGACAGGGAATCAGTTCTCCACAAGTTAGAAACCAGGCAAAGGAGTGAGGTGGGTGAGGACACAGGGAGTGGCTTGAATGTGTTGTTCATCATGGGAACATAGCGTTCTCAGGAAAAGAGAAACATATCCTGCATCTCTTTTCCTCTTGCAGAAGCAAACAGTGATGTGTTCACACTGGAAAACTGGGTGACATTTACAAGTAGCAGATTATTATCACTTCCTTTGGTGCTCATTTTGCTCACACTAATCATTATAAATTCTTTCAGTGTGGCAGTGTTTCTTCTTTGATCTCACAAGCAAACCTCAAGCAATGGGTCATTTGCCAAACAAACCAGTGAAGGGGGTTGATTTATTTATATTTTTGGTCCTCGTTCTGGTCATGAGTGATTCTAAATGAAGGCTTGTCAAGTCTAAGAAAAAAGTAGGCATAATGACAGTTTGACTGAACTGTGTTAAACCTTAATTCCTGCCCTAATATCAGCCAAATCGAACCATCAGTTGACGTTCAGATTTAAGGTCTGCCAAGTGACGGTAGTGTATACACAACTAATTTCGAATTTCTTTCAGGAGCTGGTATATAAAAATCTTTCTGGTGTTTAATAATGTTTACAACCTTGTTTAGGTGATCATAACATTATTTTCCATATTATATTTTCTATTAAGTTTAACAGCTTTCTCCTCCTTCTACTCCGTATCTTATTCTCACAATTATAGGACACATAGTTCAAGGCATCAAAACTAGTTCATGGAGTTAGACAGTTTTAAGGAATCCTGCTTTGAGAGCTTAAGAAATAACTTTAGAGTCCCTGAAATGATAGTTTTATATCATGGGCCATTTATTGAAATTAGCTCAATTTTAAACAAGGAAATGTTGAAGTTTAAACTACCTTCTTCTTTCAAAAGAGGATACATCTATTTTTTCTTTACACAGACATTAAGAATTTCCTGATATTTTCGTGATAGAAGAAACTTTGCATAATTAGCACAGTTTTATTTATTACTGTCACCTGCCTTTAAGAACTGCCTGTTGCCAACCGTTACAAATGCACAATAAAGTTTTTTGTTACTATGTAGCTGTAATGTTGATTAAGGAACTACTCAACTGTGTTGATGCACATGTCATTGTCAACGAAGAAGTAAATATCATCCACTTTGATTTGGATGTTTTGCTGTTTGTTTTTCATACTAACCAGTATGCTGCTTGGGTAGTCCATTATTTTTTACTTGTTTTTTAGTTTCAAAGTTTTCAGCAGATTTTTTAAAAATTGGGAGATTTTACATGGCTTCAATAAAGTGCTGACACAATGACAATACAAATTAAGGACCGAAATATTATGTATTCATGGAGGTTAAACAACTGGACATTTATGCCCATGTATTCCCAGATATGAGTCATATACGATTAGTTAAAATGTCTTTTATAACACCATGTTGGTTATATAGAAGTCACTATCAATACTTTAGAATATAAATAACACTGTATACTGCCAAAAGGGAAGCAAAAGTAAGTAAATAATCTTTGAGAGGTCAAGAGTCATCTATTTTTTCATTAAAATTGTTGAATACTGAATATTATTCTCAGGCTAGTTACTGGGAACACATATGGCCCTTGCTTTCACAGAGCTCATAGTTTATGGAAATGATATATTTCAACCAACTAATAACATATAGATCATACAAAATATGTAATTTAAGGTGAGATCCAAAAAGTGATCAGGGGTAAGTCAGACAAATAGCAAGGGAAAGCGTGTTCCAGGCAGAGGAGTAATTACTCAAAGTTTTGAGAGAAAGAAGTACAAAGATGAGGATGAAGAGTAGGCAGGACTGAGATAAATGTACTTAGTGTGTGTGTATATATATATACATATATATGTATATATATATTTATTTAAAATAGTTATAGGTTTATTAAAAATTGAGAAATATTGCAGATCATTTCCATATACTCCAAACCAGTCCCACTGTTATTAAAATCCTACATTAGTATGGTACATTTGATGATCTAAAGTTATTATTATTATTTTTTTTAAGTAGTCTTCATGCCCAGCATGGAGCCCCATGCAGGGCTTGAAATCATGATCCTGAGATCAAGACCTGAGCTGAGATCAAGAGCTGGATGCTTAGCCAACTGAGCCACCCAGGTGCTCCATTAAATTCCTACTAAATGTCATCATTTTTTAAGACTTCCTTAGTTTCTACCTAATGTCCATTTTGTGTTCCAGAATCCTGTCCAAGATACCACATTATATTTAAAGAAATATATTGCCTTAGGCTCCTCTCAGCTTCAACAGTTTCCGAGACTTTCCTTATTTTTGATGACCTTAACAATTTTAAGGTGTGTTATTCAGGAATTTCATAGGATGCCTTCTACTGGAATGTTTCTGATGTTTTTCTCATGACTAGACTGAGGTTATGTGTTTTGGGAGGAAGCTCACACAAGTAATGTGCTAAATTTTGATCACATCTTATCATACGCATTTACTCTCGACGTGATTTATGATTGTTGATTGTGACTTTGATCACCTGACTGAGGTGGTTTTGTCAACTTTTCTTTTTCCTCTGTACAGTTACTCTTCTCCTACCCCCACTTTCCATAATCCACTCTTTGGAAGGCAGTCTTTATGTGCAGCTCACACTTAGAAGAGGATGTTATACCTCATCTCCTTCAGAGCAGAGTAGCTGCATAAATTATTTGGAGTTATTCTGCATAGGAAATTTGTCTCTACTCCCCCATTTATTAATTTATTCAACCATGTATTTATACCACTGAGGACTCTTGGATAGTTATTTTATACATTGGGTTATAATCCAATACTACCTTACTTATTGTGTTGCTGAAATTATTCCAGCTTTGGACATTGGGAGCCCTTTCAGTTGACTTCTGTGCCCCTTTAATATGTACTCACACTGTGGAGTTTCATTTTGGGCAGAGGGGGTGATTCTTTAGTTTCTGTCAGTACCAGATGCTTCAGGCTCATCCTACATATTTCCTGCCATGGTGCTAGAAGAAGCCATTTCCCCCCAAATCCCTGGTTCCTTTTATTGGAGAAGGTACCAGAAAGCCAAGATCTGGGTGCTAGATGTGTTCATTGCTACTGGAATGCTATTTCTGTTAGATCTTCCCAGCTGACAAAGCACAGAAATATATGTGTATATCCTCAGGCATGTATATAGGTATATATTTGTACCTATACTCAGCTAATCATGACCTTACACTGATGTTGCCAACTCCACTAGCACATATGTCATTCTATCCTCTTCTTGCTTATCTGTAAATTCTCACCTTCGCTGTAAGAAATCTGACTTCCTGGCTCACCTGGGTGGCTTAGTTCGCTAAGCGTCTGACTCTTGATTTGGGCTCAGGTCATGATCTCAGGGTCATGAGATGGAGCCCTGCATCAGGCTCTGCACTCCGTGTAGAGTCTGCTGGAGATTCTTTCTCTCCACCCCTTTCACCGCTTGCACGCTCACACACGTGCGTGCTCTCTCTCCCTCTCTAAAATAAATAAATATATTTAAAAAAAAAAAGAAAGAAACTTGACTTTCCCCCTCTCACGATCCATTTACACAGATGTTCAGTTCCAGTAAACATGTGTAGCAGTATAGGAATTGTTCAACTGTACCCTCATGGGAAACAGCTTTATCAACAGAATAAAGTGCTTATGTGCTGTTCCTTTTCCTTTAGTCTTATGGACCCCACTTAGTTCCAAAGACACTTAGGTCAGCACCTTCCCCCCCCACCCCCACACTTCAGTGAGGTAATATCATGTATTTATAATAAGATTTTCTTCTCATATTCTGCATTTATTTCTGGGATCCCTGGCCTCCTATTTTTTTAAAATGTGCATACATTAAGGTTCACTCTTGAAGCTATAAAATTTTATGAGTTTTAACAACTGCATTGTTATCCACCCACGATTACAGTATCCTACAGAATAGTTTCACCATCCTAAAAATCCACTGTGCTTTGCTGATTCACCTTTCTTCCTCTCCTGGCAACCCCTGCTCTTTTTGCTGCCTCTGTAGTTTTGCCTTTTTGTCACATAATTGGAATCATACAGTATGTAACCTTTCAGACTGGCTTCTTTCACTTACAGTATCATTTAAATTTCTTCTATTTTTTTTTGTATTTTGATGACTTGTTTCTTTTTAGCCCTGAATACCATTCGATTCATGGATATAGCACATTTTGTTTATCCATTCACCTATAGAAAGATTTATTTGCTTCCAGTTTTTAGTGATTGTGAATAAAGCAGTCATAAACATTAACACTTAGTTTATGTGTGAATATAAGTTTAGAACTAAAATTGGGCACAATTACTGGATTATATGGTAAGAGTATGCTTTCCTTTGTAAGAATTTGCCAAATTGTCTTCTAAATTGTCTGTGCATTTTTTCATTCACACCGGAAATGAATAGGCATTCCTGTTGTTCTGCATTCTAATGAACATTTAGTAATGTGAAATTTTTGGTTTTTGGTTTTTAGATTTTAGCCACCCTAGTAGGTATCCCTTTGCTGTTTTAAATCACAATTCCCTAATGACATGATTTTGAGTGTCTTTTCATACGTTTAGTTTTAGTTGCCATCTCTTTTGGATGAGGTATCTATTCAGAAATTGTTTCCATTTTTCACTTTTTTTTCTTATTAAGTGTTAAGAGTTCTTTGCAGATTTTAGATACAGATCTTTGTTATGATATCTGTTTTGCATCTATTTTCTCTCAGTCTCTGGCATGTCTTTTTCATTCTCTTAACTATCTTCAGAGAGTAGAAATTTTAAATCTTAATAGAATCCAACTTACTAATTTCAGTGATTATGTTTTGGTCCTGTATCTAAAAACTCAAGGTAATACAGATTTTTTTTTTAAGTGAAATTTATTTTGTAGAGCAGTTTTAGGCTCACAACAATATTGAACAGGAGACACAGAGATTTCCCATATACTCCCTGCCTCTACACATCATAGACCCCTCCATTTTCATCACCCCCACCCCCCACAGAGTGGTACATTTGTTACAGCTGATGACCCACATCAACACATGAGAATCACCCAGGGTCCATAGTTTACATGAAGGTTCATTCCTGGTGTTGTATATTCTATGGGTTTGGGTGCATGTATAATGATATCTGCCCATAATTATGGGGTCATACAGAGTAGTTTCACTGCCCTTAAAATCCTCTGTGCTCCACCTATTCATCCCTCCCTCCCTAACCCCTAGCAAACCCTGATCTTTTTACTGTCTCCGTAGTTTTGTCTTTTCTAGAATGTCATTTAGTTGGAATCCAATATGTAGCCTTTTCAGATTTGATTATTTCACTTAATAATAATGCATTTAAGGTCCCTCGTGTATTTTCATGGCTTGATAATATATTTCTTTTTAGCACTGAATAATATTTTATAGTCTGAAGGTACTGCAATTTATCCACTCAACTACTGAAGGACATCCTGGTTGGTTCTAAAATTTGGCAATCATAAATAAAACTGCTACAAACATCCATGTGCAGATTTTTGTGTGGACCTGAGTTTTCAACTCCTTTGGGTAAATGCCAAGGAGTATGATTGCTGAATCGTATGCTAAGAGTAAGCTTAGCCTTGTAAGAAACCACCAAACTGTCTTCCAAAGTGGCTATATACTTTGCATTCCCACAAGGAATGAATGGGACTCCCTGTTGCTCCACATCCTTGGCAGCATTCTGGATTTTGACCAAGCTAGTAAGTATGTAGTGATATCTCACTGCTGTCTTAATTTGAGTTCTCTGAAAACATATGATGTAGGACATCTTTTTATATGCTTATTTTTTATTTTTATTTTTTTTAAGATTTTATTTATTTGAGAGAGAGAGAATGAGAGACAGAGAGCATGAGAGGGGGGAGGGTCAGAGGGAGAAGCAGACTCCCCGCCGAGCGGAGAGCCCGATGCGGGACTCGATCCCAGGACTCCAGGATCACGACCTGAGCCGAAGGCAGTCGCTTAACCAACTGAGCCACCCAGGCACCCTATATGCTTATTATTATTTTTTTTTATTAAAGATTTTTTTTTTTAAGATTTATTTATTTATTTGACAGAGAGAGAGAGACAGCGAGAGAGGGAACACAAGCAGGGGGAGTGGGAGAGGGAGAAGCAGGCTTCTTGCCAACCAGGGAGCCCAATGTGGGGCTCGATCCCAGGACCCTGGGATCATGACCTGAGGCAAAGGCAGACACTTAACGACTGAGCCACCCAGGCACCCCCCTATATGCTTATTTGCTATATGTATATCTTCGTTTGGTGAGGTACTGTTAAGATCTGTGGGCTATTTTTTAATTGGGTTATTTGTTTACTTATTGTTGAACTTTAAGAGCCCTTTGTATATTTTGGATAATAGTCTTTTATCAGATACACCTTTTGCAAATTTTCTTCCAGTTTGTGGTTTATCTTTTTATTCTCTTGAGTCACATAGATGTTTCTTCTATGTTTTCTTCTAGAAGTTTTTTAGCATTTTGTTTTACATTTAGGTTCAAGATTTGTTTTGAATTAACTTTTGTGAAAGGTGTAAGGTCAGTGTCTAGATTAATTTTTTGCATATGGATGTCTAATTTTTCCAGCACCATTTGTTAAAGAGATTATTCTTTCACCATTGAATTGCTTTTATTCCTCTATCAATAATCAATTGACTATATTTGTGTGGGAAGACTGTTATATTTTTAAACATTATTGGTCTATGATTTTATTCCATAAACTTCTCTGGAGTTAAGTGTGCAATTCAATAAATTTTATAAATTTATAGACTTATGCAGTGATCACTGAAATCCAGTTTTAGAACTTTCACTCCAAAAAGATCTCCAATGCCCATTTTCAGTTAATCCTGCCCCTTACCTCCAGCCCTGGGAAACCACTAATCTAATCTACTTTCTCTCTATACGGTTTGCCATTTCTTCCTGGTATGAACATTTGCATACAAATTTTCATGTGGCTGTATATTTCATTTCTTGGGACAAATTCCTAGGAGTAGAATTTCTGGTTCATATGTATGGGTCATATTATCATTTTCAATTTTTTTTTTATTATAATAGGTATGATGAATAGTTTCTCCTGGTGGCTTTAATTTGAATTTCCCTGATTGACTAATGACATCAAGCATCTTTTCATATGCTTATTAGCCATTCATATTCCTTCTTTAGTGAATGTCTATTCAAATTTTGCTCACTGTTAACTGAGTTACTTACCTTCTTACATAGTTGTTAAGAGTCTTTTATATATTCTGGAAACAAGTTCTTTATCAGATATATGATTTGCAAATATTTTCTACCTGCCTGTAGCTTAACTTTTCATTTCCTAATAGTGAGTTTTGAAAGCATAAAAGTTTTTAATTTTGATGAAGATCAATTTGCCATTTTTTTCTTTTTCTTTTTTTTTTTTTAAGATTTTATTTATTTATTTGAGAGAGAGAGAATGAGAGACAGAGAGCATGAGACGGAGGAGGGTCAGAGGGAGAAGCAGACTCCCCGCTGAGCAGGGAGCCCAATGCAGGACTCAATCCTGGGACTCCAAGATCACGACCTGAGCGGAAGGCAGATGCTTAACCAACTGAGCCACCCAGGTGCTGCATAAAGTGTTGATTTCTTTTTTTTTTTTTAAAGATTTTATTTATTTATTTGAGACAGAATGAGAGAGAGAGAGAGCACGTGAGAGGGGGGAGGGTCAGAGGGAGAAGCAGACTCCCCGCCGAGTGGGGAGCCCGATGTGGGACTCGATCCTGGGAATCCAGGATCATGACCTGAGCCGAAGGCAGTCGCTTAACCACCTGAGCCACCCAGGCGCCCGCCATATTTTTTTCTTTTATGGGTGTGCTTTTAGTGTCACATCTAACCCAAGTTCACAAAAAATTTCTTCTTGTTTTCTGCTAAAAATTTTATAATCTTAGTTTTTACATCTGCGTCTATGTTTCATTTTCAGTTAGTTTTTGTGTATTGTGTGAGTAGAGTGTCTAAATTCTTCTTTTCTCATGAAGTCATCCAGTTGTTCCAACACATTGGTTGAAAAACCATCCTTTCCCCATTGAATTACATTGGCAAAAATTAATTGATCTTATATGTAAGAGTTTATTTCCAGAGTCTCAAACCTATGTCATTGATTTTTATTTCTGTATTTACATAAGTATTACACCTTCCTGGTATACCTTTGTGGAAGTATTGAATTCAAGAGTGTAAGTTCTTTAGCTTTATTCTTATTTTTCGAAATTATGTTGACTTCCAGCCTCACCAGATTTATCTTCGTCAGAGCACCCTGTCTCTACTAATGACCCCACCAGTCATGCAATTTTCAGACCAAAACATTTCTTTTTTTTCTGTAATACTTCATGATTAACACATCAGCAATCTTGAGAGCGCTACATGACAGATTTTAAAGGCCAAGAGTGGAAAGAATGGATACTGGGAGATTAATTAAAAAGCAAATACAGTAGTTCCTGAAGAGGAGGATATGGTTCACACAGGATGGTGACAGTGAAGATGGGGAGAAAGGAATAGATTTGAAACATATTTTGGAAGTTAGAACCACCATGATTTGTAATGCATGCATACATATAATGAATATAGGCAAATGGGTCAGCAAGAGCCTTTTACTGAGACAGGAAAACTGAATGAAGTGTGAGTTTGGGAGAACGTTCAGGAGATGGATAAGACATTATCTAAATATTACACATTTTAAATATTAAATCTTATGTGTGGACCCTTCAGACTCAGGTTCTGTAACACAGAACAATGGTCATTTTCATAGACTCACCTCATTCATTCTCTTGGCGGTAGATGACACAGTTCATCTGTTTTCCCCTTCTCTAAAAGATTTCTTCTCTTGGCTTAAAGGACCTCACATGCTGTTGGTTTTTTTCCTATCCCATTAGAATCTTTTCCATCTCCTTTGGTGGATTTTCCTCCTCTACATGACATCTAAATAATGGACTGCTCAAGTTTTGTGGGGTTTTTTCCCTTATACTTTGGCTTTCTCTGTCTTTACTTACCTCTAGCTGGTAGCATCCGGTCTTACAGGTTTTAATTCTATTACTAATGTGATAGCTCCCCGACTAATACCTCCAGTCTTAATTTCCACTTGGCCTGCAAAATTGTACCTTCAACCCTGCTCTTGTGTCTGGCAGGCAGCTTACATTTAACATATCAAAGTTGGAACTCTTAATTTCCTAGCAGTTTCTACCCATCCAAATTCATTTCCTCACTGCATTCCTCTCAGTAAGTGGCACCACCATTAATCAGGCCAAAGACCTGGGCAGCATCTTTTTTTCTCCCTTTCCATCATTATCTCATGGCTAATCCAGTGGAGTCTTGGGGGCATGATTTTCAAAACATAAATTATATGCTAGCACTTATCATCATATCTACCATATACCATAGTCGAACCTCTGTTATTTCCATCTGTTTCATGTCTACCACTCCCATTTCTTTAAAATATATTTACTATAGAAAAATCACAGTAGTATTTAAAAACTTACATCAGACATATCACTTCCTGGTCTAAGACCGTTCAATGGCTCCCCACTCAGAGTTAAAACCAAAATCCTTACATGGCCTACAATGCACCACATAACGTGGGCCTTATTTCAGCTCTGGTCATCTTCTACTACACCACCCTGTCTGTGCTTCCCTCTGGCCACTCAGACTTTCTCAAGTCTAGCCTGATTCTATTCACAGCTGGTTAATGACCCTTAAGTGTGCCTGGCTCTGCAAGATATTTATTGGTGACTACATTAATGATATTATTATTAAACACAACCATAAGCATTATTAACTTATTTTTCACACCATAGAATATTAGAAACCATAAACTAGGGGAAGCTGAGGGAAAAAAAGGAGAAGACTAGAGAAAGATATGGTAACAGTAGTAATATTTATTAAGAAGTAATAATATCTAGGAAGTCATCATATCTAATACAGAAACTCTGTAAAGAATAAACACTATAACTAAAAAAAACAAAGCCTTGATAGTTAATGCCCCCCTCCCCCATAGCAGGCACCGAGTACCCCAGTGCAGAGTTACTGATAGTCACAAGGTTGTCTGAGTCATTAAGAGGAATTTGAAAGACATTGATCACATCAAGAGAGCAAGAAGGGAGCTTAAAATGATTTATGAAAAAAAATTTATAAATTCATTTCATTCCAACAATTTTACTGCTTAAAAAAGTGATTTTGCTAATTTAGAGAATTCAGGTTAGTGAGATTATTAATTTCCTAGTGATGCTGAGTTTCGCCCTACCCAGGTCTCCTTAAGATGTGTAATTGGAGAACTTTTTATCGGTTTCATAAAAGAGATTCAAGCTAAATAATAATTTTGTAGGGAGCATAAAATCAATATTTTGCTTTTTAAATAGACTATTGCTGTGTTATTTTACTCTTACTTTATAGAGGTTTTCTTAAAAAAAATAAAATAAACCATTTTTACCTTTGTTAAAATAGTTGAGGCTCATTGTAGAAATCTAGAAAGAATGGGGAAAAAAATCACCCATAGTCCCACCAGCAAAAAACAAACACCATTAAACTATATGTGTGTCATGTCAGTCTTTTTTTACATAATTATTCTCTTCTAAAGCTCCTCAGATTACTGATTTTTGTTATTGATATAAATTAAAGTTATTATCCTTTGTATATCCAAACCCATGCAACGTCTCAAAAATGTACTTAAAAAAAATAAATCCTTTCAATATCCCACAGGATATGGTTACAACCTCTGGTTATCTAAGTTATATTTCCCTTGTTTAGCTAACAATGTCTGTAATATGTTTTGTTTATTTTAAATACTTGAACAGAAAATTCTCTTTATTAAAAAAATAAAACTAATAGCATATAATATTTGAGTAATAGCATTAAAATGTTTGTAATGAAAAAACTTAAACAACTATATGGTAAGTTAAGATGCCAAATGAAATACAGATATATTATTTTTTAAATATTATAATTTAATTGCTATGTATATTGCCAAAAATGTAGAAGGGATTCAGTAGTTCATGACAAAAGTGGAATAGTACATTGCCATTCAAATTAAATACTTTATTTGCTTTCTGAACGGCATTCTAATTTTGCAGATAAAATTAAATCAACATAATCTACTTACATATACTGAAAGGCTTTACCAAGCTTTTACTTAGCAGAAATCTTAACTTTTTTTAATTTTTATATCACTCTCCCCTTGATAGATAAGAGTTTGTTTCCGAGCTTCTTTGAGCAAATTCTAATGCTTAAACTGTAGTCATAATCAGAACTGTAGAGAATAATTACTTATTTGATCTCTTAAATGATTTTACATGTAAAAGGCATCTTAAAGGTCATCTAGGCCCATCCGTTTTTTTTTTCTTTTTAGGAGTCCTTTCTAAGAGATCCCTGATAAATAGTTACCCAGCTTTGCTTGGGACATTTCTAGTGACTGGACCTCACGAGTCATTCACTCCATAATTATGTATCCATTCTTTCATTATTGATTCATTTAACTGCATATCTACCATTTCCCAGTCAATATACTTGACACTGAATACATAAAGATGAATAAACCTGAGGAAACATGAACACTATTAGAATGTTTTGTTTTGATTTGATTAAGCTTATATATCTTTTCTTGCCCCTTCTCTCTTCCTGATTATAAAAATGGTGGATGTGAAAAATAATCCTAATATTTCTTTATTTCTTTGATAAGTGTTTCTATTTAAAAGAAAGGAGAAAAAGAAGTAAATATAAAACAGGTTTGTTTTCTTAGAGTCCTATAAATATTGACATAGTCATGGCTCCCTTTACTTCCTCTCCAAAAAACATGCACGCAAACACAAGTGCATGTTTCTGAGTTAAAACTATCCTTAATTCTTTCATGTGACACAGTTCCCAATAGAGTTACTATATTTAAAATTACCTTTTGTCTAAAAGTGTTTCTAATATGCTTTTAAATTTGGTACCCAGAACTAAAAAGGTAACCATTATCTTTTAAATATGGTAACCAGAACTAAACAAAGATTTCCAATGTAGACTAACCAAACAAGTGCCTCTCTATACTTAGGTTTACAACACTAGTATCTGAATTTAAATTGCAGTCATTTTGCAAGAGAAGGAAGGGCAGCCAATCACACTACTGACTCATATTGAGATTGTTTTCTACATATAAAATGTAGAACTATGTCTAATTCCTAAGGACTATTGATCAGCTAGAATTTTTTTTCTTTTTGCTGCTAGGCAAGATTTTTATCTTTTCTACATTTCATCTCATTGTTTTAATCTCATCATTTTAGGCCATTAAGTTTTTGGAATCATGTTTTTGTCACTGGATGTACATACTGTCAGTCATGCTTCCTTGAGTTAAATGATTTATAAATTTGATACTCTCTATATTTACAAGGTACTGATTTATAAAAATGTGAACTTGGTCAGGACCATGGGCAAGAACTTCAAAAGAAAACAGATAATGAAACAATAAATAACCCTTGAAAATGGTAATGAACTTCAACTTGGTAAGGAACCAACAATCAATCTTCTTGTCTCACAGCCACAAGAAGACCTCAATGTCTGCATTTTTCAATTTTCATATTAAAAATCTTCAGGTATCTTTTTTTTTTTTTTTTTAAGAAATAGCTGGAATTATTACCTGCCTTCATTTTGATAAGAACCTGAAGGCAGGTAATAATTCCAGCTATTTCTTCATGGATTAGTCCAGTTACCCTGCTTCAAAAGGAAACTATTGTTTGATAAAATTTCGTATGCAACCCTTGTTAAATCATTATCATCATCATTATTATTTTACTTTTCTTTTTCAAGTAGTAATGAACCACATCTTTGATAATCTGTTCCAGAATTTCATCAAGGATATACCTATATTCTATTTACTTCTTTAACATTTATTCACAATAGGTGTAATTTTGTATGGAATGATTATAAGGAAATCTCATATTTAGATTTAGAGTTTTTTTTTTTTTTTTTTGTAACTGGAAGAAAGGATTAGATCATCTAATCCATCTCATTTTACAATTGAATAAATTGAGGCATAAAGAAATACATTTATGTCAGTGTAAATCTAATTATGCATTTCATTTAGTGAGGTCCTTCACCATTTGCCAAGGACAATCCTAATTTACTCAAAGAAGTTAACTTCCAAGTTGAAGACACCCTCAGAATTTCCAGATATGACTTTCCATCATTAGGAAGTTGAGCATATTTCATAACTACAGTCAAGGGAGTTCAGGAATGGCCTGACTCCATCTATTCCACATAACTTACATTAATAAGAATTAGCATTAGATGAGAAAGGGATAAATTGGATACAACCATTACATTAAGTATAATAGACCAAACTGTTGACCTTACCTCTATCACTGAAGGACAAACCGAGACTGAGATTTCAGTGAAGTGAACCGAAGGGCAGACCCAAAGTTACTGATGCTTCTGTGATATGAACTTGTCATAGAAAAATGTAACATTTTATCTGAATATAATTTGAATTTTGCAGAATCTGTTTTCTGAGGTTTCAAATCAGCATTAGCTGTATCGTATTTTTAACAATCAAAATTAAAACACTATGACAATTTATTTTTGCCTTTCTCAAATATATTACATTTCTGTCAGCTACACAGATAGAACATATTAACAAGATTCATTTTTTCAAATGAAGATAAAGTGTAAGTAAATAAGATAGAAAAAGACACAACCTTTAAAATGTAAATTCTCTTCTTGCTCTTTATATCTCCAAGTGTGCTTCTCTCTGCAAGTACCAAGCTCTGTTAGTTGGGCCAGGTCTCCTGAAGGAGAGAGGAGGACTGAGGCTTTTCTCTCATCTTAAATCCATCTAGACAGCTGTTCCTGGTCACTTGGAAACTATGCAAGCTTCCATTTTGCTTTAATGATACAAAACTGGTTTGAAAAATGTGTTTAGAGCTGTGAGTGGCAGTCTGGTGGTCAGAAAAATGGGCTCTTGGGGCCTTGAGAGCAAGAGACTAGTACACAGTTTTAAGATGGTTATATTCATATCTACAACAAGCATTTATTGAGTGCTTTCTATATGCCAGGTCTCATTATTTTTATTAAATTCCAAAATTTCACAATCAAGAAGTGAATGCATTCTCATTGTGAATTATTCAGTTAATATACATAAAATAAAAATCAACCTCAATAAAATTCTTTTCCTACAACCACATCTACATGCTTGTCCCCCAGAATTAACTGTTTTCATGTGTTTTATACACACATGAATGTATATATAGTTTTACACATGTCCTATAAATATACTTTATATATTGTATGTGTATATATAAATTATGTATCATACTGTTCAGTATTGTGGGCTTTAAAATATGTGGGATCAATTTTTATGTATTGTTCTTCAATTTATTTTTAAATTTAATGGTTTGACTTTGAAATTTCTTTGCAGTGTGTATAGATACACCTTGTTCTTTTATTCAACAGTTGAATTGGACCATGAACCATTATTCATTCAGCTATATTTATGGGCATTTAGAGGTTTCTTTACCTCCCCAATTATAAGCAATATCTTTTTGCAAGATTAGCGTATTTTCTAGGACAGACCCTAAGAAATGGAATTGTTGGATCAGAGTATATACATCTTCCTTTATGGTCTTAAATACAATTTTATGGTTTTCTTTAAACAGGACTCACATTATTCTCATTAGGTTTATAGCTAACTAATTAAATATGTGTGTTGCTAGTGTGATTGGGTATTTTTACTGATATTTTCAAATTGGCTATTGCTATTGTTATTGTTATTAATTTTTGTCTGCTTTTATTTTGTGTGGTGAGCTGGCCAAAATCACTGATTTTGTCAGTCAATTTTCTTGACTTTTCTAGGTAGATTTTTTTTCTTTGTTTCCAATGATTCTCTCACAAATGTATTTGTCTTGTATTTTATTTGGCAGGACTTCCTGTACAGTGTTGAATAGTGGTACTAATAATAGTAAGTATTTATATCTTGTTTTGGGGATATTATTAAGTTTCTAATGTTTCTAGCTAACTATGATGCAGATTAAATATTACTGTATCTACCCTTTGTCAAGAAGTTGTCCCCTGTTTTTGTTTGCTAAATTTGTTTGCTGGTTTGCCAGTTTGTTTGTTTGCATTAAGGAAGGAGAGTGGATTTTTCCTCCCAGTTTTATTGAGATATAATTGACATATAACATTGTATTAGTTTAAGGTGTATAACATAATGATTTAATATATGAATATATTGCAAAATAATTACCACAATAAGTTTAGTTAACATCTATCACCTCACAGTTACAATATTTTTTCTTGCCATGAGAACTTTTAAGATCTACTCTCAACAAATTTCAAATATACAACAATATTGTTAACTGTAGGTACCGTATTGTACATTACGTCCCCAGAACTTATTTATCTTATAATTAAAAGTTTATGAGGCACCTGGGTGGCTCAGTCGTTAAGCGTCTGCCTTCGGCTCAGGTCATGATCCCAGGGTTCTGGGATCGAGCCCCGCATCGGGCTCCCTGCTCCGCGGGAAGCCTGCTTCTCCCTCTCCCACTCCCCCTGCTTGTGTTCCTGCTCTCGCTATCTCTCTCTCTGTCAAATAAATAAATAAAATCTTTAAAAAAAAAAGTTTATACCTTTTGACCACTTTCACCCATTTCCTTGACCCTTACCATCCCTCTGGCAATCACCAATCCGTTCTCTGTATCTATTTGTGTTTTGTGAGTTTTTAAAAGATTTTTACATAAGTGAGATCATACATTTGTCTTTCTCTGACTTATTTCACTTAGCATAATGCTCTCAGTGTCTATCCATGTTGTCACAAATGACAGGGTTTCTTTATTTTTTTATTGCTGAGAAATACACACGCACACACACACACATACATACACACACAGATGGGGGTGAAAGTATCTTTTTGAGATAGTGATTTTGTTTTCTTTAGATATATACTCAGAAGTGGAATTTCTGGTTCATATGGTAATTATATTTTTAATGCTTTTGAGGAAGCTCCATACTGTTTCCCATGGTGGCTGGATTTACAATCCTACCAATAGTGCAGAAAGATTGAAGAGGGTGGATTTTATCAAATAATTCTCTAGAATTCTTATTTCTAAGACTCATAATGAGTATGCCAGGTCAGAGTATGAAATGAAGTTCAAAGAAATTAGGTAGAAGGGTAGAACGAGCATCAGGAATACTAGAGAAAAGGGGGAAGCTCTTAGGAACCAAAGGAGACCAAGGAGAGGAAACTGTGTTTTTCTCTTCTTTCTGACCTTCCTCTGATGCCCATGAGGAAAGTGGCAGATTCCACTGTAAGAGGACTGACATCTTACACCCCAAACCCCATGCCAGTTGAAGTCAAAGCCTCTATGATTATATCCTAGCCCAAAGTTACAAAACCGTGCAGGTCTGAGTAGAAGAAAATACTGATCAGTGTGAATTGCTCTTTGCAATCAGATATGTCCTGAGTCTATATTTCTAGTCCTTCCTATTTGCTTAAACTAAGTGGATGAACTCTTATAAATCATATCAGCCAAATTCCCTTCCAGGCCAATTTGGCAACTGTCATATAGATATAATTGCAAAGCTCATTTGAGTAGAAATGTATTATTAACTAAGACTTAAATGTTTGGTAAATATCATTGATTTTGATAATATAGTTCTTCTTTATGATTGTTACAACTAAATATTTATGTTGTTTGTTACCGTGAAATATCTTTCTAACCATTGTGTGTGTTTATGTGTGTGTGGCTATCATTATCTGTTTTCTCTGCAATTTTTGCATTTTTCTGTAGGAATTGTGTTCTAATATTTGCAGTGTTTCAATATTTAAATGTTTCCATAAAAGTGCCTCTTGTTTAGATGAAAAACATATCTTCACTTCTAGAAAAGTGCAAAGTTATGTTTAATAATCAAAACCAAGGGGCGCCTGGGTGGCTCAGTCGTTAAGCGTCTGCCTTCGGCTCAGGTCATGATCCCAGGGTCCTGGGATCGAGCTCCGCATCGGGCTCCTCGCTCCGCGGGAAGCCTGCTTCTCCCTCTCACAGTCCCCTTGCTTGTGTTCCCTCTCTCGCTGTCTCTCTCTCTGTCAAATAAATAAATAAAAATCTTTAAAAAAAAATAATAATCAAAACCAAGACTATCCTTAAGGAAGCAGTATTTCTAATAGCTCTAAAAGAGTTTTCTTGTTCTGTTTTAGTTAGTATTCTTTCATAATAAATTTTTACCTTAGTTTTACTTTAGGTCAGTGTCCTACATCAACCCTCTCTGAAAAGAAGTCAATAATTCTAAGATTGATAAAATGTATCAGAAGCACTTTACAGGCAAAATGAAAAATTCCCTTTTCTTTTTCCATCTTTGATCTAAATCATGCCTATAAGTATTACATATTTTACAAAAGAAAAGAAATTAATTTTTTTTCCCAAGAAGAGAAGAAGATCTTTCTAAAAATTCTGTTGTCTTTCACTGAGCATTAAGTGCTAGTGCCCTGGGGAATAGGGCAGTGGCATTTCTATAAATATTTATGACTGTCTTACCCCCTACAATACCCTTTCCTTCCTGATGACAGAAATGCAACTAGAGGGGCTGGTGTAACACAGAGTATCCTGTCGTCAGAAAATGCCATTGGCGTGAATTGGCAAAGCCATAAACCATTCCACAGAGGAGAAATTATAAATGGTAAATGTATGGGAGGATATTTTGTGGTAATTAAAAAGATTCAACTTTAAAAGATAGGTATTATTTTATATCTATTAATCTTGCATTTAATCTTAATCTTGCATTTAAAGTAGTAACATCTAATTCTAGTAAAAGACATGCTCAGAGACCACTGATAGCACTAAAGGTTATGAAATCTCTTTAGAAAGCAGTTTGGCAGTACATATCAAGAACAAAAATAATGCACAGCCACTGGCCCATAAACCTCATTATTGGTATTATTTTAATTATATAATTCAAAAGTAGGAAATAGCTATTATATAAAACTACTTCTATTTCAATGTCACTGATCATGATTATAAAAATAAATAAAAAAACCCAGAACAGTCACAAATGGGGTTTGTTTAAGCAAATTACAGCACCTATGAGAAATCCTCAGCATTCTTATTTGTGAGAATTTATCCAGAGAAGACATACTAAAAGAATGCAAAATTTAATTGCAAAACAATTTTTTATTATAGTCTAACTGCTATATTGGAGAAGCAAGACTCATGGGATATAATCAGATCTCAAATTATTGAAATTGTTCTGTGAGACTAATTCTTGCCATCTTCTTGGATGGTAATTAGCTCAGGTCCCTTGATTCTCCCAGCCATTTTTAGATAATGAAGTCCTACTGACTTTACAAAAACAAATAAAAATAATTTCAAAATTATGTCTTAAAAATTTCTAACATTTTATTTTAGAAATTAGTTTAGTATAGTAATTACAACTCCATATTTATTCAAAATTATTATTTCTCTTCTCCCCAATCTCAATCCTGGTATGGAAAGTGGGGCATGCCAGATTTTGTCTTCCTTTCCTTCTTTTCACATCTAGTTTTCCTCTCCTGTCCTTCACACACCATCTTTCATTTAAAAGGGGGCACAAAATGTCTTCCTTGACCAATACTGTTATGAGAAGACATAGACCCTCCTTGGGCTCGGCAGGCATTTCAACTGACACATCTCTCAGTGAGTGTTCATGTGGCTTTTTGGAAGACTCTCTTACTTCTAAGGGTCTCTTACTTGATATTGGTGAAGTATCTTTAATGACAGATCGCTGATTATTTTCCTAACCTTTGAAGGATCCAGCAGTCTTTCTCTTTTTGACATTCTCTAGAGGCTACTTAAGATAATTCTCATATATCCTTTGCCCAACAATGCAGGAACCTCTCCTTGCCAGCCATAGTCTCTTGTATTTTCGATTGTTCATGTCTGGGTCAGATCAGGCTACTGGATCCCAAATTCCAGGGACCTCATAGCAAGCTCTTTGATCCCTTTCCTTGGCTTGAGGTGAGGAGAAAACACCCTCACCTTTATCCATGGGGTGCAGGGAGATGTCATAGCTCATGACAGCACTTTCCACTTCCAAAAATCCGTTTCTCTTCCCCTAATCTTCCAAACCCTTTGGACCCTTTGTTTACAAGTCTTTCATGGTTTCTTGCACTTCATTTTGGAATATGATATCTACTATTTGGGGACCTCAGTGAAATTAAGGCCAAAATACTCTCATTTTAAAACTTTGTACCAATTACATTATTTATTATAATGACAAAGCAGAAGAATTCTAAATAATCAATAATAAGGAGATATTAAGTAAATAATTACTTAAATTGAATATAGTGCAGCCTTAAAAAAGAACAGTAATTTATCACTTGGAGACAAATTTAGAATAAAGAACGAGGTGTATAACAAGTGCCACAAAATTGCATGTACCCTGTGAGTATAATTATGTAAAATACGTGTATCAAAATTGAGACTCTTTGAAATAATATTTTATTTTATTTACAAAAGAAATTTGTGTAAGTTAATGAGTTTTTTTTGTAAACAATTTATTGTGAAAGACTATTAACTCAAGACATCTGAAAACCCCTATGCTTACTAGAGAAATGGTATTTATTAGTTGGAGTGTGGGTGTGAAATATGAGTATTTATTTTCTTTCTTAAATATGTTCTGATTTTGTATAAACTTTGACAATGGCATTGCAATATTGGCAGGAGGACTCTAGAGTAGGAAAGGCTCACCAGGAAAATATCTCAGTGCTACAAGATTTTACTTTATCATTCTAGAGTCATTTATTCTTTAACGGCTGGGATTATATTTTATTCATTTTTATATTCCTTAAACTTGCACAATTATGGCATAAAGAAGGGACTCAATTGATGCATATTCAAAATTAATACATGAATTAATAATCAATTAGATATTTATACTGGGTCCTATTATTAAATTCCTATTTTTATTTTCTTTTCTATGGTCTTTTTTTCAGGCTATGCAATACACAGCATATCTAATTAAGTTATGATGTTACAATGCCTTATACATATTCCTTAAGGTGTCAGACACCTTAACTGTGGTTAGTTTTTCTAACTTAGCACCCAAACTTCTCTTTACTTACTTACTATAGTTCTTGGTTAATGTCCAAAGAAATTACTTATCCTATTTCACCTCATGAACTGACAGTAAATTTGTATTTGGGAATATAAGTTTTCTTCTTATTTCACTAAAAAAAGTGAAGTGCAATAAGAAGCCCCAGCTCTACAGCTTATATGGAAAGTCAACTTGAGTACTTCAGATAAGATGTCAACTTTATGCTTTTGAGTATATGAAAGTTCTCCTCTAGTTTGCTTCTTGATCAAGTATCTGACAAATTTTTACCTCACATTTTGCTCCTTCATAACCATCTTAGAGTACATTAGAAGGAAGAACATTACAAATCATTACATCTGATGGGTGTGCCTTTACTCTTTCCATTTTAAAGATGAAGAAACCAAGAGTTAAGGAAGTAACTTGCTCATGTCTACATGTTAAATGCAAAAGTCAGTTTTAAAACCAGATCTTCCTGGGGCACCTGGGTGGCCCAGTCGGTTAAGTGTCTGACTCTTGATTTCTGCTCAGTTCATGATCTCAGGGTCCGGAGTACCACTCAAGCAGTGTTGGGCTCTGTGCTCAGCAGGGAGTCTGCTTTGCTCCTCGCCCGCCCTCTTCCTCTCTTCCTCCCCCAGCCCCCTGTTGTTCACACATGTGTGCTCTCTCTCAAATACATAAATGAATAAACCTTAAAAAGAAAATAAAACCAGATCTTTCTGACTCCAAACATTTAGAGGTCAATAGAGCTGATTTGGTTCCCACCTGTGTAGAAATTTTGTTATAGGAATAGGCGAAATCATTTACCTCCCTGGGTGTTAGATTCCCCATTCGTAAAAATGAACCAATTAGGTCATCCCTCAAGTTCTCTTCCACTTTATTCATTTTGAATCTTCAGGGTTCGGAAAATATCTTTGCTTTTCGAAACTTTGAACACCAGGGGTGACGTGCAATTCATTAACTTTCCAAATGGTCACTTACATACTATAGTATATACTGTTAGGGAAAGTACACACCACCTTGCTTAGAAAGAAATGTTGCCTGAAGGGTTCGTGAGCTCATAGCACTGTAGTAAGGCTCAATATCAGGTGCCAAGAGCAAGCTTATATTTAGGAATTCAGGAATATTGGCTCTTCGCTCTTTCTAAGACATTTCTTTAAAGTACATGCAGGTGAATGAAGCAGATTGATCAAAGCGCTATCATAAAAACTCTTTGTAGTATGATTGCTGCAAACTCTTCTTGTGGGAATGATCAGGGCCAGGTTTCTGTCATCTGTACTTTATAATATCCATGGATTGAGATTTCTTTGTTATTCTCCCTTTTATGTACCTTACGAGCAGCTACAGTGAGAGAAATATAAGCCTACTGCAATCTGGAGGAAGACCTTTAAAGGACTTTTTTTTTTTTTCTTTTAATGTGAAGGCATGAGGTACAGGATTAACAGTATAATTAGAGTAAATCAAAATGTTCTTGCATCGGTTTCATTTTTAGGAAATGTTAATAGCATGTTGCTTTATGCTCTGTCTATATGATGGACTTCCTTAATTAGATTATGAGTTTTGGTTTGAAGGTCCAACCTCACAGTAATTAAAACACTGGGTAATTAACCGTATTTCCTAAAACATACACTCTGAAAATATTTTTCTAGCTATATCTCCATGTCTTACCTCTTCTAATGAACATATAATTTTTACTTTTTTTTCTTTCTTATGAAAGAACACTGTGGAGGATCGTCATTGATGGACTGCTATTATAATAAGACATGGACTTTAATTTGAATGATCATATTCCTGGTATATTGGCTGAGCTGCATCCATCAGAGAGAGTGGTCATTTAAAAATCCTGCCTCTGTCTGCCAGACTGAGCTTGAGTAGGAGCCCCTACTTGTGCCAAGAAATAAAGTGTCATTTAATAGTTGGCATATTTCTAGTAAATTCCTGAGAACTTGTAGATGTGGTAGAATAATACCCTAGACTTTTGGTTAAATAGCAATTTTTGTAAACAGCAGCAAAGTCTTATTTGCTTCGAGAAAGAAGACAAAGAGGGAGGGGAAAGTAGGATAAACATGAAGCAAGTGACTATAAGGTTAAAAAAAAAACAGAGATACTTAGTTTCTAAGAAAAAACAACAAAGAAGGAAGTAGGTAAGATTGTGGCCACTTTTGAAATCAAATGAGGGAGGAAATTTGGAGCAATGAAGTCTACAAAAGAGCAATTGATAGACGTGGATTTTTGTCTGGGAGGAAAAATGATTCATCAAGATGATCAATGGATTCCAGAGAATGGGGCTTTCTCAAAACTTATCAAAGCCTCAGAAGTGTTCTGTCCTCACACATTTGGCTTTCATTTTCTTGGGGCCCAGAAGAAACAGGGATAACCCCACCCTGCAAGCCCGAGCCTCTTGATACCCAAAGAATGGTGAACATGGATCTCTTCCCTCATCCCCAAACAGCCTTCTTTCTAGAGGGGGATGATGGTGCATTGGGGCATACCAATCCCTACTTTGCAAATTTACCCTTCTTCACGATAAGTTAGCTCACCTCACACAGTGAGGTGAAATGGAGGTAATAGTAAATGCTTTATAGAAGGCAGAACTAAATAATTTAAGATAATATATAGAAAGTGCTTTGACCAAGCTAGATCAATGGCATTCATCTTCCTCAGGACTTGTTTCTTCTTTTAATAACGATAGTTCCTCTGTTCACTTTCAAGGTGACATTGACATTTCCTTCTTCCAGGTGTTAGTTTTCTACTGGCTTTACCTACAACCTTGACTCCACCATGGTAATGCTGGCCTTTCTAGAACATCAAGAAGCTTTGGTCCCTCCACAGTCTGTTGTTTGGTTTTTTTCTTTCTTTCTTTTTTTTGGCAAGGACTGTAAAACACTTCAACTACCTTTCCCCCTTCAGCACTTATGTGCTGCTATCATGTGCTTTAATTGCTTTCTCTATATTTTAAACTCCACCTGACATAATTATAGTTTTATACAGTTAGTGTTTGTTTAATTTTTCTACATATTTACCAGTCTAGTGTTGTTTTTGAGTCCTTTCTGTAACTACAGCTTTCCAATTGGGATGATTTTCCTTCTACCAGGAAAATTTTCTTTAGTGGCAAGCTGTCTCAACTCTGTTTATCTGAAAATCTTTATTTTACCTTCATTCCCATTCGAGGATTTTTGCTGGCTATGGATTTCTGAGTTTTAGTAATCCGAGAATATGATTCATTATTTTCCAGCTCCTATTGTTTCTACTGAGAAATATATTTTCAGTTTATGCAGCATTTACATGTGATCTGTCTTTTATCTCTGGCTGCTTTTAAGAGTTCAATGTAGGGGCGCCTGGGTGGCTCAGTCGGTTGAGCGACTGCCTTCGGCTCAGGTCATGATCCTGGAGTCCCGGGATCGAGTCCCGCATCGGGCTCCCTGCTCGGCGGGGAGTCTGCTTCTCCCTCTGACCCTCCTCCCTCTCATGCTCTCTGTCTCTCATTCTCTCTGTCTCAAATAAATAAATAAAATCTTTAAAAAAAAAAAAAGTTCAATGTATTTGATATTCTACAGTTTCAGTAAAATGTGGATTTTTTAGATCGTAATTTCTTGTGCTTCTAGTATCTATGAGTTGCTGTGTTTCAACAATCCTAGAAAATTCTCAGCATTCCCTCGTCAAATATCGCCTTTTTCTCCCTCTCTCCTCTTAAGCTGTAATTCTGTCTTTTCCCTTCATTCCTTTGGTAATATTTATGAAAGAAGAATTTATATTCACTCGCTCCACTTTCTTTCCAAATATCACTATTTGGTGCTCTATATCTTAATTTTTTCCTATCATACCAAAACTGATTTCTTTGAGCTTTTTATTTATTCATGTTCACTAAATTCAAATGCTTTTTCTTGCTTCTTATTGTCTTCAGTTTCTCTGTAGAATTCAGCAAAATTCATCATCTTTTTCTTCCCTCTTAAAATTTCTCCTCTTCCTGCCTTTATGAGAAAATCAATTTCTTATCACATTCCTATCTTTTCAATATCCCCCTTTCTCTCCTTCACTTGAAATCTGCAAGGTATGGATGGTTCCTAAGAGGTTATCCGCAAACTCTTTCTCTTCTCTGTATCTCTCCCCCAGAGATCCCACTGTCTGCTCACCCCTTACACATGGCCTCATAGCCTGGTGGGCACTGGAGGTACCATGTGCGTATGGCCCTGTACTTTCGGGCTTCTTGGAGTTGTGCTTCACTGGTTGTTGGATACATTGAATACCACCCTTATTATTATTATTATTATTATTATTATTATTATTATTATTATTATTATTATCATCATCATCATTATCCCCAACTTCCACCTCTCTAAGAAGTTCCAGTCCCATATTTTCAGTTGGCTTGGGTACATTTTCATTTGATTTGTTTCAAACAATTTATTTTATTTTATTTTATTTTTAATTAACCTGTAATATGTTATTTGTTTCGGGGGTACAGGTCTGTGATTCATCAGTCTTATATAATACCAGGTGCTCATTACAACACCTACTCTCCCCTTTACCCCATCTTCCCACCCCCTCCCCTCCAGCAACCGTCAGTTTGTTTAAATTCAACATGCTCTACAACCAAAATCGTTATCCTCCCTCCCACTCACACACGCACTGCACTTCTCTCCCCAAATTTTCTTACTGATATTCACATATCTCTTAATAGTAGCACTTAATTTTTCTGTCTCTCAAGCAGGAAATATCAGAAACAGTTTACATTTGACCATTTGTTTTATCTTAAATTATATTGACAATTTCTAATTTTTCTTCTTTGTATATTTCTCTGATTCCTTTCCCGCTTCTTTCTGTTACCACTGGCATAGCTGAGTCCAAGCACATCATACCACTTGGCCTTACTTGCCCTCGCTTTCATCTATCCGATATGGCAGAGCCAATTTAATGTGAAAACACCACTTTCAAAATGTTGTTTCAGGGCGCCTGGGTGGCTCAGTTGGTTGAGCGACTGCCTTCGGCTCAGGTCATGATCCCAGAGTCCCGGGATCGAGTCCCGCACCGGGCTCCCTGCTCGGCAGGGAGTCTGCTTCTGCCTCTGACCCTCCCCTCTCTCATGTGCTCTCTCTCTCTCATTCTCTCTGTCTCAAATAAATAAATAAAATCTTAAAAAAAAAAATGTTGTTTCATATTCACAGAGGACACCGTGGCTCAGAGCAATACTTAAATTGTCTGCGTTGAAGGCTAGTTTTGTTTTTAATTTCCAATTTGCAAGAAAAAATAACTTTATAAGATAGAATAAAGTGAATTATACAAGAATAAAAAAAGGACAAAGTACAGCACCACTTTTTAAGTTCTATGTTGTAACAGATAGAAAATAAACCTATTGAATTGCTATACAGTTTTGTCACTCCCACTCTCAGTGCTCACCAAGGATGGTAACAGTTTGAAGACTAGCACCATGCAAGGACAGCACGTTGAGTGGACCCCTCTTCAATCCCCATGTCACTGATCTCTGCTGGGCCTATAGAGCAGAATCAGTAGGCAAGTTCTAAAATATGTAGATGTCTCTGCCCCTGAGAACCAATGAATAGAATCTCTGGGAGGGTTGCCAGGGCATGGGCATTTCAAAAAAGCTATAAAATTGATTATGATACTCAGCCAAGGTTGAAAGCTATTGGCTTACGGAGAAAAGTGCACACTTTCAATTCTCTGTAATCTGGCTTCAATCTATCTTTTAAATCCTATCAAAATCACTTCATCATATGTCCTATATTTCAGTCAGTCAGGACCTTTGGCTTTCCAAATATAATCTGTTCTTTCCCATCTCTGTCAAGTCCCAGTCTGGAATGTCCTTTCCACCCCCTCTACCATCAATATCCAGTTCATCCTTAGAGTTCCCATGTACTGAAAAATGCCTCTTGTTCATGAAACCATTCCTAATTCATTACAAAAATTAATTTTGCTCTTATATAAATGTCTTTACTACTTTCTTATTTATGATACTTAGAGTTTATTTAGATTCTAGTTGTAGAGGCATTGTGGTATAAAAAGAAAAAAGAAAAAGAAATTCTATTCAGGACAACCACTTCTGAGTCCAGACTTTGCCTCTTCCCAACTGTGTGACCTGAGGTAAGCTCAATAATTTCTCCAAATATGCATATTGAGAATAAAACTTGCAACCTTCATCACAAGACAGGTGTTATAAGTAAACAAGATACTGTATGTTAAAACAATATCAGTACAAGGTGTTATTATCTGCTCTACTACATTATAAGCATGTTTGGGGATAAGAATAAGTAATATAAATTTTTATATTTCTACACCCCTCAATAAGATATTTGATACAGAAAGAATTCAGTACACATTTTCAACTAAATGAATAAATGCATAAGCAGATTCTTTACATAGGAAAATTTCTAGTGTGAGTCCCAACAGGCCATCTTGCCCAAAACTATTTCCAGTAGCTTATTTGATATTGATGCTTGAAATTCCAGCACTAGGGATTTTCTCCTTTGGATTAGCATTGACTATACTAACAAAGACAATTTTTTTAAGTCATTCTCATGTATGCCTTTAGACAAATTTAATCTCTTTTATCAGATTATTTTCTCCCCTGACAAAAGGTGTCTAGAGTCACATGAAAACACAGAGAAGTTGCTGAAAAGATGGAAAAGGAGTTCTGAGAATACCAAAGATTAATCTAATCCATTTCACTTTTTTTTTCATGGAAGGAACCTGAGTGGATCAAATGATAATAGCTAATCTTTACTGATAACTTACTGTGTTACAGACCAAAATGCTTAGCACTTTACATGAATTATCTTTTAATCCTTACAATTTGGTTATATTAAGTCTACTTAGCCTCCTTTTGCTTTTGAGAAAATGCAAACTCAGAGAGTTGACTAAGATTAAATAACATAGCCATACAGTTATTCAACTAGTAAGTAATGGAGGAGCGATTTGAACCCCGATTTGACAGTAGAGCCCAAGCTCTTGGTCATTAAATTCAACTGTGTTTTAGAACAGACTTCCAGTGAAACCCAAAGAATGGTTACTACCCTTCAGCAATTGCCCAATAACTATTTGGGGCTAAGGATGGGTGTAAAAGTGTACAAGACACGCAGCCCCTGACTTCAAAGACTCTACATTCCTATGGAAGAAAAGTCAAAAACTACTTTAGGAAATCACACAGAGTATGATGGTAACATGCAGGGAAATCTGACTGAAGCCCAGCTGGGAAAGATCAATGAGGGTATGCTTGCTAGAGGAGGCCACATAAAAAAGCATCAGAGTCTCTTCAGCATGAGCAGATGATAGGCAGAAAAATGAAGTAACATTGAAAAAAGCAGAGTATTCCATATAGAGGGTGAATCTGCAAGCACCTGGAAGTGAAGGAGAGTATCAGCTGTTTAGGGAAACCATTTAGGGATTATGCCTGAGGGTATAGTTAGAGACTGTAAGTAGTGGAAAACAAAACAAGAGACACAAGTAGGGACCAGGAAAGGCTCAAAACCAAAAGTTATTATATGGATTATTTATCTTGTGGTTTAGGAAAACAAAGAAGAAAAGTACTGGTACTATTTGATCTTAAATTAGGATTTCTGGACAGAGACAATATATATTTAGTTTGCATTTGAAAGATAGTATGTTCCAGAGCTTAGTATTCTGTATGCCTTAATCTCTGCAGTTGCTTTCAACAAGAGCCATCTAGTAAGACGCATGCTAGCACTCACCAAAAATAGATGTTGGAAACCAAGAAAAGTTCCATGATTTGGCTTCCTGATATAACCATGAAACTTGCTCTAGTGATCTAATTTCTAGACCAAAATTATTGCACTAAATATTAAAATCAAAAGGATTCTAGGGATTTGATAGTTTGAATGCATTCTGATTGTAATTACGTCCCAATGCCAACCAACTGATTGAAAACCTCTCCTGGGCCCAGCAGCTGTGGGTCCGGCAGGTATGCGGGTCTGGTATCTTTCTTAAAACCAATCCAGGAGAAACTATAGATGCAGAGAAATAAAAGATATCAGAAGAAAAAACGAGTGAGAAAGAAAAGAAAAAAGAAAGTTGAAAGACCAAAGAAAGAAAGAAAAAGGGAGAAGAAGGAAGGAAGGAAGGAAGGAAGGAAGGAAGGAAGGAAGGAAGGAAGGAAGGAAGGAAGAAAGAAAGAAAGAAAGAAAGAAAGAAAGAAAGAAAGAAAGAAAGAAAGAAAGAAAGAAAGAAAGAAAGAAAGAAAACTTGGAACACACTGGAAAACTGAAGACAATCTCAAAGTGATGTGAGTTGGGAAAGTGGGTAGTAGAATCCTGGGATGGAGGATAGCTGGAAGTTTTAGCAAGAGAACAAAAGAATGAGTAGTAAAATAAAAATTTCTTTTTTTTCCCTTGCACAATAGCCCACATTATTACAAATGTATCTGGGAGTTATATCAAGGCAGATCAAAACTTCTGCTGGGGTGGATAAATTTTTTTAAACTTGTAAACTTAACAGTGTCCCTGAGACATTCCCTCCTCTCACTTCCTGCTTACTACCCTCAGGCTTGGCAGACTAGATCATAGGGAGACTACCCTCTCCCTGTGGAGTTTCATCTCAAGGTTTAAAGCATAAACCTGATCTGAAGGACTGTCTGGTAAATAGTTACTGATGTTAGTGGTTCAGTGATACTAGGCTCTCTGATCTCACTCTTAAAGACTAGCACAGAATATGGCCTGGGTCTTAGTTTTCTACACATTACATGCATTTATCAACTCAAATAAAAGAAATACAAAGAAATAGATGCTATACATCCTATAAATGAGAATTATTAGAGCAGATAAACCAAGAATCTTTTAAATGATAATCTAGTTAAGACAATAAGCTATTATCAATATGAAACAAGAACAAGAAACCAAAAAATATAATGTAGGGGAAATATTAGGTAAGAAAATATAATAACTGATATAGAGAACACAATACATGGGATAGCTTGATGAATATAGTGGAAGAACAAATAAGTGAGCTTAAAGATCAGATTAGAAACTCTCTGAAGGAAAACAATAGGTAAGAATAAAGAGAAAATACAAAGAAAAGCTAAAAACTGTAGAGAATAAATGAATTTTGGATGAATCCCCAAAGGAGAGAGATGACAAAAGAAAACATGTGAAGACTTAATAGATACTTTTCAAAATTAAAGTTGACAGGAATCCATCAAAATCCTAGAGGAGAACATAGGTAGTAACCTCTTCGACATCAGCCACAGCAACTTCTTAAGACATGTCCCTAAAGGCAAGGAAAACAAAAGCAAAAATGAACTCTTGGGACTTCATCAAGATAAAAAGATCTTCTGCATAGCAAAGGAAACAGTCAACAAAACTAAGAGGCAACCCATGGAATGGGAGAAGATATTTGCAAATGACATTACAGATAAAGGGCTAGTATCCAACATCTGTAAAGAACTTCTCAAACTCAACACCCAAAAAACAAATAATCCAGTCAAGAAATGGGCAGAAGACATGAACAGACACTTCTCCAAACAAGACATACAAATAGCTAACAGACACCTGAAAAAATGTTCAACATCACTAGCCATCAGGGAAATACAAATCAAAACCACAATGAGATACCACTTTACACCAGTCAGAATGGCAAAAATTAACAAAGCAGGAAACAACATATGTTGGCAACGATGTGGAGAAAGGGGAACCCTCCTACACTGTTGATGGTAATGCAAGCTGGTACAGCCACTTTGGAAAACAGTATGGAGTTTCCTCAAGACGTTAAAAATAAAGCTACCCTATGACCCAGCAACTGCACTACTAAGTATTTACCCTCAAGTTGAAAGACTTTAAATTGGTAGGGCTGATAAGGGGCCAAATGGAGAATAAGGAAAAAGTCCACCTAGATATGAGCATGAAGAATTCAAAAGCAAAGGGAAATGGAAAGGATTTCAGCAGAATAGATTACTGGCAGGTGCCTGGCTTGTTCAGTTGGTGGAATGTGTGACTCTTGATCTCAGGGTTGTGAGTTTGAGCTGGACATGGGGTGTAGAGATTATTTTTAAAAAAAATCTTTAAAAAAAAGATTATCTGCAAAGAAACAAAAATCAGGTTAGCAATAGACTTCTCAATAGCAAACTAAAAATAATAAGAGAATATAATATTATTTATAAGTACTCAAAAAAAGAACCATGAACTTAAAATATCATAACTAGAGAGGTTGACATATAAAGATTAAGGCTCAAAAAATATTCTCATGCATAAAGGCCTCAGAACTTTTACCATAAAATGGCCCTCATTTAAAAATACCTTTTGAAGAACAAAACTATGAGATGCTGAAAGAGAAATGGAAAGTAAGCATGAAGAATTATCTTGGTTAAGCTTATTTTTATGTTAGGTAAATAAAAGTGAGGGTGGAAAAAAAAAAGGAAAAATATACTGACAACAATCTAAAACTGAAATTCTAGGTAATAATAACAAAATACTGAAAGGCAAGACAAAAATATATTAGAAATCATCCATTTTTTTTGTGTTAGGAAGAAGATATCAATATTTACAAATTTAGGAAATCAATAAGGAATAAAAAAAACAGAAATATAAGTCTTAAGATAAAGACAACAATCAAAATAATAAAAATAGAATATGTAACTTTTAACCCAGAAGGAGAAAATTCTATTCCGTTGAAAGGAGGAAAGATGGGGAGAAGGTATTGAAAGAGAAGAATGAATGAAAACAACGGGATGGCAGAAAGAAGTCTTAACTGAACAATAATTACAATTTACATTTAAATTGAAAATTCAGATTAAGATAGCAGAAATAAGATCTAATTTCGTAGTAACTACACCCATTAAAACACGGAGTAAACTTGCTAATTAAAAGACCAAGACTCCATAATTGGATGAAGAATTATCTTGTCTGGAAAAGACAAACAAAAACGAAAAATACTCAGACTGAGAAAAGACGGATGGAAAATATACACCAGGCAAATCTGAATCAAAGAAAGCTTGGCATTTTCTTATACAATTCACGCAGAGCTGACAGACAGGAGCCACCAATGCAGTGCAACTAGATCAAGAGTCAGACACCACGGAGACAAGAAAGAATTTAGCAACAAGAAATGGAGGCACACATGAGTCCAGATAAGGACCCAGGAGCATCAGCAGGGGCAGGATTGCACTTGACGTGAGAGTCATTGGACTGGAGAAGGCAGCCCTAGGTAGGAACCAGGTGGATGCAGTACAGCAGCTCTGAGTTCCATCTGTGGAGTGACTCTGAGCTGATTTGCTACAGAATATCTAATATCTATTGTAACTGGGAAGTAAGAATTTAAAAATATGTGACTATGAGAGCCCCTGGTGGTTCAGTGGGTTAAAGATCTGACTCTTGATTTCAGCTCAGGTTATGATCTCAGGGTCATGTGTCGGGCTCTGTGCTAGGTGTGGAGTCTGCTTAAGATTCTCTCTCTCCCTCTCCCACTGCCCCTCCCCTGCCTCTCTTTCTCTCTCCCTCACTAAAAAAAATAATAATAATAATAAAATAAAAACGTGACTGTGTTTGACCCTTGAACAACATTGGTTTGAACTGCAGGTCCACTTATATGTGGATTTTTTTCCCATAAATACAGTATAGTGTTGTAAACATGTTTTCTCTTTCTTACGGTTTCTTAACATTTTCTTTTCACTAGCTTACTTCATTGTAAGAATACAGTATATAATACATAGAACATGCAAAATATGCGTTAATCGACTTTATTTATTGGTAAGGCGTCCAGTCAACAGTAGCCTACTAGTAGTTAAGTTTGGGGGGAATCAAAAGTTATATGCAGATTTTTGACTGCATGGGGGTGGGGGTGGGGAGAAAGCACCTCTAACCCTTGTGTTGTTCAAGGGCAGCTACCGTCCTAATGAAAAAAGAAAAAGAAAGAGATGGAAAAAAAATGAAGATAGAGTAGTAAATAAGCAAAAAAAGAAAGGGGGAGAGGGAAGAAGGGAGGACGGACAAAGGAAGTAAAGATAGGTTATAATCAAGAATAAAATATGGCAGGAATAAAAGGCAAAAACTCAGGTTTTTTAAAACTGATAGAATTATGTATAAATAATTAAATATATAAAATAAATAAATAAATAAAATACTAAAAATAGTATTATATGAAAACAGATTGTCTTGCATGTACTCCTAAATATTTGAATGTTTGCACTTTTACTATTTTGTTTATAAGTATATCTGAGATTATGGGACTCCATTTTAGTAAAAATAAGAAAAAACAGCATTTTTTTTTTTTTATTAGATAACCAAAGCTGCCAGCACTTGGCCTCCTTCCCTGGGGTCAGCTATGGGACAGAAATGCAGACCTTTACTTCATATTACCCTTCTCCCACCTGTTCTGAAAGTTCCAAAGTAGCAGTTTTGTGTGACTGGACATTGCTCTCACCAGAAATGACACTGGCCTCATTTTGCAATGGCATCTGTAACTGACATCCCTGAGGAGAGAAAATTCATAAAATTTTTTATTTTCTGGGATAGAACAGAGGAAAACAGATGTAAAGATTGACTCTCCCAGTTTCCTTCCCAGAAGAGGATTTATAGAGCATAGATTACCCTTCCTTATTATAAGAAATTTCCACTTGAATATTGAAGACTGAAGCTCATTCTATTTTTTTTAAGATTTTATTTATTCATTTGAGACACAGAGATGCAGAGAGAGAGAGAGAGCATGAGCAGGGGGAGAGGCAGAGAGAGAGAGGAAGAAGCAGGTTCCCCACTGAGCCAGGAGCCCGATGTGGGACTCGATCCCCGGACCCTGGCACCACGATCTGAGCCAAAGGCAGACGCTTAACCATCTAAGCCACCCAGGCACTCCCGGAAGCTCATTCTAAAATGAGTCTTGAAAGGTTAATACAGGAAGTCTACCTATATAGAGATAGAGATATCATCCCTTATCATTTTTGTTATTATTTTAGCATTAATTTTTAATAAACCTTTCATTTGGTGTATGGAGAAGATGTGAATATCTATCCCATGTTGTCTTTTTGCATCCAACATCAAAGTAAAAATAGAAGACCCTACCTTGATCTGCCTGTTTTTCATCATTGCCTCTATTAATTGAATTTTTCTTTATTAAGAGTCATGGATATTTTCAAGCTAATAACTTTAGAATCATTATATTTATTACTGGGAATTATTAATACTTATTTTTCTGTTTAATATTGCATAAGAGAATTGTGTTTCTCTTTCAAAGTAAAAACCTGAAAGTAAATTTAATATCTAATGGTTTTTAATTTTTTCATGGGGAGATGCTTCAGGAGGCTATCTCATGCATGGAGGTAGATATTAAATGTTATACTTAATAAAGACAAATGGACACTGGGAAGGAAGTTTGTCAGTAATGCTTTGTTGGGCTCTGCCTTTTTAAAATAAGTTAATGACTTTTGCTTCATGACCCATTTCTAATGGTAGCTTGGTCTTTTCAAAGAGGACGCCACTGTCATAGTTCAGAGGTATTAGGCAGTCATAGCATTGTGGTAAATTAAAAGCAAGTGGATAAGACTTAAACGTTACACACCTCTAGAATAAAAGGCCACCAACTAGTTAAAGAAATAAAGTATTTGCAGACAATGGATTGTAAAGATGTACTTGGTAAGAAAATGTCTTCATTGTCAAATTCTGTTTTAAAGCATATTTATAACTAGACTAAGCATTTTGAAGTGCACAGCTTTTCTAATTTAATACTATCTTATTGCATATTATATGTTTTAATGCAGATGGTGTTTCATTTATATAAAAGCAATACTTTTTCTCTCTTCACTCTGAAGGCAACCATTTTGCTTTATCTGATTTGGCTTCACTTGAGTTTTGGTTGTAAGACTCAGGGAAAGTCTAAGATGATTTCTCACTTGTGATTATAAAGTATTCTTATGGGATCTAGGCTGAAAGTCAAGTCAAGTTAGTAAAATAATTTCTTTCATTTTAGAGTTACCTTTTGGATCTGGTAGAAAAAGCACAGATGTAAGAATCAAAATCCTGTTATCTATTCCTATCCCTGAACTGGGCTTGCGTTATTTAATATCTTTAATCAAGGATTTTATCTTCAGAAAAAAAAATAACTCCCCATCAATTACAAGATAATCAGTTTAATTAAGGATATTCATTTAGTGTTTTCTTTAATATACTGCCATATTGTGGGTTGTTATGGAGAAGTACAGAATTTTCGAGTAGGTAAAATAGACAAGATCAGCGCATGTGAACAAACCATGGTAATAACTGAGCAAACGTGATTGCTCATCATGGAGCAACTATAGAAAGAGAATGCTTTCCAGAGGTGCCTGTTAGTCAGGGATGGCTTTATGCAGGAAGTGTTTTGGGTGCTGGAAAATATTATTTACTCTCATGTCTTAATATTCTTTTTCTTTTTAAGATTTTATTTATTTTTTAGAGAAAGCGAGAGAATGTGTGCAAGTGGGGGGAGGGAGAGAGCGAGGGAGAATCTCAAGCAGACTCCCTGCTGAGTGTAGAGGCTGAAGTGGGGCTCAATCCCATGACTCCGGGATCATGACTTGAGCCGAAATCAAGAGTTGAACACTTAACCGACAGAGCCACCCAGGCACCCATCATGTCTTAACATTCTTTCTTTTTTTTTTTTTTTTTAAGATTTTTATTTATTTATTTGACAGAGAGAGACACAGCGAGAGAGGGAACACAAGCAGGGGGAGTGGGAGAGGGAGAAGCAGGCTTCCCGCTGAGCAGGGAGCCCGACGTGGGACTCGATCCCAGGACCCTGGGACCATGACCTGAGCCGAAGGCAGACGCTTAACGACTGAGCCAACCAGGCGCCCTCTTAACATTCTTTCTTAGTGGCTGGTCATTCATAGTAAACCCAGGTTGTGTTGAGTTTCTAAAAAACTCAGATATAATGCTAGGTACAAATATACAAGGGACAAACATGCCAGCAACATCTGAAACATAACCTAGACACAGGGACGGTATCCGTTCTGTCTTATTCCATTCCCGTGCATACCTCTAATGTGCCATTGGATCTTAGTATATACTTCTTTTAAGTGGATCTACTCTTTCTTTTACTGGCTATCTTCCATGTTTCTAAGATATCTAGCTCTGTATCAAGACAAGGGTGAGTTACAATCCTGACTCTGTTACCTATTTTGTATGATCAGGTTTGTACTTTACATAGTTTATTTTGGAAGCAACACATAGAAGACAATAGCAGAAGGAAGGAACTGGAGGTAGAAAGAGCAATTTTGAGATCTTATAAAACCCTATGTGAGAAATTAAGTGTACTTGAATTAAGACATAGGGAGGAAAGAGGAGATGAACCCGAAAGCATTTATGAAAGACTCTCCAAATTTGAAGAACTAGACGTGAAGGAGCAATATTTGTTTACCCACAACTGTAGTTGGTCCAACATGGCTATGGGAGCTCCCTCGTCATCAGGAACCTCAACTCTTGTTTTTTTTGCTCCTTGAGACATGCAGCGTCCATGCTGTAGTATGAAGGAGCCTCTCCATCTCCCCCACTGCATGTGCCTTCCTGCTAGCAGAAAAGAAAAAAGGAAGCAGATTCCTTTTTTAGAACACAGGTTCTGGCAATTGTAAACATTACTGCTACTGACATCAAGGGGAAAAAGCAGATACAGTCTTTATTCTGAGTAGACACGTGCCCTTCTGAAATCCAGGGTCTATTAATCAGGAAAAAGTAGAGAACACATATTGAAAACAACTCCCAGTTGTAAGAACTCCCAGGCTCCACCCCCAACCACCCAGAAACAGAAGAATGAGGTGAAACTTGGATGTTTTCTCTGTTTTTGTCGGCCCAATAGATGGCAGAGAAGTTGAAGATATGGATACGGATACAGATACTGATGCACACACATTTACACATATACATAAGCATGTATGTGTAGAGGTGTGTGTGTTTGGTGCAACAATGTCTGGGCAAACCATTCTACAACCTACTCACATGGTGACTTAAATCACACTTATATGGGAAGCCGAAAAGGAACAAAACATTCTGGTTGAGTTATAAGTACTCCATGAGAAAGGTAAATTCTCAAACCAAATGGTGTTTTAAATTCTCTTTAAGATTTCACATTATGAAAAAAAAATTTCACATTATTTCCTTTAATTTAGAGTAGAAATGGAAGGATTTGGGAGAGAGAGCAGAGCTGCTGGATCATTACTATAAACATGAAGAGCTCATAAAACATATACTTACAAGTAATATTATTTCAATCATAAATTATTACTGAAGATATTATTTTCCTGATATATCCTAAAAATTGCTTAGTATATGGCTTTTTATCATTTCACAATTTCCATTCTGCTCTATTATTTGAAAATGCAAAAATGATTTAATTTTCAAATCCATAATCAGTATACCAAACACTCCACAAATAAATAATAATCTGACAATTTCCTCTTGGCAAAAATCAATTTCATACATATCAGAACAGTAGAATAAACCAGGGCCTCTTCTTCACTGTATCCTGTTGTATATCCTACTGTTATGGTTCTAGAATTTTATGGCTTAGCCTTTTGTTTTTTTTGTTTTTGCTTTGTTTTTTATACACAGTTATTGCTTTGGGTCATCTCCTGTGTGAAGAATCATGAAGTGTGAAAAAGAAAACAGATAAAGCGGATCTCTAACATTAGAACCCAGCACATTTGGGGAAGTAGCTGAGGCGCGTAAGCCTTAGATATTTCAAGGACGATGTGTTTGGAAAAAATAGCCAAACTTTAAATGTTAGGTGACAGAGATAATAACCAGACAGATCTCTTACAACATGTTTTCTTTCAGAGAGATAAGAATGTTAATGAGGTCAGAGAGCAACTCATTGATGGCATAATAAGTCACGCAGATACTGCATTGAAGAAAACATGAAAAGAAGTTTAAGGAAGGAAATAAGATTTTAACCTTTGGGGGGCGCCTGGGTGGCTCAGTTGGTTAAGCGACTGCCTTCGGCTCAGGTCATGATCCTGGAGTCCTGGGATCGAGTCCCGCATCGGGCTCCCTGCTTGGTAGGGAGTCTGCTTCTCCCTCTGACCCTCCTCCCTCTCATGCTCTCTGTCTCTCATTCTCTCTCTCTCAAATAAATAAATAAAATCTTTAAAAAAAAAAAAAAAGATTTTAACCTTTGGGTTTGAAAGGCCTTCACCATTACTCACACTAGGGTTACTCATTTTGGACTAAATAACAGGATCAATAACATTTGATTCTGTAGCTTATATTTCATCAGTACTGATATCAAATTACTGCATTTCAAACTTCAGAAATTGCATATAAATATACAGTAATGTTCTGGGTCACTTTGCTACAAAAGGTCCCAGAAAATTTATGACATGTCTTGGGGAGCAAAAGGAGAAGACATGTTTTAGTTCAGAACATCCACGTTCTAACAGCCCTGAAGCAGAACCACTTTGTCAACATAGACATGCTTCTTCATGGCCGTCAAGACGGTCTTAGGTTTCTCCATCTGTTGTTTTTGTGCATTGTAAGAACAGAAAGTTGCAGTATTTGGAATTCACTAACTAGTAAGTGAGACTACGCCAGCATTTTACATTTGTCATTTCCAAAGGCTATTTGGGGAGTCCTTTTAGGATATGTCCAATTTTTTTGAAAGATTTTACTTATTCATTTGACAGAAAGAGAGAGCACAAGCCGGGGGGAGCAGGCAGAGGGAGAGGGAGAAGCAGGCCCCCCTCTGAGCAGAGAGCCCCTGCAGAGATCCCAGGACCCTGGGGCCATGACCTGAACCGAAGTCAGATGCTTAACTGACTGAGCCACCCAGGCACCCAAGGATATGTCCGATTTTTATCTGATGATTTTGATCAGTAATGTATGCTTCAACTCTCTAGCTCTCTTACCTATTTACCAGAACAGGTTTTGTGTTTGGACTATGAGTTCATGTATATAATAGCATTTCATGAACGAGGTGATATCTGAAAATGAGTTACTATCATTTTAGAGCAGATACTAGAGGAAGCCAGCCTTGTAGAGTAATGGCCAGAGGCTGGACTCGTGTCCTCCTGTACACAGGTAAACATGCAACAGTAGACACTCAAAGAATCTGGGCTTCCCTTTCTTCAAAATTAAAGGGTGGTTGAATTAAAGGTCTTCAAGATTCTTTTCATCTTTTTTTTTTAAAGATTTTATTTATTTATTTATTTATTTATTTGAGAGAGAGAATGAGATAGAGAGAGAGAGAGCATGAGAGGGGGGAGGGTCAGAGGCAGAAGCAGACTCCCTGCCGAGCAGGGAGCCCGATGCGGGACTCAATCCCGGGACTCCAGGATCATGACCTGAGCCGAAGGCAGTCGCTTAACCGACTGAGCCACCCAGGCGCCCAAGATTCTTTTCATCTTAAATATTCAGATGATAGAATAGGAAAATCCAGTGGAAGTTCAAGCAGCACTGAGGTGAAATGCGTAAAAAAATATATAGCCAATTCGACCATTAAAAGAAATGAAATACTGGTAGATGCTGTGGCATGAGGCACCTCACATAAGTTACGCTAAGTGAGAGGAGGCAGACACAAAACCCTACAGGGCTGTCCAATTCCATTTATGTGAAATGCTCAGAATAGGCAAACCTATAGAGACAGAAAGTGGATGAGGGTTGCGCAGTCATGGCTAAGGGCTGTATAGGATTTCTTTTTGGGCTAATGAAAATATTCTAAAATTGATTGTGGTTATGGATGCACAACTCTGTGTGTCCACTAAAAGCCAGCCATGGAAATGGGCATTGAAATGGGTGAATGGTGCAGCACTTTAATTATATCTCAGTAAGGCTGTTTAAAAAAACCATGTAGCTTTAGAGGTGCCAGGAACACACATTGGAAGTGTCTCAGTGGTTGTCTTGTACTGGGATGCCAGTCTCTGGTTAAAAATTACTTGATTGTCTTCACCAATGAAAATGATCATTAATGTGGGAAATACAAGATAGGGATAAATTTATCTCAGGTGCTTTCTTACTGACTCCTATCAACTCTTTGCAGTGCCTTTACCTGCTATTAGCATTATTGTTTCCGCTCGCTCTCATTTGACAATGAAGGTCTTCATCGTCACGACCTCTTACTTTCCAACCCATACTTCTGTCTGTAGCCACTCTGGCCTATTGCAACCATGCAACTGGCTGTTATCTGAGCAATAAACACTGATCTGCAGAAAGGGTGATTCAGAGCTAAGCAATGGTAACACATGTATTTGCATGGCATAGATATCATCGAATTTTCCTCTGTGACCAGAGGAGATACTATTGTCCTCAATTTACAGAAAAGGGACCAGGGGCCAGAGAAGTTAAATGTTTTGTGTAAGGTCAACAGCTATTAAGTTGCAAATCCTGCATCAGAATTTAATCCTACCTGATATCAAAAGCCAAGTTCTTTCTTTCACATTGTGCTGACTTTTTTTACCAAGATGAAAAACAGCTACCCTTTTGGAGTACTCTATACTTTTAAAATAGCATTGTTATATAAAACCTCCTAGTAATACAAATAATCCAGGAAGCTTGGAGAGAAACTGAAACTTTAAAAATCTATCTAACAAGGATCTAGGAAAAATCTACCTGAGTGAAGGATTTTCAGTTTTATGGAAAAAGTCTATACAGAGTGTCTTTACAAAAAGTGTTCTCATATGAATTTAGAGTGTGATTCAATTTACAGAAATCAGAGGCAGTTGCTATGTTGAAATATTAATCAGAGAACCTAATTTTAAGTCCTAGTTCTTCCACCACCTACTTGAGAAAATTGTGAAGCTACACGTGCTTCGATTTCCTCAATAATAAAACATGAGTAGAGACATCTTTTATTCATTCATCTATCCACTCACTCAATCATTCATTCATTCATCAATTACATGCTCAAGTTTTCCTCTAAGTGATATGAATTCCATAGTGAGGAAGACAGAACAAAACCTTTCCATGAGGGTCACCTGCTATCATGCTCTCAGCTCTGTTTCCAACTTTCCCATATTCTGCTGTTTGTGGTAGGGCTCAACGTTGCCTCAGGCTCTCTTGTTCTCTGACTTCTAAATAAAATCTTTAAAAAAAAAAATTAACTCTGACTTCTGGGTAAGCTCAGCATATAGAAGGCACTGGCAGAGTAAGGAGTAGGAGGTGTGGAGGAAGCAAATTATTTATCTCCCAATTATCCTTCTTTAATGAACGCTGCTCCTGCCAGGAAACCCCACTATGATTCTGCTTCTAGAAATATACTTCTTTCCACTATCTCTATAGCCATAAGGGTCATAAGAGCTTCCCACCATTGCTTATATCTCAGTTCCTCATGATCCTATTTTTTGAAGAAAAAATATAGTCTGTCGTTCCAAAGAACTCTACAGACCCAAACAAGATAATCACTGTGCCAAACACATCAATGTGTATAATAACTAAACTCTTGAAAATCAATTATAAAGAGAAATTTTTGAAACAGAGATCAAAGAAAAACAAAGTTAAGAAATATTGCTGAATTTTGGTCAGAAATAATGGAAGTAAGACAACAAGATGTCTTTAAAGTACTGAAAAAAAAAATAAGCAAAACACCCTCTCAACCTAGAATTCTATATCTAGCAAAAATATCCTTCAAAACTGAAGGTGCGTGGCATCTGGGTAGCTCAGTCAGTTAAGTGTCTGCCTTCAGCTCAGGTCACGATCCCAGGATCGAGCCCGGCATCAGGCTCCTTGCTCAGTGGGAGTCTGCTTCTCCCTCTCCCTCTGCCCTTTCCCCTGTCTGTGCATTCTCTTTCTCTCTCAAATAAATAAATAAAATCTTTTAAATAAAATGAAGGTAAAATAAAGACATTTTCAAAAAAGAACTGAGAGAATCAGCCACCAGCTGACCAGCCCTGAAAGAAATGTTAAAGGAAGTTCTTCAGGCTGAAGGAAAATTACCCTGGATGAAAAATTAATTCTGTACAAATGAATGAAGAATGACAGAAATGGTATGTGTATAGGCAAATATAAAAACTCTCTTGTTTTTAAAATGTCTTTATAAAATGGATTTAAAAATAATAATAGTAACAACATATTGTGGGCTTTCTAAAATACATAGAAAGTAAAGCGAAAGGTACGAAAACATAGCCCAAATGATGAGGTGAGGGGGCAGGGATGGTAGGAAGTATAATTTCATGAGATTCTTATATTCTACACAAAGTTTTATATTTTTTAAAGTTATACTGTGAGAAGATAAAGATGCAAATTGTAAATCTTACAGCAACCACTAATAAAAGAGAAAAAAAACAGGGTTATAACTAATAAGCAGTACAAAAATTTAAAACCTTTATGATTCGGGTGCCTGGGTGGCTCAGTTGGTTAAGCAACTGCCTTTGGCTCAGGTCATGATCCCAGGGTCCTGGGTTCGAGTCCCGCATCGGGCTTCCTGCTCTGCGGGGAGCCTGCTTCTCCCTCTCCCACTCCCCCTGCTTGTGTTCCCTCTCTCGCTGTGTCTCTCTCTGTCAAATAAATAAATAAAATCTTAAAAAAAAAAAAAAAACCTTTATGATTCTACAAGCAGTATCTCAGCAACAAATGTATTCTGTTTGCTAAAATACACCTGCTTAGGTTTCTTTCAATAACTTGCCTAATTCTTGATTCTTCCATATTTTGAATATAAAATTGTAGAGAGTATTATACACATGTTTCTAATTCCCTGTTTGGGAAGAAAAACTAGAAGAAATATATAGGTAAGAATTGGAGCAACTTCAATACCCTTCAGGTAATTTATCCACACCTCCTCAAAGAGTGCTGGTCACTTGACCATTTCAACTCTATTCATAGAGCTGCTTCTTCAATGACATTAGAACCTTGGTATTCTCATAGTTATTGTGTGATATTATGCTGTCAGCACTAGAACTATTAGCTTTTTTCAGGGCTTTGATGTTTCCATGACTGTGTAGCTATACTATTTAGGTGTTCTTGGTTGGATAGGTTTCATTTTATTTGAGTAGAGGTCTGATTAATTTCAGGTTTCAGTGTTAAGCATAGAGCACACAATATAATTTTGAATTCTCTCTGGCACATTGTCACAGGGTTGGAGAGCTTCTATGTTGTTGAGAGCTTAAGATCAGAAAGGTGAAATGTGTGTTCTCAAAGCCTTGCTGGGAAACAAGTAAAAATATCAAAATTACGAATTATTTGGCTGATATTAAAAAGAAAAATAGGATGTTTTATAGAATTTCTATGTAATTCTTCTGTTGCTCTTACAAAGTTGAGGAATGCATAGTTATACATTGAGATTCCTTTATGAAATATAGTAGTAATTCTATTAATCTTAGTATGTTTTGTTTTGAAATTTCACTAAGACTTTAATAAATACAGATTATAATTTTAAGTGCAGCACCTCAAAATTTTGTATTTGATGCTATTCATCATGTTTTGAAGAAGTTTGTGAATAGGAAAGGATTAACCTAGGCAGCACAAAGACTTTCAGAATGAATTCTAGGCCAATTATCATACCAAGACAACATTCATTCATAGTAGAACAAGCACTTATTAAAAATCTCATTTATGCTAAGTGCTGTAAGGGACACATTCATGCACTAAAGGCTCATATCTACATATGTATATTAGAATATGTATGGAAGTATATTTGAGAAAGAATATTCAAGGTAAAAAAAAGATGGAGTATGGTTGGAATGAGAGAGAGAGACTCGAAACAGAGAGAGAGAGAGAGATAACAAGTGCAAAGTCATTACCAAAGTAATTGAAAAATACTTTTACTTTCTTTACACTTTCTGATTTGGGGTTTAGATAATTAAACCAAAGAAATATGGATCAAGTCATTGTAACAAATTTAGTGTAACCTTTTGATATCTCCTTTGAGGGTTAAATGTACATTGACATCTTAACAATTGCTGAGTGTGCTTGCCAACTTTGGCTCACAAATTTGGTTAAAGAGAGACAGATGAAAAGAAGGAAAGAACATTAAAGGAGGCAGGAACAAAAGAGAGAAACATAATTTGTTCCTTCCCACCCATCAAATGAAGGACAAGTTTACATTAAGTTTTCTTAAGAGAAAAACTAATCACTATATAGTCTTAAAGCTCTTCGTAATTTTCAGATGGTTGTGGTTGATATTTCAAATATGAAATAAAAATTGTGCACTTATTTACACAAATGGAAATGTGCTGAAGACATTGAATGGACATATGTATTTGATTCCAAATATATTTTCTTTTTTTAATTTAATTTTTTTATGTTATGTTAATCACCATACATTACATCATTAGTTTTTGATGTAGTGTTCCATGATTCATTGTTTGTGCACAACACCCAGTGCTCCATGCAGAACGTGCCCTCTTTAATACCCATCACCAGGCTAACCCATCCCCCCACCCCTCTCCCCTCTAGAACCCTCAGTTTGTTTCTCAAGGTCCATAGTCTCTCATGGTTCGTCTCCCCCTCTGATTTCCCTCCCTTCATTTTTCCCTTCCTACTATCTTTTTTTATTATTATTATTATTTTAACATATAATGTATTATTTGTTTCAGAGGTACAGGTCTGTGATTCAACAGTCTTACACAATTCACAGCACTCACCATAGCACATACCCTCTCCAGTGTCTATCACCCAGCCACCCTATCCCTCCTACCCCCCACCACTCCAGCAACCCTCAGTTTGTTTCCTGAGATTAAGAATTTCTCAGGTCAGTGAGATCATATGATACATGTCTTTCTCTGATTGACTTATTTCGGTTAGCATAATACCCTCTAGTTCCATCTATGTCGTTGCAAATGGCAAGATTTCTTTTTTTTTGATGTGGTGTATATATACAATGGAATATTATGCAGCCACCAAATATATTTTCTTAAAGAAAATAATTCAATGAGCAGAATAAATATAAATAAATATGTCATTTGCAAAATCATAACAACAGAAATTATATTGTTTCAGAGAATACGGAAATTGGAGACCTTCTTATATTTTTATCAATGTGAAACAGAGAATTAATTTTTTTCTATTCTGCATTTGATTGATTAATTCATTCAGTTATGTTTGTACTCTATCTTGAGATTGAGTATGACTCATGTACATATTTTTTGAAGACAAAAGTTCAGCATGTAATCTTTTTTTAAGATTTTATTTATTTATTTGAGAGAGAGAGATAGGTAGAGAGAGCATGAGTGGGGGGGGAGGGGCAAAGGGAGAAGGAGAAGCAGACTCCCTGCTGAGCAGGGAGTTCAATGCAGGGCTGGATCCCAGGACCCTGAGATCACGACCTGAGCCAAAGGCAGATGCTCAACCCACTGAGCCACCCAGGCGCCCCCAGCATGTAATCTCCATAGGCTGAAAGTGTGAATTTTTCTAAAGAGGCCCTAGAAATAGGAGAGACCACTATTTTGAGATTAGCTACCTTGTATCAGTTGCATGTTGTCACATACACATACATAAAATGCTATGTAAAAAACACTCTAAGTCAATGGCTTCAAAATTTTTTTTTTCCAGGGGCGCCTGGGTGGCTCAGTCGGTTAAGCGACTGCCTTTGGCTCAGGTCGTGATCCTGGAGTCCCGGGATCGAGTCCCGCATCGGGCTCCCTGCTCAGCGGGGAGTCTGCTTCTCCCTCTGACCCTCCTCCCTCTCATGCTCTCTGTCTCTCATTCTCTCTCTCTCAAATAAATAAAATCTTAAAAAAAAAAAAAAAATTAAAAAAAATTTTTTTTTTTTCCTTACTAGTTTGCAGGATTGGTGGATCCAGACAAGACAAGGAAGGAAAGTTCTAGTTCAGCTCACGCATATGGGGCGGGCCCAAGGTTAGCTAGCTTGGTTGGGTTGGAATACCTGAGTGGAGAGTTTTACTATGAGTCTTTTATCCTCCTGGGACCCAACTGCTGGCTGGAGCAGAAGCACAAAAGAGCAAAGAGAAACATGCAAGGTCTCTTGAAGCTCAGACACACTGTCAGTTCCATCTCATTCTAGTGGCTAGAGCTAGTCATATTGCAGGACTGAGTCATCTATTGTGTAAGGAATTGCAAAATCATGGAGCAAGGAAGGTGGAAACAGGGAAGAGTGAATAACTGAAGTAATCAGTGAAATCTATCTTGTCTATGGTACAAATGTAAAGATGTGTAAGACACATTTGAGAGTGTGTCAACCCTGAATAGTCCACTGATATTAAGAGGATCTACTTCTCGGGGCACCTGGGTGGCTCAGTCAGTTAAGGGTCTCCCTATGGCTCAGGTCATGATGCCAGGGTCCTGGGATAGAGCCCTGCATCGGGCTCCCTGCTCCACGGGAAGCCTACTTCTCCCTCTGCCTCCCTCCTTGTTCCTGCACTCGCTTGTTCTCAAGTAAATAAATAAAATCTTAAAAAAAAAAAAATGAGGATCTACTTCTCAAGTCTCTGTAACTAGGATCCCAACATTCAGGGCCTTCACTGGGCATGTCTTTGTTTTTTGTCTAATACTTTCAAGTTGCCTTAGGAAATAGTGCAATGCCCTGTAAGTGGAATGATCACAAAATTGTATGCACTGTAGTATATATGGTATTGGGGGTGTTATTTGTACATTGCATTTTGCTACCGTATACTGATCCATGCATCTTGTATTCCAGCATTTGTGCTAGTCTCATTACTATATTTTTTTGTCTTTCTTTCTACCAGTTCTGTTGTAAATGGAAAGTATGAAAATAGTTCCATCTAAAGAAAAATTTATTTTATGGTTATCCTTACCTTTCCCTCTAATTCCTCTAGGAAACGATATCAAGAAATAAGGATTTGGGGATTAGAAGGCAACAAAGAAACGTTTTTACTTAATACGTTGGTGGAATGTAAGGACAGAGATTGGCAAAGGAAGGGAGGTTCCCCAAAGAATTACATTTTCACTTATATTTTATTTCCCTTCCTATATTTTGTAACACATAAGGTTTAAAAGTTCTCATTTGTCTATGTGATGTTCAGATCCATTGCTTTATGTTCTCAGAATAAATAACAGTTGTTAAAAATAGTCTAACTACAAAACCATCAGTATATGCTAGTTCTCTTATTCACAAGCTCTCTGTTCTAATTGTGCCAGTAAGATATTTTAAGGTAAATCATCTTATGAAATATAGTCTCTTCTTTACTTATACTTTATTTTCTTCATTTTTTTTTCAGCAAATGAAACCTAAAGCTGCAAAAAGAAACAAAATAACTATTTTGGTGCTGACTAGTGCTTTCTAGACTTTTAAATTAAAATTCTCTACTGTAATAGTTTTTACTAGATTAAAATATTATCTTCTATGATAGCTAAACAGTTTTATATTTAATTAGTTTTCAAGCAGCCATGGATGAGTGTTAAGGTTGTTTTTCTTTTTTCTTTTTTTTTTTTCAATTATAAAAATGAGGCAGCACATGATCAGTTCACTTAGCAACATTCTTTCAGTTAGATCTTTTTCTTTCCTTTTTATCATACATCTTAAAATTACTGAGTAATACACAGTAGTGAAACATGAATTAAAGAGTTTCATAAAAATGTCAGGAAGATGTTAACATTAAAGGTATAGTTAAATATTTATAATTCACTCAAACAATAATCTTTTCTGCTTAAAGCTGCAAAAGGTAATCTCTAAATAATAACTAACATTTGAGCAATCTTCTCCAGTTTGCAGAGCACTTTCAACTCTATTTAGCTGTAGTTCAGAGAAAAGAATTGTTTAAAGTTGCCTAGTAAATAAGATGTGTAGTCCACAGCCATATTTTCTGATTTTTAAATTTCATGTCTCTGAAAGCAGTCTGCAATCTTGCAATATCTCTCTACTCCTTATCCTTTTTTTCCTCAGATTTATATAAACTCAGTTTATGCCACATACATTGGCAAGACTTTCCTCAATTTTTATTTGGATGATACACTCTGTCTTCATAACTAAACTGGGAATGTTATTGCTAGTAGAGATCTCTTGTGCTGTTTCTTTCATCTCTCTCTCCTGTGCCCACAAGCCCCTAACCTCTCCAGGCTCATTATATGTTCAGTAACATTAGGTGACTGGATATAAAGAAATGTTTAGTCATTAGTGTAATTTATAGCACTTCATAGTTCAAACTAATTTGAAGTTTCTTTGATTTAAGTACATGTGTGCATGTCCCTAAACCAAGGAATCTGTAGCAATAAATGGCACTGAGTTTCTGGAGTATATGGAAAGAATCTGATTAAAGTAGGGCTTGAAGAATTTTGTTGATCCGAACTATCTTTCTTGAGACATAGATTAATTTTCTCGCTTTTCATTCAGTAAAGTTCCTACATCTCCTTCTTAAAAAATAAATTTATGTTTTTCTGCTCTGAATGTTGAAAGGCTTCCAACGGGTCCTGAAAGACTGTATTTTATCTCCTAGAGTTTCAATGAACTTTTTTCTTTTCTTAATAGCTCAGTGAAACTGGAGAATAATTACTTTTTCAGTTAATGTTAGACTGATGGCATTTTTAAACAAAAAGCTGGCAGCAAATATGATGTCAAGCTATAGTGCTTGAAGAGTGGTTTGGCCACTTTGCAACTCACCTCGGAGACATCAGACTTCCTTTGTGGTGCCAAGTGAAGCATTAAGGAATAACACAATGGAGATGGAGGGGGGATGCTGGCATTTTTTTTTTCCCCTCTAGGTGTAGAATTCTGTATCTCCATGCACTGCTGCAGGAGATTGACTTTCCAATCTTTGTATAACCAGGCAGTCCTTTTGCAAAGACCCCAAAGATCCATTTTCTCACAATCTAAAAAGTAAGTAGATATAAAAAAAAAGTTAACATTAATAAGCCACGAAAGTGCTTTAACTTTTCTCTGGTTTGTTTAAAACCTGGGATCAAGTCAGAGTTTTCTGTCACACCTTTGAAATGCCTGAAGAAGACAAGAAAGCAATGTTTTCCAGCAGTAGATCAAGCATCCATGTGCACTGCACTGGTAACTGGAATGACCTGTTGCAGAGTCAAGCCGTTCATATAATCATAACAGATATTTCAATCAGGACACATCTGAAAATATACTTTTTTTATGAGCTAAGTTCTATGTTGAATGCTGTGGGGGACATCCAGTAAGGATGAAGCAGTTGGAATTAGGCACAAATAACTGCACAGATAACTACATTTAATACATCGTAGAAAGCATTACGTTTAATAGTAGATGTGCAGATGAAATTCTTCGTGGGTGGAAAAGAAGAAGAGGTGATTTCCTCTTTGAAGGGGCTGAGAAGTGGTGAGACGGGAGTGGGGGCAGAGCCAGGAGACCTGGGTCAGGATGGCAGATGAGGTGACCTGAGCTGTGGATTTCTACCAGAGACAGACACACAGGACAGAAGCAATTCAAAGTGAGAGAGATGGATTTTAAGCCATAAGTGCGAGTCAGGAATCAAGATGGGGGTCCCAGAGTTGGGAGTTCAGAGCTCTCGCACATCACACTGAGGACTGAGAGGATTAGAATGAGAAGGGTTTTGGAACCAGTAAGGGTGTTGCCAAAGAAAAAAAACACCAATACTAAAGTGAGCTTTATGGGACACCAGATTTGAGGAGCTTGGCTTGGGTTGGCTCCTTTATAGGGCAGGAGAATCCCATGGAGGAGATGCTATGTGAGTAGGGAAAGGTTATGCCCAATTTTTTTCTGGCATTGCTGGCTGTCTTATGTGTGTGTATGGATGTGTGTTTGAAGAAGGACTGGATCATTTGTGCTACAGATTATGTAATTACCACCATATTTATGCGTGGAATACAACTTTCTGTTATCTAGAAAACAGTTAACAAATGAATACATCATTCAGAATCCAAAAAATCACTTAAAGCCTAAATTATCCATATCGGTTAGGTTGAGGTTATTGACTGGATTATATATTTTTTTAGTCCTAACTTTGTGTAAATGCAATTATAGTGGACATAGCTTCTCTAAATATATAAAAGAGACAATGAGAAAATTGGCATACAGTGGCTCTAGTTCTGTTACCTTTTTTTTAAAAAGAACTTCGCTGTGGCATATTGTGTATATTATAAACTTCACCCATTTTAGGTATACAATTTGAGGATTTTTGGTCACTGACAAGTGGCATTAACATCATGTAAGTTAGTTTTAGGACATTTCCGTATCCCACCTAAGATCCCTCCTTTTTATTTACAGTTAATCCTTCTTCCCACCCTCAAACCCAGGCAATCGCTAATATACTACCTTTATACATTTGTCATTTCTGGACATTTCATATAAATGGAATCATAAGTCTGTCATCTCTTATGTCTGGTTTCTTTCACATAGCATCATGTTTTTGAGGTTCATGTTTGATGTAGCATGTGTCCGTAGTTCATTCTTTTTTATTAACCAATAATATACCATCGCATGGATATACTACATTTTGTTTATCTATTCACCAATTGATGAATAGTTAGGTTGTTTCCAGGTCTTGGCAATTATGTATAATGCTGCCATGAACCTTTATGTGCAAGTCTTTGTGTGGATATATGTTTCATTTCTCTTGGCTAGATACCTAGAAGTGGAATTGCCATGTGATATGATAGTTTTATGTTTAATATTTTTGAAAAAAAAAATGTCCAATTGCTTTTTGAAGTGGTCCTGTTACCTTGATGTTGACGATGAAGACCATATCTGCTATTACTATTTCTATGTGGTATTTGTTTTGTCTTTGTGTCAACTTACATAGATATATAGATAATTTATAGGTTTATATTCATTCTTTCCTTTCAGGTCTCACAAAAATTCCATGGGTAGGCACCAATATTAGTATTTTCATATATATCTTGAATGCTTTCACTATGTTCTTTTCAATTGCTTCAATACTAGTAGCCCAGAATTTAACAAGCACACCTAAATACGTCAAGGGAAAGGAACTCATGTGGTCTAAGAGAGAAGAGGGAAGTATCAGTATTTGTTGATATTAAGAGGCTGGGTAAATTATGAAGAATCTAAAATCATGTATGGATGAATTGAATGAGATGCACGAAGAGGTGCATTTCTTTATTGGGTGGCCCATTTAAGCAAGAAATGGAGTGCATTTTCGAAGATGAAAAATCACACTGATACCTAAGAAGTATCCCATGATTGGTACTGTCTCAGGCTGACTGTGACTCACACTTAGTTCATGCCAGCCCATAGATTCCAGGGCAGAGACTAGTTCTATTTATCGTTTTATCCTTGATAACTACATCACAATAGAGACACAATACATACTCTGTTGATCAAATGTAGCAACAAATAAATATGTACTTTCCAGAGATATTCTCAGAGGTATTAGAGTTATATCACGGTGAGTACACAGCAAATAGAAGTAACACTGAGGGATATCCAAATCACAGGATTGATTGGTTATCATTTGTTGAACTAAAACCATTTCAGCAAGGTAGCCTCACCTCTGTGCTTTAAGTTTCATTATGAATTTCCTCCCAAGGCCAAACTGTCTTTGAGGGTCCTTTAACTGTGTATATCACGTATACTTGGTCTCATAGAAAAAACCTAAGTTAAAGATGGCCCAGTGATGTGGAATTTAGGGTATGGCAAGCTTTTATTGGGAGGGAAAAAAGGTGTATCCTCACCTGCGTGTATTGTATTAACCTAAACAAAATAGTATCTCGATAAAGACATCAGTTCTCAAGCCAGTTAAGATTTAGGCTTAGATCCTAATAGCTTTTCCAATATTTATTTATTATTTTAAGGAGTTTTAACTTAATAAATACTTGGTAATTTCCCTATTTCTTCCTCTAATTGACTTAGAATGAAGACAGACAAAAGCAGATAAGCTTTTGCTGAAAGAGGCTGATTGATTAATGCCATTAACATATTTTTTGATTAAAGCTAGAATGAATCTGATGGTGGTAAGACAGTACACGACTGATATTTTCAAACACTGCCTCAGCACTGACTCAGGAAACAACTTGGCAACCACCATCAAAAGCCTTAAAAATGCTTGTGCCTGTGAGTAAGTAATCCCTCTTCTTGAAATTTACCCTACGAATATAAAGATAAATGCAGGAAATATGGAAATACTTGGGAAAAGCTATCTGCAGAAGAATATCAATCACCGGCTCTACTGTCTATTTTTAGGCCCTGGAAACAACTTATATAAACAATAGGAAGTGATTAGGTATCTATAAAATGACCCGTTTGGTGGAATATAAGGTAGCTATTAATAATGCTGGTGATTACAATCTTGTAGCACACAAGAAGATGCTGGTGATAAAGTTGTACATAAAATTGATACAAAGTCTTACATGCATTTTGATGTATATATTTATTTATTTTTTAAAATGCACGAAGGAAAAAAATCCTAGAAAAAATTATACCAAAATACTAATAGAATCAGCCTCCTATGTTAAGCACACTTTGTCTTTTTTGGTTTTGTTTCTGTATGTGGTTATGTTATATCCAGGACAACAAAACATGACAACGAAATTACTCATTAAAGTTTTAGTTCAAAATAAATCTTTAACTTTCTTTTCGTTCTTTCTTTTTTCTTTTTTCCTTTTTTCTTTTTTTTTTTTTTTTAGTGTAAGCAAAATCTATTGACTGCTAATCATGGGCTGTATAGGAGGCTTCTATGTATCATATTATTTAATTCTATTACTATTTCATGGTGCAGATTCTATTCTTCACCTCATTTCATTGAGTGGGAAATTCTAGCTTATAGACTTAATCGTGTTAAGTGAGGTAAAGTAAGAGGGTTTAAGTGTAGCATTGAGTGAAATCCTAATCCTGGCCAGTTCTCTCCAGAGCATAACCTCTTACCGAATACATTGTCTCCCTCAAAATGGGAACTGGGGACTGGGAGATAAACTTGAGACCTTAGAGATTAAGTGTCTGAAAAGAAAGGAAAGGTATGCTCCTTCCAGATTTTGGTTTTGCATGAAAAGAATTTTCATGTCTGAATTTTTCACTTACAGTCCGGACCTCTGGCAACATGAGCTCAGATGCGAGGGACTGAAAGTCAGAACAAGCAAAAGGCTTTGGCATGTTCCCTTATGATGGCTTTTACTTGTCCACCTGACTCTACTCTAAACCACCATTAGATTCCTGCTTGACCTCAGGGATCACTCAGTAAGGTTTCTTGGGGACAGGAGTGATTGCTAGCCATATTTGGTATTCTTGGACACCTTTGTCTGCTAAAAAGGAGAGCTTGGGGGAACATGCAGTCTGGACACTAGGAAACAGGAGTAATATTTCCTGCCCGGTTTTGTAAAGACAAAATGCTGCTGTGTCCCCCACCCTGATTCAAGGGCCAGGGACAGCGACCTTTCACGTGAGCCTTTGAAGGAATGGGTGGGTGGGTGGTATTTCCTTTCTCTTTCCTTGAGATTATCTGACTCACCCTGTCTGATCAGCTGAGACAATCCTCTGAGAGGAACTCTGAATGAGAATTACAGTAGCAGCCTTTGTCTGACAGCAAAGAGATTTCCCTGAGCCAGTGCGTTTGGTCTGGAGATGAGCCCAAAGCAGTTTTACACTAGAGCAGTTGAATTTGTCTCCAAAAAAATATTTGTTTGCACTGACTGTTTGGAATTTGAATGGGGAGTGGGAGGCTCCAGCTGGTGGCTGTGAAGTGTGACAGTGTTTATTCGAATTAGATGGCTTAAAAGGGAGTATCTATTCAAGGGAAGAACTCCTCCTTTCTCTGTGAAATGTCCCTACATTCAATCTCTGCTTGACTCTCCCGCTCTCGCAGTTAGAATGGATTTGACACTCTGGTTTTGGTTTAAACAAAAACAAAAACAAACGAAAAGAAGCAGCCACTATTACATTCCCCCACTCTCTTCCTATCATATTAGCACAGAATCCAGGATGGCCTTACGGGACTACAGAAAGCAACCAGCTCAGTTGCCATATTGTTTGGAACCGTTTATGTCAGAGCCTTAAGGCACATCATTTAGAAAACTGAGGAACTGAGTAGATTCGGGTGGAATGATGTCCAGCACTGGAACCATGGATCCCAGTGCTGGACTGTGTGATGGGGAAAAGCACTGCCTTCCTTTTGTACATATGCCTTACTCAACCCCCTGCTTCAATTGCTAGAATCTCACCCAGTAAAGGAGATTCAGCCTGAATCTCCAAGTTCATATATCCCTGTTCCTCCTGCCCCAAAGTGAGCAATTTGTAACAATTTACCCGGCAATAAATAAATGATCGTATTGTGATGAAACAAATGGCCTTTAATCACAGAGTGTTTGTTGTAGCCTTAATAAATACTGATTACCATCTTGATTATAATGATGTGATCTGTTACAATAAATTTTTAAGTAAACAGTACTACACCTGCATAGAGCCAGAGGAAGATTTGGTATCAACCCAGCAACAAAAGTTCTCTTCCCAACCTGCCGCATTCTCAACTGCCATTCGTTTTGAAAGGGATTTTAAAGGAACATTAAACATTTTGCATACTTGCTTTTTGTGCTCAATAATTTATTTCTTGTTAGAACGGGTTTTCAGGCTAATTAAGATAAATTGTTTGTAATGAATAGAAACCTGGCATTCACCAGACTGGCTTGAAGTCTGAATTCTGAACGACTGAAAGAAGAGGAACCTTGAAATTAGGAAGTGATTACTTATTCTGTAATTTGCTGGTCAAAGAGAGTACATAGTCATGATTTAGATTACTGTCCATATGTAGGTTATGTTTTCTTTTTTTTTTTTTTAAGATTTTATTTATTTATTTGACAGACAGACAGACAGCGAGAGAGGGAACACAAGCGGGGGAGTGGGAGAGGGAGAAGCAGGCTTCCCGCGGAGCAGGGAGCCCGACGCGGGGCTCGATCTGACCTGAGCCGAAGGCAGACGCTTAACGACTGAGCCACCCAGGCGCCCCTAGGTTATGTTTTCTAGAGCAGTGCCAATATTTAAAACAAAACTTGCTGGCTAATTCATGGGTTAAAAATCTTTTTAAAAGGTCAGCAGTTCAATCTGAGTGCATCTTCAAAGATTAAGCCTTTTCGCTGAAATGGGTCCATTGACTTTCTTCAGAGATCTGTTTCTTTTCTTTTTGCTTTCTACTTTCAGAATTTCTTCCATTTCTTCAATGCCTAGGCTAAATGACATTTTACTTTTTTTTTTAAGATTTTTATTTATTTATTGAGAGAGAGAGAATGACAGAGAGAGAGCATGAGAGGATGGAGGGTCAGAGGGAGAAGCAGACTCCCTGCTGAGCAGGGAGCCTGATGCGGGACTTGATCCTGGGACTCCAGGATCATGACCTGAGCCGAAGGCAGTCGCCTAACCAACTGAGCCACCCAGGCGCCCTAAATGACATTTTAGAAGGAAAAGCATACTCAACAGACTGAACTCAGGGACCCTGGTGAAATGACGTATTTTTTTTTCTCTTCTATAAGGGCATGGGGTTGAACTAGATGATCTTTTCAGACCCTTTCAACTCGGAAATTCCATAATTCCAACTACTATTTCTTCATTCTCATTGCATTCTGAGTAACTTCGATGCCTATGTTTGCAGTCTCTGACGATCTATCCCAGTGGTTCTCAGACCAAATTATAGCCAACCAAGTAGCACAGGTGGGGGAAATGTGTTGACATTCAGATTCCTTGCTTCTGTACCTAGTGCTTAGGTCTAATAGATACAGGGTGGTCTTAAGAATTAGCGTGTTGAGAGAACACCTATTGTCATTTCTGCAGCAGATATCTTGTGGATCCTTCCTTATGGAAAAAAAAAAAAAGGTTTGGTAGCTTATTTATCAGTTTTATTTAACCCCAAACCATTCAGTTACAGCCTGTGTGAACACCAGCTGACTTCATGCTGATCATTATCTATTACAAGCACACAAAGCTTACTTAATATCAAGACAGCCAATTTTTACAGAACTCTGCTTTATTAAGATGTCTCCTTTTCTTAAATAGCTTTTTATAAAGGGATATAAAAGGGAGAGGATATTGAGACAAAGATAAAAACTTCAGTTCTAACTACCAGAAAATCATTTCTCAGTCTTTGTGTGGAGAAAAATATGGTTCAAGATCTAGGATTCCATGTGGCTCAGCCAGGTATAAATTAAGATGGCTGATGAATTGAATGCATGGTTATTTTAAGCCATCAAAAAAAAGAGCTGGGTCATTTTGTTTACATTTTATCACATTACATTCCATAGCACTTTAAGACATCTGGAGTGGAGCACCTTGGGTTTATTGCATGTCAACCAACTCTTGCTTCTTGCTGCCCCTCAGACAACTGAATGAACTTGACAGCCTCTGAATCTGAGGCTTACAGCATGGATTCTTCTGGGCCTTGTCCATACAGGTTGTTTCTGTGGCCACTTGGATGTTGGTCTGTCCTTCTTTTCTTAGGAAACCCACTATCACTGACATTTTCCTGATTTGAAGAGACCAGGGAAATGCATGTGTCATGCATTCTTTGACTTCTTTACCCATCTCTCCACTGTTCTCCTTCACCTTTTTAAGTCTTTAATGTAGAAATTGCCCTGTTGTTTAAGAAAGGACAACACCCCTGATACACAATTTCTTTTCATCATGACATGTTTTCTAGAAAACTTGGTCAGATGAATGTTTCCCCTTCCCCACCTGGTTACCTATGGGACCTCTGCCATGTTAATATATATTTCATATAAAAAGTTTAGAATGCTAGTTTATTATATGTTTTTTTTTAAAGATTTCATTTATTCATTTGAGACACAGAGATACAGAGAGAGAGAGTGAGCATGAGGAGGGGGAGAGGCAGAGGGAGAGGGAGAAGCAGGCTCTCTGCTGAGCCAGGAGCCCGATGTGGGGCTCGATCCCAGGACCCTGGGATCATGACCTGAGCCGAAGGCAGACGCTTAACCATCTGGGCCACCCAGGCGCCCCTATTATATGTTTTATTCTAAAACTTTTCAAACCTTTTAAAGGGCTATTGGATTGTGTGAATTTCCATGGATGGGGGGTGAGAACTATAATAATCTACTTTGACCAAATACATGAAATGATTCTTTCTTTCTTTCTTTCTTTCTTTCTTTCTTTCTTTCTTTCTTTCTTTCTTTCTTTCTTTCCTTTCTTTCTTTCTTTCCTTTCTTTCTTCCCATGGAACCCTTAATGACAACTCATAGTACATTAGTGTCCTGTGGAGCAGTTTTAGAAACCTACTCTCAGGGGCACCTGGGTGGCTCAGTTGGTTAAGCAACTGCCTTCGGCTCAGGTCATGATCCTGGAGTCCCGGGATCGAGTCCCGCATCGGGCTCCCTGCTCAGCAGGGAGTCTGCTTCTCCCTCTGACCCTCCCCCCTCTCATGTGCTCTCTCTCATTCTCTCTCTCTCAAATAAATAAATAAAATCTTAAAAAAAAAAAAAAAAGAAAGAAACCTACTCTCAGGAAATGTGGTGTTGATTTTCCATTGTGTGCTGATGAGGAATGTGAACCAGGGAGAAAATAGAAGGCACAGCCTGGCTTATTGGGTTGCACTTGAATTTTAGGCAAAGGAACAGGGTGTAGCCAGAAGGTAAAGTGGGACATTTTTACACACATACTTTGAAATGTCCAATTTTCCCATCAGGATCCTCTTATTAATTGGTTCTCAACCTTTGTGAATATCAAGACCCCTCTTTCACATCAAACTTGAGTTTTCCCACATGATTAAGTTATTATACTTTATTTCTATGTATTGAGAAAATATATAATAAAAAAAGCTACTATGATAAAACAAGGTAAAACCACACACCTATAAAAAAGTTAATATGGAGAGCAAAATGCCAGCAGGAATGTGGAGAAACAGGAACTCTTTCTCACTGCTGGTGGGAATGCAAAATGGTTATAGCCATTTTGGAAGCACTTGGAAAATTAAAGTTTCTTACAAAATTAAACAGACTCTTACCATATGACCCAGTTGTTGCCCTCCTTGATATTTACCCAAACTAACTGAAAACATTTCCATACAAAGACCTGCACACTAATGTTTATAGTAGCTTAATTCATAATTGCCAAAACTTCAAAGGCATCTTGATTGCTTCAGGTGGATCGAAACATAAACTGTGGTGCATCCAGACAATGGAATATTATTCAGCAATAAAAAGAAATGAACTATCAAGCCAGGAAACTTAAATGCATATTCCTAAGTAAAAGAAGGCAATCTGTAAAGGTTACATACTGTATGATTCCAGCTATATGACATTCTGGAAAAGGCAAAACTATGGAAACGGTGAAAAGGTCAATGGTTGTCAGGTGTGCAGAGGGAGAGAGGGATGAATAGACACAGCACAGAGGATTTTTAGGGCAGTGAAACTACTCTGTATGATACTACAAATGGTGGGTACGTGTCATTATACATAAATCAAAACCCAAAGAATATACTCAACCAAGAATGAACCCCAATGTAAATTATAGACTTTAGGTGATAATGGTATATCAATGTCTACTCATTGATTGTAACTCTGTTGCAGGATGTTGATAGTGAGGGGAGTTGAACATGTGTGGAAGTAAAGGGGATAGGGGAACTCTCTGTACTTGCTGTGAATCTAAAACTGCTCCCAAAAAAAGTCTACTAAAAATTAAATCGTTACAAAATACACTTACCATTTGATCCAGCAATCACATTCTTGGGCATTTATCGCAGAGAAATAAGAACTTCTGTACACATTACATGCACACACACACACACATGCATAAGCTATTATGACCTCAGCTATCTCTTTAAGTCACTTTGCTGTCTATTATTCAGAATAGCAGCTTGTGATTCCTTTGAAAATAGTACCTGGTGCAGTTGTCAAATGAAGGATGTCTCGGGTTGTTGGGGACCGGCAGATTAGGAACCATCGCCTTATGGTAAAATGGCCTGATTTAGAGTTTTGCGATTCTAGCATCAAAGTCTCCATCTCACACAGGGTATTTGCATCAGATAAGCATCATTTTGAGTTTCTGCCCACATATGCTCCTTGCATATTGATATTTTCAGCCAAACTCTTCAATGTAGAGGAATGATCACCACAACTCAGGATCAACATCAGCACCAAGCACATATAGAACATCTTTCTTGGACTTCCTGTTTTCATACTGAGGATGTGAAGTTTGAACCTAGGCCTCTCTCAGGACATCAGTCACTGCTCACTTAGTCCTATGTGCCCTACAACAGCAAAACCCTTCACCTAAAGGGCTTTAAAAAAAAAAAAAAATGACCTAACAGGTTATTTAGAATATTTCATTGAGATATTTGCTACTTTGGAATTTACATTATTTATTTGTGGTCAGAGTGTATCTACTTAATCATGTGACAAACATTTAATTTAGTGTACATTAGCATGCATTTATTGTTCTCATTCCCATACGTGTAATATAGATACCCTTTGTAGGGTACTTTCTATGTGCCGGGAAACTATGTTTGTGGCTTATATTTGTAATGAACATACGTTAACCATCTCATAATAACCTTGTACAATAAGTATTGTACCATTTGACAGATTAAAATACTGTAAGGCTCAATGAGGTGAAGAAATTTGATAATGGTGACCGAGCTCATAAGTAGCAGAACTATAATTTGAATCCAAAGCTACCTAGAATTTATTTTTTTTTAAAGATTTTATTTATTTATTCATGAAAGATAGAGAGAGAGAGAGGCAGAGGGAGAAGCAGGCTCCCCGCGGAGCAGGGAGCCCGATGCGGGACTCGATCCCAGGACTCTGGGATCATGACCTGAGCTGAAGGCAGACGCTTAACCGACTGAGCCACCCAGGCGTCCCAGCTACCTAGAATTTAAATGATGGTAGTGATGATGATGGGAAGATTACTTCCTGTAGTTTTAGACAAGGACTAATCCTTTCATGACATATTTGTCATAACACCTGGTGGTTAGGAGCCTTGGCTCTGGACTAACTGCCAGGATTAGAATCCTGGTTACATGTTATGTGATTTTGAGCTAGCTACTAATTTCTCTGTGCTAGCATTACCCATCTTACTATGGAATAACAATATACTTATATTATAAAGGCGCTATGAAAATCAAATGAATTAATATCTGTAAATATGTTTAGAACAGTGGCACATAGTAAGCAATCAACCCACATTAGTTATTATTACAATTAAATATTTAAAAATAAACATTTTAGGTGATATTATCACATCATTATTGTAGAATGTGTACAAGTTTTCTGTGCCAGTGACCACTGCTTGAAGCTCTGACTATTCAATCTTCTCCATTCACTGTGGGATGCACTAGAACCAACAAGGTCCCTGACCTAAACTGGTCTATTGGACTCATCCCTGAACATCTCTATCAGCAGCCTCAGATTGCTGGCCAGCCACCATCTCTCTGATTGTAGAAATGACACATATTTGGAAGATGCTTAAAATGAAGGCTGTGAAGCCAAAATTTTCTATTTTTGAAAATTCTATGAAGCATAAACCACATAACATCTTTTTTATTGCAGGGAATATGAGATTATTCTTATCTCTTTATTTATAATTTGGTACCTGGGGTAACTTAGTGTCAGTGTTGATAAGGACTCAAGGCATTATAAAGTAGGTTTAGAAATGTATTTGCAAGTCCTGATATTCTATAAGAAAAATATCTTAAAACATCAAGGTTGCTCTATGTTAGGTTACATAGTTTAAAATTACATTAGTTGTAGAAACATCAACTTTTCTGACATCAGATACATTTCTCCCTGAGAGGAAGATTGAAAACAGCATTATGAGACAGTTAACCAAAGCAAGATGCTGTATTTTTGACTCAACCTCATATTCATTCATTGGGCTAATATGATTATATTTGGCATCTCACATAAAAAATACACTCATTCATACACATAAAAAATATATATGTATTAACTTGTTTGTGGCAGAATCCAGTACACAGTGTTTCCTTCACTGGTCTTTTAAGATCAGAATTCACATTCCTACAACTGTTTTCAAATCATGACTATTTACCCTGGGGTTGTACTTTTCTTTGATCTTAAAAAGAATATTTTTTGTTTTTCCAACAGTAACATGAAAACACGCAAATACAATTGAGCTCCAACTCTGTATCCAAATAAGATGATTTTACACAAACTAGATCTAATGCCACCAGGGTAAATGGCATAGGAAGTGTTTCATTTTTTTGTCAGGTCATTAGTAAACGTATGTATGAGAGAAATTAGGATCTTTAAAGTTATGACCAAGAATACTATTTTATAAACATAATTTATTTCAAAAGTAGAAGTTTACAGGGTAATTTGGAGAAAACATTCCAGATATTTAGGTAAACAGTTGCCATGAACAGGCTTTAGTTATTTCATTTCTATGTATTGTACAAAACACATATGCATGTGAGATGTGTTTAATGAGGAAAATAATAACAAAGGTAAAGAATTCCTAAAATGAAAAACACTCCACAAGAACTTATCAGGTGAGATCTTGCAGACAGAATGTTTCTCCTGTTGCTTCCAGAACCCCGAGGAGAGGCTTATGTCAGAAACAGAATGTGCATCTCATTAAAAACTATAGCCTTAAATAGTTGTAAATCTTTGATTTCCAGCTCAAGAATGTAGTCCTCTTGCAGTCTGGCAGAGAAAAAGAAAGGAAACATGTTTTTTCTTCCTTTCTTAAGGTAATTAAGAGTCTGATGTATCTTTAAATGGCTTTATTCTTGTAAAGAAAGAACATGATGGAAATTGTGTTTAAAAATGTAATAGATGCTTCTCAATGAAATGAACATAATGCATTTGGGAATAAGATCACAGCCAACTGAAAATTTTAGCTCTCACATTTTAAACTTGCAGTCAGATGAACGTGGCTGGAGAAGATGGACTTAAATAATATTCTGTGAGTACCTGCAGCATTTGTGGAAATTTCTGAATACAGTAATTGAGTCATTTAGGTAGAGTGTTGAAGCATAATATATCTATCCGATTGGACTCTGAATTGGTTAAATTCAAAATGGAGAAATGTAATAAAAATGGAACTGAGGACACTTAGTAGATATATGTCATCAGTAAAAAATGCATTTACAGCAACAAAATACTACAAGACAATTACTACAAAATATTGAATAATGAATTCAGGAAATGGTGGTTGGGCTCCATGGAAAGAGTTGATAGACTCAGTCTGGTTCTTACTGCTTTATTCTCAGGGTGTCCACCACATGAAAAATTCACAAAGGAAGCACCAAAGAGCCCTGAACAGAACCATTGGTTGATTTACCTACTTTTTTCTCACTCCCTCTAGAAAATCTGTAAAAGTCTTGCCAGTTAGGCCTGCAAAGGAAACAAACACATTTGTGGTCCAATTGGAGGAGCGAGAAAGCACTCGTGACACAGAAGAGCGTATTCCACATGTTGCCAGCGCCCTGTCTGTTAGTAATTATATGACAATCCGTTTGGAACATATTTTTTTAAAAAATCCAGAATCGTGCATAAACTACTTAGTACCAGCCTGAAAACTCTTTAGGATGTTTTGCCACTAGATAAACATAAAAACTAAAAGTCGTGCTGAGAAAATTTTGTAGCAATTTAACAGGATAATTTTAGGTTTATTGATTCTAATAATAAAGAAATTAGGAGTATGTTTTATATATTTTTTTAAATTTCAATTTTCTAGTAATTCAGTTTTTATTTTATTTAACAAAGTATTGAGTCTGCAGCAAACTGGAAAACAAAACAAAACAAAAACAAAAACAACAATAAAACTACCTGATTCTTTACTGTAGATAGTTGAGAAATCTAAGTCTGGATTGTAGCTAAATGGGACAGCAGGGGTCAAAAAACTACAACCCGCAGTCCTGACCCTGTCCACCTCCTGTTCTGGTTTTGGGGTTTTTGTTGTTGTTGTTGTTGTTGTTTAAATGGCCCATGAATGAACCTGCCTTCACATAATGAATGTTTGCAATTGATTTGATGATAAGGAGTACTAACTTTGAAACTCAACTATGCAAAATGTTATCCCCTCCTCCAGAAAAATGCCATTCTTCTCATTAGTAGTTTTTTTTTTAATTAGTGGATTTATATCACAAAAATGTGTACTCAATTTTTATTATATTCTGAATTTCAACAATAAAAATTTGTGGAAATTTGTTTTCTCTGTTATTATATATTGTACCTACATGGTATCCTTGATTTTTTTTTCCTGTTGACCCACAAAGCCTAGAATATTTATAACCCGGTCCTTTAAAGAAAAATTTTGTCAACCACTGAGATAGAGACAGGTTTTTCAACTCGTAAGCGTTCTCACAAGTGCAAAAATGTGCATGTTCTTCAAGCTCAATAAATATTGTACATATATACATGTATTAATACATAGATATAATTATAAACAAATCCAAATTAATTAAGTTTTATAAATTTGTAGCTTTTTAATTAGGTATTTATTTCCATGTGTTACGTAAAAATTTGTATCATAAAATAATACATGAACATTATTTTAAAAAAATAGAGAAGGGTATCAAATGAAGGCCAGAAGACTCCCTTCTAAACCCAGTCTAACTCTCTAGATAAAGCTTTGAACCATTTCTTTTTAAAAATTCTGCTGGTGGTTACTACCATAATTCTAAATACCATGCTTCTTTACAATTTATCAATTTTAGATATTACCTCTTAACTCCATTCTGTACGAGAGGAAGTGTTCTGCTTACTATTTTAATATGATTTCCTCTTTCCCTCCTTTAATAAATTAAGGAAAGCTATTATTTTAGCTCTTCCACTGATATCATTGGACTTTTAAATAATGTACACAAATGTTTTGGTTTTTTCCCCCAGTGATTTTAAACTTCTCTTGATGCCCCAATTTGTTAAGGCCCCTATGTCTTGCTACGCCTCTTCCTCAATTCTCTCTCTCATCTTCTGTTATCTGTGCCTTCATGTAGGCAAAATTGGGAATATTTGCTTTCAGATCTGTAAGTATTAAATCTTTTTTTAAAGCCAGTCTTAACATTTGAAACTAAATACATGGCTTCTATTTTTTCTCCATATCCCCAATATAGTAATTGCTTCCAAGACTGGCTTACAATTCAAGTTAGTCCGATAAGATGTAATCCCAGGATTTTTGTTTTAACTATTGGACAAGAGAGACTTTTCAATGGTCACAGTCCTTTCCTTCAAAAACTTCCAGTAGGTGTTTACTGGACCATTTGAATCCAGCCTTTATTTCTTTTGCTTTTTCTCTCATGCTCTTTCTTTGCCTTTTTATTCTATATTCCAGAAAATTTCCTATACTTTTTTTTTCCATCTGATTAATATGATCTTGAGCTCAGAGGATAATTACCAGACAACCTGAGTTTTAATTTCTAAGATCTATTTCTAATTCTCTGATGTTCTCTTCTCATAGCAACTCTTTTTATTTTATGATTATATGTGTTCTCAAATTCCCTAAGAAATTAGAATTGTTTAAAGTTCTTCCCTTATTTTTTGCAGTATCATTTTTGTTGTGCCTGGGACCAGTTGTTCTCATTGTTTATGGTGGTGTTTCTCTTTCATAAGCCTATTGTTCCACAAATATCTGGTGTCCTTGGAGCCTCGATGTGGTGATGTGTCCTGTGGTGCCTTCCACCATCTTCTGGGTCAATGGAGTGTCATTTATGGAGCTGGGGCAGAGCAGCAGACAAGGGGAAATAACAAAGCAAAGGTTCCTTTAAAGCATCCACTAGCCAGAAAGCATTTCTGAGACAGTGGAAACAAAGAAAGTCCTCACTCTCACTTCACCTAGATGGTGGTCTTCATTTGGATGTATTCCAGAAAGAAGAAGATAGGTGGAAAATACCAAAGTGTAATGAGCATCCTCATTGCCTGAAACATAATGACAACCCAGACAGACTGACCTTCTAGATTGATTTACTACTCTGAAGAACAGACTGGCATGTTCAGATGCAATGAAATTATTGGGGTCCAAAGATCAACTTTACAAAATAACAGTATAAGGATACTGATTATTCTAGATGGGCTGCTCTAAACCCACTGAGAGACTCAGTAAACTCAACCTTTAATACAAAATGTCACTTTAAAAAAAAAAAGATTTTATTTGTTTATTTGAAAGAGAGAGAGAGAGAGTGAATGAGAGGGAGAGAGATTCTGAAGCAGACTCCACACTGAGCACAGAGCCCGACACAGGGCTTGGTCCCACAACTGGAAGATCATGACTTGAGCCGAAATCAAGAGTCAGATGCTTAACCAACTGAGCCACCCAGGCACTCCACAGAATGTCACTTTGTAACACAAAGAGATAGACCACTCCAGATTTACTATGCACATTCTAAAACCTAGGGAGTCCCCTGCCCACACTGCCCTGACCATTTTTATTGGGAAAGAGGTTGGACTGAGATCATTAGGACCCCATGGACCACCTTTTATTTCTTTCATTTATAAAATATTTAGAAACATTTCTCTAAGTTAGCTTGGCAAGGATTTCGCTTGCTCATGCAAGCCAAGGTACATTTAAGCACTCATTGATCAGGAGAAACCCATGCCGATATAGAAATGTTGGCAGTGACAGACAAAAGGTCAATAATGGTTCCAAATATACAGGGTATACTTAATCTTTTGAAATTAATCTAACAATTTCTACCAACATGCAAGTTTTTAACATCAGTCACAATTTTGATCCTAATAAGGCATTTAATAACAATTTTATAACCCTTATTCTTCTCATTCTGCATTCAATCAGGCTACTTCAGCAATATTTGATGATTTCTTCCAAAACTGTTTTAGTCATTGACTTAATGTCACTCACCAAATACAATATTGAAAGAACAAAATGGTTAATTAGATTACAAATAAAATATGTGAATAAGTGAATAATTGTATTAATATTGTGTTAATAACAATTAAACATTGGATAAAATTAATGTCCACAAAGGTCTAATGACTGATCCGATTAACATGGCAGATAGTGAGAATCTGTTAGAGACGATTAATTTTTGTGAACAAAATATTATCAATTTCAAGTCACACCATTAAATATCTTATTTATTAAAGCAAACATTGAAAATGAGCAATATTTTTATGGGCCCCTGGGTGGCTCAGTTGGTTAAGCATCTGCCTTCAGCTCAGGTCATGATCCCAGGGTCCTGGGATGGAGTCCTGCATCTGGCACCCTGCTCAGCGGGGAGTCTGCTTCTCCCTCTGTCCCTCCCCACCCCCTCGTGTGCACATTCGCATTTTCTCTCTCTCTCACAAACACAAATAAATAAAATATTTAAAATAATAAAAAAGATAGGAACAAAATTTTTGTTAAGATTTTATTTATTTGAGAGAGAGAGAGAGACAGCGAGAGAGGGAACACAAGCAGGGGGAGTGGAAGAGGGAGAAGCAGGCTTCCCGCGGAGCAGGGAGCCCGATGCGGGGCTCGATCCCAGGACCCGGGGATCACGACCAGAACTGAAGGCAGACGCCCAACGACTGAGCCACCCAAGCACCCCAAGGAGCAATATTTTTAAAGCAATATGTACATTATCTAAAAATGAAGGTAAAAGGAATGAATTGAATAGACCATTCATTGTGTCTGTTGTTCTTTCTTCATATTTAAAAAGATAAGATTTTTAGTGAAGTCTTAAATACTATGTTAGACCCCGTGTGTAATCAAATGACCTTTGGTTTGATATAGCATGGATGGATATACAACTCAACAAAACTGCATTTTATGCTTCTCACTTCATATGTAAACCTGATACACTTAAGATATCTATTTCCCATGTTCTTCTACATCTCTAGCAGCTGTCTCAATTCCAAAACTTTCTATTTTCTCTTTTTTTAATTAAAAAGACCTTTTTATGATAAACTCTCAATACACTCATTCAATGCAATACCTACTCAGTACCAAATACATTGGAATTTGGAATTTCCAAAAGGTTCTAATTTTTGTTTGGTTGGTTAGCTTTGTGAAACCACTCTTCGATAATGCTTAAACTTGTAAACTTCTACAGAGTAAGAAAGTATGTTTTTCATCTTTTTTAGCGCAATGCTTTGTATGTGGTAGATACAGTAAATGTTTACAGATTTAATTAAATATGCTACTACCATCGATTCAAGACTTGGTTAAAAACAGTTAGATTCTTCATTCCCTGGACTCTTATTTTCTTTCTAATCACCTATCTTGGGGTCATACTTTTCCATATGTTACCTTTACCTTTCATTTTACTGAAATCTCCTTGTCTCCTGAGAACTTCTTCCCCTGAAACACTCTTAGGCATTTTTTCCACAACCGAGTTATATTGGTCCTTATTGGGGTGGTTGTTATCCTTCTCCCCTCTTATTGCCATATTCTCACTGGGAGAGTAGTAGGAGATGAGGACAGAGAAGTAGTTGTTGGTCTTTTTCTCCAGCCCCTGCCATCAGTCTTGGGGATTTCAGGATCCATTAATCTTAGCTTCTCAGTTCTATTATTTAGATTTTTTTGCTCCAATAAGTGCACCCTCCTCTACACTCCCATGACCATAATCTAGACTATAACTTTTCCCAATTAAAACTTCAAGAATTCTAAGCATCTGACGACCACCTGGTATCTTCCCAAGTTACTCCATCAATGCTTCAAGCCCACCCCATCAGAACGTCAAATCCATGTGCCTCTTTTATGGCTCATTGTTCCCCTCACATCCTCACTTCCCCACTTGGCTTAGAATTGATGGCTCATCATTACAGACCACAGTCTCTTTTCCAAAATCCTTGGGAACAAATTGTTTCAGAATTCAAGATTTTTAAAAAAAAATTGTGGTTAAGTACACATGACATAAAATTTATCCTCATAACCATTTTTAAGTGTACAGTTAATTAATATTAAGTGCATTCACATTGTAGCACAATCTCCAAAACTCTTTTCATCTTGCAAAACTGAAACTCTATACCCATAAAGCAACAACTGTCCACCCCTCATCTCCTCTTAGCCCCTAACAACCCTTATAGTTTCTGTCTCTATGAATTTGATTATTCTAGGTACCTCATATAAGTGGAATCATACAGTATTTGTCTTTTTGTGGCTGGTTTCTTTCTCTTAACATAATATCCTCAAGGTTTATCCATATTGCAGCATGTGTTAGAATTTTCTATCTTTTTAAGGCTGAATAATTTTCCATTGATTGTACCACATTTTGTTTATCATTCACCTGTTAGTGGACCCTGGGATTGCTTACAATTTTTGGCTGTTGAGAATAATGCTGCTATGAATATGAGTGTAAAGTATTTCTTCAATACCTGCTTTCAGTTCTTTTGGGTGTGTACCCAAAAATGGAATTGCTGGATCATATGGTAACTCTAATTTTAATGTTTTGAGGAATTGCCATACTGTTTTCCACAGCAGCTACACCATCTTACATTTCAGCTAACAGTGTGCCAGTGTTCCAATGTCTTCACATTTTCACAAACACTTATTTTCTGTTTGTTTGTTTGTTTTTTATAGTAATCATCCTAATTGGCATGAGGTGGTATCTCCTTGTGCTTTTGATTTGCATTTCCCTAATGGTTAGTGATGTTGAGCATCTTTTTATGTTCTTATCCATTCTCTATTTAATCATTTTCATGATGCCTTGCAATCTCTATAATCACTTAAAACTATACTTTTGAATCAGTTATTGTTGTATACAACTTATCACACTTATTAGACTAAACCACAACACTGTGGACTATTATTTGAAATTGCACATGTATATTGTTCTCTGGGACTGAATGACTTATTTTCATGGCACTGAAATTGTTGTAATCTAAGTTTTAAAGGAAAGGGAATGTTCTAATGACTAGTTTTATCTATTTTTTGACAGATTGTCAAATTTTTAGGAGCCACATGATGACTATAAGTATATAGCAGTCAAGAATTATAGAAATGCTTTTATTTTAAATACATAATTTGTTTGGTTTTATTACAAAATTTATCCAGACAACTAAATAAGAAAGTAAAATCAATACAATTTTCCACATTTATGGACTCTGTTTAAATTAAAGGAATACATTTTATAATGTATAATCAAATAAAATATAGAAATAATAAGCTCATGATGCAACATAATCTTAAAGTTCCACTATATTGTATAAAATTATACAAGCCATATATTTTTCAATGAGCATTTAAAAACAAACATTTAGTAGGTCAGAAATTTATCTCCAAAGAAATAAAAAAACTGTTAATAAAGAACTCTGTTGTTTATTATACTTCAGCTTAATTTGAAATTAGAGAATTCCTAGTAATATTCCTGACATAATTTTACTTTTTAAATCAGTAATTTCATTACATTTTCAAAGCCTAAGTTGTGACTTCCTGTAATGTTTATGTTGAACAAAACAAGGTTATTTGGGAACTAAATGTAAGTTATATATATATATATATATATATATATATATATGTAAGTATACTTATATTTATATGTAAATATATATGTGTATATACATTTTCATATCCTGAAAAAATTATACAAGATAAAGTAGGATGCAAAATGCTCTAAATAACCAACTTATTTTTTCACACACCACTTATAAATGTAGTTGGGCCTTATATAAGGAACAAAACTCTCAACCAACCAACATGGCAGAGAACATAGTACTAATGAAGACTTAAATAGTAAGTTAGGTAAAAATACCAAATTAGGAGACTGAGTCACATGGTAGGAGGATAAGGCTTGCTAAAAATCAAATAACATGTTACTACAAGATCTAGGATTATAAAGAGCAGACTCTAAATTTCCAGGGAGTTATTTAGATCCTGCTCACACTGTTCTTATATATCTAGAGGTAGCTCTGTTAGTGGGCAAGCAATAGAAACTGACTCTGATTAAATTAAGCAGAAAATAAGAAAGTAGAAGAATATTGGAGAGTTCACAGAATCAAGGTGGAATCTGGAAATTCAGGCTCTATAACCAGAGAAGAGCCAAAGGAGTAGCAAACTCAGCCAAGGTCAAATCATGAGAACACGGTGGTTAAGATGGCTTTCTAGGACAGTTGATGCTCTTGCCGGTAGACTCAAGATTCCAGGGCTAGTGCTGGGATTTTTTTTTTAAATGTGCTTTATTAACATCTATTTTACATAGAATTAATGTACACAATTTTGATGTATAGTTAATTAAGTTTTGATATCTGTGTACACCTCTGTAATTACCATCCTGATCAAGACAGAACATTTTTATGCCCCTTCATAGTCAATTTCCATTCTCACATCCCAAGCAAAAGCTGATCTATTTTTTATCACTTTTGATTAACTCTGCCTGTTCTAGAAGGTTACATAAATGGAAGCAATACACTATGTCATCTTATGCATGTGGCTATTTTCACTTAGCATAATGTTTTGGGATTTGTCCATATTGTTATGGTAGTTCTTGTCAGTTAGTTGTTTCATTTTAGTATGCAGTAGTAATTCATTATAAATAATAATAATAAATAAAAGTTAATCTCATTTAAAAAATAAAATAAATAAATATATCACAATTAGCTCACACATTTTCAGTTGATGGGCATTTGGGTTGGTTCTACCTTTGAAATATTATGAATGATGCTGCTATCAACATTCTTATAAAAGCCTTTGTATAGATACATGTTTTCATTTCTTTTGGACAAATACGTAAGTGGAATTGCTACATCATATTGTAGGTGTATGCTTTACATGAGACTGACAAAGAGTTCTCAGAGGCCATTGTATCATTTAACCATTCTGCTGGCAATGTTCCAGGTCTGGCTTTCACCAACATTTCATATCATCACTCTTTTTAATTTTATCCATCCTAGTGAGTGCTAAGTAGTATATTATTAGGGTTTTAGTTTGTATTTCACTGGTAACTAATGAGATGGAGCATATTTTCACATGTTTGTTTCATGTGCTCATGTTTATTGGCCTTTGTCCATCTTTTTTGGTGTGTCTGTTTAAGTCTCTTGACTATCTTATATTTGGGTTGGTTTGTTTCATGATTGAGTTGTAAGAGTTTTCTTAGTATTCTGGATACTAGCACTTTTTCAGATATATGATTGCAGATAATTCTCCTAGACTGGCTAGAATTTTTATTTTCTTTATAAAGGTGATTTTTAAAGAGTAGAATTAATTTGAAGTCCATTTTATCATTAAAAAAATGTTGTGTTTTTTGTGTATTCTCCAAGAAATTGTTGCCTATGTCAAGGTCATGACATTTTTTTCCTATGTTTCCTTTTTAACTTTGTTGTTTAGAATTTACATTTAGGTCTATGATCCATTTTGAACTGATCTTTGTGTTGTTGTGAGATAGAGTCAGGGTTTGATTTTGTGTTTATGTTTTGTTTCCCATTTGGATGTTATGTTTTTCCAGTATTGTTGAAAATAGCCTATTTTTTGTTCTTACTAAATTACTTTGATAATTTTATTTTAAAAAATCAATTGCTCAAATGTGTGGGCCCACATTGGACTCTGTGGTGTATTTCAGAGATCCTATGCCAACACCAAACTCTCTTGTTCCCTATAGCTGTCTAAAAAGTCCTGAAATCAGGTAGGTTAAATCTTCTAACTTTATTGTTGTTGTTCTTCTTCTCCGCCCCCCTTTTTTTAATAGAAAATTTGGGTTTACTAGGTTCTTTGATTTTTTTAAAATTTTTTATTGTTATGTTAATCACCATGCATTACATCATTAGTTTTTGATGTAGTGTTCCATGATTCATTGTTTGTGCATAACACCTAGTGCTCCATGCAGAACGTGCCCTCTTTAATACCCATCACCAGGCTAACCCATCCTCCCACCCCCCTCCCCTCTAGAACCCTCAGTTTGTTTTTCAGAGTCCATCATTTCTCGTGGTTCATCTCCCCCTCTGACTTCCTCCCCTTCATTCTTCCCCTCCTGCTATCTTCTTCTTCTTTTTTTTCTTAACATATATTGCATTATTTGTTTAAGAGGTACAGATCTGTGATTCAACAATCTTGCACAATTCACAGCGCTCACCAGAGCACATACCCTCCCCAGTGTCTATCACCCAGTCACCCCATCCCTCCCACCCCACCCCCCACTCCAGCAACCCTCAGTTTCTTTCCTGAGATTAAGAATTCCTCATATCAGTGAGGTCATATGATACATGTCTTTCTCTGATTGACTTACTTCACTCAGCATAACACCCTCCAGTTCCATCCATGTCGTTGCAAATGGCAAGATCTCATTCCTTTTGATGGCTGCATAATATTCCATTGTGTATCTATACCACATCTTCTTTATCCATTCATCTGTCGATGGACATCTTGGCTCTTTCCACAGTTTGGTTATTGTGGACATTGCTGCTATAAACATCGGGGTGCACGTACCCTTTCAAATCCCTACTTTTGTATCTTTGGGTAATGGAAAAAAGACAGTCTCTTCAACAAATGGTGTTGGGAAAATTGGACAGCCACATGCAGAAGAATTAAACTGGACCATTTCCTTACACCACACACAAAAATAGACTCCAAATGGTTGAAAGACCTCCATGTGAGACAGGAGTCCATCAAAATCCTAAAGGAGAACACAGGCAGCAACCTCTTTGACCTCAGCCACAGCAACTTCTTCCTAGAAAGATCGCCAAAGGCAAGGGAAGCAAGGTCAAAAATGAACTATTGGGACTTCATCAAGATAAAAAGCTTTTGCACAGCAAAGGAAACAGTCAACAAAACCAAAAGACAACCGACAGAATGGGAGAAGATATTTGCAAATGACATATCAGAAAAGGGCTAGTATCCAAAATCTATAAAGAACTTATCAAACTCAACACCCAAAGAACAGAGAGTCCAATTAAGAGATGGGCAGAAGACATGAACAGACATTTTTCCAAAGAAGACATCCAAATGGCCAACAGACACATGAAAAAGTGCTCAACATCGCTCGACTTCAGGGAAATCCAAATCAAAACCTCAGTGAGATACCACCTCACACCAGTCAGAATGGCTGAAATTAACAAGTCAGGAAATGACAGATGTTGGCGAGGATGCGGAGAAAGGGGAACCCTCCTACACTCTTGGTGGGAATGCAAGCTGGTGCAGCCACTCTGGAAAACAGTGTGGAGGTTCCTCAAAAAGTTGAAAATAGAGCTACCATACGATCCAGCAATTGCCCTACTGGGTGTTTACCCCAAAGGTCCTTTGATTTTATATGAAATTTAGAATTAATTTACCAATTTCAAAAATAAATAAATAAAAGCCTGGTGGGGTTTTGATTGGCATTGCATTGAATTTCTAGACATGAAAGAATGGGCATCTTTTTAATATTGAGTCTCTTCAGTACTTTGCCCTGCAGATAACAGTCCCTTTAACAGTCTCAGACTCTGATCTCCACTTCTCATCTGAGTGGGACCCTCATTCCTTGCATGGACTCTAGCTACTTGTGCTTTGGTCAGAAATTGTTCCAGGCTGAAAGCTGGGGTGTGGAGGTGGTAACTGGGTTTCATTTCTTGAACCTCCCCTTCTCTCAGGGATCACTTTCTTTTGCTCATGTTATCCAAGGCCTGGAAACCATTTTATTGTGTATTCTGTTGAGTTTTAGAGTTGATCATAGAGATAGTTACTTTAGCATGGTTGGCAGCAGAAATGAACTAGTGCTCAAATCTTAGTGCCCATCTTGTCAGTAGACTTTCAAAGTTCATTGCCATTGCTAAACCAACTGGGCTTTTGTCTTTGGGCTTCCATTTCTGTGTCTGTAAAATGTTGAAAATAAGTCTCTACTTCATAAAGTTGTTGTAAAGATTAAACTAGTAAAACATTTAAAACATGGTCTGAAACATAAGAAGTATATGAATATTAGCTATCTTATTATTTTTGAATCACTACCTAAAGACTCAAAAGTCTGGAACAGAGTCGTGCAATTGGCAGAACCCAGTTCATGTGCTCTGCTGATTCTCTTGATGCCAAGAAGTTAGAGTATCTAGTGCTTTTAACCTCATAATCAGGGAATCTCTTGAGAAAGAAAGAGCTTGAGATGTTGGGTACCAGAAAATTTTTTAAAAAATCCTCTAATACATAGAAGGAGGGGTTTGAACATGGAACCATGGAAAAGTAAAATCAGTTAAGATGCCTGTGAAGGTTCTATTTAGCATCATTTATTATCTAACCATAAAAATATAATGAAACATGTATAGATACAATAAAGTACATAATAAAAAAACCTCAAAGGCATTTTGCCACAATCTACCAAATTATCTTTTGCATGTTTCTCAAATTCCTTTTAAAAATTATATGTGTAGGGGTGCCTGGGTGGCTCAGTCAGTTAAGCGTCTGCCTTCGGCTCAGGTCATGATCCCAGGGTCCTGGGATCGAGTCCCACATCAGGCTTCCTGCTCAGCGGGAGCCTGCTTCTCCCTCTCCCTCAGCCTGCCTCTCTGCCTACTTGTGCTCTCTATCTCTCTGTCAAAAACATAAATAAAATCCTAAAAAAAAACTTAAAAAATAAAAATTAATTAATTAAAATTAAAAAATAAATAAATAAAAATAAAAATTGTATGTGTGCATGTATGTGTCTGTGTATTTTAACAAAGAGCTGATATCTTTTGTTTTGTAAATAAAAATGTCCCTCATAGAACCAATAATCATGTTAATGTTTAGCAAATGAATAAGATTTTTTTTAGAATTCATTTTATGTAATTCAAAGCACTTTTTTTGTTAAATATATATATCATACTAACGCATATATTTATCCATTAATTTTCTCAACCCTAAAATGTTTCAATGCTGCTTTGAAAGAATCCTAAGATATTCAATTTTTCGAAATGTTGCAAACTAGTGGACGGTACAGAAAAATAAAGACATGATCAGTCACTAGAGACAGCAGACAAGGAAGAAAAGAAGAATTATCAGAGCAATTGGATGGATTCAGAGGAACCATGTCAGTTATTTCTATACCCCTGGGTTGGTGCTTCTATTATTTGTAGGTGTCTGTGTGCTGAGAGTAAGGGTTGAATGGGAAGAGAAAGGAACAGTGAAGGAGAGGAACATGAACTTAGCTTTAAAGATATCAGATTCCTTGACCATCAGTAGATAAAGCTCACCATTCTCTCTCAACTTCAGGTAGACAGCTTGCTCTGAAAGACCTGTCACGGAATTTTCTCTGCTCTAGGTGAGGTCCCAGGGACAGTAGCAAAAACCAGGATGAATCCCATCATCTTTTGCAAAAGCAAATAACCTCCCACTTAGCAAGTATTTGCCATAACGGATTGCTCAGGATCGTTTCACCTTTCACCTTGTTCACTAAATCCCAATTGTTTGTATCCCCTTGTCCATGGAGCACAAGTACTTTGTGGAAACTGACTGCCTTGCCTTCCTCCATTGGAATCAGAACACAATTTGGGCAAATGCAAATTGTGACATTTTCTGCAGATTTCTTGGAAAGAAGTTAGATTGTTTTTCCAAGAAATGTACTGGAAGAAACAATCTTTCTTCCTACGGAGTATAATTAAGTAAGCATGTCTCTCCTGTTAGCAGCTGGTCTCCATCTTTGGACCAGAAGGAGAGGTTTAGATTAAAGTTAGAGCCAGTTTTGAATTGAAATAATACCACTGAAGACAGACAGAGAAGAGATGGGAGAAGTCTGTTTTTGGTAATATCATTGTGCCACTTGACCAAGTCCTCTGAGCCAGTGATTCAATGACAATTTGAGTTTAATTTATCATTATACACAAAAGATTCCGAAATAATACACTCTCATAGAACGACAACTTCTAGTCACTCTCTACCTGAAAATATTTGACAGAAAATTCTTATTCCCTTTTTTCCAACATTAAAAAAAAACATAATTTGAAATCATAGCCTGTCCACTCAAGTTCAGCCATTTTCTCACCAGAATATGTAATTTCAGTTATTTGAACTAGATCCCATATGTCTACTTTTAAGTTTAAAATGCCCTCTTTGTTTTTGATATTTCTCTTACATAACTAGATATTTCTTAGTCAACACTGGCCATTTCTTCTCCAACTATCTTATTACCTATGGACCTTCCCTCTCATACTCCTCATTCAGCAGTGTTATAATCTCAAATATAAGAGGCAATCAGAGAGCTTACTAAAGCTACCATTTATCTTAAAAGGATGAGCCACCTAATGTCTAGTGAAAGTAAGTTTACATGATGGAGGAGATTAATATTAGAAAATTAACATTAAGGGGTTCTATTAAATAGAAAATAAAAGCAACCACTTTTATGGCTATACTACTCCCTTTTGGTTACTAAAGAAATAAATATATTTTGACTATTTTTTCAAGTCTTTCTTAATTCCTTAGTTTTTCAATATCTAAAATTTGAGTATCTAATTGGAATACAAAATTTGCTAGTTTTGTGCATTTTCATTACAAATATGTTTTGAAAATGTTGTGATAAAAAGTGGCTTAAAAATTTTGGCACTAGGCAAAGGAATAAACAATGACAAATAAATAGGAAACAAAATAACTAGCAATAGCTTCCATGAGGCAATGATTCCTGAATTCATAGGAGTCCATGAGAGTCTTCTTGGTTCTAGAAATTGATCACTTAATTTTATTAACATTATAACAGTTTATCCTTACATTTCTATTATGAATATTTACTTTGTGATATGAAAAAACAGACTTCCTTATTATATTTCATCAAAGGTAATTTTATTCCTTATCAAAGGTATCTCTGCTCTTCATCTAATTCAGATTTTTTCTTTTCCCAATAGAATCAGAGCTAAGTGGAGATAGGTGGTCTACAGATTCATCTGTTGGAATAAAATATAACACTAGTAGGGAAAGGTTGAAGATCCTTTGCATTAGAGGCAGCTAATGCCTGTCCAAATAAATGTAAAGTGAGAACAAAATTAGGACAGAGGCTGCAGCATGTTTCTATGATTCGATGTTCATGTGCTTGTGCGTGTGGGTGTAGTATAACTCAGTTTAGAGAAAGGGACAATTTTTTAAAATGCATAGGAAGGTCTTAAATACCCAAGGAAATAAAATAAAATATTTGCTTTCAGTCTATATTTATGACTTTTTCCTCATTATTAAAAGTTTCCAGGTACATGGAAAAATATTAAAAGGTGGGATGTATTCTCAAGTTTTTAAAGTATACTTTATGCAGGGCATCAGACATTTGTGTAGTAATAACAAAGAGCTGTCTATTGTAGACAGAAAAAGCCCAAATTTAATAGAAAATATATACTAAGTGCTTTTCCAGTCATATGGATGGGTCTGTGTTAAACAACACAGTTTCTCACCTCTTGGTCCCTGACTATACATGTATTTTCAAGTAGATGGTCAAAATGAAAGAAGGTTCTAGAAACAAGTGACCCAAAAACCAACAGAATTACCTTGGTGAGCTGAAGTAAATGAAACACATGGGCACCTCTTTTGGATGCAGTCATAGAAGAATGTATGCAAATATAGTGAGACATTCTCCAGAAAAGAAACATCTTCTGGGAAGGTATTCTTTTCCAATATAGGATATTGGGCCCCCTTGTTCTCTTTTCTTCCTTCAATTTCTGTATTTTGCAATTAAAATAAAAAGATGAACCATGACAGGAGTTGTGTTTTTTTTTAATAAGAATAGGGTATATTATTATAAAATCACACAACCCATCATATGCTAGCAGACTTTTGAAAAAAGAGCAGTACTTTTTCAATCAAGTTAAAATATTTCTTAATTAAAATATGTTTGTGATAAATGCCCTTTTCTGTTCATGTATATACACCCAATCCTGGTTGATCTTCTATTTATTGCCAGTCATAAAACTTTCTGCATATTTGGGAGGAATTCTTAATGCTGGCAAGGCTTTGCAAAAGAATGCATTAGTGTTTGAAAGGGATAGCAGAGTTGACCTTGGAAAGCCACTGAAAAATGTTTCACTGAACCAAATTAGGAGCCCAAAAAGCAATTGAAGGGTAGAGATTGAGTGATGAGAAAATGGGGAAGGAAAGTAAGGTGAAAACAGGGAAGAGTTTGGGAGGGAGCCTATTAGCAGAAACAAATTAAAAATAAATCATTAGGCACCCAGTGTGATTGTAAAGAAATGAGATAAATGTTCCTGTGTGGTGTATGGAAATGTCTTCTTACTTCAGAATCACACCAGGCTCTTAAATCTGCTCACATTTGTCTCATGCTGATCCCCATAGCAACGAATTTCCCATTAAGTGAACTTTGAAAATATGAAAAGTCTTAATTTATGAACTTCTCAAGGGCAAAAATGGTGTCCTTTGTAATTGCATAGCCAGTCCTTAAACGTTGGGGACATTCAGTAGATATTTAGTGAGCAAATATATGAATAAAAAATAATTATTTTTAATAGAAACTGAAATATAATTGAAATTATAATTACACTTAAAACTTAATATTTTATGTTCTCTCAATTCTCCATTTTTCCCTGAGTTTGAGCTAATTTATATCACATGGTTAATTTATCTTTGAAACTGTTTATTAAAGATTAACAAATTTTAAGTAGTTTTTCAGAAAATATAAACAAAACATTTTCAGTAATTATTGAGCTCTGTTCTTTCTCCTAACACTAAGTATTGTAGCAAAAGGTCTTGACTTTGAATTCCTACTTCTGGGTTTAGATTTCTGATCCACCACTCATGTCATCCTGGGCAAATCATTCAACATTTCTGAACCTTTAAAGCCACACAAAATAACCTATGATATTACTATTGTTAGGATTAAATGAAATAATGGGTGAGATGATATATATATACCAATTCTTCTCTTCCTTCTCTTCTGAATTTTGAGAGAATTGACTGACTTATAGGTAAGCACTGACCTCGTAATATTCTGAACAGGGATTTGTTTATTTTTAGTTGAAAGCTGCTGTATTTCTCTATTTCTTTGTGGCTGTATCAGAAATATGTTCTCTCCTCAGTGTATCTCCATTGATCAAATTTCCATTACTATCCTTTTTAAATTCAGATGCCTATTTATTTGCTGAAAATAGATTTATCTAGTGGAAAATAGTGTTTTAGGTTTATATTCCTGTGGAAATATAGTTAAATAGTTTTCTAGAAGTAAAAAGCCAAAGTTTTGAAAGCCATATGTTATAATATATTGTCTTTCCTTGTCATTACCTCTTTGTCTTTCAATGTCCAACTAGAGTACATCATTATTCACAAAGAAGCCCTCATCTACCTGGCCAAGAGTTCCTTTGTTTCCTGAACTCCTTGATTCCCCATTCAGTTTGTTTTCAGCCATATGTGGTGATATTTTTATTTAATTAAGACATATATATATTAAAGACCAACAATGAGTCAGGCTGGGAATACAAAGAACAGAGGAAGACACAAGTCTAACCATTCTATAATGTGATATTTACAATGAAGCTACATTTATTTTAGTTCTTCTTTATAATTAACCACCTTATCTTTACTACATTTACAGAGGGTTGTGTAAAACTTTGCTATATACAATTTTCCTTTCATATTCTATAGTTAAAAGAAAACCCACAACAAAATTTTAAATGTTATTAACAATAGTACTTATGATTAAATTTCTTCCTGAATCAGATTTGTTTGCAGTCTAGCCGTTGTATAGAATTGAGACCAAATTTTCAGTCTTACCAAGTCTTACCAAATTTAATCTTACCAAGGTCAAAAGTATAATGCTCAAAAACACATCAGATGATTATCAACCTTATTCTGTTCTTTTCAGATGCTATTAATTGTTCTGTTACTCATTCTCTCTGTTCATATAGAATGAGTTCTCAAATTCAAAATTGAAACCAGTATTATACTGCATACATTGTATTCTAGCAGTCTTTCATTTGCCCTGACAGACTTTGAGAATCATTTAAAATTCTATAAATTAGAAGTCAACCCCCTCCCCATTCCAGCTTGAATCTCAGTATAATATAAAGTCAAATGCAACAGATTAATGTACTTTGCATCCCTGGTTCAAAAGTAGATTCTCTATGATTATTCATTTATACTTGTGCTTTTTGTAAACACAAAATACATCTCTTTTTCTTGTTCATCACTCCCAGAGTCATAATGAACATAGAATAACCATTAGTAGCTATTGATAATGAAGGATCCATTAGTTCCTTGGTCATGCTTGTCTGACGTAGTTAATTTAAAATGCTTAACTATGTAAATAATGCACTATCTTCATTCAATGTAGCTTTTTAAAAATCCTTTTAAAAATATACTACCTTAACTCATTACACTCCTGGTCTGCTTCTGTGCTAACAGTAGAAAATTAGTGGCTACTAAATCTTCCTTCTGTGTAAGTTGCCATGTAGCTCTCCTTATTTTCTCTAATAATTAAAAATGGCAATGTCACTATTAAATGATGCAATTCAGATAAGCAGATAAAGACACCAAGGATATTAGAAACAAAATTGGAATTTACATGAAAGAACACAACTGACAGGGTTGTACATTTTCTCTGGAACTTGTTTGATGATTAAAGAAACGTGTTCAAGTAGTATCATGTTAGGCAAAGTCCAACTGAAAATTTATTGGAATCAACTATCTTGCAGAAGAGTAAATGGAAATCTGACTAATGAATTTATGGATTATGTAAATACAGACCTTAATACTTGGTCACCAGCTTTTAAGTGAAATTCATATGTGAAGTTGTAATCCTTCTAGGTTATTAGAAGACATTGATTATTGATTCGCTCAAAGAGAAGATTTGCAGGCAGATCTACAATATTTGCAATATCCATATCTATATTAGGGAAGGACAGAAATAGACAATAATTTTCTTTTCTTCACAAAGTTAGAGATGAATAGTCACTGATGAGCTGCTTTTAATGCAAAAGGTCTTGTTTTCCAGGCATAAACTAATCTTTTTTTTTTTTTTAAGATTTTATTTATCGATTTGACAGAGGGAGACACAGGGAAGAGAGGGAATACAAGCAGAGGGAGTGGGAGAAGGAAAAACAGGCTTCCCACGGAGCAGGGAGCCGGATGTGGGGCTCGATCCCAGGACCCTGGGACCATGACCTAAGCCGAAGGCAGACGCTGAACGACTGAACCACCCAGGCACCCCCAGTTTTCTTTCTAATAGATTTGCAAAGACCTGTTGGTGCTTCTGAAATTCACATTCCTCCAAAATGATAAAAAAAAAACAATAATTTTGCCCTATTTAAATATATAATTATTATTGCTACTAAAATTTTTATTGTTACAGGCAAAATAAATCCCAAATCTATAATTAACAAAGTAATTATATATGTCTGTGTGTGTGAATTATTTTAGTGCACTAGCATCACCCTCCGTAGAATTTGTGACATTCCTACACCAGTTGTCACCCTATTACAACAGGCTAAGAAAGGAAGAAAATAACCTCTGCATTGTGAAACATAGTTACAGAAATATTTCACAAGTGGAAACTAACTGCGGCATAGGGAAATTCTTCACATGGCTTTCAAAGTGGTGTCCAGGCAGAATCTTCCTGGGCATTATCATCTGCCACGAGTAATTAAACCTTTCTCTTCCAGCAGTCGCAGGAAGAGAAACGGCCGAAACGGGAACACTTCATTGCTGATCTGTCCCTGGAAAGGGCTGAGCCAGAAACTGAGGGAGATAAGGAAATTCTGCTCCAGGCTCTTGTTTCTCATTAGTATGTTAAGTGATGTGTCCCATTTTCAGCAGTGCATGGTGAGAAAGGGTGGAATACTGAAGAGCAGAAGAGGGGTCTTGATCCAGGCATCCTGTCAGCTCTTCCCGATAAATCTCCCACAGGATTGCTTTTGTGATTTACATAGAAGAGCTAAACATCTACCGTGCCTACATTCAAATGTAAATATTAAAGTGTATTCCCAAGGAAAATGTAAAATGCATTTTGGTCTATTTGGTGACTTAAATTATCTGCTCGATTGCTTCCATCCATTAGTGTGGGTAAGAGAGAATTGACTGAACATCTCTATGCAAGAACAATCAAATTAGGCCTTCCATCTACAAAAGTGACTATCACAATTACTGAATGTGCATATTGCCCACCATAAATCCTTCCTGAAAGTAGGTGAAGAATAAATAATAACTCCTTGAGGTATTTTTTTTTATAAAGATTTTTATTTATTTATTTGAGACAGAGAGAATGAGAGACAGAGAGCATGAGAGGGAGGAGGGTCAGAGGGAGAAGCAGACTCCCCGCCGAGCAGGGAGCCCGATGCGGGACTCGATCCCGGGACTCCAGGATCATGACCTGAGCCGAAGGCAGTCGCTTAACCAACTGAGCCACCCAGGCGCCCTTTGAGGTATTTAATAGCTGGGAAAAGGGAAATGAAATACCATAATTATTCAAAATTATAAGGGAAAAAAATTGGGTGGTTTACCCAAACTCCGAGAGCTACAGGCTTGCTTTATTAAAGTAAACATAAGTTAGAGTTTTCTAAACAATAGTCTAGCCACCACACCAGACCTTAGGTCCTAAATATTTATGGAAAAGTTTATAAGAAAGTAAGATAGATGTAGTCTACCCCCAAAAATTCTTTACAAAGATTCTGCTCTAGAAAACACTCATAGTATATTCTCGAAAGATCATCCTTTAGGTAGGAGCTATAAGGAGCGTTTCCTTGACCAGTAAAGGCATAGCAATCCAATGTGCCATCAAGACACATAGTTGTACTTGAAGACTACCCCTCTGGAAAAAAAAAAAAAAAATTCGAATAAAATTAAAACAACTATAGTTTGTGGTTAGCCTTCTCTCTTTCTCTCTCTCTGGGTGTCTCCCTCTTTCTTAAAAATTTAAGATTATATTTGACATCTGTGTTAAAAATACAGCAAAAACTAAGACATGGAGGTGATTTAAGTATTTCTTTCACATCTACAGATTCATATTTAAAAGACAAGCAAGCTATGTATTACATATGTCATAGGAAAAATCTCCAACGGCTTCCACAATCTGATAGCAGTTGGTGTTTCTATCATTGATCCCACTCTTTGTTTTACAAAAGGTGGAGAAGTCAAGTTTCATAGAGAAGATTCAGTTTAAGTTGTTCAATGTCACACAGCTAGATGGTAGAAGAGTTTAGCCTAGAATACAAGTCTAAGCTCTGCCAATAAAATTATTTTGAGGGACATCTAAAACACTGGGAAAACAATGTCTTGATCAAAAACCTACTTATTCTGTTTTGTTGTTCAATAGTTTGTTGGCCATGCACCTTTTTTTTTCTATCTTGAGTCCTAACCAATTTGTGCATGTATAATTTACTTTATATATCCTGACTTTCTACCATATTCTTAGTTTGTCAAACTCATATGCGATAAGGAACACTCTACTTGCCAACTCAACAAACCTCCAAATATCCAGGGCAAAATATTAGTACAAGTGCCCTGGAATGTGATATTTCAGAGAGTCAGGGTGGCATTTTGTTCCTATTTTGTATCCTAGCCATTAGCCATATGTGGCTATTTAAATATAAGCTTCAGTTAATTAAAAGTAAATAGTTAAGGGGCGCCTGTGTGGCTCAGTCATTAAGCATCTGCCTTCAGCTCAGGTCATGGTCCAGGGTCCTGGGATCGAGCCCCACATCGGGCTCCCTGTTCGGCAGGAGGCCTGCTTCTCCCTCTCTCACTCCCCCTGCTTGTGTTCCCTCTCTTGCTGTGTCTCTCGTCAAATAAATAAATAAAATCTTAAAAAAAAAAAGTAAATAGTTAAGATTCATTTTCTTAGTGACACAAGCCACATTTGAAGTGCTCCATGGCTTGCAAAAGCTCAGTAGCTCCAGTGTGGCTCTGGTTATTGGATGGGATAGTGCGGGTATGGAACATTGCCAGCATTGAAGAAAGTTCTATTGGACGCGGACAGTGCTGGTAGACATGAGTAATACAGGTGGAAACAATGTGTTAGGGAGAGATCAGAGAGAGGTAAACATGGAGGGAGAGGGTTGCTAGACTAGAGAGATGGCAGATAAAGAGGGAAGGAAGGAGAGAGGGTGAAAGAAAAGAAAGGAGGGAGGGAGGGAGGCAGGGAAGAACAAGACAAGGGCAAGAGAGATAACAAGTTGAGATTCTGAAGTATTTTAGATAGGTTCTGCTGCCAGGTAATTGTGCAGGAAGTTGGCTCGACAACACTTCTCTAAGCCTTATAAAATGTGAATCCTCAGTGCACAGTGCAAAGGAGCTGTGACTCATTACCGGCACCCCCTTCAGCTCAGTTAATTCGGTCTACCCACTGCGAGGTAGGTGCTTTGAAGCAGAGTAGAACATAGCAGCTTTCAAATTCTTCAGGCAAAAAGGAGACAAAACAGCAGTAATGATAATTTAGGACATGGAGCCTCTGACATTTATATTAGTGGCAGAGGGATACAAAAATGATAAAAATGTCTGTGTATCTGTGGTTTAAATCCATATTTATAACGTTTCCTTGAAGATTGTATACGGCATTCCCCACTGCACCCACCTTCCTGTCATTTCCTACCTGTTTTAACATCATATTATTATATCATCCATAGAATTAAGTTTAACATCTTACAAGCCATTTACCAGAGCTAATATGCATTTGTTATTAAGTAGCACATATTACCGAAGATTATGATCCTTGTCTAATGACTACATGCGGGATTTTTTTTTTTATTTCTTAGAAATAGATAAAATGAAAAATTTTGAAAAATGCCTCTATTAGTTACATAATCCTTTCCCAGAGCTGAATAGTTTTCCAAAGAATAGTCTCAGTGCTTTTTTTTTTTTTTTTTCTTTTTTTGTCAGCCCAGTTGGAATGGCCCATATGTTGGGCTGGCTGCCTCTTCCCCCGGAAAAGCTACAGTATCTAGAATTTAAGCTCCAAGCCATCAGAGAATCCTGTGGGAGCCGAGTGGGGTTTTCCCATCATACAATAAAAAAGGAACATGAACTACCTATACGCAAAACACATAAAAAAAGCTTTTATTAAATATTCTACTAAATCTATATTTACTTTTTGCTTTGAACTTATAATTTTTTTTATTTTCATTCAAAGTATTAAATCATTTTAATGGGAAAGCATCTTACCTTTTCTTCAGGAATGGTGGTACTCACATGAAAATATAGCCGATTTCAGAAAGACAATTTCCATTTAGATATGTCAGTATACTGAAATATTTTCAAAAGTCAAAAATATGACCCACAAGGCAACTTACACCAATATTAATGGATACTGTCCAGACTCGAGATCCATTTCCCTTCATAGCAAAGAATGCTCTCAATCCAAGGAAAACTTCCAATTGATCTCTTTCTGTAAGTAGGCAAAATTTATTTTAGTTTCCATCACACAAGTCTTTTTTCTGTATGGGTTGTATGTTAGTTTTTTTGTTTTGTTTTGTTTTGTTTTTTTGAGAGAGAGTGTGTGGTGGGGGATGGAGCAGAGGGAGAGGGAGAGAATCTCAAGGATGCTCCACACTGAGCACGGAGCCTGACACAGGGCTCCATCTCACAATCCTGAGATCATAAACCAAGCGGAAATCAAGAGTTGGATGCTCAACCGACTGGCACCCTTAGAATTATTTTGATCTATTCAATTAACAAATCTTTTGCTAGGCCACCAATATGTTAATTCTGTGGCAGTGAATAAGAAATTATAGTTTCTTATTCTATAGAGCTTAGAGTTAGTTGTAAACATAAGAATCAAACATGTACTATATAATATAGCAATATATCCTACTATATATATAATCTTATTATATATAATATGTATTTTGTATTTTATATATATAAATATGTAGATATAAATAGATATAAATATACATAGATATAAATAGATATAAATAGATATATATATAAACATATAGTTAAATGACTATATATAAATGAAGGAAAATTACTGGCCGCCAGGAGAGTGTATGACAGGTGGACCTGACTAGGCTGAGAGGTCAAAGGGGCCCTCCTGAGCAAGTAGGGTTTAAGCTGAGTATGTATTTCCATGTGAATGACTAGGGAAGGGCATTCCAAAGAGAGGGAAGAGCATGTAAAAAAGAGAGTTGAGAATATTCTAAGAACTGAAAGGGCTGTGCCTAGAATGAAAGAGAAGGTTTGCACTCTGAGGCTGGAGAGGGGGGCTGAGGCTGGCGACGGAAACTGAGGAGATGGCGGATCTGGGGAGGAAGGAGAGAAGCCTGCTGTGCTGCCGTAGAACGTGGAGTACATGCTTCTGAGAGGTTCAGGGAGTTGAGGGCTCAGAGACGCCATGTGGAAGGCGGCGTGTGCCTCCTGCAAATACAGTTTTGGTGTAGATGGATGACCGTGGTGAGCCAAAATGAAATGGGTTGGTAGTAAATGGGAGGTGGAGAAGAGGTGATGAAAACTGTAATTAATGTTTTTGAAAAATTTGGCTTTGAAAAGGAAAGATAAAACCACAGTTGCAGGGAGTAGTTTTGTTTTTATTTTTAAAGATGGCAGATACCAATTTTGATTTAAATGCTGATGGAAAAGGTCCAGTAGAGAGGGGGGAAAAATGGAGTTAGAAAAACAAGAGAGGATAATCGCCGGCCTAAGGAAATACAGAAAGAATGGGATTTTAAATAGTTATGTTTCTTTAAAATATTACCCATGTCAGTCTGGAAAAATATCCTACTCCATGCTAGCTAAGAGAAAGTCTCTTTGTAGTTCTCTCTTGTCTAATATTAATTAATTTAATTTTAATATGTAATCATTTGGCATTGAATTTTTACTATGCTTTGTCCTGAAACTATTCATAACACTTTTTACTCGTAGTCTCTTATATTAACTTAGCGTTCCCCTATTACAAATAAATTTCTAGGTCATATCAGCTCATATGACTAATAAAATTTTGACTTAAATGGCAACTTTCAATAGTATGTATCTATTCTCAGGTGGAACCTTGTTCTTGGGACTGAAGGAGCTTATGTTATACAGCAGAGTGAATCTCTTGATCCTCTGAATAGAGAGGGAAAATAAAGAGTAGAGGCAGAGAGAAGGAAGATGGCAGCTCCATCGGTCACCAGGTGTGGCTACTGGGACCGCAGAGAGTCAGGGGAGGGTGCCAGGAGCAAATAGAGCCAAGGGATCCTCTGGGTAAGGTTAGAGCAAGATTTTCTCTGTGAGCTAAGGCAAACCAAAGAAACAGTGTCTAAGAACTCTGGGTGACAGTCCTAGAAAGAGCTCAACAAAGAGCTTTTCTGATCCATGAAAAGCAAAGATGGTGTCTGATCATTTTGAGGAAGGTCATGCTAATCTTCCAGAAACATGAAGAAGTCACAGGATCTGAATAAATAATCAGAGTCCTGACTACCCTTGACATCAGAACATCAGAGGATGTTCACCTTTGAATCTGGAATATTAAAACCAAAAAAAAAAAAAATCAATTGAATTCTTATGTAACAGCAATCAATATCTAGAATGTATAATTTTAAAATATTTCATTGGCAAAAACAGAAGCAGGAGAAGACCAGCAAGAGGAGGAGAAAGAGGAAGGATGGGGGGAGGGAACAGTGAAAAACTTAAAACTTAATTTCACTCTTAATGATGACTTGAGCCCCACCACTTGATGGAAGAGTCCATAGAACCTATAGCATCTTATTTGGAATTGATATTCTCTATTGTAATTTTGCTTCAGTTTATTTTAAGATTTTCTTTTTGTTTCACTGGAAAGGAAAGATGATGTTCAGTTTTAAACATGTAAAGTATTATAAGTTGCTTTGTTGAAATAATAGTGAATGTGTACACAGAGAGAGAGAGAGAATTTATTGCAAACTTACTATAAAACTTTATTGAGATATATTAAAGGAGACTCCAATATGTGGTAAGCTAAAATATATCTTGGATAGGAAAATCCTGGTGAATATTTTGGAAATAAAAGTTGAATTTAAACAGATCCTGTGACCCGGCGGTTCTGTTCCTAGATATGTAGGTCAGGGAAACTCTGATACACATGAGCACAAAGAGATGGAATCATTATCATCATAATTACTATCATCACAGTTAACACTTACTGAGTATTTACCATACAGTTACAATATTAAACATGTGTGTATTAACTCCTATGAGTTTGTACCATATTAAAATGCTGATATTTGACTCTCTTTGGCCTACAGAAATCACAGTTACATATGCTCCAAGCTAATCATCTCAATATTCTTATGAAGTAGATTTTAACTCCATTTTAAAATGGGAAACTGAGGCATGGAGAGATTAAATAACTTTGCCAAAGTTGCTTAGCTATGAAATGGGTTGCCGTGTGTCAAATCCATGCAACCTGGCGGTGGAGTCCAGGTTCAAACTGCTATGCTATCCTGCTTCTCCGCTGGAAAAGAATATTCCGGGCTATGTATTTCAGGATAACAAAAAAGCTGAAAACAGTACCAATGTCCATTAACAGGAGAACAGATGAACAACAGGCACATTCATAGACTAGAATGTTACAAAAGAGCAAACATGAATAAGCTAGAGTTACTCCTATCCAGTTGAGCCACAAAAAGAGAAGTTCCAGAAAAATATATGAAGTGTGATTATTTGTATGAAGGTGAAAAACATATAGAAGTATTATATATTGGGGCGCCTGGGTGGCTCAGTCGTTAAACATCTGCCTTCGGCTCAGGTCATGATCTCAGGGTCCTGGGATCGAGCCCCGCATCAGGCTCCCTGCTCAGCGGGAAGCCTGCTTCTCCCTCTCCCACTCCCCCTGCTTGTGTTCCTTCTCTCGCTTTGTCTCTCTCTGTCAAATAAATACATAAAATCTTAAAAAAAAAAGAAGTATTATACATTGTTGAGGGACAAAGATGTATATGACATGTGGTTAAGGATATTTATGGGAGTGACAAACACCAAGTTACGATGGTGGTTAACACGTGGGGGAAGGAGAGGAGGAGACATCAGCTATGTTGTGATATTTTAGTTTTTGTGGGGTGGTGGCTACGTGGATGCTTGCGGTCTCATTCTTAAGGCAATTCTGCAGTGAAAGAAAGAGAAAGAAGTACTCACAATAAGCAACGCTAAGCAAACGATATGAGGGATAATAAAATAAGAGCACTTACGAGGGTATGATAAAAAAAAAGACAACATTAAAAATTTCCAAGATGTAAACAGGAAGTGTGATGTGACCCCATTCATGTAAATTTAGTCTACATTTGCATATATGTTCAAAAGAGGGACATGAAATAAGAATGCCAAGGTCTTAACAGTGGTTGTCTCAGTGTGATAAGATTTCAGAGTGATTTATACATGTGCAATTTTCAAATGTTTTACAGTGTACTTGCATGCAGTCAGAAAAATATACAGCATTGCAGACAAATGATAAAAACAAGGTCTAGTCCACACTTAACTTCCCTTCTAGCTAGGCGAATGCAGTTTTTGCTCTCATTTAGGGTGATAAGCAATCAGTATCTCCCCCCAAGTTCACCATCAGGCTCGAATTCCAGGTTTGGTGGGTCAATCTAATTAATTATTTAATTAGGCCCCAAGGAATGATTGGGCTGGGACCCTATCTTCTTCCAGGATATGCTTATATCTTTGACATGCAGGAAGCCACTGATTTTAACTAGAATGGTTGGGGGAGGGAGAAGCAGCTTTGGTAACTGGGAGAAAGAAAGAATTTTAAATTCCAAGTTGGAAATATATTTTAGGAGGATGAATAAATAGCATGGGAAATAGATAATTAAGAACACAGCATGGGAGGAGGGACTTGAAGTTCTATGTGGGGTCACAGTTTAGGGGGACAACAGGAGGCTCTATCCCTCTTTCATGGAAAGTGGTCTGTTCCACACGCACCCTTTGAACCATGAGTGAGCCTCCAGAGGGGACCAGAACTTGGCAATGCTCTTTTTCATGAAGAATTGAGATGAGCATAGATGCAAAATTACCTCATTGCCCAGATAATGAAGTAGAGGATTTGTTCGAGAGGAAGCCATTGTCCCTACTTCTCCTGGGAATCTAGAGATTCTTTGGCACCACAAGGCTGGGATTTCATCAACATCTGGAGTCCACATCTTGCAGGGTCAGTGACCTTCTCTAGAAGGGCAGATGAGAGGTAAAGCTGCCCAGATGGCTTCCCGGGGAGCCAGAGCAAAAGTGCAAGTAGAGTGTCTGGGAGGCTTGGGGTTTCCTGCTGACAGACCAGGTTGTGAGAAATTGTTTTGAGTACTCCGAAAAATTCTTGGAAGACTTGAGGAAGCTAATTTTTGATAACAGAAAGATGGATCATCTGTTCATTACTAGCAAATATATCTTATTGTGTAAAACCATGGTTACAAGGAGAAATATGAGTTATACTTATTTTTTTTTAATTTGTAACTATGTATTGTATATTGAAGCATGTTAGCAGTGCTTTTTAGTGTTGTGAAGGATGACTTTTTAGAAAGTTGGTAGAGATTTCTAATTTGGTTTATTTTATTTATTTATTTTTTAATCACGGTGTATGAGAGAAAGAGCAATAGAATGTGAAGGACAAGAGCCAGAGAGAGAGGCAGAGAGAAGGGGAGAGGGAAAAAAGAACTTGACTTAGACCCAGACGCAGGGAGGATTGGGAGGTGGGACGGAGACCCATGATAGCTCTTCAATCTGTTTTTATAGAAGTAAACAGTCCCTCACAGTGAAAACACAGAGCTGAAACTTAAAAGCTGAAAGGAGGTTTAGATTTCATAAATTCTAAAAAGCATGTTATGCTGATTAGGAGACCCATCTAAAGACTTCCACAGAAGAATAGTATCAGAGTGAACAGATTCCCGTCGAATGTCACGTGTTAACGAAAGGCTTAATATATGTATTGTTAGCATTTTCTGAATGGAGTTTCCAGCAAATTAGTAGCAAATGAATCATCCATAATTACCATGTTGGATTAAAGGAGAATGTTTTCCGACTTAAAAAGTAGGTTGGGGTCAGTTTTATGGCAGCATTATTTATGTTTATGCATAAAGACACCTGGTGGCCTGAAATTTCCATTTCCACTTCCATTCCTTTAATGTTTTCACAGGTTTGTACATGTTGAACAGAAATGTCTTCTTCCTGCTAAATCCATTAGAAACTGACACAAGGGTGAGAAGAAAGGATGTAACGGAACAGGTAAGGTATTAGAATTTAAAAGAATGTAGAATAACAGACCAGACTGTGGCAAACATGGGTGAAGAGAATTCTCATACTCGGAATGGAAAAACTAAGGCACAAAAGGTTAAATTGGCTACACAGCTTCCTATTTAGTAAGGCATGCCCTCAGGCGGATATGAAATACCGTCTCGTTGTGGTTCCAATTGGCATTCCTCTGATTGCTGGGGAGGTGGAGCATGTTTTCATATGCTAGGCATCAGTTGTGCTTCCTTAACTGAGACACTCCTATTCATATCTTTTGCCAACTGTTATGTCATTTGTCATTTTTAAATTTATTTGTAAGAATTCTTTATATGCTCTTCCTACAAAACCTTTGCTGGTACACTTTGTTTTGCAAATGCATTCTTCCTACTTGTCCACTCCCTTTATTATTATTATTATTTTAAAGATTTTATTTTATTTATTTATTTGAGAGAAAGAGCATGCACGAAAGCACACGAGTGGGGGGAGGGGCAGAGGGAGAGAGGGAATCTCCAGCAGACTCCCTGCTGAGCCCAGAGCCTGATGTGGGGCTGGATCCCAAGACAATGAGATCACCACCTGAGCCAAAACCAGGAGTTGGAAGCTCAAGGGACTGTGCCATCCAGGGGCCTCTTGTCCACTCACTTTTTATTTATTTATTTATTTTTTATGTTAAGTTAGCCATCATACAGTACATCATTAGTTTTTGATGTAGTGTTCAATTATTCATTAGTTGTGTATAACATCCAGTGTTCATCACAACATGTGCCCTCCTTAATACCCATCACCTGGCTACCCTATCCCCCCAACCCCCTGCCTTCTGTAACCCTCAGTTTGGTTCCCAGAGTCTATAGTCTTTCATGGTTCATCTCCCTCTCTGATTTCTTCCCATTCAGTTTTCCCTTCCTTCCCCCGTGGTCCTCTGCGTTATTCCTTATGTTCCACATATGAGTGAAACCATATGATAATTGACTTTCTCTGCTTGACTTATTTCACTTAGCATAATCCCCTCCAGTTCCATCCATATCAATGCAAATGGTGGGTATTCATCCTTTCTGATGGCCGAGTAATATTCCATTGTATATATGGACCACATCTTCTTTATCAATTCATCTGTTGATGGACATCTCAGCTCTTTCCCCAGTTTGGCTACTGTGGACATTGCTGCTATGAACATTGGGGTGCAGGTGCCCCTTCTTTTCACTACATCTGTATCTTTGGGATAAATACCCAGTAGTGCAATTGCTGGATCGTAGGGTAGCTCTATTTTCAACCTTTTGAGAAACCTCCATACTATTTTCCAGAGTGGTTGCACCAGCTTGCATTCCCACCAACAGTGTAGGAGGGCTCCCCTTTCTCCACATCCTTGCCAACATTTGTTGTTTCCTGCCTTGTTGATTTTTGCATTCTAACTGGTGTAAGGTGGTATCTCAGTGTGGATTAGATTTGTATTTCCCTGATGGCTAATGATGTTGAACATTTTTTCACGTGTCTGTTAGCCATTTATATGTCTTGTTTGGAGAAGTGTCTGTTCATGTCTTCTGCCTCTCTTTTTAATGAGTTCTTTTGATGATCAGCAGTCCTTTATTTTCATGTAGTGAAATTATCAATCTTTTATGGTTAGTTCTTTCATGCCTTTTTTAAAATGCTCTGTCTTGAAGTAATTAAGATATTCCTTATATGGTCTTTTAAAAGTTTGTCATTTTGCCTAAAATATTTAATTCTGTCACTTACCTTAAAGTCATACATGTAGAGGACAAGAAGTTGAAATGCAATCTTCATTATTTTGTATCTAAAACTAAACATGCTAGTGCCATTTATACACAGTTCCTCCTTTTACCCTTGAGCTTCAAGTCCCACTGCATTAATTATTGAATTTCTATCTGTGTGGGTTTGTATCTGGAGTTTCTATTCTGCTTCCTTGGCCCACTTGTCTGTCTCCAGACAAATCTTGTGCTATCTTAATTATGTTTGCGTTACAGTAAGTTTCAAGGTACATCTGATAATAAGCCTCCACTTGCTTGGCCCTTTACTTAAATCTTAGAATCAACTTGTCAAATTATGGGAAAAAATATTTTGGGCTTTTTATTGGCCTTGTACTGACTCTAGATAAATTTGGGGAGGATGGATATTTTTATGATTTTAAGTTTTTAAAGTCTACTTATAGTTTCTGATGGGAAAGACATTATTTTCTTAGGCCAATGGGAATAATTTTTTTAATTAGTGAGAGTAGTTTATAGCTGAAGCAGAACTTAATAAACCTGAATTTAAAACAGGGTTAGTATTTATAAAAATCTGAAGCTCTTCTCCAATACAAAAACTGAGACACATTCTGTAGAGCACTTGTTACCTGAGACACTTGTTCTTTGTAAAATTCACTGAATTATAAGAAGAGAAAATCAGTTTTTGTAATTTTAAAGAGCTTAATTCACCTGCTTTAAGTTCACTGATATTAAAATAATGTAAAAAAGTATTTCTATAGGCTGCTAGAAGTTTAAGCTCTTTTGAATTTAGTTAAATCCTGTATGGAATTACTTTTTTTTAATGCCACATTTTTTCCACAACTAATTACTTTTTGAATAACAGTCTCCTCAAAAAATTCTCTTATTTATGCATTTCTGATTTTATGCTTTCTCTCTCACAGTGAGATTAACAAGCAACTGAGCTTAAAAGGGTCAAAACTTGAGAAGCCTGAAATGTGGGGCTCAACATTCAGTTACAGATTTAAACTGACCCAAAGTTCTTATTTTTATTATTCATATATTTACATAAATGAAACTTCCTATTTCCTTCCACAGATAGAAAGCAATTCTTCTAGCCTGGGGGGCTGTGGTCGGCTGACCTCGGAGTATGTCGGCCAGACTCCCTGCTTAGCAAGGATGGTAAGTAGAGACAGAGGTGTGGACAGCGTGGCTGGGTGGGCTGCACTGAAGGGGTCCCGGCTCAGGGGAATGCAGGGAAGGACAATGCAATTGGGAAGAGAGTTGGACCTTCCCTCACACAGTGGACAAAGACCTGAACTCTCTTACACATCAGATGGGCAGGAAATAAAAGTCAACCCACAGCAGGTGTGCTCAGCAATGGAAAGAGAAAGGATAGGAGGACTTTAAGCTTGTCTTGAGGGGAAAGTACCCACTCCTGTCACCGAAATGGAGTCCAGTACAATTCTGGTGCTTGGATCCTCAGTGGGGAAGAGAAAATAAGGGGAGAGAGTGACAACAGGGCAGAAGTTCTGAACCTCATAACCACCTGCTCGGAAACCTGCATCTAGATCAGACTAAATCTTTCTTCCTTGTGCACACCTGAAGTTGACCGCCATGTCCACACCCAGCGGGCATGACAACCTTTGCTAGTTTATATCTGTGTCAGTTCTTCTCGTGACTGCTTGTGCGGCAGACGTGACTTTCAATTTATACTGGAATCGGTGCTATGTGTCTTATCTTCTCTAGTAGATTGAATGTTCTCCAAGGACATGGCTCATGCCTCATATATGTGTTTCTTCCCCTGCACATAAAACACTGCAGTATCTTGTGAAGAATCATGGTCAAAAGTCATACTGGTCTCAAGGCACCCCCCCCCCCCCCCCGCACAGAAGTCTACACGCAGATCTGTGAACTAACGCATCCTAAGGGAAGAGATTACGACAAACAAAAATATGGTTCAAAATAACATCACCATTCTAAACGGGAAAGGGTAGATCCAAGGGTCTAGTTCTGATTGTTCTCTGACTTAGTGTACATGAAATTTACAGACAGGATAAGGCTATCGGGGGGGAAATAAAACAAAAAATTAGCAAAGCAAATGGAACCGAGGTGCTCATGAGCATATCTTTGTGGTGTAGAGGGTATAGGATATTTCTGTCTGTCAAGGAATATTAAGTGCTTTCAGTGAATGGGAGGCTCCAAAGGATGAAGCACAGTTTCATCCAGCACATTCAGAGTCCTGGGGCTTCCATGACTAGAGGCACACCGATCGTCAGGGAAACCACCATCACCGGAGTCAATGCCTTGAGTGTAAGCCAACCCCATTCTTGGCACTTATGTCCAATCCATGACCAGATTCAAATGCTCACTGAACTCCTGAGATGCTTTGTGTTTTCTTGTACAGAAATTGCCTCAGGCATTAGAAGAAACTAAGAAAATTACTCATGCACTTATTTGAAACATCTGTGCCTATAGATGTAGGAAGTTTTAAAGAGATCTCAGGATTGGAGATCCACAGTGGTAATCATAATGTGCGGATGCAGTAGCTAAAGGAAAACTTGCTTTACTTGTGCAAGGTAGAGGCACAAAAAATATTTGTTGACTAATAGCCAACCTTCAAAATTTTATTTCTATAGGGAACCAACTCGGAATGTTCAGAATACCATTGAAAAACATAGAGATATAAAGAAATGAAGAGAGTTTTATTTCTTACTTTATGTTTTCTTTACCTCTTTGGTTTTCTTCATCAATTTTGAATTTGGATTTCCAGAATTCGATTTATGGAAGCTCATTTTTTTCTCCTCCCGACTTTATAGCTACAATATATCCAACAAGTATAAACCTTGGATTATGACTCTGTGGTTCCCCCAACTACATATCTGTGGCTAGTATTGCTAGATCTGAGAACCTTTATCTTGTATTGCATTCAATTAAGCTTTTACTATGAAATGTCATTATATACTAAAGTCATAAATACAAAACATTTATCAATCTTAAATTATTTGCTCTAAACAAATGAACAGAACATAGGATAAAGTTAAACAAATATTTTTATTTAAGTTAATTACATTTTTTGCAGTGAATGTGAAATGATTTCTTTCACTATTTCATCCAACCCTAACATTCCTTAAAAATTAAAGAAAACCATTTAACTTTTTCTGTCTTCAGGCATCAACAGTTCCAGAGACTTGGGATGTAATAAAACTTCTTGAGTGCTCATGAATTTTGCTTACTTCAAATAAGTGAGATTTCACAGCAGTTTAATGACGTTTCAATGGCCTTGTTAGGCTTATCTGAAAGATGATTTTGATTTGCCCAACTGACACTCCTATTGAGCTCTGGCATATTCTATTTACCCCATTTCCCCCCTTTTCCTGCTTATTGCATTGTTTGTCTGCTTCCTCTCATTTCGGAACAAAACTAGGAAAATCAAAACAGCAACAAAAACAAACATAAAAAACCATAAAATCCTAACTGTTCAAGCATGTCCCTAAATCATAATCCTTTATCTATTTTGTTTTTGTTTTTGTTTTTATCACAATCAGCAGATTTTTATTCCTGATCCCCAAGGTAGGTACCATATCCCTTACTCTAAGGGCTTAGGCCTTTCCTATGCTCTACTTCAGTAATTAAGATTATGAAACAACCAGCCTGGGAAATTCATAGCATATATTTAAGGTTGATTCTTAACAGAGCTTTGCATTTTTCTCTCTGGCCATTGTAAAATTCAGTCCAACAGAAGTACTTATAAATGTTCTACTCAGAGAGTATCCTCTGTGCTGTCACTCTACTTTAGGACCTCACTTGATATGCCTAATTTTCTTATTTCCTTCATTGAATAGAAAAAGTAGCCAACTTTGTAGCCCGGAAAATATTAATAGTACTTTTTAAAGGTTAAATGATAGCCATAGAGAATTATAAATTACAGGAGGTGTTTGTGATGTGACTGGGCAGATTATTTCAAGAAATGACTTTGGCTTTCACATTCTATCAATTGCTAAAGTAGGAAAAAAAGAGTTTTTGGCTCTTTAGTTGTAGGAGAACAATTACATATGCACCACTATTACTTCTTAAGAAAACATTTTTCTATCACAAATCAACAACACAAAAGCAGGGAGCCCGATGCGGGGCTCGATCCCTGGACCCTGGGATCATGACCTGAGCCGAAGGCAGACGCTTAACCATCTGAGCCACCAAGGCGCCCCTCACTATTTTAGCAAAACACACTTCTCAAAATTTAAAGTTTATGTTGCCTTTTTTTTTTTTTTTTTAATGGTAATGAAGTGGCTCTTAGGTCCCGGAAGAACCCCTCTTCAAATGGTCTATACCTTCAGAAATACATCAGTATTCTCTGCAGAAGTCTGATCTTTAAAAACTGAAAATTGGAAAGGCATAGCAAACATCGTGATGGTCAAAGTAGGAAAAATGGAAAAATTAGGGTAAGCATATTGTAGTACAAATCCAACAATGATGTTTTTGATCCTTATGTTCCATATACACACCTCTTTTTTAAAAGCTAGAAGATAGAGTATTTTGATTAGAAATAAAGTTCTAAGGCAGATATTTATCTTTCCCACAGGGAGACACTGTGAAAATAAAAAAGAAAAATACTCATGAGTTCGGTCTAGCACTGGTCTCAAAAACCAAGAGATTTTTAACATTATAATCTTCTTGTTGTTTATTTTCTCTCATTTAGTTGCATCATTCTTTTTTAAAAAGTGAAATAATCTGAGTTCACAAAGTCTTCCCTAACCCTTTAGAACTATGACACGTATGTCCATTTTAGCAATTTATAAATGCAGGACACATGATTTGCCTTCATATGACCAATCTCCTTTTTTTCATATGACCGATCTTTTTATGATGGCAAAATCAGGAGTTATTTGTCTTTTGTATTTTAGTTTCATCCTTTAAGTAGCTTTAGTCTGGATGCCTAGAAACCATCATGTTGCCCTCCCACCCCCATCTGTTGTTCTGATCTTTCCAGGGAAGCCTGCCCCCTACTCCTGCCCCAGAGAATGCCAGTGCTGGTGGAGAGTGGGAAAATTTTACTGTCATGGAAATAGGATGCTCTTTATTCCACTATTATTCAGGATAGACTTTGGGTGCCCTACTATTTCTCAGTATATACTTGCCTTTTGGAGGGTTAATTTCCAGACCTGGCACATTCCTAACTCTCTGGAGACCAAACATTCTGGCTTGTCCAGGACTGTCCCGACATAATTATGCCCCAACATAATTATTAATACTACCCCTTCCACTTTCAGAAGTGTCCCCATTGGGAGAATAATTTCTATGGCTGCCTTACCTATGGATCTATACTTATATTCAACTTTGACAAAAGAGCAAGTGGGTTGAGGCGTGAAAAGAGAACATGGGTTTTACTGATGGGAACATTTCACTGGTCTTTGAGAAAGCCATTTATCTGGGGATTTGTGGGGCTTGAAATTAAAGAGTGTGAAACTTAAGAGAGGAAATCTCATTTTAAGTGGAAATGGGAGGCCAACAGGGGACGCTGTCCTCACTACCACTCGTTGCAGCCCTCCGCAGAACCAACAGGGAGAAGCCTATGCTTTGCTACTCCAGCAACGGGAAGAAAACTTTTCTCCACCCCTGTAACAGTCCAGCCAATGAGAGACTGTCACAGCTCAGCCACTGAGAAGCCACTACACTTTGAACTCCCACTTTACTCTTCTTTTTGTTTACAACAGCCCCTCCCAACCCCCTAAACCCCAACGTTCCTTCGTAAAAGAGTGTTCCCCTCCTTTATTCTCTGGACTTGCCTGTGGTTTTGCCTTAGCTTACATAGCCTGAATTGCAATGCTTTGCTATTCCTGAATAAACCCATTTTGCTGGTATAATAACTGGCAGTTTTATTAAGGTTGACAAGAGTGGATGAGATGGGAAGAGAGGATCATAGCTAGAAGGGAAGGTAGGATCTTTCAAAATGAATCAAAGCAATTCAGACTCAGTATTTCCAAAATAAACCTCATCATTTCCTCCCCACCTTATCCTACTAGCAGCTCAAAACAATTTTCTTTGTTGAATCTCTTACCTCTCTTTGCAATCACCCCCCAACCCACCCCTGCCAATATCTACCCTGGCTGTGCCTAGAATCTGCAGTATCCTCTCTGATTTTTTTCCTTCATACAATTACTCTTTCATTTCTGACTGTTCCAACTCTTTTGTCATAAAATCTGAATCAAAGATTCTCATTGGTTTTACCACTGTTTGGATCATTGTCACCACCTTCTGACCAACCAGTTTCTCCTCCCTTCTAATTCATTTTCCACACTATTGATAGACGGCTATTTCCTAGAAAAATATTTATCCTGTTCCAGCCTCCTGTAAAACTTCTGTCTGCTTTCTATTGACAATAAGGTGAAGACCAACCTGCTTAACAAGGCATGGGAGATCTTTCAAATTCTAATCCCAACGTAGGTTTTCCATTGTAGTCCTTGCCCTTTGTTCACTAAACTGAAACTCTGGCCGTGCTAAGGTCTGTTAGTTCCTAAAGACACAGGTCCTTTCTTTTCTCTGTTTCTCTGCTATTTCCTTTGCTAGAATGTTCTCTTCTTTCTCATCCCACCTCACCCTCTTCTATGCCTCATAAATGTCCATATAGCCTTCAAGGCCCAGATCAAATGCCCTTTTCTATCCAAAGCTTTTTCCAACCTTTTTTTTTTTTTTTTTTTTTTTTTTTTAAGCAGAAGTTTGTGTTACCTTCCTTTTGCCCCAATGTACTTTTTAAAAATGCCTCCATTCCACCACTTACAGTATAGGCCGTCCTGGGTAAGTGACTATCTTACTTTCAATTGTCAAACCTTTCAGGGCAGTGGCCAAGCTTTATTTGTCTCTATAGTGAGAAAACTTAACAAATTCTAGTACATAATTAGCACTCACTCTGTATTTGTTGATAAAGATGAAGACTTGCCATAAATTTCACCCCTGAGAGTTCTCTGTATCTATTTTCTACCTTCCATTAGAAAATATGTATTCACTCAATTTTTATTTTACATGAACTCTGGCTTCCTTCAGTTTTATTTTATTTATTTTTTTTTTGTTTCTCAAACTTAAGAATTTGCAGGGTCCCAAGATAACCTCAAGGGTTCTGCTGATCACAGGACTGAACTCCTGAGATGCTTTTTGCGGGCAAACAGCTGGAAGATGGCCGTACTCTGTCAGACTATAATATCCAGAAAGAGTCCACCCTGCACTTGGTGCTTCGCCTCCGGGGTGGCATCATTGAGCCTTCCCTCCGCCAGCTGGCCCAGAAATACAACTGCGACAAGATGATCTGCCGCAAGTGTTATTCTCGCCTGCACCCCCGCGCTGTCAACTGCCGCAAGAAGAAGTGCGGCCACACCAACAACCTGCGCCCCCAAAAGAAGGTCAAATAAGGCCCCGCCACTGGCTCTTCCTTTTCCCGCAGGGTGGCCTCCTGCCCGAGCCCCAAGGCCCTGGGGCCTCAATAAAGTTTCCCTTTCATTGACTGGAGCAGTAAAAAAAAAAAAAAAAAAAGGGGGGGGGCGCCTGGGTGGCTCAGTTGGTTAAGCGACTGCCTTCGGGTCAGGTCATGATCCTGGAGTCCCGGGATCGAGTCCCCCGTCGGGCTCCCTGCTCGGCAGGGAGTCTGCTTCTCCCTCTCCCACTCCCCGTTTGTGTTCCCTCTCTCGCTGTGTCTTTCTCTGTCAAATAAATTAATAAAATCTTTAAACAATATATATATAACATTATAAATGAATTTTGATATTTTTGGTCATTACTTAGTAATACAGAGATAACATACAATACCTATTGTGTGGGTACTGAAATTTTACAGCAACACCCAAGCATAGGTGGTTATCCAGATGATTGAGAAAATGCTTGTATGAAATTTCAGACTATTTTATCAAAACTAAAACACAAACGAAAGAGTCTTGCAGAGAATCCCTAGACCTCTAACAGATCCCCTGATGCCATTTTGAGAACCATTGCTGTGTGGAGAACCCACTTCTTGTGTGCAGTCAGTTAATTATCCAGAGAACCCATCAAGGGCCACAAAATAAATACTATGGTATTTGCCCCTAGAGGCAACTTGCTCCACCCTCAGAGTCATACCTCACCAGAGAAGAAAAGAAGTTTGACCATGGGATAGAACTAGGACTAGAGGGAAGGAGGACGGAGAGGAGGAGAGCATGAGTGAGAGAAGAGAAACCATAGCAGCAAAGCAAAGAACTGGCTTGGATAGAGGCTAAGCACATGTCCATCTTCACAGATTTATTGGGGACATAGTGCACCATAGGATCTTAAAGTCTACCTTGGACAACCTGCCATGGCATTTCTGCAATAAGAAATTTCAATGTTCAATATAAGAGTCCATTTCTTGCTTTGGGTAGGAAGATGGTCTCCAGAAATTCTCTGAAAAAAATATCCATGTATTACAGGAAAAAACCAACCAAACAAAAATCAGACCAAGTAAGTATTCTGTTTAATTTTCTACAGTAATTTGTTAGTTTAGACTGATTTCTTTTTAGCCACCTGTGATCTTCAGAGGGATGAGTAATTGAGGCTGTGACCCATAACAGCAGCTACAACAAATATAATAATACATAACATTTGTTAGAAGCTTAAGTGTCATAAGGGGATGTTCTACATATTTTACATATATTAAATCATTTAGCCCATAAAATTACCTTATGAATTAAGTGCTATTGTAGCTATCATTTTAGAGATGGGAAAACTGCCAAGCATCACATTTATTGATTTTGCATGATGTTCATCCAGTGAACAGGGCTAAAGGTAAGGACAAGATGACCAGAAGAGACACATCTGTACAGTTAGAAGTAAACTTTGAGCAAATACCCAGTGGAATATGAGTATTTTTAATCAATTTGACCAAAATAAACATTCATTCAGTGTAATTAAGCTCAAACTTATAGGCATGGAGCTGGGAGCTGAGAATAGGTCGATGTGATATAAATAAAAATTGAGAAATGTATATCAAAACACCTCATATATGGAAAGCAATCTGTCTTTGAGGAGTAATATTTTATGCATAAAACTTTCAGGACTATGCCATTCCCCAGGTTTTTAATCTATTCTGTCTAGCCCCATCAAAGAATTTACTAAGCAAAAGCATTTTTACTTCGAAATAGGTTCTTTCTGCTCCTTGTGTCTGAAAATCAAAACTAGGTATTGCCTGCCCTTTGATAGAATTGACCAGAGAATATTGCACTGTATTTATTTATTTTAAAGATTTTATTTATTTGAGAGAGAGAGCATGTGCGCCTGCATGTGCAGGGGCGGTGTGGAGAAGAAGAGAGGGAGGGAGAGGAATAGGGAGAGATTTTCTGGCAGACTTCACACTGAGCTAGAATCCTGACGCAGGGCTCGATCCGCGATCCTGAGATCATGACCTGAGCCGAATCCAAAGTTGGCTGCTTAACTGACTGAGCCACCCAGGCACCCTTGCACCGTATTTAGATAAGACTTTCATTTGTACAATCAAATTTTCTTGTTGAGCATCTACTCTCTGCCAAGCACTGATAGGTGCTATTTAAGACATCAGCTGTGAATTGTGTAAGACTGTTAAATCACAGACCTGTACCTCTGAAACAAATAATACATTATATGTTAAAAAAGAAGAAGAAGCAGAAGAAGCAGAAGCAGAAGCAGAAGCAGAAGCAGAAGCAGAAGAAGCAGAAGCAGAAGAAGAAGAAGAAGAAGAAGAAGAAGAAGAAGAAGAAGAAGAAGAAGAAAAGAAGATAGCAAGAAGGGAAGAATAAAGGGGGGGAAATCGGAGGGGGAGACGAACCATGAGAGACGATGGACTCTGAGAAACAAACTGAGGGTTCCAGAGGGGAAGGGGGTGGGAGGATGGGTTAGCCTGGTGATGGGTATTAGGGAGGGCACGTTCTTCATGGAGCACTGGGTGTTCTACCCAAACAATGAATCATGGGTCACTACATCAAAAACTAATGATGTAATGTATGGTGATTAACATAGCATAATAAAAAAAAAAAAAGACATCGGTGAACAAGATAGAAATGGTTCTGAGTCTCATGGACTTTACTGCCGAATGTGGGCTTTGGTGGGCAATGACAGCTAAGTGAAAAAACATCTGCTATAAATCAACAAAGTTATTTATTCAGATTGCCAACAGTAGGGTGGCACACCTCCAGTGATTTATTGTGCAGGAATCCCCCTTGCTGTGCATGTTCCTGCAAAGTCTCATTAAGACCTTTAAACTAAAAATATCTGATCCAGCTAAATTTTGGAAAAGGAAACTATTATTTGAGGAATTCATTTTCAGCAGCTGAGTGCCTCAGGAAGTTAGTAATGCCCTATGGAGCTTTATGCCTCTGGTCCTCTCATTTGAAACCAGCAGAGGTTGGAACAGTTCTTAGTTATTAACATCTAATGGCTGTTTTGTGACTTCTCAAGTGCATTGGACTCCTCCTTCCAAGTCCCAGGGAATGGAAAGATACTTATTTGAATTTAATTAACTCAGAGGAGATTCAGCCTAAAGGATAGCGATTGAAAATACTGAGTACCAAATGTTCTTACATCTTCCCTAAAACCTTATGATAGATTTGTTGGACTCCTAATTGCCAGGAGTTTGTGGAATAGAAACCCCACCTAGAAGTAAAGCCCAGGGTAGGAAGTGACTGTCACCACTCCTCTCCCTTGGTGCCTACATTATGTTCTCACCTCCGGCTGCATGTGTCTTACTGCGGAACTCCCCTTGCAGAAAGCCTCCTTGTGGGTCAGGAAAAAGCTCTGCCAAACACAGATGAATGGCAACCAGTGAGACTTCCGATCTTTGCTTTTGCTTTGGTACAAACTCTCAGTATATCTTTCTCTCCTAAATGTGTGTACGCAAATGTCACTCTGTTAACCTAAAAAAGTACTTCCATTTTGGTAAGAGTCTTTGAAAACTTCCTTTCTGCCACCCAAATTCATATTTAGACTGCAGAGTTGCTATAAGTAGACACAATGTGATTTCCGAGATGCTGTGAAAACCTGTAAAAGTAATTCATTTCCATATTCATTCATTCTCAAATATTCTCAAATATTTATTGCCGACATGCTGTGTATCAGATATTGGGTTAGGTGTTGTAGACCTAACACAGAGCAAGAAAGATATAATTGCAGCTCTTAGGGGGTTTACAAACTCAGACATATATTTATTTACTCACCTATTTAAATAATATGTATCATGTGCTAGGTGTTGTTTAAGGGATCATGGAAAATTCCAAAATAAAGAAGAAAGTATTCTAAGGAAGAAGGGCAGGTTCCCTGGGCTAGGAGAATAGCAGTGGGATCAGAAAAAGGAGAGATGAGCCTTCAGAGATAGTTTGAAGGTAGAATCCACATTGGATGAATTCTGGGAAGCAGAGGAAGGGTCGGTGTTGATGTGGGGGAGGAACTGAAATTATTTCATGCTTTTTACCAAAGGTGTTTGGGAGGACTGCTGGTGCTGTTAAACCAAATTAGAAAAGGGAGGAGGAGAAGCAGGTGGAGGGCAAGTTTTGGGGGGAGAAAAGAGTAACAGTAGTGGGAGAATAAGGAAGACATTGAGCATGATTGAATTTGAGAGGATGCTCCCACTCTGTCCTTTTATACTCAACAAGAGACTATGAGCTACTCTCATCTCAAGAAAGAATTGTTTCACCAGATACACATGTTAGATACTATTTTTTTATTATGTTATGTTAGCCACCATACAGTACATCATTAGGTTTTTTTTCTATTTGTTATTTTTTATTGTTATGTTAATCACCATACATTCCATCATTAGTTTTTTGTTTGTTTGTTTTTTAAAGATTTTATTTATTTATTCATGAGAGACAGAAAGAGAAAGAGAGAAGCAGAGGGAAAAGCAGGCTCCCAAGGAGCAGGGAGCCCGATGTGGGACTCAATCCCAGGACCCTGGGATCATGACCTAAGCCGAAGACAGACGCTTAACCATCTGAGCCACCCAGGCGCCCACATCATTAGTTTTTGATGTAGTGTTCCATGATTCATTGTTTGTGTATAGCACCCAGTGCTCTATGCAGTATGTGCCCTCCTTAATACCCATCACTGGGCTAACTCATCCCCCCATCCCCCTCCCCTCTAAAACCCTCAGTTTGTTTCTCGGAGTCCATAGTCTCTCATGGTTCGTTTCCTCCTCCAATTCCCCCCACCCTTCATTTTTCCCTTCCTTCTTCTAATGTCCTCCATGCTATTCTTTATGTTCTACAAATAAGTGAAACCATATGATAATTGACTTTCTCTGCTTGATTTATTTCACTTACCATAATCTCCTCCAGTCCCATCCATGTTGATGCAAGAGTTGGGTATTCATTCTTTCTGATGGCTGAGTAATATTCCATTGTATATATGGACCACATCTTCTTTATCTATTCATCTGTCGAAGGGCATCTCAGCTCTTTCCACAGTTTGGCTACTATGGACATTGCTGCTATGAACATTGGGGTGCATATGGCCCTTCTTTTCACTACATCTGTTTTTATTCTAGATCTTGCTCCCCAAGGATTTTTGGTAGCTTAAAAAGCCACACAGAATAAAGTAAGATAAAATGGAAATCAGGACATCAGGGCTGTGGTGGATATTTCTATAAAATAAATCCCCCTCACAAAATAAAAGTCATTAGTTTCTGCTGTTTCTATACCTGGAGCTTCCTGGATCTCATCCTATCCAAAGTTTGGTTGTTTGATATTTCCTTCAGTTCTATGAGATAATCTAGACCTTTTTCAATTTTTGTCCCTTTCAGTCAGCCAGAGAGGGTTTTTCTGGCTTTCAACCAAGGAACCCTGACCTGATGTTTTTAAAAGTTCCTAGTAGTGAGGTTTTGCAAATCGCAGAATCTCAACTGTGTCACCAGCTGAGCTGAAGTAACATGAGGCACAATGAGAACCCTCTCCTGGCCTAGAAAGTTGGAAATCCTGTGACATAGAAAAGTGGTTGGTTAACTCCTTGTCTTGTGCCTTGGCAATCGGTCCATGTACTCCCTAGGCTGGAGATTAGTGACTTGGTAGAAAAATAACAGTCTAGCATGTGTTGACTAATTTTCAAAGATTCTATAAAAAGAGACAACCTTTACTTTCGCTACAACTTGATCGTGTAAAAGTAAAAATATTTTGTGTTTTGTTTTGTTTTGTCTATTCATGAGCCCTTTTCTGGCCTGTGGCTGGAAATTTGTGATAGTTAAGAGATTGGAGTCTTGGAGGATACCCAGCTAGGCTTGATGAGCTGAGCTGCCGTCAGTGCCCAAAAAGCAGTAAGATAAGAAATAGAGTGGAGGCGGGCACCTGGGTGGCTCAGTTGGTTAAGCGACTGCCTTCAGCTCAGGTCATGATCCTGGAGTCCCTGGATCGAGTCCTGCATCAGGCTCCCTGCTCGGCAGGGAGTCTGCTTCTCCCTCTGACCCTCCCTCCTCTCATGTGCTCTCTCTCTCCTCTCATCCTCTCTCTCAAATAAATAAATAAAATCTTTAAAAAAAAAAAAAGAAAAGAAATAGAGTGGAGGATATATGGCAGGCCCACCCAAGCACCTCCTAGCAAAGGTCTTCATCCATAAGAAGCCAAGACTAAAAATGAAGCCTGAGGGCAAAGGACAGATCACTTTGGACTCCTTCTGCTTAAACACTCTGCTGGAGGCCCGGATGAGCTCAATACTAGCTAACATAGAGTAGCCCCAATGGCGAATTCTATTCAGGCCATCTCAGATGTGCCAACGGAAGTAAATAGAGAAGATCCTCCCAGAAAGAAGAATTGGAAAAGACAGGTTGGTGAACCAGGAAATTCATTCTGCTGGGAGGACTCTAGTTCTTATTTGCTATGAACCAATGACGATTCTGCTGTTTTCCGTTGGCTTCTTTTCAAAAGAGGAGTAGGAATTTGTTTTGTTTTATACTTATTTTTTTTTAATTCCACCACTGTATATTATGTATATTGGGGATGGCTAAATATATCATTTAAATGTATTTAAATATATCGTTTAACTATAGGTTGCTCCACCAGTAGAGGTTAATCTGGATTTGACCTAGAGACATTCTTAGCACTGAAAAATCCTGACCTTAGATCTGGAGGCAGAGCCTTGTCTGGAGGACAAGATTTTACTATCTCTTTCCTTGGGGAGGAATTGAGTGGCTTTGAGAGGAATGTTTAATATGTGCATTAAATTTAGTGTGGATATTTTTTAAATTTATGTTTGAAAAGAAGAATCAACATGCATGCTGGAATGAGATGAGTAGTTATTGTGAACATCTGTTGTTTTGCCTATTTTATCAGTCAGTTTAGGGTAAAAATTACTTTGTGTTCAACCCAGTATTCAGTGGCTTACAAAAACAAAGGCTTATTTCTTCCTCACACTACATGTTCTTATGCCAGGACCCACATGGATGGAGCTGCTCTTATCTGGAACCCTGCAGTGGGATGAGAAAGCATGGCAGAACACACCCAGGTTCTTAAAAATTGCACTTAGAAAAGACACATATCACTTCTGCTCACAGGTCATTCGCCAAAGCAAGTCACAAGCCAATGCTGACAACAGTGGGGTGGGGATGGATAATCTTCTCAAGAGGAAAGGCATTAGAGATAGGGAGCAAGATGGCGGAGGAGTAGGAGACCTGGATTTCGTCTCCTCTCAGGAATTCAGCTGGATAGGGATCAAACCATTCTGAACACCTACAAACTCAACAGGAGATTGAAGAAAAAAAGCAACAACTCTCTCATCAGAAAAGCGACCACTTTCTGGAAGAGTCATATTCTATCCCTTCATAGTAGTTACCCATATTTTTGGCTAATATATATAAGTTGTTCTCTCTTTAAAATTTTGAGATAGTTTCTTCTAACAGATTAAAATATACCCTAAATCTCTAGTATATGGTGTCTTCTATTCCCCTGCCTGATCACATCCTCTCCCTTTTATTCTTTTTCTATTTTCTTTTTTTAAATCCTCTTCTTTCTTTTCTCAAACAACTTCTTATCAATTCCTTTTATAAAATTTTTTATAATTTCCATTTTTACAGTCATATTCCATCCCTTCATCATATCAACCCTTATTTTTGTACATATATAAGTTTTTCTTTCTTTAAAATTTTGGGAGGCACTTTCTTCTAAGAGACCAAAATACACCCCAAATCTAGTGTGTGGCACTGATCTATAGACCAGCCTGATCATATTTGATCACATTCTGGTTTTTTTGTTGTTGTTGTTGTTTTGTTTTGTTTGTTTTTGTTTTTATCTTTATCTTTTTCTTTTTCTTTTTTTTCTTTTTCTTTTTTCTCTCTTTCCCTTTCTTATCCCACTGCTTCAGGTCTTTTCTGATTTGTTTAGAGTATATTTTCTGGGGACGTGGTTACTCTGCTAGCATTTTGTTCTCTCATTAATCTATTCTCCTCTGCACAAAATGACAAGACGGAAAAAATCACCTCAACAAAAAGAACAAGAGGTAGTACCGACTGCCAGGAACCTACTCAATACGGACATTAGTACGATGTCAGATCTAGAGTTCAGAATCATCACTTTAAATATACTAGCTGGGCTTGAAAAAAATATGGAAGTTATTAGAGAAACCCTTTCTGGAGAAGTAAAAGAGCTAAAATCCAACCAAGTAGAAATCAAAAAGTCTATTAATGAGGTGCAATCAAAAATGGGGGCGCTAAGTGCTAGAATAAATGAGGCAGAAGAGAGAATCAGTAACATAGAAAATGAAATGATGGAAAATAAAGAAGCTGAGAAAAAGAGAGATGAACAACTACTGGATCATGAGGGCAGAATTCGAGAGATAAGCGATACCATAAGACGAAACAACATTAGAATAATTGGGATCCCAGAAGAAGAAGAAAGAGAGAGAGGGCCAGAAGGTATAATGGAGCAAATTATAGCAGAGAACTTCCCTAATTTGGGGAAAGAAACAGGCATGAAAATCCAGGAAGCACAGAGAACCCCTCTCAAAATCAATAAAAATAGGTCAGCTCCCCGACATCTAATAGTAATACTTACGAGTCTCATAGACAAAGAGAAAATCCTGAAAGCAGCTCGGGAGAAGAGATATGTAACCTACAATGGTAGAAACATTAGATTGGCAACAGACCTATCCACAGAGACCTGGCAGGCCAGAAAGAACTGGCAGGATATATTCAGAGCACTAAATGAGAAAAATATGCAGCCAAGAATACTATATCCAGCTAGGCTGTCATTGAAAATTGAAGGGGAGATAAAAAGCTTCCAGGACAAACAAAAACTAAAGGAATTTGCAAACACAAAACCAGCCCTACAGGAAATCTTGAAAGGGGTCCTCTAAGCAAAGAGAGACCCTAAAAGCAACATAGACCAGAAAGGAACACAGACAATATGCGGTAACAGTCACCTTACAGGCAATACAATGGCACTAAATTCCTATCTTTCAATAGTTACCCTGAATGTAAATGGGCTAAATGCCCCAATCAAAAGACACAGGCTAACAGACTGGATTAAAAAACAAGACCCATCGATATGCTGTCTGCAAGAGACTCATTTTAGACCCAAAGACACCCCCAGATTGAAAGTGAGGGGGTAGAAAACCATTTACCATGCTAATGGACACCAAAAGAAAGCTGGGGTGGCAATCCTTATATCAGACAAATTAGATTTTAAACCAAAGACTGTAATAAGAGATGAGGAAGGACATTATATCATACTTAAAGGACCTATCCAACAAGAAGATCTAACAATTGTAAATATCTATGCCCCTAACATGGGAGCAGCCAATTATATAAGGCAATTAATAACAAAAGCAAAGAAACACATCGACAACAATACAATAATAGTGGGGGACTTTAACATCCCCCTCACTGAAATGGACAGATCGTCTAAGCAAAAGATCAACAAGGAAATAAAGACTTTAAATGACACACTGGACCGAATGGACTTCACAGACCTATTCAGAACATTCCACCCCAAGCAACAGAATACACATTCTTCTCTAGTGCCCATGGAACATTCTCCAGAATAGATCACATCCTAGGTCATAAATCAGGTCTCAACCGGTACCAAAAGATTGGGATCATTCCCTGCCTATTTTCAGACCACAATGCTTGGAAACTAGAACTCAATCACAAGAGGAAAGTCGGAAAGAACTCAAATACATGGAGGCTAAAGAGCATCCTACTGAAGAATGAATGGGTCAACCAGGAAATTAAAGAAGAACTAAAAAAATACATGGAAACCAATGAAAATGAAAACACAACTGTTCAAAATCTTTGGGATGCAGCAAAGGCAATCCTAAGAGGAAAGTATATAGCAATACAAGCCTTTCTCAAGAAACAAGAAAGGTCTCAAGTATACAACCTAACCCTACACCTAAAGGAGCTGGAGAAAGAACAGCAAATAAAGCCTAAACCCAGCAGGAGAAGAGAAATCATAAAGATCAGAGCAGAAATCAATGAAATAGAAACTAAAAGAACAGTAGAACAGATCAATGAAACTAGGAGCTGGTTCTTTGAAAGAATTAACAAGATTGATAAGCCCCTGGCCAGACTTATCAAAAAGAGAAGAGAAATGACCCAAATCAACAAAATCATGAATGAAAGAGGAGAGATCACCACCAACACCAAAGAAATACAAACACTTATAAGAACATATTATGAGCAACTCTATGCCAGCAAATTAGATAACCTGGAAGAAATGGATTCATTCCTAGAGATGTATCAACTACCAAAACTGAACCAGGATGAAATAGAAAACCTGAACAGACCTATAACCACTAAGGAAATGGAAGCAGTCATCAAAAATCTCCCAAAAAACAAAAGCCCAGGGCCAGATGGCTTCCCAGGGGAATTCTACCAAACATTTCAAGAAGAATTCATACCTATTCTTCTGAAACTGTTCCAAAAAATAGAAACGGAAGGAAAACTTCCAAACTCATTTTATGAGGCCAGCATTACCTTGATCCCAAAACCAGACAAAGACCCCATCAAAAAGGAGAATTACAGACCAATATCCCTGATGAACATGGATGCAAAAATTCTCACCAAAATACTAGCCAATAGGATCCAACAGTACATTAAAAGGATTATTCACCATGACCAAGTGGGATTTATCCCTGGGCTGCAAGGTTGGTTCAACATCCGCAAATCAATCAATGTGATACAGTACATTAACAAAGGAAAGAACAAGAATCATATGATCCTCTCAATAGATGCAGAAAAAGCTTTTGACAAAGTACAGCATCCTTTCTTGATCAAAACTCTTCAGAGTATAGGGATAGAGGGTACATACCTCAATATCATAAAAGCCATCTATGAAAAACCTACAGCAAATATTATTCTCAATGGGGAAAAACTGAGAGCTTTCCGCCTAAGGTCAGGAATGCGGCAGGGATGTCCACTATCACCACTGCTATTCAACATAGTATTGGAAGTCCTAGCCACAGCAATCAGACAACAAAAAGAAATCAAAGGCATCCAAATTGGCAAAGAAGAAGTCAAACTCTCACTATTTGCAGATGATATGATACTTTATGTGGAAAACCCAAAAGACTCCACCCCAAAACTGCTAGAACTCATACAGGAATTCAGTAAAGTGGCAGGATATAAAATCAATGCACAGAAGTCAGTGGCATTCCTATACACCAACAACAAGACAGAAGAAAGAGAAATTAAGGAGTCGATCCCATTTACAATTGCACCCAAAACCATAAGATACCTAGGAATAAATCTAACCAAAGAGACAAAGGATCTGTACTCAGAAAACTATAAAATACTCATGAAAGAAATTGAGGAAGACACAAAGAAATGGAAAAACGTTCCATGCTCATGGACTGGAAGAACAAATATTGTGAAGATGTCAATGCTACCTAGAGCAATCTACACATTCAATGCAATCCCCATCAAAATACCATCCACTTTTTTCAAAGAAATGGAACAAATAATCCTAAAATTTATATGGAACCAGAAAAGACCCCGAATAGACAGAGGAATGTTGAAAAAGAAAAGCAAAGCCGGTGGCATAACAATTCCGGACTTCAAGCTCTATTATAAAGCTGTCATCATCAAGACAGCATGGTACTGGCACAAAAACAGGCACATAGATCAATGGAACAGAATAGAGAGCCCAGAAATGGACCCTCAACTCTATGGTCAACTCATCTTTGACAAAGCAGGAAAGAATGTCCAATGGAACAAAGACAGTCTCTTCAACAAATGGTGTTGGGAAAATTGGATAGCCACATGCAGAAGAATGAAACTGGACCATTTCCTTAAACCACACACAAAAATAGACTCCAAATGGTTGAAAGACCTCAATGTGAGACAGGAGTCCATCAAAATCCTAAAGGAGAACACAGGCAGCAACCTCTTTGACCTCAGCCGAAGCAACTTCTTCCTAGAAAGATCGCCAAAGGCAAGGGAAGCAAGGGCAAAAATGAACTATTGGGACTTCATCAAGATAAAAAGCTTTTGCAAAGCAAAGGAAACAGTCAACAAAACCAAAAGACAACCGACAGAATGGGAGAAGATATTTGCAAATGACATATCAGATAAAGGGCTAGTATCCAAAATCTATAAAGAACTCATCAAACTCAACACCCAAAGAACAAAGAATCCAATCAAGAAATGGGCAGAAGACATGAACAGACATTTTTCCAAAGAAGACATCCAAATGGCCAACAGACACATGAAAACGTGCTCAATATCGCTCGGCATCAGGGAAATCCAAATCAAAACCGCAATGAGATACCACCTCACACCAGTCAGAATGGCTAAAATTAACAAGTCAGGAAACGACAGATGTTGGCGGGGATGCGGAGAAAGGGGAACCCTCCTACACTGTTGGTGGGAATGCAAGCTGGTGCAGCCACTCTGGAAAACTGTATGGAGGTTCCTCAAAAAGTTGAAAATAGAGCTACCATATGATCCAGCAATTGCACTACTGGGTATTTACCTCAAAGATACAAAAGTAGGGATCCGAAGGGGTACATGCACCCCGATGTTTAAAGCAGCAATGTCCACAATAGCCAAACTGTGGAAAGAGCCAAGATGTCCATCGACAGATGAATGGATAAAGAAGAAGTGGTATATGTATACAATGGAATATTATGCAGCCATCAAAAGGAATGAAATCTTGCCATTTGCAACGACGTGGATGGAACTAGAGGGTATTATGTTGAGTGAAATAAGTCAAACAGAGAAAGACATGTATCATATGATCTCACTGATATGAGGAATTCTTAATCGCAGGAAACAAACTGAGTGTTATTGGAGTGGGGGGTGGGGTGGGAGGGATGGGGTGACTGGGTGATAGACACTGGGGAGGGTATGTGCTCTGGTAAGCACTGTGAATTGTGCAAGACTGTTGAATCTCAGATCTGTACCTCTGAAACAAATAATGCAATATATGTTAAGAAAAAAAAAAAAGAAGAAGAAGAAGAAGGTAGTGGGAGGGGAAGAATGAAGCGGGGGAAATCGGAGTGGTGGACGAACCATGAGAGACGATGGACTCTGAAAAACAAACTGAAGGTTCTAGAGGGGAGGGGGGTGGGAGGATGGGTTAGCCTGGTGGTGGGTATTGAGGAGGGCACATTCTGCATGGAGTACTGGGTGTTATGCACAAACAATGAATCATGGAACACTTCATCTAGAACTAATGATGTAATGTATGGGGATTAACATAAGAATAAAAAAAAAAGAGGAAAGGCATTATAAGGAAGGATTTTCAATATTCTTCCTTTTTCTGGTAATAGTTACCCAATTTTCTCTTGAAGAATAGTCCCTAACTAACTCTCAGCCAATGTGGGTTTGACAGAGTTGACCCAGGTCCAGAGAGAGCATGAGAGCCTGGGTTAGCTAATCAGAGCTTTCCGTTCTTCTGGCCAAAGCAACCAATGAAATTCAGTTCCTGGAGGGCAAAATTCTTTTTGTGTTGGAGTTGCTAAGAAGATAGGCTGTCATCCTGGAGTTACAAGGAGTCATCTGCATGGAGACAGAATCTGTCTAAGAATAAAATCATCACAGAGGCAAACAACTGAGAGAGAGAATGAATAAACAGAGGCCTGATGTCATTATTTGAGTTCCTGTACCCACCCACACCATAGGAAAAGGTCTAAACCTGGAATTGCTCATTACGTAAGTCTACTTTTTTTTCTTAAGCCAGTCAATTTAGGTTTTTGTTTCTTACAACTTAAAGATTCCTTACTTACAAGGCGGGGAAGTTAGTGCCTAAAATATGTTCCTTGTAAATGGTTCTGTACACTTATGGGAGTGGGGCACAATTTTGGTTACAAGCTTCCTGGCTCTCAACTCAAAGAAAAAAATCTGAAGGGGTGCCTGGGTGTCTCAGTCAATTAGGCGTTGGCCTTCAGCTCAGGTCATGATCTCAGGGTCCTAGGATTGAGCACCCTGTTGGGCTACCTACCCAGAGGGAAGTTTGCTTCTCCCTCTTCCTTTGCCCCCCCCCCCCCCCAGCTTATGCATTCTCTCTCTCTCAAATAAATAAATAAAATCTTAAAAAAAGAAAAATCTGATTATAGTATACCATTGCTATACCATACCTATTATTACAAGAAATTGTAATGATGTATGTTAAAAAATGATTGAACATTGGTAATTTCATATGGTCCAACCTAGTGCAATTCACAGTACTACATAATGAAAAAAAAATTGCCAGCAATTGCAGATTTTCTGTGAATAATCTCTACCATGGGACATTGACATAGCTTGCTGTACAAAGTGTGGTCCAAAGACCAGCAACATCATCATCAGTGGGAATTTGCTATAAATCTAGAATCATGAATCCCACTCAGACTTACTAAATCAGAATATGCACTTTTACAATGTCCCCAGGCGATTTTTTGCACGTTAAATCTGAAAGGCATCTATATATAAAACTCCTTGTGATATGCTAAATATCTTCAAGAGCACCCCTATAATAAATGTACTTAAATATTTATAAGATAGTACATTTTTCATTATAACTTAATGGAATAATGTCGAGTAATTCTAGGAGGGTTGAAAAAAAATCGTAGGAGGGCGTCTTTGCAAGCGGCTCAGATTATATGATCCAAGTATATATTATTGTGTTGCCAAAAAACAAAACAACAGATATTTTCACCAATTAGTGGCCTCCCTAATCTCCCCATACCACCACGAAGGGAATCTAAAAACTTCATTGATCAATCAAGTAAAATGTGGGTCACCTTATGGCATGGTCCGCTCCCCACTTCCATTCTATTCCAGTCTGGGCTATAGTTGATTTCACCTGATGGATTTACTCACTTGCATTTAAATACAGCTGGATACTCTGGGTCTTGTGGCTCACTGTGACTTCCCAGGGTGGCAGTAATGAGGTAGCTGGTGGTCCCAGTTCATCAGCCTGTCGGCCTTACCGCAGGGTGATTCAGCCTGGACAGGTGGGGACTGACTCCTCCTCCATGCTTCCCAGACCAAGTTGCTGACCCTGTCACAACCCAGCTGGCCCTCCTACTTCTCCTCCACCATCACAAGGTAAGACTTTGTACCTGCCAGGTTAAAGAACCATCTAGGCAGAGGACAGAGCCAATCTCACATTATGTTCAAATTCGGTTATCACTGGGATGTATTAGATTCTTATTTCAGTATAGAGAGAATAATTTCACGAAGGAGAAAATTAATAAGAGAGGGGAAGTAGCCTTTAGTAGGGCTGAGTTCTCAATGCACAGTAGTCTTTGCTGTGAGCATCAGTTTGTCAGATTACACATTGCAAATGTTTTGCTTTTCCATTAATCACAGGTTGGATTATGCTGCGAACCCATGGAGAGCAATATATGTGAACACAGCTAACCTGCCTTCCTGTGGAGTTCCCAGGCACCAGGCACCAAACAGAGGTATAAAGCATCTGGTGAAGATCATTTAAAAAAATAAGTAGATTTTTAAATCTCTCTGCTTCAGCTCCTGGGATAAATTTGCAGTTGGGGAGATCTTTATATACAGACTTAAGCTTCTAATTAGTGAAGGTAATGTTTGGGTATGTTTTACCCAGCATAAGCAAACATTCTGAGCTCTTTCATTTGAAACCAACAAAAATAATATTTCTTCTTTTCTGCTGTTCCTTCTGACTTTTTTTTTTTAAGGGAATTTACTTCAATATCTCTGACATTTGAACAAAAGATGGCACTAGAGAAACTTATTTTTCTGAATTTGAATCTATTTATTTGATTGGGACTAAACAATAGGATGGAAATTGATAATGCAGATATATTTTCCTCACCATTGATATGAATGAGTATTTGGACATGTACTCAGATCCTTCTACCAATACAACAACTTAAAATCAGAAGGACCAAATGCCAAGAGTTTGGCAATTGTATGTGTCTCTTTTTCTATTCCTTCTGCATTCATGGATGCTAAATCAGGTGATGTGATGGTGTTGATTCAAAAGTATCCCAGGAGCAATTGTGGATGAGTATAGTGGCCAAAAATAGATAATATCTATTGACATAATATTTAAAAAATTTATTTTAAGAATCACTTTATCTCTACTTATATAATGAAGTGAAATTTTTCATGTGATTAGTTTTAAACCAATGTTTCTTCCAAATGACTGTAAATTCTTTGAGGGATTGGTCTGAGAAAAGTTTATGCAAATTTTTAACTAATTAATATAGCCACTTTGGTTAAGATCCATCTGAAGAAACAAGACCTCATGACTATAAAAGAAAAGAGGGAATATACAAAATAGGGAGAGAAGCTTATGAGAAACACTTTGTAACTTATTGAAATATAAATACAGTAATTCTATGTTTTAGAAATCAAATATACCCTTATTTTAACAGCATTTATCCTTCTTTCTTTTCTTTCTATGAGTTTTTTTCTTTCTCATTTTTTTTCTAAAGAATACTAATAAATTAGTCTAAAAAACAATTTGAAATGTCCCAAACTCAGTGTTCCTGGGCATATCCTTAAATTAAAAAAAATAATTATTATTTTGATGGGACCAATATAGTAAAAGAAACAAAGATACACCGTTATGTATTCAGATATGCTCATGCTCATTTTTAAAAACAAAGGATGCTAATCTTTTGTGTGTGTTTTACTGAGCACTTACTTTGTGTCATGTACTTCTTCCATCCCCTCAGTTAAGTTTTATATCAACCTCTAGGAATTACTTCTCCTTCGAAGTCAGAGGGTCTTGGGAGAAAGATTCCACTGGGCAGGCAACCAGGACAGGGTTCCTTGATTTTCCAGATGCAGAAAAGTGAACAATGGTTCTCAAAGCAACGGATTAAGAAAGTGAAATACAGAGTTTCCAAGTAGGAAAATAGAGATTTGAATGGAGGGACTCTCTGGTTATTGAAGCCTATATTTCTACTGAGTAACTTTCAGTTTCTTGAAAGCAAAGGATTGTGTGTATTTACCTTTACTACTTCATGCTAGCCTAGCACCTGTAAGTATTCAATAAATCCTGTGAATTTTATCTTTTAACCGTATTTCCTTACTATTCCCTCAGCTCCTTTCAAACCCCAATTCTGACACATTAGGTCATTCCCTTATTGATCTTTTGCAATTGGACAATTGCAAGAAACTCTGAAGTATTTTGCCTGTCTCTTGCTTTTTATCTTCATTCAACCTTCCATATGATTCATGCCCTGTCTACTTGTCCAGTACCTCCTCAGATTACCATACACACTTTACAGTGGACTCATGAAGCTACTTAGTGTTCTCTGAACACCCAATGCAAATCCTATGACAATATTACTCCATGACAATACCCCCTTTTCTCTTTGCTAGAATGGCCTTGTCTACCTGAAAAAACCCTGACTTATCCTTCAAGACTCATTCTAAAATTTCCTCTATGGGATTCTTTTGAACCTACCCAGAGCTGGCAGCTCTTTTCTTTTTGCTTGCATTGTGTCTTGTATAAACACTGTTACAGCAGATATTACCTTGTGTTGCAATGATCTGGCTTATATTCGTTTCCCTGACAAACTGGAAATTCTTGGAGGCAGGGGCATCTTATTTGTCATTACATCCTTAGAACACATGCACTTGGGGGCGCCTGGGTGGCTCAGTCGTTAAGCGTCTGCCTTCGGCTCAGGTCATGATCCCAGGGTCCTGAGATGGAGTCCCACATCAGGCTCCCTGCTCGGCGGGAAGCCTGCTTCTCCCTCTCCCACTCCCCCTGCTTGTGTTCCTGCTGTCACTATCTCTCTCTCTGTCAAATAAATAAATAAAATCTTTAAAAAAAAAAAAAGAACACATGCACTTGAACTCAATAAATGTTATTTAATGAATTTTTGTTGACCAAATGGATAGATAATTCTATGCTTGAGCAATAAGACACTAACAAGTGCCAAAAGGACATGGTTTTCCTTATTAGAGTTAATAACCTCTGACAGAGAAACTTACCTGCAGAGAAGCATGAAGTCACAGAACTCTGAGTCTCTTGGAATGCTGGGAATAGCAGTGTGACACCAAGTATCATGGGAAATTGTGAGCAGGATGACATATTAACCTTGTACACTACCTAGAAATCCACACAGATCACCACAACATTGTCTAAAATCAACGTTAGACTTTGAGCAAGAATATTGCTCAGGGGAATGGTATGGTTAGGTCAAGAGAACAGAGTTCACACAGAAAGAAAAATCTAAAAATAATGGCCTAAGAAGTTATAGTGCTTCTCTCTAAGATACAATTGATTCGGAAGGATATTTTTTACTATTTGCAAGTTGAGAACAGTTTTAGAATCAATAGATCAAAGTTGTAGAAAAACCATTTGGACCCCTTGATTCCAACTTCTTGTTCTGGAAAGATGCTGATCCAGATTCAACTTGAACACTTCCACAGTGATGGGAATCTCATTGTTTTGGAAGCAACTATTTAATTTGGCATTATTTGAGTTAATCTGAAATCTGTCCTTTTATAATTTATTCCATTGATTTTGGTTCTTTTTCTCAAAGCTACATCTAATTGTTTTTCTGTATGAAAACTTTACAGGTATTGGAACACAGCTATCATTTTCCCCAAAGTTTCCTTTCTCCAAGATTAGAAACACTCCATTTCATGTGATAATTTCTTATGTGATATTAGTTTAAAGCCTTTCATCTCTCTTTGGTTATACTCCAATGGACGAACTCCAGTAGGTGCTCAAATATGAATACAGAACTATAGACATAGCCTAAGCACTACAACCTATAAAGAGACGTTCTTCACTTTATATGTATATACGACTTTATTATAATCAAATATTGTATTAGATCCAATGAATAAATGGATCAAAATACTATTTATCAAGAATTGTTCTTGGGGCTGGATTAGAAAGATGAGTAAACAGAGTCTTTCCTTCAAGAAGGCCACAGCCTAACACAAACTAAAAATACCCTCTTAATAAATTCTGATATTATCTAAGTACTATTACTGAGGTATAAGCAAAGTATGATCATCAAGTAAACTCATATATTAGGCTTTTAGACAATCGAATATCTGTGTGTTTTTTTCAGATGGTTAAGCGTCCTACTCTTGGCTTTGGCTCAGGTCATAATCTCAGCATCCTGGGATTGAGCCCCGAGTAGGGCTCTGTGCTCAGTGTGGAGTCAGCTTGAGATTCTCTCTCTTCCTTTGCCCCTCCTGCTCATGCTCTCTCTCTCTCTGAAATAAATAAATAAAATACTTTTCAAAAAATCTATATGTTAGACTTTGTACATATCTTTCCTAATTTTATCTTGTTGATGTTGTTATAATTCCAGCATGTCAATGTCTTTTAAATCTTTATTCTGTCATCAAGTACATTCGTTTTCCTTTTTAAGCTTTGTGCCACCTCTAAGTCTGATAGCAACAGAGAAATTGGCAGCTCTTTACATGAACAAAATGGTTGGTGTTCTGTTTTCCCAGCAGAAATATGTGTTTGGGAATTTGGTTAATGGGAAGTGGTAAGGCATATATTTAGAAAACGCAGTTTATTCACCCTAGACAAATATAGACACTTGGAATTCTATCTATCATGACTCATAGGAAGCACGGAGGTTTCTCATCCTCTAACTGCTTGCTGCACGGTGTTAGCTTGTTGACATATAGTGAAGTCAGGGCCTGAGAAACAGACAAGAGGATGGGAATGGTTGATTGTTTTTCACACCAATTTCTGACCGTGTCGTAAGTTGAATGAATGGTCACCTCAGTTCCAGCCATCCAATGTAGCTTGCAATGTGCTTTTATAATAATCAAACTTACTTTCCCTCTCCACTTGAATGACATCTTGCCAGGGAGCCCTCTCATGATGATCTTATATAAATAGTAACATCTCTGCTTCTGCACTCCTTGTCCCTTGCCCTGCCTCACTGTTTTCCCATGGCTCTTATCACTATCTGGCATACTGTGTATGTTTTCCTTGTTTCTTGTGTGGTTCTCTTCATCCCCCTTGTCTCCATGTGCTGGAATATAAATTATATGAAAGCACGGGTTTGGTTGACTTATTGCAGCATCCTCACTGCTTTGAACAGTTCCTGGTCCTAGCACATGCTCCCTGGTGTGTGCTCAATAAATATTTGTTGAAGAAATGAATGACTGTGGTGGTACATCGTTCATGTATTTGTCTGGCAAAAGATTAAAAAAGTTAATGACTGATAGAAACATGAGAAGGTCAAGTTTATGTGATCCTTGGAAAGATAAGATTAATTATACAAAGAGTTGTGAGCTTCTCCACATAAAAGAACTTCACATATACTTTTAGTGTCGGAGGGTATTATTTAGTGATGTGTAGGAAAGGGTTTATGAAATTGTAATAATAGATACCCATGTACCAAATACTGAGTAATGGGCTAACTGTTTGACACTTATTTTGTGATTAAGTATCACAGTATTCTCATAAGGTAGATTTCATGTGCATTTTGTTGACACAGAAATGGAGGCTCAAAGAAACAGCCACTTACCAGTGACCTACAGCTCAAGGTGCCAGAGCCCCAAACTGTATCTGTTAAAACTCCCTCCTCCTTACAACATTTACTCACCAGTAATCAGCAAAGAAACAAATGTGTCTTCCTTTTATGAAACTTCTTAGTACCACTGCCACACAAACTGGGGGATTTATATCCAGGCGAGGCTTTGGTGATACAGCTGATCAGAGGTCTGCAGTGAGTATAACTGCATAATCAAGATGGCTGTGCTTAGGAATGTGACCCCCTCAAATGACACCTGGATATTTTCTACTCCCAGCTTTTCTTACAAATTGAATTTGCCAAGAAAATCAGGTAAAGCAATGTTTTTGAGGCTGTCAGCATTCTTTACATCTGAAACAAGTTATGTGTTTTCTATCACATTCATCACCCCTTCAGCAAAGATTTTATAATCCAAATGGGAGAACTATGTGAAAAAAAGTTTGCACTTCTCTCTTGCTGGCAATTTTGTTAGGTAAGATAAACTACAGAGCTTACTCTTCTGACCCTATCTGAAACAATTTTCACTGAGGGGTTACCAGAAGGAAGTAAAGGGGTTGCTCATAAACCAGACAAATATTACCAGGAAGGGACAGAAAACAGGAGAATACTGTAACATGGGCCCTTTGCAGAGCTATTCTTTCAGCTTCACCCAGACCAAATCGCCTAATGTCAGCAATGACCGTGGATATCCGAGTTTGTGGAAACCGTTAAAGGGACATCCTCCAGGTTTTGCACCTTTGGTGCATGGTGTAATTATTGATCCCACTCTCCTACACTTTGTTGAAATGTATGTGGTCTGCACTTCTATTGAGGTCATCTCTTTCTCTTTTGGGAAACTCTCTTTCCTCACGTGTCCAAGCATCATGTGTTTCCTGTCAGCACCACTTATACAGAAAAGTAAAATGGATGAGAAGGAAATAGGAAAAGTTTGACACTCAGCAAAGAGTACACCGAGGTGCAATTCCTAACACAATTTCTTCAGCACTGCCCTTGGAGGTCCCTCCCATATCTACAGTTCTGGGATGGATGAGTGGATTCTCAGAGCGGCTGCTGTGCCTTCCTCATCCCTTTCGGCCGACTTAAAACTATCTGATTTAAGAAGTGTTGGGTTTCATGCCAACAGTCACTTCAGGTCTTGATCTTAATTATGACAGGGAATAGATATAGGTTACTATCCAACGAGAGTCCTAGTCTGAGCTAGTGCATTTGAAGAGTTTGTAACAAAAGATGGTGAGCTTATTAACATATAGATAGAGCAGAAACAAAAAATAAGACCAACTCCTTTATAAGACTTCATCCTCAGATCTCAGTCTGGTTTGGAGGCAGCCCTAGGCACCTTTCCTGAACACTACTTTCCTTTCTTCATTGCAAGATTAAAAATAATAATAATAACAGATCTGGTGAGCAGACTGTTTAAACATTGTAACTTTAAGACTTTATTCGTAAAGTGAAAACATTATTAAGTATCTACTATGTGTGGGATGTTGCATAAATTTCTGGAGTGATAGAAATATAAAATAAACACAGTACCATCTTTTCCGAAGTCTTGAATTTTGGTGGGGGAGGGGGCGGGGGAGGTGGAAGGCAGACACTGAAACCAGAATTGCCAAGTGATCTCGTCATGTCATTTCTCATATATCTGTGAAAGCTGTCCCTGCACCCCCAGTCTCCTCTGTGACAAGTCAAGTTTTTTGTCTTGGCAAGCAAGATCATCCCTGGTCTTTCTAGTCTAGTCTGCTTCTCCAGCCTCATCTTCTCCTTCGTCCTACCTGGCATCCTCTGCTCCAGCATCGACAATCTGCCCACACTTTCCTCAATGTTCCACAGAGTTTTTCATGTCTATTATCCCTCCCCCATCTAGAATGCCTTTCCCTCATTAATCTTGAATACCTTCAGATTTTTTTAAAGACTCAATTTCAGCTTCCTTCTAGAAGTCTTTTCTTAGTTCCTTACATAGACTTGGACATTCGTTCTTCAAATATCCTATGAGCTATTACTTCTATCAGAGTTTGAAAGAAACTTATTACAAATCACTGTGTTTATACTAGAATGTGTGCTTCTGAGAATGAGCAGTGTCTTTTGCGTCTGTTTCTTTAGCACGAATCCCAGTGTCTACTACCCCATAGCCTTTAAAAATGTTGTTGAATCAATTAATGGTGAAAAAAGCAAAGATGATGCAAAGCATTTAACAAAGCAGAAAAAAAAAAAAAAACTGCTATAAGCAAGGTGTTAAATGTAGCTGGGAAGAAGGAGGGCCCATAATCTGTTGGTGATTAGCAAGGCTTGGGTTGGAGAGATGAATTTCAGCAGTGCCTTAAAGAACAGGTAGCATTCAGGAAGGGAGGAAAGTTTTTAGGATGAAGATTCAACATGAAAGGAAACAGATGTCTGTAACATTCAGGTGAATAAAGGCCTACAAAACAAGACAGAAGAAACAAAGTGAGGTCGTTTGTGGAGAGTTAAGTTATAGTATTATTTAGAGGGTAACTGGGAGCCACTGATGGTTCATGAGAAAGAGAATCACATAGTATAATACTTGTTTGGGGAAGGATGGTTTAAAATTCAGCATCTAAAAAATCCAGGAAAGAACATATTTTGAGAGGAATGTTGCCTCTGGGAAACTGGATGAGAACTGAGAAAAGGCCATTTGTAGGGGTGGAGAGGAAGAATAAACACAACACCAGGGGAAGGAAGGGAGACCATGGGGATTGAGACTGCTTACAAAGTGGAAGAATTAACTTTGGAAATTACTGTAGATTCTTTCTTCGAAGAAAGAGCAGGAGGAGAACATGGTTGAAGATGCGGGACTCTGAGGTAAAGCACGGTAGAGAAGAGTTAATATTGATAATTCAGTATCAAATTAGGGCATCATTTATATTTTCATTTAGGGAAAGGCAGGTCTTACAGTGATTGTAAGGAGAGTGAGGGATGGGTTTTGAGTTTGGATAGAGTAGGAAAGGTCCAGAACAGTGGTGTTGGAAATAAGAGAAGGAGTCAGCTAGTGTTCGGTAAAGAACAGGCAACAGCACTGAGTTCTTGCCTGATACAACATAGCATGACTTTTTGTTCCATTTTTCGGAGGCCACCACCATGGGTCCAGTCATCTGCCGACTAACAAACCATCCCACATACAGTGGCTGAAATCAATGGTCATTATATTATATTCATAATCTCTGGGCTGTAAATGAAGGCACAGCATGCCCGGTGGATCTTCTGCTCCACGTGGCATTGACTAGGGTTACTTGGTTTATTCAGCGGGTGGCTGGGAGGATCTGGGGGGTCCAAGCAGGCTTCACTCTCATGTCTGGCGCTTTGGTGGGGATGGCTGGAAACTCACACACCTGCATCCCTCTCTATGCACTCTCGGGATATTTTATACACAATCCCATCAGATTATCCAGACTTCTAACATGGTGGCTCAGGAGGGGAGGCAGCCAGACTCTGCAGTGTCTGGGACTGGAAACCAGCACAAGAGCCACTTCCAGAGTTGTTTCTTTGGTCAAAGTGAACAGAGAACTGTCTCTGGGGAGGAGAATTTCAAGGGGAGGACCTGCACCCTACTTCTTATTGGAAGGAGTGTCAAAGTACTTTGGGCATTTATCATTCTCTAACGTGTATTTTCTGCTTTCTGTCATCCCCACTGGAATGTAAGTCACATAGCCCAGGGAGTTTTGTCTGTTTTGTCCCAACTGTCTGATATGTAGTAGACACCTGATATTTGTCACATGAATGATGGGAGAATGTAGACAAAAGAGTGGATAATGAGGGAATGAAGTGCCCAGGGCTGTGGTCTTCCAGGAAGATAGGGAAGAATGTCAAGAGACTACAAGTTAATGGTTCCCTCCCCATCTATGAAGGTGACAGCATTTCCCACCAACAACACTGGCTCGGTAAGGCTGTGGCTTGCACCTATAGGGAGAAACCATATCAGTATCTTCAGGACATGTGCTCTAAAGGACAGTGAATATATTTTTGTTTATTCCAACTGGAAGCTCTCCTTCAATTGCACTGGCCGGTTACCAATTAATCATGTGGTTTAGAGGAGTCTCCATCTTAATATCACAGACTGGCTTCGGGGTTCATGAATCCCTCCAGAATTGTGTGGACAAATGTTTCGTCAGTGTCTCAAAGGGTGATTTGACCCAAAAATATTACAAAGCACTGTCAGAATAAACTATATTTGGACTTCAGCTTTTAAATATAAAAGCTGTCCTTCAAATCCTAGGAAGAAAAAAAAAAAATCACCTGAAATAGAAAAAAAAAAAAAAGCCACTTCCAACATTAACTAAGGCCACATATGTAGCAAGCAAATTGATGCAATATTGTCTAATGATTCCCCAGGAGCTATGAAGTTTGATTTGGTCAGTGGCATGTGAAACTGCAGGGATTTACAGGTAAAGTTATTCTACCTACAAAGAGAAACCATAGCATTATGTCAAAAAGTCATTTAAAAGGAAAAAAAAAAAGTATTTGAGGAGACTTAGACTATAAAAGGTATATTTCCCAATTAGTGCTTAAAAGCTTCTGATCAAAATGTGGTATTTTCTTTTTTCTTTAAAAAAATCTCCTAAGTATATTTTAATAATTGAACTTAAACTAAAATTATAACTCCATTATTTGAAAATACTTTCACATACTTTTCTTTCCTCCTTTTTACATTACTCACTAAAAGTAAGTGTTCCTTTTTTTTTAAGTTTGTGGTTGTCACAAACTTTTTAACAACAGACCAATATAATGGGGATATGGATGGTTAAGGATTTTAAAAATTGAGTAGTTTTTAAATTGAGGCTATAAAGATATTAGGTAGATTACCTCTAGAAACACAAAATCTAGGGGCACCTGGGTGGCTCAGTCGTTAAGCGTCTGCCTTCGGCTCAGGTCATGATCCCGGGGTCCTGGGATCGAGCCCCTCATCGGGCTTCCTGCTCGGTGGGAAGCCTGCTTGTCTCTCTCCCACTCCCCCTGCTTGTGTTCCCTCTCTCACTGTGTCTCTCTCTCTGTTAAATAAATAAAATCTTTAAAAAAAAAAACAACACAAAATCTATAGATAAGATAATGTAAGTCTAAAATGGTTCGTGAATATTAAAATGCAGAGGACTTTTTAAAGTTTTGTTCATTTCCTTAGTTTTAAATGTTAACTACCCAAAGGATATCACTATTAGTTTTTTGCTATGATCCCAGTTGTAAGCAGGCTAGAGAGTTAAAGGCTTCATCTCGGCCCCAGCCAGAGTCCCTTCCCGATGCCTGCATTATGTGAAATGAACAGTCAATACATGGGATCACCCTTGACTTCTTCCCCTTCACATCGATCTGGTACCCTCACCTTCTGAGCTGGAATCTCAGATTCTAAGCCTTCTAGGTCATATAGCCCAGGTGGGAAATGCATAAATGTGGTACGAACACACATCTTCCATAAACACACACAATCTATATTCTGATTCAGTCCTTTTTCCCAATCCATAGCTCAAATCCTATGCTTTTCCCCTCTGCTCAAAAGTCTGCTCCCTTACTCTAGATCCTTATGATTTTCCTGCCAGGTAATACATCTACCTCATCTTCCTGATGCTAAACTACTTTATTATTTCTTTCAAATGCTGCTAGGACAAAACTGCAGAACAGTCCACTTTCTCTGCACGTAGCAATAATGACTTTTCATTGCTCAACGGAGCAATACTAGGTCTGCCTCTTCTAGCTCTCATACCAATGCATAGGTGACATGACCAGTTAGATAAGGGAGAGTGAGAATAAGGTTGCAATTTATGATTGATTAGTTCATAATTAAAGATCCAACAGAAGAATATAGGAAGACTTCCCCCCCCCCCAGCCTAGTATCCAAGATTCAGGAGTCAGCTACGTCAGGTATAGTATTAGCAAAATGTACACAGCATGAGTCAGTCTGGTACATGGCACAGAAATGAACTGATGTATTATACTTTGGGGGTCACAAGAATCTGTGTGCAGGTAGCTCTGGATCTAAATATGTATGATGTGTGTGTCCAAGTGGTAAAGAGACTTAAAGGGGAAGCAGCACCATGGTCTTAGCTAGATATTTGTGTAAGAATAAGATTAATTATTATTGTCATTATTTTTTCAGAGAGAGAGAGAGGGCATGCATGGGAGGTGGGGTGGGGCAGAGGGAGCCCTATGTAGGGCTCAGTCCACCTTCCTGAGATCAAGGCCTCAGCTGAAATCAGGGGTCCAAGGCTTAACTGACTGAGCCCCCCAGGTTCCCCAAACATAAGAATTGCCGGAAAAAGGTGTACAAACTCTATGGTCTACCTATGGTCTATTAGTCACCAATATGCGCTTGCTCACTCAATGGGATAGGCTTTTTCCTTGGTCCCCAAAAGAGGGAGCTTCCCTTCTAGTCTCTGTTAATGCTGTAACACTTTGAGATATTCCTTCGTGTCTTCTCCACCTAGCCAAATCCTTTCATTGCACTTTGGATTTTATTTCAAATGCTGCTCAGATGAGTTCCAATTCCATTTCAGTCATGGTGCTATCTCCAACTTTTTCATACGGACCTGTCTTTTCTCAGAACGTCTGCACACACAGTGACTAACGGCCACGTCATGACTACTTAGTTTCATTACTTCATTTCATTATCTTGTTTTCTGTCTTATTTTGGTTGCTGTTGTTTTGGTTTTTTGTTTGGCTGTTTTGTTTTGTGTCTTATAGGCAGCCTAGCATGGTGCTGAGAGCAATAAACAACCTTTGGATGATTGTTTTAATCAGAGCTCAATTTTTCCAAGAAATTATTAAGCTTTGGGGATTATAACTTTTTGAAAGACGAGGAGATAAATATTACAATCATAAGACCACAGAATTTAAGACCTGAGAGTGATGTTAGACATCATCTCTTTCAGTCTCCACAATTGATGGAAGAGGAAAGGCTATGCAGAATAATTAGGTAATTTGCACAAAGCTAAGCAGTAAACTAGTGACAGATACAAGGTCAGAACTCAGGACTCTAGCCCCATTCAACTGCTTTTATTCGCTAAGGGGGACTATGGTATATAGAACCTTCATGAAAGGGAAAATTGGTTGAAAATATTTTAACTATGCTTGTCTTTTGAGATCATACTTAGGCCTGCCTTTTTTTTTTTTAAAGATTTTATTTATTTATTTGAGAGAGAGAGAATGAGAGACAGCACGATAGGGAAGAGGGCAGAGGGAGAAGCAGACTCCCTGCAGAGCAGGGAGCCCAATGCGGGACTCGATCCCGGGACTCCAGGATCATGACCTGAGCCGAAGGCAGTTGCTTAACTAACTGATAGGCCTGCCTTTTTATAAGCTGCAGTATACTTAGTTTGGATAAGAGTGTGGCTGACACTGTTAGCTGGCTATCCAATTCCCTTTCTTCCTTTATTATTACTTTAACGTATCCACACAGAAACAGACACAGCAGTGAGGCCTGGGTACGTGCCTGGTTAAAATCTAAAAGCTCTCAGCACTCTTTGTGTTGAACCACCACGTGGTGTGTTTTTTGTCATTGATAAGATATAAGTGGGCATTCTCTCTCTGCTGGCCAGGAGAGCCAAGGGGCAGGTGCCGAGGTGCGGGGGGTGCTGGGGCAGTGGCCATCACACAAAAGTCCTGGAACCCCCGGAAGTGTTTACAGTTGAAGAAATGATGCCTCGTATCCAACATTTGAAAGGAGCACAAAATAAGGACTCATTTCTTAAAGACAAGGGAACAAAAGGGTATTGGCTGGTGACAGTTCTTCATGATAGACAAATTGATTCAAATGAACTTGCCGAGCAGTTAGGTGCTGGGAGTGAAAATCTTCAGTTTCCTGGTAAAACAGCCATGCTGGAAAGACTAAAAGCTGGCCAAGACTGTACGACACCCTTGGCACTCTACTGTGACGATGGGGATGCGAAATTTGTCCTGGATTCTGCTGGTTTGGAAGGTGGACATGAAAAGGGTGCTTTCATCCAATGACCAGCGCTACAACCATGGGGTTGAGCCCTGAAGACTTTCTCACATTTGTGAAGGAGACAAAACATTAAATTGTGATAAAAACAACTAATTGGGCTGATGTTTAGAATACATTTATTTTTAAAAAGCTGTTTTTCTTATTTGTAATTTCTAAAAAAGCATTAAACATGATGAGAATATTTTTTAAAAAAATATATAAGTGGAAGTCTGCTGGGAAGTGACTAGCTTTACAAATAAATAAGGACAAAATCCCTATGTGGAGAAGGTTTTTGGATCTTTATCTCTTTGCCGTTTTTGTGTCTGGAATTAAGATGTGATACTGGGAGTATAGGAGCCATATTGTGATCATGAGGATGAAAGCACAACCAAGGATTAAGAACAGCATGATAGAAGGAATCCAGGTCCTTGATAATAATATTCATGAGAAGCTGACTCTGTCCTGAATCAACTCCGAACTTCTAAATGAGAACTATAATCCCTTACGTGTCTAATCCATAAGATATTAAGTCAGTCATATTATTGACTAAGCACTTTTGCAGTGACTTTGCTGCAGTGGGACTTTTCAGTACATAAAAGCATAACTATTTTATAAAATGGCCTAAATATGCTAAGCATTCATTCTAAGCCCTTTAAACGTGTTGCCTTATTTAATCATCATGGCGACTGTATGAGGAATGCATTGCTATCTTCTTTATAAAGAAGAAAGTTTAGTGGCTGCCTTCGGCTCAGGTCATGATCCCAGGGTCCTGGGATCGAGTCCCGCATCGGGCTCCCTGCTCTGCGGGAAGCCTGCTTCTCCCTCTTCCACTCCCCCTGCTTGTGTTCCTGCTCTCGCTATCTCTCTCTCTGTTAAATAAATAAAATCTTAAAAAAAAAAAAAAGAAGAAAGTTTAAAGTGGTTAATTATCACATAGTAGCTGTCCCTGGATTCCAATGATCATGCTTTGTCCATCTATCACACCACATGTAACAAGCCACATGGAATGCAGTTGTGTTAATGTACTGTTTTAAAATTTAATATAGTTGGGGTGCCTGGGTGGCTCAGTTGGTTAGGTGGCTGCCTTTGGCTCAGGTCAAGATCTCAGGGTGTTGGGATTAAGCCCCACATTGGGCTCCCTGCTCGGCGGGGAGCCTGTTTCTCCCTCTCCCTCTTCCTGCCATTTCCCCTGTTTATGCTCCATCTCTCTCTCTGTCAAATAAATAAATAAAGTCTTAAAAAAAAATAAAATAAAATAAAATTTAATATAGTTGACCAACAACCTTCTTTTCTTCTCCAGAAATAAAACACTAAACCTGTAGTAAAAACACAGAACCTGGACAATCTGTATGTCACCTAGGCAGATAATAAGTTGAAGTTGTGCAATTCTGGAACTATAACTTGATAATTTCATGAAGAATCCATCATAAAACTGATTGCATTTTTTGCTCTGGCTCTTGAGCTTGACCTTACATTGTGCTGGTAATTATTCCAGGTATAGAGGCCTGAAACAAACAAACAAAAATGTTACATTCCACAGCTTTTCAGCATTTTGAGACTAGCTCCACTTAACTGGAGACTTGCTTTCCTCCTACAAAAACATCATTTAAGTTTAGATTTCAAATGGCATAAATCCCTAAATCTTTCAGGTAATTTATGGCTTCAGATCCTTTATTCTCTAGGGATTGTCTTCTTCATTGTTCCCTCAGAAAACAAAGGCAAGCAGGAAACATGATATAGGATGCTCCTGGATAAAAGGATTAAATATCTGTGACAATCAAACAATATAATTGAATGCTCACGTCACTTAAATTGCCACTAATTAGGACAGCTTTTAAACAGGTAATTATAAATCTAGTTTTATCTGCCTAACTGAGAAAAGTGGTATTTTGAAGTCGACTGTACACGTACTTCAAGTTAAAAAACAATCTTTCGTTCTCTCATTGACACTAGGTAATTGAGACAAAATATTTTCCGATTTGAACTTTTTGCACATTTTCTACAATAAAACAGAGAAACTTTATCATGGCTTTATAGATAACAGATTCAGATTCTTTATCCAATGTTCAGTGTTTTGGATGAGAGTCATAGTAAAAATTCCCCAAATTTGTAGTTTTACATGAAAACTCTGGAAAACTTAGACTATGAACTGAATCTAATACCAATCAGACTAATTGATGATGATCTTGTTGTTAATGTGCTATGAGAATCTCCACTGAGATCCCTTCTGGAAGAACTTTACCACCTTCACTGGGTTTTCATATATTCCCTGTAATACAATTTCATTTGGCCGAACACATAACTATGTTTTATGGAGGCTCCAGTGAAATTGTTTTAGAGGTAATTCCTGCAAAGAAAATAATCCTGTCACTAAGAACCTGCATCACTATAGCAATCCATTCTTCTGTGTTAGGGAGATGTGAGCTGTAAGACCTCCATGAGTTAACAGCTCAGTGGAGAAACAATATTTTCAAACAAGAAAAAAGAAAAAAAGAGTAAAATAGGAAACCGGCTATATCCACAAGTTAAACAAATGACACAAATGAGAACTAAAGCCAGACATCAGTGGGGAAAAAAAGTCATTGCAGTCACAAATCCTGGGACTGGACATGCTGCCCTTTGAGTTTATTCACTCATGCACTCAGTACTCACTGGGTGACTACTGTGTGTTAGGCACAGTGTTAGACTCTGAGAATATAGCACAGACTGGGACCTTGAAGAATTCGCAATGTAGTCAAGATCAGAGGAGAAACGATGTAGATGAGTAGTGCTGCAATGTGAGCAAGGCCACTCTAGAGAAATGTCCAGCTCCCATGAGTTAGGGAGAGGGGCACTTCTAATGCCTTAGGAATATGGTAAAGAAAGTGCTGAGAATAAAAGATAAGTAATTCATTAATTAAAGAACTATGACCTTTGGATAAATGCCCGGAAGTAGAATTGCTGGATCATAGGGTGGTTCTATTTCTAATTTTTTGAAGAAACACCATACTGTTTTCCATAGTGACTGTACCAATTTACATTTGTACCAACAATGCACCAGGGCTCCCTTTTCTCCACATTCTCTCCACTTGCTATTCCTTGTCTTTTTGAGGACGGCCATTCTAATGAGGGTGAGATGATATTGTGGTTCTGATGTATATTTCCCTGATGATAAATGATATCTAGCACCTTTTCATGTACCTGTTGACCATTTGTATGTCTTCTTTGTAAAAATGTGTATTCAAGTATTCTGCCCATTTTTAATCAGATTTGTTTGTTTTGCTATTGAGTTGTATAAGGAAATGCAAATAGGATCTCAATTACCATGATGATTAAGATATGGAAACAACCTAGGTGTCCATTGTTGGATGAATGGATATATGGTATGCATACACAGTAGAATGTTGTTCAGCCATGAAAAAGGAGATCCTGCCATTTGAGAAAACATGGATGAACTTTGAGGACATTATGCTGAGTGAAATGTCAGAGAGGAAGACTAATACTGTACAGTATCACTTATATGCAGAATCTAAAAAAACAAGGAGTAGTATAGTGGTTACCAGGGGCTAGGGGATGGGGGAAATGAGAGATGCTGGTCAAAGAGTACAAACTTCCAGTTATAAGATGAAGATATTCTGGGGACCTCATGTCCAGCATGGTGATCATAGTTAATAATATTGTATTATATACCTGAAAGTTGCTAAGAGAGTAAGTCTTAAATGTTCGCACTATAGAGAGAACAGTGTAGTTATTTTTTTTTTAAAGATATTATTTATTTGACAGAAAGAGACATAGCAAGAGAGGGAATACAAGCAGGGGGAGTGGGAGAGGGAGAAACAGGCTTCCTGCGGAGCAGGGAGCCCGACGTGGGGCTTGATCCCAGGACCCCGGGATCATGACCCGAGCCGAAGGCAGATGCTTAACGACTGAGCCACCCAGGTGCCCCGAGAACAGTGTAGTTATGTGATGTGGTAGAGGTGTTAGGTAGGACTACGGTGGTAATTTTGTAAAATATCAAATCAACACATTATACATCTTAAACTTACACAATGATTTATGTCAATTATATCTCAATAAAGCTGGGAAAATATCTATTGAGCATCTACTCTGTGTGAAGTTTTACATAGTTTTTTAAAAAATCTTGTTTATTTATTTTAGTTGGAGGAAGAGAGCACAAGTCAGGGGGAAGGGCAGAAGGAGAGGGAGAGAGAGAATCTCAAACAGACTCTGCGCTGAGCAAGCCCGACATGGGGCTTGATTGCACGACCCTGAGATCCTGACCTGAGCCAAAATCAAGAGTTGGAGGCTTAACTGACTGAGCCACACAGGTGCCCCAATTCTTACATAGTTTTAAAGATATATGCTAAATATTAAAATAGAATTAAGTGCTTTGGGAGTTAAAAAAAAAAAGAAAATTTACTATGCCTTTGGAAAAGAGGATTTCAAATGAAGACCCCATAAGGGAGAAAACTCTAAGCTGAGTGCATTTTTTGATAGAGAAATTAAAGAAGATCATTAGAATAATAAGGACAGCAATGTAAAAGGGCATCCGTGTGGGGAACAGAGGAATTCCACTATAGCAAGACCAAAGGAGGCAGGAGTGAAGGACTAGAAAGGGAGAGGAAGCAGATGAGGCCAGAAAATTAGATTGGGGTCAGGTAACAGGCATAGTAGGCCAGCTTATGAGAGCACTAAGTCAGCCTCCAAGAGCTTGATATGAAATCCATGAAAATGAATAATGTCTTCAAGGAAGAAAGTATACATTAAAAGTAGAAGAGCTAAGAGTAGAGAAAGACTAATCCACTTCCTTCCATAAATTTGCTTAGGAAGGCCAGGAAGAATTGCCTACATTAAGTGCTAATTTTACTAGTCTTCACCTATAAAAGAAAGATTATTGATGCACCATTAGCAGACCCCAGCTTTAGTGGTTTTCCCAGCAGTGGGGATGAATTTGCACTAAATGTCAAGACCGCCTTGTTATCACCTTTCCAAAAAGGCTGGGAGTTATTAACAGTTGTAGAGCAGGGTTTAGACACAGACAAAATTCCAAAATTCGGAAGTAGGCAAATTGTTTTTTAGTTCCTACCAACTTTGCAAATGGGAGAGGGGTGGGAGGAGAGATGAAGAGAGGGAGGGAGGGAGGGAGGGAGGTGGAGAGATGGATGTTGAGAAGAGAAAGGGCACAAAACAACATTCCTTTGGATTACAAATCTGTATATATTTCAAGGAAAATGGAACTTATTTCTAATTGAAGTAATTATAACTCAGCAAAATTTGATTTGGCAGAAAATAATGGAACACTAACTAATTCCGTACAACTTTGTTTCTAAACCTCCTTAAATCTCTTTCGTTTGCAGTAAGAGACTGGAGTTTTGTTCCTGGCAGTGTGGAATGGCAAACTACATTCTACCACTCCTAATTGTAAGAGAGAGAAGATTCTTGTCAGATCATTCTGAATATAAAGCAATTATGCAGGAACAGTGATTTTTGAGAATACAAACACACAACTGTGAGCCAATTTCATTCTTCTGAGATGTGCGTCAGAGGGAAACACGGAACATGGAAAGAGTTTGCTAAAATAACAATGAGCACAACCCTGTAAAACAGCTACTTTGATTCTGCCTCGGTGGTGACCTGGGGCAATTTCAGAAGCAAAGGAGCAGAGATTTGAGCCAAAAGTTGGTGAAGGGGATGTGAAGAGAGAGGGCAAGGAGTTACGCATTTCTCAGGAGAAATTGTGAACACTCTTCAGTGACCAAGAACTGGTTGCAGGATATTCATGTGTGATTTTTATATGCAGGAGTAGAACAATTGCTCATCATAATATATGTGACATCTCCATTTAATTTTTATTTTCCATTAATGATTTTTGCCATATAATGTGATTTGCACCCATATTAATGAATGTTGACAATCTATCAGTGCTAAGAATGAACATAAAAATATTCTGGCCTATATTCATCCTTAAATGAATTTATTAAAAAGCTCTTGATATTTCCTAGATATTCATGTCAGGGACAACTGATTTTAATTTGTCTTTTTGAAGTCTTCTCAGAACATTCATTAAGAAAGGCAGGACTGAAAGAATTCATACATCAAGGATTTTATGCATGACAAGTTTCTTGAAAAACACTTAAGGATTGCATGATTCTTGACAACATTTACCACCAGATGATTGCCATTTCCTTACATTAAGAAAAAAAAGTATGTGTATTTGATTCAAATTTAAAACAATGTTGAAATCTTCAACTTGCCAAGACATAAAGTCAGAAATGTAGTCTGTAGAAAAAAGAAAAAAATCACTTTAAATGCAATGTTTATCATTTCAGAAAAAAAAATCATATTCAATTTAATATAAATAAAAATATCTATGCTATGGGAATAGTGCTGATAATTTCCATTATCCAGTCAATAGTAGAAAGAGAATCATGATGAGAAATGGATGGGAGTTGCAGTTTTCAGCAAATTTATAGTTCTATTGTATCTTAGCAGATGAACTTTAAATGAGAGGTTGTGTTGCTTACTTGGAAGTTTTTAAAAATAAACTCATTATAAACAAAGCTGTGGCCTGCAGGCTCCACATGGCACTCAGTACCTCTTCCCATTACACTGCTAGGACCCTAACTTAGGCTCCACTTATGTATTAAGGGGGTACTGCAAACTCTTCCGTTCTGCTAAAGCGTGGAACAGCTTTGGATTTCCCATCCTCACTTGCCCACTTCTAGTCTGTTATGGAGTGAATTGTGTCCCCCAAAAGGTGCTGAATACCCGTGAATGTGACCTTATTTGGAAACAGTATTCCAAGGCTGATTAAATTAAGATGAGGCCATCAGGGTGAGCCCTGATTACGTACAATTTCGTCCTTATAGAGACAGGAAATTTGGACGTAGAATCAGAGGCAGGCACACAGAGAGAATGGTACAGGAAGGCTCAAGGAACTATGAGCAGCCAGGAGAAAGGCCTGAAACAGATTCTCCCCCAGTACCTTCAGCGGGAGTATCCTGATTTCAACTTCTAGCCTCCAGAACTATGACAGCAAATTTCTGTCATTAAAACCACTTAATTTATGGTACTCAGTTACGGCAGCCCTAGCAAACCAACATAGTACCCCATTCATTCTATTCCATGGCCAGCACTTATTGTTTTTAAAACTCCACGTGATTTTACCACTTCCTCCGTGATGACGTGGCTATATTACCTCCCGCACCTAGAGAGCATCAGACATGGATTAGGTGCTTCTAATTATTTGTTAAAAAAAATAATAAATGACCAAATTAATTACCTACCAAGTTAAGAAAAATCACCTCATTCAAAACATTAAGAGAATACACCATCTGTCTTCAACTTGCTTTTCCAATCTTTTCCACGTCTCGTACATTACAACCCAACTTGGCTCTTAGCTGCCCTTCCAAACACCGAGTTTATGCATTGCACCAAAATATTTTCATGCTCTATGCATCAGGCTCTGTGATGTTAATTTTGCACTGATTTTTTTTTATCCCCTGCTAGCCTCTTCTTCAGATTGTAACTGGTCACAGCCTACGTATTTAAGGCCCGTTACCCCACCTACTCTGTGAGCCCCATTATAATTTCCCAACTCAATGTTTGATCTACTCTCTCTGAATCCTCAAGCACTTTGGTGACTAGTTTTAGGCCATTTATATTCTTCCTTGAGATGTGGATATCTGGGAACTAGTTGTTTATCTACAATGAAATGATAAATGATTTGAGGACTGGGACTGTGTTGAATCAGATGAGCACTTCACATAGTAGGAGCGAAAGTAACACTGAGTAGATACTCGGTACATATTTTGAATTAAATTATTATAAATTAACAAAACATATTTAAATGTGATTCTAGGATGGTCTTTGCAGATTTTGCAGGGAAAAGGGAGAAGTGGCAACAGAAACAGAAGTTGCATGAGGTCAGCCCCTCGAGACCAGAGGTGGCAAGAAGAGGGATTCTCCCCTGAAGACACCAGGAAGCAGCCCTGTCCCCACTGTGATGTTAGTTGGGTAAAGCTCATTTCAGAATTATGGCCTCCAGAACGATTGCAGTATTAATTTGTGTTGTTTTAAGCTACTCGTGTTGTGGCAATTTGTTAACAACAGCAAGAGGAAATCAATACAGGACTGAAAGTATTACTTTTGGATACATCAGTATTTCCCTGAGAAATGCTATGGAGAAAAAAGTATGATAATCAAATATACTGGCCACCGTGGCATGTCCCTCTTGGAGATTCGAAATTCACATCAGAATATTAGGCTATGAGGACACATAAAGTAAAGAATCTGTTTAACCCAGCACTTAGCAAAAGTATTTGACTATATAGCCACACACCCCCGCACACACACAAACACACAAACATACAGACAGACAACGCACCATCTATTAGCATCCCAAAGAACACTTTTGGGAAATGCTAATGCAAGCTAATTAGATCATTAGGCAAGTGTTGCCCTGAGTACCACGGAGGTATTTCTTCAGGATACACTCAAACACTACCATCTGACATAGAAACTTACAGTTCCCAAAGTTAGGCTTATCTAGATTCGTGCCATATTCATTGTGAACGTGCCTACCAAAAAGTAATAAAGAGAACGTGATGTTCTAAATAATAAAAGTATTTTACCATTCAAAACGTCAGTGCTTTTGGTATTTAGGAATTTTAAAGTAGTCAAATTTTATTTTATTTTTTTATTTTTTTAAAGATTTTTTTATTTATTCATTTGAGACATAGAGATACAGAGAGAGAGAGAGAGAGAGAGCATGAGCAGGGAGAGAGGCAGAGGGAGAGGGAGAAGCAGGCTCCCCGCCGAGCAGGGAGCCCGATGCGGGACTCGATCCAGGGACTCCAGGATCATGACCTGAGCCGAAGGCAGTCGCTTAACCATCTGAGCCACCCAGGCGCCCCTAAAGTAGTCAAATTTTAAATTGTCCCATTGTAGTGACAGCACCAGGAACTCCTTCTTTGATTTAGCCACTTATTTAAGGATCTTCATAGGTACTCATGAAGTGATTTCTTACACAGGCCCTTCTTTTGATTTTCTAGTACATGGTGGGCACAAGCAAATGGAGATCGGGAGCGAGCTGTGCCGCCAACAAGGGAAATTAAATGCTCTAGATGTGTGTTTAGCCTCAGCAAGTGTTTTGGCCACTTGCAGTTAAGTTCTCCCATTTTTTTCTTTTCCTAAAGCTGAATTTTCTGATTCTAAATCAACAAAAACGACATCATTAAAGCAGAATACTCTGGATCATCCAGTGAGGTTGTTGTCCTATTTTCCTTAAAGCTTGGTAGCGGGAGACGTGGTATCTAAAATCCATGGTTCTTATACTATATGATTGCTGACTAACTCGTTTACTTTATTCAGCCCATGTTTATTGATTGCCTAAGATCTGCAAGTTTTGAGGGCTACTGTAGTGAGGGAAAACAAAAATAAAATGCAAAACCCCCTATCCTTGCCTTCACGAATCTTACAGTGTAGGGGGTGGACAGGCAGACATTGGTCTCAAAATTAAATAAATCTACTGGGCAAGCCGCAGAATAGACTGTTACTGGTAACTTAATTACAACAGCTTTCATTCAAGTACAGCTTGTCTGTAGAAATCAGACCATAGTCAGGGAGTCCTAAGATCATGCCCTGTGCCCAACACAATGGGCTGCCCACTCAGCGGGGACTCTGCTTCTCCCTCTCCCTCTGCCCCTCCCCCTGCTCATGCTCTCTCTTGCTTTCTCTCTCTCTCTCAAATAAATAAATAAATAAATAAATAAATAAATAAATAAAATCTTAAAAAAAAAAAGAAATCGGGTTATACTCAGAATCAAAGACAAGCAGCTTTCTTTCAGAGAAGGTTTATTAGTAGACGTAACCTTGCTTATTTCAAAACAAGGGAACTCCTCAGAGTTTACGTCATAAAATATATCAGGTCTGCTCACGTTTTCTCAGAACTTAAGTTTTAAAACAATCACTCACAAACATAACAAAGCCCACAATACACTTCCGGGTAATCACCAAAAGCAAAACGCAGAATGTTGATCCCCATCACCTGGGGATCGAGGCAACAGCTAGGGTGCGAAATTTAAGAAGTCACCGAAAAAACTCAGTACTCAAGATAAATTACTATAAGAGGATTAATTTTTTTAAAGATTTTTTTAATTTATTCATTTGACAGAGAGAGAGAGAGGTAGGCAGAGGCAGAGGGAGAGGCAGGATCCCCACTGAGCAGGCAGCCCCATGATCCCAGGACCCTGGGATCATGACCTGAGTTGAAGGCAGACACCTAACTGATTGAGCCACCCAGGCGCCCCTATAAGAGGATTAATTCTGATAAAAAATCAAAATGCGTACAAAAATACAGGATGAACAAAATATAAAAACTTGATATAAAGCTAGAATCATTATCACAGGTATTTGACTTAGCCCAGCACTGGTCATTACCCTAATCTGCTGTGTGGCTGTTGTCTGTCTGTCCATCCAGATTCAGCCCTTCCCACCTCCACCCTTCTCCAAAGGTTTTGTACCTCCGGAAGCTGATCTTTAGTGCTTGCCTCAGTGGTCTCTCTTGCTCTCAGCCTTCTGATTAGGCTCAGCCAATGATAATTTAGTGCAGACTAGCAGAGGACAAAGGAGTTAATGAGATTAGGAAATTTATTACTTAGTTCCTTTCCGACTGGGTGGTGGTGATGGCTACGCTCCCATACCAAAGACAGCTCAGCCTCCCTCCCCTGCAGCTTACAGCCCCCTAGCTCGCTCCTTTGAGCCAGGGAGTAGTGATGGCTTTCTCTTTTTGCAAGGATGCTTCTACATCTCTCCTGGGTCCCCATAGCCCTATCTGCACCTCTGTAAATAGATTCTTTATTAAACTCTCCAGCAATATCCTGTTTGAATAGGCTAAATATTCCCCGCTGGGACCCTACAGCCTCATACCAAGCCAGGTCATCTGTATGCAATGCCAAAATACAAACCATGACTAAGCAGTATCTTAATTTACACTCTATGATTAAGAACTTAGTGTGATTGGACCTTGTTCCCAAAGCAATGCCTCCTTATGATCCCTCAAGTATTGGCCTGGCTACTTTGCCTTCCCAGTCCAAATCTGGCAACTTGTTTGTTTCAAAGATGATGAGCAATTTTCTGTGTTTCTTAACACTGGATAAAATACTTGCATGATTAACGCAGTTGAGGTTTTGCAAATACCTGTTGAACTTAGATGATATGAAGTGTCCATTTCATCATTCAGGCATTCAATCAAAATTTCTTTTAATTAGTAGGCCAACTTGAACAAAAACTGGTTGTTTTGTTGTTGTTTTTAACCTGATTAGATAATTAGATCTTTGATGTAATTGGAATGGGCTCTGGGTTGAAACGAACACAAAGGAATGATTTGGATGACTGCATCAGTTCTCATCTTGCAAACCGTGCACTTTTCATATTAATACCAACAAAAACAGTATTCAAGACAGCCTGGTAGACTGACATAAAATATTTATTTAGTAGCATAATTCTTTCTCATGAGGATCATAAAATTTTGGTAACTTAATTTTTTCATTGTCAGGTATGTGGCAGTAATTCAGACAATATTATACTAAATTTTTTTGTTTCTCAAATTTTAGTGAATGTTTCAAGTTTTAATTTTTAAGTATGCATTTATAATTGCCATCTTTTATCATAAAGAAATAAGCTATTTTATTTTGTAATAGTCTAGTGAAAATGAAAGGGAGTAATAGAAGGCAGATATTTATAAAAAGTATTAATTTTCAGCACAATATAAGGACACTGCTATACAAATGGAGATTAGTAGAAAATCCATAATGTCTTGATTGTAAAATATATAATATTCTACTTATTCATATCCAACCACACTTACCTTCCCTCCCTTCTAGTGTAATACAGGTCATAATGTATTTGTGTTTACAGGGGCATATTGGGGGCGCATAACTTACATATCGAAATCTTTCTTACATTCTGCAGCTCTTTAAACTACTGGACATTTCGGAGCCTCATGAAAAACACTAATGTTGACCTTAACTTCTGTGTATTTTACAAATATCCTCTATAAAATCAAATATTCCAGACCTTCGAATTTGGTCAAAATTTTATTTACTCACATTATTTATTCTTGCTAGAATTTTGCAAAGTTTTCATATAAACCTGAGTACTGAGCTTTCAAAAGTATGCAAACAATTCAAATTCCACAAATTCTTCTCAAATAAAGTAAGTCCGAGGGCACAGAGAAAAATGGAACAAATTAGATTTTTCCTGTTGAGATAGATCACTCAAGATGCAATGAAATCAATCTAGTTCTGGTAGCCACAGAAGCATTGTATGAAAGGCAAACAGTGTGTGTGTGTGTGTGTGTTCTCGAGCTTCTCATTTGAAAAAGCAAAGGAGTTTAATTAAATGTGGATTGAGACTTCCAGCCACCAAATCAGCCCTGTTCGATGATAGATGTAAGTAGCTTTGTAGCTCAGGACTGCACACTTAATCCAACCGTGGTTTCCAGCTGCCAAAAATTAAATAAATAAATAAATCCCTGGACTTAACATTTACTTGACGCCTTGCTTTTTTAAGGATTGAAGTGGCAAGTCAGATGAAGGAAACATGGCTAAGTATGTCATGGTGGAGAGGGCTCCATCTCTTCCGGGCCCCCTCTCCAGCCCCTCCCTGAGAGATTACCCAACACAGCACGCACACGCTCACACTCACTGGTATTAGTGTAATAGAGTCTCTCAGGGCTATCACTTCACTGCCCAGATATTTTAAATGTAAATTAGAACACCTACTGAAATGGATTGAAAAGAAAATTCATAAGATCAATTTCACAGGCCAGAGGAGAGCAAACTAATAATACGTATCCAAACAATAGAGTCCATAAAATAGCAAGGATATCAGGCAATTTGCCCAAAAATTACATATTCTGGGTGACCTAAATCCATTTCCATATGCCGCTATGCTACTGTTGTAGTGTTTTGTTTTTTTCCCTCTGGTGGTTTTAAGGCTCTGGTAAAACTCGACCTGCACAGTTTATGAAAGGCTTCCACTGGGTGCCTTCATTTAAAAATTGCATTGGCAGAACAGGTGTAATAGTGATCACCTCAACATCATGTACTTACTGCAATCATTATCAGACTCTGGGGATCAGAGTCCCCGGGCCCCATGGCCGGAGTTCCCAGTGTGAGGGAATGCAAGATGCATAATGAGAATGGCCAAGGTACAAACACCTCATTTCATTTTCATCTGGTTTTTTATCCCTTCTGATCATTTTGGGTTTTTTTTATCTCCTCTGTTATTTCCAGGAACATCCATTTTTAGAATTAGGTATAAGGCAGAGATTTTAGTGATTCTATGCATACACTTTGGAGTTAGATGCATCTGAATTTGAATCCTGATGGTGCCATTTACCTGCCTATGTTTGGGCAAGTGACTTAACACCAGTAAGCCTTTCTCATCTGTAAATGAAAATGGTGCTTAACCCATGGGGCTGTCGCAAGGATTAAATAGCATCATACTAATAGATTGCCTAGCAAACCGCCTAGTGCTGCAGAAGGAAGCTGTTTTATAAGTAGCTTCAAAGTGTGTTTTTCTGCCTGCATTTCTCCTTTTCTTCCAATCAGCCCAACACACTATTCATTTTTCTGTCCCACTTTTCCATCTGCCTCTTGCCATCCACAGGACACAGGCACACCCAAACTCCACATCTCCTCAGTCCTCCTTTCCAGTATCAGCTCCCATCAGTGCCATCCAAAAACTCTGCCATCCGGACCCGCTGAACTTCTCCTAGTCTACACCACTGAGGGCCTCTCCTGGATCCTCACCTCACATGTGCTCTCTCCTCACTGCGTGAACAAACCTCGGTTCACTTCTTAGGACTACACTCAAGTGTCGCCTCTTCATCTCCACACTTGGTTCCTTCTTTCTCTGTATCCCCATTGACCCCCACAGCACTGATCTCCTTGTATTATAATTAATTGTCTATGTATTTGTGCTTTCACCAGCTGACACTGACTGGAGATTAACCACAAGCATCTCTGGAGTTTCGTTCATGTCATTTTCCTGCTCTTGTCCTAATATGTTGACAATCATACCACAGGAGTTCAATACGGTTTTGTTGAGTAGAGGCCTGGTCATCTGTGAAACAGAAGCAGGCACCAGCCAAATCATTCAAGGAAACTCAAAGTTGCACAGCATGGTAACTGCCGTTAATAATACTGTATTGTGTTTCTGAAAGTTGAGGAAAGTAGATCTTAAAAATTCTCATCACAGGAAGAATTGTAACGTGTAGTAATGAATGTTAACTAGGCTTATTGTGATGATCGTTTTGCAATATATACATATATTAATCATTATGGTATACACCTGAAACTAATATGATATTACATGTCAATTATATCTCAATAAAAAATAAAAAGTTTGCCAAACCCCCAATTCGCCATATATTCACACACCATGCATGAATAAGATAGTCCTTGTCCTCTAGACTCTGAGTATCTTTGAGAAGAAATGAATATGTAAACAGCTAATTGCCATATAATATGCAGTAGAAAGGGCCATGGGCAGTCAGGGGAGAAGCATTTATTTAAATATGAAAAGGTGAAAAAAGGCAGAATGGAAGAGTTTAAACCTGTGCCTCTAAAGAACATCTCTAAAGCATTATCAACATTGTTTACTGTTATGGTTTATTTTCAAATTTTATAAGGACAGTAAATTCCAAACATGTGACCAATGTGAAAATCTATGAATTTAATATTCTGGTTAACATAAGCAACTATATAGAGAGATTATTAGTCCTGTGCAATAATTTCAAATTATTCATATTAACATATTCTTAGCACTAAAATTAAATTAACCATAATTGCATCTTTGATGATTCAGAAGGTACGTTAGAATGCTGCAGTGACTCAAGGTCAGTTTGAAATTAGCTCCTACTGCATGAAGCAAATGGTTATTTGAACATTGTTTGAAATATCTGTAAGCAAGCATTTGTTGAAACACTTAGAATTTTGCTACTCAATATATAGGACTATATAGTTGATACTCAAAAGGCCCTTACCTGTCATAAATAACATAATAACATACTTTTATTCCCTCTCTTTGTTCCTCTTCTCCAAATCTAAGAATACAATTCTAAGGCACCTGGCTGGCTTAGTCGGTTAAGTACCCAACTCTTGGTTTCAGCTCACGTCATGATCTCATGGTCATGAGATTGAGCCCCACGTGGGACTCTGCACTGAGCTGAGTATGGAGCCTGATTGGGATTCTTTCTCTCCTCTCCCTCTGCCCCTCCCTCCCTGCTCACTCACTCTCTCTCTCTCTCAATCTCTCTCTCAAAAGTAAATAAATAAATAAATAAATAAATAAATAAATAAATAAATAAATAAATAAATAAATAATTTTAAAAAAGAATACAACCCTATAGGACTAGATATGTAGACATGAGGAATTTATGCAAAATTAGAGAGATGGCCATTTTATTATGGTTCATCCAATGCTTTTAAAATTTTTATTTAATTGGCACAAAAGTAATGACTGAAAGGTTTCAAAGTAAGCACTAGGGTGGTGAGTCAACTGGAATAAACATCCACTAAGAACTGCACTTCAGTCCTTTTTAATGTAACTCTTGATGGGTTAGTAATTCTGTAAGAACTCTTTCACATTGAAATATCATTCATTTTCAAAGGAGACAATTCCTAACCATTCTTCTTAGCATTTTTTTTCTGCCTACTTAATCCATTCAACAAATTTTAACAAATTATGTTATCTTGTGACTTATATTTTGTCCTAAAAATTTTGGAAGGGATTACACAGAGATTCTTAGGCTAGAACCCCATTACCAATATCTGTAAGAGTATTTAGAGTTGACAAGTCATGAAATATAAAGTTGAAAAACAGCAGTAGTTTCTGATGTATGGATTATGGATCATATGTATTTTATTTTTGGATACACGTATTAGCCATAGGTATTATGGATAGAGTACTCACCGAAATGAGAGGGAGGTATATGAAAAATAAACTAAGGAAATTAGAGATCACTGTAAAAAGTTAACTAATATCCACCTTGCTGCTTTTCACCTGCGTTGCACGGGACTGCTGTTACCGTGTCTTCCTGCTGGACCATAATGTGGCCATCCTCACGAGCTTGCTTCAGGATTCGTTAGGAATAGGGATTATGTGTATGATTACACAGCAAATGAAAACATTTAGTGTCGCACAAAAATAGACTATTTCACTGCATTAACATCACCCCCTGCCCCAGCAGAGCATGAGCACAAACAAGCAGAGGGCACCAGTGGCTGAAGCTCCTGGCGGACGCGGGCATCTGCAACTCCTCCATTACAGCTGAAGCCTCCCAAAGCAGCTGTGGACGGAAAGAAGTTTTAATTCTGAGTGAATACAAAAAGGATCCTTCTAAAAACATTCATTTTAGAAAATAGCAGCGCTCTTTTTATTCTCTCAGTCTCATAAAAATATAGACAATAATTGGACAGTACACGGAGACAAGCTTGGATTCTCCCTCTCTGTCTTAATTTGCTTCGTGAGAGGAAAGATGAAGAAAAAAGCTCCCCTTCTATTGTATTTATGTTTTGTGTTGCTTTCATCTAATAAGATAAAAATAATTCAAGTTTTGTAAAAATTTTTTGTATAGGCAATGTAATCTTATGGTTTAAAAATCAAAATGACATATAAATAATATAATGGGGAATAGCCAGGATTTTGAGTTTCTTTTGTATCTTTCAATGTTTCTTTATATATACAGATATGTTATTTTTCCAATTTCTTAGTAAAAGATTGCATACTACAAAGATTGTTTTACACCTTTTTTTTTTTTTGCTTATAATGTATCCTAAAAATTTCTTCTGTAGCAAAATAAAAGATGTTTGCATTCTTTTTTATAGGAGCATGGCTTAGAAGTGCCACTGTTATTAGTTCATTAATTACTTTTAAAGGTCAGGAAAATGCAAGCTCTAAATTTCATGCCCTTCTTTAAAAATACAAGCTTTTAAATGAGATAATATTTTAGGCCAAAGGTGAAAAAGAGTTTAAATCCAGTGCTCTAAGATCTTCAATGAATGTTACAGCTACAAATCAAGAGATGATAGTTTCATGTTCATATTGCCAAATATCGTTGGTTCTGGACAGACAAGGTAAGTACACACTATATAAAACTATATATACTTTATGCATCAGAATAACAGCTGCTGTGTCTAAATACAAAGATCATTCAAAAAACTGGCCACAAAAGCAATTCTTTAAAGATTTATTGAGATTACACTTTGCCTCATAATACTATATTATTTTCAATGACTTGGTATGTATGTGTGTTAATTGTTGTTACTTCCTTTTAAGTAAATAACCTCCTTTCCTTCTATTCCCTGTCTATTGTAAAAATAGGACAGAGCTGAGGGTGTTGGGTATTTGCAAATGAGTTTAGTCTATTGTAGCAATGAGTACTTGTTTTCAATATTTTTAAAGCCATGCCATGTTATTTCATGATATTCTTTTGGATTATCTGAACCACTAGTTCTCTCTGTTGAGTAAGTAAATTAAAACCAACAATATCCACATAATTCTCACAGAGACTTGATGATATCCATCCACAAATAGAGAAATGCAAATGAGAAAGGACCTTCTGGAATCTCTGTCATTTTACAGACAATTCAACCAAATGCAGAGAAGTTAAGCAAAGTTGTCCATGGTTGTACAGCTGAGCCAGAATTTGGTTTCAAGAAAGTTGATTCTGACTGGTCCTCTTGGTCCTGAGAGACACTGATTTATCAGTAAACAAGCCCGTGTGTATGCGACGTATTATGTACAGAAGGAGATGAAGAAAAGAATAGGATCTCTTTTTGTAAGGATATCAAGTATAAACTGAAAGTGTCAAGCTTAGCAGAAAGTTAAATGCAAAATCACTTTTACGTTTTCAAGGCATTCTAAAAGTGAATTATCAAGTTCCTGGCAATTGTTGTTTTAAGCGCAGTGCAGTGTTTGGTTTGTTCCTAGGGCGAAGTCAAGTCCTGTGTGCTTTCTGGGTGGTTTCAGAGTAGGTAGAGCTTTAGAAGGAGCTAGGCGGCCCACTCAGGCATTTTTGGCCTTTGAGTCTGGTAACTGAAAAGCTACTTAGTTACTGTTCCAAAGACAATATTTTTTTTTTTTTTTTTTTATTCATGAGAGACAGAGACAGAAAGAGAGGCAGAGGGAGAAGCAGGCTCCCAAGGAGCAGAGAGCCCGATGCGGGACTCGATCCCAGAACCCTGGGATCATGACCTGAGCTGAAGGCAGACGCTTAACCATCTGAGCCACCCAGGCGCCCTGTTCCAAAGACAATATTGCTGGAGGGAGAAAGCATAATGGATTCAGACAGATGAAGCTTTTTAATTAATAATTATTAAGCACATTGGGGTGCCTGGGTGGCTCAGTTGGTTAAGCGTCTGCCTTCGGCTCAGGTCATGATCCCAGGGTCCTGGGATCGAGTCCCGCATCGGGCTCCCTGCTCAGCAGGGAGCCTGCTTCTCCCTCTCCCTCTGCCTGCCTCTTTGCCTACTTGTGCTGTCAAATAAATAAATAAAATCTTTAAAAAATAAAAATAAAAAAATAATTATTGAGCACCTACTATGTGCTATGGACGATTCTATATTCTGAGAATATAGTGGTCATACCTTCCTGGGGGGAAGGACATTCTTTTATAGTATACTATAATGTGATAGGTGCCATAAAAAGGGTGATAAAGAGTGAGCGGGTTTGTAATTTGAAGCGGGTGGTCAGGGAAGTTGGTAGGGGTTGAACTGTGTCTCCTCCCAAACGCGTACATTGAAGTCCTAACCCCCAACACCCCCAATGTGACTTTATTTGGAAATAGAATCCTTACAGAGGTAATCAAGTTAAAATGAGGTTGTTAGGGTGGGCCCTAATCTAATATGATTTATAAAAAAGGGAAATGTGGACACAGAGATACCCACAGGGAAGATGATGTGAAGATCCAGGGACACGCCCTATGAACATGAAGATGGCCATCTCTAAGCCAAGGAGAGGGGCCTGGAACACAATCTTCCCTCAACAGCCCTCAGAAAGAACCAACCCCGCTGACACCTTTGGGACTTCTAGCCTCCAGAACAGCGAGACAATTAATTCCTGCTGTTTGAGCCATACATTTTGTGATACTTCGCTACAGCCGCTCTGGCAAACTAATTCAGAGAGTCTCATTGGGAAGGCATGTGAGTGAAGATTTGAAGGTGATGAGAAAGTTGGCTCTGAAGTGATTTGAGGAAACAGTGTTCCAGGCAGAGAGCAAAGAACTAAGGCCAGAAGCACGGTAGGTGCGTTGGTGGAACAGCAGGAAGCTGTTGTGGCTGGAGCGCAGGAGCCGATGGGCGAGCAGCCAGGGGTGAGGTCAGAGAGGGGGAAGGCTGAGGAGAGGCACAGAGGTTGTAGAGCCTTGTAAGCCATCCTCAGGATTTTAGCTTTTGCTCCGGGTGAGGTAGGAAGCTACTGGAGGGTTCTGAGCAGAGGAGGTATATGGTTTTTACTTAACAAGATCATTTTGCTACAGTGTTGAGCCCAAACCCTGTAAGTGCTGGGCCAGATAGAAGCTGGGAGACCATGTGGCTGGTGTCCGCCATACTCCGAGCGAGAGATGGTGGTGGTTTGTACCAGGTTAACGAGCTTGAGAAATGGTTGCATTGCAGACCTCTTTTGAAGGTAGAGCAAACTGGATTGTCTGATGGTCTGGATGCGGAGTGTGAGAAAAAGGAAGAAGTCAAGAATAACTCGACTTGTCATTGGTGGCACGGAGGAGAGTGGCAAGGCAAACGGACTGGAGCGAATTTAAGAGAGAATATGAAAAGAAGGATCCCTTACAATGAACACAAACATTTTCAAAGCAGTTTCCTCTAAAGAGGAGCAGGGAAATGGGCGAACTAGACAAAGGGCCAAGTGGGCTAAGAGATATTTGCGGGGAAAGAATAAAAGTATGTTTGCATAGTGATGGGAAGGATCCAGTAAAGGGGGAAACTGCTGAAGTTGGTGCTACTGTGAAGTGCAGAGGGAGCAGAGACCTTGAACGAAGGAGAAGGGCTGGAATGTACGGCTCACTCAGAAGGGCTGTAGGAGGAGTAGTGTTTGCAGGGAGAGCCAAAGATAGCTAGAGCCATAGAGCAAATGTGCTTTTTTCTTCCAGCTCCCTTTAGAAAACAAACAGTCTCAAAAAAGAATTTTAAATTGGCCTCGCTGGAGTCACATGCCCCCCCGCCCCGGCCAGTTGCGTCCAGGGAGGTAAGGTACTGAAATCGGCAATATTTACTAGCACTTCATTTCTCTTGAAAGACTTAACCGTTAAAACCATTAAAAAGAAAAGAAAAAGAGTGAACTGAAAGCAGGCAAAGTAACAGGACACCAAAGAGCTTCTTTTTTTTTTTTTTTTTTTTTTTTTAATTTTTTTATTCTTATGTTAATCCCCTTACATTACAACATTAGTTTTAGATGAAGTGTTCCATGATTCATTGTTTGTGCACAACACCCAGTGCTCCATGCAGAATGTGCCCTCCTAAATACCCACCACCAGGCTAACCCATCCTCCCACCCCCCTCCCCTCTAGAACCCTGTTTGTTTTTCAGAGTCCATCGTCTCTCCTGGTTCGTCTACCCCTCCGATTTCCCCCGCTTCATTCTTCCCCTCCTGCTACCTTCTTCTTCTTCTTCTTCTTTTTTTTTTTTCTTAACATATATTGCATTATTTGTTTCAGAGGTACAGATCTGAGATTCAACAGTCTTGCACAATTCACAGCGCTTACCAGAGCACATACACTCCCCAGTGTCTATCACCCAGTCACCCCATCCCTCCCACCCCACCCCCCACTCCAACAACCCTCAGTTTGTTTCCTGCGATTAAGAATTCCTCATATCAGTGAGATCATATGATACATGTCTTTCTCTGTTTGACTTATTTCACTCAACATAATACCCTCCAGTTCCATCCACGTCGTTGCAAATGGCAAGATCTCATTCCTTTTGATGGCTGCATAATATTCCATTGTATATATATACCACATCTTCTTTATCCATTCATCTGTCGATGGACATCTTGGCTCTTTCCACAGTTTGGCTATTGTGGACATTGCTGCTATAAACATCGGGGTGCACGTACCCCTTCGGATCCCTACTTTTGTATCTTTGGGGTAAATACCCAGTAGTGCAATTGCTGGATCATATGGTAGCTCTATTTTCAACTTTTTGAGGAACCTCCATACAGTTTTCCAGAGTGGCTGCACCAGTTTGCATTCCCACCAACAGTGTAGGAGGGTTCCCCTTTCTCCGCATCCCCGCCAACATCTGTCGTTTCCTGACTTGTTAATTTTAGCCATTCTGACTGGTGTGAGGTGATACCTCATTGAGGTTTTGATTTGGATTTCCCTGATGCCGAGCGATATTGAGCACTTTTTCATGTGTCTGTTGGCCATTTGGATGTCTTCTTTGGAAAAATGTCTGTTCATGTCTTCTGCCCATTTCTTAATTGGATTCTTTGTTCTTTGGGTGTTGAGTTTGATGAGTTCTTTATAGATTTTGGATACTAGCCCTTTATCTGATATGTCATTTGCAAATATCTTCTCCCATTCTGTCGGTTGTCTTTTGGTTTTCTTAACTGTTTCCTTTGCTTTGCAAAAGCTTTTTATCTTGATGAAGTCCCAATAGTTCATTTTTGCCCTTGCTTCCCTTGCCTTTGGCGATGTTTCTAGGAAGAAGTTGCTTCGGCTGAGGTCAAAGAGGTTGTTGCCTGTGTTCTCCTTTAGGATTTTGATGGACTCCTGTCTCACATTGAGGTCTTTCAGCCATTTGGAGTCTATTTTTGTGTGTGGTGTAAGGAAGTGGTCCAGTTTCATTCTTCTGCATGTGTCTATCCAATTTTCCCAACACCATTTGTTGAAGAGACTGTCTTTGTTCCATTGGACATTCTTTCCTGCTTTGTCGAAGATTAGTTGACCATAGAGTTGAGGGTCCATTTCTGGGCTCTCTATTCTGTTCCATTGATCTATGTGTCTGTTTTTGTGCCAGTACCATGCTGTCTTGATGATGACAGCTTTGTAATAGAGCTTGAAGTCCGGAATTGTGATGCCACCGGCTTTGCTTTTCTTTTTCAATATTCCTCTGGCTATGCGGGGTCTTTTCTGGTTCCATACAAATTTTAGGATTATTTGTTCCATTTCTTTGAAAAAAGTGGATGGTATTTTGATGGGGATTGCATTGAATGTGTAGATTGCTCTAGGTAGCATTGACATCTTCACAATATTTGTTCTTCCAATCCATGAGCATGGAACGTTTTTCCATTTCTTTGTGTCTTCCTCAATTTCTTTCATGAGTATTTTATAGTTTTCTGAGTAAAGATCCTTTGTCTCTTTGGTTAGATTTATTCCTAGGTATCTTATGGTTTTGGGTGCAATTGTAAATGGGATCGACTCCTTAATTTCTCTTTCTTCTGTCTTGTTGTTGGTGTATAGGAATGCCACTGACTTCTGTGCATTGATTTTATATCCTGCCACATTACTGAATTCCTGTATGAGTTCTAGCAGTTTTGGGGTGGAGTCTTTTGGGTTTTCCACATAAAGTATCATATCATCTGCAAAGAGTGAGAGTTTGACTTCTTCTTTGCCAATTTGGATGCCTTTGATTTCTTTTTGTTGTCTGATTGCTGTGGCTAGGACTTCCAATACTATGTTGAATAGCAGTGGTGATAGTGGACATCCCTGCCGCGTTCCTGACCTTAGGGGGAAAGCTCTCAGTTTTTCCCCATTGAGAATAATATTTGCTGTAGGTTTTTCATAGATGGCTTTTATGATATTGAGGTATGTACCCTCTATCCCTATACTCTGAAGAGTTTTGATATAGAAAGGATGCTGTACTTTGTCAAAAGCTTTTTCTGCATCTATTGAGAGGATCATATGATTCTTGTTCTTTCCTTTGTTAATGTACTGTATCACATTGATTGATTTGCGGATGTTGAACCAACCTTGCAGCCCAGGGATAAATCCCACTTGGTCATGGTGAATAATCCTTTTAATGTACTGTTGGATCCTATTGGCTAGTAATTTGGTGAGAATTTTTGCATCCATGTTCATCAGGGATATTGGTCTGTAATTCTCCTTTTTGATGGGGTCTTTGTCTGGTTTGGGGATCAAGGTAATGCTGGCCTCATAAAATGAGTTTGGAAGTTTTCCTTCCGTTTCGATTTTTTGGAACAGTTTCAGAAGAATAGGTATTAATTCTTCTTGAAATGTTAGGTAGAATTCCCCTGGGAAGCCATCTGGCCCTGGGCTTTTGTTTTTTGGGAGATTTTTGATGACTGCTTCAATTTCCTTAGTGGTTATAGGTCTGTTCAGGTTTTCTATTTCATCCTGGTTCAGTTTTGGTAGTTGATACATCTCTAGGAATGCATCCATCTCTTCCAGGTTATCTAATTTGCTGGCATAGAGTTGCTCATAATATGTTCTTATAATTGTTTGTATTTCTTTGGTGTTGGTTGTGATCTCTCCTCTTTCATTCATGATTTTGTTGATTTGGGTCATTTCTCTTCTCTTTTTGATAAGTCTGGCCAGGGGTTTATCAATCTTGTTAATTCTTTCAAAGAACCAGCTCCTAGTTTCGTTGATCTGTTCTACTGTTCTTTTAGTTTCTATTTCATTGATTTCTGCTCTGATCTTTATGATTTCTCTTCTCCTGCTGGGTTTAGGCTTTATTTGCTGTTCTTTCTCCAGCTCCTTTAGGTGTAGGGTTAGGTTGTGTACTTGAGACCTTTCTTGTTTCTTGAGAAAGGCTTGTATTGCTATATACTTTCCTCTTAGGACTGCCTTTGCTGCATCCCAAAGATTTTGAACAGTTGTGTTTTCATTTTCATTGGTTTCCATGTATTTTTTTAATTCTTCTTTAATTTCCTGGTTGACCCATTCATTCTTCAGTAGGATGCTCTTTAGCCTCCATGTATTTGAGTTCTTTCCGACTTTCCTCTTGGGATTGAGTTCTAGTTTCAAAGCATTGTGGTCTGAAAATAGGCAGGGAATGATCCCAATCTTTTGGTACCGGTTGAGACCTGATTTATGACCTAGGATGTGATCGATTCTGGAGAATGTTCCATGGGCACTAGAGAAGAATGTGTATTCCGTTGCTTTGGGGTGGAATGTTCTGAATATGTCTGTGAAGTCCATTTGGTCCAGTGTGTCATTTAAAGTCTTTATTTCCTTGTTGATCTTTTGCTTAGATGATCTGTCCATTTCAGTGAGGGGGATGTTAAAGTCCCCCACTATTATTGTATTGTTGTTGATGTGTTTCTTTGCTTTTGTTATTAATTGCCTTATATAATTGGCTGCTCCCATGTTAGGGGCATAGATATTTACAATTGTTAGATCTTCTTGTTGGATAGATCCTTTAAGTATGATATAGTGTCCTTCCTCATCTCTTATTACAGTCTTTGGTTTAAAATCTAATTTGTCTGATATAAGGATTGCCACCCCAGCTTTCTTTTGGTGTCCATTAGCATGGTAAATGGTTTTCCACCCCCTCACTTTCAATCTGGGGGTGTCTTTGGGTCTAAAATGAGTCTCTTGCAGACAGCATATCGATGGATCTTGTTTTTTAATCCAGTCTGTTAGCCTGTGTCTTTTGATTGGGGCATTTAGCCCATTTACATTCAAGGTAACTATTGAAAGATAGGAATTTAGTGCCATTGTATTGCCTGTAAGGTGACTGTTACCGTATATTGTCTGTGTTCCTTTCTGGTCTATGTTGCTTTTAGGGTCTCTCTTTGCTTAGAGGACCCCTTTCAAGATTTCCTGTAGGGCTGGTTTTGTGTTTGCAAATTCCTTTAGTTTTTGTTTGTCCTGGAAGCTTTTTATCTCTCCTTCAATTTTCAATGACAGCCTAGCTGGATAGAGTATTCTTGGCTGCATATTTTTCTCATTTAGTGCTCTGAATATATCCTGCCAGTCCTTTCTGGCCTGCCAGGTCTCTGTGGATAGGTCTGTTGCCAATCTAATGTGTCTACCATTGTAGGTTACATATCTCTTCTCCCGAGCTGCTTTCAGGATTTTCTCTTTGTCTCTGAGACTCGTAAGTTTTACTATTAGATGTCGGGGAGTTGACCTATTTTTATTGATTTTGAGAGGGGTTCTCTGTGCTTCCTGGATTTTCATGCCTGTTTCCTTCCCCAAATTAGGGAAGTTCTCTGCTATAATTTGCTCCATTATACCTTCTGCCCCTCTCTCTTTCTTCTTCTTCTGGGATCCCAATTATTCTAATGTTGTTTCGTCTTATGGTATCGCTTATCTCTCGAATTCTGCCCTCATGATCCAGTAGTTGTTTATCTCTCTTTTTCTCAGCTTCTTTATTTTCCAGCATTTCATCTTCTATATTACTGATTCTCTCTTCTGCCTCATTTATTCTAGCAGTTAGCGCCCCCAATTTTGATTGCACCTCATTAATAGCCTTTTTGATTTCTACTTGGTTGGATTTTAGCTCTTTTACTTCTCCAGAAAGAGTTTCTCTAATAACTTCCATATTTTTTTCAAGCCCAGCTAGTATCTTTAAAGTGATGATTCTGAACTCTAGATCTGACATCGTACTAATGTCCGTATTGAGTAGGTCCCTGGCAGTCGGTACTGCCTCTTGTTCTTTTTGTTGAGGTGATTTTTTCCGTCTCGTCATTTTGTGCAGAGGAGAATAGATTAATGAGAGAACAAAATGCTAGCAGAGTAACCACGTCCCCAGAAAATATACTCTAAACAAATCAGAAAAGACCTGAAGCAGTGGGATAAGAAGGGGAAAGAGAGAAAAAAGAAAAAGAAAAAAAAAGAAAAAGATAAAGATAAAAACAAAAACAAACAAAACAAAACAACAACAACAAAAGAAAAACCAGAATGTGATCAAATATGATCTATATGGTATATAGATCAGTGCCACACACTAGATTTGGGGTGTGTTTTGGTCTTTTAGAAGAAAGTGTCTCCCAAAATTTTAAAGAAAGAAAAAGATATATGTACAAAAATAAGGGTTGATATGATGAAGGGATAGAAAATGACTGTAAAAATGGAAATTATAAAAAATTTTATAAAAGGAATTGATAAGAAGTTGTTTGAAAAAGAAAGAAGAAGATTTAAAAAAGAAAAAAGAAAAAGAAAAAAAAAGGGAGAGGATGTGATCAGGCAGGGGAATAGAAAACACCATATACTAGAGATTTAGGGTATATTTTAATCTGTTAGAAGAAACTATCTCAAAATTTTAAAGAGAGAACAACTTATATATATAAGCCAAAAATATGGGTAACTACTATGAAGGGATAGAATATGACTCTAAAAATGAAAAATAAAAATGTTTTTTTTTTAAAAAAAGGGATTGATAAGATGTTGTTTGAAAAAGGGAAAAAGAAAAATTCAAAAAGAAATAAAAAGACAAAAAGACAGTTAAAAAAAAAATTAACTTTAAAAGACTAAGGAATCATGGTAAAAAAGCCATGGATTCTATGTGCAGTATTCCCCTAGCGCTGGAGTTCTGCCGTTCTCATTGATCGGTAAACTTGGTCTTGGCCGGCTGTTCTCGCTGATCTTCTGGGGAGGGGCCTGTTGCCGTGGTTTCCAAATGTCTCTGCCGGAGGCGGAAGTGCCCCGCCCTTGCCCCCTCCCGGCTAAGTCATCTGCTCAGGTTTGCTCTCCGGGGCTTTTGTTCCCTGCGAGCTTTCCGTACAGCTTTGGAGGCCAAGAGTGAAAATGGCGGCCTCCCAATCTCTGCCCCGGAGGAGCCGAGAACTCGGGGCCCCGCTTCTCAGTGAGCCCCCAGAGAAAAGCTGTCAGTCACTCCCGTCTCCCCGGTCTCCGGCTGCACTCCATGCTCAACCGGCCTGTGACCGCGCGTTTCTATCTCTGGCACCCGACCCGGTCTGGAGTCTCCAAACCCAGCAGATCCCTGCGGTGCCCTCCCGCGCGGCTCCTCCCCGGGTAGGAAGGTGAGTCTCCCCGGATCTGCCGCTTGTTGGGTCCCTGCTGGAGGAGCAGTGGCCCGACTGTGCCGCGGATCGCGGTTAATGGCAACCCCAGCTGAGAGCCCGCGCCTGGGCTCCGCCTCTGCAGCCGGCTTCCCTGCTCCGATACCTGGGAGCTCTGCCGCCCTCAGGCACCCCCGGTCCTTCTGTGACCCCGAGGGTCCTGAGACCACACTGTCCCGGAGGGTTCCACCCCCCGCTTAGCCACCAGAGTGACGTCCCTCGGCGGAGCAGACTTTGAAAAGTTCCGATTTTGTGCTCCGCGGCTCTATCACTTGCCAGAAGCGGCCGACGGAGGCCCCTCCCCCGCCGTCTATCCTCCCGAATATCGCCTCGGATTCACTTCTCCGCCCGTCCTACCTTCCAGAAAGTGGTCGCTTTTCTGTTCAGAAAGTTGTTGCTCTTCTTTTCTTTGATCTCCTGTTGGGTTTGTAGGTGTTCAGAATGGTTTGATCCCTATCCAGCTGAATTCCTGAGAGGAGACGAAATCCAGGTCTCCTACTCCTCCGCCATCTTGCTCCCCAAAGAGCTTCTTTTTTAAGAAAATACTTAAAATAATATAGTCTATAATACTATAATGAATGTAAACATGCTGTATGTTTCAAACTAGGATCAATGCATCATTATGTTGCTTGGGAGTTTGGGAACAGGAAAAAGAGAAAAAAGTGAGCCAACATACCAAGAACAGTAAAAACCCTGAATATAAAATTCATAAATCCTAAGTGTTCCTTGACTTTCTTTTTTTATTCTTTTCTCATTGACACACTGCTGTACTCTTACTTTTAAATTGGTAGAGTTCATCACTATAGACATTCTCTGAAAGGTGGCTCCTTTTAGATTATGGAAGCAGTAGGTTCAGAGGAAGTACTTTTATGAAGTAGGCAGTTGTAGCTTGTTTCAAATCTGTATCACTTAAGTGAAGCAGAGAGTTGAACAGAATTGCTCAGTGCATATTTTGAAAAAAAAAAAAATCGGTTGGTCAGGCTGTTATTATCGACCTCCCCAAAGAACTGGGGCTCTAATTCCGATGCATAATTATTCAACTTCCCAATTCACTTGAATATATACACACTGCTTTAGTGATCAGCTTCTGGATAAGAGAGGGGCAAATTGGAAGAGATAGAAAATCAAAGTGGATGTCTATTAATGCAATTCACAATTCAAACACCTAGAGTGAAACCAGACCGAGATGGAAAAGAAGAAAGTTAACAAAGAATTCCAGCTCCTTGACCCTTATACTAGAGGAATCCCTTGACATATTTTTAAATGCCTTTTCAGCAGACGCCTTAAATTTGAGTATAGTCTTGATTCTCATTGAACTACCCGGTTAACTTGGACCAAGCCACTTACCATCTTTGAGCACTGGTGAATACATTTAAAAAATCGTAAACTGAGGTGAAACATTAATTGCTGCTTATTATGATACTCGACTATATATGGTTATAGCAATATTATATATGCATTATATGCATGTATATCTTACGCATATGTATCTATTCTATATATATTACATATATGTGATATGAACTGGGGATGATTTATTTTATTTTATTTCAGGTCTATGTTTTTGGTTTTTTTTTTAAGATTTTATTTATTTATTTGACAGAGAGAGACACAGCGAGAGAGGGAACACAAGCAGGGGGAGTGGGAGAGGGAGAAGCAGGCTCCCCAATGAGCAGGGAGCCCGATGCGGGGCTCAATCCCAGGACCCTGAGATCATTACCTGAGCCGAAGGCAGACGCTTAACGACTGAGCAACCCAGGCGCCCCCAGGTCTATGTTTTGATGATAAATTGCAGAGACTTAGGCATCATGCTTAGCCTTCATGTTTCTTCATTCATAACTTTGCCCCATTGTTTTGAGAGTCACATGCAATTTTATATAGTTTCTGCCACATGTGGGCACCTAAAACTATAAATTACTGATATAGTTATTTTTATCTGTGTTCGTATTCCTTGGCTTCAAATGTTACCACATATTTTGAAGATTCATAATTATCTCCACCTTCCATTTCTCATTTTTAGTTCCAAAACCAAAAGAGAAATGATACCATATACATTTCTACTATTGTGTATCATTATCCCTATACTTCTAGTATTGGATGCAACAGAGGTTGAGCTTATTGGGAAAAAAATGTGACTCAGAAGTAGAAATGAGTCATATCAAGTACTTAGAAACGTGTGCTGTGAGAATGATTGGTTACACTTCTACAGCACTAGATCACTAGGCTTTGAGGGAGCATGCTCTTGTAACATCAGTGATTTTTCTAAGCAGATCAGGATCTCCTGTCAATTATGAAAGAGACCATCTATAATTTTGCTTACCATCATGTCTGGCAGAAAAATGTCGAAGGCCTCGGTGATCTCATTTTAGGTTCCTTTAAAACTTACGGAAATTAGATCAGTCAACAACTGCCAAGCTCGCGATTGTACATTTAAATAAATAATAATAGATTTAAAACAAATATAAATACTACTATATAAAATTCAAGTATTATATTCTGATGTATTTTTATTTATTTGTTTGAGAGAGAGAGAGCACATGAGCAAGGGGAGAGTCAGAAAGAGAAGCAGACTCCCCGCCGAGCAGGGAGCCCAATGTGGGACTGGATCCCCGGACTCCGGGACCATGACCCAAGCCGAAGGCAGAGGCTTAACCAACTGAGCCACCCAGGTGTCCCTATTCTGATGTAATTTTAATACAACACTATGTTTTCATACTTTAATTTCCATTGCATTTTTGTGTAACTTTTTTTTATCATCTTCATTGTTATATAATTGACACACAATAAAATTAACTATTGAAATTTCCAATTCAATGGTGTTTAGTATATTCACAGAGCTCTACAGGCATCACCACAATCTAATGTGGGAATATTTTTATCAACTCAAAACTAAACCCTGGGCGCCTGGGTGGCTCAGTGGTTAGGCGACTGCCTTCGGCTCAGGTCATGATCCTGGAGTCCCGGGATCGAGTCCCACATCGGGCTCCCTGCTTGGCGGGGAGTCTGCTTCTCCCTCTGACCCTCCCCCCTCTCATGCTCTCTCTCTCTCTATCTCATTCTCTCTCTCAAATAAATAAATAAAATCTTTAAAAAAAAAAAAAACTAAACCCATATCCATTAACATTCAATCCATAATCCTTCCTCCCTCATATTCCCCAGCCCTAGGTACTAGGCTAATATACTTTCTGTCTTCACAGATTCACCTATTATGAATTGTTTTTTATAAGTGGAATCATGGAGGGGGGCCTGGGTGGCTCAGTCAGTAATGTGTTGGACTCTTAATTTTGGTTCAGGTCATGATCTCAGGGTCCTGGGATTGAGCCCCACCTTGGGCTCTGTGCTCAGTGCAGAGTCTGTGTCCCTCTCCCTCTGCTCCTCTCCCTGCTTCTGCTCTCTCTCTTTCTCTCTCTAAGGTAAATAAATAAAATCTTTTAAAAAAAATGGAATCATGGAATATATGGCCTTTTGTAATTGGCTCCATAATGTTTTCAAGGTCCGTCCATATTGTAGCATGCACTGGCAGCTTATTCCTTTTAATTGTCAAATAACACTTTATTATATAGTTACACCACACCTTATTTATCTATTCATTGGTTAAAGGACATATATGATAGTTCCATTTTTTTTTTCTATTTTGGATGATGCTACTATGAATATTCATGTGCAAATTTTTGTGTGGACATGTATTTTATTTATCTTGGGTATACACCTAGAATGGAAATGCTGGGTCATATGGTAACAACGTAACATTTTGAGGAACTGCCAAAATATTTCCAAAGTGGCTGTGCCATTTTATATTCTTACCAGCAATGAATGAGGATTCAAACTTCTCCACATCATTGTCAACACTCATTACTGGCTATCTCTTTGGTTATAACCATCCTGATGGGTGCAAATTAGTATCTCATGTGGTTTTAAGTTGCATTTTCCTAATAATTACTGATGTTAAACATTTCTTTATGTGTTTATTGTCCATTTGTATATCTTTGGAGGAATGTCTACTCAAATTTTTTGCCCATTTTTAAATTCAGTTATTGTTTTATTATTGGGTTGGAAGGGATCTTTATATATTGTAGATGTATAAAGGTCCATCATCAGATAGGTGATATTTTCTCTTATTCTCTGGGTTGTTTTTTAACTTTCTTGTTGGTATCATTTGCAGCATAAAGTTTTTAATTTTAATATAGTCTAATTTTTTGTTGTTGTTGCTGTTGCTTGTGCTTTGGGTATTATATCTAAGAAACCACTTTCTAAATCAAGGCACAGAGATTTTCACCTATGTTTTCCTCTAAGCCTTTTATACTTTTGCTCTTCCTTTTAAGTTTATAATATATTTTGAGTGGATTTTTATGAATAATGTGTGGTAGGAGGTCCAAATTTATTCTTTTGTATGTGGATATTCAGTTGTCTGGAGACTATTTGTTGACAATTGTTCTTCACCCATTGATTGGTCTTCACACCCTTGTCAGAAATCAACCGACTATAAATGTATGGGTTATTTCTTAATTGTCAGTTCTATTTGTTGATCTATAAATTTATCTTTACACCAGGATTACTGTAGCTTTATAGTAAGATTTGAATTCGGGCTTTGTTCTTGTTTTTAAAGGTTATTTTGGCATCTGGGGTCCCTTGCTTTTCCATATAGATTTTCGAATTAGCTCGTCAATTTTTGCAGGGGGTCTGGAAGCCCTCCGGTGATTCACTGTGGCATTTCCTCCCAGAGTGGTCACCTCTTCTTGCCCAAGCTGCCTCTGTCACTTGGGCTACTCGGGGGAAAACATTGTGTCTGCCCTCAATTTGTGAACAGTGTGAGCTCTCAGCTAAAAGGCAAATGATTCAACTTTGTGAATTGATCAACAAGAGTAGGGAACTTTTTGCAACTTTTTGTAACTCATCGTACCTGGGAGCTATGTTTGGGGCTCCGGACGTCCTAGAACATTTTTTGGGTGTCCTTGCCTGTTTGTTTGCAAAATTTTCAATGCCCAGTGTTCCTGGTTTCCACATAAGATTCTTAAAGGTATAGCTTTTCATTAGTACTTGTAATGGGGAGTATATTCAATATGCAACAAATAATTTCACTGGGCTTTGCTGTCAGTTAACAAATGCACTTGTGGAAGCAAATAGCTCTTGAGAGGAATTGGCATCCTTAAAGTAGCAATAGACAAGCTCCAGATGAATACAAACTAACTAACTTCAATACGTGCTGATCTTTGCCAGCTTTGCTTGCGAGCAAGATGCTTTAAGAATGCCCTTCCACATCTTGACATAGATATGATGGGTATCTGTAAAGAGACTCGAGCTCTACTAATCATGGTTTTTGTTTTCTGTCTTTTATGATGTTTTGACAATTTGGGGGGACCTGTGGACCTGGGGAGGGGTTAGCTAATTCCTAGAGACAGCTAACAACTTGCCTGTGAGCATGCATCCGATATGCAAACCAATCAATCCGTCCAGCTCTACCTCAGTTTCATTTTCAGACTCCTGCAGTCAGGAATATTATTCCCCTAACCTAAATCACCCCAGATCCAGGGACCGGACAACTAGGGATCACTGCTATAACCCAGAGCCTATCAAAATTATTCAAACTATCCATTCCTAAGCTTGCTTAGCTTGCCTGCTCTACCTTGCCCATTTCTTCCTTCAAAAACCAGAATATAAAGGCTTTGAGCCCCACTTTCCCCTTGCTCCTTCTGCCACCTGACTGAGCATGCTGTTTCCCCACGTGGCCCTGTGTGGAAGGGCGTGTCTCCTCCTCTAGGGAACTATTTAGCAACATTATTTTCTTTCTTTCTTTCTTTTTAAGATTTTATTTATTTATTTGAGAGAAGTGAGAAAGAGAGAGAGAACGGGCAGGGGGAGGATCAGAGAGAGAGGGAGGAGCACACTCCCCCCTGGAGCCCGATGGAACAGGGAGCCCGATATGGAGTTCCATCCCAGGACCCTGGGATCATGACCTGAGCCGAAGGCAGAAGCTTTAACCAACTGAGCCACCCAGGCGCCCGTAATAATATTTTCAATGGCAATGATCCTCTGATCTATTGGCCTCTTTATATCTGGAAAAAAAAAAAAAATCTCAGGTGCATTTTAGGAACAGAAACCTATGATACAAAGCACTTTTTGCTATATTGTTACATGGAGGGGTAATCTATGAAGGGATAAAGAGCACTTACTTCCCAGAACAGGCTAGCCCCCACCCCTGCCATGGTGACCTGTCATGTCATGTTGGAGTCATGTAAAAAAATGTGTTCTAGCTTCTCTGATATTTACTTGGCAGAATACAATAGCTACCAAATAATACATCTCAGATTATGGGTAGATTCAGTAAGTCCCCTAGCAATGTTTACCACGAGTTAGCACAAATGTATTCAACCAATTAATCTTTCAGAACTTCGAAACCTGGTAACAATTACAGTGAAATTTTTACTTATGTTAACATCATAGGATTGGGAGAAGGAAAACTTGTCATCTCTTTAAAAGAATATTGAAAAGCTTGCAAAGACTTTTTTAAACATTACTCTTATGAGATATGGCAAGTTGTGTGCAATCTGGGCCTCAAGAGAGGGAAAATATCTACTACACATGATAGAAGATGGTGACATTTTTGCAAATATTAATTAAAAGAATGTTATGATCACTTTTTATAATGACCCCCTCCAGAATTTAATATATAATCCAGACATGCTTCATAACATTGATCAGGAAATGTTGAATATATGGAGCTTGATGAGTGACTGAAGACCATGTATGAAGAGGTTCCAGTGAGTCCTCAAATCTGTGCAAAAGAGGATCACAAGAAGATGAATCAGTAAACAAGCCATCCAGTTACTCTTGAAACTAACATGCATCCTGAATTAAACAAAGGTGAAACCATCACCTTGTCCAGTGGTGAGTGTTAGAAGAGTGGCAAGGGAGGACCAAGACTGTTTCATCTGGATATTAGACAATTAAATTTTTTTGACATCTTCAGTCCTGTGCTTTCAGATACCCTTCTTTCTACAAAGAAAAGAAAAAAAAAAAATCCTCAAACTTTAAAGTATGTTGTGGATTTATTTATCCTCAGGTTCATGTTATTCTTGCATTAAATCTACCTTTTTTGTTTTAGATTAAAAATAAAACTTTCAATTTTGATATTGATTGCATTGAATCTGTGGATGAATTTGAGGAGTATATTAGTTTCCGATTGCTGGTATAACAAATTGCCACAAACATAGTGGTTGAATACAGCACAAGTTTATTTTCTTACAGTCCTGGAGGTCAGAAATGCAAAATGAGTGTCACTTAGCTAAAGTCATGACATCCACAGGGCTGGTTCCTTCTGGAAGCAATGAGGGGAGAGTCTGTTCCCTTGCCTTTTCAGTGGCTGGTGGCTGCCTCTGTTCCTTGGCTTGTAGCCCCTTCCTCAACTGTCAAAGTTCATGACTCCAATCTCTGCTTCAGCAATTTCATTGTCTTTTGACTTTGACTCCTCTTGTGTCCTTCTTATAAGGACCATATGATTATACTCTGTGTATCTGGATAATCCAGTATAATCTCTCCCTGTCAAAATCTTCAATTAAACCATGTCTGCAAAGTCTCTTTTGCCATATGAAGGGGCATTCATAGGTTCCAGAGATTAGCATGTGCACATATTTGGGGCAGGGTATTATTGCCACTCAGAGTATTTCCATCTTAACAATATGAAGTCGTCTGAGTCATGACCATGGGATGTGTTTTCATTTATTTAGATCTTCTTTAATTTCTTTCAACGGTGCTTTGTCATTTTCAGTGTATAAATTTTTTCACTTCTTCTGTTAAACTGATACCTGAGTATTTTATTCCTATTGATCTATTATAAATGGAATTGCTTGCTGAACTTCATATTAGAAATGATTAATCTAGACCCAGAAATGCAAATGATTTCTGTATATTAATATTGTATACTGCAATCTTATTAACTCATATATTAGTTCTAATGGCTTTACAGTGGATTACTGAGGATATTCTATATTCAAGACCATGCCATCTGAAATGGGGATTATTTTATTTCTTCTTTTCCAATCTGGATGACTTTTATTTCATTTTCTTGCCTACTTGCCCTGGTTAGAACTTTCAGTAAAATATTGAATAGAAATGGTGAGATCAGACATCCTTGTCTCCATTACATATTTATTATAAATGAAATCTCAAACTAAATTTAGAAAAATCAGAATTTATAGGTAGATAAAGTGTCAGAAAATAAAATCATCTGTACTTCTGCATTTGGGTGAAGTAGTTTGTGACAGATCAAGTTACTACTAAGAACAAGGGGGGGAAGAGCCAAATGAAATGTAAAATGTATAATAAAATGATCATTTTTAATCACACTGGAAAGTTGTGGAAGCAACATGTACCAGAGGAACTATGGTCCAGGATTGTCTTGAATCTTGGGAAGGTGAGCTGATTATCTGCAAGCACATTTTTTGGAAAGCATCTGCAATTTTGGACGGGGCCTAATGTCTGAGAATATGAACTTGGCCTGTGTCAAAAGCTTTAGAGGCAAGGGGCCAACATAAGAAATGAACCAGACATAGACTGAGTCCTAATAAAACTGAAACCTAAGCTTTATTCAGCTCAGTTTTAATGTGATCAGCGTTCTTCTCTATTTGTGTACATTTAAAAATTTACAATAATTTGGTTATAAAGGATCATATAATTGAATACTGAGAGAGAATAAAACTACAATAAAAACACACCTATAAAAACTCAAGTGTTAAAAAGTCATCAGACCAGAACAAAATAACCTTAATTGATATATTCAAGGAAAAAAGAAAAAAAATGAGAAAAAGATGAAAAGATGAAAAATTTGCCGGATAATTGGATTCTATAAAATAAATAAATGGAAATACTAAGATGGACAATTTTATACTGATAATTCTATGAATGAATTTAACACAATAATATAAAAATCAAATGCCAGAATATACAACTAAAATTTTTCCATATGTGTTTCTAAAATTTCATGTGTCGAAAGAAGAAATTAAACAATATTGAATACCATAGCATACATAACCCATTAAACTTGCTAGATGCAGTCAATGCAGAGTTTAGAAAGAAATTTACTACTTAAGTGCATTTTTAGAAAATAAATACCTAAAAAAAATGTCAGTGATTTAAACTTGATCTCACTAAGCTAGGAAATCTAACCTATATAATGTAGAATGATGCATATAAATAAGATAAAAATATAAGTCAACAAAACAGAAGATAAAATATGCAATAGAGAAAAATTAACAAAGCCACAATTTGGTTCATTGGAAAAATTAATAAAAGTGATAAACTGCTGGGGCTCAGTCAATTAAGTGTCTGCCTTCAGCTCAGGTCATGATCCCAGGGTCCTGGGATTAAGTCCCACATCGGGCTCCCTGCTCAGCGGGGAGTCTGCTTCTCCCTCTGCCTTCCCCTGCTAGGGCTCGCTCTCTCTCTCCCAAATAAATAAAATCTAAAAAAAAAAAAAAAGTGATAAACTGCTATCAAGACATATAGAAAATAGAAAAAAAGAAAATACACATTACCAATATCAAGAAAGAAAAAGAGGATTTTTTTTTTTTTTGAGAGAAAGAGAATAGTGGGGGGGAGCAGAGGGAGAAGGGGAGAGAGAATCCTAAACAGGCTCCATGCTCAGCATTGAGCCCCACAAAGGATTCAGTCTCACAACCCTGAGATCATGACCTGAGCCAAAATCAAGAGTCAGATACTTAACCAACGGAGCCACCCAAGAGCCCCAGAAAAAAGAGGATTTTAATATAGAAACTAGATTCAGTAAAAAGAGAATGAGAACATGTTTTGAAAGAATGAAAGTCAATGATCTAATTAGAAAGTACATTGAATCTTGTCATTTTTCTTTTCAAAAATCTTGCAAAATCTTCCTGTTGCCCTGAGGATGAACAAGGGCAAGTATGATCTGCTGCTTGTCCATAGATTAAGCTCATCTGCTGATACTGGACCTGCTCTTCCCTCTCGAAGCTACAGCCATACTGGCCACTGGCTTCCTTCAGTCCCTCATATATACAGAGTTCTAACCAGTATCAGGATTTTCACAAATGCTGCTGCCTCTGCCATAGACTAGGTAAGCCAAAGAATCTTTAATAAGGCCGCTTACTCTTGAGAGTCCTTGAAAGCATACTTGGCAATCTTGGTTTAACATGACATGATTTCTTGGGCTATGAAAAAGTCCAGAGCATAATCTCCAAATAGACTATTGCGGTGAACTCTGTAATTTATTTTTCTTGAATTTAAAAAATAGTGATTTGGGGCGCCTGGGTGGCTCAGTCGTTAAGCGTCTGCCTTCAGCTCAGGTCATGATCCCAGGGTCCTGGGATCAAGCCCCGCATCAGGCTCCCTGCTCTGCAGGAGGCCTGCTTCTCCCTCTCCCACTCCGCCTGCTTGTGTTCCTGCTCTCGCTGTCTCTCTCTCTCTGTCAAATAAATAAAATCTTAAATAAATAAATAAATAAATAAATAAATAATAGTGATTAAAAGATAGTCCATAACGACATAAAAGTAGAAAAGAGAAAAACCAATCCATATTCCAATCTTCCAAAAGAAAAGTATTGTTAACATTGTTGAGTAGAGTTTTATACTTTATTTTTATGTAACGAAATTTTAAGTAGCTTTCCACATTATACTTTTTATGAGTTTATAATGTTCCATTATATGGCTGTATCATAAATAATCACTTCCTTTTGATGGAAAATTAACTTCTGATTCTTCTCTATTACAAATAATACTTTCATAAACATGTTTTTTTCGTAAAGCATTTTTTGCTTTTAGAGTTATTTCCTTAGACCATATTTCCTAATTGTGTCACTATAGGTCAAAAAGTATGGACGATTTTGGAGTGATTACTCCATAATGCCAAAGTACTATCTAAAGCAAAATGCTACTGCTCACTTCATTAGAAGAGTATGGCAGTGCCCACTCTTATAAGTTCTTCCTAAGATTGGATTTTCTCAATTTTTAATATATTTTCTAATTGGGTAATGGATACTTTGTTTACTTTAAAGACAAATTTCTATATATTTTATTATAAGTACTTTCTACAGAGGTTCGTGGTTCAGTTACATTTTTCCTTGTTTGTACATATTTTTACTCCTTTTTTTATTGCAAGAATATTGTCTTTAGGTTGATAACTTTTCAGACCACTTGAAATCATCAGCAGTAAAGGTACACAGCCCACGTGTATAGAATAGAAAGCAATGTATAGAGGACTTTAAGAAGAAACGGGGGTATTAGTTTTCTTGAAAAGTACTTGAATTGACCTTCAAACCATTCATCACACAATTTATAGAAATTAACCATTCCTCAATTTGTTGTTCTTTACTACTCCTTGCAAAGCACTGTATTAGACGTAGTTAAAAAGCACAAAGTTCCTAAAGCATATCTGCTCTGTAGTGGAGTGAGGTTGCTGATAAAATTGTTTATTAGCAATTTGTCAAGATAACCGTGTCATTGTGTATCGTAAAATGCCCATGGGCCAAATGTAAATTATTCATAAATTAACATAGGAAAAGCAAAAGCCAGATCAGCAAGTTGAAGGTCATAGCTACCTGATCCACTGAAATGCTAATCAACCCATAATTATTAAAGATGAATATAGATAGAAATAAGAATTTCTGAACAAAAACTACACATTATCATGTACCTTAATTCACTTAATAAAGCTTCCAAATTAAATTTATGAAATTGTTAAAAGTCAGTCTCAATTCCTCTTTAATAAATGTAAAATTCTTCTAGCAAGACCGATACAATGCAGACGCCTAGAGCACCATAAATGGCGTTAGGGGAAAAACCTCACAGAATTTATTTCCCACTAATAACAAACAGAACAAAGACATTTTTTTTCTGATTGATAAATGCTAACTTACACCTACTTGGCAAGCAACTAAATGTGTCTGTACAACAATGTAGATGATCTGTCACTCTTGGTTAATTACTTTCAGTTTCCATTAAGGATTCATCTTAATGCTATATGATAGAAAATAATGTTTGTGTGCATCTCAGATTTTTTAGTATCATAAACAATTTTATTACCAAGTATGTCAGATCATTTCAAGTGAGTAGATATCCCTTGGCCCTACGTGTTTACAGCACTTTTGGCTGCCAGCTTTATCACGGTGAGGACAACCCAGGTCCTGCTTTCAATGATACTGCAGTAATGGATATGTTTCTGATAGAACTGGGATTTCTGTTTGTCAAACATTTTGTTGATTAACAGCTTCCCACCCCCAGAACTGTCCACATAGCTCAGCTCCAGGGAATTGACCAAAGTGTCAATGAGAGTACAAAAGACCCTCAAATGGGTACAAATCAAGAGCTAACAAAAAATAGTATATTTTATTTATTGAGCATTTTTTATTTTTTATTATTTATTTATTTATTTTATTAACATATAATATATTATTTGTTTCAAGGGTACAGGTCTGTGATTCATCAGTCTTACACAATTCACAGCGCTCACCATAGCACATACCCTCCCCAGCGTCCATCACCCAGCCGCCCCATCCCTCCCACCCCGCTCTACTCCAGGAACCCTCAGTTTGTGCATTTTTTATGTGGTGTATCTAATGAGGAACTTTTTTATATATCTTGTGGGGAATTCTTTATATACGTAAATCCCTTATGACAATGTATAAAAAAGCTAATGTTATGAAAATCACTTTACAAATGAGGAAACTAAGGCTGGGGGTAGATAATTTCACCAGGATCCCATAACTTGTGGCAAGTGTCACTGAGCCAGCTCTGATCTCACAGCCTGTGGTTTTCACCATCATGCTGGATCTAAAGTGTTCGAGAGTGTGGTTTTCTTCAAGGCCAAGCCATTGACCCTAGAGCCACTTTACTCTTACAACAAGATACCGCATGTTTTGTATGTTGCTGTCTATACAGGGAGTAAAGAAATAACCTGGCTTCCGCTGGGAGCCTCCTGACTCCATTTCTGATCCACAAAGCTGTAGGGATCTTTCCGCTGCTTTGCACTCTGATTACCATTTCCTTTCTATTGCACAATCAACTTCGGTCTGGTGCCCTTTAGAGAATGAGGAAGAAGTTTTGTGCTAAAATTTTTAAATACTTTCAATCGAATGCAAATAAAACGATCAAACTCTGGGAAAATGAAATCCAAGGTAATAATGCCAATGTAATGCTTCCACACAGAGCCAATGCTCAGTGTTCAAAGCTTCCCAAAACCTGTTGATGCAATCATACTTCTAAGGGAATGAGTCTGTGCTTCTGAGTCTTTTTCCAAGTTTTAATGAGCATTCACAATGGTAAAGCAATTTGCTGATTCCTCCTTAATTTATTTGTGTTGAATAGAGCTTATTCAGCCACCAGGAAATGTGCTCAGCCTTGTGATAGCTAAAACATAGAGAAGTTTGTGAACACTTTTGAGAAAATGAAGGTTGTTTGGAGAAAAAACAGAAGAGGAAGAAATCACAGGCTTGGAGGATATTACGAAGTAAGCAAGTCTGGTAACCAAGAAACACAGACAGAAAGGGGGCGTTGAGAGAAACCAGCCTTTCCAGAGAAACACTTGGCCCGGGATCATCAGGAGGGTCAGCTGGGGAAAACACATCCCTTCTGAGGCCTCTTGTGGTGTACAAAAATCCTCTGGTCCACGAGCACTGACCCATGCCTTCACCACTGTTTTAAATAGACCAACTCGGGGCGCCTGGGTGGCTCAGTTGGTTAAGCGACTGCCTTCGGCTCAGGTCATGATCCTGGAGTCCCTGGATCGAGTCCCGCATCGGGCTCCCTCTGCTCTCCCTCTGACCCTCCCCCTGCTCATGCTCTCTGTCTCTCATTCTCTCTGTCTCAAATAAATAAATAAAATCTTTTAAATAAATAAATAAATAAATAAATAAATAAATAAATAAATAAACAAACAAACCAACTCTAACCGGACACTTCACAGACAAGTCAGCAAGGACTTCTGTGCAATTGTTCGTCTTCAGGTATGAACTGCCAAGCGAGTAACTGCTTCCTGGCAAGGCTTGGGGAGGCCCAGAACCCACTGTCCCTTCCCTCCACGTTTATCAGACCAAAGTGAGTGTTATAAAGGTGAAAAGTGAGAGATAATGTCTTTAATGCTTTATAAAAATATACCAATTATTCTTTCTCAAAGTGTTATAAACGCTATTTTTTTTAACTTTTACAAATATGTAAACGATTATTCTAAAATGCTGCTCCTTGTGTTCTTGACTGTAGAAGAAAAATGTTGTGTCTCACTCCCAGACCAGGGAGGGAACTGATTCATATATGCAATCGGTGTGCCTTTGATAAACCAATCTTTTGCTTTGAGGTGAAGATTTTGGCAATTTTGTCAATTATTTTTAAAATGTTTGATGTTTCAGGAGGTTCTAGAAGTCATTTTTATTGAAATCCAAAAATGGGTCTATGATGGAGATGATTTGCTGATATCGCTGGTGGCGATGGGCCATTGGGGGTTTCCAATGAGATCGTGACAATTGCTTTGGAAACTGGAATGCACGGTGCCATGTGAAAGTGTAATTTTGATTTGGTATTAATAAAAAGAACAGCAACAGCAGATATTTGTGTTTTTTGTCTTGTCTGAAGAAATACACAGCTGTACTGGGTTGTGTTGAAAATGAGGAGTGAAGAAACACCCAAATGAGGAAAAATATGAAGCCAAACTTAATTCTCTTTCAACAGCAAGTATATATCGTGCTTTCTCTTGCTTGAAGGCATTGCCACATGGAGTTTCCTTTCCTCTGCTTGGACACCCCAACCCGAAACCTCTTTACTTGGTTAACCTCTGTAGTCTCAGTTTAGGCATGACTTGGGAAGATGAGTTGATAAGATTCCTGCAGAACTTGAAGAGGAAGCCATGTTTCATGTGTGGTTTGTCATGTGTACAGCATAAAGAGGCCATGTGTGAAACTCTTCTTCGCAGAATAAACTAACTCAAATGAAGGAATAGTTTGAGACAGAAATGACCATGAAAGTGTCATCCTTGCTTCCTTGCTCACATTCCCCTTTCCACCCTAAAATTTAGAAAACTTTGGTACAGGGAGAGCTTGGTCATCTCCAGTGTTTGGGAAGGGGGCTTGAACCAATTTTGTGTGGATTCCAGGGGCTGGGAAGCGTCAGCTGACATCTGGAAGACGTGAGCACAAACAGAAGAGTGTAACCTGTTGTCAGGAGGTTATTTGGTAGACAGGTGGGGGCAAAAGAAGAGAAAAGAATGATCACTTTCATTTATGCTACTTTTCAGTATGTATAGAGATGCCTGCATCTTGTTTAGGTGATTCATTGATCTGTCCCATTCATCTACCTCTCTGGATCATAGATTCACAATGTTATATGCTTGTCAGGTCTGCTGGGCTCCTAGCAGGAGGCTCTTTTATGGATGAAAGACAAATTTATAGACAAAAGGACAGATAGCATGCCTAGAGATAGCATCTTATAACCCTAGTAATCTTCCCAGAAAATTCAAATCTATAAAAACCTTTTCACAATGTACCAACAATACAGAACAGATGATATTCTATCCAGATGATTGAAGGGCTCACAGAATAAAACCGTGGCACATATAATCCAATAAAAATGTTTGGATCTGTTGTTGTCCTTCTTAGCTTTTGTTTTAGAAGAGATTCGACCAATGTTTGTGGAAAAAAAGTTGGCAGTAAATGAATGCATTTGGTAGATTTGTTCTCTCCCATGCCTTTGCAAGTGATTTAATGGTCCATAAAAGACCTTTTTTAAAAAATAATTTTAAGAAATGTAATTCATTTAAACTACAGTATTTATCATAAAAATCCTTGAAAAAAGAAACAATGGAGAAGGCAAAATATCATGATGTGTAGATACTTATACCAAATAGTTCAGAAAAGTTCACTTTGTAAAATCTACCAAACTCCCCATAGTAGGTTCCGGTTGGACATTCCTTCTCTGCTGGTGGGCAGTTAGAAAAGATTTTGGAGCAAGGACTGTGAAGATGAGGAGGTGCCCATGGCTATTCAGTCATGCGTGAGAGTCTTCAGCTGACCAAATATTACTGTTTTATGAAATTTGAGACAATTGCCAGAATTCAAGAAATTGAAACATTAAGAGTTGGTTAAGGACTCTTACTGTCAACAGGTGGGGAGAAATCATGGTCTAGAACCAGGGCATTTGTCCCTTAAATCCTGCAACTAAGGGAGTCTTTGTAACAGGGTCAAATTAGCACATGGTACACTTATGTTAACAGAATTCAACTAGAGTCGTGAGAACCACCCTTTTTGAAGAATAGCAGTATTGACCTTTGCAAATAATCCTCACAATAACCATTTTGTGCATGGGCTTTGAAGTCGCAAGAGCAGAATTTCGATGCTGGCTCCACTCCTCAGTAATTGAGTGACTCTGGGCATCAATTAACCTCTCTGTGTCTCTGTTACTTCACCTATAATATGGGGATAATTATAGTATCGACCTCATCTGTATGTGCAGGAATAATAATAGTATCTACCTCAGAGGAGTTTTGAGACTCAAGGTAATAAATGTAAAGCATTTAGAACAGTATATACTTAGCAAGGTCTCAATAATAGTAGCTATTAATATCTTTTCAATATCCCAAATTTACAAATAAGCAAGCTGAAGCTCACAGGGCCTCTGTGCATACTACACATTATGTCCCCAGAAAGTGACAGAGCAGGGAATCAATCCCGGTTGTACCTGATAACAAAGCACATATTCCTTCCCAGATCATCATATTCCAGGTCTGCACATAGGCCAAAATAAAAGAATAAAGACAAGCAGTTCATCTGTTTGGTTAGATCAGGGAGAGAGGCAAAGGGAGGCTGGCTGTGGTAGAAAGGTGAGTTTAAGACTCAGCAGTAAGGTGATTGGAGCTGGTGCCTTGGTCTGGGGTATGACTGTGGGCATGACTTAAGAAAATGAAATAAAATAGTTTAAATTTGAATCTATCCAAAATGTTATCCTACCCGGGAGTATGTGATAGAGGATTGTAAACCAATCTCTTCGTATTTCGTGTCTTGGTTTTGCAATTTGTAACATAAAAAGAACAGACCAAATCATCTTTTACTTCCCTTTCACATGTAAATCTTTGACTCAGTGACACAATCGACGTTCGGTTTTGTCTGATCGAAACTTCCATCTTTCACATTTTAAATGAATTCTTTAAACGAACCCTATCTTATCATGAATAAATATTTGTTGAGTCCTGACTAAGCATATAAACCATGGCAACTGTTTTAAGAGTTAAAGAGAGACGTTCGTGTTAATCCTTTGCTGCTCTCCAGGCACCCCCTCCCCGCCGCCCCCCCCCCACCTTCCAGCAGGAAAAGCATTCCCTGTAAGCAGAAAGCAAGTATTTCTCTTTCAAACATTGAAGTAAAATGCTACTGACATTCAAACCTTGGAAGGTGTGGGGTGTGAGCAGGGCCTAGAATTTGAACGTGCAGAATAGAAGAGAAAAGAGATACCTTGATTAAGTTTAGAGAACATGAAATACTTAGATGAACCAAAACAGCCTTTGCTGGAGTATAGAGAGTGTGAATGAATGAAGAAATAGAAGGTGAGGTACAACTTCTTTATTATTTTGTATGTATGTATGTATGTATGTATTTATTTTTTAGAGAGAGAGAGCATTTATTTTTTAGAGAGAGCATGAGCGAGCAGGAGAGACAGAGGGAGAGAGAAAGAATCTTAAGCAGGCTCCATGCCCAGTGCAGAGCCCCACGCGGGGTTGGATCTCAGCACCCAAGATCAGGACCTGAGCTGGAACCAAGAGTCAGAGGCTTAACCGTCTGACCCACCCAGGCGCCCTGACGTACAACTTCTTAATATGTACAAGCTCCATAACCAGGAGCTGTGGGGTCAGGGTAAGTATTTGACAGTAGCCTGGGGGCAATAAGGAACCATTTAAAGTGTTAAGCAGAAGATGACTAGAGTCATAGTATTTTGGAAGGTCTGTGACAGCTGACGGTTTGGCAGGGAAAGGAAACTGAAGGAAGGTCAGCCAGTAAGGAATTGCCATTGTTAATCTACATCGCGGAACTAACCGACAAATACATGTCTTTGATTGGAGTACCTGGTTCAGCCTGTTGGTTGCCCATTAATATGCTTTTTGAATGAATAAATAATGGTTTAAGGTTAGAAAAAAGATGAGAAAATGCTCTGCTGACCCATAATAAAATCCAATAGACTTGAGCTGACAAGGATTAAGGTAATCCTGACAAAAATATAATAGCATTATAGAAAGCAGATTAAAGCACAGGAGTGTTTTTGTGCACACGACCAAAAATACAATCTAATACATTAAAATGTCCATGTTATTTGCAGAATGGCTCTGTTTGATATTTTATTTTCACTCATTTCCATATATGCAATCAAAACTCCAATATATTTCACATCCAAGCTCGTGCTATGAAATAGGATAGTCTGGTCAAACAATGTCGTAATTACACAGCCTCAAAAAATTTATACAGATCTTTCAAAGATAGAGTTTCCCCCACAATCTGGTTCTCACTGTTGGTGAGCCCTTTGCAACATTTTCCCCCTGCTTCGGTTCAGTTTTGGGAGTGTGTGTGGCAGGCCCAAATGAAATAAAACTGGGTGAGGTGAGTCACTTAAATGTTAATCGCTGCAAGTTTTCATTGATGGCTAGACAGAAGCCTAGAAAATATAACGACCATATGGAACAGGTCCTCTCCTTAAACAGTTTTCTGATATTGTTACCATGTGTAAAAGATACTATTTTCTATTGATCCTGGATTCTTGGCAAATATAACTTGCAAGCTTACCCTAGAGCTTACAAAATTATCAGCTTTTATATAGTTGATTACTATTTCAATTTTTTTGGTCTGTCTAGATGTTTTAGTAATTTTCACACCTTTTCTTATACGATCAACTTTCTTGGAAAGAGGGGGAGCTATGTACCCCAGCCTCCCCCTTACCAAAGAGACAGAGCCTCTCTTAGAGAAATGCCTCTCCCATCCCATTTTTACCTGCCTTTTTCCTTTTTATTCTGAGTCATAGCCCTTCAGCAAAAGCAAGGAAAGGTTAAATAGGTGATTACTATGGAATGTCTTGTACAGTGAGGGTCTGGAAATAAATGCTGGTGTTGTACAGCTTGCTCACTGAGCTTCTCCACGGCCATTTAAATGCATATGGAGACCCAGAAGGACTCCAATAAAAGAGGTAGGATGTGTTCTCTTACCTGATTCAACTTAGTCTTCTGCTAACTGGTTATTTGAAAAAGTTAGAAAATGGGCATCATAAAATAGGATACTTATATAGCTTAATATTTTATCCATCTATCTATTTAATTGGTAATTTGTGATAGGAGGCTAGACTCATTTTTAAATGCAAGTTTACAGATTGGGGATGTGATTTTATGTATTTACTTATTTTAGATCACATTCATAATGGATCCTTATAGTTGCAGAATTATGGCTTCTTGAGAATGAATTAGAACTTAATGACAATCAGGCAGCAATATGGGCGCAGAATTTTCTGGGACTTTCTCTTCCACACCAGTCTGTTTCGGTTGTCCTGCTCCCACACAAACAATAGCATATGTAACAGTTTGTGTTGATAAGCCTTCAAACAAAGGTGTATTAATTTAAAAAGAAATGACAGCTCTTCATTTCTGCACTTGTATTTCCTCACTTTATTAAGCAGCTAATTAAAATCTATCATTATAATGAAAGAAAGCCTGTCCTGAACAGGTTTGGGAAAAAATACAAGTAGCCCTTGCTAAGCACAGGGCTCATCTAATGGGGGCAGAATTGCACAGTTCTGGTGGCCTGGCGCTGGCCAGCCGTGTGACCTCAGGGTGCCGTGGCAGGGGTTTGAGCATAAGGAATGGAGACCACCAGTCAACACTTGACTTAGTTAAGAGGGGATTGATTAAACACGCTTATTCCTCCCGGCTTTGTCAGCACCTGGGTTCTTACCGAATCCCTAAAGCAATTGCTTGTGTCAAGCACATGTAATACAGATGAGGTAGCTGGATCCTGTATAAGTCCCCAAAATATAGTTTCTTTTGCCTTTAAATAGTGGGTACTTTTCATAGTAAGCCAAGCTGGAGCTGAGAACTACCTATCATGATCGAGCACTCAAAATTTAGCAGGTACTGTGCTCAGTATTTTTGATCAATTACTTTATTGAATCTTTTTAACAACCCTGCGAATTTGGAACCAGTGTTATCAGCATTAGCAGATGAGAAAACGAAGCCTCAAAAATGAAAAGTGATCGGGCGCCTGGGTGGCTCAGTTGGTTAAGCGACTGCCTTCAGCTCAGGTCATGATCCTGGAGTCCCAGGATCGAGTCCCACATTGGGCTCCCTGCTCGGCAGGGAGTCTGCTTCTCCCTCTGACCCTCCCCCCTCTCATGTGCTCTCTCTCATTCTCTCTCTCTCAAATAAATAAATAAAATCTTTAAAAAAAAAATGAAAAGTGATCTCTCAGGAGTCTCATAAGTCATAGGCACAGGCTGCAGATTAAAATTCATATCCCTCTGAACATAAAGCTGAAACATTTAACCATTATGCTGTCTTTTACTATTGTCCCATTTCTTTATTCATTAAAAAAAATACATTTTGGGAATCCATTTGTACGGAACCTGGACTGAACAGCCCGACGGAAGAACCAAGCGACACCTGGAGATCTCGGAGGATAGGAGGTTTATTTAACGCCGGTGGGCTCAGCGGAGAGTGATCTCCAAAGGTCTGAGCCCCAAGCACAAAAATGGGGTCAATTTATACGCTGCTACTTCCGCATACAGGGCACTTTTGGCGCGTGCGCGAAGCGGGACAGGGAGAAGAACCCGGAAGAGCCCCGGGGCCGGGGGTGGGACTCTCGCTGGCTCAGTTGGCCATCTTAGGACACAGATTTTCCTTATCACATTGACTGGATTATGAAGGTTTCTCAACCTTGATTGCTTTATTAGTCTTTCCCAAAGGGGCGCCTGGGTGGCTCAGTCCGTTGAGTGTCAGACTCTTGGTTATGGCTCAGGTAGGTCATGATCTCAGGATCATGAGATCAAGCCCCTCATCTGATTCCGCACTCAGCAGAGTCTGCTTGAGATTCTCTCTCCCTCTGCCCCTCCCCCCGCTTGTGCACACATGCTGTCTCTCTCTTAAATAAACAAATCTTTAAAAAAAGATATTAATCTTTAATGTCTCTGTCTAGTGTCAATACTAATTTCCAAATTTAAGTGATCAAAACTCATTTGAAATATATGACAATATTTTTATCATTCTTATTTTTTAAGGACCTGAGAGTCCTTTTTAATCTCTATTCTTCATCCCCTCTTTCCTTTTTTTTTTCCCCCTATACATAGTGCATATTATGGTATTTATTAATGTCATGACTGGGCTCTCCTGCTTCCACCTTAGCCCCCAGCAGTCTGTGCACAGCTCTGTAGCCATGGTGATTCTACTAAAACATAAGTCAGACCACATCAGTTCTCTGCTCTGACCTTCCAGCAGCTTCCTGACTTACCAAGCATGCAAACCAAAGTCCCTAAAGACATTCAGGGGCCTTAAGGGATTTGCTTCTCCATCTTCTCACCTTTCAGACTTCATCTCCTTCCGTTCCTCCTCCGTCTGCTCTAGCGACTGGTCTCCTTGCTTTTTATGAACCATCAGACATGCTCCTGCGTCAGGGCTTCTGCATTTGTTGGTCCCTTTCCTGGAACCCACTTCTCTCAGATGTCTATTCCCTCGCTACACTTTTTTTTTTTTTTCCAAATGTTACACTTTCATTGAGATCTTTGTTGCCAATCCCACCTAATATTATACATCCCAGCATTTTCTGTTCCCCTCTTTCCTTACTATACTTTTCTCCATAATACTCATCCGCTTCTAGTAGTATATATATTTTACTCATTTATGTGGTGTCGCGATGCCTGTTGTCCATCTGAGTAAAATGTCTGTTTTGTTCTGCTGGATCCTCAGAGCCTAGATCAGTGCTCAGCACAGAATAATACTCTACATTTTGTTGGATGAATGACTGAAAGAATGAATGAATATTTCAATAAAAATATCTTACAAATCATAATGGATGTGGGTGGGAATGTGAACATGTTTAAAAGCATTAGTGAAACTAGGCAGTTTGAAGATCAGCTATTTAGACTTAACATTTAAAGTAGGAAGAAGAAATTTGTAAGATACAACAGTATTGTATTTTGACAGTGCAAAATTGTTATTTAATCACAGGAAATATTTTTAAATGCTGAAATTTCATCACCTCCTGATAGCATGAAGGAAAATGTGACTGTATACATAGATAGATAAATGACATACATATATTTTACACACACACCTCTCTATATTAGAATCTGAGGAAGTATATTCTCAGGTTTTATTCAGCAAAAAACACCACAGGACTCTGTCTTGTAGCATTTTATAATCTGCCAAGCCAACTTCACCTAAGTCTGTTACAATTAAGGGACAAAGAACAGTTACAAACGGACTGTATCAAGTAGTTCTTCAACTTAAAAGCTTGACTAGCTGGGAATTACATCAACCTGTCCTTAAGGTCTTGAGAGGCTTAACAGTTCAGGTTGATTAAATTACACAGCGGAAAGAAGCATTTTCAAATCACGCTTGCTGTATGAGTTTCCATGAGAAATTCAGAGACCAAAAATAAATAACCAAAGTCTTAACTCGGTGCAGAACGATGTCACATGCCTGCTAGGTTTGCAGACATGGAAAGATTATGCCCATTGTGGCTATTTAGAAGAAATATTCTGGCTTTCTGTTCTATGTTTTTGCCATAATAACTCCTACTCATTTGGTGGGACAGATACATCAAGTGTAATTTTAAGATCAATATTAAAGGGAGGCATTTTTACTCACAGAACAACCCAGCTGTATCCGCATCTGTCATAACCATACAAGGGTTTGAACTAGAAAGCCTGGATGTTTCTTTCCAATTCTATTGTGGTACAATGCTAACAAATCTCAAAATTCACTATTTGGCTAATACCACAAGTCTTTCTGAGCCCAAAACGCGCCCTCTAGCTCGAGCCACACGATAGCCTAGTCATTATTTTCCACGATCCTTAGTTGTTCTCTAACATCATCTTTAGAAAACGACTAAACTAACAAATAATACCAGCTATGCCACTCTCCTCCTTTACGAGTTCTATGCTAGCCTGGCCAGAGGAACTCCTTAAAACTCATTTCTTTGAGACTGACATGTGAACAAAATGAAGCTGGAAGATACATTTCTAGCAGGTCTAACACACAAGAAAACTGCATTCCATTGAAAATTCCACTTCTTTCATGTTCAATTCTGAGTTGCTTCTGGTTAGGCGGAGAAAATACCAATGTCCATTTATTTCAGTATAAAAGAGAGAGTCGAGGGCACTCAAGTTTCGTTACTGGCAATATGGAATAGGACTATATTGAACTGAGCATATTTCAGTTAGTTTGTGTCACCTTTAAAGCTTTATGAGCAATTATTGGAGAAAAAAAATCTTGAGAATGGGTCAACAAATAGAGTGTTTTTTGTTTGTTTGTTTTGAGAGATGTACAGATTTTTAAAAATAAGGTCTACTACATCATTGGATCTGTTTCTATTCCTGGAGTTAGCTCTGTGTGGGCCAGCCCCAGGATGCATTTGGAGGGAAATCAGATGGCATGCTGTCCTCATCCTCCCCTTTTTGAACAGGAAAGATCTTTATCAGCCATGCTGAGCCAGTTATTTCTCTGGGTAGCATTTCCTACACCTGCATCTAACTCCGTACTAAATATATACATAAAGGACAAAGAATTTCAAGCAACCCTTAACTCAAGTTATCTTTTATAAATCGCAATTATACACAGTTGAGTTGGGGTGGGAGATTGTTTCTGCTTCTAAGATCTCTTGCCTACCAGCATGATGCAAAGGCATAGAGCTTTCAAGTCTAGATGCTTAGATGTGCTCTAGGACATTCTCTGGCTGTCATGCAGACCTCCTCTCTTTTCCTCCTCAGCACTAACCCTTCCTCCTCAGCTCTTTCTTCTCTGAAACTCCAGTCTTCCCCCATGTGTCAGATGCTCAATCACATTTCTCAACATCCGTGTAGTTACCACTCCATCCTTATATTTCGTAAATTGTTGCCTCTTCTATCATTGATGGTAAGTTAAAGCTATTCTATCTTCCCATTCTGCCTGGAAAGGTGTCATTTCTTTTTTTCTTTTTCTTTTTAAGATGTTCTATTATTTATTTGAGAGAGAGAATGAGAGAGAGAGCATGAGAGGGGGGAGGGTCAGAGGGAGAGGCAGACTCCCTGCCAAGCAGGGAGCCCAATGCGGGACTCGATCCTGGGACTCCAAGATCATGACCTGAGCCAAAGGCAGTCGCTTAACCAACTGAGCCACCCAGGTGCCCAAGGTGTCATTTCTGAGTGTGGAAGGGACAAGAATAAACATTTTAGTACTCCTCTAATCTCAACTTGGAATTCATTCAAATAGCCTGTTATTTCCATTCATCACATGCTTCAAGCTACAGCTAGAGATTTACCTGGTCTACAAAGCATTCTTAGGGCCCCTGGGTGGCCCAGTTGGCTACACCTCCGATTCTTGATTTCGGCTCAGGTCATGAGCTCAGGGTTGTGAGATCGAGCCCGCATGGGACTCTGTGCTCCGTGAGGAATCTGCTTGAGACTGTCTCCCTCTGCCCCGCCCCCCCGCCCCAAATAAATAAAAATAAATTCTTTTTAAAAAGATTTTCATTTACTTGACAGAGAGAGAGAGAGAGAACGGAGGAAAGGGGGGAGGGGCACAGGCAGAGGGAGAAGCAGGCTCCCCGCTGAGCAGGGAGCCCAACTTGGAACTCAATTCCAGGACCCTGGTATCATGAGCTGAGCCAAAGGCAGACACTTAAACGTCTGAGCCACCCAGGCACCCAATAAAAATAAATCTTTAAAAATAATAAATAAAAAACAAAAAGCATTCTTTACTGATCCACTTCAAATTACTTTACATTCCATTAGGACTTCTTTGCACTACATAAATCTGTGCTCATATTTTAAATATTTTTACGTACAGACATTTTAGTTCCCTGTCCGTAAGGTTAAATCAAGGAAAGAGGCTTTGTTCTCTCATTTAGAAATTTACATTTAGACCCACAATTCACCTTAGAGATCATCCAGTTCAATGGTCTCGTTGTAACGATACGTAAATGGAATCACTTTCCAGCCTCCCATTAACATATAACACCCCGTACACAGTAAATATGCAACAAGCGCTTGTTGAATAAATGGAGTTCAGCTGCTCATTTAACTGTTCTCATTACCTTTACATGGTTGACAGCATCTATTAATGCCCACTTCTCTGTGAAACAGTGGTAGATGCTGAACGAATGGAAATGAATCACAGTATGAGACGTAACACTCGGTTGAAGGTGTACACATGGCGGAAGGGTTGGGGTTGGTTGGCATGACATGCCAGGAATGAGGAGAAGACTAATGACCAGGTTTCTAGCGGGGAGCACACATTGCAAGGAGTCTGCCAGTCGTCTGCAAATTCGTAAAAACTGATTTAATTGCAAGAGTGAGATTTTAGAAGTTGAATGATAGTCCTGGGGCATCCAGAAAGATGGAGCACTCATTCGTTCTGTTGTATGCTGCCCAGTAACTGGTTGGGCATCAGTCCTCTTGAGAGAATATATTCTAAATTATATTTACATTTCTCATTAGTTCTCTTCTCTCCTATCACATGATTCTTCGAGGACAGTTCTAGTTGTTGAATCTTTAATGCACATTCATGGGTGTTAGAGAAACAGTCTTTATTTAAAGTCATATGCTTCGTGTTGGAAGAATTTAATTTGAATATCTAAGTTAAAAATGCAGTTAATTGGTCTCTGGCTTAAGAGAGAATATGCTTTAAGCCATGCTCGGGAGATGAGAATGATTGCCCAAATCTATTTAATCAGTTTCTTTCTTGGGAGAGATAAACTTTAAAGCTCAAACAAGGGAAGAAGGGCAGAATCAAAGTAGGAAGCTACTTCAGACCAAGGGCAATTAGTACGTATAAGCAATGTGTCTAAGTTGGAAAACAGATGACTGAGTAAATACAAGTATCTCCGAAATGAGATAGGCAGAATATGTGGAATGCAAAGTCAATGCAATATACTATAGAAACACATAATTTTTTTAAGTGTAATACACATTTATGAAAAAATTCAGACACTATTAAAGCTGTTTGGAGGAAAGTAAAGGTCTCATTTCCCACATTTCATGTGAGCACTATGGAAAAAAATTTATCAGTGTTTATTGATTTCCTCTCAAAAATTCCCAAACTCATCTCCACCTCTATTTCCATATCTACCTACCTACCTATCTCTCTTTTAATTTATCTATAGCTATAGTTATCAATCTATTTATCTTTATATTTCTCTATGGCTACATGGCATTTAAGGATAATGAATGAAATTACTACACACTCCATTCTGCAACTTTCCCTTATATTTTAAAAGTTAGCAACATATCGTGACATCTTTTCAAATCAGCAACCCTATCCTATCTCCTATTTTCCCCGTTGATAGACATTTAGATTACTTTGAGGTTTGTTGCATGTGACTTCCCTGGGCATATATCTCTGTGACAGATTTGGAGCAATTTAAAGGCTTCTAAAAGGAGAAGTGAGCAAAGTTTTCAAGAAGGGTACATAGTTAGAGGAGAAATGAGTAAACATGGTTTGAACCAGATGGAATATTGAATGCAATCAGAGTCAGAACCACACTGCATAGTAATACATACATATGAAACTCCTCACCATGTTCAAATTATTTTTAGTTAAAGCTAAGAAAGTTAGTGAAATTTTCCATATTTAAAAATCCACTTAACACTGATTACATAATCCAAATTATCATTCTGGATATTACCGGTTTTTATGTTTAAGTTTGAATGAAAGACATTTATATAGAACAGAAGTAGCATTTTTTTTTTCTTGGCAACTTTTTTCTTTTTTTAAATCAGTGTCAACAGTGAATCTTTCCAGGAACTGAGCTTTGTACTAACTCATTCTCTACTTCAGTGTGGGAAATGAGACTTTTACTTAATAGTTTCCCAAACTACCAATGATTCTTTTTCTCAAGCTTTATAACTGCTGCAGACTTTAGAACAAGAACATAATCCCAGGTTGGAAAAGCTAATTTATGGTACCTTCCAAATCTATCCAGAATCCACTTCAAATCTGTAAAAAAAAAAAAAAAGAAGAAGTCCTCTCCAACTCCGTAAGTCAGGATAAAGCCATAAAACGGATCATCTTCTCACAAGGATGACATAAAGAAAATGGTTAAATTGTAGTATTTGCAGGAAAAAAGTCATATTATGAATGTTGAATAATGAATTTTAACATTTTTGTTGTGTGCAAAATGAGGAGGGTTAAAATGGAAAGCGAGATGATTTTTTTTTTAATTATTTAAGATCTTTGAAGGAATCTTTAAACATCTTTCTTGGGATGTGGCCCCTGCGGCAGGCACGTGGTACTGGGCACGTGTCCCTCTGTGGTTATGAGGGTATGCTAACTGTACCTTTGTACCCTGCCCAGATAAGGGGGCGTGTGGTGAGCAGAGGAAAGGAACTGAGAAGGTAAGGTCATTCAGACAAGAAATCATTCACACAAAGCCAGAAAAGAGCTTTTCAAGCACTCAAAGAGAGCTAAGGATTGGGAACAGCAATTGCTTTATTGTTGAGGACGGAAGATGCCGTCAGTACTTCCAAATTCCTTCATCTGCACTAGGCTGTCGACAGTGGGGGTGAACAACTTCATTTCTTCAGAGAGGCGGATGCCCTTGCATGGCCTCAAAGGACGGCAGACGTAGTTCTAGGAAAGTTGATGAAATATTTAGCAATTTCTGTTATTGTTGGAATGCTAATTTCAGTTGCCGAAGAAAACGTTTTTGGCAACCAGTGTCAGAAAATGAACTGTAGGTGGGCACCCAGTTCTTAGAAAGCTATTTTGGTCTGGAGTTCTGATTTCCCTTGATTCCGGAGCACAGATGGGAAGTGAATTGAAGGGAACCAAAAGGAAAAAATGGCAAAGGAATGGAGAGAATTGGAAAAAAGGGACCCCGAAACAACTATAATTCACTGATCAATCAACAGAAATGTTAGGAGCTCTTCATGGGTAAAGATTGCTAACTTGTTAGCAAACAGATATTCCCTACCTCAGCATACCACAAGTCAACTTCATTGAATTAAAAAGAATTCATTTGTTTAATTCAATTGTTTAATTCATTTGTTTAACCACTCTTCTCAAGGGTAGTGTCGAATCACTAATCTAATGTAATCTTTCATTTTTAAAGTCGTTTTCTACCTCCTTTTGGCAAAGCCATATACTTTCAAGTTTAGATTGTTTCAGACAAGGAAAGTGACAGAAATCGTATCAGATGGAGGTATAATTCCTGCATATTTGGTCATGTCTTCCATCAGCGCTGTAGCTAAATATGTCATGTACCTTGTGTCTTAAACATTCATTATTTGACCATTTAAATCTGGATTATTTCAAATCTTTAAGCCATTTGTATAAATAAATGCAACATATATGTTGCAGTCATGTTAAAGCAGATTCAAACTAGAAGAATGAAAATCGTTAAAAATTACAGAGAATATTTTAAGTTCTGAAGAAAGAGAAATCAAGCTTTATTTTTTTATTTATTTTTTTAAAAAGATTTCATTTATTTATTTGTCAGAGATGGAGAGAGAGAGCACAAGCAGGGGGAGTGTGAAAGGGAGAAGCAGGCTCCCCGTTGAGCAAGGAGCCCGACGTGGAGCTCCATCCCAGGACCCCAGGATCATGACCTGAGCCCAAGGCAGACACTTAACTGACTGAGCCACACAGGCATCCCAGAAATCAAATTTTAAAAATGTAATATAAACATATTTCCTGAGTATCTGCAATTTTAAATGTGAATAAAGGAAGAACATATTAACATATAGGGTAAAAATGGAATAAAATATTTACATTCAGGATTGGTACTCATGAGCTTTATTTTTTCCTTTTCTATATATCAATACCATCATTTTCAAGAAGTGTAGCCAAGGTCTGGTATTTTACAACTGTTGAGAAAGCATATTGTTTTATTACTTGAATAATAAGTTTTTTAAATGATTACATTTTGTTGAAGAGCGTAGAAAAGTAATGCATTGACTTCACAATATCCTATTTCAAAACTTTCCCATGCCATATTCTCTTTTATTCACATACATTTTAAAATTAACTTTCATTTGAGCGAAGAATGGTATGTCCTTCAGCCTAACTCCTGCTATTGTTACGCGTGGTTATGCTTGGTGCTTTCCATATGTAAACACAGTTTAAAATTAGATTTAATGCCTTAAACTTGGTCAAAGTGTTGATAGAGAAACACCAGGTAATTTGACTTTAAAGCTGTACTGCTTTTTTTTTTTTCTTTTCTTTTTTTTTTTTTTTATACTTTCTGGCCTATCTTAAATAAGTTTATTGTTCTCAGACACTTCTGATAACAAAATTGGAAGTGGCTTGCACCATTTCTAACCACATTTGGCTCCTCTGAGAAATTAAAATATTGAAGCTGGGAAGGGTACCAAAAATATGTTTAATTTTTACCCCCATTTTCTAACTAGATAGGAAGCAGTCAGTCAACAACATTTATTGGCTTCTCACTGGGTGCTGTGCGCAGTGGAGTAGATTATATGCAGAAGTGTTGAAAAACTGGGCAATGTATCCATTTGATCTAGAAAGATTCCCTTGTTTACAAATACTCCTATAAAGGAAAGAGTCCTTTTGATGTCAGTACAAATCCAGATGAGATAACAGAGAGGTGAGAAGCTGACCCAGAATCAATAGCTAATAACAAAATTTCAACAGGTAATAAGGTTGAATAGTAAAAAGTAAAAGTAAAAAAATAGAAAAATAAAATCTGCTTTCTGTATCTGAAAATCCGAGTCAAGGAAGAAATAAAGACATAGGAACTATGTGGATTCATGCAAATTTTTGCTGAGGATTTTGTCTATTTTTTTTTCTATCTATCTTTTACTTTCAAAATCAGAACTTAAATAAAATGTTAACATCCCCCTAATCTGATAACTGCTCTGTGGTCTATCTCAATATGGTAACAGTTTAATCATAAAGACAATATTCTAATCATCAGTGCCAGAGAAGGGACAGAACAAGACTATAAGGCTGTGTCATCACCACACCCAAACATTGCTGTTTGTTTAAGTCATCATATTGGCTTGATAAAAAAAAAAAAGAGGATGTTTATTTTCTTTTTGTGCATTATTCAAATGCAAATTTCCAAATTTCCACGGTTGTGTTTGATTCAGTTTATTTTATTCAGTTAAAAACCAATAAATACAAATCAAGCAATGCAATATGTCTTGATTTAAAAACCACAGTTAAAAAGCTGTTTATGTTATAATAAACCATACCAGAAAATGCACAAAGTAGTAACGTTTACAGATATTCTACATATCCATTGTAAGGGGCTTATTGGCTTCTTTGACTAAATAAATCACATCCTTGCAACATTAGACAGAAAATTTCATAATCCATTATCTTCCATCTTTCCAGTCTGTGGCCATTTCCAAGTTTTTTACCACTGTAGCATTCCAAATGTTATTAGTAGTAGGTGATTAAAACAACAACACAGCAAATGGGGCCCATATAGTGGTGTCAATTCCAAAATTGCTCTTGTACGTTTTCAGATTAATATATAATCAGTAGCATTATTAATTACCTTTTTAAAGAAGGAGTTGTATCCTCATAGGCATAATGTCTTCCTAAGCCAGAGACATCACTTTCTTTCTCTGAAGTAGTAATCACACGCAATGTAATTGCTAAAACCCCTGGAAAAAATAGTGAGGCACAAAAAAATACATAAAATTTCAAGTTCTATCATGTTTGTTTTGTAGGTTTGCCTTTATTTGCTTAAACCATAATATACAAATACTTCCAATCTTTGAGGAATCAGTCTCTAGATTCTGTTTTTATTGACTTCTCATTCTTGAATTTGTACTATGGTATCTATGAAAGGAACAGAACATAATTTAAAGGTATCTTTTTTGGGGATGATCAGTTAAATGTCTGACTCTTGATTTTAGCTCAGGTCATGATCTCGGGGTCCTGGATCAAGCCCCACGTCAGGGTCCACGCTCAGCAGGGAGTCTGCTTGAGGATTCTCTCTCTCTCCCTCTGATCCTCTCCAAGCTCACTCTCTCTCTCCCTCTCTGTCTCAAATAAATAAATAAATAAATAAATAAATAAATAAATAAATAAATAAATAAATAAATAAATCCTTTAAAAAACTTCTCTTTCTTAATTTAATTTCTGACTTGAAGATTTCTATTTCCATGGTCATGTTACACTATTCATCTCACTTGTCCTCTCTCTGTCTCTGTTCTTATTTTTCTCTTTTTATGAATATGTGTTGAAAGGAGATTTCCTTTTTTTCTGTTTGGAGATGAGCAAGAATTAAAATCAAAAGTTATGATGAGATTCTTCTTTATTTACTTACCTGCTTTATCAAGGAATGAGAGAAGACCCTAAAGTAGATCAACACTTTTTTTCCTTTTAAATATGATGAACAAAGCCATTTTGATTTATTATTTTCCTTCAAAGGACAGGTGACATTTCCTGCAACGTTGACTTTAGTTCATAATCCCCTTTTGGAAAGCCAAAGAGAATTACAATTGGAAAGATTTTCACAGTCAGACGCTCCACTAGAATGAAATGCTGTAGAGCGCTTCACTTCAGCCAAAGCAGCAAAATCCTTCCATTGCCAATTTTTCTTTTATATTTTGAAGTTGGCCTCTCAGCACAGATATGATTCACACCATTTAAAAATAAATCTGGCGTCTGCAAAGCAGAAAATTTAGGCTGTGTTGTCATAGTATCAGTATTTCCATTCTTAGGCCTGGAGACAACTGAGACTTCTAGAGAGAGCCACAGTTCCTAATTCTATGCTAAAGGTAAAGACTAATTTTATTAATGGCATGCAGATGATTTTTGTATTTACTAAAGAATAAAAGTACCACTTTCACACATGGCACATTAAACATTTTTATGAGGGATTTAATTCCACGAAAAATATATATTCGTATCAAGATGTGATATCCTAGGGCAACAATGGATTTGGAGATATATATCTTAAACAATAATTTGAATTCAATATCAATATGCCATTCTGGTCTCACTTTGTCGTAATGATTTCATCAGTACCTGCTTAACAGTCAATACACAACTGATGACATTCGCCTGGTGTACGTGTGGCAGGTGGCTTCTGATGATGTTCTGTGCCGATCCTGCCCGAGCTCCCTCCACACACATGCTGCCCTGCCCATCAAGAGGTGGAAATTTCCCCCCTACCTGAATTCTGTGATGCTTTGACCACGAGGATGCAGAGGAAGTGATGGGACTTTGGAACCGGACCTCAGAGGGTGACAACTTTCACTTCCTCTTAGAGTCTTTTACCACTATGTATGACACTCAAACTACCTTGCTTGTATGTGTGAGTGTGCAGGGGGTGGGGTGGGGTACTGTGTGGAGACGACCTGGAAGACAAGACATCACCAAAAAAAAAAGCAAGACTACAAGTGTATTTAGCCAGGAGCAGCCTAAGGAGACATGACAACGAAACGTAATGTGGTATGCTTGATGAGATGCTGGAACAGAAAAAATATTAGCTAGAAACTAAGGAAATCAGAAAGAAAAGATCTGGACTTTAGTTAATAATTATGCATCATTATCGGTTCATTAATTGTAACAAATGTACCCTACTCATGTAAGATATTAGTAATAGCGAAGACTAGGTGTGGAAACTTTCTGTTTTTTTTTTTCTTTTTTTTTCATTTTCTTTAAACTTTTTGTTAAATTTATTTTTATGTAATGTTAGTCACCTTACGGTACATCATTAGTTTTTGAAGTAGTGTAAATGTAAATAAACTCTCCTGGGGTGGGCGGGGACCCTCATGTCTGAGAGGAACATGAGGGAGCTAGACATGGAGCCCCATTCGTCGGTCTGGGAGTCTGAGAAGCTCCCACTGCTGAGCCCCAGCCCCACAGAACCAACAGCTAAGAAAGCAGCGGCGTAAGCTGTATGTTTTGGGGTTGTTTGTTGTCCTGCAATAGGTAACAGAGACAACGTGCCACTTGCATTTGCTTATGTCAAGGAATATACATATTTTATTATGTTTAGATCAGACTGGCTAATATTACTAAGAATTCATTCCCTTACATTCCACTGTGAGGACCAGAGGTGTCTGGAGAAAGGGTTGCTTTCTGGGAAAGCTGATAGCTTAGCTTTAAGTATGAACACCCAGGTTCTGGGGTCAGAAGCCTGGGTTTTTATATTCTGTTTATATCTCCAACTCGCAGTTTGTAACAGAAGCTACTTCTCCTTATTAACTTGGAGTTTCCCCCCTCTATCAATGTGTTATCATGCTTGTATCATGCCATTCATGTGATCATTTAAAGAGATAATACGTTTAGGGTCTTAATACGATTCCTGGCACAAAGAACATACGCATTAAACGTTACCCGTTAGTGGATCCACTAAATAGGTCCACCGTCAGGAGGCACCTCCTTGCCCTGTCCGTGAGGCTGCATGAGGAGCCCTCTTCCCTGTTCAGTTAGCTGCAGACAGAGCTCTAGTCCTGTTAAAACCATGTCTGAGCAAATATTAAACTCCCAGTTGTTGAGTAATTAGTGTATGTCAAAGATTTTAGGTATGTTACCTCATTTAATTTGCATGACTACATCTAAGGTGGATATTATTACTTTCTTCTATTCAATGAGAAACCTCAAGCTTTAAAACTGTTTAAGTTACCTGCCCTAGCTCAAACAGGTAGTAAGTGATAGAGGTTGGATCCAAGCCCTGGCTGTCTGATTTCAGTCTATGCTCTTGAACATGTTGTTTTTTATTTTTTCTGTCTGTACGATTTAGTCTTTCTTTGCCTTAATTAATTAAATACTGCTCTAAAATGTACTATTTTACCTTGAGCTTGGAAATACTGGGTTTATATTGTGTTATGTGAAAGGAGGTGTGTCATGTCTTTAGGTTACTCAGTTAGCACTTCATAAGCTATTAAAATTATTTTACTTCTATGAAACAAGCTAGATATTAACCAGTCTCATCTAGGTCAGATTTTTATTTTTAAGATCTTATTTATTTATTTGTCAGAGAAAGAGAGAGAGCACAAGCAGCTGGAGTGGCAAGCAGAGGGAGAAGCAGGCTCACCGCTGAGCAAGGAGAGACTCGATCCCAGGACCCTGGGATCATGACCCAAGCCAAAGGCAGATGCTTAACCGACTGAGCCACTCAGGTGTCCTTTTTTTTTTTTTTAAGTGATCTAGGTCAGATTTTTACATAAAAAGAAGATAGATAAATATATCTCATATACATAGCTCATATATATAGCTCATATATATATAGCTCATATATATGTATCTCATATATATATTTCATATATATGTATATATAGTTTAAATTGAGAAGGCCTAGAAGTGGAGTACTATACTCAAGTAGTGGAAGGAAATTTTTTTATATGTAAAGGTAAAAAAATTCAGTACGGCTAGATAAAGGTCAAGAAAAAAATCCCCCACAATTCTGCAGTGACTGAGCCGAAAAATAGAATTAGGTTGTGATCAAGGGCAATGATTGATAATGATAGAGATATGAAAAGGAAACATAAGCAAGATAGGAGAAATACAATATGGTCTGCTAATATTGGCCATGTTCCCAAGAATTCAGCCACAGGGAGGAGAACCAAAGTCACATAACTAACCTCTGATCATAATCTCTTAAGGGTAAATAAAGAAGGAATGGGAGAATTTCTATACAAATATTCCACAAAATAACATTTTTTAAAAAAAGTCTTAGAGTTGATTATCTGCAAAATACCCAGGATGCCCAAGTCCATCAGTTTAGAAGCTGTATTTCTTGAGGATGGGAAATGGCTTGCCTCCTGATAAAAATGGCATTTCCATTTCCTCTTTAGGGCTCTTTAACTGCTATAGTAGGAAGCGTGGAGGAGGCAAAAGGAGATCAGGGTAACAGAAAACAGTTCCTTATGAAAGAAAAAAGCCTGTTCTAAAGTTTTGTTTTGTTTTGTATTTTTTTATTCCCGAGCAACGGAATAGTTCTATAACTTCCTTACTGAACGTAGTATCCCGAACTCACTATCAGATGTGTGGTTTCCTAGAGCAAGATACACATTCTGCCTTATGTGACTGCTGTGTATGTACTTGTTTTATTTACTTGTCTTTATTCATTTTTATACATTTTATAAAATTATGTATACATAAAGTTTGGGGCTTGGGGTAGGTAGAATAATGGGTCTGCCAAATATGTCCATGCCCTAATCCCTGGAACCTGTGAATAAGTTACATCACTGGGAAAAAGGTTCTGTGTAGATATGAATAAGGGTCTAGTCCTTCAGATGGGGGGGGGATTAAATTGGATTATCCAGCTGGGTCCAATCTAATCACACGAGTCCTTAAAAGGTAAGACCCTTGCCTGGTGGGTTAGAGGGATGTGATAGGAGAGAGATACCACCAGAAGCTGCTGGTTTTCAAGATGGAGCAAGGGGCAGGGACATAAGGAATGTGGTGGCCTCTGGAAGCTGAGCCCGACCCTCTGTTTACAGCCAGCAAGAAAAGGGGGACCTCAGTCCCACAACTGCAGAGAACTGAGTTCTTTTTTTCTTTTTTAAGATTTTTATTTATTTGAGAGAGACTGAGATAGTGAGAGAGAGCACATGAATGGGGAGGAGAAGGAGAAGCAGGCTCCCCAGTGAGCAGGGAGCCCAATGCGGGGCTCCATCCCAGGACCTCGGGATCATGACCTGAGCTGAAGGCAGATGCTTAACCGACTGAGTCACCCAGGTGCCCCAGCAGGGAACTGAGTTCTGCCAAGTACCTGAAAGCACTAAGAAACAGACTCCAGAGAGCAAGACTCCAGAGAGCAATTCAACCATGCAAATCTCAATTTTCGCCCTGTGGGATGAGCAACAGACTTTCGACCTGCAGAACTGTAAGATAGTAAATTTCTGTTGTTTTAAGATGCTAAATTTGTGGTAATTTGTTACAGCAGCAATAGAAAACTTATGTAAGCTTAATTATACTTTGTCCATCTTACATTTTTACAGAGCACATAACACAGTGTTTTAATTATACATAACATACATAATTATATTCAATTATTGATTATTGCTAAAATTTATTATTTATTTTCTTGTCCTAAAAACAAACACAAAGAGGCATAACCATTATTACTCCCATTTTTGCAGATAAGAAAATGAGACTTAGAACAGAGGGTGATACTTAGGCTTTTCTATTTTTTTTTTTTTCTGTTTTAGATTTGCAAGAGATTCTATCCTGAAATCACTTCTGAAGAAATTAACCCAATTAGTTAGTATATAAATAATATTTTCTTCTTGTTTAGAAATAAGTCACATTGCTTTGATACTTAAGTGTATTTTGCCCTTAGAAATGTTTCCATTACCTCCTCCCTTTGAGCTGAGTCCTACATGTGTTGATCATGATTACTTTTGCAAAGTAGCTAAGTGTCACAAAATAGAAACACCTGATACTTTATTTCTACTAATTCCAAGTTAAGGTAATAATAATAAATAGGATGAAGATAGGGCTATATATGTGTGCATATATACAAAATATGTACCTGAATAATATAACTAAAGAATCTGTTGAATGGATAAAGATGTGTGTGTGTGTGTGTGTGTGTGTGTATAATGAAATCCTACTCAACCATCAAAAAAATGAAATCTTGCCATTTGCAATGACGTGGATGGAACTAGAGGGTATTACGCTGAGCGAAATAAGTCAATCAGAGAAAGGCAATTATCATATGATCTCACTCAAATGTGGAATATAAGAAAGTGCAGAGGATCAGAGGGGAAGGGAGGGAAAAAAAACAAGATGAAATCAGAGGAGACAAAGCGTAAGAGACTTAATCATAGGAAACAAACAGGATTGCTGGAAGGGAGAAGGGGATGGGGTAACTGGGCAATGGACAGTAAGGAAGGCACATGATGTAATGAGCACTGGGTGTTATATAAGACTGATGAATCACAGACCTGTACCTCTGAAACTAATAATAAACTATATGTTAATTGAATTTAAGCTAAAAGAAATTAATTTTTAAAAATCTGTAAAAAATATATATGTACATCTGAAAAAAGGTATCAGGACTATACATATATTTCATACATATATATAAAACAGCTAAATATATTTCATATGATTTTATACATACACATATATATCAGGGCTGTATGTATTCATATATATATTCATATATGAATCTGATATATATGAATCAGATATGATTGATTGATGTAAGGGATATTTGAATTTCAAAAGTTAAGTTCTCAGTCAATTCACATTTTCAAGGTCCTTTTTATTCTACCCCAAAGAGGCCCTGAAATAATGCGGGGAGGGTATAAATATAAATAGTTGTTCCCAGAGGTTTTTATCTGAGAAAACTATGTTTAATATTTTCACGGTCTTAGAATCCAGGATCTCTACTGATCAATAATTTAATCATTGCATTTATTCATTTTTTAAATTAATGTAATTCTTTTGAAGATTTCTTTTTGAAAATCATGGGTTTTTTGTTTTGTTTTGTTTGGAATGTTAGCATGCTAGTTCAGTAAGAATAGTCACATGGGAACCAAAGTGTATTTATGAAAACTACATTCAACTCAATTTTACCTCTCAATGATGTAACTTGATTTGAGAAAATAATCATACCCTCTTTAACACACATAAATCTAAATTCCAAGATATATAAATCTAAATTCCAAGGTGCCAGGAATTACTTTAATTCTAAATGATTAAGGTTTTTGAAATAAGTTCTTTGTACTTCTCTGTCTATAAAAAATTATTTTTAAATCATAACATGATATGTAGATGACCCTGTATTTTGTATAGGTATGAAAATATTCCAGAATTTTTGATAAAATAAATGCAACTAGAGTGATATCTAAGAACTTAGATATTTAAGGTAGAGGAAAATATTTTACCCAGCATTTTTTTTTTAAAGATTTTTTATTTATTTATTCATGAGAGACAGAGAGAGAGAGAGAGAGAGAGGCAGAGGGAGAAGCAGGCTCCCAAGCAGCAGGGAGCCCGATGTGGGACTCGATCCCAGGACGCTGGGATCATGACCTGAGCCGAAGGCAGACGCTTAACCATCTGAGCCACCCAGGCCCCCTACCCAGCATTTTTAACACAGAAAATTTTAAGAGACAACTCCACATTTATAATATAGTAAAAAAAGAGTGTTAATTTTTAATTTTTTCATTTATTCCAATCGTTACATATTAACCACTAAAATTTATTAATAGGATATACTATACAAAGATAAGAAAATCTCATCTTCAAGCAGCATTCTGTTGGTGAGATGAATTTTATCAAGACCTCTCCAGTGCTCCACAGGGTTCTATTATTCTATGTCCTGCTCCACCTCATAGAAATCTTTCCCATCTTACTAGTTTTCCAGGGTATCCTAACCAGTTACCACAAACTTGATTTGTAGATGCATTACTCCAGTCCCTGGCTCTGTGCTCATTACCCTTTCTGTGTCTCTGTGTCGTCTTATAAAGACACTTACCTTTGGATTTTGGCTTCACCCAAAATCCAGAATGATCTCAAGATCAACAACATAATTACATATAAAAGACCTTTTTGCCAAATAATGTCACCTTCACAGGTTCTGGGTATTAGAATTTGGATGTACTTTTTGGAGGCCATTGTTCAATCTACTACACTCCTCTTTAAAATCGTATGGCTTTTTGTTTTGTTCTGTATACCCAATCATTGGCCATCTGTGTTACATGTGTCTGCTTTAAGGAGACAGTAGAACATAGAGGTTAAAAGCAGGGACTCCTGAATCAAACTGCCTTCAAATCCTGTTCAGTTCCTGGCTCTGCTATTTTACTAGCAATGTAATACTGGATGCGTTGTTTAACTCTGTCTTGGTTTCCTTATCTGTAAGATGTGCATAATAATAGTGCTTAACCCATAGAATTTTTGTGTTAAGTAACAGTACTATGTATAAGCACATACACCTGAGTGTTGGCTATTACCACTAAGGAGCAATTATTTTCTTTAGCAGGGGATACTATTTTGTTTTGGTTTTGGTTTTGTTTTTTAAGATTTTATTTATTTATTTGACAGAGACACAGCGAGAGAGGGAACACAAGCAGGGGGTAGTAGGAGAGGGAGAAGCAGTCTTCTTGCCGAGCAGGGAGCCCGATGCGGGGCTCCATCCCAGGACCCTGGGATCATGACCCGAGCCGAAGGCAGACGCTTAACGACCGAGCCACCCAGGTACCCCAGGAGATATTATTTTGAAGTGTAGTCTTTCAAGAACAGTCCAAGAAATTGCTGGTTCTGCAGAAGTGCATTTTCTATGGGAGAGAGAAAATCCAGGATCTTAGGTCAATGACGTGACAAAATGGTGGGTATGCATTTAAATATAGAGTAGGCTCAGGGAAAGGAGGCTTCTTTTTTTTCCTTTTTTTAAAATATTTTTTATTTATTTATTTGACAGAGAGAGACAGCGAGAGAGGGAACACAAGCAAGGGGAGTGGGAAAGGGAGAAGCAGGCTTCCCACTGAGCAGGGAGCCCAGTGCGGGGCTTGATCCCAGGACCCTGGGACCATGACCTGAGCTAAAGGCAGACACTTAATGACTGAGCCACCCAGGCGTCCCAGAAAGGAGGCTTCTTATGTCAGCCCTGCCCCTAGATAGAACCTTCTGGGTTTCGGGGACAACAGAGCGGGAGGAGGCAAGTCACGGAAGAGAATGGGAAGAAAATAGTCATTTCTATTTATGTATGTTGAATCTGAAGTAACAGTAGACAGGCTAAGCCAGAAATGAGAAAGTAGAATGGAAGTTTGTTAGTTATTCACAGAGAAGTAAATGAGAGGACCAAGTGAGAAAGCTTAGAAAGAAAACTAATAACCCCAGAGAGAAATGAACCCTTAGAAAACGTCCAACTGAGGAACCTAGAAGAGCAAGAGTTCCCACTAAGATAATAACAGGTATTGGGGGATATAAGTAAGAAGACAGAATATGCAATCATATAGAAGCTAGGGGAAAGAGTCTCATGAAATAGATCAGAAACCACATCAAATGCTTCAGCAAGGTCAAGGGTGCAGAAAAGACAATGGCTTTTTCTCAGTTTGCAATTAGAAAGCCATTATTGAATTTTAGATGAGCAGTATTTGTAGAGATTTGGGAAATCCACTGAGATTGCAAAAGGTTACACACTCTATGTGTTGAGGAATTGGAGCCAGTAATTATTCCAGATGTTTAGCAATAAAAGAAATGCATAAAAAAAGGTTGGTAGCAGGATTTATTATAAAAGCAAGATTTTGGAGCCTATCTGAAGATAGTGAAGATGAAGTTAGCAGAGTGTAATAATTGAAAGATAATGTTTGCAAAGGCCTAGAGGATGCAGGAGGGGTTGCAGGGGAGGGATGGAGACCTCAGTACTGGAAAGGATTTGGATCAGCCACATACGACAAATATTTCCATGGCCCAGAGAAAGCATATTCCCCCTTTTTTTTTTTTTTTTTTGCTTCAGCAAATATTTACTGAACACTTACTTATGAGGGAAGCATTAAACAATAGACCCCAAATAGTAAAATGGACCAGAAACTCCTTCATAGACCTCCCTTTCTATTTTTAATGTGAGCTGAGATCTTTTTGTAAAATCATCAAATGGCATCAAATAACATTTAAATAGCATAGTGAATGACATTTAATGGCACTGCTCTAAACACTGAAGAAAGTTGAAGGTGGTGTCACCGAGGGTTCAATAGCCGATTACAGCAGAAGCTGGAAAGATCTTGAGTTGTTAATGTCGAGTTCTAGCTGGAGCTGGGTTTCTCAACCTCAGCACTGACATTTGGGGTTGGAGGGTTCTTTGTGTGAGGGGCTGTCTTGTGCATTGTAGGAGGTTTACCAGCATCCCTGGTCTCTACCACTAGATGCCAATAGCATTCCTCCACCAAGTGGTGACAACCAAAAATGTCTCCAGACATTGCCACAGGTTCCCTAGAAGACAGAATCCTCAAGAGAGAAGCAATGAGCTCGAAAATTTCACGGATATGGCTGACAGAGGCTTAGTGTGGAGGAAAGAAGAAGCTAACCAGAAATATGTGGGGATAGAGAGGAGTCCAGGCAGAAGAGGTCATAATGATGGCGAGCAGCAGATTCTGTATGAGTGAGGGGGTAGGAGAGTTGAAATGATAGGGGCGTATGATTAATTTGACATGTCAACTTGACTGGCTAAGAGATGCTCAGATAGCTGGTAAAATATTATTATCTGGGGGTGTTTGTGAGGGTATTTCCAGAAGACATTAGCATTTAAATCAGTAGATTGAATAAAAATGATGGCCCTCACCAGTGTGGGTGAGCCTCATCCAATCTGTTGAGGACCTGAATAGAACAAAAGTTTAGAGAAAGGAGAATTTGTTTTCTCTGCTTGAGATGGTACATCCATCTTTTGCCTTTGGATAATGGGCTCCTGGTTCTCAAGCCTTTGGACTGGCACAAAATTAAGTCACTGACTTTTCTGGTCATCCAGCCAGTAGATGGCAGATCATTACTGTGTGGGCCAATTCCTATAATCAATCTATCATCTATCTATCATCTGTCTATCATCTATCTATCCATTCTATCCATCTATCCATCCTGTTGGTTCTGTTTTTCTAATACAGAGTGTTGTCAACAGCACTAAATAGAACATGATATTCAGAAGACCTGGGTTTGAATTTTGATTCCTTATGCAGGACCTTGAGTAAAACATTTACCTGCTGAGTCTTTTTTTTTTTTTTTTTTTTTTAATACCTGCTGAGTCTTAACCGTTTCCTCTGTAAAATGAGGGTAGTATTGCCGGTTAATTAGTTTTGTTGTGGAGTTTAATGAAATACTGCATATTATATTACTTTATACAATGAAAACTTATTGACAACAGTAACACTTTTATTAAGTTCAAGAATATGAGAAGGAAAGAATAGTTAAGGGTAAAACAAAGAGCTCTAGCTATTTTCATATGAATGCCTTGGAACATAAGCCACACTTCAAAGATGAGCAGCTTATAAAACCTCAACTTTTTTAGGTTTGTTTCTAAAAACTTTCTAACCCTTTCAATGTTCTCTGCGTAATCCTGATGGAAGACAGATTTTGAACAAATCAGACAAGAGAGTTTGGATAGTAGCCTAAAATTATGTGTTCTTTTTTGTGTCCTTTGAATTTAGAAATAGGACATTCCTGGTTTTTTTTGATGTGTTTAAATGTGTGTAATGTACAGCTATATTTGGGTCTGAAAACCCTGTGTTCTTACCACCCTTGTAGTCTACACGGACTAAAAATATAACACTTTTCCAAAAAGGTTTCAATGCCTAGATCCTGCCTGACTTTTACAGTCTACCTATAAGCTCCAGATAATATAGGTTTATGATGGAAATGCTGACAGGCACGTAGGTCTCCGAGTTCTAACTTGCTGCCCTGACTTCTGCTCTTCATGACAGCACTGCAAAAAGTTATTCAGAATGATCTTTCAAAATGAAGGACTCCGAGAAGGAGAGTTTGGGTGCATTTACACCATCAAACACAAGATATTTTGACACTGAAATTATTTAATGCGGTACTTTCTTGGTCCTAATTCTGCATGGATGTCAGACTGTTTCTACTTTTAAATCAGTCACCTTATCCAAAGAAATGCTTAGGAAAATCCTTTTTTAAAAACGTGTATAAAATATCACAACTATTTCTTTTGACTAAATCAGCTTTGAACACCTGCATATTCTCTTTCCCCGGGGTCCACTGGAGTCCTGATTGTTTTACTGCTCTCCTGACCTATTTGTGTTTGCATTTCATGGGTAGGGAAAAAGCTTCATTCTGGCTTACATTTCACATTATAGATCCTACTTCTCTATGTGTAATTTTCCTGAATAGGCCTCTATGTTTTAACAAAACCATCAGAATGGCAAGACCAAGATTAATAATTTCATACATGTATTAGAAAAACATTTTATGTTGCTTTCTTTCTAGGGTTTTTTAAATATGAAAACTGGTTATAAGTGCATCCTGAAGTATAACAAATTCAACAAATTCTCAGTTTCACACTATTTCCATTAATATAAAAACTTATTTGCTCTTTGAACTTCAGAGCTGGTACCAAACCGCGGTGGCTACCAACTTTTAATCTTCTGGAGCTTTGCATGCATGGCAGAAATGAGCATTAAAAGATAACAAGTAAATATAGAATGTCTTCTAATATAATTTCTAAAACCACTTACTAAGGTTTTTCATGTAAAATGTGAAAGATCTAATTTCTGTATATCTATAAATGGTGCCATGATAATTTTTCTAGTTTGTCTTTCTTGCCTGTAAAGCTGTAAAGTAACGCACGTGTTTGTCTTTGACTGAGAAGATGCATATTAAAATAAACCAGAAACATTGAAATAATGTTTTCAATTGAATACATATCCCTGCCTTTTTTTTTTAATTTTTTTTTTATTTATTTATTTGACATAGAGAGAGGGAGACACAACGAGAGAGGGAACACAAGCAGGGGGAGTGGGAGAAGGAGAAGCAGGCTTCCCGCGGAGCAGGGAGCCCGATGTGGGGCTCGATCCCAGGACGCTAGGACCATGACCTAAGCCGAAGACCGATGCTTAACGACTGAGCCACCCAGGCGCCCTTATCCCTGCCTTTTGAATAAGCTCACATGAAAAGAGAAAGATATTCAATATCCCTGATACAATATTTTTATTTTTCTGAAGTCACATCTTCATATACTAAATCTTTTCTTATCAAATAAAATTTGCTAGAGCATCAATGTAGAGGTTCCCCTTAAATTATTTTTTGAAGTCTTTATGTTAGGATTTTGGCATTCTAAACACAAAAGCCTTTTTAGAGGCTCTATTCCTTTTTTAAAATATGCTATACTATTCTAAACATTGTGTATATTGCCCATTGTTTGCTTGCAGACCTTCTAGGCATTTTCTCCAGTACCATGTAAATTAGATCCCAAGGGACTTTTCTATTGAGTACCTCTTTCATTACTGTTTCTTCTATTTATTTCTAAAAACGTGTTAATATTGGATAGTACCAAGAGATTGAGTGTATGCCAGGATTACATTGCATGAATACATTTTCAAGAAAAAAGATTCACTGCAATTTTTAAGCCAACTGTATGCAAGCCAGGATTGGGGATGCAGTGAAGTAGGGAAAGAATGTATCATGACTTTGATTTTTATGGAAATTCTCTATTTTTTTTATGTTGTGCTTTGTTTGCTTGAGTGCACAACCCTGCCGTTGACAGCCTTACTTGGTAATGATCTCTGTTTTAAGCTGCCATTTCTATAGTTCTAAGACCATTGTGCGTGCAAGCGTGTGTGCGCACGCGTGTGCACGCACGTGTGTGTGTATAAATACACAGATGGAAAGACAGAGACAAGAAAAAGCCAGAGAGAGTGAGCTCAGAGGTGAGGCACCAGAACTCTCCTCTACTTTCTACCACCTTTTCTATAACTTTTGTTAGTTGTCACTTTAGCCCAATCATTACCATCTTTCTTTACAAGGTCCTCTGTTATTTTTATTGGCAAGACTTCCAAAATTTTAAGCTGCAGCTGCTTATAATCTGCAACATGTACATTTAACATAATTTATCTCCACCACCTAAATTTCAACTTTATGAATTGGCTTAAGACTCTCACTGTTATTAATGTTAACAAGCCAAAGCAGGGTTTTAAATATTGCTTTGTACATTGCAATATTTTTCATTACATTGCTTCTTTTTTTAAGATTTATTTATTTATTAGAGAGAACGAAAGAGAGAGCATGAACAGGGGGAGAAGCAGAGGGACAGGGAGAGTGAGAATCCCAAGCAGACTCCATGCTGAGCGTAGAGCCTGTCACGGGGCTCAATCCCACTACCCTGAGATCATGACCTGAGCGGAAACCAAGAGTTGGACACTTAACTGATTGAGCCACCCAGGTGCCCCTGCATCATGTTGCTTCTAAAACTTTGACAGTCAGGTAGTTTTTCAACAGTTGTGCCCCAACTCCTTCTCTTCAATGTTTCTTTTGATTAAAACTGTAATTTTTCTACTTGTGCACCTGTCCCTACTATCCTATGATTGTATTTATTCTTTCTACCCATATTCTCCCTCTCCTAATTGATCCTATGTTTTTTGCATTATTTTCAGCATTCATATTTAATCCCCATTACACTCCACTATTGTTCACTTTATCATCTAAAGTTATTTTAGTGGGAAGTGGTAGAAATTTAACTGAAAATAACAAATAGAAAAGTGACTTCATTGGTTCCTGTAACTAACACATCCCTCTGTGGAAGTGTCTTCAGATGGAGATTTATGCCAGAGGGTATTAGGTGGGTGGGGGTGGGGAGGTGGCAGGCAGAGAATTATGTCTCCTCATCAGGGAGAAACAGTTTATCACTTACATTGTTTAGAATCATTGGCATGTAATAACAAAAAGCACAACTTGGTTTATTTTCTTTTAGGGATTCTTTTCTTCTGGATGTAATTTGTTTTTATTAATTATGTAAATATTTATGTGGATTTAAAGTACAGTATAAAATAAGGTGCATTCAGAGAAGTGGAGTTTCCATTCTTGTCCTGAATACCCTATTCCATCTGTCTCTCTTTAAGTAACCATTGTTTTTAAAAAACACAAGTGGGTATATATATTTAACACCCACATATATACACGTAGACCTATATAGATACAGAGAGATATTATAGACTCTTTCATCTTTCCTACAACAAAACGTGTATGCTATGGGCACTCCTCTGTATCTTGTTTTTTGTTTTGATTTGTTTTTACGTTATCTTCTGGTGATGTTACCATATCAGTTAATAGAGAGCATCCTCATTCCTTTTGTTTTGTTGTTGTTGTTGTTGTTGTTGTTTTTAAAGATTTTTATTTATTTTATAGAGAGCGAGCGAGAGAGAAACAGCATGAGAGGGGAGAGGGTCAGAGGGGGAAGCAGGCTCCCCGCTGAGCTGGGAGCCCGATGTGGGACTCGATCCCAGGACCCTGGGATCATGACCTGAGCCGAAGGCAGACGCTTAACCATCTGAGCCACCCAGGCGCCCTCTTTATTCCTTTTGTACAATTGTATTACATCGTACTTTTTTATGCAATGGTAACTTACAAACTAGGTCACTTTCTTTTAATTAAACAAAATTTAATTAATTAAAATTTGATTATTATTTAAGGAGACCTTTAAATATTATGGTAATATATATAAATATATTCCTTGAGCCCCACAACTCCCTCCCTGTGAGTTCATATTTGGGGACTATATTTACTCAACTGTGCTCAATATTAAGATTTTTTAAAGCACTTCCCTCTTACGGAATTTCCAAACTAAACTCTAGAGTGTAAAATAATCTGGGAAAGTCTTCCTTTTCACCTACCAGCAAATATTTTCCCTATTAATTAGTGTTACCATCTCTGTCCAAAAGAAATTACACCATGGTTTTCTTTTCTAAATCAAAAACTCTATCGAAGGATATATTTAGTTATCTGACAACTTCTGATTTTGTTTAAGAATCCTGATTAATTAATGTCCACCATCATGGTTCCTTTTTCTATAAAATCATGTGTGGTTCTCTGCTTGTGTTGTTACCCTCTGCCTAGGACAGTCCCCTCCCACTGGTTAATTCACCCTTTAACACTTAACTCTTGTTCTCCTTCTCTGAATAACATACCCTGATACACTCCCCTCCCAGATAGAATGAAGGGCTTCTCCTTTACGCTCAAAAACCATGGTGCATAGGTCAGTCTTGGCACTTACCACATGGACTTCCTCATTTGTCTGCTCCCCTCCTGTCTGATTGGAGGCTACGCCTTTCAGTACCTTCAACAACTGAGCACAGTACCCGGCATGGGGTGAATTAAAAAGTTGTTGTACATATGGATTATTAATTGTGTCACATTCGTTTTTATGCTCCAATATGCCTAACAAATATGTAAACAGAGATGCGCTATCAGGCATCTTTCCTGAACTGAAAGGTTTAAACCCTAAAAGAGACATTAGCATCTATTTAGCTTCACTTAGCATGGAAACTTCTGTTTTTACTTAATGTTATGAAAAAAAAAAAAAAAAAAGACCTTACCAAAATTGTTCAGTTATAGAAAATGGATATGGAACAGACCCTTTGGGTTTGGAAATACAACAGTAATAGCACATTACCTACAGATAATAAGATTTTGTTTATCTTTTTCATAGCCTGCAGTTAAAGTATTCTTTCTAGGTCATTCTGCCATGAATTCTGAAGCGTTCTCGCTCGTTGAGTTGAATAGAATGTAGAACTTTCCCTCTGATTATAGGAACAAAAATTTTTCTAAAAAAACAAAAACAAAAACAAAAAACCAGTTAAGCTATTATAGAAGGGTGTCTATGCTCTCATATATTTAGAAAGAACATTAAGAAAATAAATATAAATTGTTCTTGGTAGATTGAATTCTTCTGGATTTTGGACATTTTAAATGTGATTTTCCTTGATCATTTTAACAAGATTTTCTTTTTTTTTTCTGCCGAAGTATTATATTACCGATTCTGAAATACCCTCATGAAATTTATAAAATTCTTGCATTAATTACTTGAACTTCAGAAAATAACATCTGGTCTATAAACTATGAATAGTAGAAACATATTGTCAAGATCAGCGTGTAGTTTTTTTCTATTTTAAAATTGGATTGAATATGAATATGCTATATAAGAAAGCATAATATGCATGTAATAACTTTGTGGTAAAAGTGAGCTATGTATTTCCTTCTAGAAGGATATAGGTAAAGTCATTTGCCAAAAAAATAACAAAGACAACATTCTTTTCCCCCATAAGATTACTATATCACTTTGGCTTATACCTAAACCCTCTTCATAAATTCTCTATTGAAAATGACCTATCAAAATAATAATTATTTGATATTGAGAAAAGTCAGTCTATTGAATCTGGTGTTTTCTTATACTTTATAGATAATAAAAGAGTAATCCTAACTTTTCACCTTAAATGAAATATTAACATCAGCAATACATTTTGTTGTTTGCTTCTTTCTGAAACTGTTCCTAAGTTGTAGAGATGATTTACTTTCAGGAAACCCAAAAGAGATGATATATCACTATAGTTACATTAGTTACATTTTTATAATATTCATGTAAAACCAATATTACTCCAATTACTACATATAATATTTTAATATGCTGCTCTTTGCTGGAATGGTTCAGATTTTCTTATAAATATGCTGAATATCTTCTGGTTGTCTCTCTATACCCACTCTCTACCCAGTTCTACCTGCTTTCTGCCTCCAAGAGTCCCAGTATACAAATTAAATCAGTGGGTTTGCTTTCTGATTTCTGGTCGACCTTGTCTGATGGGAGCCATCTGAAGGAAATGATGGTGGAAGGAAACGAGGTATGGCTCTTAATTCCTCTGTTTTTCTCCCTGCCAGTGTTGATAGGCTGACTTGCTCTGTCTAGGAAGGATGACCCTTCCTCTCAGGTAGCCCTCTCAGTACAGGGATGTCTCCAGATTTTAGGTAAAAATGTCTCTTATTTGCCCCTTCAGGCTTAGACCAGAAACCACTTCCTGCTACTAGCCTCAGCTGTTATAAGATCCTTTGTCGCTTTTCCTAAATCCTGCCTGCAGCTCTGTAAATTCTCCTCTATTTAAACTCTTCTCAAAATGCCCAATTCGAATGAGCTGTTTCCAGACAGAACTCAGACTGGTATATCCACTACCCTCGCATATCATCCATTGAGATTCAGGCCCTTAATCTCTGTGGATATTTATTAGTGTTCACACATATGGTATCTGAATAGAGTACCAATAGAAAAATAATAAATAATAGAATAAAATAGACTATCTGAATATTCATGGCACAAGTACAAATGAGAAATAGCCATACAAGATGGACTATCTGCTCATAGGCTTTGTCATCTATAAACTTTATTCAGAAGCAGAGTATCTCATTCAGAGTCACATTCCTCATTTGTAGAACACAATTATAATTAGCTTGTCTCTGGGTTTGCCCTACCTAAGACATTTTATAAACTACAAATTGGAATGCAAGAGCTTAAAAGCACACTAACAGCAAAATTCAGCGACAGATGACAGCCAAACACCAAGAAAGGTGACAGAACATATAAATAGAAAATACAAGCCTTAAAAAACACAGCTGTCTAGAGCAAAAGGAAAAGGAAACCTTTCTAGACACCCTGATAGACACTGGAAGCATCATTGCCCTCTAACCCAAAGGATGAACTCATGTCCGTATTGATGATCCCAGGCTACATTGTACAGTGCCTAAGAACACAGGCATACAATATATGTTAGAAAAAAACATGATGGCTTGTTAAACTTTTTCTCTAAATAGAACTATTTCATTTTCTGGGGAATGATAAATTTACATCTGAATTTACAAGACACATATGTATCCCTCACATAAAGACTGAATATTGTGAACTTAAATTCTATGCTATTTTCATTTATTCTTTGGTTTACAACTTCTATCTATGTACTGATTCTATCTACTTCTACCTTAATTTTTGACCATTTCAGTATATCTAAGTGTGATCTTTCCAACTCTTTGGTTTCTCAGTTTCTTAACCTATTCTTCAATAACCATGTCCTCCGTCCTCCATGTGTTAAAATTTGCAGTTACCATTATGTACAAACGTCATTATTTCTATTTCATAAATTAATGTTCCGTGACCATCGTCTCTTATTTTTCCAGCTCACTTAATCTATAACAGCAATTCTAATGAAGCTAAATTCCAAGACCAGTCATTATAATCTCTCCCTGGAATACGTGTCCCTCCTTTTCTTTCTTCTCAGTGTGGTAGGCTGAATAATGGCTCCACAAAAGAGATCCATCTCCTGATCCCTGAACCTGTGAATAGTACTTCAAACGACAAACGAACAAACCGACTTTGCAGATGTGATTAAATTAAGAATCTTGAGAGGAAGAGATTATTCTGAATTTTCTATGTGGATCCTAAATGCAATCACATGTATCTCTATAAGAGGGAGGCAGAGAGAGATTTGACACATCCAAGAGGAAAAGGCAATGTGACCACATGGCCGAGTTCGGAGTGATGCAGCCACAATGAGCCCAAGAATGCTGGCAGCCACCAAAAGCTGGAAGAGGCAAGAAATGGATTTGCCTCTAGAAAAAGTATGCCACACTGATTTCAGCTCAATGATACTGACTCGGAGTTAGAACAGAGAATAGATGTCCTGTTTTTCACATCACCATGTTGGTGGTAATTTGGTTGAAACTACAATCTTGGTTAAAACCAACCTCTGTTTATTCCACATCTACATCCATGTAACTGAATGTGATTGGGCAAAAATCGCAACCAAGTTGACTAGTGACACGTTAAATTCACACACATGCAGATCCTGTCCACAATTATCAAGAAGGTCCTCGATTTTTCCAACAATTATGTTCTACTTGCCAGTCTATCCAAACATCTAGATGACTTGCATGCCTTCTGAGTCCTCAGTCTTCAGTACTGCCACTCCATCTGTGCTCCCAGCTGATAATCTTACTTCATTTAAAAAATTCAAATTAGAAGAAAGTTTCTACAGAATCTTAGTATGACATTTTAGTGTAAGTCCTGACAGGGTTTCTTTTTCTTTTTTGAAAGGCAAGTACCTGGCTTAAGTTTTGATTGTGGAGGCATCCCTTTCAAAGAGACCTCTACTTCAAAGACTTTGATCTCAAATAAATGCATTGCTAGCCATGTAACTAGATAAAGAGCCACGTCACCTTCCTGCACTGAGGCTCCCTTGATTTAGAAATCTTGATTGATTTCCATAGCTGACCATTTGGACCTCTTGTCTTTTTCTTGCACTTCAAATTTCCATTCTTATGTTTGAAATTCACCAATAAGGAGTGAGCTCGTAAACCCCTAGGCCCCTACTCTCTGCTGCACTAAAACCCTGGCCCCTGTGCACTCTTTTGTGTTCATTCTCTCTCTCTCTCTCTCTCTCTCTCTCTCTCTATCTGTGGGGCCCCAGGTGTTGCTGTGTAATTTCCAGTTCTTATAAATAATAAACTGTTTTATCCCCCCAAAGTTTCCTGATTACATCAAAGTTTTCCTCAGGGCATCTTGCAGTCATAATAAGAACCATAAGGGCCAGTCTCATCCCAACATTGGCTATTGTAGGTTGTGGCTAGCCCAAAACACATGTCACCTCACTTTCCTCTACCCATGAACTTTGTCCTCCTGCCCAGAACCATAGGATATATATGATTCTATGTAGGTACAACCCTTGCACTTATGCATTAGAGCCTACCCTTGGTTGTCTATTGCACGAAAGCAATTCTCTCTATCCTATGTCATCAGCCTTTTCTTCTCTACCAAAGTGCTACCATTACTATTGTCATTTCATTCTTTAAAATCCTTTACATCCACTTATTATCCTTTAGTATGACTCCTCCAAGAATTAACCCGTTTTCATTGCTCAAGTTCCCCTTAGTCTCTGTTAATGTGTTTGAATCCAGGTTTCAGTTCATCCATTCCCTTAAAACTGCTTTGTTAAGGGTCACAGTGACTTCCATATGGCTAAATCCAAGAGTTAATGTTCATTCTTTGTATTTCTCAACTTTTCAGCCGCATTTGATAGAGTTGTATACTTTTTTCTCCATACTTTTCCCCACCTGGCTTCCGGAATATTACATTCTCTTTGGTTTTCCTCCAATCTCATTCATTCTTCTTTCTGCTCCTTAATGTTGGAATATCTTAAGTTCTCTACTCCTTGTATACTTTCAGCTTCTAGATAATCTTTCCAGTCTCATTCCTTAAATACCATTTGTAGGCCTATTTCGCTCAACATAAGTCAAACAGAGAAAGACATGTATCATATGATCTCACTGATATGAGGAATTCTTAATTGCAGGAAACAAACTGAGGGTTGTTGGAGTGGGGGTTGGGGTGGGAGGGATGGGGTGACTGGGTGATAGACACTGGGGAGGGTATGTGCTCTGGTAAGCGCTGTGAATTGTGCAAGACTGTTGAATCTCAGATCTGTACCTCTGAAACAAATAATGCAATATATGTTAAGAAAAAAAAAAAAGAAGAAGGTAGCAGGAGGGGAAGAATGAAGCGGGGGAAATTGGAGGGGTAGACGAACCATGAGAGATGATGGACTCTGAAAAACAAACTGAGGGTTCTAGAGGGGAGGGGGGTGGGAGGATGGGTTAGCCTGGTGGTGGGTATTGAGGAGGGCACATTATGCATGGAGCACTGGGTGTTATGCACAAACAACGAATCATGGAACACTACATCTAAAACTAATGATGTAATGTAGGGGATTAACATAAGAATAAAAAAAATAAAATAAAATAAAAAAATACCATTTGTAGGCCAATGATCCAAAAGTCACTTCCATAGTCAAGATCACTCTCCTGAACTTGGGTCTCACATACCTACCACCCTCCTCCATATCTCCACTTGGATTACTAATAGACCTGCCAAACTCAACACTACCCAATTTCCACATCCCTCAAATGTAATCAAACTGCAGCCTTCCTTATCAAAGTCAATGAAAACTCCATCACTTGCTCAAGTCCAGAGCATTGGAATCATTGATTTCTCTCCTTTCATATCCCACATCTATTTTATCAGGTTGGCTTCAGAATATGCCCTGAATCTAGACCGTCACCACTTCCTTTCTACCTCCTTTAAGCTATTATTTTATTTCCTTGACTTTGATGATCTCCTAACAGGTTTCCCTGTGTCCATGCTTCTCCCCATAGCATAGCATCTGTTCTCAACACAGGAGCAGTGTTCCTTTGGAATATAGGTCAGAAACTGTCATTCTGCCCCAAACGCTCCTGATTTCACTTGGAGTAAAAGTGTAAAGTCTTGTAATGGCCTACAAGGTCATACATGATGAGGTTTCTCTGTTGCCTATTTGAGCACATCTTTAATAACTTCCATTTCACACATTCTTCCAGACACTACCCCTTGCTGTTTCTCAAATATACTAAGCACATTCTTGCCCCTGGGGCCTTTGCACCAACCATTCCTTCTGGATGTAACACTACCTAATTAACTCTCATGGCTAAACTCCTCATACCCTTTAAGCAATTTCGCTTAAAATTCTTCTCAATAAGGCCTACCCTCACCGCCTCTTAAAAAGTGTATCATCTTAAACTCTTAATTCTCCTTGCCCTGTTATATATTTTTTTTACTTCCTAAAGAATTCACCACCTTCAAACATACTACACAGTTTGCTTATTTTTATGTGTATAATTTATTGTCTGTCTCCCCCTTCTGGAATGTCAACTCTTCAAAGATGATATCTTTGTTTTGTTCACTGATGTATTATAAGCACTTAATTGGCACATAGTAGGTGCTAAAACATTTATTGTATTTTAAGAATCAATTAAGAGTTGCTTAAGAGGTATAAAATTTTTATCATGAGAGATATAATGAGTATAAATTAATATTACAATTTTAATAATTCATGTTAATCTATGAAGCTAATATTAAGAATTCTCTCTTCAAATATTTTAATTTTGAGCAAAAGCACATTATTATCATAGTTTGATATTTTATTATTTTGGCCTGGAAATTCACTAGTTTTATTTTGAAATTTCTGTCTTAAAAATTATATTGAAAATTGGAGCAAACTCCTCTCTTAATTACAAAATCTATGATTGCCATACTTAAAGGATTATATAATACTAATCAATTTGGTCCTATATATACTTGGATTTATACAAATAACCTACACAATCCATAGCATTAGAATATGAGAGAAGCAGAATAAAAACTAATGTTACTGAGTATCTAGCTTCTGTCTTTATGATATTGTGCATCTTAATTCCACTATTAAAATCAGTTTGTGTCTCAGCACTCTGATAGGTAATTTACATATGCCGTTTCAATGAATTATCTCAACAATTCTACCAAGTAAGTAACATTATATGCATTTTATAGGTGAGAACACTAAGGTAAGGAGAATCGGAGTCATTGGCTTCAAGTGGCCCTTATAGAAGATGCCAGAACAGAGTTAGACGTAGGGTCCATGATCTCAAAGTCCATGTGCTTTCCACCATACTGTGAGAGGTAACTGTGCTAATTTATGTAGGAGGCTAGAGCTACCATTTTTAACTTAGGGGTACTCCTTTTCAAAAAGCAAGTTCCCACAATGAATGGAATGCTGGTTCCATAGCAGCTAAATTTTGATATCCATTCCAGAAACTCACGCATTCTGAGCATAACTTGTTCTCAGCTTTATTTATTTATTTATTTATTTATTTATTTATTTATTTGAGAGAGAGAGAATGAGAGAGAGAGCACATGAGAGGGGGGAGGGTCCGAGGGAGAAGCAGACTCCCTGCCGAGCAGGGAGCCCGATGCGGGACTCGATCCAGGGACTCCAGGATCATGACCTGAACCGAAGGCAGTTGCTTAACCAACTGAGCCACCCAGGCGCCCTGTTTTCAGCTTTTAAGACACTTTTGGCTGCTCATCATCCAGAACTTTGCCTTAGCTTTTATCATATGACATAATAAAATGCAGATGTAAAAGACATGTTCTTCATCAGTGGATATGAGACCGACCACTGATATTGGCCCTTCTAAGAGGACTCAAATGCACATGTACACACAAAAAGCTTTTCTAAAAGGAGAAAAAATTCATGTTATCTGTATGAATATAAGGTTAAAATAACAATAATGAAGAAGTCTAGTCATATTCAAATACTCTGAGGCCACCCATAGGAATGAAACATTTAAATGATAGAAATCTATAATTTATTCTCCCTGTTGTGAAAAGTCACTGAAGAGGTCTCCAAACAAATATGCTTTGTGGTGGGTGAATTGTTATGAAAAATATGAAGGGATAATTCTTACATTTTAAGAAGTTGAGAATAACAGGATATATAACCACTGGCTGCAGTTTCAGAGCTTAGAAGACCTACAGGATGACAATCTGGCTCTCCTCAAATATAGTTCCTGGATTTTATTTGTAGTTATTTAAATGTGAGTCATTCCTTATGCATATTTACACTGAAGTTAACAAAGAAGGATTACATTTCAAAGAAAGAGAACATTATCTTTTCCTCAGTGTATTTGGTAACACTATAAAAAAAATCTATCTAAAATTATTCTTTAAAATAAAGTTTAGTGATTCTCAGCAGTAAGTGAAAGAAATGAAAATTGAACAAGAAAGGAATTAATAAGTTAAATGATAGTAAAAATGAGAAATATAAAGTTATATGTGGGGGCTATTTATATTATTCAAATCTAGCAAAACAGGCCTCAGATCTTTTTGAAATATGTGTGATTTTGAGAATTAGCATTCCTTAATTAAATTGTTTAAAAAATCTGATGATCCTTGAATTTCTGAATTTTGGAGATTTTTGTTAAGAGAATTGGTTTTTTCCCAAGAATTCCTCTGTTCTATTTTTTACTTTTTTACTTATTTTTTACTTTTTAAGTGTTATATTAATTTCAGGTGTACAATAAGGAGATTCAACAATTCTGTACATTATTCAGTGCTCATCATAATTATACTCTTAATCCCCTTCAGCTGTTTCACCCATCCTCCCAGCCTCCTCCCCTCTGTACCGAGCAGTTTGTTCTCCATATGAGTCTGTTTTTTGGTTTGTCTCTTTTTCTCTTCATTTGTTTTGTTTCTTAAATTCTACATATGAGTGAAATCATGATATTTATATTTCTCTGACTTATTTCACTTAGCATTATACTCTCTAGATCCATAGATGCTGCAAATGGCAAGATTTCATTCTTTTGTTTATGAATGAATAATATTCCTGTGTGTGTGTGTATGTGTGTGTGTGCATGCACGCATTGTGGGTACCACATCTTGGCCATTCATCTATCAATGGACACTTGAGATGTTTCCATAATTTAGCTATAGTAAATAATGCTGCAGTAAACATAGGGGTACATATATCCCTTCAAATTTTTGTTTTCATATTTGTTGGGTAAATACCCAGGAGTATAATTAATGGATCATATGATAATTCTATTTTTAAGTTTTTGAGGAAATTCTATACTGTCTTCCACAGTAACTGCACCAGTTTGCATTCCCATCAACAGTGTAAAAGTGTTCCTTCTCTGATCCTCACCAGTACTTTTTCCTTGTGTTTCTGATTTTAGCCATTCTGACAGGTGTGAGGTGATATCTCATTGTGATTTTCATTTGCCTTTCCTTGATGATGAGCAATGTTGAGCGTCTTTTCATGTATCTATTGGCCATCCGTATGTCTTTTTTAGAGAAATGTCTGTTCATATAGTCTGCCCTTTTTAAATTGAATTATTTCTTTTATTGGTGTGGAGTTGTATAAGTTCTTTATATATTTTGGCTACTACTTATCAGATATATCATTTGCAAATATCTTCTCCCATTCTGTAGGTTGCCATTTAGTTTTGTTGATTGTTTCCTTCACTGTGCAGAAGCGTTTTATTTTGATGTAGTCCCAAAAGTTTATTTTTGCTATTATTTCCCTTGCCTCAAGAGACATATCTAGAAAAATGTTGCTAAGGCCATTGTCAGATAAATTACTGCTTGTGATCTCTTCTAGGATTTTTATGATTTAAGGTCTATGTTGAGATCCTTAATTCATTTTGAGTTTATTTTTGTGCATGGGCTAAGAAAGGGCTCCTGTTCATTCTTTTGCATGTAGCTGTCCAGTTTTCCCAACACCAGTTATTGAAGAGGCTGTTTCCCCTTGTCTTTTTTCCTCTTGCCTCCTTTGTTGAAGATTAATTGACCATAGAATTGTGGGTTTATTTCAAGGCTCTCTACTGTCTTCCATTGATCTATGTGCCTATTTTTGTGCCAGTATAGTACTATTTTGATTACTACAGCTTTATTGTATATCTTGAAATCTGGGATTGTGATACCCCAATTTTGTTCTTTTTCAAGATCGCTTTGGCTATTCTGGGTCTTTTTTGGTTCCATACAAATTTTAGGATTATCTATTCTAGTTTTGTGAAAAATGCTGTTGATATTTTGATAGAGATTGTATTAAATCTGTAGATTGCTTTGGGTAGTATAGACATTTTAACAATATTTTTATCTCAATCCATGAGCATGGAATGTCTTTTCATTTGTGTCTTCAATTTCTCTCATCAGTGGTTTTGTAGTTTTCAGAGTACAGGTCTTTCACCTTGGTTAAGTTTGTTCCAAGGTGTTTTATTATTTTTGGTGCAATCGTAAATGGGGTTATATTCTTCATTTCTCTCCCTGCTACTTCTTTATTAGTGTACAGAAGTGTAATGGATTTTTGTACATTGATTTTGTGTCATGTGACTGACCTTACTGAATTCATTTATCAGCTCTAGGGATTTCTGTATATAGTATTATGTCATCTGCAAATAGTGAAAGTTTTACTTCTTCCTTACACCAGTTTGGATGCCTTTAATTCCTTTTTCTTGCCTGATTGCTGTGGCTGGGACTTCCAGTACTATGTTGAATAAAGTGGTGTGAGTGGAAATCCTCGTGTTGTTCTGATCTTGGGGGATAGCTCTCAGTTTTTCATCATTGAGTATGATGTTAGCTGTGGGTTTTTCAGAGATAGACTTTATTAAGACATTTTCCCTCTAAACCTACTCTGATAAGGGTTTTTATCATGAATGGATATTGTATTTTGTCAAATAATTTTTTTGCATCTATTACAATGTTCATATTGTTTTTATCCTTTCTCTTGTTGATGCGATGTATCACATTGAATGATTTGCAAATACTGAACCACCCTTGCATTCCAGGAATAAATCCCACTTAATCATGATGAATGATTTTTTTAAATGTACTGTTGGATGTGTTTTGCTAATTTTTGTTGAGGATTTTTGCATCTGTGTTCATTAGAGATACTGGCCTGTAGTTCTCTTTTTTGTAGTGTCTTCACCTGGTTTTGTTTTCAGGGTAATGCAGGTTTTGTAGAATGAATTTGGGGATTTCTGTTTCTTGGGATAGCTTAGGAAGAGTAGGTATTAACTTCTTTAAATGTTTGGTAGAATTCACCTGTGAAGCCATCTGGTCCTGGATTTTTGTTCATTGGGAGTAGTTTGATTACTGATTCAATTTCTTTGTTGGTAATCAGTCAGTTCAAATTTTCTATTTCTTCCTGCTTCACTTTTGGGAGGTCATATGTTTCTAGGAATTTATCCATTCCTTCTCAGTTGTCCAATTTGTTGGCATATAATTTTTCATAATATTCTCTTATAATTGTTTGTATTTCTGTGCTGGTGGTTATTATTTTTCCTCTCTCATTTATGATTTTATTTGAGTCTCTCTCTCCCTCCCTCTCCCTCCCTCTCTTTTGTTGAGTCTGACTAGAGAATTAACAATTTTGTTGATCTTTTCAAAGAACTAGCTCCTGGTTTCTCTGGCCTGTTTTATTGTGTTTTCAGTTTTCCATTTCCTTTATTTCTGTTTGAATCTTTATTTTATCTTCTCTTCTACTGGTTTGATGTTTTCTTTTTTCTTTTTTTCCTAGATCTTTAAGTGTAGGGATAGGTTGTCTGAGATTTTTCTTGCTTCTTGTGGTGGTGGCCTCTGTTGGGGTTGCTTACACACTGCCAGGCTTGTGGCATCACTTTGGATGGTCTCTGGCCAAGGGCATACATTGGAGAATGCAGGGGTGGGGCATACAATGTTAGTAAGCTTTGCTCATGTCTCTTGATGGGAGGGACCTGGAGCAGGATTAGAAAACTCCTGATGCAGGGTTGGAGTTGGTGAGTCTGCAGGAGAGCTTGGGAGTGGGCATGTGGCGTTAGCAGGGTTTGCATGGGTCTCCTATGAGAGGAGACCTGCAGCTGGGGCCTGGCTGAAGGGGCATGTTTGCAGGAGAACGTGGGAGTGTGGTACTCTCTTAGCAACTTAGGTAGTGAGTGTTGGCGATACACAGCTTCCTAAAGGTGCCTGTGTGTCTAGGCTGGTCATAGGGGAAGGAAATGGCACCTGCCAACTCCTTTGTTCATGGAGGAGTCTCCTAAAGATCCTTGACCCTCCAGCACATACTCTGATATTAGTAAATAAGTCTTCCCATATACCCAGGTGTTTTTCAAACTCCTGATTCTATGCTGTATCTCCACAGGGCTGTTTGCTGTGCTATCTCTTTAAGGTAGGGACTCAGTTTCCTCTTGACTTCTGACTCTTCCAGAGCTGAGCCTGCTGATTTTTAAGGTTCTAGTTGTTAAGCCCCACTGATTGTAAAAAAAACTCTCAAAAGTAGGCCCCTCTGGTTTTCAAGGCCAAATGTTATAGTGATTCATCTTCCCCATGGGGGTTCCCTGGGCCTGGGGTGCTTGGTGTGAGGTCTATTTCTATCCCCTCTCTGTATCCACAGTGTCCCTCCCTCCCATGGATAGTCCTATGGGTCCATTTAGCTCCCAATCTCATCTCCACTCTTCCTATCCTCTTCGATATGGCCTCTTCTCTACAATACATCTGTCAGTCTTCAGATCATTTTCTGGGTTGTTTACACTGATGTGGATGTTTTCTAGTTGTATTCATGGGATAAGATGAGCTCAGAGTCGTCCTCCTCTGCCATCTTGCCTGGAAATCCTTTGTTCTATTTTTAAAGCAGTTTTACTGAGAAATAGTTTACATTTCATCAAATATATCCATTTCAAGGGTACATGAATGACTTTTAGTATGTTCGCAGAGTTGGGCATCCATCTCCATAATCAGTGTTAGAGCATCTTTATAACCCTTAAAAGAAACCCTTTAGCTATCACACCTCACCTCAACCATTGCATCCCCTGCAGTCCGAAGCAACCACTCATCTATTTTCAGTCTATAGATTTGTGGATTCTGGACATTTTATATAAGTCGAATCATAGATTATGCGATCTTATCTGACTGGCTTTTCAGTAAGCATGTTTTCAAGGTTCATCCATATTGTAACATGTATTAAAACTCATCCCTTTTTATTGCCAAATAATATTCCATTGTGTGGATTTACTATATTTTATTATCCATTGATTTATATTTGACTTGTTCCTACTTTTTGCTCTGATAGATATGCTACTATGAACATTACGTACACATTTTTGAATGGACATGTTTTCATTTCTCTTCCATACAGACCTAAGAATGGGGGTTCTGGGCCATATGGTAACTCTACAGTGAGCCTCTTGAGGAACTACTAGACTCTCTTACTAAGGAGCTGCATTATTTTACATTTCACAAACAATGTGTCAGAGTGCAATTTCTCCACATCCTTGTCAACACTTACTATTATCTCTTTTTTAGCATAGCCATCCTAGTACATATAAATGGCATTTTATGATGATTTTGACTTTTGTTTCCCTGGTAAGTAATATTGTTTAACATCTTTTCATTTGCTTATTGGCCACTTGTGCATCTTCTTTGGGGGAATTTCTATTCAAATTCTTTACCTATATTTTAATTGCATTAGTTGCCTTTCTGTTACTGAGTATACGTGTCCTTTATATATTCTAGACACAAGTCTCTTAAATATATAATATGTAAATATTTTTCCCATTCTATGGGTTGTTTTTTTACTTTCTTGATGGTATCCATTGAAGTGCAAAAGTATTTAATTTTATGAAGCCAATTCATTCTTTGTGTTGTCATTTGTGCTTTGAGATTTGTTGAAGAGATAATTCCTCTACCAGTTGTCTTGGTATTTTGATGAAAATCAGTTGATCATAAATATGAGACTCTACTTCTGGACTCTCATTTCTATTTCACTGATCTAAATGTCTACCCTTATATCAGTACCACATTATCTTAATTACTGTGGTTTTGTAGTAAATTCTGAAATAAGGAGGTATAAGTATTCCAACTTTGTTCTTTTTGAAAATGGTTTGGCTATTATTCTGTGTCCTTGCATTTCCATATGAATTTTAGGTTGTTTTAAATATACCTTTGGGGCTCGGGTGGCTCAGTTGGTTAAGCATCTGCCTTTGGCTCAGATCATGATCCTGGGGCCCTGGGTCCTGCATCTGTCTCCCCGCTCATGGGGAGTTTGCTTTTCCTTCTCTTTCTCCCTGTCCCCTTCCCCCACTCACATGCGTGCACACACACACACACATACTCTCTCTCTCTCTCTCTAATAAATAAATAAAAAATCTTTAAAAATATACACATATATTCTCTTCCAGGAATTAGTATATTCCCTTGGCATAATTTGCCTTCAGCTTTAAAACCACTTCATGTGGAGTCTCATTTGTTTTTTGGGGGGGTCTTAATTTTGTTGATATCCCCAGTACCACCTATCAAAGAGTGAAGAAAAAGTTAGGAGATAAACCAATGTTTTATGATTCTTTCCTTTTCTAACTTTTTTTCTTTTTATTCTCTTTCTCTCCTTCTCTTTCTATGAAATTTGTGGCCTTGAGTTGTTCCATTTTGTTTAACTCCTACTAGCTTTTTCTCTGAGTTTTAAATTTTTGTTAATTATTTATTGGAGTTGGGAAATTCTGTGTCAACTATCATGGTAACATCTACTTGGAAGTTTGAAGCCAAATTTTAAAGTAGAATAGTTGGCTAGTATTTGCAGAAATGTTTAGAATTCTTTTTATATGGAAAGCAAAGAGGGCGCCTGGGTGGCTCAGTTGGCTAAGCGACTGCCTTCGGCTCAGGTCATGATCCTGGAGTCCCGGGATCGAGTCCCACATCAGGCTCCCTGCTCAGCAGGGAGTCTGCTTCTCCCTCTGACCCTCTTCCCTCTCATGCTCTCTGTCTCTCATTCTGTCTCTCGCAAATAAATAAAATCTTAAAAAAAAAAAAAAAAAGAAAGCAAAGACATAGATTTTTTTTTTCTCCTAGTAGGAGACAATTTGGGAGGAAGAATTCAGTGGCAGAGTTCTTCACTAGTGATCAGTAGGTATAGGGCTCATCCTGGTTGTGCCACTGACCTTGCCACTGTATGACTAGGGGCAGAGAGGTATCTGCATTCCGAACATACTGTTTCAACATCTGTAATATTGCCAACATTGTATCACTGGGGACTTATTAAAGTAAAACAAATTCCCAGGAGTGCAATTGCTGGGTCATAGGGTAGCTCTATTTTTAATTTTTTGAGGAAACTCCACACAAGTTTTCCAAAGTGGCTGTACCAACTTGCATTCCCACCAACAGTGTAAGAGGGTTCCCTTTTCTCCACCACCTCTCCAACATTTGTTGTTTCCTGTCTTGTCAATTTTTGCCATTCTAACTGGTGTAAGGTGGTATCTCAATGTGGTTTTGATTTGAATTTCCCCAATGGCTAAGTATGATGAACACTTTTTCATGTGTCTGTCAGCCATTTGTATGTCTTCTTTGGAAAAGTGTCTGTTCATGTCTTCTCCCATTTTTTGACTTTATTATTTGTTTTTTGGGTGTTGAGTTTGAGAAGTTCTTTATAGATTTTGGATACTAGCCTTTTATCTGATATGTCATTTGCAAATATCTTCTCCCATTCTGTGGGTTACCTCTTTGTTTTGTTGACTGTTTCCTTTGCTGTGCAGAAGCTTTTTATCTTGATGAAGTCCCAAAAGTTCATTTTTGCTTTTGTGTCACTAGCCTTTGGAGAGGTATCATATGGTTTCACTTATTTGTGGAACATAAGGAATAGCATGGAGGACATTAGGAGAAGGAAGGGAAAAATGAAGGGGGGGAAATCAGAGGGGGACATGAACCATGAGAGACTATGGACTCCAAGAAACAAACTGAGGGTTCTAGAGGGGAGGGGGGGGGGTGGATGGGTTAGCCTGGTGATGGGTATTAAAGAGGGCACGTATTGCATGGAGCACTGGGTGTTATATGCAAACAATGAATCATGGAACACTACATCAAAAACTAATGATATATGGTGACTAACATAACATAAAAAAATTAAATTAAAAAAAAAAGTAAAACAAATTCCAACACTCAAGGAGTTTGCAATCCAAAGAGTTGAACATTCCTATAGAATAGAAATTAAAATGTAGAGTTTCACTGTTTCTAAATCGGCTTGAGCTCACTTTCTCATCTTAAAAGGAGAGGCTTGCCTAAATGGCTGAATAGTAACAATACCACTAGCTCTAATATTCTTAGATCCTCAAGGACAAGAATCAGAACAAACAAGATATTGATGAGGGAAAAAAAAAAAAAAAAGATTTCCATTGTGGAGAACTTAGCTAAAGAAAACATGGAGCTGATAAGTTTGTACTTAAAACACTTTAAAACAAATGGGAAGCCCATCAGCATATTATATGTCCCTACTTTACAAAATTGTTAAGTTCTTAAGTTGCTGAGTAGGACAGTAGAAAATCTGATGTCCTTGAGTTCTATACTGTGCGGTTTCTTGGCAACTTATGTGAAGCAACTTTTCATTGCTACATTCGTGTAATAAATTTTTCAGTTTAAAAATTACCAAGCCTGATACTGTGTTCCATAATTCTCAGTTCTGTAATCACTGAGAGAAAATATTACAGTGGTTTAATGTGAGAGGTAGACAAATGGCGGAAGGGATTTTATTAAATCTTCTCCTAATTCAGGGACAAAAGAGCACATTAAGAATCATTGTATCCTGTTCCCAAATTTTCTCATGCCCAAATGGCTGAGCATTGACTTCCAAGAGGAAAAGGGATGGAAGATTTGATTGGGGCCCCCTCCTCTTCCCTGTGCAGAAGCTACAGTGAAAAAAAAATGTTAGGAGTATTTAACACTCAACAAGAATATCAGAACCTGTTCAAACCTTATTTCTGAAGCTTCTTCACCTTCAAATGATTTATATATCCACACACAGTTCATTAGAACTTCACTTAAAAATGAAGAGCTATAGGGGCGCCTGGATGGCTCAGTCGGTTGAGCGACTGCCTTTGGCTCAGGTCATGATCCTGGAGTCCCGGGATAGAGTCCCGCGTCGGGCTCCCTGCTCGGCAGGGAGTCTGCTCCTCCCTCTGACCCTCCCTCTTCTCATGTGCTCTCTCTCATTCTCTCTCTCTCAAATAAATAAATAAAATCTAAAAAAATAAAAAATGAAGAGCGATAGCAAATAACAGTATCTTTCCTCTCTAACCAGAAAATTTCAAGCCTTTTCAGAAGGCATTGCATGGGGAATGAAATATTAGCTACATAGGCCTTGCTTGCTTGTCTCAAGTCCTACTCTTATGAGTTAAACACCAAGATGCTTGTCTACAAAAACTAATAACCAACTTATTCTTTTTTACATATATACAATTTATTCACTATAATTTTGCTTGCAGAAGACTGGAAATAACCCAGATGTCAATCAACAGAGGAAATGTTAAATTATGGTATAACCATACAATGCAATTCTATGCAGTTGATTAAAGAAGGCTGAACCCTGTCAAGTGTGTGTGTGTGTGTGTGTATGTGTGTGTGGTCAAGGGAATTTTCAGTTTAAATTTAAAAAATGTCTAAGACATTTTCTATATGAGCAAAGAAAATGTTTTATAAATTTCCTCAAGTAACACAATCCCCCATTTTAACCACTGAACTTTGGACCAATATTTCAGTTGTTCCTCATTAGTATGCCCATCTCCCGGGCCCTAGATGGATTTTTATTCCAAACTTGTCTTATAAACTATCTGGGGCAGGACAATAACTAGGGAAGTGATGTTCAGAGCTTTGGGAGACAGCACATATTGTAAGTGCAGTTTCTGGAAATACAATCGATTTAGAAGATTGGAGTCACTGTTGGGAATTCCCAGGTAGGCCCAGCTGATTCTGCAATCTCCAGGACTGGTCTGCATCTGAAATGCCTGCTGACCCACCAGCACCACCAGCACAGCTAATATTCACTGAGTTCATACTCTATACCAGTTGCTTTGTATTCATTAATTTGTTTGTTTCTCATCATAACCACATGAGGTAGGTGCTATTATTGTCCTCGTTTTAAAGATAAGGTTTAGGGAAAGTAGGTGACTTCTTCAGGAATACACAGCCAAAAAGGGGTTGAGCCAGAACTGAAATATAGGCGGTCTGACTCTAGAAACCTTGCTTTTGTTCACTAGCCCAAAACTCTCTCCAAGGCTCAGTTTCAGCCCAGGATGCTCCTATTCAAAGGTGCTGGTGGTTTGAAAAAATCTAGGCTTATATTGGCCCAGATCTTCCCTCTAGTTGCCAGTGCAACAAACTCGCACCGGAATTTGGCCCAGAAATGCCTCTCACTCTAGGTAGGACCGTCTGGCTTACATTGAATGCTTTTGTGCTGGCCTACTTTGAAATGTTTCACTAAAGCATCATGAAATGATGCTGCACAGTCATATACTCTGGGCACCTAAGAGCAACAAAAACACACCCACCTGCAAACATTTCAAAAGGCTCTGTGATTACTTTTCCTGCATCCTAACCACTAGCCAAAAAATCATTTCACTGTTTGCCACAAAAGACTCATGCTCTGCTTGACTCTCTGCTAAGATTCATACTTGTCCCCAACTAAATGTTGCTCATCCTTCATGGTTCAAAAGATATGCAAGCTTTCTCAGTTATCCTAGGTAGAAATGACAGTTCTATATTTTCACTGTGACATTTGTCATTCATTATCCTCCTCCAAGCTATTTTATTCCTTCCTTATTTCTCACCCCTGGCCATAAATGCATGTTTTATCATACCAAATTTAGTACCCCACAGTGCCTTGTCTGTAGAAATTCATCAAACTTCTTTTTTTTTTAAATAAATGAAAATGAATGGGTGCGTTGAGATGCCATGATACAGGGCACTGTCAGCACATTTTGAGGGAGGGATTGATAGAAGGAAACATTCATGAAACAACTGAGCAATTTCGTGTTGTCTCCATAAAGCAAGGGCCGTTACTCAGAGAACATGATATTTCCATGCAGCATTGCCAAACCCGTATGTAACTCCTCTAACAGATCTTTGTAGAATCCAACTATCAGACTCCATTCCAAGAGAGGTATTTAGGGACATGAACAATAAGACAAAAATGAAATCACCATGGGATATTTAGGGTAAAATACCTGCCTCCACACACAGACATGCTTTGGAAATTACACAAGGACCCTAATATGGAGAGGAGATTCCTCCATCTAATTTCATTTTCTTTTCTTTTTTTTTTTTTTTTAAGATTGATGTATTTATATTAGAGAGAAAGCATGAGAGCATGAGTGGGTGGGGGACAGAGGGAGAGAATCCTCAAGCAGACTCCATGCTGAGCGTGGAGCCCAACTCAGGACTTGGTTTCAGGACCCTGGGATCATGAGCTGAGCCAAATCCAAGAGTCCGACACTTAACCAACTAAGCTACCCAAATGCCCCTCACTTTCTATTTTAAGAGCCAGTTCCCAGATGTCCTTTCCTGTCAAAGGCATGGGTAAATCCTACTTAACTAGGGCCCATGGAGGAATAATTTAACAATGACTTAAGGGGTACCACAGTGTCTCTAAGCCTTCCTTGGACTCCTTCATAGTTGTGGGAGATGCAGATGGGGTTGTTGTTTAGGATTTCAGCCTCTCCGGGCTCCTTATCACTCTCTAGTATTTGAATCTCAGCCTCCTTTTCCTGGACACTTGAACATCGCCTGACCACAGACGAGAGTTCCCATGGCATGGTCATGGTGTTAAGGTCTGTAAGGCAGAATATAAATGTATATATTTATAACGGGGGATGTCCTCCTCTCACTCCTATCCGGAGCATGCAGTTCCTGATATCGAGGTAGCTGAAGGCCAGCATTTTTTTTTTAAAGATTTTATTTATTTATTTGAGACAGAATGAGAGAGACAGAGAGCACATGAGAGGGGGGAGGGTCAGGGGGAGAAGCAGACTCCCTGCCGAGCAGGGAGCCCGATGCGGGACTCGATCCCGGGACTCCAGGATCATGACCTGAGCCGAAGGCAGTCGCTTAACCAACTGAGCCACCCAGGCGCCCCTGAAGGCCAGCATTTTTATCAAAGACTCCTTGGTGGCTTTCAGATCGGGTCAAGGGAAGATAAGCGAGATGTACTAAGGTCATCCAAGTGTTGTGAAAACTGACTACAGCATTCTCGCGGAACTGAGCGAGTGCGCGCACTTCCCTAGTGAATGCCCGGGGCCCTTCTGCTTCCACGGCTACACTCCCACTCCAACGCTGACTTCTACTCTTCTACACGGGCCATTCCCGTCCTGCTGCCATGTTCTTGCAGTAAATGAGATTGACATGGCTTTTGTATCCCAGTTTCCACGGGCTGGGGAGATAGCCTCACGAATCGCTTTAAATAACCTCCCCTTGGGCGCCTGGGTGGCTCAGTGGGTTAAGCGACTGCCTTCGGCTCAGGTCATGATCCCGGAGTCCCGGGATCGAGTCCCACATCGGGCTCCCTGCTCGGCAGGGAGCCTGCTTCTCCCTCTGACCCTATCCCCTCTCATGCTGTTTCTCTCTCTCTCTCTCTCAAATAAATAAATAAAATCTTTAAAAATAAATAAATAAATAAATAAATAAATAAATAAATAAATAAATAAATAAATAAAATAACCTCCCCTTCCCCGGCAAGAACACCTGCTGCTACATACTCCAGAGTCCACCTGCCTCGGGGTGCCCAGTTACCTGCCCCTCTTTGGCCTTTTCAGGTGACAGGGTCCCACGCAGTGGCAGACAAGTCTATTTTTCCAACTCCCTTAAATTTTTATTGTGAGTTTCAACTTCTTTTCTTCCTTCATACACTTCCCCAGGACTGAAATAAATTCTTCTTTGTTTGCTCAGAAGCTTACTTTGCCTTCTTCAGAGAGCTCTCACAATCTCCATTCTTAAGCTTTCCCAATTAAATAGGGGAGAGCAATTTCTCTTTTCTTCATTTTTCTAGCAACTCTTAACATTTTGTCTGGACACTCTGTGTTGGTTCACTCAAACCCCTTTATGTATTTTCTCTATTTGGGAAAGAAGAATTTTGGAAAGCTAAAAGTTACACTTCCCACACTTGTTTGATGCCAGGATTCTGGATTGATGCAATCATGAGAAATTTGAAAAGCAGGGGTGGACCGAGTTCATCTTCCCGCAAGTTTTGGGTGGTGCTTCCAGCAAGCGAGTTCATGGGAATATGAAGTCCCCCCAGCACCCAGCCGGCGTCCAGTGTGTGGACTTCTAGCCATTGAGAGGCAATGATGGCAGAGGAACTAGTTTTAGCTTCTTATTTCCAGCAAAGTTCTGCTGTGGTGACCTCAGAGATAGTAGTTCTATTTTTCTGTTCTGTGTGTGTTGTTTTGTGTAATTCCAAGAGGTTAAACCCAGACCTATCCTTTCACAGATCTTGCAAACATCTAACTGACTGTATTAATTGCCTTTCTGCTTTAATTATCTGGAGTTGTTTGTGGTTCCTGCACCCACCCCCGACTGACACATTCCCCCATGCTTGGATAGAAAATATGACTTCCAGAGGCCTCCAGACCAGTCTGTCTTATAAAACAATCTCAGCTCTCAGCACCGCACCAGACAGTGCGATCATGACATCAGCCAGACTCTGGCACACTCTTCCATGTTTATTTGCTTTGGACTTGCCCTTGACTCTGGTCCCACACCCTTCTTCTCACCTCCTCCCTGACTCCCTTTCTTGCACCCCAGGCTTAAATGTCCTCGCTGCCTTCCTTCAGCCACCAGAGCTAAGTTAACTCTTTCTACCACATCGGGTACACAGTTCTGTCGCTGAACTGGTTGCCCCACATTGCAGGTGTGCATTCAGATTTCTGTCTCCTCTCCTAGAGGGTTAGTTCCTTGAACTCGGGCACCTTGTACACCATTTGCTCTCACATGTCTAAGAAATGAATAATGATTACTTGCTAACATTTTGAAAGAGTAAATGGAAATTATTCATGGCTGCCCATTGACTTTATATTATTCCTGTCTCCTTTATATTTGTTTTTAAAAGATTTTATTTTATTTATTTGTCAGAGAGAGAGACAGAACACAAGCAGGGGGAGAGGCAGGCAGAAGGAGAAGCAGGCTCCCCGCTGAGCAAGGAGCCCGATGCGGGGCTTGATCCCAGGACCCTGGGATCATGACCTGAGTCGAAGGCAGCGGCTTAACCGACTGAGCCACCCAGGCATCCCTGTCTCCTCTATATTTGATACACTTTGCAACTGCATGTGAATAGTAGTGGCTATTGGATGACAGTGCTGTCCAGCAATGAATGAAGTAGAGCATTAAAACTTCCCACCCTCGTAAACAGTATTTACAGATGTTTTATGGCTATTTGACCCAGTTCAAAGCACATACATTTGAATATGGGCTGGTTTATAGCATAAATTCTCAGAGGGGAGGTATTGAATCTGTTCAGCTTATTTGACAGAGATACTGTGCATGAGTCCTTCGAACATACAACTGGAGGAAAATAATTTAAATACTCATGGTAAGCGAGAGATTTTCATCAGAGGCTTTTTCTATTCTGTGCTTTAACACAGAAGTATCCATATTTGTTGCTTCATGTGTATGAAGAACACGGTCTTGAGCTCAACACAAGGGGCAAAATTATAGCAGATGGCAATTATGCTGCTTCTGAAAACTGGTATTTCTTTTTATTGGGACTAATATGTGAATGTGGCACGGGAATTTTATTACAGGACTTCTGTTAATACTGAAATGTGCTGCTCAATTTCTGCATAAAATTTTACTTTCTACTAACTTTCTCCTTCTATCTGATCGTGTTCCTTTTAAACACCAAATAGCCATTATGGGAATGCCAAAGCAAAGAATGTATAAAAGTTTGTCTTTGTTTTAAGAGAATTTGAAAGAATTTAGTTTTTCTGACAGCATTGACTTCTAACTTTTTATTAGAAGAGATGTTATTCCAAAGAAACATTAAAGTAATTTTTAACTGAAAATTATAACCACTATTTCATGTTTTTATGTTTTCTTTCTCTCACACCCAAAGTCAAAAGTCAGTAATGAGTACAAAATATTTATTGGAAATGAATGTATAAAATAGGGCCATAATGGAATACTGACAGATTTTATACTGTTTTCATAACCATTGCTAAGCTAATATAAAGAAATATATATTCCCTCCATGACAAAATACACACCAACTGTTTTTGAAAATGTGTTCTTTTCACATGAAGTGCGTTCATTCCAAGCTGATTTTACCAACCAGAAATCTTTGCATCTTTGACAATGAAGGTTGGAGTTTGCCCAGTTATTGGAGAATATGCACGGTGTCAACATCCACATGCGCAGTGAATTCTTGCTGCTTTTATGTTAACTACATATCCACTACCTATGGGCTCCATTGTACAGACAAGTTTCTTCTATGATTTTAATACTAAGTGAATTGAAACTACTTTAAAAATACATTGATTTAAATTTATTTTTTTATTTGACAGAGAGAGACACAGTGAGAGAGGAAACACAAGCGGGGGGAGTGGGACAGGGAGAAGCAGGCTTCCTGCTCAGCAGGGAGCCCAATGCAGGGCTCGACCCCAGGACCCTGGGATCATGACCTGAGCCAAAGGCAGACGCTTAACAACTGAGCCACCCAGGGACCCCACACTGATTTAAATTTAAACATTTAAATGGTCTGTCGTCGTTGTGGCTCCTCTGAAGGAAAAAGACGAACCCTCTCACACAAAATTTGATTTGAGTGTCAAGACCGATGACCTGTGACACACATACAAAAGATCAAAAGGTTTATTTCTCATATAATGAGACACTTGGAGGAAAGCAAGGAGAATTCCCCAAGTAGACCCCAAAATAGCTTGGGAGAGCTATTTGTTTTTTTTAACAGGTGGTTAGAGGGTGCACCGGGATAGAGATTCTCTAGTGTGGTATGCATGGCCTGTTGGTGCTAGAGGAGAAAGCACCCGAAATTACTCATCAGCTAGCGCACCTGTGGGACTTAAAGGGCAATGAGACAGGTTAGGCTTAAAACTTGTCAGCAATCTGGTTTCGAAACACAAGTAAGAATCTCTAATACTGTCATGCCTGTTATTGTCTCTATTTACTTGTATGGAGCTCCCTTGGGGAATTCACAATTGTTTGCATCATATAGCCTGACCAGGGTAGCAGCATGAGCAGGAGCTTGGGATATAAACATGTTGAATTCACCTATGAATGTTGTCGCTTGTTTGTTTGTCTGTCTATTTTCACATGGCCATAATGAGCACTGAATGAGAATAAATGAATACAAAATGTCTGGTGCACAATAGTTGGTCATTACCAGTAACAATTACTATGTTTTCCTGGAAGTTTTCTTTTTTTTTTAATTTTTTTTATTAACATATAATGTATTATTTGTTTCAGGGGTACAGGTCTGTGATTCATCAGTCTTACACAATTCACAGTGCTCACCATAGTACATACCCTCCCCAATGTCTATCACCCAGCCACCCCATCCCTCCCACCCCCCCACCACTCCAGCAACCCTCAGTTTGTTTCCTGAGATTAAGAGTCTCTTATGGTTTGTCTCCCTCTCTGATTTCATCTTGTTTCATTTTTCCCTCCCTTCCCCTGTGATCCTGTCTTGTTCCTCAAATTCCTCATATCAGTGAGCTCATATGATACTTGTCTTTCTCTGATTGACTTATTTAGCTTAGCATAATACCCTCTAGTTCCATCCACGTCACTGCTAATGGCAAGATTTCAATTTTTTTGATGGCTGCATAATATTCCATTGTATATATGGACCACATCTTCTTTATCCATTCATCTATCAATGGACATCTCGGCTCTTTCCACAATTCGGCTATTGTGGACATTGCTGCTATAAATATAGGGGTGCACGTGCCTCTTCAGATCACTACATTTGTATCTTTGAGGTAAATACCCAGTAGTGCAATTGCTGGGTCATAGGGTAGCTCTATTTTCATCTTTTTGAGTAAACTTCATACTGTTTTCCAGAGTGGCTGCATTGACTTACGCTCCCCCTAACGGTGTAGGAAGGTTCCCCTGTCTTGCTGGAGGTTTTCTTAAAGGTTGAATCCTCTGGCATTTATGGCAATTTGGGTGCTCTCATTACAAAGCAAATAAAAAATAAAATTTAAGCTCTGCCAAAGATAAACAAATCTGGATACTAGTGAAAATAGGAAGGACAGATATTAATCAGTAATAACTACCACCATAGGGAAAAGAGTTCAGCGTGAACTGAACTCAAGTTTGATTTGTACAGACGTAAATGGGTGTTTTAAAGGGAAAATGGGATGAAGGAGGGGGTGACCTGTAGTTTGAGCAGAGTCAGAGAAGCGAAGAATTACAACAAGCAGGAAGGGGGACTCGTTCCTGTCAAACCCATTTGGGTTTGTTAGCTGGCGCTTATCAAAGTGAAGCCCCTACCCTCCCACAGAGAAGGGGAAACGAGAGCCCCATCATCAAGTGTTGGCTGGAGCAAACACTAAATTCCTTTGGCAGCCTTGAGCTTTCCCAGGCAGGCCCTTGGGGGCGAGGGGGGAGGCCTAGGGTCATCCTAGGGATGTGGCCTCTAGCCCTTAGAGATGATGTTAGCATTTTTTTAAGTCTTCATAGGTCAAGGTTGAGGCCCAGTTGAAAAGAGGGTTTAAAGGATCCTACCTAAGTTTGGTCAAGAAGAGAATCTTTATGACCTCAAAAAGGAATATTAGAGAAATGGTTCTTGCAATTTTTATACTAAATTTAAAAGCTGTTTAAATTGATTGCTAACATAAATTTAAAAAGTCTTGTTTAGAGGTAAAAATCTCAGCATGTATTGTCATTCACTTTAATATGAAGTTGGAAAAATCCATGAGGTTTCTTCTTTTGGAGAAAGGTTTACAAAGGCAGTTAAATAATCTTTATTTTGAAGTGATTATAGATTGACAGGAAGTCATAAAGAAATGTACAGGAGGTACTCAGTCTCCCCCAGTGGTAATATCTGACGAAATTATAGCACACTATCAAACCCAGGAAATCAGTGTGGATGTAATCCACAGAGCTTATTCCAACTATGTGAGTTTTATTCTTGTGTAGGAAAGTCCGTATTCTAATTTCACAGTGATATGCTGCACCTAAAACAAAGGGCAGAGTCTCATTGGCCATGCCCAGCTTAGGTGAGTACCTATGATTGAGCCTGAATGTTTCCTGTACCTTTAATTCTACCATTGCCATAAGCGAGGCTCAACCCTTCCTCTCATCCTTTTGTCTCATTTTGCTTCAATTTTTATTCTGACAAAATTTCAGACTCTTGTAAAAGTTGTAAGAATTGCACAAAGAATTCCCATATACCTTTTCCCCAGATTCCTCAAACATTAATACTTTACTACATTTGCTTTATCCATCCCTCCTTCTACCTCTACCTCTTTCTCCATTTACAAACATACACACACACAACCACACGCACACGCACACATGCACATACACACATACATTTTATCCATTTCCTCCTAAATACTTCAGTGTCTATTTCAAAGCAAGGACATTGTTTTTTTTTTTTCTAACCCCAGTACAACTGTCAAAATCAGGAACCGAACACCAATCTGGATACTAGTGAAAATAGGAAGGACAGATATTAATCAGTAATAACTACCACCATAGGGAAAAGAGTTCAGCGTGAACTGAACTCAAGTTTGATTTGTACAGACGTAAATGGGTGTTTTAAAGGGAAAATGGGATGAAGGAGGGGGTGACCTGTAGTTTGAGCAGAGTCAGAGAAGCGAAGAATTACAACAAGCAGGAACAGACCTTGTTCAGATTTTGCCGATGTCCCAGTATCCTGTGTGGCAAATACATTCAGGTGTCATGTTTCTTTAGTCTCCTTTAATCTGGAATACTCCTTCAGTTTTCCTTTGTCTTCCATGACATTCACATTTTTGAAGAGTATAGGCCAGTTATTTTGTAGAATGTCTGTTAATTTAGGTTTGTCTTCTCTTTCCTCTTCTATTCCCTTGTGATTAGATTCAGGTTATGCATTTTTAGCAAAAAAAAAAAAAAAAACCCACATAAACAATATTATGTTCTTCTCAATGCTTCATATCAGGAGGTAAAAGAAGTTTATTTGTACTGTTATTGGTTATATTAATTTTGATCATGTGGTCAAGGTTGTTTAGAGAGCTTTATTTAATGCAAAGTTATTAGTTTTTTGTTTGTATTTATTAAACGTCTGTGGACATAACCTGTCTCCCCTCCCCTTCTCCCAGTTCTTTAAGTTTCAACTCAAATACTGCTTCTACCTGACATATATACCTAAATTCCTAAGCACTTAACTTCATTATAGTATTTATTGCATTGAAAAGTAACTTTTTTTCCCTTTAGTACCTAGTAGTTTAGAAACCTTAGTCATCAGGAACTTCATCTTATTCATCATTGGCTATTCTAGAAAATGTGTTGGTTTTCAATAACTAGTATTCGAAAAAGTTAGTAAATGAGCAGGTGAATTCCAGGAGGCAGAATTAAGTGGTATTATTAATTAATAATTAAGAGGTATTATCTTTTCCATTTTATAAAGAATACTGAAGGTCAGCACAGTATGATTAAATTATGACACCAAGATTTTAACAGAGCTGTTCAATATGTAACAATTAATTTTATTGAGCTCATTTCCTTTGAGTCCAGGAGACTACTTTAATTTACTATATCCCAAGAACAGAAAAGGCAACAGACTTTTTTACAGCGAGGTTCACAATCCTAGATGGATTAGAAAATGTTTTGTGACTGTTGATAGTACACAACTTAGTGGACTCCAGTGGCAAACACTATTCTCTCACACATGTTTGGGGGATATTTTGGAATCAACCCATCTAGACTAAGCTTAGCTGGGCTAGCTCAAAGCTTCAAGTTGGGTTCAGTTATGCTCTATTGATCTTTCATTCTCTTGGACCAGCAGACTATCCCAAACCATGAGAACAAAATAGGGGCTGGCCATAACGTGCACTGATTCCTGAGGCTAATGTGCAGAAACAGCACATTGGAACTGACTTCCCTCTACTGACTGTTGGCCAATGCAAATTATATGGCCAAGCCTAGCCTCATTAGCACTGGCAAAAACACTCTATTTCTAGTCAAATGGCAGGAGGTGTGGATCCAAGAGGGACAAAGAATTAAGAAGAGTAATGGGGAGGGAGAAATCAAGATGGTGGAGGAGTAGGAGACTTAGTATCATCTGGTCCCAGGAACTCAGCTAGATAGCTATCAAATCATTTCGAACACATGCAAACTCAACTGGAGAGCTAAGAAAACTGGCTGCAACTCTACAAATAAAAAAGTAACCCCTTTCTGCAAGGTAGGAGGTATGGAGAAGTGAATCTGTGGTGGTATATGGGAAGATAAACCATGGTGGGGAGGGAGCCTCCATAAGCCAGCTATTGGCAAGTGATAGAGCAGTGGAGCCCCAAATCAGAACTTTTAGAAGTCTGCTCCTGTGAGGGACATCCCAGCCTGAAAGGTACTCAGGTGGCTAAGCAGGGCAGAATCCTAGCTGGGGCAGTGTGGTCTCAGGATCCTTGGGGTCGCAGGACCACCGGCTGTGCCTCAGTGTGGCAGAGTTCCTGCACATTGGAGCTGGGAAGCCAGCACAGTCAGTCAGCCCAGGACTCGGCTTTCAGCTCAGGGTTGCCATAAACCCCAGACCACAGTGTGGTCAGGCGACTGCTCTCCTAACAAGTGACAGAACTGGTGAGACCCCCCCCCTTCCTCCCTGGAAGGAGCATGCAGGAGTGAGCCACAGGAGTCTGCAGGGTTTGGAGACTCCAAACGGGGTCTATACCTGAGAAATGCTTGGTCACAGGCCGGGTGAGCATGGAGTGAGGTAGGAGACCAGGAAGACAGGAGTGATTGACTGCTTTTCTCTGGCACACAGAGGAGTGGGGCCTCCGGGCTTTCCGCTCTGGGGCAGTAGATTGAGAGGCCACCATTTTCATTCTCATCCTCTAAAGCAGTATGGAAAGCCTTCAGGGAACAAAATCCACATAGAGCAAACCAGAGCAGAATACTTAGCCTGGCTCCCTGGCAAGGGCAGTACAATTTTGCCCGGGGCAAAGACACTTGAGAATCAATGCAACAGACCCCTCCCCCAGAAGATCAGCAAGAACACCCAGCCAAGACCAAGTTTACTGATCATTGAGAACTGCAAAACTCCAGTGCTAGGGGAGTATAGTATATAGAATTCATGGCTTTTCCCCCACAATTCTTTAGTCTTTCAATTTTAATTTTTTTCTCTTTCAACCAATTTCTTATTTTATCAACTCTTTTTTAAATCTTGTTTTAATTTTCATTTTACAGTTACATTCTATCCCTTCATTGAATTTAATTTTATTTTTGTATATATATATATACAAGTTTTTCTTTCTTTACAATTTTGGTATGCAGTTTCTTTTAACAGACCAAAATATACCCAGAATATAGTGTATGACTCTGTTATCTTTACCTGCCTGTTCTCTCTCTCTTTTTTCTTTTTGTTTTGTTTTGTTAAAGTCTTTTAAAATTTTAACCTTTAGAGTTATAGTCTATCCTTTCAGTGTATTTAATTTTATTTTTGTATGTATATAAGGTTTTCTTTCTTTACAATTTTGAGATGTAGTTTCTTCTAACAAACCAAACAAAATACACTCAGGATATAGTGTATTGCTCTGTTCTGTTCACCTGTTTATATCCCTTCTTTTTGTTGTTGTTGTTTTTCTCTTTTTTTTTTCTTGTCCATTAATTTTCATTTTAACAGTTACATTCTATCCTTTCACTGTATTTATTTTTGTACGTATATAAGTTTTTCTTTCCTTATAATTTTGGGATCTAGTTTTCTAACAAATACACACAGGATCCAGTGTATTGCTCTATTCTGGTCATTGGTCTGAATATATTCTCATTTTCTTTCCTTTTTTAAAAAATTAAAAAAAAATTTTTTTCAGTTTCAGGTCTCTTCTGATTTGTTTAGTGTATATTTCTCTGGAATCATTGTTGCCATTTTAGTATTTTGTTCTCCAGTTCATCTATTCTTCTCTGGACAGAATGACAAGATGGAAAAACTCACCTCAAAAAAGAGAGCAAGAGGCAGTACTGACTGCCAGGAACCTAATCAGTATGGACATAAGTAAGATGTTGGAACTAGAGTTCAGAATAACAATTATAAATATATTGCTAAGCTTGAAAACATAGAAGACACTAGATAATCCCTTTCTAGAGAAATAAAAGAATTAAAATCTAATCAAGTCAAATCAAAAAGGCTATTAATGAGATATAATAAAAAATGGAGGCTCTAACTCCTAGGATAAATGAGGCAGAAGATAGAATTAGTGATATAGAAGACAAAATGATGGTGAATAAAGAAGCTGAGAAAAAGAGAGATAAACAACTGGATCACAAAGAGAGAATTCGAGAGATAAATGATACCATAAAATGAAACAATATTAGAATAATTGGGATCCCCAAAGAAGAGGAAAGAGAGAGAAAGAGAGGCAGAAAGTATATAGGAGCAAATTATAGTGGAGAACTTCCCTAGTCTGGGGAAAGAAACAGGCATCCAAGTCCAGAAGAAATAGAGAACCCCTCTCAAAATCAATAAAAATAGATCAACACTCTGACATATAATAGTGAAAGTTGCAAATCTGAGACAAAGAGAAAATCCTGAAAGCAGCTCAGGACAAGAAGTCATAATCTAGAAGGGTACAAATATTAGATTGGCAGAAGACCTATCCACAGAGACCCGGCAGGCCAGACCTGGCATGATATATTCAGGGTGCTAAATGAGAAAAATATGCAACCAAGAATACTTTATCCAGCTAGGATGTTATTCAAAATAGAAGGAGTGATAAAAAGCTTCCAGGACAAACAGTAACTAAAATAATTTGTGATCACCAAACCAGCCCTACAAGAAATATTAAAAGGGATCCTTTAAGCAAAGAGAGAGCCCAAAGGTAACACAGACCAGAAAAGAACAGAGACAATATACAGAATATATTCTGTATCCTGAGTGTATTTTGTTTGGTTTGTTAGAAGAAACTACATCTCAAAATTGTAAAGAAAGAAAACCTTATATACATATAAAAATAAAATTAAATACACTGAAAGGATAGAATATAACTCCAAAGGTGAACATTTTAAAAGACTTTAACAAAACAAAACAAAAAGAAACAGTGATTTAAAGGTAATACAATGGCAATACTTTCATATCTTTTGATAGTTACTCAGAATGTAAAATGGGCTAAATGCCTCAATCAAAAGATACAGGGTATCAGACTGGATAAAAAAGCAAGGCCCATCAATATGTTGTCTGCAAGAGACTCATTTTAGGCCCAAAGACATATCCAGATTGAAAGTGAGGGGTTGAAAACCATTTATCATGCTAATGGACAGCAAAAGAAAGCTGGGGTGGCAATCCTTATACCAGACAAATTAGATTTTAAACCAAAGACTGTAATAAAAGATGAGGAAGGACACTATATCATAATTAAAGGGTCTATCCAACAAGAAGATCTAACAATTGTAAATACTGATGCCCCTAACATGGGAGCAGCCAATTATATAAACCAATTAATTACAAAATTAAACACATTGATAATAATATAATAATCATAGGGGACTTTAAAACCCCCCTCAATGAAATGGACAGATCATCTATGCAGAAGATCAACAAGGAAACAAGGGCTTTGAATGATACACTGGACCAGATGGACTTCACAGATATATTCAGAACATTCCATCCTAAAGCAACAGAATACACATTCTTCTCGAGTGTACATGGAACATTCTCCAGAATAGATCACATACTGGGTCACAAATCAGATCTCAAACCGTACCAAAAGATTGGGATATTCCCTGCATATTTTCAGACCACAGTGCTTTGAAACTGAAACTCAATCACAAGAGGAAATTTGGAAAGAACTCAAATACATGGAGGCTAAAGAGCAACCTACTAAAGAATGAATGGCTCAACCAGGAAATTAAGGGATTTAAAAAATTGATGGAAATGAAAATAAAAACACAACTGTTCAAAACCTTTGGGATGCAGCAAAGGAGGTCCTAAGAGGGAAGTATATAGCAATACAAGCCTTTCTCAAGAAAGAAGAAAGGTCTCAAATATACAACCGAACCTTACACCTAAAGGAACTAGAGAAAGGACAGCAAATAAAGTCTAAACCCAGCAGGAGAAGAGAAACAATAAAGATTAGAGTAGAAATCAATGAAATGGTAACCAAAAGAACAGTAGAACAGGTAACAAAAGTAGGAGCTGGTTCTTTGAAAGAATTAAGATTGATAACCCACTGGCCAGACTTATCAAAAAGAAAAGAAAAAGGACCCAAATAAATAAAATCATAAATGAAAGAGGAGAGATCACAACCAACACTGAAGAAATACAAACAATTATAAGAACATATTATGAGCAACTAGATGCCAACAAATTGGGCAATCTGGAAGAAATGGATGGATTCCTAAAGGTGTATAAACTACCAAAACTGAAACAGGAAGAAATAGAAAACCTGAAGAGACCCATTACCAGCAAGGAAATGGAAGCTGTCATCAAAAGTCTCCCAACACACAAGAGTCCAGGGCCAAATGGTTTCCCAGGGGAATTCTACCCAACAGTTAAAGAAGAATTAACACCTATTCTTCTGAAGCTGTTTCAAAAATAGAAATGGAAGGAAAACTTCCAAACTCTTTCTCTGAGGCCAGCATTATCTTGATCCCCAAACCAGACAAAGACCCCACCAAAAAGGAGAATTACAGACCAATATCCCTGATGAACATGGATGCAAAAATTCTCACCAAAATGCTAGCCAATAGGATCCAACAGTACATTAAAAGGATTATTCACCACGACCAAGTGGGATTTATCCCTGGGCTGCAAGGTGGTTCAACAATCAATCAATGTGATGCACTACATAAATAAAGGAGAAGAACCATATGATCCTCTCAATAGATGCAGAAAAAGCATTTGACAAAGTACAGCATCCTTTCTTGATTCAAACTCTTCACAGTGTAGAGATAGAGGGAACATATCTCAAAACATATCATAAAAGCCATAAAACAACATATCATAAAAGCCATAAAACAACATATCATAAAAGCCATCTATGAAAAACTCACAGGGATTATCATTCTCAATGGGGAAAACCTGAGAGCTTTCCCCCTAAGGTCAGGAACACGGCAGGGATGTCCACTATCACCACTGCTGTTCAACATAGTACTAGAAGTCCTAACCACAGCAATCAGACAACAAAAAGAAATAAAAGGCATCTAAATTGGCAAAGAAGTCAAAATCTCACTCTTTGCAGATGATATGATACTCTATGTGGAAAACCCAAAAGACTCCCCCCAAAACTGCTAGAACTCGTACAGAAATTCAGCAAAGTGGCAGGATATAAAATCAATGCATGATAATCAGTTGCATTTCTATACACTGACAATGAGGCAGAAGAAAGAGAAATTAAGGAGTTGATCCCATTTACAACTGCACTCAAAACCATTAGATACCTAGGAATAAACCTACCCAAAGAGGCAAAGGATCTGTACTCAGAGGACTATAGAATACTCATGAAAAAAAGTTTAGGAAGAAACAAACGGAAAAATGTTCCAATCTCATGGACTGGAAGAATAAATATTATTAAAATGTCTATGCTATCTAAAGCAATCTACACATTCAATGCAATCACTATCAAAATATCTTCTACTTTTTTCAGAGAGCAAATAACCCTAAAATTTGTATGGAACCAGAAAATACCCCAAATAGCCAATGAAAACCAAAACTGGGGGCATCCCATTCCCAGACTTCAAGCTCTATAACAAAGCTGCAATCATCAAGACAGTATGGTACCAGCACAAAAAATAGACACATAGGTCAATGGAACAGAATAGAGAGCCCAAAAATGGACCCTCAACTCTATGGTCAACTAATCTTTGACAAAGCAGGAAAGAATATCCAATGAAAAAAGGACAGTCTCTTCAGTAAATGGTGCTGGGAAAATTAGTCAGCCACATGCAGAAGAATGAAACTGGACCATTTTCTTGCTCCATAAACAAAAACAGACTCAAAATGGATGAAAGACCTAAATGTGACACAGGAATCTCTCAAAATTCTAGAGGAGAACACGGGCAGCAACCTCTGTGACCTTGGCCACGGCAAATTCTTGCTAGACACATCTCCAAAGGCAAGGGACACAAAGGCAAAAATGAACTATTGGGACTTCATCAACATAAAAAGCTTTAGCACAGCAAAGGAAAGAGTCTACAAAACCAAAAGACAACCAACAGAATGGGAGAAGATATTTACAAATGACATATCAGATAAAGGGCTAGTACCCAAAATCTGTAAAGAATTTATCAAACTTAACGCCCAAAGAACAAATAATCCAATCAAGAGATGGGCAGAAGACATGAACAGACATTTCTCCAAAGAAGAGATCCAAATGGCCAACAGACACATGAAAAAATGCTCGGCATCACTCAGTATGAGGGAAATACAAACCAAAACCACAATGAGATACCACCTCACACCAGTCACAGTGGCTAAAATTAACAAGTCAAGTAACGACAGATGTTGGCGAGGATGTGGAGAAAGGAGAACCCTCTTACACTGTTGGTGGGAATGCAAGCTGGTGCAGCCACTCTGGAAAACAGTATGAAGTTTCCTCAAAAAGTTGAAAATAGAGCTACCCTATGACCCAGCAATTTCACTACTGGGTATTTACCCCAAAGATACAAACATAGTGATCTGAAAGGGCACCTGTACCCCAGTGTTTATAGCAGCAATGTCCACAATAGCCAAACTATGGAAAGAGCCTGGATATCAATCAACAGATGAATGAATAAAGAAGATGTGGTATCTATATACAATGGAATACTACTCTGCCATCAAAATAAAAATGAGATCTTGCCATTTGCAATGACATGGATGGAACTAGAAGGTATCATGCTAAGTGAAATAAGTCAATCAGAGAAAGACAGCTATCATATGATGTCACTTATATGTGGAATTTAAGAAACAAAACAAAGGTTCATGGGGGAAGAGCGAAAAATTAAACATGATGACATCAGAACGGAAGACAAACCATTAGAGACTCTTAATCATAGGAAATGAACTGAGTGTTCCTGAAGGGAAGGGAGGTGGAGGGATGGGGTAACTGGGTGATTGGGATTAAGGAGGGCAAGTGATGTAATGAGCACTGGGTATTATATAAGACGGATGAATCACTGATCTCTACCTCAGAAACAATAATACATTATATCTTCATTGAATTTAAATTTAAAAAATGAAAAAAAAAAGTAGAGTAATGGGAACAATAGTGCAATTACCAAAGGAATACAAACACAGGAATGCATATATGCAAACTTTGAGATGAGGAGAGACATAGCAAGATGGCAAATCATGTGAGATCTCCTGAGTGTGTGTGTGCCTGAGTACAAACAGGTTGCCCTGCACTCTAGCTGAGTCCATATTCTTACTTAGATTTAGAGGTCTTTGCTACCCTAGTGGCTACATATGTGTGCAACCTAAGGCATTTAGACATTTTGATGTTCACCATATGCCTACCCTAATTCACACAGTTTTAGTGAGGATAAAATGTCACACATGATAAAAAAAAAATGTGAGAAGTTACAAGTACTGTACAATGTCATTCCTACTCTTTTGCTCTTCAGTCCAGATATAAATTGCTCCCCAGATCATATGATGATGCCCATTTCCAGAACAGTAGAAGTTACTTCCTGAGTAGAGACACATCAAGGTTTATTGGACAGAAAAAGGAAATTCTTCCATTTATGGAATTCCAAGAAAAACACTAGAAAGTGTCCTGTATGTCAGGTAATTTTTCAATAATTAAAAAAGAGAAAGATGAAGAAAATTCCAAAAGCAAAGCATCCTTCCCTGTAGCTTCAGTTGCCAACAAATATTTAGAGCTGACTTCTTAAAACATATATTTGCTGAGTGCTATTTGAAAACCAAATTATATCTCAAAACAATGCCATCAAGCAAAGAGCATAATAAATTCTGGTAAAGTTCACTAAAAGTCTCGACCTGCTTCACAAAGAGCAGACAAAAAGTATTTTCCTCAGATATGTTCACATTCCTTCTATCATTCAAGTCATAACTACAGAAGTCATGGTCTGCTTTTATGGATCTATGGGTCTTTTTGGCAACAGAAAACCAACATTTAAGTCTTTAATATGAGAATGCGAAATAACTGCTTTGTTCTGTCATCTAGTCATGGTAAGTCTTTACATCCAAACAAAAGACAACCAAACAATCATTTACCAGTTTTGTTTTGTTTTTTTAATCAGGAAAAAATAAAGAACAGTCATTCTTAGTTTTAAACAGAGTGTAAAGAAACTATCTACTCTAACAGATAAAAGGAAAAAGATCACAGAGAGCCAAAGCAATGCTTGTATAGGTCACAAACTCAAGAAAGGTGTTTACTGTCTTCATAATCTCATTGACCCCAAGATAAAAATGTGTAAATATTCATAGCCTTCAAATTACAGATCTGCTTTCTCTACTGCCAAAATTCCATTCTATTTATTTGCAGTCATCTGTTTCTCATTTTCCTTGTTTTTTTCCTCAGTGGCGTCCCCATGTAAAGGATGATAGTCTCAGAGTTTCTAAGCAACTTCTTTGAATAGATTGGTCTCTGGTAGAACTAAATGTGCCTAAATCTGATATTCACAGACACTCTTCTTGGAATAGCTCTCTTAATTCTCCTCTCCTTCTCAAACTTAAATGTTTTCAACAGGTACCATAAGCATATGTTCAAGATTGGCTCGAAACATTTTCCTAGATCTCATTTTGGTGATTTGCATCTTACAACAAACATATCTTGTGCAAATATAATTGCCTACAGAGCATGAAGCATGGCAGTCCTTCCCTTTTACATCTCTAGCTTCTCGCCTGTCTGAAAGTCAATATTAATACCAATCATTTTAAGCACATAGTGGATTTCGCCTCCAGAGCCAAATAGGTCTCTGGGGAAAATGCAATTGGAAAACACCCTGGTTCTCTTTTGTAGAGAGTGAAATACCTGGGCTTCTAGAACTATACTTAGATCTCAGAAAGTTTGTCTCTTCCTTAATCTTTTAAGTGTCATGTCATTTACAGTGTGGGTCTTTCAGATGACAGGCTCTGCAGGAATAACAAGAATACCATAAAGCTTTGCTTAAGAACTCTTGAGGCTTTATTCTTTTCTTTTCTTCCTCCCTCCATCCCTCCCTCCCTATTTCTTTTCCTCCCAAATTTAATTATGAGATTTGATTTACCAAACAATAGATTTGTTATACTCCTTGTTGAGTTTATATTTTGCCTAGGAAGAGATTTTAAATTTGTTATAGAATAATTGAGAGAGAATCTTGAGTGTTCTAAGTCATTTTGTTCTAAGTCATTTTCCAGGACAGTGTTCTAAGTCATTTTCCAGGACAGTATTACATGATTTTATTTAGTCTGTTCACCTTGCCTTTTCTGTGTATCGTCTTTCAAAATTACCATGTACTGGCGGTTTGCTGGTATAATTCTCACAAAATCAACCTACATGTAGTATGGATTTTATAAGTCAGGGTTTCTGATATTATAATGATATTTTCAAATGTAAAAATAATAGACTTACTATCTCCTTTATTGTAAAAAAAAAACATAAAATTTGCCACTTTAACCATTTTTGTGTATACTGTTCAGGAGTGTTTAATATATTCATATGGTTGAAAAAGATCTCCAGAATTTTTTCATCATGCAAACTCTATACCCATTGAACAATTCCTCTTTTCCCTCTCCCTGTAGCCCCTGGCAACCACCATTCTACTTTCTGTTTCTAAGAATCTGACTACTTCAAAAGCCTCATATAAGTAGAATCACACAATATTTGTCTTTTTGTGACTGTTGTGTTTCCCTCAGCATGATATCCTCAAGATTCACCCATGTAGCATGTGTCAGAATGTCCTTCCTTGTTAAAGCTGAATAATATTTCATTGTATGTATATACCACATTTTGTTTAACCATTCCTCCATTGATGGACATTTGAAGTGCTTCCACTTCTTATCTATTATGATTAATGTTGCTGTGCACATGGGTGGACATAAATTGACTATGTCTTGCAAAGAACAGAACTATATGATAGGAACTTTAAAATGTTTCAGTCATCAGAATTAAATCTTGGGGGTGTTTTCTTAGTTTCTGCAATACACAGTAAAGAAATATTTTCAATTAAATACACTGCCCAACAACTTGTAATGGAGAATAACAGAAATAATTAGATTAAAAATTTATAAGTTAAAGCTATTCTTATTTACATGGCTCAGGGCATTCTTGCAACCTGAAAAGGAAATGTATATAAGGGAGCTACATATGAAGGATTATTGGGGTACCTTGCTCCCCAACAGAGGCCAAAAGTTAATCTTCACTTTATAGATTAAATCCACTCAGAGAAGGGGTCTGGTTGCTCTTGGTGGCCCCCTGAGAATGACTGTTACTCAATCATAGTACTTTTCTGATCACTGAGTTATCAAGAGTCACTCTAGGAATCTGGATCTTTGTTGCAGCTCCAGAGTTATCCATAAAACCTCTTTTTCCTATCCATGACCAGTGATTAAACTTAAGGAGTCCACAATATAAAGAGTAAACAGAAAGTGTTGGCTTAAATGTTATTCAAGGACATACTCATGCCTGCTTTACAATACCATGATAAATGTTTATACAGTGATTATACTACTTCCACACTACAGTTGACCCTTGACAGCAAGAATTTGAACCATGTGGATCTACTTATCTGCAGATTTTTTATGGTATAGTACTGTAAATGTATGTTCTCTTCCTTACGATTTTCTTAACATCTTTTTCCTAGCCTACTTTATTGTAAGAATAGAGTATATAACACATGTAACAAAAAATATGTGTTAATTGACTGCTTATGTTATTGGTAAGGCTTCTGGTCAACAGTAAGTTATTAGTAGTTAACTTTTGGGGGAGCTAAAACTTATACAAGAGTTTTTGACTGCATGTGGTCAGTGTCCCTAACCCTCGTGTTGTTCAATGGTCAACTGTATATTATAATAATCTGATTTGTTATTGGTTTCCCCTTTTAGACCATAGGATTCTTGGAAACAGATTTTATGCTTTATTCAGCTAGGTATCCACATGCGATGTTTATTTACCCATAAGTTGTACTAATAAGATACAAAATGTGACACAAATTTCAAAGCCATTGAAGTTTTTTTTAAAGGGCAAGGGCCCGTAGCATGTGCTTATCTCATTATTTACTGGTAGCAAACCACATATGAGGAGGTTCAGACATACAATCTAGTCAGAAAATAGCAATAGATTCCATTGTAAATGAATTTGCCTTTGTAAGACCAAGAAAGCAAATTCCTGACACTAATTAAGAGAAAAGCATGCATCATTAGTAAAAACAAATGACTCTTGGGCCCTTCAAACATTATTTTGACCCACATAAGTAACATGCATGCGTAATTATAACCAATCATATAGCTTGTAAAGTGGTTTAGACACTATAGAAAATTGATCTTACCAGAAAGCTTTTTTTTGATGTCTCAGATTTCAATTTTTATGTATATGAAACATGATTTATACAAATTAACTTATTAACTGAGAATTTTCATTGGCATGTGTGGTTAACAGAAAAAAATAAAAGTATTTCCTTGATCCGCCTTTGGTAATAACCCAGAGCTATTAGAACCTCACTTACTCACCTGGAGCAGTATCACCAGGGAGCCATGCTTTCTGACAGGAGAAAATCCTGTCTTTACTGGGAATGCTACAACCACTGTGTCATAAATCAAGAAGCTCTAATGGGTTGGGGGGAAGGGAAGCTGCTGTAAGGAAACATAATTAAACCACTCTTTGAAGGCAGTGTATGAAGGTAACTGAATCCATTTATCCCTTCCGTGAACTTCACTCTTATGTGTGTTTGCTAAGGCTGTATCAGAAAAGCAATTAGAGATGTAGCTTCTGCAGTTTCCTTGCTATCACTGAGGAGCAGCTAATGTCCTGTAAACACTTCTCTGTTATCTCATTAATTGAAGAAACACAACTCAAAAGGGAAGTGTGTTTACTTTCACAGTAATTAAAAGAAATATCTGAAAGGCTGGGGACTCAATATCAACCTGCCTGCCTTTGAGAAAGAGTGAATGACCTTAAATTTCCATTTAACGTTAAGATATACAAATTCTCAACAGGAAGCTCAGAAGGGATCAAGTTAAATGTGTTAGATATAGGTTTGTCCTGTAAAGATTTGTAATTTCAGGAAACATTGTCTAGAACATAAAAGAAATATTAGTATCCTTAGACAAAGGAACTTCAAACCAGTAGCCAAGAAACATACAAGCAGTCTAGCAAATGTTTTGACGGTAGAAATGAAGGCTCACGAGCAATTCAGGAACAAATAGAGTAAGAGTCGAAACTGCTCCTCATCTGGAGTTAGCTGGAAAGACTTTGAGATTAGGTGCAATTTTAAGAGCTTTATAGGTTATGAGGGTATTGGAATTGGTGACTTCTATGCAGTACATCATGCATTCTAGAAAGATACAGAGACACTAAAATTTTAGACTGCAAAGAGATTCTTAGAAAACAAAAACTCAAAACACTCAACCAAATTTTCTCCAAGAATAAATTATGCCCTGAAGCACTGCAGCAATAATTTATTTGAATGGTCTGAAATAATGCATGGCTTCTCATAGTACCTAAACCATGAGTGAAAAGAAAATGGGATTATTTGTACATCAAAGTACTTTGGGTGTAAATTACCAACAGTCAGATGCTCAGTAAATTACCAAAAGCCAAAATAGAGTATATGATTACAGCTTAGCTCCACAGCCTTTTCACTGTCTGCAAATCGGAGGGGTAGATGAACCATGAGAGATGATGGACTCTGAAAAACAAACTGAGGGTTCTAGAGGGGAGGGGGGTGGGAGGATGGGTTAGCCTGGTGATGGGTATTGAGGAGGACACGTTCTGCATGGAGCACTGGGTGTTATGCACAAACAATGAATCATGGAACACTACATCTAAAACTAATGATGTAATGTATGGGGATTAACATAACAATAAAAAATTTAAAAAAAAAGAATCCCAACTGTCCCCATGGAAAGGACTTTCTGGGTCAATTTACTTTAAAGTCCCAATCTCATTAAAGATGCTTAAGTGTTCAAGTCTATCTTAATTTTCTCAAATCATTTTTATTTTTTATTTTTTAATGTTTTATTTATTTATTCATGAGAGTCAGAGAGAGAGAGAGAGAGGGCCAGAGGCAGAGGCAGAAGCAGGCTCCCCACCTAGCAGGGAGCCTGATGCGGGACTCGATCCCAGGACCCTGGGATCATGACCTGAGCCAAAGGCAGACACTTAACCATCTGAGCCACCCAGGTGCCCTCAAGTCATTTTTAATGAGTTGTTTACAAAAGCAAGAAACTAATGGATTTACCTGCTTTTACCTCTTATGTAATATATACAAGAATATCAAAAAAGCAATAAAATACAGAGGACTTGTGAATGGCTAATTCAGGGTGGTGTTCAGTCTATGTTTAACAGGGAATATCTTTAATGTTTTCTTCAAATACTTATGAGACTCTAAAGTGACATTCTCAGGCAAAGTACAACGTAAGTAAGTAGCAAGAATCTAAACATAAAGTTATGTTAATAAAAATGGTCACATAGCCTTCCTATGAACTTGGTAAATGAGTATTGTCAAGAATAAATCCTAGCCAAAGCTCCTTTGCTAGCATAACTCAATCTAGCTTGCAAGATCATGCTATCTAATGTCATGAGTTCACTAAACAGTTATAAGAACTACTTGGATAATTCCCTTTTCCTGTGATACAATAACTTTGGTCAACTCTTGGGGTTATGTAAAAACTAAGAAAAGTAGGCAGTGATATGGGAATTGGCCTAATTTTCTGTGATTTAATCTTTCTTCCTTGGCTCCTTTGCCTTCTCTCAGAAAAAAATCATGAAGAGTAAGTCTTGGATCCTTTTCAATTAAACCAGGTTTCAGACCCATTTACTAGAAAAGACAGAAAATATCCCAATAGATCATGTACTATATATACTTTTATTTTTACAATTAATATCTCTAGTTACATAAGAAAAAAATAACTTAGAGGGAAATCAAGTGCTTAAATGTGGAAGAAGACAGCGTTCCAGCTGGGTTTCTAAAACAAAACTTTACCCTTTGATTTATTCCTCTATTGTGAATACTTTGGCCTATCTCAGATTCCCCCTTTAAAACACAAATCCTCGTTGGATTGGGTTATACGTTAGTATATGAAAACCTTTCATTCTGGACAGCATTTCTATGAAGAGGGCCTTACTTCATTTTACAAACAGGGAGATATAAAACCCAATTGAGTACTGAGATTTAAACCCTATCTTCTGACTCCTAAAACTGGATTTTGACCACTATATCTGACTTAATGCCTTAATGCCTTAATGGGAATTATTTAAAGAAATGGGAATTTTAATGGAAAGATTGACATGATGGATTTGGACTTTGTTATTCTCCTCTCCCATCAAAGCAAAAACTTTGGTCCAAGTCATTGAAAATTTATTGGGCATATCCTACGCTCAGGGCAGGGTGCTCAGTACTGAAAGTTACATACAGATGGGAAGAGTCAATCCCTGTCCTCAAATAATTTCTATTTAGCATGAAAAATGAAAATATAATTAAATTCAACCAATCTGTGACAATCCAATATGTGGAGGCCAGCATTGTATCTTGTCCTATATATGTGTCATTAGGGAAACAGGAAGTGCTGTAGGGCAGGGACAAAGGAAAGAGTCTTATACTCATGAAGGAGCCTGAGGGAGTCATGGCGACTGAGAGAGACGAGATATATAAGAGAAGGTAGAAAGGAGTCACAGATTTTCTTCACTTCCACAACATTGCTTAAAAGAAATAGGACTCAGTTAGCCAGCATATAGTACATCGTAAGTTTTTATTGTACTGAACATAAGAAAAAAAAATTTAATTAAAAAAAAATTTTTTTAAAAAGGAAATAGGACTCTTCTTTTGGTATGTCTGTTTCCTGTATAAGTAGGCTTTGTGTGGCAAAGTCTTCTCCACCCAGAAACAATGTTAAGGGCAATGACAAACCGTCATGGGGAGAGTGTGAGACAGTTGAATGAAGCCTGAGGAAACAGGAGCCCACTGATGTTTAAGTACCCTGGAAGGTAAGAAACCTTCTGTCCCCTCCTCTCCCTGCCTTCAGGCCGTGTGCGTCTGAAATCTCCCTGACAAACCTTCCTTCTCTCCTGCCCCGCCCTCCCCCAGCAGCGCTCATAAACCTGAAGCTCAACATATTTTAGAACTGACTTATTTGAATGGAGGATGGAGTTTATGGAAAACAAAAGGGAGTATTGTTTTTGGACTACCTGGTTCTTGCAAGCATATTGGAAGTATTCCCCGAGGCATGAGGTGAAATAAGACAGGACAAGAAAATAACCCAAGGGAAAAAGGGAGACAAATAAGTTTAGAAAGGTATATATGCCTTAGGGGAAAAGAGTACAGAGTCATCTGGTTTGGGAAGGAAAAATGAGAAAAGTTGGCAACCCAGGGACAGGAAGAGTTTCCACCTGTGAGCAAGAAAGAATATTTTCCCAGTTTGTACTCTTCAAAGTACACAGGAAATGACCATCAGTTTTTAAATCTGTCCTCAAGATTGCCTCTTTCTAACAGTTTCTTATACATAGGTTTTCTCATTTGAAAACTAGTTTATCTTGGTAACATTTACCACTTGCTGACTTTGTCTTCTCTTCCTGTGCTTTCAAAAATGTGGAGATTATATTACCCTAGGAAATCATATATGCGGCATCACATTGCGACTTTGAAATGTTGCATATAGAGCTTGGAGGTAGTCTCACTATGAACACGGAACATAGGATATCTCAAATCCATTCAGGCTGCTGTAACAAAATTCCACAGACTTGTGTACCTTGTAAACAACAGAAATTTATTTCTTACAGTTCTGGAGGCTGGATATCTGAGATCAGGGAGTCAGCGTGGTTGCAGACTCTTCCAGGTTGTAGACTTCTTCCTCCTTAATGTTTCGCGTGGTGGAAGGGGTGAGCAACTCTCTGGGGTCTCTTTTATAAAGGCACCAATCTCATTCATGGGGACTCTGCTCTCATGACCTAATCACCTCCCAAATGTCCCACCTCCTCATAACATCACTTGGGGTATTACATTTTCAACATATCAATTTTGGAAGAACACAAATATTCAGACCAGAACATAAGAGAACTCACAAAAGATTATTCCCCCCAAGGATGACTTTCCATGCTTTAAAATAACTCGTGTGACTTCCTAATAGAATAAAGTATCCAAAAAATAGAAAGGGCAGGGAATTTGGGATTGAGAAGACAAGTAAGTGAACTTTTGAAGATATGAAGGGATTCTAATTCTCTCAGTTCAACATAGAATTTATTAATAATTATACTTGCTAAGGAAGGTACCATTTTTAGCTCCCCCTGAGTGACAAACATTTTGCACTGTTTGGTGATTTTATTAAGTTTTTTAAAAATCTGTAAGTTGAACAATGTTATTCTCAAAAGACACTGAAGAAATGGGTCTCTGAGACTTGAAATAGTAATTAGAAGAATCAAGCTTTGAATCCAGCATTGTCTGATACCTAAAGTCTCTGTATGTTTATACTTCCAAGCTAACAAACTCAGAGGTCTACAGGACTCAGTCAAAAAGTGGGAGGGTTAGATCAGCGTTGGCAATTCTCAAGTTGTGGGGGAGTGGAGATTATAGTGCTTCACCTACCTAATAGTAGTACAAAAAAAATTTTTTTTAAGCATTAAGTATGCCCCAGAAAGGAGGGTAGGGGAGAAAGCTGCCCTGAAGGTCACCAGTTTGTGACCTCATCATAATAAACTACTTCATTAATTTCATCTCTTTAATATAGACATGGCCTTGAGGTAATTTTCGCTTGGGTTTAATATTTGTTTCTCAAATAAAAGTCTGTATTTACCTCCTCTCTATAATAAAAAAGTAAATGCCTTTATCCTTAGCAGGAAAGCAGCTTTACAAAACAGGCAAATATGCCAGTGGTGTTCAGATTACTTTTTCCACTAATATTCTTGCTAATATGTCATAAGAAGCAGTGGCTGCACGTGAGTTTGGCAGAAGGCCACAAGGGAATACAATACCTAATGCCTGAAGTTTAACTTTCTGCATGGAACACTCACTATAACCACCACACAATCCTAGAAGCCGTGATAGACATGCACCAGTTGCACAAGTTTGAAACCTTGTATGTGTGCTGACATTATCATTGTTCCGGGACACTCCATGGATTGAAGATAGAGAACAAAGCATTGCCACTGCATTAGAAATAACAAATGTTAGTTCAAAAGTGGGGGGCGGCGGGGGGAAAGATGTGGTTGAGAAGACAAATGTGTGATAAGAGAAGTACATAAATTCTTTGCACATCGAATAAGCTTTTGAGGAAAAGTTGTTCTTTATATAAAACATGCTTTTTAAAGTAGGATTAAGACTTGATTTATACATGTTTGGCAAGATTATTGAATTTCCATAAAATATCTAATTTGGTGAATACTGGACTAGTCAGAAATATCCACTTGAATCAGATATGCTCTTTTGTTCATATCCTCTGCCCACAGTTGGTTTGTCCCTACATTTAGATTCAAATATAATTTCAGTTGACTAAAACAAGATTATGTAGAAATATGACAATAAAGGAACAGTCCACACAATCTATTATTTTAATTACACAAAGAAGGAGAACACAATAAGATTTGTCTGCTAACAATAGTCTCAAAATGAAAAGGGAAAGCACATTGAGGAAAATATGCCTGTGTTCTTTATTATTGTTGTGATCACTAAAACATTTCCTCATTGTTTTCTTTTCCTTAGGATTTTTGTTAAAAATAAAGGATTTGATAAGGTGTTGATATCCAAAATACATAAAAAATTTATACAACTCAATAACAAAGAGACAATCCCATTAAAAAATGGGTGAAAGACTAGACATTTCTCCAAAGAAGACATAAGAGTGGTCAATAAGTACCTGAAAAGGTGCTCAACAGTATTAATCATCAAGAAATGCCAATCAGAACCATGATGAGCTAGCACTTCACACCTGTTCAAATGATTATTATCAAAAAGACAAGAGCTAAGAAGTGTTGATGAGGATGCAGAGAAAAGAGAACTCTCAGTACACTGTTGGTGGGAACGCAAACTGGTGCAGCCACTGTGGAAAACAGTATGGAGGTTCCTCACAAAATTAAAAATAGAACCACACCAGGATCTAGCAATCCCACTTCTAGGTATCCTTTCAAAAAATGAAATCACTATCTCAAAGACAGATTGGCACTCCCATGTCCCTTGCAGCATTATTCACAATAACAAAGACACAGAAATGATCTAAGTGTCCACTGAACAATGAATGGATAAAGAAATTTTGGTATATACACAATGGAATATTACTCGGCCACCAAAAAGGAAATCCTGCTATGTGCAACAACACAGATGGACCTTGAAAGTATTATGCTAAGTGAAATCAGTCAAAGAAAGACAAGTGTTGTATGATGGCACTTATATCTAGAATCTAAAAAACCCCAAACTCATGGATACAGAAAACAAATCAGTGGTTGCCAGAAGTGGGGTGGGGATTGGTGGGATAGGTGAAGGTGGTCCAAAAAAATATATATAAACTTACAGTTATACAATAAGTGAGGCCTGGAGACGTACTGTTCAGCATGTGACTCTAGTTAATACTGTATTGTGTACTCAAAAGTTGCTACGGGAGGAGACATTTAATGTTCTCACCCTAAAAACAAGAACAAACAACACAGTGAGGTGATGGTTGTGCTAACCTTATTGTGGTAAATATTTCACAATATAACCCACATATTAAATCATCACATTGTACAGCTTAAACTTATACAATGTTTAATGTTTATTATCAAGAAGGGAGAGAAGGAGGATCTTCACAAGCACCTCAAACTTAACATCTCTATTCAAGCTCTCATTTCTTTTTTCTCATAGAATACTGCAGGAACATTCTAAGTGGTCTTGCTATCACTATTCTTCATTACCTCCAATATATCCTCTCTACTGATTCTATAGTGTTTTTTCCTAAAACAAGAAGCCAGACATCTCACCCCATTATTCAAATCAAGGCAAATATCAAATCTTACCTAGCTCCCAAATGTGACATACAGGTCTTCATAACTAGGCTCCCTCACACTCTCCCTACTACTACAATATGAGCCCCGTGTCTCACTGCCCCTCCTGTCTCTCTGGTTACATCATACTATTCCAAAGTTTGATTATATCATGCTTTATTCATCCCCTTTTGTATGACATACACTGCCTCTTTTGTCAAGATATTCCATCCCCCGTGACTTCACTACACTATAAACTGGGGAACTTTGGTGACTTTGGGAACCTCTACTCATCCCCCAAGATACAGTCCATATATCACTTCCTCTCTAAAGCTTTCCCCAGCCACTTATTTTTCCTTTCTCTTAGGTTGCCATATAACTGTTACTAAAGTGATAATCCTGTAAAATGTCTTCTTGTTTCTCCATAGGAAGGTGAGAAGACTATAACTCATTTGTGTATTATCTAGTGGTCTCCTATCACTGACTAATACCAGCATCTCACCTCATCATTGTCTTGTGAGAGATGATCAATAAATATTCAGTACTTTGGAAGCTGCTTCTTCAATTATTAGTAGCTTGAAATTGATTGTGGTATGAGTACTTACACCACAAAATTGACCACCACCACATATAAGAACTCTTTTTTTTTTTTTTTCTTGAAGAGGTGGTTTGTGAGCATATCTGGGTTTATCCCCCCTAATCTGACAGAGTCCCTGTGTATTCAGTGGAATTGCTTGAGTTATTAATGTGATTTCAGTTAGCTGAAAATTACTTGGGCATAAATGAAACAAAGTTAACTATAGGAACAATGGTGTAATTTTATATATTATGATTTGAATTATAATCGGATTACAAAAAATAAGTATGGATTTCAACTTTATAAGTACATGGAGATTTTCTTCCAAGGCAACACGATTGGTAGGCCAGGTAATAAGTGGCTCAGTGCAGGGATGTTTGCTTATTTATCTTTAGGTCATTATACATCATGTTGGATCTGGCATGTGGTTGATCCTCATGAAATTCTTATTAAGCACATTTCCACATGAAAAACCATAGAGTATATTTCTCTATGTGAAGGGTTGGGTATTTTTATCCACTCATATAGAATCACTGCTAGGAAATGGCAGCACCCATATGGTAAAATTTTTGTTCAGAAATAAAAAATTAAGTTGGTTTAAAGCAAATAAGAAATTGCTGTTTCTCCAGGGCTTGGAGCTTGGCACTTGATTTGTAAGAATATTATATATTGAGCATTTTATTTGTTTGCTTATTTTTATAGTACCCATATATATTATATGTAATAACAATATTTACATATTAACTACTTACAATTTATATAATTTCTTTTTTTAAAAAGATTTTATTTATTTATCAGAGAGAGAGAGAGAGCACAAGCAGGGAGAGTTGCAGGCAGAGGGCGAAGCGGGTCCCTGCTGAGCAAGGAGCCCAATGCGGACTCAATCCCAGGACCCTAATCATGACCTGAGCTGAGGGCAGGCGCTTCACTGACTGAGCCACCCAGGTGTCCCTATAATTTCTTGTGGTGAGTAAATATACTTATGTTAGTAACTGTAATACTGTAACTAAACAGTTACTTAGAGTAGATGGGAAAAAATATTTATATACAGGATAACCAAAATTGTTTTGCTTACATTTGTGTTTAGTTTTTATCCATTTCAAAAGTCATATGTAAGTTACATTACTGGTTGTCAGTTTTCACATCAGTATCACCAGAGGAACTGTTTAAAACAGTGGCTCTCACTGCATACCTGATGAAACCCACAGAGACATATGCAAACCAGCTCAGGCTTACAACTACCATTTTGGATAAAGTTTGTCCAACACGTTCATTTTATAAATGGGGAAGTAATGCCAAGAGAGGCTGATTTTATTTGTTCATCTTCATAAAACTGGCTGGGGGCACAGCCAGGATTTTAACTTAGGTGATTGTTAAGTTGTCATGTTTAATGGTATATAAGCTTTTGAGTGTGTGTATGAGTGTTGGCTGTAGGGAAGCTAAGAATGCTATTCAGGAATTATTAAAAACTAGAGAACAAAAGAAGAAACACTGTAAACTTGAGGAATCTAATTAGCAATTCAGTCATGAACTGGGTGCCCAGAGAGAGATTACCACTACTTGAATGACAAGCAAGTTACAGACTCAAGCCAACAGCTCATCATTGGGTGATTGAATATGCATTTTCCCAGATTATTTATTTTTGGGGGAGGTATGTGTGTTCTTCATATATTGTGTATTTTATCCGTTACTGTTTGTTTTATTAAGTAATTTTGAGGGGTGCCTGGGTGACTCAGTTGGTTAAGCATCCTATGTTTGATTTTGGCTCAGGTCATGATCTCAGGATTGTGAGATCGAGCCCCAGTTCAGACTCCATGCTGGGCATGGAGCCTGCTTAAGTTTGTCTCTCTCTCCATCTCTATCTGTCTCACCATCCCCCCAACCTCTCTCTCTCTAATTAAAAAAAAATAAAATAATTTTGAACTTCCTACCATAACAAAGCAAGATCACTTTCTGTATTGTCCTCTTATTTCTGATTTCATATTTTATGATTGTGCAAAGTAAAGGAAGATCATTAATAAACAATTTTATCAAGTTACTTTACCATTGGTACATACTAAGGGTTTGAAAAATGATTCTCAACATATAAATGATTCTGTCACACTTGAATATTTTTCCTATAAGCTGTCCCATTTCCTCCATCTCTAACAGAAGGAATTTTGGAAATCTATTTCAGATCAATTTACCTGAGCCTTGAAAACTCTTTGAAGAGGGTCTTTTTCACATATTTTGGGCAGAATATTTCCCCCAAAATTTTCCCTTGATTTTTCAGGAAAATCAAGATATTCCTTATAACTTAGGTTAAATATGTCTCACAGCTTACATTTGAAATTTATGGCCATAGAATATACAGTCTAACTCAAGTAATATTCATAATTTATCATAGTGGATAACCACTTCCAAGCTTTGAAAGTCCCACCGTCTCAAGTCAACTTTTTGTAACAGTTGTCTCAGTGGTGTTAATTACATAATTCAAGGGATAGACTTGCTGGAATAAAAAAAGTATCATTAAGTTCTTATTGAGGGTAGAGACCATCATCTTTATCTCATCAGCACTTAGCACAATGCCATGCACAAATAAATTGTTAATAAATGTTTATCACCTTCAGTTAGATTAAAAAAATGAGTTCTGCAAAACAAAAATGATCTCGGCTCTCCTACAGGGTTCATTTTTTTAAAAATGTCTTTTAGTTTATAGTCTGAATCATTATATTTTAATAAATATTTCTATACTATTAGACATGTATTATCTACTTTTTTAGTTTATTAGATGACTTAAAAACAAAAATAAATGATTTAGAAAAATAAAGTTTTTTGTTTTTTTTTTAATACAGGGACAATTTCAGAATCTTCTTTCAACTACTTAATGTTTATTGACAACTAAAAATATTTTTGTACTAAAAACTCCAGGGCCTAAAATGCTTCAGGAAAATAAATTAGGAACAATTACCCATTTGTTACAATTCCCACATTGTAACCTACTGCTGACCAAACACATGTGTACTATTGTCCAGTATTAGGAAAGGTTTGCTGAGATTCTGACTTAATTTACTTCTTCCTTTAACTGTTGCTCATGTGAGATTCTTGTGAAATAATGAAGAGGGGAAATAAGTAGCCATCAAATGGCCACAATTAAACTTCTATTTATTTTAATGGATTGTAAATTATTTTTGTACCTCAGGGATAACTAAAGATTAGTGATTTAAAAAGTAAAAGATAAGTATGAAATAAAGTGGAAAATAAAATTATGCAAAAAAGTTTTAGTTCATTAGTCAAAATAAGATTTTATCAGTTAAATGAAACTGATAGAGCATTCTCAATTGAGAATTCTCAATTCTTAGAAAAGATTAAAATATTTTATATAATTTTGCTAAATTATCATCTTTATTAATTATGTAGTTTAATTCTGCAGTCAGCATCTTCAGTGATAATGAACATCTTAAAGCTTGACTCTAGAAATGTTTATAATAAAATTCTTCAAATATCCAATTATACAAATATGATATATATTTTTAATTATATTTATCTCCTGATTTTTCCTCTATTGTTCCATTATATTCATTGTCATCTTTGGTATTACTTTGGGGTGTATTTTCAAGTTTCAAATGTTCAGATGTAGGTCTATACTGATTTTAAGATACCAATGAATATTTAATTCCCAGATAGTTAGATGTGTTATAATATGTAATTTACATTGTAATAAGACAGCAAAGTGCAATTAAATTGAACACAAGAATCAACTGCCTATTTTTCTTCCAGACCATAAAAATTTTTTAAATGCTTATAAAAATGAAAATTTTAAATATAGTCTTAATGAAACAAAATTTTCTTATAGGGGTAATGTAAACACCTAAGCAACAATTTACTTCACTATCTAAATAGAAAGAGACTATATATAAGCTGATATAACTATATCTGAAAATACTTATATGCAAATAAGTAGATAAATAGAATTTTATTAATAAGACTATCAAATCAGAGGTAGAAATCTAGAAATTCATTCTACTTCCTGCTTCCTAAATATTATTTTTGTTTTGTTTTGATTTAGATTTACATTAATCTTCCATGATAAAAATACTAGTAAGTTGTATGTAGTAATGCTTTGAATTAATGATAATACCATACTCAACAAATATTTATTGAGCACCAACTATGGTCAGGCACTAAACTAGACTCTGGGATACAGCCATGAATAAAATAAGGTTCTCTGTCCTTGTGAAGTTGTATGTACATATGTGTATTGAAGGGGGTTTGGAAAGAAGGAGGGCAGATAATAAAGTGATGACATATACAATATTTTGTAAGTTATCTAATATGATAAATGCTATGGGGGATGGGCAAAAGGAAACACTGGGAGTGGCATGGCAATTTTTATCTGTGTGGTCAGGAATGGCCTCATTTAGAAGCTTAGATATTGGGGGCGCCTGGGTGGCTCAGTTGGTCAAGCTTCTGCCATCAGCTCAGGTCATGATCCCAGAGTCCTGGGATTGATCCCAGAGTCAGGCTCCCAGCTCAGCAGGGAGTCTGCTTCTTCCTCTGCCCCTCCCCCTGTTTGTGCTCTCTCTTGCTCACTCTCTCTCAAATAAATAAATAAAATCTTCAAAAAAAAAAAGTTGAAATATCAGTATCAACAGAAAGACAATGAATCTTATGGATGTGCATATGTTGAAAAAGACCACAACAGGTAGAGGGTAAGTCAGAGCCAAGGCCCTGAGGAATGTGTCCAGGATGATTAAGGAATGGCTCCAGTATGATCAGGACTGAAAGAATGAGCAGCAAGGCAGTAAGGAATGACATCAAAAAAGTAACATGGGATCAGAGCAGATTTTCCTTTTACTCTGAGATGCAAAATAATTTGAGGCTGTGAGCTGAGAAGTGACACAACCTGTTCATTTGAACAGGGTCCCTCTGGCTGTTGACTATGAGAATAGACCATAGGAAGGCAAAATGGGTAGAAGTGAGAGAACCTTAAAATAATCCAGTTAAGGGATCATAATGTCTTTCAGCCAGGATACCACCAGCGGAGGTGGTAAAGTGTGATCAGATTTGGATATATTTTGAAGACAGAGCCAGCAGTTTTGCTGATGGACTAAATGTGTGAGAATTAGGGGAGTCAAGACTGTGATTTCAAACCCAAACAACTAGAAAGGTGGAATTGCTATCAACCAAGATGGGGAAGACTGTAGGTAAATTGGGTTTTTTGTTTTGTTGGGGGGAAAATAACATTGGAGCTCATTTTTGGACATGTTGCACAATAGATAGATAGGTAGATAGATAGATAGATAGATAGATAGATAGATAGATAGATAGATAGATAGATATAAATTTGGAGTCCTAGGAGAGGACCAAGTTGAAGATATAAATTTTGAAGTAGTCAGTATATAGATTGTTTTAAAGCTATGGGATTAAATAAGATCTCCACTAAAGAAAATATAGATAGTAAAGAAATTCAAGGACCCGCACCTGAAGCAGTCCAGCCATAAAAGTCCTGTCAGGCACAGAGGAAACAGCAAAGGAAGCTGAGAAAAAGTGACCAGTGAGGTGAAAAGAAAACCAGAAAGTGGGGGAGGGCCTTGGAAGCTGAGTGAAAAAAGTGGTGTTTTTGTGTTTTTGTTTTTTAAGATTGAAGATGTGCTCACCTACATCAGATGCTACCAAGAGATTAACATGGAGACTGCAAATTAACTGTAGGATACAGCAATGGCATGGTTATAGGTGAGCTTGACAAAAGTAGTTTTTATGGAGTAAGTGAGGGTAAAAACCTGGTTGGATTGGTTTGAAGGGGGGCCGGCAGAAAAGTTGCCAGTTGGGAGAAAATAAAATTTCCGAAGACTATTGCTACTAAAAGAGACACGTGGGGCGCCTGTGAGGCTCAGTCCTTAAGTGTCTGCCTTGGCTCGGGTCATGATTGCAGGGCCCTGGGATCGAGCCCCACATCGGGCTCCCTGCTCAGCAGGGAACCTGCTTCTCCCTCTGCCTGCCGCTCCCCCTGCTTGTGTTCTCTCTCTCTCTCTCCCTTTCTCTCTCTCTCTCTCAAATAAGTAAAAAATAAAAGAGACACATAAATGGGACCAGGAGAAGAAAATAGAGTTAAGAGAGTTTCGTTTTTAGATAGGAGAAATACCATGTTTGCTGATGGGAACGATCTGGCAGAAGAGGGGAGAAAAGATGATTCAAGGGGCTGTGGGGAGATTTGCTTTAGCCATATTTTGGTGTTCCAGTGGAGGAGCTGAGTTTAAACAGCAGTACAAGTATTTCAGGAACAGAGACACAGGGAGAGCAGAGCACAGAACAGATGCTGGGCTGAGCATTTGTCACGGAAAGAGCTTGTGGAGGGTCTCTTCTAGAGGCATCTGTTTTATCAGTTGAATAAGAATCCCGGTTATGAGGTGAATGTAAGGGTAAGAAAGGAGGTTTGGAGGCTTGACAAGAGAATGGAGAGTATGAAATAGTCATCTAGATGAGTATGAAAGGGAATGTACTGGGAGAATGCGTTATAATTCCTGAGCAGCATTAAAAACCCACTTGAAGTTCGTTGTTGTGAACGGAGAGGGAGAGTATCAAGACAGCAAACCATGTCACATACTTCCTGCTGTGTGTTTCGCTCATTGTCTGATTCCCAACCCTAGTGAGGAAGCCAAGAGATTTACGGGCATTCCGGGCTCCTCAGGTCCAATGCTGGTAAAGAGACTGCCTTTTATTAGGAGTGGGTACAACAAAACTCAGGGAAATTGCAGAGTTGAGTTGTGTGGGGGATTGAGACATGGAGACTTCTAATTATTATAATGGTTTGAGTACAGACTCTCTTCATTCACTCAACCAATATTTATTGAGGGCTTTAGGCACTGAGAATACAGTAGTAAACAAAAAATGTAAGAGTTTACAAACAACATATTCTAAAGAATTCTAAAGAATATACATCTAGAAGGAATATCATCCCAGAAAGAAGGTCTAAGATACAAGTGTGAATGGTAAACGAAGACATGTTCCCTGCAAAAAAAAAAAAAAAAATCCACATAAAATAGGAATAACAACAATGCTTAATTTGTGGGAATAAATGAAAATAGAAATTCTGTACAAGAAGGGACTATCAGAGGTGCCTGCCTGGCTCAGTTGGAAACACGTGAGACTCTTGATCTTGAGGTTGTGAGTTCAAGCCCCACACTGGGTGTAGAGGTTATTAAAAAAATAAATAAACTTAAAAAAGAAAAAAGAGAAGAGACTATATTTGAGAGTTGTCAGCCTTCATTGGTATCATTGTCCCGCCATAGAGGAATGTTTCATGTATCTCTCCTGTGCCGCTTCCAAGATTTTTTCTTTGTCTTTGGTGTTCAGCAATTTGACTATATGTCCCATTGTTGTTGTTTTGTATATGTTTGTTTTTTCCAAGCTTGCTTAGAGATAACTGAATTTGCTGGATCCCAATATTTGCCGTTCATCAAATTTTTGAAAATCTTCCTCATTCTTTCTTTAAGTATTTCTTTTGGCTATTTTCTCTTTGTTTCTTCTGGAAGCATAATTACAAAGGACATTCAGATGTTGTCTTAGAGGTCACTGAGACCGTTCTTTTTTCCAATTTTTTTTCCCTTTTCCAGATTAAATACTTTCTAATGACCCATCTTCAAGTTCACTGACTGACCATTTCTTCTGCAATTACCAATTATCTATTAAGCCCATCCTATAATTTTTTTTTCATTTTAGATATTGTACTTTTCAGTTTTAGAATTTCCATTTCATTGCCATTTCCATTCTGCTAAGATTTCTCATCTGTTTATGCATCAAGACTATCTTTTCCTTTTAAATCCATTAAAATTTTCTAGTAGAGGGTGCAATATTTTTATCTGTCAATTTCACTGTCTTGATTATAGGGAGGCCTGTTTTTATTGAGTGTTTTTCTCTCAACTATGGGTCTCATATTCTCCTTCCCTTCAAATGCTGGTAATTTTTAGTGGACATTGTGAATAATAGATCTCAGTGATTATGTATTCGGTTATCTTCCTTCACATGTTGATTTTTGTTCTAGAAGACAGTTAATTCAGCTGGACAAGCCTTGTCTCCCCTGCAGTACGCAGCAGCTGAAATCCAACTCTCTTGTTCTCCCCTCATATGCATATATGCATAGTTGAGAGACCAGCCAAGGATTTGGGTGGAGTTTGTATACAGATTTGGGGGCATCTGCCTTTGCTCTTTCCTTCTGGAATTTTACACTTCATTCTGAAGCACCTATAAGAACCTCCCAAATCAGACCTCTGTTATCTGGCTTTTTTTAAGTTTGTAAACTGGGGCTATATGTCTAAATTCTGGGTGCCCCATACTAAGTGGACAAGGTGGTGTTCTTAGGCAAAAGCCACATAAAGGCAAATGTCACCCAATACAGTTTCCTCTGTCAAGGGTTGTTTTCCCTTCATTATCTCCTTGATATTGGTCACTCTCCTGTGACTTCAAATACTTTTGAAATATTTTAAATAGTTTTAAAAAAAGATTTCCCCACCCTGCCCGGAGAGCTTAATCTGATATTAGCTACCTTGCCATTATTCTATTAATTGAATTTTTATGCTCAGTTTTTAACTGGACACATGGCATATAATCGGTACTCAAAATTGATAAATCAATTACTAGGTATACAACTGTTTAAGCAGTTTAGAAGACATTGCTATATGTTGTCAGCCACCTTCAGTATGTCTTGAAAATGACAGTTAACGTCTGTGTCATGGAGTTTGAGTTTTAGGATAAGTTCAGAATTGTTCTGAGTAAAAGTAGAGTAATATTTTGGATAAATTTAAACCTGTTGTGGCTTTTAGTAGAAAAATAGTCTAGCTTGGTTAAGTAAATAGCCAGGTCATAAAGATTTCAGATGGTTGGGAAGAATAACTGATGCTCTAAATGCCCTTAAATTTCTGTCGAAGGAGTTGAGGGCAATTTAAGGAAAAGTGAAGGGGTGAGCTAATCTCCTTAACTATTTATGGTAACATATTACAAAAACACATTTTCAGGGACAAAAGTGATGTAAAATAGAATGGATAATTCTAATAGAAATGTACATAATACTCTCTGGTGGATGTTTGCCTTTTATGTTGAAACTGTTTATAGATTATTAAATATATTTGTAACTCCTGTTTGTAAACTCTAAGTTTTCTGTCTGTAATTACGTCATCTTTGTTCACACAAACCCTGAAGTCCTTATGGTCCATCCCTGTTTAACCCAAGGATGGAATGGAAATGTTTATCATGTCCTTAAAGACTCTGAATGATTTTGATCCTGTTCTACAGGACAAATTAGAGAATGGAGCTATCTGCAAAATTCACATATAAAGGTTTTCTCCCCAGTCATAGAGTATTGGGGTGTTGGAGGGCAGTGTCACATTCCTGAGAGCAGATCTTAGAGCTGGTGTAGTGATGAACCAGAGTCCTTATATTGAGAGTTATAATTCCTAGCCTCATATTGTGCCCAGGAATAAAATGGAAGCCCTCTCCCCCCTCCTCCCCCCTCTCCCCCCCCCCCCCCGGAACCTAAGTGATGGCCAGTCTTCTAAAATACCAACTGCCAAATGGTTTCTGCTACTTTTTTTTTGCTAAGGAATTGCAGGTCCACCTTTTTACTGATTTGCCTGGATCAGCTCAAAGATTGTCATGCCATCCGTCTCTGACAGGATAAAAGGACAGAGGACCCCTTTCCTAAGGACATAGAAGAGCCAACAGTGATTCTAAATGCCTTCATCTCAAACTTTAAGCTATTTGTCACTGCTTTTTGCCATTTGTCACAACCTTTAGGCTATGTGTTCACAAGAGCGAACAGACACAGACACTTCAGCCACAGGGATAATGAAAAGAACTTTCGCATTGATAAAAATCAAGGCAAATATCTCCCCACGAGGGACAGTCAACAACACAGCAAAGTGTTTCACTTTGGGGCATACTATCGTTGTAATCTGATCATGCTATTTTGCCCACCTCATCCTGAAATCTCTTTGGGCTGCCACAGCTCTGTCAACCCTCTTCTTCTATGCTTACTTGGGTTGCACTGATTTTCCTGAAGGCTGGACATTCACTGGGGTGGCAGTGGGGACAGAGGTGGGGTATTGCAGAAACATTAGTCGTAGTGAAATCACGGTTCTGCACCTATCACTGAACCCAAGCCAGCACTGATGATGTAATAAAGAAATTTCATACCATTTCTGAGTACAAAAATAAGTTTTGGCAGATGAAGCTTGAGCATCAGAATATTGGGATTTCCAGGATAATATTAAGGTTTGTGGGACAGATAATAAAAGAAAATACTTCAGAAAACCGTGGGTCATGTCAGAATATTTAGAGCATGGTTTATTAGAGGATTGCTGTGGGATGTGTTCTTTACAGCTTCCGTAGACAGGGAGTCAGACCACGTAAGGCTCTGCTATGATTGCTTCAGTGGACAAGGCCCACAGAGAGCCTTTTATGCCCATCTTGGTGACATAAAACTACCTGGTGTGACTTGCTCAAGAAATTAGTGGGTCAAAATGAACAAAGCAGAGATTCTTTTGTGTTACAGTCTATGAAAACAAAATAAATTAATTAAACAAATAAAATCATGAAGAGCATTTAGTCTGCATTTTCTCCACACACTCAAGGCTGTCCCCAGATTGCGGGGTTTCAACAGCCTGGCAGAGAACAATTTGGAAGAATTCCTCAACTAAAACAACGTGCTCAAGAGAGTAAAGCATTCCTAAGTGATTGGAGCACTCACTTCTCCTCTTATCTGGGGAGCCAAATGACACCCCTTAGGTAATAAATTTCTGCTTTTGATTTTAAGATCCTACAGGGCAGGATAATTCTCTTTGTATGGTTCCTGGAACAGCACTGCGCACATTGGAACATTTAATCAGTGCTACTTGATAATGAAGATAGGATTTTACAGCACAGAATCAAATTGGTCCTGAGAGAAAAATATCTAACTCTCGGAGCTAAGTGCTTTCTTCTTAGCTGCTGAGTTGTCTTCCCTGGCTCATCATTGTGAAACATGCTCGGGTAAAGAGCCACTTTCACTTACCTTGAACCTCCCCAAGGTCAGGTCCAGGGATGACTAAAAATAGCACACAGATTACATGGTCCACTTCACTTAAAAACCTCAAAAACTAACAGGGATTCTTGAGGGGTAACCCATACTTAAGGCCATTTTGCAGGAAAGTCATGTTGTCCCCAAACTGCCACAAATTGAGAAGCACTCAAGACCCAGAGGTCCTTAAAATATCTTGAGAGACTATTGAAAAGATAATTCACCTCCAACATCAAGGACATAATTCCTTTTACCATGTGAGAGAATACAATAAGCACTACACATCCACTCATTAGACTCACATTTCCAAGTGCAGTCAAGAGTCCTGACAAAGCTGTCAGGGTCCAAGGGCAGCTGCGCAGTCTGAGGGGAGGGGCAGGCATGTCTGGATAGGATTCCTAAGGCTGGTTCTCATCTGGTCTTCCTCTTCCTCCATTCCTGCCTAGACCGCTTTTCAAATTTGACTGGGGCGCTGGGGTGGCTCAGTCAATTAAGCGTCTGACTCTTGATTTCAGCTCAGGTCACGATTTCATGGGTCATGGGATGGAGCCCCACATCAGGTTCTGCGCTCAGCAGGGAGTCTGCTTCTCTCCTCCTCCCTCTCCCTCTGCCCAACCCCCAAATAAATAAATAAATCTTAAAGAAAATCTTTCTAAATTTGACTAATTCTATGAGCTACCCAGTATCCTTCCCACGTTGTTCTTTTCTCTGTAAATTAACCAGTTTCTGTTTACTTTTTTTTTTTAAGATTTTTTTTATTTATTTGAGACAGAGAGAATGAGAGAGAGAGAGCACATGAGAGGGGGCAGGGTCAGAGGCAGAAGCAGGCTCCCTGCTGAGCAGGGAGCCCGATGCGGGACTCGATCCCGGGACTCCAGGATCATGACCTGAGCCGAAGGCAGTCGCTTAACCAACTGAGCCACCCAGGCGCCCTACTTTTTTTGTTTTTAATTTAAGAACCCTGACTAGTAAAAATGGGTGCTTTATGAAGTTTATCTTCATGAACAAGATGCATTGATAAATACAGGGAAAAAAACAGAACTATATTTATTATATAATACCACTTTTATTTAAAATATATGGATATGTATACAGGAAAATAGAAAAATGTTCAATATCTAATAGAGGCTGATATCTGGAAGAGTAGTATTATAGGTATCTTTAATTTACCTCAGACATTTCTATGTTATTTTTCATTTTTAACCAAAATCTATTTCTATTTTTAACCAAAAAGTAAGATATAAAAATACTCATTTCTCTAGGGAAGTTCACAAAGAACAAGTATTTTCACAAATTTCCTAATCCATAGACTCTTGCAGCTTCAACTGTTACATATGGAGAACAACAGTGTATTAAATACTAATGTCCATTGGTGGAGGGGGAGGAACAAGAGTTAAGACCTGTTACAATGGGGGGCACCTGGGTGGCTCAGTCGTTAAGCGTCTGCCTTCAGCTCAGGTCATGATCCCAGGGTCCTGGGATCGGGCCCCACATCGGGTTCCCTGCTCTGCGGGAAGCCTGCTTCTCCCTCTCCCACTCCCCCTGTTTGTGTTCCCTCTCTCACTATGTCTGTCAAATAAATAAATAAAATCTTTAAAAAAAAAAAAGACCTATTACAATGGGCATGGGGTGGGGTTACAAGTAACAATATAAGTGGTGAGTGGCTATTTATTAAAGAAAATTAGAACTAAAATTTTAGCATGTTTGTATGCGTGTGTGTATTTGAGAGAGAGAAAATAGTAGTTGGCCCTAAAATTCAGAAAGAGGAGGTCAAAATGAATAAATGTCTATTAATGAAGCTTAGATACAAACATTCCACCAATAATTCCAAGAAAATCAAATATCCTTTACTAGCACAGAGGCCCTCATCCACTTAGAACATGTAGTATAGGACGGATGAGAACACCTTGGGTATTTTGTAATCAAAAGCATAAGACTATATGATCTTCTCAAAGGAAGAACAATTTTAAATCTACTGAGATGTTCATACGTGAAAAGTTAGAAAAGAACAATCAATAAAAGTCATGCCATGGGAGCAATATTAAAAGCACATTAAATATTACAGTAGCAGGGGCTTATTTCCCCCTCATGGTGTGTGGGCACGGTGACTCAGGGCAGTTTCCTCCCACACCTCCTTCATTACTAGGCTCAGGATGATGCAACTGTATCTGGAAAGTGTATAGCCTTGGCAGAGAGAAATAAAATGGCAAAATACTCACTGGATCTTAAGGCTCTCTCTTAGAAGTGATGTGTATTACTTCTACCCACTTTCCATTGGCCAAAAGAAATCATACGGCCAAGTCTAATTTTAATTCCTACAGGGAGAGGCCGTGAGAATTTTCAACAACAATACCTTTAATCACAAGGGTGTACATCATTGATCCTAATTATGAAGTTCACCAGCAAAGAACACTCAGGTAAATTAATAGCTTATTCCTGTGATTTTACTATGCAAATTATTAAAACTATGTGCACACCTGAAAACTCAATGCATTTAATATAATCATATCTTTAAAAATGTTTATTGTTTATATCATAAAAGGATAGTGTAATTAATGCTGAAAAGACTTTATCTAACTTCTAAAAGTGTTTTCCTTTTCATACTGTTAAATAAATCTTGATGTATAAATTTTAAGTCTGAGCCTGACTTAAATTTCAAAATTAGTCAAGCTGAATAAATAACTTGGGTGGTGGGGGAATAAAGGTAGGGCAAAATTAATAACATATATATTTCTCTGGCTGAGAATTCAAATTCACCAAAACAAACAAACGAACAGAAACACTAGCAAACATTAAGTTCTAATAGATATCGGGTACTGCAACAGGTTATTTTACCAACATTTTTTTTCATTAACTTTTCCTTAAAAATTCTTTGGGCAATTTATTTTTTTGCCAATGAGAAAGTGTATTAAATTCATTAGCTGTTAAGTGTCAAAATGACACTTAAACCCAGAATATCTGACTCCTAAGTTCATTGTTTCTTTATTTTTTCTATCCACACATTTAAGGATCTAAAAGGCTGTGCATAAAATATATAAGAGATTGCCGAGGCTTGAGATCAAACACAGAGAAATTCTCTGACACCTGGGCTATAGCATCCAGAGACATTTGGCCGGAGATAATTTGGCAGATTTCAGAGGGCTGCCATCTTCAGCTCTAGCAACCCTCAGCTCCTTGCTCAGTACCTGGCCTGCCAAGCTTTGTGAAGTCCTATGTTCTTCTACAAGAGATAAATAGATTCTCCCATTATCCAAATGAACCAGGACAGAAGTGTTCGCAATTGGGTTAAAAGAAGGAGCTTAGACAGGGCTTCAGATACATCTACAGGATTCTGGCTCTGGACTCTGAAATTCCTCTATGTTGTCGCCTCTTCCATATTAGGGAGGGGCCTTGGCATAGTGATTACCTGTGTCTTGCACATAGTCCTTCATGGCCCATATCTAACAGCGGCCCTGCTGCCATTTGATGGTCAAGTCAATTACCTTACCAAATTGTTTTTTTCCTTTTCTTAACTGCTAGTTTTGGACAGAAGAAGCCCAAAGTGGCCAGGCAACAGTCATAACTTCTGGTTGAATAGGACTCTCATTTTGTCCTCTAATGAAAGTATCACCCTCTGGGGACTAGGCTGTCTAACCCTACGGAGCCCAGACTTGCCAATGTAGAAAGCCCAAAGTCTCCTAGGGGATTAACTGAGAATGATGGTAAGCAGGGTCACCCCTGCTTCCACCCTTTGGTTACCCATCCTATGTATTTTTTCCTGCTTAGGACATAGTCCTATTTAAAAACTTTGATTCAAGGTGGATATTGCATTCTGTAGATTTGTGACTCATCCTTATAAAATAATACCACTGAGCTGGTGCTTAGCTATACCTTCAGCAGACCATTCAAATGTTCTATTTGCAGCTTATGAATGGGCCATAATGTAGTATGACTAGTGGGTCTCATGGTATCCTCTTTCAAATCTCCTTTGCTGTAAAGTGAGTCCACTTCTCTGACACAATGCTATGTGGAATCCCATGCCAGCAGATCAAACCCTGTACAAACCCTTGGAGTAGGAAAAGCAAAATCTGGAATGTGTGATAATGAATTGTTTGCCTTTCCAGTTGGAAGGGGTCCAGGGTACTGAACTCACCACCGAGTGGCCAGTTTGTTTTCTTGAGAGATGGTGCCAGAATTGGGACTCAGCGTTCACCTCTATTGCTGGTAAGTTGGACGTCAGGTGACAGAAGGAGTTTAACCAGCCTTGATAAGCAAGAGCCTCCATTTCTGTCACTGTGCCTACTTTTCACTTGTGCTCTTTGTGCCAGCATAGACCTGGCTACTGATAGAATCTGGCTGATGCCAACTAGCCAAGTTATTTTATATAGTTGGTCATTTAGTGCTCCTCTACGGAATCCTCTTATAGGGGTTAATATGCCATACTATGAAGATCTTCATGCTTTGTGTCCACTCTCATATGACCATCTACATGCTTCTGGTTCAGACTTCCTTGTCCCTGATTTCAGTCTTCATTCTTCTAGATTCATGAACACCTTGGTCAGGCCATTTGCCACTGCCCATGACTCTGTATCTATTCTAGCTTTGGTCCACCTTTCTGCCTGCTTGAAGCTCTGCCCATTGTGGGGATTTTTCCTCATCACTTTCTTTCAAGGCCACCTCTGAGTAAAACTGTCCAATTTTGGATGCATCCACATTCCAAGCCACCACATATACAAACCAACTTTCAATTATTATCTCCTCCCTCCTCTGTCAGATATTTACAAGAATTGTTTTCTCCATAGGGCCATAGGTGTCTTGTGAGGGGGGGAGGTGGTACCACATGATAATGGATGACATGAGGATCTGGGTTACCTGGTTGCACAACTTGCTTGTTTTCTCTTGTTCTGGTCATGTTAGATCCTGTATATATCACTTCCATCTTATGATGGGTTATTTTGGGGTCCCAGGTCATGAAGGAGGGTTCCAGACATGTGGGACTTGAGGTATCCAGGTCAGATGCTATGTCTGTATCAGGGCTCAGTGATATGCCAGGAGTTGTTTCTCGAAAGGTGTATAGTTCTCCACTGCAGATAGCTTGGCCATGTTCCAGACCTTCTGGAAGCCTGTACTAGGATTCTTTCACTGGGGCTTGCCATATATTCTGTATGGCTTCTGTTCCTGCCATAGAAACCTCTAAGACCATAGGGTCTGCTGAGTTGTCTGGCCCAAATGGCAGCACTGCTTACACCAGAATCTGAAAATGATGTAGAATTTTTTCTTGCTCTGGCCCCATTCTTCGCTGGAGCCCTTTCTGTCACGAAGTACATGCACCAAATCACTGCTTCCAGGTATGGAAGATGCAGCCTCCAAAACCCAAAGAGGTTTACCAGGCATTGCATTTTAAAATTCATGGTGGAAGGTGTGATGCAATAATTTATCTTTGATTTTGCTTGGTGTGCCTTGGCATGCTCATAATGACTGACTGCCTAAAATCTGTAGTGATGTGGAAGAATTCTGACTATTCATAAACAAGGCCTTCTACATGCTGGCCACGTCTTGCCTATCCAACTTGATTAGCATGATACAGTGGACCAGTGTGATGTTCTGCAGGATATTCAGATGGTTCAGAACACTGCAGATTATACTATGACAGAGGGAGAGAGACTTCACAGAGCCTCAGGGCAAAACTATAAATGTATAGTTTTGTACATTGCAGGTGAATGTAAATTGCTTCTGATTCTCTTTTCTGATAGGGATTGGAAAAAAATTCATTCACCAAATCAAAGGCCATATGCCAGGTACCATAAGTCATATTAATGAAAGATAGAACATCCAGGATTGACACTACATGGGGCTATTACTTGTGGTCTACTGTCGTCTTCAGGATCCTTCCAGTTCCTGGAGAAGCCAGACCACTGAATTAAATAGAGACATGACGAAAACCGTCCTTAACGTCTTAGGGGAGGCACTGGTTTCTGCCCTTTTCCTCCTTACCCTGAGGTACAATACTAGTTTTAATTTACTATTTTGGCGGTTTAAGGGACAACTTTCAGGAGCTTTCATCTGGATTTCCCACTATCATAGCTCTTACTTTGAAGGCAAAGGATCCGGTGTGGACTATACCAAATACAGAGTGTATAGATCCCAATTACACATTTGAGGGCCAGGAAAATGACCTCTGACCATGTAGACCCATTATGAGACTGGTCTCAAAACATTTTTTATTATCTGCCCCCCACATTCCACCACACTAATAGAGGAACTATAATGATACCTCAGGTCTCCAGGTATCAGTATCAACTTGGGCCTTCTTCCCGGCATCCCGCAGGTACAATAATCCCATTTCTCCAGTGTGAAGTGGCCTGAATGAATGGTCATCAGCCCTCCTAAGGAAGGACAGGGAGATAATTATTATAAACACTTTCCATGCTGTTGCAGGGTCCTTTTTTCGGAGACTCAGTTCCTTTTCAATGCAGGGGTTCTAACTCTGAAAAGTGGCTCAGGTCCAGAAATTGACACAGACCTTTGCATCTATCCCTGAAGATGGGAGAGAGCTGAAGACTCTTTCATATCGGTGTCCCAGCAGAAGAGGCATCAAGGCATTTCTTGGAGGGGGATCTGGATGATGGGTCCCCATGTCCGTTATAACCCCTCTCAGTTTTTTTTTTTTTAACAATAAGATTCTCTTTGATAAAACACATGCGCCTAAAGCAACCTCAGTTAATGCTACTTTTAGATCATTATAGAAGGCACCTATCAGTGAAAAAGGAGGCAGAGATTGGAACACCAACTTAGTGATTATTTCTGAGAGTATGGCCTCACTGTTACAAGTGTTGGCCATCATTATCAAAAACCCTTTAAAGATCATTAAAAGCAACACAGAAAGTGGCTACATTGTGAGATGAGAGTAGCCATACAAAAACAGTGTAGAAGAGAAAACTAAAGCAGTTCTAATGGTCTAGGCATTGACAATCAAAGACTGTGACCAAAGTATCTCAAGCAACTTAGAGGAAAGTGATGATCTTGGGCTGTGGAAAAGGGTAAAATGATTCAACAATTGACCCTAGTAATGATTAAGGCCCTGATGTCAAAGATGTATAAGAAGAAGATGGTGAGGTGGCTTCTCCCTCCCTGAATCATGAGAAAATCTTATGGTCTGGTCCTCTCCAGATCACATGATGTGTGGAAAGTTTCCATGAATTTTTTCATGAGTTCTTCTTGCTCCCCAGGTTCAGAAGCATATGACAGCTTTCCCTGAAATAGCCAATGCAATCCTTCATTAAGTGAATGTAATCTATGCAGAATCCAAGTTTAAGGGGCACCTGGGTGGCTCAGTCGTTAAGCGTCTGCCTTCAGCTCAGGTCATGATCCCAGGGTGCTGGGATCGAGCCCAGCATCGGGCTTCTGCTCGGTGAGCCTGCTTCATCCTCTCTCTGACTGCCGCTCCCCATGCTTGTGCTCTCTCTCGATTTCAAATAAATAAATAAAATCTTAAAAAAAAAAAAAAAGAATCCAAGTTTAACTCAAATAGGGCAAGCAGTAACAATGGAGAAAATCTGAGATGGGAGAAATCCTGAGAGACATGGAGGACACAAAGAGGGGAAACAGAAGAGTAGAGCACTTGAATTGAGAGTAAAAGAAGAAAGAGAAGAATAAAAATTCAGTGTGCATGCATGTACATACTATTGCTCTAGAGAGGAATGCATTTTGTTATTTTAGGCATTTCATTTTATTTTATGCTTTGGGCCTTTGTAGACATCTTTAGGAAATCTCATTTGGTGGACAGTTGGCCTATTTCCTAAAGTTTATCAGAATCCTATTATACTTTAATCCTCTCCTAAAGCATTTATTCTTGGCTCTGGATTGTCCACAAATCCAATTAGCACACTCTCAACTCAATTTACCAAGTATTTAATAGCAAGACTGAGTAGAATGTGATTGAAAAGGGATTCTTCTAACACACAAGTTGTTGTTAGACTATTAAAAATAACTGTAATTCATATTCTGAAATTTTCCCCTTAAGATTGGAATGAAATCAAAAGTATCACTGTAGCAGCAGTAACAATAACCAACATTAGTATACTGCACATATTGTTACAAAAGCCATTCACAACCATCATTTTAGTTATTCGTTTCAATAACTCTTCGAGGGCAACTAAGCATCACCAAATAAAATCTTGATACAATATTGATCGACTTGGGAAAATGTGAAAACAGTCATTTATCTTTGTAACACTGATAAAACAAAACCCCTAAAATGGCTTAGGCAGTTTGGAATACATAAAGTTTAAACTTCTGTTCGATATCTTAGTATTGCCTATTAACCTCATGTGACAACATCAAACCATGCTTCTCTTGTCTCAAAATATGCATCCTTATCTTCATCCAACAAAAATCAGCTACTCTCTTCACAGATATATATGAAGGAAAGAAAAAAAAAAAAACAGTCTTCATCTAAATTTTCTGATAGTCAACATCTACCAACACACACAACGAAATTATACTAAATCACCGTGTCTGCTCATGCTGGCTTTGGCTACTGCTTTAGGAGGTTGTTATGTCTTGTCATCCTATCAGATGGCTTCTTCTCCCTTCCACTCTGCTAAGGAGACCTTGCTGAAATGGACCTTGGCTGACCACATGAGGAACGCCATGGCCACGTGGAAGTTTTCATTTGAGCTTCTTTTGAATCTCTGGAAGTTGGACCTGCCGAATTGTCTTTGGAAAATGCAGACCATCACTACAATGACTGACCCACTCGGTACTCAGGACACTTAGCCCGTTCACATGCGCTTCCAGGAACGAACAGTCACAAGGAATCAGTTTAGAAACACTTGGCCCCAAGATTCTCTAACCCCAATCAGGTGTTTTAAAGTTACCGTGATGCCCCCACAGGTGGATACTCCTTTGCCAGGAAGGAGCACTTTAGTGTCTGTCTGTCTGTCTAAAAGGATTTTCCGTTCCAGCCGCTGTTGGATGAGAAATCTACAAGGGACGCATTTGGTGGCTTTTCCAACAGACGGCACAGGTAGACCGAGCATTTGTCATGTGGGCCACCTGGCCGAAGCTACCCTGGTTTTAGAGGGCTCTTCCTTGCCTTACCGGCTTCTCTCCTCTTTAAGGGAAGTCTGCTGACTGACAACGTGAAAGGCTTCTCCACTCAGAAATTGCTGAGACATTTCTGGATGTGCACGGAGCTTTTCTCGAAGCTTCCCTGAGAAGGTCTATTCTTCTGCACTGGAAATTTCACCTGTACCCTGAAGAGACTCAACCTTTCAAGGAGTCTGCTCTGAGTCCGGGAAAATGAGTCCATACTTTTAAAAGGCTTTTTTAAAAACCTTGATGTTTTTAATGATCCTGAGTTTTTATGAGAATATTATTTCTCAATCAATCCTTTCTCTCTTTTCCCTTTTAAAATTTCCTGTCATCCTCTGTGATTCTCTACGGTGCTTTTACTTCCTTTTGCAATAAACCGTGGGCAGGCCTCCAGGCAAGAGTTATAAATGTCCCCGTCTATGTGGGAAGATATATTCAGTTTTCACATGACCCAGAAAAGAAACTTTCAATATGAAAGAGAAGAATTTAATCATCACGCCAAGCATTACAAAATTTGGCTACTTATTTTGATTCACTTTAGCTATTCACTCCCCCGGGGCCAAAGTGCAAAGTACAAAAAAAAAAAAAAATTGTCTTTTTTTTAAGTTTATTTATTTATTTATTTATTCATTTGAGACAGTGAGATACAGAGAGAGAGAGAGAGCATGAGCAAGGGGAGAGGCAGAAGCAAGCTCTGTGCTGAGCCAGGAGCCCGATGTGGGACTAGATCCCAGGACTCTGGGATCATAACCTGAGCCGAAGGCAGACGTTTAGCCATCTGAGAGTCCCCATAAAGCAAAGGCTGTGGTAGCGTATGCGATTCTTCCTATTAGGGAGTGCAATCCCAGGGACAGGAGTGGGTGGAAAAGGATAGTGCGTGGGAACAGAGGTTGAGCAGAAAAGGGAGAGCTATCCCTTATCAGTCACCATTGGCTCATTGCTCAGCCTCTCTCTCAGGCCTGTTTCCACAGCAATCCTCCCCCCCTTACCCACCGGTAACTATCAATGCAAGATGTATATACTTTCCAAAATACAAATCCATATCACTTGGTAAATTGTATCCTGAAACAGATAATATTCAGGCAATGCAGTCATAATTTTGTTAATAATATGGCATATCTTTTTAAATTCATTAACAGCTATAAAATGATTTTTTCAGGCTTCATGAAATCAATAGACTTGATTTAACATAAGATATAAGGCCAAATACTCCCTGCTCGGCGGGGAGCCTGCTTCTCCCTCTGATCCTCCCCCATCTCGTGCTCTCTCTCTCAAATAAATAAATAAAATCTTAAAAAAAAAAAAAAAGATATAAGGCCAAATAGATAACCTCTTCTCTCCTTCTCCCCTGGGCCACAGACACTCATGTGTAGTACAAAAAGCTCCCTAGAAAATAGAAGGTATTCATAGCTCTAGAAAAAAATCGGAACAGGAAGGGACACATGCCCCGTTCCTAGGGGAGATGTAGGCTTCGTTGTTTGCAATGGCCCTTACAAACTCTTGCAGAGGAAAAGGGGCATCTTCCTGTCTTGTATGCGTACACCGAGGAGCTGATTTAACTGATGTGTTCAACACGTTTCTAAATATCATGCTTTACTTACAATCGGGTAAGTGGCAGCAACTAAATTCTACAGAAGTCCCAGGCTTTTCTCACGCTGTGTTTATCACAGCATAGATGTTCTGACAAGTTATTTTATTATTCATACATAACATGTAATGTAATTATCCTATATATAAACTCAGTAGTTAACATTTGACCTCTTGTCATGTTTGTTTTTCAAATAACAAAGCATCTATGAGCATCATCACCATTTTTCCTGATTTGCAAAAATCACTTCTACCCTTTTTAAGCTGAGATTCCCTCGAGCTAGATCAAATTTAATGAGATGACCTCTCTTGCATAATTCCCATCAAAGATGTACAGAGAGATATTCTTTTACTACATTTATAATTACAGACCAACTTTATAGAATCGTCAGCAACATGCCTGGAAGAAAACTCACACAGATTGATATATGTGATGAGAAATTATTCCCACAATTTTGTATTCTCTCACGCAATCTGCTTGTGGTGATGGAAAGCATTAATATGGAAGAGTGTATTTTAAAACAGTAGCAACTAGATGAATGAATCATTTAGTTGAAATGCAATAAAACAGTAAGATTTTTTGGTTCCACCACAATATCTGCAGGAGGGTGATGTGTTAAGTAGCTCAAGTAATCCTACTCTGAGCCAGGTGCACAGCTAGAGATTCCCTTGGGTTTATCCCTGCATTTATTCAGCTGTGTCCTTACACATACCCCGTCCTGCTTGCGTTAGGGCCTCCTCAATTTACTCTGACTTGGTAAGAGGAGGGAGAGGGTGCTGTTGAGTGAGGGAAGATGGTTATATGGATGGGGACGGGGAGCATAAGAAGGTAACATGGCAATTTTTAAGGGCAATATTTTGAAGGCAGACTTATTTGAAAATTCACAACAGGGCCCTCATGGTGAAAAAATTGCTTCCCTGTGTTCTATAAATGTGCTTATTAGTTGACAGCCTAAAGGAATGACTCTTGAAATGTCTGACTTATAAACTCAGCATCTTTACCTAAGAGAAAGCTGGGGAGGGGGCGGGGGCGGGGGACGGGCGGGAGAAGGAGGGAAATCAACATAAAATCAATGTGTGAGGGCTCCTGGGTGGCTCAGTCGGTTAAGCGTCTGCCTTCGGCTCAGGTCATGATCCCAGGGTCCTGGGATCGAGCCCCACATCGGGCTCCCTGCTCTGCGGGAAGCCTGCTTCTCCCTCTCCCACTCCCCCTGCTTGTGTTCCTACTCTCGCTATGTCTCTCTCTGTCAAATAAATAAATAAAAAATCTTAAAAAAAAAAAAATCAATGTGTGAAACATTTCAAAGAGAACAAGGTACCAGATAATAAATGTGATGCTTGATGAAGATGGAACAGAGTTGGCTCCTAAGAGACAGCCATAATCCTATCCCATCCTATTTCAGTGAAATCCTTGTTCAAAGCAATAGAAAAAATGAAGTTGAACGCAGTTTGGAATGTGGGAAAGACTTTGTATTTGATAGCATCTGCGTGTTACCACCCTGTGTATCTCCCATACATCTGTATAGTTGTGTGTGTGTGTGTTTTAAAGGCTATCAGATGTAAAAAGTTAGTACTCCTTTTTGTATTAATATAAAATATCTGAGTTGCTAAGTTTTCATTTGGTGTGGTCTGAAAAGGAGTATCTTCTAAACGTCTACTAAAATCTAAAATGGATTAGATTGCTGATTCCATTGAGGATTATATTTTAATTCTGTACCAATCATTCTTTCCCCCCCCCAGAGGAGCTTGATATAGAACTAATTTTAAAATTTAAAAGTTATTAAATACCTAATTGAAATAACAATGAAAGTATAATTGTAACAGAAATTAACAACATATAAAGGATAACATTTTGGAGGTTTTGATGTTTGACAATTTTTGTTTGCCTATTCTCACACAGGAAGCACTTTTCTGTATTCTAAGTATAGGATTATTTCTCACCTTGAATGACATCCTCTGAACAGCAATGTGATGTCAACAGTAGTTTCTATGGGCCAACCTCCCCTAATCAGAAGACCAGGCAAATTAAATACACATATATAATGTATATATAATCCATTATATATAATGCTTTATATACTCCCTACCTATGTTTGTACAGGCTATCCATCTAAGGAGATTAAAAATATCCCCATAAATAGTTATAAATCAACATTTCCTGGGTGGGGCTTCTATCTCGAGCATCTGTAACAAAACTGAGAAAGAGGTCAATGTAGCCAAGGATGTGAGCTTCAGAGATTATGTGAATGACATAATAACTTTTCCTTATTTGTTTATGATGTGGCTGATGTTCCTCACTATTCAGGGTTCCCACTTTTGTTCCAGGTATTGCCCTCATGGTTTCCTCAATCACAGAGTAGAATTTTATTAGACCCAATCCCTGGACCCCATGTGGTTATATGTGCCTTGCAGGCTGCCCTCAACGTTTACGTTCTCACAGAGCTTCAGTGAGTTGGTTTTTCCATATATTCTGTGGCTGTCCCCGCTTTTAAGAGCTCTAACACAAGTCTGATGTGGGTAAGGCAGAGAGAAAGTGGAGAAAGAAAACCACACAAGCAAGATCTCTCACATTGACTCATTGTCCCTATTACCTGACTTGTGCCCCTAGAGACTCTCCCTATTACAACAAACTTTCTTGTCAGTCTCTTGAACATGACCAAACACATCTGAACTTTCTGGGGAACAAAGCTTAGGTTTAACACCTGACACCCTCTCCCCCATTACCTATTTTTTTAAGGTACTTTTCTAATATACGATCACGAGGAAGAGAGATATGTTTACATTAATTCAAATTTTACGACCCAGACAATGTATTCTACTCAAGATTCCCATGTAAACCATAATACCAGATGCCAAACCTAGCTAGTTAAAAAAAAAAAAAAGATTAATGAACACAGTGCAAAATAATCTTTTTTTTTTCCCTCCACTGTCACGTGGTCAAGAGAGGTGAGATCCTACTTTGAAAATATCTTTGAGTTCTGTGACAGGGTTCCATCATGAATTTAGCTCATGTGTACATCTACTTCTATAAAATAACTCCTGGTGCAGACCTCTTATGCCATGCTTTAAAATCCTAGCACTCACTCAGTTCAGTCTTCTATTTCCTCCTACATTCACTTAGAGAGCATTTTTTTCAATATGCTTACTGTGTAGTAGGCACTTCTTTGTGTTCAGCGAGTTTCTCCAGAAATACAAATGATTACCATGCATTATCTTTAACTAGCACAGTTTAATTTGCCAATGTGCCATCCCCTTACAGAGAGTGAGGTCCTATGGCAAAGAGTAAGTTTTGATGTGACTGTTGGAAATAAGACTCACTTGTCACAGATTGCTTCCTAAGTAGAATGCCCCACCGAGGTATTTTGTTTAAACAAAGAATACCAAAAGCATAAGAGAAGTGTATGTCAGGAAGAAGGTAGCAAGTGATAAGAAAAGGTGTCCTTAAAATAAACTTGCCAAGACTACAGTAAATGAGGCATGGATTTGAATGCCCCCAAAGCCAGATCAACCATTTAGATTTGTGTGGCATTGAAGAGTTTCCTTGGATGTCGGACGTTTAGTGCAAAAACCAGGACAGTTGCTCAACCTACCCCTAACCTATTGGAAACCACAGAATCTTAGTGGGGATTGTAACACTCAAACAGTACAAAGAAATCAAACAATACTGCAAAGCAAGGACCGAAAGATTCTCTCTGGATTTCAGTTTTATTGCTATTTTCTTATGAGCACAATCAAAAAAGTCACTTAGTGCTTAGAACTCTTTGTACTACCTGAAAATAATCCATCACTTAAATTCACTTGATGCCTCTAAAAATGGTTCTTTAAGATAAAATATCATGGCTCATTAACTCACAAAATTTGTTGAAAGGACTATAGCCACCCTTAAAATACAGGGAAATTTAATTTTTTCTAGCTGAAATTTTGTATATTTTTGTGACTTATCAAAAAGTACTCACATTAAACTATTAAACTATTAAAATGGAATAAAATATAATTTAAGATCACTCATTTACTTTTGCCCACTTTATCAAGTGTAAATAAACGTAATTAACATTTATGTAGGGCCATGCAGTTTAAAAATATATTAAGATATTTCATTAGTTATACACATCAAAAAAAGTTTTTTTAAGACAAACTTAATATCATCCAAATAAATCTCAGTGTATGTTTTACCTTTATCAAATAGTTCACATTCCACTTAATTGTCTATATCTGATTTTGAAATTGCTTTATATTTATATAAAAAAAAAACTTTTTTAAATACAAATGATCACATTTCACAAATGAATTAATTTTAGTAAGGTCATTAATGAGTTAAATATTCTTAAGTATAGATACTGTTGACTTAGTGTTTTGTTTTGTTTTTTTAATTTATTTATTTGACACACAGAGAGAAATAACACACAAGCGGGAGGAACAGCAGAGGGGGAGGAAGAAGCAGGCTTCCCACGGAGCAGGGAGCAGACGCGGGGCTCAATCCCAGGACCCTGTGACCATGACCCAAGCCGAAGGCAGACACTCAACTGACTGAGCCACCCAGGCACCCTATGTTGACTTATTTCAAAGAAGTCTGATAAATACAAGCAGTGCCTGAAATTTGAGAAATAGGTAAAAAAGAGTTGTCATGCAAACAGTATAGTCATTGTGTAATAACAGGAGTGAAGACAGATGTTTCCCTGACACACCCAACTGATAAGATTATATCCTAAGTCAGGAGATCTGCCCTATCTTTCCTACCTCCACTTACACATGTTCATTGTTATAGAATGCTCAACAATTTGGCTCTAGAATATAAATTCCCACAGTGGCCTCCTATGGTGATGTATGGTTCATGATGGTTTAAAGACATGAGATTTACTTCTAAAAACATATTCTCATTTTATTTTATCATTAATAATTGTGATTATCCAGTTTTTATCTAAACCAGTGTTCCAAAATAGAAAGGCAGACTGATGCACTGAATCTGAATGAAAATCCAGCAGGCCTTCCAAATTTATTTTCATGTTTTTGTTTGTACTTGTTATAATTCAAGAACCTTTAATTAAAAAAAAAAAATTTTTAGTGTGACTAATTGACTTTCACTTATTGAATAACTTGGTCCAAAGAAAGGCCAAGTTATTTGGTTAAAAAAAGGTCAAAATAGAAAATAAAAGGCACTGTGGCATTTCTGTTACTGTATATATTCAAGCTGAACTTTTATTGATCTCTAGGAGTCAAAACAAATTTTTTAAAAAATAAAATGAAAATACGTGGAAGAGCTTTCTGGACCAGAAAAAGACAATGACCTTTCTCTATCTGCTACTAAATAATGTCAGAACTTTGACTAATTATTGATAACACCCATCGCGAAGTCATACTGCAAGCTCGTAAAAAATGCATTTGCTAGTCCAGTTTTATCTGCTCTAGGAGTAAGTTTTTGGTTTTGATTAACAAACTTTTCTTCAAGAAAGAGAAAGCAGAACTGTATGCAATGGATGTTTTCAAAAACCTCAGCTATCCATTGCCTGATCAATCTTGCTCTGTTATGTAACTTTCATTTTTTCATGAATAATATTCATTTTAATAATTTGTCTCCTTTGAGCAGGGTCCCAAAATGAGGAGATGAACTGTAGCTCACATATTGTAGGACTACAATCCCAAAGCAGAAAAACCCAAGGAAGTTAAAGACCGGTAGTGTGTTTCTCACTCATGACTTTAATAAGTATTTATTGAGCATTTACCACATGGCAAGCACTGCTGAATGTCTGGGGATATAGTAACAAACAAGAAAAATAAGATCCCTGACCTGAAGTAGCTTATGTTTTAGTAGAAGTATGGATGATAACCTTTGAAGCAATAGCTAAGAAAATAACTTCAATTTGTGATGTGTTAATGAAGACAATAAGTCAGGTGATAAGAAGAAGTGGTAGGTACCTCATACCTAGAGTAGTTAAATTCATAGAGATAGAAAGCAAAATGGCAGTTGCTAGGGGCTGGGGTGGAGGGCAGGGCTTGGGGAGTTAGTGTTTAATGAAAACAACGTTTCAATTGGGGAAGATGAAGCAGTTCTAAAGATGGATGGTGGTGATGGTTGCACAGCAGTGTGAATGCATATACTGGGCTATATACTTAAAATGGTTATGGTGGCAAATTTTACATGTATATTTTATCACAATAGTAAAATAATGAACTAGAAAACACAGTGGTAGGGAAAAAGAAGCTACTTTATTTTTTTTTTTAAGATTTTATTTATTTATTTGACAGAGACCATGAGAGAGGAAACACAAGCAGGGGGAGTGGGAGAGGGAGAAGCAGGCTTCCCGCTGAGCATGGAGCCTAAATTGGGGCTCAATCCCAGGACCCTGGGATCATGACCTGAGCCGAAGGCAGACGCTAAATGACTGAGCCACCCAAGCTCCCCAAAAGCTACTTTATTTTTTAATATTTCAAGTTTTTATTTCAATTTTAGTTAAAATATAGTGTAATATTGGCTTCATGAGTAGAATTTAGTGATTCATCAGTTACATATAACACCCAGTACTCATCACAAGTGCCCTCAATACTCGTCACCCATCTAGCCCATCCCCACCCACCTTCCTCCATCAACCCTTGGTCTGTTCTCCATTGTTAAGAGTCACTTATGGTTTGTCTCCTTCTCTTTTTTTTTTTTTTCCCTTTCCCCTATGTTCACCTGTTTCATGTCTGAAATTCCACATATGAGTGAAATAATATGTTAGTTGTCTTTCTCTGACTGACTTACTTTACTTAGCATTATACCCTCTAGGTCCATCCATATCATTGCAAATGACAAGATTTCATTCTTTTTGATGGCTAAGTAATATTCCAGTGTGTGTGTGTGTGTGTGTCTGTGTGTGTGTGTGTGTTTATGCCACATCTTCTTTATCCTTTCACCAGTTGATAGACATTTGGGTTCTTTCCATAATTTGGCTATTGTTGATAATGCTGCTATATGTGAGCTATGGTTAGTCTCCTCATTTTGAGAAGCTGCTCAAAGGAGACAAATTATTAAAATGGTAAGATGCATTTACCCCTTTGAATCATATTTTTGTATCTTTTGGATAAAGACCTAGTAGTACAATTGCTGGATCGTAGGGTAGTTCTATTTTTAACTTTTTGAAGAAACTCCATACTGTTTTACAAAAGAATTACTCACCACAATCAGGTGGGACTTATTCCTGGGCTGCAAGCGTTGTGCAATATTCGCAAATCAATCAATGTGATTCACCACATTAATAAAAGAAAGGATAAGAACCATTTAATCCTCTCACTAGGTGCAGAAAAAGCATTTGACAAAGTACACCATCCAGTCTTTTTTTTTTTAATTATTTATTCATGAGAGATAGAGAGAGAGAGACAGAGGGAGAAGCAGGCTTCCCACGGAGCAGGGAGCCCAATGCGGGACTTGATCCCAGGACCCTGGAATCATGACCTGAGCCGAAGGCAGACGCTTAACCATCTGAGCCACCCAGGCGCCCTTTTTTTTCTTTTTTTTAAGATTATTTGAGAGAGAGAGCACATGTGCCTGGGTGCAGAGGTGCTGAGGAAAAAAGAGAGAGAGAGTCTTTAAGCAGACTCCGTGCTGAGTGCAGAGCCTGACGCAGGGCTCAGATCCCACAACCCCACGATCATGACCTGAGCCAAAAACCAAGAGTCAGACGTTTAACCAACTGTGCCACCCAGGCGCCCCCTCAACAGGGATGGAGGGAACATGCCTCAACATCATAAAGGCCATATACGAAAGACCCACAGCTAAAAAAAAAAAAAAAAAAAAAAAAAAAAAGTCTACTTTAGATAAAGTGACACAGAAAGATAACTGAGAGAAGGCAATACCTCAGACAGAGAAAGAACAGAACACACAAATATACAAAGACTGGGGAAAAAGACTGTTCTTTTTCCTAAGGCAGTCAGAGCTGAGAGCCAGGAAGAGACGCAAAAAAAGCTGGTATAGCTTGAGCATCACGAGCCAGTAGCGTGATCCGTGAAGACAGAACAGGAGTAGTTTGCCAAAGCGCCACAGCAAGCGACCGCGTCCATCAGTGTTTCAGGTTGTGCTCAGCCTGAGTATCACACCTTTCTGCCCCCAAACAGCAAGGCTGCCCATAAAGTGACTCCTGGTGACACCAAAGAGCGAAGATGCTTAGAGCAGAGGACCGAGGGCAGCAGATTCTTCCCGGGTAAGAGGGAGAACGCCATCTCCACCAGGGGAACCGGAAGCCGTGGCCCACATCTGCAGGTGCATGTAAAGAACAATGTCTTTAGGGAACTTTAGAGCCTGCATCAGCAACTGTTACTAGAAACAGTCCTAGACATACAGATGAAGCATCTGTACTTAACTGAGTCACTACAAATGGGGAAGCTGAAGATGCCACACAGGCAGGAGAAAGGCCCCCAAATAAGTGTCCTGTGAGGTCCTCTGTAGGGATGGCCCCTTACCTTTAATATCCAAGCACAGTGACTGGAACTCCACCCTCCATGTAACAGAATCTTTCTTTCACTCCTCTGTAGTGGATCATCTTCCTCCAGGACTTGAAAATAGGATTGGTTTTCTATTATCTACTTGAGAGTCCACTTTCAGCCAGCTTCCTCACTCTTACCTGGGCCCTGACTGCTGCCCTAGGCCCAGCCTCAGGCCTCTGCTGGCTTAGCTACTGATCAGTCCTGCCCCCTTCCTGCTTTCCCCACAGTCCCAGCAACACAAGGCAAGTGGGCTATCCCATGTGTTTTATGGAGAATGTTTAGAACAAATAGAAGTTTACTTTCCCTGTATATGTGTTGACCAGTCTCTGCTAAAGGAAATTTCATTCCCAGGGTCCACTCCAGTGGTCCAGGAATCCTGCCATCCTGCTCCATCCCTCTTTTCTTCCTTCCATCTACCTTTCCAGAGTCCTCCCACCCACCACACATTCCCACCTCCATTAGCAAACTCCAAAATTCCCGGTACTTTATTTGGCAGCACAAGATCATTCTTCATCTAAAATATTCTCACTTAGATCATCCTTGGAGCTATTACACACAAACAAGTGATCACACTAACGTGTGGCCATGATCCATATTTGAGCCATTTGAAGATTAAAGTGTGTATTCTCTGAGATTTCCTCATTTTAAGAAATACTTTTCATGGACCATATTTGATAATTTATTGTAACTGTCTTATCCTTACTCCAATTTAATGGAATATCAAAGAAAACCAATGTTTGGATAGCATTTTGATTTTGTTTTCTTTTCAAAAATTCTTCAAACGTGTCATTACATCAACTCTGGGAAGCACGCAGAGATTACTGCTCAGTGCTTGAGGATACTGAAGATCCAAGAAGTTTGTAAAATAGCCTTGAGTTCCCTGCACCCCCCGACCCCTGCCCCATGGAGTTAAAGATGAAGAGAAATGAACACGCTAGCGCACATACCTTTACCCCCAAGATCAGCGAGCTCAATGAGAGGCACCCCATTCCCCAAAGATCCAGGTCTCAAGCAAGCAGACCATTAGGACTATGTGCTGGAGAAAGTCTTCAACCAGCTGCCTCTCATCCTCTCTAAGGGGAAAAAATTTCCCTGTGCTCAAGACTACAAGGCATGGGGCTTTGTGATATTGTGATTCATAAGGAAGCTATATATGGTCTTTGTCCCCTTTCCTGGCACAGAGCTCCTAAAAACCTTGGAATTTCTTATGTGATAAGAGCAATAAAGGCCATGTGTTATGTTAATGAGGTAACTTGGACACACCTGAGGTTGGGGGCTGGTGGCCTGGAGAACGAACCATGTGATTGGAGGGGTGTTGGAACTTTCAGTCCCACCCCCTGAATTCCAGGGATGGGAGGGGATAGCGAGTGGAATCAGTTGCCAATGGCCAATGATTTAATCAACCATGCCTATGTAATGAAGCCTCCATAAAAACTCAAAAAGTTCAAGTTTGCAGAGCTTCTGGGTTGGTGAACACATGGAGATTTGCAGAGAGTGGCACTTTAAGAGAGCATAGAAACTCCGCCCCATGCCCTACGTGTCCTTTCTATTTGTTCCTAAGTTATATCCTTTTATAAAAAACCAGCAGTCTAGTAAGTAAACTGCATTTCTGAGTTCTCTTGAGCAGCTCAGGCTAATGAAACAAACCCAAGGAGGGGGTTGTGGAAACCTCCAACCTATAGCCCAGCCATCCCAAGCACAGGAAACAGTGTGGATTTGCAATTGGCATCTGCAGTGGGGTAGGCAGGCTTACAAGACCAAGCCTTAACCTGTGGGATCTGAGACTCTCTCCATGTAGCTAGCATCACAACTGAGTTGAATGGTAGCAAACCGAGCCAGTGTCAGAGAATTGCTTGGTATGGAAAAAAAAAACCCAGATATGGAAATTGGGTGCAAAATCTTAGGCTTCTTTCTGGGCCATCACCCTATAACTATTGCTCTCCAAAAAAGTCTCATCTGCAGCTGAAAATAAACTAAAAAAATAGGGCTTATTTTTGTCTAGGAGACCAAAAAAAAGAGTGACTTAAAGCTTTAGCTTTGGAGTCAGAATGCCCAGGGGTGACTTCTGGATCTGCCAAAATTCTATGACAATAGGAAACTTAAACCCTCTAAACTTTAGTCCTCTCCTCAGAAAATGATGATGATAATTGTATTTACCTCATAGGATTTCTATGAAGGTTAAATGAGATGATTCATGCAAAGAATTTGACCCAATGCAGGCTATAGAGTAAGCATCAATAAATGTTTAGAATTATGCAGAAGGACCTTCTACCACTCTAATTTTCTTAGGGAAGTCTGAGTTGTTTATATTTCACTTTGTTTAAAAAAAAAAAACAAGTTTTGTTCCAACAAACTGAATTAATGACTTTGAACAGAAAAATACAAATTGGTTTCAATTAAAAGTTAAAACAGTTGGAGCATGTTTCCTGTCTTCAGAGTATAGATTTTATAAAGGGAACTGGAGATGTTTTAACTATAAGATTCCATGTCGGTCTCCATTTATCTTTCCAAACGCACAATTGTCCTTAAGATTTTTAAAAATTGCACAGCTAAAGTTATATCATCTTGAAGAGATAAAGAGCTCTTCTTTAGGTCTTTTTTTTTTTTTTTGGCATAAAATAAATGATCCTAAAAGTTAACTCTCATGATCATGAAAATAGAATTATTAATGGCCTCTTGAAAATACACATAAGGAAAAATAAGACCATGTTCATATTTCTCATCTGGCCTCAAAGAGAGATCATTTGGTCACAGCTTGGAATCAGCCATCAGCTCCACCATGGAAAGAAATGACCTATTTCACTTTGGTATTTCTCACTGGAGATTAAGATATATAAAAGTTTAAAGGGTGGTGTCAGCTGGGTAGATCTATGCAAAGAAATCTGTATAAATTTAGAGATATATATGCTTAACTTTACAAAACTATAAAAAAAATTACATAAAAGCATTTCAAATGAATACATTTTCCTTACAGTTTAATATATTAAAATTCTAAAAACATTTTACTATAGCTTTTGCCCTGTCATTTCCAGGAAGAAAATACAATTTAAAAAATGTAATCTTAGATTTGTATGTATTTCATGAATGTTTCACTTTTTTTTTTTTTTTCCAAAATCTGGGTTGCAAATAAGGGCCAGGCTTCATTCCATTCAACTATATTTTGAAAATAACTCCTCAAGTAAAGAGATTATAACAATGGAAAGTCCTGAGTTGACTCTAGACTGTTGGTCCTCTCTACTATATCAGCCCTGATTTCCCAGGCAGGGCAGAGAGATTATAGCCGCGGAAACTGCCTCTCAGTAGGGTGAGGGCTCAAGGACCTGTAGGATGGAGCTGTTGGTGAAGGACGGGCGGCTCTTGCTATCCTTGCTAGAAGTCAGGTGGTTCTAGCTTTGACTCGTAGGCATCCCACTCGGTGTCTGACCCAGAAAAGGCATTTGATTGTTTCTGGAATTCCTTATTTAGTTGTTTTGTGCCTCCAGGACAGTTGAAGGGAGTAGAGTGGCACATAGAAAATAATGAAGGAATAGCATCCCACTAAAAATTGAGGTAGCATATTCAGTGTTAAATTAGGGAGTTGAGCGTGTAAGGACCTAAGTATTCAAGAGACTCATCTTTGAATTGAGAGATTTGCCTCAAGATTGGTTAAGATTAGCCTAGATGAAGAGAAGGGGAGCTTAACTGGAGTGTCCACACGGGACACTCAAAGAGTATATCGTCTGATGGATAGGATAGAGCCCGATTACGGAAGACACCAACCAGCAGATAGAGGAGTCTGGGTTTCATAACATAGAAAACAGGAAAAACTCGAGTAAGGGGAAAGCCCGATGACAAGCCATATTGCAACATGAGTAATAAAACCTGAACTTTCCAATGTGTAAACATTGAAGTGCTTGCATGCTCACATATTACAGATTTGTTTGGGGGAAGGTGGAAATCAACAAATGTGTTATTGACATCCTGCAGTGAGAAACGCATAATCTCTCAATGCGTATTAACATTCATATTAACAGCCTAGGCTCTTCCTTTCAAAGTGTGCTTATCATCCTTCCAATCCCTTGTTAATTCTAGCGGTGCCTGTGGTAGTTCCATCTACAAAATGAAAATGGCAAAGGTAAATAAACAGCCTGGCGGCGATCATATCTGCGGGAGGTTAGGTAGGATAGCCACTGGTAGTATGCTATTTTTGGTTTGAAATTATATTCTCATTTCTGAGGTCCTAAGACACACCATCTGAAGAAATCTAAAGGTGACTACAACGTAATGGGATCTGACAGGAACCTTGGAAAAGCTTGCCATTCATGTGAGCCAGGACGGACGTAGGTTCCCAGGAGGGGACGGGCAGGCAGAGCACCACATGCACCTGCTGGCCCCGACTCCAGGCTGCGACCAGCCGGGGAACAGGACGACCAAATGCTTTGTGAGCCAGCAACAACCGCGTCATCGTCGCATTGTGTGGCCTGGTTCACCCTTATATTTGCTGAAAGAGGACTTTGGCCAAAAAAAGGCAAAATGGAAGGTGACTTTCTGAAAACCTTGCTTTAAATTCATGTTGCTACATTTCTCAGGGTTTCTAAAATGCTTAATAAATTAATTGTTTATAAATGAATACTTTTAAAGAGTTATAATCGCATGTTATAAAACATCATGCAAACGTAGTTTTTTCTTAATTTTTTAGACAGTTTTACTCTGTCAATGTATAATTTGTCGAAATTCCGATTTTGTAGTTTACCTGCTTAATATGCCTACAATTAATATTTCTTTAAATAAGACAAATACTAACAGACATCCTCTATTCAGAATGCTTTCTGTTATTCCCATATTATAAGGGACAACTGGAATTCATGTTCTCAAATGAAGGGAAAAATATCTTTGAGACCATCATGATTATTATGTAGGTTTTCCCTTTTAGTGCTCATTTTAAAAGGCACTGCAGTTCATCTCGAAAATTTTAAAGGCCACTAACATGCAGAATGATAGTAAAATAGATGTTTCATTATTAGTGTAGGAAGTTTCTATAATTGGGTTTTAATTAAGTTATTTTAAGTGGATATTTCAAAACCTAAGTGGGTGTTTGTTAATATATGCAGCTGATAATGTCTTTTCTCCCATTAGATTGCCAGCGACTTTAGACTTTTATAGGGCTTTGTCCCTGTCATTTCTTCCTTGACACCCTCTTTTTGTTCCCTGGATAGGCATTCTGGTGGCAACCATGAAAATATGAATAACCAGAAAACAAAAGTCAGAAGCCATATTACGCGGCCTCAGCTCAAAACTTCCATTGTACATCCTTACCTATTATGTCCGCATGGCCTAACATGCCAAATAGGAAGTATGTCATCTGAAGATCAGGCACAAGAGAAATAGTGCTGAACACAGATCCTGTTGCTTAAGATCCACTCTAACCTACCTGACATATTGGAGGACAAGAATGAGCTGGTGGATACAAAGCAGTCTGTTGTGTAGTGCAAAGTCCAGTCCCTCAATCATTTCATCCCATTTTTTTTGTTTTTTTTTTAAGATTTTATTTATTTATTTGACAGAGAGAGACACAGTGAGAGAGGGAACACAAGCAGAGGGAGTGGGAGAGGGAGAAGCAGGCTTCCTGCGGAGCAGGGAGCCCGATGCGGGACTCGATCCAGGGACTCCAGGATCATGACCTGAGCTAAAGGCAGTCGCTTAACCAACTGAGCCACCCAGGCGCCCCTCATCCCGTTTTTATTAACAGGAGCTCCGCATTCTAACTGGTACATGCAAACTCTCAGTGGATCCACTCGAGATCGCTGAAGATGAGATTTGGACTAAAAAAGAAGACACCCCTAGCACCGTAGCAAGCACAGATCTAATACTGCCCGCCCGAGAGGGTCCCAGGGTTGACCCACCAACCAGAACTTCTGACCCCAAACTGTGTTTGCAGTTCCTATAACAGGCATGACAGACTTCCATTCTAATAATTGCCTTCTGGGAATCTCTAGTAGCTACAGCAAACTTCCACCCCAGATGTCTACTGTGACCCCGAGCTTCCCCTTCTTGGTGTACCTTTCACATGCATGTCAGCCTTCTCATACTTCCAGCACTCTCCTTATGGTGTGCCTGCAGCATCACTCTGCCTATGTGCATTCTAGCCAAGGTTGAGGCATTAGAGAGCATTCAGGAAAAGGTAAGACATCTGTGAGTTGGATATATGCCAACACTGATATCCTATTATACTTTAAATTACTGTGCTAGAGTATCAGAAGAAAACAGGGAAATAGCCATACTGTTGTTCTACTCACTAGCCAAATTTGGGTGGTTCAAGGCAATACATTCAGTTTTCATGCCTAGATGCTGCATTTACATTTTTATAAGAATACACTGATCTGGGGGTGCCTGGGTGGCTCAGTTGGTTCAGCATCTGCCTTCAGCTCAGGTCATGGTCCCAGGGTCCTGGGATCAAGTCCCACATTGGGCTCTCTGCTTAGTGGGGAGCCTGTTTTTCCCTCTCCCTCTGCTTGTGCTCTCTCTCTCTGTGTCAAATTTAAAAAAATAAATAAATAAATAAATAAATAAGAATACACTGATCTGTAGAAATGGATTTGATGGCTAAAAATTCAGAATCTAAGAAAAAAGAAATGGCATCTTGAATGTAAGTTGCAAATTCTAGGATACCATGTATAGTTTCAGTAAAACAATGGGCAATGCCAGTTGGTTTGATAAAGCAGTTAAGAGGAAGAGGTGTAGAGCTGGGCTACCCACATTTGTATCCTGGTTCTACTACTTTTACTACATGTGTACGATGTTGGACAAGTTCCAGAACTTCTCCAAGCCTCGGTATCCCTAACTGTGAAATGGTAATGCTGACTCTCTCCTCTGATTGTTGTGAGAATTTGATGAATTATTATGTGATTAGAAAAGCACTCGAGAAGTCCTATATGCTACCGTTCCTGGAGCAAACAACAACAATGAAATGGATCAGCACGACTCACTGCTTGAAGAATAACTGGGGTCCAAGGCGAGTAAAAATGCATGCTTGAAGAAAAGCACATTCACTCTATCTTCATAGTAGGTATGAATATGGCAAATACTTTCAAAATACAAATCATAAATGGAAGACACAAATTCAGTAAACTCCAAATAAATTTATTCAGTAAGTTGTGTTCTACTCAGATTCCGGTATCAGAAAGCTGTACACATTCTTTTCTAAGCTCTTTCATTGCTGAACTTCTGAGGCTAGTTTTACAAACTTGTTCTTTTGTCCCTTATTCTCAAACTTCTCACATGTACCAAGTCTGCAATGCCTACCAACCCTTCTTCGATCCACCTGAGCTGTTCCCATTTTCCTCTTATCTCTTTACTAAGAGGGGAGTTTAGAAACTAATATCTTCAGATTTTCATGCAAAACAAATATTTCACTCTTCTTCAAAAAATGCCTACATCGTTCATATTAAAATGGCACTTGTTTGGTCCCCGCACTGAAACCAAAATGGAAAAAGGAATTGAAAGATTTATTATGTAAGATGGGCTCAGAATTTGCCAGAAGAAACTACAAATAAACAACTGTCACAAAGTAGCTTGAGTTCCTGATATATTTAGCCAAAGGAGTAGACACAGTTCATGCCAGGTGAGGTCTTGCTAGACCAGAGTACCTCAGTTTCTCACTGTTTCACAGTCTGTTCACACCCATCCAGAAAAACATGCTAAACATTGAAACATGTATGGGCAGATGTAGTGTCCCTTTTGGCTCCTGATGGAAACCAATGACCAGCAAGACTCTGGGAGCCTCTAGGAGGAGAACAAAGAATTGTCAGCATGGGGCTCCAGATTTCTATCTCCAACTGCACAGTGTTCCCATTTGCCATGCTCCAGCCTCTATTTATCTCTTACTCTGACATGGTATTGGCAGTTTGGTTCCAAACTTTGTCCAGTCAAAAATCCAATTATCCAAAAAACACTATACCCATCCAAAAAGAAAATTACAGTAGGTGATGCCTTTACTGCAAATAGAAGCATTTGGCCAGGGTAATTTCATAGCCTAAAGAAAAAATATGTAAACTTATGTGATATGTGTGTGCAATAATGATTATGATTACAGTTAGATGTATTAGCCTCTGGGGCTGCTATAACAAAATGCCATAGACTGGGTGGCTTAACCAACAGAAATTTATTTTCCCACCATTCTAGAAGCTGAGAAGTCCCAGATCAAGGACCTGTGAGGTTGGTTTCTGCTGAGAACCCTCTTCCTGGCTTACACACAGTTGTGTCCTTATATGGCTTTCCTCTGTGCGTGAGCATAGAGATCTCTCTTCCTCTTCTTGGAAGTCCACCAACCTGCTAGGATTAGGGCTCCACCCTTATGACCTCATTTCACCTTTACTGCCTAAAAGCCCTGTCTCCGGATACAGTCACATCGAAGGTTAGGGCTTCAGGAGAGGGCCTTAAATCCATCCAGATCATATAACAATCATATGGACATCAATCCTAACAATGTATTCAGGAAATTAACATACGCCCAGCTTCCCACACTTCTGAGAGCTCACTGATTTGTCAAGGGAAAGGAGAACTTACTTAATTGTGGTCATTGCATTTTACTCAGTCTCCCTGAGGTTTTCCCTTTCCAACCAGTGCATCATTCCTGATTTCCCTCCACTTACCATGAAGTCTTTGGAGTATTCTTCCTGTCATGCCCATGAATACATGCATGGTCCCCACCATCCCTTCTCCTCCAAGCCCATATACACCCTCCTTTCGGGGTCTGTTCGTTCCTTATTGCCATGTAGTGACCTCTTTTCAGGAGAAAGAGATCATATCTCACAGGCCCCCTAGATCTCCTCCCCTATATTTATGCAGAAAATTTCACAGAACTCAGAGAAGCCGTCAGACCAAAGCCTAGTGTGTTATCCTAGTTACAGGCAATACAGCTTGGAGTTTTCTTGAAGATTTTCCAGAAAAGTAACTGCAAACTACCTTGACAGGCCTGGCAGGTGCTACTGTCATGGTAGAACATGAAAATTGATAATTTACGACGTGTCTGGGAAGTCTAAACTAGAAGCCATTTTAGATGGCTCTGAGTTATTTGGGGAATTGTTTTAAAAAGTTAAATGGTTTCGGGCACCTGGGTGGCTCAGTTGGTTAAGCGACTGCCTTCGGCTCAGGTCATGATCCTGGAGTCCCTGGATCGAGTCCCGCATCGGGCTCCCTGCTCGGCGGGGAGTCTGCTTCTCCCTCTGACCCTCCTCCCTCTCATGCTCTCTGTCTCTCATTCTCTCTCTCGCAAATAAATAAAATCTTAAAAAAAAAAAAAAAGTTAAATGGTTTCTCAATCAACATTGGAAATAGTATAAACATCCCTTACTTACTAATCATCTTCAGGTTATTGTGACTTTATTCAGTGCCTTGCCTTTCCAAGACCTCACTTACCTGACCATTCTCCTGACTAGATCTGAAGGGACCCATGATAGAGGCTTGAACTAAACTGGACCATGAGGTTACTGTGTTTTGCTTTGTTTTGTTTTGTTTTGTTTTGTTTTTGTGTTTAGGCATTTAGAATGGAGACTGAGTGGTTAGTCATCCCCTGTGGGCTTCTTGAGCTAAAGGCAGAGGAGTCAAAGACCTGCAGGAAATTCTTCTGCCACAGAGAGAGTCAGGCTGAAGAGAAAAATGATTGAAGCTAATATGCAAGGAGAAGCAGAACCAGGATCCAGTTAGCTCTAGAGGGAGAGAGAGGATGCTTGAGAGAATGAGCTTTGTTTGCAAGGGGCTTCCCAGTTGCTATTTCCAGTGGCTTCTGAGGCCCGACACTGATTTCTGCACTTGAGTTCCATGTCCGTCCCCCATGTGGTGGGTTGAATGGCATTATGGACTGAATGTCTGTGTCCCTTCAAAAGCCCAGGGTTGAAAGCCGAGTCTGCAAAGTGATGGTAGCACGAGGTGGGGTAATTAGGTAGACCCTCATGAATGGGGCCCGTGCCTTTATAAGAGGCATTCCAGAACTTGCTTCCTGTCTCTGCTCTCTGCCCTGTGAGGAGGGAGCGAGAAGATGGCCATGTGCAAACCAGGAAGTGGGTTCTCACCAGACCCTGGATCTGCTGAGACCTTGATCTTGGACTTCCAGCTTCCAGGACTGTGAGAAATAAATGTTGGTCATTTACGCCACCCAGTCTGTGGTAATTTGTTATAGAAGCCCAAACTTACCACGAGATAGAGTGACCCCCAAAAGGTATGTCCACTCGAAATCTCAGAATGTGGCCTTATTTGGAATTAGATCCTTTGCAAAGATGAGGAAGGTAAAGATCTCGAGAACATCCGGGTTTAGGGTGGGTCTTAAAGCCAATGATGGGTGTCCTGTTAAGAGCCTAGAAAGGTGAAGACAGAGACTGAAGAGAAGATGAGTGAGGACAGGCCGAGATCACAGTGATGCTAACACAAGCCAAGAGCAGCAAGGATGCCAGGCAGGCACCAGAAGCTAGGTGAGAGTCAAGAAAGGATTCTCCCCTAGAGTCTTCAGAGGTAGTGCGGCTCTGCTGACTCTCAGTATGGAGTTTCTGGCCTCCAGAGCCGTGAGAGGATACATTTCTCTCATTTTAAGTCATCTGGCTTATGGCAATTTGTTACGGCAGCCCGGAGAAGCCAATATACCCTGTAAGTCTTGTAATTCATCCTGCTCAAACTAACATGAGTCAAACTTAATTTTACCAATAAACAAAAGTTATTTCACTAAGACAGAGGTTATATATAAATAAGTTATTTTAAGGAGGCAATGAAAATTATTGTAGAACAATGAAAAATTTAACATAGTGTGAAAATATTCAGTCAACTCTGATAACTTATATAATCTATAACTGGGACGGTAACCTCCCTATGATTGTATATTTGGCCATTTGACACAAGCTCAACATCCAATACCAATATTTTCCCTCCTATTCGAAGGTGTGGAGATTCTTGCATGAATGCCATTTTTCAAAGTGGTGTTTTCTAATCATCCATGGGAATGATAATTGCTTTTTCTTTAGATACCAAAGTGCAGTGCACATCTACAGAATACTAAGCTGAAGACACGAAAAAGGTCCTCTAATGGGAGAGGGAAAAGGGACAAGAGGTTCTGAGGACTTTCGATGGCAATCACCACCCACAGTCTCCTTCACACATGGATGGGAATGCTCTCTTGGGCTGGGGCCCACTCTCTAGTATTTCAAGCTACAGTAAGAGATTCCACTCCCAACACACACACACACACACACACACACACGTCCACCTAGACTTAGAAAATCAACCCAAACACTGGCGCAGGAAATGATTTAATCAAACTCCCTCAGTTTATGGAGAAAAAGCTAAGGCCCATCGAGGTGATGTGAATTCCCTACAGTTGCATAGCTACTTGATACATCTTTACTTCTAATAAGTGCAGGAATGAGGAGGCGGCAGGACTGGGATGCTTGGAAATTCAAAAGCCTGCAGAGGAAAAGGAAAAGGGGGGAAAAAAAAAACAACCAACAAAAACAAAACACTACAAGATTTTAAAATGCTATTTTGTGGTCACTGGAGGGAACTCTGAATTCTGACTTCAATTCAATTTTTCTGTCCCTGAAGTGGGTAAGAAAGAGGAGAAGTTCATGTCTCTTTTGAAAGCTATGTTGTCTGTTCAATAAAGACTGAATGGTAAGAAAATTAGGCTCTGCACTGCCCTTGTCTGTCTTTTTCAGCTGGGTATATATTCCCAAGCCATGTCACACATCTGCAAGTAAATTAATCCAAGAGAAAAGAAAATGGAATTTATTTAAAGTTCAAGGCATTTCTTAAATATAAGCATTGGGTCCAATGGGTCACTGATTCCATTTTCAGTGCACTGATAACAAAATTCATATATTTAAACATTTAAAAAAATAATGATAAGGTAAACCTTTTACTTGTTTTTGCTTCTTCTCCATGACATTTCTTGAGGGCTTAGGCATTTGGCCCCTAATTTTATTTCCACTTCACTGCTCTGACAGCTAAGTTGCATAGCTTGGTATTAAAAAAAAAAAAAAAATCAGTACTAGTGGTTGAAATATATAATTTCCTTGGTTTGGGAAGGCTTGCGATGTCTGGTCACTTCCTTCCCAGCCATGTTGGTTGGCTTTACTGACAGGATGGGTCATGTGGCTTCGTAATGAAAGATGAATTGTTAAGAAGAGAGGGAATATAATTATCTGGTCTCAGAGGCCAGCGCAGCGAAGATGCAGTGGAGAAGTTTGGCACGAACTTGAATCCCTGTCCTCTTCCGCCCACCAGGACAGGAATGTCAAGTGTGGTTGATGCTCCCGATTTAATATTCCTGGCAATACTCAGGCAGGAAAGTAGCGGTGTTTTGGGGGGTTTGTTTGTTTAAAGCAGAGCCCCTGTGTTGTCTGTAATCTTTATGATCATTTACTTCTACTCTGGAATCCTGGAAAGTCAGTCTTGAGATTTACCAGTTAAGATCTTCATCCTTATCAGACAGTGATTCTCTCAGGCTCTCCCTACCCATTCATTGCCTCTAACTATGGCAGGTTGCTTCCTCCGGCCATTTGCGAATCAATTGCCACCTTGATTCCAGCCCCTTTGTAAACAACTTGTAGGTGAGATTGTTGGAGTCCAAGGAAATCGAAGCCTTCATTCTGCCTTCCTTTAGCTGTATCTAGGCTTCCTATTATTTCTCGCACGGAAATCACTCACTTCTTGGCATCGAGCTTCGAAGTCTTAAAATCTTTACTCCCACTGGGGACAGAGGAAAGATCCTGCTGCCTTCCAAGCCCAGCCGGAAGCCATAGAGTCATTTTCTTAGCCGGATTTGGAAACAAACCCCAGGCAGTGCCTGAAAGTGCCCATATTGGCTGAGTTTATAAATCGTAAATGAACTATGTATATTCTGCACGGTCATGGAAAAGGAAAACCTAACATTTAAATATCCACTCCTCAAAAATAAGCAGAAGAAAGAATACTCAAGAAAAAATAAAGAGTGTAAGGTGAAGGAAGTTTTTTGGTTCTTTTCCACAAGGTCTCAAGCAACTGTGGGCCAGGGGGGCAAGAAGGCTCTGGTCTGGTAGGGCGTAGGCAATGACGCAGGTGCTTCTCCCTGTTGTTCGGTTCAGTGGCCTCACCTTTGGGGCAGGCTTGGGCAAGAGCTGCCAAAGGAGTCGTCATGTAGGGGACGGGTACCTTCTCACCTAACTTTGCCTGAAGGACAGTTACTGGAGGGCCCTTCTGGAACACCCGGAAAGAAGCCTCAGGACTGGAAGAGCCTCCCCTACCCTACTGAATTGAAGGGCTTGAAGTTGACATACATATATATATATTTTTTTTTTTTTTCCTGGTCACTCAGTGTTTTCTGCTTGGAATTGGGTTTACCTAACATTTAATGCCCCCTTGCCCTTTCATGTAACAGAACGTATATATGTTATTTATCTCTTTTCTCCATTCTTGTATATTGCAGGCTTTCCAGCTTATCACCATTATTTATGGCTCTACTAAAATGTAAAACTGGCTTCAGAAATGTCAAACAGGGGCGCCTGGGTGGCTCAGATGGTTAAGCGTCTGCCTTCGGCTCAGGTCATGATCTCAGGGTCCTGGGATCGAGTCCCACATCGAGCTCCCTGCTCCTTGGGAGCCTGCTTCTCCCTCTGCCTCTCTCTCTCTCTCTCTCTCTGTCTGTCATGAATAAATAAATAAAATCTTTAAAAAAAAAAAAAAAAGAAATGTCAAACAGAATAACGGGAATGGAGAAATCAAAGGCAGATGTCAGCTGTAACCAGTCCCATAGCTCCTACCCCTACCTGGCAAATGTGAATTATTTTCTTATAGAGAGTGCTTTGGTGGCAATGTGAAAATGCCATTTTTTAAAACACACACACACACACACACACACACACAGGCACAAACTTGTCTACAGAGGTATAAAGAGCATTTGCTGAGATGTCAGTTTACTGAATTAAGTCTATATTTAGTACTACCTCCATTTTATATTAAAGGGGCTTGCATGCTCTTTTTGGGACAATCCCATGTAGGCTCCATTGATGGGCTACATTTAAATCAAAAGGGAAAAATGGAAATGAAAGAGAAAACAAAGCTGAATTATTCAAAATGGAAGGGATGGGATAACTTTTTACAAAACAACAAATACCAGTCGATAGGGATTACAAGTCAAAAATAATTTGACCAAATTTCTATCATCCTTACAAATGAAAAAAATACCTATCAAGCATTAAGAAAATGGGGAGCCCTAGGTTCTAGCTGTGGATCTTTTTCTAACTAATCATATGATGGACAAATTCCTCAGCGGTATGATACTACCCTGTCCTCATGCAGGAAAAGGAGAATTAGAACAGATGGTGTCTAAAGTCTTCTGAGACCCTGAAGGTATGTACTTTTAAGTCAATTTTAAAAATTCAGATTGCAAAAAATCAGAGGAGGGCTAAAGTGGGTATGAGTGTGAAAAAGTCACTGATTATTTTTAATAGTATTTTTCTTTTAAAAATATGATTATGTTTATAAATGGAAACTTATTTCTAACTTAATTTAATTTTTATGCATCTAATCTCATTTGGAACATCATCAGATATCTGGAGGGTAGATGCCATTAAACCAACTATAAGTGTAGACACTGAGCCACGGAAAAGCTCAAAGACTGAGAAATACGAGACTCGGACGCAAAATCTAAGTTTTCTGAGTCTTAGTGCCATGCTGATTCTCCTAAGCCAAGGTACTTCTTCAAAGGTACAAGAAACATAAATAACTTTTTAAAGAAACATTGAAGGCATCCCTAAAATACTGAGATTAATTCCAGTAAATTTGAGGGAGATAGTAGAACACAGAAAGAAACGGAGCTCTGAAGGGCTCCGAATATCCCACATACAAATCTCTCTCCACACAGGAGCAAGAGTGAGGACAGGCTGTTTTTAATGTCTGTTATGAATATATGCTGTCTTAGCTTGGTTCCCTGGAAACGGAGTGTAAATTGGAGATTTGTGTGCTCAAGATTTATTGGGGATTGGTCTTGGGGATTATACATGTGAAGCAGTGAACGAAGCAGGAACGAGCCCAGGGTAAGGCTGAACCACGACGGAGGGGCAACACAGACCTCGAGCGATTCTTCAGGGAGCCCTAGAGTGAGCTCCCCTGCAGAGCTGCTATTTCCTGAGGCAGGGGGGATAGTCCTCTGTATCCGTCCACTGACCAGCATTGGATGCCGACTTTCCCTGGGCTGGAGACATAGCATTGGACCGAGCGATTTCCTTCTGCCAAGAGAGATTTTCACATCAGGACTCAGCTGTGAGGTGTCAGCACCCAATAGCCCCAGCCACTAGGGTAAACAGCTCTCTCCATCCTAAAGGGGGATCTGGGTGGTCTCCACAGCATCCGCTCCACAGTCCATCTCTTGGTGAGATGGGCCGCCTTAATACCTAGGGACTAGGAACTCAGTCATAAGCAAATGTATTAGGAAAACCTGAAGGGAGGAAGAAAGGACATCTCCTGAAAGTCTCCCATCTATCTATGATTGCCAACTCACTAAATCCTTGAATGAGCTTCTCTTTATGTATATCACACACATTAGGAAATCATTCTATTTGTAAAACCCAGGGACTGACCAAGAAATCTTTACTTGTAGAAGTATTTGAGGGGAAAAAAAAAAGGAATCTGGAAAGTGACTACTGACAGCACTGTTTTTCTTTGTGGGGGAAAGTGTGGGACAATATCAAAGATGTGAGTTTTGAAGGCAGAATTAATCTAATTACATTAATGTCTCTGATCATGTTTATTCATCCTTCTCATCAAAGGCATTTTGTATATGAATTATCTAATTAACCAAGAAATATTTACGGATTAACTACAGTCCTTTGTCCAGGCAATGCAAGGGAGACAAAAAATAAATAAATAAATAAAACATAAAACCCAATCCCACCTTCCTCTTGTAGAAAGAAGGAAACATGTCACCGAGTAGAAGACACAATGAGGTAATCACAATGTAGAGCTAGAAATACACAGAAAGCATTTTCAGATAAGAATTACATGAAGTACATAAATAGCCATGGACAAATTAGTCATAACATAGGGATTACATTCCCAATGCAAGGGGTAGTGGGAGAAATAGATTTAAGATTAGATATGGCAAGATTGTAGGCCTTGAATGCCAAGCTAAAAGATGAGGACTCTAGTAAATAGGTTTTAAGAAAGGGATGTAAGCAAACTGGCCTTCTAAGTGGCATGTAAGAAGCATGCAAATGGATTGGATTAATAGGACAACTCAAGGGTCTGAAAACAGTCTTTGGCGTTTAAGGGCATGTTGATTTTCCCACCCATTAGCCTGACAGATGTGGAGAATCATGTCATTATGGAAATGGCGTAAGAGATAAAAATAATTTTAAAAATGTCTATACATTTTTATCTCTATATGCTATTACTATGGTGTTACTGATCAAAAAAAATTTGTTAGAAGCTTTCTGAAAAATAGAGCACCTAGCAATTATTTTTCCCCTAGTCCCCCAACATTCATTAATTTTCCCAAAGTTAACCTTTCTTTCTCTAGAGTTTTGATTAAAAATAAAACACCTTGACTGCATTTGCATAGATCATTTAAAGGTTTTCCTAATATTTTCCAAGACATGTTACCTTTGTTTCTCTATAGTTTAACTTCTGTTCTGACAATTTTATGTCTAGCTGGAAATCTAAACATTTCTTTCCTCTCAAAAAATGTACTAAACTGCAAAAAAACATGAAATCCAGAGTTTGAACAAGACAAAACAAACCAACCTCAAGATATTCATGAGCTTCAAATCATTCAAAATTCACAAATCTGTATACATTAGGCTGCAGGAATTTTAGCGATATGTGTAATGTGACATGCAGTCTGCTTTACATCCAGACAAAATAAATAAAAATGGCCATGGTTTTGTGGACATCTCCGTACACACGAACATTATGAGATACATTCAGTAAGAAGTCTGTTATGAACATTAAAACAGCATCTTATATATGACTTTTGCACTAAAGAACCTGACCCAAGTATCTGGTGAGGTCGCATGATAGTACCTCCCTTCTATTTTTTTCAAGCATCCACAATTTCGAGAGTTCCTGGTAAAGAGAAAATGTCACTGATCTTAATGCATTTCTTCAGGTACTACCATGTGAGTATAGACTCTGTGCATACGCCTCTTCCCCTACTTACCTTTTACCAACTAGGTTCTAAGCACTTTTTTCTTACTCATATGCACTCTTTCCCAGTTGATCTCAACCATTCCTATGAATGTAGATACCATCTATGATTTGATAAATGCTACTTTAACCCAAACTTTCCTCCTAGATCCAGGCTTACACTCAGCTATCATTTGAAATCTACACTGAATGACTCGTACACATAGCTTGGTTGTTCCAAATATGTCGTTTGACCCTCCCGGACATATTCCTGGCACAGTGATCCACATTTCAGTAAACAGTACCATCATACACTTAGTTACCAGCCAAGAACCTAAGATTCACATTTGACCCTTCCCTTCTTTTACCCCTCACGTCCACCCACCAGCCTGTCTTGGGGCTTCCATATAGATCCTTACCTTTCTCAATCTCTGCTCTCATTACCATGATCCAAGCCACAGTGATGTCTTGCCTGCATTATTCATTAATCGTCTCTCAATTTCCACTTTTACCCTTTCAACCGACTCTCCCGTGAAGCCACAAAAATGATCTGAAAATGTAAATCCTGTTACAGGAGCAAAACACTGCAAGACACTTCCCACTTAAAATCTTTGGCTTTCCTTGACTGAAAGGGCTCTGCATGCCTTGGCCCTTGCTTTCCTTTCCAACCCTTTATTTCTCCAGCCCCTGGACTCAATGCACTAGTCATAGAACCATCTCAGAGCCTTCAAATTTACTCTTTTCCTGTCCTTTCATGTGAGTGGATTTTTCTCAACCATTAAGTCTTAGTTTAAACTTCCCTTCCATAATGAGGTCCCCACCCTAAACCATCTTCAAGTAGGCTCTTTAATTTTTTTCTCTATTTCAAAGAGTCAGTTATTATTATATAGAGACCCAGAAACCCCACTTTTGTTCTTTATAACACTTTTCACAGTCTGGATTTTATTTTATTTATCTGATTATTTGTGTGTCTCCCCCACAAGAATGCGAGTCGGGAGTCAGGATTTGTTGAAGTTGGATTCCTAATACTAAGCACAGTGCCTGTCATCTAGAAGATAAGCCAAAAACACTCTGGAGTGAATGAGTAAATGCATGGATGAATAAAATTTGGAATTGGAATTTAAAATGTCCACAGTACTAAAATTACAAATTCCTTTCTAGAAATTACTTTCTGAGAGCTTAGTGGTTAAGTGTAATGGTAGAACTGACAAACAGCCACCATCTTGGAACCAAGTTCTTCTCAAAGTCATAGTATGGAAAAATAGAGGAAGTAAAATATTTCCATGAGGGAAAAAATAGACCATTTGTAATAAGATTGCCACAAATTTCTGGCTGTTTCAAAAGGAATTGGCAGTCTCCAGTTGAAGCCAAGCCAAGGACAGTAAATAGGATGCGGTAATACATCTCAGGACTCGTGTACATTGGCAAAGTTGGAGGAAGACAATTTTTCAACTGCTGCTTCTACTATATTTGGGCATGAGATAGTATCATTAGTCTTTTTCTTCCCTTCAAGAATGACACAATTTACAGTTTTAGGAAAACCAGTTCTTTACTCCTAAAAATGAGTCTAATTTCATAATCTTCACATTTAATAAGGTGTGAATTCATAGTGCCTTAAAATGATGTCATAATCTGGAAATTTATGAAACACTCCAGTTTTATTTAAATTTGTTACAGAATCACTATTATAATTAAAACACTTGGGCTTCGTTCACCCTGGCATTGCCAAAGAGGCAAGATAGTAAGACATATTTCTAATGCTGAAATAAATGAATCATCTTTGGTAGCTCGTAATTTTGGAACCAAGACTGAGTCTCTTCTCAAACTGAGGGATTTTTGCTGACCTCTTACATTATCCCTATTCACTGGGGTTTCAGTGTCACCATAAAAACTCTGGTCCCCACTTGTGATTTTGATGATGATGCCTATTGCTTGCTGGGGCAGAGACAAAGCTATATGTTCACCAGACCTTCTTTTGTTTTCCTCTTGGGCACAAGGAGACTGTTTCCCAGCCTTGCTTACAGTTAGTATGGGGCTATATGACTGAATTCTCGTTGTGTAATATGTGTGGAAGTGATTTATGTTGCTTCCACGTCTGATCCCTAAAGATCTTATGAGGTCTTCTTATGGTCCCTCTTTCCTTTTCAACTGGACAGAGGTAGAACCTTCCAGTGCAGGAGTCTGAAGATTTCAGATTCACTGCATAGAAGGAACCTAGGTCCCTGAGTAACTCTGTGGAACCAAGTCTCCACCCTGCATCTTCACCCTCCTGGTCACCATTGGATTACAGTGAGTGCAAGAATCAAAACTTTAGTTTCTCAAACAACTGACATTTTGGATCAGTGTTTTTATGGTAATCAGATTTTCCTAACTCATACATCCATAAACCCAGATTTTCTAACTACTCAACTAAAACTTGTGACCACTCTTTGTTTTAATCAAATAATTATGTTAGCTATTGAGTACTTTATGAGAATTACCTTATTTAAGTAAATGAGGATAATCATTTAGATATCCTCTTTGCCAGCTATTTGTATCATTTTATTTTATTTTTTGTAGTAGAAAGACTTTAAGGAGGCTTTAAAAAAAATTATTTGTCAGGGAGAGAGCACAAGCAGGGGGAGTGGCAGGTAGAGGGAGAGGGAGAAGCAGGCTCCCCACTGAGCAAGGAGCCCAATGCAGGACTCGATCCCAGGACCCTGGGATCATGACCTGAGCCAAAGGAACTGAGCCACCCAGGTGTCCCTAAGAAGGCTTTGAAGTCAAAAAACAAAACTCTTGATACAATTTTCTGAACCTTTAAGTTAGCTCAGCAAATATGTAATCAGTAATTTAGCTGTGTAAGATTAAAGGTCTGTTACTTTTTTAAAAATAAAATGTACTTAAGTTCTTAAAATTTATTCCATAAAGTACATATTTTCCTATAAATTCCCTAACTTTTGAATTTTTGACAGTTTTTTGAAGTCAGGCTAACATAGGTATACCTCTGGTTCTATTACTACTTCCAGTTTTGTGGAGATGCAGGTATTTAAAATACCTCTCTGAGACTTCATTTTTTAATGTGTAATATGGACCTATTAATACCTAATATACTTGGTTCTTGTCAGAATTAATAGAATATTCTATGCAAAGCACTTAATATAGCACCTGATACATGGCAGGTGGTGAATAGTGACTTAGAAATATGATGATGATGTCTTGTATGTATAGGTAAAATAATGCTTTTTACTTCCTGGAATATTTATCAATCATAATGAGAAAATACATGAATAAGGAAAAAAATATGTCAGGTGACTTTTTAAAACATGCTTTTGATCAATTCATCACTATAAAACCAGAATCTGAGGCACCTGGGTGGCTCAGATGGTTAAGTGACTGCCTTTGGCTCAGGTCATGATCCCAGGATCCTGGGATCGAGCCCCGCATCCAGCTCCTTGCTCAGCGGGGAGCCTGCTTCTCCCTCTGCCTGCCACTCCCCCTGCTTGTGTTATTTCTCTCTGTCAAATAAATAAATAAAATCTAAAAAAAACACAAAAAACAAAAACAAAAAAACCCAGGATCTATTAGATCAAAAAAGTTTTCCAGGCCAATTAACATGGAGAACGCTGATATGAAAACAAGCATTACAATGTTTAAATCCTGCTATCGTCCATAGTTGTGTGATGAATATATCAGACAAATTGAGATCTTCAAGAGTGGTCATTTTGATTTTAAAGAGAATTTTCTCTTATTTATACTTATGTGGCCTAAAAGAGGATCCCAATAATTAAGGACACAGTAGGAGAAAACAGGGACATTAACGGTCCAATAACATGAATGAAATAGAGTTAAATGTCAATGCACAGTAGGAAAACATAGTTGCTGCTGTTATTAAGAATCATAGGTATAATTTTTGTGTTTCAGTTGATCTTCTAATGATTAAAGTAATCAAATTATAACTAAACTCTATAAACATTTTAAAAGTATAAAAAATTAATTTATGAATCTACTGGTATAAAAATCAAACATTCTTCCACAGTACAGAAATTATTCACACTGTAAATTCATGCAGAGCCCTGAATATTTGCTTCGAAGTAGCAGAATACCTTTTAGGACTCTTGAGAAATGCGCTGTGGCATATATTTGATTTTACCCAATTAGTCCAGAAAATTCACCTTACATATTTTCATTGAATTCTTCTTTGAGAAATTCATCTGATGAGCACTGAAGTTTCCCTTTCATCTTATAAAAAAGCTCATGTAGATTTCAAAATTAAATTTTAATTTTATCATTGGTCCCCTTCTCCTCTTCTCCTTCTCCCTGTACAATTAAGATCATCTTGGGAGTATCCTATTAGATACTGTTCTATAGAGGTTCTACAGATGTATCCTATTAGATATTATCTTATTAGATACTCTCAAGATGATCTCAATTGTATCTGTCATCAAGAATAATTCTGCTTTTCATTAAGTTCTCACTAGGTACTTGAGAAATTCGGAATGCAACAGAATAATTACCCCTGTCATTAATTGCATTCATGAACTGGACCTGAAATTTCTCATCTTATTACAGGGGAAGGTGGGGGGGCAGGCAAAAAGTCTTTCAACAACAGACAGGAGAAGCTGTTCCATATAGTTGGCGTTAGTACTTCTACCTGAAGCAGGAGTGCCCTCCCTCAGCCATAATTGCTGGGAACAGCCACTCCGTGACTCCAGGGAAGCAATCTCAGTGCGGGACTTAGGAGTTACGTTGTGGATAGTACAAGTTCTTCTATCTATGACAGAGTCTCACAGGACTTCCTATCAACTCCTGTCTCTGCAGGGCCTTATGGAATATCCTTTCCACTGACTGAAAAATTTTCCCCAAATACAACTATTCCTTCAAAAAGTAGACACCCTATACAGACACCTTATGCCCCAAATTCCCCACACAATGGCATTTCCATTGAAAACTTTCCCGAGAAACATTACTGATTCATGTGTATCACATTATCCCTCAGAAAAACTTTATTTTTTTTTTTTTAACTTGAATCTGTGAGGTACGGGGAACAAAGTGAGCAACCCCACGGTAAACCAATTTCAGATTATTTATTAAAAAAAAATCTGGGATACAGACACTACATAAACAGTTACCAAAATAACATCAAAACAAAGTTCTGTATTTCAAAATTATTTTCACTATAGTGACTCTCAATTAAATATTGACAGAACAGGGGCACCTGGGTGGCTCAGACAGGTAAGAGGCTGCCTTTGGCTCGGCTCGGGTCATGATCCCAGGGTCCTGGGATTGAGCCTCATGTCAGCAGGGAGCCTGCTTCTCCCTCTCCCTCTGCCCCTCCCCCCCTGCTTGTGCTCTCTTTCTCTCTCCCTCAAATAAATAATATCTTCAAAAAAAATTGAAAGAGCAAATTCCTACTATAATCAAGAGATTTTTATAGCCTCTTCACTAATAGAATTGAAGGTATTTGATTTGTGTTTAGAAATGGAGGGTTTCTCAAAGAATTTTATCACCGACACTACAATATTAGCCAAAATATGTAATATTTGAAACATTCTAAGCAAGATTTTAAAGAGGATTTCCAGCTGCCCACCCCAAAGCCGCTGAGCTTTAATATAATAACTTTAATATTTGAGAGGTTATGTATGTATTATTCAAGGAGCTTCGTTCATTTGGGCTACTATATCAAAAATACCACAAGCTGGCTGGCTTCTAAATAATGAGCACTTACTTCTCATGGTTCTGGAGGCTGGAAAGTCCAAAGTGAAGGCTCTGTCAGATTTGATCTCTGGTGATAGGCCACCTGCTGGTTTATAAACAGCCATGTTCTCACTGTACCCTCACATGACGGAAGGACAAAATAACTCTCTATGGCTTTTTTGTGATGATTCTAATCCCGTGTGTGAGAACTCTCTCCTCATGATCTATTCACCTCCCAAAGGCCCCACCTCTTAATATCGTCCTCGTGGGACGCCTGGGTGGCTCAGTCAGTTAAGCGTCTGCCTTCAGCTCAGGTCGTGATCCCAGGGTCCTGGGATCGAGCCCCATATCCGGCTCCCTGCTCCGCGGGGAGCCTGCTTCTCCCTCTGCCTCTGCCTCTCTCTCTATCTCTCATGAATAAATAAATAAAATCTTTAAAAAAAAAATAAATATCGTCCTCGTGTTGGGGTTAGGGTTTCAATACATGAAATTCTGGGGGACATCCACACATTCAGTCTCTTGCAACAAGGTTACAGATTGGGTCAGATTTGGATTTTGAAATTTAACCCGACTGATATAAAGTGGTATCAAAATATATTAAAATGGGAATCGATAGAAACCATAAGAGAAGCAGACTCGGGAAGGGAAGTTTGTTCCCGACATCATGAGATTCCTTGGAGTGCCGGAGGTGTCTCACCTTCCAAACCCATGGGTGTCACATGATGTCACCTCCTGCCAAGCCAGAACTGAGTTTGTTTGTTTGGTTTTTTTTGAACATCATGGCAAACACCACCACTACCAACACCACAGCTCCAAATTGCTTCTCCTGCGCAGTTGATTGCAGGCCTAAAAGAAGAAAATGGTGCACACCGGCAGGGCATGAGTAAGTATGGAGAGCATATAAGCACAGTGTGTTTAGGGAGATGAGAAGGGTTATTTATTTATCCATTCAACAAGGATTTATGGATATCTTCTGCGTGCCACGCTCTGCTGGGGGCTGGGTACAACGGTGAACCATCGGCCATAGGCTCTCTACCCACTGAGCTTACCCTCTGGCAGGGGAGACATATTAACAGTCACACAACGGAAAAGCAAAACTCCAAGCATGAAAATTTGGTATGACAACAAGATAAAGGTCCTCTGAGAGTATGTATTAGAGGGTACTGATCCAGTTAGGGTGGTCAGAGAAAGGTTCTTGGAGGAAAAGATAACCCAGCTGAGAGCAAATGAATAAGCAGGAATTAACGAGGTGAAGGAAGGAGAGCATGTCTTCCAAGCAGATAAAACATCATGGGCAGAGACCTTGTGGCAAATCTTTGTCAGAGAGACGCTGGGTAGCGAGAGCAAGGCGTGGTCGGGGATACAGCTGCTGTGCTAAATCCACGGACTACATTAAAGAGATTTGTTCTCATCCCACTATCAGTACAAATCCATGAAAGCATTTTAACAGGGGAGTGGCACAAATGTTTTTATTTAGAAATTATTACACTGGATATTGAATAGAGATCACTTAGAAGCTTCGATAAATATGATCTAGCAAAAACATTGATAGTTATGTAATTTGAAAGGCAACATGTAATGACTAAGCAATCCATTTTTCTGAGTCTGTAACCTCAATTCAACCTCTTTGGCCTAGAAGTATCAGATTTTACTTTTTAATGCAAGCTTTCGCATGCCAGAAACTCTAGACGGTTTATTCATAGTTTCTTTTAGTAAATATGATAATTGGTAAGATTTCATTCATAACATTTAAAAAAAAAGATAATAGAAAGTGTATACATACCATGATCAGAAATGACAGTCATTGTTTTAACTTTTAGAATTTAGGTTTTGAAGAAAAGAAGCATAAAATCTATATGAACAAAATTAGTCGTTTATCGTTAAATTCAAGAAAAACCTATCACACTGATTACATTCTCCCCCCTAAATATTTGTAAGTCCCTAAGGAAATGGAGTTAGGCTAATATTGACAATTTCCTTAACTGACCAACCCTGTACTTTTCAGGCTGTAGGAGCTCAGTGAATACTTTCTGACTTAATGAGTTTTCTAAGTACTAACACGTTGTACCTTAGAAGAGCATTTTGATTTAGTGGTTAGGGTAATGGCCATGCACTAGATGTTTTCTGTTTTAGAGAATGGAAATGTCTACACTATTATGTCCAACTTTGGTAAGATAAAAAGAATTTCCTGCCTAGTGAAAAACATTTTTCCCTATAAAATAATTGACTCTCATTGAAATTCATACTCAACAAACTAAGAAGTGGGAATCCGTCATAAGACTGGAATGATTGAAAAGAGGCTGTTGAAAGCACAATTGATGTATAGGGCTTGGACTCAAGGTGGAAGTTTATGGACAAGACATTTTTTGTCATGTATTTTCTCAGTGACAGGGCATTTACAGACTAGCCAAGTGTTGCTGAGCTGATGAATTTATTAAACTGACCTGTCATCCCAAGGGGTTTTGATGTGGGGACACTGAATGGCCTGGCAATGAGAACTTTAGTGGCCCTCCCCTGTTCTCCTGGAAGCAAAAGCATATACCAAGACAGTTAGTGTTTTTACTTTGGCTTAGGAATATCTGGGCTGGAAGGTGGGATCCCAGACATGTGTGGGCCTGGAGGACTTCTACGAGGCGACCCTGGCCCCAAAAAGGCTCAGGGAGAGGCTCATAGATTGATTTGGGCCATCCCGCTTTGAAACTACACCCAGAGAATTTCTGGATTCCAGAATCTTCCAGGATGTTCTCAACTCCTAATGATACATGTGGAAGCAATTATATACTATGTATTTTACAGATATCCATTCCAGGCTATGCAATAATGGAGTTCCCTTTAGAACTACTGATTTGCCCCAGATAATTTCTTATTTCTTTGAACTTCAGTTATGGAAGCAAAGTATTTGAATCTCTGATGCCAAGGCCCTGAGGGCATGGAGTTAGAATACCTTTTATTGTACTTTCCGGGCTTTTAAGACTACAGACATTCTCAAAACAGACACAAACACAAAAACATAAAAACTTTAAAACATATAGAAAAATAGAATGCTACAAAAAAGACATCAACTCACCATCCACATTAAACTGTGGTTAATAGTTTGCATTTTATGCCAGTCTAACTCTATACGCTATAAATCAATACTTAGATCATTATTTATGTCTGTTTGGCTCTATCATTTAAAATATTTTATAGATATCATGACACTTTCCTCTAAATTCTCCAGTATGAAAAGAACTGCTCTCCTCCTACCAACCTCCCAGTCCTTTAATTCCCCTGTGTAGAAACAGATAGGGGGTCAAGGATGGTGCAGATAGCATTTATTGCAAGCTCATGTGCAGGCATGCGGGTGTTGACAGCCTCAGTCAGGGGGATACCAGGCTGCTCCCCGAACAGTGGCCTGGGAAAGGTTTTGAAGGGGCTGAGGCAGGAAAGGAGTGACGTCTAAGCATGTAGGGGCGGGCAGGTGCAGTCGACAGAACACGCTTCTTCATACATTGTGCGTTTTATTTGCACATTAAGTCTTCCCCCCGGTGTGATTTTTGGCATTACAATGAGGAGAAAAGTCAGTGAAAAGGTCAGGGCTGGGTTCATGGTGGCTCTGACTGGTCTGGTTCCGTCTTCGCAGGAACAAACCAACCACTCGTAAGATGGGCCCGGGAGTTTGCTTCTTGCTTGTGGCCTTTGGCTTCCTGATTGTATGTAGCACCCGCTAGGAAAATGGGCATCTGAGACATCCCGAGGTTTTCCGTAAGTTCTTATTCCATAAAATAAATGCCTAGAAAAGAGGTCTACAAATAGGCAGAAAGATATTTAAAGAACTTTCATTTTGAAACAGGATGAAATTGCAAGGAGTGTGGGGAGGGCCTAGAGCAACTTTATTCCAAGATGTGCTTTTCCGGACGGCCACTTTCAGAATCCCTATCTGGCTCACTCCCCTATGATCGCACTGGCATGATCACACCTAACAAAATGAACAGCAATTCCTTAATAGTATCACATACCCAGTCTATATGCAAATTTCCCCAAAATGTCTAACTATTTTTTTTCTAAACCAGGATTCAATCACAAAGTGTTCGATATATTTATGTCTCTTAAGTCTTTTTAAGTCAAGTATAGCTTTCTCCTTTTTTTCCCTCCTTTTTTTTCTCTTCAAGCTATTAACTTTTTAAAGGCATCAGACGAGATGCCGTTTAGAATGTCTTACATTCTGCATTTGTCTGATTGTGTTTTCATGCTGTAATTTGTGTGTTTCTCTATCCCCTGTATTTTTTGTAAACCAAAAGTTAAAACAAGCATCGTGATTAGATACAAGTAAAACACTTTTGGAAAGAATAGTTCATGGAGAAAATTGGTATTTCTTGTTGCATTTCATTTACAGAATGTCTGAGTGGTTCACTGGTACGTGGTGCTACAGGATTAATTTTGTTACAGTCAAAATGTTCCACCAGAAATGTATGTTTCCTCCTTTGCAATTAACAAGTGATCTGTGAAGAGATACCCAGCATTATGGGACTGTTCCGTTTCCCAACATTTCACCAGAAAGTGTTCGTATCCATTAAAATTTCTTCCCTTAGATGTTTCATTAAAATTAACAAAATGGTGATTTCCTAATTCTACTATTGCTTTTACATCAATTATTATGCTTCTGTAAATAAATAAAAGATTTTCTCTATCAACTAGGGTGACTTTTTTTAACCTTGAAATTACAGTTCTTATTAAAAACAGGATAAATATTTTGTTCTCATCTTTTAATTACCAGTTTTCAATGTAAGGATAATATTCATCTCCAGTGATGACAAATGAGTGTTTTTGATTTATATTTCCTTTGCTTAATATTACTGTCAACTCTATATTTACATAGTGGATTTGAATGCATTATAGTTTTTGTTATGGACACTTAACTGTGTCAATTTGGACTGGGGGGAGACACTTGAGGCTGGTTACTATGTCCTTTTGACATATCTGCATAGTCCTTAAATATTTCCTTTCTTAAAATTTCTAAGACACTGGTGCTGTAACAGTCTCTGTTGCTCTTGCCCCAGCTGCTTGCTTCTCATGTAGAATCAGCCATTTCCTGAGGGTCCCTGAGTCCTTTGTGTGAATGACAATTAGATTATGAAATCTCGGGGCGCCTGGGTGGCTCAGTTGGTTAAGCGACTGCCTTCGGCTCAGGTCATGATCCCGGAGTCCCGGGATCAAGTCCCACATCGGGCTCCCGGCTCGGCGGGGAGCCTGCTTCTCCTCTGACTCTCTCCCCTCTCATGCTGTTTCTCTCTCTCTTTCTCTCAAGTAAATAAATAAATAAAATCTTAAAAAAAAAAAAAAAGATTATGAAATCTCAGTGTGAGGAGTGCTGATTTCTACAAGAAGCATTATTGCTTTTAGATTTTTCCAATAGAGAGAGCTAGAAATTTTACCTTTTTCTTTTTAAAGATTTTATTTATTTATTTGACAGAGAGAGACACAGCGAGAGAGGGAACACAAGCAAGGGGAGTGGGAAAGGGAGAAGCAGTCTTCCTGCTAAGCAGGGAGCCCCGATGCAGGGCTTGATCCCAGCACCCTGGGATCATGACCTGAGCCAAAGGTAGATGCTTAACAACTGAGCCACCCAGGTGGCCCAAAATTTTACTTTTAAAGTCATAACTCTATTGAGTATTTTCAACTTAGTTTAATATTACATGCTTTAACTTTTTAAAATTTTATAGTTATATCTCTTTTCTATTTCATTGCAACTCTTGGTTCTTAAACAAAACAGCAATTAACATTAAAACTAAACAACTGAGGTAATTTTAAGATTCCTGTGCCTTTTTTAACCTTAGAATACATCTCTAAGAATAAACAGCGTAGTATATTCTAAAGTCACTGTGATATGAGTATTTCTATTTTGATAGGCTTGTAAGTGCTACATATTTTTTGTCTTATAAAAACCATCTCTTTATATTCCCCTTTCTATTGTTTTTTTAAGATTATTTATTTATTTATTTATTTATTTATTTATTTATTTATTTATTTATTTGAAAGAGAGCGAGAGTGAGAGAGCACAAGCAGGGGGAGTGGCAGAAGGAGCGACAGAGAGAGAGGGAGAAGCAGACCTTGGAGCAGGGAGCCTGAAGTGGGGCTCGATCCCAGGACCCTGGGATCATGACCTGAGCTGAAGACAGACGCTTAACCAACTGAGCCACCCAGGCGCCCCTCCCGTTTCTGTTGTTTTAGTATAGATCATCCAGTAGATTCCAGTTACGTTTAGTATGAAATCTAATTGAATTTCTTTTTCCCAACCTTATTCTACATTTCTACAACCTCTTGTGTTACTTTTAAACCAAGACGTCTTCCTCCAAATGTAGAAAAATTTTGTTCTCCAACACTCCAACCCCGGTGCCAATTTCCTCACTTTCATTCATTCATTCCTCACTTTCAGGACTAATCCAAAGTCTGTCTTCAATATTAACAGGGCCTTCTCTGGTACAACCAGGAATTAAATACTTTGAAAAACACTTGATTATATTTTTATGCTGTTTGACATAAGTATTGTGAACAGAAAGGAAGAAGTTATTTTAAAGCATCATAACGTGGCACTGTGATACCCAGAAATTAGAGTGAGTATTGGGAAGAGTCCACAGTTGAACTGGAGAAAGAAAGCCTTGAATTGAAACAATTACTCTGACAACTCAGATGGGAAAAGAACGTAACTAAAGAATAGTACTACTCTGGAAAAAGTGAGAAATTTGGCTAAAATTATCATAATTGAGTGTCTAGCTTGATCAAATCCTCAAAATCATTGCCAGGGGTTCTTCGCCCCCTCCCCGCGACACCATAGGCTTTTTCGCAGTCTTTGGAGAGTTGTGGAAAATAATTACAAAATCCATCTTGCCCATTATCAGAGTTGTGCTATTTTTTACCATGGCATTCAGGGTTACCTTTGTGTGATGACTTTGACTCTCTCCCCCATATTTAGCATTTACTTAGGAGATGATGTATTTCTCAGACAAATAATTTTGGGGGAAATTTTATGAAGCAGAAACTTTGTGGTACTCCATATGAGTCTGCCATTTAAATAAACTTCACTAACAGTCTGCCCTGATTCTTGTGGGATATATGAGTTACTTTTTACCTCATTCTAAGACTCAATAATAAGATAAAATGATGTTAAGAAATGATTTTAATTTACCTGAGAATATCATCAAAGTATGTTAGATATCTAAGAGTCACCTTAAACAAACAAACAAACACGGAATTGATTATATTTATTAGACAGGAATACTTAATGAAATTCCTATTTGTATATATCCATCTAGATCTTAAACAACATATTATAAGATAGTAATACAGTGTCTTCTATGTGATATTTTCGCTGCCTTCTGTTTTATTTAATCTCAGAATGTACACTTTAGGTAACAAGAACTCTCAGAATAAATAATGTTCAATAAAGGGAAAACTGAGCTAAAGTAATTTTAAAAGGAAATAAAGGCATACAGAATCTAACTGCATACAATGCCTTTAATCCTATGAGTTTTCAAATGGGTACCATTGTGTTTTGTTCTATGCAGTATTTCACTCTCTGTGTGCATTTTGACGACATCTAATTTTGAAGGAAACGAGCAGAACAATATGGAGAAAAACTTGTAGAAACCTTCATGGCTTAATATTTTCGGAGTCTGAATAATGACCTTGAGGATGTCTTACTAATACCAAAGAGGATCAGCATTATTTGTGCGTTCACATCAGACATACCAAAATCCCAAGAGCAAATTGTGAAGCTCAAATTCATCCTCTATCATCAGAAATTTAATTTTTCTTTTGGATAAAGATTAACAGGAGACAACAGAGAAACGATCTGGAAGAGACTGAAGAGTATCTATCTTGGTATGTTGGGGAGATCACCAAACATTAAAAACATACTGAAGTCAAAGAGAAGCAATGAATTAAATTCACAAAATAATATGATAATATTCTTCAGCCACTGAAGAACATAAGCAATAATATTTGCAGCCATAGACATCTCAAATAGGAGCATTTGGATGTGGGACAGCTATGGTGGTCAGATAAGGGAGGTATTGTGAAACAGTAGAGAAGTAATTTTCCTGTAACTTATTTATAGTCGCCAGGGCTTTAAAGGTAGCGGGAGAGGGTGTGGGTGGTGTAGGAAAATCAATCCCGGCATTCAAGAGAAAAAACTCAATACTTATTTTGTAAACGTGAGACATTGAAATAGTGATACTATTACTCCACTTCATTTCCCACACTTTTTAGATACAAATCGGCCCAGTGAAGAAGTCTCACTGGTGCCAAGATGCGTCTCTTGGTAGTTGTCAGATGTTGTAAGACAGCGGTAAAGCTGCTGAGAGTAATTCAGTTTTAGCAGATTCTAATGACGTTTGTGTTGACAGAATAATATTCATGGCATGTAGCTGGATGGAGCCTCGTGGAGATCTAATAACCTTCTGGCCTAATGTGAATGCCTATCTCCCTAAAGTAGCCAATAAGAACACACTGTCTTCTGTTCCTGAAATTTCCATTGGGCATTGAGCCAAGTTATCAGTTCAATGACAAAGTCTACCCCCTTTAAATGCAGGAGGGAGGAAATCTAATTGTTGATCAGTGACTTGTTGGAGAGTCTTTTTTTTTTTTTTTTTTTGAGATTTTATTTGAGAGAGACAAAGACAGAGACAGTGACAGAGATAGTGAAAGAGAGCATGAGCAGGGAGGAAAGGGAGAAGCAGGCTCCCTGCTGAGCAAGGAGCCCAATGTGGGGCTCGATCCCAGGACCCCGGATCATGACCTGAGCCGAAGGCAGATGCTTAACCGACTGAGCCACCCAGGCACCCCAGTTGAAGTGTCTTTAAGCTCTTTCCCCAAGACTTCCTAGTCTAATTATAAGAGCAAGAAGAAAGAGAGAAACATTTTTTTCTTCCTTTCTATGAGAGAGAGGTTATGAAATCATAGGGGAAAAAATGTTCTGACAAAATACAGTGTATAATCTCACAAAAATACCCTGTATGCCTCTTTACCCTGAGTGCTTCAACTATGAAAATAATATGCCTTAAAAATTGCAAAATGCATCTTCTAAGAATTAGACTTTTAAAGTAGATTACTGGTAACACTGTGGCTGTTGTCCTCACAGCATCCCCAAGGGGATTAGCTTACATTCTCCCAGAAAGAGAAATGTCATGTATTGCTCCTGAGAAAGACCTGAGCTTACTTGGGAAATAGCCATGTAATATTCCAAAAATAAAAGTGTTATAGGGGCACCTGGGTGGCTCAGTCGTTAAGCTTCTGCCTTCGGCTCAGGTCATGATCCCAGGATCCGGGGATCGAGCCCCGCATTGGGCTCCCTGCTCGGCGGGAAGCCTGCTTCGCCCTCTCCCACTACTTGTGTTCCCTCTCTCACTGTCTCTCTGTCAAATAAATAAATAAAATGTTAAAAAAAAAAAGCGTTATAAATATGGGGATCCCGGGGTCACCTAGTCCCATGTCAGCTTGCACCCTCTCTGTTGGGGGAAACCAAGGACTTTGATGTTGCCTTAAAAGCCAGTCTTTTTCAGAGGTGACCCAGGGGCCCCATGGGTCAGATATGACCAAGGGGCTGTTTGTGTAGGGCAGCAGGAATGGGAGAAATAGAGAATAAAATCAAAATGAAAGTTAAAAGAAAAGCCATTCATTCTGGAGCAGTAGGATGAACTATAGAAAAACTGGGGAAATCTGGTTTCTCTACCTAGCTATTGCTGTGCAGTCAGAGTCCATTTTTTACTAATTCTTTAAAGGGTCTCTTAAATCAGCTGGCCTTAGAAATCTCCCTTTATCACTTATTTCCCCCCACAATATGCAGGTATAGTGCTTGGGATGTAACAGAAGTGAAAATGAATTCAGTAAGACTCAGTCTCCCTTGCCTGAGGCATAGACTTCATTTGCTCTGTTCACATGGGGGCTGTCATACACGGCCTTACTTCCTGATTTTATAGATTTATCTGTGTCTGTCTTCTTCCCCTTAATAAGGTATAAAATTCTTGAGCATGGGGACCTTGTCTTATTCAACTTGTCTCCTTCAAAGTTGAAAGCTCCTTCAGGAGGACCAAGGTTGGCAAGGTAAACTGGATCCACGAAAGCCGAGCTAGCATAAATCAAAACTACGTCCCCAAGAAATGCCCTTCATCTTCCCTTTCTCAGACTAGAATGACTGCTTGTGTAGAGAGAACAGGAATACTATGATAGGAAATGGAATGCAAGTGCCAGTAATAATGGATTCCATTTTTAGAAAAGGGCACATTTAAAAATTTTAATATAATTTTACTCTTCTTCTCCACCCCCATAAAATTGTGTATTTAATCTAAGGGTAGCAGGGTGGCACCGTTATGCATGTTTGGAAATAAAATGTTGGGTTTTTAAACACTTTCTCTAATAGGTCTAATCTTTTTCCACACCCTCCAACTGGGAAGGAGAAAAAAAAAAGCAATACTTCCATTTGTCCATTAACAGTGTATGTCATCCTTCTAGTATGAAGCAGTAATAGTCTATTAACTTTCCCTGTTTCAGATGAAGGCTCCGTCTCTTGGACTGCAGCTCATGCCACTCTCTTCCATGCATTGGCTTAACACAAATGTGTGCACACACACATGAACTATAAAAACATGCAGACAAAAAAATAAATAAATAAAAAAAATAAAAACATGCAGACATACAACTCCTACACAAGATGGCATCTACATGAATGAAGAGGAAAGATGTATGTTAGCAAAGGGGAAGAGAGACTTAAGTTAATGAGGTTTTATTTGTATCTTTGCTTGTCTTTGCTCCAAAATACTGGGTGAAATTGTTGTTTGTTCTAATTCGTCTGTGAAGGACTGTAGCCATTCCTTGCTCACTGGTGCTCTTGATGCCTGTGGGTCTAAGCTTCCTCCACAGTGTGGCACCTCACAGCACCCTCCTCCTAGCCTTGAATCTCTCCCCATGGCGGCTCTGTGGCAGGCTTGTTGGCCCTTACCTCAAGGACCTTCTGCTTCTGGATGCTTTCCATGACACACAGAAGCTTGGACGTGGTAACTCAGGCCACTTTCTGCCTGACTGTATGCACCATGCCACGTCTGAGAGCCCCCAGCCTCAGCCATCCAACTATGGCCGTGCCGTGGTTGATGAGCCCCGGAATCCCACGCTTTCTCTTATGATGGTGGCAGCTCTCCTGAAGTCTCCCTGGTGAATATGAGACCCCCCGGGACAGCCCTCTCTCAAAGTTCCAGTTGGAAAAAGGAGTATTAGCCTCCTTTGATTTTAGTTTTCCTGTCCCAGGATCTAATGTCCCCACCCCACCCCCATTCTCCCTGGGTTTTCATCCAGAAGAGTGAACTGAAAGATAATCATGGCTGTCTACTTTTCTTATCCTTTCTCGTTTCTCCATCATCTCAGATATGTGAGCTGATACCTCATTGCATAGACATAGATGAAACGGGGCCTGGGGGGGGGCGCATTATGCTAATGGAATAAGTCAGACAGAGAAAGACAAATACTGTATGATCTAACTTATATGCAGGATCTAAAAAAACTAAACTCATAGAAACTGTAAACAGATTGGTGGGGGGTGGGTAGTGCTGGAAGGATGGGTGAAGGTGGTCAAAGGGTACAAACTTCTTTTTAAAGATTTATTTATTTATTTGAGTTGGTGGGGGGAAGGGTAAGAGGAGGAGGAAGAGAGAGCTGAGTGTGGAGCCTGACACAGGGTTCCATCTCATGAACCTGAGATCACAACCTGAGCCAAAACCAAGAGTCAGACCTTAACTGACTGCACCACCCAGGTGCCCCGAAGGCTACGAACTTCTAATTATTAGGTAAATAAATTCTAGGGATGTAATGTACAGCATGGTGACTATAGTTAACAATATTGTACATTCCCTTATCTGTGGGAGATACACTCCAGGACGCCCACTGGATGCCTGAAACCATGGATAGTACTGAACCTTATATATACTATGTTTTTTCTTATATATACATACCTATGATAAAGTTTAACTTATCAATGGGGCATAGTAAGAGAATAACAGCAATCACAACAACAATTACAACAATATAATCTAATAAACATTATGCGAATGTGGTCTCTCTCAAAATATCTTATTGTAGGGCTCCTGGGTGGTTCAGTCGGTTAAACGTCTGCCTTTGGTTCAGGTCATGATCCTGGGGTCCTGAGATCAGTTCCCGCTTCAGGCTCCCTGCTCAGAGGGAAGCTGCTTCTCTCTCTGCCTCTGCCTCTCTGTCTCTCATGAATAAATAGTCTTTAAAAAAATATCTTATTGTACTGTACTCACTCTTTTTTTCTTGTGATGATGTCAGATGATAAAATGCCTACTGGATGAGGTGAGGTGAGGTGAATGAGAAGGGATTGTGATGAATTGTTAGGCGACTACTGACCTTCTCATGATACATCAGGAAGATTAGCTGCTTCTGAACCACAGTTAACCAGGGGGTAACTGAAACCGCAGAAAGCAACACTGTGGATAAAGGGGGAACGCTGTATTATATATTTGAGAGTTGCTAAAAGAGTAGATCTTAAAATCCCTCACAAGGAAAAAAAAATTGTAATTATGTGATGACGTGTTAACTAACCTTATTGTGGTAAACATTTTGCAATTTATACCTATGTTAAATTGTTACATTGTACACCTTAAACTTTCACAATGTTATCTGTCAATTACATATCAGTAAAGTTGGAAAGTAGAAACTCCTCGAATTGCAGACAATAAACTGTGTGCCAATTATACCTCAATAAAGCTGTTTAAAATTAATAAAATGGGGCCTGTGGGTGGCTCAGTCGGTTGAGCCTTGGACTCTTGGTTTTGGCTCAGGTCATGATTTCATGGGTCATGAGATCCAGCCCCGGTCTGGCTTCGGCTCAGCGGGGAGTTGGCTTGAGGATTCTCTCCCTCTGCCCCTCCCCCCACTGTGCGCATGAGTTCTCTCTAAAATAAATCTTTAAAAATAAATAAATGAATAAAGTGAATACAATATTAAGTGGGATGGGAAGACCATCTTGGGAAGGGAGGAAAGAATGTGCAAAGCCTTGCAAGCCTAAGAACGGAGTCCTGAGTTTCTCAAGATTTCAGTTTGACATCAGTGTAGGTTTGGGAGGAGGGCATGTGAGGAAGGAAAGAGCAGAGGAAATCCCACATCTTTGATTCACCTTATGGGTGAAATGCTTTCTCTGTTTATGCACCTCTGTTTCACTTTGCTCTAGAGAGGAATTCTGGCACATGGATAGCTTGCATTAAAACACGATTCTGTGGATCTTTCAGTAAGCCTCGTGCATGAGCTCCCGAGCAGGACTCCCATGTGCAGATTTCTTTGGCAGAGTGTGTGAACCTAGAAACCAAAAGGCATGCGAAGTCATTAGAAGTGATTTTAACAAGATTCAATTTGGAAAAATCCACGATAAGAAACAAAACAAAGGTTAAAAATAGTCATCTCCGAACTAGGGAATCCTGGACAGACGTGAGTATTGGAAGAGGAAGGTGATGTCACGTACTTTGCTCTGAATATTGTGGTAAAACCAGGCCAAACAATAAGAAAAGCTGTCGACAGTACTTTGGCGGCAGTCAGAGGAAAGTCTCGATCATTCAGGAAGGTTTTTCCAGCTCTAATTTATCTAATTCTGTGAATATTGACAGATTTGTTTAAAGAAACACAACAATACAGGAAAGAAGCTACATAAAACTTGCCAATAAACAAAGTATGTCAATTTCTGTGCCAAGTTGTCTTGCCAAGTTATCTGTAAAAATAACGCCCGGAATTACTATTAAGTTATAATTAAAAGGAAAACATATGCTCAGCGCTGGCTCGATTTATTGGGGGATGGTAAATTTTGAAAGCCCTGTACTTCATAAATGTGTGAGTAATTTCTGTTATGTAGTGAATGAACATAAGGTAAGGTATATGTTTTGATTGATTAAAAATGCCAATATATGCGTGATCAGTGTACTATTTCTCTTGCCATAAATTTAATCATTAATTAATCCTGAGTTATACAAAAAAAGATTTAAAACTCTTTTATTTGATTAATATAAACCCACTTGTGGACAGAAAACTAAATCCAGCAATGTCCCAGCAAACAAAAGAAAAAGAATAATACAGCCTTGAAAATTATCTCTGAAGAATTTCAACCAGATTAGAATAATTGTAGAGAATCTTCTTGATCTAAAATTAATGTCAATTTGCACAACAAATAAATTATGTCATCAACTATAACTAAACATATGATAGTTAATGTATGCTTACTCATTTATGATAAATCCAGAAAATAATGGCAAAGCCACCAAATTAGGCCCTTCTCTCTGGAAACATTTGACTCCTACAATACTTTGTCCACTTATAGACACTTCTAACTAACCCATATGCATTTTTGCCATATGCCATTTTTACAGAAGTGTTCAATACTGTGATACCTTCATTCCCTAAGTTATGTGAATTCTGTTTCAAGGCCTCCTTCACTGTACTATGAGGCCAAGCCACAGGACAGGTTGAAAGAGGAAAGAGAGCTCTAATTTCTTGCTTTTAATTCTAACAGCACATTAGAGTCACTCCAGGACCTGGTGTCCCAGAGTAAAATAAAATGTTACTTTTTGTTTCAGATGGTGCTAGAACACATTTATGGAACATCTCCACTATGGGGGACAGGGTCAGAAGGCTATGATCTGGATGTCCTACAAACACCCCAATTCTAAACATTGTGTTTTACAGATAAAAGTTTATTTTGTGGAAAACAATGCAGCCCTCCTTGCTGGCTAAAGGACAGCACGTTTCACAGGGGCTAAAGAAATGTTGATGCAGAAATCAGAGCTGAGTTATTTGCCTAAAAGGATCTGGAGAAATAACAAAGCCGCTTTTATAGACGTCTTTCTAGAGATCAGACCTCTGTGATTAGGATGTGAAAATCAAGGGGTTTGCTTCTAATATTTCCCTTTCCATGCTCCCCTCTGGGTCATGACAGTTAATTGGTCTACCTGGGGCTAAGTGCAGCTAGCTCTGTGATATTTGCTAAAAACCTGTCTGGGAATCAGAATAACTCCTTGGGAATTTCACTTTGCGGTCAACGAGAGACTCCGGGACAAAAGCTGCCTAGTCACCTTTACAGAATGACTGAAGCCTGAACAGCTAGCAGTTGCTTTTTCAAAACTCACACATGAAAGATTGTCTGCAGTTTGAAAGTTATATTATTAAATATTAGATGGGCAAAATCTTTGTAGAGCTACGTATTGAGTATTGGCAGACTTTCATCTAGTTTGCTCACGACTAAAGTAATCCACGTGGATTAAGGCAATAATTCAATCCGAATGTTTGCTTTGTATTCTAAAAACAAATGAAATGTTAAACAGTTGTCAGGTGTTAGCTTGATCTTTATTGTAACTCTTTGTAAGATTACAAGGATTACACTGAGCACTTGAAGCAAGATTTCAATAGTGACAAATACCAGGTTACCATTATCTTGTTTCAACATCAATCAAAGAAGTATTAAATAATCAGATAATGTCTCCAAGCTCCCAAAAAAACTAAATCCATTTATGCTAGTCCACGCATGCTACTAATCATAAGACAACCACAGGAACTATACAAGAAATAGCATATATGATTCCATTCACAGATCGTGTGTAGTCAATATAAATTAAGAATTAAGATATGCTGTTCTGACTCATCTACACGTCACACACCTATAGGCAAGAAAACAATATCTGTGGGTTTGCGGGATCTCTTCTAACTGGTGAGGGTCACTGCGGGATCTCCATGCTTGTTTCTGGTGATTCCTACCTATTTTTCACTGAATTTTGGAACTACCTTCAAAAATTATTATAGAATCATGCATGGTGTTTTAATTAGACCTCAAAGTGGTATAATCTAATCCGTTCACCTTACAGATAGGAAAACTGAAGCCCACAGGGTTCTAGTTCACTTGTATTAGAACTCCAAACCGGCGACCACAGCTCAATTCTATTTTTATTACCTCAAGTTATTCTGTTTTGGAATTTTATTGTCTGCTTGCTCTCTAAATCATCATTACTTATGCAGAAGAAAAGATTTAGAATTTTTTAACTTAACTCTAGGACACTGCTTTTTTTTTTTTTTTTTAATTTTCACTTGGTGTTGCAGGTGACTTTATAAACATTTTCAGTGAGAAGCAAGGATTCTAAGTATAGCATAAAGTTATCATGTTTACTTTAGTAGATTCTTGTTTGATGATAATGATTGATTGCTTCCCCTCCCTTGCACCATCTCATTTCTCTCCTACATATGGTGCCTACGTTTCTTTGAACAGACGATTTCCTCCCACTCACCATCCACTTTTCTCTGCAATTTTGTTTCCGTCTTTCCTAAATTCACTGAAACCTGTGATTTTTCCTAGATCAAAGTCAACAGCCTTTCTCCTGCCATCTGCATGCTGCCCTAGACAGAATCGCATGACCCTCCTCCCCGTTAACCCAGTCTTACTCTGCGTGATTCCGCCTTTGACTTCTGTGTCTGTGGGTATTTTCTAAGACTAAATCCTTGATCTCAGATTTGTTAGTGAAAATTAAGGAGCCGGACGACAGTCTCTGAGACACTGAGAAGTCTCAGTAGAATAGGACTTAGAAAAGACTTTGCACTTCTAAGGAAAAAATTAGGTCAACTCACCTCATCACTTTTACTGCCTTACTTCATATACTTTCAGATTGGTAGGGTCACTCTTTCTGAAGCCATCAAACTTAAATGATAGACCCATGTTTCTCCTTCTTGGTTACTGTTCTATTCTATTCAGTGAGTCATTTACCATTGGGTTGTTTATAGATCTCCCATCTTAAAAATTAGAGGATCCTACTCCAAATCCTGCTTCATTTCTCTGCTTTCTTTCAGAACAAAATATACCAAAATTCTTGCCAATGCCTGCTTTCTGTTGTCTCTCCTCTCAGTCTCCACGTGATTGGGGTCTGTCCTCTCTGTCCCGGGGAAATGGCTCATGCCAGGGTTATTCATGATCTCCATGTTGCCACTTGGCAATGGTCGTATCCCTGCTCCTATTTCACCTGCTCACCAGCATTTGATACAAAATGTAATATCTTTCTTCTTAAAATCATTTCTTCTCTTAGCTTTTCAGACTTAACCTACTTCCACTGAGAATTCGGTCCTGGGCTCTCCTTTCTTTTCTCCTTATCTTCTGTTCTTAGGCATAACTAAGCCTAAGTATCTCACCCCAACTATCACTTCAATGCCCAGGTATCTCTCGGTTAATGATTCTCTAGCTATAACCTCTCCTTTGATTTCCAAATTTATAGATCTCTTATTGAATGCCATCTCTTTTGGTCTAAATTCAACTTTAACAAAGCCCCACGTCTACCATCCTTATTTTTCACCATCTCAGTAAATTGCACTGCTCTCCTGCCTGGATAGCTCAAACCCAAATCCTAGAAGCATGATTGATTACTTTCTCTCTCCACCTACTTCCAATCCATCAGCAAGTCTGAAATACTTCCAGAATCTGAATTTCTCTCCTTTTTTACTGCTACATATCTATTTCGAGTTATCATTCTCTCTCACTTGTATTAATGCCTCAACTTCCTGTTGGTCTCCCACTTTTCAAGATTGCCTTGGTCTCCTTCAAGGCACACTCCACACCTCTAAAAACAAATCAGATTGTCCCTGACTGTTTAATACCTTATAACACCTTTCCAGGATAGGTCATTTAAAATTCACATCCTTTACCAGGGTAACATGTCCTGTCTGATCTGGCCATTAGCTACTTCTTCAATCTCATCTTCCATTCTCCAGCTCATCTAGTACTTTGCAGGCACCCTGGGCTTCTGCTTGTCCTTCAGATCTGAACCAAACATCGCTATGTTAGGATTTATGCATTTCTCTATTTCTAATGTTGGTTTGCCTGGCTCCTTCTGTCATTTATATTTCAACCCTAATGTGCTATACATTTTTAATTTATTTTTCTTGTTTATTTTCAGAATCCTTCACAAAAATGTAAGCTCCACGAAAGCGATGAACTTACAAGTGAGTTTGTTTTTGTTTTGCTTTATTTTTTTCTGTTGTTTTTCCACTGCCTAGAAGAATGTCTAGCTAGCACAGTCAATTATTTATCTGTGAAATGCCTATCCATATTCTTTGCCATTGTTATACTTGGTTTACAGTGTTGTGTAAAAGGTTTTAGCTTTTAGAAATGTCTTCCTGTGCCAATAAATTCTTAGCCTTAAATGAAATTCATAATTTTCTCATAAGATAAAGTAAGAAAAATGACTTATGAAGAAATAGAAGCCTGAAAGATGCTGATAGTCATGAAAGATAATTATTTAATAGAATAATCAAAATCTACTTAAATATTATTTAATTAATTATTTAATTGTTGGGTCCAGACTATTTTACAGAAAGATTTATGTTAATCTTCAAATAATAAACAGGCTTTACATTTTAAAAACTAAAAAAAACCCCAAAAAACAAAAAAATATTATAAAAAACTGTCTCAAGGAGGTGGGTGGGTGGCTGGTGACATAGATTAGGGGGATTAAGAGTATACGTATCCTGATGAGCACTGAGTAATAAATAGAATTGTTGAATCACTACATTGTACACCTGAAACTAATATAACACTGTATATTAACTGTACTGGAATTAGTTTTAAAAATAATAAAATTAAGTGAGTTTCTCAAACAGGGTATAGTTGGATCATGGGTTTTTAATCTACTCTGCCAGTCTCTGTTTTTAATTGATGTATTTAGACTATTTACATTTAAGATAATAATTGACGCACTAAGGCTTATACCACTGTTCTATTATTTGCTTTTGTTTATTTCCTATATTTCTCACTCCTGCTTCTCATTTCTAGCCTTCCAGTAGGTTACTTAAACATTTTAAAGTTTTTATTTTGATTTATTTAATTTATAATTACTGCAAAGAAAATGAAATGCTTAGCTATAAATCTAACAAAATATATACAGCATTCATATCGAAAACTACAAAATGTTGATGAAAGAAACTAAAGACCTAAATTAAAGGAGTGACATATTGTGTTCATGGGCTGGAAGACTCAACAGATTTTAAAAAATGGGTATTCTCCTTAAATTGATCTATAGATTAATACAATATTTTTTAGAAGATTTTATTTATTTATTTGACAGAGAGATAGAGAGAGAGATTAATACAATATTTATCAGAGTTCCAGCAGGGATTTTTGTAGACATAGAGAAGCATATGCTGATTTGATATCGAACGACACGGAACCTAGAATAACTACACTGATCTTGGAAAGAAAGAATAAAGTGGGTAGAACCACTGTACTTCATACTGGGCCTTACTATACAGCTATAGTAGTCAAGACAAGGGTCATGGTAGTATGGACAGAGGAACAGACACATGGGTACGTGGAACCAAATAGAGAAACCGGAACTAGATCAACACAAATCTGCCCAACTGCTCTTTGGAAGAGGTTCAAAAGCAACTTAAAAATGTTTTTGAATATGAATAAAAAAGAAGATATTTCAGAAAATAGAAAGGGAGAAAGTACACCCCAACTCTATTCAGGCTAGTCTAACCTTATTATCAAAACAAGGGAATTTCCAAATTTCCAGTTCTAGTTATGACTGAATAACTAATACTATATTTGCCCTTCCACTAAAAACTTTAAAAGGCAGAAAAAAATACACGGGAACTCTTTTCAAACATCGGACAACAGTGTAGGACTCATCCTTGAATAACGAGAAATGCATTAGGTTAACCCAGTATTTATCCAAGCTTTCTGCAAGTAGACACTTTCTAAACCATAGTGCAAGGAGGATGAGCAGAGCACAGTGGTTTTGCTAAGCTGAAGAAGCACAAATTGTAATTCGGAGATACAGGAAAGACTGGAATTTGTCATAAGGACTCCGGAGAGGGGGCGGTTGAATAGAGAGGAATGTTAGATGTCTGAATGAAGGTTCTGCCTACGTTCTTACAGAGAACTAGGTTGTGAATCAGTGGCAAGTCTGTATCAGGCCTACCAGGGAGTAATTGTTGTGGGACTAGGAGCTGAATGGCGATATTCACATTCTGGGATTGTAGTTCCAGTCGCAGTGGAGAGACCTTGCTGAGATCCTTGGCCATTCCACTGAGACCTGAGAAAGACGCTATCTTAGGAAGAAGAACTACAACCCAGAGTAAGGTGCATATGCTGTGAGTTAGGGCTAAGGAGATGAGCTTTAACAAAGAATAAAGCTAAGCCTACCAGTATCAAAAGGATATGATAGTCACTAACTGTCCAAGAAAGAAAATTTAATACCATTTAAAGAATACAATATTAGCCAGACTCCTTATAACATATCATCCAAAAAGTTTAATATGCAAAACCAAATAATTATGAGTGAGAAAGCAAATGATTAAGAAAATGAAATAGTTACTAGAAGCAGGATCCAATATAATCCAGATATGGATATTAGCAGGTAGTATTTTTAAAACTATAGGATTTAAAGGAATAAGGTGCATAATAAGTAAGAGGAATCTCTGTGTGCAAATTATCAGTGGTCACAAAAAATGTGGTGGAGTAAATGGGGATGGGGAAAATAACAGAAGCCGTTACCAGAAGGTTAGATTAGAATGCAACCTTTTTACCTTTCTATATGGATTATAGTCACAAGAAATACCTATACTTTTTAGCTTCCTGCCTATGTATTAATACATAGGGTAAATTAAGTCTGTTTTCAAATTCTTAAATATGGCCAGTACAAAAATATCCATATAAAGATAGAAGAGGTTAGCTCTAAAATTAATCATTAGACATCTGTTGATACTGATATTTATGGATATTTATTATGTGCAAAATACTGTTTCAGGTGTTTTTGTGTACTATTTAATATTCATCATCATTTACTTTTATTATTTCCATTTTACACAAGAGGAAATTGGTCCTTAGAAAAATGTTAACTAGGGCGCCTGAGTGGCTCAGTCAGTTAAGCGTCTGCCTTTGGCTCAGGTCATGATCCCAGAGTCCTGGAATCAAGTCCCACGTCGGACTCCCTGGTCCACAGGGAGTCTGCTTCTCCCTCTGACCCTCCTCCCACTCATTTCTTTAAATGTCTCTCTCTCTCTCAAATAATAAATAAATAAAAATCTTAAAAAAAAAAAAAAAGAAAGAAAAGTTACCTAAATTTCTCAGTGTAACACAGCTGTAAAGGGTTGAGAGACTCTTCAAAGACAGCGTTGTCCAATTCCCCAGCCTATTGCTTTGATCAATAACCTATAATGTTATTTTCAATCAATGAGAACATAGCATGGGTTCAATACATACATTTTTTGAGAAAGATAGACACATCGATTAAAAGTGAGATTCAAAATTCTAAGTGTGGCCAAGTTTAAGTTCTGAACCAAAACTGAAATTTTCCTAACATAGTTTCAGTATCTGAAATCATTTCAGTTTCAAATCTCTTTATTCTATTTTCATACAAACTATCTCTTTGAATGAATAAATTAATTAGCATACAAACATTAGTACTATTACAGAACTGTTAAATAGAATAATTTAAATTCCCAGTGAATGCCTAACGAAGTCAGCTTTAGTACATTAGGAATGAGTATCTAAGTTATCGAATGTTAAGTACAGACTCAAGTACTTAGAATAAGGCAACTACTTTCTATAGCTTGGCCTTCTATCTTTGGGTCTGTTCGGCCTTTTATTCTCATGCAATCAAGTAATTAGGTGTATGTGTGTATTTGTGCAGGCAGCCAGGTATGGGCATGCATGCATGTGAGTTCCACAGGTAATGTGGGATAATATCAACATGTTCCAAGACATTTCTAGGGCAAGAGAACTGGAACTTGAGTACCTGGTTGTCCCTGGGAAAACTACCTTGGATTATAGGACTTGAGTCAATAGGCTTTTTGGCCAGAGTCCAACTCCATGGGAGGTCATGTTTTTCAAAAGTGAGTTTATAGTTCTATATGTTTATCTTTTTAGTTTGTAACACCATGGAGGATTTTCAGAATTGAAACTCTTACTACTTTTTAAATATATTCTGGTAAGTATATTTAAATGTTCTTTTTCACGTATCACTTCAAATTAGGTTCAGAAACCTAAGGCAAGAGTATTCTGTGTCCTGACCCTTAAAGTTAATGACTTCTAATTAGCCCAGCAAGAAGCTAATGACTTGTCATCACTTGCCAATTGATTCTGAGTATTTTCTTTGTGAAAATAGTCTGGGTGAAACTGGGAAAGTTATGCCTGGTAGGAAAAACCAGAGGGGATCAGAGTTTAAGAAATCACTCACAAGATGAGTTCTGGAAGATATTCGGGATAACAGGAACTATATTTGTGGTCTTTTACCAATTATTATAACATCTATGAAGGATGTTGTAAAAAAAAGTTGCACGTATTGGAAACTGTATAACTGAAACCCTGAGAAAATAGTTAATGTCAGTTCTGTGACATTAGTGTTTATCATTTGCATCAATTCAGCTACAAAAAGAGGAATAAGCACACAGAATTATATATCAAATCATTGATTTGATGAGATACTTTAGTTATAGAGATAGACTTACTTGGCTTCATTAAAGTTGTTCCATAAGAAGAGAGATCGAACATGTATGGTTATGAATCCACGAACATGTACTGAGAATCTGCACTTGGATCAATCTCTGGCTGTGCATTGGCCATTGAAAAATGAATAATCCACAACCTCTTTATTAAAGAGTTTACAATTTATGGCTGAGTTTACACTGCCCCAGATTAAGAAATGATCAGTGAGAGTGAGAAACTCTATGACAAAGAAATACTGTACAGGGATAGCAAATTTGAAAATGCATATATAGTCCTCTCAGGCCCTTCATACAAAGCATACATATATTTTTGTACCTCTTAAAATTTGCCAGTTACTAGCCACATTGAAATTCATGAGGCTGACAAAAGAATCTCACTATAAGGAAGATTTGAGGGAAAAATGGTGTTGGCTAGCCTTATGGGAATAGCAAAAAATGTTTTAGAAACTATTTGGATACAGTCCCTATAGCTCCAGCCATGGAATAAGATATCTAGTTGAAGACTAACACTAATCAAAAGTATTATACATTTAAAAGAGTGTCTTATGATTCGGAAAAATTGGTTGTGGTAGAGTGATAGCAACTGGAAAAAGAAATGTCATTATTAGTTACTATTCTTCAAGATAAGAAAATTTACAGAAAAGCCTAACATTATAGAACAATTTTTACAGCCATGATATAATGGGCTGTAACAATAAGGGGAATTTTAAAAGTAAAATAAAGCAAAAAATGCAATGTTTCAAATGTTATCCTTTTCTTTTTCCCTTAGAAAATAGCTAAAGAGAAATTCAGCCCTATAATTTTTTTCCAACAGAGAAAAAAGAAGGTCAGAGTTATCAGCAACACTGGGTACTCATTAAGCCATGGCCTTCTCTGCCTTTAAACATTGCCAATACTTAATTTCTCCTCAGTCCTGCAGCAGGATCGCCCACCGACTCATTCATTTTTACCTGGCACCCCTCTTTCTAAGCATCTGCCAAAATATCCTACTTAACTACTGTAGCAAGAAAAAATAATCAAATTAGGAGAGTGGAGAAAGAATAAGGCCACTGTCTGGGCAGGTACCTTCAAAGCTGGCCTGTCATTTTCCCTGGGAGGGAGCTCTGAACTGAACTGACTGCCCAAAGTCAAGCTCTATTCTCAGATCAACCACTAAGACTCCGTGTGACCTCAGCCAAGCTCTTTGATTCACCACCTTCTCTCTTTAGGTGTTGTATGTGAGTGCTTGTGCTTGAGTGTGGATATGCAAGCATCTCGGTAGGGCTAATCAGATGCCTGACACCTTACTTTGACTTTTTGGAGGGAGTATCACTAATTTTTTTTTGTTTCATTTGGTGGTTTTAGTTGATTTCAGTAATTCTGATATAAATATGTGTATATACATATCTATGTGTGTCTATAAAGTACATACATTATGTTATATATAATATTATTACATTGTGTGTGTGTGTGTGTGTGTGTGTGTGTGGCAGCTTTATAATAAGCACACTTTTATTGTACTTTTACCAAACCCAAAAGCCAATTTGAGAACCCTTGGAACAATAATCAGAAATGTCTGTTTTTTAGGGATTCACGCATCTGTGTGCCCTTAAGGACAGAAATGAAAATAACAATTCAGCATGATAACACTGACATATTGGAAAATAAACTCATTGATTTTCCCTACAGAACAAAAACTGAAATATGACAGAGCTTTGTTGTTGCTGTTGTTTTAGGACCAGAGGCTGGCACTTCTGGTCCTTCTTCTCATCCCAAAAGCCATTTCCCCCCTGCTGCTCTCTATCTGATGCTCTCAGCACTCGTAATCCCAGGAGAAAATCTAGTTTCAAAAACACAGGAGAGTTCAACCCTAACTTCTACTTGCACAGTAAAATAACAGTATGTTATCCTTGCAGACAAATACAGAGAAGCATCATCAATTGATCTTTCCTCCAAACTGCACGATCCTCTGAGTAAAATTAATAAGGACAAACACTATTATGCCCCATTAGCATGGGTAAAATGTTTATGTAAAGAACCTCTAGCTAAGTAAATGTAAATGGTGTTAAGTCACAGGCACAGAATCCTTGCCTTGCTGTTTCCTCTGTCCCAAAGGAAATTTTCGAAGATTTTTGCATGGTTTCTTTTGCATGGTTTCTTGTTTCTTATTATTGAGTTCAACTCAAATGTCATCTACTGACAATGGCCATTCTTAACTATGCCATCTCATAAAGCACCCCAAACTCCCTTTTCCACATTACCTTGTTTAGCTTTTATAGCACTTTGCTCTTTAGTTACTGTTCTTTTGTTAATTGGCTGGCCATCTCCCCCATGAACCTGTAAGCTCCAGGAGAGCTGAGAGCTTGCCTCCCTGCTTCGCTACAATATTTCCAGCGCCCAGAATAATGCCTGGCACATAGCAGGCTCAGATGAACATCTGATCGGTGAATGAATTAAATAAATGAAATGTTCATTTACCCATTGGAAAGAAAAGGATTGCCTAAAAATAAAAGGGTGACCAATTGCTAACCAAGTTTAAGACCAATATGACATGGATATACTTACATAGTTTACCAGACAATGTTTATTACACACTTGAATTTTCAGACCTCAGTATATTAATCTTCCTGAAATTCTGCATATAATAGTCATGTAAGTGTGGAGAATATGCAAAAAGAATATGCAATAAACAATGACAAATGGAAAGTATTAGAGTGAAGGAAAATCAACAATTCTAGGCTTCTCAATGTGACAATTGGCTTAAAGTTGAATTCCTAAGTAACTGAATAAGAATCAAGGTCCCCTTTTTTATGAATTTGCAGATTGAGACACATTGACTCGATCTTCATTGCAAACTCATGAAACATAGCAATTATAAACTAATCGAAGTAGGTTGTAGCAGAAAAAATTCATAACTCAGTTCCCTCATGGGTTCTATGGACAACCAGCCAACATAATACAAAACAACAGAAGTTTTTTATTTCAGTATATGTGCTAGTTTTGTTAAATGCTGTTGCACAATTTGATTTTGAATTCTCATGAAAAGAAAACCATAAAAAAAACTATTATTTTTTTAGCCATAAAATCAAAATAGGAGTTGGATGTCTCTTCAAGTACTTTTTATGGCTTATCTTTTTTTCTATAAAAATGTCATGAATTATATGATTCAAATACATAATTAAAGGGAATGACTGAAAGGATTTTGATCAACTCATGTTTTAAGAATATTTATCTTCTCACCCTATTTTTAAGTGTCAAATCTGCTGTATGACAGATCTTTCCAGAGTCATTGCAAACTAGAAAAATTCAGTTGTAGGCTCACAGTAGGCCATTCTCACTATATTTAGAGTAGAACAAAATCATCTGAATTCACTCTGTATTATGTTAATAGAAACATAGCATATAAAATTATGTTTTTTAACTTATACACCTTTCCTTGATCTTGCCATTTGGGAAAATTTTTGTTTCAGGTTAAACCCGAGTGATAAAGATAATGTGATTCATTTTATTGTCTGTACTCAAAATATGAAAATTAGATTAAAATATAATACAATTTTAGAATCAGGATTTGTTTTACCATGAAAGGTAGACATATGTGAGAAAATGTGGGTTTGCTAAACTAGATTTTTTTTTTCTCTTTAATGATAATTGAGTCTCTTTTTTTATAATGCAATATCTTTCAAGTCAGACTGGCAAGAAAAATTGATTCTGAAAATCTGTCGTACCTATGCTGGAAATACATATGATCGCATTGAAGATTTACCACTGAAAACGTTCTTACATGGTTAAAGGTTGGGGAAAATAGTGAACCTGTAGAAGTTAAATGTCCGTTTGTTAAAATCAATGATGCAAATTATGAACCCATTAGAAGAGTTCATCGTGAAACAACGTGGAGACATGTTGGTATATATGCAGGAAAAGCCTCCTGGAGGCTCCTAATAAATATTCAGTAATCATAATGTGAAAGCATTTTGAGACTTTTAAAAAAGATTTTATTTATTTATTTGACAGAGAGAGACACAGTGAGAGAGGGAACACAAGCAGGGGGAGTGGGCAAGGGAGAAACAGGCTTCCTGCTGAGCAGGGAGCCCAGTGCGGGGCTTGATCCCAGGACCCCGGATCATGACCTGAGCCGAAGGCAGACGCTTAACGACAGAGCCACCCAGGCGCCCCAGCATTTTGAGACGTTTTTAAAATCCCAAATTGCCAGAACAATTTCTGAGCCTCTTTTTCACTGCACTGAGGAAAGTTTTAATTATTTACTCAAAGATGCTTGCAAGCAGTAGTGTCCTGGGAGGTGATCGATTAACTACTGGTGATTGATTGATTGGTGTCTCAGTTCTGGACAGAAGAGTTTCTAAGTCACACAAGCCTTCTTGCAAGATGAAGATTGAGGTATGGAATTGTATTTACGTATTGTAAATTCACACCATCTATGTAAAGTCTGAAAATTTCATATAAAACAGACAAGGCCATGGTGAGATTCATTGTATATTGTGTAACAGAATATTATTTAATTGTCTTTAATTGAGAAAAATCTCATTGATTTTATAGTTTTATTTTTACTTTAAATGATTTTGGGCTTAAACTATTTATATTCTCTAAATTCTCCTGTGTTTCTTTTTCACAGTCATTGCTGAGCACAAATTTGCCCCTCCCCTAATGGAATTGCAGCTAAGGACATAGTTACTTGAATATGATTTATATTTAAAAAAATCAAGTCCAGAAATAATATTGCAACATCACTTTTTCATGGCACCTTGGTCACAATCCTGAGAAAATACTGACAAAATTATTATTTTTAGATATTAAGTGCCAGTAATATATATGTGTGGAAATCAAGCTAAATAATACATTAAAACCCACCCTGTTAAGAATGTCAGGAAAAATTAGTTCATGGAAAGCTTAGATTAATTTTTATTTATCAAGTTTTATCCAAACTCAATCTTTCTTCCCTCCTCCAGTTTTTACATATTTTAGGAAAATCCTGATGATACAAAGATTAATGAAAACCAGCTCATAACAGAACTCATTCTTCAGTCTATTGGAAAAGACATATGTAAGTAATAGTTAAGATACAAACTGTGTAGAAACTGTCACCCTCATACATTGCTGGCAAGAATCTAAAATGGTGCAGCCAGATCAGAAAAGATTTTGGCAGTTCCTCAAAATGGTAAACATAGAATTATCACATTATCCAGCAATTCCACTCCTAGGTCTTTACCCAAGAGAAATGAAAGCAGGTATCCACACAAAAACTTATAGACCAGTATTTATAGCAACTTTACTCATAATAGCCAAAAAGTGAAAACAACCCAAATGTCCATTTACTCATAAATGGATAAATAAGGTGTGATATCCACACAATGGAATATTATTCAGCAAGATAATGAATTACTGACATATACTCTACCATGGATAAAGCTCTAAAATATTCTAAGTGAAAGAAGCTAGTCACAAAAGACCACATGTATTTATCTATTTATACAAAGCATCCAGCATGGGAAAATCTATAAAGAAAGTAGATGAGTAGTTGCCTAAAGCTGTGAGAGAAGAGTGGGTAGAGGTGGGGAGGGAGAGTGGGGAATCGTACTAATGATTACAAAGGTTTTGGAGGAATGAAAATGTTCTGAAACTAAATGACATCGTTGTACAACTTTGTGAATATGCCCAAAACAATTGAACTGTAGGTTTAAATAGATAAATGTTACAGCATATAGATGATGTACCAATAAAGCTATTAAAATACAAGGTGATGTGTTATAATATAAAAGTAAAAAGTAAAGTGCTCCTGAAGGATGAAAAGTAGAATGAATAAGACCTTGGGTAGGGTGAGTGAAGAAATAAAATGTTCAAGGTTTCCTAGAAGAGAAAACATTTGTGCTGGATCTTTTTTTTTTTTTTTTTAATATTATGTTAGTCACCACACATTACATCATTAGTTTTTGATGTAGTGTTCCATGATTCATTGTTTGTGCATAACACCCAGTGCTCCATTCAGTAGGTGTCCTCCTTAATACCCATCACCCGGCTAGCCCATCCCCCCACCCCCCTCCCCTCTAAAACCCTCAGTTTGTTTCTCAGAGTCCATACTCTCTCATGGTTCGTCTCCTCCTCCGTTTCCGCCCCCTTCATTTTTCCCTTCTTAATATCTTCTTTTTTTTTTTTTTAACATATAATGTATGATTTGTTTCAGAGGTACAGGTCTGTGATTCAACAGTCTTACACAATTCACAGCGCTTACCAGAGCACATACCCTCCCCTACATCATTAGTTTTTGATGTAGTGTTCCATGATTCATTGTTTGTGCATAACACCCAGTGCTCCAGGCAGTACGTGCCCTATTTAATACCCACCACCAGGCTCACCCATCCCCCCCAAAAAAGCCTCAGTTTGTTTCCCGGGGTCCATAGTCTCTCGTGATTCGTCTCCCCCTCCAATTTCCCCTCCTTCATTTTTCCCTTTCTTCTCTAATGTCCTCCATGCTACTCCTTATGTTCCACAAATAAGTGAAACCGTATGATAATTGACTTTCTCTACTTGACTTATTTCATCAATCACCTCCAGTTCCATCCATGTTGATGCAAAGTTGGGTATTCTTCCTTTCTGATGGCTGAATTTATGCTGGATCTTAAGGACTAAGGAGTGCTCTGAGTTGAGAACACACATCGTGTTAGACAGAGGGGTAAAAGCATAAACCCAGGAAAGACCAGAGCTTATCTGAAGGATAATTAGGTAGTGAGAGGATAGACTTATGGGATGGACAGTAGTTGAAGTGATAGAGAATGCCAGGAAATAAGACTAAAAAGATAGGTAGAAATCAAGACTGGGAAGAACTCTTTAGGCCATGCTAAGGAATCATACATTTCCTTGTAGATGACAGAAAGCTACTCAAATTTTTGTTAAAGAAAATTAGCATACTTCTTTTTGTTTTATGGGAATAAATACATCTTTTTCAGGTAAGATTTTCATCCCTGATCAAAATTCCCTATGGAATCTAGGAATTAATAAGACATTTTAGTGGTTTTGACCGCCCAGCAACTGAATCAACAGGAAGAGCGGAACTCTTCCATTTTGGGGGAAAGATTACTTCTAATTCTATGGTTCAAGAGGAAACTGACATATTCTTTTTTTTTTTTTTTTAAGATTTTATTTATTTGACAGAGAGAGAGAGCACAAGCAGGGGAAGCAGCAGAGGGAGAGGGAGAAGCAGGCTCCTCTCTGAGCAGGGACCCAGACACGGGGCTCCATCCCAGGACCCTGGGATCATGACCCGAGCCGAAGGCAGACACTTCACGGACTGAGCCACCAAGGTGCCCCTGGAACTGACATATTCTTACAGACATACCTTCCTGGCCACACGTATATCCAATGATACCCTTGAGCCCAGTAAGGCCAATAGTAGTATACCATGATTCTGCCCAAAGTCTCTGGTCCTTTGTCATCATTTATTTTTTCTCTGATTGGGTCTAAGAAATGAGAGCCCTTTTCTGCTTGACGCTAAAACCAAAAAGATAAGTTAACTCAGAGGCTGCTGGTGTCTTTACTGCCAGGCTCACAGAGAAAAATTGTCTATCAAAATTAAGCAGATAAACAAAAACTCTTAGCAGTAAGAAACCTGGGCATCTGTCAGGGTATTCAAATCACGGCTCTAGCAAACTCTGAGGCCACACCCTTGCCTTTCTTGTAAATTGGTAACACAAGCCATTAATTTTCTCTTTTGGCTTAAACTGGTTGAAGTTGAGTTTCTATCACTTGTGGAAAAATATTTCTAAAAATAGTGGAGTTAGGCAGTTTAACCAGTCACTCGTCGATTCTTGCTGGCTTATTTAGTGCCAGAACTTACCAGTCATCTGATGTTAGGACCTTCTGATTCAGCCGGAACCTGGGTACTTGACTCAGAAACGAGAATAACGCGTATGTGCTGTGGAAGGGGGACTGGAGAGGGAAGAAATGGAGGAGTTCCATCAACTTTGGACATCAGTTCCTGGCCATAGATGTGATATTCTAAAAGGACACACTTACTTTTAGAAAGCCATTTGCAACTGAGAATAGAGGTCAGAGATAGCAAATATCCAGCATGTGTGTATCCACTCCCCCTTGCTACTTTTGGCAGTCATGGCTAACTGACAACAGAGCTATTTCACTCTGCCCCAGCATTCTTCACCAAGAGCCCTAGAGGAAACCACTGACAAGTTAAGTAGAGTTTGCACGCAAGATAGTCTACTTGCCAGCCCTGGATCAGGTTAGTGAGAATTAGCTTAAGTAACAAAATCATTATGACATCTTTTCTTTCTTCTGCATAAAGTTGTATCCTGCTACCCGTTGAAGACTGAGGGGCTGCTTTCAGGAAATCTATGATTCATATATGCCACAGTGTCAATTTAAGCGAAGAGTCACCTTTCTCTAGTGTATGTGCATCTTAATCCTTCACTACAAACATTGGATGAAAGGATTTCCCTTTGGTGATAAAGAATTCCAGGCATCTGGGAGCAAATGGAAGAGTTATTTCAGGAAGACTTTTTCCCAGAGCCCCTGAAAGCCCACCATGTGTTTGGAGCTAATCCGCCTTTGTCAGAAGTCACACCATATATATTCCACTCACCAGGCCCACTCTAGACAGAATCCGCAAGAAAGTCTGACCTGGTTCATTAGCGTACAAGACATAAAGGCAAAGCCTGCACACGCTTCATTTTATAGATCAGTTCAGAAGTCTGTCAAATCTTATTTGACTATACCTCAATACTCTATAGACCTAAAGTTTAAAAATGATCTATATTTTTCTACCTGCTATATTATCTTATTTCCTCAGCCAAAGCACTAGTGCGGGGAAATCAACCAGCTGTTTCTAAAATCTAAGCTCCTGAATCCTTGCAACAACTGTTAGGAACCTGTTCTCTTATAAAAACAAACACACGCGCACACACGCATATTAATATAATTTAATGTGAATACACATGTTAGTGCCGGGGGCAGAAATTCGGAAAGTGTGCACAGAGGGAAAACCTTGTCCTGTTTTTCCCCTCTTAAAGTAGTCCCACTGTTCTTTGTTTCTTCTCATGATGTTGTTCAGAACAATGAAGGGTCTGAGGTTTTATCCAAACTGGAAGTGTGCAATTTAGCACATCACAGTTTCACAGATTCTGTCAAAAGTCATGAGACTCCTAGATCAGAGACAAAGGACTTTATCATTCAAGAAATAGCAGTAGCCAAAATACCAACATTTTCTTGCTCCAGTTCTATAAACCTGACTCCCAAAGGGCAACTCAAAGAAGGTCAGGTGATAACTTTACCAGCAGTGGGATGTATTAGAGAAGATCCCTGAGCTTTGGGAACTCAAATCTTTTATAATGGATAGCAAACCAGTCGTTCTAGAGGAAATACACTATATTACATACGGTATCATGTCTTATCATTATTATTTTGTTAGGAAATCCTGCCTTTTGCTCTAGAGAGAGACACTATCTACTATCTCTATGTCCCAAGGCTGTTGGCTATTAAAAAAAAAAAAAAAAAACCTTGAAAAACATAACACAGAAGAGCAGTCTCTGCCCCTGCTCACAAGGCACAGGAAAACAAGAGCGACACATGGAAAATGATCTCCCAACTGATGTGTACAACAAATTCTTATTTGTCAGTCAATATGGTTTTATTCCTATTAAAATATAAGTGAAATTAAAATAATAATGATCAGTAAGATTTCATGATAAAACTTTTCATAGAGTTTTTTTGAGTGTAATATTAATTGATTCCTGCCATGTAACTGGGACAAATACTGTCAATATATAAATCGAGAAAATAAATTTCAAAAGGAATAGTTGCCATTTTATCCCCATCTTATTTCAAAAGTGGTACACACATTGAAAACCGGGGAATTTTATAATTAGAGGAAGAGTTTCATCTATCTAAAATCAATCATTTAAAGATGGTGTAGTACGTATTGGACTTTTCTTGGCTTTGTAACAAATGTGTAAAAAATATGAAAATTAATGGTGCATGACCCAGAAAATCAGCTTTACTTTAGATAAAATATAAAATTGATTAAACCAAACATCCTACATTTATGCCCAAAAGGATAACCCACTTCAGATTTTATAATCAAAATCTGTAATCAGTAGTGGTTTACAAATATGATATTGCTAACTGGAAATAAAATTTGACACACACTACCCTGTAATATTTAATCAAGTGATTGAAGTAATTCCAACATTTTTTTTAAGATTTTATTTATTTATTTATTATTTATTTGAGAGAGAGAGCATGAGAGTGGGGAGGGCCGGAGGGAGAAGCAGACTCCCCGTTGAGCAGGGAGCCCAACGCGGGACTTGATCCCAGGACTCCAGGATCATGACCTGAGCCAAAGGCAGTTGCTTAACCAACTGAGCCACCCAGGCGCCCAATTCCAGCATTTTGACTATAAATTTGCCAGGTTTGTAAAATGCCATTACCATGCCCAGGACTCCGGAGCTTTGCCTACAGTTCTGGCACAAAACGACAATCCCACTTCCAAGCAAGTTTCTGCTTATGAAGAACACTCAGCTCTCACTTTGGGCACAAACTGAGCCCTGCCTGCCTTGATAGTTGCTGGTTTGTGTCTTTTCTAGGTTGGCACCCCCTGTAGGGGACCCTAAATAGGAGAGGCACCATGAGGAGTCCCCGCAGAATTAATATAAATCATTTGAGTTGTATGTCAACCACTGATCCAGCATGGAATTGATCCAAGACCACACCTGGTGGGCTTCAGACTGGATTGAACCTCTTGGGCCACCTGAGTTCCATGCAATTAGGACAGTATCCATGGTTTCAGGGCTCTAAGTACTCCACACTCTGGTAGTTTCCTATGGTTCCAATGCTCTTGTTTTGTCTATTCCTTTCTAAACATAAGTTTGAAGGACCATATATCAGGTTATTATACTTCAATTGAAGGCTTCTGTAGTGGCAAAGTTGCCCTCCTTGAGAGTGAACCTACATAAGGAGTTGTTTAAATATTACCTCTCGGCCATACTCCTTGTTTGGATATTGTACTGTATGCCTGAATGTTATGCATTAATGTGTCACTTGTCATCAGGCTGGTCTGTGCCTTGTACTAACCATTTCTTCATTCTTCTTTCATTGCACATAAATCTTCAACCTGTCCAAATTAGCCCATTTCAAATTATTCTCGGGGAATGTGGCTTCCAGGTCATCATGCCCTCCACCCTTCAGTGAGGATTGGGTCAGTGGTATCTTTAACATTTTAAGAACACATGCAGCATAATGCCCACTTTTGTTTTCTCTTCACTTCATGTCTGAGCAGCAGAGTATACGATGAACTTTGTAAATATGATACAAGTTTGTATTTTTCTTCAGTGTAAAGCCATAATTAGTTTATTTCTTTTATACAGTGTAAAATGAGCGAGATGGATTAGAGTGGTTGTTTCAGGTAATTATGTAATTAAGATGTGTGTGCACTGCGAAGTGAATTCATGATCTTTAGGAAATTCTTTTCAGCTCTAACTAGTGCATAGTAAGAAATGTTTTCACTTTTAAAGTCTCAACAATTTTTTTTTCTTTACATGCCAAATTAGACCTCATTGACATGTTGACCTACAAATTTTCCTGTTTACATTTACAATTTAGGTGGCATAGAAATGCTCCAGAAAGGCTCATGATCAAGTCTGAAAATCTGAATTACCTAAAGAGCACTTGTTAAAAATTACCTCAATGCACTTACTGAAACTAATAGTCAACAGCTTGGATTTTATGTACTTCTCGGTTCTAAGAGATTGCTACGAATTAAATCGGTATAGCCTGACAATAACATTATCCGAACATTCAAAATGAATTATATTGCTGCAAATATTCTGCAGAAAGCTAAATCAATATGAAATTCAAAAGTGCACAACAGGCTTCTTTGCTTCATAATACATCTATTTATTTTTTTAAATTATAGCATTGTGATTTTTGAAATTAACCATCATTCCATCCTCATTTGTCTTACATTACCACCTAAACAGAATCAATCAGAAATGAATAGAGAATTTGCTCATTCAACATTTATAACCACCATTCAATAATTCATATCTAATGAACCAGACAATATTCTAACTTGTGTTATAATTATTTTTGTACATGTTTTATATTACCTCTGGACTCTATCTTATTGTGATCAGCCAAAGCCCCGAGTACAAAACATTGAACATGGATATACACATATATATTCTGAAGGAAGAGATGGAGGGAAGTTCAGAATGAAGGGAAAAAAATGAGAGAGGAAAAGGTGATGGAAAGGCAGGCTTTTAGATTTTTTATTAATTACTTTACAAATATTCAAAGTTAAATATAAGCTTAATTGCAAAAGGTGAGGCTATTATGAAAGATCCTCATGAACACAGCACTTTGACTTTTGCAGTGAGATCATTAAAATTATTTTGACTCTTCTGGGTAAAATCTACTTTTAGAAGAAGGTGAGCCTTCGATGGCAAATACTTTAATGTCAGGAATAAAGTTAATAGAATATTTTCTGGTTTTAATTTTAGAATATTTTGCAAAGGTATTTTATATTCTCTAAAATAAATATGTTTAAATATGTTAATAGTTTATAAACAATATAACTGAATCATATGTTCCACAAATATGAAACCATTCTATCACTATTTTCAAATACTTTTACCCAGCTTTGACTTTTTAAAAAAGTAATATAAAGGGGTGCCTGGGTGGCTCAGTCAGTTAAGTGTCTGACTTTTGATTATGGCTCAGGTCATGATCTCAGGGTCGTGGGATCCAGTCCCGAGTTGGGCTCTGCGCTAGACATGGAGCCTCCTTAAGATTTTCTCTCTCCCTCTGCACTCAGCACGGAGTCTGCTTGTCCCTCTCCCTCTGCTCCTCCCTTTGCTCCTGCTCTCTCTCTCTAAAATAAATAAATAAAATCTTTAAAAAAATAAATAAAAATAAAAAATAATATAAAACCCAGTATTTTTACTAACATGAGCAAGTTCTTCTGGTATTATAAATTTTCACAAGGTATTTTTTATTTTTGACTCCTAACATTTTAGGTCATCAAAATAGGAACATTTTCTTTCTCTTAACTTGGAGGCTCTCCATCTTTCTCTTTTACTTTAGCTCCGGGTTTGGAAATGGCATCTTGAGGTTAGCCTCAAGGTGAGCATCGTCCTCAGAGTTTCAACTTGAATTAACCTTATGCCGACCACTTCTAAATCTTCATTTCAAACACTGTTGTCTGTTCCACTCTTCAACTATCTCCAACTATCTAATTAACATTACAATCCAAAACTAGTGTTAATTTCACTTAAAATTGAACTTGAACTCCACAACAGTAGTTCCTGCTTATTTGCTGTTTCCCTTTAAGCAGTTTCAATTACCCAAGGTCAACCGCCGTCTGAAAAGCAGAAGACCCTCCTTCTGACCAATCTTCAGAAGGTGAATAGTAGCCTGACTTTACATCGCAAGGCCTGCGTCACTCACCTCACCTCCTCTCCTCACTTCATGGGCATTTTGTCATTTCACATCGTCAGAAGAAGGGAGAGTACAGTATAATACAGTGCAGTATTTTGAGAGAGAAAGACTATATTCACATAACTTTTATTACAACATATTGTTATAGTTTTCTATTTTATTATTCGTTACTGTTATTGATCTCTTACTGTGCCTCATTTATAAGTTACACTTTATCATAGGTATGTATGTGTGGAAAAAAACAGGATGCTAGGGTTCAGTACTACTACCCATGGTTTTAGACATCCCCTGGGGGTCTTGGAACACATCCCCCAGGGAAAGGGGGGGGATCTACTGTTTACTTTCCCCCCATCATCTTACTGTTTGGATCCGTGGCACCCATACCTCCAGTGACTTGCATGAAATAATCCTTGACCCTCCTTAATCCCTCTGAGTGGTGACTGCCAACTCGTTCTCTGAATTTTTATGACGTCAGACTTTTCTTAGAAAAGAACTGGAATCACAGACTGGAAGACTCGTGATGCTTTAAGATATGAACATATTCACACATGAGCTGCTTCCCGTTTTAAGATTGTTAAACGCAAGCTCAGCAAGAAGAGGGATCCTATTTAAAAGCCAAGCCCAGGAATTGTAATATGACCTATGACCTTGGGTATCAAGTGATCTTGACCATTCAGGGAAATACAACATTGAGAAATTGTATCATATTCAAGAGTCAGCGGCAAGATGCCCCAAAGTCCTTTTGTATCTCCATCAGGATTTACAAGTGTTCCTGACAAAAGATGAAACTTGACACCCTTTGAGGTACACCAGAAACCAGTGAAAATGTCAAGCCATAATGTTACACTCTTTTCAGCTGTCTTTCAAGCCTCACTCGTCAGCTGTTGATTGCTGACCAAAGTGTTACAGATGATAAGTATTTATCCCTGAAAGGAGGCTATTCCAAATAGTTTGGATTTTCTATCCTTTTCTAGTATTTTATGGAGAGTCTAGATTTCTAGGATTCCAGTGGGGGCCAAATTCCATTAGGTTCCTCTATCACAAATACTGTGACCAAACCTGATGCGTGGGAGGCTTATCACACAGCAAACTTGAATTTGAATTCTTATTTTCATTAAGTTTACTGGAGTCTATTTTACCCTACTCTTGGATTAAGGGAAAAAATTAAAAGCAGTTCCATTATTTCCTGAGCATTCTTAGGTAATAGAATCCAATGGTAACTTTTAAGACACACTAATTTTTTAATAGTTTATTTGGTTCCATGAAATAATCAACACTTTGATCTTCATTCAAAGATAATTCTTCTGTCATGCAGCTAAAGAGAAATACCGGCTTCTTCTCTTCTCCCCTCCTTTCTCAATAGCTGCTATTTCTACACTTACAGATGTGGGGTTGTAGGGATTGAAGGTAGGAAGAAGGATCAGGAGAATCCTTATTGAACAGCTTCAGTGATAAGCAGGTTTCATTCTCTGAGTCTGGAAGTTGTTTGAAGAGGACTCTCTCCTCTTTGCGTGTTACTGGGTTTTCTAAAGCCTTCCTCCTCTTTTTCTACCTCTCCTTCCATTTATCAGGGAGGATCTCTGACTTAACAGTTCTTCTCTTTTCTGGCCACTTAGACCTTCAGTGGCTTTTCAGAAGCTAGGGGTCGAGCTCCAGCAATTCTCTCCGTGAGTAGCTCCATAGGACTGTGGGGAGTGGGGACTGAGCAGCAGGAGAGTAATTAAACTGGACACAATCTAATCACATTTTCCCCATCTTGTTCTTGTTATCACTAACTCAGCCTTTGGGTGGGAGGAGGATTGTAAAAAACACATGCTGAGATGAGACATCGGAGAAGCGAGAAGTGTAAAGGAAGGTTAGACTGACCCTTTAGAAGAATTATTTCCACTTGGCACATGAAAAAGGAAATAATGTTGTTTCAGTTTTAGATTCACAAATTAATTAAACATCCATTGTATTTCCTGAAGACTCTGAGAATCCGGGTCCATTAAAAAAAATTCTAGAATAATTTTTCTTCTAGCAATAGGAAGTTAGTTTCTGCCTTTTTTTTTTTTTAAGTCTATCTTAGAAAGTAATAGCAAAGTGAAAAGCCCAAATGTTTTGGTTTTATCCATATTCACCCATGGCCATGTGGAACTGACCTTACTTGCTTACTGGTAGGATTCTGTCTCAGCCTCCATTCTATCTGTTACGTGGCATTTTAAAGCTGAAATTGCCTAGGACCTTTAATTTGACTTCCAAGCAATAGTTTGGAAAATCCCACAATGGCAAAAAAAAATTTGGCAGCCAGGGAGGAAAAGTGAGCTTTGTCAGGACAAAAGGACAGAACTAACTAACCCCTGAAAGTAATCAGACACTTTTCAAAGAAGGTTTCATAAAGTCAAAGCATGTACTCGCTGGATAGAAACTCCACACCAGCCAGTTCTCTTAGAAGGTTAAAATTACACCAATTCAATATCAGAGCTTTCAGTGCAGTGTTGATATGGAAGTGTGATACTTAATTCAGTGGGATAGAATTTTCCAGTAGAATTAAATCCAAAGCTATGGTTAATGTGAAATATAAAGAGGACATGCAGTTATCCAAGTATTTGACACGGGGAATGTGTTTGTTCATTAAAAGTGTTCAAGATATCCAGAAGTAAATTGATGATAAGCGACTTTTCCACTGAAGGGAGAGGAAAATGGTAGAAAGAAGACCAGCAAAAGGCAAAAAGAGGATTAGAGGAAAACTAAAGCAGACCTTTAATCTCCTTCTTTAATTTTTTCTTTGCTTTCTACATAAATATTCAAAAGCCTGAAAATGTGCTTTTTCATGGTCTTCCCAGAAACAAAAACATAAAAAGAAAAAAAATCCAACTGATTTAAAATTGTTGAACACTAACTTGTCAAGTCAGAACAACTTCTGGGAGAAGAATAAACTTTTAACTCCCCCAAAGTGGAAGGCAAGGCCAACTTCTCTCGTAGTTTCTTTCCTGTCTTGGAACTGTAACACACATAAAAATATATACCCTGGTAAGAAGGCAATAACAATGCTAGGAAACAAGATCGAATAGAAAACTCTTGTACACAATTGATAAAAAATTACTTTTTTTTTAATTTAAATTTCCTATTAGTATGCAAGATCCAACTCAAATTCCTTTTAAAAAATTATATGGAGAATAACCTATATGTCTAGACTGGCACCATCTATTAACAAATTTAATTTCCCCAGTCAAATAAGCCATCTTCCTTACAATATCATAAAAAAAAAATCCAGATGTCTATGGGCGCCTGGGTGGCTCAGTCAGTTAAGTGTCTGCCTTTGGCTCAGATCATGATCGGATCAAGCCCCACATCGGGCTCCACGCTCAGCAGGGAGTCTGCTTCTCCCTCTCACTCTCCCTCTGTGTTCTCTTCTCTCTCTCAAATAAATAAATAAAATCTAAAAAAAAAAAAAAATCCAGTTGTCTTGCCTTGGGAATTTCATTAGCTGATATCCACAGATAAACTGCCATCCTTAGAATTTTTATAAATTGTATCTGCAATATATGTTTATTTGAGTTAGTTTTCCTCAAGACCTAAAATAATCTTAAGTACTTGACTGGTTTCTTCCTGTGATGCTGACCCGGCAGTCAAAATCAGAAGTCCTTTTACTGTGTGATAGGCTGCCACCTAACCTAACTCTTGCTACCAAAATCCCAGGGTTCTTAAAACATTAGTGGAGTTGCCTGAAGTTGCCCTTTGAGGTAATGCACACTTTTGAGTCATCTGTCTTTAATCTCCCCTTCCTTCCCGCAACTCCCCCAACCCTTTGCTTTCCTCCCACTCTGGTGAAGGTTGCAGTATTGTGAACTCCGTCTATAGAGTTTCCATATTTTGCAGCTCCCCTGTGGAGTAGCCCCCATCCCTGGGAAGTGCAGTGACCTAGGTCTATTTCCTCAGTCACTAATAGTTGACCCCCGTCACAGTGGAGGAAGTCAGGGTTGCCAGAAGAAAGCGATTCCCTCTAGGATGGGACAGAATAACAGTAATGACATGTGATGTTGATAATTACATCCAACACTTATTGAGTACTTACTGCATGCCAATCAATATGCTAAGTTCATTTTATAAGAATATACTATTCCCTTTGGAAATTTTCAGAAGTCAGGAACTAAAGCACAGAGAAACTGAGTCATTTGCCCAATGTTGTGCATGAACACACAGCATCGGGAAGATTTTAACCCCGACAGCCCAATTCCAGAGCCTGCTTTCCCAGCAGTATTGGATGGGCCATACCGAGAGGGCAGAGTGGTGGGCCACGAAGCAAATGAGGATGGATGAGCTTTCTGAATGAACAGTGTTCCACGTATCCCAGACTCCACAGTTGCTTGAAAAGAATAAAAATCAACGTGAAGGGGATATCAAGGATGAATGCTTTCAAGACTGTACATTCATTTTACTCAGTCTAGGTGCATAAGAATACAGATGGCTGCATAATTTAAGCCAGTCTGTGTGAATGATTGACAAAATAACGAAAGCCCTTGGCCTTTGGGAAAATTGCCAGTGTGGTTCCAGATGCTTAAGAAGATGGGCTCCCTGGACGAAGCCAGGCAGGGTCCCTTAGGTGAATTAGCACCATTCTGTGAATTCCACCCCAAACATGGAGGCTATGTACTGTATTTTTATTTATTAAGCAACCATGAAAGACAAAGCTGCAGAGAATTCCCAAAGCACCAATAAACAATGGAAGAAAGCCCAACTGTTGTTTTGTTCACGCTTCAGTTTTCCCACATGCCCCTCTTCTTCTCGAACTGCAAAATTACCATTCATCCCCAAGTTGACTTTAATGAAATGTAGTAATCTGTAGGGATCATTTTCTCTTAGGAGCAAATAACAATGAAGCTTGCTATTTAAATCTCCTTTCCACTGATGCACTTGAGTATTTAAATTGCATAGTTACAAGTAATGAGCATTTCGTCGTGTTTTCTGTCTGCATCATACTGCTCTGTCCCATTATTGATGAGAAGGCATTTCATTCTGAGCTGCTCAAATGAAGCAGAAGAGAATTTTTACCTATTTTTCTTTTGTATTCTCATAAGTCTTTGGTTCTCCCAAGTCTTAGCCCAGCATCTTTCTGATGCTTATGTGCTTTCTTTAAATAATAAACAGCTCTTGGGAGTTGTCTCATCAATAATGCCTTCTGCCTGCTTTTAAAAGAACTGTCAAAATTAGTAAATCCACGACACAAGTGTTTTCCCTATCATACTTCCTCTAAATCAGGGATATTAGCTTCTTCTGCTGTGAACTTCTTTATAAAACAGTCAAGACATGATCAGCATATTTCACTTGGAGCTCAATGTGTGACTCGCCGAGTCAGTTTTTCCCAGCCAGAGGTGTCACGGTGAAAAAATGAGGATTTAAAAATAAAATTGCTGATGTTTGGTGACCCAGGCTTTGGGGTGTAGCTTTCACCCAACAATGAATTCTCAATGGTATCAAAGATTGACCGTCAGAAATCTCAGTTGAGGTACAATGTCTGTTTTTCAATTAGATTGTGCTTTTCCCTCCCTCCATGGGCTGGATTAATTGAAACACAAGGCAGTCAGATGGCCCATCCAGGTTGTGCCCTGAGTCATGGCTCAGTTTGTTCTAACAGTGTCCATCTGGCTGGCAGTCTATGTTTTCCATTCTGCTCCCCACCACCCAAGCCCCCCTCGCTGGTCTTCCTTACCGTGTCAGGGAGCGAGGGGCAACACATTTCACATACTTCCTCTATGAAAAACGGTATCTCCGCCTAGAATGCGCTAGATCTGCTCATGCCCAGGGGAGTCCAGCCTTTCACATACCACCCACCTCACACCTGTCTCTAATGACTTGATGTTGCGTTACAGTATGTTTTTTTATAAGAACGTATTTTTTTTTTTTTAAAAAAAAGGAAAACCAAGTATAAATCTGGCAGTAACTCACTGTTTTTTTGGAATAAACTCGTTTACGGACTTTGAAATGACACAGCAAAGATAAATATTTGTGAGTTATTTTTTAACAACAAGAAAGTATGAAACCTTGTTGAAAACAACGTTCAAGTAATTTAACAAAAACTGCATGAGTCTGTATTTAACATCTGAGAGGATACTTTTAGATGCAGAGAGGAGAAAAATCTCTCAACCCTTTCTTTGTCACTTGTCAAAAAAGAAATTCATGTTGTAACTTATTCATTTTTCATCACATTATTTCATATTACTATTTAAAATACATGCCAAGTGTGTATACAATATATATTTAAAGAATGATAAAACAAATACTCATTTAGCCATCATTGTCCATTAGCAATAACTTTGCTTTTCCATTATGTTGAATTTATTAATAGTAACGTAAAAATATTGGTATTCCTAAATGACACGTTTAGTTTGGCTTGATTTCACTTTTATAATACCACATATATATGCAGATTTGTGTGCATGTGATTTTCTTGTGTTGCTCAATATTAACATTTTAACATACATGATTGTTTAAATATGTGACTCTCATTTGTATTTAGAAGACACTGTGTGGCTTCCAGGTTTTTGCTTTTGTGCAAACATAGCTATGAACATTATTGTGCATTTCCTGATGCATATAGACAAGAGATTCTTTAGAATATATTCTAAAGAGTAGGATTGAAGTATTTTTAGGTAATATGCATGGCTACCTTTTACTAGGTAAAGCCAAACTGTATCCCGGAGAACCACTGATTAATGAGAATCCTAATCTTCTGAACAATTATGATCTTAGATTTAAAATTTTCTCCCAGTAGATTGTCAAATGGCAACTAATTGTGATAATACCTTTATTTCTATAATTTTCAAATTTTTTTAAAGTTTTATTTTAATTCCATTTAGTTAACATACAGTATAATATATATTTCAGGCCTACAATACAGTGGTTCAACACTTCCATACATCACCCAGTGCTCATTTCAACAACTTCACTCCTTAATCCCATCACCTATTTAACCCATCCCCTCATCCACCTCTCCTCCAGTACCCATCAGTTGGTTCTCTATAGTTAAGAGTTTTGTTGTTTTGTTTGTCTCTCTTTTTAAGCTCCCTTTGCTTGTTTCTTTTGTTTCTTAATTCTCATATGAGTGAAATCATATATATTTGTCTTTCTCTGACTCATTTCACTTAGCATTATATTCTCTACCTCCATCCATGTTGTTGGAAATGGCAAGATTTCGTTCTTTTTTTATGGCTGAATAAAATTCCATTAATATATGTATCTCCCACTTCTTCTTTATCCATTCATTAATCAATTAATTTCCATTAATCAATGGACACATGGGCTGCTTCCATACCTTAGCTATAGGAAATAATGCTGCTTAAGCATGGGGTGCATCCTTTGATTAGTGTTTTCGTATTCTTCGGACAAATACCCAGTAGTGTGATTGCTGGTCATAGGGTAGCTCTAATTTTAAATTTTGGAGGGAATTCCATACTGTTTTCCACCAGTTTGCATCCCACCAACAATGCAAGAAGATTCCTTTTTCTCTTCCCTTACTGTTTTTTGTGTTGATTTTAGCCATTGTGACAGGTGTGAAGTGATATCTATTGTAGTTTTGCTTTGCATTTCCCTGGAGGTAAGTGATGATGAACATACTTTCATGTGTCTATTGGACATCTGTGTGTCTTCTTTAGAGAAATGTCTGTTCATGTCTTCTGCCCACTTTTTGACTTGATTATTTCTTTTTTGGGTGTTGAGTTTTAAAAGTTCTTTATAGATTTCGGACACTAACCTTTATTGGACATGTCATTTGCAAACATCTCCCATTTCATTGGTTGCCTTTTAGTTTTGTTGATTGTTTCCTTCTCTATGCAGAAGAATTTTATTTTGATGTAGTCCCAATAGTTTACTTTTACTTTTGCTTCCTTTGCCTCAGGGGACCTATCTAGAAAAATGTTGTTATAGGTGATATCAGAGAACTTCTACCTATGTTCTCTTCAAGGACTTTTATTGTTTCAGGTCTTATATTTAGGTCTCTAATCCCTTTTGAGTTTATTTTGTGTATGGTGTAAGAAAGTGGTCCAGTTTTATTCTTTTGAATGTAGCTGTCCCACTTTCCCAACACCATTGGTAAAAGAGACTATCTTTTTCCCACTGTATATTTTGCTTTATTTGTTAATTAATTGACATATAATCACAGGTTTATTTCTGGACTCTTTGTTCTATAGATCTATGTGTCCAGTACCATACTGTTTTGATTACTAGAGCTTTGTAGTATATTTTGAAATCTGGGATTCGGTTACCTCCAGTTTTGTTTTTCTTTTTCAAGATTGCTTTGGCTATTCAGGGTCTTTTCTGGTTCCATACAAATTGTAGGATAATTTGTTCTCATTCTGTGAAAAATGCTACTGCTTTTTGATAGGCATTGCATTAAATCTGTAGGTTGCTTTGGGTAGTATGGATATTTTAACAATACTTGTTCTCCAAGTATTGGAGAGCCTTTTCCATTTGTTTGTGCCATGAGCCTTTTCCATTTGTTTGTGTCAATCTTCAGTTTGTTTCATCAATGTTTCATAGTGTCAGAGTACAGGTTTTCACATTTTGGCTAAGTTTATTCATACATATTTTATTATTTTGGTGTAATTGTAAATGGAATTGGTTTATTATTATTATTATTATTATTATTATTAATTGTTAGTTTCAGAGGTAGAATTTAGTGATTCATCAGTTGCATATAACACCCAGTGCTCATTACATCCAGTGCCTTCCTTAATACCCATCACCCAATTATCCCTTCCCCCACCCACTTCCCCTCCAGCAACCCTCAGTTTGTTTCCTATAGTTAAAAGTCTGCTATGGTTTGCCTCCCTCTTTTCATCTTATTTTATTTTTCCTTCCCTTCCCCTATGTTCATCTGTTTTGTTTCTTAAATTCCACAAATGAGTGAAAACATATGGTATTTCTTTTTCTCTGACTGACTTATTTTGTTTAGCATAATACCCTCTAATTCCATCCACATCATTGCAAATGGCAAGATTTCATTCTTTTTGATAGCTGAGTAGTATTCCATTGTATGCTACATATGTATGCATGTATGTGTGTATATGTATGTATGTGTGTGTGTGTATATATATATATATATATACCATTTCTTCTTTATCCATTCATCCATCGATGGACATCTGGGCTCTTTCCATAGTTGGCTTTTGTGGACATTGCTGCTATAAACATTGGGGTGCAGGTGCCCCTTCAAATCACTGTTTGTATCCTTAGGATAAATAAACTCAACACCCAAAAAACAAATCCAGTCAAGAAATGGGATTATTTTCTTAATTTCTCTTTCTGTTGCTTCATTATTAGTGTATAGAAATGCAACAGATTCCTGTACATTGATTTTGCATCCTTTGACTTTACTGAATTCATATATCAGTTCTAGTAATTTTTAGTAGAGTATTCAGGGTTTTCCATATATAGAGTATCACGTCATCTGCAAATAGTGAAAATTTGAGTTCTTCCTTGCCAGTTTGGATGCCTTTTATTTCTTTTTGTTGTCTGATTGCTGTGGTTAGGACTTCCAGTACACGTTGAAAAGAAGTGCTGAGAGTGGACATCCGTGTCTTGTTCCTGATCTTAGGGGGAAAGCTCTCAGTTTTTCACCATTGAGAATGATGTTCTCTGTGGTTTTTTTCATGTTAGGCTTTTATTATGTTAAGGTATGTTTCCTCTAATCCTGCCTTGTTGATTGTTTTTATCATGAATGGGTGTTGTACTTTGTTAAATGCTTTTCTTACATCTATTGAAATAATCATACGGTGTTCATCCATTCTCTTTTTGGTATGATGTAAACATTGGTTTGTGAATATTGAACCACATTGCAACCCAGGAATAAATCCCACTTGATCGTGGTGAATGATTTTTTTAATGTACTATTGGAATTTGTTGCCTAACCTCTTGCTGGGGATTTTTGCATCTATGTTCATCAGAGATACTGACTTGTAGTTCTTCCTTTTTTTTTTTTTGAAGTGTCTTCATCTGGTTTTGGTATCAGGATAATGCTGGTCTCATAGAATGAATTTGGAAGCTTTCCTTCCTCTTCTATTTTTTGGAATAGTTTGGGAAGAATAGGGGTTAACTTTCTTTAAATGTTTGGTAGAATTCACCTGTGAAGCCATTTGGTCCTGGACTTTTGTTTGTTGGGACTTCTTTTGATTATTGATTCAATTTCATTGCTGGTGATCCAATTTCATTGCTGGCGATCAGTCTTTTCAAATTTTCTTTTTCTTCCTGCTTCGGTTTTGGGAGGTTATATTATTGAAGGAATTTATCCATTTCTTATAGTTTGTCCAATTTGTTGGCATATAATTTTTCATAATATTCTCTTATAATCCTTTGTATTTCTGCAGTGTTGGTCATTTCCCCTCTTTCATTTCTGATTTTGAGTCCTCTATTTTTTTAATCTTTTTTGTTTTGTTTTGTTTTGTTTTTTGGTGTTGATGATTCTGGCTAATGGTTTATCAATTTTATTAATCTTTTCAAAAAGCCAGCTCCTGCCTTCATTAATCTGTTCTATTGTTTTTGTTTTGTTTTGTTTTGTTAGTTTCTATTTCATTTCTGCTCAAAACTTTATTTTATCCTTCTTTCTACTGGTTTTGTGTTCTTTTTTTTTTTTTAATTTTTTTATTGTTTTAATCCTCATACATTACATCATTAGTTTTAGATGTAGTGTTCCATGATTCATTATTTGTGCATAACACCAGTGCTTCATGCAGAACGTGCCCTCTTTAATACCCATCACCAGGCTAACCCATCCTCCCACCCCCCTCCCCTCTAGAACCCTCAGTTTGTTTCTCAGAGTCCATCGTCTCTCATGGTTCGTCTACGCCTCCGATTTCCCCCCCTTCATTCTTCCCCTCCCGCTATCTTCTTCTTTTTTTTTTCTTAACATATATTGCATTATTTGTTTCAGAGGTACAGGTCTGAGATTCAACAGTCTCACACAATTGTTCTTCTCTTTCTAGCTCCTTTAAGTGTAGGTGTAGGTTGTTTATTTGACATTTTTCTTGTTTCTTGAGGTGGGCCTGTATTGCTATAAACTTCTCTCTTAGAATGGATTTGCTACATCCCAAAGATTTTTGGACCACCGTGTTTTCATTTTCATTTGTCTCCATGTATTTTTGTTTAATTTCCTCTTTGATTTCTTTGTTGACCCATTCATTGTGGCATGTTACTTAACCTCTATATATTTGTGTTCTTTTCAGATTTTTTCTTGTGGTTGACATCTAGTTTCATAGTGTTGAGGTTGGAAAAGATGCATGATATGACTTCAGTCTCTTTTAATTTGCTGAGACTTGTTTTGTGGCCTAATATGTGATCTATTCTGGAAGATGTTCCATGTGCCCTTAAAAAGAATATGTATTCTGGTGTTTTAGATTAGAATGTTCTAATATATCAGTGTGATCCCTCTGGTCCATTGGGTTATTCAAAGCCACTCTTTTTGTTGTTGATTTTCTGTTTGGGTGATCTATCTATTGATGTAAGTGGGATATTAAAGTCTACTACTATTTTTATGTTACTATCAATATTTCCTTTATATTTGTTGTAGATGGTTTGTATATTTGGGTATTCTCATGTTAGGTCCATAAATATTTACAGTTGTAATATTTTTTTCTTGGATTGTTCCCTTCATATTTATATTGTGTCCTTCCTTGGCTCTTTTTACAATCTTTGTTTTAAAGTATATTTTATATATTTGGGTATTCCCATGTTAGGTACATAAATCTTTAAATTGTAAAATTTTTTCGTTGAATTGTTCCCTTCATAATTATATTGGGTTCTTACTTGGCTCTTCTTACAGTCTTTGTTTTAAAGTCTATTTTGTCCAATGTAAGTATTGCTACCCCAGTTTTCTTTCATGTTCATTTGCATGAACAAACCTTCAGGTGTTAGCGTATTTAGGCTTCAGTTCAGTTGTCTGCAATGGCTTTCTTTACCTACTTGGGCGGGGTTTGGTCCCTTTGTTGTTAATGGACAAATTTGGAGCTTCCTTGGCCTTGAGTTGGGTCAGATCATGCTTGCCAGAGGTGCAGCCACACCAAATTTCAGGGAAATTTCTCTGTGCTGTCCTCCGAGAAGATTTTACCGGCAGGCAGGGCCTACAACCTCGACCAGCTGTCTGTCCCCAGCCCACTCCTGGGGCCCAAGTGGGACTTGTGTATGTGCTTATATTCCCCTCTCCCCAGGGCTGGAGTGACTTTGGAGTGCTCCTGCCCCCTATCAAGGCTGCTTGCACTATGCCATACTTGTGGCTCTGTGTTGGATGGACTCCTGGATAATGCTTGTTGGATGGGTTAGGTCTGTAGGAGAACACAGAGGTGGGGGTGGGCTGCAGGGTGTTAGTAAGTTTTGTGCTAATCTGCTTTGTAGGGGCACCTCTTGCTTTTGAGAACTGCTGAGGGTGGGTTGGAGGGGCATGTCCACAAGAGAATGCTGGGGCAGGGGGCACTGTTAGCAAGCTATGTGGAGAGTGTTTGTGTGGAGTTGGTTCCTACAGGTGTTAGTGTATCTAGGCTGGGGGGTGGGGGTGGGGGAGGGAAATGGTACCTGCCAGCCCTTTTGTTTTTGGAGATGTCTCCTAAAGATGTCTGCCCTTCCAACACATGCTGTGAAATTAGTAAACAAATCTCCCTCCTGTACATTCTAATAATTTTTCAAATTACTACTTTTATACTGTATTTCAGCAGGGCTGTTTGTTGTGCTATCTCTTTGGGGAGGGGCGGGGGCTCAGTTTCCTGTTGCCCTCAGGATCTCCCAGAGCTGTGCTTGCTGATTTTTAAAGCTCCAGGTGTTAAGCCCCCTCTCCCCCCATTATAAGACTCACAAAGTTAAGCCCCTCTGTTTTCCAAGCCAAATGTTATGGGGATTCACCTTCCAGTGAAGGTCCCCCATGCCTGGGGATCTGGTCTGCTCCTCTCCCTTCTCAGTGCTTGCAGTGTCCCTCTCTCCTGTGGACAGTTTCAAGGGTTCTTCTCTTTTTCAATGTAGCTTCTTCTCCATGTTTAGCTGTGGCAAGTCCGTTCTGCCAGTTTTGGGGTCATTTTCTGGGTTATTTACACTGATGTGGGTGCTGTGTAGGTGTATCCATGGGATGAAGTGAGCTTAGGATCCTCCTACTCCACCATCTTCCCCAGAAGTCTAATAATTTATTTATAAATTCACTTTTACGTGTTCTGGACACTAACTTTTATCAGTTGTAAGCGTTAAGTGTGGCTGATATTGTGTCTTAGTTTGCTTGTTTTCTCACTCTCTTTATGGTCTTTCATGAAGAACAGAAGTTCTTAATTTTAATGTGGTACAGTATAGCCATTTTTCCTTATTTTTATAATTATTTTCATTTGACAGTATGTTGCCACCACTACAGAATAGATACATTTTCCTATTTAATCTTCAATTTTTAAAAATGTTTTTTTGTCACTTAATTTTTTGACCAGTCTTGAAATTATTTTTAATTAACCGTTCCAAAACCAATCCACTGATCTATAATTTCATTTCTATCATATTTCCATATTTCCATATGCACATGGTTCTGTTTCTGGATTCTTTATTCATTGCATTCATGTATCTGTTTTTTTGCCTCTTATATTGACTGTATTGGTTACTATTGCTATTGACTAAGAATTCCATGTAGTAGGGTAAATCTTCCTGGTCTAATTTTTTTCTTCAGAGTAACTGGCCATTTATGGAGATTTGCTCTGCACATATGATTTTAAATCTGCTTATCTAGACCATGAAAAACTATTTTGGAAATTTTTTTGGAAATAGCAGGAATCTCTGGATCATTTGGGGGGAAAACTGCCAAATTTATGATACTGAGTTCCCCCAATCAATATACATGGTCTAACTCTCCATTTATTTATGTCATCTTGCATATTTTTCAGTTAATAGACTAGTTTTCATAACAGATTTATATATTGCTTCTAGATTTATTCCTAGGCTACATTTTTGCTGTCATTGTACATAGTATCTTTTATTTGGCAATTTCTAAGCACTATTTGCTAGTGCATAAAATAAAAGTGACTTAGTACCTTGAATCTTTTATCCAGCACCTTGTTAAATTACCTTATTAATCTCCATGATTTGTAGATTTCTCTGGGTTTTCTCTTTACTTTAAGATAAGGATGGTGTTGCAGGAAACAAACTGAGGGTTGCTGGAGTGGGGGGTGGGGTGGGAGGGATGGGGTGACTGGGTGATAGACACTGGGGAGGGTATGTGCTCTGGTAAGCGCTGTGAATTGTGCAAGACTGTTGAATCTCAGATCTGTACCTCTGAAACAAATAATGCAATATATGTTAAGAAAAAAAAAAAGAAGAAGAAGAAGGTAGCGGGAGGGGAAGAATGAAGAGGGGGAAATCGGAGGGGTAGACGAACCATGAGAGACGATGGACTCTGAAAAACAAACAGGGTTCTAGAGGGGAGGGGGGTGGGAGGATGGGTTAGCCTGGTGGTGGGTATTGAGGAGGGCACATTCTGCATGGAGCACTGGGTGTTGTGCACAAACAATGAATCATGGAACACTTCATCTAAAACTAATGATGTAATGTATGGGGATTAACATAAGAATAAAAAATTAAAAAAAAAAGAAAGATAAGGATGGTGTTGTTGTGCACCCTGGCAAAGTCTGGGCGAAATGTACATCCAATTTAGATCTGAGATGCATGTGATAAGCTGTAAAACACTGATATAGAGAAGAATGAGACCAGTGCACAAGCCACCCAGGTATCCTCAAACTGGGATATCGCTGAAGGTGCTTGTGTAGAAGACGTCTGAGTGATCTCTTTTGAGTCATCCTTTTCATTGCTCAAGTTTGAATCAAACTATCCAAGAGCTTCTTCCACAGGTTTGTTACTCTCTGTTATCTTCTGGTTCAAAAATTAATGTTGAATAACTAATGAAAAACATTTTTCCCTTATAAAGAGCAAATGAAATATAATAGAACATTAAACAAACATTATAAGGTAGATAAATGATAACATTGTACATGAATACAAAATGTTTTGAAAGCATCCCTCCATTAAGTTCATTTTTCTGCAACAAATATTTATTGAGGGCCTCATATATGCAAGACACTGAGCCATTAAGAAAAGTATTTGTTTGGTCATCCCTGTCCCAGGAAAATTAAGAAGATAGTAAGTTTAACTAATTTAAGCCATCAATCTTAGAAACAGAAATAACCCCCACCCCTGTCTTTATTCTGTAATAGGTTTTTCACCCTGATTTATTGGATAATTGCCTAATCCGTATTGAATATGTAGACAAGAATTCATCAACCTGAAGTACTTAAATGTATTCATCTTTGAAGGAAAATTCCAACTAGCTAACCATTATGTCCTAATTCATTAGCTATGGTCATCACTCAACACTTTCTAAGGAAAAGGCATACAAAGAAAATACTCATGAGAGTTCTCTTTCTTACTCAATGAAAATTCTCATATTTTTCAGTTCATGTCTAAAACATGAAAATACTATTATAATGTGTAGCCAACCCAGATACAGAAAGTTCTAGGGATATAATTCCCAGCTCTACCTCTTATAGGAAGTGAATCCCTTTAAGCCTAAGAAACCCCTGTACATGGTGTGGATCTTCAATAACTGTTATCTTCTCACTTTCCCTCTCCGTTATCCTTGTGATGGGGGGGTGGAGGTGGGGTAATAGCTTTCAGAGGAGGTAATACTTTGAAGACTTAATTCCATGTTAGGTATTTGAAAGATTCAAAATATTAAATGTCCTTTTAATTTAGTTCCATGTTTATTTGAGTTACTGAAGTTTCGTACACTTGTTCCCTCTGCTAGTAATACAGGAATATATTTATATATAATAAGTGCAAACAACATTGATGTATATTTGGTTAAAGTGCAGATCCTCCCCTGTTGCCACCCAATCTCATTTCCCACTCAAGAGAGAATGAAAACAGCATACTTTGCAAACTTTAGAACATTTTTCATACATAAATACATATATGGACAAAAAGTTAGAATGTATAGAATACATGGTTTTTGTTGTTTTAATAGAAATGGAATCATAAATATTTCTGTAAAATTATTTTCTCATCATAATAGGTCTTAAAGATGTTGCCATGTTTATATTTTCAGATCTTTACCATTCAACTGCCACAGAGTAGTTTTTTGTATAGCTTTGGATAGGGACATCTGGTGGTTAAGTGTCTGCCTTTGGCTCAGGTCATGATCCCAGGGTCCTGGAATCCAGTTCCGCATTGGGCTCCTTGCTCAGCAGGAACCTGCTTCTCCCTCTGCCTGCCACTCCCCCTTGCTTGTGCTCTCTCTCTGACAAATAAATATATAAAATATTTAAACATAAATATATAGCTTCAGATATTATCTAACCATTTACTTATTGATGAAAATTTATAATATTTACATCTATGTATATATTTTATATCACCCTGCAGTGACTATCCCTATACATGCCTCCTTTTACAACAGTGAACAAGTATCAGAGAAGATACTTGTACATCCTATTTTCCCAAAGGGAAAATAAATCCTACCAAGACCTCCCCACTTACACAATATTATATTAGCAGAATCAGACTCATGGTCCCAGAAACTGATTACTTCCTCCCTTAATCCATAGTATACATCCAGAAGATTCCTTTAAATTCAGTTATGTGTTCCTCAGTATGTCATTCTAGAAAATTCTCATGTCCAAGTACTCTATATTTTCCCAAGTCAATCAACTGTATCAGATTCTGCAAGATTCATTCTCTGGATAAGTTATGATTTCTAGTAGCCAAGAGTTGCCTAATACATGCTACAATTCAAGATGCTAATGGTAGAAAAAAATTGCTTAAATTTGGCTGAATGCAGGTTAGCTGAAACCCAGCTATCCAAATAAAAAATTTATTAAAAAATTAATGTGTACAAGAACTCTGTTAAAAATGAATATATGTGGGAGCTGGTTTTTCAGGTATTAATTCTTTTGTTGCATATCGTGCAACCATCATTACCTTTTTAGTATTTGTACAGACCATTTTTGAAAAACACAAAGTGTGTGTACTACATATTATATAAATATTTATGTCCTACCTGCCAGTATAAATGAGATCATAACATTATTTTGTAATTTACCATAATTTATTTAGGCTGTTTTTGTTGCATGTTTTGGAAAACTTGAATTTTTGCCATGTTAGAATTTTGCGATATCTTTCTCTAATTTTTCAGTACCAGTTATCAAGAAATTATTCCTATATTGCTTGCTTAACTACCTATTTTACCTGTATTTTTAATTCATTCTTAGACAATTATTTCTACTCTTTCATTTTTGATAGAGAAATGTTAGAATAACCTAAATGTCAAACAAAAGTGGTGAAAGAAAGAATAGAAAGAAAGAGAGAGAAAGAGAAAGAAAGAAAACCCTGTTCCATTTTTTCCTTGCACAAAGATGAAAATATAGCCAAATAAGCAGAATAAGCATAATTGTTTTTGAATTGATATTTTTAAAGTAGAAAAATTCCATCCTTTGAAACTTTAGTTCTTTTTTATTTATGATTCATTATTTGCTTCCTTTTCTACTTTTCCATGTTAGAAATGGGTTTTATTTTAAAAATAAAAAATATGAGTGATTAAAAGAGAGCAGGAAAAAAGCCTAGAATTTTACCATTCTGAACTATCCATTAACCTTTTTGTTATCTGACTTAGCCTTTCTAAAAGATAAAGTATGTTTGGGGCGCCTGGGTGGTTCAGTCGTTAAGTGTCTGCCTTCGGCTCAGGTCATGATCCCAGGGTCCTGGGATCGAGCCCCACATCTGGCTCCCTGCTCAGCGGGGAGTCTGCTTCTCCCTCTCCCTCTCCCCCTGCTTGTGTTCCCTCTCTCGCTGTGTCTCTCTCTGTCAAATAAGTAAATAAAAATCTTTAAAAAAAATTAAAAATAAAAATAAAAGATAAAGTATGTTTAGGAAAAATATATATATATATATTTATATATTAATCTGTGTGTCTTATTTGTCAGCAGAAAGGGGATCATATCATTATTTTGTAACCTAAGATAATTTATTTAGGCAACTTATTAAATGTTAGATATTTATTTTTTTCCAACATCTTCTTATCTTAACAGAGTATGCAAGAATAATTTTTATATCAATTATGTGTAAAAACAAAAAAGTAGAGAATAATAGAAATGATTGGTTAAACATGAAAAGAACATGACTGAACATACTATTGGGTATTAAAAGGCAAAAGTAGAAAAATATCCATATATTGGAAAAGAATACATAATGATGTATGATTGTCTTTAAAGTGCCTCACGGTCTACCAAAGATGACTAATACCAGAAAAAACAGTGTCTAGGAATTTTCATTTAAACCCCATCATCATTTCAGCCAAAATGACCTGTTGACCAACTTGCTTTTAACTAAATTGCTTTCAACAAATTATGTTCTATAAAATTGCATTTGTTCAAATTGCTTTTTTTTTTAAGTGGTCATCAAATCATATCAAGGACAGAACTAGAAATCTAGATGCAGTTTTTTTCATGCTTAGTTCTTTTCTCCAGCTCAGTCTCTGTTGGTGTTTCTCTATCTCTTTTTCTCTCTGTGATCATCCTTATTCTTATATTTTATGATGAATCAATTCCTATCCAGGATCATGTGGTTCTTTTTGTGAATGTGGACACCCTTTGAAAGATTACCTTCTTCATGCCATGCCTTCAGAAATACTGTAGAGTGATGGCTTTTTGACCATATTATATCTAACTCCAACTTTCAGTTTATCTTCTAGTTTGGGAATGCTCCTTTCAGTAATTTCAAACTAAATTTCATGTATCATCTTTTTGCTTCTCCTTATCAGATGAACACTAAACATTTCTAGTAAACTCTTGAATAAAACTTCTGGTGCTATATAACCAATGAACAAATCAACTAGGCTATTCCATTGTGTCTTGCAAAATTTTATGATAGCACACTCTTCCCACATATACCCAGAACACTCTATTTCTCCATCCTTATAGCTCCATCCTCTAATTCCTAGAGTTATCTGCACAATGTTATTCTCACAATAGCAATGTAATAGAAAAAACAAATTATTAATATACCAGCATTCACAGCTTCTCTCTCCTGAATTCCAGGGATTCTTGTTTGAAAGGTCATTTATTGGCCTCTTCACCACGGCCCCAAATCCAAATAGCAGGCCCGAAATCCCCATAGTCTGTGAGACTATATTTTCCAATGGTTGCACAGGGCAAGGCAATGGTATAGTATGATAGGTAGTTTGGAAGAGATGTGGTGGATGTGGTGCATGACAGTGTGTTGAGTGAGGGTTAAGAAAGCAGTAGGAGCAAGTGAAATAGAATGGCATAAAGGAATAGGAACATTTTTATTTTATTGTATGTATGTGTGGTTTTCTTGAGTGTATAATATAGAAAGAGGAAATTTTATCTAGAAAACAGGTCATGTTAAACTTCCTATGTCATGTACCGAGCAAAATGCCTGGGCTAGACTTGTTAAGAAGGTAGAAAGCAATAATGCCTCAAAGCTTCTGGAGTCAGATCTGTGTTTCCTTTTAGTGTGACTCTGCAGAGACTGGGTCTCTGTGGGGACACAGCTTATAAATATGATTGCCTGCTCAAGAGCTGAATAGCATGTCTTGACCACTTTCTCACACAAGTAAAATTAGAATAAAACCACCCTTACCTGATGACTCGCTCCCAGGGAACACTCCAGTACCAAGGGGCAAGTCTGGCTCCCTTGCCCTTAGTTTTGCTCCATCCACCTAACAGAAATTTGCATAACAATCACCAACTATATTCTAGCTGAGATTCCTGTCAACTCTATTGTAAGCCCATATCTTATTTTGCATTAATCCCTTTTAACCTAACTACAGCACACTCAGCATCTCATTTGACTATGGAACACAAATCTGTCATCTGAGCAATATTAAAGTCTTGCCATAACAAGGTTTTTTAGTGAAGAATGTTATGCTCTGATTTATGCTTTTAAGGATCAGGGAAGTTGCTGTTGAAGACTCTGTGGGCCCTGTCAGTTTGCAACACAAAGTCTGTGCCCAATACCTTGAGATTCCCTAGCAGACAGAGTCATGATGAATAAGAGAGCAACTCTCATTTTAGCTAACTGACATTTTAAAAACTCATATAAAAAAGTAAGAAAAAGGCAGACGACTCAAAAGAAAAATTGGATAGTATATTTCCAATAAATGGATGGCACTTCATGGAAATGGATATCCAAATGACCCATACATAGCTTAAAAGATGCTATAAATCATTCATTGTTAGAGAAATCCAAATTAAAACCGTAATAAGTATCACTATATACCCGAATTGCTAAACAAACATAAAGCACCACCACCACTACCAGTTAAAAGCCCCTGTCAAGTGTGTGGAGTAATTAGAATTCTCATGCTCTGCTGGTGGAGCTGTAAACGTCTTTGGAAAGGTTTGGCGGCATCTGTAAGACAGCTGGAACTGACTCAGCTGCCTGTGAGACCTGCCACTGGGTGATTGAAATTGACAAAGGTGGGAATAGTTACACCACAGAAACTGACACATGCCACGAATCAGAGTTTGCTTCCTTTGTTTAGTTTTTTTCCCTAGAGACCTAATAGTTAAATATCAGCACATCACTGACTAAATTTAAGCATACACATTCTTGGCTGAGAAACTCATATTCTTAACACAGATATTTCTATCAATGGTAAAGTGTGGAATAATGAAATATTATATAGCAGTAAGAATAGCAAGAGGCAATAACATGGATGGATCTACAAAGATAATAATGAGGAAAATAAGCCAGAAAAAGAAGAGCATATAATGTATGATTCTATGTATATAAAGTTCAAACTTAGCCTGAAGTGATCTGTGGTATTATGTCCATAGTAGTCAGAAAAGGAGGTGGTAGGGACTGGTAGTGGGAGAAAGTGTTCCAAATATGTTTTCTTTTTTGATATGTGTGCTGATTTCATGGGTGTGCTCACTTTGTGAAAATTTATCAAGCTTACTCCCAGGCTTTGGGTACTTCTGTGTTTGTATGCTATCTTTCAATAATTTTGCTTTAAGTAGTAAAGTAAGGAAATTCACATAACACAGATCTAATAAATGTTCACTTGTATATTATTAAAGGTAAAGGAACTAAGTTTCTTTATTTCAAATCTCTGGGCAGGATATTTAACAACTTCCATTATTGGTGTAGAAGAACAATTTATATCTCATCTTTAAATATTAATTATTTTTAAAAATATTCTCTAATTTGGATAATACAACTCATATTATATTTGGTGTTACTGAGATTGGAAAGGGAAAATCTCTAGAACCTCAGTTTCCATATTTTATTGTATATAAGAGTCACCTGGGGGATTTCTTATAAAATTAGATACCTGAGCTCCCTTGAGGGGTGCCTGTTTGGCTCAGTCGGTTAAGCGTCTGCCTTCAGCTTAGATCTGATCCCAGGGTCCTGGGATTGAGCCCTGCCTGCATCGGGCTCCCTGCTCAGTAGGGAGCCTGCTTCTCCCTCTCCCTATGCCTGCCTCTCTGCCTACGTGTTCTCTCTCTATCTCTCTGTCAAATAAATAAATAAAATCTTTTTTTTTAAGATTTTATTTATTTATTTGACAGAGAGAGACACAGCGAGAGAGGGAACACAAGCAGGGGGAGTAGGAGAGGGAGAAGCAGGCTTCCCGGCGGTGCAGGGAGCCCGATGTGGGGCTCGATCCCAGGACCCTGGGATCACAACCTGAGCCGAAGGCAGACGCTTAACAACTGAGCCACCCAGGCGCCCCTAAATAATATCTTTAAAAAAATAAATAAATGTTTATGCAGTTGAAATTATCCTGGTCTAAAAGGAATTATTAAAATATATTTTCATGTAAATTTTGAAAGATATATTATAATGGAAGGAGTAGTAAAAGAATTACCAAGTATAAATACAAACAGAAATATATAAGTTGTTAGGGTATTTATTTATAAATTTTTGGTTAAAAAACTTACTTTAACTCATTTTCGGCAGACAAAATACACCCTAGAGAATGGAAAATTAATCCTAGGTATATCAGGATTATTTGCAACCATGCTGGGAAAACATGTTACTTCAGTTTATTTTGCTCTATAGATAACTTTCTTATGTCACATGGAGCTGCCTACAATTCTGTTTTAATAAAGGCTGGTGTGAGTGGGGAAATAAGTACAGTATTATTAAGGAAATCAAAGTATCATCAAAGGAAACACAACCAATGAACATTTAAGTATATAAAAATGGAACCAATTCTTATAAATTATAATAGGGTAATGACACATGTAAATGACAGGATATATGACAATATAGCTGATAAAAGCTTGATCTCAAACACACACACACACACACATACACATACATAAAGATACCAGCCACAATCTGATGATTAAGTAGTCATTAGAGTTAAAAACAAAACAAAACAAAGAAACTTACCCATAAGGAAATAGAAATCATCAGTCATACAAAAAAAAAAAAAAAAAAAGCACAGAAACACAAAAACAATTTTGTTACCATTACAAATACACAATGCTGCCTAAACTTATAGTGCTACATACTGGCTCATTCCTCATCTCTGAAGGGCAACCAGTTTTACTGTAACAATACTGTTGAGGATCCAGCGACATGAATAATATAATTTAGTATCTATATTAAAATGCACTATAGAATTATGCACATTAGGAAACATAAGTATTCTGTAAATTGCAGAAGTCAAAATAAGAGTATATGTTTTAACAAATTATAAGTGTGTAAAATGAATAGTAGCAAGAATTGAAATAGAAATTAATATTTTTGCTTCTCATATTCACAAGTGTTTTGTTTTCTTCATAAAGTTTCTTAAGCATCTTAGGCAATAGATAATTTAAATTCCTGACACACTATTTATCAATAGAAAAAGAAGGCTTATCTTATATAAGGAAGGGTTATTTTTGTTTCTTTCCGTTCATAAGCCCAGAATCAGCTTCCTCTGACAGTTATCTATTCATTTCTTTGTGGACGATACAATCTCTCAGAATAACTTTTACCTCATCTTCTTGGCATCTCAACCTAAAATCTAAGGCAATAAGATCACATTTCAGCATTTCCCTTACTAAGGATTTTTATTAATCAAGACACTTGCTGTTCTCAAAACACCTAATGACACTCTATATGGAACACTATCCACCATTTTCTAGATTTGGGAGTCCCATTCTGCTAGCTTCACCAGATGCTATGCTCTTGCCTTCACTGGACTTACAGTCATATCCACTTACCTGTTGATTACTCATATGTTCCCAAAGAATAGGATAAAGGATATGCCCCAACAAATACAACTCTTTGTTCCTGGCTGGGTTTCTGCCTAAATCCTGTTTGCCAAATGTTCATTCAGCTGGTCAGCTGTGAAGGCCTCAAGAATTGCACGTGTCCTTTTCCTGAAGGTCTAAAGCAGAACTAACCTCCCTTCACAGTACTCATACCCCAATCTGACTTTTCTAAATTCTCCATAAGGAAAGAGGCATAAAAACAAAGGGAAAAAAAATTTTTAAATGTATGATCTCAGACATTCTTTTAAATTCTTTCACTGTTGCCTGATGACCTATTGCTCTCCAAGGGCAGGGTTGAAATGGGACATTATTTGGTCACCAGACTGCTTAATCTTAGCATTTCAGAACTCACCCTGATGAGAAATGTGCGAGGAGAGAAAGTATGGTCAACGTTTGAAGTCTGAAAAATATTTTCTGAATATATGCTTAATAATGCCTGTTAACTAGCTGAGCAGCATCTCTAAGGTTTTTTCTTTTTCCCTAGTATTTCACTTTCCCCCTTTTCTTGGAAAAAAATTAAAGATATTTACATAGTTTCTTCATGTACTCCAGTTTATTAAGAAACTTTAGACTTGAGTAAGGGGGAAAATGTAAAAACAGCTCGTGAAATATCTGGGAAAGGCACCTAGAGGAAAATTTAAAGGGTGTGTGCGAATAACATTTATATGAAAATTTAAAAAGACTATCATCATTGTTTCCAGACCATTATATTGCTCAGCTACGTAATTTCTACTGGAACATAAGGAAGTGGGCAAGCAGAGGGAAAGCTTGAAACTTGAAAGGTAAGTTATAACTTTGCACTGATAGCTTTCAAGAGGAAATTAATTAAGTCTCTCTTAATAGTAGGATAATAAGGGGAAATAGAAGTCTACAGAAGATAGAGAAAAAGGCTGTAAAATTTTTGATACTTAAATAAGGTACTTTAACTCCCACATGAGGAGCCAGTGAAAAGTACCATAAAATCAGTATGCCCCAGTAAAAACTAAGGATAAACTAATTTTACTCAAGAATGAGAGAAAACCAGCATGAATAATAATTGAAGATTAGGGGAAATGTACTTACTCACACTTAACTTAAAAAAAAATCTGACCTAAATTATATATTATTCATTTAAATGCACATTATTTAAATGCACTAGATAGTAATTCTAGTAGACACTAAGTATAGCTCTTTCAAGCACTCTTGGTGTTTTAAAAGAATAGAAAAGGGGCATTGGTTTAAATCTCTCAGTTAATCATTCTTATAGGAAGTCTAGAGGTCAATATGAGGATTTAGCACAGTTCTCTCCATATACCTGGTAGACAAATATAGAAATTTGAAATATACTGTCCAGAAGATAATTTTTTTGAATCCGTGAGTTGCAGCCTACAAAATACATAAAGATATATATATTTTTTAAGATTTTATTTATTTATTATTTGACAAGGAGGGGGAGCGGCAGAGGGAGAGGGAGAAGCAGGCTTCCTGAAGAGCAGGGAGCCTGATGCGGGGCTCGATCCCAGGACCCCAGATCATGACCTGAGGCAAAGGCAGACGCTTAACCAACTGAGCCACCCAGGCACCCCCATAAAGATATATATCTTTTAAATATCAGTGTAAATATATACAAACTGTTCTTTAAATTTTTAGCTAGGTCGGCTTTGCCAGCTAGTAACTTTAGAAAACTTAGAGAAGCCTACTCAGTATTTGCTATCATGATTAGGATTCTTCATCTTTGAAGCATATTTTCAGTGAATAATATTCTAAGCTCTACGTCAGATTGAGAGAAGAAAGACAATTGTATTCTTGAACTTTCCTGGATGGATTCAGATGTTACAGTCTTTTTTAAATTTTTCCCCCATTGTTGGGATCAGAGAAAGTCAGAAATATGTTCTCTGTGACCAATTTAAATCTTTCCAATTTCTATTTTTAATACTGTTTATTACTATGAAATAGTAATTGACCTTCCAATATACTTCTACATATGTACATGGGTATTTCCCCACTTTATAGCCTTTCTTCATTTACAACATATCCTATACATCTGTCAATAAGTGATGTTTCTATGAGGGGCATCTGGAGTTCTAGTATTAGAACAAAGCCTTATTTTCACAGAAAAGACAACCAGCGGTAACATAATTTGCCTTGTGATGCTGCATTTTCTTATAGAAGAATCTACCTTCATTCAGAAAACATATCCTATACATCCTAAACATGTGCTAATTTCAGAGGATAGAGTCTTCTACTTAGATAATCCATATACTCACCCCTACATCTTGTGTCCATTCTTATACTCAGATACTTATTCTTTCATATTCACTGTTAATTGTTTGGTTTATAAATTGCAATTTCTGCCATGAGTATACCAAAGACAGCATTTCTCCTGTACTTTGGACCCCATTTAGAGTGTTAGGACTCTCCTTGTAGTTGAACTGTGAAAATGTTATTTGTAGGTTTATATTGAACTTCGAGTATTATGGGATCTTAGTAATCAAAATCGTGTTCCCCCATGGCCAGATGAGATAATTTCATGGCATTATTTTCTTTTTTTTTTAAATTTCAAATCCATTCAATAAAAAATGTGCATTTATTAGTTTCCATCAATAATGGTGATGGAGTATATTTGGAATCTTTCTTCTATGTTTTTTTTTTAAGCAAGATTTTGTTTTAGCTGTAAAACCAGACAAAATTCTACTTCAGTCCCATTCCTTCTATTTACGAACAGTTGAATCTTAAACATTACTTAAAATTTCTTTCGTTTTTTTAAAGTTTTTATTTAAATCCCTAACTTTATTTTCTTAATCTGTATAATGAGTACAACACCAATGTCATAGCTGTTAAAAAGATTGAGAGACTATGCTCAGTAAAAACTATTTCCCTTAACCTAACAGTTTTTAATAATTAAAAATCTTGAGATAATTATAGATTCACGTGGAGTTGTAAAAAAAAAAAAAAAGACAGATTTCCTTATACTTTTAACCAACTTTCCTCAATGGAAACATTTTGCAAAACTATAGTACAAAATCACAGCCAGGTTATAACATTGATAGAATTTCTAGCTCTTGTTCGGATTTCCCCAATTTTATCTGTACTTCTGTGTGTTTACATTTTTATTTAAAAATAATTTAAAACTGGGGCACCTGGGTGGCTCAGTCGGTTAAGTGTCTGCCTTTGGCTCAGGTCGTGATCCTAGGGTCCTGGGTTCGAGCCCTCCCCCCCATCAGTCGAGCTCCTGCTCAGCAGGGAGGTCTGCTTCTCTCTCTCCCTCTGCCCCTCCCCTTGCTTGTGCTTTCTCTTTCTCATGCACTTTCTCTCTCTCTCTCTCACTCAAATAAATAAATAAAATCTTAAAAAAAAAACAATTTGAAACTCACACACACACACAAAAAACAGTACCAAGAGCATTTTTTTTCTTTTTCCTAAATCATTTTAAGATGCCACCTTGATGCCCTATCACCTCCCACATATGAATTTCTCACAAAGACATTGTTCTACATAACTAAAATATAGCCATCAAATTAGGAATTTAACATAGATACATTACTACTACTTAATCCATAGACTTATTAAATTCTCACCATTTTCCAATAATATCCTCTATAGAAAAGGATCCAGTTCTATTTAGTTGGCATGTCAGTTCAGCCCCGTTCCCATTTGTTCCATTCCTTCGTTTTTACTTGGCTTGCATGACTTGACATTTTAAAAGAATTATAGGCCAGTCATTTCGTAGTATGTTTCTCAACTTAGGTCTGTCTGATTTTTCTTCATGTCTAGATTTAAGCTAAATATTTTTGGCAGGAACATCAGAAAAAATGATACAGTATTATTCTCATTGCCCCCCATCAACTTATAAGCAAATTCAATTCATGCACTTGATTAAGGTAGTTTCCTCCAGGTTTCCCCATTGTAAAGGTTCTCTCTTTTACCTTTCTAATTGTTTAGTATTTTGTGCAGAAGTTCACGAATCTATGTAAACCTCCTGTGCATCATCTAACGCAACCAAATGTTGTCTGGGTTACTTATTACTGTGATGGTAGCCAAATGATTTTCTTCTTCTATAGTTCTTTCTGTATTTATTAGTTGGCATTCCACTCTTGAGAAAATCTGCCACTTCTCCTCATCATTCCTTCACTCATTCATTCATTCATATCTGCATGGACATGTGGATTTTTTTGGGGGGGGGTGGTTATAATCTGTTACTATTACTATTTATTTCAATGTTTAAATGTTCCAGATTTGACAAGTGGGAGTCTCACACTGGTTCATGTATCCTTTTGACATTTGGTTTCATCATTTTTGGAATATTTCCTTATTTTCTGTTGCAACAAAATCTTCCTGGCTCATCTCTTTCTTCTCTTCCCCAGCTGAGGAATCAGAAGTTTCTCCAAGGTGCCCTGGTTTCTTTCAGTGGAGAATGGTATTTATAAAGCAAGATCTGAGTGAAAGATATGCTTATTTCTCTTGGGGTATCTCTGCTCCTAGGCTCTCTAAGGACAAAACTAGGATATATATGAATTATATTACATATAATTATATTATCTATCCATATATCTATATCCATAAATATCTATCATCTACCTCTCAGTTGGAAAACTATAAATTGACATTAATATTTTATTTTCAATCCAACATTTCAGGGTTCATTCTAGTTTTCCCTTTTTCCACATTTGTAACTTCCTCCTCCAGCAGCAATATATCTGACTCAGTTGTTCTCAAGATATATAGTTATTTGATCATTTCCCTTCACATGTACCCAACTCATTAAAGCCATCATCCCTCTCCTCTCCACTCTCCCCATCCTCTACCACAGGTGCAGACAAATTCTTCAATCTGCATGGCTCCTCAATATATAACAACAACTACCTCTGTGATTGTCCCTCATGGAGGACACCTTCACCCAACTCAATCTCGATTACCCAACACTAGACCACCACTACCCACTTCCCCTGTCAGCCATCTCCCCAACTTGGGCATGTTTTCCTAATCAGCACCAGGCTGCCACAAGGGCTCCCAAACCCCAGATAGTCTCCTTACCTCACTCAAATTCTGGAAGCCCCTGCCAGGTTGCTGCCCCACGGGGATGACAGTTTTTCACATCTTTACCGAATGGTTTGTCTACTAAATTAGGAAGAAAGGAAGGAAGGAATGGAGGGAAGGAGGAAATGAAGGGAAAAAGGAGCAAAGAAAGGAGGGAAGGAAGGAAAGATTTTGTTGTTTTAAAGCAAGGAATTTATGGGCCCTTCTTTTATGCTACACACAAAAATCAACTCAAATGGATTAAAGACTTAAATATAGGACCCTAAGCTCTGTAGGCTTAAAAACATATAGAAAAAAACATAAGTGAAAAACCTCCCTGCCATTGACCTTGGCAATGATTTTTTTTTTGGATATGACATCACAAGTTCAGTCAAGAAAAACATGAATAAACAAGTAGGATTATGCCAAACTAAAAAGTATCTGCAAAGCAAAGGAAACCATAGCAAAATGAAAAGGCAGCCTATGGAATGGCAACCTATGGGAGGGGAGAAAATATTTGAAAACCATTAACCATTAACCCCTGATAAGGGGTTAATATCCAAAATATATAAGGAACTCATACAACTCAATAGTAAAACAGACAACCCTATTTAAAAATGGACAAAGAACCTCAGTAGGTGTTTTTTCAAAGAAGATATACACATGGCCAACAGGTATATAAGAAGGTTCTCAACATCACTCATCATCAGGGAAATGGAAATCAAAACCTCAATGAGATATTACCTCACACCTGTTAGAATGGCTAGTATCAAAAAGACAAAAGATAATGAATGTTGGTGAGGATGTGGAGAAAAGGGAACCCTTATACACTATTTTTTTTTTTAAAGATGTTATTTATTTGACAGAGAGAGACACAGTGAGAGAGGGAACACAAGCAGGGGGAGTGGGAGAGAGAGAGAAGCAGGCTTCCCGCGGAGCAGGGAGCCTGATGCGGGGCTCGATCCCAGGACCCTGGGATCATGACCTGAGCCGAAGGCAGACGCTTAACGACGGAGCCATCCAGGTGCCCCACCCTTATACACTATTGATGGGATTATAAATTGGAGCACTATGGAGAAGAGTATAGAGCTTCCTCAAAAAATTAAAAATAGAACTACCATATGAACTAGCGATCCCTCTTCTGGGTATTTACCTGAAGGAAATAAAAGCAGTACTCTGAAAAGATACCTGCACTCCCATTTTCACTGCAGCAGCATTCACAGAAACAACCTAAGTGTCCATTGATGGATGAATAGACAAAGAAATTTGAGTATACACATACAGTGGAATATTGCTCAGCCTTTAAAAAGAAGGCACTCCTGCCATTTGTGACAACACGGATGAAAATGGAGAACATTATGCTAACTGAAATAAACCAGAGACAGAGAGAAGAATACTCCATGATCTCATTTTTCTGTGGAACCTAAAAAAAAAAAAAATGTTGAATACCTGGAAGCAGGAATTGGAAGTGTTTACCAGGGACAGTGAGATGGGGAAATGGGGACATGTTGATGAAAGGGTAGAAAGTTTCAGTTATATAGGATGAATAAGTTCTAGAGATCTAATATACAGTATAATAGTTGTAGTTTATAGTATTGTATTATATACTGGAAATTTGCTCAGAAAGTGGATTTCAGGTGATCTCACAACAACAAAAAGTGCTAACTATGTGAGGAGATGGATATGTGAATTAACCTGACTATAGTAACCATTTCACTATATATGTCTATCAAAACATCACATCATACACCTTACACATATACAATTTAATGCAAAAAATAAAAATAGGAATATTCTTCAGCCTTAAAAAGACAGGAATTCGCAATATGTGACAATATTGATGAACGTTGAGGATGTTACGCTAAGTCAAATAAGCCAGTCACAGAATGACAGATACTGAATGATGCCACTTATATGAGGTATCTAAAATCATCAGATTCATGAAATCGAAGACTGGAATGGTGATTGCCAGAGGCTGAGTGTAGGGGAAAATTGGAAGTTACTAAGCAATGGGCATAAGGTTTCAGTTAAACAAGATGAATACGCTCTAGAGATCAGCTGTGCAACATTGTGCCTACTGTCAACAATACTATATTGTACATTTCATAAAAGTTTTAAGAGGTAGATCTTATGTTAAGTGTTCTTTCCACAATAAAATATAAAAATTAAATTTCAAGAATAAGACCATTCTAAGCCTACTGTCAAGCACAGGGCTGCATGAATTGAAGATAAGGTTATAAATATTTGAGGAATAAGAAAAAAATTAAAAATAAGCCAAGGGAGGGGCGCCTGGGTGGCTCAGTCGTTAGGCGTCTGCTTTCGACTCAGGTCATGATCCTGGGGTCCTGGGATCAAGCCCCGCATTGGGCTCCCTGCTCAGCAGGAAGCCTGTTTCTCCCTTGCCCACTCCCCCTGCTTGTGTTCCCTCTCTCACTGTGTCTCTCTCTGTCAAATAAATAAATAAAATCTTTTAAAAATAAATAAATAAATAAACCAAGGGATTTATTTATCACAACTCGCAGTAGAGAGATGACAGGGAAATTGTTCTCTGTTTAAGTGGCAGTATGTTTGTGTCAGTGAGAAAGTGTGGTGAAGGAAAATATTAATTTAAGATATTTAAGATAGGCCACAAGTCATCCCCTGAAAAGTTTACAGCATGGTCGAAATTTGGCTTTTGTGCCTACGTTCTCCTTGTTTTGTGTTTTTCTGCTTTTCTCATATATTGTGAACACCCAGTACTGTCATAGACCGCCCCCCCCCCCACCTCACATCCAATAAGGATCTGAAATTCGTTCACGTATTGTAAATAAGCAAAAGCCAGTTTCTTTTTGGGTAATCAATACCTGGAGACTAGGTGCTAAGTATTCTTTATTTACTTCAGGTCTTTTTCTAAACAAATGGCCTCCCTAAGGCCCCCAGTAATTCAACCTCCCCATGCTTGCTTCCCCATTGCACTTAAAGCCTAGGTCATGACTCCATTCTTGACCTACTTATCCCATACCTAATTCCACCCCATCTGGACCAGACCATGGACTTGCTCCAGAGAGTATCTGTAACTAGTTCTTGCTTCTTTAAAAGTAAAAAGATAGAAAGAAATGGCCTCTCATTTGCTGAGTGGAAGAACTGATTGGTTGTAGATTGGATGAGAGAAGTATGAATCAAAGATGGGGCCATTTGTACTCATTGTTTCAGACACTGAAGAGGTGGCCAGGCTACAGAAGACAAACACAAGGAAGATAGTTTGTATGACAATGAATCAGAGTTGCAAGAGGCAGAAGAGTTTGTACACGTAGAGTAGAGGAGAGACCGTAGAGTAGTGGTTCTTGGAAGCCTGAATGTATGCTCCTGCCTGCCTTCACTGATCATTGCAGTGAGCAGACACTCAGAACTCCTGTCACACTTTCTTTAGATTTTCCTTCCCTTATGGCTCCTCCGTGGTGAGGTGTTTTATGGAACGTCTGGATCAGCAGCATAGGAAAGTGTCATAAAAATGGAGGAAATTAAACGAAACATGCCCAGTAGGAGCCGAGCACGAATGCGCCAGTTTCTGTTCTTTGTTGCTGTTCTTTCCAGATGTGCAGAATTTTCTTGAAATGGAAGAAAGAAAAAAAAAATGGTTAGCAGTGTCTAAAAATATATAATTGGATTCAATGACTATTGTGCTGGAAAGGTGTTTTTCAGAAGTACTTCCTGGAGGGAAAAGTCATAGGAGAAATTATATTTTGGCTCACCCAGGGACATTATTTTCCATTCTGAGGACTATGACTGTTTTATCTGGCCATCATCCTCTTCGCCTCACTGACTATCAAACCCTCGGAACACATATTAAGAACTGAGTGCCAAGGTAGGTGTTCAACATCTCCGCCTTGGCTTCTAGATGGCTGGCAATTGCTACATGTTTAAAAATAGAGAGAGAGAGATTGCTGTGGAATATGGGAGAATATTTTCTTTATGGATAGAACTTAAATAGAAATGTGGAAAAGGGTTATTAATGTTCTAAAAAGCTTTCTCTTTTTCTTGAAGTTGCTTGATATCTACCCTTCCCCACTTGGTGTGTTGACAGAGGATTTGCACATGGGGAGGTTGAATTACCGGGGGCCTTATGGAGGCCATTTGTTTAGAAAAAGATCTGAAGTAAATGAAGAATACTTAGCACCTAGTCTCCAGGTATTGATTACCCAAAAAGAAACTGGCTTTTGCTTATTTACAATACGTGAACGAATTTCAGATCCTTATTGGATGTGAGGTGGGGGGGGGGCGGTCTATGACAGTACTGGGTGTTCACAATATATGAGAAAAGCAGAAAAACACAAAACAAGGAGAACGTAGGCACAAAAGCCAAATTTCGACCATGCTGTAAACTTTTCAGGGGATGACTTGTGGCCTATCTTAAATATCTTAAATTAATATTTTCCTTCACCACACTTTCTCACTGACACAAACATACTGCCACTTAAACAGAGAACAATTTCCCTGTCATCTCTCTACTGTGAGATGTGATAAATAAATCCCTTGGTTTATTTATTTATTTTTTTTTTAAAGATTTTATTTATTTATTTGACAGAGAGAGACACAGTGAGAGAGGGAACACAAGCAGGGGGAATGGGAGAGGGAGAAGCAGGCTTCCTGCTGAGCAGGGAGCCTGATGTGGGGCTCGATCCCACGACCCCGGGATCATGACCTGAGCCGAAGGCAGACGCTTAACGACTGAGCCACCCAGGCGCCCCTCCCTTGGTTTATTTTTAAATTTTTTCTTATTCCTCAAATATTTATAACCTTATCTTCAATTCATGCAGCCCTGTGCTTGACAGTAGGCTTAGAAGGCTTGTTGACAAGGTTTGCCTTCCTGAAGGTAAGTCATTTTCCCAGTACCTTTCTCAATGGTCCTATTTTACTACCTTTTGTGATGAGTGATTAAACTTCACGTGGCCGTTTCTTCTCTCCGACTCCCCTTGCACACTGTTTTCCTTATCAGACAGGGGAAAAAAACTGTAACTTGATCTTTGAAACTGGTTTTTCATAAAGTGACATATGCCCCCCACAAACTTCCCAACTTTCTACCTCTCGGATTCTCGGGATCCTGTTATTTTCCTGCACAAAGTCTGAAGTAAAAGAACTTAGAGGGGAGATCTCAGGAAAGGGAGAGAGGCATCTGCAGCCGCAGGTCAATTTTGCTATTTTCTCTCTATTCAGTCGTTCTGTTCATTAACCCATTCATTTAATATCTGTCTATTGAGATTTCCTAGCTGTAAGGTAGAGAATTACATGCGTTAGGTGATAAAAGGATCTATTAGACGTAATCTCCATCTTCAGAAATTGAGAATCTAGTAGTTGAGGGAGGATATTTTTAGAATAAGAGTAATAAGTAAGAGTATAAGCTAAAGGTTACAAGAGAAGTACCTGCTAAGTGTTTTAGTGAAATGTGAAAAGATGTCTGGGAAGCATGTATCAGGGAATTATTATGTTTATTTTATCTTATGAATCAGGAAATTGTTTTATGGGGGAAGTTCCATATGATTTGGGACAGGAAAACATGAATTTCCATGCAGAGCACTAGAGTGGGGGGAAAAGAATTCAAACAAGACCCATACACACACAAATACTGACAAAGACCTGACAGGGATTATTGTTTGCTTGTGCTGCGTGTTTCTCATGGAGGGGAGACTGCAAAAGTTTCCCACACCGGCGATGCTCACTGAAATATTTATGCCTTTCATTTCTAACCCCGACTCCTTGACAGTGCGCTATGGAGTCCAGGAAAAAATGAGAGCCTCCACCTGTCCCCACCGACTTGGCTGCTTTTAGTCCAACCCATTGGCCCTTGAGGCCAGAGAATGACACACACATGACAAGGATGGATCCAACCGGAGCCCCCAAATGAATTTTCAGAAATAGAGACTCCCAGCCCTGGAGAGTCACTTGGGCCTTCTAAATGTTTTTACAGTTTGGTTTTTCTTTCTTTCTTTTTAAAACTACCCAACCCCTGCTTGAATATCTAGTCACATGGAACTCACTGTTTCTAAAGAGAGTCCACTCTTCCTTCTGAAAATCCTCACAGCTAGAAATTTATTTTTCACATGTTAAGTAGAAATGTTACCTTCTCTTGCCTTTAAATTTTTCTCTCCGAGAGGACTGCTCCCAAAAGCAGTCAGGCAATATGAAAATCCTCTTCTGCTAGAAGGACAGACTCTATTCTCCTTGTATAAATTAACTGCAGGTTTCTCTCTATGGGATGACACACACACACACACAATGCTTCCTACTCTCCAGCCCATTATTTGGAATATTGGATGGATTATTTTGTGTATTTACTACTAAATTCCAAAGACCTCTAAAAACTTTCTGAAAATAAAACTCTTACCATTAAGAATGAATCATGAGGAGAGAAAAGAATACATTCAATTATCTTGGCAAAAACATAATGCCTTTATAAACCTCTTTTTTTTTTTTTTAATGACATGTTCCCTTATGGAACCCAATAGCTTGGGTTTATGGAGCCTTCCTTCCAGAATGTTTACAACATGAGCTGGGAAGATGGCGATGCCATAATTAAGGAGGTAAGAGGGCAGTGGTTATTATGCTTTCAGGAACTGTTCACCACAGGCCGGCTGTAAGAGCCTGTTTTTATGAAGGGAGAAAATGTTAGTTAGGACTTGGGGGAAAACCGCTGATTGTCAAAAGTACTGTTGACTCTTTTATTAAACAAAAAAGTAAACTTAAGCTCAGCGACCAAAATCCAAAACGGTTCCAAGTTTTTGTTTTGGCTGCAGGAACATGTCTGCATCTCCAAATAAAATTAAAATAAACAGCATTTCTGTATTTCTCAATGGCTTGACGAGAAATGCTTGTTTGTTGCCAAATGTTTGGTGAAGCTGAGTCCATATCTATAGAATGTCCAAAATGCTTGGGTGCTTTTAAGACTGTGGGCCCTCGCTGGCTAGTGAAACTCCTTTCTCCAAGCTTTCAAAAAAGTTACTGGATCCCAAATCTGATGGCCTCTTCGAAATCTGTTTCTTACTTGTACACGGTCGGCCACCCTCTCTTTGTAACTACCCTCCTCTTGGATGTAAATATACTGAGAAGAGCTAGAATAATACAGAGCTTGGATTTTATGACACCAATGATATTTTTAGAAATCTTTTTATAAGAATTGATAAATATAAAGGCATATCTCTCAGTAGCATTATAGATTTGCTTTTAGTATTAGCTCAACAGACCATCTGGAGTGTATTCTGTAATATGATATGAGGTAGGCTCATTTTTCTCTACATAGTGAACTAGTTTTTCTAATAGGATTTAAGAAATATTCTATTCTTTATCATTGATTTTTTTTTTATGCCAGCTCAACTATATACCAAAGTCTCATACATAAAAGATTTGCTGTATACAGTCCTTTATTCAGCTGGTCAGTTTATCTGCTTCCATGCTAATGTCATACTCTTGTTTTTTTAATTGAAGTATAATTGATACACAATATTCTATTAGTTTCAGGTGTACATCATAGGGGTTGATATTTTTATATGTTTTAAAATGATAAATTTAGGGGCGCCTGGGTGGCTCAGATGGTTAAGCGTCTGCCTTCGGCTCAAGGTCATGATCCCAGGGTCCTGGGATGGAGCCCCACATCTGGTTCCTGGCTCAGTGAGGAGCCTGCTTCTCCCCCTCCTTCTGCCTCTCTCCCTGCTCATGCTTTCTCTCTCTCTCTCTCTCTCTGTATCTCTGTGTCTCAAATGAATAAATAAAATATCTTTAAAAAAAAATTTTAAAAAATAAAATAAAATGATAAATTTAGTGAAGTCCATTAACTTAAGTTTTATATTTGAAAGATATAATCAACAGCTAAATTGAAATAGTTAATCTCAGTGATTTCTATAAAATGTTCATCTCTATTCCCCTTGGTTTAGGATTATTTGAAGATTTAGGAAACTGACATTCTGCAGTTTTATTTATTTATTTTAAATTTTGTTTTAATTTCACTATAGTTAACATGCAATGTTATATTAGTTTCAGTTGTACAATGTAGTAATTCAACAATTCCATATATTACTCAGTGCTCATCAAGAGAAGTGTAGTCTTAATGTCCTTCACCTATTTCACTCATCCCCCCCACCCACCTCTGCTGCTCTGGGAACCATCAGTTTGTTCTCTGAAGTTAGGAGTCCTTTTTTTTTTTTTTTTTTTGGTTTATCTCTTTTTATTCCTTCTTTGTTTTGTTTCTCAAATTCCACATATGAGTGAAATCATATGGTGTTTGCTTGCAATGACTGGCTTATTTCACTTAGCAGTATACTCTCTAGCTCCATCCATGTCATTGCAAATAGCAATAATATTCCATTGTGCATATACACTATACCTTCTTTATCCATCATCTATCAGTGGACACTTGGCTGCAATAAACACAGGGTGGTGCATATATCCCTTCAAATTGGTGTTTTTGTATCCTTTGGGTAAATACCCAATAGTACAATCTCTGGATCATAAGGCAGTTCTATTTTTAATTTTTTGAGGAACCCCCATTCTGTCTTCCACAGTGGCTACACCAGTTTGCATTCCCACCAACAGTGCACAAGGGTTCCTTTTTCTCCACATCCACACCAACACCTGTTGTTTCTTGTGTTTTTGATTTTAGTCATTTTGAAAGGTGTGAGGTGATATTTCATTGTGGTTTTGATTTGCATTTCCCTGGTGATGAGTGATGTTGAGCATTTTTTCATGTGTCTGTTAGCTTTCTATAGGTCTTCTTTGGAAAAATATCTGTTTGTATATTCTGCCCATTTTTAATCGGATTATTTGTTTTTTGGGTATTGAGTTGTATAAATTCTTTAAACATTTTGGATATTAACTCTTTGTCAAACATATCATTTGCAAATATCTTGTCCCATTCAGTAGATTATTTTTTGTTTTATTGATTGTTTCTTTTGCTGTGCAGAAGCTTTTTATTTTGATGTAGTCCCAATAATTTATTTTTGCTTTTGCTTCCCACATATTTAGAAAGATGTCACTATGGCCGATGTCAGAGAAATTACTGCCTGTGCTCTCTTCTAAGATTATTATGCTTTCAGATCTCACATTCACATCTTTCATCCATTTTGAGTTTATTTTGGTTTGCTATAAGAAAGTGGTCTAGTTTCATTCATTTGCATGTAGCTGTCCAGTTTTCCCAACATCATTTGTTGAAGAGACTATCTTTTCCCTATTACATCCTTTTGCCTCCTTCACTGAATATTAATTGACCATATAATCATGGGTTTATTTCTGGGCTTTCTGTTCTGTTCCACTGATCTATACATCTATTTTTGTGCCAATACTATATTGTTTTGTTTACTACAGCTTTGTAATATAACTTCAAATCTAGAATTGTGATACCTCTAGCTTTGTTTTTTGTTTGTTTGTTTATTTCCAAGATTGCTTTGGTTATTCAGGATCTTATTGTGGTTCCATACAAATTATAGGATTGTTTGTTTTACTTCTGTGAAAAATGCAGTTGGTATTTTGATAGAGATTGCATTAAATCTGTGGATTGCTTTGGGTAGAATAAACATTTTAACAATATTTGTTCTTCTAATCCATGAGCATGGAATGTCTTTCCATTTGTTTGTGTCATCTTCGATTTCTTTCAACAGTGTTTTATAGTTTTCAGAGTACAGGTCTTTCACCTCCTTAGTTAAATTTATTCCTAAATATCTTCTTATTTTTGGTCCAATTGTAAATGGGATTGCTTCTTAATTTATTTCTGCTGCTTCAGTATTAGTGTATAGATATGTGATGGATTTTTGTACCTTGGTTTTGTATCCTGAAACCTTACAGAATTCCTTTATTACTTTTAGTAGTTTTTTGGTGGAGGCTTTTGGGTTTTCTATATATAATATCATGTCATCTGCAAATAGTGAAACTTTTACTTGTTCCTTACCAATTTGAATGTCTTTTATTCCTTTTTGTTGTCTGATTGCTGTGGCTAGGACTTCCTACACTATGTCGAATAAAAGCGGTGACAATGGGCATCCTTGTCTTGTTCCTCACGTTAAGAGTAAAGTTTTCAGGGTTTCCCATTGAGTATGATGTTTGCTGTGGACTTTTTATATATTATCTTTATTATGTACAAATATGTTCCTTCTAAACCTATGTTGTAGAAGGTTTTTTATCATAAATGGATATTGTACTTTGTCAAATGCTTTTTCTGTATCTTGAAATGATCATATGGTTTTTAACCTTTCTCTTATTGGTGTGATGTACATCAATTTGCAAATATTGAAACATTCTGCATCCTGGGAGTAAATCCCACTTGATTGTGGTGAAATTTTTTTTTGTATTTTTGGATTCGGTTTGATAGTATTTTATTGAGGATTTTTGCATTTAAGCTCATCAGAAATATTGACCTGTAGTTCTCTTTTTTGTGCTCTTTATCTGGTTTTGGTATCACAGTAATGCTGGTCTCATAGGATGAATTTGGAAGTTTTAGTTCCTCTTCTATTTTTTGGAAAAGTTTTAGAAGAATAGGTATTAACTCTTCTTTAAATGTTTGTTAGAATTCACTTGTAAAAGCTGTCTAGTCTTGGACTTTTTTCTGTTGGGAGTTTTTTTGATTACTGATTAAATTTCATTGCTGATTATCAGTTTGTTCAAATTTTCTATTTCTTCCTGTTTCAGTTTTGGGAGGTTATATGTTTCTAAGAATTTAGCCATTTCTTCTACGTTATCCAGTTTGTTAGCATATAATTTTTCATAATACTCTCTTAAATTGTTTGCATTTTTATGGTGTTGTTATTTCTCCTCTTTCATTTCTGATTTTATTTGAGTTCCCTCCTTTTTTTTGGATGAGTCTGGGTAGAGGTTTATCAATTTAGTTGATCTTTTCAAAGAACCACCTCCTGGTTTCATTGATCTGTTTTATTGTTTTTTTTCAGTTTCTAGATCTTTTATTTCTGTTCTAATTTTATTATTTCCTCCCTTCTGCTGGCTTTAGGTTTTGTTTGTTCTTTTTCTAATTTCTTTAGGTGTAAGTGTAGATTATTTATTTGAGATTTTTCTTGCTTCTTGAGGGTGGCTTGTATTACTATAAACCTCCCTCTTCGAACAGCTTTGCTGCATCCCAAAGATTTTGGATCATTGTGTTTTCATTTTTATTTGTCTCCATGTATTTTTTTAATTTCCTCTTTCATTTCCTGGTTGACCCATTCATTGTTTAGTAGCATGTTATTTAACTTCCATGTACTTGTGTTCTTTCCAGATTTTTTTCTTGTGATTGATTTCTAGTTTTATTGCCTTGTGGTCAGAAAGATGCATGGTAAGATTTGATCTTCTTGAATTTGTTGAGACTTGTTTTGTGGCCTAATATGTGATCTATTCTAGAGAATGCTCCATGTGTACTTGAAAACAATGTGTATCCTTCCCATGTTTTAGGATGGAATGTTCTGAATATATCTGTTAAGTCCATCTGATCCAGTGTGTCATTCAAAGCCATTGTTTCCTTACTGATTTTCTGTTTAGATGATATGTCCACTGATGTGAGTGGGGTATTAAAGTCTCCTACTATTATTGAATTACTTTCAATTGGTTCCTTTATATTTGTTATTAACTTTTTTATGTATTTGGGTGCTCCCAAGTTGGGTGCATAAATATTTACAATTGTTATATCTTTTTATTGGGTTGTTCCCATTATTATTAGATAGTGTCCTTCTTTGTCTCTTGTTTTAAAGTCTCTTTTGTCTGATATCATATGGCTACCTCAGCTTTCTTTTGACATTCATTTGCATGATAAATGTTTCTCCATATCCTCACTTTCAATCTGCAGCTATCTCTAGGTATGAAATGAGTCTCTTGTAGGCAGCCTATAGATGAATCTTGTTTGTCTGTTTGTTTGTTTTTACCTACTCCATTACCCTATGTCATTTGATTGGAGGACTTAGTCTTAGACTTTACATTCAAAGTAATTATTGATATGTATGTATCTGTTGCTATTTTGTTATTTATTATGTGGTTGTTTTTGTAGATTCTCTGTTCCTTTCTTCCCTTGCTCTCTACTTTTACCATAAATTGGTTTTCTTTAGTGAAACATTTGGATTCCTTTCTCTTTTTTTTTTTTTTTTTTTTTTTTTTGCCTATCTATTACTGGCTTTTGATTTTTGGTTACCATTAAATTTGTATATAACATCTTCTGCATATAGCAGTCTATGTTAAGTTGATGGTCATTTAAGTTTTTACTCATCCTTTACTCCTTTCTTCCCCATAGTTTAGGTATATGGTGTTATACTTCACATACTTTTATTTTGTGAGTCCCTAGACTGATTTTTACAGATATACTTATTTTTACTGTTTTTGTGATTCCTACTTTTCATACTCTTACTACGGTTTTTCTTTTCCACTCAAACAGTCTCCTTTAGTATTTCTTATAAGGCTGATTTAGTGGTCATGAACTCCTTTAGTTTTTGTTTGTCTGAGAAATTCTTTGTCTCTCCTTCTATTCTGAATGATAACCCTTGCTGAAAAGAGTATTCTTAGATGATTTTTCTCCTTTCAGCACTTTGAATCTATGATGCCACTCTCTTCTGGCTTGCAAAATTTGTGCTGAAAAATCAGGTGGCCTTATGGGGTTTCCCTTGTGTGTAACTTTTCCTTTCTCTTGCTATTTTTAAAATTCTCTCTTTATCACTATGTTTTGCCATTTTAATTACTATGTGTCTTGGCGTGGACCTCCTTGGGTTGACTTTGTGGGCTCCTTGTACCTCCTGGATCTGAATTTCTATTTCCTTCCCCAGATTTAGGAAGTTTTCTATTATTATTTTTTTCAAATTTTTTGCCCCCTTTTTCTCTTTCTTCTCCTTCTGGGATCCCCATAATGCAAATACTATGATTAAGGGAGTCACTGACTTCCCTAAGTCTCTTCTCATTTTGCATATTTTTTTTTCTACCTGCTCAGCTGATTACTTTTCATTATTCTGTTCTCCAGGTCACTGATTCATTTTTCTGCTTCCTCTAGTCTGCTATTTATTCCATCTAGTTTATTTTTAATTTCACTCATTGTGTTCTTAATCTCTGATTGGTTCTTTTTTATCTCTTTCATAAAAGTCTCACTGTCTCCATTTTTTTCTCAAATCCAATCAGTATCTTTATGATCATTAGTTTAAATTCCTTATTGGGCATATTACTTGTCTCTATTTTGCTTAGGTCTCTTGCTATAATTTTGTCCTGTTCTTTCATCTGGGACATATCCTCTGTCTCCTCATTTTGTCTAGCTCTCTGTGTCTGTTTCTGTGTTAGGAAAAGCAGTTATGTCTCCTGTTTTTGAAATAGTGTGTGGGGTACACACTTTTAACAAGGTGGCACTGGCCCTCTGCCAGAGGGGACGTGCCTCCATAGCACGACCAGGAAGGCAGAGGCCACTCCACAAAATGTGTGAGGGTGGGGTGCATAGTTTTAAAAAGGTTTATGTGTCCTCTGGTGGGAGGCTGCTACCACCACCATGGAGACAGGTACCACAAAGTGCACAGCTGAGAGATAAAATGTTGGTAAGGTTTGTGCCAGTGTTCTAGGGGAAGGGATCTGCAGTGCCAGAACTGAGGCAGATCAGGCTGGAGGGTGCAGAGCACAGTGTAAGCGAGTTAAGTAGTAAATGCTTGAACCACACTGGATCCCACAGGTGATTGTGTGTTTTTGTCAGGGACGGGGAAGAAAATGGCACTTGCCATCTCCTTTGTTTTTGGAGGAGTCTCCCAGGGATGTCTGTCCTTGTACATGATCTGGGTTTAGTATATAACTCTCCCTCCAGTATGCTTCCAGCACATTTCAAACTACTCTTTCCGTGCTATATATCTCTGGGGGCTGTTTGTTATGCTATCTTTTTAGAGGAGGGGATTCAATTTCCTATCACCCTCCCAGCTCTCCCAGAGCCAGAGCCAATCTTGCTGATTTTTTCAAGTTCCAGGCTTTAAGTCCCACTGGTTGTAAGAACTTACACAATTCATCTCCTCTGGTTTTCAAAGCCAACTGTTACGGGATTTGTATTCCCTGTGTGGGCTTCTGGTATGACAGTCTGTTTCTCTCACCAGTCTTGGCCTCTGGGTCTGTTTCTCCCTCTGGTGGACAGAGTGCAGGTCCATTTAGCTTCCTCCACTCCACCCTTTCTACCTACTTCAGTGTGACCTTTTCTCTATATTTAATCGTTGGAGTTTGTTCTGCCAGTCTTTGGCTCATTTTCTGGGTTATTTGCACTGATGTGAATGTTATTTACTTGCATCCATGGGATGAGGTGAGCTTAGGGACCTACTACTCTGCCATCTTCTCTGGAAGTCTGCAACATTCTACAGTTTTAGGTCACTAGTAAACACATCCAGTCTTCAAGCAATTTATGTAGGACTGCAATTTGAAAAATTAGTTTAACATAATACTAAGAATTTTAAAAATCTAAGACACATTCCTTACATTTAATAAACCTCATATGATTGTTCTGAATATGCAAAGATGATATAACTGGGCACTAACCCAATTTATGTAACCTTGGAATTCAATTTCCATAGTCACATATTCTTGTTTTTGATGGTGGGAGATTGGAGAAATCAACTCCTCACATGACCCCTAATGGTTTCTACCCACTGATATTCATACCTTCAGGTAATCCCTCTCATTGAGTGTGGGTAGGACTGTGACTTGCTTCTAACCAATAAAATATAGCAATGGTGATGGATATCATTTCCATGATTATGTTATATTATATAAGACTCTGTCTTTGCAGACTGGGCCGGAGTTCATCTTTGGGTGCTTGATGAAATAGGTGTCTATTTTAGAGAAGCCTCATGGCAAGGAACTGTAGGCAGCATCTAGGACTTGAGGGTACCCTCTACCTGACAACCAGTGAAAAGTCAAGGAATGGCAATCAGTCATATAGCCTCAAGAAAATGAATTATGCCAATAATCTGAATGAACTTGGAAGCAGATATTCCACAGTTAAGCCTCCAGATGACAATGCAGCCCAGCCAAGTCCTTGAAACTCTGAGCAAAAGACTCAAGCAAGCTGTGCCCAGACTTCTGAATCACAGAAACTGAAATAATAAATGTATGCCCTGCTAAGTTGCTAAGTTTGTGATGATTTTATGTAATGATAGAGATTGCATATATAATAATGCTTACATAGATGTGATAAATGAATGAGACTAAAGCTTGAGGGATTTTAATTATTTAATTTTTTAGCGTAGAGAATGGCTAAACACAGAAGATATTCTTATGATTCAGGGAAAAGAATATGTTAATAGGAACCGTAGAGAGTTACACAATTTGCTGATCCAAAATGAAAGTGAATTGCTTGACCTAGATGGACCTCAAAATTAGAAGGCAGAGAAAGCTGTTCACACATAGATAAAGAAGACTCTTGATCACTGGTATTTGATAAAAGCTTCTTAAAGTAGATCCATCTAAAAGAGACGGATATTATAGTAAATATTGGGGGGGGGTGGGCCAAGGCTTTACTGAGATCTCCTCCATAAAATTCAGTGAATTATAAATTATAAAATAAGTTTATTTCATTTTTAATAAAACTAGAGTTATGATTGTGTTCTAAGAATAAAAATTAATAAAATACTAGTTAATGGATTGGGCTTTTATTTTTTCTCGTGATATTATATTGTGGAGGTATCGGATTTCCTACTTCATGTTTGAGTTTAAAGCAAAATTAAAACATTTATCATTTTTAAAAGAATTCTTAGTTTTTTTTTTAATTTTTCCCATAATCTTTCTTAATTTTTTGGTGATTAAGTCATTCTGCTTTACTTACTATTTTCATCAACTTTGTTTCCTTTCCTTTCCTTTTCTTCCATTATTAGCTGGTCTAGACTACTAGACTTTCATTTGTCATTGAGTTTGTTGTGACCTGAGCAGTCCTTTCATATCCCTGTTATTGACTGCATGAAATCTTTTACAATATTCACCCTCTCACTTTGCAGAAGTTTTATATTATTTTTCCATTGTATTGTTGAATATCAAACAATTTGCAAAACCACTCCCTGTCTCATGGCAAAGACAGATTGTAATATTAAATCTTAAATGTGAAATCTGGAAGAGCAAAGATTTGTCTGCTTTGTCTATAATAGTCTCTTCCAAGGTCCTAATGCAAAAACCTCAATTTTTACTGTGAAATCTGATTTGCCTTCTATTTCTGGCCTCATTCAGCCCACAATTTCCTTTGCTTTTTACCTCTAACAAGATAATTCTAGTCCTCTGAGTAAATGTACAGATGTAAGTCCATGAACTATATTTTCTTGTAGGAATACTCATAAGGGGGGTGGGGGGGCTTACTTGGTACCTTCTTACAGTTTCAACCCATCTTACAGAGTGGGCTCTGTGAACCAAGAGAGAAAGGAAAGCTTCAGTACTTTATTTTCAAGTGCTAAGTAGTAAAAATAAAAAAAATGTATGTATCTATTTGTTGTCTCTTGATGGTTACAGTTCAGATCTATTATACCTATAAACCCTTCAAGATAAATCAATATAATACATGTTGAGTACAGAGTTATTCATCTTTCCTCTGAAATCTTCCACTTTGTCCCATTTCCCCATATACTATCTTCTAATATCTGGCACAGTGTCTGGCACAAAATAGCTTCTTAATAAACAGACGTTGAGTAGAATAGTCAAATATCCCCCAGCAATAAACCTAGTAATAATTTTTAAGTTTTAAAATACCAAATTATGTGTAAATATCAGTAGTACTAAATTTCTTCATGCTACCTTGAACGAATGCAAATGTAAGCATAAAAAATAAAGACAAGGACTTTAGGGAAATTTTGCACTTTACAGTGTGGTGGAGGAGGTCAGTGTGGCATAACTCTGTGGGATCCATTTGCATTTAGCAGGCAAATGACAGGCATACACATGGAATCAAAGTTTTCTTTTTTTTTAAATATAGACATGATTTTCTCATGATCAAGTATGAGCAATGACAAAGCAAACTTTGTTGCCATTTGAAATATTTGGCTCTAGCTCTGGGAAAAATCCAAGGCTTTCTAATAGATAAGCTTACAGTGTATATAGTTCATTAGTTTTGCTGATTAGAACACTGATTAGTGAGGCTCAGATTAGAATCTGAATTCCTGCGGAGATCAAATTATCTTCACTCTATACCATGGCCAACTCTTAACTCCAAATAGCAATTCAGAGTTGTTGGTCTCACAATGATCTGAGTGAGAAGAGGGAGCAGTTTTAAATTAAACCTGTCATTAGGACAGGAGAAACAATCACAGCTGTAACAGTTGTCATTCTGGGCTATGAAGACTTCTTTTCTGAATTACAGCTAATCCAAAAGAACGAAAACATTAATAATCTTTTAAGTAAGGTGCTAGGATGGGATTTTTCTTTGTTGCCGCTGAACTGAAAATTCATCCACCAGAGCAAAGTGACATCTTTATTAGAATCTATTCTAACCCATTAGATTTGCTGCACAGGTAAATAAAACAGATCCCAGTGTCATATGCAAAATGAAAATGGCAGTTACATTATTACCTATTAGACAAAATAAAGAATTGCAGAATTGGATCCTAAACCCAATTTATGTAGAAAATTTCAATGCAAGAAGAGAGTTACAATATAGTCTTACTCTCTTTGCCTCTATGTAACAGTATAATTATGGTGGAATGTGTTTCCTTTGTTTCCGTTGTTGTTGTTTCTTTGTTTTGTTTTTAGTTAAACTGCAAATGGGTTTTTCTCATCAAATAACCTGAAAACATTAAATTCTGGTTTTTAAGAATGAAGAATATCCCTTCATTTCTTAAGGGATAATTTTTATTAAGAAAGAAGAACATCGTTTGTTGTCATTGTAAGCTTAATATGTTACAAACTTAGTTTCACTAAGCCAAGAAAAAAGCCATCTAATGACCAAGTATTTGTCCTTGCTAGACTATTACTGTTCTGTCTTTTCCTGGAATGTTGACAGGGACATTAAAGATAATTAAACTTTCTGTTAAACAAATGCAACATACAAGAGCAACTGATTCATTTCAAGAAATTTTGTTATAAAATATTGGAAAGGCAAAGGAAAAAATATAAAAATGTTAAAGAAAACTTAAAATATTATAATAAAAATGGTCAATAAAATACTCATTGAATTTCAAAGCTTTACATTTTTACCAACGAAATTTGCATATTATATTTAGATACGGAATTTTTATAAATAAATAATATTTTTATTTTTTATATTTATAAATATTTATATTTATTTTTATAAATAAATAATAATAAATATATAAATTATATATAATTTATTTATATATAATAAATTACATATAATAAATATATAAATAAACATATATAATAAATTATTTTATATTTATATAAATAAATAATAATAAATTATTTTATATTTTTATAAATAAATAATATTTTATATTATATATATATTTATATTATAAATAAAATTATATTTTATAAATAAAATAAAGTACGTGATCATTTATGGAATTATTTTCTACCTGAACATTTTGTGAGAAATGGCCATAAGCTAAAATTGCAATCATTTTTTATTAAGATTAACGAGTTTTCTTTGAAATCAGCAAATGTATACCAGTCCTAATAGGATCTATTATAGATTCTTTTCTAGCCCAGAATCATACACTGCTTTTAGTTTTTAATGTCTCTTTAGTTTCTTTTTTTAATCTAGAAAAGGGCAGCATTCTTTTTTTTTTTTTTTTTTTTGTCTTTCATGGATTTGAGCTTTTTGAAGAGTAGAGGCCAATTATCTTATAGACTGGCCTTTATCTTGGATTCGTGGGATGTTTCTCACGATTAGATCTAGTCCATGCATTTTTCACAGGGGTGTTAACACCAGTGATGCTCTATCTTCAGTGCATCATATCGGGAGGCACACAAATAAAGCTGTCTTACAGAAATAATTTCATAACCATTCTGCCATCTTCATGACGAGTTTCTTTTTTCTATGGATATACGTTTTCATCATTTTTTAATACTTCTAAATACAGATACACAGTTTTTATGTGCTTTCTGTTCCATTTCTAATATTATAGCATGTTTATGTCTCTTTATAACTTCATGATTTATTTAACCAGTCAATTGCTGGGCAGTCAGGTTGGTTTCGAATGCTTCACTATTTATTAAATGAATAAAACCATGGTAGGCTATGTACACTGTTGATGGAGTCATTAGGTTCAACTGGACAAAACACGAGGACAAAACATTATGCTAATGTAAGCGAAGTTCTTTTCTCTTCTCAGATCTTCAACTACAGCTCCCCTATTCTCAACCAACAGACTTAGAGATGGAAGTTTTGCAACAAGCGGGATCTGGCAGGGAATAAGGGTGGGACCGACATGCATTCATTCCCAGTCCTAGAAAATAATTTTAAATGTAGGTCTTGTTGACAGTGACCCAGCCATGTCATTTTTGTTAATGGGCCATAGAATGCTTTTGTGTATAAATCTCCTTGAGTGAAAATATAATTTAAGTTGGCTTAAATATGCCTAAAATCATCACTTTAAAAAAGATTTATCATAGCGGGAGGGGAAGAATGAAGCGGGGGAAATCGGAGGGGTAGACGAACCATGAGAGATGATGGACTCTGAAAAACAAACAGGGTTCTGGAGGGGAGGGGGGTGGGAGGATGGGTTAGCCTGGTGGTGGGTATTGAGGAGGGCACATTCTGCATGGAGCACTGGGTGTTATGCACAAACAATGAATCATGGAACACTTCATCTAAAACTAATGATGTAATGTATGGGGATTAACATAAGAATAAGAACAAAAAAATTTTTTTAAAAAAGTATGTAATATTAGTCTTTTAACTTCTGCATGGACATTTCTGTGGGACCCACAAAATCAAAAGATAAGAATATTAAAGAAAGGACAGCTTGTTTAATAGTTAAAAAAAAAAAAGATTTATCATAGAAACCTTAAGAATGTATCTAAAAGTTTTACTCATGCCTTCTCTAATTTTTGCACTAGAAAACCCCTAAGGGAACTTTTTGCACATTTACACAAATAAAGAGAGAGCAATGTATTATATAAGGAAACCATTGTGAATACAACCCAAATACTGTCAAGGGACAAGAAAACAGTACATTGATGTCCTACAGTGAAGCCTTATATTTCCTTCATACAATATGAGATTTTCTATTATGCTGGCGATGGGCCATTTGGAATATCTCGGAAATTAAAACTGGAATCAGAATGCCAGGCATCCCGACACAGTGCCAAACTCCCAAGGCAGAAAGATAGAGGGAGAGAAGAAGAAGAAAGGAAGAGAGGAGGCTGTTGGTGATCTCTACCGAGGCTAAGTTGTTGCCTAGGTTCACAGCACTGAATGGTGACTGCATTTCTAAAACTTGTCCAACCACCAGCCTGATAAAGGGCCTATCAAAGAATCAGATGGAGAGAATTAGCTGAGTGGGATGGAAAGAATTAGCATGGCTCCCACTGGTTACATCACTGCTTAATTTGGCGCGTCCCTATATCAAGTCAGCTCATAATTATCTGCTCTAATGGGCCTCAGAGGGAGGGGTGGGAACGGGGAGCTGTCACACAGACAATACAAAGACCGTAAAATATTTTCTATTAGGCTAATGCATATATCCTATGCTTAAGAAGGAAGTATGTTTATCTTTCTAATTATGTTTTGCTTAGACTAATTTTTTTTTAATTCCCATGCCAATGAGAAAGCTATTTCATATTACACAGACAGTAAGGAAAGCAGCCTAGGTTTTAAAATCTTCAAGATAAAATTCATGAAATTGGTAAACTACAGGTCAGAAACGTGTTTTTCTGAAAATGTGGCCTCTCCAGTGTCCCTGTAATTTGGTTCAGGCCTCCCCTACATCTTCACCAGACTCCCCATCGCTCTCCCTCTCTCCAGGCTCCCTCTTCTTCAGCCCCGCAGCCCAAAGGGAACCCGGGGGCTGTGGAGAGGGTGGGTGCTGAGTTCCCACCACCGTCCTGACTCACCCACAGGTGCCAGGGGAGTGGAAATATTCCCTTCCGCATCACCACTAACCCTCAAAAATTCCACACTCTGTATCAAAAGGCCTATGAGTATTTTAACCCATTAATTTCAGAGAATGTGGGGAAATCGCAATGGAAGGGGGAATGAGCTTCAAAAAACTATTTTGGAGAAAAAGAAACACCAGTTTTTTTTTTCTTTCCCCCTCTCCCCTCTGCCCCCCACTTTCCCCTCCTCCCCCTACTCTGCCTTTCTCCCATAGTAATCTGAACTCTTCTGTGGCCGGCAGTTGGCTAGCTCTGTTCATCCAGGAGGTAGGAGGTCACTTACAAAAGCAGTTTAGAAAGGCATGGATGTAAATATTTCATCTGTTACTTTAGTAGGAAGGATTGTTCTACACCAGTGTTATGCCCCTGTTTAAACCCTCCAGTGAGCCCCTCGCGTTCCTGGCATTTAGACTGCGTGGCCCGCAATTACCACTGGCCTTTCCAGTTTAGTTTGTGCCACTCCCCCAACTACACCAAACACAACAAACTATTTTCCATTCAGCAAAGATGGCATGTGTTCAAGATAATATACTTTTAGGGTAGTGATCATGTTAAAAGAACATGGACTTGTAAGCCTGAATAATGGCTCCAGGCCCATATCAACCAAAGCAATCCCTTGGTCGAAGATTCAAAACTTTAATTACTCTTGAAAAAGGCAAAACTGGTTGCCACCGGTCACTCTGCCCTTTCAGTCTGTTTCATTGAGGGTTGAAAAGGACAGTGCTGTCCCTGGAAATTGCACAATAATGAAGTGCTGCTCAAAAGATTTTGTGTATGCAGAGTATATATACTTCCCTAGGTATGTGGTCATAACTGACATGGGTGGGGGGGCGGGAGGATGACTGCGTTTCTCTCCCCGTGACCCTTCCCTAGGCCAAGGAGAAGAGATTTTTTATTACAGATAAATTCATACTTTTTCTCCTGTTTTCATTTTAATTCAATGAAACCATTGAATCATCTGCAATGTGCTGGGCTCTGGGAGGCATAATGGGTCAGGTGCTTTCAAATGTTGTTGACCTAAATCCATAATAAGAATAATTTTTAATCCTGACCCATCTATATGTAAACATGGTTTCCTTTATATATGTGTGTGTGTGTATTTAAATGCATGCAAATATATATGCATATTTTCTTTATTATATGTGATGTTCTTGGATACTTTATTTATTTATTTATTTATTTATTTATTTATTTATTTAAAAGATTTTATTTTATTTATTTGAGAGAGAGAGCACACGAGAGGGGGGAGGGTCAGAGGGAGAAGCAGACTCCCCGCTGAGCAGGGAGCCCAATGCGGGACTCGATCCCAGGACTCCAGGATTATGACCTGAGCCGAAGGCAGTCGCTTAACCAACTGAGTCACCCAGGCGCCCCTCTTGGATACTTTATATTTTACTTCTTTTCTATTTGTTGATGCTTGTTGCAAACCATTCGGTATCGTGCTCCAGCGCATCTGCCTCCACGTGACCACTGGTTGTGGCTTGCTAAAAGGTGCCTGACTACAGCTACTTTGGCCAGTTCCAAATGGCTAGTTGGCCTGGTACAGATGAAGAGATCCTGGGCCCAATATTATCATGGTACCATTTAACGCAAAACTAAGTTAGACTTCTTTTTTCCTTTCACTCCTCACATATTAGAAAATCCTGTTGGCTTCCCTCCAAATTATTTTCCAACTGACCATCCCTCATCGTCTCCACCACCACCAGTCCTGTCCAAACCATGATCGGATCTCACCTGGATCCCAGCAAAACCCCTAAGTCTTCCTTTTTACTCCATTGCCCCTTTAGAGTCTCCCTCACAAAGAAGCCAGAGTGATCCAGTTAAAATGTAAGTTACATTACATCCCTTTTCAGTGAGCACCCTCCAATAGCTTTCTTCCATAACACACGACATAAATCAAATCAAATTCCATGCCATATCTCCTCTTACAAGGTGCTGCTTGATCTATCCTGCCACCTCTTCAATCCCATCTTCTATTTCATTTCCTGCCACTTACACTTGCTCAAGCACTCCAGCCTCAGGCTGGCCACTTTATTTTTTCCTCCAAACACTGAACCCTGCCACAGGGCATTTTCAATGGTCTGGAGTCTCCCTTCAAACTCCTCATACAATGATTTACTTATTTGTCATGCTCATCGCTTATTGTTTATTTTCTACCTGTTAGAATGTGAGCTTTCCAGGGGCACAGATCTTTGTTATATTCACAGGTAGTATATCCAAAGTAGCTAGAAGAGTGCTTGACATATTGTGGGTGCTTCTTAAATATTGATGGTTGAATGCAAAAAATGTTAACTCTCATGTTAACACTATCAATAACACAAGCTACTCTTGCCTTTTACACACATACACAACAATCACACAGCTGCATATTTTCTCCAACATCAAATAAACCACTCCAGTCACAGATTTAACATTTTGAATACCAACCATATAAAGTAAGAGTGGGTAAAAAAAAATGATAATTAACTTTATTATCTTTGTATTAGGTTGGTCAATAAGTCATTTGTAATAAATGTTTCTCAAAAAAAGAATCTCCTTTTCTAGTAAATTATGAAGTCTCATATCTGCATTTCAGGCTGTTTCCACTATAATCCAACTGAATATTTATAACAGGTATTCAGGGCATGCTTTCCAGAAAAGAAATTAAAAAAAAAAAAAAAACCTACTTAGACATTTCACAAAGTCATTTCTATACTACTAAAATTACAGACTCTATGAAATAAATCATTTTATCTAACACTGGTGCAAAGAAAACCAGTTTGCAGTGTGGGGTCTTTTCATGGCCTCCTGGATTGTCATTTCTCATTCAGAATATTCAGATGAGCCCCTTCAAAACCATGTAGGTTACATGTTTGTTATTAAACTGCAGACCAGGTAAGCACAAGAGTTGACAACCTGGGGACCATTTAATGATAATTCTCTGCCCGTGTTAGCCATGGTTTTCCTATCCCTGCAACAATCTTCAACTGTGTAATCAGTTAGAATTTAATTCAGTTCAGGATTAATCTCTAAATCCAGGCCTGAGCATTTCTCTAGTGTAAAACTGCTGGGGATTAGCCAATGCGGGATTCCGAGTTCAGAGATCAGGAGCAACACAGGAGAGAAAGAGCGTAAAAGAGGACTGCCAGAATAAAGGTTGGTTCGCAAGGGTATGTCTACTTCATCGCCTTCACATCTATAAAATCTAGAAGACCAGTTTATTTTGGGAATTAATCTTTCCTTGAGTATACATCACATTTGGCAAAAAAAAAAATGGTTTATATAAAAATGTCTATACAAAAGTTGCCATGGCATACCTCATAAGTGCTTATATATTATATGAGGTATAAGGAGTGAAATAAAATCCAGCTCATATTTCTTCCCTTGGGCAAATTCCAACATCCACCCTGCCAAGCAATAAACCATCCAATTTCTGCTTTGTTTACCTCCTCTTGGAAGTAGCAAAATTTGTATGATTGAGATTTAGAGCAGTCTTCAGGTGGTCATGTGCATTTCAAGTACCATTATTATATGTTAATTAGCTCTTCTTACATGTGCTGTTTAATTAAGTGGGAAACCATCCTTACCATAAACCAGAGAAAAATGTCAATGCAAACTATTCACCTGGGTTGAAGGACACTGTGCTATAGGTCAAGAACATAAACCCTGAATTAGGTTGCCTGGGTTCAAATCCCAATTCTGCTACTTACTGGCTAGGCAAGATTGGTTATGTTACTTGACCTTTCTCTGCCTCTAGATTTTCCTCTAGGGATAATAATACCTTCCATGTAAGGATTTAGGTTTTAACTTAAATAGTACTATATTAGGATTTAACTTAAATAATACTATATTAGTCTCCTCAGGCTGCCCTAACAGAATCCTCCAGACTTGGTGGCTTATACAGCAGACATTGATCCCAGAAATCTAAGATGAATGTGCTGGCACAGTTGGTTCCTGGTAAGGACCCTCTCCCTGCCTTGCAGATGACCATCTTCTTGTTGGGGTCTCATACGGCCCATTTTCTGTGGGCACACACCCTTGGTGTACATTCTTCTTAGAAGGACACCAGTCCTATCGAATTAGCCCTATTGCATAAGGACTCCTTATGCCCTTACTTAACCATAATTACCTCTTGAAAGATCCTATCTCCAAATACAGTCACACTGGGGATTAGGGCTTCAACACATGAATTTTGTGGGGACCCAATTCAGTCCATAACAAGTCATATATACAGTGTCAGACACATAGTAACTTCATAATAAATACGAGCTCTTATGATGTGATAGTTTTACTTTCCTCACAGACGTGTATATGAGTCTTAGTTTCAATAGTTATTGTTTTGGTTGGTTAAAATTACAGTTTATAAGCAGAAGCACATTTACATAAGTAAACCCCAATTCATGCATTTAATTAAAGTGACAGGGAATGAAGTTTCATTCTACCGAGATGACTTAAATGCAGACATAGACACTTTACCCACTCTTTTATGTGATGTATTTTATTTTTTCTTTTTTAATTTAAATTCAGTTAATTAACATATAATGTATTATTGGTTTCTGAGGTAGAGGTCAGTGATTCATCAGTCTTATATAATACCCAGTGCTCATTAGATCACTTGCCCTCCTTAATGTCCATCATCCAGTTACCCCAACCCCCCACCTCCCTCCCCTCCAGCAACCCTCAGTTTGTTTCCTAGGATTAAGAGTCTCCTATGGTTTGTGTCCCTCTATGATTTCATCTTGTTTTATTTTTTCCTCTCTTCCCCTATGATCATCTGTTTTGTTTCTTAAATTCCACATATAAGTGAGATCATATGATAATTGTCTTTCTCTGATTGACTTATTTCACTTAACATAATCCCCTCTAGTTCCATCCACATCGTTACTAATGGCAAGATTTCATTTTTTTTTTTTATGGCTGAGTAGTATTCCATTGTATATATATACCTCATCGTCTTTATCCATTCATCTGTCGATGGACATCTGGGCTCTTTCCATAGTTCGGCTATTGTGGACATTGTTGCTATGAACATTGGGATGCACATGGCTCTTCTTTTCACTACATCTGTGTCTTTGGGGTAAATACCCAGTAGTGCAATTGCTGGGTCATAAGATAGCTCTATTTTTAATTTTTGAGGAACCTCCACACTCTTTTCCAGAGTGGCTGCACCAGCTTGCATTCCCACCAACAGTGTAAGAGGGTTCCCCTTTTTCTGCATCCTTGCCAACATATGTCATTTCTTGACTTGTTATTTGTGCTGTTCTGACTGGTGTGAGGTGGTATCTCATTGTGGTTTTGATTTATATTTCCCTGATCCTGAGTGATGTGGAGCATTTTTTCATGTGTCTGTTGGGCATTTGGATGTCTTCTTTGGAGAAATGTCTGTTCATATCTTCTGCCCATTTCTTGATTGGATTATTTGTTCTTTGGGTATTGAGTCTGATAAGTTCTTTACAGATTTTGGATACTAGCCCCTTATCTGATATGTCATTTGCAAATATCTTCTCCCATTCTGTAGGTTGTCTTTTAGTTTTATTGACTGTTTCCTTGCTGGGCAAAAGCTTTTTATGTTGATGAAGTCCCAGTAGTTCATTTTTGCCTTTGTTGCCCTTGCCTTTGGAGACGTGTCTACCAAGAAGTTTCTGGGGCCCAGGTCACAGAGGTTGCTGCCTGTGTTCTCCTCTAGGATTTTGATGGATTTCAGTATCACATTTAGGTCTTCCATCCATTTTGAGTCTATTTTTGTGTATGGTGTAAGAAAATGGTCCAGTTTCATTCTTTTCCATGTGGCTATCCAATTTTCCCAACACCATTCGTTGAAGAGACTGTCTTTTTTCCATTGGACATTCTTTCCTGCTTTGTCAAAGATTAGTTGACCATAGAGTTGAGGGTCCATTTCTGGGTTCTCTATCCTGTTCCACTGAACTGTGTGTCTGTTTTTGTGCTAGTACCATACTGTCTTAATGATAGCAGCTTTGTAATAGAGCTGGAAGTCCGGAATTGTGATGCCACCAGCTTTGGCTTGCTTTGTCAACATTCCTCTGGCTATTCAGGGTCTTTTCAGGTTCCAAACAAATTTTAGGATTATTTGTTCCAGCTCTGTGAAAAAAGTTGATGATATTTTGATAGAGATTGCATTGAATGTGTAGTGTAGATTGCTCTAGGTAGCATAGGCATTTTAACAATATTTGTTCTTCCAATCCATGAGCATGGAACATTCGTGATCACCAAACCAGCTCTATAAGAAATATTAAAAGGGATCCTTTATGTGAAGAGAGAGCCCAAAAGTAACATAGACCAGAAAGGAACAGAGACAATATACAGAAACAGTGACTTTATAGATAATACAATGGCATGAAATACATATCTTTCAATAGTTATTCTGAATGTAAGTGGGCTAAATGCCCCAATCAAAAAAAAAAAAAAAACCACAGGGTATCAGATTGGATAAAAAAGCAAGACCCACTGATATGCTGTCTGCAAGAGACTCATTTTAGACCCAAAGACACCTCCAGATTGAAAGTGAGGGGGTCAAAAACCATTTATCATGCTAATGGGCTGCAAAAGAAAGCTGGGATGGCAATCCTTATATCAGACACATTAGATTTTAAACCAAAGACTGTAATAAGAGATGAGCAAGGACACTATATCCTACTTAAAGGGTCTATCCAACAAGAAGATCTAACAATTGTAAATATCTATGCCCCTAACATGGGAGCAGCCAATTCTATAAGGCAATTAATAACAAAAGCAAAGAAACACATCAACAACAATACAATAATAGTGGGGAACTTTAACACCCCCCTCATTGAAATGGACAGATCATCTAAGCAGAAGATCAACAAGGAAACGAGGGCTTTGAATGACACACTGGACCATATAGACTTCACAGATATATTCAGAACATTCTGTCCTAAAGCAACAGAATACACATTCTTCTCGAGTGCACATGGAACATTCTCCAGAATAGATCACATACTGGGTCACAGATCAGATCTCAACCAGTACCAGAAGATTGGGATCATTCCCTGCATATTTTTGGACCACAATGCTCTGAAGCTGGAATTCAATCACAAGAGGAAATTTGGAAAGAACTCAAATACATGGAGGCTAAAGAGCATCCTACTAAAGAATGAATGGGTCAACCAGGAAATTAAAGAAGAATTAAAAAAATTCATGGAAACAAATGAAAATGAAAACACAACTGTTCAAACCTTTGGGATGCAGCAAAGGAGGTCCTAAGAGGGAAGTATATAGAAATGTAAGCCTTTCTCAAGAAACGAGAAAGGTCTCAAATATGCAACCTAACCTTACACCTAAAGGAGCCAGAGAAAGAACAGCAAATAAAGCCTAAACCCAGCAGGAGAAGGGAAATAATAAAGATTAGAGCAGAAATCAATGAAATAGAAACCAAAAGAACAGTAGAACAGGTAACAAAAGTAGGAGCTGGTTCTTTGAAAGAATTAATAAGATTGATAAACCCCTGTCCAGACTTATCAAAAAGAAAAGAAAAAGGACCCAAATAAATAAAATCATAAATGTAAGAGGAGAGATCACAACCAACACCAAAGAAATACAATTATAAGAACATATTATGAGCAACTAGATGCCAACAAATTAGGCAATCTGGAAGAAATGGATGCATTCCTAGAGATGTATAAACTACCAAAACCAAAACAGGAAGAAATAGAAAACCTGAAGAGACCCATAATCAGCTAGGAAATGGAAACAGTCATCAAAAGTCTCCCAACACACAAGAGTCCAGAGCCAGATGGCCTCCGGGGGAATTCTATCACACACTTAAAGAAGAATTAGTACCTGTTCTTCTGAAGCTGTTTCAAAAATTAGAAATGGAAGGAAAACTTCCAAACTCTTTCTCTGAGGTCAGCATTACCTTGATCCCCAAACCAGATAAAGACCCCACCAAAAAGGAGAATTACAGACCAATATCTCTGATGAACATGGGTGCAAAAAGTCTCACCAAAATACTAGCCAATAGGATCCAACAGTACATTAAAAGGATTATTCATCACGACCAAATGGGATTTATTCCTGGGCTGCAAGGGTGGTTCAACATCTATAAATCAGTAAATGTGATTCAATGACATAAACAAGAGAAAGGAAAAGAACCATATGATCCTCTCAATAGATGCAGAAAAAGCATTTGACAAAGTACAGCATCCTTCCCTGATTGAAACTTTTCACAATGTAAGGAAAGAAAGAAATATATACCCCAATATCATAAAAGCCATCTATGAAAAGCCCACGGCGAAGATCATTCTCAATGGGGAAAAACTGAGAGCTTTCCCCCTAAGGTCAGGAACATGGCAGGGATGTCCACTATCACCACTGCTATTCAACATAGTACTAGAAGTCCTAGCCGCAGCAATCAGACAACAAAAAGAAATAAAAGGCATCTGAATCGGCAAAGAAGAAGTCAAACTCTCACTCTTTGCAGATGACATGATACTCTACGTGGAAGACCCAAAAGATTCCACCCCAAAATTGCTAGAACTCATACAGGAATTTGGCAAAATGACAAGATATAAAATCAATGCACAGAAATCAGTTGCATTTCTCTACACTGAGACAGAAGAAAGAGAAATTAAGGAGTCGATCCCATTTACAATTACACCCAAAACCATAAGATATCTAGCAATAAACCTAACTAAAGAGGCAAAGGATCTGTACTCAGAAAACTATAGAACACTCGTGAAAGAAATTGAGGAAGACACAAAGATATGTAATATATTTTAAAAGGCACCCAACTGTAATCCTGTAGAGTACATCATTGTCAGCAAACTATCACCTGTGGGCCAAATCCAGTCTGTGGCTTGCTTCTATACAGCATGTGAATGTTTTTTACATTTTTAAAGTGTGGCAAAAGAAACAAACATGCACACACAGAAGAAGAATATGTGACTGAGGCCTTCTGTGGCTCACAAAGCTGAAAATATTTACTATTTGGCCCTTTTACTAAAAGACTTTGTTGACCCCTGCTTCATGGGTGGAGTTTAACCTAAGCTCTCCAAATATATCCATTTTTTGTAATGTGAGCACCTCAGCTTTCCTCTACCCTGAGCAAAGCATCCCTTTGTTTTCCCCAAGCACTTTCTTTCTATCTTATTTATTTTGGGGGAGAAGTAGTCTACAGTCCCTGTCATGTCTCACAAACATCTGAGAAAGATACTGGTAGCCTTTCACATTTTCTTGGTTACTGGGACTCAGTAATGGCTTCAGAAGTGAAGAAGGATCATAGTGTTTTGAGTTACTTTTTCTACTTACTATCTCCTATGGTCAGACTGGGCCTGTTATTTCTTGTTATTGTTGTCTCCCCATCTTTGAAACCTCCTCCTTTTCTGCTTCCTATCTGTGTTGGTCTGGGAAAAGGAGAAAAAAGAAATAACTATTGAATAACTATTGATTACTTTTTTATCTATAAGATTTCATTAGATTCTTCTCATATGTTAGCTTCTTTAATTCTTGTAGTATGACGTTATGGTTAAATGGTATCCTTTCTACTTTACAGATTAAGAAAAGGGTTAATTTACTTGAATTCAAGCCCAAGTCCTTTCAGCTCCAAAATTCAAGGCCTTTCATCAAAGACACCTGAAAACCTGACTGACTTGAACTGTAAGTAACATTAGGGTAAACAAACTAAAATGATGCTTTTGTAAATATTGCCCAGTGTTGAAGTGTTCTAAGACATCTGTCTTGTTTTCTTCCCAGTATTTAGCTATGTTCTAGATGGTTCAGTTGGCTGACAGACAACTTCCAAATTAGTGAGGTGCTGTGATAATACTTTGCTTGTTCAAATATATCCTTGGACATCATTCATTCAATGAATGTTGAATGTTTTTCAAAAGCAGCTCATATCTGAAAGTATGTGAAAGAGTATTTATTGAGATGCAGATTTTCTTTAACTCTCTTTGCATATTTCTTTCCCTGTGAAGACCAAGTGGGTCTCATTGTTCTCTCTCTTGTCACAGGGAAGGATTCCAGGTGCAAAGCAGGAATGGTTAAAGAGATTTCTTTCCTGGATTTGTAGTTCCAAAAGCCTGAGATCCTTTAGCATCCTTTGCTAGGACGAACTAGTAAGGTGGAGGTGGGGGACAGCCCCAGCAGCTAGGAAGAATAAGAGAAGATTCCCTGCTGTGTTGTGGGAGAGGGGGTTAGTAGGGTTTCTGTTTGCACATGTTATTTAAATGACCAGAAAAAGCTAGATGTTTTTGTGTATATGAATTTAGAATTAAGGGCTGATGGCCACACTAAAGGATCCCCTTTGTAGTCACATTGAAGCTGTAATAGGAATTGGAAAGTACAAAGGAGATGGTTGTGTTTAGTTGGCCAAGCAGAAGAGATGTTTTCAGATTGGAGGCCACCCTGAGATGTGAAATGTGTCACTCAGGCAGTGGTGACCTTCTCTGGCATAAATCGTGGTGGACTCGGTTCACAGCAGCACCCGCCCCATCAGAGGTTGGAAGAGTTGTTTGATTTGAACGGTGGAGAGAACTCTCCTTAGCAATGTGATTTTATGAAACTTTGGTCCATCAGAATTACGAGATAGACCATACCGCTTTATTGCTTTTAAATCAAAATATTTTGTCTTTGAAACTCCATCTCAGTTAATACTGGGAGCCTCTCCCCTTCTCTGGGTTCCACAAGAATATGAAAATGTTTTATGGTACCTAGAAATGTTTTGTAGTATCCAGAAATTAGTGAAAGGACTCTCTTATCTTTAGGTTACCATGGTGAGATCCAGTCTCCTCTTGGATGGCTACTTTTCTGGTAGCCATCTTAAGAGCTTTCTGTTGCTTCAAAGGCCAAAGATACTTTTGTAAATATACAGATTTAAGAACTCAAGATTCAAGCATAATCACAGGATTACTTCTAAAAGTATTATTTATTGGTCTTTATTTTTCCTATTTATGAACATATAATTGTTTAAAGCAGTTGAGTAGAAAATCCAGGGAAGTACAGAGAGAATAAACATTAATACCTGTGATATGTTTTCTTATAAAAACTCTTCCCCATCTAGGTTTTTTTTAATAGGCAGAGGTAAGATTCAAAATACTGAACGACCTGCAGAAGTTTAGGCACCAACAAATCAGAAAAAAAGTTCTGGCTGACAATGGAGAAAGATCTTGAACCTCCCTTCCAAGCTCCCTTTTCAGACTTCGCTTCATAGCTTCTTTATCTGGAATAGGTCCGGATTTGCCATATTTAGGGGAAGCCATGTGTGGTGGTGGTAGTGGTTTTGGTGGTGTTGCTGGTGCACTAGCTATTTACCAACTGATAGAGAAGTCCTTTAATAGTATGACAACTAGTATGGGTATATGGCCATCTGTATCAATATGTACTGGTGGAGTTATTAGCCTGGAATATATAATAATTCCTTATAGTTTGGGTTTACTCCACTTAGCAAAAACTAGTAAACATTTTCTTGTAGCATAATATGTTCCTATAAATGAGAACTTTATACATGCAACTAATCTTTGGTGATGCACCATAGGCATACCAAGATGATGGATGATTCCATCTCCTCTTGCAGTGGCTGGGTGGACATGTGCTACCAGCTTCCAGAACCAGTCACCTCCAGCACCTTGACTATTTGCCCTAGTGTGATATAAAAATACTGTCATTTTCATCATGTGTCATAATGTGAAAAGGGTTGGGAAGAAGCACTTTACAACAAGGTTTTTAATGGGAACATATCTTCTCGTTATATGGCTATAATATGGTGAATTTAACCAATTGCCTATTAGTGGATTTTCAACTTGTCTCTTATTTTTTTAATATTTTATTTTACTTCTAATGAACACACTTAAACATATATCTGATTATTTTCTTAAAACAAGGTCTCAAAAGAGGAATTTTGGTATATTGGGTCCTATTTAATACTTGGACACAGAGTATCAAATTTCCCTTTCTGTGAGTACCAAAGAATACAGGCTCTAGATCTAGACTACTGATACATGCATCCCTGTTCCATCCCCTCATTAGATGTGTGACCTAATGCTTCTGTGCCTTAATCCCCTTGCTGAAAATGGGGATAATCATAATATTATCTCACTTGATTATCATGAGGATCAGATGAATTAGGAGTACTTAGAACAACTCCTGGCTCATCATTACCACTCATTAAATCTCAGCTGTTTTCTTTAGTAGTTGTAGTTTTTGTTGTTGTATTTTAAAGATTTTATTTATTTGAGAGAGAGAAAGAGAGCATGAGGAGGGGTTGGGGGGTTAAGGGACAGAGGGAGAGGGAGAAGCCGACAACCCGCCCTCCCCCCCCCCCCGCCATGAGCAGGGAGCCCTATGCGGGACTCGATCCCATGACCCCGGGATCATGACCTGAACCAAAAGCAGGCGCTTAAGACTGAACCACCCAGGTGCCCCTAGTCTTTGTTATTTTAAAGTTTGCCAATTTTCACTCCCCCAGAAATATAGAAGAATATCTTTTCTCCCATAATCCCAAAGGCACTGGGAATTAAGTTCTTTATAATCATTGCTATAATATCATAGGTACATAAAGATTTTCCTTTTAGAAAAATGCACTTTAATCACTTATGAGATTAAGTATGAGATTACCAGTCTTTGATAGACATGTTATGTTTTGTCTTTTGCTCATTTTCTATATTTTTAAAAATGGAAAATGTTCTGGGAATACTAGGCTGCCTATTATGCCATTCTGGGTAAAATAAAAAATAGAAACGCCAAAGTAATCGGAACCTCATGGATGTGCTCTAGATAGGGAGTTTCAGTATTACAACTCTGGCTGCCCATTGTAATCACCTGGGAAATTTTAAAAGCTGCTCACGACTGGGCCACACCCCCAGAGATGGTAATTTAATTGGTCTGATTTAATTACCTGGCATAGGGAATTGTTAAAAGCTCCCCAGGTGATTCTAATGTGCAGCCAAGACTGGTGTAGGTGGGTACTGATTAATTCAGGGTCACTTGGGTGTGTCTGTGGGGCCAGGTACTGGAGAGAATGACATTCATGATCAGCCGACTCTCCAGGCCAACAGAGTCAATTGCCACCATGTAAACTGGCTACCAGAAGGCTGTAAAGACTTCTGACTAAGACTGAAAACAAAACATCCAATTCTGCTAGACTTTGCAATATCTTAAAATTTCTGCTCTGGACAGTTACTTTCACTTTCAAGTTCTTTTTCTTAAAAATCAGAAGATATTATATATAAAGATTAGAAAGAACCTCACTTTTTAAAATTAAAGTTCATTGGATTTTAATGTAAAAGATATTTTTTTCCCCAGAATTAAAACTTTCTCTCATGACCATGGACAAATATTCTAGTTGGAGGAAGTTGGGAGAACAAAATGTACATTGAGGAATTCTGAATGCATTTTAATGACTTCGGTAGTCTGAACTGAAATACATAAAAAAAAAATACATGCCAAAAAAAAAAAAATCAGCCCAAATGTTACACTTGTATTTTTGGTGGTAGAAAAGATCACTACCTAGCTGATATTTCACATTCTTGACTGTGTTTCTTCTGTGTCGTGTTGCTGTTGATGAAGAAAACAATCACAAAAGGATTAAATGCATACAAAACAGGCTGGATAATATGCACCCTGTGTACAACAGCTTTGATCTTTTGTCTACTTTCAGTGTAAGTGTCTTGAGATTCAGTATTTTAAGAAAAGAATACTTCCCTTGGACTAAAAACTATAAACTGAATTTGTCCTTCAACTGGGAATATTCAACCACAATGTGTTTTCAAGGAAAAGCTTTAAGAGTAGCTTCAAAGAATTCAGAAACTTAAGAGAAGGACAAGATGCTGATGTGTTAGGAAAGTCTACAGTATTTGCTTCTGTGGTTTTGAAGATGTAAATAGAAACAGCTATGGCAGAGAAGTTCTATAATTAGCTTTCATCCTGATTCCAAAAGTTGCTTATTTTAGAGCTATTAATAGTATATAAAAACCACTGTTTAAAACTCTTGGTTTGGATTTTCTGGTACTTTAATGAAAAAATTAGTATTTTCAACCTTTGTGGTTTCTCTAAAATCATATGCTAAGGAAGTAGAAGTCCTCTGTTGCTGAAAGGTTTTTGGGAATGGTGGATGCTCCGGTATTTTCTGCTTCCCGGGCATAGCTTTCTCTAAGAGTCAGAGCGTGAGTCTAAATCTGAAATTAAATAAATTACTGATCTAAACTGTGGGTCTAGTTATAGACAGACACTGGTATTTAGAGGAAACAAATGTGCTCTTTAAACACAGTGACCTTACCCAGTTGTTCTTCCAAAACCACAACAGAGAACAATCTTGCTCAGTTAATCAGAAAAAAGAAACCACCACCTAGAAGGGTGTCTTTCAGAATACATTCGGCAGCAGGATAGGCAACCACATCCTCCCCTGAAAAGTGAAGCCTCAGTATCTCACCTCAATCCAACCACCAGTCAGCATCAAATCCCTTCCCTGAGATCACCAAATGTGTTGTCCCATTACTTGTTTTTTCCGTTGGATGAATTCCTTGTAGATCTAAATCCTATAGGATTGTATAGGATACAAATCGAATCTAGAGAAAGACTTTGAAAACCTCCACCACCCCCAGCCAAACTTTACCCAGTTGCAAAGTAGACTGGGTGGGCATAAGAGACACTAAGCCGTGTTCATGAAGGAAAGAATGGTTATTAATGGAGTTGAAGAACATTTATGGAATTCTTGAGTTCCCATTTAATGTTTTGCTAAGTTTCAGGAAAAAAGATTTTAAGCAATGGTGACCAATAGAATAAAAGAAGTGAATCAAGTCAAGTTATAATTATGTTACTCTTTACACACCAGAAAAATTAAAAAAAAAAGTTCTGAAGTAGCCTCTTGGACACGAGATAGGGAAAATGTAGCCCAGTGTGCCCCGTCATATGCAGAGATGGCAGGGAGCCTTAGAGAATACCTTCTAGAAATCAGTCAAATAAGATTCATTCTGCGTTCCTCCAAGAATTCAGGATGCTATTTGATGATCACTGTGTGATTCCCCTGAACTCGCTCGAACCCACCCAATAGGGATTGAAAACTTCCCAGCAGTGGCTCTCAATATTTATTTCTCAGAGTTATCTGTAGAGAATTTTTTTTTAAATTACCCATACATGTAGCCTACCCCAGAATGTCTGAAACAGAATCCCTGGTGGTATGTATTTTAAAAAAATATCTGTTCAACAGCAAAGTTGAACACCTCTGAATTTAGACAAATAGAAGGGATCAGGTTTCCCACAAGAAACTAGCTTTTCTAAGGGTTAGGGGACTAGGGATTTTTGAAGATTAGTTTAGATCATCTCAGTGGTCCCTTCAGGGGACCTCAAGTCCTTCGAAGTGTTCTAATGAACAAGATGGTCACAGAAAAGACACTCTTTAATTGTAAGGGGGCTTTGAACATCAAATTCTGCACTTGAAAGCAGAATTCCAACCAACTTTTTCTGTAAGAATTAAGTTTGGAGATGACTTTTGTTTGTACTGTTTGCAATTTTATTAGGAAAAGTAGAATAACTCCTTCAATTAATCTAGACAAACTTCTGTTTTCTATACATATACACATCATGTAAATATTTTCCTGTCTATATATTTTGCCATATTATATACCATTCCCAAGAATGTTTCCATTAGAAATTGTTTGCCAAAATAGGATCAACAGTTCATAAATAAATTTTATACAGTTTACTTGCTGAAAAGGAGTGCATGGAGGAGGAGGGTAGATGAATGCTTTTTGAGCTCTTCATATGCATTTTTTTAATAATGGATCAGTTACCGCTCTTCTTTTGCTGTTGAAAACTGAAGTTCAGATTAAGAGAAATCTCCAACAGCATACAGTAAGTATTAGAGTCAGGATTTAAACTCAAGTCTGCTGATCCCATAACTCATATTTTCTAAATTGCATTATATGAGGACAATCAATAGAGAGGCAAATGTCCTTTCCTGGTCCTTGAAAACATATCATTTAATGATTTATATCCTGAAGGACTAATTATGTACTCCCAGTATGGCCATGAAGATTACACAATTGGATATCTAATAAGACTTTTTGATCTCTCCTATTTTCCTATTTTTCATGAACGAGCATGTAGACATTTTAAGGAATCCTTAAGAGGGTCCAATATTTTAAAAATCTCTACTGTCTTCGTAACCAACTAAGAAATAAGACAAAAGAGTAAGGTAGAGGAGAGCCCAATTACTGTCTTTATTATGGACCAACTTTAGACTGAAGGCTATGGCTTAAATCTGAAGGAAAGTGGGCCTCCTAAAATTGAATCCCAGGTTTTTTTTTTTAAAGATTTTTATTTATTTATTTGAGAGAGAGAGAATGAGAGAGATAGAGAGAGAGCATGAGAGGGGGGAGGGTCAGAGGGAGAAGTAGACTCCCCACTGAGCAGGGAGCCCAATGTGGGGCTCAATCCCAGGACCCCGGGATCATGACCTGAGCTGAAGGCAGACACTTAACCGACTGAGCCACCCAGGCGCCCAAAATTGAATCCCAGTTTTGAACAGACTTCTCTATGCAGGCACTGGCCGTTCCCATAACACTGGAAGCTTGAAGGACCAGAGATACATCTCTGCCTTCTCTATCCAAGCTTACGGTTAAGAGAAAATGAAGAGGAAAAGCCTAGATCTCTCCAAAGTCACCAGTCAGATCAGTTACTCCACCAACAGTAGAGAAACTCCAGCATTGCTACAGCTATGGATCTGCCTTGCACATGGGAAAAACAAAAATCAACAACCCAAAACACCAGAAGTGAAGAAAGAGTGCTTCTCCTGGACAGAATATGATGCCAGGAAGTTTTCCATATGCTTAAGAAAACGTGTAAGGACACATCTAATGTTAAAATTTATTCGCTGAGTTTAAGGAAGAAACAAAAGGCTACCAAAAGTCCCATATTTCCAATCCAGTTCACTAAAGAGGGAAGGTGAAAACCCTCAGGTGGAAAATCATTTAACATCAGTGTTTCTCATATACGCTAATAGGGCAAATATTGAAATTAAGGGTTTGAAATAATATCAGTCAGTGTCAGAGAAGTTAATAATTGGGACACATTTACTGTCCTTAAAAAAAAAAAATCCCATGCTTGCTTTTTGCTTCCTTTCATCTCTTTTGTAAAATTTGCTTTAAATTAAGATATCTTTCAAGAAACATACTTCACAACAGAAACTGAAATTCCTTTTCACCCTGAACGCTCAGTTGTGTATGAAGATTGAGACCCAGGGGAACTGACAATATTGTTTACTTAGCTTTAGATGTTCTTTTGATTCTTCTTTAGTATGTTTGAGGGCAGTAGTTTGACCATTTAATATTTATAAAAGTGTGGAGTATTATTTGATCAACTGATAGTCCACTTACACCAGGACACAAACAGTTAATTCATAAATATACATTTAATTTGTTAATTAAATTTAATCTAACAACATCTTAACTCTTCATGAGTTTTTAGCTTACACTTTAAAAACTATGTATAATATTAGGGCAGATTTCTGACTAATTTAGGCCAACCTCCCTGCCTCATCCTCCTAAAAAGTTTTTCTCTCAGTTTCCCTAAATTTGAGCCAATATTTGTCTGATGTAACATCTCAAAAATTATAGAAATACTAGAGCTGGAAGGCACTAGGTCCAATGCCCTCATTTCATAGATAGAAAAAAAAAACCTTGGACTTAAAAAGATTAAATGATGTGACAAAGATTGTGAAATAACTTATTGAGCAGAGCTGGAGCTAAATTCTTCTAACCCCTGAAAGGATTTTTCAACAGGAGTTGCCTTATTTTCCAGTTTATTTCTCTACTACTAATTTCCAGTTTAAAAATTCTAACCCCTAAGATGAAATTTCTCAAGCCTTGTGGCTTTGTTTAGTTTGATTGTACAGTTTTTATTTTTTAAAACATCTAGTGTGATTCTACAATAGGAGGGGAATGGTTTTTTATTGCTTTGATTGCTGTTTTTATAGCCACACACAGAGAAATCACATGATATTAAAAAATCATACAAAGCATGTGGTTTAGCTCCATCCGGCTCTAATTTTAGTCGGCAATTCTAATTTCACGAAAGATATGCATGAAGCACTTTCCATTTGCTGAATGTCTCAGTGCTTGCATTTGTTTTCCCAGACTTGCTATTTCATTTGGATTTCACTCTCATTACCCACATTTTGGGGGGGTCCCTTTGCCATTTCCAAGGGTAAACTTCAGATTGGGAAATCAGCTCAGTTTACAGAGTTGGGTACGGTTATATTTATTTACTGTTCTTTGGTAAAAAAGCTAAAATGTCCCTGCCTGTTTATTACATTAGAAGATGTTTAAGTACATGTCCCAAATAAGAAGGGCCTTGTTTTCCATTTGGCTTCAGGTAACTTCAAAATCCCTGGGGGTGATCATGTCTGTTCTTGGAGGTTCTCCTTGAAGTCTGATTGTGTGAAACAATCTGCTTCTCCCGCCACACTTGGAAGTTGCTCCTTTCTCTCTTGTTCCCATTTGATTTTAAAAAACCTGCTGTTCCAGATCAGAAGAAAAACACTACTCTCCTAGCCAAAGATTTTTGCATTGACTGAGGCTCTTTAGATGGTCAAATTTATCTTTCAAAATTTGAAATCAGGTTTTGTCCATCTCAGCAACGATTTCCATCAATATGATGCAGCCGCTCTACTTTTGCAACAAATAAACCTATGACTGAGGGTACCCGTGATTAGAAATATCTTGATGCAAAATGCAATATAACATACCATATGTCAACGCAGTGGGAAACCACCAGCTCCAAAAGAAATGAGCCTGAATTTCTGACCCACTGGTGTGAGAGTAAGTGGACTTGGATGAAGTGCAAAAGAAGCCATCAGAGAAAGGGATGTTCTGATAATCCTATCCTTCCCAGGAGCACATCTGCTTTGATATGAGAGCACAGAGGAGTGCTGGAAAAGGACCATCAGTTTCCCACCACTCCATTCACAGCTTCAGCACCAATGCCTTGTATACAGAGTGAGCGGAGGCTCAGTCAACAACCTTCAGGCTCTCAGGACAAGGAGAAGTTGGGGTCATCATCTGTGAGCCAGATCTGCTCCAGCTAAAATAATCACATAATTGAAGTAAAATTACATTGTTAACATTGAATTACTGGTTCATGTCTCCCTTCCATGTGCATGCTTCCAGCCTAGCAATCTGAATTGGCAATCTAGATGTACTTTCTTTCCTTCTTTTTCTTTTTCTTTTCCTTTTTTTTTTTTTTTTTTTTTGTCTTTTCACAACCTTCACCCCAAAAAAATAGAGTGGAATTTTTCAGGAACTGTTAGGGAGCCAAAATGTATGCTAGATGCATTAGGTTTATGTCGGATCTAGGATCTAAGGGAAACAAGAAATCCAGGAAATGTTTCAAAATCAGACTGAGTCTAAGAGGAAGCAGTCTTTGGCTTGGTGCCTTAATGGACAGCAGGAATGATGCAGAGAGGATTATAAGTCACTCATTCCCCAATTAGATCTCATTTTCCCTGACGGCACAATAAAACCATGTCTCCACACAGCAGTAAAATTCATATTCCACTGATCAGTCAGGTTCTTTATTGCTGATTAGGTTTCCTGAATAAAGAAAGTTCAGTAGTAGCCATAATGAAAAAGCTTCAAATGTGATGGATGGCGAGAGTTGAGCCTCGCTTAATAGTACTATTTTGGTTAAGGTCTTCAAGACTGTTGCCAAATTGAACTTGAAATAGAGTTTCAGCACATGCAACCTGGCCATTTTTACAGCACATGAGCTACTGGACCCGAAGCTCCACCGACTGAGCGGAGTCACGTGGGAAGGTCACCGGCAGCGTGGCATGTGAGAACAGACAACAGGTCTTCGCTGTGGCCCTGATCTGTCCGGAACCATTCACATCGTTCTGTGGTGGAGAGAGTTTCCCTCTCAGTAAAGTGGGGAGTTGAACTTGAGTTCTCTGGGCAAAACTGCTATGGCTGTAGGAACAAGACAAAGCAAATGTTCTAATCACATGGAATCTGGCTTCCTTTCTGAGGGCACTTCAGCCAAGACAACAAAAACCAAAATAGAACAGGAGCAAGGAGGGTTTGGGGTGCAACCTCTCATCATGCGTCCTTCCCCTTCTCACTGCCAACAGGTCCCTAGGTTTTGCCAATCCCATGACTGAGGTGTCACAGAGACCAGGTGAGAAAGACATTTAGACCAGTTACCTTCTGCTCAGACCCAAAATAGCGCTCTCCTGAGAACAAGAGATGGGGTAAGGAGTTTTTTGGGTTTTTTGGGTTTTTTTTAGGAGAACAAAGGTAAAAGAGCCACAAGAATTTAATGTCAGATTTCTTGAAGCTCCTCAGCTTAGTTTCGTGGAAAAATCTGTTTCCACAAAGAACCAGCGCTATTATTTGCGATTGAGATTCCTAAGCTTCCGATACTCGTGTATGGTGTGCTTATCAGAAGACGAGATAACCCTGTTCCTCCAAAATTATGTGTGTTCACGTGGGGAGGGAGGACCCTTGGCAGTTCTGCAAGTAAGCACCAAGACAGCAGGGATTCTCATCAGTTTTAGAAAACTGACTTAGAATCATATTCCTAGAATACAGGCCAACTGTAAGATGAACACTATCCACATATAAAGACTCATGGGCCAAGAGGGACTGACGAGCCATGCCAACCAGATGCTGGCTACTGTGCAGAGAGGGGGCACCCTGGGCAGCATGCCACAGGTGTGAATGCACCCAAGTCCTAGACAGATGCAATGTAGGCGAAGCTCTTTCCTGATCCTGCCCGGCTTCCTCTATGAAATCTCCTCTCTCTCTCACTCAGTACAAAACCCCCAGATGCCAGTTCCCAGGAAATCTGTTTCCCCTATCACCAGGACTCCCCGCCGATGGTTCCCCTCCCCTCCTTTTTCATTAGAAAATGTTCCATTCAGAGATCCTCTGCCAGTTACGTGTTCATGTGATAAAAATACTTTGCCCATGAGAATGTGAAAAATAATCTTTAATCCTCCAGTCAGCAGATGTTTGTACCCTAAAGGACATCTGGTGTTCAACTCAAGAGGAATTCTCATTTGTAATTCATGGGAGTGGTACCTCTGAGTGTTAGGTTTTTCGGCACCAGAGTCTCCCATTCACTCAAACTCTTGTAGGGAATTAAACATAATAAAATAAACCAACTTTATTTATTTCATTTAATCTTTACAAAAAGATGAGGTAGACTTTGCTATTTGTATTTTTATAATAAACTGGAATTCAGAGAGGTTAACTGACTTGCTCAGACCTCAGTAACTCTATGTTCCAAATACTCAGCATGTTTTTGTACTTTGTCACATCATAATTTTTAATATGTCTATACAGAAGTATTAATTTTAGAAGTAAATTAATTGTCTTTCCAGCAGTATGATGTTAGAACATAAGACTCTTATACCTAAAATAGCAGGTGTTTTAGAGCTAGAAAGACCTGAGCGTGAATCCCAGCTAACCAGTTCTGAGACTAAGGAAGGACCTTCAAATGTCCTGAGAATCGTTGTCATCTCTCCAGTGAAGGGTAGTGGATGTTTAAATGAACTGGTGTATTTAAAAACTTGGCACCAGTAGACATAATCTTTATTTAATGTTTCATATTTTTGAGAAGTGGAAAAATATCCCATCTTTGAAAAATCATCCTTAGATATCAAAAATTTATTTAACAAAAGGTGTTCACAATTATTAATATAAGGGTCTGCTTCTTACATCTTCATTTAAGAATATGTGCCAGTTATGTCGGAGTAATTTTAAAATTCCTCTTGGAAATCTGCAACACACAAGGCTAGTGTGAAAAGAATAAATGCATTGCTCTATAATTGAGAATGTTCTCCTAAATAAGAAAAGTAATTGTATCAGTATTCAAGTACAGTTGAAACCCAGAGGCAATGAAAAAGAAATGCCAAGACCTTTCAGTTGACATGGAGTCTTATCTTTCAGTGACTGAAAAAATGTGCCTAAAACTTCTCTTACTTTCTGTGGTTTCCCACAAGTGGCATCAATTTATGTAATTGTCTGATACATAGCACTTCTGAACAATAAATAAAAGTCACCACCTAATGGGCTTAACTACCTCAAGATCATAATTCCCTCCCAGATACTTCATAAATTTAGAAATCCATCCCAATGAGCACATATTTTTGAGCTTCCCCTGTGCTTACAATTTTTGGTAGACATTAAAGAAGATGCAAGAATGACTAACTATGGTCACTTCAGGGAACTAACCTGTGAGGGGAAAGTTAACCTATCAATACAAAGCAGGCAACCTATAATGGGTGGTAGAGCAAAGTGGTGTGGGAGGATAGAAGAAGCTTTGGTTCTGCCTGGGGCACTCGGAAAAGGCTTTGGAGAAGATAACAGTTGAGTGGAGACTTCAAGAATATATAGAGAATGGGAGGAAAGTGTAATTCAGAGAGACATAGAAAACATAGAGACAATGTGGGCAACACAGACGTGTAAATGTAAATGACACTTCCAGTCACAGCAAGTGTTTGACTAGAGCATGAAGTACATGGTAGTTAGAGGCATCATTGTGCTAGGCAGAATATTGCCCCCCCACACCCCAGGAATGCCAACATCCTAATACCTGGAAGCTGTGAATATGGCACATTTCATGGCAAAGGGGAATTAAGGTTGCTAATCCACTGACCTTAACACAGGGAGATTCTCAGGCATTATCTGGGTGGGCCTCATATACTCAGAAGGATCTTACAAGGGGAAGAGGGAGGAAGACCTCAGAGTGATGCAGTGTGAGAAGCATGTGACCTGCACTGCTGCCTTGAAGACAGAGGAAGCTACCACAAGCCAAGCAATGCAGGAAGCCTCTAGAGGCTGGAAAAGACTAGGACCTGGGCTCTTTCTCCAGCCTTCAGAATGTAATGCAGTTCTGATGACACCTTGATTTTAGCCCGGTGTGATCCATATCACACTTCCAACCTCCTTAACTGCAGGCTAAGAAATTTGTGTGGAAGCCACTAAGTTTGTGGGGCTTTGTTACAGCCTCAATAGGAAACTCATCCAGACGTGAGGAGTGGAAATGTGGACAGGGGTCAGACTGAAGAGCTTCGATGCCTCTCAGAGATAGGTGGACTATATTCTAGGAATGAAGTGCCACCAAGAGAGAATCACATGATTGGTTCTCTGCTTTGGAAAGCTGAATTTGGAAGCAGTGTCGAGGGTACAAGGGAGGGGAGGTAGGCCAGAGGAAGGGGGCCCTTTAGGGGGTGTTGCAATAACAGGATGCTGAGTTAGGGCCATGAATCTGGAGATGGAGATAGATCGAAAGGGTCGTAATAACCCAGGACACTGAATTAGTGCCACAGATCTAGAATGTCATAGATCCAGGGAGGGAAGTAAAATCTTGGTAGCTAATTTGGTGGCTGGTTTAAACTGATTTCTCAAAGTTCAGAAACTGAATTAAGGGAACTAATTAGGGTCTCCTTTTATCATTAATAACTTTCACGTGATACTTTGTATTCATTTATTACCATTTTGTTTTATTTCTCCCAAGAGGAAAAATCACGCTGAAGGGCAAGTTAAGAATAAATAGGTTTAACAGGCAATTTTGTGTGACTGAGCCCCTGGCTGGAAAAATCACAGCAGAGGACTGGATTCAGAAACCTGTTGGTGCAGTCATTCTGCCGAGAACCAGAGGGTAGTGAAGGTTTTCCCAATGTGATCATTTTTTAAGGCACAGCCCGTCGGATTTGTGTCAATACAGTGATACATCTCATCTACCTGAATCAACTTCGTTCCTTCAAGGAATTTGGGAATAAATAAACAACATACTGTACATTATTTCCATTCATTCCCTCATCCAAACATAAAATAATAATCATCATCATTAAAGGTCAGGGCTTCACTGTGCATTGGAGTTAGCCTGTCCCTACCCTGCAGCTGGGACCAGGGGGGCAATCAGAGTTGACAACAGCAAAAGGGCGTAACAGGGGCGCACACAGGGTATAGTGGAAACACAAACCAGATTAAGACCAGCAAATCAGCAAAGGCTTTTTAGAGAAGTTTTGAGGGTTATATAGGCATTACCAAGATAAAAGGAAAGACAAGCAGAAAGTAGAACATCAGCAAAGAAAGGAATAGTGAAATATATATATTTAATATATTTATAAATATATTTAAACAATATAAATATATTTATTATATATAATATATTATATAATATAATTAATATTATATCATATATAATATATTACATAATATAATATGATAAATATAATATAATTAATATAGTAAATAATATAAATAAATATATAAAATATATTTAAATAATATAAATAAATTTAATATATATAAATATACATTTTTTTCCACTCTTGGCTCTGTCTAGAGAAACAAAAACAAAAGGATAGAGAGAGAGAGACAGAGGGAAAAAAGCATTCTTTTTTTTCAACTTTATTGAAGTATATATAATTGACTTGTAAAATTGTAAGATATTTAAAGTATACATCATGGTGATTTGATGTATGTATACATTGTGGAAATCCTCCCATCTACTTGACATATTTATCTTTTTTGTGTGTGTGTGAGAACATTTAAATTTCACTTTCTTACCAAATTTCCATGATACAATGCAGTGTTATCAACTATATTTACCACATTTTAGATTAGATCCTCAGACCTTATTCATCTTATAGCTGAAAGTTTGTACCCTCTTATCAACCTCTCCCTATTTCCCCCAACTTCCTGCCCCTGAAAACCACTTTTCTACTGTTTATATGATTTTGACTTTTTTTTTTTTTAGATTCTATGTTTAAGTGATACCATGCAGTATTTATCTTTCTCTGGTTTATTTCATTTAGCATAATACTCTCAGTGTCTATCTGTGTTGACACAAACGTCAGGATTTCCTTCTTCCTCGTGGCTGAATGATACTCCTTTGCATATGTCTACCAGATTGTCTTTATCCATTCATCCATTGACAGACATTGAGGTTGTTTCCATGTCTTGGCTACTGTGACTAATGCTGAAATTAACACAGAAGTACAGATATCTCTTCAATATCCTTCATACTTTCTTTGGATATATACCCAGATGAGAGATTACTGAATTACATGGTAGTTCAATTTTCAATTGTTTTGAGGAGTTACCGTACTGTTTTCCATAGTGGCCATACCACCAACAATGTACAAGGTTTCCCTCAAGAAAAAATATCCTTAATAATTTTCTCTCAGATCTTACCATGTCAGAAACTAGTCACCCCTTGAATGTCCTAGTTGAAGAGCATTTCCTTTTGAAGAAAAACAGCATAGTTTTATTTCTGCTAACTTACAGTTGAGGGATTCTGGATTGATACATATGTAACCCAAGCTAGAAAAAAATTACTGATGTTTTATTGTTTCATAAATACTCTTTAAAGCACTGAAGGTGTTGAAGTCAGAAAACCATTCGTAAGGGCAAAAACAACACTCGTATACACATACACCTATACAAACACTATTTCTATATTCGAAGCTGCCAAAAATTCTAACCAAATAGGACAGGTACCCCTAGGCCTTAACGCACCAAAACTGTTTCAATTTGTTGCTTTTCATAAGAAAGGTTTTATTTCCCCAGTTGATCAGAGAGCACACTTGGAAAAAAAAAAAATCTGTTGATCTTCCCCTTGCTGAAGTTTTAAATAGCCTGAGTATGTGTGATATATCTTTTGTAGAGACTACTTTAGAGAAAAAGCATTGCTTTTAAATCTCATGCATGCCCCAAAGGTAATGTGAAATAAATTCCACCATGAATGAGCTCCTGCCATGTTTAAAAACTGAATTGTAATATGCAAGGCTTCTCTGAGACAGGCCATTTTTTTTTTTTTTTTTTGGTCTTAAAAGCAGCAAAGCTAAGGGGATTGATAAATTTTAAATCTCTCTAGCAGATTTCATGTAAAGTAGGAAGTTTACATCTCATGCAACTCTAGTAGCAGAAGCATAAGTAATTCATTCTGAGGTTTCCCAGGAATTAAATTCTGTTCAATTAACAGGGTGCATTGTTAAGTAAAGTAAAAAGTTGTGAAAAAGTAAAGTTGTGAATAATAAGAATAACAATAGTAATACCAACAACCTCAGTCTGCCCTCCAGGAATTTGTACTTTATCTCTGAGATAAACTCAGTTTCAGAAAATGATCTCCGAATCTTTTCCATCTTGCTTTCAGCATGCTACTCAAACTATCAGATTGTCATTAAAAGCTCCAAATCAATCAAATCCCTGTTCAGCTACTCGCTTCTATAGAGACTAAAGAGGCAATGTTGTATTTGAGATTCTCTCTTTTAAGGGTGAGGGGTCCTTTTTGAACTCAGAGAACATCTTCCCTTCCCTAGACATCCATCTCAAACTCAATCGGAATAAAATCAACATGGCCGTGTCAGCCATCACTTACTGAGCACATACTAAATGCTGAGCCTTTCAGCAGTTTTTCATGCATCATCCCCTTTAATTCACACCATAATCTCCTAATTAGAGGTCTTGTTATTTCTAACTTAAAGGGAAAGAGCCTGGGGCACCTTGGTGGCTCAGTCGGTTAAGTGTCTGCCTTCGGCTCAGGTCATGATCCTGGAGTCAGGGGATGGAGCCCTGCGTTGGGCTCCCTGCTCAGTGGGGAGTCTGCTTATCTCTCTCCTGCTGCCCCTCCCCCAACTCGTGCTAACTCTTGCTCGCTCACTCTCAAATAAATAAATAAATAAATAAATAAATAAATAAATAAGATAAAGATAAGGAGGCTGAAGATCAGTGAGGTTAATTAACTGAACTAAGGTCAAAATTCTTCAATAAGGAGCCAAATTCAAAATTCGAGGTGTTGTTCACCAAAGCCTCTGTTTTTTCCACTATGCTCTACTTGCTGAAAAAGTGCCTCTGGGGCCTCATGTTGAAGCTATGAAGTAGTGCATTAGAATAAATACAGTTACAGAGGCTCCGGCTTGCTTTCTTCTTACACACCTCAGATCATTGCACAAAATACTATAGCTTACTCTGTAACCTGAGAAAAAGACTTCCCAGAGGCACTTCACCTGCCATCACTGAAGATAAGGGAGCATTCCATACACCACACCAGTCTTAACTAAACCCACAGAGCCCACTTTTTTACTGTTGCCAGGGTTTTCTGGCCCAGCCAAATGGTAACCAGTGGACCAAAGGGCCATTCATGTGAAAAGGTAAGACTTGCAAATGTTGGCACCTGAGTAACAGTCACGTCCCATGAACCACTGCTGGACATGCCCAATATGAACTGAAATATGCAAAATAAATAGCTGAACATAACAAAGTTTTTTTAGAAAAGTTATTTGCGATTACAAATGCAAATCAAGGCTGAACAGGCATGAACTGTGCAAAGGCAACATGAGGACATTCATGTTTCATCTTTTCAAGTTCCAAGAATTTTACAGCCGCTCTTAATGTGTGCATGAATATTTTATTCATGTGCTTTGAAGGAAGGAGTGTATTACCTTTCTTAAAATTCTCTATGAATGGCGGATTACAGCAGGAATTTTTTCTCCAACACCTAAGTGTTCCTGAAACACTGAATCTTATTCTCAAATCCAGTGTATTAGGACTAAGTTGTCATTTCTTAATTTCTTTTTGTTTTTCCTTTAACATAACTCATTGGCTTCTGAAAAACATTTATATCAAACATTAGATTTTATAGGTTTTCTTTCTATTTTCCTTTTTCATGTTCTTATTAGTTACATGCTGTTAAAACTGGGCAATTTTATTGGTTAAAATGACAGGAGAAGAATGTTTTAGAGTGTTAAATTCCACTATATTAAGCCATGTATTTTTTTAATTATGGCAAAACACACACAACAAAATTTGCCATCTTAACCATTTTTAACTGAACAGTTAAGTAGTATTAAATATATTCACATTGTACTTAGTCACCTCCAGAACTCTTTTCATCTTTCAAAACTTAAACTGTACCTATTACACAATGGCTCCTCATCCCCCACACCTCCAGCCCCTAGAAACCACCACTCTGCTTTCTGTCTCCATTACTACTCTAGGTACTCTAGGTACTTACACAAGGTTGGTCTTTTCTGGCTTATTTCACTTAGCATAATGTCCTTAAGGTTCATCCATGTTGTGGCATATGTCAGACTTTATTTTTAAGGCTGAATAATAGTCCATTGTATGTATGCATTGCATTATATTCATTTATTCATTCATTCATGGATACTTGCTTTGTTTTCTCATTTGGCTATTGTGTATAATGTTGCTCTAAACATTGATGTACAAATATCTCTTTGAGATCCTGCTTTCAGTTCTTTTACGCATATACCCAGAAGTAGAATTGCTCCATCATGTGGTAATTCTATGTTTAATTTTTTGAGGAACTGCCATACTGTTTTCCACAGTGGCTACACCATTTTGCATTCCCATCAAGAGTAAACAAACATTCAAATATCTCCATATCCTCATCAACACTTACAGTTTTGGGTTATTTATTATTAATATAACCATCCTAATGGGGCATGAGGTGGTATGTTATTATGTCATTGAGATTTTGATTACATTTCTCTAATGATTGGTAAAGTTGAACATCTTTCCATGTGCAAATTGGTCATTTGTATATTTTTTTCTGAGAAATGTCTATTCAGGTCCTTTGCCCATTTTTTATTCAGGCTGTTTATTTTTAGTTTATGTTTAGTTGTTGAGTTGTAGGAGTTCCTTATATATTCTGGATATTAAACCTTTATCAAATATATGATTTGCATATATTTTTCTCATCCTATATGCTGTCTTTTCACTCTGTTGATTGTGTTTTTTGATACACAGAAGTTTTTAAATTTTGATGTAGTCCAATTATCTGTTTTTTTCTTTTGTTGCCTGTATGTTTTGTGTCTTATCCAAGAAATCCAGTGCCAAATTCAATGTCAGGAAGCTTTCTCCCTAAGTTTTCTAACAAGAGTTTTATAGTTTTAGCTATTCCATTTAGTTTTTTGATGCATTTTGAGTTAATTTTTGTCTGTGGTATACAGTAAAGGTCCAGCTTCATTCTTTTGTATGTGGATATATAGAAGATATGTGTATAGAGAAGTTACATGTATATATATATAAGGTATATATAAAAATTTACATATGCATACACCACTGATTCTCATTATACACGGTAATTATGTTCTGTACAGTCATTGTGAACACTGAATTAGGAAATACTGAACCATTGCTCCAGAGGAAATATAAGTCTATTGCAAACCCCTGGTCACATTTTTGTCAACCAGTCAATACATAACCTTATTTTATGTGTGTTTATGTTTAAAGACATCCTAGTCAATGTGCATTACTGATTTATTAACATTGAGCTCACAGCCAACAGCACTCTAACTCAGGCCTGAACAAAGCTTATCTAACACATCTATTTCCTCTGTAATATATCACAACCTGGGGCGCCTGGGTGGCTCAGTCGTTAAGCATCTGCCTTCGGCTCAGGTCATGATCCCAGGGTCCTGGGATCAAGCCCCGCATCGGACTCCCTGCTCGGCGGGAGGCCTGCTTCTCCCTCTCCCACTCCTCCCTGCTGTGTTCCCTCTCTCACTGTGTCTCTCGCTGTCAAATAAATAAATAAAATCTTTAAAAATATATATATATATCACAACCTTGCACTTGGGAGTACTGGACAGTACTTCAGCATTCCCTGTTTGGGAGCCATTTTAAGCAGTAAAATCACCAACAAAACACATCAAAGTGGCAGTAAGTACACCATGAAAAGGACACTTATTTACAGGATGAGAGCAGAAATACGAAGGCAGAGAATCTCCTCGTACTACTTCAGTTCAAATGTTTTGCTTCTCTGTGCCTGTCCACAAATGGCCATGAAAGCATCACAAGTATTGATTTCGGGATTACAAATACATGTTAGTGAGTAGGTAGATTTGCAAATATTGAACCGATGCGTAATTAGGATTGATTGTTCAAATGTATAAATAGATATATACATACATACAAGCATATTCTACTAACCTCAGGGATCCTTTTCTCTTTGGCATTCATTGAGGGAAGAATTGAATATACATCAACTGTGGAGAATAAAGATGTGTGTGTTTGGTCTTGGTCCCCCCGTCAGGGCCTTTGAAATAATTTATTTATCCCTACCCCCCAAACTCACTTACTCTCTCTCTCCCATAGATATTATTTCAGAAGTCATTGAGGAAAAAAATGTTTATTCTAATGCTGAAATTACATTCTCCATGGTTAATTTTGTTCAAATCATTGAATTTTCCCAAGGGAGGTGAGGCTGATTCCAGTATCTAGACCACTCCACAAATAGCTCCCTATTGTGCTTATTGTGTAGATGCATCTGATGAGCAAAATCCAATGTCCTTAAATATTTGCAGAACATGCATCTGGCTGCCACAGAGCTTACCATAGGGGGGAGCCTATCTGACCAACTACTGTGGGTTCTGGTCAGCTTGGCTGTGAGGCGCATCACCGGAAATCAACAGGGATACTCTGCTGTGTTCACGTCTTCTGAACTATGCTAATCTGAGAGTGCACAGGAAGGCTGGCAATTCTGCAATACTAGTAAGATCCCCATCTTGGAGAATTCAAGGCTGAGTGCATATAGGATCCTGTGGTCAATCCAAGTTTCAGATAATCTTCTGAAGGCTCTTGGGCTCTTCAAATGGATCTCTCCTGTTGAGACCTCTGTCATGCCTTCAAACAAATGAGTTGATTTTATTTAAAACTAAAACTGGGTTTTCTGTTTGTTGTAATTCATATTTCTAGCTTTCATCATGAATGCTAGTTTATGTCTGTGCCTATGTGTCAAAAATATATAAAATATATTCAGATTGTGTGTCTGTTTTTCTTCTCCGTCTAGATTTCAGGACAATGCCAATAATTTCTTGGACACTTGTGGCTTCTTCAGCAGAAATAGACTGTGCCTTTAGGCATTCTTGTGGGTTGAATTGTGTCTCCCAAAAAGATATATTCAAGTCTTAACCCCTAATAGCTGTGAATGCAACCTCATTTGCAAATACGGTGTTTGCAGATGTAATCAATTTAAGGTGAGGTCACAATGGATTAGGGTGTTGTCCTTAGAACAAGAGGGAAATTGGGACATAGAGACACTGATACACAGGGGAAAAGATCACATGAAGACAGAAACAGAGATTGGAGTGATATATCTAAAAGCCAAAAAACACCAAGGATTGCTGCCAGCTATCAGGATTAGGGAGAAGCAAGAAAGGATCCTTTCCTAAAACCTTCAGAGAAAGTGTGGCCCTGCCTCCACCTTTATTTCCAATTTTTAGCCTTTAGAACTGTGTGAGATGATAAATTTCTATTATTTTAAACCACGCAGTTTGTGGTTATTTGTTACAGCGGTCCTTGCAAACTAATACAGATGAGTTTTGGGGAACGATTACTACTTGTACAGCGCTCTGTCTTTTGTATTCCGGATAAAGTTTGGTTTGTTTTGTTTTGTTTTTTAACCGAATATGTCATAGAGAACATCTATATAATTTTCTCATTTTATGGATAAGGAAACAGATCCAATGACATTATTTGTTGTAGATCACAGAGATAAAAAGGGGAAGCCTACTGAATACTTGTTTTGTGCTCCTTTCCAATGCACATTCTTGCAAAGGGAATTTCAAATTAATGGTTGAAAGAACAAACACAAAATTGTTTATCATCCTTTTAAACTCTAGTTATAGATTTAGCTACAATCACAAAATATATTCAGAGCTACAGGGACTAGCATCTCACTGTTCCAGTGTAGATTCTGCTTGGTCCAATAAATATTTAAGAATAACCTATCACATTGTCTTGGGTTTTGCTCATTATTATAACATTGCTTGTAACTAGATTCAGACCTGCATCATTTCACTCATGACTCTAGCAAATAAACATTTTCTACCTCCCTTTTCCCAGATGTACCCTTTACACACATCACGTACAAACCTACCCGGTGTATCAGGTATGTGTGGAAATATATGCATTAATATATTTGTCTATGAAATAAGATCTGTTTTTCTCCAAATTAATGTATTGAAGGTGCAAATATTAATATTGGAAAGCTCAGTATCAAAGAGGAAGGGTGGAGAGGTCAGTGATGGCAAGAATTACAACATATGATCACAGCAAAGACAGGAATATCAGAGCTAATTATTAGTCATTTTATTGTCTTAAAACTAAACAACAAATCTTATTTTACAGGGCTGATCAAAGATAAAATTTGAGTTATTAACATTTGAGATTAAAATATACAGCTACCATAATTAAAAGTCAGTTATTACTCTTGTTTGCCTGTTAATAGTTACATAATAATAATAATCAATGATGTATTTACTTTTCTGAGTGCCAGAGCATGACATTGAGTTTTCTTCAAAAGTCACTACTTTGTGGATACTTACTATTGCTTTCTGATGGATTGTCCTCATGAATTATGGTTGTCTTTTCTTTCTAAAGATTTTATTTTATTTATTTGAGAGAGAGAGCATGCACACAAGCAGGGCACGGAGAGAGGCAGAGAGAGAGGGAGAAGCAGACTCCCTGCCAATCAGGGAGCCTGACATCGGGCTCGATCCCAGGACCCTGAGATCACCTGAGCTGAAGGCAGACACTTAACTGACTGAGCCCCCCAGATACCCCAAATTATGGTTGTCTTAAGAGGAATTCAATCAGATTTATTTTATATTGCCTTACTTTTTAGTTAGCAAGATTCATTGAAATGTGGTCCCACCTATACTTTTTGGTATTGCATGTATTCTGGGACTTATTTAAAAATAAATATGTTGTGTTTTATTGCTACACATATACCAATATTCACAGACAACATGTGTTTTTTAGCCATGTAACTTTATATAAACTTTTTTAGTTATTGCTATATAACCAAGTCTTACTGTTTCTTTCTGGTGTGTGTGTGTGTGTGTGTGTACTGGATTTTTTTTTTTCCAAAAAAAACCTGTCCTTGTATAATTAAGAAACATCTTACACTTCAACTAGTCTGAAACATTGGCAAATTGATACTTTGAATTGTCTATTACTAGACTAATATGGTAGCTGTTAACCACATGTGACTATTAAATGTAAATGAATTAAAACTAAATAGAAATGAAAATTCACTTCCTCAGTCAAACTAACCACATTTTTTATGTTCAGTAACCACATGTAGCTTGTGGTTACCTTATTAGACAGTGCAGATATAAAGGATGTTCATCATTGCAGAAAGTTCTATTAAACAGTGCTAGTCTATAGCATTAAATGTTAGAATTTAAATTTGAAAAAAATAGATTATTTAAGAAGAAAATGAATGTGGCCCACTCATCTATTCCAAAGATGAGATTTTATTACTCTGTACAACAAAGGCCAAAAGAAAAGGGAAATTAAAGGATTTAAATGTTTTTGCATAAAACACTGAATATCCACATGTCCTACACCAAATTTCTTCTGTTGCTTCAGTTCTGGTTTAACTAAATTCTCAATCAGTTCATTTACACCTAGTAGCTATACTTTCCATTGCCTTTTCCACTTATTTTAATAATTTGTTTGCTTTCTATCACATACCCAGCCATAGAGTGATAATCCTCAGTTACATTGCTAATAGAGTGTTCATTTCTTTCTTTCTTTTTTTTTTTTTAATTTTCTTTATTTATTTGAGAGAGAGAGAGAGAGTGAGAGAGCGCCAGCAGGGGGGAGCGACAGGCAGAGGGAGAGGGAGAAGCACGCTTCCCACCGAACAGGGAGCCTGCTGAGGGGCTCGATCCCAGGACCATGACCTGAGCCGAAGGCAGATGCCCAACCTGCTGAGCCACCCAGGTGCCCCAAGTGTTCATTTCAATTAGGGATTTAGTTAGCCTTCTGCAAATATCCAGATCTAATTTTAAATTGCCTGGTACCTAAAATAGTAACACGTGAGCATTACATATCGTCTCTTTTCACTCATGTTATTGATGAATGCTAGGTGGATAGAAGGATATCCTTCTTTTTCTTTTCTTTTCCGTCTATCCTTTTCTATCCTTCTGGATAGAAGGATAGAAGGATAAAGTATACATAACTTATGTGGTAGCATTCCATGTCTTAAAAATTATATATAAAAATTTTTAATTAGTCCTTTACCTTTCTGTATGTTAATTCAAGGTGTACGTTCGTTTTTATGCAAAGTTTGAATCCGTACTCTGGAAAAAAGAAGACTGTGAACACTGACACCAAATAATCTTTGCTAATGGAAAATAAGCTATTAACCAGTGGAAAGGGGTCCATTTTGGCCCTAATTTAAATCCCCCCTTCCTGTCATTGATACTTTCTAGCCTTTGGTTTTAAAATGAATGTTAGATAAGAAACATGATCAAAGCATGCCTTTAACGATTCTTTTTTTTTTTAAGATTTTTTTTATTTGACAGAGAGAGGGAACACAAGCAGGGGGAGGGGGAGAGGGAGAAGCAGGCTTCCCGCCAAGCAGGGAGCCCAATGCGGGGCTCGATCCCAGGACCCTGGGATTGTGACCTGAGCTGAAGGCAGACGCTTAATGACTGAGCCACCCAGGCACCCCGCCTTCAATGATTCTTAAATAATATGTCACCCAAACTGCTCAGGGTCAGGGCTCAAACACCAGAAGGGAACGCTGCTGGCTGCCCAGGGAGCTTCTGACTAACAAAATACTAGTTTCAGTATCACAGGGGTGCTTCCAATCAAAACAAGAGGAAGGGTTTCCCTCCAGAGATTATTGTTGTAATGGTGCGTGCTACCAGGACAGAGCTTGACTTGAATAATGCAACAGTCTGCCAGGCCCTTCCATGTCCTACAGTGTCTGGCCAGAGACATATTCTGTCTAACAGAGGAGATACTACTCTTATCTCTTTTCCTAGTCATTACAGTGAAAGGAGTTTTACTTCACTTTCTCAGCAAACCGTTCTTGGTTATAAAGATAAAATAAAATTAAAAAAAAAAAATAGTGCATAGAACAGGTTCAAATTGTAAAGGTCATTAAAGTTATGTTAATTTAACAGGACACGCTGTGAAATTGCCTAAATATTAAGAGAATGCTCATTCAACTATTGCGTACCAACCAACCATTGAATGCTAATGTTCATTGTGGCATAAATAAAGATAAACACAACTCATGAAAATAATCAGGAAGAGGAGAGGAGCCAACTGGGAATCAACTGTCAACCTTTTTAAATTCTGCTTCTACTTTCTTTTAATTCTCTTCTGATTTGTTTGACTTCTTCAGCAATTTCCCCTGGAAGATTTAGAAAAGAAAAAAAGGATAAGCAAGATAATTAAAGAGAAAGTGTGTGTGGGAAAGAGACAGAGGAGACAGTTGCAGGGTAAATTTTATGTAATCAATAAATTGTAATGTTTGTATTGATATTTTTTGCCATATCTCTCTCCAGCACCATGCTACAACCTGAAAGAGACACTGAGTTTAGCAAATTAAATCTAATCACGGTGAGGCTATATATGGCATGCCTCAAATAACTTCTAGAGGCAAGTAGGGTGTTAGTTAACTAATGAGGCCATATAAATAATTACACAATAAAAAGCGTATTTAGTGTCACATTGTCTTATACAGAAACACATCTTTATCGTGTGATAATAGTTCAGTTATAGTTCAAAGAAGGGGAAAAGCCACAATTAGGTAGATTCACGTTGACGAAGGAAATTGGAATTCGTTTGGCCTTGATGGGGGTTATTCATGAGCACAGAGGAACAAAGGGGGAAGAAGGGTCATCCAGGACTACAAAAAAAAAACTGAGTCAAAGATGAGCACTTCAGAAGGCCGTTCAGGATTGACTGAAGAAACGGAAGTTTGTACGTGTGCTGGAGAGTCAATGGAAGACCAAGTTATGAGGGGCAATTAGAGGTCTACTTCTAAGAGTAGGGTCTCAATGACACCAAAGCCCAGAAGTCCAATGAAGAATAAAACTAAATTATGAAAGACGATGATGCAGATGAAGTTTCCACAATGATGAGTAACCTCAACAGATTTGTGAAAGGCAGTGAGGAGTAGGGACGCACACAGCCTTCTCTACCACTATGCTGCGGAGAAGCTCTAGAGCAGGTCTGTGAGGCTCTGCAGGGTACCGGGCTCCGGCCAGCAGGTGCTGCTGAGGGCTGAGGTGGTGGCCTGCGGCCAAAGAGAGAAAGAGATTCATTCCATCAGCACTTATATCCCTCAGTCCCTATCCTGGATGAAAAGTGAATAATGGCTGATGATACCTAAGTGCCAAACCCTAGAAGTTCTTCTCCAAAGAAATTGAAGCAAACATTTGGGGAAATCTGATGCTCCCAACATGGATGTTGGCATTCCAGAATAAATCTTCCTTTATTCTGTTCTTGGGGAGATTTGCACTCTGAAAGCTAGCTCCTTGTCCGCTTACTGAAAAGAGGATCTACTAATTAGCACAGCAGGCCTCCCTTCACGTACCTCTACATCATATGTCTTTTTAGCCAGGTTGGAGACCTAGCTAGGAAAAAAGCCATAGTTATACAGTGATAAATGATAAAATTCACATGAGATTCCTGCTCTTCCCTTTGAATGTGACTTAATCAACAGTTGCGCAGCGTCTCAGCAACATTTCTGCTTCTTTTTATACATAGACCAAAATCTGGGAAACTACATCAACCTGCAATGGGTGGTAGAGCAAAGTGGTGTGGGAGGATAGAAGAAGCTTTGGTTCTGCCTGGGGCACTCGGAAAAGGCTTTGGAGAAGATAACAGTTGAGTGGAGACTTCAAGAATATATAGAGAATGGGAGGAAAGTGTAATTCAGAGAGACATAGAAAACATAGAGACAATGTGGGCAACACAGACGTGTAAATGTAAATGACTCTTCCAGTCACAGCAAGTGTTTGACTAGAGCATGAAGTACATGGTAGTAAGAGGCATCATTGTGCTAGGCAGAATATTGCCCCCACCCCCACCCCAGGAATGCCAACATCCTAATACCTGGAAGCTGTGAATATGGCACATTTCATGGCAAAGGGGAATTAAGGTTGCTAATCCACTGACCTTAACACAGGGAGATTCTCAGGCATTATCTGGGTGGGCCTCATATACTCAGAAGGATCTTACAAGGGGAAGAGGGAGGAAGACCTCAGAGTGATGCAGTGTGAGAAGCATGTGACCTGCACTGCTGCCTTGAAGACAGAGGAAGCTACCACAAGCCAAGCAATGCAGGAAGCCTCTAGAGGCTGGAAAAGACTAGGACCTGGGCTCTTTCTCCAGCCTTCAGAATGTAATGCAGTTCTGATGACACCTTGATTTTAGCCCGGTGTGATCCATATCACACTTCCAACCTCCTTAACTGCAGGCTAAGAAATTTGTGTGGAAGCCACTAAGTTTGTGGGGCTTTGTTACAGCCTCAATAGGAAACTCATCCAGACGTGAGGAGTGGAAATGTGGACAGGGGTCAGACTGAAGAGCTTCGATGCCTCTCAGAGATAGGTGGACTATATTCTAGGAATGAAGTGCCACCAAGAGAGAATCACATGATTGGCTCTCTGCTTTGGAAAGCTGAATTTGGAAGCAGTGTCGAGGGTACAAGGGAGGGGAGGTAGGCCAGAGGAAGGGGGCCCTTTAGGGGGTGTTGCAATAACAGGATGCTGAGTTAGGGCCATGAATCTGGAGATGGAGATAGATCGAAAGGGTCGTAATAATCCAGGACACTGAATTAGTGCCACAGATCTAGAATGTCATAGATCCAGGGAGGGAAGTAAAATCTTGGTAGCCAATTTGGTGGCTGGTTTAAACTGATTTCTCAAAGTTCAGAAACTGAATTAAGGGAACCAATTAAAGCCCCCCTTTCCAGGTTTTATCATTGATAACTTTCACGTGATACTTTGTATTCATTTATTACCATTTTGTTTTATTTCTCCCAAGGGGAAAAATCACGCTGAAGGGCAAGTTAAGAAAAAATAAATTTAACAGGCAGTTTTATGTGACTGAGCCCCTGAGTGGAAAAATCACAGCAGAGGACTGGATTCAGAAACCTGTTGGTGCAGTCATTCTGCCGAGAACTCAGAGGGTAGTGAAGGTTTTCCCAATGTGATCACTTTCTCAGGCACAGCCCATCTGGATTTGTGTCAATACATCTCATCTATCTGAATCAACTCGGTTCCGTCAGGAAGTTGGAAATAAGTAAACGACATACAGTACATTACTTCCATTCATTCTTTCAACCAAAAATAAAATATCAATAACACTCACTAAAGGTCAGGCCTTTCTAGTATATTGTCTAAATTCACCTGGGACCCCACATCTACCAGAAAATCCTTTGTAGTTTCATTATCCATCTTCTGCTTGAGACTTAATTTTCAAAGCTTTATTCTCCTCAAACCTCTTATTTCAGTCCCTCCTTCACTCTCCTCACCTGGAGTTCACCTTCTGCCCTTTTGAAACTTACGTTCAACTCTTTTCTTTCTGTATATGTGCTAGTTACTCTTCATTCACTGATAAGCATTCCCAAATTTCTCTAATTAAAGGATGAAGTGTCCCTTGGCTCTCTGTACCCTTTTTTTTTTTTTTGAAGATTTTGTTTTATTTATTTGAGAGTGAGAGAGAGAGAAAGCACCAGCAGGGGTGGGGAGAGGCAGAGGGAGAGGAAGAAGCAGACTCCCCACTGAGCAGGGAGCCTAAAGTGGGGCTGGGTCCCAGAGTCCTGGGACCATACCTGAGCCAAGGGCAGACACTTAACCGACTGAGCCACCCAGGTGCCCCTGTGTCCTTTCATTATACTCTTTCTTTTCCTTAGGACCAAGCCAGCCTTTCTAAAGGACACCTCTCCACCCACAGCCCGTCCTGCCTTGGCTCTGGAACCAGACAGCTGGGGTTGAGATCCAGGGTCTGTTGCTTCTATCTCTGTGGCCTTATACAAGTGACTCATCCCTTCTGTGCCTCCGTTCCTTCCTCTGAAAACTAGGGAATGTAGTCCTACTTCTCTTGGTCAGGGAGTTGATGCAGCCAAAGCACTTAGACCAGGGGCACACACACAGACAACAGCAAGTATTAGTTACCTACTGTGAACTATTATTTCTAGTTACCTCGCTGCCCTCACTCATTCAGGTCATCAGAGATCCTCACATGCCAAAATCTAACACACACGTTTCAGTCTTTCTGTTGTCAGACTTTGCAGCAGTTGACATTCTCGGCCAGGTGCCTCACATCGTTGGAATGTCCCCCCTCTCCTTGGCTTTCGTGCCATGCCAGACTCAGTTTCTCCCCACTCATAGGTGTGTGCTCCTTTATCTGAACTGCTAGTGTATCTGATTAGACCTGTTCTTCCTTGACTTCGGGCTCCTCGAAGATGTTCTAAGTCAACAGGTTCACAAAATATGTTGGTTTTTTTTTAATTATTATTACTCTGATTAATAATAATAATTGCCAATAGACAGAGATCAGTGAGTGAGAAGACAGGCTGAAAACAACCTCACTCTGCCTCATGTCAGCTAGTGTGCAGTCCCAGAATCCCAACCTGCCTGCTGAGATCCTACCTCTCAGGAGAGGGTCACCGGAGGCAAAGAAACCACATGTTACAGCTAAGATCCAGCCCATATTATAGTTGGCATCTGCTTAAATAATAATCGGACACAGAATCATTAATAGGTCAGGCCTCAGGCACCATCCCTAAAGGATCAGGTCATATGGATGGCGTCATATTTTCACCGTGTTCTTACGAGGATGGGAACGTCTCCAAAATGTTTTTTTTGCCAATCCGCATGTTCTGAACACCACTGCTCACCAATGCGAGCCTATTTCTAACATCCATTATGTTAACCTACAAACCTCTAATTTTACCCATGGAAAACTCATTTCTAAGGTTAATTTTATGCTAAGTAACAAGCCCTTTTGGTGTTGATGCAAGATAATAAAGCTGAAATGCTTGTAGTAGCTGCTTCTGCAGAATTGTCTTCCTTATTACACGCTAGCTGATTTAGAGCAATGGACCCTGGATCTCAACCCCAGCTGTCTGGATCTGGCGTGACCACAGGAGACACAGTGGGTGGAGAGGTGTCTTTCAGAAAGATTGGCTTGGTCCTAAGGAAAAGAAAGAGAGTATAATGGAGGGATGCAGAGATGTGTATTCCAGGCCACTCCCATGGAACACAGATGAAATCACCCTGTATCCATAGGTGTTTTGTAAAGTAAATTGGAAACATCATAACAGGTCTTATCCTAGCCCTCTCCACAGTGAACCATTCTTCTTCCTGCCCCTCCCCTCCTCCCTCTTCTCATTGAGAACTTCCACAAGTGTGCCAGATGTCCACTTAGACGTGACTTCCTCTGGGATGCCTCCTCATCTCCAAAAAACGTCTAGCACGTGACTCATCTGTGAAATCGGCCATAGTGTTGCTGCATTTTTTTTGAAATTGTTTATATACTTGTCTTTGTCTCTCTTATAAGATTACACATTCCTGAAAAGCAGGGACTGGATCATTGTTCACCTGTTTATTCCCAGGGACCACCATACAGTGGCATAAAGCAGGTGCTAAGTGAGTGATATCAGAACTGATGGAAAGGAACAAGCTTAGTAGCAGCTTATATTGGAAAGCTGCTATTTTGTTCATGTTGAACAAATATTTTGAGTGGCTATGATGTGAAAGGAAATGTACTGTGATCTGGAAAGAGGGAAAAATATAAGTCAGGGGCCCTGATCTTAAGAATTCACATCCTGGTTAGATAGATACACAAAATAGACAGCTGTAATAGGACATGGATAAAGATGTACACCCCCACTCCCAGGGGTAAAAACTGACTGCTCAAACCAGTCAGGGTAATGCCATCCTCCTGTTCTTAAAATGGATTCCATGATCTGGGCCTAAGTCCATCAGTTTTGGCATTGCCCTGGTCAGACATTGTTGTAGAAAAGGGCATAGGACATGTTTAAGAGCCAATGAGACACACAGAAAGTTTTGCAGTGACTTCAGGAAATGAAAATTTCACATTCTTTTAGATCCACCAAAAGAAATATTTTCTCTTCTAGTCTGTGTAATGTTCTGATCAAAGTCTGGAACTGTAGCATTTTTGCTCTCATGGAGTAAGCCAGTCTTAGGAAAAAAACGAATACCATGGGAGGCAAAGAAGAGAGATGGGAAGAACCGGTTATTTCATACACAAAGAGGAGTTGCTGAAGCTGAGCCTTACATAGGCTTTCCATTACAGCCAAACTCTCCCTTATCGTGGTTTTCTCCCTTTTCCCCATTATTTATATCTAGAAGCAATTAATCATGAGTGTGAAAATAAGACACTGAATCCAGATTTTAAGATTTGTATTTCATTTATTGCTCTGTATGCACTGGCTAATAAAGCTGCTGTTTTGACTAATATGACCAGTCACTTAAATGAGATTATTTATAATCTGTACACTCAGACAGCAGAGTTATCTGGGGGAATTAACCAAACCACCGGTAGGTTGGGCATCAGGTAAACCCTCAACCTGGTTTAAACTACCAGGCATTCCCTTATAAGATATTTAGTTGTAGAAGAAGAAACAATCAAGGAGGAAAGAAAATATTACATGAGTACTGAGGAGGAAACTGAAGGGGAATAACCAGCCCTTGTAGGTAGAATGTTGCCTTCTGCAAAAAAAGAATTTCTATACAATTTATAGAATTGAGCAGAAAAAAAATTGAAAATAACTGTAAAATCACTACAAGATGATTAGGAGCCAAATCTTGTTAAGGCATGATTTAAACGTATCTACTATAGGATGACCTTTCCTCAAGTGCATGAGGTTTTGCCAAACTCCTTAAATGACTTGAAGTCAAACAAAATATATTTTTCAAGTGCTTTGAGAAGTTTGAGCACAAAGCCTCATGCTTGTTTGGAAAATTTAGCACAGCAGCTGCATTCTGAAGTAAATCCCAGCCCTACAACCCGCAGAGAAAGAAGGAATAAACTGCATCTCATTACTTCTGCTGTTTCTCTGTCTTCGACACAATCCAAGGTAACTGAAAAGAATTAGCGTAACCCTTACAGATAATCAATTTATTTCACTAAATTTTCAGAACACTTTGAATGGGGTTATTTTAGAATATTAATGTTTGGCAATTACTCCATCTATAATAAATGTCTGATTCTACAGTCTCAGTTCAAAGTTCTGAAAGGATTATTCTTATGCATTGAATCCCATTGCCAACCACACTTGACCTGTTACCCTAGCGAGTCATATAATCGCAGTATGAGAAAAGGACAGTGCATACCATAAAGAGTGGCTGAGTTACAGTGAAGAAATGATGGGCTCACATAGAAAAGGCTGAGAATACTCTTAAAGCAGAGTTCTTCAATCTCCACGCTATTAACATTTTGGGTCAGATCATTTTTTTTGTTGTGGCCGGTTGTTTTGTGCATTGTAGGATGGTTAGCAGTATCCTGGGCCTTCACCCACTAGATGCCAAGGAGCCCCCAGTTATGACAATCAAAAATGTCTTCAGGAATTGGCAAATGGCCCCTGTCTTGGTTGAGAACCACTGGTCTAAAATAAAATAATTTCCAAATGAAATGATGATAAATTGGTGCTCAATGAACATTAATTTTTAGAGTACCTTGCAAAGTAGATACTGTTAGTTTATCTTAAGAGAAATGGAATTAGTGTAAGAAGGAGCAAACAATGGCCAAAGGCCCAACAACAGTCCTGGATTCAAATGGTAAATGTATCTGGCACTGTGCTAGGCTCTGGATATTCAACAGTGACCAAGGCATAACTTTGTCCTCAAGAAGCTTCTAGTTCTTTGGCACCTGGCTGAGGGGTGGTACAAAGACAGAGAGTGTCATGACTCTTCATGCAGACGGAGTTGAGAGAAGTGGTCAGAGGAAACAATACAGAGAAAGACCGGGGGTGAATTGAAATTAACCTGACTAAGGGGGGTGAATATGGGGTTTGGAGGTAAGAGCAGAGCTGAAGAGCATTCCAAGGAGCAGAAACAGGATTTATAAATGCCAGGAGTTAAAAGAGAGCATGGCACATTCAGCATGGCTGAAGAAGAGGATGGGCAAGAACTGATTGTATCCCTGAATGTGTCTTAGAGCAAAATGATGAGCTGGAAACATCAGTATTTTTCTAGGACCCTCATCACATGTTGGAAAAAGCTGTAGCCTGGCTCCAAAAAGTTAGTTATGATTTACATCTGTGCCTCCAGGGAACTCCATCCGGTTCTACATACATGGACCAGCCAAGGTGTTTGTTGGATAATTGGATTAATGCTGTGTTCTCGATCAAGCATTAGAAATGGAATAATAATAAAACACTGGGTTTGGGTTGAGATGCTCTTAACCTCTTACAAATAGGAAATAGCAGGTATTCAGTAAGGTATTTAATTTTAAGATATTTACTTTTACCCAGGTTATTACTTACCTCCGTATTGCTTACCTTTTTTTTTTTTTTTTTTTTTTTGGAATGTTCCCACATACACACAAATCCAGTGAAAAAATATCCAAATATCATCCAACTGCAAAGGCAGTCTCCATTCATTGTTGCTCATCTTACTAAACAAGAAGCACAGAGGGGCTCAGACGTTTTTCAGTGCCTGAGAGACTTGGCTTTCCAGGAGTTTCTGTCTCCAGGGTTGGTTCATGTGAACTGTGCTAAGAAGACAAACCTTTGAAAAAGTACAACAGCAGACAGTTCCTGGCAGCATACTGCACATCATGAGGAGGACATGGTGTGTGTGTTTCATGAGCATTCTGTGTATATGGTGTTTGAATGGTTTCCTTCCGATAAGAGTAAAGAAAACCTTTAACTGGATCTCAAGATGTGAAGGAGCCAAACCTTCTCTTTGGTGTTGCCTTCATTGTCTTCAACTTCAATTTTCAAGCTATGAACTTTGTGACTGTACTTAATGGATTTAGAAGACTAGGTGGATGTGGCACAGTTTTTTAAAATTGCACTAGCATGACAGTCAAGAGATCTGGGACTCTTGATACTTTATAAATAGCAAGATTGACACTGGGTTGCCATAGATAAGTCACATGAATTGATTGGCATGTGTCCTGACAGCCTCATCAGGTTGTCGTGGGGATCGAAATAATGAATTCATACAAAAGTACTTTCAAAAGTGAGATGAGTAATGAAAATATCTTTGGGCATGATGTTTGCACTTCATGGCTCCCAAATTCTAAGCATCTACATTCTTAAATATTTTAAAGATTCCCTTTGTTTGCTTGAAAGAGAGAGTAGAGCCACAGGAATGGGACTTTCAACAGGTCCTTAAAGGAGACTCATTCTTTTCCTGACTTATGTGGGTTCTTTGCCCAACCTCCTCCTCAGACAAGCCCCACTGTCAGCCTCCCTCCTTTCTCTCTATAAAATCACAATCATTATATGTCGATAATCATAGTCTTTCCCATATTTAAAAAAAGAAAACCTTTTCTTGGCTTTATTTTTTCAGCTACCGACGTATTACATTTTTTTTCTTTTTTTTTTTAAAGATTTTATTTATTATTTATTTGAGACAGAGAGAATGAGAGACAGAGAGCATGAGAGGGAGGAGGGTCAGAGGGAGAAGCAGACTCCCTGCCGAGCAGGGAGCCCGATGCGGGACTCGATCCAGGGACTCCAGGATCATGACCTGAGCTGAAGGCAGTCGCTTAACCAACTGAGCCACCCAGGCGCCCCACATTTTTTTTCTTTATAGCCAAATATCTTTTAAAATTTACTTACACTTGTGGTCTCTGTTTCCTTTTCATCCTTTAATTTGTCAGTCCTCTCCAATTTGCAAAGGCACTTCCTTGGCTTACTAATACCTGGGTCACTAAATACTGAAGTATTTTTCAGTCCTTACCCACCTGACCTTTCACGTCATTCAACACTCTTGCCCCGCCTCCCCCTTCATCTGGACAAGCTTTCTTCCCTTGATGTCCACTTGATTTTCCTTCTACCTTTCTAGCTGCTCCTCTCAGTGAACCTTGCAGCTCATTCTCTGTACTTAACCGTTAATTTTTTGGAATTCATCAAGGTGCTTTCCTTAACCCGATTCTCTTTTTGTTATATAATCTTTCACAAATGGCTGTCATTTGTGACTGCAATTTCTGTAACCTCTGTGGCAGACTGCTCATTGACCCCCGTGGATGTTTTCTTCTCTACAAGGGAAGCAGCTCATATATTTTCCTCCTAGTACCTGTCACAGTTCACAGTTATGTATCTCAGTCCTCTGCCAATTAACACTGTGTTGCCCATTCTGTTCGAAAACTAATAGCAGAAGACACTTCGTCTATTTTTCTCACTCTTAAATTCCCAGTGCCTAGCAGAGGGCTTGCCACAGAGTAGACAATAAAATTGGATTAACTGAATGATTAAAAAACTGGATATAGAAAGGAAAGAATGGTAAAATATTCATGGATCATAAGCTCCAATGGGACGCCCAGGCTCTAAGTTTTGTCTCTGTTTCTCTGATTATAGAAACAACACATGCTTCCTCAATTTATTCAGGTCTCTGTTTATACATCATTGCTGCAGTTAAAAAGTACCCCTTCCTATCATGCACCATCTCCTAGAGTCTGCTTTATTTTTTATAGAATTTAGCATTATCTGACATAATTTTATTTATATATGTAAATAAATAATACTTTTATTCATATATATTTATGTACATATAAAAATAGTGTGTATGTGTGTGTGCATGGGTCTGTTCATTTTCTATGTCTCCAGACTAACCAGAGTGAAAGGGAGGGGATGGTGGGAGCAAAGAGTATTTTACCACTGACATTGTTTAAAATTGAGTGATATTTGGGGCACTTGGGTGGCTCAGTCGGTTAAGCATCTGCCTTCAGCTCAGGTCATGATCCCAGGGTCCCAGGATTGAGCCCCGCATCAGGCTCCTCGCTCTGTGGGGGTCTGCTTCTCCCTCTCCTTCTGCTTGTTGCTCCCCCTGCTGTGCTCTCTCTCTCTCGCTCTGTCAAATAAATAAAATCTTTAGAAAGATAAAATAAAATGGAGTGATATTTAAAAGATGACTGACATTTGGTAGGTTTGTTATTTCCTTTTAGTTCTCCACAATCTCCCCTTTATTGTCTGCATTCAGGGTGGACCCCTCCCTCTGCCACACCCTTAGTGAGCTAGTATATGCTCCATGAGAACAGAGATCTCTTCTGTTTCGTTCATGGCTTCTTCCCATATGAGACAAATGAAAGGTCAGTGTATTTGGAAAAATAAATATGAACATATAAAGAAATAGAAAAAGGTATCTGTCCATAATCCTTTTACACAAAGATTTAAATGTTTTTAATGTTTTAACATATTTTCTTCCACCTTTTTCTATGTACTTTTTTGAACATAACTAAGGTCCTAAAATGTGTTCACATATCTGCAATTCACTATTCCCTTGATATTTTCCCAGCAGTTAAATGGACACAATCTGAGAGCAGACAGCCACAGTTCTGATACCTGATCAACCACTTATTGTCTTGTGAGCTCTTAACCCAGATGCTTACCATCTTTGAGCCTCAGGTTCCTGATTTTAAAAATAGGAGAATCACATAACTGCTTCATTGGGCATTTACAAAGATTAAACGTGATCATCTATGCGTATGCCTTGTGGTAAATATTAGTTTGGGGGATGTATGGCCTCTAAATTCTCCCCAGAGATCCCAGCATCCTAGCGTTCATACCCTTGTGTGACCTCATCCCTTTGGGTGTGGACTGGACCTAGTGATTCGCCGCTAGAGAACAGAATATAGCAAAACTAATAGGGATGCCACTTCTGAGAATTGGTTACAAAGACACTGTGGCTTCTGCCTTGCTCACCATCTCTTGCTCCCTTACTCACTGTGAGGGAAGCCAGCTGCCATGTTGTCAGCTCTCCTATGAAAAGGCTCACATGGCAAGGAGCTGAGGGAGACCTCCAACCTTCAGGGGACTAAAAGTCAGCAAGAAACTGAATTCTGACAACATGAATGGGCTTGGAAAGGAATTCTCCCTGTTCAAGCCACCGGATGAGACCACAGCCCTGGCCCAAATGTGACAGACCTTGAGGTAGTGGCACTCAGCTAAGCCATGCCTAGATTTCTGATCCACACACACTGTGAGTTAGAAAATGTTTATTGATTTAAAATCACTTCCACATTTTGGAGGAAATTGTTATGTAGCTTTTATTAATGGGCAGTTTCAAATGTCGACCTGTCTGGAGAGTCCTCTAGAATAGAACACTCTTCTTTCCCACCCGGTTTTTGAAAAAGAGATATAAAACAGAGCAAGGAGATGGGAAATGAATATACCACTTTTATTAATAAAAGGTAAGCTTCAGTAATTGGCTTAGTGTGATCTCAAATAAACTTTTTAACTGAATCTCAGAAGTAAGGAGATGTAGAACCCTTTCTTGGACAGCAGTAGATGGAACAGGCTTTCTCATGTGGGTGGAAAGTATGTGGCTCTGGAGAAAGGTTTTGTTGCTGGGAGAAGCAGAGTTCATAAGCTCCCTGCAAGCAGCTAGATTCCCAAAGGGAAGATGGATATAGCAGATCTTGTCCAGTTTTCCACACCAGATTTACCAACCATGTAAGGGGCAATATGAGTGATAAGGAAACATAAGACTGGGAGTACTGCCCATGGACTTCCCTGCACCTGAAGGGAACCTAATCAGCACTAATCAGTAGTAGATCCTGTCAAATGTCAGTCATTAGAAACTGCTTATGAGTATCACTGTCATTTTTTATAATATCCATCATAACGTGTGGTGCTCTAATTTATTAAACTAATCTCCTCTTGTTGGAAACTTGGGTTATTTCAAAATTTTAGTGTTATAAATACTTCTGCCGTGAATGTCTCTTTATTTCCTTAGCATAACTCCCCAAAAGGAGAGTTAGTAACTCAAAGGTCATGAGCATTTACATGTTTTCTCTGTATATAACTAAATTGCTTTCAAAAGGTTTGACTAATTTCCATTTCCATCTGCAGTGTGTAAAAATGTGCTTCTGACCCTGGAAGCCTCGGGCTTTCACCTTTATTTGATAATCTCTGCTAATTTGATGAGTGAACCACAGCTTATACTTAATTTGCAATTCCTTGATTATTAGTAAGGTTGGAAACGTTTCATTGTTAATTGGCCATTTGTATTTTCTTTTCCCTAAATTATCTGTGTCCAGTGCTCACGGATCTGCTGGCATCATTCACCTCTCTCTATAGGCAAAAGGCTCAATTTCCCTCTTATCTGGAGCAGTGTAATCCCACAGAGAAAAGAGCCTGGGGGAATACCAGTGGATGTTTGGGGTAGTTTTTAATGTTTCTGTACTTTCCTTTTTTTAACTTATTTCTTCTACAATGTTTCATATTCTACTATGGCTCATAATATGAATGATGATCACATTTAATCTTTGTAAATGCCCAGTGAGGCAGTTATGTGTGTCAGCTATTGTTCTAAGGGCTTTGTGCAGATTAACATGTCGAATGCACACACCAACTCTATAAGGTAGCTACTATTTATTTTTACAACCTTTTACAGAAGAGGAAGCAGAGGAGAAAAGACATTATCTGTTTCACCCCAGGTAAAACAGATAACAAACAACTGAGCTGGGATCTCAACTTCAGTCCTTCCATGTCAGGGTCTATGAGCTAACCCACTCAGCACGATACTGTAGTTAACCCTAGAGGACCATGCACTTCATTTTTCTAACAAGTTATCCCTAATGAATAATGTGTCTACAGCATTAAAAATGGTAAGGATTCTCCCTCACTCTGATAAGGTTTCCATAATAAAATGATTATTTTAAAAATAAAACAGCTTTGTTTTCTGATTATAAATAATGTGTATATTTTGGTGTTTGAAATATTCAGGGAGTGCAAAAAAAATAAAACAAAATAAAAATTAGATGATCTCATCCTCCAGAAGTAGAAAAAACACCGTGTAAAAAAAATGAGCGTAATCTCATATTCAATTTTTATATTGTAACAAATAAATCTGACGGGATGAGGGCGGGGACTAAAAGCATACAATTCTACTTCCTTTAAAAGAATTTCATACTGGATGGGGTAATTGGGTGATGGGCATAAGGAGGGCACGTGATGTGATGAGCACTGGGTGTTATATGCATCTGGTGAATTACTGAACCCTACATCTGAAACTAATGATGTACTATATGTTGGCTAATTGAATTTAAATTAAAAAAATAAATAAAAAACTTTCATACCACCTTTTGGCTATATATGTTACACTGTAACATTTAGATTTTTCCAAAGAAACATGTTTGGGGGAAATTTAATTATTCAGGTACAACCATTTTAACTCAATTATACACAGGAGATATAACCTAATTAAGAGAAGAAACAAAGCATTGAAAAACAGCCCAGATAATCTAGAATATTTGTGTTGCTACCTCTACTTTATTTCCCCTTCTATTTCTAACACTGATTTGTTCCATTTATATTAACAAGAAAGAACTTACCATGCACTTAAGTTCATCAAACTTATGTAGTAAATCATGGGTGAATATAATTGAGGTGCACACTGCACCCTGGAAGCTAAGCTATTAAAAATTGATGACCTCCATTTTACTCAATGCTCTTAAAATTATGACAAATATTTGAAATCAGTTAAGACTTATTTTTGGTTAATGGGCCATTCAAATAATCCAAAAACTAGAAGGAAAATAGCACTGTTTTTAAATGTCACATTTAATTTTTAAAAATTTAAACAACAGTAATTTTTAAAGCCTAAAATAGCCTTTATTTCAAAACTCTTTTAACCTAAGCATTGATTATTCTTCTGAAGTCATTAGTTATCTCATGCCTTGTCAGTGTTACAAAGTAAGAATTGATCCCTGATATATTTTTTTCTGGTCTTAAATTAATACGTATTTCACCTGTTTCAAACTACTGTGAACAATTATACTTCACAACGCAGGGACATAATATATTCAAGTAAAGGCAAGCACCGTATCTTTACCCTCATGTGTAACGATGCACCTGGTTCATGGTAGACCTGCAACCAAGAATTGTGTTTTCTATTTAATGTTAAATATATTAGATAGGGTACATTTGCTGTTTTCATATCAGTGTGTCACTAATTTCCCTATCACTGTTTACAATGCACAGCCTTAAGAAAAACAAAACAAAACGATCAATTATTTTGATAACAATCAAGTAATTCCTCTGTACTTGATCAGTTTGGACTCCCTCTGTTAAAAATCAGAAATTTGATTGAATTTAAACTGTAGCCCTTTTTTTTTTTCTTTCTTTCTCTGTTTTTGTTTTCTCTATCCCCCACCCAATGTGGTAAGTCTGAGCTATAGTAGATTGCATGATATAAGGGCAGGGCTGAGTTATATCCTAACTTCACCTCTTACTAGCATGTTACTCTGAGCGAATTACCCATTTGCAAAATTATTAGCTCATAACACCACCTAACAAAATCATAATACTACCTAACATAAGAATATTTAATAACTGTCACAGTCCTTGTCTATTCTTAGGTACTCTGTAATTTCTTTTCAATATTATTTTTATTTCTGCTTACGCAAAGTAATCAAAGATGGGTCTTTCAAAAATAGACTTCCACAAAAAATAGAAAAATTCTACAAGTGTCAATTGGAAAAACCCAAAAAGATAAAGACTTCAGAAAAGGTTGAAGAAGAGTTGAAATGCTCCAAAATAGAGGACATGATGATGAGATACTAGGTGACAGTGAGCAAATCCCACCTTTTCTATTTCTGGTTTTGTTCCAGCCCAGCCAGCGAATATAAGGGAATCGGTAGCTACTGTGATCTCATACTTCCTAGCTCTGTTCCTGGGCCTGAAGATTCTTTGCTATGTCTTTTGTTTCTGAGAGAAGCTAAGTGTGTCCCAGGCAGTTTTAGGCTAGCCTACAACTGGGTGTGGGGAGAGGCTCATCCCAGCCCCAAGTATTCTGGATCAGCCATGGAGCATGCTCTCCGCCAGAGCCTGCGGCATGATGCATAGCGAGCAGCCATGCGCAGCCTATGCTGCGGAATAATCAGAGATGGGACCGTGCACACTTCATTCCTTCCCTGCCCCTTTGTCCTTTCTTAGATCTACACCATGTGTTGCAGAGTGGTGATGTTGAAATCAAGTAGCACAAACCCCAAGAATTGTTGTTGTTCAACTAGCTGTGGTTAACAAATCATAATACTTTGCTGGACAAAAAAATAAACCCTGACCAATATATATGTATTTTTTTTCTTTAAAAATAATAAAACAGGAAAATTTAGGCAGAAGCAAAATTACATATATTAAAACTACTAAGCCAGTTAGACTAAACCTATGCTTAATTTGGTCTAAGTCCTAGGTAACCCAATGATAATATGCTTGGAAGAGCTTTGGAAGAGAAGGCAAGCCTGCAGTCTTGAGTGAGAAGCTCCAGATATTCACATGTCTCATTTGATCTCCTCCTACTTACGCTGAACCTTGAACCATTACTGTCACCCATGGGCAAAGATTTGTTCCCTCAGAATGGAATTCTGTCACATGCCCTTTCCAACCTTTCTATGCTCAAAGAATGAATACCCATCAGAGTCCAGTGGGACTGATCTCTCTGCCATGAAGTCTCCCATGATTATCTCAACTGGAATTCTCTCTCCCATCTGGGAACTTATCAAAACATATTATTAATACCTCTTGCGACATACATCATTAAAGTAAAATTAACAATTCATGGTGCATTAACAATCTCTGAATCCCGACTAGATGTGGAGTTCAGCTGAAAATACTGGAATACCCTACCAATAGTCCTGAAACAAGAGGGGTTTCTTCCCACCAAACAGTAATTCTGGAAGTAGGCAGTTGCTGGGATCTCTCCTGACCTTGCCTTCTCCGTCACTAGATGGGGGAGCAATCCTAAAACACCATGTTCTCATGCAGTTGTGTGCAAAGGCAAGAAGCTGGCTGACAGCGTGAAAAATGAGTCTCCATGTCTCCTTCCCTCCTTGTAGGGAGGCCCTAGAAACCTCCTCTTAAATCTCATTGCCCAGTGGAGGTCATGTCTACCTCTTGAATGGCCGTTTGGTCCACTTACCCTCAGATCAAAGTACCTGGAACAAATCAGGGTTCTGGTGGGAAAGAAGAGGAGGGTCAGGGATAGGACAACGTGAGGTGGCAATACACCGTATTTAGTTTAGAGGAACATATGTAAGACAACAAACCTACATGATGATTTTGGCCATCTGACCAAGAAAAAAAACTGAGGTTTAAATATAATATGTAACTTGTCCTAGACCATATGACTAGATAGGAGTGGAGTGGAACAAGATTAAATTCAAGTCTCTCTCTAAATAGTTTAACTCTTAACATTAAGTATTAAGAGTTGATTATTTCCCCTTTGACTGTTAAATAATTTAACGAAGTGGGTATGTTTGCTTCAGCTTTGTAAGTGTACATATTTATTATGTAAATTAAAAATACCTCCCTGAACTCTATTCAGTAAGGTATTAATTTTCATAAAGATATTGAAAGGCTTAAGTAGAATTTACAATAGAAAGAGGAGTGGGACATCAGGAAGTAGTAGAATTGTTTATGAGGAAGATGGGGAACAATGGGACTTACTGTATTTTAAAATACAAGGCTAGCCATCAGTGATATGGCAAGAAAATTATTACTATTAATAATGAATGCGAATACACCCGCAGTACTGCAATTCGCACAAATAGTGATTTGTATTAGCCTAATGATGTAGGCAACAAGACATCATGTATTCTGGTTTTGCTGTTGTTGACTTCTACATTTTACTAGAAATGTGTTCCACAGGCATTATGATCACTCATGATAACTAAAAGACAGCAACGTCTACGTGAAGTGGAGGGTGACTCAGACCCTTTACAGGGGAATGTTTTTGAGGTAGGCTTGTTTTGCTTATGCTCATGTTAAAATGAGTTGGCTTTCCTTAGGCACGTTCCAGCTGGTCTAAATACAGCGGGGAGTCCCCGAAGGAAGCCAGTATTAAGCGGACCATCCTTTGTATAACTTCTCACATCGACTACTTGATTTTGCAACTTTTAGGCAAGGGCGAGTAATTCTGTGCATCCAAATATTCTGTTCCAAATTGGCACTGTGTTTAATACCTGCAAGCATTTACCCAACAATTCTTGGTGCATTTTTTTTATAGTTGCTAAATAAGAGGGCTCTCTGTTGAATGCACACTTCTGCCGGAGACTACCATCATCAGAATTAATTAAACATCAAGAAAAAAAAACAGTGTGTATTCACAAAGAACCCGTGTCTTTTTCGACTTCCCTAAGGTTTCATGTTCAAAGCTAGGATTTGTGTAGAATTTCATTTAGAAACGCATCTATAATCACTGTTTTCCTACCTTCAAACTGAGCATCAGGCTTCAGACTGCAGTATCTCACACACACGTTCCAGCTGCCGTAGTACTCCCATCAGTTTTTTTATTCTCTCCTTACCTTTAATTAAAATGCAATAAAGGAAGAAAAAAAGAAACAAATGGTTGTAGAAAGTAGCATTTAAACGGAAACGATTGCTCTAAATGTTGCTGTTCAGGAAATATATGGCATGGTGTGCAGCTTTGCAAGGCGTCAAAGAGTACACAGGAGGTAACGTAACTATTATTTATGACGGTGTTGGACGGAGTCAAAAGCACTGTTCCTGGGCTCTGACTTCCAGATGGAGCTTCTCAGACTGCATCCTGGAGCATCGCCTGAATGTTTCACTTTTGGAAGTCGTTTGTGTTTTCATAAAATTTAAAAATGCACGTCACTATGTTGGTTTGCTATTGCTGCAGCAAACCATCGCCACAAATTTAGTAGTTGAAACAATATGAATTTGATATTTTACACGTCTAGAGGTCCAAAGTCTGAATTGGATCTCTCTGAGCTCAAGTCAAGGTGTCGGAGGATTTCATTCTTTTCTGGAGGCTCCAGGAGGGGGAGAGAACGTTTCCTTGCTTTTTTCAGTTTCTAGAAACTGTCCTTATTCCTTGGCTCCTAGTTCCCAGCCATCTTCAAAGCCAGCGACGGCCAATCGTGTCTTTCTCATAGCCTATCGCTGACACTGACTCTCCTGCCTTCCTCCTCTGCAGTTAAAGGACCTTGGGGATTACAATGGGCCCACCTGCATAATCCAGGGTATTCGATTTTAAGATCAGCAGATTAACAAATTTGATGTCATCTGCTACCTTAATTCCCATTACCATGTAATTGAACATATTCAAAGCTTGCAGGGATTAGGACAGGGTCATATTTTGGAGGCCAGTGTTCTGCCAGCCACAAACACAAGCAGATAAACCCCACTGTGACACAGTTACAAATGTAAGTGCTTAGTGATCAAATATTTTTACTCCTACATGTAGGCGTATTCAAAGATCTATAAATGATGCATATTTGAGCATATATGTGACCTACGGTATACAAAGGAATCTCACTTTTTATTAGAGATGTATAGTGATACTGATAAATATCCCTCAATAAAACAAGTCACGGGCGCCTGGGTGGCTCAGTTGGTTAAGCGACTGCCTTCGGCTCAGGTCATGATCCTGGAGTCCCGGGATGGAGTCCCGCATCGGGCTCCCTGCTCGGCAGGGAGTCTGCTTCTCCCTCTGACCCTCCCCACTCTCATGTGCTCTCTCTCAAATAAATAAAATCTTTAAAAATAAAAATAAAAATAAAAAAAAGTCACATGTTCCATGCACGAGAGTAAATATAAGCTCTTCTGCCTCACTGCCCTAGTTTTTGCCTTATTCCAACTTTTTCTAAAGAGAGGTTGGTCAGCAACGTCTGCCTAATTCTGATAAGAAGGTTATGGTTATACCCGCTTTGAAAAGTGTGAGTACCCACCTTTCCCTGGAGGCAGACACCATGCAGCCTGGTTCAGCCCCAATTGTAGGTTCTCACTCTGAGAATCTCATATTTCTGTCAGCTTCTGTGCTGTGGGATCTGATGGACTTTTCAGGACGTGAAGGTTTCTTGCCTTTCTTTCTAAGAACTAGACTGATGCCTTCTTGCCCCTAAGCTCAGAAACTGGGTCTTTGTTCCCCATGAAGACAACTCTCTCAAGCTAATACCTGGTTTGAACTATAAAATATCACCACGGGGGCACCCCATCACTTTTCCCAATCTTCCTTCTGGGGACAAGTGGTGAGAATTTCGACTTATAAGGAGCTTGGAAATGACAGACTCATAGGAAAAGGGGGGCTTAGGGACCTGCTTTAATGCTGAATTTGGCTTAATAAGCACATTTATTTTATTTCCACTATTGGAATTGGCTTAGGAAAGAGGCTACAGCCAAAGAAACCTCCTTCCCTGGTACGGTCTCTGCCTGCCTACCCCATCATAAACCCCAGGTGCCGGCTATTGCACTAAACTGCTTCTAGTCTCTTTTGATTCATGGGGAGCACCTTATCTTATATCTTAGACTTCAGGGCATTCTAAAAATATCGAGAAGCTATTATTATTATGTTATTGAGATATAATTGACATATATCTGTTTCAGCTGTACGACATAATGACTCAATCTTTGTATATATTGTGAAATGGTCATCACAGGTCTAGTTAACATCCATATTCTTCACCTTATCCATATTGAGAATCTTGATTACACCAACAGAAATAATAGTTTATCAAATAAAACTGGTTCTCTGTGTGCTCGGAAGCTATCCTAGCACTTGGCCTATGAGCTTTCCTTTACTCCTCACAAAACCCCATGAGATCTGTATTGTTTCTACCTCTGTGTTACAGATGACTAAACTGAAATTTAGAGAGATTAAGTAATTATTTTCAAATCGTCCAATTAACTTTTCCCAGAAAATGATAGATTCAGTGTTTGAGATGGGATCATCAGCTTCTAGAACCAAGTTCTAAATTGCTATGGAATACTGTCCTCTGTGGCATCTAAATGGCAGTCCCCTGGTAATTAACCAACCAGCTCCCAGGAGTCAATAAGTGACAGTACCTGAATTATTCAAAGAAACACAATGTATACAAGAAGAAGCTTTGGGGCGCCTGGGTGGCTCAGATGGTTAAGCGTCTGCCTTCGGCTCAGGTCATGATCCCAGCGTACTGGGATCGAGCCCCACATCGGGCTTCCTGCTCAGCGGGGAGCCTGCTTCTCCCTCTCCCTCTGCCTCTCCCCCTGCTCATGCTCTCTCCCTCTCTCTCTATATATATATCTCTGTGTCTCAAATGAACAAATAAAAAAAAAATCTAAAAAAAAAAAAGAAGAAGCTTTAAAAGGGCTCATCTAAAATCTGGGCATGAGAGGGGCACCTTGGTGTCTAGTCGGTTAAGCATCTGCCTTTGGCTCAGGTCGTGATCTCGCGGTCCTCAGATCAAGCCCCGAGTCAGGCTCCCTGCTCAGTGGGGAGTCTGCTTCCCCCTCTCCCTCTGCCCCTCCCCCATGTTCATGCTTTTGCTCTCTGTCTCTAATAAATACGTAATATCTTTAAAGAAATAAAATAAAATCTGGCATGAGTACTAGCTTGTGATTTCATTTCTCTGGGATTTTCTTTGGGGATGGGAGATTGAACCTCTTGATATTTGAAGTTTTCTTGAGTACTAATATTTTATAATGTAATAAATCTTTTTGATCAACAAATAGTGCTTAATTTCTCCCTTTTATAAAGGTAGTATTTGTTTTTTTGAGAGCATAAGTTTTTAAAAAAGACTCTCATGTGCCCCCAGGGTAGCCGTGATCATGAAGCATTAAGCCTCTAGTCTTCCCCATACTGGGTTGGAGGTCCTCTCCTTATAGCTCCCACAGACCCTCAGTAGAGCTAAGCAGACCAAAGAAATCTGTATTTATGCATGTGTGTCTGGTGAGACTGATTCCTTCTTTGCCTCGTGGATGTCTGCTTTGTTATCTTATAACCACATCTCGTATTTTGATTCTACGATGATCCTAGAATCTTCACTGCATGTTTAGTACACTGGGTTTAGAATGCAAAATCTCAGGGGGCGCCTGGGTGGCTCAGTTGGTTAAGCGACTGCCTTCGGCTCAGGTCATGATCCTGGAGTCGGGATCGAGTCCCGCATCAGGCTCCCTGCTCAGCCTGCTACTCCCTCTGACCCTCCCCCCTCTCATGTGCTCTCTCATTCTCTCTCTCTCTCAAATAAATAAATAAAATCTTAAAAAAAAAAAAAAAGAATGCAAAATCTCACAGACTCAAATTAAGGTCGAGCCAGGCTACTGAGAAGAAAATCACATTTATTACACAATGAGTTTTATTCTATTTGATAATGGAAAAGGAGTTACACTGGCAGAATTCACTCTGTCTTAATGTGCGGACGTTAAAATAGCTGAAGAATATTTAACTGCTTAGGCAGCTGACTTCGCTAAAAATTTTATTCTTCCGAGAATTTAAGTCACCGCCATAAATACTTACTAAGCACATCCCAAGCTACATGCTAAGCAAATGGGAGCCATGACGTACAAACGAGAGAGAGATCCACACCGACCAGGCTTCGTGTCTGAGGACAACACGGGGCACAGAAGCTGCCTCAGCTGAAGGCTTTGTCACAGGGATGCACGCGCGGGAAGGAAGCAAGGGCATGCTGCCTGTTCCAAGGTCCTGCTCGTCCCTCTACCTGCTTCTCCTTCAACTTCTACTGTATCTCATAGCATACCTGTGTGTGTGTGTGTGTGTGTGTTTAAGATTTTATTTATTTATTTGACAGAGAGAGACAGAGGGAGAGGGAGCGAGCACAAGCAGGGAGAGCGGCAGGGAGAGGGAGAAGCAAACCCCACACTGAGCAGGGAGCCCGATGTGGGGCTCGATCCCAGGACCCCGAGATCATGACCTGAGCCGAAGGCAGATGCTTAATGACTGAGCCACCCAGGCACCACTTTTTGTGTGTTTTTATCATCAGTCACCCATCACTAGAACATAAGCTCCGAGAAGGAAGGGAATCTGTATGCGTTGGTCTCTGCTGCATCTTCACACCCTACAATGGCCCCTGGCACCTCGTAGATGCTCAGGGACCACCTGTTGAATGAATGAACAGATGAACACTGCCTCTTCAGCCACTCCTGGCTGCTCTCCTCCTTGGCTCCCCTGTCATGTTTTGGTCAGTGCCCATGGTCCAAGCCTTCACGGGTAGGTGCTCAATAAAGGGAAGTTTAGTATTTTGTAACTTTAGTTCTCATGGATTTTATTTCTTCATCTGTAAAACGAGGTTAATAAAAGCTTTATTAGTTGTCTACTGCTGTGTAATACATGACCCCAAAATTTAGTGGCTAAATCAACGAACAATAAAACAATAAAAAAAATTACTATTTTGTATATATGTTATGGGTCAGGAACCTGGGAGTGGCTTAGCTGAGTACTAGTACCCCGGTCTAGTAGTCAAGGTCTCTCATGAGGTTGCAGTCAATAAATTGGGTAGAGCTGCATCATCTGGAGGCTTGACTGGAGGCGAGAGTTTGCACAGGTTGTTGACAGGAAGCCTTAGTTCCTCCACATGTGTTCCTCTTTATAGAACTGCCTGGGTGTCCTAATGGCATGTCAGCCAGCTTCTCTCCAAGAGTGATCCAAGAGTAGGCACGACAGAAGCCATGTGCCTTGTATGATCTAGCCAGGGAAGTCACACACCATCATTTCTATATCCTACTAGTTACATGGGTTGCATAAAGACACAAATATCAGGGAATGAGGATCACCAGGGATCATCATCTTCTAGTTTGGCTAACAGAGATACTTGGTAGGAATGTTGTTGGTATTTAAATAAATCCTAAATGTAAAGTCTTTGGCATGGTGCCGAGCACACAGTAGCCAATTAGAATATAGTGCTCCACTTAGTTGCTCATGTGTTGTCAGGCTGTCTTTCATAGTGCTGGAAGATTCTCTCTCAGTGTTATCTGTAGAAGTCTGCATTCATCTATAGAATTCATATTGATTTCCCATTCATTCATTCATTCAACAAGTCTGCTGTCCTCACATCCTGCAGAATTATCCTCATATCCACCTAAAATATAAATGCTTAGCGCCAACCACATGGTGAAATAATGACCCCCAAATTTGCTGGCCTACTCCTGGGGTATCCGAATGTGTTATTTCTCGGCACCTGTGCAATGAATATTGTCTTCTGAATTCCAGAGTACCCCTGGAGTCTGTCAGTGGTAGGTAAGTTGACTGCCTTCTCCAACCCACTCTGACCACTGTGACCCTTTCAACATTACCTTCTACGCCTCCAGCATGCGGAGAGCACTCTGTCGTGCTCTCAGCTCGGATGTAGGAGATATAGGAGAAACAGTGTGTAGACCACACAGGTCTGGGCGTGACTAACGCAGAGCTGTGCAGAATGAAAGGGATAAAGAAGCCGATGAGCACAAATCCTTGACAGAGGACTGAAGACCAAGATGGGAACATAGAAAAAAAAAAAAAATCCTTCCAAAGCAAACTTCCATTGAACCTGATTATCAGTTAGTAGAAAAGAAGGAATTTTGTAAACCTCATTCCTCTTGGTTCTTTTCATATTATAAGCTGTTTATGAGGCACTTCCTTATAAGCATTATTTTGCACATTTGAAGAAGCAAATTGTAAGCTTCCCCTGAAGACAGCACCTGTTCAATTCTATGTTGCCAGCGAGGGTTCCACAGGAGTAAAGGCCTCCCTCCAGGCAGTTAGCAGAAGATTAAACTTCAGCCTGAATGCTGGGGAAAGCTGGAATGCTGAGTCAATACCGAGTACCGGGTTTAATTTGATGTTTTCCACACACGATCAAAATTGTGGTTTTTTCTAACCATAGAGCTATTGCCTCCTCTGCTTTCTTTCGGGGGTTCCCTGTGGAGCGTATGTTATGCTCTGATATTTGAAATTGATCGCGCAGGTTCTATTTCAAGGGTGATAATAAACCTGGTTCAAAAGCTGGGATTAGCGAAGGTGACTATTAACCTTTCTTCTAATATGATCGATTTATTTCGCCTGTGGCACAAACTGATTCCCAGTATGATCTGCTGATAACTTCACTGTAAGTACCACCTATGGATGAAGCATGCAGAAGTGAAAGAGAAATCCTTGTCTGAATTTTTGTAGGGAGAACTAAAAGAAGTCAGCACTCACTCTGTCCTGATTATTATTACAAATTTTGCCACTGAGGAATTTATAGGCAAATGAATACAGACCCCTTATTATTATATATTTTTATATCTATTATGTGACATCTATAGACTATTGCGTGCCTCATTTGCTTATGAAAGTAAAGATCAAGATGCTAATAAACCTGAAGCAATTTTAATATCTAAATGATTTTTGCCATTTATGATGAAAAGAACTTAAATTTTGGAATTAGATAAACCAGATTTACTGTCCTATCTTGGGCAAGTAACTTAATATTATCCTCAGTTTCTCCCTCTGCAAAGAGAACTAAGAATTTCTGCCCTTTTGTTCTGTAAATGTTAAATTAATTAACATCTCCAGCACCTAGAAGAATGCTAGGTAGGTGTTGAATAAAATACAAGTCTCCTCTCTCTGAATGGTATGGAGTACCAACATACTTCTTCTGGTTTTAAAAAAATTCTTTTCACTTTTGGGTCAAAGCATCCCAAGTTTTATTCTCATTTGCTGCAGTGGATTTCATTCAAATACTACATTGGCAAGACGTCAGAGTGGTTACCCAGTGTCTGGCTGGGAAATAGATCTCTGAACTTCTTTTTTTTTTTTTTTTAAGGTTATACATTTTATTATTTTTTTTTTAGTTCTTTTTTCTTTTTTTTTATTATGTTATGTTAATCATACACGAACTTCTTATTGTCATTTAAACTGTAGATATAAATTGGATCACAACTGGTTAGGCATTAATAAAAATATATACAACAGTTGTTCTTCATCTGACAGTTTCTACTGGATGCTTTGTAACCAGTTGACAATCTCAAGTGGAAGTCCAACTAAATTTCATTTTGTAGTGAAAAAGTTTTGAACTCCAAAATGATTACCCAATTAGAAAAATTATAAGCCACCACACACAAGACTTGGGTATGAAAGAGATTGGATGCTTATAAATTCTCTATTGCAAACAAAATCAACATTCATGTAATACAAGAATTATGTCTTGATAAGCATTATCCATTCTCAGTCATCGGATACATGGTTTTATGTCTCCAAAATTAAGATTAAAGATGTATCGAACTGGGACCAGAGGGGAACATGAGACACTAGGTTAGCTTATCCCTAGAGTTACCTAAAGGGAGCTTTGGTTGTCAGGGGTTGAAATTAAGTATGCATCTAGAAAGCTTAGAGCAACGTCGCAGAAGGGGACATATGCTGTGCTGGGTACACCTTTTTGTCCAAGTAGAAAATCAAACCTCTTCTATCTTCCTATTATGCTCTTTTGGGGTCGGGAGGAGGAGAAGTGATTCATTTAAGAATTTTTAAAATAATGTTGAAAACAACTCAAAGCTCCAGGAAACTCAAGGATGTGGTAATAATGGTTCCTCCAGAAGGAAGCAGCAAAAGCTGAATCTTTCCCCCAAAAGAAAATTGAGGTGAAAGCAGTTGTAAAAAGATTCCAGCTTCTGAACACTTAATTAGCTTAAAAACATGCAAGGCAGACCCCCATGAGGTTTTTACTGAAAAATCTCTCTTATGCTAAAGAAAATAGAACGTATTCAGGGCTATGGCAGATGTATGTTGTGTTTGGAAATATTCTGATGTGTTTAGTGCAAATTCTTAAAATATCTTATCCAAAGCATTGTATGCATCTCATCGTGGTATGTATTTCGATCAAGCAGCAAAACAGAAGGTCTGCTTTCTTCATTATACAAAATGTAATTTTAACAACAAATGAATAAAAAACTGCTAGTGGACGTAACTCAGTATAATGTCTTTTTATACTAATCCTGGGTCATCAGTCTCCTGAATTTGGTGTGCTTTAGAGTTCTTAGAAGGGATTGGAAGACCATGACCGTCCTCATGGATCTGTCCGAGGACCCTGGCATAGAGCTGGCACGGGCTTGACTTCCCACCATATTCACTCGCTCAGCTAAGTCCATAATAGTCCTTTCTCCCTAGATCATCTGTCTTTCATAATCTGAAGCACTTTCTCTCCCTACATATAAAATTTTATCACTAAAAAATAACTTTAAAGTACAATGATAGTATGTTTGGTAAACATGGGCAGGGGGCTGCAGGCAGGTCTAGCAAAATGTTTATATAACCTAAAAAATGATGTTTTGTTAGAAACTAATTTGACACCTTAAAAGTCTGGGTGTGTATAGGCAGATTTTAAGAACTCATGGCTGGGACTACTAGACAGAGGCCAATTTTGTTACCTTGGCCTTCGTTCCAGTCAGAATATAGTTAGGTATTTTATTGCTTGAAAATGTCAGAGTTCTGGGATGCCTGGGTGGCTCAGTCGGTTAAGCATCTGCCTTCAGCTCAGGTCATGATCCCAGGGTCCTGGGATCGAGCCCCGCATCAGGCTCTCTGCTCAGCGGGAAGCCTGCTTCTCCCTCTCCCACTCCCCCTGCTTGTGTTCCCTCTCTCACTGTGTCTCTCTCTGTCAAATAAGTAAATAAAAAATCTTTAAAAAAGAAAGACAGAAAGAAAATGTCACAGTTCTCTGTACAAGTTAAGAGCGAAGACTCATCAATTTGGGATGAGCCAGACCTGACTCTGATTCTTGGTTCTGCCACTTATTCTGTGACCCCTGACACCTTCCCTCTCTAAGCCCTTCATCCCTTACCTGGAAAATGAAGTCATAATAGCACCTGTTCCTCAAGTTTGGGGGATTAGGTTAGATTTGCTGTGTGTGCAGTGCAAAATACAGTGATTGGTGCATATTAAGTTTGTAAAACTTTTTAGTTTTTCTAGTGTTTATCTTCAGTAGATGTTGGTTTTATTCTTTTCCTTCCTGAAGAACTCTGAGCAGTATTCTTCTCAAGACTTTCCTCTGTGCAAATGGCTGTTCCAGGTGCTTGTGGGAACCTGACATGTGAGGTCTATGGTCCCTAGAGCTTCCTCTCTAACGGGGGTAGATATGCACAATATAACTTCAAAATGCAGTGTGGGTAATAACTGTTAGAGCAGAGACATGAAACTGTTAATTTTAGGAGGACAGGAGGAAGGCCCAGGTGTGTTATTTGCAGGCCCAGCACAAAACAAAACTGTTAAGCCCCTTGTTCAAATTTCAAGATGGCAACAGCTGAGCCTCCCAGCAGGTGCAGGCCGTTTCTGAGCACGGAGCCCCGTGTGGCTGCAGAGTTTACACACCCGTGCAGCTGGCCCTGAGTGCATGACCGTATTCACTGCATGCAGGGTAATTAGGGGAGGTTTACTGTTGGAAGATCCAGGAGCTGAACTGTACCTTGAAGGATGGAAAGCACTGTGAAAGAATGGGTAGAACAGTCCAGACAAAAGAGAAAACTTGTGTCAAGGACCCGTAGAATTTTTGGGTTTGTTTTTAAGTGAGACTTATTGGGGCAAAGTGAGCTGACAATCAGGGAGGGAGGGGAGATGGGGAGACCGTAGGCCTAAATTTGAATTTTTGACTAAAAAGAAGCAATGCACGGGCTTTGAGGATAGAAACAAAATCAGATCCATATAGGGACACGGCTCGCGTGGCAGAAAGACAAAAAGCTGGACTAGAAAGAAGCATGAGCCACAGGAACTTTGCTGGTGAAAGTGATGTATTCCTTACAGGGATTCTATTTCTCTGCAGTCTGATGTGTGCTTTCCTCCAACCCCGCCTCACACACACACACACACACACACACACACACACTCGAAGCAATAGTCTGTTTCTGTTTTGAAGACATCTTCAATTATACAATGCCAGCCAAAGAAAAACATAATGGAATTTTAACCAGTTTGCTTTTTCCCTCTGTAGACAGCATTTCAGGAACATCTCCATTCTAGTTATAGAAAGAGAGCTTGAAGACACCCAAATGTGCATTAAAAACCTATCACCTTTTCCTGGCCTTTCAAACAGAATGGTGTTCCAGAAACACCATGTCATTTTGTATTCCAGGCAATGCTTTTAAAGACAACATGGGTGAAACCCTTGCCCTATTCATCACTGAACAGCAGTGCAAGTCTGTGCACGTTCTGTGTGTCTGTCTCTCGTCCTGACAAAATGTCTTCAACAGTGGGAAAGTAAAACCTTCTTCCTTCCTTTTCTGTTTTTCTTATAATAACTCAGCCTTGAATCAGAGGTACATGTTCAGCCTCCCAAAAGTGCTTCTGTTGTGGAAAAGAGTTCCTTTTGTTCCCTAATTTATCATATCTTAAAGAAAGCGAAAACATTCAGGATGACAAGGATGCAATCAGCTATCATCTAAAGTGGCGAATGCTCCCAGGGAACTGTATTTCAGTATCTATACGAGACTGGGAATAGAATTTTATCCATCTTGCAGATTCCGGCAAAATGGGAGAAAATAATGAATATATTTTAATATCAATAGACAGCATTAAAACGAATTAAAAATATTAAGGCACACTCCTGAAGGTAAAAATTCAAATTTTTTTTTTCTTTTGCTCTTCCAACTAAACTTCTACTATCTCTGTTAAACAAAGCAAATGACTTAAACATCTCCAAGCCTATGAGAAGAAAAGCTTGCTAAGATCCGTTTAAGATTTACCCCGTCAGCGTTAACCTTCTCTGGCTGGGTGAATCTCTTGCTCAGGTGCTTGCTTCGGTCGGAAAGACGGGAGGGTCCACATTCCTGCCCAAATATGAGCCCACGAAATTCCCATACCTTTAAGTGTGGCACTTACATTTCTACCTGTCTTTCTCAATTGAGGCTAGTTACCCTTGTTATTCAGTCCAGGACCCTGTGCGGATTACAGGTGGTAATTAACATTCCTCTAACCGTGCGTAACCAGTGTAGGACTGAGTCAGAAGCTGCAGGCCGACCTCAGTCAGATGGGGAGAGGGGCACATTCAGAGGCATCATGGAACATATGCATTTCTAGAGCTCCAAGAATGGGGCCTTTTACATTAGGGTTTCCTCTGTAGATCTATTTTGTAATTCTAAACAGATTTTAATATTGTTTTCTCATTTTAGTTGCTTTTTTAAAAAAAATATGACCACTTCTTGCATTTCTTATGTCTCTCTCTCTCTCTCTCTCTCTCTCTCTCTCTCACACACACACACACGCAGAATGTCTCATATTTGCAGTGAAATGATTTTGCCATTCGGAATACACATGGCGGTAGTAACTAAGCAGAGTGGCCCCTGGGAAATCAACTACCTAGAGTCTGGATTGTGAAAAGGAGCTACATCAAAGCCTCATATTGTGCCAGATAGTGAAGTGAATAATGTAGCAGGGAATTTCAGATGGTCCAGGAAGCAAAGCCTCCTCTGGTGACCGCAGGTGGGGTGGGTATGAGCCGCAAGAACACGCGTGAGTATGAGAGAGCTGTAGGCAGCTCCTGCTTTTCTGGAGAAGGATCATGGGGTAAGAAATCAGTTTCCTTAGAGCACTTTCCACCCAGTGACTTTCAGGAAGTACCTCCAAGAAGGTGCCAAAAGTAACTTCCAACTTCTGTCCGGGAGCTACAGGAAAGGAGCAAGAAGTTACGTTGTTAAAGGGCAAGAAGGCTGTAACCAGCTGTTTAGAAATGCTGATATCCATGATGTCAGGGATTCTTTTACTTTAGATGTTCTGGTCATTGTCAGATGGGAATTCAGGTATCGACTGATAATAATAGTAGAAGCACATTTCAGTAATGTGCCTCATGACCTACGCTCACGAGAATTATTTCCCCCTTTTAATGTATATTGAAAATAAGTTTCAAAGAGATTTAATGATTTCCCTGAAATCGCTTAAGAGAGGGGCCGAGCTGTTGGATCCCACAGCTCAGCCTGTAAGAGGCTTGCTGCTTGCATTCTAACACTTCACCTCTCAGGTAAGTGTGGTTTACCTAAGGGACAGGTCTTTCCACTTTCTTTAAACCCTCACCTCCTTGTTTCTGTATTCTTCTTTTTAAAAAATAGTACATGTCTGTTCTACTATGTTTTAAGTAGAAATTAGGCACAGATCTGAACACAGTGAAGAGAAATTTCTCTCTTTGGAATTTCCCTTAAAGATAATAACACATTTGAATTTGCAATTATTTTTATTTTCCTTCATTTTGTCTCTTACTATTTCTACTATGGCTATGTAGTATCCCCCGAGCCCCAAGAAAAAGGGAAAGAAAGAAAAAGAAAGAAATGCAAGAATCATTGTAATTCAAGAATTTGCTGCAGAAGGGATAAAATGGTTCAATCCAAAAAGTCACTGATGTTAGGGAACTAAGCAAAATGCACAAAGCATTAGTCATGAGTTTTATTTCCAACTCCATTACCAATTCAATATGACAATCCTATTTTTACTAGAGCCATTGGATCCATTTGAATTAAAGAATCATCAACGTGTTTAAAGTTTTGTTTTGTGTTGTGTTGTTTCCTCACCTCATTGTGTACCTGTGCACTCCTATTTTTTTTTTAAATTTGAGTCTAGTCAACACACAATGTTACAATAGCTACAGGTGTCCAACTTAGCGATTCGACAAGTTTGTGCTCCTACTTTTTAAGAAGTTCCTGTAAGTAGGCATCTTCTTTCTCCTTTAAAGTTTGCATTCATTTGAAAAGCATGACCTGCCTAGACTACTTCTCTCCTTTCACCTTACCCATCTTGCTGTAGAGGGGCATGCTTTTCACAGTTTATATCTCTCTCTTACCATTTGCTTCCAGATAAGCAGCAGGACTGCGCCAAGTTCAGTGTGTCTAACAGACCTCTCTGGGCATGCAGGGGCTGGCAGAGTCACAAGAGCCCCGGCCCTCTCCTTATTGGCATGTTGCAGCTAATAGATGCTCCTTGGATGTCTTGCTCCTTTCCCAATAGAGCACTTTATAATCCTTTCAATCTCATGAGCAGCTGGGGCTCATTCGGTCTTGGAGTGGAGAGAGCTCAGAGACATGCACACATTATGTCGGTGGCCAAGTCCAAGGAGAAAGTCTCAGAAGAAACAGTTTTGAGTCAATCAGTTTCTTTTGTGGTCACTATGGCAATGTTAACAGCCAAGAGAGAAAAAGAACAACTGAATCTATCAATAAATTTCAAATATACAAAAGAGCTTCAGTGATATGAAAAGAACTCAGTCCGGGTTCTACTATTTATGAACCCTGTGACCAGGACCACGTGCTAAAACCTCCCTGAGCCACAGATTGCTTTTGTATGAAATGGAAGTGACAAGGATTGCCCAGCAAGATTATATAATAATTACATAACACATGTAAAATCTGGGAGGACATCTTAAAATTGGGGGATTTTAGTGGAGTATCAGAATATTATTAGATTTTTTAAAAGTGGCCATTAAGAAAATTTTTTATTTTTTATTATTTTATTATTATTAAATATATTTTATTTTTAAGTAGGGCAGCTTTGACATCATCTGAACAGTTTCAAAATAATGCTATAAGAAGCCACATGTATAAAAATAAAGTTAGTGGCGGGTTGTCTTTATGAATGGCATTTCTTTCTGTCTTAGGTAATTTCTTTTTTCTGTCGCTTAAATGATTGTCTTACTCCTTTAATGACATACAGAGAGGCAAGGTTATTATTTATTTATTTTTTGTCAGTCAGGTATGTTTAACAGTCTTAGTTTTTTGATCCCTGTTCATACCAGAACATAAATATAGCCCTAGGAGTAGATAATCAAAATGATATGTTTGCATAGCTCCCATTAGCGATCCGAAGCATAGAGAATACAGGTATTACAGGTTTCCCTGTGATCCACTCACTCACCCCTCGTGAACCTTGCTCAACACTGTGCAAGAGCCCGCTGCCCTGAGGCCAAGCACTTAAGCCCCATAAAGCATTTTATTTTTATTTATTTATTTATTTATTTATTTATTTATTTATTTATTTATTTATTTATTTTGAGAAGGGTAAAAGCAAGGTGTAGAACTGAGGCTCTTGGTAATCCACAACCCTATTCCAAGACTGTAGTTAGTACTCAGAAGGCAGACAAAACACCATTCTCTTGCTCTTCTCTTAGCTCTGCAGGCACCAAAGGTAAGAACCTGCTAAGAACTGCCTTCCTATCACTAGAAGATGCTAGAGTGGGTTCAGAGAAGCCAGAGGTCAGAGGGATTAGACAGGGTACTGGAATGCTTCTCTCTGTTCCAGGAACTCTTCTGTATGTTTTGATCCAGCATTGGCTTTGTTTTGTTCTTCATGTTGACAGGATCTGAGGAGGGCGAATGAGGCAGAGTCAGCTGGGGCAGACAAAAGGTTGATTTCACGGTCGTGGCCTGTTACTGATTGGTGCAAAAAAGCTACTGAAACCACCACCATAATGTGCAACAGAAAAAACAAACAAAAGCCCAGCAAATAGGCTTGTATTGGTTGCTAAAGTGACAGTTTCCACACACAGACATCTGAATAGAATTAATTAGTACTCTTCATTTTCACACACTTTAAATGCTCAGACTGAACTTTGTTTAACCCTTAGAAGTTCAGCTTATTTCCCAAGCACATTTGATCATTTGAATTCTATATACAGAGAAAAGCATCTGTTTCCCACTCCTGTGAAGAGTAAAATGAAGAAATAAGAGAAAGAGAGAGAGAGAGAGGAAAGAGAAGGAGGAGGGGGAAGAAAGGCATTTTTAGAACAAAATAAAATCCTTAATGTTAATTTACTCCAGGGGGTCCCAGGTTGTGGGGAGAGTAGAAGGAAGAGGAAACAAGTGGAAAAACAGAGGCCATAAGGAAGTCAGATTGTCATTTTTCAATCCATGTAAAACACAATATTTGAAAGCTAAAATATGTTATTATGTGATACCACAGTCAAAATCTTTGTGGAGCTCTGCTTATATCCAGGAAACTTTGATGTATAGAGAAAGGTAATGTAGAAAAAGGAAGGTGCCACCTAAAACTTATCTTCCTTATAAAAACTTCACTCTTAGGGAAGTCTGCATGACAACAAAGACATAAACATTGGGAGGCCAGAGGCTAAATGAGTTATTTCTTATTCTAGTCCAAATACATGGCATCGCGCAGTCATCTAAAAGTATACATTGAAAATTCTGCAGCACAGAACACATATTTCCTCTTTAGAAGGAAGTATGCCCCTTATGTTTAGACACGTTGGCTGCAGGACTGCTTTACGATCCTGATTTGGAAAATCATCAGGAGACCGTCCCGTTACTCTGCCTCGGTTCGGCACAAAGCACAGTGTCAAGACTATAGTCTATATTCTTATCCTAAGAATAATAAGATTCTCCCAGCATCGCCAGGGCTAAAAACTGGAGAGACCACGTAACTGGGTATATCCCATCCGTGAGGCGTGGCATTCTGACAGTTCTTCCAGTTTGGTCGATGCATCTAGAATGTCTGGGGAAGACCGGGAGCTCAAGCTGAGCAGAGGAGAGGGGGACTTTTAAGGGTTCATGTCGAATATCTGCCCTGTGAAGCACAGCCCCACACAGGGCGTGGGATTCGTTCAGGGATTTTAAACAATGGGTATATCTTCCTAAATGCCTGATTTACTACTGGAGAATGATTTGGCTTCTGGAAGTAATTTAGTTGGTAAATAGGGGATGATGATCAGGATAAAGATAGTCTATAATTTGGGGTTAGACTCGGTGACCCAACATGGCAATTCCTCAGTGGTCTATAATTTTTGCTTCCAATCTTGAACTGGATAGGGTGCAAGTGTAAGAAAACAAATGACTGCTTTTTCTTTCCAACATTCTAAATACTTCATCTGGATTTGGGTACATTTTTGAATTTTCATTGTGTTGGGAAAGATAATATTATCTTAAACCATTTTTCCTTCTCTATGCCTACTCATGAGATTGGCACAAAGAATTTCCATATTTTTCATATCATTTTATAAATTTATCAAATGTATACCTGTATATACACATGCACATGAATTATTTTGATTTATCAGTCATTGTTGAAATATAATATCTGAAGTTTAAAAACTTTATGTTTGGGCAATATCCTATTAAGTATGAAAAATTATATACCCTCAGTGAACAGTGTTTCAGTTTTTGCTATAGAGAACATGGAAAAAGTCAAGTGAATCTTTGATAGGTACAATGGTATTTTGTTTATGAACGCAAAAGGACTTCATAAAATCAACACAGGTTCAGAGGGCAAAAGGTCGTGTTAATGCTATTCAAATTCTTACATAACTTACTGAAAACTTTCTATCATGATGTTAAGTACCCAGACAGCTGTACGGCAGCAAATCTTGATAAAATGCTAAGTTGCAAAATAATAATAACCCAAGAAATTATGTATTATTTGAGGTTTGGAACTGAAATGAAATGTAAAATTTTTAACAACCACCTGCAAATTTTCAAAGATGCCACACAATCAAACTGTGAGATTAACTATCTGAAAAGAAGCACTTCAAAGATTAAAGGCAAAGCTAAGGCAGGTATGTCCTTTTCCGAGAAAACAAAGGTAAAACTGGTATGTTTTATATAGAAACTGACCTCTTGTTTTCATTACAGTATAAATGGTTTGTGGAAAGTAGTGACCATCATCCTCCTGCACCCCAAACACACACACACACACACACACACTCAGGAAATGCATGGGGCTGTGAAGATTTTTCTTTCTTCTTTTTTTGTGAGAGAAAGAGAGCACAGCAGGGGAAGGGGCAGAGGAAGAGAGAGAATCTTAAGGAAGCTGCTCCCTCAGGCCAGAATCCAATGCTGGGGGCTCTATCTCACAACCCTGAGATCATGACCTGAGCTGAAATCAAGAGTCAGACACTTAACCCACTGAGCCACCCAGGTGCCCCGCAGATTTTTCTTAATTGATGTGAAGAGGTTAAAACATCTAGAATCCACAGCCTCTCTGCATTTATGTATAAACCTTTACATTTTGTGAAGTTGGCAGTTTTGTTGATCGAGTCATCAGCATAATGAAACAGTTGGTTTATTGCGCACTTTGAGTAAAGGAGCCAACATTAACTGTACCAGGGAGGGGGGATATAGATTACAGATTCCCATTACTGTGTATATTTGAGAAAAACAAGTTTTTATAAGTCACAGTTTTCATGGTAAATGTAGTACCAAATATAGTCATAAAAGTATTATTAATATGGCATAGTATTATGGTATTGGAAGAAAACACAGAATTTCATCAAAGTAATGCTGTTTATTTCAAGAATTCTGTCTAACCAAGTTAACTTCTGCAAGTCTTTAATGAAGGAAGCTCAGCATTTCCCCTTGATAATTGTCCCTAAAGTCTAACAATATCTCTATCCAAGAGCTTTTGTTACATGTAATATAAGAGCTACTCCAATTTTTACCAATTTCTCCCAGAAGAGAAATCACTGATTCTCATTCTTCAAATGCCTTAAAAGGCTTTCAAGCAAATGTTTCTCTTTTGAAAAGTGTGAGGATAGTCTGCAAACACGATCTGGTCTTCCACACAGGGACTCGGTTCAAATGGGTTATGTTTGTTAGTCTATCACAGTGGGGAAGGGAGAAGAATCCCATATAAATTGCTAACCATGATCAAATTAGTCACATGTAACATAAAAACAATTTGACAGATGAAAAATGGACTGTGAATCCGTCCACTTGCTTTGATTACATAATTATATCAATGTATATGGAACTTTAACCAAGTATCTTCTTACTACTCCCCACTGGTAGGGGAGCATTTAAAGCTATCCAGGGTGGTTTCCAGGGCGATGAGATGTGATTCTGTCCAGAGTTCCCAGGGACACCTGAATGTTGTCAGAGCCCTGCCATCCCTTCTCTGATGAGACACCTAAGTGGTACAAATGAAAGCAAAGTTAAAATGCCATTCAATTATTAACTAGGCTAAACCACAAAACGCAGATATTTGGTAAACTGAACTGAGCAGGTGGATTAAACTAGACCCAAATGAAATCTGTTCTTCCCCTAAGAATGACTCTTACCACCAGATGGCCACAAGGAACTAAAGCAAGTACTGCTCACATGTAAAGAAAAGGAGGTAACAAAGGTAGATACATACTGGCTTTCTTGTCTAGCCAGCTTTATGGAGAAGGGAGCCGATGAGACACACTTGTTTAATAAATAAATGTGGCCAATCAAGTGTTTCCTAACGCTGCACTCTGATCAGGTTCGTATTCCATCCACTTGTGGAAGAACAGAGAAAGCAGTGGAGAGAGGGACAGGAGTTTTACATCATCCCTTGAAGAACTTACGGAGTGTTGGAGAATTCAGGTCTGTTCTCTGACCCTCGCTGTAGGATACTCTGCAAAGGCAGATGGAAGGGCCAGCTCCCCTCCAGGAGACCCTGCCACAGCCCAGGTGTCATACGTCTTCTCTGCAACAACTAAAGGGGGCACCAGGAAATTCCAGACAAGGACTCCCAACCATCTGAGGAAGCTTCCCAACAAAGAAACACCAGGGCAGTGATCTAGAGTTAGAATTCTTTGCTCTGTGTGCAGAGGTTCTACTAAATAGAACAAACTCAACATCACTTCCTAGTGCTATCCGCTAGATTGCTTTCTTTGAAAGGAGAGTTTCTTCTCTTTCTTTCAGGTTTTTTCCAGCTTTTCTAAGGTATAATAGACAAAATTACAGAATATTTAAAGTGTACACTTTGATAGCTTGATGTCTGTTTATGTTGTGAAAGGATCCCCTCCATCTAGGTCATTATCTTCTCCATCACTTCATATATTTATCTCTCTTTTTAATTTTTTTTAGAGGGGAGAACACTTAAGTTCTATTCTCTTAGCAAATTTCAACTATACAATACAGTGTTATTAACTATAGTTGCTTCTTCAAGTTTACTCTGTATCCTCAGCAAAATATCTGGCCCACAGAACAATCAGCAGGTGCTGAATGATGGTGTCATGTATGTGATCTTCATGAGGCCTCATTTCTACTTCCTTCTCCATCCTTCAGAACCTCGACTTCCTGCCTCATCTCTTGTGTTTTCAAAATACTGAATTGCTTGCAGTTATTGAGAAATGCTCTGCTATATCCTTTGACACAGATTCTTCTGATCCTATATCTACCTGGATAATCTTTTATGCTTCCCTTCCTTCTGAGCCTGGATGACTTATTATACCTTAACTCAGACATCCTCTCTCCAGGAAGCCCTCCTGAAAATCCAGGCTATGCTAAGTCTGCCTGCATTGAGCTCCATTACACTTTGTGTTCCCTTTGTAGTAACACCTTCCATATTATATGGAAATGATCTGGTTTTGGCTGCCTCCATAGCTCCCCAGTCACGCACCTTCCTTTCGGGGAAGGCCCAGATCTTATGTCACATTGTACCCCATCTCCAAGTAAGGTGACTAACAGATAAATACTTCTTGGAATGAACCTTATCCTTCAAGTAACTGTGATTTCAAGGGTATTAAACCTAAAAAGTGACATGGTCAATTCTGTGCTTTTAAATAATCACTTAGCAGCTTGATGGAGACTGGACTGTAATAGGCAGAGCTTATTAAAGCCTAATAAGAAGATGAGACACTGCCATCAAACAAGCAAGAGATGCTGAGCCAGGGCAGTGACCAGTCTCTTTAAGAATCAGTAGGGGCGGGGCGCCTGGGTGGCTCAGTTGGTTAAGCGACTGCCTTCGGCTCAGGTCATGATCCTGGAGTCCCGGGATGGAGTCCCGCATCGGGCTCCCTGCTCGGCAGGGAGTCTGCTTCTCCCTCTGACCCTCCTCCCTCTCATTCTCTCTGTCTCAAATAAATAAATAAAATCTCTAAAAAAAAAAAAAAAAGAATCAGTAGGGGCTGGGGGAAATAGGGAGAGGCTGGTGAAATGGTACAAACTTTCAGTTATAAGATGAATAAGGTCTGAGGATCTAATATATAACATGACTACAACTGATACCATCGTGTTGTATAACTGAAATTTGCTAAGACAGTCGAACTTGGATATTCTCACCAAAAACAAAAAGGTAGGGGATAAATATGTGAAGTGATGGATGTGTTAAGTAACTCATGGCGGGAGGCGGGGGGGTTCCCTTTCACAGTGTAGATCCGATCATCACATTGTCACTTTAAGTATCTCACAATTTTAGTTGTCAATTATTTCTCAGTAAAGCTGGAAAAAAATCAATAAGACAAGAAGGCCAAGTTGAAATGATAATAGAAGTTGAACTGAAAAGAGAGAGAAATCTAAGACGGCAGAGTTTCCTGGTGTGGTGAACTGAGTGGACAGTAGTACAACCATCTATAAAAATTAGAATGATACATGATGAGGCTGTGAATGTGTAATTCAGTATGCATAACCTTTGAGTTCTATCAACCTCCCCTATAAGTCAGAAAATGTTCTAGTTTGTTCGTTCCTGTTCCTGCATTAGCTACTGTTAATTTCACTTACTTGTACATTCTGGAATACTTACCAATAGTATGAAATGAGAATTTAAGTACCTTTTATTTTTTCTACTGTAAGTCCATTAGTCTCTCATGTTAATTCTATGGAATTTGGAAAGCAACCAATATAGGAGAGAATAATTTTTTTTTACATTTTACTTTCCTAAAAGATAGGATGCTCTCTTAGTAATTGATTTTGCACATTTACTTCAATCGTGAGTATTGATTTATAAATTTTATGAACACTTCACTTGACATCTATATAATTCCACCTAATTTTCAATTGCTTTTGATTCCATCATTTAGTTGAGTTTCATTCCAATAACTAGATAATGGGTATTGAGAAAATCAGAATAAAAAACAAATATAAAATTCAAAACATTATGCTAATGTAATATATTTTTTTTCCTGTGCAGAAACTTGGATTTACACCAAAGGGAAAAATCTACTAAAACATTTAAAGTGGAAAAAAATCTTAAATATCAAAACAATTGAAATTCTGGTCCATACTAGACCTATTCTATTTATCATTAGAATCAAATTTTGAAAGGAATATTTTATAAAAATGAAATTTCAGAGTGTAATCCATGAAGGTTTTCTGAGTGTGCTGATATATTGAAATATAGTATAATGAATAAGAGCATAGGACTTAAAGTCAAAGATGCTTGCTCAAATATTTCCTTTCCAGCAAGTTTCTTAACTTTTCTGAGCTTCATTTTATCCATCTGTAAAATGAGAATAAAAGATGAATTAGTTGACTTTAAAGGGTATAAGTTTTAGAAATGCAATTCAAATTAGTTTAAGTGCAAAAAAGGAACTTATTACCATGGTTTATTGAAAAGTGCTAAAGATGGTAAGTGCTAACTTACTCAAGTGGTATCCATGTGCTCTAACAATAGCTCTTCCTCTCTCTCTTTCCATCACTCAAGACTATTTTCCCCAGGTTGGCTTCACTCCCAGCCAGTTGCCAGAGCCTATAAACATGGTTAGAAAGTGGCTAGCTCCTAATGGCCCATATAATTCCAGAACTGCCGGAGAAAATATAGCAACTTTCCTACTCTTTAATTCCTAGAGAGGAGCACTTAGTTATGCTTCGGTCATGTGACCAGCCTGAGCCAACCATGGTTTCCAGGGAGAAGGAGAACGCTGATTGTCCAGGTCATGGCTCCAAGCTTTTGGTCTAGGGAAGCAAGATGAATTCTACCTGACCACAGGGTTCCAGCAGAATTACTGCCGAATGGGCGCCTGGGTGGCTCAGTTGGTTGGGCGACTGCCTTCAGCTCAGGTCATGACCCTGGAGTCCCGGGATCGAGTCCCACATCGGGCTCCCTGCTCAGCAGGGAGTCTGCTTCTCCCTCTGACCCTCCCCCCTCTCATGCTCTCTCTATCTCATTCTCTCTCTCAAATAAATAAAATCTTAAAAAAAAAAAAAAGAATTACTGCCGAATAAAGAAGGGATGCTCTCTTAAGGAGGAGATAACAGGCAAAAAACCCTAATATTCCATTTTAATAGTACATATTCCAAGATGATTGGAAGGATAAATTAGATGATATAAAAAGAAATAGAGTGGCTCCATTGGTTAAGCATCTGCCTTTGGCTCAGGTCATGATCCCGGAATCCTGGGATCAAGCCCCTTGCCGGACTCTTTGCTCAGCAGGGAGTCTGCTTCTCCCTCTCCCTCTGCCTCTCACCCCTCCCTGCCCCACTTGTGCTCACTCTGTCTCTCTCTCTCTCAAATAAATAGATAAAATCTTTAAAAAAAAAGAAATAAAAGACATAAGAAAACTCAATAAATGTGGCTTTTTATTAATTATTGGAAACAAATATTAATATGGTCATGGACTATCCATACTTTCTGTCTACAGACAAGAAGTCTGTTTCTTCCTGACCAATTCTTGGGCCTTTATCATGCAGAATAAAGATTTAAAAAGAGAAAAAATAAAGATGAAAAAGATGTAGTGTTGGAGAACTAATGAGAGTAAGTAGAGCCCATATATTAAACAGATATTTATTGAGTCCCTATGTCATGCTGGATAGTTCTAGGTCCTGGTGAAACTAAACAGATGAGGTCCCCACTTTTATGTATCTGTGTAAACAAAATCATTTCAGACAAGATCAAAGGTTCCTAGAAAAGTAATACAGAGTAATATTGTTAAAATTACCTGGTAAGGAATTATTTTAGATTGGATGATCTGAAGAGGCCTTGGCAAAATGGAGATAAGATAATGATGTGACAGGCAGTACCTATTAGCTGGAATGTAAGGGGTGAGAGGGAGAATAGTAGAGATGAAGATGGAGAAAGAATCAGACCCTTGTCGGTAATGAGGGAGGATTTCAATTTGATTCATTTGAATCTAAAGACAGTAGAAGCCATTGAAAGATTCTGAATAGGAATAAAATATGATCTGCTTCAGGTTACTAAAAAATCATGCTACCTTATTTTTTAAAAATGATTTCTTGTGGCAAAATGGAAACAGGACACTGGGTAGGAAGTTTTTGCATCCCACGCTGTGACAAGAGTAACGTGGAATATGATGATCACAGTGGAGGTTAAGAGAAAAGTGGAATAGTACCAGATATAGTTTGGAGATAAAGTTGACAAGACTCAGTGTTGGGTTAGATATGGAAACTGAAGGTAATTGAAGTACCAAGGATAGTTTCTAGGTTTTAGTCTTGAGCAACTGGATGATGGAAAGATAGGAGAAATAAATTAGGTGATAAAAATCAACATGAGTTTTCTTTTGGCTATGCTAAATTTGAGCTCCTCTCTTAGCCATCTGGCTGGTGATGTCAAATAGGCAGGTGACCTCATGATTTTGGAGAAGTTGGGCTGAAGAGATAGATGTCAGAGTCTTAAACATGTAGACAGTATTAAAACCTTAATATTAGATGAGATACCCTAGAGGAGAGGTTTTGGATCCTGATGTGTAGAGGGCCTGAGCACCAAACTCTGAGACCCAAGTATTAAGGTGCCAAGCACAGAAAGAAAAGACAACGTAGACATTGAAAAACACAGGTATCAGTGAAGTAAGAAAAAGAAAGCCATGAAATTGTGATGTTGTGGAAAACCATTTCAAGAAGGCATGCTTCTGAGAGAGAAAGTTTGACAGTGTTAGAGAATTGACCCTTGGCTTGCATAACATGAAGGTCACTGGTGACCTTGACAAGATAGTTTTGGCAGATTGGTAGTAATGGAAGCCCAAACGGTGTGGGTTGTGTAGACAATGTGGGATGAAGACGAGGGGAACTAGGACAGTCGCTATAGGGAGATACGGGTTAGTAAGCCCAAATGAGGGTTTTCTTAAGCCAGGAAATATTAAAACAAGTGGATGATAATAATCCAGAAGAGAATGTAACACTGAAATGCAAAACACAAAACCAAACCAAACCATCATTTGTTGGGTAAAATCCTAAGTGGAGAAGGACGAGATCCAGAACACCAGTGAAGGACCTGCCTTTTATGGGAGCTGGAGCCCTTCATCCACTATCACAGGAGGGAAGGGAAGGCAGGACATGTGGCTAGAGATAGAAGTGTTTAGATGGATTTGATAGTGGAAAAAGAAAGCTGTCTTCTGAGAACTTCTGTTTTCCCAGTTAAAATACGTGACAATGTCATTTGCTGAAATCTTAAATTACATGGGGATATTGGAGGTAGCAGAGAGGGGAAAAGGCATAAAACTACTGTTTCAAAGCAAACTGTATGGGGGCAGGAGCTGGGATTAGGGGCAGGTAGGCTGTCAGGGGGAATCGTGGACATGGAATTAGACAGAGCTCAGGAAACCAGTGTACACAGATCGTTGGATTTTACCAATCTGGGGATTTTGCTGGTAAAAACAGTGTTGGGAAAGAGTAGCAAGGAAGTCAAGGCTGTTTGCAAGAGATTGATTAGATTTATGGTCAATGTAAATTAAAACATGGAAGGAGCAAAAGTAGACATGTTGAGGATTATGGGTAATCGAAAAAGTGGTGGAGTCAATGAACACTGAAAACTGTTGGCATAAATAGTAGATTCTGAAGAATTAATGGGAGAAAAGATTAGAGTGGATGTGAGCTGGATTTGGTGAGTTTGGAGAGAGGAAGAAAAATCTAGGCGACAGCTCTGTGTGTGAGATTGGGGAAAACAGTGATCAAGAAGGATGTTAGGAGGGCTTATCTATTATGAAAGGAAATCTTCCTTAACATGTTTTTTTGAGGCTCCTCTGTGAAGATTTACAATTACTTCACAGGTGTGTTTGGAGTGAGATCAGCATTACTCTGAATATGACCCCACCCTGAGCGTATACCTCTCTGAACTACACAGGGGATTCTGATTCTTTATAATTGTCAGATCTTCATCATATCTCCATAGTAGCCAAGATGATCTTTTAGAAGAGAGGTCAGCAGGGGCGCCTGGGTGGCTCAGTCGTTAAGCGTCTGCCTTCAGCTCGGGTCATGATCCCAGGGTCCTGGGATTGAGTCCCATGTCAGGCTCCCTGCTCTGCGGGAAGCCTGCTTCTCCCTCTCCCACTCCCCCTGCTTGTGTTCCTGCTCTCACTGTCTCTCTCTCTGTGAAATAAATAAATAAATAAATAAATAAATAAATAAATAAATAAATAAATAAATAAATAAATAAATAAAAGAAGAGAGGTCAGCAAACTATTCTGTACATCAAGTTTCACGGGAGCACAACCATATTTGTTCGTTTGTGTATTGCTTATGGCGACTTTCACACCACAGCTGCAGAATGGAACAGTCACGGTAGTGTCCACGTAAGAGTCCACAAGAAAGTCCACAAAGCCTGAAATATCTACTTTCTGGTCTTTATAGAAAATGTTTGCCTATCTCTGTTTTAGAACAGAAATGCATAAGCCAAATTACATTGCTCCCTACTTCAAACCCTCCAGTGACTTCCAATAAAACCCAAATGTGTTGGCCCAGGCTGCCCCTCCATACTCACCTCCTCCCTCCAGCTCTCCTTCCCGGCCATCTTAGTTATCCACAGCCATGCAGGCCCGCTTTCTGTTCCTCAGCTGCTACCCATGCCTTCCTGACACCGGGCCTTTGCTGTAACTTGGACCAAGAACTCTCCTGCCCTAGATCTTCACGCAGCTTACTCATCTTGCCATTCAGACTTCAGCCTCCACATCTCCACCAAAAGGAGAGAGCTCTCTGGCACTGCATACCACACTTTCCTTCAGAGCACTTACAACTAGTGCATGCTTACTTGTTTATTTGTTTCTTGGTTTTCAGCTTCTCTCCATGAGCATTTAAGTTCTGTTGGGATGGGGCCTATGTTTATTTTTTTTTTTTTTAAAGATTTTATTTATTTATTTGACAGAGAGAGAGACACAGCGAGAGAGGGAACACAAGCACGGGGGGCGGGAGAGGGAGAAGCAGGCTTCCCGCGGAGCAGGGAGCCCGATGCGGGGCTCGATCCCAGGACCTGGAATCATGACCTGAGCCGAAGGCAGACGCTTAACGACTGAGCCACCCAGGCGCCCCCCGGCCTATGTTTATTTTTTGTTCACTGCTTATAAGCCCCATGGAACCTAGAGCCTGGCACAGAGAAGGGAGTCATGAATACTGGTTACATGAAAGAAAGCAAGAATAAAAATAATAAAGTGCTAACCACTTCAGAAGATAGTTTTACGTACCTTTCTTTATAATACTGCTTCATCTTCTAAGGAGTTTATACTGGGAGTGCCTTGACTTAGCACCTTCATATCTAGTGCACAGACTCTGGAGCCACACTGAATTACAGCTCTGCCCCTTCCCAGGTGCATGATTTTTGGTAAAGCCCTTAACCTCTCTATTTCAGTCTCTCCATTTGGAAAATGTAAACGATATAGCAGCTATCCCAACGCGCTATAGAGGATTAAACAAATTTATGCATCTTAAGGGCTTAAGAAAGCCCTTTTTTTTTTTTTAATTTTATTTATTTATTTATTTGAGAGACAGAGAGAGAATGAGAGAGGGGAGGGTCAGAGGGAGAAGCAGACTCCCTGCTGAGCAGGGAGCCCGACGGGGGACTCGATCCCGGGACTCCAGGATCATGACCTGAGCCGAAGGCAGTCGCTTAACCAACTGAGCCACCCAGGCGCCCCAAGAAAGCCCTTTAAGTAGGGCTTATGGTAACCCTGGAATAAGTGATGGCTGTTTTTATCACCATCTTCATCATCATCATCATCAATATCCCCAGACCAATCAACTGCTGCCAGGAAATCATTGTCACAAAAGAACATGGAAGCTTCTGCCCTGCCAAACTTCACATCATAAGGTTGAAGTGGGGTTCACTGAGAGAAGGCATAATGCTGCATGACTACCATTTTCAATCTTATCTGAAAGCTAAGGATAACTTCAGCAGGAAGTTGGAGTACATTTCAACTATGTGTATGGATTTGAGCCCTCCATTTTACTTGTTTTGATCTTAAGTTCTTCATTTGTAAAATGGATTATTTCTAAGGTTTTTCCAGTTCTAAAAGTTTATTCTTTTGTTACCACAAATCCCCATGTGATACAAACAAAGGGGGAAAAGCTTAAGAATTCATTTCTTACGTAATTTTCAACAACTTCCAACTTTTTTTAAGGATGTAGGACATGAGGCAGTTTTTATTTTCATCCTGATTCATATTATCAACATTTTTGAGTCTCCCAAAATTCTTGTGCTATAAGTTAAATACAATCCTGCTCTGTTTCAGGAATTGGGGAAAGCATGTTAAATTATTTTTCCAAGGTTGTTGTAGAAGTTATTTAAGCATCCGACTCTTGGTTTCCGCTCAGGTTATGATCTCTGGGTCATGAGATTGAGCCCCGTGTTGAGCTCCATACTTAGCAAGGGATTCTGCTTGAGATTTTCTCCCTCTCCTTCTGCCCCTCCCCAACGCCCGCACTCTCTCTCTCTCTCTAAAATAAAATAAAATAAAATCTTTAAAAAATTATTTAAGAAGACCTGGGATTGGGGTGCCTGGTGGCTCAGTCAGTTTAAGTGTCTGCCTTCAGCTCTGGTCATGATCCCAAGGTTCTGGGATCAAACCCCATGTCGGACTCCATGCTCAGTGGGAAGTCTGCTTCTCCCTCTCCTGCTGCCCCTCCCCCCTTGTTCTCTCTCTCTCTCTCTCTCTCTCTCTCTCTCAAATAAATAAAATCTTTAAAAAAAAAAAAAAAGACCTGGGATTAAAACACGATTACTTATTCCAAGTTTCTTATCACTTCACTGAGTTATCTCACAGAACAAGTTAACTGGTAACATTCTCCTTTTAAAAAGAGTAATCATTGATGAAATAATCCTACGTGACTCCAAAGAGGTTTCAAAATACCAAGCATACTTTCTGGATTATAAACTCCTGGAAGAACTGACTTCATATTGATCACAGAATATATTCAAGTTAGCTAATAAAGAGCCCAAAGTTTTTTTCACACTAAGAATTAAGTGTTGATGGGGAATTTTAAAATGTGACTATTGCAGAAACCTCTTACTTTGAATTCAATTGCTGTGACTCCTTCCTGTGCAATTCATCATGCAGATAATGATTTAAAGGGCTGCAAATCCTTGTCCTAAGACATCTATTCTGGAGTTTTTGGTTTTATTTTCTCATTTAGATTTCAATTAGCATCAAGAGAATAGACCTTTGAAAACAGCCAACAAGAGATGATTTTCATATGCCATAAATCACATATATAAAAGTATTTTTATCAAATATATTTATACTACATTAAAATACATTTAAAAAATAAATAACTTCTGTTGATTTCTTTTCAACCACTAAAGAAAGGCCTAAGACTAACAGGTTAGATAGAAATACACTTATAGGTATATGATAGATTAATTTGCCTCACAAGATAACTCCGTGATGATGCTGATGATAAAGGTGTGAATAGCATCAACATGTGGATTATTTTTATGAGTTTTACTCTCTTGTAATGAATATGAGAATATTAATCTTAAAAATATATTGAGGCTTATCATTTCCTAGCTCTTGGTTATTTTTGTCCCTCTGAAATTTGGGGGAGGAGTGGAGAATCCTCTCGGAGAGTAAATCCTCCTCAGAATGTATCTATCACTCATGTGTCAGAGATTCCAATAGTCTTAAAGGCCAGATAACTTATAGGAGTGTCACACTTGGCGTGACAACTATCCACCTCAATGGAATCTATAGATCACTTCTTCTTTCGGAAAATCAAATCAAATCAATTGAAAACAAAACAAAACAAAAGTTGTACTTTCCAATTTTGCAGCCATAATGTAGCAAAGGGACATTTTCTTCGAAGAAAAGAAAAATCAATAGGCATATATTCTGCAGTATGTGAATCACAAAGCCCTGTATTTCCACAGCTTAACACCATCTCTCAATGTCCTGAAATGGATATTTGTCATTGTCACAGTCACGAGGTTCTTCAAATAGAGACATATTCCAGAATCCTCCAGGAGATAGATTTCAATACCACTCTGGGCAATTTATGCAACCATTTTCCCCACTCAGCTGGGACAGAAGCCATCACAGAAGGTTGCTAAAGTGAAGGGGCATTCTGGGTCTCCCGTGGCCTAATTGGCTTCCACTTTGCCCTACTCAAGAGTAAATAATGTCCTCACAGTATCCTCACAAATGTCTTTATTTGTTTTCATTCCTCTCTCCCCCCTTCTTTCTCTTTTCCTCCCTATTTTTGTAGTTTCCTTGTTTCCTACACTTATCCACCCCCACCTCCCCACCCCACCTTTCATGTTGGCAGCAGAGGATAAGAAGATAAGCAGATGTGCCACTTGGATACTTTCCTTTTATCCAACTCCTGAATGGATCATCTCTTTGAGGACCTGACACATTCAATGGAGGTTATATGGGTGATGCATAGTATTAATAGGAACATTTCTGCTCCAATCAAGTTTATATCACAGTTTGGGGAATTTGTAAAATAAGAGGCTTAGCTCCTATTTGTTACTTTCCTAGGGAAAATTCAGAGTTTACCTAACATAGTAAGATTAGAACTAAAAACACCAAATTACAGCTTTAAGCTGTATAATCTACTTTGTGAAGGCAAAAATTTGGATCAGGCTCCTATTGGAAGGTAAAAATCCAAGGGAAGAGAGGTCATAAGACAATACATTAGGATCACAGAAAGAAAATATTTTACTTTGAAATTTTTATTTTCTGTTTTTGTATATGTTTAATAATGCACCTAATAGGCTGGATGAATAGAATGTATAAATATATGTATAAATTGGCACTGTGCTATTGAAGCTTTGGAAGACCACTGGATAAGAGTGGTCCTAAAAATTATTTTTAGCCATATTAAATAAATCCTCTGATAATTTTCTCTTTTCAATATTTTTGAATAGTAAAGGGTAATTTGGGGTAAGCTTTGGCTATTTACAGACTTGTTATCATGAATACTTGTCCTTAATCAGTCTCCCTTCTAAAGTTATAGCTAGATCCCCATGTGTGACCATTGACCACAGTGAGGGCAATAATCTAACCACAAGCACATGACATTTTCATTTGTTTTAATCTAAGTTCATCTCACTGTCCTCATAGTTAGTTATCCATGTGAACAGTCACAACCTATGAGTCTGAACTACCCAAATTTCTGAACAATACTCATCTGAGAATCCAGAGATGACCCTCTCCAGGCATGCAGCAAGAACCATATGGGGAAAATAGATTATAAAGCAAAAGGGTCTGTTTTCTGCTTTGTGTAAATAGCAAGACTGGTATTTTTTTAAAAGATTTTATTTATTTGACAGAGAGTGAGAGAGAGAGAGCACAAGCAGGGGGAGCAGCAGAGGGAGAGGGAGAAGCAGACTCCCCACAAGGACCCCGATGTGGGGCTCAATCCCAGGATCCTGGGATAATGACCTGAGCCAAAGGCAGATGCCTAACTGACTGAGCCACCCAGGCACCGCAGAACTGATATATTTTTTATCTTAATTTCTTAGTAAGATGAAGGATTGTGGATTTTCAAAATTCTCCTTGTATAAAACATTACTACTGATTTCAAAATCATTTCAGCACTCAACATTATAATTCTTGGTAGAACAGACAAAAAAATCTTAACACAATAAATGCAATATCAAAGGGCAATATTAGGAGAGAATAGTACATATAACTAATATCAGGAAAATAGAAAATGTTAACCAATGAAGGGCAAGTTGAAAATATTAGTTAAACACTGCCACTTAGTAGCTAGGAAACCTGGGGTGAATTTCTTAACCATGCTGTACCACTTTTTTCTCATTTGAAAAACTCAGATAATTATAACCTACTAGCAATGTTTTTGTTGATTAAAAGTCCATAATATACGTCACAACCAATAAAGCATAGCTGCCATTATGACTGTCAGCATTATTATTATGTTGACAATTTAATCAAAATGACAAGCCTTTGCCTGGCTTGTTAGAATCAGTGGGATTGTAGATACACACTGTAGGGACAGTTTTAACTCAAATTTTACATATTCTACTTGGGCTAAAAATGCCCAATGATACTAATATCAGAACAATTTTGGTTACCACAGAACTAGTTTCCATGGAATCTGCAAAGTCAACGGGAGACAGAGGTATAAGAGCTTTACTATCTCGTATTCCGTGACCAGTTAAAGGTACAAAAACTATGAAGCATCACATGATAGAGGGTAACTGAGAATAGATGCCGATGAGATGACCACATTTAAGCCAAGTCAGGACGAGTAAAAGAATGTGCTGCTTTATCACAATGATTGTGGCTTCTAAACCTAAGTGTAAATCTTAGTTTACCTACCTGGGACACTGGGGAAGTAACAACATCAGCAAGCCTCACATCATTTCAAAGGGATAACAGGAAGACCCTAGGAGATGATGTCATTGAAAAAGGCTTAACACCCTCAGTTGCTACTTTTTTTTTTAAGATTTTATTTATTTATTTTAGAGAAAGAGTGAGTGGGGGGAGGGGTAAGAGGAGAGGAAGAGGGAGAACCCTCAAGCAGACTCCCCGCTGAGTGTGGAGCCTGATCCCACAACCCTGAGATCGTGACCTGAGCTGAAATCAAGAGCTGGATGCTCAACTGACTGAGCCACCCAGGTGCACCCTTCACTTGCTATTTAGCATTGGTTAGTTTTTCCTTCTTTCCTCAAGAAATGTTTGTGAACTACTGTGCAAGTTCATAAATAATGTATTTCAAAAGAGTGAAGTGAAAATACAGATTGTGAAAATAAGCAAGTGTGCCTGGGGGATATGCCCATTTAGCAAAAGACTCCTCGATAATTAGGGAGGAAATTAAAATTCCATATTTAGCTCCCAGACATTAAAGAAAGATAAAGGTAGTATTGAGCAGCCCTCAAAATGTGTTGTCTTTTTCCTCATTTCCTACTCAAACTAATTACCAAGGACAACAGAAGCATTTTGTTAATTCACACTAATGATGAGGAGCCTCACTGTAAATTACTGAAAATCCCGGATTAGTCACTAAGTAAATAAATCTCATAAAAAATAAAACATAACAGTGCTGAGATACAGGAGGCAATATGTTCATTCTGTAATTGCAGCTGAATGTTAATTATTTTGGATAATCCCTTTTCCACATATGTGAATGTTCTTCAGTATATTTGAGATAATATCAATTGATCTCACCATTGCCACATCTGATTGGGATCGTTATCTAAATAATGAACAAGTCAACTAAGAAATTTGGATAATGAGTGACTCATATTCACATATGCCACATTCATATTTTAAAATGGTTTTCATTATCTTTTTATTTTTCTTGTAAGTTTTGATTATTACTTGAACAACAGAGTACCACAATTATGAGGGAGTAAGGTCACATGAGTTCAGAAAGCTACAGAGCAGCCATAACATAACTAATTGGGTCTTGTAGACTGTATTTTCAACCAATAGTGCTTACAATAGTTGAGGCAGTCATGTGCTAATCTGCTGTGTCTATTAAAATGGCTACAATAAGTAGTTCAGCTGTCCTCAGACAGTTCAGGTTTATGTGAAAAGACACTTGCTATCCAGAAGTCCCAAAGTATTCAAATGAGGTAGTGAGAAATGGAAGTCAAGTTTGCGCAAGACAGCAAACCATTATTCTAGAACTCAGAGCACTCTAACACATCTAACGAGGTTATAATAGAAACACCTTATCCACGTCTGATCCACTAACGTGAACTTATCTGATAACAAATAACTTGTTCTTGAAAAGAGGGCCCCAAATTCAACTTGTATCTCATAGTTCAAGTAAATAAGAAAAGGCTGACAAATCTGCCTCCATAAATCCCCATGATTTCATGTTCCCTTTTTCATATTGTGGAAAAGGCAGAGCGGAAAATGAGGTCTGTTCTTCTAATAGGCTACATAAGCAGAAAGCCTATTTTTGAAGTACTCTAGGAAATCAAATATATCAAGGAGATAGGTATGACAGAAAAAATAATATTTACAGAAAATTACAGGGGCATAAGGGAAAGAGAGCAGATTTAATAAAAATCTTCTAATTGAAAAAATTATTACATAGTCATTAATAGCACATGGAATAAGGGTTCCTGTTTTAAGGTTATCTGCTTTTGAAGAAAGTAAAAATTGTCCTTCTGAGGGCAGATGTGCTACTGGTGAGTGAAGGCAAACAAATGCTATCCATTTCTGAATACCTTGTATAGTTATTTCCCGGTTCAGGGTAAAATGAATGGTTTCAAGGAGAGAAACTCATGACAATTAAAACTATGGGGCCAGGAAAGCCTTGGTAACCATCCATGGGCCTCTTATATTTCACAGATGAGATTACATGCCATAACAAGTAGCTAACGTTGACTACAAGAGCTGTAGAAGGGTGGACTCCTTTTTCTTTTCCCTGTTTTCAAGAACTGCTTCCTAATGTGGTACCTTGTCTATGTTGCATACTGCAAAAGCATCGAATATTATACTTACTTTTTATAAAAGGATCTTGATCCTACCTTCTGCCCTATTGATTTATTTTTAAAGTATGGACCTTTTTAAAAATTGCAACACAAATTATCTTTACTTTTGGTTCTTGCCTTTGATTACAACCTTAAAGTTTATGCTCTCCAATTCTTAAGACTAGAGCTAGAATTCATCCATTCATCCATATGTGTGGAATTTCTAATTTTATTCTAAGGTCAAGCTTGACCATCAAAATAACATGTGTTTGCACTCTTTTTGTAGCCTCTTGGAAAACCACTCATAAATAAAGCTTCAGGACTCTGCCATTGACCTATATTGAGAGATGTTAGATATTGAGAGTGAGCTTGTGGATCATCATTTATTCATTGTAGTGATGATGGTAAAGACATCACCTAGTCCATTACCAGGATCATCTTAAGAAAACTAATGGGAAATATTTCTTCTGGCTCCAAAATGAAGAAAAAGCAATGATTCTCCTAAACAAATATGTTGTATTTATCATCTGAACACTACGTTTCTTGTAAACCATGTCTCTACTTGCTTTGGTTCTCTATTAACTCAGAGAAGAGATTTTGGCTTGCTTCTAGCAATTGTATATCAACCACCTAATAAAATATATACATTTTGATGTGTTAATTTTATTCCTGGCTGTATGCGTTAGCTAAGGCTGCATAACAAATTACTCAAAGCATTAGGGCTTAAAAGCAACAAACATTTATTATCTCACAGTTTCTGTCGGTGCAAATTACCTGGGCACCTCTACCTCAGGGTCTCATTAGTTTGTGATCAAATTTTGGTCCGGCTGTAGTCTCATCCTGAAGACTTGTCAGAAGGAAGATCTTCCTCCAAGCTCACTGACATGATTGCTGGCAGGATTCAACACTTCAAAGGCTGCTGGACTGAGTTCCTCAGTTTCTGACTATTGGTCAGAGGCCTTCCTTCATTCCTTGCCAAGGGGCCTTTCCATAGGGTAGCTCACAGCATGGCAGTTTGAGCAAGCAAGTAAGAAAGCAAGAGAGGAGGGCGCCTGGGTGGCTCAGTTGGTTAAGCGACTGCCTTCGGCTCAGGTCATGATCCTGGAGTCCCGGGATCGAGTCCCGCATCCGGCTCCCTGCTCGGCAGGGAGTCTGCTTCTCCCTCTGACCCTCCTCCCTCTCATGCTCTCTGTCTGTCATTCTCTCTCTCTCAAATAAATAAATAAAAAATCTTTTAAAAAAAAAGAAAGCAAGAGAGGAAATAGGATGTAAGTCAATGTCTTTGTGTAACCTGGTCTTAGAAGGGATGTTCCATCACTGCTGGTGTATTCTACTCATTTCATGGAAGTCACTAGTTCTAGGTTACACTCTAGGGGAGGGAAGTGTACAAAGGAATGAATACCAAAAGGTAAGGTCTTTGGGGACCACTTAGAGGCTATCTTTTTATTTTCTTATACACAGTTCCCCTTTGCCTAAGTTCTTAATTATTTTTATTCTTTGTATTATACATACTTCCGTAACTTTACTTAAAATTCATACACGTATCATATGCTAACATATGAGATGTGTTTAATCAATATCTATCATATGAGATTGAACAGCCTTTGTTATTCACTTTAACAACTACAATAATTACTTTATTAATCCATCTTCTATGGGCATAGATCTGTTTTGAAGACTAGGAACACCACAATTTAAAAAAGAAGGAAAAAATCTTGTCTTCAAGAGCAGGTATGGGGAGTCAGTATAGAATATAATGTTCTCATCATCACCAATTTGATTCTTTAAAATCATTTATTCAGGGCGCCTGGGTGGCTCAGTCATTAAGCATCTGCCTTCGGCTCAGGTCATGATCCCAGGGTCCTGGGATCGAGCCCCACATCGGGCTCTCTGCTCGGTGGGAAACCTGCTTCTCCCTCTTGCATTCCCCCCTGCTTGTGTTCCCTCTCTCGCTGTCTCTCTCTCTCTCTGTCAAAATGAATAAATAAAATCTTTAAAAAATAATAAAATAAAAAATAAATAAAATCATTTATTCATTACCTACTATTGGTCAGGTATTCTTCTAGCTAGAAGACATTTTGATTCTATGGAATAGAGCATCACTCGGGGAGAGGTTGGAACTCAGGTTCCAGATGAGAGTCAGAGATCTGAGGGGGCTATATGTTGCACACAGAAATTGGTAATATCTTTAAATGAAAAAGTTTAATGGTGTGTTATTTTTTATCATGAAATCAGCATGAATATAAAATTATGTATCCATCCAAAAAGCAGTGTCCAAATGAGCCTAAAGTGAACATGCTTATTTCAAGGTAGGCATAAGAGAATAAAGATGCCAAAGTGCCAGATACTTAGAATGGAGCACCTTACAGTTTCTCTTGGGCTCTGGATCATAGTTGTTAGAGGCTTACATTGTCTGAACTATTTTTTGGTTAGGTTAATTGATTCCACACCATTTATCAAAATGGTAGAAGACCTTTGATTTAGCAAGTCTCATTAAAGTACACAAACAAAAATATACACAAATTGTAAGTGTAAAAAATTTATATCTTTCTAGTCTAGGGAATGAAAAGCTCTGAAAAGGTGAAAGAATTATGAAGATTATATAATCCAGCCTCTTCAATTTGTATTTTAGAAAGCTTGGATGCAGGTAAATCTAAAAGTCATTTATCTCATTAGCAGCAAGGACAAGGGCTACAGCTCCCATCTCAAGGCCCCTGTCCTGGGGCTACTTTCAATACATCACAACACATTTTTCTAAAAGATAAATTATATATGTAGAATCTATTTTAAGAGACTCAAACATTCTGTTTGTTGTGTTTAGTTTTTTAAATGTTTGAGAGCAAATATTTATTTAAGGAATTCTTCATAGTAAGTTTAACATAATTCAGTGTTAAAGTAAATTTTGGAAAAATCCAAGCTGAACAAGTTTAAATAGGTTTTTCCATAGCAAGATTTCTCTGAACCTCTAATATGTTAATGCTCAATATTAATTTTACTCACCATCTAAATGTTTTTTAATGTGAAGGACATTTTTTTTTAAAGATTTTTTTTTTTTAATTTACTTATTTGAGACAGAGAGAATGAGAGAGAGAGAGAGCACATGAGAGGGGGGAGGGTCAGAGGCAGAAGCAGGCTCCGGGCCGAGCAGGGAGCCAGATGCGGGACTTGATCCCGGGACTCCAGGATCATGACCTGAGCCGAAGGCAGTCGCTTAACCAACTGAGCCACCCAGGCGCCTGGGGTGTAAAGGACATTTTTTAAAGATAATTCTTTTTTGTATATTTAGGGTAAACCCTATCTTGTCTTGGTATGCCCTTTTTTAAAATATATATTGGATGTGATTTTCTAGTTTTTTAATATATATTATTTTTTACATCTATGTTAATGAGTAAAATTGATCCTTTTACACACCTTATTTGGCTTTTGATATAAGGGTTATGCTTCTCTTGTGGAATGAGTTAGATACTCCCTCTTTTCTATCCATTAGAGTTTTTTAAGTTAAAAAAAAAGCATACTCTGCATTTTGAACATTTGGTAAAATTTCCAAGGGAGTTGTAAAACTCCCTCGTTCTGCCATTTTATTTGAACATTTTTATTTTTATATATCTGCTTTATTTGAAGATTTGAAGATTAATTTCTCTAATACAGGATTATTTGAGCTTTTAACCCTCTTGAAATCATGTCTACATACACCTTACATTTTCCCTTATATTTTTCTTGTCTGTTTCATCGTAGATTTCAAAATAATATAGTTATTGGTAGTGTTATAATCTTTTTAATTTCTATTTATAGTGTAAGCCCCTTTTCATTCATAATATTATGTATTTGTGTCTTCTTCTTTTGATAAAAATTGTCAGAATTTCATCTATTTTGTGGGATTTTTACTTTCATGTATCCCAATTCTGGATTCTTGGATCCCTCATCTGAATTCTGTGTCTTCACACTATATTCCACAATTTTCCTCTGGATTGTGAACTCCAGGGCCCTGCAGGCCCTCAATCGTACTTTCTTCCTGGGCTTTTTATTTCTCCCCCTAGTTTTGAATGAGATGCTCCCCCCTACTATAGCATGGTTCCCTACACAGAATACTAACCTCTCTTTACACTGAGGAGAAGATTTAGGTATCATGTGATTAAATGTAGCTTAATCTTTAGTCTATCCTAATTCTAGTTTCTTAAGCCAATCCCATCTCAATCAAAAAACATACTCTCAGAATGAAACAAAGCAAGTGTTTGAGTCCCAGAAGCTATTTCCCATCTCTTCCTGATCCCTCTGTACCTTGGGCCCTAACCCTGCCTCTGGAGCTTTGGATTCTGTGTGATGCCATCTCTTGCATCTGACATGTTCAGACTCCCCCATGCTTCTCCCTGGCTTTGATCTACTCAGCCGGTATCCAGGCCTGGTCATCCTTGGCAATGTCCACCTTAAAAATAATCCACTTTATTGCTTCTTTATTTGTCCTTAACTATTTGTGTCTTCAAGGGGGTATGAGCCACTGAGGCAAAAAGAGGACAGGTCCAGAGAGAAAGGAAAAATGTCCAGCCACCCGAAAAGGATGCCTGGAAAGAGTTCTCCTGACCAAAAATAGAAGTGTGAAGCTGAAGCTTGGGGATTGATTATACTTTATCCCTTGTGTCAGTTCCCTTTGCAAGATTTAGCAGCTATAATGTCTCCACTCAAAACGAGGTTGAAAAATTTCTTTGCAAAAAATAGATCTCTTAAATTAACCAATCTTTTGAATTTTTGTTAAATGTATTTAAGCTGATTTTTCTTTCTGCATTATCCACTTTGTATGACATGTCACTCACTCACATCTAAGAAATATGTGATACTGTATAGCCTGGTGAGTGGATAAGCTGCTCTGGGTCTCTGTTTGCCCAATATTCACTTACAATTTTTTAATGCCTGCACTTCATCTTGATATGTGACATGTGACATGTGACAACAAAAGTGAGGCTGTTTATTTCCTTGCCCCTGATGTCACTTTGTCCCATGCTGAAAATGGACCTAAGTCTAAAAATTCACTAACAAAAGTGACTATGATAGTTTATCCTATAATCTTTCCATTTTTCTTCCCTTACAAATTGGCGAAGAATCTCATCAGTCAAAGCCTAGCAAAGAAAATTCTCCAATTCTTTTAAACTGTTTAACAAGGGCTGTGTAATTTTTCATCTTATCCATGAGGAGCAATGCTAAAAGGGATCAACAGATCCTCTCCCTGAAGGAAAGTGATAACAAATGAACCTAAAAAGTCATCTCTGGTTTGGTATTAATCATTCACTTAATTATCCCCATCTTGGGTGCTCTTGGAATTCTTCAGAGACAGGACCACAATGCTAAAGAATATAGAAGACGCCCTTTGTTCCTTGAATTAAGGGCTCCTCCACTGTCTGTCTCTCCCACTCATTTGTTACATATAACAATCTGGAAGTGAATGTGCTTAATAGGCTCTGTCTGAGAAGAGCTTCATTTCTTTCTTGTGAAGGAAGCGATCGCCTTGGAATTGTCTCCTCATGCACTCTACCTTTTGACAGCACTGAGCCTTTATTTATGAAAGAAGTTTAATTAATGCCCTTGGATAAACTGTGAACCTTTGAAATGGTTTCCTGATGCATGGAGGCCCTTTCTCTTCTGCCAGGAATTGATTTGGGAAATGGCCTTGCCTCATCGTGACTTATGATTCAGAGAAAAGAAGAGACCATGCGAAGTGCAGCAAGGCGGGGATGCGAGCCCCGCCAAGTGTGGTGATGAAGGGTTTACATCAGTATCTGGAAAATATAGATCATTGAAAATGTGTGGAATCAACTTCAAAGAAAGATGATAGTTTTACAAAGAGACGATAATATGCCATTGAGACAAAACTGTGACACTGAAAATATAAGGCAGTTTTCTGCCTTATAAAGCAATGTTCTCAAATTTCTAGTAAAATCATAAGAATTTTTTTTTTTTTTAAAGAATGGCACAGACAATGGATACACAGAAAGGGAAAGAAAAGACACAACTTCCAGGCTAGTAAATTTTATTGTATTTTCCTGGCATGGCTCCCAGAGACCTTTGCAAAGAAAAGGATGCCAAAGAGTTATTCTTTGGAGGATTTACTTTTATTAATATAGTTATTGTTCAATGTACATACAGTTGTTTAAAAGGACAGACTTTTTTTAATTAAGTGTTATTTTAGGAAAGTAATTTTTCCAAAGCAGAAGCAATATTTTGGGGCAAAGTGTGTAAGGAGTATCCTAGAAGTTTCCTCATGTTTGTGCTTATCTATTCTGCTAGTAACTCTTGGTAAAATTAAATTACTGTAGCCCCCCATCTGTTTCCGTGGTACTGCAGTCAATGGAGACTTTACTTTTGTCATTCCAATTAGGCCCTTCAGAAGAAGACCATATTGGTTTGTTTGCACAGAAATTACAGAAAATACAATCTGCCACTGAGGAAAATAAATAAAACTATGTTCTCAGTTATGTTATTGCCACTTCAGATTTTAGACCTTCTCTTATAAAATGTATTTGTCTTCTGTACTAGGGATACAGATTGCTTATCAAATTAACAAGGGTCAAGCAATAAAGATCTGAGTAGAATAACCATTCGGAGCCCACTGGACTATAAAATAATTCCATTTTTCTCAATCAGATTGTGAGTGTTAGGCTGCATGTTGCTTGATGAGCAACACCACCCCACCAGGTTTCCCCCTAAAACCCTGGAATTTTCCAATTATGAGAGAGGAGTGTGCTTGAGGCTACGTTATCTATCCTCATAGTCTTCACAAGCATGGCACATTCTGTGGATAATGCTGAGAACTGGCTAGAAGTGAAAGAACCTTCTTCTGGCCAGGCTAGTGCCTCCCAGCTGCATCACTGCTCACTAATCAGAGCCACAGCCGAGCCTTCTGGTGATCCAGCCCCTCCTCCACGGCCAGGACCACTCAGCCGCTGCAGCTCTAACATGCGCTCTCTGGGAAGCTCTGTGCAGATGAATGCCACCCAAGAGACGTGGCCTGGCCTTCTACAGGTTGTAGAAGAAGGAAGAAAAGATAGGATAAGTCATGAGTCATGAGGTCCTCCAAAGTGATATGGAACAAAGAATGTTCAGGAGTTTTTCTGATGGGGGAGGGAGGTGTGGGACGGGGGAGGGGGGGAGAGGAACCAGTTTCCTGAAGGCATCTTCTTATTTTAAAATTCCTTCCACATTTTATCACCGTTGTTCAGGATCTTAGGATGACAGAGTGTCATACAATCCAATTTCGATTTTGCTCATGGGAAATATTAAGGCCTAGAGAGCCAAAATAATTTTCCCAGCGGGGCACACCTTCTTAGGAAACAGCACAGTCTCTACAAGCATCTGATTCTCCAGATTCTTAGTCTGAAGATTTTACCAGTAGGTAAAGGGAATACAATTCTGATGTATAACTAAAACCAAACAAAATAGCCAGAAAAGTAACCTTATCCTATGCATGGTAAGAGATGGTGATAGAAAGCATTTGCATCTGTCCAGCATGTACTAAACATTGAACAAGGGTACCACCATGATTGATGCCATCTCTACAAATCCTGCTGCTTCCCTAGAGTCTTTAGAAGAGTGGGAGGGCCAAAGAAGTCTAAATATTTTCTCTTCCCTAAATCTGACAATAAGACTAGGATTAAGTTCTCCAAGATCTGAATTCCACATTTATCATTATTCATTGACCTATAATGAAAAGTGTTCACAGAAAGTATTCCAAGAGACAGCAAACATCATAGTCTGTCATCTCTGAACACTAACACTGGGCTTCTGGACCAATTTTCATAATCTCTCTTCACCATCTTCACTGTGAATTCTCAAGGTCAGTGGTTCTTGAACTTCAGAGTATCGCAGATTGCTGATCCCATTGCCAGAGCTTCTGATTCAGTGGTAGGTCCGGAGTAGGCCCATGAATGTGCATTTCTAACAACACACATACAGTGCTGATGCTTTTGATCAGGGCACCACACTAGGAGAACCACCACAGTAAAGAAACATGAACATAAGTTATAACAAAAATATTAAGAACCAAAGTCTTTTACGTAGATTCTATAAATCACTGAAACACACATATTAAATTAATAATACTTTATGAAGAAGAGATTGAATTTGATTCTAGTGGGAAGAGATTTTATTTGTATTGCTTGAATTTGGTCAAAAGAGAAGAGATTTATATAATATTTGTACAATTAAAAATAAATTATGTTTTTAAAATATGAATAAATAATGTTTAGTTTATGGTTACTGGATTATTAAATTTCTCTAATGTTGTGAGATGAATATCCTAATTTATGTTTTTCTAGAAAATCATCCAGCCTCACCCCTCAGGAGACTGGATGCTCTTTTGTAGATAATTTAAACAGAATCTCTGGACTTGGGGGACACAAAACACAGTAGAGAACTGGGGCGAACAAGATAAAATAGGGAAACAAGTGAAATGCAAATGGAGAACTATGGGATTCTCAACTCTTTTCTCTGGACCGACTTCAGAATGCTTACAGCCAAGTTTGTCCATCTCACGGACCCTGCTCACCCTCCCTCGCTGTGGTGGGAGGTAGAGAAAGACTTCTCAAAAGGTTCCTCTCTGAAAGGCCTCCAGATACTGACATTTGGACATTCCTAGGGAAAAGCGAAATCGAACCCAGCTGTGCTATAGTGATTCCAACAACCGACAAGCCCTCTCCTCATAAACAGAGCTTCGCAACAGTTTTATCAAGACTTGCTCTTAAAAAATAAGTTTATGGCCCCAAATCACAAGACATTGAAAGAAAATGTGGCATTCGAGAGATACAAAAGCAAAAGAAATAACAAATGGGGAGATTCCCATTTGAACACACACAAAGGGGAAGTAAACCCCATAGTCAGCATCCTCAAAGAGATTAGAGAAGACAGTGCTGCCATTAAATTACAAAATCTAATGCTTTCAAATACAGAGAGATCAAGAAATAGTACTTGAAAACTGGTACATAAAAATTAATAAGCAGAAGATCTCAGAAGATAAAGAAAAGGATAGGTCTAAGAATATACAATAAAAAGATAAAATGATAAAAGGAAATTGAGAAAGAATTTAGGATATTGGAGATTTAATCTGAAAAACAGGTATGCCAGAGACAGAAAACAGAGAAAATGGAGAAGAAAACTGTATATGAAAAAAAATTATAAAAGTATGTGCTAATTTTCTAGGACACTAATTCGTTCATCAATGATTGATATTCTGTTGATATAGCCCAAATTGTGAAATAATTCATATAGTGCTTCTTATAATGGGATGAAAATAATATCAGCAGTTAAAAAGCCAAGTCCAAGCCTAATGAGCATCTTATTTAGAGATAAGGAGGGTACCACCAGTGGGATAACTAAAGGAATTGAATGTTATGAGAGATGGAGCAGAGAGACACAGACATATCCTATTGTGCGCCATTTTGTTTTTTTACTATTTGTTTTTACTGTATGCATGTACTACTTAAACAGAAATAACATTTATTTTATAAGAAAATTAGTAAAAACACTTTTGAGAAACACATAAAAGAACATCTAATATTTGGGTATTCATAATTGATAAGAAAAAATTTTGACAGTTTGTGTCTCTCATTTCAATCCCTTTTCTCACATCATTGATGACTGCCTCTTTCCCCCTGCCCCTCTTCCTGCCACAGTGGGAGACTAGGGAATCCTGTGCAGATTTGAAAGATAGAGGCTCCAGCTTTGGGAAATCAGGCACAAGAGGAGAACTACCCAAAGCAAGCAACTCCCATGCTCACATAGAAGAGGAGTGGTTTCTTTTATTCGTTAGGCAATAAAATTTACAGAATACATTGGTAATTGTGGTTACACTGAAAATCTATTTTATGGAATGATTGTAATCTCAAATCAGTGGGGGGCCTGCGTGGCTCAGTCAGTTAAGCGACCGACCTCTTGATTCCCCTCAGGTCAGGATCTCAGAGTCCTGGGTCCGGCTCCTCGCTCAGTGGGAAGTCGGCTTGAGGATTCTCTCTCTCCCTCTGCCCCTCCCCCCACTCATGCATGTGTGTGATTTCTCTCTCTTTAAAATGAATAAATCTTTCTAAAAAATCTTAACTCATCAAATATTCACATGAACATGAAAAGTATTTAACAAATACTGCATCATGCTATTTAGTAGACAGAGTATTGCAAGGAATCAAGAAAGGGCACAGATAGTTTTGAAGGTAGACAAACCTGAATTTCAGTGCTCTTTCTACCAATTACCAGTGATGCGACCTTGTAAATACCTTTTTTTTTTTTTGAAGGAGGGGTGGATAGGGGCAGAGGGTGAGAGAAAATCTTAATCAGGCTCCACGTCTAGCGCAGAGCCCAACTCGGGACTGGATCTCACGACCCTGAGATCATGATCTGAGCCAAAATCAAGAGTCAGACACTCAACTGACTGAGCCACCCAGGTATCCCAAGGACCTTGTAAGTGCTTTTTAACCTCTCTACACCTCATCTATAAAATGAGGGCAATAACAGTGGCCACCTGCTATGGTTGTCGAGTGAAATTCTTAGCTCTGCATGTGAAATTCTTAGTTTAGTGCTTAATGCTACATGGAAAGTAGTAAACAAACTTTAATCATAAAATTAAGCAGCAATGTCCATTATTACTAAAAAAAAGTACGCTAGTAATAATGTGCAGAAAATTTACAATTATAAGGGAAATGGTCCCAAAATCTAATTTTAGTCTTTGTGATAGTTTTGCCTCCCTAAAAAAATGTTTGCTCTAAAACGATCAATAGAATTGACTACTTCAGCTTTAAGATCTTTAGTTTTAGTATTCTCCATTGGAGTGACAGCACCAGAGGAGAGATTAGGAAAAAAAAAAAATGGGAAGACATTTTCAAAATTTAGACTTCATAAGTCTTATTAGTCAGGAGTTATGTGTATTGCCTCATTCTAAATGAATTAAACAACTACAGAAGAAAGTTTCCTTGAATCATACACAGTGGGCAGGACTGTGGTTCTAAGAACATTTGGCAGCTGGTGAGTTATATCTGAACTCTTATTTCTCTGGTGTAGCTGCTGAATAATAGAGTTGTAGAAGACAGACATTAGGGGTAAAACTTTGGGGTCTCAGTAAAAATAAGATTTTGTGCTTCTCTAAGTGTTCCCAGGTCTTATTTCTACCAAGAAGAAGAGATGGGGTGTTTTGGATAGGTAGCTGGAAATTCCAGGCTTGATCCTTTCTGCTGAATCTGCGAATCCTGTGCATTCTGACCTTTAGGCAGTGGTGCCAGGCTCATCCATTTGCAAAGGTGTGCAGCTGAGTAATAGGACCCGGAGCTGTCCCTTGGGTTCTCTGCATAGGAAGAGAGTCTTTCATTGTGACTGTATCATTTGTTAATAATACAGGCTCGCTTCAATATGAACAAAAATTTCATTATAAAAATCAAAAAGTGAATGGCTTGCAAGACACAGTGGACATAACTATTATGTCCTTTTTTTTTTTTTTAGGATTTAGATTGGGCCTTTATTTTTTTTTTATTCTTATGTTAATCCCCATACATTACATCATTAGTTTTAGATGAAGTGTTCCATGATTCATTGTTTGTGCACAACACCCAGTGCTCCATGCAGAATGTGCCCTCCTCAATACCCACCACCAGGCTAACCCATCCTCCCACCCCCCTATTATGTCCTTTTTAACTGACAGGTGGAATGAAGCAAAGAAAGATGAAGTGCAGTCCCATAGGCCATGCCTATGGCAGAAACATACTCAAAAGTTGTGATCTTGAACTCCCTGTTCACATTCACCTTCTCCAGAACCCCGTATCCTTGGGCCTTGGCATAATGTTGTGCTAATTTGCCTCTTCTGAGAAGGAATTTCTCCAAAGATGGGAGAAGTAGAGTCCTCAGGGGATGCTCTCTTCCAAAAATCATGCAAAGTAGAATAAGAGAAAGATCTATGAAAGCCGGAAAGGAAATGAAACATGATTAATTAAGCATGTCACCTAACCAAGGGAGTGTGTAGTGACTGTTCATGTATTAACCACTGTAGCCAATTTGGGAAACTTCAAAATTTACTCACAGTGCAGCAGTAAGAATTACCTCTTGTGAGATGATTGTGGTGAATTAAAGACAGGTATAATCCCACCACACTAGAAAATAATTTAGATTTCTATCTAACATCCTGCCCTTGCAGAAAACCTATAAATGCTTTTCAAAAGTATAATTTAAATAAACATGGAAAATGAACACTTTCTCTAAAAAGCATAATGTTTATAGGTTCCAAAGATATTTCTATGGTCTTACCATTAGAACATTGTTCAGATGACAAGTTTATCTGTATGTGTATATATATATTTATAATGATTATATACGATTACATGTATGTTATATATAAAATATATATATATAGGATTCTCTGTCTAGATGCACTGAAATTAGAGACAGAACTGCATCTCCACAAAATAGTAGCCACTTTTCTCTGTATAAAGCTGGCATATTTCTATGGATAGTCTTTCATCTGTGAGATATTTGATCCCATCTGTCAGAATTCTACCTAATAGAATTTGCCCAGGACACCCACTTCCCAACACACTAAGATCTACAGTAATGGCCTTTATCTCTACAACTAATTCTACATTTCCTTCTTATGGTCCTTCGCCTAAATATTGTATAGAATAAGGAATTGTTGACAACAACAGGCTAAAAGGAGTCATTTTAAGGTCAAGTAAGAAAGGTATTATTGAACTATTATGATACACTTTGCCTAAAACCTATTTAGGAGCTGCTCAATAGTGTTTATTCAGCCTTAGACTTAATAAACTATAATAGGAAATATCTCAGAGAAAGAAGATGCAAGAAGGACCAAATGACAGGGCATCAGATGGCCTCATATTTGCCCCCATCATTGGGGAAGCAACAATAATGACTGGGAGATCCACAGATGGTCAAACAGCTAATGATTTTAGAAATCTCCGTACAAGAACAAGAATGCATCTCAAAAAATCTGTATACATAGAACCTCTTCCAAAGCATTTGCCCTTTTGCTCCAGAGGACCAAATTATGGTCAGATCCCACAAATACCACAAAAGTTCCTAAAAAATAAAACTCAAGAACAACCTTGAAAGATAACATCTAAAAAGAGCATGATTCCACCTTGCTATCATTTATCCTGGGCTCCTATTCTTTCCTGTGCCCACTCTGACATTTTACTTCCTTCTCTGTTTGTGCCCCTCATCCCCTAAGCACATCACACTTCTCTCTCAGATTCCCTGATTCTCTCTTATTTCCCTGGGGGGGTGGGGACGGGTGGTAAAAAGAAGTGAAAGATGGAATGTGAGCAGGACAAACATATGGCAAGATACAGAAAAGTAGCCACCTCTAATTTAATCTTATTTATGCTGAAATGCTCAACCATACATGCAACTATGAATTTCCATTTTACTTATGTTCCAAGGAAACAGAATCATCTTGACCTTCAGAAGTCAGTGGGTGATGTTGATCTCAGTTGCTGTGGGGTCATCCCATCCAAAAACCTCTTAATTTTACTTGTGAAGTGGATAATATGTACCATCATATTTTATAAAATGTTAATGTTTGGATAAAGCCACACTCTGTGGATGGTTTAGGTTCTGCGATCTTCTGGTCCCATGACAAATAGGTTTCCCAGGATGCTTCAGCTTTGAGTGTGTGGACTCCCTTGACTATGGATCTTCTCCCATGGCATGCTGACATACTCTCTTTTCCTGAAATATGTACTTGAAGTGTATGATTCTCCGAATTCTAGCTCCAAGTGGTAAGCAAAGGGAATTTTGTATGAATACACACTTTGAAACTAGGCGCTCTATTATTACAGGGTCTCCAGAGATTTACTTGTGAATAAGTTAACTGTGAAGTAAGGTTAGAAAGATAAGGTGGATTGTTGGAAAAAGATTTATGATTTTATTAGTTTGTCTCTAGTTATGTATTTTTGAAGTGTCCAAATAACATTACTCTCATGACTTTAAAAACTAGTGAGTGGTAAATAATATATCAGGAGCATTTGATAAATTAAAAAGATTCAAGTAGATAATAATTCTCTAAAAGCTCAAATGAATGCCTCTAGAGCATTTACTGTTGGATTAATCAGACAGTTTTAATCAGTATACTCAATATACGTTGTTTATTAACACATACTTCTTCAGGATTAACATCCACACTTCACAATTCATACATACAACATCAGCATTTGCAATCTTTCTGATTAATTTTGTGTGTAACCTTTCCTTATAGCCTATTGTCTTATGTGAAAGTGCTCCCTCTGTCATTAACAGGAGTTAGGCAGAGATTAGAAATGAGAAAGAAATAGGGAGCAGCCTGCATATCCTTTTCCTTCAGCTTTTAACATATTTTATTAAAATTATAAATTTACATCCTCTGCATTATCAAAGCATAAATTACAAATTTATATATTTCTTTCCTCACAGCACATTGCATGATGAACTCCTCCAAGGCAGGTACTGTTTCTTAGCTGACATAGAAACTAGTATAGTGTCCACATAGCAAGAGAGCAATATGCTTTTGTTGAACAAACTGATGGTAAAAGGTTACATGTCAATATTCGCAAGCAGAAGTGGTCCAGTATATAACAAACACTGTTCAACCAAATTGGTTGTTCATAATGGCTAAATTACACTAACGAAAACATTGAAGAGCCCTTTCTTCACATGAGGACTAAAACTTAAAAAAAAAAAAAAAAGATTGTAAATGACGGGGGATTAAGGAACATCCATATGGCATTTAAAGAAGCTTATGGACCTGACACTAGGCAACAGCTACAATGTTAGAAGAAAACAGGCATGACATTTTCCTTTTTTTTTTTTAAGATTTTATTAATTTATTTGACAGAGAAAGACACAGCGAGAGAGGGAACACAAGCAGGGCGAGTGGGAGAGGGAGAAGCAGGCCCCCCGCAGAGCAGGGAGCCCGATGTGGGGCTCGATCCCAGGACCCCGGGATCATGACCTGAGCCGAAGGCAGACACTTAACGACTGAGCCACCCAGGCGCCCCAGGCATGACATTTTCAAAAAGTTTTTATTTTTTCATTTTATTTATCTCTATTTTATTCCATTATTTTTTTTAAGTAGGCTCCATGCCCAACATGGGGCTCGAACTCATAATCCTGAGATGAATAGTCACATACTCTACCGACTGAGCCAGCCAGGCACCCCCAAAAAGTTTGTAAATAAGTAAAATGTCTATCAAGAGAATTTAAAATTTTGTGTTTTAAATTTTTCTTATTTTAGATATCAATTAATAATTATTTTCAGGTTTTAAAAAAAGATGCCATCATTTTCCTTTTGCTAAATGATCAAAATGTTTCAACTTTAAAATTTGGACTTCATTGGTTTACGTTTGCTTCACTGCACAGAAGTGAAGATGAAAGAATTATAGAGCAAATTTTTCAGAAAGACAGCTACACACTACATTTAAGAGATTTTACACCATAGTAGAGCATTCAGCATGAACATTTTTCTCTTCCCATCATAAGTCAAAGTGATCCTTTTTTCCAGTTCTGCATTAGTAGGGCCTGCAAGACAGGCTGTGTCTCTGTGTGCATTCAGGAGCCAGGGGAGGCCAGAGGAGTGCTCAAAGCAAATTACCAGCCAGACCCTGACTAAATTGCATTTAATATAAATCCTACTAATTCATCCCTGCCCGGAAGCTCACGCAAAAGTTGTCACCAGCATCCAGATTGTTTCTCAATGGTCTTGTGTACTAAAGAGCAGAAAAATGGCCCATTTTTATGTCACTGAAACAATTTTAAGCAGAGACTTGTAGTGTTGCAACAAAATACCAAAACCAAATTGAGTTATATACACGGTTGAAAAACAGCAGTACTTCAGGTCGAACTCTGCAGGCTAGGAGAACTCAGTGATTAATTTAGCAACCATGATGCAATATGGTAGAGATATGAATGAAGAGTAGTAGCACAGAACATTCAAGAACATCCTTGCATATAAGCGAGTCAACAGAGAGGACCAGAATCACCAGACTTCCCCTAGCTGTATGAGCTTTGGGTTACACCAAAACTTCAAAGAGATGGTAGAGAACAAGTAGAAGCTCATTCATAGATCCGTCCGTCTATGTGTGCTTCTGTCTATACATCTGCATGACATTAAGCATGTACTCCCTAAGTATCAAACACCGGGAAGCAGACTTTTTTTTATTATTATTTTTCTCACTCACCTATTTTTCAGTGCTGAAAATAGCTCCTGGCACATAGAAGGTGTTGAATAAATATGCACTGGATGAACGAATGGATAAATGAACGAGTGAATTATATAAGCAATTTTATTTTTATTTGTCTCCACCCCATTAAACCCATTCAATACTTGCAGCCTAACCCCTGGCCCTTGAGTGACAAAGAAGGCATTTCTAGACTCTTTTGGCCTCGTCTCGATAATAGAAAGGCCTGTGGTAACTTTACCAAATATGATCTCAAGCAATGTAAATTTCCTTTCCCAGATAATAGTAACAAGCTCTACCTTGATTTCAAGTTAAATCTCAGCTCTGCCTTTAGCTGAAGCCTGTAGCAGGCAGTGGGGAAGAGGTTGCCTTCCTGCTTCCACCAGCTAAGGCTGGAGGAGGTTAGATCTAAAAGTGACAGAAATATCCGTGCTCCTTACCTGACCATCACTGTCATAGGTGGGTGTCACACTTTCTAGGCCTTGCAGGCATTTTAAAGCTGGCTTTCTCATGTAGGTGTTGATATGAGTTTTTTGAGGTGTCCTTAGGAGGTCCCATCAATTGCCACTCCTGTGACATGGCAGCATCTCTCCTTGAGCCTGTGGCTTTCAGTCCCACTTCAGCTTCTGTCCCCGGTGGGGACACCTTTCAGCTAGTTACCACCTGGGTCCTCTTACCCTGGAAGGAAAACCCCTTGGGCAAGATTCATTTTACAATGTCATCAAGATTGGAGCACCTAGGTGGCTCAGTTGGTTAAGCATTCGACTCCACTCTTGATTTCAGCTCAGGTCATGATCGCAGGGTCATGGGATCGAGCCCTGCCTCAGGCTCTGCACTGGGCATGGAGTTTGCTTGAGATTCTCTTTGTCTGCCCAACCCCCACTGCTCACATATGCTCTCTCTCTGAAAAAAATGTCATCAGTCTGATGCTTTCTGACACAGCACTCACACCCTATTGACGTGTGTTCCGGAGGAATGCATTTTCTTCTCAACTACAGCATTCCCCCCTTCCACACAAATCACTTTAGCTTTCTTAAGCATGACTGTGGGTACCCATGCCCTGTGGTCCTTTAACTGTGAACTTGCTAAGTCATTCATTGCAACAGCCCCTAACAGCCTTAGATGAAGGGGATATACCCCTTAAGGGCACTGTGGTCCTTAATGCCATTTCTTTCTTTTTTTTTTTTTTAAGATTTTATTTATTTATTCTAGAAAGAGAGAGTTCAGTGGGGAGGGGCAGAAGGGGAGAGAAACCCAAGCAGACTCCGTGCTGAGTGCCCCATTTGGGGCTTGATCCCGCAACCCTGAGATCACGACCCCCAGCCGAAACCAAGATGCTCAACCCATGGCGCCATCCAGGCACCCCACCCTTCATGCCATTTCTACATAGAAATTGTTCTCACAAGATCCTTTCCCGATCTCACTTAACCCTTACTTTTGATCTTGGTGAAGGGCCCCTGTAAAGAGACCCAAAATCATGTAACCAGTTCCCAAATAAACCATTCAAACTTGAATTAGTAATTTTCATCTTGGTAGTCTATGGCAAATTTTATTTTGGTTCTTGTTATTTATTGTGCCTGAGTCTCTAGGTAGAAACATCCAGTTTAACAGCCTGCTACATATATGTGTAAATATACAGTCAGGAATGGCAGATGGGCTTTAATTCCCATGCCAGTCTTGATCCAGTCATAGTACCTGTCAAGGAGCACTGGCCTGAGGACATCCAGGCTCAGGGGTACCAATGTCTTTGGTGATTAGTGATCAACGACCCTCCAGCCTTAGGGGCTGGACATATTCCCTCCACCCTTAAATTTCTGGTTGAGACCTTCCTTAAAGCTAGAACTCCCCAAAACTAAGGTGATAGATAGCATCCCCCTAACTGCATCCTGACCCCTGTCTACTGATTTCCTACCTCCATGTCCTCTTTAACTGATTGGACCCCTGGGAGAGCAACCCTACCCAGACGGTCGCCAGGGTCACCACTGTTTCCCAGGCACTCTTCTATAAAACTCCAGCCTTCCCCTGCAGAGACCAGCTCTCCACAAGGAGAATTTCATTAGCCTGAACCTGTCTGTATCTTTTATTCCCTCCCGCTCTGTTGAGGCCCCAGCAGCGTCTCACAATTGAGGAGAAACAGTACTTATACACATGAAACAATGAGAACGTAAATCAAGCATTATATAATAAATGATCAATTAACTACAACCAAGGGTTAGTTCATACTATGGCCTACATTTGTCACAGGAAAATATTAAAAGGAAAATATTTCATTGCATCATTATTTACAATAACCAAGACTCGAAACAAAATTATGTATGTGTACATATGTATGTGTGTATGCATATACACATATATATTCAACCATAAAAAAGAAGGAAATCTTGCCATTATAATGACACGGATGGACCTTGAAGGCATTATGCTAAGTGAAATAAGACAGAGAGAGAGAAATACTTCATGATCTCACTTACACGTGAAATCTGGAAAAAAAAAAAAAAAAGCAAAACACATGGAAGAAAAGATCAGATTTGTGGTTACCAGAGGCAGGGAGTGGGGGAAATGGGGGCAGGTGGTTAAAAAGTACAAACTCCCAGTTATGAGATAAATAACTCCTGGAAATGTAATGTACAACATGGTGATTGTAGTCAACATAGTTGTATGGCATATTTGAAAGTCTCTAAGAGAATAAATCCTAGAAGTTTTCATCGTAAGGAAAAAAACTTTTTTTTTAATTTATATGAGATCATGGATGCTAACTTATTGTGATAATCATTTCTTCTTTTTTTAAGATTTTTTTTTTTTTTATTTTGGGGGAGGGAAGGGGCAGAGCGAGAGAGTGAGAGAGAATCCCAAGCAGAATCCCCACTGAGCATGAAACTCAATGTGGGGCTTGATCTCCCAACCTTGAGAACATGACCTGAGCTGAAATCAAGAGTCAGATGCTTAACTGACTGAGCCACCCAGGTGCCCCTATGGTAAACACTTCATGATATATATAAGCCAAGTCATAAAGGTGTATACCTTAACCATATATGGTGCTGTATATCAATTATATCTCAATGAGACTGAAAAAAAAAAAGTAAAACAAAGAAGAGGTATAAATCATAGACCAAAAACTCAAAATTTCTCTAATGTAGACAAATTGTTATCTCAAGAGAATCGATAGAAATACTATTAAAAATAATATCAGATACAAAAAAAAAGGAACATATTACATGTCAAGAATTCATTGCCTAACTCTTCATGATATACACTAGTCACTGTTCAGGATTTCTAGTTGGGAAGATGCACAATGGTTCCTCTTCTCTAGCATGTATAAAATAATATTGCTTCTGACAAGGAACGTCTTTGGATTACCATTTAAATAATTTAGATTCTGGAAAATTTGTATATTATAATTCCTCCTCTCAAAATGCAAAATACCTTCCATTAGGCTTCATGATGAACATAATAAAACTTTCTTAAAAACCTAAAAGTAACATTATTCAAAACTCCCAGTTGAAGTTATTTGCAAGATGCACTTCTGTATGGCTCATTTAAGGCCTCTGTTGCCACTTGGTTGAGATGAATGAGCCCTGAGAACAGGAGTGAACTCATAGATTTGCTGCTATTATTCAACTGAAGACAGTTTCCCAGAAGGCTAGATTAACAGAGCACAACCTGTCAGGTTCTGCTTTGAAGGTTGAATCTTCACAGTGAAAAGAAACAAACATCAGAGGAATAAAATGCAAGACTAGTTTGCGCCAAATTGCAGACTCCAAAGATTACCATTCCTTTAAGTTTAAAGTCTAACCTCTCTCCTCCTCTACTAATAGCAAAGCACTCTTTTAGAGAATTTTTCTAAAGGTCCCTTAGTAGTCACAGTTTCCTCCCCAAAATATCTTTGTCCTAACTATCTGACTGTGCCTTCTTTTTTTATGAACCTGAAAAGAAAACTTTCAGGACTTTATTCCTAAATATCTTCCAAAACACTCAGAGTTCCCGAAACTCAAGATGAAGTCTTGGCCTACCTCCAGCTGATCTAGTATCTTTCTTGAGACACTCTTCCCATAAGAGCAGCTTGGAAAAAGGCTTGGAGAAGGTGTGCTCAATATCACTCTTCATATTTTAATCTCAGTTCTACTGATGATGAATTGGATGGTTGTTTCTTCCCTTAGGATTTACGTATTTTATATGCATTAAAAATATATGTGTAAAGATCCAACTTGTTGCATAGACTGGATCTGATTGCTCTGAAAATCTTCAAAATCAATGACCAGACAAGTCACTTACAACCATTTATAATCATTATGACAGGCCAAATCACAATCATCAGGGCTCTGGAAGTAATCAGATCAGCAAAGTTCCAATTTGACTAATTCACTAAAAATCATGCAACCATAATTTGGGCTCCTTTGGACATTTTTGTTCCAAACTAAACTTGAGAAAATAGGCAGGAAAAATAAAAATAAAAACAGTCTAACATGAAACATCCAAACTGAGTTCAACACAAGATTATTAGAGGCACCATAGAGTGCTAAAGCAAGGAAACCGCTTGGCAAAAGCCTGATTTTGACTCCTTGGCTCCGTGACCTTGGGCAAGTTACTTAACCATTCTTGTGCCTCAGAATGATCTTCCCTCTTCTCTCCTAGGAGCTGGAAGAAGCCAATGAACTGGACATGATCTGGGCCACATCTTACCTGGTCCTGTGGGGATGTTGGACTAGAATCATTGGGCACTTGTCACCAATATGTTTCATCTGTGGGGCCTCAGACTTACACAATGAGATGATTTAACATCCCATTTCATTGGACTATTATAATTATCTTGCATGTAATTATCTTGCATTCCTGTTACATTCCTGTTGACATATTACATGTAAAGAATTCATTACTTTTTCTAGTTATTATCTTCAGAAAAGATGTAAGAATCATAAAGGAATATCCATACACTACTTTCACCAATTGTAAACATTTTGCTGTGTCTACTTTCAGCCTCTCTCATATATATGTATGTGTGTGTGTGTGTGTGTGTAAACATATATTTTACTGAATTATTTGAGACTAGGTTGCAGATATCATGACCCCAAATATGTCAGCATGTCTCCTAAGAACAGGATATTCTCTTTTTTGTTTTTTAAAAAATGTTATCCGTTTATTTGAGGGAGAGAGAGAGCGCGCGAGAGAGAGAGCACAAGCGGGGTGAAGAGCAGAGGGAGAAGCAGACTCCCTGCTGAGCAGGGAGCCTGATGTGGGACTTGATCCCAGGACTCCGGGATCATGACCTGAGCTGAAGGCAGACGCTTAACTGACTGGGCCACCCAGGCGTCCCCAGGATATTCTATTAAGTAACCAAAATACAATTATCACACCCAGGAAATTTGACATTAATTCAGTACAATTTTTCCAGCAGTGTTCATTATAGCAGTATTTTTTTTTTCTGTTTCAGCATCAAATCTAGGATCTTGAATTACATTTAGTTATATTATGGCACTTATTATAACATCACTGCACTAAATTTATCATTAGTCTGCCAGTATTAGACTAAATTATAAACTCCGGATGACACACGCTATGTTTCATTAATCTTTATACTTTTGGTATAAACACAGTTCTTAGCACATGAAAGGGATTTGGTGTCTTTTGATGAAAGACTAGTTGGAAGTTATTTGTCAGTTTTTCCCATATTAACTTAAGTACCGTAACAAGCAAGAAATTTGACATAGTGATATTTCATATACCCTTACTTCTTAGACGAGATCCCAAAGAGTAACTTGCCAATATCATAGCATCAGGGAGAGACAGAGCAGTACCAGGATCACGTTCCCAGCTCATGGTGCACCGTGCTCTTGGCCATGCCACGCTGGTTTTCTCAGCCAGCCTCAGAATCCATTACAAATACGTAAGATGCAATTTCCTTGCTCAGCATCTAGGAATCTGAGCAACTTCACCAATGAAAGGAACAAGCGTAATTTAATCTCTTGCACTACCCTTCTCTGGTCTAAGCCATTCGCATTTAGAAAAACAATCAAGGCACAACTGAGATGGATGTGTGTGGACTGGCTATCGCTGGGCATCAAACAACAAGCTCTTTTCCATCATCACATGGGGCTTTGTGCAGTGTTCAACTGGAGTGTCGGAACATGAATATCACAATCAATTTAACAATTAGCATTTTCCAAAACAATAGACACATTATGGGTTGGAACAGTAATGTACACTTCAAACAGACAGCCATTGAACCACCACTTAATGGCTGCTTTAGTCCCTGTTATGTAGGTTTAATGAACAAGGATGAACGTTTGGGAAATTTTTATTTGGAAATTCATTTTTAAAACACATTTTATTCAAGCAACATAATTTTCCATGTCTTTTCCAAAACGACCGATGAAGAAAATAATGTGGATTGTGCAGATTAACGCCCTTACTGATTTTCACTGGCATACATATAAATTCCCTGACATTATAATATAATGTCATAATATAGTGTTATAACAATATTATATAAATTAATACACGTTATCATTTTACCCGCTTGAAAAGATGGCTTATATTAAGAGGGACCTAATTCACACTGTATTTCACAATTTTATCCTAATGAAATTAACCATTTCATACATAAATTGTTAAATTGCAGCTTTTCCTGTTGTAGGAAAGGGAGAGCAGAGTTTTTCTGGGTTTAAAAATCAAAGAGATAAACTCCATTTTACTCCTAGAGGCATCAGGCAGATAAAGTCTCCAGAGTACTGCGCACTTGACCGAGGCTTATTTTTTTCCTGATAAAGTGTACCGCTATCAATGTCACATGTCACCCGGTCTATAAAAGAATCAAATATGGGGAAGGAATGTGTTGGGGGAGGGGAAGGAGAAAGAGTGTTGATCAGGAGGCTGATTCAATTCTGAACATCAGAGTGGCAGAACTCGTGTAGCTGAAGCAGAGTTTGGGGCTTTTGCTGTTGTTGTCTGTTGCCTTTTATGTATGTCTTTCCTCTTCTACTGGACTGCAAGCAATTTGAGGGCAGAAACTATCTTTTTTTTTGCCTCTACCCCCCACAGCGTTTCACCCGGTGCCTTGAATGTGGGAAATGCTTAATAAATGTTTGCTAGATAAAGGAAGGAAGGAGGGAAGGAGGAGGGGAGGGGGGTGGGGGGATGGGGTAACCGGGTAAAGGGCATTAAGGAGGGCACGTGATGTGATGAGCACTGGGTGTTATACGCAACTGATAAATTACTGAACACTACATCTGAAACTAATGATGTACTATCAGTTGGCTAATTGAATTTAAATTAAAAAAAATAAAAAGCTCCCAACAAAAAATCAGATCTCATCTCTTCCTGATGTATAACTTGGCTCAGATCATGTGCGTGCAGCGCTGCCCTTCCTTGCATGCCCTCCTCCTCTGCCTGGCGCCACAGGGAATCTTGGGTCTCACAAAACGCAAGCGCAATGATTCTTCTTCCAGAGTATCATCCTCTCAGGATCTCTCTTTGGACACAGCTAGGAAATATATGCATGTATATGCATGCATATTCTATACATATAGATGGATACACACATACATCCTTATCAATATTTATTTCCATATGTAGATATCTATCTACACCTAAATACTGAAAACCATGAGTTCAAACCAACGCCATAATTCCAAACTAACCCCATGGGTTTATTCCAGTTTTCTTGCTTCCTCTATTTCCTACAATGAGAAACCTGTTTCTTTTTATCTTCGTTATACTTTCTTGCTCACCCTTGAGGGTGACCAGTTCCCCACCAGACCACCTCCCCCACCAATTCCATGCAGAGGCTGTCTCACCACCCCCAGCTACAGCCGCCACACTCTTGCACGAGTGCCCTCTGCATGCAGGGCTCCCATCTGCACCACGGATGCTGCGGCCATCACATTAGCCTCCCACCAGGATGCTCTCCTCACCTTGTCCTCAGCCTTCCTACCTATGGTGGGTCACACACCCAATGCCTGCACACCGGAAGCCTCCTCCTCCCTCTTGGGCTCTGTACTCCTTGCCAGGCTATCCCCATGACCTTTGCACCAACTGGAGCTCCAAGTCCCCAGGCCAGGCCATAATCATCCAACATGTGGACTTTCTCCTCCTCCTCCAGTCGGTCTTCTACACCCATCAGCGAGCCACTTAAGCCTCTGCCTCCTTGCAGAGAAGCCTTTTCACCCATCCTGACTCCAGCACCCCTTGCTGGGGCTTCCATAAGCACCCCACCTGCCCTTCTCTATGCAGAAAACCTGCTCATCCCAACACCTCTCAATGGGGCTTTAACACCCCACCCCAGTCAGTGCAAACACCATCCTCAACCTGCTCAAGCTACAATACCTGTCCCATGTCACTGCCTTTGCTGCTGACAGCTTTGCTCAGCTCCACCTAAGGGTTTTCAGACTCAGAAGAAAGGGATGAAGGGAGAAAAGACTCAATCTAAAGAATTATTGTCCTACCTAGTTATTTTTTGTATCTCTGAATGTCTATATTGAACACCCACTATCAGTATGTCTCTATTAAAAATCTAAGAAAGACAAGCATCTTATCTATTCACCAGATCATATCTATTCCTTGCAAAAGATACCAACATACAGGACAGAATAATGCATCTTTTGGGGTTCTCAACAAATATTCATTGGCCGGGAAAAAATATTTCTGTTACCACATACATAGCAGTGCAACAGACATTCAACTTCACATCATCTTTTGTGATAGCCATAAATTATATATTGTGAATTATAATTAATGAATTAGAGACATAGAAGGAATTGAATTAATAAATTTAATCCAAGTATATTTGGGCAGTTGTTCACTCTACCCTTTTGTATTTTAGCCATAAGCACCAAAGAAAATTTTTTTGTCTTAGCAGATATTTTTAATGAAAAATCTATAGTGAAAAATGTTGGTTTATTTTGAACTAAATCATTTCAATAGGCAGGGTGACACAATTGTAGCTGAAATCTATGCCATCAAATTGACAATAAAAATGTCTATTTTTAAAAAAATTATTTGATTTGAAATGACCATAACCCTCCCTCATAATACTAGCCACTTAAAATAAATTTCTTCCTACAACTCAGCATTTGTGACACCAAAGGAAAATCCTTTCTTATAATAAGCGCATGCTGAAGGAATAAAAATTTAAAAGAGTTGATGCCAAATATTAGAAGCCTAAGTCAGTATAAACTGTGCCATTTTATTTAATTTATAATTGAATATCTTCTAAAAATTTTGGTTATGATTTGTTTGAAAAGTGAAAAGTGAAGTTTTGTTATGGTTTCTGTTGGCTTATGACTATCTAAATATTATGAAAGCCTCATAAACAATGCTCTGCATGTGCACATAGGAAATAATGGAGACTCATGACCTGTTTTCTCATCCAGGCTTTGAGGTGATTGGAAGCTTTACAAAGCAGAAAATGGGGAGGGAGAACTGGGAATTGCTGGAAGGGAAATGGACAATTTCCATCTATCTACACTCATAAACTAAAATTAGTTCGATACAAAGTTAGACAAAGGAACTGAACATTGGAGAGGATCCACATGATACTTTAATGGTGTGATTTGTACTGCATTGAATTTAACATTTTTCTCCATACACAAGATACTTGAATATTCTTTGTCTAAATGTCTCCAACAGACACTGCTTTCATTGTGTGGGTCTGAATAAAGAAAGTATGGACAACTCACAATTTTTGCCTCTACAGACTTTCCATAAGTGTGAAGATTTGAGAGACTGGGTAAAATCTTTTTTTTTTTTCCTAAAGATTTTATTTATTTGAGACAGAGAGTGAGAGAGAGAGAGACAGCGTGGAAGTGGGAGAGGGGTAGAGGGAGAGGGAGAAGCAGGCCACCCACTGAGCAGGGAGCCCGACGCCAGGCTCGATCCCAGGACCCTGAGATCGCTACCCAAGCTGAAGGCAGACGCTGAACCAGCTGAGCCACCCACGCGCCCCGAGGCTGGGTAAAATCTTGCTCAGCTAGTGAGAGCTCTGAAGTTTGATTTGGCTCTCTTCACTACAGGTGGTCATGGATTTTATAGGCTTCCTCCCAGAAAGAAGGCTTTTTTCAATTCAACAATGCCCATGCTTTTCACAGTGTTTTTCAGGCATAATCCCTCCCCCCTCCCCAAATGAGTTAGCAATCCAACAGCAGCTCCAGGTTTGGGTGCAAGTACCCTCTTCTTCTAAGCAGGTTCCTGCGTCTCCCCAGCCTCCGCTGGCCTGGCTAATCTCTATCATCAGGTAGCCTGGAACCACACATACTGTGATTCTAATCAGATTAGCATGCTTTAATCACTATCTTTATTTGTGTGGCTTATTTCATACTAATTAAAGCTCGTAAATTTTCCACTGGTAATTTAATTAACAAAGCCACTCATCTTTGTCAAACAGCATCTTTCTTGTTTCATCCACATATTCAAATGGAGTCTGAAGCCTGCAGGCGATCCAATGAAACTACCATTTACAAGGCAGCAACTACACCTATCTTGGACCAAGGACAAGCCTTCATTTCCTCGGAAGCTTCTTTATATAATGACAGCCAGGACAATCAACATTAAGAAACCCGTTTCTTCCTAGGCACCTGAAGTGATCTGGACTGGCAGTGATTTAAATTTATTAGGTCCAGTTCCATAGCCACAATCCCACCATAATATGCTAAAATAATCATTTTAACCAACAAGCTTGTCAGAGGAGGAGAAAATCAAGGAGCCTTGTTTACACTGCCTGCACGGAATTGAGTTAATTGGTAGTTTAGCCAAAAAAGTCGATCCAAAGTCCCATATAAATCCAGCTTTTATCTATATATTCTGAAATAAAGACAACCCCAATTTTCAAAGAGAATATATTTGTAAAGCTATTTGCTAAATTATTGTTTTCAATATAATGTCACTGGTGGTGAGTTTTCCTGGTTGGCCCAAGTAATATATTTAACCCAGAGCTGCTGTTGTAACACACTGAAACTATTCACCAGAGACGTGCAGGAGGTCATCTTAACTCACTGGTCTGAGCGTAGACCATGCAACTTCCTTCCTCTCATCTACTCCCAGGTCCACCCATTTGCTAAAATATTCCAAGTGTTTTCATAACAGCAATGGCAACAGGGACTCTAATGCAGATGGTGACCCATATCACATGGAGAAAAAGACAATAATGAATTAACTTTGACTATTATGAATATGGCATTAAAGCTTCATCTCCTACCAAAAACCTAGTAGCTCCTTGTAATTTTTTTTCCAGAAAAATACAAGAAAACACTTGTGTGGTTTGGTTATTTATGCAGGAGTGGTAAATCCTAATGTCAGGATGCCCTGATGCTTAGACTTAGTCATGTAAAGACACTACCCATTCAATGAAACTCTGAGGTACAACCTTCAGATTTGGTCTGTATAATCATTAAGATCTCTAAGATTATTCTGTTCTGAAAGTAAATCATGTTAAGGTAGGAAGGATTGAAATTGAAGCTCCCTAAATGTTCTTATTGAGGAAATATTTTGGGCTCTTTTAGTTTCCCCAAATTAAAAGTTTTGTGGTCCTAAGGAAAATTATAAGGAGCCATTTTATTTCTCTTTGTCCTTAGTCTCTAGTGTTAGCTACTGGATGAGATGTGGGCCCTATGGATTGGAAATCTGTGGAAGAATAAGTCCCAATGACCAAAAACTGTTGCTTTGAAATAACTGATTTGTTAAACTTTGGTTTGGCTCATCCCCAGACGCTTGGTTCTCTTCATATTCAAAGTAGCTAATTCCAACAGGTTGCCAAAAACTGTGGTGGATTGACCCTAGCAATGCCTTCAATTAGTTCATACATCCCTGTATTCACTTTTGGTAGAACTCTCCCAAATTAACCCTGGTCTTGGCTTTGTTGCTTGTTTTGACCAATGGGACATTAGCAAAGGAGACACTAGCAGGGACTTGAAAACTTTTCCCTCTTGAATTGTTGGTACTCTGCTGCCATGGGAACAAGTCTGATGGATGATGAGAAACATATGACCTAGTTACCCACCATTGCCCCAGCTGACATCCAGTCAACCCCAGAAGTAGAACTACCAAAGGGACTGGCAGCTGACCACAGACACATGAAAAAGCAGGAGAAAAAGAAATTGCTCAGCTGAGCACATCCCAAATTGCTGACCCCTGGAATTGTTAGCTAAATAAATACGTATTCTATTAAGCCACTAGGTTTAAGGTGGTATGTTATGTTACAAAAGCTAACTTATATATGAGCCAGTAAGAAGATCCTAATACATTACAGAGATGTAAAGGAAAAGACAATCTCCTTTTCAATAACTTTTTTGGGATTGGAAATTTAACCATCGCCTACAGTGAAAGAAGTAGTACAAAGATAATGACTTACAAAGGAAGAACAAAGGAGAATGTCACTACCCAACTTCAAAACTTATTATAAAGCTATAATAATCAAGGCAGTGTGATCAGCATCAAGACTGGCATATAGACCAATGGAGCAGAATAGAAAGTTCAGAAATAAACCTTTATATTTATGGTCAATTGATTTTTGACAAAGAGCCAAGATATTCAGTGGGGAAGGGATAATTTTTTCAACAACTGGTGATGGAATTATCAGATATTCATATGCAAAGAAAGCAATAATAATAATCTTAAATCTTTACAGTACACCACACACAAAAAAAACAAGTAAAAATGGATCATAGACCTAAATGTAAGAGATAAAACTATAAAAATTCTAGGGGAAATGTGAGACAAAATATTTTTGTAATTGTGTTAGATGTCTTAAATGTAACATTAAAATCATGACCTATAAAAGAAAAATTGATTAATTAGACTTCATCAAAATTTTAAAACTTTTGATTTTTGACAGATACCATTAAAATTAAAAGACAAGCCACAGTCTGATAGAAAATATTTTCAAATCATATATCTTAAAAAGGATTTGTATCCAGAATCTATAAAGAACACTGTGCACTAAAACTGGAGTAGGTGGCTGATGTCAGCCTTCTGTGACCCTTTCATGTGACCTCAAGAAGATATAAAAAGCAAGAAGAACTGGATTCTAGGAGAGGGAACATATTGGTGGAGTAGAACTCTAGGCTTGTTTTATCCCACAAACACAACTAGATAACCGTTAAATCATCCTAAATACTCCAGGAAAAGACCTGAAGACTGACAGAACACACTCTGCAACTAGACGGACAGAAGAGGCCACACTGAAGAAGGTAAGGAGTGCAAAGACATGGTTTAGGGGAGAAACGGATCAATCGCAGGTGCTGTGGAGGAGAGGGAGCTCTGGTCATGGATAAGGGTGAGAGAGAGAGAGAGAGGTGGAGGAGCACACAGTGGAACACACAAGGAGAATATTTCCCCAAAGCCATTGGCTTGGAAAACGAGAGGCAGTGGATTTCATGAGTTCTTGCAACCAGTGGGTTAAAGCTTACAGTTTTAAAGGTCAGTGGACTTGACTAGGATAGAACTGGAGAGCACGCTGCTATTCCTGGAGAGAAGGCAGGCAAAAAATCTGGAAGCAGACAGCACGGAAACAGTGATCTGAACAACACCCCGGGGGACACAGCCGGGAGATTATTCAATTTCTTGGAGCACATCTCTGAGAGGCAGTATGCACGGAGATGCTTCTCTGGGAACAAAGGAGCTGGCGAGAGCCATTCCCCTCCCGCACCGCTCAGCAAAAACAGAGAGCTGCCTACGGAAGCAGCTCAACACCTATACTGGCTACCTAACTTGCTTACACCAAGCCCCATCCCCCTGTACTTTGTTGGCACTGCCCCTCTCAGTCAAGTTTCCCTCAGTCTTAGTGCAGTGGGTTCCTCCCCCAGAAGACCAGCACAAACCCCTGCCACCACCACGTCTCCCAACCAGAGAGTTCTGCAGGACCTTATTCTCATAGAAGTGGTATCAGACCAGAGCACACCTAGTTAAAACTTGCCACATTCAGGCCAAGAACCAAACAGGCAAGGAGAGCCTCTGCAGATGACTGGCCTGAAGGACAGAGCAGCCACATTACAAGGGCAGAGCACACACCAGAGACACTCCCTGAAATGCCAGGCCCTGGACACTACATGATGTCTTATTCATGAAGACATTATGTTCAGCAACAGGAAACATAACAGGCTTTTCTAATACACAGAAGAAGGCAGAGACTTAGACAAAATGCAGAGATGGACAAATTTATGCCAAATGAAAGAACAAGCTAAGGCGATGGCCAGAGATCTAAGCAAAACAGAAATAAGTAACATGTCTGATGGCGAATTTAAGGCAACAATCATAAGGATACTCACTGGGCTTAAGAAAAGAATAGAAGACATCAGGGAATGAGGAATTCTTAATTGCAGGAAACAAACTGAGGGTTGCTGGAGTGGGGGGTGGGGTGGGAGGGATGGGGTGACTGGGTGATAGACACTGGGGAGGGTATGTGCTCTGGTAAGCGCTGTGAATTGTGCAAGACTGTTGAATCTCAGATCTGTACCTCTGAAACAAATAATGCAATATATGTTAAGAAAAAAAAAAAAGAAGAAGAAGGTAGTGGGAGGGGAAGAATGAAGTGGGGGAAATCGGAGGGGGAGACGAACCATGAGAGACGATGGACTCTGAAAAACAAACAGGGTTCTAGAGGGGAGGGGGGTGGGAGGATGGGTTAGCCTGGTGGTGGGTATTGAGGAGGGCACATTCTGCATGGAGCACTGGGTGTTATGCACAAACAATGAATCATGGAACACTTCATCTAAAACTAATGATGTAATGTATGGGGATTAACATAAGAATAAAAAAATTAAAAAAAAAAGACATCAGGGAGACCCTTACCATGGAGAAAAAAGAGTTAAAAAATAATTGATCAGAACTAAAGAATGCAATAAATGAGATTGAAAACAGGGTTGATGCAAAGAACAACAGGCTGGAAGAAACAGAGGGACAAATTAGTGACCTAGAAGACAAAATAATGAAGCTGAACAAAAGAGAGAAAAGATTATGGAACACAAGAATAGACTTAGGAACATAGTGACTCCATCAAATATAATAATGTTTGTATTATAGGAGTCCCAGAAGAAGAATAAGAAGAAGGTAGAAAAGGGGGCAGAAAATTTACTTAAGGAAATAAGAGCTGAACACTTCCCTAATGTGGGGAAGGAAACAGACATCCAGATCCAGGAGGCACAGAGAACTCCCATCAAAATCAACAAAAGTAGACCAACACCACAACATATTATAAGTAAATTTGCAAAATATAATGATAAGGAAAAAAAGTCTTAAAAGCAAGAAGCCAAAAATAGTCCTTAACTCACAAGGGAAAACCCATAAAGCTGGCTGGAGATTTCTCAACAGAAACTTGGCAAGCCAGAAGGGAGTGGCATGATATATTCAAAGTGCAGAATGGGGAAAATCTGCAGCCAAGCATACTGTGTCCAGCAAGGCTATCATTCAGAATAGAAGGAGAGATAAAGAGTTTCCTAGATAAACAAAAACTGAAGGAGTTCATGACCACTAAACCAGCTTTGCAAGAAATATTAAAGGGAACTGATTGAGTGCAAAGGAGAGACCCAAAGTGACAAAGACAAGAAAGGATCAGAGAAAATTTTCAGAAAGGATGATAAGTAATAAAACGGCAATAAATACATATCAATAATTACTTTGAATATAAGTGGACTAAACGTTCCAATCAAAAGACATAGGGTATCAGAATGGACAAAAAAAAAAAGAGAGAGACCCATTTATATACTGCCTACAAGAGACTCATTTTATACCAAAAGACACCTGCAGATGGAAGGTGAGGGAATGGAGAAACATGTCATGCAAATGGAGTCAAAAGAAAGATGGAGTAGCAATACTTATATCAGTCAAACTAGACTATAAAAAACAAAGACTGTAACAAGAGATAAAGAAGGGCACTACATCATAGTAAAGGGGACAATCCAACAAAAAGATCTAACAATTGTAAATATTTATGCACCCAACACGGGCACACCCAAATATATAAAACAATAACAAACATCAAGGAACTAATTAATACTAATACAATAGTAGAGGGCTTTAACACCCCACTTACATCAATGGACAGACATCTAACAGAAAATCAATATGGAAACAATGGCTTTGCATGACACACTGGACCATAAGGATTTACAGATATATTCAGAACATTCTATCCTAAGATAGCAGAATACACATTCTTTTCAAGTGCACAGGCAACATTGTCCAGAATAGATCACATATTAGGTCACAAAACAAGTGTCAACAAATACAAAAGACTGAAATCATAACATGCATCTTTTCTGACCACAATGCTATGAAATGAGAAGTCAACCACAAGAAAAATCTGGAAAGAACACAAATACATGGAAGTTAAACAACATACTACTAAACACTGAATAGAGCAACCAGGAAATCAAAGAAGAAATAAAAAACATATGGAGACAAATAAAAATGAAAAAATGACAGTCTTAGGACCTCCTAGAGCCACGTTTGTTCCTAAGAGGGAAATATATAGCAATACAGGCCTACCTCAGGAAGCAAGACAAATCTGAAATAAAAACCTAACTTACACCTAAAGAAGCTAGAAAAAGAACAACAAACAAAGCCTAAAGCCATCAGAAGGAAGGAAATAATATAGAGCAGAAGTCAATGATACTGAAACCAAAAAAAAAAAAAAAGAGAGAGAGAGAGAGAGAGACAGAGAGAATAGAACAATGAAACCAGGAGCTAGTTCTTTAAAAAATTAATAAAATTGATAAACCTCTAGCCAGACTTAACAAAAAGAAAAGAGAAATCACCCAAACAAATAAAATCACAAGTGAGAGGGAAATATAAGCAATTATAAGACAACATTATGAAAAAGTATATGCCAACAAATTAGACCACTCGGAAGAAATGGATAAATTTCTAGAAACATATAAACTATCAAAACTGAAACAAGAAGAACTAGAAAACTTGAACAGACCAATAACCAGCAAAGAAATTGAATAAGTAATCAAGAAACTCCCAACAAACAAAAGTCCACAGCCAGATGGCTTCACAGGGGAATTCTACCAAATATTTAAAGAAGAGTTAATACCTAGTCTTCTCAAATTATTCCAAAAAATAGAAAAGGAAGGAAAACTTCCAAATTCATTATATGAGTCCAGCATTACCCTGATACCAAAACCAGATAAAGACTCCACTAAAAAAGAGAACTATAGGTCAATATCCCTGATGCACATGAATACAAAAATTCTCAATAAAATACTAGCAAACCAAATCCAATAATACATTAAAAAACCATTCACCACAATCAAGTGGGATTTCTTTCTGGGTTACAAGGGTAGTTGAATATTTGCAAATCAATCAATGTGATATATCACATTCATAAAAGAAAGAATAAGGACCATATGATCATTTCAATAGATACAGAAAAAGCATTTGACAAAGCACATCCATTTGTGATAAAAACCCTCATCAAAGTAGGTTTAAAGGGAACATACTTCAACATAATAAAGGCCATATATGAAAAACCCACAGCTAATATCATCCTAAATGGGAAAAAACTGAGAGCTTTTCCTCCACCATCAGGAATAAGGCAGGATGTCCACTCTCACCACTATTATTCAACATAGTACTGGAAGTCCTAACCACAGCAATCAGACAACACAAGGAAATAAAAGGCATCCGAATTGGCAAGTAAGAAGTAAAACTTTCACTATTTGCAGATGATGCGATACTCTGTAGAGAAAACCTGAAAGACTCCACCAAAAACTGCTAGAACTGATAAAGGAATTCAGTAAGATTGCAGGATACAAAAGCCACATACAGAAATCTGTTGCATTTCTATACACCAATAATGAAACAGCAGAAAGAGAAATTAAGGAAACAATCTCATTTAGTTACACCAAAAGCAATAAGATACCTAGGAATAAAGCTAACCATAGAGATGAAAGATCTATACTCTGAAACCTATAAAACACTGATGAAAGAAACTGAAGATGACACAAAGAAATGGAAAGATATCCCATGCTCATGGATTGGAAGACCAAATATTGCTGAAGTATCTATATTTCCCAAAGCAATCTACACATTTAATGCAATCCCTATCAAAATACCAACAGCATTTTTTCACAGATCTAAAACAAACAATCCTAAAATTTGTATGGAACCAGAAAAGACCCCAAATAGTAAAAAAAAAAAAAAATCTTGAAAAAGAAAAGCAAAGCTGGAAACATCACAATTCTGGACTTCAAGTTATATTACAAAGCTGTAGTGATCAAAGCAGTATGGTATTGGCACAGAAACAGACACCTAGATCAATAGCACAGAATAGAAAACCCAGAAATGAACCCACAACAATAAAACTTTACAAAGCAGGAAACAATATCCAATGGGAAAAAGACAATCTCTTCAAATGATGATATTGGGTAAACTGGACAGCTACATGCAAAAGAATGAAACTGGACCACTTTCTTATACCATACACAAAAATAAATTCAAAATGGATTAAAGACCTGAATATGAGACATGAAAACATAAAAATCCAAGAGGGGAACACAAAACTTCTTTGACATCAGCCTTATCAATTTTTTTCTAGATATGTCTCTAGAGGCAAGGGAAACAAGAACAAAAATAAACTATTGTCAACATAAAAAGCTTCTGCACAACAGAGGAAACAATCAATAAAACTAAAAGGCAACCTATGGAATGGGAGAAGATATTTGCAAATGAAATATCTGAGAAAGGGTTATTATCCAAAATATACAAAGATCTTATAAAACTCAACACCCAAAAAACAAATAATCCAATTTAAAAAATAGGCAGAAAACATGATTGGACATTTTTCCAAAGAAGATATCCAGATGACCAACAGACACAGGATAAGATGCTCAACATCACTGATCATCAGAGAAATATAGTGAAAGGATAGAATGTAACTAAAAATTAAAATTAAAAGACAAAAAAAAAAGAAGGAATATAAACGGACAGGTGAAGAGAACAGAGCAATACACTATATCCTGAGTGTATTTTGGTCAGTTTGTTAGAAGATACTACATTTCAAAATTATAAAGAAAGAAAAACTTTTATATATACAAAAATAAAATTAAATATATTGGAAAGATAGAATGCAACCAGAAAGATGAATATTTAAAAAGACTTTAACAAAAAAGAAAAAGAAGAAGAAGAAGGAGAAGAAAGAAAGAAAAAGAAAACCCACAAGAGAATATAATCAGACAAGTGAGGAGACCAGAGCCATACACAAGATTCTGGGTGTATTTTGGTCTGTTAGAAGAAACTGCATCCCAAAACTGTAAAGAAAGAAAAACATATATATACAAAAATAAAATTAAATACAATGAAAGGATAGAATGTAACTATAAAAATAAAAATTAAAAAGATTTTTTTTAAAAGCTGATAAAATAAGAAATTGGTTGAAAAAAGGAAGGAGAAAATAATTAAAATTGAAAGACTAAAGAATCATGAGAAAAAAAAAAAAACCATGAATTCTAATACAATATTCCCCTAGCTCTGGAGTTTTGCAGTTCTCAATGATCAGTAAACTTGGTCTTGGCTGGATGTTCCGGCTGATCTTCTGGGGGAGGGGCCTGTTGCGTTGATTCTCAAATGTCTTTGCCCCAGGCGGAATTGCACTGCCCTTGCTAGGGGACCAGGGTAACTAATCTGCTCAGGATTGCTCAATGTGGCTTTTGTTGCCTTAAGGCTTTCTGCGCAGCTTTAGAGGATGCAAATGAAAATGGCAGCCTCCCAATCTCCATGCCCCAGAGCCAAAATCTTGGGACCCCACTCCTCAGTGCACCCTGGTCTCCATCTTCACTCTGTGGTAACCCAGCCTGTGACGGAGCATTTGTATCTCAGGCACTCAACCCCATTTCAAGTCTCCAAACCCTGAAGCCTCCTGCAGCACACTCCTGTGCCATTTCTCCCAGGGTAATAAGGGGGTTCTCGCTGGTTCTGCCATTTGTTGGGCCACTGCTTGAAGACCAGTCACCTGACTGTGCCACAGTTCATGGTTTATGGCAACCCAAGCTGAAAGCCCACTCTGGGTTCGCTGATTGCAGCCGGCTTCCAGGCTCCAATACCTGGGAACTCTGCAGCTCTCAGGCACCCCTGGTCTTCCTGTGAACCCAGGGATCCTGAGACCACACCGTCTCACCTAGGATTCTGCCCCTGCTTTGTCACCTGAGCACTTTTGAGGCAGGGACATCCCTTACAGGAGCAGCCTTCTAAAAGTTCTGATTTTGTGCTCTTCTGCAATATCACTTTCTGGTAGCTGGGTTATGGAGGCTCCCTCCCCCCGCAGTTTATCTTCTCCTCAGATTCACTTCTCCACGCCTCCTACCTTACAGAATGTGGTGGCTTTTCGATTTGTAGAGTTTCGGCTATTCTTTTCTTAGATCTCCGGTTGAGTTTGCAGGTATTCAGAATGATATGATAGCGATCTAGCTGAGTTCCTGGGACCAGATGAAACTGAGGTCTCCCCTTCCTTTGCCATCTTGGACTCACTTCCAAAATAGAAGGAGAGATAAAAAGCTTCCATGACAAACAGAAACTAAAGGAATTTGTGATCACCAAAGAAATATTAAAAGGGATTCTTTAAGCAAAGAGAGAGCCCAAAGTAACATAGACCAGAAAGGAACAGAGATAATATACAGAAACAGTGACTTTACAGGTAATACAATGGCACTAAATTCATATCTTTCAATAGTTACCTTGATTGTAAAATGGGCTAAATGCCCCAATCAAAAAACACATGGTATCTGACTGGATAAAAAAGCAAGACCCATCAATATGCTGTCTGCAAGAGACTCATTTTAGACCCAAAGACACCTCCAGATAGAAACTGAGGAGGTCAAAAACCATTTATCATGCTAATGGACATCAAAAGAAAGTTGGGATGGCAATCCTTATATCAGACAAATTAGATTTTAAATCAAAGACTGTAATAAGAGATGAGGAAAGACACTATATCATAACTAAAGATTCTATCCAACAAGATCTAACAATTGTAAATACTGATGCCCCTAACATGGGAGCAGCTAATTATATATAAGCTAATTAATAGCAAAATTAAAGAAACACATCAATGATAACACAATATTAGTAGGGGACTTTAACACCCCCCTCACTGCAATGGACAGATCTTCTAAGCAGAAGATCAACAAGGAAACAATGGCTTTGAATGACACACTAGACCAGATGAACTTCACAGATATATTCGGAACATTCTGTCCTAAAGCAACAGAATACACATTCTTCTTGAGTGCACATGGAACATTCTCCAGAATAGATCACATAGTGGGTCACAAATCAGATCTCAACTGGTACCAAAAGATTGGGATCATTCCCTGCACATTTTCAGACCACAATGCTTTGAAACTAGAACTCAATCACAAGAGGAAAGTTGGAAAGAACTCAAATACATGGAGGCTAAAGAGCATCGTACTAAAGAATGAATGGGTCAACTGGGAAATTAAAGAACTTTAAAAATTGACAGAATCAAATGAAAATGAAAACACAACTGTTCAAAACCTTTGGGATGCAGCAAAGGCAGTCCTAAGAGGAAAGTATATAGCAATACAAACTTTTCTTAAGGAACAAGAAAGTTTTCAAATACACATCCTAACCTTACACCTTAAGGAGCTGGAGAAAGAACAGTGTATGGTGCCTAAACCCAGCAGGAGAAGAGAAATAATAAAGATTAGAGCAGAAATCAATGAAATAGAAACCAAAAGAACAGAACAGATCAATGAAACAAGAGCTGGTTCTTTGAAAGAATTAAAAAGATTGATAAACCCCTGGTCAGACTTATCAAAAAGAAAAGAGAAAGGACCCAAATAAATACAATCATGAATGAAAGAGGAGAGATCACAACTAATACTTAAGAAATACAATTATAAGAACATATTATGAGCAACTAGATGCCAACATATTGGGCAATCTGGAAGAAATGGCTGCATTCCGAGAGATGTATAAACTACCAAAACTGAAACAGGAAGAAATAGAAAACCTGAATAACCTATAACCAGCAAGGAAATTGAAGCAGTCATCAAAAATCTCCCAACACACAAGAGTCCAGGGCCAGATGGCTTCCCAAGGGAATTCTACCCAACATTTAAAGAATTAATACCTATTCTTCTGAAGCTGTTCCAAAAAATAGAAATGGAAGGAAAACTTCCAAACTCTTTCTCTGAGTTCAGCATTACTTTGATCCCCAAACCAGATAAAGACCCCACCAAAAAGGAGAATTACAGACCAATATCCCTGATGAACATGGATGCAAAAAGTCTCACCAAGATACTAGCCAATAGGATCCAACAGTACATTAAAAGGATTATTCACCACGACCAAGTGGGATTTATTCCTGAGCTGCAAGGGTGGTTCAACATCCGCAAATCAATCAATGTGATCCAATGACATAAACAAAAGAAAGAACAAGAACCATATGATCCTCTCAATAGATGCAGAAAAAGCATTTGACAAAGTACAGTATCTTTCTTGATTAAAACTCTTCACAGTGTGGGGATAGAGGGAATACCCCCCCACACACACACACACAATGGAATACTACTCAGCCATCAAAAAAAAATGCCATTTGCAACAACATGGATGGAAGTAAAGGGTATTATGCTAAGTGAAATAAGTCAATCAGAGAAAGACAATTATTGTATGATCTCACTCATATGTAGAACTTAAGAAACAAAGCAGATGATCATAGGGTAAGAGAGGAAAAAAATAAAAGAAGACAAAATCTGTGAGGCAGACAAACCATAAGAGACTCTTAATCATAGGAGACAAACTGAGGGTTGCTGGAGGGGTTAGGGGTGGAGGGATTGGGTAACTGGGTGATAGACATTAAGGAGGGCACATGATGTAATGAGCACTGGGTGTTGTGTAAGATTGATGAATTACTGGGGCGCCTGGGTGGCTCAGATGGTTAAGCGTCTGCCTTCGGCTCGGGTCATGATCCCAGGGTCCTGGGATCGAGTCCCACATTGGGCTCCCGGCTCAGCGGAGAGCCTGCTTCTCCCTCTGACCCTCTCCCCTCCCATGCTGTTTCTCTCTTGCTCGCTCTCTAAAAAATAAATAAAATCTTTAAAAAAAAATTTGATGAATTACTGACATTTACCTCTGAAACCAATAATAGATTATATGTTAATTAATTGAATTTACATTTTAAAAAAAGAGTAGGAATGCCTAAGCCTCTTCCTAGTAGACTAAGGCATCTTAATCTTGGGTTTTATTACTTCTTCTATCTAGAGATCTTGAATACTTTTCTTTTTAGATAAGATACCCATACTTGTATGTCAGTTCTGTCTGCAGACTAGCAAGAATAAATGTTCATCAGAAAAAAAAAAAATGAAATCTTCCCATTTGCAAGGACATGGATGGAGCTAGACAGCGTTATGCTAAGCAAAATAAATCAGAGAAAGACAGATAGCATATGATTTCACTCATATGTGGAATTTCAGAAACAAAACGAGGGGCGCCTGGGTATCTGGTTAAGCTTCTGCCTTTGGCTCGGGTCATGATTCCGGGGTCCTGGGATAAAGCCCCACATTGGGCTCCTGGCTCAGCAGGGAACCTGCTTCTCCCTCTCCTTCTGCCACTCCCCCCACTTGCACTTTCTCACTCTCTCTCTCTGTCAAATAAATAAATAAAATATTTTTTAAAAAACTATACTCTTAAAAAAAAACAAATGAGCAAAGGGCAAAAAGAGAGAGAGAGGTAAACCAAGAAACAGACTCTTAACTACAGAGAACAAACTGATGGTTACCAGAGGGGAGAGAGTGGGTAGATGGATAAAATAGGAGATGGGGATTAAAGAGTGCACTTGTGTGATGAGCACTAGGTAATGTATGGAATTGTTAAATTACTATATTGTACACCTGAAACTAACATAACACTGTATGTTAACTAACTGGATCTAAAATAAATACTTAAAAAAAAAAAAAAACAGGAAGAACTGGGGAATCAGTTAAGTGAAAGCATGCAAATAATATTTTTGAATAATCGGTTATGATAGAAACATAACTTATTAAGATGACCTAAAGGTCTTTCATATGTCTTTGAGGAAATCAGTAAACCTTAATTTTTATAACCAAACAAAAATTATACCTTTTGACATGCAAATATTTGGAGAACGGGTTGCAAGCATATATACCCCTTCCTCTGTTTGCATATATAATCTATAGCTAACAAGGTTCAGAGCAGTTCTTCTTAACAATGTGAAAGACTCTTTCCTGGGCTATAATCCTCAGTAGGACAATGAGTAAAGCACTTATTAACCTACCTTGAGGTTGGCTTTCTTTCAGTTGACAGCATCTACAACTCAATAATAAAAAAACATACAATCTAATTTAAAAATGGGTAAAGGATATGAATAGGCATTTGTCCAAAGAAGATATACAAATGTCCAGTAAGCACTTGGAAAGATGCTCAACATCCTAAATCATCAGGTAAATGCAAATCAAAATCACAGTGAGATACAGCTTCACACCCCCTTGGATGGCTGTAATCAAAATCCAGGCAACAGCAAGCATTGACAAGGAAGAACTGGAATCTTCGTACATTGCTGAAGGGGATGTAAAATGATGCAATCACTTTGGAAAACTATGTTTCTTTTAAAAAGTTAAATATAACCTTAGCACATGGAATAAAAATTCTACCCTTGGCTATCTACCCAAGAACAATGAAAACTTACATTTGCACAAAGACTTGTATGTGAATGCTCAGAGCAGTGTATTCATGGTAGCCAGAAATTGGAAACCCAAATGTCTATCAGCTAGTGAACTGATAAAAAAACAATGTTGTATATCTATACATTAGAGTACTGTTGAGCAATAAAAAGGCATGAACTACCAACATACTACAACACAGGCAAACGTCAACAGCATAGTTTTCCAAAGGGTCTAGGCTGACACAGGTGGTAACCATATCTGTGAAACCACTTTCCCCAGCCCTCTCCCACTCCCCAGCCCTCTCCCATTCTTGTCAGTGCCCATCAGCACACCTTGGCATGGTCAGTGCCCCCCACCTCTGTCCAGATGCCTAGCTTCAGGTTCATGTGAGGACCATGAAGGTGGTCATCATGGAGCATATGGTTCCGCTTTGCTGACTTGGACCCGTTATTTGGAAACATCTTGTCTTAAATAGCATGCTATTTATCAAATTTCACTATCTTTCAGGAGAAGTTTGAAGAGGGGGAGAAAATCAGACATTTTCTTGATTTAATCTTACTTTCTCAAATTTGAGAAACTGTTTCATGACTTTACAATGGAAAAGAAGATTGCACCCCTTTTTGTTTTACTACATCCATAGGCACACACATTGTTGTGATAAATTAAATCTGGCAAGGATTAAAGGAAAATTCTCCCCCTAAGTGATCATGCAGCTTAAAACAACATCAGTAGGTCAACTAAGCCATCCCTCAGCCAAAGACAGACTGTGCTCAAACCACACCCAGACAAATGAAAGTTTATTCTATTTTTAAAGATTTCCAGGGGAGAGGATCATTGGAATTTTTGCCCCTAAAGGCATTTAGTCTGTCTGAGAAATTAATTTTACATAGGAACATGATAGAAACAAAGAGAACACGATTGTCTGGCTGCCAAATCCAAGGATTTTATTATTATTATTATCATCACCATTCTGAAATACAAAGGACAAAGTGGAAGATAAAATTCATGCACTGTGTCTGGTGTGTTTCCGATTAATGAAACAGACCCTTATATTTTATTAAGGTTAAGTAAGCGAGCCCGGCCAAGAAGCTGAGCTTTGCATTTTAATTTGGGGAATTTTGACAATAATAAGGCTGCTGAACATAAAGAAGTTAAAGCCAAGAACTGTTTTCTCTAGAATTCTACAGTGCATTTCTTCAGCTGTTACACTAAAGGAATTGTAGTTTAGCTAGTGAGAGAGAGTCTCATAAATTTAAAGTATTTATGGGGGCATTCTCAATGAGAGATTCTGAGATATAGAACATCCTCTAGCATAAATGGGAAAGTCAGCTCACAAACAGTTTAAAATGAGAAGGACCGGATAACAAAAAAAGTTATTTGAATATATATAAAACATATATAAGCTTCTGGGCATATTTTAATTTAGAAGAAATCAATGCTTTTCTAAAATAATTTTAATTACTCAAATTGCCCATTGTCATTACGAGCTAAGCCTCATTTTTTCTTTTTCTAATTAAGTGTGATCATTTGCTCAAATTGTTCTCTTCTCAGTGGGTAATAGGCACAAACCGACCTTGTGAAAAGGACTAACTTCGCAAAAATGACTATCTCCCCCCACCCCAGCTTGTGACTTAAAAAAAAAATTAAAAATGGAGGGGGGGCATGGAGAATGAGTCAGTGTACTGAATGCCCACTGGCAGTGAAAGAAAAAGCTTACTCCGGCATCCGTGATGTAAAGGCAAGAGTAGAGAGACGAGGGGGCAGGGGAAGGGGGGGAGCAGGTCTGCATGAGTGAGGAGCTAGCTTGCTGCCAGCTCCACCCAGATCCAGGGCCTGGGAGCCAGCAAAAAGCAGCTCTCTGCAGGAATCTCTCACTCTGTTCTCTTTGCCACCACACCCTCCCTTCCTCTCCCTTACCTTCGCCCACGTAGACAGGAGCTAACATATAAATAAAAGTATGAAAATTCCAAAGTCGAGTTTTGTCCAAGGTAAATATTTAACCCTTATCTCTCCCATATTTGCCATCTCACTCAAAAGGTATTAGCATATGTATTAGCCATTTTACTTCCTTGTAAGTCATCAACATTGGTATCCTTAAAGAAGAAAAGGAACATGCTGGGAATGGGAGACTTGAGCCAGTGTTCAGTGCACAGGTGGATGGGAAAAAGGGGGCCAGGAAATGGGGAAACCCAGGGATGTGGTCCTGAGGGGGCCTCAGGAGAGTCATCCCCCAGTGAGGATGGCTGGGACTGCAACCAAGAGACTCAAGCCCAAGAGCAAAGAGAAAGCAAGGCTGCCATTTGCTTACCTAGAATCCCAGGGACTGCGTCATCTGCCCAGTGCTCTGGATAGAAGTTGCCATGGAAAGACAGGCGTCTGGGCATTGGTGTCCAGGCTTGGCGCTCATGCCTTATGCATGCGCATAGAAACTACGAGCCCAGACCAGACTTAAGACACCACAAAGGAAGCTATACAGTTCTAAGAAAAGTCAAGATATAAACTGGCTTAGAAATCTTTGAATGCTTTAAAGCAGAGGAAAGCCAGAGAAAAATAGTGGTTTTCATGACTTCAATCATCAAGCATATTTTTTCTACAGCAAACCCATTGAACAGAGATGAAAATATTCTTTTCGCAGTTTGGTTAATTCACTGATGGTTTTTTTAAAAGTGTCATCACTGTAAGCTAAAGAAAATACGCAATGAGCTCTCACGACGCAAACACCACTATGGTTCCATCCTGGCAGGGGCAGGAGGGTAATTCTAGGGTACTGCGAACAGAAAAGCAAAGGGGAAGAAATATTCAAGCAAAGTAGGTCTTTGGAAATTATTTTCAACAAAAACCTCAGCAGAACTTGGCATTTCCCTTCAAAGAACCCAGTTATAAAAAAGAACAGAAACATAATTAAACCACCAAATGCTCTACACTTTTTTCCTATTGTAGTGATACCAGCCTTTCTTATTATCAAAGAAAATTGACATTGATTTCAAACCACAATTTAATGACACACCCACGCATAGCCCACTTCTACCCTCCCACCCAACCCCCCAGAAAAACTGCCATCTTTTTTAAAGGAGTTATTCCTTGCTTAGGCTTTGTTACATGCATCAACAGCTTAATTTTTGTTTGGAGTTTTTAAATGGCAGTTAGGAAACAAGAAAGGACTCACCTCTTTGAAAAGCAGTGCAATGTCTGGCCATGTGCTTATTCTGCTACCTGAGAAAATTATTTCAGATGGTCTGTTGTGGATTGCTCAGACTTGCGCAGCTCTCTCCCAAACAGGAAAAGCATGCCTTTCCTGGGGCAGTAGGTTGAGAGAGGAGGGCTCTGACGTAGAGGCAATGAGCACCTGTCCCCTGGGCTTCCAGTGCCTTCCTTCATCCCTAGCAGCCTAGACAGTTTAGAGTCACCCGTTTTCCCTCAAGGATGGGGACAAATTTGGGAATTTTAAAAGGAAAAAGTGGTCTATGGATATTTTAACCTCAGATAAAACCTGACATGGAGGGGAAGGGAGTAGGGAAAGATGGGGAAACATTTTTTACTAGTTTAAAACTTTGCACGATGCTTTGAAGGTTGTGCAATCTTAGTAATGGGGGCCACTTTCTACACAGTTCTAAATAAATTGTTAGTGTCAGAATGAATGAAATATGTGATATTTAGGTCAGAAAACCCTTGTTTTCAATCTCTCCTGTTGTCTTAGTTGATTTCTATGAAGCATGTTTTTCTGCAAAGTGAAAATTTGCCAAGAGAATGAGTAACAGAATTAGATGACCATGTTCTCAGACGACAATGTTCTCACGTAGAGCACCCACTGTGCGCAGCCCCGGCCAGCCTGCTACCCTCTCCCACCGCAGTTAGGCTCTGTGTTTCCCATGAGCATCACAAAGTCCTCCTCTTGCCCCACTGAGGTTGACATGGCCTTGGCTACAGTACAAAGGCAGAAAGGAGATGAAGGCATGGACAGAATCAGAAATTGGAAGAAGCAAACTTGAATTCCAGCAATCCAGCAGGACCAGCAGAGCAGTCCAGGGTACTCCCCATGACAGTACACGCCGCAGCCATCTGCCTCTGCCAGAGACCACCCCACAGTGGCCTCTTAACGACAGGCACGACAGGCATGTGCTGCTGGAGCTCAGCCACACCCGCGGCAGACACTCTCTTCCGCGGCGGTGGGTAGACCAACGAGAAAATAACTGTTGGCAAATAAGTTTATTTGAATCCTCTGAGAACAATAATAATATTAATACTTCCATTTGCGGGGATTCTAAACCATGTCAGCCATTGGGAAGGGCCCTTGAAAGACATGGTCTCCAATTAGAATGCTGTAAGATAAGTAATCCATTCCGTAGAACATGAAATGCTAAAAAGTTAAATGACTGCACTATATTCACACAGTTACCAAGTTGCAGAGGTTGTATTTGAACCTAATATTCTGACTCCCCCAAATTTTCACATCACTATGGATTTTATATTTTTGTTTTTTTTATTATTTTTTTAAGATTTTATTTATTTATTTCGGGTGCCTGGGTGGCTCAGTTGGTTAAGCGACTGCCTTCGGCTCAGGTCATGATCCTGGAGTCCCAGGATCAAGTCCCACATCAGGCTCCCTGCTCAGCAGGGAGTTTGCTTCTCCCTCTGACCCTCCCCCTTCTCATGTGCGCTCTCTCTCTCTCTCTCATTCTCTCTCTCAAATAAATAAATAAAATCTTTTTAAAATTTTTTAAAAATATTATTTATTTCACAGAGAGAGAGAGAGAACAAGAACACAAGCAGGGGGAGTGGGAGAGGGAGAAGCAGGCTCCCTGCCAAGCAGGGAGCCTGATGTGGGGCTCGATCCCAGGGTCCTGGGATCATGACCTGAGCCGAAGGCAGACACTTAACAACTGAGCCACCCAGGCGCCCCACTATGGATTTTTTAAATAATAATGCCGTCAGGAACTATTTATTGAGCACCCATTGTGAAGCTAGTCTTCTACTATGCACTTTATATATATGTCATATTTAGTAACAACATAATTTTTAGTATTAGATACTATTATTTCTATTTTTATTTTTATTTATTTATTTTTAAAGATTTTATTTATTTATTTGACAGAGAGAGATACAATGAGAGAGGGAACACAAACAGAGGGAGTGGGAGAGGGAGAAGCAGGCTTCCAGCTGAGCAGGGAGCCCAACGTGGGGCTCAGTCCCAGGACCATGGGATCATGACCTGGGCCGAAGGCAGGCGCTTAATGACTGAGCCACCCAGGGGTCAGAGCAAGGTGGTGGAGGAGTAGGAGACCTGGATTTCATCTGGTCCCAGGAATTCAGCTAGATAGGGATCAAACCATTCTGAACACCCACAAACTCAACAGGAGATCAAAGAAAAGAATAGCAGCAACTCTCTGAACAGAAAAGCGCCCATTTTCTGGAAGGTAGGACGTATGGAGAAGTGAATCCCAGGCGATATTGGGGAGGATAGACAGCGGGGGAGGGGGCCTCCATCAGCCGCTTCTGGCAAGTGATAGAGCCGCAGAGCACAAATCGGAACTTTTAGAAGTTGGCTCCGCTGAGGGACGTCGATCCAGTGGCTAAGCAGGGGGTGGAACCCTTGTGGGACAGTGTAGTCTCAGGACCCTCGGGGTCACAGAAAGACTGGAGGTGCCTGAGTGTGGCAGAGCTCCGAGGTATCAGAGCAGGGAAGCCGCCTGCAGAGACAGAGCAGAGGAGTGGGCTCTCAGCTCGGGGTTGTCATAAACCATGATCCATGGCACAGTCGGGCCCCTGCTCCTCCAGCAGGGACCCAACAAGCAGCAGATCCAGGGACACTCCCCTTCCTCCCCCAGGAGGAGCGGCGCAGGAGTACATTGCAGGGATCTGCTGGGTGTGGAGACTCCACATGGGGTCGGGTGCCAGAGATAGAAATGCTTGTTCACAGGCCGGGTGAGCATAGAGTGTGGCCAAAGACCAGGGAGACGGGAGTGATTGACTGCTTTTCTCTGAGGGCACACTGAGGAGTGGGGCCCCGAGTTCTTGGCTCCTCCTGGCGGAGATTGGGAGGCCCCCATTTTCACTCTCCTCCTCCAAAGCTGTACAGAAAGCTTGCAGGGAACACAAGCTCCTGAGAGCAAACCTGAGCACATTACTTAGCCTGCCCCGGCAAGGGCGGGGCAATTCCGCCTCCAGCAAAGACATTTGGGAACCATGGCAACAGGCCCCTCCCCCAGAAGATCAGCGAGAACAGCCAGCCAAGACCAAGTTTACTGATCAATGAGAACAGCAGAACTCCAGCACTAGGGAATACTGCACATAGAATTCATGGCTTTTCTACCATGATTGTTCAGTCTTTCAAAGTTAATTTTTTTTAATTGTCTTTTTTTTTTAATTTTTATTTTTCCCTTTTTCAACCAACATCTCATCAATCCCTTTTTAAAAAATCTTTTTTATTTTTCATTTTTAGAGTCATATTCTATCCCTTCATAGTAGTTACCATTATTTTTGATATATATACATAAGGTGTTCTCTCTTTAAAATTTTGAGATAGTTTCTTCTAACAGATCAAAATACACCCTAAATCTCTAGTGTATGGCTTTGTTCTAGTCTCCTGCCTGATCACATTCTCTCCCTTTTTTCTTTTTTTTTAAATCCTCTTCTTTCTTTTTTCAAACAACTTCTTATCTTATCAATTCCTTTTATAAAATTTTTTATAATTTTCATCTTTACAGTCATTTTCCATCCCTTTATCGTATCAACCCTTATTTTTGTACATATATAAGTTTTTCTTTCTTTAAAATTTTGGGAGTCACTTTCTTCTAACAGATCAAAATACACCCTAAATCTAGTGTGTGGCACTGATTTATAGCACCAGCCTGATCATATTTGATCATATTCTGTTTTTTTGTTTTATTCTGTTTTTGTTTGTTTTTATCTTTTTCTTTTTCCTTTTTTTTCTTTTTCTTTTTTCTTTCCTTTACTTTCTTTTCCCCTGGCTTCAGGGCTTTTCTGATTTGTTTAGAGTATATTTTCTGGGGACATTGTTACCCTGTTAGCATTTTGTTCTCTCATTCATCTATTCTCCTCTGGGCAAAATGACAAGATGGAAAAAATCACCTCAACAAAAAGACAAGAGGTAGTACCAAATGCCAGGGACCTACTCCATACGGACATTAGTACAATGTCGGACCTAGAGTTCAGAATCATGATTTTAAAGATACTAGCTGGGCTTGAAAAAAGCATGCAAGTTATTAAAGAAACCTTTCTGGAGAAATAAAAGAATTAAAATCTAACTAAGTTGAAATCAAAAAGGCTATTAATGACGTGCAATAAAAAATGGGGGTGCTAACTGCTAGGATAAATGAGGCAGAGGAGAGAATCAGTGATATAGAAGACCAAATGATGGAAAATAAAGAAGCTGAGAAAAAGAGAGATAAACAACTACTGGATCAAGAGGGCAGAATTCGAGACATAAGTGATATCATAAGACAAAACAACATTGGAATAATTGGGATCCCAGAAAAAGAAGAAAGAGAGGGGCAGACGGTATATTGGAGAAAATCATAGCAGAGAACTTCCCTAATTTGAGGAAGGAAACAGGCATCAAAATCCAGGAGGCACAGAGAACCCCCCCTCAAGATCAATAAAAATAGGTCAACACCCCAACATCTAATAGTAAAACTTATGAGTCTCAGAGACAAAGACAAAATCCTGAAAGCAGCTCAGGAGAAGAGATCTGTAACCTACAATAGTAGAAACATTAGATTGGCAACAGACCTATCCACAGAGACCTGGCAGGCCAGAAAGGACTGGCAGGATATATTCAGAGCACTAAACGAGAAAAATATGCAGCCAAGAATACTCTATCCAGCTAGGCTGTCATTGAAAATAGAAGGAGAGATAAAAAGCTTCCAGGACAAACAAAAACTAAAGGAATTTGCAGACACGAAACCAGCCCTACAAGAAATCTTGAAAGGGGTCCTCTAAGCAAAGAGAGAGCCTAAAAGCAACATAGACCAGAAAGGAACACAGACAATATACGGTAACAGTCACCTTACAGGCAATACAATGGCACGAAATTCATATCTTTCAATAGTTACCCTGAATGTAAATGGGCTAAATGCCCCAATCAAAAGACACAGGCTATCAGATTGGATAAAAAAACAAGACCCATTGATATGCTGTCTGCAAGAGACTCATTTTTGACCCAAAGACACACCTAGCTTGAAAGTGATGGGGTGGAAAACCATTTGCCATGCTAATGGACACCAAAAGAAAGCTGGGGTGGCAATCCTTATATCAGACAAATTAGATTTTAAACCAAAGACTGTAATAAGAGATGAGGAAGGACAGTGTATCCTACTTAAAGGGTCTTCCCAACAAGAAGATCTAACAATTGTAAGTATCTATGTCCCTAACATGGGAGCATCCAATTATATAAGACAATTAATAACAAAAGCAAAGAAACACATCAACAACAATACAATAATAGTGGGGGGCTTTAACACCCCCCTCACCGAAATGGACAGATCATCTAAGCAAAAGATCAACAAGGAAATAAAGACTTTAAATGGCACACTGGACCAAATGGACTTCACAGATATATTCAGAACATTCCGTCCTAAAGCAACAGAATACACATTCTTCTCGAGTGCCCATGGAACATTCTCCAGAATAGATCACATCCTAGGTCACAAATCAGGTCTCAACTGGTACCAAAAGATTGGGATCATTCCCTGCATTTTTTCAGACCACAGTGCTTTGAAACTAGAATTCAATCACAAGAGGAAAGTCAGAAAGTACTCAAATACATGGAGGCTAAAGAGCATCCTACTAAAGAATGAATGGGTCAACCAGGAAATTAAGGAAGAATTTTAAAAATTCATGGAAACTAATGAAAATGAAAACACAAATGTTCAAAATCTTTGGGATGCAGCAAAGGCAGGCCTAAGAGGAAAGTATATAGCAATACAAGCCTTTCTCAAGAAACAAGAGAGGTCTCAAATACACAACCTAACCCTACACTTAAAGAAGCTGGAGAAAGAACAGCAAATAAAGCCTAAACCCAGCAGGAGAAGAGAAATAATAAAGATCAGAGCAGAAATCAATGACACAGAAACCAGAAGAACAGAAGAACATATCAACGATACAAGGAGCTGGTTGTTTGAAAGAATGAACAAGATTGATAAACCCCTGGTCAGACTTATCAAAAAGAAAGGAGAAATGACCCAAATCAACAAAATCATGAATGAAAGAGGAGAGATCACAACCAGCACCAAAGAAATACAAACAATTATAAGAACATATTATGAGCAACTGTATGCCAGCAAATTAGATAATCTGGAAGAAATGGATGCATTCCTAGAGATGTATCAACTACCAAAACTGAACCAGGAAGAAATAGAAAACCTGAACAGACCTATAACCACTAAGGAAATTGAAGCAGTCATCAAAAATCTCCCAATAAACAAAAGCCCAGGGCCAGATGGCTTCCCAGGGGAATTCTACCAAACATTTCAAGAAGAATTAATACCTATCCTTCTGAAACTGTTCCACAAAATAGAAATGGAAGGAAAACTTCCAAACTCATTTTATGAGGCCACCATTACCTTGATCCCCAAACCAGACAAAGACCCCATCAAAAAAGAGAATTACAGACCAATATCCTTGATGAACATGGATGCAAAAATTCTCACCAAAATACTAGCCAATAGGATCCAACAGCACGTTAAAAGGATTATTCACCATGACCAAGTGGGATTTATCCCTGGGCTGCAAGGTTGGTTCAACATCCACAAATCAATCAATGTGATACAATACATTAATAAAAGAAAGAACAAGGGCGCCTGGGTGGCTCAGTTGGTTAAGCGACTGCTTTTGGCTCAGGTCATGATCCTGGAGTCCCTGGATCAAGTCCCGCATCGGGCTCCCTGCTCAGCAGGGAGCCTGCTTCTCCCTCTGACCCTCCCCCCTCTCATGTGCTCTCTCTCTCTCATTCTCTCTGTCTCAAATAAATAAATAAAATCTTTAAAAAAAAAAAAGAAAGAAAGAACAAGAACCATATGATCCTCTCAATAGATGCAGAAAAAGCATTTGACAAAGTACAGCATTCTTTCTTGATCAAAACTCTTCAGAGTATAAGCATAGAGGGTACATACCTCAATATCATAAAAGCCATCCATGAAAAATCTACAGTGAATATCATTTTCAATGGGGAAAAACTGAGAGCTTTCCCCCTAAGGTCAGGAACACGGCAGGGATGTCCACTATCACCACTGCTATTCAACATAGTATTAGAAGTCCTAGCCACAGCAATCAGACAACAAAAAGAAATCAAAGGCATCCAAATTGGCAAAGAAGAAGTCAAACTCTCATTCTTTGCAGATGATATGATACTTTATGTGGAAAACCCCAAAGACTCCACCCCAAAACTGCTAGAACTCATACAGGAATTCAGTAAAGTGGCAGGATATAAAATCAATGCACAAGGGGCACCTGGGTGGCTCAGTTGGTTAAGCGACTGCCTTTGGCTCAGGTCATGATCCTGGAGTCCCGGGATCGAGTCCCACATCCGGCTCCCTGCTCGGCAGGGAGCCTGCTTCTCCCTCTGACCCTCCTCCCTCTCATGTGCTCTCTGTCTCTCTCATTCTCTCTGTCTCAAATAAATAAATAAAATCTTTAAAAAGAAAAATAAATAAATAAATAAATAAATAAATAAATAAATAAATAAATAAAATAAAATCAATGCACAGAAATCAGTGGCATTCCTATACACCAACAACAAGACCGAAGAAAGAGAAATGAAGGAGTCGATCCCATTTACAATTGCACCCAAAACCATAAGATACCTAGGAATAAATCTAACCAAAGAGGCAAACAATCTGTACTCAGAAAACTATAAAATACTCATGAAAGAAGTTGAGAAAGACACAAAGAAATGGAAAAATGTTCCATGCTCATGGATTGGAAGAACAAATATTGTGAAGATGTCAATGCTACCTAGAATGATCTACACATTCAATGCAATCTCCATCAAAATACCATCCACTTTTTTCAAAGAAATGGAACAAATAATCCTAAAATTTGTATGGAACCAGAAAAGACCCCGCATAGCCAGAGGAATGTTGAAAAAGAAAAGCAAAGCTGGTGGCATCACAATTCCGGACTTCCAGCTCTATTACAAAGCTGTCATCATCAAGACAGTATGGTACTGGCACAAAACAGACACATAGATCAATGGAACATAATAGAGAACCCAGAAATGGACCCTCAACTCTATGGTCAACTCATCTTCGACAAAGCAGGAAAGAATGTCCAGCGGAAAAAAGACAGTGTCTTCAACAAATGGTGTTGGGAAATTGGACAGCCACATGCAGAAGAATGAAACTGGACCATTTCCTTACACCACACACAAAAATGGACTCCAAATGGTTGAAAGACCTCAATGTGAGACAGAAGTCCATCAAAATCCTAAAGGAGGACACAGGCAGCAACTTCTTCGACCTCACCCGCAGCAACTTCTTCCTAGAAACATCACCAAAGGCAAGGGAAGCAAGGGCAAAAATGAACTATTGGGACCTCATCAAGATAAAAAGCTTTTGCACAGCAAAAGAAACAGTCAACAAAACCAAAAGACAACCGACAGAATGGGAGAAGATATTTGCAAATGACATATCAGATAAAGGGTTAGTATCCAAAGTCTGTAAAGAACTTCTTAAACTCAACACCCAAGAACAAATGATCCAATCAAGAAATGGGCAGAAGACATGAACAGACATTTATCCAAAGAAGACATTCAAATGGCCAACAGACACATGAAAAAGTGTTCAACATCGCTCGGCATCAGGGAAATCCAAATCAAAACCTCAATGAGGTATCACCTCACACCAGTCAGAATGGCTAAAATTGACAAGTCAGGAAATGACAGATGCTGGGGGGATGCGGAGAAAGGGGAACCCTCCTACCTGTTGATGGGAACGCAAGCTGGTGCAGCCACTCTGGAAAACAGTATGGAGGTTCTTCAAAAAGTTGAAAATAGAGCTACCATATGATCCAGCAATTGCACTACTGGGTATTTACCCCAAAGATACAAATGTAGGGATCCGAAGGGGTACGTGCACCCTGATGTTTATAGCAGCAATGTTCACAATAGCCAAACTGTGGAAAGAGCCAAGATGTCCATCAACAGATGAATGGATAAAGAAGAGGTGGTATATATATACAATGGAATATTATGCAGCCATCAAAGGAATGAAATCTGGCCATTTACAACGACGTGGATAGAACTGGAGAGTGTTATGCTGAGCGAAATAAGTCAATCAGAGAAAGCCATGTATCATATGACCTCACTGATACGAGGAATTCTTAATCTCAGGAAACAAACTGAGGGTTGCTGGAGTGGGGGGGGGGAGGGATGGGGTGGCTGGGTGATAGACATTGGGGAGGGTATGTGCTATGGTGAGCGCTGTGAATTGTGGAAGACTGTTGAATCACAGATCTGTACCTCTGAAACAAATCATACACTATATGTTAAAAAAAAAAAGAAGATAGCAGGAGGGGAAGATTGAAGGGGGGAATCGGAGGGGGACATGAACCATGAGAGATGATGGACTCTGAAAAACAAACTGAGGGTTCTAGAGGGGAGGCGGAGTGGGAGGATGGGTTAGCCTGGTGATGGGTATTAAAGAGGGCATGTTCTGCATGGAGCACTGGGTGTTATATGCAAAGAATGAATCATGGAACACTACATCAAAAACTAACGATGTAGTATATGGTGATTAACATAACATAATAATAATTAAAAAAAAGACTGAGCCACCCAGGCACCCCTTATTTCTATTTAAAATCTCCTAAAAAGGTAAAATGTTTGATGACCTAGGTAGGTAAGGTTTGGGGATAGTTATAATTATCCTTGTTACAGTGGCCATGATGGATCTTTGTCTCCTCATTTTGTTCAGGGAATAGACTGCATTTAATGTTGTCTATGCCTTGACAATTCTTTTTTTTAAATTATGTATTTATTTTAAGTAATCTCTGTACCCAACATGGGGCTCGAACTCACAACCCCGAGATCAAGAGTTGCACACTCCTCTGACTGAGCCAGCTGGACACCCCAATGTCTTGACGATTCTATAAGGCTTTCTAGAAATACTGGCTAACATTGTGCTCTTTGTGCATCTTTTACCCACAGGGAATAATGACTGCATTAAACTGATGATATTGATTGAGAGAATAAGTTTTAGAGTCATCCCAACCTGGTTTAGAATCTAGGCTCTGTCACATAAGCTACATGACCCTGAAGATACTATTTAATCTTTCTTAGCTTCCATTTCCCCATTTGTAAATTGTAGGTAATAATACCTAACTCGTAAGTATTCTTATTGTGCAAATAGAATCAGACAATGTCCATAAAACACTTAACACTGTGTCTGGCATGTTCTAAGTGCAAAATAATTGGTAGTTGTAGTTATTTTACAACACCAAGTAATCACATTTTATTGACTGCATCAGTTACAATTCAATAGAGCTGCCTTGAACAGAAAAAAAAAAAATTGTCATTGCATAAAGAAGAGAGATGCAAACTTCTCTCTCATGGAAAAGCAGCACAGACTAGTTTCCAGGACATCTATGGTGACTCGGTGGTATCATTAGGGAGACCAAGGATGTTATCTTTGTTCTATCATCTAGGTGGTGACTTTCATTCTCAAGGTCAACTCATGGTCCAAGGGGACTTCTATGGCTTAAGCTAGCACATCTGAGTCTTGGACCTAAAGGAGAAAAAGCCTGCATCAGCTCCATTTAAGCTCCCTTTCCAAAGTCCCATGCAACTCATTTGCTTCTACTTTTTTAGTTCCATGACCTTGACCTTAGTTCCATGATCTTAGTTAGTTCCATGACCTTAGTTCCATGACATGATCTTAATTACATGACCACACTCTGCTACAAGAAAACTGAGAAATGTTCTCTTTTATTCCAGGAAAAATTATGCCCTGCTAAAAGTATCACAGTTTGTTTCTAAGAAGAGAAAGATGGATGTTGGAGGAAGCAGCTGACAGTCTCAGAGACACTGGTAAGAATAATAGTTCCCCGATCAGAGCATGTCAGGGCTGATGGAATATTAGCGATCCCTGAGTTCCATTATTTCATTTTAGAGATAAGTAAACTCTCATCCAGGGAGATAATAGGATGTCTGAGGGATTGCATGGTGAATCAGTGGTGGTGCCCAAATAGAACTCAGATCTCTGATTTCCAGGGGGTCCAATGGGCTTTCTGTCAAATTCACTGTCATTCTAATAAGTGACTTTGTTTTTATAAAAATCCCCTTTTAGAGAGATATTACCTAAGTCTTTATTTTAAAGCTTCTAATACTTGTTTTGTCCTTCACATTGGTTTATGGCTGGTCATGAGTCAACGTAGAACATATATGCCATTGTAAATAGTCTTTGTAATCACTAAGGGTCATTTTACCAGAGGCAATGAATACAATCCTGTCAGTTGCTCCATAGATATTATTTTCATACTCTTAATTATTTAATTATTTTAAAAATCTTCTTCTGAGTCCATTTCATTATTCTTTCAGTCTAAAATGTATCCTATGAAGATATAGTTTGCCCTTCCTGAGGTGATAGTTTGTGGAAATATTATGGGTCTGTCATTTGCAAGCTTGTATTTTTACTAAAGGAAACATGGCTCTATCTCATTTAAAGTAAAATCGGTGTACTACTAGAGTCTATTTGATATCTTCGCACTCCTGAGGGCCCTTTTAATAGGCTTTTAAAGAACCTTTTATTTCTAGAAATAAGAAGCTATGTATTGCTTAAAGCATCCTACTACAGGGCCACAAACAGTGAAAGATTAGAATTGTTTGGTCCAGGCCAGTGATTTTTATATGAATCCTAAATTAGAGTGAAGTCTCTAGCTCCTAATTAAAGAGTTTTTAATCTCAGGCAAAGAATGAAAAGCACAAAAGAACATGTGGCATAAGGAAAGAAATTATAATTATTTAGTAGGGAGGAAGCTGTGTTAGAAAAAAAAAATCAGTGCAGTCGCATTAACTTGTCATACCTTCCAGGCATGTTTCAAAGGGAGACATAAGAATTCCCTTCTGCTCTCTAGAAACCTGGATCTACCTCAATCACAGATTTCTTTGAAAATTATTTAGTAGGGAATTCTAAATTTTAGCAATATGTCTTCTCATGGAAGATGTTGATTGATCCTAAGTTAGTAAATGAAAGAAAAAAGACAACAGGCTGTAAAGACAACCTAGAAAAGGATCTTTTTGTTTGAATAACATACATAAGCATGTATATTTTTTAATTTTTAGAAGGATATATATGTAGATATGAGTAGTAAATACCTTGGGTGGTGGAATTATGAGAATTTTTTCCCCTTTTCCTTGTTTATTTATATATATTTAATATCTACTATTTTTCTAAGAGAAAAAAATAAATGTTTATGTTTTAATTTTAAAAGACACATCTGATGATGAACAACTGGTTTTGAAAGAAAGAAATAGCTTAACTCCCAAATGCGCATTCTCATGAATGAACCAAATTCATCCAGTGATGGATTTATATTGTGTAGACAAAATATCTATATGTACTTGAAAAAAGTATGGCTCCGTTTATCCAACAAAACATTTACCTCTTCTAAGCTGTCAGAATTTGTCTACTCCTATTTCTCCAGAATTCAAAGGGAAAAAAGAAAAAAAGCCTCTTTATTTTTCAGATGTCCACAGGAAGGAATCATTACTTTTACTATGGTATATTGAGGAACAAACGAAAAATAGAAAAGTACTAAGTTCATATGAATTTATTAGTGTTTAAAATGAATTTATATTCCATTATCTTTGAAAAGTGGTAGCACAAGTAATTGACATATATTATTTATTCAATCTATAAACGATGGCAATGTTCTTGGCACATAGTTAATGATCACTGATACTAATTCCAAACACCCAGAGACCTGAGGTCCACAATTTGGGAACGTCTGGTATATTCACTTGGGTCCTTGCCCTTTCCACCATGTGTTCAACTTGAATTATCTGCATCTTAATTAAGAAAAAAGCATTTTTTTTCCCCAGAGATCGGTCTCATCCTTATACCTGCATTCGCCTTTGGCCCATGCTTTCTCTTACCTGCCTGCCTCCTGTCTCGGCCAAGAAGGAGATGGTGATCAGCGGGGGAGATCCAGAGAGAGCCAAAAATCAGAGCACAGAATGAAAGAACAGAGAGTATTAGGTGATGTCTCACATAGTACAGATCAAACAGAAGTGCTGGCCTTGTGCTTCAAAGTCCTTCTCCCAGGTGTTCCACAGTGCCCTTGCCCTTGAGCTGCCCCAATCATAGACCACACGCAGTCTTCATTGCAGGCACGGTATTTCAAATCCTTTTGTGCTTTGTCCTTCTTACATGTGTAATAGAAATCTAGCTTGAGCATAGACTATGTTCCCTCTGTGTCCGTTTCTGGTCAAATGTGATAAACTGAGAGCAGAGCCCTATTGAAGTCTATTCCTATTGGGCTGAGAATCTTCGTGGAAAATAATTCAGCTATTTAGCACTCAAACCCTTGGTCAGGTGTAGAAGATGCGCAAGTCTGCCTCTGTGAGGTTTCTTTGACTACATGGTCAAGGATCCTTCTAAGACAGAACTTCTCCTACGCTTTATGAGCTGGCTGGCTACAATTCTTAGGAGACTCAAAAATGAGTAATGATTGGGGCGCCTGGGTGGCTCAGTCGTTAAGGGTCTGCCTTCGGCTCAGGTAATGGTCCCAGGGTCCTGGGATCGAGCCCCGCATCGGGCTCCCTGCTCGGCGGGAAGCCTGCTTCTCCCTCTCCCACTCCCCCTGCTTGTGTTCCCTCTCTCGCTGTGTCTCTCTCTGTCAGAAAATAAATAAAATCTTTTAAAAAAATGGGTAATGATTGAGTACTATCTCAGTTCAATTTATTCCCAGCCCATTTTCAAAAGAAAAAAAGCTGTGAGTCAAAGGTGAAAACTCTGAATCCTGAAATCTCTATAAATCATTGGGACACAGTAAAGTCACTTCAAAAGCCTCTCAAGTAGATGATGACTCAAAGGGAAACAAGGCAAAACAGCAGGTAAGTCAGGCAAAGATCAGAGTGCCCAGGGCTAAACAGATGATGATACAGAAAGGTAGACTCTGTGCTTTCAATTTAGATTTATTGGTTTCTGAAACAACTTACCAAGTCATAAGCCACCAAAAAGAGAGAGCTGATATGCCCACCCTAATATGATTGAGCCTCTCTGTGGCCAGCTTGCTTGCCAGGAGAGTAGCTGGTAGATGGTAACCATTCTCTTGTCATATCTGACTTGTGAAAAGTTAAGGATGCTGCACAAGGCAGATAAAGCAAAGGTTCCCAAACCCCTCAGATGTTATACCAACAACTTCTCCTCCTCCTCCCTCCTCCTCCTTCCTCCTCCTCCTCCTCCTCCTCCTTCTTCTTCTTCTTCTTTTTTCCCTCTTAGCTGTTAAAATTGTACCGAAAGAACTCACTCTTAAATTATGCTAAATTCCTTCCCTAGGCAATTCTTGGGCTTCATCATTCTGAATGTCTGTCTCCTTTGATTTCATGATTCCAGTAATTTATTGTGCTTTGCAGGGATATTTTACCAGAGAATGTGGCTTCTCCTAAGTTTATCCATCATCTGCTTGTGTATACTGACCTGTAAGTGGGCAGAAGACTAGGTGCCAGGACCCAGGCTGGATCATTTCCTCCTAAGGATTGGCTGCTGAATACTGTGCAGAGAAATGCCATGTCTAGTTCGCACAGGCAAGCTTGCCGAGAGCCCAACCAGACCCACAGATCCCCGATTGCCTTCCCCTGGAACCTTTCCAGAAGCTTTGAGTGAGACTTTCATCAAGCCCCAGGCCTGTGCCTGGCCCTCTCTATATGCCTTCCCCGGAATTATGGGAGTAAAATGTCCAGAAGCAAATGTACCATGTGGAATGTCTAGAAGAGAGTATAGGAATTTTATAAGGAGAGAAAAAAACCCAGAATAGGTTCCACCACTGGGTTAGTTTTCTACTGCTGCTGTAACAAATTGCCACAAAATTAGTAGCTTAAAACAATGTAAATACATTATCTTACAGTTTTTCAAATCAAGTCCAAAATCAGTCTCACTGGACTGAAGGCAAAGGGTCAGCAGTGTTGGTTCTTTCTAGAAGCTCTAGGGGTAAATCCATTTCCTTGCCTTTTCCCACTTCTTTTTTTTTTTTTTTTTTTTTTGCCTTTTCCCACTTCTAAAAGACACCTACATTCCTTGGCAGGTCGCCCCTCCCCCATCTTCAAAGGTAGTGGCTAGCATCTTGCTTCTGTCAATCATTGTACCTTCTTCTGCAATCAAATCCCCCTCTCCCTCTCTCCTGTAAAGACCCTGTGATTACATTTAAGACCCACTGGGATCATCTCTCCATATGGAGATCCTTAACTTTATTATATTGGCAAAGTCCCTTTTGCCATATGACATCATTCACAGGTTTCTGGGATTAAAATGTGGACATTTCTGGAGGGGTTATCATTTAGTCCAGCACAGGCAGCAAATAAGGATGTTTATGGTTGTGTTAGGCAGGTCTCTTCAAGAAACATAACCAATAGGATATATGTAAAATATATTATACATTAATTAATACCACATTAAATACCTGAAAAGGTTATATTAAATCTCTTTCTAGACATATATCATAATATATAAATATTATTATAATTATATGTTAGACATATAATTATATCTCTTACATGAATTCTCTTTCTAGATATATAATTTAGAAGTATAGTTATATATTACTATAATATATATGTAGAAAGAGATTTAATGTAGGGTGTTGGCTCACCTGATGATGGAGGCTGAGAGATCTCACAATCTACCACCTCTGAGCTGCAGACCCAAGAGAGCCAGCGGTGTAGTTTGGGAGCTCAAAAGTTGGAGAGCTGATTGTGGATCATGTATACTCTAGTTCTAGTGGAAAACCTGAGAACAAGGAGTGCTGCAGGCAGAAGATCTATGTCTCAGTTCCGTCCATCAGGCAGACAGCAAATCCAACTTTCCCCTCCCTTGTTGTTTTAGTCCACCTTCAATGAACTGGATGACACCCATTCACACTGCAGGGTGGGGGCGGGGGCGTGGTGGTGGTGATGGTGGATGTCTGCTCTACTCAGTCCACATATTCAAATGCCAACTTCTCCCGGAAAGACCCCCCAAAAATGTTTAACCAGCTCTTTGGGCTTCCCTTGGCCCAGTCAAGTTGACATATAAAATTAACCATCATAATAGTGCAAGATATTTTATATTCTAATAGACATTTTATATTCCATAGATATACAGCATATGATTCTTGGGCTGCAAAAGAGCCTATATTTTACTGTTAATGGAAAGAAAATAGACAAATCCTTGTCATCTACACATAATTTTTCCTTGGACTTACAGTGCAGACACTGATTAATGCAATTGGTAGACTCTAATTTCAGACTTTATTTAAAGTATTCCTGAGTTAACCAATTAATTGTTTGTCTACCTTTTTCTTATTTTGCCTTGTAAGGTGGATCTGTCCCACTCCAATTGTACTAAATGAGTTCTGAATTATTAAAATCCGAATGGACTTGTGGCCATTGACTTCTGTTATGCAAAGATCTATAATTCATAAGGCATCTGCTTCTGTAGGTTGGAGGGTGGTGGCAGTCGTTGGATACATAGCACAAACCCCAAAGAATTATCAAATACATAGAGGAATTTGTAGCACATCACATATTTCAGGTTTGTTAATGAAAATTGGATGTGAAAAAAGGGAATGAGAATGCATTAATACATTTTTCTCAATGGACACTGTTATTCAATATTATAAAACCAACGAATCAACATTTATGTAATTGAGAATTTTTATTACATCCTGAAAGGCAAAGGCTTTTAGTCTATTAAAAATTTATAAAGGCCTTTAAAACATCTTTTAAAGCCAGACTAACTATAACTGTTATTTGAAGTCAATACTAAAAACTTAAAAAAAAAAAAAAAGCTGCAAACTCATAAGATAGTGGAATGTGGTAGAAAGAATATTAGATGTATAGAAAAATGTCATAGAATTTTAGCTCTAATTATGTGATTTCTAAGTTGTGCTCATTAAGATAAACAGTTTGATTTCTCTAAGCTTCAGTTTCCTTATTTATAAAATATGAATTATATTGTCTCCTTCAAAAGATTATTGCAATAAGTAAATGAAATATTGTAGGCAGTCTTGTGAAATGCTAGAGAAAAACTAAGATGTTATTGTGAAGGGCCCATCATGAAATATAGTTTAAAAATAAATACATTGTTAATTATACACACACACACACACATACGTATATATATTTGGTAGTTTAAAACATTTTGGCTGTTCTTAAAAGTTATAATAGCAAAACTTATTTGTATCCTGAGGCCATCTCTAAACTCACTATGTTTGTCAAGTTATACTTTATCATCTAAAGAAATACCAACTTCTAGAAACTGTGCCAAAGTAGCTAAGATGAATGACATCCACGTTGGCCATTTTATTCGGGGTACAAGTGGTCTGAAGAGTAGTTACAAAGATAATTACATGACTGGGAGTTAGAGTGGCAGAGACACTGAGGAGAAAACCACAATTTAAGCCACTGAAATCTACAAGTGTTCTCATTTAATACATACATAGTGTCTTAATTTAACACGTATTTCATGAGCAGACTATCCAATGCCAATTCCCAGAATATGAAAAGATAATAACAGTAAGCATTATAAACCCTGAACAGTAGGAGTGTTATAAGTATTTAGCCCCATGGCTCACTGAGCGTCGCCCAGACCTGTGCCTTTCAATCACCTAGCTTACCTCTATTCAACAACCAGAAGGTTAATGCTGCCAAAGATGGGCTTCCTGGGCTCTAGCCCCGGGCCACAGCCTGGGTCCCTTCTGATTGGTCCACATCTGTGCTGCCCCAAGTGTTCCATGTTCAAAATATCTGCTCACTTGTAGACCAACGACTGTCCCTCGGCTGTGTCCAGAGGTCTGCCTTCCGGACACCTAACTGCACACACCTTTTCCGATTTTCCATGAATCTGGGATTTCTGTTCATTACTGTCCCATTAGGGGCATCATGCATAGTAGTCAGTCGCTAAATAATTATTGTGAAAACATTCCCATGTGTCCTACTTTTAAATAAATAATCTTAGCTCCTTTACTTTTTCACCCAGATATTATGTTTTACATGTTGTGAATAATTTAGCCGTAGTGTTTCCTATCCCTGGAATCTTTACAATTATTCACAATTCTCTTCAAATGAGCAAATTAAATCTGTAAATAATTTTTACTAGTCACAAACCCCAATCTGAACATACTGTAGATCATTGTGTTCTAACCAAGAGAGTATAAGCTTGAGTTGTTTACTTATTCATAACAAAACTAATAAGGGTTGTAAAAAATGTGCATGCTGTTTATCAACTTCCTCAGAGATAAACACTATTACTACTTTCATCATATGCTTTCTAACAATTTTCAACATAAAAAATTCAATCTTATTATACATGTTTTTCTACATCTTGCATTTTTCTGTGACAACTTTTTGTGGACCAATTTTCACGTCAGTACAACTAAAGCCCTGTTGGTGGTCATTTAGGGAATCCAATTACAAAAACATTTTAAAAATATCCTTTAATAGTCACCTTTAGAGTGATTGACAGGGGGTGCCTGGGTGGCTCAGTCGGTTAAGCGTCTACCTTTGGCTCAGGTCATGATCCCGGGGTCCTGGGATCGAGTCCCCACATGGGGCTCCCTGCTCAGTGAGGAGTCTGCTTCTCCCTCCCTGTCCCCTGCTCCTGCTCTCTCTCTCACTCTCTCTCTAATAAATAAATATTTTTTTAAAGATTTTATTTATTCATTTGAGACACAGAGATACAGAGAGAGAGAGAGAGAGAAAGCATGAGCAGGGAGAGAGGCAGAGGGAGAGGGAGAAGCAGGCTCTTCGCTGAGCCAGGAGCCCGATGCGGGGCTCGATCCCAGGATCCTGGGATCATGACCTGAGCCGAAGGCAGACACTTAACCATCTGAGCCACCCAGGAGCCCCAATAAATAAATATTTTTTAAATTTTTAAAAAATAAAGTGACAAGAATGATAAAATATTAATATACATATATTTACATTTTTCTCTAGCCATGTTTTATTAGACTAGGTAATGTTTCTTTTTATGCCCTGCTAAAGGCTCTTGTTCTACAACAACACAGTACAGAAAACATGCTAAATTTATTTAAGCTTATTGGAAATCTAGTGATAGGCTACACAAATTTCAAGAACTATTCTTGAACTAAATTACATATATTCTTGAGTGCTGGATTAAAAACCCTAATCGACATGGTGACTTAAAAAAAAAAATTACATAATGCACAAGGAACTCAGCAAACATTCATGCAGAGCCTAGTTTGTGCTCAGTACTTTTCTATGATACTCAGATAAGATTCTTTGTCCTCGCGTATTTCACCACCTAACAAAGACCATAATCAATTGGACAGGTATTTAATTTTGGATAGATGGGGAGGTCACTGTATTAGAGCTGTCACCCAGTGTTTAGGAACCCAGAAAAGAGGTACCTAGTCCACCCCAGGGAGGACAGAGAAGATGCCTCAGACGATGAGTAGGATGAAATGGGGTCAAGAAGGGGGCATGGGAAAATGGGCCATGAGAATGGGGAATTACTCAAAAGCCCAGAGATAACAAAAGTCATGATATATTCAGGCCCCTGAAAACAGCGGATATTAAAGGAGTAGAGGATATTAAAAAGAAGAGTCAAAGGATGAGACTAGAAAGGGAAAAAGGAACTACCACAATTCCCTATAAATTATAAATACAAATACTTCTTTGGGAAAGTAAAACTTATTAAAGTAAGATTTATGCATTATAATATCATTAACAATATTTTTCTCTCATGCAAATACAAGGGTTTTAAATGATATATTACTAAAACCCAGAGAAGTGATTAAACATAAACAGACTCTCCTAAACTGATAATGTGATCCAAAAAATTGGATCAAATATGGAGAACAATCTGATCCTATATGGCAAGAATATTTAACAGTTCTCCCACCCTTTTATCCAAATGAATGTTTCATTGGATAAAATTTGACACAGGGTACAATCATATTCTGGTATGCTTAAATTTTATATAATTAAAAAGGAACTAATAAGATTTAAATACACAAATGTTCATCAAAGAATTATTAATAATAACAATTCCCCCCAAAAAGGAAACTATATAAATGCCCAAATATAGAGAGTTAAAAAAATTATGTTGTTTAGTATAATTAATACTTCCATTAAATGCATTTTATTAAAGGTATTAAATTTTACTATAGCATGTACAGTTTAATTTTAATTTGATAGTAATAAATATAAAAATTTTAAATAAAATTAAATATAAAAGCCAATACAAAATATAAAACATAAATATGTATCTGTATATTTTATCTAAAAGGATTTATATGAAAATAAGTAGTGGTTATTTTTCAGAGCTGAGTTAATTTTTTATTATTTCTCCCTTTTTTCTGTATTTTCCTAATTTGTTACAATGAGCGTGTATTAATTTCATAATTAGAAAAAAATTCCTCTAAAATTGAAATAAAGAGCACACAGATAAATAAATACCCAATGTACCAAAAATGAATTCCATCTCACTGTAATAAATTCTCTGTTAGTCAATGCCTTTATTGTGTATCAGCTCTGTGGATTGAACAAGGTCATTACCTACATGCCATTCATCAAAATGAACGTTTAAAACATCTTTCTATTTAATACTGTTTCAAAGGGATTTGGCAAAATGCCTGCTTGAATGAATTATTAAATATGTCCATGAGGATGCTGGTTTGATTTTATAAGTCTACTTCAGAAGACAATGAATGCAGGCACCACAACATTCTCAAGTGAATTATAACCAATTTGCTTCCAGTCAATGGTACCTTGATGGCCCTCATATAAACTATGTCAATACAATCACTCTAGTGGATCTCCATCATTGGAATCTGACTCATGGGGAAAATACTGCCTAAATATTTTCAATTCCTGTGGCCATTTTGTTTGTTTAAATAGAGATTTTTCAACCCCTGAGAAAAGAGCTCTTATCATCTAGGGCTCTCAATGACCACCAATGTTTTTATCACACTTTAAATGTTTCAGTTAATTAGATAAAATTAGGGTGCTAGCTTCAACCAAACTGGCCCTGTAATGTAACCTTTGTCAAAGAAGATGCCTTGAGAAAAATAAACATAGTAACTATGTGTTGGGTGGCACTGAGTTCCAAGGACTTAGTAGACACGATCCCTCCTCAAGACGAACTCACACATGAATGTTTATGTCAGATCCAGTGGGAACTCAAATACAAGAGATGGCTCTTAGGAAGGGCAAGGAATTGGAAATTCACTGGGGAGCCATGAAGATCCAAGGCTGGTATAACATGATACAAGGAAAAGGAGGCATTCAGTTGAGTTGGAAACGAATTTGAACATCCTGATCGAATTTTCCGAAACTTAAGTGTTATTGCATTTATCCATGAAAACATAAAGAACATTTTCTTATCTTTGATCCCCTCCTTTTTACCTATTCAAGATATTCATTCAGCCTTCAACTAATTTTATCAGTGCTCTAAGAATCCCACTATTTTAGGAGCGGCTTTATCTACCTAATCTTATTTTATTATGAAATATTCCCTTACTGTGAAAGAATTTTGTGGAATTCTTTACTAAAATGGGAATTATTTTTGAGGATTTTCAATAATTTCATGGATAAAGTCTAAAATGCACCTGGGGTTGTTATAAGTCAAGGATGGGAGTTACCAATTCATACACCAGTGCAATGGCTAAAGGGAATAGAAATGTGATGCTCAAATCAAGTGTCTCTGCAAGGAATAGTGCCTTATTCGATTGTATGTTTTCATTTTATAGAAGAATATTGCAAGCTTCCAAATTGGGTATAAAATGACAAATTGTCACATGACAACTTTTATCTATAAGACAAGGGAGTTGAACAAAATTATTTCTAAGTTCCCTTCCATTTTTAAAATATCATGATTCTACCTTTTTACTCAAAACAAAACATTAAGTAATAGCTCCCAACGCTATGGCAGCCCTCCCAAGAATGCTTTTTAATGGCCACAGACTGTCAACTATCATTTTCCATGTCAATGGCCCAGAAAACGTCTTGAGGTCCATTTGGAACTTATAAAAGTGGGGCAGTAGAAGCACAGACTAAATACAGCTTTCCTTTTGGAGGTTGCTTTAGAGATGGTTTTTCTTTTCTTTTTTTTTTTTTAATTTTATTTATTTATTTATTCATGAAAGTCAGAGAGAGAGAGAGAGAGGCAGAGGCAGAGGGAGAGAAGCAGGCTCCCCGCTGAGCAGGGAGTCTGATGCGGAACTCGATCCCAGGACCCTGGGATCATGACCTGAGCCGAAGGCAGACGCTTAACCATCTGAGCCACCCAGGCGCCCCGAGATGGTTTTTCTTTGAATAACTAGAGAAAGCATATCTTAATGGAGTCTCAGTCTTTTGGCCAAACCACAAAGATGTTCATCATCTTTACAAAGAGAAGTGAGTCATTAAAGTAATGATGACCCATCTTTTGCGCCAGTTTTCAGAAAGTAAAATGTATCTCAAGATATTCCTAAGAAGTTGCCTTGGCCGGGATGAAACTGGAACATGAATGTTTTCTCAGTGGTGGTAGAGAAACAACATTCTCCTCCTCTGCAAGTATTCAGTTGCCTTCTAATATCTTCTGGAAAATGGAGAAGCTATTCAAGGCTAGAAGGGAGTGAGAGGACAAAGGAGAAAATGGGAAGTATTAGATGGACTCGGAATCCTGCATCTGAAGGATCCAGCAAAAGTGTCCTGAAGATGTTGTGAGGCCCTGAGCACAAGTACTGCACTGGAAAAAAAAAAAAATGTACTGCACTGAGACCCAAGTAACCTCACAGGGACCAGCCACACAGAGTCTCCCTACTTCTGCAGAAACATGGCAGCAGTATCTTAAAGCAGTGGCTGAGGACCTAGGGACAGCAAACCTCCAAGAAGCATCTGGAAGAAAAGAACACTAAGAGCTGTGTTCCTGAGTAAATCATTGCCTCTCTGGGGATTCTTTTTTTTTTTAAGATTTTATTTATTTGAGAGAGAGACAGAGATAGCAACAGAGATAGTGAGAGAGAGCATGAGCAGGGAAAAGAGGGAGAAGCAGGCTCCCCGCTGAGCAAGGAGCCCGACGCAGGGCTCTGTGGGGCTCCATCGCAGGACACTGGGATCATGACCTGAGCCGAAGGCAGACGCTTAACTGACTGAGCCACCCAGGTACCCCCTCTCTGGGGATTCTTGATATCACTTGAGAAGGGATTGGCTGTGAGGGTTCTGGCTGGGCAGGTGGCCATTTGCAGCTACGTAGTGTTAATACGATCGCATTTTACTTGCAAGATAATGAAGATCAGAATATTGATACTAAGTAGTAAATGAATTTCAAAAGCAATTTAAAGTAAGTTTTACTATCGATGAGGAGGCAGATACCCTTTGTATTGGTAAACAAAGAGATTAAATTTGAGACCAAACTAAAATTCTTTTTGCAGAGTGAGTTAAGCTGAAATTTTAAAGTAGAGACATAGATTATTATTTATGTGCAAATATCATTGTTATATGTTAAGGAATTGCTATCCCTGGCCATTAACTATGGAAACTGGACAAACCAATTCAACTCTCTGTCCTCAGCTTTTTATTACAAAAATAGAGAGATAAATATTGTGATAATGTGATCCTCAAAAATTCCTGTTAAGTTCTATATTTCAAATATTCCATGATTCTGCCAACTGCTTCTAAGAATGAATATATATATATATGTGTATATATATATGTATATATATATATGTATGTATATACACACACACAAACCCACACAAAGATACATATAAATTTGAATACATATAATTTCATAAATATATGTAATCAAAAAGGGGTTGGTAGGGGCACCTGGTTGCTCAGTCTGTTAAGTGTCTTGATTTTGGCTTAGGTCAGGATCTCAGGGTTGTGAGATCAAGCCCCACAATAGGCTCCACGCCTGCTTAAGATTCTCTCTCTCTCTCTCACTCTGGCCCTACCCACCCCTGCTCCTATGCTCAATCTCTCTTTTTCTCTCTCTCTTAAAAAAAAATGGGGGGTGGTAATTGGGAGTTTAGTCCTTTGATTATTTGGTTACTTTTGATGTTTTGCATCAACAGTTATACTTATCAGTATCCCTGGAGAACTAGTAAATTCCTATTACAGTTTGTCTGACCCTTAATATCCTCAAAAAGGATATTAATCAACATGCCTCACTGCAGACATTTTTAAGATTTTTTTTTTTTTATTTACTTGAGACAGAGAGAATGAGAGAGAGAGAGCACATGAGAGGGGGGAGGGTCAGAGGCAGAAGCAGGCTCCCTGCCGAGCAGGGAGCCCGATGCGGGACTCGATCCAGGGACTCCAGGATCATGACCTGAGCCGAAGGCAGTCGCTTAACCAACTGAGCCACCCAGGCGCCCCACTGCAGACATTTTAAAAATCAATACCTTAATGTTCTGATGTTAGTCTTTATTTTTAAATATTACCTCCAGATAGACCTGTAGAAGTATGAGAGCTTTCCTATTTCTAGCCTATCTGAATTTTGCAGTCTCATCTTCTGTACCACCGTCACACATTAAGACTGAAGAGAGACTTGGCCTCCTCTATATAGTCTTCCAACTGAAAGAGAAAAGGAACCCAAACACTGTGCTCCTCCAGGAGGGGCAGGCTCCTGAATGGAGTCGGAAGATCTTTTTTGTTTGTTTATTCACACATTCAGCACAAATCACCTCGATAAAATTATTGTTTCTGGTCTATGCTAGTTTATTCATGCAGCATTGAAGCATATTGAGTCTCACTGAAAATGAAATCTTAATTTGCTTCCCTAATGGAACTCATTTTTCTTTTAAGCTCTGCCTTTGATTATTACCTTGTGACACAGGAAAAGCAGATAAAACACTTTAATTGATGATACCTCCCTGATATTTGTTACACCTGCTATAGAGTAGTTATTCAACTATAATAACTGCTTATTAAAATGAAATGCAATAAATACTAGAAAGTCTGTAAGACAATTTAGCTACTTAGGAAAGCTATGGTCCGTTAAGCTACCAAGAGCAAAGATCTATCTGTCTCTGTATGAGATCTGCGATGCAATCCCATGTTATTTTGTAATGCCCTGTGTTGTCCTACCCTCAGTTCAGTTATTAGCAAACAGGTGTCCTCATTATACAAAAGGTCTAAATGACCATAAACTTCTCCCCGGATGGCGGAGAAATCAAAGACTCGGTTCTCATGGAGAATCACTCTGTCATGGAGATGACCATTCAACCCCAGCCTGTGTGGGAAAGGTCTGCTTTCCCATACGTCATGCCTGCCTGGGGAATAGACTTTCCTTTGGAGACTTCCATGGCATTAACGATAAATTCTGTCTACAGTGAATAATTCCAAGGCTCACCCCAGCCACAGCCTTGCGCTGTCTCTGCTGATGTTCCTCAGCTAGATGCAGGCAGGGAGGACATGCTGGTTTCACGGGAGATGATGCTACCCTTAGTGACAAGGAGCCTACCTACGAGGGAAGGGGAAACAATCAATTTTAATAAGCAAATAAGGCAGCCGACAAACTTTTTGACTCTGTGTTTCCAAGGAAATTGGCTTCTACAGGGGGAAAGGAGACTCTACTTTTGAACTTTTTTTTTTTTTTTGGCACCATCTAGAAAGTACTATATGCTGGCTAACTGAACATAATTAAAAAATATCTTATCAAGTAAAAAAAAAGAAATTACATAATCAAAACAAGAGAAAGTGCAGAAGGGGTTCAAGAAAACTGAGGTTTGTTTTCCCTCTGTCTCCATTTTCTGAAGTCATGTCTCCTGCCCAGCTCACTTATTCTCTGGATCCCATACTTCCTAGTTTCTTTATGTTTGCAATTTTAATGATAATAATTGCCTCAGAAGTGCTGCTGTAAGTTCTGTTAGGAGAGCCTGATGGCTTTGAAGAAAAGTTTTCACACATACACACACACACACGCACGCACACACACCACTGATTATTCATCTTCTTAGCCCAAAGGTCAATTACTGATATTTTAACAAAATCTATACAATGTTTGTGCATTGCTGGTCATTCAGATATGTAATAGGCTGGTTATATGTTAACTTAGATATTCAACAGCAGGCCATCTGTGCTCTGTAAACATTCTCAGGTTGATTTTTAGTAGAACTTCCTGAGATTCTTTATGAAAAGACTCCTGTGGGAGAAGTGTTGGGTCAGGTGTATGTGAGCCCACTGATAACCCATATGTAAGTGCTGGTGTTTTATTTCTTTCACAAAAAAACCTCTTCAGTACATACTACAGAGGAATTTATGAAGGACTCTTCTTGACTAACTTTGTTCAGTGAACAGAGATTTGCCCTGTTGCTCAGCTCAAAAATAACAAGAACTAGATCTAAAGTACATAATTGGGATTAAAAGTATACACTTCCTAAACAAATTTGGCTTTCTAGAATTGATACGTATAAGCTCAAGTCTTATCACCTTACATTAATGCACTGAGAAAATTGAAACTTTCTGACCCTTAATTTTTTTTAGCAATTAACTGGATTAGAGCAGGCATCCTTACCCAGCCCTCCCTGCTACACTCCCATTCCCACAGCTCCCCAAAACCATCAACACCAGTAGACTGAAAGAGGGAAGCAGAATCCATGGATAGGCTTAGGAGGCTCATTAAAACACTGAAATTATAGGCTGAATGTTTTTTTCTTACCTTTATGTATATTAGGGCTCTTGTTTGCAAACAATAGAAACCAGTTCTGGTGAGCTTGCGTAGAAAAGGAATTTACTGGAAGGATATTGGATAGTTCACTGAATTTTCTAGAATGATGTAGAGTCTAGAAGTCATTCATAAAAACAAGGGAAACTAAGCATCCAAAACAATAGTGAAAATCACACCCCAGGAAGGCACTGATTAGGACCCCACTGCTAGTACACACACTTCCCTACTGGTCTGGAACGTTAAATGCTGCCCCCACTTGTGCCTCCAGAATAAATGAGAAGTTATCCCTGTCTCTTTGTATCACTAGCTCTCGATACAAAGTCCCAGAGCTAGGCAAGATGATTCAATTGGCAGAGCTTAGGGTGAAAGCCAGCTTTCTGTCTATGGAGGCTCAGAGAATGCAATGGGACTTTGCAGAATCTGAGTTCCATTCTGTGATGGGGCTTGACTTACCCAGCAGAAGACACTGAGCATCTTGAAAGAGAAGAAGGAAGGAAGGAAGGAAGGAAAGGAGGGAAGGAGGGAGGAACCTATTGAGAAGACAAGTCATAGCTTTTATCAGATTCTTATAGATACTGATTATCCAAACAGGCTAAGAATCGTTATATTGTATAGAGTCATAGAAGGGATGATTTACCTCCAGAAGGAACTAGAGACCCAAAGTGATTAAGAGATCACACATGCCCCCCATTAGCAAGATCAGCACAAAGGCTAGAGTGTAGGGACTCAAAAAAGTGAAGCTGGTTTTGCTCAAACAAATTGAGTCGTATTTATAGATTTTCAATTTGAAATTTATATCTCCCAATTACTTTTCAGTTTATGAAAACTGTCAAGTTTCTTCACTGGTCACCAAATAAAGAAAACTTGTTGGCAGACACAGAAAAGGTCTTCATCTTGGGGGGGTGGGAAATAAGGTTTTTAAAAACTGGATATTTCCTATAAGTTACTCTTTCTTTCAAGACCATATTAGAACAGACAGATGCCACAGCATAGCAGTCCCCCCTTATCAGTGGGGGATACATTCCAAGACGCCCAGTGGATGCTTGAAACTACCAAGAGTTCAGAACCATATGTAGGCTATGCATTTTCCTACACATACATACCTACGGTAAAGTTCAACTTACAAATTAGGCATAGTAAGAGATTAAGGATAACAACTAATAATAAAATACAACTATTAAACAAACTGTAACAAAAGTTATGTGAATATGGAGTCTCTCTCCCTTAAGATATCTTATTGTACTGTACTCAACCTTCCCGCGATAAGGCAAGGTGGTGAAATGGCTACATGAGATGAGGTGAGGTGAATGGCGTAGGTGCGGTGACGTAATGTTAGGCAACTATTGACCTTCTGTTGATTCATCAGAAGGGTCATCTGCCTCTGGGCTCTGACGGACCTCTTGAAAACAGAAACTGTGGAAAGCAAGACCATAGATAAAGAGGGATTTCTGTATCCACTTGCTTCCAGTAGTGAAGATGCAATTTGTTTTCTGGATCCTATGCGGTTCTATATAAAGTCGTCTATCTTTAAATCAAAGTTTAAGTAAATGAGCTCAACAAAAACTTAGTAGCAGATTCCTAGTCATTTGCCTTATAGAATTTCTTCTTTTTTTTCTTTCCTTTTCTTGTTTTCTTTATTTTTCCCTTCTTCCTTTCCTTCTTTCCTTCCTTCCTTCCTTCCTTTCTTCTTTAGTATATTTAAGAAATGCACATAAACATATATGTGTGTTTCTGTTTTGCTCCCTCTATACCCACAATGGCAACTGGTCACAGTTTGACCTTTCATTTATGAACTGATGTTTAAAACCTGGGAAAAAATAAATTTCTCAAAAACAGTTTGATATAAATACTAGTAATAAACAGAGGAACAAAACTGACAGGCAAATATAAAAATATAGATCTTTATTAATCTTTATTCAAGTTTTTCAGAATGCTTTAATTAACCTATAAAATCCCATAAAGACCTATGAAGAGAAAAATAAATGTTCCTCATTTTATGTATCAGAAAACCAAGGCAAAGGAAATAAAGTCTTTCTTTGGCATAAATTGTCAAGCAGGGGACTACAAAATAATAATCATAGTAATAATGTAATTCAGGCCTCTAGACAAAGAACAAGGCAAAATCCTAGTGTGATTGTTTCAAATAGGTATTAAATGAAATTAATAGGTTGATATATGGGAAATCATGGTCAGCTGGGGCTTGAGTAATAGATTGGAGTAAGCAAGGCAAAGAGAAGGAGAGTGGTATGTAATTGGGCAGTTTTCATAGGCCTCTATTGGGTTCAGGAGGTAGCAGATCTGCTAGAATTTAAAGAAAACGTGAAGATCTGAAAACACATCTTTGAGTAAGTATAAGGTAGTTCTTAGGCATCACACCAAGGAGCTTGACTCTGGGAAAGTAGTTTATCAAAGCTGTCTTTCGCAATGCTATGTCTGGGATTTCCATGAATAGATGACCTAGACACTGACAGGGAGAATAAAAAGGAAGAGGAAAAACTTACAAAAATATTATAACACATGTAATACTAGTAATGCCTGTCACATTTCAAATTTATCACCTAAATTTACAAGAAGTTGAACCAGGTCCCAAACTCAAATGTTCCAACTGCAAATTATGGGCTCCTGTACCTATATGTTATGTCATATACATTGTTTTAAAATGGGAGTTTGTGTTTGTAGTGACATGAGTTTTGAGTTTGAATTTGTACATGAGTTTGAGTTTGAAGTGACAACAGAGCATCATTGATTCAGTAGCAGGGATAAAACTCAGAATAAAGGTAAGACCTAGCGATATATATTTCAGGGGAAATTAGGAAAAGTAGAGTTTCCAGAGATGACATCCGTCTTTGCAGTGAAATAGGATTACAAATTACTTATGGAGGGAGGAAGACAGAGCTGCTGGTTCCAATCAATCTACATAGGTCTGGAAATCTCTCAAGCTTTTAAGCTTGGTGCAAGAACAAAGAGGATTGATGGGGGGTGGGGGAGGGGTGTGAAGTGGATATTCCAGGATTGGCTCAATGATCACAATTAAAGGTTAAGAGAAAAAGAAGTCTGTGGGTGTTGGTGTGAGGTCTTCCATGAATTGCTCACCAAATGATGAAAAGGTTGAAATGGACCACGTGCTCCTAGAGCTGTGTCTCCAGTGTAACCTTGGCCGGGGATGAGGAATTCTTAGCACCATCACTGAGCTTCAGGAAATATTGTTAAAGTCTCAGCCACCAGTGCACCCTGTGGGGCCAGCAGCTGGTGACTGGCATCAATTCTGAAAGCTGCGCTTCCAGCTCTGAGTCACCTAAAACCTTAGATGGGTCTATATGCACTAGAGTATCCAGAGTTCAAAGCATCAGATAATTTTCAATCACAAGTTTAGCCTCAGGGAGCATTAGGTTAACTGAAAGTCAGCTTTGCAAAATCCATAAAATAGAATGAATAAAATAAAATGAGAAGCATGAACATAGCAGTCACTGGAGAGGGAATTTATGTTCTCTATGATACATGATCCAGACATTTAAAAAGGAAAGATAATGTAAGACTTGACCAAAAAAAAATATTTTTGAAGAAAGAGTTTCAAGAGATTATTTTAAGTGCCTATTACACTTTATCTATAAAGGACAATTTCAGATATGCTATGAAAAATGGCTATTAATTTGGTCAGAATTATCTACTTTTATTTTATTGGTGACTGATCCACTAATAAAAGATACTAAGAAAATATAAGCCTGCTTTGAAGCAAACACATGAGAAGACTTGGAATTTACTAGCCATCATCCTTAGTCCTGGTTCCAAGCATTGCAACCTTGCAAAAAAACAAACTTTTATCAGTGAGGCCACAGGAAAAATTATGGGGAGGCTCAAAGAGCATTTTTAATGTAATTGCTGAGGCCCAGTGGAGAACTGAAAGAAAGAAAGAGAGAAGGAAAGAAAGGAAGGAAGAAAGGATGGAAAGAAAGAAAAGAAAAGAAGAAAGAAAGAAAGAAAGAAAGAAAGAAAGAAAGAAAGAAAGAAAGAAAGGAAGGAAGGAAGGAAGGAAGGAAGGAAGGAAGGAAAAAGAAAGAAAGAAAGAAAGAAAGAAAGAAAGAAAGAAAGAAAGAAAGGAAGGAAGGAAGGAAGGAAGGAAGGAAGGAAGGAAGGAAGGAAGGAAGGAAGGAAGAAAGAAAGAAAGAAAGAAAGAAAGAAAGAAAGAAAGAAAGAAAGAAAGAAAGAAAGAAAGAAAAAGAAAGAAGGAAGGAAGGAAGGAAGGGAGAAAAAGAAAGAGGAAAAGAAAGAAAGAAATAGAAACCGTATTTGTCAAGAATGTATTTGGGAGTTCCCTCAGCAATAGTCATCTGAAATACAATCTGAGAGTGAAAACGATGCACTCAGTTCCTGCTGAGACCTTACTCAGTGTCTGTCCAATTAACTTAATATTTCCTTTAATTATGTCCACACCATTAAAAGGTATTCATTTTATGGGCTGCGGGATGATAAAAAGGATGATTATTTTGCCCATATCTATAATAGCCATGGAAGAAGCACAGCGCTTCGGTGTCTCACACGCACAGTTCATAAATTGAAGAACAAACTCTGTGTCCCCAGCCCCGCCTTCCAACCCAGAGGCAGGAAGGAAGGCAGTATTTCGACCAGAAGAAAAAAGCAACTCGCCAGCTAGCAGGCCAGCAGGTGCAGTAGGATGCTCTGCGTAAGGAGAGAGCTACAGAAGGTGCGAGGACCGCCCTCCCCGCGCCTCCATTTCCAAGAATCACATGTCAATTGCTTCTGTGGCTGTCGGGGGCTGTGCGTGAACTCAGTGTGATCAAGGGAGGAGAGTTTCTCCTTTCTGATAAACTGTGTGTATACACACCACACACACACACACACACACCTCCTTTTTATTCACTAGGAAATGAGAAATATATTAAAGGGAAAGTGAACCTGTCCCTGGGGAAAGGCTTACAAGCTTGAATGAAATAACAAGTCGGCAAATGGCTAAGAGCTGGGTTTTTCCGTGGGAAATTTGATGGATTTTAGATCACGAAGCAAGATACATGGTAAAGGTTTGTGGGTTTTTGTTTCTACTTAATTTAGTTAACAAATATTCGCTGATCCTTAATGGACGTACAATTGTCTGGGGCTACAATCACAAGGAAGACATAGTTTCTCTCCCTCAGCTTACACTGTAGAAAAGAACTATAGTCAAGTTACATTACTGGTTCTCACAAACCCAGGAAAAGTTATTTTATTCTATTTTCTCTGCAAATAAGTGAGAAGCAGAAGAGTGTTGAATAGCTTAGCATTCATGCTTACTCCTGACTCTCTAAGGACTTTGCTGATCATCAAAGACAAGGCTCAGTCCCACAAAGAACACAGTATGGTCCAGAAACAGACATATAAAAAAACACGGTATGATACGTGCCAAAAGAGAAATACGGAGCACATACAGAGGCGAGGCAGCAAATGACAAATTCTGTGTGCAAGGACATCAGGTTGGGTTTGCTAGACTGAGATACGGGAGCTGGTAGAAGGAGAAGGAGAATTCCAGGCAAGGGAAGAATAGTCTCAGGGCCAGCGCAGTAGTGGGTCTAGGTATAATACTTACTGAAGAGTGGACATTGACAAGATACACATATTCTCTGTTTCCATACCACAGAAGAAAAAAACAAGAATGTGTACAGTTCCGGACACCAGAGAAATCATAACCACTTACTTTAGTTCTAGACAACCTCAGCCCTCATTTTGATATACGGTAGAAGAAAAATATTTTGTTTCCATGACAGTCCCAATTTCAGTAGAAAAATGCAGCTGAATTCCCTCTAAAAAGGAGGGCATGAGAAGGTAAATTTGCATTTGCTGAGAAGCAACAGTGCTATGAACAGAGAGCAGTGTGAACTTTTTTTCTACAATAAAAATATGATGAAAACTAGACTAAAACCATGTTCCTATTCAAAATAAGAAATACGTACAGGGGCGCCTGGGTGGCTCAGTCGTTAAACGTCTGCCTTCAGCTCAGGTCATGGTCCCAGGGTCCTGGGATCGAGTCCTCATCGGGCTCCCTGCTCTGCGGGAAGCCTGCTTCTCCCTCTCCCACCCCCCCTGCTGTGTTCCTGCTCTCGCTGTCTCTCTGTCAAATAAATAAATAAAATCTTTAAAAAAAAAAAAAAAGAAATACGTACATATGTGATACTCACGTAAATCTATATTGCAGTGTCATAGAATTAAACGGGCATTGAGTGAAAATTTAAGATTTTCAGTTGAGTAGTGTCAGAAAGTCTTTCTTGTATCGAACATAACAAACCTAATTACCTTGGATGTAATATCACATCAGACCAACAGAGTGTATAATATTTTCTAAGCTCTTAGCAAACTCTAAAATTCTATAAATGTGTCTGGAATGCCTAAGTGTGTCCTACTTTCCAAAGTCTTTTCCAGACCAATGGCTACATGAAGAATATCCCCATAATCATTTTGCATGGAATTATTTTGACCATGTGTTCAATATCTCCAGATCAAAATTATATAGTGTAGATATACTGCCAATGTTTGTATTTGGAGAAAGAGATTAATTTCCCTTTCTTCACAACTACCCACAGCTTCTTTGATTCAAGTCATTTTCTCATACAAGTATTTGCTTTTCCTGAATTCAGCCGAACCATGAAATATAGGTGTATTCAAAGTGCTTTTAAAATTGGAAATAAATAGTACGTGAGACCATATGACTATGGCTTTTATCAAAAATCTTAATTTAGTTTTAAAAACCATGTCAGAATTACACTCTTTTGAACAATAAATGTTTGTTTTTCTTCCCCAATACCACAGTGGGGACACATTTTCTAATTATCTTGCAAATAAGTAGTGCACCAACACCTGAAGGTCAATGGATCCATGACAAACTCAATGGCCACGTGGTTTGAGTTTTGTGGTTGAAGATTGTATCAGATAGTGGTGGAGGCAAGAAATTTGCCAAAAGTATAATAAAGGGACTATTTATAAGGTGAAGGCAGGTTTATAGGACACTGTAAGAGCACTATTCTGGAGAGAGGAATGGTGAAGTACAGTTACCACTCTAGGCCTTGAGCAGGAACAAGAAGGAGCAGAACCCTGAGAGAGAGGGAAAGAGAGAGAGACAGGGAGACAGAGAGAGTGAGTGAGCACTCTCGTATGCAAGAGAGCTTTGTAGAAGAAATGCAGTCGGCTTACTACATACCTTCCCATGGCTCTGTAGGTTGCACCCAACACATAGCCTGAAGATGAGAAAGACCCATTGATGTGAAGCCTAGAGGTCAACCTCCAGAGCCCAGAGCAGGGTGGAGAAGGGTGGTGAGTGAAGGGACAAAAAGAAGGTACACTACACAGCAATGGACTTACTTTTTAGGACTTAAGTTTCAACTCCTACCCTTAAATATGCCAAAAATAGATGTTGAATTCAAATTTTCCAAACTTTTTTTTTTTTTTATCCTAAGGACTTAGACATTTCCCACCATAACCAGGGGTTTCTTAATATTCTTAGTTTTTATTCCCAGGTCCACAGATTCATTTATAAACATAGCTTTTAAATTTCATGGAAATAGTCAAGGTGGTAGATTTTCAGAATAAAACAGTTTTCTACGGGGCGCCTGGGTGGCTCAGTTGGTTAAGCGACTGCTTTTGGCTCAGGTCATGATCCTGGAGTCCCTGGATCGAGTCCCCTGCTTCTCCCTCTGACCCTCCCCCCTCTCATATGCTCTCTCTCTCTCATTCTCTCTGTCTCAAATAAATAAATAAATAAATAAATAAATCTTTAAAAAAAAAAAAAAACAGTTTCCTACGTACTGCAGCTCTCAGAAACTTTGTTGAATCTTGACAAATATCTCCATTGGAATTTCTATCATGTCTTTTATGATTCAATGGCCTCTCATTTGCATGTATCATAAGTTAATTTGTAACATCATTAGCTACCTTTATTAGTCCCTGGATTATCTGCTTTTGCCAGCAGGTGCATTTTTATATACTCCAATGATCTAGGTCTCCCCTGTACCTAACAGGAACTCATTACACTTTTGTCAACTGAGTCAGCATCTTTAGTGTGAATGATCTGGCCAGTTTCTCATCTTATGAAATATCCATAACCTTCAAAAACTATTCCTATAAAAAAGTATTTTTCTCCATTGAAAAAGTCAGGTCTTTCCTCTGAGATAAAATCTAAATTGATATTGTTGAAACTTTTCAGACACATCAGGTCATACAACCTAGATACTATATTCCTAATGCTCCTGCATCACTTTTGAAACTTGGGTCATAAACACTATTCCCACCCCCTTGAGTATATCTTTCTCTGAAATCTTATCCCATTTAGAGTAAAAAGGTTGGAATAATATAAAGATTGCTGATTCTAAATTATATGGTGTTTTAATTTTTAATAATTATTTTATGTATGTAACTATTTTCTTGGTAGTGAAAACTACCTACAAGGTCGGTAGTATGCCAGATTCTTGGCAGAAGCATATCCATATCAACGCCAATTCAGAGCGAAAAGATGTGACTTTTTTTCCAACAACTTCTTTTTCATATTTTGGGCTGAGCTGTGGAATAATGTCAGCAGAAACAGTTTTGGTCCATTGTTTGCCTACATCTCAGTTTAGATGGTGGTACTGGGCATTTGTCATTTTACCCTTTGAAGTCTCTGCTGTATCTCTTACATGAAGGATGTGTTGCTTTCTTGCTTTTTTTTTTATTGCTCCACTTTAAATTTTTCATTGAAATATATTTAAGATATAACATTCTACAAATTTAAGATGTACAACATGTTAAACTGATGTATTATATATAATAATATGATTGTCATGTAGTAATAATTAGCACCACTGTCTATCACATTACACAATGATCCTTTCTTTTTAATGGTTAGAAGCAGTGAGTTCTAGTCTCTTAGCAGGTGTGATGATTATAACACAATATTGTTGTCTATATTCCCTATACTGTGCATTCGATCTCTAGTGCTTATTTATTACTCATTGCAAGTTTTTACTCTCAAACACCTGTCCTATCCCCCCATCCCTCACCTTTGGTAACCACCATTTTGCTTTCTGTTTTAAGAGTTTGGCTGTTTTAGATTCCACATATAATATCATACAGTACTTGTCTTTCTCTGTCTGACTTATCTCACTTAGCATAATATGTTCAAGGTCCATTGAATGAGTCAAGGTGACTATTTAACATATCTTTAAAAGACAAGACAAAGTGAGTTTCCTCAACTCCAAAGTTTAAAGGCTTTAAAAGATGAAATGCACATAATTTTCTTAAGCTACCTTTTGGTTTTCTGAGTTTTTGGTGTTTTTTTATTCCTTCCTATCATGAGCTTGATACATCAAGGAAACTTGGAGTGTTGGAGGCATCACAGAATGGAATAATTCCACACTCTTGGAATTCTCATTTCAGAATTATAGTAAGTTCAGTGTTACAGAACATCTCATCTTAGATTCAGTTAGAGCAATGGCCAAAAAGATGCTCTGTTGAATCATAGAATATTTACTTTACTTCTCCTTCCAAAGTATGAAATACATTCAGAACTTAACAAGGCATTATATGCATGTATAATTAACATTTAAAATCTTACATATTTCAAAATAGTCTCACAACCCCACAACTGAGAAGAACATGTGTCATTTTAACCACAACTGCTCTATTAGAGGCAGGAAGGATTGAAACTTGAAAATGCCTAAGCAGTTTGTTTACTGTAACACCACCATAATAGTAAAAATAACCCTTTGTACTTTCATCTGAGGATGCCAAAGAATTTGAAAACATCAATTCAGTAATCGTCACAAAAGCCCTTCGGTTTAAGTTAAGATAAAGTGAACGCCAAAGTGAAACTCCTTTCCACGTTATACATTTTTTCTCATAAGAGAAAAGAGGCTGACATTTGCCTCCAAATTGAAAATAATGACAGCCCAGACCTTTCAGTTCTTATTAGGGTAACAAGCCAAAAGTCTTAAGAAAAGGTGTTTGTGATTTTTAGATTCAGGAGATGCACCAGAGGATAGGGGGAAAAAAAATGACATTAAGTAGTTTTTTAAAAAACCATCATTTGTTTTATTCCTTAAGAAAACACTGTCTCTGATGTTCTGATAAGAGTTGCTGATGATACACACACACACACACACACAATGGCCATATCTCTCAGCCCCAGCAAGTTTCCCTTCTGAACTAACAGTATCCCTGAGAAATGGGAGTTTTGCTTTGGTAGGCAAGCATGTAATTTCAGAGGACAGGCTGTTACTGACATTGGGGTGCCTATTTTCTCACTTGTTTGTGCATAGCAGACTTCCCAGTAAAATCTACAGTTGATCCAACATCAGAGGATTAAACCCAGATGCTGATGAATCAGAGGTATTCATTAACTTAAGGATACTCTGATGTCAGTGCCATAAAAACAAGTTCAAGAGAATATGACAGCTCAACTGGGTGTACTCTGTGGGGCTAGGATTCACAAAGGCCAACACCAAAGGGATCATTCTATTCTCAACCATATGCTCTTCACTTGGTCTTCCCAAAATGATAGCCTGGTTCAGATTAACCATTTCTCAAACTTGTGACTTTAACAAAAACAAGTTGACCTAATTTCAAACTATATTACAAAGCCATGACGATCAAAACAGTATGGTACTGGCATAAAAATAGGCACATAGACCAAAGGAACAAAATCAAGAACCCAGAAATAAATCCATATATATAGGGTCAACTAATGCATGACAGGGGGGCCAAGAACACACAATGGGGAAAGGACAGTTTCTTCAGTAAATGATCAGGGAAAACTGGGTATCTACATGCAAAATATGAAACCGGACCCCTATCTCACATCATTTACAAAATTTAACTCCAAATGGATGAAGGACTTAAACAGAAGAACTTCTGAAACCATAGAACTTCTAGAAGAAAACAGAGGAAAAAATCCCTTTGACATCAATCTTGGCAATGATTTTGTGTATATACAAAAAGCACAAATAACAAAAGCAAAAATCAACAAGTGGCCCTGAGGATAATGGAACAGGACCTTAGAATTGCTACAGCCTTGGACATTGGCAGACATTGGATTGGGCCCCAGGATTCTGCACCAGAAGCCTGAATGCTTTGCTACCAGGTCCTACTGCCTCCTGGAAGGCTATAGACTTGTGCCTGCTCATGAGTATTTCCCTCCTTGTTCTGGATTCTAGAAGTCCCTCCCCTATGTAACCTTTAGGCCAGAGCTCATTCTTTCACACCCAGCCTGGCCTCTGGGGCAAGATGGCTGAGGCAGGGAAGAGGTGAGGCATCCATGAGCATTGGTGTTTTCGTGATAGGTGGTGGGAGTCATGCTTCTATGGATGAGTCTGGGTTAAGTGCCCTCTAGCTCCCAGGGCATCTGGGTATTTGTAATCCCAGGACCCCCCTGCCACCTGTAGGACTCCCAAGAGATCAGGCTTCCTCTAGGAAAAGTGATCACAGCTGCAGGACCTGCGGGGCCTGATTCAGCAATTCTCTGAGTCTGGCCCTTAATGCTAAGAGCATCGCAGCCTGTCCTCTCCCTGCCCTTCCATTAGGACTGGCACTGATTAAGGCACTGCCTCCCAAAGGCCTCATCTCCTAGTAACAATACATTGGGAGTTAGAATTTCGACATATGAATTTTGGAGGAACACAGACATTCAACCCATAACATGTACCAGGTATCATTTCGTGGGAGAAAGAGCTTTCACATGGACTCTTCCATCTTAATCTTCCAGAGCAACACAGACAAGGGGGCTGTCATGTGTAAGGGGATCTGCTGAAGTTTCCACAATAACGGGGGAAAGTAACTCGAAGGATGACTCAGGAAGACTGCACAGGCCCAGTCCACCACTCATTCCCTCTTTGCACAGCATCTAGACTATCAACAAGTACCTTAGCTAGACAGATAACCCACACACAGCCCTTCCAAGAAAGAGCAATAGTGAAAATACGTATGACTGCCTAAATCTAGATTTTGAAAACAGTTCTCAGAAGGAAGCAAAAGCTACAGAGATGACCTTTAACAAAAGAATTCAGAGCAGTTTAGTTTCCTGCGGCCATAACTTCAGACCTCTCCATTCCAGACCAGAATCTTCTCTAGTTATAACTGTAAAATGGTTTTCTAGGGTAAGAAGAAAATATCCCTCAGAGATAGATTCCTCCTCGTGATGATTAATTTTATGTGTCAATTTGGTTGGGATACAGTGCCCTGATAGTGGGTCAAACATTATTCTGAATGTGTCTGTGAGGGGGATTTCAAAGGAGATTTTCATTTAAATCAGCAGACTTTGAGTAAAGTAGATGGCCATCCATAATGCAGGTGGGTGTCATCAAATCAGTTGAAGGCCTGGATAAAACAAAAGTTTGACTTCCTCTGAGCAAGAGAGAATTCGCCAACAGACTGCCTTTGGACACAAACTGAAACTCTTTTCTAGGCCTCCAGCCTGCCAGTCACCCCCACCAGATTTTGGACTTGCGAAACTTTCACAATCACCGGAGCCAATTCCTTAAAATAAATTATATATGTACATACACACACACACACACACACACACACAGCCTATTGGTTCTGTTTTTCTGGAGAACCCTGAATAATACTCCTCTCAGAAAGCAAAACCATTTTTTATAATTTAATGAGCAGTTTTCCAGTCTCTCCTCAGCTCAGGTTCAAAATAATTTTTGAGTCCAGACCAAACCAAGGTCACCTCGTTCATTAATATAAACAGCTACTAACTAAATCTGATGTTCCAATAAGCATTCATGTTCTGAGGGCACAGACATGAAGAAACAAGTTTATTTATAAAAGGGTCTGAGGATAAGGAAGGAGGATGGGGAAAGAAAAGTAATCAGAGGGATTTTTGTAAATGGCTTTAAGTTACCCACTTCAAACGAGGCAAGGGGATTAGTTGTCTTCTCTAGAGAAAACTCTCACATTGATCGTGTTAACAAAAATACGATGTACTGAGGGAAGTAATGCCAAACAAGTAATATTATGGAACATATGTGATAAATGTATGTCTCTTAGCAATTTCGCATAGTGAAATGAGATTGAAATACCCAAGAAATGGGATTATTAATAGCTCTGCTTGAAATGTGGCATTTTGAAAAATGGCTGATGACCATATCAAGTGTGACTGCAATTCTTAATAAGCTGCTTTCTTTGGAAAACACTTGTAATTTGTTATTAGCAATGGTTATTAAATGGCCCTGGGCCCTTTTATTGTTGTTGTTGCTGTTGTCATTTACATTTCATTACCAAACATTATAGATTGGAAGAAGCACTTAGGAATCTCATATGGGAGACGTTCTGTGACTCGACAAGTAGCTACAAAATGTTTATGAGCTCACTCTTTCTCAAAGATACCTGGGTAATACACTAAAGTAAGTGTCTTGCTGACTGATACAAATTGTTTCCTCTTAACTTCAAGTCTTTTAAGAGGCTCTGTTTCTTTGGCTGTAAAAAGAAAGATGCCGGTATGTCGCAGGATTATAGTAAAAATTAAACCTTATAATGTATGTGAGGCACCTAGTATCATGCCTGGCTCTGGATGTGCATTCAACAAGCAGTAATTATTATTTCAACTGCCCACATATAAGCCCTTCTGTGGGGGCGAAAGAACCATGTGAGCCTTCTCTAATACTGCAGTCATCACTTGGGTCGGCCCTTCACATTAGAGCCAAACTGAATTCTGTGAATGGCTGTGTTCTATGTTAGTTATGAATCTGTGTTTGCTTATTTCACTTTATCCCAGCTTATTCTTCTCATTTTATTTATTTTTTTAATATTTTTCTTATTTATTTGAGGGAGACAGAGATAGTGAGAGAGAGCACAAGCAGGAAGGAGGAGGAGAAGCAGACTCCACCCTGAGCAGGGAGCCCGATCCAGGACCCTGGGATCAGGACCTGAGCAGAAGGCAGATGCTTAACCGACTGAGCCACCCAAGCGTCCGTATTCTTCTCATTTTCAATCTCCCTGTTCCACTCTATTCCAATAAGCCTGGACTTGTCACTAACCACCAAATGCACGCCAAGCTTTCCCAGTGGTGTTACCGTTTGTGTCCCTGTCACAGATACCCACTAAATAAATGCCCTACATTCTCCTTCATTTTCTGCCAAAAGCCCACTCTTTCTTCACAGCCCACATCAGATGCTATCTTCTCCATGAAGCCACCTGATTTATCCATGTGCTCCTTTCTTATTTTATATCCTCACAACACGACTTTGCCCTCATCATGCTATCCTTCTCTGCTACAGTTTACTATGGTTGTAGATCATAAGCTCCTAGAAGACAGGAATTGTGTCCCACACATTTTGAATTCCCCACTGTCATTTGGCAAATATTTTATTTGTATACAATACTCAAATATTGGCTGAATTGAAAGACAAATTCCGGAAATAAGATAATATTTTAGGATATTCTGTAACAATGATGATATTGGTTATATCATTGAACTTCAACTTGAATTCAAGTGCACAGATGGGGATTCTTAGTGTTAAACAAGAATAACAACTGCCTCTGAGCAGAGAGTCTCACTCATCAGGGGCCAGTATGTGTACTTGAAATATTTTATTTATGACCTACCAGTGTGTATAATTTTTCCTAGAAAAAATTTAAAAATTTTTTAAATGATATTTTTTAAAATCCCAAATTTCTATCACTGCTATCTGTGAGCTCCAAGTATTATACATCATATCCAATTCCCAGTTTTCCTATATTTATTTCCTGACCTCTGGGACTGTCATAAAGGAAAGTCAATTGATTTTATCACTGGAAAAATTCACCACGGGTGACAAGAGAAAAAGAAGAAGAATTTAAACAGTATATTTTCCTATTTTACTTAGCTTCCCGTAGAGAATCCAATGTAATTATAACTCAACAACTTGGAAGATCTGACTGCTAGATGTCTTCATGCCTATTTTCAGTCTGTGAATCCCTAAACCCACAGAATATCTCTTCAAGTTTAACATCTGACAGAAGTTATGGAAACATTATTAACAATGCTTCCTCCAGCGTCCCAGCAGATAAGCACAATGTCTTCCTTTCAGAAGGAAATGTGTAAACAAAGCCACCTGATCCTAAGACTGTGGCCATAGAGTTACTCTCTTTCCATTCTTTTTAACTCTTCTCACTACTTCTGAATTCTTCAAGGAGGAAGTCTCCACTTGGGAACAGTACATTTTTACCAAACTCTTTAACTTTGTGCTAAGTTTCCATTTTAAAAAGAGAAGAACAAGACCCAGGGGCAGAAGCTTCAAGAAGGCAACAGTACACAGAACTAAATAGCATTTTATTTTCATTGGAACTATTTTAATAATGCCATCCGTATGTAATGATTTGGGTTTCTATACAAACTACTAAAGTTCATTTGCTTAAGTAAAAATAGTAAATGAATTAAAGGAAAAACCTTCACTACATAGAAGACTACATAGGAAAACATTACATACATGGTGGAAAAAAAGTTGAAAGACGAAAATCATCGATGTACTTCAATATGACCAAAATATGACCCAAATCTGAGAAAGACAGCCCTAGAGGTTGTCACACATTTTATCTGCAGAAAGCTTAGAGAAGAAAAACAAAAGTTTAGAATGGATTCTGAGAATAGTGGTATGCTCTTTAAAAAAAAATAAAAATAAAAATAAATAAAATACAGGGTTTGGGTCACCTGGGTAGCTGTTAGTTCAGCACCTGACTCTTGGTTTCAGCTCAGGTTGTGATCTCCGGGTCATGAGACTGAGACTTGTGTCACCCCATGTCACTCCATGTCACCCTGTGTCAGCCCATGTCAGCCCCATGTAGGCTCCCTGCTTGGCGTGGAATCTGCTTGAGATTCTCTCCTTCTCTGCCCCTCCCTCTGTGTGCTCTCTCTCACTCTCAAATAAATTATTTTTTTAAAAAATAATAAAATAAAATACAGGGTTTTCTTATTCCTTTTCACATGGGTTTCTATTTTTCTAGCTTCTGCTGTTCCCTTCTTCATCACTACATATACTTATTTCAAGTTTCAACTAAATCTAGATTCCCAGCAAAGTCATTATAAAGGATTGTCCATCTCACCTCAAGTTTCCTTGTGTCTGTTACATCATTTTTTACATATTTCTGTTTTCTACCCTCGATTACAAGTTCCTTCAGAGTGGAAACCATGTATTATACTTAGAAAAATGTCTGAGTATAATCCCTGTATTTGTAGGTGCTGACTAATTCCAACTACATTTATAGCATTTCAGGTAAAGAAAAAAAATTCAAGTGATGTCATAAGACCACCCAATGGCTTCTCTTACAAGATTTAATGTAAGACATTGAAAATGGAGTTCAGTTGAAAAGGTACTCACAAATTTAGTCTTGGACCCATGTCATGACACATAGGAGGTAAAAAGGACTTAAGAAATATGCCAGCCCAACACCTTAATTCAGGAAAACTGAAGATTAAGTAAGTTAAGATTGCAGATCTAAATAGTCACACTTTGTGGTATGTCGTTAAACTTTGAGAACCAGAAAACCATGTCCTTCCCAGTTCATGCTGCTTCTTCACAATAAGATTATTCGTTCAATAAGTATTTGTCAAACACTTACTGTATATATGCCAGCCATTCAAAATCATATGTGAACTCAACCTATAAGCAGCTCCAAGTCCAGGGTCTGACATATGATACTATTAAGTTACATCCTGAAAAGAATGCATGAAAGACCGTTAGAGTTGTTTTAATAATAGAAAACCACATAAAATGTCAGAGTGAGTCAAGACTTCTGATACAAATCCTTTACCTTGAGACAAGCTGGAATGATTCACCCAGAAGTTATTTATAAACTTTTTCTTCTGAAAGGTTTGCTAATAACTCAAACATTATGCCAATTCAAAATGTTTACATTTCTGAAATTTCAAGCAGGCAAATAATGCTTTTTGTACGGTATACTTATTTATTTTTTTATTTATTTAAGATTTTATTTATTCATTTATTTGAGAGAGTGAGAGAAAGAGAGAGAGCACATGAGAGGGGGGAGGGTCAGAGGGAGAAGCAGACTCCCTGCCTAGCAGGGAGCCTGATGCTGGACTCGATCCAGGGAGTCCAGGATCATGACCTGAACCGAAGGCAGTAGCTTAACCAACTGAGCCACCCAGGCGCCCTACTTATTTAAAGAGGTAGCAAAATTACCAACTTCCTGCCTCTGAATTTGGTCTGTGCTTATCTATCTCTTTAATGCTGACAGGAACCAGCTAAACATTAATATCATTTCCACTCACTCAAAAACAAATTGATATTCAATTTTGTTATTCTTATGGCTGTTCATCATCATCACTCAAAAATTTGAAAGACATTACTTCCTATGTGTCTTTCCAAGCACATTCTCTGATCTACAGTTTCTGGAACTAATATTTATGATGATGACAATGTCAATTCAGGTATCTAGGAGATAGTGATGTATAAACCATGGCTTAATATTTTCAAATCCAGTTAGTTGTATAACTGAATGGCCAACTATTATATTTATTGCTAATATCTATATATGTGTAAGTTTTTAAAAGTATTTTTTAAAGATTAGCTTGAAAAAATAATGAACCTAGGAAAGAAAATGAAATTGTTAAATTATTTAGAGATATTCTCCTCTTTCTAGTTTAAATGAATTCCCAACTAAGAGTAACTCTGATTATTTGTGTATGGATAAGTGAAATGAAGAATCAAAGTGAGAGTCTTAATACATTATAACACTCATTTTTGAGTTATATTCCTATTTATTTGGGTAATTGCCTTTCAACATATTTTATACATGTAGAGTTTACCTAACTGAAGTTAAGTTTTATCCATATTTTGGATATGGTATAAAAAATCATTTTATCCCCCCCTTTTTAATTTTTCTAAATATATAATTTTGGAAGTGGTATGGATCCTTATTTTGGCAGACATATTTTGTGTTTACAAAATTTTTATTGCCAAATCTAAACATTTCCATCTAAATTTTGATACCTTAGATTTAATTTTCAATATTTACCCATTTTTAAAAGTAAAATTCTAAAGATGTCTTCACTGGTGAATGCTACCAAATATTTAAAGAAGAACAAGCACATTTTTCTCAAATTCTTCCAAAAAGTAGAAGAGGAAGGAACACATCCTAAATCAGTCTATGAAGTCAACATTACCCTGATACCAAAGCCAGACAAAGGTATCCCAAAGAAAGAAAACAACAGATCAATATGCCTCATAAATATAAGTGCAAAATCCACAACAGAATACTAGCAAACTGAATTCAGCAGCATATTTAAAAGGATTATATATCATGACCTAGTAGAATATATCCCATTGATATGAGGGTAGTTCAATATACAAAGAGCACTCAAAGTAATACACCACATTAATTGAATAAGGGGTGGAAATCACATGATCATTTCAATTGATGCAGAAAGAGCACTTGAAAAAATCCAATACCCTTTTGTGATAAAACAAATTCAACAAACAAAGAATAGAAGGAAGCTTCCTTGACTTGATAAAGGGCATTTATGAAGAACTCACAGCTAACATCATACTCAGTGGTGAAAGACTGAAAACTTTCCCCTAAGATCAGTAACAAGATGCTGTTTTTACCAGTTCTATTCAGCATTGTACTCAAAGTTCTAGCCAGGGCAATTAGATAAGAAAAGGAAATAAAAGGGATCCAAATGGTAAAGGAAGAAGTAAAACTATTTCTACTTACAAATGACATGATCTCATATGTAGACAATCTTAAAGAATTCTGCCAAAAAACCTATTAGAGCTAGTAAATTTGGCAAAGTTACAGGATATAAGATAAACTCACACAAAAAAACAGTTGTGTCTCTATAGACTAGCAATGAACAAAGTAAAATGAAATTTTAAAAAAGTTCAATTTACAATAGCATAAAAAATAATAAAATACTTAGGAATAAATTTAACCAAGAAGGTACAAGATTTGTACACTGAAAACTATAAAACTATGTTGAAAGAAATTAGAAGAATACTTAAATCAATGGAAAGACATCCTGTGCTCAAGGACTGAAGGATGTAATATTATTAAGATGGCAACACTCCCAAAATAATCTATAGATTCAATGCAATTCCTGTCAAAATCTCAATGATCTTTTTTTACAGAAATAGAAGAATGGATCCTAAAATTCATATGGATTGCAAGGGACCCCAAATGGCCAAAATAATCTTGCTGAAGCAGAGCAAATTAGTAGGACTCACATATTTGGGTTTCAAAACTTACTACGAAGTTATAGGGCAATCTAAACAGTGTGGTACTGATGTAAGAATAGACATAGAAACCAATGGAATAAAATAGAGAGCCCAGAAATAAACCCTTGCATATACAGTCAAATGATTTTTGACAAGGGTATGAAGACCATTCAATGGGGAAAGAATAATCTTTTCAACAAAGAGTGCTGAGTCAACTGGATATCTATATGCGAAAGTATGAACCTGGACACTTACATTAGACTATATGCATAAGTTAACTCAAATAGATCAAAGACCAAAATATAAGACCTAAAACTCTAAGACTCTTAGAAGAAAACATAAGGATATTGATGATCTTAAATTTGGTAATGGATTCTTATTTGTGATACCAAAAGCAAAAGCAACTACAGAAAAAAATAGATAAACTGGACTTCATCAAAATTAAAACTTTTATGCATTAAAAGACACTATCAAGAAAGTAAAAAAGACAATGTATAGAATAGAAGGAAATATTTGCAAGTCAGCTATCTGACAAAGATCTAATATTAAGAATATATATTTAAAAAGAAAAAAATGATCTCTTACAACTCAACAATAAAAAAAAGACTATCCAATTTAAAAATGGAAAAGGGACTTGAATGGGCATTTCTCCAAAGAAGATAACACAAATGGCCAACAACACATGAAATGATGGTCATAATCATTGGTCATCAGGGAAATACAAATCAAAACCACAATAAGATACCACTTTATATCCACACTCTATAATTAAAAAAAAAAAAAAAACAAATACCAAGTATTGGTGGAAATGTTGAAAAATTGGAGCCCTCCTACAATATTGGTATGTAAGATGGTGCAGCTGCTGTAAAAAATAGCTTGACTTTTCCTTCAAAAATTAAACATAGAATTACCAGATTACCTGGAAACTCCATTCCTAGGTATGTATCCAAGAGACTTGAAAACAGACATCCAAACAAGTATTTGTACATGAATCTTCATAGCATCACTATTCACAGTAACTAAAAGGAGGGGAAAACCCAAATGTCATCAATGGCAAATGGATAAACAAAATATGGTTTATCCATACAAGGGAATATTATTCAGCCATAAAAACGAAAGAAGTACTGATACCTGCTATTCCATTGATGAACCTTGAAAACATTATGCTAAGTGAAAGTAGCCAGACACAAAAGGTCACCCAATGTATGATTCTAATTATATGAAATGTCTGGACTAGGTAAATGCAAAGAGACAGACAACAGATCAGTCATTGTCAGGCTGTGAGAAGTGTAGCATCCAGAGGGACTGCTTAGTGAGTATGGGGTCTCCCTTGGGGCTGATATAAATGTTTTAAAACTGGATAGAAGGGTTGGTGGCACAACATTGTGAATGAACTATATGCCACCAAATTGTATACATTAAAATGGTTAATTTTATGTTATGTGAATTTCACCTCAATTTTTAAAAAAAACCTACCCATTGAGATTACTTTTTAAATATATTTTTTAAATTAAGTTAAATTTAATTACATGTCCAGAAACTCTCAATTTTAAAAAAAAGTTCCACGACTACTTGAATACTTTGTTTTTTATTGTTATTGTTGTTGTGCGGTTTTTGGTTGTTTTTTTTTTAACAGTTGGTGGCAGATTTGTCCTCTTTGGGTCTTTTAGAGGTTTTTTGTTTTATTTATTTTTGCTTACTTTTTAAGTCAAGTCAAAGATTCAACAGGGTAGTGAATTGACCAAACATAAAATCTGAGCTTCCTAGAGGATATACAACAAAATAGAATATCTGACATTTATTCTTTAAAACTTAACTACCACTAGACTATTTATGCATTTATTTTTCTAATGGTTTTGTATACTGATCTAATTTTACCAATTAAATTGCAAGTTAAAGGGAAGTCACCTGACCTTTTACTTCTATTCAGTTCACTTACATCATGTTGGAAATAGAGTTGGTGTTTTATTTATTTATTTATTTATTTATTTATTTATTTATTTATTTGAGAGAGAGAGCACACACTAGTGGGGAGAGGAGCAGAGGGAGAGGGAGAGAGAGGATCTCAAGCAGAATCCCTGCTGAGTGCAGAGCCCAACATGGGGCTCCATCTCACAACCCTGAGATCATGACCTGAGCTGAAACCAAGTCAGACGCTCAACCGACTGAGCCACCCAGGTGTTCTTGGTGTTTATTTGTTTAAAGATTTTATTTTTAAGTAATCTCTACACCCAATGTGAGGCTCGAACTCACAACCCCCAAATCAAGTCACATGCTCCACCAACTTTGCCAGTCAGGCGCCCCTAGCGGTGTTTTAAACACTACCTTTGGCTGATAGCCTAATTTTCTTCTATTTTGAATGTAACTAAATTTAAGCTGGAACCTCTTACATCAATGGAAACATTTCTGGAATGTTTTTAAACTTCTGTTCAGAGAATTAAAGTATAGGGATTGAACTACAGTACCATGTCCTGAATTGAGCAGAATTCTTACTGAGGCAAAGGAACATTTTAAGTTCACTTTGTATATGCATTATAACCAAAGGAAAATTGTTGACTTAGAGGTTTACTTTAAAACCATACCCCTTCAGATGCTCTAAAATCACTTGAGCAAAACTAGAAACAGTTTTTTCGCAATCAGCACATTTATTTACACACCCATTGTCTTAATTCTCCAACATGTCTTTGAAACATTGAACTTGACGGTTTTGAAAAGGTGCCTTGTTTCAGCATAAAACTATGAGAACACCCATAATGCGGCTGTTTCTTTTCAAAAAGAAAGAATGCAGGGGATTTTTTTTTTCTGTTTAAACAAATGCTATTGTTTTATTGCCAATTTTTCTTTAAAAGAGCCCATTAATGATTCCAGCAAACTTATTAGGTATTTTTAATCAATTAACAAAGCTGTTAGAACTTGTTATGAATTCTCATACACTATATGCAAGTTTCTCAGTCTTTAGTCATCCTTTGAACCTGTAACTTACATACCTGACAATTTATTTCCAAAATGCTGCTTTAATGTTGCATCATTATGTTATGATTGGATTTCCTTAAAACGGAACAAAAGCTAGTTTCTTCAGTTTCCTGTTTCATGAAATTGATGACAACTTCGTATTGCAGTGTGTAAGTATTTTTCCAACCTCTTAATCTGTGTATGTTAAGTGGCACATTAAATTTTAATCCCACTTAGTTGGAAACTCTTAGAAGTGCCAGTAAATGTCCCTTCCAACTATGAAAAAGGGTCTTCTCCCCCAAAACAAATCAATCTGAAATTTGCCGAAAAATCAACAAATAATATTTCATTCCTTCATGTCAAACTTATGCAAATTCTGGTTTATTTGTGCTGTTTTGCTTTAAAAAATCTATGCTGGATTATTTGAAGTGCTGTTATTATCCAAAAATGTTTGATGTTTTTTAATGCTCGATTAATTTGTTCTTGTAAGAAACATAAAAATAAAACATGACCTGAAAATTATAAAGAAATTCAAAGTGGTAGATTAGCAAACTAGAGGCCATTGAAGCTGTTATTCACAACATTTATCCCATCAAAAGATGTGTATCACTTCAACCTACATACATATATTTTCTCCTTTTCCCTACTTTGATTCACAGTCATCTCTCTGTCCATCTATCGTATAACCATGGTATAACCAAAAACAAACAATTTATAAAGCTCAATCCAGAGTCCAAAAATCATATTTTAAAAAGATGTTTGATGCCATTTTTTTTTTTTTTCTCAAAATAGAAAGGTAAAGTGCAAATGACAAAGTAGAATTTAGGTCATTCATTGTCTGTCATTCACTGAGCCACAAACATGTAGGCATTGTGCTCTCTACCACATACCCATATTGTATTAAATAGTCTGAGGAGTAAGGTGAAAACGAAAGCATGTCCTGTGCCACCATAGTGCGAGCAATACAAATTTATCTCCTGTGCAAACACTGATTAGGTGTTATGTCCAACAATATTGGCAAAATAGGGAAAGCAAAGGAGTGATCTGGTTCCTAACCACAAGTTTTGCATAGGTATTTTCAGCAAGTAGACCATTAACGACCAATCATCCAAATTTCCCTTCTAAAGAAATTGAGGGCAATTAAAAGATGAAAATCTGCTAACTCAATCATCAAAAGAATACCCCACAAGTAGATCTTGGCTTCAGAAGACATGAAACATTCCCAGCACAGACAGATCTTTCCCCTTTTGATAGGCCATTAACCTGCCCAAGAAGGAAATGTCTGCATTGCACACTGCTTTGAACATTTTACCTTGAATGTTATAAACTACTAGCCCTTCAATGTCTGGTAAATAACGTATCATCAATCAACACTAGTGATGAAAGTCAAGTATGAAAAGGCACTAAAACATTCTGCATTTATAAGAAGCTGAGCAACCATCCATCATTTGTCTCCGACACTTAGGTAGCAACTACACCAGACTGGGGTTGGGGGCAGGTGGGGGGAAAAAGAAACTTTAAAATAAGCAATATCCAAACTAATCAGCTGCGGGGGGGTGGGAGGGGGGAGGGGGGAGATGTCCTTAAAAAAACAAAGTAGAAAACATCAACCAATCTTTACATAGTAAGTTTTATTTTTCACTAGGGATTAGGAAAGACAAAGGAATGCACACTATGCACTATGCAGAAGACAGAGTCTTTGCCTCAAATGTCATTAGCTAATCATCGCTCTGAAACATCCTTCATTTCTAATACAGCTTATTAATGATGCCCATAATGACACACTGTTTGAGCTACAAAAGCTTTCCTAATCTCAGAAATCTCGTGCTAACTCTAGCAAACACCTGTAATTGATATATTACTACACAAACCATAGTTAGAAGTGTGGCCATAATAGGTAAAATTTGTATCACAAATGACATTTTAAATAATACAGGAAATGTAATGGTCTGTAATCCACTTTTAAACCATTTCTGAGTTGTGAACTAGAAGAGTGCTACAAAAACCCATTATATTTATAGATTAAAGGAGGAAATATTAGATTGTCAACATTTCAAGCTGCAAATCTGTGTTTAAAAAAAGAGACATTTCAAAGCAATGAAATAGACCATGACTCCATTTGTATTTATTGTGTTCACTTCTCAAACTCACTGAAAGGACATGACTGAGAAATTTCTTGTGATTTCTGCAGGAGAAAAAAATATATACCCGCCATTCAATTCTCAGAGTATATTTCCCTTCAAAATGCCTGGAACATATTCATGCTTCATCCATTGCCTAAACCCTTGCAATATGTAATCCACAATAAGCCAGGGAAGCTGAAGATGAGCTTCTTTAAGGACAGAATCAAAAGAATTTACGGGGACAGTTCTACTTATGGTAAGAATATTTGGCTTAAGACCAGACACCTAGAGTTCTTACCTGCAAAGGCAGGACACATCACAGAAGTAGATGTTAAAGGAGATGCTTGAACTTGGGCCAGGAGAGATAATAGAGCAAGAGAACAAAAGACAAGCTGTTGAGCCAGAAGGCCTATTGCCAATTAATCTTTTATTGTAAAAGTAAGACATTTCATATATAAGCACATTCATGAACTAGAAAACCAAAATGAATTTTTGTTCCCAGATTTAGGGATAGAATGGAGTGAAGACAAATAATTAGAACTTTGGGTGCCTGGGTGGCTCAGTCAGTTAAGCATCTTGCTTTGGCTCAGGTTATGATCCCAGGATTCTGGGATTGAGTCCTGCATGGGGCTCCCTGCTCAGCGGGGTGTCTGCTTCTCCCTCTGCCCCGCCCCCCTGCTGGTGCACGCTGGCGCCCTCTCTCTCTCTCTCTCTGGCTCAAGTGTTGGCGTGAGCAAAAATAAGTAAATTAATTAATTAAAATCTTAGGGAAAAAAAGAAATAGAAGAACTTTTATAAGAGAAAAGAAAAAAGAAACTTCTTCAAAAAAGAATTTGAAAATGCCTTGGAGTCAAAGGGGGATAACACGTAGCAGAACTATCACTACAAGAACAACTCAAGAAAAAACATCTAGACCCAACCAGTAGCCCTACTAACACTTATAAGAAATGAAAAGTCCCTGATTTCCGTGATGAATACATGGCACTCAGTACGAGCCATTCAAGGTCAAAGGCAAAAGCTAATTAATTAACTGATTTATACTAATGCTTTATTCTTTGAAAATTAAGTGTATCGTAACACTTCAAAGTATTAGTTTTCATTTGAACCAGAACGGAAAGGTCTCTAATGCAATTATCTTATGAACTACTCATAAACACAATGGCTTTGTGTTAAAAGGTGCAAATATACTCAGTGCTGAGAGCAGCTCCGTAAAATTCTGGGAGTAAAAACTTTTGCCTGTTCAACATTTTCTCCAGGGCTGTGATGTAAATAAAAACATGGGATATGGTAGGAGAACCTGTTTAAAGTTTTTGGTCTGGTCATTTCAGTCAAATTAATTTGACATAAACCAGAACTCTGAGATTAACAAATAGAATTTCTCCCTTCGCCACTTTTGTTAATTTCTGGGGGAAATCAATGAAATTGATTATTTTCTCCCATGACTTCCTATAAGCTATGCCAAGAAGAAATAAACAGACATAATCCTATCTTCTCCTAAGGAGGATAAATATAAAGTAAATCTCTACTTCTGCAATTTGAGTCACCCAAATATCTTTTAGGAGAGGACATACTCTATTAATGAACACTATATTAGAAAATTGTTTACTTTTAATAAGGTTCTTCAGCTTCAACACTGTTGACATTGTGGGCCAGGTGATTCTTTGTTTTGGGGGGCTGTTCTGTGCATTTTAGGATATTTACCAGAATCCCTACTCCTACCCCATACAGGCAGCAGTACCCTCCCCAATTTGTGACAACTAAAAATTGCCAGATGTCTCCTGTGGGACAGAAGCATGCCATTTGAAAACCATTGTTTTTCACCAAGATTTATATTAATGATGCAAAAGCAATGATGGGTAAAATTGCTGACACCTTAACACAGATCAAACAGTGGCACTTTACTTTCATAACAAATCCCTTATGCTTACCATCTGAACAACAAAGGAAATTTAGGTTATAAAATTATCGTTGTGGGCGCCTGGGTGGCTCAGTTGGTTAAGCGACTGCCTTCGGCTCAGGTCATGATCCTGGAGTCCCGGGATCGAGTCCCGCATCGGGCTCCCTGCTCGGCAGGGAGTCTGCTTCTCCCTCTCCCGCTCCCCCCTCTTGTGCTCTTTCTCTCTCTCACTCTCTCTCTCAAATAAATAAATAAAATCTTTAAAAAAAAAAAATTATCGTTGTAATTAAGGAGAAAAAAATGAAGGAATGTTGGTGTACTGGGCATGTCCTCTCTCCATTGTTCCCAACTCACATAACCAAAATGCCTCATCTGCTCTCCCTGCTCCCTCATCCTGAAGAACAAATGGAATTCTGTCTAAGGTGGGATGTCTAAGAAAAGGATTCTTTCTCAGACCCTGATGGATTATTACAGAGGGATTGCTCCCAAGGGAAACTTGAGAGAAAGTGGGCAACCTGAATAGGGAAGGAGAGAGAGTCAAATAGGAAGTGGTTTTATTTATTTATTTATTTATTTACTTACTTACTTACTTACTTACTTACTTACTTACTTACTTATTTACTTGAGAGGGCGGGGAGGAGGGGCAGAGGGAAAAGGAGAGAATCTTAAACTGAGCGTGGAGCCCAATGCAGGGTTCAGTCTCACCACCCTGAGATCATGACCCGAGCCGAAATCAACAGTCTGACACTTAACCAACTGAGCCACCCAGGCACCCCAGGAAGTGGTTTTCGTTGTGATCTAGTTTCAGCCTGATCCTAGGAAAGCTCTGGAACATAAAAATTGCACCACAGAGAAGGTTCTGCCTGGAGGCCAGAGACTGGGCTTTCATACAACGTCATCCAGCCATTGGCTACAGGCCGCCAAGCATGGCACAGAACCTCCTGCGTAAAGCAGATCCTTCAAAAAGGCTGAAGCTATGGACCCTTAGCAGTCAAGGGCCACAGCAGCTGGAAGATGGCAGCTCCAGGACAGCAAAGGGAACTGAGGCACCAATAGTGTCCAGTACAGATGACTTTCTCCAACCATAGACAAACAGATGAGAAGCCACCTCCTCCTACACAGTGGAGTTCTCAGTAGGTCTTCTCACTGGTCAGGGCTGGGCGGGATATCCTTTCTGTGCTGTTTACAGCTGAGCACCTCGTTGGAAATGGAAAGCAACAGCATATCATATAAGAGGCTATGTGATAATACGGCATGCATTTATAAAAGAGAAATGATAGACACTACACGTGGAGTGAGAAATTTTAAGAGAAGACAATTTGATTAGTCTTCTGATTATGGTAATATTTTTCTCATTACAATTTCCATAATTACATATTATCCTTCACAACAATAATTATAGGAATCTTTTGGAACTAAACAGGAAAGTGTGTATCTTCATTTTTGTGACAAATAACTTATAAAATTTTGTTTATGAAAAAAACAATGAACATGCCACAGTATTATTTTTTGCTATTTCATTAGATTTGATAACCTTGTTGAACACCAAAATGAGACATTTTTTCCCTTGAATTTCTTCAGAATGTTTTCCATAAGTATTTGAATAAGGCAACAATTCTTAAATTTTGAAATCTCAGGAGCTTCCGTTTACATTTTTAAAAAGTACTGAGGACCACAAAAGCTTTTGTTTATGTGGATTATTATGTAACAGCATTCCTGTGTTAGAAATTAATACTGAGAAAATTTTAAATATTTATTGTTATTTATTTAGAGATAACAGTAGCAACCTATCACATGTTAACATATATAATACATTCTTTTGCAAAATACCCATATTTTCCCAAAAAAGTTAGTGAGAAGAATGGCAATGGTTGACATTTTGCAAATTTCTTTAAGTGTCTGACCTCATAGAAGAGCTAAAAAGTTGGTTTGGTTAAAGCATATCAACAAAGTCATCCTCATGCATATGTGCATTAGGAAAGGAAAAGAGTATTTTAATTGCCTTTCCAGATAATAGTGAGTAGTCTTCTTTACTGATATACTAAAAATGACAACTAATTTTTAAAGAACAGTTACAGTGTGGAATCTGGAACCATTCTCAATGAACTTTGCACACTCATTAAAATCCCTTGCTCTATTTAACAAGTTGAATGGATCTTTCTTTTATCTTAGGCCTGATTTTGTAATATTATGCATTTCTATGTGGAAAATACTGGTTTATTAAGAGATGTAGATCATCCAAATATTGACACATTCCATTAGTCAAAAAAAATCACCTGTTCAATATTATAAGTGATCTATTTTTTTAAGAGTTTGGCTTGCATTTTATTCATTTATTTATTTTAGTTCCAGTATAATTAATGTACAGTGTTGTATTAATTTCAGGTGTACAATATAATCATTCACCACTTTTATGAATTACTCAGTGCTCATCACAGTAAGTGCACCCTTAATCCCCTTCACCTTTCACCCATCCCCCCACCCACCTCCCCTCTGGTAACCATCAGTTTGTTCTCTATAGTTAAGAGTCTCTTTTTGCTTGTTTCTTTTTTTCTTTGTTCATTCGTTTGTTTCTTAAATTCCATGTAAAAGTGAAATCATATAGTATTTGTCTTTCTCTGACTTTCTCTGACTGACTTATATCACTTAGCATTATACCCTCTAGATTTATTCATCTTGTTGCAAATGGCAAGCAATATATATATATATATATATATATATATATATATATATATCACTTATTTATCCATTCATCTATCAATGGACACCTGGGCTGCTTCCATAATATGGCTATTGTAAATAAAGCTGCAATAAATAGAGGGGTGCATATATCTTTTCAAATTAGTGTTTTTGTGTTCTTTAGGTAAATACTCAATAGCAGGATTACTAAATCATATGGTAATTCTATTTTAATTTTTTGAGGAAATTCCATACCATTTTCCACAGAGTCTGCAGTAGTTTGCATTCCTACCAAGTGCAAGAGGGTTCCTTTTTCTCCACATTTTCACCAACACTTGATGTTTCTTGTGTTTTTTATTTTAATCATTCTGACAGGTGGAAAGTGATATCACATTGTAGTTTTGATTTGCATTTCCCTGATCATTGGTGATGTTGAGCATCTTTTTATATGACTGTTGACCCTCTGCATGTCTTCTTTGGAGAAATGCCTGTTCATGTCTTCTGCCCATTTTTAATTAGATTATTTCTTTTTTTGATGTTGAGTTGTATAAGTTCTTTACATATTTTGGGTACTAAATCCTTATCAGATATGCCATTTGCAAATATCTTTTCCCATTCAGTACATTGTCTTTTTGTTTTGTTAATTGTTTCTTTTGCTGTGCAGAAGATTTTTATTTTCATGAAATCCCAATAGTTTATTTTTGCTTTTGTTTCCCCTGCCTCCGGAGACATACCTAGAAAGAAGTTGCTATAGTCCACGTCAAAAAGGTTACTACTGCCTTTGTTCTCCTCCAGGAGATGGTTTCATGACTCACATTTAGGAATTTAATCCATTTTGAGTTTATCTTGGTGTGTTAGGTATATAAGAAAGTGGTCTAGTTTTATTCTTTTCCATTTAGCTATCCAGTTTTCCCAACACCATTGGTCAAAGAGACTCTTTTTTCCCATCGTATAATCTTGCCTTCTTTGTAACAAATTAATTGACCATATAATCATAGATTTATTTCTGGGCTCTGTATTCTATACCATTATGGTCCTGAGAAGTTTTGTTAGTGGATAGGTCCTGCGTTCAGACCAAATGTCTGCCCCCAACCCAATGGGACTACTGTGTGTGGTTATCTTCCTCTCTCCCCAGTGAAGGAGTTACTTTGAAGGCCTTGTTGGGGCTGCTTGCAAACTGCCACACTTGTAGTGATGTTTTGGATGTACTCCTACAAAGGTTGTGTTGGATGGGAACAGGGCATAGTGTCAACAAGGTTTGCAAGGGTCTGCTGTAGGAGGTGACTTGTAGCTGTTTTGGAAAACTGAGGAGGGTGAGTTAGAGAGGTGGGTCCACAGGATTGTGCAGGGGCAGGGTGTGCTATTAGCAAGCCAGATGGAGAGTAAACACTCTCCATGCGCTTAGCGGGTTCCCAGAGATGTTAGTGTATCTAGGCAGGGGATGGGGAAGGGAAATGGCACTTGCCAGCTCTTTTTTTCTTGGAAGAGTCTCCTAAAGATCCCTGCCCCTCCATCACATGCTCTGAGATTAGTAAATAAATCTTCCCATTTACCCCAGGCATTTTTCAAACTGCTGCTGGGGTATGCTGTATTTCAGCGGGACAATTTGTTATGCTCTCTCTTTAAGGGCAAGGACTCAGTTTCCTATTGCCCTCTGGTTCTCCCAGAGCCCAGCCTCTAATTTTTAAAGTTCCAGGTTTAAGCCCCACAGATTGTAAAGTTAAACCCCTCTGGCTTTCAAAGCCAACTGTTATGGGAGATTTGTCTCTCCAAGTGTGGGTCTTTGTGCCTGGGGTGCCTGGCAAGGGATCTGCTCCTTCTGCTTTCCCTGCTTGTAGTTTCCCTCCCTCCTGTGGACAGTCTCATGGGTCAGCTTGATTCCTATGTCTCCGCCCTTCTTACCCTTTTCAATGTGGCCTCTTCTCTACATTTAGCTGTGGAGAGTCTGTTCTACCAGTCTTTGGGACATTTTCTGCATTATTTACATTAATATGGGTGTTATCCAGGTGTATCCATGGGATGATGTGAACTTAGGATCCCCTACTCCACCACCTTCCCACAGAAGTCCTTTAATGAGTATCATCACTGATCTTAGAAAATCTGTTAAGTACAGGAAGCAGTCAGGCACACGGGCAGACACAAATTTTCCAAAATTCTAATTTTCACTGGTAACAAACATTATTATTTTTCTTGCTTGAAGTGACACACTCACTCCATTCATTTTCAAGAAACATCTACCAAGGGGCACCTGGGTGGCTTAGCCAGTTAAGCGTCTGCCTTAGGCTCAGGTCATGATCCCAGGGTCCTGGGATCGAGCCCCGCATCAGGCTCCCTGCTCAGCAGGAAGCCTGCCTCTCACTCTGCCCCTCCCCCCACTGTGCTCTCTCTCTCTCTCTCTCTCTCTCTCTCTCTCTCTCTCTCAAAAAATTAAATAAGTAAAATATTTAAACAAAAAAAGAAAGACATATCTACCAAATACACAAGCTGATTCGCTATAGTTTGTCAGTCATTCTTTCAAGTAGAAGTGGTGTTCCATGAAACAAGAGGCTAGTTCATACTGCACCTCAAACAACTGCTTGAGGACTTTTCCTCAGGACAACCATTATGATTCAGTAAGCAGTGGCAGTGCATGTTCATGGGGACTTCCCATTTCTTCCCACAAAAATGTTTAAAAAAACATATATTCAGAGATTGAAATTAATAAAATTAGTAATTTTCATTCTTCACCAAGAGTATTCTTAAGCCAAGCTAGTGTGGGGGGGGGTATGAGGGGGGAGGGGGGTGTTCAGTGCGAGTGTATTAACCACAACAGTTTGGCGCCACTAACTTCATCTGTGCTAAGGTCTCAGCAGTTTCACCCAGCACTGTTTTTGTGTCACTAGTATAAATATTAGTGAAAGAGCCAAATAATATATAGTATTACCATGAAAATTGTTTTGACTCACAGATCCCCTGAAAGCTACTCACAGAAACCCTCAAAGGGACCATAGGTCACACTTTCACAACCACTATAAGAGATACACAAACCGGGGCGCCTGGGTGGCTCAGTCAGTTAAGTGACTGCCTTCGGCTCAGATCATGACCCCGGAGTCCTGGGATTGAGTCCCGCATCGGGCTCCCTGTTCAGCGGAGTCTGCTTCTCCCTCTCCCTCTGCCCTTCTCTCCCCCCACTTGTGTTCTCTGTCTCAAATAAATAAATAAAATCTTTTAAAAAAGGATAAACTAAATTTTCAGTGATATTTTTCTATGATTCCCTTGCACTTCCATATATTGGCTTTCTGCCTAAGGGCCACTCCACCAAGGAGTTGGACAACAGAGTTGAGGAAAACTCAACTGGTAACAGTTTTATCTCAAACCATCAGGACCACAATCTCAGGAGCCCCTTCTTTCTTATCTTTTCCTCTTAATCTCAGATGTGTTTATGGAGAACTGATTTCAAGTGGTCCAAATCCAAACCCTGGACAGTAAGAGAGATGAGAAACAAAATATCTAGAAGGGATTTATCAGGGGTTTAGAGGTGGTGAAGTTAGGAGTTATTGGACAAAGCTTTTTAACAAATATCTCAAATAACTTGATTAAGTAAAAATTGATTAATCAATGAAATTACTTCTGTGGTCACTTCTTCTTCTACGACTCCCTGATTGTAAGGAGTGGAAACATCTACTGCAGTCCAGTTCATAGACAATCACCTTTCTCATCACTGGAGTTCATTATTGGCAAAAATTTGAGTAGTGCCTACAAAACAGTTGAACATGGAAAAGTCATTTTGCATCCTTTTAATCAAGCACAGCACATATTACGGCTATAAAAAACAGAAGGAGCTTTAAGGAAATTTCTTCCTATCACATTTAGGGACAATTCATCCCCAACAGACTGGTCGATATTCTATGAACTGCCAGTACAACCATTCCAGAGATTTTCATTAAACTTTTACTATATATGAGGGTGGGGTGCTGTCTGTGTGGAATTTATTTTTTTGGAATATTGTGAATTCCTATTTGACCTAGTCTGATGCCTTGCTATACCCTAGTAGGTCTTTCAGTTGATCTTCATGCCAAATCCATCCACTGTGTAGTATTTTAGTTATCTTTGCCTCATTGCATGCTGGAAAAATGTGTGCAGAATCTTGGGCAAACTACTATACCAGGATTTGTAACATTTGTGCTATGGATTACATCTTAAAGTGGTTTTGCAGGCAAAGCATCATATTGGGGAATTATGTGAAGCCAAATAATGAGAAGAACTCATGAATCTACAATTAATAAATTCTATATAAAATTAAATTGAAGAATGCTAAATTGCAATGATAATGTGTTAAATGGTTTTCTGCTTGTATAAAGACAATATTACAGTACTGGTGAAGAAGAATATTTTGCATATCCAAAGTTAAGCAGAAGTCTTGAGATTTAAGAGTTATGCTTTCTGATATTAAACAACCTCTTTTGATCCAGACATCAAGTTATTGAAGAACTTAAGAGAAAATTTCCTTAATAAATACAGTTAAATAATCCTTAACTTTTAATCTCCAGAATTACTCATTTATCTAACTGATTGATGCAGGGAAAGCTTGCTTTAGTTTAAGGGCTTTTTTGCTCTTTGTTTTTTGGGGTTTTTTTAGGGTTTGTGTGTGTGTGTGTGTGCTCAAACCTTTTTACGTATATTAAGTGGGAGAACAGTGTCACTTTTCAATTGATTCAAATAAAGATTAGTTTTTCTTAAAGGAGTTATCTATTTCAGGAAAAGAAATTTGATACTAGAATTATTCATAAATGTCTTTTTTCTACCTTACAATATAATTTGAGAATGAAAACTAACTTATAGAACTTCATATATGTCTAGCATTAAAGTTATATATATTTAACATACTAAGTAGAACTGTAAATAAATAAATATATAAAGCATATTAAGCTCTGTTGCATTTTTTTCTTTATACTTGACACTGTTATTCCAATTCTGTTAGATACAAACTGTCTAACTTGAATCTTTCGATATTGTGGGTCTTTATGATCTCTCTTTGTGGAATTAAATCTTTATCCTAACAGAACAATTCTTCAGCTATTCTCTGAAGGTCTCACTGAAATTGATTCAACAAGGACTATCACAAGTTTGTAGACAGCTGGTCACAATAGCCTCTAGGGTATTCTTCTAAAGGAACCTACAGATACCTCCCCAAAGCCTCTCATTTTCCCAAGAGGATGAAATCTATCTTAATGGTTCCCTATGAATATAATTTAGAGGGAAAATACCTCAACTGAGTTAACCATTATGTTACTAAAATAACTGAGTTAGCAGCTCAAGAAATGTAAATCCCTTTAGCAAGGGATATTAATGATTTTTATTATATTTCTTGACTCTGTATAGCTTAGTAAAGTTGATAAAATAGTAGTATTTACCCTAGTAGATCAATATTTCCATAGTTATATCTTGTCACAAGCAGAAAACACAGAAGACAATGATTGCCCATCTCTGTTCCTCTATGCTATCAAAATCCAGTAAGTGAAATCATATCAACAATTATAAATCACGATATTCCAACATTCAACTGGTTTTGACTTATAAACCAGCAATTTCAACTTAATAATTTCTAAATGAAATGTGACCTAATCCCAATATTTTTTTGCCTTACTAAGATCATATCATGCTATCATCAAAAAGAGCTTGCCTTAAAAAACAGTGGATTAAGGATGCATGTCCCTGCCCCAAGGCTCCCTAAAGTAAGCTCCCAAAAGTAAACGAATGATCTGTGGTCCAAGTAGAAAACCTTTCACTGTTGCTCCAAAGCTGAGAGACCTGATTCAATCAGAGATATTGAATGGATTGATACAAATATCATGTGACAATATTCCGGAGGACATTAACAGAATAGTCAACTTGACCCTAATTACATAATATAATTAAAATGCCATTTAATAAACTAAAATTAAAATATTACAATTAAATTTAATTTAATTTAATTAAAATTTAATTAAAAAATTAAAAAATTACAAGGGAAGGAAAGAAGAAGATCATAACCACGGATCACTGAACAATGAATAGTTTACACAGGAGACAACTTCATCTTAACAGTCAAAAGGATGAGCCCTTCACCTTAGTGATACGCTCGTAGCAACGTGAAAATCACATCATTTCATTTTCATCTACCAAAAACATCCAACCAAGCAGAAATTGGTGTACTTAGTTAAGTTCATATCTATTCTTTCTGGATTTTTAAAATGTATTATTTAATTTAAACTAATGTGGTTTGTCCTGGCACTCTTGACTTGTATTCTCATTACGTATTTGTCTATTCATTGTCTTTTCCTGGACTAGGCTGTTCATGCCCAATGACTAATACATTTCATTGCCACATATTTTTGGAAGAAGAGTCTATGTTCAAAATTCCTTTAGCAATGTTGTCAGCATAATGAATAATTAGAGATTATCAAGCAGTGTCTTTTGGCATGCATTATTATTTTATTATTATTTATGGCTATTTTTAGATATGAGTAAAGCACATTATGTTCTTATATTCAAAATTTGACAAACAGTCATATCTTTGTTTTCAATTTTGTCTTATAGGCTCCAATTAGTACTAAAGTGGCCTACCTTTTCACTCTCCTTGTACTTTTGTTCTTTTTTTTAATGTAAGTCTATTTTGTTCTCAGACTGTCAAGTCCAATTTTGTATGAGACCATGTAACACATACACTCACCGCCCCCACACACACACAAACACATCACCATCATCATCAATGTATTCTGTAGGAACAGAATAAGGAGTAGGGTATAAATAGTATAAAAGAGATAATATTTTCCTTATTTGTAGATATTATTTTACTATTTGTATTATTTCATTATTTGTTTAGATAATCCAAGAAAGTAAATTTTTATCAAAAAGTACAAGCATTCTTTAAAGTGGCCAGATTCAGTGTCGTCATATAAAAATCAGTAGTTTTCCAACAATCTACTAATTATCAACTAGAAAATATAACAAAGGAAAAAATCCTATTCACAAAGCAATAAAAAACAGAAAACGAGAAATAATCCTAATGAGAAAAGGAGTCCAATACACAAAAGGTTATAAAATTTTGTTGTATACATCTAAAAAAGATATGAGAAATAGAAATGGGTACAAATATTATGGTCGAGAAAACTCAATATTAGACAAAGGTCAGTTCTCCCAATTTAATTCATAAGTTTTATGCAATCTTAAATCCCAAACAGAATTTTTCTAAGCTGCTTGACAAATTATTCTCAAGTTTATCTGTAATAAAAAAACAAATATATATAGTAAAAAAATGTTGAGGTATAAGTACAGTGAGGGAGGACATGACCTACCACATATCTAAATAAAGCTCCAAGACTTAAACAATAAATACATGAATTGATAGACAGATGAACAATAAACCCAGGTGAATATACGGACTTAGGTGATGATAAAGGTAGAAAGTGAGTAGAAAAAAGTCTGGACTAATTTAACAAATTGTAATGAGATAATTAACATTTCATTTGAGAAACAAAAATACCTTCAATTCACACCATACTCATATGAAAGTCCAGTTGTTTTAAAAGTTAAATATTATATAGCAAAACTATAATAGTATAAGAAAAAGACACAGAAGAGTATATTTATAATCTTGAGATAAAGAAGGTTTTTTAAAGTTACAACCAAAACCTAGAAATCACAATGAAGGAGCGCCTGGGTGGCTCAGTCGTTAAACGTCTGCCTTCGGCTCAGGTCATGATCCCAGGGTCCTGGGATCAAGCCCCGCATCGGGCTCCCTGCTCAGCGGGAAGCCTGCTTCTCCCCCTCCCGCTCCCCCTGCTCGTGTTCCCTCTCTCGCTGTGTCTCTCTCTGTCAAATAAATAAATGAAAAATCTTTAAAAAAAAAAAAAAGAAATCACAATGAAAAACAAAAATCACTAATAAATTGTACAGTAAAAAATTAAAAGTTATATAAGAAAAATGACACCATTCAAAAACGTTAAATCGTAAGTGAGAGATCAGCAAAAACTCTTCGGAATGTGTATATCAGACAAATAATAAATGTCAAAATATAAAAACTGCAAATCACTAAGCAAAAAAATAAACAACCCAATGGAAAAGGGTAATGTACATGCAACAATTAGGTTTTGCTCCAGCTTCAGAAAGATTATCTCAAGTCTAATGGATTTCAATGGATATATATAAATATGCTAAAATCAATTATACATAATTATGTATTATATATGTTAGAACCAATCCTAGACTTAACAGCTGCTCAAGATAACTCCAGGTTCCATAGTCAATTAAATTCATACCAAATTCTACTTAAGACTTTGCAACCCCGGGGCACTTGGGTGGCTCAGGCGGTTAAGCGTCCAACTCTTGATTTCGGCTCAGGCAATGGTCTCAGGGTTGTGAAATCGAGCCCGGCATTGGGTTCCGTGCTCAGTGCAGAGTCTGTTTGTCCCTCTTTCTGTGCTGCTCCTCTCCCAGCTCACTTTCTCTCTCTCACACACACAAATAAATAAATAAAATCTTAAAAAAAAATTAAAAAAGGACTTTGCAGCCAAGACTGTCAAATCAGTCAACAATAAACAATATCCAAAAATACATATTTATGGAAAGTCTGTTGAACATAAACATTAGTCCTTTCCAAGGACTTACAGTGGACAGTCACAAGTCAGACATAGAATCTTGGAACTGAGTCAAGGCTAGCAAGAGCATTAAGGAGTCAAGAAATGAAACAGAATTAACTAAAATATTTACCCCTCTGCCTTCTACTATCGGTGGCTATCTTCAGGGTGAAATTTCTGAATATAATTCATTTGCTTCCGTGTTCCTATTAGCCCACCAATCAACAAATAATGAAGGACTTGCCATGTGCCAGCACATATTTACTAGGTGACAGAAACACAGAAGCAACAAAGTAGACCCAATTCCTGTCCTCTGAAACTTATAAATTAGTGGGAAGGACAAACAATAAAGAAATTATAACTGTTATAAGCACAGTGAAGGAGCACCCACAGAAACATATATCAACAGTACCTGATCTTGTCATTTGGGAAAAGAAAGAATCCTGGTTTCCGTCAAACAAAATTCCCCAAAATATTTAGCAGTATTAACACAAATAAGGATCACACCACAGTTAGTTTGTTGTGTATATTCTCAGAATCTGGCTGTTTCTAATTTCCCTCTAAAGTTCATCATTTTGCATAAAAATGCTCGAGGGTGAGCATTTCTTTGAACTGACTTTTAGGCTCTCCTATTCAAGAATGGAGTCTGAAAATTCTTGGGATGCCATTTTGACCACCCAGTTCTGCAAATATCTCTCCTTGACTGATTAGAGTTCAGATCTGACACCAAAAACCTTCCAGGCCATCTGTCTTCCTCAGTTCTACAGAAAGAACTTTAGATCAAATTCTTGGTTTTCTTTCTTTCCAACTCTTAACATTTGTGTATTTGCTTTACACATGAATAATGCAAACGTGGTAAAGCATCTCCTCTGGTAGGAACTTTCATAACTCTCTAGTACAAACAGGATTAATCCCAGCTGACAATTACAACAGTGAGTTATTACTCAGAATATCATGTGAACTAAGTTAAATGAGGTGATGGAAACTGAAAGAAATAAATCAAAATTAACAAAAAAGGAAAGGAGAGGTCTTAAGGAAGTAAAGCTAAAAGTACAAGTAATTTGCCAAAGACACTGAACTGTCTAAATGACCAGTGCAAAGGTATTGGGTAATCTAAATTGTATTTTTAAAAACATAAGGTCTGGATGCCCAATCACCACAGGATTTTTAAGACTCATCTGATTAAGTTGCCTAAAACAGGATAGAGGAGAAAGCTGAGATACTTACGTATTTACTTTTTCTGTGTCAGCCCTACACCCAAAACCAAATCACTCCAACATATGCACCAGAGTCTCATTTTAGATTCTTGCTGTATGTGTGTAATACATGAAGGTCTCTGGCAATCTTTGATTATCTCATTTAATTATTCAACAACCTCTCATTTGTCATAATTTTTAAAAATTACTTGTTTGCCCCATTCTTACACCATCCCTATTTAAAATAATCAGTGGGTAAGTTAGAAATCAATCCTTGGGAACCTAGTAAGTACAAAGTTTTGTCCACCTTTCATTTCTTTAAATTTGTATTTAATCTCGTTGCTAAATCCAGACAGACGCTGATACCCACGAGCTTGGAGTAAGTGAGCAAAGAAGCTAGGTCAAAGGAGAATTCTAATCCGGAGACAGGAGTAGCACTCTTCTCTTTCCAAGACAAGAGAGGCAGGGGTGGTGACGAGAGCTTGTGTTTGCAGTATGGGGACCAGCACTGACCTCCATTGTCCCTTCACAAGAGAAATATTCCTGCCAGACTGTCCCAGATGGAAGTTTGGCTGTGGTTGTCACCCGCCGCCTCCCTTGGTGCCTGCCCATTCCTCATGTCTGACTCTCCAGCTATTCTGGCAAGTCTATGAATTACCCAGCATCCTTTTAACAAAATACTTTCTGTTTAAACCAGCCAAAGTTAGTTTCTATTTCTAGCCACAAACTACCCGGCATAAAACAGGGAGATTTACTGGGCTCTTAGACCATTAGTGTACTATTTCCTGGATGGTGCACTAAATTTATAACTTACATATATTTCTTTGGAACCAGAAGAAACTGGTAAAATAGGGCTAGAGTCATTAGATTGAATAGATTGGTCTCATTCTAACACCGGATTTCAGGTGGTCATAGGAATTCCATTTAATAAGCCTGGAATAATCCCTGAAGTTAAATACAGTAATAAACAAGTACCCCTTTTGGGCTATTCTATACCTGGGTTGAGTTTGAAACTTCCTGGAATTGGGTATAGTTCAGTCCAGATTCACTGGATCTTCCACAAGCAAACCAACACCAAAGGAAGATTGAGGTCTTTGGCACTCTGACTAGTTTTTCATAGCTTTATTTTTTTTTAATTTCTGCTAAAACAAAAATGGTACCTGGAATGAACATTCATGACATTCTCATTTTACCCAGTACATACCCCCAGCTATGAATAGCAGAAAACAGTACCACAGTGGCTTAAACAAGTCAAATATTAGATACACCAACAAAGAGTCTAGACTCGTCCTTCACCTCAACGATGCCATTAGGAACCAGGAACCTTCCAGCTTCCTGCTTCACATTCTTAGCATGTGGGTTTTTCTCCCTATGGCCATGGTTGCAAGATGCCCTGCACTTCTAGCAGGGTAAGGCAAAAGCCACTTCCTGGGAAGAATTTGCTTTTTTAATATGAAAAATGAAACTCTCCTGGGGAACTTCTCTCTTTGTGTTATTGTTCAGAACTATGTTCATGATCACTTTAAGCTGTAAGGAAAACTGGAAATTCAATATTTGCTTCTAGTGCCATGGTACAGGAAGACAGGAAATGAAGGGGTTCAAATGAGTGTTAAATGAGTCAATCTACAGCATCTTCCATGTCTCATGACATAGTTTTCTGACATGTGGACCCAATGATTCCAAGGCCTTAATGGAAATATGACCCCAGTTTTGGTTTGTTTTTGTTATTTCTTTAGCCCATAAGGACACAAAGTAAACCATAGTTCTCATTTTGAAGCATATCATCATCAACATTCTTCTTTAGCAAATTGTTTATTTTATTTTAGATTAATTGTGTGCATTAGCTATCTATTACTACATAGCAAATTACACCAAAGTTAGCAGCTCAAAACAGCAAACACTTATTAGCCCACGGTTTCCATGAATCAGGACCCCAGGTGTGGCTCAGTTGACTTTCTTCCTCAAGGTCTTCCTCAAGGCCTTCCTCAAGGTCTCTCTCACGAGGGGCGGTCAGCATTTGTCAGCAGCGCCCACAGTCTTGTCTAAAGGTTCAACTCAACTTGGGGAGGTTGGGCTTTCAGGCTCACTCACATGATTGCTGGCAGGATTCTGTTTCTCTCTGGATGTTGCCAAAGGCCTCCCTTGGTTCCTTGCCACATGGGCCTTTCCATCGTGTGACAGCCTAACACCTGGTTCCCCTCAGAGGAAGCCAGCAAGAGGAGGAGAGAGAAGGGAAGCAAGATGAAAACCAGTTTCTTTGTAACCTCATCTTGGAGTGATATCCCATAATCTTTGCCATATTCTGTGCATTAGAAGACAGGCCCTAGGTCCAGGCCACACCCAACAGGAAAGAATTACATGAAGGCATGAATACCAGGAGGCAGGGTTTCCTGGAGAGCCATCTTAGAGGTTGCCTACCGCATTGCCTGTATAACTTGGCGATCAACTGGGTGTTTTATGACACTTCTACTTGGGTGCTACTCTGAATAACTCATCTATTACCTGAATATAATTTGGATGAACTGAGAAGAATCTGGTATTCTTATTGGAAGCTGATTTAGGAAAATATTTTCTTAAATTCTAAGCTCAGTTAAATTTTGCTCAAAAATTTTTTTGAAATGCTACTAACCAGATTCACTCTAGTCCTTGCTCCAATTCCTAAACTATAGGAAAGATGGGGTCCTTTATTATGCTAACTCCTGAAAACTTTTAGAAATGTTGTTGCTGTGAATAATATTTTTATTATATTTCCAAGTTTGGTATTAAAAAATGCTGTTGGTTCAAGATGTCTATTCTGTGTTATAACAATTTTGCTGTTTTATCACTTTTAAATTTCTCTATTACTTTTGCTTCGTTTTCTATTTACAGAGTCCTATCATCTGCAAATAAATGAGAATGTTGTTGCTTTCCTTCTGACTCTTACATATCTTATTTGTTTTTCTTATTTCTTTGCGTTACCTAACACCTCTAATTTTAGGTTAAGCATTTGTAATAGTAGGGAAATCTTTTTTTCCCTTTTCCATTCATAAAGGCTGTACAACTAAAGCTTTTCCAATAGATATGATCATTGCTGATCATTATTTACTTTAATAGAATGTCTGATATTGAAATATCATTGTAGTCTTGGGGAAAAATATATTCATTTATTATGTATTTTTAATATGTTATTAGATTTAATTGAGTTTGCAAGCTTTTTGTTGTATGAGATAGAGATCTGTTCCTTGAGAGTTACTTAACTTCTACTTAGAATGCCCTTTTCAAACTACTTGGTCTCTGAGCTCTTTCCAGGGGAAGAGTTATTTGATTACATTTTAATTTCTTCCTGGATAACTGTCTTATTCAAGGTTTTATTTAATCCTGTAATAATCTTGGTATTATATAGAACTTGAGAAATTCATCCATTTCATCATAGTTTTCAAATCTTTAGACATTCTGTTGTCCATGATCTACTTTTGTCATACTTTGATCTTTATATTACATAAGGTTATCTGTAGGTATTTTAAAGTTATCTTTTGGTTATTGATCCCTAATTTTATGATTTTGATTCTATAGGTTTCAAGACTTCATTTATAAATATTCATGTACATGCAGCAAGAACGTACATTCTCTGGTTTTGGAGTATAAAATTCTGGGAATCACAGAGTTTTTCCAGCTCTTCTAAATCCTTTCTCCTTTTATTTTTTGTCTTCTCAAAAGTGCATTACTAACTCCAACTGCAATTGTTGATTTAGCTACTTTTCCCTCATAATGTATCTTTCTTCATAATACTCATAGATGTATATGTTTTCCCATCAATTTCTTTTTGATCTACTATTTCTTTTTCTAATATAAATAATTTCATCTTTTACTTATAGAGCTTAACAGCTTAAATTGTATTTTGTCCATTACTAAAATTGATGATAGTTTCAAACATTTTTAACTAGTTAGTTTCAATCTTTCTGTTTCTTTGTTTTAATTATCTCTTATTGACTATGTTTTATGGCATCTTATTTTCCATGTGAGAGTCTCTGAGATTTGATGTGCCCACTCAGTGGGGAGTCTACTTTTCTCCCTCTCCCTCGGACCCTCCCCTAATGTGCACATGCATGCTCGCGAGCTCTTTCTCTCTCTCTAAAATAAAGAAATAAATCTTTTAAAAAAATAGATAATAAAAAAAGTAAAGAGACCCTCTGTAGAATGTTTTCTATAAGGTCTTATGTATCTTTGTATGTGTATGAGTATCTCAGAATGTCTTTGTTTTATTCAATCTAGTGTATAAATAATAGTTGAGTCATATATGAAATGCTAGGTTTGAGGTTATTTTCCTTCAATATCTTTAAAATGTTACCTTAATATTCTACAGTGGCCATTGAGAATTTAGATGTCAATTAATTTAGAGTGAAATGTTATTTTTTCTAGATGCTTTTAGAATTTGTCTTTTATATTTTTAAATAATATAACGGGTCAAGATTTAGGGTTTTCCTCATCTGTGTTGTCTGTTGCTTTTTGGGTCCTTTTGATCTGACTCTTCTATCTTTCTTTAATTCTCAGTCATTATTTGAATAACAACAATAAGAATTTTCTGCTCCATTTAGTTTTAACTAATAGGTCAAAGTTGACCTTTCTATTTATATCCTCTCTATATATTTTAGATTTTCTTAGATATTTTCCATCTCTCTGTCCTTTTATTGAATGTTCCAGGAAAATTCTGTTACTAGATCCTTGATCTCATGGATTTATTCTTTGGCTATACCCATTCTGCTATTATGTTTTGTTCTTATCTCCATTTGATCCTTCTTCTTCACTGATTGTTTCTGCTTCATATTTACAGTATCTCCCCCTCCTCTCTGAAGACATTTATCTTATTGATTTTAAATTCTTGTTTCATCTGGGCCATTAATTCAACTCCCTGTGGTAAGGTCCTTCAGTACCAATATTTCTTTTAAAGAGCTAGTACTCCTCCTTAGATATCTTTTGGCTCTCTTCCTATGTGCTCATATTCTTTTAGGACTAATAGTTACCATAGCTGGTAATAATGGGAGTCCAGATAAAACCTTAGACCTAGCATGTGCTCTCCTCCAGGTACATTTAAGATGTATAGAAATGACTTAGAGAGAAGAGCCTCTGCCACTGCAAATCTGGAAGCCTTTATTTCCACACAGGACCCAATCCTGTCCATCACTGAACTCCCCATTTCATCTGTATACACACTGTTTTTTTTTTTTTTCTGGATTCTGCCTACCTCTGTTGCAATTATCTTGTCCATTAAACAAGGAGAAGGAACCAGCCTCTCCATTGGGGATGGAAGCTATAAGTCCTCCTTCCCCACTTTCCTGTTACCTGCCTCATCCATTGGTGCTGGCACGGGGCTTCCGTGTCGCCTCCCTACAGGGCATTGGGGAAAACAGTGATATATCCGGGGCAATGTCGAATAAAGAGATAAGGATAATTAGAAAGCTCCTTCTCAGCAGCCCCTAGGTAATGGCAGCTCTTCAGGTCTGGACCGCTATTCCCTTCTCAGAAAAAGACCCTACAACCCTTCGTTACCACTAGAGTTGTACTGATTCTGTTTTCAGTCATTCTTCTGATTGCTTGTGTAGTGTTTCCTGGTTGAGCTTGGGGAAGAGCCAGCTTCCATAACAGTTTGCTGTCTTGTCCAGAAGTCTCAGTATGCTGGTCAAATTTGATACTCCAACCAGATTCCATAGGGCCAAGTGAACACAGAACAGGTGATGCCTTAATGTGAGAAGTTTCCAGGAAATAAAACATTCCACAACTTGGGAGGAAATTTATATATCCCCCTATTCATTGAAAACTGGACCAGGGAAGAATTCCACTCAGAAAAAGCCTGGAATGACCTAAAAATTCTTAGTTTCCATTATTCCACATTTTGAAAGCAAAACTATTCATAATTTTTCCCAAATTATCAATACAGAATACTGGTGCAACCCCTCAAAAAAAAAGTCCATACCTTTACAGTCAAACTGGTAGAAATAAATTGTTGGCAGTCAAAGATACAATGAATAATCACTGAATTATCAAAATAGTTTTATATTTTTACTAATAAGTTTTAACTGATATTTATGTGTCAGGCATTTCCAAGTATATTATCTCATATATTTTTGACAACCACCTCGAGAAGCATCCTTAGAGACAAAGACAGTTGAACAAATGTTGTGATTTGTCCAAAGTCACCCAGGTAGTAAATGGAACTGCAGCTAGAATCCAGGTGGAATTCTCTTTTTTACTGCCTTACTTACTGGCATTTATGTTGTGCGAATGACCTTAAGATACATATCATAACAAGGGCAATTTCTCGGAAAATATGTATACCTGTCAAAAAGCCATCTTGGATGCACACCTGGAACCCATGTACTTTGGCTTGGTATTTTATTCATTTTTTTCCATAAAGCTTTCTTTTAATCTGCATATTATTTTAAAAACACATTGCTCCCTCTCTTGGGGTGAACATGTGGTAGTTTCAGGATGAAGTCATACAAATGTAGCAACTGGGCTCTGTGGTTTCCCCCATGTGGGTATTATTCAGGGAGCTCTTATTTAAGCAATAAGAGCTTCTCGGTTTAGGGATGGGAACAGGGTCTAGGATGAATCTAAAGTAGTAGCTTTTCAAAAAATTATTTAAGTAAAATTTGAATTTAGAATTTAAATATATATATATATTTAAAGATTTATTTATTTATTTGAGAGAGTGAGAGAGGAGGGGGGGAGAGGGGCAAAGGAAGAGAGAATCCTCAGGCAGACTCCCCACTGAGTATGGAGCCTGATGCGGGACTTGATTCCAGGGCCCTGAGATCAGGACATGAGCTGAAATCAAGAGTTGAATCTCAACTGACTGAGCCACCCAGGCACCCCTAAAAATATATACTTAAAAACATGTGAAATATGTAAAAATTATAAAATATACATTTAAAATTATGTATGTATATTCTTAAGCCAGTTTCCAACTATAATACTAGATTCTTCTCAGGGTTATAGCAAGGTACAAGCCAAGTATAAGTCTCTAAATAATGCCTAATGAACCAAATTAGATAAATACACAGTTACATACTTTGCATACCCAAACATTAAAGTCAGAGATTTTTCCCTGAAAAAAATTATACCCAGAAAAGAGAAAATCACTTAACTTAGAGGATGCTATCTCAATTACTTTATTGTGAACAATAAAATAAGGTTTATGGCAGACAAATTCTACTGTAATGACCTCTATCACTGCTAGTTTTTGAGTTTATGGAAGTCAACTTGCAGAATTTGCTAAAGAGATCTTTTTGAATGGATACAATCCTTATTCCTGGAGATATATGACCAATTACAAGTGAACACTGTAAATATACACTTTAAAAGATGAATGAAGGGACACCTGGGTGGCTCAGTGGGTTAGGCGACTGCCTTTGGCCCAGGTCATGATCCTGGAGTCCCAGGATCAAATCTTACATCGGGTTCCCTGCTCAGCAGGGGGTCTGCTTCTCCCTCTGCCCCTCCCCCTCTCATGCTCTCTCTCTCTCTTTTTCATTCTCTTTCTCTCAAATAAATAAATAAATCTTAAAAAAAAAGATGAATTAAAAAAAAACAATTCTTTTTTTTAAATACCAATACAGTTAACATACAGTGTTATATTAGTTTCAGGTGTTCAATTTAGTGATTCAACACATCTGTACATCACCCTGTGCTCATCACAATAAGTGTATTCTTAATCCCCTTCACCTGTTCCACCCATCCCCTCACCCACCTGCCCTCTGGTAACCACCAGTTTGTTCTCTATAGTTAAAAGTCTGGTTTTTTGTGTCTCTTTTTTTCTTTGTTTTGTTTCTTAAATTCCACATATGAGTGAAATCATATGGTATTTGTCTTTCTCTGACTCATTTCACTTAGCATTATACCTTCTAGATCTATCAATGTTGTGGCAAATGGCAAGAGGAAATGAAACCACTAATTCAAAAAGATATATGCACCCCTATGTTTACTGCAGCATTATTTACAGTAGCCAAGATATGGAAGCAACTAAAATGTTCATTGTTAGATGAATAGATAAAGAAGATGTGGTGTGTACATATATATACATATATATATACAATGGAAAAAATAGTAATTCTTAATGGTATATGAATGGGCACCTATAGCATGGAATAAAGCTTCCAATGATAACATCATATATAATTCAAAAATACCACCTCTCAAAAATGGAAGGAATATGACAGAAAATGTGAGAAGAGAAAGTTCAAAAGGTAGCTTTAGTGATGATGAAAATCTACCATTTAAAGATCCATGTGACAAGCTGAACAAAATTATTTTATAGAATTTAGAAGTGGAAAAATACTGCTCAATTATTATATTAGGTAATAATGGGATTTTAAATGTGTGGTGAGAACTAAATTTCTTAAATATTTTTAGTTAGATAGTTGATTTTTTTTACCTACATCCTCAAATGTTCATTTGTTCAGGGTAAAAAAAAATTCAAGAATTTTTTCATTAAGAATGCTTTGTATTCGGGGCGCCTGGGTGGCTCAGTCGTTAAGTGCCTGCCTTCGGCTCAGGTCATGATCCCAGGGTCCTGGGATTGAGCCCCACATCGGGCTCCCTGCTCGGCGGGAAGCCTGCTTCTCCCTCTCCCACTCCCCTGCTTGTGTTCCCTCTCTCACTGTGTCTCTCTCTGTCAAATAAATAAATAAAATCTTAAAAAAAAAAAAAGAATGCTTTGTATTCAAGAGCAACAAATATTTGGGGATCTGCAGTACCTCTCCAAATCTCTGCCATAAACCAAGTTATGGAGTTCAGCCCAGCAAAACGAGCTCTCAGGCCATCTGCCCTAGAAGCAACAGTTACCCTGAGTGATCACAAAGGAAGAGTAAACACAGTCAGGTGTACAACCTTTCTGCAGGCTTCCCAGGAAAATCTTTAGTTCTATTCACTTTACTGGACAAATATATTTACAATATTAATAACAGAGCTATAAATAAAAATTATCTCAATTAAATTTCAATAAAATAAAAGAGAGTAAATATTCAAGCAATGGCCATCCAAAATATGATGTTGATTCTTGCTGAGTATATAATTTCCTCAGGAGCAAAAAAAAAAAAAAAAGATCATTGACAGGGAGATTCTTCCCACTTACCTAAAACAAGAGAAATCTAGATTCGAAGAATAGGTAGGAAATCTCACTTCTCCATCAAAGTCAGCAGTCAACAGAACCGAGATGAAATTCACAGTGTGATCTGCAACGTTTCTCAAAAAGATTAATGATTGAAGCTAGAAGAAGAACCTTGTGACAAAAACATCATGAAAACTGCCTGTTAATACATCATGGCCAATAAAATAAAGCCTAAGATCAACCTTATAAAATTAGGTCAGCCAGCACCACTTTATCCAACCACACTCAACATTTCCAAGAATTTTTCAGCAAAAAATCATCTTAACCTAGCCCGGGTTTCTCAACCTTGGTGCTATTGACATTTGGGGCCCAGTAATCCTTGATTGTGGGGGCCTGTCCTGTGCATTGTAGGCTATTTAGATTCATCACTGGCCTCCACTTACTACATGCCAGTAGCATGCTCTTCCCAGCTATGACAACCCAAAACATCTCTAGATACTGTCAGATGTCCCCATGGTGGGGGTGGGGGTGTATCACTCCTAGTTGAGGACAGCCACTCCAAACCTTGTAAGTTCAATATGAGAATGTCTATAATGACTGCACCTATATTTTCTGGCTAGTGATTTCCGAATAAGAAAAATATGGCGGGCACCTGGGGGGCTCAGTGGGTTAAGCGTCCCAGGATCAAGCCCCATGTGGGGGAATCTGCGCTCAGCAGAGAGCATGCTTCTCCCTCTCCCTCTGCCCCTCCCCCAACTCATATACTCTCTCTCTCTCTTTCTCAAATAAATAAAGTCTTTTAAAAAAAGAAAGAGGGGCGCCTGAGTGGCTCAGTCGGTTAAGCGTCTGCCTTCGGCTCAGGTCATGATCCCGGGGTCCTGGGATCGAGTCCCGCATCGGGCTCCTTGCTCCGCGGGAAGCCTGCTTCTCCCTCTCCCACTCCCCCTGCTTGTGTTCCCTCTCTGACTGTGTCTCTCTCTGTCAAAAAAATAAAATCTTTAAAAAAAAAATTTTTTTTTAAAAGAAAGAAAAATATGGATGATGAGGAGAAGGTTGGCATTAATAAGATTTGGGATGGGAATGAAGATGGCAGAGGTTACTGGAGACTGTGCCTCCTTCTCTTTTCCCCCCTGGGCTCTTATAAAGCCTTCAGCAGAAAGAGATCCCAAGTCAGCTTAAGTTCTAAGCAAAAAACTAGTTCACCCCCACCTGTGTACACCTGGACTCCGGCAACCTTCCTGCATCTGGCCTCACCATCTTTCTGAATGGCTGCATTCTAAATTGTACCCAAGAGTGCTGGAGTCAATTTTTGAAGCAGGGCTGGAGCTGCCCTTTGGTCCATCTGTTCTACTAACCATGAAACCATGAAACCGTGTTCCCTCCCTCAAAGGTGTTCTGTCAAACATCCCTAAATAGCAAATATCACGGCTATGTCCATCTTTCTTCAGATACGTGCCAACAATGATGAAAGCCTCCATCTATGATCCTCTGCTTCTCAGAGCCTTCATACTTAGTCCCAGTAATGTGAACACTACCCTCCTTAGAAAAGGGGACTGCAACAGTTAGCATTTTGCTCTTGTTTTTTATCGAAGTGTTAAAGAAATAGAGTCAATGTCACATGGATTTTATCAGTTCTGCTTGCCTTTTCTTTTCCAAGTTCACAAAATTGAAAGCTGTTTAATTAAAATCAAGTGGTCTGAGCTAACCTCCCACTTCTCGCTCCATCTGTGGAGTGTTTGCTTCCAGATATACTCAGGCTGTTCCAATTTTTCTGGGTTGACATTGGTCCAGTTCACCCCACTGGAGTGTCAAGCACACAGAAGCAAGCAACAATTTTCCAAAGATAGTTATCTCTTTGATAGGAGAGTCCTTACTTCTCCCCAGCTGTCCATTTTCAGAGAGGACTTCTGTTCTACCCTTTTCCTTCTTTCACTGGTAAAACACATCTAAGAAAGCTCCAGTTCCTTTATTTACGCAGCCCTGCTTTTTCTGAATATCACTGATGTGAAGTTTGTAAATTATCATTTTGCCAGCAAGGTAGGGCGAAGGCTTATTTTAGTTTGATCACAAACGTGACTTCCTTGTCTTCTTGCCTCTCTTCTCTCTTTAAGGGAAGAACATGTCTGATTGCAAGCTCCTTGAAGCAGATGCCCTGTCTTCTTCTTCCCTGTCTCCCCTGCCATGCCCAATTCACTGCTGTGAACATAACAGAAATGCAATATGAATTTCTTGGATTGAACTGAATTTTATTTTTAACGGAAGGCTGGCTGCTTCTGTTCTCCCTCTCCCAGGGATGCCTCCCTGCAATCGACTCGGATGCTGACTAGTCAGCCGCTGATTGCCTTTGTCGTGAGGGCTGCTGAGTGGGTTGGTGGTTTTCTAAAGTGGACACCTGTCTCTCAAAGACAGAGCTGAGTCACCACATCATTTCACAGACTGCTGCCGGGCACTGAGATGTTAACTCAGAGTGGTGATCAGCCTGAGCAGGACTCATTCTGGAACTTTAGTGGTGAAGCGAGTAAATTCCACATTTTTCTTCCTGGTGATCCAATGGCCCTTGGACTTTGTGAGTTCTTTGTATCCTTCTACAATTCATTGAAGGCTTATTAGCCTTCCTGCAGAACAACGATGCATCATTTTTCAGATGCTTAGAAAGTGACAGGAACAGCAAGAGCTGCTTTTCCCAGTGACCTTAATTTGCTACCACTGTAGACATTGGCTGAGGACCCAGCACCTGCTAAGCTAGGCAGACACAGCTGTTCTGCAGCCCTGGCTCACCCTAAATAATTACATATCTGAAATTTTACTGTACTTAAAGGCATTCGAAGATTCTGTGTGTGTGTTATGTCTTCTCTCGTTAACTTGGCCTCTGAGCATCCCTCCCCTTTTGTTTTGATGTACCAACCTCATTATTTATATAAATGTTACCTATGCTTTGTAGCCGTTAAGCCCATTTTTATAAACCCACACAAAAATTCTACATGATAGATTGGAATTATGCCTATTTCAGAGCAGACAGAATGTATACAAGCCTTTTAAGGATTTTTAATCTAACAAACCAGATAGAAAGGCAATTCAGGGGCTAGAATTTTACAACCAAGTAAATATGAATTTGTTAAACCTATAAGTGCCAGAACTCTGCATCGCATTTGGATACAAAAAAAAAAAAAAAAAAAAAGATGAGCTAAGCTCTTTCCCGAAGATCTCTAATGCTAATTCTGGGTAGGTTTCATAACGTTGCATTTATTCAACTCTCTTATCCCTTTGCAAATTGACTCGTGAGGGATCGATTCATTCATCACAAGCCAGAAGGAGCAGGTGTTGCAAGAATGTACAGCAGCCTGCAGGTATTATACGCTGCTGTGGGAGTGTAAACTAGCACAGATTCTTTGCAAGACACTTCAGCATCATCTAATAAACTTGAAGATGCACAGACACCGTGACCCAAATCTTCCAGTTCGGGGTATATTTCCTTGAGAAAGTTCCCCTTGTGCGCCAGACCGCATGTCCGAAATGTTCACAGCAGCATTATTTTTCATGGAAAACAAACAAGCAAACCTGAGAACAACACAAACACCCACTGACAAGGGAATGGATAATCTAATCTCCTGTTAAAGGAAATCTCTGCCCAGGTTTGCACATGCACTAACACACTTGACTGCTGCCTGACGCTAAGCCTACATGAGTCTTCTATGACTCATCCTAGACCCTGCGGAGAACGGGACCAGATCTAGTGCCTGCCCCAAAGCCATCAGGCCATGATAATGAGCCATGCCAAGAAAGGCTTCTCAATTCCCTTCCGTATTCAATCAAAAAATGCCTTTCAGAATCCTACCTTATTTGGAAGGAGCTTTTAGAAAGAGTCAGTGAACTCATGTTGAGAATAATGCTGCTTTAAAAAATTAAATCCACACTCAACACGTACTACTCTTAGTCTTTAGTTATTCTTCATGTATTGTATTCATTCAATTGAGTATTATATGGCAGTGTAAATGAATGAACTCTGGAACGTATACCAATAGGAATCTACCTTACAAACATAACACTGTATTGCTTAGGAATACATACATATATGTATATATGTGTATGTGTGTACAAACGTGTGTGTGTGTGTGTGTGTGTGTGTAAAGGAATGACTGACACCAAATAAAGACTAATAGAGAGCATCTCCAGTCATCTGGAGGTGTGAGTGAAGGAACCATGTGGAATATTCCAGTTCAGTCTCAACATAAAGCCAGTAGCGTAGGATTATTATCAAGATAAAATAGCATAATGTGTGTAAGAACCTAGCATAATGCCTTGACCCTCATTGGCTACTCAGTAAACTGTAGCCAACTAGCAACCCCATGAATCAGTGAAGGCTCCGGTGGGTGCAGTGCATTTCATACACAGGGTCTTATTTTTCAAACTGTGGCCACTCCGATTACCAGGCCAAAACCCCCGGGGTGCTTTTTAACAAGGCAATTGTGGGCCTCATTGCAAACCTACAGAATTAGAACCTCCATGGGTGGGGTCGGGGAACCTGCATTTTATCAAATTTCCCCAGCGATCTGCAGGAGTAAAAGGTTAAAATCCACAAGGTGAGGGATTCAAATTCAGTTGTCTCTGAGGTCGCGGGAGAGAGGATGTAAAAAAATTGGGAACTAGGGCCATGCAAACTGCCTCTATCATGATTACCAGGAGTATAAAGTACAGGGGTACCTGAGATTTCAATTAATACTAATTGTACACACTTCTGATTTCTTGAATACTTGTTACATGGTAGATACAATAAGTACATTATATTATTTCTAGTAAAATTCCTGAACAGTGTGACTACTCCTATTTGTACAGTGGGCACAGTGAAGTTCAGAGCTGTTAAGTGACTGCCCGTGGATGTGTATCTAGTATGTACGAGAGGCAGGATCTCAAACCAAGGTTGAACTAGTCTCTCTATGAGGATGGACGCCATCCGATCGTAGGTTGCTGTTAGGGAGGAAACAAGGCTTCGTTTTTATTTATGCATGTCCTGAGGGGCCACAAGGCAGCATTGGTACATGAAAGCCCAGGGGTGTGGGCAGGGAAGTGTCTGCTTGCTAGGGCTGCTAGCGTTATGAGCTGTCACCGCCGACCGAGCCATGCTCTGATGCTCGATAAGCTACAGCTCCAGGGACCAGGAACAAACTAACAGGCTATTGACATAAAAATCAACGTTAATGTTGACTAATCTCTAGCTCTGCCCAGAATGACTTCAGATGGAGCTTCTGGTTGTCCGATGAGCAGGGCTGGCCGTCTGTCTTCCATTCCTGGGACTCACCGGACATCGGAATCTGGGGTGACAGGACGAGCCCAGCAACGCTCAGACCTTTCCGTGCCCGGAGCTCAGAGTTCCTGCCGCAGGTCCAGTCCGCTTAGGGCAGGGAAGCCGGGGTAGTGAAGGACATCCTGACGGACACAAGGCCCGAGGCTGAGGAGGCCCCTCTCACCCAGCCCCATCACTGCCCACCGAGCGCTGGGCACCGCTGCCCACCTGTGGCCTGAGGCGGGAGGACAGGGAGGCTGCAGCAAGCAAGCCTGCTCCCGGGTCTGAGTCCCCATCCCTCCCAGCTGCAGGCCTGACCTCGGGCTCTGTGTCTAGAGGGAGCAGGTGCTTCGAGCTCCATAGGAAGGGACCATATCCCTTCAGCAGGGGGAGGCTACGGAAGCACGACGACAGCCAAATATCCCCGAAGAGCAAGGAACCTGGCAACCATTTCCAAGTAGACGCTTCCCGTGGTGGGATAGGTGAGACCCCGGCCAATGCAGGGATTCACGGGAGACAGGCAAAGGAGGCCCTTCCGACTGCTCGGGTCGCCCCTAAGACCCACACCACATGATTTACACTCATCCCCGCCCCGGCTCTTGGGATTCTGTGTGGCCTCCCTTCGCCTCCCTGGGCCGGGCCTCTGTGCCCGGCCGCCCGCGGCTGGTGAGGTCCCTGCCCTGATTTCTCCACGCGTGGCGCCCTGACTTGGCCGGGAGGAGATCGAACGCTGCCTTCACCGGCACGAACACAGCGGGTAGAGGACTTTTCCTCTCCGAGGATTTCGTGCGCAAACTTGTTTCGATCATCTGTAAGCATTCCCAAAATAACGCCTCTGGGGAAGGCATGAGAGCCAGTCTGAGGTCCCCGGGCCCGTCCCTAATGTACTTTGAAATTTTCTTATCACAGAAGGCCAATCACAGGGCTCTCGTTTTCCCACGAGAAGCCCGTGGTGTCTTTTTAGTGACGTCACATTCTGTGAGCTATTTTTAGTGGTTAAGTACTCTCCTCCGAAGCGCTATGCTTCCCACCCCCCCAACACGTACATCTATGGTCTGGGAAGAAAAAGATATCTCAAAGTATTGACAAATATCTACTGGCAGCCCTATTCTATGCATCTCCTGTGGCCAGAAACCACCCCAATATTTCATCAGAGCAGGAAGTACACCTGGAATCCGAAAATATTGGGGTCACAGAAAGGTTTTTTTAAAGGCATACTAAAAAACGTTCAAAAAATCTTAAAACATTTCCAAACTGGAAATGATCAATGATCATTATTAAAAAAAAAAAAAAATCAAAACCTTAACCTTTAGCTATGAATGCCACAAATGTTCCCAGGGCCAATTAAACAATGGGCAATTTAGATTTTTTTTTTTTTTTCAGGATGGCAAAGGTGAAAGAACAGATTCTTCCCAGACAGAATCAGTTGTATTACAATGATATCTCAGTGGAACCACATTTTTAAAATGCACGTATCTTTTTTGCCATAATATATTTTCCTCTGCTAGCTCTAATCTCAAATGTAAAATCACCAAACAATAAAATTTGTCTTTCTTTAATTTGATGTTATCAGTTTTCACAACAGGAAAAATGCCAAATTTTGTTTTAAGAAAAGAAAATGTATAGACAGATTATTTGCCAACCAAATTACAAGGCTATCAATCACATCTGAGATTTCCCTTAACAGTTTCTTAAAACACTAGTTTGGACTCCTAACCCTGAAGCAAGAATTTCATAAACATCCCTCATAGTTCTTTGTTCACTGCAAAGCACCTAATCTCCCTTGAAAAATGGTCACATCCCCGCCTTCATTTATTCCTGTCTCTGACAAAATAGGGACATTTGGGCAATGTTTTCGAGTGAAGTGCCTACTTTGGATTGAATGTGATGCTTCATTCTTTTTATTTAACTTCAGTTTGTCTCTGGGAAAACAAAGAAACAAACAGAATGTTTTTTCTGTTAAAGTAGCCATTTATCTGTGATTAAAAATCATGCCCTTGGGCGCCTGGGTGGCTCAGTCGCTAAGCGTCTGCCTTCGGCTCAGGTCATGATCCCAGGGTCCTGGGATCGAGCCCCGCATCGGGCTCCCTGCTCCGCGGAAGCCTGCTTCTCCCTCTCCCACTCCCCCTGCTTGTGTTCCTGCTCTTGCTCTCTCTCTTTCTGTCAAATAAATAAATAAAATCTTAAAAAAAAAAAAAAATCATGCCCTTTAATGAATGGGGGCCAGCAGGCTGAGTCCTCGGGAACACAGCCAGAAGGAGAGGTGGAGGCAGCTGGAGAGAAGCTGTGGCAAACACACTCGTTGGTTAATGCTGAGGTCCCAGAGTGATGCGGGAAACTGGATTAAGTCATGTCCGGTTCAGGTCAATGTCAGGGTCCATGGAGTTCTTATCAGACAGCATAGGAAGGCGGAGTACAGGTGGCAAATGCTCTTGAGTCTAGATAGGAAAGGAGAGACAGAAAAACCCAGGACTCCCCTGCAGGAGGCTGCAATTCAGAGTGCCCAAGGCTCACCCCACAGCTGAATGAGCCCGGGATCTAGGGCTGCAAAGCGCCCCCAGCAGGTCACTTGGGCATAGTCCCATCAGGACTGAATAGAGCTAGACTTGTAGCTCCTGGGATCAGTGACTTCAGCTGGGAGGAGTAGATAAACATGATATAAAATTATTCATTTGCATTTATGACTCTTCCAGATTCTTTAAATTATCTTACTTAGCCCTTAAATTATTTTCGTTAGACAGTAATTGTAGTCTCTCATTAGCAAAATGGGAGGTTTGCCCTTTTGCATTTCATTAGCCTGGGAAAAATGCAGTTCTTAAATGCTTTTAGATAGTTCGGTTGTTAAAATTCAGAATAAAGGAAGTCTATGGTTAAAAAAAAAAAAAACCTCTAGACTTGCAAATTTGTATAGGATTCAACAAATCCTTAACAGCCTTTCCTGGACACCAAGCCTGCATCTGACCCAGGCCTGTGGACCCCTGCTTACCCCTACACATGAACCTCTGCCCAGTGACTTCCCAAACTAGCCTTTGCCCAGCCCATCAGTTTCTTCCTTTGATCTCAGCATGCCTTATGACAGAATCCACCATGGCCCTTGAAATGTCTATATTCAAGTCTTAAACCCACTGACTTCGCTGCATCCTTTGAGTCTTTCTTTCTTTCTTTCTTTCTTTCTTTCTTTCTTTCTTTCTTTCTTTCTTTCTTTCTTCTTTCTTCCTTCCTTCCTTCCCTCCTTCCTTTCTTTCTTTTTTTAGTTTTATTTATTTAAATAATCTCTAAACCCAACATGGGACTCAAACTCATGACCCCAAGACCAAGAGTCGCATGCTCTTCCAACTGAGCTGGCCAGGTGCCCCAGTGCTTTTTTTAATTATTATCTTTTTTTTTTCCCCTCTGGCTTTTCTTCTACCTCTTATTCATTCCTTTTCAGTCTTTTTCTCAGTTTGTTTCTCTGCCTGTGCCTTGAGCACTGCTGTTCTTCTGAGTTCTGTTTTATACCTTTATACTCCTTACTCCACTTACTTCCCATTGTTTCAACTACCATATGTCTGTGGAAGCCCAGAACTTTCCTGGGAGCTCTTACTCTTTGGGAGTGTCCTATGATGCATTCCTCAAAGTCTCTAAAACTAATCTCATTTTTTTTTCACTTGCAAATCTATCTCCTTCTAAAGTCCTTACCATGATTACCAGTTTGCTAGTAGCACAAGCTAATTCATCACCCATCCTTCTATCCTTTATCCTTGACAACAGTCATTCACTGAGTCCTTTTGTCTGGGCTTTCTAAATACCTCTTAGCTCTATATTATCTTCCTCATGTCCTTCCCTTAGTTCAGGAATTCCTCAGCTCTTGCCCAGATTATTCCCATGGATTCCTGGAATTTTTCTCTCCTTCTGATTTGAATCCTCTCTGAACCACTCTCCATGTTGCAGCCAAGTTATTTTATGACAACAGAATAAATCCTGATTTTGTTACCCCTTGCTTAATACTTTGTACAGGTTCTCCATACCTATAAGATAAACCCAAACTCTTTAGAATAGCATGCATTTTAGGGTTGTTTGTTTGCAAAGAACATAAACTGACTTCCCCCCAAAGGGGTATTTATTAAAAGTTACAGGGGTGGGGCGCCTGGGTGCCTCCATCGTTAAGCGTCTGCCATCAGCTCAGGTCATGATCCCAGGGTCCTGGGATCGAGCCCCGCATTGGGCTCCCTGCTTGGCGGGAAGCCTACTTCTCCTTCTCCCACTCCCCCTGCTTGTGTTCCTTCTCTCGCGGTCTCTCTCTCTGTCAAATAAATAAATTTTTAAAATCTTCAAAAAAAAAAAGTTACAGGGGCCTCTCAGGGCACACAGAGGTGGGGAGTCACCTCAAGGACCTCCCCTCTGAGTTCCAAGGTGTCAGGTCTCTGCTTCTCTCGGTGCCTGTTGTTAACTGGTTTCTCTTGTAGATGTGCGAGCTCAACTTGAGGAGGCACGCCGTGGAGAAGGACCGCTCAGCCCCAGCTCCAGGTACCCTCTGCTCACATATCCATCACAGGCCAGTATGACTCTTAGCTCATATTTTGGATGAGAAGTCATTTAATGGGCTCGGTCTACCCAATGGTTTAGTTCCTCTGGAGTCATGTAACCACCTTCGGTCCCATCAGTTGTGGCCAGGGACAGCCAGAGACAAACGTGTTAACTCAACTCATACCTGCAGCCAGGCTGGGAATGATGGGCAGGCCCCCTACAAAGGCAGGGTCTGGGCAGGTACCCCCGAGTTCAGGTGCACTGCAACAAGCAAAGCCTTTTCTTATCTGCCCTGGGCCTATCCTTTAAGCCTCCTTCCCGCCCCTAACTCTTCCCACACTACAGTCCTGTGGTGTCCTGAATTCCTCCTTGGTTCTCACCCCTCTTTTCATTCACATAGGCTCTGTGTCTGCCTAGGGTATCTTTTCCTCTCTCCAAACCCCTGGAACCATGCACCGGGCAAACAATAGTCGTCCTTCCAAATGCTTCAGATATGTCACCTCCTCTTTGAATATTCCCTTACAATTCATCCCCTCAGATGAGAGAGTCCACCTTCAGGGTCCTGTCCTACTTTGGACTTGCCTCCATTCGCACTTAAATGCCGTGTACTGTTGTCATTTGTCCCCATCTCTCTTCTCAGTGGAGAATGACCCTCCTAATGGTAACATCCAAGTTTGTAACTGCTCTAGCCGCAAGCATGGCTCCTAAGATGTAATGAGCCTCAAAGATCAGTGGGAAGTAGTGATGAGAAGAAAGATGGAGAGCATTAAGTCTAGTAAAGCTAGACTTTTTCTCCATGTTTTCAGGAGCAAAGCTTCGCTGTGTGTTTGCATCGTGGTGCGCCCTCTTTGGAGAGTGGGGATGTCCATCAGAAGCACATGTCTGACCAGTGGGTAGATTATGACCTGCAAATCAGTTCTGCCCCGGCCATGGGTCCTGTCCTCTCTGCTCTAGCTGACTCAGCCCACTTCCCGGCCCTTCCATGTCCTCCTTGCTCCCTTCTGCAAGATCATGGTTCATTACGTCCATTGACAGATTTCTGCCCCTCTACATATGGAAGAAGATTTCTTGGCTAAAGAAGAAACAGCTTTTTTTCCCCAAGATCTCCATAGTAAAGCCTCTGCTGTTTATGTTTCTGACATTTTGTTTTGTCTTGTCTAGCATCTTAAGGCCCTGGGTTCACCGTCAGTGCCGATGAATTCCCTGGTTTCTGGCTAATCTGCATCAGACTCTAAACCTGAGGGCAGAGATTCAGTTCACTGCAACTAAGTTCTCCACATCCTAGCACTGAGCCCGGGCCTTAGCAACCAATCGATAAATGGCATCTGTTGTTTCTTACTTGCCCAGTTTCATCCAAACCATCGGATTCTGTGCCTTCTTCCTGCGCTCCTAGCCACTGCTTGCAATCACCTTATGGCGTTCCGTCTCCGCCCAGGGGTCCACAGGCACATATGTTCAAGGGAAGATGATTGCATGACCCAAGCCCCTTTCAACCTGAGAAAAAGGTAACATTAGTGATAACTACTTGGAATAGTTACATCATGACACTAGCAATCAGGAGGTCCTCCTGGTTCAAAAAGCCACGTTTGGTTTTCGGACTTCTGGGAGAGCCTCTAGTGACCGCCATTTTCCCCCAGTTCACTGTACAGTAGCAATATTTGAATGATGTTTTGTTCTTTCCTAAAGCTTTTCCTCTGCTCATAGTCCTACTATTCCAGCTCCCTCTACTGATACTTCCTGCTCCTCATCCTTGCCTAGCTAGCCCAGCCAAAACCATCCCTCCAATGTTTGTCAGGGTGGTCGAATGCCAGGTACTCTTTGTGAGTAATTTCTATGCTTTTTAGAAGACCCTGATAACACTGGGTAAGCAGCCTGAAGTTTTATTAAGGAGGGTCTTATTTCTCACTTAGGTCACCATTGTCATTTGCTTGGGGTGTGACAGTTTGGGTTGGTCAACCAACATCCCTTTCAATGATCATCCTCTGCAATTGGTCTGGAGAGTGTACTCGATCTTAAAGTTAGCAGGGAGAGCCGAAGACGAGTCCAGATGATAAAGATCCCCATCTGGAAACCAAAATCTCCTAACATGAAGTGTGAGGTTTTCCACAGAACTGACATTTATTACTTCCCAGGGAACTAATGTTTTTCACAGAACTAATAACTAATGTATTAATTAATTTCTCCAAACCCATTTCCTTATCACTCGAGTAGCAAGGCTTTGATTCTGGAAAAGGTTAAAACTACCCAGTGGTAAAAATAGTATTCAAAAAATATTAAATGAAGGGGAAAAAGGAGAGAGTAAGAAGATAATAGATAGAAAACAAAGGTAGTAAATAATAAGGAAATAAATGTTTAAATAAGTAATATGAAAATAGTAGTATGTCCAGACAGCCAGTATTTAGCAAGGGGTTAATGTGGTCACAGGAGAAAAAGTAAGCATGTTGCGTGCTGGGAGAAAAGTGGATATTAATATATGTATTCTTTCCACTGATTTCTTTCCTCATCCTTTGTAGCTACATTGACTAATGTAATATTCCAAACCACTTCAGTGTTTCATCAACTTACCAGACACTACTGGAACATTAAGAAGGTAAATAATTGATTTAGTGTTGCCCCTTAATATAAAACTGTATTTTCAACTCAACTGAACCAATGAAAAGAAATGCAAACATAAATTTAGGAGAAAACAACAACAGGAAATTTAATTATTATTTGTGTTGCAAGCCTGAAGTAAGAAATTGAACATTTTGAATTCCATTTCATGTCCTGCCTTCCTTGCTAAGTGCCGCTCCTTTCTATGCACAGTTATTTACCTGTGATTCAGAATTCACAGCCCTCCCCCATAATGACCTCTTGAGTAAAACTGAATATGCAAAAGATAAGTATCTGTTTATAGATAAAATAGATTTGGTGTCTTTAAAGCTGTTAGAAAAATATAACTACATAATGATTAACAAATATTGTCCTCAAACTTCCCCAATAAGTGAGAGCATTCCATGGGCACTCTAAACTTCAGATCCTTGCTTTAAAAAGATCTCTGGGGGATGGGGGGGTGGGGCGCCTGGGTGGTTCAGTTGGTTAAATGCCTGCCTTTGGCTTGGGTCATGATCCCAGGGTCCTGGGATCGAGTCCCGCATGGGGCTCCCTGCTCAGCAGGGAGTCTGCTTCTCCCTCTCCCTCTGCCTGCCACTTCACCTGCTCGTGCTCTCTCTCTCTCAAATTTTAAAATAAAATCTTTAAAAAAAATAATAAAACAAAAGGTCTCTGGTTTCCATGACTCCTGGGACTGCATCACACCGATACCATCCCATGGTAGATTTGAAATGCAAATCCACATCACGTCCCTAGGTGTTCACCGCATACACTGGGCTGGAACAAATCCCTTGGAGCATTTGTAGACCTAGACTGGCCCTAGATCCTAACTGGCTCCAGCTGTTCCATGAGAGGTATAAGGAAACCCCTGAGATGAGCTGGAATCCAGGTAATAAAGCCAGGAATACTTGCAACAGGACCATCTTAGGGAGGGCCATTGGTGACTGATGCCCCATACACCCGCCAATACCCTGGTGATTGTGATTTCCCCAAAGACTCTGTCAAGATGCTAAACACTGAAATCAGTATCCTAAATTGCTAACAACTTCTATTATGACACTCTCGTCCTTATCTTTTATTTAAATGTGCATGATGAATTTATTTATTCAGTCTTCAATACCAAACAGCTTCAAATAGTTAAAGATATTTCCATGTTTTCTATTCATGTGTTCTACAGAAAGCCTGCCATAGTGATAATTGATGAACATCTGACGACAGTTTAAAACTTTCATTTAAAAAAGTCCCAATAGGGGGCGCCTGGGTGGCTCAGTTGGTTGAGCGACTGCCTTCAGCTCAGGTCATGATCCTGGAGTCCCGGGATCGAGTCCCACATCGGGCTCCCTGCTCAGCGGGGAGTCTGCTTCTCCCTCTGACCCTCCTCCCTCTCATGCTCTCGGTCTCTCATTGTCTCTCTCGCAAATAAATAAAAAAAAAAGTCCCAATAGATCACCCAGGCTCCAGTATGAATCATAAGAGAGTCTTATATGTACTTTCTCTGACTCCATGAAAAATCTGTTGGTATAAAATTTGATATATAAATAAACATGCCATAAATGTAAAATAAAGATTATTGTTAAGTAATAGTTTACTGAGGGTTATTATGATATATTTTTTCATGGTAAAAATTTATTTGCATTTTATTTTGACCATTTCTTGCACAATGAAGTAATATTTCAAAATTAATTGTTGGGGGACAATGCTCCATGTGTCTCCCACATTTCTGCATGTCTTGCAAACAGGGGCCCTCCTTGTCTTTGCTCTGGACTGTCTTTTCAAGGATGCCTTATATAGCAAATAGTGTTGGAAGATAGAGATAGTATCTGTCTCCGGAGCAGAGGATAGGCTTACTTACAGCCTCGGAAGAGAAAAATAATATCTCCCATCATAACAGAGGACAGACATGCTGACTGTACAGTATAATGAAAATGATATTTCCCTCTGAAAAAGAGCAAGCCTGCCTACTGCCAATTAAAAAGAATCAGGCTTCCTAAAGTCAGACTTCTCTCCTCTAACACAACCCACTGTGTGTTCACATGTCACCTGGCCTTCCCTTGCGTTGCCCTGTGAGGCTTAGGGCTGAGGGGGGCAGCCAGAGAGCATGCAGATGTTCTGGATACTGCTATTGCTATGAAGAAGAAAGTCCTTTATCTCTGACACTGGAGGCTCATGTCTTCTGCTAGCATCCATGAAGCTGTGGCATGCTAACTCCTAAGCTTGCAATTTCAGTAAAATCTCACACCCTCCACAGTTCTTGCCATTATTTTCACTTAGTATCACATTCTATGTGAAGGTGCAGATAGCATGCATTTCAAAAACACTTGACTCAAAAAAAAAAAAGGAATTTCTGTTAAAACCAAGGTTTTTTTGGTTTTTTTTGGGGGGTGGGGTTTTTTTAAAGATTTTATTTATTTGTTTGACAGAGAGAGACACAGTGAGAGAGGGAACACAAGCAGGGGAGTGGGAGAGGGAGAAGCAGGCTTCCCGCCGAGCAGAGAGCCCAAGGCGGGGCTTGATCCCGGGACCCTGAGATCATGACCTGAGTCAAAGGCAGACGCTTAACGACTGAGCCACCCAGGCACCCCTAAAACCAAGTTTTCGATCATGTGACCTCCCCTAACATCAGCTTTATTTCGGAAGCCCAGAGTTCATAAGAAATTATATAAGAAAAAAGGAATCACACCCTGACTCATAGAAATGGTTTTGTGATGGCTTCTCCTTTAAGAGAAGAGCTTCCTTCTGTCTACCCTGAACAAAGCCTTTCAACCCGAACTACCTCAGTTTCCCTCCTCACCTCAAAAGGTTCTTTACCTCCACCAAGCCTCTCTCTTTTCTTTTTGTCTTAGAAGCATGATTGGTCGGGCACCTGGGTGGCTCAGTTGGTTAAGCGACTGCCTTCGGCTCAGGTCATGATCCTGGAGTCCCGGGATCGAGTCCCGCATCGGGCTCCCTGCTCGGCGGGGAGTCTGCTTCTCCCTCTGACCCTCCCCCGTCTCATGTGCTCTCTCTCTCCTCTCATCCTCTCTCTCAAATAAATAAATAAAATCTTTAAAAAAAAAAAAAAAAAAGGAAGCATGAGCGGTCAGCTGATAGAAAATGGCCCGAAGCCATTGTGGGTCTGTGTTTCTGTCCCTGAGCCATCCTCCCCCACACTGGGCCTCAGCTGCCTGGGACCTCTGGAATCCTTGGCTCTGACCTAAGGAATATGACAGCAGGGATGCCTGCGTGAATGTCAGTGCCTGGACCCTCAACGGCTTCACTGCCAACACCCCCTTCCTTGAGCCGCCACGTAGAAAAGTCGGGCTGTCCTGCTGCAAAGGCCAAATGCAAGAGAGGCCCTCCTCTGCATCTGCGCATCCAAGCCAAGGGGGGAGGCAAAGGGGTCTGATCATTTGGACCCACGTGCCATCTGGGGCCGCTTCAGGTGGGCCCAGCTGAGATGGCTGGAGCGGAGAGGAGCCATCTCGGGGGGCAAGGCGTAACCAGTGTTGCTTGGTGCCTCGACACCACTTTGAGGAGGTTTGTCACACGACCATGCATAACTGACACAGATATAAACAGCCCTCTTCTTTTCCAAAGCTAACTTCGGGGCAGTGGAGACCTCTCTCCATCTTTCTCAGAAGTCAACACCTTGTCTTTTTACAGACTCCTGTCACCTGTCTTATGATGTACTGCAGTCTTACAGTCTTAGCATCCAAAAAAAAAGAAAAGGAAAAAAAGCCCCTTTTGAAACAATAATACACCCAAGAAACTGTCAGTGTGTATGCGTCCACTCACAAGCACTTGTCGAAAAAATACAATATATGCGCATTTTTCTTCGTCTTTACCTTCCATTCAGTTCTATCTCCCAGTTTATGTGCTTGTCTTTCCACAGAAAGCAATATCTGAAAAGTTACTTCAAATTCGCTAATCCTGGGGCGCCTGGGTGGCTCAGTCGTTAAGCGTCTGCCTTCGGCTCGGGTCATGATCCCAGGGTCCTGGGATCGAGCCCCGCATCGAGCTCCCTGCTCCGCGGGAAGCCTGCTTCTCCCTCTCCCACTCCCCCCGCTTGTGTTCCTGCTCTCGCTGTGTCTCTCTCTCTCAAATAAATAAATAAAATCTTTAAAAAAAAAAAAAATTCGCTAATCCTGAGTCCTGGTCCCATTCCTCCTGCATCTGGAACCATTTAGCATTTGACTGATAAGCGCTGTATTTTTTTTCAAACTCTTCCATTGGCTTCCATGATTGTAAGGATCCCTTGTTTCTTTAAAACAGCTCTGGCTGTTCCTTCCTAATAGTTTCGCTGGCTCACCTTTCCTGCCCGACCTTCTTGTTTGGGCACATCTGCTGTCTGTCCCCCTCCCACTTCTCTTTTTATTCTATATTCTATAATGTTCATGCCTCCTGGTCCCATGACTTTAATTGTGACCTCTATTAAAATGGCTCCAGATCGTCCAAAATTCATTTCTTTCCCAGGCTCTAGATTTGTGTTATACCAGCCAGCAGAATTGGCATCTCCTGGGAGCTGAGAGGAAAAACAGAATTTCAGGCTCCATTCAGACCTACTGAATCAGAATCGGCATTTTTACAAGACTCCCAGTGATCCGTATGTGTGTGAAAATCTGAAAATCACTGCTCTAAATATGTATTTCCATCTACCTTACCAAAACAAAAATAATCATTCTCCCCCACACACAACTCTTCCCTACAACTACCACAAAACACACTCTTCCTTTCCAGGAATCCATTATGATTTTACTATCTACTGGGTCAAAAAAGCCAAAATCCTTGGTATCATCCTCTACTCATACTTCTCCCTTACCTGCCCTCAACTACCAGTCCATCAGTTGCCAAGTCTAGTCCATTTGACTACCAAGATCTTGCATTTAGGATTTTCCTTCAATAGGTACTAGTTTTTATTGTATACATTATAATATATATTATTTTATTATACTATTTATATATTTAGTATTATATATTATATATACTATATATTATGCTAATATATATACTATTTATTATAATATATATTATATATTGAGTATAGTTGACACACAAAGTCAGTTTTAAGTGTACAACTTAGTGATTTGACAAGTTTATATATTACGCTGTGCTCACCACAAGGTAGCTACCATCTGTCCCATTACATCGCTATTACAATATCATTGACTGTATTCCTTACGCTCTGCTTTTTATCCCCGTGACTGACTCGTTCCATAACTGGAGGCCTGTATCTCCTTTTCCCCTTCAGCCATTTGCCCAACCCCCCACCTCCCTCCACTCTGGCAACCATCAGTTTGTTCTCTGTATTTATAGGTATGATCTTGCTTTTTGTTTGTTTATTTTTTTTAGATTCTATTTATGAGTGTAATTGTATGGTATTTGTCTTACTCAGTTGGACTTATTTCACTAAGCATAATACCCTCTAGGTCCATCTATGTTGTCTCAAATGGCACGATTTCATCCTTTTTATGGCTGTGTAATATCGATATATATGTATATCACATTCTCCTTATCCATTCATCTATTGATGAACACTGAGGTTGCTGCCATGTGTTGGCTGTTATATATATAGCTACAATTATGTTACAATAAATATATGGGTAAATCTTTGGATAAATATCCAGTAATGAAATTATTGGATCATATGATATTTCTATTTTTAATTTTTTGAGGAACCTCCATACTGTTTTCCACAGTGGCTCTACCAATTTGCATTCCCATCAACAGTCATGAGGGTCTCTATTTCTCTACATCCTCACTAACACTTGTTGTTTCTTGTGTTTTTGATTTTAGCTGTTCTGACAGGAGTGAGGTGATGTCTTATTGTAGTTTTGATTTTCATTTCCTTGATGATTAATGATGTTGAACATCTTTTCATGTGTTTGTTGACCATCTGTATGTCTTCTTTAGAAAAATGTCTACTCAGGTCCTCTGCACATTTTTTAATTGGATTCCTTTTTCTTATTTTTTTTTTTTAGTGTTGACTTCTATAAGTTCTTCATATATTTTGGATATTTACTTCTTACTGGATATATCATTTGCAAATATCTTCTCCCATTCAGTAAGCTATCTTTTTGTTTTGTTGATTGTTTCTTTTGTTGTGCAGAAACTTTTGATTTTGATGTAGTCCCAATAGTTCATTTTTGCTTTTGTTTTCAATGCCTTAGTGGTCAATGTCAGAGAAATTGCTGCCTGTGTTCTCTTCTAGAATTTTTACAGTTTCAGGTTTCACCATTTAAGTCTTTTTTTTTTTAAGATTTATTTATTTGAAAGAGAGAGAGAGAGCAGGGGGTGGGGAGGGGCAGAGGGAGAGAGAGTCTTAAGCAGACTCCGTGCTGAGCACAGAGCCTGCTGCAGGGCTCAATCCCACTACCCTGAGATCACAACCTGAGCCAAGACCAAGAATCTGACACTCAACTGACTGCACCACCCAGGGACCCCTATTTAAGTCTTTAATCCATTCTGAGTTTACTTTTGTGTGTGATGTAAGAAAGTGGTCCAGTTTCATTCTTTTGCTGTAGCTATCCTGTTTTCCCAACACCATTTATTGAAAAGACTCTTCTCCCCATCGTATAGTCTTGCCTCCTTCGTCATAGATTAATTGTCCATATAATTATGGGTTTATTTCTGGGTTTTTCTATTCTGTTCCATTGATCTATGTGTCTGTTTTTGTGCCACTACCATACTGTTCTGATTACCATAGTTTTGTAGCATATCTTGAAATCTGGAATTGTGATACTTCCAGCTTTGTTCTTTCTCAGGATTGCTTTGGTTATCCGGGCTTTTCTATGATTCCATACAAATTTTAGCACTATTTGTTCTAGTTCTGTGAAAAATGCTATTGGTATTTCGATAGGAATTGCACTGATCTATAGGTTGCCCTGGGTAATATGGACGTTTTAGCAATAGGTGTTCTTCCAATCCATGAGCATAGGATAACTTTCCATTTCTTTGTGTCATCTTCAGTTCCTTTCATCAGTGTTTTATAGTTTTCAGAGTACAAGTCTTGTACTTCTTTGCTTAAGTTTACGCCTAGATATTTTTTTTTTTGGAGTAATTATAAATGGTGGGTTTTTTTTTTTTTTAATTTCTCTTTCTGTGATTACATTGTTAGTGTATAGGAAGACTACCAATTTCTGGGTATTAATTTTGTATCCTGCCACATTATTGAATTTGTTTATTAGTTCTAATTGTTTTTTTTTTTTTTTTGGTGGTCTTTAGGGTTTGCTATGTATAACATCATGTCGTCTGTGAATAGTGACAGCTTAACTTTTTTTTAGCCATGTGGATGCCATTTCAACTTACACTTATTTTTAAACACTGAATTTAAAATATATCTGAAAAGTATGGAAATTTCCACACCAGCTTGTTTCATTTTGTGTTGTGGTGGCTTGATAGATATCCTCCCAGAGAACAGGTTTCTTTGGAAATGCTGATCAATCCAGGCCCACATCATCATCGGTGGACATGATTACAATTGCCATCGCGATGTGCTTTGTACGCCCAGGCAAACCAAAGTCCCTGTTTCTTCTTCGGCTTGCTTATAAACAAAACTACTGTTGCTATGGATGTGTCATCCAAACTATGCTACCAGGAAATAGGGGAGCAACTATAAAAAAAATGCAACTCAGGGAAAAATTAGCAGCTCTGTTCTCGAAGTATATAATCATGTTTAAAAGAAGATTTCCTGCAGGAATGTGGAATGGATCATAAAGTTAAATTATATGACGGTTAAGACAAGTTAAGTTTATTGAGAGAGGAAAAATAACAGGTTAGGAACTCTCAAGCCCTCACACTGTAGAGGTCTATTGTACAAGAGCATCTGCGTCCATGAGAGACTGTACAAATCTGTTCAGCTGGAAAGATCAGACTTACACGGGAAGCTTTTCAAGACATCAAGAAGCAGGAAGGAAGGAAAGATAGTGTCAGCTTTTGAAATTCCAATGCAAACCAAACATGGAAAAGCTGTTCAGGAGGCCTTTAGAGGCCATGGCATGTACTATATTTTTCCTAGTTAAAAATCAAGTATGTTGTTTCCTTACTTTAATAGTTAACAAAACATGGAATTTTTATAACTGGTTATACTGAAGGGATTTCTCAGTGATCCTTAAATGTTACAGTCCAGCAATGGAGCAAATAGAACAGGGAAAAACAATTGCCAGGGGGAAATTGACTTGCTTTAACATTAGCTTTAGTTCCAGAAAATTTGAAGTCTCCATCAGAATCAAATGATAGGTCTTCTCCTTTGCTTCCCACCAAGAAAATCCAGGATGTCCGTCTCCTTGCTTCCTACCAAGAAAATCCAGAATGTCCATGACAATAGCCCCAGTAACACTTGGAGAATCTGGATTCATAGAACTGAAGATCTGGGGGGTGAGGGTTGCCAACTTTAGGAGTCAAACTTATTACTTCCTTTATTACCTTGAGTACCAAGGGGCTAATTACGTGGTTTTCAGGCTAAAATTTTCCTCAATTTTTTTTCTTTCATTTGTTCACCTATTTGACCAGTTTCTGTTCATTAGCCCTTTTATCAGAGAAGGTTGACCACTGGAGAAAAGGAGGAAATCCAAAAAATAATAAAATTTGTAGCTCAGAATTATGACATGTTGTTTGGAATTGTCCTGAGTTCCATGAATTCAGTGACTGGCTTTTCCACTGTTATCGCCCTGGCATCTAGAATCGTCCTTCACACTGTTACATGCAATAGATATTTCTCAAAGTAAGGGAAAAGGTGAATAAAATTATACCTTAGAAACCTGAAATTTGTAAATTTTCTAAGGTATCCAGTCTTCCACCTCTATAAATAACCGAGAGTTGGCCCGGGTAAAAGTCACATAACATACCTAAGTTTGTGCCAAGCCATGTTCCAGTTTAGCTGCTTGGTATTACAGGGTGGTTATGATTCCTTGATCAACATCCAAACCCTAGCTTGCTTCAGAGTTTCTAAGACAGCAGCTTTCAAACTTTTTAGTTCAACCCAGAGTAAGAAAAATAAATATCACATCAAGACCCAGCACACACATCACACGTCACACCCACCCACCCATCACCCGCAAAACACACACACACACACACACACACAGGCATAATCTTTAAAATGACACAAAAGCTTCATGGAACAATACTTACTCTTCCTATGTAAAATAGACTGCTGTGTTCTATTCTTTCTGGTTTTTAAATTAATTTCATGAGCAATTACTAAGTTATGATTTCTGGTTTCTATAAAGACCCTTAGAACCACCCGACATAAGCATGAGGGTTGTGAAATGGTCAAAGAGAACAACATAGGTCTTAAGTCACATCTCTTGTGCAGAGGATCTCTGAGGGCACAGTGTGTCAAGATGCTTTCAGCAATTAACTAGAGTCTCGACTTTCCATTTCTAGGTTAAAAAAAAAATGCTAGAATATTTCCAGGTATGTTCAGAATTCACCTAACAGCTCCGAGGGCAGTCGGAGTCCATTGTCCTTCCCAGTAGGGCATCTCTAGGTTTAAAGCCACCCCTTGGTTATATGCATCAATAACTCACAGTTAGTGACTTGCAACTTTCATAGAGCATATATAGTTGGGTTTTGAAGGTTGTATACAAGTTTCTCAGCAAGTTGCACACTGCTGAGGACATTGTGAAGGTATCATTAGCAACACAGATGGAGAGAGAGGACGTTTTGACAGTGGCATTTGATAGGGCTGATGTTAAACACAGCAAGTCACTCTAAAGACTGGACTATCACACAAAGAAACTGAAGCAACTACCTGAATAAGTACAAAGAACACTGGAGGTTTTGTCTTAATTATTCAGATACTATTATTCTTCTGCTTTCAGGCATTCATTCAGCAAATACCGTATGTATCCTGTATGACAGGCACGGATCTAACAGCAAGGGAAACCTCTGTCATGGTCAGGGTGCTTTGGAATCTGGGCTATTGTATTCAATATCTAATATGGTAAATACAATATGCACTCTTCCTCCATAGAGCACTTTGCATATCTTTCATAGAGAAAGACAATACTCCTCCATATACATAGACTGCTGCCAAGACACTCAAATTTGCTAGATGTGACCACAAGGAGAATTGAGATACACGAGTCAAGAGTCTATTATAGTAAAACTGGAGCTGATGAAGCCAAAACTATTTTCAACTCACCTTGCCTTTTTGTTATTTCTCCAGACACATTTCATTCCCTCACCAAGTGTCTATTGAATGTCTAGCATATGCAAGGTGCTATGTTGGATGCTGGTACTCAAAAATGTAAGATGAGGTTCCTGCCTTCACAGCACATGCAGGGGGGTGTGGAGATAAATGTACAAGTGATTTCCAGCACAATGGGATGAATACTATAATAAAATATGAGTGAGATGCAATAAATACCTTAAGGGGGAGAAAGGGGGTGGGCACCTAAATCAGCAAAAAAGAGTTCAAGGCTTTATGAAGGACATGGTGCTTGAGCATTGATGAATGAGCAGAAATTTGCCAGATGGTCAAGGAGTGGAGGCATCAAAGACAGAGAGAGGACCTTGCACCAAGTTTTGGAGTATGAAAAGCATAAGCAAGTTGGAGAAAAAGCCTATGATCCAGCAAGAAGAGCTGAAGATTAGGCTGTTAATGGCCTTGTGAGCCTTGCTCTGAGAGAAGCCTAGAGGAAAGACATTGATTTGAGAATCCTCAATAAATAAGTGTCACTAAAAGCCATGGACATGGATGAGAATTCCTAGGAAGACTGAAGTACACAAAGAGCTCATAACTCCTAGTGTGTGACTTATACCTGAGTGATATTTTCCCGTTATGCTGTTTCCTGGTCCCATGCAACATTATCATCACCATCATCATCACCATCATCCTCATTATCACCATCATCATCATCACCATCATCATCATCACCATCACCATCATCACCATCACCAACACCATTACCATCACCAACAGCATCACCAACACCATCATCATCATCATCACCATCATCATCATCACCATCATCACCATTGTAATCATCACCATCATCCTCATTATCACCATCATCATTATCACCAACACCATCACCATCATCATCACCATCATCACCATCACCATCGCCAACAGCATCACCAACACCATTATCATCATCATCACCATCACCATCATCATCACCATCATCCTCACCATCATCCTCACCATCATCATCATCATCAGAGCATCAACATCACAACTTATTGAACACCTATAAGGTACTTGACCTGTATCATCTTATGGAATCCTCAGAACAGCCTATAGGTCCTATTATTATCCCCCCTTTCCCAAGGTCACAGTTCCAGTGATAGACGGTGTCAGGTTTTGAACCAGACAGTCTGAATCCTGAGCCCTTGGGCATCTAGCTACTACGCTATCCTGATATATCTGTACGAAGGCAGTCTGGACCATATCCCAGGCCCCTTAGCCTGGATAATAAAAACAGTCTAAAGAGCACTGAGTCACAGCGCCCCTAAAAAAGAGGCATAGCATTCTGCTGAAGCTCTCTTGACATTAATGTTAATTACTGAAAGTCTCTTATTTCTAGAGTTAAGTCTCACTACCCCTTTCTGAGCTATCTTTGAGACTCCTTTAAAGCTTTTAACCTCGTAGATCAGCTGTTGCTATTTGGCATGTTCATTGCTGCGTAATTTGCAAGTAGCAGAATGAGTACTTAGCAGGATGATTTCAAAGCCTACTGGACAGAATCACTTGAAATGCACTAGGCAGTGGGAACTACCATGGCAGTAGTGTGCTTGTTTGGGCTATAAATTTCCTGGGAAATGGAGGCCAGTTTATACTTACAACTGTTGAGTATAAATCAAGTGAGAACTTCTGAAGCCAGATGCTTCATTTGTTATTTTAATGCACATTGTATTTTCTGAAGGATTGCAGCATCTATGCTATCTTCTTCACTCAGAAACTGAGTGGCTGAAATAATCTCTGTGTCGGGTAGAAGCCTCCATGGTCAATCAACACTCACTTCTCCTGTGAACTTGAACTCTGGTGTGATTTCACTGGTGACCAGATTTGAAAGTTCTAGCTAGCTCCTTTGTGCGAATGACAATTTCAATAGCTCTCACAGAAGTCATGAAGACGCGAGGCCGGTTGGGTAATAAAGTGGTTCCTTTAAAGTTAAATGAGTCATAATTTAGCATGAAGGAGATTGATTAGAGAAACACTTGCAAGTTGGCAGGCAGTTAGGATCCTGGAGTCATCTTGGTAATTAAAACTGTTATGATGCCTGTTGGCACTACACACACAGCAAAGATGGGTCATGTCACGAGTCCATCCAAACACTTGTGGGTTCAGGGATTCAAACCCAAGTTGAACCTTTCGGTGTTTGAGTTTGTTAACTGTTGGCCAAAGGCCACTTCCTGCTTCTAAGAAAAGAGGCTTGAAAAAGTCTCATAAAAAATGACTTAAAAGGCTTCCTTGACTTCAAAGGCTCTTACAAAACAACATTTTGATGAGTTAAGTGTAAAGGAATCAGAAACATACGGATTAAATTTCCTTAAAGAGTCATGTGTCTAAAAATGGAGGGAGGAAAAAGTAGCAAGTTTATCTCGCTCAACATGTTTCAAAATGTCTAGAGTAGCTATTGATTATGCAAAGTAATTAAATTCTTCCATTCCAAAATAATACTAATAGAACCACATCTAGAAAGACATGCCAAAGGGGCCAACTGAATAACGGCCGATGCATTTGTGTAGGTCAGGTTGTACCAGGCCATCCTCTCTACAGTCCATTATGCCAGTGTCACAGGACAGAGCCCCAAAGAACAAAGAATTCCTAAATGAGACCGCTCACCAGGTCAGGCGATTGTCATCAGCTCACCACACTGATGCATTACAGCATCCATGACCGTCTGAACCAAGAATGTACAAACGCTCGTTCGCCATGAAGTCTCGTGCAAAAAGCAGCATTACCTGGTATGCGTATTTAATGGCCACATCCTTAACCATACTTTGGTGGGTTTCTAACCCTTGAAAATAAATAAACTTATGATTATTTCCCAAGTGGAGAAAAAAATGTCTTTGGGCAAGAAGATAATTGCAGAACATTGAAAGAAATAAAAATAATTTGAACGAGTGATGAACGACTGCAAATTCTGGGCAAGGATGACGTGGTGTAAATCTCATCAGTTTGCCACTAACTTAGCCAGCAAAAAGCTAATAACTGATTTATTCTGTGTTTGAAAATCTTAGAAAGAATGAAGTATTTGGCTTTTGAGGCCAAATAAAGCCAGACGCGTTTAACAATGAAGCATTAGATACTGATGGATAGAAGTTTTGCTAACTATGAGACACTCAGTATAACCCAAGGCAATTTTTTGTATTTGGCCAAATGCAATGGTATGAATTTTTATAGCAATATTTCACTAGATTGTGGTTATGGCAGTTTCAGACCATAAGAGAAAAATTTCTAGAAGTGGACATTTCTTATTTTAATTTGCTTGTGACATGAACTGCTACATAAATGAGCTGCCTTCTTGAAACAAAATTAGTGTGAGAAAAAGGTCCTAATTAATTGAATCCATAAGTACCTTTTCTAAACAGTAGAGTTTTATTTGTGTCAATATATTTCTTGGAAAAAGAAATGAATAAAACCTTCACATATTGGCTTAAGGAGTCTAGTGAAGTTTATATGTAATTCCAATGAGTGTAGACTGGTAAATGTATTTACAAAAGTAAATAAATATTACTATTTTTACCATTTTTCTTTCAACATATCTCTGAATTTGATTTAAATAGATATGTACTATTTTAGCAACTACCAAGCGATCAAAAACCCAACTGCAGATTTTTGTTTCTTTATATGCCCCAAATCACCATGTCTCTAAACGCGTCCCATGACCCAAAGACCCTAGAGGACAAAGAACCAACGTAGCCATGCTCCCACAACCCAGCAGAGTTTGGGACTTCCGAAGGATGTTGCCAATGATCTCATCTAATCTTAGCCTTAGTGACCAAAAGCAGAATTTTCAATGCTCCTTAAGAGAAGAGCTTCAGGAGACCTGAACCAATTGCTAAAGAAAAATAGAATGTTAAGAAGACCAGTAAGTTCTGATATTACAGGAGTGTTCAAAGAAGTGATTTCACTTAATTACTTACTAAATCCCTTGAGGGAAATATTTGCCTTGATGGATTCTGATAATCACTGAATTTACCTTGTCATTCTTGAGGAGCGGTGGTAGGATTAGAGCAATCACACAGCAAACACAACTATCCTTTCAATAAAGATGATTTGCAATTTCCTGTTCCCCATTTTTATCTCTAAGTCTTGAGATTATCTACCCCACTGCCTTCCCAAAGGTCTTGAATATTTTCGAGGTGTCTTTATATACACTTTGTAGTTCTACTTTAATATTGTATAATTGCAGGTCAAGAAGTCCACCTCCCCTTCCAGGAATGCAACTCTTGAAATTCCACTACTGGAGAACCACTCACTTGGTTAAATATTGTCCCCTGAGGTTCTCCTTACAAAATTTATATCCTTCCAGATGGCTGGTAATTAAAACCTCTGTGTTAATTAATCCACCAAGAAGAACTTTGTATAGTTTGGGAATACATGGCAGTGAGTAGGACAAGAAGGAGAAAGAGTAGAAGAAGAAGGGGTAAAATAATTCAAAGACAAGTTTTACCAAATTGACTAGTTTGCCTAAAACTAATTCCATTTCCTATCCTCCAGACTGTGATCTCCATCACCAAAGTTATACTTTTCTTCCATATTTTAGAACAATTTTTTAAAAGTTAATAGCCTGTGACTTTATTTTTTTAATTTAAATGCAATTAGCCAACATATAGTAGTACAACATTAGTTTCAGATGTAGTGTTCAATGATTCATCAGTTGTGTATAACACCCAGTGCTCATCACATCACATGCCCTCCTTAATGCCCATCACCCAGTTACCCCATCCCCCCACCCACCTCCCCTTCTGCAACCCTCAGTTTGTTATGTGTTACCTGGTCATCAAATTCAAATAATGCACATGCACCCTGATATTTATAGCAGCATTATCTACAATAGCCAAATTATGGAAGCATTCCATGTGTCCATCAACTGACCAATGGATAAAGAAGTGATATACATATACAATGGAATATTACTCAGCCAAAAAAAAAGAATGAAATCTTGCCATTTCCATGACATGGATGGAGAGTATGATGCCAAGTGAAATAAGTTGGTCAAAGACAGATACCATATGATTTCACTCATATGTGGAATTTAAGAAACAAAACAAAACAAACAAAGGAAAAAAAGAGAGAGGGAAACCAAGAAACAGACTCTGAACTATAGAGAACAAACTGATGGTTAGCAGAGGGAAGGAGACTGGGGGGATGGGTGAAATAGGGGATGGGGATTAAGGAGTGCACCTGTCGTGATGAGCATCGGGTGATGTATGGACGTGTTGAATCACTGTATTATATACCTAAAACTAATATTACACTGTATGTTAACTAACTGGAATTTAAATAAAAACTTTTTAAAAAATTCAAGTAATCCAACGTCATCTAGAAACACCCCGAAAAATGACAATAACAACTGTGCTTCTCTCCAGGACTTAGTATCCCTTTCCCAACAGCCCAGACTGTGTTTATTGTTGCTGCATTTTCCTTACTGAAAGACTGTTTCCTAGTCTCTCAAAACCCTGTCTGGAAGGGGAGTATGATGGTGAATAAAACCTCAGGGAGCTGACTTTTAAGGTGAGCTTAAGTTAAGTTTAGGACCAAAGCAGCAGATAAAATTGACAATGTTTGCAATGCATGGAACAAAGGGTTTCCACACTTCTCAAGGATTTTCCTACCAGTGGTGGTAAAATCATCTTTTTCTCACAAAGGCAGTCCAGCTTTCTCACAAAGGCAGTCAACGTTCTAGGAGCGACAGTACCCACCAGCTTGCACAGCAGGTGGTGGTGTACTCTTTGGTAAGTTATTTTTGTTTCAGCGTGTTGTGTAGTATCTTAGCCCACTCATTTGGGCTGCTATAACAAAATACCATTGACTGGGTAGCCTGTAAATGACAGAGATCCATAACCGACCATTCTAGGGATGGGAAGTCTGAGATCAGAGGGCCACTGTAGTTGGGTGAGGGCTCTCTTCCAGGTCACAGACTTGTCGTTGTTTCCTTAATGGTGGAAGGAGTTGGGGCTCTCCCTGGAGCCTCCTATATATAAGGGCATTAATCTCATTTATGAGCGTTCCACAGTCATGCCATAAGTGCTTCCTGAAGGCTCTACCTCCTAACGCCATGTGAATACAACATGTGAATTTTAGGAAGACACAATTATTCAGAACATAAGCAGGTAGTAGAAGACAAGCCTTTACATTCTCTCTATGGACTGAATTTGGCATACTCATCTGGATCTCTGCTACAGTTGGAACTGAGAAAAAATAATTTGTTCATTTGGGTACAAATTAAAAAGGAGAATGGAAAAATGAATAAAGTTTATCTATTACGATAGTGGGACACTGGGAGATGTTTTCTAGCTATAATTATTACGATTTTATTTATAGAGTGTTGTTTGCTAAGAAGAATTCTAACAGGGCATTCACTTATTTAAAGCCTTATCTTCACTACGCAGGATTGCTGAAACTTTTGAACTATTCCAGGAGATGACTCAACAAGTTCCACCAGCATCTTTCTTGTATCTGGGTCAAAGTACCCTCAGTGTTCAGCCAACAGCCTGTGGTTATCATCTGTCCCTATAAAACAAGTATCGAAAACCCAGACTGGAGATACTGAGGCCCAGCCCATGGCTGCAGAAAGCAAGGTAGGGCTTAGATAGGGAGCAAGAGGTCGCAGACCTGGGAACTGCACTGACACTTACTTACCCCGTAGAAGTCACAAACGACACCCCAGGAAACACAGTAAGGAAATATTGGAACCAGCAGAAAAACAGCCTTGCAACAGCTTTATTGTGGTCAAATTCTAATTAAATGTCCTCCGTTCTGGGAACCAGTGTGGTGCCAGAACCTGGGTTGAACTCAACCTCCAGGTCCACCTGGGGAAGTACTAAATTATTCCAATTTGGGAGTTGGAAAGGATTCAAACAGATAAGCTAGGCTTACACACCCGTTAATCCTACCTCCTCCTCTACCCTCAGAATAGATTCCTAAGAGTATGCTCCCACCTCTGGCCCTTCACTCCGTTTCCCCCTCACTAAAATGTTCTAGCCCTCTTTTCCGATGCTCTTATTTTTTACTCTACTTTAAAGGCCCAGCGCCACTTGCACGTGTTGCACAAAGCAATTCAAAGCCTTCTTTCTCACCATGTCAACTCTCCCCACCCCACATATTCCACTGATAGTGATGCTTGGAAAATATTGGTTATTTATATTAACCACACTAATAATACTAGCACAGATTATAATTGACCTTGAAAACATGAGAATAATAATATAACTGGTTTTTGGCAAATTTAAATTTCATTCCCTTTATTGAAAAAAGTGGGGACCATGTTTCATGTGAAATGGGATCCCACGTATTCTCTCACTCTAGGGCCGTTGGTCACCGTGGCAGGGAAACTATTTTGGGGCAAGGCTACCTTCCACACTCACAGATGGCTTTGTCTTGTCCATCTGTTTCTACAACATTTAGACCTTTGACACATTCATGACTTGGGTTCTGAACCACCCTCTTGACTCATTTATTCTTTCTTTCTGTCCTGTTTCAAATCACCCTATCCTCTGACCTCATGAATCGTATCTCTCTTTAGTTTTTCCATCAAGCCCTGGTGCTACTTCAAGCTTTTATTTCCCTTTCCAACCACGATTCTGTTTCTTCTCGCTAACTACACAACTAAGTAAAAACATTATCCATCCATATAAGCTCCCAGGACCCCATACCCCAGCACAAGCTCAGATGGTAGAGCCATATGTAAGTGATATTATTTAGATGTCCTGTTCTGCCAGGTGCAATGTCACTCCTGCAAAATACTACTACTGATAATAATAGTATTAGTAATAGTGATAATTTAGGATACATCTGAAGAAAGGAATATGAAAGGTAAACTTAAAACCTGGAATAGGATTTTAAAAATCTCAGGACTTTTGAGGCACCTGGCTGGCTCAGTCAGTAGAGCATGAAACTCTTGATCACAGGGTTGTGAGTTCAAGTCCCACGTTGGGTGTAGAGATTACCTAAAAATCAAAATTAAAAAAAAAAATCTCGATACTTTTTATTAAAATACATACTAGAGGGGCGCCTGGGTGGCTCAGATGGTTGGGTGTCTGCCTTCGGCTCAGGTCATGATCCCAGGGTCCTGGGATCGAGCCCCGCATCAGGCTCCCTGCTCGGCGGGGAGCCTGCTTCTCCCTCTGCCTCTGCCTCTGCCTCTCTCTGACTCTCATAAATAAATAAATAAAACATTTTTAAAAAAATACTAGAAGATAAGCTTTCTTACTGTCTTCAGATTTTTTTTTTTTGAAGATTTTATTTATTTATTTAAGAGAGAGATAGCAAGAGAGAGCATGAGCAGGAAGGAGAGGGAGAAGCAGGCTCTACATGGAGCCGGGAGCCCAATGAGAGGCTGGATCCCAGGACCCTGGGATCATGACCTGAGCAGAAGGCAGATGCTTTTTTTTTTTTTTAATGTTCAATTAGCCAGCATATAGTACATCATTAGTTTTTGATGTAGTGTTCAACGATTCATTAGTTGCATATAACACCCAGCGCTCATCACCACACATGCCCTCCTTAATACCCATCCCCTGGTTACCCCATCCCCCCCTTCTGTAACCCTTAGTTTGGTTCCTGGAGTCCAGAGTCTCTCGTGATTTGTCTCCCTCTCTGCTTTCTTCCCATTCAGTTTTCCCTCCCTTCCCCCATGGTCCTCCACACTATTCCTTATGTTCCACATATGAGTGAAACAATATGATAATTGTTTTTCTCTGCTTGACTTATTTCACTTAGCATAATCCCCTCCAGTTCCATCCATGTCGAATCAAATGGTAGGTATTCATCCTTTCCGATGGCAGACGCTTAGCCAACTGAACCACCCAGGCAGCCCGTCTTCAGATTTTATCCCTACTTTTCAATTTTTATTTTAATAAAGCTGAATAATAGTCTTTTAACTCAAGAAATTTTTGGTCTTGTTCTGTTTTGTCAGTCTCACTTAATTTCTGGTAACTTTCTCTAAACTCCCCACTTTGCTCGTTCTTTCATCCAATAAATAGGTAAGTATCTTCTTGTAGAGAACTGAGAGGGAATTCAATTATCAAGAGACTGAGAATCCAATCATCATCAGACTTCAGTAACTGAATTACTTGCCTTTAATGAACTAAAATACTATTAAATAAAACCTCTTCTTTGAGCTGCATAGTGTGGAAAGAATTAAGTTTCGAAACTGGTTTTACTATGCCAGACATGGTTTTCTCCTAAAATTAAAACCTTAGTTAGTGTGGTAACTCCTCATAGAGTTGAGAAAGGACAGAGACCTATTTTATGCCTCAAAATAAACATAATTCATAAATGCATGAGTTGGTGTGTGCTGTAACAGACTACTGAAGACAAACAGTTAAATCTATTCTTATTCAAAAAACACATGGTATTCTGCTGGCCGTAGTCCCTTTTCAGTCTGAATACTAGATTTGAGTTATATCCAAAAATTCCATCTTCTACAGTTCGTAGTATTTCCTTTCAAAAAACAAATATGAGGATCATATTCCACCTCTATGGATAGGGACTAAATCACTCATTTAGAATAGGGAAAGTGAATTTTCCAGTTCTGGAAGCTTACACACACATAAAATACACACACACACACACACGCAATTTTTTTTCAATAATGGATCAGCCAAGACCAATCTTTTTTTTTTCTGTTCAAATGAGACATTGAAAAGAATATGGATGATTCAGTTCAAAGTCTTTTAGAGAGTTAAAAATAACATTCTCAATCATCCCAATAAAAAATTCACACCAAAGTTGATCCCAACTTACCTGTATAGCTTTCTTTTAATAAAAGTTATACTCTTAAAATCAATAATTTGATTAAAAGTTGAAATTCTTTGTAATAATAGCATGGAACTTCTTTTGCCTTTATCAAAAGTTTCATCAAGATGAAACAAGCATTTACAAGAAAAAGGCTTATGGGATGTTTGTAAACTGAAATAAAAGTTGTTCAGGTGGAATCTATTATCTAATCTATGTCCCGGGATAGCTATCTGCCAAGCCACAAACTCAAAAGAAAAGGTAATGTTAAATATAAAGAGAGATCAGCAACTACCAAATGATAGTATTCTACTCATGAAACCATTTTGCTTTTTGCAGTTTATGTCAGATAAATTGCACTAACAAGGTTTTTCTCAAATACAGAAGAATTAGCTTATTGCGTTTCTCATTGCATTTCATAAGCACAAATTTACAAACATAAGCTGTGAATAAACAATTTTAATAAATGTAATAAATCATTTTTGAGAGTGAAACAATTCCAGAGTTTTGGACTGCACACTTAAACTTTTACATATAATTAAAATTAGCTAGATAGAAAACATAGATTTGAGTAAAAAGGTTTATTTGCGGGGTGGCTCAGTCAGTTAAGCGTCTGCCTTCAGCTCAGGTCATGATCCCAGGGTCCCCCATTGGGCTTCCTGCTCAGCAGGGAGCCTGCTTCTCCCTCTCCCTCTGCTCTTCCCCCTGTTCATCCTTGCTCTCTCTTTCTCTCTAAAAATAAATAAATAAATATTTTTAAAAGGGGGGGGTATTTACCTCAGCAATTTATAAGAAACCAACATCAATTTGAACTCAAACTTATTTAACTTGTTAAATTGATTTACAGTTTTAAGTGGATAATTGAAACAATGATCTAGGAAGTAGAATTTTGCCAAAACCATCCAAATACTGAAGTAAAGGTATGTGAGGACTTGAATTATTTCCATTCTTCATCTTCGTCCTCATCTTTGTCTTCAGCATCGTTGATAAACACAATGGACTTAACACTTCCAACTCAGTAGTGTAAAATACTTATTGTGTCTACTAACATAATATAAACTATAGTCCTAATGGAACCGAAGGATAATCTTAAGAATGTTCTTCATTATAGAATATTAGTTGACTGACTATATTTCGTACACTTTCCACATATACTTTGGTGTATTTAAGATGGAAAAGAATTACATTGTCTACACATATTATATGCTAGCGATCCTAAAAATATATAAAAACTGCACAGCCTATAGGATGTTTTTATATAGAACTTTAAAGATCTATGTTCATAAAACCAATATCTTGCCTCCAAAGAAATTATTTCTTAGATTGCACTTGGAAAGCAAAGTAAAATAAAGAATTGCTGGAGTTTATTACGTGGTACCATCAAGTCTAGAAACACGGTATAGGGTAAAATATTAAGTAATTGATTCTTAAAACTGATTTTTCATTTTAAAGTCTACCACCTCACTAACAGGAAATAATAGGACATAATTTTCAAATACATGACTTCCTTTATTACCCACTTGAGATTTCAGGCTATAAATGGAATTATATGCTTGATTCTGGTGAATCATGTTCCTATGTTTAACAGCCTGCCAAAATTTGAATTCAGAAGGGAATTTTCCCTTCGAATACTTTAGAATGGACATGGGATAGTTTGAATTTTTTTTTTTTCTCTGCTCTTGGGATCAGTAAATGGGGACTGATACTAGTGAGGACTTAAATAAATGTGAAAGGAAGGGCATCTTGATTTGTCCTAGGCTCTGCAGCTTTGTACTTCACCCTCAGACTTGGTGGACGTAGCATCATTTCATCTTACAGCCCCTCGGGGGATGAATGATGTCTGACGGAGTTCCATCCTCCTCAGTACAGAGAAGTTGATTGTCATGTGCTCTGTGGAAACTAGTGGTTGGGCCTCCAGGATGTTTAATGCTTGCTGAGGCTGGGTACAGAATGTAAAACGTGATGGGGGAAAGACAGGAAATGGGACTGGAAATTTCATTAGAGCTTGCCACTTCTCCTCCTCCAGACCGAACTGTGAAATATATATGAAAACTACATTCCTTGGGGGGACAAAAACTGACTTAGTAAGAATAAATTTAGGGTCTTCAAATTAAAGGATTGTCCCAAAAGCCATTTTGTAAAAATAAAGAAAAACTAACAATGGGACCAGAAATCATTATGATACAAAAGCATGAACAAATATGCAAGAAAAGTTCATATTGATCAGAAACTCCCAGGATGTTCTACTACTACTTTCTGCTCGTCGAAGTACTAACAGAGAAAATAATAAATTTCTTTGCAAGTGTACAAAAATCTGGCAAGAGAAACTTTCCATGTTAATGGTCAGTCTTGTTACCCTATAAACGTACCTTGGAATCAAATTATATATAGGGTTTTACCAATTAAAAAAAAAATCCAAGATTCAATGAAAGTGCTATTTCTTTTTCAAATAAAGGTATTTATTCCATTTAAGCCCAAAATGTGTCTCTTGTTGACAACATTTGTGATGCCTGCCATTTTTCCTTGATTTGGTAACAAAAGAAAATAAACTGAGCATGAATCTTTCTTCTTATGTTTACATCGACTTGACATTTTATGATTGTCTTCTAGTGTAGGAAAACCATGGCTTAGGAAGCCTGGTGGCGTTCTTATCAAGTTCCTAGCAGCAGTAAGACCTTTAACCTGCTTTATCTGAGTACACATGCACAGAAGTGGATACTTCGAAACAATAAACCCAGGCAGATTAGCTTTTTAAAGATGGTTTAAAAGGAGCTTGTGTGATTTTAATTATGCAATTTTACATGAATTCATCAGGGACAAATCAATGGCTTATATAACACACCTGATCTTGTTTCCTGTTAGTTGCTCAGAAAGCCTGCAGTCCCTGATGACCCATACAGCAGCATGTTAAGAAAAATAATAATAATTTCTAGATTGATTGATATTTCAATGCATTGACTTTTATGTAGGTAAGTCATACTGAACAATAAAAACAGATATATTATTTTGTCTCTTTCTATTATTTTCTGTTTCAAAATGTAAGTAATCCCTATGACTACTTGATGGAAAGAAGTAAATCGACACAAATCTGGGTTAATTTTACTATCAGATTTCTATTACATTTCAAAAGCATTTCAGTCTTCGAGGTTTTGAAAGCTTCCAGTGAACATCCATATGAAAACTGTTTTCAAAGACCAATAAAATATTCCTTTTATTTTGCTTTTCACTACAAAGAGCAATATAATAATAGCATTCACTACATTTTGGTCCAGAAACCAGAGCTGCCTTTGAGGATCTCATGATAGTTCTTTAGTGTGAATTATAAAAGGAAAAGCCCTTTGCCTGGGCATGCCCTCTGAGCACTCTTCCTCCATTAGCTCATTTAATTATTAAACAATAATGAATCCACATTTTCTCAGTGGTACTCAGCACTTTGTTGTTGTTCTTCTTTTCAGTTCTCTGACTTGAATTTCTTCTATGGATATCATTTTTCCTGAGTTTAGCCTTGGCTATTTATTGAGCTACTTCCAATAAGGCACTTAATTGAACCTAGTTCCTTAAACTAACTCAGAGAATAGATTCTAAGAAAACAAACTCGCTGAACTGAGAAAGGAGAGAAATTAACTACATTCCGTGTCAGAATGTGACAGGCCATGTGAAAAGAATTCTCCCCTGACAAATGTGTATTTTCTTTCTGTTCTGCACTTGTTCAATCCACTAATACTAACAAATAGAAACCACGTGGTTATAAATCTATTATCTACAGTATATTTTTATTGTGGATGAATCCTTTATGTAAAGAAAATGTCAAAGTCTAGTAAAATCAGACTTGATTAAATATACAGAATACAGTTGTTAGGACACCTTTAAACATTTCTGAATATTTTTCATGTTGATTTATTAGAACTCTTGGGAGTATACTATTGTTTTTAAACTCTGAGAAAAATAACTCTTGAGGATTTCTTTCTAAAACACCAGTAAAGGAAGGTATCATTAAGGTCCTATGCTAATTAATTTTCCTCGAGCAATTTCTGCCCCCTCCCAGCTTTGTTTCCTTTGAACTGTGATGAAAAGTGATTTTAACACTTGACATCCTAGTGTGTTTCCCCCTTATAATTAGTAAAAATCATGTAAATTATCTGTTTAACCTTTTTGTTTGGATCACCAGGAATCTGAGAAGAAGTTGCAGTTTGCCTTTACTGATAATGTCTAAGATCACCAGGGCATGAAGATCTGCAGCTCCACGTCCTGTGGCCTGCTCCGCTATACTCTTGCTATATTATTCATGGGATCTGAACTTTCTATTTTGTATGTGCTGATCCCTCTCATCCTTTTCCCCACCATCCCATGATCCCCTGCCAGATAGCCAAAGCCCCATTATGATTTCTATACATGGAATTTTGGGGGAAAGAGTATTTATTTGTTATTAAGACCAATTTCTGTGTTGCTTCTACCCCCTACATCACCCCAATCCACTCTAAATCAGATGCAGTAATGGGAAGGAGCCAGGCAGAGCATTTCCAACCGGCATATCTTCTCATTGAGTCCCTGGAGATTCTGAGTCTTGAAAGCTGCACACTATGTGCCCACAAATGCCTTGTTCACACTCTGACCCTCTGGGTATGTGACACCCCCAAAACTGTATCTTTTTTTTTTTTCTTCTTTTAAATTTTTTAAGTTTTTTTCTTTTAATTCCGGTAGTTAGCATACAGTGTTATATTAGTTTCAGGTGTACAATACAGTGATTCAACAGTACTATGCATTACTCAGTGATCATCATGATAAGTATACTCAGTCCCCTTCACCTATTTCACCCATTCCCCCTACCCACCTCCCCACTGGGAACCACCAGTTTGTTCTCTATATTTAAGAGCCTGCTTTTTGATTTGTCTCTTTCTCCTTTCTTTTTCCTTTGCTTATATCTTTTGTTTCTTAAATTCCACATATGAGTGAAATCATATGGTATTTGTCTTTCTCTGACTGACTTATTTCACTTAGCATTATACTCTCTAGCTCCATTCACATCATTGTAAATGGCAACATTTCATTCTTTTTTATGGCTGAATAATATTCCATGGTGCATATATACCACATCGTCTTTATCTGTTCATCTATGGATGGACACTTGGGCTGCTTCCATAATTTGGTTTCCAGGATTTCCACAGTGGTTGCTCCAGTTTACATTCCCAACAGGGTTCCTTTTTCTCCACATCCTCACTAATACTTGAGGTTTCTTGTGTTTTTTGATCTTAACCATTCTGACTAGTGTGAGGTGATATCTCATTACGGTTTTGATTTCCATTTCCCTGATGGTAAGTGATGATGAGCATCTTTTCATGTGTCTGTTGTCCATCTGTATGTCTTTTTTGGGGAAATGTCTGTCCATGTCTCCTGCCCAATTTTAATCAGATTATTTGGTTTTTGGGTGTTGAGCTGTATCCCCAAACCTGTATCTTGAATGATATTTGGGCTTTCTGTCTAATATCTGTCTAAATTTATAGGAAATACATTTTGTACTAAGGAAATACAGTGTAAGTCTTAATACGAGAGAAAGATAGCATCCCAAGGTTTTGGGTCCTCTGGCCACCTCTCTGTTCTCCTCTCCAGCAGAGAACAAACCACTCACCCCCCAATCCTTCCCTGTCCAACTCCATCATCCGGGAGTGGGAACATTCTTACTATCCTGTATATGGCTCCCCCCCACATCCGTAAAGCTACAAATCTTAGATGTGTGGCTGTAGGAGTACACTCTTATTAATATACACTGCTTACTCAGGAACAATATACAAAAGAAAAGATGGCCTACAGAGAGAATAACAAGGAGATCTAGACACGATTGAAAGAAATAATCATTTTGGGGGGATAAAATTGCTGAAAGAAGAGAAAACCTAGCAATGTCCATCAAAAAGAGGACAATGCATGGACTTGTATGCACAACATTTCCTTTTATTTCCTCCAAGGATCCTTATCACAGGTCATAATTCACATCACGCCCCCGATCCCAGAACAGTTTTCCATTGAGCATACGACACTATAAAACTTGGATGTTTTTATTCCCCTCTGACCAAAATCTTGTATGTTGACTTCATCATCTTAATGACTACTTCAACCAGGTCTCCTTTGAACCGACATATCCAAATTCTGCTAAAAAATGTTTGCTGTTGCTATTGTTTCCTCTGTTTTATTTTGTGTTTGTTCTGTGCATCAAGATTTGCCTCCTTGTAGTATCCACATGGCAACAGAAACTTCAAGTCTGCTACTTACGGGGTCATCTTACTTCAGTGTGTGAGTGGGAGAGGCGGTTTATTTAGTGGTTATGCCCTCAGGACTCTGGAGTGAGACAGACTGGTTCATAGCCTGCGCCTGCCTCTTCATACAGATATAAACTTGGGCAAGTTACTTCATCCCTTGATCCTCAATTGTCTTTCCATAAAGTGGATATAACAACAATGCCTATTAACTGAGTGATATGTATGAAAAGACAGTGAGGATTCAGTGAGATAATAAAGTGCTTGCCCAGTATGTGCTACATAGTAAGGGCTCAATAAATGTCAGTAATTACTAGCATGCAATCATAGAAGACTTTTGTTTGTTTGTTTCTGCAGTACCCAAACATCAGTCATCTTTTTCTTTACTTTGGCTCTTTCTATTTCTATCACCTCCCTAAATGTGATTTTTTTTTTCTTTACTTCTCCTGTATGTCAACCCAAGCTAAAACTTACAGTTGATTGGAATGTGATATTTCACTTATTTTTGAACACTTAATCTCCTCCTTTTGCCTCTGAATTATTTTAAAACATGCATTCTATACCTCCAAGTTTATTCTTATCTTCCTTCTTGGTGTCATCTCTCTTTCTCATATGGCAGAGGAAGGATAACTCTTGTGCTATTTGGAGTCTTTGGACACATCCTAGGCTTTCAAAACTCCATGATGTTGCTTATGTGCTGGTCTCTACCTGGCTGGAATTTCACTCCCTCCCCTTTTTTTGTTGTTGTTTGCTAAATTCCTATTTTTCCTAGAAAGCTAGGTCCAATGCACTATCCACTGTTAAGCTTTGCCTGGTTTCCCAAGGCTCAGTGAGAAGTAGTATCTTTGGTGCCCCCGTAACAATGTCGGCAGGGTTCTGAGTTGCCACTTGAAGTGTCCTATGTATCAGATCTGCGTATGTTCCCTTGCTTACCATACACTGAGTTTCTTGAAGGCGGGGGACTTTGGGCTATGGATTCTCTACTTGATGTCTCTAGCCTCTAACATGCAGATGTCATGTAATAGGTGCTTAATAAATACATTTTGAATGCATGAGAGTCTTCTAACTTCTACAGAAAGAGGCTGAGTTATTCTAAAATGAGGCTAAAATATTGCACTGAGGGACTGTAAAATCCATAGAAAGGCTGAAGAAGAAAAAAAAAGAGGAAATGCAAATGAAATGGTTCAGGAAAGTGTACTACACAGAGAGACCCTTCAACTTTTCTGTGTTAGTTGATTTATTTTGACAAAAAGTGTTAGAGCCAGAATTCCATAAGAGCCTTTCCTTTGAGCCCTGCCATGCTTTATCAGCAAACATAACTTGTTGTGACATACAGTTACTTTCTTCTTCCTAGGCAAATCTTCACCATCACTTAGAATCTTAATCATTAGCAAGATTAAGATTCTAAGATTAAAACTTAGGAAACTATGATCCAACCAAATCGTGGGTATCTACTATAATACGGTTCTCAAATTTTGTATAAACAAAGCTCTTAAGAATTCTACCATGACATAAAGTAAAAGGCCACTTTTCTCATAAGCCTATGTATATGTTCATAGATATATGTATAATACTTGATTTACTGTAATATATATATGGGCATGAACATTGTCATAGGTTGTTAAAACGACTGTAGATTGCTTTGCTATGAGTTCAAAAATTCCCATGCAATCAATTACATTAAAATTATGCTATTACCCCCAAAAATTAAAGTTAAAATAAATAAAATTATGCTATTATGCATAAACTACTTCTGGAGTAACTTACAACACAAGATAACAATAAAATTAACGATATTATTATTAAGGGAACATCTGACAGTTATAAGTAAATTGCAGGCAGGCCTAATTCAAGCTTTGCAATCAGCAGGTTATTATATTATGATATAAAGCCACAGGTGGGTGTCTCTGATCATTGGCTATTTCAGGAGGTGAGAAGATCTCTGGCGGGTTGCTTCCCAGTTCATCACAGTTGTTAGGAAATAGGTCTCAGTCTGATTCTGATATCTGATTTATCCCCAAATGTCTGCGTTTAATCCTCTAAATCCCTCCTCCAAAGCATATGAGCTATCCTCTCATTCTTTCCCCATTGAGGAAGTCTTTATTTTAAGAAAGCAAATTTATATCACAGAAATGATTCAGTGCAATAAAGATATGACATATAGAGAACTTTCCAAAGGTCCAACTATCTTAGGATCACAAGATTAGGTAAGGGACAGAAGGGTCCCCTCAAATAACTGGCTTATTCCTATCAAGCAGTGGTTCACAAACTTAAATAGTGTGCTAGAAACTTCCAAAGGAAAAAAAAGCTCTCAGGATTAATTTATATTTTCTTTTTTAAAAAGAAAACCATGGTGAAATTATTGAAATCAGCATGAAATGTGAACCCAATCCAATTATTGTTGCAATCAATCAGGAAAATAATGTTTGGAATTAGTTTTCAGTTCTTGCAGACAGTGAAAAGAATTTCTAGTTTCAGCATAAACTTTACCACCAAACCAGTGATGGAAATGAATAAATGCTAGGTATCACTCATTCATATCAATGCAAAGATCACCTGAGCATGAGTCAAGTTTTCTTACCATTGCTGACACTTTGTCTTCAGCGTGGAAAACCTCATGCCCTCTAACATTTATTGGACTTCATTTGATGTAACAGCATCCTTCCCTCACAGCCCTCAGAAGGAACCAGCCCTGCCAACACCTGGATTTTGGACCTCTAGCCTCCAAAACGGTGAGGCAATAAATTTCTGTTAAGTCCCCAGGCTATGGTACTTTGTTATGAGAGCAGCTCTAGCGAGCCAGTAAACAAAGCCGGAAGCAGGCATGGAAACAAGACTTAATTATAAACAGGCCATCGAGATAATGCAGAACATGCTTCAGTTGATTAATTTTTTAGCCTATCATCGGAAACAAAATAAAACAAAGCAAAGGAACAAACACTGCTTAAAGATGCTTGTGGAAAACTCACAGATCCTGAAGAACACATCTGAGAAAGATCCAGAAATCCTATTTTGAGAACAACTGAGTTAGAGGGTTGGACACTTTCTTCAGTTCCTAGAGACCTACTTGAGTCAAGTTCCTAGACACTCTTTATTTATTTATTTTTTTAAAGATTTTATTTATTTATTTGACAGAGAGAATGAGATAGAGCATGAGAGGGGGGAGGGTCAGAGGGAGAAGCAGACTCCCTGCTGAGCAGGGAGCCCGATGCAGGACTCGATCCCAGGACTCCAGGATCATGACCCGAGCCGAAGGCAGTCGCCAAACCAACTGAGCCACCCAGGCGCCCCCTAGACACTCTTTAAATCAATAGGCAGATGTTTGCTTATAGTCGCTCCCATAAGCACATGAACTAAATAAAAATGCCAGATTTTCCTGAGTTAATGCAGGGAACATGACAGACCAAAGTCACCTGCAGCAACAGGTCATATAACGATGAAGTTCAAGTGGCTGAGGATGACCAGAAATGTAAGCACGAAGCAGAATCACACGGAGTCATTCCTGTCTGGTAAGGGCCAGAGCAAAGACTCTTCTGGTGGTCAATGAGACAATGAATTAGAATAAACACCAGTTTCTACCAGCAGAACTAAAGGCAGGCAGGCCCAGTATTTGCAGAAGAAAATCCTGGTAACACGTTCCATCTACCAAGAGGACCCCAGATATGCCTCAAACTAATGGTGTGAATTTAATGGGCCACAAAATCCTACCTTCTCAATCTTCCAAAACTGAGTGTCTAACTTTTGAGCAACTTTCCAAGTATCTTTGATGTCAAGGAAATGAGCCTGAGGAGTCAAAATAGTTATTTTAGAGAGCTTGATAAAAGTATTTATTTTTGTAATAGCTGTCATTTAGAAAGCACAAACTAGGGGCGCCTGGGTGACTCAGTTGGTTGAGCTCCCGACTCTTGATTTCGGCTCAGGTCGTGATCTCAGGGTCCTGGGATCGAGCCCTGAGTCCAGCTCCACGCTCAGCGGGGAGTCTGCTTGAGATTCTCTCTCTCTCCCTCTCCCTCTGCCACTCGATCTCTCTCAAATAAATAAATAAATCTTTAGGAAGTACAAACCATTACCTGCTTTCACAGATATTTATGTCTGATATTCTCATTAGTTTCTCACAATGATGTTATTAGGTTTCTATTGTTATTCCCGGTTTGTGGATAAATAAACTGAGAGATTAAGTCTTAGAAAGATTCAGTCAACATGTCAGTTTCCACTGATACTAGCCAGATACTAAATTATTATGACATGTAGTATATCCTATACTATCCATTCTAGAGCAGACGTCTTAACTTTTAACCATAAGTTCTAGCTTGTGCCCATAAAATTCAAACCCTTTAGGCCAACCCTCCCCCCACTTCCCAATATTTGCTATATGATTTAGGAAGTACCCCCTGTCCTTAACTTGCTACTTCTGTCCTATTTTTCTGTACTCACGTTTTCCTCCACACACAGGAGAGGAAAAAAAAGCCCTCCAGTGTCTCCACTTTATGAAAACACATGCACACATATTTTGGGTCTATATTAGGGAAAAGATAACAAAAACCTTTAAGGGAATAATTCATCAGCACTTTCACACAAGATGAAGACGGACTTCTCAGGAAGCACATGTGATGACCCACCATGTTGCTTGAAGAGCATCGCCGGAGTAAAAAGAAGAGAAAGACCAGGAAACGTAGGCGGTGTGCTGTGTGAGGGTCGTCCCAGGGCCGTGCCATCCATCTCGTCTCACAGGGAGCCCCCAGTCTGTCTCCTTCCACGCGGTGTTCTCTGTGTGAGGTCTTGCACCCAGCACTTGAACTTCATAGCTGACGGAGTTTCCTAGGATAGTTCTTACAGAAAGAAAACACTCTAGCATTTGAGTATTTCTGGTAAAAAAGTAGTTTTGAGGGCTGAATTGCAGACAAGCACTTTCGCTTTCCCATCCTTCTTCCAGAGGTAAGAACACACCATTTTATCATTTCTTTTTATTGAATTTGGAAGAAAATATCAGATGAGTAATTTGCTGATATTTTGATATAGAGATTTTGTTTGGTCTAATCTAGCTGATGTATACATAGTACTCTAAGCGCGGTAGTGCACGGTATCATTTTTCAAGAGGAATTTGTACCTTGTCCTCGATTGCCTTAATCTCAGAGATAAGGGCTCTGCAGACATTTCATGGCATTGCTATTTCCAACTCTCCCTCAGGTATCTGTTCCTGAAGTCATCCACTATTTAAGATACAAACCCTGAATAATTCATTTCAAAGGGTCTCATGCGCCTTTCTCTGGGCCAAGCACTCTATAGAAAACCACTTGTAAATTGCTTTTAGTCACGCTAACTAGGCTATAAACCGGGAGAGAAATCTGAGTAGTAAAATAGAGCATCTAGGACCCACTTCTGGTTTTATTTACTAACCAAAGAGGAAAGTCTTTAACATTTCGTTCTTAGCATTGAACATATTTATTGTCTACAAACCTCTTCCTAATATGAAAATGCTTTACTTTACCAGCTACAGAGGTTCAGTTGTCATGAAGCTGAGTGAAGACAGTAAAGAAAAACCACTGATGTCTTTTTCTTAGCACAGTGTTTTTACAACTTTGTACATTTCCCTTTAAACTCACTAATCATCAGGATCTTGGCAGTAAAAGCTTTCATACTCACACATTAAGAAGAAAATACCTACAGCATTGTTTTCCTTTCTGCTTACCTCCCACATTTCTTAGCCCAAGTTCCCACCCATGTAAATATGAATCACTTCTCTTTAGACATATAATTTATAACTGCTCACCTCAGGCTATACTCAGCTTAGATAAGACTACGAGCTCTTTAACAATACCAGCCACCACCTGTTCTCAGCGGTCAAACAAAAATATTATGTCATAGAATAAAGGAAATAGAGTAGTGTCTTTTTTTAAAAGCTTAAAAGAATAATTTGAAATATTCTGTGCATTTTATAGTAAAGGTTTGAGGGTGGAAAAAGTGGATTAAGTTGTGATAGAGAAAAAAATTAGCAAAAACCTAAATACATGGTTTCATTCTTTTCAATAGAATTTTACCCAATTCCTGATGTAAATATTTAGACAACCATCACACACTTAATAAACTTTTAATGCGTAGGGATCTGAAGGGGTACATGCACCCCGATGTTTATAGTAGCAATGTCCACAATAGCCAAACTGGAAAGAGCCAAGATGTCCATCGACAGATGAATGGATAAAGAAGAAGTGGTATATATATACAATGGAATATTATGCAGCCGTCAAAAGGAATGAGATCTTGCCATTTGCAACGACGTGGATGGAACTGGAGGGTATTATGTTGAGTGAAATAAGTCAAACAGAGAAAGACATGTATCATATGATCTCACTGATATGAGGAATTCTTAATCGCAGGAAACAAACTGAGGGTTGCTGGAGTGGGGGGTGGGGTGGGAGGGATGGGGTGACTGGGTGATAGACACTGGGGAGGGTATGTGCTCTGGTAAGCGCTGTGAATTGTGCAAGACTGTTGAATCTCAGATCTGTACCTCTGAAACAAATAATGCAATATATGTTAAGAAAAAAAAAAAAGAAGAAGAAGAAGGTAGCGGGAGGGGAAGAATGAAGTGGGGGAAATCGGAGGGGTAGACAACCATGAGAGACGATGGACTCTGAAAAACTAACAGGGTTCTAGAGGGGAGGGGGTTGGGAGGATGGGTTAGCCTGGTGGTGGGTATTGAGGAGGGCACATTCTGCATGGAGCACTGGGTGTTATGCACAAACAATGAATCATGGAACACTTCATCTAAAACTAATGATGTAATGTATGGGGATTAACATAAGAATAAAAAAAATCTTTAAAAAAAAAAGAAAACAAATGCTAAAAAAAGGAAAAAAAAAACTTTTAATGCATAAATAGGTGAACAAATGCCTTACATTGCCTTCTTAAGTTAAAAAATCATGTTTGGTTGCTTCTTTATTATTTGTTTGATGTTTATTTGAAAAGTAATGTTCAACTCCCACTAGTCATAAATATCATACTGGACCATACGAAATGAACCTGGCATTGCAGGGAGGGGATGGATAAGAGAAAAGGCAAGTACAACATGATGTCATAGGCCTCCTTTGTGGGGGAACATGCAGGAAGGAAAGCAACCCAGTAAACCAGCCATGAGCTACCAGGGAACTCTTACCAGATGTATAGACTTTTAAATGTAATCTGAATGAGGAATAGCAGTTAAGCCTAATGAGCCAGTGAAGGGGTGGGTGGGCTGATGGAGGAGAATGTCTCAGAAGAAGAAGAGGGAAGGAAGGCAGGAAGGCAGGAGGGAGAGAGAAAAGAGGGAGAAAGAAAAAGAGAGAGGAAGAATGGTGTAGGAGGGGGAACACCAATCTGGGACCATTTAGCTACAAAGCAGCAAAATGGAGACTATTTTCACTGCTTTGTTTTGCTGCAGCCAGGGATTCATATCCTCTTTGAGGTCCTCGTAATCTACAAAGCCTACACTTAGACTGCCTTGACTTTCTCATTTAGTCTTCCTTAATTGGTCAAGGTTTACTTACAATATGTATTACTTTCTAAAGATGAATTTTATTTTTTATTTTTATTTTTTATTTTTTTAAGATTTTATTTATTTATTTGAGAGAGAGAGAATGAGAGAGAGCACATGAGAGAGGGGAGGGTCAGAGGGAGAAGCAGACTCTCTGCCGAGCAGGGAGCCCGATGCGGGACTCTGTCCAGGGACTCCAGGATCATGACCTGAGCTGAAGGCAGTCGCTTAACGAACTGAGCCACCCAAGCGCCCTAAAGATGAATTTTAATCCTAAACAAACAAACAAACAAACAAAAACAATTATTTTTAAGAGTTAAAATATGTAATACTGAAAGCTTTTAAATCTTAGTTCTTTAATAATTTTGCTAAACCATCCAGGAAATGAGCTATCAAAATAAACTTGAAGGAAAAGTGTGCCTTACATGAAAATAATTTTATACTTAAATAATACTCTTAGTTAGAAAATTCTGCCTTTTTACCAAGCATTGTGTAACGTGTAGGGCATCAGAAATAACCTAAACCTAAATAACTGAATCCATCCTTCCAATAAAATTAATTGTATTATATATATTATTTAGACTATATTGATTATGCTATACATTTGGATTTGGATTAATTTTTAAAATATTTGTATTTGTTAAAATAATTTCCAGCAATCGTCGGCAATATTACCTGTTATTGGTGTTAGTATTTAATCTCAAAAACCACTAATCTGTTTCAATATGCATAAAATTGTATCTTATTTTATGTATTACATACTTTGTGTATTTTATGCTACGAGCACCTGCATACATCTTACAGAAAACATTTCAAAAATATTTGTTACAAAAACAATAAGACATTACACAACATTTGAAAAGTGTAGGAGTTAAGTCGCTCAAAAACCTACCACCATAGTAGAACGGTTATTGGCATTTTAGTCACTGTAAGATATTCACAATCAGGCTGGAAATGAGGTGTGTGGGAGAACCAGGCAAATACATTGCCCGGTATTCTTTTCCTGCCTCCAGCTCTGACACCTTAATCTCTTTCTGTAACCCTCTCTCTGGCTTCCATCCAGGGCTTGATGCCAGGACAGGCAAATCTCTACATGGAACGATTTACAAAATAAGCCCCAGAGTCCCTCACAATCTTTTTGTTTGTAGGAAGTGCCATCCTAACATCATGGACATCTGGATTAAGGTTCCTTGGAGATAGCACAAATTATAACAGACCCTGCCCCAGCCCCCCAGCACCACCAAAAAGAAAAAAAAAGAAAGGAAGGAAGATGAAAATCTGTCATTGCTGAATACAACTTTGAATGACTGGGTCTTAATTCAAATATTTCTACCAAATAATTTCACAATGTTGAATGGTCATTGGCTCATCAAAAAATAAAATAATAATTCTTATGTACTCACTTATTTATATAATAAGATAAGATTTTTACCCTGTGAAGTCTAGCATTTCCTTATGCTTAACACTCCTTTCATTTAGACACACTGGAAAAAACATTTTACCTCTGCATTGAAAGAAGTGGTCATTTTTTCCTTTGGTGTATTTATCATTATTATTTTAATTCCTATTAATCCTTTTTTAAAGATACCAAAACCTCCACAATTATGGGGGAAAAAAATCAAAAGATTCTTAACAGACAATTATTATGTGAATGTTTTCAGAGAAGTTCTCCCTCAATAAATATTGCAACTATTCTGCTTTGCTCACTTGAATGACTCCAAAATAGGAGCTCTATGGAGAGACAGAGTTAAATTAGTTACTTTTCTTACCTAACATACCTTTATTCCCAATGCCATCTTTCTTTTTCATACAATCTGAGAGAAAGCTATAACTTTCAACCCACCTTCTCAGCTCTGCTCTTAGTCTCTGTATCTTCGTTTTTTTGTTTTTTTTTTTTAAGATTTTATTTATTTATTTGAGAGAGAGACAGCAGGAGCAGGGGGGAGGGACAGAGAGAGAGGGAGGGGCCGAGGGAGAGGGAGGGGCAGAGGGAAGGGCATAGGGAGAGGGAGAGGCAGAAGGAGAGGCAGAGGGAGAGGGAGAAGCAGGCTCCCCACTGAGCAAGTCTTGGGCTCATCATGACCTGAGCCAAAGGCAGATGATCAATTAACTGAGCCACCCAGGTGCCCCAGTCTTTATATCTTCTTGACCTCCCTTTTGTATCCCTCTGTCTCCTAAAAATGCCCAGGGCAATTGGAGAGATAAGTGAGCTCCTGCTCCCTGCTCTACCAAACACAAACTAAACTTTTGGGAAAACAATATGTAAATAACTGCCACAATTTAAAATTGTACCACACAACCTTACTTCTAGAAATTTATTATATAGAAATATAGCATACAACAATATATGAAAGAAAAACTTTGAGTATCCTTGGTAATAGTAAAAACAACTAGGAATTAGGAAAAAAACCATAAATGCTTTCAATAAGAAATTGGGTAAGTAGGGGTGCTGGGTGGCTCAGTCGGTTGGGCATCTGCCTTCTGCTCAGGTCACGATCCTGGGGTCCCGGGATCAAGCCCCACATCGCCTCCCCACTCAACGGGGAGCCTGCTTCTCTCTCTCCTCCCTGCTCGTGCTCTCTCACTGTCTCTGTCACTCTTTCACTCTGGCAAATAAATAAATAAAATCTTAAAAAAAAAAAGAGAAAGAATTTGGGTGCCATAGCCATACAATGACATATTTAGTTAAAAGTATATGATGTACCTGTCTATACTGACTTAAAAAATACCCACAATAAATTGCTAAGTGGAAAAAGTTATACATCAGGATATAAGATGATTCCATTTACATTATGCATATTGTGTGAAAAAAAATTTCAGAATACGCAGCTGTGAGCAGTATTGATCTTTGGGAAGTAGGATTATATGGAAGACTTTCACTTTCTGTTTTATTCACTTTAATGTCATTTTTCATAAATTGGCAAATATTTCTTGATGTTAAAAGTTACTGTTATAAAACTTGATCTTAGCTCAGGAGTAGAAAAATAAAGTCCAAAGTTATACTGATCATATATGGAATTTAGTGTGTAGTAATGGTGACATTGCAAAATAATAGGAAGAATAATAAAAGGATTATTCAGCAAATTGTATATTTGATTATCCACTGGAAAAGAAATTTAACTTTCTTTCCTCATTCTCAAATAAACAAGTGATTTCCCGATTCATCAGAATTTTAAACCCACAAAAGTAATTAATAAAAGTTATGGATTTAAACACTAGGTAAGTATTCTATCACATTAAAAGCATTTCACAAACTCTAGAGACACCAAGATATTAGTATTCATTTTCTCAGATGGGTGAAATATCAGAGGACCTTACATTTATTTGTTATATATTTCAGTTTTATTTGACTTTTAACAACAAATATCATGCAAATAATAGATACATTTAAAAATGATAAGTGGGTTCAGGATGGATATTAGAAGCTGTGCAATTTAGTCATAAATTTCTATACTTCTTGGCACAGCTGAATTATAGGAAAGAATACACTTTATATGTACATACACATTCATTTAATCTTAATAGTCAGTAGTTTATCAGTGATCCATGGTACAACATGCTATGTTCATGTTTCTCCCTTGTCACTAAATTAAATTCCATTCACTTCAAGACAGAAGACCCTTAACATCCCCATCAGGAGGCTTTTGAGATTTGTAAACACATTATCACATTCTATTTATCTTTCTCACAAACAAAAAGAAAAAAAAAAACCTTTTATTTTCTGACCAAAACAGCATCTTTTTTTTTTAAGACCTCTTTATTTTTTCCTCCATTGCTATCATCAGCAACAGCATTGTCTTCTTGTCTAAGAAACTCTCCTGAAAAAGTTCAATAAATGCATACTACATGGTGTATAATTGTACAAGTGCAGAGAGTCCGGAGCCTCCCTGCAATGTGAAAGTGAAGCTGGTTCTTCTCATTGGTTAAGTGACTCATCCCTGCCCACCAAATTTACAGTCTTTTTTTTTTAAGATTTTATTTATTTATTTGACACAGAGAGACACAGTGAGAGAGGGAACACAAGCAGGGGGAGTGGGAGAGGGAGAAGCAGGCTCCCCGCCGAGCAGGGAGCCCGATGCGGGACTCGATCCCAGGACCCTGGGATCATGACCTGAGCCGAAGGCAGACGCTTAACGACTGAGCCACCCAGGCACCCCTACAGTCTTTAAAAATTCAAATTCTTGGGGTACCTGGGTGACTCAGTCGGTTAAGTGTCTGCCTTCCACTCAGGTCATGATCTTGGGTCCTGGGATCAAGCCCCATGTCAAGTTCCCCGCTCAGTGGGGAGTCTGCTTCTCCCTCTCCCTCTGCCCCTGCCTCATACTCTCTCTCTCTCTCTCAAATAAATAAAATCTTTTTAAAAAATTCAAATTCTTAGTTCCTACAAACTTTTCATGACACAATTTGGCAATACTTACAAAAAATATTTCGAATGCTCATAATTTTTTGTATTTATTTAAAGAGACACTATGCTTGTGTTTGGAAAGAAATTTTCTCAAGGCTTATACATGAAACCCTTAATTTTGGTAAAATTAAAATCAAGTAGGATTGAAAGAATAATTCAAGGAACTTTAATTTTTCAAGACCTTATATAGCTTTTATGACTATAAAAGTCCTGCTTCAGAAAATTACAAATATTTTTAAGTCATGTAATATTAGGACGCTCATAAGCAGGAATAACTAAATGTCTGTTGTGCCCTTTAACCACCTCTGAGCCATTCTACTAAAGAAATAAGAACTTATGCTTACCCTCTAGGAGTCTACAATTTTGTTGGGGAGATAAGACGTAAATAAATCAATTTAGGGAAAAAAAAACTGAAACAGCATACTATAAAGTTCCAGGTTGACTGTAATCAAATGCATGTGACCCAAATGCAAAAAGTGATCATTGCAGTTGTCTGAAAGGAAAGATCAATATGTGGGAAGCAGTGGGTGATGTAATAATATATGATTTATAGGTCTAAAGAAGAGAGAAGGGGGCGGTGCCTGGGTGGCTCAGTTGGTTAGGTGTCTGACTCTTGATCTCAGCTCAGGTCTTGATCTCAGAGTCATGAGTTCAAGCCCCATGTTGGGCTCCACGCTGGGCATGGAGCCTACTTGAAGAAGGAGAAGGTGGAGGAAGAGGAGGAGGAGGAGAAGAAGAGAGAAGGGTATTCTTGAGGAAGTGTCCCAAAAGAGTAGAGACCTGGAAGTGGGAGTAACCAGGGTGTGAGTGAAGGTTGGGGGTCATGACTGCTGACAGAAAGAGGAGCTTGGCAGGAACAGAGCATGGGCATCTGACCAGCTCTGCTTATACATGCCTTCTTGCCCTAGAGTCCAGGTTCTAAGAAGAGAAGAATTTCCCCATTTCAGCTCAATGGTAGGAGACAGAGCCTTACCTCTCATCTACCTTGGAAGTACTTCCCAATAGTAAAATGTGTAGATACTATTCAAAACAACACAAGTCCACTCTAATGAAATCAGTCCAAAAATAAAAGGATTGCTTTTGGAGGTTGTATAGTAGGCTGAATGATGGTCCCTCAAAAGATAGGGCCATGTCCTCATCACCAGAACCTGTGAATTTGTCACCTTATTTGGAAAAAGGGTCTTTCAAGATGTCATTAAGTTAGAGATCTTGAGATAAGGAGTTCATTCTGAATTATCTGGTTGATTCCTGAATATAATTACAAGTGTCCTTTTAAGAGACACAGAGAGGAAATGATGATGTGAAAGCAGAGACAGAGATTAGATTGGGCTGATGTGGCCACAAGCCAAGGAAGCCCACCCACCAGAAACTAGCAGAGGCAAGGAATGGCTTCTCCCCTAAAGTCTCTGTAGAGAGCATGGTCCTGCTGAACGCCTTCAAATTTCTGGCCTCCAGAACTATGAGATAATAAATTAGTGGTTTTTAAGTCACTAAATGTGTGGCTATTTGTTACAGCGGTCCTAGGAAATTAAAATACAGGTGGTGAGGTTCCCATTGCCAGAAGTATTTAACAAGCTGGATTCTACTTCTGAGAGCAATGTTTTGGAGACCATCCTTGCTTGGGGCAGGAGGCTGAATTGTGATATCTCACGTTGTTTTCAATTCTGGGCTTCTGAACTTGTCACTTTCAACTAGCTAGCTCACCAAAATCATAGTCTCATCCTGTTGCTTACTCTATTGTTTCTATGCCATTAGGCTTAATGGCTAGAACACTACTATTTGGCTACTGATAGATGACTGGAGATTTTATTTCCCAAGTTGTAAAAAGACGAACTTGATCTATACACCCTCTCTTTCTTTTCCTTTTCTCTCTTTTTTTTCTTGACACAAAAGGTTGAATCAACTAATGAAAAAATTATGCAGCTGTCATTTTTCATGCTCCTTGGGACTATTTGCTGGAAAAATAAATGGAGTTGGGCTGCTACATTTGTTACCAAATCATTGGAAATTCCCTTATTGCACTTTGAATCATCCTGAGACACACTTATTTTTAGCCATTTTCCTGATGTTGTCACAAATCAGGGTTCATCTCTACATCCTTGTGACTCATGTCTCATCTGCATAAATAAATATTGAGAAGTGGTAAGTAAAAATTTCTCTTTCCTTTTAAATAAGGAATTTAGGCAGATGACAAGACATTCTGAATATCTGGAAGTTAGGAGTCCATTTCACTAAAATTGACCTGATTTTATTCTACCACTCTTTCTCCAAATATTAAAAGTCAGTGATTACATAGAACCCTTTGGATGGTTTTCTGGGTATTTTTAACAGATTTAATTTTTTATATCCCTATTTCAGATAATATTTGATGATTTTTCATGGACATACCCTACGTACAGCTGAGCATTACATATTTACGTGTGTTATGGAACATTTGGTTGCAGATATAACCTTAGTGTTAGCAAACATGTATAAGCCTTATAAATATTGGATTTTGTATATGAAGTGAATTGTAATCACCAGTAGATGCCAAAGCGGTGACATATGAAGATCTCTTGGCTTTATTGTAATCTTGTCTGCTCCTAGTCTTAATCCTATTATTCTCCATTGTCCTTTCATAATATCCTTCACTCCCTGCCCTATTCAAGGAGCTCACAATGTAGAGGAAGAGGTAGAGGCTGGGTCAGATTTGGATTTTTTTTTTATTTTATTTTATTTCATAATGATAAATATATTCTTTATCCCTATCCCCTATTTCCCCCCAAGCCCCACCCCCCCCACCTCCCCTCTGGTAACTATGTTTGTTCTCTATAGTTCAGAGTCCGCTTCTTGGTTTGCCTCTCTCTCTGTTTTTTTCCCTTTGCTTGTTTTTTAGTTTCTTAAATTCCATGTATGAGATCATATGGTATTTGTCTTTCTCTGACTGACTTACTTTGCTTAACATTATACTCTCTAGCTCCATCTGTGTTGTTGCAAATGGCAAGGTTTCATTCTTTTTTTATGCCTGAAAGGCATTCCATTGTATATAAACACCACATCATCTTTATCCATTCATTAATTGATGGGTACTTGGGCTGTTTCTATAATTTGGCTATTGTAAATAATGCTGCTATAAACATGAGGGTGCATGTATCCCTCTGAATTAGTAGTGTTTTTGTATTCTTTGGGTAAATACCCAGTATCTAGTATGATTACTAGATCATAGGGTAGTTCTATTTTTAACTTATTGAGGAAGTTCCATACTGTTCTCCACAGTAACTGCACCAGTTTGCATTCCCACCAATAGCGCAAGAGTGTTCCTTTCCTCCACATCCTCGCCAATACTTTTTGTTTCTTGCGGTGTTGATTTTAGCCATTCTGACAGGTGTGAGGTGATTTTATTATACAAATAAAGGGGGGTCATTGAAGGCTTTTGACTACAGAAAAGATTTGCTCTCTGAAAAGCTCAGAATGATCTGAATGGAAGGTTAAATTGGAGGGAAAAGAGCTGGTCCCAGGTCATTCTTCTTTTCAGGCATTAAGTTTGGAAAATGGTATTCTGGAAGAGTGATGGGGAAGGAGAAAATCAACGGGGTCACCAGGGGGAAAAAAAAAAACAACAAGGGGACCTGGGAGGTGGAGGAAGACAGCAGGAAAGGCCATCCTGTGTCGCCTCAGAGTCTGTCCTGCTACCTCATTTCAGACGTGATCATTCCAAGGAATTCAAGAGCTGCCTAACCTGATGCTCAAATCATCAGGAAAAAATCCAGTAATATCCTTGCAAATCCACACAACTTGAAACTCCATTTGAATTGAATCCCTGTTGTTCAAAACAAACCCCTAAAAATCAAATGACAGCTTCGCTGCCCTACTTCACGCTGTTCCTAAGCAGGATAAGCAAACTTTCAACCATCTGTTGTTTTCCCAGCTTGCTAGAGCCAACTCTAGAACTTACCCCTCAGTGCAGTCACTTCTTGCTTTATTAATTTTTAGCCCAAAGTAAAGACATTTTCTATGGTGTGTGTATATGGATTAGTGAATCTGGGCTGGGGGGTGGGGAGGAAGCGTCTAGTGTAAGGTTTCAATTCTGCTTCCCCCAGTCCTGGCATAAGGCGCGGCTGCCGTCTTCCCGCCACGCTCCCTACTGACTCCACAGTGGTCTTTTATTTGCAGCACTTGACTGAGCCATTCCTAAATGCCTTTGATCCCAGGCTGAATGTAGTCTGACCACTTAGCTTCCACGTGGCCACATCCCTTCCGTCTTCCGCCTTTACCAGGGTGCGCTCTCCCCGGCACATCGCTCTGCAGTTAGGCGCCCCTTGCTACTGGTGGGGAAAGAAAGGCTGCACAGCCTAGGATCCCAGCCTGAATGGCACTCACCACGCCCACCGCAGGGCAGGAGATGCAGGACAGTGCGCCCTGCAGAGGATGTGGTGGTTGCCCTTCAACCTGCTTGGTCCCAAGAGTCGGAGTAAGGGTTCCTCTAGAGTCTTCAGATCTGAAGAGGTCGTTTTATTTTATGCGAGTCACTCAGAATTTAAGGTTTCATTGGGCCCAGTACTATACCTTTGGGGGCCTCAAATGATCTTTTCAAAAATTACTAGACATGTAGGTTTGCATGTGCCCTGGCCCCAGATCCCTCCCACAACTGCTCAGTTCCCCTCGGGAGTTCCAAAGTGAAAGATGAGAGTGACCCCACGCGGGTCTCTCCAGGGCGGCTCCGCTTCCGCAGGGGCTACGGTTCCGATGTGAGTGACCGTGACATTTCAGCATAGGGGCCTCCCCAGCTGTCTTCACGTGATTGCACAGCCCAAGTCCTGTTTCCAGGCTGTTTCTGGGCGTTAAACTGTGTTCCCAGCACTTCGGGTTTGGACACCAGGTCGTCTAGCTTCTCCCCTCGCTCTCACAGAGGCTCCATGGTGCTGTGCAGAATGATTCTGGTCGTGTCCAGCTCAGCCCACACCTTGGGCATGGGGTCAGCTTCTCCGAGGTTCTGGTATCTCCTGAGGACAGTAGCAGGGGATCAGACTGGCCACTCTATCTTGTCGACCTGCTTAGAGAGTTCATCCAGTACCTTCTCTGACAGGGCAAAAGCCCCCAGGGATGGATATTCACTGTCCATTAGGACCATTCCTGCGAGGCTGCCGTTTAGGATGTAGATGTGGTACAGACATTCTAGTTCTTTGACAGAAGCTCTGCAGCCTTCTGCCGAGGGCTCCACATTCAGTTGACTTGTGAAGGTCATGAACTCCTGAGCACTGGACCTCTGGAAGAAGCTGAAGGAGGACATGTCATCCATGGCTTTGAGCAGCACCGCCTTGGGCTCGCCTTTGTACAGGACACTGAGGCCTAACAGCTTCATGGAGCTGCACCCTCCGGCCGCCCGTCCAGGCCCACCTGGCCTCTTGCCCAGCCACCCACCCAGGCCAGGTGATAGCTCTCAGGAAGAGCCCGGCCGCCCTCCTGGGCACAGGAGGCGATGACAGTTGGGACACCAGCTTCCTCTTGATGAGGTCATTTTAAGAATAGATCAAGAAACCAGCACATTTAATAGAAGTGTTTTGCCAATAGCAGGAGACAGAGGGTCTAGTGTTGCTTTTGCCATTAACTAGCTCCATGACTCAGGAAAGACACTGAAACTTGAACCATCTGAGCTTCAGTTTCCTGGAAAATAAAAGCTACATTAAATCAACAGTAGTGGGGCGCCTGGGTGGCTCGGTCTGTTAAGCGTCTGCCTTTGGCTCAGTTCGTGATCCTGGGGTCCTGGGATCAGGCCCCGCATCAGGCTCCCTGCTCAGCGGGGAGTCTGCTTCCCCCCTCCCACTCCCCCTGCTTGTGTTCCCTCTCTCCCTGTGTTTCTCTCTGTCAAATAAATAAAGTAAAATCTTAAAATCAATCAATCCATCAATCAACGTAGTCACCTCAGAGGGATGGAAGATATTATGACCACTTGGAAGGGTGGGTGTGTGTGCTTAACACTCATGCCTGACACCAAGCTTATAAGAATGTTAGAGTTTAGGGGCGCCTGGGTGGCTCAGTTGGTTAAGCGACTGCCTTCAGCTCAGATAATGATCCTGGAGTCCCGGGATCGAGTCCCGCATCGGGCTCCTTGCTCGGCAGGGGGTCTGCTTCTCCCTCTGCCCCTCCCCCCTCTCATGTGCTCTCTCTCATTCTCTCTCTCTCAAATAAATAAATAAAAATAAAATCTTTAAAAAAAATTTAAAAAAAAAGAATGTTAGAGTTTAGGAGGGAGGAAACCAAGAAACCAGGGGTAGATATTTTTAAAAAGTTCTGGAGATGCTTTTGATAGAAATCATCCCTGTCTTCATCCCCACCACTTCCTGATAGAGAATCTCCGGATTAGATCATATCTAGGACCCCTTTTGTCTCTAACATTATATGACCTACCCCAAGAGACAAAAAAAAAAAAATTATGGAAATGTAAACTAAGACAACAATGAGATACCAGTACACACCTACTAGAAAGGCCAAAATCTAAAACCCTGACAACACCAAATGCTGGCAAGGATGTGGAAGAATAGGAACTGTCATTCATTGCTGGTAGGAATGCAAAATGATATCAATGTTTTAGAAGACAGTTGGGCAGTTTCTTACAAAACTAAACATACTGTTACCATGTGATCCAGCAATCATGCTCCTTGATATTTACCCGAAGTAAATGAAAACGTATGTCCACACAAAAATCTGCACATGGTTAGCAGCTTTATTCATAATTGCTAAAACATGGAAACAGTGAAGATGTCCCTCAGTAGGTGAGTAGTGAGTAAACTGTGGCACATCCAGACAGTGTTATATTATTCAGCCCTAAAAGGAAATGAGTTACAAGCCATGAAAAGACATGAAGGAACCTTAAATACATGTCACTAAGTGAGAGACACAAATCTGAAAAGGGTTCATACTGTATGATTCTAATTAAATAACATTCTGGAAAAGGCAAAACTATTTAGACAGTAAAACGATCAATGGTTGCAAGGGTTGGGAAGGGAGGGATAAATGTACAGAACACGAGGATTATTAGGGAGATGAAAGTACTCTGTATGATGTCATAACGAGAGATAAACATCATCATACATTTGTTCAAGCCCATTGAATGTATCCTAATGTGAACTGTGGGCTTGGGATGATAGTGATGTGTCAATGTAGCTTCAATTGTAACAAATGTACACACTGGAGGAGGATATTGATAATGGGGGGCATGCGTGTGTGGGAGCAGGGGGCATGTGAGAAATGTCTGTACCTTTCACCCAGTCTTTCCAGGAACCTAAAACTGCTCTAAAAAATAAAGCCAAGAAAATAAATGGGGTATCATGTTCAGGACCCATCACGTTGGGAGGAAGCCTATATGATGGCTTCTTTCTAAAGCCACATACCTTTCATCTGAGGTAACGCAATTGAAGAAAGTGTAGTCAGAATATGAAATGCTTTATTATCTAAGTGAACCGAGAGAGAAGCACCATGGGAAGGAAAAGAAGGAGTCTTATCTTGTAATGAGAAAGCCGATGTATAAACAGAGAGAAAACATTTACATGGAAAATTAATGACAACTCAACTATTAGTAGGACAATTTGTATGTGATTTTTTAGAATTCAGTATTTTTTCGTGTGTAATTTTAAATGATAGGGTTTTTCTCACTGTCTGCCATGTCATTTGGCAAGTAAACACACACACAAACACAAACAAATAATTATCTATTAAAGTAGTTTAATGATACTACTCTGCAATGATTTCTCTTTGGAAACATTCAAGACATTGCACTAGACTTTCAAATGAGGTAACTTCCCATCTCTTCCTACTTCTTCCAGTTCTAGCTCTATCCTAAAAACTGGAATGGCAAACCCATAAGGATAATTTAGAATAATCCTTTGTGATGATCTATGTAAAATTCTATATCCCTTCTTCTCTTCCCACCTACCCACATAACAATCTCTCCTCACATACTCCTAAAGGAATTGTAAAGTAAAAAGGGCTGCCCTTGAAAACAGAATATCCATAGGAAAATCAGAATGGAAAACTACTCTTCTAACATTGCCAGCTCATCTTTTGTCAAGTGCTGGATAAGGCATTAGGAAAACAAAGTCAAATAGTGTACAGTCTCAACTCTGAAGATGTATATATTTTCGTAGAAAGAGCAGCAAAGCAAATCATTTCAGTGTGAGATAGCTGTCGTCAGGTGGTAATATGGAAGCCCTGAGAAGAAAGTTCTAAATTAGACTAAGATATAAAAGAGGGCCTCTTTGAAGAAGTGGTGCTCATACTTTTGAACCATGTTGTAGAAGTTAGTTAGACAAGAAGGGGAAAAAGAGAAGAGAATGAAGGAAGTTTTAAAGGAAAGAAATAGCATGACCCACTGTTTCCATACCAGAGAAAATTGGGAAAAAGGAACACATAAAGCTAAGGAAGGAGACAGGACACTTCTGAAGGCCACACAAAAGCCATGAGTCCTATGCTAAGGAATTTGAACTTTATCCATCAGGCCATGGAGAAATGTCAAAGGATTTTTATATACGTGAATGACATGATTGGGCAAGTATTTTATAGCAATCGTTCTGACAGCATTCTGAATAATAGTTTAAAAGACAGGCAAGGATATTAATTAGGTGGTTAATGCATTCATTCAGGCATACAGGGTGAGATCCTAACCTAAAGTGATGATGCTAAGATTGAAGAGGTAAGTGGCTAAACTGTTAGAAGTAGAATACCAAAGACTCCATGACTCACTAACTGTAGGAGGTGAGGGAGAGGGAAAAGGTGGAGATGTCACATGGGCTTCTGGCTTTATCAGTTGGTTGAGTAGTGATACTACTCATTGACTGGGTAGAAAATTTAGAAGTAACCAATTTTCTGGAGAACTGTTTGAAAATGTTTGAGGCATATCTATCTATCTATCTATCTATCTATCTATCTATCTATCTACACATACAGTTAGACAAATAACATATATATTTTTTAAGATTTTATTTATTTATTTGAGAGAGTGAAAGCGACCACAGAGGCAGAGGGACAAGCAGATTCACCATTGAGCGGAGAGCCCAACATGGGGTTCAATCCCAGGACCCTGAGATCATGACCTGAGCCAAAGACAGACGCTTAACCGACTGAGCCAACCAGGCACCCCACAAATAAAATATTCTGAGCTGAAGTTGGGAGAATACATCCTAAGTTTAATAGGAGTTATCTCTATTTGGTAGATTTAGGGATTGGATTTCCTTTTTCCTTCCTATATTTTGTCTATTTTCTAAGTTTTATGTAATGAATATGTATTACTTTTAATACTAAAATAAAAACTAGTAAGAAAAAAAAGAAAGGTCAACGTGGCCAAGAGTACCATAGAGCAGTAAACTCAAGGGAAGGAAGTATCTATTGATTTGGCAACATGGAAGTCATTTGGTGATTTTTCTAGAAATCTCTTTCCATAGGTAGAGTTGTAAATGGGCTCAGAAGAATTAGAAATAGACTGAGCCTGGGTGGCTCAGTCAGTTAAGCGGCCAGCTCTTGATTTTGGCTCAGGTCACGATCTCAGGGTCCTGGGATCGAGCCCCACGTCAGGCTCCACAGTCAGTGAAGAGTCTGCTTGAGGATTCTCTCTCTCCCTCTCCCTCTGGCCCTCCCCCTGCTCATACTCTTTCTCTCTAAGAATAAATAAATTAATCTTAAAAAAAAAAAAGAAAAGAAGAAGAAGGAAGAAAGTACAGAGGATGCTCTCAAAAAGCTTGACTACAAAAGGAAGCAGAAATATGGTTGGAAACTTGAGGAAGATATCAGTTCAAAGGAATATCTAAAGATGGGATTATCTCAGTGTTTACAGCTGACAGGAAAAAACCAAGACAGATTGAAAAGTACAAGACAGGGAAGGGATGACTATTGGAGCAATAACTCTGAAGAGACAGTAAGACATTGAATTCAAATATCAGGTGAAGTAATAATTGCCTTATACTCGAAAAGACTAGCTAAAATAAGAGGGAATGAGGAAAGGTTGGGCAGAAACAGAAATAAAGGGACAAGAATTAAACATATGCATTAGCCTCAAACTCTTTCCCAAATCCTATTTAGATAGCAGTAAAGCTAATTAATACATGGAAAGTATAAAAATGCAAAAGGAATGTAAACATCAGCAGTGGGGTTTTAGAAATTGAAAAGATGATGGGTGAGTGGTAGTGGGTTTAGCCAACCTGGGAAAGAAAAGAAAGCTAGAAAGTAACCCAGTGTACATCTCCCCACCTGCAGAAGACTCAAGAATTGGAGGGACCTTCTTGCAGAATGCTGGCAGCATAGGACATTCCTCCAGACAAGAGTCTGGAAGAGCCATCCCTGGGAAATCTGGCCCAACCACAAGAAAAAACAAAAATACTGACACTGGGGATTGTATAAGAAAATAGCCAGCGGGATGCCTGGGTGGCTCAGTTGGTTAAGCGACTGCCTTCGGCTCAGGTCATGATCCTGGAGTCCCGGGATCGAGTCTCGCATCGGGCTCTCTGCTCAGCAGGGAGTCTGCTTCTCCCTCTGACCCTCCCCCCTCTCATGCTCTATCTCATTCTCTCTCTCAAATAAATAAATAAAAAGAAAAAAAAATCTTTAAAACTTGTAATTCTTTAAAAAAAAAAAAAAAAGAAAAGAAAAGAAAATAGCCAGCCAAATCATCTGAGAGTGAAGCCCACTATCAATAAAATCCAACCGGCAGCATGGAGATGCCCAAAAAGAACACTGAAAAACAAACTTAAAATTTAAAATATACCGATCAGAATGGAAAACTCAACAGAAAGATTGAAAGCTAAGGTGAAGAAATCTAGAAATCAGAAAAAATCTAGAAAAACAGAGAAAACAGGAAAGAAAAGAAAAAAATAAGAGAACTATTTAAGAGAGCGAATATCTATATAATAAGAGTTCCAGAAAGAGAATAAATAAAGCAAATGGAATAGAGAAAATCATCAAATGAATAAGACAAGAAAATTTCCCCAGAGCTGAAGGATCTAAATTTCCAGATTAGAAAGACCCAGCAAGCGCCAAGTTCAATGAATGAAAATAGAACCACACCAGTACCTTTCGTTGGTAAATTCAAAGAAGGAGGGGGAGATGAGGGAGAAAAGGGATTTTTTTTTTTTTTTCCCATAGAGCAAAGGAAAAACAGGTCACATAAGAAGGATTAGGGATTTGAGTGGTTTGGGATTTCTCAACAGCAATGTTGGAAACTGAATGACACGGAAAGTGGCTTCCAAATTCGAAGGAAAAATGATCTCCAGCCAAGAATTCGAAACCTGGCTAACCTATCAAGTAAAAGTGAGAATAACAACATTCTCAGACATGCAAAATCTCAAAAAGGTGATGGCTGCAGAGCAGGCATAGTAATCAACCGGCCGGACTGGAACAGGGCAGGGGCTCGGTGAAGAGACTTTGGCAAGCAGAGGAAATTAACATGAGGGTTGAAGGGATGGCAAGGAAATTTACATGACTGGGAAGAGGCTGGGGGAAACCCAGAAGGTTATTATCAGTCCTAAAAGCACAAAGAGATGTGCGTTTTAATTGCCTCGCATTCATCGCTTGAGTGAGGGATGAGTTCCCATCCTAGGGTTATGGGATGGCTGGACACACCACCCCGGACACTGGGCAGTGAGACTGACAGCAGTTTATTAATAACAAATACACCCTGGGGGAGGAGGACCGCAGGGCCAGGCAGGCCCGCACAGAGGTGGCGCTCGGGGATGGAGTGAACCAGCAGGGTCTGTGGGAGGCAGTCTTGGCAGTATCAAGAGAGCAAGGTGACCCTGCTTCCCCACAAGACGATGTGATCTTCTTTTTTTTAATAATTCCGAGGGCTAGCAGGGCACTGGAATTCATTACTCAGGGATAAGCAGGAACTGCACCTGGTCCCCTTGATAAAGAGGGTTATTTAGCTAGGGAACCTTACCCAGGAGAGCCGAGTGGGGAAAGGCAGCTTGCAGTGGAACCCTCTGAGGCCGTCCTGGTTTCCCCAGATGTCAAGGCAGCACATGATACTGGGCTTTAATGATAGGCCTTACAGCACAGCATTCAGGAAAGGAAAAGTAATTGTAAGCTACCTGTGGCTTAGTCGTGATTGGCATTTGCATTTTATAATGTATAAATGAATATAACCTGTAGCAGAATGGGGTAGGGCAATGCGGCATACCTGCTCAGGGGGCCCAGGGGTTGCTCTGGGAAATAATAGCTAACTCCTCATGCTTCATTGTGGGAACTCAACAGAATGTGGCTAACAGAGACAGATCAGTAAGTAGCGACATAGGCATGATATTTAGAAATATGCATATAAGTGCCCAAACACTTAGCTAAAAGTGGTTGCTTCTGGACAGAAGAGGAAATGAAGGAAACGAAGGTCAGGGGCTGCTGGGTGGTTTTTGTTTGTTTGTTTGTTTGTTTTTAGATACCTATTTGTCTCTAAATTTTGTGCATGAATAGCTCTGAGAAAAAAACGTTAAACCCAATTTTTTAAAATTAATGAAAAAAAGTTTGTAGTCTCCGGGGGAGAAAGTTGAAGAATTTGTTGTCTGATGCTTCAAAGGTCAGCTGTGGGGACAGGCGGCAAGGGTTCGCGTCCCAGCTGCTGCCCCCCGGGTAAATCGCCCAACCTCTCTCGGCTTCCGGGGGCTTCGGCTGCAGAGTGGGGCCGTCATTACGTGTCTACGGCAGGAAGCTCCACTGAAGGTGAGACGAGGTGATGGGACTCGAGGCCTCGCACAGTGCCTGGCATAGAGTCAGCCCTCAGCTGATGATGTTAGCCCTGGTTCATCAGACGAGCTTGGTTTTCTGCGCATAACGGAACGCATGCCCAGAGGGATGGGCCAGAGGGCAGGGAAGGAGTGGGAGGGAGGAGGTGAACACGGATGGCCACCCGAGGGCCCTTGGCTAGAATGGCAACCGCTGCTGGTGGGATCCGGGGGCTGCGGCGGGGCCAGGAACGTCTGAGGCAGCAGGGCGGGGGGCCAGGGCTACACGGCGTCTGGACTTACGGGGGCTCAGACGTGGCTGAGCAAAGCCGGCAAGGGAGTGAAAAAGCAGTGGCGAGAGAGTGATTGAAATGAAGGACCCGAGGGGCGCCTGGGTGGCTCAGTCGTTAAGCGTCTGCCTTCGGCTCAGGTCATGATCCCAGGGTCCTGGGATCGAGCCCCGCATCGGGCTCCCTGCTCGGCGGGGAGCCTGCTTCTCCCTCCCCCGCTCCCCCTGCTTGCGTTCCCTCTCTCGCGCTGTGTCTCTCTCTGTCAAATAAATAAATAAAATCTTAAAAAAAAAAAGAAAAGAAATGAAGGACCGGAGAGCTGAGCTGGAAAAGGAACCTGGCAAAGCAGAAGTGACCTGATGGATGGAGCCTGGGGCTTTGCCTGTGGCCCCTGAGGATTACAGGGAGGAAGGGGTGCGGTGAACCAGACGGCAGGGTCTCGAGTTTGAGACAGAAAGTCGGAGAGGATGGAGTTCCGGTTTCATAGCTCCCTGCTGCCCCAGTCGATCCGTGATGTGGAAAAGGAAGTTTCTCTGTTATATCCTCACCACAACCTTAGAAAAAAGGAGGAACGAAATCGCTGGCATCTCGTAAATACTTACCAGGTACCTGGATTGTGTTAGGGCCGTTCCATATTAATTCCTTTTATTTTTCATAGCAGTCTTAATAATATCTCCCATTTTATAATTTTATAAATGAGTAAACTGTAGCTCGGAGAAATCGAATCACTGGCACCAAAGTCAGTATATCTTGCACAGCACGGGGCTGACAATGAATTCACAAACAGGCTATGGGTACAGCAACGAGCTGGGGGAACCAGGGAAAGCCAGTTACTTCTCTGAGCCTCAGTTTCCTTCTCTCGAGTGGGCTGGACTAGATATTCTTTACTACACTTCCAGAACTAATACCCTATACATGTAAATAGCAGTGCCTATGAGCATCATTCTTCCCATTTGTCAGGTGGAAGTCACAGAATCTTCCTTACCCACCTTAGAGAGTTGTTATGAAGGTAAGTAAGATAATGTATGTGCAAGTGATTTATAAATTAAGACACAGTGTATGTTTGGCATATTTGGAAATATAGGGGCGGGGGAATCAAAGTCATGAGGAGGAAAAATTGGGAGAATGAGATTCAAACAATATCCAGGCAACATCTGCTTTCCCACTTACAAGCCAGAGACCTTAGGCAGACTTTCAGACTTCTCTGTGCTTCTGGAAAACAGAGATCAAAAATTGGACTGCCTCACAGAGTTGTTGTGAGGAGTCTCTGGTGCAACGCAAGTGCTGAAAATATCAACTGTTATCATCATTATTACTACTATTACTACTGTTTGCCATGTGTGTTGTTTTTGTATAAAAATATATAATTATACTAAGGAATATGAATATATATCCTAGAATTTATAGATGTTCTAATATAAAAATGCCACTCCTGGAAAATATATATTATACATCATAGATTTTATATATATATATAAAATATGACTGTAGATAGACTCCTAGAGGATTAGAAAAAAATTCAAAGGGGACATATCAGGAGCCTGAAATGGGAATAAAGACTAAGCTTGGAGAAAAAGATATGAGAACTAGGGACACTTGGTCTGCCGCCAACCCCAGACTAATAAGTAGAAATAACAGATCCGTATGTGTGATCTGTGGAGTTCCATGAAGTCTGCTCTGCTGCTTGCAGGATATCAGTCCTACAGAAATATCAGTGCTCATGCATTCCAAAGCTTATCGTGTGCTCGTGATTGTGTTAGGTGCTGGAGAAGAAAAGATGAGTAAGGTGCCCTTAGCCACCCAATAGTGAAAGAATCAGCTATTTAAACAAATTGCTCCAGGGGCGTCTGGGTGGCTCAGTCGTTAAGCGTCTGCCTTGGGCTCAGGTCATGATCCCAGGGTTCTGGGATCGAGCCCCACATCGGGCTCCCTGCTCCGCGGGAAGCCTGCTTCTCCCTCTCCCACTCCCCCCGCTTGTGTTCTCTCTCTCGCTGTGTCTCTCTCTGTCAGATAAATAAAATCTTTAAAAAACAACAACAAATTGCTCCACCAGCATACAAACTGGAATTTTTTAAAGGCAAGATAGTAATAATTGTTAACATATATTGAATGCTTACTGTGAGCCAGGTACTGTGCAAGTGCTTTCCAGATATTGTCTTATTAAATCTCCCCCAGAAAAGCCAGGATTCCAGCTCCAGAGTTAGCACTGTTGATACATTACCCTGCCCTGACTGAAAGGACACGGTCGGGAGGTGGTTGCTATAATCAGTCTGGGAAGGGCAAGGGCCTGAACTAGGGGAGTGGTGGCAAGAATGAAGATGAGGCTATAGCTTCAAGTTATATTCAGGGAATGAAAATTGGCAGGTCTTGGCAACTGATTCAGTGTGGTGGGTGAGGAGGTCCAGAGAACTCTGGAGGGGCTTTGGCCAGTCACATGGGTCTAGGAGGCACAAGCATTTCAATGTTTTTAAAAGCTCAAGCTTTTGGGGGCGGCTGAGTGGCTCTGTCGGCTAAGCGGCTGCCTTTGGCTCAGGTCATGATCTTTTTTTTTTTTTTTTTTCTTTAAAGATTTTATTTATTTATTTGAGACAGAGAGAATGAGAGACAGAGAGCATGAGAGGGAGGAGGGTCACAGGGAGAAGCAGACTCCCTGCCGAGCAGGGAGCCCGATGTGGGACTCGATCCCGGGACTCCAGGATCATGACCTGAGCCAAAGGCAGTCGCTTAACCAACTGAGCCACCCAGGCGCCCTTGGCTCAGGTCATGATCTTAGGGTCCTGGGATTGAGCCCACGTTGGGAGTCTGCTTCTCCCTCTGTCCTTCCCCCACCATGTGTGCACTCAAGCGTGCTTTCACACTCTCTCAAATAAATAAAATCTTAAAAAAAAAAAAAAAAAGCTCAAGCTTTTTTTAGAATCCCCAGTACCAGCTACTGCTAGTTTTCTACCTAATTGTCATTAAGTCATCTTCTTACCAAATAGAACTTGTACTTATTAGGTGCAGAAAATAAATTCAGCCACTCTTCCTTCTAGAGGTAGCCAAGGAGAAGCTAGTAGAATGCATTGGCTATAGCTGCTGGAAAGTTCCTTTGGTCCTCTCCCTTCTTTTCTAAACAGAACATGGGTCTGATGTCTGGAACTTCAACAGCCTTTTCTGTGGATCTGCAGTGACCCTGAGGATGAGCATTAATTGCTAAGGATGGAGGAGTTAAAAATAGAACAGCCTGGAACACTGAAGTCATCATGGCACCATCACACCAGCCCTAGACTGCCTAATTCTGCCTCTTCCTAGAGAGGAAATGAACCTCTTTCTTACCGTAGTTAGTGTCATTTCAGATTTCTATTACCAGCAACTAACTACATTAACTGGTATGCCCCCCCTCACCACAGAAAATAAACTCCCATTCTCTCTACCACTCCTGGTCTCTAGTCATTCATTTTCGGGAGCTAGTTGGATTAAGGGCCATCATCCATGGCAGTCAAGCAGAACTTGGAACCAGAAACCCAAATTCAAAAACAAAGAGTTTTCCCTGCTCCCTCTTGGCCCTCTCCTGTCTCACTTTGCCCAGCAGCCCTCTCTCAGTTGAAAACTGGGTTTAAGTTCTGCTCTCAATCAGTTTTCTCTGTTGTGTGACCATGTAGATGCCACCAACTGATGCCAGAAGGAGAGCGAAGGTGTGCAGAAGACAAAGCATTCCACTTATTTTGTTTTAAAGATTTTGTTTATTCGAGAGAGAGAGCACAAGCCAGGGGGAGAGGCACAGGGAGAAGCAAACTCCCCACTGAGCAGGGAGCAGATGTAGGGCTTGATCCCAGGACCCTGGGATCATGACCTGAGCTGAAGGCAGACAGTTAACCCACTGAGCCACCCAGGCGCCCCCAAAGCATTCTGTTTAGAGAAAGTTGTGTTTAAGATGATTTAAGGATAGCAAGGTGAAATATTTGAGTCTGTCAGGCCTGCTCTAACAAAGTACCATAAACTGGGTGGATTACAAACAAGAAAAATTTATTTCTCACAGTTCCGGAGGTTAGGAAATCCAAAATCGAGATGTTGATAGATTCAGTGCCTGGTGAGAGCCCACATCCTGGTTTGTAGACTGTGTCTTTTCACTCTGACCTCCTGTGACAGAGAAGGGGTCTCTCAGGGCCTCTTCTGTAAAGGTACTAATTCCATTCATGAGGGCTCAGCCTCCCAAAGGACCCACCTTCTAATATCATCACCCTGGGGATTCAGATTTCAACATCTGAATTTTAAAGAGACATAAACATTCAATTCATTGCATGAAGATTTCCAGAATGGAGCTGGAGATGAATCTGAAGCTCAGGAAAAAGGTGTTGGCTGGTGGTTAGGTGGGTATTTGGAACCATGAACATGGATGGGGTCACTAGTGAGAGTATTGGAAGGAGAAGAACAGTAGGAAGTGAAAGAACCACAGGGGTGCCAAACTGTAACATGTGGGCAGAGGAGCCCCAAAAGGTGACAGAGGAAGCCCAATTCAGTAAATGAATAAGAACAAGGAAAGAAATGTCTTGTGAAGAGCAAAGGGATAAAAAAACAGCTTTAGTGAAGCCTTCTGTAGAAACTTCCCTCCCTAAGATCTTATTTATTTATTTATTTATTTATTTATTTATTTATTTATTTATTTAAAGATTTTATTTATTTATTTGACAGAGAGAGAGACAGCAAGAGAGGGAACACAAGCAGGGGGAGTGGGAGAGGAAGAAGCAGGCTTCCCGCCGAGCAGGGAGCCTGATGCGGGGCTCAATCCCAGGACCCTGGGCTCATGACCTGAGCCCAAGGCAGACGCTTAACGACTGAGCCACCCAGGCGCCCCCCCTAAGATCTTATTTAGATGCAAGCTCTCCTCCACGAGGACTGATGTAGGAAGTCACACAAAGGTGGTTCTAACTGATAGGCTTTCCTCAAGGGAAGGGATGTGAGGCCAAATGGAAATCTAAAGACAGGACAATGGGGCAGAAGAGACAGGGAGGTGAGGCTGTAGTGTTGAGGTAAGAGACATTCTCTACTTCCAACTTCTCACTGGAATTCTGTGCGGCACCAGGAACCTCATTCTCTCCCCGGTCGCCCATTGCCCTCATGTTCTGAGCTCAGTGGGCCTCATTTGCCACCTTGCAGGAGCCTGTTATGTCAACCAGAAAGCCAAGGGTTTGTTTGCCGGAGTTGTTAGCATGAAAAAGGTGGTAAAAGCAGGTTAAAGGATAAGACAGAGAGTCTCTGATGGCCATAGATGGCCATTAAAAAGTCCTATCTGTCTGGTCCTTAATTCGGTAACAGAATGCATTTTGAACTTGCATGGATATTCATAAAAGATTATCCATCATTTTGGTACAGTTGTGAGCTACTGGTCCCATCACTTGGTTTAAGAACTCTGTTTCAGGAGCACCTGGGTGGCTCAGTCGGTTAGGCGTCTGACTCTTGATTATGGCTCAGGTCATGATCTCAAGCTCATGTGCTTGCATGCACACAATGCTCTCTCTCTCTCACTCTCACAAAATAAATCTTTTTTTAAAAAAAGAACTCTGTTTCAGTAAATAATTTGGGCTCTTGGAAAACATATCCTTTAAACTGGCTAAGAATATTTCCATATCCTTTACTAAAACCACTTTAATTGTTACAAAGGAGCACGCCCATGTGCAAAACGTGATTTTGCCTGTTTTTCTTACATAATATGCATTGTAAACACTAAATCTGTCAGGTGCTTGCTATTTAATGCAGTACCAAGCTATTCTGTTGATGATCCTTTTGATTGCCAAAATCTTTTCTTTTGAATCAGATGAAATACTTGTGTATTGCTCTCGAGTTTTATTTGTTTGTGTATTTTTTCATTTTCTATTCTTAAGAGACCTAAAGCTATTTCTGGGAGAAGCTCAACACTGAAAGACTTTAAGATAAGAAATCAGATAAACTATCCATCTGATAACTGTCACATTCGGCTTTATTAATACATAGCATTGTATGCAAGGAAGTCTCTGTAAATTCCACTACCTCCAAGATGCATGGCATGTTTATTGAAGTCCTTGCAATTGTGTTCTAACAACTGTGTCTAGTTTTAAAGATTCATTTTCAAACACTAAGATCCTTGATCATTATAATTGCATTCCATATCTCTGAAGAACGCCAGATTCATAATGGAAGAGGGGAAGTGTGTCTAGAGGCATGCTCTAAAAAAACAATGGAAGAAAGCCCAGAAACAATGTCCTTTTCATGTTGCTTACTAAGCCTAACTGCTATGTAATCAGGAGCACAGCAAACTTGAGAGAGGAATTGAAAAATGGACTCGATACCTAGAAACTAAAAAGGCCATGAAGGAAGGTTGGCTTGTCAAATGGGATTTTCCTTTTCCATCTAGAGAACATTTATAATTTTTCCTTGTCCAGATCACACAAAGGCCCTCTGCTTTTCTTCATACATATATTCTGCCTTTAGAAGAACATTACTTCGCCCTTTAGAATTTCTCCCTTTATGTTGTAAATCACAGTGACTGAAGAGGAGTCTTGATCCCCTCTGCATGCCTGAGACTAGATTTTATCAGGAAATGTTTCATCACATTCTTTTCCTGTCATTAGAGTCAATTATCATGTATATTTATGCATTCCTTTGTATGAAAGTGCGGTTTGGGTCTGAAAAGAGTCTGTACAGAAGGACATTTTTAATTAGACAGCCTATGTGTCTCCTGACTCATAAATGGCTAAATAAAATTATATAGACCTATACTGGACAAGCTCATAAAAGCAAGTCTCTGCTGCTTAGCGATGCTTATTAGCTCATAGAGCTGATGAGCAAGCAGCTGCTTTCTTTTCCGCCTCACACATCACCCACCAAACATCCAGCCCAACTCAGATCCCGCGGATTATTATTGGTAATGATGTTGAAAGCAAAAATGGTTTGAGCATAGCACCCTGAGCTTCTAATTTGGCAGTTAGAGCAATCTTGTTGTGACTTGTAAACTTTGCACTTAATGTGCAGGGTCTTTAATACATAAATTATGTGTAGGGCTGAATGCCATGCTGCAGATTGAATGCCTTGAATTGTGTCCGGTCAGTGCACGGAAATGAGCACTCTTATGTCCAGCCAAAAGAAAGGAAAAAAACATTGCTCTTCCCTTGCATCCAGGTAAAGAAGTTTGGCAGGTTTCAAAGCCTCTTACGGTGTTTTTTGGGGGCTTGTTTTATTCTTTTAGGTAAAAAAATAAATAAACTCTCTTCCTTGAAGAAGTTTTCAGAACCTTTTGAGAGAGCGTGCCCTATTACTAATACTGAAACTGAAAATGCCCAACCCTTACCCTGGCTGCTGGGGGGGGAGGGGAGGGCGCGGAGGCACACAGTGGTCAGCCACACAATGGGGGCCCCACCAATCAAACCGACCCTCTCTCTTTCAAGCAGCAGCTGACCCCATGAAAGAGGGGGAGCCCTGCAGAAGTGAGCGAGGTGGTGAGGGGCAGGCCTTTGCTGCAGCTACACCTGGTTTCCAAGACAGCAACTCCCTACGGTGTCCTGGTGTCCTGAGTTGTAGATCTCAGCGGTGCAGGCCACATGCCTGTGCCCAGCAGCGGTGCTTGTGAGATTTTCAGTGTTGGGATGAAAAAATTTAGGTCTGCCTGGTGGGGGATGGGGGGAGACCTGTGAATTAACTGACAATAGACAGATTAACAGGACAAAAATGTATTCTGCTGCGTGCTTGTGGGGGTGCCCTATAGAGAGCCCCAGGAACAGCTAGGGGTAAAGGTGTTGACACAGGCCAGATAAAGGGGGAGGGGGCCTTAGGGCATCAATTATACATTCCACAGGTATTTTGGACTATCTAGAGTAAAAAGTGAAGTGTCTCTCTTGACTCAAACAAATGCGACATGTTCTGAAATTTTTACAACTAGACTGTTTTCTTTATCAAGGGTTACTTGAAAATTCTTTCTCAATATTTCTTAGTATCACGCAGCCTGTCGGTTCCTGTGTTATCGTTTCTTTGCGTTTCACAACCTATACTCATCGATGCTGCATGGAAATATAGTTAATTTCCTACCTGAGTGTCAGCCCACCGCTCCAGAGCCACGTAGAAAATGTTCTTTCATCTATATTCTTACCATCCAAGACCAAGAGAGTTGAACCACAGGAATCTGATTTCCATATTGATGACTCACCCCAGTCTCGGAGCTCGTTATTGGTTAACGTGTCTTTCTATCTTGAGAGCGGCTTGTTAATTAATATTAACAATATTAGTAATATTAATAAAGCATTTCTGAATCTTGGGATCCTTGTGTGTAGGGGGTCTGACTGCTTATTGTCAGTTTTAGGTCACATATCTGTAGATACATTTGTAGACTTGGTTGCAAGTTGACTGTATTCCTATTCAGTGTCCAAAGGAATCTTGATAGTTGTGTGGAGTTATTATTAATATTGTTATTGCAGGTTTTTTTGGTGGACTATCTGAGCATTTGTTATCAGGCAGCAGAATTGAGACAGGTGTATTAGCAACAAAAATCTTAAATGTGGTGAAGATTTTATCTGCCATTCATGTCTTGGTCCTGTGTTAACTGGCAAAATGACACCGTTCCTCTCACATAGTTTTCTAAATGTGTTTCCAGAGTGTCTAAATGTGGCCCAGTCTGCCACGTGAATGACTGTTGAGAATGTTGGAGCAGGCTGCTTTGTGTGAGAAGAGCTTCTCCTAGTAGTAGAAGTCTAGTCTGAAATCGGCTACCAGCTTTCTAATTGCATCCTTGCATAATGTAAGCTGAATAGACGGAAAAAACCTTTAGTGTGCTTTTAAAATATCGGAACCATCTCTGATGTTCAGACCTGCAGTATCTGTGCTCAGTCTTGCAGCCATTCTTTCTGTCATGGGTAGTTCTGAAACATATCCCGGAGCGATCCCTTCAGGCCTTCAGAGTCGCCTGCAGTCCTAAGCACTCAGGGAGGATAGAAATCCATTGGATTACATCTGATCTGTCATGCCATCAGCTTGTTGACCAAACCAACAAACTGCCTGGAATTCCAGCAGAAACTGGAAAGGCACATCTAACATGAATTAGCTTGAGCAAAGAGACTCCTTGGTAAAAAGCCTGGAATTGTTGGTACCATGATATTTGCCTTTTTTTTTGTTGAAAGCAGATGTTCACCACAGCGCCCTTCCCTGAGAGCTGCCAAGGCAGCTTGCCTGACACTACTTTAGAGCATAATCTTTGTGGTTTCACTTTCTTGGCATATTAGTCTTGATTCTATAACAAATAACTTTCCCAATTCACTCATTATTATTCCCTTCTCTCTTCCTGGGAAATATATTTTTCTTTTTCTTTTTCCACCTAGGATGTATTCTTTCCCCACATGCTTTTCCTTAGTTACATAAACTGTGTAATTGATTGTGATAATTACTGTGAGCCTCATTTATACTCCTAAAGCAATTCGTATTTTCCTGACCTTTCTACTACAGTTTTAAAGTTCCTTCCCATAGGAAAAAATGTAAAATTCTTTAATGCTTTCTTTGATTTATAGTTGAATATATCGTACACATGAATATCAAAAACCGGCTAACATTATACTTGAGAAATCACAATGGCTAGTTTCTAAGCAAAATATACCATCTCTAGATTTATTTTAACTGTCTACAAGTACCTGAGTCTACTTTAACTAACCAAGAAGAACTCATAAGACAATAGACAGAGCTGGATTTTAGAAATTCTCTAAGTAATGATTTTCAAATTACAACCCTGAAAGTACAAGGAATTCTGCAGAGGTTTCACAGGGAAAAGGGCTCAGACTCTCTATAGCTTCGCAACACATACACACACACTTCACACACACACACACACACACATCACACACACATTCCCACTTCAAGGGAGCAGTCTACTGCTATTGGATTTTTACCTTTAACATCTTTATAAATGGTTTGCCAGCTGTAAACATCAGCATAAAAGTTCCAGTTATTGGGGTACAATCTCCTCGTTGTTCTGAAAAGTTAAAAAAAGTGCCAAATGGCTTAATTGGTTTAACCAAGGTATTGGTTTCCTGTCTCCTGGTCAAGTAACTTCTTTACTCACCCTACTTTCTTCTTGCATTCTTCCTACTTATATATAAAATACATGATCATTAAGGTTTTTTTAAATTTACAATTATTTTAGTTTTTTTATATTTATGTAATATATTTAAATATTTAAGTATTTAATTTATAATTGTAATTATAAATAGAGACTGTTTTAGTTTTATGACATACCAGAAAACTCTTTGTCACTTCCCTTGAGCACCTAAAGCTATCAACATGAACCATGCTAAAAAGGCATTTTTATGTAGTGTTGACCTCACCAAAATTACAATGCACTTCTCTCATTTAATAGACGGATCAGAAAACTGTAAAATACAGGACAAAGAAAAATGATATGCAAAAATAGCAAGGTTTCATTCTACTTTTCAAAACAATTTACTATGCTTCTTTGGCCATTATGCAGAGTTTATCCATATGCTCCTCAAGTCAGTTAATAAAATATATTTGGCAGTCCTAAAAAAGGGCAAGTACTCCAAAAGTATTTATGGTATGCACTTAAGAAGGTTTTTTGGAGCTGTTAAGGATAGCACCAAAAAAGGATTAGAAATCCACTCTTCTAAAAGGCTAGGTTTACCTTACATAAATAATTTCAGAATTGGGTTCGCCTTGACAATTTAATGTAAAAATACTTGCAGTAAGAAGAAAAGATAGCCCTGAAGTTTCCCCAAAGCGTTAATGTGATTAGGACCTTGGGGACTGTCATTTCAGCCAGGTCTCTGTTGTGACTTCACACAAACTATTTTATTCTGCTTTCTTTATTTAGAGAGCAATATTAACTAGTCTCATAAGATTTCTATGAACAAAAAATACTAGGATAGCAGAAATCTTTATAAAATAAGATGCAGAGGAATCCTATTTATTTATTTTAAACTTTTTTATTTATTTTACTTTTCTTTAAAGATTTTTATTTATTTGACAGAGAGAGACACAACGAGGGAGGGAACACAAGCAGGGGGAGTGGGAGAGGGAGAAGCAGGCTTCCTGCAGAGCAGGGAGCCCGATGCGGGGCTCAATCCCAGGATCCTGGGATCATGACCTGAGCCACAGGCAGACGCTTAAAGACTGAGCCACCCTGGCGCCCCGAGGAATCCTATTTAACTGTGAAATCTGAATCATGACCCCTATGACAACTACATTCATGGGTGACAATGACCAAATAAAAAAAGACACCATATTTAACTAAGAAAAAGCAAGAAACATTCATCCTCTGTATTTTGAGAATGGATTTTCTAGAATGTACATATAAATATTTATACACATATATGTATACATACACACCAGCTTTGGAAACAGACAGACATGAGTTTCAAACTTAGTTCCACCACTTAGAATCTATAAGATTTGAATCAAGTTGTTGAACTTCTTTCAGCCCCATATTTTTAAAATGAAGTATATAAAAATCACTCAATTGTTGTAAGGGTTAAATACAACTGGATGAGACACTTTAGATAATACATCTGGCACACAGTAAACATGTTGTTTTCCTAAGCACACCAAAAAAAAAAAAAGTAACCTTATATGTTAGTAAGTTTCAGATCTTGCAAAAGAGCTTGTTGTGTAATTGCAGCAAGTTTTTCATATGTCTTACAGCAAGCTTCGCTCTCCAAGACATGGTGATATTTTGATATGAATCTTGACTTTAATATAATTGTTTTTCTGGTATGTGTTTTGACTCAGGACAGACTCATAAAAATGGATTGAATGAAAATCCAGCAAAACAATTTACCTGTAGGCAGATCTCCAAGAAGACTATGTTTGAACAAACTGCAATTCTTAATATATATTTGTGAAATCATGAGTAAATGAATCTGGTGGTGTGAATAGTTTCCTATGAAGGTTAAACAGAGAAGCACCTCAGTTCATGATATGTTTAAAGTTATTATTGTTACTATTTTCTCTTAAAATCACACAGTCTTTCAACTAAAGACCTCTACCCCCTCTAATCAATTCTCTGTCCATTCTTCCCTCTTTTGAGGCAGTGACTTCTTTCTTCCCTTGCTAGATTTTTTTCTCTTGCATCTGTGTGTTTACACTATTTTGATGTTAAAAACCCTTATTTCTAAAAAGGACATTAAATCATCACAAAATCTTTTAGGGCTGAGTAGAATGGATAAACTTCACTGGGAATAATGGAATCATTCATTTGATTTGGATAAACGTTAAAGATTCGGAACCCTTCTGTCATTAATATCCCATATGCAGACCACGTGAAAAATGCTATATAAAGCTGGGCTAAAGGGCCTGGAGCCTTGTCTCTCTGTTCCCACCTCATTCATACTCATCTCCTTCACCATCGACACTACCACTGTCACCATGGAGCACTGTGAAAGTGGTCTCTTTACAATATGTCTGGAAAAAAGGATGATTTCTGTTTTCTGGCAGAAGAAGAATTCTGTGCGAAGAGTCATTAATTGCTGAGCTCACAAGAAGTAAGAGAAGTCTCCAGGTTTCCCAAGCCCCTCAAAGCAAAGGGCAACTGTCATAGTCAGTGTGGACAAAGAGAGGAGCGGGGGTGATCTGTTAGCAGGGGCCAGGTTAGTCTCTGTGGCCAGAAGCCTGAGCCCCAGGCTGCTGTGGCAGCAAGGTAGGAAAGCTGAACTACAGATGAGGAAATGATGGAAGCTGGCAGGGTCTAGCTCATACTTAATTGAAGAAAAGAGAAAGAGAGAAACCTATTATCTTACACATTTTGAGAATGTGTTTTCTAGAAAAGTCTATGTATAGTGCCCACGGAATCTTAGCAAGAGCAACTGCAAATCCTCCCTGGCAAAACTTTAGATAATGCATCTAGCATGCAGGCTGCTTTCCTAAACACACCCCAAAAAGTTACATGATCTGTTAGTAAGTTTCAGATCTTGCAAAAGAGCTTGCTCTGTAATTGTATCAAGCTTCTCTATACTTCTTACAGCAAGTTTAGCTCTCAACTAAGCTCTCTTAACTCCCAGGTTACCCTGTATTAAAATCAACAACATGAATTTACAATGAAAGATCAACATACACACATGGGGGAAAAATGATCTTGAAGTCAGCAGAAACAGCCAGTTTAGACCTTTAAAGTCTTCAGGTTTGGGGCTATTAGAGATAGAATTTTTAAAATTGTTTTGAATTGAGCAAGACCAAAATTACTAGGCATACTGGAAAACAGCTCCAAAAGGAATTTTAGAAATAAAAATAAATAAATAAATAAAATGTTCAGTTGATGGATTAAAGAGCAAATAGATAACAGATGAATTGAGATCAGTGGGCTAGGGGTGAAAAAAGCTTATGAACTAAGAAGAATGCAAACAAGTGAGTCACAGAAATGGAAGATATAAAAAGAGATCAAGACATAGGAACAATAGAATGAGATCTGTATCTAACTGGATGGGTTGAATGAAGAACTAGAGAATGGAAGAGAACAATACGAAAGATAAGTATCAGGGAAATCTACAATTCATAAAACACAGTGTTTGCCTACCAAAGTAAATAAAAAGAAGACAGCATCTAGAGACTATGGACCATCAAGTATAAAAAGATGAATAATTTCAAGTGAAAATTGTGTACCCAACAAAATTACTTTTTAAGAACAGAGGCTAGGGATACCTGGGTGGCTTAGTTTGTTAAACATCCAGCTTTTGATTTCAGCTGAGATCATGATCTCAGGGTCTTGAGATCAAGCCCTGTGGTGGGCTCTGTGCTCAGCAGGGAGTCTGCTTAGTATTCTCTTTTTCCGCTCTCCCTCTGCACCTCCCCCTGCTCACGCGCCTGCTCTCTCTCTCTCTAAAATAAATAAATCTTTAAAAAAAGAAAAAAAAAAGAACAAAGGTGATATACAAAGAACTTACAAGTTAATAATAAGAAAACAAAGCGAGCAAAAGATGTGAGCAGGCAGTTCACAAAAAAGAATTTCCAAATGACCATTGAGAATACAAAAGATGTTCATCAATATTTAGCCAGTAGGAGAATGCAAATAAAAAAATTAGAGATTTCACCACCTCCATATCAGAATGGCATATTAAAAAGATAAACAGTGCCAAGTGTTGGCAAGAATAGGATGGTAACTTAAACTCTTATTATTGCTTCTATGATATGAATTAGTATAACCATTTTAGGACACTCTGTGGCAATATCTACTAAAAGTAAACATATATATAATATTTATATATATTTAAGTATATTAACCAGAAATTCCATTCCTAAGTATATATGCATAGAAATGAGGGCTTATGACCTCTAAAAGATACATAGAAAAGGTTCTCAGCAGCTTTCTTTGTAATAGCCAAAAAACTTCAAACAGCTCAAATACCAACCAACAATAGAATAAGTCTGACATGTGCATATAATGCATTACTGCACAACAATGAAAAAGAATGAGTTATAGCTATGTGGAACAATAGGAATGAATCTCATAGACAAAATGTTGAATAAACTAAGCCATGCTAAAAAAATAGAGTATATATTGTAAGATTCTCTTAATGTGAAGTTTTAAAAATAATTTATAGTGACAGATGTCAAAACAGTACTTTTGGAGTATACTAAATGGAAACAGGATGAAGGAACCTACTAGGTTGCTGGAAATACTCTATACCGTGATTTGGAGGGTGGTTAAATATGTGTGTGTGTGCATGCAAAATTTTAATATATATATACATTATATATATTTATATATGCAAAGTTTACTTAGCTGTAGATATAAGATTTATACACATATATACATATGAATTATGCATCAATAATTTTTAAAAATTTTTTATTTATTTATTTGTTTGACAGAGAGAGAGACAGCAAGAGAGGGAACACAAGCAGGGGGGAGTGGGAGAGGGAGAAGCCACTCTCCCACCAAACAGGGAGCCCGATGCAGGGTTCGATGGATGCAGGACTCCATACCAGGACCCTGAGATCATGACCCCGGCCGAAAGCAGTCACTTAACCAACTGAGCCACCCAGGCGCCCCACATTAATAAATTTTTTAAGTAACATGGGCAAAATGAAAACATTTTCAAATTTTAAAAAATGATAAGTTTTTTTAAACCACAAACAGATCGATACTGAAAAAGAAAGAAGAGAGAGACATAGTTGAAGAGAAAGAAAAATTACTCCAAAAGAATGGTCTTAGATCAAAGAAGTAATGGGAAGCAAAAAAAAAGTAAATATGTGAATAAATATAAAAAGATACTGTCTCTATAAAATGTTATAAATTTATGGGGTTTCAAAAAGAGAGATAGAATTAAAATTTTGACAAAATAGAACAAAAGCTGCAATGGCGTAATCTGAGTTAAATTTTTCTAAGATCCTAGTTCTGTCTAGGGGATTATTTTATTATGCATGGCAATACTTCAGAGGTAATTATGAAAATAATAGAAATAAATTGTTTAATTTTCAAAAATAACTCAGTTAACTGATTTAACAAACAAGAAATATAGAAGAAGTAGGAAATTTAGAAATCCTAAAAAAAGAGTAAAGCAACTTTAAAACATCAATCATGAAAATGAATGTAGTACCCACCTCAGCAGCAGTATACTGAAAATGAATGTAAATAAATTTAACATGGCAGTTAAAATAGATCATCAGACTGCTTGAAAGAAAATACCTAAAACCTAATGACATATAAAGTTTATAAATACTAGAAAAAAAGTTGTACTATTTGAGGCACCTGGATGGTGGAGTCAGTTAAGGATCTGACTCTTGGTTTTGCTCAGGTCGTGATCTTGGGGTCATAAGATGGAGCCCCATGTGGTGCTCTGCACTCGGTGCAGAGTTGGCTTGAGATTCTCTCTCCCTCCTGCTCATGCTCTCTCTCTCTCTCCCCCTCAAATAAATAAATAAATCTTAAAAAATAAAGAAAAAGTTACACCATATAAATTCTAAACTACATAGAAGCCTTAAGTTATTGTCAGAAAAAAAATAGATTAAGATAAAAAGCAATTATTAGGGATAGAAAAGGTCATTATACGATCATAAAAGTTTCAGTTCACCCAGAATCATGTTCATAAATTTGTATGCATCTAATAATATAGCTTCAAAATCTATAAAGTGAAATTTAGTAGAACTATAGGATGAAATGGATAATTCTATCATCAAACGGAAGATTTCAACATACTTATTTCAATTATTATGGGTCAAGAAAAAAGAAATCAAGATATAAAGGACTGTATAACACAATTAACCAACCCTATATCACCAAATTGGGAAATAAGTATTTTTCTCATGCACAATGCAAAATTAACTACATAATTGACCATAAATAATATCTCAAAATTTTTTCAAGATTTGGTTCATATTATGAGCTCATTCTCTTTAGACAATGCAAATTAAGTAGATGCCACTAACAAAAGATACAGGATTAAAGCCCGATTGTAAATTTAAAACACACTAAATAACTCAGTTGTCAAAGGTGAAATCAGAGTAGATATTTTTTAAATGCTCAGAATAGAAATGTATTGTGGAATATAGCAGAAGTGGTACTTCGAAAATAACAATAGCTTATATTATATTTAAAAAGAATAAAAGCTAAAAATTCATGAGCTACATGCCCAAATTAACAAAATATTGGAAAGATTTCAGAATTAGAAAAGAACAAATCAATAAAATTATTAAAAGATAAAATATGGGACCCCTGATTAGCTCAGTCAGTAGAGCACGTGATTCTTGATCTTAAGAGTTGTGAGTTCTAACCTCACATTGGGTGTAGAAATTACTTAAAAATAAAATCTTAAAAAAATAAAATAAAGAGTAGCAACAAAGCCAAAAGTTGGTCTTTGCCAAAACTAATAAACTTCCAACACAACTATAAGGCAAAGGTGAGAAGGCACAAAAAATATTTGAAATAAAAGTGGGGACACAGCAAAAGCTGCAGGAGAATATGAAAATAATTATGCCAAAAAATTTGAAGACTTTGATGAAATGGATAAATTTCTAGAGAATTTTTCTTAACAAAACAGACTCGAGGAGACCTACAATACCTAAAGACTTCTAATAAATGGAATCAGTGGTGAAAAAAAAAATTCTTAAACAAGAGCCCAAATGCTTTAACAGTCAAAATCTACAAAGCCTTCACAGTCTTTTCAGTCTTATACCATATCTTTCAAAATATAGCAAGGAACAAATTACTAACCAACTCATTCTGTGAATATAGCTTTGACAACAAAACACAATAACTGTAAGAGAAAAAGAAATGAAATTATAAGCCAATTTCTTTCATGAATGTAGATGCAATTAGCCTATACAAAATCATACAAATCAAACCCAGTTATATATAAAAATAATAATACACCATGACCAAATAGAAATGCAAAGGTCATTTAAAAGTACTAAATATGTAAACATCATTAACTTGTTAAACAAATTAAGATCATGTCAATAGAAACAGAAAAAGCATTAGATACAAGTTAATATTAAATCATGATTTTAAAAAATTTCAAGATGCAAACAGGAGTGCACATTGTTAATCTAAAACAGTATCTATAGAAATCCTTCAGAAGACATTATTTTTAATAGGAAAAATGTTAGAAGCCTACTTTTAAAAATTGGGAATAAGATACAGATAGATGCCTAATTTCACCACACCTGTTCAATACTGAAGCTAGAGAAGTAAGACAAATAAAGAAATAAAAGAAATAACAAAGGCAGATAAAATGCAAAAGCATAAAGAAAAGTCATTTACAGAAAATATATTTGTCTACATGAAAATCCCCAAAAGACATACAGATAGATTTAATTAAATGAGAGAGTTTAGCAAAAAGACTGGATATAAGATCAATATGCATAATTATTAAATTCATCTCTATACATTAGCAATTGATAGAAAACATTTTGAAAAAAGATACCAACTGCAATAACAATAAAAATATTCCAAACCTAAGAAAAAAGTCTAACAAAATATATATAAGAGATGTATGCAGAATGTTATTAATCTATATTAAAAGTCAATGAAGAAAACATAATTTTAAAAAATCTGATTTAGTCTGGGTCTCTCTACCCCCTAAAGGTGAAACCTTTACAAAATGCCTTTTGTAAAAGTCATTTATTGAGTCTGATCTTACAGGAAGGAACGAAGGATAAAGGAAGTTAAACAGGGAAGGAAAGAGTCAATTCAAGAATGCATTAGTGAGTTGGCTGTTGCTACAGGCAACTAGATATTTGCTGCCATGGAATCATCTGAAAAACTTTATGAAAAATGTCTTAGGACCTTCTTCCCTTGTGAATGAAGGTAGTTTCATTTATCTATTGATTTCCATTCTCCAGTGATCAAGGGTTGCCAAACAGGGTATAAACTATCCCCCCCCCAACAAGGATGTGACATATATGACCTGAGTGGTTTCCCACAGACATCTTACAATAAAAAAAGACCTGCCTAGGAAGCAAAAGACTTGACATGAGATTAGGGTGAGGTGAAGCACTCTCAGATTGCACATATGTGAAACTAGTTGAAGTTCGCATGGAATAGGTCACTGTAACTGTGTCTAGAATGAGAGGACTTGCAGAGGTGTACAGAAGTATCCAAGACAGAGACATAAACCATACTCATGGACAGGAAGAGTCAATATTGCAAATATGTCAATTCTGGGGCACCTGGGTGGCTCAGTCAGTAGGGCATCAGACTCTTAGTCTCCATTCAGGTCATGATCTGGACTCAGGTCCCCCCGCTTCCTCCCCTCCAGGCTCTGTGCTCAGCGGGGAGTCCGCTTCTCTCCCTCTGTCCCTCTCCCAACATGTGTGTGCTCTCTCTTTCTCTCAAAATAAAGAAATAAAATCTTTAAAATAAAATAATATAATAAAGGATACCTGGGTAATTTGTTATCAATTCTCATTTTATGAAAGACTTAACTGCAAAAGGTTAATTTCTAAATCCTTTAGCAATAAACAGAGGGTAATATTATTAGCACCTTTGGAGAGAGACGAGTTTCTTAAACAAAATGATTAAGGAAAGGTAATTGATAAAATCAACTAAATTAATGATAAGAATAGCTGTTAATCAAAATAAATAAATGAATGAACATTAAATAAATGAACATTAAATAAAATGAAAAAAATAAGACACGAATATTTTCAGATACTTTTGTAACATATTAAACCCATATCCTTTATACAACCTTGAGTGGAATTAGAGTCAGATATCAATCCAAAGCCAGAAAGAATCAATTCATTACCCAAGAGCAGAAACAGCTGTGTCCTCTGAGCTTCTCAGCAAGGGCACTGTTGGCATCTGGGGCTGGACCATTCTTTGGTATGTAAGACTATGCACTGCATTGCTCATCCTGGCTTTCCCCTCCAAAATACTAATAACAACTGTTAGTTACTGTGACAATGCAATTGCTTCGATACATTTTAAGTATTCTCAGGAATTGGGTAGTACCTCCCCTGGTTGAGAATCAATTTGATTCTGCATAGAAAATACATTTTTTAAGAAAACGGGATAAAAATTATTCAACCATAAAAAAGAATGAAATCTTGCCATTGATGGACCTTGAGGGCATTATGCTAAGTGAAATAAGTCAGAAAAAGATAAATACTGTGTGATCTCATTTACAGGTAGAACATAAAAAACAAACAAAAACTAAGCTCATGGATATAGATAATAGATTGGTGGGTTGCTTGAGGCGGGGAGTGAGGGGTGGGCAAAATGGGTGAAGGGGAATCAGAAGGTACAAATTCCCAGTTATAAAATGAGTGAGTTCTGGGGATATAATGTACAGCATGGTGACTATAGTTAATAATACTGTACTGCATATTCAAAGTAGGTAGGAGAAAGGATCTTGTAGGTTCTCCTCACACACACAAAAAAATTGTAACTGTATATGGTGATCAATGTTAACTGGACTTATTGTAGTGATCATTTTGCAATACATACTAGTATCAAATCAATATGTTGTACACCTGAGGCTAATACAATGGTATGTCAATTATTCTCCAATTAAAAAATTGAAAAATTAGAGGGAAAACAAACACAGAATAAGAGAGAGAACTGATCCATATTTGAGAGCTAAGCTTCCAAGCTTGGAGTGAAAGAGATGTTTTCTAGAAGTGAAGGAGGTGACTTCCACAGACTTCTACAGCATGTAGGCCTGTCTGAAGCCTCAGGAAAAAATTTGGAGGGAAGCCCAATGAGGAAGTTTTATTTTCACTCATGGGGCCTCAGAGGCCAACCTGGAGATCTCTATCCAGAGAAAAGGATAAGAAACAGATTTTAAGGGCACTGAACCTTTCATTGGATGATTCCTGGAGGAAAATCAAGAAAACTTCCAAAAACACCTAAGAAAGACCATCAAGTTTTAAGAGCTAGGTCTCTCAACTTATTTATTGGGCCATCAAGGGAAGGATTATTGAGAAAAAAAAAAGAAATGTTCCATTTCATGGCCAATCATGGCCGAAAGAATTCCAGGAGAAAGTAATAAAGTGTCAACTCCGAAAAATGAAATCATGCCACATCCCTAGGGCTTGAGAAAAATGAAAAGGGCATATAAATTATAGGCAGCCAAATTGCTGTCCTAAACAACAGACATAGGGACATCCTGTAATATGCCCAGACACTATCCTTCTTAGCTCAGATTTATAGATTAACTTGTGTAATTATTATTTTTTGCATGATGATATTTGGTTCATGTAAACTCTTGTAGGATGATTATATATTCACTGAATAATGCCAGAGGAAACATGGCTAAAAGCTAAAAAGTATCTATAAAGAGTAAATTCACAGGAACATGGGAGAGGGTTTTTGCTTACAAAAAAGGCCTACATAGTAAACATAAAATAAAAGAACATATACTTGGGGCACCTCAGTCGGTTAAGCATCTGCCTTCGGCTCAGGTCACGATCCCAGGGTTCTGGGATTGAGCCTCACGTTGGGCTTCTTGCTTGGCTGAGAGCCTGCTTCTCCCTCTCCCTCTGCCTGCTGCTCTGTCTACTTGTGCTATCTCTGTTAAATAAATAAATAAAATCTTAAAAAAAAAACAACATATACTTATTATGCACAGTAATATAAATTATGTATTGTAATATGATATACAATAAAATAATATGTAGTAGATATAATACAGATAAATAAAATGAAAAAGGTTTGTATAAGTTAATGGCATTTGTATTGTTATACTGCTTTTTAATCTACTGCCCATTATGTCTTTACTCTTCATAACCATGTTTATCAGTCTTTGATCTCACACAACTGGATTTTCCAGAGATCCATTCACCTGCATTAAGCCACATTCATTCACTTATACATCAATTTATTCAATAAACAGTAACTCTGTGCCTACCACTTGCCAGGCACTCAAGAAATACCTCCCCTTATGCTAAGTGAAATAAGTCAGAAAAAGATAAATACTGTGTGATCTCATTAGGGAAGGAATCAAAACAAGACAAACACCATAGTTAAAAATCAGGTTTTTTATAGAGAACACTAGGCAGCTATGTATGTGTGTATAATGGGTGGGGGGCAGGTAGAGAGGCAGGTATAGAACTAAGGGCAGTTTAAAAGATTTCCAAGGGTGACACTGATTTGAAGTTTGAAAGACATATGGTGGTTATCTAGGGGGAAGCATTTATGAAAATGGAACAGCATGTGCAAAAAAGGCCAGATGCATAAAATAACATAAATCTCAGTAGCAGGATAGCACTGAAGCATTGGATCGGAGTGGCAGTGGGGCAAAATTAGGGGGTGAGGGATTGGCCCCAACAAGAATTGTGTATGATAAGCTCAGACTTCCAACCTAGAACCATTCCTAGAAGGCATGGGGATCCATTAAAGGAGTTTAAATGAGAAGCTGAAATGCTCTGATTTCCATTTTGAAAGATCTCTCTGATGAGGGAGTGGAGGGGGTGCTGACTCAGGACAGGTGTAACATGTAGAGGTTTTTGCAGTGATCCAGGCAAGACTCAGGGAGGGCTGCAAAGCAGGCAAAGGCAGAAGATAGGATCTGAAGGGAAGAAGTCTGATAGGAAGGGTATTGAAGAGGCAGACTCCACAGAATTGGCAGCTGATAGGGTTGATGGAGGTAAAGGAAAGGTAGGGGTTCTGGATAACTCATCAGGTTCTGGCTTGAATATCATTTGCCATACAGTCGGAGAACTTTGAAAATGGGAGCAGGGAATGCAGAAAAGAATGAGTTCAGCTGGAAATACGTTGACTTTGAGGAATCCATGAGACACCCAAGTAAGAAGAAACATTTCATAGGCAATTAAATATGTGGTATTTGCACTCAAAAACCGTGTCCAGATTCAAGATTTGGAGGTGCTTGCCTTCACAAGTGGCAGCTGATATGGTAAGTTGGAGACTAGGAAAAGGAGAGAGTGAGAAGAACCAAGAGCCAAGTATGGCACCGGGACAATAATACTTCAAGAACCAAGGAAGGAAGAGTGACTACAAGAGGTTGAAGGAAGCAGCTAGAGAGGAAACGAAAGCAACCAACAGCCATGTCACAGAGCCCAAGAACAAGCGAAGAATGGCCACAGCAGTAGGTAAAGAAGATTAGAAAATTGTTCCTAAATTCTTCATTGGGCTTATGAATCAGCAGGACATGGGCAGTGATGGGGAGCAGTTTGGGTGGAATCATAGGACAGATTTTAGATTGTGAAGTTGAGAAGTGGGGGGAGGAGAAGGTGAAAGGGGGGGAAATGGAGATTTTGACTGAACATGACTTGTTCCAGAAACGTGGTCATGGTCAAGAAGAGGCAGTGGCTAGAGGCACTCAAGGGATGAGAGAGGGCTCTTGGCCCTATGCTTCTTCGCGGAAGTCACACATTCCCAAGTACGGCACTCAAGCATGCAAAGAAAATGTAACTTCTTTATTTTCTTGTAACTAATTTAATCCCCCACTGGGCAGAGTGTAATAAACATAACAATTATAGATGCTCTCATTCTCTTCTAGCTTAAGTTGTCTCTTTTGGTGAGTCAGCCTCTTTCTAGTTAATGCCCTGCTCCTCCCCCAAGAAACCCTGCATCACTGAGACAAGCGAGGGGTTAACCTGTGCGAGCACCTTTTCCATTTTATAAACGTTTTCTTCTTTAAACTGCCGTAACAACCCTATCTTTACTTGAGAAATGAGGAAAATGAGTAACTTGACCTGGGTCAGGCATCTAGTAAATGTTGGAATCGGGATTCAAGCTTGGGGGGGCCTGACCTCAGAGCCTGTGCTTAGCGGCGTTATTTGGCGGACGGCGAGAAGCTGGGTGTGTAGAGCACTGAGAGAAACGAGTCCCTCAGATCCTCACAGTCTCTGACCTGCGCCCTAGACTGGTGAATGCTGAGGTGCCGCGGTCCCCTCTGATCATCAAGCTGGGCAATCACTCCTAGTTTCCATGGCCCTCACCACGGCGTTTGGACACTCTCGTCTCCACAGACTGGGGCCCTTTTGTCCTCTGTGCAGGCTCTCAGCTTCTCCCTGTTCCTCTCCAAAGCATCCGGAGGGTCCCGCCCGGAGGGTCCCACGTGGCCCTTACGGGGCAAGAGAACAAAACAAGGACTTCTGCCTCAGGCACATCGTGCCTCCATCACTAGGCACTACTTCCCTCACACCTTGCCCAACACAGCCCCTGGCGGCGTCCTCCCCCCCCACAGCAGTCCCTTTATCTGTGGTTTGGCTGCCTGCAGTTCCGGCTGCACGCAGCCGGCCGAGGTCCAGAAGCAGATGCTCCTCCCCCTGACAGAGCGTCGGAAGGTCAAGAGTCGCCTGGTGTTACGTCACACGCCTGCGTCATTCAGCTCTTCCTCTCCTCGTGTGGCTTCTACCATCCCCCAGCATCACCGGAAGAAGGGTGAGTACAGTCCGATAAGATATTTTGAGAACGATACCGCACACAGACCAGTTCTACAGCATGTGACAGTTGTTCTTATTATTGGTTATGCTTAATCCCTTACTGCGCCGGATTTATAAATTAAACCTTAGCGGGGGTGTGTATGTATGGAAAAAACAGTGTATATGACGTTTGGTACTGTCCACGGTTTCAGGCAATCGCTAGGGGTCTGGGGACGTATTTCCCAGGGCGAAGGAAGAACAACTGTAATACGGATCCTCACCATCCTATGTCTTCCTCTCACCCTGCTACTTCATCTCGCAGGTCAAAAGGGAAGTATTTCTCCTTTCTCTTGGTCTCCAGTTGATTTCAGCTACACTTTTTGTATGATAATCAACCGCATTGTTATGTTAACGGGAGCTAAAGAAACTTAGAAAAGGAATATCCTTCCCACCAGAGCCTGGGTTTCAAAATTATTGCCCCAGCTACATGTCAAGAAATTGAGCTTTGTGACTAAGGCTGATCAGTCCTATCTTTGTTCTGGGCAAAATTGTCCCCTTATTTTGTGGGGCGATGGGCCTCAAGGCCCATCGGTAGACATAGGAAGCTAGAAGGGAGCATGATAATAAAGGGGAAATTAAAGGGCATTGATTTAGTACCTTCAAGATATTACCAGCAGATATGTGCCTAAAAACGTCCCTTAGGGTTATAAACAACTGTAAGTAAATTCTTACCCCCTTCTCCTTGAGGCTGTTCTTCCTTTGAGCCTGGGGAACTGGTCCTGTATTTGGTCACAGATTTGCCTTCCGTAATTTTATTACAGCCCTCTTTAAGTTTTGCAGCCACAGTGGGAGAGACTCAAGCTTATCAACAACATTCTGCATCTTGGGGCGCCTGGGTGGCTCAGTTGGTTAAGCGGCTGCCTTCGGCTCAGGTCATGGTCCTGGAGTCCCGGGATCGAGTCCCGCATCGGGCTCCCTGCTCGGCGGGGAGTCTGCTTCTCCCTCTGACCCTCCCCCCTCTCATGCTCTCTCTCTCTCTCTCTATCTCATTCTCTCTCTCAAATAAATAAAATCTTTAAAAAAAACAAAACAAAACAAACAAGCAAAAAAACATTCTGCATCTTGCGAAAAAAGATTATTTTAACAGGTTCTTTTATTTAGGACCAGAGCTGAGTTGGGTGTCTACTTTAATGAGTCATACACAAATGAGAAATTTAATACTACATAAGCAAATATTTTCATTACATAAAAAAGACGTATTTTCCTTACAGGAGTTCATCTTACAGATTTAGAGAGTAATAAAAGAACTACTGGTATTATTTACATCAGTAACACAGATATTCTAGCTTTAAAAGGTGGCATTCATAACTATTATGATCTGACTCCTCTATCTGCTTTAATGAATGCTTGCATGATTATATGTATCTATGTGCAGTCGGTTATCAACCAACATATCTTATTGCTGGTTCTTTTAATGTAAGTCAGAAAATCATCCACAGGCTCATACAAATTAGCAAGTGACGCAATAAGACTCTAATAGATTAGCATAGAAGAAACATGATCAGACGTTTCATAAGAGAAAAAACAACTAATAAATATACAGGGAAATAGCTTTTTTCAAACTGAAGAAGAGCAAACATCTTTTTGAGATCCTATGATAGTCATATACTTGGGCCAAGTAATCCCAATCCCAGGAATTTACCTTTATGAAATTATCCAAAATAAAGAAGAAATGCGGGCACTACCGTCATCATTTGGAATTGGTGATCTTTTTCTGTAAAGGGCCAGATAATAAATATTTTAGGATGTGTGGGCCATTTGGTTTCTATTGCAACTACTCACCTCTGCCATTATAGTAAGAAAGCAGCAATCGATGGTATGTGAATGAGTATGTGTGGATGTGTTCCAGTGAAACTTTATTTACAAAAATAAGTAGTGGCATAAGGATTTGGCCTGTGGCCTAAACCCAGCTTCGCTTCGCAGTGTTGTTTATTAATGGCAAACGAGTGGAAAACTCTAAGCAAAAGTCTCAACAATTGGAACATAGTTTCATAAAATAAGATAATCAACTCAATGGTTTATTGTGCAGCTGTTGTGATAACAACTATAAAAATTGTGGGAGCATGGGAAATGTTAAATAAAAACCAGGACCGAAAATTATATACACAGCAAGATTATAAACATATAAAATTCTGTCTGTAGACGGACAGAGGCTGGAAAGGAATACATAAAAAGTGCAAGTAACTGTTTGCCACAATGGGTGAGATTTTAAGCTTATTTTCATCACCGGTATTAAAAATGTACTTGAGGGGGCGCCTGGGTGGCTCAGGCGTTAAGCGTCTGCCTTCAGCTCAGGTCATGGTCCCAGGGTCCTGGGATCGAGCGCCTCCGGCTCCTGGGCTCCCTGCTCAGGGGGAAGCCTGCTTCTCCCTCTCCCACTCCCCCTGCTTGTGTTCCTGCTCTCGCTGTCTCTCTGTCAAATAAATAAAATCTTAAATAAATGAATAAATAAATAAGAATGTACTCGAGAGGTAACACAAACTGTAAACACTCATAGCTATCTAGCATTGCTGCCATCACCCAGCATCTGCCCTTTGGTTAGAAAGAGTGCCCCGCAAACAAGGCAGGGGTTTTAGGTACCAAGGAAATTCTAGGGTGATCATGTGTAGTTTCATAACCATAGAGACATTCCTAATGCTGGTCCATCATCTCGCACGCTGGCTACATTGGCCACACAGAATCAGATGAAAAAATCTGCATGATTTAAACAAATCATATGCACTACTGTAAAACCAGCTCAAAGGGACTGTCAAGCTTGTGGTAGATTAATGACACTGTCATCATAGAGGCCGGTGGTCCATGTATTTTAGATCTAATTCTTGTTGCACATGCCCGAGACTTTTCTTTAACCAAATCTCATATTTATCAGCGATTGAGCATAGCTTGAAATCATAGTCATAAAATCTTTATACTGCTATATACTGCTTAATACTACTTGCTATCTTTTTGCTGTCTCTGCTCTACTGAACTCATTGTTAAAAGACATTGGGAAATTTTAATCTAATTCTTGATTTATCATGACACATTAAAATCACACGTAACCATTCTATACTTGGATGGTGAAGAGTGTGGACCTGGATCCACAGTGCCTGGATTTAAATTCCAATTCCTTAACTTACTAGATGTATGAACTTAGGCAAATTTATCAACTTCCCCATGCCCCCAGGTTCCTCATCTGTAAAATGGGTATAATGGCAAAAACTACCTCCTAGGGTGGTTCTAAAGATTAAATAAATTACCTCAATGTAAATTGCTTAACATATAGTTTGGTATACTCAGAAATACTGAGGACTCAGTATTTGTGAATATACAGTAAATATCTATTATTCTTTTGAGAGACCATATTCCACTGATATTTTATTTTTATTTTTTTTAAGATTTCATTTTTAAGTAATCTCTACACCCAACATGGGGTTCGAATTTACAACCCCAAGATCAAGAGTTGCACGCTCGACCAACTGAGCCAGCCAGGCGCCCTTGATATTTTATTTCAAATCACTCTTGCTTATAAAATTTTATTTCCCCACTCGATTTACATTATTTTCTCCTCAGGCAGCACATAAAAATTATGCCAACTTCCTAAACAGACAGTGGTTCAATATCACATCTCAGAATCTATAGCATTGTAAGAAGTGCAATGAAAACAAAAAAAAAAGTCAGATTTACAGTGGTAATAATCTTAATTTCACCGTTCCTCCACAAGCACTGTTTACTCTCTCAAAGCAATGCTGATAATCAGCCGCCACTAGGTGTCCAAGAAACGCTGCTTATGAGGTAGCAAAAGTCATCTTGGGCTCTCAGTGGGAGCTATGTAGGAGACGGCAGGTCCTGTGTAGGTCATTTCTAGGAAGCTGGCGGAAAATTTGTCTTGGGACCTGTGCTGTCAGACAAGAACAAGGATCCGACAGAGCTGTGCAGTAAATGTTGTGTTTTTTATTGTAAGTCACAATCAGCATTCATATGATTTTCAGTAGTTGCTGTCAACACCCTACTTTTACTATCCAAGTGTCACAAATTGAGCAAGTTGTTAAGGTATCAATCATATTCTGAAGACAATTTAGAAGAGTTCTGAAAAGTAAATATACATAAGTGGGTAATAGCATGCTTTATTTGATGCCATTTGTCATAGCAAATATATTTATATTTTTCCTGCTGGTCCTAACGTCACCATTTTTACAGTCGCTGACACTCCCTTTGAGTGTAGCACAGAGATGCGTCTCAGCTGTGCCTGTCAATCTTCTGCAGATTTTCCTCCTCACCTGATAAATTTAGCAAGTCCTTACAATCCTCTTAACAGAGTTGAGACTGGATTATTGTTTAGAAATATTTATAATCTTAACCAGATGGTCAATATAAAGAAATGTTATAGAAAATACTTCCAAATACAGTTCAAGATGCAGCCATAGTAAAGTAGTTATAGAATGTTGGTTAACCGTAACAGCTTATGGGTTACACGACAATGTAGGCAATGTATGTTTTAGTGTGCAGGACATTTGCTAAGGAGACATATTTAAGACACAAGTTCCTGAGTCCCACCCACACAAATTCTGATTCAGCAAATCCAAGATGGGGCCCCGCAATCTGCATTCTTCCCAGGCACCTCATGTCTTTTATAAAGTGAATCTCAGAACACACATTGATAAAGATTGTGCTGGACAACCACAGTGTTTCCACAAATCTACTGTCAGATTTGTATAAATTTATACAGTAGTTCATATATCTTTATTGACAAACAATTGATAGTGAATTAGGTTCCAGATGCAGCTTTGCTGCTTAGTATGTGACTGGGCCAAGATGCTTGGATTCTCTCTCATATCATAACATCCATTACCCAGTATGGCAACCTGAATTTCCCTTCAGTGGGGTTAGTATGGGATTGATCCTGGCTTCAGCTCCAGGACTGGAAGTTGGTTCCCTTAAACCACTCAGCAAATCCAATCCCATTAATCACAGAGTTTAATTCAAAAGAAAGACTGCCATATGACTCAAGTCAAGCCAATCAGGGCCAGGAAAGCTCACTTGGGGGATTTTGTTTGAATTATCAGGAAGGCAGACTCTTTTTCCTAGTGGAAGTGTGAGGAAGCATGTGGCTAGGAGCTGTTAGCCCCATTCTGTGATCTGTACTGAGAAACAGGACAAAAAACTAGAGAGAGAAACCTGGGCCTAGTCAGAGCCCGAGCTCTGGAGAAAGCCTCTTCTGTCACCTAGAACATTCAGTGCTGTGAGCCCCAGAATTGCCATTTTTACTAACGGCATTTTGATTCAGTTTTGTGTTACATGCAACCCAAAGCATCCTGAGGCACCTGTGAATAGAGAATATTTTCCTAGATGAACTATGAGATGCCTTCCTTTCAAAAGAAAATCAGCGATCTTTAAAATTTTTTAAGTTAAAAAAATTAGACTAACACAATAATATCTGGACAATGCTCTGCATACAAATTGAATAGAAATCTTATCTTCTGTTAACTCATAAACTAATTAGGAAATTTTCTATTGGCTACTCTTTGGCAAATATTCTGGAAATAATTCTCCATTAACCCAAGAACCAAAGGACATGAAATGGTATGGGATTTACTATGCTAAAAGGGCAACCCAATTACTGAATTGCTATATCAGTCTCAACCAAAGGGAGCATTTGTAGGGTGACATCATGACTTGGGCAAAATAAGAAGAGAAGGAACTTTAGCAGAGATTAGTGAACTGAACTGGGTGTGACAGTCGATCTAAAGGTATTAAGGATGGTCTTTTACTGGAAGGAAGTGAACTGTCAGACAATATACTAAAGACTTCTTCCAGAAAACATAAAATTATTTTTTTCAATCCCCAAATATATTTGTCATTTCAGTTCAGTTCAACCAAATTCATCATCATCTTAGCTTTGTAACATTTAAAAATTATTTTACTATATTCTAAGTCTTCAGATTATGTTCCATGTAATAGAGGTTTAATATAACATATTGAGAAATAATTAAATACATTAAAAATAACATTGGTGTCACCATATTGCTTTCCTAATTAACATGTTATTACGAGTTCTGTGACATAGCCTGGCCATCTCTTTTGAATTAATTGGGATTACAAGCACTCAGCCTTAGAATCATTACAAAAGAATCTGTCCAGTAATATAAAGAGACAGAGCCAGGCATGCCAGATCTTACAAAACTTATATTTTTCACCTCTGTAAATCATAATTTCAGAGTTTGCAACATTTTGAGTGCAGACACCACAGGCAGTAATAACTGGCTTAAATGCCTTCACAGTACAGCTGTTTGCAACAATACCTCCATTCATAACTCTCAAAAAATAAAATGACAGCTACAAGTGCCTTGAAAGAATATATGCTCCTCTTTGCATTGTCCCACAGGTTAACTCCCAGGGTCCCTGCAGCTCTACCCAACAGTAACTGTAAATAAAAGCATCACACCCGAAGTTATTATTGCATAGGCCATGGGTAACTACAAACATCTCCATGTTTTCTCGATGGGGAATTTATGTTTGAATTGTACTGTGAAATCATTCTTTGTGTTCTGGTGAATTTGTTCAGATTAGCATAAAAGCTTCAAAATATCTTACGCAGTTGTTGGTCAGACGGTAGGGAAAAAAAAGAGAGAGAAAGAGAGTGGTAGAAAGATATTAGCAGAATTGCAGTCCAGTCTTGACAGAAATTCTGCAATAGGGACTCCATTAGTTAAGACCCTTTTGGGTTAGATGTGTCAGAAACCCAACTCAAACCGGCTTACAAAAAGGGAGAATGTACAGAGTCTGTGTGTTTGGGAAGTCAGAGTAGATGTATCTTTAAGTATGGGTGGATCCACAGGTAAACAACGTGCTTAGAGTTCTGCCTCTCTCCTTCTCCACCTTTCAGTATGCTTATCTCCACTTGTTCTATAACAGGCTGGCTTTTTCTGTGTGTGTCAGACATGATGGCATTCGTCAGCCCCAGATGCACATTTGCCCTGCTTAGCAATCGCTGTGGAATTCTACATTCCCCACCCATTAAAACCCTGTATCAATCTCAGGAAAGACACTAATTTATCTTTCTTGAGTCACATGCACATTCCTGAATTAATCTGGGGCACTCCAATAGCTAGCCTTGATCACATGCTTACCCAGTAAGTGGGGCCAGACCGTTCTGATTGACATCACCACCTGGACCACTGAGAATGGGGAAGGAGTAAAAGGGGGAGGAGGGGAATGATGCCGAGCAGACAAAAACTACCGCTTCCACCAACTACTGCACCCTTTCTACCCTCCTGATCAAACTACAGACCCTAGAGAAAGGATTTCCACAACGTGGGAAAGATTATCCTAATAAAGAGCGTTGATCCTATAGGTTCTTTATATGTTTTCATTTGTGAAAACATACATTTATTTATTTATTTATTTATTATTTTATTTATTTAATTTAGAGGGAGAGAGAGAGCAGGGGCAGGAACAGAGGGAGAGGGACAAGCAGACTCCCTGCGGAGCGCCAACCCCATTGCGGGACTCGATCCCAGGACCCTGAGATCTGATCTGAGCTTAACCAACTGAGCCTCTCAGGTGCCCCCAATTGTGGAGACTTTTAAACCAATCAGCACTGGAAGAGCATTTACACCTGAACCAATGCATGAGTGGTCATTTGTATATCATCTTTCCTATGTGGATGAGGGCCTTTTGACATTTTCTGAAAAGTCCTAAAATCATGTGAATAATAGGAAGTCATGAATTCGGAGAATATAATACTTAAATAGAAAATAAATCAGGTAAATCTCGATGCTTTATACTGAAATCTTGACGCAGATGAGGAGAAGCTCACTTAAATTAGATATTATAATGTGGGAAATAAACTACCACCCAATGTAATTTCCACATCGTTTTACTTCATAAATTTAAAATAGTATTTCCATTTAATTTTGAAATTTACAGAACAAGCTTTTGAGTATAAGTATAATCACCCCTGCTTCCCCTTCTTAAAATAACATAAACACTTAGGTTCAAAACAAAAAGCCATTCCTATCTTTACAGTGGGTGATTACTCTCCTATCATAGTTGAAAGCATCTTTGGGTAAACAATTATTTCTTTATGTGCTTTCCAAGTTCATGTGAAAATGGTCAGTGGGAAACCAATGTGGTAATATTATAGGGACTGATTCAGTTCCAGTGAGTGGAGATGAGAAAGGAAATAGTTATTCTTCAAGCTCTTTCTCTAAATTTTGACAAGATTGTAGATGTAGAATCTACTCACGAGCTTGAACATTCACATTGACCTCCGGTGCTTAGGAACAGAGCTCTTCAAGCTGGCAAGACAGGATTTCTTATTTTTGAGGAAGGGGGAGAAAAATCCTTGAACCTAAGAACAGTAATTTCCTGCTTACGAAGCAAAGGCAGGAATCCATATATTCTACCTGCTGTGTCACCTTTATGCCATTGTGGAGAACTTGTCTAAGATGGGAAAACATGGTTAGAAGCCAGGAAAACAACCATAGAAACCATAAAAAACAAAAAAAACTTGACTATAAATTTAAAGTTGCTATTATCATCCATGCTGTAAGAGAGAGGGAACAATAGCTGGGTTAAAAATTAAGACAAAGAGTACAAGCTAGTAAGTTTACTGACCCCAACAGTTTCAGAAATAGGTAAGAGCTTTTGCTAAACTCACAATGTGGCCAGAATCACCATCTGTTATGAAAGGCTTTTCTTCAGCAGGGGTCCCATCCAATAAGGAATGGTTTATTTCACAGATTTTCAAATTCACTTCCTGGAATCCTTACAGTATTTTTTATTATTTCTGAGATATGACAAGAACGTTAGTTCTGCTTTCCCTGTACAAGATAAGGGGACTCACACAATTGCTTTCAACCCTTTCTTTCTTTCCGAAAATCCAGCTAAAATTGCAAGGCAGTCATTTCTCCTTTGACTGAAGTTTATTCACACCCCATAAATCCCTTCTTGATAACTGCTATTACCAATTCACTGAACTTTTCTTACTTTATGATACAAAGTTTTTCCCTCCCAGCTCTCCCAGGTATAAAAGCTTTAAATAACTATGTTTTTAGTGTTGTTCTCAGAATAAAACTCACCTGACATTACCTTGCAAATAGTTTTTTTTAAATTAATATTTCCACATATTTTCATTAACATTGAAATAGAAATCTAGGATTCCATTTGCCATATAATCCATTCACAAACCTAGAAAACAAGTCTAGCCAAATATCATTCACAACTGTCCAAATTTCAGTGTGACTAATAATTAACATCTTTAATCTCAGCAGTCCCGTCTAACCAAGTAAGTATTCTTTCACTTTATACACTTTAATTACCAGCAAACTGCACTCAAATGTAACGAGAACAGGATATAAAACCTACAATAGCTAACAATTACAGAAGGTATTCTTTAATTGCAAAACATTTTGATCTTTGGTTTCAGCTTATCTAGAGACGTGTCTTTAGATGGTTGGCCCATGCCACAAAAAAAGGCTATAAAAGATACCCATGACTCAGTTTTACTACAGGGTAGTAGACCCATTCCACCCATGTCATTTAGAGGCCAACTCTGTGCTGCTTAAGTAAAAAATTATCTTGTGTGCCTGGCTGTAAGCGATTCCAATCTGTCTGAGCATGTCTAAGAAACTGTAAGTATAGGCATGATGATTCAGAAGCCTCTTGGGAAAGCTGCATCATTCTTGGGACCTATTGTACTGAGTATAACACTAAGCAGAAAGAGTAATTTATCTTCCTGGAGCTTCTTCACTGCCACACACCCACCCATCCTTGGCACTCTAAAGGACATCAGTTCCAAAGACTGATGGAGCAGCCTCCTGGACCATCCAAGCCACAAGAAAGACCATGGTGCCTGTTAGAATGGCTGCTGAGAAAAATCCCAGTCTGGCCTTGGTGCCAAAAATTGTTGTATCTCTCCAAAGCAACTGAGGGCCATTTTTCTCCTGGCTTCTGTGACCATGTAATTGATTAGATTTCCCTCTTCTTGTTGCCTGCTAGACAGCTTAGAGCCAACTTCTGTTTCTGGCACTATAGTAGACCAGATATTTTGAAAGACCCTGCCAATGAAAATGACTAAAATGTTGAATTAAGAAAAAAAATACATCTTTAATTGCATTGCTAAGCTGGCACAAATGAACAGAACCCACAGAGGCCAAAATTAAAGTGAAAGGAGAAACCCAGGAATTAAGCAAGAGCCAAAGCCAGATTTCCCTCTGAGGGGTTGAACTAAGCACTGAAACCTTGAGTTTCCACCATGACAGCTGCATGAGGTGTAGCTGAGGACAGAAGATAAATACATGCCCAAGGTGGGAAAGTTAGTAGGAAGCTATGTCCACAGACTGCTGAGACATTAAAGAGCTACACACTCTCAGCCTTAGGAAAAATGAAAAATAAACCCACTTTATAGAAATGGAATTTGCCTATCCCAACGCCGGAGCAAAGCAAAAAGAAAAAAAGAAAGAAAATAAAGAAGAAGATATATTAAAAATTTACACCACTGAAGTTCAAATTTACCTACCTCTATGATTCAGGACTTTTAGCAAGACATTTTATTTAAAGGGGTCCAGTTAAAGGGTATGTGAAGATGACTGAAAAAAGCAAATGCAAACTCTCTTCAGAGGAATATTACTTCAATCTGGACATTAAAGAAATTCCACAGTTAAAAAGAATATGAGCTTCTAATAAAAAGAGTCATAAACATCCAAGGAAACAATAAAATATAGAGTCAACCAAAACAAAAGACAGAAGAAAATAACCACAAAGACTTCAAATATTAGAATTTTTAGATACAGAGTATAGCATAATTATATTTGTAATCTAAAGTAATGAAAGAAGAACTTGAAAATAGCCAGGAACATGAGACTATAGAGGGAAAAAAAAGCATATTTTTCAAAGAATCAAATAGAAATCTTAGAAATTAAAAACTCGGTAGACAGAGTAAAGAGGATAGACTCTATTTTTTTTTTTTAAAGATTTTATTTATTTATTTGACAGAGACATAGCGAGAGCAGGAACACAAGCAGGGGGAGTGGGAGAGGGAGGAGCAGGCTTCCCGCAGAGCAGGGAGCCGGATGTGGGACTCGATCCCAGGACCCTGGGATCATGACCTGAGCCGAAGGCAGACGCTTAACGACTGAGCCACCCAGGCGCCCTATTTTTTTTTTTTTTTAATTTTATTATGTCAGAGTAAAGAGGATAGATACAACTGAAGAGAAAATTGGTAAACTAGAAGACAGATCCTGAATTCAGCTAATGGAGTGAAAAAGAAAAATACCAAAAAGAGTTTAGGAAACAATAAGAATAAGGCAGGGTCTAGCATATTTTCAATCAGAGTTCAAAAACAGTTGAAGAGGCAATATTAAAGAGAGAATGACAGAACAGCTCCTAAATGGTGGGTCCCCCTGGGCAGAATACACTATGGCATCTTAACACGTGGATGCTTCAGATAGCTCCAGGATAATGAAGGCCACACTCATTACAAGTTCCCTGTCATTTAAAAAGTGGTAGTTCCTTAATCAGGCTGGACTGGTCCCCCAAAATGTCCCAGGAACCCCAGCAGGGCAGCAGGTGTGGCTGCCATGAGACAGAAAAGGTTAAGTCTAGTGGCTTCAGAGGTCACACCGATGCCAAGTAGCAGATCCAGAAAAATCCTGGGGTAAGTCTGCCAAGACCTCAGAAAGGACACGAGGATGCTGAATGTCTACATTTTGACTGCTAAGGGCTTAGAACTCAAATTACAGATGTAGTAATCCAAAATCCCTTGATTATACCTTCCAAGGGGTCAGCAAAGTAGAAAGTGAAGAAATGCCTACCGTCTTCTCTCTCACTCCTTGGATTTCTCTTCACTCTGCCTTGGGCCTAAAACTCTCCTGGGAGTTTTCCCTCATAACGACTCCTTTCCAAATGCCCCCTTCTGTCAGTCCCTACAGCACTGCATGTTCTTCACAGCACTCAGTCGACACAGAATTTTAATCTTTTCATAATGTGTAACTGTTTGTCCCCTACACTCTGAACTTCACACTGTTTGTTCCTGCAAAATACAGACTTTAAGTCTCTGTACCTTTGGAGTCTGTTAGGATCTAGCTCAGTGGCTTGTATACAGGTCAGTATGTTCAACAAATGTTTTTTGAATGATATATATACTGTATATACCATATAGCATATATATTTCGAATTATTATGCCCTAATGTGTCAAAAAGGCTGAACGTTTTGTAAATGAAATAGAAAGAGAATTGCATTTAAAAGAATTGCATTGAAAGGAAAAGACAGAAAAGGCTAGAGAATAACAGAAAAGACCACAGCTAAAAGAAATGAGTTTTAACATTTCGTATGCTTCTCTTTCCTCGCTGATTTCCATGCTTTTGCTAGGACTTAATTTTGCTTCCAAAATTGTTGAAAAATAATTAACATTCCTTATTTTCCAGACTACAAGCATTTTATAAAACTTCTTCGTTTCAAATGTTTCTCCTCCGGGCCTCCCAGGCCCCCACAGCTGGATGTGTTCTGCTTGCATGGAATCAAACAGTATTAATGCTTCCCATCAGCTGGTGCTGTCATTCAACCCACATCTTTTTTATTCAAAATTAACACTGCGCCAGATTCTTCATTAACTATAGCAGGAGGTTTTGGAAAAGCTGGTGCTCTTGTGCTATGTGATGTGGACCCCAAGAACAGATGTAGAAAAAAATATATATATGAACATGAGGATTATTATTCCCCACAATAGGAAGCCCCAAGTTATGCCCTTAGAAAAGTGAATAAAATAATAAAATAGGGGGCATATTTATTACTCATTTCACTAAGTTCTTATTTTCATACTTCATATTTTTATTCCAAACTTAGAAAAGTTAAAAATACATTATGAGGTTTAGTGTACACTTTACACAGGCTTACGATTTGTTACATTTATCCCTTTTGCAAAGGTCTCTCTCTCTTTCTTTCTCTCTCTCATTATATATAACAGATATATATAATTTTTACAAATCATATGAGAGCACATTATAGGCATCATGCCCCTTTCTACTTAAACACTTCAGCATATGATTTCTAGGACCAGAGATGTTCTCTTATATAACCACAGTGCAATTATTGAAATCAGAAAATGTACATCACTGCAATTGCCTAATCTATAATCCATCTTCAGATGTTGCCAGTTGTCTCAATAATATCCTTTATAGCTTTTTTGTCCCCCAAGTCCAGGATCTGAGCCAGGATTAGCCACTGTATGTAATGCTCATGTCTCTTTAGTATCTTTCAATCTGGAATAGTCACTTGGCCTTTTTTGTGTTTTACCATTATTTTTAAAGTGTATAGGCCCCTTATTTTATATATTGTTCCTCTAATTAGGTTTATCCGATGTTTCTTCATGATTAGATTCAAGATTCGCACTTGGCAGAAATGCCACAGAAAAAGATCATATCAGGAGGCATCTGCTAGTTTGGCCCATTACTGACGACGTTAACTTTGAAAAGTGTGTATTTGAACCACATCAGTAAATCAAGAAGTGAGTAATACATGTGTAGATTTTTATGAAAGCTTATAAAAAAATGAACCAAATATAAGAAATGTATGGCATTCTGAGAGAGAGCATATACTCACATTAGCCCTTTTTGACAAATAGGAAAATAAGTGAGCTGTTAGAAGCAGAACAAAAGAGAAATGGTTATGGGAAAATCTGGGAGACAGCGACATTTGCATATTAAGGAAAAGCAAGTTGCTAATAGTTTCAGAGAGGATATAATAAATTGGGGGTCATTTTTCAAAAAGTAATTCGAATTCCCCTAGATTCCTTTTCCAGGACATCACTAGTAATTGTGTTTATAAATAACTGGTTCAGGGGGCACCTGGGTGACTCTTGTCAGTTAAGTGGCCAACTCTTGATTTCAGCTCATGTTACAATCTTGGGGTTCAGGGATTGAGCCCCAAGTCAGGTTCTGCGCTCAGCAGGGAGTCTTGAGATTCCCTTTCTCCCTCTCCCTCTGCCCCTCCCCCCACCCATGCACATGCATTGGCATGTGCGCGCTCTCTCTCTCTCTCTAAAATAAATGAATAAACCTTTAAAAATAAATAACTGGTTCATGAAAATGGAAAATTTGATCTGTCTCTGGGAAAAAAAAGTGATTTCTTTTTAAGTTCACTTTGACTCAAAAGTTTTTTTATTTTAAAAAGTTGTAGGAATACAATACATGTCATTATCACACAGTTTTTAGTAGCAAAATTTTGTGAGTAAACATAAAAATACAATATATAGATTTATAATGTATATATATATAATACATATACACATTTTTAATGCATACAAAAAAGTGGAATATTTGTTCCTTTCCATTAAGAAAGGTCATAATCCACAAAGCATTAACTCAACTAATGTCACCTTGGTTTCCTACTTTTCCCCATTCATGGAGTTTCCATGTGTAACAGGCAGTATTTTGGTTGAAGAATGATATCAGAAATCTCCTGTGGTAATTTTATTTCATCCCCACAACTGGATATAGTACAGTGTTTTTTAGAGTCAAGTAGAAGGGAATTTCAGTGCATGATAATGTACAAACTGTAATTTCAGTCCCAATTTTCAGTAATTGTTCCATTAGAAAAAATAACTTCCCTGGAAGGTTCAGCCCTGTGCTATTTTTATGCAACTCTCTAGGCATGTAAACTTAAAAACTGTATTGCACAAATAAGTTATTTTCTGTTTTGTTTTGTTAACAATTCACTTCACTTAGCACTCAAGTGAAGAATGAAGAGATTCTTTTTTTTTCTTTTATTCTTTTTTTATGATGCTGTGATGGCAAGAAACAGAAGTTACACAGTGTTCTTCATTCTTATCATTCTTTGAAACTTAAAGATATTAATTTTAATGAGGCTAACTCACGTGCAAAGCACCATTTTAAACTATGGTATAGACTTTAAGGAAGAGAATGTCCTATCACTTGAGCTATTTAATATCACCTAAGGATTGCGAAAACAACAAATACAAATAATTTTTGGGTAATGTTGCTATACAATATTGTAATAATCCATGAGTTACTCTGTAAGAAAAGTCAGCTGAAAAAGATGTGTGGAAACATCATGATGGAGGAACGGGATGAGGGAATGGTGGACTGAGCATTGTGTGTGTGTCCCCAGTTGAGAATCTTCCTGAACTTTTAATCCCCAGGGAAAGGGATTAAAAGAAGAAGAAGAATAGTTCTTTCTTGGACATCACTAAACAGTCTTCTTACCCTTTGCAACTTCTGCCATGGCGTCTAAGACATGAAGTTGTTCAAAGGTAAGGAAAGTTCATAGACGAAATGAAGAAAACATCTACCACATTCCTTTTGTCTTCCAACAGGTCTTCTTGTGTTAACTCCCTTTTGCCCGTTCGCTCTGCTACCTCCACAAGGATGCACTTTCCCTTCTAGTCATCTTTCAACAGCTGAGCCCTTATAAATGTGCCCTCACAAAAGATTGAGGGAGAAACTATTGCAAGTAGACTTGGCTCCAACCCTGTAGTGATAGCTTCTGGCTCCTGAGAAGATAAGAAAACTCTGTCACGTCTCCTTCATGTCAAATAACTTCATCGGATGGAAGAAATGAGTGGATTACTCAAAGTCACTTAGTGAATCATTAGCAGAGGAAACAATAACTGACTTTTGGACCTTGCTTAGCCTTCATGTGTGGCCTTTCATTTCATCCATGAGAGAGCCCTTAGGGAACTCACAGCAAAATCATAAACCAGGGACCCAGTGATTCCAGTACCAGCCCTTCACGACCTACGGCTACTTCCAGACGTTTCTGTGAGAGCCCTTAAAAATAATCCTGTTTATATTTGAGGCCTTACAAGACAGTTGGTCAGTTTTACTCTCTTATTTTTATCCCTGTGGAAAAAGCAGGAAGCTGTTTATATGGGGATGGCTGCCTATTGCCATGGGTAAATGCAGGGAGGCTAAAGAAAGGAGATAGCAGGTTAAGGCAGAACAACTGATATAAATATATTTAAAGGAAGGGACAAGGCAAAGCAGTTTTCCCATTTTGTTTTTGCATTTTAACAAAAAAATGTTATAACCCCTATAGGTGGGAAGCAAGAGTTTCTTTTCTTTTTTTTTTTTTTTTAAGATTTTACTTATTTATTTGAGAGAGAGAATGAGACAGAGAGAGAGAGCACGAGATGGGGGAGGGTCAGAGGGAGAAGCAGACTCCCTGCCGAGCAGGGAGCCCGATGCGGGACTCGATCCAGGGACTTCAGGATCATGACCTGAGCCGAAGGCAGTCGCTTAACCAACTGAGCCACCCAGGCGCCCCAGGAAACAAGAGTTTCTTAAAACAGCTGTTTCTTCTTTTAAAGCAATGCCTCCAGGTATGAACTTTGGCCAGTTTTCACCCAAGTCGCAGAGACGAATTTGAGAGAAAATCAAATTCATGCAGCTTGAAGTGACATGAAATAGGGAAGTCCACATAATTTAAGAGTTAAAGCATACGACACTTGGGGTCAGTTATGTTCTTGCAAAGTGGAAATCATTACATAGTATTTTCCTTGTGGGAGCCTCTTTGGGGTCATGAAAATAACATTTACCTTACATGATCAATGTGAGCATCCCTATACAAACAATAGCAAAACTGTAGTTTGGAATCAGTGGTGTAACACATCCAAGCCCCAATTTTATAATCCAAAATGAAAGTAGACACAGAAAAGCAGCAAAAGATATCAACTGACTGGACTCCTGGGCTGACCTCCTTCAGAAGGAAAAAAAGAAGAAAAACTTAGCGAGGGGTTGGCTTTGAAGTGGTCATTTCTTTAGTAACCTCAGGGAGAGCCTAAATCTCTAGCATATTTTAAACCTAATCCGGGTTCTTTAAAAAGTTGTGGATATAATTCAGATACGGTGAGCCCCCTAAGCCTAACATTTCCACAGCTGCCTTGATTTGTTGGCTTGTGAACCAGACATTAAAAATGTCTATTGGAGAAACTCCACCATGGCATGGTAGGAAAAAAACCCAAAAAAACAGTCGCTCTTATTTCATCCTCCCACACTCCTGTGTAATACAGTCAAGAGAAAACTGGGGTTTGAAAAGAAGATGCTGATTCACCCTCTCATCGTGACTGTAACCTCTAAGTCAGATGTTGAGCAAAAGTAAAGCAAGCAAAGCACCGTGGAAAATCCAGCCCTTTGTATAGTTTCTCTTTCTCTTTCTAATCCTTCCTGGCAGATCCCTTTATAATGAAGAAAATGAAAGACAACCAAATTATCTCCTTTTGAGAGCTGGTTAAATATTTTATGGTATAATAAGCCTTTTCAACAGTTTGAAATAATGAGGTAAATTGTACATCTCAATACGGAAAAATCACCGAGACATTGTTGAGGGAAAAAAGCAGGTTGCAGATTATGGGGGATACATTCAGTCCATTTGTGTAAAAAAAAGAAATGAAAAAAATAGACGTATATATTTTACACTTTTCTGGAAGACTATGTAAACCACAGCTAATAGTCATCACTTTCAGCCAGGGTATCTCAGTAGAGGCACTAATGACACTTGGGGCTGAGTAATTCCTTGCTGAGGAGGCTGTCCTGGGCATTGTACAATGTTTAGCAGCAACTCTGTACCCCTCTGGGAAATGCCGGTAGCAACACCACTCCCTCTCCATTATGAGCACCAGAAATGTCTCTAGAAATTGCCAAATGTCCCCTGGAAGGCAAAACTGTCCACAGTTGAGGACCACTGCTCTGGGGAATGAGGCTGGAAGGAGAGGTTTTAGGTTTCATCTCTCCTTTTCTGGACTGTTTGGTTTATTTTTGTTTGTTTGACTTTACTATGAACATGTACTATTTTTATAAGTTATGTTTAAAAAAAAAAGCAAGAAGTTTCCAGATTCACCTCAGAACTCATATAGAACTTGGAAAAAAAATGAATTTTATAACTTACAAAAATAGGGATGCCTGGGTGACTCAGTAGGTTAAGTATCTGCCTTCGGCTCAGGTCATGGTCCCAGGGTCCTGGGATCGAGCCCTGCATCGGGCTCCTTGCTCAGTGGGGAGCCTGCTTCTCCCTCTGCCTGCCGCTCCCCCTGCTTGTACTTGCTCTCTCTCTCTGACAAATAAATAAATAAAATCTTAAAAATAACATAAAAATACTCCATAAAGTTGTGTTGCCATTTTGATTGATTTAGTAGCTTCATGCAGTACATTTACTCCAAAGAGCTTAAGGCTCTGTTAAAAAAAAAAAAAAATCAGTAAAAAATATTCTAAAATTTTTTTTTGAAAGTTTTTTTTTTTTTTTTAGATTTTATTTATTTATTCATGAGAGACAGGGAGAGAGAGAGAGAGAGAGGCAGAAGCAGGCTCCCTGCTAAGCAGGGAGCCCAATGCGGGACTCGATCCCAGGACCCTGGGATCATGACCTGAGCCGAAAGCAGACGTTTAACCATCTGAGCCACCCAGGCGCCCCAAAAATATTCTAAAATTTTTATAGCCAGAGAATGACAGCAGCAAAAACATTGGGAAGGTGGTAGCCAAAATCTAGCTATTTAAAGAATGCACTTGGCATTGACATTGGGGGTTAAGAATTTATTTTCTCCCCAGTCGTGCCAGCCCTCAGTGAAATTGCCCAGAATGTGAGCCGTCCTCAGTATCCTTCCAACCTCTCATGCCACTGCCCTTCATCACCCGTTCATGTGTTTACTCAAATATGCAGCAGGACTATATTAGACTCTGAATTCTTTGGGATTTGAGAAGCATCAACAGCTTTGGTATAAATTAATGGTTTTATCCTTACTGGGGACCTACACTTTAACTTACTGCTCAGAGACAGGGAAGTTTTCATGGGGCATCTTCAGAGACCAGTGTCTCCTAGCAGGAACCGCATAGGGAACAGGGCTGGCTAACCACAAAGGCAGCCACTGGGTGAGGCCAGGGGCAAGGCCAGGCTGCTCCTGAGGAAGGTAAGAGTGAGGTCCATGAGAGGTGGGGATGGCGATGTTGTTTCAGTGAGGAGACATCCCAAAGGAAGAAGTGGAACCTAAAAACTTTCTAAAGACAAAAGTGAAAGTGTTTCATCAAACTAAGGGGAAAGCAAGCAACACCCCAAAGGTGGGGGGGACAGAGGTGAGAGGGGAAGGAGTAAAGGGAAACAACAATACTGAAGAGAGCCGTATGAGCAGGAAGAGTCTCAGGAACATGAGGGTGGAAAGCAAAGCGCATGGCGGGGAGTGGGGAAGGGGCAGGAGATTAGACCCAGTAAGTACCTCCAGGCGAAGGGTGTTTTCTTAAAGCACAGAACCAGTGGTGAGCTGTTATGGACAGGGTTGATGAAGTACCGTTCCCAAAAGTCAGAAACGTGAATAAGTAGGTTCTACATTAAAAAAAAAAAAAAATAGTATTTGTATTCTTCAGGTCACCGTATTTTAACTTCATAGGGTTTATCCATCATTCAGCCTTTGCCTTCATCCATCTTCAGCCAAGATTTGAATCACCGTTTCCTGGTGCTGTGGGTGGTTAGGATAATGAGGGGCATTCTGTGGCTTTGCTTCATTTCTGGCCTCCCTCCCTTTTTGAGGGTGTGTCTCTCTTTGCTCTGCTCCATAAAAGATACTGTCACATATGAACGCTGTCTGTGTGTGGCCCTGGAGCCCGCCCAGCCTGCTCCTTCATAATAACGGCAGCCGCCAGGAAAAGCCAGAAAATGGATTATAAACCTCAGTGTTAATGTTCAGACTAGCAGTGGCCATAATGCTGGTGCTCTTTTCTCCTCAAACAGGAACAGAAAGAATGAATGTCCTGGGCTTTCTATGAAATAAGTCATCATTTGCAAAAAGTTCTTCGTTGCTTCTCAAGGAGGTTGTGCTACTGATTTTTGAAAACATCGGTGTCTTCCAATTTGGAAAATTATAGAAAAAGAATTCTCCATTAAAAAATAAACAAGACCTTTTTTCCCCTCTCCCTTATAATCTTAATTATGGCAATATTTAAATTATTTCACTAAAATTGAAGTGTTAAGAATTATGAAATGGCAAACTAGAAGCTCTCTTTTACATAAACCACTTGTCACAGTGGTTCCTAATCTGAAAGAAATGGAGGAGTTCCTTAAGCTATTTCCAGTATTTCTGAGACTTAAACAGAAATTGCAAGTTCACTTTCAATAAAGTTGCACAGGCTAATTGAAATGTCAGGCACCTTTGATTCTGCCTGGAATTATACTAATGTAATGTGGCAGCACTAGTTATCTCTTACTGATCAAGATTGCTGTTCTAGAGAAAAGGCCAAGTAAGGGAAAAGGAAGAGCGACAAGAGGAAAGAACAGGGTTGAGGTCTAGACCTGAGCAGTCTTTGTTAAACTGGGTGAATTTTCATCTCAACAGGCCTCAGTTTTCTCATCTGTAAACTGGGCATAATGCTGACGGTGGTGTGTTCCTACGAGTATTGGGAATGGTCTGTGTAAGCACTTGGGTTTTGTAATGCAGAGGGCTCCCTATGTTTTAGACACTGTTCTAGGTGCTTTTCATGGATTCACTCAAAACAACATTGTGAAGTTGCCACAGTTGTTATCCCACTGTTTAGGATGAGGAAATTAAGACATAAAACAGTTTTTATTTATTTATTTTTATTTTTTTATTTTTTTGAGAGAGAGTGAGAGAGAGCACGAGAGGGAAGAGGGTCAAAGGGAGAAGCAGACCCCCCACTGAGCAGGGAGCCCGATGTGGTACTCGATCCCGGGACTCCAGGATCATGACCTGAGCCGAAGGCAGTCGCTTAACCAACTGAGCCACCCAGGCACCCCGACATAAAGCAGTTTTTAAAAACTTATCTAAGGCCACAGCACTAATGAACTGGGGTCTCAACTAAGGCAGTCTGGTCAAAAGTCCATGGCTCTTCATGACAAATCCATGCTCTAAACTCTGCTCTATTACCCGGATATGTAATGAATCTAATGTGCGATCACTTCTGTCAGTACTATTATTTTATGTCATTGTTATTAAGAAGGAGAAAAATAAATTGCTACCAAATAAATTTATTCTGTTTAGTAGGCAAAATTCAAACCTCAAGGGGCACCTGGGTGGCTCAGTCAGTTAGGTGTCTGCCTTCGGCTCGGGTGATGGTCCCAGGGTCCTGGGATCAAGTCCTGCATCGGGCTCCCTGCTCAGCAGAGAGCCTGCTTCTCCCTCTCCCACTCCCCCTGCTTGTGTTCTCTCTCTCTGACAAATGAATAAATGAAATCTTTAAAAAAAAATTTCAAACTAATTTCGTCACTAGGACGACTCTGATATAAAGTGACCTTCCCATCATTCTCTCTTTTCCCCCAGTCATTCATTCATTCATTCATTCACCAACTACATCCAGGTACTATATAATAGTCTTTTTTTTCACAGATTCAAATGTAGTGTTATTCTGAAACCACTGTGTGCTTATAATAATACATGTTGTTATACTCATTAAATACAAAATGTGTTTTTAGATTCCTAAGTATATGCTCCGAAATAAAAAGCCTTTACTGAATTCACTTTCCCACTTTGTTCTGTTACTAATTTGTAACATTTATATACAGCTACACACAAAAAAGCATTTTCTGAAGTATATAAAAAGTCTCACGCTTCCTCTGAGATTTCATCCAAATTGAATGAACGGGTATAAAACAAATAAAAGGGAGGAAAAAATAGCCCCCAAACAATCCTTATATACTATGGATTCTAGTACAAAACAAGATATAAGGCACATAACAATCCTTTTCCCATGTCCTGATATACAGTTCTTACAAACCCAATTTGTAAAAAGTTTAAAAACAAAAGCCTTCTTCTAACTACAACCAATTAGAATGCAGTTAGCTACAGTGGATGGTCCGTTCCCAATTGTCAAACTGCAGGCTTTTCAGTTTATAGATTAACCATACTCCTTGTTCTACCATTTTCTCATTTTATGCTTTGCTGCTTCTCTTCCTTTAGCCTTGTACCTGTTCATTAACATGTGAAGATAAGGGGCTCAAAGAATAGAGTTTTTAAGAGAGAACTTTATGAGGCACTTCGGCTCCTCATTAGCAGTTCTCATGGGGCTTTCATCAGAGAAAAGAGACAATACAATGAATTACATTAGGTTTCATAAATCAAAGTAAAATATCCTCCTTTCATTAGTTAGGTTGACTGTATATGACACCTTTACAGCTGGAAACATCCTTAGGGATCATGAATTCCTACCTCTAGACTTTACAAATGATGACACTAGAGCCCAGACAAGGTAGGTGACCTACCCCAGGTCACCCACTTAGATAACATCATAGTCAGGATGAGAAACTAGGTTTTGCTAATGTTTCAACCTTTTCCTTTGAACCCTCTATTCTAATATTTATCCAGACTCATGTTTTTCCAATATATTTGATTTCTTCAGCATTTCATAGTGAAGAATTGAGTGAATTCAAATAAGACAATTCCATTAATAATTGCAAGAAAATTAGTTTATTTGAATAGTTTTGATACTTTCCTTCCATCCATGGTAAATCAGTATTTATATCTCTTGTATACAAAGCCTTTTCAAATCACTTTAACAAAGAATATGGATCCAACAGATGAATAACAAAAGTTCACTTTTTCTAAGAGCATTTAGTATAGAGGTAAATAACTTGAATATTTTTGGAAGGAGGTAGAAGAAGGAAGAGAAGAAAGAAAAAAGGGGAAAAAAAGGAGGGAGGGAGCAAGGAGATGCAAATGGTATTATAAGGATTCAGTTCTTGCTTCAAGGACATAATATTTTCATAGTATTATTGAAAATTGTTTTGTTATAGATTCTTTGTGATTGTCAGGAAACCTTACAACATATACCCATGACCTCTCTTTGTATACCCTTCTCTAGAGTATGTTCTTTAATAAACTATAAGAGCAGATACCCTAAATTGGTATGCTCATAACCTATTATTTGTATGAATCATCAGCCCCAGAACAAAATTAGTTTCCCAAAGATTGCCCATTGATTTATTTCTGCTTTGAGTTATAAAGTGTAAATAAGTCAATATAAAAAAAAATTGCCTGAAAAATTCAAAGAGTAATGATTAAGATAATTTAATGTCATTTATGTTTAGAATCATACAACCAAGTATATACTACATTCATATATTACCTAGGACTTCGGTGATAATACTTTTGTGCTGCATTTTGCTTCTTTCATCTTGATCTTTTATTTTTTCATTTTAAAATTTGATCATTTAATTCAATTAAGTCTATAATTTCTCTAAATTTTTACTTATAAAGTCTCTAAACTTGTCTTTAGTTGCCAATTTAATTAACAAACATTTCTGGGAGCCTAGGTGGCTCAGTTGGTTGAGCATCTGACTCTTGATTTTGGCTTAGGTCATGACTTGTGGGGCTCTGCACTCACTGTGGAGTGTGCTTAAGATTCTCTTCCTTGGAGCATCTGGGTGGCTCAGTCAGTTAAGCATCTGCCTCTGCCTTTGGCTCAGGTCATGATCCCAGGGTTGTGGGATCGGGTCCCATATCGGGCTCCTTGCTCAGCCAGGAGCCTGCTTCTTCCTTTGCCACTCCCCCTGCTTGTGCTGTCTTTCTCTCTGTCAAATAAATAAATAAAATCTTTAAAAAAAAAAATTCTCTTCCTCTTCCCCTTTCCTCCCCCACCCCTGTTCATGCTCTCTCTCTCTCTCAAAAAAATTAAACAATTACATAATTAACTAACACATTTCTTCAAACATTGTGCTACTAAGAATTAAAAGGAACTATTTTTATATATCTTAAAATATGAATAAAAATTAGAACAAAAGATATGTTTCATTTGTTATAGATAATGGTAAATTAATTGTGTTTTTAATACTGTAAAACTAAATTTTTAATGTCTAAAAATGAGTCACAGGACATTTAGTGCATTAAAAAATTTTTTTCTGATATTTTTTGTATAGTTGCTTTTAAAGATGCACAGTTCTGTTTGTTGTGCAATTTTTTTTATTAAACTTCTGAAAATATGCACGTAAGCTAGCTAGTCATTTTGAATAAAAAGCAAAATGAGTAGATAAATGATTATGATAACACTATCAGTTTGTTTTTTATGTGGAATAAGAATCTAAATATTTAAATTTAGTCTATTAACAAAGTTAATTAAGTTATGTTGCTAGGACATTCATATTACAAATTCTGTGATAATTGAGGTTTTTCTTGCATTCAACTGTGGCAAACATAAATGGGGGAACAACAACAATAAAAAGTTAAAATAATTTTTACATAAGCCCCAACCACTCTACTAAGGGTTTTTCACATTTTACTTATTTGTTTTCAGAATTCTGTGCATGGCTGTCTTAATTCTATGTGGTAGCAGTTTTTATAATTGTCCTGTTACAGAAGAAGAAACAGGTTTACAAATTAAATAACTTCTCATAAAGCTCATGTTGAATAAGTGGCTGAGTTGGAATTTGAAGCAAGTTTTGGCTCTTGAGCTCCTTCCACAAATAACAAGTTCATTGTCACTTGGCCATCATAATGTATAGGTTTATTTGGAGAGTAACTTTATAAAATTGATCTAAAGGTCAAAATTCTTCACGCTTATTTACCCAGGAAAGAAAATAAAGAAGGTCATGCTCTGGGTAATTGAAGAAAATGCTTCTTTCACCTAAATTGACTAGGATGGTTGATAAGAATTTTCATATTATTAACTCAGTTGTCCTCTTTCAAATATAATCTCTGAAATGAAGAACTGAATGGAGAATAGGACTTCGTATATAAGATGCTAAGAAAAATGGATTGAATTGATTGATTCAATGAAGTAATTCTATTTCTTTTAATTAATGAAATTGAATATTTGGAATTAAATGGTCAAAAATAAAATTTTATTTAGTATTTTTCTGATTTTCCTATGTAACCTTTACCTTTTTTATTTTATTTTTTATTGAAGTATAGTTGACGCCCAATGTTACATTAGTTTCATGTGTATAACAGAGTGATTGGAGAGCTCTCTACCTTCTGCTGTGCTCACCACCAGTGTAACTCCCATGTCTCACCATACAACACCATGACAGTGCTATTGACTCGATGCCTTATGCTGTACCTTTCATCCCTTATTCATTCGGTAACTGGAAGCCCATACCTCCCACTCCCTTCACCCATTTTGCCCAACCCCATCCCCTCTAGCAACCATCAGTTTGTTCTCTGTATTTATAGGTCTGTTTCTGCTTTTTAGTTTGTTCATTTGTTTGTTAGATTCTACATGTAATTAAAATCATGCAGTATTTATCTTTCTCTGTCGGATTTATTTTCTTAGCATAATACCTTCTAGGTCCATCCATGTTGCTGCAAATGGCATAATTTCACTCTTTTTTATGACTAATATTCCATTGTATATCAGTTCCATATCTTCTTTATCCATGCATCTATCTATTAATGGACTCTTAGACTGCTTCCATATCTTGGCTATTTTAATAATGCTTCAGTAAACATAAGCATACGTCTTTTTGAATTAGTGTTTTCATTTTGGGGGGATAAATACCCAGTAGTGGAATTATGGAATTGTATGGTATTTCTATTTTTAATTAGTTGATAAACCTCCACACTGTTTTCTACAGTGGTTGCATCAATTTACATTCATTCCCACCAACAGTGCACAAGGGTTCCCTTTTCTCCACATCCCGGACAACACTTGTTATTTCTTGTCTTTTTGATTGTAGCCATTCTGACAGCTGTAAAGTAATATGTCTTTATGATTTATGATTTTGAGTTGCATTTTCCTGATAATGAATGATGTTGAGCATCTTTTCATGTGTCTGTTGACCATCTGTATGTCTTCTTTGGAAAAATGTCTATTCAGGTCCTCTGCCCATTGTTTAATCTGATTCTTTGTTTTTTTGGTGTTGAGTTGTATAAGTTCTTTATATATTTTGGATATTACCTCTTATCAGATATATCATTAACAAATATCTTCTCCTGTTCATTAGGTTACCTTTTCCTTTAGTTGGTGGTTTTCTTTGCTATACAAAAGCTTTTTATTTTCACATAGTCCCTATAATTTATTTTTGCTTTTGTTTCCCTTGTGTAAGGAGATATATCTAGAAAAATGCTGTTAAGACTGATGTCAAACAGAATACTGCCTATGTTTTCTTCTAGGAATTTTATGGTTTCAGGCCTCACATTTAGGTCTTTAATCTATCTTGAGTTTATTTTTGTGTATGGTATTAGAAAGTGGTCCAGTTTCATTCTTTTGCCTGTAGATTTCCAGTTTTTTCAACACCATTTACTGAAGAGCCTGGCTTTTCCCCAGTATATATTCTTGCCTCCTTTGTCATAGGTTAATTGACCATATATGCATGGGTTTATTTCTGGGCTCTCTATTCTGGGCTCCCTATTCTCATGGGTTTATTTCTGGGCTCACTGATCATCTATTTTTATACCATACTGTACCATACTGTTGTGATTACTATAGCTTTGTATTGTATCTTGAAATCTGGGATTAATATACCTCCAGCTATATTCTTCTTTCTCAAGATTGCTTTGGCAATTTAGGGTCTTTTGTGGTTCCATACAAATTTTAGGGTTATTTGTTCTAATTTTATATTTATAGAGATTGCATTGAATCTGTAGGTTGCGTTAGGTGGAATGGACATCTTAACAATATTAATTCTTTCAATCTATGAACATGTTATATCTTTCCATTTGTTTATGTGATCTTCAGTTCTTTTCATCAGTATTTTGTAGTTTTTAAAGTACAGGTCACAATTGGCACAATTGGCACGTTTTGGCACAATTGTAAATAGAATTGTTTTGTTATTTTCTCTTTCTGCTACTTCATTATTAGTGTATAGAAATACAACAGATTTCTGTATATTATACTTTTATATCCTGCAACTTTACTGAATTCCTTTATTAGTTCTACTAGTTTTTTGGTGAAGTCTTTAGGGTTTTCTATGTATAGTGTTATGTCATCTTTAAATAGTGACAGTTTTTTTTCCTTCCTTACCAATTTGGATGCCTTTTTTTTCTTGTCTGATTATTGTGATTAGACTTTCAGTACTATGTTGAATAGAAGTGGTGAGAGTGGACATCCCTGTCTTGTTCCAACTTTAGAGGGAAACCTCTCAGTTTTTCACCATTGAGTCTGATGTTAGCTGTGGGTTTGTTGTATATGGTTTCTATTTTCAGGTATTTTCCTCTAAACCCACTTTGTTGAGAGATTTTATCATGAATGGATGTTGAATTCTATCAAATGCTTTTTCTGTATCCATTGAGATGATCATATGATTTTTATCTTTCATTTTGTTAATGTGGTTTATCACATCAGTTGATTTCCAAATATTAAACAATCCTTGCATCCTCAGGATAAATCCCACTTCATTATGGTTAGTGATCCTTTTAAGGTATTAAATGTGGTTTACTAATATTATGTTGAAGATTTTTGCACCTATATTCATCAGGGATATTGGCCTGTAGTTTTCTTTTTTTGTAGTGCCTTTGTCTGGTTTTGTATCAGGGTAATGCTGGCCTCATATAATGTATTTCGAAGCTTTCCTTCCTCTCCTATTGTTTGGAATAGTTTGAGGAGAATAGATATTAACTCTTTTCTAAATGTGTGATAGAACTCACTGTGAAGCCACCAGGTCTTGGACTTTTGTTTGTTGGGAGTGTTTTGATTACCTATTCAATTTTGTTTTAGCAATCATTCTGTTCAGATTTTGTATTCTTCATCTAGTTTTGGAAGATTGTATGTTTCTAGGAATTTATCCATTTCTTCTAGGTTGTCCAAATTTTGGCATAAACTTTTTTATAGTTGTCTCTTATAATCCTTTGTATTTCTGTGATGTCAATTGTTACTTCTCTTTCATTTCTGATTTTATTTTTGTCCTCTTTCTTTTTTTCTTGATGAGTCTGGCTAAAGGTTTATCAATTTTATCTTTTCAAAAACCAAGTCTTGGTTTCATTGATCTTTTTTTTTTTTTTTTAAAGATTTTATTTATTTGAGAGAGAGAGAAAGAACACATGAGAGGGGATAGGGTCAGAGGGCGAAGCAGACTCCCTGCCAAGCAGGGAGCCCAATGCGGGACTTGATCCAGGGACTCCAGGATCATGACCTGAGCCGAAGGCAGTCGCTTAACCAACTGAGCCACCCAGGCGCCTCAATCTTTTCTTTTTTTTAAGTCTGTTTCATTTATTACTGTTCTGATCCTTTTTATTTCCTTCCTTCTACTAACTTTCTTTGTTCTTTGTTCTTTTTCTAGTTCCTTTAGGTGTAAGTTTAGATTGTTTGTGATTTTTCTTGTTTCTTGACATAGGCTTGTATCAAATTAAATTATCCTCTAAGAATTGCTTTCACCACATCCCAAAGATTTTGGTCTGTTGTGTTTTTCTTTTAATTTGTCTCCATGTATTTTTTAATTTCTTCTTTGATTTCTTTCTTGACCCATTGGTTAGTAGCATGTTGTTTAGCCTCCACGTGTTTGTGTTTTTCACGGTATTTTTATTGGAATTGATTTCTAGTTTCATACTGTTGTGGTTGGAAAAGATGCTTGATATGATTTCAGTCTTCTTAAATTTATTGAGATTGGTTTCATGGCCTAATGTGTGATCTGTTCTGGAAAATGTTCCATGTATGCTTGAAAAGAATATGTATTCTGTTGTTTGGGGGTGGCATGTTCTTTTTTTTTTTTATATATATATATATATTTTTTTTTATTCTTATGTTAATCCCCATACATTACATCATTAGTTTTAGATGAAGTGTTCCATGATTCATTATTTGTGCATAACACCCAGTGCTCCATGCAGAATGTGCCCTCCTCAATACCCACCACCAGGCTAACCCATCCTCCCACCCCCCTCCCCTCTAGAAACCTCAGTTTGTTTTTCAGAGTCCATCATCTCTCATGGTTCGTCTACCCCTCCGATTTCCCCCGCTTCATTCTTCCCCTCCCACTACCTTCTTCTTTTTCTTTTTTTTTTTCTTAACATATATTGCATTATTTGTTTCAGAGGTACAGATCTGAGATTCAACAGTCTTGCACAATTCACAGCGCTTACCAGAGCACATACCCTCCCCAGTGTCTATCACCCAGTCACCCCATCCCTCCCACCCCACCCCCCACTCCAGCAACCCTCAGTTTGTTTCCTGCAATTAAGAATTCCTCATATCAGTGAGATCATATGATACATGTCTTTCTCTGTTTGACTTATTTCACTCAGCATAATACCCTCCAGTTCCATCCACGTCGTTGCAAATGGCAAGATCTCATTCCTTTTGATGGCTGCATAATATTCCATTGTATATATATACCACATCTTCTTTATCCATTCATCTGTCGATGGACATCTTGGCTCTTTCCACAGTTTGGCTATTGTGGACATTGCTGCTATAAACATCGGGGTGCACGTACCCCTTCGGATCCCTACTTTTGTATCTTTGGGGTAAATACCCAGTAGTGCAATTGCTGGATCATATGGTAGCTCTATTTTCAACTTTTTGAGGAACCTCCATACAGTTTTCCCGAGTGGCTGCACCAGCTTGCATTCCCACCAACAGTGTAGGAGGGTTCCCCTTTCTCCGCATCCCCGCCAACATCTGTCGTTTCCTGACTTGTTAGTTTTAGCCATTCTGACTGGTGTGAGATGGTATCTCATTGAGGTTTTGATTTGGATTTCCCTGATGCCGAGCGATATTGAGTACTTTTTCATGTGTCTGTTGGCCATTTGGATGTCTTCTTTGGAAAAATGTCTGTTCATGTCTTCTGCCCATTTCTTGATTGGATTATTTGTTCTTTGGGTGTTGAGTATGATGAGTTCTTTATAGATTTTGGATACTAGCCCTTTATCTGATATGTCATTGGCAAATATCTTCTCTCATTCTGTTGGTTGTCTTTTGGTTTTGTTGACTGTTTCTTTTGCTGTGCAAAAGCTTTTTATCTTGATGAAGTCCCAATAGTTCATTTTTGCCCTTGCTTCCCTTGCCTTTGGTGATGTTTCTAGGAAGAAGTTGCTGTGGCTGAGGTCAAAGAGGTTGCTGCCTGTGTTCTCCTTTAGGATTTTGATGGACTCCTGTCTCACATTGAGGTCTTTCAACCATTTGGAGTCTATTTTTGTGTGTGGTGTAAGGAAATGGTCCAGTTTCATTCTTCTGCATGTGGCTGTCCAATTTTCCCAACACCATTTGTTGAAGAGACTGTCTTTGTTCCATTGGACATTCTTTCCTGCTTTGTTGAAGATGAGTTGACCATAGAGTTGAGGGTCCATTTCTGGGTTCTCTATTCTGTTCCATTGATCTATGTGTCTGTTTTTGTGCCAGTACCATGCTGTCTTGATGATGACAGCTTTGTAATAGAGCTGGAAGTCTGGAATTGTGATGCCGCCGGCTTTGCTTTTCTTTTTCAACATTCCTCTGGCTATGCGGGGTCTTTTCTGGTTCCATACAAATTTTAGGATTATTTGTTCCATTTCTTTGAAAAAAGTGGATGGTATTTTGATGGGGATTGCATTGAATGTGTCGATTGCTCTAGGTAGCATTGACATCTTCACAATATTTGTTCTTCCAATCCATGAGCATGGAACGTTTTTCCATTTCTTTGTGTCTTCCTCAATTTCTTTCATGAGTATTTTATAGTTTTCTGAGTACAGATCCTTTGTCTCTTTGGTTAGATTTATTCCTAGGTATCTTATGGTTTTGGGTGCAATTGTAAATGGGATTGACTCCTTAATTTCTCTTTCTTCTGTCTTGTTGTTGGTGTATAGGAATGCCACTGACTTCTGTGCATTGATTTTCTATCCTGCCACTCTACTGAATTCCTGTATGAGTTCTAGCAGTTTTGGGGTGGAGTCTTTGGGGTTTTCCACATAAAGTATCATATCATCTGCAAAGAGTGAGAGTTTGACTTCTTCTTTGCCAATTTGGATGCCTTTGATTTCTTTTTGTTGTCTGATTGCTGTGGCTAGGACTTCCAATACTATGTTGAATAGCAGTGGTGATAGTGGACATCCCTGCCGCGTTCCTGACCTTAGGGGGAAAGCTCTCAGTTTTTCCCCAATGAGAATGATATTCGCTGTAGGTTTTTCATAGATGGCTTTTATGATATTGAGGTATGTACCCTCTATCCCTATACTCTGAAGAGTTTTGATCAAGAAAGGATGCTGTACTTTGTCAAAAGCTTTTTCTGCATCTATTGAGAGGATCATATGATTCTTGTTCTTTCTTTTGTTAATGTATTGTATCACATTGATTGATTTGCGGATGTTGAACCAACCTTGCAGCCCAGGGATAAATCCCACTTGGTCATGGTGAATAATCCTTTTAATGTACTGTTGGATCCTATTGGCTAGTATTTTGGTGAGAATTTTTGCATCCATGTTCATCAGGGATATTGGTCTGTAATTCTCCTTTTTGATGGGGTCTTTGTCTGGTTTTGGGATCAAGGTAATGCTGGCCTCATAAAATGAGTTTGGAAGTTTTCCTTCCGTTTCTATTTTTTGGAACAGTTTCAGAAGAATAGGTATTAATTCTTCTTGAAATGTTTGGTAGAATTCCCCTGGGAAGCCATCTGGCCCTGGGCTTTTGTTTTTTGGGAGATTTTTGATGACTGCTTCAATTTCCTTAGTGGTTATAGGTCTGTTCAGGTTTTCCATTTCATCCTGGTTCAGTTTTGGTAGTTGATACATCTCTAGGAATGCATCCATTGCTTCCAGGTTATCTAATTTGCTGGCATACAGTTGCTCATAATATGTTCTTATAATTGTTTGTATTTCTTTCGTGTTGGTTGTGATCTCTCCTCTTTCATTCATGATTTTGTTGATTTGGGTCATTTCTCTTTTCTTTTTGATAAGTCTGGCCAGGGGCTTATCAATCTTGTTAATTCTTTCAAAGAACCAGCTCCTTGTTTCGTTGATCTGTTCCACTGTTCTTTTAGTTTCTATTTCATTGATTTCTGCTCTGATCTTTATTATTTCTCTTCTCCTGCTGGGTTTAGGCTTTATTTGCTGTTCTTTTTCCAGCTCCTTTAGGTGTAGGGTTAGGTTGTGTACTTGAGATCTTTCTTGTTTCTTGAGAAAGGCTTGTATTGCTATATACTTTCCTCTTAGGACTGCCTTTGCTGCATCCCAAAGATTTTGAATAGTTGTGTTTTCATTTTCATTGGTTTCCATGTATTTTTTTAATTCTTCTTTAATTTCCTGGTTGACCCATTCATTCTTCAGTAGGATGCTCTTTAGCCTCCATGGATTTGAGTTCTTTCTGACTTTCCTCTTATGATTGAGTTCTAGTTTCAAAGCATTGTGGTCTGAAAATAGGCAGGGAATGATCCCAGTCTTTTGGTACCAGTTGAGACCTGATTTATGACCTAGGATGTGATCGATTCTGGAGAATGTTCCATGGGCACTAGAGAAGAATGTGTATTCCGTTGCTTTGGGGTGGAATGTTCTGAATAGGTCTGTGAAGTCCATTTGGTCCAGTGTGTCATTTAAAGTCTTTATTTCCTTGTTGATCTTTTGCTTAGACGATCTGTCCATTTCAGTGAGGGGGGTGTTAAAGTCCCCCACTATTATTGTATTGTTGTCAATGTGTTTCTTTGCTTTTGTTATTAATTGCCTTATATAATTGGCTGCTCCCATGTTAGGGGCATAGATATTTACAATTGTTAGATCTTCTTGTTGGATAGATCCTTTAAGTAGGATATAATGTCCTTTCTCATCTCTTATTACAGTCTTTGGTTTAAAATCTAATTTGTCTGATATAAGGATTGTGGGGGTGGCATGTTCTGTATATATCTGTTAAGTCCATCTGGTCTAATGTGTCATTCAAAGCCACTGTTTTCCTGTTGATTTTCTGTTTGAATGATCTATCCAATATGAAGTGGAGGTATTAAAGTCCCCTACTGTTACTGTATTACTGTTGATTTTTCCCTTTATGTCTGCTAATATTTGCTTTATGTATTTAGGTGCTCCAGTGTTGGGTGCATAGATATTTACAATTGTTATATCCTCTTTTTGGATTGATACTTCATTATGTAATGCCCTTCTTTGTCTCTTGTTACAGTCTTTGTTTTAAAGTCTTTCATCTGATGTAAGTATTTCTTCCCTGGCATTTTTTTCCTTCCATAGGCAGAGAGTATCTTTTTCCATCTCTTCACTCTCAGTCTATATGTGTCTTTAGGTCTGAAGTGATATTGTAGGCAGCACATAGGGTCTTTTTTTTTTTTTTTAATCTGTTCTATAACATTATGTCTTTTGTGGAAGCATTTAGACTGTTTACATTTAAATTATGGATAGGTATGTACTTATTTCCACTTTGTTAAATTTTTTTCTGGTTGTTTTTGTAATTCTTCTCTGTTCTTTTCTTTTTCTTTTGCTCTCTTTCCTTGTGATTGATGACCTTTTTTTGCATTATACTTAGCTTTCTTTCTCTTTATTTTTCTTTGTATCTATTATAGGTTTTTGGTTTGTGGTTACCATGAGGTTCATTTATAACATCCTAAGGATATAACAGTCTACATTAAGTTGATGGTCACTTCAATTTGAGCACATCCTAAAAGAACTTAATTTTTACTCCCCCCTCTAGGTTTTATTTATATGTTTTCATAGTTTACATCTTTTTATTTTGTGAGTCTCCTTAGCTAATTTTTTAGATACAATTGATTTTACTTTTGTCTTTTAACCTTCATACTAGCTTTATAAGTGATTGCTCTACTACCTTTACTGTATGTTTGCTTTTACTCATGAAATTTTTTCCTTTTATAATTTCCTTACTTTTAATCATGGCTTTTTCTTTTCCACTTAAGGAAATCCCTTTATCATTTCTTGTAAGGCTGGTTCAGTGGGATGAATTCCTTTAACTCTTGTTTGTCTGGGAAACTCTTTATCTCTCTCAATTCTGAATGATAATCTTGCTGGGTAGAGTATTCTTGGTTGTAGGTTTTCTTCCCTTCAGCACTTGGAATATATCATGCCACCCTTTCTGGCCTGCAAAGTTTCTGCTGAAAAATAGGCTGACAACCTTATGTGGTTTCCCTTGTATGCTACTAATTGCTTCTCTCTTGCTGCTTTTATAATTCTCTCTTTATATTTAATCTTTGACATTTTAATTATTATATGTCATGGTGGGGACCTCCTTGGGTTCATCTTGTTTGGAACTCTCTGTGCTTCCTGAAACAGGATGTCTGTTTCCTTTTCCACGTTAGAAAAATTTTCAGCTATTGTTTCTTCAAATAAGTTTTCTGCTGTTTTCTCCTTTTTTTTTCTGAGACCCCTATAATGCAAATGTTTGCTCACTTGATGTCCAAGAGAATCCTTAACATATCCTCATTTTTTAAAATTCTTTTATATTTTTGCTGTTCAACTTCTGTGCTTTCCATTACCCTGTCTTACAGATCGCTGATTCATTCTTCTTTATCCCCTAATTTACTCTTGATTCACTCTGGTATTCTTTTCATTTCAGTTATTATATTCTTCAACTCTAACTGCTTCTTTTTTATATTTTATCTTTTTGTTGAAGTTACCACTGAGTTCATCCACTCTTCTTTCTAGTTCAGTGAACAACTTTATGACCATTACTTTGAACTCTTTATCAGGTAGATTTGTTATCTCCATTGCATTTAGTTTTTTTTCTTTTTCCCCTGAGGTTTTGTCTTGCTCTTTTGTTTGGAGCATATTTCTCTCCGTCCTCATTTTGCTTGACTTTCTGTGTTTGTTTCCATAAATTAGGCACAAGAGCTGTTTCTAACCTTGAAAGAATGGTCTTGCGTATAGTCATCCCCTGTGTAGATTGTGTATGCCTGGTGAATTTATTTGGCTGCTTAGAGCTGTGGCTGGCATGGGCTGGGTGTCCCAGGGCACTTTATGCTGGGACTGCCTGCCAGGATGACTGTAGTTGAGTTGGGCATGGATCAGGGGTTTCCAGAACTCTCCATACAGACAGTACCTTGGCAGGATGGCTGGAGCTGAGGCAGGCACCAGCCAGGGTGCCCTGGGGTACATAGAACACCCTGGCAAGACAGCTAAAGCTAAAGCAGATGCAGGCCTGGTCAGTCATGGGACTCCTACACCAAAGGAATAAGTATAGATAAGAAAAGGTCTGAGGACCACTAAGTCCTGTGACAATACAATATTAAGAACCCCCCAAAATGAGGAAAGACCAAAGAAGGAAATTTAAAAGGAGAAGTGGTGAGTTAGGAAGAAAATCAAATTGTGGGGTTCTGGAAGATGAATGAAAAGATATTTCAAAGAAGAGGAAGGAGTTACTTATGTCAAATGCTAGATATAGGTCAAGGAAGATGAGAACTGAGATTAAACATTTGGATTTAGCAATATGTAGGCAACTGGTGACTCTTCCAAGCAGATTTTAAGTGTACCAGTGGGGGGCAAATGCCTGATTATAGTGAAAAGAGAAAAATGGAAAGAGGGTAAGTGCAGACACAAGTACTAAAAGAGACAATTCTTTCAGAGTTTTAACTTAAGGAGAGATAAGGAATATACACAGGGAAGAATAGGGAGAATAGAGGAATAAAACAGTAGCTGGAGGGGAAAGTAGACCCAAGAGAGATTTGTTTGTTTTAAGATGGAAGAAATAAGATCATTTCATATGCTGATGAGACTGAGATGAAAAGCTGATGATGCTAAAGAGGGAAGGGAGGACTGTGGCATTCAAGATCATTGAGTAAGTAAACAGAAATGGGACCTATATTAGTTTTCTCCAACTATTATAACAAATTACCATAGGCTTTCAGCTTCAGACAACACAAACTGAAAGTTCTGTAGGTCAGAGTGTGTGGGGACTGGGAGGATTTGGCTGAGTCTTCTGTTCAGTGTATCACAAGGCCAAAATCAAAGTGTTGGCCGGAGTTGGCTTTAATATGGAGACTGTGGAAGAGAATCCACTTCCAAGCTCATTCAAGTTGTTGGCAGAACTAAGTACCTTGTGGTTGTATGACTAAGGTCCCCATTTCCTTCCTGGCTGACAATCAGGAGACTCAGCTCCTTAAAGTCACAGGCATTCCTCGTCATGTTGCCCCCTTCTGTGTTAACCGGCAACAGCACTGGAGTCCTTCTCAGGCATCGAATTCCACTAACTTTTCAGCCACATTTCTGCCTCATTTCTCCACACTCCTTCAGGCAGGGTAAGTTCTCTGCTTTTATGGGTTCAAGTCCAGGATAATCTCCTTCTGTTGAAGTCTGTAACCTTACTTTCATCTGTGAAATCATTTTTTGCCATGTAAGCTAACATATTCACAGGTGTGGTGATTAGGAAATCGATCTCTTTACGGGGACTACTTCACCTACCACAGGAACATCTCTGTGGGTTTTAGATAGGAAGCAGAGTAGAATATGCAGGTGTGCTATACAGATGGCAAGGGGGTCAACATAGGTTGGACGTCCCCTGGGACTGCTCCTGTTTTCATCATCAGGTAAATGTAAAGCTAGGGCTATAGGAACTGAAGGCCCGAGAGGAGAGAAATGAGTGGGAAACTGAATGCACTAGATGTGGTATCATTTCCATGCAAAACGAAGCATTTAGCTGATGTCCACAAGCAAAAATACAAAGAGACCAGTCAGCCCAGTGGTTATTAAGCCTGAGAGTAATAGGAATTGAAAAGAGAGCATCAGGATGAAAAAAGACATTGCAAACTTGGACTGAATGAATATTTAGGGAAGGGGAAAAGGAGAAATCCTATCTAGGGGATGGATAACATTTCATTAAAATAAGGCACATGCCATAAAAATAAGGAAGTTGGTGGCATGAGGGCACTAATTTGATGGGGGCAAGGGGAGTTGATAAATTCAGCGTTTGACGTGTTGCATTGACAGAATGCTAGGACTCCTGTCAGCCAAGCAGACACAGAGGCTTGGAAACTGGGAGAACGATGGGGCCCAGAGATGTAAATTGGGAAATCTTTGAGGAGCTAGAATTTGTAGCTATAAGAGCAGATATATTTTCTAATCATTTACCTCATAGGATTGCTGTAAGGATGATAAATAATAGTCTATAGATAATAAATAATATAGTGGATAATGCCTGGTACAGAGCACCTTGCATACAGTAAGCATTCTATAAATATTAACTCAATTTATTTTCATTATTATTATAAAATGGTAGTGCTAGAATTCAAACTCCATTCTTTCTGACTCCAAAGGTTGTTTCTCACCTACATGACCTGTAACTTAAGGATAAACAATCCATAAAACTCATTTTATATTTATTAGAGTCTTCCTCTTCTGTTTATCTTTTTTTTAAACAAAATCTTTGAGGGGCAATAGACAATATGTTACTGATAATATCAGAGGGGCTAATTAAAATTGTATATATTCATCAGTACTCCATTGTATATGAATGTATACATGTAAATACACATATATGTTTATAATAACTACAAACAAGTTGAAATATTTGAATATCATTTCTAATCCCTATGTACTTCGTGCTCCCATTATAGGCTTTGTTTGGAAAAGATTAGAAATGTCAATTTAACATACTCAGGATCCTCAGATCTGTTCTGAAAACCATTTGAATTTTTTTCTTAGTGAATAATATGAGGTATATTAGTAGACAATGCTTTGACTAGAGGATACATAAAATTCTCCTTTCTGTGGCCAAGTGTCACAAGCAGCAAAACATTTTTTATTTTGAATTCCTCTGGCTGGGTACTAACCACTGAGCCATTTTATTCATAAAAAGCCTGAAATTGGGAATTTGTGATGCCCTAGGCAGCCGTGACATCACAATCGAAGATACCCACCATGCATGGGAGCAGCCTGAGCTCAGTCCTCCCTCAGTGTGCCAGCTGGCTTCCATCATGACAGACAGGGCTCTTCTTTATGGTCTACTACCATTCCCCTCCCTGGCCCCTCCCTCCACGGGAGATGCCCACCAGTCTGAGCCTCTGTAAACAACCCTGTCAGCTTCTGTGCTCATGTGGCCTTTTCCTCCAGCCCTGTTAGCGGGCAGACACTTGCCTGCTTTCCTGACAGACATTTTTGGGTTTAACACAAAGCAATTGTTTCAGGCTTGCTAATGTATGTGAAACACATGGAGTTCAATGCATTTACCAGACTGTAGCTTGCTTCACCTTGGTAAATTTGGAAATGAGCAGTGTTGCTGCATGTATGTGCATTGGGTATATATATATATATATTTCTTTTTTTCAAATACCTATCTGCATTTAATGAATTTCTACTTTTTGCCTTAGTTTCTATAACAGTATCAAAAATCTCTTACCATTCATCCGTAAGTATTTCAGAGCCTGGGTGTGAACAGTTTTATCATAGACTGTTGCCAGGTGTTGGTCAGAGACCTCCTCTTGCAGGAGGAAAACGAGGCCTCTGTAGCAACTCCCCATAAGTGAGTTCTAGAAAACACTGTCAGTCCTTTGTACAACTTTCTGGAGACTCCCTTCATTCCACCAAGTTAAGAATTCACACCATTAATGAGGGAGTCTACTTTACTTTATTTTTATTATTTTAGGGGAATACTTTATTATATTTTATTTTGATTATTTTTATCTGTGAATGAAGCTAAGGATAAGGATGTGATGATAATGATAATGAGGAGAACCAGTTGCCTAAAGGAACAGCCCAATCACTTCTAAAATTTATTTTAAAATCTCAAAAAATAAAATAAAATTTCACAGATATTGTTAAATTTATTTTTCTTTCCTAAAAAGTGACCTTTTCATTTCCCTTGATCGTGTGTGATCCTAACCTTTACTTTTCCAATATTCTCACATTTCTTTATCTGCCAACCCATATAAAAGTAATTTCCAGATAAAATTAAAATCATAGGGCTTAAAGTGAAAATGCAAGTTAGAATCCACAATACTCTACAAAATGCAATTTGATTACAGCACATATTTATAGCGCTTTATGGTTTAAGAGGCAACAAAACATACCACTTTGTTTATGCCTGACAAGCCATCTTCTGTGCAGAGCAGCATCATCGCTTTTCAGTGGACAGAACTGAAGCTCGTGAGGTTAAAAATGTGCCAGCATACATAGAAAGGATTAGTTAGAACTGTATGTAATTGGCATTTCACCTTCCTTGACCTACAACTTCACGTGGTTAGTGAGTGATAGCTAGGACGCCAATCCCGACATCTTCCTCTCATACTCCAGTGCCTGGATTCTTGGTCTGTGTGATTTTTTTTTAATGCTAGAATGGTTAGATCATTTCTATAAAGCCCTTAAAAATAATATGGTTGGCAGCTTGTTACCCGCCTCAGCCTTAAGATGAACCTGATTACATGGTAATAAGTTAAGAAGCTTTATACACTTGCCAAGGTAAACAGTAAGGGAAAAGGAGGTAAAATATCATAAAAGTATGCAGGTTTCATAAAACTGCTTGAAATTCTGAGTTTAAGTATGATGGAAACAAATTTCATGACTCACTCTTTCATAGGAATAATAACTAAGTAACAACTAAATAATGAAATTTAAGCCACTTGAACTGTGTGTGCAAAATCTGTATTATTTAGGAGAGGTAGTTGCTGAGTTACTAAAATTTGGGTTTATTAACTCCTGTTATATGGGCCTTCCAGTATCTTTCACTTACACCTTTAGTAGTAAAATGTAAAATATTTTTTTTCCTAAAATTTTTTTCCCTAAAATTCCTAAGATATTCCATTGCTCTATAACTATGCTACTGTCATCCTTGTTTGTTATTTGTGTATCAACTTGGAAAATAGGTACACACCCACACACTGGGAAAGGTGTATGAAAATTTGCAAATGAAGGGCATAAAAATAAATATGTTAATACACACAAAGTATACTACCAAATACAGCCTGGTCTATAGTGATAATGGTTCAGTTTCAGCTCAACTTGCACTATCACCATTTCCGGAAGACAAGAACAATATCTTTTTATAGTCACTGCAAGATAATGGCTCTAAGTAAAACACAATCATAGTAATAGACTATATTATTTCACATGAATAAAAAGGTAGCATTTATAACATGTTATAATAAACAATTTAAATTATTATTTACAATAAAGAATAAAGGCAATAAAATTCAATGGAATTCTAAGATTATTTTTAAAATGGCACTTTGCTTACGTTAAACATTGCAAGCAAAGTTAGAAACTCGTGGCTCTATCCTCACTCCCATTTTTCACAGGAGATTGCTGACCATTAGAACACAATCAAGAAGTTTTAATTAGTGTCAAAATATACCGCATTTTCTGAACCAAATTTCTGTCTTCCAACTTCCTGTATTATCAGTCTCTACCACGATCAAACCTTGTTCCAATTGAATAGATAGTGATGCCAAAACCGAGGGCTTACAACTCACTTTCTCACTTTTTACCCCTCCTTCCTGGCCCTAAAGACATGGGAAGAAAGAACCTTGAACCTTGAGAGAAGACGTCTGTATCTCACAATATTTTACCAAGAGATCTGGACATTCCATTGTGAACCCTATGAGAGTGTTATGTGAAATACTCATATTCCCTTATGTATGAATGGCTGAGCTTCAGGGGAAAAAATAAGGAAGCAACTGTACGATCAGAAATGAAGTGAAAACAGTCCTAGGCAATTAAGTATCTACCAGTTTCTGGTGGCCTTGAGCTTTGGTTTCATGTCTGTATAGGGTCGAGATCCCGGCCGAAAACCAGAACCCAGAAAGCCCACAGCATCAGCGATAGTGTAAGATGGGGGGTGCATAGAAATCCACTTTGCAGAGGCAGACAAAAATTGATTCACAAGACAAATTGCAAAGAACCACTATAATACAAACTCTATTTTCTAACCACAGTTCAATATAGACGGAATCTAGTAGCAATAACAACAAAAAGGATTGTTGTAGAAGTAGGACTTTTCTCTGATGTTCTCTATAAAATGTCTTGACATCAAAGACCTTCTTGAAAGATTACGCTGCATAGTTAAGCTCTGCTCAACAGAGAAGACCCCCACCTTTGAATACTATGAAAATGAAGTTACTATTTTCTGTAAACATATTTACCCTTTTTTCATTCCGGTAGTTATTCAGTCACCCCACCCAGGAAGGTCCGTTATATCCATTCGCTCACTTACTGCACAAATATTTAATGATATAACTGTGTGTCAGGTTCCTCTAGCCATTAAGGACACAGTGATGAAAAAGACACACATAGTTTTAGCTATCATAGAGCTTACTGTATAGCAAAGACACATTATATATAGTATGTGTTAAATAAATACATATTTAATTAAATGTGGTAAATCTGTTCAGAGAATGGACCTCTTTTTGAAAAATTACAATATAGAAAAATGGCACATGCATTTTATTTGAAAGCTTGCCAAAGATCTGTATTTACAAAGAACTAACAAATTGGCTTTGTATAGAAATAACTGATAGCCTTTTGATTTCATAATATGTAATCACATAGAATAAAGCTGGAAACCGTTACTTAGCATGGAGAAAGTTGTCCTCTCAAGAACATGCATTATAACATGCTTTTGAAATATGATCAGTTAACTTTATAACTAACTAAAAGTGGGGTGCCCGTAGAAACAAATGATCCATTCTCCTCAAACATGGTATTGTGTCCCTGTGACAGTTGTTCTATGATGATATAATCCCCCTAGAGAAGACTATGAGGGTTTCCCACCACCCGCCTCAAAGAGAAAAGTCAATTTGCACATGCTAGTTACTCAACTATGACCTGTTTGTGCAGCATAATTCCCAAGATATTCAACTTACAAATAGGCCCACTTATTGGACCTGCTGGTTGGAGCCAGTCTTTTAAACTTAAAGAGGGGAAATCCTCTGCGGGGTTTATGGAGGAGGGAGGGAGCAAAATCTAATCCTTCGTAGCACGCTGGCTGCCTGCCAAAGCACTCCAGAGGAATTCAGGAGAGCAAACCGTGGCATGCAGCCCCATCTGGAGAGGTTGTCTGATGACAGAGAGAGCATCCTGGAAGCTACCACCAGTGCTCCGTATGCTGGTCCTGGTTACTGCACGGAGACTCTGAGGTGTGGCATGAGCAGCCAGAGTGTCTTGACTGCAGCATCCTCTGGTTCAGACACTCTGAGGGAGGGAGATGGAACATAGGTTGTCTTTTCCACAGCAATATAAGCAAATGATTTATCTTAATTATTTTTTAGATTGCAATATGTTGCCTCATATGTCAGATGTACATTAAAGAGCAATTAGCTTAAATGTCAGCATCAAATGATTCACTACTTAGCATTCCAGAAACAGAAGACAAAAATAATGACTCCAAGTGTCAGCAGACATCAGTCTGAACATTTTCAATAGCAGTATACTCTTCTTTCTACTTGGAATATAGATTGAGCTTTTCGGTCTTAAATTCCATCCAAGAGACAGTAACCACAAAAACAAAATAAAACAAAATCCAAAAGGCAGTCACTAGTCAATAAACTGAGGCCCATAAGCTAAATCTGGCCTGCCACATGCTTTCGCATATGAAGTTTTTTTGGAACGTAGCCATGCCCATTCATTTACATACTATAAGTACTTGCTTTAATGTTTTAATGACAAAATCAATAGTTGCAACAGAGACCATATGGCCTGCAAAACCTAAAATATTTACCATCTGGCCCTTTATAGAAAAAGTTTGCTGACCCCTGGTTTATAAAGTGTAAATAATTCTGTAAAGTGTATCCTTTGCACAGAAGCCCAAGAACTGCACAGAGAGAGGATTTGGGAGATCTGTGGTGAGCCCCTCTGAGTATCCAGGAGAGCACTGATCAGTGACCAAACCACCCAGGAGGAGGGGAGAAACCATTAGAAGGATTGAAGGGAACAGTGCCAGGCTTTCACAAAGAGAAAAAAGCAGTTCCTGTTCTACTAGCCATACTGGAAAACATCATAATTCCAAGGCATTGAGTAGAATACTCAGAAGGGTATTGCCTTAGTGGAGGAAGCAGGGGAAGGGACTTTAAAAAATACACTGATTGGGAATAACAACAGATTAGACATTGCAGAAGAAAATATTATGAACTTGAAAAAGAAGCATTGAAACAACACCCGCCCCGCCAAAAAAAAAAACAGTTAAGTGAAAAAGCATCAATGAACTGTGGGACAACATTGAAAAGCCTAATACATGTTTCACCGGCATCCTTGAGGGAAAAGAGAGAAAAGAGGGAAACAAAAAATATTTGAAGAAATAATAGTCAAATATTTCCAGATTTTATTAAAACTATAAAACCACAGATTCAAGGAGTTCAGTAAACACAAAGCGCAAGGAACACAAAGAACACTATATTAAGGTCATCTGTTCTTACCATTTCTATTCAACATTGAACTAGAGGTTCTAGCCAGTGCAAAGTTACAAAAAAACAGAAATAAAATGTGTCCAGATTGGACAGAAAGAAGTAAAACTGGCTTTATTTACAAATGACAAAATTGTCTATGTAGAAAATTCATTGGAATCTACTAAAAAAGCTACTAGAATTAACAAATGATTTTACAGTTTGCAGGACACCAGATCGATATAGAAAAGTCAATGTTATATCTATAGACTAGCCATGAACAATTGGAAACTGAAATTTAACCAAGGAATACATTAACAGTAGCATCAAAAATGTGAAATACCTAGGGATAAATACCTGTACAATGAAAACTACAAAACACTGCTGAGAAAAATAAAGAAAACCTGAACACTGTTCTATGTACTATTCTATGGGTCAAAAGACTCAGTATTAAGATTTGAGTCTTAATAAATAGAGGTATAGATTCAACATAATCTGAGAAAAACAAACACAAGCCGATGCAAAAACGTGTACAGAAATTCAAAGGACCTATAGTAATCAAAATAACTTTTGAAAAAAGAAGAACAAAACTAGATTTATACTACTAATTTCAGGACTTATTAAAAGCCACAGTTATCAAGGCACTGTGTTATTGGCATCAAGGTAGATAAGTAGATCAATAGAACAGAATAGAGTCCAGAAATAGACTCTTACATAGACAACTAATTTTTGAGAAAGATGCAAAGACCATACAGTGGAGAAAGAAATCTTTTCAACAAATGGTACCAGAATAACTGGAATGTAAATGTGCGACAAAGTAAATGTTGATGCATACCTTATATCACATGGATCATAGACCTAAATGTAAAACCTAAAACTAGAAAACTCCTATAAGAAACTTAAGAAATATTTGTGACCTTAGGCTAGGCAAAAATTGCTTAGACGCAACACCAAAAAACCCCAACAACAATGACAATGACAACAAAAAACAAATTGGCATATTTAACTACATCAATATTAAAAATTTTTGTTCTTTGATAGGACCATTGAGGAGATAAAAAGACAAGCCACAAATTAGGAAAAAATATTTGCAAAACATATACCTGATAAAGAACTTGTATCTGGACTATAGGATGAATTCCCAAAACTCAGCAGGAAAACAAAACAACCAAATAAAAATTGGGTAAAGAGTTTCAACAGACACTTTGCCAAAGGTGTATAAATGACAAGCACATAAATAAAAACTCAATATCATTAATCATTAGGGAAGTGTGCATTAAAACCACAATGAGATACTACTTCACACCCATTAGAACAAGTAAAATTTAAAAGACTGACCATACCAAGAAAGAGTGAGGCTATGGAGCAACTGGAACTTACACATGATTGGTGGAAATAAACAATGTTACAACTATTTCAGAAAACATTTTTGTAGTTTCCTAAAAAGTTAAATATATACACGCCATATGTTTCAGCCATTCTATTCCTAAGTGTTTATACAAGACAACTGAATTCATATGTTCATACAAAAACCTGTGCATGGGTGTTTTAAAAAAATTTTAATAGACAATATTTTAGAGCAGTTTCAGGCTTAGGTTTAGGTATTAGTGAAAGGTGGCTTCCCCCATTATGAACATCCCCTACCAGAGTGATATATTTGCTATAATTAATGAACCTACATGGACACATCATCACCCAGAGTCCATAGTTTGCATTAGCTTTCACTCTTGGTATTGTACATTCTATGGGTTTAGACAAATTTATTATGATATGTATCCACCATTATAGTATCATATAGAGTAGTTTCACTGCCCTGAAAATCCTCTGTGCTTCACCTATTCATTCCTCCTTCCTACATCTTTATTTTTAATACCCCCCAAAATGGAACCACACCAAGTGTCCATCAACAGGTTAATAAATAAACAAACTGTGGCATATCCATGCAGTGGAATACAAGCAGCAATAAAAATAAATGAACTGCTGATAGACTCAACAGTAAACATGAATCTCAGCATCATTTTATTAAGTGAAAGGAACTAGGCAGAAAAGAATACATACTACATAATTCCATTTATATAAAACTCTGGAAAATGCACGCTAATCTATAGTAGCAGACCAGAGATCAGTGGCTGCCTAGGGAAGGGAGAACCAGCAGGTGCAGGAAAGAGTGACTACAAAGAGGCAAGAGGACATTTTTTGTGGATAATGCATATGTTCGCTATCTTAACTGTCCTAGGGCTTTCATGGATATATGCATACATCATAATGTATCAAACTGTACACTTTAAATATGTGCAATTTAATGTCAATGTGTGCATTTATAATAGTAATTGTACCTCAGTAAAGCTGCTCTAATAAAAGAATATATGAAGATCTACATCCCCAAAATGAATTCATCTTAGAGCCAAGTCAAGTCAATCCTAATAAATTTTTGTTGAGCTCTTTATTTTTTTCAAGGCAGTTTTACATACATTATCACATTTAATCATCATAACACATCATAGGAGATAGATACTGTTGTCCTTATCTGATAGATAAGAAAACAAAGCTCAGAATGGTTCAGTAACTTCCTTATTGTCACAGAAGTGTGGTAGCAATTTGGTTTTGAACTCAAAAACCAAAGATACTCTTCCAGTACATTTCACCTCACCAACAATTCTCCTTTAACAAATAATTATTAAATACTACTAACTGACTACATATCCTGAAATGCAGTAGCCTCTCAACTGATAGAAGGCAAGTTCAAATTTCAACATTTATAACTCAAATATACTTCTTAAAAATTTATCGTGGTATTCAAGTCTTACATGTAGCCGCATGTTAGAAAGAAATTTGCTAATAATTATAGCTATTTTAGAAAAAGAATGATTTTCTTATGGGTCAACAAGTTAGTTTTCTTTCCCAGTAAGATACTAAGTAATAGAACACAACTGGTGGGCGCCTGGGTGGCTCAGTCGCTAAGTGTCTGCCTTCGGCTCAGGTCATGATCCTAGGGTACTGGGATTGAGTCCCGCGTCAGGCTCCCTGCTCCTCGGGAAGCCTGCTTCTCCCTCTCCCACTCCCTCTGCTTGTGTTCCCTCTCTTGCTGTGTCTCTCTGTCAAATAAATAAATAGAATATTTAAAAAAAAATAGAACAAAACTGGATATCCATACCCAAAACAATGAAGTGGGACCCCTACCTCACATCATTTATAAAAATTAACTCAAAATAGATAAAATCTAAATGTAAAAGCTAAAACTATAAAACTCTTAAAGAAATCATAGTGGTAAATATTCATAACCTCAGATTTGGCAATGGATTCTTAGATACATTGACTCAGGCCTGCCTCATAAAAATATTTATTACAACCTAAAGGTCCTACATATGGCAAGACGCTAAAAAGAAATTTGCTGATATTTATAGGTATTTGGAAAAGGAATGATGTCTCATGAGACAAAAAGTTTGTTTTCTTCCCCTAGAAAGTACTTTTCCTATAAGAAAGTAGTAAAACAATTCAGAACTTTGTACTTATATTCCATGGCCTTTGAGTTGCTGAAGGTTTCAAACTAGAGGATTAATACCATCCCTTTCTATTTCTTTTCTCCATTTCAATCTGTCACATTAGTCGTAGGAAAACAAACTATTGAAATTTTGAGCCAAGAAGTAGTTGCTTCCAAATTATAGGAAGTTTGTAAACTATTCCATGTGTTTATGCATTTTATTTAAAGAAATGAAATTTTCTAAAAACTCAGTTAGCCTTGCCATATTTTCTAGCCTTATGGATCTCCAAACATTTCATTAGTTACAATTTTACAATGGAACAAAAAGTATTTTGTTTCTTTATTTCATAAGGAAAAAGAAAGAATGAAAACAAAATCTTTAACTCCTTTAGAGTTCTTTACTTACGTACATATAAAATCTCTTGAAAGGGCCCTTCTTTCTCATCCAGTTCAATGGCTGTAATCTCTGCCCAGACCCAGCAATGGTTTGCTTATGTTAGCACAACCTCCTGGAAGACAAGGCCTCTGACTGCTTTGGACAGAGATCTAAACCCTAGAAAATATTCCACTGCAATGTTTCATCAACTCACAGATTAAATCAAAGATGTCGAATAGAATCCTCAACCTCTTCTACTGCTAGCTTATTCTAAAATTGTGTCCTTTAATCCTAAACAATCTCACTGGACGTGGCTATTTCTGGCAACAACACTGTTTCGGCCCACTGTTGTATCCTCAACAGCACCAAAAATGCTCTATTGTTCACAGTAAATACGGGATACATTTGTATTAAACAAATATGTGAGTGCACAAACAAGTTTACATGTTTTATGTCACACAGAAATGGACAAAATGCAATGATAGTAAAGGTGTGGTTCTGGAAACGGAGATGGATTCCGAGGTAGATATACAGATGCTAAATTTACAGATGCTACAGATCCAGATTAGGACTTACATATGTTTCTTAAATTGGAAGACAATTTAGAGATCTCAAAGTCAAACTTCCATCGAATATAGGAATTCCTTCTTCATTACCCCTAACCTTGGCTTAAACACTTCCAGTGACAGAGTGTGTGTTATTTCAAAACCACTGTTCCTTTTTGAGGCAACTGAAATTTACAGAGTGTTAATTATTATAGGTAGGTTGAAATCTGCTTCATATTTTCTACCCATTGGCCTTATATCAATCACCTGAAGCAAAAATGTCTGTTCTTTTATGGGTGGGAAGGAAGAGACAGTCTAGTGGAAAGAAAAGTTTTGTTTTTTTGTTTTTTTAAAAAAAGCACATTGTGCAGTGAAATAACCACTGGGTAAACTAATGACGAATAGGTTATGAACTAATATGAGGAGGTGCCTTCTGAGAATAATGACAAGAAGGACATGCTTCATTAAGCTGGATGTGCCACTTTCCAGGCTCAGGATCTCATCTATAAAATAAAATGATTTAACTAGTCAAGGGTTATAAGTGCTAATGTTTTCAAGAGGCAGAGAGGAAACATCAATGAACAAAAGGTAATGGGAAGATTTAGGGACAGTGTTGAACTGAAAGTTGCTGCTTCAGACTCTGAGCCCGAACAGATACGTCCACGTCATCCAACTTTCAGTCTGTCATTCTCTCCCTTGTACTAGATCACGGTTCAGCCTCCCCATACCGTGTCTTTCACCTATAACAATTACCATTTTGTGGTTAACTGACCCCTCACCATACTCGTCTCTGGCCGTCCAGCTGATCGCAGTTCACCTGCCCCTGTGTAGGCTTGCTGAGACGTGGGCGTTGCCCATCTGTGCGTTATCCATTCTTTTCACTTTTGTACACTTCAGCACTCTGGCTCACTTCTGATGGCATGTTTCCATCCTCTGAAAGTTTCGTTCTCCTCATGATATAAAAAACAGTTTTGACGTGGAATCTCAGGATGATTCCATTTACCCAAAGGTTTAAAGTCATAATGATGACACTCTAGGAATTACCCATGACAGAGGGCAGGATGAATTTGGGGTGTGGGGGTTATAGTTTTTAGTTTCCTATAAACCTCACCATGTATATTGTTTTCCAGTTGTGTTTATTTTTCCCCCACTGGTATCAAATTAAAAAAAAAATAGGACATATAAACTTATCCTACTGGTCTCAAATCTGTGTTTGATATGTAAATGTCTGCCAAAATATTTGTGACTGTGTTTGTATTTATGTGTTAAAAATAGTTGTGAAGTGCAGTAAAAAGCACTGGACTTTAGGGAATTAAAAGATAAAAGGTCCTTCTCTGCCCCTTGGCAGATTGATCTTTTGCAAGAGATTTAATTTATTGGACTCTAGTCCCTAATCCATAAAATAGAAAGACTGATGCACATCTGCTTAATTCATAGAATTGCTGTGAGAATACAAATTGAGATAATGTACTTACTCTGTAAAATATGAAGAATTCTGTATTGCAACTTGTAATTAAAATGAATATACTTGACCTCTGTTTCTGAGGTGTAGGAGGTTGTGAGGGGCCAACGCTTCTATGCTGCCAAAGTAGAAAAAGAAAGATATATTTAAAAATAATAGGTTTGTAAAGACATCAGAGAGCTGTGGAAACAAAGAGTAAACCAACTAAAATTTCAGGGGGACAGAAATATGATAAGGGTATCTGGTGACAGGCATTTGCTGGTTCTAGGCTTAGGCTGAGTATAGCCTAAGGGTCCGATCAGAGCTGTTGAGCATGGAAAAGAGAAACCAGAAAAGCATTTAGCAGTTGTCTAGTGCTAGAGGACAACATGAAAACTCGGAAGAGCTGCAAATATACTGCTGTTTTACCTCATGGGACGTTTGTTGTGTTCTGAGGTTTTGTAAGAGGTTGTAGAGTCAGGGCTTAAACTCCTAAAAGGCAGAACGAAATTTCCTGAAGTTTCACAGGGCTTAGGAAACACATGCCAGAGGAGAAATCTGCCTCAAGTATAGGATCAGTCCTGGCCTGAAGACTTTTGCCATTTCTCAAAGTTGCCTGGGAAAGGTGGCTTGAGAACTGGACTGAGAACTTTAAAAGCACAGAGCTAGATCTCTTGCAGTCTTTAAGGAAAGAGTGAAGAGAAGGTTAATTAATGGTCTTTCAATCAAAATATCATAGAACTACATTCCAGAAATAGGAGCAAGCAAGATGTCACTAATTTTTACTAACACTGTAACCCATTCAGCCCTAGCCCAGTGCAATCTCTGATTGGATTAAGGTGATGCTCCCGTTACTCTGTATCTGTCTGCCTGCACTTTGATGGAAGACAAAGCCATTTGGACCTTCCTTGTGTCTTTTAATTATAATTTACAGTATAAAATCAAAAATTACTAAGAATGCAAGAGCCAAGAAAATATGACCAATAATCAAGAGGAAAAGAGTAAACCAGTAGATGCAGACCCACAGATGATTTGAATATTGGAATTGGCAAATACTTTTAAATAACTATAAAAAGTGTACTTTTTAAAGGCAAAAACGTATACAATAGAAATGCATAGACATAGTCACCAAAAAACATGTACATTAACGTCCAATAGCGCACTATTCCTAATCATTAAAACTGGGAACTACCCACAAAGTAGTTGAATGGATAAATAAGTTGTGATATATCCACACAATAAAATACATACAGCAATGAAAATAAACTATCTAAAACTACTCCTAGTAATATAGATAAATCTAACAAATATAACGTCAAAGAAACCAGACCCAGAAGAATACATTCTCTCTGATTCAATTTATACAAAGTTAGGAAAAATAAAAAATAATTATAACAGAAATAAGGAATAGTGGTTACCTTAGGAGTGGGAGAAGTGTCTGGAAAGAAACATAAACAGAGCTTCCAGAGGCTGGGAATGTTATGTTTCTTGATGTGGAGACTGGATACCATTGTGACAATTGTGACAATTTGTAAGCTGTATACATCCAGAAAATGTGCACTTTTGTCTGTGGACTACAATAAAGAGTTTTCAAAAACTAAACAATATATAACTAAATTGACTTAAGTTCTACAAAGAATCCCCAACTGACTATGTAGACACAACCTAATTGCCCAGAGAATTGACTTACAACCTAACTATTCCACAGGGAAAAAAAATTCATCAGGAACAACTTTTTCCCAGGGCAGTATCTGAGGTTTTTATCTACCAAAGCCAACCATTTTTCCAAGCCACAATATCATGCCTTGCTCTTAGTTCTTCCTTACTTGATAAAAACCTCTCACAATTCTTCCTTCGCCAAAGATGGGCTTTTGTGCTGGGTACTCCTATTATCTAGTAAGACACTCCTTTAAACCCCTTCGAATTCTACAGGAAATCCCAGCCCATGGCCAAATCTGTTGGAGAATGTCTAGAAGGCAAATGGCAACACAGAGATAAGTTTTTCTCCAAAGCATTTCAACTTAGTCATTTTTTTTTTTTTTTTTTGCCTGGCACTGTAATCCTCAACTAAAAGCCTCTAACTGAAAATTATCCATTCGTAGCATCATGAAAAGATTTTGTTATCCCCCTTGTAGTTGGCTTGATCTTGATCTGGATCTGCAAGAACTTGTTGACACCCTGTCAGAATTCCTCCTCTCAGGGATGTATAACCTGTCACAGGGTCAAAACTTACTGATTCAATTGTATGTAACAATGTAGCGAAAGCAGAAATGCTTGCAACCTGAAAAGATATTCACAAAAAAATATGAGAATGAGAGCTGCCCTATGGATAACACCACATGCTCGATTTTCCAGAAAACGCTTCACACGTTTCCAAAAAACCCACAGTGTATCTTTAAATTGGAAATGTGCTTTCACAAAAAACAGATACACAAGGATATTCTCAGACTTAATGAGTAGATGAGCCATCTTTCATTACATTGCTCTAAAAACCATATTTCTTCAATTGGTCCCATTCTAGGGCAGAATAAAATGTAAATAAATGTAAAGGTTGACTAGATTGCATAATGTATTGTGGAGTCTGTATTCTATTAACAAGGTCACTGCCAGGAGTTGTGTAATTAAAACTCTATTGACCCATCTCTTTTTCCTCCAAAGCTGAAGAAGATTATTTAGGAGGTCATAAATTTAAAGGTCATCAGATCTAAGACTACAAATGAGCATAGTGCAGCCAGAAATTCCCTCAAAACAAGCCTTGCTTGTGATGAGATCAGAAGCACACAACCGAGAACGAGTACTGGGGACATGTTCCATATTTATAGTTTCATCATTAAATAAAAATACTGTTTTTATATCCAAATTCAAGTTTGTGCTAAAGTAGTTTGAAGACCGTCTCAATAAATATGTAAATATAATTAACACACAGTGTCGATCACTGTGTGTTCTGTGTTGCTTTTTTTTTTTTTTCCATTACAAAAACCGTCTTGGGAATGGAATGCCAAAATCATAGTTCTTTACTGTAGCTGCTACAGGGATAAATCTGTGGAAAATACATTCCTTAATCTGTCTCCCATTGGCAGGATCATCAGCAGATTTTATAAACAGCCATTATAAGCTTGTTTACCAATTCCTTTTCTTCCTTCTGTATGTAAAAAGATCATTTATCTGTGTCCTCAGTCTTACAGTTTTCAAATGTCAAGCCTCATTTGAAAGAAAAGACACACACTAAAATCTTTCCTTATGTTTCAAAAATTGAATTTTCCCTTGAACTAGAACATAATGCCTGTGGACCGTGAGCTTCAATACTTGACACTTCATAGAATTAAGGAAAGTGCAAATGGTAAGAGTTAGATAATTTGTTGAATGTTTGTGAGTTATCTTTTTAACATTAGCAAAACAAGTTGGACAGCCTCCAGAAAATGTCCTTTGGAAACAAGTCTAGGCATAAAAGAAGTATTTACGCATCCCAGCAAAGAAAACAATCACTTCACCCTAAGAAATAAAGTTCCTTCTAGATCTCTAGGTTTCAGTGCATCTCGATTGATCACAACCTAAAAGGCACTTTCCTTATATGTTCACCATGGGGTTTGCACTAGGCTCCTCTATAGATTTTAAAATACAATAAAATGTAATCTTGATTTCAGTTCTGCCAGATTCATCCAAAACTTGATCTTGGGAAATTCAAGACAAATTATAGATACATTTTATTTAAATTTCAGACTGAAATAAATTGTCCCTGCTCTCTGGAGTATATTCATTTGGGCTTATAAAGCATATTAAAAATGTACTATTTTAAAACCCTTAAGATTTCAGGACCTCTTTGCAAGGAATTATTATTTTATACAATTGTATAGTCAGTGTTATAACAAAAGTTAATTGTAAACAAAGGTAGAGTGAAGGTTTTTAATTTCAGACAGTGGAACAATTCATACAGCTTCTTTGAAGTGAGTTGCCAACTTTAAGTGGATTGTGAGGTTTTTGTTGTTATTGTTGTTTGAAGTAACAGGAATACAAAGTTCATGTTTAATGTTAACAGTTAATGATTGATTTCTGACCTTGACAAATAAAATTCTTTTCTCTCTCTCTCTCTCTCTCTTTTCTGGTGTTCAAATTTTCTTTGGTCTTCAACTTTGAAGTGGTTGCCTTATAAAATCAAGTAAAAATGCACGATGCCTCCATTAAGTATTGAACCTCCTTCTGACAGATTTCTTTTGTTCCACACAGGACGATCCATTCGTATCCCTCATTAATTCTGATAAACTCAGACAGGTGGCTGGCATTCTCAAAGGACTTGCCTTAAAAATATAACAAAACCTGTGTCTACACATATCAAATGAAGGGGAGAGTTAAGCTACCTTTTGTTGAACTCAATTAGTGTGGGCTGCCAACCTCAATTATTTAGAGGAAGAAAAAAATATTTTCTTCAATCAGCAGTAAGATTTGGCTTGAATTACACAGATTAGGGGACAGGAGACTACCATGCACAGGCCAAACAAGGCCCACTGCCTGTTTTTTATAAAGTTTTATTGGAACACAGCACATTAATTTATTGACATATTGTCTAAGGCTGCTTTTCTGCTATGGTAGCATAGTTGAGTAGTAGCAACAGAAATCAAATGGCCCACAAAACCTAAAATATTTACTACCTGGACTTTTGCAGAAAAAAATTTACTGATTTCTGAGCCAGATAAATATCTCAATTCTTCACTTCATTTTTGTTTCCATAGAAGTGGCCGGAAACATGGGAAAATAACGCTTTGGGCAGCCAAAACTAACATTATGCTTTTGTTGAACTTCTATAAATCTTTATTTTAAAGAAGATGCAGAAGCAAATCATTTCAATCAGGACTTATTTTAATATACAATTATATCTGTCGGACTCTAGTTTTGCTATAGCCTCAAGGGCTTATGAAAACATTCTCCCTGTAAATTGCGTCTTATTCAGTTAAAGGCATTTGTTGGTTTGGTATGTGTGGTTTTTCTCTTTAATTGCTGTGGGGATTTGGATTGCAGGTGAATTGAAATTTAAAATTCTGATCATTTTGCAAACTTGTCCTTATGCATGCTATAGGCAAGTTAGTAGATTTAGTTATGCCAGTGATTGCAAAAAGATACATTATTGCTGCATTATAATGCATAAACAGGTTTTATGTTCCTGCATAATATTAGAAACTCAAATTTATGGAGTCACAGAGCTGTGATCATCATCCAGTTTTTAAATAAGGAAGCAATTGGTGATTTATATCACACATAAAGAAGTTTCCTTGTCAAGGTGCTTGCTGATCCATGGCATATAATTTGGATAAATGAAACAAACCTTTGATGGGATCATTAGGAATTATTTGTGTTCGTGGACTTTTTAGAAGTGTTTTTTTGTTGTTGTTAATCTCAGTCAGCACTTACCTGTTCTCTCTCAACAAATCTTGGTTGTTCAGAAAAATCCCTTTGAGTAGTTTTTATATCAAAACTTTAAAATTAAAATATGTATGTGAAGATCTAGGTATTGTGTATCAACAGCTGTTAACATTATAATAAGACAACAAACCAGAAGTTAGGAGTCTCCTCATGGTAAAACACAACTTCATCCATGAAGAAGTCTAGCCAAAATAATAATAATAATAATTACAATGGGGCACCTGGGTGGCTTAGTGGGGTAAGCGGCTGCCTTTGGCTCAGGTCATGATCCCGGGGTCTTGGGATCGATCCCTGCATCGGACTCCCTGCTCCGTGGGAAGCCTGTTTCTCCCTCTCCCTCTGCTTGTCGCTCCCCCTGCTTGTGCTTTCTCTCTCTCTGTCAAATGAATAAATAAAATCTTTAATAATAATAACAATATTGAACCTGGATCTGATCTAACCTTTAGATACAATTACCAATTTACAGAAAATACAGAGAGCAAAGAAACATGTTAAATCACACTATGGGGGTGACAACTCCCAAAATCTGGATTGGGAGAAACTGTAAGATAATGACCCAGGGCCCTAACTAAATAAATGTCCAAGAAAAATAGTGAGGTGAAGTGGAACCTATAGATTGCTGAAGTCTTAAATATATTAGGCAATTGCATGTGGTGTCTTATTTGGGTCCTGACTCAAACAATTAAAAATCCATTTATGACATTTAAGAGATCATTACAAATTTGAGCCCTGGCTAGATAGGCAATGAAAGAATTCCTGTTAATTTCTAAGAGTGATAAGTCTATTGTAGTTAGGTTTGTTTGTTTGTTTGCTTGAAGAATCCTCATCTTTATGGACACATGCTAAAATTTTGAGGATAAAAAGATAAAATGCTTAGGATTTGCTTTAAAACAATAAAGGGAGAAAAATTAATTAAAAGTAAAAAAAAACTTGGGGCCCCTGGGTGGCTCAGTCGTTAAGCGTCTCCCTTCGGCTCAGGTCATGGTCCCAGGGTCCTGGGATCGAGTCCCATGTTGGACTCCCTGCTCTGCGGGAAGCCTGCTTCTCCCTCTCCCACTCCCCCTGCTTGTGTTCCCTCTCTTGCTGTCTCTCTCTCTCTCTCTCTCTGTTAAATAAATAAAATCTTTTTAAAAAAAGGTCAAAAAAAGCTTAAAAGATAGTAAGAGAAAGGGTAAGAGGGTAAGAGGATGCAAGATTGTGATGAGATCATGAATGTTGACACTGGATGATAAGTACATTAGGGTTATTGTGCCGTGTCTACTTTTGTAGATATTTAAAATTTCCATAATGAAAAGTTAAAAATATACGTGGGATACCATATAAAATAAGATGCCTCTTTATGACTAGTTTTACTAATGATTAGTGATAAATAAAAGTAACTGACATAAGTAATTTATTTGGGTATAGAATTAGTTCTGGTACTAGCTTAAACAAAAGAATTCAGTATCTAGTTAGCAATAATAAACAGTTACTTTAAAAAAAAAACAACCCACCTATTTAGGTTTGTTTAATAAGGCTCGAGACATACAGGATTTGTATTTATCTGCTCATTTCCAATATGATTTGTATTTTGTTCTTAAAATAGAATCCTTCACATACTTCTACCTAAATTTTATTCAGATAACACTTACTCTGGGTCTACTCTGCATCATGCGGGTTTGCTGAAGTTCAACAGCGCTGAGCTCCATCCTTTCTCCATTTCTTCCCCAGGAGGGGCAGGATTTCTCTGCCAGAGATCTCTGCAGGAAACACCAACAGAGAGCACCCACATAGCTCTCTGCTCCCCATCCCACACTTAGATTTTATCTTCAAACCCACCCATCCATTATCCCCGTGCCTCTATCAGCCAGCTTGATAAAGCTTCCCTATGGTGTGAAGCTCACTGCCCCCTCCCCGAGGACATATTTTGGGGGATGCGACTGTATGCAGTTGCAGGGTGAAATAAATCTATAATGACCACATGCACACAAAGAAATATGTGGACCTCGATAATTCAGTTCATATCTAATGAAGTGAACTCAGCTGAAGAGGTACATTTTGAAATCTTTCAGGAATGTTCTGTTATGACAGATTTGACACATAGGAGCATAAAAGGAAACATTTTCACCATGTCCTACAGGTTTTCCTCATTAGCAAGGATATAGTCATGCCTTTCCTTATCCAATTTTTTTTCTCTCCTGTGAGCATAACTTTTGGATTTCTCTCATCTTCTTGGTCATAATTTTTATTGTTTAAGTTTCAAATGTTTTTCTCGGAAAAAAAATCCACACGAGTTAATGCAAGTGAAAATCTAAAGTTGTGTGTGTCCGAGCGATAAGCAGCTGGGTAGCTCTCTGCTGCCCACCAGCACCTCGAGCCTGTGGAGCCCTGGCCCTTCGGGTCTCTCCCCCGGGCTGTCTTCCCTACAGTTGTACCCCTGCCCACAACTACTCAGACTCATCTCTCATCACCCTCTTCCCGGCCTCCGTGCTGAATATCCTCGCCCCCACCAAGCCTGCCCCAGACACGCCATGATGTTTCTCACCTCTCTGAAGGCCCAGATCATTCTCTTTCCCTGGAATCAATACACCCACACCCCCCCTGCAAGCACACAGGGTCGGCTTCACAAACACATAGTAATCCTTTACTACCTAGTTCAGAGATAACATTCTCTAGTCCAGGCCCCCTTTACTGTCATCCATACACCATCACTCCCTACGCTGTTGCTGTATCACACTGTATGGTAATTTATTTATTAAACGTCAGCCTGCGATTTTATGAGATCCTTTACTTCCAGCAACTCTAGTTACCTTTATCTCTTTAGCCTCCAGCTCAGCGTAGGGTGCACAGTAAACCTTCCGCAAGTGTTTGTTGAATGAATAAATGAATAATTTGAATGCGGTAGCTTGTCTAGCAAATCTCTGGCTAATAACCTTCTGTAATAGTTCAATCAATTATTTAGTAAGTGTTTGTTTAGCATTTTGTGTAAGACATGACGCCAGGCATTGCTGTGGATTACAAAGCTGAACAAAGTGTGGTACAGTCCCTGTGTTTTGGGAAGGCAGACAGCTAACGTACGCATGTCACTGTATTCAAAATACAAAACACAAAACCCTACCGGTTCCATAAAAAACTGTAAGTGAATTTCTGTGCAGATTAGACAAGGAATAGGGAAGAGGTGCCAAACTTGAGATGGAAGGGATTTAATCAAACAAATTGTTCAAAAGCTATTGAATAACATTCATATTTTTTATTTATTTAAATTCAGTTAGCCAGCATATAGAACATCATTAGTTTTTGATGCAGTGTTCAACGATCCATTAGTTGCATATAACACCCAGCGCTCATCACCACACGTGCCCTCCTTAATATCATTAACCATTTACCCCATCCCCTCACACACCTCCCCTTCAGCAAACCTCAATTTGTTCCCTAGAGTTAAGAGTCTCTCGTGGTTTTTCTCCCTCTCTGATGACTTCCCGTTTTGTTTTCCCTCCCTGCCCCTATGGTCCTCTGCACTGTTTCTTATGTTCCACATATGATTGAAACCATATGACAACTGTCTTTCTCTGAATGACTTATTTTGCTCAGCATAATACCCTCCAGTTCCATCCATATCCATGTAAACGGTAAGTATTCACCCTTTCTGATGGCTGAGTAATATTCCATTGTATATATGAACCACATCTTCTTTATCCATTCCTATGTCGATGGACATCTTGGCTCTTTCCAAAGTTTGCCTATTGTGGACATTGCTGCTATGAACTTTGGGGTGCAGGTGCCCCTTCTTTTCACTACATCTCTATCTTTGGGGTAAATACCCAGTAGTGCAATTGCTGGGTCATAGGGTAGCTCTATTTTTAACTTTTTGAAGAACCTCCATACTGTTTTCCAGAGTGGTTGCACCAGCTTGCATTCCCACCAACAGCGTAAGAGGGTTCCCCTTTCTCCGCATCCTCGCCAACATTTGTTGTTTCCTGTCTTATTAATTTTAGCCCTTCTGACTGGTATGAGGTGGTATCTCATTGTGGTTTTGATTTAACATTCATATTTTAGAATGAACATTTTGCTATTTTTTACTACCCTTTCAGCTAATGTTTGAAACATCTTTCTTATAGCTTAGAAATATAAAGCTGCAGGGGTGCCTGGGTGGCTCAGTCGGTTAAGCGTCTGACTCAATTTCAGCTCAGGTCATGATCTTAGGGTCTTGGGATTGAGCCCCACATCAGCCTATGCCCTCAGCAGGGAGTCTGCTTGGGATTCTCTCTCTCCCTCTGCCCCCACCCCACTCACACGCTCTTGTGCTCTCTCTCTCTAAAATAAATAAATAAATCTTAAAAATATATATATAAAGCTGCAGAAATACTAAAGATGTTATAATCCAGCTGCCTTACTTTATAGAGAAAAAGGCAGACTAGATCTCAGGGCTTCTTTCTTCCATTCTGTAACTTTTTTTTTTTTTAAGATTTATTTATTTATTTGACAGAGAGAGAGAGCACAAGCAGGGGGAGCAACAAGCAGAGGGAGAGGGAGAAGCAGGCTTCTCACTGAGCAGAGAGCCCGATGCAGGGCTTGATCCCAGGACCCTGGGATCATGACCTGAGCTGAAGGCAGCCACTTAACCGATTGAGCCACCCAGACGCCCCTATTAGGTGACTCTTAACACAGTGATAAACTGCCTCAGATTTTAAAACTTAACTTTATAACTGTATATTGCTATGTGATTTGTGGTAACTAGACACAGAGCCTAAAATGTGTTTGAAAAAAAAAAAATTGAAAGACAACATTTGCCAGTATCTAGACTATGTAAAATTATTGTAAATTCATTTGAAAATTTGCTTTTCCTTATTGCTTTCTTTTAAGTATTATTTATGGATAAAAATTAAGGTGAATATGAAATTATATGTGACTTAACCCTGGCAATAAAATAACTTTAAAATTCTTTGAAATATGGGTATTATATAATATTTTCTTTGATTCTCTATGGACTTTTAATTTTAAGTCTTTGGCAAATTATAAATTCATATTGACAGAAAATAATATATGACTTTATATCATACAATTTGGTATAGTTTGTGATGATAAATAAAACTGATATAAACAATTCAATCATTCAAAGATATTATTTATTGCCTTTCATGTGTAAGGCATAGTGGTATATAACAAAATAATCTTTTTATATTTTTGATACCTTGCAAGGTAGCCCCCTTCTGCCTGTTATATTTAGGAGTTACATTTCATATTTGAAAATAACATTCTTGGGGCACCTGGGTGGCTCAGTCAATTAAGCATCCAACTCTTGGTTTCAGCTCAGGTTATGATCTTAGGGTTGTGAGATTGAGCCCCAGGTTGGGCTTCACGCTCAGTGCACTCTCAAGTCAGCTTAAGATTCTGTTTCTCCCTCTCCCTTTGCCCCTCCCCACCCTCATGCTCTCTAAATAAATAAATAAATAAATCTTTTAAAAAAGAAAATAACATTCTTTATCCAGTCTTTATAAACTCATTCTACCTTTAATCCTTTTCCATAACTAGCATTTGGCAAAACTACACATTGTATCTGTTCCATTGTGCATTACACCAAACAGGTAGGTGGAGAAATGATCTAATATCACCTTAATGGAACGTTTGGGACTAAAAATCTCCATTTATCTTTCTGCAGATGATTAGATTTACCAAGTGATCTTCTAATGAAAACTGTAGAGAAAAATATATCCTCAATTCATTGTAAACCACAACTCAAAATTAAACTTTGTGATGCAGTCCTCTAACTCTGCTTTATTCATAGTCAAATGATTATTTAGAAATTAGAAGAAGATATTAAAAAATTCTCTTATGGGCGCCTGGGTGGCTCAGTTGGTTAAGCGACTGCCTTCGGCTCAGGTCATGATCCTGGAGTCCCGGGATCGAGTCCCGCATCGGGCTCCCTGCTCGGCAGGGAGTCTGCTTCTCCCTCTGACCCTCCTCCCTCTCATGCTCTCTGTATCTCATTCTCTCTGTCTCAAATAAATAAATAAAATCTTTAAAAAAAAAAAATTCTCTTAACTTTGTAGCTTGAGACACATCCAGCCTCAAGCAGCATCATTTGTAAATCACACCCTGAAATGAGATGAGAACCACCAAACAAAACAGATCTGATAGCCTTCTTTTCTTGGACTGTCTTCAGGGTAAATATGAAAGTTCTAAAGCCATGATGTATTAGAGGTGTAGAGAGGGTAAATGTTGGATAAAAGATAATGGTCAAATAGAAACTTGACAGGTGGTGACTCATTGCCTAGTTGATGTGAAAAATCATCTGTCATATTCTTGAAAGTATTTCTAATATCTGTTGCTAAGTGTGTTCCCTTTCAGAGAAATCTGGAAGTAAATATTACAACAGATTTTATCTATAGTAAGTTACCAACTTTCAACTTCATAAATTGATAAAATTTCAAATATAAATATAAATTTGGGGATTAACATAACATCACCAACCTTTAAAGCTTTTGCCCAGTAAGAACATTTTTTTAAAAGAAAAGGAAAAATCGAGATAACCTGGGTGGCTCAGTCGGTTAAGCATTCAACTTTTGATTTCAGTTCAGGTCATGATCTCTGGGTCGTGAGATGAAGCCCCAAGTCGGGCTCCACACTGCTTAAGATTTGCTCTCTCTCTCTGCCCACCTTGCCCTTTGTGCATGCGTGCACACTCTCTCTAAAAAAAAAAAAAAAAAAAAAAAAATCATAATAGCTACCGTATTTCAAAAGAATGTTCTAATACCAAAATAGTGGGAAGAGCACAATATCAGAATAAAAAACAATATTTCAAAAAGAAAAAAAATGATAACCTTATTTAAAATCCACCATATTATACTAATTCTTCTCACTTCAGAATGGATTGGTGATGTCTTTACCTCATTTAGTGATTGAGAACCACTAGAGGAAGGGAGGGAAAACCAGAGAATTCAAGGAAAAAATTAATAAGAGTACAAAAGTGGGCAAAGAATATCTTATTTTTGAAAAGGCTTATTCCCTAGAATTAAGAGTTAGTTTCTTATTTACTTGTCTCCCCATTGCTCCAGGCTAGATAGCTAACACAGCCAACTCACTGGGCTCTCACAAACCCTCACACTTAGCTTAAAGTTTAGAAGACCTGCAGAAATTTCTGAGCATATTGTAATATTTATTTTAGAATGTTGCTCATATTCTTGGCAAATAATAAAACAGGACCTAACATCTTTGGGGCTTAATAATGCTGTAGCCTTCTTTGAGAGGCTCCTAATAAAGACTTTTAGGGGCTCCTGGGTGGCTCGGTTGGGCGACTGCCTTCGGCTCAGATCGTGATCCCGGACTCCGGGATCGAGTCCCGCATCGGGCTCCCTGCTCAGCAGGAAGTCTCTTTCTCCCTCTGACCCTCCTCCCTCTCATGCTCTCTATCATTCTCTCTCTCTCTCAATAAATAAATACAAATCTTAAAAAAAAAAGAAGAAGAAGAAAAGTGCTGGCACTACATAATGCTTGATTCCAGAACAGCAGTGATCTTGTTCTCAGGTGAACCCAGGTTTACCTACAGTTGATATTCTTTCAGCACCTACCATGTCACGTGACAGCAAGTGCCAGGTCCTAGGCACTGTGAATACCACCATGAGTCCTGACCTACAAATGACTTCAAGCCAGTACTCACACTGAAGCAACAGAGACTCAGAGTGCTGAAGAAAGAAAGAAAGGAAAGAAAAAAAGAAAAGAAAGAAAGAAAGAAAGAAAAGCAAGAAAGAAAAAATGATTATGAATATTCCTTAACAGCACTGCCAAGTAGTTCAGAACCTTACTCTTAGGAATTAAGTCCAGAAACTACTTCTGTGTTGGTCATTGCTGCAATGTTTCTAAGCCATCATATTAGTTGATCATAAAAAACAACAATTATTACCTATGTGAAGAATAACATGCCAAAAGAAAAAAAAAGTTGATGGTATAGCATGATTGAAAAACACTGGGAATCTATAGATAAGACTCTTCTTGCACAGTTTTCCTAACGTCTTTCATTATACCAGTATTGAGCAACAGACAGGGTTAGAAAAGCAGTATGGTCTGTATGGAGCTTTTCAAGATGTTAAAATAAGGACAGTCAGCACACCCCAATGACCTCAAAGAAAAAGAGGACCAAAAAACACTAAAAATTTACAGGTCACATACACATGGTTGCATATCGCATACGAAAGAGCAAATCTAAAACACTTTTGTTAGTAAATTGTGGATATCGAATTCAATAAATGATTCTGAATTTTGGAGAAAGAGCATGGTGTAAATGTTAATTCTGTGTTAGTGAGAGGTCTACCTTCACATCAAAGCTCTTCTGAGTTAATGATAGTGGTTATTACATTCCATATATAATGTCAATGTCTCAAGAACACTTTGGGAGAAATAGTACCATTTAGCTTAGCCCACTTTTTGTCCTTCACACATCCTCTGTTAAGAAATAAATTATTGTGCTAAAGAAAGAAGTTTGTGATATTAAGTTAACAGATATAAGCTAAGCACTTCAGCTGGAAATGCCACCTTTGGAGTTATATCCTTTATAAATTGTTATTGGAAGTTCTGAAAAATCAATTTTAACCTTGTACAGGAACTAAAAGCAAAATAATCATGAAGTGTGTGGAGACAGAAAGGAACCATAAGCCAGAGAATGGAAAAATGTGGACTTTAGGGGGTGAAAACAATAAATTCTAGATCCATTGGTACAATTTCAATAGTAAATCAGCTTTTGATTATTTTATACTCTGTATACTTTTCTACCATTATTAAAACAATAAATAACATCTGAGAAGCAAAACTTGTGACTAAAAAAATCAAATTTTATTAAAAGGAAATAAAATCTTACGTTTTGAAAATGCAGGCAAGTATTTGCCCTAAATGAATATACAGTGTTTGATGCTTGATGCTTGTAATTCACTTAGCTCTCAAAGGAGAATTTAGTTATTGTGTAAGACAATTTATTGCATAAGACAAATTATTGCCCCATTGGCCCTCCCTTATTTTCCTACAGACAGACACCTGTTGAAGTCAAATCTCAGGGTGAAGACTAAACTTAGACAAATCTGGACTCACACCTTTAAACCTCAGTTTCTTCACCCAAATCATTAGGACAATGATCCTCACCTCCCTCATGATCAGGAGATTAAATGAGAAAATGTATTTGAATGCTGTCACATATGAAGCATTCAAAAGAATCAGTAGTAGTCGCAGTAGGAAAAGTTGTAATATTAAAGTACATGAATCAGAACGAGGGAAAGTAACTGAATTAAATATTTCATGGCATTCGGCATGATAATCCGATTCATCATTCTTGCAAGTAGAATGGTGTTGCCAATGGAATTCAAATCGTCTGTGCAGAAGGACATTTTGCAACCGGTTCTTTTAGGAATGTCCTTACTATTAGCATAGAAATAGTTAAAGTCTGTTCTCCCGCTGAGAGTGGTTGGCCAACTCCACCACCATTTGCTTGTTTAACTTCCATTTTTCTAGGCTCCCAATCGTTCCCAGCCTCTCTTGGGTCGTATCCTTGTTACTCTTCCCTTAGATATGCTAACACCCTCAACCTAGTTACAATCTTACAAACCCCAAAGTCATTCTCCCTTCTCCTTGTGATATAAGATGATCAATTAAGGAATTGATCTTACAGCTTAACCTTCTGGAGGGCAACTTTTACCTCTATTTCAAGTTCAAGGGAACACCACCAAGAATAATCAAACAAGACTATCTGCAAAATGCAGTCATTTTTATATTCATGAGTATGAAATCCAGTTTGAATCTGAGTTGTGCTAAACCTAGGATTCGACATGTCTGGGCATATCTGGAAGACTAGTCAGGTCAACCTGGAAGGGCTCTATTTAAATGACATGTGGGAAGGTTCCTTGAAATATATTCATCTTGAGGGAGACATTACTCAAGATACACACGTTTAGGGAAAGAATAGCAGAGTGCATTGCAGAGTTTATAGCACAAGTTGGTTTCTGTCACTTACATGTTCTTGAGTACAAGCGCACCATGCTTAAGTTCTAGGGAAAGGAGCTGCAAGTAAAACAGTGAATAAAATCCGAAAGAGCCATAAATTACAATCCCCTTAAGAACAAAAGCACTACTAGACAATACTATCTTATCATTTTTTGCAAAACTGTAGCTCAAATTTGAGTGTCAGAATTGAGAACTCAGTGAACTGAGGGAGATAGCTGGCCCCACCAGTGCCAGGAAATCCAGGAGACACCTTTTAGGCTGAGGCCCCTTAGAAAGGGCCACTCAGACATATCCCCTCAGCAGAATTAATCACAACAAAGCGGAAGAAACGTCCAGAAAAAAAATTAAAGAAACTCATGGTATTTCACCATAAAGCATCCCCAAAGGAATCTCAAAACTCTTTGGGGGTAGAATTTGAGCTGGTTGGGATTTCCACAGACGAAGACTAGGGAGTCCACGAAATTCTGTTTTATTTCTGCTATAGTAACCGTGTTTTTACCTCCAGGCCATTGTGAAAGAGGAATTGTGTAAATAGATTATATTAACATATTATTTCAAACAGTTTCAGCTAACCAACTCAGCTTTTTTTTTAATTTAATTTTTATTTATTTAAGAGAGAGCAAAAGAGTGTGTGAGAGAGCATGAGTGGGGGGGGATGTGTGCAGAGGGAGAGGGAGAAGCAGACTCCCCGCTGAGCAGGGAGCCCAATGGGAGGCTCGATCCCAGGACCCTGGGATCATGACCTGAGCTGAAGGCAGACGCTTCACCAACTGAGCCACCCAGGTGTCCCCCAACTCAGCTTTTTAAAACCATTCTTGGGTCCTTCATGACAAACCATACCTTGGACATAGAGAAAGAATCTTCTCATGGGTTCTGATGAGGAGGAATATTTTACAGTCCACCCAAGACGCCAAATTAAAAGATTAGAATAGTTGTCCCTTCTTTCAAGCTACCATTTTAATATACATTATTAAACCAGGCATTAGCTGTTAAGAACATGGACGGTGGAAATAAATCGCATGAGTTCCAATGCTAGCTGAAACATTTAGAGCCGTGTAACCCCGAACATGTTCTCCAACTTCATGGGTCACTCTGTCCTTATTTGTAAAAATGAAGACAGTAGTTGTCACTACCTCATGGTTTTGTTGTGAGAATTAAAAGAGTTAATACGTCTAAAGTACTTAGAACAATGCCAGGTACTTAAGTTTAGCTGACTAAAACTTAGTTAATAAATGACTAAATACACATTCATCCTGCAAATATTTATTGAGTGCACATAAAAGCATGATGAGCACTTCTGATACTGGGGACATAGGCAAGAACAAAACACACAAAATTACCTTCCTCAAGGAGCTTATATTTGAAGTGTTCTCTAAACCATAAGCAAGAGCTAAATACTGCAGGGTACCATATTAAAATGCTTCCATACAGGGCGCCTGGGTGGCTCAGTTGGTTAAGCGACTGCCTTCGGCTCAGGTCATGATCCTGGAGTCCCAGGATCGAGTCCCACATCGGGCTCCCTGCTCAGTGGAGGGTCTGCTTCTCTCTCTGACCCTCTTCCCTCTCGTGCTCTCGGTCTCTCATTCTCTCTCTCAAATAAATAAATAAAATCTTTTAAAAAAAAAAATTTAAAATGCTTCCATACAATCAGGTGGGGCAGTCAGGGCTCATAATGTCTCATGTTCCATACAGCACTACTAAAGATCAAAATTTTTGCCCACATTTTGAATGCTTTTTTAGAATGAATATCCAAAAGTAGAAATACTGGGTCAAAAGTTTCCAACCTTATATTTTAAGGGAGTTATGCCTGATTCTTCAAAATAATCGTCGTTAAACCACTGGAAATTAGCTAAAACGATGACTGTCAGCACTCTAATTCTGACTGTGTTAATAATAAATTTAGGCTTTGGAAAAATATAAATAACCTTAGACCTATGCTAAGACGCTATGCTTCGGTTGTATTGTATGCAAGAATAGCTCTGCATGACAAAGCTTTTTTTGGAGGGTGGATTCCATGCAGAAGTTATGAGCTTGTGATTAGAGAAAAAGCCATGAATTTTCAACACTCGGATACATCTAAAAGCTTCAAGAATTAATATGTTTTGAAGCATGAATGGCCCACATTAAGATAATTTTCAGTGTCTTACTCAATAACCAACAAAAGCTTAGACTGTGAAATACAATACGTTCATGGATCAGAAAATTGATAGTATTCAATCGTGTAGAAATAGAGTCATTGGGGTCATTATTTCCCACTTGCAGTAGGTTGTCACCTCATTTTCTTAAACTTTTAGAAGACAATTTTGACAGGTATGGTTTTATTAAAAAGTGCAACTCTTTTGCCTCACATAGGAAAAGTACTCCATTGAAGACTATTTCTGTTTACAACACTGTTGCCTAGAGGCATCATCCATTATTTTATCTAGTATCCTTTATTTTATCTTGTCTTTTTATTTTTTTAAAAGATTTGTTTGTTTCACAGAGAGAGAGTGTGAGCACGAGTGCACATGCACACACAGGGGGAAGGGGCAGAGGGAGAGGGAGAGAGAAACTCCAAGCAGACTCTGAGCATGGAGCCTTGCGCAGGGCTTGTTCTGACAACCCTGAGATCAGGGCCTGAGCCAAAAACCAAGAGTGGGACCCTTAACCGACTGTGCCACCCAGACACCCCTATCTCATAGCCTTTATTTTAGAGCCAGAAAGTTTGCTCTCCAGAAAAACTTGCGGGCTTCCATTTGGGAAGGCCATTGGGAACTAAAGAACATTCTATGTTTCCTTTGTCAAGAACTCAGCTAAATTTAGAACTTGGCTGCTATCATAGCCAAACCTTACACCTGATATATTTATTTCCTCTTTTCATTTAACTAAAATTAGTTCTTTTGTTTTCTTTTGAATTGTCCTATTTATTATGTATTTGAAGATTCAAAACAATATCAAATCCGCGTGGGGAGAAATTGAGCTCAGAAGTCATATGTAAATAGATTATAGTAAAACCAATTACCATTCTTCAATTAAAGACACATAATCAGTGACAGGCACATCAGCATCACTCCCAGTCCCACCATGAAACGTAGTTCAACTAAACATGGCATCAGAAAGTCTGAGAACCATTTTACCACCAAGTATATAAAAAAAGACTGTCATCTGGTCTCCTAGAGCAACTCTACAGTAGGAAACCTTTGGGGAAGGAATTAGTCTCTGTATATGGGCATAACTTGAATTCTAGAACTACTGTTAAAAAAAAAAATAGCGGGGCGCCTGGGTGGCTCTGTCGGTTAAGCGTCTGCCTTCGGCTCAGGTCATGATCCCGGGGTCCTGGGATGGAGCCCCGCATCGGGCTCCCTGCTCAGCGGGAAGACTGCTTCTCCCTCCCCCACTTCCCGTTTGTGTTCCCTCTCTCGCTGTCTCTCTCTCTCTGTCAAATGAATAAAAATTTTTTAAAAATCTTAAAAAAAAAATAGCTCATTCCTTAAACCAGTAATTGTTCCCACTGAACTGGCAATTTAAATAGAAAAGTAATACCCAGGGCTGGCTAGGGTACAGGAAAACAGGAATTCTCATACACTTCTAGTGAGTGTCCATTAGCACAACGTTTCCAAAGGCAGCATTGCCTAGTGGTTCGCAGCAGGAATTTGGACTCAGGAAGACCTAAGTCCCAGTTCTGGCTTTCTTAATTCCTGCATATGTGAAACTGGTCAATTTTTTAAAGTCCTTTAGGCGTCATTTTTTAAAACCATCTTTAAAATGGGTATAATGGTAAAATTAAATTTTAATGTCATAGTGAAGATTCAAATACAGCACCTAGCACCCTGTAAGCATTCATATGTTTGATTTCATTATGTTGATCACTTCTTCATATTGTGATCTGGTTATACATACAAAGCCTTTAGATTAAACATTAGCTTCTGATTCAGAAATTCCACTTTGAGGAACTCAGCCTTAGTAAATAATTAAGGGCACCCGCAATGATTTAGCTGCCAGGACGTTGTGGAATTTCAGAGGCAGAATTCTGAATATCGCTTGTGTGTGTTGGGTTTGGAGCTAGAACAAAAAGGCACAGACTGAATCTATAGTAACTTCAGGTCTCACCTGTTGATAATTAACCTTTCTAGAATTCTTTCAAAGTGAAATCAAGAATTTAAATATTTGATTATTCCATGAGAATAATACTATCTGGAATGGTGGTCTTGTAATTTAGGGTCAAAACAACACTCTAGAAAATCATTGTCAATTTGCAATTTTCCCTGAAGCTTCAAGTTTGGTTTTGTTTCTCACCTCTAGTGAAGAAATGCTTTTAGCTGACAATAACTAATTAATAACAAGATTAGCCCTAGGGCAGTGTTTACTTGGTGTGATTCCCTAAACCCCCTGTATGAAAATTCACTGATTTGTTTGTTAAACATGCAGATTCCTGTGTTCATCTCAGAATCTCTGCTAAATCAGAATGCCGGACAGGGGGTTGGAAATCTGCACATTGTAAAAGCACCAGAGGTTAAACAGGCTGAAGCTTTGGTTCCAGGCCCCGTGGGGATGAGGAGAAGCAGCCTATCCAGGAGAGCATTTGCAGATCTTCTCAGGTTGAGAGATTCAAGGTCAAGACCTGTCACAGCATTATTTGAAAAGACAAACTTAAAAATAAATGACTTTTGAAAGGAAAATGGAAGAAGGCAGGGTGATTTTGCACTCTGCTGGCTTGTGAGGATATATTAGGTCATAAGTCCTCATCTGTTTCTATGTGTGTATATTTATAGGATTCTACCAGTAGGTTTTTCCATAGGACTTTCTTCTGTAAAGATTGTACATATAAGCATTCCATTCCTGAAGGGGCACCTTCTTATAAACTCTAATATCCCAAACAAAAAATAACAGATGCCCAGCCGAGCTCTGGCAAAGGGTTTCATTTTTCTCTCTCCACTCTCTTCCTTGGTGTAAGCCTGAAATTTATCGTCACAGATGAATGCAGTTGAAAGATAGACTTTCAAAAGGTAAAGATGCCCCCCCCCAAATGCCACCATTCTGTAGAACAGAAGGAATTCTCTTTGCATTCTTTGTACATTGTCAATTATTTCTCATTTAAGTTGTTTGAAGTGACAATAGGAATTTGATCATTCATTTTTAAATTTTATGTCACTTTCCAAACCATTTCGTTTAAAAAAAAGTGAGAGCAGTGTTTTAGTAACCCAACTCTATGATTATGGACCTATTAACACGGGGTGGAACCTTTGCTCTGGAGCCTTCCATATATAATGCCATAGAAGTCAGCCGTTTAAAAATGACGGGGCTCAAGGAAATTGCTGATGAAATAAAGAGAAGGGGGTAGCTGATACGGAATTTCTTAATTGGCCAAAGATGTATATATGGGTGTGTATTCAGTTCATATATGTCAAATATGCATACATACCCTTGTCTATACAGTAGGATATGCTTACCTACTATTCTATATAATTATTAGGCATAAAAAGGGTTCACATTAATGACAAAAATTAAAATTTACTTTAACACAAACCAGAGTTTTAGGCGTTTCCCCCCATATTCCAATACCTAAAATCTGAGTCTAATATGTAAAATCTGAAACCATGTATTTTTTATTTAACTTGGTCAACCTGGCACCATCCAGTCCCATTCATCCCATCCTAGCTCCTGTTTTCCCCACTCACACACACATAATCTATCCACATGTAAAAAGGCAAAATCTTCCAATGTAATTTCTCAGTAACTGAAATTACAACTCTCCACATGGGGGGTCATATCGAAATGCCCCCCCCCACCTTGACTGAGATTCCTTGTGTTTTATAAACGGCCATAAGTTCCCATCTAATGTTCTAATGTTTCTCTCTCACACAACTGAGGCACCCTTTGGGTAGTAGTCCAGTCTCCTGGCCTGGGGAGTGCAAAATCCTGGCCAAGGACCAACAGGGTAGAAAGAGGAGAAGGAAACCAAGAGAATGTTCTCCTGGTACCTGGGAATCTTGAGGCAGAGGGATGGAGGCAGTGTGGGAAGACCAGAGTGGAGAAGTAAGGAGGGCACAGTCTATAGGAATAGCCTAAAAATATAGCCAAAGCTGACAGACATGTACTAAACCTCCAGCACCTGTATCCAGAGATCATCCTCTTTAGGCAAGTGGGGAGGCTGGGGCAGGGGGAGGGGACATTTATCAAATGTTCTTACCCAGTCCCCTGAGCATTCTTTGAAAGATAGTTTTCTGAGCTTCCACTGTCCCAATAATCTGCAGTTCTCATTTACAAATTTAAAACAAAATGAATCTTATTGTTCAATTAGAATTTAAGGTTTTTTTAAAGCCTAGAAAATAACACGTTGGCATAAACACACTTTCTACAAAGAGTAAATAACTGTAATTAGAGCCTGTCTTATTTTAATTGAGAGAAATTTCTGTAGCTAATCACAAAACAGGAGCTGGAATAGGAGCAGGGAGGACACCGGAGCTAAGGAAATAGGAAGAACAGACCAAAGGCATCTGACCTGATCTTCGTTCAAGTCCTTCAGAGCTTCCCTGAGGACCCGCCTCTCTCCTTAGTGATGGAACCTGGAGATGTGTAGATGCACTCGCTGTCTTTAGTGTTCTGCTTGGCTGGGCACAAAGTGTGTTGGCCTGAATGCTGCCTGACTTTGCCCAGGTGTGGCAGATTTCTCTACTCTGCTAGGTTGGTAGTGGCGGCTGATTCATGAAACTCCTGCGGCATCAGGACAAGATGCTGTTACATTATCCATTTGGAAACTCTCTCTCACACCTCTGTCCTCCCTTTGGAGTTGCCTTCTCAACTCACCACAGTCCCTCCACCCACCTTCTTTAATGTTTCCTCCATCCAAACACAGGAGTTCTGTCTAGGGCTTCTCACTCTACCCACTCTTCTAGAACAATCTCATTCATTTCCATGGCTTCAGTTATAATCTTTATATCCAAAATATTCTAACCTGTGTTTGGAGCTGTCTTGAGTTCTAGACCCTAATATCCATCTGTACATTAAACAGCCCCCCCTTGAATATCCAGCAGACACCTCAAGCACCAGCGTCTAAGATGGAACTCCATTGTTGTCAACCCTCCCCCAAAGGCTGCATTCCCCAACTCAGCACACATCACCATCACTCTGTTGTTGGGTCAGCAAACCGGGCATCACGCTGGGCTCTTCATTCTTTCACACGAGTCCCCTCCCCCTCCCACACATCACATCAAAACAGTCATCAAGTCCTGTCTTCCTAAAGGATTCTACCATTCTCTATTCCCCTGCTTCTAGCTTAGTCCAGGCTAACATCAGCTCTTTCCTCCGTTGACGAAAAATGGTGCTTCATATTCCCTTCTGTCCTCATTACCCCAGTTGGAAAAACCCAAAGTGTTCTAAAAAATGCAAAACTCATGAAGTCAATTCTTGATTAAAGTATGTCAGTACTTTCTAATGCTCACGGATTCAAATCTAAAAGTTCTAATGCTGCTTGAAAGGACACCATTGTTTCTCCTACTAGCTTTAATAGAGAGTTATGCTCCTTTCTCGCCACCAGGATTATTTTCAATGTGCTTTTCTTTACACTCTTTGAGGTACCAAGCTCCAAGCCATCAAGTACTTAACCTTCATCCCAGATTGTTCTTTCAGCTTGAACGTCACCCTTGCTTTGGTCTGGCCACTTCTTCGTAGTAGTACTCATGATAATACTACTTGTAAGACTGGCCTTCGCCAGCTCTCAAGCTGGTTAGATCGCTGTGGCGGCGTGGCGACTTTCTTATGCCAAATTCACTCTCTCCATCTTTCGTGATAACAGAACCTAGACGGTGTTCATGCAGCAAGGTGACCAGCCCAAACGCTCACCTGTGCAGGAATGGTCATGTGATTTAGCTCTAGCCCTACAAGCTCATTGGACATCTCCTATATCTAGATAGATAGATATCTACATATATCTAGATAGATATCTCAACATCATAAAAAATGATTTTTAAAAGAAAAGTACTCAATTGGCATGTACCTTTGCCTTTTGCACTCCACCTTTGTCTTTCCCTCTCCTTTCTCCTTGGACCCATGATGTCTGAATGGAAGACAAACCGGGCGCCTGGGTGGCTCAGTCGTTAAGCATCTGCCTTCGGCTCAGGTCGTGATCTCGGGGTCCTGGGATCGAGCCCCGCATTGGGCTCCCTGCTCGGCGGGAAGCCTGCTTCTCCCTCTCCCACTCCCCCTGCTTGTGTTCCTGCTCTTGCTGTGCCTCTCTCTGTCAAATAAATAAATAAATAAAATCTTTAAAAAAAAAAATGAATGGAAGACAAACCAACATTTTAGGATCATGAGGAAAAAACTCACATTTGATGGTAGAACAGGAAGGTAAAAGGAACTTGAGTTCTCGATGATATCTCTGGGCTCTGACACATGAGGGTGGAAAACCTCACTTTTTTAAGCTTACTGCCTTGTTCATTGCTCTGTGCCTCAGACAGTACTCGACACAAAGTAGAAGCAAAAGTTCTGGGGTGGGGCGCCTGGGTGGCTAAGATGGTTAAGCGTCTGCCTTCAGCTCAGGTCATGATCCCGGGGTCCTGGGATCGAGTCCCACATCGGGCTCCCGGCTCAGCGGGGAGCCTGCTTCTCCTTCTGACCCTCTCCCCTCTCATGCTGTTTCTCTCTCGCTCGCTCTCTAAAAAATAAATAAAATCTTTAAAAAAAAAAGTTCTGGGGTAAATAAATGAATGAAAAAGAGGGTGTGGCAGTCCCTAGAAGCAGTGGGAAGGGGTGGGAAGGAGTTTCTTCCAATGCTGAATCACTTGTTCCTTTTAAAGGGTTAAAGTTTTAAAGGTTCTGTGAATATTTAAATATAAATACATAGATATGAGTGTCTAATATTCTCTTATTGATTAGTCCTCTGACTTGAAACCCTGAATCAAGGTGGGCATTGTGGGGCGCCTGGGTGGCTCAGTCGGTTAAGCATCAGACTCGGTTTCGGCTCAGGTGGTGACTCAGGGTCATGATCTCAGAGTCGTGGGATTGAACCCAGGGTTGTGGGATTGAGCCCTGCATCGGGCTCCATGCTCAGCAGGGGGTCTGCTTGAGGATTCGCTCCTTCTGCCCCTCCTCCCACACATGCATAAATGAGCGCATGCTCTTTCACTCTCAAATAAATGTGTTTTTTTTTAAAAAGACAGACATTGTATGGGAAACAAGCTGAGTCGTTGGTATTAATGATGAAGTTAGTTTATCAAGTAATCTTTTCATAATGTGCTTAGCTGGAGCTTGGGAGAATAGGACAGGACCCCAGATAAATGTTCATGGGGAAAGGGAAGCAAACTGGAGATAATGAGAGAGAAGGGGATGTCAAAATCCAGTCTGGAATATGAGGAAGTGCCTCTGGCCCGGTATCTGTGTTGACCATAAACGGAGCTATTTCCTTCCTTTCACACAAAACAGCTCTCCGAGGATCTTGAAGTATAATTTTTCATCTCCCTTACTTTTGAAACTTTTGCCATACTGGCACTGTCAGCGGAGGAGTGATATCATTTTTCCTAACTGAAACACAGCTAGATAACTACATGAAAACCTGCTACCAGAAAGCGATTCAGAGTTGTGGCTCGAAGTGTTGGTGGAAATGGAAATACTCTCCTTGTGACAGTTGCCAACCTCGCGCACCGTCCATGGAAGTAACAGGGACTGACCCTCAACTAGCAGCTTCGTATATCACCTTATGTAATATGTACCATAGTAAGTACAGGGAGCAAAGTGTAAAAAATAATACAATAGTATCTCCTGTGGGATGTTACTTAGCAGGTTACTTTAACTAAGAGAAGAAAAGACCAAAATTAATTATCATAGAGTTAATCCTGAGCATCTAAGAAAAGAAATTAAGTGCCCATTGACCTTCCTTTGAAACACGTCACTGAAACGGCGGACAAACAACAAAGAGATGGAATACAGAGAGAAAAGAAACAGATACAGAGTTTTCTAGTATTTTGATGCTAAATCTACTTTGAAAAATTTCAAAATATGTAAGGAGTAAAGGATATTTTGATCCAATGGCTAAAAAGCACCAAGTCAGCGCAAAATAGATCAACAAGCTGACAGCTGACCCATTCTCACTTTAGATGTCATACATGAGCCAAAGCAAATCAAGTACAGGTTCATTGGGATGACAGTTTTTTGAAAGGACTTCTGTTTGGCTTTAGTAAGTGAACAATCTCTGTGTTCAGATAATTAAATGAAAATGATATGCTGTTCCTTTTTTATGTGCTCTTTTTAATGAAAGGAATTTCACTAATGTTCTCCATTTCCTGAACAGCTACGGTAATGATCTTCCCGTGTTAAACACTGTGGTCTGTGACTCAAAAAAGACATGTAGGAACGCAAACCCCTCGTAACAATTGAGGTACTGTGAGCAGGAAGAGGGACAGGCTTCGACAAGACAAGTGGGGAATGGCATTTCTCTTCTTTTGGGGGGGAAATAAACAGTTTGGAATGATGGAGGAAAGAGATTGAAAATGTATTGAAAGACAAATGGAAGGCCAAATAAAAAAGTGATAAACACTTGTCCTCTGTAGGGGAAGACAAACTTTCTATCTTCCAGAGGGACAAAATGCAACTCAAAAGGCAGCCCCAGCAAGCCAGGATAGGTGTTAAAATTGCCGAGAAGCAAACGCAAGGAAAATTCGTCCCTGTGCTTTGCCTCGGAAATCGCTTGAAGAGAGTGAGCAAAAAGCCCTGGGGCCTGGCTAGCAGATGTGTGACCACATTCTGATCAGAAGGAAGACAAGAGAAGAGTCTTTCTAAAATTTGTTTGCAAAATGATATTTCTATCTTACCACCTGAAATATGCGCGGTTTATACTGACATCAAAGGGGGATCTCTTCAGCAAAAGATAATACTGATTGAATCATTCAGGATTCTCCAATTGACAAATTGCCTTCATATGCATTGTAGCGTCTTAGGCCTCGTGTAAGATATATCTGGATGGGCAGGTTATTTTGAAAAGACTAATTCAGGAAACATCAGAGCCTAAGAAATGCTTAAAAAAAAAAACCCCAAAACAGAAACTCCAGTGAAAGATGGATGATGCATATTTGCAAGTTTCTAATTCTAGCAAGAGTACAGCCCACCTGTTGTCACTCTGAGTCAGTCACCTGAGGCAGGCAGCGGACATACATCCAGGTCCTAAAGGGACTAAAAAAGGATTTACCAGATGAACGTTCTCTGCCTTCAAAGAACATGTTATCTCCTCTACTTCCTCAGATGTTTCCCCAGGATAACACTTGACACATGGGGAGGGAGCCAGGATCTCATCTTCATCCACATCCCCAGGCATAAAATTTCTCTTCTGCAGTAAGCATCATCAGAAAGTTTATGAAAACAAGTCAGGGCTGCAGTCCTGGGGCAGAAAGGTAGCTGGAGTAATTTCTACTTCTTTCCCTTCATCATCTTCCCCAAGGAGAGCCACAAGCAAGTAAAAAGAATAGGTCGCATGGTTTTAGATTGGGCATAAATCTTAAGCAATGGTAGAAAGTACAGCAGAAGCATCATAATTATTAGGCTAGTCTCTGAGGCATTTCCTGCTTCCTTGGGCCACAGTCCCTGGTAATTACTGCCTCAGGACTTTATATCTACTTTTATTGCAACACTTAATGAGTTGAGGTAAAATTAATTGTTTACATGTCCATCTCTTTGCTCTCCTATGGCCTGTTAAGTTATGAGTCCCCCACAGCACAGCTGATGTCTTATAGACCAAGGCTTCTCTCTCCCAGGCCATCCCCCGCTTGTCCCCAAACCTGCAAGTGCCTAGTATTTGTCTGGCCCTTACTAGGCAGTAGAAAAACACTCACTTGTTGAACAAAGAAATGAATGACTGGCAGATCCGAGCCAGTACATTAAGTGGAGGAAAGGTTCCAAATAGAACATCAAAAATGACCCCGTCACATTTTTTTTATCCCCCCAAGTATTGGAATATATTAACTTCAAAGCCAGAAAATACAGAAACTTGTATTAAAATATACGAAAGCTTTCAGGGGTGTGTATGCATATGCATGCATTTTTCTCCAAGTAGAATGTTATTTTGAGTCTAAATGTGCCAAAAGCATTCTTCCAAACGACCTGAAACACTATATTTCTGTTTGTGAGTTAGGTTTCTCCTGAATATGGGAGTAGAGTAACACACTACAAAATGCGTGTGTGACAAGAGGTCCAAACCAGGAGCCAGGCCTGCGTCAGATCAGGGATGGGGAAGTGCAGCTTCGGAGCTCACAAAATCACCAAGCCAAGAACGAAAGAAGAAAAAAGAAGTCCTCAAACAGGTCTCCAAAGGGAAAGGAGAGGGACCCACTGGTAGTTTAAGGCCAAATCATGCTCACCAGCGAGTGCTTGAGTGTTTTGGTTTGTCACTTCGCTTGGAACCTGGACAGTTACATTCAGTATCGCTTAAGGAAACTGCCACTCCTCACCTCGGCCCTTCCAAACATAAGGGATAACCGCACGTCTGGGGACTGGGTGCCTAGAGACACATGATAGGAAGAGAGCTCAGAGAGCAAGTCAGAATCTAACAGCAGGGGAATGTGCCCGGGTGGGTGCAGTGAGCCTGAGCTGGCTCCTCCGTGCCCAGGGAGGAGGGGAGAGATGCACCCCTGTTAGCAGTCTGGGGGTATAAAAAGGCACCAACCCAAACTCCCTTCTATGCGGATTCCAGAGTCGTGTTCACATTATTTCCTTTAACCTCCTTTCACTTTATTTTTAACAACGGTTATGTCAACATATGTCAATATTTTGCCTTAAAAATCTGTTGCAAAGGCACCTCTTTTGGAACCACTGGGGAAGGAAAGTGATGGCCCAACTGCTCTTTCTCAACTATGTTTTTGGTGAGGCTAATCTGAAGGATAAAATTAGAGAACAGCCCAGGGGAATAATGCAGGGACCTTGCTAACAACAATTCACAGAAGCAATTCCAGAGAATTCCACGCCTGGTACAGAACACCGGAAGAACATTTATGGAGTACAGGGGGTCCTGTACATTGGAGCAACCTCACCCAGACCCAAGGAACAGGTGGGGTTTTCATAAGCAACAGTCAGATGGATGCACTAAGGGGAGTCTGTGGGTGTCTCCTTCGACCACCTTTTATCCACCGGGGAAGGAAGACTGAGGGGTGGGGGTGAGTGAGAAGTGTGGGAGAATGCCAATCCTATCGCCATTTAAAAGACTTAAGTATAAATCAACAGTCATCCATCTAGCCTCAGTGTCAAGTGTTAGACACAGTTCTTTTTGTTAGAAAAATAAAGTAGTGAAAATTCTAAGTTTCCTATGATTATATATGCTCATGCAGACAAAAATACATTTTTTTTTCTTATTTGGGCATATATGAACCTATTCATTGTTTTCTTCGAAATAAATGGATTGGGAAGACAATTATACACAAAGCACTCAGTCTCCAATAAGACGGTTCTGGCACTTCATTCTGAAGCCCCTTAGCAGAGATCAGAATGCCTTGTTTCTTCTAGTTTGTCTAACTCTTATTCATCCCTAGAGAATGCTAATGACTATGTTTTTATATGTTATTGGCCTCCTGCTGAAAATGATCTTCTAATCCTCCTTAAAAATTTTCTTTTTCTAATCAACCTCCAGAGGAATTTATTGTCAGAACAGAGATTTTCTTGTTTTGATTTATACAGATCACTGTGTGATATCAACAAATGCTTGCCTGATGATTTCACTTGCACAGATTTGCCTGGAAATAATGAATACCATCCACCTAATGTTCTAAAGAAATTGGCATGTTCATTTGTGGTATTTCCACCTGCATTCAATCGTTGGGTTTTGTTTTTTTTTGTTTTTTGGGGGGTTTTTTTAGAGATGAGGAAAATCACTCCATTCTGTGTGTGTACCTAAAGTATTTGGGGGTATTTTAATATTTGAGAGATAACACACTTGTGCCTACTTCTTTTCCTTATTCTGTAGACTAATGTGTAGTCATTTTGAATCTTAAGCAATATAAATAACATGACCTGTCAAAAAAATGAAATTTCTTTCAACTTTGTGTCATCACAATCAAGTGTAGAGTATTATATCAGCAGATCATTTGAATGTTTTACCTTAATTTTTAGTTCTCTTTTTAATTCTAGGGTTGTTTTTATTGTTGCTGTTGTTCAACAAATACCTATTAAACAAATTCTATGTACAAGTTCACTTTGGCAATTATTTCAGGAGAGAAGAAAAAGACAACACATTATTCCTATTTCTGAGAAGCTTAAAATATTGGGAGAAATTAGGTTCTAATAATAAATAATCATAATATTAACAAGTAATGTTTATAAGGTGTTTAATAATTTACCAAACTCTATCCTATACATGGTCTAATATAATCCTCTGAGAAACCCTGAGGTAGAATAGATATTATTATCTGCATTTCATAGATAGGAAAATGAAGACTCGGGAAGTAAAATAACCTGCTCCTCCAGTGGCAGAGCCAAGACTGAAGCCAATGTTAGACTTCATTTATTGTCTTATTTTTCCTGCCCCGAATGACAATAACTCCAACATCATCAAAGGGTGATATAAGAGTGACCCATGTGAGTTGCTATCGTGTTTAGCCAGGGGTACTATTTCCTCTGATGAAAGAGGTGGCATTAAAGCTGAGCCTGAAGATGGAGTAAGAATTCATCCAATGAAGACAAGAACAGTAGCATTCCAGGAAGGAGAATTACAGAGGTGGGAAAGGACAGGACATATCAGGGAGAGATCAAGAGATCAATTTGGCTTCTGAGTTACATCTTGTATAAAATAGGGTTAGAAGTCACTTTAAAATCAGAATGCAAAGGGTCTTGTAATTCAACAAACGTCTTTATTTAATAATACACTATATGTTAATTAAGTTGAATTTTAAATTAAAAAAATAAGCAATGAGGAGCTACTAGAGATTTTTTTTTATTGGAAAAAATGATGTGCTGAGTTTTGCACAATAGGAAAATTATTGTGACAGTGGTGTATGAATGGGACTGAAGGGCGAAAGATTTAGAGATGAGGAGAATATTGCAAAAGCCTAGGAAAAATAAGAATTTGAATCTGGTGGGGGGCAGGTCAACACAGGAATGAACAGGAGGATTATTTCCAAAGTAGGAACAAAAAGACAAGACTAAAGACACAACTGATAGCTAAATGTTGGGAAGGAAAAGGGAGAGACTTGTCAAAAATTTATTGTGAAATTTCAAGCCTGAGTGTGAGATAAGCAATGTAACCATGAGCAGAAATGTAGACATCAGGTATAAGAGGTGATCTGTGTGAGAGGAAGGTGATTACTCTTTCGGGAATGTTGAGCTTGAGTTGCTGGTAAGTCATCCACATAAATATACTAAACCAATACATAATAGATGGAGGTTCACCCCCATAAGACAATCCATGGTGGTAGATAGTTAAGAGAGAGAAGTTAAAGGACAAGTCTTAGGAGTTACAGACATTTGTTGAACCAGGTAGAAATGAGACAAAGTAGAGATTTCAAAGGAATGGTCAAAGAAGTTGAACAAAAAAATATCAGTCGGTATTGTACAAGTCCTTAGAGAGAATAACACTAACAAAGACATAATTGGATTCATGCGTAGTGAGTAAAGAAAGTTTTTGTGCAAGAATGTAATGGAAAACAAGCCATATGAAACTGGAGCACAAAGGGTTAAGTATTCCTTCAAGAATTTTGAGAAAGACATAGTGGGAGAAAGGAAAAAGATGAGAAACAGAAAAAGATAAGGTGGTAACTTGAAATAGAGTTACAACTAAAAAAAATGCTTAATAGTATATTGGAAGACATGAGTATATTTCAGTGCACAGAGGAAAAGACCAAAGGGGAAAAAATATGATCCCCAAGACAGAGAGAGAAAACCATATGAGCCAGTGCCTGAAGGGCATTAGATAAAGATTTTTGGTGAAAAGAATATAGAAAGAGGGCATATATAAAGAGAGAAATCTTGAAGTGGAGAGAATTCGAAGATGCTCACAAAGAATGACTGCAGGGGCGCCTGGGTGGCTCAGTGAGTTAAATGTCCACTCTTGATCTCAGCTCAGGTCTTAATCTCATGCTCGTGAATTCAGGCCCCGCTTTGGAGACTACTTAAAAAAAAAAAAGAATGGCTCCCATTTTTATTCTTCCCCCTACGAAAACAATCTATACCAAGCAGAGTGAAAATCACCCAAGATCCATTTCTATAGGTATATTTCACCTCTTTCATAGAAGTAGAATTAGACTGATTAGGACTTATAAAGTATAGCTAAGGATTAGGAAGAATTTAAAACCCATCTGATTCCATTTAATTTCTCCAGCAATGCATTAGCAAGCGGCTTAACAACAAAGAAGCTTATTTCTCTTTCTTGTTAGTGTGAGGTGAGTGTTCTTTGTCAGAGGGAGGTTCTGTTCCATGCAGTCATTCAGGGATCCAAGGTGTCCACAGGCTCTCCATCTTTAACACATGGCTTTCAAGGTGGCTCTGGGCATCACCAGCTGTCCAGGGACAAAAATTTTCTCTTTAGGAAGTTAGTTGGAGGTAAAGACCTCACTTCCATTCACATTCCTTTGCCATGTCCTATGGTCCTATGGACACACCTCATTGTTGGGGGCTTAGAAAATAAAGTCCCTTGCTAGGCAGTTACAAGCTAGCCACAATTCTATCTCTAAGGAAAAAGAAGAGATCAGATGTTGGTGGTAAATGAAACTCCTTGCCTCTCGTATGTTTAGAAAGGAACTCTTAGTGGGCGCCTGGGTGGCTCAGTCGTTAAGCGTCTGCCTTCGGCTCAGGTCATGATTCCAGGGTCCTGGGATGGAGTCCCACATCGGGCTCCCTGTTCGGCGGGAAGCCTGCTTCTCCCTCTCGCACTCCCCCTGCTTGTGTTCCTGCTCTCGCTGTCTTTCTCTCTGACAAATAAATAAAATCTTTAAAAAAAAAAAAGAAAGGAACTCTTAGTTGTAGCTTGTGCTCTAGAATATGCTCTTCTAAACAAGATTATGGAAATGGCTTTGCTTCTGAGGAAATTTCTCCAAGTTGTAAAGAAATAATCCTAGAAGAGAGTTAAATGATGAGTTTATTTCTTACTGGCTGCACTGTAGATAACTTTCCCCTCTTTGGAAGGACAGATAAAAGCCCAATAAATCATAGATGCTTATTAATTATTTACATAAGTAACACTTACTATCCCACACTTATATGATCTGAAAATTCTCTGGGTGCAATTAATGAGAAATGAGATCAAAGCTACATACTCCTTTTGATGTCCTATTTATATAATTTATTTTTGTCAGAAGAAAATAATCATAATGTCATGTGCCATGTGAATATATGCAAGTTCGTTCTGACGTTGTTTTGAATATCTTGGCTTTTTCTCACAAAGGATATGTTCTCTGATGTGACATCTTGTCTACTCTCACTGCTTCCTTTTATATATACAGACTTGGTGGTCTTCCTAACTATTTAAGTCGTCTAGCTTATTTTTACTTTATTGACATAACTTTTCCGGGTTTCACATTATTCATTTAATGCTTCTGGACCTTGAGTCTTTTCTTAGGTAAATAGCACAATTGAGGATATTGTGGTAATATTTGTTACTGCGCTTAAATTGTTATTCTAATGATTATTACCTATATTCACTGCCTATGGAATTTTGATAGGATGAGGTTACACATTTAAAAAGCTATTTGGAAACCAGTTATTTCTAATTCAAACAGTTACCAGTTAATAACCTACCAAATACTCTGAAAATAACCAGTTGTATGTTATCAACAAAACTGTGCTCTTTTAGTACATCTGCATAAAATTGGTTTTTGGTCGGCTCTGCCATGAGATTCTTCTGTCATTTGAGTCAAGTCTCTTACTTTTTCTGCATTCCTATTCTATCCTCACTTGCCAAATGGTAATAGCATCTTCCCAACCTGCCTTGTCAGGTGATTAGAAATTTAAAAGAAAAAATCAAGATATTTTCAGAGGCAAAATTACAGGCATCATTATTTTAATTTCCCAAAATGATTTCAATTTGCTGATAGATCCAAAGAATAGCAAAAATTAACAAAAGAGTCAACAGCAAGTGAGCATACCAATAATTGCTGGTAGAAGTTCTCATCTCAATCTAAGGATTAGGAAAATCATATTAAAGACTTTTTTTTCCTCTAAAGCCAAGAAAATAATGTCTCAGTATTAGCAAGAAATAGATTTTAATAGGGAAAGGATAAATTTTTCGAATACTATCTCTAATTTTATTTGGGCCTTTTTTAAATTAAAAATCAGATGGGAGTTAAAAATCTTCATGAAATCAGTTATAATTGGTTTTTAAATGGGATTCTGCTCTTAGAAGAAAACATAAGGATAACTTTAGTTATTGAGGTACTGGCTGGGTTGCTGCACAGAGACCCCAAATGCAGTAGTTTAACTAAGATAGTTTCTTTCTTACACAAATAGCAATCCAGAGATGGGCAGATAGTCCAGCCTAGCAAGGCAGCTGAGCTTACACATTCATTCAGGGATTCATATTTCTTCCATCTTGGTTCTCCGCCATCTCTTAGGGCAGCAGTTCCCCAAATTTTTGTCCTCAGAATGCTTTATACTTTTGAAAATTACTGGGACTCCAAAGAGCTTTTGCTTGTATGCATCGGTATCTATCAGTATTTATCACATGCAAAATGAAAACTAAGAAATGTTTCAAGTATTTATTTAATTCTTTTAAAAATGACATGATATTCCTTTCCTATTTCTGCTGTAGCAAATTACCGCAAGGTAGGGCCTTAACACAATTGGTTACTTTCTTATAGTTCTGGAGGCCATGAGTCTAAAATGGGGGTCTTGGCTGGGCAGCATTACTTCTGGAGGCTTCGGAGGAGAACCCATCGCCTTGCCTTTTGCAGCTTCAGAGGTTGCCTGCATCACGCGGATGATGGCTCTTCCTCCATCTTCAAGCCACATCACTGCAGTCTCTAGTTCCTTCATTACGTCTCCTTTCCCTGCTCCAGGCCCTCCCATCTCCCCCATGTAAGTACCCTAGTGATTACATGGTGCCCACCCATATAACCCAAACCCTCTCCCAATCTCAAGATCCTTAATTCAATCACATCTGTAAAGTCGCCTCTAAAGGGACCTATGCACAGGGTTTGACGATTTCGGTGTGGCTATCTTCAGGGGGCCATTATGCAGCTTGCCACGGACAATAAAGCCATTATTTTTTAACATGAATAAAATAGATTTTAATGAAAAATAACTGTATGGTCCAAAACTCAAAGTTTAGTGAGAAGAATGACATCGTTTTACATTTTGCCAATCTCTTCGATGACTTGCTTAGCAGAAGCCTATTGGATTCTCATATCTGCTCCGGCACTCAGTCTCTCGTCACGTAGTTTTATTGGCTGAAGTATATGAAGAAAACCCACTTTCACAGTCATGACGAGGAAAAGGAGGAGCTTTTAAAAGACTTCTCAAATAATTATGGGTATGCTTATTGACTACTACACCACAACTTGACAAGTGGCATTTTATTAAAGGTTGGCTGCAATGTGGAGCCTGAAACAGTATTAATGTAGTTTTCATACTCTTGTCACGTGATAATCCACTGTTCCAGCTTTCACTTTGATATTTTTCCACGTGAATGATTTCGGAACATCATATGTTCATCATTTGGCAAATGTTGGTTCACTAAATTGTGCACATCTTTTGACTACTAGAACATTTTATTATACAACATTAAATGACATTTATGAATATCGCGACCAAATCTCATTAGAAAATTCTTTAAACATTGGGAAGCTATCACAGTGGCAGATATAACTTTTCCAATTCTCATTTTTTTTTTCTTTAAAACTTGAATCTCATCTCTGGCAACAAACACTGTCAGTTGCTTTTCTTGAAGCAAAAAGCTTCCTTCATTCATTTTCAAGAAAATGTCTGCCAAGTGCCCAAGTCTGAATAACCGTGGTTTGTCGGCCAGTTGTTTTTCCAAGTAAAAATGGTGTGACATTAGAAAAAAAAAAGTGATAGTTCAGTTCTCAACTCAACAGTTGCAGAAGTGCTTTGCTTCAAGACAGTCCTACCCCAGCATGCACAGGTGTGTTATGCATACTTTTCATTTCTTCACACATACTGTCAAACTTAACTCATGAACTTAAGGTTCTTGATTTAACAGCATTGATCGCTGTGTGTGACTGCTTCATCAAGGATGTTTTCTTAATGAAACTGCCATTTTTCTTCCATGGATAAGTGGATAAGGCAGGCAGCATTGTACTATTATTACTGAAAGAGTTTTGACAATGTAGACCCACCGAAAATGTCTCAGGGATCCCTAGAAGACAACAGATTGAGAACAGCTGTCTCAGGGCATTAGCTTGCCTGCCTTTGAATCAATGCCACATCCACAATCCAGCCTTCAGAAGGAAGGAGAGCAGAAATGGAGGGCAAGCGATTTCTTTTTATTTTTTCTATTTTTTCTTTTTTTAAAGATTTTATTTATTTATTTGACACAGAGAGAGAGACAGTGAAAGAGGGAACACAAGACGGGGGAGTGGGAGAGGGAGAAGCCGGCTTCCCGCGGAACAGGGAGCCTGATGTGGGGCTCGATCCCAGGACCCTGGGACCATGACCTGAGCCAAAGGCAGACGCTTCACTACTGAGCCACCCAGGCGCCCTGCGATTTCTTTTTAGAGAAGGGATAGAGCAGTTGTCCATATGACTTCCACTCACATTCCATCAGTGAGAACTTAGTCACGTGACCAAACCTAGCTGCCGTGGAGGATGTGAAATGTGGCCTCCAGGTCCTCAACCCTGTGTGTAGCAAAAACTGGTTTATTATTAAGGAGAGAACAAATGTTTAGGGAACAAGGAACTTTCTGCTACATGGATCCCATCAAACAGTATTGTTTAAATTGCCATATAACTAGCTTCCTACCTATTTATTTTAGGGTGTGCACATCTTTCAAAGGACCGTAGCTTTTCCAAGTAGTTCATTTTAGGAGTCAAGTTCTGCTGACAAACATCCATTAAAATGGTGCAAATCTGAGTTTGAAAATTGTAATATTAACACAACGGAGGCATCCTTAGAGCCAGGACGAGCTCCAAGCTGTGGTTCTGTGATGGGAAAGAGGAACATAATGCGGGTAGCAAAGCACATTGTTCTGTAGATGGAACCAGACTGAAATGAGCAGCGGGATAATTTTAAAGAAAAAAAATTAAATGTCTGTGGATCTGTTTCTTATCCTCTCCTCTTATTTAAGACAGGAGCCTTTGCAGTAATGGAAGAAGTGTGGCTTTATGCAAGACAAAGGCTAAGTTCTTTTCTCGGGTGCCACATTTGAAAATGGTGATAAGTAATATCCACCTCATAATAATATTGGGATAGATTAAATGAGATAACCTGTGTGATATCCTTCCCACAGGCTCCTTAACAAAAACAACAAAACCATGGTGGGCATCACTAGGCAAATAAGTAATTTTCCTGGTTAGGGGCCAAAGCTAAAGGTATTGAATTATCTCTGGTTTTCTACCTCAAATAGTGCCGTTTAATGATTAAAGTCAATGCACAATAGGACTAGTCTTTAAAATACCCCCAAATAGGGGCACCTGGGTGGTTCAGTCAGTTAATCGGCTGCCTTTGGCTCAGGTCATGATCTCAGGGTCCTGGGATGGAGCCGCACATCTGATGGTCCTGGGATCGAGCCCCACATCTGGCTTCCCACTCAGTGGGGAGTCTGCTTCTCTCTCTCCCTCAGCCTGTCCCCCTACTTGTGCACTTTCTCTCTCGCTCTCAAATAACAAATAAAATCTTAAAAATAAAATAAAATATCCCCAAATAATTAGGTGAACAATAGGACAATTTCCAAGGTCAAAGTTCCCTGTACCACAGAGTATACTACACCCTTGATTTTTCTGAATCCAGTGCTTTTATGGATATGTTTTCATAGCCTCTTCCCATCTAGATCAAAGGATCTCTTTTAGATCATATCAGTTAACCCACTCCACAATCTCTCCCCACAGAGGTGGGAGTAGGAATGAGAATCAAGATGGTCACCAGTTAAGAACAGATAAGAAGGGATCTTCCCCAGGTCTCCCTAACATGATCTGGTCCCTAAGAAGGTAAATGCCCCATCATTTACTTCTCAGGGGTCTGCGTGATTTTTTGGCTCCTCTTCAGCCAGAGAGGTGGCCTGGGGTGGCCTTAACAGATCCTAATCCTCCCCAGTCCCCAACCCCAGGCAGGTGCTCTGCCTTTTGTTAGTGAAAACAGGGAAGTATCTACCACCTGTTCAATAATTTCCAAACACTGTGAACCTTTGAGAACAAAGATGAATTTTTTTTTCTCAATCACTTGGTTGGTCTGTAGATTGATCAATGAGAGACTGAACACTTTGATTACATAAGAGAAACAGGGCTTTTAATGAACTTGAATGCAGGGATTTGAGGCCATTTCCCATTAGGACTCCGGCAGGGGCAAAGAGTGCAAGGGCAAACAGAGGGCGCAAATGAAGGCCTGTCATTCGGCAGGGGGGCAGGGACACTGGAGCATGTAGGGAAGGAGCACAGTCCTGAGCCTCACAGCCCATGCTGCAAGCACGCCCAAGCACATCAAAAAGAAGACAGAACTGGCGAGGACAAAGGGCCAACCAGACTGTGATGGTGCAGAAAACAAACATGATTAGGCCGGGTTAGCCCTGATGGTCTCAGAATGAATAAACAGGCCATGGAATTCTGTCAATCATGTAGTGATTCATCCTAATCATTAATAACAGGATGAAATAACAGCATCTAATGTGCTACATTTTAACACAAATCCGCACCAGCTACGTAAAAGCTCAAAAATACATTCTCCTTCCTAAAAGGAAAAAAAAAACAAAAAACAAAACCAACTTACCAGAGAGTGGAAAATGGCTAGCCATCTTAATTTATATGTGATGACATGGGATGGAACACAAATACTCATAAACACCAACTAGCACAGCTCTTCTTCACAGACTTCTTTCCTGGAGGTGCCAGCCCCACTCCTCTTGTGGGACTGAAGGTTTGAGGCAGAGCTGTGGCCAGACCAGCCACACACGAATTCACAGAGTTTACAGAGGCAACAGTTACCACCAGCCCCTGCTAAAAAGCCCTCAGGAATCCTCAGGTATTGGCAGCAGGGCATACTCAGGGTTGTTGAGGTCCTAGGTAATAACAGGACGCTTCGCACTGGTTACCACTTTATCCACTGAGCCTTTCTTAAAAATGTTGCAGGCCTGCCACAGTCACCAAAGGAGAGTTTTAAGAGTCTAAGCCACTTGTGCAATAATGATACTGCTCAATATTCCATAATTCAGTAAATAAAAACAAACATTATAAAATCAAAGTTTCTAACAGCAGAGATGGAAAGTCAAAGTCTATTAGGAGAGCATAAATAGTTTAGAAGTATTTATTATTTCTTATATTTTTTTGGCAAAGTTTTTTTTTTTTTTTTAAGATTTTATTTATTTATTTGACAGAGAAAGACACAGCGAGAGAGGGAACACAAGCAGGGGGAGTGGGAGAGGGAGAAGCAGGCTTCCCGCCAAGCAGGGAGCCCGATGCGGGGTTCGATCCCAGGACCCTGGGATCATGACCCGAGCCGAAGGCAGACGCTTAACGACTGAGCCACCCAGGTGCCCCTTTTTGGCAAAGTTTTAAGGGAAAGTCATACCCTATAATAATTACATACTTCAGGGTTGATTTATGTTTTTCTAATATCACCCGCTCTCCTTCTCCTTTATTTGGAGAATATATCTAGGTGGTTTTAAAACATTAGAGCAAAACAAAGGACGCTTTCCCTCTGCCTGGGTTGAAAATTTTCAAACTTTTCTCTTTTTTCCAGTGTTTGCTTTAAAAAGAAAATCAAAAGAACCCTTACTCAAGTAGAAAATTAAAGACTAAGAATCCTAAAGCAATTCTGTACCTACCAGACAAATATTTATTTGTAGCAAATTTTAGGTCTGTTTTTTTTTTCCTCCTAAACAGTTACATTCTCTGGAAATGTGGATCCTACAACTACTTTCTATTCTTATTCTCCCAGGTGTTCATTTCTCTGATTAGAGATCAAAACGCTTATTCTGTTCAGCCCATTGCTGCCAAATTATTGGTACTCAAAAGCTTATTATTCACAAGTCATGCAGAGAGAGTACTTCATTTTTCTCATACCTGAAATGGAAATCACATAGTTTAAATGAAATTTTCATCGAGATTAGTGATTAAGTCAACATGTAATTATTTTGGATTTCAAAACTTTTTTCTTTTCTTCTGAAACACATTACAATCTGTCCCTGCCCTATGGAAATTGTGATGCAGCTGAAATCACAGCTCACCACCTTGCTTCCTATAGACGGCCCCATTCCGTGGCTCCCAGAGTCCTTGCAGGAAGGCTCCACCAAGTCCACGTCTGTAGACTTTCCCACAGCTGCGCTCCCACTTGGAATGTAGTAAGCACCCAATTAATGTTGGCCATTTATATGACTATTAGAGTCATAATTACTAGGATTAAAATGCTAACACTATCCTGTATCTTTCAGGCCTAAAGCTAGGAAGCCTGCTGTCTTAGTCAGCTCTGGCTGCTAGAACAAAATGCCATAGGCTGGGTGGCTTAAACAGTACTTCTTTCGCACAGCTCTGGAGGCTGGGAAATGCAAGACCAGTGTACTGGCAGATCTGGTTCCTGGTGAGGTCCCCTTCTGTCTTGCAGACACAGGGTGCTCCTCACATGGTGGGGAGAAAATGACAGGATCAAGTCCTCTGATGTCTCTTCTTATCAGGACTCCAAGCTCCTGACCGCATCCAAACTTCATTCCCTTCCAAAGGTCCCATCTCCAAATACCATCACATTGGGAGTTAGGGGTTCAACACATGAATATTGCGGGGAACACAATTCAGTATGTAGAATTCAGCCCCTGCCCTTCCCAAAGTCACATCCTCCCATGTGAAATGCACTCATTTCATCCCAAAGGTTCCAGAAGCCTTAACTCATCCCAGCATCCGCTTGAAGCCCAGGGTCCAAAGTCTCAGTTAAATATCATCTGAACCACGTATGGACGAGACTGGAGATAGGATCCTGACCCTGAGGCAAAATTCCTCTCCAGCTGGAACCTGTGAAACCAGACAAGTCATGTGCCTACAAAATACAGAGGTGGGGTAAGTATAGGATAGATGTTCCCATTTCAAAAGGGGGAAACAGAACCAAGGGAGATGGATCCCAAACAAGGTAAATTCCATTAGATCGTAAGGCTGAGGAATAATCCTCTTTGGGTCAGTGCTTTGCCCTCTAGAGCCACGGAGTGACCGCACCACCTCACAGCGATGCTGAGACAGTGTGGGGTGAGATGCCCTGCCCACTGGGCTGCCCAGGGCCTGGGCCCAGCTCTTTCTCAGAGGTCCCTCCCCTGAGGCACTGGGTGCCGGGATCCTAACCACGGATCTGATAGTCAGAATCCAGGCTGACGTATCAGTGGGTGCTTATCAGGATTAGTATTTTGAACCATATTCTTATTTCTTTGGAAGTGGGCTCTGATTTATCTCTATTGGCCTAAACTTGAACCATGGGAATTTCAAGTTCACCTGCAAGGAGAAACTGCACCCTGGTAAATGTTCCAGATGTTGGGGAAAAATCAGAAAGGGCAAACGTTAGTACTCCACCATCGTCTTTAGGTTTCATACAACATTTGGTAGCCCTCTGCTTGGCAGAAATGTACAAATACCTATCCCAAAGCATTGCTCAGTCTTTAAGAGACAAAACTTACATCCTTTGCTTTTCATAGCCTAGAACATATGACTGTTTCGTATTCTCTACCTGATGATATATTACCCCATGATATTTGTCTCTCAGGCAGAATACAGCAAACTTTTTTTTTTTAAGATTTTATTTATTTATTTGACAGAGGGAGAGAGCACAAGCAGGGGGAGCTGCAGAGGGAGAGGGAGAAGCCTGATTCGGGGCTCAATCCCAGGACCCCGGGATCATGACCTGAGCCGAAGGCAAACACTTAACCAACTGAGCCACCCAGGCACCCCTACATCAAACATTTTTAATCCCTTTCTTTGACATATACCATATACCTCATGAATAATTAAGTTATGATTCACAATTGGCCAGTTTTTCTTTGCTTTTCTCCTTCACAGACTTCAAAGGTAGAAGGTGAGGCTAGTGGGAAGCATCGATCTGAATTATCTTATCACTCAATATATGTTTACGCTAAGAGAATTTCATTCTTTAGCCTGATGAGAGATGGCCAATCTTCAGCTTCAAAGCTTTAAAGTCTTTAACGAATCCTTGCTCACTTCAACCCATAATTCCGAATTCCACCTGTACCTGCTCACTCATCTGAGTCGGACTGCACACAGTTACTTCAACCCTCACTAACCAAGACTGCATCCTCCTACCCAGCAAAGTTATGCAAGTGGAGGCCAGATTTTCCAAGGTCAAAACACAGACTTTCTATAGAAGCAGGACAGGGTACGAGTGCATAGGGAAATTGAGTCGGTTCAGTTTATGATAAAATCTGTAGTACGTGCTCTTTACTAAATCTTTTGTTCCGTGACTTGGTTTTTAATAGCAAAAGACTAAGCGAAAACAAACATTAGAACACACATCAATTCCTCAACACATCAATTCCACTCTTTAAGGCAAAAGTTAAGTGAATTACTGAATTGAATCCAATTACGGTGGCAAGTAAAACAAAGCATACTTTAGAAATGTGTTGCAGACATTCATTTAGTATTAATTATGGACATATTTGGCCTTGAATAGGTCATGTTCAGTAATTATTTTATGAGACTTTTGGATCTGATTTAACTTCCCTCGTCTAGTTCCTTTAATCCATTGTTCTTCATAGGAAAAAAAGATGTGTTTGGTGCCCATGAAGAGGATTAAATTAACTTTTCTGCAAATCCAAGTTGGCCTCGGGCCTCCGGGTCACCCTTTGGTAGGGATCCCTGTAGGGGATGTTGTTGACACTTGTTTGCCGGGGAACTGTTCTTGAGCTAGGCCCAAGGCACAACACATAACCTGCCACCCTCTTAGACAAGTGGAAGATTGGTACAAGCCTCAGTGCTGTCCCCTAGGAATAGCCGATGAGTACCTTCCTATAGGATCGTCATGCAGAGTAAATGCGTTTATTCACAGAGAATGCTTAGAACAATGTCTGGCACCGAGGAAGCATTCAGCAAGCGATAGTTTGTTATTATTATTTTTTAAAGATTTTATTTATTTATTTGAGAGAGAGAGAATGAGAGACAGAGTGCATGAGAGGGAGGAGGGTCAGAGGGAGAAGCAGACTCCCTGCTGAGCAGGGAGCCCGATGCGGGACTCGATCCAGGGACTCCAGGATCATGACCTGAGCCGAAGGCAGTCGCTTAACCAACTGAGCCACCCAGGCGCCCCGCGATAGTTTATTATTTAGTTAAATAAAGGTAGCGCTACAGAGATCACTGCATCAAATTCAAAACAAACTTTTCTCTGTACAACCAAGAAAAAAATATTTCAGGGCCGGGGTTAGGTTCTAAATGAGTGTGTGGCTAAAGCTGAGGAAGGGAGTTGTAGAGAAGGAAAGATGGGGAGAAAGAAAACAGACATAAATTTAAGGAAGGAGGAATTTACATCATCTGTGGTGGTATCTTTTTGATAGAACAAGGCTGGGCTTATTGCATCCCATTCATTCACCACGCTGAGTTTTCTAAGAAGATTGTTCAGAAAGGCAAAGTTCAATTCCACTGTCTTCTCAAAATAATTGTGTTCATCAAGCCATGTATCCCTTACTAAATCTGTGCTAAGTCACTTCGTTAATCAGGAGATCCCATTTTCTCACCCACTCTTTCCCACCATCCCAATATAAAAACCTTTACATAGAGCTTGGTAATGCCTAACATTCCATTAACAGAGGGGAGAAACTTCCCTTTCACAAAAAGGCCCTGTGCTTGATGTTCAAGTGCCTCTGATCCTCTCTAACTTTAAAATTCAAATTAAATTATGCATTGCTGAGTTCAGCAGTGGAGAACAGGTGCGCTGGGACTAAGGGGTGACCGAGGAGGAGAAATGCAACCCAGAGGGGGTAATTGGTGAATAAAAAATAATAATAAAAGCTAGGGGCCCAAAGACCAGTGTGTAGTCTTTAAGGGTGTTCAAGCTTTAGACCTGAGCAGCAGAATTGGTTGAATAGGAGTGGGAAGGTGCCAAAGTATAAAGCCAGGATTAAATTAGATTTGTGTGTAAGTTAAGAGAATTGCATCTGGTTGTCCATCCTCTAGGGACAAAATGGGTACAAGAGGGATGAGTTCTACTAATTCCACAGGGAGAGGGCAGTTGTGTCCAGAGAGCAGATCTTGCTAGTAATCAGTCCATAAGAGTCAACAAAAATGAGGCTTCTGAACCTTCTTCCTTAAACTAAGCCCCCGGAGTCCCCCTCAGTGGGTGACTAATAGAAACTGTGGGGCTTGCTGCAGCTTGTTCTTCTAGAATCAGTAAGAACAAAGGATTTACCTAAATTCTTCCCTGCCCCCCGTACTTCACCTCATTAACTGCAAACTGCATTTGGCCACCCACAAATGTTGGAACCACTTGGCAGGCAGTCCAGTATTGGTGTGTATGCCATGAGGAGGTTCTTCTGTCAATATGTGTTAGAGTCCCAATTAATATTCATGCAATGTTCAATTAATATGTTTAATATTTAATATATTATTTAATTTTTAATTTAATTAATTTATTTTTTATTTAATTCATTAATATTTAATACTAATCCCAAGAATATCTGTGGTTTTTAATGTTTTCAGACTTCTTTCATAGCTAGTTTTTTATTCCATAAAAATTTTTTGTATGTTTTTATTTAATTCCAGGATAGTTAACATACTGTGTTTCAGCTGTACAATATATTGATTCACCACTCCCATACAACACCCAGTGCTCATTACAACAAGTGCCCTCCTTAATCCCCATCACCTATTTCCCCCATGCCCCCACCCACCTCTCCTCTGGCAACCATCAGTTTGTTCTCTATAGTTAAGAGTCTGTTTCTTGATTTGTCTCTCTCTCTCTCATTCTCTCTATTTTTGTTCGTTTGTTTTGTCTCTTAATTTCCATATATGAATGAAATCATATAGTATTTGTCTTTCTCTGATTGACTTATTTTGCTTAGCATTATACTCTTTAGCTCCATCCATGTTGTTGCAAATGGCAAGATTTCGTTCTTTTTTTATGGCTGAATAATATTCCATTGTATGTATATACCACTTCCTCTTTATTCATTCATCTATCAGTGGACACTTGGGCTGCTTCCATAATTTGGCTATTGTAAATGATGCTGCTATAAATGTAGGGGTGCATATGTCCCTTCTAATTAGTGTTTTTATATCCTTTGGATAAATACCCAGTGTGCAATTCCTGGATCATAGGGTAGGTCTATTTTTAACTTTTTGAGGAACCTCCGTATTGTTTTCCACAGTGGCTGCACCAGTTTGCATTCCCACCAATAGGGTTCCTTTTCCTCCATATCCTCACCAACAATTGTTGTTTCATCCCATGAAAATTTAATATCAGTGTGTTGGGCAAGGAAATGTATCTTCTTATAAGTAAGTAAAATTCAAACCTTAGGTATTTGTCACTTCCTTCAAAACAGAAAATAAAAATAGATGGTCACATCCAAAATACCTCTCTAGTGCAGAAGAGCATACCGTACCCCAGCCTACAGAATCAGAGGTGAAGCAGAGCAGGAAAATGACTGCATTTCTGGTCCAATGCCACGGAAGAGAAGATGTGAAGCAAAAGTCGTGTAAGGCCTGAGGGCCGTGCATAGGGCCTTTGAAAGACAAGGTGTGAAACTTTGGTGAACAAATGGAATCTTCCTTAGGAAGAAGTACCAGTTAATGAGCAGCCATACCTTAAACTCAAATTTTCAAGCCCAGCAAGGTCTGTCAGGTAGTTATGAGTTCTCCAGTGTTACATATAAATAAACCAGGGGTCAGGAGATGGAGTGATTTACTTAAAGTCATGGCTGGTATGTGCCAGAACCAAGATCTGGGCTTAGGCCAGACTGGTTGAAAAGCTAGGCTTTTTCCACCATACCATGTTGCTGAAGCAAAAACTTGGCTTCTCTGGTGATTCAATTGGGCTTCCTTTAGGTTGCAGACATTCCATTTCTATATTCATCACCCCATATTTTATGATATTCATCAACCTCAGTCAACTTGCACATAGATTGCATGGAAATGTTTCTTTTAAAAGGCTGTTGTAAATAAAAGGATCTGCAATGCTTATCTTGTTTGTTGACAGACTATAAATAGATCCTCATTGAGTTGCAAATGTAATGCCATGTTCTAGAAACAATATGAAAATATGATAATTTGTTGGTTTTCCACATTGTTGCCTTTACTTCTATTCCTAAGTGTTCCTCCAGAAGAGCGCCAGGTGAGGGTTAGGCTCGTGATAATGAGCCAACCACAGGAATATCTTCCATGACACACTATTGAGTTGGTTATGGCTTCTTAACATTCATCTCCCACTGGCTCCAATTGGGAAGCTGGGCTGGGAGAGGAAGGGCACTGAAGAGCCAGTAGGTTCTTCAAATGAGGAAGCAGCTGCCCCCTTTTTCATGCAGTGAGCTTGCAGAGCCTCAGTGCGTGGATTAGAGAATTTAAACCTTAGCAATGCAGCCTTTTATTTCTTTAAGAACACTACACCCATCTGTTGGCCTCATGCACAGGCAGCTGCGCTAGGGCCTGAGTATCAACATTCTTAATGTCAAGGGGTTGTAAAATTTTGCTTTTGTGACAAGAAGTCTTCGGGGCCATAATTAACAGAGTTGGGAATTTCAACCCAAATATTATAACTTCTTTAAAAACTATGCCATCTGCTAGCCTTATGTCCTCAATTGAGCTTGAGTCCTTGAAAACAGCAGGGGGAAAAAAAAATCACAAAACTTAATTGTGAGTTTGATTTGGGGGAGGGGGGCATGCAGGATGGTGAGAGAGGAGGGTGGGCATTGTTAACAATTTACAAAGGAAGTGAGCAGAACTCTTATAGTTGGATTTGCATTCTGCTTTTTAAATTCTTCTCACTAGAAGGAGGGTTATAGGTTTGGAGAACACGGATTTACTGTGATATAATTAACAGAGCTTATGCTTTTGTTATTGCTGCTGGGTCCTTCTTCCCTTCCTCCCCGTTCACCTCATTTCTTTCCAGCCTTCCCCAGGTTTGCAAAGCAGCTGCGTTTCTGTATGTCGTATGGTAATGTGAATAAGCCTCACCCTGATACTTCTTTTGGCCAAGGTGGGAGGAAGTTCCAATAAAATGTCAAAAGTATAGAATCTAGCTATGTTACATGGGTATCCTTCCAGTCTCTTTTTCTGTATGTCTAGCTTTTTTCGTTCTTCCAGAATTGAGATATCAGTCCACCTATGGCAGCGACCAAATATATAAAGATGAATAAGACATAGTGATAAACCACATAATAGTTAAACAGATTATTTCAACCCAGGATGATAATGCTACAATTAAGGAGGGCTCAGAGTACCATAAATGAAAGAGCCACTGAGTCCAGGATAAGCAATTCAAGAAAGACTGCTCAGAGGAGGTGTCACCTGAACTAAAGGATTTGGAGTTGGTTTGGTGACAAAGGGCCAAGAGGGCATTCCAGATCAAAGGAACAAGTGGATCCTAGAGTAGGAGCGAATTGACAACGGCTCAGAATTGCAAGACCTGGAAAGGCCACGTTGGAGGCTCTAAGTCTGAGGAGAGGCCAAGTCTAGAAAGCTCTGCTAAAGAGCTTCGAAGTTATCCTTTAGAAAACAGAAGCATTTTAACATGACATTAAGTTGCCATTTAGATAGGTGACACCAGAGGCAGTGGGAAGCTTGAATTTGAGAGAGATCACACCAGAGTCTGCAAGACCAGTCCGGAGATGAGAATTAATCCAAATGGGCAGAAAATAAGAGAAGAGAAGAAAATCCAGTCTGTTTGGTGGGTTAAGTGGACTAGGTGATTGTTGTTTGCATGTAGGAATTGCAAGAGAAAGTGTTCTCTCTAGATCACCACCATGAGGGAGGTGATAAAGACCTAACTCATTTAGACAAAGCAAGAGATGGAGTTTGTCTTGATATAGGGAGGGGAGGCAAAAGCTGAGTTCAGCTCTCTAGGTTTCATATGTAGGGTCTACTATGCACAGAAGAAATGCTGCTTAAGTTCAGAAAGAGGATGAGGGATAGAGGTGCAAATGTAGACTCTATCTGCATGGAAGTAAAAACCAGGACTGTGGGGGAGACAATCCAGAGTGTACAGAGGGAGAAGATTTGCAGACAGCAAAGCCCGGGCTCATGCTCCAGAAGTCTCCATACTGTCAAATATTGTGGTCAACATGTTGAAGGGTCTCCCTAAAAACCGGTGTAGTCATAAATCAAGATGTACCCGCACTCAAAGTACAATAGACAACTTCTGAGTCAATCTTTCCTCAAAGGTCATTCCCACTGGGTTAGCTACTTGAATGAGTCATCTGTTTGTTCATCAAATCTCTATTAAGCACCACAAGGCAGGCAAGAGTTCAAGAAACTGTGGGTGACTATATGAATGTAATGGTTGTTAATATTAAAATATTTCTGTACCAGATGGCATATAAACAGTGGTTTTCAGCTAGGGTGATTTTGCCTCCCAGGAGATGTCTGACAATATCTGGAGATATTTCTGGTTGTCACAGCTGAGGGCGAAGTGACAATGGAACCTAGTGGATATAAACCAGAGATGCAGTTACACCTTCTACAATGCACAGCACAGCTCCCAACAACAAAAAATTATTAGTCCCAAAATGTCAAGCGTTCAGAACCCGTGGTGTGTAGTCACTGTTACAAGTCCCCTGAGAGCTTCCCATCCCTCCTCTGCCTCTCACTTGGCTCACCCCCCCCCCCCCACCTCCTCAGGATCCAGCATCTAAAGGGTTCACATCTGTTCCTAAAGGGCCTTGCAGGACTTTGTTCCGCTTAATGGCTCAGGTCTATTCTGATTGGCCAGTGTCCTGGCCTTATCAGTTGTTAAATATTTGGAATATTTTATAAATATTTATAAAATATGGTCTTTCTCATCACTAAGTTTACCTAAAGCATCTTAGTGATGATACTGACCAGAGTTACTTCCTCTAAGAAAGATCAAACCTTCTACTAAATAATATGTATCACCACAAAAATGAAGAATTGATGCACCCAGCAATTTGTGAGGAGTTGGGAAACACATAAATTAGCCATATAATAACATGATTGTTGCTAACATAAAGGAATATCTGGAATAACTTTGAGAAGTTTAGGAGGGAATGACCTGGACCTACATATCTTATACCAAAGCATATTAAAGTGTAAAGATTTAAACAATGTTCAAAAAGATATTTTCAACATAGTGGATGATAACAGGAAAGAAATTTCCTTAAACAGTCGTTGAGCCGATAATTTTCCACCCTTAACCATTTATATAAATTGCATTAAATGTAAGGTACAAATACCATTTGGATAGGCAGCACATTTTTAAGTCTTTCATATAAACACTTTTAAAAAATCAACTATCCCAAAGAAATTACATAGCAAAGAAAGTCTGTTTTGAATATGTTGTTTCTTTCAGAACATCTTCACATATTGACATGGTTAGTTACTAAAGATAAACATAAATTATTAATCAGCCACCTACAGTGTTGCTTTCTGTTCTGTGCTACTGGGAATTAAGTAACTGAATTATGCTTATTAAAATGCACTGTAAATTAGAAAAACGGTTTTGTAAAGACTTACAATTTTCATGGTCATACAACTTAAAACAGAGTAGCATGCCTGTCAATTTAACAGCCCTCAAAGTTCCCCTCCGGTTCACCAGAGCATCCAGAGCTAAATAGATGACATTAGCATGAAAGAAGTCTCCCGCACCCCTCCAGGATTTCGGATTTTTTTAGCCAACAATGTCAGTGTTGTAACTATACACCACTCACATAATGTATAAGCCAGTGCCGCCTTCACGGTATACTTCAATTCCTTTTGTTACATTAATTTTCCGCAGGAAGACGCTATCACAAGAAAATGAGGTTGGACCATTTTCTACATAAGATTTCAGCCAACGCTTGCCTGCAAGTGTCACTCAAGAATTGACTTTAAAAATCAAATGAGATAACAGAACCAAAGTGCTTTAACAAGCATAGAATAAAAAGTTTCAAAAAGCGTCTTCCCATTGTGGCTCATCCACATGGCACTGATGCCAGTCAACTTCCTCAAGGTTAGAGACTCTCTCTGTTTCTTTTACTCCAAGCGCACTTGGTGCCAGCTACGGAGGGGGCCGCTTGAAAGCTGCCTTGAAAGCCATCAGCTCTTGGGCTGATTTGCAGACAACAAAGCCCGGGCTCATGCTCCCGAAGCCTCCCCAGTGTCAAATATTGTGGTCAACATGTTGAAGGGTGGCTCAGTCAGTTAAGTGGCTGCCTTCGGCTCTGCTCATGATCTCAGGGTCCAGGGATCGAGCCCCGCTTTGGGAATCCCTGCTCAGTGGGGAGTCTGCTTCTCCTTCTCCTTCTGCCTGCCACTCCCCCTGCGCTCTCTCTCTCTGTCAAATAAATAAATAAAATCTTTTAAAAAAAAAGGAAGTAATCATCTCTGGTAATCAATTCCTGCAGCCGGTCACTGATTAAAAAAAAAAAAACAACACAGTCGATGCTTACCCATTATTGTTAACAGAAACAACAACAACAAAAATGTATAAAGTGAAAAACAAGAATCTTTACTCTCACTGTCACTGAGGAAATCAAATCTTTAGAACAGCACAGGCTTGGTTTGGCACAAGGAAAGCCACAAAGAACCAGATGTGTATTGCCCTTATGATAATAACATGATTTATTGCCATCTGAAACCCCACCTGCTAGAATGGCCTTTGATTTGGCAGCTTTTTTCCTCGAGAAGCAAATCTTCATGTTAGCTTTAATTCAGTGTTGACTCACGGAGTACCTGTATTATGTGCAAGGTTCTGTTCTGGACCACAATTGGTTCGGCATTTCGAACTTTCTCATGGATGCCGGGATGTTGCCCACAGGGCCAAAATGCATAGTGTGTGGTCTAAAGGACAATGGCTCTGGAAATCAGGCAGGTAACACCAGGCTCTATCCCAGGGCACCTACACGAGAGCTGACCCCACTCCTGTCCAGGTAGTTCTTGAACTACACTAAAGGTTTAGATTCACTTGGAACAAAGAGGTCCATGGTAAATGCTTACTAAATACTTGTTAAATGAATGAATTTCATCTTTTTAAATTTAGGGAACTTTCACTTATTTTATAAGACACCTTAGACCTAATGCATACTATTTTTTTTTTCTTTTTTCTTTTTTTTTTTTTAGAATGAGAGACAGAGAGCATGAGAGGGAGGAGGGTCAGAGGGAGAAGCAGACTCCCTGCCGAGCAGGGAGCCCGATGCGGGACTCGATCCCGGGACTCCAGGACCATGACCTGAGCCGAAGGCAGTCGCTTAACCAACTGAACCACCCAGGCGCCCCAATCTTTTCTTTTTTTTTTAAAGATTTTATTTATTTATTTGAGACAGAGAATGAGAGAGACAGAGAGCACATGAGAGGGGGGAGGGTCAGAGGGAGAAGCAGGCCCCCCGCCGAGCAGGGAGCCCGATGCGGGACTCGATCCCTGGACTCCGGGATCATGACCTGAGCCGAAGGCAGTCGCCCAACCAACTGAGCCACCCAGGCGCCCTAATGCATACTATTGATTCACTTAATTCCCTTGAAATTTTAAGGACTTTACTTTTATACCCATGCATGCACATACACACACAAATTCCAGATGGAAAAGAATCTGTTCTGTGAAATGCTCTTATTGTGTCTTACAAATAAATGATGGTTTGTATTGAGATGCAAAATTTTTATAATGGCTAGAGAAATCCAATTTTTCTAACGTTTCAGAGCTTCAAAAGACTTCAAATGTCTAAATCCTTTGAGTCTCAACTACTAAAAATGAATACTACCACACATGAAAAGTCAATGACTGGATACTTCTATGAGAATAAAAACTGGAGCACCCCTAAACTTGCATTGTTCAACATCTATTGAGAATCTACTTCATCAGAATTTTATTCTCTTTAATTCTATTTCTACATCTGTCAAGTACGGCATAAGTTTGTTGTTAGGAGTAAATGAAACAGTGCATGCAAAGGAATGAGTACATTTGTTTTTAAGCTAGATCTCATTAGAATTTTTTTTTTAAGATTTTATTTATTTATTTGAGAGAGAGAGAATGAGAGACAGAGAGCACGAGAGGGAAGAGGGCAGAGGGAGAAGCAGACCCCCCGCCGAGCAGGGAGCCCGATGCAGGACTCGATCCCGGGACTCCAGGATCATGACCTGAGCAGAAGGCAGTCGCCTAACCAACTGAGCCACCCAGGTGCCCCCATTAGAATTTTTTTTATTGCTTTTAGAGGAAGAAATACTTTTAAAATGATAATGGTAAGCATTGATAACGATTTTGTGAAATTTCCTCTTTTTATAGATTAGTAGTGAGAAACTCTTGAAAATATTCCCATACTTTGACCCAACAATTTCAGGATAAAATTGTTTTCTAAGGAAAACATCTAGAGGTCTACATAAGAATGTTGAAATTAGTATTAGTTATGAAAACAAACTGTAAATAACCAAAATTCCCAACCATAAAGAAAATTTAATTCAATTATAGAACATTCATACAACGGAATATGAGGAATGAAACATTAGAAAAATTGGATTTCTCTAACCATTATAATAATTTTGCCTCTCAATACAAACCATCATTTGTATGATACAATAAGAGCATTTCTATAAAATAGATTCTTTGAGCAATGAGGAATGAGGAATTTATTCACAAATTGAATTTTAAAGCTTGGAAGGACCCCAGACCTCTTTGGTTTAGAAATGAGAAAATTAAGCCTCAGAGAGGGTAAACTGAAGAAAGTCACGCAGCTTGTCAGGGGAAGACCCAGAATCAAAACCTGGGTCTCAAGACATCCAGCTCAGTGCTATTTCCATAGAATTATACTAGAGTATGAACTAAACTAACTCTGAAATACTTAATAGTAAATTTTGTGTCATAAAACCCACCATAAAGTTCTACCCTCAAGCTAAGCCACTCAACAACAACAACAAAAGATATCTTATTTTGGATTGTAATGCAAGCCTCAACTGTGACTAATTTGATTTATTTTCCAGATTGATTATCATAGATGCTTTTCCACAGGCTTTCTCATGGAAATAGGAGCTAAATATGAACACTCATTAATCTTTTTCTTATATCTGAGAAGGAATTTTAATAGAACCGCTAGCTATCACATCAAGCATCCTGAGTTCTTCTACATTGTCTTCCCATCACTGAGATTGTGAGTCCTTGAGAATAACCTGGTGCCCAACTCTGGGGAGGGCTGTCACAGGAAGTGGGCAAGCACCTGCGAACAGCGGGTGGGGGGGCCTGTTTCAGCTTTTCTACACTTGCCTCTCCTCCCTTCCAAGGCCTTCTCTACCTAAATGATTCCCAAAGCTGGCTGGTTCATCAGGACCAACTGGGGCACTTGTATGTTTGTTTAAAAAGAACTTCTTTGTGTATTTTCATTTTTTAGCCTTTTATTATAGACATTTTCAAACATACACAAAAGGAGAAATCACAGTAGAATGAATGCCACCATGTCCCCACCTTGGTTCAACAAGCCAGCCACATTTTGTCCGTATTTTCTTATTTATCTTTCCCCCATTTTTTTTGCCCCCTTCTGTTTTTTTAAAAGCAAATTCCAGTCACTATATCATTTCACCTACAGAGATAGTTACATATATCTAACAGATAAGGACTTTCTGAACAAAAAACATAATCATAGTGTCATGCTCACGGCTTGACAAATTAGCAGCAAATCCTTAATATCATCTAACACCCAGTTTGTGTTCGATTTTCCCAGATTTTTTTAAGATGTATTTTAAAGTTGGTTTGTTTGAATCAAAATCCAAACAAGATCCTAAAAATGTATTTGGTTGACATGTTTTCTCAGCTTCTTTAGATATGTACTGTCTCCCTGTCCCCGCTCTCATTTTCTTTATGCCATTTGTTTGTTGAGAAATGGGTTATTCTGTCTTTGAAGATTTCCCTTATTCTGAATTTGGCAGATTGTATCCTCAAGGTATCAATTTATATGTTCCTCTTTCCCTCGTGTTTCTTATAAACTGGTAGATCAAGATGCTTAATTAGATTCAGGCTCAATTTTTTGAGACACGAATACTGCATAGGAGATACTTAATGTCTGATTGTTGCATTTTTAGTGATAAGATTGATCCATGGGTTCAGATATTATCAGGCTGCTCCATCCCTTATAAAGTTTTCCCCTTAAGTTTCTACATGATGGTTTTAGGAGCCTTTGTTTATTACTGCCTAGATCCATTATTTTATTAAAGTTTGCAAAATGAACATTCTCATATTCTATTATTTCTTCTGCATTTTATTTGTTTATTAATTAATTCACTCATTTATTTTCAGTTTTATGGAGATATCAGTAACATATCACACCGAATAAATTTGAAGTGTACAGCATAATGACTTGACAGGCATATATTGCAAAATGACATGCATTTATTGCAGTAAGTCTCATCCAAACTCATTACCTCCTATATTTACAACTTTTTTTCTTGCGATGAGAACTTTTAGGATCTGCCCTCTCAGCAACTTTCAAATACACCATCTAGCAGCACTGACTGTAATCATGTTGTACGCTATGTCCCCAGTACTTATCTATCTTATAACTGAGGTTTTTACCTTTTGACCATCCTCACCCATTCTCACCACCCCCACCCCTGCCTCTCGTAACCACAGTTAATTTTTTGGAGTATCACTATTAACTTAGGAATTTTTATTTTATATATTTGATGTGGTGCAATCCATTGTACTTCTTTTCGCTGCTGAAACTATCATGTCTTTGGCCAACAGGCACTTTCCAATTGGCACCTGTGTCCTTTTGACAAGGCCCCGGTTTGGCAGCCTCCTTACTTTCTGACACAAGATGCCCTCAGAATCATCATCTCTACCACCTGTGCTGCAGATCTGGAGTTGCAGACCCTGCTTATGTGCCTCCCTGGATTTGCTTGGCTGTAAGTTTTTGGCTCGATGCTACTGAAGGCCATCCAAGAAGGCCAAGCTGGCATTAAAGCGCAGAGAGGCTCTGGTGAGGACAGGCTCAGTAAGTTTCATCAGCAGCTGCATGGTGGAGGCCCATCACTGGAGCGCACTGCCTCATTGGGCTCCCGGTCCTCCAAGTCACTGGGGGCATGACCCCACAGCTCCTCACCTTATGCCTCAGACCGCATGCCTCTACCCTCCCACCTGGACTTTCGAGGTCATCACTCAAGTGCACCTGCTCACGTAGCTGGCCTCGAGGCTGCAGGCTACCCACAGTGGTGTCATAAATTGCGCCTGCTCACAAGTTTGCCTTGCCTCCTGTGGCTCTGTTACCCAGGATGCTTGAGGGGCCTCAGTTAGAGAACCAGGTACTCAGGCAAACTCTGACCAATGCAAGAAGGGAGAAGGGAAGGAGTTGGCAAATGCCTTACCCTTCCTCCTCCTTGACATTGTTCCAAGATGCAGTGGTTCCATATGGCCTCTCAGAAGATATCCCTCATGACCAGGCGACCAGCTGTGTCTTCTAGTGGAACTGCAGCTCGTTGGTGATACACTATCTTGTATTTACTTCCCTCCTTTTTCTGCTTCTTCTCTGTTTTATTTTTATTCTTGCTTCCCTGGGTTGCAACCCTTACACACACACATCAATTAAGAGTTGGCATATAGGTTTGAGTGATACAAATATACTAATATTTTAATAAATGCCAGAAAAACATTGTCAATTAAGAACACAATTATCTTTAAAAGAAAACCTGTAAAAGGTTATCATTACAACAATTTCAGTTTGAAAGATACCAGTTGCCAAAATAATGTTCTCCCAGGCTTTGCATCTCCATATCCTACACCTTGAGTAGGAGTTATGGTACATACTTTGGGTAGAAGTCATACACACCCAGGGAACACAAATACTCTTAGCACAGCTATGAGGAAATCTTTAACACATGCCAACTTGTAAATGAAACTCAAAACCCAAGGCTCAGTAGGGTAACTCTGTAACTGGGTTGCTCTTCTTCTAACAGATCCACATAAGTTTATAATACTTGCGCAAATCAATTTTTATATAATGTTATTACTTTTGTTAATAATTTTGTATTTCTTGGTTTGCTTTGTTTTTAACACTTACTTACTGCTTTATATAATAGATAAAATGGACAATATCCAGCAGTGAAGAACAAATCCATAAGAGAAACTCTCAGTTGGTAGAGATTTGGGGGATTGTGATTCCTTGAAGATAACAGTAATTGTAGGAAGCTTTAAAAAAGAAAGAAAGAAAGAAAAGTAAAGATTCTCTGCCTTTTATTTGGAAAACTCAGATTTGATAGGATCCGAGGTGGGACCTGGAAAATTGGGCTTCCCCAAAGCTCTCCAGATTATTCTGATGTGCTATAGGGTTTTGAAGGCAATGCTATACCTTTGCCTTCCTCCTGAAGGGAAGGGAAGGAGTGGGTGAAGGAGTGGGTGAGAAATAATCACACCCACCCCAGTTGTTCTCTTTTCTTGTCTTCACTTAAACCAAAATGAGGGGAAATTGGGCATCAAGTATAATCTCTCAAAGCCTGTCCGAGCATTTCTACCGATTTCAAATCAAATCAAATTTTCCAACCAAGTAAGTGAAACAGCATTCAAGAAAAAGGAGATAACGGGTCCTGAATGCTTACTGACACTACACTGCTTGAGATCTGTCCGTGTTTAACATACAAGGCCAACCCGCAAATAGTCTGAACTGCTTATTTCTATTGTTTTGGTTTTTTAATCTGAGAATCTCAAAATCCCAGCCTTACTCACCTGCCACCCGCCGAAAGCTGCTGGACCCAAGGAGCTGTCAATAAACCAGCACTTTTCTTTAAAAGATACTTTTTGTTGTGCTGAACAACTCCAACCATAAAGGAAAGCAAGTAGGACAGCACATCCACTAGATTTGACATCTATTCTTCTTCTGTTTTTTAAGAAACAAAAACTTCATAGATATAGAATAAGCTCTCTATTCTCTACCCCTCAATATCATTCTTTTCACTCTTCTCTGAGAAGTAACCACTTCTCTGAATGTGGAATTTATTATTTAATCACATTATAATAGTTTCACTACATACATATCCATAAGGAACATGGACTAATATTTGGCATTTTCTAAAATTTCTGTAAGTTATATTATGCTGTATGTAGCTTTTTGCAGGGAGGGTTTTTTCTTTAACCTTGTTTTTAAGATTTATATATTCGTATAGAAGGCGATTGTTCACTCCATTTAACTTTTATTCCACTCTCTGAATATTTTACAATTTATTTATTCTTTTTAAAGAATCTTTAGATCATCTCCAAATGTCCCTATTAAAACAACGCCACAATGAACGGATATGCATTGGTCAGCTTATGCTGGGGTAACAAACAACCCCCAAATCTCAGAGGCTTCCAACACAAAACACTTATTTTTCTATCACTGGGACAGTGGTTCAGCTACAGCTCCATTCTAAGACCAGGGCAGGAGAGCGCCCAGAAAAGGAAGAGAGGGGTGCCTGGGGGCTCAGACGTTAAGCGTCTGCCTTCGGCTCAGGTCATGATCCCAGGGTCCTGGGACCGAGCCCTGCATCAGGCTCTCTGCTCTGCGGGAGGCCTGCTTCTCCCTCTCCCACTCCCCCTGCTTGTGTTCCCTCTCTCGCTGTGTCTCTCTCTGTCAAATAAATAAAATCATTTTTTAAAAAAAGGGGGCGGGGGAGAGAAAAACAAGGGGCGGGGCTCGCTCCTCGCTCTGAGCATGTGCACTCCCTTTCCTGCGCTCCTATTCACAGCAAGAGCAGCCTCAGCAACCCCTGGAAGCTTGTTGGAAATGCAGATTCTCAGGCCCCAACCCCAACCTACTGAATTGGAAGCTCTGAGGGTGCAGTCCAGCAGTCTGTGTTTCAACAAGCTCATAGTGGCTCTGATACCTGATAAAAGTTTGAGAACCACCAGCACAGAAGAATAAAGAACAGTTATTAACATCCTACGGGAGGTTCCCTTTAATTTCCTTAAGGTAGGTGAACGGATGGATGTTTATCAAACAATGGGATTCTTTTGTACATTATGGATTACATTATAAAGTATTCAAATTGTATAAACTATGAAACATGAAGAGAAACCAAGAGATGCTACACTACCTATCGACATATTTATAAATAATCTTGATTGATGTGATAACGGAGTGTATTGCTCTTGATTTATAGGAAGATTCTACTTTGATTTATGCTTTTGTTTTTATTACCACTGACCTTTGTGTGATCCCATTTTGTGAGGAAGTTCTTTGGATCAGAGTACTACAATATTGGTCTCTAAATGAATACTTCCACTGGAGTTCATTTTCTGGCTAATTTGCATCCAAATGGCCCTATCTGAAACACTGATAACAGGGCTAAAGATAGTTTAAAAGGCCCAAGTCTTTGGAAGAAGCATATTAGAGTTCAGCATGAAGAGTTGTATTATGCTAGGAGATAAAATTTCCTATATAACAATTTTCTAATCCATGCTTTTAAAAGATATAAAACAGACTTTTAGGTTATTGCTCAAATAAATAGAAACTGAATACATTTTACAACAGTTAATAGATAACAAATATATTTTAAAAGGGAGAAAGTGGAAACCTATATTTGAGGACATGCTACGTTTCAGACTTTTTTGGGTACTTACACATGTTATTTCAATAATCTATCGGCTAAATATTATCATGGAAGTGTTTAGTTAGGAAAACTAAGGCTCTAAGCCGCGAAGTAACTTGTCCCATGTTACAAGTGGCAGCCTAAATCCCGTGTTCTTTCCTCTGTATCACTTGTATACTTCAACAAAACATTTTTTCCATGACGTTTCAATGAATAATGACTGGGTAGATGCATTAAAAAAGGAGTCTTGGCACATGGAAAGTGCAGCACGAGTTTAGCCAACCAAAGGGTCAAATCTGAGCCTAAAATAAAGTTAACTGGTAGGTGAGTTCATAGAATGTGTAAAAACATTCACCACTTTCTAACACTAAATGAAAAACATTCAAATTAGCTCTCTACATTTGGCTATGTAATCTTGTCCAAAAATGAATTAGTGCAGCATGTCAAGATAATGATTACAGTGGCACAATTTGTTCTGAAAAAGCTGCTTAATGAGAAAAGGCAAGGATTCATGGCCACTCTCCTGGATGCTGTGTCTGCCTTGTCCTTTCTCAAGAAGTATCGTGATCAGAGTCACTGTGTCCTCTGCATGAGGCCTGTCTGGGACGGCACAAGGAAAGGTGATACTCAGCAATCTAAATGCTATGCTGTTAATAATAACTCTTGCTTCCCATAGGAGCAGTGAAGCTGAAGTTTGACAGAATAAAGGGTTAAAATAAAATGCAATATGGAATAGAAGTTGCCTTTATAGTGGAATTCAAAAACTAACTTTTTATCCATTTCAGAAGAACATTAAACTTACAAAGAAAGAGTTTGGGGCATCCTGAAGATTTTCAGAAATGGATTTACTTGAATTGGTAGACTAAAGTCTACCAAAAAGTTAGTGTTTACTATATTTAAAACAGAAGCACTTACTATATTTAAAATATGCACTAAAATAAAAACACTATTAAAAAATTACTATTCAGCAGGAAGTATCTGGACCTAAAGGTAGTCCAGAATACATTCCCATCGCTAAACCTGTCCAAAATACATACACATAGTCTAAAGGCAAATTATATACATTTTTACTTAAATAGAACATTTCAGAAGCAGAACATTTCTGGGGGAAATAGGTATCCTTGTGTGTATATATATATATACACACACACATATATATACTATAATATATAATATAGTATATATAATCTTTATATCTTTCTATATAATATAATTTATATCATTATATATAATATATAATATATATAACCTTATCTATTATATATATAAATATCTTTGTATGTATTATATCTCTCTCCTTTATTCCAGACAAAATTTAGAAACCTATCTCTTTGTTGTCTCTTCATAGTGAAAATAAACAGACCATAGATGACAAATGTACAAGTTCAAAAAAGAAAAAGAAAAAAACAAACAGAGGTAAGCCAGTCACTTTGGCTTCTGTAGTCAAAGTATTTCATTCATTTCCAGAACATTTCATTTCATATCCAAGCAATATGATATCAGGGAGTCAGTGCCAAATGAAGCACAATGTAAACGTGTTTTATGGCAGACTGTTTAATCAAAATGCACTTTACCTCAGCGAATCATTAAGAGACATGATTAAGGAGGCTTTCCAAGAAAAAAAAAATCAAGAAATGTTAAAAATGAATAACCAGTAACTCCCATCAAACTAAAGATTGAGCAATGAGGTTTTTGATAGGTTTTTTGCATAAGCGCTATGCGCTGTGCGGTAGACATTAAATATTGAACCCCTAAAAGATCGTACTTCCTAGGAGCTGACCAGGTGGTCGTGGTAGCAATCTTGGAATATTATGCTATAAATGGTTTATGAGGTCGTGACAAAACTAGTTTTTCATAGGATCATTTCTAGTTATTATCTAAGATGTATAGGGCTTTAGAGAACCATTCCTTGAGCTCTTATAATATTCTCCCCAACACGGTGATGTCACCCACTTACACTGTTGGCTTGTCACTTCTCAACAATGTACTGAAGTGTAGAAGGGATCACTGAGATCCCTTGAAGCGCTCTCTCCAATGGTAAATCCTGCTGCAAGATAAAAGACAATTTTCTCCCCACTGTCACAGTTTTAACTTAACATGTTAAAATTAACATAGTAGACATCCAGGGTGTCTGGGTGGCTCAGTCGTTAAGCATCTGCCTTCGGCTCAGGTCGTGATCCCAGGGTCCTTGGATCGAGCCCCGCATCGGGCTCCCTGCTCAGTGGAGAGCCTGCTTCTCCCTCTCCTTCTCCTGCTTGTGCTCTCACTCTCTCTCTCTCTATGTATCTCAAATAAATAAATAAAATCTTAAAAAAAAAAACAAACCCATAATAAACATCCAATAAGCTAGCAAGTTCTTCCTTGAACTGGAGCTATTAGACCCTGGCCTGCCTCTGCCCTGTTACTGCAGGGAGAGTAATTATCTCACACTGAAATTGTTTTGTTTTGTTTTTTCCACTCACTATGAAATTTGGGGAGGGTATGAGCTGTCAAATTAGATGATGATCCCATTAACATAAATCTCTTCAACAGGATCCTTCAGTTCATTAATCTCCAATAAAGTAATCTATTTAGGACATTGTCAGAATAGCCTTGATCACTAAACACAATGGTATAATGCTCCCCCTGAGACTCACCCCACATTAAATTAATCTAGAGGGAATGTTTTTCTCCTGGTGTCTAAGCTTCCCTCCTAACCTCTTCTACCTCTGCAGTGCTGGAGAATTCCATAAATGCCAGCCATCCCGGACTCAGACTGTGCTATTTCCTAACATGATAGCAGAAAATGGGACAAGAACCCAGGATGTGTGTTGCCTGTCTCTGGTCCCATCATTTCACCATTAACTTTCACTTGCAGTTAGGGCTGCTAAATAAAAGAGTGAGTTGGCAGGAACCTCGTGTCTTTCACTTGCCCCTCTACCAGCTACCTTTCTGCACTGGGCTCTGTGTCCCAGAGATTGGGCCTTGTGGATTATATCAATGGCCTTCCTTGCTCTTTGGCTTCCCTGAGGAGCTCAGATGGAAACTGGGGGAGGGAGGCTAATGAAGCCAGGGTACTTGTTCCTCTGGTTCCCTCCCTGTGCAGTTACCTTGGGTTGCCTGTGTTCTTCAATGGCAAGTCACTTCTTTCTCAAGGTTCCTGGTTTCTCGGAACATCCCACTTCCCTCCTCCCTTCAGGCTATATTATATTACAAAGTAATAGTAATCAAAACACTATGGTACTTGCACAAAAACAGACCAATGGAACAGAACAGAAAGCCCAGAAATAAACCCAAGCATGCAGTGTTCACTCTTTATTCTTAATTTTATTTTTAAGTAATCTCCACAGCCAGCATGGGGCTCGAACCCATAACCCCGAGATCAAGAGTCGCATGCTCCACTGACCCAGCCAGCCAAGTGCCCCAGTGTTAACTAATTTTCAACGTGGACATCTAGAATATACAATGGGTAAAAGAGAGTGTCTTCAATAAATGGTGCTGGGGAAAACTAAATGTCTACATGCAAAAGAATGAAATTGGATCTTATCTTACACTGTACACAAAAATCTACTCCAAATGGGTTGAACACTTAAACATAAGACCTGGAACGGGTCAAAACACGGGGGGGGGGGTAGCTTCTTGACATTGGACTTGGCTATGATTTTTTGGATATGACATGAAAAGTACAAGCAACAAAAGCAAAAAATAAACAAGGGCTACATCAAACTAAAAAGCTTCTGCATGTCAAAGAAAACAAAATGAAAAAGCAACCTAAAGAATGGGAGAAGATATTTGCCAGCCATATATCTGATAAGGGGTTAGTATCCAAAATATATAAGGAACTCATACAACTGAATAGCAAGAATGATAATGATAATAAAAATAAGGTGGTTAAAAAATGGACGGAAGACTTGAGTAGACTTTTTTTTCAAAGAAGACATCCAGATGACCAGCAGACACATGAAAAGATGCTTGACATCCCTCATCACCAGGGAAATGCAAATCAAAACCACCGTGAGAGATCACTTCACACTTGTTAGGGTGGTCGTTATCAAAAAGACAAAAGATAACAAATGCGGTGAGGCTGTGGAGAAAAAAGAGGAGCCATTGGGTGCTGTTGGTGGGAATGTAAATTGGTGCAGTCACTATGGAAAACAGTATGGAGGTTTTCCTCCATAAAAATAAAAAGTAGAACCACCATATGATCCAGCAATCCCTCTTCTGGGCAGATAGCCAAAGGAAATTAAACCAATACCTCGGGCGCCTGGGTGGCTCAGTTGGTTAGGCGACTGCCTTCGGCTCAGGTCATGATCCTGGAGTCCTTGGATCGAGTCCCGCATCGGGCTCCCTGCTCGGCGGGGAGTCTGCTTCTCCCTCTGACCCCCCCCTCTCATGTACTCGCTCTCTCTCATTCTCTCTCTAATAAATAAATAAAATCTTAAAAAAAAAAAACAAAAAACCAATACCTCAAAGGGATATCTGCATGCCCATGTTTACTGCAATATTATTGGTAACAGCCAAGATATGGAAACAGCTTTAGTCTCCATTGATAGCTAAATGGATAAAGAAAGGGTGGTTTATATATATGAGGAATATTATTCAGCCTTTAAAAAGAAGGAGATCCTACCATTTGCAACAACATGGATGAACCTGGAAGACATTTTGCTAAGTGAAATAAGCCAGACACAGAAAGAAAAATACTGTATGATCTCGCTTAGGCGTGGAATCTACAGAAAGTCGAAATCATAGAAGTAGAGAGGAGAACGATAGTTACCAAGGGTGGGGAGATGAGGAAATTGGGGAGATATTGGTCAAAGGGTACAAAGTTTAAGTTTTGTGGGATGGATAAATTCTAGAGATCTAATGTACACCATGATGACTAGAGCTAACAGTACTTACTGTATAGCGGAGATTTGCTCAGAGTAGATCTCAGAAGGTGCTCTTAGCACATACACACAAAAAAGGTAATTATGTGAGGAAATGGGTATGTTTGTTTGTGGGTTTTTTTTAAGATTATTTATTTGAGAGAGACAGTGCAAGAGAGAGAGTAAGCTCGAGGAAGGCCGGGGGAGGTCAGAAGGAGAGGGAGAAGCAGACTCCCGGCTGAGCAGGGAGCCAGATGCTGGACTCCATCCTTGGACCCTGGGATCATGACCTGAGCCGAAGGGTAAAGCCCCCTTAAGCCAATGAGCCACACGGGTGCCCCAAGGAGATGGGTATGTTGATTAGTTTGACTCTAGTAATCATTTTACTATGTGCACGTATATCAAAGCATCATGATGTACACAATATACAGCTTTTATTTTAAAATTAAAAGTTCAGTTGCTATCAGTTTCAGGATTCTGCACTGTCCACTGTGATCCCCGTAGGCTAATGGTTCTCATGCTTTAACACATACTGGAATCACCTGAAAGGTTTATTAAAGCAGACTGCGTGGCCCACTAGCAGAGTTTTGGATTCAGTAGGTCTTGGGTGCAGCCAAACTCTGCATTTCTAACAAGTTCCCAGGTAATGCTGATGCTGCTGGTCGGAGCCCGCACTTTGAGGATCACTGCTCTGTACTGACACCTTTGTTTACAAAGAATATAGGCAAATGGGGTCTGCTAATAGCTGCCAGGGAACCACGCTCAAGGTTGCCAACAGCTGGTTTGAGAGAGATAATTAATAGGCCTGCTTGTATCAGTTAGGGTCCCAAATGGAAACAGATGGAACACTTCAAATAGGATAATTCCCTGCAGCCAGTACGTGAACGTGCAAAGCTTGTTAGGCCCTGGGGTTTTGTACCGAAGACCCAAGCACACAGGTAAAAAACCTGAACTCTGCTCATCCCCGCACACACTCATTTAAAATAGCTGACACAAGGTCAAGTTAAGAGGTTACATCCATCTGTACTCCAGCTGAAAGGCCCAGGTAGGTAGCCTAGCTGTATATTCTGCAACTTTGTTTTTGGGTTTTTTTTTTCCTAAGAGTACCTGGTAGCTTTGGCCTCTTGATCCCACTAATTCATCTTTACTCAAAGCATGACTCGTAGGATTTTCAGTGTCTAGGAAAGCTTTTTGTGATGGGTCGGACTTTTATCTGGGTAGTCCTGTCTCCCTTTGTCTGAGCTATGGCCCATTTCCCTACAACCTACAGTAACAGCCTATTCTCACTTCAACACATGGGCACAGGGTCATTTTATTTCTCTCCTTTTCTGAACTTGAGGTTATATCCTTTCTTGCTACCCTCCATTTCTCCAAATACCTGTCAAAAGGTATTCAACAGACACACTGATAGCTTTAGGTTATAGATGATCTCTATGTGGCCCTAATTATTACAGCATTTTCCATTGCTTGTTTCATTTTGGTATTACCTATTTTATAAAAGTAAAATATTTTTAAGAGCTTGCATAAAATATGTTTAAGCTAATAAGCACAGAACAAATATAAGCATCTAGGAACCCATTCCCTGTCTCAGGACTAGAATATTCTGTACCAGAATATATCTCCCCATCACATCCACCAGCCTTCTCTCAAGTAGCCAACCTTTTGGCATATGGTATACCTTATGCATATTTTCCTAAGCAACATATTATTTAGCTTTGCTGGATTTTGAACAAATTTTCTACAATTTCTATTTCTCACTCCATACTCTCAAAATCATTCATATTGTTACATGTAACAATAGTACATTCATTTTCCCAGTGAAAATTTCACAATGTGAAGATGCTGCAATTTATTTTTTTGTTCTCTTGTTGCATTCTCTTGTTGTATGTATGCTTCCAGTTTTTTGTTATTATGAAAAAAAAACTGCTATAAATTTTGGGGGGCACCTGGCAGGCTCAGTTGGTGGAGCCTGCCACTCTTAATCTCGGGGTCATGAGTTTGAGCCCCATGTGGGGTGTAGAGATTACTTAAAAATAAAATCTTTTTAAAAAAACTGCTGTAAATTTTCTCATAGGTATCTCCTGGGTATGTGTTTTAGAGTGCCCCTGTGGTGGGCTAAACTGGTGGTGGAATTGCTGAATTATGAGGATATGTGCAGATTCATCTTCACAAGACAAGACCCAATTGTTCTCCAACATACATGCACCTATTTAGAGTCCTACCAGTATCGGATGAGAGTTCTTATTGAGCCATATCTTCACCACCTCAGATACGATCAGACATCTTAATTTTTGCCAATATGGTTTGTGTATAAGGGTATTACACTGAGGACTTAACTTTCATTTCTCTAATAATGAATGAAAGTTTCTCTTCTTAGGTACTGTACTAGTTTCGGAGGGCTGCCTTTACAAATTACCATTACCGGGTGGCTTGAAATGACAAAAATGTATTCTCCCATGGTTCTGGAGGCCAGAAGTCCAAAATCAAGGTGTCGGTAGAGTTGTGCTCCTTCTGATGGCTCTCAGGAAGGATCCTTCTTGGCATCTTCCAGTTTCTGGTGGCGCCAGGCATTCCTTGGCTTGTGGTTGCATGGACCCAATCTCTGCCTTTGCCTTCCTGTGGTCTTTTAGCTCCGTGTGTCTCTTACCTGAATGTCTTATAAATCCACTTGCCATTGGATTTAGGCTCACCGGAACAATCAAGGATGATTTGAAACGATCAAGATGCTTCATTTAATTGCGTCTGCAAAGACCCTTTTTCAAAAAGTTCACATTCACAGGTTTTAGGGATTAGGACATGGACAGGTATTTTGCAAGCCACGATTTAACCCACTACATGTACGATCACTATTCATGTCTTCTTCCGAATTACCGGTTTGTGATTTTCCCCATTATTCTATTGAATCTTTCCTACTTTTCTATTGAGTCTTTTTGTTTTCGATTTGTAGGACTTCTTTATATTAAAGATATTAATTTTTTAATTATATTTATTAAATGAGCATTATCCCAACCCATGGATTGTATTTACACTTTTTAAAATGATGTCTTTTGGGGGCGCCTCAGTGGTTCAGTTGGTTGAGCATCTAACTTCATCTCAGATCATGATCTCTGGGTCCTGGGATGAGCCCTGTGTGGGGCTCCCTGCTCAGCAGGGAGTCTGTTTGTCCCTCCCTCTCTGCCCCTCCCCCTGCTCATGCCCTCTCTCTCTTTCTCAAATAAATAAATAAAATTCTTAAAAATAAGTAAATACTAAAATAAAATGATGTCTTTTGGGGCGCATGACTGGCTCAGTCAGTTAAGCGTCAGACTCAGTTTCGGCTCAGGTCGTGATCTCAGGATCATGAGATCAAGCCTTGAGTTGGACTCTGCGCTCTGCATGGAGTCTGCCTGAGATTCCCTCTCCCTATGCCTGTGCCCATCCTGCTCGTGCTCTCTCTCTTTAAATACATAAATAAATAAATTTAAATAAATAAAATGATGTCTTTTGATAGACAGAGGTTCTTAATTTTTATGAATTAATTTCTCAATCTTTTCTTTCATGGTTAGAACATAGTGTGTCTCATCTAGTAAATCCTTCCATAGCCCTAAGTAAATTTTTTTCTTACATTTTCTTCTAAACATTTTAACAATTGGCCTTAGAGCCTTACATCTTTAATTCATCAAGGGAAAAATTTTGTGCATAGTAGGAGCTAAGAATCTAATTGTACTTTTCTCTGCGGAGGGGGATAACCACTCCCCTTCATCCTGTCTCAGTGGCAGGAACAGGAGCGGGTCGCTTACCATCACGTGACTGCGAGCTTGAGGCTATCAGGCATGATCTGACATGACAAAGGGATTTTATGTTAAGGATACAGTCAACATTTGAGTGACCTCAGCTTTATTACAGAGCACAATTCAACATATTTCAGTTAGAAATAAGAAGATCCACTCCTGCTCTACTAACAGCATTACATGTATGTCGTCCTACAAGCCCCAATTAATACGACCTTGTATACACTTAAGTCTGTCTCTCGTTAGGTGTAACTATCATTGCAAGTAACTTACAATAGCTGTTTTGGAATTTGGAGTCTCAGATTTACCAAATGACATCACTAAATAAAGTGGTGCCAAGAAACACTGAGGTCATTAACTCTTTCTCACCCATCAGGGGAATGAGTCAGCAGTGCCCTGTGCAGTTAAGGTAACCGTGGGCACATTTGGTTCATTTCATGCCTGTTCAGTCAACCATGCAAATTAGCCAGTTGTGTAGACAGTCCACTGAATCGATAATTTCATGTTTAATAAATTGCCTGCATACACATAAGGGGGAATCTATCTGAGGTCTCAAAAAACCCGGTTTTACAAAATGCATTGTGGTTTTTTTTTTTTTTTTCATATAAGGAAGGAAATATTACTTAAACTCAACCCATAATTTCTGGACTTCATAAAAACACAAGACTTTCTTTAGAAATTCGTAACTAGTAAAGACCGATTTTTATATACTGTGTCCCTTTTGACTCTGTTTTGGAATAGGCATTTGTTGGGTTAGAAACCTCTAGACCTGTTCTGTCCAAAATGGTAGCCATTAGCCGCCTATGACTATTTAAATATAAATTATTCAAAATTAAATAAAATAAAAAATTCAGTCCCTCATCCTGTACTAGCCATATGTCAAGTACTCAGCACCATACAGAATGGCAGAGATTGAACATTTCCACCTGCACACAAAGTTCTTTTGGATAGTGGTGTTCTAGACATTTTCTTCCACTGTATTTGTATGGTTCTAACATTCACGCAGTACTTTAAGGTTTTCTCATCCATGCTTCTACCGAGCCCTCACTGTGTTATTGCTAGGAAGCCATTTTTCCAAATTTCTTTATCTGTTGTTGAACAACACAATCCCCCCAACACAGCAGTTTAAATTAACCAACACTTATTATCTCACATAGTTTCTGAGGGGTAGGAGCCTGGGAGCAGCTTCATTGGGTGGTCTGGCTCAGGGTCAGTCATGAGTCTGCAGTCAAGCTATCTCCTGGGCTGCATGCATCTAAAGCCTTAACTGGGGCTGTCGGATCCACCTCAGTCTTGGAGTTCCAAGTTGGTTAGAATCGTGGTTGTTGGAAGAAGCCTTCAGTTCTGCACTGTGGGGTTTTAGGCTTGCCCCAGAGCAAATAATGAAAAAGAGAGAGAAAGAGAGCTCATTGTCTTTTATAACCTCATCTCAGAAGTGACATACCATCACGTAGGCTTATTCTACTGTCACAGACCCTGGTTGGTAAGATGTGGGAGGAGATTACACAAAGGTGTGAATGTCAGAAGTGGGGATCACTGGGGCCCATCTTGTAGTTCAGCAAATCACATCGCTATTTATGAAGCTCAGCAACTGGCCAGTAAATGTTAGAGGCAAAATCCTCACTTAAATCCTCTTTCTTCTCCAGCCATTTAGGCACTGTCTCAACCTCTTCAAACAGTTTGGCTTTTTTATAAACCAGTGACACAGACTAATAACGTTAACCTGCAAACATTACAGCTGAGATTCAAAAGGTCTTAGAAGCTTGATTAATAACAGTTGTCCTCTCCTTTGCTTTATCCAGGAAAAATGATTACAGGAGAGTAGAAACAACAGAAGGAGCCTGCTACTGACAGACTCCCTCCTGGGCCAAACTCTAGACAGGCTTCTTTAAGCCCTCTAGGCCTCGACCTTGGAATCTGCCCTTGTCAGGCCAGCATCACTCAGTTGTAGCAAGAAATCTGTTAAGTTGGCTTAGTCAGAATCCCCGACCCTGGATATCTGATCAAATGCCGTCATCCCCACCGTCTCCCAGGTAATATTGGATCACCTTGGCTGCCTTCAGCAAGAATCCTGTCCCATCCATTTGGCCAGAATCCTCTCTCACTCCCCTTACCTTACAAAGATTGCTTTGTTCTTTGTCTACTCACACGGGAGAACAGAAGAGGCTTTTTACACATTGTTGCTTAGGAAAGGGAGACTATCTTCTTTCCTAAACATATAAAACAATAAAGCTGATGATCACCATATCTTCAACCATAACACATGTTAATTTAAAAAAAAAATTTTTTTTAAATGATTCCATTTTAATAAAGGGCAAAGTGTGGACGAAGTGGGCCATGGTGAATATAAACTGATTTTACTTTTGGGCTTGGCTTGGGATATTGGCAATTAGAGGAACAAATAGATACAAATTCCAAATGTCACGGATTTATTGCCAGTGGGCAATCCAGCTGACTGCTTTATCCTCTGATAATTATTTGAAATTCTAGTTTGGTTAACATTCACTGTAGATTCTAAGAAATTACTTCTGGGAGTTAATTACAAAAAATATTGGGAAATATGCTAAAAAGATTTTGGCACTTGAGAGGAAAGAACAGTAGGAATGAAGGAAAATATTTCAGTTGAATAAATAAAATATCATGTTCTTATATTCATCTTCCTTATGGTAGAAAAATGGACAGTGTGCAAGACTGAATCATTTTGTATCTAAAAACTTCTTTCTCACCATTAAAGAAAAATCTCCAAGCGTCCTTTCATCTTGTCATTAGAGTTAGGCTCAATTCCTATTGACCAATGAGTTGAGGAGGTATATTCACTTATTTTTTCTTTCAAACAATTCCACCTATATTTTAAAAAGGATTATCTAGCTGTGGGAGATGATGTCAAGTACAAGCACCCCAAATCCTGACACAATCCAGATTAAATAAAATGGAAACTTATGATCTCCCATTAAAGAAGTCTTGAGTTAATATGGCCTTCAGAGATGGTTGATTCTATGTCATTGAGAACCTTTATTTGCCTTCCCTGGTTTAGGTCTCATCCTCAGCAAGTAAGATAACTATAATAGTCCCAGGCGTGACTTCCTAATCTGACAATGTCCAAAGAAAGACATAATGTCTCTTGTGGATCTCTCTGAGGAGAGAGAACATTTTTTTTTTTTCCCCAGAAGCCTCCGGCAAACTTTCTCTAATATCTCATTGGCTGCAATTGGTCCACGTACCCACGACCAAGGCTACAGAACTACCCCTTGGGCTTAGATAGATCATCTTTTAGAGAACGGATTTGCGGGACTATTACAATTCTCATTAAAGGATCCCATTCCCAATAGTAATGGGATCCTTTAGTCTCATATTAGCTTTTATGACCAAAAAAATTCCACGGGGAAAAGGGATGGGTTCATAATGGTCAAGAAATATTAGTAGAGGGAATTTCCCACATTGTCATATGGGAAAGTAAAAAAGAAAGGACACAGTCATAGTTGCAGATCAGGAAAAGGAAAAGTGAAGTATAAATTGAAATGCTGATCAGGAAATCCTGTGAGATAGTCCTTGTCAGAATTCATTGAGAACCATTGGTGTGTATTTTTCTGCTGTTCAGACTAAACAAGTTAAAAGCCAGACAATGATTTTGAATCAAAATGTGTTTAAGAGTATGTATATCTAGGAGCACCTAGGTGGCTCAGTTGATTAAGCGACTGCCTTCAGCTCAGGTCATGATCCTGGAGTCCCTGGACAGAGTCCCACAGGGGGCTCCCTGCTCAGCAGGGAGTCTGCTTCTCCCTATGACCCTCCCCCCTCTCATGTGCGCGCTCTCTCTCTCTCTCTCTCTCTCTCATAAATAAATAAAATCTGGGCGCCTGGGTGGCTCAGTTGGTTAAGCGACTGCCTTCGGCTCAGGTCATGATCCTGGAGTCCCGGGATCGAGTCCCTCATCGGGCTCCCTGCTCGGCAGGGAGTCTGCTTCTCCCTCTGCTCCTCCTCCCTCTCATGCTCTCTGTCTCTCATTCTCTCTGTCTCAAATAAATAAATAAAGTCTTTAAAAAAATAAAAATAAAAATAAATAAATAAAATTTAAAAAAAAAGAGTATGTATATCTACCTAGAAAAATAGGAAAGCCAAACAAATAATGGGTGTATCACATATAGATACTCCTAAACACAATCAGTGATGGTCTCATTCTGTGATTAAAGGACCCACTTTTAAACAATTTCTTCTCCATACTTAGTGTAGCTGCTGCAAAGGAGCATCGTTCTCCAGCCATCATTTGATAGATTTTTGTTCTCCTCTTAGGTTGCTTCTTGAACCCCAACAACCACCTTGGTTCATAAAGGGCTCAAACGAGGTGCAGGGCATAGGGATTAGTGTATTAAATTGATAAAGAGTGTTACCTAATCTACCTAAACTACCTAAACTTTAGTTTCTCATCTGGAACAAGGTGATCCTATAATACCTTATAGGATTTTGTAAGAATTACATGAGATGATACATATAAAGAAGTTGGAGCAGAGTCTGGGGCACAATTGGCTTCAATCAAGGTTACTTTTTACTATTGGATACAAAGCCTCATAGCTGGGATGGAGTGGTAGGGTGAGAAATAGTGGGTAAATTTGAGGAGAATAATGATACTGTAGTCATTATCAACATTGTATATTGGTATCTCTCACAACTGTCAAGGCAGATTTTTTTTTTTTTTTTTTTGGCTTTCTTGGAGATGCACCTTTATAAAGGAAAGTGAGACTCCCAAATTCAGTTATAACCAAATACATTAGATTTTATGTGGCAAAGATTAGACTCAAATCAGATCTACTGACCTTGAGTGCAATGTTCTTTCTCTTACCTTTTTGGACAAAGTGTTTTAACAGTTTCTGAAAGATTCATTGCTTACTGTTCAAAAAGGTAGACTTGGGATCCTTCAGTCACTGAGCTGAGAAAACATTGTTAAGAATTACATTTATCCAGCCAGATCCCTTCCCAAAGCACTTGGGGATGTTGATTTTATCTTTATAGGGACCGAATGTCCACAACCAGCCTATTCTACTATGTATTTATTCCTAAAATGCAGGTATACATTTTTTTTTTTAATGGTCATCCAGTAAGTGGTTTGTAATGCCTCCAAATATTTGCCCAACTGGCCACAGCATCTGGAATTTCACCATTAGAATAAAATTTTACAATTGAGGTTTAGCTTTAAGAAAGCCCTTATTACAGGGCACTTGGAAGGGGCTAGGAATAGTAACATATTCATACCCATAGTTAACCACTACTTATTCTCATCAGATTGAGTAGTTGTCTGTTCTAATGGCCCCCTTGGAGAGTACAAGACGATCCCAGAGGAGAGCTGTATTTGAATGCAAAGAGTGAAATAATTCCAAAGCTGGGGAAGCGGAGAGGGCAGAAGAGGGTATTAACTCCCGGAAGTGTAGGCAGAAAGGAAGCACAGGTGGATGTGAGAGCAGGGACAAGGAACAGAGAAGTCAATCAGACTACTCAGAATTATTTAATCCTAGGACTAGGCCTAAAAGTGTCTTAGAAGTCTTTTCTGCTTTAAGTGTAGTGATTTTCCCTGGTTCTAGTATTTGGCAACGAAAGCAAACAATTAAAAGTCCATGTTAGGTCATGTTAATATTTCTTAATCACCAAACACACCTAACTCATTAAAATTCGAGTCCTTTGTAATTTCTCATAGCATTTTGTTGGTACTTGATAAATATTTGCAGAATGAGTGAATCCTGTGATTCTGGTTGTTTTTTTTGTTTTTGTTTTTGTTTTCATTTGTGTTTTACTTTGGAAGTAACTTAATATTGGGTGCATGAAAAACTGTAATACTTGATGTAGTGTTCCAAAAACAATAGCAAAGTCTATAACAATGCTGTACAATAGAATTCTCTGTCATGACGAAAATATTATTTCATCGGCCCTGGACAATAGGTAGCCACTACCCACAAGCTGATATTATATACTTGAAATGTAGCCAGTGAGACCAAAATAACTGAATTTTAAATTAATTTAAACAACCACTTGTGGCTAGTATCTACCTATGGTGTAGGAGCATGCAGGTCTGGAGGTTGTTAAACGTTTTCTGCCCCTCTCACTTTGTTTTTAAAAATAGCTATTTTGATTGATACCATCAATTCTAAATAAGTTCCTTTTGTTTGTGTTTTTTTTTCTTTTTTTTTTTAATGGAAATACTTTGATTTAACTATGATAACTCTAAAGATCAAATTGACTTGCAGAGCAGCATCTGGGAAAAATTTATGTGCCTCATTAATAAGAACTTGTAATATGTGATCAATTTCTAATTTCAACTATTGACGTAAAAGGAGTGAGCCTGTGTACTTATAGTCATTATCAACATTGTATATTGGAAATAGTGAAGCATGAGAAGTGTGTCCTCTGCACTGACAGGGTGGCCTCCCAAACCAGTCTTTCTTTTGATTGCCTCCTCCCTCCTCAGGAATCTGGCACCTTCCGGCTGCCCTCTGGTCTGCAGAGGCCCCTAAGGTCCTTTTCCAAAATTCTGTCTCCTAGCTTCTCACTGCCCTCTCTCCTCCCTTTTAAATCAAAACGTATCTTGAATTACTTGTGATAACCTCCCTTTTACTCTTCCGATTTTTAGAGATGAGAAAGCTGACACACCGCGAAGGATGCGGAGAGTAAGAAAACGGCTATTGATTGACTACTGTGTGCTTGGCTTGCTAGACACTTCTGATGATGCTCAGTGAAAGCGTTGCCCGCAAGAATGGATGTCTCTCCCTGATAAACACATGGCATTCAATACATTTGTTTTTTAATGAATAAATACACGAATGCATTCTTACCGTGTGAAACAAATACGATCCCTTATCACAGATGAGGAAACTGAAATTTAGGGAAGTTATACGACTTCCTCATACACAATACTCCAACATTTCATCTTCCTTGTGTCCTCACTGTTTAACCCCTTGCCTTGTTTCCTGTGTCCTCAGGGTTTTGCTCTCTACCCTGCCCAGAGAACGACCAGCTAAACAGACCAGAAGATTTACATCAATGGCTGCAAATGTACTGATAGAACCCACTCCTAGCGTCCTCGCCCTTTCCAGGGTTCTCTGAATTTTAATGCCAACCTAATGTGGACAGTGTCAACTCACGGAAATGGCTCCCTGGGAATTTCACGCTGATCTCTCCTGACTTTATTTTGGTACTTCAGCGGCATTAAACACACACACACACACACACACACTCCACAGTAGATATTTTTCCTGGAGTCTGGACGCTTACATAAAAACGATGCGTTCATTTATAAATTTTATTTCAGGGTTGTTTGCATTTATCTTAGTCTACATTACGAGTAGACGACTGATTTTTGTATTGGCCCCTATCCCTAGGGACGATTTTTAAGACACATTAAAAATTGGCTCCTCCTCCATCTCTTCCCCACACTCCTCGGAACCTTACACGCTTCGGAGTACCGTGTAAAAACAGGCGCTTTGGGAAAGGATTTGAAAATTAAAATACGGCTCTGTGATTTTCAACACAAAGACCACAAACAGCGCTAGAGCACAAGAACTATTTAAAAATAGATCACATCCAGAAGTTGGAGGGCTGCAAAGTACAAGTCGTCCAGGCCAGTCTGCAGAGACTGTTCTTGCTTCCGCTCTGCAAAAACCCGGCAGGCGACACGCCGCGACGAATTTCAGCTGCAGAAGAGGAAGAGCATCACCTGCAGTTCGACGCGTGGGAAACGCTGCGGGAAGGGGCTTGCGAGAAAGGGCACCAGAGAGGTGCGCGCCGCGGCGCTCCGGGGCAGCTCCGGTGCCGAGGGCGAGGAACGGCAGCGCTCGGCGGAGCCGGGGAGACGCCGCACGGCGGAGAGGGATACACGCCTCCGGGTAGACGGCGCTGCGACACTGGAGGCCGCCCCAGCCCCGAGCTCGCTCGCTGCTACTGTCGGGGAGGCGGACCCCGCAGGAGAATCCCGTCCGCGCCGCGGGGCGGGGGGCGAGGCGGGGCGCTGACGTCACCTCCCCTCCCCCACCTTCACCAAGAGGGAGGGAGTGGGGAAAGAGGCAGTGATCCGCCGCAGTTCCCGGTCGCAACTCCAGAACTCAGGGGCTTGCTGCCTGGACATGTCCTGACAAACTTGGCTTCTCCTCGGCCCTATTCCGTCGCCCTCGCGCACTCTCGTTTCGCCTCCTCTTAGTGCTCAACTTTCCACCCAGGACGGGAGCCTCCGGAGATGTGGCCACCTGGGTCCGGGCAGCGCGGGCGGATCGCACTCTCGTTGGGGACATGCTGAAGATCGGAGGGAGGCAAAGTTGGTACTTCAGAGACGGCTTTTAACAAATATCCAAATTGCTTGGGGATTACGGAGCTGCCGAGGACTTTAAAGCCGGCACCCAAGGACTCGAGTGGCTGGACTGGTGAGTTCTTTGTTTAGTGTAAGCCTTTTGTATTTAAGTTTAAACGTAAATGAAATTACATGGGGTGTTTGACCCTGAGCTAGTGCGGGGAAGCGTGTGCATCCTACAGGCTCTCTGCCTGGCGAGCCGCACACCCCTCTGGTTGTACATGGCTCGGGAATGGAAAGATCAGTCTGCACAGGTTCTGGAATTCATAAAATACATACATAGCACTGTTCAAAAGAACTTGAAAAGCTATGCTGTTTGTGCGTTAGTTTGAATGTAACTTATTATAGAAATGGTGCCCAGGGAGGGCGCAACTCGGGGCCGCGCGATCTGCAGTGGCGCAGCGCCCTCTAGTCCGGACACCCGGCAAGGCGCGCGATCCCTGCCGGGTTCCGCGCGCGGACAGAGAACTTGGACCTCCCGGGCGCTCCTGGGACGTGGGCGTGAGCTCGCAGCCTTCACTTACCACCCACTCCGGCCCATTCGCTATCTAATTTTCAAATACTAGCTTGGGTGGACTGGTTGGAGAGGCGGTGCTGGAGGAAAGCGTTTTTGTTTTCAGGAACCGTCCCCTATTCCCCTAATTTCCAAAAGCCTTTGGGGACAGGGTTAGGGAGGGCCAACAATCGAAAGGACAAACGTGGCGCTTGAACTACATTTCTCTTGTGAAGGTAATTCGATGGTAGCAAAGAGGCATCGGTATTTCGTTTCGTTAGGGCTAAAGGAGTAGAAAAACGTAGCAGCGCCAGAGTCTGAAATCTCCATCTCTGGCTCTCGGCTGTTCCTGTGGCGAAAAAGTGCAACTTCTTCCAGGCAATTAGGTTTCGCAGTGAGCCTGGAAAATCGGGATTCCCAAACACGTTTTAGTTCGAGTGAGGGTTTTTATTTATTAATGAATGGTAATTTTCTTCAGGAATTTTTTTGTGTGTGTGCCACTTAAGACATCTTGTGATTTTATGTTACGGGATGATGTCTTTTTACTTTTTACTGTTCTTCTTTCCCCTCCAACTCTCCCTCCCTCCCCCAGCAAACTGTTGGCGTCTGCGATTTGTTGAGTTAGAATTCGGCAAGGGGCGCAAACCGGTAGAGCTTGGAGATCAGGTCACCTATTTTCGAGGTGTTCCAAGTATAAAATTGACCTGTACCTCCAGGAGCACTTTGCGCATTTATGGCCATGGCCAAGTGTTTGGATGATGGTGTTTGCTGGGTGTGTGAATTTATCTGTATTCCAAATCATGTGCAGGGAATACACCACATACTCACATACTCTTGGTGCTGCGAATCAGCACATTCATTCTGCAGGCATTATTTTTCCTTCGCAGCCATAACCTGCTAGACACCTTTATTTTTTCGAACACCTTCTTTAGGATGGTTTAAGAAGACACTGCATTAACTTTGAACCAAGGAATTTCTCTCTTTAACCCTAGACTCCCTCGCCCGCATCTGCCTCGCAGTTCCCCCTGCAGCCCCCTCCACCGGTTCCGGGGAAATCAGATCTCTTTGTCCTCACAGTGTTAAATGTTCGAGTCCCAAAAACTTTCCGAGGTCATGTCCGCCCTCTTGTCTGGGTTGTTTTCCAATGCCCAGGAGCACTCCGGGCTTAGGCCGAGGCTCAGCTGTGCGGAGCCCGCGTCTGGAGATTTGCGGGCGCTGAGGATGGGCTCAGAGCCCCGCGACCCGGGACTGCGCGCTCGGGCGTGGGGGCCTTCCCGGAGTGGGGCGTCCAGACGCCCGGGGCTTCCCCTTCTCCCTAGGGAACTTGTAGTTTCACGTTAGACTCGGTTCACAGTTTGTGGGGTGGACTTGCCGGCTGGCAAAGCGCACGAGGCGGCACAGCAGCCTATTGTCCCGCAGACGTGGGAGTCTGGGGTGGCCGCCGGAAGAGGCCGGCATTGGGGTTCGTAACCAGGGTCGGGGAGGTTATGGGGTTTAACTACCTCTGCACAATGAAGAGGCGGAGGAAGCGCTTTCATTTTCCCTGGATCTTCATGTAGACTGAAGAAGGAAGTAGATTCGATCTAACCGCGTTCCTTTTTTGAGACCTTTTGGAAGATTTTTTTTCCACGGAGCAATTGCAGACCCAGAACAGAGGCTTTCAAATGCAGATTTAGGAATTCCTTGAAGGTGCTAGAGAATCTAAAGGGAGCCGGGGGAAGCTTTAGTAGCCTTAGCTGGCTTTTTTTCTTTTTTTTTTCTTTTTTAAAGCTAAACTGTTTCCCCTTTCCTAGCAGGAAACACTCCATACTAATTCCCTGCCCAAATCTGTGTACTAGCCGTAACTAACAGCCGCACTAGAGCAAGCCCCACACTGTTCCTCGGAGTGTCGCAAGATCACCCTGGACACTCGCTTTTCTCCTCGGGAGGAGTTGGCGCTGTAGCGGCAGGGGATCACTGACCCGTGGCGGGGAGCCGTTGCCCCGGGCCCGCGAGCTCAGAGTCTGGCCGCCAGGGAAAGTCAGATCGAGTTTCCGCGCGGCAGAAACGAGCGCCGGCGCTCGCGGGCGTGGCTGCGGGCGGAGGGATATATTCCGCGCCGGGCGCGTGAGGCGCCGCTCCCGAGCCGGGCGGCGAGCAGCGGGGCGCGCGGGCGGCGAGCAGCGGCCTCGGAGCGGGGCGCGCGGGGAGCGAGGGAGGGCCGCAGACACCATGCGGACCCGCCGGCCCAGTGAGGCCCCCTGAGGACCCGGCCCCCACTCGGGGGCGCGCTGAGGCGACGAGGCGCGCGTCCTCGAGAGCGCCGCGGCCGCTTGGGGCCAACTTTGCTGTAAGTTCGCTAGAAACGAAGTTGGGGCCGGAGGGCGGGTGAACGAGGGGCGCAGCGAGGCGCCGGGGCCGCCAGTGCGCGGCCGGGGCCGGGGCCGTCTATGCCCGGGAGGCATGCGGTTCGCTGTTTCGGGGTGGCGGACTTTGGGCTGCACTGGTGCGTTTCCCTCGCTGTCCAGCCCAGGACCGCGCTCCCGCGGGGGCTCTGGGAAGGGGATGCAGCCAAGCTCCGCTGGAAGGTGGTACAGCGCGGCGGCGCCTGCCCGCTGGAGAGTTCGGGGCGGGCTCGGGGTTCGGACGGCTCGGGGAGGACGCGGGGGCGGAGGCGTGGGGGGGGGTAATTTGCAGCGTGAACCGAATGGTAATTTTCGAGCCGGGTGCAGGCTGCGGCGGCGGCCCGGGCTGCAGGGGTCCGGTCCCGGAGCCATTGCTGGAAACCACAGCGGCGGCCGTGGCGCGGGGCTGCGGGGCGGCCGGAGGGCGAGGACTCCCGCTGCGCCCGGGAGCTTGGAAACTTGGCCGCCGCGCCCCGCTCGCCGTCCCCGGTCACTCTCGTGCCTGCTAAGGACTTAACTGACCTCGCCCCTAGGTTAATTCTTCCAATTTATGAGAGCGTCCCAGCGTAGGTGAGATGAAAGAGGCCAGTAGCCAAAGAGATGGGATCTTGGAAATGGAGTCCCAGCGTCCTCTCCGATGTTTTGTGCCCCGAGGGAGCGCCGCTCTGAGGGTTAAGTACGAACTGGTTGAATGTAGATAGAATAGGTGCGATTGATAAATTGCGGGGCTGAACTTTTATTAGTTTTTTTTTTTTCTAGAAGAGAAACTTGTAAGGTCTTTTTTTTTTTTTTTTAAAGAAAGGGAATTTCATTCTTCACTGCTTTTTCTTACAGTGCTTTCTTCCAGGAAGCTAACTTTTTGTTGTCTCCGTGAGTTTTGTTCCCACTGATGTGAATTGCAGAACATTGAAAACAAGGACGCAATTGTATGCATTAGGAAAGTAAACTCTATTTTTTATGCACTTAAGTTTTTTTTTTGCATGTGTTTTAACTACGGTTTCATTAAGTGTCTTTTGTTAAACAGCTCTGATGCTTGGTAGATTTTATTTTCATTTTTTACCGGATATGTATAGTGAGTATTAAAATCGGAAAAAAAATTAAAAGGCATATGATCTTCATTTTTTATCTTTAATAAAGGCAGTTTTTTTTTTTTTTTTTTTTTTTTTAAATAAAGGCAGCTTCTTAAGGCTTTGTATGTTCGGACTCGGGTTTCAATAGTTGGAGGTATCTGCACGTGTTAAAAGTAGGCTATGGTAGTGTTTTTTCATATTCTTAGAGTTGTGGTTGTTACCCAACATGTCCAGTTGTTAGTTATTCATGAAAATGTGTTTCTGCAGTTGTATAGGTTAGTATATATAAAATATATGATATTTGGCTTTGAGTTTTAAAAGAAGAGCTCTGGTTCCACAATTAGAATTACTATTCCTCCTTATTGTAGTATTAAACTTCAAGATGGATTTAAAAATACTTGAAGCATTACATAATTTTTTTAAAAAAACAATTGATATAACTCTAAGTTAAACCAAACATGGCATTTAATAAGCTCAGCATAAGGTTGGATTTCAATAAAGTGTGCATTTGTGTACCCATTTCTTGAAAAAGGAATATCTTAAATGAGCCAGATTCTTTTGTAACTCTGAAAGGAAGCAAGATTGTTAGAGGACTTAATAAAAGCATTCAGGCCACCTGTATATTCCTTGTATCTTTTAATTAGTTACTAAAGTCCCTGCAGTGGGTTATCATCACGTTAATAGATCATTTAGTCCATGTGTGGACAAGTGCCAGAAGGGGAATCTGAAAATTACGCGTCAACTGTTTTCGGTCCCTAGCTCCCCTGCCTCTCTAGTGTGTATGTCTGTAGACTTAGCTCTTGAGCCACCTCTGAAGCAGTTATTTCTTTGAATGTTAGAGGTGAAAGGGATCTTACCGGTTATTTTAACCTCCCTATCAAGTTGGCCACCACCTGTTTTCCACCCAAGTTTGGCTGATTTTACATAGACTCAGTAAACTGAAACAAATTAGTGCATTGTTGCATTAAATGTTGTCTCAGTGGCCTAATTTGTGGCCTAAAGGACCTGACTTAATAGCAGGAAGCCATAAGGCAAGGTGTCTGTTTAATCTTTATGAGTGGGAAATTGCAGTAGGTAAGCTTTCTTTTGACCAAATTATATAGATGATGAAGCCAAACTATTTTTTTTTTTTTTGGTCTCACTTAATTGGTCAATTTGCAAGTGTTAGGTTATCCTTAGGCACTGGAAAGGAGTTTTTGAAATGAGTGATCTAGGTCATTCATTTAAGATACATACGTTGCCATTTTGTCTTCTGATTTCAAAATGTAGTCCATCAGATGAAGAATCTGTGTATTTCACATTTTAAACTTTTTAAAAAACGTAACCTTTCTTTAAGCCCCAGATTTAAATATATTGCCAAAATTCTTGCTTAATCCCAAAGGCTTATTATATGTGTGGATATATATTTATAATTGTCTCTTTTACAAGGTATTTAGGAAAATCAGGCAATATTTAATCGTTATCCTTCATAGACTATTCGAACAGAGAGCTTCCATAAGCTCTGCATCGCAGAAACTGATCTGGCATCTCCTGTAGCCAGTTTGGAAGCATTTTGAGGTGGGTGGTGACCTCTTTCTCAGCTGCTAGAAATCAGAGCTATCTCTAGGGTAGCCATCTGCACTGTTGTAACTGGCCTGGTGGTTGCACCTGGGTTTTCTGTTAATTTCAGAAGGATGGATATATATTTTCCCATGTTATCCCTCCTTCCCTTCCCTCCCCTCCTGGAGTCCTGCCTCCCATTCTTCATGCATTCATGAACTCAGCAACTATGGATCTCCTCTGTGTCGAATATTGGGCCAGACACAGGATACAGGGTGAAGAGCTCACATTTCCTGCCCTCATGGAGCTTACAGTCCAGTGGGGGAGAAGGACAAATAAGCAGTCGGTTATATCCAGCATGATAAGAGCAGAGTAGTTCATCCTAGCACCTTGGTGAGCTGGGTAGGGGCGGGGAGGTGGATATTAGGCTGAGCTCTGAGGGAAGAGTGAATCAGAAGGGAATAATTCAAGGACAGGAAATGACGTGTGTAAAACAAATTGTAGAAACCTTAGTTGTGACATGATTTGTGGCATGCTGAAGCATACCATGTTATCGTTAGGAAAAGGGTTGGTTGGTTGATTATAAATGCCTCTTCGATCCCGTTTTTACATGACTTAAGAATTTTTTTTTTTTTTTTTTTTTTTTTTTGGTGCAAGTAGAACATAGAAAATCCGTGACCTGGGCTTACATTGGTTTATAGAGAGGGAGGGTAGTTTTGGGGGGGCAGGTGTTAAGGAGGGAAGGAAAGAAAGAAATGTAGAAGACAGAGGTGACAATAACTAAATGTGAGGAGTGAAGGGCAGAAAAAACAATGTTTAGTTTATCTTTTATAAGAAGGCAGGCGATGGAGATCTTGCAGGTTTAGAACCCTCACCACTAGGTGGTGTCATCTGCTCCGGACAGCTTGGTTGTTCCAGCCTGTGGAAGTATGCCTTTTTCGTTTGAAATAGAAAGTAAATTAATTAGAGATTCAGTTAGTAAAGTAGGTAGAGGTAAAATTATCAGAGGTCTTTGATACAGGGCTAAGAAGAATGTATTTAATAAGCAGGCTAGGGGGAAATACTGAATATTTGCAAACCAGGAACTAATGTCGCAAAGAAGTTTTTGTGAGATTAATGTGATTGCCCAGCGTTGACAGGCTAGGTTAGTAAGGGGGCCAGAAAGCGGGAATACTGGAAAGCTAGGATATGCTGTGCCTGAGCAAATACAAATAAGAACTAGGTGGCAGCAGCTGAAACGGAAAGGGAACAATTTTGAGAAATTGAGCGGAAACAAATGTCCAGTCTCGATAACTTTAGGTATGGAGGTTTGGTAGTTAGAAATAAAAGATCAGCTTGTGTGTGAGAGAGGGAAGTGGTGGGGGCAGCGTAGGGAGGAGAGAAGTGTCTCCCTGGAGGGAGGAAGCTGTAAAGATTTTAGTACAGTCTCCAGCTTTCCAAATAAAGAAATGGAATCCAAGGATTAGGTAACTTCCTTGAATCCACACAGTTGGTTAGGGCTCAAAGCCTGGGCGAGATCACAGTTTTTATGTCTGCCAGGCCCTTTTTTCTTATTTGATTTCTTAGGTCGCAAGCCTGAGTGATTTGTGACTTGGGCAGTGGTGAAACTTCACTGGCCTAGAAATGTGCAATGGAATAATAGAGTGGAATGGCTGGCATTTTGCAATTGGGAGTGGGTGAAAGGCTGGGTCCCAGAGATCTGATGGTAATCTCAGGAGGGGTGTTCCTGCTCTTGAGGGAGGTTAAGGCTGGAATGTGGGATTCCAAAGTGATCCTTTACAGCCAGGGTGTAGTGGGTGAGGTCTTTAAGGATGATACCTTGTGCATGTGTAAAAAGAGTCGGAAGACAGAAGTCTGTAATGACAAACTTGAAGGCGAAAGAGTGTTGAAGAGAATGAGGAAAACTTAGTGTCATTCATCGTTTGACGTGTCGTGGATTGCCATGTTTTAGGCAGTTTGTGACACGTAAAGGACACAGTGGTATTGGGGAGGGTGTGGGTAGTGTGACATTGAGTCGGAGTGCTGAGAAAAGGGCATCTGATTTGACATTGGCTTTGGCTTGTGACACCGGGAGAAGCTGTTTGTGAAGCCCTGGAGAGCCCTTGAGGGGAGAAATGGCCTCTTGACAGGAGGCAGAAGTCAAGGTAGCCCTGAGCAGGTACGTTTTTAAAAACTTTGCCTGAACAAGAAAGAGAAACCTAAGATGTGAGTTTGAAGGAAGTGAAGGTTTGAATGAAGTTTATTTTCAAATAGGGACAAACTGTGTGTGTGTGTGTGTGTGTGTGTGTGTGTGTGTGTGTGTGTGTGGACTCTGTGAAAGGGGCTTGTTGAGAAGGGGTCATTTGAGTGATGCTTGAGAGGGAGTGATAATTTAGGGAAGAGCATCAGAAGAGGCAGAATTTTATGGCCTCACAGGGTGTCTTTATTTGTAGCTAGGGTGGGTCCCATCTCTTCTGAGAGGTGGGAAGAAGGGAGAATAGGGGAAGAGAGCATTTAAAAAAAATTTTTTTTAAAGATTTTATTTCTTTATTTGGCAGAGAGAGAGACACAGAAAAGGAACACAAGCAGGGGGAATGGGAGAGGGAGAAGCGGGCTTCCCGCGGAGCAGGGAGCCCGATGCGGGGCTCGATCCCAGAACCCTGGGATCATGATCTGAGCCGAAGGCAGACGCTTAACGACTGAGCCACCCAGGCGCCCCGGGAAGAGAGCATTTTAAGGAGAGGAAGAGGAGGGAATGTCTCCCTGGTGACTTTGCATTTTCTTACTGTATAGGGAACCGTTCACATTCCTGATCCATTATTTAGTGAAATACCTGTACGTTCACTTGAAAATAATTATAATCCTAATTTGGCCAGGAGTAAAACTTTACTAATTTGGGAGTGGAGGAAGTGGCCAGTATTAATTACTGGCTACCCTGCCAAGGTGACATTTAAGTGATTTCTGTTTGCAGAGAAAAATACATTAGGTGAGATGATCTTAAATCACGGGGTGAACTGTGTTTTTGGAGCTTCTCGGTGAGCACCGTTTGCCCTGGAGCGTGGGTGGGGAGAAAGTGGTTGGAGGGTGAGTAACGGGTAGTGGTCATGTCTGGAAAAAGAGGAGAGAGAAGTGAATAGCGAGGCATCCCTAGCCCATCCGGAAATGTATATGCCGCAGGTGTTCTCCTGGCTTGTCTTTTATGTCACAGTAGCTCAGAACAGCCAGAGATCATCCTCTTAGGAGACCCACAGACATGTTTTATAGATTCGTACAGAAGGCGAATTACATAGCAGATTTTATATGGAGGCTACTTAAAAATTAAAAGGTCTCCTTAGCTTAAGGTTTTAAGTACTGGAAAAGAGTTCTCAGGTGCTGAGGGGAGAGACGTGGAGTTCTCACTTGTCAGTATTAGTTGTTTGGAGACCACTCGGAGTTAGATTGGAATCGGTTGTTGATCATTTGAAGGCAATATTTAAATCAAGTCATTGCTAGAGTAATCAGACGTACTGCAGCTGCAATCAGAACTAACAACATGCAGAATTACCAGAAGCAGCTAAGTGATATATATACCAAGCCTGATAAGGCTGCTTTTCCATTCTGGATTCAAAGCTGGGCCCTCCACCCCTATTTTTACTGACAGACGTCTTAACATGGCTTTAAAAAAGATCTGGTATGCACCCAGAAAATAAAGACCCACCCATTAATTTTTCAGTGTAACAATGAAAACTTTTATTTATTTATTTTTTAAAGATTTTATTTATTTGACAGAGAGAGACACAGCGAGAGAGGGAACACAAGCAGGGGGAGTGGGAGAGGGGAGAAGCAGGCTTCCCGCAGAGCAGGGAGCCCGATGCGGGGCTCGATCCCAGGACCCTGGAATCGTGATCTGAGCCGAAGGCAGACGCTTAACGACTGAGCCACCCAGGCGCCCCACAATGAAAACTTTTAAAAGTCCTGTGCTTGGCTATTATAATTTATTAGGAAAGTGATTTTTTTTTTTTTTTTCCTCTTGTCAATGTTATGAAGCTGCGAATTGGTCATAGCTGAATAACAGACTTCCTTAGTTAGGACACAATCTTTTTTTCTGACTCTTATTAAATGATTTTAGAGGCCATTAAATATTTATTTAATGTACTATATTTTTAATAAACAAGAGTCAGGTACATTTCGTGTTGTTTTCTTTAACAACTTTGGGACATTTTTCTTTGAAAATGTGGGTATCTTCCATGCAGTTTAGACCTCTTCAAAAATACTTTAAAAATCTGACACTAGTCAAACTGAACATCAAGCTCTGAATTTCGGTAATAGTTCAACTCAGTGATGCTCTTACTGCTACTGATACAAAATGGGAGTATGTGGGAGAGCACGCTGAGGGAGAACACGGTTCTTCGTGTGAATATTTTTGTGTATTTTTGTCATCACGCGCGGAATTGATACTGTTTCCCTATGCCGTGGAGGACTCACGGGCTGTTAAGAATTGGGACCTCTAAAAAATGTACAATATTTAATAGAATTTATGCTTGTGTAATGCTGCACCCCACCTAATCCTGTTTCGGGAGCAGTTGAAACGTTTCTGAATCTTCAGCTTTAGATCTAAGTATTTGAATTGATGCAGTTATGTTCTCAGTGCCGGGGCTGGGGCTGTGTTCTGTTTTGTGAAGAATGTGCGGTCACGGTCATTGACTTGGAATACTTGACATGAAGGTCTCCCTAATGAAGAAATATGAGCATCTTAATACCTGATTACTACTAGAAAAGTCATTTTTCTCTCTTATTTATGGATTTTCAGAAATCTATGCTAAAGATATTTCAGCTTTGGACTTGAGGCCCTTTTCTGTGAGGGCTGAACTAAGGAAACACTCCTGGTTTTCACTTTGGAAAATGCATAGAAGAAATCCTAACTTACTGTGAGTTCAAGGAGTATGATCACCTTCTGAATATCAAAGTGTAGCCTTCAGCTAAAATCATTTTAATTTTCATAAGCCTGAAGTCTAGGTAATGTACTTTTCAGATGAAATGGTGTTAGTATCTTTTTGGGGTTTTTCCTTCCCCCTTCAACCTTACGGTTTATTTAGCATAGAGGAACAACCACCGTTTCTTGGATCGTGGCATTTTATAGCAGAACCTGAGTTCACAGTTCTGGGGCGTGTTACTAAAGGTTAACAATATCTCCTGCTTAAAAGTGGATTTTTTTCCCCCGCTGATCAAAAGGATTGCCTTTAACATTGATTCTGTCACAGCGGCATTCTGTCAGCCGGGTTGTCAAGAGTCCGTTCCGGGGTCGGAAAGGTTTCTGTGATGAGTGTGGTCCAGCAGGTGTCCTCCAGCTTTGAGGCGTCCCTGAGAAGAACTGGCGGGTGGGTTGAGGAGGGTGGTCCAGGCGTGGGAACGGGGCTGTGAGAGAGGAGTGGCGTGGGCGGAGCCCGTGGTCCTGCCGAGTGGCCGAGCTGTGGTGGGGAGAGAACAGATGCAATAAGGGGGGATGTGTTGGGTCTCCCCTTGGGCGGGGTTCACCGGCTGAGAGGGCATCCAGGACCAGCCAGTATTTATGGGTCATTTCCACGTTCCACGTTAGGCTTCGGCGACTCAAAGATTGTTGGACCTATCCTGCCTTTACCATGCCACCATTTTCTGCTTCTACATCAGTGACCGTGTCCTGTCTCTGGTGCTGGTTCTTCTCCTCCTCTGTCCTCCAAATCTTGGGGAGCATCAGGGCTTGGTTTTCTTCTCTTCCCTCTTTGTGCTCGCTCCCTGGGTCTTCTGATTCAGTTTTGTGGCTTTAAATAGCATCTTCTGTATTTTCGGGCAACTCTCAAATTTGTGTCTCCACGCTGGACCTCTCCCACCCATCTCCCTGCCCACTTGAAATCATTACTTGGGTAACAGTGGGCATTTCCACCTCAGCTTTCCCGAACTGATCTCCTGATCCTAATCTCTAGATTCTGTTCCTCTCGGAGTGCCTGGCAGCTCCTTTCTCCATGCTCAGCACCCAGTCCTTGGAATCTTGATACCTGTCTCCTTTCTCCCCTCTCTCTCTCTCCTCTTGCTCCTTCCCCTCCCCTCGCTGCCCCTCCAATTTATCCAGAATTTGACTGCCGCTCCCCACCTCCAGCACTAGCATTTCAGGGCTAAGCCACCAAGGCCTGTCACCTCTATTAGTGCAATAGCCTTCTAACTGGTTAGTAACAGTGTGTGAGTACTAGTTCACTAGCTGTGACGAGTGTGCCATAATAATGTGAGATGTTAGCAGCAGGGGAAACTATCTTCATAACTCTTCTGTAAATCTAAAATGCTTCTAAAATTAAAACTTTATAGAAAAGAAATCTCCCTTACTGCTACCCCCCCCCCCCCCCCCCGATGCCCTAGCCACAGTGGTCTCTGCTGTTTCTCTAACTCCTGCTGCTTCTCTACTGGAGGTGATTTTGAGCCCCAGGGAACATTGGCAATATCTGGAAACTTCTTTTGGGTGGGGGGAGTGTGGAGTGAGATAGAGGAGATGCAACAGGCTTTTAGTTGGGTAGAGACCAGGATAATACTGAACATCCTAAAATGCATCCTAGGCCTTTTGAATTTAGGGTTTTCTCTTTCCCTTCAGATTCCTGACCATAGTCCCTAGCCCTTCTTTATTTTTCTCCTTACTGCCTCATCATCAGCGTGTGATACACTCTTTCTTCGTTTCTCACCAGGAAACATGTCTTCCATGAGGATTTGTTGCTAGTTTGGCTCACTTTTGTATCTCCAGCATCTACAACTATTCCTAGCACATAGCAGGGGTTCATTAAATACTCATTGAATGAATCAAATAATTGGGCGAGGGCAGTGAATGATTGATACAGATACCGTGCACCTATGCTAAAAAATTCAGATAGGAAAGTGAAAATGAAGCGTGAACATTCCCCCAGCTGCCTGTTCTCCAGAAGTTATCACTGTTGACAGTTTATTTTTTTATCCATCCAGAATTTTTCTGTTCATTTCTCAGCACATTCGTGTCCTGTGCACATAATTCATCTCCCGTCCCTTTTTACAAACATAAATGGGATCAGTTTCGTTTTGCCAGGTAACCTATCTGGACGATCTTCACATAGCAACATGTAGAGTGCTGTCTTATTCTTTTTAATGGCTACATAATATTTTATATGTAGAATTAAGCAAAAATAGTTTTAATTGGTTGCAGTAGAATCCGGGGATAATACTTTGTTGTAAAGTAGATAGCAGTAATAAATCCTGTAAAACAATAGACCGTGCTTGTTTAACAGCTTTTTAAGTGTTTTTAAAAGTATTTTCTCTATGTTTGTGTATATACACACACACATACATATATATACACATACGTATTATTCCTAGTTTGTAAATGCCTCAGGATCAGGAAATAGTCTTTAGTTCCATGTATCTTACATGGTAGCAGATTCTCAATACCTGTAGGTTGAAGTTTTCCCTTGTTTTGATAAAATTATTGGGTCATTACATAATTAAAACTTCCCTGAATATTAGAACTGTGGACCAAATGAAGAGATTGGGGAGAAAACCATTTTCTTATTTTATTTAAATGATGTTTGTTCTCCTGGAAGCCAAAAATCTGTGTAAATCTCCTGACTTTATCCGCTGAGGATATGGCATGATGGCCAAAGAATCAGGTAGGGTGCGCAACTGCTGCGTAATTCAGTGTCGGTCAGGCTTCTTACTGCTTTGCGCATAGCAGTGCTTCTCTCCTTTTTCCCCTCATGAAATGACTACTGGGCCAGTGTTGGCAGTGATGCAGTTAGGATACTGTAAATTAATGCCGCGGTGCTAATTTCAGCTGACCTTTAAACCAACCCTCCAGTCTCCTGCCGCTTTCACCTTTGGGTGGGACTCCCATCCCGTGAATCTTCATCTGAGAGTTACTTTGCCAAGGTGCGGTGCTGTCCTCTACTGAGTACTGGGATGTTTTGTGAGGCTCCGTTGACTTGCAGGGTGAATTTGTTGGCATGGAGAGGAACAGTTGGTCTGAAGAAATCGTCCTGCTCACCTGGTAGGCCAGCCCAGTGGCCTGCCTTTCTTCCCACGTGAAAGGCAACCCTGTCTCAAATGCCCCCTTGCCTTCTCTCTCACCCTCCAACCTTCCCACAGCGCCCGCCATCTTGCTGCATTGATGGGCCCTCTCCATGTGTTTAGCTTAGATGCTTTAGCTGTGTGTGTATGTGTGTGTCTTGTGTTTAGTTGTGAACACTGGTTGTTGACAGCAGTGGTGAGAAAACATTGATGTGGTTGGTGAAATCTGCTTTGCTGACTTAAAAGTTCTGTTTGATATTAAGCTGCTGGTTTCCCATTGGTAAATGGACTCTTTTTTTTTTTTTTTTTAAGATTTTATTTATTTATTTGACAGACAGTGAGAGAGGGAACACAAGCAGGGGGAGTGGGAGAGGGAGAAGCAGGCTTCCCGCTGAGCAGGGAGCCCGATGTGGGGCTTGATCCCAGGACGCTGGGATCATGACCTGAGCCGAAGGCAGACGCATAACGACTGAGCCACCCAGGCATCCCTAAATGGACTCCTTTTTTTTTTTTTTTAATTTTTTTTTTTAAGATTTTTTTTTAATTTATTTGAGACAGAGAGAATGAGAGAGAGAGAGCACATGAGAGGGGGGAGGGTCAGAGGCAGAAGCAGGCTCCCTGCCGCAGGAAGCCCGATGCGGGACTTGATCCAGGGACTCCAGGATCATGACCTGAGCCGAAAGCAGTCGCTTAACCAACTGAGCCACCCAGGCGCCCTGGACTCCTTTTTGACTCATGTTGGTTTAGGGGTGATCTCAGTATCAAAATGATCTATTTATTTTATAATTATTTTAATACTCTTAAGTAGTTATATAGTGCTAAATGAGACAATAAACCCTTACATTTTGTAGGGAGTGAACTTAATTACTCTTCTAAAGAAATAATTTCAGGCTACATTTTGAAAGGAGATGACAGAATGTCATTATAGGAGGTCATATGAAACCACCTTTCAGAGTTTTTGTTGTTCTAAATTAATCAAAGCTTTTGTGCTTAGGATACTGTAATGGCATTAAATTTGTGAGCTTTGGGGCATTTAATTTATTGTATATGAGTAAACCCAAAAAATGTTTGTTGTCTCGCTTTGTTAACAATTGGTTATATTTGCTTTGAAGATATAAGTATAATACGAATACAACTTAGCTGTTACACTTGGCAGTCTTTGATCTGATGTTCCTTATAGTTCTTTAACTCGAGTCACTGAAGTATGAGAAAAAGATTTTTCCTAAACTTAGTAATTCCAAACGTGTTAGAGGTATTGATACTTGGAAAACAGAAAAAAAAAAAAAAACAACCTAGTAACTATTGCATTTATTCACATTTCATACAGATGTACAATACTTTATTAAAATGTAAGGTCCCAGACAAACTAACAGAACAAATTTACACTGTTTTGTTTGTTTTTATTTCTTTGAGGTCATGATTCTTATTTCTTTGTTCTGTTTTAGGTTCCTGAGGGTTAAGCGATGGGGAGACCCCTGGTCTTGCTTCTGCTTCTGCTCCTCCTGCAGCATTTTGGAGATGGTGACGGAAGCCAAACACTTGCCCAGACGCCTCTCCAGTTTACACGTTTCCAGTACAACGTCACGGTGCATGAGAACTCCGCAGCGAAAACCTATGTCGGGCATCCTGTGAAGATGGGTATTTACCTTACAAATCCATTGTGGGAGTTAAGGTACAAAATTGTCTCCGGAGACAATGAAAACCTTTTCAAAGCTGAAGAGTACATTCTTGGGGACTTTTGCTTTTTAAGAATAAGGACCAAAGGGGGAAATACAGCTATTCTGAATAGAGAAGTGAAAGACCATTACACACTGATCGTCAAAGCCATTGAAAAAAATTCAAATGCTGAAGCCCGAGCAAAGGTCAGGGTGCAAGTGCTGGATACAAATGACTTGAGACCTCTCTTCTCTCCCACTTCGTACAGTGTTTCCTTACCTGAAAACACAGCCATAAGGACCAGCGTTGCAAGGGTCAGTGCCACGGATGCAGACATAGGAACCAATGGAGAGTTTTACTACAGCTTCAAAGACCGAACAGACATGTTTGCGATTCACCCAACCAGCGGTGCAGTCGTTTTAACTGGTAGACTCGATTACGCAGAGACCAAGCTCTATGAGATGGAAATTCTTGCCGTGGACCGTGGGATGAAACTCTACGGAAGCAGTGGTATCAGCAGCCTGGCCAAGCTGACCGTGCACGTGGAGCAGGCCAACAGATGTGCTCCCGTAATCACGGCGGTGACGCTGTCCCCGTCAGAGCTGGACAAGGACCCAACATACGCAATCATAACCGTGGATGACTGCGATCAGGGTCCCAATGGGGAAATAGCTTCCTTAAGCATTGTGGCCGGTGACCTCCTTCAACAGTTTAGAACGGTGAGGTCCTCCCCGGGGAGCAAAGAATATAAGGTCAAAGCAGTGGGTGCCGTCGACTGGGACAGTCATCCCTTTGGCTACAGTCTGACACTCCAGGCTAAAGATAAAGGGACTCCTCCCCAGTTCTCTTCTGTAAAAGTCATTCGTGTGACTTCTCCGCAGTTCAAAGCCGGCCCGGTCAAGTTTGAAAAGGATGTTTATAGAGCAGAGATCAGTGAATTTGCTCCTTCCAATACACCCGTGGTCATGGTGAAGGCCACGCCTAGTTATTCTCATTTGAGGTATGTTTTTAAAAGTACACCCGGAAAAGCTAAATTCAGTTTAAATCACAACACGGGTCTCATTTCTATTTTAGAACCAGTTAAAAGACAGCAGGCGTCCCATTTTGAACTTGAGGTAACAACAAGTGACCGAATAGCCTCCACTAGAGTCTTGGTTAAAGTCTTGGGTGCAAATAGCAATCCCCCTGAATTTACCCAGACCGCTTACAAAGCATCTTTTGATGAGAATGTGCCCATTGGGACGACGGTCATGAGTGCGACTGCCACAGACCCCGATGAGGGTGAGAACGGGTATGTGACCTACAGTATTGCAAACTTAAATCACGTGCCGTTCGTCATTAACCATTTCACTGGTGCTGTGAGTACTTCAGAAGACTTGGACTATGAGCTGATGCCTCGAGTTTACACTCTGAGGATTCGAGCGTCAGACTGGGGCTTGCCCTACCGCCGGGAAGTAGAAGTCCTTGCCACGGTGACTCTCAATAACTTGAATGACAACACACCCCTGTTTGAGAAAATCAACTGCGAGGGGACGATTCCCAGGGATCTGGGTGTGGGGGAGCAAATAACCACCGTTTCCGCCATCGATGCCGACGAACTTCAGTTGGTCCGATACCAGATCGAAGCCGGAAATGAACTAGATCTGTTTAGCTTAAACCCCAACTCTGGGGTGTTGTCCCTAAAGCAGTCGCTCATGGATGGCTTAGGGACCAGGGTGTCCTTTCACAGCCTGAGAATCACAGCTACAGATGGAGAAAATTTCGCCACACCGTTATACATCAACCTAACCGTGGCGGCCACCCGCAAGCCAGTACACTTAGAGTGTGAAGAGACTGGTGTTGCCAAAATGCTGGCGGAGAAACTCCTGCAGGCAAATAAGTTACACAGTCAGGGAGACGTCGAGGATGTTTTCTTTGATTCCCACTCTGTCAATGCACACGCGCCTCAGTTCAGAAGTACCCTTCCAGCTGGCATGGAGGTAAAGGAAAACCATCCAGTGGGGTCCAACATGATTTTCATGAATGCTAGTGACCTTGACACTGGCTTCAATGGAAAACTGGTCTATGCTATTTCTGGAGGAAATGAGGATAGTTGCTTCATTGTTGACATGGAAACTGGCATGCTAAAGATTTTATCGCCCCTTGACCGTGAAACAACAGACAAGTACACCCTGAACATTACAGTCTCTGACCTTGGTATACCACAGAAGGCCGCTTGGCGCCTCCTAGACATCAGAGTTCTGGATGCCAATGATCATCCTCCGGAGTTTTTACAGGAGAGCTATTTTGTTGAAGTGAGCGAAGACAAAGAGATAAATAGCGAAATCATCCAGGTTGAAGCCACAGATAAAGATTTAGGGCCAAATGGACACGTGACCTACTCTATTCTTACAGACACAGATAAATTTTCCATTGACAGCGTGACTGGAGTTGTTAAAATTGTGTACCCTTTGGATCGAGAAGTACAGCATGTGCATTACTTAAAGATCGAGGCCAGGGATCAAGCCCGAGAAGAGCCCCAGTTGCTTTCCACTGTGCTTTTGAAAGTGTCATTAGAGGATGTTAATGACAACCCACCTAAATTCATCCCACCTAATTACCGTGTGAAAGTTCGAGAGGACCTTCCGGAAGGAACCATTATCATGTGGTTGGAGGCCTATGATCCTGATTTAGGTCAGTCTAGCCAAGTGAGATACAGTCTTCTGGACCACGGAGAAGGACACTTTGATGTGGATAAACTCAGCGGAGCAGTCAGAATTGTACAGCATTTGGACTTTGAGAAGAAGCAAGTGTATAATCTCACTGTGAGGGCCAAAGACAAAGGGAAGCCGGTTTCTCTGTCTTCCACTTGCTATGTTGAAGTGGAGGTCATTGACGTGAATGAGAACTTACACCCACCGGTGTTTTCCAGCTTCGTGGAAAAGGGTGTAGTGAAAGAAGATGTGCCTATTGGTTCCTCCGTAATGACAGTATCTGCTCACGATGAGGACACAGGAAGAGACGGGGAGGTCCGCTACTCTATTAGAGATGGGTCCGGTGTTGGTGTTTTCAAAATAGATGAAGAAACAGGTAAATATGTTCTTTTTAGTCCGGTTTTCCTAAAGGAAATATCTGCCCTGTGCTACCTGCTTTACCTTTCCCTTTCGGCCTCTCAGGGCTCAACACAGAGGTGAGTGTGCATGCTTTTTGTCCTTTTGCAGGTGTCTCTGTGCATAGTAAGGAGTGAGTTTGGAACCAAAGGAACCTGACTGACTTGGCATAAAATGAGTTAAAAAAACAAAACAGAAACAACCAGGAGAAAATTGACATCATCACCACTGATACTGATCTTTTACGTTTGTGCTCTGTATTATCAGAACCATCATGGTGGTTTTGCTGCAACTTTGAGAAGTTGTTGCAGACTGTTTGCAGACTTAGAGTAGCCCTTCCCACTACCTGGCATGCCTTCCAGAGATCATCGTACCCCTGTGAAGCGATGCCGTGCACAGAGAGAACGCTCTGCTGACTTCCATGATGTGGGCTGCTTTCCTTGGGAGGTCCTTCAGGTTTTGTTGGGAGAGGCAGAAGCAGGGCAGTGCCATGTTGAATTGAAGGGACGTGGCTCTTCCAGGGTGATCTTGACGAGTTAGTCATCTCACTGAAACGGACTTCATCTGTAAGATGGGGACACTCAACGGCTGCAAGATGAATGGGAGATAAAGTGAAATGACATGGGGAGGCTGCCCAGCATGTGTTAGTCTGTTCATGTCTTGGAAATGGTAGGAATGCTTTGTTACGATACTCTTCCACCTGGAATAAGAGCCTGAAACCAGAACATCCAAGACAGCTGGTGTAGGCTAGAGTGTGTATTGTTTCGCACTTTGTGCAGATCTCGAACGTAGCTGCTTTTCACGGATATTACGGTTGTATGTCCGTCTCCCTGGTGGAGTACAAGCCTTTGTATGAGTTTGCTGAGGGCTGCCATAGCAGAGTGCACAGACTGGGTGGCTTAAACCACAGACATTGATTTCACAGTTCCGGAGGCTAGAAGTCGAAATTGGAGGTGTTGGCATGGTTTTCTCGGAGTCTTTTCTCCTTGGCTTGTCTTCTCCCTGTCTTCACGCCATCTCCCCTGTGTATGTCTGGGTCCTGATCTCTTCTTATAGGGACACCAGTCCTATTGGATTAGGGACCACCCTGATGACCTCATTTTGTTTATCTCTTTTAAGGCCTTATCTCCAAGTCACCTTCTCAGGTACTGGGGATTGGGACTTGAACGCATGAATTTTGGGGGACACAGTTCAGCCCCAAACCACCTTCCAGGACAGGCTTTTAGCTCCTACGTTTTCTGTCTTCAGCCCTAGCAAGAAGTACCAGGCAGGTAGAAACTGCTCATTAAATGTTAAAAGAACAAATGAGTAAATTAATGATTATTTTGGCTTTGAATGTCCTGCCCTCTGAGAATGGTAGTGGAAATAGAAGGAAACTGGGTAGTAATCACAGTGCTAGATGAACTGCCCTACATGGAGTTCAGTTTATTAATCTCCTTAATGTTTCCTCGATGAACATATCCATTCTAAAAAAGGTGCTTTTCTTAATACATTGAAACTTTTAAGTTTATACTCAGTAATACCACAAATAAATTCTTTAGTTACCACCCACTGCACCAACCATGCGTTCACTAATATGTATAAAGTACAAGAAGCATATAATTATCCTGGAAATGAGTTATTTTAGAGGCTATAATATTGTTAATGTACTTCTGTTTATTCAAGGGATTCTTTTTCTAATGAGTTCTATACCACTCGCATGTGTTAGATGTATCTATGGATTATATACCAGTCATCTAAAATACCAGATTCTTTTTTTCTTCCTTCCTTCCTTCCTTCCAGAGATTTTTTCTTTTTGTTTTTTGTTTTTATTTTTTAATTTGAATGTAATGTATAAAATACATTTTAATTTTTTCACATTATACTGCCATTTAAAATCTTTAATCAAATTTCATGAGATTGTCAGCCATATGACATGCCATGATTAGCTTTCTATAAACAACTTTGCTTTCTGTGTAGAAATCAGTGTCAGTGGCATAAAAAAATAAAACCTTATACTAGGCAAAGAATTTTATTAACCTTGTTTCAAACTTTATTCCCAGGCTTATTCAGTTTAATTAGCTGCAAAGAATGAATTGTGTCTAAGCAAAAACTGAAAAGAGCTGCAGTGTCCAAGGGGCTTGGTCTTAAAAGTATTAGAGCTCTAGATTTTATCGGACCCCTGAACAACATTTTAAAAAGGAGTGCTAATATAAAATAGCAGTTGCCAGTAACTTCTTCAGGTTCTGTCTTCTTCAGCAGTTGACTCCGTTCCCTTCGCTTTGTTCTTAATTCTGCACACGATCTGGAACGTCCCCATCAAGCTGGTCCCCAGCAGCAAGTGGTGCTTTTCCGTCCACAGGTTGTGTGGGCAGAGCGTAAGCCCGTCGTCTTGAGCCGGTCAGACCGTCTGCACCCAGTTGCTTTAATTTAAGATGCTGGGTAGCGTTTCTGTCAGCGGCTCTGTGTCAGTATGGTCTGTAACGGGCATGCCTTCCCGGCAGCTTTGGGCAACTGGATCCCTGTTCCTCGGTTTGTGAACATAGTCACTTGAGAGGGGGGAGGGTCAGAGGGAGAAGCAGACTCCCTGCCGAGCAGGGAGCCCGATGTGGGACTCGATCCCGGGACTCCAGGATCATGACCTGAGCCGAAGGCAGTTGCCCACCCGACTGAGCCACCCAGGCGCCCCATAGTCACTTCTTTAATACTGGAAGTAGTGTTTCCCCCTAACCTCTTCAAGCAGAACGGAAGTTTTTTATCATCTGCTGTAGCTGTTCTGTGAACCACCTTTTCTTTCCCACCGATGCACACTGGTGCTTCCAGTTTGGTGGAATTCTCCGGGTTCTGGTTCACGAGCCTTTCTTTCATCTTGCTGAAGTGGAAATGGGACTGTGGGGGGCAGGGGGACGACACGGGGACGGGGCACTAGGGTTAGTGCTCAGGGTGGGTCTCAGGTGGCCCAGCTGAGATTAGGTGCTCAGCCCTGGGGAACACAGATGGCTACTAGAGCCAGATTTTTAAATAATAATTTAACGGACTGCTGTTGGTTATGCTGTTTTCTTTTAGTCACTCCTCTGAGGAGGAGAATATATGTCTATTTTGTCATACTCTCCAATATTAATTCGAATTTTCAGGTACAGCGTCAACATGCAAGAGTATCCAAAATTTAAGAACTGCAGCTGAAACAATGAATATGTTTGTGAATTTCCCAAGGACAGTTAGTCCTACTTTTTTCTTTTTTCCTTTTTCCTTTTTGCTCTGGAAAGCCTAAAAAGAATTGGTACAAGTTAAAGTTGAGACAGAAAATAGAACCATATTAATGTACACATTACCTGATGACTTAAATTATGTGAGCACTGCCTCTTTTGGATTTTTCTTTCAAGGGGAAAGAGTATTTTTATTGTTGCTTTTTATATATGTATGATTTTTTAGAGAGAGAGTGAGAGCGTATGTGAGCAAGGGAAGGGGAGAGGGAGAGAGAACCTCAAGCAGGCTCCACGTTCAGCATGGAGCCTGGTGCGGGGCTCATCTCCTGAGCCGGAGTCAAGAGTCAGCCACTTGACTGAGCCACCCAGGCACCCCTTTTGTTGCTTTTTAAAGACTCATTTAGAAATGAGTATTTTTTTGCATATAAATTTAAGAGATTGGGATATTCTTACTACCAGGAAGAAAGGGGAAACAACCAAACAAGGCCGTGTTCTGAAATCTGTAGTAGTTTTCGGAGCTGAATGGCAGTGCTGGAGTTTTCTAGTGGTAACTTAGTGGGGGATGAGGGGATGAAGTAAGTGAGACTGTGGGCAGAAACTGTTGTGCATCTCTGGAAATACTGAGATTGGAAGGTGCAAAGTTGGAGATTTCTTGGTCACCTGTTCTGTAGTCTTTGGCTTTACAGAAAAAAGTAGTTAATATTACAGTAGATTAATGTTTGTGTATTTTTTGGAATTGAATCAAAGTGATTTAATCGTACTTACACATTGGCCTGTTATACATTGTAAGATGTGTTTTTGGAGGCAATAGAATTATCAGCCCAAGTTATTTTAGAGATTTTTGGCAAGACAGTTGGCATCGTAGTATAGAATTCTTTCAGGGAAAGTCAATATGTTTTGTGCAGTAAAAATAGTAAAATTTGGTATGTTCTTTTGGGGGGTTTGTCCAACGAATTCCTAGTGCAGGTCGAAAGTAAGGAGAGGTACCTGTCAGATGAAGAAAAGTAGGAGAAGTTCAGGAACAAGGTGGGGGGTGCCCATAGGACATGACACTGAAGTCAGCATGAGTTGGAGATGGCCCAGCTCAGGTCAGCTTTAATAACACCTTTCTAGAACTTCGGATGCTCTTCATTGCCCATTTCTTTTGTGCTGTTACTTTGTCTTCTAGTGACGCGTGTTATACTGGGCTGATTGACAAGGTGCAGGACCAAGAACTTGCCCACTTAACTGTTCGCTTTTTGCCTTTGACTTGACTTTAAACTATAGTGTTGGTTGAATAATATAAATAAGTTTTTTGGGTATTGTACCTATTTTAGCATTGTCAAATAGGTGTATCATTTGCATTCTTTTCATAGAACAGAGAATATAATCAGCAATCTGAATTTAGTTCTTACTATTCTTATGGTCCTGTTCTTTAAAAAAAAAATCTACTTAAATTTGAAACATCCCCTGAAAAGTAGTTTTTGTGGGTTTTTTTTTTTTTGAACTAGAAATTCTATGAACTACCTAAAATATGTAGCCAAATGTACAGTCCTGTTAGCTCTGCATTTTGTACATATTTTGCTAATTGGCTTTTGCAGGGAGGTAACATAGATTAGCAGTGTGGGGGTGATAGTCATTTGACTTCTCTGATAATCTCTCACTGTATCACATGCTTTCCTGGAGAGGCCTCTGGGTGTTGGTGAACTGTTCTGACAAATCCGTGCCCACGTGATTGCTCGTCCATTTCAGGTTTGGAGGTTCCATGAAAAACAGTTTGGGAAATAGGTGGTCTTGTTAGAGAGCCAATCTCCAGGGCTCTAATTAAAATTATCCCCCCCCACCCTTTGTCTGCTGAAAAATCTACAGGGGTGATCATAAAGCAGATTTAACTGAAATGTTAGTGGAGGATCTCTGAAGCATGTGTAATTTCACAGATTTTGATTTGTCTGACTTTATGCTTCTCAGCCTTCACCCCCATTGTCACTTCAAGTATGTGCAAGTTGCTTTGTTGTCAGCTTCAAAGTTGAGCAGAATAGAATCTGGAGTATCCCTCTTGCAGATTTATGGAATAAATTCAGGTTAGTGTTCTTGGCCGATAGGTACATAGCCAAGTTAATTATTACTTGAGCATCCGTAAAAAGGTGCAGCTTCTTGTTAGTCTTTAACCTGAGGTAATGTCTGGAAAAATGCTTGGCCAAAAGATTTTTTTTTTTTTTTTAATTGTTGGTCGTTGGGGTCTAGTCCCCTGGTGTATGTGTTGTAATGGGATGCCTGAAGTATGTTTTCCCATTGGTCTCTAGGGTACTTTGGTTCAGTTTTTGGCTGTTAGTATAACGCAGCCCAGTAAGAGTGTTTCCCCCTTCCACTTCTACTTATTTGGGGAGACCATGTTTTTCATTAAGATAAGACCAATTTCTAAACGTACTAATGCTGTGTTGCTCTTAGAATCCCAATTGTGGTTTCAGAATTGAAATTTACATTTCGGTGAAAAGACTTGGGAAGAATTAATATGGAAGTACAGCTGTTGCAACAAGATAAATCACCGTTCATGAAATATGGGAGGGAAAATAGGGACATTTTTCTGAAGAGAACATGGTTACATTCACATCGTGAGGGAGTGGTATTGCACGGTTCCTGGATTACCCATTTGGGGACTAGCTCCTGGCTCTTCTTTGTTAGGGGACACAGAATGAACAGATTTGTGTAGTGGGACCGGAAGGGAATGCCAATCCAGGCTAACCTTATTGTTGACCTCAGTGAGAGGGGACAGTGTTTCTCGGGCTTCTTTCTGGTCTGGCAGAAGTCTGAATATTTTAATTATTATCTTAATTACCAAGTTAAAAAAAAAAAACAACAACAAAACTTTTCCCCCAACTTTTAAAGTAGGATATCATGCGTACAACCAGGGACCTGTTTTTTTTTTTTTTTTTCCCCCGGGCCTGTTGTCCTGACAGGAAGTAGAATGCAAAGGATGGTTATTAATGGCCCCAAGTGTTAGGACCCAAAAGTCTGTAAGAGTGGCTAAAAGCTGGGCAGTCCTTGGAGTGTGGTCTACTGTGGAGGGACCCCTTACCTCTGCTGGAGCTGGGTCTGGAATTCCTGGCAGCAGGAACTTGAACCAAGACTGGGGGGGAGGCCCCGTAAGGGAGTTCCCCGATATGTCGGGGAAGGGACTTTGGTGTTGGCATCTCCTGTCTTATGTGGCCGCAGCTGCTGGCCTGTTCTTACTTTTTGTTCTCGTCCTCAGAAAGTCGAACAGACAAGAAACCAATTTCTTAGCCACAGAAAGGTTGAAAATCAGGGCTTGGCAGAAATTATGTTATAATGTGCTCTTGCTGTGTTTAGGAGTAACAATCTGTGTGTGTGTGTGTGTGTGTGCGCGCGCGTGCGTGTGTGCGTGTGTGAGTGAATCGGTGTCCAGGCAGGAGGGCATGGTATTTCTACTGGGGACAGGAGCCTCCTCTAAAGCTGGAGAATGTTCAGGTGAAAATAGAATTTAATTAGGAATCCTAAGGAAGTTCCTTTTGTTTTAAGAGAAAACAGGACACGCTTTTCTTTGGTTATTTGTGTGATATTTAGCAAGTTGGTGCTTTAAGTCCTGACTGAATCCTGGTTGGGGAAGAGTTGGGTTGTAACTCTCTCAGGGCTGAGATACAGGTGGGGCTGGATACATGTGGGGGAGCTCTGCAGTGCCTTTATATAGTCCTGAAGCATGTGTAAGGGCCAGAACCTGGGCCGGATGGAGTAGAAACAGCTTAAAACATGCTCTCTTTGGCTGTGTGCTTTCAGTGGTTATGATGATAAGGATGAAGGGCGTCAGTAAAATAAGCCACAGATATTTACTGTTACTGCCAGGTGTTGTTCTAAGCACTCTGTGTGTATTCATTTATTTAATTGTCATGACTACCAGGTAGAGACTGTTATCCCTATGTTATTGATGAGGGAACATTCACAGAGAAGCTAAGTCACTTGTTTTTAAGGCCACTTGGGTACTAAGTGGCAGAACCAGCAGGCCTGGGCATGCCAACAGTACACTTTACTGCCTCTCACCCTTTATAGAGTGATCTGAAGATGCTCTAAGGGAGCCCAAATGGAAACTACTAGTTGAAGATTGACTGACTGAATGAATTATTTGCGAGCACAAGCAGGGTGGGAGGGGCAGAGGGAGAGGGAGAAGCAGGCTCCCCGTGTGGGGCTCCATCCCAGGACCCTGGGATCATGACCTCATGACCTGAGCCGAAGGCAAACGCTTAACCAACTGAGCCACCAGGTTGCCTCTGAAAACTACTAGTTGAGTGGGATTCTGGGCTGCATTGGGTTGAGCCGCGCTGGGCTGGAGACTTGAATCCTAGATTTGAGGCTTGGTCTTGAAGAAGTTACTGCATGTAATGATCTTCTTCGATCATTTCTTCTCAAGGTGGCATAGTGGTCTTTACCACATTGAAGTAAACAGGATTTAAGAAATACATAGGGTGGCATTTAAGCAATTTAAGATTATTCCAATGAAGTGATTAGTAGTGGGGGAATCATGCTGAGTTCAGTGAGTTTCACCGTCTAGTGGAGATGGACGGGTTTGCAATTGTGAAGGTCCAATCATCTCATAAATAAAAATGCTGCTGGTCTGAACTGTACAGGATGTTAACTGGAACCTTTTCTCGTCAAGATGATGTTTTAGATGGTTGTTAGGGTCCTGGCTAACCTTTAAAACTAATTTTAACCCACTGAAGCTGACGTTAGCTTACAGGCCCCCACTTCCCCACTGAATCATGTTCCTGATAGTCCTTGTTCTCTGGCATTGTCCTCCTTGAGGTCTTGGCTTCAGCAGCTGTTCTCACAGGCCATCTGGTTTGTGCCAGTGAGCTTGTTTTCCTTCTCAGCCCTCTTGGCAAGGAATCATTTTTACATTCCAAGACTCGTTGAAGACTTGAGCGCTCATAACTTGATGAGTGGCCTCTGTGTGTATAGACATTTAATGCTCAGTTAATATCTGGCCTGTTTGTTTTTTTTCCCCCTATTGCCTGCCTTGCCCAATTATGAAAAATAAGTAGATCTTAGAACTTTAGGGGTTTGTCCCTTGTTGGATTTTGGTTTTTAACCATTGAGTCCCTGTTGTTTTGACTTTTATGGATTATTTTAATTCATAAGGCTGGATTTGTCAAGATTTGATTACCTACTCGCTAGTATCTTGTACACTGTTACTTTGCATTTACCTTTATGGCACTTACTTTTTAAAAAAAATCAAACCATCCTGGTTATAAATAGTGCATGCTGCCCAAGACATGATGCCATGAAGCACCGTCTCTCATGTCTTTGTTACTGGCAATGATTGGTCTTGGAATGCTTCCTCTGCGAGGGCACAAGCCTGTACATGCTGAACTGGCAGTTACCCGGTGTCACGGTAGTGATAGTAAGTCTAGGAAACGATTCACACGTGCACTTCCAGGGTCAGACTTCCCGGTGAAGTTGTCTTGCCGGTTACACGGTGACCTCTCCAGAATATCCGAGAATGGTGGGGAACCCATTGCCCGGCGAGGCCTCCGCGTGGCTGCCTGAGCCGACCTGGAAGAGATTCTTCAGGATTGTCGTCTTTTTAGTTTCAGCCTAATTGATTTTTTTTTTCTTTTTTTGATAAAAGTTACCCAGCAATTTCCATAGTTTCTTAAGATTTCTTTCTCGTCTGTGGTTGTTTAACCATATTATCTTTTGATCGCTGGTGAGCTTTTTCTTCTTTATCATCATCCGTATATAATTATAGGCCACATTAATTGAATGCTTTACTGTAAATGAGTGCTATTTCAATCTCTTTTCCTAAGTTGTCTCCCTAGATCGTCACGGTAATTCGTGAGCAAAATTAGAGGGTAGCAGGCTGTGTTCATGTAGGGCCTGTATGAAATTCTAAAGATAGGACAGTGATAGGGATGATGGTACATACTGATCTTGTGCCATTGAATTTTGAAATCGTGTGTGTGTGAGTGTGCGTAAGTGATGTAGTAGAGATTGATGTGGTTTGAAGTGTGTGCTTTGAGGGTATTGTGGTAGTATAGACATGATTTTTGAAGCAGAGGTGTTCCATCTCTCATCGGATCTTTCTTAAAACCATTGGTGTCTCCCTTACATAAAGCCCAAGGTTTTTAGCGTAGGCTGACGAGCCTCCCTCTGCCACTTGTCTGTGCTCACTCCTGTGCTCCCGTTCATCCCCTGTGCTTTAGCCAAGTGGAGCCAGGCCCTCCCCCCGGCTCCACCCCATTGTGTCCTACCTCCCTGCCCTTGGGTGACACATTGACCACTTGATCGGCTCTTATTAACCCTGACTCTGCATGATAAATCTCTCCTGACAAGCCTTCTCCTTCTTATGGAGCTCATTCATCTTTTCTTGTATGTACTTTTTTAATATTACTGTAAGTATCACTCTTGTGTGAATGTTTGTCCTTTTTCCTCTAAATTGTCAGCTTCTTGTGTGGGTGGATGCTAAGTCTTTAACCACTGGACTCCTAGAAGAGGCACTCAATAAATACTGGTTAGGTCGGCCTCACAAGCCATTGTTGCCTCTCTTGAAACACGTAGTCTGCTTTGTTCCAGGAGCACCTTCCATATGTTCTTCTGTCACATGTCGGGGTATTGTTTTTCTCTTTCTTGTCTGCCTCCCCGAACTCAAGGACAGAGTAGTCTTAACTCCTTTCCTAGCGTCTCCTAAGTGCAGTGGCTGACATGGCAGTGCTTAGCCCTTGTTTGCTCAACAAACTGATTGTCCCGTGTTAATGATGGTAGACATAAGGTTGAGAGAAACCTTTCCTTTACCACCTATTTCTAGACTTCTGGGCAGTGGTTCTTAATCGTTTTGATGTTACAGAAACTTCTGAAAATCTGTTGAAAGCTGTACATTCTGTCTTCAGAGACCACGATTTGGTTGTAATAGTGGGAGGCTTGTAAAGAGCTGACCTCTGTGTCCTTGGATCCCTGGTTTTATGTCCCTCTGTTCTAGAGGTTCCAGGGCTGCCAGACCTCATGAGTACTCCTGAAGGAGGACCAGATAGCAAGGAAAATGATGGTGGTGGTGGTGGTGGTGATGGTGTGGTGGTGATGGTGGTGGTGGTGGTGATGGTGTGGTGGTGATGGTGTGGTGGTGATGGTGTGGTGGTGGGGTGATGATGGTGATGGTGATGGTGGTGTGATGGTGGTGGTGATGATGATGATAATGATGATGGTGATGGTGATGGTGGTGTGATGGTGGTGGTGGTGGTGTGATGGTGGTGGTGGTGGTGTGATGGTGATGGTGGTGTGATGGTGGTGGTGATGGTGATGGTGATGGTGGTGGTGGTGTGATTGTGGTGGTGGTGGTGATGGTGTGGTGATGGTGATGGTGATTGTGATGGTGATGGTGGTGTGATGGTGGTGGTGATGATGATAATGGTGATGGTGATGATGGTGATGGTGGTGGTGGTGTGATGGTGATGGTGGTGGTGGTGGTGTGATGGTGGTGATGGTGGTGTGATGGTGATGGTGGTGTGATGGTGGTGGTGGTGTGATGGTGGTGGTGGTGGTGTGATGGTGGTGGTGGTGGTGTGATGGTGGTGGTGGTGTGATGGTGGTGGTGGTGGTGTGATGGTGGTGGTGGTGGTGTGATGGTGGTGGTGGTGGTGTGATGGTGGTGGTGGTGGTGTGATGGTGGTGGTGGTGGTGTGATGGTGTGATGGTGGTGGTGGTGGTGGTGTGATGGTGATGGTGGTGGTGGTGTGATGGTGGTGGTGGTGTGGTGGTGGTGGTGATGGTGATGGTGGTGTGATGGTGATGGTGGTGGTGGTGGTGGTGTGATGGTGGTGGTGGTGTGATGGTGGTGGTGGTGGTGTGATGGTGGTGGTGGTGTGATGGTGATGGTGGTGGTGGTGTGATGGTGATGGTGATGGTGTGGTGGTGGTGGTGTGGTGATGATGGTGATGGTGGTGGTGGTGGTGTGATGGTGATGGTGGTGTGATGGTGATGGTGGTGTGATGGTGGTGGTGTGATGGTGGTGGTGGTGTGATGGTGGTGGTGTGTTGGTATGATGGTGATGGTGTGATGGTGATGGTGGTGTGATGGTGGTGGTGGTGTGATGGTGGTGGTGGTGTGATGGTGATGGTGGTGTGATGGTGGTGGTGGTGTGATGGTGGTAGTGGTGGTGATGGTGATGGTGGTGTGGTGGTGGTGGTGATGGTGGTGTGATGGTGGTGGTGGTGGTGGTGGTGATGATGACGACAACAATGACAACAGTAGTGACATGCATTTGAAAAAGGCTCAACAGCCTGCACCTATTTTTATATACACTTCATGGCTCTTAGTCTAACATGTGCGTATTACATGGTAGGCGTCACTGCTATTTTATAAGTGAGGTAGATCAGCCTGCACAGTAGATGAGTAGCAGCCACTTTCCTGTATACTTACAGGTGTGTTGGAAATGATTCAAGACAGTCTGTCATTCAGGACTCCTTCCAAGTGATACAGTAGTCTGTAGTTCTCTACAAACCTGCATCCTCAGCCCTGTCTCCCTGTGTAAGTGTACAAGACAATTATAATAAAATAATTGCAATACACACAATACACAGGATACCCATTTTTTAAGTTAAGCAGCCCTCCAGGCCAGGATCTGATCTGTTGTGTTGCCAGTTTACCATGGAAACCTGCTGCTCGGCTAGTATGCCTCTATTAAGGTAAAATAATCTTGTCAGCAAACTCAGACTTTGATCATAAAGTTAACTTTCTTCACAGACTGGACTTTATTTAAATGGACTTAAAAAAAATCAGAGTATTTGGGAATTAATAAACCATTTTAGTTTTGTGTAAATAGTCCCTCATTCTGTACAAAAGAAAAAAATTGAAAAATGGTGCCTGTCCTTAATGGTTGCTCTTCTCATAATGAAAGGGTGGTTTTTCTCCTGTTGTTGTAAAAGGAGCATTAAACAACTTTATAGTGATAGATGGAATAATGTATATGTGGCAAAATGTTCTGATCTGTGACTTCCAGGCCTTGATATTCATACCACTTCAAGTCAGTATGTTTTTTGACCCTGAAAACTCAGTATGAGTTTTTGTAAAGAGCGATTTTGGAATCTTTCAGGAAGTCATGTTTTCTTTATCATAAGTTGAAGACATTCTGTTAGTTGAAAGCAAAAACAGCTCTTTGGAAAATGACTTTTTTTTTTTTAAGTTTCTTTTAAAATTTATTTGACAGAGAAAGAGACACACAGCAAGAGAGGGAACACAAGCAGGGGGAGTGGGAGAGGGAGAAGCAGGCTTCCCGCCGAGCAGGGAGCCCAGTGTGGGGGGCTCGATCCCAGGACTCTGGGATCATGACCTGAGGCAAAGGCAGATGCTTAACGACTGAGCCACCCAGATGCCCCGAAAATGACTTTAAAGTTGGGTTAACTTTATTTTTAAAGCAGTCCCACCATAAATTCTTAGTTAAAAGGTCCTCTGAAATTCATTTGCTTTGAGTTCTTAATATTTTTATTTGTGCCTTTACTCCTAAAGCTGCTTGACATCAGGCAGTTCCAGACATCTCTGTCTTCTGACAGTGCTTGGCACACAGCTGGTATTTAGTAAATAGTTGGTGATGTTCATCTTTTGATAAACCCAGTAAATGTTTGTCCCATAATGTTGTTCTTTTGATCTCTTGCTCAGCTGAAGGTGTTTACATTTTTAATGGAAGAAAGATGAATTTGCTTTGTGGATACTGAGTTGGTTTGTTGGGTGAAGTGTCAGAATGGAACACCGTTACTTTTCAGGGGTTGATCTAAACATTTTTTTTTTTTTTAACAAGTATTTTTTCTTAATAGTGTATGAGCCTCATGTAGAAGATGAAAGCTGATTAGGAAAGCATGAACATGAATACCCATGTTTGGCTTCAATTAGCTCGGTGCTGTTGATTTTAGAAAGAAGTCAAACTAAGGATCATCATGTCTATAGAATATAAAGTTCTATAATTTAAGGCTCATGATTTTTTACATGGTGTTTTACATATAGTATATGTCATGAGTGATTTTAGCATATTAAAAATCTGCTTTTGTCATTTTCTTCCACAATGTGAGCCTTATGAGCACAGGTGGGGACTTTGCTTTGTTCAGCTCCGATTGCTGGTGCCTGGAACTGTCCCTGGCACGTGATAGGCCCCCAGCAAGCACTTGACAGATGAGTCCAATTTGAACGTGAGTTAGAGGATTCCAGAGTATTAAAAGGAAACCCAAAAGTAACTATGACTGGGAAAGACCTTTTAAATTTGTTCTCTGTTCCCAATTAGAATTTCCTTTCTGTATCCAGTGGAAGTGTCATGGGTGCTGGATGTTCTTTTAGTGCAGTTAAAACTGCTCTTCCCCTTCAAATGTCCTCTTTTTCTGTACCTCTGAAATGGCTCACAACAAGAAAATTACAACATCCATAACAACACTCTGTAACAATATAGCAATGCAGTTTCCTTCTGTTTATATTTCGTTCTCTGTAGAAGCAACTTAATATATGTCAGACTGAGTACCAAAGCCTAGAATTAGACATCTTAAAATCTGTGACTTTGCAGGTACATAATACTGGGTGAGGCATTGCTGTTTTCTTGGGCTATAAAGTGACGCTATTGCTTCTAGCATCCTCTAGATTGAAAAATACTTTTTTTTTTTTTAAGATCCACTTTTATTCACTTTTTTTTTTTTTTTAAGAGAGAGAGCACAAGCAGGGAGAACTGCAGGCAGAGGGAGAGGGAGACGCAGGCTTGATCCCAGGACCCTGGGATCATGACCGGAACCGAAGGCAGATGCTTTAACTGACTGAGCCACCCAGGCACCCCTCACTTTTTTTTTTTTTTTAAAGATTTTATTTATCCACTTATTTGAGAGAGTGAGAGTGAGCACATGCAGAGAGGAGTGGCAGAGGGAGAAGCAGACTCCCCACTGAGCAGGAACCCCGATGCAGGGCTTGATCCCGGGACCCTGGGACCATGACCTGAGCCGAAGGCAGCCGCCCAACCGCCTGAACCACTCAGACGCCTCTGCTTCTAAGTATAAAAGATGAATCTCCATTTACATCATACATTATATGGCAAAATTTTGAACTTTTGAAAGACTCTCAGATTAGTAGGATCTATTTTTGTTAGTATCACTATTGGTGAATTTCCTAAAGCTTCAAAGAAGTGATTACTTCTAGAGATTCACAGAGTCTTTAAAACTGTCCCTTTCCTGGATTAAACTGAGCAGTATAGATGTAACCTTGTAAAAAGCTGTTTGTGTTCATTGTAAGTCTTTGGTTGTTTCTCTTGATGGGGTGCTATTTACTGATAAGCAAACCTTTCTTTTAAAGCCTAGTTGAATTAAGGGAAATCCAATGATGAGGCTATTTGAAGGAGAATAAAGTATGCAAAAACTAAAAATATTTTTCTCACTTAAATGAATGCATCTAAATAACAGATTTTTAAAAAACTCTTGCTTGGTCTTAGTCTGCCTTTGTTACCCGGGCCTCTAATTCTGTGAACCTTTCATCCATGTGAATCGACAGCAAGAGTCTGTTTGGTCAGTTGTGTTTTTCTGATTTATAAGGAACTCCTTAGGATGATCAAAGGAAGGTCTGAAAACCCTTTTGGAAGTTTTCTCTGTGTATTTGGGTAGAGGTCTGTTTTGAGGAGGCACATTTGGCACCTGAGAACAGGTGAGCGTTACAGAAACGGAGAGATGATAGCTAGGTTCTAGATTTGATGAGGGAGATTAGTGCAGGCATGTCCAAATCTCAATTGGGACTTTTATTCTGTGTGGGCTGCTAATAAATACTGTGAAGGAAATTATAGAGAACTGTGTTATTTAGCCTTTTGTTGGGAAATAAACTGCCCTAAAATGTAGTGGCTTTAAACAGCCACCTTTTATTTAGGTGACAATTCAGTTGGTTGGCCGTTTGGGCTGGACCCCCGCTGGGTGTGTCCTTTGGTAGTTTCAGCTGGATTTGCTCCTGCTGGGTCCCTTGCCAATCAGCTTGGTGGCTTGGCTTCTGGGAGTTGGCTGGATGTTGGCTGCGGGCAGGTGCTCCTGGGGCCTGTTTCTGTGTCGCTCACCTGCTTAGCCTGTACGTCAGGGTTCCAAGAGCTGGAAGAGAGAAGTAGCTAGATCTCCTGGCCTAGGTTCAGAGCTCATATATACTCATTTCTCCCATCCCGTTGGCTGAGTAAGGTGATTCAGCAAGTGGGAAAATAGGCTGCTCCTCTTGATGGGAGGAGTTGCAAAGTATTGGGTTCATTTATCAATCTACCGCAGAGACACTTTATCTGATTTTTTTTTCCCCTTTGATGAGGACATTCCTTTTGGATATTAAATGTACACAAGAATTTAAAGGCTTTTGAAAATTGTGAAAATATCGGGGCGCCTGGGTGGCTCAGTTGGTTAAGCGACTGCTTTCGGCTCAGGTCATGATCCTGGAGTCCCTGGATCGAGTCCCGCATCGGGCTCCCTGCTCGGCGGGGAGCCTGCTTCTCCCTCTGACCCTCCCCCCTCTCATGTGCTCTCTCTCTCTCATTCTCTCTGTCTCAAATAAATAAATAAAATCTTAAAAAAAAAAAAATTGTGAAAATATCTATGGTGTCTTAAAAAATTTCTACCTTAGCTGTGTATTCAGGTTTTTAATACTGTTAAAACATTTAGTGGTATTAAATACTTGAAGTTCTTTTTAATATGTTTCCACTTAAGCTAGAACTTTTTAAGTAAGAGATACCAGGAGTATTGCATGAGGTCTAAAGATACTAAGGCAGTGGCCCTCTGTTCCTTCTCTATTTCATTTTATATCACAAAGATTTCTTAAGTTTCTTGCCCCTGAGAGGATCCCAGTTTTTGAAGGGCATTTTAATGCCAAAGGAAGAGATGGGTTGAGGAGTAAGAGGCAGCAGGGAGTTCTTCATAATGGCCTTTTTCTTGCAGATCCTGTTTTTGCTCATTAGCACCGCCTTTCTTGCTAATTAATTTGTCACAAATTATTTCACTCACTTATTGCTTTTTCTTAGAGAAGACGTGGGGGAAATGGAATGAGAAGTAGGTGGAAGATGTGGGGGACATGAAGATAGAAACCGGAATAGAGGGGAGAATACCAGAGTGTTGCTTTGGTGTCTTTTGGCTTTATACACATCCTGATATCTCTGCTGAGTTTCAGCTTCAGTGGCTGTATTAAAAATAAAATTGTATTTTAGTGCTGCTTACTATTGTGTTAAATTTGGCTTGTATTAGAATTGTTAGGGGACATATTTGCAACAGAATAAATAGGAAATAGGGCTCCATGATGAGTTGAAACAGAAATCACAGGGTTTGAAACAGTAACTCCTAATTGCACTGATGCACTAAATGTTCTGATGTTTCTGTCTGGAAATTTTGGGAGTTAATGTCTTTGAACCCGTTGACCTGTATATGGAAAAGGAAATTTGTATCTTTCACAGGGTTCTTCTAGAGAAGATATAATGAAACCCCAGTTAGTATTTTTTATCTCAAAGACATTAGAAAAACAAGCAAGTAAAAATATTGTTAGAGATGAAAAAAATAAGTGACCTCAGTAAAGTGTGTTTGCCATTGTTTACTGCCCAAGAGAGTTCAGTGATCATTATCAAAACGGTCAAGTTTCTAATAAAACTCTTTCATGGGTGGTGGGGGTGGGCAGTGCCTGGATGGCTCAGTCAGTTAAGTGACTGACTCTTGGCTTCTGCCCGGGTCATGATCTCAGGGTCCTGAGATTGAGCTCTGCCTGGGGCTTCACACTCAGTGGGAAGTCTGCTTGAAGATTCTCTCCCTCTGCTCCTCCCACACCCCCCACACCCCCCGCATGGGTGTATGCACACGAGTGTGTGTGTGTGCGCGCGTGCGCGTGCACATGTGTGCAGGCTCTCTCAAATCTTAAAAAAGTAAAACACTTTCATGGGCTGAAATTGAGGTTCTATAACAGAAATATAGGTTTCATGAGAAACCTAATCTAGAGGTGCTGACCTAAAATTTGATACTTTAATGAATAGTGAATCGTGAATATGGTCTACAGAAGAGCAGAGTATCTAAGAGAATGACAGTCTTAAATTCTGTTTTGGGATTAGAGATGATCCTGCATTATAGATACCTAATCCATACAGCCTGGATAAATGACAAGAAACACAACAGAACAATTCCTGTCCCAGAATGCACCCTAAACCATTTATTGGAAGTATTCCATTGTTTAGATTCTGTTATTTAGATCCAAGTATCCATGTGAAAGAAGTGAGCGGATTTTCACGGTCTGTATTAGCACAGTTGTGTAAGTTCTGGCGGTGTTTACTTTTACTTCTTATTTTTCAAATCTCCGAAGGAGTTAGTGCTGCCAAGTTAAAGCAGCACTGCTCAGTAAGACCGTTCCACGTATGTGTTTTTAAATATTGTAGTCGCCACTCTAAAGAAGACACAGGTGAAATTAATTTTAATAATAAATTTTATTTAATCCAGCAGATCAAAGAGGGTCATTTCTGCTTGAAATCAACATAGGAAAGTATTAATGAGATCTTTTACATTTTTGAACGCGCGTGACCTCTTTAAGTCAGTGTGTGTTTTGTAGTTAGGAACACATCTCAGTTTGGCCCAGCCCCATTTCCAGTGTCCATTACCACAGCAGAGGTTTAGAGACCTGTGTAGAGTTCAGCCTCTTTAAAGAGTTATTTGTGGATGTAAAGCCAGGCTCAGTCCCCCGGGTGAGTGGGCAGCCCCTGTGGTCCGTCCCTCCAAGACTGGCTGGCATGCCCTTGCGGGAAGGGCAGGTGGAAAGGGTTAAGTGGCTTTGCATGCTGAGTTCAGTGCCGCGTGGGAGTCAGATACCCTCTTCTAATGGTATTCACTGAGGATGTTAAAAACCCATTATGCTGGTGTTGCAGAAAATTTCTTTGTCAAAGATGCTGATGGCCTAGATCCTGGCATGGCTTTTAAAATATTACAGTAAAGCAATTCTTGTGATGTTAAACTAGCGTCAGAGCCAGATGGAAACTCATTTTGCAATCATTTGACTCAGGCTCTCTCTTGCTTTGTGTTAATGGATGCAGGAAAAACCTAACCTAACAGTTAATTTCAAATTAGAATTTTGTTTTCAATTAAAAATTGTCCAGTGATAGCTTTTATAAAATTCTGACTCAATCAGGGGTCTTTTTTTTTTTTTAGGATACACATCTGTCATTTAGTTTGCCCCACTCAGATTGCTTTTTCGCAGACATATTTGGGGTTGGTAGAAATTCTAATTTGATGTAAATCTTTCTCTGAAAGTATGATGTCTTAAGACAGATTTACAGTTATTTTCCACAAGACTTGATTAGATGAGGCCTGCCATTTCCAAGTGAAAGCAACCTTTACTAATTTTAACAAACAAGTTCCTGTGGGTTTACAGAATTGTTAACCTGTGTAAGTAAAATTCAAAGCCCTTATTTTTTATACATCTCTTTAGAATTATGGGCAGTCATGAGAAGTCCCTCTTACATAAACTTGCTCTTTGTGTTGTTTCCATGTTCTTTTCTGAGTTAAAGTCACATTTTTAGATTTTGGAGTTTTCTGTGTAAATTTTGGGATGTGTGCACCGAGATGACTTTTTAGTTGTATTTATTCTAGTCATGACCCTTTTCATGGCATTTAAATGGCCACAGACTTAAAATCTGTCCTAGCAGTGCTGCCCTTAGAGATCACAGATCTACCTGTTTCCATTTGGGCTTCCACCACAGTTCTACATCAAAAGTTGTGAATGAAGCTTAAGCAAATATGTTTATTTTGTGCTGGCTGCTGACCAGGAATCTGCTGAAACGCCTGGAGGTTTTTTCTTTCTTTCTTTCTTTTTTTTTTTTTTTTTTCTTAAACCCCTGTTGGGTGAACCATCACTGTGACAGGTAAATAGCATTCCTCAGTAAAGCCTGAACTCTTCCTGGCTCCCCATTCATTTCTTCAGGACTGTTGAATGTAGGGATTGTCTTCCTGGGGACCCCATTGATTAGGTCACAGCCCGGTCTGCAGAAAACAGAGATGCCCTGGGGCCGCCTCTCTGCAGGGTATTTGCTAAAGCCCATGTGAAAGGGCCACGTGGGGGTCTCAACTATTACCTTGTGAACAGGAATCCATTCAGGCAGCAGAGCACATATCAAGGACCTATTAACTTCCTCAGGCTTCTCCTGGAATTGAAAAGCACTTGGGAGCAAAGGAATAATAAAAGGAAATTGTTGCCAAAGCCACTGATGGTGCATCCTGCCCTATCTCTGTGGGTACATCCCTTCAGCAGCAGATTTATTTCCTGCCGGGGAGTCTGTTAGCTTTAGAAGTCCCCTTAAAGGTCATGGAAGGGGAGTTTGAAAATGATTATATAATGTTTTTTTTTTTTTTTTTTTCTCTTTGAAGAGTTGATTCTCTGTTAGAGCATTTGGGCAAAATTGGCAGAGACCTAACCCGCATTTTAAAATGAGCTTTATTTTCCAATAAAACAATATATCACCATTGTAGAAGTCTGGGAAAATGTAGACTATTATAAAGAAGGAAAAATCATCTTAAAATTCTTCTGTCCAGAGCACCATAGAAGTTTTGTTAAATTGCGTACACACAGACACACACAGACACACACACCCCTACAGCTCCAGGTACTAGATTTAAAAAAAAGTAAATATATATTGCACATATATTGTTGACTTCCTTTTAACATACCCACAGCTTTTATGATTCTTAAGTATTCTTACATAATGTGATTCTGGATTATATGGAATGTCATCAGAGAGATAAACTCTCATATGTATAATAACACCCAATTTTAGAACATTTAAATTGTTTTCTTGTTGGTGTATTTCTGTTTTGCCCTCATGTAAATTTCAGGAAGCAGAATTACTGGGTCAAAGAAAATAAAAATTTAAAAAGCTTTCTGATACAAAACAAATTGCCACATTTTCATCCAGAAAGAAAAGTCTCATTAGCAGTTTGAGAATATTAATCTCTCTGCATTCTTGCTGACACTGTTTGGATTTAAAAACAGGAACCAGAAAGGTGCCATTATTTTTGGTGAAAAAACTTCAGGGAACTATCATAATTGAAATGGGGATTGTTAGTTTTGTGTCTGGTTGTATGTTTGAAAATTCTTATTTTTTATAAACCAACTTTTTGAGACCATATTCTGATTTGCTTAGCTTTTTTTGGATTTTTGTCCCCAATTTTGTCCCCATTTTTTGACCTCTTAAGACTTATTTCTTTAACTTGTCTATTTTATTTTACTTTATTTTTAAGATTATTTATTTATCTATCTGACAGAGATAGAGAGAGCACAAGTAGGCAGAGCGGCAGGCAGAGGGAGAGGGAGAAGCAGGCTCTCTGCTGAGCAGGGAGCCCGACATAGGGCTTGATTCCAGGACCCTGGGATCATGACCTGAGCTGAAGGCAAACACTTAACTGACTGAGCCACCCAGGCGCCCCGAACTTGTCTTTTTTTAAAATGGGTGTCTCCTGTGTGTCAGATAACTGTCCTGTGGGGGAGACCTCTCAAAATGGAGACTTTTTATTTCACTTGGTTAGCTACTGTTTATAAAAAGCCTCTGTTTAGTATGAATTTCTAATTTGAGCTGCTGTGAGGGTTTCCAAATAAATGGGATTAAAAATGGGATTAAGAGGTATACACATCCAGTTATAAAATTAGTCACGGAGATGAAAAGCACAGCATAGGGAATATAGTCAAGTGATACTGTAATAAGTTTGGATGGTGACAGTGATTTGCACTTACTGTGGTGAGTGAGCATTGTGAGTAATCTTTAGAATCGTCAAATCACTGTTGGACACCTGAAACAGATATAACAAGCATGTCAGCTAGGCTTCAGTAATTTCAAAAAAAAAATGATTTTACTGTTAGAACCAAGATTCTGTCTTTCTTCTCTAAGTGGTCCTTGTAAATTGATTCACTAACCCAAGTCCATAGTGATTGAATCGAGACAAATTATTTTATTCATGGGATGATTTCAGAACAAATTATCAAAGATCTTTTATCAGGCAACAAGCAATTTTTGTCAGCTAGTAACTCAAGTGAAGGACCCAGGAAAGAGTATGAAGCAGGTAAAACACACAGGTTTCTATTCAAAACATAATTGGGCAAGTAACAGTTAAAAAAAAAATGATAGTTTTAGTTGATGATTTAGGCAATGGATCTAAGAGTTAAATATTAAAATTATAATATAGGCCCAGGTATTATGAGGTTAATACATTGATCTGAATATACGGAGGTGATTTTATTGAGCCCTTGGAAAAAAGAATACTCATTTAGAAATCCAATAATATTTTATTTTTTGTTTGCTTCATATTGCATACTTATAATCGCACTAACTTACAAAAACTGTATTTTTAGAGTGCAATTTACTAGTAAAAGGGTAAAGATGGGAGGAAGTCGGGAGGCAAAAAAAAAAAATATCTACATGGTTTCTTCAGAGTTTGGTGGAGAAGAGGATTCACAAATAATTATGATACACAAACTTTCTGCCTTATTTGCCTTGGGGGACTCATTCTAAGGCGGCCGTACAGAATGGATGCATCTTTAATCATCTGGAAGTAAGAAATCCATTATTTTTCTAAACCAGACAGTGGTTGTCTGTTTTAATGGAACAGTTGGTTGATTACAGCTCTTCAGGGCTTTATTTTCCAATGCTTCCAGTGCTTACTTCCTGTACATATTTGAATTCAAGCTTTAGGGATTGTTAAAAGTGAGTCAGAGAGTCAAAGAATTTAGAGTAGGGATTTGATTAATATTAGTTTTTTTGGTAACATTACAGTTAGACTGTTTAACTAAGGGAAGTAGATTTCCTTATAGCGGCAGATCCCCCCAACCTGGTTGCTTAGAAATGGACCTCTGTCTGTGAATACATACGGTGAACTTGGATGGGTTTATGGTGCAGCCTCCCTACCAGATAGAACAGGGTCTGCCATTTTAGTAGAGGGCCTGTGCTTCTTACCTAAGTTGGAGGGAATCAGGTAGTTTCTTGTAGAAGTTAACAAAAAAGTCTTCCCTGTTTTTTAAAGTAACCAAATGTAGGTTGGCTTTATGGAAATCAGAAATCTGTGTTAATTACAGAATTCCATATATAGAAAGCATTATTCAGGTTGAAAATTACTGGCTAAATGCTTCAAAAAGTTAAAGAAAAGAACTTCTGGGATGTATTCAAAGGAAAAGTTAACTGAAGTTAAAAAAAAAAAAAAAATTTTTTTTTTTTTTTTAAACACATAGTCCTTACCTGAGGAGTAACTAGAAGCGGTCAAGCAACCCCCAGGCGCCTCTTTGCTGGTTGTCAATCTGTGATTCAAGAAAATCTCAATGAAGATTTTTCATTTGAAGTAAATTGTAGGCCTTCATATACTTTATGTTCTAACTGAAACTTAAGGAAGTTTGGCTTTCCTATTAATGTTCTCACCGTCGTGGTCATTTAATGCTCTCTGCCATCCCACGCTCTATCAGCTATTTGAAATTTTATTTGAGGACAGACAGAAATGCTTCATTACAGCTTATTCATTCATGAAATGTAAGACTTGTTCTTGCTGTCCCTGTGAAAAGAGCTTCATGTGATTGCCTCTGCCTTTTTGGAATGCGTTGTTTCATCTAAGGGGTGATGCCCTTGGAGTGCCCTTCCAGGAATGAAAGAAAGGTGAGGTCAATCACAGGCCAGATAAGAAGGGTATGTGCTTCTTGGTTACTTCTCTGTCATTTTGGTTTTGAGACTTTGGCTGTCTACTTTATATTTTTTTCCCAAGGGATTAGGATGCTGGTTGACTTTTCTTCCTTTTAGATACAGTGTTTCATGCACAGATGGGGCTTGCTTGCCGAATTCCTGAAATTCATGACTTGATTTTTGGACATGAAAGAAGTTGCCAACAACAATAAGAGATTGACATTTTCAATTAGTCCAAACTGAACACAGAATGGTAAATGAAAACCACAGCTCCAGTATCCAGAGGTTACCCTTTAAGTTTAGATTTACTACATTTTTGTTTTGTTACCCTATTTAAATTATGTATCTGAAATGTCACCTGCTGCAATTAATACTGGTGGGGTAAAGGGACCTGTGTTGGGTTTTTTTTTTTTTTTTTCCTCCCCTGTTAACCCCAAACTGATGATTAACGTATAGTCATTGACTTGTGAAAAGAATATTGATTGCTTTGGAAAATACATGGTAATTATTTAAAGTTTCTGAAAGAAGTTTCATAGTTATTTCATCCTGTTGGAAAGAGGCCAGATGTCAGTTCTACGTTCTGTGCATTGGAATGTTCAGGTGTGGAAGGAAGGCAGGCACATTCTTCTCAGGAGGAAGCACAGGTAACAGTAGCTAGTGAGTCTTGTATGAGCGCCAACAGGAAATTTGCAGAAGCATACTCTCCTTTTCACAGCCGGGCGTGGCCTTTCTGCAGACTCATTTCAGTGTCCAGCACAAAGCACTAATATGTACTGTGTGGTGGAACGTCCCATCTGGGGTGGGTATTGTATAATTGGAGAGGGGGTTCAGTCCAGATCACAGACTTAAAAAAAAAAAAAAAAAGGTGTAATTAAAAACATCTTTTAAAAATTTGTTTTTGTTTTTTTGTTTTGTTTTTTTTAAAGGAGATGATCTAGTTTATTATTGTCAAAGACCCATGGTTCATAATGACCTAATTGGGTAGATAGGGCTCCTACGGAATGAAGAATTTCCTAAAGATTTAATACGTTCTTTTTTTTTTTTCTTTTAAGATTTTATTTATTTGAGAGAGAGAAAAAACATGCACAGAGAGACCACAGGTGGGGGTGGGAAGGGGCAGAGGGCTCAGCAGACTCTCTGCGGGGCAGAGAGCCCTACATGGGGCTCGATCTCGGGACCCCAGGATCATGACCTGAACCGAAGATGGACGAGTGGCCGACTGAGCCACCCATGTGCCCCTAGATTTAATACATTCTTAAATACAAATAAACATGATTAATTTTAGCTTATTTTCTTAAGTAGGTAAGCATATATCAGTAGTTTACTAAACTATTATTTGTTTATTCAATTATTTGCTTAAGTGAATTACAGAATGCCTATGTATTAGCTCAGTGGAATTAATTAAGTAGTCCTCTTACTGTGCTATAACTCTTGAAAACAACAGGAAAATAGTTTTTTAAAATTTGATATGCAGTATTTTCTTAAAAATTTTGTTAAAATTTTTTTCAGTGAAAATTTTGGGTGTCACTGCGGGAATGTAACCATTTTCAGAGGGACTCACTGATTGTTAAAAGGATTAATAACTCTAGAGGGTGAGCAGAGAATGAAGAACCAGACAACAAGCCCTCAGGATCCTTGATGGGTCTGTGATCTTGTTAGGGAGAAGAACGAGTTTATTGGACCCTCATAGAAGCCTGGCAGGAGGTTGTGGGGAAATGAGAACGTGGGGACGGAAAAGGGGATGGAAAGAAAGTCTTTGTGGCCCGGGAGTCTGTGCATCAGCAGTCTCAGATCCTGCTTGGCTCCCCAAAGGGTGAGGACTTTGGAGAAATCACCAGTGGCCTTTGCAAGTGAAGCTTTGGGAGAATTTCATAGAAGCAAGATTACAGGTGGTGGAAAAAGGCCTTGATGACGAGTTCCTTCATTCATTCACTTGCTGAAAACCATTGATTATTTATTTTTTATTGTTTTGTCGATGACCATTTAGTGACTGTCTCCCACACGCCAGCGTGCAGGTGCTGGGGTTTCTGTACCGTACAAGGTACGCACACAATCCTGTGGACTCCGTGGAACTTTCTGGAGAGAGGAGACAGCTAATTAAACACACGCCGAAGAAGATGCAGACACACACATTCAGCTTACAAGTGCTATGGAGAACATTAAACAGGGCAGCATGGTGGCTTTTGTAGGCTGTTGATGAGACTTTCTTTAAAACCGAGTTGTCAGGGAAAGACTTCTAAGGAGGCAGTGTGAGCTGGGACTTGAATGACAAGAGTGGAGAACCGGCCTTTTAGGGCAATTTTTGACCCTAGGGAAGAGCAGCCCCTGAAATATGAAGAGGCTTGTGTGGCTAGAAGTTGAGATAAGGTAGGTGAGAAAGGCAGGAGCCAGGTCATGCAGAGGCATGTGGTCTGTGACTGAAGGTGAATGGCGGGGGTCCAGGGCGCTCAGTCCCAGGGATGGGAGTAGCCCTGCCTTACAGGGGAGGGGGGACCAGCCGCTTGTCTCCCTCCAGTTTTGTGGTAGATGCTCCTCCTTTTTTTTCCTACTGCTGACGTCTTAACCGTTCTGCAAGTCCTATTGCTCATTGTGTTTCCCAGTCCAGGCTTTACACTTGGCTCCTTGGGGACCGCTGTGATAGCAGGTAATCACTAGTAACAAGGAGAAAGGAAGGAAAATGCTCCTCTTTTTCTTTCCACTCCTGTCAATTCTGATGGTTTGCCAAACCAATTTTCCTCTTTGGTAATAGACTTTCTTTTTCTTTTGGATAAAAACCCTTGGATGAGATTGCTGTTTCTAACTACGTATAAAGGAAATCATTAAAAGCCAGTTCTTTTCTCTCAAGAAGCATATTTTTTGTTTAAAAAAAAAAAAGTCTTTGCACGTATAGGTCATAAAACACTTTGAGTTAGAAACATTTACGATTTTTAGCAGTTCAGTATGTAAGTTACTGATATTTTGAGAGAAATCTTAGGAGGTGTATGATTCATATTCTTTTACCTGGGTGGGGATCTTAGGTTTTTCTTTCCAGGTCTTAGTTAAGGAGGCACTCAGACGAGCCTCATCTCCATATGATGCTAATCATTCCATAGATATGGTGATTAAGGGTTAACTGTTATGTAAATAAAAGGTTTATGCTTCAAATACATTTTTTTTTAGCGATCATGGTGCATTCTAGCAGTGACTTCTGTTGAACTTGGTTAGTTTTAACTCATAAATCTGTAATGACTACTGGAACCTTGCTGAAATTTGATCAAAATTTGATGAAAATAAGTGGGGAAAGAGATAGTATTTGGGGCAAAGATGGACATAATGTCCTTTCTTTGCTCCAGCCATTTCTAATTGGATTCTTCCTAGTTTTGACTATCATGCCATATTTGAAATTGGGACTTTATAGTGTCTCGTAAAAGTCATTCTGTACTTTATTGGGGCTTGGGGGAGAGTTAATGACAGATCTCAAAGCTGCTTGAGCAGCACTGATGCGTGCTGTGCACACGTTTAACATATTTTTTATACCATCAATGGAAATTATTTATGTGTCTATTGAAAATATTGCCACAGTGGTCTAACTTTCTTTGGCTCTGCAGCATTCAGTTCAGAACTCAACTTAGGAGTATTTTGGTCACCTGGTCTTTAAGTGATTCTAACAGTTTTGTTTCAAATACTACTTTATCATGATGGAGTTTCTATTAGCCAGTTTACTCCCTAGAGTACTGGTAGTGTCTTTGTAAGTACAGAGGGTTGGGAATTAAGGTGTTACAATTCCGGTAAGAGTCTTCCTCAATCTTGACTTTGCTTTAGTTTCTCAAGCAACACAATAGGTTATTAGTAGTAATTACCTTTATTATTTTATACATGAGGGAACTGAGGCATAACTTGAGTTCCGGGGTTCTTACAGGTATTGGGTTTGGCAGCAGAGTGGATATTTAAAGTAGCTGAATATTGCCTCTAAATTACACCTTTTAAATTTGTAAAATAACTTGAATTTTTAAAATTTAAAAACTGCTTTGGAGTTAAAATAGAAGTTACAGAACTTTTTTTTTTTTTTTTTTTGGATCAAAAGTGAGGAAAAGTGTGACTTTGGAATGGATAGGAAAGGGAGGGGGGATTGGTATTTGCTTCCACTGGTGTTCAGTTCATGTAAAATGTACCTACCTTTGGGCAGAGCTGAACTGCATGTGGGTCTTAGGTTTTATTTTAAGAAAAACAAATAGTGCAGTTTTCTGTGTTTAGAATCTGTTTTATAGAAAGCCTAAACAAACCTTAGAAAAAGGAAAACTTGCTCTTCTACCAGCCTGGTGCATTCTAGGACTCGGGAGACAACTGTCCCTTTTGGAAAGAGCTGTGTTTATATAGTGACCCGTGTAAATCCTCCACTGTAGCAGAGGGAGCTCATTCCTTTCCTTCTTTAGCCAGGGAGTGCTGGAAGGAGTTTGGCATGAGGCTCCGTCATTTCAACTGACATTTTAATCACTGAATAGCGCCTTGTCTTCTTCAGGCTAAACATACTTTGCAATACAAATGTTTCGGGCAGTTGTTCTACCGCTTATGGAAACCTGTCCGTCACTCTTCACTTTGAAAGGTTGACATTGCTGACATTTCCTAAGTTCTGTTGAGGACACTTTGGATTCATCCTTCACAAATGCAGGTTTAAAAAATTATGCACTGCATGTGTATTTCTTGTAGAAAAATTAAGAAAATACTATCACAGAAAATTCATCCCTATAGCCCAGCATTTTTAGCGTGTACATACCTCTTCTCCCTGTCTTTAGATAGCTTACAAAATGGAATTGTTTCAGTCTGGTTTGTTTTTTTTTTAATTACTCAATTACATGTTGCATCATTAAATTCAGGCAGGGACTCCTAAGAAAAAATTTAGCTGACCTTTGTGTAAAACGTATTTGTAAAATAAATAGAAATATTAAGATATACCTAGTTGTTAAATTACTTTGTTGCCCTTCTCAAATACTTGTGCTTTCTTCCCCTTTTCTCTTCACTGTTCCAGGGAATAAATTACTCTTCTATTTAACTATCTTCCTCACAAGACCCTATTTTACTAGTCTTGGTTTCTTTAGCACCTCATACCATCCTTGGCAAACATTAAAAAGTCATTGAGATTTCTTTTGCAAAGAGGGGTATTCCTTAAAATACCAGTTTTTTATCTGATATAAAAGTTATAGCTGGCTTAACATTTAGAATTCTGGCCCTACTACCCACCACTCAGTATTTTAAAGTTACTAACTGCACTCACAGCTCAGTTATGATCTCACAGTGATCTTCAGTATTACATAATGCCTTATATACCCTCTATTATGTTTCATGTAATATAAATTTAGTCTGGTTTTTTTTTTTTTGTAGCAAGATGATAGGAAAAATACAGTTCACCCCTGAACAAGGTGGGGATTAGGAGTCCTGCCGCCCCCCTCCCCCAGCCTCCTGGCAGTTGAAAATCCACATATAACTTGACTCCCCCAAAACTTAACTACTAAAAGCCTACTGTTGACCAGTAGGTTTACCGATAACGTGGTCTATTTAACACATGCTTCGTGTGCTACATGTATTACGTATGGTTTTCTTATAGTAAAGTAACCTAGAGAAAAGAAAATGTTAAGAAAATCATGAGGAGAAAATACATTTACAGCACTAAACTGCATTTGTCGAAAAAGATCCACATGTAAATGGGGGTCTGTGCATTTCAAACCTGTGTTGTTCAAAGGTCAACTGTATATTTTAACTTTCTGAATCTAGAACAGTGTTAGATTCTGTTTCATGTCCTTTTTCCTTTTTTATCCTAAACGTAGTCAGATGGAATTCTTAAACTTTGTGTAGGGATCTGTTTGGCCCACGTTTAGTTGGGTTTATACTTTAAGTCCTGTCCGTCCGTCCTTCCATGGGCAAATGCGGGTAAACTTCTGTTATGTGTTAATTTTTCTTTTCATTAATAGTGATGGATTAATGAAGATCACCTACATAAGCTTACAGAAAAGAGCCAAAAGGCTTGAGAGTCAGACCTCCCTGTTGAATCACAGCTCTGCTACCCCATAGGAGTAAGAAAAGCAGAGGAAATCACCCTGGTGCTTAGGAGTTTGGGCTCTGGAGCTAGTAGGCTAAGTTTTGGATTCTCTGCAACTAGTTGGGTAATTTAAGGCAATGTTCTTAACTTTTGAGGCTTAAACAAGTTATTAAATGTAAGTGCTGTAATGGCTAACTGGTAAGGGAATTCACTAATTCATTGATTAATGTATTCCTCTTAGGATGGTGAGTAAATGACTTTGGACAGGTGATTGTTCAGCTCAAAACCTCTGCATCTGGAGCATGAGAAATGACCACCCAGCTTAGAGAGTAATTGTGAGGATTAAATAATATGGCGGGGGTGCCTGGGTGCTCAGTTGATTAAGTATCTGACTCTTGATTTCGGCTCAGGTCATGATGTCAGGGTCCCGGGATCGAGTCCTGGCTCGGGCTTCACACTCAGCACAGAGTCCGCGTGGGGTTCTCTCTTTCCCCCTCTCCCTAATCAACAGTGAACTTGTACAGCTTTTAACATGCACGACAAACTACTAGGAACATTGGCATAAGTATGTGAAATATATCCTTTGAATTTTAATGCCTCCAAAGGCTGTTTTATGTATGTAGTTTTATCCAATTAATGTGTATTCAGATGTTACTTTTGATACCCAAGGATGATCCTCTTTAAGAGAGCTTATCCATGAAAGCCCTCATTAACAATATTAATGATTCTGACATGGAGATCAGAACTTGGAATCATTTCTCAACAAAGCATGAAAACATGGTTTAGCAGAGCTTGCCATGGGAATGACTCTTTGCAAAGCTAGAGAAATCCCTGGACTTGAAACATGATGCTTAAAATCTGATTATGAACTTAATTAATATGTTTTAGTAAGTTTGCAAGTCAGAAAGCTTCCTCAGCTAATTTTAAAGTTATTGCAACAATTTTAATTGAAAGAGTTGATAGATCTACATTTTAATTAAGATGATTTAAATAGGCAGTTTAAATAATGAAAAAACAGATTGGCAGTTACTGCATAAAAAGCTTTCCCTTTAATCATTAATTTATGACCTAACTCTGGGCAATATAATTACAGAATTTCCTAGACCTAAAACTTTGTAAGTTATTTCATATATAAATACTTTTGAATTTTAGTTGTTGAAGTTGTCAGACTGTCCATTGTTACACATCTGTTTACATTAAATGAAACAGATAAATACTTGGAAAGAAAATGTATATCTAAAAATATAAAGGGAAAATAAGATGGGAAGGTTATACTAGAAAAACTTTTAAAGGACTGCTGGTACTCAACGGTTTGTCTTTTTATCATGTGCATTTTAAATACGGCTTAAAAGTCATTGTTACAGAAATTTAAAGACCAAAAAAAATTGGTTCACAGGGTTGATTTTCTTTATTGTCCCTCCATCATCTTGTTTATTTGTAGGCCTACCCCCACCCCCCGCACATATAATTGTGTATTTGTGCGGTTTTTATTTTTTTTTATTTTATTTTTTAATTTTTTTTAAGATTTTATTTATTTGAGAGAGAGAGAATGAGAGAGAGCACATGAGACTGGGGAGGGTCAGAGGGAGAAGCAGACTCCCTGCCGAGCAGGGAGCCCGATGTGGGACTCGATCCTGGGACTCCAGGATCATGACCTGAGCTGAAGGCAGTCGCTTAATCAACTGAGCCACCCAGGCACCCCTTGTGCGGTTTTTATTTTTAAAACAGAACTAAGCAAAACTAAGGTAATACTTTATATACTTTTATAAAGGTTTTTCATTTGTTTTCTTAATTTGTATATCACTAACATTTTTCTATGTAATTAATATACACCTCTTTTTTTTTTTTTTAAGATTTTATTTGAGAGAGAGCATGAGTGGGGAGGGAGAGAGGCAGGGGGAGAGGGAGAAGCAGACTCCCCGCTGAGCAGGGAACCTGACATGTGCCTCTATCCCAGGACTCCTGGATCATGACCTGAGCCTAAGGCAGATACTTAACTGACTGAGCCTCCCAGGGACCCCAATACACATCTTTTTTTTCTTTTTAAAGCTATATCATACATACTAGTATGTATAAAATGGTTTCCTTTTTCTCCTGAAATTATGAAATGTGCTTAATGTCTTAATGGCACAGAACAACAAGGTTTCTGTAGCATCAGGTATTTTACTTAGATCCCCAAATGCTGTGAAGACAGCAAAACCAATTTTTTTTCCATCTGGTCATTACATTTTTTACATTCCACTGAAGCCAAGGCTTTTTCTCTGGAAACTGCAGGCTGTGTTCAGTTGCTTTCATGCTTCTCTCTAATTAGAGGACACAGACAGAGACTGGGAGGTGCTGTAGCATGATTCTCTGAAGCCAGTGTTTTTGGGATTGAATCCCAGTTCCATATGATCAAACGGTGACTTTCGGCAGGTTGTTGACACTGTTTCCTCCCTTGTGAAATAGGGTTGATCACATTACCTACTCCTTAGAGTTGCTGTAAAGATTAAATGAATTAATATAGGAGAAGTGTTTGAAATCGTGTTTGGCACATCATGAGCCCTGCATATGTATTTGTGGTTATAGAAGCGTTGGCAGCGTCCTTAACATTTCACTGAGCTTGCTGTATTTCCAGTCTCCACTGGCTTCTCCTCAAATGACACAGCAGGTCCTTGGTTTTGAAAGATCAGGTCATGGCAATATCAGGACCATGTCTTTAAGTGAACTGGAGAGAGAGTTTTACAACACGACTTACTTTTTAGCAGTAAGAGGGCAAAGAGGTGCCTGTTGAGCTGTGCGGTCTGCTGGTGCGCTGCCTGGCAGTTGGCTTGGTCCGTGAGGGGTGCTGTGTGGTTAGTTCATTTTACTTATTTTGACCTTTTTATTATCAAAAGCATGGGATATATACTTTATTTGTATTTAAAAAGTTGATTTATAGGGGCGGGAGCCTGGCCGGCTCAGTTGGTAGAGCTTGTAACTCTTGATCTCAGGGTCGTGAGTTCAAGCCCCATGCTGGGTGTAGAGCTTACTTAAAAAAAAAAAAGATGGATTTACGTGTGTGTGTGTATACACACACATATCCGTGTATATATATAAAATTGAGTATTTCATGAAAATGAGATAAAAACAGATTCAGAAAAATTTTATCATTTAAAGAAGGAAACAGTTAGATTAACAGAAAAATTGGGTGGATAGTACAGAATTCCCATAGCGCCCCTGTGGCCACACACAGTTCACCCTCGTAACATCTTATATTAGTATGTCTGTTTGTTATAGTTAATGAACACATATTATACATTCTTACTAACTACAGCCCATAGTTCATTCAGATTTCCTTAGCTTTCTCCTAATGTTCTTTTTTTAAAGATTTTATTTATTTATTTGACAAAGAGAAAGCGAGAGCAGAAACACAAGCAGGGGGAGTGGGAGAGGGAGAAGCAGTCTGCCCGCCGAGCAGGGAGCCCGATGAGGACTCGATCCCAGGACCCGGGGATCATGACCTGAGCCGAAGGCAGACGCTTAACGACCGAGCCACCCAGGCGCCCCAGTAGAAATTTTTTTTTTTTTAAAGAATTTTATTTATTTATTTGACAGAGAGAGACAAAGTGAGAGAAAGAACACAGCAGGGGGAGTGGGAGAGGGAGAAGCAGTCTTCCCCCCCGAGCAGGGAGCCCGATGCGGGACTCGATCCCAGGACCCTGGGATCATGACCCGAGCCGAAGGCAGACGCTTAACGACCGAGCCACCCAGGCGCCCCCTAATGTTCTTTTTCTGGTCCAGGATCCTATGCAGGCTCCCCCATTACATTTAGTCCCCTTGTCTCCTCGGCTCCTTTTGTCTGTGACTATCAGAATTACCTGGTTGGTGATAGACATCCGTTTTTCAACAACCCACACTTAACAAGCTCCCACTATTTACCATGCCCTAAACAAAACAGGCAAAACATCTCTGCCTTCAAAGGTTTGCATTTTAAGAGGGAGCTTATAGTCTACTTTTTAAAATTAATTTCATAGCAGATTAATGCTGAATGTGACAACTGTGGGACTTCTGATTTTTCCCTAGTTAGGAAAAAATTGAGTAACCATTTATGGATTAATTGCAGACACATAGATGTTGCATCTCTAGTGTGTAGAAGGTATCTGTTCTTTTAAAGTGTGTATTGTTGAAAGAAAATTAAAAAAAAAATTGAGTATTGCTTTTGTTTTTGGGAAAACATTTATCTCCAGAAGAGTTGCCCTGTGTATGAGAAGACTAAGAATTGGAAGAAGGAGTGACCAGTTGCTTGTTCCCTGTAGGGAACATATTATCCAAAATTATATTTCATGTTTAAGTTTTTCTTGTGATTGACTAAAGAGGCTTTTCATATAGTTGCTGTCTTAAGTTTGGTTCTAGAAAAGTTAAAAAAAAAAAAATAATAACAATCATGTGGCATGATCTACCAAAAAGAGTAAAGTTTGCAAATTTATGTTGCCAGGCCAATTCTGATGATAAGTATTTTTGAGCTGGAGTAGCTGAAGAATCTGAAATAGCAAGTTTTTGTTGAAACTTCTGGCACTGGGGCTTGATAAGGGGCCAAGACCTGTTCAACAAAGAAAATAGGAAAATTCCAGGAAGAAAGATGTTCTGTGGCCATGGAAATTTGAGTTAGTTCAAATACTTTTGGCAGTAAAGTGGCTCTGTATAATTTTACTTTTGCCTTAAAAATGACTGTGTTGAAAGCACCCTGTTCCACCTATGTCGGCTGGAGGACACGCTGGCCTTTCCTATTCAAGGACAATATTCGAGTTAACGACATCATTAGCCATCAGTGGTGGGTAGTAGGAATTATTCTTGGAAACCTTTCTCTACTTATGGATCATTTACTTGAGCAACTAATACCGTACACTCTGACCTTGGAATAATCAGGCTGTGGAAAGACAGCGTCAGTACCTGTCTAAATTATTATATATGGACAGGCGTGAATCTTCTAGAACTTCTGCTGTGAGCTCCATTTTCAGCCACATTGGTCAAGCTCTTTTAGCAATTACATCGCATTTATTCCCCCTTTCAGTCTAGCTGTTCCACTGTATGCACATTTAAAGTCAGTTTCCATAGTGACATCTGGTGGTGGCTTTGAAATCCTGGAGAGTATGTTTGGAATGATAAACATTTTTACTTTAATAGCTCCAGATTTCCGGCTTCCTTCAAATTTTTCAGCTTATTAACAACCTTTCTTGAAAATGTCTTCATTGTATTCTTGAGGTTCGAAAGCGAGTCATTTACTGCCTCTGTCATGTTTCATTAAAGCAAAGGGATGATTCCTTGTAACGTTGCTGGGTGGTGCACATAACAGGCTTGTCTAAACTTGTCTCCGTACTCAAAATGTACACCCCGGAATCACGAAGCAGCACCCCTACCTCATCCACCGCTCGTGTACCAGAACCTGGTGATTAGAGAGGTGTCCTTCTCACGTTACCTTTTGCACTGGTACTTAGGGCACTGATCTCTCCTTGTCTGGCTGGAGGGACGGCTGTGGAAGTCTGGGCTTCCGCTTCTCTCTCTCGCAGGATGGGCTCACAGGTCGTTTGCTTGCATGCCGTTGTTGCTCTCTCAGGAAGTGAGAGCGGAGTAAAAAAATAGGAGCAGAGACGACCGAGAAGGAAGGGAAGAAGTTTGAAGGCCCGGGGAAGACCACTGGGGAAGAGTTTGTGTGCGGTGTCTGTTTGTGCCATTGAGTATGGCATCACTGTGGTATGTGTTAGTGAGAAGTACCTTAGGGACTGGAGTGTGCATATTTATAATTGTTGTTGGTCCCTGAGAGAATTGCTTCAGGGAGTTTGTAACGAGTGCGGAAACTGCGGTTATTGGAAGCTGGTTGTTGGAAGTGGTCATTGGAAGGTGGGTCATGGGGAGAGAGGAGGGGGGAGGTGGAGATTTGAGAGTAAACCGGAGATTCACTTCCAGTGCCGGCAGGGAGTCAAAGGTACTAACTCGAAGCCCTCCGTGCGGAATTTTGAAGACTTTTATGAATGAATGAAGGTACTGCCGAAGTTACAGAAGTCCGTCTGTCCACGCTGGTAGTGGCTCCCAGAAGGACTGGGAACACGGGTAGGAATATGGACACCGTGACTGGAAGGGTGGACGCCGCAGGTCATCTCAGAGCCCAGGACCCCTGTAAAGAATGATCAGTTCTGATGATCATTCTGTGCCTCATGCTGGATTCTAAACTCTGTACCTGCTTAGCTTCCTACACGTGGCACATCCTTTCAGCTTTCTGTAAAAACAAGGGAGTTGCACTCTTGGATTGCTGAGGGCTTGCTGGTCTACCGTTGTTGATTTTTTTGAGGGTGCCAAGGCTAGACCTGCTACTCCGTCTCTCTTGCTGTATTATGTGGACGGCTTCTAGCTGGTCCTGGACCAGTGGTCTGCTCTTCTAGGTTCAAGGTGGACCTCAGTACGGTGCTTTATGCCTTTGGGCACATACAGGTGTCTTCAGATACACCAGATGTATCTGGTGACTGAGCAGACAGATGAAAAAGCAGAACATAAAATAGCTTTGCATATGTGTGGTCTTTTCCCACCTACTTTCTGCTTTTAAAATAGTGCTTAGAATTCCAATCAGCAGTTAGAATAGTACTTGGGCACTGCCCTTGAACATCTGTGACCAAGCAGGGGCCTTGAATCTTCTCTCTTTTATTGTCCTTTAAGGAGGACCCTTACTTAAGCAATTGAAAACTTGTAGCCTCTCTTCGTGGCCTCAGCCCCTTGTGGCTCCCAGCGTCCTTGGTGCTGTGGAGCGTGTGACTGTGGTGCTGGACCCGATCATGACCGTACAGCCTGTGGTGAAGACCATGAGTTCTGGAGTCAGACCCACTCAGATCCCGCTTCTGCCTCGTAACTGTTGACCGGGGCTGTGTTTCTTCTTTCCTTTTCCTTTTCCTTTCCTTTCCAGATTTTATTTATTTATTTGTCAAGCACAAGCAGGGGGAGCGGCAGGTAGAGGAAGAAGCAGGCTCCCCGCTGGCAGGGAGCCTGATGCGGGATTCGATGCCAGGACCCTGGGATCAAGACCTGAGCTGAAGGCAGCGCTTAAGCAACTGAGCCACCCAGGCACCCCCGCTCTGTAACTTTTAATGTTTAGTAATATCTGGAAGTTAACCTGAGTCTTGGAAACTTCCCCTCCTAACGGTGGCTAGGAGATCCTGCAAAGAAGGATATGGTTGATCCTCTAGTTGCCAGGTGATAGGGAAGAGAAGGGTAGCCCCCAACAGAACGCATCCTATAACTGAACACTGCAGTCTGGGTGCTCACAGACTAGCCTCGAAGCAGAACTTGATGGAAAAGAAATAGCTGCTTTTGTCTGTGATTTAAACCTTGTACTTGCATTTTATATTATATACTTATTTATAAAATGCAAATATTATATATTTTCCTTTTTTCTTTCCATCTTGAAACTGGAGAAAGCTATTATATGTGAATGAACATTTAATAGAGTCCTTCTGAATCCTGATGTGTAAAAAAATGAGTAAGAGGTTTCACTTGTCTTTTTAGAGTTTTCACATTAAATTTTGTTTATTACACTTTCATCATACTACCATGGACTGGTGGCATTTTGTTGACCCTGAGGTCAGAGACTTGTGGTGTTTGAACTCTGGTTCTGTCATTTATTATGACCCTGGGGAAGGTGCTCATCTCTCTTAATCTGAGGTTTTCATCTGTGGTGTGGGCATAATAAGACCACATGTTTAGTTAGGTTGGCTATAATGACTAAATAAGGTAGTGTGTGTAGGTAGTAAACACTGAACAAACTTGTTTCTGTAATTACCATTATTATTAAAAGGGACACAATTTTAAAAAGTGGATAGCAGCATGAATTGAGTATTAGAATCAGAAAGAGGTGAATACAAGCACCATGTAGCTGTCTTCTTGAGATTTGCTAACACTTCACCTGTCAAATGAATTATGTTACATTTTAATGGCAGAACACAGAGGAACATATGTATACTCATTTATTAATATGCAGTCCTAGTAGAGAGAACATTCTGTTATTCCCTGACCTCCTTTGTATCCCTTGATGGGGGTGATGAAAAGAGAAACTGGAAAAGATTATTTTTCCTTGGTCACTAAGGACGCTCTTCTTTCAGGCTAAAAACAGGTAGAACTTTACTAATTTCGTGAACAGATTGGGTATGCATAGACTATGTTTGGAAGAGACAAAAAGGAAAATATGTTCAGTTTTTCTGACTCTTACCTCTGCTGCATAGGGAGAGTTGTGAGGCTTTGTTCGTTATTTCTAGGAGTATTACAGATCCATTTTGAGCATTTGCTAAGAATTAATGAAACAATTGTAAATAATAATGCTTTCTGAATAGCGGTACTCATTCATGATCATCTGTTTCACATTTTAATATTTAGTTGAGTTTGGTATTTATAACTTGTAAACCTTTTGGGAAGTGTTAGATACAGTGATCTGACATTCAAAACAAATGAGTTTTTGTGATGTTAATTCACATAAACAGATTTACATTTATGCAGCGATCAAAAAGTAAATACAGATTTATGTTTGGTTGAGATACTGTTTCATTTCTCAGTGCAGATTAAATTGACATTTGTTCTTTTTCCTGTAGTATTTTGCATTAAATGGGAAACCGGTAACGCTAGAGTTGTAGGATTTCCAAAGTCCAACCTGGACCATAGTGTTGAAACCCCAAAAGTAGCATTCGTTCAGAATGATTAATGCACAAGGAAAAAAATGCAGTGACATATTTTGGGAAAGCCAAAGGACAGGATCACACCATTGAATAAAAAGATGGGATTTGCCTTAGAGTAATGGATATTTCCATTTTATCATCATCCTGAGAAGTGGCTAATGCTGGGATTAAGTAAGGTTTTGACTGGTTTTAGTGGCTAGGCCAGAACATGACCGACCCCTTAACCGTCGTCTTTGTAATCCCATAACTCACCTTTTACTGGTGGACTTAGTAGGAAATGTGTTCTAGCTTGGGTCCCAGTTGAGGGACTTTCTGTACCACCTTCAGTTAAGGCATCTGTTAATTTTTGTTCATTTAATAAATAATTACTGGGCTCTGGGTCAGGTGCTGTACAGGTATTCAAGAAGGATGTGGCCTCTGCCCTTGTGGAGCTCATATTGTGGTGGGAGAATTTATATTTTTAGCACACTGGTTGTCTTGCCATTAGCCTAAGGGGATTAGAGGGTTTCATTCCGTGCACAAGAGACTCGAGCAAACCTTTATTCTGGGTTCTGAAATGCTGTGCTCTGTTTTCTTGGCCACTATAAAGGGTGCGTATACCAGACTAGGGCGTGTCGGGGAGGATTGATGCAGCCTGTTTATCTGTAAACTCCAGCCCTGCTCACGGGAATGCAGTGTGGGAAGCAGGAGCTGCTAGACTGTGCGGACTCTGAGCTCGGCCACTGCCTTTTGACTTTGTTTCTGGGTCCCTGATTAACCTCTGGAAAAATCCGTACATCTCAACTGGTCATAAATTTCGTCTTTGGAAACACAAGAGTATTGGACCATTAGCTGATCTCTTAGTGCCCATCTCATTTGGTGGTTTTGAGACTTAAATGACATACTCTTTGTGGAGTGTTCCGCATAGTGCCTGATGCCTAATGCTCGGACGCTTTTATAGCTAGTGCTACGTGCCAAGTGCTCTTCTGATGGTTAATGTATTTGCTCGTTTAATCAGCCTGTGGACATATAGGAAGAAGTTAGGCAACTTGCCCAAGGTCGCAGCTCTAAGTGACGCATGAGCCCTTGAGAAATGAGAGTTGTTATTTGGGTTGACCCTGGGTGGCGCAGCAGTTGGTTGTTGACATGTCATTGTCTTTCTTTACAGGTGTCCTAGAGACTTCAGAGCGACTGGACCGGGAGTCCACCTCCCATTACTGGCTCACCGTCTATGCAGCGGATCGGGGTGTCGTGCCTCTCTCCTCGTTTATAGAGATCTACATAGAGGTTGAGGATGTCAATGACAATGCACCACAGACGTCAGAACCTGTTTATTATCCAGAAATAATAGAAAATTCCCCCAAGGATGTATCTGTGGTCCAAATAGAGGCATTTGATCCAGATTCTAGCTCTAACGACAAGCTGATGTACAAAATTACGAGTGGAAATCCACAAGGATTTTTTTCAATACATCCTAAAACAGGTACGTGGTAATAGTATTGTGTGAAATGTTCATGCTTACACTTCTTGATACGGGGAAATTAAGAATTTTCTTAATTTACCACTTTTCTTTATTTTGATAAGTCGTTTCCCTTCTGAGTTATTCAAAACAAGGCTTTATTTCCTGATGAGAATTTAGTCCAGATGTTTTCCTTTCCCCCCTTTGAACTTGTTTTTATAGAGCTTATTTTATGGCTTTGCTCATTAGTAGAATTTCACTTTCAGGTAAAAAAACAAATACAGTGTTGCCATAAAAGCTCCTAAATTAGTGATCTGTCTTAAACTCACTGCAAATTCTGCTGCTAAGTATTCCAATTTTCTGAACTTTGCTTTTATGAAGAATTATGAGAGGAATTTATTTCACAATTCACAGTATTTTTCTGTGTGGTTTTAGAATTTTTTCGTAGAGCAGTGCTGTGTTTCTGCAGGCGGGAGGGGATCAAGATTAAACAGTTTTCAAATCGGGAGCAGTTACTTTCTTGAACTGACACATCAAGTTTTCCTTCTGTTTCCCCAGGGTCTGACCCCCTGCTTGTAAGTGGCTAGCTCCTTGACTCCAAAATCCTCTTCCAAAATCCTTATCAACTTTTAATCTTTGTTCTTTTACATTTGACAGCACCTCTGATTTTTTTTCCTCCTTTCTTGCTTCATTTCACACACAAAAAAAGAGCTCCCACCTAGCTATCATTTGTGTCCTACTCTTTGGTTTCCTGATCACAGTTAAGACAGAATCGCCGTATGACATTGAGAGGACAGTTTACTTGTAGGAAAGAAAACTTCTTATCAGATCACTGCCTTTGAACTCAGGGATGTTTCAGTGATGCGGTACTTTTCAGTAGCATCTAGTTAACAGAAAATTCTGAAGAGGGAGATTGACTGTAATGCACGTACATTCCCCCATCGTGTCTTTGCTAATTCTGTCTTTCCTTATTCTTGGTGGCGGGGGCGGGGGGGAGGGGGGCGCTGGCCTTTTCAGTTACTGGATTGTCTATTTCATGTATTAAGGAAGTAATATACAAAAAGCAAAATTAAGGAGGTATTCTCCACTTCTTTACCAGTCTTTGCTGTCCCCCTCCCTTCTTTTTGTATTATTCTTACTTTGTAATGTTCTTTGTTGAACTTAAAGCAATTCTTGAGATAGAAAGAAGCCTGAGGTCAGTGTCTGGGTACCACAGCTACTGTAAGATACCAGATGGAGATCAGTGTGTATGTTTTGTCTCTTAAAAAACAAGTTAAAATGTTGGTTTTTTAAACCTCTTGTCATTCGTAGTCTGTCTTGATTGTTGAAAGTAAACTTAAGTACAAGATTTATCTTGAATATATGAGATTTACTTTTGCATGGAGTCCGCTTGAGATCTCTCTCTGCCCCTCCCCCCATGCGTGCATGCACACTCTAAAAAAATTTTTAAGAATGACTTAAGAATGATTGAGCTGACAACGTACAACCTTCTGCAGAGTAGCTCTGGAGGGAATATCCCTCAACATAATAAAGTCCTTATATGAAAGACCCACAGCTAATATCATTCTTAATGGTGAAACGGTGAGCCCTAAGGTCAGGAATAAAACAAGGATGTCCACTCTTACTGTGTTTATTCAACATAGTACTGGGAGTCCCAACCACAGCAATCAGATAACAAAAAGGAATACAAGGCATCCAAATTGGTAAGGAAGAAGTAAAACTCTTGCTCTTTGCTGATGATGTGGTACTATGTTTAGATAACCCTAAATACTCCGCCAAAGAACTGATAGAACTAATAAATGAATTCAGCAAAGTCACAGGATACAAAATCAATGTACAGAAATCTAGTGCATTTCTATACACCAATAACGAAACAGCAGAAAGAAAAATTAAGAAGATAATCCCATTTACAGTGGCACTCAGAATAATAAGATACCTAGGGATAAACCTAACCAAAGAGGTGAAAGACCTGTACTCTGAAGACTATAAAAAACTAATGAAAGAAATTGAAGATGACACAAAGAAATGGAAAGATATTCTATGATCATGGATGGGAAGAACAAGTATTACTAAAATGCCTATACTACCCAAAGCAATCTACACATTTAATTCAATCCCTATCAAAATACCAACCAGCATTTTTCACAGAACTAGTACAAACAATCTGGAAATTTGTATGGAACCACAAATGACCCCGAATAGCAAAAAGAAAAGCAAAGCTGGAGGCATCACAATTCCAGACTTCCAAGTTATATTACGAAGCTGTCATCATCAAAACAGTATGGTACTGGTACAAAAATAGACACATTGATCATTGGAACACTACAGAAAACCTAGAAATAAACCCACAACTGGATGATCAATTAATCTTCGACAAAACAGGAAAGAATACCCTATGGAAAAATGACACTCTCTTCAATAAATGGTGTTGGGAAAACTGGACAGCCACATGCAAAAGAATGAAGCTGGACCACTTTCTTACACCATACACAAAAATAAACTCAAAATGGATTAAAGACCTAAGTGTGAGACCTGAAACCATAAAAATCCTAGAGGAGAACACAGGCAGGAACCCATAGCAACTTTTTTCTAGATGTGTCTCCTGAGACAAGGGAAGCAAAAGCAAAACTAATCTGTTGGGACTACATCAAAATAAGTTTCTGCACAACAAAGGAAACAAAACAAAAAGGCAGCCTACAGAATGGGAGAAGGTATTTGCAAAAGACATATCTGATAAAGGGCTAGTATCCAAAGTATATAAAGAACTGATACAATTCAATACCCCCAAAACAAATAATCCAATTTAAAAATGAGCAGAAGACATGAACAGATATTTCTCCAAAGAAGACATCCAGATAACCAACAGACACATGAAAAAAATAGATGCTCATCATCACTCACCATCAGGGAAATGCAAATCAGAAGTACAATGAGACATCACCTCACATCTGTCACAGTGGCTAAAGTCAACAACACAAGAAACAACAGGTGTTGGTGAGGATGTGGAGAAAGGGAACCCTCCTACACTGTTGGTGGGAATACAAACTCTGCAGCCACTGTGGAAAACAGTGTTTCCTAGAAACAGGAAAAAATCTTTTTTTTAAAGATTTTATTTATTTATTTGCTCAGAGAGAGAGGGAGAGCACAAGCAGGGAGAGCAGCAGGGTGAGGGAGAGGCAGGCTCCCTGCTGAGCAGGGAGCCTGACGCGGGGCTCGATCTCAGGACTCTGGGATCATGACCTGAGCCGAAGGCAGACGGTTAACCGACTGAGCCACCCAGGTGTCCCTAAATAAGTAAAATATTAAAAAAAAGTTAAAAAAATAATAGAACTACCCTATGATCCAGCAATTGCAGTACTGGGTATTTACCCAAAAGATACAGAAACACTAATTCAGAGGGATACGTGCACCCCAATGTTTATTGCAGCATTATTTACAATAGCCAAACCACGGAAGCAGCTCAGTTGTTCATCAGTAGATAAATGGATGAAGAAAGGCCTTGTAAATAGCACACACACAGTGGAGTATTATTCAACTATAAAGAATGAAATCTTGCCATATGCAACAACATGGATATAGCTAGGGAGTATAATAAAGTAAATCTGTCAGATAAAGATGAATACTGTATGATCTCACTCATATGAGGAACTTAAAAAAAAATGAGCAAAGGAAAAACAGAGCGAGAGAGAAACCAAGAAACAGACTCTTAATTATAGAGAACACACTGATGGTTCCCAGAGGGGAGGTGGGTGGGGGGATGGGTGAAATAGGTGATGGGATTAAAGAGTACACTTATCATGATGAAATAGAATAAAATAAAGACCAAAAAATAAATTTAAAAAGAATAATTGAGCCATCTAGAAATTTAATTACAGAAGAGAGAAACGGGATCTGAGAGTTGTTCTGGAAGAGTTGGGGGGAGGGTGCCAGAGCCCAAGCCCATGAAGGAGGGCTGGAATTAAGAGATTATATAGGAACATGAAGCCTAGAATCCGCATCTGTAAATGATTCACAAGAGGCTTGTTCAGGCAGCCTAGTTGCCTACTATTTTTTCTACTGCACAAGTGGTAACCGAGTTCAGCTTCATTTTTGTGAAATAAAATGAAAGAGAACGAAGCCAAAAAATTAGAAGGCACTATGAAATCTAAAAGGAGAAAGGTAAGTTTATAAAAATTTCACAGGATTTCGGAGTCAAACTGGGAGACGAGAAAAATCTAGAAGTTAAAGCCTTGAGGTGATAATTCAGGAATAGAACTACCTCTAATTTTACAGTTGTTCAATGAAGTAGACTTTAAAATGCTTTTATGTCTTATCTCTGTCTTCTAGATTAGGGTGAGTCCTCTGGGCAGAGACAGGCAGACAAGTGAGCAATAAATGTCCTTTTGAATATCTGAGCCAGGACTGTAGGTCTGGGCATGATGTGTAATTACCGAGAAGGAAGGAGGCAAAGAACTGATGTTGCTTAGAGCCGTTGCAGGACAGCCTCGAAACCTTGCTTCTCTCCGGGGCCTCTGAAGTGACCACTCCATTGCTCTGCTGTCGGGTGTCACAGAAATGTGATTCGTGTGGCCTTGGGGCTTCCTCTCCCAGCTCTCGATTCTGACCGCTCTTAGGCAGGGATGTCGGCAGACACTTCTTGATCTTCAGGGAGAATAGATCCCCTCCAGGAGTCCACAGCCCCTCCGCAACCCCTGGGTGGGAAGCACATGATCCTGCTGGCAGAATGACGGGAGCAAATTCGGAAGGATTACAAGGAGGCTTTATTTTTTTTATGAGTTGAAGACAGATAAGAGTGGAGGATAACTACCGTCAGAACCCAGAATGTTTTTGTTGTGAAGTATATTACAAACTGTATGGTTAGTAAAGAAGTCTAACGATTTCACACGTTGTGTAAAGTCTCTAAAGATCAAGAAATAAGCATCTTTTAGCTTGGGCATTATTAAAGATTAAATAAGAGCTTTACAAGGCCTTTCTCCAGATGATTCTGTCCCCCCCAACTCAGCAGAAACTTTGAGCCTGATCCTCAGGGCCCAAATAGCAATGTTTCAAAGTGTACATCTTGCTCAAAACATTTAAAGCAGACCTGTTTTTAATGGGTAGATTGGTATTATTGGGGGCCAGATTGTGGAAACTGATGAAAGAGTCTAGCAGAAGAATGTTCCCATGATTTACTGACCATAACACCACCTGGAGACCCTAAATCATGTTCCTTAATAATTAATGGCTGAGTGGGAAAATCACTGGGCTGGAAATAAGAGATCTGGGCAGTAGTGAGGCTTACACCTCTGGGATCATGGGGAAAACTGGCTTCCCGGTCCTTCCGTCATGTGATTAGTGATGAGCGTTTTGCATGCCTATTGAGGGATGTCTACGCAGAGTGCAGGCCACTTGGAATCATTTATGGGAAAGATGCTTCTGCCTCTTCCATTTGCATGTGCTACATTTGCTCTATTCGCTGTGCATAAGATAATCAAGATTTTAGTAGATTGATCCAAGATAAACACATTGGATGGAGTAAAATGAAACTACTTGCTCCTTGGTGGTAAAGATCAGTTTAGGACCCTGGATTTATCAGAATGTCCAGCAGACTAGAGAAAGCCTAAATCCATTGCCATTCGGTCAGTTTTCCCATCAAGAACTTCCTGAGCCTCTCCTCTGTATACAGCACGTTAAGAGACGCTTTGAAAGTTCACAGTCTGCTCAAGTGAAATGGCAAAGGGAAACTTGTGGGGTACGGGATAGTGTGGCCCCGGGCTCGGATGAACGCCTCCGGAGGAAGTGAGAAACAGACTGATGGGGTGGGTGTAGTTAGGGGGATGAGGCCCCTTGGACAGGTTACGGGGCTGGTTTTGAAGGTGGTGAAAGTGGATGGCTGGAGAAGAGGTAGGGGGTGTTTGTCATATTGGGGGACAGTTTGATGGCGTGATGATTATCAGCGGCCAAGCTGTCAAGTTAGAGGAGTATGTGGGAGAATGGCTACGCGTGCTGGAAAACCATCAAAACCAGCAGAACGGCTCAAAGACAATATTTATGTTTGTTTTTAAGATTTTATTTATTTGTTAGAGCACAAGCAGCGGGAGAGTGGCAGGCAGAGGGAGAAGCAGGCTCCCCTCTGAGCAGGGAGCCCGATGCGGGACTCGATCCCAGAACCCCAGGATCATGACCTGAGCTGAAGGCAGACGCTTCACCAGCTGAGCCACCCAGGAGTCCCAATATTTATTTTTATAAATAATGACCTATTTTCAAGAACGTGGCTATAATTCCTCAGAACGTTTGATAGAAATCTAAATCCGATGACATCACCAAGTCATTTTGGGAAGGAGGGAAACCTGTCCCTGGTGTTTTTTTTCCCTCCTTTTGTCACAGTAGGACAAAATATTTTTTTTTTTGAAAAACAAAACAAAAAATCCTTCCCAGGACTGGATTTGATGCTCTGAGTTTTGGGTTCTAGGCGGCAGGTTTGACTGAACATTTTTGAATGGTTTTTTTAAATCTTTCAAAGTTGTTTTGTTTTGTTTTGTTTTGTTTTTGTGCTTGATTATGGTGCCAGGAACTATCCTCCTGCATCTTGGATGGTTCTTCAGACGTTAAGTAGGGGGGCAGGGCTTTTCTTTCTCAGGGTGAACAAGCAGAAGAGACTTGATCTGTTTTCCTTTTCTGAGCACACACTTCTTTGACACCGTGAATTTTTGTAACATGTTTTGTTTGATTATGTCCAATTTCTAGGTAAATTTCCTTTTCTTTTTTTTCTTTCCCTACCAACCCCCCCCCCCCCCACAACCTCCCCTCTGGCAACCATCCGTTCTCTGTCTTTAAGAGTCTTTGTTAAATTTGGTGCTCTTAACATAAATCCTGCCCTTGCTGAAGAGGGAGACAGAAAAGAGCAGAGACTGTTAAATTGTCTGAGCCTCCTTCTGCAGATACCTTACAGCTTCTCAGGTCAAGGACAGAGAAGAAGGGGGGTCCTGAACAATAGGGACCAGTGTGCACCTCACAGGTTTCATGATTCACAAGTAGCCTCAGGAAACTGAAACCACCCCAGCAAAATATCTTCTTACTCAGTGTTAACAATTTAACTTCTGAGGAGTGATAGATATGCTACTTTCATAATCGGCAGATGATTTTGCAGTGTTACTTCTGTGCGTGGGCGTGCTTTAGAAAAGACCAGAGTTTTATTCTCTTATCTGTGTATTTGCTTTTTCAAGTTTTGGATGTGAAGCAAGGAGTGCTCTTTATTTTTAAGAGGTTGTATTGAACTATAACTGGCACGTATTTAAAGTCAGCCATTTGATAAGTTTTGACGTAACAGTATGGCTATGAAACCATTCCCACACGCAAGCAGTGAACACGTCCGTCTCTTCCAGAAGATTCCCTGGCCTGTCTGTATACCCCCAACTCCCCTCTGCCCCCATCCCCACGCAACCGCTCATCTGCTTTTGGTCACTGCGTATTAGTTTGCATTTCCTAAAATTTTATGGAAATAGACTCATAGAATGTATACTCTTTTTTCTTGGTAAGGTTTCTTGCACTTAGCGTATTTACTTTGAGATTCACGCATGTTGTAGTGAGTACCAAAAGTATGTTCCTTTTTATTGCTGAATATCCTTTGCATAGGTGTGCACTACAGTTTATCCAGTCACCTGTTGATGGGCATTTGTGTTCTTGCGCTTTATGGCTATTACAGACTACTGTGAACATTTGAGAATAAGTCTCCATGCGGACATATACCTCCATTTCTCTTTGCTTTCGCCTGGGAGTGGACAGCGGTCTGGAAACTTCTGAGGCTCTTAAGCTGGGACATTTGTAGGTCTTGCCTCCTTTTGTTTCCCATCTCAGGGATGGCTTGCTATCTTTGTCTGATAATAAAGGGTATGATTGTCTGATAGGAGGGTAAATCTCATCTCCTGGCTGGAAGCAGAAGTTCAACTATTTTTATTATTATTATTTATTTATTTGACAGAGAGAGAGACAGCTAGAGCGGGAACACAAGCAGGGGGAGTGGGAGAGGGAGAAGCAGGCCCCTGGCTGAGCAGGGATCCCGATGCGGGGCTTGATCCCAGGACCCTGGGATCATGACCTGAGCCAAAGGCGGACGCTTAACGACTGAGCCACCTAGGCGCCCCACAACTATTTTTAATTGAAGGAAAAAAAGGGCTTATTAAATTTAGAACTGCCATAAATATGTCTATACCTTTAAAACCTTATGTAATAAGTAGTAGGAGTCTTCTTTATTTTTTATTTTTTTATTTTAAGATTTTATTTATTTGACAGAGGGAGAGAACAAGTAGGCAGAGAGGCAGGCAGAGGGAGAGGGAGAAGCAGACTCCCCACTGAGCAGGGAGCCCGATGCGGGACTCGATCCCGGGACTCCAGGATCATGACCTGAGCCGAAGGCAGTCGCTTAACCAACTGAGCCACCCAGGCGCCCCAGCAGGAGTCTTCTTAACCATTTTGTGTGTGTGTTTTAAGGAGTGAAAATTGAGTTTCTAGATTTATCTTAAGCAGAAACTTAGCAACATCCTGGGTGTGTTTCTAGAGTTTATAGAAATACAGATCACTGTACACTTTTGTCCACAAAATTGTATCACGGTATTGTACCTAATGCCCAGAACAGTGATTCTCAAGTTCTGGCTGGTACCATTCATTATCACTGTATTCTGTTTACCAGGACTGGAAAGCCTATGTGTGGTACGTGCATGCCTGCGTGTGTATAACATACTTCAAAAATTACATTACTGGTTACAAATAGGTAATGCATTCAGAATACAAAATTCAAAAGCTACAAAAAACATCCAGTGAAAATTTTTGTTCCTTTTCAAGTTCCATAGACACCCTGTTTTCTTCCTTAATATGTTAACTATGTTTTATTTTCTGTATCCTTAATGCTCTCGTGTCTAGGGCCCCCCTGACCTGGGCAGAGACTGTCCCTCACGGGACTAGCCGGCTTTAGAGATAGCAAAGGACCCACTTTTCGTAGGCACACTAGCCAATCTGGAACCCGTACTTGGAGTCACTTCCTTTATAGAGCTGCTGTTTATCCGAGCCCCTGTCTGTCCACCTGCCTTCATATCCCAGGCTCAGGTACCAGATAGGCAGCACAGCCCTCTCTGCTCCAGGGCCCACTGAAATAATTCTAACTAGCCAGTCCTAAAGCTGCTTTTGCTGCTTTGCTTGTGTATTTTGTGGAACCCACAACAAAATCTCTTGCCCAGGCTTTCTCCTCGTTCCTTCCTCCTGGCCAACCTGGTGCGTCCCTGGGGTGCCCTCCTGTGGCATGGTGTGGCATGGCGTGTCCCCTCTCTGGGAATTGTAACCATCTCTTCAGTGACCCTGGTCTCCTGGCTTGCTGGCCTGGCCATACTTGAATAATAAAATCATCATTTTGAAACACTTGGAGGCAACTAGTATCTGCAGTTTCTTTCCCTCCTATACAAGCAAGAAGACATTTTTTTCTCTTTCTAAACAGGTACTGGCATCGGACCCATAGTGATATTCATCTCGGGTTTTTCTCTTAACCGTAGTAGATGATGCTGTGCTTTAGGAAAACGGTGTTATTTATCGATGGACTTTGCCACCGTATTATAGGAATATATGTGCATATCTGTGTCAATTTCACCATCCACTTTGCTGATCCGCTGGTTTTACGCTGTCTAGTAAATATATTTTTAATATCTTCTCATCTATTGATGTGCATCTTCCTGTTTGGGAACAAATACACTGAAAACAGTTTTTATGGTTAAAAATAAATGCATCAGAAATGTTAAGTCAAAGTAGAGGCATTCTTTTTGAATATATGCGTGTGAGTGGATGTGATTTGTGTGTGTCTACATGTGCATAGTTAAAAGGGTTTAGGCTCTTTGACAGCTTTTGGATCCGTTTCCATCCACTTGGGATTTTAAATGGTTTAAAAAAAAGTTAGAGGCTTTCAGCTATTTCTTAGCTTTTCCTTTATCAGTTCTGTAGAGCTAAAATGTCATCTCCTTTCGAGGCTGATCTCGTCTCATTATTGGATCTGGAGCTTGTAAGTCCTGCTGGTTCTCTCTCTTTCGGCTGATTTCCATCAGGCGCTCTCATGCCTGTTACCTTTGAGATTCAAGCTTGAGAAAGACCGCCAGAGAGAAACCAGCAGACTGTGGCCTCCCTTCTTCTGTCCCCTTCTGTGTTGTTCTCTGATCTTTCCTGGACCCCTCTTCCACCCTGCTGCCGTCCCTTGACCTCACTTTTAGATCAAGCTGGAACAAAACTTCCATTAGGAGTCAGAGAACCAGTGACAAGTGTAGCTTATTATGTATTAGGTGCATTGTGCTTTATAGATTACAAACAACCTCACATACTTTACAAGAAAAACCCTGTGAGGCGGCTAGAGACCGCCAACATTACCAAGAGTCGGCTGTGTTCCCCATTTGTATTTTTCCCATTTTACAAATAGTTCTACGACTTCAGAGAGGTAAAGGTCACCTGGGGGTTGGCGCCAGAAAGACAAATTCCATAACTCCTGCTTCTGGGACCACGGTCCCTCCCACGTTCACTTGTTGTGCCCTTGGGTTTGGGGTGTAAATATGGTTTGGGCGCCAGCTTTTCTGTACCTTCTCTGTTCTTTGTATTGAGGAATTCCTGCATGACATAATGGTTGCTTTTTAGGCTAATCTTATTTGTGTAATATTTTTAGACCAAAAAGCATGAAGTTCCTAAATAGCACTAGATGTTTAAACTTAGTTTCATTAACCGTGTACTGCAAGGAACATTAAACTTTTTTTTGTAAAGGGCGAGGTAATAAATATTTTAGGCTTTGCAGGCCATCCTGTCTCTGTCACTGAGTGAAAGCAGCCATAGACAAAATGCAAATGAATGGGCACGGCACGGCTGTGTTCCAATAAAACTTTATTTATGGACATTGAAATTTGAGTTTCATGTATTTTTCATGTATCTCAATATATTCTTCTTGTGTTCCCCCCCCCCAACCCTTTAAGAATGGTAAAAGCCATTCTTAGCTTGCAAGCCATTCAAAAACAGGTTGAGGTAGTTTTCTGGCTCCTGATATGTTGAAGTATTTACTGGTTGGACTAGTTAAGTTGTTGATTTATTTCTCAGGGTAGACTATTTGATCAAGTAAAAATTGAGAATTTTCCCCACTGCTAAGCAGTGAATACTTACAAAACAATCTGTGTTTTTCTTCTCCAGGTTATTAAAATTATTCTTCAAAGAATAGTAGTTAGGGTATTAGTTATCACAGGTAAAAGCTCAGGTAGGATTTAGCAAGTTGATGACAGACTGTTAGATCTCCTCTGAGAAAAAAACTGTTTCTCATTAAAAAGTATTTCCAGGTTTTGAGATTCTCACACTTTTTTTTTTTCTTGAGGGTGTTGTATCCTGTTAAAAGTATTTCAGAGCTTGAAATTCCAGCTCTCAGAGTTGACTGTATGTATACTTATCAAATCTTGACCACTTCCTCCATTTTTGTTTTTTGTTCTCCTTCCCTCATTCTGAGTTAAGAAATTCATGGCTCCCAGTACCAGGTGACAGCTTCTTGGGCTTTGTAGAGGACCACTTTATACAGGGCCCTGTTTCTCATTCATGTATTTACATGTAGGATGGACTATTTAACATAGAATTATTTTAAGTTCAGTAGGAGACGTTTATTTGATTACAGATAGATTTGGTGGTGTTTATATAAATCAGATACATACATATATGTGTGTATGTGCATGTGTCGTTTATGTGTTAGTAATCCGTAACGTGTGGTGAAGACTTAAAATTCTGTGACTCACAGGTTTGCAGGTATGCTGGGTACTCATCCGTGTTCTAGTCCAGTAGCACACGGCCCCTCTCTCTCTCTCTCTATTTTTTTTTTTCCTCGTCAAAGTCAATGGCGTTTTATGGTGGCTGGAACGGAGTCTGAACAAAGTGCAATAGGAAGTCGCTCCAGCTGCAAACAAGTTCCAAGGGTTTCCGGTAACATTTGTTAGCCACAAAGGAAGGAAATAAAGGGCCAGTCACTCTACAAAGGCAGGAATTCATTTAAGGAGGGGAAAAAAAAAGTTTACCTATTTGTGGTCTTTTGCCAAAGACATGCAGATATTTTAAAAGATTTTTCTTATCTGTTCCTCCTGCTTATTTTTTATTTTATAGTGAAATAAAAAAGAAAGAGCCTGAAAGAAGTAAAGTTTTATTCAGTGCCTTTTTTGCACATGTTGAAGTAGATATGCTTTTCCTCCTAAAATCTGTTAATCTTGAATCCTTAGGATAAGTTTTATTAAGGGGTATTCTGGGTTGTTTTTTTTTCCCCCATATGTTGCTGAATATCATTTGTTAAAATTACCTTAAGGACCACTATTCTAAGATTTTCCATTTACGTGCCTTTTTTGTCAACGTGATGTGAACCTTATGAAATGGGTTGGGTTTCTTTCCCTCTCTGCCTCTGCTCTGTCGGACATTTATAGGAATGTCGAAGGCAATTCCCAATAAATTGCGTTTGGCTTTTGATCTTGTGTTTACCTTAGGTTTTAATACCATGAGGTTTCAACAAGAAACAACAGTTAGTGAAATAGCATTAAAGCCAGAAGAGAAGTCTTGGAGACGTCAGGGTATAAACTGGTATAAATTCCTACCCAGCCACTACCTGCGTGTGACTTTAGATTGGTCGTTTGATTCATTTTCCAAGGGTTTTCTCTGCGACTCCGAAAACTTGAGCGGAGTGAGCTCCGAGCACCTTTGCGGCCTTGACAGCCTTGACAGCCTGTGAACAGAATTCCATTCCTGGCTCTGAGCCTACCTCTGCCAGCACCAGGACCCGAGTGACACAACAGTAGCTGCTCAGACGGCCGCGGCTGCCAGGGGGGCTTGACAGGGTGCGGTTACACGCCCCGTCTTCCAGCACCACCTAAATAAAGGCGGCGCAGTCCCGCAGAGGGTCTCTGAGCTCATGGTCTGAAGCTCCAAGGGGATGCACGTGGAGTGATAAGTCTGGGGGAAAGGGAGCGCTCTCTCTCGGCCTAGCAGGAGATCTGTATTTTTAGAATGGGGCTGGGGTAGCAATGCCCAGCCTCCCTGCCTGTCTCTCCAAGTCCACTCTGCCTTGTCAATGTGGGTGCTTGTCTGCCGGCTTGGGGTGGGCATTCAGTCTTGGCTTAGGGCTTGAGGGCTGGGACCAACCCGTATTCATTTATTATATCCGTCCTGGAACCACATGTGGTACCGAGTATGTGGTTGCTGCTTCAGACTCCCTTGACTGTCGACAAAGATTTAAAAAATGGTGGAATTCAAATGGTTTTCATTTCACCTGTTGGAAGGGGAGTCTTTAAAGTTGGAGCAGAGAAATGCTATCTTTGGTCTAGGTTCCCTCCCTTCTGCCTGCGGTACCCTCTGTCTACCCACGTCGTGGCAGTCCTCAGGACTCGAGCTGGGATCTTTGTAAACTGCAGTCATCAGCCTTGTTCTGAGAACATTTTCATTTTCTTTTTTCTTTTTGTTTTCTTTCCTTTTCTTCTCCTTCCTTTTTTTTTTTTTTTTTTTAAGATTTTATTTATTCGGCAGAGAGAGCAAGCACCCACAGGGGGAACAGCAGAGAGAGAGGGAGAAGCAGGCTCCCCGCTGAGCAGGGAGCCCGATGCAGGACTCGATCCCAGGACCCTGGGATTATGACCCGAGCCGAAGGCAGATGCTTAACCAACTGAGCCACGCAGGTGCCCCACATTTTCCTTTTCCTAAAGTTGGTCGGGAACAGATCTGTGAGGTAGAATGTTCTATGGAAAACCGTTTACTGAGTGACAGGCATGTACTACATGACATTCTGTGGTTACTGTCTCATGCTTCCCTGTCTCACTGTTTGGCCTGGCTTTAATACTTCATTTAAAAAATGAGAATAAAGGGGCACCTGGGTGGCTCAGTCTTTAAGCAGCTGCCTTCGGCTCAGGTCATGATCTGGGGTCCTGGGATTGAGCCCCGCGTCTGGCTCCCTGCTCAGTGGAAAACCTGCGTCTCCCTCTCTCCCTTCCCCTGCTTGTGTTCCCTCTCTCGCTGTCTCTCTCTGTCAAATAAATAAATAAAATCTTTAAAAAAAAAAAACAAAAAATGAGAATATGTACTGTGTGCTTCCTCCCCAGTGTTCTGTATGCGTGATTAGTCCTTGTAGTTCTTTAGTAGCTTAATGAACTTAAAGCAGGCTATATTTTAGTAGTGCACCGTGGAAGTTAAAAAAGAAGAAAATCATCCAGGAGCCCAGAATTTAGCACTAATACCCCATAAAGTTCTAAAATGCTTTTGTTTAACTTCTGACCTCTCATATCTTCTCTATTTATTTTGTAGGGTTTATGTTAATTTTTCCTGGTAGTAGGCATTTTACTGTTTTGGTTTTTTTCTTAGTCTATAATATATTTCAGAGGAATGAGAGATCATTATGGCTAAACTAGAAAGGATCGTTGTGGCAAATCTAGGGCAAGCACAGGTAAATTTTTTCTGATAAAGAATATTTTACTCGGTAAATGGTTTTTGAAACATTTTCTCTTATTATTCTCATGGTACCCTGAGGCCCGTGGTGCTTGTTAAATGAACTCTTAGCAGTGAGGAAGATAAGAGAGGGGGGAGAAAAAGGCAGCGAGAAATTTTTCTGGTTTATTCAGAATAAAAGGTTTTTTTCTATCTTGGTCTTTAGTTGAAACAAGTTCCTAATAGGACTTTCTATTTTATAGGCATTAAGCTCGTATTTATAATTATTAATAGGGTTATTGAAAAATATTTAGGCATTTTTGTATTTCACTATTACTATGGGGGAGGAAAGACTATGAAAAACAATATAAAGATAAAACTGATGTACATTATTATATTGCATATTTTATATTATTAATTAAATAGAAGACTTCCCTCACGTGTGGTTCTCAAACTGGTTTAAGAGGTTCCCGCCAGAACTGAGAGCCTGCTTCCCCTTCCTTTTAAAACACCCTTTGGCTCTAGCAAGCTTAGTTTTTACAGTAAGAGTACATTTTAGGAAGTATGATACACTTCATTAAATTTTTGTTTAAAAAACGTATTAGAGGGGCACCTTGGCGCAGTCGCTTGAGCCTCCGACTCTTGATTTCAGTTCAGGTCATGATCTCATGAGTTGTAGGATTTGAGCCCCACATCGGGCTCTGCCCTGGGTGTGTGGGGCCTGCTTGAGATTCGCTCTCTCCCTTTCCCTCCATCTCTCCCCTCTCTCTATAAAAGGAAGTATTGGGGAAAATGATAAAAGATCTACTACTGTCATATTTCTAAGTTTTATTTTTTTATTATATATGTGGCTGGATACTCCAGATTTAAAAAGCAAATCCTTTATTTAAGACCTTCCAGCCTTAAATTAGTTTTCAACCAATAAACATTTCTGTCGTCTCACACTGATTTTTTAAACTATTTTCATGTTTAAATTTCTTTAAATAATACACTTGTTAAAAATAAAAGATTTCCATAATAAAGAACTGTATTAAGTAAAACATGGAAGTACCTTCTCTTCTCTTCCTTTGGCTCTCGTTCCATTTCTCAGAGGGCACCCACTAGTAATTTGGGGTTTAGCCTTTTATGAAGGTGTGTACACATATTACGTATCATAGATACGTATATTACCTTTCTAGTTTTTGTAATCTTGTCTAAAACTTGCTTGAGCAATGTTGTTTTTATAGCCTACTCACTGGGGTATTACGGTTTTATTTTAATTGTACTTAGTGTTGCTGATTCTTAAAGCACACTGAATGTCCTGGGAGCAATCCTTGCTAAGGTAGGGGTTGGAAGTAGAAAGGTAGAAATCAGATTTCCAGATCGTAGTAGTAACAACTCCACAAGAAACCACCGTGTCCTCACTGAAGATGCCCAAGTCTTAAACTAAATACTCGTTTTACCACCAGATATGCCACATTAAAGTTCTTAAATTTAGTAAAGAACAGAATATATTAAAGTGTTCCAGCAAAATCAGTGGAGAAAACGGTTGAAAATAATAGACCTAAATTGCATGCCTACAGTCAAGGGCTAGTCACAATACTGCTGTGATTAGTAAACCATTGTGAAAAGGATACAGAGTCTTGAGGACATCCACAAAAGGAGCCAGACTGGATGCCTAGAGGTAATCCTAGAATAATGTAAGAAACTCCTGTGTGTTCACTGAAGAATTTTGTGGTGTGATCATTATACATATTAACTTAGGTAATTATGATCTACACACTCAAGAGTTATTTGTGTGAGCTAAGAGTTTGGGCTCTGGGGTCAGATGGATTTAGGGTCACATCTTTTGCTTTGCCACTTACTAGCCTTGTGACTTTACCCCCTCAAAAGCCTCAAATATCTTAATATAGTCTATTAGTAGCTCCCCTGTGGGGTTGCTGTGATTATTCATCGACAATGACCTATATAAAATGCTTAGCCCAGAGCCAGATCCCTGGAAGCGCACACCATTAGGTTGCCTAAAAAGTGAGCTGTGAGACCATAGTTTAATACTTGTCTGTACCTTTTAGGTGTAAGAGCTATTTCCTTAAATGAATTGCATGCCTTCAAGGACATGGCTTTTATATGTGTGTCTCAGAGTGATATGTTTGGGGAAGACGTCTGAAAAAAACAGTTTGAATAACTTTTAAAACAGACTGAACAAGTGGGTGACTTGGAGTTAGTAAGCCTATGACAGCATCATCACTGCTTAGGAACACACATGTCCTTGGTTAATTTTTAGTTCTTAGAAATCATCAGAAACCAAAAATATAAGTTGGTAGAATATTGATTCTCCCCCCCTCACCCCCAAAGTCTTTAAACACAGAGACTTGATTTTTAGGTGTTTAGGTAAAGCTGTAAACTACCAGCAAGGACCAGGTTTCTTCGTCCCCAGCTGAGCCCGTGAGAAAGGAGACCAGTGAAAGGGAAGGGATGTAAGGAAGGGGGAAGCATTGTGGCGTGGTGGCAATGGCATGTCCGAATCTTGGACACGTTCGCTTTTTCACTTTTTAAGACCGATATTTACAGAATTTAGATTTTTTTTTTTAAAGATTTTATTTATTTATTTGAGAGAGAGAGAATGAGAGAGAGAGCACATGAGAGGGGGGAGGGTCAGAGGGAGAAGCAGACTCCCTGCCGAGCAGGGAGCCCGATGCGGGACTCGATCCCGGGACTCCGGGATCATGACCTGAGCCGAAGGCAGTCGCTTAACCAACTGAGCCACCCAGGCGCCCAAGATTTTATTTATTTATTTGAGAGAGAGAATGAGAGAGAGAGAGCACATGAGAGGGGGGAGGGTCAGAGGGAGAAGCAGACTCCCTGCTGAGCAGGGAGCCCAATGCGGGACTCGATCCCGGGACTCCAGGATCATGACCTGAGCCGAAGGCAGTCGCTTAACCGACTGAGCCACCCAGGCGCCCCAGAATTTAGATTTTGATAGCAAATATATTTGCCATTGAATGAATGCTTCAAATTCTAACCACAGGACAAGATTTTGGGCATTAATAGGGGTCAGTTTTTGGTTTTGACAGGGATACTTTGAAAATTGGATCTTCCCTAAAAGAGCAGAAATAACTTGTGACTATTTAAATTATTTAAGCCCACTTAAAAATTCAGCCACATGTCCAGTGCTTAGTGGCCACACATGCTGGGGGCTGTCATAGTGGACAGTGCAAATTGAAGAACTTGCCCATCACAGAAAGTTCTGTTGGACACCTGCTTTTCTAGAATATATGTTGCTGTAGTTCATGCACTATTATAAAATGAGCAAAAGGATACAAAAGCCAAAGTAGTTGCAGGGGTTAGAGGAAAATAATCAGAGTAATGGGAAATGTGAATTAGGGGAGTAGACTTTTTCCCCCCATTCCATGATCTTTCCCCTTCCTCTGCTTATTCTCAAGTAGAGTAATTGGAAAATGGTTCAAAGTAAATTTCCTGCCAAGCAAGGTGAACACAAGGCCGTACTTTTTTCCCTCTAAAACCAAGACTCCCCCCCCCCCCCCCCACAGTGTTGTTTCTTTAAAAACTCCTATCACTGATCACCAGTATTTGCGCTCTCATTGTGGTTGCACCTTAAGCCTATTCAGAAATGTTTTCCCCCTCCTTCTTCTCTGGCTTTTATCTAGTTACATCTGCAGCACTGATGCCTCAAACCATTTTTTATAGAACCAAATCTTTCAGTTCCTCTCCACGTTTCTCTCATTCTTACTGTGGACTTCAGACTCTGATGCTCTGGGTGTATTGAACTCCCAACTCCCCCACCTTGTTGAAAGACCTTGAGTAAGCAATCTAATCTCTCTGAGCCAGTAAAAATGTTAAAATTTATTTTTTATGATACAGATATCACCACTTATATACATCTGGATTAAATGAGATAACTTATTTAAAGCTCCTAGCACAATACCTGGGCATGTAGTAAGTCCAGTAACAATTGGAGATGAGGTCATCGGATGCATTATTTAGCTCTGGCTGTGTAGCAAACCGTCCCAGAATTTGGTGGCTTAAAACAGCCACGTTTAGTGGAGGACTCTGCTGGGCAGTCTGGTCTTGTCCAGGCCTGACCCGTCTTTCATGCAGTGGTGGTCACTTGGCTGGCTGGCTCTGAGGCTGCCTGGTCCTGGATGGCCTCACTTGCATATTGAGTGGTGGGCTGGTTGTCTGCTGGAACAGTAGATGGCTAGACTGTAAGTGTCTCATCATCCTGCCAAGTTAAAGCTTTCTTGGAATACAGGGCCCTTGCTTTCTCCCTGTGTTCTGTATGAACCCTACACTCTAGTCTAACTTTTGTGTTGTTTCCTGAATGTGGTCTTTGCCTTCACCCTTGTCTCGTGAAAACAAGACTGTCTTAATCATCTCTGCATTCTTAGTGCACCGCACAGAACAGTTGAAAGAATACCTAAATACAGCTCCTCCTTTGTGGACCGTCTCACATGATCCTCACCTACTAATCCTGTGCTGTTCACTTTTCTGTGCTACCTGCTTTGTGACGTCCATTTGATCTCTTCAACTCTGGGAAGTTTGGAGATGGTTTTTGGTATTTATAAGAAATGTCAAAGAGTAAAATTTTGTATTGAAACATTAATCTAACATTCTTTTCTTAAATGGATTCTCTTCTCTAAATTCTAATGTGGCCTTGGAAAGCTATGAATAGTTTTTTTAATGATCATCAAACACAGGAAAGGTTGGCTTCTTAGTTTTACATACATTTTTGGGGTAAATTGGTAGCTGCTACTGGTTGATTATGTATTTGCTACCTCAGTTCACCTACATTTGTAATAGTATTGGTCTACACAATGTGATGTTTTTCTAGGCCAAGGAAAGAAACTTTCTCTCTTTTCATTTCTATTTTTAATTTCATAGTGCTCCGCAGTAAAGATAAAGCACAGAGTTACCAAAGGCAGCACTTGAACGTACGTTTTCTTGCTTTTGTCCACTCTATTTTACTTTCTGATTTGCTTTTTTGACCTACTACATGAATAATGATTAACTTGCTGGTGTGTGTGTGTGTGTGTGTGTGTGTGTCTCAAACTTTATATAAGTCGTAGTTCAGAGTTTATGGATCCTTGAAATACCAAAGTGCAGGAAATTATGCAGTGTGAGGTGATGGGGAGGAAAAGAAACCCCAAACACTCTCATCAGGGCCTCGGGAAAACTAAACTCGAATCCCGCCTCTGATAATGACTTGCTGCTGGTGGCCTTGAGACGGTTTAACTTCTCTTTGGCTCAGGCAGCTGGGCTCGATAATCTTGAAGGTTTCTCTCTAGCTCTGAAGTATTGTGCTGTTTCTATCATTGGGCTGTTTCTATCAAATATATGTCCTCCTGGGATTTTGTATTAAACATTACAGATGAGCACAACTGTTTAAAATGAAAGAAATGGATATACTTATTGGGATATTTAATACCTACAGGGTTAATAACATGTCCTGGGTATGTAGGAAAAGTATACTTTTTTTTTTAAGATTGTATTTTTTTATTTTATTATGTTAATCACCATATATTACATCATCAGTTTTTGCTGTAGTATTCCATGATTCATTGTTTGCGTATAACACCCGGTGCTCTATTCAGTATGTGCCCCTCTTTAATACCCATCACCGGGCTAACCCATCCCCCCACCCCCCGCCCCTCTAGAACCCTCAGTTTGTTTTTCAGAGCCCATCGTCTCTCATGGTTCATCTCCCGCTCCGATTTCCCCCCCTTCACTCTTCCCTTCCTACTATCTTCTTCTTTTTTTTAACATATAGTGTATGATTTGTTTCAGAGGTACAGATCTGTGATTCAACAGTCTTGCACACTTCACAGCACTCACCATAGCACATACCCTCCCCAATGTCTATCACCCAGCCACCCCATCCCTCCCACCCCCCACCACTCCAGCAACCCTCAGTTTGTTTCCTGAGATTAAGAATTCCTCATATCAGTGAGATCATATGATACATGTCTTTCTCTGATTGACTTATTTCGCTCAGCATAATACTCTCTAGTTCCATCCACGTTGTTGCAAATGGCAAGGTCTCATTCCTTTTGATGGCTGCATAATATTCCATCGTATATATACACCACATCTTCTTTATCCATTCATCTGTGGATGGACATCTTGGCTCTTTCCATAGTTTGGCTATGGTGGACATTGGGGCTATAAACATCGGGGTGTACGTACCCCTTCGGATCCCTACATTTGTATCTTTGGGGTAAATACCCAGTAGTGCAATTGCTGGGTCGTATGGTAGCTCTAGGAAAAGTATACTTTGGATTCATCTTTTGATACAGGTGTTTGTCGAGTAGGCCAGGCGGGAGGATTAGCAGGATTGAGAGGTACAGAATTAAAGTGGAAAGGAACGTGAGATGCACGACTAATTCCACCGTTGAGTTGCTGTGGCCAGAGTGCGGCATATTTGAGAGGCTCGTGGTGCGGTCCACTGCTGTAAGGTAAAACGTACTTCCCAGGAGTATCCACAGTTTTCCTCTGGTACTGTCCTGCTTCATTAGGAAATTGTGTTTTCTCATTAGGGTTCATTTTGTATGCAAATTCCACAAGAGGCATGAATTTTCCCCCTCTCTTAGGGGGCACAGCACGTCTTGCTGCCACCTCCCCCCCAAACGCACATGCCCAGCCTCCCCCGGGGGTAGTATTAGGAAAAGAACACGGTGCCACTTTCGGTGGGATTTCTGTTGGCAGGAGTGTTGTGAATCTAGGAGAAAAGGTCATCTTGTCAGTCGGAAATGTCTTTTGTGTTCGTGAGCTATTTTACCTGTAACTTACATGTCAGTTGCCACACAAGGCCGGTGGCTCCCGTATTGCTTAGCTCGGGTCTAGATCTCCAGGTTTTGTGCTCACTCATAACATCGCTCCACGTGAGCCTGCAGAACAGTCTCCTCTTCGTAAAAGAACTCCCTTTCCTGGTCTCCTTCCTTCTTGCCTCCCTGGCTCTCGTTTTAGCTTCTCTTCTAAGCTTCTCTGGCGTACTTGGCGGTGGGACTTCCTCCCTCAGATTCTCTGTCCCTGGCATCTGGGACACATGGTTTTCTTTCAGCCAAATGCTTCCTCGGCTTCTTCATGGCTTCTAAACATGGCCTCCCCTACTTTCGTGAGATTGGCCCACCATTCTCTTTTTTTCTTCACACCCTCTTGTGGTGTAACCTGAATCTGTCCACCTCCGGCTGCTACCCTGCACTTGGGGTCAGTGTCTCTCCGTGTCCCCTGGCCTCTAAATGCACATTAAATCATCTTCTGTGAGCTCACGTATAAGCTATAAATGTGTATCATTATTTCCACATGCAGTTTCTGCGTGTGTGTCACTCAGACACGTACTTTTAGTGCTGCTCTTTTATGGTTTTAAGGAATTCATGTGTTCACACGTTTAAGTATTTTTTTAGGCTAACAGAGATGTAGCAGGATGACCAGGACGTACAAGGAAGGCAGTCTCTGCTCTCATGAAGACCTTGGGATGAGTGACTGTAGTACTGTGGGATGAGGTTACGATAGAGCGAATGTCAGAGCCCGGCGCTCAGCAGCAGGGCCCCAGGCCGCACCTGTCAGGGCAGGCCTCAGAAATGGTGTCCAAGCTGAGAGGGGAAGGAGTGGATAGCAGCAACTAGGCTAAAAAAATGTATAAGAAAGGGGCGCCTGGGTGGCTCAGTCGGTGAAGCGTCCGACTCTTGATTTCGGCTCAGGTCGTGATCTCAGGGTCCTGGGATCGAGCCCCATGTCTTCCGGCTCCATGATCCTCATGGAGGCTGCTTCTCCCCCTCTCTCTGCTCCTCCCCCTGCTCATGCTCTCTCTCTCTAATAAAGAAATAAAATACTTTAAAAAAAAAAATGTGTAAGAAAGGGGCGCCTGGGTGGCTCAGTTGGTTAAGCGACTGCCTTCGGCTCAGGTCATGATCCTGGAGTCCCGGGATCGAGTCCCACATCGGGCTCCCTGCTCGGCAGGGAGCCTGCTTCTCCCTCTGACCCTCCCCCCTCTCATGTGCTCTCTCTCATTCTCTCTGTCTCAAATAAATAAATAAAAAAAATCTTTAAAAAAAAAGTGTGTAAGAAAGGAACATTAGAATTCATCGCACTCGAATGAAATTAATGTTCCATTTGCGTTAACGGAGGAGAATTAACTTGAAACATATGGAGAGTGCAAGTAACTACAAACCTGGGTTTGCTTTTTGTGTCTATGTTGAATTTGTAGCAGGGAGGTGGGCACTTCCTTTGCGAGCTGTCTGGTGTGCTGTAAGTAAACTGTAAAGTGGCCAATGTTATTTGCTAATGGAGAGTTACTTGCTGCAGAAACTTACTTGCTGATGGATATTCAGATATTCGTGCGAGGAATGATTATGTTCTACGGAGCAGGATACTGTTTTGCTGTGAACATGCCAAGTTGCTGCCCTTGATGTTACCGTTGATAACAACAACTTTCTGATGGGCACATTAGGACAATTAGAGGGGACTAATCCCAGTGATTTCCTGTCCTCCTCGAACTACTTAAAATCACAATCAGAAATGGTAAACTTTTGATAGGAAACAAGAGGGATTAAGTGTAAAAGGTTTTTGACTAATGAAAATCAAACCCATGCCACATTAAGCAGCGTTTTCACACCATTAAGCACGGCGAAGCATTTTCCTCGAACCCCTTTAATCTAGAAGGATGGTTTGGGAAAAACCCCAGATTCTAGTCTACAATATAGCCTTTCGTCGTTCTTGTTAACAAGAGCGCGTTGCTTCGTTGAATTGTGGGGAAGATAATGTTGATTGAGATCCTTCGTAACTATGTGAGAAAAAAAAATACCTCAAGTTAAATGAAGACACGAACCTTTCATTTACAAATTTTAGAGAAGCATTTTGAATAGCCTTTAATTGGTAGTTGCCTGAAATTAGGATAATAGGGGAAAATAAATTATAGCGATGGAGTCTGTTCTTAAATATAAATTATTTGAAATATTTCCCTGTGGGGAATAAAACACAAAGCTGGGCAGGAGAAAGGTTGTTCTTGGCAGTTGTCTTGCCACGTAAGGTTTTACCTGAGCTTTAAATCTGACATTGGATTCATTCAACACAGGCTGTAGAGGATATTTTAGCGGTTGGGGGAATTTTGTTTGTGTTTTGTGAAGTAGAGAACATATTTAATCAGTTTAAATGGTCTTCCAGGATCCAACGTATGTTGACAGTTTAGCCGACTGTTATTAAAGTTCTAGAGAGAGAGTGAAACTATAGATTTTCTAGTTTGATAGAAAAATGTTTCTTTGAGGAGTATTTATGTTTTTTCTTTCATTGAAAATTAATTGATACTTGAGCAGTATTTCCTGGAAAATCACATTACTTTTATAACCGTTCTTCACTTTATGAGGGTAAATGATTCAAAGGTAATAAATCATAGTCAACATTAGATTTTCCGGTGGTCCTTTTTAATATAGTTACAGAAGATTTTTCTGTCAACTGTTACTCATCACTGCAGCAGTTAGAGAAATCTGAAATCCTGGATAGCTTCATCTTTTTAAAAATCTCTTGTGACAAAATGTTTATTCAAACCACTGAACAAACAAAAAATGTAACTGATGTTAGTTTTGCCACTTTCTTCATCCTTCTGTCATTTGTCTACTGTGTTTAAGAATCATTAAAATGAGAAAGTATGTTGTTTGTAAATAAAATAATTGAACCTGGATTAATAATTTTTTCCCCTTCAGAATCCAGAGATTTGCTCAGACTTTTAAACTCAATGTGGTGTCAGTGACACTTGAGTCAATTACAAAATTGACTTTATCTGTAAGGATTAATGAACTGTTATCGTTTTGTAGGTCTTATAACAACGACGTCAAGGAAACTAGACCGAGAGCAGCAAGATGAACATATATTAGAAGTAAGCATTTCTTTTTTTTTTTTACTTATTTAAAAGTTTTATAAATATCATGGGAAGGAGCATTCTTCTTCACAATCACTAGTATTCATAACTGTTATGATTTTGTTATGTTAGCTCCTGGTCATTATTAACAAGGGAAGTAAAAGGGAAAGGAAACTTCTGTGAGTGTAGTTCATGTCCCCTTAAATCCCTTTCTATCCCCAAAACACAAGATCATTGGGTAAGTTCCGCTGTAGTTTTTGTGCGCACATACAGAGCAAACAAACTGGAAACAATATTATTTACATTTTCTTTTCATTTACATAAGAGATACTTTTTCTTTATGCCTTCTTCATCTTTTTCCTTAGTATTCTGTTTTCGGGATATTTTTATGATAATAATAGATCTAATTCAGCTGTGGTTTCTGGTTTTCGTCGATCTTAAATAATTGCATTGTTTTTGCATTTTAAACTGAATTGTAGAAAGTTTGTGATTTTTAAACATTTTTGAAATAAAAGATTGAAGACTGATACGTGCTTTTCTAAGATGGTCTCTTCTCTTTTTTTTTTTTTTTTTAAAGATTTTATTTATTATTTGACAGAGAATGAGAGAGAGAGAGCACATGAGAGGGGGAGGGTCAGAGGGAGAAGCAGACTCCCCGCCGAGCAGGGAGCCCGATGCGGGACTCCATCCCGGGACTCCGGGATCATGACCTGAGCTGAAGGCAGTCGCTCAACCGACTGAGCCACCCAGGCGCCCTAAGATGGTCTCTTCTGATGGGCTTCTCGTTCTCATGGCTAATTTAAAATGCCTTTCTAGTCCCTGAAAGGAGAAACACAGCTTGCCATATACTGGTTTGCTGGTGGATGGTAGGCACGTTTCAGGAGCAGGGATAGGAATCACGTGGAGGGGAAGGTAGAGGGTCATGTGGAGGTCAGGTGTGATGTGACTGCTGGGTGCCAGGATCTACAAGCCAGGAAGAGGCTGAGAAGAGGCAGTTGGGAGAATTTCCTTTGGAGAGGGAAACTGAGCAGAGCAGACATATAACCTCTTGACTTTCCTCCACCGCACGTTAAAGGCCACTGTTGATCATGGGAGCCAGAAGACCCAAGTGCTTGTTGAGTTGTGAGTTACCTGCATGAGTCTTCCATTCTACTAGTGTGGGTACTTCAGAAAGTCCATAACTGTGGTTTATTAAATTATTTTTATTAATACTTCTCCCTTTTTATATTATCGCTATTCATAATGCTACCTGCTTAATTTCATTTCATCCTTAGTCAATTTTCTAACTTTGTCAATAAAATATTTACTTTTTATAGCTCTATAGTGTGTGCACATGAATATCCTGTCTAGAAAAGGTGGTTTCACAGCCACCATTACAGTTAGTAATTGCCTTTTTTTTAAGATTTTATGTATTTTGAGAGCGAGAGAGAGCACACGAGCAGGGTGAGGGGCAGAGGGAGAGAGAGAGAGAATCTTTAAGCAGACTCCCTGCTGAGCGCAGGGCCCCACATGGGACTCGATCCCAGGACCCCGAGATCATGACCTGAGCCGAAATCAAGAGGCGGATGCTTGATCAACTGAGCCACCCAGGCGCCCTTACAGTTCGTGATCTCTTCATGTGTTACATCTGAGTGTTAGTCATAAGTCGTACCGTTAGTTCCCTTAAATTCATTTTCTTTCTGTTAGAGCAGAGTTTAGAGTTTTGATTTGGTCCCTGCAGTGATTGACAGAAGGAAAATATGGTTCCCGAAGAAAGGAAGCAGGTGGTGCGCTGTCCTGAGTGGCAGGTGCCAGGCATTGGCCTCTTGCTGCGGCCGCACCCTGGTTAGAACCACACTGGACACCTGTTTGTTGTGTGCCTCCCTCCAGAGCTGCCTTTTTGCAGGAAATGTCCGAGGCTGGATGGGAGCAAGTACAAGATACTTAGGGCTTGGTGGATACTATGAAGATGTTGATGGGAAATAAGCCTTTGTAATGGGTTGTCACATACGTATGTTGTATGTTTTCTGTAGTCCTTTATGGTGGTGGATTTGAGGGCCAACGGCAGCATTGATTTGACTGTCTTAAAGAAGAGTTTTTTCCCCAATCCCATGTTAAAAGCTGTGTTACTGGCTTCTGATGCTTGAACCCAGCCTTAAGAACATTTTGGTGATGATTACCACAAAACATAGTGCTCGCTTCTATTTCTCTTTAATTTTCGCTCTTTTCCCTGAAGATCATATGAGAATTGATCAAAAGGAAGTAATAATTGTACATTTTGTTTTATTTTGAGAATGTGGAGAGGTAAATTCTGTACTTGAAGCAACTGCTTAAATAGTCTTGGCAAGTACCATCAGGATATATTCACATTTCTATAAACAACAGGATTTATATTCACCAAGCTTTTAAAAAAAAAAAATGCCACGGAAAACTTCAGTATACTTTAATATTTTTAGTATTTCAACCATTATTTTTGGAGGATGTGGTGAGGGAAAAATAGCTATTCCAAAGGTCATTGCTTTAATGTCCACACCAAAGTAAAAGTGGACATTTGATTGGGCGGGGGGGGGGGGGGTGGAGACCATGCATATGGAAGCATTCACCACTGTAGTCCTTAAGACTCGGATTTTTATTCCTAAACTGAATACATGAATAATTAGGATGACCATTACTTTACATTTCTTTTACTGAAAATCTTAAGTGGGTCTGAAATGAAAATTTTTGTATCTGCCGTACTAAATGTGGAGGACTTCTGAACAAGAAAAGAGTCAAACAAAACAGAATGATAGCTAATATTAAAAGGCATGCTCCTTCACATATATTTTAAATTAATGATTTAGCTTGCTTTATTGTTGAGGCTTAAAAATGAAAGTTTTTAATGCAGCATGTGGAGATTTGATTTTTTTTTTTTTTTAAAGATTTTATTTATTTGACAGACCAAGAGAGACAACAGCTAGAGAGGGAACACAAGCAGGGGGCGTGGGAGAGGGAGGAGCAGGGAGCCTGACTCGGGGCTCGATCCCAGGACCCTGGGATCACGACCTGAGCTGAAGGCAGACACTTAATGACTGAGCCACCCAGGCGCCCCTGGAGATTTGATTTTTAAGTGCATAGAGTGTATGTTATTCTTTAGCCGACTCTGTTTGGCATAAAAATAAGTTGTTTTTGATAGCTTGCCATTTCGGCGACATTCATGTTATAGCTGCAGGAGTGCAGGGAGAGGTGGTGTGGTGAGGGGAGAGCCAAGGGCTCACGCTGCCTCTTTCTTGGCCCTCGCCTCGCTCCCCCTGTCCTGTCTGGAACGGGACACATTGTCGTCTTGCCTCCCCACAGGGCTGTTGTCAGAGGAGAGAAGGTGGTGTGTGTCATACTGTGTGTGAACTCTGCAGGTCTCTGCAGATGCGGTTTATCATTCATTAGGAGGAAGATCGTCACTTTTTATATAGTTGTATTTTAAAAACATCTGTTGATCTGTTACGTTTCAAAAACAGGTTACTGTGACCGACAACGGTACCCCCCCCAAATCCACCATTGCAAGAGTGATTGTGAAAATCCTTGATGAAAATGACAACAAACCTCAGTTCCTACAGAAGTTCTACAAAATCAGACTCCCAGAGCGGGAAAGACCAGAACGAGAAAGAAACGCCAAGCGCGAGCCCATCTATCGCGTGATAGCTACAGACAAAGATGAAGGTCCCAATGCGGAAATCTCTTACAGCATTGAAGATGGAAACGAACATGGCAGATTTTTTATTGAGCCAAAAACTGGAGTGGTTTCATCCAAGAAGTTTTCTGGAGCTGGAGAATATGATATTCTTTCAGTGAGTTAGGATCTAGTCTTTGATTTTCTCACGTGCTTTGTTCATCTGGTCTTAATGTCACTTCTCTGAAAACGTTCTCTCTCTTCAGTAAGTGGCTTCGGTGTTTGTGACCTAACATCGGGAAATGTGGCTTTCGTTTTGCCTTCTCAGCTGTCGCTCCAGTTATTACCTATGTTGCGTGTGGCATGAAGAGGTTGCTCTTTTTAATCAAACCTTAAACATGGGGAATATACGAATAACAGAAACTTAAGTGTTTGAAATTGGCTCGGTTTGAGACCAAACCAATCTGTGCCTTGGTTATAGGATGTAACTTCTAATTTGCTCCCTTCATCCCCTCTGCTTATTTCATAGATTAAGGCAGTTGATAATGGTCGCCCCCAAAAGTCGTCAACCACTCGACTCCATATTGAATGGATCTCCAAACCCAAACCATCAGTGGAGCCGATTTCATTTGAAGAACCATTTTTCTCCTTTACTGTCGTGGAGAGCGACCCGGCGGCTCACATGATCGGCGTGATATCTGCGGAGCCTCCCGGCACACCTCTGTGGTTTGACATCACTGGTGAGTGTTCCTCAGAGTTCTCACCATCCTTGCACAGGTAACGCTGAGGAGAGCCTGTTTTTTGGTTTCCTGACTTTTGTATACATCTCCGGACTTAAAATTGGGAGTCAGACTTAGAAATGGAGAGTTTGTCTTAAATTGCAGTATTTTGATTGCAAAATGTTTTATAATATCCAGCGTGTACTAAACTTGTTTAAAATTGGGGCTGTGCATATACCATATCCTTAATGTAAAAATAAGGTTTTTAAAAGTGCATGAAGGAGTTAGAAACCTGAGTGTTTTGGTCCAAAAGCACAACTTCTTAATTTTCCTTCTTGATACATAACATATGGCACATTGCTGTTTTTAGTGAATATGGTTTGAATGCTTGAAGTAACTGTGACTGTCACATGTCAGTATTTTATAGGGAATAATCTTACAGATTTTAGTTGCGTAACTTATACGAGAGTGCTAACTATGGCCTTCTCAGTTTTATTTACCACATTCTGGGAATGTGGGAAGCAGGGGTCAGGGGATTCATTGACCCTGTGATAAAGATCATATGCCTACGTCAGTTTTTCGTTTTTCTTTTTCATTTAATTGAGTTTAGACATAGAACGTATTCCCTTACTCTCCCATACTTAAAAGAAATTCACATTAAACTTCGACGTCTTCGTTTTTAAAATGCTATTTCCTTACGTTATTTTAATCATCAGGATCTTTAAAAGCCTAAGTATGGATTGTGACTCATCTCTAGTTGGTCCTTTAGGTTCCTTTTCCCTCTTCCAGCCCTTAGCCACCCTCCCCGCGAACTGCCGTATCAGCATTTGAAGTGGCTGGGACGTGGGGCCGGGGGGCGCCGGGGGTGCGGGCTTTACCTCTCCCACTTACCGCCCCCCCCAACATGGTTCGGCTGCATGCCCAGCTTGGGGCGTTGTATGCAATCGTTGAGGTCATCCACACCTCTGAATCCCTTACTTCAGTTTTAAAGAAGAAAGGTGATTTTCACAATGAACTACAACCAGAATCGCTTGTTTGCTCCCTGTTAACTCCTGTCCACTTGCAGGCGAGCCAGGCTCCCCGTTGTGCCATGTGTAATGCTGACCACCTTTGGAACTGGTCTGATTGATTCTCTCCCTTGTTCTGTGCTTGCCTTCCATGCTTGCTTGCTTCTTTGTGGCTATGCCAGGAGACACACTTGCTAGAGAAGTGTTTTCCATCTTTCAGATGACTTGTGACCCGAACTGTACAGCAGAAGGTATCTGCTGAGATCCCATAATTTGCCTCAGATTATGAGATCTAAAAGAAAAGCATCAGTTTTTAAAACCTTTTTTATTTCCAGTGACTATCTTCCATTGCCCTTGTTTTCGTGGCATGCCCATGGTCACCCATTCCAGTTGCAAACATGCTGACTGCTAAGACATCCCGGGATCATCCTTAGTTTTAAGTTTCACCGAAGATTTTTTTTTTTTTTTTTTTTTATGTGTGTGTCGTTTTACTTTTTGGTAAGATTGAGTAATAGAACCTCATCATGGCATTAAGACTTTATTTTCATTCCATGTCACTTCATTGATAAAAGTATCTCAAGTTTAGTGGATGTGGAAAGAGTTTTATCTAGAACATAATTGGGAATGCATTTGGATAATGTCCGCAGCACAGAAAATTTTGCTTCGTTAACTTGGTGTTTGGCAACAAAGATGCCAAAATTTCTTTTTAAGTACAGAAGAGCCAGGACTAATTGATGTTAACTGCCACGATTTTTTTCCAGAGTTAACATTTGTTTTTAATAGTTAATTTATTAGGGCAGAATGCTTCAAGTGTCACAGATTTTTTTTGAGTAATTAAACATTTAAATGGCTGACTCTGGTTAGTACAGGATGTTATAGATAGCTAGTGGGATATATAAATTAAAGACCTATTCAGAACCCCTGAAAAAGCAAATGGAAAGCAACTCATTGGCAATATTGGCAGTGGTTTTCCGTCTTGGGAGTTGCTTTCTAGCTTTCCTCTCAGTAGCTTCCCTTGACAGTTAGGGCTCAAGTGTGCATAGTAGTCACTGTCTTTCTTTTTTTTCTTTTAAGATTTTATTTATTTATTTGACAGAGAGACACAGCGAGAGAGGGAGCACAAGCAGGGGGAGTGGGAGAGGGAGAAGCAGGCTCCCAAGGAGCAGGGAGCCCGATGCGGGGCTCGATCCCAGGACCCTGGGACGATGACCTGAGCCGAAGGCAGTCGCTCAGCCAACTGAGCCACCCAGGCGCCCGCCACTGTCTTTCTAATCGGCCCTTCTTTTCTTGCCTTTCAAAATGAAAGCTCCTTGGAATCCCCTTAAGCAGTGTATCAGAAGTGGGTCTTTTTTTTTTCCCCCTGTCCTGAAGAATTAGAAGACCACAAAAGAAATGACAGATTCTCATACTTTTCTTTTTTTTCTTTTTTTTTTTTTTCTCATACTTTTCTGTATGTCCTAACTTAAACTAGGTGGCAACTACGACAGTCACTTTGATGTGGACAAGGGCACCGGGACCATCATTGTTGCCAAACCTCTGGATGCAGAGCAGAAATCAAACTATAACCTCACAGTTGAAGCTACAGATGGAACCACCACTATCCTTACACAGGTAAGTGAATCACCGACGATGCATTCGTCAGAGGAGGACTGATAGAACTTTCTGGTTGTATGATGCACAGGCAGCGTGAGCGGTTGATTCAGCCCTCGGAGGCTCCCAAGCAGAGTTACTATATGTTGATAGAGCTTACACATATGCACACCAAGGACTTGTGTTTAGGGAAAGGAAATTGACTGCAAATCTTGGTGTAGGTTTGGCCTGTAATTAACCAGTTTTGGAAATTTTGAAAGAAGACTTAAAAACAACAACCCACTTTTTTTTTTTTTAAAGATTTTATTTATTTGAGAGAGAGAGAGAACGAGAGACAGAGAGCAGGAGAGGGAGGAGGGTCAGAGGGAGGAGAAGCAGACTCCCCGCCGAGCAGGGAGCCCGATGTGGGACTCGATCCCTGGACTCCAGGATCATGACCCGAGCCGAAGGCAGATGCTTAACCATCTGAGCCACCCAGGCGCCCCAACAACCCACTTTTGATCATCAGAATCTTTCAATTTTATGTTGATTTTGAACAGTGTTAGTATAAATTGTATCACTCTTGAGGATGAGTTGTCCAAGTCATTTTCATTAAAGGTCATTAAAGTGATTAATGATCTTTTAAATCACTTTTTTGAATTTTTTTCCCTTTTGACTACTTTAATGAGGGTTGTAGAAAATGATTGATAAAAATTGTTCTCATAATTCCTTTAACATCTTTATTTGTTCCTATCTGGTGATTAAGAGATAGCCAGATTACTGGGATTTCAAATTTAAATGTTAAAACCCGAATACATTAAATTCTCTTTGATTCTCAGTGTGGACTGTTTGAGAATTTGTTGAACATTTGTTATATGCCAGGTATTGTTCTAGAAACTGAATACTGGGAAACAAAATCCTACCCTCATAGAGCTTACCTTAGGATGGTGGAAGCTGAGATTTACATATAATCTGCTATGTCCTAAAGAACAAAAGAAGAAATTAAATACTAGAAGATAAAATGTTCCGAATTCCAGTTTTTTTTTTTTTATCTTTAGATGATACTATTTTAAATCTCAAATGAGAGAGATCATCTGTTAAATCATTTAGTTGCACTGAAGAATAAAAGTTAGAGTCTGTGATGTCTTTTCAATTAATAAATGAGTAGATGATTCAGAGCCAGTTATGAAAAGACCTTCTTCCTTTCTCCACATGGTTGTGATTTTTAGTGTATTTAAAATTGACACATGTATGATGCTTTGGGGTCATTTTGAGATTGCATGTAAAAGTTTTAGTACAGTATTAAAATTTCATTTCTGTTGGTAACTTCTCATTATAGAAGTTAGACTTTAGAGCATGAAAATGAGAAAAACACGGAGTTGTAGTAAATGTAACAGGATAAATTTTGAAAGGTTTAAAGAGTGTAACTGTATGTGGATCAGTTCAAATAATCTAACTAGAAATCTAGCAAAAGGAACTTAATAAGCAGTAGAAATGCCCCACTGTGCCAAGCATTCTCATTAATGAAGATGATCTATTTACCTGTGGCATTTATCGCTTATTACATAAATAATTAAGTAGCAGTGTGCCCCTTCCCCAATAATTGTAGTTTTTAGCGAGTACCACTAAAAGCTTCAAATGAAACGTGGAGTAGATTGACTAAAATTTCTCATAAAACCCAGGAAAGAAATTACAGTCTTTCCAGGGACATAGAAGTATCTTAAGTTTTAGTGCTTCATTTATACTTTGTAAATTCTTTTGAGTCCTTTTCAGAGGGTCTTGATAATATCCTCATGACTTGCTCGCAGGGAGGGGGATTCAGAATCTCCAGGAGTGGTCCCAGATTCCAGACTCACCTGGGGAGGTGTGGGACAAAGGAGACGGTCAGTAATTAGGTCTCGATTTCCACATGGGGCCGAGGACAGGGCGGTAGGCATGGGGATGAGAACAGCACGGCAAATGTCGCCTGAAGAGCGACGCGGAGCTAAGAATTGGGTTAAGGACCTGGACCATGGGGTGGATTCGGGTTTGTAGGTAAAACTCGGGCCCCAACAGGGCGGGTCAGGAGCAGCGGACGGCAGGTCGGAGGTTCGAGGAGCGCTGTGGGGTTGAGCCATGGTTGCACCATGAGCAGAGAGGGGCGGTGCGGGGTCCCAGTGCGGTCCCCAGTGCTCGCTGCTCCTCGCTTTCCTGTCCTGCCGTTTGCTGCTCGGGATGCTGACCACTGTTAATTCAAGTCGCTGCGCTTTATCTCGTGTCTCGAGGTAACTTCCCAAATCCAGTTAGGGCTTGTTCCTCTCTTTGAAAACAGCTTTGCTTCCGTGTTTCCTTTTGGTTTCTCTCGAGCGTCAGCATTACGCCCAGGTCAATTGGTTTGGGAATCTTGGCTCTGCCTCTTACCCGGTCCCTGGGCAGGTGGCTGGAACCCTCTGGGCTTCCCTTTGGTCATCGGGAAACTGGGCTTAGTGATTTTGTCCCCCCAGGCACTCTGAGGGTAAGTGAGGTGTAGCACATGGGCGCTGGCGCTGAAAGTGTCCGCGCATGCTCACAGAGCACTGGTGTGGACTCCTGCTGGACACTTCAGTCCCCTCCCTGTCTCCGTTCTCTGTCCCTGCAGTTCATCTCGCACTGCCCACTACCAGAGGGGTCTGCCCGGTTGGGAAGAGGAGGGGCAGGTGAATTTCCTCGCATCAGCTAGTTCAGGGCGTACAGGATATATAGCTCTCGGGCCTCTGCTTGGGAGTCCAGGCTCCGCGTCCTGGATGCCGCCTTCCCCCTGCTCCCTTACCATCCCTTAGTGCCACGTCCTTCTCTCCAGTCTCAGAAAGACAGGGTGTTTGATGCCACTTCTTGCCTTCATGTCTCTGACCAAGGTCTCCCCCCGCCTCCCATCTCAGTATACACTGATCCACCAACCTAAGACCTACACAAGCAAAGCCTTATTACCTCCTCCTTGAAAGCTTTCGGAACGTCCCACGCCGTCTCTGGACTCGTAAAGACTTACTTGATAACTCATTTGATAATATGCGGAACCTCATTGGGGCGCCTGGGTGGCTCAGTTGGTTAAGCGACTGCCTTCGTCTCAGGTCATGATCCTGGAGTCCTGGGATCGAGTCCTGCAACAGGCTCCCTGCTCAGCGGGGAGTCTGCTTCTCCCTCTGGCCCTCCTCCCTCTCACGCTCTCTGTCTCTCATTCTCTCTCTCAGATAAATAAATAAATCTTTAAAAAAATAAAATAAAATAAAAAAATATGTGGAACCTCATTATGCCTCGTATGTGTAAGACATCACCTGCCAAGCTTGAAAGCTTCCTGAGGGCAGGGATTGTTGTACATTCATTTTATTTGTACCCCAGTAATGTGTAGGTACGTGCTGAGTGTATAAGGGCCCTGTGAATGTGCTTAATTTGAATTGTTGTATCAAAATTGGCTGTTTTTACCTTCCTTGTTCCTATTTAGTTGTGATTAATTGACTTCACAGCAGGATTAAACTACCTCTACCCAACACTCACTCCATTAGAAAAGTACTATAAATTTATAGTGGAAATGAATATATAATGATTTAACTTAGAGAAATTATAAAGCCATCCCTTCTGGATCATCATTGACCTTTAAAAATGGTCTGTAGTTTTAAATGTTTATATAACTTCCACATAAAACCTTTCTGTGGTTTAGCAAATGCATTTAGTGTGTATATAAAGTTTAACGTTACAAATCCATCACTGACGTTGCAGTGTTTTATGAGAACACTGGTGTAGTCTTCGTGGAAAGACCTGCAGCTCATATGCCCGCACCAGGGTGGTTAATAGCTTAACCTGTGCATTCCTGCGACTTTGGCCTCCTGTGCCATTTGGACTAGCAAAACTCTTTACTTCATGCGTGCCAGTGAAGCTCAGGTTTCTTGCTCGTAACTATAAACCATCTTTATAATCAGTACTGATTTCTACTATGCCTTATCCACACACATCTTTTCAATCTGAAAATGAATCCTCTTAGTGTTAAAGTAAAAAAAAAAAAAATTTTTTTAATTCAGCTTAGGACTATTTTTTTTAATACTGTTTTTCCCCCCCTTTAAGGTTTTTATTTATTTAAGAGAGCTTATCTTTTCAGTATACTTAAATTGCTTTTAGAAAATGTGTTTACTGGGCGCCTGGGTGGCTCAGTTGGTTAAGCGACTGCCTTCAGCTCAGGTCATGATCCTGGAGTCCCGGGATCGAGTCCCACATCGGGCTCCCTGCTTGGCAGGGAGTCTGCTTCTCCCTCTGGCCCTCCCCCCTCTCATGTGCTCTCTCTCTCTCAAATAAATAAATAAAATCTTTAAAAAAAAAAAAAGTGTTTACTATTTATATGTAGGTTTTATGATCACAAAAATGTAGTAAAGATTTTTAAAGCACATTTCTAATTTATTGGTAGGAATTTGGAGTCTCAATGATTAGAACAAGAAATTTTAATATGGTATTTATCTAGTACCATACTCACCTTGCTAGCTTGGTAGTTGCAGATTCAAATCTGATACAGGAAATTATCTTCTGTAAATCCTGGTCAAGTAAATTCTCTGTTATCCTTAAATGAGTACTCTAGAAATCTCTCTACTGTGGAGACCTGAGAGAAATTAAGTGTGCAGTCAGAAAGAAGTGTGTGAAAGATGTTACATATGTCCTCCAAAGTTAGTTTCAAGAATTAAGAAAGTTCATTATCTTAACTCATATGGGCAGTATATCAATGGAAAATTTTAAAGATTTTTTTTATTCTAAATTTTTGTTGCTTTTCTCATTTTGTTTCATTTTGCTAAAAAAAATCGGTGTTTTTTTCAATATGCATCTCATGTTTCCCCTTGATTCTGTAAATAATAAAATATCATTATTAAGGATATTACTATAATGTGAGTCATTTTTGTCCTTATAGGTATTTATCAAGGTGATAGATACAAATGACCATCGTCCTCAGTTTTCTGCATCAAAGTATGAAGTTGTTATTCCTGAAGACACAGTGCCAGAAACAGAAATTTTGCAAATCAGTGCAATGGATAAGGATGAGAAAAACAAGCTAATCTATACTCTGCAGAGCAGCATCGATCCATTGAGTCTCAAGAAATTTCGACTTGATCCTGCAACAGGCTCTCTCTATACTTCTCAAACACTTGATCATGAAGCCAACCACCAGCATGTTCTTACAGTCATGGTACGGCTTTCTGCTCATTCTTCGGCCACCATTCAGATTCTGAAGGGCTTCATATGTTTGAGAGTGACTTTTAATCAATTGTAGGGAAACCCCCGACAGCACTGCTAACATACTGATTCTTTCAGGTGCGGGATCAAGATGTCCCTGTAAAACGCAACTACGCACGGGTTGTTGTTCATGTCAGTGATACGAACGACCATGCCCCTTGGTTCACGAGTTCCTCCTATGAAGGGCGGGTTTATGAATCAGCGGCTGTCGGCTCAGTGGTGTTGCAGGTTACAGCTCTGGACAAGGACAAAGGGAAGAATGCTGAAGTGCTGTATTCGATTGAATCAGGTATTTTTGGAGGACTTAGTAGATTAACTTTAAAAAGTACTTTTATTTTCTAAAACTAGTTCTGTGTGTAGGAACATTTCTGCATGTCACCGTAAAAATTGCTTAAATTGATCTTTAGCTACCATTTTTCATATTAGGAGAAAGAAGGCTTCTTTTGTCCTTTAAGCTTTTAACTCAATAGAAAGCAAAGAGAGAGAGTCCTACGTTTAATAAAAGGATTCACATTAATTAGCATATAGTTCAAGGCTCTGAGAAGTTCTGCAGTGAAGAAAACTCTGTTTGATCGAATTCAGTATTTCCACAATGTTTTAACCATGCAGCATTTTCCTTCATACTATTTGTTAACTATGAAACACTCTTGAGAAACCACTGGCCTCAGTAATTTAACTTTTAGAGCATTTTCTCTTGGGCACAGTAGGAATTTCCATGACGGAGCACTAGGTGTCATGCCTGTGCTGCCCCTTTCACCCCCCTGCACCTTTAACAGTTGAGTTTCTTCATGGAATTGGGCTGTTAACAGTGGGCCCCAGGGTTGCAATTTGGACTGGAGATGTTGAAAAGCCCAAGGAGTCTGCTGGAGAGTTGGGCAAGGAAGGCCTTCAACATTTCTTCTACGTATGACAGGGCAAGAGGTCCAGAGTCTTGCTGGTAGTTACAAGGAGGATCAAAGTGAAATGTTTTGTTCTCTGTTCTCTTTTATAATGCTATTCAGTCTTTCATCTATTCATTCCATGGACTAATGAAGCATATTTTCTGTATCACGTGCCGTGCTAGGAGCGTGATATATACAGAGGCTATCATTGGTCCACAAATGTATGTTCGCGCAAAAGGGAAGCCCCTGATTGAAATAGGGATCTGCTTTAGAGTATATGATTTGTATGGTCAGAATTCATTTTGTTTTGGGACCTTCCCTATTCATGCCACATATAGTGAATAAGTGATTAAGTATCAAGAAGCCTGCTTCCATTTTTCCATGTTTCTCAAGGTAATTGTTAGTACAAAGAATATAGACTCTCTCATTCTTTTGTCTTTATAATGATTTTAGAATATCATGCACTTAACTTGATTTGTGTAAGTCCATTCCTTTGCGTATTTAAAAATTGTGCCTTTCCTAGACATTAGAATTGGTAGAGGTATCAATTAACTCTAGGTCATATAATCAAAAGCTGAGCATGGGGAGTAATTTAAAAAAAAAAAAACAACAACCACTTAATTGGTGTGTTTTATGTGATTAAACTATTTTTATTTCTTAATACACTTGAAGCCTCATTTGTTTCCCCCAAACCAACCAAATTTAGTCCATTACCCACAAATAAGATTTTCTGTACTGCCCGGGGTTCAGGATTAAAATGTAGTATAGTTAGCGCCTTGAACAAAGATGAAGGTTTTTCCACTGGGTCAGAAATTTAGCTGTTAAAAAAAAACCAGTGCATTCCATTTGTGCATGCCTGAGCAGTTCAGCAAAATAATTTTCTCATAGACAAACCGCCTGGGTTTGTGTAGGAGAAAATGTTAAACTTTTCCCTTAGCTTTCACATAATTTTCAACAACTGGGTGGTTAAAATATGATTGTTGGTGCCTGACTGAAGGCATGTGCATTCTTGAAATGCTTGTAATGACTGATGGGATTAGTAATTTGGTATTCCAAGAATGGAACTATATCTCCCCTCAAAGAATAGATGATACCAAGGGCCTCTTTTGATATAGAATTTGGACTTCTAAGAGGATATTCTTTATAGATTTGTTAATACAAAATGTGTGCTAAAGAATTACTTTATAGGCAACAGCTACCATTAAAATGCAGAAGTGTGTATGTGAATCTGTTTAAACAATAGGAAATGTAAAATGGTCATACCTCCTTTCATTTATTTATATTCACCCACTTCTCATTTGTGTCAGATTACATTTAATGAAGTTCAAAAAACTAGTTATAGATTCAGGCTGTAACACTGCATGTTTAATTAGCAACAATTTACTGAGCGAAAGGTTTGGTCTGATTGGGAGTCTTTAGGGAAAAGAATTAATTAAAGGATATTTTCCGGAACAATTGACTTATGTGTTTAGAGACAGTCAGGGCCATACTCTGGACTGTATGGTGTTTTCTTTCTTTTTTTAAAGTAGATTGCTGTAACTTCAAAACTATCATCATGCCTGGAAATAGAAGACACTCAGTGTATGTACTTATTAACTAGAATTGATTTCCTTCCCCAAACGTAGGTTAAATATAATTGCAGGTGAAACTTCAGGTTTCCCGCTTGAGGCTGCTAACAGTTGGGCGGCCAGCACTTCACTGAGCGTCCACAGCACGTGCACAGTAGGAAGAAAAGGATTTCTGCGCACGGCTCTGACATGCCCTTTGGGGTGTTTGTACGTAATACAGTCCTTGCTAATGTGCACAAATTCACTTGTTTGTCTGGATAATTGCCTCCTTCAAATAGAACAATCTAAGGCCATTTAGAAATCACCAGTATCTCCCGCTCAAGTGAATGACTAAGCCCCCAACCTGGTACAGACTCTACCGCTTGCCCTATTAATTCCCTCACAAATACCGCATGTGTATTTCAGTATTTGATGAATGTACCTGTTATTGGATCAGACAGGGGCATGTGTAAGCCATGCAGCGACCCTTAGTGTTCTTCCACATAAACATGTTGCTTGCCCATCTGCAAATCTGATGATTTCTGCCACAGGATAGATGTATGTAGGAGCCGTCTGTTAATTGACTCCCTGGGTTCCTGTTTAACCTTCTTAAGATACTCCAGGTAGTAAAGTTTCTGAATTTTACATGCTGATAAAAATTTATCAGTGAGTGTCCCCTATGTGTCAGGCATTTTTCTAAGCACAGGTGATAAATAATGAATAAAACAAGCCATGTTTAAATGGGGACTTAACGTTCTAGTGGGAGAATGGCTAAGAAGGTTGCAATATGCGCTATAGAGGAAAAAACCGGGTATGGGGACAGAAACAGCCATCCTGATTAGGGAGGTAAAGGAAGGCTTCACCATCACATTCTCTAAGCAGAGGAACATTTGGGTAAAACCTGAGTGAATGAATGAATGAGAAGCAATGAGAATAGCTGGGGAAGACTGTTCCAGAGAGGACCCCCCAAATACAGTCCTCCTGAGATGAGCATGTGCTCTCCTGGTTGAGGAGTGAGGAGCCAGCATGGCTGGAGGGCAGGGACTACGTTGTGTGGACAGTGGTGGGTTCTAATGCCGCCAGCTTGCTTTAACGCAGGTAAAATCTATTCATTCCGTTCTCTAGGGCCTTTCGCGTTTGAAGCTTTAAGATTTCACTGTACAAAATGAGAGAAAGGGATAGAGATGATTGAATGTAAACTGTGGTAGGTTGGCTGCTTTATTAGTACAGACATCGGATAGCCCAAGGGGTGGGGATGAAGACTGTCATCCACAGGTTTTCGTGGTCACCCTGTCAGTCCCGGGCAACTAGTCACGGTTTTGAAAGATAGGGTGACACCCACGTAGGATGAGAGAGAGGTCCTTGGAATTCTGAGTGACTAAAGCACAATGAGAGAATCTGGGATTGTTGACTCATAAATGCAGACAGGCAGAAATTAGGGTCTACGAGGCATGGTAGAGGCAGTGTGACCCGTTTGTGGGTGAGGGTTCAGCTCAGAACTTGGGGGCCCGGAGAAAGCCCAGGCCTCTGCACTGTTTCAGAGCCGGGCAGGCTTGATGAAAACCAGACTGGACCTGGCCTCAGAAAAAATTGTATCATGGATTTTTGGAAAATGTATTAACAGAAGGAAACGAAGGCTGTAGAGGAAGTGTTTACTAGTAATGACGTGGGGAAAGGAGTGCTTGGTCGGTCTCCTGGTTTGCAAATCACACGGTGAGTCATTCTGGCCTATGAAGTACCCCGTGCGGTTGCAGATCTAGAAAACAGAACTTGAAAAAGCAGTTAAGGGGCACGTCAGCTTTGTTGCGGGGAAGTGTAATAGTTCATTTGGGGAAAATAAATTCAGTTCTGTGACTAGGATGTTGGATTCTGGACTCTGGTGTGAAACAGAATGGGGATGAAGCGTGGGTAGGTGGGTCAAAGCTGAGGACCCTCACAACACTGCCTGAATCTATCCAAAAAGATAGTAAAGTGCTAAACTTGAATAAACTGCTGGTGTCTTCCGAAAGATTTCCGTGATGATACAAAACCAGGAACGATTATAGAGTTGCATTTGAAGCTAAATATCTGTATACAGTATGGCTGGAAAAGGTCCAAAGAGAAGCAAGGGCAACAGTCTGTTCTGGAGTGGGGTTTCTCTGTCTCAGCACTGTTGATACTTTGGCGCAAAAAAATCCTTTGTTGTGGGGGCTGCGCGTGCCTTGTAGGATGTTCAGCAGCATCCCTGGTCTCTGCGTTAGCACACTCTAGGTAGTGATAACCAAAAATGTGTCTAGACATTGTTGCATGTCCTCCCTCAGTAGAGAGAACCACGGACATAGAGAGCAGATTGACCTGAAAAAGATTAAGGAAGGGAATATGACTGAAATTTTTGAAATGTACATAGTGGGGCAGATTATACACAAGCTCATTCATCAATTCCCTGAATATTTAAAATAAGGGACAACTCTCTTGAAGCTTGTTAAAATTTCTGGTGAATTGACAGCTTCCCTTTCATAATGAATAAGAATCTTGAGAACTTACAGGTGATAAATGCTGAAACCAGAAGTATGTTTCAAAGGGTTTTTGGGGGGACTGTTGGAAAATTCATATCTGCCTTACCAAAGGATAACCATACTTTCCACAACACATCCCTGGCTCAACCGATAGCAAGTGAGTTCCGGCTTTAGGTTTATAGAGTAATCTTTCTTCTGTTTCTTGCTTTTCATAATTTATGGACAAAACTCAGAAAAGTCTGTGGCATTTTAGGTGGCTAAAAATGAAATGAGTTCCATTCAAATGTCGATAACCCCCGAATTTCTGTTTAATTTTAGAAAATCACTTCTAGAGATAGCTTTGTTTCTGTATCTCCAACTATGAGTTGTATTGATTGGTCCTTGTATTTTTCTCTAACATGTTTTTTTTTTTTTTCCTCCCTCCTCCTAGGAAATATTGGCAATTCTTTCACAATTGATCCCATCTTGGGCTCTATAAAAACTGCCAAAGAATTAGATCGAAGTAGCCAAGTGGAATATGACTTAATGGTAAAAGCTACAGATCAAGGCAATCCACCAATGAGTGAAATAGCTTCTGTGCACATCTTTGTCACAATTGCGGACAACGCTTCTCCTAAGTTTACATCAAAAGAATATTCTGTGGAAATCAGTGAAACTGTCGGCATTGGGAGTTTTGTCGGAATGGTTACGGCCCACAGTCAGTCATCGGTGGTGTATGAAATAAAAGATGGAAATGTAGCCGATGCTTTTGATATTAATCCACATTCTGGAAGTATCATTACTCAGAAAGCCGTGGATTTTGAGACTTTGCCCACTTACACATTGATTATCCAAGGAACTAACATGGCTGGTTTGTCTACTAACACAACTGTTCTAGTGCACCTACAGGATGAAAATGACAACTTGCCGGTCTTTATGCAGGCAGAATATACGGGACTCGTTAGCGAATCAGCTTCAATCAACAGTGTGGTCCTAACAGACAAGAATGTCCCATTAGTGATTCGAGCAACTGATGCTGATAAAGAATCCAATGCTTTGCTTGTTTATCACATTGTTGAACCATCTATACACAAATACTTTGCTATTGATTCTAGCACTGGTGCTATTCATACAGTGCTGAGTTTGGACTATGAAGAAACAAGTTCTTTTCACTTTACTGTACAAGTGCATGACATGGGGATGCCACGTTTGTTCGCTGAGTACGCGGCTAACGTGACCATCCGTGTAATCGACATTAATGATTGCCCTCCTGTGTTCTCCAGATCATTATATGAAGCTTCTCTCTTGCTGCCAACATACAGAGGAGTAAAAGTCATCACAGTAAATGCTACAGATGCCGATTCGAGTGCATTCTCACAGTTAATGTACTCCATCACCGAAGGCAACATTGGGGAGAAGTTTTTTATGGACCCCCAGACAGGAACTATAACCGTACAGAACACAACTCAGTTAAGAAGCCGGTACGAGTTAACTGTGAGAGCTTCTGATGGCAGATTTGTAAGCTTTACCTCTGTGAAAATTAACGTGAAAGAAAGCAAAGAAAGTCAACTGAAATTTACCCAAGATTTCTACTCCGCAGTAGTGAAAGAGAATTCCACCGAAGCCAGAACATTAGCTGTCATTACTGCCATTGGGAACCCAATCAATGAGCCCTTGTTTTATCAGATCCTCAACCCAGACCGCAGGTTTAAAATAAGCCGGACGTCAGGAGTCCTGTCAACCACTGGCATACCGTTCGATCGCGAACAGCAGGAGGCCTTTGATGTGGTCGTAGAAGTGACCCAAGAACAGAAGCCTTCAGCGGTGGCCCACGTAGTCGTCAAGGTCATCATCGAAGACCAGAACGACAATGCACCAGTGTTTGTCAACCTTCCTTACTATGCTGTCGTCAAAGTGGACACCGTGGTGGGCCACGTGATTCGCTACGTTACCGCCGTGGACCGAGACAGCGGCAGAAATGGGGAAGTGCATTACTACCTGAAGGAACATCACGAACATTTTCAAATTGGATCCTCCGGCGAAATTTCACTGAAAAAGCAATTTGAGCCTGACACCTTAAATAAAGAATACCTCATCACAGTGGTTGCCAAAGATGGAGGGAACCCAGCCTTTTCCGCTGAAGTTATAGTTCCCATCACTGTTATGAATAAAGCCATGCCTGTGTTTGAAAAGCCTTTCTACAGCACAGCGGTTCCAGAGAATATCCAGATGCACAGTCCGGTTGCCCACATACAAGCCAACAGTCCAGAAGGATTGAAAGTGTTCTACAGCATCACAGATGGAGATCCCTTCAGCCAGTTTACCATTAACTTCAACACTGGAGTCATAAATGTCATAGCCCCTCTGGACTTTGAGTCCCACCCAGCGTATAAGCTGAGCATCCGAGCAACCGACTCCCTGACGGGCGCCCATGCTGAGGTGTTTGTTGACATAATCGTGGAAGACATCAACGATAACCCTCCTGTCTTTGTTCAGCAGTCTTACGCCACAACCCTGTCTGAGGCATCCGTCATTGGCACGTCTGTCGTTCAAGTTAGAGCGACAGATTCGGATTCAGAACCCAATAGGGGAATTTCGTACCACATGTTTGGGAATCATAGCAAGAGTCACGATCATTTCCACATAGACAGCAGCACTGGCCTCATTTCACTAGTTAGGACTTTGGATTATGAGCAGTTCCAGCAGCACAAGGTTTTTGTAAGGGCTGTGGATGGTGGCATGCCCCCACTGAGCAGTGATGTGGTTGTCACCGTGGATGTCACGGACCTCAACGATAACCCGCCACTGTTTGACCAGCAGATTTATGAAGCCAGAATTAGTGAGCAAGCTGTTCATGGGCATTTCGTGACCTGTGTTAAAGCCTATGATGCAGACAGTTCAGACATAGACAAGTTGGACTATTCCATTCTGTCTGGCAACAATCATAAGAATTTTGTCATTGACAGTGAAACGGGGATTATCACACTCTCCAACCTGCGCCGGCACACCTTGAAGCCATTTTATAGTCTTAACATTTCTGTTTCTGATGGAGTTTTCAGGAGTTCAGCTCAGGTTCACATAACTGTAATTGGAAGCAATCTGCACAGCCCTGCTTTTCTTCAGAGCGAATATGAAGTGGAGTTAGCCGAAAATGCTCCCTTACACACCCTGGTGATTGAGGTTAAAGCAACTGATGGGGATTCTGGTATCTACGGTCACATTACTTACCATATTGTAAATGACTTTGCCAAAGACCGATTTTACACAAATGAGAGAGGACAGATATTTACTCTGGAGAAACTTGATCGAGAAACCCCAGCGGAGAAAGTGATCTCGGTTCGTTTAATGGCCAAGGATGCTGGAGGAAAGGTTGCTTTCTGCACCATTAATGTCATCCTTACAGATGACAATGACAACGCACCCCAGTTTCGAGCAACCAAGTATGAAGTGGACATCGGATCCAGTGCTCCCAAAGGGACGTCAGTCACGAAAGTGCTTGCGAGTGATGCTGATGAGGGATCCAATGCCGACGTCACGTATGCCATCGAAGCAGATTCTGAAAGCGTCAAAGAGAATTTGGAAATTAACAAAATGTCTGGTGTAATAACTACAAGAGAGAGCCTAATTGGCTTGGAAAATGAGTTCTTCACTTTCTTCGTGAGAGCTGTGGATAGTGGGTCTCCATCCAAAGAATCTGTTGTTCCCGTCTATGTGAAAATACTTCCACCGGAAATACAACTTCCCAAATTTTCCGAGCCATTTTATACCTACACAGTTTCAGAAGACATGCCTATTGGGACAGAGATCGATCTCATCCGAGCAGAACATGGTGGGACTGTTCTTTACAGCCTGATCAAAGGGAATACTCCCGAAAGTAACAGGGATGAGTTCTTTGTGATCGACAGGCAGAGTGGCAGACTGAAGCTGGAGAAGAGTCTCGATCACGAGACAACCAAGTGGTACCAGTTTTCCGTACTTGCCAGGTGCACTCACGATGACTACGAAGTGGTGGCTTCTGTGGATGTTAGCATCCAAGTGAAAGATGCCAACGACAACAGCCCTGTCTTAGAGTCGAACCCATACGAGGCATTTATTGTTGAAAACCTGCCAGGGGGAAGTAGAGTCCTCCAGATTCGGGCATCTGATCTAGATTCAGGAACCAACGGCCAGGTCATGTACAGTCTAGATCAGTCACAAAGTGTAGAAGTCATCGAATCTTTTGCCATTAATGTGGAGACAGGCTGGATTACAACCCTGAAGGAACTTGACCATGAAAAGAGAGACAATTACCAGATTCAAGTGGTTGCCTCAGATCATGGTGAGAAGGTTCAACTGTCCTCCACAGCCATTGTGGCTGTTACAGTCACTGACGTCAACGACAGCCCCCCGCGGTTCACGGCGGAGATTTACAAAGGGACTGTGAGCGAAGATGATCCCCCGGGCGGTGTCATTGCCATCTTAAGTACCACAGATGCTGACTCTGAAGAGATGAACAGACAAGTTAAATATTACATCACAGGTAAAAACATTTACACGGAAGGGTGTAAGTTAAAAATAAATTGTACTAGAGGTATACATGTTGAAGTGCATGTTTTAGGGAAATGGGGAGTTAAGGGGATGATTTTAGTAGTTATGTCTAAAGTAAGTAGAAATAAAATAAGTAGAAATAATCTGTTATTTAGACATAATTAGTTATGTCTAAAATAAGTAGAAATAGCTATTAAGCTACATTTCAAGTTCTTCGCCTGAGGAAAGCGAAGAGTTGTCCTATTCGACTGTTTTTGATGTTTAGGACTCATTCTGTTGAACTTTAGGCTTAGCATATGATAGGTATATTATAATTAACTCTAGTTTCAATATAGGCTGAAGTATTGCTTTAAGTTTTATTTTATTTAGCTTAGTGCTGTGTTTCAATATTCATTTTAATGCCTTGATGTTGGGAGGGGGGTGGTAAGTGGGAAAGCTAATATACCAAATTTAATTGTAGTAATTTTTTTTAAAAAACCTTAATTCTTCTAAACCATAATATTACATATATATTTTGAGCAGTTTATTTCTTCTGTTACTTAGATCATTCCTTATTTCAACAAATTTTGACTGTCCTCTTTCTCTATTGATTTAATAGGAGGAGATCCTTTGGGACAGTTTGCTATTGAAACTATACAGAATGAATGGAAGGTCTATGTAAAGAAACCTCTAGACAGGGAAAAAAGGGACAGTTATCTTCTGACCATCACAGCAACTGATGGGACCTTCTCATCAAAAGCCATAGTCGAAGTGAAAGTTCTTGATGCAAATGACAACAGTCCAGTGTGTGAAAAGGTGGGCTATTCTTTGTTTCTATATTATGAATTTGGATTCCTTTCTTCACCCTCTCGGTAGGATTGTCCTGTGGTGCTGGGTGTAATTCAGCTGCGTTTCATTTTATAACCTCTTACTGTTTAAGCAGAGCTGAGTGTTCAGTGGAGCAAGAGTAGCGTTAGCTCAGGAACTATTTGGGGGACTGCTAAGTAGCTTAAAATCTCATTCAAAAATACCGTAAATTATGGGCAGGCTTACAGTGTGTGTTTAACTCTAAAAATGCTTTGTGACGTTTATCATTCTCGTTCTTGGGGGATGAGCAGTAGTTCATCTACAAAGCTCCATTTTGCTTTAACAAGTTGGTTTTGGGGGGCACTTGCTCTTCCACACACCACGGAAACAGGTTAATGAGGGTGCTCTCGCAGCTGGGGCGCCCATTTCCTAGGAGAACAGACTAGAGAGGAGCTGTTCCTGTCCGGGGCTGCTGGGGGAGGCCTGGAGCAGCGATGCTCCCTGCTGCCTGGGGGGTGGGGGGGGGAGGTGAGGAGCAGCTCAGCCTGGGGGAGGTGGTACTGGGATAAGCAAAGGGATTGGGACTCTATCCTAGAGAAAAGAGGGACTCGGCCTCCTTTTGTATTTGAAAGGTGGAGAGGACCTGAACGAAGAGTTCCTTACAGAAGATGAGTTTGGCGGGATCGTGTGCATGTAGGTGGGCGCGTGTGAGAACACGGGGTGGGAGGGGAGGCCGAGGTGGCCAAAGAGAAGAAAGGACAAGCTGGTGCCCTTGGTGTTGCCCGCATGGGGCAGCATGGCAGGCGTGTCGAATCAGGATGGACTCTGCTGTTTCCTACAGAGGTGAGAGGGAGAGAGACCAAAGATACAAGCCTGGAGTGGAGTTGGTCTAAGAGGAAACGTGTTGTGTTCCACTTCAGACTTGGTGTTAGGTAACGGGACATTCAGTGGAATAGGTTTTGTAGACATTTAGAGATGGCAAGACTAAAGATGGAGATCGGGAGAGATGTAAACTTGGCAGTTTCTATGGAGAGCGGAATCCATTTGGGAGGATAATAACAAAAAGAGACAGAGAGTCCATAGGCGTATTTCCTTTCCTGGGGAGAAGGGAGGGAGCAGCAGAGGCGGGCGGAGGAGAACCATACCAGGCAGTGGTACTGAGCGCGCAGGAGGAGAGGACTTTTAGGAGGCAGGACAGCGAGTGGAGGTTTGGCGGCCAAGCGGATGAGTGAGATGTGGGACAGGACTCCGGGACTCGGAGACTGGCTTGGAGACCGTGGGCTCTGTATCCAGATGCGGATGGATGCCTGACGGCAGGGAGGGTGTGTGTGAATTGCACACACAGGAGAGTCGGAGGAAGGAAGGACTGGTAGATTAAGGGAAGGCTGGGGAGAGTGAGGGACAACGGTCTTGAAGAGGGACAGAGAAACTGAGCAGTGTCGCCTCTGTGGAAGGGGACAGAGCTGTTCTCTGGAACGTACAGTGTGCTCAGGAGGGAAGGGAAGCTCCAGAGGAATGAGGAGTTCGATCCACATGCAGACTTTCTGGCAGCAGGGTTTTGTGTGGGTGGGTGGTGGAGGGGTGGAGGATGTCTGTGTGTGTCTTACAGAAAATCGATGTGTGTGTTTTGCCTTTTTTTTTTTTTTTTTTTTTAACGCTTGGCATATTACTTGGATGCAATGCCTTGTGATCTTTGGGAATAATAAAATTAGGACATTAGATCATTTGAAATCACCAGTATTGCAAAATATCCTGTTTCATGAGCCATAAAATGTCATTTACCTAAAACTGAGCTCACATTAAGAAAAAAAAGTCAACAAAATCTCAGCCTGTTTGTCTTATGTTTTGGTTTATGGCAGGAGTTTCTAATTAGTTAGAACTGGAACTAACCGTTCATTATGTTTGAGTCGGTCAGCTGGGGAGGGAGGGGGTGATGGAGGCTAGCACAAGAGCCCCCCCCACCCCCCACCCTGGGGACCTTTGGGGATTCTTTGTTTTCTCCCGTGACATGGGGATGACCGATGTCTCAACTGCAGTTATATCTGGTCATGTGTTGGGAAGGATTGCAAGTAATGGATTTTCTGTATTGAAAAGGAGACATTGATGTAACAGGCATTTACTCTCCAGTTTTGGGGTAAATATGGAATACTACTTATATTTTCTTACAAGAACTTAACTTAGACATGAACCCAACTCAAAGACGTCAGGTATTGAGAATTCTGTAGGTAAATGCCACATTAGACTCTTCCAGTGACACGGAGGAGTTGTTACCTGTTACCTGACTCCCGTTTTGTTTTAAATGTGTTTTATAAGAAAAATAGTTTTCAAAGCTCCTTGGATTCTAAATTCCATCATTTCCCATGTTTTCTGTGACCAAAGTTAAACGTCTTTTTTTTTCCGTTATTCCCTTGGCAGTCATGTTAACCCTTCATATTATGTGTTCACGACATTGCTTAAAATCTTTGTAGACTTTATACTCAGACACGATTCCAGAAGACGCCTTTCCCGGGAAGCTGATCATGCAGGTGTCTGCCACAGATGCGGACATCCGCTCCAACGCCGAAATTACTTACACATTGTTTGGTCCAGGTGCAGAGAAATTCAAACTAAATCCAGACACAGGTAAAGATGGGACTTGGGGCAAAATTAACTACGTTCCAATAAAGTCATCTCACGTATGTGGGTGGTTTTAGGTCCCACGTAAAATTTGAAATTAGGTTCTGTTCCTATAAAATTTACTCTGATACTACAAAATCGGCATCTTTTAGAAATCTACACAGCAATTTGCTGTGTAAAACTTGGGGTGAGATTAAAAAAAAATTAACAACAACATCACCTACTTGAACCAAGGATTTAAAATTTAGATTAATATCAACTTCTCTTTTTTAAAAAATAGTTCTGAAATTTAAGTATATCTCAAACTTTCTGCTTCATCCATTTTGTATATAGTTTGTTTTCTTGAGTCCGTGGGCATAAACTAATAATTTAGCATATTCCTTAAAATAATTAATAGTATTCTATTTGTATGTAAATCTTTGACTGTTTTCCCTCTTATAATTTGTATTTTGTTAAAATTACAGTTTTCAGGCAGCCACCCTTCCCAGAACTAATTGTAAACATATGAAGCTATGAGTCAGTTTAAAAATATTTAAATTTGGTAAATTAGGCAGTGTTGTTTTTTTTTTCCCCCTGTTTTTGTGACATTATATATAATCTGAGAGGCCCTAGCCTCGAAATCTTTATGACTTGAAGAGCCAGCAGCCAGCAGGGTCTGGAAACCTGGGTCTCACTGGGGCCCTCAGATGTTGACTCCTGTCACTGATACCATCGTGCCCCCCCCCCCCCCCAGTTCTGTCATCGTAAGAGAAAAGGGGAAGAAATAAGATGTGCGTTTGCAGTTCACATCTTACATTTCAAGCGAATCCATTTATTTTTGTTTGTTTTTAGGTGAACTGAAAACATCGGCCCCTCTTGATCGTGAGGAGCAAGCAGTTTATAACCTTCTGGTCAAGGCCACAGATGGAGGGGGCAGATTTTGTCAAGCTAATCTTGTGCTCACGTTAGAAGATGTGAATGATAACGCCCCTGAGTTCTCCGCCGACCCGCACACCATCACCGTGTTTGAGAACACAGAGCCTGGGACGCTGCTGACCAGGGTGCAGGCCACAGATGCGGACGCAGGTACTGTCTAGGTGATGTATTTTGCCTTTAAGCCGTGCTCGAAGATTGCAGGAACCTCTGTCCAAAACACATCCCAAATTCAGTCTCTGTAACTTATCTTACCTTAGGCATATCGAATAACTCATTGTTGTATTATGTAATTCCTCAGCCTTAAAAGTGGAATGAAATTTTTAGAATAATGAATTCATTTTTAATGAATATTTGAAGTCCCCAAATTGTGCTCCGTGTACTTACTATCGTAAGACATCTGTGGTGTCCCTAAAATTATGGTTAGTGACTATATTAACTGATCTTCATATCCATTTGAATTAATTAAGTGAAGTGTTATTTTGTGAATAAACCATTAGTGATGGAGATATTGATGTGGAAATAGAACAGAAGCAAATGTTACATTGGTATAGTTTTACAGACCTTTCACAGTTTTTATGGAGAGTATAATCCTCTAGGATACATATTTATAACATTTCCGTAGCAGAGAATAAAAATAATTTCTTAAGTCATAATAGTACTGAAGAATTAGAGCAATAACAAAAATGTTACTTTTCAGATCTTTGACACAGGCTAAATAATAGACTTCATTTTAAAAAGAGCTGTTGGGTATTCTAGCATACATTCGCATAGTCTTAAAAAGCCAGATAACGATGAAGTCATATTTAAGTTAGTAAATTGTTAATGAAAACGTTTGCTTTTTAAAGATGATAGTCATAAGAACGTCTAAGTAATGCATGTTAGCACTTTCCCTAATATGCTACATGTTTTCTCAAAAAAAAAAAAAGTTTAAATTTCTCGAAATAAAACAATCTGACGTATGGTCATGTGTCACCAGGACTGAATCGGAAGATCTCCTACTCACTGATTAACTCTGCTGACGGGCAGTTCTCCATTGATGAATTATCTGGAATCATTCAGTTAGAAAAGCCCTTGGATAGAGAACAGCAGGCTGTGTACACCCTTACTTTGAAAGCTGTAGACCAGGGTTTGCCAAGGAGGTTGACCGCAACGGGCACTGTTGTTGTGTCCGTTTTGGACATAAATGACAACCCTCCTGTGTTTGAGTACCGTGAATATGGTGCTGCCGTGTCTGAGGACATTCTCATTGGAACAGAAGTTCTTCAAGTGTACGCGGCCAGTCGGGATATTGAAGCAAATGCAGAAATCACCTACTCGATAATAAGTGGAAATGAACACGGAAAATTCAGTATCGATTCTAAAACAGGTAACCTACCCTGTGAATGAGAGGAAGCCCTTTATTCTACCCCAAAGGCTAGCTCGCCAGCACTTTACCTGATGCAAAGAGACCGATCAAGACATCGGCAGTAGCTACTCTGGAAAGAGAAAACTCGACTTTTCTTTGTGTTGTTACTTTAAGTGGGATTCAAAGTGGTTTAGAACTTTTGAGCGGAAAATTAAAGAATGACACTCTAGTAATTCAGTCAAGATGTCAGAGGTCGTAAACTAGTAAAGATAAAGCGTAGATGACGGAAGAGGATCTTGTGTAAGGGCTCCTTGCTCGCTCCCATATTGAACCCATGTGAAAGTAGCTTCTTACATGAAACCGTGGTTTCGACCCCTTTGATCTTCATTTCTATAGGGGGCATCTGATAATTCATTAAAATTGGCGTCTTCATTATGCTAGTTACATAGAATAGCCGAAGTACTCTGAGTCAAACTGAATGACTGTCGACAAGGTCAAGAGTCGTAGGAGCTGTTGACGCTTGCTGCGTAAACACTTTTGTTGTCTTGTTAACCTGTGGTCTAAAACAGCGGTAAGTCTCCTAACCTTGCAGAAAGTCACTCCATTCACACCGTATTTAATTGCGTGTGACTATTGCAGATGAAGAGTAGGTGTGTGGCGATGCTATTTTAAAACCTTTTTTTAATGCATATCATAGAATTATTATTTTTAGGGCTCCTTTATAGGATGGACTATAAAGAAGGGTGTTAAAGGAATTGTTAAATCAAAAAGGGATTCTTTCTTAGTGACAAGATGTAAATAGTTATTCTGGAGATATTAAAAAAAGGATACACATTTCTATAAAAGAGAAACAATGAGAGAAGGGAAAGGAAAATAAAAGCCCAAGAGTAGAATTCTTCTGTTTCCTTTCTACATTATTAGAGGGATGTCTATAGGAGATGGTGGTTTGGAAGAGAGGAGAAATATAATCATTTTTACAGTGGGATGTGGGTAGTGTTGACTGCAGGAGCAATTTAAATACCACAGAGAAATAAATGAGCATCCGGGGATGGGCAAACTCATACTTTTTAATTGCTGAACTAAGATATTAGAAAACCTAAATAAATGATAAGCAGACTTTTGAGGCAGAAATGGAAGTGTTTGTTTGGAAGTGTGTTCCCATCACAGTAGGAGGAAGTGGTAACATTTAAAAGTCCTGGAAGTCATTTTGCTCTTCCATCTAGGGGCCATATTTATCCTTGAGAATCTGGATTATGAAAGCTCTCATGAATATTACCTGACTGTCGAGGCCACTGACGGAGGCTCGCCTTCATTAAGTGATGTTGCAACTGTGAGCATTAACGTAACCGATATCAACGACAATTCCCCTGTGTTCAGCCAAGACACCTACACGGCAGTGGTCAGTGAGGATGCCCCTCTCGAGCAGTCTGTCATCACGGTGTGTATTTTCTCCCTTACCATGTTCTTCTTCTGGATCTTTGAAGGAAATTTCCGGAGGGTCCATCCAGTTTTTGTCGTGGCCTTAATCGAAAATAATTGGAAGATGTGGAAATGTCTTTTGTTATCCCAATCAATTACTGGCTCTGTTATAAATTACTGCCTTATAACAGCTGGCTGTTGATATCAGAAATTGGCTTAGTAGACTCCCGCCCCTTCCTTAGCTGTCTCCTAAGCAGGAGTGTGATGTTTTCTAGGTTATGGCTGATGACGCTGATGGACCTTCAAACAGCCACATTCGCTATTCAATTACAGATGGTAACCAAGGAAGTCCATTTACAATTGACCCTACCAGAGGAGAGGTGAAAGTGACCAAGCTTCTAGACCGGGAAACAGTACGTGCAAAAGTTTGGCTTAAATTGTTTATAAATTACCAAATCAGTACATAGAGTTTCCTTGTGCTCCCATCTGTCACATGATGGGACGTACGAGAAGGGTAGAACCAGCCTTGTTCCGGTACTGACAAGCGAGGTACAAACACTTGGAAAAGCAATTCCAGTAGGAAAATCTCAAGAATATAAGAGACATGTTTCATGCTGATAGAAGTTTGGATAAAAAGGTTTATCTTCAGGAAGAAACTACTCTTGGCTCCAGTGTTTGGAGGCCCTTCATGGAGCTAGTTGCTGGGTTTTCAATAATGGCAGAGACTCAGAAAACATAGTCGTTGAGAGACTGGGAGTCCCCGTGAGGAACTGCGTGAACAGAGGCATGGGGCAAGGAGGACGTGGTGTGTATTTAGGTGATTATTTTGGGTTGTATTGGAGTAGAGGAATCCCACCAAGAAGTGAGGGACATGGTAGAAAGGTGTGCAAGGAACGGATCAGAGGCTCAGGCTGGATGCTGCAGGCGGCAGGGAGGTAGCGAGCAGTTGGGAGCCTGGGGGTAACCGGGGAGACTGGTGTGAGGGTGTCACAGTGGGAGTGCGTGGTGTTCACCAGCGCCGGGTACCGTACCGTGAGGCAGCAAGAGCCCGGTTGGGAGGTGCCATGACGAGCGAGTGAGCGAGCAGACAAATTCAGAGACCTCGTGAAGGAGAAATCCGGGTCCGCAAAGCTCCGATATGGCCCCGCATAGAAAGCAGTGGCGTCCGAGATGTCGGTTCTCTCCTGCCTGGCCGTGGCTGGGGCCCGCCCTCCCGGAGAGCCGGGGCGTTGGGAGGCCGTTGACTTTGCCCTGGGAGTGGTGGTGGCCGGTGGGGTCTGATGAGTCGAGTTCTAGAGGAGAGTGGCGCATGAAGGAAAGATTTTCAGCCAGCATTTGGAGATTTTACTCAAACTTAAGAGACCTGAAAGCTGGAAATACAGATATGGCACAGACCTCTGGAGATGATGACAGAGGCAGTTGGAGGGAGTGAGGTAAATGTGAGCAACCGGAGAGAGGAAAGCCGGGCTGCACCCCCGTCCCTCCATCCCTCCGTCTCTCCGTCCGTCCACTCACACTCAGGGAGCTGCCTGGCGAGGTCACCAAGTCCAGAAGTGAATTCAAAGGACATTGGTGGTAATGGAGTATAGTTTCAGAACACTAACAGGTAAAGCTGAGAGGAATTTGGGAAGATAGTGATGAGCTACCTCAGTCAAGTCTCAATTCTTTCATTCCTTTTGCGTCCTGTTACTTCTGAGCAGGGACTTTGCAAGAGCTTAGGAAGCACGACTGCTGGCCAAACAAAACTGAGTGTGACTGATGCGCTTTTTAGCTCCTTCGGTGCACTGATGTCCGGTGTGATGGCGTGCGGTGTGTCCCAGGCCATTTGCCCTTTCCCGTTGGAGCATCTTGCAGGGCTCATATTCTGCAGAACATACTCCGGGGTTTAGCTCGCTTTCTGGTGTCTTCCACCTCCTTCTTGAGGAGAAAGCTTCACAGGGGACTGCCCTTGAACAGAGCCCACGTCACTTGATGCACTTTCCTTTGTAGGGGGTCACAAAGAACTCCTCCTCAGGGATTTGGACAGGGGATTGTAATCTGAGTGTACGAGTGATGGGGGAGGGTGATCTGGCGTGTCCTGAGGTGTTGAAGATGACTGAGCCCTCGGAGCTGGAAGACCACTTCCTCTGGCTTTGGGCTGACAGTCCCACTTGGGCCTTAGAGAAAGCTGCCATCCCTGTTACTTACAAAAGCAATTGCTTTCGAGCCCTGTTAACATTTTTCTCATTGTTTGTATTACTTCTCTGTCGTAATTTCTGTTAATCTGCAGGTTTTTAAAGATGGAATGAGTATGTTTAGAGAGGCATCAGAGAATCTAACCACCATTGGTAACTTTTCCTGTTGAGCGCATACGTTCCGTTGTGTAGATATTTGCAGCGTGCTTGTTTGTAGATTGGGGAATTGCCCACATACAAGACAGCAAGTGAGGACGGGTACACAGGTCTGCCCTTCCAGGCTCTCAGTCCCCTTCTGATGAAACCCTGTGTTTGGGCCTTGTGAAGTGGACATGTGTTCTCTTTGTTTTGTGTCTGAAAAGATTTCAGGTTACACACTCACAGTTCAGGCGTCTGATAATGGCAGTCCGCCCAGGGTCAACACGACCACCGTGAACATCGATGTGTCGGATGTCAATGACAATGCTCCGGTCTTCTCCAAGGGAAACTACAGTGTCATTATCCAGGTAATCTCGGGGATGCTTAGTGGTTCATCGAGCCCATGCCTTTTGAAATGAGCTCTTCCATTGGCCTCAGTTGTTCGTTTGAAATATCTTTCTTTTCCAAAGACTACTTTTTAGAAAAACAGGAAGAGTAAAATGAGTCCATCAATACTAAAAAATGAGTGTTTTCAAGATCCAGCCAAGCTTTTCTCTCTCCTTTTTGTGCTTTGCTTTTTTAAGACATTCTCACTAGCTTGATCCTTCATCTGATTTTCTGCTGTCCCGTATTTGAGCATCAGAGAATCTAATCCACTTTTCTTTTCCTCCTCCCCCACTCCATCCCTCTCGCACTTCTGCTCCCCATGCATCCTTTCTTCTCACATGTGCCCTCCCCAAGCTCCCACCTTTCCCCTTCGCCCCTTTCTCCTCCCCATCACTGCCCCCCACCCCCACCCCCTGTTCTCTCTTCTCCTATCCAGTGGAACACAGCAAGGCTTTGTTTTCTGTATACATCACGTAACAGAAAACCTGCCTGTGTCTCCTGCCGTATAGATTTGGTTTTGTTGAAAGTCGAGGCGTTTTTGGTTCTTGTACCCTGCAGGAAAATAAGCCGGTGGGTTTCAGCGTACTGCAGCTGGTCGTGACCGACAAGGACTCCTCGCATAACGGCCCACCCTTCTTCTTTACTGTTGTGAGTGGGAATGACCACGGGGCCTTCGAAGTGAACCAGCAAGGGGTCCTCCTGACATCAGCTGCCATAAAGAGGAAGGTGAAAGATCATTACCTACTGCATGTTAAGGTATGAAAGTCTTCATGATTTTGCTGTGGATTCCTAGAGGAGAGATCCTTTGGGGGCTATCTCCTTGTATGTAAATAGCTTAACGTTTCATGATAAAACAAAATGAATAGAATTGTGGTCCTTTTTTTTTTTTTTTTTTTTTTTTTTTGCCATACCTTTGTTTTATCCCAGGGCACGTTGAGGGGTCTCATTTATTCATTTGGTTACTTCATCATGGACATTGATGGAGCTAAGCTTCCTTATGAGTTAGTGAAAGGGCTATGAAGAAGCATTTATCCTTTTCCTTGTAGGCTTCTTATGAAGAAATAACTAGTAATTGGTAATTTTTTAAAACATGAACAATATAAATGTATTTTGAGTAAGAAGTTGTAAACAATGACAAAGACGACAAAGTTTTTGTTTTGTTTTAATTTTCTCACAGGTGGCAGATAATGGAAAGCCTCCCTTGTCATCTTTGACATATATTGACATCAGGGTCATTGAGGAGAGCATTTATCCGCCTGCAATCTTACCACTAGAGATTTTCATTACTGCTTTTGGAGAGGAATACTCAGGCGGCGTCATTGGGAAGATTCACGCAACGGACCAAGACGTGTATGACACGTTAAGCTACAGTCTGGATCCCCAAATGGACAAGCTTTTCTCTGTTTCCAGCACCGGGGGTAAGCTGATAGCCCACAAAAAGCTAGATGTAGGGCAGTACCTTCTTAACGTCAGCGTCACCGATGGGAAATTTACAACGGTGGCGGACGTCACAGTGCACATCCGACAGATCACACAGGAGATGCTGAACCACACCGTTGCTATCCGCTTCGCCAATCTCACCCCGGAAGAATTTGTTGGTGACTACTGGCGCAACTTTCAGCGGGCTTTACGGAACGTCTTGGGTGTGAGAAGGAACGACATACAGATTGTCAGTCTGCAGCCCTCTGAACCTCATCCACATCTGGATGTCTTGCTTTTCGTAGAGAAATCAGGTAGTGCCCCGGTTTCAACCAAACAGCTTCTGCACAAGATTAATTCTTCCGTGACCGATATTGAGGAAATCATTGGTGTCAGGATACTGGATGTATTCCAGAAGCTCTGTGCAGGACTGGATTGCCCATGGAAATTCTGTGACGAGAAGGTGACCGTGGATGAAAACGTTATGTCAACGCATAGCACGGCCAGACTGAGTTTTGTGACTCCGCATCACCACAGAACAGCCGTGTGTCTCTGCAAAGGTAACACACAGAAGTAGATGAAAGCAGGGGTACAGATCATTTCACGGGAAGCCTTTGCAGGCTACACAGTAACGATCATTTTCTTGAACTATATTTTCCCTCTGTTTTTGAAACAGAGGGAAGATGCCCACTTGTCCATCACGGATGTGAAGACAGTCCATGCCCTGAGGGATCTGAGTGCGTCTCCGATCCCAGAGACGACAGATACACCTGTGTCTGCCCGGGTGGCAGGTTTGGTCAGTGCCCAGGTAGGAGTTCAGTGATGAAGCACGCTCCTGTTTTTAAAAGTCACTTTCAAGTGTTTCTTGCCATCGTTTTCTTTATTGGGGTTAACAGACGTTGTAAAGTGCATTTATTATAACAAGTCCAGCATACAAATGAATCGAGAGCAGTAGTCACTTTTCCTTCCTCTTACGTATGACAACCCACCCCTGAGTTACTAGTGACACTCTTCCTTCTCTGTGATTGTGGTCATGTCAACATACAGTCCCATATGTACACATTCAGAGTGATTTTTCCCACATTATCTTTACCAAAAAAAAAAAAAAAAAAAAAGTTACCACATCTCACAGAGTTTGCTGTTTGCTTTTCCATGGCTTAACGTATGTCGTGGGCATCTTCCCAAGTCCGTGGCCATAAACCTAATGCTTTCCAGTGGTTATACCATGGTTTTCCAACTTTGTCCTTATTCATAGAGCTTGAGGTTATAAAGATGTTTTCTTGTGTTAAAAATGAATCCTTTTCTACACTTAATCATGGTGAGGCGCTGAGGAATGGACAGAATTGCTGAGTCATTCCGTGGTAGTCCTGAAACTAATATAACATTGTATGTTAATTATACTTTTAATTTTTTAAAAAGTACTTTTATACATATAGTCTTATTTATTGGTGCTTTCTAAAACTAGGATTTACTACGTCAAAGATTAACTACATTTTGGGGGCTCCTGGGTGGCTCAGTCGTTAAGCGTCTGCCTTCGGCTTAGGTCATGATCCCAGGGTTCTGGGATCGAGCCCCACGTCTGGCTCCCTGCTCCGCGGGGAGCCCGCTTCTCCCTCTCCTGCTCCCCCTGCTTGTGTTCCCTCTCTCGCTGTGTCTCTGTCAAATAAAGAAATAAAATCTTTAAAAAAAAAAAAAAAGATTAATTATATTTTTAATTTTTAAATATACCATTATATTAGTTTCCCAGAAAGTTACACCAATTCCTTTCTTGCAGTCATGTGTGACCGTCTCACTCCCCATTCTCTTACCAACATATGGTTTTCAATTAAAAAACAAATTCCCCCATCCAGTGGGCATGAAATGATACCTGGTTATTTTAGTTTGCATTGCTCCAGCTTCTTGTGAAAGTTTTATTTATTCCTACTACCATTTCCTCTCTTGGACTGGCCTGTTCATATTCTTTGCTTGCTTGTTGGGGTTATTTGTCTGTTTCTTGTTTTTAGTGTGTAGAACATTCTGTGTGCTGTGAGCATGAATGTTATCTCCATCCCACTGTCTATTATTGGTGTTTTGATTTGTTTACAGTATTTCTTGTCATTTTGAAATTTAATTTTTGTCGGTTCTGTATAGTTTTACATAACTATTTCCACCTCTGGTGAGTGATATTATTTTCATCATTTTTGCAAATTTCATTGTATTTTGCTTGAAAAGTTTCCCCAAACCACCTGAGGCTATGTAAATATTTTCCTTAATTGTCTTCTAATAATTTTATATTGAACCTTTTTATATTTAGATCTTTCATTGTTCTAGAATTCATTTCTCTCTGATACAGTAGTCCAATTCTCTTCCAAAAGGAAATCCAGTTATGATGTGTTTTTTATTAAAGCAAATAGACATTTTCCATTGAATTGAATTTTGTAATGTTGTAACCTTAAAACTTGGATCAGTGTTGGGGGGAATCTCACTTTTACAAATATGCTTCAGCTTGGTTCTGATTTATGTTTTCCTCTTTGTGATTCACAGGGAGTTCATCTGTAACATTTACTGGAAACAGCTTTGTGAAATACCGTCTAATGGAAAATGAAAACAAATTGGAGATGAAACTGACCATGAGGCTCAGAACGTACTCGGCTCACGCGGTTGTGATGTACGCACGTGGGACTGACTACAGCATCTTGGAGGTACGTTTTTGTACCCGAAGACCTTAAAAACACGGAATTCCATTTCATGTTCACATTGTCCATTTTTGGAAAAAAAAAAAAAAATTAAGGGAAATGGTTTTATTCCACACTTAAATAGTTCCTTGATATCTCTATGAGTTTTAGACTCTTGGGCTAAAAAGCTATTTTTGCTCTGCAGTAGTATAGAAATGGACTTCAGTGTCTCAGAACTTTTTTAGGTCATGTGACAGTTAACATTCAAACTCCAAGTGGTATTATATCTTATTAATGTTAGACAGTTTATAGAGAGTATTCACAAGTGCTTGTAAGTGATAATTACCTTTTTTTTTTTAAATGCATGATCCACTTTTGATTTTACCTGATGCTATTTTTGGTTGGTATTCAGTTAACAGTTAATTGTGGGTGATTTCCATGATGCTTTTTGGAGGTGCAGTTGGCACTTGAACTTGCGTTAGGTTCATTTCTACTCTTGGCGCAGTGATGAGACGAGCGTGTGTTCTGCAGTGCTTAAAATGCAGTCTCACTCACTTTCCCTTCAGTCGCCAAACCTACCTCTCCTTTGGATGTTTGGTCAGCGTTCCTCGTTGACGATCCTGCGAGGGTAATGTGAGCGGTGATTGTCTTTATCACAGATTCATAACGGAAGGCTACAGTACAAGTTTGACTGTGGAAGTGGTCCTGGCATCGTGTCTGTGCAGAGCATTCAAGTCAATGATGGGCTGTGGCATGCCGTGTCTCTAGAAGTGAATGGAAACTATGCTAGGTTGGTTCTGGACCAAGTTCACACGGCGTCAGGCACAGCCCCCGGGACCCTGAAAACCCTAAACCTGGATAACCATGTGTTTTTCGGTGGCCATATCCGTCAGCAAGGCACCAGGCACGGGAGAAGCCCCCAAGTCGGGAACGGTTTCAGGGGCTGTATGGACTCCATTTACTTGAATGGGCAGGAGCTCCCTCTGAATAACAAGCCGAGAAGCCACGCGCACATTGAAGAATGGGTGGACGTCTCTCCTGGGTGCTTACTAACAGCTACCGAAGACTGCTCAAGCGACCCTTGCCAGAACGGAGGCATTTGCCACCCCTCACCTCCTGGAGGTAGGCCTCGTCATGCTAGTCATCTTCAGAGCGTTACGCGCGGAGGCCCTTGGCAAGTTCCTCAAGTCTTTGTTTTCCCTTCCCATTCACACGATGGTGTCAGATCCTGCAGTCAGTGTTGGAATGGAGGGAAACCAGAGCAGGGCTGGACTCAGGATTCTTCCCCCAGTCAGGCTGCAGGACCTCCTCGTTCTGCACCAGGAACCACTGGTGAACCACAGCTAACCCTGCCCTCTTCTTCCTTGTGCTGTGTGTTTGTTTTGCGCACTCTTCTTCCAACCACATCGGCGTTGAGCCAGTGGGACTCAGAACCGTACGCTCAGTCCTCCTTGAGAGCTCCCTTAGATCTGATGGCTCAGCACCTAGGGACTGCTGGCCTTGCTACAGACGGGGTTTGGTTTTCCAGAATGCCTTGAGCCCTCCTGAAGTGTCGCCAGTCGTGTCCTGAAGCCTTAGCGTAGTAGAGTACTCTGTGGCGTTTGTTAACCTGCCCTGTTTGTCCCCTTCCCAGTAATAGAAGCTATGAAAGGACAGTCATGGTGCCTCATCAGGAGAGAGCTTTGTGTAATGAATGGAGCAAAAATCAGAATAGCACTTCACTGGGATTTCCAAGGATTTGGCTTTGTGTTATTTTCTTTGGGAAGTGTTTGTGCATACGCCACACAAAGAACAGGCCAGGTTATCCCCAGAATAATACTCTGCATGAAAGTATGAAAGTTTATCCTGTGCTCATGTTCCATGTCCAAGTCAGGTCAGCAAGGACGCTGTCCTCGTTGACTCAGGGATGAGACTGAGAGAAGCATTTTCTTGAAACGTGCAAGCACGATCCCTGTAGCAGCAGGAGGGCGAGAAAGTGGTGCCACACACGGGCTCCTAAAGCTTCTAGCTCTCTAGAGTATCGCATCTTTGGCCAAAGAAACTCCCACAGCCGTGCCCACCTTCAGAGGCAGCAGGGAAGTGCAGTCCTGCCCCAGAAACAGCTGGAAAAAGTCTACCACCCTGTCCCATGTCACAGTCTTTGCAAAAGTCTGACATTCTTTGTGCTCCTTTGGACACATTGGACAATCACCTTCCCTTGATGGTAGTTCATAGTCTTCCGAATACTTTCACATTATTATCTCAGCCTTTAAAAGTTTGGGAGCTGCAAATAAATGGGGATGTTTGGTAGTAAGTGTTGTTAGTTGGCATGGCCACTCAAATAAAGGACTGTTTTTCCCTGCTCTCTACGCTTGGCCCAGTGACCTTACATAAATTATGATTAAGTCAAGCTGATGATGAGTTCTCTCTTCAGCTCTTTTGGTTTGGTTATACCAACAGTGGAAGTTAGATTTTGTTGATAACGACGACATCGTACCCAGAGGGAATACGAATTGTACTAACTTCTATGGGTCTCAGAGAACGAAGGCTTCTCTTAAAAGTCAAAACCAATATTATACTGAGATAGATTCTTTGAGTTATTGAATGATTGGACCTTTTTGTTCCCTTTCGCTCCTGCAGGTTATTACTGCAAATGCAGCGCCCTGTACATCGGGACATACTGTGAGTTGAGTGTCAACCCGTGTTCCTCCAACCCGTGTCTTTATGGTGGCACGTGCATCGTGGACAACGGGGACTTTCTGTGTCAGTGCAGAGGATTATACACCGGTCAGAGGTCGGTGTAGCCCTCCGGATGAAACTTCTTAAAATGCCTCCCTTTCATACGTAGGACTACGTTTACTTCTTGTTCTCTGTTGTGCTGGATTCCTTTGCAGTGAAAGTGTGACGTTGATGCCTCTTTCCGTGTCCTCCAGGTGCCAGCTTAGCCCTTACTGCAAGGATGAGCCCTGTAAAAACGGTGGAACGTGCTTTGACAGTTTGGACGGTGCTGTCTGTCAGTGTGATTCGGGTTTTAGGGGAGAAAGGTAACTGGCCTCTTCCAACATTTGTATTTGCGTCTCCCTGTCGTGTCACGTCAATTCGCAGATGCGACAGAACTTTATTCATTTGGGCGACGTTGCTTTAGACTTTCATGTTCCCCACCCTTAGGTCCTTGTAGACTTTATCCTTTCACTCATTAAAATACTGAGCAGGTAAACACAGCGTAGTGCCTGAGGATACCTACTTCTGCGCTTCAGAGATCTTGGATCAGCAAGGTTCTTGCAGGCAGGACGTGTTTGTGGAATGATGGTTTTATTAAGGCAGACACGCATGGAGGTGGTTACCGGTCTTCGGAGTGGGATGACCGTGACCTCTCTTCAGAATATGCCGTAACTAACATTTATCTAGCATCTAGCACCCGTTTTCCAGGGGAGGAAAATGAGGCACAGCGGGGCTTGCGTACACCTTGAAGGCGGCGAGTTTTTAGTTCCCAGATGCCCTTTCACTCATTCCGTTTATAAAGTGACTCTGTACATGTTCTTTGTACGTGCCTCATGCCTCCCTGAAGTGTGCACCGTCGGTCTTGTGTGAAGGCTCTGAGTGTGAGCTGCGTGTAGGTATCTGCCTGTGCTTTTGCTCAGCGGTGCTTAGAGTCGTGAGTTTTGCCATCAGTCACGTGGTCTCCGTTCCTAAGTTGACCTTCCTAATTCCAGCCAACTGATACCTAATATATTTGACAAAAATGTCTCAAATGTTGAATGGCCATTGAGTATGGGGGGGGCAGTAGATACACTTTATTAAAGGAGGGAGGGTTTGAGACAGGCCGGGCACATCTGCACAGGGCCCCCGCTTGGAAGAGCAGAGGGCGTGGAGAGGCCCAGGAAGGTTCCGTCAGGGGAGGGGCCGTGGGAGGTTTTCAGCAGGAGAAATGTCTTGAAATGGGAAACAGTTTTCTAACCTTTCCCATGTTTTATGCGACTGTTGTATTTCCAAGCAGGGAGATGCGAAATCTGAGCCCAGCCTGTTAGGACAGTTTCCAGCATACGGTTTATCCAAATGCACATTCTGAGCAAAGAGAATCAGACACAGACTGAATGCTTAGCCCGGGAGTTTGGTTTAGTCACCTCGCAGTTAAATAGGGCGTGACATGATGCTTATCTCCCCGACGTCCCCAGTATAGACTCTCGTGCTTAATTACTCCTCGAGAGGTGTTTTGTGGTCACGACTGTTGTTGGTAGTGTTTTTGGTGGTTACCGCCTCTGTTTTGTTTGGGTTCGGTCGGTCCCTGGTCTCTGGGAACCGCGGGCGTGGCCTGGCGCGACGTGTGTGGCAAGTGTCTGTCCTCGTTCTTGGCAGGTGTCAGAGCGACGTTGACGAGTGTGCCACCAGCCCCTGCCGCAACGGGGCGCTGTGTGAGAACACGCACGGCTCCTATCACTGCAACTGCAGCCAAGAGTACAAGGGCAGACACTGTGAGGACGCCTCGCCCAATCAGTACGTGTCCACTCCCTGGAACATCGGACTGGCCGAGGGCATAGGCATTCTCGTCTTCGTAACGGGGATATTTTTGCTGGTGGTGGTGTTTGTCCTCTGCCGCAAGATGATCAGTCGGAAGCAGAAACAGCAGGCTGAACCCGAGGACAAGCACCTGGGCCCCAGCGCCGCTTTCTTGCAAAGACCGTATTTCGATGCAAAGCTCAATAAGAACGTTTACTCAGACATACCCCCCCAGGTGCCTGTCCGTCCTATCTCCTACACTCCAAGCATTCCGAGCGACTCCAGGAACAACCTGGACCGCAATTCCTTTGAAGGATCTGCCATCCCAGAGCATCCGGAGTTCAGCACCTTTAACCCCGAGTCTGTGCACGGACACCGGAAAGCCGTGGCCGTCTGCAGCGTGGCCCCAAACTTGCCTCCACCGCCGCCTTCAAACTCCCCTTCCGACAGCGACTCCATACAGAAACCCAGCTGGGACTTCGACTACGACAGTAAGAGTGGCCCTTTGCATCTGCATAAAATGTCACTGAGCTGAACGGTGACCTTGTACAGTTTGCCAGAGCTTCGGCTGGGTCCAGTCACGTTGTGGAGCCTGTGGTGTTGATATGTAGGCTCACACTCCAGAGACCCTGGGTGTGATGTGAGAAGCTTGCCCTGGCGGAGCGCCGGGGCTGTGATGTCCTGGGCATCGAGGACCTGAATCTAGTCCTGCTCACACTAATATTCGGGAGAGAGCCTGTCATTTTGGGGATGGATATGGGCTCTCGATTAGGATTTTGGGGGCTTTTTATGACAAATTAGGAAGGGCATTTGGCATGATGGATTTTTAAAGTCAGAAGTGCTAGTATTTATAGCAGTGGCCTACCATATCTTTTGATGCTTTAAAAATGGCTATGTATGCCTTTTTAAGAGGAAGTTTTAAGTCCCCATACTGTCTCGTGATCTCCACAAGCGGGGTTATTGAGAATTTTTCTGTGCTGTGAATCTGCAAGAATGCTTGCAGGTTTGTAGGTTTTTGGTTTGCTTTTCGGATGCTCCTTTTTTCTTTCAGTTGTTCCCATAGTTGGTCGGGCTCAGGCAGTATTTGGGTGCTGCTTGCTCTGTGTGAGGACACAGCAGTGAACCACCCAGAGGCCTCACCCTCACGGGGCTGACCGTTGTCACCTCTTCCTTTTAGCTAAGGTAGTGGACCTCGATCCCTGTCTTTCCAAGAAACCCCTGGAGGAAAAGCCTTCCCACCCATACAGCGCCCGGGAAAGCCTGTCGGAGGTGCAGTCCCTCAGCTCCTTCCAGTCCGAGTCGTGCGATGATAATGGTGAGTAAAGAGTTTTGAAATGCCGCGCTGTGGGCGTGGTGCAGTGTGTGGAATGTTGCGGATGTGCCCAGTGCCCTCGTGGAGGCTCTGACTGTGGTCACGTCCCACTCGGGACCACCGGTACACAGCCCACAGCCCCTTGTACAACCTGCATGAACATCTGCGGGGGAAAATATTTCAGACATTCCTAACGGGATAGGCATTTGAACTGCAGCAGCTGGTCAGAAATAGGGAAGAAAATATACTGAAGATCTTTTCTGATTAGGGCTTTTTGGTTTTTTTTTCCCCACAACAGTAAATGTTCTAGAGATTTTGTGGGGGTAAAAAAAAAAAAAAATGCAGCAGCTTTCTTAAGCACAGCCCCCGACCCATCCTCCTACTCCTGTGCCCCCCGGGTGGCAAAGCGGTAGTCGGAAATGTTCAGCTCCGGTAGCTCCTTCGCTATTACAAGGTTTTATTTGTCTCTTCCCCCAACTCCCCTGCGGCCCCAGCTCCCATTTGGATCAGAGCGTACTGACTGAGAGCGCAGTTTAAGAGATTGCTAGTAAGTTTGATTATATTTCTAATGAAGAAAGTTTGACAGTGGGATCTTTGATGCCAGTTATGTTGATCTGATTTCCCTAGGTAAACTGCGTTAATAACCAGCTTTGCCATGTTAACACATACCAGTAGAGAAAATGGTCAATATTCAGTAATAAAATAGTTGTTGGTGGAAATTTTTGCAGCTCAGAATTAGTAAGTTTGACTTTTTTTTTTTTCCTTAAAAATGTAATGTGTTTAACCATTTCAAATATTTGGTGGAAAGAAATAACCCATTATCATTTATTTCTAAACCCAGAGTAATACAGTTCATAATATATTGCAGTCTTTTTCCAAACTAAAGATGGCCATGAGTTGACTCCATTCATTTATGATTCCAAGCCTGTTATGTGTCGGATCAGAGTTCACCTGTGTTTATTATTTATTACTTAGTAACGGAGTCTCTGAGCATAGCTTTGCTCATTAAACCAAAAGAATAGAATCCTTTCTTCCATTAGGTTTAATTTAAAACAGTAGTGTTGCCAGTTTATGTAATTTATATTTTGGTTCCTAAAATGCTCTTCATAAATACATTTCAGAATCTTGTCAGTGTTTTCCTCGAAACATCATTCTTCTTAATAGTCCTAAATACTTGTAATAAACTGTGGTCTGTTAGTTATGAAAGTTAATTTCTGGAAAACGCAGTGTGAGAAAGAAAACATATCCAGGAGTGTTTGTATTTTAATTTTTATCAGTCATAAAGTCTGTTAATTATATTTTTAGTTTTCTGAGGCTTTTGTAACAGATTACCACAAATGTGGTGGCTTAAAGCAAGGTACATTTATCATCTTACAGTTCTGTAGTTTAGGAATCCCACCACAGGTCAGTGGGCTCACACGGAGGTATTGGCAGGGCTACTGTGTTTCTGCCCCCTCTAGAGGAGATCCTGCTCCCTGACCTTCCCCAGCTTCTAGAAGCCTGTCTTCTTGCAAAGACAGCATTGCCTCTCTTCAGCCATTCTCCTGTAGTCTTTGCTTCCTACACCCACAGCTAGGAGAGATTCTGCCCTTTTAAGGACCTTTGTGAATACATTGGGCTCCTGCAGACCATTTAGGAAAATCTTCCCCATCTCCAGATCTTTAATCACATCAGCCAAGTCGGTCCCTTTGCCAGGGATGCTAACATATTCCCCGTCTCCCAGGATTAGATGTGGACGTCTTGGAGGGCCATTTTTCAGTTTACCATACGCACACATGTTTATCTTGGCGTAGATGCTTTAAAACAGTCTGATCTACAAATAAAAGGGAATTTACCTAGGAAACAGCCAGGCAGACAGTCTGCATTTCTCTGCTAGTATGTTAGCTCCCCAGCTGTTAGCCTGTCTGCAAAAAAGATAAGAAATTTGGAGTTGGGGGCACACAGAACAGAATTAAAGCCAGTTTTGTATTTATGTTACGTATTTTATCTTATTATGTAACGCTCACTTTTTCTTGGAATGTACAAATTCATTAAACCCAGCAAATTGGCTTAGCAAGCACTTTACTGTTTAAATGTGAAGTCTTTTGCCCATGAGATATTAAAATAAGGATTGTTTTGGCATGACTAGATCTGTAGGTGAGAAAACTTAGAGCTAAAATATGTCTTAAATTATAGTATAATGTGGTTACTCTGTCCCTTTGATTAATAACAAATATGTATCGCTTGATTAGAAAAATGTCTAAGCTATATAATAGCGAGAGTATAGGGGTCCTGCATAATTATATTATGTGTTATGCTAAAGTTTTCATGTTTTTAAATTAGGTAGAGATTATATAATGTAAAGAAATCCTATTTAATGCACTGTTTTCTAACTGAAGATTTTCCTAATTTACTCCTTTTGAACCTTTTCACAAGCTTCCATAGTGACTGTAATACACCTTGTCAACGCTGTCGTTGACACGGTGGATGAAGAAGGTATAGTCACGATAAGTGTGCTGTGTGTTTGTGTTCATACTGACTGCCACTAGAATAGTGCTTTCGCCTGTTGTATGTAGTGTTATAAAAAAAGTCGTTTGTGGTTTTGACGGGCTTGAGTACTTCTGTGCAGGTGTGTATGTATATTCATAATCGAGGTACGTTACAAAGATATTCTGATGTGTGTTGCGTCTTTGTCTCTTTTTCCACTCACAGTGAATTTGTGTAGATACCAGAAATGACCCATAGGATCTTGACAACTTGGCTTTACATGACACAGGATTAAGAAGCTTAGAAGTCATTCTAGCTAAACACTTTTTTTTAAACCCTCTTCATAGGAATAACACTAACACACAGCTTTTATAATTACCTGAGTGTGATCAAGGATAATGATAGAACATGGCAGAAAGTAATTATTTTCATTATATGGTTTAGTGAAAATTAATATGAAGCTTTTATCTCTCTGTTCACAATTCTGTGAAAGGGCATTGATCTGCACCTAAAGTTACTTTAAATTAAATCAGCCCTTTGTTAATGCACTGAAATTTGAGTAATCACACGTAAATTGCACAGCCTAGTAGCTTTTAAACTGTAAATCCCATCCCCAGGAGGGTTTAGAATTTATCTTTTTATTACACCATCAAGAGTGCATTAGGCATAGGGGATCGTCTTTGGGAGGACATGTATGTTTTCAGGATTGAGTTGAGAAGGAAGGATGGTTTCGGGATAGGGCAGGCCAGGCCGAGGGTTGTACCTTCCTAAGAACAGGTACTGTGTCTTGGTCAATCAGAAAGTAATCTGTATTTTGTCTAGTGGATTTTAGTTATAAATATTGATGGAATTTTAAAAAGAACTTTAAAACCGTTCTTTCATGGGATCTCCTTCATTGAAAAATAATAGAAACTGTATTTAAAGTTGAATGCTTGAATTTTAAGAATCGAGTGCCTCTGGAGTCACAAAGGTTGTCAATCCTCTCAAAGAAATTACCACATTTTTAGTAGATTTTAAGAACAATTCTGTAGATACACATTGACTAAATACTGGCTTATTCATTTTTTAGAACCACCATGGTCGTTTCAGTTTTAGCTTTAAATTCCTGGAAGAGAACCATCAATCAATCAGATCCTGTTTGTTCCAAATTTATTACATGGGTTTTCAGGAACATTGTAGAATGCATGGAAAGCATTGGTTTTGTTCCGAAAAGCACTGCAGTGACCCTGTTTCTACCATGATTACTACTTTCCAAGAATGAGAATCACGACAATCCTAGGAGTTCGGGCTCGACCTACATTTTCTGATTTAATCCTCCTAATAAAGGGATTTCCACTCCCCTTTCAAATATAAGAACCTGAAGCTTAGCCAGGGTAAGCAACCTGCCCAGGGCCAAAGCCCTGACTGACGTGGGATTTACATCTTCTTTCCCGGTCTTCGTGCTGGAGTTCCGGTATGAGATGGGAGTTCTGAAGGAGCGAGCGGCCTTGCAGTGCTGGGCTGGGGACAGGAGTAAGCACAGCTCATGCTCTCTCCCAGGAGAAGGGGACAATGGGAATGTCAAGTCACATTCAGAATGGGCAAGGTTTGCAGAGAGTTTCTTCTAGCGATTCACAAGTCCCTACGTTGGTGAATTTGTCTGAACGTAACGTACATTTGAGCGCTGTAATGTGCTGTCAGGTGTGTCTTAGGTAGCTTTAGATGTATTTGGATTCTGTCATCATATTGCTCAGTATCATGAAGGTGTCATTTAAGTTCCTATTTACATTTAGTAGAGAGCCTTTAGACTTTAGACTAAATAATAATTTAATTATTTAACCTGTGCTTTCAGGTTCAGATTGCCAGAAAAAAAGGAAAAGAAAGTAAATTCATGTTTGAGTTCCCTGGCAAAGTTCCTCATCCCGATCTTTTCCTGTCCTCCCCTGTCCCGTTTCATTTGTGCTACGTACATTTCTCAGCCATTTGGAACTTCTGTAGATCATGGCTTAGAGGCCTGGTCCATGGCTGACTGGGCCTTGATAAACAGTTGGCATTGTATTATGTACTGATCTTGATTGCCTTTTCAGCCGTCTTTCTGTTTTAATTACAAATGTTTTCTTTTCTCTCTACTCTGCCACCAAAAGAGTCTTTGGCTGCTCCTGACCTCAGCAAATCAAGAGGTGACTTATGCATGCCAGTTGTTCATTGATACTCACTAAAAAACATTGGTAAAATTTGACCCAAGGCTGACTTGCTTCACTTGTTTGCCGCAGTAACTAAGTCCAGAGCTGTTTGTATGCTGCATTCTAAACACGTCGCCTCGCCTGTGTGTCAGAGGAGTTCCGTAATCCTTGCCGGGGGGGGGGGGGGGGGGGGGGGGCATTCCCACATCAGGAGGTTTTTTAAAAAAATATAGCCTAAAATGATCCTTTGTCCTTGTAAAAGTAACAAAAACTGGTTGATCAAAATTGTGCTCTGTTTTTCAGTGTCGGATTGCATTTTGCTTGATTTGGAGGCATGCTTTGTTACATACTTATATTAATGTCATTCGTAGTTTTTAGTATAAAGCTTATATGATTATAAAGGAATTTTTTTAAATGTTAGCATGTTAAAGATAACTTTTACTACCTTAAACAGTTGCATCAAGCGTTTAAAGGACCAAACTTCTTCACTGTGTCCTGAGCCTGAACAGATACCTTCATATAGAGCAGTGGGTTCTGAATGACGGGCAGGAGCTGAAGGGGGGTGATGGGAATCGCTTGTAGAAGAGCGCATGTCCTTTAGACGCTAGCACACTGCTTCTGTTCAGACTTGTTTTGTTTCCTTGAAAGTTAGGTCCCATTTGGAACTAGAGCCTAGTTCAAAGAGGTTGTCAAACTTGGAGGTGGGGGAGGCCCTCAAACAATGAGCAGAGGTTTCCACAGGGAAAAACCCGTGGGAAGCCTTTGCATTTGTGTGTGTTACAGTGAGCTCTTAGTCCACTCTCACAGTCTCTGGGGAGAAGAGACACTGAAATCTGTTCTCTTTTCTACCAAGGGTATCACTGGGATACATCGGATTGGATGCCCAGCGTTCCTCTACCAGATATACAAGAGTTCCCCAATTACGAGGTCATTGACGAGCAGACCCCTCTGTACTCAGCAGATCCAAATGCCATCGACACAGACTATTACCCTGGAGGCTACGACATTGAGAGCGATTTCCCACCACCACCAGAAGACTTCCCCGTGCCTGACGAACTGCCCCCCTTGCCTCCGGAATTCAGCGACCAGTTTGAGTCCATACACCCTCCCAGAGACATGCCCGCCGCAGGTAGTCTGGGCTCTTCCTCGAGAAACCGGCAGAGGTTCCACTTGAATCAGTATCTGCCCAATTTCTATCCCGTCGATATGTCTGAACCTCAAAAAGCAGGCCCCGGCGAGAACAGTACGTGCAGAGAACCCTATGCCCCCTACCCTCCAGGGTATCCCAGAAACTTTGAAGCTCCTCCTGTAGAAAACATGCCCATGTCTGTGTATACCTCCACGGCCTCCTGCTCTGATGTGTCGGCGTGCTGTGAAGCGGAGTCCGAGGTCATGATGAGTGACTATGAGAGCGGGGATGACGGTCACTTCGAAGAGGTGACGGTCCCTCCGCTGGATGCCCAGCAACACACGCAGGTCTGACGCTCAGACTCCCCCGCAAAGTGCCTGGACTTTAACGAACCTGGAGATTATTATATAAATGATCTTCCACATCGTTCTCTGCAGCAGTGCTTCAGTGCTTTTTTTTTTTTTTTTTTTTTTTTTTTTTTTTCCGTGAGCTAAAATGGGCATGGCTGCACTGAGTCACGCACCTCTTGACAAGTTAGCCATTTCCGGTGTCCAAACCTACTGTAACGCGAGGGGGATTTCCTTTGGCCGTGCCATTTCCGAACACCTGTGTGCATTTACATTGGTCTGTTAAAATAATGAAACGAAAAATCAGCCCTATCATCTTGTTAGCATGATTCATGTATTTATATAGATTTGATTTTAATTTTCCTTTTTTTTTTGTAAATTTTATGTACAGATTTGATTTTTCATAGTTTTAACTAGATTTTCAAGACATATGGTGCATTTGTTTTTGACCGAAATTTGGTGGTGTTAGCGTCATTACCTAGCACCCTGATTTTTTAATATAACCAGGGTTTCATTGTGTCCTCTTCCATTGAAGTATGACATTCCATTAAGACATTTCAGTATTAGTCCTTCATTTCTAGCTGTACATAGGAGGAGGAAAGATCTTCTACATGGACATGTCTTAAATGGGTTACTGTATTTTAGAATTATAAACATTTTTCATTACTGGAAAGTGTAATGGGGACCTTCTGCATACCTGTTTAGAACCAAAACCATCACGACACAGTTTTTATAGTGTCTGTATATTTGTGATGCAACGGTCTTGTAAAGGTTTTTACTGAAAACTACCATTAGCCAGTCTTTCTTACTGACAATAAATTATTAATAAAATACTTTAGTTTTACGGCCTGTTTTTCCTCTGGATTTAGACTCTCGTTCGGGATTCAGTTAAGGAGTTGACAGAGAAGGCTGGATGGATGTAGATGTTAGCTCTTTGTGGCCTTAAATGTGAAGGGTCCAGGTGCCCAACCAGGAGGTACTTACAGATGTAGCCACTAGGCGGCAGTACATGGCTACTCGAGCCTGCTCAGAACTACAGGTGGAAACAGAAAACTACGTTCTTTTATGTTTTCCAGCCAACACTTCAAGAAACTTTTACTCTATACATCTTCTCAGTATTTATTGGGTATCATTTAAAGGCTTCTATGGTCTTCACCTATGACTTCTATCAAAAACAAAGTAGAAAGCCTTTTATCTTCTGTAATCAAAGAACAACTACTTGTGTATGATTTAGTGTGAAATCAAGCTATTTTCCATGTGTATACAGTGAAATCCATCCATCCAACAAATATTTATTATCTACTATGTGTCAGTCAGGCATTCTTAGAACTTCAGAAAGATAGTTTTTTTCTTTATCAGATGAGACTAGATACACAGTCTAAACACCAGAGCTAGCTCTGATAACAAAAAACCAGCACGCTCATACCTTCTGCTATAACCACTTACAACTCTAAGTTGTTTTCTGTTTCCTGTTCATATTTTTAGGTCTCTATATTGTTTCTAGTCACTGATTTTTTTTTTTTTTTTTTTTTTTTTAGGAATTGTGTATTAATTCAGTGTGATGTTCGAGGAAGGCCATGTAACCTAACCCACCTCCATGTAGTTACATCCTAACTTTTGGATTAATCCACATACACGGTTCTCATTGTTTTGGTGGTATAAATATTCACTGCTGCGCTCAGTGTAGTATATGTTGTTTATTTCCATTTACTTTGCTACTTTCCCTTTTTCTGAAACAGTTGCCTGCCTTAATTTTTCTTTTTAAAATCTGTGACTATTTCATTAACTTATCCCAAACACATTTTTTGGTCACCTACTCTATGTTATTCTTCACGAAAAGACAAAAACTCCCTACCTTGTCCACTCCCTGTCCACGGCATAGGCAGAAGAGGATACCATTCTTATTTTTATGGCCCAGTGGCGCGAAGGGGGGAGGCTGCTGAAGACCACAGGTACCAGCTGCGTGGGGTGATGCCCAGGCTCCTCCCCACTGCCCCGAGGGCTGCACGGTCAGCATCTCGATGCGAGGAAGCTTTGGTAGAGAGAACTCTGGGAAATCCTGCTCTCCTCTTCCTGTGAGTTGTTTTCTGTGAAAAATAGTCTAGTCAGGAACTGGATCATCCTCACAAAATTAGCTTGAATTCCTATTGAGTTTTCAGTGACTTCATAGAAATGTAGCGGTTAGGTTTGTAATCTGTCAGACCTGGAAAAACTACCCCAACGCCCATCTACCGCCCCCAGTCTTTCTCCGGTTCCAGGTTCCCCTCTGCTTGCAATCTCTGCCTTCTCCCAGCCCACTGACTCGGCTCAGTAACTTTCTGAAGGTCAAAGTGGGCTGCTCATTCTCTTTTGCAGTCTGGTGTTGTGTACTTTCTGATCGCTCTTCATCAGCAGCATTAGGTTCAATTTCAATTAGTGCACCAGCTGAGAGCAAGTTATTCGTCAGAATCTCATTTCCTCACCAGCAGTTTACTGCCTCTACTGCAAACAGAATGAGTGACTCGGAAAGAAGGACAAGTAATTTTTTCCCCCCAAGAAAACCTCCGCTTGTGTGAACACTTAGGGAATGAATGCACTTGTCCCTGTGCTGTTAGAAAGTGTGGCCCTGGGAGAGGCTAGGTTTTCAAAGGATGCTAGACATAGAAAACGTGTAACATTTGAATCCAGAGGTCACTGGACCAAATAGATCCTACAAAGAGCTACGAGTACAGGGTGTCTGTAGGCGAGATGACAAAGAGGAACTCCGTGATTCTAAGCCAGAGCCATTATCCAGTTGTCTCAAGGGGTAAAAAGAAATTCTCATAATGTCTGATGACGATTGCTTCAATTCACTGTAATGTTTGTAGATGCCACCTAACAGTTTTAGGATAAGGGAAGAATATAGGAAGAAGAACAAATCATCCACGCCGATGGTGTGTCACCCTCCTCCCGGCTGTCAAAGACTTAGAAGCACAGCCCCACTTCCTTGCCAAATACAGAATACTAGCCCCCTGCAGACGAGGATTGCAAACATTTTTCGACAATGCTCTCGTGATTTGTGTTTTTATTTATTTTAATTTTTTTTTATTTTTTTATTTTTTTGTGATTTGTGTTTTTAAATAATTACCTTAAATGAGTCTTTTTCTCTTCTTTCAAAGGTAATAATACTTTAAATAGATGCTTCAAGATAAGTTGGAACAAAATAAAATTTTATTTGTAGACTTTACTAAAATTTCTTTAAACCGAATGTGTAAAATGTACAAAGGTTCTCCAACTAAAAAGCTCTTACTGGCTTGAGATCGTTTTTAATAATGATCTCAAATGCTGAGTTTTTACTTCTAATGGGGAATTTCACAAGATTTAAAAATACCCTCCGGTCATTGAAAACTGTGGTCTGACCTTTAATTTCTGTGCCATAATTTTGAGTCACACTGGGGTTCTGGGAGATATCCTCACAATGAATGTCAGAGCTGGGTTTGGTCTTTGCTGGATTAACAACCGCAACAAACACTGATGTCTGCACCATGCTTTTATTCTAAGAGCTGTGGCTACGTAATCCTTAAGACCGACCACCGTGTGTGTGTGTCGGGGGGGAGTATCTCTTATCATTGTTTGCATTTTATGTAAGAGAAACATTTGTCTGTGACGAAGCTGGCAAGCAGTAAAGCCCCATTCGACCTTGGGGGTCTGAGGCCAGAGTCCACCCTCCTGACCAGGACCTGCTGCCCCACCCAGCAGATGCCCTGCTTCCCTCAGGCAGGGCATTCCAGGATCAGACCGCAGTCCCCACTGCCGCTTAGGTAGCTCTGCAACCTTCGGGTTTGGTTTAACTCCACTGGCGGGAAGGCACCATTTTAAAACCGTGGAGCCTCAGGGTATACTCGCAAACTCCCATGCCTTCCAGCATGGGTGGCAGGTGGAGACTGCTGGCTTCTGAGTCACAGACCTCAGTTCAAAGCTGCGCCCTACCACTCGTTAGCTGAATGATGTTAAACCAACTACTTCTAGTTAGGTTCCTCTACTGAAAAGGAGCGACTAATAAATACCCTACGGGAGTTCTGCGGAATCAAACCAACAATCTAAATGAGGGTTCTTAGGAGAGCTTATTACATTCCAAACGTTCTGCAATTATAACTCTGAATCCCTCCAGTGACCCTCATTATTCCCACTTTCCAGATCAGGAAACCCAGGCGCTAGGTAATTTTCTGAAGGTCACTCCACAGGTCAGTGTTGGGACTGAAATTCAAAGCCCTGATTCTGGTCTCAAGGCTCCATCCCCCAGGCCTTCTTTCTGAAGTGTCTCTGAAAGGAACCAACCCGCAGACGGCGAAGTTCCTCACACCAGCTTTCTGGCACAAAGTCAATGTTCACCAAATGCTTTAACTGCTGTTACTGTTTCCTCCCTCACTGCCATCCCAATCTTCAAATAGGTATTTTAATAGTTTACTTTTAAAATGTATCATATGAAAGTTTCATATTTTTAGGGGGGAGGGGCAGAGGGGGAGGAGGAGGAAGAATCCTAAGCAGGTTCCATGCCCCGAGCAGAGCCTCACGCAGGGCTCAATCTCACAACCCTGAGATCACGACTTGAGCCGAAATCAAGATGCTTAACTGACTGAGCCACCCAGGCATCCCTGAAAGTTTCATTTTCTTAGTGCCTTTATAGAACATGCGATAATTCCAAGAAGCTTGCTAACCTAGTTTAGATTTGACTAATTGCCTCCAAGCCAGGAGAGGTTTGGCCATTTGCATCTTGGTTGTTTTCCACTAAGTCCGTGCATTCCACATTGGAGACTGGCTGACGTGGGTGCAAGTGAAGTCTCAGGACCCACTTCCGCTGTGCATTCATCCAAAAGTTGTTCCTGAGTATCTGCTCTAAATGAAGGCCAGAAGCATCATGTTTGCCATTCGGTGAAGGACGAACAAGACTAAGTCCGACCCTTAGGAATGAGATGAGTGTTCAGGGTCACGTTTACAGCTTCCTACCTACCCTGTGTCTTATTTTTCCACCTGCTCCATTTAACAAGATAAAAAAATGCTCTCCATTCACCTGGGATTCAGAGAGTGCTCCTGAGGCTCAAGTGCCCCTCCTCACACTCTGCCCCTTGCCTCCACCCACCCACCCACCCACTCATTCACTCATTCGTTCGTTCATTCGCTCAGTTCAAATTATTGTCCGGGTTGCATTAACAAGTATCGGTCTAGTCCACCCTCTGCTACATCCTGCTCGCATAAAAGTGAAAACTTGGCTCACGAGCAGTCATGCGGCCTTTCAGAAAAAGAATTTCAGTGTGGTCAGGGGCTGTGGGCTACGCAGAAACGTACCGAATAGAAACTGACCCACGAAGCTGAACGCTCCTTCTCCCAACGCCTCAAACACCAGAGTATGTCAAGGCGGCAACAGCAGGCGCACGTTTGGAGGTAACAGGGTAAATCAAGAGCAGAAACTTGCTAGCGACTTCAGGGTTTTCTGCACGTTGCCCCGAAGCTGAAGAAGCGTGATCTGACTCTGTCGCGTTTGACTGTACAACCTCGGCAGGGACCGTAACGGGGGGGCCAGGGGATTGTCCGTCAGCGCCTGGCAGTGAACGACGGCACAACAAACCCAGCTTCGGCCCGGGGCTGCCGACGCTCGTGCTCCACAAACGCCCCGCGAGCACGCGCGGCGCCTCTTCTTCAGCGACGAGGAGCACGGGCGCGGGGCCGATGCGCGCGCCCTCCAGCCGGGAGCGCTCGCGCAGCCGCAGAGCGGGAACGGGGAGCTCCGCTGGGTCGCCGCGAAATCACCCGTAGCCTGGCGGAGCGCTCGCGTGTGGCGGGCTCCGTTCCCGGAGGGGCCTCGCCCAGCGCCCAGGCGCATGCGCGCGCGCGGCCGTTTCAGAGGCACCCCCTCCCCCCGCCCCGCGGCGTGTGGTCAAACCTCGCTCACACAGCCGTTCTTTCTGGGTTACTCGTGTTCTGACTTCCTGCAATTTCTCACACGTGCTCAGTCAGTGTTTGCCCTGAAATCGCTCGCGGAACGCAGGCCCGGGTCCGGATACGAGCGGGTGGAGAACCCCTGGAGAAACAGGATCCCCACGCAGATCCAAGGGCCACAGCCCCGGGCGCGGGCTGGATGGAAGAGGAGGGCTCGGCCGGCCGCGAGGAACTCAGGGCTCCCAGCAAGGGCCACCGGACGGAGGCCGAGCCCGCGTCCTTGACGACTCCGCAGGTGGCGTTGCCCAGGGAGAGTCTTCATGACTGTCGTCTGTGCGGAATTCTGCGTGTGGGGGTGTTTGCGCCTTTGCACCCATTTTGTCGTCATTGTTTTTGAGTACGGCAGGCCGTGTGCAAGTCTGTATCTTTGCCTCTCGCACCTTCTCCTTAGATGACAGAAGAAAAAAAAAGGTGTTCTAAGGTATTTCGCTCTTGTGTTAATTTTTCCGAGGGTGGCAAGTAAATTTTTAAAAAATGAATGAAGCAATTTCTCACCTTTCCTTGGAGAACAGAGCCCTCTCCACCCCTCTGCACTGACCTCGCTCCCTGCCCTGCACATTTTTTTTTTTTAAGATTTTATTTATTTATTTGAGAGAGAGAATGAGATAGAGAGAGAGAGAGCATGAGAGGGGGGAGGGTCAGAGGGAGAAGCAGACTCCCCGCCGAGCAGGGAGCCCGATGCGGGACTCGATCCAGGGACTCCAGGATCACGACCTGAGCCGAAGGCAGTCGCTCAACCAACTGAGCCACCCAGGCGCTGCCCTGCACATTTGATAACGGCGTTCCCCTCTTTTTCAGATGGCGCCACACCCATCTTTTCTGCCTATCTCCTTCTATATTCCTACAGTTTGGGGGGGAAGTTTCCTTATTCATTCATTCATTCATTCATTCACTCATTCATTCAGTTTTATGCAGCTTTCCCTTCCTCCCTACTACTGGAAATGTTATAATACACACTTTGGAACTTGATCGTGAATTGACTGGCATTTCTCTGCCTTCTCAACTTGCCTCCCAAAGACCCAAGAAACACACGAGCATGGTGCCTCAGACCATAGCTACCCCTGGGGTCTGCACAGGAAGCCCCTGAGTCAGGAGGGGAGTCTCAGGACTTTCTGGCCAAACCACCCCTCACTGGCCAGTTCCCATTCCAGCTGGTCTGTTCTCATACAAGCACCTACCTTTCCCTTTACTCCACTGATTTCCAGCCGAAATCATGGGGTACATTTATTTTATAACCCCCACCATGGTGCGTGTAGTTACTATTCTGTTGGGTATTTTTACACACATCCCCAAGAAAACTTCAACTATTCCTAATAATCCTTGAACTATTTATTTTCTTCTGCAAGCAATATTTCTCGTGTCTTAGTATGAAATGAAACTGTGAATTACATAAAGTAATGGTAAAGAAGTTATTTCTTTAATGGCATATTTAGCTCTTGACATTAGGATACAGGTACATTTAGTGAAAATATATATACTCTAAATAAAATTTAAATTCTTGTGTTGTTTTACATCTTCTGGAGTACTTAACTGCAATGTTCTTCTTAGAGCAGGCCAGGAAATAAAACCCATATTGTCTATTATAATGCAACATAAAAATTCTTTGAAAAACATACTTCCTCCCTCTTGTTATTAACTGGAGAAATATAGAGAAAATGTCTCATTACTTGAGGGTGACAAATGCATTAAAAATCCATTAGTCTGACAAATAGCAGTTTTTTTTTCTGATAAATTAGAAGTTTCCAAATATGATGAAAGACATAATTTCATGGAAATTACATCATCTTAAAGCCAGCAGGCAATAATGGAATCATTTATTTTCTCATTTTATTCAACAAATAATTGTTGGTGTCTACTGCAGGCCAGATGCTGTGCTCAGTCTTGGGGATGAAACAGAGAACAAGCCCCAGGCCCAGCTTAACAGCCTTGTGGTGGGATTCCAGCAAGAAAACAGGTACAGTATGGCTTGTGGTAAGTATTCGGTTACAGGGCATACTGTGATCTGCAGAAGCACAAAGGAGGAAAGCATAAGCAAGATGTGGGGCCTGACCTCATGGGGAGAGCAAAGCGATTCCAGAGAAGGGTGTGGAAGGAGCATTTCATGCAGAAGGAATGTGTGGGAAACAGGAAATGGGTAATAGGGTGTTTGAGGAATGGGAGAAAGTTCAAGTGTTGGAGGGTGGACCAGATGCCCTGGCTGAAGGAAAGGATGGTTAGGAAGGTCAAGGCTGGAAAGGCCAAGGTCAAGGAGCAAGGGGCATCATTGAAGGGTGGCCGCTCCAGTCTGAGTTAGCCCTTGTCTGTTGGGCTGCTTTGAGTGGACTCCTTATGTGTGTGGTTTTGGACACCACTCACTTTCTGATGGGGGCCGTCAGAGTCTGGGGAATCCACCCCCTTGGCTCTTTCCTTTTGGGGATTTCCCATTCTTTGCCTATTCATGGTTTCCCAGCTTCCCTTTCCTCATCCCCAGTCAGAAACACTGTGGGGTTTTCCATATGCACCCCCCCCCACCTCATTGTGTGGGGGAGAGAGAGAGCCATCTATGCCACTCTGTTCATCTATTGATTACATTGATTTATCAAAACCCCAATTATAGGAGGTTTAGGTTTTAAATGTTACAACCAATGCTGTGAGGAACAACCACATGTGCATACACATTTGAACATGTGTCCAATTATTTTCTATTAGTGGAATTACCGGGTCAAATGAGTATGCAGTTTTAAGACTTACATGTAGTGCACAGGAATGCTTTTTCTCAGATTTTAATATTTTTTTGATCACACTTGGAACTACCATTCCTCTTAATATTTTCAAAAGTGGTAGCTGGAATGGTAACTTCCCATACATTTGATTTTTGTTTTCTCAAAGAGAGGTTGCATGTGTGTTTTTAGTTTTTAATTCTCTAATTACATCCTTTAAATATATTTCTATCATTTTTCTTATTTGAAAAAATCCTCTATATAATTAAGGTCATTGATACTTTGTATGATAGGATGCAAATCATTTCCCTGGTCTATCTGGCTTTTACTTATTCATGGCATTTTTTTTTTTAAGACAGAAGAACTTTTAACTTTCATGCAGTCAAATCTATCCTGGCTGAGAAACACTACCTCTGAATCACAAGGGTGGATGCTTTGGAGCCTGAGATACCAAAATACAAATCCTGCCTCTACCCCTTATTAGCTGTGGGCCTTTGGTGCACCACAAGACCTTCTAGAGCCACCAGTCTCTCGTCCCATAAAATACTCCTAGCAATGCCCAACCTTTTAGGACCACTAACAGACTGTGTGGGATAATGCATGGAGAATACTTATTCTAGAGCTGGAACATGCTAAATGTGCAGCAAACAGTAGCTACTACTGTTCTTTCTATGGTTATGAGTATTTTCTGTCGTATCTTCTTTTCCATGCCAGAGTTCTTTCCACACCAAGGTTACATAAGTATTTACCTACATTTTATTTTGTTTTTTAACATATTTTATTTTTTTACCTACATTTTCTTTAAATGAATCTTTGTTTTTATATTCTAACCCTCCCCCATTAACTTTATCAAACCTTTATCTTGTATTATCTTCAATTGTTGAAGACATTCACATGCTTTCGGTTATTGTAACTTTTAATGGATGTTTTAATATTGGCAACTAACACCCTTTCCCCCTCATTTATTCAAATCCTTTTTACTACACTTTCTTTCAAGGAACTTCACGACTTTTTTTTTTTTTTTAATCTCTATTGGTATTTTTGTTGGGCTGGCAAAAAGTATTTCGGAAATTAATTTTCAGGCTTTCAATCCAGGAACATGGTGTGTCTCTCCCTTTGTAAAGTTTCTTTCATGACTCTCAGTGAAGTTTTGAGTTTTTTAAAAAAAATTTTACACATTGCCCTGCACACTGCTAATGAGGCCAGTTTCTAGTAATTTTACACTGATTACTATTATATATCAGATCTGCTCATTATGTGCTCTCATTTTTCCTGGAATTTAAGAAAGTACATACACTCCTATCTGCAAATATTGATTTTTACATTTTTCTCTTTTAATATCATCTCATTATCAGAAACACAATGCTAAATAGGTGTGATGTTAGCAGGCATTACTTCTTCCCAACTTAAAGGAAAATAATCCTCTCATTTCTCTTTTAAGTCTAAGATAGACATTATTTTGAAATATTCTTTATAGTATTCACTCTGTTCTTATTGAAGTTATAGAGACTTTTAAAAATTGGGAATGGATAGGGAATTTTTAAATCCATTTTAGCATGTATTAAGATGATCGTGTGGTTTATCTCCTTTGATCTATCCATATGGTAACTTATTTTAATATATTTTATGCTCTACAAACCCTGGGTTTCTGGAATTAACCCCATTTGGCCTTAATAAACTATTTTTGTAATAATTGTTTATTTCTAGCATATAAGGACCTTAGAAGTCACCACTCCATTCTAACTGCAAGTAAGAAATCTAAACAAGAGGAAAAATCAGCAACTCTTCCTAGAGCCATAAGAGAAGTGAGGGCACAGGCAAACGAATGCCCCCAAAATTGAAGAGAGAGACAGGTGGATACAGAGAATCACAACTCAGCAGAGCAGAAACCCACCAGCTGCAACAGGAAAATCTGAACTGTAATTGAATTAGTAGAGGCTCAGTGTGGACAAGTCTGAGAGTTAAAAATGCCGGAAGGACTCAATTACAGAGGGCCCCCACACTTCTGTGAGTTTACCTCCGGGAGTCCTTCCAGGCCTTCACAGAGAGTATCACAGAAAAATTCTCTACCGCTTCCAACAGGCCAGGGAAAAAAACATTTCGAGATAGGCCAGAGCATTCTGTTCTTCTTAACAAGGCCTGCCCTCAGGAGAAACTGTTTAACCAGATTCTAAGCTGCTGGGGTTTTTATCAAAGCCTAACCTACCTGGGAGGAGAGAAATACCCAACTCCAGCCAGCTCTAGACTTCTACGTGGGGGAAAGGAAATACAAATCCACAATCCCTTTGGGCCATCCTGTCCCACAAAATGTTGGGGAATGTGAAAAGCATGAGTGAAGTTCACAGTTCAGGGGTGCAGGCTCACTAACAGCCCTAATCAGAGGCCTATAGAACACTTCTCTCCTCTCACACCTTACTGCTACATTACTAAAGGCCTATTTACCACAGTTACTTTTCTCTATTGCATAAAACAGATCATGTCCACCTTTGAACAAAAAATTACAAGGCATACTAAAAGGCAAATCCAGCTTGAAGAGAAGAAGCATCAGAAATAGAGTCAGAGATAGTAGGAATGTTGGAACTCATCAGATCAGAATTTTTTTAAAACTATGATTAATATGCTAACAGCTTTAATGGAAAAAGGAGGCAACACATGGATAATGTAGGCGTAGAGATGGAAATTCTAAGAAAGAACAGAAAAGAAACACTAAAGATAAAAAACACTGTGATAGAAATGGAGAATGTCCTTGATGGGGTCATTAGTAGACTGGACATGGCTGAGGAAAGAATCTCTGAGGTTGAGGATATGACGTGGAAAATTCTAAAATGGAAAAGCAAATAGAAAAAAAATCCTGAAAAAAACCAGAATGTCCAAGAACTGTAAGATACTTACAGAAAGCATAACATATGTGTGATGAGAATATCAGAAGGGAAAGACAGAAAGAAACAGAAACAATATCTGAAGCAGTCATGACTGAGATATTCCCCCAAAATAATGTCAAACACTGAACTACAGATCTAGGAAACTTGGAGAACAGCAAGCAGGATAAGTGCAACCTCTGCCCCACAAACCCCACTCCCCCCACCAGCAATAAACAAGCAAACAACAACAATTTTAGGGGGCATATAATATGCCCCCAGTATCTAGGCATATTATATCCAAACTGCAGAAAATTAAAGATAAAAAGAGGGAAAAAAATGTCTTGCCTATAGAGGAGCAAATATAACAATTACACCTGACTTTTCAGAAACCATGTAAGCAAAAAGAGAGTAAAGGGAAATATTAGAAGTGTTGAGAGAAAAAAACCACCAACCTAGAATTCTGTACCCTGAGATATTATTCTTTAAAGGCAAAGGCAAAACAAAGACTTTCTCAGACAAGCAAAGATTGAGGGAATTTATTGCCAGTAGACTTGCCTTATAAGAAAAGTTAAAGGGGCGCCTGGGTGGCTCAGTTGGTTAAGTGACTGCCTTCAGCTCAGGTCATGATCCTGGAGTCCCTGGATCGAGTCCCGCATCGGGCTCCCTGCTCGTCAGGGAGTCTGCTTCTCCCTCTGACCCTCCCCCCTCTCATGTGCTCTCTCTCTCATTCTCTCTCTGTCAAATAAATAAATAAAATCTTGAAAAAGAAAAAAAAAAAAGTTAAAAGACATTCTTTAGAGAGAAGGTCAGAAACTTGGATCTACCTAAAGAAAAGAAGAGTATCCAATAATGAATAAAGACAAAATAACAACTTCTTTTTCTTATTCTTAATTGATCTAACAGATTACAGTTTGCTCAAAATAACAAGAGCAACCATGTATTTGATTATGTATGCTTATGTACACATATATACTTATGTATGCTTATATCTAAGTAAAATGAATGACAGCAATGATACAAAGGATGGGAGGGAGAAATTAGAAATATTTTGTTATTATAAAGTACTTACACACCCATGAAGTGGTATCATGTTATTTGAAAGTGGACTTGGATTATTTTTTTTTTAAGATTTTATTTTTTTATTTGAGACAGAGAGAGAGTGAGAGAGCACAAGGTGGGGGAGGGGATAGTGGGAGAGGGAGAAGCAGACTCCCCACTGAGCAGGGAACTGGATGAGGGGCTTGATCTCAGGACCCTGAGATCATGACCTGAGCCAAAGGTAGATGCTTAACTGACAGAGCCACCCAGGCACCCCAAGGATTAGTTATAAATGTACATTTCAAACTCTCAGACAACCACTAAAAAAAGTAAAAAAAAAAAAAAAAAAGAAGAAGAATTGATATGCTAAGAAAGGAGAAAATGAAATCACATAAAATGTTCAACTAAAACAAAAGACAGAAAAAAGAGTAAATGACAAAGGTAGGAACAAAGGGCAAATGCAAAAAATAGAAAAACCATAATGAATATGGTAGATATTAATCCAACTGTATCAATAATCACCTTGAACATATATGGTTTAACTATACCACTTAAAAGAGATTGTCAGAGAGGATAAAAAAAAAGCCCACTTTAAATATAAGGACATGTATAGATCAAAATTAAAGGGATGAGGAAAGATATATCATGCTAACACTACTGAAAAGGAAACAGGAGTAGCTATATTAATTTTAGACAGAGCTGACTTCAGAGTTTTGAGGGATAAGGAGGGGCATTACATAATGACAAAGGGTTTAACTGTTAACAATCCTTAACATGTATGCACCCAACAACAGAGTCTCAAAATACATGAGGCATAAACTGATAAAACTAGAGAAATAGATGAATCTACTATTATAGTTGGAGACTTTAACATTTTTCTATCAGAAACGGACAGATCCAACATGCAGAAAATCAGTAAGGACGTTTTTGAACTTAAGAGCACAATTAATCAACTAGATATAATTGACATCTACAGATTACATCATCCAACAAGAGCATATTACACATTCTTCTCAAGTTCACGGGGAAAGCTTACCAAGTTAGAACACATTCTGGGTCATAAAATACACCTTAACAAACTTAAGAGAATAGGAATCATACATTATCTACTCTCAGACCACAATGGAATTAAACCAGACATTAATAATAGAAAGATAGCTGGACAATCTCTAAATACTTGGAGATTAAGCATTACATTTCTAAATAACACATGGGTCAAAGAAGAAATCCCAAGAGCAATTAAAAATAATTTTAAATGAAAAGGAAAACATCAAAATTTGTGGAATATGCTGAAAGGAGTGCTTAGAGGGTAATTTATAGCATATATGTGGGATAAATCCCAGGTATATATAAGCCTGGCTCAACATCTGAAAATCAATTAATGGAATCTGCCACAGCAATAAGCTAAAAAAGAAAAATCAATCACAGCAATAGATGCAGAAAAAGAATTTGACAAAATCCAATACACATTAATGATAAAAACTCTCAGTAAACTATGAATAGAAAGAACTTTCTCTACTTGATAAAGAATATTTACAAAAAAGCTACAGCTAACATCATACTTAATGGTAAGAAGCCCAAAGTTTTTCTACTATGATGGGAACAACACAAGGATATGACCTCTTACCACTGCTTTTCAACATTATACTGGAAATTATAGCTAATTCAGTAAGACAAGAAAAGGAAATAAGAGGTATACAGACATGATAGTCTGTATTTTTTCACAGATGACATGATCATCTATGTAGAAAACCCAAAAGAATACACACACCAAAAAATGCCTGGAACTAATAAGCAGTTATAGCAAGGTTGCAGACTACAAGGTTAAATTGCTTTCCCACATACCAGTAATGAACAAGCCAAAATTTGAAAAAAAAAAAACAAAAAGAAAAAAACTTTACCATTTCCATTAATGCCACTAAAAAAAGAAATAGGTATAAATCTAAAAAAATATGTACAACACCTATATGAGAAAAATTATAAAATTGTAATGAGAGGTATCCAAGGAGAACTTAAAAAATGGAGACATAGTCTGTGTTTGTACATTAGAAAACTCAATATCGTCAAGATGTCAGTTTCCCACCTTTATCTATAGAGTCAACGCAGTGTGAATCAAAATCCCAGCAAGTTATTTTGTGTCTGTGGACACATCAGTTCTAACATTCATACAGAGAGGCAAAAGATAGAAAGCCAACTGAGTATTAACGGAGAAGAACAAAGTCAGAGGAATGGCACTTACCTGACTTCAAAACTTGCCATAGAGCTACAGTAATCAAGATAGTGTGGTATTTGTGAAAGAATAGACAAGTACATCGATGGAATAGAACAGAGATCCCAGAAATAGACCCATAAATACAGTCAACTGACCTTTGAGAAGGAGTAAAGGCAAGATATAGTGGAACAAAGATAGTCTTTTCAACAAATGGTGCTGGAGCAACTGGACAGACTTCATGCCTTTCACAAAGTTAACGCAAATGGATCACAGACCTGAATGTAAAATGCAAAACTCTAAGACTTCTAGAAGATAACATGGGAGAATACCTCAGTGACCTTGGGTGTGGAGACAACTTTTTGGATACAACACCAAGGACATGATCCATGAAAGAAATAACTGATAAGGTACATGTTATTAAAATTAAAAATTTATGCTCTGTGAACAACTATATGAAGAGAAAGAGAAGATTAGCCACAGACTGGAAAAAAATATATGCAAAAGACTCATGTGATAAAGGGCTGTTGTCTAAAATACACAAAGAATACTTAAAACAGTGAGAAAACAAATAATGTGTTCTAAAAAATGGGCAAAAGACCAGAATAAATACCTCACTAAAGACGACACACAGATGACAAGTCAACATATGAAAAGATTTCAACATCATATATCACTAGGGAACTGCAAATTAAAACAACATAAGATACAACTACACACCTACTGGAATGACCCAAATCTGGAACACTGACAATGCCAAATGCCGATGAAGATGTGGATTCATCATTTGGGCAGGGGAAGGAAAATGGTACAGCCACTTTAGAAGATAGTTTGGTGGTTTCTTACAAAACTAAACATACTCTTAACATACACTCCAGCAATGGTGCTTTTTGGTATTTACCCAAAGGAGCTGAAAACTTATATCCATACAAAACCTGCACATGGATATTTAGAGAAGCTTTATTCTTCATTGCCAAAACTTGGATGCAATGAAGATGCTCTTCATTAGGTGAACAGATAAATAAACTATGGTACATCCAGACAATGGAATATTATTCAGCACTAAAAAGAATGAGCTATTAAGCCATGAAAACGCATTGAGGAGACTCAAAAGTAGATTACTAAGTGAAAGAAGCCAAACTGATAAGGCCCCATAGTGTATGATACCAACCAGAGGACATTCAGGAAAAGCCAAAAACTATGGAGACACTAAAAATGTCAGTGGTCTTGTTGTTGGTGTATAGGAATGCCACTGATTTCTGTGCCTTGATTTTATATCCTGCCAATTTACTGAATTCCTGTATGAGTTTTAGCAGTTTTGGGGTGGAGTCTTTTGGGTTTTCCACATAAAGTATCATATCATCTGCAAACAGTGAGAGTTTGAATTCTTCTTTGCCGATTCAGATGCCTTTGATGTCTTTTTGTTGTCTGATTGCTGTGGCTAGGACTTCCAATACTATGTTGAATAGCAGTGGTGATAGTGGACATCCCTGCTGTGTTCCTGACCTTAAGGGGAAAGCTCTCAGTTTTTCCCCATTGACAATGATATTTGCTGTGGGTTTTTCATAGATGGCTTTTATGATATTGAGGTATGTACCCTCTATCCCTATACTCTGAAGAGTTTTGATCAAGAAAGAATGCTGTACTTTGTCAAATGCTTTTTCTGCATCTATTGAGAGAATCATATGGTTCTTGTTCTTTCTTTTATTAATGTATTGTATCCCATTGATTGATTTGCAGATGTTGAACCAACCTTGCAGCCCAGGGATAAATCCCACTTGGTCATGGTGAATAATCCTTTTAATGTACTGTTGGATCCTATTGGCTAGTATTTTGATGAGAATTTTTGCATCCATGTTCATCAAGGATATTGGTCTGTAATTCTCCTTTTTGATGGGGTCTTTGTCTGGTTTTGGGATCAAGGTAATGGTGGCCTCATAAAACGAGTTTAGAAGTTTTCCTTCCATTTATTTTTTTGGAACAGTTTCAGAAGAATAGGTATTAATTCTTCTTGAAATATTTGGTAGAATTCCCCTGGGAAGCCATCTGGCCCTGGGCTTTTGTTTGTTGGGAGATTTTTGATGACTGCTTCAATTTCCTTAGTGGTTATAGGTCTGTTCAGGTTTTCTATTTCTTCCTGGTTCAGTTTTGGTAGTTGATACATCTCTAGGAATGAATCCATTTCTTCCAGGTTATCTAATTTGCTGGCATAGAGTTGCTCAGAATATGTTCTTATAATTGTTTGTATTTCTTTGGTGTTGGTTGTGATCTCTCCTCTTTCATTCATAATTTTATTTCTTTTGCACAGCAAAAGAAACAGTCAACAAAACCAAAAGATGACAGATTGGGAGAAAATATTTGCAAATGACATATCAGATAAAGGGCTAGTATCCAAAATCTATAAAGAACTTATCAAACTCAACACCCAAAGAACAAATGATCCAATCAAGAGAGGGGCAGAAGACATGAACAGACATTTTTCCAAAGAAGACATCCAGATGGCCAATAGACACATGAAAAAGTGCTCAACATCGCTCGGCATCAGGAAAATCCAAATCAAGACCTCAATGAGATACCACCTCACACCAGTCAGAATGACTAAACTTAACAAGTCAGGAAATGACAGATGTTGGCGGGGATGTGGAGGAAGGGGAGCCCTCCTACACTGTTAGTGGGAATGCAAGCTGGTGCAGCCACTCTGGAAAACAGTATGGAGGTTCCTCAAAAAGTTGAAAATAGAGCTACCATATGATCCAGCAATTGCACTACTGGGTATTTACCCCAAAGATACAAATGTAGAGATCCGAAGGGGTACGTGCACCCCGGTGTTTATAGCAGCAATGTCCAGAATAGCCAAACTGTGGAAAGAGCCAAGATGTCCATCGACAGATGAATGGATAAAGGAGAAGTGGTATATATACACAATGGAATATTATGCAGCCATCAAAAGGAATGAAAGCTTGCCATTTGCAATGACGCAGATGGAACTGGAGGGTATTATGCTGAGTGAAATAAGTCAATCAGAGAAAGACATGTATCATATGACCTCACTGATATGAGGAATTCTTAATCTCAGGAAACAAACTGAGTGTTGCTGGAGTGGTGGGGTGTGGGAGGGATAGGGTGGCTGGGTGATAGACATTGGGGAGGGTATGTGCTATGGTGAGTGCTATGAATTGTGTAAGACTGTTGAATCACAGACCTGTACCTCTGAAACAAATAATACATTATATGTTAAAGAAAAAAAAAAGATAGCAGGAAGGGAAAAGTGAAGGGGGGAAGGTTGGAGGGGGAGACGAACCATGAGAGACTATGGACTCTGAGAAACAAATTGAGGGTTCTAGAGGAGAAGGGGGGTGGGGGGAATGGGTTAGCCTGGTGATGGGTATTAAAGAGGGCACGTACTGAGTGGAGAACTGGGTGTTATATGCAAACAATGAATCATGGAACACTACATCAAAAACTAATGATGTAATGTATAGTGAGTAACAGAACATAATAAAAAAAAATAAAAAGGTCAGTGGTTCTGAGGGCTGAGGAGAGGGAGGGAAGAACAGGCAAAGGACAGAGGATTCTTAGGCAGTGGACATATAATGGTGGATACGTGTCATTATACAATTGTCCAAACCCACAGAATGTAGAACACCAATAATGAACCCTGATGTAAACTACTTCAGACAATGAGTCAGTGTGGGTTCACAGATTGTCACAAATGTACCACCGTGGTGTGGGATGTAGTTAGTGGGGGAGACTGTGCATGTGTGGGGATGGGGATATATGGGAAATTTCTGTACTTTCAATTTTGCTGTAAGCCTAAAATTGTTCTAAAAATTAAAATTAATTAAAAACCCTCTTATTCGGGGCACCTGGGTGGCTCAGTCGTTAAGTGTCTGCCTTCGGCTCAGGTCACGATCCCAGGGTCCTGGGATCGAGCCCCGCATCGGGCTCCCTGCTCCGCGGGAAGCCTGCTTCTCCCTCTCCCACTCCCCCTGCTTGTGTTCCCTCTCTCACTGTGTCTCTCTCTGTCAAATAAATAAATAAAATCTTTAAGAAAAAAAAAAACCCTCTTATTCAACTCATTTAATGTGTCTATTAGTTTCTAAATTCCTTCCTCAATGCTCTCCTTTTTTGTGGAGTTTGCATTTCACTTCTGCATCTCACATCTGCATCCACAACCCACACTGCCATTTGGAGGGTAAGGACTATGTTTTGAGCATAGAGCCACGTATGTAAAGTATTTCCTGAACAAGTACATTAATGAATTCAAGGGAATTGATTTAACCCAGGACGGTCCTGCTCAGGCACGGATACAGGAGAGATCTAAAAGGGAAAGTGGAAGCTGTAGTACCCTGGGATAGGTGGGGATTTATTTATTTCCTCGGTAAGTGACATACCAGTCTTTGGCTGCTTTACTGAAAAGTTCCAGGCTGCCCTTGTCTTGCCACACTTCAAATTCTTTTGGAATGATTTCCAAGACCTGGTGACTGGTAGTTACATATTGAGGTTGCAGATTTCCTGGACACCTTCAATGATCAAATGAAATTGTTTTTAAAAGCTATAGGGTGACAACTTGGGGCTAGAACTTACAACCCTAAGATCAAGAGTTGTATGCTCCACTGACTGAGCCAGCTAGGCGCCCCCAATCTCACAAATTTAATATTGAACAAAAGAAGCTGGACACAAAAGCAAACATTTATATATGTATGGATCCACCATATAAAGTTCCCAAGGTGGCAAAACTAATGTTTGATGTTAATAGGCAAAGAAGTAGAAACAACCCAAATGTCCATCATCTGATGGACGGGTAAGTAAATGTGGTATATCCATACAATGGAGTATCACGTGGTGATAAACAAGAGGGAGTACCAATAGATGCTTCACCATCCACAAACCTTGAAAACATCTTGCTAAGTGAAAGATGCCCGTTGCAAAGTACCACATATTGTAGGGTTCCATTTATATGAAATGCCCAGAATAGGCAAATCCATTGAGACAGAAAATGGTTTTCTAGGTCAGGGAGGGCTGGGAAGAAATGGGGAATAATAGCCAATGGATACCGAATTTGGGGGGTGGGTAATCAAAATGTTCTAAAACTGATTATGATGATGATCACATGACTCTGAATCCAACAATGGGTGAATTGTAGGGCATGTGAAATGTATCTCTATAAAGCTATTATTTAAAAAAAATAGAGAGGGCATTGTAAATAAAGTTAAAAGCCTCAGTTCCAGAGTGGGACTTTATAAAGACAGGTCTTCCACTCAGAAACGCCAAAGTCAAAAAGTTCATTTATATCAAATTTGCATATATAAGTACTAGTTTTTTATTAATGTTGTGGGGTTTTTAAATTTTTCTGAATATATGCATGGGATTAACATGTACATGTTTTAAACAGATGAGTGTGTTGGTGTCCATATTAAAAAGATCTTCAGTTCATTAAAAAAAAAAAAAGGAGGAGGAGGGGGAAAGGGAGGAGGAGGAGATAAGCTTGGATGTCTACAGGGAGAGCGAGCAGGGTGTGGTGGCTAAAGGTGTCTCAGATCTGTACGACTCCTGGAAGAAATCTGCTAGAGAATATCTGCCTGTGTTGGGTGTTGAAGCAAGACTGTGGCTACTTTGAAACTATTCAACCATTGACATTTGAAATCGAAATGAAAAGTTTAGAGTTGCTTTGAATCTGCCTGCCCAGTAGACTCTTCTGTCATCAAGCTGACATTTCAAGTGTCCTCATTCTCCTTCTGATTACTTGGGGCAGCAACCAGGGGCATGCACAGAGGTTGAGGACAAGAACTTGGAATTTTTAAATTGGAAAAATTTTTTTTATTTTAATTGAAATATAGTTGGCATACTAAAATTTTAAGGACAGCGTTCAAGAAATATCAAAAGAAAAGTAGCTTTGGGGGGAAGATTATGAAAAATCTGGCTGGCCTTTTCAGTCTATGGGGTAGGGGTAGGGCGGCGGGGGGCGGGGAGGGAATGGTTTCCATTCCAGGGATGGTGCAATTCCTGAGAAAAGTCCCTGATTTCTTTCACCTCTGGCTCGCCTGGACTCCCTGGCCGGCTAGAGCGCAGGCGGCGCACGGTGCAGGCACCCCGCACGGGGGTGCTGTCGGCACGGGCTGCGGGGACGCGACAGGGAGCCCCAAGGCCGAGAAGCCTCCAGGCACATGCCAGGTGTCACCGGGCGGGGCTGGGGCTGCAGGTGCAGAGTGCCGCCGCCCGGCAGGTGGCGGAGCGGGCAGGGCGGCGGCGAAGGAGCACTTGCAATGGGGAGTAGGCGCGGGGAGAGGTGCGGGGAGCCATAAGCCGTGGTGAAAGGGGTGGCGCTGCGCTCCGAGGGCGCGATGGACGGGCCGTGCGGTGCGCCGGGTGGGTCCCCGCGGGGCAATGGCAGCGTGCTGCTCAATGCCTCTCAGTGGGCGCCCGGCGGCGGGGAGGGCGCGCGGCCGCGACCCTCGTGGGGGGCCTGCACGCTCGCCTTCATCCTCATCTTCACCATCGTGGTGGACATCCTGGGCAACCTCCTGGTCATCCTGTCCGTGTATCGGAACAAGAAGCTGAGGAACGCAGGTAGGGGCTCCCGGGGCCGGGCAGCCCCCAACGTTCACCCGGCGGCCGCCTCCCCCGCTTTCCGGGGCCACTTTCCAGAACACAACCCCCTCCTCAGCTGTCAATTAGCTTTTTCTAAAAAAGCGACTTCTTTCTTAAAAAAACCTGGGAACTTTGAGTTCTTTTTCCCACCAGAGGGAGAAGACTGTGAGTTTACTTTTCCTTTAACCTGCCTGTGTAAGTTTTTTTTTTCTTTCTCTCCCTCCTCCCCACCCCCCACAATGAAACTAGGAGTCTTAAGTCCCTAAGGGATAGAACACTTTGCCAGAGTCAGGTTCTCTTTATTTTAGGGGAAAACCTCACTGTACAATGATCAGTTTCTGAGGTTTATTGGCTTGACAGACATCAGATACAGGTTGCAGAAAGTTCAAGAAGTCTTTCAAATCAGATCAGTGAACTTACCAACTGCTTGCTTTTGCATATAATTTTCCCCCCAACTTGGTTAAAATAGGAGAAAATAATCAAGCCTGTGAAATGAGAAGCTTTACTTTAGTTTTGTTGTCAGGAGTAGTTTTCAGTTTTTAGCGTGCAATTTAAAAGATTCCCAAGGCTCCTAAACATGATTATTACTCCTCCAAGTTAAACAAGTTTCCATTTTAAAATAGAAATGCTACAGTAAAGAGTATATTTTCCTATAATATACTACTAAAACTAATTTTGTGTTTGAATTAAACTTGCTTTATCCTCCAAGCAATGAATTGAAATTGGTTTCTCTTGGGTGGGAGGCCAGGGATGATTTTCCATAGGACACTGGATGTTCAGATCTTTAAGAGATGATTAGATGCCTAGTTATTTAGAAGCTGACATTTTGGAGGTGGGGGCGATGAGGAGGAGGAACCATGCACTCCTATGTTTGTCAAAAGCATTATTTTTGTTCTAATAAGGTAGTTAGTTGATCAATGCTGTGATTTTTCTTTAGCTTTCTCCCAAGAGGGCCTCCCTTTTCATTTTAATGCTTGGGACAGTGAGTAGCTTAAGAAGTAACTTCATTGTCACCTGATAACATGAACTGAATTTGAGTTAGTCCATTTAATAACCTCATTTCATATATGATTGGCTTAAACTAGAGGAATTCTGCCTTCAAGAAGAAGCTCTTTGAAGAAACATAGGCAGTAAGCTCCTTGACAGTCTGTGTGATGAGTTTTTAAATCTGACACCAAAAGCCAAAACAACAAAAGCAAAAATAAAGAAGTGGGACTACATCAAACTAAAAAGTTTCTGCACAGGAAAGGAAACCATCCACAAAATGAAAAGGCAACCTGCTGAGTGGGAGGAGATATTTGCAAATCATATTTGATAAGGGGCTAATATTTAAAATATATACAGAAGTCACACACCTCAGCAGCAAAAAAAAAAAAATCTGATTTAAAAATGGGCAGAAGATCTGAATAGACCTTTTTTTTGAGAGAGAGAGAGAGGGGAGAGAGTGAGCTTGAATGTGGGGAGGAGTGGAGGGAGAGAGAGAGAATCCTCAAGCAGACTCCCTGCTTGAGTGCAGAGGACTCAGGGGCTCAATCCCAGGACCCTGAGATCAGGACCCAAGCCGAAATCAAGAGTTGGCCACTCAACCAACTGAGCCACCGAGGCGCCCCTGAATAGACATTTTTTTTTTAAGACATCCAGATGGCCAACAGGTACATGACAAGATGCTCAACATCACTCATCATCAGGGAAATGCAAATCAAAACCATAATGAGCTATCGCCTCACACCCATCAGATTGCTATTATCAAAAAGAAGAAATAACAAGTGTTGGTGAGGATGTGGAGAAAAGGGACCCCTATGCACTGTTGTAAATTGTTGGAATGCAAACTGCTGCAGCCACTGTGGAACAATATGGAGGTTCCTCAAAAAATTAAAAACAGGAGACTACCCTATGATCCAGGAGTTCCACTTCTAGGTATTTATTCAAAGAAAACAAAAACACTATCTCAAAAAGATATCTGCACCCCCATGTTCACTGTAGCATTATCTACAGTAGTCAAGATACAGAAACAGCCTAAGTGTCCATCAACAGTTGAATGGATAAAGAAAATGTTAATATATATATATACACACACTCACATACATATATGAACACACACATATACATACATATATAAAGAAGTTATATATATACATGAATGAAATCTTGCCATTTGTGACAACACAGATAGACCTTGAGGGCATTTTTATGCTAAGTGAAATCAGTCAGAGGGAGACCAATACCATATAATCTTAGATGTGGAATCTAAGAAATAAAAAATAGAAAAACAAGCTCATAGATATAGATGGATGAAATGGGTGAGTTGGTTTTGCTTTTGGTCTAGTTTAAACACATTGGGTGAAAAAAAGAAAAAGAAAAAGAAGGTATGAGAGAACACAGTGCTAGGAGCATGGTATAAGAATTATCTGTCTTGGGGCGCCTGGCCGTCTCAGTGGGTAGAGCATGCGACTATTGATCTTGGGGTTGTGAGTTCGAGCCCCATGATGAGTGGAGAGACTACTTAAAATCTTAAAAAAAAAAAAAAGAATTATCTGTCTCATTCCCAGGAGCGAAGCTGTGGGGAAAGCCTGCTTTTTCATCATGGCTGATTTCTTGCCAGTCTCCACTGTACCTTCTATCTCTGGGGTCCGGGAGAGCTGGCTGTTATGACAGGTTAATCTGCTTTGCAATCTCCATGTTGCATTACCGCTTATTTTAATTCCTTAGATTAGGATTTGATAATAGGATTTTTGCTTTGACCTGTCTGATGCATTCCTTTGTTCCCTTGTAAAAACAAACAAAAAAGAGGCTCCTTCCCTTCTGGCACTAAAAGCAGTTTTCTGTGGGCCAGACACAGTTCTGAAGGCTATGTTAACTGAATTCTTGGGGAAGCCCTGTGGTGGGAAATGCCACCGTGAGCCTCTTCACAAAGGAGGAACTGAGGACACAGATTGGTCCTGCATCCCCTAAGTGGTGGAGCAGGGTAGAAAATACACAGAGCTTGCCCCTAGAGCTCATTCTGCTCTGTTAGTAGCAACAATTGCAGCACTTGGAAAGTTTGAATCTTGCAGGAACTTTCATTTTAAAAAAATATTCACATGCCCCAAATAATTCTACTTCTTCTGTTTCATGAAAAAGAATGATAAAAAGTGCACCTTCCACACTACTGTGTATTTTGTATTCTGTTACGTGTTAAGCAATTTTTCAGCAGGGCAGTCTATAAAATGCCTTTCTGTAGCTAATGGGAGACTTGGAGTGAGCTTTAGTTTGTGAAGCTTTTGAGCTTTCATATTTGTATAATTGGGACTTTTTATTCAGACGTACCACTGTTCCAATTCAAACCATGTGAGGCTTTCTAGAATGGATGGTAATTTGAAACAGGGAGAGAAATAGCTGATTCCAATGAGTTTTGGGATGGTTATCGAAAGTTCTTATGATTGTTCAATCCTTCCCTTTCAGTTAAATTATTGTGTTGGCATTAGGGATAAAAGATGCAAAGAAGAGAATAGAAGAAATGAGATAAGGAAATAAGAATGCTAAGTCATCTTAAGCTTTGAAATTTCTTTTGGAGATCTGGCATAATGGTAGATTATGGTGATCCAAGCCTCTATCTTGCACGTGTCAAATACAGAAAATATCTATTTTCTTAGCCTCGCACATATGGGAAAAGATACTTTGCATATGGAAAATGATGCATATTTTGAAAAGGACAAAGTGGGTAATGTTATGTGCTCTTTTTTCCTAGGTATACCTAACAAAGGTATGTTAAAAAAAACTTTAATTATTTTTAAAGATTTTATTTATTTGTCAGAGAGAGAGAGAGAGCACAACCAGGGGGAGCAGAGGCAGAGGGAGAAGCAGGCTTCCTGCGGAGCAGGGAGCCCGATGCGGGACGCGATCCCAGGACCCTGGGATCGTGACCTGAGCCGAAGGCAGACGCTTAACTGACTGAGCCACCCAGGTGTCCCAAAAACAACTTTAATTTTTTAAAAAGATTTATTTATTTATTTTAGAGAGAGAGCCAGAGAGTGTGCGTGGGGAGGGGCAGAGGGAGAGGGAAAGAGAGAATCTCAAGCAGACTCCCCACTGAGCATGGAGCCTGAAGTGGGGCTGGACACAGGCCTCAATCCCAGGATCCTGAGATCATGACCTGAGCCGAAATCAAGAGTCAGACGCTTAACAGCCTGAGCCACCCAGGCGCTCCCAAACAACCTATTTTGTTGTTGTTGAAATCTGTTAAAAACAATTGAACTGTAGACTTATGATTTGTATACTTTTCTCTATGTACATCATGCTTAACTAAAACTTTTACTAAAAAAATAAAGCAGGAGTACAATAATATCTTGTCTATTCAAAATTCAATTATCTGGCAATCGAACCTATCTAGAATACAGCCAATAAATGAAAATAAGCAAAAATAACAGGCTTTCTCCCATAGCTGATTTGTTTGTAGAGTACCCTACAGAGTGAGGCTAGTGTCCAGATTGTCATAAATTAGGGGGATGACTGACACATTTAAAGGAACAGCACATGTAGCAAACAACATGGGTTGAAATAGACTCATTAAAAGGAGGTCTGAAAAACAAGCACAACCTTTGGGAGGCAAGTTGTAAAGCAAATAACTGCTCACAATTAACTGCTCCTGAAAACACATAGTCCAATAATGTATTTATTAATTGTGATCCTGAGCACTCAAGGAAAGGTCCAGTCACATCCAGTGTGTTCTTTTTAAGAAGACAGGGCCATAAGATTTTAGAAAGTTACCTATCTAAAGTAGTTTATTATTTTTAAATCTGGTACGCAGTGGGGTAGACTCTCAGTATTGTAAAAAAAGAAAATAAAATAAAAAGTTCCCCAGAATGACCATAAGACTGGAGCATCAGCACTGTGTTACGTGCTTGATTGTGATTCTTGTTAGCTGCAAAAATGCTTGCAATTGTTTCTTTCAGGCCTACACTGAATGTTCTCTCTCTCCATCCTGCATTTCTACTCAGAGAAGCTACAAAGAGTATGGAGAGAACATGGACTTAGGGTCTCAGAGATCTGAAGGGATACCCCAGGGCTATTTTTAAGATGTTACAGTCTCAGGCATGCTTGCCTACTGAAAAAAGGCTGTTTTTAAATTGAGGCATAACACAGTCAAGTGCACAAAACAAAGACCCTGCTTGATGTATTTTTCCTTATGTATGTACACGCGACCATCACTTCTGAGAAATGAAATGAGGCTGTTGGTAGATGGTAGTATTATTATTCACAACTTGAATAAGAACTTATGCCCAGTCTAAGTACTGGAAACCACCCATGTCCATTTTTCTCTTTTACCAACCGCAAGCAGATGGTTGTCTGTATTGAACTTGGCTCTTTCTCTCTCTGTAGCCACTGCTCGATACTAAAGGAAGAGGCTCACTGCCTTCTCCATGACCCATGGCCACTCTCACCATCAGTTCACCAGTATAGCCTGGAGCCTGGAGTACTGGTAAACTGATGGTGAGAGTGGCCATGGGTCATGGAGTGGTGTGGAAGGGACAGAATAATAATACTACCATCTACCAACAGCCTCATTTCATTTCTCAGAAGTGATGGTCACGTGTACATACATAAGGAAAAATACATCAAGCAGGGTCTTTGTTTTGTGCACTTGACTGGAACAAGGTCCCAGTGAGTGTCTTCATAGCTGCCTTGACTGAGCCCATCGCCATTCTGTTCACCGTATCCTGGCTTTCATTTTTTCTTTGCTCTCTTTCCTTCTTGTCCTTTGCCTTTTCTTTTCTTCTTCCCCATTGTTTCTTACTCCCTGTTCTTCAATACCTTTTAATCGCCATCATTAGATTTGATCTCTTAGTAGAGGTCACATGTGTATGTTTCCTAATTGTGTCTATTGTGCATCAGCAAAAAAGATAGTCCCAAACTTACAAACATATTTTATTCTAGAAGTTCACTTATAAATGTCTTAAAGAATATATGATATGGTATTTGGCTTCAGTGCTGGATCAGAAAATTATTCAAACTAATAATATGGCTGACATAATACTTGGAATTGCTGGGTCACAGGACATTCATGAGCTCCTGAAATCAAGCTGCCTTGTTCTAAGTTCTGACCCTTTTGGGATCCTGTGAGAATGAGGAAGAGTGGTGTGGAAGGGATAGGTAGAAGCTTCCTTTCCTAACTTAGAAATGTCAGCACAGAACTCAGGGGCAAGACATGATGATAGAGTGGGTTTAGCATCAGAGATGGGGTGGAACAAGTATAAGTATACCCATTTGCTCAGAGTCGAGTGCTCCTGTGTTGGGGACAAACATACCAGATCCTCCAGGGAAGTGTGAGAGGAGTTTGTAGAGAGAATGGATCCAGAAACTGGACTCCAGGTCTTTACTGAATGGATTTGCGACTGCAGATAAATCATCATCTCCCTGGACTGTTTTCACATCAGTAAACTAATGGGGTTGGACAAAATCTGGAGTCCTTTTTGATTCTGGTATCCTTGTATTTACATGATTATTAAACTCAGTATGGAGTTGGAGATTAGAACGCAATGAAAGTGACTAGCAATAAGAACTGTGGGTACAATGACACAGACACATGCAGTGATGACAGACACCACAAACCTAGGAAATGGTGTGCTCATGAAAGTGTGCCTCACTTGTCCTAAACTATCTGGATCACTTGTCTCATATCTGCTAGAGAAGAAGACCTCTGCAGGAAAAGACATCTCATTTCCCTGTTTTATTTCCCAAGAAATGTACACAAGTTTTAGAAATTTCCCATATAGTTCTCCCTTCTTGGAAGAGAATGAAGTAACCAACTACACAGAAGCAATGGGTTGGTCCTCTGGGACTTAGGCAGGTTTTTGTGAGTTTGGGTAGGATGAGGTGGAGACACTGATGATGAGCTGACATGTGGTGTGTGTGAGTGAACACTCCTCTTCAGGGGAGTGACCCTATGGTCAGATAGGCTCTTCTAGGCCTACCCCTTCAAAATGTAACCACTCAGGAGGAACAGCCTAAATTGGCAGCCAGCCTGGCCATTCCATTTGTGATGACACACATCTAAAGAACATGGGGGGTTCACTCGAGTGAGCACATCACTCTCACTTAGGTGTTCAAAAGTTTATGGAAGATAAGCCCTTCACCACATTATAAAATAAAGAATCAGACAATGTCTCCTGTAGAATCAATTCACGATGTCTCTATTGAGGTCCAAAGGTGACTAGTTACATGATTTACTGGTGATTTAAAAACCAGTGTTCTGTGGGATTGTTAAAGCCAAAAACAAAATAAAATATCTGTATATGAACCAATTGCCCAAATCCCAAAAGAAAAAGAAAATGCGTTTTGGACAACACTATTAATAAGGCAGTTTATCCTTTCAGAAATCTTTCTTCATAAAGATTCATTTTGCATCCTATAGTCTCTTCTTACTGTAAGTAATGCTTTCCTGTGATTCACTTAATATCCATGGACATCATATAAAAGGTAAATAGAATTGTAACAAAGGTCTCACTTCTGGGACATGGGCAATTAAAACAGATAGACGGTATTCCTCAACAATCTGCTCTGCTATATTAATTGAAAATCATAATCTTTTGTGATAAAACTTAAGCCTTTTTTTTTTTTTTTTATTCTCGTCCATAACTGATTTTGCAAAAGCCACTGGTCATCTTTTGGTGAACATTTCCACTTAAAATTATGAGTATTTTGGGAGGGGTGGAGCAAGCTGGCAGAGGAGTAGGAGACCTGGACTTGGTCTGGTCTCAGGAATTTAGCTGGATAGGGATCAAACCATTCTGAACACTTACAAACTCAACAGGAGATCGAAGAAAAGAATAGCAGCAACTCTCTGAACAGAAAAGCAACCACTTTCTGGAAGACAAAATGACAAGATGGAAAAAAATCACCTCAACAAAAAGAACAAGAGGTAGTACCAACTGCCAGGTACCTACTCAATATGGACATTAGTACGATGTCGGATCTAGAGTTCAGAATCATCACTTTAAAGATACTAGCTGGCTTGAAAAAAGCATGGAAGTTATTAGAGAAACCCTTTCTGGAGAAATAAAAGAACTAAAAGCTAACCAAGTCAAAATCAAAAAGGCTATTAATGAGGTGCAATCAAATATGGGGGCGCTAACTGCTAGGATAAATGAGGCAGAAGAGAGAATCAGTGATATAGAAGACCAAATGATGGAAAATAAAGAAGCAGAGAAAAAGAGAGATAAACAACTACTGGATCACGAGGGCAGAATTCGAGAGATAAGCGATACCATAAGATGAAACAACATTAGAATAATTGGGATCCCAGAAGAAGAAGAAAGAGAGAGAGGGCCAGAAGGTATAATGGAGCAAATTATAGCAGAGAACTTCCCTAATTTGGGAAAGGAAACAGGCATGAAAATCCAGGAAGCACAGAGAACCCCTCTCAAAATCAATAAAAATAGGTCAACACCCCGACATCTAATAGTAAAACTTACAAGTCTCAGAGACAAAGAGAACATCCTGAAAGCAGCTCAGGAGAAGAGATATGTAACCTACAATGGTAGAAGCATTAGACTGGCAACAGACCTATCCACAGAGACCTGGCAGGCCAGAAAGGACTGGCAGGATATATTCAGAGCACTAAATGAGAAAAATATGCAGCCAAGAATACTATATCGAGCTAGGCTGTCATTGTAAATAGAAGGAGAGGGCGCCTGGGTGGCTCAGTTGGTTAAGCGACTGCCTTTGGCTCAGGTCATGATCCTGGAGTCCCTGGATCGAGGCCCACATCGGGCTCCCTGCTCGGCAGGGAGTCTGCTTTGCCCTCTGACCCTATCCCCTCTCGTGTGTTCTCCCTCATTCTCTCTCTCTCAAATAAATAAATAAAATCTTTAAAAAAAGAAAAAAAAAAAAAAAGAAAATAGAAGGAGAGATAAAAAGTTTCCAGGACAAACAAAAACTAAAGGAATTTGCAAACAAAATCAGCCCTACAAGAAATATTGAAAGGGGTCCTCTAAGCAAAGAGAGAGCCTAAAAGCAATATAGACCAGAAAGGAACTCAGACAACATACAGTAACAGTCACCTTACAGGCAATACAATGGCACTAAATTCCTATCTTTCAATAGTTACCCTGAATGTAAATGGGCTAAATGCCCCAATCAAAAGACACAGGCTATCAGACTGGATTAAAAAACAAGACCCATCGATATGCTGTCTGCAAGAGACTCATTTTAGAACCAAAGACACCCCCAGATTGAAAGTGAGCGGATGGAAAACCATTTACCATGCTAATGGACACCAAAAGAAAGCTGGGGTGGCAATCCTTGTATCAGACACATTAGATCTTAAGCCAAAGACTGTAATAAGAGATGAGCAAGGACACTATATCCTACTTAAAGGGTCTATCCAACAAGAAGATCTAACAATTGTAAATATCTATGCCCCTAACATGGGAGCAGACAATTCTATAAGGCAATTAATAACAAAAACAAAGAAACACATCGACAACAATACAATAATAGTGGGGGACTTTAACACGCCCCTCACTGAAATGGACAGATCATCTAAGCAAAAGATCCACAAGGAAATAAAGACTTTAAATGACACACTGGACCAAATGGACTTCACAGACATATTCAGAACATTCCATCCCAAAGCAACGGAATACACATTCTTCTCTAGTGCCCATAGAACATTCTCCAGAATTGATCGCATTCTAGGTCATAAATCAGGTCTCAACTGGTACCAAAAGATTGGGATCATTCCCTGCCTATTTTCAGATCACAATGCTTTGAAACTAGAACTCAATCACAAGAGGAAAGTCAGAAAGAACTCAAATACATGGAGGCTAAAGAGCATCCTACTAAAGAATGAATGGGTCAACCAGGAAATTAAAGAAGAATTAAAAAGATTCATGGAAACCAATGAAAATGAAAACACACCTGTTCAAAATCTTTGGGATGCAGCAAAGGTAGTCCTAAGAGGAAAGTATATAGCAATACAAGCCTTTCTCAAGAAACAAGAAAGTCTCAAATACACAACCTAACCCTACACCTAAAGGAGCTGGAGAAAGAACAGGAAATAAAGCCTAAACCCAGCAGGAGAAGAGAAATAATAAAGATCAGAGCAGAAATCAATGAAATAGAAACTAAAAGAACAGTAGAACAGATCAATGAAACTAGGAGCTGGTTCTTTGAAAGAATCAACAAGATTGATAAACCCCTGGCCAGATGTATAAAAAAAGAAAAGAGGAATGACCCAAATCAACAAAATCATGAATGAAAGAGGAGAGGTCACAACAACACCAAAGAAATACAAACACTTATAAGAACATATTATGAGCAACTCTATGCCAGCAAATTAGATAACCTGGAAGAAATGGATGCATTCCTAGAGATGTATCAACTACCAAAACTGAACCAGGAAGAAATAGAAAACCTCAACAGACCTATAACCACTAAGGAAATTGAAGCAATCATCAAAAACCTCCCAACAAACAAAAGCCCAGGGCCAGATGGCTTCCCAGGGGAATTCTACCAAACATTTCAAGAATAATTAATACCTATTCTTCTGACACTGTTCCAAAAAATAGAAATGGAAGGAAAACTTCCAAACTTGTTTTATGAGGCCACCATTACCTTGATCCCAAAACCAGACAAAGATCCCATCAAAAAGGAGATTTACAGACCAATATCCCTGATGAACATGGATGCAAAAATTCTCACCAAAATACTAGCCAATAGGATCCAACAGTACATTAAAAGGATTATTCACCACGACCAAGTGGGATTTATCCCTGGGCTGCAAGGTTGGTTCAACATCCGCAAATCAATCAATGTGATACAATACATTAACAAAAGAAAGAACAAGAATATGATCCTCTCAGTAGATGCAGAAAAAGCATTTGACAAAGTACAGCATTCTTTCTTGATCAAAACTCTTCAGAGTATAGGGATAGAGGGTACATACCTCAATATCATAAAAGCATCTGTGAAAAACCTACAGCAAATATCATTCTCAATGGGGAAAAACTGAGAGCTTTCCCCCTAAGGTCAGGAATGTGGCAGGGATGTCCACTATCACCACTGCTATTCAACATAGTATTAGAAGTTCTAGCCATAGCAATCAGACAACAAAAAGAAATCAAAGGCATCCAAATCAGCAAAGAAGAAGTCAAACTCTCACTCTTTGCAGATGATATGATACTTTATGTGGAAAACCCTAAAGACTCCACCCCAAAACTGCTAGAACTCATACAGGAATTCAGTAAAGTGGCAGGATATAAAATCAATGCACAGAAATCAGTGGCATTCCTATATACCAACAACAAGACAGAAGAAAGAGAAATTAAGGAGTCCATCCCATTTACAACTGCACCCAAAACCATAAGATACCTAGGAATAAATCTAATCAAAGAGGCAAAGGATCTGTACTCAGAAAACTATAAAATACTCATGAAAGAAATTGAGGAAGACACAAAGAAATGGAAAACGTTCCATGCTCATGGATTGGAAGAACAAATATTGTGAAGATGTCAATGCTACCTAGAGCAATCTACACATTCAATGCAATCCCCATCAAAATACCATCCACTTTTTTCAAAGAAATGGAACAAATCATCCTAAAATTTGTATGGAACCAGAAAAGACTCCGCATAGCCAGAGGAATGTTGAAAAAGAAAAGCAAAGCTGGTGGCATCACAATTCCGGACTTCCAGCTCTATTACAAAGCTGTCATCATCAAGACAGTATGGTACTGGCACAAAAACAGACACATTGATCAATGGAACAGAATAGAGAGCCCAGAAATGGACCCTCAACTCTATGGTCAACTCATCTTTGACAAAGCAGGAAAGAATGTCCAATGGAACAAAGACAGTCTCTTCAGTAAATGGTGCTGGGAAAATTAGTCAGCCACATGCAGAAGAATGAAACTGGACCATTTCCTTATACCACACACAAAAATAGACTCAAAATGGTCGAAAGACCTCAATGTGAGACAGGAGTCCATCAAAATCCTAAAGGAGAACACAGGCAGCAACCTCTTTGACCTCAGCCGAAGCAACTTCTTCCTAGAAACATTGCCAAAGGCAAGGGAAGCAAGGGCAAAAATGAACTCTTGGGACTTCATCAAGATAAAAAGCTTTGGCACAGCAAAAGAAACAGTCAACAAAACCAAAGGACAACCGACAGAATGGGAGAAGATATTTGCCAATGACATATCAGATAAAAGGCTAGTATCCAAAATCTATAAAGAACTTATCAAACTCAACACCCAAAGAACAAAGAATCCAATCAAGAAATGGGCAGAAGACATGAACAGACATTTTTCCAAAGAGGACATCCAAATGGCCAACAGACACATGAAAAAGTGCTCAACATCTCTCGGCATCAGGGAAATCCAAATCAAAACCTCAATGAGATACCACCTCACACCAGTCAGAATGGCTAAAATTAACAAGTCAGGAAATGACAGGTGTTGGCAGGGATGCGGAGAAAGGGGAACCCTCCTACACTGTTGGTGGGAATGCAAGCTGGTGCAGCCACTCTGGAAAACAGTATGGAGGTTCCTCAAAAAGTTGAAAATAGAGCTACCCTACGATCCAGCAATTGCACTACTGGGTATTTACCCCAAAGATACAAATGTACGGATCCGAAGGGGTACGTGCACCCCGATGTTTATAGCAGCAATGTCCACAATAGCCAAACTGTGGAAAGAGCCAAGATGTCCATCGACAGATGAATGTATGAAGAAGTGGTATATATATACAATGGAATATTATGCAGCCATCGGAAGGAATGAGATCTTGCCATTTGCAACGACGTGGATGGAACTGGAGGGTATTATGTTGAGCGAAATAAGTCAAACAGAGAAAGACATGTATCATATGATCTCACTGATATGAGGAATTCTTCATCGCAGGAAACAAACTGAGGGTTGCTGGAGTGGGGGGTGGGGTGGGAGGGATGGGGCGACTGGGTGATAGACACTGGGAAGGGTATGTGCTCTGGTAAGTGCTGTGAATTGTACAAGACTGTTGAATCTCAGATCTGTATCTCTGAAACAAATAATGCAATATAGGTTAAGAAAAAAAAAAGAAGAAGATTGCAGGAGGGGAAGAATGAAGGGGGGAAACTGGAGGGGGAGACGAACTATGAGAGACGATTGACTCTGAAAAACAAACTGAGGGTTCTAGAGGGGAGGGGAGTGGGAGGATGTGTTAGCCTGGTGATGGGTATTAAAGAGGGCATGTTCTGCATGGAGCACTGGGTATTATGCACAAACAATGAATCATGGAACACTACATCTAAAACTAATGATGTATGGTGATTAACATAACAATAAAAATTTAAAAAAATTATGAGTATTTTATAGCACCCTTATCAACCTAACCCCAATTATTAAAGGAGTTTAATTTTTTCAATCCTTCAATTTTATTTTAAAAATTTATTGATTTGTGGGCTCCTGGGTGGCTCAGTCGTTAAGCAGTTGCCTTCGGCTCAGGTCATGATCCCAGGGCCCTGGGATTGAGCCCCGCGTCGGGCTCCCTGCTCAGCAGGAAACCTGCTTCTCCCTCTCCCACTCCCCCGCTTGTGTTCCCTCTCTCGTGTCTCTCTCTGTCAAATAAATAAAATCTTAAAAAAAAATTTATTGATTTGTGTTTGAAACATTTTTCAAACTTGAGAAAATTAAAGTAAGCAATTGGTGAAATTGTAGTTTGTGGTTTACTTTTCACAGACAACTATTTTGATCTGATTTCTGTAGATGAAGTAGAAAAATAACTTATTTGGAATGTTTATGCTTTGTATTTATGTACACAGAGTGATTCTCAGTTTTCAAAGCAATTTCCCACATTATGTTTTATTCGTCCTTATAAAAAACTCCTCAGGTAGATAAAAAAAACTAAAACCCCAAATTCACAGATAAATGATCAGTATTTCTTACTCCAGCACACAACCCAGTGTGAGAGTGGAAGGAGCACAGGAATTAAAATCAGACCCAGGCTGAGTCTTTCATATCTGCAATACCTTTATTTGTACTATGTGTGGGATCTAGTTACTCAATCTTTCTAAGCCTTAGTTTCTCCATCTGTCCAGCGGGGTGCTCTTCTCACAGGGTTTAGATTCTGCCCATCCTGTCCATCTACCAATCGCTTTGAAGTTGCAAAACACTATAGAAATAATGGTATTATTATGTTATTATTAGTATATATTCTATAATTAGTAGTTTTCATGTTATGTTTATTTTTTAAATGTATTTTTTAAGTAAGTGGACAATACGAACAGTAAGAAGTGAAATCAGTCAGAATCTAATTCTCTTTTGCAGCATTATGGAAATTACACAAATTCTCTGATGTTACAATTTTCCCTTTCATAATAAACATTTTCTCTCCACAGCAAGTAGGACCAAGATTCTGACTGTTTCAATATCCAGCCTTTGAGAGGCTGATTATTTCAATATCCAAGTTGTTCTCTAATTTAAAATGAATCAGCTCTGGAAGCTGCAATTACTTTCTCAGACAAGTATGTTACCATTCAAAAAGTTATGACCTAACTGTATGTACAGACTTGGAAAATGATTTCATGCTAACAAAGTCAATGTTTAATATAATACTTAATCTGATAGAGTTCTTGTCAGTACTGTTGACGTTTTCCTCCTATAGCTCTTCATGAGATTTGAAATTATTGATTCAAGGCAATTTTTTATTTATAAAGACATTTTATTGACTTTTTCCCCTTGCATTCTTAGCCACTGTTTAAAGTTTCATGACTTTTTTTCTGGTCTGTGTAGTATATTATTATCGGACTCCAAATTTTATCCAAATTTGCCAAAGCAATCCTCAGAATTGCTTGGAAACATTATGACAGTGGATTAAGACTCCTAAATACATCATTGATTTGGGGGTCTATATGATTAAATTTGGATCTGATCTTTGGATCTTCCAGCTATTCATCTCATAAGAAAGTAGCAGTTTTTAGCATTAAATTAATCACAGATAAGATGGAGCTTAGCACAATCATTTTTCTCTTGACAGTTCTGAAAGTTAATCAAAGGTAAAATGTCCTAAATTACACCTCCTGCATTTAGTTCTTACTAACACCTGATGGCTCTGTTTTTTTTTTAAAAATACCTGATTTGAAAAATATCTGAAAATATCTGAATTGAAAACAATTCCATTTACAATTGCACCAAAAAGAATAAATTCTTGGGAATAAACTTAACCAAGGAGATGAGAGATCTGTACTTCAAAAACTATAAAATACTGATTAAAGAAATTGAAGATGACACAAATGGAAAGATATTCCATGCTCATGGACTAGAATAATTCATATTGTTAAGATGTCCATACTACCCAGAGTCATCTACAGATTCAATGCAATCCTTATCAAAACACCATAGTATTTTTCACAGGATGAGAATAAATAATCCTAAAATTTGTATGGAACCACAAAAGGCCACAAAAGCCAAAGCAATCTTGAGAAAGGAGAACAGAGCAATCCCAGATTTCAAGATATAATATATAGCTGTAATAATCAGAACAGTATGGTACTAACACAACAATAAACACAGATAAACGGAACAGAATAGAGAGCCCAGAAATAAACCCCCACTTATATGATCAATTAATTTATGACAAAGGAGGCAAGAATATACAGTGGAGAACAGACAGTCTCTTCAATAAATGGTTCTGGGAAAACTGGAGAGCTACATGCAAAAGAATGAAAGTGGACCACTTTCTTACATCATACACAAAAATAAACTCAAAATGGACTAAAGACCTAAATGTGAGACCTGAAACCATAAAAATCCTAGAAGAGAACACAGGTAGCCATTTCTCCGACATTGGCCCTTGTAACATTTTCCTAGGAATGTCTCCTAAGGCAAAGGAAACAAAAGCAAAAATAAACTATTGGAACTATATCAAAATAAAAAGTTTTTGCACAGAGAAGGAAACCATCAGCAAAACTAAAAGTCAACCTACCAAATGCAAGAAGTTATTTGCAGATGATACATCCAAAAAGGAGTTAATATCCAAAATATATAAAGAACTTATACAACTCAACATCAAAAAAACAATCTGAATAAAAACCAGAAGATCTGAATACACATTTTTCCAAAGAAGACATACAGATGGCCAACAGACACATGAGAAGATGCTCAACATTGCTAATCATCAGGAAAATGCAAATCAAAACCACATTAGTTATCACCTCATACCTGTTAGGATGGCTATTATCAAAAAGAAGAAATAACAAGTGTTGGCAAGGATGTGGAGAAAGGGGAACCCTTGTGCACTATTAGTGGGAATGTAAATTGGTGCAGCCACTGTAGAAAACAGTATGGAGGTTCCTCAAAAAGTTAAAAATGGAACTACCATATAATCTAGCAATTCCACTTCTGGAATATTTATCCAAAGGAAACAGGAACACCAACCTGAAAAGATATATGCCCCATATTCACTGCGCATTATTTACAACAGCTGAGATGTGGAAACAACCTAAGTGTCCATTGACAAATGCATGGATAAAGAATATGTAGTGTATCTGGATATATATATACACAGACACACACACACACACACACACACAATGCAATATTAATCATAAAAAAAATAAGATCTTGCCATTTGTGACAACATGGGTGGACCTAGGGGGATATTATGCTAAGTGAAATAAGTTAAAGACAAATACCATATGATTTCACTTATATGTGGAATCTAAAAAAAAAAAAAAAAACCCAAACCAAACAAAACAGAAAAAGACCCAGAGGGGCACCTGGGGGGCTCAGTCATTAAGCGTCTGCCTTTGCCTCAGGTCATGATCCCGGGTTCTCAGGATCAATACCTGCGCCGGGCTCCCTGCTCAGCGGGAAGCCTGCTTCTCCCTCTCCCTCTCCCGCTCCCCCTGCTTGTGTTCCCTCTCTCGCTGTGTCTCTCTCCATCAAATAAATAAATAAAATCTTTATAAAAAAAAGAAAAAGACCCATAAATACAGAGAACTGGTGGTTGTCAGAGAGGAGGGGGATGGGGGGATGGGCAAAATGGGTAAGGGGAATGGGAGGTACAGGAGTCCAGTTATGGAATGAGAGGCACAGCGTAGTGTAGCCAATGGTACTGTAATGATGTATGGAGACAGATGGTAGCTACACTTGGGGTGAGCACAGCATCACATACACAGTTGCTGGATCCCTGTATTGTATACCAGAAACTAATGTAACATTGTGTGTCAACTATACTTCCATTGGAAAAAAATACCTGTTTTGAAAAATATCTGCTTTGGAACTCATTTAAAAACTCTGTAGAGTCTCTGTACCTTGTTCTGCTCATTCTTTATTAGTATCCTTAAAAAACGATAATTGGAATATTTGAGGTGAATACTAAGGTCTTTATAAGGTGGCTTGAATTTCCTCCCTTTTCCTAAGGAGTTTTAAGTTGCCTAGCTGACAGAAATGCCCTATTTTCTAAAAATGAAATACATACACTCTCAGGATTTTCTATGCTACCAGAGGCAATTAGCTGCTTTTATTTTTTTAAAGATTTATTTATTTTGAGAGAGAGTGTGAGAGAACGCACGTGAGCAGGCAGGGGGAGGGGCAGAAGGAGAAGGAGAGAGAATCTCAGGAAGACTCCCCACTGAGTGTGGAGCCTGACACAGGGCTCAATCCCAGGACCCTGAGATCATGACCTGAGCCGAAATCAAGAGCCCAATGCTCAACTGACTGAGCCACCCAGGTGCCCCAATTAATTGCTTTTAAAGAAGCAGTTGTTCATGCTCAGAACTCTGCATGGTATCACCAGTATCATCCACTCTCCTAAAGAGTCTTAAGATGCTTCCTTAATCAGCATCCTAAGTTCCTCACCTTTCAGATAGGTTGGTTAACCAAGTTGACCTGACACATGACAGCTCTATGTGACGTCTCAAGAAATTTCAGTGCAATTCAATGATGCTACAATTGGGGAATAAAATTCTGGATTTTCTGGTTGAGGTGCTCTAAGATTTATTCTTCTATAGAGCTATCCACGTTTGGCAATCACACTGAAGGCATTAGTTTTAGAAAAAGGGAAAAGAAAAAGAAAAACAAATAAATCTTTGTGCTGAATATTTTTCAGGCTACTTACTGAATTTGAGTTGTGGAGCTTCTGGCTTAAAAGGATGATTACCTGCTCTGATCTTGGAGCATTTTGGGGGCTTACTGGATTGAATATTCATTTAAATAAATATTTATTGCACACCTACAGTATAAGATGGAATATAAATTGTCAGCAAATTCTTGCTGGTTTGTCAAAATACAAGACAACGTGCTAAGCTTGTGTAAAACATGGATCCTACTTTCAAAGAGATTACTTTCAATCAAGGCACTTAAAATTCTTTTATTTTCAAATAAAAAATAAGACAAACATTAGCAGAAAAATTTTTCGAGAGAAATTTGAAACTTGGTTGGTAGATGAAGTACTCATGAGTTGTTTTAAAAGATGCTGCCTGACAGATGGTAACTACGCTCAGCCTGGTGAGCATTTTGTGACATACGTGAATGCTGAATCACTATCTTGTACCCTTGAAACTAATATTGTACATCAACTATACGTCAATTAAAAATGAAAAAATTTAAAATAATTAAAAAAGCTATTTGCAGTATAGCTAAAATTCAAATTAAAAATACACAAATAAAAGATGTTAGTATTAACATCAGGATGGGGGCGCCTGGGTGGCTCAGTTGGTTGAGCGACTGCCTTCGGCTCAGGTTATGATCCTGGAGTCCCGGGATCGAGTCCCACATCGGGCTCCCTGCTCAGCGGGGAGTCTGCTTCTCCCTCTGACCCTCCTCCCTCTCATGCTCTCTGTCTCTCATTCTCTCTGTCTCAAATAAATAAATAAAATCTTTAAAAAAAAAAACCACATCAGGATGAAAGAATAGGTAATAAATAGGGGAATATGAAAGCTACTTCACACATGGGGCAGAATCAAGGAGAGAGCTTCAAAATAATTGTTAATAATGGAGACAAAGCATAGCTATTGGCAAATAATACATTGGCTCCGTATCTTTTGAAGAAAGCAATATAGCCTGGAAAAATACCACTTGGAGGTTTGACAACCAGCCTGCTAACTTAAATTTTAAAACATTTTCTCACATAGTTATTAAATGGAAGATGATAAATATTTTAATCAGTAACTAGTATTCCCTCTTTTATAATTTTCTTAACACATTTCAAAATATAAAACTCTCTTATGTGATCTTGTAAATGATAATGTGCTTTTATCCTTCATGCATTCATTCCGCCCCCGCCCCCTTTTTTTTAAGTGCCTGTTGAACGTCTCCTCTGTGCCAGGTCTGGGATAATTTTGGAGCTTGAGGCAGAGTTCTGTGGCAAGACAAATGCTATTCCAGTTAATTCATTCTTATTTTAAGATTTGGCTTAAATTTTAATTTTTTACTTTTAAGGGTTTTATTTGCCAATTAAAAAATAGTTTTAATTTCATTTATGCCTTTGTTATTTAATTCATCCTATTAGTTTACCTTTAATTATTTCTTATATTTTTGTTTGTAATACCTTGGGCTATTTTCATTTTTGGGCTGTGTGTATAGGTATTATATTCTCTTACAACACAAACTGGTTTATTTTATTTTAGATTTATTTATTTATTTGGGGGGGCAGAGGGAGAGAGAAACTTAAGCAGACTCCCCTCTGAGTGTGGAGCCTGACACAGTGCTCGATCTTACAACCCTGAAATCATGACCTGAGCCAAAATCAAGAGTTGGACACTTTAACCAACTGAGCCACCCAGGTGCCCCTTACCACATAGGCTTTTTAAAAAAGCCTATTTACAAAACAGGTTATATTTTATATTGGTTATACATATATAAAGTTGTTTTATATACAACATAAAGGTTATACATACATAAAGTTGTTTTATATACAACACTTTATATACAAAATAATCCTTATCCATGGAAAATTAGTTCTATTATAGACTCAAGTTTTTGGGGTGATATGTACCCTTTGAATAGTGTGGGCTCTGGAACCATAGGACCTGGTATAAAATCCTGGCTCTGTCATCCAGTGGGTACGACCTTGAGCAAATTACTTGTTTAATTTCCTCACTTTTTAATTTAGGACACTACTAATAACTGTAAGGATTACGGGATTGGTAACTTAAAGTTCATTGTGCTTTAAATATAACATAATGGGAAACACAGTAAATTCTTTGTTATTTAGTATTTGGGTAGAATTAAGATGGGTGAATATATTTTTACTTCTAAGGCAGAGTACAATGTTTAACAGGTTTAGGTATTTAAATTCTAAGACCCTAAAAATAGAGTCAAATTTTGATTCTCTAAAATGAACTTTATGAAAATCTTAATTTATAATTTTGTAGTGTTAACTTTTATTTCATTTCTCCTCCCATTTAATTTTAGTGTGTAAATAGGGCAATAATATGATTGTACCTGTTTAAATAAGACAGTAATTCTCTTTTGGAATTTAGCAATTTAGAGCTCTTGTCTAATTAAATAGAAATATTATTAAGTGCCATTCATTTGCTTATATAAGCTTTCACGGAGTTCTTCAAGATTAAGGAAAGTGTCTAAGGAAATAAAGACTACTATCTCAAAATAGAGTTCACAGAGTTCTTTTTTTTTTTTAAAGATTTTATTTATTTGAGAGAGTGAGAGAGCAAGCATGAAGGGGGAAGGGAGAAGCAAACTCCCTCTCCTATATATTGTATAATATGTAATATATATATAATTTATATATTATAATCCATATATATTAACATAATTATAAGACATTATATTATTATATATCATTATATCATTATATATTAATATATCAATATAATTAATATAATTCCATATATACTTATACATATTATATATAATATATAATTAATATTACACTTCTTTATCCATTCATCAATTGATGGACATTTAGGCTCTTTCAGTATCTTGGTTATTGTAAATAATCCTGCCTTAAACATAGGGGTGCAAGTATTCCTTTGAATTAGTGTTTTTGTTTTGGATATACCCAGTAGTGCAACTGCTGGATTGTAGGGTAATTCTATTTTTAACTTTTTGAAGAACCTCCACACTGTTTTCCAGAGTGGCTGCACCGGTTTGCATTCCCACTAACAATGCATGAGGGTGCCTTTTTCTCCACATCCTCGCCAACACCTGTTGTTTCTTGTGTTGTTGATTTCAGCCATTCTGACAGGTGTGAGGTGCTACCGCATTGTAGTTTTGATTTGCATTTCCCCGCTGATGAGTGGCGTTGAGCACCTTTTCATGTGTCTGTTGGCCATCTGGATGTCTTCTTTGGAGAAGAGTCTGTTCATGTCTTCTGCCTATCTTTTAATTGGATTATTAGTATTTGGGGTGTTGAGTGTCATAACTTCTTTACATACTTTGGATACTAACACTTTATCTGATTATCTTCTCCCATTCCATAGGTTGCCTTTTAGTTTTGTTGATTGTTTCCCTTGCCATGCAGAAGCTTTTTATTTTGATGAAGTCCCAATAGTTTATTTTTGCTTTTGTTTCCCTTGCCTCAGGACACAAATCTAGAAAAAAGTTGTTATGGCCAGTGTCAAACAAATTACTGCCTGTGTTCTCTTCTGGGATTTTTATGGTTTCAGGTCTCACATTTAGGTCTTTAAGCCATTTTGAATTTATTTTTGTGCATAAGAAAGTGGTCTAGTTTCATTCATTTGCATGTAGTTGTCCAGTTTTCCCGACACCATTTGTTCAAGAGACTGTCCTTTCCCGAATGGATATTCTATTCCTCTTTGATGAAGATTAATTAACCATGTAATTGTTGACTCTGAGTTTTCTATTTTGTTCTATTGATCTGGGTCTATTTTTGTGCCAATATCATCCTGTTTTGATGACTATAGCTTTGTAATATAACTTGAAGTCGGAATTCTAATGCCTCTAGCTTTGCTTTGCTTTTTCAAGATTGCTTTTGTTATTCCGGGTCCTTTGTGGTTCCAGGCAAATTTTGGGATTGTTTTAGTTCTGTGAAAAATGCTGTTGGTATTTTGATAGGAATTGCATTAAATGTCCAGATTGCTTTGGGTAGTACAGACATTTTAACAATGTTTGTTCTTCTCATTCATGAGCATGGAATGTCTTTCCATTTCTTTGTGTCATCTTCAATGTCTTTCATCAGCATTTCATAGGTTTCAGAATACAGGTCTTTGACCTCTTTGGTTAGGTTTATTCCCAGGTATCTTATTGTTTTGGGTATATATTAGTAGTGGGATTGTTTTTTTAATTTCTGTAAGTGGGATTATTTTCTTAATTTCTCTTTCTGCTGCTTCATTATTGGTGTATAGAAATGCAACTGGTTTCGGCACATGGATTTTGTATCCTGAGGCTTTATTGAATTAGTTTACCAGTTCTAGCAGTTTTTTGGTGGAGTCTTTAGGGTTTTCTGTATAGAATATCATGTCATCTGGAAATAGTGAATGTTTTACTTCTTCCTTACCAATTTGGATTCCTTTTACTTCTTTTTGTAGTCTGATTGCTGTGGCTAGGACTTCTGGTACCATGTGCAATAAAAGTGGTGAGAGCGGACATCTTTGTCTTGTTCCTGACTTTAGGTGGAAAGCTCTCACTTTTTCCCCATTAAGGATAATGTTACCTGTGGGTTTTTCATAGATGGACTTTATTATCTTGAGGTATGTTCTCTCTAAACCTATTTCACTGAGGGTTTTTATCATGAATTGATGTTGCACTTTCTCACATGCTTTTTCTGCATCTAATGAAATGCTCATACTGTTCTTATCCTTTTTCCTGTTGATGTGATGTATCACATTGTTTGATTTGTGAATGTTGAAGCACCCTTGCAACCCAGGAAGAAATTCCACTTGATTGTGATGAATGATTTTTTTTTAATGTATTATTGGATTCAGTTTACTAGTATTTTATTGAGAACTTTTGCATCTATGTTCATTATGGATATTGGCTTATAGTTCTCTTTTTTAGTGGTGTCTTTATCTGGTTTTGGTATCAAGGTAATGCTGGCCCCATAGAACGAAGTTGGAAGTTTTCCTTCTTTTTCTATTTTTTGGAATAGTATAAGAATAGGTATGAACTGTTCTTTAAATATTTGGTGGAATGTGCCTATGAAGCCATCTGGTCCTTTTGTTTGTTGGGACTTTTTTGATTACTGACTCAATTTCTTTGCTGGCTATCAGTCTGTTTAAATTTTCTATTTCCTCCTGTTTCAGTTTTTTTTTTTTTTTAAAGATTTAATTTGCTTATTTGACAGAGAGAGACACAGTGAGAGAGGGAACACAAGCGGGGGAGTGGGAGAGGGAGAAGCAGGCTTCCCGCTGAGCAGGGAGCCCGATGCGGGGCTCGATCCCAGGACCCTGGGATCATGACCTGAGCTGAAGGCAGATGCTTAATGACTGAGCCACCCAGGTGCCCCAGCCTCCTGTTTCAGTTTTGAGAGTTTATATGTTTCTAGGAATTTATCCATTTCTTGCAGGTTGTCCAATTTGTTGGGATATAGTTTTTCATAATATTCTCTTATGATTGTATTTCTGTCATGTTGGTTGTTATTTCTCTTCTCTCATTTGTGATTTTATTTCTTTGAGTACTTTCTCTGTTTTTCTTGGTAAGTCTGGCTAGAGGTATATCAATTTTATAGATTTTTCAAAGAACCATCTTTTGGTTACATTGATATTTTCTATATATTTTTTTACTTTTCTTTGATATTTCTTTGATTATTGCTCTAATCTTATTTCCTTCCTTCTGCGGGCTGTAGGTTTTGTTTGTTCTTTTCTAGCTCCTTTAGGTGTAAGGTTAGGTTGTTTATTGGAAAATTTTCTTGCTTCTTGTGGTGGGCTTGTATTGCTATAAACTTCCCTCATAGAACTACATATGCTCCATCCCAGAGGTTTTGGACTATTGTGCTTTCATTTTCATTTGTTTCCATGTACTTACTTATTTCTTCCTTTATTTCCTGGTTACCCATTCATTGTTTAGTAGTGTGTTCTTTAACCTCTATGTATTTGTGGTCTACCCATATTTTTTTCTGGTGGCTGACTTCTAGGTTCATAGCGTTGTGGTCAGCCAGAAAAGATGCATGGTACGACTTCGATCTTCTTGAATTTGGTGAGGCTAGTTTTGTGGCCTAACATGTGATCCATTCTGGAGAATGTTCCATGTGCACTTGAAAAGAATGTGTATTCTGCTGTTTTAGGATGAAATGTTCTGAATATATCTGTTAAATCCATCTGTTCCCATGTGTCATTCAAAGCTATCATTTCCTTGTTGATGTTGTTTAGATGATCTGTCCAATGATGTAAGCAGGGTGTTAAAGTCCCCTACTATTATTATATTATTATTAATTCCTATATGTTTGTCATTAACTGTTTTATGTATTTAGGTGCTTCTATGTTGGGTGCATAAATATTTACTATGATTATAACTTCTTGTTGGACTTTCCTCTTTATTATTATATAGTGTCCTCTTTTTCTCTTCTTACAGTCTTTGTTTTAAAATTTATTTTGTCCAATATAAGTATTGCTACTCTGGCTTTCTTTTGATATCCATTTGCATGATAGAGTTTTCTCCATCCCCTCACTTTCAATCTGCAGGTGTCTTTAGGTCTATAATGAATCTTTTATAGGCAGCATATAGCTCAATATTGTTTTTTTTTATCCATTCTGTGACTCTCTTTTGACAGGAGGGTTTAGTCCATTTACATGCAAAGTAATTATCGATATATATGTATTTATTGCCATTTTATTACTTGTTTTGTGGTTGTTTCTGAAGATTTTCTCTGATCCTTTCTTGTCTTTCTCCCTTTCATGTTTTGCTGATTTTCTTTAATGATATAACTGGGTTACTTTCTCTTTATTCATTGCATATTTATTAGTGGTTTTTGATACATGGTTGCCATTAGGTTTGTATATAACCTCCTCTGCATATAGCAGTCTATATTAATTTGATGGTCATTTTAGTTTGAACTTATTCTTTTCTACTCTTCTCCCCACATTTTAGGTATATGTTATAGTTAGCTTCTTGACCAATTTTTTACAAAAATATTCTTTTTTACTGCTTTTGTGTTTCCTACCTTTACACTGTTATTTTGGGTCTCTCCTTTCCATTCATAGAGTCCCCTTTAATACTTCCTGCAGGGCTGGTTCAGTGGTCTTGAACTTTTTGTTTGTCTGGGAAACTCTCTCTATCTATTCTGATTGATAACTTTGCTGGATAGAGGATTCTTGGCTGATTTTTCCCATTCAGCATTTTGAATATGTCATGCCACTCTCTTCAGACTTGTCAAGTTTCTGTTGAGAAATCTCCTGCTAGCCTTATGGGTTTTTCCCTTGTAAGTTAATGACTTCTTTTGCTGCTTTTAAGACTTTTTCTTTATCACTGTATTTTGCAAATTTAATTAAAATGTCTTGGTGTCTCTCTGCTTTTGATTTTTTAATAAAGACTTTACTTTTAAATAATCTCTACACCCAACATTGTGCTCAGACTTGCAACTCAGATATCAAGAGTTGCATGCTCCTCTGACTGAGCCAGCTAGGTACCCCTGCTTTTGTTGATTTTGATGGGAGTTCTCTGTGTCTCCTGGATCTGGATATCTGTTTCCTTCCCCAGGGTAGGGAAGTTTACAGCTATTGTTTCTTGAAATAAATTTTCCGCTCCCATTTCTCTCTCTTCTTCTTCTGGGACTCGTATAACACAAATGTTATTATGTCTGATGGAGTGACTGAGTTACCCAATTCTGTTCTCATTTTGTGTAATTCTTTTCTCTCTTCCCTTCAGCTTGATTACTTCCCATTATTGTGTCTCCTAGGTCATAATTCATTCTTCTGCTTCTTCCATCCTGCTATTTATGCCATCAGGTGTGTTTCTCATTCCATTTATTGAGCCCTTTATCTCTGTTATGGCATTCCTTATTTCTGTGTTAAGGGTCTCACTCATGTCTTCCACTCTTTCCTCAAGTCCAGTGAATATCCTTATGATCATTGCTTTAACGTCTTTATCAGGCATGTTACTTATATCTGTTTTGCTTAGATCTCTGGCCATGACCTTGTCTTGTTCTTTTATTTGCAGTAAATTTTTCCTCATTTTGTCTGCCTCTCTGTGTCTGTTTCTTTGTGTGAAGAAAGCCAGCTATGACACTGCTTTTGAAGGTAGTGACTATGAAGAGGAGGTCCTAGAGTCCCCTGCAGTGCAGTGTCCCCTGTTCACCAAAACCTGGCCCTTTAGGAGAGTGACCTAAGTGTGTTGCTGACATCCTATTGTATCTGAGTCACTTTTCCTTTCCATGCAGTAATCTGCACGGACTCTTTGCCTGTTGTTGGTTGGCCAGCGCTGAGGGTGCATGCCAGGCAGGCCAGCTCGGAGGGTGCATGTCTGCAGGGAACTTGGGAGTGGGGCACCAGTGTTAGCAAAATTTGCATTGGGCCACTAGTTCTATGCTGGATCCACTGAAGCACAGTGGTGGCTAGCGGCTGTATGCTGAGTGCACAGCTGGGCATGGAACATGGTGTGTGGAGGTAGCCATGCACCCAGTGTCTGGGCACCGGGTGCGACGGTGGCTGGGAATGCACTACTAGGCATGCAGCAGCAGCTGGACCCAGCGGCAGCTGTGGCCCTGCTGATGGGGTAGGGCATGTGCAGAGCTTTAATAAAATTTGCCTTGAGCCCTCTGCTGAAGCTAGACATGTGTGTGAAGTCCTGCCTCCTGTAGGTGGATCTGTGTTTATGCTGGGGGGCAGGGGAGGAAAGTGGCATCTGCCAGCTCCCTTGTTTTCAAAGAAGTCCCCCAACATGCTCCCAAATTATTATGAACAGATGTCTCCCGTTTGCCCCCAGTGTTGTATAAACTGCTATTGTTATGTTGCCTCTTCATGCAGGCTGCTGTCTCTTTAAGGGTGGCCACCTGGCTATCACTTGCCCTCCTGGCTCACCCAGTGCTGAATCGACTGACTTTTAAAGCCCCAGGCTCCAAGTCTCACTTTTACAAACTCATGGAATTCAGCCTCTCTGGTTTTAAAGCCAAACCTTGTGGAGATTAGTTTTCGCTGAGTGAGCTCCCTGTTGCAAGGGCCCATTTCTCTGCCCTCTGCATATATGCAGCTCCCTCTCTCCTGCAGGTAGCCTCCCTCTGCCTTTCTGACCTTCCTAACCTTTCAGATGCAACTTCTCCATATTTAGTTGTGGAGTTTGTTCTGCAGCCTTCAGGTCACTCTCTGATTTATTGACTTGGATGTGGATGGTATCTAGTTGTAAACGTGGTATGCAGTCAGCTCAGGGTCCTCCTACTCTGCCATCTTCCCAAGCTCCCTATAGACATCAGTAGTTTGTGTTTAGCTTACAGATGAAAGGCTGAATCAATCTGGCTGTAATGTGGATATTCACATATTACAAATATCCCCCAAAACCACCCTTCTGAGAAAAGAGTAACCAGATCTAGAAAATGAGAAGAATTCCTGGTAGGATTTCACACTTTTAAAAATTGATTGAAAACTGAACTAGAGCAATAGGGTTATGTGTGTTGTTTATTATATACTGAAGTTTTCTTAGCCTCTTTTATTGCACATATGCTACAGTAACAGAACAGTCAAGACAACCCATAAATCAACTATGCTTACAGTATTAGGGAGTCACCACCAAGCTAGGGAGTAGGTCAGGGAAGACAGTGAGATACAGAGACTGAAGAGCCAGGGGGGCACCTGGGGTCAAGGAGGCAACAGAGCGAGGTTCGTAGATGTGCTCAGTACCACATGCATAGTATCTTCCACTATTCACACAGGGTGGTTGTATGTGGACAGGTGTTACATGAATAGGGTATTATGTTTCAGGACTTTAAGGAGGATGAAGGCTGAGAGAAGGCTCAGGAAGAATGGTACTGATGACCAGAGAGAAGTTTCAGCAACGTGATGTGGGTAGAACCCAGATATTATAGGAAGATAAATTTAAAATAGGTGGGAAGGAAACAGAGGGACAGTCTTGTCTGATATGTTTGAAGGGAGAGGAAAGGGCTGATAGCTAGAAGGACAGGAGGATAAAAGGAGGCTTATTCGCTAAGGGAGAGCTCTGCAAGATGACAGGCCTTAGGGGAGGAGCAAGCCTTTGCCGGGACAGATGTTGTCTCAGCCGGGGCTATCTGACCAGGGGAGGAGCATTCGGAGAAGCACGATATGCAGTTTCCATCAAGATGGAAGAGAAGGAATGAGTAATTATCTAAAGCCAAAGGTGTTCTATGCACTCTCTCAAACCCTCACCATGGTCGTTATTATTTTTTTTAAGATTTTATTTATTTTGACAGAGAGAGAGACAGCGAGAGCAGGAACACAAGCAGTGGGAGTGGGAGAGGGAGAAGCAGGCTTCCCGCCATAGCAGGGAGCCCCATGCGGGGCTTGATCCCAGGACCCTGGGATCATGACCTGAGCCGAAGGCAGACGCTTAACAACTGAGCCACCCAGGCGCCCCCTCACCATGGTCATTATTATTATCTTGATTTATTACATATTAAGAGATTGAGGCTCTGGGAAGCTACGACTTACCCAAGGTCATTTAACAAGTGTCATAGCCAGGATCTGAATGCAGATGTGTTTGTTTCTAAACTTAAGGTCCACGTTGCCTCAACAATCTGCAAAGACAAGTTTCTCAAATATAGTCCTTTGAAATTTAAGAATGTAAGACATTGCCTGTGAGCTCTGATGTACAAAATAAATAGATTCTTCCTTAAGCCAAATTTTTTAGATCTGAGTCTGTGGATTTGCTATGTAAAACACATGAAAAATGTTTTCAAGACTAGCCAAAGTTTTCCTGTTTAAACGTCTTTATCTTTGTTTGATGTTGGGCACAGTTCAGGCACAGTCAGGGTTTTATTTATTTTGTTATTATTATTATTTTTTTAGAGCGAGAGCATGTGTGAGTGGAGTGGAGGGGGGAGAGGCAGAGGAATAGGGAGAGAGAGAATCCCAAAGAGGCTCCACGCTCAGTGTGGAGCCTGATGCAGGGCTCGATCTCACAACTCTGAGATCATGACCTGAGTTGAAATCAAGAGTCAGACACTTAACTGACTGAGCCACCCAGGCATCCCAGGGTTTTATTTTTTAAGTTATGAACAATAATTCAGTGGGTCTCTAATCTTGCTTTCCAAGTTCAAGTCCAGGCTAAAATGAAAGAAGGAATGAATACTGGCCTGTTGAAAAAAAAACTAACATCCTGGCAAATAAGTGCAAAGAAAGCAACTAATTTCTACTTTTGTATGAGTGGAGTTTAGAGACTTAAGTTCATCCAGCAAACCATTCCCGAGCACCTACTATGTGCCAGGCACTGTGCTGTCAGAGTCCTGGACCTCAAGAGGTCTCAGAGGGAGACAGACTTCTTTGCACATGGGTGGAGTCACATGTTGGTTTGATGTTGGAAGCATGCGTACGAATAGCAAGGACGAAAAGACTAAAAAGCAAGACCAAGAAGCATTTAAGTCTGGAACTTCAGCTGGTTTGTTTGTTTCTGTAAGACAGCATAGTAAGTGGTCCCTCTTTTATTCTAAGAAGTGGGTGACTTCTTTAGAAAACCACCTAACCTCATCACAGAGCTGAAGGTCCACCTTAGGTTGCCTACAAACAGAACCTGAGAGGGCGGTGGCAGTTTCGCTACTCATGCTTTATTGAGGGAGTGCTCTCAGGGGGAACGTGTAGTGGGTGAGAGAAGCTGCCGAGGGCAGGGGAAGCGTCAGGCAAGGATGGGATCTCAGGCGAAGCCTAGACTTGGCCCAATCCAACAAGCCGAGGCCTCTGGTTATAAATCTGACCACAAAGTTGCAACCACTAAAGGTGAAGGGACTGGCCTTTTCTACTCTGTTGTCAACTGGTCATTTGTTGTCTACTCAACTGAGGGCAATTCTCTGGCGGAGGCAGCTGCAAGTAAATGGAGGCACCCAAGACTCATCAAAGTTCAGTAGTAAGTGCACCAGCCTGGCAGAGGGCACTTGGAAAAGGTATTGGCAGCATCTACTCCAACGCCTAGGACACAGACAGGATGTGAGAAACAACCCAGAAACCAGCTTGCCATAGTAACGGGCACCCCAGCCAGAGTTTTGAGGGTAGCCCACACAAGTAAATGCATTGTCCTCAGGTGAAATCATCACACAGATTCAACGGTTACCAAATTAGGAACCAGATAGCTAGAGCCATAGAAACGTGCTGATGAAGACACACTCAAGGCCCCAACTTTGTACAGTGTGAGATGGGGAGATAGATTTCTTGCCTGTCCAGGTGACTCAAACCTCCCTCCCCAAAGCTCCGGCACATTGGCATTCCTGCCTGAATTGGGATGCTTCGTTTTCCATTGGCTTTAATCACAGAGCATGGCAGTACCAGGGCGCTCCAGGGGAGGGAGCTCCTGCACTGCAGACATACACACGCTGGCTCCTACTGGGTAGGAACAACCCAATTTTCCCTTGAGAATCAGGATCAATCACCCCACTTGGGACAGCGACCCCACGCTTAGTCTATGGATTCCCTGGAATGAGGAGCCCAAAGTAGCCAGGTGGCAGTCTCAACCTCCAGTTTAAGGAAACCACTATTATGTCTCTTGGTAGAGCATTCCTCCCTTGGAAACCAAGACTTTAGAACAACAGAACCTAGTTGTGGGGACAGGAAGGAAATATTTTGCTAGGGTGTCACTAGGATAATTATGAGAGGAAAAATGACCATTCCCACACTTGATTTTCTGATCTGTGACTCTAGTCCTTGATTTATAACACATACTACACCCTGGGGGACATCACCCTCTGCTCATTCAGCTGGTGCTGAAACTAAACCTTCATAAGCCATTCTACCACAATGTCTTGCTTCACTTGCTACAAATTGAGTTCCTCAGTCAGAGCAATGTTTTTATCATAAAGAAAAAGGCACCTTGTAATTCTATGGATGTCAGATTGGTGAATAATTAAGGGTAGGAAAGGCAAATCCATATCCAGAATATGCTTCTGTTCCACTGAGAACAAAGTACTTCCTCTTTAATGATGGAAGTGGTCCAATGTAATCAATCTACCACCATTGTCTGGCTGATATTCCTGGGGAACAGTGCCGTATCAGTGTTGGTCTTTGTTGTTGACAGGTTGGGCATTCATCAGGACAGCAGTGGCTATAACCAGATCATTTTCATGAGTAGTAGTCTATGTGGCTGGGCCCGTTAGTAACTCCTAAATTTCTGCTGCATGATGACTTTGTGAGCTTATTGGTCAGGGACAGTGGTGACCGAGGAAAGATTAATGTCCACAGGTTGTGACATTAAGATCCTCTTCTGCTAATACAACAAAACAAAACAAAACCAAATCCTTTTCTGCTGAGGTTGCTTTTTGGTGAGTGTTCGTGTGGGACACAAGCATTTTCACACTCAGTGCCCATGCTGAGAGGTGTGTGCTCCTACCCCTTCTCCAGATTCCTGTGTTACCAGTTTTCTAAACCTGTTCCTTCCAACCTTTGACTGTCTAGCTGTACCATTCGCCACTCCCCATGAATCAATGTAAACATGTACCTGTGACAGTCTCTGTCCAGGCAAAATGAACAACAAGTTTGAAGTTCTGTTCAAAGTTCTTTGCACTAGGAGTATTTTCCTTTATCCTTGTCCCTGGATTTGACCTTGTCCCTAGTGCTACAACATCCAATTTTAGGCAGCACCAGCCTATCATGAAAACCCAACTGCAAAGCATGCCAAAAGATTTTTTTCTTCCTTATTAACTGACCAAAGGGGACTTCTCATGAGGCCATAGGTGCAGGCTGAGAAAAAGGGGGCAGTGATGCAGGAATGTGGGCCATGGGCATCTGTGACACTTGCTCATGCAGTTTACTTGGGCCCTCAGTATATACTTGAGCCAGATTTTGTCTATACCACTTCTAGTTGATGCCGTGCATGCCAACTTTATGATCGGGTGGCTCAGACAATACATAGTCTATAAGAGCTCTTTCAGATCACACCACCACTTGGGGGTCCACGGTCCAGGAGCACCTATGATGTCAGTTATGGTCCACAGGCTGAGAAGACTGGTATCCAGCCCAAGTAGTCAGGCAGAGAGAGTGAGTTCCCCTTTCCTCCAACTTTTTTGTTTTATTCAAACCCATAATGGGCTGTATAATGCTCACCCACAATGAAGAGGACATCGACTTTACCAGGCCTATTCAAATGCTAATTTCCTCTGGAAACACGCTCATAGACACATCTAGAAGTAATGTTTAACCCGCTCTCTGAGCACCCCATGACCTGGTCATGTTGACACATAAAATTAACCATCACAAGCCTCAAGTCCATAGATAAGGCAGCTGAGAAGAATCGATGGATGTCAAAATGGAAAGCAAGGAGAACCTTGGAGGAAGGACTGGAACCCAGGAGGATGAACTGAATTCCTGCCAGTCTCTCACTTTCCCCAAGCCGGGGTGGACCTCAGAGAAGGAGCAGAAGCTGTGGGCACGCTGCACCCCCGAGCCCCCTACCTCCCCCCACCCCACCCCCACCATCACTGCAGGCCAGTGGATAGGAGTCAAAGAGCCAGAGCTGCCATGGTGCCTGGAGATGCACACCGACTTCGGAATGCGGAGAGAGCCTGACTGCCCTTCACTTCCACCTCTTACATCTCACGCAGCTGTCTCTGCTGGGGAACATGACCCTGGAACCCTGCATTCAAACATCCTTTCAGCTTAGTCCATACAATATACATCCACTCTGCATTTTGTTTAAAGATATAACTCGATGCCAGGTCTTATTGGAGGGGGAGAAAGACATCTCAGATGGGCACTGCCCTCATGGGCACTGTTAATAGCTTGAGGTATGGGAAGATGGTGAGAAGAAGAGAAATACTTAGAAAAGCAATGGCTCCTTGCTTTGGCCATTCCCAGAGGGAAGTCCCGGGACTAGTTCCGAAGGAAGCAGTTTAGACAAGGCAACTTTTCAGCTGTCTAATAACTGATTTTATTCATATCTGTGCCATATTTCCCCTATAATTTAAGGTTTTATTCACCAGAATGAATGTTTGCTCAGCATTTTATAATTTGCTTGTGTCTTTAGTCACCGTGAGGCTGTCAGCTGTTTCTTCTTGTTACCAGAAGAGAGACCTCGAACTGCCTACCCTTCCCCTCATTCTGGTTCTAAGATGCTTTTTTGGAATTATGCCTGAAGAGGCTCTAAGCCCGGGCCTGCCTGGCCAGAGGGCCCAATATCCAACACTCACATATTTCTGGCCACAGGAACTTTCTTAAGGAAATGCACTGAGCAACATTAACAAACAGCATTGTTGCAGTCTTGCATTAATTGTATGACTTCATCCAATTTAACTCTGTATTTCTGTTTTCCTCATCTCTAAAAAGTAGGAATTAATCTGCATGATCACTAATATTCCTTTCAATCTTAACATCCTAGGAGTCCATAATTCCTCTGTGGTAAGGACTGGAAGTAAATCCAACAGAAAAGGAATTGCTAGGGGCACCTGGGTGGCTCAGTCGGTTAAGCGACTGCCTTTGGCTCAGGTCTTGATCTCAAGGTCCTGGGATCGAGCCCCGCATCGGGCTCCCTGCTCCACTGGAAGCCTGCTTCTCCCTCTCCCTTCCCCCTGCTTCTCCCTCTCCCTCTCCCCTTGCTCGTGTTCTCTCTGTCACTGTGTCTCTCTCTGTCAAATAAATAAAATCTTAAAAAAAAAAAAAAGGAATTGCTAGCCATGAACAGAAATTATTTTAAGTTTCAGAATGCATTGCTGTGCTGGTTATAGGGAGTGTTGGATGCCTGTAAAAAGGATAGATCGCTATCTATCTGGAGGTACATAGAGCTGAGATAGAAGAAATGATATTATAATGTGTATAATCATGATGAAGTTAATTACTCTTATCATTCCTCCTCCTCCCCAACACACACACACCTGCAGATATGGTAAAGCTTCCAGCTGAGTTACCTGATAGCCACATCTGTGTAGTAGAGTCTATGGCTTAATTTTTTTTTTCTCCAGACACTTGTAAAAGGGGATTAGTTCAAAGAAAAGTAAACTAATGATTTAATTAATGTAATGACTTGAACAAAAAAGAAGCATATTGTTATAAACTAAATGGAACAGAAGATTAAAGCTATGAAAGAAATCTATGACATTGTTTATGATCTTATTTTTAAGCTCTTTAAAAATAAATCTATGTCAGTTTGTCATCATAGTGTTCTGGGTAAAAATGGACTTCTTCGATGATAATTTGTAGCTGAATTTCATATATTATAAGTATTTTTTAAGTATTATGCATTTTGAGTTAAAAATTCATTAAAACAAAACCACTTTAGAATTTAAATATTTCATTGGTGATTGAAATTGTTCTGTGGGGAAAAATAAATATGTTTTTATTGCTTTCATTTGGTCTCATGTAACCAGTTTTCAAAGAAATTGTTTTTACAACAATTTATCTGAAATTCCTACCTATATGTCAAAACCTTCCCTTTTTTTAGGCACACCTGCTTTTTTACTTCATTTCTTTGCAATTTTTGGAGGGATGTGGAATAAAATTAATCAAATAGGAACCTCAGATACAAAGGTGGTTTTATTTCAGATATTGGGAGATGACATTTAATATCTGCCATCAAGCATTTGAGCAAAAGTCTCACTGGGAACTACTATTCAAGATCCGATTACAAGGAGGACACACTCTTAGGGTACTATGGTATAGAAATATAGGAAACTTAAGTTTACAAATAAATATTATAAAAGGCAAAATATATGGTCACTCCTCCTGGAATGTTCCTCCCCACTTCTTCCTAGCTCACTCCATTCCTTGCTCCCTTTTTTTCTACATATACTCTTACACTTCTTTCTCTCTTTTAATTTTTTCTCAGTTTGAGAATCATAGGATCCCTGTCTGTTCTTTCCTGTTTACCCAGTACCTACTGAATGCACTTAATAAGGTTTTATTGAAATTTATTACAATTTAATCTAAATTAAATGTGATACAAATAAAGTGATTTAGAAGCCTGCGAAAGAGGAAGGTCTTCCATGTAGTTGGGCAAATAAGTAAAGGCTTGAGGCATTTCCATTTAAGATGGATGGGAAAATGGGTAGCATTTTAAAAATTAGAAGAGCCACTGAAGGCAGAAGGAATAGTAAGAAACTAAGGCAAATGAGCTACAAAAGAACATACTTTGCAGACTATCTTAGAAAATTTGACTAGAGTTCCTTGTTTTTATACTTTCAAATGTGTTATTATATTAACATAGAAAATATTTAGGGTTTAATTTTTTATACCGTAAGTTCTTTATGAAATCTAGAAGTATTTCTACCTTTTCCTTTGGATTGAGGTGAGAGTGTTGCAGAATACCAACAACATTAATGGAGCACTTATGTGACAGATACTGCTCAGCACTTGACACAGATTGCCTCAATTTGTCCTCATCATAGCTTTATCAAGAGGGTACTGTCATTAACCCCATCTTACAGAAGAGGAAACTGACATTTGGTGAGATAATATAACTTGCCCCAGTTAGACAGCTAGGAAGGGGTGAAGTCAATATTCTAGCCCAGACAGTCGATGCAAAAACCCTTTTTCTCTTAACTATTGTACCAAGGGTCAAGGATTCATTGCTGTCCAAGAACAGCAACCAAACAGTTTGATAAACAACAGTTTTGAACATGGACTATACCTTGCCTTAGGAATGCAGGAATTTGTGCACAGGAGAATTGGTCTGACGAGGGGCAACAGGGGGCTTGCTTCCTGATGAAAGTGGCCTCCATTTCAGTTGTAAATTCGCAGTAGCTGTGATGCCAGGTTCCCGGAGGTGCAGAAACAGCTCTTTAAAAAAATAATAACTTTGAAAGAAAACCCATGCAATCCATATAAAACTGGTGATAACCTGTACTTCCTAAACCTTTCTCTTTTAGGAAATATATTTGTGGTGAGCCTTGCAGTTGCAGACCTGGTGGTGGCTGTTTACCCATACCCCTTGGTGCTGACATCTATATTTAACAATGGATGGAATCTGGGCTATTTGCACTGCCAAGTCAGTGGTTTCCTGATGGGCCTCAGCGTCATTGGCTCCATATTCAATATCACTGGAATTGCCATTAACCGTTACTGCTACATCTGTCACAGTCTCAAGTACGACAAGGTGTACAGTAACAAGAATTCCCTCTGCCACGTGTTCCTGATATGGATGCTGACGCTCGTGGCGGTCATGCCCAACTTGCGAACCAGAACCCTGCAGTATGACCCAAGGATCTACTCCTGCACCTTTGCACAGTCTATCAGTTCAGCATATACCATAGCCGTAGTGGTTTTCCATTTCATAGTTCCCATGACCATAGTCATCTTCTGTTACCTAAGAATATGGATCCTGGTTCTTCAGGTCAGATGGAGGGTGAAACCTGACAATAAACCCAAAATGAAACCACAGGACTTGAGGAATTTTGTCACCATGTTTGTGGTTTTTGTCCTTTTTGCCATCTGTTGGGCTCCTCTCAACTTTATTGGGCTCGCCGTGGCTTCAGACCCTGTCAGCATGGAGCCCAGGGTCCCAGAGTGGCTATTTGTGGCCAGTTACTATATGGCATATTTCAACAGCTGCCTCAATGCAATTATATATGGACTACTGAACCAAAATTTCAGAAAGGAATACAGAAGGATTATAGTCTCACTGTGTACAGCCAGAATATTCTTTGTGGATAGTTCGAATGATGCAGCACATAGGGTTAAGTGCAAACCCTCTCCATTAATGATCAACAATAACCTAATAAAAGTGGACTCTGTTTAAAATACAAAGCACTGCTGGCAAGATATACACACACTGCTCAAGGTCTTACTCATTTTCATGTTTGCTTCCTTCTTGACAGATGCCTAGAAACACAGCATAGTTGAGAAAACTTGCACTTCTAAGAGGTTGCCTCTCGTTTATGAGCTCATATGCTATCAGCCTTTTGAATAAGTCTCTAATTCTGCTTATGAAAAGAAATCCAGAACATATAGAGAGTTACATGTTAATTCAAGAATATGGTTCAGGGACGGGGCGGGGGCAGTAATTTTAAATAAAAATGCTAAGTGTATTCAAGTGGAGAAAGAGTGTGCAAACTTTTATTGCAAATGAGTATCACAAAATAATTGCTTTTTTCCTATACTTTTTGAAGATTTCTCATTGGAAAACAAATGATGTGTCATAGTTATAAACAAACAAGTGGGATGATTGATTCATTACACAGTGAAAGGCTGAAAATAAACCAGGGAATACCTTGACATAATAGCAACAACCATAACAAAGTTTTCAGTTGGCAGTCGGTAGCACTGGGTAACCATAGTCAGGATCATAAATGTGGTCTCTCTCTATTAAAAGTTGCACATTCAACTAGATAAAGAGCTAAGTATATGACGGAACTCTTTTTCAGATGTCAATAGCCATAGTATTTGAAAACAATAGTGAAACATAAAACTCTATTTGACTTTATTAGACATTGGCTTTATTATTTTGTCACTGAAGATCATTATTATTTGTGTTACTGACAAACTGTTTTGAACTGTTCTCTGTTCATTTATGAAGTCATCTAATCAGTTTAGTGATAATTGATAAAGAATCAAAGAGCTATAGATCCTTAGATACAGTGCTGAATGCGTCCTAGATTGATAATCTATTTGGACAAGTAAATATCTAAACCAGATAGTTTTTCTTTTATAGATATTTCAAAGCAATATTCTTTAATAATTCATTTCAGTATTTGATTGCCTTAATAATCCTAAAAGTCTAGGAGAAGAAAAAATGCACAGGTAAACTATGTTTCATAAACTATGGCTCTAGTTTGCTCCAAAAAAGCTATTTAGGACCACTCTCAGGTTTGTTACTGGAGTGCTTTGCAGAAATTAGAGCCATGTTTTCTTGTGTTTTAAAGTTCTCCAACAAAACTATAACATAGTAGAAAGAGTTGGTGATTTGCATCTATATAAGATATATTTGTGAATATCTCTGTATCTAGATAATCAGAATCTCCTTGGAAAGTTCTATCATTTGTTTTAAAAGGTCCCTCTGATAACTGTTTTCATCAAGCATATTTGGGAAACACTAAATTATAGTTTGTGGCGGAGAGTGAAGATGTGTGTGTGTATGTGTTTGTATGCGTGTGTGTGTGTGTGCGCGTGTGTAAGTTATCTCAAACTTTACCCATCAAGTCATTTATGTGTAAATGTTCTAGTCAGAACCAACACTAAATAGTATAGATAATTTTTAAACCTGTGTTCCAGATTTCAGATAATTGAACCTTAAAAAATTAACCATGGTAACCTAAACTCTTTTTAAAAGGTAGGATACTGGGGCGCCTGGGTGGCTCAGTTGGTTAAGCGACTGCCTTCAGCTCAGGTCATGATCCTGGAGTCTCGGGATCGAGTCCCACATCAGGCTCCCTGCTCGGCGAGGAGCCTGCTTCTCCCTCTAACCCTCCCCCCTCTCATGTACTCTTTCTCTCTCATTCTCGCTCTCTCAAATAAATAAATAAATCTTAAAAAAAAAAAAGGTAGGATACTTTTATCTTGATGCTGGGGGTAAACTACTATGTTGCTAACTATATGTTCCTTTGCTCTTTATAGAATTTTGTTTCTTAATTTATACAATAGCAAAAACACTTAACAGAAACTGTGTCCTTTAAAAACTGTGTGCCAAGTAGAGTACCTCGTCTTAAAATCAGATATGTAACTTAAAGGTTTACGTTTTTCATTACAACAAAATACTATCTAGTAAAATATTGACAATGAAATAGCAACTCATAAAGACCAAAGTCTCAGATTTCCTCTAATGGAATCTCAATGTAGAAGTTTTATAAACATTCAAAATATTATCACTGGCTTCCTCAATATAATATTAATAAGTAGAAAGTCCTTAGCTAAATATGTTTTTTTCCTCCTGAAAAATTCAAATATATCATCAGTTGTACCTGATTTCCAGTGGACAAACTATTTTGTACCCTGGAATATTAACTCTTTCAAGACTATGAGATTACTATTTATCAAATGACTGTTGCTTAGTACAGATTGGTATGTGGGTAGCATGACCGAACATGTGCTGCATTATTCAAAACAAATTCAATGAAATTTGCTGTGTTGTGTTAATCAGCTATAAACCTCTGTTAAATTAAACCTCTTTAATCTATCAGAGTTACTTACCAATGTAATAATTTTTTAGGCTTCCCTCTGTCTATCAGAGTTCTGGTGGTGACGTGAGGGTTGGAAATGAAAAGAAATAACATTTTGAGTGGCATATTTACAAATTTTAGGAACATTTGTACTTGCCTATAGCTTGGATTTCACTGCATTGGCTGGACACTTTGTGAGGCTAAAAACAGTATCTGTGATAATACCAGGGAGGAAATGTCTTTTTTTACAAAGCACTCAGTGGAATCTGAAACTCCGGAGAGGCAAATCTACACAAGGCCATTTGATTTGGAATAAGGATAGCAAAACATCTATCATTGTCTTTTCTAAAATCAATTGCTAGAATTATGTGCAATTGTTAGCATTATGCAATTTAAGTTCCTACACTAATATCCAGTTGAAGTGGATAGACCAAAGAATCTGACCATCCTAATTTAAATATATCATTTGAATATTACCACTGGAAGGACTGCCTCAATCATATTCTTTTAAGAAAAATTTAAATCATGTAGGATTCTTTTTTTGCCACCAGAGAATGTCACTTTTAAACATATGTTATTTTATTTATTATACCTGTTGGAACAGATTAGTTTGGGACATACTGTCTATACCTTACTATATAAGCTACATAATCACATAAAATGTAATTTTATTTGTTTAAAACTGATAATGGTTTGGGGGGAGAGAGGAATAATTTCAGTTTGTCTATTCTATTGTATATTTCCTTTCCAAATATTTATGTTTGAATCATTTCCATGTATAAATATGACTTTTTTTCTGACAAAGCAGCAGAACTACCTGATTTTAAATATTCTGGCAAGTTATATGAGATGATAACCAATCTTGGATATTAAATCCATAATTGCTCATTGAGTAAACACATTCAGCCTGAATGTTATGTAATGAGTAATAATTTTGACCATTTTTTGGGCTGTCTGTGATGCATCATCAAATATTTCGCTGTGAATAAGCAAACACATTTGGAATAAAATAGGTACATTTCTAGTCAGTTTAAATTATTAAATTATTATATTTAAGAATTGCCTAAGCATAAGCAGTGTTTTCTTTTTAAAAATAATTTTTGTAATTTATTTTTCCCACTTTTTACTTTTCTCTACTTTTATGCATAGAAAATAAAGAATCTCCATTAAAAAAATTATCCTGTACAGTACAAAAAGTGCTATGTTCTCCACAATGGTATATATTGATCACAACTTCTGTAAATCTCCTAAAACTGTGGGTTGATGAAAATCTAGAGAAGAAAAGAAAGTGATTTTAATCATATTCAATATTTATGTTGCTGATAAGTGAGTACATATTTTAGCTGAGGTCTTTGGAACATCAAAGACTGAATGTCAATTAGATTTGTAAGATATAGGAAAAGACCAAAATGGTGAGATGTTTAATCAAATCTTAGTGTACATATAATGTAACAATAACAAACATGGTAAAAATTCAGTAACAAACTAAATGGGTACCAGGAGGTTGTCTGGTAATTATAATGTTTAGAGGAGTGTCATCTTAGCTGTGCCAAATCTTGAAATCCTGGGACTTATTCTAATTGGATATGAGGTCAAATCATGTTTGTCTACCACTGAAGGATAATGGAGTCACTTGTGCAATCACCTTGTTTTAAAGTGGCAAAGAGAAATTTAAATTCAACTATGGGACATCAATCATAAAGGAACATATAATGATGTTCCTTAATCATATTTTGTAATATTTACCATCTCTAGAACAGAAACATTTTATTTATTTATTTATTTTTTAAAGATTTTATTTATTTATTTGAGAGAGAGAGAATGAGAGACAGAGAGCACGAGAGGGAAAGGGGCAGAGGGAGAAGCAGACTCCCTGCCGAGCAGGGAGCCCAATGCGGGACTCGATCCCGGGACTCCAGGATCATGACCTGAGCCGAAGGCAGTCGCTTAACCAACTGAGCCACCCAGGCGCCCTAGAACAGAAACATTTTAAATTAATAAAAGCAATTACTCAAGCAGTATTTTTTACTGTTGGAGAGTTTAATATGGGAGAACACTTTTGTGTATGGGTGTTTGTGTGTACCTGTGCATATTGGGTGTTTTAGCCAATAGGCTGCTTTTTGTGTTATCTTTAAAGTTGATGATTTTCAAGAATATGAACAGCATCCATAGCTTTAAAGAATAAAAAAAAAATTTAGATTTTGTTCTACATTTTTATTTTATTTATTTTTATTTTTTTATTTTAAAGATTTTATTTATTTATTTGAGAGAGAGAGAGTGAGAGACAGAGAGCATGAGAGGGAGGAAGGTCAGAGGGAGAAGCAGACTCCCTGCCGAGCAGGGAGCCCGATGCGGGACTCGATCCCGGGACTCCAGGATCATGACCTGAGCTGAAGGCAGTCGCCCAACCAACTGAGCCACCTAGGTGCCCCTTGTTCTACATTTTTAGTAATAATGCTCTGACCCTAGGGAACAGTTTATTACAAGGACACATTTCTGTGTTTTGAGGACAGAAAGTCTATGATTAATATGCCCATTTCAAAACCAATTGATTATTGTTGCTTTTAGGTATCAGATACCAATCCTGCCTTTTCTTGTGGTAATCAGGTGCTCTAATTTCTGATAGAATTGCGACTTTCCAGTGAGTGATGCAAATATATCTGGTTTATTAACACAGAGTGGAAAAATAGTTTTGTTTGGAATAGAAAAATGATTGTACTTTCTATTTCCATAATGAGTTCAACAAATCTCTAAGAATGCTTGAGGACTGGTGCCTAGAAGCTATAATATCCTCACTGACTCTGTGACCATTGAGCTAGAGAATCAATGTTTAAACAATTCAAAACAGTTCAATATGAGTCAAACGACCCCACCATGCTTAGTGGCATGGCCCTGAGTGTGCTGGCATGCAGCCACCGGCCACCAGGAGCCTGGTAGGGGACTAGTGGCCCAGCAGCCTTTTGCTAACACCAACTGCTCTGCTCCCAAGTTCCCCAGTGGCACGCCCCCTGAGAGCTCGTCTGCTTGGGTCTGACTAACGGACAGCAAGCACAGCCCTCAACAGGCAGAGAGTCAGTGCAGTTGACTGCACAGGAAGAAAAAGTGACCCAGACACAACAGCAGGATGTAAAGAACACACACAGAACACGCTCTTGAAGGGCCAGAGTCTGGTGAACGGGGGACACGGCACTGCAGGGCGCTCCAGGGTCTCCTCCTCATAAAGTCACTACTTTTAAGAGGAGAAGACACAGCTGACTTTCTTAACACACAGAAACAGACACAGAGGGGCAGACAAAATGAGGCGATAGAGAAGTTTATCCCAAATGAATGAATAGGACAAGGCCACAACCAGAGATCTAAACAAAACAGATATAAGGACATGCCTGATATATAAAGACATTAAAGCAATGATCATAAGGATACTCACTGGATTTGAGGAAAGAGTGGAAGACATGAATGAGACCTTTAAAACAGAGGTAAGGAATGACATAGTAGAGATAAAGGGTACAATAAATAAAATGAGAAGCACGCTTGACAGAATGGACAGCAGGATGGAAGAAGGAGAGGAACGAATTAGTGACTTAGAAGACAGAGTAATGGAAAGTAATTAGCTGAACAAAAGAGAGAAAGAATAATTATGGAAAATGAGAACAGACTTAGGGAACTCAATGACTCCATCAAATGTAGTAACTTACATTGTATAGGAGCTCCAGAAGAAGGAGAGAGAGAAAGGGGAGACAGAAAACTTATTCAAAGAAATAACTAAAAATGTCCCTACCCTGTGGAAGGAAACAGACATCCAGAACCAGGAGGCACAGAGATCAATCATCAAAATCAATAAAAGCAGACAGACACCAAAACATATTATAATTAAATTTATAAATATAGTGAAAAAGAAAAAAATTTTAAAGCAGCAAAAAAAAAAAAAAAAAAAAAAAAAAAGTCCTTAACTTACAAGGGAAAACCCATAAGGCTAGCAGGAGATTTTTCAACAGAAATTTGGCAAGCCAGAAGAGAATGCCATGATATATTCAAAACGCTGAATGGGAAGACTTTGTAGCCAAGAATATTCTATCCAGGAAGGCTATCATTCACAACAGAAGGAGAGATAATTTCCCAGACAAACAAAAGACAAAGGAGTTTGTGGGCACTAAACCAACTCTGCAAGAAATATTAAATTATTTGAATTATTGAACTCTTTGAATGGAAAGGAGAGACCAAAAGTGACAGTATAAATATAGGAAACACAAAAGCAGTAAAAATGAATATTTCTGTAAAAATTAGTCAAGGAACTCACAAAAAATGATATAAAACATAGTGACATATACCTAAAATGTGGGGAGGAAAGGAGAGAAGAATAGGTTCAAATTTAAAACACCATCAACTTAATATAGACTGTTATATGCAGAAGATGTTATATACAAACATACGGTAAGCATATATCAAATCCACTAATAAATTTGCATAGAATAAAGAGAAAGAAATCCAGATATATAAATCAAGAAAATCAGCAAAACATGAGAGGAAGACAAGAAAGGATTAGAGAAAATCTTCAGAAACAACAACAAAACAAGTAAGAAAATGGCAATAAGTACATATTTATCAATAATTACTCTGAAAGTAAAGGGATGAAACACTCCCATCGGAAGACATAGGGTGGAAGAATGATAAAAAGGCAAGACCCATCTATATGCTGCCTACAAGAGACACATGTTAGACCTAAAGACACCTGCAGATTGAAAGTGAGAGGATGGAGAAACATCTGTCATGCAAATGATGTCAAAAGGAAGCCAGAGTAGCAATACTTATATTGGACAAAATACACCTTAAAATAGACTGTAAGAAGAGATAAAGAAGGACACTATATAATAATAAAGGGGACAATCCAACAAGAATATATGATGATTATTAAATATTTATGTGCCCAACACAGTAGCACCTAAATACATAAAATGATTTAAAAAAACCTAAAGGAATTAATAGATAATAATACAGTAATAGTAGGGGACTTTAACACACCCACTTACATCATCTACATCATTACATCAACAAACAACAGACAGATCATCTAAACAGAACATCAACCAGGAAACAATGGCTTTGAATGACACCTTGGAACAGATGGATTTAACAGATACATTCAGAGCATCCCATCCTAAAAACAGCAGAATACACATTCTTTCCAGGAGCACAGAGAACATTCTCCAGAATAGGTCACATATTGGACCACAAAACGAAGGTCAACAAATTCAAGAAGATCAAGTCACACGATGCATTTTTTCTGGCCACAACACTATGAAATAAGAAGTCATTACAAGAAAAAAATCTGTAGAGACCACAAATAAATGGAGGTTAAATAACATGCTACTAGGGGGTGGAGCAAGATGGCAGAGGAGTAGGAGACCTGGATTTTGTCTGGTCTCAGGAATTCAGCTGCATAGGGATCAAACCATTCTGCACACCTACAAACTCAACAGGAGATCGAAGAAAAGAATACCAACTCTCTGAACAGAAGCGACCACTTTCTGGAAGGTAGGTCATGCGGAGAAGTGAATCTGATGCGATATTTGGGAGGCTAGATGGCGGGTGAGGGGCCTCTGACCGCCGCTTCTCGCAAGTGATAGAGCCCCGGAGCCCCAAATCGGAACTTTTAGAAGTCGGCGCCACTGAGGGACATTGCTCCAGTGGCTAAGTGGGGGATGGAACCCTCGTGGGACAGTGTGGTCTCAGGACCCTCGGGTCACAGAAAGACCAGGGGTGCCTGAGTGCAGCAGAGCTCCCAGGGATCGGAGCAGAGAAGCCGGCTGCCAAGGCAGAGCCGAGGCGCAGGCTCTCAGCTCGGGGTTGCCATAAACCGTGATCCGCGGCACAATCGGGCCACTGCTCCTCCAGCAGAGACCCAACAAGCGGCAGATCCGGGGAGACTCCCCTTACTCCCCTGGGAGGAGCGGTGTGGTAGCGCACCGCAGGGATCTGCGGGGTTTGGAGATCCCACATGGGGTCGGGTGCCAGAGATAGAAACCCTCGGTCACAGGCCGGGTGAGGACGGAGTGTGGCCGGAAACTGTGGAGGCGGGAGTGATTGACTGCTTTTCTCTGGGGGTGCACTGAGGAGTGGGGCCTGAGTTCTCGGCTCCTCTGGGGCGGAGATTGGGAGGCCACCATTTTCACTCTCCTCCTCCAAAGCTGTAGGGAAAGCTTGCAAGGAATAAAAGCTCCCAAGAGCAAACCTGAGCAGATGACTTAGCCCGGATCGGCAAGGGCGGGGCAATTCTGCCTCTGGCAAAGACATTTGGGAACCACGGCAACAGGCCCCTCCCCCAGAAGATCAGAGAGAACAGCCAGCCAAGACCGAGTTTACCAATCAATGAGAACGGCAGAACTCCAGCCCTAGGGGAATACCACACATAGAAACCATGGCTTTTTTACCATGATTCTTTAGTCTTTCATAGTTAATTTTTTTTAACTGTCTTTTTTTTTTTGAATTTTTCTTTTTCCCTTTTTCAACCAACATCTTATCAATCCCTTTTTTAAAAAACATTTTTATTCTTCATTTTTAGAGTCATATTCTATCCCTTCAAAGTAGTTACCCGTATTTTTGGCATATATATATATGTTGTTCTCTCTTTAAAGTTTTGAGATAGTTTCTTCTTTTTTTGTTTTTTTTTAATTTTTTAATTTTAATTTTTTTTTATTTTATTCTTATGTTAATCCCCATACATTACATCATTAGTTTTAGATGAAGTGTTCCATGATTCATTGCCTGTGCACAACACCCAGTGCTCCATGCAGAACGTGCCCTCCTCAATACCCACCACCAGGCCAACCCATCCTCCCAACCCCCTCCCCTCTAGAACCCTCAGTTTGTTTTTCAGACTCGAGATAGTTTCTTCTAACAGATCAAAATATGCCCTAAATTTATAGTGTATGGCTTTGTTCTAGTCTCCTGCCTGATCACATTCTCTCCCTTTTTTTTTAAATCCTCTTCTTTCTTTTTTCAAACAACTTCTTATCAATTCCTTTTATAAAATTTTTTATAATTTTCATCTTTACAGTCATATTCCATCCCTTCATCATATCAACCCTTATTTTTATACATATATAAGTTTTTCTTTCTTTAAAATTTTGGGAGGCACTTTCTTTTAACAGACCAAAATACACCCAAAAGCTAGTGTGTGGCACTGATCCATGCACCAGCCTGATCATATTTGATCATATTCTGTTTTTTTGTTTTGTTTTGTTCTGTTTTTGTTTATTTTTATCTTTTTCTTTTTCTTTTTTTTTTTTTCTTTTCTTTTTTCTTTCTTTCCCTTTCTTTTCCCCTGGCTTCAGATCTTTTCTGATTTGTTTAGAGTATATTTTCTGGGGATGTTGTTACCCTGTTAGCATTTTGTTCTCTCATTCATCTATTCTCCTCTGGACAAAACGACAAGATGGAAAAAATTGCCTCAACAAAAAGAGCAAGAGGTAGTACCGACTGCCAGGGACCTACTCACTATAGACATTAGTATGATGTGTGATCTAGAGTTCAGAATCATCACTTTAAAGATACTAGCTGGCTTGAAAAAAGCATGGAAGTTATTAGAGAAACACTTTCTGGAGAAATAAAAGAACTACAATCTAACCAAGTTGAAATAAAAAAGGCTATTAATGAGGTGCAATCAAAAATGGGGGCACTAACTGCTAGGATAAATGAAGCAGAAGAGAGAATCAGTGATATAGAAGACCAAATGATGGAAAGTAAAGAAGCTGAGAAAAAGAGAGATAAACAACTACTGGATCACAAGGGCAGAATTCGAGAGATAAGCAATACCATAAGACGAAACAACATTAGAATAATTGGGATCCCAGAAGAAGAAGAAAGAGAGAGAGGGGCAAAAGGTATACTGGAACAAATTATAGCAGAGAACTTCCCTAATTTGGGGAAGGAAACAGGCATCAAAATCCAGGAAGCACAGAGAACCCCTCTCAAAATCAATAAAAATAGGTCAACACCCCAACATCTAATAGTAAAACTTACGAGTCTCAGAGACAAAGACAAAATCCTGAAAGCAGCTCGGGAGAAGAGATATGTAACCTACAATGCTAGAAACATTAGATTGGCAACAGACCTAACCACAGAGACCTGGCAGAACAGAAAGGACTGGCAGGATATATTCAGAGCACTAAATGAGAAAAATATGCAGCCAAGAATACTATATCCAGCTAGGCTGTCGTTGAAAATAGAAGGAGAGATAAAAAGCTTCCAGGACAAAAAAAAACTAAAGGAATTTGCAGACACGAAACCAGCCCTACAAGAAATATTGAAAGGGGTCCTCTAAGCAAAGAGAGACCCTAAAAGCAACATAGACCAGAAGGGAACACAGACAACATACAGTAATAGTCACCTTACAGGCAATACAATGGCACTAAATTTCTATCTTTCAGTAGTTACCCTGAATGTAAATGGGCTAAATGCCCCAATCAAAAGACACAGGCTATCAGATTGGATTAAAAAACAAGACCCATCGATATGCTGTCTGCAAGAGACTCATTTTAGAACCAAAGACACCCCCAGATTGAAAGTGAGGGGATGGAAAACCATTTACCATGCTAATGGACACCAAAAGAAAGCTGGGGTGGCAATCCTTATATCAGACACATTAGATTTTAAACCAAAGACTGTAATAAGAGATGAGGAAGACACTATATACTACTTAAAGGGTCTATCCAACAAGAAGATCTAACAATTGTAAATATCTATGCCCCTAACATGGGAGCAGACAATTCTATAAGGCAATTAATAACAAAAACAAAGAAACACATCGACAACAATATAATAATAGTGGGGGACTTTAACACGCCCCTCACTGAAATGGACAGATCATCTAAGCAAAAGATCCACAAGGAAATAAAGACTTTAAATGACACACTGGACCAAATGGACTTCACAGACATATTCAGAACATTCCATCCCAAAGCAACGGAATACACATTCTTCTCTAGTGCCCATAGAACATTCTCCAGAATTGATCACATCCTAGGTCGTAAGTCAGGTCTCCACTGGTACCAAAAGACTGGGATCATTCCCTGCCTATTTTCAGACCACAATGCTTTGAAACTAGAACTCAATCACAAGAGGAAAGTCAGAAAGAACTCAAATACATGGAGGCTAAAGAGCATCCTACTAAAGAATGAATAAGTCAACCAGGAAATTAAAGAAGAATTTAAAAAATTCATGGAAAGCAATGAAAATGAAAACACAACTATTCAAAATCTTTAGGATGCAGAAAAGGCAGTCCTAAGAGGAAAGTATATAGCAATACAAGCCTTTCTCAAGAAACAAGAAAGGTCTCAAGTACCCAACCTAACCCTATACCTAAAGGAGCTGGAGAAAGAACAGCAAATAAAGCCTAAACCCAGCAGGAGAAGAGAAATAATAAAGATCAGAGCAGAAATCAATGAAATAGAAACCAAAAAAAGAACAGTAGAACAGATCAACAAAACTAGGAGCTGGTTCTTTGAAAGAATTAACAAGATTGATAAACCCCTGGCCAGACGTATCAAAAAGAAAAGAGAAATGACCCAAATCAACAAAATCATGAACGAAAAAGGAGAGATCACAACCAACACCAAAGAAATACAAACAATTATAAGAACATATTATGAGCAACTGTATGCCAGCAAATTAGATAACCTGGAAGCAATGGATGCATTCCTAGAGATGTATCAACTACCAAAACTGAACCAGGAAGAAATAGAAAACCTGAACAGACCTATAACCACTAAGGAAATTGAAGCAGTCATCAAAAATCTCCCAACAAACAAAAGCCCAGGGCCAGATGGCTTCCCAGGGGAGTTCTACCAAACATTTCAAGAAGAATTAATACCTATTTTTCTGAAACTGTTCCACAAAATAGAAATGGAAGGAAAACTTCCAAACTTGTTTTATGAGGCCACCATTACCTTGATCCCCAAACCAGACAAAGACCCCATCAAAAAGGAGAATTACAGACCAATATCCCTGATGATCATGGATGCAAAAATTCTCACCAAAATACTAGCCAATAGGATCCAACAGTACATTAAAAGGATTATTCACCACGACCAAGTGGGATTTATCCCTGGGCTGCAAGGTTGGTTCAACATCCACAAATCAATCAACGTGATACAATACATTAACAAAAGAAAGAACAAGAATGATATGATCCTCTCAACAGATGCAGAAAAAGCATTTGACAAAGTACAGCATTCTTTCTTGATCAAAACTCTTCAGAGTATAGGGATAGAGGGTACATACCTCAATATCATAAAAGCCATCTATGAAAAACCCACAGTGAATGTCATTCTCAATGGGTAAAAACTGAGCGCTTTCTCCCTAAGGTCAGGAACGCAGCAGGGATGTCCACTATCACCACTGCTATTCAACATAGTATTGGAAGTCCTAGCCATAGCAATCAGACAACAAAAAGAAATAAAAGGCATCCAAATCAGCAAAGAAGAAGTCAAACTCTCACTCTTTGCAGATGATATGATACTTTATGTGGAAAACCCTAAAGACTCCACCCCAAAACTGCTAGAACTCATACAGGAATTCAGTAAAGTGGCAGGATATAAAATCAATGCACAGAAATCAGTGGCATTCCTGTACACCAACAACAAGACAGAAGAAAGAGAAATTAAGGAGTCCATCCCATTTACAACTGCACCCAAAACCATAAGATACCTAGGAATAAATCTAATCAAAGAGGCAAAGGATCTGTACTCAGAAAACTATAAAATACTCATGAAAGAAATTGAGGAAGACACAAAGAAATGGAAAAACGTTCCATGCTCGTGGATTGGAAGAACAAATATTGTGAAGATGTCAATGCTACCTAGAGCAATCTACAGATTCAATGCAATCCCCATCAAAATACCATCCACTTTTTTCAAAGAAATGGAACAAATCATCCTAAAATTTGTATGGAACCAGAAAAGACCCCACATAGCCAGAGGAATGTTGAAAAAGAAAAGCAAAGCCGGCGGCATCACAATTCCGGACTTCCAGCTCTATTACAAAGCTGTCATCATCAAGACAGTATGGTACTGACACAGAAACAGACACATCGATCAATGGAACAGAATAGAGAGCCCAGAAATGGACCCTCAACTCTATGGTCAACTCATCTTTGACAAAGCAGGAAAGAATGTCCAATGGAAAAAAGACAGTCTCCTGGTGTTGGGAAAATTGGACAGCCACATGCAGAAGAATGAAACTGGACCATTTCCTTATACCACACACAAAAATAGACTCCAAATGGTTGAAAGACCTCAATGTGAGACAGGAGTCCATCAAAATCCTAAAGGAGAACACAGTCAGCAACCTCTTCAACCTCAGCCGCAGCAACTTCTTCCTAGAAACATCGCCAAAGGCAAGGGAAGCAAGGGCAAAAATGAACTCTTGGGACTTCATCAAGATAAAAAGCTTTTGCACAGCAAAAGAAACAGTCAACAAAACCAAAAGACAACCAACAGAATGAGAGAAGATATTTGCAAATGACATATCAGATAAAGGGCTAGTATCCAAAATCTATAAAGAACTTATCAAACTCAACACCCAAAGAACAAAGAATCCAATCAAGAAATGGGCAGAAGACATGAACAGACATTTTTCCAAAGAGGACATCCAAATGGCCAACAGGCACATGAAAAAGTCCTCAACATCGCTCGGCATCAGGGAAATCCAAATCAAGACCTCAATGAGATACCACCTCACACCAGTCAGAATGGCTAAAATTAACAAATCAGGAAAGGACAGATGTTGGTAGGGATGCGGAGAAAGGGGAACCCTCCTACACTGTTGGTGGGAACGCAAACTGATGCAACCACTCTGGAAAACAGTATGGAGGTTCCTCAAAAAGTTGAAAATAGAGCTACCATATGATCCAGCAATTGCACTACTGGGTATTTAACCCATAGATACAAATGTACAGATCCAAAGGGGTACGTGCACCCCGATGTTTATAGCAGCAATGTCCACAATAGCCAAAGTATGGAAAGAGCCAAGATGTCCATCGACAGATGAATGGATAAAGAAGATATGGTGTATATATATATAATGGAATATTATGTAGCCATCAAAAGGAATGAGATCTTGCCATTTGCAACGACGTCGATGGAACTGGAGGGTATTATGCTGAGCGAAATAAGTCAATCAGAGAAAGACATGTATTATATGACCTCACTGATATGAGGAATTCTTAATCTCAGGAAACAAACTGAGGGTTGCTGGAGTGGGGGGTGGGGTGGGAGGGATGGGGTGGCTGGGTGATAGTCATTGGGGAGGGTATGTGCTATGGTGAGCGCTGTGAATTGTGCAAGACTGTTGAATCACAGATCTGTACCTCTGAAACAAATAATGCAATATATGTTAAGAAAAAAAAAAAGAAGATAGCAGGAGGGGAAGAATGAAGGGAGGGAATTGGAGGGGGAGACGAACCATGAGAGACGATGGACTCTGAAAAACAAACTGAGGGTTCTAGAGGGGCAGGGGGTGGGGGGATGGGTTAGCCTGGTGATGGGTATTAAAGATGGCACTTTATGCATGGAGCACTGGGAGTTATGCAGAAACAATGCATCATGGAATACTACATCAAAAACTAATGACGTAATATATGGTGATTAACATAACAATAAAAAATTTTAAAAAATAAATAAAATGCTACTAAACAATGAATGGGTCAATGAAGAAATCAAAGAAGAAATAAAAAAGTATATGGAAAGAAGTTAAAATGAAAGCTCAACAATTCAAAACCTCTGGGCTGCCTCAAAAGTAGTTCTAAGAGGGAAATATAGTAATACAGGTCTATCTTAAGAAGCAAGAAAAATCTTAAACAAACAACCTAACCCTGCACCTAAAGGAGCTAGAAAAAGAACAACAAACAAACAACAAGCAGAAGGAAAGAAATAATAAAGATTAGAATAGAAATAAATGATAGAGAGAAACTAAAAAAGCAATAGATCAATGAAACCATTATTCATATGTGTTCATGTATCATGTATTTATATATTCTTATCCATCACAGAAGGTATTAATTTAATTGAACATTATTTGGTCCAGCTTGATAGAAGCAACTGACAAATTATATTCTATTCCAAATTTGTTGCACTATTTAGCAAATGTACTCCTGTAAAAAGCTTCTTTTAAAAAAAACTAGAAAACAGTATTTCTTAGTGTGTGTGCATGGGTTGGGTTCCTTTATCTCTTCTTACAACCTTCAGTGGGGGCAAGATAGTTTATATTTTTGATCATTTCATATAATCATTGAAGGAAGCTTAGAGGCCATGTTTAAATCAATCCCTTCATTTTATAGACCATGAAAATGAGATTCATTAAAAATTAATAGTATTGCCAATGACCTACAAAGAGTTAGAGCTGAACTGAGCCATGAGCTCCTGGATTCACTAAACATTTAGGAAATATTGGGCATCTATTATATTTGAGCAACTGTGCTAGCTAACAGGGATAAAGTGATGAATACTACAGTATTTGCTCTCAAAAGGGCTCACCACGTCATAGGAAGGGCATGGTAACACATAATTAGTAGGTCATACAGCAGCTAACATCATAAAGAGACAACTAGATGAAAGTACAGCACAGCACCTGTGAAGTGGTCTTGTCTTCCAAAAACTCAAAACTGAATCTGATGTAACTAGAAATTATCAGGAAATATAAGGAACAGGTGCACATATTAACATCACAGGAGGCAATCAGCAAAATTCAAACTATACTAAAATCTACAGAAAAAAATACGTTTTCTAACACACAATTAAAAGAAAAAAAAAAGATACAGGGGGAACCTAAATATTAAGAGAGACTTAAGAGATACGTCAACCACTTGTAATAAATGGATTTGTTTAAAACGACCTAAAATTTTTAAAATTATATAAGACAAAGTTAAAAGGCAAACACTAAATACTGACAAAGTATAATTAATCATTTTTAAAGGATGTGATAATGGTGTTTTAAGTTAAAGTAAAAAGCAATGTCTTTTAGAGACACAGAATAAAGTATTTGCACACAAAGTGATATATCTGTGATTTACTTTAATCAGAATGAAGAGGTGAGAAGGTGGGTGGGCTCACAGAGGAAACACAATTTACCTCAAGTTGTTTATTTTGTAAAGGGATAATGAAAATATGGGAGTATATTATATTTATTCCTTGCTTAAACAGTGATTAATTGTGTTAACTGTGTCTCAAAACCCCACTGCTATTGAAAGGCCATTAAATTAAAAAACATATTTCCCATTTTGATGGGAAAATGAGTGCTTTTCACCCCAACCCAAGATATGAAGATTGTTCAAAGATTCATATTAATTAAAAGTATTAAATGAATCTAGATGCAAATACAATTATTCATTTGTTTACCCATCTTGGAAGTGTTTCAGATTTATTAGTGCATTATTTATTATTATTTTTGCGACTAGTGGCTGCACTTCTTGGTTTGTTAGCTTTTGTGAAAAGGTTTTTATTTTTTTGAAAGGACCATCATAAGTTAAAAAATAGTTCAATTTCTTTTCCATTTATTTAAGTTCTTTTTTCCTTGTTAGATTTCCTTGTTAGATATGTACTCTTCAGTTCCCATAAACTAATCTTAATAGGAACTCTTTTTTTGACTATTTTTTTATTATGTTAAGTTAGCCACCATAAGGCACATCATTAGTTTTTGATGTAGTGTCAGTGATTCATCAGTTTCGTATAACACCCAGTGTTCATCACAACACATGCCTCCTTAATACCCAGCCTGGTGATGGGTATTAATAGGAACTCTTAAATTTAATAGACTTTATACTCTTTTTACCCTCTCCAGAAGTAGGTAAAAATACACCAATCAGTTTTATCAGAAAATACTTCATGTTCACATAACACTCTAGTCTCAATGAACTTACGGGTAAGCATAAGCTAGGGACCTTAGAGGTGGCTCTGCTCTGCAGAACATAAACCATCTTCCCAGGAGCTGAGCCCTGCACGGAGCACCCAGCCTGGGTAAAAAACCCACCCTCAAATATAGAACCGGCAGGTGCTTCAAGCAAGGGTCAAAAGTAAATACAGATATACATGTGAATAAAACCCCTGCATAGAAAACCAAACTAAAATGAACCTCCAAGAATTGATCGTTGCTCATTCTGGGCAATTTTTGCGTCTTGTACGATTCTCCAGATATAAGACATACAGATTGCTGTTTTCTTTTGTGAGTTTCTTTCTTGTTCGCTAACTGAAATAGCCACATCTAAAGTCAACTTTGGAAGCATAGCTTTTTTGGGTCTTCAGAGTTTTTGTAGCTGCTTCCTACTGTGCATTTGAAGGAGTTATTGAGGGAATGCACTGGTGGATGCAATGTATCAGATGTTTAAGAAATACAAGGAAATTATAAGGAATACAGAATTGGATCACTGTCAGTGGAGCAATCTATAATATGGAGAAAGACAATGAAAAGTTAAACACCAACTGAAAGCTAACTGTAAAAGCCAGAGGACACTTTGGCAGAATGTCAAGACTCTCACCTCTTTTACCTGGAAGACAGAAAAACACTTAGGATCAGGTTCAGGAATTAATTATGAGAGTAGTAGAGCTTTAGAGGAGGTAGGACTCTCAACCCCAATAGCTTTGCTATGCCAACGTCGGGACCGTGATTCAGAAGGGGTGAAACAGAAAATAGGATAGGGACATCTAGGTCAGTCCATTCAAATATCTTGAATCATCAGCATATCAGTCATTCATTGCTGTGTAACAAATTACTCCAAAACTTACAGGCTTAAAGCAACAACCCTTGTTAATTCAGTTTCTGTGGGTCAGTAATTCTGGTCTTTGGCTGGGCTGGTCAAAGCTGGGTCTTTAGGTTAGGGTCTCTCCCGTGGCTATAATGAAGTGTCCCGTGAGGATGCAATCATCTCAAGGACTGACTGGAGAAAACATTCACTTCTGAACTTGAATTGTTGGCAAGATCCACTTTATTTTATTTATTTATTTATTTATTTTTAAAGATTTTATTTATTTATTTGAGAGAGAGAGAATGAGAGACAGAGAGCATGAGAGGGAGGAGGGTCAGAGGGAGAAGCAGACTCCCTGCCGAGCAGGGAGCCCGATGCGGGACTCGATCCTGGGACTCCAGGATCATGACCTGAGCCGAAGGCAGTCACTTTACCAACTGAGCCACCCAGGCGCCCAGGCAAGATCCACTCTATGTAATCTGTTCGAACTGAGTGTGTCAGTTCCTCATTGTCTCTTGTCTGGAGGCCACTTTCCATTCCTTGTCATGGGTTCCTTTTTCATGGAGAAGCTCACAAGAGAACAAGCGAGTGAACAGAACCAGAGAGGGAGAAGGCACACTGAAAGAAGTCATGATCTTTTAGAATCTCATTTCCAAAGTGACATCTCAACACTTTTGCTGTATGCTCTTGATTAGAAGCAAGTCACTAGGTCCTGCCAACACTCAAGATAGGTGATTACACAAGGGCATGGCTACCAGCCGGGGGTGGGAATTACTGGAAGCCATTTTAGAAGCTGCTTATCATTCTCAGATCCCCTAACTCCGTGAGGCATGAAGAAATGGTCCACTCTTCATGTTCAATCTACTGTTCCTCCCTTGCCTAAAGGTGATGCAGGAGCCTCTGCCTTGCAAGACAACAAATGCCCCACTGAGGATTTACCCACATCTTCTCTCCTGTCCACTTGACTTATAATTAGAGTTAAAACACACCAAAAGTCGGTTGGGAAAATGCTAGGAATAGTAAGAGAGAAAAGAGACTATCTCCCCCCCAAAACCATAGGGCAGTTCGCCCAAGTATGGGCAAGGGCCAGGGAGTACAATGGATCCTGAGGTTGCTGTTTCAAGGGAACTGAAACATTAAGTTGTGAAAGGGAGAGCTTATTAACATAACAACATCCTCCCGTTTTCCTGGGTGAACATTTAACACCTTGGCAAAGACCAAGGAGATGGTGCTAACTAACTGATAGTCTGGCCCTTGGAAGCTTGAAGAAAGTGATAGCTCATAGCAAGCATGAGACAGAATGCTCAACTTTTCTTTGCAAATGCTGTGAGAAGGTGTGAAAGGATTCAGAGAGTGGGTATGGAGTGGCTATATTATTGGGCAGAAAACCTACCAGATGACCATGCCCTATGAGAATGCCTGAACCAAACATCATATACCAAAACTATAAGTAGAAATTCACTGGTGAGAAGGGCATCATGGAGAAGCTCAGTGTAGGCCTCCAGATCTGTAGGCTCAGCAGATGGTAGGAAATGCCAATAGAGAACTGGACTCTCTGACAGCAATGGGAGTATCAGGATGTTAAAATAATAGGGTTCAGGTGGCAGCACTAAATCCTTTGAAGCAAGGTGGGCACAATCATCGCAATACATGGCAAAGTTGGAAAGTCACCCTTTCTGCCTGACCCACAGAGGGCTACAGTCATGATTAATATGAACACAGCATCAGCCAGCAAAGGTATTGGCCAATCTATACATCAAAAGAAATTAAAGATGGATGATCGGGAGCTGGCTCAATAAAAAGCCATGTCCCTTGTTCAGTTTCCACACTAGAATCCAGACTCTGAACCCATTGACTAAAGGAGAGTCTGGATTCTCAGGAGAAGCAGACCTGAAACACCTCAGCAGATACATATGGTAATGATTCTGTCACTCATTTTCCAAAGAGACCTGCAATCATTTACTTAATCAGTGGTGCACTGGGGAAAAGGAAATATACAGACATTTGGAGAACTGGATACAGGGTCCTAGCTGACATTTATATGTGTCATCAAGGTGTCATAAATGCTCCCTCTTAGAGTGAACATAAGGGGGGGCCACCAAGTGGTCATTTCCTCTGTTCTGCACATATACCTGGAATGGACAGACGCTGTAATTGACAGAATCGCAACACTGGTCCCTTGGCCAGTGGTAGGAGCTATTATAGTGGGAAAAGACAAACAGAAGAATCTGAAACTGTCCTTGACCCTCCTCCCCTAAGCCAAAATACTAAATCAAAACAATACAGATCCTCCTCAACTTACAGTGGGGTTACATCCAAATAAACCCATCATAAATTGAAAAAATAGTAAGTCAAAAATGCATTTACTATCCCTAACCTACTGAACATCTATGATCTATGATGTCAGTGGGTTAGGTATGGGAAATGCAGAGTCAACTTCAATGTGCTCAGAACACTTACATTAGCTTTCAGTTGGGCAAAATCAATTTAGACAAAGTCTATTTATAATAAAGTGTTGAACAGCTCGTGTAATTTATTGAATACTGTACTGAAAGTGTAAAATAGAATGACTGTAGGGGTGCAGAATGGTTGTCTGTGTATTGGTTGCTGACTCTCGTGACTGGGTGGCTGACTGGGAGCTGAAATTCACTGCCGCTATTCAGCATCATGAGCGAGGATCATAGTGCATATTGCGAGCCTGGGTAAAGATCAAAAGACTGAAGTATGGTTTCTACTGAATGCTTTCACACCCCTGTGAAGTCAAAAAGTCTTAGGTTGAATCCTCTTAAGTCAGGAGGAAATAGAAATTAGTGCCAGCCTTAAAAACCTAAAGGATGCAGGAAATGCACAATATATCCCTGTCAGGGATGTGTTAAATTCACCAGTCAGATCCTACCAAGAGCCAGCCAGGTTCAAGAAGATGACAATGGACTACTGCAAACTCTAGCTGTAGCCCACTGCAACAGCTGTGCTAGAGTTGGAACAGAGTGACGTGGCTCAGGTACCTAGTCAGCAGCCACTAATCTAATCAATGCAATCTTCCCCATTCCTATTATAAAAAAGGATCAGGAACAGTTTGCATTACCTGTTTTATGGGTTGCATTAACCGGGGCTCCTCTCCCCTCCCCCCATAATATAGTCTAAGTGGATTGGGATCACTTGGACATCCTACAGAACATCACATCAACCTACTAAATCTACTCTATTGACGTATTATGTTAAATGGACCAAGTAAGCACCAAGTGGCAAGCACACTGGATGACCCAACAATAGCCATGTATTTCAGAGGACCACAGAAGTGAAGATTTTACTGGTCCAGTGGTCTGAGACATGTTAGGACATCCCCTCAATAATACAGGACACATTTACACTTTGCAACTCTCACCACTAAGAAGAAAACACAACTCCGGTTTCTGGAGGCAGCTCACTTTTTACTTGGGACTACTACTCTACCCCATACACGAGTTGATAAACAAGCAAGTCTGCCAACTTTGTGTGGTTTCCAGAGCAGAAAACGGCTCTCTAGCAGGTCCAGGCTCCAGGACCAGAGATTCTGCTGTGAGGGTCATACAACTTGGCAGATGCTATGGCAGAAGTACCGCTGGTGTGGAAAAAAACAGGGAGCTGGCGTAGTTTATGGCAGCCCCCAGTAGGATAGTTTATGGCAGCCCGCAGTAGGATAATTACAATTTAGACTCCTAGGGTCTGGGGCATATCCATGCTATCTGCAGTGCAGAACACTATACTTTTTGCAAAAGAGCTCCTGGCCTGTTACTAATCCCCAGTAACGATGACGCGCTGCCCATGGAACATCCAGAGACAACACCCCCAGAACTGCTCATCAGGAGCTGTGACTAACTGAGTCCTAAGGTCAGGTGGGCCGAGCAGCATGCCATCCTGAGACTGCAGTGTAGCAGTTGACACTTCTCAGCAGCTTCTCTTTTTGGGTCCATGCCATAGACTAAGGAGAGGTGGCCTCACCCGTTATTATGCTTTCTTCCTGAAGAACAACCCAAGTCCTATGACTGCTGGAGTACAGAGGCCTGGGTCCCTTGGGCCAACTTGAGACTATTCTAAAGGCCCATCCCAAATCCAACCCCCATCTGTGGGGTTGCCCAAGGCCTTTGTTGTGATGTTAATTCAGTGCACGTTCCTGCTTCTTTCATTTACCCAGAGGTGCTGATTCTAACCATACTTCTTTAAGATTTCTTGCACACCAACCTCCATCTCCCAGGAAAGCCAATCTCCCACATGTATAATTCCCCAGTGTAGCACAGAGGCCCTGTTTGCTGTTCCATTCATCTGCACGAGAATCTTAGTGTTCTTAGAATCCATGTACTCTATCCATTTTTTTAAAAAAATAGGATTTGCTTCAATGAGTGTCCCTAAAGACATGATTGCTTAAGTCTTATTTTATGTAATTTATTTGATTATTCCTCTAGAATAACTTAGAGACTATAGAATTATTCAAAGAGCTGTGCATATAATATGTACATACATATACTTTTTATCAACTCTACTTTCACTGACAGTTTTACTTGGAAATTTAAGTTTTTCCTTGAGTGGGAATGTAAAATGGTGCAGCCACTATGAAAAAAACAATTAAAAATAGAATTACCATATGATCTAGCAATTCCATTTTGGGGTAGGTGTCCTAAATAATTAAATGCCCATGTTCACAGCAGCTTATTCACAGTAGCCAGAAGGTGGAAGCAGCCCAGGTATCCACTGACAGATGAATGAGTAAACAAAATATGGTTATACATACAATGGAATATCATTCAGCCTTAAAAAGGAAGGAGATTCTGACTCATGCTACAACATGGATGAATCTTGAGGACATTAAGCTAAGTGAAATAAGCCAGGCATAAAATGACAAATATTGTAGGATTCCAGTTATACGAATACCTAGAGTACTTAAATTCATAGAGACAGAAAGCAGAAGGGTAGTTGCCAGGGGGTGAGGGAGGAGGAATAGGGAGTTGTTTAATGGGTACAGAGTTTCAGTTTTGCAAGACAGAAAGTTCTGGAGATTAGTGGCACAGCAATGTGAACGTACTTACCACTCTGAACTGTATACTTAAAAATGGTTTAGATGGTAGGGCGCCTGGGTGGCTCAGTTGGTTAAGCAACTGCCTTCAGCTCAGGTCGTGATCCTGGAGTCCCAGGATCGAGTCCCACATCGGGCTCCCCGCTCAGTGGGGAGTCTGCTTCTCCCTCTGACCCTCTCCCATCTCATGCTCTCTCTCACTCTCTCTCTCTCAAATAAATAAATAAAATCTTAAAAAAAATAAAAAAAAATGGTTCAGATGGTAAATTTTATGTTATGTATATTTCTCTACAATAAAAAATAAAACACTAAAAATTAAAAAAAAATTCGTGAGGAAAAAAATCGAATTCCTTCCTAGATATGCTGATGATACCAGACAAATCATAGAGCAAGGAGAAATGGTATAGACCCCTATATTCTTGATTTTAAAATAGGCTAACTAAATTAATGGCTATTTTCAAACAGTGGATTCTTGGTTACTCCCTGTGAAACTTCTTTGGCGCTTATAAGGACATTCCACCTAGAGGTGAGAAGTCACTGTGCCATGTAAGACACAAGATTAAATCCCCTTGTTTTAATAGTGTTACTTTGGCATTACAACTTTGAAAAATGTCTTACTTTGGAGACAAAACTGGATTGAAACACCCTGACCCATTTCTACCAAAATTGTTAATAGATTGTACTGATTCCTACAAATGTATGCAGAGAGGGTAACTCCAACCAACCAACAAACAAACGCTCTTGGAAACAGAGCTATGTCAATATTTAAAAAGAACCATATCTAAATTTGTTTAAACCAGGCTAAGTACTTGATCTTAAGGAGGTAAAACACAGGATTCTTAATCCTGATTATACAGCTTCTCATCATGCCCAGGCCATCTCCTGACTGGTCCCGTGCCTGCCTGCTCTTTCAAATAAACATTGTTGCAGCTGGAAGAAAATAAAGGGCTAAGATTAAGAATAATCACAGGAAAGTCATCAATCTTCAAAAGGTCATCAGATCACTCCTGCGGGGAGTCTCAGCTTAGACATTATTCCATGTGAAATCCTCCTTGATTTCCATAGCAGCCTGTATACTTGAGATTGCTAACCAAAGTGCAATGTCAGTAACACCAATTTCTTATTCTATTTCTGTCTTCTTTCTAAACTCCTGTAATTCCAGGAAGGGAGAGAGAATATCTTATTTGCTTCTATATCTCTAGCATCTAGGTTGATTATACACGATTCATGTTTCTGCTGGTTTTGCTAAATTTGTGGTTTTGAACTCAATGTGATTATTATATTTATTTTAAAAGTCAGCTTAAAAACATTAAATGACATAAGAAATCCAAGTATATACGTCTCTGACCATATTCAGAAAGGCTCCATTAGTTGCAAAAATGAAGAAGTTTCCAAAGGATAATTTTTTTTTCTAAACCATAGCACACATTTTTGCACTTCCTAACTTAAAAGTGAAGATGCTCTTAAATATATTGGTAATTCTTAGAAAGGAAAAATTTCTCATCTTGCATTTTTACTAGTTTATTATTCATCTGGGGTTTTCTTCCCACCAATATGAGCACACATGACCTTTAAATTCTTGTATTATCTGAAAAGGCTGGGTTGAGATAATGAGTCTTCATAGGAAAGAATCCCCCTGGAGCACAGAGCAGCCCATCAGGATTTCTTACTTTGCAACTCTAGCAACCACTGATAATATTTGCAATGTTCTTTAGTGACCTTATAATTTCCATGGACAATTTTGGAGAAGGGTGGATGTTACTAATGATATGATTATCACTAGAAGCCCGTGTTTGTTCAATGTGGGAGGGAACCGTGTAACAGAAGATTTTTCTTTCAAGACCTTCTGAAGAGCCCTTTTCTGTCTGTGGGCCATTAGAGTACCTACATATTGGGTTCTTAGACTCTCACCTTTGAGGGGAGTGATGCCATTAATGAGATTATTCTTGATCTTACTCCATATTTTCTCTCACTTGCAGTACGATTTATTGGAAAGAGCACTGGATCAGGAGTCAGAGGACCTGGGATATAATTCTCTGTAAACTTAAACTAGAGCTGTGTCATCTGCAAAATGTCAAGTGTGATGGCTGCCTTTGCCTGTGTAAGGCATGTTCAATGTTAATTTGGGTAATTATGAAAAAACATTTTGAAACTATAAATGGTTCATATATGAAAGATCATTATTATTGTTTTTAACATTTAAATCATGTTTTCTTTCTTCTGGACCAAAAATATTTAAGCATTTTTTTTTTCTGCTAGGAAATGTTGGGTCAATTTTTCTCTTTATAAAAACTATTTTTTTAAAGATTTTATTTATTTATTTGAGAGAGAATGAGATAGAGAGAGAGCATGAGAGGGTCAGAGGGAGAAGCAGACTCCCTGCTGAGCAGGGAGCCTGATGCGGGACTTGATCCTGGGACTCCAGGATCATGATCTGAACCGAAGGCAGTCGCCCAACCAACTGAGCCACCCAGGTGTCCCTAAAAACTATTTCTTAAAAAAATTTAAATCTAACTGAACTTATGTTGTATGAAAAATAGACCATTATTTTAATTAAATAGGCCATTATTTATTTAGTCAGCACTGGTTGACCCTTCCAAGGTCCCAGGTTCTGAAGCTCCTTTTCTTTTCAGGACGTTTTAAAAATTTGAGTATAGTTGACACACAATGTTATATGAGTTTCAGGTGTATAATATAGTGATTCAACAACTTTTTGTGTTATGCTATGCTCTCTACAAGTGTAGCTACCATCTGTCACCCTACAATGCTACTATAATATCATCAACTATATTCTCTATGCCCTGCCTTTTATTCCTGTGACTTATTCATTTCATAACTGGAAGCCTGTATCTCCCACTCCCTGTCAACCATTTTGCACATTTCACCCCCACCCCACCCCAGCAACCATCAGTTCATTCTCTGTATTTGTAGGACTGATTCTGCTTTTTGTTTGTTATTTGTTTGTTTTGTTTTTTAGACTCCACATTTAAGTGAAATCATAGTATTTGTCTCTGTCTGATTGATTTCACTTAGCATAATGCCCTCTAGATTCATCCATATTGTCACAAGTGGCAAGATCTCATCCTTTTTATGGCTGTGTAATATTTCACACACACACACACACACACACACAAAATGAAGCTCCTTTTAAAAAAAAAAGAATAAATAGCCTTAGAGCTTTGACATAAAATAGTGACTACTCTACCTTAAAATCATCCAGAGAGGAGTCTCTTGGCAGGATATATAGAAGAAGTGTTAAAATATAGATATAAGATCTCAGGCCTAGGCCTGAAAATCAAAACTAAGAACAATGCCTTAAAGAGACCCCTGGCAATTCCTGGACACTGAAGCAAACCTCTGTGCTCCTGTTCCTGTCTCCCATCCCTCATACCTCCTTTGTATCCTAGAAGGCTTCCTAGGCTTCATAACAAGACAACCATGGAGAGAAGAAGGAAAGAGAGCAGGATCGGGGACAAGGATGGTGAATGAGGAATCAGAACTTGTAGAGTGGGTGTCCAACTTCATGCATGGTCTCAAGAGCTGATTCTAGGGAAGAAAGCGTGTAGGGCTTCCTTTGGGCATGGAATAAGGAGCGACTGATGCCTGAAGCCTTAAGACTTGGATGTACATAGATTATCATCCAAGTGAAAGGTCTCTGACAAAATAGCCAATCAGTCAAAATAATCGGTATGACTTGCTGAGTACCAGGCATTTTAAATAAGCACCTTATAAATAAAGTGGTGCCTCTGGCCCATCTACTGCCACTTAATTCTCACAGCAAATCTATGAGGCACATACGGCTATTTTTATCCTCATTTTACATGTGAAAAAGTTGAGAACCAGAAAGTTTAAGTAGTTTTACTAGAGGCATACAACTAGTAAATGATGGGGGCAGGGATGGAAACCAAGCAGTCACACTCCTGAGTCCCTGCCCTTATTCTACTATTCTGCAGAAAAACTGGAATAGCCACAAGATCTACAGGAAGGCATTCTTCTATGCACTTTGAGAGAATGACCCATAGGTGACAAGGTGGCATATAAAGGCATTAAGCTTTTCCTGGAATATTAGCAAATATTTAATGGCATTAGTAGTAAATATGATATGAAGTTGAAAGAAGTATGTTTTATTAGATGGAGTGGGACCTCAGTCTAAGATTATCTAGAAATATGTCCAAGTAACTAAAAGGAAAGGGTTCTGTATTTTAAATAATTCAGCAACTGATTAAGTAAATTGAGTTGCTCTGCCCTAGAATGTAGGCTACCATTAATCAATTATTTTTACTGATCCATTGACCCGTATCAGTGTCCCATCATTCCACTGTGTTCATCTGACCATGAATAAGACTGTTTTTGCCCTTGGAATTTCATAATCTGCTAGGGGCTGCATATTTTTTTTTTTTTAAGATTTTATTTATTTGACAGAGAGAGACACAGCGAGAGAGGGAACACAAGCAGGGGGAGTGGGAGAGGGAGAAGCAGGCTTCCCGCTAACAGGGAGCCCGATGCAGGGCTCGATCCCAGGACCCTGGGATCATGACCTGAGCCAAAGGCAGACGCTTAACGACTGAGCCACCCAGGCGCCCCAGGGCTGCATATTTTAAATAAACTACAATCCACACAGAAGTGCGCTAAAGGTTGTGGCTAATTGAAGAATGAATAGGAATTTGTCAGATGGAAAAATGGGGCCAAGAGAGTGGTAAGACCTACCACCAAACTGTCTTAGCCCCTGACCTATCTAAGTGGCCCTCATCACCCAAACCCTATTATATAAGCAACAGAATATTGTTAAGCTTTTGCTTAAAGTCTCATGGCATCAGTTTCCAACAGAAATAAACAATCTATAGAAGAATAACAAAAATAAACATTTAAAGCTTTACCTTAAAAAAGACCTCCTCTAGATCTTGGAATTCCATTTTAAGAGATCAACTTGGCTGTCCTTGGTAGCTTCTTTAGATACTTTTAGGAACATGATAGGATAAAATTAATTGGGAACATAATTACTGGTGAGTCTTATTTCACTACCAAATAACATACCTTTTCTAAACACGTTCATTACTGTATGAATGCACTGTCGTCTTTCATTCCTGAATCCTCCAGATAAATCTCTGGCCATCCCCCCCCCAACCCCCCACCATTCTATGATTTCTCACCCACAGAGTCAGTAATGCTCTAAAGGGGGCAACATTAATACAGAAGAAGAGAGTATCACCAGAGCTGACAAGGATTTCAAGGAGTAATTTGGAACTAGCAGAAACTCCAACCATTCTTTCCAAAAACACTGATGTCCATTTCTTTCTGCAAAGTGCTGCCAAGGGTAAAAAGAAACAAATGTTTGATATTAGTCCCTGAAGCTTTGCATCTTCTTAAGGATAATACAGAAAATAAACATTTAGGAACCACATGAAAGAGCAAGGTGAAATGGCAAAGTATAGTGTTTTGGAGAACACTTATGGGCTGAATTGTGTCTCCCCTAATTCATTATGTTGAAGCCCTAACCCCCGATATCTCAGAATGCAACTGTATTTGGAGATAGTGCCTTTAAAGAGGTAATTAAGGTAAAAGAAGGTTGTTAGTGTGGGCCCCAATCCAGTATGATTAGGTGTCCTTAAGAAAAGGAGATTAAAACACAGACATACACATAGTGGGAAGACCGTATGAAGACACAATGAGAAGGTAGCCATCTGCAAGCCAATGAGAGAGGCTTGAGAATGAAATCAACTCTGCTGACACTAAGCTCTTGGACTTCCAGCTTCCAGAGCTGTGAGACAATAAATTTCTGTTGTTTAAGCCACTCAGTCTGTAGTATTTGTTAGAACAGCCCTAGCAAACTCATACAAGTGCAAAATGAGTGCTCTTGTCAAGAAGTGTTCCTTATTGTTAGAAAAGAGATCATTGTAAGCCTGAGTGGTCTGGAAAAGCTCATATAGGAGGTCAGCCTTGTACTAATCCTTGAAGAATAAGCTGGACTGGGAGAGTTCAGAAGGAAAAGAGAGCCTGAACCTTAGTGATATGTTGATGGGTTAGTGGGTCAGCAAAAAGCCTGGAATAATTCACACCGGGAGTCAGGAAAAAAGATTAGGTGGATGGATTAAAGGTTAATAGAGGTCTGCACATAGTTCTCAAAAGGAAATGTTAAAAGTTTATCAACTTAGAGCCATATATTCTTTCCTCCTCCTTCCTTTCTTTCTATGGAAGTCAACTTTTGCCATTCTCTAGATGAACGTAATATAGCAATGTCAGCCTGGCTTTCTCTGGGATATACATCAAACAGGACATTTTCCCATAATAATCAATATGATTTTCTTCCCAAGTGCTTTCAAAGTCAGCATTTATCATAATACGCAGCTGCAGTTATTTCTACAGCTTAAATTTCAAGAGGCAGTCTGGGCCCTTTATGAAATAAGCTGATCGTAAATAATCTAACTGAAGAAAGAAAATTAGACACCTTAAAAAAAAAGAAAACTCCCTAACCGGTCTTTTCTTGTTAAACCCTAAACATGAAGCCCAGGAGACAGGTAAGGCATTTTAGGTAAATAACATTAAAGTTATTAGCACTCCAGTATCTGAGCTTGTTCTGCCATGCCTTTGACTTACCCTGTTTCTTTTCTTCCCTACAATTTGTACATTTTTATTATATTCCTTCTCTGAGCACGACGTGTTCCTTGTGTGAATTAAAAAGAAAGCAAAAAAGAAAAACGCCTGCAATCTTTTAATTCAGAGATTGTGAGAACGGCTACAAAAATTATGACAACCACGCTTGCCATCTGTGTTCCTTACCTGTCCCAAGACTTTAAAAAATAGCATCTCATTCTCATAATAGTCTTCAGAAACTGGTAGTGTTTTCCCCCTTACAGGTACATGTAATCCGGTTTTCAGGGATGGCGTTTCTCCTTAAAATCCAAATGACAACAAACACAGTGATGATGTTATAGGCAGTTAACAGGCCATTCCACTGCCAGCCAGGGCACCTTTCAAATGTAATTCCTGTGAATTTTGAAGACTGTGTATGTGGTGTAGAAACCCAGCCTTCTTTTTTTTTTTTTTTTTTTAAAGATTTTATTTATTTATTTGAGAGAGAGAATGAGATAGAGCGAGAGCATGAGAGAGGGGAGGGTCAGAGGGAGAAGCAGACTCCCTGCTGAGCAGGGAGCCCCATGCGGGACCCGATCCCAGGACTCCAGGATCATGACCTGAGCCGAAGGCAGTTGCTTAACCAACTGAGCCACCCAGGCGCCCTAGAAACCCAGCCTTCTGACTACCTTTCTTGTCAACACTATCACTGCAAAACACAGTTCAGGACTCTGCTTGTCCCCACAGATCTTATTTGTCAGCTGTCATGCCTTGTACAGTAGTGTTCCAAGCAGGGCGAGCATGTTTCTTTTTCCACTCCCCAAACCCTCTGATTTAGATTAATTCAATTTTCATTGCTTCTCCTGTTGTTGTTTTATGATGTTTATTTCTTCAGTAGTTACCCTCATATTTTCTAATGTATATTTTATGTTATTTTCCCATTAGTATCTGAAATTAGCATCAAAAAAATCAAGGAAAACTCTAACATGTTTACATTAAAATCATCTGGAATTTTAGTTGCAGATTATTGATTTTAACATTGTGTATTAGCAATTATTTAGACATTACTGTACATTTACTGTTTTTTTTTAAACTTACCATTCCCACCCCCCTTTTCAAATATCCATCTTCTTTTTCCTTAAACTTAATTCATGTATTTTGCTATGAATGATTTTTGAAATGATGTTTTAGAAAATACCTATTTATGGTAAACTTTCCAAATTCTTTCATGTCCCCAAATATCTTTATCTAGCCTCTTAGTTGATGGATTATGTGGCAGATTGTATTTTCCCAAAAATAACCACAGTAAGATTTCTAGTCCTACATGTTCTTTCAGAATTTTTCCATTCCCATCAAGACACAGAACCTACTACATCAAACTAAAAAGCTTCTGCACAGTAAAGGAAACAACCAAAAAAGAAAAAAGAAAGAAAAAAAAGGCAATCCACTAAATGGGAGAAGATATTTGCAGATGATATATCCTATAAGGAGTTAATACCCAAAATATATGAAGAACTCATACAACTTAACACCAAAAAACAATCTGATTTAAAAATGGGCAGAGGACCTGAATAGACATTTTCCCAAAGACATACAGATAGTCGCCAGAGATGAAAAGATGCTCAACATCATTCATCATCAGGGAAAATGCAAATCAAAACCACAATGAGCTATCATCTCACACCAGTTAGAATAGCTAGTATTAAAAAGACAAGAAATAACAATTGTTGGTGAGGATGTGGAGAAAGGGAACCCTCATGCGCTGTTGGTAGGAATGGAAATTGGTGTAGCCTATGGAAAATAATATGGAGGTTCCTCAAAAAATTAAAAATAGAAATACCATATAACCTAGTAATTCCCCAACTAGCTAGTTACCCAAAGAAAATGAAAACACCAATTCAAAAAGATATAGGTTCATGTTTTATTGCTGCATAATTTACAATAGTGAAGATCTGGAAGCAGCCCACGTCCATTGATATAGAAGAAGTGAAGGGATAAAGAAGATGTGGTATACATATACAAAGGAATGTTATCCATAAAAAGAATGAGATCTTGCCATTTGCAACAACACGAATGGAATTAGAGGGCATTATGGTAAGTGCAGTAAGTCAGACAGAGAAAGAAATTCCATGATTTCACTTATATGTGGGATCTAAAAAACAAAACAAAACAAACAAATAAAAATAGACTCATAAATACTGAGAAAAAGGAACTGGTGATTACCAGGCGTAAGGGAGGGAAAGGTGAAGGGAAGTTAAAGAAAAAAAAAAAAAAAGAGAGAGACAGTCTGTTTTCCTTCCTCTGACCAAGATTTTGCAACTGTTCTGACAAATTGCAGCAAAAGTAGTGATACCATCTCTCTCTCACACACACTCTCTCAACTTGATCCTGAGAACCTAACCACCATGTTGTGAGGAAATCCAAACGAGGCTGTGTGGAGAGACCATTTGGAGAGGCTCAGGTGGAGATGAACTGAGGCCCCCAGCCTATAGCCAGCATCAATCTCCAGACATGTGAGTAAAGAACCTTCAGAAGTTTCCACCTCCTAGCCTGTGTGTCTTCCAGCTGAACCCACAAACACTGTGGAACAAAGACAAGCCATTCTAGCTTTGTCCTCTCTAAAAAGCTGACCTAAATTCCTGTTGTATTTTACCATCTGAGTTTTGGTGTAATTTGTTACAAGGCCATAGTAACCAGAATACATTTTTTAGCCAGCAAAGAAAAAATGCAAGCTCTTTTATATCTTTTTACAAGGGCATGAATCCCATTCATGAGGGCTCCACCTCATAACCTAATCACCTCTCAAAGGCTCCACCCACCTCTTAATACCATCACCTTGGGGATTTGGATTTCAATACATGAATTTCTGGGGGACACAAATACTGTCAATATCAGAGTCCATAAAGAAATTTTCTAAGGTGATGAAAGTTTGACTCCTTTTATTAATTCTATTTTCCAGGAACTTGGACCAATTGCTACATATACTTCAGTTTTAGAAAACATAAACCTTTCAGCTTTTCAAAGTGACCCATTTCTTATGGAGTGAACCTCGATATGATATGCTAAATTCTGACTTGGATTCTTCTCAATTCAGCTTCATCTTTTTTCATGATTATTGTTAACATGTTGCACAGTCAGACATTAGGATGCCTGTTTTGTGTTGTGATTTTTAACCTTTCCTCCCTGATTTTCTTGGCATTTTAGTTAGAAGCTAAAGAAAACATGGTTTGAGAATGTTAGGTGGATGCCATTTTGAACCAGAACTTTCAATTACATTAAGAAAGCAGCTGATTGCAATGATAGATTTTAATCTATGATGGTTTTATTGGAATTATTTGGAGAGATGGGAAGACATGTGGATAAAATGTAAAAATAGTGATTTTTATCATATTTGGATGCTGAATCTTTAGAGGCACAAAGATAGATATTCGAATTTCCTGATAAGAATTTCAAGGGTAGAAAAGCGCAGGGTGATGGATAAGAAAATGTTGGACTGAGTTGTTGAGTTTGGAGAAGAACATACCTGATTAGAATGGTAATAAAGTTCTTTGGAAAAAATTGAAGTCTAGGCACACAATAAGGTTTATATGCTGTGGCTTCAGGTGCTAATGAATAAGATGTTACGAAAAGCAGATTTCAGCCTTTGACACCTAATTGCACTTTTTCACAAAGGTAAAAAATGTGTGCTGTTATGGTTAATTTTATGTGTCAACCTCATTAGATCATGGTACCCAGATATGTAGTCAATCATTATTCTAGCTCTTTGTATGAAAGTATTTTTAAAATAAGATTAACACTTAAATCAGTAGACCTAATAGAGCTGATTAGCCATCATAATGTGGGATAAGCCTTATCTGATATGGGGAAGGCTTTAATAAAAAATTGACTGCCCTAAGAAGAAAGAACTCTGCCAGCAGACTTCAGATAAACTCTTCCCTGGGTCTGTAGGTTATTGGCCTATCCTTCAGATTTTGGACTTGCCAGCCTCCTTGATTGCATGAGCCAATTCTTCAAAATCAATCATTCTCTCTCTCTCATTGCATTAGGGTTCCTCAGAGAAACTGAAGAGAAGCTCTGAAGAACTGACTTATACAGTAGGTGGGGAAGGGGGTAATATATTGATTTTAAGAACTTGGCTCATGTGATTATGGAAGGTGGCAAGCCCCAATTAGCAGGGTGAGCAGGCAGGCTGGAAACCAGGGCAGAGCTGATTTGCAGTTCAAGTCCCAAAACTTTCTGAGGTAAAGCTGCAGAATTCCTTCTTCTTCAGGAAACCTCAGTCTTTGTTTTTAAAGGCCTTCAGCTGATTGGATGAAGCCCACCCATGTTATGGAGGGTCATATGCTTTCTTCAAAGTCTACTGCTTTGACTGTTAATCTCATGCAAACACGATGCTTTCACAGAAACATCCAGGCCAAATATCTGGGAACCTTGGCCCACTCAAGTTGATACACAATTAATCATCATACACATCCTATTTCTCTGTAGACCCTTGTCTAATACACTGACAGCTTTCTTTCTGGCACTGTGCATGAGAGGTTGAATAATAAAATCATCCATCAAGATGTGGTTTGCAAGTTTATTAATTTAGAGTAAATATAATTAATATAAAATTATGGGGGCAGAGGATTAAGTATATTCTCTCTTTCTTTTTATATTTAAAGACACTAGGCATGGAGGCTCCAATTCTGTCTGCACCATTACCTGTACTCACATCATGGACTATTTATGGACTATTTAACATTTGCCATGCACTGGGGTTACAGCAGAGAACAACGCAACCCCTGCTTCATAGAGCTTACATTCTTACTTCTGTTGTGGTTTTACCCATTAAAACAGATATCTGTTCTTTCAAATGTGATATGATTTATAATAGTATTTCAACCTCTTTGAAAAAATATCATTCTTTCAAAGAACTCTTGCACTACTCAGCATAGGAAAAAAGCTGTTAGTTGACTAACTGACCATTTATCAGAGTGGACTGCCTTATCTGTCTTTTGGAAAATCTGTGGATTATAGTCAGGAGACAAGATACTTCTTTTGCTTCCTGAGGACTGAAAGGTTTCCCTATATTAACCTTGAATAAGTCATATTACTTTTCTAAACATAGTTCAGTGACATGTCCCTCAAATGTTTGCAACAACAAATATATGGCTCTCATAGGGAGAGTGATTGCTCATGGAAATAGAGATGTGCCAAAGAGATATCCTTGCTCTCAGTACTTAAGAGTGCAAGAATATAGTTCTTTATTAAATAAGAACTCTCTTCCTTTCCATGTTTGATGCTTCTTGTTCTATGTCTTTTTCTCCTTGGATGAATTCTGAGATAAACTACATTTCTAAATATGTAAAAATGAATAAGGTGGTGCCCTGTTTTAGAGATGAAATCCTCTCACTTTAAATCAAAAGCTAGAAATGACTAAGCTTAGTGAGGAAAATGTGTCAAAGCTGAGACAGGCAGAAAGTTAGGCCTCTTGTGCTAAATAGCCAATCTTTGATTTTTGTTATATATTCTCTCTGCTGTTTAATTGTATTCTAGAGTACATATAGCATATATAATATTAAATATAATTAAACACATAATTATTTGCTCCTTTGAATGGAAGCACCCAGGAAAAGAATAGCTGACTTAAATAGTAAGAGTATTTTTAACTTAAATAAACTGCCTAAACTGTTTTCCAAAATTATCGTATTATTTTACATCCCACTTGGCTTAACATAAGTCACAGAGATTTTTCTTACATTTTCTTCCAAAGGTTATAATTTTAGGTGTTATATTTAGATCTATTATCCATTTGAGCTACATTTTGGATATGGCACAAAGTTAGGACTATATAAATTTTAGATTTGGCTTGATTTATTTTCTACAAAAAAAAAATCCTACTGGGATTTTGATTGGATTTGCAATTCAATTTATAGATCAACTTGAGAACTAGAAGTTTAACAATATTGAGTCTTCCTATTCATAACATAGTATTTCTCTTCATTTATTTATTTCTACTTTATTTTCTATCAAAAATGTTTTATAGTGGTGGAGCTAAGGGAGGATGGCAGAGTGGGAGTATCCTGAGCTTACCTTGTCCCAAAGACACATGGAGGCAAGAGCTATATCTATACAACTAATTCTGAAAAAGATATAAAGACTGGCAGAATAGACCTTCCACAGCTAATCATAGATTAGGCCACATTGAAAGGGATAAGAGTGGCCAAGGTAGTTGGGAACCAAAACCCCAGAGTGACTAACCAAAAATGAGAGGGATACCAAAGCAAGAGGATCAGAGCCCACACTACATACTCCTAACACTGCACCTGCACCAGAAGAGTCTTGATCATGTCTGGCTTTGAAAAACAGTGAGACTTAGCTCTGGGAGAGCCACAGGGTGATAGGAGATTGAGTGCCCATCCTTAAAAAGCCAGATACTAAATAACTCAGCCTGAGACCCAGCACAGAAGAAGTGGTCTGAAGGCACCTGGCGTATATGTGAAGGAGATTTATTGACTAATCCTATAACATGTGCTGGAGGGGCAAGGATCTGTAGATTTCTCTGGGAACAAAAGAGCTGACAGGCACAATTTCTTTGTCTCTCCCCCTGCCTAGATGGCTGAAAGCTTGGTGGAGCGGGCGCTAAGACACTCCATCTACCTTGCTAGCATTGCATGCTCTGTCCTGGCATTTCCCTGTGGACCCACTCCACTCAACCTGCACACCTGGACAGGTGTCCCTCCAAAGTAGTTCCTGCCCCACCACATCTGGTAGGGATCCCTGGCTGGGACCACTCCAAAGTATCTCCTGTGTGTGGGAGGTGGGGAAGGCAAACCCTCACACCAGCATGCCAGCAATTCCTGCAGCAGGGCTTCTTGGCTAGCTGCACAGGAAGCAAGCCCTGCCCTCCCATGCTCTGCAGCTGTGGCAGAGAGGTAAACTGCAGTCAGCTAGGCTGATTATTGGCTCTGCCTACCAATGAGCTTCAGCAGCCACAGCCAGGCCTCTCAACAGTGTTGGGAGAAAACCCTGCCCAGTGTGTCCACAGCAGATGAAGTGGGTCATTGTAGTAGCTGGGCTGAAGGCAATCATGGCTCAGCCACAACAGGAGGTGCATGCTGCTCACAAGGGGGACACCCCTGGGGTGGCTGGTTCTGGTGACCAGGGGAGATCACACTGCGGGGCACCACAGGACCTCTTCTACACAAGGCCACTAGTTTTAACAGCAGGAAATGTAGCTGACCTATCTAATACATAGAAATAAACAGAGAGAGAAAATAAGGAGACAAAGGAATATGTCCCAAATGAAAGAGCAAGACAAAATCACAGTGAAAGAGCTAAATGAAATGGACATAAGCAATATGCCTAATGCAGAATTCAAAGTAATGATCATGGGCTTGAGAAAAGAGTGGATGGACTCAGTGAGAACTTCAACAGAGAGATAGAAAATATTAAAAAAGAACTAGAGTTGAGGAATTGAAAAACTGAAAAAGAAGAATGAATCAGCAATCTGGAAGACAGGGTAATGGAAAGCAATCAAGCTGAATAGCTAAACAAACAAATAAATAAAAATAGAGAAGAGGTTAAAGAAACTCTGTGACATCAGCAAGCATAATATTCAATTTACAGGGGTCTCAAGAAGAGGACAGACAGAAGAGGGCAGAAAAGTTATTTGAAGAAACAATAGCTGAAAAATTCCCTAACATGGGGAAGGAAACAGACAGCCAAGTTCAGAAAACACAGAGAATTCCCTAACAAGATGAATACAAAGAGGTCGACACCAAGACATATAATAATTAAAATGGCAGAAAGTCATGATAAGAATATAATTTTAAAAGCAGCAAAGAAAAAGAAAACAGTTACCTAAGGGGGAAACCTCATAAGACTATCAGCTGATTTTTCTTTTTTTTTTTTTAAAGATTTTATTTATTTGACAGAGAGAGACACAGCGAGAGAGGGAACACAAGCAAGGGGAGTGGGAGAGGGAGAAGCAGGCTCCCGGCCGAGCAGAGAGCCCGATGTGGGGCTCGATCCCAAGACCCTGGGATCAGGACCTGAGCCGAAGGCAGACACTTAATGACTGAGCCACCCAGGCGCCCCAATCAGCTGATTTTTCAGCAAAAACTCTAAACCATAAGGGAGTGATATGATATATTCAAAATGCTGAAAGGAAAACCTTCAAATAACAATACACTCTACCTGGCAAGATTCTCACTCATAATAGAAGGGGATGTAAAGAAATTTTCAGACAAACAAAAGTTAAAGGAGTTCATTACCCCTAAACCACCCTTAAAATAAATTTTAAATTCTTTACATGCAAAGAAAAAGACCAAAAGTATGAAAGGAAAAAATTTCCCAGGTAAAAGCAAACATAGAACAAAGGTAGTAGATTATTTACTTATAAAGTCAGTATGGAGGTTAAAGCACAAAAAGAGTAAAATCTATTACACCTATAAAAATTAGTCAAGGGATACAGAAAATAAAAAGATTTAAAACATGAAATCATGTCATTAAAATGTGGAGGGGGGAGTAAAAATTTAGTACTTTCAGACTGTGTTTGAACTTAAGCAACCATCAACTTAATATAAACTACTATACACATAAGATGTTATATACAAACCCAATAGTGACCACAAATCAAAAATCTATCATAGATACACAAAGGAATGCAATCATAACACTAAAGAAAAACATCAAACCATAAGGAATGAGAGCAAGAGAACAAGAAAGGAACAGAGAAGAACTACAAAACAACCATAAAACAACTAACTAAATGGCAATAAGCACATACCTCTATCAACAATTACTTTAAATGTGAATGAACTAAATGCTCCAATCAAAAGTCACAGGGTGATGAAATAGGTTAAAACACACACACAAGACCCACCTATATGCTGCCTACAAGATACTCAATTCAGACCTAAAAACACAGACTGAAAATGAAGGGTTGGAAAAATGTTTACCATGCAAAAGGAGGTGAAAAAAAAAGCTGGGGTAGCAATACTTTTATTACACAAAATGGACTTTAAAACAAAGACTGAGGCAAGAGAGAAAGAAGGGTACCATATAATGATAAAGTGAACAATCCAACAAGAAGATATGACAACTTTAAGTATCTATGCACCCAACATAAGAGCACCTAAATACATTGAACAAATATTAACAGATAAAGGGATAATAAAGGGGGAAACTGACAGTAATACAATAGTAGGGGACTTAAACACCCCATTTCCAAAAGGAAAACTTCCAAATTCATTCTACAAGGTCAGCATTACCCTCATACCAAAACCAGATAAAGATTACCAAAAAGAAAACTACAGGCCAACATCTTTGATGAATATAAATTCAAAAATTGTCCACAAATTATTAGCAAACTGAATTCAATACATTAAAAGTATCGTTTACCACAATCAAGTTGTATTTATTTCAGGGATACAAGGAGGATTCAGTATTTGCACATCAATTAATGTGATATACCACATTAATAAGAGGAAGGATAAAAACCATATGATTGATCATCTCGATAGATGTAGAAAAAGCATTTGACAAAATTCAACATTTGTTCATAAGAACGCTCAACAAAGTAGATGTAGAGGGAACATACCTCAACCTAACAAAGATCATATATGAAAAACGTACAGCTAACAAGATGCTCAATAGTGAAAAAAAGTTTTTCCTCTAAGATCAGTTATAAGATAAGGAGTCCTCTTTCACCACTTTCATTCCACTTGGTAATGCAAATCCTAGCTGTAGGAATTAGACAACACAAAGAAATAAAATGCATCCAAATTGGTAAGGAAGAAGTAAAACTGTCACTACTTGCAGATAATCTGATACTATATATAGAAAATCGTAAAGACTCCACCAAAAAAACTATTAAAACTAATAAATGAATTCAGTAAAGTCATAGGATACAAAATTAATATACAGAAATCTGTTGCATTTCTATACCCTATTAATAAAAGAGCAAAAAGATTTATTAAGAGAATAATCTCATTTACAATTGCACCAAAAAGAATAAAATACCTAGGAATAAATTTAAACAAGGAGGTGAAAGGCCTATACTCTGAAAAATAGGGCATTGATGAAAAAAAATGAAGATGACATAAACAAATAGAAAGATATACCATGCTCAGAGAAGAATTAATATCATTAAAATGTCTCCATTGGTCAAAGATATCCACAGATTTAATGCAATCCTTATCAAAAGGCCAATAGCATTTTTCACAGGAGTAGAAAAAATAATCCTAAAATTTGCATGGAACCACAAAAGACCTTGAATGACCAAAATAGTCTTGAGAAAGAACAGCAAAGTTGGAGGTATCAGAATCCCACATTTCAGGATTACTAGGAAGCTACAGTAATCAAAACAGTATGGTACTGGCACAAAAACAGACATATATATCAATTGAACAGGATAGAGAGTCCAGAAATAAGTCCACACTTATATATGATTAATCTACAACAAAGGAGGCAAGAATATGCAATTGGGAAAAGAGAGTCTCTTCAACAAGTGGTACAGGGAAAACAGGACAGCTACATGTAAAAGAATAAAACTGGACCACTTTCTTACACCATGCTCAAAATAAACTCAAAATGGGTTAAAGAGCTAAATGTGAAACCTGAAATCCTAAAACTCCTAGAAGAAATGAAGGGCAGTAATCTCTTAGGCATTGATCTTAGAACATATTTGTGGATATGTCTCCTCAATCAAGAGAAACAATTAAAAAAAATAAACTATTGACTCTACACCAAAATAACAGAAGGCAACCTATGAAATGGGAGAAGATATTTGCAAGTGGTATATCCAATAAGGGATTAAATATCCAAAATATAAAAAGAACTTACACAACTCAACACCAAAGGAACAATCTGATTAAAAATGGGCAGAGGATCTGAACAGACATTTTTCCAAGGAAGACATGCAAATGGCTAACACACATATGAGAAGACACTCAACATCACTCATCACCAGGGAAATGCAAATCAAAACCACAATGAGATATCACTTCATACCTGTCAGAATGGCTAATATAAAAAAGACAAGAAAGACAAGAAATAACAAGTGTTGGTGGGGATGTGGAGAAAGGGGAACCCTCATGCACTGTTAGTAGGAATGTAAACTGGTAGAACTCTTGTGGAAAACAGTAAAGAAGTTTTGCAAAAAATTAAAAGAAAAATACCATATGAACTAGTAATTTCACTACTGGGTACTTACCCCCAAAAAACAAAACCACTAATTTGAAAAGATATATACAATGTTTATTGTAGCATTATTTACAGTAGCCAAGGTATGGAAGCAACCTGTGTCCATCAATAGATAAATGGATAAAAAAAGAAATGTTATGTATAAATACAACAGAATATTATTCATCCATAAAATAGAATAAGATCTTGCCATGTGCAGCAACATGGATGGACCTAAAAGGTATTATGCTAAGTGAAATAAGTCAGAGAAAGATAAAAACCATATGATTTCACTTCTATGTGGAATCTAAAAAACAAAAACAAAGAACAAATAAACAGACTCTTCAATACAGAGAACAAACTGGTGGTTTCCAGAGGGGAAGTAGGTGGGGTGATAGGTGATACAGATAAAGGGTATTAAGAGTTACTCCAGTTATAAAATGAGTAAGTTACAGAGATAAAAAATACAGCATAGGGAATATAGTTAATAACATTGTAATAATTTTGTATGATGATAGATGGTGACTACACTTATGGTGACACTGAATAATGTATAGAATTGTGGAATTGACAAGTAGTACACTTGTAACTAATATAACATTGTATATCAACTATACTTCAATAATAATAAAAAACATTTTATATCTTTAATGTAAATTTTGCACATATTTTGTTAGGTTTATACATTCACTCATTTTTAGTACAGATGGTATTTTTTCAATTTGGATTTTCCAATTATTCACTGTCAGAAAGACATTTAATTTATATTGATCTTGATTGTGCAACCTTACTAAACTCCCTTATTTCAATAGCATTTAAAAAATTATTTGGAATATTAATGTAAACAATCATAGCAAACATAGGTGTTTTGTTTTTTTTTTTCAAATCTGTGTGTCTTTTCTTTTTTTTTTTTTTTCCTCTCTCTTGCCCTTTTTGCTGTTTAGGACTTTAAATACAGCATGAAATAGAAGTGAGAGAGTTGACCTTCCTGTCCTGTTCCTGTTCTTGGAGAAGCATTCAGGCTTTCACCATTAAAGAGAAAACTGAAAGCTCTTCATGAATGACTTTTTATCAAGTCGATAGAGTTCCCTTCCATTCTAATTTGCTGATAGTTTTCATTATAAATGGATATGAATTATGTCACATGATTTCTGCTCATCTATTTAGATCATGCAATTTATCTTTTCTTAGTAGGATATGCCAACCTACATTGATCACTTAAAGGTTGAACCAATCTTACAGTCCTAGAATAAACCATAGTTGGCAATAAAATGTTATCTTTGATTTGAACAGGTATGTCTGTACATAGCAGTGCTTTGTCTTTTTTTAAAAAAAAAGCCGTTTCTTTAATCTTATTTGTCCTGAAAATACAAAGCAACTTTAGAAGTGAGTTGTCCAAATCACCACCCACTGAGAGCCCAGAGCCCCTCTGGGGACCCTAAGCACACACTGTCTGTGAATCCTGTAGACACTCTTTTTGTTCTGGACACCATGCTCCTGTTCAATCAATTTTCAACTCCATGCTCTCTCTGTTCACTCAATCCAGCTTAAGCTAACTTTCCTGCAGGGAGGCAGTGATGAAAACAGAATTTCTCTTTAGTCTGAGGTATAGGAAGGTTGTTTATGGTTTTGGCAAAAATTAATGCTTTGTGTCTCATTTGCTTTCTTTGTAGTTGGCCCCACACCCCCACTTGCTAAAAGGTCTTGAGCAGTTTCCTGACTTTCCTTGTATTCTTTATTTCATTTGAAAAGGGGAGAGGTGCAAAATTAATATATCACTGTACTCTTTTATTCTATTTTAGAGTAGAAAACTGGTGGGAAATCAAAGAAATCCTGATTTTTTGCTTTTACTTAGAAAGCATGTGAATCTTTGCTTTCCTCACCTCCCATAACTCCCTGGAAGGCTCCCCTGGCCATTTCCACTTTGCATGTAGGTCCCAGGCTACCTCGGTGAACCATGCCTTTGCTGGATTTTACCAGGTTGGCAGAAATCCCAGTTGCAGGACAGGGACTGGAGTCCTGCTGTTCCCACTGTGGGGTGTGATAGACAAAAGGGCCAGTGCACATGGGCCCCCTGCTGGTCATGCTGCTCACCTCCCCTGTGAAGGTGGCCATTGATCGGCAAGGCTGAAGGGTTCAAAATGTGACTGTGTCTATATAATACTGTTTCCTGGTGACTTGTCTCTACATGACGTGCATTCAAAGCATTGGCAATGTGACTCCAAAAGCCTGGAGGAATCATGGAGAGCAGCATGTGGTTCTCACAGAGGAACACAGAAAACCCTTCATAACAGCCTCCATAAATCACTTTCCCTTTCCTCAAGACTTCCTGCTCAAGAAAGTTGTCACAATTCTGTCACTCGTTTCTTTTGTCCCTCTCTGACAATGCTATTTTTCAGACAGGGGTAACACGATGTTTTAACTCCAAAGGTAAGTCACTTCCTCAGATGGATGCTTTCCAGGGGTTCAGCATAGCCTTAGAGCTGGCAGGAGAGCCACGAAACCACTCTGGGAAGTGACAATAACCTTGGCTCATGTTAGAATCCTGCTCAGGCTTGGCTCAGCCTGCAGCAACTGGGAGACACAATTCTGCAAGGAGGAAGAGGTTTTAAGGAAGTCCACAGGTACCCTTTGTTCCCTCCCATTATCTCTCTCGACCCTACTTCTCCCACATTCACCTCCTGCCCGCTCTGCTTCCCTCAGTCTTTTTGGAAACTTTCTTGCTGGCTGGCTGATTTGTCAGTCAGTTGGGAAGATTGTTTATTGAATCCCTGATGTTATTAAAGTCACTGTCAAGAGATCAAAGAGTGATAATAGGGATAATTATAATATCATATTACAGAGGGTGGTGCTTAGCTTTCCGCAAAATATAGAACGAATGTGTACAGGAGTGTGTTCTTGTCAGATCCTCTGAGCCCTCCTGTGACTTGATGGAGTAATACTGGCTCAGTGTCAGCTAGTGAGGGAAGGGCCACTCAGGGGCCTCTGGGGTGCTTACTATGTCTCTGCTCTCCTCCCTCATCCTGTTGCCTTTCTTTGCCACTCCCAATGAAGGAACAGGATTGTGTGGACCTGCAGAGGAAGCAGCTGCTCAGAGCTTTAACCTAACCCTAAGGGTGACCTAAGGCTGCTCTCCATTGTGTGTGCTCTCTTTAAAATCCTTGACTTTCTTTTGAAAATCTTTTAGCCCCTGGTGGAAACAAATTTCTCAGCTCAAGATGGAGCTGCTCCTGCCGGGCAGGGTGACATGTTAGCAAACTGAACTTTTGTGTTTCTGTAAATACTCCACCAGAAACATTATATCTGGCCAGCCAACTCCAAGCCAATGCTGAGATCTATACTTAATTCCTTGTCCCTGATCTTTCTAAATAAGGTCAGATATGCAACCCCAGCCAATCATGCCCTGTTTCTTCACTGTCATTTCTAAAGCTCTATAAAAAGCTCTATAAAAGCTGCTCTTGGCCAAAATCCCTCAGAAAGTGTGCTCTCTTTCCACGGATTGTGTTCCCTTGGAATAAAAGACATCAGAACTCGGGTGCCTGGGTGGCTCAGCTGGTTAAGCGTCCAGCTCTTGATTTCGGCTCAGGTCATGAGATCAAGCCCCATGTCGGGTTCTGCACTCAGCGAGCAGTCTGCTTATCCCTCTCTCTCTGCTCCTGCCCCCACCCTCTCTCTCTCAAATAAATACATATATAAAATCCTTAAAGAGAAGATATCAAAACTCATTACTGAACTGTTTTTTCTCATTTGACACCCTACAGCTGAGGACTTGCCTGCAGTGGTGCTTCCCAAACATCTTTGACATCTCTACTCTCTCTTAGACTAGATGTAGCTATTATGTGGCTTTTACTGGTGCATTGGGGTCTACTGGGTTCCAGGAACTCTGAAGTGTTGCAGGCAACCCTTCCCTGCCTTCCCTCAGTCTTTCTTACCAAGAGAACCATGTCTATGAAAAAATGAGCAGGATGAGAATTTCAGAATAATTCATTTATTTTTGAGCTAGCACCTAATAACTACCAAACCTCTTTAATAAAAGTCTGGATTAGAATACCCTGCATGGGGTAAAAACCACCTTGAGAAAGAACAAATTTGGAGGCATCACACTTCCTGATTTCAAACCATCAAACCCTGTTACAAAGTTACAGTATCAAAACAGTGTGGGGTCAGCATAAAAACAGAGAGCTCAGTGGAACCTAGAAATAAACCGACACTTATATGATCAATTAATGTATGACCAAAGAGTCAAGCACATACAATGGGAGAGCCCAGTCTCTTCAACAAATGGTGCTCGAAAACTGGACAGCCACATGCAAAAGAATGAACCTGGATCACTTTCTCACACCATACATAAAAATAAACTCAAAATGGATTAGGATACCCAGCACGGGCCTGGAGGCGAAAATAGCACCTCCTATTCCTGTGAGCACCAGAAAAAGGAGAGGACATAGAAATGAGGATGAACAGGAAACAGGTCTGTCCTCCCAGTTCAGGCATAGAAATTGTGGAAAAGAAAGAGTTATAGGGCGCCTGGGTGGCTCAGTCGTTAAGCGTCTGCCTTCGGCTCAGATCATGATCCCAGGGTCCTGGGATCGAGCCCCGCATCGGGCTCCCTGCTCCGCGGGGAAGCCTGCTTCTCCCTCTCCCACTCCCCCTGCTTGTGTTCCTTCTCTCGCTGTGTCTCTCTCTGTCAAATAAATAAATAAAATCTTAAAAAAAAAAAAAAAAAAAGAAAGTTATAGATAAGGATAAATAGTCCTGCTCCCAAGAAGCCTGCCAGGCTTTGCTTTTGCTTAGTGTAAGGTGGAGAGTAAAAGTATGAGTATAAAAAATAGAGGAGTTGGAATTTTGGTTTCTCAAACCTAGTAATCAAGAGACTTTCTGGGCTGCTTTCCTTTCTTTCCTTTTTTCTTTCTTTCCCTCTTTCTTCGGATACTCTTCCTTTGGCCCAATTTTCTCAGGTAGACCTGTGAATGTGCCCTTTTTACCTCCAGTAGTAAAATATCAATTTGTCCTAACTCTTTCCCTCTCTCTACTCTAGATCTTGGGGGAACCTCCAAATTTTAAACAGTACTCTAATGCTACAGACAAAATATCCACCATGGCTTAATAAGCCAGGCCATTTTTAGGACTCAAGCAGGATATCAGAATTCTGTCAGGTGAAAGAGAATTATAATTCAATTCAGTAGAAGATAAAGGTTCTGCTATTATCAAAGAATATTTAGTTCTGTTTGGTTTAAAGGTGTTCTTTAGGTTTGGCACAGAATGCTGATAAATAGTGAGGTTAATTGTTCTTGAAGTGAATTAAGACAACTTTGCTTCTGGTGGTGTCTATGTAGGAGTGTGTTCATATTAGCATCAAACTATCATTTGAGCTTCAGAAAATCATTGAAAGCCACTTTCAGAAAATTTGTAAAATCCAAAATACATTTCAAAATGTATGTTTTAAAATAAATAATAAAGCATTTTATTTTATTTTTTAAAGATTTTATTTATTTATTTGAGAGAGAGTACATGAGCAGGGGGAAGGGAAGAGGGAGAAGCAGACACCCCACTGAGCAGGGAGCCCGATTTGGGGCTTGATCCCAGGACCCCAGGATCATGACCTGAGCCAAAGGCAGCCGCTTAACTGACTGAGTCACCCAGGTGCCCCAATAATAAAGTATTTTAAATGGATTTCATATTCTACATGGAAATTTGAACATTCTTTTAAAAAGATTTATTTATTTACTTGTGAGACAGACAGAATGAGCAGAATGAGAGCAAGGGAGTGCCAGCAGGGGGAGAGGCAGAGAAGAGGGAGAGAATCTCAAGCAGACTTCCTGCTGCGTGCAGACCCTGACATGGGTCTCCATCTCATGATCCTGAGACCATGACCTGAGGCAAAACTAAGAGTCAGCTTAACTGACTGAGCCATCCAGGTGCCCCAGAAATATGAATTAAATTAAGTATGAATTTAATTTGACATTGATTTATATTCTATTTCAGTGTTATCATTCTGCATGTGTTTAAACATGTATAAAAATTACTATACAAATATTTTATTGTGTTTTTGAAAGACCCAAAGAGAAAGTTTATCTCCCTTTAGCTATCAATATGGCTTTTGTTAGCATTCACACTTAGTTGCTCAGTATACGAATGTGGTAAATTAACGTTAGGGACATTAACATTCCCCTATTTGGGAATTTGCCATCAATTATTTCATCATAGCTAGATAAAAATTCATCTTAAATGAATGGGAATTGTTTGACGTTTTCTTGTTTTGAGAGGAAAATAATAGATACATTCCATTTTTAAAGAATGTTTTATCTATTTAGTGCATATATTTAAGAGTATGGTGAATTTATTCAGACAATGCTTCGGGAACTGTTAACACACACCTTAGTTTTGACATACAATCACACCACTAATGTCTACACTTTTCATCATGGGGAAGTGGTTCACTGACAGCCTGAGCATGAAGTAATATGCTACAACCAGCCTGAGTAGTAGTTACCATAGCAGGGAAGCAGTTCCAAGAATGGAAGGGTTAGATATCAGCTTTTAATTGGTGTTTAGATCTACATTTTGTTTCAGGTTCAGAAATTTTACCACCATTCTTACCGTTTGGCCTCAAAATGTGCTTAGACAAGTACCTCCAATGTATTTAATAAGGTAAGTTGGATCCATTTAATATTAAAAATTTTTCCATGAAGAAGCATTTTCAGATAATCTTACATGGTTTAGAAAAAAGTATGACTAAATATAAAGTGCACACTTGACATAAATATCTGCCTGTATATTTTATGATTAAAAAAATAATCTCAGTGAGCTGAAAAGGTTTATACAATTATCTTCCTTCACTTTGCACATTTAAGCAGAAACACAAAAACTGTTCTAACAGCATATTGCAAATGTAGGAAAGGTATAGCACATACTAGTGGGCAAATAGCAACATTCACTTATAACAAATTCCCTGGCATGGCCTTGTTCGATCATTACACGTACAGAACACACTAAAATAGAAAAGAGAAAGCCCATCTTTGAGACTACTACATCAACTTTACTTATAAGAAACTAAGCTTGACTTTCTGAAATATTTCATATGACCACCTAACAGGCTAGGAAGGAAATATTGTATTCATTCAAAGGATAATGAAGTGATAATTGTAGTGAAAGGATAATTGTAGTGAAAATTAGCCTTGGTCTGGAAGCCAGGAAATTTGAATTCTTCATCTGGTCCTGCTGTTAGCCAACCATGTAACTGCTGCTATAAATTTGCTTCACCTGTATGATCTCAGATTCTTAATTTATAAAATTGCAGGATTTAAATTCCTGTTTAATTCTATCATTCTCTGATTTTCTTTTTGGTATTTTAACTGTTACAGTGAATTTTTACTCCCTCTCCTGGTGGATAAGAGTATAGCAATAAAAAAACACCATAACGAAAATGCTTTTATTAGTTGGCATCTTGGCTTAGAAAAACACTGTAAGAAAATGATTTTAAATAGCATCCTAGGTTAGAAAAGAATGTATTTAAATTTTAATTATGTTCGATTTCTAAATTAAATGTTCATCAGATGCATAGATTCTAAAACTGCATTTTTGTGACTTCAATTATTTAACTAACTATAATTAAAACTTTTAGTTTGTCTTAATTACAGTAGAGGTTTTAAAAAAACTATTCATCATGGAATTTGCAAACATTATGGAAGAAAGATGAACTCTCACATACCCATCACCTAGCCTTAACAGTTGCCATCCTGTGATCACTCTTTCATCTCTTTCCTCCTTACTCCTCCTCCACCCATGAATTATTAAATAACAAATTCCAAATATTTTATTATTAACAAATATGCCAGTGTATATTCCTAAAACATAAGGATTCTTTAATATAAATGCAATATTATTAGTATACCTAAAATCAACAATAACGTTAATATAATCAAATATCTGGTTAGGGTTCACATTTTTCCAGTTCTTAAAAGTGTTTGCTTTATAGTTGGTTTATTTACATCAGGGTCTAAACAAGATCCACATATCACATGCGTGTGATTATGTATCAAGCCCTTTTAATCTGTAACAGTTAAAAAAAACTGTAATAAATTCAACTGCTGAAAAAAAAAGCTGTAATCTGTAACAGTTTTCCTTCTCTCCTTTTTCTTACCATTTGTTGAAGAAACCCAGTCATTTATCCTATAGCATTCCTCAATTATAGATTTTGTTTATTATATCCCTCTGTGGTCATTTTCCTCTATCACCAGTGACTAGATCTAGGACCTTGATCAGATTCAAATTCTATTCAATACTTTTCTTCCTTTCTTTTTTTCTCTATTCTTTTTTTTTTTTTCTTTTTCCTTTCTTTTCTTTCTTTCTGCAACTATACTTCATAGGTGGTACTGTCTTTCTGGGATATTAAGACTGCTCAATGGTTCTGGTTCCCTTTACTGTCTACTTAACACGTGATCAAGTTGTTCCTTCATTAAGCTTAACTTTCAGTATGTAGTGAAAGAGTTCATTTCCATTTCTCACAGTATTACATTTAAGGTAATCAGATATTCAAGAAGAATCTCTAAAACTTCCTTTTTATTTATCTGGATTCTGTTTTATCAGAAATTATAATTCAGTTAATATAGCCAAATATCATGTAATTTTTTTTACCCTTCCAGTTAGAAACATTTCATTGTTTATTAATATTTTCTTTTACCTGAAAAATACCTATGTTTTCTCAAATATCCTGTTATTTTCTATACTGAGTTCTCATTCTTCCCAGTAGTTAGACATAACCTTGTATTATTACCTTGGTTCATGGTACATAGAAAAGTTATTTATTCAATATATTGTCTCTAGACGTTATGAGACCAATAATGTTTGCTGTTAAATAAAGTTGGCTTTGGAAAGATGAAATGATAGGAACAGTAAGTTTATCTAACTTTTATATTGATATGCATTCAACATTTATGCATATGAGACACATATAAAAGGCAACCTGGAAATAGTTGGCCTTGAGGAAAAGAACACATACTATAGTTAAATGAACATCTGGAGACCATCAAGGAGAGGAGAGTGATGAAGAAGAGAGCAAGACACACGAGGCCATGAGAATAACACCTGGTGTTAGCATAGTGGTGTTTTTCCAGTTCCTAATTAATTAATGAGGACCTGTTACATGTTTTACATGGAAAATGAAATTGCAAGGAGAAAATGGATGCATATTCTAAGGACAATTACAAAATCATTTTCAAGTTTATCACCTTAGTCCCATTTATTTGAAAGATGCTTCAGTTTAGCGATGCATTGCTCTTCACTAATTTTTATATTTAGTAGCTTGGACTCAGATACACAACAGATTCTTTGGAAAGACAGATATTTGGGTGCAGGAAGTTTACTGGGGAGTGCTCTTGAGATTAATACCTTCAGGAGATTGAAGGCAGCCAAATTGGTCCTGTCAGCCTCCCCAGCAGCTGTAGGAATTGGTGCTTGGTGTAAGTGGTGAATCTGGGACTGTTCCACATTTTGCTACTTTTTAAAGGGAATAGGTTGACCTTCACTAGTTCAAAATATAAAGATATAATAAGAAATAAATATTTGGTCTTCATCCCCAGCTCCTGGTACAAAGCTCCTAAAACTCTTGGAATTTCCTAAGTGGTAGGGGTGAGAGGAGTATCTTTTGTTATTCATAGCAAGCCCCTGTCAATGAGACCTGAGTTTATACTAATGAGGTAGCCAACTGTGTGATTAAAGGGTTAGAAATTTCAGCCCCAGCCTCTAACCAGTGGTCAATGACTTAATCATTGAAATGAAATTTCAGTTGTAATAAAACCTCCATAAAAAAACATTAAGCTATGAGTTTTCAGATAAGTGAACTCATGGAGGTGCTGGGAGGGTGCCACATCTGGAGAAGGCACAGAAACTCTGTACACATACACCCTGCTCCTCCCCCCAAATATCCTGCCCTATGAATCTTTTTCATTTGGCTGTTCCTGAGAAGTGTGCTTTATAATAAACTGGTAATAGTAGTCAACTGCTTTCCTGAGTCCTGTCAGCTATTCTAGCAAATTATTGAAACTGAAGATGGACATGGGGGAACCCCAAATTTACAGCTGGTTTGTCAGAAGTATGGGAGACCCATGACTTGTCATGGACATATGAAGTAGGGGAAGTCTTGTGGGTCTGAACCCTTAAACTGTGGGGTCTGTCCTAACTCCAGGTACTAAGTGTCAAAATTGAATCGAAACATTAAATCCCCAAGCTGGTGGTATACAGAGAGTTGAAAAATTAGTTGTTGGTATGCAAAAAACCCCACATATTTGGTGGCAGAATTCTTCTGCAAGTAAAAAGCAGATCCTAGTAGGTTTCTTTTATTTATGTATTCCTAACTAAAATTATTTTTAAAGCACATCTTGTATAGTTAGTAAATTATATCTACCATAGCATCCTTTAACCAAAAATGTATTGATATGTTTGAGAAAAACAATTTAAGAACAAGAGTAGAAACTAAAATACTTTTCTGGTTATGTTTTACTTAATCAAAAATTACAGCCAGTACATCCACTCTAGATCTAGCTTGTGAATCAGAATCCCGTCTTCTGGTGTGAACCAGAAGATAAGAATGAGAGACAAAAAAGAGGCAAACTGGGAGAGGAAGGGTCCAAGATGGCAACATAGGAAGACTCTGAACTCACCTATTCAACAGAACCACCAAATCCATACCTGTATATAGAGTGATTCCTCCTACAAAAGAACTGAGGGCTGACTGAAAATTTCTGCACAACAGATAGAGAAACAACATAGAGAGAAAATGGCAAGAGAGAGACATGGTAATGAAGGGAATCTCCACTTCCAACATTGTGAACTGCAATGGGGAGGGAGAGTAATGAAGCATCATGAACAGATTCAACCTCTGCTGGGACACAGGAAAAAAAAAAAAAAAAAAACAACCCATGGTTTTAAAAGACAAATAGAATATAAAAGATCCAGCCCTAGAACTCCACCAAAGAGCAGGGGAGATGCTGGTACTCTCCTTGTGTCAGAGGGACTGGCAAACACCATGATTTACTTTCCCCCTTCACTGTGATGGTGCAGATGGGAGCAGGGTCCAGGTGTCCTAGCTAGCCTATCATCTTGGTGAGCCCCAGTCCCCTAACTCCATACCAGCTCCAGACATCCCACAAAGGTGGCCCCAGCACATGCACACTGAGTACCCATGGTCAGCACTCATTACAACTCCAGCCATTTGCTAAGATGACACAGTCAAAACATCCCAGAAAACTCCAGGTCTACACCATTTAGTTCCAGATGACTTGCCAGGGCAATCCCTGCACAGAGTGGCCTTGGACCTCTAAGCCTGTACCTCCCTCAACAACAAATGCCCTGCAGATCACCCCCTGCATGGAGCATCCCAGAAACCCCTGGCCTGTGCCCACTTCCTTCAGCTGTCTTGCCAGGGCACCCTCAGCATAGAGAGCCCCAGGATCTGCCAGCCTGTAGTCACTTCAGCTTGCACCCACTTGCCAGGGTGCCTGCTGTGTGAAGAGCCCTGGGACCACCCTGGCCTATGCCCATTTCAACTGTGGCCATCCAACAAGGGTGGCCCCAGCATGAAGTACCCTGCCTTCCCATTCCAGACACAGCTCCAGCAAGTCAGCCAAAGTCACCAGGCATACACAGTCCACACAGGGAATGACCATACTCAAGACTATTCTTTCAAGTTTAGGAGAAGTAGCTATTCTGGCTAATTCATAGAAACAAACACAGAAAGTCAAACAAAATGAGGGGACAAAGAAATATGCTACAAATGAAAGAATAAGATAAAACAAAACCTCAGAAAAATAACTAAATGAAATGGAGATAAGAAATATGCCAAATAAAGAGTTCAAGGTAATGGTCATAAAGATGCTCACAGAGCTGGAGAGAAGAGTGGATGAATTCAATGAAAACTTCAATAAAGCAATAGGAAATATAAAAAAGACAACCAATCAGACTTGAAGAATACTGTAACTGAAATGAAAAATACTCTAAAAGGAATCAATAGCAGATTAGGGGATGCAAAAGAATAGATCAGTGATCTGAAAGACAGGGTAATGGAAAACAACCAAGCTGAACAGCAAAAAGAAAAAAGAATTAAAAAACATGAGGATAGGATAAGGGATATCTTGGACAACATCAACCAAACAAACATTTTCATTACAAGGGTTCCTTAAGGAGAAGAGAAAACGGGGCAAAAAACTTATTTGAAGAAACAATAGCTGAAAACTTCAATAATCTGGAAGAAGGAAAGAGACATTCAGTTTCAGGAAACACAGAGAGTTCCAAACAAGATGAACTTAAGGAGGTCCACATCATGACATATAATGATTAAAATGTCAAAGATTAAAAATGGAGAATTTTAAAATCAACAAGAGAGAAGCAACTATTAACATTGAAGGGAAATCCCATAAGGTTATCAGCTGATTTTTCAGCAGAAAATTTGGAGGCCAGAAGAGAGTGGAATGATATATTTAAAGTGCTAAAAAGAAGAAATCTACAACTGACAATACTTTATCCAGCAAGGTTATCATTTAGAATTGAAGGACAGTTAAAAAGTTTCCCAGATAAACAAAAGTTAAATGAGTTCATCACCACCAAACCAGCCTTACAGGAAATGTTAAAAGGACTTTATTGAGTGGAACAAAAGAGGCCATAATCACAGTAAGAAAATTATGAAAGGAAAAAATGTCACAGGTAAAAAAAAGCAAACATACAGTAAAGGTAGGACAATCATTTATAAAACCAGTATGGAGGTTAAAATACAGAAGTAGTAAAATCAATTGTATCTACAAAAATTAGTTAAGGGCACTCACAAAATAAAATATATAAAATATGACAACGTACACATAAAACTTAGAGGGGGAATAAAAATGAAGTTCTAGAATGTGTTCAAACTTAAGCAACCATCAACTTAATATAGAATGCTATATGTTAAGATGTTGTATATGAACTTCATGGTGACCACAAGCCAAAAACCTGTAATAGATACACAGAAAATAAACAGAAAGTCAAGCATGACACTAAAGAAAGTCATCAATCACAAGGAAAGAGAGCAAGAAGAAAGGAACAGAAAAGAAACAAACAAACAAAAATCCTCCCCAAACGATGAACAAAATGGCAATAAAAACATACCTAAATGTTCCTATCAAAAGACACAGGGTGATTGAATCAATTCAAACAAACAAACAAATAAGACCCATCAATATGCTGCCTATAGGAGACTCACTATAGACCTAAGGATATATACAGACTGAAAGTGAAGGGATAGAAAAACTTTTACCATGCAAATGAAAAGGAAAAGAAAGCTGGAGTAGCAATACTTATATCTGGCAAAATACACTTGAAACAAAGATTACAACAAGAGACAAAAAGGATACACATAATGATAAAAGATCAACCCAAAAAGAGGATATGACCAATTGTAAATATCTATGCACCCAACTTAGGAGCACTTAAATACATATAGCAAATATTAACAGATATAAAGGGAGAAATTGAGGGTAATACAATAACAGTGGGGGACTTAACACCCCACTTACGTCAATGGATAGATCATCCAGGCAGAAAATCCATAAAGAAACAGTGTCTTTGAAAGACCAGGTGGATGTCACATATATATACAGAACATCCCATCCAAAACCAATAGAGTACACATTCTTTTCAAGTGCATATGGAACGTTCTTCAGGACAGATCACACATTAGGTCACAAAACAAATCTTAATAAATGTATTAAGATTAATTTTATCAAGCAAGCATCTTTTCCAACTGCAACTGTATGAAACTACAAATCAGTTATAAGAAAAACACTGGAATAAACACAAACATATGGAGGCTAAAAACATGCTAGTAGACAACGAATGGGTCAATGAAGAAGTCAAATAAGAAATAAAAAATACACTGGGACAAATCAAAATAAAAATACAATGATCCAACATCTTTGGGATACAGCAAAAGCTGTTCTACGCGGGAAACTTACAGCCATTCAGGCCTACCTCAAGGAACAAGAAAATTCTCAAATAAACCTGAAGGGACTAGAAAAAGAACAAACAAAGCCCAAAGTTAGAAGAAGGAAGAAAATATTAAAGATCAGAGTGGAAATAAATGAAATAGATACTAACACAACAATAACAACAACACAAAACAATAAAACAGATCAGTGAAACCAAGAACTGGTTCTTTGAAAAGGTAAAATTGATAAACCTTTAGCTGAACTCATCAAGAAAAAGAGAGAGGACTCAAATAAATAAAATCAGAAATTAAGAAGGAGAAATAACAACTGACACCACAGAAATATAAAGGATTATGAGACTACTATGAAAAATAATATGCTAACAGATTGGACAACCTGGAAGAAATAAATTCCCAGAAAACATACAATCTTCCAAAACTGAGCCAAGAAAAGACAGAAAATATGAACAGATCGATTACTAGTAACAAAATTAAATTAATAATCAAAAAACTCCCAACAAACACAAGTTGGGGACCAGACAGTGTCACAGGCAAATTCTACCAAAGAAGAGTTAAATACTTATTCTCCTTAAACAATTCCAAAATATACAGGAGAAAGGAAAGCTTTCAGATATATTCTCTGAGGCCAGCATTACTCTATTACCAAAACCAGATAAAGATACTACAAAAAAAGAGAACTACATGCCAATATCTCTGATGATTATAGATGCAAATATCCTTAATAAAATATTAGCAAACCACATTGAACAATACAATAAAAGGATCATTCACTATGATCCAGTAGGATTTATTCCTGGGATGCAAGAAGGGTTCAATATTTGCAAATCTATCACCATGATACACCACATTAACAAAATGAAGTTTAAAAATCATAGGATCATCTCAACAGGTGTAGAAAAAGCATTTGACAAAATTCAACATCAGTTCATGATAAAAGCTCTCAATAAAGTGGGTTTAGAGGGAATATACCTCAACATCATAAAATCTATATATGGAAAAACAGCTAACATCATACTCAGTGGAGCAAAACAGAGCTTTTCCCTGAAGATCAGGAAGAAGACAAGGATGTCCACTCTCACTATTTTTATTCAACATAGTACTGGAAGTCCTAACCAGAGCAATCAGACAAGAAAAAGGAATAAAAGGCTTCCAAACTGATAAGAAGTAAAACTTTCACTATGTAAAGATGACATGATACTATATATAGAAAACCCTAATGTCTCTACCAAAATCTATTAAAAGCAATAAGCAAATTCAGTAAAATTTCAAGACACAAAATTAATATAGAGAAATCTGTTATGTTTCTATACACTAACAACAGAAAGGGAAATGAAGAGAATAACCCCCTATATAACTGCACCAAAAAGAATAAAATATCTAGGAATAAACTTATCCAAAGAGGTGGAAGACCTGCACCCTGAAAACTAAAAACCACTGATGAAAGAAATTGAAGATGATGTCAACAAATGGAAAAATATACTGTGCCCATGGATTGGAAGAATTAGTATTATTAAAGTGTCACACTACCCAAAGCAATCCACAGATTCAATGCAAGCTCTATCAAAATACCAACAGTACTTTTTACAGAATGAGAACAAATAATCCTAAAATTTGTAAGGATATTTGCAAATGATACATCCAATAAAGGGTTAATATTCAAAATATATAAAGGAGATTTCATGAAACTCAACAGCAAAAATCAGCCAAACAATTCAATTAAAAAATGGGCAGAGTGGGCGCCTGGGTGGTTCAGTCGGTTAAGCGACTGCCTTCGGCTCAGGTCATGATCCTGGAGTCCCGGGATTGAGTCCTGCATCGGGCTCCCTGCTCGGCGGGGAGCCTGCTTCTCCCTCTGACCCTCTCTCTCATGCTGTTTCTCTCTCGCTTGCTCTCCAATAAATAAATAAATAAAATCTTAAAAAAAAAAAATGGGCAGAGTACCTGAATACAAATTTTTCCAAAGAAGATATACAGATGACCAACAGACACATGAAAAGATACTCAACATCACTAATTATCAGGGAAATGCAAATCAAAACCACAATGAAATATCAGCTCACACCTGTCAGAATGGTTAGTATAAGAAAAACAATAACAAGTGTTGGTAAGTATGTGGAGAAAAGAGAACCCTTGTGCACTGTTAGTGGGGATGTAAACTGGCACAGCCATTGTGGAAAACAGTCTGGAGTTTGCTCAAAAAGTTAAAAATAGGGGTGCCTGGGTGGCTCAGTGAGTTAAGCGTCTGCCTTCAGTTCAGGTCATGATCCCGGGGTCCTGGGATCAAGCCCCACATCGGTCTCCCTGCTCAGCAAGGAGTCTGCTTCTTCTCCCTCTCCCTCTGCCCCTGCCCTCCCCGATTCGTGCGTGCTCTCTCTCTCTCTCAAATAAATAAATAAAGTCTTTAAAAAAATTAAAAATAGAAATGTCATATGATCCAGCAATTCCACTACTGGGTATTTACCCAAAGGAAGTGAAAACACGAATTTGGAAAGATATGTGCACCCATACCTTATTGCAGATTTACAACAGCCAAGATATGGACATAACCTAAGTGCCCATTAGCAGATGAATGGATAAAGATGTGGTATACATGTGGAACAGACTATTACTTGCCCATCAAGAAGAATGAGATCTTGCCATTTCTGACAACATGGATGGACCTAGAGGATATTATACTAAGTGAAGTAAGTCAGAGAAAGACAAATACCATATGATTTCATTTATATGTGGAACCTAAAAAACAAAACAAACAACAAAAAAACCAAAACCAGACCGATAAATACAGAGAACAAAGTGGTGGGGGTGGGTGGGAGGATGGTTGAAAAGGGGTGAAGGGGAGTAAGAGGTACAGGCTTCCAGCTATGGAACAAATAAGTCATGGGCATGAGAGGTACAGCATAGGAAATATAGTCAATGGCATTGTAACAGTGTTGTATATGACAGAAGGTAGCTACACTTGTGGTAAACATAGCATATAAAGTGGTTCAACTTATACTTCAGTTAAAAAATAATAAAAGAAAAAAGAAGCAAAATGTAGTTTGGTCCTATTAAAAAACAAAATTCAACTCAGTAAATTTTAAAGATCTTACTGGCTTTTTTTAACTGTTCATGTATCAAGCGGCATCCAATCTATCAGACAGGAAGGATCTCTGAGGAGCTGTAGGAAATGAAAGATTTTTATAGGCAGAAGGGAGTAGAAGGAAGATGTACTAGCACAAAGAAGATTGGCTGTGGCAAGATTACTTTCCTTTACGGGATGGCAGGGGTCTCTCAGGCAGATGACCTCACTAGCGCTAACCAGGCTATTCCTGTTAGACCGATTTAAGATTCCATTTCTGGAAGAGCAGAACTGTAATTAAGTCTCAGTTTGGTGATGTGGGGCTTAGCACAACTGACTCCATTTAACAGTTCCCAGGTGGTCTCCACACTGTTTTGGAGAGAGCAGTGTGCTGGAGACAGCCTGGGTGACTTATGAATATGGCCACTCAAATGGTTGGAGTCCTAGGCAGTAGGACTTATAAAGACCTGGTCCCCAGAATGCTATCATGCCTTATAAAGACCTGGTCCCCAGAATCACCTGATCCCCTGTTCTCTCCAACCTTAGTTTCTCCTACTTTTTTTTTTTTCTTAACAGAAGACCACAACCAATAAGTTGTTTTCTTATTCTTTTTTTGTAATTGTTGAACTCTGACTCTATACAAGCTTTTTAAAATATTAGTAGGGCATAGATAATCACTGTGTTAAGACAAATAAAAAAAATAACTCTTCTCTCAATACAGTTTTTTAATACTGTATTAAATTATATATATAAATAATTATATATATATAAATAATACTGTATTAAACAAATACTTTGTTTTGGGGTCACTAAAATAGTATTTGGAGTTGTCAGCATGTATATTTTGAGCATCACATAAAGTCTGTTTGCCACTGTATCCCTCATCTTATTGCATGTCCTGTTTAGACTTAAATTTAGGGCACACAAAATACATAGAAATAAATTGATTTAATTTATAAAACTACTTCAATCTATTAATTCAAATATAGAAAATGTGGCTCCATAGAATTTACTTGTTGAAAACATATTAGACTTCTGTAGATAGATCCTAATGAAAAAGAAACCTAAAGCACTGAAATAGAATTAGATTTTAAGTGCTCTATTTACATTCTCCATTCTTGTTTCCTTATCAGCCCAGACTCTACCATTAAAGAGGGACAACTGAATCAATTAACATACTTCCATGGTTCATTTCCCCATGAAACAAAAAACTAATTTTGCAGTTATTTTGGCTCCTTGTGCCACTCTTCCCCCTAACTTCTATGCATAAAAACCTTGGCATGTTGAAAGTCTTCAATAAATATTTCTGAAGGAATGACTTTCAAGTGATATTCTACCAGACTTACGGCAGTAAAGAATAAATTTCATCATGCTGGCAAGCAGAGAAATGGAAATTCTAGGCAAGTTAAGGTGGATTATTTTCACTCAAGCTGATAAATAAAACCTGAGTTAGACTTAATAGATAAGGAGCATTAATTAAGGTAACTGATCTTTACCAAATGAAAGTTCTGAATTAGACATAAATCAGCCTAGAGCTGACTGTGTAGAAATTTAGTAGCACCAAGACAATGCTGCCTGTTAACATTTGAAACTCCATAGCTTGATTTTTCTTCCTTCCATATTTAGAGAAGAGTTTTACTATGAAAGAAATCCCAGAAGAGGACAACACATAAATATAAATGCACAATAGGAAATGAATGACTGGTCTCAAGAGGAAGAACCAAAATCAGATCTTGATGGCCAAGATATCTCCCAAAGGGATACGGGGCCCTGAAAGGGAGGATGAAAATCTCCAAGACAAATTTTCCTTTACAATTTTAATTTTCCTAAGTTTAACACTGGAGGATACAGTTTATATCTAAACAGACCAAGAATTATACAGATAACTTGGGCAAAAATAACCAGTTCTTGGCCGTATGGAATTATTTTTGGTATCTACACTGATGAGATTTGCCTTTTGGAAAGACTACTCTTTTGTTCGATGTCAGGGAAAACTTTATTAAATATGAATTTGTCAGGGACACTCAGGTGAACATCATGCCAGACAACAAGACATTTATATTCAAACCATCAGACAGCCTCTTCTGACATCTTCATAGAAAAATGATGAGTCCATGCCACTTGTCAGGAGAAAGATATCACTACTTCTCTACCACTTTTTATAGCTCTAAGACCCCTTGAAGCTTTTATTTGCTTCAGGCTTTCACGAGTCATACTTTCAGAGAAATTTTTCTCATTATGTTAGCTGCCTCTGACATTCTCACATCCCACCACTCAAAGGAGAAACAGATTTGGTATTTCATACATTTTGCAAAAATTGATAAGAGTGATTTTAGCCACATGCAGATACTGTCAGTCATATAAATCTCCAAATGATTGCATCTTTTCATGTTCATCTTTTCAGAGAACATGAAACTCCTTGCCTGAGTGTTTCCTGATTCATTTTTCTGTAATTATATGCAACCCATCTCCTTACTACTAACTGTATCCATTTTCTTACTGATACCCAAGTCTGAGTATCAAAGGGGCCATCTTCCTTTTAAATATGAATCATCTCATTTGACTCTCAACTCTGGGTTCAGGGACTCTGTTTTTCCCATTTGCATCACTGTAAACGGATGCATACATATGCAGACCCTCTGTAGGTACACAGTACTTGTTTGCTGAATGGATTAAGAATGCTTATCAAAGTCCTACACTCATTAGAACAAAGTTTTTATTAACTTTTGTATCTAAATGTATAAAAAATACCCTTGTTTTTCAGTTTCCAAGAAGTCCTTATATCATGGTAGTATATTTAGGACCATACATGAAAATATACTCTATTAATACCTTAATTTTTCTAAAAATGAACCATAACCAATTTCTTTTGAAAGAACAATAAGAACAGTAAACAACAACAAAGTTTTTAGTAGAGGTGAAAAATATTTGGCCTGTAATTCTCCTTTTTTTGTGGGGTCTTTGTGCAGTTTTGGAATCAAGCTAGTGCTGGCCTTGTAGAATGAATTTGGAAGTTTTCCTTCCATTTCTGTTTTTTGGACCAGTTTGAGAATAGGCATCAACTCTTCTTTAAATGTCTGGTAGAATTCCCCTGGGAAGCCATCTGGCTTGGACATTTTTGAGGGGAGATTTTTGATTACTGATTCAATTTCTACTATGGGTCTGTTCAAATTATCTATTTCCATTATAGGCTTATAACCCTGATGAGCATGGATATAAAAATTTCCAACAGGATACTAGCAAATCAAGTCCAACAGTACATTAAAAGAATTATTCACCACCATCAAGTGGGATTTATTCCTCAGCTGCAGAGGTGGTTCAATATTCTCAAGTCAATCAGCATGATAAACCACATTAATAAATAGGATAAGAACCATATGATCCCCACAATAGATGCAGAAAAAGTATTTGACAACATCCAGCATCCATTCTTGATAAAAATCCTCAACAAAGTAGGGGTAGATGAATATACCTCAACATCATAAAGGCCACATATGAAAGACCCACAACTAATATCATCCTCAATGGGGATAAACTGAGAGCTTTTCCTCTATGGTCAGGAATGAGTCAGAGATGTCCACTCTCACCATTCCTATTTAACATAATACCGGAAGTCTTAGCCTCAGCAATCAGACAACAAAAAGAAATAAAAGGCATCTAAATCAGCAAGGAAGAAGTCAAACTTTCACTATTTGCAGACAACATGATACTCTATGTAGAAAACCCAAAAGACTCTACCAAAAAATTGCTAGAACTCATACATGAATTCATCAAAGTCGCAGGATGTAAACTCAATATACAGAAATCTGTTGCATCTCTATACACAAATAATGAAGCAGCAGAAACAAAAAGCAAGGAGTCAATCCCATTTACAATTGCAACAAAAACAATAAGATACCTAGGAATAAACCTAACCAAAGTGGAGAAAGATCTGTACTCTGAAAACCACAGAACGCTGATGAAAGAAATTAAAGAGGACACCAAGAAATGGGAAAACATTCCAGGCTCATGGATTGGAAAAACAAACTTTGTTAAAATGTCTACATTACCCAAAGCAATCTACATATTCAATGCAAGCTCTATCAAAACCCACCAGCATTTTTCAAAGAGCTAGAACAAACAATCCTAAAATTTGTATGGAACCGTAAAAGACCCTGAATGGCCAAAGCGATTCTGAAAAGGAAGAGCAAAGCTAGAGGTATCATGATTTCGGACTTCAGGCTATATTACAAAGCTACAGTCATCAAGACAGTATGGTACTGGCACAAAAACAGACACAGATCAATGGAACAGAATAGAAAACCCAGAAATGGACCCACAGCTATATGGTAAACTAATCTTCAACAAAGAAGGAAAGAATATCCAATGGAAATAAAATAGTCTCTTCAACAAACGGTGCTGGGAAAAATGGACAGCAACATGCAGAAGAATTAAACTGGACCACTTTCTTACACCATACAAAAAATAAATTTAAAATGAATGAAAGACCAAATGTGTGATAGGAAACCATCAAAATCCTAGAGGAGAACACAGGCAGCAACCTCTTTGACCTCAGTTGTAGCAACTTCTTACAAAACACATCAATGGAGGCCAAGGAAACAAAAGCATAAATGAACTATTAGGACTTCATCAAGATAAAAAAAGTTTCTGCACATTCAAAGGAAACAACAAAACTAAAAGGCAGCCTACAGAATGGGAGAAGGTATTTACAAATGACATATGTGATAAAGGGTTAGTATCCAAAATTTATAAATAACTTATCAAACTCCACACCCAAAAAACAAATAATCCAGTTAAAAAAATGGGCAGAAGACATGAATAGACGTTTTTTTCAAAGAAGAGATCCAGATGGTAAACAGACACATGAAAAGATGCTCAATATCACTCATCATCAAGGAAATACAAAGCAAAACCACCATGAGTACCTGTCAGAATGGCTAAAATTAACAACACAAGCAACAAGAAGTGTTGGCGAGGGTGCAGAGAAAGGGGAACCCTCTTGCACTGTAGGTGGGAGTGTAGCAACTCTAGAAAACAGTATGGAGGTTCCTCAAAAAGTTGAAAATAGAACTACTCTATGACCCAGGAATTGTACTACTAGGTATTTATCCAAAGGATATAAAAATACAAATTCAAAGGGATACATGTAGCCAGATGTTTGTGGCAACATTATCAACAATAGCCAAACTACGGAAAGAGCCCAAACGTCCAATGTCCATGGACTGATGAATGGATAAAGAGGATGTGGTATGTATGTATACACACACACACACACACACACACTGGAATATTACCCAGCCATCAAAAAGAATGAAACTTTGCCATTTGCAATGACATGGATGGAGCTAAAGTGCATTATGCTAAGTGAAGTAAGTTGCCAGAGAAAGACAAATACCATATGATTTCACTCTATGTGGAATTTAAGAAACAAAAAAGATGAACATATGGGAAGGAAAAAAAAGAAAGTGGTGCAAACCATAGGAGACTCTTAACTATAGAGAACAAACAGGATTGACGGAGGAAGATGGGCAGAGGATGAGCTAAATGGGTGATGAGTTAAGGAGGGCACTTGTTATGATGAGCACTGGGTGTTACATGTAAGTGATGAATCACTAAATTTTACTACTAAAACCAATATTACACTGTATGTTAACTAACTAGAATTTAAATAAAAATTTGAAACAAAACAAAACAAAACAAAAAAGCAGCTTAAAAAAGAAAGGAAAACATATACTAGCTAGAAGGGTTAAAATTTTCTAATTGAGGGGCACCTGAGTGGCTCAGTAGATTAAGCATCTGACTCTAGCTTTCAGCTCAGGTCATGATCTCAGAATCTGGGATTGAGCCCTGCATGGGGCTCCCCACTCTGCGGGGAGTCTGCTTGTCTCCCTCTCCCTTTGACTTTCTCCCCTCTCACACACAGTCTCTCTCTCAAATAAATAAATTAATCTTAAAAAAAAACCCTTTCTAACTGTGGACCAAAATTGGCTTCGAGTGTCTTGACAATCAGAGTATCCACCCAGTAATCTATCAAAAAGCTGGTCCTTTATAATTTAGCAAATTGGGGGATAGCTGAAGACAAACATTCTTTTTACTATATACCAACCACACCCTGAAACCAAATTCTCATAGAACAAACAACTGGAACGGGATTTACTTTCTGGAAGATTCTCTTTTATTGCAAAATTAAGGATAGAGAGCACTGAAGGGGGGATTCAGGACAGCTGCCCCATTCCCCCCAGCCCTCTGCATGTGCCACTTTGGTATGTGAATTATTTTGAGCTGAAGGCACTTGAGACCCCCTGGGCTCAAAAGAAACTTTTGTTCCTCCCTTAACCACACAGAAGAATCTAAATTGGGGGGTCTTTCCCAGAATAAGGGTTATTAACGGAGATAAATTTTATCTGAGTGACCCATGTGTATGGCAGAGAAAACATCTAATTACCCAATATCTGCTCTTATTGTCCTGTGAAGTGCATTCCTTTCCTCTGAAATCTCAGGCCCCTACCCCCTTCTCCCTAATTCAGAATGACATATATGTCATTCTGTCTTTGGAACTTCCAGGTCTGTGTGGATTCACCATTCATATACCTATTAAATTTGGTTTTCTCCTGTTAATCTATCTCATGTCAATTTGATTTTTAGTTCATCTAGAAGAACCTTTGAGGGGACAGGAATTCTTGCTCCCCAACAGTGTATAATTTGTGTGTTATTTGCTTTTATGTAAACAGCTGCTTGGAATATTTAAATATGCTTGAAAACAAGTTGTTCTTGGTTGTACCATCAATTTACTTGACATTTCTTTATCAAAAGAATTTAGAGAGAACACCAGCATTGGTTTGAACCTAAATGATAATCAATTACAAAATAATGGTGTTCAAAGTTATTAAATTGTAAGTGGCATCTCAGTGTTTTGAATATGACTGATAATTTGGGACCAATTTGGATTTATTTTTCCTAAAATATATAAAGGGGCCTATTAAGTTCCCCTGTGGTTTTATTTGCAAATGTCAAATGAGTTTATCCAATTTTCTTCTTCATCAAGTTTACATCCTTATTAACCTAATTGTTTCAGTGTTCCACAAGTATTGTTGGATTAATTGCACTGCTCACATAACTATCCAGAATACGAATTTAAAGAGTTCACGGCAAGACAGAAAATCATATGTGCTTTATTATGAGGACTTAGATGTATCTAAGGATAATTGGGACTAGATAAACGCATAAAAAAAGAATCAGAGAAAATTATGTAACAGTCATTCTATTAGACTCAAGGCCATTTTTATCTATGAAATTGTCTGAAATTGAAGTAGGAGATTCTAACAGGTTGTTCGATTTTTGTTCTTTGGTCAAGCAGTTAAAAAGACTCAAGAAAAACATCTCCCTCTGAAATGGGAGAAAGGGAGAATAAAAACGGGATAGCACTTAAGTTTTATTACCCTATTTTACCTTTTGCATAATACTACCTAATTCACTAAGTCTCAGAGTTCAATGTACATAAAAATCAACCAGGGAGCTCATGTAATGAAGATGACAGGGTCCTACTTTCAGAGATTTTGACTCAGTAGGTGTGGGGAAGATTCAGAAGATTCAGAAATCTGCATTTTTAAAGCATTCACTCATTCATTCATTCATTCATTTGAGAGAGAGAGCACACATGAATGGGGGTGAGGGGAGAGGAGGAGTTGAGGGAGAGGGACAAACAGACTCTGTGCTGAGCACGGAGCCCAGTGCAGGGCTCAATCCCATGACTCTGAGATCATGACCTGAGCCAAAATCAAAAGTTGAAAGCTTAACCAACTGCACCACCCAGGTGCCCCTCTGCATTTTTAAAAAAGCACTCAGATTCTCATGCAAGCAGCTATTGGATGTCACTTTGAGAAGCATGGACTATAGTGTGATAATCACCCATTATTACCCTCTCCTATTCTTTCAGAAAATACTACTATGTAATGTTGATGTTTGGTTATATTAAGAGATGACTGAGCTAATTTTATGAGAACATGTTAAGAAAATTTTAGATTCTTGTATATATATCTTCATTTAATAATTCTACTAAAATCATGATGGAAGTACCCCCCTTCCATATTTGTACATAATTATGAGTGTTCTGTGTTTCTTACCATCTTTATAATGGCATATTGGGTTTCTCAACTGGATTTATGCAAACATATAAACCAGTCAATATAACAATTATTAATTGTTTTCTATTGTTTTTCCAAGTAGGCCTTTTAGAACTCAGGAAAGGCTTTTACAATATACAGCAACGGATACTGAAAAAAATAACCAGTAGACGAATGAGAAAATTAAAGTTGTTCAGGGAAAGGTGATCAGCATGCCAAATAACTACTTTTTTGCTTTTATTTTTCTTCAACTGAGATTTGGCTAAGTTAAACTCTGTGAAAGAACTTATTTGTAAAATAAAAATTTCTAAAGGAAAATTCTGAAATTGGAACCTAAGTCTTATAACAGTTTAACTCAAATACATTCTGTGGTGATAAGATTTATGAGTGAGGGTGAGAAGAGGGAGGGTTCAGTGCCATGGTAATTCTCTCTGAGGAAACGGGGAGTAGAAGGGAGGAGGAGATGTCACTGGAGTGAGGTTTCCTAAGTGATAATGATTCTCCACCGGGTGGAGAATAGTCTTTGGCTACAAGACACCGGCAAGCTGCCTCAAGTCTTTTCTCTGTCTTGTCCAAAGATAAGCTCAGAGCCCTGGGAAGTAGCTTTGGAGGAAGGGAGAAAGGTTCAGAAGCTGGGGTGAGGGAAAGAAAGGGGAAGAGAAGGAGAGATAGGGATAGAAACAGACATAGGCACAAAACAGAGAGAAACAGAGAGAGAACAGTATACACAATTTAAAAAAGAAAGTGAGCAGTTTAGGATGAGAAGTAGTAGCTCAGTAGAGAAGTCACTAGAAGTTGCTGTTTGAATCGTGTTGGTTTGTATGTAAAAACTGCCAATAAATGCTAGTGGAATCAGAGATCATATGCAAACATATGAAGGATTTTTCTCAAAAAAAGCACTAAAGAATAGAAAGCAGTCTGCTCAGTTGGGGTTTTGACAGGTTTATGTTGTCTTAGAAAAGTTTATAATATTCTTTTTTCAAAGAAGTAAATTTTTTGAGGAAAATCATCATCCTCCTCTCAGAAACGATCAATTGTCAATCAAACAAATTCTAGAATGCAGAATGGCAGCATAAGATAAAGTCTCTGGCTGAACTTCTTATTCCTCATTTTTGTTAAAATACCTATTAAAAGAGGTGTATGGGAAAATATCTGCATTAACAGAAGAAAAAAAACTATGAAGGAGAACTAATGACTGGCAATGGCAACTCAGCAAGGATGGATTAAGAAACTCAACTACTGCTTTTGTTCAAACTATTGTGCAAAACCAGCAGGCAGAGTGTGAGAGGATGAGAGGAGGTCTGAGCTCTGCCCCTCTAACAGCTCCCAGGCAAGGACAAAAATTCCATACTCAGCCAGGTGGTTGTTAAATGAAAGTCATCCTAAGAATTAATATTGTTAAAATGTTCATAATATCCAAAGCAATCTACAAATTCAATGCAGTCCCTACAAAAGTACCATTTGTGTTTTTCACAGACCTAGAACAAGTAGTCCTAAAATTTGTATGGAACCACAAAAGACCCTGAATAGCCAAAACAATCTTAAGGAAGAACAAAGCTGGAGGTGTATCACAATCCCAGACTTCAAGATATATACAATGCTATGGTAATGAAAACAGTGTGGTACTGGCACAAAAAAAGACACATAGATCAATGGAACAGAATAGAAATCCCAGAAATAAACCCACAGTTATATGGGGTGCCTGGGTGGCTCAGTTGGTTAAGCGACTGCCTTTGGCTCAGGTCATGATCCTGGAGTCCCTGGATCGAGTCCTGCATCGGGCTCCCTGCTCAGCAAGGAGCCTGCTTCTCCCTCTAACCCTCCCCCCCTCATGTACTCTCTCTCTCTCATTCTCGCTCTCTCAAATAAATAATCTTTTAAAAAAAACAAAAAACAAAAAAACCCCCCCACAGTTACATGGTCAATTAATCTATGACAAAGGAGGCAAGAATATGCAATAGCAAGACAGTCTCTTCAATGAATCATGCTGGAAAAATGGGACAGCTACATGCAAAAGAATAAAACTGAACCACTTTCTAACACCATACACAAAAATAAACTCAAAATGGATTAAAAACCTAAATGTGAGATCTGAAACCATAAAACCATATAACTCGTGGAAGAAAACACAGGCAGTAATAACTTGGACATAAGCCATAACAACATTTTTCAGGATGGTTTCCCTTGCCTGAGAAGACCTAACAAAAAAAATAAATAAATAAACCATTGGGACTACACCAAAATAAAATGCTTCTGCACAGCAAAGGAAACTATCAACAAAAGGAAAAAGCAACCTACTGGAAGGAAGAAGATCTTTGCAGATCTTATGATCCAGGTGACATGACTTTAGAAAGGCAGTGTTGTAAACATATAAGGGCTAAATTTTAAGATGTTGTTGATGAAGGGATCAAAAGCTTGGTGAGCTGGTAGACCTGATCCTGAAGAGAACCACCAACCCACCTTAAGTACAAGTGACTGTAGAGTAGGAAATTTTCTTTCACTACTTTTGAATCCTCCCTTTTCTTAGGAAAGTGCATTGCATATACAAGTGTGTTGTACATGTTACTATTATTGTTTAATTTATAATTACTGAGACTGCAATTATTCTGGCAACAGAGGTTGTACCTATTTGGAAAAAAGCTTTCCATAAACACTGTCCTGCATGTGTTGAAAATATATAATTTACACAAAGAAGAAGGTAAGTCTCTATTTGTTTGATAAGAATAATCAGTTTCTTAACCAAAAAAAAAAAAGTTGCTTTGGTGAATGTGTTTTGGTAATGCACTAAATTTTTAAAGAAAAAGAAATATAGATACCAAAACTGAATTTTGTTTCATTTCTCAATAACCTCATGGAAAACCAAGAGAACAATTGGAAATCTTATTTAGAATTCTTGAACACTGAATGTCATGCACAGAACGTTAAGTGCATAAAAGCAAGGACCTTGTCTGTCTTATTCTCCACTTTATCCCTGACCCCTAGAAAGGGGGTAGCACAGAAGTAGGATCCAATAAATCAAGTTGAATGAATAAATTAAAATTAACAGGCTCAGTCAGAAATTCTAAATTAGTAATATTTTGAAAAGTCTGCTAAAAAATTATTTTTCTTATGTATGCTAAAGGGTCATGGATTTATCATCTTCCTAAACAGTAACAAGAAGCCTGATCTTAATAACAGACCACTTACTTTCTTAACAATTATCATTATAAACTGCTTTACCTAAGTTTGGTTGTTCATAACTGTTAGATTATTTTTGGTAAACATTGGTAACCTCCTGTATTTAAAGAGAGATGTGTAATTACTCTTTATAAACTTGCTACCATGGAGTATGTTACAATAAGAATAAATGTAATATGGAATTCCACCACTCACACATTTATTAGCCAACAAGCACAAAACAGTCATACAGTCTATTTTATATGCTTCAGTGTAGTTCCTCTTCTATGAAAAGATCACTTCAGGCAAGTATTACAATATTATAGAAGAAATATACAGCTAGTCTTTTATTTTGAGTCAGGCACAAAAAGTTCTTGGCAATCTCCTGTCTCCAGTCCAGGACTGGCTCAAGAATTCTAACCATACAGAGCCATTCTGAGAACTTGAGGCACTGGATTCACTAGATCCTTATATAATATGTAAGTATAGGTATAAAAGCTTGTACAGAGGTTCTACCCAATTCACATATTTGATTTTTTGTTGGTCAAATGAATAGTGTTCATCTAATAAAATATACTGCTTTATTTGAGAGACAGAGAGACAAGAATAGAGGAAGCAACTTTAGTCACTGTCTGTGTAATATTGTGGGTTTTTTTTTTTTTTCACATGTTAACCAACCACCCCCATAGGGAATATTCTTGTTAGAATACTTCAAACATTAACAACCCCCCCCCACCCCAAGAGTGTTGCTGGGCCTGCTGGTCTGTGGCTAGCTGAGGACACTGGTCTCTGTTCTGCAGGATGGGATTTGTTAAAGTTGTCAAGAATAAGGCTTGTTTCAAGAGATACCAAGTGACATTTAGAAGATGACAAGAGGATAAACTGATCACTATGCTTGGAAACGCTTGGTAATTCAGGATAAAATAAGTATAATACACCTAAATACAGGATGATGCTTCGTGTCACCATTTGTCCGACTGCTTATGCCCATAGAGGAGATAAATGATAGTTTGTGCAGCTCATGCTCGTGAACTCCCAAAGTATGGTGTGAAGGTTGGCCTGAAAAATTATGCTGCAGCATATTGTATTGCTCTGTTGCTGGCCTGCAGGCTTCTCAGTAGGTTTGGCATGGACAAGATGTATGAAGGCCAAGTGGAGGTGACTTAGAGATGAATACAATGTGGACAGCAGTGATGGTCAACCTGGTGCCTTCACCTGCTATTTGGATGCTGGGTTTGCCAGAACTACTACTGGAAATAAAATCTGGGGGGCCCTCAAAGGAGCTGTGAATGGAAGCTTGTCTCTCCCTCGCAGTATCAAACAATTCCCTGGTTATGATTCAGAAAGCAAGCAATTCAATACAGAAGAACATCAGAAGCACATCATGGGTCAGAAAGTTGATTACATGTATTACCTAAATGAAGAAGATGAGGGTGCTTATAAGAAACAATTCTCTCAATACATAAAGAACAATATAACTCCAGGCATGATGGAGGAAATGTATAAGAAGGCTCACGCTGCTATACCAAAGAACCCAGTCTATGAGAAGAAGCCTAAGAAAGAAGTTAAAAAGAAGAGGTGGAACCATGCCAAAATGTCTCTTGCCCAGGAGAAAGATCAGATAGCTCAGAAGAAGGCAAGCTTCCTTAGAACTCAGGAGCAGGCTGCTGAGAGGTAATAAACCAAACCACAATTTTCTATGAAGCTTTTTCAGATAAAGACAATAATAAAAATTTGTTCAGCAAGCAATGAAAAAAAAAAAGAATACTTTAAACATTAACTGGCCAACAGTGTGTAAATTAAAACTAAATCTATATATTATATATTGAAGTATTTAAAAATATTATAGACCATATAATACTGTGAAAATGTATTTAAATATTTTATCTTTAAATATACAAAATTAGGTAGGATCTTAGATTTTAATATCTTTGTTCAAACCGTCTTACTTTCCTATTCTCCCCACTGTCTCTGTCATCAACATTTTATTCACCCTCCAGATACAGTTTAAATTCATCTCCTTACAGAGAGCCTTCCTGGATTACCCTTGTCAGAACTAATTATTCCTTCCTGATATTTATACTCCTGTTATTGCTTTATTCTAACTTTGTATTATAGTAAATTATTTTCCTATCAGGTGAGGCAGGGCATATATTTTACTTCACTAAATTCAAAAACAATCACTCAGTAACTCTTATCTAAAAGGTAATTGTCTAGATGGTGCAAACAATTCCAAGTAATGATCAGAGAAACATTTAGAGAGGCAGTTATAACTCAGCTAGGCCTTGAGGTCCATGTTAGACCTTCTCAAGAAGTTGTTGATGAACTTGGGAAAAGAAAAGAGGTTATAATTTAAAAAAAGATGGCATTAAAGGGTGATAGAAGATTAGAAATACAAGGACCTGAGCATGTTTCTGTGCGTAAAAGATTTCATGATAAAAAAAAAAAGGAAGAAGTAAGCACGCATGGGAGAATATGATCATGGGATAAAGATCACAAAAAGAGGGATCAGGTTTGGAAATAAAGTCGTTTGGGTGCTTCCTCACTGAAGACATACAATGAGGAAGGGCCTAGCCCCATGCTTTTCAATGCTAAGTACTTGCTGAGTGATCATATAGTTTCCTTCAATAAGGAGGGACCAATCAATATCACAGTGAAAATCCACAGTATCAAAAACGCTACTAAAAATTTCAATTCATTGGACAATAGATTAGTGATTCAACAACTGATTTCTCTGCCATTCCCTTTTCTCTAAATCTTTTTGTCTTTAATTTCTCCTCTATCCAATCTGGACTTCAGGGTCAACCACCTCAATGAATCTCTTAAAATACCTTCTCTTTTGTCCTTCTTTCCCATGTGTCACATAAAATTTCGACCCCAGATCAATTTAACCTTCAACTACTCCACTCCTCCCCCCGGGAGATTAAGAACCACAGGTAAGAATTTGCAGTCACTACAAATTAACTCATAGTCCTCAACCTTAAATAAATATGTATTTCTCCTTCTCCAAAACCATTACATTAAGCCTTTTACACTATTTTCAAACCTCCTATTCCACACACAGTCTCAGTAGACATCACATCCAAATCCACAAAGAAAATAGAGGTCATCAGATAGATGCACCTTTGACTCTCTCCTTTTACATTTTAAATTTGGCAGAGGGGGGTAAGTAGCAATGATGAGGATGAGAAGACACATGTCCACTGGAAGTGCTTCTCTAGGAAGTCCACCTCTAGTGCTTCTCAGAGTGGGTGCTACTGGCATTTTGGATGGGACAATTCTTCAGGAGCATCACTTAAGACATAGTCAAATTATATTATTAATTATTTTTGTAGTTTTTTTTCTTTTTCACTTTATTGTACATTATTTCATTAGGCTTATTCACTATTCCTCCATATTTCAGTTTTTTATTGTTTTTGTTTCTTCTTATATTGCTTTTATCTTTATAATGCTTTTATATTTTGCTTCCCTTTATTACTTGAGTCCTGCCACTTCATTTAGTTCTCTTGTCTTTTAGTATCTCTTTAAGCCTTTGTAACTTTGTGGATCCAGAGAGGGAGAGAGAGAAAGAGCAAGAGGGAAAGAAATGTTTCTGAAAGAATAGAAAGCAGTTTGAATTCTTCTTCTGTTTCCTTGGTTAATTCCTTTTGTGTGGTATTTTCTTCATTTGTTTTTGGCTTTACTCTTTTCCTTTTTTAAGCCTTTGTGATAGATCCCATGTTGGTTCATTTTTTAAATTATTCGTTATTCATGTATTGGGTAAATTATTTACTAAACCAAAGGTGGGAAACCAAAGGCCGGAACAGAGGAGAGGGCAGTGAGGAAGAAAGTAACGTCAAACAGGTTTGCTTGGATTACATACCTCCAAAACATTTTGCCAAGTCTGTCACTTTTTTTTTATTGGTGTTAAATAAAAACTAAAGTGGAGACAACTTGAATGTACCCCTAGACCAAACACTCCTAGTCACATAACCAAAATGTCAAATTGTATTGATTTCCCTGAAATGCTGCCTCTGACCTTAAATAAAGCTTAAGCCTTCTTCATGTCTGCATGACCTTAGAGCTTCCTAGCTAATTAGCTACAAACCAGTAAGCTCATGCAGGAGAGGCGAGGAAAGTGAGTTTCCAGTAACAAATTACTGAAAATAAAAAACAATGTACTTACTCATTCTTGCTTTATAAACTGAGCTGTAACTACTAACAACTTTAGGTTTTGAAGTCTCCCTGTTCACCAACAGTTTCTCACTCAGTAAAATGTTCATATCAAGTAAAGCTTTCTGAATTCTCTTTTGTCATTGGTAACATTGGAAACATTTCCCCTTCCTTTTCAACATTCAGGAGTTTATAAGTGGCCTGCTCTTAGCCTCAAGTGACCACTGTTTCCCTCCTTATTTCACTCTTTTGCTCCCTTGACAATCACATTCACAGTGGGCTTTTGGAAAAATCAGTTCTTTAATGAGCTTTGAAGGATGTAGGGTATCAGAACCCCCTTCATTTCAGATTTCTGAGCATTTGGTGATCCTTCAAAATGTAGGGTTGAGGATTGTTATCAGTCTCCTTATTTCATTGATGAGTTTTTCATTCATTTTTTTCTTTATTGTTTGGAGAAAGTTTTTTTTTACAAAAAAAGAAAAACAGGAAAAGAAAAAAAACTGTTTCTACACTATCTTTATCTAAAAAGCCTTTGAAATAGTTTGGCATTAGGAAGTTTAAGACCACACTATCCGAGAAAATCAAATTCAACCTCACTAGCTCCTCTTAACAGTGTTACAGTAAATGTGTTACAGTAAACCTTCACAGTATGGAATAGCCCATAAAAGCTTATGAAATGAGAGGGAAACAGCAATATTCTATATTCCGTATTTCAACCCTTCCCCAAAGCTTATTTTAAGTCTTGTCTCTACGAACCATGAGAGACGGACTCTGAAAAAAAAACTGAGGGTTCTAGAGGGGAGGGGAGTGGGAGGATGTGTTAGCCTGGTGATGGGTATTAAAGAGAGCACATTCTGCATGGAGCACTGGGTGTTATGCACAAACAATGAATCATGGAACACTATATCTAAAACTAATGATGTAATGTATGGTGATTAACATAACAATAAAAAATTTTTAAAAAATAAGTCTTGTCTCTACCACCACTTTCTGACTGGTTTAAGTTTTCTCATTTACAAAATGGGAATCATGATGCTTACCACCTTCTCTGATTGCAAGAAATAAATAACATATAAGTTTTACACTATAAAGCATGTACCTAGTTAACTACCATAAAGACCAGGGGAAACCCACTTCCAGCCCAGGAATTTGGGAAGAGACAGAGTGCCTGCTATCTACATTATTATTGCTTTTGTCATTAATTTCAACTTTTTAAGGTAATTTCACCTGTTTTATAAGCATTTTGCTTTAGTATCCCTACTTGTAAAATAACTATTACATATTTCTAGAGTTCCAATTTGTTTTAATTCCACAAATGGTTTCCTACAGTTGGAGTTAAAAAAAAAAAAATCTCTGCTGTTTTCTTAGCTTGGCCTTTTGTTCATTCAATACTTCTTTGTCCCTATACCGCTTAGATGGCTGGCCTAAATCAATCCAAAAGATTTCCACTGACAGTAGCTGAGCAGATTTCTGTGTAACAAAAATGCTACATACTATTCGTTAGAGTTTTGTGCTTAATGGATTGTATTCAGCCAGTTGTGTTAACATTTCAGCCTTATTTCCTCTCTACAAAAAGAGCACAATGTCGAGATTTCTAAACTTTCTTTTTAGGCTAAGGCAAAGCAGTAAAGATTTAAAATAATACTGAAACTTTGTACAAACACTTGGAAAGCTTCCTATCAAAGAAAATGTGTCAAGCCTGTGCATTACAGTAGAAAATATAACACTTACACAGGTCATCCAACTCTTTAGGTTGATATATCCAGCCAGTCTACAGAACTGGGTTTCATATACTTTTTCCATCCTGTGTCATTCTATTTTCCCAAAGGAAGCTTCTATTGTATTCAGATTGATAGGCTCACTTTCCCAGAGAAGATATGTACTCTCTTCTTGCTCTCAGCTCCCAGGGAATATCCTATGTACTCTCCCCACTTAACTATGTCATACATACTCTCTAAGATTGAGTATGAAAACCACCCTCTCCATGAACACTTCACTAAATACACTAGTCTTGTTGAACTCTACTCTTTCACTGAACTAATTTATTTTATATTAATTCACTACTGTCTTAGAATGTCTTGAATAGTGAGCTCCTCCTCCTAGATTCAAATATCTGAAGACAGAGATTATTCAGCATCTAATAAATAATTGTTGAATAAATTAATGAAAAGTGATTTATAAAACAGAAATTAATATCTCTTATATCTATTTAGAGTTAATATATAGCAATGAGGGGGGTTGTTAAAAAGCCATTTGAACAATTATGTTGGGCGGCTTCCGGTGGCGCGCCCTGATTGTATAGTGGTTAGTACTCTGCGTTGTGAACAATTATGTTAATACTAATGACAATATTGCTTTTCTAAGTACATCTTCTTAAGTGGTCAATTTCTAAAAGACTCTACCTGGAAATTATATAATGGGTTATCTGTCCTACATCCGCTCTCCTTCAACAGACTCACCTTTAGTCCTCATTACAGTGTATGTACTAGATTTTCTGTGGAAGGGTAGCACAGTTAGAACCAATAAATGTTAAAATACAAAGGGATTTTCAAAATGTTATTCAACTTTGCTAATTTTAAAATAAGAAAATAAATGTCTAGGGAGGTAAGGCAGTTTTCTCTAATTACATAAATATAAAATGGTTAAACTGGGATTTTTAAAAAAGATTTTATTTGAGAGAGAGAGAAAGAGAAGGAACAGGGGGAGGGGCAGAAGGAGAAGCAGACTCCCTGCTGAGCAGAGAGCCCAACATGGGGTTCGATCCCAGGACTCCAGGATCATGACCTGGGCTGAAGGCAGACTCTTAACCAACTAAGCCACCCAGGCACCTGGGCTTTTTGATTCTGAAGCTAGTTATCTGTAGAATACTTTCTGGACCAACTTGGGTGATTTTAAGTAGTCTATTTTAATTCTCTCTAACCAATGTACTTATTTGTTTCTCATTAAGCACATTTTTACAGCAGACATTTATAAAAGAAAAAAAAACAGACACTGTTCAAAACATTGGGTGTTTGAACAAAAGCTGGACATAATACCAACTGGGCTCTGAATCAGACCTCAAGTCTCTTACTGCTCTTCTGTGTTCAGCCCACCATGATCCCAGTCGTAATCAACAGAATCAGACCTGCACTGACTGGTTTTTCTAATTTGGGGCTTATATTTTCACTAGCTCATTTTTTTTTTTCAAAGACCCAATCTCAATAGCAAAGGTCTTAATTGTAGTATCTGACTTAGGGAGAAAGTTTAATAATACTAGAAATCATGTCATTTGGTAGATCGTGTTGACTAGAACAAAGTCATCACTGATCAAACATGCCAAATAAAAGCATAATGACTACATAAACTGCAAATATTTTTGGCTTGATGTTTGCCTCTCTTTACCCCTGGAAAGAAAACACAAAAATATTAAATATGGGTAAAACTCCCATAAAAGGGGTATCACCCGGGGCGCCTGGGTGGCTCAGTCGTTAAGCATCTGCCTTCGGCTCAGGTCATGATCCCAGGGTCCTGGGATCGAGCCCCGCATCGGGCTCCCTGTTAGCGGGAAGCCTGCTTCTCCCTCTCGCACTCCCCCTGCTTGTGCTCCCTCTCTTGCTGTGTCTCTCTCTGTCAAATAAATAAATAAAATCTTAAAAAAAAAAAAAGGGTATCACCCGATTTACCTACACTAAGTGTCCAGGTGTGTTATGGCCTCAGTGACTTAGCCTGGGACTCAGATTCCTCCTCTGTAAACTTTGGAAATGCAAATAGAAAACTTCAAACTTTCCTTCCAACTCTAAAATTTAAAACATTTATTTTTCTACAAGAAGATGCTCATGTCACTAAAAGTTTGTTCTGGGGGAAATAATGGTAAATTGGCTTTCTGGGGGTGAATAAAATGCCTGGTTTCTAGTGTTTGCTGATTACTGTGTATGAATACTCCCCCCATGACCAATTTCAAGCTACCAATGTGAAATCAGCAGATGTAGAGTTGGAAAGAGATGGACACAATCCATTCTCTTGCAGTACAAGCCAATTCCAGCACACTGCTGACTGAAACTCATTAATAATTTTAGTTTTTTTTAAAAAAGACATATTTACACATTTTTAGGTGTTTCTAATTTTATGTGTGTCCTGTAGGAATATGCACTTAGGTTCTTTCATTAGGCATGTGTTTATTAATAACATTGATTTTCTTAAAGGTTGAACTAAATTTGTACATCCCATCAACAAATATTTGCTGAGCACCTAATATTACAGGCAGTGTTCAAGGCAATACAAGTTAGCAGTGAACAAAACAGACAAGAATCCTTGCCCTAATGGAACTTGAGGTTTATCTCCAAATCATTTAAAGATGCTGTGGCAAAACAGAAGACATTGTGTCAGTTAGAAATCTCTTAGTTGCAAAACATAAACCAAATAAAATAAACCAAAATAAAATTCATCTTTGTTGTAAGAGAATTTACTTGTTCTTATAAAAGCATAATCTGGAACTATACCTGAGATGAGTCTTCATCCAGTGGCTCAAATTAGTCACCAAGGATGCAGTTGTGTTTGTCTCACTAGGGTGCTTTTTTCTGCTTTATAGGGAACCCTTTGTAGGCCAATAATGTCCCTTCCTGGTAGCAAAATGGTTACTGTGTTTCAGATCAATCTCACATCCAAGAGGAGAAAGAAGGTGCCTTTCAGGAACTCCTGCACACCAGAGAAAGAGCCTCTATTTTAGCAAAAGCCCCAGAACATACCACCTTAGTTTTTATTAGATTATTTGCCCATCTCTAAAAAAATCTCTTTGGCCAAGGGGGTGAGATCTGTTGAGTCACTGAAGCCCATGACATTTCACCCTTGGAGTTAGATGTGGGTCTCCTGTCAACTCAAATCTCATGGATCAGAGAGAAGGTAGTTCTTCTAAAAGAAAAACTGCTTTGAAAGAAAAAACCCACAATAATAAGCTGCAAGTGTCAGTTACTGGTACTTTCAGATCCTGAAGTGTGAATTATCATACTGTCAGAAAAATGAAGAGAGCCTGTATGGTTTCTATCTTTCTGGCCACTTACAAAAAAGGCCTGCCTCTGGGCTTATGGTCTAACAAGGGATCTCAGACACAATCAAAAGTTAGTGTTTTTTAAAAGTACTAGCTGAAGATTAGGACATTTGCAATTAATTAACACAGCTGCCCCAGTTAGTCCAATGGAAAAACAGAAAAGATACTTAACAAGGATCAAAGAGTCTCCTTTTCACATTTTAGTAATTTAATTTTTTTTTAAAGATTTTATTTATTTATTTATTTGACAGAGACACAGCAAGAGAAGGAAGGAACACAAGCAGGGGGAGTGGGAGAGGGAAAAGCAAGCTTCCCACTGAGCAGGGAGCCCGACGCGGGGCTTAATCCCAGGACCCGGGGATCATGACCTGAGCAGAAGGCAGACGTTTAACAACTGAAACACCCCACATTTTTTTAATTTTTAAAGATTTTATTTACTAATTTGACAGAGAGAAGGGAGAACAAGCACGGGGTGTGGCAGGCAGAGGGAGAGGGAGAAGCAGGCTCCCCGTGGGGCTCGATTCCAGGACCCTGGGATCATGACCTGAGCTGAAGGCAGATGCTTAACTGACTGAGCCACCCAGGTGCCCCTATATATTTTTTTTTTTAAACACTCTTTTTTTTTTTTTTAAAGATATTTTTATTTATTTGAGAGAGAGAGAATAAGAGACAGAGAGCATGAGAGGGAGGAGGGTCAGAGGGAGAAGCAGACTCCCCACTGAGCAGGGAGCCTGATGCGGGACTCGATCCCGGGACTCCAGGATCATGACCTGAGCCGAAGGCAGTCGCTTAACCAACTGAGCCACCCAGGCGCCCCCCTATATTTTATTAATTTTTAACAAGTCACAGAAATTTCTTGGTGATATCAAGTTTTTTACTCTATATCAATAAGATGAATTGAGAGAGCCAACTATTTTAGCGCTAGTCAGAATGTCCCTGACAATAATCACACTACATAGATACTTGTAGTAATTTCTGGAGAAATATGTAGATGGAAGGTTGAAACTTATGACATTTGGGGGAAAATAGTTGTCTTTCAGTAACTGTCATGGATTGTAAGAAATTTTCAGTTAATAATGACTATGTAACTGATTTTGAAGCTTTAGGTTTTTTTCTCCAAAAATATCTACACATAACTTTTTCACATGTGTGTCTTTCTCTTTCAAATGAGTATCTGCAAAACGCATTTAGGCCAAGGTTCAAGAAATATTGAGGCATTATTAAAATGTATTAAATTTCTCTTCTTCAGATGTTCATGAAAGAGACTGACAACCAGAGGCCTTAAGTTTTAGATATAATTATCTTTATGTCAACCAAGTGCGTATCTTTTTCAACTACGATTATCCTCTTTTTACTATGATTAAGTTGCAACCTGGCTAGTGACGTCAGTAGTTTCATCTAGATGTTCCTTGTATTATTAATCTAAATCCCATCAGAGTCTAGCTGTAACTTCATCCTGTCCCTCCTGGTTGTAGCCTCAAGGGAAATTAAGGGCAGCAATTAACCTAAGGATCTCAATTAAAACTCCTAATGCATGCTTTTTTTTTTTTTTTTTTTTTGTACAAGGAAACTGTCATCCACTGGCCTTGTTGGGATAGACTTAGCTTGCTCTATTTCCATTTGAGTCACAGTTGATGAAGCAGAGGTAGTTCAGTTATGTATTGCTGTATAACAAACTACCTTAACATTTACTGGCTTCAAACAATAACCATTTTATTAAATATCATAACTGTGGGTCAGGAATTTAGGCAGGCAGTGCTCACGTGGGTGATTCTGCGGCACAGAGCATTGGCTAGGGACAGGTGGTGTTAGTTAGCTGGGCTGGGCTGGAGGGTCCAAGATGGCTTCACTCACATGGCTGGTCCCTTAGCGGGGACACTGGAAGGCTGGACTCAGCAGGGCCCTTCCCGCTTTCAGTGTAATCTCAGAGCTTTCATGCATGTCAGGCAAGCAAGGTGGTTAACACAGCAGCTCAAGGCTCCAGGACAGACTGTTGTTCTACCAGAGGCCAAGGTAGAAGCTATAAGGCTTCTCCTACCTAACTGTGGAAGTCCTCCTTCCAGGTCACTTCTACTATACTCTACCTATCAAGCAGATCACTACGGCAAGGCCAGTTTTAAAGGGAAGTAAATTAGACTCATCTTTCAGTGGTAGTAGAAAAGAATTTGCAACCCTCTGTATTCTGCCAGAGGCAGCAAATCTGTAGGTTTGCTAGGGATGCAAAGCCACGTTGAACAGGTAAACTAGGGAAATCACATTCCACTTTCAGTAACCTGAAATCGAAAAATTGGTAAGATGGCCAGTTAGCTATGATAAAGTGGGGCACAGGTATGAGTCGAGGCCACTGTAAAGCCAGCTGAGAAAGGGGAGAGCAGCTTATAGATACACTTTTCAAGGGGTTACATGGCTCCTGAGAGAGAGGGAGATGGAAAGAACAGCTATCTAAGTCCTAATGACCTTTCTTCTTTTTTAAAGATTTTATTATTTAGAGAGAATGACAGAGACAGCATGAGAAGGGGGAGGTCAGAGGGAGAAGCAGACTCCCCGCTGAGCAGGGAGCCCCATGCGGGACTCGATCCCGGGACTCCAGGATCATGACCTGGGCCGGAGGCAGTCACTTAACCAACTGAGCCACCCAGGTGCCCAGTCTTAATGGCCTTTTGATGCCAATCCTTATATACCTTTTTGATAAAACTATTGCTATTCTTGATGTTACTTACATGAGACACTATTTCTTGAAACCAAAAGTTTGTTGAGCCAGCTATTCACCATCTGTACACAATGGTTTTACTAAGTTTTGGCTTTAAAAACAAAATGCTACATGTTCCTGCATCTTTTGCAATAACATTTCCTTGTCAAAGTATTTCTCAGGTGGAATAGTCCTAAACAAGTCTTTAGTACTAAACTACAACCATACACATGCTGAAAAATCACATCTCGAGTCTATATTATGCCAAAATATGTGGAGAGAAGTTGAAAACTAGCTAATTTTGAAGGATTTTTCTATCTAATACCTAGTTATTTGAATTCAAATTATTGACTGATGTCTACCTGTTTTATCCTTCTATCCTACAGATTAGGCTAAGCCCTAGAAGACAAAGAATGGGTGGCAGGAGAATAAGGCTGGATAGTTAAACTTCTCATTCATGGAAAATTCAGCCATGATTTGATGAGACCAATTGGGCCATGTTTCAACTATATAATAGTTATAAAAATGTTAGAAATTAATTCTTGAAGACATAAACTGTAAAATAGCACTCCTTACATAATATAATCTAAAGCTCCACCTTTATTTCCTTAAAAGTATACTGCCATTTAGATTTTTTAAGAGGGTAAAACTTTAGGGAATTATATGACTAGTGGGAAAAATTCAAATATTGTCTAAAAGGGAACCAGGTCTATTTCTAAAAAATATCTTAGTCTATAGCTAAAAATTCATAAGCATTTCAAAATCAAATATTCAAAAATTTCCTTCTGCCATGTAAAATTCTACAGAATATATCTGATTTTAAAGTCACTAGACTGGTTGAGTCTGAGTCGTTAATATTGGATTTTTCCTGATAAGAAACAACAGTTTGTCCTCCACGTGCAGTTGGGACTAAACTTTTAGTGTATTTCGTTAAATCTGAGATAAACATAAGCTGATTATTCTGGTCAGAATGAAAGTTGGTTTGGGTAGTAGAAATAAAATAAACATAACAAGTCTCCAAACCTAACCTTCTATTGAGTGAGAAGAGAGGACTTGCCTTTTTTGTTGTTGTTGTTAAATTAAAGAAATTTATAGGAAGCTCAACCACCATGGCTGAAGAGTATAGTGTGTTCCTTTTTTGGAGTTCCATATAGGCACAGAACAAGTGGCTACCTCTGGAGATTTTTAAATAGTGCTGAAGAAATTGTCAAAGCAAACATTCTGCTTCCATGCTGAAAAGTCCCATTTTTGTTACAAGGAAAAATGAAGAAAAAGTCCTGAATTTTTTTTTATATTATTCTTTTTTTTTCATGTCAGAAAGAATCATCTCTCTTTCTCCAGCTAATGTTGGTGTTCTAATCGCAACCATTTAATGTGTTTCTCATATGAAAATTTTCGATCTGAAAAGAGAGCATACAACAAGTTTAAAAAGCACATTGTTCTGTCACCCATTTGCAGAGATTTTTAATGGGATCAACAGAATACATCACAAATAAACACCTAAATCACAGGGCAGGAGGTCAGAACAAACCTCTAGCTTAGATATCATCTCTTACTTTGAAGGACATTATGTTCAGGTAAATAGCAATGCATCCAAAGCCCTTTCTGGAAGAGAAATCACGGCTTTTATGAAGCCTTAATTTTCTTTGTTTATTAGATGCCATTTCAACTTCACAATGAAACAAATGCTTATTTTCCTACACAACAGCAAATTGAAGGTGAAATTAGGCCATAATTTTTTTTTTTTTTTTTTTAATTTGCCATGTGCTTAGTTTGTCACTTTCTGGGTATTCTCTCTAATGTATGTGTGTATGTTGAGAGTGTGGCCATTTTATGCTTAGTGAAGATCCTTTTCTGTGAGTGTAAAGGTGTTTTAAGCAGAGACAGGCAGCCACAACGAAGGCTGTCCCTCAGAAGAGGGTGCCAGGCCCTGCAGCAAAAGCAAAGACTGGAGAAATGTGTGGGACGGGGAGGGTAGGGCTCCCCAAAAGTTATTTAATATGTAATAGATTCTAGACTGGGTATCAAATGAAATTGAAAATTTCTATGGATTTTGCTGCTTCTGCAAACAATAATTTTGCTTCTGCGGCAAGGATACAGTCATCTTCTACCCTATGATTTAACACTTAATTAAACTGAATGTTACCCTAGTATATGCACACAAATTCAGTACAAATTCAAACATTTCTAAGTAGATTTTTGGTATGAGCGTTGTGGCATAAATCATTTTTCTTCCTCCTAGAAATCATAAAAGAAACCTCCATTTTGAGCAAAACTAGATGAATGTAATCCCTACAGTTTAAAATGCATGTACAGGGCGCCTGGGTGGCTCAGTTGGTTAAGTGACTGCCTTCGGCTCAGGTCATGATCCTGGAGTCCCGGGATCGAGTCCCGCATCGGGCTCCCTGCCTCTCCCTCTGACCCTCCCCCCTCTCATGTGCTCTCTGTCTCTCTCATTCTCTCTGTCTCAAATAAATAAATAAAATCTTTAAAAAAAATAAATAAAATGCATGTACAAAATGTAAAAAAAAAAAAAAAAATGGGCAGGCAGCAAACCTGAAGATGAAAAGCATGAGGAATTATAGGTGCCCCAAGTGGGCAGAGCTCAGGAAATGGCAGGAAGTATACTTTCTGCAAATGGTTCCCTCAACTAAAACATACAACTATGTTCCTTATTAGTAACAATCTGTGGAGAAATCAGGGTTGGAGACAGAAGGCTTCTTGAACCTGGTTTGTTTCAAAGAGGTGGAGGAAATGAGCTACAAACAAAGAAATGTAACAACTGGTCAGACACACTTGCAGGAAGCTATTTGTCTCCATGGCAGCAGAAGACAGAATCTTTTATATTAAAAATATGGAAGGTTCCTCTGACTCTTCTCTTACGTGGAAAAGTTCCACAAACTCTAACTCATTTAATGACTGGGGGTGGGGACAGAAAACAACAACTAGGAACTGGGAAATCATTGATACAAAATACTGTAAGAAAAAATTTGGGAAAAAAAACAACAACAGTAAAACTTACAGAGAAAGAACACTGACCAGAAAAAAATGGTGCAGGCAAAAAGAGACTGAGTATTTTCCCATGGTTTAAAAAATCTTAATGAATAAGCTCTATGTAGGGGGATCATAATTCAGAAATTTGATAACTTGAGAAATTAATGATTAAATAGCAGTAAATAAAATATGAGCTTGAAGAACTCAGATTTAAAAAAAAGAAAATGAAATTGGAAGGAGCACTAGGAAGAACAGAAACTAAAGACAGTGCACTAATGGATAAAGACAGATGAGAAAAGTACATAAAATGAAATGAAGATAAGAATCTAAAGGATCAGGAAGAAAGGATACACAAAGCAGATAAAAGAATTCTGAGAAAGAATTGGAACCTTGAAGAAAACAAAATTGAATAAAATAAATTTTAAGAATTTGTTCTGAAGTTAAAAGAAGCCACAAAATGAGAATGACTATATGAAAAAGCATACTATGTGTTAGGGAAAATCAAACTGGAATGGCCAACACCAAAATGTATTCTAGGAAAATGACTGTACTTTAAAGATAAAGAATTGGGGGACAGCAAGTCTAAAAAAAGAGTTATTTGTAAGGAGGCTAAAAGACTGGCCTCTACTTTCCCAGGCAAAATTTAACTAAAGACAGCAAAGCAACACCCACAAGATACTGAAAAGAAGAAAGCATAAGGCAAATTGTCCTTCAGTGCAAAAATGTTAGCAAAACATCCCTAAATGTGCAGTAATGTAGGAAATACTGTTCTTAGGAATTCTTTAAGAAACTACTGGAGAGTGAATCTCAGTGAACCAAGAGATGACAAAGGAAAGTATGACAAAAGGATTTGTAATCATCACTAAATGTATGTCCTGGTGAGAGTAAGACTTAAACAATGTGGTCATAACACAAAACCATAGGCTATTTTGAGACACATTTAAATTAAAGTAATTCTTGGGGCCCATGGGTGGCTGTCGGTTAAGCATCTGCCTTTGACTCAGGTCATGATCTCAGGGTCCTGGGATCAAGTAATGCATTGGGCTCCTTACTCAGTAGGGAGTCTGCTTCTCCCTCTCCCTCCACCCCTTCTCCCTGCTCGTGCGCTCTCTCTCTCAAATAAATAAAATCTTAAAAAAAATAAAGTAATTCTGAAATGGTGGAAGTGAAGGAACAGTGTGCAATATGGTGCAAAAAGAAAGCAGAGAACAAATTTTCACATCAGACTAGGTAGAATTCACACCAAAACCATATCATGTTTCATCCAATCTAAAATGTCTTTGATTTTATGATTCACTATCATTTTATGTTCCATTAAAAAAGAGTATATCCTGCCAATTAAATTGTGATTCAGTATTTTCTTGTGACTTAAGATTTTTATTCTGTACTCACTGAAATAGGTAGACTTATTAAAACAAAGATTTTTAAAAGTCATATATCACTACTAGGCATTCAAAAGAGAAATACATTAATGAAACATATGGTTTATTATTTCCAGAAATTCTTGACATTCAGAGACTGTTCATTTGAATCCACCACTAACTGAAATTCACTAATGTCCATGATGTTCTGCATGGTATCAGTTTCTGTGCCATCAAGAGCATTGGTGATGTAACATTTCCTAAAAGCTCTGCATTACTGATTCCAGAATTTTCTTCAAAGCCAAATTTCTGCAAATCATGAAACAGTTGGCACACATGAATCAGCTAATTAGAGGAGAGCTTAATAAAGAAACCATTTATATAGCTATGGGCAGGGTGTATAGCTCAGTATCCCAGGTGGTAGGGAGCCCTTATAATTCCCAGTCCTGATAGGGCAAGAAGAAAGAGCAGTACTGCCAACTGTAGTGTCCAGCTGTTAGGAGCCATAGCCTCTGGTTAGAGCCACTGCTATGGCCTGTGGAGTAAGCCAAGGGAAGAATATCCCAACCTCCTTCCTTCATCTCCTGCTGGGGTTCCTTACTGGTTGAACACAACTAACACAACTAACATCCATCAGGTCAATGAGCCATTAAGACTGGGCACCTGGGTGGCTCAGTTGGTTAAGTGACTGCCTCCGGCTCAGCCCCTTAATCAATACAGTCCTTCCAGGATCCTCCAGATTGGAAATAATGGATATTGAAACAAAGCACCTATTAAACTGTAGCCACCTGATATTCTTGTATATTTTACACACCTCTGTCATAGCATCCCATTGTGTAGTAATTTATTTGCCTACTTGACTGTCTCTTCTTGAGGCCTGTGGGCAGGGACTATGTCTAGCTTAATTCTGCATTCCTAGAGTGCAGTGATGGGGACATAAAGCTTTGGGTATTATGGGTTGGGTTTCTAAATGCCTGGGTGTCCTGCTAGCAGGTTTGATTCACTAAGTCTGGAAGAAAACCCAAATTTTACCTGGGGTCATTACAGTCACAGACAATGATGCCAAAGTACTATAAAATTTTGAGAACCACTGAAATGTATTTACAGGTGACTGTAATACCATTATTATTATGTTACTTGGGTTATCCTAAATTAAAACCTGTTACTCTAAGGATCCTAAAAGAACGCTTGAGAAAGGCCAGAGGAGATTCACTTCTTCCCCATTTTTTTGGTTTCCATGGGGATAGATTTCCCCGAATGAATCCTGTTCTCAGACTTCTGGGAAGATGGCAGAGAATGAGGATCCCGAACTCACTTCATTCAATGGATACACTGAGATTATAGCCACACTGGTGCAACACATTCTGAAAATCACCCTGAAGACTAGCAGAACACACTTTCCACAGTTAATCACAGAAAGGAGGACACATTAAAAGGTTAGGAAGGATGGAGAGTTAGAAAGGGGAGTCAGGAACCAAACCCCTGGCAAGACTAACCACAAATGAGAGGGACACCACAATTATACAGAAATAAGATCATACCCCACATCAGGCACCCCAGACATGGAGACCTGCACTGGGAAGACGGGTATCCAAACATACGGCTTTGAAAACCAGTGGAACTGAACTTCATGAGTTTTTACAATCGGTGAGACTTAACTCTAGGTACTTTAAACATCAGTGGGCTTAGCTCCAGGAGAGCTGGAGGGCAATAGAAAACAGTCCCCACTCTTAAAGAACCAGCCTTATAAAGAACCTGGCCAAAATAGAGCATAGAAACAAAAGTTTGAGAAGCCCCTGGGGTATAATGTGAGGGAGATTTATTTACTACTCTCAGGATGTAGATTGGAGGGGCAGGGGTTTTTTAAGAGACTTCTCCAAGGACAAAGGATCTGGCAGGTGCCACTCCCCCCCTCCCCCACCTAGATAACAGGACACTTGCAGACCCAGCACAAACAGTCTCCACCTACCTTGCTAGCACTGTGCACCCTGCTCCTGTGTTCTCCTAGGGATCCACCTCATCTAAATCACCCCACTCTGCAGGAGACCTTCCAAAGCAGCTCCTGCCCTGACACACTCTGCAAGCAGCCTCAGCAGGGCAAGTGCCATTCCAAAGCAACTTTTGCCCTGGAGAAAGGGTAAGATAACCACATACACTAGTGCACCTGCAGTCCCAGTAGCCAAACTTTATAGCCACTAGCAGAAAGAGCACCCTGCCAATTAGTAGGACTCCTGTCCTACTAATCATCAATGAAATCATCAACAAAAGCCTCTAAAGGGACAATATGCATGGAGAACGCCCTGTAGTTCAGTGTGACAGCAGCCCTGGCATATGGGCTGAGGGCAGGTATCTGGTCTGACTGCTGACACCACCCAGCATTAAGCCTGCAGGGGCCTCAGACTGGCTCCTTTACAGCACAGGAGCCAAACCCTGTCCAGTAAACCCATAACAAGCAAAGTGGGCCGTTGCAGCTGGCTGGACTGAAGGCAAACACAGCTCAGCCACAACAGTGGGGCACACACGACTCACATGGGTGAAACCCTGAAATGTCCAGTTTTGGAGAAAAAAGAGCCACTGCACTACAAAGCACCACAGGATCTCTTCATTAGGCACTACTTTCAAAAATCAGGAGATATAGCTGACTTTCCTAATGTACAGAAACATGGAAAATTAGACAAAATGAGACACAGAAATATGTCTCAAATCAAAGAACAGGACAAAACCACAGCAAAATAAATAAATAAATGAAACGAAATGGAGCTAAGCAGTATGATTGATAAAAAATTAAAAGTAATGGTCATAAAGATACTCACTAGGCTAGGAAAGAGAGTTGAGGATCTTAGAATTTCAACAATGAGAGAAAATATAAAAAGAAACAGATTTAAAAAACCCTCAGAGGTCGGGGGGCGGAGCAAGATGGCAGAGGAGTAGGAGACCTGGATTTCGTCTGGTCCCAGGAATTCAGCTGGATAGGGATCAAACCATTCTGAACACCTACAAACTCAACAGGAGATCGAAGAAAAGAAGAGCAACAACTCTCTCATCAGAAAAGCGACCACTTTCTGGAAGGCAGGACGTGCGGAGAAGTGAATCCGCGGCGATATTCGGGAGGATAGACGGCGGGGGAGGGGCCTCCGTCGGCCGCTTCTGGCAAGTGATAGAGCCGCGGAGCACAAAATCGGGACTTTTAAAAGTCTGCTCCGCCGAGGGACGTCACTCTGGTGGCTAAGCGGGGGGTGGAACCCTCCGGGACAGTGTGGTCTCAGGACCCTCGGGGTCACAGAAAGACCGGGGGTGCCTGAGTGCGGCAGAGCTCCCAGGTAACGGAGCAGGGAAGCTGGCTGCAGAGGCGGAGCCCAGGCGCGGGCTCTCAGCTCGGGGTGGCCATAAACTGTGATCCCCGGCACAGTCGGGCCCCTGCTCCTCCAGCAGGGACCCAACAAGCGGCAGATCCGGGGAGACTCACCTTCCTCCCCCGGGAGGAGCTGCGCGGGAGGGCACTGCAGGGATCTGCTGGGTTTGGAGACTCCACCCGGGGTCGGGTGCCAGAGATAGAAACGCGCGGTCACAGGCCGGGTGAGCACGGAGTGCGGCCGGAGACCGGGGAGACGGGAGAGACTGACGGCTTTTCTCTGGGGGCTCACTGAGGAGCGGGGCCCCGAGTTCTCGGCTCCTCCGGGGCGGAGATTGGGAGGCCGCCATTTACACTCTCCGCCTCCAAAGCTGTACGGAAAGCTCGCAGGGAACAAAAGCCCCGGAGAGCAAACCCGAGCAGATGACTCAGCCGGGAGGGGGCAAGGGCGGGGCACTTCCGCCTCCGGCAGAGACATTTGGAAACCACGGCAACAGGCCCCTCCCCAGAAGATCAGCGAGAACAGCCAGCCAAGACCAAGTTTACTGATCAATGAGAACGGCAGAACTCCAGCGCTAGGGGACTACTGCACATAGAATCCATGGCTTTTTTACCATGATTCTTTAGTCTCTTAAAGTTAATTTTTTTTTAACTGTCTTTTTGTCTTTTTATTTCTTTTTGAATTTTTCTTTTTCCCTTTTTCAACCAACATCTTATCAATCCCTTTTTTTAAAAAAAACATTTTTATTTTTCATTTTTAGAGTCATATTCTATCCCTTCATAGTAGTTATCCGTATTTTTGGCTTATATATGTAAGTTGTTCTCTCTTTAAAATTTTGAGATAGTTTCTTCTAACAGATTAAAATATACCCTAAATCTCTACTATATGGTGTTTTCTATTCCCCTGCCTGATCACATCCTCTCCCTTTTTTTTTCTTCTTTTTTTAAATCCTCTTCTTTCTTTTTTCAAACAATTTCTTATCAATTCCTTTTATAAAATTTTTTATAATTTCAATCTTTACAGTCATATTCCATCCCTTCAGCATATCAACCCTTATTTTTGTACATATATAAGTTTTTCTTTCTTTAAAATTTTGGGAGCCACTTTCTCCTAAAAGACCAAAATACACCCCAAATCTAGTGTGTGGCACTGATCTATATACCACCCTGATCATATTTGATCACATTCTGGTTTTTTGTTGTTGTTGTTTTGTTTTGTTTTGTTTGTTTTTGTTTTTATCTTTATCTTTATCTTTTTCTTTTTCTTTTTTCTCTCTTTCCCTTTCTTTTCCCACTGCTTCAGGTCTTTTCTGATTTGTTTAGAGTATATTTTCTGGGGACGTTGTTACTCTGCTAGCATTTTGTTCTCTCATTAATCTATTCTCCTCTGCACAAAATGACAAGACGGAAATAATCACCTCAACAAAAAGAACAAGAGGTAGTACCGACTGCCAGGGAACTACTCAATATGGACATTAGTACGATGTCAGATCTAGAGTTCAGAATCATCACTTTAAAGATAATAGCTGGGCTTGAAAAAAATATGGAAGTTATTAGAGAAACCCTTTCTGGAGAAGTAAAAGAACTAAAATCCAACCAAGAAGAAATCAAAAAGGCTATTAATGAGGTGCAATAAAAAATGGGGGCACTAACTGATAGAATAAATGAGGCAGAAGAGAGAATCAGTAATATAGAAGATGAAATGATGGAAAATAAAGAAGCTGAGAAAAAGAGAGATAAATAACTACTGGACACGAGAGCAGAATTAGAGAGATAAGCAATAGCATAAGACGAAACAACATTAGAATAATTGGGATCCCAGAAGAAGAAGAAAGAGAGAGAGGGACAAAAGGTATATTGGAACAAATTATAGCAGAGAACTTCCCTAATTTGGGGAAGGAAACAGGCATGAAAATCCAGGAAGCACAGAGAACCCCTCTCAAAATCAATAAAAACAGGACAACACCCCAACATCTAAAAGTAAAACTTACGAGTATCAGAGACAAAGAGAAAATCCTGAAGAGCAGCTCGGGAGAAGAGATATGTAACCTACAAGGGTAGAAACATTAGATTGGCAACAGACCTATCCACAGAGACCTGGCAGGCCAGAAAGGACCAGCAGGATATATTCAGAGCACTAAATGAGAAAAATATGCAGCGAAGAATACTATATCCAGCTAGGCTGTCATTGAAAATTGAAGGAGAGATAAAAAGCTTCCAGGACAAACAAAAACTGAAGGAATTTGCAAACACAAAACCAGCCCTACAGGAAATCTTGAAAGGGGTCCTCTAAGCAAAGAGAGAGCCTAAAAGCAACATAGACCAGAAAGGAACACAGACAATATACGGTAACAGTCACCTTACAGGCAATACAATGGCACTAAATTCCTATCTTTCAGTAGTTACCCTGAATGTAAATGGGCTAAATGCCCCAATCAAAAGACATAGGCTATCAGACTGGATTAAAAAACAAGACCCATCGATATGCTGTCTGCAAGAGACTCATTTTAGAAACAAAGACACCCCCAGATTGAAAGTGAGGGGGCGGAAAACCATTTACCATGCTAATGGACACCAAAAGAAAGCTGAGGTGGCAATCCTAATATCAGACAAATTAGATTTTAAACCAAAGACTGTAATAAGAGATGAGGAAGGACACTATATCCTACTTAATGGGTCTATCCAACAAGAAGATCTAACAATTGTAAATATCTATGCCCCTAACACGGGAGCAGCCAATTTTATAAGGCAATTAATAACAAAAGCAAAGAAACACATTGACAACAATACAATAATAGTGGGGGACTTTAACACCCCCTCACTGAAATGGAAAGATCGTCTAAGCAAAAGATCAACAAGGAAATAAAGACTTTAAATGACACACTGGACCAAATCGACTTCACAGACCTATTCAGAACATTCCATTCCAAAGCAATGGAATACACATTCTTCACTAGTGCCCATAGAACATTCTCCAGAATAAATCACATCCTAGGTCATAAATCAGGTCTCAATCGGTACCAAAAGATTGGGATCATTCCCTGCCTATTTTCAGACCACAATTCTTTGAAACTAGAACTCAATCACAAGAGGAAAGTCGGAAAGAACTCAAATCCATGGAGGCTAAAGAGCATCCTACTGAAGAATGAATGGGTGAACCAGGAAATTAAAGAAGAATTAAAAAAATACATGGAAACCAATGAAAATGAAAACACAACTATTCAAAATCTTTGGGATGCAGCTAAGGCAGTCCTAAGAGGAAACTATATAGCAATACAAGCTATTCTCAAGAAACAAGAAAGGTCTCAAGTACACAACCTAACCCTATACCTAAAGGAGCTGGAGAAAGAACAGCAAATAAAGCCTAAACCCAGCAGGAGGAGAGAAATAATAAAGATCAGAGCAGAAATCAATGAACTAGAAACTAAAAGAACAGTAGAACAGATCAACGAAACCAGGAGCTGGTTCTTTGAAAGAATTAACAAGATTGAAAAACCCCTGGCCAGACTTATCAAAAAGAGAAGAGAAATGACCCAAATCAACAAAATCATGAATGAAAGAGGAGAGGTCACAACCAACACCAAAGAAATACAAACAATTATAAGAACACAGTAGGAGCAACTCTATGCCAGCAAATTAGATAACCTGGAAGAAATGGATGCATTCCTAGAGATGTATCAACTACCAAAACTGAACCAGGATGAAATAGAAAACCTGAACAGACCTATAACCACCAAGGAAATAGAAGGAGTCATCAAAAATCTCCCAAAAAACAAAAGCCCAGGGCCAGATGGCTTCCCAGGGGAATTCTACCAAACATTTCAAGAAGAATTAATACCTATTCTTCTGAAACTGTTCCAAAAAATAGAAATGGAAGGAAAACTTCCAAACTCATTTTATGAGGCCAGCATTACCTTGATCTCAAAACCAGACAAAGACCCCATCAAAAAGGAGAATTACAGACCAATATCCTTGATGAACATAGATGCAAAAATTCTCACCAAAATACTAGCCAATAGGATCCAACAGTACAGTAAAAGGATTATTCACCACGACCAAGTGGGATTTATCCCTGGGCTGCAAGGTTGGTTCAACATCCGCAAATCAATCAATGTGACACAATAAATTAACAAAAGAAAGAACAAGAATCATATGATCCTCTCAATAGATGCAGAAAAAGCTTTTGACAAAGTACAGCATCCTTTCTTGATCAAAACTCTTCAGAGTATAGGGATAGAGGGTACATACCTCAATATCATAAAAGCCATCTATGAAAAACCTACAGCACATATCATTCTCAATGGGGAAAAACTGAGAGCTCTCCCCCTAAGGTCAGGAACGTGGCACGGATGTCCACTATCACCACTGCTATTCAACATAGTATTGGAAGTCCTAGCCACAGCAATCAGACAACAAAAAGAAATCAAGGGCATCCAAATCGGCAAAGAAGAAGTCAAACTCTCACTCTTTGCAGATGATATGATACTTTATGTGGAAAACCCCAAAGACTCCACCCCAAAACTGCTAGAACTCATACAGGAATTCAGTAAAGTGGCAGGATATAAAATCAATGCACAGAAGTCAGTGGCATTCCTATACACCAACAACAAGACAGAAGAAAAAGAAATTAAGGAGTCCATCCATTTACAGTGCACCCAAAACCGGAAGATAACTAGGAATAAATCTAACCAAAGAGACAAAGGATCTGTACTCAGAAAACTATAAAATACTCATGAAAGAAATTGAGGAAGACACAAAGAAATGGAAAAACGTTCCATGCTCATGGATTGGAAGAACAAATATTGTGAAGATGTCAATGCTACCTAGAGCAATCTACACATTCAATGCAATCCCCATCAAAATACCATCCACTTTTTTCAAAGAAATGGAACAAATAATCTTAAAATGTGTATGGAACCAGAAAAGACCCCAAATAGCCAGAGGAATGTTGAAAAAGAAAAGCAAAGCCGGCGGCATCACAATTCCAGACTTCCAGCTCTATTACAAAGCTGTCATCATCAAGACAGCATGGTACTGGCACAAAAACAGACACATTGATCAATGGAACAGAATAGAGAGCCCAGAAATGGACCCTCAACTCTATGGTCAACTCATCTTTGACAAAGCAGGAAAGAATGTCCAATGGAACAAAGACAGTCTCTTCAACAAATGGTGTTGGGAAAATTGGACAGCCACATGCAGAAGAATGAAACTGGACCATTTCCTTACACCACACAGAAAAATGGACTCCAAATGGTTGAAAGACCTCAATGTGAGACAGGAGTCCATCAAAATCCTAAAGGAGAACACAGGCAGCAACCTCTTCAACCTCAGGCGCAGTAACTTCTTCCTAGAAACATCGCCAAAGGCAAGGGAAGCAAGGGCAAAAATGAACTCTTGGGACTTCATCAAGATAAAAAGCTTTTGCAAAGCAAAGGAAACAGTCAACAAAACCAAAGGACAACCGACAGAATGGGAGAAGATATTTGCAAATGACATATCAGATAAAGGGCTAGTATCCAAAATCTGTAAAGAACTCATCAAACTCAACACCCAAAGAACAAAGAATCCAATCAAGAAATGGGCAGAAGACATGAACAGACATTTTTCCAAAGAAGACATCCAAATGGCCAACAGACACATGAAAAAGTGCTCAATATCGCTCGGCATCAGGGAAATCCAAATCAAAACCGCAATGAGATACCACCTCACACCAGTCAGAATGGCTAAAATTAACAAGTCAGGAAACGACAGATGTTGGCGGGGATGCGGAGAAAGGAGAACCCTCCTACACTGTTGGTGGGAATGCAAGCTGGTGCAGCCACTCTGGAAAACTGTAGGGAGGTTCCTCAAAAAGTTGAAAATAGAGCTACCATATGATCCAGCAATTGCACTACTGGGTATTTACCCCAAAGATACAAATATAGGGATCCGAAGGGGTACGTGCACCTCGGTGTTTATAGCAGCAATGTCCACAATAACCAAACTGTGGAAAGAGCCAAGATGTCCATCGACAGATGAATGGATAAAGAAGAAGTGGTATATATATACAATGGAATATTATGCAGCCATCAAAATGAATGAGATCTTACCATTTGCAATGACGTGGATGGAACTGGAGGGTATTATGTTGAGTGAAATAAGTCAAACAGAGAAAGACATGTATCATATCATCTCACTGATATGAGGAATTCTTAATTGCAGGAAACAAACTGAGGGTTGCTGGAGTGGGGGGTGGGGTGGGAGGGATGGGGTGACTGGGTGATAGACACTGGGGAGCGTATGTGCTCTGGTAAGCGCTGTGAATTGTGCAAGACTGTTGAATCTCAGATCTGTACCTCTGAAACAAATAAGGAAATATATGTTAAGAAAAAAAAAAGAAGAAGAAGGTAGTGGGAGGGGAAGAATGAAGCGGGGGAAATCGGTGGGGTAGACGAACCATGAGAGATGATGGACTCTGAAAAACAAACAGGGTTCTAGAGGGGACGGGGGTGGGAGGATGGGTTAGCCTGGTGGTGGGTATTGAGGAGGGCACATTCTGCATGGAGCACTGGGTATTATGCACAAACAATGAATCATGGAACACTTCATCTAAAACTAATGATGTAATGTATGGGGATTAACATAAGAATAAAAAAATAAATAAATAAATTTTTTTATAATTTTCATCTTTACAGTCATATTCCATCCCTTCATCATATCAACCCTTATTTTTGTACATATATACGTTTTAATTTCTTTAAAATTTTGGGAGGCACTTTCTTCTAACAGACCAAAATACACCCAGAATCTAGTGTGTGGCACTGATCTATGCACCAGCATGATCATATTTGATCATATTCTATTTTTTTGTTTCATTGTTTTGTTCTATTCTGTCTGTTTTTTTCTTTTTCTTTTTCTTTTATTTCTTTTTCTTTTTTCTTTCTTTCCCCCAGCTTCAGGTCTTTTCTGATTTGTTTAGAAGTATATTTTCTGGGGACATTGTTACCCTGTGAGCATTTTGTTCGCTCATTAATCTATTCTCCTCTGGACAAAATGAAAAGACAGAAAAAATCACCTCAACAAAAAGAACAGGGGCGACTGGGTGGCTCAGTCGTTAAGCATCTGCCTTCAGCTCAGGTCATGGTCTCAGAGTCCTGGGATCGAGCCCCGCATCAGGCTCCCTGCTCGGCAGGAAGCCTGCTTCTCCTTCTCCCACTCCCCCTGCTTATGTTCCCTTTCTTGCTGTGTCTCTCTCTGTCAAATAAATAAATAAAATCTTAAAAAAAAAAAAAAGAACAAGAGGTAGTACTGACTGCCAGGTACCTACTCAATACGGACATTAGTACGATGTCAGATCTAGAGTTCAGAATCATCACTTTAAAGATACTAGCTGGGCTTGAAAAAAGCATGGAAGTTATTAGAGAAAACCTTTCTGGAGAAATAAAAGAACTACAATGTAACCAGGTTGAAATCAAAAAGGCTATTACTGAAGTGCAATCAAATATGGGGGCACTAACTGCTAGGATAAATGAGGCAGAAGAGTGAATCAGTGATATAGAAGACCAAATGATGGAAAATAAAGAAGCTGAGAAAAAGAGAGATAAAAAACTCACGAGGGCAGAATTCAAGAGATAAGTGATACCATAAGACGAAACAACATTAGAATAATTGGGATCCCAGAAGAAGAAGAGAGAGAGGGGCAGAAGGTATATTGGAGCAAATTATAGCAGAGAACTTCCCTAATTTGGGGAAGGAAACAGTCCTCAAAATACAGAAGGCACAGAGAACCCCTCTCAAAATCAATTAAAATTGGTCAATACCCCGACATCTAATAGTAAAACTTACGAGTCTCAGAGACAAAGAGAAAATCCTGAAAGCAGCTCGGGAGAAGAGATATGTAACCTACAAGGGTAGAAACATTAGATTGGCAACAGACCTATCCACAGAGACCTGGCAGGCCAGAAAGGACCAGCAGGATATATTCAGAGCACTAAACGAGAAAAATATGCAGCCAAGAATACTATATCCAGCTAGGCTGTCATTGAAAATAGAAGGAGACATAAAAAGCTTCCAGGACAAACAAAAACTAAACGAATTTGCAAACACAAAACAAGCCCTACAAGAAATCTTGAAAGGGGTCCTCTAAGCAAAGAGAGAGCCTAAAAGCAACACAGACCAGAAAGTAGCACAGACAATATACAGTAACAGTCACCTTACAGGCAATACAATGGCACTAAATTCCTATCTTTCAGTAGTTACCCTGAATGTAAATGGGCTAAATGCCCCAATCAAAAGACACAGGCTATCAGACTGGATTAAAAAACAAGACCCATCGATATGCTGTCTGCAAGAGACTCATTTTAGAACCAAAGACACCCCCAGATTGCAAGTGAGGGGATGGAAAACCATTTACCATGCTAATGGACACCAAAAGAAAGCTGGGGTGGCAATCCTTATATCAGACACATTAGATTTTAAACCAAAGACTGTAGTAAGAGATGAGGAAGGACACTATATCCTACTTAAAGGGTCTATCCAACAAGAAGATCTAACAATTGTAAATATCTATGCCCCTAACATGGGAGCAGCCAATTCTATAAGGCAATTAATAACAAAAGCAAAGAAACACATTGACAACAATACAATAATAGTGGGGGACTTTAACACCCCCCTCACTGAAATGGACAGAAATCTAAGCAAAAGATCAACAAGGAAATAAAGACTTTAAATGACACACTGGAGTGCCCATGGAACATTCTCCAGAATAGATCACATCCTAGGTCATAAATCAGGTCTCAATCGGTACCAAAAGATTGGGATCATTCCCTGCCTATTTTCAGACCACAATGCTTTGAAACTAGAACTCAATCACAAGAGGAAAGTCAGAAAGAACTCAAATCCATGGAGGCTAAAGAGCATCCTACTGAAGAATGAATGGGTGAACCAGGAAATTAAAGAAGAATTAAAAAAATACATGGAAACCAATGAAAATGAAAACACAACTATTCAAAATCTTTGGGATGCAGCAAAGGCAGTCCTATGAGGAAACTATATAGCAATACAAGCCATTCTCAAGAAACAAGAAAGGTCTCAAGTACACAACCTAACCCTATACCTAAAGGAGCTGGAGAAAGAACAGCAAATAAAGCCTAAACCCAGCAGGAGGAGAGAAATAATAAAGATCAGAGCAGAAATCAATGAACTAGAAACTAAAAGAACAGTAGAACAGATCAACGAAACCAGGAGCTGGTTCTTTGAAAGAATTAACAAGATTGAAAAACCCCTGGCCAGACTTATCAAAAAGAGAAGAGAAATGACCCAAATCAACAAAATCATGAATGAAAGAGGAGAGGTCACAACCAACACCAAAGAAATACAAACAATTATAAGAACACAGTAGGAGCAACTCTATGCCAGCAAATTAGATAACCTGGAAGAAATGGATGCATTCCTAGAGATGTATCAACTACCAAAACTGAACCAGGATGAAATAGAAAACCTGAACAGACCTATAACCACCAAGGAAATAGAAGCAGTCATCAAAAATCTCCCAAAAAACAAAAGCCCAGGGCCAGATGGCTTCCCAGGGGAATTCTACCAAACATTTCAAGAAGAATTAATACCTATACTTCTGAAACTGTTCCAAAAAATAGAAATGGAAGGAAAACTTCCAAACTCATTTTATGAGGCCAGCATTACCTTGATCTCTAAACCAGACAAAGACCCCATCAAAAAGGAGAATTACAGACCAATATCCTTGATGAACATGGATGCAAAAATTCTCACCAAAATACTAGCCAATAGGATCCAACAGTACAGTAAAAGGATTATTCACCACGACCAAGTGGGATTTATCCTTGGGCTGCAAGAATGGTTCAACATCGCAAATCAATCAACATGATACAATACATTAACAAAAGAAAGAACAAGAATGATATGATCCTTCCAATAGATGCAGAAAAAGCTTTTGACAAAGTACAGCATCCTTTCTTGATCAAAACTCTTCAGAGTGTAGGGAGAGAGGGTACATACCTCAATATCATAAAAGCCATCTATGAAAAACCTACAGCGAATATCATTCTCAATGGGGAAAAACTGAGAGCTTTGCCCTAAGGTCAGGAACGTGGCACGGATGTCCACTATCACCACTGCTATTCAACATAGTATTAGAAGTCCTAGCCACAGCAATCAGACAACAAAAAGAAATAAAAGACTTCCGAATCAGCAAAGAAGTCAAACTCTCACTCTTTGCAGATGATATGATACTTTATGTGGAAAACCCCAAAGACTGCACCCCAAAACTGCTAGAACTCATACAGAAATTCAGTAAAGTGGCAGGATATAAAATCAATGCACAGAAATCAGTGGCATTCCTATACACCAACAACAAGACAGAAGAAAGAGACATTAAGGAGTCCATCCCATTTACAATTGCACCCAAAACCATAAGATACCTAGGAATAAATCTAATCAAAGAGGCAAAGGATCTGTACTCAGAAAACTATAAAATACTCATGAAAGAAATTGAGGAAGACACAAAGAAATGGAAAAACGTTCCATGCTCATGGATTGGAAGAACAAATATTGTGAAGATGTCAATGCTACCTAGAGCAATCTACACATTCAATGCAATCCCCATCAAAATACCATCCACTTTTTTCAAAGAAATGGAACAAATAATCCTAAAATTTGTATGGAACCAGAAAAGACCCCAAATAGCCAGAGGAATGTTGAAAAAAAAAAAGCAAAGCTGGTGGCATCACAATTCCGGACTTCCAGCTCTATTACAAAGCTGTCAAGACAGTATGGTACTGGCACAAAAACAGACACATTGATCAATGGAACAGAATAGAGAGCCCAGAAATGGACCCTCAACTCTATGGTCAACTCATCTTCGACAAAGCAGGAAAGAATGTCCAATGGAACAAAGACAGTCTCTTCAACAAATGGTGTTGGGAAAATTGGACAGCCACATGCAGAAGAATGAAACTGGACCATTTCCTTACACCACACAGAAAAATGGACTCCAAATGGTTAAAGACCTCAATGTGAGACAGGAGTCCATCAAAATCCTAAAGGAGAACACAGGCAGCAACCTCTTCAACCTCAGGCGCAGCAACTTCTTCCTAGAAACATCGCCAAAGGCAAGGGAAGCAAGGGCAAAAATGAACTCTTGGGACTTCATCAGGATAAAAAGCTTTTGCACAGCAAAAGAAACAGTCAACAAAACCAAAAGACAACCAACAGAATGGGAGAAGATATTTGCAAATGACATATCAGATAAAGGGCTAGTATCCAAAATCTGTAAAGAACTCATCAAACTCAACACCCAAAGAACAAAGAATCCAATCAAGAAATGGGCAGAAGACATGAACAGACATTTTTCCAAAGAAGACATCCAAATGGCCAACAGACACATGAAAAAGTGCTCAACATCGCTCGGCATCAGGGAAATCCAAATCAAGACCTCAATGAGATACCACCTCACACCAGTCAGAATGGCTAAAATTAACAAGTCAGGAAAGGACAGATGTTGGCAGGGATGCAGAGAAAGGGGAACCCTCCCACACTTTTGGTGGGAATGCAAGCTGGTGCAGCCACTCTGGAAAACAGTCTGGAGGTTCCTCAAACAGTTGAAAATAGAGCTACCATATGATCCAGCAATTGCACTATTGGGTATTTACCCCAAAGATACAAATGTACGGATCCGAAGGGGTACGTGCACCCCGATGTTTATAGCAGCAATGTCCACAATAACCAAACTGTTGAAAGAGCCAAGATGTCCATCGACAGATGAATGGATAAAGAAGAAGTGGTATATATATACAATGGAATATTATGCAGCCATCAAAAGGAATGAGATCTTGCCATTTGCAACGACGTGGATGGTACTGTAGGGTATTATGCTGAGCGAAATAAGTCAATCAGAGAAAGACTTGTATCATATGACCTCACTGATATGAGGAATTCTTAATCTCAGGAAACAAACTGAGGGTTGCTGTAGTGGGGGGTGGTGTCGGAGGGATGGGGTGGCTGGGTGATAGACATTGGGGAGGGTATGTGCTATGGTGAGCACTGTGAATTGTGCAAGAGTGTTGAGTCACAGATCTGTACCTCTGAAACAAATAATGCAATATATGTTAAGAAAAAAAAAAAGAAGAAGATAGCAGGAGGGGAAAAATGAAGGGGAGGAAGTTGGAGGGGGAGATGAACCATGAGAGAAGTTGGACTCTGAAAAACAAACTGAGGGTTCTAGAGGAAAGGGGTTTGGGAGGATGGGTTAGCCTGGTGATGTGTAATAAAGAGGGCACATTCTGCATGGAGCACAGGGTGTTATGCACAAGCAATGAATCATGGAACACTACATCAAAAATTAATGATGTAATGTATGGCGATTAACATAACAATAAAAAAATTATGAAAAAAACCCCTCAGTAATTGAAATTTAAAATACACTAATGGGACTCAATAGCAGATTAGAGGAGGCAGAAGAATGAAATCAGTGATCTGGAAGAGAGTAATGGAAAACAACCAAACTAAAAAGCAAAAAGGAAAAAGAATAAAATATAAGAATAGGTTAAATATCTCTATGGTATATTAAAGTGTAACAGCATTCCCTTTATAGGGATCCAAACAGGAGAAGAGAAAGAGAAGGTGGCAGAAAATTTATTTGAAATAATAGGTGAAAACTTCCCTCATTTGAGGAAGGAAAGAGACCTCCATGTCCAGGAAGCACAGAGAGCCCCTAAACAAAATCAACTCAAGAAGGTCCACACCAAGATACATAATAATTAAAATGGCAAAAGGCAGTGATTAAGAGAGAATTTTAAAAGCAGCAGAAGAAAAGAAAACAGAAGGGAAACTCCATAAGGCTATCACGTGGCTTTTCAGCAGAAATTTTGCTGATCAGAAGAGAGTGGCATGATATATTCAAAGTGATGAAAGGAAAAAAATCCACAACCAAGAAGCTAAACATAGGAAGGTTAGCACTCAGAATAGAAGGAGAGATAGAGTTTCCCAGACAAATAAAAGTTAAAGAAGTTATTGCCACTAAACCAGCCTTACAAGAAATGTTAAAGGAAGTTCTTTGAGTGGAAAGAAAAGGCAGTAAGAAAGGAGAAAAGAAAAATATGAAAGGAAAAAAATTCACAGGGAAATGCAAACCTATAATAAAAGTAGTAGATTAATCAGTTATAAAACCACTATGGAGGTTAAAGCACAAAAGCAGCAAAATGAATTACATCTATTAAAAATCAAAGGATTTACAAAATTAAAGAATATAAAGTATGGCTTTATGTACATAAACTGTGGAGAGAGGAATAAAATTTAGTGCTTTTAGAATGGATTAAAACTTTAAGCAACTACCAACTTGACTGTTCTACACATAAGATGTTATATATGAATCTTTTGGTAACCACAAATCAAAAACCTATCATATGTACACAAAAGGTAAAGAAAAATGTATCCAAGCATAACACTAGAAAAGCCATCAAGCCACAACAGAGCAAGAGAAGAAGAACAGAGAAGAACTACAAAAACAATCATCAAAGAACAAAATGGCTATGAGTACACACCTATCATAATTACTTTAAGTATGAATGGACTAAATGCTCCATACAAAAGACACAGGGTGACTGAATGGATAAAACAGCAAGACCTATCTATATGCTGCCTATAAGAGAGTCACTTCGGAGCTAAAGATGCATGCAGATTGAAACTGAAGGGGTAGAAAAATGTTCACCATGCAAATGGAAGTGAAAAGAAAGCTGGGGTATCAATGCTTATAGTGGACAAAATAGACTTTAGAAAAAAGACTGTAATAAGAGCCAAAGAAGGACATTACATAATGATAAAGGGAACAATCCAAGGAGAAGATATAACAATTGTAAATGTTTATATACCCAACATGGGAGTACCCGAATACATAAAGCAACTATTAACAGACAAAAAGGAAGAAATACAATAGGAGAGGACTTGGACATCCCATTTATATCAATGGATAGATCATCCAGACAGAAAATCAACAAGGAAACAGTGGCTTTGAATGACGCATCAGTCCAGATGGACCTAACAGATATATTCAGAGCATTTCATCCAAAAACAGTAGACAGAACATACACATTCTTTTCAAGTGCACATGAAACATTATCCAGAACAGATCACACATTAAGCCACAAAATAAGTCTCAATAAACTCAAAAAGGCTGAAACTATATCATGAATCTTTTCTGACCACAGTTGTATGAAACTAGGATTCAATCACAAGAAAAAAATCTGGAAAAAAACCCAAATACATGGTGGCTAAATAACATGCTACTAAACAATGAATGGATCAACAAAGAAATCAAAGAGGAAATCAAAAAACATGAAGACAAATGAAAATGAAAATACAACAGTTCAAAATCTTTGGGATGCAAGCAAAAGCAGTTCTAAGAAAGCAGATTTTAGCAGGACAGGCCTACATCAAAAACAAAAACAAAAAAAAAGAAAAATATCAAACAACTTAAAATTATACCTAAAGGAGCTAGAAAGAATAAACAAAGCTCAAAGCAGTAGAAAAAAAAATAATAAAAATTAGAGCAGAAATAAATGAAACAGACACTAAAACAAACAAAAACAAAAGAACAGATCAATGGAACCAAGAACTGCTTCTTTGAAAAGACACACAATTGATAAATATTTAGCCAGACTAAAAAGAAAAGTAAAATAAATAAAGTCAGGAATGAAGAAGGAGAAATAACTGACATCAGAGAAATTCAAATATGAGATTATGAAAAATTATTAGTCAACAAATTGGACAACATAAAAGAAATGGATAAATTCCTAGAAACACATGCTTTACAAAACTGCATTAGGAAGCAATACAAAATTTGAGCAGACTCATTACTAGCAATGACACTAAACCAGTAATCAAAAACTCCCCCAAAACAAAATAGCTTTACAAGTGATTTCTTTTTTTTTTTTTAAAGATTTTATTTATTTATTTGACAGAGAGAGACACAGCGACAGAGGGAACACAAGCAGAGGGAGTGGGGGAGGGAGAAGCAGGCTTCCCGCGGAGCAGGGAGCCTGATGCGGGGCTCGATCCCAGGACCCTGGGATCATGACCTGAGCCGAAGGCAGACACTTAATGACTGAGCCACCCAGGCGCCCCTACAAGTGATTTCTATCAGACATTTAAAAAGAGTTAATAACTATTCTTCTCAAACTATTCCAAAAAATAGATGAGAAAGGAAAGTGTCCAAATTTATTCTACATGGCTAACATTACCCCAATACCAAAACCAGACAAAGACACTACAAAAAAAGAAAACTACAAGCCAATATTGTTGATGAACATACATGCAAAAATCCTCAGCAAAATACTAGCAAACCAATTCCAATAATACATTAAAAAAACAGTCAACATGATCAAGTAGGATTTAGTCTAGGAATGCAAGCATGGTTCAATATTTGCAAATCAATTAGCATGATACATCACCTTAACAAGACAAAGGATAAAAACCATATGATCATTTCAATAGATATAGAGAATGCATTTGACAAAGTACAACATCCATTCATGACAAAAATCCTCAACAAAGTAGGTCTAGAGGGAACACACCTCAACATAATAAAGACAATCTATGAAAAACCCATAGCTAACATCATCCTTAATGGGGAAAACTGAAAGCTTTTTTTCTAAGATCAAGAATAAGATAAGGATGTCCATGTTACCACTTTTATTTAACATAATATTGGAAGCCCTACCCACAACCATCAGACAAGAAATAAAACACATCCAAATTGCTAAGGAAGAAGTAAAACTTTCATTATTTGCAGATAATGTGATTCTATATATGGAAACCTTAAAAACTACTAGAACTGGTAATTCAGTAAAGTTACAGAATACAAAATTAATATATAGAAATCTGTTGTATTTCTATATACTAATAATGAAGTAGCAGAAAGAGAAATTAAGAAAACAATCCTCCACTACAATTGCACTACAAAGAATAAAATACCTAGGAATAAACTTAACCAAGGAAGTAAAAGACCTGAACTCTGAAAACCATAAAACTGATGAAAGAAATTCAAGAAGACACAAACAAATGGAAACATATTCCATGCTCACGGATTGGAAGAAGCAATATCATTAAAATGTTCATACTACCCAAAGTACCCTACAGATTTAATGTAATCCCTATCAAAATACAACATTTTTCACAGAACTAGAACAAATAGTACTAAAATGTGTATGGAACAACCAAAGACCCTAAATAGCCAAAGCAATCTTGAGAAAGAAGAATATAGCTGGAGGAATCATGATCCCAGATTTTAATATATACGGATGGCACAGCTGGTTGGGTGTCCAACTCTTGGTTTTGGCTCAGGTCATGATCTCAGGGTTGTGGAATCAACCCTGAGTCAGGCTCCATGCCTAATGTGGAGTCAGTTTGGGACTCTCTCTCCCTCTCTGCCCCCTCCCCTACCTCCCTGCATGTGCCTCTCTCTAAAATAAATAAATAAAATCTTAAAAAATATATACTACAAAGATTAAAAAAAAAAGATATATTACAAAGCTGTAGTAATCAAAACAGTATGGTACTAGCCAAAAATGGACACATAGATCAACAGAACAGAATAATGAGCCCAGAAATAAAAATCACACTTATCTGGTCAATTAATCTAAGATAAAGGAGGTGAGAATATACAATGGGGAAAAGATGGTCTCTTCAAAAAATGTTATTGAGAAGAGTGGATATCTACATGCAAAAGAATGAAACTAAACCACCAACAAAACAACAAGGCGACCTAGTTATATGGGAGAAGACATTTGCAAATGATAAATCTGATAAGCACTTCATATCCAAAATATATAAAGAACTTAGACACCTCAATACCCATAAAGCAAATAATCTAATCAAAAATGGGCAAAGGAGCTGAATAGACATTTTCCCCAAGAAGAGCTACAGATGGTCAACAGACACATGAAAAGATGCTCAACATCACTAATAATCAGGGAAATGCAAATCAAAACCACAATGAGATATCACCTTACATTTGTCAGAATGGCTAAAATCAAAAAGACAATTAATAACAAGTGTCGGTGAGGATGTGTGGAGAAAAACAAACCCTTCTGTACTGTTGGTAGGAATGCAGATTGATGCACCCACTATGAAAAACAGTATGGAGGTTCCTCAAAAAATTAAAAATTAAAAATTGGATCCAATCCAATAATTCTGCTTATTGGTATTTACTCAAAGAAAACAAAAAGAGGAATTCAAAAAGATACATGTACCCCTATGTTTATTGCAACATTATTTACAATACCCAAGATATGAAAGCAACCCAAGCATCCATTGATAGATGAATGGATCAAGAAGATGTGGTGTATACACACAATGGAGTATTATAGGGTTATAAATTCTGCTTGTCCAGCACTGCCTATATAAAGCCTGTCTAACCTTGGTGTCATTATCTGGGCTGCTATAGCAAAATACCACAGACTGAGTGGCTTCTGAACAAAAGAAATTTATATCTCGCCGTTCTGGAAGGCTAGAAGTCCTAGATCAGTGTGCCCGCCTTGGTCAGGGTCTGTGTCTGGTAAGAGCTTGCTTCCCAGTTCATAAATGTCTGTCTTCTTGCTATAACCTCACCTGATGGAAGAATCTCTTTTGTGAGGGCACTAATCCCATCACTAGGGCTCCACCCTCATGATCTAAGCACCCAAAGGCCCCACCTCTAGTACCATCACATTGGGGGTTAGGGCTTCAACATATGAATTTGAAGGAGACACAAACATTCTCACTGTAGCCCCTGGGGTTCAGATACAGAGAGTTACTGTGACCCAGGAATCAAGCCCTATTCTCAAAAGCTCTATCAGTGACAAAAGCTGACTTTATCTCCATCTGCTGGATTCCTTTTTCTATCTTTCAACTGGTTCAGAATATAGGATGGAAGTATATTCTCCTTTTTCCTGCCCACCCCTCCCTTTCACTGTCTTTTCTTCTCCCCTTCATCCCTTTCCTCAGGGTCAGAGGGCTCAGTTAGGCACAGCTCTTAGTCCATGGCACATTGTCATCACTGGATCATATAAGGACTCTGATTCAGATTTCTCATTCACTGACCACCTCATATCCCAACTAAACTTTGATTACTTCATACAGATCCAGAATGATCTCTTCCTTTCCTTTTTTAAAGTAGGAATTTTCAGTTCAGAGCACACTGAAGTGTATCTTAAGATCTCCAGATAATTAACAGTTGCTATGAGCCACAGCAAACAACAAATTTAATTAGGATCGCTTTTAAATATTTTAAATGGAATTACTTTTATTTTGGTTCCTTCCTGACTGCTGAGGCCATTGCCAGCTATACACATGATGAAAAATGTGTACTTATAATATCTTATTTTGGTCCTTGGTGCTGATGTGCAGTAACTTAAATTTTGTAACTATAGTATGATAAGGTTATTCTTCTTTCAAAGATGTATATTTTATGCAATCATTGAGTAGTGTAAGCCACCCCTCAAACACTCGGGAAATTTCCCGTCTTACAGAGATCTAGTCCCCTTCAGGCAAGTCATGTTTGGTGGCACTGGTCACATAGTGCTCCACCATGGTCACCTACTGGTCAGGCTCAAGGGCGGTGGGACTGTCTTTCTTAGTGGATCTCAAAGCATGAAGTTGGATATTGTGTATCAGGTTCACAGAAAATCTGTTACTGTGTCTGCATTGAAAACTGCTTATTTGCCCTTCCTCTATACTCTACCCATGGGAAGGGGGGGAACCCAACTAAACAAGCAGAACATCTGGGCATTAATGGAGTGGCATAGAAGAAAATGAACCCATGGCTTTTTCCATTTGTGTGTCTTCCTAGATGGGTGTGGGGGTATAGCTTCTTCTTGACCACACCTTCTCAGTGTGGGGCCCTGGATTAACCCTAGCATTCAGAATAGGGGGGGCAGGTAGACTGGGAGGGATATAGCTGGATTTTTCAAGCAGAAATAGACTGCAAACTGCCATGGTCCAGAGTGTAGTAGGGGCCCTGTTTTTATAGTTCTGTTTACACCTTCAAATCAATAGTCTACTGTAAACTAGTCCACAGACCCCAAAGTTACTTTATTCAAATTGTGGGTAATTCTAAATTGGTTTATTTACTCAAAAGCTTAACTCATTGGAAGACTGGATGATCCTGATTTTGTTTTTTCAATTCACATCTCCTAAGAAAGGTAAACATCTCTAATATATGTTTTTTTTTCTTTCTTTTTTATCGCAAGGACAGAAAATCATGACAATATTATTAGAAAATCTGCCACCTGCTCTCCTGAACTAATTATTATTATTTTTTTAAAGATTTTATTTATTTATTTGAGAGAGAGAGAGACAGCGAGAGAGGGAACACAAGCAGGGGGAGTGGGAGAGGGAGAAGCAGGCTCCCCGCCGAGCAGGGAGCCCGATGCGGGACTCGATCCCGGGACCCTGGGATCACGACCTGAGCCGAAGGCAGACGCCTAACGACTGAGCCACCCAGGCGCCCTCCTGAACAAATTATATCATGGTACTTCACATGGAAAAATTTGAAACACCTTGCTATCTCTGGAGAGCATTGTGCAGTTTCCATTCTGAGTTAAGCTCCTAGTGAAGTTAGTTGGGTGCCTGACTTCTTTGCCTCAATCATCCCAGTTGTCCACAGAGAGAGACTTTTAGGACACTGTCTTCTGTCTGTTCATGCACACCCAGTTGTGTCCGACAGAGAAGCTTCTTAGAGTCTCAGAGCAGGTGCTTCAAAAGCTGAAAAGGTCCCACTCCACACCTCAATCACCTTTTTCAGTCCCTGACAAGTGCAAAAATCATATTCCAGTTCTGCTAGACACATCAACCATGAAGTCAATCTGTAGAAACTCATGTTGCTCCAATACAAAGACAGCACGATGCCTCAAAAGCAAAGTACCCCATATTGAACCATTAATAAACATTAATTATGTTTAAATAGATTAATGTAAATGTGGTCACAGTAACTTTTTCCAACATATACTTCGTTTAAACGTGAATATTTGAAAGTGATGAAAGATTATTATTGTCCAAATACCCAGGTATTATTAAAATATTTCATGTCAGAAAAAATTATTTTCCTGAAATTGCTATATTAAAGTGATTATGTAACTAATTGAAAAGGCTATCATATGAACTTCTATTTCTACATTTTCCAAATATTTAATATTTTAAATATTTCTAATGTTTATCTTGTTTTCAGGACCCTTACCTATGTAATTAAGCTGCCATGTTTGTGATGCCCACTAAAGGAAGGAGAATGGGAGAAATTTTGAAAGAAATCTAGATTGTAACAAATCTTTCTGTTTGGTTCTTTTGTGGTTCAGCTCTTTATTCTTTCCATTTTTCATTTTCTTTCATACTCTCGGTGTACATGTAGGCATCTGACTATTTTAGTTTGAATTATTTAGAAATATCTAAATAATTCAAACTCCTCATAACAAAAATAAAACAAGGAGTGCCTGGGTGGCTCAGTCAGTTAAGCCAGTTAAGCGTCTGCCTTCAGCTCAGGTCATAATTGGGTCCTGGGATTGAGCCCATGTGGGGCTCCCTGGTCAGTGGGGAGAGCTTCCTCTGCCCCTTCCCTTGTTCTGGTGCTTGTTCTCTCTCCTTCCCTCTCGAATAAATCAAATCTTAAGGAAAAAAAAGACAAAATTCAAAGCTTTAGTTTAGGTCATATAGTTGCTGGAGTGGTGGGGGATGGGAGGGATGGGGTGGCTGGGTGATAGACATTGGGGAGGGTATGCGCTATGGTGAGCACTGTGAATTATGCAAGACTGTTGAATCACAGATCTGTACCCCTGAAACAAATAATACATTATATGTTAAAAAAAAAAAAAAGAAGAAGAAGAAGAAGATAGCAGGAGGCAAAGAATGAAGAGGGGGAAATCGGAGGGGGAAATGAACATGAGAGACAATGGACTCTGAAAAACAAACTGAGGGTTCTAGAGGGGAGGAGCATGGGAGGATGGGTTAGCCTGGTGATGGGTATTAAAGAGGGCACGTTCTGCATGGAGCACTGGGTGTTATACGCAAACAATGAATCATGGAACACTACATCAAAAATTAATGATGTAATGTATGGTGATGAACATAACATAATAATAATATAAAAAAGTTATTAAAAAAGATTCAGGGGCGCCTGGGTGGCTCAGTCGTTAAGCGTCTGCCTTCGGCTCAGGTCATGATCCCAGGGTCCTGGGATCGAGCCCCGCATCGGGCTCCCTGCTCCGCGGGAGGCCTACTTCTCCCTCTCCCATTCCCCCTGCTTGTATTCCCTCTCTCGCTGTGTCTCTCTCTGTCAAATAAATAAATAACATCTTTAAAAAAAAAAAAAAGATTCAAAGCCAAAAAAAAAAAAAGTTCTGCATTTTTATGTAAACATATAATCCTAGCCATTGTTCAGAATAAAAGACAAAATTAAATTGGTTTTCTGGGATATTTAACAAAATGACATGAACAAACAGATTTTTAAAGAAATTTCCATATGACATCCCATAATATGAGTTTAAGAAAGTGTTGAATAATTTCTGGGAGATAATGTGAACTTTTATTCAAGCAGTGATTTGACAGAGGAAATGGCAGTTTTTTAAGACTTCCAACCACAATCCCAGGAGTCCTATCTGAAGTCAAGAAGAATAAACTCTATCTTCAACATACCACCAATAACTCTTAACAGTCTGCCACAACTTTTCAGAACACACAGAAATGAGAGGTATTTTCATTAAAAAAAACACATTTTTGTAACATGAAGAGTAAAATATCTTGCAAAGAAGTGGGTGAGACCAGTATTGGGGTATCCTTAAGAATCAAATCTTTCCACACCCAATCCCTGTTCCTTATTACCATTCTATTCATTTTTAAATTTAATTAGCCAGCATATAATAACATCATTAGTTTTTGATATAGTGTTCAGTGATTCATTAGTTGCAATGCTCATCAGATCATGTACCCTCCTTAATGCCCATCACCCAGTTACCCCATCCCCCCACCACCCTCCCTTCTGCAATACTCAGTTTGTTTCCCAGAGTCAAGAGTCTCTCATGGTTTTTCTCCCTCTCTGATTTCTTCCCATTCAGTTTTCCCTCCCTGCCCCTATGGTCTCTGGGCTATTCCTTATATTCCACATATGAGTGAAACCATATTTAGAAAGACAATTGTCTTTCTCTGCTTGACTTATTTCACTTACCATAATACCCTCCAGTTCCAACCACATCAATGTAAGTGGCAGATATTCAACCTTTCTGTTGGCTGAGTAATATTCCATTGTATATATGAACCACATTTTTATCCATTAATCTGTTGAAGGACATCTCGGCTCCTTCCATAGTTTGGCTATTGTGGACATTGCTACTATGAACATTGGGGTGTATGTGCCCCTTCTTTTCACTACATCTTTATCTTCGGGGTAAATACCCAGTAGCGCAATTGCTCGGTTGTATGGTAACTCTATTTTTAACTTCCTGAGGAATGTCCATACTGTTTTCCAGAGTGCCTGAAACCAGCTTGCATTCTTACCAACAGTGTAAGAAGGTTCCTCTTTCTCCACATCCTTGCCAACATTTGTTGTTCCCTGTCTTAATTTTAGCCATTCTAACTGGTGTAAGGTGTTATCTCATTGTGGTTCTGATTTATTTTAAACTACTCTCCAGGCAAACTGAATCTCCCTCTGCTCTCCATCCATCCATGCAAAGCCCTTTCAAGAGGCCAAGTCTTTGCACAACTGCTTAAAATCTCATCATTCACCAATCCTCCTTCCAACATAATCAGGCCTTCCTGGCAAACTTCTTTTCAAACCATTAGACCCAGTTCAAAATGTCATCTTTTTGGTAAAGCTATTCTTGATAACCCATTTAGAATTAATTATTCTCTCCTTTATCTTCCTTCCATATTTCTAAAATGACCTAGCAGTGTGTTGCCATCTTTTGCATTTAGGTCTTCCTACCATGGTTTTTATTCATCTACTCAGGTTTTTATTCATCTGTGTAACTTCAGCAATAGCACATTTTCTAGAAGACAACAATGTTTAAATATTTATTAAATGAAGGGAATGGTTTTGCACCTGGTATACTGAAAAATCATGAATTATAACATATTCAAATTTCAGCTTTATTATTTCTTTATTCTTCTGCTCTGTTAAGCTTTATCCAAAATGAGATACAATTCCTCTGCTGCTGGATGAAAACTCATGGCAGACATCATGAGTTCTCTATTCTAATGCAACAAACAGTCTCAGTTTAGTAATCTGAATGTCCAGAGGTTCTAGATTTTTCTTTTGAGGTGGAGAGCAGGCAGGTAAAAGGAAACTTTATTACTTGAAGAAAAGTACAAAGTGTTCTCATTTTTTTAGAAATGGTCACAAATTTGCAGAATTACTGCAAATACAGTATACTAAGAAATTTTTCCTGAACCATTTGGGAGCAACTTGCTGACCTAATGCCCCATCACCCCTGGATACTTTAGTCTATATTTCCTACAAACAAGGATACTCTCCTCTGTAACAACAATACCACTGTGAAAACCAGGAAGCCAACACAAATATTACTCTCATCTTATCCTCAGGTCACATTCCAGTTTCTCCAGTTGTTTCAAATATCTTTTTTTTAGCAAAATGGTCCAGTTCAGAATTATGCTTCATGTCTCCTAATTCTTTAAGTTTGGAATAATTCTTTAATCTTTTCATGACTCATACCTTTAACATTTTTGAAGATTACAGTTTTGCTGTGTCCCTTGTGTGGGGTTTTCTGTCTCTTCAGGCTTAGGTTCAAGTTATACAAGTTATGCATATTCAAGTTATATAGATATGATGCTGTGTTCCCATTGCATCCTATCAGGTGGCATGGAATTTCAATTTGCCCCATAACTAATGATGTTCGTTTGAGCACTTGATTAATTACTCTTCATAATTGTAAATATTTTGTGGAGAAGTACTTTGAAACTGTATAAATATCACATTCCTCACCAAATTGTCAATATAGTCATCTATTTATTTATAGTTGGATGAACTCATGTTTTCCTATTTTACACAATGGATTATAGTTCATGGCTACCATTATTTACGTCAATGTTCAAATTGCCCACAATTTGGCAAGTAGGAAACCATTAAAACTGTCTTCTCCATTTTTTAGAAATACATATGTATCATTTCTGACCACTTCCTTATCTTCTGATACAACAAAATATTCCAGGCTTATCTTGTACTTTAGACCAATCTTGGAATCAGCCATTGTCCAAGGAGGTCTGGTTTCTGTTACTGGAGAATGTTATTTAGAAGCAAGACCTGTACTCTAGGTGTGCTCACTGGTATTGGAGTGTCACTGATCCCAGGCTTTCTCAATGGACAGATCTAGGGGATATCTATGTGTGTGTGTGTGTGTGTGCATGCATGTATATATATGTATAAACATATAGATGTGTGTATAGATCTATAGACATATGTATACACACATTTAAATTTGTATTTATCTGTCTGCCTAAACCATGTTATCTCCAGTTCCAATCCAACATCATGCAATTTATCCTAGTTTTCTTCCTTTCCATATTTTTAACTCCTTTCTCTGGCAATGAGAAACCTGGCTCCAATGATCCTCAATATGTTTACTTATTTGATCAATGTATTAACCAAAATCTCACCTATAAGACTGAATTATACAGGAAGACAAGGAAAGAGAAAAGAATCCTACATATTTCCATTTCCATTTAAAGATAGAACTTCCCTTTCCCCCCATGCTCAGGCTAGAAAAGGGGACTACTGGCCTCTGGTTAATGCAGAGAATTTAGGGAATGGAGGCTGGTTGGCTTATTTTTTCCCTCCCCTCTCACTTCCTTTCCCACTCATTATCTACTGGTTCCATGGCTACTAAGGTCAAAGAGGGGAAGATAAGGTGATGGGGACAGAGATAAGATGGTAGTACTTTTTTATCTGACTAGGTGGCTTCGTGAGCCCTGCACTGACAGATGGTTAAATCTGACTCTCCAGTGGATGTTTCTGAGACTGTAAAAGATTCAAGTGTTCCCTCCAATGGAATTCTTATGATGTTTGTAATACTTCTTTCTTTTGGTCACTTTCAATATCCCCTTAACTTTAACTTCTTTGGTGTCCTATCCTTAACAAAATCTCAATATTGGGGTCTTCTCACACTTTTGCAGAAATTCTCTTAGAAAAAATTCAGAATATTCCATCTCTTTGCTTTTTTTCTGGGGGGGGGGGAAATCCATATTTGGCCCCCAGAAGCATCTCTTACTCCCAATAAGGGAGAGGAAAATATCCATGTAGCTGCATATGGTGGAGATATTTTTCACCCTGTGTACTCTGCATAGGAGTCAGACACCAATCCTTTATGCCTCCAACTGCAGAGAATACATGTCAAAGCTCCCTGGCTGATCCCATAGAAAACCCTCTTCATTAGACTTGAGATAAAGAAAGTAGCTCTGACCAGAAAAATATATTTCCAAATATTTCTGTTTTCTCCATATCCTGATCCATTTTTTTTTATCCTGAATCTGGCTGAGAGATCCAAATTTTTCAGTTTCCTTTATGAATTTGGCTTGGGCCTCAGACCCATTTTGGTATCTGATATCTATCACATGGGTAATTAAATTGAAACCAACAGAAATAGTCCTATTTTAATACAATGTTGGAAAATGAATAAATAAGCTGTTGAATGAAGAAGTTAAAAACTGAGAGAAAAAGCAGAGTTTAGTCTCATCTTAACTACAGAAGAAACTTCTCTACCCTTACTCTTTGACCAGATGCCTCTCTGTCCCCCAAACCTTCTGTTCTGTGCCTTATTTCCTCCCTTTGGTTTCAACTAATAATTCTTTTTTCTTTATTTAAATTCAATTAACCAACATATAATACATCATTAGTTTTTGACATAATGTTCAATGATTCATTAGTTGTGTCAACTACTCATAATTCTTATAACTTCCCTGTCTCATGCTCAGTCACTGTCATGATCATTTTCCAATAGAGACTTTCAACATAGATCAACATTTTTCAATACAAATTTTTCAACATGCATATGCACTCTGGACCTGGATTTTCTACAGGTTTGGGGCATACATCAGTAAACAGAACAAAATTTCTTGCCTTATAGAGCTTGCATTATAATAAGAGAGAAAGAAAGAAAGTTAGCCAAAAACATGTATCATGGTATCAGGTAGGGACAAGTTCCATGTGAAAAAACATAAATCAGTCTCAATGGATAGAAACTGACGGGAATGGGTGAGTGCTGGTTTAGTTAGAATAGTCAAGGAAGGCTCATCTGATGAGGTGATATTGGGCATCAACCTGAAGGAAATTGGAGGACTAGTCAGGAATAGCTGGGAAAGAGAATTCCAAGCAGAGGTAACAGCAAGTACAAAATACCAATGGCAGAGCAAAGCTTGACATGATCCAGGAAAAACAAGGGGCCACTGTAGATGAAGCAGAGTTAGCAGGGGGCTAAGTGGTAGGTAATAGGCCAGAACATGTAGGGCCTTGTATGCCATAGCACGGATTTCAATTTTATGTGTGGAAAGGGAGATACAGAGAGCTGGTTTTGAGCAGAATAGTGGACTGCTATCTCAGCCATATTCATGTTGCTGATCAAAGAATGTCCAAAGCCTGACAATATCTCTTTCATGGTGGGAAATCTTTTTTTGTTCTTCCCATCTCCACTGTCAATGCAGGCTACCTAATATCTCACTTATATTCCTTTTTCCATCTTTCCTGTATCCAGTGTATTCCATACACCACAGCAGAATTTTATCCTAAAAATTCAGTCTTTCACAGATGCCCTCATTCTTCTGGGTATTTTTCTTTAGACTGATTTTTAAGATGTTCCACTGAAAAGTTTTGACTTTTCCACCTCACCTCATTGCCCCATTCTTTACACTAGTTTCAATAGCTACTCAATGCTGCATAAACCATCCTTAGCACTCCTGCCTTCACTCTTTCAATAATCCTACTTTTAAATATGTATTTCTAGTTTCTAACTTACCTAACAGACAATAATAACCAATTTCAGGGATTATCATATATATCTTTTTCTAGGTTACACTGACAATGAAAAAGAGACAAGGATTCCAGAAAGAGGTTATCCTTAAGGTGATTTTATAAGAATCATTGGGCTTTAAGATGGGGCAAGGATAGTAGGGGGTAAAGGATGAGCGTGAGGGAGTAGAGTGGGGGGGGAGGGGAGCAGTGGAATGGATGTGTCACATACCAGGTAAAGGGAACAACACATGTAAAGGTGTAGAGGCATGAAAATATATTGGAAAGTGCAAGTAACTACTTGCAGAGTGCATGTGAGGGATGTATGCATGACCAGGGTCAGGGGAATAATCACATAAAAATAGAGACCTGGTTGGGAAGATATTGAGGTTGTGCTAAGGAGTTTGAATATTATTCTGAAGGCAATACAAGGAAGGATTTAAGTGGGGTGAGTAACACAGATTTGAGAGATTATTAAATTGGCAATTTATAACTAAATATTCTAAACCTATGTTTCTAATAACATACTCAAAATGGAGATCACAAAATGTTTCCTTCTTTGCCTTAAATCTCTTGAGCACATAAATAAGATGCTTAAATCATGACTTTCCACTAGAGTTATGAAAAATGGATAAGAAAAAGATATAAAATAAAAGAGAAAGTTTCCTTTGCAATTAAATTTTGTTTATGATAACTTGGTTCCTGTTATTGGTAAAGACCATCTGTCTGGGATAACCATTCAATTTAAGTAAGTGAAAGCATAGTCTTGAGAGATATAGATCAAATCAGCTACAGGAAACAGCTCTTAAGGAGATTGTATTTTTTAGCAATGTGAGCTGTTTAGACATGTGCAGTGTTGAATCATTACATAATTGTCATAGGGATGAACTTTTTGTATAGATAATTAATATCTGGGAAGATTTGTAAGAAGTTTGACTCAGGGATAGAAATTGGAAACCAAATTAAAAGAACAAAGTGAAAGTTACAAAATACCTATGTAAGAAATGTACATGTAAAAAAAGTATATCATTTATTTAAATGTTTATTGATCACCCAATATATGTTAGGCATATATTTGTTCTATTTCTCTGGAGAACCCTAATGCATAGGCTAAGAAGGGACAGCATGTTGGAGGGATAGTTGAAGAGGGAGCAAGAAGAAGGGAGGCAGAGAGACAAACTCAGAGAGCTGATCAGAAGAATGACCACTGGCCAATGATGTGTCAAGACACACAAAATAGAGGTCTAATCATTTTTTGTGAACTTCTTTTTCTTTACTTCAATTAAGACTTTTCTTATCTGCCTTATTTCCACTAGTTTCATTTAATTCAGATTAAAATATTTACCTCAATTCATTAATATTCAAAAAAACCCCCTAAATTCCTCCTATGAAGAAAACCTTGTCAACATCAGTGTCCAAAGATTTTTGTGGACATCTATAGCAAGGACTTTGTGCCTATACTTTTGATATTCTTATTTATTTACTCATAAAGTTTTTAGAGTATTAATCTACAATATACCAGTATATAAAACATGCAAAAAATAAAAAACATTTAAATTGTGACATGAAGGTGAAATTACATTTAAACATACTTAATTTAATGATAGCGCTTTTTTCTTTCATAAAAAATTGATTAATAGAAAAGCACAATATGGTAGAAAATGCCTCCTTATTTTAAAAAAAATCTTGCCTTAATATTTTGTGCAGAGCAATTCAAAGCATTAAACCCAAGTTCAGTTTATTTGATGAAACCATCACTAAGTTTTCATAGCTGAGAGGTACTTTACAAAGAGTTCTCTTTTTTTTAAGGTTTTATTTCTTTATTTGACAGAGAGAAATACAGCTAGAGAGGGAACACAAGCAGGGGGAGTGGGAGAGGGAAAAGCAGGCTTCCTGCGGAGCAGGGAGCCTGATGCGGGGCTCAATCCTAGGACCCTGGGATCATGACCCAAGCTGAAGGCAGAGGCCTAATGACTGAGCCACCCAGGCACCCCTTCAAAGAGTTCTAACAGGAAAAAATAAACAAAATCCTGACATTCATTTTCAATTACATCCAATAATTAGGAAAAGGTTTTTGTTGAACTACTTCTAGAAATTTCCAATTTTCCCTCATATTTATCAATTATTCTTTCAGGCAGTTAGAAATTAGATGCATTATTGTATTTTTGACAGATGATTTCAAAATCCACTTAAGGTTTTTACTTGAAAGATTTTAAAATAACTTACAATTTACTCAATTTTAAGAGGACAGATATAAGAGTTACTATAGATGACATACATTATCTTCAACATTCAAATCACATCATACTAACACAAATACCTACTTTGAAAATACTATGTAGCACATGCTTTTTAAAAAATGGGGGAATTTCAGGAAGACGGCAGAGTAGGAAGATCCTGAATTCATCTTATCCCATGGACACACCAAGATAACTACATCTATATGACTAACTCTGAAAATGACCTGAAGACTGGCAGAAAAGGCCTTCATGGCTCATCATAGAGAGGCCACATCAAAAAGAGTAGGAGGGGCTGAGACACTACTGGTAACCAAACCTCTAGTGGGACTAATCACAACTGGGAGGGATATCACAGGCATAAAGAAGCAAGAGGACCAGATCCCACATGAGGCATCACAGTCACTGGGTACCCACAATGGGAAGACACATCCTCATAATGTCTGGTTTTGAAAACCATCAGGGCTTAACATTGGGAGCTTTAAAAATCAGTGCGCTTAACTCCAGAAGAGCCAAAGAGCAATAGAAAACTGAGTCTCTGCCCTTAAAGAGCCAGTGTACTAAATAACTTGGCCAGAGACATAGAACAGAAGCAGTAGTTTGAAAAGTACCTGAGGAAAAATGAGATTTACTGAATAATTTTAGAACATGTTCTAGAGGAACAGGGATCTTCAGGAGATTGTTCTGGGAACAAAAGTGCTGGTGGGCACCATTTCTCTTTTCCTCTCCCAGCCTACAGAGGCGGAAATTTGCAGAAGCCAGCACTAACACTTCATCTACCTTGCTCACACTGTATGCCCAGTCCTAGCAATCCCCTGTGGACCTACTCTATTCAACCCACCTGCCACAACATGCATTCCTCCAAAGGGGCCTCTGCTCCACCACACCCAGCAGGCAGCCCCAGTGGGATCAGCACCACTCCAAAGTAACTCCTACCATGGAGAGGGAGGCAGATAACTGCACATATCAGCATGCAAACAGTACCTGGAGCCAGTCTGCTTAGTGATCTGCCCAAGCCCTGTCCTTGGATGCACCTGCATTTGTGACAGAGGGGCTAATTGCAGACAACTAGACTGAGTACTGGCCTTGCCACCAACAAGCCCATGGCAGCCACACAGCCACAGCTTGACTTCTCAACACCATGAGGAGCAGAATATTCTGCTCATTGCAACCACAAGAGGCAAAGTGGGTCACTGCAGCCAGCTGGGCTGAAGGTAATTGTAGTAGCCACAATAGGAGGTAGATGCAGCCCACACAGGGAACACCCCTAGAGTGCCTGGTTCTGGTAACTGAGGGAATTGTATGATAGGGCACCACAGGACCTCTTCTACATAAGGTCACTGCTTTCAAGATGAAGAGGCATAGTTGACCTACTTAACACATAGAAGCAAACACAGAATTAGAAAAACTGAAGAGACAGAGGAATATGTCCCAAATGAAAGAACAAGACAAATCACAGTAAAAGAGCTAAATGAAATGGAGATAAACAATATGCCTGATAAAGAATTCAAAGTAATGGTCATAAAGACACTCACTGGACTTGAGAAAAGAGGAAGATCTTGATAAGAACTTCAGCAAAGAGACAGAAAACATAAAAGAGAACCGATCAGAGAGGAAGTATTCTATAACCAAAATGAAAAATACAGAAGAAGGAATCAAGAGCAGATTAGGATAGGCAGAAGAATGGATCAGTGGTCTGGAAGATCAGGTAATGGAAAGCCACTAAGCTGAATAGCAAAAAAGGAAAAGGAATACAAAATGAGAATAGGTTAAGGGAACTCTGACATATTCAAGTATAATAACATTCCCATTATAGGGATCCCAGAAGGAGAAGAGAAAAAGGAACACTTATTTGAAGGACTAATAACTGAAGACGTCTCTGATCTGGAGAAGGAAACAAACATCTAGGTCTAGGAGGCACCGAAAGCTCCTAACCAGATGAATCCAAGGAAGTCCACACCAAGACACATAATAATTAAAATGGGAAAAAGTAATGTTAACTTTAAAAGCAACAAGAGAAAAGGAAACAGTTACATATAAGTAAAATGCCCTAAGGCTATCAGCTGATTTTTCAGCAGAAACTTTGTGAACCAGAAGAAAGTGGCATGATATATTCCAAGTGCTGAATGGGAAAAATCTGCAGCCAAGACTACTCTATTCAGCAAGGCTATCATTTAGAATAGAAGAAGAGATAAAGAGTTTCTCAGACAAACAAAAATCTTAACAAATTAACTTGATATACCACATCAAAACAAAGAATAAATATCAGCTGATTATCTCAATAGACCAAAAAAAGCACTTGACAAATTTAAACATCTATTCATGATAAAAACTCTAAACAAAGTGGGTTTAGAGGGAAAATATGTCAACATAATAAAGGCCATATGTGAAAAATACACAGCTAACATCATACTCAATGGTGAAAAACTGAGAGCTTTTCCCTAAAAATCAAGAACAAGACAAGGATATCTACTCTCACCACTTTTCCTTAACATAGTACTAAAAATCCTAGCCACAGCAGTCACACAGGAAAAATAAAATGCATCCATATTAGTAAAGAGAAATTAAACTGTCACTATTTGCAGATGACATGATATATACATAAAAACCCTAAAAACTCCACCAAAAACCTACTTGAATAAATGAACTCAGTAAAATTGCAGGACACAAAATTAATACACAGAAAGAAGTAGCATTTTCATACTCCAATAACAAGTAGCAGAAAGAGAATTTAGAAAATGATCCTAATTACAATTGCACCAAAAATAATAAAATACCTAGGAATAAACTTAACCAAAGAGAAACACCTGTACCTTTAAAATTTTAAAACACTGATGGAACACATGAAAGATAACACACACAAATGGAAAAATATCCCCTGCTCATGGATTGGAAGAATTCATATTGTTAAAAAGTCCATAGCACCAAAGTGATTTACAGATTAGACGCAATCATTATCAAAATACCAACAGGATTTTTCCAAAACTAGAACAAATAATACTAAAATTTGTATGGACCCACAGAAGACCCTGAATAGCCAAAGAAATCTTGAGAAAGAACAACAAACCGGGAGGTATCACAATTCCGAATTTCAAGATAGACCACATAAATCTGTAACCAATCAAAACAGTATGATATGGTACAAAAATAGACACATAGATCAGTGGAACAAAATAGAAAGCTCAGAATTAAACCCATATTTCTATGGTAAATTAATCTATGACAAAGGAGGCAAGAATGTTCAATGGGGGAAAAGACAGTCTTTTCAATAAATGGTGCTCAGAAAACTAGACAGCTACATGCTAAAGTATAAAACTGGACAACTTTCTTACATTATACACAAAAATAAACTCAAAATGGATTAAAGACCTAAATGTGAGACCTGAAACCATAAAAATCTAGTAAAGAATACAGGCAGTAATCTCTCTGACACTGACCATAGTGACATTTTTTTAGATATGTCTCCTGAGGCAAGGGAAACAAAAGCAAAAATAAACTACTGGGACTACATCAAAATAAAAAACTTTTGTACTATGAAGGGAACCATCAAGACAATAATACAACCTACTGAATGGGAGAAGATATTTGCAAACGATCTATCTGATAAGGGGTTAATACCCAATATATAAGAACTTACACCACTCAACACCAAAAAAAAAAAAAAAGAAAAGAAAAGAAAAAAACAAAAGAAAATATTCAATTAAAAAATAAGCAGAGGACCTGAATAGACATTTTTCCAAAGAAGATATACAGATGACCAACAGATGCATGAAAAGATACTTAACATCACTGATCAAAGAAATTAAAATGAAAACAATGAGGTATCACCTCACACCTGTCAGAATGGCTAAAATCAACAATACACAAAACAACAGGTGTTGGCAACAATGAGGAGAAAAAAAAACACTTGTGCACTGTTAGTGGGAATGCAAACTAGTGCAGCCACTGTGGAAAAGAATATGAAGATTCCTCAAAAAGTTAAAAGTAGAACTATCCTACAATCCAGCAGTTGCACAACTAGGTATTGACCCAAAGAATACAAAAAAACTAATTCAAAGGGATACATGTACCCTGATGTTTATAGCAGCATTATCTACAACAGCCAAATTATGGAAATGGCCCAAGTGTCCATCGATTGATGAATAGATAAGAAGTGGTATACACATACAATGAAATATTACACAGCCATAAAAAGAATGAAATATTGCCATTTGCAATGACATGGATGGAGCTAGAAAGTATTATGCTAAGTGAAGTCAGTCAGAGAAAGACAAATACCATATGATTTCATTCATACTTGGAATTTAAGAAACAAAACAAATGAGCAATGGGGGGAAAAAGAGGCAAACTGAGGAACAGACTCTTAACTATAGGGAACAAACTGATGGTTATCAGAGGGGAGGTGGTGGGGGGATGGGTTAAATAGGTGATGGGGATTAAGGACTGTACTTGTGATGAACACCAGGTGTAGTAGGAAGTGTTGAATCACTATATTGTACACCTGAAACTAATACTACACTGTATGTTAACTAGAATTTAAATAACTTTTTAAAAATTATGAGATTGTGCCTTTTAAGCAATGTGGATAAACCCAGAGGGTATTATGCTAAGTGAATCAAATCAGACTGAGAAAGACAAATACCATGATTTGACTCAAATGTGGAATCCAAACAGAACAAATGAATAAACAAAAAGCAGAATCAGATGAGTAAATACAGATAAAAAACTGATGTTTGCTTGAGGGGAAGAGGTGGAAGGAATGGGCAAATGGTTGAAGATACAGTCTTCCAGTTATGGAATGAATAAGTCACAGGAATAAAAGGCACAGCATAGGAAATATAGTCAATGGTATTGTAATAGTGTTTGTACAGTGACAGATGGTAACTACACTTGCTTGTAGTGAGCACAGCATAATGTATATAGAGGTTGAACCACTATGTTTTACAACTGAAACTAAGTAACATTGTGTGTCAACTATACTCAAAAAATTAAAAAATAAATAAATGTAAATAGACTAAATGCTCCAATCTCTGGCATATAGTAGGTGCTCAATAAATAATTATTCATAACAAACATTTCTGTAGCATAATATCAATATGGTTCCTTTGGCTAAAAATGAAAAACATTTATTACCCAATTTCAATTCTATAACTCAAGTGATCTTTGATCCTAAAGGTCTCCCTCCATCAATAAGCTTATGGTTTAGAGAATATGCCTGTGATGGTTCATTTTACGTGTCAACTTAGCCAGGCTATGGTGCCCAGTTATTTGGTCAAACAACTGTCTAGATATTGCTGTAACAGTATTTTGTAAATGTGATTAACATTTACAATCACTTGGCTTTAAGTGAAAGAGATTATCTTCAATAAGATGGGTGGCTCTCTTTCAATAAGGTGAGACCTGAAGAGTAAAAACTGAGGTTGTGGAGAAGGGATTTGCAAAACTTAGAAAGAAAACCTGCTTGAGTTTTCAATCTACCAGCCTGTCTTACAGATTTCAGACTCAAGACTACATCAACAATTACACAAGTTTCCAGTTTTCCAGCCTGCTGAAACACATAAATAAATAAATAAGTGCCAAATCCAAGTGAAAATTTATTCATAATTCTTTTTAGTTAACATTAGCTTGATCATATATCAGTATCAATCAATGTTATAAATTTCCCTAAGATATCATAGGCAATAAAATGAGTATTTTCTTTTTCATCTATCTACCTATCATCTATCATCTATCTCTATGTATCTGTATCTTTATCTATCATCTGTCATCTATCACCATCTATCTATCATCATCTATCTCCTTTCTTTGATCTTTTAAGGTAATATATAACATTGATTAAAGTATAACATATTAGTTAACTCAGTGTGGCTCCCAAATCTGGAAATATATTTTGAATTATAACCCTTTGTAGACATTGTATAATAAATTTTAAAGCTTTTCTGCATCGTTTAATATCATTTTATTGCTGCCTTTCTCCTTAATATGTAAGATATTTGTGCATACCTGGCAAAAATTATAGTCTTCATTCACATTAATAAATTTTGACTGACTCGCCACTCTAGAAAACTCATAAAAACACCTTTATTAGCATATGGTATACAGAATCTTTTTTTTTTTAAGATTTTATTTATTTATTTGACAGAGACACAGAGAGAAAGGGAACACAAGCAGGGGCAGTGGGAAAGAGAGAAGCAGGCTTCCCTGTGGAGCAGGGAGCCCAATGCGGGGCTTGATCCCAGGACCCTGGGATCATGACCTGAGCCGAAGGCAGACGCTTAACAACTGAGCCACCCAGGTGCCCTGGTATACAGAATTTGTTAACATTGTTATTAATATTTCCTTTGAAGCTTTTAAAATTCAGTGGTTCTAAGTGAAACACCACTGTATTTCAGTCTTATCCAGTTTTTTGAGGTTATGAAAAGCATCTGACAACCACAAAATGAAATCTGCTTTGTCCACATACAGTGTAGCTTTGGTGGGGGTGTCCTGCCTTGAGTCAAGTATTCTATGAGAAGTAAAGCCTAAGAATTTCCAAATCACAGCTATTATTGTAGACTTTTAAACTTATTATGAAAAACAGTATTTTCTTTCTTTTTTCTTTTTTAAAAGAATTTATTTGAGAGAGAGAGACAACGCAGGCGCTCACAAGTGGTGGAGTGGGTAGGTGCAGAGGGAGAAGCAGACTCCCTGCTCAGCAGGGAGACCTATGAGGGGTTTTATCTCAGGACCCTGAGATCATGACCTGAGCCAAAGGCAGACACTTAACCAACTTAGCCACCCAGGAGCCCCTCTTTTCTTTTCTTTTTTTTTTTTAGAAGGAGAGAGACGGGTGCCAGTGAGGGCTGGGGTGGGGGTGGAGGAGAACAGGGAGAGAAAGAACCTTAAGAAGGCTCCATGCCCAGTGAGGAGGCTGATGCAGGGTTTGATCTCACGACCCTGAGATCATGGCCTGATCCAAAATCAAGAATTGGATGCTTAACCAACTGAGCCAACTAAGTGCCCCAAAAAGCAGTATTTTCAATGTCCAATATTGAAATAGCCATTTTAAACACATATCAAATTTGATATAATGGTATAATAATCCTCATCCAGCTTCCAAAATTAACAGTTCAAAAACAATCTTATTTCATCTACCCCCTCACAAATTCCTTACACTCATACTATTTTGAAACAGGTCCAGACATTATAAGGTTTTATTCTGAAATGTTTTAGTATATATTTCTAAAAGATAGGAACTCTGGAAATAAAATAACCACCAAATGGGTCATCTCCTATAAAAATTCAGTAACTCCTTATTTCATAAAACTTTAATATTAAACATCAATATTAATATTTCTAATATGTCTCATAAATGTCCTATAGAAAATAAGCTGTTTGTTACAATGGGAATCTAGATAAGGCCTCCTGTAATTCATTGAGAGAGGTCTTAAATTTATTTTAATCTATAAGTTTTTCTCCATCTCCTTTTTCCCCTTACAATTTATTTCTTGAAGAAAGTGGATTATCTTTCCTGTAGAACTTCCAACAGTCTGAATTTGGCAGATTACATCCCATTCTTCTCTTTAATGCTTTCCTCCATCATCAGTGCTTCTGATAAACTGGTAGTTGAACATAAAGGCTGAATGTGATTTGCTTATTTAATTTATTCATTTCCTTCAAAAGTTGGGCTGTATTCTTATCAGAAATCACGTATTTCTTTTTTTTTATTTAAATTTTAGTTAACATACATTGCAATATTGTTTACTGGAGTAGAATTCAGTGATTCATCACTTACGTACAACACTTGCTGTTCATCACAAGTGCCCTCTTTAATACCCAACACCCGCTTAACCCATCCCCCACCCACCTCCTTCCATCAACCCTCACTTTGTTCTCCATTGTTAAGAGTCTCTTATGATTTGTTTCCCTCTATTTTTCTTCCTTCCCATATGCTCAACTGTTTTCTTTCTTATATTCCATATGAGTGAGATCATGTTGTATTTGTCTTTCTCTGACTGACTTATTTCACTTCACATAATACTCTCTAGCTCCATCCATGTCATTGCAAATGGCAAGATTTCATTCTTTTTGATGGCTGAGTAATATTCCATTGTGTATATATACCACATCTTCTTTATCCATTCATCAGTTGATGGACATCTGGGCTCAATCCATAGTTTGGCTATTGTTGATAATGCTGCTATAAACATCAGAATGCATGTACCCCTTCAAATCTGTATTTCTCCTTCAGGTAAATACTTAGTAGTGCAGTTGCTGTATCATAGGGTAGTTCTATTTTTTAACTTTTTGAGGAGCCTCTATACTGTTCTCCAGAGTGGCTGCACCAGTTTGTATAGAAATCGCATATTTCTGATGGTCTCTTTTCTTAATATTAACAGCCATTTTAAGTATCAATGATATTCATTAATTCATGAGGAACAAATGCTGAGCATATGAGCCCTAACTTTGAAGTTCAATATGGGGCATACTTTAGGTATGGGTGGAGGGCCAAATCATCAAGGATCACCAGGGACGTGGAGATGTGTCTCTCTGACCACATGGTGTTGCTCTTAAACAATTAATACCAAAGCCAGTGTGCAATTAGACAAACCAGGTGTCTTTCTTTTTGCCTCTCTGTGGCATTAGAACTCAGATCTGACCCCTTACCCCTAACAAATCCCCCAAGGGTTTTGAGTAATTTGTGGGGTTAGGAGTAAGGCCTCGGGATGGAAGAGAGTATGTATACTTATTTTATCTAAGACATCTGTGAACTGAAGTTGGTGAGCAGAAAAAATAAGATTTTTTTTCTGCATTTGGAGCATAAATTAGTAATTTGGATTGCACTAGTTATAATCACCATCACCATCAGCCTCACCAACAGCCATCATTTGAGACTCTCTATGTACATGGTACTATGCTGAGTGCTAGGTCACAGAAACTTAGAAGGAATGTATTGTGGTCTTCTAAAAGATACTGATATCCTTGGGAAGGAGGGAGAACTTGAATAAAATACAAGAAATAGTAAAATGAATCATTAGAAAATGGCAAACAAAAGAGTAAACAGGAGTAACAAATACATATTTGACTGGAGAAAAAGTTACTCAAAGTTGAGGAGGCCAGGAAAGTCTGTGGAACCATGCCCCCTGTGAAGTAGCACTATGAACTGGTGGTTTGTTAATAAGGAGACAAAAATCTTCCTTTGAATGGAAGCTTTTTAAAAAAACAGGCAGTTTCCCTTTCCATCAATGGCAAACAATGTCCCCCAGGTGGTATCATAGGTGAATTTTTACCAAACATTTAAGAAAAAATAACTTAAGTCCTAAAAAAGAAACTTTCAGAATATAGAAGAGGCAGCAATAATTCACAAGTCTTTCTCTGAATCCAGCTTAATCTAATACAACCATCTAGCTTATTTGACAAGAGAAAATATAGACAAATCTCACTAACAGAGATGCAAAAATCTGAAACAAAATTTTAGCAAATTATATTTAATTTATAAATATATATTTATAATTATATATATATTACCTTGCTTTACTTTCAAATTCTAAAATAAAATTTTAGGATTATAATTTTTATAATTTACCACATTAACAAAAGAAGAAAACCAGGTAATCTACTGGATACATTCAGAAGAAAACATTTAACAAAATTCAACACTAATTTATGGCAAGAAAAAAAAAATTACAGAAACTATAAAAGAAAACTTCTTCAGTCTGATAAAGGGCACCTATGAAAATCCTGTAGTTAACATTATAATTAATGGTAAAATATGGAATTCCTTCCCTTTAAAATTAAGACCAAAACCAACATATCTACTCTCACCATTTCCAGTCAGTATTCACTAAAGGTCTAAACCAATACAATAAGGAAAAAAAAAAAAAAAAACCAGAAAGGAAGAAATAAAAGGAGAACAGTTGGGAATGGAAAGGTACAACAGTATTTGCATATAGCATGATTTTATATATACAGAAAACTCAAAGGAACGTAAAGAGTCTACTACATTTATACTAAACTGGATAAGTTGAAGTCAACATGACTTTGGGATATAAGGTATATACAAAAAATAACTGTATTCCTATATACAAATAAATTTTTAAAGATCAAGACCATTTAAAATTAATATCAAAAAACATAAAACACCTAAGGGATCAAGTTTTAAACATATATAAAATATTCTACAGTTAAAAGCTAAAAAGATATTGAGAGAAATGTGAAAAGATTTATGTACATGGGGAGCTATACCATTCTCATGTTTATAAAGTCATTAATTCTTCCCAGTTGGTTTATTGATTCAATTCAATTACAATAAAAGTTGCAGCAAGGTTGGCTTTTGGCAGGAGGGTGGGGAGGCGGGGGGGTATTTATATATTGATAAGTTGATCCTAAAATATATATACAAACGTAGAGGTCTTAGACTAGCCAAAACGATTTTGAAAAAGAACAAGGGCACCTGGGTGGCTCAGTCAGTTAAGGGTCTGCCTTGGCTCAGGTCATAAGCCCAGGGTTCTGGGATGGAGTTCCATATGGGGTTCCCTGCTCTGCGAGGGCCTGCTTCTCCCTCTCCCTGCCACTCTCCCAGCTTGTGTGTGCATGCTCTCTCTGTCAAATAAATAAAATCTTTAAAAAAGAAAAAGAATAACAAAATTACCTAATTTTAGAACATATTATAGAGCTATAGTAATCAAGATATGGGATATGGACAGTGGTTTCATACATTGATCAACAGAGCAGAATAGAGGTTTCAGACACAGATCCACATGTATGGTCAACTGATTTTCAAAAATAATTCAAGAAAGTAAGGAAAAACTTTAAGAATCCTGAATCAATTAAATATCTGTATGAAAATAGTGGGAATTTGATCCATATATCACACCATATATAGAAATTAACTTGAAATGTATTGCAGAATTAAATTGAAAAGCTGAAATTATAAAGCTTCTAGAAAAAAAAAAAAAGAGTAACTTTGCAACCTTTAGTTATGCCAAGATTTCCTAGGCAGAACACAGCACAAACCACAGAAGAAAAACATGATAAAATGGATTTAATAAAAATTAAAGCTTATCAAAGGACACAATTAATAAAATAAAAAGGCAAGCTATAGGCTAAACATAATTATTCCCTAATAATATAAACAACAACAAAAAATCCCTGTTGGGAGGGGAGCCACAATGAGATACAATAGGCTAAACCCTCAAGACAGTTAATGGTGGAGAGAATGTGAGTGTATCTACTCTCATTTGCTCTTGGTTGGGGTGTCAGTTGGTATAACCATATTGCAAAACCATGTGGTATTATCTATTAATGCTGAATATAACCTTTCTCATGAAGCTAGCATTTTCACTTCTAGCTAAACACTCAACAAAAATGCACACTCAACAAAAGTATGCACACCTGTGTACAAGAATATGTGTAGCAGCAGTATGCATTACTGCCAAAAATGGAAAGAAAATTAAATATCAACAGAACAAATTTTGCATTTGTATAAAATTAAATACCATGCTTGAAAATAAAATAAAATTAAATACCATGCTTGAAAATGCAATACCATTGCAACACACAACAGCATAAACTGAGAGGAAAAGAACAATGAGGTGAGATTGGAAATGTAGTTCATGGTCAAATTTTTCAGGGACTTGGCAGTTACAGTAAGGAGATTGGGGTTTTTGATCCATCTGATGACAAAGGCACTGACAGGTTTTATGGAGAGAGCGATCTGACATGATTTACATCTTTTAAAAAGTTTGCTCTGGCTGCCCTATGGAGAAGTGGTTGGGACGTCAATCAGAAAAAAAGCCAGGAGATTCATTAAGATGTTGAAATGGTCCAAAAAGGGATGAGTGCCTTGAACTAGAAAGTAGTAATGTCTCTCAAAAATCGTTGAAAATGGGGCGCCTGGGTGGCTCAGTTGGTTAAGCGACTGCCTTCGGCTCAGGTCATGATCCTGGAGTCCCAGGATCGAGTCCCGCATCGGGCTCCCTGCTCGGCAGGGAGTCTGCTTCTCCCTCTGACCCTCCTCCCTCTCATGCTCTCTGTCTCTCATTCTCTCTCTCTCAAATAAATAAATAAAATCTTAAAAAAAAAAAAAAGAATAACTTTAAAAAAAAATCGTTGAAAATGAAGAGCTTCCAGATTGGTGAGCATTTGTATGTGCCACCATGCTGAACCTCAAAATCGGCAAGGACAGAAGCTCCTTTGTTTGAAACCTTGCCCTATGCATCACTTCATCTGACTGTTAATTTCTATCTTTTAATATCCTTTGTAATAAATCCATAATCTAGTGAGTAAAAAAAAAATTGAATAGGAATAAACTATCCCTGTAACCTAAGATAAAGACCAGCATTTGCTTGATATATTTGAGATTAATTAATTTTTTAAATTATATCAAGAGTTTACCTCATTTCAAAATCATCCAAAAGCAATTGCCAGGGCATTTGTATTCTATCCTAACTCTCAAAGTCAATTCTAATAGATGTGGAACTTTCTTCCACATCATTTTTCTTTTTCAAATTCATGAATCACTAGACTTTTATCTATTATCCATGGAAATTCTAAAGATAGCATGCTTAGTTATAAGGTTACAGAAGACTTTTTATTTTGGTGTTTACTCTGTTCTTTAACAGGAACAGTTGTAGTTGGCACCATGCTGTTATATGTTTGCTTATTTGAATGGTATGTAAGTATTAGCTAGTATAGTTTAGTATAAAGCTCAGGTCATTTGATTGCTAATGGTAAATGAGAATAGACTTGATAAGAATTATCTTTCCATTTGCAATACACACATTATCTTTTCTCGAAACTCCCTCCCACTTACCTCTTAATGAAATCGAGCAATGCAGAATGACTATTCATGGACTCAGAATATAAATGAAAATATCGGGAGAGCACACAAGAACTGAACCTGGAATGCTTATGTTAGTAAAGAATCCTCCATGCGTTGACTGATTGAGGTGGGGGTAAGGCAAATGAATAAGAATACTATGTTTTTTGCTCTTTTTCTGATGAATCAAATGAGGTGCTTGGAAAGGAAACTCCACACATATCTATAGCACTTTAAAGGAAGTGACAATGCATTTATTCCTTTTCAAAGAACTCAGATCAGAAGCCTTCAGAGAGTAACTGACTCATCCATAGTGCTGATCTATGCAATTAACTTGTGTTCTAAACAAAGGGGAACTATTTTGGCCACTGTATGTTGCATGTATATGAATTTTAAGTCCAAAAAAAAGTCTTCTGGGTTTTTACTTCAGCCAGTTCCACCGCCAAGTTGGACCATAGAGTTAACACAAAGTCACTTCAATTTCAGCTGCATGGTTCAATTTCAGTGTCAATTCCAGAGTGTGGATTAAATTGATTGCTGGTACAAAGTGACTTTGCCCAAGGAGAATTTTGATAGGAGGCAACGTTCTAGGGTTATGACTTATTCTGAATCTGTGTGACCTTCTTGGCTAAAATGCTATTTATTGTCACTTTCCAATGAGAATGCAATCTTCATGAAGACAGATACTTTGTGTACCGTATCTACCCTAGATCTTTAGCATCTATGATAAAGTCTGGTGCAAAAGCTCCAGCTCAGTGGATACATGGGGTTATTAGAGCTATCCACCAAATATTTCCAGTTCTATGAGGCATATGGAAAGACTACACTCTACGCCATCCCTTGCCTTGAATTGAGGTCTAGTCATGAGATTTGCTTTGTGATAGAAGTGATCTTTGACACTTTATTTACCATGCAATAGATATTAAGAGACTTTTGGGGAAAAGATGAGACTGGATCCTTCATAAAACTCAGTCAAGGTGGTTTACGGACTTAAGTGTCAAAAACAAAACTTTGAAAGTCTAAGTAGAAAATATAGTTGAATATCTTCCAGACACTGAGGTACAGAAAGACATATCAAGACATAGAAAGTATTAACTATAAAAGATGGATAAATGTGACTATATTAAAATTAAAAATTTGTGTTAATCTAAAGATATTCCAAAGAAAAGTGAAAATGCCAGTTATAAACTGTAAGAAGATATATACAATACATATGACTGGTAAGTATGAAGACAGCATATATAAAGAACTCCTAAAATGAGTAAGAAGAGACAAACAACTCAACTGAAAAATGGCATGAAAGTCAACAAATGGTGCTGGAACAACTGGACATTGACATGCAAAAAAAATGAATCTACGCACAAATCTTACACCCTTCATAAAAATGAACTCAAAGTGATCCACAGACACACAACTATAAAACTCCAAGATAACAGGAGAAAACCTAAATGACTTTGGGTTTGGTGATGGTTTTTTTAGATACAGCATCAAAAACATGATCCATGACAAAGAATTAATAAGCTGGATTTCATTACAATAAAAAACTTCTCTGTGAAAGACACTGTCAAGAGATTAAAAAGACAAGCCACAGACTGGGAGAAAAAACTTTCAAAAGACACATCTGATAAAGGACTCTTATCCAAAATATACAGAGAACTCTTAAAACTCAACAATAAGGAAACAAACTCGGTCCAAAAATAAAAATGGTACAAAGACCTTAGCAGACATTGATCAAAGAAAATACATGGATGGTGAATAAGAATATAAGAGATGCTCTGTAGTATATATCATTAAGGAAACACATTGAAGCTGAACGCTCTTGAGCAAGTTACCTGGTTATTCTATGCATAAGTCTCCTTGTTGCTAACATAGGCTGAATATGAGTACTTACTGCACAAGGTAATTGACTAAATAATTGTTCCATGTGAAGCTTTTCAGTATAGTGCTTGGCCCACAGCAAGTCTTCAAATAATATTCTCTCAGGTCTTATCAATTACTATGCTTAGCCTTGTATCTTACAGTCTAGCAACTCAGTATTGTTTGAGGTCTCCGTGCTGTCCTTGCTTATACTGAAGCTATTACTCAAGCATGGAATACTTTGAATCTCTAGCATCTAATTCCATATTTAGTGTTTAAAATTAAACACATGTATGAATGAATACATGAATTTAAAAAAAGAAAGAAACAGAACCAGCAGGAGATAGATTTACTTCAAGGAATTAGCTTACATGATTGTAGCTGGCTAAGTAAGTCCAAACTCCTAAGGCAGGATGTCGGGAAGGCAGGCTGGAACTCTCAGGCACAGGCTGAATCTGCTGTCTACAGGGGAATTTATTCTTCAGAGAAATCGTAACTCTTTAAAAACAAAAACAAAAAAACCCCACAGCCTTCAACTGATTAAGTCAGTCCCACCCAGATTATTTATGATAATTTCCCTTATTTAAACTCATTGGATTAAGAATGTCCATTGCATCATCTATAAAGCACCTTCACAGCAACACCTAGATCAATGTTTGATTCAGTATCTGGGGACTGCAGTTTAGCCAAATTGACATAAATTGGCCATCCTAAATGATAACATAAATTCTTCTTATGTGATACACATCAGTATATATCTTGACAGAATATAGAAGAAGGGATTGCACAGGGCTAATGTTTCTTGGAAATTTCCACACACATTGTAGACCCGGCTCCAAAAAATCTCAATTTATTGGTGGCTGTGTAGAACTCAATGTAGCTCAATAGTTAACTCCTTAAAAGTAGGGGCTATGACACTTATTCCATTTTTTAAAAATTCTCTTTAGGGGTTGTTGGTTTCTTTTTAATGGTTTCTCTGTTCATAAAAGGTACTTAATAAAAGTGCATGGGAAGTTGAAGAACCAAAAAGGAATTTATTCATTTGCCATATCTAATATTATTCATCATTCCAAGTCTGCATAAAATTTAAACATTAAAAGAATCTTCTAGGGATTAAATTCTAAAATAAGGCAATGTAGGAAGTTTGTGAAAGTAATAAAAAATTTCAAACACAAGATTAAATTATTTGCTTCACTTGGAAGAAATATACTATTTTCCAGGGCAAATGATTACTAATAAATGGAAATGTTTGATTTCTTCTTGCTCCAATTGACTACAGTATAATTCACACCAGTCAAAAGGCAGACCTTTGGTCTCATAAAAAATGGAATAATTTGGGGAGAATTATGAAGCCAAAGAATGCTAAATAAATGGGAGACATTTTTACTAGCAGGGTTTGAACAAAATATTCAAATGAACAGGTGCAGACTCACTGGCTTATGGGACATACTGTACATTTTCATCTATGCCTTAATTATCTTAATTCAAGCAGCTGAGACAGGAAAGTTGCTCTCTTTATTGTTTAATTTTTAAAGGGACTATTGCCCACTGCTTGCTGGTTTAATCTAAAGTTTGAGAACCACTGGTGAAGAAATGCCTTGCTTACCTTTAATTTGAAGAGCCATGTTTTCCAAGCTGTACTATAAGATGAGAAGTGGCTGGGGAGCATACAAAATTCAGATTCCCAGGTCAGGTCTGTGATTTTGATCCCACAGGGATGGGATGGGAACCAGACAATTTTTGAGATGCTGATTTGAGTCTTCAGGGACAACCCCAAGAAGAAACTCTGCTTTGTCATTTATGTCTGCAACCTGGATTGACCTAGACTCTCTGCTGAAACATTCTTGACCACATCTATAATCCTCTGGGCCATCCTTGGGTCTCTCCTCTTTCTTGAAAGTTATTTTAGCCCTTACCAAATTGTGATAAACAAAATAGAACATGTAATTTCAGATTTATTTTATGAAGAGAGAAGCTAATGAGCTTAGAAATGTCTAAGGATAGCATAAAACCTGGAGTGAAAAAAACAAACAAAAAACACCCCCCCAGAAAACACAAAATTTACTTTCCTTCCCCCAGGAGGTTAAGAATTGTTAAGAATATTTTTGATTTCACATTCTACCAAATCTAACCAAATGCACTCTCCTAATCAAATGAATTAATAAAAGGAGTCAGATATGATGAAAACGTGTTTTATTTTATGGACTTTTTAAATGTTGCTCAAGAGGATTCAGAAATTTGTGAATAGAGGACCTTCCCATTTCATGAGGCTATTCTAGGATGGAACTGACAGTGACCTGGGGTTTGCAGACCCTGGGCACGAACCTACCAACCTCAATCCCTGTACTCCCTGCAGGCCTGGGGGATGCAGGAGGGAACTGTTTCTTCCATCTCAATGGAATTTAACTGCTAAAGTCTATACCGTTTACTCACAAACATTATCACTTTGATTTTCTGCTTTTTATGTCAATGTGTGCAAAGTAACAAAAAATACATAAGGTAAGTAACACAATTTTAACACATTTTAAAAACATGTACGTGGTCCAGGCCTTAGTATAAGAAGTCATCACTTCACAGTGACCTCAAGTTTTGTTGTTGTTAGACAAAAAAAGTTTACATTTCTTTCCATCTTGATATTACTACCAGTCCTACTGTGATTCCCTTAGAATGTGGAAGCAACAGCCTTAGGTTGCTGGTGAGCCCAAGATATCATAACCCTGGATAGTGCAAAAATTTCTTTATGGGACCACTTATTGCCAGCTGCCCCAGCAGTATTTTTTTTTTAAGATTTATTTATTTATTTGAGAGAGGGAGAGAAACAGACAGCATCAGCAGGGGGAGGAGCAGAGGGAGAAAGAGAATCCTCAAGCAGACTCCCCACTGAGCATGGAGCCAGACGCAGCTAAGCCAGGACTCTGAGGATCATGACCTGAGCTGAAATCAAAAGTCGGCCACTTAACTGACTGAGCCACCCAGGCACCCCCGCAGTAGTAATTTAAAAATTAATTTAAAATTTATTAATAATAATATATATTAATAATAAATAATAATTTAAAAAATCTGTATTATGGTGATTCACATTGATGCATTTCTGTGCATAACAATTTATGAATTTTGGGGGGTGATTAAAATGTTTGGAAGCTATCAGAAATTAAGAATACACTTGTTAGCACATCAATAGACACATTAAAATGGTGAAAATTTTTTTAGTAATTTTCTAGAAATTTGATTTGTTTTTCAGTACTACTCCTTTCTGCTGAGAAAAATATTAGTTTCTTTACTCTTGTAATTGTTATTACAATTACAAATGCTAGTAACAGCAACCATCAACACTTAACCATACCTCGCTCCCAGCAAAATCATGACTCAGGCAAAGGTTGTTCGGATCCATTTAACACTCTGTGTTTAGAATTTTATTAATTTGTGCACCAAATATTTGTTCTCAGTGTAAGGTTGCTGGTGACCTTGAAGAGTATGGTATTGAAGGAATTTGGAAGTGAAAGCCAGATGGAAGAAGATGTGAGGAGAATGGGATGAGAAGACTTGGTGATAATTTTGAGAAGTTTTGCTGCATTGGGTGACAGAGAAAATAGGCTGATTAATGTGGTGGAAGTGGGAACAAGAGAAGGCATTTTAAGTGAGAGAAATAAAAGCCTGTTTGTATGCTGATGGGATGACCCAGGAGATACTGAAGACATGATGGAGGAGAAAAGGGAGATCTGCCACTCAGCCCTTCAGAAGGGGAGAACAATGGGACCCTGAACAAGTAGAGGACTTGGCATTATTTATGACCACGAACAGTTCATTTTTAGTAACTCAATTAAAGGCAAGTTATTTGCAGATTTGTATAGCCACATTAAGTTGGAATGGTGAGTGAGTGAGGATGTTGACGTCTGATAGCTGTTCTCATTGAAATAATCAAATGTGAAAATTATGAAGGCATTTGGGGGATTTGAGGAGAATAAAGTGAAACAATTATCTAAGACAGTGAAGGAACAAATGGACAAAAGAAGTACAGAAATGCTGTCTGGTTCTCAATGGTCCCCTTGAGGTTCATGACCATGAATTTACTGTCCAGGTACTAGGTCAGAGAAGGCAGAGATTTGGATTTATTCTTAGATGAGGTTTAGTTAGGCAATTGAAGTGAAGGGAGGAAAGGGCAACAGTATTGATAGGGCCTGTAGGGAGGTAAGTAAGGTGAAATTAGGTCATAAGGGGAGGGCCCTAATCTGACAGAACTGTTATCTTTATAAGGAAAGGAAGAGAATAGAGATCTCAGGGTATACATACTAAGGAAAGGCTGTGGGAGCACACAGCCAGAAGCCAGCCCTCTATAAGCCAGGAAGAGAGGCTTCACCAGAAACCAACCCTGATGGCATCTTGATCTTGGATTCTAGCCCCCAGAACTATGAGAAAACAAATTTCTGCTGTTTAAGCCACCCATCCCTTTGTTATGGCAGCCCTAGGAAACCAATGCTCTTTCATCACCAACAGCAAAATCTTAGAGAAGAAAAATCAAAAGTAGTTTTGAGAGCTTACTGTACTTAGACTATATCTATATATCTTTGCTGACATATACTCCTAAGTATATTCTCATTGTATATCCTTATTATATTAAAAAAAATCAAAATGCATGAAACTATTTGAGAATAATACATGGAAGTATGTAATTATAAATCCAACACCATTATTTGTGAACCCTCCCATAAACTTTCTACAAAATTAGTTTCTAGATCTACTATTCCTGGGAATAGAGCAAATATAACTGCATTTATTTTTCCCCTTTTCATGTAAGTTAGAACAATTTAATAATGGAAAGAAATCATTTGCCAAAAAATGATGCACGAGATGCATATATGACACTTTCTCTTACAGATTGCATATGTTACAGATAATTCTCTGTAAGACCCTTAGGTCTTATTTTCCATGGGTTTTTTATATATATATTTTTTTAAGATTTTCTTTATTTATTTGAGAAGAGAGAGAGAGAGAGAGAGAGAGAGAGAGAGAGAGAGAGAGAACAAGACGGGGGAGCGGGAGAGGGAGAAGCAGACTCCCTGCTGAGCAGGGAACCCGATGCGGGACTCGATCCCGGGACTCCAGGATCATGACCTGAGCCGAAGGCAGTCGCCCAACCAACTGAGCCACCCAGGCGCCCCTGTGGGTTTTTTATAAATTGAAGTCTTAGACCCAGTAAAATGATTGTACTTATTTTTTGAGAAAAATAAGATAAAACTCCCCAAACTGACCATGCCATTTTGTCATAAACCCAGATCTGCTAGCTTTTTTGCACTCCAGATTTTGTTTGGAAAAAAAAAATGGAGGGGTGCCTGTGTGGCTCAGTCAGTTAAGCATCTGACTCTTGATCTCAGTTCAGGTCTTGATCTCAGGGTTGTGGGTTCAAGCCCTACATTGGGCTCCTTGCTGGCCATGGAGCCTACTAAAATTAAAAAAAAAAAAGGAGGGTAAGGAAATTCCTGCTGCTCACAAAAGTGCTAGTTCCTAAACTTGACTGGCACTCCCACTAGTGACATAACTAAAGAATCCTATTGTATACACCTGGGTTATAAGCATGAAACTGGGTAGTTCAAACCATGTCATGGGAAAGGAAGGAAGGAAAAGGAAGGTCATGGTAGGTTGGACCAACAGAAGGGGTTTCTGTCCATATCCCTGCTCATCAAAATCAGGAACAAATGAATTAGAAGTGACTAAGATTAAAGAATGTTATCTGAAACTTAGTTTGATGTTAAGATTTTAAAATTGAAGTGATCTCCCATTGATATTTCAGATTAACTTGGGGGAATGATAGAATTTTTAGGAAATGGTCCTAGATGAGGAAGAGGATATTTTCAAAAGGAGGTAAGTAGGAGTCAGGCCTCTTTGGGAATTCAAACAAGAAAACAAGCAAATTAGTACAAATGATAAACCCTATTTTGAACAAAAATTCAGCTTCCTAAAAATTTTAGTTCACGTTGTTTAGCTCATGTGCATTTAACTCTAAAGCACTGACCATGATGCTGTTACCCTGTAACATTTATGTAAAGATACTTAGGGATATTTATAATTAGAAACATAACACAACAAATTTGTAATAATTTTTCTTCCACTTAAGAAAGTATTTTAAGCTATAAATGAGCAAGCACTTTGCATCTGTTCCTATTTACATATGTTAGTACTTTATTATTCAAGTAGTGTGCAGCAAACTTCAGGACAGTTGTGACTAAGGTGACCATAATTCTAGTATGTCCAGGGCAGTTGATGTTTTAGGCCTCTTGTTTCAGTACAATTATTAATTGAACCTCTATTCATTCTCAAAGTATCTTCATTTGCATTAAACTGATTTTGTACTATGACCTACCCACCAGCATTTCACAACACCAACTTTGACAAGCACAGGGTTAAATAATCTACAAATTAACAATGGTTACTTTATGCTCATCTGAATATAAAAATGATAAAAATAAAGACTTCAGGAGTTGGAAGATGGTGGCAGAGTAGGAGGACCCCAGGCTGACCTCATGCCACAAATACAACTAGATAAATATCAAATCATCCTACATACCCCGGAAACTGACCTGAAGACTAACAGAACAAACTCCACAACTAAAGATAGAGAAAAGGCTACAATGGAAAAAAGGTACAGGGCGCCTGGGTGGCTCAGTTGGTTAAGCGACTGCCTTCGGCTCAGGTCATGATCCTGGAGTCCCGGGATCGAGTCCCGCATCGGGCTCCCTGCTCGGCAGGGAGACTGCTTCTCCCTCTGACCTTCCCCCCTCTCATGTGCTCTCTGTCTCTCTCATTCTCTCTCTCAAATAAATAAATAAAAAATCTTAAAAAAAAAAAAAGGTACAAAGTGTGGAGATGCAATTTGGGAGAGAAACAGATCATGACTGCTGTAGTTGGAGAAGGGTGAGAGATGGACTAGCACACAGGGGAGTACATGGGGAAAATAAATCCCCATAACAATTGGCTTGGAAAGCAAGAGGGGCTGAATTTCCTGAGTTCAAGCAACCAGCAGGGCTTAAAGCCTAGAGTTTTTGTTGGTGGGAATGCAAGTTGGTACAGCCACTTTGGAAAACAGTGTGGAGGTTCCTCAAAAATTTAAAAATAGAGCTACCCTATGACCCAGCAATTGCACTCCTGGGTATTTGCCCCAAAGACACAGAGGTAGTGAAAAGAAGGGCCATATGCACCCCAATGTTCATAGCAGCAATGTCCGCAATAGCCAAACTGTGGAAAGAGCCGAGATGCCCTTCAACACATGAATGGATAAAGAAGATGTGGTCCATAAATACAATGGAATATTACTCAGCCATCAGAAAAGATGAATACCCAACTTTTACATCAACATGGATGGGACTGGAGGAGATTATGCTAAGTGAAATAAGTCAAGCAGAGAAAGTCAATTATCGTATGGTTTCACTTATTTGTGGAACATAAGGAATAACATGGAGGACATTAGGAGAAGGAAGGGGAAAACGGGGCGGGGGGGATTGGAGGGAGAGATGAACCATGAGAAACTATGGACTCTGAGAAACAAACTGAGGGTTCTAGAGGGGAGGGGGGTGGGGGGATGTGTTAGCCCGGTGATGAGTATTAAGGAGGGCACGTACTGCATGGAGCACTGGGTGTTATATGAAAACAATGGATCGTGGATCACCACATCAAAAACCAATGATGTATGGTGACTAACATAACATAATAAAATTAAAAAAAAAAAAAAAGCCTAGAGTTTTAAAGGTAGTGGGTGGGACTGGGATAGAGCCCTAAGGGCATTGTGCTGTTCTTGGAGAGAAAGCAGGCAAACAACCAGCAGACCCACAGCATGGAAACAGAGATCTGAAGAGCACCTGGAACACACAGAAGGAAGGTTATCTGCTCACCTTGAAGCACATCCCAGAGAGGAAGCATTCATGGAGAGACTCCTCTGGGAACAAAGGAACTGGTCAGAGCCATCTCCTTCCCCTGCACCTCAGCATAAGCACAGGGCCACCTGCAGGAACCAGTGCAGCCCAAACTGCTCTTTAATTTCCTTACACCAAGACCATCAACCTCCCAAACACACTGGTATAACTGCCCCTCCCAGTCATGTTTTTCTCAATCCTAGCACAGCAGGCCCTCTCCCCCAGAAGACCAGCCCAAACCCCTATTCATACTGCATCTCCCAACCCAGGAGTTTTGTGGTGCCTCAGTTCCACAGGCATGGGTGACAGTTCTCATTTGATAAGCAGACCAGAGCACACCTAGTTAAAACACCACATTCAAGCTAGGGACAAAACACTGCCCACAACAGGCAAAGAGAACCTCTACAGATGACTGGCCTGAAGGATAAAGCAGCCAGGACAAAAGAACAGAGCACATACAGCACACATTGGAGACATTCCCTGAATTTCCAGGCTCTGTGGAACAGGGAACACTACACTGGAGGGTGCCATAGGAACTCTTCTTTAGAAGGCCATTACCCTCAAGAATAGGCACAGTTGACTTTCCTAACACAGACAAATAGGCACTGAGATTTAGGTAAAATGAGAAGACAGAAAAATTTATCCCAGATCAAAGAACAAGATATGGCCATGGCCATGGCCAGAGATCTAAGTGAAAAAGATATGAGTAACATGCTTGATGGAGAATTTAAAGTAACGATCATAAGATTACTCACTGAACTTGAGAAGAGTTTAAGTGAAATCCTTAACACAGAGATAAGGAATACCATAGCAGAGATAAAGGGCTCAATAAACAAGATGAGAAACACACTTCATGGAATGAACAATAGGCTGGAAAAAGCAAAGGAATGAATTAGAGACTTAGAAGACAGTTATGGAAAGTAATCAAGCCAAACAAAAGAAAAAAGAATTATGCAAAATGACAACAGACGTAGGGAACTCAGTGACCATCAAACATAGTAACATTGTTATTATAGGAGTCCCAGAAGAAGAAGAGACAGAAAAGGGGGCAGGAAATTTATTGGAAGAAGGAATAGCTGAAAACTTCCCTCATCTGGGGAAGGAAACAGATCTCCAGATCCAGGAGATACAGAGAACCCCATCAAAATCAACAAAAACAGATCCACACCAAGATATATTGTAAATTGACAAAATATAGTGAAAAGAAAAAAAAAAATTCTTATAGGCAGCAAGACAAAAGACAGTAACATACAAGGGAAAACCCATAACGCTATCAGGAGATTTTTCAGCAGAAACTTTGCAAGAAGCCAGAAGGGAGTGGCATGATATATTCGAAGTCTTGAATGGGAAAAATCTGCACCCAAGAATACTCTATCCATCAAGGCTATCATTCAGAATAGAAAGAGAAATAAAGAGTTTCCCAGACAAAAACTAAACAACTTCATGACCACTAAACCAACCCTGCAAGAAATATTAAAGGGGACTCTCTGAGTGCAAAGGAGAGACCCAAAGTGACAATATAAAGGTAGGAAACACAAAAGCAGTAAAAATGAATATTTCCATTAAAAAAAGTCAAGGGACTCACAAAATAAATGGATATAAAATATGACAACATATACTAAAATGTGGGGAGGAGAGGAATAAAGAATGGGTTAGAATTTAAATGACCATCAACTTAATGTAGACTGCTACATACAGAAGAGGTTATATACTAACCTAATAGTGACCATATATCAAAAACCAATAATAAACATGCAAATAAAGAAATCCAAATACATCACTAAAGAAAATCAGCAAACTACGAAAGAAAGACAAGAAAAAGAAAATCTACAGAAACCATAAAACAAATAATAAAATGACAATAAATGCATATCTCTCAACAATAACTTTGTGGGGCACCTGGGTGGCTCAGATGGTTAAGCGTCTGCCTTCAGCTCAGGTCATGATCCCAGGGTTCTGGGATCAAGCCCCATGTCTGGCTTTCTGCTCAGTGGGGAGCCTGCTTCTCCCTCTCCCTCTGCTGTTGCCCCTGCTTGTGCTCTCTTGCTCTGTCAAATAAATAAATAAAATCTTAAAAAAACCCAATAACTTTGGATGTAAATGGATAATTAAATGCTCCAATCAAAAGATACAGGGTGACAAAATGTATAAAAACACAAGACCCAACTATATGTTGTCTATAAGAAACTCATTTTAGACCTCAAACACCTGCAGATTGAGAGGGGCTGGAGTAACAATTGCCATGCAGATGGATGTCAAAAGAAAGTTGGAGTAGCAGTAGTTACATTGGACAAAATAGAATTTAAAAGAAAAACTGTTAAGAAGAGGCAAAGAAGGACACTATACAATAATGAAGAGGAAAATCCAACAAGATATAATTGCAAATATTTATGCATCCAAATTGGAAGCAGCCAAACACATAAAACAGTTCATGGCATGGGCACCTGGGTGGCTCAGTTGGTTAAGCGTCTGCCTTCGGCTCAGGTCATGATCCCAGGGTCCTGGGATCGAGCCCCGCATCGGGCTCCCTGCTCAGCGGGAAGCCTACTTCTCCCTCTCCCACTCCTCCTGCTTGTGTTCCTGCTCTCACTGTCTCTGTCTCTGTCAAATAAATAAATAAAATCTTTTCAAAAAAGTTAATGACAAACATAAAGGAACTAATTGATAATAATATAATAATTGTAGAGGACTTTAATACCCCACTTAATTCAATGGACAGATCTAAACAGAAAATCAACAAGGAAATAATGGCTTTGAAAGACACAGTGAACTAGATGGATTTAACAGATATATTCAGAACATTCCATCCTAAAACAGCAAAATTCTTTTCAAGTGCATATGGAACATTTTCCAGAATAGATCACATATTAACCTGTAAAACAAGCCTCATCAAATTAAAGGAGATCAAAGTCATACCATGCATCTTTTCTTTCTTTTGTTTAATTTTTATTATGTTATGTTAGTCACCATACATCATTGGTTTTTGATGTGGTGATCCACGATCCATTGTTTTCGTATAACACCCAGTGCTCTGTGCATTACATGCCCTCCTTAATACCCATCACCGGGCTAACACATCCCCCCTCCCCCCTCCCCTCTAAAACCCTGTTTGTTTCTCAGAGTCCATAATTTCTCATGGTTCATCTCTCCCTCCAATTCCGCCTCCTCATTTTTCCCTTCCTTCTCCTAATGTCCTCCATGTTATTCCTTATGTTCCACAAGTAAGTGAAACCATATGATAATTGACTTTCTCTGCTTGACTTATTTCACTTAGCATAATCTTCTCCAGTCCCATCCATGTTGATGTAAAAGTTGGGTATTCATCTTTTCTGATGGCTGAGTAATATTCCATTGTATATATGGACCACATCTTCTTTATCCATTCATCTGTTGAAGGGCATCTCGGCTCTTTCCACAGTTTGGCTATTGCGGACATTGCTGCTATGAACATTGGGGTGCATATGGCCCTTCTTTTCACTACATCTGTGTCTTTGGGGCAAATACCCAGGAGTGCAATTGCTGGGTCATAGGGTAGCTCTATTTTTAAATTTTTGAGGAACCTCCACACTGTTTTCCAAAGTGGCTGTACCAACTTGCATTCCCACCAACAGTGTAAGAGGGTTCCCCTTTCTCCACAACCTCTCCAACATTTGTTGTTTCTTTCCTGTCCATTTTTGCCATTCTAACTGGTGTAAGGTGGTATCTCAATGTGGTTTTGATTTGCATTTCCCTGATGGTTAATGATGATGAACATTTTTTCATGTGTCTGTTAGCCATTTGTATGTCTTCTTCAGAGAAGTGTCTGTTCATCTCTTCTGCCCACTTTTTGACTTGATTATTTGTTTTTTGGGTGTTGAGTTTGAGAAGTTCTTTATAGATCTTGCATACCAGCCCTTTATCTGTAGTGTCATTTGCAAATATTTTCTCCCATTCTGTGGGTTGCCTCTTTGTTTTGTTGACTGTTTCCTTTGCTGGGCAGAAGCTTTTTATCTTGATGAAGTCCCAAAAGTTCATTTTTGCTTTTGTTTCATTAGCTTTTGGAGATGTATCTTGAAAGAAGTTGCTGTGGCCGATGTCAAAGAGGTTACTGCCTATGTTCTCCTCTAGGATTTGGATGGATTCCTGTCTCACATTGAAGTCTTTCATTCATTTTGAGTTTATCTTTGTGAATGTTGTTAGAGAATGGTCGAGTTTCATTCTTCTGCATGTGGCTGTCCAATTTTCCCAGCACCACTGATTGAAGAGACTGTCTTTTTTCCATTGCATGTTTTTTCCTGCTTTGTCAAAGATTATTTGACCATAGAGTTGAGGGTCCATATCTGGGCTCTCTGTTCTGTTCCATTGGTCTGTATGTCTGTTTTTGTGCCAGTACCATGCTGTCTTGGTGATCACAGCTTTGTAATCTGGCTTGAAATCGGGCAACGTGATGCCCCCAGCTTTGTTTTTCTTTTTCAACATCTCCTTGGTGATTCGGGGTCTTTTCTGATTCCATACAAATTTTAGGATTGTTTGTTCCAGCACTTTGAAAAATGTCATTGGAATTTTGATTGGGATGGCACTGAAGGTATAGATTGCTCTGGGTAGCATAGACATTTTAACAATGTTTATTCTTCTGATCCATGAACATGGAATATTTTTCCATCTTTTTGTGTCTTCTTCAGTTTCTTTCATGAGTGTTTTGTAGTTCCTAGAGTATAGATCCTTTGCCTCTTTGGTTAGGTTTATTCCAAGGTATCTTATGGTTTTTGGTGCTATTGTAAATGGAATTGTTTCTCTAATTTCTTTTTCTACAGTTGTGTTGTTAGTGTATAAGAAAGCAACTGACTTCTGTGCATTGATTTTGTATCCTGCCACATTACTGAATTGCTGGAGGAGTTCTAGTAATTTGGGGGTGGAGTCTTTTGGGTTTTCCACATAAAGTATCATGTCGTCTGCGAAAAGAGAGAGTTTGACTTCTTCTTTGCCAATTTGAATACCTTTTATTTCTTTTTGTTGTCTGATTGCTGTTGCTAGGACTTCTAGTACTATGTTGAACAATAGTGGCGAGAGTGGGCATCCTTGACATGTTCCTGATTTTAAGGGAAAGGCTCTCAGCTTTTCCCCATTGAGGATGATATTCACTGTGGGTTTTTCATAAATGGATTTTATGAGCTTGAGGAATGTTCCCTCTTTCCCTATACTCTGGAGAGTTTTAATCAGGAAAGGATGTTGTATTTTGTCAAATGCTTTTTCTGCATCAATTGAGAGGGCCATATGGTTCTTCTCCCTCCTCTTATTAATGTGTTCTATCACATTGATTGATTTGCAAATGTTGAACCACCCTTGCATCCCGGGGATAAATCCCACTTGGTCGTGGTGGATGATCCTTTTAATGTATTGTTGGATCCTATTAGCTAGGATTTTGTTGAGGATTTTGGAATCCATATTCATCAGGGATATCAGTCTGAAATTCTCCTTTTTGATGGGGTCTTTGCCTGGTTTGGGGATTAAGGTAATGCTGGCCTCATAGAATGAGTTTGGAAGTTTTCCTTCTGTTTCTATTTTTTGAAACAGCTTCAGGAGAATAGGTATTATTTCTTCTTTGAATGTTTGGTAGAATTCCCCAGGGAATCCATCAGGCCCTGGACTCTTGTTTTTTGGGAGGTTTTTGATCACTGCTTCAATCTCGTTACTGGTTATTGGCCTATTCAGATTGTCAATTTCTTCCTGTTTCAGTCTTGGCAGCTTATAGGTTTCCAGGAAGGCCTCCATTTCATCCAGATTGCTCAGTTTATTGGCATATAGTTGTTGATAATAATTTCTAATAATTGTTTCTATTTCCTTGGTGTTAGTCGTGATCTCTCCCCTTTCATTCATAATTTTATTAATTTGGGTCCTTTCTCTTTTCTTTTGGATAAGTCTGGCCAGTGGTTTATCGATCTTATTAATTCTTTCAAAGAACCAACTTCTAGTTTCGTTGATCTGATCTACTGTGTTTCTGGTTTCTAATTCATTGATTTCTGCTCTAATTTTAATTATTTCTCTTCTAGTGCGTGGCTTAGGTGTCATTTGTTGCTTTTTCTCTAGTTCTTTAAGGTGTAGAGTTAGTTGGTGAATTCGGGATTTTTCTATTTTTTTGAGTGAGGCTTGGATGGCTATGTATTTCCCCCTTAGGACCGCCTTTGCAGTATCCCATAGGTTTTGGACCGATGTGCTTTCGTTCTCATTGATTTCCATGAATTGTTTAAGTTCTTCTTTGATTTCTTGGTTGACCCAAACATTCTTGAGCAGAGTGGTCTTTAGCTTCCAAGTGTTTGAATTTCTGCCAAATTTTTTCTTGTGATTGAGTTCCAGCTTTAGAGCATTGTGGCCTGAGAATATGCAGGGAATAATCTCAGTCTTCTGGTATCAGTTGAGACCTGATTTGTGACCCAGTATTCGGTCTATTCTGGAGAAAGTTCCATGTGCACTCGAGAAGAATGAGTATTCTGTTGTTTTAGGGTGGAATGTTCTGTCAATATCTATGAGGTCCATCTGGTCCAATGTATCATTCAAAACTCTTGTTTCCTTGTTGATTTTCTGCTTAGATGATCTGTCCATTGCTGAGAGTGGAGTATTGAGGTCTCCTACAATTAACGTATTGTTATCAATATGACTCTTTATTTTGGTTAACAGTTGGCTTATGTAGATGGCTGCTCCCGTGTTGGGGGCATAGATATTTACAATTATTAGATCTTCTTGTTGGATAGACCCTTTAAGAATGATATAGTGTCCTTCTGTGTCTCTTATTACAGACTTTAGTTTAAAATCTAATTTGTCTGATATAAGAATTGCTACCCCAGCTTTCTTTTGAGGTCCACTGGCATGGAAAATGGATCTCCATCCCTTCACTTTCAGTCTGGATGTATCTTTAGGTTCAAAATGAGTCTCTTGTAGACAGCATATGGATGGGTTCTGTCTTTTTATCCAATCTGCAACCCTGTGCAGTTTTATGGGAGTGTTTAGGCCATTCACGTTGAGTGATTATTGAAAGATATGAATTAATTGTCATCATGTTGCCTGTGAAGATGTTTTTTTATAGATTGTCCCTGTAAATTTCTGTTGTATATCACTCTTGGGGTCTTTCTCTTTTTATAGAATCCCCCTTAATATTTCTTGCAGGGCCAGCTTAGTGGTCACATATTCTTTCAGCTTCTGCCGGTCGTGGAAGCTCTGCATCTCTCCATCCATTCTAAATGACAGCCTTGCCGGATAAAGTATTCTTGGCTGCATATTCTTCTCATTTAGTGCCCTGAATATGTCTTGCCAGGCCTTTCTGGCTTGCCAGGTCTCTGTGGATAGGTCTGACGTTATTATGATGTTCCTCCCTCTGTATGTAAGGAATCTCTTCCCCCTAACTGTCCTTAATATGGTTTCCTTGGTTCTAAGATACGCAAGTTTTACTATTATATGCCGGGGTGTTGGCCTGTTTTCCTTGATCTTGGGAGGGGTTCTCTCTGCCTCTAGGATGCGAATGTTTGTTTCATTCCCCAGATTAGGGAAGTTCTCAGCTACGATTTGCTCAAATACATCTTCTAACCCTCTCTCTCTCTCTCTCCACTCCCTCCGGGATTCCAATTATTCTGACATTGGAACGCTTCATGGTGTCACTTATTTCTCTGATTCTATTTTCATGGATTCTGAGTTGTTTTTCCCTGGCCTCCTCTTTTCCTTTTTCATCTATTATATTGTCTTCCAGGTCGCTTATTCTCTCTTCTGCCTCAGTTACCCTAGCTGTTAGATTATCTAGATTGGATTGGATCTCATTGATAGCATTTTTAAGTTCTGCCAATTCACCTTTTATTTCTGCCCTTAGAGACTCTATGTTGCTATTAATTGATTTCTCCATTCTAGCCATTGTCTTCACAATTGCTAGCCTGAATTCCATCTCTGACATCTTGGTTATATCTGCATCCATTTGTAAATCTGCAGCATAAGTCATAATCTCTGAGTCTTTTCTATTTTGGGGTCTCCTCCTCCTAGTCATTCTGTTGATGGGTGTTTGAGGGAATGTATAGAGTCCAAATTATTGACCAGAACCCAAGCAAGATGCACCTGTTTTCTTGGGACCTTAGGGTTGCTGGCCTCTTGTTTTCCCAGCCTGTCTTCTGCGGGAGGGGCCTGCCATGCTGTTACTCAGGCAACCCTGTTTGGGCGGAGTTGTCCTGCACCCCTGTGGTGTGGGATGGGCTCAGCGAGAATCAGTTTTGGGGGCTTTTGTTCTCTGGCGGCTTTCCCGGGTGGCTTTCCGCGTCTCTTCTGCGAGTCAGAGCAGAAGAGACCATTTCCAACCCTCTGCCTCAGAGCAGAGAGATTGCAGTCTGTTCTTCAGTGAGCTCTCCGGGCCACACCATCTCCATTTCTGTCCGTGCTGCTATAAACTGCAGCAGCCTGGGTTGTGTGCCCCTCCACAGCACTCCCAATCCTGCCTCCAGGTCGGGGCACACCTCTGCCCTTTGTGCTTCTAAAACCGCCAGCCGCTCCCAGTTTGTGCGTGCAACCCCGCCGCTCCAGGTTACCGCCCCAGGGGCTGCAGTTCGCAGGCGCAACCCCGTCGCTCTGGGTTTCCACCCTGGGGGCTGCCCTAAAGTCCTTTGCCCGCCACTACTGGTCTGCGAGTCTGCGCCCCGTCCACAGCGCGCGAGGCTGTTGCTCACTGGCAGTGTAGGATCCCCACAGCCAGGCACCTTCCTGCTGCTGTTTAGCCTCCAATATCTGCCCGCGCCATCATGGCTCCCCACTTCGTACCTCAAAACCAACTGCCTACGATATTCTGTTTGTAGAGATCCAGATCTTCTTACACCTCAGGCTGGTTTCGTGGGTGCTCAGAGTGGTCTGGTGGATATCCAGCTCAATTCCAGGGACCAGTTGAAATAGGGTCCCCTACTCCTCCACCATCTTTCCCCCTCCCCATGCATCTTTTCTAACCACAATACTAGAAGTCAACCAAAAGAAAAAATCTGGGTAGTCCACAAATACATGGAGATTAAATAACACGCTACTTAACAACAAATGGGACAACCAAGAAATTGAAGAATAAAAAAGTACATGGACACAAATGAAAATGAAAACACAATAGTCCAAAACATCTGGGATACAGCAAAAGCAGTAGTAAAAGGAAAGTTTATAGCAATATAGGCCTATGTCAAGAAGCAAGAAAAATCCTAAACAACCTAATCTTACACCTCTTTATTTAGCTCTGAAGGAGCTAAATAAAGAATAAACAAAGCTCAAAACCAGCAGAAGGAAGAAATAGCAGAAATCAATGATACAGAAAATGAAAAAAAAAAAAAAAAAAAAAAAAAACAGAACAGATAAATGAAACCAGGAGCTAGATTTTTGGAAAAAAATAAATTAATGAATCTCTAGCCAGACTTATCAAAAAGAAAAAGGATTCAAAATCACAAATGAGAGAGGAGAAATAACACCACCACAGAAATGCAAACAATTATAAGAGAATATTATGAAAAACTATATGCCAACAAATTGGACAACCTAGAAGAAATGGATACATTCTTAGGAACATATAAGCTACCAAAACTGAAGAGGAAATAGAAAAGTTGAACAGACCAGTAACCAGCAAAGAAACTAAATCAGTAATCAAAAAACTCCCAATAAACAAAAGCTCAGGACCAGATGGCTTCACAGGTGAATCTATCAAATATTTAAAGAAGAGTTAATACCAATTCTTCTCAAACTATTCCAAAAAAATAGAAAAGGAAGAAAAACTTCCAAATTCATTATATGAGGCCAGCATCACTCTTTTACCAAAGCCAGATAAGGACACCACTAAAAAAAGAGAACTACAGGCCAATATTCCTGATGACCACAGATGCAAAAATTCTCAATACTAGCAAACGAAATCCAATAATATATTTAAAAAAAATCATTCACCATGATCAAGTGGGATTTATTCCTGGGTTTCAAAGGTAGTTCAATATTCGTAAATCCCGCATGATATATCACATCAACAGGAGAAATGATAAAAGCCGTATGATCATTTCAACAGATGCAGAAAAAGCATTTGACAAAGTACAACATCATTCTTGATTAAAAACCCTCAATAAGGGCGCCTGGGTGGCTCAGTTGGTTAAGCGACTGCCTTCGGCTCAGGTCATGATCCTGGAGTCCCAGGATCGAGTCCCGCATCGGGCTCCCTGCTCGGCAGGTAGTCTGCTTCTCCCTCTGACCCTCCTCCCTCTCATGCTCTCTGTCTCTCATTCTTTCTCTCTCAAATAAATAAATAAAATCTTAAAAAAAAAAAAAACCCTCAATAAAATAGGCTTAGAGAAAACATCCCTCAACATAATAAAGTCCATCTATGAAAAACTCACAGCTAACATCATCCTCAATGGGGGAAAACTGAGAACTTTTCCCCTAAGGTCAGGAATAAAACAAGGATGTCTACTCTTATTCAACAAAGTACTAGAAGTCCTAGCCTCAGCAATCAGACAACAAAAAGAAAGAAAAGGAATCAAAATTGGTAAAGAAGTTAAACTTTCACTATTTAAAGAAATAAAAGGAATCAAAATTGGTAAAGAAGTAAAAGTTTCACTATTTAAAGATGACATGGGGGCACCTGGGTGGCTCAGTTATTGGGCATCTACCTTCAGCTCAGATCATGATCCCAGGGTCCTGGGATTGAGCCCCATATCAGGCTCCCTGCTCAGTGGGAAGCCTGCTTCTCCCTCTCCCACTCCCCCTGCTTGTGTTCCTGCTCTCGCTGTCTCTCTCTCTGTCAAATAAATAAATATTAAAAAAAAATAAAGATGCCATGATACTCTATAGAGAAAACCCTAAAGACTATACCAAAAACTGCTAGAACTGATAAACAAATACAGTAAAATCAATGTACTTGTCAATAAACAAACACAGATACAAAATCAATGTACAGAAACTGGTTGTATTTCTACATACCAATAATGAAGCAGCAGAAAGAGAAATTAAGAAAACAATTCCATTTACAACTGCCCTCAAAATAATAAGATACCTAGGAATAAACCTAACCAAAGTGGAACCTAACGAAAGTGGTGAAAGACCTATACTCTGAAAACTATGTAACACTGATGAAAGACATTGAAGATGACACAAAGAAATTCAAAGACATTCCATGTTCATGTATTAGAAGAACCAATATTGTTAAAATGTCTATACTACCCAAAGCAATCTACACTTTACTGTAATCCTCAAAATGCCAACAGCATTTTTCTCAGAACTAGAAAAAAACAATTCTAAAATTTGTATGGAACCACAAAAGACTCCAAATAGCCAAAGCCATCTTGAAAAAGAAAAGCAAATCTGGAGGCATCACAATTCCAGACTTCAAGTTATATTACTAAGTTATAGTTATCAAAATGGTATGGTACTGGCAGAAAGCCAGACACATAGATAAATAGAACAGAATAGAAAATCCAGAAACAAATGCACAACTATATGGTCAATTAATCTTTGACAAAGTAGGAAAGAATATCCAATAGAAAAAACAGTCTCTTCAAATGGTATTGGGAAACCTGGACAGCTACATGAAAAAGCATAAAAGTGGACCACTTACACCATACACAAAAGTAAATTCAAAATGGATTAAAGATCTAAATGTGAGATCTGAACCTATAAAAATCCTAGGAAAGAATACAGACTGTAAGCTCTTTGACATCAGCCATGGCAACTTTTTTCTAGATAGATCTCCTGAGGCAAGGGTAACAAAAACAAAAAAAAAACTATTGGGACTACATCAAAATAATAATAATAATATAAAAAAACCCTTCTGCACAGCAAAGGAAACAATCAGCAAAGCTAAAAGGCAACTTACAGAATGGCAGAAGATATTTGCAAATGAAATATCTGATAAATGGTTAGTATCCAAAATATATAAAGAACCTATAAAACCCAACACCCAAAAACCAAATAACCCAATTAAAAAATGGGCAGAAGACATGAACAGACATTTCTCCAAAGAAGACATAAAAATGAATATAAACATGTCTTATCCAAAGAAGACACATGAAGAGATGCTCATCATCACTTATCATCAGGGAAATGCAAATCAAAACTACAATAAGATATCACCTCACCCCTGTCAGAATGGCTAAATTCAACAACAGGAAACAACAGGTGTTGCAAAAATGGAGGAAAAACAAACCCTCCTGCATTGTTGGTGGGAATGCAAACTGGTGAAGCCACTGTAGAAAACAGTGTGGAAGTTCCTCAAAATGTTAAAAATAGGACTACCCTATGATCCAACAACTGCATTACTGGGTATTTACTCAAAGAATGCAAAAACACTAGTTCAAAGGGATACACGCACCCAGTGTTTATAGCAGCATTATTTACAATAGCCAAGATGTGAAGTAGCCCAAGGGTCCATTGACTGATGAATGGATAAAGAAGAATGGAATATTATTCAGCCATAAAAAAGAATGAAATCTTGCCACGGATGGAGCTAGAGAGTATAATGCTAAGTGAAGTCAGTCAGTCAGAGAAAGACAAATACTGTATGACTTAACTCATGTGAAATTTAAGAAACAAAATAAATGAGCAATGGGGAAAAAAGAGAGAGAAAGAGAGAGGCAAACTGAGGAAAAGACTCAACTACAGATAAAAAAACTGAAGGTTATCAGAGGGCAGGTTGGTAGGGTGACTGGTGAAATAGGTAAAGGGGATTAAGAGTACACTTATCACCATGAGCACTGGGTGATGTATGGAGTTGTTAATCTCTATATTATACACCTGGAACTAATATAACACTTGGAAAATTTATAAATAAATAAAAATAAAATACAAATATAAAAAATTTATATATACTTTATATATAAATTTCAATATAAATAATATCTCCCATTTTATGCTAGTGACTAGTCCTTGGTATAAATGAGTTCACCATTAAAGAAATTTTATTGCAAAAGGAACTGAGAGCATGTATGAGTGCAAGATTAAGTGTCAGAGTAGGAACCATACAAAAAAATAGATTATAATCAATAAATTAAATATCTCAAGACATGTCTGAACTTGACCCTCTGAGGTCGAGGTTCGCCCATCACATAACTCAAAGAATGTGTTATAGGATCAAGGCAAGAAGGCTTATTGTCAAAAACACTGCCAGAAACAGGTCAGGAATTAAGAGACAAATTAAAGACATGTTATGGATGGAAGTATAATTGGCTTAAAAAAGAAACCACAATTCATAGGAAACTAGGAACTGCTGGACCCTTTGGGAAGTCACAAAAAAGGAAAGGGTCAAGTAAGAGAACAGTCAGAAACAGATCAACAGAAGAAGGCCTCGGGGTTTCGATCTTGACTGAGATAAATCTCAAACACAGTGAGCTCTTCTCCTAGCTTTCTTCTAAGTAAGTCTGTAATGATGGCAAACTGACTCATCTCTTGACTTGGCTGTGAGTGACTCTAGTGACAAATGAGTGACTTAGGAATGCCCATTCTCCTATCAACAGCAAATGGGCTGTTATGCAGATGGTGCAGAATTAATTTAGAAGTTAGGTCCAATTTAGAATGTACTGGAGTTGTACTTTAAAATAAACCAAGACCAGTAAACCCTGCTAATACATTTCTATAAATAGATCCAGTGTGGGGGCCTCACTTGTGGGTCCTATGGTACCCAAATGGGTAAAAAGGCAGTTAATATCCTAGAACATTTAGTTTGAGATGATATACTCTTCACTTTACCAAAGCATCTGTCTATATGTAAATATTATCGTGATTTTGTCTGTCAGAGCTTCAAAGAAGCAATTTAAATCTCTGAGCAATCCAAATCCCTGTGGAGTGTAAAGATTTCTTTTTCTTGACAAACACTAAAGTCCTTTTTCATTAATGCAGCCATGGAAAGAAACAGTGACAGAATAGTTGCTACAGGGTAATGCCCTGAAAGAGATGAATTTCTGTTTAAGGCAAAAAGTCTGAAAACATAAAGCTCTCTGTGGTGAGTACCATAGAAATGTGGGAAGCATTTATACACGATTGATCTTGCCTCACCATCACCTGGATTTGTGAATGGCTTCTTCAGTGCTTCCTGGTAACAATATTGAATATGAAGTGTTCAGCTCAGCACTAACAGAAGGTGACCTGGACTAGATCCAGGGCCCTGGCTGAGCCTGTGATGAGCAACCAGGAGCAGGTTGAATGAAGGACCAAGGACTTGCAGGTTATCAGACAGAATAATGAACAGAAGTGGGACAATAGCAAGCAAAATGAGGGTACCAGGAGGATGCAGCCAACAGTAGGGCAGAGCTGTGGAAGGTTGAACAGGAATGCTACATCCTGACATGTGAGGCACTGACTGGGAATGACCAGGCTCCCTTCAAAGTAAAAGCTGATTAACTTCCAATGCTTCCTTGCCTTGAATGAAATGTGTTATTGTGGGCCAGCTATGTCCCAGGAACTAGTCTTGCCCTGGAAATGCTGCGAAGAACAAAATCAACATGGTCTCTGGGTTCATGAAGCTTGGAGTCTAGGACATGACATAGCTATTAACCATGTCATTATACATACATATGCAACATATATATGTATCTTTTCAATATTGCATTTTTGGAGGGGACTCCAGTTTTTTAATTTTTTTTCCCCTTTTACTCAAAACAAAGTAGAAAAAATAATATAGGATTAACCCACAAAAGTAGTTAATTGGTAAACATGTACACACACACACGAAATCCAGATGAGATGACAGGCTTATTTGCAATGAGGAATCATATACAAATTGAAGTAGTTTAGGTTTTCATATGAAACAGTGTAAAAAAAAAACTAAACGTGCTACATGGGTGTCATTGTTTGCAGCAATATGGAAGAGGAGAAAACAATCCTTACTCAGAGACAGAGGGATCACAAGGTCCAGGTTTTACAGCAGCAATGCAGTAAGTTCACAAGACTCTACCAAAGCTAATTTAACTGAGTCTGAGAACTGTTCCCAAATATGGCACATTTTTGGCCCTCACAAGTTCATTCCTACAGAGTTCAACTATTTTAAATTTCTAGCAACTAAGAGGGAAAATGATTCTGAGAAGACTTCCAAGGAGCTAGACAGTCTCTGTAGACCAAAGACTAAATAGTTGGCTTTCACCAACAGCCCTTGTGCTCTTCAGAGAAATAACTAGAAAAAAGCCAGATGCCTGGGTCATCACCACCTCCTATAAGTAATATGCTACCTACATCTGTATGTAACACATGTACTTATGCAGTCAAATGCTCTACCCCTGAGCTATACCCCCACACATGTACGTATGAAACATCATGTTGTCAAGTGGCACAGAGAAGTGGTGCATGCTATAAGAAAGCACACACTAGGGATTTCCACCTCATGTGGAAGGTGAGAAAAGGCTCCCCGAGGAAGGACCATTTGAGCTAGAACTAGACATCAGAACAGATACCTGGGACGAATGGCAATGGCCTGCAGAGCGAGGGAACCCTGGGAACTGAGGGAAGGCTGGGTGCTGACAGGCAGCCGGCAGGTGACATGTGAGGAGGCTGCCCAGACAGTGAGAGACCAGAGGACAGCAGGGCCCAGAGGCTGTGGGGAGGATGTGGGTCATTATCCTAAAAGCACTAAGGAGCATTTAGAATGTCTTTTTTTTTTAAATTTTTTATTTATTCATTTGAGAGATACAGAGACAGAGACAGAGAAAGCACAAGCAGGGGGAGAGGCAGACGGAGAGGGAGAAGCAGACTCCTGCTGAGCTGGGAGCCTGACATGGGGCTCGATCCCAGGACCTGGAGATCATGACCTGACCCAAAGGCAGATGCTTAAGCATCTGAGCCACCCAGGTACCCCCATTTAGAGTGTCTTAAGTGAGGTGATTACATATTCAATTTTCCTTTGTAAAAAGGCCATCTTGGAGTAAATACATTATCAACCTAAAGGTTTCCCACATACAACTACAGCATAGAAAACATGGTAGTCCTAGGAGAATGGCAGTCCCTAGGACTGTGCACAGCTTGAGGAGCCATATGTGTGAGCTCTGGCAATACAGTGAAAACATGAGGAAATGTTTAAGGCCAGAACAGGACTTTTTAATAATGGTTTATTTTCATCCATCCAGTAGGGATTACCACTTGGCAGGCCTCCTGCACTGGAGCTAATCCCTCCCTGGTTCTGTTTATTGAGACAGAAGCTGAGTTGAACCCCCAACTGAGTACAAGACTAATTGCCCGTATTATATAAAGAAGCTTTTTGCTACGAAAAGCAAAACATGCCAATGGTTGATCGAGTATATGCTCGATGTGCCTACGACTGGGAAGCCATTGTGTCTCTTAGAAAAGTGGTTTAGATTTCTTGGTTGCCTGTACACAAAGGCTTTTTGCTCAGTTCCATGTCAAAAATTGCCTCAGAAAGTTCCTTCATCTGGCAGCAGAAAAAATTATGCCCACTCAGCAGGGGACATTCCATTCTTCATGGAGGCCTTTTACAAGTATTAATGGTCTTTTGTAGGACATCTGGGAAGCACAGGAGCCAGACTATATTCTGGTAGGATTTCTACAGTAAAGCACTGCCTAATTCTTTCCTGTGCTGCTTCTTTCTGTGGTTCTCCAATTTACAATTAGTAATGGCTGAGAAATTGGACCAGTTTGCTCTATCTTTCCGCCCTCCCCAATCAACTGTATTTACTGAAATACACCTAAATGTATTTATTGCTTTCATTCTGATCAATATGAAGAGTCTTTATTCAACTATCCACCTATGTATGTACTAGGCACTCTACACTGAGAATTACATAGACCTTGGTTCTATTCTTTATCTAAAACAGTTAAAGACATTGTCATATAGATACCAAAAACTAAATATGTATAACTTATTTACATTATAGATATAATTTAACTGTTAAGGGTATAGCAAGGACAACGCTATGTTCCCAAAACCAGTTAATTTCCCTCCTGAGGATCCTGAAAGATTACATTTCCTGGTCTTCCCTGCAGATACGTGGGAGCCATGTACCCAGTTTCTAGTCAATGCAATGAAGGTGGAAATTATATGATAATTCCTGACTTGGCCATGAACATCCCTATGGAAGATTTCATGGTCCCCTTTTTCCTTCACAAAGTAAACTTGTGGCCATGCATAAAGAAGGAGGCATACAAAGTGGAGAGGGCCTGTATTCCTGAGTCACTACTTGGAGGAGAGGCATGAATGAGTGCTGATGTCCAGGAACATCCACATTGGACTTCGTATGCATGAGAGAGAAATCTTTCTTCTGCTGAGATTTGGGTGTTGTCACCGAGGACAGCCAATCCTGATAGAACATATTGACATTATTAGATTAGATCTAAACCTTATTAAAAGAAAACTGAACTGTTACAGTGTGTGGCAGTGTGGGGTTACTGCTTTGATTACTGAGTATCATTTGTCTAGCACTAAATACCCAGTATAAAAACTCTTGTGTAACCAAGAGGCAAATGAGTAAACTGTGGTATATTCAAACAATGGAATATTATTCAGCACTGACAAGAAATGAGCTATCAAGCCATGAAAAGACATGGAGGAAACTTAAAGGCCTATTACTAAGTGAAGGAAGCCAATCTGAAAAAAACTAAAGACTGTAGAATTCCAATGATACAGTGTTCTGAAAAAGGCAAAATTATGTAATCAGTAAAATGTTCAGTAGTTGCCAGGGGTTGGAGGTGGTGGAGAGGGATTAATAGGCAGAGCACAGAAGATTTCCAGGGTGGTGAGTATATTCTGTACAATATCATAATTAGAGATATACGTCATTATTCATTTGTCCAAACTCATAGAATATACATCACTGAGAGAGAACTCTAATATAAACTGTGGATGATTTTGATGCATCAGTGTAGGTTTATCAATTGTCACATAGGTACCACTCTGGTGGGGGGTGTTGATAATAGGGAAGGGTATTTACGTATAAGGGCAAGGAGTATATAGAAGTCTCTGTAACTTCCCTTCTATTTTGCTGTGAACCTAAAACTGCTCTAAAAATAGTCTTAATAATAAAAAATTTTTGTAAATAAAATAGAAAACCAAAAAGATGTTTATATGAGAAATCATGTTTGGCTAGTTTCAATACAATGCTATCTAAAAGATATTGCCAGCTGTTTATTTGTATCTTCTGCTAAAATAACATATGAATACCTCCCAAGCGTGTAAGCTCGCGTAACTAGAATCAAAATAGAACCTATTGAGAAGCATGAAGAATCTGGAGGATGAGTTGGTTGTAGGGAAAGGATTATGATTTCTGCTTTATCTCGGAAACATATGAGATACACATTGAGACACACTTCCATTTCCCATTTAATCACACTCCTGGTATCCACACCAGGATGCTAACACAAAGTAAGATAAAACACAGGCTTTAATTATTAATAGGATTCTACTGGTACAGAAACAGGTGGTAAAATAATAAGTTTTATGTTATTTGCCCAAGTATTTTAGGAGTAGAAGGTAAGATTATGTTGACAAGTAAATTGTATGCTGAAGTTGTTGCGAGTTCCTTTCTCTGTGTATGTCCTAATATATAAAATGTTCACATGTGAGGCATGCCAGCACCTAAAGCAACTGGGAAGTGACAGAAGCTGGGGAAGGAGCCTGAAAAACACAGCCTAATACAATAGCTGCCCGTAACTATACAGCCAAATGATTCATAGTACAAAAGGTAAGCTTAGCCCTAGTTGAAGCTATTTCTGAGATCTAAGGGTGTCCAGCTGTGAACTGGGGCAGGAATAGAAAAGAAAGTTACTGTGTCAGCTTATACTCAAAACAAGTGGGCATCAGCATCATTTTTTTTTAAAGATTTTATTTATTTATTTGAGACAGAGAGAATGAGAGAGAGAGAGAGCACATGAGAGGGGGGAGGGTCAGAGGGAGAAGCAGGTTCCCTGCTCGGCAGGGAGCCCGATGCGGGACTCGATCCTGGGACTCCAGGATCATGACCTGAGCCGAAGGCAGTCACTTAACCAACTGAGCCACCCAGGCGCCCGGGCATCAGCATCATTTTGACTATGACAGAAATACAGCCCATGGACTGGAGTCCAGGGAGAATGGAGAAGGTAATGGTATTGGTGGGAAGAATATAAAGGAAGCAGGGTCTAGCTACTGGGTGGGAAGTTTAAGGCAGATAAACAGATTTGGAGCAGGGTTCAAGTCAAGATTGACAGGAGAAGTACTGAAATCTTGGGCATTGAAAACTAAGGCATAATATCATGAGGATGAACTGTCCCAAGTGGTACTTCCATTATTGACAATAAACATAAAAATAACACCTGCTATCTATTGGTTAGTGTGTACATTATTACATTATCACTGGTACATTATCTCTATTTTTAGACATGAGGAAAGGAACATATTGGAAGATTTAATAACTTGGGCAAAGTCATACAGTTAGTAAAAGCAGAGGCGGAACTTGGGTGCAGGCTTTTTGACTCCCCACACCTGTGCTCTTGGGTACAAATACTAGTCTGTATCCAATACTACTAGGGGTTCAGTTCTCTGACAAACTCTGTCCTGCTCAGGATTTGATGAGAAACTAGGTGTCCTGAATCAACTGCCAAGACATCAGAGACTTTAACTTCAAAAGACTCAGGAACATTCTTTCTTCCATACCACCTAAGTCCAGTGTCTTCCATTCAGCAGGTAAATATTCATTGTTCATTTTTTTTACTGCTTTTAAATACAAGTTAGGAAGATTAAGGAGAGAAAATACAACAAAACCTCCTCCTCTGCTGTGACAGGACATAGATTTATGCTGCTAAGGAGAAAGGAATTTTCTTCTCCACAGTGTCAAAAGGCATTTGACATACATTTTCTTATAAATCATGAACCTTCAAGATTCACCTGTATTTACCATCTGTGCAATTCTGAACAGTTGACCAATTAGGTCAATTGACCCAATTTAATAACTTAATATATACCTGGAGTTAGAAATCCAGTGAGTGGCCAAATGGGTTCAGTTTGTCTTCTCAGGTGTCCTCTATCCCCATGCGTGTCTGGCATATAGTAAAGCACTCAATAAAAGTTGGCTGCTCTTATTGTATTATTATTATGTACAAAGTAATCCATGTCACAGCTACAAAGGTTTTAGATTGAGAACCCTCTATTAAAATACTTCTGTATTTCTAGTGGCCATTAACCAGGACATCATTAGAGACTTGGGAAAAGATTAGCTAATGAGTGGCTCAATTCATTAATAAGACAACTCAGCTGTGCTTTTTCTTCCCTTAATGGCAGATCTTCTTACTCTCCAAGGCACTATTTAAACTATTAAAATAACTAATGAGATAATTACTGTTGTCAGACAAGTCCCAGAATGAGCAGATATCTTTACTAGTAAACGTGGAGTATTTATTCCAGTAGAACGTCCTACATGCTTACTAACATCAAAAGAGAATCAGATAAGAGTAGAGCAGAGACCCAGCTCCCCAACTTCTGGGTCCAAACACCAGAAAGGGTAGAGTAACCTAAAGTTACAAGTTTTTAGTCAGAGGTACGATTAGAGTCATTCCTTTGTGTAAAGACAATTTAAGGCTGAAATTTTCTATGATTTTTAAAATGAGTGAACACAAAGGCCTTAATTGTCAGACTCACACGAAGTATTTATCTTACCTGGCACACACTGTTATTGATGATTAGTAAATAAAATATATATAAAATCAATAGCATGTATAACATCAATACTCAGGGATTCCCAAGCCCATCAGACAGAGCAGATGAGTCCTGTTTCTTCCAGGATGGGTTTTGATTTCTGCGAGGGAACTGTGTGAGGGGTAGGTTAGCAAAAAGCTGCCATTGAGTTTAGGGCCCTCTTAGCTTATTTATCTTCCATATCATGTAGCTCTTTCTGGTTCCAATGTTCATTTGTCAATGCAGCACCTGCCCACGAATTGCAGGTTTATTGACAATAAACAATCTTTTGTAGACAGACCAAGAGTATCTTGTTAAAAGCATTTCCAGATGAGTAACTGGTACATAGCAACCCCTGAGAGGCCCCAATTTAACAGTTCATGTTTGTAAGGGGTTCTGCTTAGGGCCAAGTTTGCTTCTGGTGTTCACAAGGAGGGAGAGATGGTTTAGAGACCTGCTAATAACCCTTTCCTTCCTAAAAACAAAGAGAAGTCAAGAGGAATGGGAAATGCATTTGAAATAGAAACAGCCAGCTGTTATTTTCAGAATATCAAGGGCTATCAAGGGTCAACCATTTAAATTCCAGCCTGTTTGGATGTGAATGCAGCTGAGTATTAAAATCACCATTGTTCCATGCCAAAATGAATCAAAAATAAATTTAAGTAAGTCTTCATGGTAGTTTACTTAAGAAAAAAAGTCACATTTTCCAGTGTAGTCATCTTTTAATCCAACTTAATCGCCTTAGAGCAAAACAATTTCTATAAAATACAGTCAATTATGAATGTTTTGGCATATCAGAAAGCGTATCTACAAAAAAGCATGCCTCAGAAGTGAGTATCAGAAAAGACAGTGTGATTAACCATAGTTCTTTTACAATGAACTCCTTCTATAGTAACTCCCCTTTATTTTACCTATTCATTGAGTAAAATGCATTAATATTACTAAATGCTGCTGTAATCTTAAAAATGATGTCAACCTATAAATATTGGTCTTAATATATGAAAATCTCATAACCAAAACAATATTCGATTCTATTGTAATAATACTTAAGTGCTGGAGGTAAGAAGAAACGGATGTGACTTTTCATATTTGTATTCCACTCACTCTTTGCTGTGTGCTTATGTCCAAGTTATCTTAATGTTAGAGACAGGACTAGAATCAATCTTTTAACTTCTCCACTTTTCTTTCCTAAAGAAGGGGGGAAAACTGACAACCAAGCTGGGGGGTCTATGACATATTGGAAATATGCAATCATACTTTTACAATGGACACATATTTAAATTGACAGTACTCAGTACATACATTTTTTTGGTGAATCAGGAAAATTTGTGTTACCTACTTTGTGCTTTTGAACCTCTTTTTGTATAGGATTCTGGGGAAATATAAAGAATCAACTATATGTTCCATGTTTATACACACGATATTTTCAAAGGCCTAGGATGTTTGTTACTGTATAAAACAAGGATAACCAAAGTCCCTTCTCCATTAGACACCAGGGGTCTGGTGGGGAATTAGATATCTGAAAAGGTAAGTAAGTATAAATAAATCCACAGGATAAATCCTACACTATATTATGGGCAAACACAATAGGAATACAGAGAAGTGAATGCATAATTGTACCCAAAGGAAATTTTCATTGAAGTGTTAAGATTTGAGCTGGTTGGAATTATGCTTAGAGGTTTTCCAAATGTAAGTGGAAGGGTAGGGAATAGCATTATGAAGAAAGAACAAGTGCATGACAGATGTGGAAAGTGCTGGGCAGTCTCGTTCCCTTAAGCTTTCTCTGGCAAGAATTTTGGGAATTTTCCATCCTATCCAGGTGGCCTGCTAGTTCACTTGTTTAAATTGTTCTCATGGATCAGGAGAATCTGCTGGGGAGGCAGTGAAATTTTCATAAGGCAATGGGATGGTGGAAAAAAAGAAAACATCTTTCTCAAACTGGGGATGTTAAAATCAAAGGGGTATAATGAGGTATTAACATATGAAGATTAATTTTGGAGGAGGAACTAAATAAAATGGCTAAATACCTACATAAGGAGTTACATTATCATTATTGCTCTTGTGTTTATGATTGCAGCTGTTTCCCTTTACACCAGTTATTAGTAGCAAAAGTTATAAATAACCTGTTATCGAAGTAGTGGCTATAACTGACTGAAAATGGTATTGCATCTATTGCAATGATGACCCTTCAGACCATCAGGACCCATCAGTTCATCCACTAGCCCTGGCTGCCCAGACACACTTCTCTCTAGGGCTTAAAATCCTGGGAATTCCTTTGCCTACACCACCCTAGGCTGATGTATGTGGCATAATATCTATGCATATTAGTGTAGTAAAAGTGAGCTTTTGACAAACTTTGAGAGCTTATTGTTTTTTTAATCCACTAAATTCACATAGAACAGGGGCAAGAGCTTAAATATTACACTGAACTTAAATATGGTGAGCTCACTGTATTCAAACGGATCTCTAAAACTGATAGGTAGTGAAAGGCCAGAAACAAAATGACAGAGACACAAAGCATAAGGGGTTGAGAAACATAAGGGAATATGGCCCTAGGTGAATAGCTTGGGCAAAGGCTGTGGCTCTCAACCCGCTTTTCTGTGCTTACTTCACAGGAAGGCTGCCTTCACTTAAAAGGCCAGTGACAGATCTACACTATTTAAATGAACATGGGCAGGTCTGCATGTGCATGGGACTTTATATCTGTGTCCTGAAAAGGATCAAAGACCCCAAATTCTCATTCAGATAAGAAAGTTCAGACTCCTGGCCATGTTCATGAAACTTCGCACCCTTGGTTTTCCCATATAATCTAACATAGCTCAGATTCTCCCTTAATCTCTATTTTCTCTCTCTTGAACATTTCCAAAAGTCAAGAGTCAGTCTCCACTGCCTCCTCTTTCAACCTCCCACAGTTCTATACCTTGTGTTAAATCTAAATACTTATCATGAGATGTCATAAGGGATAGCACCTTACCCAAGTAGCCTGTTTATGTTAAACTAGATGTTGTCTTCTCCTATTCTTATGGAAGTTTGATTTCAGTGTATGGTTTCCCTGACACATATTTAATAACGTTTACAAATTTCTATCCTCTCAATGTTAAATCATAGGAAATCATGGTGTTGTGTTCAGTGGCATTGTGGCTTTTACTAAATAACTTAAATTATTTAAAATATTTTGTATAGTGCCTGCACTTGATATTTTATCAAGTACATATGTTCTCATTTTTAAATCTGTGCCTGTTTCGAGGGAAATTTTGTCCACATGCTCTCAGTTAATTTGCATTTAGCTCACCAAATGTTGACATGAGTAGGATTTTCAGTACAGGTCATTGGAAATTAACTTGCTTTCAAATTCTGTAAATGACAGATTGTTTCAATGATGTATCTCAGCATTGTGACATATAATGTCAACCTAATCATTTACTGATGCAAAATGTAAGATGAAAGGCAATTTACCTAGTAATTATTTTATTTCCTACTCCCAGAAAACCAATGAACCAAAATTGCAAATAACCCAAATTGAGGATATTGATTTTATTTAATTCATTTGAGTAATTAATATGCCTCCTGTTCCATAAATGGATATGAGATGACTTACAAAGAAAAAAAACCAAACATGCAAGCTAAGAAAATGAAGTTAGAAAGAGAAGTTGTCTATTGCATATCTCAAGTAAATAGGACCTTTTTAAACAGTTTGACTAAAATACTACCCTTCTCCAAACACACACCAGGTTTAGAAAGAGAACAAGGATATTGGCGTAATTTTTTTTTTCAAAGGGATAAACAATTAAGAATAAAGGACCTTGGTGACTTCAATGTTAGGTTAAAACTTGGGTTAGTCTGTTTCTGTTTTGGTGGCTATTCCTGTGATGAGACATGGAGATGGTCTTCTAGGGCACTGTAACACCAAGAAGTGAGCCTTAGGTGGGGTAGGTGAATATTACTGATAGCTCCTCTGTCCCCAACTCAATCCCCAAGTAAAAATAATGAGGCAGTTCTGGAGGTCATTAAACATGATTTTTAAAAAATACCTGACAAAGTATAAGCATCTAAGCAGAGGTCATAGAAGTAACCCCCAACTTTCTCCATGTATCTTGCCTAGCTCAGCATCTTCCCTCATTCTCTCACAATTCCCCCCCAAACTCAGTGTACATCACCCCTTCTTTCTCTCCTGTCACATTTTAGGATCTTATCTCCATCTCCCAATCCTATGCATCACCAAAGAAAAGCTTTAGAACACAGAATTCCCATAGTTATGGAAGACTGAACCCAGGCACCTAATTTTGCTACCCCACACCACAGAAACACTACCAAAATGTCAGTAAAGGTGGTTTTTGAGATATAAGGAGAGAGCCAGAAAGGAGACAATAACACATATTTTGGTAGGTGAGAAGTGGACATAGATAAGTGGTAATCTACTTAGGAAGCCTAAAATTCAAATTCTGAACCAGCAGTAAGCTAAAGGCAAAAATTAATAGGATTTAAACCACAGAATTTATTTTTTTATTTTTTATTTTTTTAAAGATTTTATTTTTTTGACAGAGAGAGACATAGCGAGAGAGGGAACACAAGCAGGGGAAGTGGGAGAGGAAGAAGCAGGCTTCCCGCGGAGCAGGGAGCCCAATGCGGGGCTCGATCCCAGGACCCTGGGACCATGACCTGAGCTGAAGGCAGACACTTAATGACTGAGCCACCCAGGTGCCCCTAAACCACAGAATTTAAAAAATACTAATAGACCACAGAATTTTTAAGAGACTCAGAAATAGGTGGCACCAAGTACCTCTGCAGTAGAAGTGAAGAGTAGCAAGCTAATATACGGAAGAAGTTTCTTAAAGCTTCTTACCTAGAAGCCCAGATCTCTTTCCCTACTTGGCACCACTGGACAACTTCCCCTCTTCACTACTGTAAAAGGCAAAATAGAGTAAAATGGGGAGCCTCTGCCTTGGAATACAGAAGGCACAGTTGAGGCATAAATACTTAATTGAGAAACAAAGGATTAAGTGAGTACATACACACTGAATGCTAATCCACTCCATGCTTCTTTCTCTGTTCAGCTTCTACACTTTACTTACAGGTAGAAGATGAGAAGAAATCTTCTCTCAGAACAGGACTAGTCCAAGAGGAAAATGCCACTCTGATTATTTCCAACACTAGAGTTTCCCAGAAAATGTTTCTAGCCTGGTCACCCTACAGTCTCACTGATAAATTAAGAACTGCCAATTGTATGTTTGATCCTTCATTCATGTATGATCAGAAAACTCATGACATCTGAAGAAGGCTGCCAGCAGGAAAGAAAAAGACAAAAACAAAGGAAATAAGCAGATAAAAAGCAACTTAGAGAAAATAGAAATTATGCAGAAAAAATCCCCCCCAAAATAACTTAGTTATATCTCCAAAATGATAAGGAAAGGTGTTACATGCATCAGCTGAGAAGACAATGCAGCAAAAAGATGGGAACTTCATAACAAAAACAACAACAAAATACCTTAGAACTTAAAAAGGTATGGTGTAAATGAAAACAATAGATATTAAAAGTAAAACTGATGAAATGTCACATAAAATAGAATAGAAAGATTAATAAATGAGAAAAAGAAGGAATATAAAAATTAAAGGATCAGTTCAGGAGCTAGATCATCTGAATAACAAGAATTCCAAAAAGAGAACAGAGACATTAAAGGGGAAATCTTGGCCACTTTTTTTTTTTTAATTCCAAAGCACTTCTGGGAAAGTTGGCAGAGTAGGAGGATCACCTAAATTCACTTTGACCCATGGGTACACCTGGATAACACCCAAATTAGTGTAAATAACACAGAAAATGACCTGAATTCTGGCAGAACAGACTCTCCCCAGTTAACTTTAGAGAGGAGGCCACATCAAGGAGGATAGAAAAGGCAGAGATGTGATCAGGAGCCAAATAGACCCACAGGACTGTCCATGAGAGGAAGGGACACTGTGGAAAAGGAGAGGAGAGAGCAGCAGACCCCACACCAGGCACCCTAGGCACTGGGGACCCATGCTGGGAAGATGAATCCCTATAATATTTGGCTTTGAAAACCAGAGGATCCCCTGTCTTCCATGTTCTTACAATCAGTAGGGCTTAACACCTGGAACTTTAAAAATCAGTGGGCTTGGCTCTGGGGGAGCCTGAAGGAGAAAGGAAACTGAGTCCCTGCCCTTAAAGAGACAGCATAACAAACAGCCCTGCAGAGACACAGAATCAGCTGTTTGAAAAACTTCTGGGGTATACCTGAGGGAGATTTGTTTACTAATCTCGGAGCATGTGTTAGAGGGGCATGGATCTTAGGGAGGCTTCTCCAGGAACAAAGTAGGTGGCAAGCATCATTTCCCTCTGCTACTCCCAGCCTAGACACAGGGACACCTGTGGGAATCAGCACAGTGTGAACACTAGCTTGCTAGTAGCATGCTCTGCCTCTGCACTTTTCTGCAGACCTACCCCCTTCAGCCCAGCTGGCTGCAACAGGAGTTTTCCCAAGGGTCTGCAGGTCCCCACCTGCAGCAGACAAACACAGACCTTGCTGGCACCATGCACCTTGCCTCTATGTTCTCCTACTGAACCCCATCCTCCAACATACCCTTGGCACTTCAACCAAAGCAGTGCCACAAGTCCCAATGTGCAAGCAGCCCCAACAGGGGCCAGCACCACTCCAAAGTTACTCCTACACTGGTGAGAGAGGAAGATAACCACACACACCAGTCCTGTTGGGGCCCCAGCCATGGGTTGAGGGCAAACATCTAGTCTCAGTTAAAGTGAGGAGAGGGAAGAATATGCCCCAAATGAAAGAACAGGACAAAATCACAGCAAAACATGTAAATGAAGATAAGTAATATGCCTGATGGAGAATTTAAAGTAATGGTCATAAAGATATCCACTGCACTTGAGAAGAGAGTGGAGAATCTCAGTGAGACTCTCAACAAAGAGATAGAACACATAAAAAAGAACCAATCAGAGATGAATAACTCAATATTAGCTGAAATTAAAAATACCCTACATGGAATAAATAGACTTGAAGAAACAGAAGAATGGATGAGTGACCTGGAGGATAGAGTAATGGAAAGAAGCTGGAAGGAGAGAGGGAAAAAAAATAATAATAAATGAAAGTACATTAAGGGAATTCAGTGACACCATCAAGGGTAATAACAGTCAAATTATAGGGATCCCAGAAGGAGAAGAGAGAAAAAAGGGGGCTGAAGATTTATTTGAAGAAATAATAGCTGAAAACTTCCCAAATCTGGGGAAGGAAACAGAAATCCAGATCTAGGAACAACAGAGAGTCCCCAATAAAATCAACCCAAAGAGGACCACACCAAGATACAGTAATTAAAATGGCAAAAAAAAATGTGATAAAGAGATAATTTTAAATGCAGCAAGAGAAAAGAAAACAGTTACATAAAAGAGAAACCTCATAAGATTATCAGCTGATTTTTCAGCAGAAACTTTACAGGCTAAAAGGGAATGGCATGATATTCAAAACGCTGAAAAAAAAAATCTGCAACCAAGAAATTCTATCCAACAAGGCTCTCATTCAGAATAGAAAGAGACATAAAGCATTTCCCAGACAAAAATTAAAGGAATGCATCACCACTATACCAACCTTATAAGAAATGTCAAAGGGGACTCTGTGACTTGCTCCTGTGACTTACTCCTACCATAAATAGGAGTAAGAAAAACAGGAAGAACAAAAGCAGTAAAATTAAGTTTATGATAAATCTAGAAATCAGTAAAGGGATTCACAAAATAAAGGGATATAAAGTTATGACACCATATACCTAAAATGAGGGCAGGGAGAAAAGGAGTTAAAATTTAGTGATTTTACAATGGGTTCAAACTTAATATAGAGTGGTATATGCATAAGACATTATATATAAATCTAATGGTAACCTCAAATCAATACATCACATTAATAAGAATAAGGATATGAACCATATGATCATTTCAATAGATACAGAAAAAAGCATTTCACAAAGTACAATACCCATTCATGATAAAAACCTTCAACCAACTAGATTCAGAGAACATGCCTCAAAATAATAAAAGCTATATATGAAAAAGCTACCACTAACATCGTACTCAATGGTGAAAATGTGAGAGCATTTTCCCCAAAGATTAGGAACAAGACAAGCATGCCCACTCTCATTTTTATTCAACATTGTACTAAAAGTCCTAGCCAAAGCAATCAGACAGAAAGGAAAAAAAAAAAAAAAAAAAGGAATAAAAGGCATCCAAACTGGTAAGGAAGAAGTAAAACTTTCACTATTTAAAGATGACATGATACCATAGATAGAAAACCCCAAAGACTCCACCAAAAAACGAAAACTGATAAATTAATTCAGTAAAGCCACAGGATACAAAATCAATATACAGAAATCCATTGCATTTCTATACATTAATAATGAAGTAGCAGAAAGAGAAATTAAGCACACTGTCCCATTTATAATTGTACCCAAAACAATAAAATACCTAGGAATAAACTTAATCAAGGACGTGAAAGACCTGTACTCTGAAAACACTAATGAAACAAACCGAAAATGACACAAACAAATGAAAATATATTCCATGCTCATAGATTGGAAGAACAAATACTGTTAAAATGTCCATACAGCCCAAAACAATACACAAATTTAATGCAATCCCTATCAAAATACCAACAGCATTTTCCCTACAACTAGAACAAATACTAAAATTTATATGGAACTACAGAAAACTCTGAATAGCCAAAGCAATGTTGAAAAAGAAAAACAAAACTGGAGGCATCACAATCCCAGATTTGAAGATACACTACAAAGATGTAGTAATCAAAATAGTATGGTACTGGCACAAAAATAGACACATAGATCAAGAGAACAGAATAGAAAGCTCAGAAATAAACCCAGAATTGTATGGTCAATTAAACTGCAACAAAGGAGGCAAGAATATGCAATCAGAAAAAGTCTCTTCAATAAATGGTGTTGGGAAAACTGAACAGCTACAGGCAAAAGAAAGAAAGTGGACCACTTTCTTACACCATACACAAAAATAAACTCAAAATGAATTAAAGACCTAAATGTGAGACCTGAAACCATATAAGTCACCAGAAGAGAGCACAGGCAGTAATTTCTCTGACATCAGCCGTAGCAACATTTTTCTAGATATGTCTCCTGAGGCTAGGGAAACAAAAGCAAAAATAAACTATTGGGACCACATCAAAATAAAAAGCTTCTGCACAGCAAGTGAAACAATCAACAAACTAAAAGGAAACCTACTGAGCAGATATTTGCAAATGACACATAATAAAGGTTAGTATTCAAAATACCCAAAGAACTACAACTCAATGCCAAAAAACCCCAAATAATCCAATTAAAAGACATGAACAGACATTTCTTCAAATAAGACATCCAGATGGCCAAAAGACACATGAAAAGATGCTGAACATCACTAATCATCAGGGAAATACAAATCAAAACCATCATGATTTATAACCTCAGATCTGTCAAGAATGGCTAAAATCAAAGACACAAGAAATAATAGATGTTGGCAAGGATGTAGGGCAAAAAGAACCCTCGTGTACTGTTGGTGGGAATGCAAACAGAGATAGCCACTGTAGAAAACAGTATGGAGTTTCCTCAAAAAGTTAAAAATAGAATTACATATGATCCAGTAATTCCACTCCTGGATATTTACCCAAAGGATATAAAAACACTAATTCAAAAAGATATATGCACCACTCTGCTTAATATAACATTATTTATAAAAACCAAATTACAGAAGCAACCTAAGTGTCCATTGATGGTAAAGAAAATGTAGTTTACATATAGAATGAAATATTACTTGGCCATAAAAAAGAATAAAATCTTGCCATTTGCAACAACATGGATGTAGCTAGATAGCATAATGTTAAGTGAAATAAGTCAGTTAGAGAAAACAAATACTCTATGATTTCACTCATATGTGGAATTTAAGAAACAAAACAAAGGAGCAAAGAGGGAAAAAAGACAAACCAAGAAAGAGATTCTTAACTATAGAGAACAAACTGATGGTTACCAGAGGGGAAGTGGGAAGGGGAAATGGGTGATATAGGTGAAGGGGATTAAGAGTACACTTATCATGATGAGCACTGAGTAATGTATAGAATTGTTGAATCACTATGTAACAAACCTGAAACTAATATAACACTGTGTGTTAATTATACTGGAATAAAAAAAAAAAATCCAAAGCAGAATAACATGAGTTTCCAGATTCAAAGAACCCAATATATGCCCAGGACAAAAAATGAAAAGACTCACACCAAGAATATCTCTAAGAAATTTCTGAATACTAAGGACAATTAGAGGATCTGACAAGCTTAGAAAGAGAGAAGTATAGGTCACATCAAGAATCAGGGTGGCTTCTAGTATCTCAACTGCAATACTATGAGCTAAGATATAATGAAACAATACCTTGAAAACTCTGGAGGAAAATTAAATTATATATAAAATTTTATATTTAGTCCATATTAGTCAAGTATATACAGAGTGAAGGGAGAAGAAAAAGACATTTTCAGACATGCAAGATATGACTAAGAGTATTTCAAGGAGACTAAAAATAATGGTGGAGAGTTTGGAAATAAACTAGAGCAAGTAAGTAAGCCCAAGAAAAACAAAAAATTAATTACAAGAAAACAAAAAAAAAGTACAAAAAGGAATGATAATTTACTCCATACCTCATTTATAAATACCAGTTACAAAGTTGTAAGTAGGTAAACATTGAATATTGATCAATCCAAAATTACAAAGTAAGCATTAGCAAGATAAGGGCATGGAACGTATACAGGTAGATAAGGGAGGTGCAAAAAATACTAATAAATTCTCATTTTCTATGTAACATATTAACATCGTAAAATTATATCTAAAATGGAAAAATAATTGCATTAAATATAAATGTTCTAAATTCACCAGTTGAAAGAGACTGGCAGAGTAGATAAAAAAATATGGTCCCACATGTTTTTTACAAGAAATTCACTTCAAATATAATGATGTAAACAGGTTTAAGTAAAAGGATAGAGAAAGATATATCATGTGAACTCTAGTTAAAGGAAAAAAGAACTGGCTAGATTAATATTAAATAAAGTAGACTTCAGAGCAAAGAAATTTACCATACACACAGAGGGACAATTTAAAATGATAAATTATAAGTAATGTCTTCCAGCAAGACGACACAGCAATACTAAACGTGTACACACCAAACATTAGAGCTGCAAAATACATGATGCAAAACTGATAAAACTGAATGGAAAAAAGGAGAAATCTATGATTACAGTTGGAGACTTCAACTCACCTCTCAGAAGAATAGGGAAAAAAAATAGAACTAGACAGAAAAGCAGCAAAAAAAAAAAAAAAGAACTCAATAACACCATCAATTAACAGGATCTAATTAATATTTATACAACACTCCTCTCAACAACAGCAGGATACGCATTCTTTTTATTTATATTTTTTAAAGATTTATTTGAAAGAGAAAGTGAGAGAGAGGAGAGGCAAAGGAAGAGAATCCTCAAGCAGACTTCCCGCTGAGTATGGAGCCCAATGGGGCCTTGATCCCAGGACCCTGAGATCATGGTCTGAGCCAGAATCAAAAGTCAGATGCTTAATAGACTGCACCATCCAGGTACCCCTACACATTCTTTTTAAGTGACCATATAACATTTACCAAGATAGACCATATCTTTGGCTACAAGACAAACTTTAACACATTTAAAATAAATTAATTATATACACTGTTTTCTGACCACAATGCAATCAAATAAGAAATCAATAACAGAAAGATAACAGGAACTCTCCAAATTTTGGAAACTAAACAACACACTTCTAAATAACCCACAAGTTAAAAAGTCTCAAAGAAAAAATTTTTTAAATTTTTAATGAAACTGAAAATACTGAAATTTGGGTATGTTACCCAAATATATGAGACATAGTCAGATAAGTGCTGAGAAGGAAATTTATAGCTTAGTGCTTATGTTAGTAAAGAGAAAAAGTCTCAAATTAATAATCCAAACTCCCGGAGAAGAATCCAGAAAAAGAGCAAAATAAACCTAAAGCAAGCTGAAGAAAGAAAATAAAGAGCAGAAATCATTCAAATTGAAAACAGACAATAATAGAAAAAATTAATGAAATAAAGAGCTGGTGCTTTGAAAAGATCCTTAAATTGAAAAGCCTCTAGCAAGACTGGCAAAGACAAAAAGAGAAAGAGACAAATCACTATCAAGAAAGGAGCATGGAATATTGCTACAGACTCTTTATAGACATCAAAAGAATAAGACTATTACAAATTTTCCTATAAACATAAATTTGACAATGTAGACAAAATGGACCAATTCCTTAAACAAAACACAAACTACCCCAACACTTAATATGACATAATTTTAATACCCTATAACTATTAAGGAAATTGAATGTGTAATTTTACCACCCACCCTGAAAAACAAATCTTTAGGCCCAAATGGTTTTACTGGAGAATTCTATCAAACATCAAAAAAGAATTTCCACAAATTCTACCCAATTTCTTCCAGAAAATAGAATAAGAGAAAATACTACTCAATTCATTTTGTAAAATTAGTATTACACCAAAACCAGACCAACAACAAAAAAACCCCCAAATTACAGATGAATATTCCTCATGAATACAGAACTAAAAATCCTTAACAAAATATTAGCATACAGAATTAAACAATATATAAAATGAATTATAAACTGTGATGGGGGGGATTATTCCAGGGATACAAGGCTGGCTCAATATTCAAAATTTAATCAATATATTTGGTTATATTCAATCAATATAATCTATCATATTACAAGAAAAAGAAGAAAAATCACATTTCAACTAGTGCAAAAAAAAAAGATTTGGTAATATTCAACACCCATTCATAATAAAAATTCTCAGAAAAAAGGAATAGAAGAGAACTTAACTTGATAATGACACACAGCTAACATTATGTTCAATGTTAAAAGAGTGAATCCTTTCCTGCAAGATCAGGAACAAGGTAAGCATGCTTACTCTCACTGTATTCAATATAGTACTAGAAGTTCTAGCCAGCACAACAGACAAAAAGAAGAAATAAAAGACACACAGATTGAAAAAGAAGAAACAAACCTGCTCTTATTTGCTCTTTTCTGTATAGAAAGTCACAAGCAATCTATAAAAACAAAACTCTCAGAATTAATAGGTGAGCTCAACCAGGTCACAGAATACAAGATAAACTTACAAGAAATCAGTTGCATTTCCATACACTGGTAACAAACATATGGACACCAAAATTTTTTTAAATAGACATAGCACCATTTATAATTACTCAAAAAGATTAGATACTTAGATGTCAATCTGACCAAACAGGTACAAGACTTGTATGCTCAAAACTACAGAATGCTGACAAAGAGATTTGAAAATATCTAAATAAGTGAAGAAACATTTGTGTTCATGGATTGAAAGATTCAACATCATTAAGATGCTAATTTTTCCTAGATTTATATACAGGTTTACTGAGATCCCTATCAAAACTCCAGCACATTTTGTACACAAAGGCAAAATTATTCTAAAATTTCTATGGAAAAGCAAAGAGTAAAACAATTTTGAAGAAAAAAAAAAGTGGGAGGAATCAATCCACCCAATTCCAAAACTGTAGCTACAGTAATAAAGACTAGGTGCTGCTGGTAAAGAGATGGACATATAGATGGGTCAAATGGAATAACCAACCTAGAAGGAGATCCATAAAAATATGCCCAACTGATTTTTGACAAAGGTGCAAAAAATGCCTGGATAAAAGATAGTCTTTTCAGCAAATGATGATGGAGCAATTGGGCATGCATTAGGGTGAAGAAAAAAAAAAAAAAAAAAAAAAACTTTGACCTAAGAAACATTTTAAAGAAAACCAACTCAAAATGGATCATGCATTTAAATGTGAAATGTAAAACTATAAACTTTTATGAAAAAAGAAACAAAAGGAAATCTTCAGAATTTAGGACTAAGCTAAGAGTGCTGAGACTCGGTATCAAAACAGTCTATAAAAGGAAAAACTGATAAATTAGACTTTATCAAAATTAAATAACTTTGCTTTGCAGAAGACCCTAAGAGGATGAAAAATAAGTTACAGAGTGGGGAAAAAATATTTACAAACTACATATGCAACAAAGGAATGGTGTCTAAAACACATAAAGAACTCTCAAAACTCGGCAATAAAAAAAAAATAAAAATCCAATCTGAAAATGAGCAAAAGACACAAGACATTTTACTGAAGAAGATATTCAGAGGGCAAATAGGCATATGAAAAGATGCTCAACAAGTTAATGTTTAGGGAAATGCAAATTAAAATCACAATGAGATATCACTATGCACATGTTAGAATGGAAGAAATTTTTTCTTTGAAGAACAACCGCTGGCAAAAAATGTAGAGAATTTGGACAACCAATACATTGCTGGTGAGAATGTAAAATGATATAGTCACTCTAGAAAACAGTTTGGCAATTTCATTACACAAACACACACACACACACAAACACACACACAACAAACCCAAAAATTGCACCCTTGGGTATTTATACCAGAGAAATGAAGGCTTAGATCTACACAATAACCTGCATGTGAATGTTCACAGTTTTATTCATTTTACCCCAAACATTAAACAACTCAGATATCCCTCAATAGGTGAACAAACAGTGGTATATCCACATAATAAACTACTACTGAGCAATAAGAAGGGATGAACTATTGATACATGGAAACAACCTGGATCAATATCTAGAGAATTATCATGAGTAAAAAAGTCAACCACAAAATGTTACATACTGTATGATTCCATTACCACAGCACTGTTGAATGAGAAATTAATGGAAATGGGGAATAGATTAGTGGTTGTCAAGGGTTAAATAGTGGATGGGGGCAGGTGGGCAGTAGGTTGGGCTACAAAAAGAGCAAAATGAAGGATCACTGTGATGGTGTAATGTTCTGTATCTTAACTGTATCAATGTCAATGTCCTGGGTGCAATATTGTACTATAGCTTTGCAAGATATTATCATTGGAAGAAACTGGTTAAAGAGTACATTGCTCTCTTTGTATTATTTTTTATTTATTTTAAAGATTTTATTTATTTATTTGACAGAGAGAAAGGGAGAAAGAGCACAAGTAGGGGAAGTGACAGGAAGAGGGAGAGGGAGAAGCAGGCTCCCCGCTGAACAGAGAGCCCGACGTGGGGCTTGATCCCAGGCCCATGGGACCATGACCTGAAGCAGAAGGCAGACGCTTAATTGACTGAGCCACCCAGACGCCCCTCTCTTTGTATTATTTCTTAAAACTGCATGTGAATTTACCATTATCTTAAAATAAGAAGTTGCATTTAAAAAGAGAAAAAGAAAACTTGGGCTGAACATTTTTTTCTCTTCACCTTCAAACTCTTCAATTTATTCAAATATCTTTTTAGAATCCATCAAATAGCAATGGTAAATAAACCATGAGAGATGGGTCTCTGAAGATTTTGGACTTTGTTGGAAAATATTAAAAACAAGATGGGTCTCTGAAGATTTTGGACTTTGTTGGAAAATACTAAAAACAATTCTTGATCTACTCTTCATTTCTTGATCATGACTTATCATGACTTATTTGCCTTTTCAAGTTAGAGCTACCACTTTTTTGATGTATTTTTATGAGCCAATTTGCTGTGCTAAGTAAGCACTTTTTAATTTATCTCAATAAAACCTACAACAGCCCTCTGAGATAGGTAGGTATGCCTAATTTGCAAAAAGAAATGATTCTCTCAGAACAAAATGATTGTCAAACAAAACCCAGGAAGTGATGAGCCAGAATGTGAGCTCATGATTTTTTTTCCTCCCTGTACACATTGTCTCATAACCACTATATCATGGTGTTCCTTCTGACTGAAATATTGCTGTTGGGCTCTTCCTGGAAAACTCCTACACATTCTTTTTCCTTTTGTCATTTGACTCAAATATAATTTCTTCTGTTGAGTCTTTCTTGACTGTCAGGCAGAATTCATCACTCTGTTCCTGTCCTGGATATTTTGTATATACTTCTTTCAAAGCACTTTGCATATATTTAGGACAGTCTTTTCCTGAAGACTCTGAGATCCTACAGGGCAAGTACCTGGTCTCTTTCATTGTATTGTATTCCTGATATCCAGCGTAGTGTACACACATAAATCACAATAAATGTTTTTTACTTGAAAGAATAAATGGTGAAAACTATTTCACAGATAGGGTAGAATCCAGACTATTTGTGCATGAAGTACGAAGTCACAGAGAACACGAGAATGAGTGTTAATTAGGCTTGAAGCAGAGCTCACTCCCTAATGAGTGTGATGAATAATTTCCAGCTCTGTTTCTGGAATTTAGAATGAGATGGAATTAAACATTTACTGTCTAAGTCTATGTATTCCTGTAGGTGATGCTCCCAAAAATATTTATTGGATGCTTCAACTTATTTGGTGTATCCCATAAGAGCTTTCTGAGCATAAATATATATTTATATATGTATATATAAACAAACATAAACCAAATTACAAATTAGTAGTGTCATGTCATATCTGTATTTAAACAATATATATCCAAGATCATGCAGAAAAGGAACAAGTTGTACTCTACCCCACCCTCCCTTTGATGAGGGCAGTACAGTAAATATTTACCAGGCTAGGTGGTTGACACAGTGGTGAATTAGGCAATTCTTAATTCAAGGGTAGTGGCTGACAGAAACTCTTAGAAAAAAAAAAATTGGAGAGCAATCTCAAGTGCTCAGGTCCACATAAACAAAGGAGAGCAGACAACTTGGAAAGGTTGGAGAATGATCACAACTAATAGTTTTGCTGGTTACTCCTAGGTCATGCCTGTCACATGCAGACCTCACTGGAATTTGATAACCATTGGCAAGATATTCTTTTAGCAAAAATATATAAATAAGAGAAGCTATAAATCATAGGACTTTATTTGGTGCCTACATGTGTTAAGCATTCCCCCAAACATTGCTGTTTGATTGAAATATTCTCATTTTGCCACTCTCTGATTGGTAGAGGTATAGAAAACCAGAGAAGGCAGTGGCAGTCTCAAAGGACAGCTAATCACTGTCTACCTCAAATAAGCATAGTCTCTAAAAAAAGAATGCTTCTCAGCCACCTTCCATCAGGCTCAACATCCATAAATTACTATTTTTATAGAAATGGGGAGCCATGAATGATGCTAATTTGTTTCCTAACAGTCAACCTGGAGACACTATTTTTGACAGAATGTCAGACTAGATATTCTGAGGGACTTTTTCCCTAGAAAATACCTATGTCCTGCATAAAAAGTCTTTCAGAATCATAAGTACTAAGTATTATCCACTAAAAGCTAAATTTCTCTGAGGTCCAGCTGCCAATCCAGCAATCTAGGGCCAGCAGAACCTGTAGAAAGGTGAGTGGGAGCCCAAAGACTACACTCTCCCCTCAAGGGGCTGAAGTGGTATTCTAGGTCAGAGTTGTTCCCTGGCTTCCAGCAGAAGAAAATGTATTTTCTCCCTGGAAGAAAATATTTTTAACCACTCATCCTCTTCAAACATTGAATTAAGACATTTTGCCATTAAAATGATTGGCTCTATAACCAAAATTCTTTGCACAGAGAAGTCAAGAGGCTCAGATGGTTTTACAAGTAAAATCTACTGGAAAATAAAACGCTCAGAAATACATCTAGCAAGAGATGTTTAAAAATAGTATAGAGAAACCTAAAACACAATAAAAATAAAAGAAATGAAGATATTCTATGTTCATGGATAGGAAATCTCAATATCATCAAGTTCCAAGCAGTATACTCAACAGTATTCCCTCTCCAAATTAATCGAGATTCAATCCAATTTCAGTCAAAATCCTACAGGTTCCTCTTTTTCCTTTTTTGAGAAATAGGATTCTAAAATTAACATGGAAGAGCAAACACATAAGAATTAACAACATGCTAATGAAGGAGAATTTGTGAAATCATTCCCTACCAAAGATGAAGACACATTGTAAAGCAATGGTCAATTAAGATAGTGTGGTACAGATACTAAAATTAACAAACTGTTAAGAAGAACTTAATAAAGAGTCAAGAAATAGAGTAACACATATATGAAAAATTGAAATAGGGAAGTGGTGGTGGCATTGCAGATACTGAGGAAAGGATCAAGTTTTCAAAAGATACTGTACCTCTGAAACAAATAATACATTATATGTTTAAAAAAAAGAAGATAGTAGGAAGGGAGAAATGAAGGGGGTCATCGGAGGGGGAGATAAACCATGCGAGACTATGGACTCTGAGAAACAAACTGAGGGTTCTAGAGGGGAGGGGGGGTGGGGGGATGGGTTAGCCTGGTGATGGGTATTAAAGAGGACACGTACTGAATGGAGCACTGGGTGTTATACGCAAACAATGAATCATGGAACACCACATCAAAAACTAATGATGTAATGTATGGTGATTAACATAATAAAAAAAGAAAAAGAAAAAAGATAATGCTGGGACAATAGGTTATCCATGGGGGGTGGGGAAGGGCAGAAGGGATTGAGCTCTTCTACATACCTTACACCAAAATAAATTCCTGATGGATTCAAGACTTAAATGTGAAACAAAAAACTTCAGATCCTTCCTTTAGAAGAAAATTAGAAAAATCATTATAGAAACTTCACACTAAAGAAGGGTTTTTAATATGACCTAAAAGTACTAATCATAAAAGACCACCCTGGTAACTATAATTATCTTAAATTATTTACTTGAGTACATCAAAAGACTTTATAAAGGGCATGAAAAGATAACCCATAAGCTGGGAGAAGACACATATGATACATGTAAGTGACAAAAGACTGGTATTCCAAACTGCTATCCATCAAAAAGAAAGAAAAACATGTAGAATGATGGACAAAGACATGAAGAGTTATTTCAAAAAGAAAGAAGCCAAATTACAAATAAGCACAAAAAATTTACCCTCATTAGCTTTTCAGGAAATATATCTTAAGATCTCAATGAGATATCATTTTATAAGCATTAGCTTAGAAAAGATTAAGACCTGATCAAATTTTTACAACAAATTATTGTTAACAACCTTGGAAACCAATAAGGCAGGATCTCATAGATTTGAATAGGAGACAAGCATAAAAATATCATAGTATTATTGTTCACAACAGAGTATTATTGTTCACAACAACGTCCAGCACCCTGAACATTCACTGGTAGAAAAATGAATAAATGTACTGAGGTATTTTGTGTAGACTATGATTTGGCAGAAAATGAACTAACTCCTGTTATATGAAACAAAGCCGAAGAATCTTGGAAATACTGAGTAAAAAGAGCAATTTTCTGAAGACAGCACACATCCCAGAAAAAAATTTTGTGTTACTTAAGAACAAACAAAACTAAATGTAGCATCAGAGATACTCCCATGATTTTATGACAATTTTTTTTTAAGTTTCTCAAAGAGGTAATGCTAAAATGAAGAAAACACTCAGGTAAATTGTACTTTATAATAGGTAAAATATAGTTGTCTATGTTCTTCTATATCAAATGTTACAAAATACAAATAATATTAAGATCTTACATGTTCAACTAAGCAAAGACTTTGAATCAGGTGTTTTTATTAAGTATTTACAATCATACCTCACTTTACTTGTGCTTTGCTTTATCGTGCTTCACAGATATCACATTTGTTTTTGTTTTTACAAATTGAAGATTCGTGACAACCCTACATCAAGCAAGCTCATCAGCACCATTTCTCCAACAGAATTTGCTCACTTGGGGTCTTTGTGTCACTTTTCAGTAATTCTCACAATATTTCAAATGTATCATTATTGTATTTGTTATGGTGATCTGTGATCAGTGATCTTTGATGTTATTATTAAAACTTAATCGATAAATGTTAATGTGTGTTTTGACTGCTCCACTGACCAGCTGTTCCCCCATCTCTCTCTGTCTCCTTGGGTCTCCCTATTCCCTGACACACAGTATTTAAATTAGGCCAATTATTAACCTACAATGGCCTCTAAATGTTCAACTGAGAGAAAGAGTCGTATGTCAGGCACTTTAAATCAGAAACTAGAAATGATTCAGCTCAGTGAGGAAGGCATGTCAAAAGCTGAGATAGGCCAAAAGCTAGGCCTCTTGCATCAAACAGCCAAATTGTGAATGCAGGGGACAACTTGAATAAAATTAAAAGAGCTACTCCAGTGAACACACAAATGATAAGAAAGTAATATAGTCTTATTGCTGATATGAAGACAATTTGAGCAGTCTGGATAGAAGATCAAGTCAGCCTAATCCAGAGCAATGCCCTAACTCTCTTCAGTTCTATGAAGGCTGAGAGAGGGGAGGAAGGTGCAGAAGAAAACTTTGAGGTTTAAGAAAAGAAGCCATCTCTATAACATAAAAGTGCAAGATGAAGCCGCAAGTGCTGAAGTAGAAGCTGCAGCAAGTTATCAAGGGATCTAGCTAGGATAATTAATGAAGGTGGCTACTCTAAACAACAGATTTTTAATGTAGCAAAAAAAACGGTCTTTTTATTGGAAGAAAATGCCATCTAGGACTTTCATAGCTAGAGAAAACAAGTCAATGCCTGGCTTCAAAACTTCAAAAGTCAGGCTGACTCTGATTAAGGGCTAATGTAGCTGGTGACCTTAAGTTGAAGCCAATGTTCACTGACCATTCCAAAAATCCTAGGACCCTTAAGAATTATATGACCTCTATTCTGCCCATGCTCTGTAAATGAAACAGCAAAGCCTGGGTGACAGCACATCTGCTTATAACATAATTTACTGTATATTTAAGCCCATTGTTGAGGCCTATTCAGAAAAAAAAAAAAAACGATTCCTTTCAAAGTATTCGCGTTCACTGACAATGCATCTGGTCATCCAAGTGCTCCATCTGAGATGTACAATGAGATTCATGTTGTTTTCATGCTTGCTAACACAACATCCATTCTACAGCTTATGCATCAAGGAGTAATTTTGACTTTCAAGTCTTATTTTTAAAGAAATACATTTTGCCATAGATAGTGATTCCTCTGATGGATCTGGGCAAAGTCAATTGAAAATTGTCCAGAAACTATTCATCATTCTAGAACTTTCATGACCCATGTCAAGAGGTCAAAATATCAACATTAATAGGAGTGTGGAAGAAGTTTGTTCCAACCCTCATGGATGATTTTGAGGGGTTTAAGACTTCAGTGGATCGAGTACTGCAGATGTGGTAGAAATAGCAAGAGAATTAGAGTTGGAAGTGGAGCCTAAAGATGGGACTGAACTGCTACAATCTCATGATAAAACTAATGGATAAGGAGTTGCACCTTATGGCTGAGCAAAGGAAGTGGTTTCCTAAGCTGAAATCTACTGATGCTGTGAAGATTGTTGAAATGACCACAATGATTTAGAATATTCCATAAACTTATTTGATACTACATAAATTCAGCAGCAGGGTTTGAGATGATTGACTCCAAATTTGAAAGAAGTCTTACTGTGGGTAAAATGCTATCCACAGCATCACATGCTGCAGAGAAATCCTTCTAAAAGGAAGAGTCAATCAATGTGACAAACTTCATTATCGTCTTATTTTAAGAAATGGTCATGACTGCGCCAACCTCCAGCAACCACCACCCTGATCACTCAGCAGCCATCAACATCGAGATAAGACCCTCCACCAGCAAAAAGATTATGATTTGCTGAAAGCTCAGATGACAGTTAGCATTTTTTAGCAAGAAAGTATTTTAAAATTAAGGTATATACATTGGCTTTTAGACATAATGGTATTGCGTACTTAATAGACCACAGTACAGTATAAACATGACTTTTATATGCACTGGGAAACTAAAAGTTTTATTTGACTCACTTTATTGCAATATTTGCTTTATTGTGGTGGTCTGGAACCAAAGCCACAATATCTCTGAGATATGCTGTACTATAACACTTTGTTTCCAAATAGCAGCAGCAGGTAGTAAAACACCAGATTAGGAGTTAGGAGACATGCATCCAAATCCACTTCATCAATGAACTAGCTCTGTGAATTTGGGTGAGAAATTTCTCTGAGTCCCTGTTTCCTATCTAGAAAATAAAGATTAAAATAAAATCCTATCCTGCCAATTTCACAAGCCTATTAAAAGAGGTAATATAATAGTGATTTGAAATGTGTTTAGTGTGAAGGTGTTATTACGATGTTAGTAAGTAAAGGTCATCCCCCACGTGCTGGGGTAAAATTCTGATTTGCAGTATTGCGGAAAGAGAAGGAACAGCAAATGGGAGGAACTTCTGCAACAAAGTGTTAGAGTACAGCATATCTCAGAGATACTGTGGCTTTGGTTCCAGACCACCACAGTAAAGCAGCAGCGGAAATGCACTCCCACTAAAAGATGATGACTGTGCACTTTGAGGAAACACTCCAAAAAGAAAGAACAAAGTTTTCTTTGTTCTAATGTAAGTGTGGAATGTTTAAAATTTTTGAAAATGTTACAATAACTGGAAAGAATGATGGCAGCATATATTAAAAAATGAGCCCTGAATCAAGGGTAGACTCATAGTTTAAACTCAGCTTTCTCACTAATCAGCTTTATGATCATGGAGAAGTCACTTAATCTCTTGAGCTTCATATTCTCCATCTGTAAAATGTAGTTGAATTTAGAACAGTGATGTTTTCTCCAACTCGATTTCATTGCAAAGTTACGGAGAAATTTCTTTGACAATGAGCTGAAATGTGCAGTAAAAACTGGAAACATTACAAACGATATCTTGAATGTTTGGCTTTTACAATTTCCTAAGTGGCTTTACATGCATCACCTCCTTTCATAAGTCCTTAAAGTTTCAATATTGAAAGGGATGTTAAATGGCATGCAGATTATCCTTTAGCTGATGTGTTTCTCTTCAAAATCAATACTAAATGTACAATCAGTCTATACTTGAATTCCAGTGACATGAAACTAGTTCATATGAAAGCCCAGTCTCATTTTGAGAATTTCTGATTAGTAGAAATTTCCTCAAAAGAATTCTATCTAATAATGATGTTAACAACCATCCAGAGGCACTCAACCAAGTGTGTCCTGTAGACTATCTCATGTGATCCTCAGATCAGCCCTATGACCCACGCATCATTACTGCCATTTTACACACTACACTTGTACAAGCTCACTCCAGCAGTCTGGATGCTGAGCTCAGGCTCACAGCCATCATCCTCTACCTAGTTTAACTTATTTCCCAACCAGTGTACACTTTTTAAAAATTAATAAACTTTCTTTTGTATATCAGATTTTAATTTATTGAAAAACTGAGCAGAAACTACAAGAGTTCCCATATACCTTCCCCCTCTGTCCCCTCCACAGTTTCCCCTACTATTAACATCTTGCATTAGTGTAGAACATTCGTTATAATTGAGGAACCAGATCGATAATTATTAAAGTTTATAATTTACATTAGGGCTCACTGTTGGTGTTGTACATTCTATGGGTTTTGACAAAGATATAAGGATATGTGCTCCCCCATTGCAGCACTGTAGAGAATAGCTTCATTGCCCTACGAATCTCCTGGGCTCCACTTACTTGTCCCCTCCCTCCATCTCCCTGAACCCTTGGCAATCCCTGGTCTTTTTACTGTCTCCATAGTTTTGCCTTTTCCAGAATGTTGTATAGTTAGAAACATATGGTGGCCCTTTGAGATTGGCTTCTTTCACTTAATTATATGCCTTTAAGTTTCCTTCATGTCTTTTCATGGCTTGATAGCTTGCTTGCTTTTATTAATAATATTCCATTGTCTGGATGTACCACATTTTCTGTTTTGTTTTGTTTTTTTATCTATTCACCCACTCAAGGACAATTTGGTTGCTTCCAACTTTTGGCACTTATGAATAAAGCTGCCATAAGCCTGCATGCACAGGTTTTGGTGTAGACAAAAGGGTATTTTTAGATTTTTTTCCAGCTTTATGGAAATATACTTGACATACAACATTGGGTAAGTTGAAGGTGTACAATCTGATTTCATATATATTCATATTGCAAAATGATTACCACAGTAAGAGTAGTTAACACATCCCTTACTTCATAGTTACCCTTTGTGTGTCACTGTGGTAACAACATTTAAGATCTACATCAACTTTCAATTATACTATACAGCATTGTTAACTATAGTCACCATGCTGCACATTGGGTCCCCAGAATTTACTTAGTGTTTTATAACTGGAAGTTTGTATCCTTTGACCAACACCTCATTTCGCCCTCCCCTCAGTACCATTCTATGTTGTTTCTATCAGTTTGGCCTTTTTAGATTCCACATATAAGTGAGATTATTCAGCAATTGTCTTTCTCTGTCTTGATTTATTTCACTTAGCATAATACCCTCAAGGTTCATCCATGTTGTTGTAAATGATAGATTTTTCCTTTTTTATATATACACAATAGAATATTATTTAGCCATCTTTTCTCCTTAGCCATTGATCTGTCAATGGACACTTGGATTGTTTCATATCCTGGCTATTATGAATAATGCTGCAATAAACATGGGGGTACAGAGAGAGCTCTTCAAGATAGTGATTTTATTTCCTTCAGATACATAGCCAGAAGTGGGATTGCTGGATCATATAGCAATTCTGTTTTTAACTTTTTGAGGAACCTCCATACTGTTTTCCACAATGGCTGCACTGATTTGCATTCTCCCAACTGTGCACAAGGGTTCCCTTTTCTTCATATGCTCACCCACACTTGTTATTTCTTGTCTTTTTTTTTTTATAATAGCCATTCTGACAAGTGGGTGGGGATCTCTTACTGTGGTTTTGATTTGCATTTCCCTGTTAACTGATGCTGAACACCTTTTCATGTATTTGTTGCTATTTGTGTGTCTTCTTTAGAAAAAAGTATCTGTTTGGGTCCTTTGCCCATTGTTAATTAGGATTTTATGGGTTTTTGCTACTGAACTGTGTGACTTCCTTGTATATTTTCAGTATTAACCCCCTTATCAGATATATATATTTGAAAAGCTTTTCTCTAATCCATAAGTTGCCTTTTCATTTTGTTCAGTTTCTTTTGCTGTGCAGTTTTCAATTTGACACAGTCCCATTTGTTTACTTTTGCTTTTGTTTCCTGTCCTATCCAAAAAATCATTGCCAAGACCAATGTTTTTTGTTTTTTTTAAGATTTTATTTATTTATTTGACAGAGAGAGACACAGCGAGAGAGGGAACACAAGCAGGGGGGAGAGGGAGAGGGAGAAGCAGTCTTCCTGCCAAGCAGGGAGCCCAATGCGGGGCTCGATCCCAGGACCCTGGGATCATGACCTGATCCGAAGGCAGACACTTAATGACTGAGCCACCCACGCGCCCCGCCAAGACCAATGTTAAGAAGCCTTTTTTCCTGTGTTCCTCTAAGAGTTTTATGGTTTCAAAAGCCTTACATCTAAGTCTTTAATCCATTTCAAGTTAATTTTTGTGAGTGGTGTAAGACAGGGATTTCACTCTTTTGCACATGAATATCCAGTTTCCCCAACACGTCAAGCTTCTTACATGCTGGACTGGAAGCCAGAAGTCCAGTGTACAGTTTTTAAAATACAAGTAGTTTCTCAATGAAATAGGCCCATTTTTAAATGAAATAGATGTTTAAAGTATGCTCAGGTAAACTTGACACCTTTCACATTATCTCTTTTCATTTGCCTTCATTGCTATTTTTTTTTATTAATGAAGCAATATAGAATTATCAAACATTTTCTTTAAAGTATTTTTAAAAGAAATCATGTCTATAATTTCACCATTTATCAAAAATATGTTAGTATTTTGTTGCATTTTGTTTCAGTATATATCTAATTTTCCCTTTTCTCTTTCCTCCTTCCCCCTCCTTCCTTCCATGATTCATTTTTCCTTTCCTCCCACCTATATATTTAAAATGCTCATTGCTTTACATATATATATATATGTGCCTATATATGTGTGTATTATATATGTAAATGTAGATATATGTAATTTAATTTTAATCTAATACATACAGTAACAAGTTTAATATGTAATTATTATACATATCACTGTATATATATATATAATATCATCTAATTCTATCTATATCAATATCTATAATTTCAATTTAATCCCAGATTGGATGGCATCCACACTTCCTTGGGAGTTTGCTATAAAGTTTCCAACTATTCAATCTGTATTCACCTTAACTACCAAAGACCACTCCTCTGAGAGACTCAGACATATATTAATTTTCTCTGGTGTCTCTCCTCCTAGCTTTCCCTCCCTTCAATTCAGAAAGGGAGAAAGAGAAGATAACGCATTCATGCAATGGCTACTCTTTCAAACACTGTGAATCTGTGGCCTGTCCTTTCTCCAGGAAAGTAACTATCCCTTTCAACTTTTCTATTATTGCTTTTATTATTTTGAGATTCTCTTCTTTTATCTCATGAAAAATGTTTTCTAATAGTCCCCTTTTTGATCAAACAATTTGCAAATTATTTGTATAAAAAATAGGATAAGGGTTTTTAACACATGATTACTCAAAATAAAAGGCAGTAAATGTAAAAATCATGAGGTATTTTAGGAAATTCATCAAACCAAGTTTATTCTCAGTTAATAATGTTGCTTTCATTGAAAGTCAAATCTATAATTTCATTTTCACTAAAATGGCTCTGTGGGGATGCCTGCCTGGCTGAGGAAATGGAACATGCAACTCTTTATCTTGGAGTTGTAAATTTGAGCCCCACAGTGGGTATAAAGATTGCTCAAAAATAAAATCTCCAAAAAAATTTAAATGGCTCTGAGATATATATGTATATATGTATCTATTTTACTAGAATATTTATGACTTACTGAAATTTGACCTTCATCCCTATTACAGTAGTTGACTGACACCCCCATCCAAATTCAGCACAAGAATTCAATGAATAGCATTAAGCTTCTATCCTTACCAATAAAGCCTGTAATAAGGCATCACTGGTATTATAGCTTGAATCCCTGCTGCCTCAAAATGAGGTAAAAAAGAAAGCTAAGTATCACTAATTTTGTTACAGTAGATAAGCTCAAGTAACACTTTCTTCATTCCCATATTTGATACTGAAGATAAAGTAAGAATTACTTCTGAAGTGCCAGGAAATACTTGAGCTTCAGTCCAAGTACTCAATAACCAGAGGTGACAGAATCCATTTCCAAACTCTTCACTGCAGTAGGCATAGTGTGAAAACCTAACTCTTTCACATTAAATAAGAAATAAGAACACCTTGAAAAATTATGGCTGGTGCTTTCTTCTACTGAGAATTTTCAACTTCTAGAATGAAAGAATACCAGCCTTTCCAATGATATCTGAATCATTTAAAAAAAATAATCTAGGATAAATTGTCAGTATGGGTTTTAAGAGAGTACACGTAGTAGTATAGTGTGACTTGGCATTGAAACAAGAGGATAGGCAAATGGATAGTCCATTAGCCAGGCTAGATTATGCCACATTAACAAGAACCCCTAAATCTCCATGGCTTTAAAACAAAAGAGTTGGTTTCTCATTTCTGCAAAATCCCTTGTGAGTGTGGGCAACACTCCAGCCCACTGGCTCCCATGTAACATCAGTGTGACTCCTCCATACCAATTCAAGCTTCCACAATTCCACAACAGGACACAAAAATTCTAGACAGTCTTATACCAAAAAGTAAATGCTCCTGCGTATAAGTGATACACATTATCTCTGGTGCTACCCATTCTTCCCCACTGCAAGAGAGTGGGGGATGGGAGTCACCCAGATGGAGAGGGGGCAGATACAGGATGAACCATGCAAGCCTTCCTGATCATGAGGTGAGCCCTGACACAGGCTTCATATTATGTTCACACTTCTGATTTTTGCCAAGTGAAACTCCTCTGTTATCAATTCAGTCTCTACATATTTGCAACTCATAGTACCAAATGTTACGTGAAAAAAAGTCTGTTCAGCACACTCTCAAACTTGACTCTTCATCCATAAAATACAATTAAAATTTAGCAGATTGGCTATAGATCCCTCCAAAGTCAGCAGAAGCAGGCACCATGGACCCAGCAGTTGAGAATATGGGTTGATGGAATCAGAGCAAGTTGGCTACCCAGCTCTGTTTTTTATTGACTGAATTCTCATAGGCAAATTACCTAACCTAAGCAGGTTGGTTTTGTTTGTTTGTTTGTTTTTAGCAGTCTGAGAGTTAAAGTTTTACTTTATTTATTCTTCTACTTATAAGGTTAGAAGCATACAAAAGGCAGGCCTAGAAAGGTACTGGGCTCTCCAGATATGAGCACTTTGCAACATGGGGCCAAGCACAGGATCCCTCTGGATCAGATCATGGCACAGAGCAGGAGGGACTGGATGACAAGAGTGTTGCAATCAGTGGAAGCTGTAGTTGACACAGCCCTTTACCTATGTGCTTTCATGCAAAAAAGTATAATGTAATACTAATAAAAAGGTCAGAATCCTCATTTTTTGGCTACCTAAAACTATTGTTCTAACCTTCAATTGTTTAAGATTTATATTACTATAAACAACTCCTTGAGCTTTCACTCCTACAAAACTAGCCTGAGACAAATCACTATTAGCTTTTGTTTCCTTTTCAAATGCATTTTTCAGTGTCCTTTTCCTTCTTACTTCTTCCCACAGGTACCCAAGTCTTCATGGTGTCCTCTGGTTGTGCAGTACCATGCCACCCAAACTTGTCCCAACAGAGAAGGAGCCAGGGGCAATAACTTTGAGAAGGACATTTTAGGAGAGAGGACATTTCTGGCATTCCTCAAATATGCCCAGGTGTATGGACAGTCTTGTGCTCCCAGACACACAAAATCTTTTTCATCTGCATAGTAATGTTGTAGTGGTTAAGCTTCAGTTTCAATCTCTGTATCTGTTGTTTTCTTTTATAAAAGATGAGTAAATTCCAGAGACCTGCTGTACAACATTGTATCTATAGTTAACAATACTGTATTATGTGCTTAAAAATTGCTTGAGAGGGTAGATCTCCTATTAAGTGTCTTTACCATGGGAAGGGCAGAGGGGAGAAGAAACTATGTAGGAACTTGAACAGAACCCTTTGCTCTAATTGTAAAGGACAACTGCTGTGCTTCAATCATCTATAATCAAGGAAATTAGAGGCTTGACGATTTTTAAAAATTTTTACTTTCTCTTAATATACATGATTCTCAGAATTCTCACTCCTACTTTTCTCCATATCCTTTATAATTTCTTTGCTGGTATTAGTTTATAAAAATTCATTTTCCAAACTGTTTTATATATATATCAACAAATCTTTTGCCTTATATGGAAAGGCAAAACACCTTTAGTATAGCAGCAGCTTCATCACAAGGCCATAATCACAATAATAGACAACACAATCCTGCTGAAGACCAACAAAGTTGGAAGACACATTATCTGATTTCAATAAAGGTACACGCATCAAGGCACACGGCAATGGCAACAGAATAGACCCAGAGATCAATGAAAAAGAATGGAGAACCCAGAAATAGATCCATACAAATACAGCCAACTGATTTTTGAAAAAGGCATAAAGGCAGTTTGCTGGAGAAAGAAGTGTTTTCAACAAATGGCATTAGAACAATTGGACATTGATGTGGTAAAAAAAAATGAACCTAGACAGAGACCTTCTCTATCTTTCACAAAAATTAACTCAAAGTGGGTCATACACCTGATCATAAAATTATAAAACTTCCAGAAGAAAATAGAAAATAACCTTGGGTGTGGTGATGAGATTTTAGATAGAACACAAAAGCACAATCCATGAAACAGAAAATTAGTAAACTGGACTTTATTAAAAGTAAAAACTTCTGTTTTGCAAAAGACACTGTTAAAAGAATGAAAAGACAAGCACAGACAGGGAGAAAATCTTTGCAGCAAACATATCTGATAAAGGACTTGAATTTAAAATATACAAGGATCTCTAAAAACTCAACAGTAAGGAAGACAAAGGACCCAATTTTTATCAAGGGGTAAGAACTGAATAGACACCTCATCAGCAAATAAGCATATGAAAAGATCCTCAACATCGTAAGTTGTTGGGAGGGGGGATGTAAATTAAAAAGTACTTAAATTAAAAAGTAATACCACTGTACCTATTAGAATAGCTAAAAATTTAAAAAACTGGTATTACCAATTGCTGGTGAGGATGCGAAGCAACAGGAACTCCCAGTCATTACTGACAAGAAAACAAGTTGTATGGCCCCTTAGGAATATAAGCTGGTGTTTTTCACAAAGCAGAACACAGTCATACCATATGATCCAGCAATCTTGCTCATAGGTATTTACCCAAATGATTTGAAAACAGTCTACAGAAAAACTTGCATGCAGATGTTTACAGCAGCTTAACTCAAAAATCACCAAAAAATTGGAAGTAACCAAGATGTCCTTCAATAGATGAATGGATAAACAAACTGATAAATCTATCATGGAATATCACTTAGTAATCAAAAAGAATGAACAATTAAACCACATAAAGACATAGATAAATCTTAAATAATGCTAAGTGAAAGAAGTCAGTCTGTAAAGGCTACATACTACATGATTCCAACTATGTGACTTTCTGGAAAAGTCAAAATTATGGAGACAGTAAACAGATCAGTGGTTGCCAGGGGCTCGTGGGAAGAGGGGAGTGGTATTAAATAAGAGAAGCATAAGGATATTTTGCCAGTGAAATTATTCTGTATGATCTTGCAATAGCAAATGCAGGACACTAAGTTTGCCAAATACTACAGAACTTAGTATCACAAAGAGCAAACCTTAACAAACTGTCAGCAGATAAACTGAGGCATGCTAAAATTTATGAATTTGCTCAAACATTAATTCCAATTGGGCAGCGCCTAGCTGAAAGTGGTTAGGAGCGCTCTACCAACAGAAACTACAGGAAAGGTTTTTACAAAGGAGACATGGAAGCAAAGCAAGGAAATTATTTGATTGGCTATAGTTTAAGGGTGGTTGTTCTTCCCTTCATTATTTTCCCTTTGGTACTTAGCTAGGTACTCTGCACATAACATGTATCAAATAGGAGTAAAAATACACTGAAAATGAAAGAGCAGGCTAATAAAGTAATTAAATATTGAAATACTTTATTTTCACCTTGGCATTAGACCAATTATTGGGAGCAGGATGTGGCTGACAACCTACATGGACTCCCAGGCCATCTGGAGAGAGACTGTGTGACTGCAGTCCCAGCAGGACCGACTGGCAACGCTGGAGGGGGAGAGGCACTGCTATGTACAGCATGGGGCAGGGAAGAGCAGGGCAAGCTGAACGGGAGAGACTAGAGAAAACTCCATGCTGAAAAACAAGTGGAAAGGTTATTACCCCTGCAAAGAAAGTTCCTCCTGTCCTCCTCTGACCCACCTCACCTGAGTTGGACACCCATTTTTTTCCAGTAGGAGGGAAAGTGGTTTTATTCCATCACAAGCAGTATTGAGAATGTTCTGTTTCTGATGGGCCAAAAGTGAGGGAATGGGAAGAGGATCTTTGCCTTCACAAATTAGCCCCCCTGTTCCAGCAGGTGAGCTCTGGGCGGCTGGGGGTGGGGGAAGGATCTGCAGTTTGGGGCAGTTTTCTAGGGCAGGCAGGTGGGAGGCTGGAAGCTAAGCAGCTGAAATCTTATCACCAGGCTCTTGCCAGCAGACAGTGAGTGTCCCACACATTCCCCCTAGGTCTGAATAAAAGTTTGAATTATTTAGTTCAATATCATCTTCTATTTTGCAGCAAAATCTAGTTAGAGCTGGTTTTAAATTGGATTTTTTCTCTCCTCTGTTGGGACAGGAATGCACAGTGTCATCTCCCCTGATCAGTTCATGGACAATGCCAAAACCCAGAGTCTTGCTCTCTGGAAATCAGCCTTTCCTTTCTTCTGTGTGGATCACTACATCATCCTTTGCAAGCAAAGGAACACAGCCTCTTTTCCATGATAAACACCTGTTGCTTCTACGGACATTCCTTGCATATTAGAGTAATGGAAAGAGGTGAATGGTGCTCCGTGAAGCCCAAAAGGAGAAAGGAAAGCAGACTAATGGGTGTAACCTGATCTCTAAGATCAAAATAAATAATTTGGTATACAATTACTGATAGACTGCTAAGAAAAGGAACTTATTTTTAATTTACAATGTAACCCTGCAAAATAATAATTGTAACCACTTATTGAGTATCTATGTGTATACTGGATACTCTCTAGTGACTTTTATATTATTTATCATAATAACCACAATGTAGGCATTATTATGGTCAGAGTCAGTAATAGCATAGTGCAGGGATCAGCAAAAGTGTAAAGGGCCAGATACTAAATATTTTAGGTTTTAGGAGCTATAGGGTCTCTGTTACAACTACTCAACTCTGACATTATAGTGCAAAAATAGACAATTCGTAAATGAATGGTTTGGTGTTCCAATACAACTTTATTTATAAAAACAGGAATGCCTCATGTAGTAGAGAAAAGCACAGGTTCATGAGCCAGACACTATGGATTTGATTTTCTAGTCTACCTCTTACTAGCTCTTCTGATACTTAATCTCTCTTTGCCTCAGTTTTCTGATCTGCAAAATTAGAACAATAGTAGTACTTACCTCATATGGTAAGTGCCTAGTACATTGTTAGTACTATATAAGTGCTTGATATTTGATTTCCAATTAAATTCAATTTTTCTATTTTCAGTTAAATTCTATTTTTCAATTAAAAATTGGCATACAGAGATGGGATGGGGATTCAGAGATTGTAATACAGATCTAGTGAACTCTCTTTAAAATGTTGCTCCAGAATCTTAATTATCACATAGAACAAAATCTCTCCAAAAGATATTCAAGTACGTTGAGAGGAAAAGTAAGCAAACCATTTTTATTTTATTTTATTTTATTTTTTTAAAGATTTTATTTATTTATTTGAGAGACAGAATGAGAGAGAGAGAGCACATGAGAGGGGGGAGGGTCAGAGGGAGAAGCAGACTCCCTGCCGAGCAGGGAGCCCGATGCGGGACTCGATCCCGGAACTCCAGGATCATGACCTGAGCCGAAGGCAGTCGCTTAACCAACTGAGCCACCCAGGCGCCCTTTATTTTTTTAATTAGAATTTTTATTATGTTAGTCACTATACAATCATTAGTTTTTGATGTAGTGTTCCATGATTCATTGTTCGCATATAACACCCAGTGCTCCATGCAATACGTGCCCTCCTTAATACCCATCACCGTGCTCACCCATCCCCCAACCCCCTCTAAAACCCTCAGTTTGATTCCTGGGGTCCATAGTCTCTCATGGTTCATCTCCCCCTCCAACAGCCCCGTTCGTTTTCCCCTTCCTTCTCCTAATGTCCTCCATGATATTCCTTATGTTCCACAAATAAGTGAAACCATATGATAATTTTTAAAACAGTAGATGGCAATGTTTCAGGAGTCCTCCTTCATATGTCATTGGAACCGGTAGTTGGATAGTCAAAAGGTCTATTAAAAGGGAAACGAAATAAAACATTGCTTGTATGCCCACTGCATTTTAGAGAATAAGCTAAGCAAAAGCAAGCAACAAAAGGAAATAATAAAACTAAAGCAGAAATAAATGAAAGAGAAGAGAAAAACAAAAGTATAAGTTAATGAAAACATGTCATTTATTTGAAAATATCAATAAAACCAACAAACCATTAGTGAGACAAGAAAAAGAGAAACTCAAATGATTAAAATCAGGACCAAGAGAGGGAACATCACTACTAATCTTACAGACCAAAAACAAACAAAAAAAGGTTATAATGGAATACTATGAATAACTCTATGCAACTAACAGAAGATATGGACAAATTCCTAGAAAGATATAAAGTACTGAAATTGATTCAAGAAGAAATGGATAATTTGAATAGACCTATCATAAATCAAGACATTAAATTAGTAATTTTAAAACTTTGACAAAACCCAAAGTAAGCTACAGATTCAGCACAATCTCTATCAAAATTCCAATGACATTTTTAACAGAAATAAAACAATCCTAAAATAGCCAAAGCAATCTTGAGAAAGAACAAAGCTAGAGGCATCGTGCTTAATTACAAACTATAACAAACCTATAGTAATCAAAACAGTATGGTATTGGCACAAAAACAGACACATAGATGAAGGGAACAGAACAGAAAGCCCCCAAATAAACCCACATATAAAGTCAATTAATTTATAACAAAGGAGCCAAGAACACACAATAGGGGAAAATAGCCTCCTCAATAAATGGTGTTGAGAAAACTGGACAGCCACATGCAAAAGAATAAAACTGGATCCCTATCTTACACCATACACAAAAATCAACTCAAAATCGATTAAAGACTTAAATGCAAGACCTGAATTCACAAAGCTCCTAAAAGAAAACATAGGCAGTAAGCTCCTTGATATCAGTATTGGTGATAATTTTTTGGATTTGACTCCAAAAGCAAAGGCAACAAAAGCCAAAATAACTGGGATTACACCAAACTAAAGTTTTTGCACAGCAAAAAAGCCATCAATAAAATGAAATAAAATGAAAAGGTAACCTTTCCAATGGGAGAAAATATTTGCAAATCATGTATCTGACGAGGGGGTTAATATCCAAAATATATAAAGAACTCCTACAATTCAATAGAAAAAAAGTTGATTTTAAAATGGGCAAATATCTGAATTGGTATTTTTCTAGAGAAGACATACAGATGGCCAAAAGGTACATGAAAAGATGCTCAATATCACTAATCATCAGGGAAATGCAAATCAAAACCACAATGAGATATTACTTCACACCTATTAGAATGGGTATTATCAAAAAGACAAGAGGGGTGCCTGGGTGGCTCAGTCAGTTCAGCATCTGCCTTCAGCTCAGGTCATGATCCCGGGGTCCTAGGATCAAGGCCTACATCGGGCTCTCTGCTAAGTGGGGAGTCTGTTTCTCCCTCTCCCTCTGCCTGCCACTCTCCCTCTCGCTCTCTCTAGAGAAAAAAACAAAAGAAATAAGTTTTGGTGGAAATATGGAGAAAAGGGAACTCTTGTGCACTGTTGGTAGGAATATAAATTGGTGGAAAACAGTATTGAGGTTTCTAAAAAAAATTAAAAGTAGAATTATCATATGATCCAACAATTCCACTTCTGGATATTCAAAGGAAACAAAGACACTAATTCAAAAAGATATCTGTACTCCCATGTTAATTGCATGTTTATTGCATTACTTATTTACAATAGCCAAGTATGGAAGCAAGCTAGGTGTCCATTGATAGATGAATGGGAAAAGAAAATGTGGTGTATATACACAATGCAATAGTGTTCAGCCATAAAAAAAGAACTGCCAGTTACAACATGGGTGGACCCTGAAGGCATTATACTAAATAAAGTAAGATAGAGAAAGACAAATACTGTATGATCTCACTTCCATATGGAGTCCAAAAAGAAAAGCCCCCAAAACAAAAAACTAAACTCATAGATTCAGAGAACAGACTGGTGGTTGCCAGAGAACAAATTGGAGGTTAGGGGATGAGAGGTAGGCAAAATGGGTGAAGGGGGTCAAAAGGTATAAACTTCCCATTATAAAATACATAAGTCATGGAGATGCAATGTATAGCATAGTGACTATAGTTAATTAACACCATATTGTTTATTTGTAAGTTGCTGAGAGATCTTAAGAGTTCTTATCACAAGAAAAAACAATTGTAGCTATGTGTGGTGATGGATGTTAACTAGATCTATTGTGATCATTTCACAATGTATACAAATACCAAATTGTTATATTGTATACCTGAAACTAATACGTTACATGTCAATTATATTGTAATTTTAAAAAGTTTGTGAGTCCTTCAAAAAGTTAAACATAGCGTTACCATATAACCCAGCAATTCTGCTTCTAGGTATATAACCAAGAGAAAGGGAAACGTAGGTCAGCACAAAATCTTGTACCTGAATATTACAAGCAGCTTTATTCATGATAGTTAAAATGTAGAAGCAATCCAAATGTTCATCTACTGATGAGTGATAAGCACCATGAACATCTATACAATAGGCTATTTAGCCGTAAAAAATAATCAACTATTGATACATGTTACAACGTCAATGAACCTTGAAAACGCTGTGGTAAGTCAATGAGGCCAGACACAAGAAAATGACATATTGTACGGCTCCATTTACATGAAATGTCCAGAACAGGCAAACCTATAGGGACTGAAAGCAGATTAATGGTTGCTTAGGGCTGGGGTAAGGGGGAGGGAGAGCAGAGATGGGATGGTAAATGGCTGCTAATAGGTATGAGGTTTCTTTCTGAGAGTGATGAAGATGATCTGAAATTAGACTGACAGTTGCACTACTCTGTGGATATACTAATCATCAGTGAACTGTACACTTCAAATGGGTGTATCTTGGAGTTTGTGAATTATAGCTCAATAAATCTTTTTTTTAGAAAAGAATACATACTATCACTGATGATGTTAACCTCATTCACCTAGCTGGTTTCACACTGTAAAACTACCTTTTCATCCCTTTCCATCCTCTACCCATCGGAAGAAACAGGGAGAGAATTAACCCCCATTTCTGTGACAGGAGGAATATCTCCATAAGTTATTTGGAATTCTTCTGTGTAGGAAATTTCTCTCTTCTTTCTCATTTTTGTATTTATTCAATAATTTTTTTTTATCAGTCTAAACACATGAGTATATTTTTTTCCTTTGGGATATAATCCAATACTACATTATTCATTTCATTACTAAAATTGTTCCAGCTTTGGTCACGGGAACTCTTTCAGGTTGGGGTTTATGTAATTACAAGTAAATTACTTCTTTACAATAACAAGTAAAAGTGATCTGGACATGCAAACAGCCAGTTCAGAAGCAGGCATTCACCTGAACAGAAGCTCACGTGTGCTCTACAAAGTAGCCTTTAAGCCATGAGTATTTCATGGATGGTGGAATCAGCCAGGGTGTTCTACAGGAGTTGTGGGGAGTGCTGGCAATGAATCTGAAAGTCAATTTAAGAGCTTCAGCTCAAATGTTAACTCAAAAACAAAACCTACCATGCAGAGAAAAAGTATCGATGCCCCCAAATGCAATTGTCCATTTTTTCCAGACATTTTGTTACCACCCAGGCAAAGAATCTTATGCTTTCAAACCACACCTGCCTTTTCCCCTCTACTTGACAGGAGAGGACTCAGCCCTAAAACAATGCAGATAAGTTAATGAGACTCCTGAAACGAATGCAACCTCTTTCTAGAGCTACAGAGATTGTCTTGGGTGATGAGCGTAGCCTGGGCTGCAGAGAGGGTATTGCTCTATTGTTTCAAATACATTTCAGACCCCTCCAAGCTTTAAACAGCAACTTATTAAAGAATCTAAGTAAATCTCAACATTTGGTTGACCTTTGATAGAGTCCCTTTTAGAAAATAGAAGAATCTATTCAGTTGTTTGTTTGCCATGTTAACAGTAATGCTTTCATTTATGACAATGTCTAGGGGACGGATCTTTCAGGGCAATTATGTTCTATTAGGGAAAATTACACACCTTTCCTCTGTCAGGTGACCACAGAACAGTTCAGACTGGGGCTTCAGCCTCTTCACCATTTCCCTTTGCTTATCCTGCACACAGTGGAGCCTCACACAATTCTGACAAGATCATTATTCTTGGGACACTTAAGGAAAAAAATCTAATACAGATGGTGTCCTTGAATAATAGGAGTTTGCATTCAGGGCAGACTTTCAGTAGCAACAGAAACATGCCCCCATAAAGCAAACATTTTTTTAATGTATGCATTTGCACTTTTAATGGTCTTCTACAATAAAGCAACCATCTCAACCTGCAGGGAGGTTCTTAAAGCCATGAACATTAATTTCCTATTGCTGCTCTGACAAATTACCACAAACTCAGGCAGCTTAAAACAACACAAATTTATCATCTAACAGTTCTGGAGGTCAGAAGTCTCAATTCAGTCTCACTGGACTAAAGTCAAGGTATTGGCAGGGCTGCAGTGTTTCTGGAGGCTCTGAGGGGAATATCCCTTTCCTTGCCCTTTCCAGCTTCTAAAAGGACCTGTATTCCTTGGCCGGTGGCCCTTCCTTGCATCTCACCAACCTCTTGCTTCCATGGTCACCTCTATTACTGGCTCTGGTCCTCCTGTCTCCTTCTCTTAAGGACCCAGTGATTGTATTGGGCTCACTGGGCTAATACAGGATAACCTCCCCCATCACAAGATGCTTCATCACCTCAGCAATGTCCCTTTTGCTATGTAAGTTAACAAAGTCATGGGTTCTGAGGAACTCTGAGAGGGCAGGACACTACAACTGGAAACTCCCGACTTTAAAAAGTAACTTCTCAGGAGAAGTAAAAATAAGTGAACAAATAAGAAATTTTAAAAGATGCCATCTAATTAGTAAAATCTCATTCAGGGCATCGACTTAATTTTGGCAGCCTTGAGTGCCATAAAATTTAGCATGGTCTTTTTGCTTCTTAAAAGTATTTGCGGGCCAGCTTCGCGCAGTGGCAGTATCGTAGTCAATGAGGTTTATCCGAGGCGCGATTATTGCTAATTGAAAAGTATTTGCGGGCCGGTAGGACTTCAAAACTCAGGAAAAAAAAAATGAAAGACTGTAAGGCAGCAGATAGTGATTATCTGTGATGCCATAATAAACAGAGTACCAGATATGAATGCCAATGAAAAATAAACAACTAACTGTTTGATGGCATGATGTCTCACTGTGGGTGCATTGGTGCCCAAAATTAAATTCATAATAAACAAGGTTCCTCCTGTATTTAAATTATCTCCAGATTAATTCAGGAGTCCCTTTAGGGCAGTTGAGCAGCTTTTCATTCTGCAAATACATCACAGCTGGAGAATTAAGAGTATTAGAGGAAGGGGGTTTAAAAAAAACTCACTGGAAACAGAACAAAAACTCTATTATGTTGCCTGTATGGTAGTTTATTTTTTTAAGTACTTCCATATCCATTGGTTCTTTTGTTTGGTTATTCATACAAAAATATTTGAGCCTTTCGCCTATGTATGCCAGGTGTGTGTTGAGAATCTGATAGGCCATTACATGAGGTAGCCCTTTGCTGTGAGTTTGATGAGGAGCCACTGGAGGTTTCTGAGCAAAAATGTAAGATGATTAGATGTAGGTTTTAATGGGGTCACTTTGACCCCTAGGTTGAAACTGGATAAAGGGAAGGAAAGATTAAATGGAGGAGACAAGTGTAAACAGTGTGATGTATGTGTGTGACAGGTTACTCTCAACAGTAACAGGAATGCTTACTTAGCATCTGATGTACTCTCATCAAGAATCAGTAATCCAGAGACGGTTACTTAGTATTTCAAAGGACGCCATCAGAATCCACACCAGAGGGTTTGGTAGTTAGCAAAATTAACAAAGCACAATTGTGTTGTTTAGAATGAAGGCTAGTTGAAAACATCTGCACAGGCCCCACTACCCTTGCCTGTGTGGAGTATGAGAAGCCTGCAAGTCCCACACCTGTGGCTTCAGTCCACCTTCAAGGTCAAGCTAGCGCCCCACTGATTCTCAATTTGTCTACTGAACCCCACCTCAAGGTTGACTGGTCCTTCTACCAGAATTTTGTATCCCCCTCGAAGTAAACCTGAAGATACCTCAAAACTACAAAGATAGGTTGTATAACTTTTTGTACATGCTTGCTAATAAATATTTGCATGTTTGGTAGAATTTGGTCCAAGACTTGCTTTCTCTGTCACATACCATCTATCTTACAGGCAGTTAGTGGGGGAAGGGAGTGAGCGTAAGGCGGCCAACCTTCCTCTAGCCAATGAGAAGCTATTTACCAAAAGAACCTGACATTCCTGGAGAGGTCAAATCAGTTTAGATCCATTCACATGTAATAAAGTGATTTAGCTCTTTATTTTAATCCAAATCTGGATTCTATGTGCTTGTGTTTCATGTTGGATGTTTCTATCTATATTCAAATATAACATTGCTCTGAAGTTTCCCTTTCAAGCTATCTTTATTAGGTTCTAGAAATATAAAAATGGAAGAATTCAGAGTATGAGCATATAATGAAAATATTTTCAGTAAGTTCTCCTGATAGAACATTTAACATTTCTCATTTATATTATTACCAATTGTGTTTTAAAAGTTTCTTCCCTATCTCCCATCCTCCATAATCAAATATGACAGTTACAGGTCTCAAAATCAATTTTAATTATTATTCTTGGATGAAGTAGGTTATGGGTCAAACAGTTAATTTTGTTAGTTTTTCTCTGGGAGTTTTGAATATTTTGGTATTTGCATCTTTGGGTCCTCTGCTTTGTAGCAATCGTTATTTAAGTTCAAAAAGAAATCTTTAAAGAGAAATTCATTCCAAAGTAATACCTTTGTGTAGAAGTTTGCTCTGTATTCTAATAGAGACTATGCTCTCTTCTTCAGGTAGACAATTTAATGGGTTGCATTTGAATAAAGTATGACTTCTAAGACTTCATTTTCCCCCCAAATTATGTGGTGCTCAAATAAATATCTGCCCATGAGGCAGCTCTTACCAGAGGGACATCACCTGAACTCACTTTCTGAAGGGAGCTTTTAAGAAAAAAATTCCACAGGTGATTTTAACTTAATGGTGTAATGGCTGAGCTGGGGAGGCATTTCAAGTGCATTCCTGCGATGCCCAGGCACCGGAGAGTTCTCCAACCAGGCTTCATGGGAACCAGATAAAAATGGACAGTATCTGCAAATTTCCAGTGGCTCTGCACCACGAGACCTCCCAGAATACCTGAGTATCTCTGGTTGGTAGCGCTGAGCGATAATTTTGTCATAGGCTGCTCAAGTGGAGCGATTTTGAAAACATGAGAGCTACAGACTGGACACGGGGTAAGGTGGGACTCAGGCGGAGTGCCATTTTACGGCTGCAAGCAGTTTCTCAGCTTCTCCAAACTGTTGCCTGGCGTTGGTATGCAGTTCTCAGGATAACTGCACCCTCTGGTCGGCACATTTGGAAGCTATGCAGATTTCACACTGAGCCCTATCAAGAACTGCATCCTTAATCCTTGTTCCCCACATTGTCTTTCCACCAGTTTTTCTTTCTTTCCTTTTTTTTTGGAAGCTCCTAAGCCAGCCGGCCAACGTACGGCATGCACACTGTTCACGAGTCAGCGAAGATCCCTATGTCAGGCCTTTGCTCTGTTCACACGATGTGAACAAACCAAATACAGATGAACATTCTGGCCCTAAGAGGCTTTCTAGGGCACAGAGAAGGTCCCCCACCGCCACGCACGGGGGTACGTCCCCAGACCTTCAGCGGGTGCCTGAAACCACACAGTGTACCAAACCCTCTCTATACCATGTGGTTTTTTTCCCTACACGGACATACCTGTAACGGAGTTTAACTTATAAATGAGCCACAGTGAGAGACGAAACGCAGACGCAGGGCAGGAAGCGAGGTTGATACCCGCCGGCGCTTTGTGACGACGTAGCGCGAGGCTGCCGTTGACGTAATGACGCTGAGTCAGAGTGAGGGGCGCGAGGCTGCCGTTGACGTAATGACGCTGAGTCAGAGTGAGGGGCGCGAGGCTGCCGTTGACGTAATGACGCTGAGTCAGAGTGAGGGGCGGCTGCTTCCGGAGCACGGGTACCTGAAACCGGAAGGCAGGGCCTACCGTGGGGACAGAGGCGTGTGAGCGTCCGCCCCACGACACCTGCTGCTGTCCCCGCGGGCCCCGTGGCTGGAGTGTGCTTGAGCTGGGCCTTGCCGCGCACAGCCGGCAGGGAGACGTCCCTGAGGGACCTTGAGCCGTGGAGTTTTGGAGCGACTGTGTCCATGTCCCCTTCCGAGTGTGTGCGTGTGTGTCTGTTTGCCTGTATGTGTGTATGTGCGTGTATGTGTATTTTTTTTCTTTTTCTTCTCTTTTCTGTTATCCTCAAGCCTCTAGTATTCAAAGATTGTGTTCCTTTTAAACATTGCAACTTGATGTTAATATTCTGGGTAATCAAGGGAAGGCCTCCTGCTCCCATGTTCAGCAGAGCAGGTGTGGGGGAGAGGCAGGGAGTGACCAGAGGGTTGGGGGCTGGTAGAAAGATGTGGGGAGGGTAGCAGTGGCTTAAAGGAATCCGCAAAGCCATGGCCGGAAGTAGTCCTGAGCCACGCGACTCAGCAACATGGCAGAGGACAACAGGGATGGTTTGGGGGAACACAGGAGAGCTGTCCACCTGCAGCCCTACAGGTGTCTGAGGGGCACAGCTGTGCACCTCGACCCCTTGTGCACCCAGTGTTGGGGGCTCACAGTAGTTAGTCACTAAAGGGAAGCGAAGTCCCCAAAGCTGGGGACTCTGGAGCATATTGTTTAAAGGAGAAACTACTATCTAGAGACTATTTACAACAATTATATTGGAAAAGTCAAGCGTATCTGAATTGAGGCAGTTGATTTAATGTTTCCAGATACTGTAGCTACATAGAATGGTTTAGATACATTAAGTGCATTGTGTGTGGACGCTGTGGTTTAAAATGTAACAAAAAGAAGTATCAAAGTGCCCTCTAGTGGGACAGTGGAGAATTAAGCTGAAAATATGTACCCGCTGATGTTTTCTTTTTTTCCCTGTAAAGACAAATAACATTATGATGTACTGGAAAAATAATACCTTCTCATACATGGTGGTAATAAGGAGTATGAGGTAGTAGGAGGGGTAAAGCACACGGAACAGTGTGCAGCACGTAGCACGCACTGCGTAAGAGGTAGAGATTTTCCTCATTTCTGTTTGTAATTCCTTATTTGTATTCTTTTTCTCATTTCTGTTAATCAAAATGATACTATTATTATTAACAATACGAATCACTGATCGTTGGACCTACTGAATCTCAGGTTTAGGATATCGATTTAACAAGCTCTCCGCTTAACTCTAGAATGTCCATTTTAACTCTTTTGGGATAGAACGAAGTGATAATGATGGGATAGCCTTATGGTCACACCTTCCTTGGGATTGTTTAAAAGGCTGCTTAAGAAGCTCCTAGTTTGGGGCGCCTGGGTGGCTCAGTCGTTAAGCGACTGCCTTCAGCTCAGGTCATGATCCCAGGGTCCTGGGATCGGGGCCCACATCGGGCTCCCTGCTCGGTGGGAAGCCTGCTTCTCCCTCTCCCACTCCCCCTGCTTGTGTTCCCTCTCTCACTGTGTCTCTCTCTGTAAAATAAATAAATAAAATCTTTAAAAAAAAAAAAAGCTCCTAGTTTATTTCCACATACACTATTCCCCAACACTGAACTAGAAGCCGCTGGAATTTGTAGGAAGAAGGGAGGAGAACATACATCTCCTGAAATACCCTCAGTGTCGATGCCTTGGGTACAGACAGAAGAGCAGCTTCATCTTCATCTAAAATGCCTGTGGGTAACGTGTAGCATCTTAGAAACCTGTTTCTTTCTAATGTGTCCCTCAGGACAGCAGAGACAATTCTCTTCACATGGGATTTAATACCCTGAGTAGTGAGGGGGTGGGTAGTGGGGGACTGGAAACATAGATATCAATGTAAAATGCCCGGAATTCAGATAAATTGGAAGGATGAACAAATTGAGCACCTGAGCCATAGTGGAGCCGCACACGGTTTTTATAACCTCCAGCACTGCCATCAATGCGCTGCTAAACTCGTGTCCTGATGTCAGGATGTTAAAGCTGCCAGGCATACCTGAAATTTTTCATTTCGTTTCTCATTTACAAAGTAGAATCTGAATAAAGAAAAATTAACTTTCGAGTCTGGAAAAACAGTCCTACCTTGATTGCTGCCACTCTACAGACACATTGAAATATATATGATGCAGAAATATCACTCTAAAATCGCTTTATTAATCCTTCCCTCAACTAAGTGAAGTAATGCCTTGAAAAATAGATCCGCCAAGCCAAATACAAATTAGTAGTTTGATTATATAGATATTCCTGAGAAAGGAAATTCTGGCCTTGATTTCACTGCTTTACCATTCTTATAATGGGGATAATTCTTTTAAGTAGCAGCAGCAGAGACTTGTCAGAACCCCCCCCCCCCCACTTTGTGGCTGATACTGTTTTCCATGTAATGACAAAGGTTTCATATTTTGTATACTTTGTTAAGGTGCCTTTCCAACCACGGTCACGAGTGCCGCCCTGGCTGTTCTTTTGACAGTATCCAAGCATTGATATTACCTACAGATCCTCACCAAATTTAGAAATTCCTGCCCATGCACAGCACAGTGTCCTTCCTTGGAAAGTTCCTTGGTTACAAAGTGTGCACACATTCACTGGGGGGTGTTGGGTGAAGTGGGAGAACTGCCTCAGTAGATAAAAGTTGACCTCTTTTTAGGTAAAACAAACACATACATGCACAATTACAATCTTCATCTGGAAATCCCACCATATATTATTACATTTGTCACAAAATTACCTGATAGCCCAAGGGCAAAAGGGAGGGAAGTCATTTATTGGATATGTTTTGTGTCAGTTACTGTATGAGTCATTTGAATATGGTCTCTTCTTTGAACATTTGGGTTAAATGGATAATGACAGAAAATGATATACTATTTGCAGTATATACTCTACACAGGAGGTTGGGGCTCTTAATCCAGTATGACTGGCGTCCTTATAAGAAGATGGGAAGAGACACAGGGGAGGAGGCCATGTGGGGACAAGAGGCAGAGATCAGAGGGAGGCAGCCAGAAGCCGGGGAACAGATGGGGCCACTAGTGGCTGGAAGAGGCAAGGAAGGACCCTCCCCTGGTGGCCTCAGAGGAACTGAGGCCCTGCTGACACCTCAATTTTGGACTTGTAGTCTTCAGAACTGTGAGAGAATAAATTTGTTACAGAAGCCCTAAAACAAAAACCACATATGAAGATGAAGAAGCATCGAGACCCAGAGAGGAGGTGAAGCTGAGGTGAGTGTTAAATATTCATTTCATTCTCCCTTTCTCCCTCTCTCTCTCTCTCTCTCTCTCTCTCTCTCACGCACACACACACACACATACAGGTACATTCCTCTGGGATGGCCTTGGAAATGGCAAGTCATGTAGAAAGGCACACAGAGAAACTTACTGTAACAACACACAACCACCAGTAACTGCTCCTGGAACATCGGTGTGGTTGGTGAATTCTCTGAAGGTGACCTTCAAGTCACTGTCAACCAGATTGTGGAAAATCCTCTCCCGCAAGGAAAGTGAAACGCCCGTTCTAACCCAGATCGGTGTAAGGTGTGGAAAAGCACACGACAAAGGAATGTTAGCATGATGCAGAGCCCAGAGGATGAAGAGAGAAGAGGGACTGAACAGGACCAGAGGGAAGAGGTCTCTTCATCAAAATGGATCAGGTACCCTGATTCTTTAATGAGGTTGGGCAACAGGTAGGGCCCTAAGTGTAACATACATAATACAAAATGTGTTTACAAAGTCTTTCTTAAATAAATGCCTTAATATTGTATATGATTCTCATTCCAAAGTTTGGTTTCACTTCTTAGAATCTGTGATAATGGCAACCTACGGGTGCCCAGGGTGCTGGCCTATGAGACTCACACTATGTGTGGCCATGTGTGGCCTCATTACTCGCTGCCCTGGAGTGCCACTCATCTCAGAGAGAGAGAGAGAGAGATGGCTCTGTAAAGAGTCCCAACCAAAATTATTCCAGAAAATAGAACTTTTAAAATCAGAAGAAAACATAAACTAAGTCCCGCCGAATAGTACAGTTATAAGTGCCTAATATATGTAGGTTAAATTTAATTGAATCAGGGTAATAATAATACTTTAGGTCACTAAGTCCCAGTGCATCCCAATGTTTCAGCTGCAAGTAATAGAAAACCCAATTTGAACGGCCTTAAACACGAAAAGGGATTTATTGCTATGAAACAAGGAAGCCCAGAGTTTGTTCAGGCTTCAGGCATTCTGTATGTCTCGGTGGGCCCTGGGCTGGCTTCTCAAAGCTGCTGCCACCACAACCAAGATGAGTGCCTCTTCATTCACACGGAGAAGGAGGAGAAAGCCATTCCCTTGACAAAGTCTTAAAAGTTGCTCAGACTGACATCTCTGAGCCAATCACAGTAGCTGGGGGAGGCCACCTGCCAGCTACCTAGACCTGCTCAGCCACAGACTCATTCCCAGGGCAAGGAGGATAGGCTACATCACTGGATGCCCACAAATCTTCCACCCCAAATTTATGTCCGGAACATGCAAGGAGAAGGATAGCCAACCAATATTTTTACAATACTGAGCTACTGTCCAGTGTGAACAAGATAAACTCTGGAAGTTTTTTTCTTTTTTTCTTGCAAGGATTCTTACCATGTTTATAAGGCTGCAAGGGTCATACTCTATTTTTGTCTACATGGTAACTACTAAATTAATATTTAAATAAATATCAAGCTGTTAATAAGTTGGTGACCTTATACATGTGATGTTTAATGTCATTTATATTAAGAAAATTGCAAAACCAAAACTACGTTGAGATGCCTTTTTCCAACTATCAGGCTGTCAAAAATGCCCAAGTTTGATGTCATAAAGGTAGCCAAAGTGTGACCCTCTCTTCTATTGCTAATGGGAGAGAAAATTGCCACAGGTTTTTGAAGAGAAATTGGATTATATTTATCAAAATTACAAATGCATTTGCTCTTTTTGTTTTGTTCTCAGCAATTCTACTTCTGGAATACATGCTACACATTTACCACATATGAATGCGTGAAAAAAATTGAAAACCACTTAGGTGTCCATCAGTAGGTGGCTGGTGTTTGGAATCCCCACACTGGAATACCATACTTTTATAAAAAACAGACTGAGGAATCCCATTGTGTACCAATCAGAAATATTTCCAAGGCAGAGCATGAAAAAGAGAACAGTGCTGAACAGTGTTAGGGTATACAATCTTTTTGGTGTGGATCAGGGAACCTTCTCACTATGGGTATAAGGTATATTTTATACCTTCTCCCAGTGTTTTCATTTCTGAATCATGGGGATATACATACTGTTCAAAAATTAAGATAATATACAATGTTAAGTATGACAAAACTAACGTGTATGTTTTTCTCAAATATTTATCAGGAAAGATTTTCCAGAAAGATCTTCCTCTCTGTCCCTCTTTTAAAGAACATTTATTCAGAAATGGATTAGTAACACATGGTCTCCTCCACCTTTCATGCCCCTTCCTCTCCTTTTGAACAACAGAAAAGACACGAATGGGGAATATAGAGGAAAGATCTCTTCCTATGAAGAATTATATCCCAACATTTTTTTTTAAATGTGAAGTGTTCCATCAAGACTACTAAAGTAATAAGCAGATAATAAAAAAAAAATTATTACTACTGTTTGATAATTTTAATGGTGCTCAAGTCTCGGTCTCAGTCTTCTTTGACTCCATAAGCGTTTTGGATCTGGTCCCTTTAGACCACCCCAGTCTTTCTGATTTGGGGTTCTACTTGCTTTTGTTTTTCGTTTGCCTTCCTCAGCCAAACTCATTTTTATCCCAGTTTCTGAACCTGCCCCAAATGCTCTTCTTCCTCTCCATTGTCAGAGTGCCCTGTGCATCCCCCTCGTTGAAGTTTTATACTTGTGTAATTGTTTTATTTTTGTTGTTCATGCTAACTAGACTGGGACTCCATGAGGGTAGGGACATAGCTGCTTGTTTACCCCTGTGTCCTCATAGTTCAGTGTGCTAAGTATTTTTCACACTGGATGAGATGTAAAGTTGTGGATACATGTTGAAAACTGCAGTGGAGAGAATGCACATTCTAGTTATTACAGCACATCAGAAACAATAACCAGGCAAATACTCGCACTAAAGGGAAAACCCCAACACTTAGCATACAGGTTGCTGCTTTGAAGATAATGAAGACTCTACGATAGCCATCCACTTGTTCCCAAATTGTTTTTTCCCTGTAGTCTGGATGTACTTTGTATCAATTTCTGTCCAGTCCCTTTATTACCATCAATGTAGATTTGTAAACTCACACTCACAGTGGCAGATTGTCTTGGGAAGGCTCTATCTTGCTCCCCTCACCTCGATCAGCTTCCCTTACCCAGAACTACACCGAATAAATATACAATCTCCGCACCAGTAGTTTTCTAGGCAAGTACAACTTTAAGATTCTTCCCATAAGATACCCCTCTCAGGTGAATTACAGCCTTCAATCCTTTCCCAGATAGATATTCTAGAGTCTACATTCACACTCACTCATGGCTTGTGTCTACCCAAACTAATTTAAAAACACATTAAAAATTGAAATGACAGGGGCGCCTGGGTGGCTTAGTTGGTTGAGTGCCCAACTCTTGATTTTGGCTCAGGTCATGATCTCAGCGTCATGGGATCAAACCCTGTGTCAGGCTCTGTGCTGAGCATGGAGCCTGCTTAAGATTCTCTCTCTCCCCTCTGCCCCTCCCCCCACCCATCTCTCTCTCTCTTAAAAAAAGTTGAAATCACAAAAATTCCTGATTATTCTGAAAACCGGCCATTGAATCTAGTCCAGTTCTTCTTTCACAAAAGAAAGATGTTCATGTAGGCAGAATACAGATTCTTGTAAATGGAGGGTGACTGTCCTTGTCTCCATTTTCTCCAGCTCCCATTTCTCACTTCATGAATCTTTTTATGGTAGTTGCTTTTGGTAGTTCTACCGGAGCCTCTGGTGCCACAATTTGATTCTTGAATCTTAAAAAATATCAATACCTGAATCTTAAAAAATATCACCGTAGAGTATTTCTTTGGCTCAGTAACGTGTGATCAAAAAGCAAGAGACTCTATGCTGAAAACAAACTAAGATTATCATAGAATGGAAATTTTGAAAATGACCATTTGTTTCTTTTGGCACATTCTCACAAATACCAACCCCCTTCAATGCGTTGCTGTCTCAGTATCATAACTTGTGGAGCAAAATGGCAGCCCAGCGTCTGTCTTCAGTGCAATCAAAACCCTCCTCCCAGAAATAATCTGATTTGCTTTCCAGGGTGTCAAATAGCATCTGGGGACTCTTTCACACTGCTTGAGTTTTCTCCAAAATCCAGTCCACATACTTAACCACGTTGGTGTAAACCCCTGGCCGTTCCCTCTGACCGCAGCCTTCTCCCCAGCTGGTGATGCCCACCAAATGCCAGACTTCGTTGTGTTTACAGGACAGGGGGCCCCCTGAGTCTCCCTGTGATGAGGAGGGGAAAGAAAAGGTGCACAGATGAGTTCAGATGCTTCTCATCTTAAATATATGTTCCTCAGAGTGATTTTGCCTAAAATTCTCTTCTTGGCTCTTTAACAAACTTCAATGTAAGTAAAACAAATGTAACATGGCTCCTAGAAGACTGCTTTTTAAATGCATTAAACTTTCTGGGGAGCCTCGGTGGCTCAGTCAGTTAAATGTCCAACTCTTGATTTCAGCTCAGGTCATGATCTCGGGGTCATGAGATCAATCCTTGCATCAGACTCCATGTGTGGAGCCTGCTTGGGATTCTCTTCTCCTGCTGCCCCTCCCCCACTTGTGCACACGTTCTCTCTTGCTCTAAAAAAAAAAAATGCATTAAACATTCTAATGTGAATATATTCAACTAGCTGAAAACACTCTTACCTTACAAGCATCCTTCCCTCCTTCTTTATAGCCTGCACAGATCATCTTATTGGTTATTTTATGCCTTCTGTATCTTATCTGGCATTCTTCAGTTGTCACCAAGGGTATGTTAGCTTTCTGGAGAGTATTTTGTATTTTGCCTGAAAAAAAAAATTTTGGCTTGTTAATGGAACAATCATATATATAATATAAAGATATGAATTTAAAACCAAAATCATACTTATATAAAAATCTAGAAAAAATATTAGGTTTACCTCATAAAACTTTTATAATTACAAAGTATAGAGAAGAGATTGTTTGTTAACATTAAGTTCAAAACTAAGTATGCCTCTAACTGGAATTACTGCCCAGAGAAAATAACTGGATAACAGGCCAGGATATTTCATGGAAAGTGCTAAGTTTCACATTAAACTTCATTAAAAATAATTAGTCTTTAAAGAGGTTGTCATATTTAAAATTTCCAATCAAACAGATGTGGGATCCTCCTCACTTGGGTAATTTTGCCTTTTCATTTTTTTTAAAGACTTTATTTATTTATTTATTTGAGAGAGAGAGAGAGAGCACAAGCAGGGGAAGCAGCAAGCAGAGGGAGAGGAAGAAGCAGACTCTCAACTGAGCAGGGAGCCCGATGCAGGGCTCGATCCCAGGACCCTGGGACCATGACCTGAGCCAAAGGCAGACGCTTAACTGACTGAGCCACCCAGGTGGCTTTTTTCATTTTTATTTTCATTTTTATTAACATGCTTTCTGTAGTTGAAGGATGTGATTATTTTACTCGTATTTTAGCTGTATGCCTTGATACGGCAGAAAAGGGTAAAACTGAGCTATGTTCTTTACCTTTAGGATGGAGCACACTGAGAAACATCATTTCTTACCTCTTAACTTTCTGTACCCCCATCCAGTCACCCAGCAATCAGTATATATTACATTTCTATCTCCTTTGGAAGGTAGACATATGGGTCTCTGAGCATCTAAATTTTAAAAATCATAGTTTAGTCATCAGAATCAAAATATACCTTCTCTTCCAGGAGAGACTCTCTTCTTTCGCTTTATATTATGTAGTGTGTTCTCTATTTATTATATTTGGGTTTTGCCTCATTGCCATTCATTTTCATTCCTCATATTCAGCATTATCCATCACATACTCTAGTGTGTGGAACTATCACATCACCTGGGAATTTGTTAGAAATGCAACCTCTTGAGCTTCCCTCAGACCTAGATGGGTGAGGGACCTATCCGCACCCTTGGACCTATCACATCACCTGGGAATTTGTTAGAAATGCAACCTCTTGAGCTTCCCTCAGACCTAGATGGGTGAGGAAATAAGGGGGAAATCAAGGCATAGGCCTCCCCATGAGCTCTATCTCTCTAACTAGGTCTGTGACCCTGTAGAAATTGCTTACTTGTTCTGACCTGAAATTCTTTAGCCCCTAAAAGAGAGATATAAACATCTTTAATATTCCAGTATATAGTTATGTCATTTGGTGCATCTGAGAAAGCCTGCAGAAAACTTAGCTCTTCACCCACACCCCACAGTAAGATTTATTTTTTTATTTTTTATTTTTTTAATAATCAGGAAAGAGTGCCAGTCTTAACAGACTAAAAGACTAGCTTTGCAGACCCTCTCTCTTTCATGATCACACCACCTTGTGATTGCTGGGGTCAGGGCATGAATCTGGAGGTGTTAAACGTTACATCTAGGTAATCATTGTTGGTAACTTCCCATTTAAAATTCCAACATACCTGTGTAATTTATTGCAGTTTCCAGTTTCAACAAGGCAATATCATACCCACTTTCTGCCACTTCATATTGATCATGAATTATTATTTCTTGAACCCCAAAGAAAGATGTGTCCTTTTTAACTTCTGATTGGTTTAAAATACCACTATAGACACGCAAGATTTTAGGTGACTCTACCCTAAGGAATAAACAATAGGAGGAAAAGAAATTCCCATTACCAAATAATTCCCAAACATTGGAGCTATATTGCTAATTACCTACATATTACTAATGTTTTCTACAGGTGGTGGGCTTTTTGAGGGAAAGGAGTGATTTCATGCTAAAATTTTTCACTCACATATGCCTCCTGTAAAAAGCTCTGGGTTAGTATATATTAAACACAAAAATGAATGAAGGCTCTTTCCACCCACACACACACATTCTCTCTCTCTCTCTCTCTCTCTCTCTCTCTCATTCTCTTTCTTGATCTCCCTCTCATGAAGAGTTCCAGGTTCTAGTCTCAACCCTAGCATTATTACCTGTGATCCTGAGAAATTCACTTGGATTTTCTGGTACTACATTTTCCCATATGGAAATGGTTTAAAAAAAAAAAAGTAAAGGAGATTATTGACTTCAAACATATCTGTGAGTTATAATGTGAGTTAGCTACATACTGATGAAAAACAAAAATAAACACACAATACCATGTCTGGAAACTCAGAGAATACTGAAGTGCAAAGAGCAAGTTTGGCCAACTAAAATTCCCTGGGATACATATACTCTCCCATTGGAGCTTTTAGGTCTGGCCAATATTGAAATTGACCTAAGTAGGGAATCCAATTTGAGGATTTATAATGAACTCTTCCTTCTATATTTGGAAACACAGGGAGATAGAGAGGAGGGAGAGAGAGAAGAGAAACAGGGAAGAAGCAGCGGGGGAGAGAGAGAATATTAGATTTAGAGAAGGGGAAATTCTCCTGTGTTTAGTTCTGGACCCAAGGCCCGAGACAATGCACAGAAGATATGTACTGGTGGAAAACAGCAAGAACACTCCTGGGCATGTGTATGCATTTAAATGGGAAAGTGAAATACTATGCCATCATGTTCCTGCACCTAATCTGATGCTGGTAGACCATAAGTGGTTCTTCCCTTTTGCCTTTTTTTTTTCACTCTAGAAATTTAATTTAGCAAATAGGATAATTTACATTTTTAAAGTATTTATTAAAATGCTAATGATAGATTTAATATATGTGTGAGCCTGGGGACTAATAAAAACAGGAATTGTACTGACTCGTCGAAACAGTGAGCAGCTGTTAGTATCCACTGGTTTCCAATGATGGAGCCTCCACATAGGTGTCTCTGGGTGGGTGACGTGATATGCAAAGTTATCTGCCACGGCCACTCACCAGGAACAGATGCTGTTCCTCCAACAATTCTGGGCTTGATTTTGGTTGTACACTCTGCAACAGAAGGGTTGCAATGAGTAGCTTCCTAAATCTTCCTTTTCCATCAGTAGTTATGTTCCTTCAGGCACAAAGAGGAGAAAACCTTCCCTCGATTCCATATTTTATAATGACCCTGACTTGAAGAAATTTTATAGTCAAGCTGGCAAGCAAAGCATGCACAGGAAAATGGAATGACTAAGGCACCTTGTAATTACATACCCCCAAAGAAAGTCTCATCCGGTATTGCATGCAGTCTTATCTTCCCTCACATGATAACCCTGATGGTTCTTTCAAAGCAGTAGTTATCAAGTGTGGCCCTTGGACCTATCACATCACCTGGGAATTTGTTAGAAATGCAACCTCTTGAGCTTCCCTCAGACCTAACAGATCAGAAACTTGGACAGTGGAGCCTAGTAATCTGAATTTCGATCAGCCCTGCTGAAGTTTGAGAATATTATTATAAAGAAAAGTGAGCACCTTCCACTGAGTTGACAGCATCTATCCAATTCCCCCCATCATCTTCCCCTCAGGCTGACCTTTGGTCCCAGTCTCTCCTGCTCCAGCTGGGTTCCATCCAAACCTGGGCTGCTCTTCTGTTTGTGAACTGCTTCTGCCTTTTGGCCTTGTTGACAGTTTGAGGTTCTCTAGGTTCAACCCTTGATACTTTCCAAGGACTTTGATTCTGATTTACCCCTCTGTTTCTTCCTGTCTTAGCTACCCTGGGCAGGACAGTCCAGTCTACTTCTACTTCCTGGGATGCCAAACATGAGCACCCACCCTCCTGATGGGAGCCTTGGCCAAATCTGGCCCAGTAACCTAGGGAGACCGGGGATGAGGCGCTCATAGACAACAGTGTTCTAGAGCAATTCTCATATTTTAATGTGGATATGGATCACTGGGTTGACTTTTATTTTTACTTTATTTTTATCACCTAGTTTTTTGTTTTTTTTTTTTTTAAATGCTGATTCTGATTCAGTCTGGGGCGAGACCTGAAACTCTTTCTAGTAAGCTCCCCGGTGATGTCAACATGCTACTCCCAGAGCACACTCAGAACAATAAGGCCCAGAGGATCAGGGAAGCTTCATGGCCTTAGCTAAAGGAGGAGTGTGAAATTAGCAAAAGAGTCACTATTAGCAAAAGCCAAGTCCTAGATGGTCCGTTCCCTGGTTTTGTAGGTGTAAAACAACCTCTATAGGCCTTTCTTTCCTCAACCAGAAAATGGATATATAATCCTGGGGCAGACTTCAAACAGAAGGAGAGGTCAGGAAAAGGAGTCTTAGAGAAAACTCCAGTTGGTAACACTTGGAGGCAGGAACAAGCTTGAAGTGCTTGTGAAAGCTTAAATAGGCTGGGATGCTGAGAGAAGAGTTCTCACCTGAGAGTAGATGGGGTGAGATAAGCTTCAGAGAAATATTTTGAAGATTTTGACTAGATTCTGGAATTACAGGGAAGCTGTTATGATTTACAAGAAAGGAAAGGCAAAGTTTAGGACAATTAATAGGTAAGCAGTAACTAAAATATGTTACAAACAAGAAGGACTTTCTTAGGGATAAATAATAGGTCTTGTTCATTCTCTTTTGTCTCTCAGTTTAAACAAAATGCTGGATATATGTGTTTAGTGTTAGACTTTGTGTCAGGAAACATTTCTTTTGATGGCAATTGCTCTGTATCTTTAAGAAGTTATGAAGACCAATGACAGTATAAGACATGATAAATATCTCAGGTAGATATCCCCTCCCATTAGGGTATTATTTCATCTAGTATAGTGCAGGAAAATCTAATGATCTAGTTTCAGAAGGTGCCCTAAAAAGTCATAAGATTTCCTTTTACCTTGTATTTTCTGCTTCAGCTATCAGTTTCCACGTGATATTCTGTAGCCTTCACAGACCAGAATCCATACATTCATCAGAGAAGAAGATAATGAAAGAAGGAGGGTGGGGAATGGATTCTGCAATTTAAGGTGTAAGTGCTGATTCCCATTTTAGAAACTATATCAACATCACCACCAACAAAATCTGCCAAGTGCCAAGTGTCCCTTCTAGTGCTTAGCAGAACTAAGATGACAGAATTATCGTAAATGTTCCTTCTGTCTCAGGTCAATGTATTGTGAGGAAAACAGAGAGTCTTTGAGATACAACTTCATTGGCTGGCTTTTTAAAGGAGCTTGGGCCATCCAAAGATTCCCACCAGATCCCTCTACACTCCAGAAAGGCATGGTTTCCTAGTTAGGATATTAGCATTGGACACAATATTATATATCCTATGAAACAAGTTCTCAGAAGTTAAGGATTTACTCACCTTCTCATAGAGAAATGATTCTGACACAAAAGATTTTTATACTTTGAAAATTATTACAAAGTATAATCATCACTTCTTTTTATTCACTAAATCTCAGTTGAATCTTAAATTTGTAGTGCTTTATAATATTGGGCATTAAGCAATAAAAGTCTAAAATGCAGTTTTATGTAAATCAGTAAGTACTGAAGTCATAATGGGTAATTTAGGGAGGAGTGTGGTATATTCTTCCCTGTAGGGGATTCTGTCCCTTAGATCATTCTGTTTGCCTACAAACCAGCCCTTGCTACTATGCTCAGAAATTAGCCACTGGAATTGGCCACTGCTGATCTGATTTCCATCATAATTTTTATGTTATTATAGGTCTTCTTTAATGTGGACAATTTCCTTTCTACCCTACCACACTCATGGTTATAACTAAACAAGGTTTTACTGTAAATTTTTGCCAATACTCCCAGATATGCAGAACACTTGGAGGCAATCTGAAAGAATGAAGGCCCTTGAAAAGGAGCTACTTTATTTCTTGAATAAATACATAATTTTTCAAACACATGACAACTATTTATGTTTCAATTAAAGGTCAAGTAGTGGCCAATGGACAGAAAATGAATGATCTAACCAAAATGCTGGTTGATATTCAATTTTAAAAGATAATAAGATCATTGGCCCTCATAACAAGAATCAAACACCAAAGTGTTGACTAAACCTGAGTCTCACCATGAAATACCAGCTGTATAAATGTGTTAAATTAAAACACATATTCATTTAATACTAGGCAATGCAGAGTTTAGTTAAGGCCCAATATTTACCTCTAAAACATGGTCAGCCTGGGTGACAGGAGCAAAAATAACAGAAAATTGCATCTAAGTTCATTTTGTACTAATTTTCTCCCCTTTGTGGCTATTATTGACTCTCTCCGTCATGATATATTTGGTATAGAACAACTCCTACAGATGTATTTTTTTCCTCAGGTAACATTAAACTCACCGTTATCCATTTTACATAACCTTAATGTATATCCAGAAATACCACCTCTCCCATGAAGTATTTTAGTTGGCGATCCATTTGAAGAAAGTTTTAAGTAACATTTACCCCTGCAGGTTGGAAACAAAATAGTATAAGCACAAGGCACCCCTCAAAAAGATGGGACAGGAGCATCTATGTAACACGTCATAGGTCTTACTTCCCTCCGTTGCAAGATTCTGGAGATGGGGAATAGGTAAAAAATTGGCAGCGGATGGTATCGGTACACATTTTCTGGCAGGCTTCATGCCCTTTCACATCAACAATGTCCAATTCTTCTCCCAAGAAATCAGTGTCATGGTAAAATGAGGAGTGACAGAACACTAGACAGCAAACCACAGATCAGATATGAGACACAAAACCTTAGCGCTTGTCAACCTTGGGTTTGCTAAGCTCGATCGGAAGAAAGCGCTTTTGCTGTTTACCTGGGACGCTGTGCCTGCAGTTTTGCAGACTAAAACCAGAAAGAGCTTTGTTCTTCTTAATGCGTGTACTTGGTAATCCACTTTCAGATGTTTTCAGGAGACAAAGGTTTCTAAGCACAAAAAAAAGAGGAGGTAATGTAAATATATCATGTAAGATATATCAAAGAAAAAAACTATTTTTTATAGCACATATAAAAGGCAATTCATGTTGGTATTGAACAGTGAAAATTTTCTCATTTTGCAAGTACTCTTCATAAATCACCGAGTCAGACCCCATGATTTGTGGTAGACAAATCTTCAAACAAAGCCACTTGCCTCCATAAAAATTTTCTGAGCTGGTTCTACTGTCAGTGTTCCTAGCATTTTCCTTCTTTACCTGCATTCTTTCAACACTCCTAGCCCATCTCAAAGATTCCATAATTTTCATGCTACAGAGAAATCTGCCATCCAGAGTAGCTGGATGACTCTGGATGGCAGATTAATTCCTGGCTTAGACAGGGATAAATGAAAGCCAACACAGACTGCATCTTCCTGGAAGGAAGTAACTTCTCCTAATTAGCCTCAAATCACAGTCTAGAGCAGTGCTGTCCAACAGAATTTTCTGCAATGATCGAAATAGTCCATGTCTGTGCCATCTGAGTCAATGGCCACTAGTGAGCACTTGGAATGTGGCTAATACAGCAGAAGAAATGAATATATAGTTCTATTTAATTTTAATTAATTTAAATTTAAAAAGCCAAATCTTGGCTTGTAGCATTCATCTTCCTCTCTCACCCTGTATCGAGGATCCAATACACTACTTCTCTTAAATGTATTGATTAGGAATTTTATAAAAGGAATAAAAAAGAAAAAGAATAGTGATTAACCCAACACTACAAAGCCATCTTTCTAATTTGTGACATTTATCATGTCCCAAGGCTCAATCTTTGCACCTCCTCTCTTCTCCGACTGCATTCGTTCCTTTGATGGTCTCACCCAGTTTCAGTCACTTTAATCACCAGCTGTATTCTGGTAACACCTGAACACAGATCTAGAACATAAACCTCTCTTCTTAGTTCCAGATTTCTCTTTCCAATGGCCAATTCAACACTTCTCTCTGGATGTCTACTAGGCATCTCTTCTCTCTTGAAATCTGCTCCTCATGAAATCTGCATCCCCATCACCGGCTTTATCATCCTGTCAGTTCCCTGGGCCAAAAGTCTCAGAGCTGTCACTGACTTTCTTTCCTCCAGAGCTGACGTCAAATTCATCAGCAAATCTTATTGGCCCTACATGGACAATATCTCCCAATCTGATTACTTCTCTATCACTTCCACTCTGGTCCAAGTAGGGCAGCGTTTTTATCTATTGAGTTCACTAATGGTAGCAGTTGTGTTTAGAACAGTGCCTGGTATACAGTAAGCACCAAATAAATTACATTATGTTGTTGAGTAAATAAAAGCAACAGATATATTGTCATGTGACAGACTGAGTACTTCTGAAAGTTGCTCAATGGAAAACCAGACTTGCTTGATGGACAGTGAACTTGAGGGCTTACGCTGGCTGGATTGCTCCTGGGGACACACTCCCCACATGGGCAGCTAAGCCAAGAAAATACCAAGGATTCTGAGAATTCTGATTCAGATAATATAGAGAACCTAGTTTTGAAGCAGACTTAGGGGTTTTTTTAGTCTTATTAATGAGGGGCAGCAACCCCAACAGATATCCCTTTAATGACCAAAGAAATTTCCTATGCTTTATTATGGTTTCCTGTATTAATACCCATCAGTAGGGAAACAGCATCTCAATTCTCAAACCTCCCTCCACAATTACCCCCAATTCCATTAATGTAGGCCTTCATTTCCACTTCTCTTCACTTCAGATTTGACATTTCGCTGAAATTCCCAGCTTGTTCTGCTCCAGGTTCAACGATCTCAAACTGGGCATTGAACTAAGTTGCCTTTTAATGGTCATCCATATTTTCTTCATTCTGTTCAGAACTAGGCAACTCTCCCTTTGCTGAAGGTAGGGACCTCCCCCAGCTAAAGAAAACAAGAGTCCTTGCTAACATGGGATGTGTGGCCATTAAGTGGGGAATGGGAAGAGGGAGAAGCTAGGAATTCTTTGCAACTCTGATTTACCCAATGCAGATATTTAGATCAAATGTGTAGTAGCTCAGAATTGTTAACCATGGATTTTGAAGAGTTGTTTTAAAAAAATAGCACATTAATCTTAACTCCTTACCTTTCAGATTCCTTTGGCCATTCTTGAGAAAAGAAGGTAAAAAACAAACAACTGGGATGGTGAGTACAAATGCTGCGACAGACAAAGGCATCTGGGGCCACGACCCTGTCGATGTTACTGTCTGCAAACACTGTACTACGGAAAACATCCCTAATACAAGCTGCACAACAGAAGAAACCATGCTTAAGAAATCAGTTCACCAACATAACCAGTAAAATACCTGTCATCGTATTTGTAAATGCCATATGAAAAGTTGGTTGGGGGGCGAGGGACGGATGAATAAGCTGAGCACAGAGGAATTTTAGGGCGGTGGAAATTCCCCGTATGATACTGTAATGACATTGGACAAATGTCATGATACATTTGTCTACGCCCATAGAATATACAACACCAAGAGTGAATGAGAATGTGAACTGTGGACTTGAGGGATTATGATGTGTCCGTGTACGTTAATCAACTGTAACAAATGTACCACTCTGGTGGGGGATGTTGATAATGAGGAAATCTGCGCATGTGTGGGGGCAGGGGTATATGGGACATCTATATTTTCCCCTCAATTTTGCAGCAAACCTAAAATTGCTCTAAAGAAATAAAGTCTTAATAACAGTTTTTTAAAGGTTTGTTTATTTCAAGATCTTTAAAATTTTCTTTTAAACTAGGAAACATGAAGTGATTATTCTAAATTCAAACATAGCTCTAATTATATAGGACACAATGAATTTTTTCACATGAAGAAGGTAAAAGATCATTTGGTCCACTTCATCAGTGAGCACATATTGGGATCCTAAGTTAGGCCCATCAGACATATCATCAGCCCTTACTATTTAATGGCTAAACCACCTCACTAAGTAAATAATAGTTACCCAGATTAGAAAGCGCACAGGATTTCAATGAAAATCCAGACACCACTGAACTGAGCTTCGTTATTCTGGTTGGTGTCCCCATTTGGGTGTACTTCAATAGACAAACGTTACTGAATAAAAACAAAAATGGAAAAATGTTTTACTCTTCTAAATACAAGTAGGAAAAAACATAAGGTGATAAGAAATTCCAATTTAGACCCTGCCTGGGCATTACAGATAAAGGACTGCTCTGGAAAGCATGGATCTGAGAGCTGGACAGCTGGACTTGAGTCCTCGCTCTGCCAGGACCTGGTGGGCCTGTGAATTGTGTCAACTTTATTTTTCATTACTCAAATGCCAGCTTTGGAGGGATGGTGGTCTGAAGAGTAGCAGGTAGGAAGTAATGAATTCTCAAGCCCTTCTCAATGTTAGCATTTTAACTTTTTTATAATGCCCAGCACCTCCCAAGTTCCTGGCTTGCTGTCCATGTTGTGTTAAGTCTTAGATGTAAAAAATGTAAAAAGATGTAGTATGAACTAAGCTAAACACAAACCATGAAAGCTTGCTTATTAATTTGAAGGTTCTGTTTTATCATTGGTGTTTTTGAAATAAATCTCTATTGCTTTATTTGCTTTGTACTCACGTCCTTGTTGTGAATGTGGACAGTGGAATGTTAAAACCCAAAGGTAAATCCAAATACTAGTCATTTGAACTTATTTCTCTCTCTCTCTTTTTGATTCTAGATAAGTATAATTTACTATACAACTCTAAAACTTCACAAATATTTCTAAATATAAAAGTCAGTGCCATTTTCCCCTAAACTTTTTAAAAAAGAACACAGATGCATCATTAGAGATCAGGTCATTTTTATATCCTACCCATTTATCTCTGGAATATTTCAAAATCCAGTATGGGGCAGGAACTTTTATTTAGAGAGGTCTGAGTAGGTTTTTCCTTTTGATTCTATAATCCTTTAGGCCAGGAATGGCACAGTCAGACCAATTGTAACTGTCTCAAAACTGCCAATTAAGAAATGTATCACTTTTTAAATTAGCTAGGAGATGGGTTAAGCATTTTTTTTATGTAACAATGTCAGTAAAAGACAGACTCCTTACCATAAAGGAAATGCATCCAAGTTGGGCTTTAAATGCACTTTCCGTGAAGAAAACTTATCAGCACTGTACTTATTATAGAAATGTCGTTTAGGGGCTAAACATGAATTTTGGCATCAAGCTGAGGAGAAATTCTGTTTTCCATCAGATAATGTAATGATCTACTTACTGTCCTTGGGCTCAGCCTATGGCTCACTCACCGATGCTCTGCGCTTGGAAACTGGCTTGTTGCGTATGTGAAAAAGTGACAGTGCACATCATTTGTGCATCTCTCTTGGCATTCCTGAACATTCCTGGCGACCGAGCCATTATAGTTCATGCCCTTCATGTCCAGGCCCACATACACATTTTTGTTGCAAGCTGGAAACAAAAGCAGAAAATATGGTGATCTTCCAGACTCCAGGGGCAACTGAAATAACGTTACCTTAGCAACGGTCCCTCCTGACTTACTCTTTCGACACCTACAGCCACTGTTCCTCAGAAGTCCTTTGTTTTCATCTTAATCTGCTTAATTTCTACTCACAGGTGGAGGCAGCAAAAGGATGCCAAGGTCCTTCTTATATTGCAACAATATAGGCTTGTAAATTCCTGTTTCAGTTTTCCACCCTGGCCTCCCTGGTCTCCTTAACCCCTTGACTGATTGACGAACCTATTCAAGAATCTTTTCACTATTAAGACAAGTGTCATCTCAAATTTTACAGGTGCTCTTTTGACTTGAAGTAATATGTTTAATAAGGACTTTTATATAAAAACTTTAAGCTGGGAAAGAGAAAGACAATAAATGAATGATGAGGAGTAATGTAGTAAGACATGTCCTTCAATAACGTAAATTTTAATGAATGGGGTGGTGGGAGGGGACATGCATGCTTAGTTTTTACTCTACACTGAAGGCACTTCATTTGGAGATTCTATGACCACACAGCAGGGTTTTGTTTTATAGTTATAAAGCCCTATGTGATGTAATTATACATATGTATCATAGTAACTAGTATTTATGAATTCTAATAAGACATCTTACCACTTATTTGGTGTGAGCATTGCTTGAAAGAATATCCAGAAATGGCTCCTGTCATATTCACCCTTGGCAGTGTTTCTGTTACACTGTCTTTCAGGATACAAGTAAACCTGTTTTTTTTTTAAATAAATAAATAACATTACTACATGAGAACTTCTGTTTTAAAATAATGGATCTTAAGAGTCAGCACACAGGAAGTCAAAGAGAAAGAAACAGACCACTCTATCTCACGCCAAAACAAATATTTTCTTAGCCAAACCGAGTTTGTTTCTCGTTCCAACATCCCTACACTTAAAAGATCACATACAGTATTCCCTACTACCTGGAAATGGGAGGGGGATGAACTATGACCTGTTGGTCAAACAACCCTCTACCTGTTTTGTATGGCCCATGAGCTGAGAATGGTTTCTATATTTTTAAATGGTTACATTTTAAATGGTTATATAAGTACTTAAGTAATATTCTTGATTTTGCCTCTGGACCTGTAAAGCCTAAACTATTTATTCCCTGCCTTGTCAAAAAAAGAGTCTGCCAAGCCCTGCTGTAGATTCTAGAATAGTAATTTAAAGTTCTGGGTACTATGTAAATATCTATGAATGCGGCCATAATACACAAAGATGTTGATAACTTAATTCTGTAGTAAAACTTTGTTACTGAATTTTCAAGCTCACCATGGAAACAAAAGTGGTGGACGGAATGACCTCAAATTTTAAAAATACAGCTACAGACACAAAACCACTAAATGCGATTTGTGAATCTGGAGAAGATTCTAGTTAGTAGCTATAAAATTATATTTGGGGGACAACTGAGATGCTATAAAGGAATTCTTGTTTAAATTGTATGCTTTTTGTGTAGGAAAATGTATGCTGAAATATTTAGGGGTGAAGTATTACAATGTCTTCAAATTAATTCAAATGGTTAAACAGATAGATTAGATACATGATAGATAAATGATAGATAGGGAAGAAATGGCAAAAGTCTTGGTGGTGTCAGGGGATCACTGTACTACTCTTTGAAACTACCTTTATAAATATTTATTACCTAATAAAATAATTGAGGGAAAAGCACCAGTTTAAATAATATCCAATATAAATAATCAATCAAAAAGCAAAGAACAAAATTATTAAGAGCCATAAAAGTGGAGAGAAATAAGAGAGAAAGTGTACTGTTAAAATCTAGACCACAGAGAAGTTGGAAAGTCCACACTGAGGGGCACGTCTGCTCCTCCCTGACCTGTCTAAACACCATCTTTTTTTTTCTGTAATATTTCATATTTCAATTGAGGGCCAATATGTTTTCCAACTGCTGACCTTTATATTTTATAAAATGGTAGATGAATATTCATTGGTAAGTAATCCTCACGTAAAAACTATTTCCTCTATGTAGAAATGCAAACATTTACCATTTGGCAGGATCTTGAGATGACGATTCAGCCATGAAGGTGAAGAGCAAACAGCGTGGGTGGTAGGTGCAGATGACCTGGCAGTGCCTGGCACTTGGCGTGAAAACGGTAGTGATGTCTCCTCCTTGGAAGTAGGTGTCGGTCAACAGCTCAGTTACACAGTCTGTGATATAATACATGGCATGCCTTATTTTGGATTTTAGTTGCTCATTGTCTAATTAGATAATAATTTCACAAAGGCAAGCAGAGGAGGTCTACTTAACAGAAAACATGCCTGAACTTGGAAATCAGAACAATCAGCACTTTTATGTTAGTTTATTGGGTGAGCAGCCTCAGACAGAAAAGGAGATCACAAAATGGCACATTTGCCTCAATGGAATTGTGCTGATGGGGGATCGTCTTGGAGACGCGGGTGCTTTGTGGGTAACTGAATAACTGCACAGAGCTTTACTGGCAAAAGATGTTCTTTAGGGTCGCATCCAAGTCTGGAAAGGGCCACCTGCTTTTTCCTTTCCCTACTGCTTGCTTGTTGAAACTCCATGTTTATACGAAACAAAGGATCCAGAGAGATAATTTTTCAATAGTGTTTGACGGCCCTGGACGGGAGATACTATATCACATCACCATTGAAGATGGGCCAGTTTAGTAACAGGAACTTTAGACTCTCAGAAAAATAACTGAATCCCATTCTAACTGAAACCATACATAGGTTTGTGGGTTTTTTTTTCTTTTAAAGCTAAATTGCATAAGGGTTTTTTTTGTTTTTTTTTTCTGTTTCTAGGAAGAGACATCTAATATTCCAGATTATGGCTCTTTGGATCATTATTAGTCACTGAATAAAAGGTTGTAGTTTTTAATCTTGGTATATTCCTATTAAGAAGTACTACTACATAGCCCATGATCTTCTTAATATCTTTCATACATATTTAACATATGCATACTATATATGTGAATGTATATATACAGATATAGTAAAACTGAAATACTTTGGGAAGGATAAAATATAACTCAAATACTTACTGTAGTAACAACCAACCTACCAAATATATGGGAAAGAATGTAGGTACAGAGCAGTGAAAACTATCACTAGAGGCTTATATTAGATGGCCCAGGGCCTTGGAAGGGGAAAATTTCAACTTTATTTTCATTAACCTCTAATGGAAATGTGGCATAGCCTTCTATTATTAATGTAAGTAACAAACCGACATAATGTTCATTGTATTTAAAAAGAAATTACTACCTGCAGATATCTTAAAATATCATTATCACTCATCACTAGTTTGGTGGTAATTATTATTCTGCATTTTTATATCAGAGTTGGGTTGTTGTTTTTTTTTACACCTTAACTATATTGCAATATACTTGATTTTCTTGGTAATCCTGTGTATTTTTACTTTATGCCTTTAAGGCATTATTCTGAGAATACAGTCTAAATGGATCTATGGGGAAAAAGGAGTCAAGGATCCCTGCGACAGACTCTGCTCAAAACCCACCACATACACCTTCTAAATTACCCAACTACACCCTCTGAATATAACATAATGTTCTCCAAAATTGGCAGCTACCCAAGAATGACCTGGAGGTTAACGGAAACCTGCCCTCCCCTCCCCAAGCTCTGTGTTGCTTCCAACAGAGCTGTAATGCAGCCGCCCCATTAATGAAGTCTTATTTACACCTCAATATACTCCCACTGTCCACAAATCCCACCTCTTGGTACAAAGCAAGTACTAATTACCACCAAACTAGCAATGAGTGATGTGGATTTGGATATAAATATAGGTACAGATGTGGATATGGACATACATATAGACTTAGATTACTACTGCTATGAACAATTCCTGCACCTCAATTGCCTTCCCTGTTTTGAAAACCCACAGAGCCTTAAGTGAAAAATAAAATGATTATGTCCTTCCCTGGAGTAGATGGAGTGGGACCTTAGTGTGATTTCCGTCTCTGGGCTTAAGCCCTTTTGTTTTCTAGTCTTCAAATCAGGGAACCAAGCTATTTCCAATTCATACCTAAGATTAAGCTCTACTTACCACCAGAAACTGAGGCAAATAAAATGAAATGTACCACTTGATATAATAAAATCATCCTACAAAGAGAAAAATGTGCACATAAAATGTGAATTTATAATTAGTTTACTGCCATCAGGGTTTACAAAAAATAGGGAGGGAGGGGAATGGTTAATTCCATAGCGTTCACAGGGTTCTTATCATAATGCTGAATTTTACCTTCCCCACATCCCAGGACATCCCTCAGCATGGTTATGTGTCGTGTTCAACACTCTCCTAGTTCTGAAGAACCCAGAACTGACAGGGGAGATTACACCCCCCATCTCGGCTTCCCCAAGCCTGCAGGTCACCATTAAACAGATATTTCTCATTGCCATCATCTGACCCCTCCCCCACACCAATTTTTCCACTTTTGCGTTCTCTTTCAAATATTTTCCTTTCTTTCCATCTCTGAAGTCTCAATATAGCTATTGAAGAGCTCTAAATGACTTTCTACTTAGGAAGTTTCCCATTTAAAAAATTCTGCTGCAAATATATTCATAGACCGTCCTGGTCACCCATAAATGTACTTATCCCAACAAAGCACTGAATTAACTGCTCTATAAAAAACTATCAGTGAGAAAAATCAAGACTTATTTTTTAATATTGATCTTGAAAATCTTTTTAATTTGTAAAACACTTGTCATTGATAACAAGTTACTAGTCTTTCATTCTGCATCTTCCCTCAAATTGGTTATAGATAAAAGCTTCTAAAACGTCAAGTCAGACAAATTTTAATAAATCAATCATTCTCTCTATTGTAAAAAAACATTTTTAAAGCTCCCATGGTAGAGAAGGTACTTCAAGGAATAATAGCTTGAGAGAAATCTTAAATAAGAATTTTTGAAATCATACCTGAAAACATTTTGTTTGCTTGTTTGCAACATTCTTAGTACGAGTGTTTTTCTTCTTCCCAAATAATCTTCATCCTCCTCTAAATGGGCTTGTGCAGGTAACGTTCGCTTTAATATTTACTTTTACCGGATCCCAATGTTATGTAACATTGCCTCTTTGTGGAGCATGTCTGGAAATCTCGGCATATCAAAAACGTCCCTTGGTCGAGTTGCTTGCTCTCTCAATACATTAAAATCTTTTTGTCTTATTTTACTGTGTATTCCAAAAAATGACACACAGAGATTGCTGGAGAACTTGGATTTGCCTGTGTGCCTTAGCAGTTGGGCAAACTCAGGTCAGTATTGCCAAAGCTTCACCAAACCACACGTTCAAATACCAGCTGTTAATCATTAAATCCAGCCGAACCCGAGCCTCACAGTCTACACAGAAAACAAGGAAGGTCTGATGGACTGACATACACAGTATAGCAGTGGGACGGAACCTCACCTGTTGGAGGCGGGAAGCTTCTTCCCAGGCCTACGTTGATACAGTTAGTCTAAGAAGCTAAGCTCTTTTTTATTCCACTCACAAACACTGAAAGTCTAACTTAATTTTTTTTCTTTGAAAAACGGAAAAAATATGGGACTTCCGTATCTTTCTTTAAATGTTGGCGCACTGAGACAGAAAGAGAGCTAGGAAGTCACGTGTCTAGCTTTTGCAGGAAAAGCCATGGAAACATAACAGGTCAATTCTCTTTGTCTTGGAGGGCGCCCCCTAGTGATAGGACCTGGTGCTTCACAAAGAGGAAAGCTGGTGAAACACTTTTTTGGGTTTCACCTGGTTGTATTTGTTAAGCGCCTTCCTGTTGACCTTGAAAGAAGGGCTAAAAGCTCTATAGAAGCCGTGGATGAGGCATGTCCTCTGTTACTATTCATTAGTTTACTATTCATTGAACTTGAGCGGAAGCCATCTTTCTGCACTGTAAACCAGCCACCTGTGGGTTCTTGGCCAAGTTGCTTTCTCTCTGAGTTTCAGGTTCCTCATTTATAACATTAGACAATAACTAGCCCTAAGGATTTCTATGTGATCTCCTGGAAGCGTAAATAAGTAAAAAAAAAAAAAATTAAAAACCCTTTTTAGGGGTGCCTGGGTGGCTCAGTAGGTTAAGTGTGTGCCTTCAACTCAGGTCATGGTCTTGGGGTCCTGGGATTGAGCCCCTCATGGGGCTCCCTGCACAGTAGGGAGTCTGCTTCTCCCTCTCCCTCTGCCTGCCAACCCCCTCCCCCCGCTTGTGCTCTCTCTCTCTCTGTCAAATAAATAAATAAAATCTTTAAAAAAAAAAAAACAAACACCCGGGGCGCCTGGGTGGCTCAGTCGTTAAGTGTCTGCCTTTGGCTCAGGTCATGATCTCAGGGTCCTGGGATCGGGCCCCGCATCGGGCTCCCTGCTCAGTAGGAAGACTTCTTCTCCCTCTCCCACTCCCCCTGCTTGTGTTCCTGCTTTTGCTGTCTCTCTCTCTGTCAAATAAATAAAATCTTTAAAAAAACAAAACAAAAAAAAACACCCTTTTTAATATGTCCGATTTATGTAAATTTTAGTTCCTTCACAAAAAGAAGATAAATAAATAAATTTAAGAGAAAGATAATTTTATGGTTCAGAGAAGACTTCTATTTTCCATAGAGAAGCAAAATAAGATTTTACATTTATAAATGGAGTCACAATTTTAAAAAATTCTGAGGATGAAAGAAGAAATAAAATTACAGGTTTTTCCCCATTTGAGATCTTGCTGAAGTTATTGGTATCAGAGGAAATATTATACTTTGTACAGGGACACTGTGCTGATATGAGTGTGATCTTCTGAACATAGAAGATGCCACCAATTACTTTGAGCCTCTCAATATTTGGAGATAGAGACAATCTCCTTTTATGTCCATTACAACAAGGTTGACATTATCTGAACAGCTTCTGAAAGTGTGTTGGGGTGCCTGGGTGGCTCAGTCGGTTAAGTGGCCAACTCTCTTTTTTTTTTTAATTCTTCATTTAGGGCGCCTGGGTGGCTCAGTCGTTAAGCGTCTGCCTGTGGCTCGGGTCGTGATCCCAGGGTCCTGGGATCAAGCCCCGCATCGGGCTCCCTGCTCCACGGGAAGCCTGCTTCTCCCTCCCACTCCCCCGGCTTGTGTTCCCTCTCTCGCTGTCTCTCTCTCTGTCAAATAAATAAATTTAAAAAATTAAAAAAAAAAATTCTTCATTTAAATTCAATTAGCCAACATATAGTATATCATTAGTTTCAGATGTAGCGTTCAATAATTTATCAGTTGTGTATAACATCCAGTGCTCGGATCTCAGGGCTGTGAAATCGAGCCCTACGTGGGGTTCCACGCTGAATGAGGAGCCTGCTTAAGATTCTCCCTCTACCTCTGCCTCCCCCCAACACATGTGCTCTCAATGAATGAAAGTGTGGAATACCTAGTCTCCAGTGGCCTAGTGTCTGTGTAGAAAGACCACCCAAGATTAGGAACGCTGGACGCCACTTTCAAAATTTGCAGAAATGGAACTGCTGTAAAAGAGAACTTACTGAAGGAGACAGTGAGAGTATAGTTAGTGAAGTAAGGTAGATTTGAAGCTTAGCCCCATATAAACTCATGGGAGACTTTTTGAAAAGAAAATAAAAGACAGCATTGTGTCACAGAGGGCAGAAAATTATAAGGGGGATTTGGACTCAGAAGAGGGCTTTATGCAAAGTGCTGAGGACTGTGTGACATTCTATCCAGAAGGCAGTTCTTCAGATAGTTTTAATTCATCTATTGCCAAGATTGTGTGACCAATCTTGACATAAAGAGTCCTTAGTTGCTTTCTTGGGTTTCCCATTTAAAATTAAGTACATTCCAGCTACACATATTAAGAGCACATATTTATGATGAGCTCCTTTTTATGAAGCTCAAACAGAGAATGGCAAGTTTATGCCAAGACAGGTTTTCATGGAAAACTGATACATGAAGTTATATAAGGCCCTTACATCCCTGTATTGTTTACTCCACGAAACCCCATCTCTATCCTAAAGCTCCAATAAAAAGACTATAATGATAACCTTCGAACCCTATTCAGAGAAACAGGAAGACTCTAATGACAGCAATACTTCATTGGGAAACCAGATAATATCTTCCTAAGTTTGGTTTAGCTAGTTAGTGAAACCTCTAAAGCCTCTGAAATAATATAAAAATTCCAAAATTGTTTTGTCCATTCAAATAAAAGCAGAGTAGGAGTCATACTTGCTTAGAAACTCTCTGAGATTAAATAGACCTTCCTTTCAGACTGAGAGTAAGTATTCTAAAGACTTTTTCCAACTAATGCCATTGTAGTTTAGAATTCCAATGTCAACTACTTTTACCTTAAAGGTAAAGGTCCCCCCACCCCACCCAGTGAAATAAAATGCTTTTGAAGGCTAATGGAAACAGGGAATTACTAGACAAAACCTTAGGAAGAATCTAGAACTTAGTCTACAGAAACCCAAGTGCAAGTCAAAATTTAGAAGCACTGATGACCTAAAATCTCCTGTCTGGGACAAAGGAAATCACACAGGCACACTGCAGGTAGAGACCCCCTTCTCGGTCACAGCCACAGTCAGCTTGCTTTTGGCGCTCCTCTCGCTCTCATCAAGATTTACTTTGAAAAGGGGCACTTCTTCCCATGTCCTACAGTCCCATTCTTGATGTTCCTGAAATATCCTCTTTTCATTATAAGGTGTTAAGCCTGACCTTCAGTCGGGTTTCTCAACGCTGCCATTATTGATATTTGGACTAGATCACTCTTTGTGGTGAGGGACTGTCCTCTGCCATGTAGGATGGCTAGCAACGTCTCTGGCTTCTATCCACCGGATGTACCCCCTTGCCCAGGTGTGACAACCAAAAATGTCTCTAGACTTTGCCACGTATCTCCTGAGTGGCGTTGTGCCCAGTTGAGAGCCGCTGCTTTAGATGATAATGAAAATAACAAATAATGGTTATAAATGCTCCTGTCACCTTTTATCCTTCTCATAGAATGAGGCAACATGATCGGGGCTAGAGACACCATCTGGGATATATGAATGCCATGCTCAAGTCTGGCTCTGTCCTTGCCAGTGGACCTAGAGATAATCTTTGTATCTCTTCAAGGCTTCACTGCCTCATCTTTAGAATAAAGATGCATTCCTTCATTAGACATTCACTGAATGCCCATTTATATGCAATATGAATGTAAGAGAGCCACCTTCAAAGTTGCTCACTATTTAGTGAGGAGATAGATAGAGGTAAACAATAATTAAAAGTTTTCCATTTAAATTAGAGGTCTCGCACACCTTGATGAGGAATGAGATGGATGTTGGAGCCCTGGGCTAACCTCGGGTTAGATGGGCACTTGTGCTGTGTGTCCCCCATGTGCATGCACTGTTGTCATCGGCAAGAGCTGTGCCAGCTTCCCGGCCCCGAGCTGCCACCACCCTCTCCTGGATGGCACGGCCAGTGACCCACACCTCCTCCTCACTCTTCCTCATGAGGGTGAAGTCATTCCAACCCCTCGCCTTCTTAGCCTCTTGCACGTTTCTCAGTCCCACGAAGGCTCTTCCTGTTCGCCTCTGTACGTGAAAACATGGTAACAGGGACCATGCCAGGACGGCGGGCCCTGATCAGCAACTTAAAAATAATCGTTCATGGGGCGCCTGGGTGGCTCAGTCGGTTAAGCAGCTGCCTTCGGCTCAGGTCATGATCCCAGGATCCTGGGATCAAGCCCTGCATCGGGCTCCTTCTTCAGCGGGGAGCCTGCTTCTCCCTCTCCCTCTGCCTGCCACTCCACCTGCTTGTGCTCTCCCTCTCTATCTCTCTCAAATAAATAATTAAAAAAATCTTTAAAAAAAAAATAATTGTTCATATCCCAGGGGAAGTCCACATTTCAAAACTTCCTCCCGATTTTGCCCAAATGAGGTCATTCCCTGACCAGTGCTTGCCCAGCAAGCATTCCAAAGTCCTGTGCAAACACCCATTCAAATTAATACTAAAAGCCAGAAATAAAAGATTCTCATAGCACACCACTTCACCCCACCCCTTTAAAGATAAAATGACGCCCACACAGAACAAGGACCACCATCTTTATGGCATGCCAAAGTGCAAGTTGAAGTTGTATTTATTTTTCATTATTTCATGGAACCCAGTCACGTTTTATAAAACCTAGAGCATTTCTGGAGTAAACTCTCCAGCCTTCAGTTTCCTAGTGTGTGGCATGTGAATAATCCAGACCTCATGGTTTTCCTTCAGCGCCCACAGCTTTAGCCCTTTCTACCACTTACTGTGTCTTAGAATGTGGAAGGAAAAAAATATCGCTTAGAAACTTCACTTTTCTATTTTTTCTACTTATTTTGCACAATATTTTGTCAATGGTCAGTTCTGTAAATGTGAAGTCAGTTTAACTGAACTGAATCCAGCAGGCTGGTATCAGTCGTGGTAATCACTGACAAGTTTGGAATTTGTGTTCTATGCAGATTTATGTCAACTCTTTTTCCCAGGACTGCTCCCTACCACCATAAATTGACAAGACTGAAGTTATGAAATACTTTATACGCGATGCTTCTTGAATTACTACTGCAGAGCCCAATATCCAGACACCCTCACCCCATCCCACAGAGCAGATTCCTTGTCCTCCATGAAGGCTGTGTGATACCACGCAGGTCTCTCCTGCATACCCAACCCCAGGGCCTTGTGCCAACACCAGGTAACAAGGCAAGAAGCCCAAATGAAGAAGTGCACTATTATTCTCCCAGGTTCAGAAAACCCATCTCTTTCTTGGAAAAGTGTACCTTCTACACTTGGCGGAACAAAACCCAAGCTTACTGGCTCTTCACCCCAAGTGAGTCAGGCAGTAGTAGTTTTTCATGACCATGCAGGTGAGGAAGAGAGAAGAAATTACCATCTCTAAGATAGATTGAGTTCCAGAGCCAGCAGTCCGATAAGAGTGACCCAGTCCAAGCACTGTGCTAGAATCGGGAGTCACTTACCTTCCATTCTGTCTCACAATCAGAAGAAAACACTTGTAAATCACATTCTTTTGCCATTTTATTTCACAACAAATAATCATGGAAATGGTCATTTTTTATCTCCCATTATTAGGATTGTTACTGAACGCTGAAAGCCTGCCTCTGCACGACATTTTCCTCAGCAGCTTTTGTGTGCATTGTCTCTTTTTGCCCTTATGACAAGGACATGAAGTAGATACCACTCTCCACATGTTTGCAGACGAGGACCCCAAGGCTCAGTATTTGACTTGGACCCAAGCTGTAAAACTTACGCTACAAACTGGGCTCTTTCCCACCTCTATAAAGCTTCTTCACGCCAGTGTCTTCATCAAAGATCGGTATGCCCATCACCGGGCTGTGTTTTCTCTAAAATCCAGTCCACATACTCAGCAACTTTGGTGTAGACACCTGGATGTTCTCTGCGGGCACAGCCTTCACCCCAACTGGTGATACCCACCAAATGCCAGATTCCGTTGTGTTTACAAACTAAGGGACCGCCTGAATCCCCCTGTGTCACAGTGGGTGGAAAAATAAAGTAATAGAAAGTATGACAGTTGTGCCTTTAAAATTCTGTAGCCACAGTGCATACAACACAAACATACAGTTCCTTATCGTTCTTCAGGTGGCTTATGTTCCTCATTAGCTGTTGGATGTGATGAAAATAATTTAATTCAATAATGCATGGTTGAATTTTCTGTTTAGTCCAACAAGGAAATGTTGACATCATAATCTCAATGTCAAATGGATCTAATGCTCTAATATTTTAGTACAATTATATACAATGGTGCTCCCTTTAAACATAATATGCTTCTGCACAGATTGTAACATATATATAATAAAAATTATATAAATGCATATATATTCAGCTCATCAAAGGTTGCTTATGAAATTGTTGGATTATTTGGCTCTGAATTTTTAAAGAAAAATATAATGACATATACTATGGAGAATATATTTTCCAGTTGATTTTCTCAAGCAGACCACTGTGTGTTTTTTCATAATTGAAAGTATTACCTTACAGGCATCTTTTCCTCCTTCTTTATAGCCAGCACAGATCATCTGTTTGGTTATTACATAATCTCTATATTTTTTCTGGCATTCTTCGCTTGGTACCAAAGGAATATTTGCCTTTTGTAGGGTATTTTGAATTTCCCCTATGAGATAACCAATATGAAGTTTCAGAAGGAGGAAATACAGTGACCATGAAAATACCAAAGTCTTAAAGCAAATCAGAATAATGAACTTTCATTAAGGTCATTTCTTTAGATAAGAATAGTAAGGATGAAAAAGTAGAGTTAATCACACCAACAGAGAGAGAGAGAGTAAAAGAGAAAGAAATTGAGAAACCGAGAGAGAGAGAGAGAGAGAGCATGTGCTTTCCCTCTGCTGTGCAATGTTAAGACAACCCCAGCCCCCCAGGCTGACCAAAGACTTTGCCTCCGGATTCTCTGCCATCCTCTTATCTCAATAGAAACCTCTCAGAAATTCCCTCCTATCACCTCCAACCCAAAAGCTGGAAGTTCTTACCTTTCAGTTCTTGTTTTATATATTCAACACGATCATTTTAAAATATATGATTTGGGGGGGGGGGGAAAACCCACCAAACCTCTGGCAACAGAGGAGTAGTTTGTTCTTCGAGTAAATGCAAGTATTTCCCATGAAGAACAATTTATTTACAAATAATTAAATTTCCACCAGTGTCCAGGTTCCCCTTGAACATATGTTGGGAGCTTTCCTTGTTTAGTTAAGGTTACTCTTAAAATTTCTTCCTGTCTTAAGATACTAGTCAAAAACTTGAAAAAACTGAATTCATTGAATAAAGGACTACATTAGGAAAGAAGGAAAGAGCTTGACATCCTTAAATACATAAAGAATGATGCAAATATTATTCCTTGTATTGTCTATCAGGAACAAAATTTTGAAAAGGGAGAATAGTCTGTTTCCTGGGAAATTCAAGGGCAACTGAGATACACCAACTACCCATGAGCAGGAGTTCTTAAACTGAGGTCCACAGAAAGAATTCACTTGCTCTATAAACTTGGATAGGAAAATATCTTTATTTTCACCAATCTCCAATGGAAATCTAACACTACCTTCAGTTTTGAATGCAGGCAATAAAAATGGGAGTATTAGCAGTATCGAGGACTTCGCCATCAGTAGAGAGTACAGATATTTTTGCATCACAGTCATGATATTTTCACATGACAGTTAGGGCCGATAACGGAAAATATCAGCTGCGCTCACCACAATTTCAAAATTATGGTAGTTACTTGAAAAACTTGCTGTTTAACATATTCATAAAGAAACTCATGTGTTACCATATCACATCTTTTAAATGTATTTTGATAACTCTATTGCAATTTCACTGGCTTCCTTCATATTTCTGTGTGTTTTCTTTAAGTGTTTAAAACACCATTAGAAAAGTGGCTCACCAGCTTCATCAGATTGCAGGAAGGATGCATGAAACAACAACAACAACAAAAAGATTTAGAGCCTTCCAGAAAGAGAGATGGTGTGCCTGCCTATACTCCTGGCCCTTGGTATGAAGGCAGAGCGACAGCATTGAGAGATGGGAACATTATTAATAGTGAGGACAGGATAAGCTTGAGTGGTCTTGTTAGGGTTATATGGCACCAGTCCTTTATATGAAGTCAAACAAGTGATCTTTATTATTAAGTAAGATGCTTAAAAGGTAACCTTATACATTTTTCCAGACCCAAACAAAAATACATCTCAGAAATCACTGAGTAAATATTTGAGAATAGATAGATTGGAAAGGTCATGAGTTTGGAGGAAATTTCAGACAGAGGCCAGTTAAACGGATTCACTCCATGTACTTTAACATAAAAGACTTGTTTTAAGAACAACATTTAAAATGTCATGCTGTACCTTTTTCTTTTGTGAAGCCCCATCCGGTTACCCAACAATTAGTATAAGTTGTATTTGTATCAGCTTTGGAAGGTAGGCATATTGGTTTTTGGAATTCTGAAAAGTGGTTTTGAGATTAGAGTTTGGTTAAATAAAGTTATGGATATTGACCAAAAATACACACTTTCCTTTTCCCATAGTCTCTTTCCATAGGGTAGCACCAAGAAGAATGACCCTTTTTCTTTCTGCTCAGTTGCTAAGGTCAGTGATTCAAGAAAATTTCTCATCATCAGACTCATTTCCAGATGACATTTTTGGTGTCAGATTTTCTGGATTAAACCTTAAAACTTGGAGCAAAATTTCTGTCAAAAGCATTTAGAAGTTGGTGTGTTTTACCCTGTGTGTGACACTTTTAATAGTAATAACAGAGTGTTTCCACTGTTACAGGCACTATTTTAAGTGCTGTTTAAGTGCTTTAACTTATTAACTAGAAATTTTTATAACAAACCAACAGGTGACTGTCATGCTCATTTTATAGATGAGGAGATTCAAGGTGCAAAGAGGTAAAAGAAACTTGCCCGAGGTCACAGAATCGTTACGGGACAGCGGGCGTTCACCAACTGGGGAGCATTGTCCCACAGAGGCCAAACCTCCCACCATCACACTACCTGCTTCCCGGAGCTTCCTGCTACTTCAATGTCTCCACTCAAGTTAGACCTGGGAATTAGTATCTGGCCCTTCTTACCTTTCTATATTCCTAATATGCCCAAAGCAGTAGTAATCCTGCTATTCTTGTCAAAGGGAGCCATGCTTCCCAAAGGACCAAGACATTCACCAGGTGTATTATCTCAATAATGTATATGCAGTTCTATTCCTACCTGAAGAAACCAATTACTATTTCTTACCCTTAAGTAGAAGAGATTTATCCAAGTCACAGGTGTCTCCCTTGGCAATTCCCCACCTTTCCCCCAACTCCACCAACCAGAAAATAAGGACAATCCGTCTAGATTCTGCCCTCTCGTTCAAAGTGATGTGAAAATGGAAACCATTGAACTCAGCTGTATAGCTTCTCCTTAAATATGCTACGTACCCGTATAATTCAAAGGAGTCTCAAGTTTTATTAAGGCAATATCGTGACCACCGCCATCTGAGATTTTGTAATTTGGGTGAATAATGAGCTCTTTTATTTGTGAGAAAGGTGTTTCTTTTGTTATCTCTGACAGATTTAAAATTCCACTATAAATGTGCCAAACATTCAACAAGGGAAGCCTAGGAAGGAAAAAGAAAGACCTATTTGAAACCAGAAAGACCAGCCTTTGATATTGGTCCATTTTCCTTTCAACTTTACCTTTTGAAAATAGTACTTTTCTGGGAAGAAAATACTACGTACGGCGTATTTTTACTTATCTAATTTCTCTTCCACACAATTGGTCATCACCACCAGCAGGAGTACTGAATCTCTGAAGATTTAGTTAAAAACACTGAAAATGTACATTTGTGTAGTTATTTCATGTTACTATAAGTAAAAATACAAGAACGTTGCTGTCCCAAATCTGAGTGAAACCGGTTGGGAGAGATTCACAGTTTATTATGGGAAAATCCTGCCCAGTTCAGCAAAGCTGAAAGCAATTGCTTCCATGAAATCCAGAATATCCAGAATTGTCAAGAGGTCAGACTGATCTTATGCAAGCCCCCCTCATTGGGCAAATTTAGGGAGACTTCAGTGTTATTTCAAAGTTCTCTGTCTAGGGCACCTGGGTGGCTCAGTCGGTTAAGCGTCTGCCTTTGGCGTCAGGTCATGATCCTAGGGTCCTGGGATCGAGCCTCACGTCGGGCTCCCTGCTCAGTGAGGAGTCTGCTTTCCCCTTGGACCCTGCCCTCTCCCGTGCTGTTTCTCTTTCACTCTCTCTCTCGCAAATAAATCAAATCTTAAAAAAAATAAATGAAAGTTCTCTGTCTGGGCTTCCGGTTGCAGCAAAGCAAGGGGGAGCACCAGGCACAGGGCTCTGAGAGGAACTCCAGGGTGATTTCAGAAAGTAACAGACAAGCCAGGAAGCACCAGCTTCTGTAAGGCCAAGCTGAGGAAAACAGGCTCTCCCACCGGAGACCACTGAGCAGAAGAGGCAGAGAGAAATTTCCTAAAAACCTGGAGGATTCCCCACCCCTGTCATCTTGGAGAGAGCCCAGTCCTGACATGTAGAACCACCTGCAAAATGGACAAGTGACAAGCTGGGCCGTGAACCCGGCACCCTGAGCAGATGCCACCAGCCTGTGGGGATCTCAGAGGACCCCCCCCTTGAACTGCCAATCCTCCAGTTTGCCTTGGACTGTTAGGGAAAATTACTTGTATGTTTAATGAAAATAAAGCACACTTCATGGCATGGCCAAAAAACAAAATCAGAATACAATAAAAATAAATATAAAAAATCAAATAATAAAATATATTTTGAGAAGTGTGAAAATTTAAATTAATTCTTTTTTAAAAAAAGATCTTATTTATTTATTTGAGAGAGAGAGTATGAGCAGGGGGAGGGGCAGAGGGACAAGCCAACTCCCCACTGAGTGCAGAGCCCATGCCCAACTCAATCCCAGGACCCTGAGATCATGACCTTAGCCAAAGTCAGACGCTTAACCAGCTGAGCCACCCATGTGCCCCTAAATTAATTTTATTAAATATGAATACATACAAAGTAAACCTAAAATTCTGATCTAAAGCAAAGTCTTATCTTTGGTAAAGACTGGGACATTTTTATCATCATTGAGAGGTGCAAGATGTATTTGCATGAAACTATAGAGAAAATCGTGCAGATAGGGGCAAAGTGGTTTTCTTTCAGTTAAATCAGTGTTTTTGTGTATATTATCTCTTATAAACTCTTATTCTTATTTAATTATAGCTTATTTTTTTGTAATTTTTATGTTCCAGGTATAGTGCTAAGGACTGTAAGTGTGTCGCTTAACCCTTTTAATAACTCATGAATTAGATATCATTATTATTCATATTTCACAGGTAGGGAAATAAAGCAAAGAGAGATTTACAAATCACCCAAGGTCACTCATACCTCTAATAAGTGACAGAGCTTGGACTCAAGCCCTGTTCTAACTACAAAGTCTAAGTGTTTTAGAATATTATATCTGATTCTATTCACTGAACTATATAGGGTAATAAATTTGCATTTTTGTTTTCATTATTAATATTATTCAGTACCTTTGTGAATCGAAGAGCTGAAAGTAAAATCTCTATGGGCCTGGAAATTAAGTCTTTGAAGAATATATTTGGGGAGTGGCGGATGGAGGTGGTAGCAGGTGGGGCCTCTTTTCCTTATTCTTTAAAGCAGGAGTGGCATGCCCCCAAGAGTGTCAATCCTGCAAACAGACCACACTGTGTTCTGCTAGGTCAGATCATTCAGTGCTCAGACAGGTCCTATGAGCTATTTGACATTTTGAATACCAGCCCTTCTTTAAAATGTCTTTTGTCAAAAAATAAACTTTGATTAATACACTGACATGATGATCGAGACACCGATCACAGATTCTTCAAAACAAAAAGGCAAGTTAAGACGCTGGATAAGATACATCCAAAACTTACCCATCAAAGCAATGGGCGGCAGTTAGGACCCACTGGTGTCCAATGATTGACCCTCCACATAGGTGGCTCTGAGCTCTCAGCTTCACTTGCAGGCTGACTTGCCAGGGCCACTCTCCCCAAGAAGAGTTGGTTCCTCCAACAATGCGTGTGTTTGTTTTTGTTGTGCAGACTAAAAAGAGAGTCTTGACATTAACGGTTGGAATTTGAGGTGAGTCAGAGTTCACCTCAGCCAAGGAAAACAAAATACATAATAATTCTATTACATCAGACAAAGCAAGCTATGAAGACAACACAGCCATCCCTTTACGGTTCCATGAACAAGTGCGGCTTACTCACCAGAACTATCCCCACTTCTACACAACCTCAAAGAATAACCAGAGCTTGCTTGTGTCCCATATGTAATCCTAGTTGGGGAACCGTCCAAAGATAACCGTAAGGAACACTTGCACCTAGATAAAATGATCAGTATAAAGATTAAACCTTCACAGAGGGGGATAATTCATGAAATTGTCTTGCTGACAGTCTTTGAAAAATAAAATTTCACTAACTTCTCTCCTCTACAGTCTTCTGGGCGTAAAGAATAAGTAAAAAACTGACAACGAATCATCTTTGTACAAGTCTCTTGGCAAACACTCACTCCTTCAACGAAGGTCACATTCAGTTCTTCCCCTTCAAAATCAACTCCTGAGTAAATTTTGGAATGACAAGGCTCTGTGTGAATTAGAGACATAGAGACATATAAAATGAAGACAGCGATAAACCCACATTTACCCAGGTTTTCAGTACCGAGGATTAGTTTCATCGCTATTACTTGTTAGAAGATCATAAAGTGTATCGCATTTTATGTACTATTATTATTGAATCACATTACCAGGTAAGGTTTTGCAGGTTAAAAGGCTATATCCAGATATGGCGTTTTCCTGAGGAGTAGGGGAACTTGGTGTCCCACTTTTGGAAGTCTTAAGAAAGCAAACATTTCTATTAAAAAAAAAAAAAGCAAAAGAGAGAGAAACAAAATTGCATTAAAGCAAACACAAAAGCACTTCATATTTTGAAAAGCACCTCTGCAAATTTTATTCCTCTGAGAAACTCTTTTCAAAGTAAAGCAGACCACAGGACTCTAATAAATCAGAGATCAAATGTAAACCAAGCCACATCTCCCTCTGAAGAAAACTGATAGGCACAGATAACCTGGAAAGAGGAGAATGGTAAAGTTCCACCTTCTCATTGAAAAGAAAAAGAAAAAGAAAAAAAAAAAAAGAGCCAAGACCAAATTCTGGGGGTTTCTGCTGCTGATGCTATTGTATAACTACGCACCTTTCTCTTAGTGCCACCTATGTATAGAAGGAAAAGGGAAGGAGCACCTGGGTGGCTCAGTCGCTAAGCGTCTGCCTTCGGCTCAGGTCGTGATCCCAGGGTCCTGGGATCAAGCCCTGCATCAATTATCTGTATATAATCTTATTGTTTTAAAGCCTGCTTCTCCCTCTCCCACTCCCCCTGCTTGTGTTCCCTCTCTCGCTGTCTCTCTCTCTCTAATAAATAAATAAAATCTTAAAAAAAAAAAGGCAGGTCATCAGAGGGTAGAGAGGTCAATCAGGATAAACAGGGCTCTAGTTTCTGAAACACAGGAATCAGAGACAACATTAATGGATATGCTGGCAGTGAGTGGGTTTTGCTTCAGGTTAATAAGACAAAACATTAAGATCAGTAAGAAAGGTATGGGATCCTTTTCTTCCATGGATCCAATGCTATGTTTCAGGAAGAGAAGGTAGGTGGGAAAGTCAGCTGAGCTCTTAACTAATCTACCCCTGGCAGGAAAGGACCTACTTAACCCCGGGGTTCAAGTGCCCTGAGGGGAATGAACAGAAGTTTTCAAAGATTCAAACTATAAAATCACAGTGATGATACACAGTCCTACTCACCTTTGTGGTTCTAGATGCCACGCCTTTGTGTAGAATGTAAAGAAGAGGCAGCTGGGATGGTAGGTGCAAATGGTTTGACATACAAAAGCATCTGGGGTGACAGCTCTGGTGATGTCCACATCTGCAAATGTGAGGTGCTGGAAAATGTCCATGCGGCAACCTGTGAACTCACGGACGGAAGACAGTCCTCAGCAAGTGACATGACGCTCAAGTGACCTGTCCTTTGTCATCATAGCTGAGGAAATTATGACGGTTACTTATAGTACCAGATATCCTAAGTGAAAACAGTGTCTGTTAAAATATGCTGAGACTTGTTGTTTGCCATTTGGAAGAAGGAAAAATTGGTCTAAATCTGATAAGAGATGGACTCCTATGTCAGAGAAATGAAATACCTCAACTTAGGCTCTCAGCTCCATCCTGACCCGTGCAAAATATTTAGGTTACTTAGCATATGCTCAGAGTTTCTCTCTCTTTTTTTTTTTAGATTTTATTTATTTGAGAGAGAGAATGAGAGAGAGAGAGAGAGAGAGAGCACATGAGAGGGGGGGAGGGTCAGAGGGAGAAGCAGACTCCCCGCTGAGCAGGGAGCCCGATGCGGGACTCGATCCCGGGACTCTGGGATCATGACCTGAGCCGAAGGCAGCCGCTTAACCGACTGAGCCACCCAGGCGCCCTATTTATTTATTTGAGAGAGAGAATGAGAGAGAGTATGAGAGGGAAGAGGGTCAGAGGGAGAAGCAGACTCCCCGCCGAGCAGGGAGCCCGATGCGGGACTTGATCCTGGGACTCCAGGATCATGACCTGAGTTGAAGGCAGTCGCTTAACCAACTGAGCCACCCAGGCGCCCCTCAGAGTTTCTTTCTATTACCCTGAACATGAATTCCGGATTTTAGGAGATAAGGTTTTATGTTACATTTTCCTGAATATTGTGAAAAAGATTTTAATAAAAACAGATTAACAAAAATATCAGGTAGCTAACAAAAATGCCATGTGTCCATTGAAATTAGAACAGGAGAAAGCCCACTTTCATTACCTGTATATAATCTTATTTTTTTAAATATTTGATTTATTTATGAGGGGGGGGTGGAGAACAAGCAGACTCCACACTGAGCGCCAAGCCTGACACAGGGCTCAATCTCAGGACTCTGAGATCATGACCTGAGCTGAAACCAAGAGTCACATGCTTAGCCAACTGAGCCACCCAGATGCCCCTAATCTTATGTCTTAATTACACTTTTATTTGTGTTCATATTATTTACTCAGTTGACTCAATTTGATGACATAAATTTTATTAAAATTATGGAATAATGATAGCAATTATAAGAAGGACAAAAAGAGTCCTAATTTAAATGAACATAGTTGTATCAAGAGAAAGTACCTCCCGTGACATAATATCTACATAGGGGCAGTCTAGGAAATTAGGTCTCAACTAATTAAATCTTTCAAAAAAGAAAGCAAAACACAGACTCTGGAAGCTGGAAGAGAATTTACGGTCATCCATGCCAACCTACAACTACATCCCCTAAAGGACGTCCCTGACAAGTTGTTTACCTTTTACTAAGATATTTATAGTGATGAGGAGCTCACTACCTTATGGCAAGGCCCAATTCTTTTCTGGACCATTCTAGGTGTTAGGAATGTTTTTCCTATTTTCTTCATAGGAGCATCTACCTTAATCTGCCTAATGGAACCACACAGATTAATCTAATCTCTAATGAAAGCCCTCTATAAACAAAAAATTGAGACAGTCATCCTGATCTTTTTCAGGTTAAATGCCTTTAACCTATTCTTCTAGCCAGTTTGTGTTTTCCATTACTTCTAGATATCTTACTTTCCTGGTTACCCCCTTTGGAAGTGCTCAGGGTTGACCATTGCTACACACAAAATATGCAACCCAGAGCTGTATACAATGTTTCGGTCACTACCTGACCCATCCAGATGACAAAAACACAGGAGCTATCTTGTTAAGACCATTTTCTTTTTTAAAGCTAGTGTTTTGGTTTCATTTGTTTTGTTTTGTTTTGTTTTATCAAAGGCACTACAGGATGTGAGTGGGAATGACAGAGGAAGGACCTCTGAAAATCCTCTCCTCCATGGAAGTAATGAGAGCATGGGCAAAATTGTCAAAATCAATGTTTTCAGAACTCTAGAAATTAATAAAAATTAATCAAATTATAACAGTCCAGGAGTACTTATTCAAGAAAAACAGCTGAATATCTATAAGAACAGTGAGTTTTGTGGGGTTTTAATTTGCCTTGTTCCCATTCTCCTCTCCCCAGCACCATGGAAACCTTGAAAACAGCCCCACAATCGTGCTGAAAACCAGCCAGTAGCCTAGCAGCCCGAGAGGGGGTGGAGTGGGTTTGGGGCTACTCCAATACTCCATCCCCATCCCCAGTTAAACACCATTATTTGACCTGTCTGGAAATTCTCAGGAAAATTCCACCCACAAGGATTGGGTTTATTTGACATGACTCAGAGCTTTCTTCAGTATTAACAGCTTTTTCCTTGCAAGTGTTTGTCAAGAGCAAAGAAAAAAACAAACAAACAAAAAGTGCCAGTTACATAACATTGCAGCTTCCTAGGGCAACAGTAATAGCTGGAGCAAACAACAAGCTGACAAAATTCTTAAAAGGAAAATGAAGGGAAAGAGGGTGGTGGTGAAAATCTTTGCCATATTCCTGGGACTCTAGAAGGCCATATACAAGTACAGGGCTGCATGACCAGGGCTGTGCACATGTCCATGAGAGATCTGAGAATGTCCTAAGCTCTCAGACTGGCTGATGTTGCGCCCTGGGTCAGCAGAAAGCAAAGGCCAAGGCAAAGTTGCAAAATGCCTGTCTGCACATTGATGGCATGCCTGACACTCCCAAAAATACCCCATCAAAGGCTAGGAAACTTACTGGTTCTGGGCATGTAAGGACTGGAGGAGAATGGAAACAAATAGGAAAAGAGATGCCCTGTTGCCAACTTCCCAATCTCCCTCAGGGGGTCCTCACCCAGCACCTGCTGCGGAGTTTGGCAGGAGTTGGCACTGGATACTGTGTAGCATTGAGTATTGGTGATTCAGTTTCAGTAACATCTTATCACTAACATGCTGGTCACTAAATAAGGTGGAAGGCCATGACAATTTCCTGGATAATTGAACTGAAATTACCTAAATGTCTGAAACTACAGCACTTTCTTGATTCGTTATGGTTGAGTCATTTCACTAATCAACAGACACCACCAAGAAATGACCTTAGGGTTTCTCTGCAGTGTTGTGGCACTCGTCCCCTATTATCGCTGTAACAAATTATCGCAAACCCAGTGCCTGCAAATAACACAAATTTAGTATCTCACAGTTCTGAAGGTCAGAAGCCTGGAATGGGTCTCCCCGGGCTACAGTCAAGATGTTGGCAGGGCTTTTTTCCTTTGGGAAGCTCTACAGGAGGACCTGTTTCCTTGCCTTTCCCAGCTTCTAGGCAACCTGCGTTCCTTGGCTTGTGGATCTTTTCTCCATCTTGGAAGCCAGCAGTGTAACCTCTTCAAAACTTATCACTATGACCTTTCTATCTTCCTCTTTCTCTTATAAGGACTCTTGTGACCACATCAGGCCCACTCACGTAATCTGGAAAAATCTTCCATTTCAAAATCCTTAGCTTGATCACATCTACAAAGCCCCATTTGCCATGTAATGTAACATACACACATGTTCCAGGAATTAGAATACGGATGTCTTTGGGGGACTCTAATTCTGCATGCTATAATCACATAGGGAAATAGTAGCCATATAATTACCAATTTCTGAGAGTGCACAGGGCTTCAGTGAAAATCCAGATACCACATTAGTCAGCACCTTTATACTGATGGGCGTTCCTCCTGGACCGTTCTTTAAAAGACAGGCGTTTCTAAATGTGAAGAAAAGAGGTTACTTCTGTTCCTAAACTGCAAGATGCATGTAGCAATCCTTTTTGCATTGAAATGACCCTTGGTCAGTGGGAAATAAAGCAATCAGAGCAATGACTTTGATACTGAGTGTGTCGGGGGGTTTGTGTTTTTAATCAAAGAGACATTTTTCTGCTCTGCACAGGGAAGGTTAGGGTGAGAATGGGATGGGAGACATTTTCAACCAAACCCTCACTTCCCCAAAATGGAAATTATTCTCCTTAGCAAAATGACACCAGAACCGAGTAAATAAATAAGCAGAGTGGTTAGGTCTAAAAGCCCTATTTGGTCTTCCATTGGGGGAAAAAGTTTACAAAGAGTACAATTAAATCTTAAAAGCACCATCAGAAAGAACAAACACTATGAATGTACTTACCGGTACGCTGCATTGTAAAATCTTTCAGTGGCATACGTGAAAAATTGGCAGTGGATGCTGTTGGTGCACATTTTTTGGCATTCTTCAACATTTTTTACCTTAGAGACATTAAAATTGACTCCTCTCATATCAATTCCTTTATGAATGTCTCGGTGGCAAGCTGTACAAATAAAATACACAGAGCAAATTTGGTCAGTTTCCTTCTAGAAGTAGATCATCCATTAGGCAGGGTAGTTTTGAAGGATTCTGTTTTTCACAACTGCTCTTTTAATTAGGGGATTTAGAATTCTCATTACATCACGACATTATCAAACTCTACTTAAACACATTCCAATATGTTTTAGAGCACTAGCATGGAGAAGGAGTTACTTTGTTTCCAAAACTGTAGGTATGTGCAACTATATAGGTAATATTTCACCCTGAAATTATCAATGAGCAATGGAAGACAGACAAAGCTACAATAGTGAGGGTCCTGATGATTGTGCGAGGGATCTGCATTATTAAGCAAACTGATGTGCCCTCAATTTCTTGCACTGAGTGAAGGAGCTTCTCTATCTCTTTGCTTATTTCTCAGCTTTCACCTACTTCTGTCTGATTGTGAATTTCATTGTAGGTCCTGTCATTGACATCTATGTGTCAAATCATTATAAAAGGTGAAGAGTTTTGTATATTCATGATGAAACCATCTTTATTCTTGCTTTAAAATTTTGTTAAATTCCACTTTCAGTTGAAAAGAAAAAATATAGGTAATTCTTTGGACAGATAGTGAACCAGATTTATGATTTAGGCTTTTTTCTTTTTTTTTAAGCACTCAGATTTGTTAGTTAGACCCTTGGATAAGGAAATCAGCAGTATAAACCATAATCTGCTGTACGTAATGTTCCACTCCTAAGACGTTGAAAAAGTCATAAAGCTAGATTTAATGATGGTAATGACAGAAAATGTACAAACTAGTAGGAAAAACTATATATTGAGGTGGGCAGGGCAGTGGATAATTCACAGTGATTCATGCACATAGGAGTTTGTAGATTCTAGAAATGAAGTCTCTTTCCAATTCTGCTGTACATGAGAAAAAAAAATCAGCTGAGTTGGGATAGGATACTTACAAACTAAAAACTTTTCTTTATGATCAGTGGAAAGCTATAAACCTATCTATAATGTTTTAAACCAAAATTGGTCCCAAGTTTAGGGACTCTATGTCCTTGGGAGCAATTATTCACTTTAATTTGAGATACTCAGGGAGAGTTAGGAGGGAACATTAAATAAGTTCTGTAAGACTAAGTTTGAGAAAAAAATAACAATAACTAGGAGTATTGAGAAAAGCAAAATACTGTTCTTTAAATTTTACTATGATGGCATAATTAAAAATAATGCTTAATCGAATGATTTGCCCTAAGTTGTATTAAGATATGAATTTGATCTTATAACATAGGACATGTACTCGTCCTCAGGTAAACTACATATTGGCTAAGTCAGATCTCTATGTTCCTAACTAAGGACTGGTTCCTATACAAATGCATGCACAAAGCACACATACGTATTGAGGGAGTCGTGTTAATGGGGAAGGGAGGATAGAAAACTTTAAAACACCTGAAATTTGAAACTACAAAATTAACTGTAAATAGTAAAGGTAAAATAGCAATGATATACAGTCACAGCATGTTTATTTCAAGGTTCTGCCAGACCATCAGTTGAGAATCTTTTCAGTACTTCTCACTTTCAAATCAGTTATGTCAGAGAAATAGTTCATCTCCCTTAAATTAGGATAGGATTAGAAATTGTTTCCCAAGACATTAGTAGCAATAAGTGTCAGAATTTAAATCTCCTGGCCTCTTAGCCCTCACATTTTTTTCTAAGAAGTATGATTTTCATTAGCAAGATTTACAGAGCCCAGACCTTCAGTTTGGGGGCTTAATGAGGTTTCTTAACTTCTGCATTATTGACATTTGAGACCAGAAAATCTTTGTCATGGGGGCTTCCCTGTGCCTTGTGGAATGTTTAGCAGCATCTCTGACCTCTGTCTACCAGATGCCAGTAGCATTCCCCTGTGTTGTGACAACCAAAAATGTCTCCAGTCCTTGCCAGTTGTCCCCTGATGAAGGACAAAATCAGCCCTGGCTGAGAACCACGAGTGTGCAAATTATCTCAAGTAAAACAGGGATAGAAACGCTCTCTGTGTTCTCTTTAAGATTTTTATCTGCAATCGGGGGTGGGAGAAGGGGGCAGCTATCATTTGAATGTGTATTCACTTTCTACAAATCTTACACTGTAGTGCTAACCTCATAAGCAATAGAGGTTCCTTGAGCTTGGAACTGATAAAGACGAGATGGAGGATACATCCAGTTAATCTCTGCTATCTTTCTGAGTGCTCCCTTCGAATGTCCACGGCAGTACAGAGCTTATGCAGAAGACATTTTAAGGTAAACCCATTATTTGCTCAGATTTATCTCTGAAATCGACAACTTACCACTTATTTGATGACCACATTGCTTTAAGGAATGTCCGGAAATTGCATTTGTCCGTGACACTCTTGGCAGGATTCCTGAAGCACTATCTTTCAAGAAGCAACCAAATCTGTTTTTAAAAGTACTTTCAGTTAGAAAGTAGAATAATAAACACACATTGAGGAGATGTCTAATGTTTTTTATACACTAATAAATATGGTAGAATAAGGAAAATAATAGAGCTTCTCTGATGCTTGCTGGAAAGAACACTCTTAGAGGAAATTCCACAAAATCTAACAGTCTTTGTAATACCTAACTTCAGCATTGTTTTTCTTTCTTAAAAAACACTTTTAAGTACAGAAAGTCAATCATATTAAAGAGATAATGATTTTTCCCGTGTTCCTACAATTTGGGGAATTATGTTCTCACCTGGTGATTGTTTTTACTTAAGAAATTAAATCAGTCATGAGAGTTGGATCTATGATGTTCAGCTTACTTACTAACTCCTTCTAGGTTCCCACTAATGGTAGACTTCATTCTGTCTTTAATGTCTATCCTAATGGCAATCTTTCACAAAGATTCTTGAACCTAACTCAACTTAAAGTTGATCCCTCTCACACAGAGTCTGGGTTTTCTGTACAAGTTTAACATGTAGAATCAGGGGGTGATGATCTAATTCCCAGTTTTTAAATTCAAATGGAGTTAAGATAAAAGAAAAGACCTATGGATATGGAAATGAGAACAATGAAGAAATGCTCATTCTGGATATTGATCAAAGTGAGAGAAAATTGTGATGAAACCATGGCTACACTCAGTCAACTTTATGACCTCATAAGATCTTCAATGGCTATTTTTTCAGGACTCCTACTTTTCCAAAATGCCAGTTAATAATATATATTTGCATGTGCATGCACACACACTTACACGCACATGCACGCATGCACATGCACACACACACTAATCATATCACAGGTGCCCGCTACAGGCCCATTCAGAACAGACCTTTCCCGAGGTCACAAGCTCTGGATCTTACTCAGTGACATTCTCAACAAAATATTTGCCTTCCATTATACCTTCTTAGGACTGTGCTATCCACAAATACAATCCTGAGTCAGATAGTATGTTCCCTTGTTCAGGTGAAATAGTCACCCATTTTTAGACCCTTTCTCGAGACAATCACTCAACCCAATGATTTTCAAGCATTCTTCCTGAGGCCTTGGATAGACACTGCCCAGTGTCTATGACTTTAGGTCAATGCAGCAACTGCTTGACATGCAGGTTTCTTAACGTCTGCATTATTGACATTTGGGACCAGAAAATCTTTGTCATGGGGGCTTCCCTGTGCCTTGTGGAATGTTTAGCAGTTAAGAACCACTCCAGGTGATTCCAGTGAAGCTGGCCCTTGGACCTCATTTGAGAAACATAACCCTGCAATATCTACACCTTTTTGTCCACAACTCGTTCTGTTTTGCAAAATTACTGGTTTCTCCAATAACGACATATCAGCTTTTACCTTTTGCCTGTGTCATTGGTGGAACTTTCAGGAAGAAAACTGAAGAGCAAACACCTAGGATGGAACGTGCACATCATCTGACAGTGTTGGGCATTCGGGGTGTATGCGGCGGTTAGGTCTCCACCTCTGAAGAAGGTATTTTTATACAGTTGAGTCAGGCATCCTGTGATACAATAATTGAAAAAAAAAAAACATTAATTTGCAATGAATGCGAATAATTATTTTGATAGAACTATATCTGTGTTCTGAACCTTCTTATTTCCTCCACTAAACACCCAAAGAGCTTTACAACAGGACTTTAACTACAGAGGTAGAATGAAACATATTGAGGTGACTATTTCAACAAGGCATAATGTTATTTAAAGTCATTCTATGGGTACTTCTACATAAAAAAACTTGGTTGATTTTTACAAAATCATAGGATAATTTGCACATAAATTATCCACAAGAAAACACAATTCTAGCTTGGTTTCTCCCTGTAGTCTAACATGCTATGAAAATACCATGACTTAAAAATAACAGGCAGGGAAGCACCTGGGTGGCTCACTTGGTTGAGTATCTGCCTTTGGTTCAGGTCATGATCTCAGGATCCTGAGATTGAGCCCTGCAGCCAGCTCCCTGCTTCTCCCTCTCCCTCTGCCCCTCTCCTCTCCTCCACCCCTACTTGTGCTCTCTCTCTCTCTCTCAAATAAATAAATAAAATATTAAAAAAAAATAATACCCAGGGCTCCTGGGTGGCTTAGTCAATTAAGCGCCCAACTCTTGATCTCAGCTCAGGTCTTGATCTTAGGGTCATGAGTTCAAGTCCCGCATTGGGCTCCATGCTGGGTATGGAGCCTACTTTAAAATAAAATAAAATAAAATAAAATAAAATAAAATAAAATAAAATAAAATAAAATAAAAGGCTTCTAGTTATGGAATAAATAAGTCATGGGCATAAAAGGCACAGCATAGGAACTATAGTCAATGATACTGTTATACAGTGTTGTATGGTGACATGGTAGCTAGACTTGTGTGGAGAATAGAATGTACAGAGAGGTTGAATCACTATGTTGTACACCTAGAACTATTATAACATTATGTGTCAACTATAGTCAAATAAACACATTAAAAAAAAAAACAATGTAGGATCTCTTTCTCAAAACCCTTCATAACAAATAGCTCTGTAAGGGGAGTTAGAGACAGACTTCAGTATATGCCTCTGACTTTTTTGTTTTGTTTTGATTTGTTTTTACAGAAAGAAGTTAAGTAACTGAGTCTCAGGGCAATACAGACTTGCGAAAGACCCACATGGCTAGTGAATGTACTAGGAGAGAAACCTAGCTCTTTTCATTCCTAATCCTGTTCCCTTTTCTAGTGTGCGATGTCAAATATTGTTCCTCATCTCAGTTTAATTTAAACAAACCAAGAGTTATTGGGTACTTATTGGGATAAGTACGTTTATTTGCTCGATTTCTACAAGAAAATGCAAATGCATGCATATGCTAAATTGAAAATCCATTCTGAACTATTTGCTGTTTGGAATTGTTCACAGTTCTAAAGTACCCTGCATCCCACATATTATTAGAGTATTAAGTGCTACCTTTACTGTTCCACTGTTTCATATATTAAAAGTAAACTTTAATACATGAATTTGAGTTTACCTTGAAAGACCCGCTTTAAAGTCAGCTTAATAAGCTTTTCCAACTCAGGCAGTGCATTTATCTGTCTGTCAACTGTCTGTTAACCACAGGATATTCCAATGACAGCTTTGTCCATCCCTAGGACGTCTATTTTTGTATTGCCCTTCGGGGAATGGGCAGCTTAGACACATGTTTCATTAAGCACTGAAGATTAGAATTTCCTCTGCACTATCCTACACCTCTGGGGATTCTAGCCCTGAGCTCTATTAGGATGACCTAACCCAGCAAGATCGATTTTCTTCCTCTCGGAGGTGTGGCTAAGATGATTAACCCTTCGGTAAGTTTCATTTTTAGAAAAAGCAGAGATCCCTTCAGGTGGAAGCTTATGGGAATACAAATTGCCAGGTGTATAGGCCTAGATTTCAGATACACACAGAACCCTGAATAGCTGGTCCAGTGACAACGCTAACTGCAAAGTAACCTGTGTTTTAAATAATTGGTGTATTTGGCTGATTCCTAGTTACCAAGCAGCCATCCTCCCCCATCCCAGTGCACAAACATGAGTACAAACAATACCCTGTGCTAGCCTGGGAGTTTCCGTTCTGCAACTAAGCCTTTGTGAACTGCCATGTGACTTGGCTGATAGAATGGGGCAACTGAAACACACCAACTTTGGAACAGGCTGGGAGGAAATTTCTAATAGGTGTTCTTGCTTATCCTCATAAGTTGGAAATGATGATGATAATGGTGGTGACAATAACGAGGATGGGCTTGTTCCTATTGTATTTTAGAGTGTTTTAAAGCACTGTTACATTAAGTTATCCCATAACATAAAATAATGTCACACTGTCTCATATGTCCATGGACTTTGGGCAGGTTATTTGGTCTTATTAAAAAAAAAAACTACATAATCGATAAGGAGAAGAAAACACTACATTTTAAAAAAATGGGCAAAGGATATGAAAAGGTAATTTACAAAAGAAACACAAGCAAATAGTAAGTATAAGAAAAATTGGTAAGAATCATAAATACAGTCAAGTTAAAACAGCTGATGCCATTTTACTCACCAGATTAGCAAAAATTTTTAATTATCTAAGTTACCAATGTTGATGTACTGATTTTGCTGCAAATGATAAAAAACCTAGTTCAATGTGACTTAGTATAAATGAAATGTATTGGTTCAGAGGCCAAAGTCCATGGCAGATTTGGCTTCAGGAATCACTGGACAGGGTACTGGGCTGATCCCATCAAGATTGAATTTGTCTTCATCCCTTTGCTCTGTTACTGTTGCTCTCAGGATCCACAGAGTGGCAAGGTGCCAGAAGCTCAGGGCTTTGCATTCTCCAATAGTTCAAGTCAATTGGAATTAATAGTAAGAAGAAGAGTCTTATTTCTAGAAGTGTAAGCAAAGGTCTCGTTGCAGACCTTTGGCTCTGATCGGGTCACTGTAGCCAGCAGGATGTGTGCCCCTGTTTACTGCTTGGGTCACCACCTCAGAGACCCAAACTTGGAGGCAGCAGTTTCCCAGAAACAAATTAGGATACAGTTTCCAGAAAGGTGAATATATATCAAGTCATATAGACAACTACTGGAGTTGGCCTAAGTGGGATAAATGATCATTCTTATCTGCTGGTGGAGAGGGTTAACTGGAGAATCACCTTTTTGAAAGATAATTACATGATGTACATCACAAAACCTTCCAAAATATTCACACCTTTCTAACATTTTTATTTCCAAAATTTTATTCTACAGAAATAAATGTGTGTATAAGAATGTGTATACAAAAATACCATGACTAGGGAAGATTACTAAGCTCCAAAAAAACATGATATGTATAAAAAGACAGCTATAAATGGGAAACATAAGTTATAAACAAAGTATCTATAATTAATAACATCTTTGTTAAATGTGTAAATAGACATGTGTAGAAAAATTTCTGAAAGACCAAAAAAAATTTTTAACAGTGGCCATTTCTGTGTTATAAGACTACAGATAATAGGCAGTTTCTCATTTTCTGCTTACCTGCACCTCTAATTTTCCTAGGATGATCATAATTTTTTTTTTTTTTTTTTTTTGCCAAAAAGATAAAACTGAAGTGGCCATGGTCTATGGCATCTCTGGCTTCTACTCCTCAGCATTCAATGGATTTAATGATCATGGCTCAAAAAAGCAATTAAACATGGGGGGGATTTTGGTTTAGGAGGGGAAAAACAGCTTCTTCCTGAAGAAATTATATCTCTTTACAAATGTAACCCTTATCCAAAAGGTGTTTATCTTAGCCATACATCTGAGAGGTAGGTAAATAACCATTATGGTATGGCCGTGTTAAGTCAGCACAGACTCAGAATCTACCCATAATGGTTGCTCAGAGAAAACTCCATTCCAGAACGATTGATGAAAAACAGTGTCCAGAATCATCTTTAGTCCCTGAAAATTTAGTGGAATGGCTAGAGAGAGAAATACGTTCAAAACCTGGTGTTGAAATCAAAACTATCCAAATGGATGATTTACTAATTTAAATTTAAGCCAAATACTTTCATTTCTGAAGCAGTTCCCCAGTGGCCTAAAAGAGTAAAAATACGCACCCGGTACCTATTACAACATTTGGGTTGGATCCAGACACTCTAAAATGTCTGCACGCTGGATATTCAGATAAAGTTGATTTTTAAAATATATTGATAATAAAAATAGAGGGCTGAGTGTTTAAGATCTTTTTTGTAGAGAGTTATTTGCCAACAGCAGTTTCTGCTCACACATGCCCAAAGACGTTCTCACTTCCGGGCTCCCCCACCCTGGTATATCTCAGGCAACACATCTGAGAAGTGGCAGTTGCCCCTGGATAGTAAAAGGACTTGTGTCCTGACTTCTTGGGTCTGCCTCCTTCCCAAAGCTGTTCAATAGTTTTCTCCAGGGCTGGCATGTCTTGTTAACTATTTCTCTCCCACACACAACTTTAGATCTTAGAGAGAATCCACTCACCACAGGAAACGGTAGCAAAGAAGCAAGTGAGATAAGCTGCTTGCCTGAATGAAATCATCCTAAAAGAGAAAGCAACACACGCGTGACCCTGCTGGTAACATCATATTTAACATGAACCTTCATTTAAGGTGATAGTGATCTTCTTATAAATGTCTGCATTGCAAGTCTAAGCACATAATTACCAGCACAGGGAACAAGAGCTTTCTGAATATTTTATGCTGGAGACTTGGCACAAGATACAAACTGAGATCTCTAGACTACTGTTGTGTTCCTTGCTCACTTACTGCCGATATTATTGATAATTATGGAAAGGGAACTGGTAGAGGGGAATTAAATGGCTGTGAAACCTCTTGACTTGAACAAAAAGAAACTGATTGTAAATAATGGCAATAAATAATGGCAAATAATAATGGTTAGGGTCCAGAATCCCTAAGAAAAGCTCTCAAAATACTAATGCCCATTGAAAAATTTTAAAGCAGTCAATATTCTCTTTGATTTTAAAATATCTTATGCTAAAAGACTTCATATAGAAGAATATCAGTTTCTTCTACACTCTATAAATACACTGGAAATTAGAACATATACTGATAGCTTCTTCTCAAAGTAGAATTATGCTTAATTAAAAAAAAACACAACTATTTGGAAGCAATCAGAATAATAGAAATTCTCTACCTGAGAGCCCAATTGCTTCTCTGGCTCTGGAGGTGAGGGTGTCTCCCGCCACTTAAAAATGGATGGTCCTCCAGCTCTCCTAACGGGGCACTGCACGCAGTATTTGCTTGGCTCTGATATTGACTTTGGTTTTCTGCCAACAGTTTCAACTTTTTGTCCTGTCAACATATTCCATGAAGGTCCCATTCCTGTGTTCAGCTATTTAATATATTAACTATTTCATTTTAGGGCCCCACAATGCATGCCCAGATTTCCATATTTAAAAATGTGCATAGCATTCCCCGTTATTTGGAGTCATGCAGCTTAAATTTCATTTAACTGAAATTTCCCATTGCAATTACCTGGATGACAACTGAATGAGGAATGGGTATGGGTAGAGGGGAATTAAATGGCTGTGGAAGGATCTGGAAGGATCTTTTGACTAATGATATCTATGCTTTTCCACATCCTCATCAAAGAAGCATGTAACACTGAAGTTTTGAGTATGGAAGGGAATTGGAGGATGATTAGGTCCTTTTCTCACCCAGTTTAGGAAATGATATATAGCAGGAGTTGACAAACCACAGTTCACAGACCAAACCTGGCCCGGTGCCTGTTTTTGTAAATAAAGTTTTACTGGAACACAGCCATGCCCATTCATTCATGTAATTGTCTATACTTGCTTTCATTCTACAACTACCGAGTTAAGGAGTTGTGACAGACAGTATGGCCTACAAAGCAGAAAAGGTTTACTATCTGGTGCTTTTCAGATGAAGTAAGCTGAAACCTGCTATATAACACTCTTAGCAGTCAGGATGCCTCATCTGGAAAAAAATATACTGGTTTTCCTAGAAATCTGTTCCTGCCCAGGGAGTTCTATTTATTTTTATTTTTAATAAAAAGTATCCTTATATACTGAAATATACCTTCTTGCAACTACTTTAATATTTTATAAATAAATAAATAAATAAATAAATAAATAAATAAATAAATAATTATTTTTAGCCTGTGTGTGGAGCAGGGTGGGTGCGGGGGCAGAGGGAGAAGGAGAGAGAGAATCTTTAAGCAGGCTCCAAGCTCAGCACAGAGCCCAATGCGGGGCTGACTTCTTGGGTCTGCCTCCTTCCCAAAGCTGTTCAATAGTTTTCTCCAGGGCTGGCATGTCTCACGACCCTGAGATCATGACCTGAGCCAAAATCAAGAGTCAGCTGAACCATCCAGGTACCCCCTTCTTGCAACTTCTATCCTTCAGTCCTAGATTTACTTACTAGATCCATACAAAATAATTTATTCTCTTTTTTTGTGTGCTTTTTAAACTATTTAAAGACCATATTCACTTGTCCACTATATCTCCTTTGTTTTCTAACCCTCAAAATTATAGTACATCATTCTGCTTAGTAAGTTAGATTTTTAGGGAGTTGATTCTTATATAAATATTTTATGCATATTGCTGCAATGCAGAACTGTGCTTATTAAAAATGTAGTATAATGTTGCCGATAAAATATTTTCTGGCTGTAATGAAGTAGCATATTTCAAATATGCATGCTGTGCCACCTTGTAGATTCAATGTATCAACTAGTACACCAGCAGTCAACAAAAAGAATCCTCTGCCTTGTGCAATATAAAAGAATTTAAGTTTGGGATCTCATCTGTTACCAGCCTCAACAGAAAAAACAATGAGTGGAATGAAGTTACCTTGCCTCCAAAGCACAGCAAAAACCCTTGAGGTTGTTTCCCTAAAAAGTGAGATTACAGATTTTAACCTTTTTACATACTTCTGTGTTCCATTTGAACTTCTCTTACAGCAAAACATAAGTTATGTTCTAGTAATACAACAAAACTAACAGTTTCTTTTTAGAAGAGCCAAATCAGAAATAAGTTGAAAAGAGGCAATGGTAGGCAGAATTATAAAATGTTCCCTAAGATTTCCCGGTCTAATCCCGGGGACTGAATGTAGGATGAGATGCCCTGTCTGTCCATGATCATGCGGTGTTATGTGACAGAAGCAATTTTGCAGGTGCAATTAGGATTGCTAAAGAGTTGATTTTGAGCTAATCAAAATGGAGATGATGTGGGGGCCTAATCCCATCCTGGGGGCTCTTTGAAAGCATGGTTTTCTTCTGCTGTTAGCCTAAGGAGAAGGCAGAACCCAGGTGTGAAGGGGGAGTAGTTGGCTTTGACATGGATGAGGACCTGCAGCAAAGCCCTGAGAGTGGCCTCTGATGCTTCCAACAAACCGAATGAGCTTGGATGAGGATTCTTCCCATGACACCCACCGCTTGATGTGGGGTTTGTGAGATATCAAAAAGGGAACCCGGCTAAGCCCACCTACTGATCTTAGATCTAGACCACAGAAAGGATAAATTAGGGTTGTTTTAAACTGTTAAGATTGCAGTCAGTTGTTACAGCGAGAGAACACTAATATAGAAGCTTTATTATCTGAAGTGACAGTGGCCTGGAGAGAGAGGGTTTGGAACTGGACACTTCTGGGGGGAGGGAGTGGAGGAGTCCCTAGTGGAAGACAGGCGCCTTGGGTGGGAGGGTGGGCCGGCGGCAGGGTGGTGATCTGCCATGGGAGCTTTCAGAGAACCTGTGGGGTTTTTGTTTGTTTGTTTGTTTGTTTTTAAAAGGCCTGAGTCTCTAATGAAGCTGCTGTGTGTCCAGGAGATGGGGTGACCGGGAAGGAGATAGATGAACAAAAGCTACACTCTGCTGCTCATTAGGAAAAGAACCTCAGTTCACTGAGAAAGGTCTTTGGTGCTTGCATCTCTTGAAAGATTTCTGCTCTCTGCATCTCTACAGCATTAAATGTCCCTGCGAAGGGTCACACTTTAGGCTCTGCTCTTCCCAGTGCACCTCAGTGAGAACTAAGGTCTCTTATATATGTAACACCACTGTTATAAATACATACATAAATAAAATATATATTAATATATTTTATAATATATATTAGTATATATAATATATATTATATATAATAGAATAAATTACAAAATAAATATTTTAGCAGAACAGCTGTGGTAGGGTAACAGCTATAAGGGGAGTGTAGAATAGACTATTTGTGAGGGATCAAAAAGAGGAAAGGGCAGTAGGAAACATGAGATGCCATTGTTAAACATCTCATTTAAAAAGGCATCTTCCATCCCTCCTGCCTCTACTATGCTTTATTTTTCTTCACAGCACCTACCACTATCTACATTGTGTTCCCTATTTGCTCATTTTTATATTGTTTTTCTGCTGCATGTTAGCCCTCACACCTTGCTGATAGGCTTGGGTCTCTAGCCCCAGAGCCCTGAGTAGTACTTGGCAAACATTTATTGAAGGAAAGAGTGAAATGATGAATAAATACATAAATAAATAAGAAATTAAATTTTCTTAAGGAAGGAAGGATGGATGGAAGGACAGAAGGGGAAGGAAGGAAGGAAGGAAAGAAAGAGAGAGAGAGAGAAGAAAGGAAGAGAGAGAAAGAAAGAGAGAGAGAAACAGAGAAAGAGAGAAGGAAGGAAGGAAGAGAAAGAGAGAGAGAAACAGAGAAAGAGAGAAGGAAGGAAGGAAGAAGGGAGGGCGGGATGGGAGAAGGGAAGAAGGAAGGAAAGAAGGAAGGAACTAAGGAAGGAAGGAACTAAGGAAGGAAGGAAGAGAAAGAGAAAGAAAGAAAGAGAGAAAGAGAGAGAAACAGAGAAAGAGAGAAGGAAGGAAGGAAGGAGGAAGGAAGAGAAAGAGAGAGAAAGAAAGGGAGAAACAGAGAGAAACAGAGAAAGAGAGAAGGAAGGAAGGAAGAGAAAGAGAAAGAAAGAAAGAAAGAGAGAAAGAGAGAGAGAAACAGAGAAAGAGAGAAGGAAGGAAGTAGGAAGGGAGGAGGGATGGCAGAAGGGAGGAAGGAAGGAAAGAAGGAAGAGAGCAAGATATTGAGGACAGGATGGTCCTTTACCCACAGTTGTGGACCATCTAAGTCACGTATGAAAGTCACTGTCATTCTTATAAGTGAGGATGAGCTGCCAGTCATAGATACTACTGACAGCAATTATTGGACTAATAGCCAGACTGGCCTTAATCCCATGAATATGCTCTGTGGGGAGCAGATGTCCTCTCGAGGTTCCATTTAATTGCTCAATAGGAGACACTGCCATCCTTGGCTTTCATAAACAACATTGTTTCTGGTGATAAGGAATCAGCCCTGGATACAACATCAAGCAGTACTGATGGAATAACAATTAATGATGGAGGCACAGGAGGCCAAAAAGTCTGAAGCACAATCACATGCCTACAAAGCTGTGGCCATATGAAGAACATTAAGTGTGTCCGAGTGGATTAAAGGTCTTAATTTATTCTGTTTCCATAAGCATAAAACTTCAAACTGGCGATTGACTTGAGCAAGAAAGGAGGCCAAGAGTACAATATGGTGAAAGAGAGGTAAGCCTCCATCCTGGGAGTGCCCAGAAAGCAGGCTTGTGCTGACACACCTGTTACCATTCAGCTAAAACACATATTTTTAAACTATGTATAGCATTCAAAAATAAGTTTAAAACAGTCTAGAAATAAGATAATCATGCGTACATACAGTAATGATCTTCTTTTGAGTTAAAGGCTATCATAAGTTTTTGATATAGAAATAGGAGTTTGAGCCTTAATTTCCACAAGACCTACATTGGCGAATACCAGGAAAGACAGGAAAGGACTCATGTGAACCGCAATCACAAGCAAATTCTGGGGAGGAGGAGGCAGGAAGTGATGGGAAGGAAAAAGGAGGGACCACAAGGTATCTCATGGGATCAAGAGAGTTGGGGGAGGAACAACTGCAGGCTGGGAGTGAATTTAGAAATTGAATTCAGTGTAAAAGGTCCAAAGAAATACTCCTGTTTGGTGAATTTCTGCACAAGAAGCAGAGGACAGAATACACAGTCCATTCGTAGTAATTACAGATGAGAGATTTGTCCCTGGAATTTGGAATACAGATAGCCAGAATGAAAACTGGGGTGAATCTGGTTTAATTAAAGCAAGAAATAATGATGAATTAGTCTGGGGAATACATCGGGAGGGAGCTAAGAAACTAGACTCTTGTGTTTGGCTAATCCCAGCTATATTCTAAAATAAAGCACTGGACTTTTCATTTCCTATCATCTTAGAAAAGGTGGAAACCCTGTATGTCCTCAAATGCTATTGCATTTATCATTTCACATACATAAAAACATCAAATCATGGTGCTATATACCTGAAACTAATACAGTGTCAGTTAAATCTTATTAAAAATTCTATTGCATTTAAATGACTAGCAGACATATGTTATTGGCTGATGTTATCCAGCCTAGGGAAGTATTGAACAGCACAAAGGACAGAGGATGAAAATCTAAGATCATGTCCAAAGAATAGAGCAACTTCCTTCATCCCATAGCTGAGCTGACAAACACTAAGTTGCTTTTGGTTAGAAATGAAAGATAATCAACCTAAGCAAAATGACAATAGCCTGGCCCTTGAGCTCCAGGGTAGAGGAGAACAACCCAACAGTGCACAGGGCAGACATGCAGGTGAGCTTCCGCATCGCCTGGAACGCAGGATGTGGACCTTCCAGGATTCTCTCCATTTCTTCCCTCTGCTTCTTCTTTACCCATCACCTTCTTCCCATCTCCTAGTGGCTGCTCCAGAGGCTCAACTATCAGTTGATCCCCAGTCTCACAACTTAAAACCTCCACTGATTCCCAAAGGCAGAACTCAGAGTTGGCCCCTGCTTGGGTCAATCAACTTAAGTCAAAAGAACAAGATTGCCTAAGAACATGGCATCATCAACTAAAACTGTGTATTCACAGTGTGCATGTTGGGGAAGCAAAAAGGTGAGAAACGGAAGAAAAAGGGGGGAGGTATTTATCATGGGATAGTTCCAAAGATAAAAAGGGTACTGTTCCTTAATAAAAGGGGGGAGGTATTTATCATGGGATAGTTCCAAAGATAAAGAGGGTACTGTTCCTTAAAAAAGGGGGGGAGGCTTCCAGACAGACTAAAAAATTTGTCATGTGCCTACCAGCATCTCATTAGATGCTGGAAAGAAAAACATTTTCGTCTTCCAGATATATTCCAGAGTAAAAATTGATTTTTTTTTTCACAGCATTTCTTTCACTGTGAGACAGGTCACTTGGTCCAAAAACTGACATTCTTTAGTTGTCTTGACAATGAACAGAACATCAATCAGTTCACTAATCCATCACCTGGTAAGGTTTATAGACTATAAATGCCTGAGATCCAATGATGCTGATAGTTTTGTTGATTCCCAGGCTTCTGTGGGAGATTTCAGTTTCTTTTTTTTTTTTTTTTAAAGATTTTATTTATTTATTTGAGAGACAGAGAGCACAAGAGGGAAGAGGGCAGAGGGGGAAGCAGACCCCCCGCTGAGCAGGGAGCCCGATGTGGGACTCGATCCTAGGACTTCAGGATCATGACCTGAGCCAAAGGCAGTCGCTTAACCAACTGAGCCACCCAGGTGCCCCGAGATTTCAGTTTCTGCTGAGCAAAATGTGTTGGTATTTCTATTTCTCCTCTGGTTAATTCTTCAGAGTCAGGAAAACTCAAAATCAGTCTATGACAATGGTACAAGGAACATTTTGTTAGAAAATCTGAGTAGTACTGTTGACATCAGCTCAAACGTGCTATTTCTTTTATTACTCATTATGAATTGGTCACCCACTAATTTGCCTTTAAACCTATCTATATTTCAAACTGACATCAGTTCTTAAAATAAAATGTAGCATGTATGATTAAAATTTAATTTATTTTTCTTGAGATACCTCTGTCAAGCAGTAGTAAGACAGGTAATAGGGTCACAGATATTAGATCATCGTCTTATTTAAAAAAAAATAAAAAGCCAGCATCTGCGTTTTGATACCACAGAGTATAACATAATTTCTCAATTCCACCTCTAACATGGTTAAGAGAATTTCCCATTAAAACACAAATAACAAATTATTCTGGGGCCACATGAAGACCTTAGGCTAAAAGGTAACATCAGGGTGCCTGGGTGGCTCAGTCGGTTAAGCGACTGCCTTCGGCTCAGGTCACGATCCTGGAGTCCCGGGATCGAGTCCCGCATCGGGCTCCCTGCTCGGCAGGGAGTCTGCTTCTCCCTCTGATCCTCCATCTCATGCTCTCTCTCTCTGTCTCATTCTCTCTCTCAAATAAATAAATAAAATCTTTAAAAAAAATAAAATAAAAAAAAAATAAAAGGTAACATCAAAAAATGTTTTACTTTAAATTTAGTTTTACATCCAATGTAGGGTCACTAAAAAAAGAAAGGGGGAAGAAAAGGAAAGGAAGGAAAAATAACACAAGTTTTATATCTAAATGCATAAAATTGAGAAATAATGCTAATTTCCAAGAATAAAACTTTGATTATCTATAGTCATCTGGGAATAAGATTTTCTGCCTATATCCACTTTTTAGATAACAAAGGTAAGCATATGATGGGACTCTTTTTCAACTGTATCATATACTTCCTTGACTTTTTCTCATCAATTTAGCAACTGGGTTGTCTGCACAAGGGTTTCTTGGGATTGTAATGTGGGTAGAGCTTCTGACCCTGCCCTAAATAACTCAGCCTGAAGTGCTTGCAAATGGCTTTGGTTTTATAATCTCTTCCTCTGATATTCTTTGAAGAATAGAAATTCCATCCTCTTAATTTGTTGCTTCTATCTGCTATTGCCTTGGGAGTATTGAAAAAACAATCTTATTAAGTTTATTAAATGTTTTTTAAAGTCACTGAGTGAGGGAGTAGAGATACTACCTATGGAATTAAAATTCAGAGAATGTATGTCAGCTATCAGCTCGATAGGTATGTTCTGGAGCATTGAATTTACTTGCCTAACCCTAAACTAAGTGAGATATTACTGGTTACTAAATATAGATGAATGGCTTATCTTTTCCTTTAATGATGGAAGAATTCTAGAAGAAATATCCAAAATAAGAGGCAGAAAATCTGTGTTGTAATGACACATCTAGTTACAGACCTGAGTTCCAATAAAGTAAAAGCAGACATAGTGAAGCCTATCGCACTGGGAGTGGAGAGATGTAGAGTACAGACCTCTATATCTGGCCCTATCGCCCACTCGTAGCATGACTCTGGGCAGAAACTTACCTTCTCATTGACCTCATTCCCTTCTTCTAATAAAAGGGAGTACACCTAGATAAGCAATAAGGACCGTCCAGCTCCGAAAGCCATTACTCAACCCTGACACAATGTGGGGGATTGGTTATTACCAAGAGGAATCTTTCCCAACCTTGTACGATATATAAGGGTAGTTGTGATACTATGAATAATGAAGTCATGGCTATAAGGACTTAATCAAAAGGGAAATAGGAACAGAACCTATGAGTCAACTTACAAATTATCTACTCTAGGTGATAAAATCCAAAAAGCGCTATAATAATAATTCTTCTCATAATTGATGCCACTCATATAATTTAAAAACTTAAGCTTCTTATGTCTAAGTACTTAATTAATCACCTTTTTCAAAGTAAATGCATATGTGTACATGCATATATATGTTCCCCAGTCAATAAGAATACCTTAAAAAAAATTCTGGAACTTTAATTAAATTATATCCTTTGGATCTGCCAATTGAAATTGAGTTGGTCAGTGGCTACCTCTGTTGAAAAACTTGTCCTATGTTTATTTGGGTGCCATCATCAGTTAACTCTACTTTTGGGATCAAAACCAAGGGTAAGATCTATGGTGGTGATGAAAATATAAAACTCTTTGTTGGACTTGACTGCAACGTAAGCAGGGACAAGAAAGAAATAGGTCTAGGGACTAAGAGTGTTGAACTCTGATCTAGAAATTATAAATCCAATTTCCTTCAAGAAAGAACTTTTACATGACAAAGGCACAGTCCAATTATATGGTTAGGATTCATCTGTATTTCTCCTCTTCAACTTGATCCAGATGCCATTAGCTGGACGAAGAATCAACTCTCCTGCTAGACCAAGTTCTTCTCTTTTCTGGTTGGATTCTACCCAAAAATGCCTCAGGATGCAGGAAAGAATGGCCTTTTCTTCCATTATGGCAAATCTTTGACCTTCAAATTAATGTAAATAGCATTACTTTATTTATACATATATCTTAAATCTGAGAAATCATAGGTCCTATTAGAGGAAGCAAGTGATTTTATATTTCCACAGTAGGGACAATCAGAATCCTTGGGATGTTTGTTAAAAATGAAGATTCTTCAGTTCCCTTCTCTGCTCCTACCCAGTGCATCCAAATAGTTGGAGTGGGGTAGGTATTTGTATTTGAGCAATAACCCAGATGAATTCTGGTCACTGAAGCATGAGAATCACTACTTTAGATGGCTTTCTTATTGGGCCTTTAATTTACTATAGTAAATATGCTTCAGATTCATCCATTTAAATCTGACCTCATTTTACTAACACCTGCATTTACATGGATGATAAAATGCTAGAGATCCTAAAGCCAAAGTGTTTGTAATGCATGGTGATGTGCATTCATTTTGTTTTAAGTACTTCAGCTGACCATATGGTAAGCATTCTATGTTTTCATCTTGCAAGATGCAATTCTTAAAAGCAACAAACACAGATATTAGGTTAAATACAGCTAATCACTACAAATAAGTTTTCTACTATATAAAATATATTCTACTTTGATCCAAAATCAACAACATTTTAAAACTCTACCATGTAACTGATTGTGCTTTATGTTATGGGCTGAACTGTGTCCCCCCATATTCATATGTTGAAGCCCTAACCCTCGTACCTTGGAATGTGACTGTTTTTGCAGATAGGATTTTTATAGAGGTTAATTAACTTAAAATGAGGTTACATGGATGGACCCTAATCCAATCTGACTGTTTTTTTTTTTTTTTCTAAAAAAAAAAAGAAGAAATGAGGACACGAAACACACAGGAAAGACCCCGTGGAGATACAGGGAGATGACCATCTATAAGCTGAGCTTTAGAAAGGCCTCAGAAGAAACCAACCCTGCTGACCCCTCGATTTCAGACTTCCAGCTTCCAGAATATGAGAAAATGATTATCTGTTGTTTAAGCCAGACCAGCTGGTAGTATTTTGTAATGGCAGTCCTAGAAAATTAATCCTTATGACAGTCTTTTTTGGAACAGTAATGTATAGTGAGGGGGAGGAGAAAGGAGATCAGTTTTTTAAGACTGTTGCCTATGAGACACTACATCTCAAAGAAATTATTCTGAGAAACCCACTACCATGTGGGCTGGAAAGGTGAAACCAATTCTGATGGATACAAACCTATACAGTTTCTGGGTCCAGCAGAGAAGGGCACGTATGCATATGGATGGCGTCCTTGCAAATTCTCAGGAAAGAACCGCTCGGGCTGGAACTCCTCAGGATTTGGGAAGTATCTTGGATCTCTATGCAGTGCATAGGGAACGATGATGGCTTGAGAGCCTTGCACAATTTTGTAACCCCCTGTCAAGAGGTAGGCAATATGTCGTAAGAATGGAGTAAGATGGACATTAAAAAATCCATTCTCCCTACTCTCCTGATTACAGAGTTCTTACCAACTTCACAATCTTCAGTAAGATTACGGGCAAACAAAGGAACAGGAGGAAAAAGGCGAAGGCTCTCCTTAATGACACATTCCAAGTATTTGAGTTTCTTCAGGTCCTCTAAGGAAGCAGGATGATCAGACTTCCCTGGTTAAAGGAAATACATGAGATGACAATGAAAGAACTCTACGGGCTTGGGGAATGGGACATCAAGGAGGAATTAATCAAAGCACCAAATGTTAAATACCTACAGCCAAAGTAGGATTTCTAATATTATACCTGATAAAATGAGACGCATTAAGTAAAAGAAACCAGACAAAAAAGGTCATGCATAGTATGATTCCATTCATAGGAAGTTCTCAGAACAGGTAAATCCATAGAGACAGAGAGTAAATTATTGGTTGCTGGGGGCTGGAGGAAGAGGGAATGGGGTATGGCTGATTAACAGTACAGGGTTACCTTTCGGGGTACTGAAAATGTCTTGGAATTAGATGGAGTAATGGTTGTACAACATTGTGAATGTACTAAATCATACACTTTAAAATGGTTAATTTTGAGTTGTCAGAGCTTCCAGATGTGCATCTTCTCTTGGGTCAGATTCTTGGACTCTCCCCCCAACATGGCCCCTAAATGCTTTTTGTTCCTGCATCAAACAAAGACACTAAGATTGCCTCCTGCCTCCAGGCCAGAGGAGACATCAACCTCTCCCTCTCTGGATGTGCCACAGGAAGGAAAAGAATAGCAAGGAGCAACTGAACATACTGATGAAGTACAAAATGAAATAGATGGACTTAAGGAAAAAACCAGTGAAGAATTTTGAAGGGATAACAGAAGTATAACAAACCACCCCAACTGTGTTTTCAAAGGAGGTTGGAATTGATCACCTAAATCCCAAATTCTGGGGTAACAGCATCTGTCAGCCACCCACAAATCTGCCATTACTTGGAGAGGAAGATGAAGAGGCACTGTATTATCTGACCAGAGTCAAAGTGACCGAATTTGAAGATATTAAATCAGGTTATAGAATAGATATTCATTTTGATAAAAAAACCCTTCCTTCAAAAATAAATTTCTCTCCAAAGAATTTCATCTGGATGAGAATGTGATCCATCTTCAAAGCCTACTGAAATCAAATGGAAATTGAAAGGATTTGATGAGATGCTCAAGTCAAATGCAAAATAAAGCCAGCAGGAAGAGGGAGCATGAGGAACCAGAGAGCTTCTTTCTCTGGTTTACTGACCATTCTTAGTCAGGTACAGATGAGTTAGGAGAGGACATCCAAGATGGTATTTGGCCAAATCCATGACAGTACCACTTAGTTCCTGACATGGATGATGAAGAAGGGGATGGAGGAGGAGGAGAATATACTAATGAAGAGGGGAATGAGAATGAAGGAGAAGATGAGGAAGTAGGGGAGGGAGGAAAAGAGGGTGGAGGAGATGACAAATGGAAGACTGATGGATTCCAATCTTCTTGTTTTAATTTTCTCCAGTCCCCTTGTGCTCAGTCATGCTGTTCTTGAAATCTCTCTTCTCTCCTTTACACCATGGTTCTCAACTTATTTGGGGGCAGGGTGGGGTGGGCAATACCTTGAGCACAATACACTGGGAAGAGAAACTCTACCCTTTCCTATTCCAATTCATTTTTATCCCTTTCTGTCTCAACCAAAACTTCATATAAACAACACTATTGTGCTCTGTGGGGGACCAAAAAAACTAAAACAAAACAAAACAAAAACAAAAAAACAACCCTTCTGCTCCCTTAGCTCTGCTAGAAGCTGGGGAGTGCTTGGTCCCCATGTGGTAGTGCACAGAATTCTAGCTCTTCTCCTTTTCCTCAATATTGGGCTCAGAGATTACACTGTGTCTTTACGTGAATATGGACAGTTAGCATTTACCAATATGTATCTGTCTACTTTCTCGTGCTTTTATTTATTTATTTTTAAATGGGTTTCTAGAAGATCAGGGAAGGGTGGGTTAGAGATGCTTAGGCAGGTAAAGTGGGCATCTTGACAACATGATTTCTCCTTTGGCATGTTTAATTGTGTTGTTTAATGGGCATCCTTGCAGTTTAGGATGACACTTTAGAAATAAAATTCTCTCCTCAGGACTTGAGCCCTACCACTCAATGGGAGACACAGCAAGCCTGTAAGACCTTATCTGGAATTGACATTCTCTATTGTAATTATTTTCCTGTTTATTTTAAAATTTTCTTTTTGTTTCACTGGGGGGAAAAGGATGATCAGTTACAAGTTGCTTTGTTACAACTAAACATACACAAATAAATGGTTAATTTTATGTGTAACAAGAGGAATTAATACTTGCAACTCAATGTCCAAAGATTAGTTGCTCATGAAATTTTAGAGCTAATACTGGGGATAGAAGAAAAAGTGAGGCACCATACCATCAAAGAAAACATGAGGAGGAGCAGAATAAAGCATCTAGAATAATGGTGTTTTAATGATGTGAGATCAAAAAGTATTTTTGAGACCAGCAATGAGCTACACATTGTAGAGGATACAAAATGTGAACGTATCCCAAAATAATGTGTGAGCTTTTCAAAGACCAAATTAATTCACCATAGGCAATATGAGAGAAATTAAAATCAATACAGAAAAAAAATGACTATAGAAACAGAGCCAATAAGTTTAGATTGTCTCCATTCCACAAAATAAAGTCTTCCCTCTTGATATGAAATTCTAGTCCTCACATCACATGAACACTTGTCCAACCTCAACACATAAACTACTTGTCCAACCTCATCTTTCAATACGTTCTGCTATATGTTCTAAATTCTAGCTGCCGCTCACTATTTACTACTGTCCTCCAAACGTTTCCACTTCTGTGTCATTGTTCATCTGTTCTCCTCATTCTAGAATGCCTGCCCTCTCCTCCTTTTATCTTCATTTTTCCTTTCTTAGTTCTTTTCTCAATGCAACTGCATCAGATACACTTTGTTGGTTGGCTGACCCAATCTTTCATTTTCTCCTCCCAGCTTTGGGAGCCATGTGATGTGTGATTAAACAAAGGATAAAAGTGATGGCACAATGTGTGGCCCCTTGTGGTCGGCTGACGATGGCCCCTACATGTCTCACGTACTAATCCCTGGGACCTGTAAATGTTCCCTTATTTGGGAAAAGGGTGTCTTTGCAGATTTGATTCAGTTAATGATCTAAAAATGGGGAGATTATCCTGGATTATACAGGTGGGCTCTGAATGTCATCACAAATGTCTTTATAAGAGAGGAAGAGAGCTCTCGCTCTCTCTCTCTCTCTCTCACACACACACGCACACACACACAGAGAGAGAAGAGAAGGTGCTGTGAATAGAGGCAGAGATTTGAGTGATGGACCATAAACCAAGGAATGCTGGCAGGCACCAGAAGTGAGAAAGAACAGATTTCCCCTAGGCTTCCGGAAGGAGAACAACCTGTCAGCACATTGATTTAGGCTCAGCAATAATGATTTTGGATTTCTGGTGTTCAGAACTGTGAAAGAATACATATCTGTTGTTTTAAGCCACCCAGTTTATAGAATTTGTTATAGCAGCCCCAGGAAACTAATACATCCTTCATTCCCCCTTCCCCTTTCCTCTTGTCTTGAAGACAAACATGAGACCTAGAACAACAATCAAGAAGACAAAAGCCAGAATGGTGAAGAACAGAGAGAAAAAAGAGCAAGACTGGGCCTCTGATGACATCCCTATTGACTGCAGCCTAGGACTCCCTACCTACAGTCCTATACCTTGTATAACTAGCTATATAACCAGCAGATTGCTGGTTGTATAATAGAAATTTATGTCCACCAGCAGACCCCACCTCTCCTCCCATTTGTGGCCAGATGCAATCCAATATGGAACAGCTTTCCTGGACGCCCTCTAACTAACATCACCTGTTCCTCGCTGCTCCCAAAGAGCACCTTCTCCATGTCACTCCAGTGCATAGCCAGGACTGCATGCTTCATGCACAATGGCTGGCTCACCTACTAAGCAGTGAGGTCCTTGGAGATACAGCATTTATTTGTGCAACCCCAGCATCTGGCCCAATGCAGTCACATGCCAGGCAGGTAGCAAATGCCTGGAGGTGAGCAGAAGAGGCCTCGCAAAGGCTCCAGTACTGGAAGGGGTCCTATATGGGAGCTTTCCTGCTTATGACAGTGTCTCTACAACAGGTCCTACTGCACATCCTCGAGGAGCATGAATGGCGTTGGTTTCAGTGGACTTGGGACCCATGGGGCAGCTAATGATGGGGCCAAACATACCAAACACTTCTTCCAGTTCCCTGTCCACTCGTTTCTGGGCTTCTGGGTGAGAACCCAATAGATACAAGGACCAGTTTATTGCTGCTGCTGTCGTATCATGGCCCTGCGGATGTGAGAAGAGACATGGCTTAAGAAGCAGAGCGGTATCGAAAAGGTCACGAATGATGGCTCTGTTTTGAACTGTCTCTGGCTTTGACAGCTGCAGTGTGACTCCAGAACATAACAAATTAATTGCCCACAGCACCTCACCTTGGTGAGAAGCAAACATGTAAAATAATCCCTTCAAGGGGGAGGATCATGCTTAGAGAGACATTTCACCACTACATGGAGCTTTCTACTTGGTGAGAAGTGGCTCAGCTATGCCAATAAAGGGGCATTCCAAGGAACAGGCGCACCGGGCAGCTTTAAAGGGGGAAAAGGCCAGGGGCGCCTGGGTGGCTCAGCTGGTGAAGCGGCTGCCTTCGGCTCAGGTTGTGATCCTGGGGTCCTGGGATCGGGGCCCGCATCGGGCTCCCTGCTCGGCGGGGAGTCTGCTTCTCCCTCTGCCTGCCACCCCGTGCTCGTGCTTTCTTTCAAATAAATAAATAAAATCTTAAAAAAAAGAAAAGGCGGGAAAAGTCTGCTTTTTGTGAGCCAGCTTGCCAGATCTGTACTTCTCTACTTTCCCCTCCTTTGCAAGGTAGGCTTTACCTGTCGATGCTGGACACCAGGGAGTATATATGCAGTTCTGAGCATTCTCCACAGCAAGAAGTTGATAAATATCTTCATTTTAATATGTGCTGAGTTCTAGGCAAAACACTAAGTACTTTGGCAGAAACTAACACAATTGTTCTTCACAAAAACTTCACGAAACACTTGATACTGTTATTCACATTTCTGAGATCAAATACTGAGGCTGAACGTCCTATTTCATTTTGTCTGCTACCCAGAGAAAGCTGGATGAAGCAAAACAAAGCACGGACTTTACAGGAGCGCACCACTGGGCTAGGGCAGGGGCAGAAACCTGCATATCTAGTGGCTGGCAGCCAGGCAATGAAAGGCAGGGCACATCCACCTTAGGGAGGAGGTCTCACTATTACAGTCGGGGGCATGCCTCCTATTCAATGCAAAGAAAAAAACCTCAGGATTTCAAAGAATGTTAAAACTGGAAGAAAGAGATCATTCACTGGTCTGGTTGTTTTCATGAGTGTGAGAGGTCACCGGTGGGAGATGGATGTGTGTGTGCCATATACATGAATGTATGTGTCCGTAGAGGTGCATGGATGACAGTGTATGTGTGTATGTGTCCGTGTGTGTGTATGCACACGTGTGTGTGTGTGTGTGTGTGTGTGTATACAGGGTGGAGATGTGAGAAGGTCTCTCCCCTTCAACACTGAATAACAGCCAATATCTGCTACATACTTCCTACGTGTCAGGCACGATTCTCAGGACATTTTACTTTTTTTTTTTTTTTTTTTAATTTGACAGAGAGAGAGCCAGAGAGCACAAGTGGGGGAAACACTAGAGGGAGCCGGAGAAGCAGGCTTCCTGCAGAGCAGGGAGCCCGATGTGGGACTCGATCCCAGGACCCTGGGATCATGACCCGAGCTGAAGGCAGCTGTTTAACCGACTGAGCCACCCAGGTGTCCCTCTCAGGACACTTTAAAAATTATTAATCTAATCAGTGAGGCCTGTTGTCTGACAATGAGGACGCTGAAGCCCAGAAAGGCTGGATGAGGTGCCCAAGGTCACACCTCCAGGACAAGGTATGGCTGGGACTTGGCCCCAGAGCCCACATGCTGAACCCCTCTCCACTTTTTAACTAAGTAGATGTCCATTTTCTGATTTTCTGCATAACATTTCTTTTCAATAAAGTGCTCTGCTTAAAAAAGAAGTTTGAAATCACTGATCTAGGCCATCTCTCTATTTTACACAGGAAAGCTGTGACAGAGATCGGGGATGACTGAAAGCATCTCATATGGCCAGTATGAACCAGGAGGAGAACCCAAGTGGACAGACGCTCAACACCGCCCGCTTTCCGCTCCAGCACGCAGACTGTCCTCCCTCAGGAAGATCGGACAGACGAGCGCTAGCATCACATCCAGACGGCTCTAGGCGGAGCAGGTAACACACCACTGAGCATAAGCTGAGCCGTCGAAAACCACTGATGCCTTTTGCTTTCCTCCACTTCCAAAATACTACCACGTGGTGCTTAAAAAAACCATTTCTTTACTTGGCAATCCACACATTGAGAGACTCACTCCTTGTAGTATTTAATACGGTTAATTAGAATTATCTCTGTAAAAACTGCATCTTTTATTATTGCTATTATTATTTGAAGATCAGAAATCTTTTTAGATTTACAAACTGGTTAAATTCTCTACGGGAGGGCTCTTGCTTTCTTCTTTAGTTAGGGCAGCTCAGAGCAGTAGCTAAGTACTCATTGGTAGAGGCAGGAAGAAAACAGGCTTCTTTAAAAGAAGCTAGTGAAGGAAGAGACTCATGGGTTTTAGAGATTAAAAGGAAGCCCGAAGCGATATAGAGACTGACAGTAATTTCTGGCTGCTCTTCTGCTTAGAAAAGCCTGACAGACCTTAGGTTTTCTTGAGGGAAAAAAAAAAAACGTGTCTACACTGTACCCACCATGAATCAAAGATTTTCTGAACAAGGAAATTGTTCTGATACTTAATTAGGTTCTTAAATTTTATAATCTTTAATGCTAATCTAATGACTCTTCCTTAGTTATATTAAGCTACTTTAAAATTTCATTAGGGGCACCTGGGTGGCGCAGTCGGTTAAGCGTCCAACTCTTGGTTTTGGCTCAGGTCATGATCTCAGGCTGTGGGATGGAAAACCACATGGGGCTCCGTGCTCAGTGGGGAGTCTGCTTGGGATTCTCTCTCTCCCTCTGCCCCTCCCCCCTCTCTAAAATAAATAAATCTTTAAAATAAATAAATAAAATTTCATTAAACTTAAAAAATAATATTAAAGGTTCTAAAAAATAACTGAGGTTTAGTTAGTGATACCTGAAAATAACATGATGACATAGAATACCTCAAACATGAAGGTGTCAACTTCTTCTCGAATATCTTCATGACTTAGCTTGTTCCCTTCATCATCAGTCACATTTAAAAGCAAGTCAAGAAAAGCCCTGTGTTTAGTTTTGAAGGGGGAAGAGTCCTTGTCAGCACTTCCGTGTTCTTCTCTCTTCATTTCATTGGCCCGTTCAGCGATGACCTATGATTTAACAATGACATGTTTTGTCTGCAATTTATTATAACCTAAAAATACACTTTCCTATGAAAATATACTAGCTTCTTTAGCTTATTTTTTCTAAACCTTTCCTATCCTTGCTATCACAACAATAACTTAGGCTCTTGTAAAAGTATAGTCAAGTTTCCTGTTCAATTTTAGGGCATTATTTTTTTTTTTTAAGATTTTATTTACTTATTTGACAGAGAGAGAGAGAGACAGCTAGAGGGAACACAAGCAGGGGGAGTGGAAGAGAGAGAAGCAGGCTTCCCGCTGAGCAGGGAGCCTGATGCGGCACTCGATCCCAGGACCCTGAGATCATGACTTGAGCCGAAGGCAGACGCTTAACAACTGAGCCACCCAGGCGCCCCTATTTTAGGGCATTATTTGATAAGACTTCTAAAAATGAATTTAATGTCAGGCAACTTCAGAATTTTCAAGTGCTATTTTTACAGTCTTTCCAATGGGGTATAGCATAATCATCTCTAAAAGTATTGGTGCTGGAGAGAATGCAATCCTTATAGAGTAGACTACACATCGCTCAATTACATGTCGTATTGGAAAAAAGAAATAGCAAGTTGCCGGTCAGTTCACCTGTTTGCTTGCTGTTCCTTCTGGTGAGACTACTCCTTCCTCCTTCCTCCTTCCTCCGCAGGGCTGGCTCCCTCCTTTCTTTCAAATCTCTGCTCATTGTCACACTATCAGAAAGACCTTCCCTGATGCCTGCGATGCTAGTCCCTAGCACTATCTTTCCAAGCCTGCTTTATTTTTTCCCATTTCCCTTGCCATCTGGCATGATGTTATACTTCCTATTTTGTGCCCTTCTCCTCTAAGTCAAATGTATGACCCACATGGTAGCAAATTTGTCTTTGTTCATTGATATATTTCCAACCTCTAGAGCACTGCCTGGCATTTTGAGAACGCTCATTATTTGCTGAATGAATGAAAGCATTAAAGCCCATCAACTCAACTTTTTTTTCTCCTATTAGGCAATTGACCAAACCTGCTACTAAATGGTTTGAATGAATAGACCCTAAGTTCTTTGAGCGCAAGATCTCCTGATGGAACCCCTGGTGCCTCGCATTCAGTATGCAATTTTCAATACTTATTAAATGAATAATACTGTTCATCCAGTTTGAAATTCATTAATTATTGATATTGATATTAATGCATGAAAACTGAGGAAGAACTCAATTATACCCATAAAATACAAACTGTTGGCAAGTCTCCTAAGCCAGGTGATTGCTCTAGATTCATCTTTAACACAGACTGACATCCTATATCCAAAACAACATCACTATCTCTTTGTTATCATTGAACTGGACATAAAATAGTAATATCCAGTTAATTTTAATTTCTTCCAAGTTGAAATACTAGTATAAAGGCCCCTTGCCTTTGAAAACTACTGTCTTTCCATACGTTTTCCATAAGACCCTTATAATCCTCATCTTTTTATTCTCTTAATACAGCACCCTGTTTGTTAATAAATATTCACAGTTCGTATTGCATTTTGTCATTTTTTAATAGATAACCTCCTTTACTAAACAAACCTTTTTAGAGTAGGGAACATAGATGTCCTACTCATTACTATATTTCTAACATTTGATAGTGCATTTGCCACTTAACAAGTGCTTAATTAATATTTACTAAATACGTAATTGAAATGTAATCATGTTGCCTACTTTTTTCCGTTATTCAATTCAAATTTTATGAGGCACGGGCTTCATGGTCCTACACCGGGTATATTCACAAAACATAAAAGTCATGGATTTAAAAAAGTTCTGGAAATGGATAGTGGTGATGGCTGCATAGCATTGTGAATGTATTTAATGCCACCAAGTTGGACATTTAAAATGGCTATAATGGCAAATTTTTATATTAGGTATATTTTACCACAATACAAAAATAAACTGAGGACTTACATTATTGGTAAAATTATGTAGGATCTCTAGGCTCCTTTTGTGTTCCCGTCCTTCTTTAAGCATAAGAAACAAAAAATCAAGCCAGAGCCAGGGCATCTTCATTCTCTGATGTATCACATCACTCATTCTATACATAGGAAAAATACATTAGCTGATACATGGGGGAAAATGTATTTCTTTAGCACCTATTTGGTGCCTGCTCTCAACAAGGGTAATATATGGAAATGAGGATGATTTGTCTTAGAGGCTACTAAGAGACCCGTGTTTTATGCTCAACAATGAATGCATGGGCTTTTACATATCCAATGAAGCTTACAATTTTAATGGTTTCATTAGCAGAAGGAAGAATTCATTATAGAACATCCTTACTAGATGGCCATCTGATGTGTGCTTCTGTTTCTTCAGAAAGAGTTCTTGACCTCCCAAGGCTGCTGTGGCTCTTGGATCACATGTTGGGATGATATCTGCCTCTTTTTAATATCCACTCATTAGCTTGATCACTCCTCTGGAGTGACAGAATACAAGTGGTTGCCCTCTTCCAAAAAGAAGTGCTCGTCAGATACCCATTGGTCACACAGCTGTCCTGAGTACCTCCCTTGTCATTTCCAGTGATAAAGAAGTAAGACCTCAATAGATCCCCCTTCTTTGAGACTGGCTTAGACACTTTTAGACAGTTCTTCAAAGATACGTTTCCTGACCACTCATCCATAGGACGTGTCCCTGTTTTCCTTTTTCTTTTCTTTCTTTTCCTTTCCTTTTCTCTTTCTCTTCTTTCTTTCTCTCTTTCTTTCTTTCTCAAGAGAGAAAGAGAGACAAAGCTCAAGCAGAGGGGCAGAGGGAGAGAGAGAATCCCAAGTAGGCTCCACGCTCAACACAGAGCCCCACGAGGGGCTTGATCTCACAACCCTGAGATCATGACCTGAGCCAAAATGAAGAGTTGGACACTTAATGGACTGAGCCATCTAGGTGCCACCCCGTTTTCCTTCTAATGTCAACTTGATCTTTTCTTTCTAAGCAATTATTAGAATTTATGTTTGCGTTCGTTTGTTTCCATGTGTGTCTCCCTGCTATTCTTCCTGTTTGTGTGTTGCTATAAAACTACTCAGCACCTAAGGCCATGAGTGGCAGGTGACAGATGCTCAGTAAATACTTATAAAAATAAAATGAAATGAACAGTGAACTTAAAGATAGGAAACATTAATTCAAATCCTGGCCCTGACTCTTAATAGTTGAATACTTGCAAGCCATTTTTTTTTTTTTAAGATTTTATTTATTGAGAGAGAGAATGAGAGAGAGCATGAGTGGGGGAGGGTCAGAGGGAGAAGCAGACTCCCCGCCGAGCAGGGAGCCCGATGCGGGACTCGATCCCGGGACTCCAGGATCATGACCTGAGCTGAAGGCAGCTGCCCAACCAACTGAGCCACCCAGGCGCCCCCGCAAGCCATTTTTAAAGTAAAATTGATTATTTCAATTAAAAAATAATACATAGTCAGAGCAGAAACTATGGGAAAGGAGAATGAACAACAACAAAAACAGAACAGTATAAGAAAGAGAAGCACACACACAAAACAATAATAACCATAGCTAAGATTTTGGTATAGTATCTTCTAGTTTTTTCTTTCTATAAATAATTTTTATACCTAGTGGTAATCATACTAAAAAACTCATTTTATCTTTATCACTTAGCATCATAATATAATCTTTCAATATATTACAAAATAATCATTTTAAATTATGGCATAATCTGGGTGTGTCATGATTTACAAAACCATTCCACTACTGGCCAAATACATACTTAAATGACTACGTCCATTTCAGTATAAAGTTTCATTTTGAAACAATGAAAAAGATACTCACAAATTATTAGTTATAATTTTTTAAGCCCTAATCAGGAACCATTTTAAAGATAATTAAAAGGACTTCACTTACTTATAAACTGCATGGACATATTTGGAATCATCATTACTCTGAGCACCAATATTCTTCCCCATAGCTGTTTCTGCAAAACACAGGCAAGAAGCAACCATTCAGTTCGAGCACATATCCTCTGTTTATTTTCCAATCGCAAACACTTAAAAAAAAAGATATAAGTCCTGTTCTTGTCCTCAGAGATTTTAAAATTGTTCTCTCCCCCTTTTGCTTCTTCTCCTATATCTTCTACTCCCCGTTCCTGCTCCTTCTTCCCTCTGCCTTCCCAGGCATGTTGGCTCTGTGACTGTTTTGCTCAAAGCCCTCCCAGGGGCTGCTGCTTCCCAGAGGGCCGAGCAATAAGACCACCCTGAAAAACCCAGTATCCCTTCAAGATCCCCTCGGTCACCTTCCCACTGGAATATTATTTTCTGTTTGGGCCATCCTATCTCTACACCGTAACTTTAGGAACAAGTCAATGAAACTTACCACAAATTATATCTAAGGTACAAAGAGTGATGTAAAAAAAGCAGTTAAATGCTTCTTGGTTAACATGTTTTTCAAGCTTATTAACCAATATATTTGCTTGTTTATTCATGATATCTAAGAAATCTTCCAGAATTGTAAAATGGAAAGTAGGTGTTAACATTTTTCTCCTAGATCGCCACTTGCTTCCAGTACTAGAAACAAAATACATGGTTACAAACAAGAGAAGCTACATCAGAAACAAAGTATAAATTTAGCCAAGTCAACAAAACTCTCCTCAAAGAGCTTAATCTATAGATTCTCAAATGCTTTGGTCAGAATGACAAAGATTCATATAGATAGCTACAGAATGTGGATAGTTTAGATATTATTCTATGCTACTAAAATTTAAAGGGGCACTCATAAAAATTGAAAAATTTAAGAATTTTTCTAAATTTCCAAGCTCCGAGTTTCTAAAATTTATTTTTTCTCCCCTCTATTAAAACCTCAGTCCTCAGATGATCCCTATGGTCTATGATTCTACTTTGATCTCTACTATCTTCATATTCTCCACAGACCCCACAAGGGTCCTGCCTTTTTCTTGGCAGGCCCTCTCTCAGAGGATGGAGTCCTATTTCCGGACTGAGATTTTGTGCTCCATATACTTTGCTGGAGATGACTGCCTTTTCCACTAGATTTTCAAGATCTGCCTGCCCCAAGTTCTTCTTTGCTTTACTCCATTCATACATCAGGACCTGACTCTTCTTGAAACACTGGTCATCATCATTATTGAGTCCCGTGGCTGTAGATGACCATACACCCTGGACTCCTCTCTGTCAGAGCCCATTGTTCTCCAGACCTTTCCTTCCAGCTTTCTCCCCCACTTCCTGGTAGCACAGTCTTGCAGACAGGAGAACTACTTCGTGGCCATTCCTGACATAACACGTTACCTATTGAAGTAACTGTTTCTATGAGACAGCTTTACAAATCTACACTGACTTACCTTGTAAGAAGTCCCAGGCCAAGCCATGGTACCAGGAACTTGTACATATAGGATTTGTCAATTTGACTTGAACTAGTTAAAATTACCTTGGAAAGAGAAAAAAAATTGAGAGATATATAGACATCAAAACAATTTCAACTCTTAAGTTGAATTCTACCTGGCTAGACCACTGCTTTTTAAAGGAACATCTTATAAGTATTATTTCTCTGTGATTCATTTTTATTCCTGTGCCTTAAAGAAAGTCAGGTAGAGTTTTGAACATATAACTGTCATTCAGTCTTGGGAATAAATGGAGTTGAGAAAAAGGAAAATGTCTAAGGTGATGCCCTGGATCCTACCATGAACTAGGAACCAAGTGGAGTCATTTATTGAGGGTAGGAGGATAGGAGAGAGAAGATAAATGAATCCAAGGATGACCATGTCCAGGGAGATAAAAATCACAAGTTCATTTTTGGGCATACTGACTTGGAGACATTCAAGTTGCTATGGTCTGAAACAGGAATGATGCTCAGGATAAAGACTTGACCTAGAAGTACACATTTGAGTATCTCCAGCATGTGAGTAACACTGAAAGCCATGAATGTGATCAGATCACCTAGAATCCAAGTGGAGTAGAAGGGATGAGTATTTAGGTCTGAGCACAAAATGCTCCCCAGGCTCCTCACTCCAGTCCTGCACTCTGGACAGATCTCTCACACACACCAGACCTGCTCATACCAAGTCAGCAGTGGCTGAAATCCTACACCTGTCTCCTCACTGTCTATTCTGAACCAGGCTGCTACAGTGTGGTACCAGAGAAATTCAACATTTTCACTGCAATAACTAAGAAAGACATATCCCAGCATTATTGCCTAGGAAGTTATGTTTAATTTTGTTCCAAGAAGCTCTGTTTATCCCATTCTTACTCCCTGACCCAAATCCTTTTCTCATCAAACCACAAGATAATCTCCCTGGTGTCATAATGTTAAGTAAAAGGTATACAATCTTTCTGAGCAGTTATCTCAACAGCATGGATTAATGATATCTACCCTATCGATATCAGGGGAGAATTCTTTTTTAAGAAAATTACCTTGGAATAATAAATTTGTAACAGATCTGAGACTCTGATCACCTTAAGAAAAACACTCATACTTTGTTAGTCTTACATTTTTGGACTCCTGAAACAGTGCCTGGCAGATAACATGTGTGCTCACCTTACAGAATAATCTATTTATGGTTCTACAAAACTATATCCTTATGCAGATTTTCAAAAAAAAAAAAAAAAAAAAGGAGAACAGATATCTTGGACCTGATAACAAATGTGTCCAGAGGCTGCTTTGTCCAGAGGCTGCTACCCTCCCCAGGATTTAGACGATATCTGGAAAGCATTAAATGGCACCCACATAGCCAAAAATACGTAATGAAATGCTGAATATACTGAATTCAATTAAATATAAGAACATTGTTGCTGTATTTATTCTGATGAGACTCTCACACCATCAGACATGCAGTGGAATAGTGGTCATATTGACCGCACACTCACCTCCACGCTTTCTGCATTATAAATGGCTATTACCGGTATGGGCCCAAGCCAGAGTTTCAGGAGTGGCTGGTGTCGGTATTCTTCGCTGTAATAAATGACCTGCTGAAAAAATTCTGGGAGAAAATATTTAATTTTCAAAGAGTTTCTTGTCGTGTCTTTTGAGTTGTTTTTTTGTTTTGTTTTTTGTTTACTTATTTACTTTGGGCAAGTCACTTAATATTTCCCACGTCTCTCACATCTTCAAGGTAAACCACACAGTCCCTATTTAATGACATGATTGAATGGCGAGGGTAATTTAATTGTGAGGAAGATAACATCCAAGGAACATGCACCTCCAAAGGACCCAATCCCTACTCTCAAGGATCTTCTAACCATGGAAGATGGCGACTTTTGTAACACCAGAGAAAATGAAATGGTTGCTAAAAGACAAGTTCTAGTCTGAGGAGTTCTTGATTCTCATTGAGAGGGCTGAAAAAAATTTCATGAAGGAGATGGCATTTGAGCATTAAAAAATGAGTTTTATTTTTATAGGCAGAAAAGGGGAAACAGGGGCTTACAGAATGTAAGCCAAGCAGCAGAAACAGCAGAGCAGAAGCATGGAGGTCTGGAAATTCCCCAAAGGTGCAGCCAAAGCATAAGATGGGGTGATACCATTGGAACAGGAGGTTGGAGCGTTGGAGGCTTTGATTTTCTTTTATACACTGTAAGGAGTAATTGGAAGTTTCTGATGAGGACTAGCATGACTGGAGTCATATTTTAGGACAAGAGCACTAATGTGGTGAGATCACCTGGGTATACTGAGGCCACTGGGGGTGGGGAAAAGGCTGGGATTCAATGCTGCCAGGGTTAGGGGCATTGGCTGTGTGATATGGCAGGCCCTTGCTTCAGGTGTGGGGAAATGATGACCATCAATCCCAACCGCAGCATCAAAGGAGTGTGGAAAACTTGGGAGTCAACACTTTTCCATCAGGCCCCCCTCTGGAGAATGCAGTATGGCATTATGAGAGATCAAGCCATGACAAAACTCTCCGTGAGGAAATGCCATATTGATGAATGTCATCTGGGTAGGAACAAAGGACAGTAGCCAGTGAATAAAGAATTAATATACAGGGTTCAGACCTCAGAGAAAAGACATGGCAAAGGTTAGACATGCTTTCAGAACACAAGTCGAACAAGATGAAGTTAAGGGAGGATTTGAGTCCTAGCTGGGGAGTTGATTACATGTCAGGAAATGGGGCAGAAATTGCTGGGAAAATCTAGGTAGGGAGGGGTGGGGAGGGGCAGGCTAGTTGGTAGGCATATGGGAATTCAGGGCTTCTTCTGGACAAAGGGAATGCCTGATTAACAACAGCAAGGCTAATTCCAACCCCACTGTGAGACTACTAATACAGTACTTAAGATTTTTGACAGAGCTATTTTGACATAGATATTTGGGCACCAAGGACAAATGGACATGGCATAAAAAATGAACCATTCAACTTTTCAGCTCGTTTTCAATGCCAATATGTGTACATGCTTAGCCCATCTCTGCTCCTCATTCATCAGTAAGCTTCAGGGCAGGCTGCACAAAATACAGGAGGAGAGGAGCTAAGGCTCACAGATGTCCATCGCGTATGATGCTAAATAAACACTGATTTTTTTTTTAAAGTGCATATTTCGGCACATCAAAACCTGGTAATAATCATCCTAAAATAGCTAACATCCATTATGTCATGTTCATTTACTGCAGCAAGTTATTATACGTCAGAGCTCGTGTTAAGGTTCTTGGTACATGGTCTTTTATGCCTCACCATAGTTAGAGGAAAGTCACTATTATTACTGTCCCAGTTGAGGAAACTGTGCACAGCTAACTTGCCCAATATCACAGAGCTAGTAAATGACAGAATCTGCCTTTGTACTTAAGGCAGTTAAGATCCTACAATGTGCTATCTTAACCATTACATGCTATTGCTTCAAAATGTCTCCTGGTCCAAACAGTTGTCAAAGTTTCTATGAAAAGAGCTGGGTCAAATCAACAGTGTCAAAATACCACGCTTTGTGATAATCACCGCCTGCCTTGGTCTGATCTGACAGAGGAGACAGGAAAGTGTGAGCCCGTGGTTTGAAGGTATCGGGTCCAATATCAGAGAACAGTTGGAAAAGGCAGGTGTTGACATAATGGACTAAAAAGCAAGAGATTGGTTTGAAAGGCCAATGAAAAGTCAACTGCAGAACTCCAGGTGAGATTATTGAGACCAGAATTTGGACAGTGGCCACAAATCAAAAGCACAGCCTCCTGCCCAAGAGTCAAGGTCACTGAGAACAGGGAATATATCTTAGAATAATCCAACATCAACCACTTTGTTTAGCTCAATGTTGGGTACAAGGCAGGGCTCCATGTTTGATTGAAAATTAAGGAACTTACTCTAACCAAGTTCTAGACAGTGGTCTAGAAACACCATGCATTAAATTTACTCCTTAAAATAACTCTGTCATACAATTACTTTTACAAGTAAAGGGTTTAAAAAAAAAACCCTCTAACTTAGCTTTCATGTTTGCCTTATATATTTTGGTGCTCGTCTGTTAGGTGTATATATATTTACAAATGCTATATCTTCTTGTTGGATTGACCCCTTTATCATTATGGAATGCCCTCTTGGTTTTTTTAATCTTTGTCTTAAAGTCTATTTTGCCTGGTACAAGTATAGCTTCCCAGCTTTCTCTTGGTTTCCATTTGCATGAAACATCTTTTTTCTACCACTTCATGTTCGGTCTGTGTGTGTCCTTGTGTCTAAAGTGAGTCTTTCATATGCAGCATATAGATAGGTCTTGTTTTTCTATCCATTCAGCCACACCATGTCTTTTGATTGGAGAACTCAGTCCATTTACATTTAATTATTGATATTGCCATTCTGTTCAGTGTTTTCTGGCTGTTGTTGTAGTTCTTCTCTGTTCCTTTTTCTTCTCTTGCTCTCTTCCTTTTAGAGAGTTTGAAACAACTTCTCAAATTTAGAGTGAGCAGAGCTTTGCCTGATGCCAAAATCCAGTACTTGCTGGATTAAAAAGTCCCTTTGTAAAAGCCAGTATATTGTCATTCTCTTCACCCAGAAAGTAACTCCAGGGAGAATTATTTTAAATATTCCAGTCAACTCACCGTATATTTTGAAACAGGTCTCATTCACTGGAGATTTCAATTCTTAAAAAAATTTCCCAAAAGAATATGATGAGATTTTTTAAAGCATGTTATTTCTTTTTGGGGGTGGGAGATTAATATATGTACACAATTATTTTTTTAATGCTATAAGGCCTCAGGGTAGAAGGAGAGGTTAGCTCTGGTTTTAGTATTAACTAAGATAATTTTTACAAACATGGTTTTCATATATCTAAATGCATTATTGGATCATTTGTAACATTAGTCACATTGATGTTTAGGTGATGAAAAGTTAACTTGGATTTCTTCTGCTAGAAAACATTTTCAATATTTTGATAAACACTCCCCCATGAGGCCTTATCTATTTCTGTGAAGTTGAAATGACGGCCTTTTGGGGGTGGGTGGGGGGGTCTGAGCTGAAAAAGAATGCCTCAAGCTTTGGAGCTAATGTTCAACTTGTAAAACTGTTATTTACAATTAATCTGATGTGAAACTAAAGGTTGTGGCCCTAGGCTTATTTTAGAATACTTCATTTTGGGCAAATTTTTTCAGTTCTGGGTATCCCAACGTATACACCCATTAAAATGAAGTGAAGTGCTAAGATCTAATTCACTGTCCCCGATGGGAAACTGTAAAAACCAGGTACGTTGAGAGCTTTCTAACTTAAAGTGTTTTGTTTTTCTCATCAACAAAGCATAAATCAGTCTCTTCAAAAAGATATCAGTAGAAAACAATTCACTGTGTAATAACTAAGGCCTTTAAAGCATGCTGTGTAAGTTTGCCAGAAGGCCCTGCCCTCAGAGTTTACTGTTATTATGTAACCTCCTTAAAACTAAAATAAGATGGGCGCCTGGGTGGCTCAGATGGTTAAGCGTCTGCCTTCGGCTCAGGTCATGATCCCAGGGTCCTGGGATCGAGTCCCACATCGGGCTCCCTGCTCCTTGGGAGCCTGCTTCTCCCTCTGCCTCTCTCTCTCTCTGTCTCTCAAGAATAAATAAATAAAATCTTTAAAAAAAAAAAAAAAACTAAAATAAGAAGGTCGAGAAAGGAAGTTGTGGTCAAGTCTTGCGATGTGGGGAGGGAGAGAAGTCTCAAATCAATCTCTAGTCCCTGATTTTCCAGAGGGCAGTGGGTGGGTGGAGGATGATGGTACTGTTTTAAGATACTTGCCCAGTTCCAGGGAACTTTCTGCCCTTCAGGTTTTGATTTTCCAGAGGGCAGTGGGTGGGTGGAGGATGATGGTACTGTTTTAAGATACTTGCCCAGTTCCAGGGAACTTTCTGCCCTTCAGGTTTTAACAGCCAAGAGACAAGCCTGGAAGTGCTTTGAGATAGGAGTAGCTAGGAAGTGAGAAAGAAGAGAAAACGCAGAAGGACAGGACGTTAGAAATACTGCGTTCTAGCCTATGCATAAAGAAAAAGTTCACGTGAAGCAGGGAGCCCTGACAATTTTACCAGGTGTCACAGGGCAAACTGGATAGAACTGGGAATCCACTCTCCAGCGGGTGACAGATTCTTCTCTCCTAACAAGCCAGCACCGCAAGTAGAGGTGCTCTCGGTTGCCGAGAAGGCGGGCGCGCGGGGAGAAGGTGCAGAGCCGGCTGAGGCCCCGAGGAGCTCCTGCACCCTGGGGCTTCCTGATAGGCGGGGGCCCCGCAGGCAGGGAGCCCCCCGATCCCCGGGGGCAGCCGGCCGGCCTGGGCGCGGTCCCTTACCTGTCCCGCCCGGCTTCATCCCCAGCGAGTGTCCCACGAACGGGAAGGCGCCGGGTAACGCGGGGACGGGCCTCATCTGCTGCCATTTCCGCGCGTAGCTCGCCAGCATCTGCAGGAGGTTCAGGATTAGGGCGGCGCCCCCCACCGAGATGGCGCTCAGCGCGCCCCACATCAGCAGCTTCTGCCCCCAGTGCACCAGCCACAGCACCAGCATCGCGCCAGCGGTCTGCTCCGCACCCGGACCGAGACTGCCCGGAGAGCAGGGGCGGGGTGCTGGTCGGTCCCCTGGAGGTCAAGTGCGCTGGTCCTGGGAGGAGTTTCGGGACTCCGCAGGGAGGCCAGCGCGCCCCGAAGGGCGAAGAGGTGGCGCCCGGCCCGCTCACTGCTTCCTCCTCTTCCCACCGGGGACAGGCCCAGGCCTGGCCTCCCTGAAACGGGGACCCCGAGACCCGGGCTTCCCGCTGCAGGGGCCGCCCTGGTTCTCGGGACTAGGCGGGAGCCTCGCAGGCTCCAGGAAAAGCACGGATGGGGTTGTTACTGCGTTCGGCAAAAACCTGCGTAATGCACACGGGCCTCTTTATTTGGTCAAGCTGAAACCGAAAGACCGGGAAAACAGCTTCGGGGTTCCATAGAGTGTTGCTGAATGTAAATGAAGGCACTTAAGTGAAGTGGGAGGAGAATGAGAGTGCAATTTGAGGCAACCGCGCGTGGCCCAGGTGGGCTGAGCGTTGGGTTTTAGGTCCCTGGTGCTGGTCACAGAACTCCAGCTAGAGACAACAATATGTGTAAAAATTGAAATAAAGAGGCATCCGGTTTGAAATTCAACCTTAGGAGCTTTTTTTTGGTCCCCCCCCACCCCCCCCCCCACCCCCCCGCCCGGCAGGGTCTCTAACTTCATGCTTCCTTGCACAACCCTGCAGCATTCCACTCTGTTAGGACTGGCTGCCTGCCCCCGGGATTGCACGCAGCTTCTGCACCATTCAGAACACGATCTACTCTGATCTACGGGAGTTTTAGGGACAAAACAACCGTAGGAGCACCAGTTTTCAGTTTGCATCACGTGCTTGATTGAGAAGGGAAAGCTGGGTTGCTGTGATCCAAATATTTTCCAAAATATCCTTGGGACCCTGAAAAGCCAGCACCTAAAAGAACAAGTCAGGGAAAAGGTCAACGCCTTTGAAAGAAGTGGAAATCAGAGAAGCTGGGAAAGGAGGTTTTGGTAAGGAGACAGTAATTCTGACGTAATCCCCAAAGGGAATGAAGACCAATCACTGAGCCTGCAGAAGGAAAAGGGCAGTGACAAGGATGCTGGAATTCTGCTTAAGGGTTGTGTTCCCTAACTACCGATTTCCCTCTTTTTCTGGGATACCTCAATCGTGCCTTAACCTTCAAAATAAAACTGTCAGTTATTTTACCCGCAAAATGGGAAGTATACTTGGTTGTAGCAGAGAACTGCACTTTGAGGCATACGAAAGACAGCAAAACCATCGACAAGCCCAGAGAAGGAAGAAGAAAAAAAAGCGCTCTCTTATAGAGGAAGGAGGGAATTGGCGGTGTGTTAGAAACAAGTCCATTGGCTAATGTGGGAATTCCAAGTGTAGTGGCTTCTCATTGGCTGAACTGTGACAGTCTCTCATTGGCTGTGCTGTTGCTAGGGAAGGAGAAAAACTTTTCTCCCTCCCTCCTGGGATAGTAAAGTAGTATCACCTGCAAGTACCTCTCTTTGCGTTGGGTCTGCAATTGAGGAAGAATGGTAGGGTGCGAGAGCTCCCCCTGCTGGCCTCCCGCTCCATTTCTGATGAGGTTTCCCTTTATTTTTTTTTTCATATAGTCTTTTAAAAAAATTTTTTTTATTATGTTATGTTAATCCCCATACATGACCTCATTAGTTTTTGATGTAGTGTTCCATGATTCATTGTTTGCGTATAACACCCAGTGCTCCATGCAGAAAGTGCCCTCTTTAATACCCATCACCGGGCTAACCCATCCCCCCACTTCCCGCCACCGCCCCCCCCCCCAACCCTCGGTTTGTTTAAGGGCTTTGGGCTGGGAGTGCCCCTCTCCTGGTAGCAAGTCCCTAAACTATAGCAAAAGTGTCAAGGAAGATGGTAAGTTGAGACATGCTCTGGATTCCTACTTTGCTTAGATTAGTTTTATCTGCAGCGTATAGGTTTCACACAGGCATTTACAGGACCTCTTTGAAGTAGAGAAACACTGCCTAGGGCTTTTCTCCAACTGATTTTTTTTTTTTTTTTTAAGTCATCTGTAAGTACCAATGTGGAAAGAGGCTCATGAAATACTAAGTAGAAAGCTAATAATAAAACAAGTTGCAGAACTGAATATATAATGCCATGTCATCTTTGGGAGAAAAAGTTTCTCTAGAAAGAAAAATACTGATCAATTCTATGGAGTGGGAATGGAGAAGAACTTACACTATAAGTTGTCTTTTGTCTTTTTGTCTTTTAGTCACTTCTATATTCTTGTCTATATTCTTGTCTTCTACTCACTTCTATATTGTTTAATCACATTAAGACCTTACGAAAATGATTTATTTAATCTCTAAGTATATCACATGATTTTTTTCTTTCTCTTCTAAAGGATTGAGTCCACATCTACCTTTAGATCCATTCCCCTGCTCCCCTTTACAGAAAAATCCCTCAAAAGACTGGCCATGCCTGTTGGCTTCAATTCCTCTCCTCATATTTCTCTCCTGAACCCTCTGCAATCAGGCCTTGTCCATTTCGCTAACACAGATCTTGTCAACGTCACCAGTATCTTCCCTGTGGCTAAGTCTTTAAGTCATTTCTCGGCCCTTATCAACAGCATTCAACATATTTGAGTCCTTGTCACCTCCTCGGAAAACATTTTTCCCCCACTTGACTTTGAGCATTTCACATTCTTTAATGTTTGTTCTCCCGCACCAGTCATTCCTTCTCAGTTAGCTTTGCTAGTTTCTCTTCACATCCTGTTCCTCTAGATGTTAAGAGGCCCAGGGCCCAGAACTCTTGTTTTCCCTGCATGTCTACACTCACTCTCTTGGTTATTTCATCCACTTTGGCACTCAAATACCATCTAGATGTTGACAGTTGCCAAATATATCCCTCCAGTCTGTACTTCTTCTCTAAACCCCAGGTACAGTTAACCAAATGTCTCAGCATCCCCACTTAGGCATCTAGTAGGCATCTCTCTCTTTTTTTAAAAAAAATATTTATTTGAGAGAGAGAGAGGAGAGAGAGAGAGAGAGAGAGAGAGCCTGAGCGGAGGGTGGGACGTAGAGGGAGAAGAATAAGCAGACTCTCCACTGAGCAGGGAGCCTGATGCGGGACTTGATCCTAGGACCCTGGGATCATGACCTGAGCCAAAGGCAGATGCTTAACTGACTGGCAGATGCTTAACCAACTGAGCCACCCAGATGCCCCTCTTATGGGCATCTCAAACATGACATTCACAGCATGCTCCCTAGTGTTAAGCCAAAGCGTAGGAATCAATCTTGATTCCTTTTCATCACAATCCATATACAATGCAAAAGCAAATCCTATTGACTCAAATTTCAAAAGATATCCAAAGTCCCTTGACTCCTCACCAGCTGTACCACTACCATCTGATCCTGAACATCCTCTGGAGTCAGATTACATCACTCCTCCTGAAAACTCTCCAGGGGCTTCCTATTTCAGATAATTTACCATTTCCAAGGTCAAAAAGGATTTTAACCCACTTGCTAATTCCATGCCACGTCCCACTGGCCTCTTTTCTGTTCCTCAAACCTCCAGGTATGCTCCTGTTTTAGGGCTGTGTGTTTTTTCCTGTCTAGAATGCTTTTTCATATATACATGTTTCTTTTCCTATCTTCAAGTCTTTGCTCAAATATTACCTCTGCAATAAAGCCTTTCCTGACTATTTTATCTAAAGTTGCAGCTTTTTCCACTGTTACCTCACCCCTTTGTACGTTTCTTCACAGCACTATTGCTACATGACCTTGCATCATGTTGGTATCGATTTATTTTATTTATTTATTTTTTAAAGATTTTATTTATTTATTTGACAGAGAGAGACACAGTGAGAGAGGAGCACAGGCAGGGGGAGTGGAGGGGGGAGAGGCAGGCTTCCCACCGAGCAGGGAGCCCGATGCGGGGCTCGATCCCAGGACCCTGGGATCATGACCTGAGCCGAAGGCAGAGGCTTAACCAACTGAGCCACCCAGGCGCCCCTCGATTTGTTTATAATCGTCCTCCTCTGCTAGAATCTAAGTTCTATTAGGGCAAAGACTTTGGACTTTGTCTTGTTCAGTCCAATGTTTAGAACAGAATCTGACACAAAGAAGGTGCTTGATGAATATTTGATGAAATAATAAATCCATGATTATCACACAGGAATGTCATTGCCTGGGGGAAAAAAAGCTTATATTGGGGTATTCATAAATGAGATAAACCCTCCCAAACATGTATGGTTATGTATTTTTAATTTACTGGGAAAAGTATGCTATGCAGTTAGAAATAAACGAGTGAATAACCCGTGTATTAGAAACTGGAGAGGTACACAAATAATATAAAAATTGGGAACGGAAAGAAGTTTTATGAGTGTAATGAAGTCTTGAAAATTCTTTCAATACTTTTATTAAAAATTAAAGAGCTAAAATTCCTGAATAAGATCTGTGGTCATAATGAAGCAAGGACAATAAAAATATAATACCCACATGTTTTATGACATTTTATAAAAATGTACCTCATAATTGGCATGGAAATCCCGTTCTAGTTCAGAATAACATCAGTATGGATACTTCCGTTGATATTAAATTTATAAAATTTAGCAGTTTTCTATGGTATTTTACATGTTTTTATATTTTTATTTTTTTCTTAAGATTTTATTTATTTGTCAGAGAGAGAGAGAGAGAGAGAGCACAAGCAGGGGGAAGCTGCAGGCAGAGGGAGAAGCAGACTCCCCACCAAGCAGGGAGCCCGATTTGGGACTCAATCCCAGAACCCTGGGATCATGACCTGAGCTGAAGGCAGACATTTAACTGACCGAGCCACCCAGGTGTCCCTGTTTTTATATTATTTTAAAATTTCTTCATTTCTTCCTTGGTTTTGGATGAATTAACAGACATTTCAGTAAATGTAGTTATTAACCTTCATTTAAAAACTTATCTCAGGAGTTATTCGACTTTTTCAATTTTTAACGGAGAAATTCTAAGACTCATTTATCAAGGTAGATTATTATGAAAACACTGCCCCAATTTTTCCCTAATCAGTTCAAAAAGCACCATCCTTGACATAAGCATTATTTACTAACCTCTAAATGTCACTTAACCTATAAATAAAATATTATCTTTAATACAAGTGTAAAAATATATGCTATAAACAAGTGTTTTTAAAGTCAGTGGCAGAACCAAATCTCTATTATCTCTAAAATCATACTTTATCCTCCTCTTGAAAAGATTTAGAAGATGCAAATCAGGATTGCTACACCGGGTTCTATCTTTGAAAGCATTTTTATCAATACATATATAAATAATAGATTATCATTTACAAAACTCAGAAGCCACATAAAGTAAAGCTACCATAAAACATATTCAGTGGTTCTGCATGAGAAAATAATTTATCTTGGATACTCTACCTTAATGTTAGTTTAGAATGAATACCATTTTCCTTCTAAGAAGTCTGCGCTGATTAGTGAAGGAGTTGCATGATTCCTGGAAACGGGCAGAAATTAGCCTGAGCAGTTCTGTTAAGAGCAGGGTGGATAGAAAGGGTACAGATAGGTATAATTAGGGACCAGAGAAACCAAACTAGAGGCCCACAGGAACCGGGACTCCAGACTGCTCCCATGTCGAGTAATTCCTCATATTTGGGGGCTGCTAAGTTAAGACCAATATTTTCGGGGCACCTGGGTGGATCAGTCATTAAGCGTCTGCCTTCGGCTCAGGTCATGATCCCAGGGTCCTGGGATCGAGCCTCGCATTGGGCTCCCTGCTCGGCAGGAAGCCTGCTTCTCCCTCTCCCACTCCCCCTGCTTGTGTTCCCTCTCTCGTTGTGTCTCTCTCTGTCAAATGAATAAATAAAATCTTTAAAAAAAAAACAAACCGATATTTTCTCTTGAAAGTTTCTATAAGCTGATGTTGAGGGAGAATTTAGAAAATTCTCAAAATGCTCCAGTCTGCTTTGTATGGGTAACTGAGCATTAAAAATATTACCTAGAGTTACAGAGCTTTGGCCATCCATCTATTCCCGAGCATGCTCCGTTACTGTAAGAAATGAGTCAGGAATGTAAGGGAGAAATGATCAGTCAGAGGCATGACGACTCTAGCTAGCGTCATGTTTGTTCTGTCACTCCGTGGTCAAGGACAACGCTAATTCCAGTCCCAACACACTTTTCAACTGCAGACATCTATAAATAGGCCAAGATCCTCTTTTCTTACAACCAGAAATATGTCTGAAAATAATTTATCATACATTTATATGATGATAGATAGATAGATAGATAGATAGATAGATAGATAAAGTTTTATTTTGGATTAATAAAAAATAGACTGATAAACTATAAGTATCTGATAGAAAAAAGGAAATTATGGTGATTTGAGATCTGAGAATCTAAAAGTGAGCCTAAGAATACAAGTCTCTATAGAGGAAAAACATGGGGTGGGGGAGCAAAGAAAATGGCCCTAGAGCCTGGCCTCCAGTCAATCACTTCTCCTTGGCATTCCCTATTCCATTTTCTATATGACTAGCAGATAGGGACACATGCTCTGAAGGAAAACAAAGCAGGGCAAGGGGACAGAGAGGAGAGAACTGCTACTTTAGGCAGAGGGATCGGGAAGGCTTTATGGCAGAGTTGACATCTGAGCAAAGGTCACACTGTGATCAAATAAGGATGAGGTCTGCTGAAACCTTCCCTCCAGTGGATGAACACCTTCGCCTGCAAACAACGAAGAGGAAACCATACATAATATATTTTAATTATGTTGATATTCAGCTTTAAAAATCAGTAAGTTTGGGCTACTTTTGAATAAACTGAGTTTGAGCAAGAAAACCAGTAAAACCTAATTGGCTCAGGAGACAGCCACTGACATTCCTCAAAGAGGCTTGTGACTAAAGTACTTTTTTAAAAAAGGTGTAAGAAAGTCAGAGCAATGATTAGGATCATCTGAACCTTAGTCAAACTGACATATTGTACCAAAGATGGCTTTGCTATTTTCTCGAGAAGGGAGTGATATTTATTAGTGACCAGGATTTTGATGGATCAAAAACAGAATGAGACAAAAAACACATTTCAAAACACAACGTTACAAAATGGCATATTCCTAGATAATATCCTCTCACACTGTTAAGTAGTATGTGTAAACATACACTAATTACGTGTGTGTCTGTGTATAATTGATAAAATGATGGATGATAAACACAGATCAGATTCTTCTGAGCAAAGCCTAAAGAACTTTTATTGTAATGCTTCCAGGAAAGCAGGTTGGTGAATTTGACTTGTATTCTCTTTGCAATGCAAGTGTTCAAAAGTAAGTTGTTTATTTGTTTGCATTTCTCTCAGACAGGCTCACATCTCACTGTCAGACAAACAGATACATAGTATAATACTTGTTCTTCCATTTTTCAAGCGACAAATGGTGGGCTGAGGCTTTGAAGTCCAAGTTCCATCAAGATGCCACTTGGAATCTCTTTCTTGTAGTCAGAGTCGTCCTCTGAAAAGATTTAGGTGGATATTGTGAACCTGAAACACCAACCAAAAAGTAACTCTCATTAAAATGTTAATAATTCCAGCTCTCAAAAGGATTCCATGCAGATGATATTTTTAAAAAAGAAAAAAACTATTTTCATGTCACTTTTACATAAACCAGGAAATAGACAAAAACTGTCGTTTTGGGTCCTGAGAAGAAAGAAGGCGGCTCCCCTCCACTAAAGCCTGGGTGCTGGCCCTGTGTCCTCCCAGAGCAGGTGGATTTGCTAGAACCTTCTACACAGAGGTGGATCCCTGAGACCCAGATGGTCTGGCGGCCCTACTACTTCATGGGGACAGAAGCAATGTCAGCTGCCTGAAGAGATCCTTCCAATCCCCAGTGGGGATACCCCACAGCTTCTCCTTTTCTCTGTTTTTTTCTGCCACAGAACAAATGTTGATAAGTTAATAGCTCCTTTTGTTTCTGACCCAGAAGCAAAGGTTAAGAAAGAGATTACACACCTGCTTGTCAGAGGAAAAGAAAATGAATGCTTAGAAATACAAGAATATCTCTCTCATGCACCCTCAGTTACTCTTATAGAAATGAAAAAGGCTTCTGATCATCAGTAACAATAGTCACAAAATTATCGATAAGAGAATATACTGACTTAGTATTGGGGGAAAATTAAGTGTGCAGATTTAAAACAAATTCAGAGCCCAGTTCCCTCTCCGAACCTCTAACCCTGTGTGCCTTAACAAACTATTAGATAGCTCCGGTCAACATGCTACAGGCAACATCTCCAAAAATGAATTCATCAAAATTCCATGAGCTCTCTCCTTCAGCACCACGGTCTCCTGGCCACCCATGGAATCTCTCTCTCTCTCTCTCTCTCTCTCTCTCTCTCGTACCACGTGATGCCCATCCTGCATGGCATGGCTCTTGGCTCCTCTGGGAAGCTTCTCTGTCTGTTTACCCATCTGCATATCCAGCTGGCGGTCCTGCTCACCTCCCTCGTGGTCCTTTCCATCTTCCCTACTACACTGAGTGTTCCTTGAGGCACAGACCAAAATGTCTTCGGTGTTTGAATGCCGGCCCTCAGCACAGAACTTGGCACAGAGTGAGCACTTGGCACGTTGTTATTTATTAATAAACACGCTTTGATGCCTACTTTCCTCCGACCATCTACAAGTCAGACTGATACTTATAATAGGGCATGGCTGCCTTTTAGAGAACAAATTACCATCACTGACAGTGAGAGTGAGTGCTGCTAGGGAATATACAAAGAAAAACGACAGAAAGCCACAGTAGCTTAGGACTATTCACATAGCAGAAAAATTGTAAAGGGCTTAAGAATCTTGGACACCACTACGCTATAGAACTATAGAAGGGCTGGTGTAAACAGCGATAAAATTGCTGTGTTGTCCCAGTGCTTCCCTTTTACCAGATTTATTTTTATTTATTTATTTTTTAAAGATTTCATTTATTTATTTGAGAGAGAGAATGAGAGAGAGAGAGAGAGCACATGAGAGGGGGGAGGGTCAGAGGGAGAAGCAGACTCCCCGCCGAGCAGGGAGCCCGATGCGGGACTCGATCCCGGGACTCCAGGATCATGACCTGAGCGGAAGGCAGTTGCTTAACCAACTGAGCCACCCAGGCGCCCCCCAGATTTATTTTTAAACTATAGCATTTGCCTTAAAACAGCAGTCCTTTACATTTCAGATTATCTAGAATACAAATTATTCATAATTTTTAAACAAAGAATAGATGCCTGGAATCTAGCTAAGTACTTTGCATATGTTTTTCCAACAACGGTTTTATCCACCCAGACTATTATAAAAGAGGAACTTGAGGCCCAGAGAGGTTGAGGTTCTCCTAAGACAGCTCAGCAAGTAGGATGGAAAACAGGCATTTGATTCCAGAATATCACAACTCATGACGACCCTATGTTGCCTCCTTAAACAAAATGCTGGCAACAGTTTTGAAAACTGAAACATCAATGGCCTGAATTCAGACTAGAAACTTGACTCTAAAAATAGCTACTAGGCTGAAAATAAGTATTTATCTGTACAACTCTCCATTATAAAATAGTTAGAATATTTGTATTAATTTTATGAAGCATTTTTATAATTAGGTCTTCAAAGAGAACTAAGATTAGGGTTTCATGGAAAACATGAAAACTCTATTGCAGAGAGAGACACTGATTTCTCGTAAGACTCATGAGACAGAATTGTCCTTTTGCTGAGAGTGAGGCCTCTGATTTAATGAAGAGCGTTTGGGCACATTTTCCCCATTATGCCAAACAGTGGATAGGTGCTTCTCTCTGAGGTTTTGCTCTTTCTAGAGACTTCTGTGTCTGGACATAGTGGAGAAACACTTGGTATTTTCTCCTACAAGGTCAAAATAGTCCTGTTAAGGTAGATAATTCTCAATTTCTCTTTCCAAAACTTGAACCTCACCTATTATATCATTTTATTTATATGTGGAGAAAACTGACCTGTGAAGAAACTCTGACTTGTCCATGTGTGGCTGGCAAATTCCATCAGGGTCAACGAACCTTTCCGGGGAGTATCTAACTATTGGAAGAAAAATAAAATGAGGGATGAGTTTTATTGTTTCAGACATTTTAAAAAATCATATTTAGGGTTAACAGGCAACCCACCCGAAACGCATGGGTCGTGCTGGGTCTTGAAAAGTGTTCTATGGTCAGAGATCTTTCTCGAAGAGGTGATCGCTCTGAACTGTCAGGAATCGCACTTAGCACACGGTTTTGTGGGTGCCTCCCTCTGTACTGAATAAAGGATAATATGTTCTGGTTTAAGGCAAATGCAATCCTTAAAAAAGGCAAAAGAAGATCTCTATGTGCTCATTCACTTGTTAATTCAAAACTTTTATTTATATACTGTGAAGTATAAGGTCCATCATGCATGAATATCAATATACATTTCAATTATGTAATTTTATTATGTAACCTGATTAAATGGTAGTGACCTCAGAAATAAACATGGATTCAAAAACTTAACCACCTAAAATTCTTACTGTTAAATTATAATAGCCATGTAATTTTGCATTTGTGAAGCATCAGACTTTTTTTTTTTTATGTGATGTTTGCCTTCTTTTATGACTTTAAGCCACATGCTAAGGTTACACATCAACCCTTTGCAACTCCTGCCTCTCTAGGAATGGGTTCTATTGCAGTACTCGAGGAGGCAAAGGAATGCAAGAGAAAACGTTTCTGTTGGGTTTTCTCTTTAGTCCTTTATACTCCCACAACTGGGGTCCTTCTATGTTTTGCGAAACAGAGACAAGTTACTTGTATGGGAGTGAAGTGAGGAGTCATCGTACATCTGGGGGGAAATGTGCTTATGCAGACTAGAGACCCCAGACCTGCCCAGACCATTTGCCATCGTGTGGCCGCGTTGAGCATGGGTGCAGGTGTGAGAATGAGGGCTGATAAAAATGTCACAGGTGTTTTCCTGAGGTCTTACTTTACGGAGGCATAATCTACCATCTATAAATTCATTTCACCCTTATAACAATTCTTTGAGGAAGGAATCACTTTGACCCTTTTATGGGTGAGAAAATTAAGGTGCAGGGAGAATATGTCTACAAGTCATACAGAGTTTACCTGGCAGGGTTCAAACACAGATCTCCCTGTCTCCTGACCTGACCTTCATGCTCTTTAGTTCCCTCTACCATCCTATCAGATGTTCCTTGACACCTGAACTTTCTGACTTAGTTCAAATCATGTTTGTATTTCACAAAACAGTGAATTAATCCTCCCACCTCCTGTCCCTTGTTGCAAGCCAGTTACTTTCAGGAAGCAGATTATGAGACATTTGATGGCACTGAGTTCATTGGGAAGGGCCAACGTTATATTCTGCTTGTTTGTCTGTTTCCCAAGAGACAATCTAAATGGTGCACTTAAACAGAATGAAATCTGTCTTACAGAAACAGGTCGAGATCCAGGAACTGCCATATTCTGCTCACCGGTCTCTAAGCCTATTGGGGGTAACCTGTGCCGGGAGGCTTGAACCGGTGGGGAGGACACACACTCCATGCCAGTTTGCCTGTAAACAAAACAACATTTGGCTGAGCAGCTAGCTGCAGAGAGAGGGGGCCAGACCCCACCTGAAGCTCCCCATCTGAACTACTAATCACAACTGCCTTCCAAAAAGAAATGCTCATGTAGAATGAGAAGTGTCAGCAAGACCAATGTGGAGAGGGACTGACCACGAGCTCCAGTCACCTCCTCCTCGGTCAGCAGTGATGTCAACCTGTATTTACTGAGTGCTCAGCTGCCAGGCCCTTGCAGGTTCCTGAAAACATGATCATCCAGATGGAAATCAATAAGGAATCCAAGGTTTTGAATGATACACAAGAATAGAGATGGATTGTCTCGGATAAATTCTAATTCATTTATTCACTAATAATAAAGTTATGAAAGCTAAAATATGACCCTTTTGACCTGTGATGTTTTAAAATACATATACTACCCATAGTTTAGAGGCTGCAAGGAAAGATCCTTTTGTCCTGCCAGTGGGATTATAAACTGTGAGAACCATTCTGGGAAGAGCTTTGGAAAAATATTTCAAGAGTCTTAAAAATATCCATAACCTTTGACCTGGTAGCTTTACTTCTAGGACTATACCACCAGGACACAATTTGAAGTCTTCCTTATCAAGATTTATATAAAATGATATTGTACACCTGAAAGTAATACTACACTGTATGTTAACTAACTGGAATTTAATAAAAAGTTAAAAAATGATTTATATAAAAATGATGTTCAGGGACTCCTGGGTGGTTCATCAGTCAGTTAAGCGTCTGCCTTTGGCACAGGTCATTTTCCCGGGTTCCTGGGATCGAGTCCCTCATCGGGCTCCTTACTCAGTGGGGAGTGTGCTTCTTCCTCTGCCACCCCCTCCCCTGGCTCATGGTCTCTCTCTCTGACAAATAAATAAATAAAATCTTTTAAAAAATGATGCTCACTATACATCATAATAGTGAAAATATAGAAGGAATGAAAAGTTTCCATAATGGAAATACTTAATAGATTATCACATACCCACATGTTATTTTCTAGTCATTAAAATCATGCTTTCAGAAATATTTAACAACATGGAAAATATGAATTAAGTGAAAAAATCATACGAAAAAGTGCTACAATAGTAGGATAATGTAGTCTTAGAAAAAAGATAAGGGAAAGAAGAGAAAAGAAGAAACATAACCACAGACAAAATTGGTAGTCATCTTACCAAGTTATCATTTTTCTATTTCTATGTGTTGGACATACAGGGGATCTTTGATACCTACTTATATTTTTGGTATTGTTCTAATGTTCCACAGAGAACTTGTTGTACTTTGATAGTTTAAAAAAAAAAAAGTTTATTTTAATAAAAGTGAAAGACAGAGCACGAACAAAATCACGGAAGTCAGAACACACATAGCTGGTCTGTTTGTGGGTCAGAGAGATGATAAGGCTGCCCCCAGTCAAGATGGGTGAGGAGAAGTAATGGGAAGATATAGGAATGCAGAGTCAAAGATGGTGACATTGCCCCCAACGGGCAAACATGAATTGTTGGTGGGACCAAAAAAAAAACAAACCTTGTTCTTTTTATGCATAAAACACAGATATAAAGAACAGTACATAGACTGTACAGTATATTTGTGGCATTAAAATTCCACGGGTGGGGGAGGAATTAGGAAAAAGAGTCTAAAAGGGCTCCTTAGTATGGCAGTAATAACAAAAAAGTTGAAAAACACGGGTCTACAGATAAGAAGGGGCCAGAGCATGAAGGGAATGGACAGCTGGAGGCATCTGACTTACTTCAATAGAAAACAGAAAAGGTTTGGGATGAAAGCCTGACGGTGGAGCCCAGGTGGGCTGGGAGGAGGAAGAGAGGGCCAGTGAGGGGCTTGTGACACTGGCAGGGGGGAGGTGTCCCTGGTGGTCCCCAGTGAGAACGGAGGAGGGGGAGAGCTCCTGGAAGAACTGCCAGAGCAAATAGCCCCGGATAACTGGAATACCCCAAATAACGCTGGAAATACCGGTTCCAGATTATGAAAGAAACAGTGACCCATCAAAAAACCAATTGTGGCTTGGCACTGTGGAATGCATCCTGAAAAACCCAGGGGCTGGTTAAGCCCTGGCAGCTGCTTTGCCTCCACCCCTGCGGGGGGGGGGGAGCCTAAGGCAACCCCTTAAACACTGGCTCCCTTGAGGCAAGAGGCGGGTGGCCCCAAGGGCCCCGGGGCCGTGGTCTCCAAAGCTCCACAGCACTGTGCAGAGTCCCAGCTCTGCCTCTCTCTCCCTTGTGGGATCATCTCGGGCAAGTTATGCAACTTCTCTCAGCCTCTGTCTCTTCACCTTGGATCTGGGATACTACGAAGACCAACTCAAAAGATTTGTGGCAGGGAATAAATAATAAATGTGACTCCTTTAGCTGGTGCTGGTGACAGGATGCACCCAATAAACACTGGCCCTTATGAGTGAGAAAGTTGGATTGCTCCTTCGTAATTCTGCAGTGAAGGAGGGGACAGATTCCTTTCTAACAAGGCAATGATTTGAAGTTGATCCCTAAGGTCAAAACTTTTCTGAAACTCCTCACGTGCAGCGAAACATAGCCTTAGAGATAAATAAAAACTAATAGTTATGCTACTTCTGAAACCAATATCACACTGTGTTAACTAACTAGAATTTAAATAAAAATTTGAAACAAACAAAAAGCTAATAGTTATATATGTCCCTTTTATTTGTGTATCATTTTATGCACATTAATTTTTTTCAACCTCATAATGAGAAAGAATTAATTATGTAATTTGAAAGCATTAGCTAACTGTTAGTTTTACAGATGAGGCCACTGATTTCCCATCCAAGATCACCTCACCATTACAGGCGCATTTTATTGTATGGCTCTGGGTACATTACCTGACATTATATTCTAGTATACAGCGAACTTGACTACGCAACACAACTCATGTGAAATACTCAAATTCATGAACTACTTGGAAAGTAGCCACATAAAATTTGATAGAGGATGCTTCGTGCATACGAATCCATAAGCCCTAACTGGCAAGCGTCTCCGTCCTCTGTGACATCTGGTCTACCAGGAGAGAGACAGGACTTACAGTTTTGTTCCCCTAAGAACTTCATCATTGTACACATTGGGGGTTTTCATCCTCTGTGAGTCTGAAGTAAGAGAAGGCAGCCTCGTGTACGCAGGTGTTTTCCTTTCAGAAGTGTGGAGTATGCGAACATCGGAGGAGGTTCGTCCCAGGCGGTGCCGTGACAAAGAAAGGGCACTAGGCCCTGCACCCAATGATCTGTCCTCTTGCTCATTCCTGGGGGATGGATGGAAGTCAAGCTGATGACTCAGATGTCAGCCTCAGGACAACAGGGCACACATACATGTGTCCATTACTAGGTATTGTCTAGAACAGTGCCTGGCTCAAGAAGATACTCCTAAATATTGGTTGAGTGAATGGACAGGCTATCATTTCCAATTCAATTTCTATTTCAATGAAGCATCTTCCACAGGGGGGAAAAAATCTAAGGTTCTCACTGATTGTAATCCTACAGTATAGCCCACAAGATTAAGAATTCACAGCTCTCTTCCCCTTATCTATCTGCCCTAACCTAACGGTGATCATTTTGTGGTTGATGTTAGAATAGTGTGTCTTCATTCTCATGCGTGGCTGTCTCCTTCCCCGAATGGGCTCAGGCACACCTAGCGCATATGGGGTTAAACAGGATGCTCCTTATCCCACATCCTCTGCAGTCTTCAGTGCTCAAGGGTATCCAGCATACAGAAGAGGCAGGGTAATTATTTCTTATACGTACTGTATTCTATCTGAGAAATAGGTAGGTCTCTGCTGCAGTGGCTTTGCTTGAATTGTCATCACACCACTCAAATCACTATAAAAATTGTTGGAGAAGCGATGAATCTGAGAAAAGTAAAAACAATACAAATTAAAAAGCACCCAGTGCTATTGTGATCACCGGTGTCTCTCAGGAATCAGCGGGAAAAAAAATGGCACACTCCAACCAGCTAATTTGAGGAAAAAATGTAACACGGATGATATGTTACAAAGATGTGGGAAGAGAAATTAACAAGGACTGGCTTAATTCCCCCAGGCAATATAACAACCTAACAGCAGGGACGCATTACCATATGCAGGCTCGGAGTGGCAAATAATGAGGGAGAGATTTCTGGAATCTGGACAGGGTAGCTGCTTGGTGGAAATGCCACCAATGCCACAGTTATTGGTGGAATGTGGAATGTGGCAGAGAGGCCAGAAGTAAACAACGTCCTGCCATTCTCCCCGCCTTGCTCTGAGCTCCTAGAGCTGCAGGACAAGGGAGCCCTCCATACTGCTAGCGTGTGCCAGCCTCCAGAGCACAGCAGGGGGAGGACGGTTGAGAGAGAATCTGGAGAAGCAAAGAAAGAGTACCCCAGCTCCTAACTGAGCTGTTGCCTCGGACCTCTTCTCCTACCCTATCCTTCACAGCTGGCCCCAGCTAGCTGCCCTGAGAGTGGCACAACAGCCTGGGAAAAAACCCAAACACCAGATCTCGAAGGCTTACATTTGAATCCCAGTTCCCACAGCTCCCCGATAGGTGGTCTTGGAAAGACTACTTTGTTCTTGGAGTCTTAATTCCCTAATCTTTAAGTTGAGGATAATGACACATACTTCATATGAGAAATAAATTAGATAACAGTGGTGGAAGCATGAAGTGAGGGTAAATAATCATGAATTCCCTATCTGGTCCCATGATATGGCCAACTAGGATGGAAAACAACATTTAGATTCAGGGAAACAGGATTTCTGAAACTAGAACCATATTCTAGTTGGAGAATAGATGTAGAAGCCACAGCCACATTTTCCCCATGTTGAACATTAAAAAGAAATGTTAGAGGAATAAATTAAGACCTGTTGTAATTACCAGTAGGACGCTTTATTTCAAAATAAGCTCTAATAATACTTCATTTTTACTTTCAACTTTGTTGTCCATTCATTTTCTTTTAACACTGATCCAAATGAAAACAACAAATTAGCTGTAAAAAACATTTTCAAAACCCATTAGAAGGTATAAAAAGAAAATACTTGTAAAAAACCCTTTAGACTTAAAAATTTCCATATTTCTCAAGTTTACTTATATTGTCTAATACTTAAGGATTCTTTTCCATGTTATCATCAGCTGCCCATTTTTATGGGATTCGTACTGCATATTTGAATATGCAAAGTGGTGAACACTGTTGAACCTGCCTGAGCAGTTTAAAAAGATCAAAAAATACAATAAACGGTAGCAGTTCTGAAAGTTTATTTTGAACAGCAAAAGCAAAGAAGGCTTACTGTAAAGCCCTTACACTATAGAGTAAAACAATCCTATTAGACATTTCTATTTTCAACTTCTGCCCCCAGGACCATACACACTATTCCTTGTGAAGATTGTCCGTTCACTTGCTCCTTTGCGGGGAGCAGATTTCCGCCTCTGCCTCGAGGCAGCCTTACTGAATGTTACCTACCATTTAGGATTTGGTTCACGTATCACTCTACTTTATGGAAGTATGCCACTTTCCCCCTGAACTCTGTGGCATTTATGAGCTAAAGGACATCAAATTACAATATAGGATAGGATAGGATAGCATACGGTGGGATAGAGCATACGATTCATGTCTGGTTATAACGAAAACTAATGCTTATTGAGTGCCTTCTCTACACTACGCATTGCACTATGTGTCTTATTTCGTTTACCTCTCACAGCGCCCTGATTCACAGATCCCACAGATAACGAGACGAAGGCTTTGAGGGACCGATTCAGGATCACAGAGCTAATAAACTGTGACGTCGGACCCTGTACTTGGAGTCCTACAGCGCAAGCTCTCACCCGCTCGACCATCTCCCCGCTGCCTCATGTTGCGTGCATGCACCTGCATGCATGTGTGTAGTGGTGCTTGGCAGGGCTTGACTCCCTCTGGCTAAACTGCACGGACCTCAAGACCAGGAATCCTGGCTTTTCCTTTTTCTCTGCTCCCCCACATAAGACGAGCTGTGAGGGACATAGTCTAAGCTCCTTAGCACTACTGAAGGTCTCCCATGAAGAGGCTCAGCCTTGGAGATGGAAAAGATGGTGGAGGAGTAGGGGACCCTATTTCAACCGGTCCCCTGAATTGAGCTGGATATCTACCAGACCATTCTGAACACCCACGAAATCAGCCTGAGATGTAAGAAGATACATTTGGGTCTCTACAAACAGAATATATCCCACGATCTTGAGGTATAAAGCGGTGAGCTGTGATTCTGCATGCAGATATCAGAAGATAAACAGAAGGGGAGGGAGCTGCCATAAGCTGGTGCCCAGAAGGTGATACAACACTGGAGCTCAAAAGCCTCCCACGCTGGGGACAGGGCACAGACTTGAGACAGGTAGTGGCCGGGAAAGGACTTTAGTGCAGCCCCCAGACAGGATCCAGGAGCTGCAGGTGCATGGGCCCGCACGAACCAGGGGTGGCTCATGGTTTTAGAAGCACGAAGGGCAGAGACGGCCTGGGTTCCAGCGCTAGGAGAGTTGCTGAGGGGTGCACAACCAGAGAGGCTGTGGGTCTTAGCAGCGCAGACAGAAACAGAGACAGTGTGGCCTGGAGAGCTCAGTGAAGAGCAGACTGCGATCTCTCTGTTCTGAGACAGAGGTTTGGATGTGTCACTTCTGCTCTGACTCTTGGAAGAGACGTGAAAAGCCGCCAGAGAACAAAAGCCCGAAAAAAATGGTTTTCACTGAGCCCATACCCCGTCCTCTTCCACCCCTCCCCCCACAGGGGGCAGGGCAACTCTGCCCAAGCCTGGGGGCCTGAGTCACAGCGCAGCAGGCCCCTCCCCCGGAAGACAGGCTAGAAGAACAAGAGGACAACAACCCTAAGGTCCCTATAAAACAGGTGCATCTTGCTTGGGCCATGGTTAATACTTTGGATTCTGTACATTCCCACAACCACCCCTCAACAGAATGACTAAGGGGAGGAACCCCCAACAAAGAAAAGACTCAGAGACTGTGGCCTCTGCGACAGACCTAATGGATATGGATATAAGCAAGATGTCAGAAATAGACTTCAGAGTAACAATTATCAAGGTGATATCTAGGCTTGAGAAAAATATTAATGACAATATAGAATCTCTAAGGGCAGAAATTATATCTAATCAGGCCGAACTTAAAAATGCTATGAATGAAATGCAGTCTAAACTGGATACTCTGATTGCCAGGGTGACGGAGGCAGAAGAACGAATTAGTGAGATAGAGGATAAGATGATAGAAAAGATGGAAATAGAAGCGGCATGGGAAAAACAAATTAAAACCCAAGGAATCAAACTGAGAGAGATTAGTGACAGAATGAAACGTTCCAATATCAGAAATTATTGGGATCCCTGAGGGGGTGGAGAGAGAGAGAGGTCTAGAAGATATATTTGAGCAAATCGTAGCTGAGAACTTCCTTAATCTGGGAAATGAGAGAAACATTCATGTCCTAGAGGCAGAGAGGACCCCTCCCAAGATCAATGAGAACAGATCGACACCCCAACATATAATTGTACAATTTGCCAATCTTAGATCCAAGGAAACAATCTTGAAAGCGGCGAGGCAGAAGAGATTTCTTACATACAGAGGGAGGAACATCAGAATAACATCAGAACTGTCCACAGAGACCTGGCAAGCCAGAAAGAGCTGGCAAAACATATTCAGGGTACTAAACGTGAAGAACATGCAGCCAAGGATAATTTATCTGGCAAGGCTATCATTCAGAATGGATGGAGAGACAAGGAGCTTCCAAGACCAGCAGAAACTGAAAGAATATGTAACCATCAAGCTGGCCCTGCAAGAAATATTAAGGGGGGGTTCTATAAAATAAGAAAGACCCCCAAGAGTAATATACAACAGAAATTTACAGAGACAATCTACAGAAACAAGGACTTCACAGGCAACATGATGGCAATAAAATCATATCTTTCAACAATCACTCTCAATGTGAACGGCCTAAATGCTCCCATGAAACGGCACAGGGTTGCAGATTGGATAAAAAGGACCCATCCATATGCTGTCTACAAGAGACTCATTTGAACCTAAATACACATCTAGACTGAAAGTGAGGGGATGGAGAACAACTTTTCATGCCAACAGACCTAAAAAGAAAGATGGGGTAGCAATTCTCGTATCAGACAAATTAGATTTTAAGCTAAAGACTGTAGTAGGAGATACAGAAGGACACTGTATCATTCTTAAAGTGTCTATCCAACAAGAAGATCAAACAATTGTAAATATCTCTGCCCCCAACATGGGAACAGCCAACTACATAAGCCAACTGTTAACCAAAGTAAAGAAACATATTTTTTTTTAAAGATTTTATTTATTTATTTGACAGAGAGAGAGACAGCGAGAGAGGGAACACAAGCAGGGGCAGTGGGAGAGGGAGAAGCAGGCTCCCCGCAGAGCAGGGAGCCCGATGTGGGGCTCGATCCCAGGACCCTGGGATCATGACCTGAGCTGAAGGCAGATGCTTAATGACTGAGCCACCCAGGTGCCCAAAATAAAGAAACATATTGATAATAATATTTTAATAGTAGGAAACCTCAACACTCCACTCTCAGCAATAGACAAATCCACTAAGCAGAAGATCAACAAAGAAACAAGAAATTTGAATGACACACTGGACCAGATGGACTTCATAGATATATACAGAACATTCTACCCTAAAACAACAGAATACTCATTCTTCTTGAATGTACGTGGAACTTTCTCCAGAATAGACCACATACTGGGTCACAAATCAGGTCTCAACTGATACCAAAAGATTGAGATTATTCCCTGGATATTCTCAGACCACAGTGCTTTGAAATTGGAACTCAATCACAAGAAAAAAATTGGAAGGAATTCAAACACTTGGAAGCTAAACACCATCCTGCTTAAGAATGTTTGGGTTGACCAGGAAATTAAAGAAGAACTTAATTCATGGAAACCAATGAGAACGAAAACACATCGGTCCAAAACCTATGGGATACTGCAAAGGTAGTTCTAAGGAGGAAATACATAGCCATCTACGTCTCACTGAAAAAAATAGAAAAATCCCGAATATACACGCTAACTTTACACCTTAAAGAAATGGAGAAAGAACAACAAATAAAGCCTAAGCCAAGCAGGAGAAGAGAAATAATAAAGATTAGAGCAGAGATCAATGAATTAGAAACCAGAAATACAGTAGAGCAGATCAACGAAGCTAGAAGCTGGTTCTTGGAAAGAATTAATAAAATCGATAAACCACTGGCCAGACTTATCCAAAAGAAAAGAGGAAGGACCCAAATTAACAAGCTCAGACTTTCCAGCCTCACCCTCCACCAGATCTTTGACTAAGGAAGCAATTCGAGAAAAAGGTATTGAGTGCTTAGCATGCACCAGGTTCTGTGTTAGGAACTCTCACCTATTTATATGATTCTATCCTCATAACAATATCTTGGACATCATTCTCTAGATAAAGGATATTCAAGGTTAGAAAAGTTAAACAACATGTCCAACATAATCCTCTCATCCATTCCTGACTCTCAATGCCCTGGTCTTGGTTCAATGCCCCTGCTGGTCCCAGCATCCTCACCTCTAACCCCTCCATGCCTCTCCTTGGCCTGAAATGACCCATGCAGACTTCCTACCCATGCAAGTCCTACTCATTTCTTCATGTTTCTGCTCAATTTTCACCTCCAACCTAAAAGATCAAGATTCAAGCCCCAGTCAGGATGAATCACTCTCTCCTTTATTCTCCTAAGGCCTTGTTTTGCACATGACTCACACAATGTATTGCATGTGACTTGTATTATGCTTTTCCTTTTACTAGATCGGGGACCATGCTTTGTTCATCTGTGTATCTCCTCAAAACACCTAATACAGTGCACTTAATGCAAACTCAATAAATGTTGAATGAACCCAACATATTCTCATTGACTTTTGTTTTTTATCATTTTGGTGGGAAGATAGGAGAACATCCGTAACCTTCAAATTGGCACAAAATGTTGGGGAAAAGCATTTTTTCTCCTTAAAAATATAGAAAGAGCTCTACAGCTCCAAGCATGTGATAAGTCTCAAATCTGAGTGTCCCTACTCTATTATAGAACGTGGTGATGCTACTACACTCCATGAAAAGATTATTTTTAGATTTTGGTCTAATTGACGAACAGAACCAAATATTCGATAATAAAGGAGCACGCTGACAAACCAGGACAGAGATAAAAAATACTGAAGGAAAGAAAGATACTAGCAGAAAAGCATTTACCTGAGGTGGATTAAGATGAGGAACCAGGGATATGCTTCGAGCTTCAGAGCTTCTGGATGGGGGAACACTTGGTGCATCAGTGTTAATACGGGAAATGAGTATCAGTGGAGATTTATTCTCAGCTACTTTCAATTTTTCTTTTTGTTTCTTTCCTTCTGTGTCAACAACAAAAAAATTAATATTATTAGGAAACACGTTATCAAATATATATACATAGAATTCACTGTTCAAAGAGAATCTTTGTTTTTGAGTTATCGTGAGTCTGCTATGGCCACTGAACCCTGCATAGAGCAGAGACCCCACAGAGCCATTGGCTGATGTGATGCTTTCCATACACACATGCCTATCATTTCAGTGGTAGGTAGAAAACTAGGGATTATACGCTGGGGCAAGAAAAATTCTTGGTATTTTATAATATCCCAATTAACCCCTTTGGTTGGAAAAAGAATATATTTAAATTAACATGAGCAGTACCCTATTGTACAAACTGATTCCATAACATTAGCCATTAACATCTACCACAGACATTTCTAGGATTTGTTTCTTCTCAATTTCAAGTAGTTAAGAGAACACTTTATAAGGTTAAATGAAGTGATTATTAAATTATCTATGTTTCTATTTTGCTTTACAAATAAAGTCATAAACAATTAAAAACCGATCTCCCATTATTAGAGAAGTTATCCTATTATTAGAGATTTTTAAAGTGACTTTAAGCTTCTTTCTTGTGCATTTCTATGTTATTGTTCCAAAGTGCATATACATTTTTTTTAAAGATTTTATTTATTTATTTGACAGAGAGAGACACAGCGAGAGAGGGAACACAAGCAGGGGAACAGCAGGCAGAGGGAGAAGCAGGCTCCCCGCCAAGCAAGGAGCCCGATGCGAAGCTCGATCCCAGGACCCCGGGGATCATGACATGAGCCGACGGCAGACGCTTAATGATTGAGCCACGCAGGCGCCCCATTTTTATAACTCAAAATAATAATAATGTCCTTTTTGAAGGGATTCAAGATCATTTATGAATAAGGGGAGAAAACCTACTTCTCTTCTCACTCGATCATATCCTAGGTGTGGCCAAGTTGGGTGGAGACACAAAGCTGAGCAACAGGGGTCTTTTTTTTTTTTTTCCATTAGGGCCAAATGCTACAAATAAGTACCTGTGAGTGTAACTTCCCAATTTTTTCTGATCAGCTCTTCCAATATCTCTACGACACTTGCCCAGATGTGATCAAACACTTCTGCAGCCACCGCATCTTTGATACAGTCATGAGGAGAAAGGGGAGGAAGTCCATGTTTCTGCCACATCCTATGGCGGTGAGCTGATTTTTGTTCAAGACATTCATCATCACTAAGAACAAAACCCATTGTAATTACTAAAAGTATCAATGGTTAAAGTTAAAATAGTACTATCCAACTACTTGTCTCTCTCTCTCTAATATGTATGCACATGTACATTATACGTGTATAAACATAACATTCTTTTTTAACAGCACATTGTTACTTTTTAATGTATCCATTTTCAATCACAGGCAACTTTTTATTATTCAATATTTGTAGCTCTTTTCAAAGAACCAATTTAAGTCTCTGTATTTAGTGCAGAGACTGGGCCTTCCCTTTGTCTTTCTAGAAGGGCAGCCTGGAGTCCTCAGGGAATGAAGGCTACTAGGAGCCTCGTGCACTTTCACCAGCATGCTGAACACAATTCTTGTTTTCTAGCTGTGCCATGTTGTCCAAAAAAGGCGGGGGAGGGAAGCACTGATCTAGCAAAGACATATCCTGCTAGGAATTGAAAAGCTTTTGGAAGCATATTACTCTCAAAAGAATGGAAAATCTTTTGGACACGTAAAAAATATAGAAGACACTAAATGAGCAAATAATCAAAATAAATGCCAAGTAAATTAATATAATTACACTAAGTCAATGTTAAATAAATTCCACTTACTCTTCTTTTCTGTCAAAAGCAAAATATTCTTCAATCTTTCCATCCACGTCATAAACCTCTTCTTCCTGGGGTGAGCCTGCCGTTAGGCCAGCAACCTTTGGGCCCTCGGGGCCCTCCAGGGCAGGGGCTGAGCACATCTCAGGGAGTATTTGAGAGCCAGAGACGCACAATCTATGGGGAGAAGCAGATCCTCCATGAGAGTTTGTAGAACGTCAAGACTATAGTGCTTGCATGATTTTGGCGAGTCTTTAAATTATCCATAAAGTACAGAATCCCAAACAAAAAAAATCATTGCTTAAAAATTTGATAAAATCATATCCTTAAAAGCAACATTTTAACACAGGCATCATTGAAAATTTTTAAGGGCCTCTTAAAAGCTTAAATTACTCGATGAGTTTGCATCCCCTTTGCTGTAATAAAATGATGTCATGGCATAGTCCCAAATATGTGTGACTGGCATAGAGGGATTTATCAAAAGAAAATGGGATAGAACTTAAGTTCTTCTGCTATTGAGTTGGAGCTTAGGATGCATCACAAGGGAGTCAGTTTTTTTATTTTTCATCTGGCCCACCTTTCGAGTCTTTGAAACAACAGTTCAAAAGTTAACTTCCTTGTTATCTGTATTACACACACTCATCATCATCATCATCAATCTAGAATCAGAAGCATCTTGGGAAAAAAGTGCTCTGTACCTGCCCTTCACTGAAATCTAAGTTTCCAAACCAGTGGAGCCAAGGCTCATGGCTAAGACAGACATGAAAAATTTAACTGAAATGAAATTAAAAATACTTTCAAAAGTTACTTATAGGAACCTACCCTCTGCTGTTGCGGTTGTGTCCACAGGCATCTAGGAAGGGTTTGTGGACCACAGTACTAGGCTCACTGCCCTGGAAATGTTGGAACCCTTCATCAGTTGGCACGATGAGCTGTCTTCCTAATACTCTGCAAGGTAAAAAAAAAGAAAAAAAAAAGGAACTTACTAATATTTTTGATTGGAAAAAGGAAAAATTCTTTGCGACGCTTAAAGTCAGATAACAAAATATTTTGAAGGCGCATGTATGAAGTGATAAGGAACATACTGGTATGTGAGAAGCACCATGGTGTCAAAGAGAAAGTGTAGGCTTTGAGGGAGCGGGACAGATTGTTCTCGCTACTGACAAAGAGATCTGAGGCAATGTTCTCAGGCTCTCTAAGCCACCGATTTCATCTGTTTGCTGTTTGTACACGAGATATAACCATAGTTACCTGGAGGACTGATGAGTGGTTTAGAGATAACATGTACCAGATTCAGACAGCTAGGGTAACGCTGGGCACACAGGAGCTCTCTATAAATGTTCACTAATACTTACATAATGAATAAAACTATACAAATATATATACCCGGCTTATATTCCTTGCAGTCTTTTCTTTTTTTAACTTTTTTTTTTTAATTTTAGATTTTATTTATTTATTTGAGAGAGAGAAAGAGAAAGAGAGCAAGCATGAGCAGAGGATGCAGCAGAGGGAGAGGGAGAAGCAGACTCCCCGCTGAGCAGGGAGCCCGATGTGGAGCTCGATCCCAGGACCCTGGATCATGACCTGAGCCGAAGGCCGACGCTTAACCATTGAGCCACTCAGGCGCCCCTCCTTGCAGTCTTTTCTTTTTCCACCCTCCCCTCCTTCATTTTTATCTTAACTATATAAGACAAGAGGGACAGGAGCAGGTCTGAGGTCCTGACTTTTTGGTAAGTGCCCCATGCCTAAAAAGTAAGCATCCACAATTAATACTAGGTGGACGTATTATATTCTTCAAGACGAGGGCTTATGGAGGACTGAATAGAAAGATTTAAAGACTACGTAGCCAAGATTTTTTTTTAAGTTACCTAGTTGAGGTAACCAGAAAATCCATCTACATTTGTATGAGGGCTCTAATCTATTCTCCCCATACAATATAGAGGAACTTCTGATAACGGAGATGGATTTTTCTCCTAAGTGGATTTGGCCGAATCACTGAAAGAAGAAAAGCTTTCCTTCAGACCCAATCTATATTTTCCATCTTTGATATGAAAAAATAAGTGATCCTGGGGCACCTGAATCAGTTAAAGGTCCAACTCTTGATTTCAGCTCAGATCTTAGATCTCAAGGTCATGAGTTCAAGCCCCACACTGGGCTCCTCACTGGGTGTGGAGTCTACTGAAAAAAGATAAATTAAAAAAACAATAACAATAAATAAATAATTACATACATACATACATACATACATACATAAAATCCCAGAGGGATTAAAAAAAATAAGTGATCCTTCCTACATAAGGAATCTTGGTTAGTTAGGAAGATTCATCTATCCAATCATTCATCAAATAATTACTCTGTTTCTCTCCCAACCCTGACCCCAAGTAGTGTCCTCAGCTCTAAAGACTGATGTGTTGTTCACATACTAGTGAATGTGAAGGTAAAGGATCACTTCTACCACTCTTGCATTTGTTACATATGTAATGCCCTTCTGAAAATGAGCTAGATTTGTTTCTCACAAGTTAAGACGCACTTGGGTATCTGGAATGTCCCAATATTTCCTCAGACACCATTTCAAAAGCTGTGCTTTCTTAGTAAAGACATGTGTTCTGGATACATATTTTGACTGGGCAACTGCTTTCAGTCAAAATATACTAATTGTATTAAACAGGCCAGGAGTGGGTGTTTCCAGAACGCATTTCAGAGAGTTACTATGAACAACTTCCCTACCTCAGATGGAGGGATCTTTTTGCCCACTCACTGCATTCGGCCACTAGATTCTGAGTATGAGGGCTTACTTTCCCTTCAAATAACATTTCCTCCACCTCCCAGAATAACTGCTGGACTTTCTCTGCGTTCGCCTTGTCAAACTCCTAAAACAGAAATGCACATTTAGTTACAAGACTAAAAGTTGTAGAAAGACAGCCTTCACGATCATTAACACTTACAGATTTAAAGTGCCCTTTATATAGGAAGAAATATGATGTGATAACAAGAATGTGGACTTTGCAGTCAGACATACCAGTGGCCCAATTTTTACTCTTCTGAGAAATTACATCCCACTGGGAGACTCAGCTTCTGTAACTGTTAAATAGAGATCATTTCTACCACATGCGTTATGAGACTTATTCGAGATTTTAAGTAGATATAAATATAGGTAAAGGTACACATATTGACAGACATTGATATACTCACATGTACACATACCTATATATCCATATGTATACATGTACATATATGTACACAGACATAAGTCCCTCATATAGTGAGCATGACACACTTAAGCACAGCTGCAAAATACCAGCTAGTTTTTCTTCTGATGGTATCACTGAAAAGGAAAATGACTTTTATACAAAGGGCCATTTACCTTCTTTTAATGAAGAGCCCTGGCTATATTTTCTTTTAGGGGAATGTGAACCTAAAATCTAATCCACAACTCAGAGCAATAAAGTGCACACTCATTTTGACATACCTGATCCAAGATGGTCAAACCGGATTGATTTTCATAGAATGATACTCAGTAATTTTTTTTGTTTTGCATCTTCTCTTAAATTGATAATAAACCAGATTCCCAGACAACAGGGGAATTGAATGATCTCTTTTAAAATGCAAATCAGGTAAAAACTAAGAATTTTTGCCTCTCGGCAGGCAACCAGGTGGCTGAGGAGAGTAAAAGGGCTTACTTTCAATTCCCTCTCTTTTGGCTTTTGTTGCTTTTTGCAAATATGACCTATCAAAAAAGTAAGTTAAAGTTTTTAAATGAAAAGCAATTGTAGGGCCTTAAGTCATTTCAGTTCTATAAATGAAAGTCACAAGACTCTCCACAGAATTACGTAAAAACGTGTACTGAAAGAATCGCAGGATTGGGACGGTATGAAGCGATGGTCCTCAGCCTTCTTCCCACCTGCAGACGCTGGAGTGAGGGTGCGGACTGTTTATCACAGGTGAGCCAGGCCCGCCCTGTTGGAAAAGGCCTGAATGGTTTGGAGCTGATGCCTTCCAGGGTCCCTCCCACTGCTGTGAGAAGCCCAGCTACCACACAGCCCCCATCCGAGGAAGTGGACCCACGGGTGCCTTCCAAATGGCCAACTGCTTTCAAGACAGCAAAGGAAACAGCACACACACCAAAAAAGAGCTGGAGTCAGAGCATCCAAGGTAATGTAGTCGACTTCCTTGCATGGCCACGTGGGCTTCACAAAGGGCTGGGTCCCTGTTCTCAGCGGCACTTGAGGGAATAGAGACAGGCTGGCAGAGTGCCCAACAAAGCCTGAGCTGGAGACTCTGGTCCACACAGCTAAGAATCCCACTCCCGCAGAGAACAAAAATAGCGTTCAAGTTACCAGCTTCTGCTAGGGTGAGAGGTGAAAGTAAAAGATCTGATTTAGAATATTGGGGGGAAACTCCCCTAAATCACGGTGATTTTGTACAATTTTTACTTCTCCACGTTTTTTCTGGTATTTAAGTTGCTCATTGTCAAAGTCTGTCCTGAATTTCCAGTCTCGGATAGGACAGAAGTGATCATATACAACATACGGAGGGGGAGGGGTTGGGAAGTGGGGGAAAAACCAAAAGTATCAACAGCTATGACTCTGGGTTATGAGATTGAGTGATTTTTATTTTTCCTTATCTTTTCTATATTTTTAAATTTTTCCATGATGTGACATGTAAACACGCTCATAGGGATGTATGTGTACGTGTCCAATAAGTAATGCTTTCAAAAGTGGTAAAAAGATGATTTAAAAGTAAGAAAGCAATTCATTACAAATTGTAATCACGGAATTATACAAAAGATGCTGAGACATACGTCATCTCTCCAAGAGTAAATGGAGCTCCTCTCAGTTGATAAGCCAGTGGTAGAACTCTGTGTCCCAGACCGAGACCAAGAGTTGTGGGTCCCTGCAGGCGTGGTGCTGCCACTGGATGTAAATGATGACCCAGGTTCACTGCAGAGACAAACATAAGCCCATAAAGACCATTTCCTGGGAAGAGATTAAACTGGAAGTGGTTTTACTTCTTAGAGCCGATTTTAAAACTGTTTTTTTTAAAAAAAAAAAAGATTTTATTTATTTATTTGACAGAGAGAGAGAGAGCGAAAGCGGGAACACAAGCAGGGGGAGTGGGAGAGGGAGAAGCAGGCTCCCGCCGAGCAGGACCCTGGGATCATGACCTGAGCTGAAGGCAGATGCTTAACCGACTGAGCCACCCAGGCGCCCTTAAAACTGATTTTAAAACATTCGTGCAGTGTAACATTTCATTACACTAAACATGAAACTTTTTTTTTTTTTTTTTACTCTTAGAAATGCAATCACTGATACCGCTTCCTATATTCATTATGGGCATGTTTTGATTTTGCAATCAGAAGCATTGCAGCGCGTTCATTCTTACCAGGTATATTTATCAATGGCTTTCTGCACATTGCTTGTAAAATGTGTAGGTAAAGGATCTTTGCTTTTCACAGCCAAACTTTGCTTCCCAGATCCTTCTGATAGTCCTCTTCTGAAAAATAAAGTAAAATATGAAAAGTATCTCTAATGTAATAATTTTATTCATGAAAACTTTTAAAATGTCCTTCTGCATAAAGTTGCTCCTCTCCTCTTGCCATGCCCCCCAAAACACACATGTGCGCATGCACACACACACACACCACATATCCTCAAGAAACTGAGGCATGGGACCTTACCATTCTTATTTTTCTTAGAACAAGTTTGCCATGAACCTACATGCCCCTTTATGTAAAACGGAAAACAACAACAACAACTTTTCTATGACTTGGCCAGACTCGTAAAAGTTGCCCAAAACTCTGGGCAGACACAGCCTCGCTCCGAGGCAAATGCAACATGAGCTGGACTTCAGGTCCCACTTGTCCTTTGACCAGTGTCCAGTGCCCTTGTGATTACAAAAGCAACTAGCCTTCCAGGAGAAAAAAAATCAATAATTCCATATTAATTCTGAAATATATTAAATTCTCTTTAGTCACCAAACACATGAATGAATCAAAAAAATGACTGAAACACACAAACAATAACTCATTTTAATTTTGCACCATTGTTTGGTTTGTAGCCTGATGTGTAGAGAGTTTTAAAATATTAAAATTAATGGAAAACTAACACAGAAGAAATCTCTAAACTTTAAATAAGGTACTAAGCCTGACTGGTGTATGAAAGTTAGTGTTAATCATTAAAATGCCCTTTCAGTGAACCTCTTAAAACATTTACTTCCCTCTTAGTCAAAGTAGCTTCCTAACGTTTAATAGTAAACACCTTGTATTCTTTTACAGAAATAATATTTTCCCATACAAATTACTCATATCTTGTATTAACTGAAGATATGACAGTGATTTGGAAAAAGAAGTCAACTTTCAATATTTCTAACAATGATACCACAGTAACATTCATTAAAAAAAAGTTTGCTGTCATCAATTAAAATGGTGCCTAATTTACAACATTTGTATTTCTGAATGTAAATGGAGTTTTTAAAAAAGATTTTATGTATTTATTTGAGAGAGAAAGAATGAGAGAGAGAGAGAGAAAGCATGAGAGGGGAGAGGGTCAGAGAGAGAAGGAGACTCCCTGCTGAGCGGGAGCCCAATGCGACTCCTGGCATTCCAGAATCATGATCTGAGCCTAAGGCAGTTGCTTAAGCAACTGAGCCACCCAGGCGCCCTGAATGTAAATGGAGTTTTAAAAAATATTAATACAGGGAATAAATTCTGCCCTTAGTTATGTACCTACAGTACTCTACAACAAATGGAATTTGAAAAACAAGTTCATTACTACAGAGGTTAGCAAGAGCCTCTGCCTTCCATACATATGTCTTATATGAGAAGAATAGAATTGTAAAATTTTTGCCCTCCTTATTGCTCATATGTCCTAAGTACAATCAAGCGGTTCTGAGGATAAAGGTGCTAAGAGAAAAGAATACAGGACAAGCTTTTATGCTAATAAACTGCTTTACCTTTTGCCTTGTTCAGTTGCTTCAAAACCATCAATTATTTATCATTTCCATGTGACTCAATAACTCTTTAAATAAACATAAAAATACTTATGATGAAAAAAGAGACATTCAACTAAAATTTACATCAAAAAGAGCTGCTTTGAGCTTTAAGAAATATATGCTAACATGTGAGTTAATCTGCTTCTTGCTGAGAGATAATTTTAAACCTCGGGGTGGTGAATTAAAATAAAATACGTTCTTTCATAATAATCTGTATAAGAGGGGCACCTGGGTGGCTCAGTCAGTTAAACCTTCGGCTCAGGTCATGATCCCGGGTTCCGGGGATCGAGTTCAGCATCCGGCTCCCTACTCCGCGGGGAGCCCGCTTCTCCCTCTCCCTCTGCCTACTGCTCTGCCTCCTTGTGTGCGCTCTCTCTCTCACTGTCAAATAAATAAATAAAATCTTAAAAAAATAATAATCTGTATAAGAATAACAAGGGTAGATTAGAATCCTGCTCTGCCCCTGATAGGCTGTGCACTCTAAGCAAGTTGCTTCTCTTCTCCTGGTACCAATACACGCATCTGTAAAACAGTGACAATACCGTACACGTTTTCCTACAGTTGTTGTGAGACCTAACTTAAAGTATGTGAAGTGTTTTCATAAATCAGTGCTCGGTCAGTCAGGCTGCTCTTGCTGACTGTTATCGTTATCATGAGCCACTCGATAAAAACACTGAGCTGTTTCTTTGTACCTCCCGCAGCATTTCGTATTATATAGATCTCTTTCCGGCCCTCAGCTTTTTATTGGGATGATTTTGACACTTTATTTATTTTTTTTTATCAGCAGCACCTAAAAGAATGCCTGTCACATAGAGATGCTCCATGTTCACTGAAAGAATCAATAGTAAAGATTAAATTCGTGAGCCAAACAAAGAACATGTTTTTACTCTGTAAATTCATGCTTACTACAAGAGGTTACATTGTGACCAGACACAAACATACTCTTCCAGTTCAAGACATTTCTGGAGATTTGTTTATCCTTTATAAAGACAGAAAATTCACAGCTCTTGGAGTAACTCACATCTATCTCCAAAAGTGACTTTTACAACTGAATGGTTGGATGAAATTGTTTCTTGCTTTCGGCTCTTCCTCTGCCTTTTGTGAGACTGGAAAACAAAATTCACTAAGCAGACACATGCCTGTTTGTTTTGTTTCCAATGAACAATCATCTCTTCCTCCAGAAAATTCACCTTTTTTTGGGAGGGGTGGAGAGGAGGGAGTCTTTCCAACCTAAGAAAATGATTTACAGAATGAAAGAACTACTTCCTCTCTTCATATAACACCATAGCCTTTCGCAGATGGCATTACTACTTACTTCAAAGTAGAGCTGATGACAGATCTTCAAGATGCAGGGATGGGGTGGGGGGGTGCAGGGGGAGGAATTACTGTAAAATGGATGCCCTCAACCACCATCTACTTCCATACTATTTCTCTAACTTTTTTCTCCCCTGCTCTTCCTGTCTCACCTACTCAAAAGTCTCTCTATTTCCGTGGAACTTCTTGAACTTGAGTGTTTATTTGACCACAGAGTTCAGAGGAATTCTGAAGAGGAACTTGAGCCTATTAATGCAATGACTACCCAATATCACCAAGAAGATAGGGATGGAGCTGCTCCCTGGACCCAGGCCATCTGCATGTCTCTCCAGGGACCCCAAATTACTGACATTGTTAACCAAAAACAGAAGCTTTACAATTTGCCTTTTGTTTTTTCTTTTTATGTTTTGCTTTGAATCTTTGATTTCTCTCCCCTAACCATTGTACTGTGACTTCATGCATAACATTGAACATTTTTAATTCCCTGTGAACTATCAATTCCTACATAAATGATGCAGTCTAAAAAAGTATACAGGGTTTACAGGATGTGTCCTATAAATATGTTAAAACTTGAAGGTGGTGGAATGTCTATTAAGCTTTTATTACATTATACATAGACATATAAGTTTTACACTAGTTCCTGTCTATACTGCTTAAATTTTAGAGATGTTAAAAAACTGCTAATGGGTACATTTAAGGCTGTCCATTTGGAAACAGGATATGGGTTTTAGGGCAGACTGAAGTGCACCCACTGAACTATATGGCCCTAATCTGTCAGTGCGTCAAAGTGAAGGCTGAGTCCCAATCTCTAGGAGTCACTCATTTCCAGTGTCAAGGTAATGACTCTAGGATCTATTTTTACTTTTTAAAACTTAACTCTTGATAGCCCACAAACCTCTGCCACTTTGCCTTGTAGACAGTATTAAACAGTGATCGAGGCTTCCAAAATTTTGTATTTCTGCTTAAAAAGGATTGCCTGAAATGAAGACTTGTATTCTGCATGGGTTGAAATGCAGGATGGTTTTCTGGGTGGACTGGCTCTCACGAAGCCCCTCCTCCCATGAAAAACACTCAGCGCCGCCCTGACTTAAGACAAGCACATCCTAGGAGCAACTGCTGCTCTCGGGGCTGAGGGAGAATCTGTCATCTCGGACGCGACGGATGCTTCTCAGTGCAAGTGAGCAACTTCGCTTGGGGAAGCGGGATGATGTCAGCACGAGAGATTTCATGAATCGATGCGGGGAAACAGACCAGATGAATTCCAGCTTTCCAGCCAGGGGGGAAAAAAATCACACACATGGCACAAAAACATGACACGACAGAAAGTTCATCCGACCTCCCCCGCCAGATCAAGACTTACCCAATCACAATCAGCCCCAGGCCTGGGCTCGCGTCCCCGGGTCTGGGCCCCGCGCCCCGAGGCCTGGGCGCCTCCGGGCGCTGACGCCCCGCGCGAGCCCCCTGCAGGCGGCGGGCGGCCGTGCGCCCCCGCGCCCCCGGGGCCTCGGCTCCCCGCCCGCCCAGCCCTGCGCCCCCGGCCCGCTAGCCCTGCACGGGCAGTCGCGTCGCTCCCGGGAAGCTCGAGTCTGGGGCGGCGCGGCCAGGGGCGCTCCGGGCCGGTCTGCGCGGCCCATAGGCGCGGCTGCTCGCGGGGCGCCCCGACTGCCTTCCCCTCCAGGTCCCCCGGCCCCGCACCGGCCAAATTCCGGCGCGGCGGGGCGACGCCTCCCGTCCCCTCGGCGCACGCCCTTCCCTCCTCCTCCCCGGCCGCAGCGCCCTTGGCGGAGGTCGGCCTGGGCCAGGCGCCGGGTCTCCAACGCTCCCCGCCCCACCCGCCACCTCCCTGCCCCGCGTCCGCCTCCCGCGTTCCCAGGAACCTAACCTTGGAGAAGTCCTGCTGTCAGAGGCCGGATTTCATAATCCGGTGACCTGAGCTTTGGCCGCCAGCCATTCGGCCTCGTGGCACCCGCCCTGCCGCCCTCCCTGCGCCTCCAGTGCGCACCTTCTGGCCTTCTCACCCCTCCCCAGGGCCTGCCTGGGCAGGAGGCTCTGTCCGGACAGGTGTTTGCTATCCTTAATTCTCTCTCTCTCTCTCTTTTTTTTTAAGATTTTATTTATTTATTTGACAGAGAGAGAACACAAGTAGGCAGAGTGGCAGGCAGAGGGACAGGGAGAAGCAGGCTCTCCGCCGAGCAGGGAGCCAGACCTGGGGCTCGATCCCAAGACCCCAGGATCGTGACCTGAGCCGAAGGCAGCCACTTAACCGACTGAGCCACCCAGGCGCCTCTATCCTTAATTCTTTTAAGTAGACCTTTAACTAACAGGAGAAAGACCGAGAACTACAGAAAGATTTCACCTGTCCACCTCCTCCCATCAAAGGATTCCTAGTTGGGCAGGGGTGCGGTGGGGAGGGTAGGCAGAAGGGAAGTTTAAAAAAATATTGAAGTCTCAGACCTAGTAAATCCAAGATGCTCAGCTTCCTGAATTTACAGAGGTACAGCATGCCTCTTCCATTTATTAGTGAAAAATCTGGTTTATTTATTTTTAATCTGACTTTCAAGGAACAACCCTGAGAGGACAATAAGAAACCACTACCAACAACGAAACAATCCCTTTCTGGAAATACTGGAATCCTCACCACATTTACCACCACAAATAATCAGTTTTGAAGTGGTAGATGGTTATAAATCCTAAACTTAATAAGATTTTAAATCGTGATCCACTACATCAAAAACTAATGATGTAATGTATGGTGATTAACATAACATAATAAAAAAAATCGTGATCCACACATATGTGTATATATGTGGGGAGCGAGTGTGCAGGTGTGTGTCTATCAGGAAAACTGATGGTGTCCAAAGTAAACACATACCCACTAATACTATTGATATGTTAAGGGAGACTTGACAGAGAAACAAAAGAAAGAAGAATATTATGATCCAAATACATGCTGGCTGCTTTATATGTATGTTGTTTTGTTTAATTTTTTTTTAACACCCATGCTAGGTAGATACTATCATCCAATTTTACTGATGAAAATACTGAAGACAGAGACCTTAAGTAAAAATGTTCCAGGTCACTCAACTAGGATGTGGCGTGTGTGTGTGTGTCCCAGGTATCTACTATTGCACAATAAACTACCCCATATTTAGTGGATTAAAAGAAGTCATTTTGTTATGCTCACAAACCACAGCAGTCAGGAATTCTGGCAAGACTTGGCTGGGTGATTTGTCTGTTCCACGTGGCATGTGGCTCCGTGGCATTGCTCAACTGGCCTCTGGGCTGGGCTGGAGATTTCAATAAGGCTTCACCCACATCGTATCTAGCACTTTGGGGTGGAGGGATGGCTGGAAGGCTGGGCACAGCTGGGCCCTTCTCTCAGGTAGTCTCGGGACCTCCCTGGGTAAACTCTCCAGCAGGACAGTCAGAACTCCCACATGGCAACTCAGGGCTCTAAGAAACCAAGGCAGGGGCTGTCCGCTCCATTAAAGGCGGGCTCTGAATGGGCATAGTGTCACTTACATTGTACTCCATTATCAAAACATTCGCAGGTTCAAAGCGTTGGAAAATAGAACCCATCTCTCAGTGGGAAGTGTGTCAAAGCACATTTTTACTCTATATCCACTTTCTCTCCAGACATTATTTACACTCCCTCCCCCACTTGCACAATACACTCAGGCCACTCAAAATTCCCTAAAATTTGATCATTTCAATCATGTCCAAGTGAGGATGAGGAGGCTCCTCCTTGGGGGCGTTTCCTCTGGATCTGAAGACCTGTGAACTAAAGAGACAAGCCAGAGGCCTCCTGCATGCACACGAACAATGGAGAGACAGAGACTGAAGAACCAGAGCCAGCACTGGTGTCCAGGGGAAGGGCGGTGGGAGACACAGCGGTCACTGGTCCACGGCTATTGGAATCCAAGCAGGCTCCTGTTTCCAATTTCCTCATTAGGACCCACTTCTGCTCCCTGGCTTCCTCCGAGTTCTTCGCTCTGCCTTCTGGGCTCTTGCTTCCACCCTCTGAGTTATCCTCATAAGGAAGAAATGGCCCAGGTTTGCAACTGAGTAGGCCCTCAGCCTGCTTCCTCACAGTCACTTCTAGTCCAAGCTGGTCATGCTTGTACTCCTCCTCTAATATAATCCCCTCACATAACTTGTGTGCTTTCCTTTGAATTTCTTCAGAGTTCACTCCATTAGCCATAAGCCACTCTGACTTTTCTTTCTGGGACAGGTCATTGGGGCACCTTGGAGGCTGCCATGGGACAAGGCTCTTACACCCCTAAATCTCCCTGAGGTTTTTAGTTGGCCAAACCTTTGGTTTCACCTTTACCGCTGCCCCAGATCTCATCTGTGCATGGAGTTCATTTCTTAATTGTGCTCAGAGAGCCTGTGAGGTTGAAACAGCTTACTTTCCAAACCCAACATGTGCTGGCTCTTATATTTCCTATGAAATCTGCTCAAAAATTGGACAGCTCCTTATTTAGTGCATATCTCTCCTCTCTCAAATTTCAAAACCCAAAGCAACATTGATTTAGAGACAAAAGTCACAGGATCTTCCCAATGGATTGGTCTAGAGAGCAGTGTGTTCCAGTAGAAAAATAATGTGAGCCACACACATATTTTTAAATTTTCTTGTATCCACATTCATCAAGTTAAAATAAACAGTTGAAATTAATTTTAATAATATTTTTATTTAATCCAATAGATCTAAAATATTATCATTTCAACATGTAATCAATATAAAATTATTGGGATATTTTAAATACTTTTGGGGGGATACTGTCTTTGAAATCCAGTGTGTATTTTATACTTACAGCCTACCTCAATTAGGACTAGCCACATTTCAAGTGCTCATTCACTACATGTGGTGAGTGGCTTCTATACTGGACAGGAGCCCAAAAGAATAAATCCCCTGACTTTTATCTTTAATTTGGCTTAAACAGTTTAAGACTCCATCATTCTTAGCCAAGCCTGAAATTGTGAAATATTTATATACACAAGATATATATATATGTATATATGTATATATACATACACATATACATATATATGAGAATACATATGTATTCTCTTCTAAATACACACATATTCTATGTAGTTGTCATAAACATCATCAATACACAATTAGAGGCTTAACTGCATTATCAGAACTGAAAGTTACTGATCCTGTCAGTTTATCCTTAAAGACACATTGAAATTTATATAGGCAGAAAAAAATTCATTTAAAAAAAAAGAATTAAAAATATTCTACATTTGAATATGGTTTATAAAAGAAAAACATTTTTCTCAATGTTATTTGTACTTAGTGCATACAATTTTCGTCCTTTATTGATTACTTAAACCATAGTTGAGAACTGAAAGTAAATAGCTATTTCCACATTCTTGTTTGAGTGTTTTACATTCTAGTGGGGGCTGGGAGCTTGGGATCAATAATCACAGTAATTAAATAGGAGGCCTCAATTCCTAAAATAAGGATATCAGAATCTGCCTCAGCCTATTTTGGAGAATTCATTAGGATGAAATGAAATTGTACATGTGATCACCCTCTGAAAATCTATTAGTAATTTAAAGATATATCAATATATCAATATCAATAGATAAAGATATATCAATAAAGATATATCAATCAAGCAACATTTAAATTGTCTAAAAATTGACTTGATTTGAGGGAGTCCTGAGCTGGTAATAATTCTCTGAGCATAAGTTGTCAAAAAGAAGTCTAATATTATTCTCTTGCTTGTAGAGTTGTATGAATTAGAGATGATTTTTGGAAAGTGCATGTAGATGCATAAAACATTGTGACTTAAATTATTCCCCCTTTCAGCTCTCCAAACATTGAGTCACTTCCAGTGAGAGTTTAAAAAGAAAACTGAATGGAGAGTTCACTTGTGTTCATTTTATTCTTATATATTGCAATATATATATCTTATATTCTTGCAATATACAAAGGTTGCATATAGACTTTTATATTTATCCAGTACAGGCAGCCTTGCCTTTGCACAGGTATCATGTAAATGGAAATTGTTCATATCAAAACTGTGTCCTTGCTTTGCAAATATACACATATAGACACACATGTTATTTTCTTTCTCCACCACATTGCTGTCCCCAGTAGCGATGAGCATACCCAGCACCTAGATCTTGGTTTCTAGTACCATTCTCCAATAGGAGGAACTAGGGTTCCTTGGAGAAAGATGATTCCAGGGCTGGGGCAGGGAAAATATAAAAATGTACCTGGAGCATTCATAGTGCCAGAAAATAAAGAAGTACTCAAAACCCTACAAAAGAGTGGGGGCATGTCAGAGAGACTCGGGAACCAACCTGAAAGAGCCCTGAATGGCTAAAGCTATAACAATTTGAGTAACAAAATAAATAATGTGGTATTGAATTACAGTCCAAAGAGCAAAATAAATATCTATGAGTGCATACTGATATAAATGAATGAATGAACCAAATAAATAAATGGAGGGAAAGAGGTGAATAGAGGTGAATCTCCTACAGAAGAATTATAAATGAATCATGTAATTGCTCCTTTCAGGAGATGGAGCTTAACACCTCTTACCCTCAACCTTGACTGTGGGCTTGATTCCAAAAAGTAGAGTACACAAAGGGGGCAAGACAGATTTACAGCAGAAACATCTGACAAGCACTCCCTCAGCCAGGGGATCAAGTTCAGCATCATTAGTGATGCGTTACGAGGATAGCATGTCCTTACGAAGATAGGAAGATAATGTCACTTCATCTCTGTGGTCTTCCTCCCAGAAACCCATAATCGCAGCCTAGTCATGATAAAAACGTAAGACAAATTCTAATTGAGAAACATTCTACGAAATACCGTACTCTTCAAATTCTCAAGGTCATCAAAACAAGGAAAGTCTGAGAAACTTTCTCAAACCAGGGAATACTAAGGAGATAGATGATTGAATGTAATATGGTATCCTGGATAGGATCTTGGAACAGAAGAAGGACATTGGGGAAAAACTGGTTGTAATGGCTCACTTTAAACCAGTGGACTTCGAATAAAGCAGATTATCCTCCATAATGTGGGTGGGCCTCATCCAATCAGTTGAAGCCCTTAAGAGAACAAAGACTGGCTTTTCTTAAGCAAGAAGGAATTCTGCAACCAGACTGCCTTCAGACTCAAACTATAACTCTTCCCTGGGTCTCCAATCTGCCAACCTATCCTGCAGATTTTAGACTTAGTAAGCCCCCACCATCATGTGAGCCAATTCCTTAAAATAAATCTCTCTCTCTCTCTCAAAACACATCTTTTTATGTAAATCTATAAATATAGATGCAGGTGTAGACATAAAGATGCATCCTATTCTGTTTTCCTGGAGAATCTTGGCTAAATATACTGGTGAAATTGGAATGAAATGCGAATTTTAGTTAATAATAATACATCAATGTTGGTTCATTATTTGTAACAAATGTACCATTATAGTATAAGATATTAATAACAGGGAGCAACCTTTCTGTACATTTAAAACTGTTCTGAAATAAAGTCTATTTAAAAAATGTTTGTGGTAAACTCTTCTACACATTTAAATATATTTTACAAGTTAGTAACTACTTTCCAACAAGACCAATAAAACAATATTATGTTTTATTATTTTAATGTGAACAGTATAATAATCTTATAATGTGTTAGGTAAACTGTGAAGTCCATAGCTTATAGAAAATTATAGAAAAATGTAGAATTTATATGTATATATATATATATATATATACTTTTTTTTTTTTTGAGAGAGAAAGAGAGAGTGGAGGGTGGGGAGGGGCAGAGGGAGAGGGAGAGAGAGAATCTTAGGCAGGCTCCATGCTGGGCAATGTGGAGCTCATTCTCACAACCCTGAGATCATGATCTGAGCTGAAATCAAGAGTTGGACACTCAACAAACTGAGCCACCCAGGCATCCCTAGAATTAATATAATTTAACCTAAAAATGAAAAAAATTTACCTAGATAGTAAAATTTATAAGGACATTATTTTTAAAGAATTATAATAAACTATAATAAGTAATATCTGATATTAAGTAACAACAGAAATTTGCTTTATATGAATTTTTTTCTAGGAACAGCCTATGGGATGCAAAATACAACTACATTATTTGACTCCTTTGGGATTGAAATGTTTGCATGTAATCCTACTAGAGCGCCACTAGATGTCAATCTTTCTCATCTGTCAACACGGAAGAACATGCCCAGGTGGGTTTTAATACCATGTATGTCTTTTTGCAAGATTTAGGATTTAGTGAATTTTCTTTCCAGTGCAGATATGGAATCCTGTTTGCATTAAAAATCACTATTGCAGTGAACAATATCTAGTATGCACAGCTGACAGAAAGTATCAAGTTACTAACATTGTCTGTGGATGGAGTGCTAACACTTTGGTAGACAAATAGGCTCGGGGACCTACATAACTTACTGCTAAACCTAACAACACCCTGGTGGGTGGCTACTTTTAGGTACAGAAAAGAAAACTGAGGGTGAGCAATGTTAGTAAATTATCGAGGACAAACAGTTTTATCCAGATCTGTCTAGTCTGAGTTCAAAAGTTTGCCATTTCTAAGATTCATCTCTGATCTAATTTGCAGATTTCTGCTGAAGCTCCTTCTCTCATAAAGATGGCCTATGGACATCTCTTATGGATATACCAAATATGTTCTATAATAATATTCGATAACATTTCTTGGAGACTAATCACATCCCCGTCCCTGCTTTAAAGCACTTGCTACAAGTCAGTGCATTTAAGTTTCATAATTAATTCTTTGAAGAGGAAATACTTTTAGTACCATTCTGCAGACGGGTAAACTGAAGCACAAAGAAGTCAATGACATGACAAAGCCAACAGTCTAACAAGTTATTGAAGATAAAGCTTATTCAACGCCATACTTCAGTCTTTTATGCATGGCATACACCTCACAAGCCCTCTACAAAAGATCTGGAGAAGCTCAAGCACACTATATTTAATAAAGCACATGGAAAAGTTTTTAAATTTAGAGGAATGTTGTATCTGAAAAGCGTGACAGAGGGAAAAATTATTAGACTTTTAATATGAAGACTATAAAAAACTTAGAAAGTCCTAAGTAATCTATGAGGTTAACAGGTTATATATAATTACAGAAAGATAGAGAATTTGTATTTTATTCAAAACAAAACACCTAAATTGGTTATTTAGAAGTCCAATAATTTCTAAATTAGTGCTGCAATCTATTAAGGACAATAATTTTTAGGTAAGATCATATGAAATTGCCAGTCATGTACTGTTTGAACCAGAAAACCAGAAATTTATGTGTCAAACTAATACACTGGATAAATGGATTAAATAACAACCTGTAATCAGTATTTTGTCTTACTTTTAAGCATTAACTTTACTGTACTATTATAGTAGAAAGTGATAGAGGAAACAACAATCTGAAAAATTTTTTATAAATATTTTTATAAAGAATTCATCAGATTTTCAAACTGAAAAAAACTACCTACGTATATTCTATGAAGAGTTTAATTTCCCCCACTGCAGCATCAATATAGTCAAATTTTTCAAAAAAAGTGTGTTTTAATGTTTAATTTCACTAATCCTTTTTTTTAAAAGATTTTATTTATTTATTTGAGAAAGAGAGAGTGAGAGAGAGCACGAGAGGGGAGGGGGTCAGAGGGAGAAGCAGATTCCCCGCTGAGCAGGGAGCCCAAAGTGGGACTCGATCCTGGAACTCCGGGATCATGACCTGAGCTGAAGGCAGTCGCTTAACCAACTGAACCACCCAGGCACCCCAATTTCACTCATTCTTTTAATTAGTAGAGCAGAAAATGAAGACTTGGTAATAATTGCTAGATCATTATTATAAGTTTCAGTTCCATTTGATGTCATTAAAATATCAAATTACAGTTGATCCTCATTATTCATGGATTTCGTATTTATGAATTCACCTACTTGCTAAAATTTATTTGTAATTCCAAAATTAATACTCAGGGTGCTTTCATGCTTATTCACAGACATGCGTAGAGCAACAAAAAACCTGAATTGCCTGAATTGCATGTTCTCAGCTGAGGTGGAACAGGGCAGCACTTTACCTTCTTATTTTTGCTCCAATACTATCAAGTATTATTTCTGTAGTCTGTTTAATGCCATGTTTGTGGGGTTTTTTTTGCATTTTTGTATTTTTAGTTTGTGATTTTGCTGTCAACATTTGTGGGATACTGCAAAAACAGTGCTTAAAAGGAAATTATAGCATTGAATGCATATATTAGGAAAGAAGATTTAAAATCAATCTTCTAAGCTCCCACCATAGGAAACTAGAAAAGGAAGAGCAAATGGAATCCAAAGTAAACAGAAGAAAAGAGATAATAAGAATTAGAGCAGAAATAAAAAATTGGAAACAGGAAATTTAATGGAGAAAAATCAATGAAATCAAAAGATGGTTCTTTGAAAAGCTTAATAAAAATCAATAAGCCTCTAGCCAGAAAAAAAGAGAGAAAGAGAGAGACAGAGAGAGGAGGACACAAATTACTGAAATCAGAAATGAAGGAGGGAATATCACTACAAAAACCATGGACATTAAAAGTTTAATAAAGGAATACTCTGAGCAACTCAGTACTCACAAACTCAATAACCAAGATGGAACAGACCAATTCCTTAAAAGACACAATCTGCCAAAACTCATACAAAAACAAATGGACAATCTGAATAGGCCACTTAAATCTATTAAATAAATTAAATCAATAATTAAAAACATTCCAAAACAGAAAGCACCAGGCCCAAGTAAGTTCACTGGTGAATTCTACCAAACATTGAAGGAAGAAATTATACCGATTCTCTAAATCTCTTTCAGAGGATAAAAGCAGAGGAAATACTTCCTAACTCATTCTATGTGGACAGCATCACGATAATACCAAAACCAGACAGACATCACAAAAAAACTACAGATCAATATCTCCCATGAAGATAAATGCAAAAATCCTCAACAAATTACTAGTAAATTGAATCCAACAATGTATAAAAAGAATTATATACGATCACCAAGTAGGATTTATTGCAGGTATGCAAGGCTGGTTTACCATACAAAAATCAATTAATGTAATCAATCATATCAACAGGCTAAAGAAAAATAACATGATTATATCAATAGATGCATAAAATGCATTTGATAAAATCCAATGTCCATACATGAAAAAAACTCTCAGTAAAGTGGATAGGGGGGAATTTTTTCAAATTGATAAAGACATCTACAAAAAGCCTACAGCTAACATCTTACTCAATGATAAGAAACTAGAAGCTTTCCCACTAAGGTCAGGAATAGGTCAGGATGTCCTCTTTCACCACTCACTTTCCAACATGGTGCTGGAAGTCCTACCAAATTCAGTAAGACACAAAAATGAAAGAAAATGTATATTGACTTGAAAGAAAGAAAACTATCTTTGATCACAGACTATCTAATTGTCTTGTAGAAAATCCAAAAGAATTGGGGGAAAAAAAACACAAAAAACCTCCTGGAACTAATAAGTGATTATAGCAAAGTTGCAGGATCCAAGATTAATATAAAAAAGTGAATTGCTTTCCTATATATCAGCAATGAACAAGTGAAAATTAAAATTAAAAATACACTATTTACATTTGCACACCCCCAAAATGAATTATTTAGATATACAACTAACAAAATACGTACAAAATCTATATAAGGAAAACTACAGAATTCTGATGAAAGAAATCAAGGGAGAACTAAATCAATAGAGAAATATTACATGATCATGATAGGAGGACTCAATATTGTCAAGGTATTAGTTCTTCCCAAATCAATCTCAGATTTAATGCAATTGCAATCAAAATCCCAGCAAGTTATTTTGTGGATATCAACAAACTGATATCTAGAATTGATTTTAAAGTTTATATGGAGACACAGAAGCCCCAGAAAAACCAACACAATATTGAAGGAGAAGAACTAAGTTAAGGAACTGATGCTACCTGACTTCAAGACTTACTATAAAGCTACCATAATCAAGGTTGGTATTGGTAAAAGAGTACACAATAGATCAGTGGAACAGAGTAGAGAGCCCAGAGATCTATGAATGCAAATATATTCAGCTAATCATGGACAAAAAAATGAAGACAATACAATGGAGCAAAGACAATCTCTTCAACAAATGGTGCTAAAATAACTGGATATCCACACGTGAAAAAGTCAATCTAGACAGACCTTAAACCTTCTCCAAAAATTAACCTGAAATGGGTCATAAACCTACATGTAAAACAAACAAAGAACTATAAAACTCCTAGAAGATAACATAGAAGAAAATCTGGATGAGTTAAGGTTTGGCAATGACCTTTTAGATACAACACCAAAGGCATGCCCCATGAAAGAAAGAATTGACAAGTGGGCCTTCATTAAAATAAAAAATTTCTATTATGTGAAGGACATTGTCAAGAGAATGAAAAGACAAGCCTGGGAAACCAGACTGGGAGAAAATATTTGCAAAAGACACATTTGATAAAGAACTATTATCCAAAATATAGAAAGAACTCTTAAAGACCAACAATAAGAAAACGAACAAACTGGTTTAAAAAAATGGGCCAAAGACCTTAACAGACACCCCACCAAAGATGTACAGATGGCAAACAAGCAAATGAAAAGATACTCCACATCATAGGTCATCAGGGAACTGCAAATTAAAAGAACAACGAGACACTACTACACATCAGTTGCAAGGGCCAAAATGCAGAACACCACCAAATGCTGGTAAGGAGTAGAGCAACAGGAGCTCTTTTATAGCTGGTGGGAATGGAAAATGGTACATCCATTTTGGAAGACAGTTCGGCAGTTTCTTACAAAACTAAACCTACTCTTTTTTTTTTTTTTAAGATTTTTATTTATTTATTTGAGAGAGAGAGAGAATGAGAGAGAGCACATGAGAGGGAGGAGGGTCAGAGGGAGAAGCAGACCCCCTGCCGAGCAGGGAGTCCGATGCGGGACTCGATCCAGGGACTCCAGGATCATGACCTGAGCCGAAGGCAGTCGCTTAACCAACTGAGCCACCCAGGTGCCCCTAAACCTACTCTTTTTTTTTAAATATTTTATTTATTTATTTGAGAGAGAGGAAGAGTGCGAGCGGGAAGGGGCAGAAGGATAGGGAGAAAGAATCTGAAGCAGACTCCGTGCTGAGCGCAGGTCCAGAAGCGGGGCTGCATCCCACGACCGGGAGATCATGACCTGAGCCGAAACCAGAAGTCCGATGCTCAACCCACTGAGCCACCCAGGTGCCCCCTAAACATATTCTCACAATACAACCCAGCAATCCCACTTACTGGTATTCACCCAAAGGAGTGAAAAATTATGTCTACACAATACCTGCACACAGATGTTTACAGCAGCTTTATTCATAATCGCCAAAACTAAGAGGCAACCAAGCGACCTACCTTCAGTAGGTGAATAGCTAAATAAACTGAAGTACTTCCAGACAATGAAATATTCAGCTCTAAAAAGAAATGAGCTATCAAGCTGTGAAAGGACAGAGAGGAAACTTAAATACACATTACTAAGTGAAAGAAGCAATCTGAAAAGGCTACATACTGTATAATTCCAAATATACGACATTCTGAAAATGGCAAAATATGGAGAAAGTAAAAAGATCAGTGTTCATCAAGGGTTAGGGAGAGGGAGGGATGAACAGAGCACAGAGAATTCTTAGGGCAGTGGAAATACTCTGTGTGGTATTTCAGTGGTAGATATATGTCATACATTTGTCCAAATTCATACAATATAAAACGTCAAGGCTGAACCCTAATGTAAACTATGGATTTGGAGTGATAATGATGTGTCCATGTAGGTTTATCATTCATAACAAATATCTAACTCTGGTGGGAGATGTTGATAATAGGGAAGGTTCTGCATGTGTCGGGCAGGGGGTATATGCAAAATATCTTTACTGTCATTCTGTTTTGCTGTGAACTTCAAACGGCTCAAAAAACAGTCTTTAAGGGGCGCCTGGGTGGCTCAGTCATTAAGCGTCTGCCTTCGGCTCAGGTCATGATCCCAGGGTCCTGGGATCGAGTCCCATATCGGGCTCCCTGCTCCGCGGGAAGCCTGCTTCTCTCTCTCCTACTCCCCCTGCTTGTGTTCCTGCTCTCACTATGTCTCTCTCTGTCAAATAAATAAATAAAATCTTAAAAAAAAAAAAAACAGTCTTTAAAAAATGCCAGTCTAAAAAGTTGCAAAAGTGAAAAATAAGAACCATAATTTCTCAATTTGAATCTCTGAGGTTGGGATGTGCATCACCAACAGCATCTTACAGTGGCCAGCAGAGCTGCAATCAGAAAGTCCTTGTCACAAACCATAAAAAAGATGAGCCTCCCATGTCACACTCATTAGGATGACTATTATCCAAAAGAATAAAACATAACATGTGTTGGTGAGGATGTGGAGGAATTGGAACCCTTGTATTATTGGTGGGCATGTAAAATGGTGCAGCTACTATGGAAAACAATCTGGTGGTTCCTTGCAAAATGAAACACAGAATTACTATATGATGCAGCAAATACCCCAAGGGTTAAAAGCAGAGACTCTGGCAGATACTTGTATACCATTATTCATAATAGCATTATTTGCACTGGCCAAAAGATGGAAATAACCCAAATATTCATCAACAAACATATGAACAGATAAACAGAATGTGGTCTATGCTTACAATTAAATATTCAGCCTTAAAAAAGGAGTGAAATTTTGATATCTGCTACAACATGGATGGACCTTAAAGACTTGTTCAGTGAAATAAGCCCAACACAAAAAGACAAATAGTATATGACTCCGCTTACATGAGATTTCTACAGTAATCAGTTTCATAGAGATAGAAAGTTGCAGGTGGTTGCCAGGGGCTGGGGGAACAGAGGAATGGGGAACTATTGTTTCGTTGCTACAGAGTTTCTATTTGGGATGATGAGAAAGTTATGAAGATGAATGGTTGCATACTACTGTGAATGCACTAAATGTCATTGAATTACACATTTAAAAATGGTGAAAATGAGGGGCACCTGGGTGGCTCAGTTGGTTAGGCGTCTGACTCTAGATTTTGGCTCGGGTCATGATCTCAGGGTTGTGAGATCAAGCCCCACATCAGGCTCTGTGCTGGGTGTGGAGCCTGCTTAGGATTCTCTCTCTCCCTCTCCCTCTGCTCACCCTGCCCCCAGCTCGAACTTGCTCTCTCTCTCTCAAAAAAAGTGGTTAAAATGGTATATTTTATGTTATACATATTTTACCACATTAAAAAAAAAATCACCCTCCAATTTGCATAATGCGTATTAGTGACTTGGAAGGAAATCTGGAGACAACACAGAAGCACTTATGTAAACTTTAACAACAAATGCCCTTAGGGAGGACATGGGAGCGGTATTGAATCAGTGTTTATTCACATTCCCTAAGCAGGGTCAGGTATAGGCTGGCTCTATGTTACCAACTGCAAAGCCAGCTTAAGAGCGCCCAGCACCAGGGGCGCCTGGGTGGCTCAGTTGGTTAAGCGTCTGCCTTCGCCTCAGGTCATGATCTCAGGGTCGTGGGATGGAGTCCCTGCATGGGGGAGCCTGCTTCTCTCTCTCCCTCTGCCTCTCCCCACTCCCCCCATCGTGCTTTCTCTCTCTCTTTCACTCACTCTGCTGTCTCTCTCCCTCTCAAATAAATAAATAAAATCTTAAAAAAAAAAAAAAGAAAAAGAGCCCAGCACCAATAGCTTTTTATATTTTACTGGATTCGTATTTAAAAAACTGTTTCATCTATGTTTTAATGGCATAGAAAATGCTGTGTGGAAAAACCAAGGCCTTGACAATGCTGAGTGGAAAACAAATTCAGAAGAGTGTCTTACAATCATTAACATCATAAATTCAATGAAGTTCAGTAATTCTTGATTTTGAAATAAGGTTTTTATCAATACAGATGGCTTAATTTGCTGAAATGGATAATACGTCTATAAAGTTTGCTCTTTGTTAAAAAGCAGCATGAACTGGAAAAGGATACTGTACCTGGGTAATTTGTCAAATAATTAATGTTACCAGGTCTCTGCTGTGGAAATACTCAGTTTATCTGTTTCTAAGTCTTTTTATTTCTAAAGATTTATTTATTTACTTGAGGCGGGGGGGAAGGGCAAAGGGAGAGAGAGAGAACCTCCAGCAGACTCTCTGCTGAGTGCAGAACCCAATGTGGGGTTCGATCTCAGGACCCCGAGACCACAACCTGAGCCGAAACCAAGAGTCGGACACTGACTGAGCCAACCAATGCTTCTTGGTTTAAAATTTACTTGGTCTGATATTATAAAAGCTACACCAGCTTTCTTTTTCATTAGAATTTACATGTACAAACATGCCATCCATACATTTATATTCAGTATTTCTGTATTCTTATATGTAAACTGTTTCTTTGGTAAACAATATAAAGTTGTTGCTTATAGCTAAATTCAGAGAGAATTAAATTTGCTTCTTATGGCAGACTGGGCTGGGGGCTCTAGCCATCCCAAATCACATTAATCCAATCAGTAATTAAGAAGATTTAAGTCTGGGTTTCAGTCTCTTTGGTGCTGGTCTCTTTCCAGTTCGCCCTAACTCCTGAGTGTTTTGTTGTTGTTGTTTATTGTCCAGTCTTCCTACTTGCACTCAGGTGGTGGTTGGTCTGACACAGTCTAGTCTGCTATTGCTGGAAGTAGAATTAAGGGAATTTTTGTAGCAAAATATTGTACAATGCGTCATATAAATCACCATTCATGTCCCAGGAAAGTCTTCAGCAAAATATACATTTTCCCCTAATGCTTTAATGAGGAAGAATTCATAAATGTTTTATGTGAAAACATGGTTGCATCCTGCTTCATGGTCAGCTTGAAACAAAAATAGAGGTTGCTAAACTTAAAGTGTCAGTATTAAACAAATGAGCAACTGAAGTGCATTAAATAATAAAAATAAACATTCTAATCCTAAACCGAATTTAATATTGACCTTGAATTCACAAAAATCATGAGCTCTGAAACATAACAGACATATTTCCAGTAAGCACAGCTCAACCATTGGCTATAATAAACTCAAAAACGCATTTTCCTCATTATAAGGAAAATGTATTGTGTGCTAAGGTGTTTCTCAAAGAGTTTCTTCGTTTGTTTTTGTTTTGTTTCGCTTTTGATAACATTTAGCCGAGTTACTCTTCAAGACAGAAAACTATTCTGAGTCCTCCCTCAGGGCATAATTTCTTCTTATCCCTGTATCATCTAAAATCATGGCCCTTGGGCGCCTGGGTGGCTCAGTTGGTTAAGCGACTGCCTTCGGCTCAGGTCATGATCCTGGAGTCCCGGGATCGAGTCCCATATGGGGCTCCCTGCTCAGCGGGGGGTCTGCTTCTCCCTCTGCCCTCTTCCCTCTCGTGCTCTCTGTCTCTCATTCTCTCTCTCTGAAATAAATAAATAAAATCTTTAAAAATAAATAAATAAAATAAAATAAAATAAAATCATGGCCCTTAACTTCAATCTTCATTGTGAGCTATGAACCACAAATTTGAAACTAATTTTATCAACAATGGGCATTACAAAATAGAGTGCTTTCAGGACCACATTTTCATATTCTTATATGTGGAGAGTAAAGGATTACATGAACAACTGTGCATGAAAACGTGTCTTACACGTAAAAATGTCATCCTCTAATGCGGAGGAAACCAAGGTTGAGAGCCCCTCCTTGACAGGGACCCCCTATCTACTGTCCAGCTCTGTGACTTCTGAAAGGCAGAGCTCCCAACACCTCTTTTAAGTGTTCGTATGAGAGAACCATTTTCAGTAATTTCATAAGCTATTGCTAAAAACATCCTTTTGTTCCAATCTACCTGTCATATCAGGATGGCTTTGGAAGTAAATATACTTTTATACTTATTAGCAATGGTGTGCTGGTAAACCAGTTCTCTGGAAAAACATAAGTCCTGATGTGAGCCGTTTGCAGATTTGCAGGGTGTGAATACTCCCTCCTTGGCCAGCTTCCAGCCACCAATGGGGTGCCACTCAGTGTGGAACAGGAAAGAGTTGCACACAATTGACTCCAAACAACTCCAGCACGCTACTGCTTCATGGGGATGGAGGGAATCTCAGAGAATCACACAAACTGCCACTCTTGCCTCTGAAACAACTTCCGTCACCGCAATATGTGTAACTGACTCACAGGACAACTTTATCACTGCAAAAGTCCATTTTACTCTTCAGCCAGCCTCCTCGGTGGTTCCGAAGTGGAAAATCAGCTCAAAATCGCCACAGAATCCTTAAAATAAATACCTCATTACTTGATTTTTCAGATACTCAAAATTATATCATTAAGTTAGAAACCAACAAGCAAGGTCCAAAATGTTAAATGTTATGTGAAAGAAAAAAAAATTCATTAGATAAACATGAATATAAGTGGCTGGCAAGAATTACAGTGGTCAATATTTAATTATCAGGCTTCTTCTAAAACCTTAAGTGAAACGTCTGATTAAGAAAATGCTGAAGTGAAGATATAACCTTTCCCCTAGCAAGGGCCGTATCTAATTGCTGTTTCTCCATTTTTACTAGTAAGACAATGCTTGCTAATTATCTGCCTTACTAGTATGAATAAAATATTTGATATGCTATTAAATATATATGAAATAATTTATAAGAATACTATATACAATAAAAGGGAAGAGAGTTGATAAACTAATGTTTTATTTTAAAGAAGTCATAGCTTTGGGATAAAAGTCACTTTTTTATCTGCACTGCAAAATGGACAAAACTAAACCTTAAATTTGGTCCCCTTATCAGTATTACTAGAAGTATTATTCTAAGAAAGATACTCTTAGATTGCTTATTAACATAATATTTATTTTTTCAGATTTATTTTTGGAAAGGGTAAAATTTCTTAGAGTCAGTTTGTTCCAGGGAAAATACTACCAATTACCACAGAAATAGATTTTTATCCTCCTTACCATCTTAAACAATTCATTAAAAAACACGTATACATATAGGTACACGATATAGATTGACTGCCTGGATTTGAATGTTATTTTTTCCACCCATTAGCCATGTGCAAGTAAATAATTTCTGTTCCTTTCTGAGCCTCAACTTCTTCATCTGTAAAATGGAAATAAAATTCCTACCTTGTATGTTTGTTTGGGGGATTCATGATAATGTCTATAAATGCAGCCTTTGGTACCTAGTAGACATGGAAATACCAGCTGTTGTTTCCAATGCTAAAAATCTTGGCTTTGCAGAATAACACATATTTGAGGAATGCTCACATTAGTCAACATGCTTATAAAAATGTTAAAACTAGTGAGTAAAACAAAAGTCTGACTGAGGTAGACTTTTTCTTGAGAATATGTCACCTGCTTCTTTAAAATATATTTTTAAATTAATTAATTTAAATTAAATTAAAGTTCCTTAGGATTTATCTTTATGCATCAATTCAGCACTGAAATTACTGGATTTTATTTTATTTTATTTTATTTTTTAAAGATTTTTTATTTATTTATCTGAGAGAGAGAATGGGAGACAGAGAGCATGAGAGGGGGAGGATCAGAGGGAGAAGCAGACTCCCCGCTGAGCAGGGAGTCCGATGCGGGACTCGATCCCGGGACTCCAGGATCATGACCTGAGCCGAAGGCAGTCGCCCAACCAACTGAGCCACCCAGGCGCCCTGAAATTACTGGATTTTAAAGGGGAGGGGCTCACCTTCTTCCATGGGGACACTTAATTCAACTAGATTATAAAGAATCTTGGATATACATGAATGACTTCTAAGACTTCACTGATGAATGGTAGAAATTTGAATTAAATGTTTCATTTGAAAAGAAGTCCCCATTTTAACCTTCTAGGCATCTAGTGACACTCTCTGAAATTTAATTATTAGCATTAAAAACCTAATGTAATTTGTGAGCTTCCAAGTTGGGTTTCATCTTTATTATTGGCATTACAATAAATTTAAGATGACAATGATCCTAAGAAGAATATACATGTATATGTGCATATGAAAAGAACATTTTATTTAGTTCTTTTTGTACTTAGTTTATTTAGCCTTAATAATCTGCTTATTAATCAAAAGTAGGGAAAGGCTTGGCTTGACTGTTTTTCTTGTCATTGCCAAACACCATTCACTTCCAAGTTCAGAACTGGAGATTTACTCATTTCAAAAGCTTTAATTTCTGTGCTTTATGAAACATAGTATCTTCGTTGACTATTTTTACCTTTCAAGAATAAAAGTTCAGTTTTTTGAATTTTTTCAATACATGTTTAATGAAGAGTATTTATTCATTTATTTAGTAAATAGCACAAAGTATTTTATGAATCATGTCCTATTTAACATGCATATGTAAAATACCTAGTATTCCTAGAACCAAAGAATGTTCAGATAGTTTTTTGTAACAAAGCAAAATGTTTGCCTACAGATTGTAAAATTATATCCAAGAAGTGAGTGGTTTGGCTGTTGTTGAATTAAACAAATATCCACACTGCTCTGGTGAGGGGAAAAGTGTTCTCATGTTAAGTATTTTTAAATGTATTCCAACTGATATTTTTTTCCCCTAGTGTTTTCATGTTCTTTTGTCCCCTCCCACAATGTATAATCCAAAGTTTTTTTGCTTATTGCTTCAGAAAATAGAATGCAGCAGGGTTTTTTTCCTCCTCAATTTTTATGTGTGTGTATGTTTTTAGTAAAGCTTGAACTTACAAGATTGGTATGGACTTTTAGCCTAGTAAAAGATTGAGGGAAAAACACAAATATCAGGGAGGTTCGTCCGAACCCTCAGAAGAGAAACAGATTCCTAAGAATGGGAAGATTCTGTGGGTCAGATCTTCTGTCTCTGAGAAGGGAATCTTAGGGAGATTAAGAAATGAGGAAGTGGGACTTGAGTGGCTACTACAAAGCAAAATAGTCGTTCAAGGACACTATACCCTAGAGAAGGCACAAAGCCAGGAGGTAGATTGAAATCTAGCCAGTCCTCTGCTTGATTTGTACTAGTGCAGTAATGGGCCTAGTGGAGGAAGGAATGTCTTTTCTCATTCCCATGAACTGGTGGGTCCCTGAATCAGGCATTCAGCACCAGGAATTCCTAGAGGATTTCTCAAGGATCTACGGTAAGGGATCAGAGGGGACCTGTGCCCTGATCCTTCAGGAGACCTAGGGTAAGGATCCCAGAGGAAAGAAAGGCTATGTGGTGTGGATTGGCATTCTTCTGGAAGTCCTATCATGGAGAATGCTGGTATGAGAGCAACAAGCTGACCCCAAGGGCTCTCGCAGAAATAAGGGAGGGAGCCCTAACTTGAAGAGTCTTGGTGGATATATGCATGAGACCTGCGTTATACAGAAGGATAAGATAAGATTATGGACATTTCAGTGGATCCAGCGAGGATAGAGGTTATCAACAAACAAGTGGGCTCCTTCCCTGGCACTGAATATCCCAGTCCCATGTAAGCAACACCCACCTCCACCCCGCCACCAAGAAAGTGGCTCAAACCCAAGATAAAGATGGGAGAAATCTCAGACTACTGAGTTTTAGTTTCTACCACTTTGGCAGAATGTGAGCCTCAAATGTAAATTTAAAATATGGGAAAATAGTCTCAGAGGGCATAATATCAGTGCCCTCACTGTGACATGCTTCCTTTCTATGGGATTCAGAAGAGATTAATACATTGTGATCATCTCTCAATCACAAGCAAATGACTGTTCCCAAAGAGGATAGATGGGCAACAAGAGAAGAAAGCATATAATGTTTGCAAATTTCCTGTCAAAAGTTCCTTTTGTTTGGAAAGTATCTGTGTTTGCAAGTTATGCTTTATAAGGCAAATTGCCATCAAGGGTTGTGAATGAATTTTGAGAGTCATGGTGGACATAGCCTTTGGCTTATGACTTCAAAAAACAAAAAAAAGCAATAGTATGAGACATCCCGTCCTATTGAGCAGTGGACTCTTGGCTACAGGTTGTATCCCCAGGGCCCCAGCTCCCAAAGGTATTGTGAATAGAGCATATTTGCAAGTCTGGATTATTTGAGCAACTGGAAGAATCTCATCTTTAACCAGAGGGTACTCTGAATGTACTTAGCCCTGTATTTTAGGGAGAGTAAAAAGACAGTATAATCACTTGGCTGGCCTTTTCTCTCTTGGTGTCCTGAAATATTTTGCTCCTTGTGGTCTAAAGGTATCTAAGTCAAGTCTGTCTCGGTGCTTCTCAAACTATTGTGTAGTGTCAGACCATTTAAAAAATTTTTCCAATTCATTGTGGATAAATAATTGTCAAAGCATAATAAAAATCAATTAGCTAGAAAATGAAATGGGAAAAAAAAGATGCACAAAATACAAATACAAATGTTTTCTTATCAGCCAATAGGCATAAAGTTACTCTGTCAATTACTATAGAAGTGTCTAAATGCTTATTCCCACTTCCTGTACTTCCTAGCCCCCGCCATGGGCTAGGAACAGGAAATGACAGGACATGTGTCGAGAAACGCTAGTCTAGCACAGAAAAGAAACACCTCTCATTTTAGAAGATCTTAAAACACCCATTAACAACAACAAAAAGGATTACTGTATCTTGCAAAGGATGTAATGCGCTGTTATATAATTTGTAATTGCTGTACATATTCACCACCACTGTACATGGGAAGCTGCCATATTTATATTTCCAGTCCTTAATCCTTCTCCCAAGTTCCACTCACGAATGTCTGGCTCTCTGGCTGACACCTTCTTCAGTTGTTTTCCTAAGATTTCAACTCAATATGCATCCCACAGTGAATTCCTCATCTACACAACAAACCCACTTCTTCTGTGTTCCCGCTTTATTAATGGCATTCTCCCTGCAGCCATGTAAAATGATCTTCATCTCTCCTTCTTGCTTCCTCCAGCTGCACCAATGCATTGCCATTCTTGTGATACTTATCATCCCAGTATCTTTATTTTTATCATCTGCATCCCCGGCCCTCATACCTCTCAAGGGGTCTATTGCCAGAGCCTTCTACTATTTCTGGGCTTACACTCTCCTGTGCATTAGCTTCATCCTTCTAAAGTTCAGTCCTGTTCATGCCACTTCTCTGTCTAAAAACATTTAGTGGCCGCTCCAGTGTTTACTAAACACAGTCTGGAATCCAAGCCTCTCCCCGGTTTTCTCCTAATGCCTTTTCACAAACACTGTGCTCCTAACAAATTGAACTCCTTATATGACATATAGTTTTCTGCCTCCATGATTTGCTCACACAGTTTTAGTCTCCTGAAATGTCCTTCCTAATCCCAAGACTCTATGTGTCCCAAGGACTCAAATTCCTGAGCCTCTCCCTTCCTATTATCTATGGACACCTTCTCCCCTAACCATGTGCACATGGCAATTTGTCTGAAACCTCTCCTGAATCGTTCATCTTATTTTTCTTACTCTTTGATGATAAGATTCATTTCCAATTGTTGCTCCGAATACTCAGAAGGTCGAGCTCTGTATGGGTCTTAAATGGAACAGGTATTTTATAAACACACGTTGACAGCTATGTTTTGAAAATCATATATTAATCTTTACCGAAGATCATAGCAATAAACTGTACTTTATACAAAGAATGCTGATGATGGGTGATAAGTAAAAAGATACTGAAAATGATAATTAGGAGCCAATAGTAATAACTACTTATTGAGTGCTTATGTCCCAGCCACCAATGGGAGATGTTTGCATATATTATCACTTTTAATGCTTACAATATCTCTTTGACTTGGTATTATTATCAACACCCATTTTAGGGATGAAAAGGCAAGGCTTAAAGACAAGGTGAATACTTAATTAGTATTCTATTCTTAGTATTCTCAGAAAAATTATAAAGTGGGATTTAGTCAAAGTCAATGTGACTTCAAACCTATGCTCTAAAAACTATCCTAATTTAAATTAACTAGTACAATTTCAGAACTATCAAGATTTTATATCCCACATTATAGGAATGTTGTTATGTACCTGGCACATATCAAGTGCTACATATATTAGCTACGACATTAGAAAAAAATACCAAAAGGTGTTCTTTAAATACACAGCAGAACATATAATTATTAGCTCAAGTATAATTTTTGAGATTTTTAAATATAACAAAGTAAAGAAGATAATTGAAAGCATAAAAAACGATTCCATAAGACAGTAAAAATAAAATTGTTTTCTTGGGTTGAAGCAAATGCTTGGACAATTAAGCAAATACGTGGACAACCAACTCAAATTATTAGTATTTTTAATAAAGGTAATGGTCATAAGAGTGTAATAGAAAGTAACAGTCATATGACCATTGTCTACCGAGCTCACTATTCATCCCTGTGGAAATGCAAAGTCCCAGTAGAAAACGTTACTAACTTTGGGGAAACTCTAAGACAACGAAACAGAAAGACTCAAGACAGCAATTATTCCTAAGGAAGGACATTTAAATTGCCTCTAAATTTTTATGCGATTACCCATGAAAGTTAATAAAATTGTTTTTTATTTTACATTTATTGTTATATTTTTTACTTTGTATTTATTGTTTTATTTATTGCATATGTTGTCTTCGGTGGCACAGGACAAAGAGTTTACAGTCCAAATAGGATGTAATATGTGAACATGAATCACAAGGCTAGCAGGTAGGAATGGCCAAGAGCTGTACAAAGGGTGGGCTGGAAACAATTTGTGATGTTACTGATTATTCTGCAGTGTCTGTAAATCTAAAAATTAAAAGTCTGATCCCAGAGTGGCAAATACATTTCTTCTAGGTATTATATCACAATCAGTGGTCGTACTAATGAAGGTAACCTTTATTTTCTGTCAGTTGTGATGAAAGATTAGAGGACTCTAATTTGTTCTCCCAAATAACGGAACTAAAAGACGCCTTTTAGTACAGTCAGATGCTAACTGTAAATGAGTTCTTTTTTTCGGTCACTCCTTCCTTCAGGTCCTCCTATCCTTTCAGGAAACATGCTCTCAAATGTCATTTCTGTGCCAAGAAACAGATGGTGATCATGGCTAACATTTTTAAAGCATTTCTCCATGTGTTAGGCACTTAAGATATTATTGCAATTAATTTTCAGAACATCCCTATGAGGCAAGTTATTATTATCAGCTGCATTCTATCAAGTAGGAAAACCTACAGTTTGGAACACTGAATAACCTGCCCAGAATTACACAGCTAGCAAGTGGTTTGAGATTGGAATCCCACTCTTCTGATTCCTGGGTGCACGGGCGTCACTCCAACCCTGGGCTGCTTCAGGAACAGATGAACTGAGAGATAAGCCCCTGCATTCGTGTTATTGCCAGCCAAGTTAACAAGCCCTGAAGGCAGTTACTGCAATAATTTCCACACTAACATGACTCTGACCATGGAACTCAATCACTCAAAAAAAAAAAAAGGCATTAATTATATGCCAGCAGCTATGACTTATAAAAGATAGAAATCCTTTCTGACCATGTGAAGTTCACAATCTACCAACATTCATATACATCTATATAGTTATTATCCATCTATATAGCTATCTCCCTTACCTACTGTTAGCAATTCTTACATTTCCAGAACAAACAGAATAAGACTTTCACAAGGTGGTAATTGTGTAGTTCAGAAGTGCAAAGAGGCAGTGCAGGGTGTGGGCGAGACTGGAAAACAGTGTGAATAAGGTGCACAGTGTAAAGGAAAGGCAGTAAGGCACGGGGAAGTGAGGGTGAAGACAAAAAGTGTGGGATCACATAGCGGGGAGTGCAAGAAGGTGAGGTGAAGAAGGGAACTCAGTATCCTCTGCCTCTGGTTCAGATGTGGCAGCCAATGCACCTCGTGGAATGCAAAGGGCAAGCCTTTCTTCGGTGGGCCATTCATTTATCAAATCCGTGGTTCAGAGATCAAAATTTGTCCTGCTATACAGCCAGTGTAGTAAAAAAAGGAAAAAAGAGAGAGAGAGAGAGAGAGAGAAGAAAGATCCAGAACTGAAAGAAAGTTTGCATATTTCCCCACTCCAATTAATTTCACTATTTTTAGTTTTAATAGAACAGTACAGAATCAGAATGTAAAATACATGGGTTTTCTTCAAAGAAATATAAACTGTGAATGAGGATTTTGCTTTGTAACTGAGTGTAATGGTCTTACCATTAGATTCATGTTTCCCAAGGGTTTATTTCCAGTTGTTTCCATGTCTCCATACTCTCTCTACCTACTGCTTTTTTCTTCCTACTCCTTCATTAACCACCTCCACCTCCTCATGTCCCTGGGGTTTAGAAAACTAAATACTCTATTTTAATATTAATCAAGCAGGCTAATAATTCGTAGCAGCTATCTGCAAACTGGCAGGTGAGGTTGTAGTTGTATAATGTAAATCCATCATTGAATGATGTCTGTTTATTCAATGTTATAAAGAGCCAACCCAGAAATCCAGGAGGGAAAAAAAATATACTTCAAGGAGCAAAACGTCTGTAGTATTGAAGGAAAAAGCAGCTTAATACTTTCTTTCTCCTTGTCCCTTTGTAAACTTTATAAATGAAAAAGGATTGAGGCATGAAAGGAAGAGAATATGAGGATTTGTGTATCTACAAAAGAAAAATGGTGCACTCAGAGGGCTGTCTGATGTCTCAGGAGAGTATGAACACGCATAATCAGAAAGATTCTTGAATGCTGTGCATATTATTTCTCATAGCAATTATCAAAAATTCAATGCCTGTACTTTCAGTAAAATTGGATACATTTACTAATGCAGAAGAGTCACTTCTGTATATAATGCCAAATACAGTGTCATTCAAAAAGTACCTATTAAAAATGTTCAGACAATAGAAACATGGACTAAGACGCTTGAGAACTGAAACCAGCACCCAGTTCTTTCCCTGGCCATGCTGAATGTCTGGGTGCCTTTTTGTATAAAGCTCTAAGCCTAGAGTTTAAAGTCAGTGTGTAAAACTGTTTGCTCATAAAACATTAACAGCATAAGTGTTAAGGGCCAGTAGACAATAACAAAGGCTTAATTCTTTAGGATAGGTATTCTAGCCACTTATCCAAATGCAATTGAATTTCCTTTGAAAAAAATCAATTGATTAATGCATTTCCTACTATGCTGTTTTAAATGAAAAGAAACAACTTAATGTTATTTAATTGTTTATTTTTGCACTGAGATGAATGTCACGCAGTATTGTGAAAATGCAGTTATTTAAATTGTGATAGGGTTAGAATCCATTTTAATGCAGAAGTTCTCCAATCCATGGGGGGGGGCGGGGGGGGGAAAGACCTGGTGGGGAAGAGCTTCTGTGCTAGCAGGACTGACTATTCTTCCTTCCCTAGGTTATAATGTAGACATTTCCATCTGTGAATGGGCCCCTCTGGCCTGCCTTTGACCATTTCACTATTCTTTTGTAGGATTCAGAAGGCTGAACATTTTTGTGCCCACTTAAGAATCGCCGTATGCTCTGCTGGTTAAAAAATAAAATTCACCTTAATTCTGAACTGCACATTTTTAGAGCAATGTTTTCATCACCGCTCTTGATGGTGGAAGGATTGTGTGTGTGTGCGCGCGTGTTTGCGCGCGCGTGTGCGCGTATGTGCGTGTGCGTGCATGTGTGTGTGTTGAGGACAGTGTTGCCCGATCTCCAGTGAAATGTTCCCATAAAGTCAGCCGGCGTTTCCGTAGTACTAGAGCGCACTATGGCAATAACTAGGAAGCTCTAGGGTATATGATCAGAAGTGTCCTGAGCATTACAAATCCCCTGTGTGTCAGATAATGTTGTACATATGTAAATTAATTAGATGTCACACAAAGAAAACCCATCCCATTTGGGATAAGGGTTGTGGCTGATCTTTGAAAAGTAGGCAAGCACCGTGTCTCACCCTGTCTTAAAATCGTAGCTGCCGAAGTGTGTATTCGGTTCGGCTGCACATCTGTCTTATTCTGCCCGAGCGAAAGGGACTCCTTTCAAGTCCCCAAGGAAACCAGGGTATCCAACGATCTAAATGAACGCTTCAGGCAGAAGAGAAACAAAATGCTGTCCTTTCCTTCAAGCCCTGCTTGGTCTCCCGTCCCTCTCCGCTAATAAACAGCGGAGGATTATCCTTGACGAAGTTGAGCAAAAGCACGTCGCAGCGTGTGTTTGAAAAGAATAGGAAGCCACGCAATAAGGCCTCAGGGAAAGTGCAAGGTTGGGGGGGGGGAAGGGGGTGCCCAGGGGAGTTAGTGGAGGTTACCTGCAAATAGCAAACTTTCCTAACGCGCGCCAGGCAAGGTGGGTGTGGCACGGAGAGGGAGGCGTCCTAACCCAGACAGACAAGGACCCCGCGGCTACTCACGCGTCTCCGCCGTCCTCCGCGCCGCTGTCCGAGGCCCGCTCCTCGCCGACGTGCGGCAGGGTGAAGAAGAGAGTCTTGGGGCCAGGCCCAGGGGGCACCCAAGCGCCGGGCTCTCGCTCTCCGGGGCCAGACCGGCGGGTGGTCCGTGGGCTCGCGGCGAGACTGCTGCTGCCCGCGGAGCCCCCGCCAGCGCCCGCAGCCCGCCGCGCCGAGGCCGCCAGGTGGGCGGGGGAGCCCGCGGCGCTGCAGCCCCCGCTGGAGGGGCCCGGGGGCAGGGGCTGAGCCCTGGCTGCTCTCGGGCTACCGGGCAGCGAGAGGGGGCTCCCTACTGCCTCCGCCGCGCGGCTCGCCACCGAGGCCCTGGGGTAAGAGGCGGGGAGCGGCGGATGGAGCGAGGCGGGCGGCGCCCTCGAGGCGGCGGGCGAGGCGGGCGCCCGAGCGCGCAAGGCGGTCAGGGTCAGGGCCGTGTGGAGCGAGGCGCCCGCGCTGGAGCCCGCCCGCCGTGCGGCGGCGGCGCCTCCCGAGGGGCTGGAGGGGGCGGCCGGGGGCGCCTGCGAGGCCTGGAAGATTTGGGCAAAGAGAGACCCCAGGTCCAACACAGCGACCTTCATGTCCCAGTCTTGGAGATGCTGTCCCCGCTGCTGCCTGAACCTCCAGACCACGGGAGGCCGGGCTGCTGGGCTCCATCCAGCGCCGCCCTCAGGGGTCCGGCCCGGCTGTCCCGGGCTGGGGCGGGCGTCCCGGGGTCCCCGCCCGCCGCGGAGCCTGGGGGGCCTCGGGCGCGCTCTCCCGGCGGCGGAGGAACCTCTCGCGGCGCTCAGCCCCGCGTAGCTTTAGCCTGACCTGCCCCGACGGCCTGGTCGGCCCGCGGCGTGCTGAGACTGCCGGCGGCGGCCGCCCTCTGTGGGCAGCAGCCCCTTCTCTGCCTCGGGCTTCGAGACCCGCGAGGGCCAAAGGTCTGGGAGCCCGGGGGGGGACGTGCCGCAGCCGCCCAGCGCCACCGCGGGCTGGAGGGTGACTTGGGCCTCCGCCCGCCGGAGATACCCCAACGGGCCCCCGGGACCGCGCGGCCGGTTGCTAAGCTAAACAAAAGCCCTGCTTAGCTCATTGCTCATTGGGCCCCAGACTGCAGCTTGGGGCTGTGTCCGCAAGGCACACACTGGCTCCCCTCCTTGATTCGCGCCTTAAAGGAACACTGCAATTTCTCCCTCACCCCGAGAAAGATAACCCTGGCTCCAAGATCTTGTCAAAAGACGTGGCAAGGGGGCGCCTGGGTGGCTCAGTCGGTTAGGCGACTGCCTTCGGCTCAGGTCATGATCCTGGAGTCCCGGGATCGAGTCCCGCATCGGGCTCCCTGCTCGGCGGGGAGTCTGCTTCTCCCTCTGACCCTCCTCCCTCTCATGCTCTCTGTCGCTCATTCTCTCTCTCGCAAATAAATAAATAAAATCTTTAAAAAAAAAAAAAAAAAAGACGTGGCAAGACCAAATGCGCCAAGGTCAGGAAGATGGCCAGCCCTCTGATATGAGGGAAGGTTAGTACAAACGTGTATTCAGGCGGGGGGACTTGAAAGAGCAGTGCCCACTCCTGCCACCTCAGTGCCGAGTTCAACGTGTGTCACTAAAGACGACATAGGGGAATAACAGCAAGGTGCCTCACCCAAGAACTTGGAAAGAAGATTGGGCTCTGATAGTAAAATCCATATACAATGCATGTATTCAAAACACCTATTGGAGTGAACCAAGAGATTTTATAACTAAAATGTTTGAGAACTCTGACTATAATCAGACTGACTGGATACAAACTCAAAGGCAGATATGAAAGGTAAGAGTTCTTTATTAAGTGGAATCAATTGCATTTTGCTAAATCTGAAGAAATATGTGTGAAAGATAAAGTTATGAGTGTGAATATATCTGCAGTAGCGTGGGGTCAATTTTGAGCAAGATTTAAAAATAAGATAGTGACAGGGTTTATCCACTAATGTTTAGTAGAGAGTTTCTGTTTTGATCTCAGGAGGTTTATTTTCTGATTTGAGGTGAGGAAAAGACATGGATAAGGCTGGTAATGAATAAATTAACTGATATTCATGACTATATACATTAGTCTTTTGGAAGTTATCAAACTGGATTCTGAGCCATGGGACATTTCTATAATAATGCCAAGCTTTTCATTGGCTTGAAGACAGCCAACCTATCATGAGCCCTTTTCTGCAACCGACTACCAGGATCAAACATGCACTGGGCACTTTTCTACTTCAAGATTGTGTTAAGCATTAAGATGTAAAAAAGGAGAAGTTCTCCTCCCACAGTGTGGAATAATCCGCTTTCTATCACAAGCTAAGTGTCAGGTGAGTGCCCCAGAAAACAAGGCAGGCACCGCAGTCAGCATGAGCTTGAGGAAAGACGAACACATGTGTGCTTAAGAGAAGTAAGAGACAAGGCAGAGGAGGGTCAGATTATAAAAGGCCTCGGGTGCTGGGAAGGGGAAGAGCATGCAGTTGCGGCATATAAAGCACCAGCGCACCGTGAAGAATCAAAATGAGGGAAAGAGTGGGGAAAAGTAACAGACACATCTAGAAACTAGAGGCCAAGGCCTCAGGGTCAAACCGAGCAAGCAGCACCAGCTCTGTCATCATGCAAGGAAACCAGAAGCAGCAGGGTTTTGGACCATCAACATTTCTCATATTCTCATTGTTTCTCTTTCGTAGCAACTCATCAGATGGCCTCAGGGGTGTGTGAGGTGCATTAGAACATTCAACTGTTTCTGTTTTCATACAGCACTCATTCAAGATTGTAAATCTGTTTCCTAAAGATTTTCTGTTTGTTTATTTCATAAGGATCTTGATTCTGGTTCATCGAACAATTAAATCCTCAAGGCAAGTAGAGATCATTGCTAGAGCATGCACTTTCAGTGTTTAAGCTGTTAATCGTCTGATTGAGTCCGAACATATGTACTATAACTTGAAGGGACAGGCAGCAAAGGGGAACCACTGCTGAGTGAAGCCTGGTTCAAGTCACCCAGTTCCTGGGGAGCGGTACTTGTTTGCTACCACATCTCAGACAGATTTTTTGGACTCGGAAAATCGGATCAGCTCAAGACCTTCAGAGCTGACCGGCCTCTTAGGATGGAGCTCCACTAACCTGACTCAAAAAATACTGGTGTATAAGCCCATATTCAAATGTGTTAACTAATAATTACACAACTGCAGAGCTGTTTTCTGCTCTTTTCCTTTGAAGGAATTCCTGTTAAGACCAAATTAAGTTGGAAGATTGTTAGGTGAGCAGAGAATCAAGTCAAGGGGAGTAAGTCATATATATATATATGTATATGTATATGTATATGTATATGTATATGTATATGTATATGTATGTTTTATACCAAAGGGACAAGTAACCATAGAGCCAACAACTTCTCCCTCTTAGAAGAGCAACCTTATTTTAGACATTTCTGTGCTTAAATCACTAACCACTTCCTTTCTCTGCACATGCTTTTCTTTAAGTATATAGATACCGTTAATAAGACTACAGAAAAGCTCACGTTCTTCCAGAACCCGGCTTGAAAGTATTCTACCTCTAAGATGTGTCTACATGTATTCTATCTGTTTTGGTTGAATCATGTCCCCCAAAAAGATATGCTGAAGTCCTAACCCTCAGTTTGTGTGAAAGTGGCCTTATTTGGAAATAGGGTCTTTAGAGATGTAATCAAGTTAGGACAAGTGCATTAGGATGGGTCCTAATTCAATATGGCTGCCATGCGAGGATGAAGAGAGAAATTTGAAGACAAACACAGAGGGAGAACATCAGGTATTGACAGAGGCAGAGATTGTAATGATGCATCTGCAAGCCAAGGACTGTCAGGGATTGACAACCAGAAGCTAGAAAGAGGCCAGGAAGATTCTTCCCTACAGGTCTCAGAGAGAGCATGGTCCTACCAGCACCTGATACCCTCTTGTAGCTTCCAGAACAACGACAGAATAAATTTCTGTTGTTTCAAGCCACCCAGTTTGTGGCAGCCACTTTGTTATGGCAGCCCTGGGAAACGAATACACTATCTGGGTATTAATTAATTATTGGGGTAATTCATGATCATAGTATCTGGCTGGTATGTTTATGAACATCTTCAGTGGGGTATTTGTTCTATAAAGCTGGTCACAAATTAAAATCATAATTGTCTCAAATCTATACAGAGAGTGGCCCGAGTCATAGAAAGGACAGGGGAAGAAGTATCATTGTCAGTGAAAGCAGTGGATAAAACATTCTGGCCACCCAGCCTCCTGAGGAAGGCACAATGAATGAATGATTGATCCTTTTGTCTGAAGGTCCTTTCAAAATGGCCTATAATTGCAAACATGGTAAACAATTCCTAGCGAGATGCTAGGTTTTTTACACCCATTGTTCATCCATCAGCAGTCTTTCAGACAGATGTTAGATGCTACCAGGCTTCTCTGTTAATTACCATTCTCATAACATGAGCCCCAGGTGATGTACCGCAAAGATCTAACTCAGATGTAGTCATGAAAGCAAATGCAGTAAACCATTGCTTCTAACTGTGGCAGTGTTGATTTTTCAAAAGACTATGTCAAAGCAGTGTTTTCTGTGATAAAACTCTTCTGATTATATTGGCTAATTAATAATTAGATGCATTGGTTTTCTGATGTGTATAATGATGCTTGGCTGCATCACTGAGAAAATATCAGGAAGTTATGACCATGTTGCTATGAAGAAATGTTATGTTTTGGAAACCTGAAACTTAAAACAAATAATCTGAGTGATTAATCTGTTTAAGAATTTAAACTGCCTTACGTAGCATGACACCAAGGCCAGAACCTGCAAGGAAAAAGACTATCAGATTTGATTATAAAAAAATTTAAAGCTTCTTGGGGCGCCTGGGTGGGTCAGTCAGTTGAGCTTCAGACTCTTGGTATTGGCTCAGGGTGGTGAGATGGAGCCCCTCCTCTGACTCAGGCTCCATGCACTCAATGGGGAGTGCTTCTCTCCCTCTCCCTTTGCCCCTCCCTGCCCCTCAAATGAATAAATAAATCTTTTAAAAAAAATTTAAAGCTTCTTAATAATAAAAGACATTTGTTGATGCAACAAATATTTACAAACAACCACAATAGAGACACTACAGTATGCTAGACTCTGGAGCGAGACTCGCTAGGTTCATGTCATCTCTGCCATGGATCAACACCCATGCCTCTTACTGTCGCTTAGTTTCCTCAACTATAATCCAGGGATGCAAATAGTTCCTATCTGAAATAATGGTACTTTCTGAGAGTTATATTAATTAATACATGCTTGGCAACTGAAACAGAGCCTAGCACAGAGTAAGCTCTCAGTAGATGCTAGTTTTTATTATATGCCATTTTATTATATGATATTAATGTTTATCACATAATCTCAGGTTACAGTGAATAACCCTGAGGGAAGATCTGAAAGGAAATTATAGCTACATTTACTTCCAGATGTACTCACTTTTGTACTATTTGAATATTTTCAGTAAGTTCATATTATTTGTTTTCTATGAAAAACACAATAAAAGAAAAGTAAACTAGATCAAAACCTCAAAAGCCTCAGGAAAATTGTCTTTGTATTTGATTAAGGGTTCTGGATTCTACCAAAGGAAAAATATTAAAACAAGAATAACTTTAAACTAATCAAAAAGCAGCTTTAGATCACAGAGATTATGAATAGATCATGACTAAATCTACTGGGTGTAGGAACAGATACAGCACAGAGAGAGCAGAGAGCAGACTGATGAGGCTTTTAAGGTGCTCTCATCAACCGTGGCTCAAGCACTCACAGAGCAAGAAGCCCACAATAAACTGGTTCTGAGAATGGTGCCCTAAATTGCCAACATCATCAGAGATGCCAAATCTTTTTTTTCTTTTTTGTTCATACATTGTCACAGTGTTTTATGTATGGCCTGTTTCCTGGTGGCCCCAAGATAGCACCCTGAGCACCAACCATCTTTCCCTCAAAGCAAAAAGAAGGTACAGCCCACTCCTTCATTCTCCCTCTCATTAAAGAACAAAATACTTTCCAGAAGCTTCTCAAACTGACCAATTGAGTCTCATTCGCTAGAACTAGATTAAAAGTCCATCCCTCAACTAATCATCAGCGAAGGAGAAATAAGGGTTATCCTGCTTTATAATCATAGCACATTCCATAGCACTCAATAAGGGGTCAAACCTGAGAAGGGGGTCATTGATCTGTAGCTGGTCTGTCAGAAGCACTGGGGACACCCTGGACTTGTGACTGGTTTCTGACGTAGAGGGGTGGGGAAAACAGTCTTGCAGGACTGAGCCCTTAAACTATGGGATCTGACCGTACCTCCCAGGAGACAGTGTTGGAAGTGAGTTGAATTGTAGGACACCCAGTTGGTGTTGGAGAACTGCTTAGTAGGGCAGGAAAACTACCACCACCACCACACGTCAAAACTGGTTCTAGAAACTTTAGGGGAACTCCTGTAACTCAACAGCAAAACAAAACAAAACAAAACACAACAAACCAACCCCCCCCCCCACACACACACACGCAAAAACCTAATAACTTGATTTAAGAATGGGTTAAGGAAAAAAAATGGGCTAAGGACTTGAATAGATATACATATATTTTTAAATCTGCAAAGTATATGCGAGATATTTCACTCGGCCACATCTTAGATAGGGGATTCCCTTGTGTTTTGGTGTTGTTTGATAACACCCACAAGTATAATTTTCTCCAAGTACAGCCAAGCTGAGAAGTGATACCTGGGCTTGGAAAAAAGCCTTTGCCCCATGAAGGCCCAATGACCCTTTCCCCTACCTTTCTGCCCAGAAGAATGCATTCTGGTGTTTACAAGTTCAAGAGTAATACTGCCCAAGCAGCTTAGCCACTCTGCAGTAGAGTATGGTCCTAAAAGGATAGATCAAGGGTACAATAATATTTTCCTCTGAGGGATTTTTTAAATTAATATGATTTGTGTTTTTCTCCTAAGCATGCCTCCACACCAGGTGTAGAACAGAGGAGGGAAAAGAATAGCAAAAGCAGATAAGAGAAACAAGAGAGATAGAAGGAACAGGGAGGATGTACTATGTGATAGGCAAATCTGTCCTTAAAGTTTGAAGTGGACCCAATGGCACCCCTTGGAATTTGTTCAAAGATATGATGTTCAAAACATACCGTGCCAAGATTAACAGAAACTCCAGCTTCCCACCCCTAGACCATCCCTTAAGCACCTCCTCTTGTGTTCAGAAATCACCAGATGTTTCCTAATGAGTGTGGGGGTGAGGGTGGGGGGTAGTTCTGCCTGTTCCACTCTCCTCTGGGGTAGGTTTGGTATTGGGAACACACACACTTTAAGGCCAGAAAATGCCAGATGAGCCACTAGAGAGAGGTTACATCAGAAGCTGCAGAATCACTAAGCGGCCAAGCTGGGAAGTTGGAACTGTTATCAGGGAAGTCTAGAGGGACCCTCTGTTTCTTACCACTGCTTAGGTAACAGGGTTTCTCTGAGGAAGGACGATCTCACTTGACCCAGTGTTTATCCCAGTCAAGATTGCTTTACACCAAAACAACCAGAGCAGAACAGGTCTTCAAATCCCCTTGCACTGAAAGGTTATCTTCTGTAAACAAGTAGAGCAGAGAAAAGGCTCTGACCCAAGAGCCCCCTCCAAAGTCACATGGCTGACACCAAGCCCCTTCTATCCAGGATTTGCACAGATTCTTGCACTGGCCACAGTGGGTCTTAAGGTTACATCCTCTGTAGACTCTTTGCAGGCACTCACACTGTTTAAGAGATTGAGCTCTTCTATCCAAGAGTGCTTGGCACAGGATAAAAGCCAACTAACTCATCCCAGGGAGGAGGTGTGTTTAGGAAGGCTCTAAGTTTCAAGGTTAGGTCAGATTAGGCCAAGGGTTAGGTCTCCTTATCGGAGAAGCCAATGCCTGACCTAACCCTTGAAACTGCATGCTTTTGCCAAGAAAAGGATGTAGGACAGCCGTGAAAGCAGAACACATTTATGTAGAGATGGAAACGTGAAAGAGCCAGGCATGTGAGCAAAACCACAAGCAGTTCCAGGTGGCTCGAGTTCGGGGTGTATTCATTCACTTGGTTCTTTAATCATTCACTAGCAAATATTTTGTGACTATTTACTGTGTGCTGGAAGTGAAGCAAGAGAAGAAAGAGCAACATCTCACACACACACACACACACACACACACACACACAACTTCAAATGTGAACTAAGGTTTTCAATGGGGGCTAGAACTCCTTGGACCATTGCTAACGGAGTACCAACATATTCTTGGAATAGTTACTGCAGAGTTGGAGGAGGTTAGAGGAAATTCTGGAGCATCCCGAATCCCCGATTCTCTATTGTTCGTGGTCTCCCCCAGAAACATAATAAAATTTCTGCACGGTAAACATATATTTTCACAGAATGGAATGTGTTTGTTTCCTTTCTATGTCCACTGCTACAAACTTTAGTCTAACATTTATGGTTAGATTTGCAAAAGTGTGGTATGCAGAACATGCAGGAAGCAGGATGTTAACAAGTCAAATGATGAGAAGGGTTCTATGATCAAATTGGCTTAGGGAATGCCTTGATCATAAAAAGTTAAATACCTATCTTTAAAGCAGGACATCTTAGCTTTGTAATACCCTGATGATCATTGTGTATTTCTGAAAGGAGGAATAGCATACAGCGCTTCCCACATTTACTTGGCAGGGGCCCTTTTATGGGATGCTATCTTGGAAGACCAGTGAGGAACACCAATCAGCACCTTAGATGTATACAGCTATAGTGGAGACAAGTTTGAAAGATTGGGTGGAGACAGAGTGATGGAAAGTTTTGAATTCATTTTATTAGATGCCAGGAAGTCACCTGAAGAATCTGTGCTGGGAGTAGCTAACCACAGCCATGCCTCGCCTGTGAGTTAGGCTCCAAGGGAAGATTCTGCATCTCTGAAGAAGTGACAAAAGCATCCCATGACAGAAAGAGCCAGCCACCCAGAATTATGCTGCCAAGGCCCAGAGGCCAGATCATACCCATACCGGTCAAGTGTAGCTGTCTCTGTCCTTGATGTCCCTTCATTCCTCTGTGTTCTGAACTCCTGAGATTCTACAGGTGTTCAGTTAGCCAGTGGGAGAGCAGGTGGAGTGAGCAGAGAGACAAGAAGCCAACACCATCACCCACTTCAATGGGATCAAAGGGGTCTTCCAGCAGATGGAAGCAGACCCCAGCTGGGGAAGTAGAGAAGCCTAATTGGGCAAGAGTTTGTTATTACTACTGGACCAGAGGTTTGTGATAATGAGGTTGGACAACGCTTTGTACCCTCTAAGAGTGTCTGAAAAGCTCCATGACAAGCCTGAGGTTTCAACCAAATGGCAGAATTTTCTTAAAAAGAACTTTGAGAGGAAGAAAGAATAACACAGTTTCCTTTTTGCACCTCACCAAGTCCAGCGTATTTAGTAGGCCAGTTCTACAGGTCTCAAATGGTGGTCATGAACCGCTGGGTCTGTCCAGCTCCCCTCTTTGGGAAACAGCATTCTATCTGCCTGGTTCTGGTGGGTGCTGCCAACCACAGGACCCCACTGCCATGGCACGGCATGGACATATAACCCAAACTGGGCTAATCAGAGGGCTTTCCTGAGGTTTTAGAAATTGGGATTGTGGACGTGAACTGGGAGCCTAAGAGATCCCGTGCACACACACACCCCCTTCTAGCAGTACAAACCAAGGGCATTAACTAACGTACAGAGAGGAGTAGGGATGAGGTGTGGTCGTGTTTGAGTCCCTGTTCTAGTTCTCCTCGACAGCTGGTTATATCCCTGCCTTTTTCCCGTTTGGTTATAGACCACAAACATTCTCCCTTTCTGCCTAAACAACGTTGAGTTTCTGGCACTGGAAACCAAGTGCTCACTAAGATGAAACGGTATTTCTTCCAGGAGCCAAAAAGATACCTGCATTGAAAGCCGCTGAGAAAAGCAAAGAGTAGCCCCTGACATCCAGAACCAGCCCAGCACTCACAGCTAGGCCACGTTATCCTCTTGGTGGACAGAAACATCCCCACAGAATATCAACCTTGGACAAGGCAACGCTGACACTATAAAATGAGACAAAGCATGACCACTTCCTAATTTTGTATAAGAACAGACAAAAATAAGGTCATGGTGTTACCTTCAAAATGCCATAAACACTCCTCTCTTGGCTAAGCTGCTACTTCTTTACCAAGTACAACTTCATCTGGGTTCTAGTCTCTTCTCTCTACAGACAAGCTTTATTGAGATAAAGGTGCCCCCTCTCTAACAGCATCACAAAATTTCCCCCTCCTCTAACAGCATGAAATCTAGAAGGAAACTCTGCTTCTGTATGCCCTCCCCCCAAATCACCCAAGAAAAGCCCAAACCTTTCACATACCTTCTTACTGAGACCCCCCCCCCGCCCCTAGATCTCCATGCTGTGTATCCTCCTTCAGTTCAGTGAGTAATAAACCCAACTTGTTCTTTGACTGGAAGACACTGACAATGTTAAAGCATCCTTATTATTATTTTTTTAAATGTTGGCTTCCTATAAAGCCATTTGTTTTCCAGAATGTCTAGAAGAGACTATATTTTTTAAAAAATAAAATGGTTGGAAGCTTGCAGAAGTGCTCAAAGAAACCAACTGAGCTATATCTATTTTAATTTTTAAATCCCTTGGAAGGTGTCATGGATGCTGTTGGGAACCGCTCAGATCTCACCTTCAGGACCCAGGCACCTATTCTTCCAGTTGCCCGGAGAGTTCACTCCTCATGCTTCCCAACTGAGCTCCTCCTTTGGAATTGTTTTTGGCAAAGCTTTTTGCTCAAGGGCATGCTTCCTCCCTGGGACTACCTACATCCAATATGGATTGGCTGAGATGAGGGTAGAGTGGTCCAGTCCCCTTTTTGGCGTGAAACCTGTGAGGTCTCCTAGGGTCTGCTAGGGCCTCTGCTGCAACCTGCAATTGCATCGCAGATCATCATTCTCCCTCTTCCCAATCCAGTTGATTTCACTCCCTCATAAATCAGAGCACACCCCCAAACCTGCTGCATGTACCTCTCCATCCCAGGGTCTATTTCCTGGGGAACTGACTTAAGATAAAGGGGAGCTAAGAATTCAAAACTGGCTACCCAGCAATTCTCACATAGAACCAGAAAAGTTCCATCAGTGAAAAGTCCCATGACTCCTGCCCAATGTATGCAAGATGGCTCACGAAGTGGGTGGGGGGAAAGTCACATGACAGAACCAGTTTCTCCCTTGCACAGGAAGATGGAGAAGGCTAAGGACTTGCAGGAGCTAAAAATGGCTAATATATCACCTAGTGTAATTAGCAACTAATGACCAATTAATTGGCCTCTTTTGGTTACTTTAATATAGATTTCCATGTTTATAGGAAAAAATTAGTGCGTTAAGTCTCCTTCTGTGATGTGGGAGTATGCCTGGATATTTGTACTGTCAAGTTAGAAGTTACATCCTCTATTCACCGAGTTGTCACAGAAATCTAAGTCGTAGATCACAGGAAGGAATTTTATTTTAATTCTGGTTTTGCCAATTGAAACCCATAAAGTTATAATTTCAAAACACCTGACTCCTTAAATCTAAATTCCTCTCTCATGCTCTCTACAACATGGTTCCATCCTCTGCAGCATCCCTGTGACCATCCAACACCAAGTTTATGCCTCCTTCCTTCCATCTTACTGTTCATTCTGCCACCTGCCTCTGCACTCAACAAAATCCTACCCACCTTTGAAAGGTCTGATCCTCTTCCATGGAGACTTTTGTTCGGGTCCATCTTTGATAGTCCCTTCCTACCCTAACTCTTCTTGCCCCATTTTCTAAAATTTAGCTCATCTCCTTTGTGCCCCATCATGCTTAGCACAGGGCAAGGCACACTGCTCCATGAATACTGTTTTTCTACCAGCTTTATTAATATATAATTCATATACCACAAAATTCACCTGTTTTAAGAATGATTCAATGATTCTTAGTAAAAAACTTACAGAGTTGTACAATCATTACCACATTCCAATTTTAGAATATTTTCATCACCCCAAAATCTCTTGCACCACTTATAGTTACTCCCCATTCTCATCCCTAGGTCCAGACAGCCACTAGTCTGCTTTCTACCTCTATAGATTGCAAGAAATATTTTTTAAGCTCTTCATATTGAGCATCTTTACATTTTCCAATGGCCACCATCAGTTACTATTGAGTTCCCTTTACAAATAACCTAAGGTAGACATTTGAATAATTAGACATCATTAAATAAATGGCATTGAAAACCCCCCTCCTCGCTAACAAAACCCCCCTCGTAAATGCTAACGATAGCATTTACTTCTTATTACAGTCAAAAAGATGCCATTTTTAGGTAAAATCTAAATTCCCAGGTTGATTTTAAACTCAATGTTGATTCAGGTGGAATTTGTTTTGAAAGTGAAAAACAGGAAGAAGATGGAGTAAACAGAAAACATGATGGCACCTTGAGAGCATTCAAGCAAGCCACTTCACTCTTGGAAATTAAATAGGTCAGACAAACATCCTTTTCTGCACTTCCCTTGTTTCGAACCCCAGGGATGAGGACTCCTCCTGAGAACAATTATAAAGGACAGCTTGCTGAAGTTCAGGATGTTTCTTCCTGTGTAGGTCAAACACATGTCAAGACTCTCACCTTTTATTAGCGTGACTTATATTCAGTTAAATGGGTCATCTCTTGTGCATCTTCTATCTATTCAGCAACTTTAAAAAAATGACATTTGAACTCAATTTAAGTTGTAGCCATTTGATCAACTATCTTATAAGCAAATAAATAAGAGAATGAAAGCCTTTTCACAAACTGATGAAACATTAATTCATAAGAAAAATTCACTTAGAAATATTTTAATGAAATTGAGACCATTGATACATAGATAACATACAAAGCACATCAAGAAAAATAGTAATTGTTAATTTTATTTTGGCATCATAAAAGTTTAATTTTATTTATTCATTCATTTATTTATTTATAGCTTATGATGCCAAAATAAAATGAGATTATTTTACAGGCAGAAAACACACTTTAACAAAAAAAGCTATAGAACAAGTGTCTCGTGTGCAAGGATGATGTATAATGGGAAAGTGAAAATGAGTCCTCCACACATTCACATTGTTGAGAGACTCTTTCAGAACCAGCAATACAGTGGATATTACTTCAGGATTCTGTGAGCTTAGCCCTGAGAATACTGAACTATTTAAATCAAAGTTCCAAAATGCAATACCTCAGATGCTCCCTAAATTTAGCAAACAGGTGCTTCTAATATAGAAATTAACTCAGCTTATCATTTCAACCCTCTCTTATATTTGAATACCAGAACTATAAAGGTGTTTTAAAAGGCTATTCTTGTCTATTTCCAATAATTAGATTCTTTTCATTGTAAGACAAAAATAAAATTTAAAATAATAGTCTTTCTAGAAGAGGACTAACATGTACATAGCATATAATTTTATGACATAATATATTTCATGTGAAGGCACTATACCATAGTCATCATTAATTATATGGGATTATTTAAGATTTTGTTTATCACCATAATTTTCAAGCTCAGGAGTCAAGGAATCCCAGTGGGACCAAATGATTTGACCAGGGCCATCTCCTGAGTGTGTGACCAAGAGAAAAGAATATTTTATCTCCACAAAGCCAATCTACTAATTAACCTTCAGGAAGCAAGCCTTTCTGTAATCTTTTTTTTTTTTTTTGTAATATTTTTAAGAGAATTGTTTCTTCTAACACCTATAGCAGAAACCCAAATATCAGGAAAATATAAGTAAGTATTTACTAAAATATTTATTTTACTAAGTGATCAAAATGAACCGCAAATGTTTTCTGACCACGAATCTGTATATTAAAATGGGCTTTAACACTTAACAAAATCAACAGTGAGACGGGCACCACTAAAACGAAAGCTTTCCAGTTGAAAAAATACTATACCTAAGCTTTTAAAAATTGGGGTATGTACTTTACTCTTTCACAGTTGAAATAGCATTGTATCCACTAAAACAATTATCTCTTATTCTACTATGAGTGCATCTAAAAAAACTCCAAATATAATTATCAGAAACCTTCCCATAATTCTAACTTTTCTTTAAATGAGGAATATTTAAAAAATTTTTAAGTTGTCATAGACCTCAGTAACCAATTGTATATTCATTTGTAGAAGATATTCTTATATGTTTATTTTGGGTCCAATTAACTCAGCTGGTAATAAAAGGCCTGCAATAGAGAGATAGAAGAGATAGAATCATGGGACAGTACTCTCTAAATATGAATAAACAGATTTACATTATTTTCAAATAAAGCCTAAATTGACTATGAAACTTTGTAAGTTGGGAAAGTTACTCCTCTGTTACCTTATTCTTGAAATAAACTTAATGTACTGAATTTCTGGATCCAAGCGCTACTTGCAATTTATGATGAAAGGCATTTACCCGTTCTTTCTGAACTGGCCAGCTCAAGATGCAATGAGATTTAAACATCCCTCTTCGCAAACAGAGTGCATGGTTCAGTTTATAATCTGGGATCTCCTCAAGAAAGATCAATATAATGGAATCCAGATTTTGTTCAATAGCTTGTTGAACTGCTTGGTGCACCTTGAATCTAAGGGAAAAAAATATTGAAATATGTTATATACCAGTATACAGTTTTTAACAGACAAAAGCTCTCACATCCTCCTTAAATTTGTTTTTATCTGTCCCTAATAATCAGGTTATTTTTTAAGAAATTTATTTTTAAAATTCTTTGAGTTGTGAGTCATAATGTAAGTAATATTTAAAAGCTCAATCAAAAAAATAAGTACATACTTAAAACTTCACAATGTTCACCTACCTTTTGCATAATGGATCTTTTAGTAGATTCTGTGTTACAACAAAAATAGTTTTTCTGCTCCTTTTGATGCTATTAACAATTGATTCAAGTTCAAGGACACCTGCCTCAAAGTCCCTTTCTTCGAGACAAAATTTGAGAGTTTGATCTTTTTCTTCCATTGAAAAGAAGTGTTCCCAGACCCAATCCTTATCTTTATAGGCATGAATTATATACGCTGCATATTCAAACTGCTCTGGCTGTCTGTCTATTTCTTTGAAACCAAGAATTCGATGCACTAAAACATTCCAGTAAAAAGATATCCTCCAGCCTTCAAAATGGATAAGCAGTACGATAACGATAAAAATCAGTGAGACACTGGTATTTATTATGAAAAAGAGTTTAAAGGGGGCACTGTCTTTGCAGGGTGATATATCAAAAAGCATCACGGGGAAACCATGATATTGAGGTGGAGTATTGCAGAGGTAATGGCTTGATAGCTCAGAGATGTTGGTATGGGTCCTGTTAATCCAATTAACAAACCAGGCAATACTTTCACAGGTACAATCAAATGGATTAAAGCTCATATCTAAATTACTCAGGTTCCTGAAGGCTGGCCCAAAAACATTCTTCTCAACTGACGTTATGAGATTCTTCTGAAGGTTCAATGACTTTAGAGATGCCTGACCATCAAAGACAGATGGTGGAAATATATTTAAATTATTCAATCCTAAATCAATGCTTTTTAATTCAAGTAAGTCCTTGAATACTTCTGCTGGGATCTCATCAAAGCCATTAGACTCTAAATTAAGAATGTGGAGGTGAGAAAGACCCTTTAGAAAATGAACAGGACCACCGGGGTTTGCATGTTTCCATAGCCTTGCTAAGTTGTTATGCTGCAAATCCAGAATTTCTAGTTTCTCAAGACCCTCCAACAGTTCAGCATTTATGTTGGCTATATTGTTGTTGCTTAGATCCAGAATAGTCAAGTTTTGAAGAGGATGAAAAGGTGAAGGGGAGCTGTCCACATTTCTAAGGGCCACTCTTCGGAGCATTAGTCGTCGGAGGCTTGGAACCAAGACAAAAGAGCTGCTAGTCAGTTGTAGGTATTTGTTGTAGGAAAGGTAGATTTCAAAAATATTTTCTAGACCTCTCCATTCTTGGCCTGTGAGTTCTTGCCCGATTTCATTAAGGCCAAGGTCGAGTACCTGTAGGTGGCCCAACCAAGAAAAAGCACCACTCTCTATTTTTGAGATTTTGTTTTTGGTTAGATTGAGTGTGACTAAAGGAGACTGAGCAAGGGACAAAAATGTTTCATTGGTTAAAGTTCGCAAACTTGCGAAGGAGTTGGAGAGACTTAAGTGTTTCAGCTTTATCAATCCCATGAACATATTGCTTTTTATGCCTGGAAAGTTGTTGTCTTCCATGTTAAGATACTCCAAACATTTTAGCCACTGAAAGGAAAAATCATCAATCTTGGGATGCAAAGCAAGGGAAATGCTTTGTTTAGAAAAAGAGCGTCGCAAATCCAGGTATCTCACATTGAGAAGCCCATAAAAGGAGCGAGAAAACAAATGCTCTATGCTATTATACTCCAGGAAGAAATATTCTAGATGTGGAAGCCAAGCAAAGGAATTATTCTCAATCACATTTAAGTTGTTGTGGGAAAGATCGAGCATGGTGAGATTTGTGTCTTTCAATCCAATGAAAGTCATATTGCTTGTTCTGTACAGCTGGGCGTTGCTCAGGGATAGATTCTGAATGCTTGTGTTTGACAGTTCCAAACAGAGCTTCTCTGTGAGGCTGGGGGTCAGCTGAGCATTGTTCAGAGAGAGGCCAAATAATTTTCCAATTGCATGAAAACACCCTGGAGAGAACTAAAGTTGGGGGGGAAAGGAGGTTAATAACCAAAACACAGTGGCATCTGCATGACTCTTGAAAAGCTTAAACAATTCTTTACTCAGTCCCATTCCCCTTCACCATCTTCTCTGCATTTCTTCCCCACACCTCCACTGCACCGCTCCTTACTCTGTGCCTGCAACACCCCCCTCCTGTTCCAACCCCTTACCCTTCCGGGCCTCTGACTACCTTCCACCAAGCATTTAAGGGTCTCCTCGTCAGGGGGCCTTCCCTGACCTCCCAGTCTAGGTTAGGTGCCTGGTGCTTTTACTTGATCTGAGTATAATTGTAATTAATAAGGTATTTGTAAAGTCACCACTGGGGCAGATCCTGTTTGTCTTGATGACCGCAGTTCTCAATGAGCACATGAAATGAAAGGGTGGATTGTATTATGAAACAATGACTCCCACTTGTCCTTCTGTGACTCTGAGCTCCAGCCTTGCTCTTTGTCTTTCCACTACAGTTTTTTCTCCTGACTTTATTTCATGATAGTGCTTCCAGATCCCTTCTGCTCTGACCCCACTCCCTCACCAGAAGCCTTGGGTGGGGTTCAGCGCCAGAAGGAGAGAACAGAGGCAGCAGGAGGGAAGGAATACAGAGGGCAGTAGCCAGTCCTGGGTGGTGGTTCAACACCAGGAGAGCAAAGGCTCCGACTCCTACTGCGTGTCATTTAGTGAGATGTGAAGGCTAATGGAAGAAAAGGCAAAAATGGGGAAGAAAGTGTACTTCACTGTAAGTAAAGGGAATTGGACTACGAAGCAGAAGATTGTTAAATTAATTAGGATGAGCTTACATGACAGCACTATTTTACAGTAATCAAAATTGAGTTTTTGAATAATTCTTAATGATATGGAGAATGTTCATGATATGATATTACTTTTTTATTATGTCAGTCCCCTTCATTACATCATTAGTTTTTGATGTAGTGTTCCACGATTCTTTGCGTATAACATCCAGTGCTTCATGCAGTGCGTGCCCTCCTTAATACCCATCACCAGGCTAACCAATGCCCCCACCCTCTCCCCTCTAGAACCCTCAGTTTGTTTCCTGGAGTCCATAGTCTCTCATGGTTCATCTCCCCCTCCGATTTCTGCCCCCTTCATTTTTCCCTTCCTTCTCCTAATGTCCTCCATGCTATTCGTTATGTTCCGCAAATAAGGGAAACGGTATGATAACCGACTTTCTCTGCTTGACTTCTTTTACTTAGCATCATCTCCTCCAGTCCCATCCATGTTGATGCACAAGTTGGGTATTCATCCTTTCTGACGGCTGAGTCATATTCCATATGATATTACTTTTAAATGGCAGGATACGCTGTCGCCGGAGGGAGGCAATACGGAACAGCTGTGGAGAGCATGGGCTCTGATCTGACACTGCCAGAAACCCAGTTCTGTCACCAGATAACCACTTGTGAGACCTTGGGCAAGTTCCTCAATCCTTCCTTATCTCAATTTACCCTTGTGTAAAATGATGATAAGAATAATTTAGTTACACAATGAATCATGGAACTCTTCATCTAAAACTAATGATGTAATGTATGGGGATTAACATAAGAATTAAAAAAAAGAATAATTTAGTTACAGGACTAGGTAAAAAAATTTTTTAAAAAACATATATGTATATAGAACTTATCACAGTGTCTGACACACAGTGTATTTTGAATTTGTACTCTGAATTCCACCTGCTGTTGTTTTTTCTTATTATCACTTGGAGAAAAGCTGGAGCTAAAAATACCTAAATGCTAATACTGGCTGTCTCTGGAATATGGACTTTGGGATGATTTTTATCCCCTCCCCCCCACTACTTACATATTTTATAAGACTTCTACAACAAATGTTCTAAATTTAAAAAATGCTGTTCAAAACTTAGCCCGAGTATTGAGTAAAATGTTCATTTGTTGTTTGTTTATATTATATTATCTCAGGACCAATACATAGTCTATTTTTATTCTGAAAATGAATACAGCTTTTAAAAATCTGACTTAGTTTATGATTTCCAATATTCTTATTCTCAGCCTGTAAAGGAATAAAATGCAGACATATCTGTATATGAAAGTAGTTAATGAATTGACTATCATGGATCCAAAGAGAAGGTTAGTTAGGTAGATCCCATTATAGGAGGATTTTTATATTTTAATGCTAGTTATCATTTATGGAGCACTTACATGCCAGACACTGCTAAATTCTTTACCGTACAGCCTATGACATAGTTATTATTTTACCAATTTTACAGTTGGGGAACTGGAGCATGAAGAATTTGAATAATTTGCCTGATTACACAATCATTAGGAGAGAAAGCCCGGATGCAGAGCTAGCTAACCCAACTCTAAAGCCCATTCTCTTAACTATCACGCTATTTTAATTCTTTCAGAGATTTTATGGGATAAATAGTATTGTTTCCACTTTACAAGTGAGGAAAGTAAGACCCAGAGAGGTTAAGTAGGTTCCCCAAAGTCCAAGTACTAGCCTGTAATTGGAACAGGGATTTTAACCCACTTCTATTAGGCAGCAGAGCCTCAGCTCCTTACTGCTACCGGACTCTCTCTTTCTGTGAGGATGACATCAGTGTCCCCAAGCAGGAAGTATGAAGGATTTCTGGAAGACGTGGCAAACGTTATCACCCCTTTCTCTGGGAATCTTTAGATTCTTATCCATGTGACACAGTTAGGGACTGCCCACACTTAAAGGTAGAACACAAAATAATTTTACCTTACTTCTTACCTCTTTAATTGGATTTGATGACAACTCTAATTTTTTTAAAGAAGAATTACCAAGGAAATCAAGTTCTTCAGGTCTCAGTACATTAATTTTATTATTTGATAACAGAAGCTCTTGGAGATTTTCCAGTTGGAGCTGACTTCCTAATTTAGTAGATGATAAACCATTATGAGATAGATCTAATTTGATTAAATTCTGAGAAAGAAAAAAGATGTACGTTAGTCTTGCCTCCAAAAATAGTTCCTTTAAATGTACTTGAATCTTAGAAATAACTCAGAAATAACAGCAAAAAGTTACCTCTCTACTATTCTAGAAAACTTACAGTAGGAGTAATAAAAAAATCTTTGTGTGATTGAAAATACCATTATTGCAAGCATTGTGTTTCTTATTTCAAGATTCATTTAAAAAAGAATCATTTTATTTCTCTTACCAAAACAAAAGGACTTAAGCTCATTTATTCATGATATAAGGAGTATTCATAATAAGCATTTATTTAGGGGTACCTGGGTGGCTCAGTTGCTTAAGCATCTGCCTTCAGCTCAGGTCATGATCTCAGGGTCCTGGGATCAAGCCCTGCATTGGGCTCCCTGTTCAGCAGGGAGTCTTCTTCTCAGTCTGCCCCCCCAACCCCCACTTGTGCACTCACGCTCTCTCTCTCTCACAAAAATAAATAAAATCTTAAAAAATAAGCATTTGTTTATAATAAGCATTTCTTTATGATGTGAGGAATATTCATGTGGCTTAACAAACATAGAGTGTCATGCATCATCAGCCTTGAAACTAAACAACAGAAAAAAAGAAGAAAAAATTTTCTTCTTAAAGAAGTGTGAGTAGAACTTTGCTGTCCATGAAATCCTAAAAAGATTTTTTATATTGAGAAAGACTGACACTTACGTAAAGTCTGCATCATGACTAGTGCAGAATATTCATTTTTGTTTGTTTCGTGGGACATTTTACCACCCTAGTGCTACTTTTTAACACACAGACTTCCACTCGGGTAAAAGGTAATGAAAAGCTGATATATATTAGGCCAGAATCTTATGCAATGTGTTCAAAGAGAGTAAGACTTTTATTTATGTTTTAAAAATAAAAGAACATTTTGCCAAGGATTACTCTAACCAGATTTTGAGGTCTTTGTGTCCAAAGACATTTCGTCCACTTCAGAATCTAAGGAGGCACAAGAAAGAATTTTCAAATCACTAGCAAGCAAATCATTTTATAAATGTTTTAAAGCATATTTAAGTTTGTACACTATTCTTGGCACATGAGGTCAAAGAATGCCAAATTTTTTCTAGGTCCATAAAATGAAGAAAACAGAGTTTTAAAAATGGCTTTGGTTTAAGAAAAGTACTTAATAATTGTCTCAGATTGAGAGACAATAACATACATTTTCACACATGCAAAATTCAAGCAAAGCACTGAAAAAAAAGATGGTGGCCGTTGGAAAAGCAATCTTGTAAAGAGAGTTCTTAAATCAAGAGTACGTAGTTGTTCTTTTTTAAAGATTTTATTTATTTATTTGACAGAGAGAGACACAGCGAGAGAAGGAACAGAGCAGGAGGAGGTGAGAGGGAGAAGCAGGCTTCCCGCGGAGCAGGGAGCCCGGATGCGGAGCTCGATCCCAGGACCTGGGATCATCTGAGTCGAAGGCAGATGCTTAATGACTGAGTCACCCAGGCGCCCCAAGAGTACATAATTTTTAATTGAACAATTTGCTTTATCATTCATCAATTTGTTAACTTCATTTAAGTCAGAATTTGGATATGGCATTTTTTATTATTACTTCAGGTACTAAATCAGCAGCACTCAGAGTTTTATTTGCTGTGTTCCTCGTGGTATATTCTGATTCTTCTTTGGTTATCACAGATCAGATTCTTCTTTGATCTCTACCTCTTGTGTCTAAGTTAAATTTTTAATGGGAGGGAGCAAGAGAGGCAAAAGTTCTTTAAAAATTAAGACTGAAGGGGGTGCCTGAGTAGCTCAGTCGTTAAGCATCTGCCTTCGGCTCAGATCATGATCCCAGTGTCCTGGGATCGAGCCCCACATCGGGCTCCCCGCTCAGCGGGAAGCCTGCTTCTCCTTTTTCCACTCCCCCTGCTTGCTTGTGTTCCCTCTCTCACTGTGTCTCTGTCAAATAAATAAATAAAATCTTTAAAAAAAAATTTACGACTGAAATTGGTTTAAGATGCTATTTTCCCTTTTGAAAACATTTTCAAACATAAATGGGGTAAGATTGGTTTTCTTATTCTTCACCTTGATATTTAGATACAAAGTCTAAAGATTCATAAGTGACTTGAAAACTTAACATGAGATAACATATTTTTAAATTTTTATATGGAGATGAACATTTTCATCTTACCTTCAGGTTTTGAAAGGGATTATTTTGAATCTTCTTGATTGAATTGGACATTAGATGGAGTTCAGTCAAATTCATGCAGAAGACAAAAGTTTGATCTGAAAGGTGAGATAGCTCATTGTGTTGGAGGTTCAAAATTTCCAACAGAGGGAGTTTTTGGCACAATTCTGGCTCCAGTTTTGAGATGCAGTTAAATCCTCCATCCAAGATAGTAAGTTGGCTATATCTTGTAAAATTGGCAGATGGTAATCTTCGGAGCTGATTATGGGTGAGATTCAACACTGTTATGTTTGCCGGAAGGTCATCAGGCACTTGAGTCAACTTCAGATGGCTGCAGTCAGCTATTTCATGTCTAACAACACATTTATTGGCAGAGGATGTACACGGTATCCACAAGGGCAACAGTCCCAAAAAGAAGTAGATATGAAAAGGTAAACTCTGGTTCATGATTCTCCCCTCTAAAAGAAATGTAAACAAGTAAGAGACATTAGTAACATAGGCCTTCACAGGCATTGGTATTTTCCTTGTAAAACAGATAACCAATGTGACTACGTATGATCTTTTGACTCACAACTTCTATGATATACAAGTATGTATTATACAAGCAATATATCAAATGGAAATAATTCAAATAGCACAGAAAAGTAAGAAATGGAGCATACAAACTCCCTCCTCACCCTTCACCTCCATCCCAGTTTAACGCAGTGCCTTTTTGAGAAAAGCACAATATGTGATTTCATTTCTGTAACACCAAGATCAATTACCTTCTTCATCATTCTCTTGGGTAAATGACTAGTTTGGAGGGATATGTCTAACACCTGCTATTTGGTTATCATCTTGGAATCCATTCCACCATATTCCTGGGTTAATGTCACTATCATGGATTTCAGTACCTTCTTTCTTGAAATATTTTTGACTAAAGTGTCTCCTTGAGTAGCTCTTGCCCCTCTTTCCCCAAAATACTTATAGGAGGTTTTCTCTTTTAAGTTCTTGAATATTTGTTTTTGTTCTTTTGTCATATGATTTTGGCGTGTAGGCTATTTGAGGTTCAAAATACTTTTTCTGCCAAGTCATGAAGGCATTATTCCATTGTCTTCTAGTATCCATTGTTGCTAAGAAGAAATCATGCCCATCTGGTTTTCTTTCCTTTATATAGAAGATAACTTTATTTTACTCTCTGTTTTCTCTTTGGAAGTGTCTTTTTCTTTATCCTTGGTAATGTAAAATTTCAAAAGGATATTTCATGCTAAATCTTTCCTCTAAAATGTAGATATACACCCTAAGGCATTTTCGGTCTGAGGACTCAGGTATTCCTTAAATTTTTAGCTTTCTTTTTCTATCACTATTTGGATCATTTCCCCTCTTTCTTTTCCTGTGTTCTCTCCTTTGAAACCACTTTTAGGGAAAAAACTGGCCCATCATGTGATCTTATTTGTATTTAAAGTTCCCTTTTAGGGGCACCTGGGTGGCTCAGTCAGTTACACATCCAACTCTTGGTTTCAGCTCAGGTCAGGATCTCAGGGTCCAGGATCCAGCCCTGAGTCAGTCTCCCTCCTCAGCAGGGAGTCTGCTTAAGGCTTCTCTCTCTGCCCCTCCCCTGCCCCTTGCTCTTGCACTCTTGCTCTCTATTTCTCTCTAAAATAAATAAATCTTTAAAAAAATAAAATTTCCTTTCATATTCCATGTTTTTATCTTTTTATTCTATATTTCTAGATAAAAGCTCAGCTTTTTGTATCAGGATTTGTATTATATATGTACTTTTTAAATATTAGTAATTATATATATATATATTAAAGATTTTATTTATTTGACAGAGAGAGACACAGCGAGAGAGGGAACACAAGCAGGGGGAGTGGGAGGGGGAGAAGCAGGCTTCCTGAGGAGCAGGGAACCCTATGCGGGGCTCAATTCCAGGACCCTGGGATCATGACCTGAGCCGAAGGCAGACGCTTAATGACTGAGCCACCCAGGCGCCCCAGTAATTATATTTTAAATATATACAGAACAGTATACAAATCATGAATGTACAGCTTGTTGAATTTTCATCAAGAGCATGTCAGTGCATTCACCACTCATAGCAGGAAATAGAGGACAATGAGCCCCCCAGAAACCTCCCTCATGCTCTTGCCCAGCCACCACCTCCTCCTTCCCCAGACAAACACTTCATTATGTCATACACAGAAAGATTAAGTTTACTTGCTTTTGTATTACATGTTAATGGAATTCTGCGCTGTGTATCATTGTATGCCTTTTTTAAATTCCATATTATGTTTGTGAGACTGATCCACATCTTGTCCTATAGCAGTATTTGCTCATTTCCATTCATACAGAATATGGCTCTACCACAGTTACTTTTTTCTAGCATTTTTAATGAAAAGTCCTAAACAACAGCACAACTCACAGAATTTTACAGTGAACACTCTTCCACTATCATATATCTACCCATCTATCCATCCTCTATCCACCAGTTCACCAAAGTACACTGCAACATCAGTACCTTTCCCTCTAAAAGAGTGTGCATTGCTACTTTCGGTTCAGTATTTGCTGAGTTTTTCTTTTGATATAAAATTTGCATACAACGAAATGCACAAATCTTTAGTGTACATTCTCTGACTTTCAACACGTGTATGCACCTGTGTAACCTAAACCCTAAAGAGTTCCCCCATTGCCTTCCAGTTCATTCTAATCCCTGTCTCCCAGAGACCGTCATAGCTCTGACTTTTTTCTACTATAGTGTTGCGTGATTTATAACTTCCTATCAATGGGATCATATTCACTCTCTTAAATAAGAGATATTTCACTCAAATATTTTTGAAGTTCATCCATGTTGTTTGTTTTGGGGTAGTCTTTTTTTTTTTAACTAAATAGTATTTTTTTTAACTAAATGGTATGCCATTGTATAAATATATTTTATCCATGCTGATATGATTACACACATGGATTGTGTGAAGTTTACACAATTATGAATGAAGTTACTATGAACATCTTTGTACATGTTTTTATGGACACATATACTTGATTTCTTTGGGATAATTACCCATGATTGAAATTGTTGGGCATTCGGTAAGGTAGAGTATAATTACTTTTATAAGAAACTGCCGGATCTTTTAGTCAAGTTTATGCCATTTTACACCCCCCCAACATCTTTACCAACATTTGTCACTATTATTTTTCACTCTTTCCAGTGAGTGTGTAGTAATATCTCATTATGGTTTTTAATTTTCATTTTTTGGCTGATTAATGATATTTAACAATTTTTATATGCTTATTATCCATTTGTGTATTTTCCCTTGTATATTTGAAGATTTCACTCATTTTTTTTTTAAGATTTTATTTATTTATTTTGACAGAGAGATAGACAGAAGAGCACAAGCAGAGGGAGTGGCAGAGGGAGAGGGAGAAGCAGGCTCTGCACTGAGCAGGGAACCCGATGCGGGACTCGATCCCAGGACCCTGAGATCATGACCTGAGCCGAAGGCAGACGCTTAACCATCTGAGCCACCCAGGCGCCCAAAGATTTCACTCATTTTTAAAATTAGGTTGTTTCTTATTTATTATTGCATTTTAGGAATTTTTTATATACACAAGTATCAGTCTATTGTCAGATTTATATTTGTGTTTTCTCCCATTTTGTGGGTTACCTACTCATTTTTTTTTTTTAAAGATTTTATTTATTTATTTGACAGAGAAAGACACAGCGAGAGAGGGAACACAAGCAGGGGGAGTGGGAGAGGGAGAAGCAGGCTCCCTGCCGAGCAGGCAGCCCGATGCGGGACTCGATCCAGGGACTCCAGGATCATGACCTGAGCCGAAGGCAGTCGCTTAACCAACTGAGCCACCCAGGCGCCCCCCTACTCATTTTCTTAATGAATGATGATATCTTCATAATTATGATCAAGTCTAATTTATCTTTTTTTTTAATATTACTGCTTTCTGTGTCCTGTCTAAGAAACTTTGCCTACCCCCAAATTATGCTTTTTTAAGAAAAGATTGTGGTTTTAGGTGTTAGGTTAAGGCCTGTGATCTCTCTTTAATAAAATGTTGTGTGTGATGCGAAGGAAGAGTCAAGGTTCATTTTTTTCAGTTGCACACCCAGTTTGTCAGACTTTTTTTTTTCCTTTTCCTTCCCCCACTGGATTGCTTCAGTAACCTTCTTAAAAACCAAATAAGGGACGCCTGGGTGGCTCAGTTGGTTAAGCGACTGCCTTCGGCTCAGGTCATGATCCCGGAGTCCCGGGATCGAGTCCCGCATCGGGCTCCCTGCTCGGCAGGGAGTCTGCTTCTCCCTCTGACCCTCCTCCCTCTCATGCTCTCTGTCTCTCATTCTCTCTCTCTCAAATAAATAAATAAATAAATAAATAAATAAACAAATCTTTTAAAAAAAAAAAGAACAAACAAACAAAAAAAACCAAGTAAGTGTGGGTGGATTTAAGTGTGGGTCTATATCTGGGCTCACCACTCTCTTACATGGAAATATTTGTCAGTTCTTACACAAACACCACATTGTTTTGATTACTGTGGCCTTATAGTAAACCTTGAATTCAGAAGCGTAAATCCTTCTTTTTTTTTTTTAATGATTTTATTTATTTGACAGAGAGAGAGACACAGCGAGAGAGGGAACACAAGCAGGGGGATTGGGAGAGGGAGAAGCAGGCTTCCTGCTGAACAAGGAGCCCAGTGCGGGGCTCCATCCCAGCACCTGGGATCATGAGCTGAGCCTAAGGCAGCCGCTTAACGACTAAGCCACCCAGGAGCCCCAAAAGCGTAAATCCTTCTATTTGTTATTCTTTTCCTAGATTGCTTTTTCCGTGCCATGGTTGATGGGAATTATCTGAAATAATTTTACTTATTATTTAATTAACTATTCCATCTGACTAGAGTATAAAGTTATAATAGTAGAGGACATGGTTGTCTTTACTCTGTACTGCTTTGCCTGTGTCTAGAACAATGACTGGACCATAGCAAGTATTGAATAAATACATGTTGAATGAATAGCTTTCCATGGGCAGTTAATCAGCTTAAGAAAACCTCTCTTACCTCCGTAAATGGTCACAACTTTATTTTGGTGGGATATGTACCTAATGTGATAGTCTCTGGTATGATCAATTACCTAGTTTCACTTACAGATATTTTAAAAAATCAAATACATCTTCAGTGTATGCAGATGGATCAATAAAAATGATATTTAAATAAGTTAGGTTTTCCATAAGCTCTAAAAGTCATGTCACAAGAAGAATTCCAGATAAGTTTTAGAGAATAACATCATTTTAGAGGATTAATTGTAGGAAAATAGAACTAGTATGAGTATTTGTAATTGTTCTAATCGGCTTTTAAAATATAGTGGTTTTACTTTTATTCTAATCTAGTTCTCAGAAACAGAAGAAAAGTCAGTTTCTATTAATTATTTTATGGCCTTTATAATACTGGCACTAAGTATTGTTAAAGCTATACACAGTTTTTATATTTATAGGCTATGACAAAGATCACAGCCCAGGCCAGCTATGAGGCCCCTCACCAAATTGCTCAGGTACATGAAAAATTTGGAGCTGGAAATGATACATTCTGGAAATCAGGAACTAACTCCCCAAACCTCTCTTCCCTGTACCACAAATGCTTCTACTTGTATTTACCAACTCACACTTACAGTCCCTGCAATATATTCTCTTCCTTGTCTGGGTGACATTTATCTCTTCTGGAAGGGCTATAGATAAAGATCAGAATTACTGAAAAGGACTAATCTATTCACAAAGAATATCCCTGAAGGACTGAAAGACATTCCCAGATCTGAAAATACATTCATCACATGGAAAAGACTCACCAAATGGTAGGCAGGAGGAGTGAAAAATGAAAATCCACAGAGAGAATCTTATGAAACTTCGGAATTATGGCCATTCACAAGTAAAAAAAAAAAATCCTAAAACCTTCAAAGGAGAACATATGATCAATTACTTCCAAAAGAAAAAGATCCTGAATGGTAGAAAACTTTTCATCAGCAACATCAGCCACTAGAAAACAGTAGTGATGAGCTTCCAAAATGATCAGGGGAAACTGAACCTAAATTTCATTTCCGGCTGAACAACTCACGATAAGGGGGAAAGCATTTTGAAATATGCAAAGGTTTGGTAACTTTATAACTATGCAAATTGTATGCAAAAGTTATTCTGGAATTTGATTCAGTGAAACAAATGAAAATACAGTTAGAGGATGAAACAGAAGGGAAAAAATTGCTATTGTATGAGACATAATAGAAGCAAAGAAAGCTAAAAAGATGGAAAATAGGACTCAGTGGGCCTTGCAATTTTAGAAAGGCCTTTCAGGGTACATCGAATTACATGTGTCTGTAGTGAGAGATAATATTGCATCATGATAAAGACATGGAGTCTGGAGCCAGGCTACTTAGAGCTAACCACTATTTATTTAGTTGGCTTCTCCAGTTTGGTTTGTGCACTTCACAATACTTTTTTTTCCCCCCTGAATGTATACAGGTAACACCTAACTGCAGACACACATGAACACACAATGCTATTGCGAAACTGGGAGGTAACTTCCTGAGCTACTACAGCCCAAGGCTGACTCAGATTTCATCTGAAGCGCCTGCATTTGCCAGTGCTGCTTTCTGATCTTCCTATACATCTAAATGCCTTTCTACTTGTCACCTTCCTCCACTTTCCTTTATGAGGTCAAAGAAGCCACTTTTGTACTCCCAGGAACACCTGAAGTGTTTTCTCCTTTTCAAGCACATTATCCTAAAATGCCAGCTTCCGTCTCCTCTCCAGTCAACACAACTGAGAAAAGGAGAGAAACTCTTTCAAGCTCACAGGGCTCTGAACTTTCAGACAAAGATATGATTTTATTTTTTTATTTATTTGAGAGAGAAAGCACACAAGAGCAGGGGGTTGGGGAGGTGAGGCAGAGGGACAGAGGGAAAAGCAGACTTCCCACTGAGCAGGGAGCCCCAAGCAGGGCTTGATCCCAGAACCCCGGGATCATGACCTGAGCTGAAGGCAAATGCTTAGCCAACTGAGCCACCCAAGCACCCCAAATATACGATTTTTTTTTAAAAAAGGCTATTGCAAAATGATCTCCATAAATTTCCTAATGTGCTTTTCCAGGTCCAGAAATCCACAAAGAAAAAAAAAATTAATTACTGTCTAAAGGATTTTATTATGTTAATTATAAATTCTTGCTATTACATGTACACTGAGTTATGATACACTTCTCCCCACACCTCTATCATCTCTCTTTTCTTCCATTCTCCTTGTTGATTCTGACTAGATTTCAAGCACCACACCAAAGAAAGACCAAAGAATACTAAAACCAACGTGCAGTCCCAGTTCTAGCCAACATGAGAGATCCTATCCCAGTAATAATCTTAAAGATGTACCTTCATTTACTCTGATAACAGCTGACCATTCCTTTTTTCATTAGTCCGAATTCAGTCGTTCTCACCAGGGAGGCATGGCAGATCTGCTGCAATCTCGAAAGTGAAACTAAAAAAAGAAAAAAAAAAAAAGCAAGCTTCTTACAGTTCTTGGATTCTAAGAAGGCAAAGGGAAAAAAGCACAATATCAGGAAGAGAAATATTAAATTGCTTCTTAAAAATGTCTTGCTTTTCTGCCTCGTGTACAGTCCCTTGGGTTTCATTAAAAGGGTCACAGATTTAGCAACAGAAAAGCTGAAAAAGTGGGACCTCCCTTGGTGTGGGCAGGGCTAGTACTCTAGAGGTTAGCAGATACCTGAGAGTGAAGTCCTCTATTTTTTCCCAAAGACTGATGCAAAACTGTCAGAACCTAGTAGAGTATGGTCAGAGTGAGAAAAAACCTCAATCCCTAATCAAAGCTAAATACTTTCACGTCCCTTATCTTCTTAGCAACCCAGAATGATAAGTAATGCAGAAATTAACCTTTTGATCCAAGAAGGCACCTAGTTCTCAATAGAGAAACTGCTGGCCCCTGCAAAGCCAAAAGCCAGTCCTAACTCATGCTACTCCAGTTTCCATAGTTAGAGCCTGTTAGGGAGCAAACAGATGGGCCCAGAGAAGTCCAGATTCACCAGTTAGTTCTCAATAAACTTTACTGACTAGTTAAAGGAATGTGCTTGTCAGGAAAAGAACACATTTCTCATTATTGATATAATAGGATATAATGTTACCAACTATATTGTTATATAGTAAAATATAACACTTAGAAGGAACTGTAGAAATCACCTAATTTGAATCCCTTGTTTGAGAAATGAGGAAATAGCATGGTGAGGGATTTGCCTAAGGATATACCACAAGTTACTATAATGCTTCGTTATTCAGACAAGTATAGTAATAAAACAGCCTGGATCAGTTAAAACATGTCCCTAGATTGACTCGATTGAAGAATGGAGGGCAAGAAAACAGGTCTGTATCATGATGCAAAATGTCCTCCCCTTGGGCCTCAGCCTTAGTTGGAACCATCTTGTGGTCACTGGGCTCATGGTCATGCTTTTCTGATTTTTCATTTATCCTATCTATAATATAATACCATAAGCAAACAATTGTCCTGAGTAAAAGATCGTCCCTCACATCTACCCATTGCAATATGCAGTAAAACATTAATAGTATTCAAAATGTTTCTTCTCTGTGAGCTCCTTGAAGCAGAACAAGGTATGTTCTTTGTATTATAACTCTCCAGCCACTTTTCCATGGTAGGCTGGTACTTTGGCCTCCAGTGAACCAGGCTCTTTGCATTATTTTTTCCCACATCGACTCTGGGCTTGGTCATGTGACTAGAGTTGGCCAACAGGATATTATTAAGCATGAAGTGAGCCAAGACTTGATAAGCATTTGCACATTGGCACTCACCTTCTTCCTTTCAGAACTCTGTTGGTGTGTGGTGAGAAGCCCAACCTAGGCTTCTGCAAAGGCAACATGGAGGAGAATTGAGTCTGGTCAACAACTCCACTGAGCACCTAGGAGACAATCAGCCTCAACTTGCTGTCCATATGAGTAAGCCATATTGGGAGTGGATCTTCCAATCCCGATTGAGTCACATGGAGCAGAGATGAGTTGTCCCCAGGTCCTGCCAAAATTATGGAAGAGTAAGCAAATAAATGACTGTTGTTGTTTTAACCCCCTCCCCTCAAATTTTGAGTGGTATGTTATGTATCATTAGATAAATGAAAAACATTCCCTCGACAATCCGACACACCCATCTCTTATGCTTTATGACTCCTTTCGCATATTAGATTTTCCATAATGTTGATTGAACTAATGAATGCCTTTTTCCAAATACTTTTTATTGATCATCTCATAATGCAACAGTTTACATCCAGATATTAATAGTCCTCAATTCTTGCTAGTTTCTGAATACATCTCAGGTCAGTTTCTCTCCACTGCACATTCCTTAATTATACATTAACTTATTTAGCTATTACGGTGGTAGGTGCTATAGTGACAAAGCTCATTTTTCCCTTTTTAAGGGAAATGTCTGGCAGTTATAAGCCAAAAGTAATTGGTAATTTGCTACTTACAAATTTATGGAACTATAGACCCTCTGTCCTTCTCTGCCTGCTCCTAATAATAATTCTTAATAAATTAGACATTGTTTTTATTTTTATTTATTTTTTTAAAGATTATTTATTTATTTATTTGACAGAGAGAGACACAGCGAGAGAGGGAACACAAGCAGGGGGAGTGGGAGAGGGAGACGCAGGCTCCCCAACGAGCAGGGAGCCTGATGCGGGGCTCAATCCCAGGACCCTGGGATCATGACCTGAGCCAAGGCAGACACTTAATGACTGAGCCACCCAGGCTCCCCTAGACATTGTTTTTGAAGGACAATTACAGCCTTTTTAATGTGAGGCAAAGAATCTTTTGATGATTGAAGACAATGTATAATCACTAGGAAATTTTTTCACTTCATCATAAGATTTGTAAAGGAAGGCTTAATTATGGTTTTCATCATCATCAACATCTATAAAACTAGACTACTGAAGGCTATATGGGACAGTGTTTACAATTTTCCATATAAATTAATTTAGACATGAAGATTGCTTCACTGCAATTTCTGACAACATATATATAGAGAGTTGAAATTGTGGGGAAAACAGACTATGTGAAAAGACAGGTTACTTTAGAGAAAATAATTATACTGTTGCCAGATTCTATGAGGTCCAAATAGAGAACTAATTATTGAGGAATATTTAAACTTGGGTCAACATTGAATATCCAATTGCCAGGGAGCTGTTGGATATTGAAGAGTCAATATCACACACAGGTTTAATTTAGCATAGTTCTTAAGAATTTCTGCAATAAATTGGACTAATCAGTCTTCCCTGTGTTAACAGGAAGTCAAAGTAAGGTTGTACCTCTTCATCAATAAAACTTCTCATGGGTTTGTAATGTGATTAATGCACTATGGACCTAGATAAAGAGTTATGTTTGCCTCAGAGCATTAGATAGGCAGGCATTTTAAAGATTTTATTTATTTATTTGACAGAGATAGAGAGAGAGAACAAGTAGGCAGAGAGACAGGCAGAGGGAGAGGGAGAAGCAGGCTCCCCGCCGAGCAGGGAGCCCGATGCGGGGCTCGATCCCAGGACCCTGGAATCATGACCTGAGCCGAAGGCAGCCGCTTAACCAACTAAGCCACCCAGGCGCCCCAGATAGGCAGGCATTTTAAATTGTGCTCACTGGTCTCCCTTCATAGCTGCCTTTTAGAAAGGACATGATCCTACTCTGTACCATCTGAAATTCTAGCAGGCATTTCTTTCTCTTTTTTTGGTTTCTGAACTCTTTCTTTAATGTAAAGGTACAGTTCCTCTTACCAGTACCATTTCTATTTCTGCTCATTGACTTCAGCTGTTTTAAATTAAGCTTGCCCAGACAATTCAGCAAGAACTTTAACAAGAGAGGAAATAACGCTATGTCCTTCCCACTACTCTAACATGTACTGAACAAAATTAAACTTGAACTTCCCTTCTGAAAAAGGAAATCAATATATGACACACAGAGCTTCTGGTTTAACTTAAACTTACTTACTTATTTATTTAGAAATTTTTCAAGGTAGTTGAAAAGTGGTGATATCTTTCAGTCTCTTATAAATCTGTGAAGTGTGTTAGTATGAATGAGGTCTCACTCTCCTTTATCTACAGTCCCATGATATGGTTAAGGACTCTTCAAACCCTATGCCTTGGACTTAATATTCATGTACTAAGATAAAAAATAAAATTCTAGGCCCAACTTCATTTTCATTCTACATGTTAAACATCTTAATTAAATTTGATAAGCTTCTGTCTCCTGGGCATCTAAAGAATGGAGTTGTAAATGGCAGACAAAACCAACCACAGTCATAAATGGCAGACAAAAACCAATCACACAAGGAAGTTCAAAGTATCAAAAGCAACTAATAACTTACCATAATCATATTGAACTGATCATTGGTGAGAACTAATGTTCATGTAATTGATCTCTATTCTATAATGCAAAATTTGAATCAACAGGGAAAATTAAAAAGAAAGCCCAGAGTTGGAAAGGCTGGGCAACTGTTTTTGACCACACTTCTTGATTTCCACCTAAGAGGAAGCTTAATCTGTTTCATGAGATGGTTTATAATAAGAATATAGGAACTGGTCCTTAAAAAGTAAGAAGTAAAAGTGGAAGAAAGGTGGGGCAAGGAAAAGTTTCCTACAATAAAGATATGGAGCTAATATACATAAACCTAACACAGTTTAGAAAGCTCCAATGCAGAGTTTACAGCTTATATAAAATACTAGTCTTATTCTTTACTTTATCTAGAAATAAGCCAATATAAGAGTTGAATATACACTTTAACATCATCAAAAGAAATGGTAACATTTCTTTTTCTTTAAATTACCTGTATGTGTTGTTTGTTCAAATTGCTACTTGGTTTTTATATTTGTATAATTGATTTACTGTAAGAGTTTTTTGGGATATTACAGAAATTAGCTTTCATCTAAGTGTATTGCAATTTTTTTGCCTGATATGTTGCTTAATTTTTCAAACTGATTGTTTTAACTACACAAAAGTTCCTCAAGGGTGTGATATCAGCAAAACGCCAAACTAGAAAGTTTCAATCCCTTATTCCATGAAAACATCAAAAAACAAGAAACTGGCTGAATTAACCTTACAGTAGCTGTGAAAAACAGCCAAAGAGCTACAGTAACCAAGTGAATTCCTAGGCAAGAAAAATTTACTTTAAAATTGATAGGAAAATTAATGGAAATTTTACTCACCATTTCCCCACTCCCTCCTGGCTCAGCAGTCTTCATCTAGAAGATGCAGCAGCCAAATTCCCAGTTGCAGATTAAACTTACTGGCAATGTTCTACCCTTTCTGGGGGCTTCCTAAAGGACTAGTTGTCTCATCTAACTTGAATCTCAGTCTAGGGGAAAAGCAGTAGTCACTGTTTGTGAAAGGTTCAGGAAGATTATATATACAGAGGCACCTGAGGCAAAAGATGACAGGTGGGGACATACAATAGACCATCTAGGTCCCTGGTGAAAAGCTGGAATGAACTCTTTGGGATATTAAGACATTCAAAAATAGCCATGTATATGGAGGAATTGAGAGAGCCACACACAAGCCCAGGCAAGAGGCATTCTCAGAAAAGATCTTAAGCTTTTATCTTAGGCTTATCCCTGACCCAATTAGTGAAGCACTGCCCAATTGGTGAGGCACTGCTCCAGTACAGAGCTCGTTTGTAAGGACTGGGAGAGGTTGCTATTTTTTCAAATGCCCAGTTTTCTAATAAAAATCATAAGGCATACAAAGAAACAAGAAAACACAGCCCATTCAAAGGAACAATATAAAGCTCCAGACATTCTCCTTGAGAAAGCACAGACATTGGATTTACTAGACAAAGACTTTAAACCAGCTTTTTAAAATATGTTCAAAGAGCTTGGTGCCAACGCTGGCTGCCCAACTTGGGTACACCAAGCCCCAACCCCCTGTGCTCTGGTGGAACTGCCCTTCTCAGTCAAGCTTGTCTCATTCCCAGTGTGGCAGTCCCCTCCCCCAGAAGACTAGCACAAACCCCTACCCACACCACCTCTCCCACCCAGAGAGTTCTGCAGGGCTCCAGTTCTGGTGTAGTTAGTGTCAGGTCTCATTTCACAAGCAGACCAGAGTACACCTAGTTAAAACTTTCCACATTTAGGCCAAGGAGCAAACACTGCCCCCTGTGGGCAAAGAGAGCCTCTGCAGACAATTGCTCTGAAGGATAGAGCAGCCAGAACACAACAGCAGAGTTCACACACACACACTGGAGACACTCCCTGAAGTGCTAGGTCCTGGGCACTATATGACTGTTCTTCATAAGGCCATTACTTTCAGGAGCAGGAGACATAACTAGCTTTTCTAACACAGAGAATAAGGCAGACTTGGACAAAGTGCCAAAATGGAGAAATTTATACCAAATGAAAGAACAAAATAAGGCCACAGCCAGAGATCTAAGTGAGACAGATAGAAGTAACATGACTGATGGAGAAGTTAAAGCAACAATAGTGGGTGACTGGGTGGCTCAGTCGGTTAAGCATCTGCCTTCAGCTCAGGTCATGATCCCGGCATCCTGGGGATCAAGTCCCACACTGGGCTCCCTGCTCAGTGGGGAGTCTGCTTCTCCCTCTCCCTCTGCTGCTCTCTCTCTCTCTGTCAAATAAATAAATAAAATCTTAAAAAAAATAATAAAGCAACAATCACAAAGATAGACACCAGGCTTGAGAAAAGAATAGAAGACATCTTTTACCACACAGATAAAAGAGTTAAAAAAGAATCAGTCATAAATGAAGAATGCAATAGATGAGATTGGAAACAGACCAATACAATGAACAGCAGGCTGGAAGAAGCAGAGGAATGAATTAGTGATATAGAGGACAAAATAATGGAAAATAATGAAGGTGAACAAAAGAGAGAAAGAATAAGGAACACAAAAATAGACTTAGGGAACTCAGTGACTCCATCAAATGTAATAATAATTGTATTATAGGAGTCTCAGAAGAGAAAGAGAGGAAAGGGGGCAGAAAATTTATTTCACAAAATAATAGCAGAACACTTCCCTACTCTTGGGAAGGGAACACACATCCAGAGAGCTCCCATCAAAATCAATAAAAGCAGACCAACAATAAGACATATTGTAATTAAACTTACAAAATATAATAATAAAGAAAAAAATCTTAAAAATAATGACACAAAAGAAGACAGTAACATACAAGGGAAAAAACCAAAAGGCTAGCTGGAGATTTCTTAATAGAAATATGGCAAGCCAGAAGGGAGTAGGATGATATATTCAAAGTGCTGACTGGGAAAAACCTGCAGCCAAGAACAGTCTATCCAGCAAGGCTCTCATTCAGAACAGAAGGAAAGGTAAAGAGCTTCCCAGAGAAATAAAAACTAAAGGAGTTCATGACCACTAAACCAGCCATGTAAGAAATATTAAATATTAAAGGGAACTTGTTGAATGCTAAGGAGAGACCAAAAGTGACAAAAACAAAGAATCAGAGAAAAGCTCCAGAAACAACTACAAAACAAGTAATACAATGGCAATAAATAATCTATCAGTAATTACTTTGAGTGTAAATGGATCAAATGCTCCAATCAAAAGACACAGGGTGTCAGAATGGATTAAAAAAAAAAAAGACCTATCTATATGATGCCTACAAGAGACTCATTTTAGGCCTAAAGACACCTGAAGATGGAAAGTGAGGGGGCAGAAAAACATTTATCATACAAATGGATGCCCAAAGAAAGCTGGAGTAGCAATATTTATATCAGATGAACTATACTTTAAAACAAAGATTGTAAAAAAAGACAAAGACATTATATAATCATAAAGAGGACAATCCAATAAGAACATATAACAATTGTAAATATTTATGCATCCAACTTGGGAGCACCTAAATTTATAAAACAATTAATAACAAACATAAAGGAACGAATCGATAATAATAGAATAGTAGTAGGTGACTTTAAAACCCTACCTACATCAATAGACAGATCATCCAATCAGGAAATCAACAAGAAAACAATGGCTTTGAATGACACACTGAACTAGATGGACTTAACAGATATATTCAGAATGTTCCATCCTAAAACAGCAGAATACACATTCTTTTCAAGTGCACATGGAACATTCTCCAGAATAGATCACATATTAGGTCACAAAACAGGCCTCACCAATTACAAAAAGATTGAAGTCATACCATGCATCTTTTCTGACTACGATACTTTGAAACTAGAAGTCAGCCACAAGAAAAATATTGGAAAGAGCACAAATACATGGAGACTAAACAACATTAGTAAACAATGAATGGGTCAACCAGGAAATCAAAGAAGAAATGTAAAAATACATGGAAACAAAAGAAAATGAAAACAAATCAGACCAAAACCTTCGGGATGAAACAAAAGTGGTCCTTAGAGGGAAGTATATAGCAATACAGGCTTACCTCAAGAAGCAAGAAAAATCTCAAATAAACAACCTAACCATATACCTAAAGGAGCTAGAAAAAGAGCAACAAATGAAGCCCAAAGCTAGCAGAAGGAATGAAATAATAAAGAAGAGAGCAGAAATAAATGATATAGAAGCTAAAAACAAAGAAATAATAGATCAGATCAATGAAATCAGGAGCTGCTTCTTTGGAAAACAAACAAACAAACAAAAACTTAACAAAATGATAAACCTCTAGCCAGACTCATCAAAAAGAAAAGAGAAAGGACCCAAATAAATAAAATCACAAATGAGAGAGAAGCAACAACCAACACCACAGAAATGCAAACATTTATAAGAGATTATGAAAAACTATATGCCAACAAATTGGACAACCTAGAAGAAATGGATAAATTCCTAGAAACATATAAACTACCAAAACTGAACCAGGAAGAAATAGAAAACTTGAACAGACCAATAACCAGGAAAGATATTGAATAAGTAATCAAAAAACTCCCCCAAAAACAAAAGTCCAGGACCTGATGGCTTCACAGGTGAATTCTACCAAACATTTAAAAAAGTTAAATTAGAGTTAATATTTATTCTTCTCAAACTCTTCCAAAAAATAGAAAAGGAAGGAAAACTTCCAAATTCATTCTATGAGGCCGGCATTACTCTGATATCAAAACCAGATAAAGCCTCCATTAAAAAAAGAGAACTACAGGCCAATATCCCTGATGAACAGGGATGAAAAAATTCTCAATAAAATACTAGCGAACTAAATCCAACAATATATTTAAAAAATCATTCACCACAATCAAGTGGAATTTCTTCCTAGTTTGCAAGTGTGGCTCAATATTTGCAAATCAATCAATGTGATACACCACATTAATAAAAGAAAGGATAAGAACCATACAATAATTTCAATAGAAAAAGAGAAAGTACAACAGCCATCCATGATAAAAACCCTCAACAAAGTAGGTTTAGAGGGAATATACCTCAACATTATAAAGTCCATATATGAAAGTCCCATGGTTAATATTATCCTCAATGGGGAAAAACTGAAAGCATTTCTTCTATGGTCAGGAACAAGATAGAGATGTCCACTTCCACCACTTTTATTCAACATAGTACTGGAAGTCCTAGCCATAGCAATTAGACAACAAAAAGAAATAAAATGTATCCAGATGGGCAAGGAAGAAATGAACCTCACTTTTTGCAGATGACATGATACTATACATAGAAAACCTGAACAAATCCACCAAAAAAACTGCTAGAATTGATAAACAAATTCAGCAAAGTTGCAGGATACAAAATCAATGTACAGAAATCTGTTACATTTCTAGGGGCACCTGGGTGGCACAGTCAGTTAAGCGTCCAACTCTTGGTTTTGGCTCAGGTTGTGATCTTGGGCTTCTGGGATCGAGCCCCGCACTGGGCTCTGCACTCAGCATAGAGTCTGCTTGGATGCCCTCTTCCTCTTCCTCTGTCCCTTCCCCTCCTCTTTCTCTCAAATAAATAAATAAACTTAAAAAAAAAAAGAAATCTGTTACATTTCTATATATCAACAATGAAGCAGCAGAAAGAGAAATCAAGGAATCGATCCCATTTACAATTGCACCAAAAACCCTAAGATACCTAGGAATAAACCTAACCAAAGAGGTAAAAGACATGTACTTTGAAAACTATAAAACTCTGATGAAAGAAATTGAAGAGAAAACAAATAAATGGAAAGGCATTCCATGCTCATGGATTGGAAGAACAAATATTGTTAAAATGTCTATCCTACCCAAAGCAATCTACACATTTAATGCAATCTCTATCAAAATACCAATAGCATTTTTCACAGGGCTAGAACAAACAACTCTAAAATTTGCATGGAACTACAAAAGACCCCAAATAGCTAAAGAAACCTCGAAAAAGAGAAACAAAGCTGGAGGCATCACATTTCTGCACTTCAAGCTATATTACAAAGCTGTAGTCATCAAAACAGTATAGTACTGGACCAAAAATCTGACACATAGATCAAGAGAACAGAATAAAAAACCCAGAAATGAACCCACAACTGTATGATCAATTAACCTTCAACAAAGCAGGAAAGAATATCCAATGGGAAAAAGACAGTCTCTTCAACAAATGGTGTTGGGAAAACGAGACAGAACATGCAAAAGAATGAAATTGGACCACTTTCTTACACCATACACAAAAATAAATTCAAAATGGATTAAAGACCTAAATGTGAGACCTGAAACTATAAAAATCCTAGCAAAGGACACAGGCAGTAACCTCTTTGATATCAGCCTTAGGAACTTCTTTCTAGACAGGTCTGCAGAGGCAAGGGAAACAAAAACAAAAGTAAACTATAAAAAGTAAACTACATAAACTATATAATGCTCCTGCACAGCCAAGGAAACAATCAATAAAACTAAAAGGCAAACCTACAGAATGGGCCAAGATATTTGCAAATGACATATCTGATAAAGGGTTAGTATCCAAAATATACAAAGAACTTATAAAACTCAACACTCCAAAAATGAATAATCAAATTAAAAAATGGGCAGAAGACATGAACAGACATTTTTCCAAAGAAGACATACAGATGGCCAACAGACACATGAATAGTGGGTCAACATCACTGATCATCAGGGAAATACAAATCAAAACTATAATGAGATATCACCTCACACCTATCAGAATGGCTAAAATCAACAACACTAGAAACAACAGGTGCTGGTAAGGATGTGGAGAAAGGGGAACCTTCTTGCACTATTGGTTGGAATGCAAGCTGGTGCAGCCACTCTGGAAAACAGTATGGAGGTTCCTCAAAAAGTTAAAAATAGAACTACCTTATGATCCAACAATTGCACTACTAGGCATTTATCAAAAGAATACAAAAATACTAATTCAAAGGGATACATGTACCCCAATGTTTATAGCAGTATTATCTGCAATAGCCAAACTATGAAAACAGCCCAGGCGTCCATTGACTGTTGAATGGATAAAGAAGAAGTGGTATATATATGATGAAATATTACTCAGGCATGAAAAAAGAATGAAATCTCGCCATTTCCAAAGGCATAGATAGAGCTAGAGTGTATTATGCTAAATGAAATAAGTCAGTCAGAGAAAGGCAAATACTGTATGATTTCACTCATATGTGGAATTTAAGAAACAAAACAAATGAGCAAAGGGAGAAAAAAGAGAGAGGGAGGCAAAGCAAGAAACAGACTCTTAAGTATAGAGAACAAACTGATGTTTATCAGAAGGGAGGGGGTAGGGGCTGGCTGAAATAGGTGATGGGAATTAAGCAGTGCACTTGCTGTGATGAACCCTGGGTGTTGTACTGAAGTATTGAATCACTATATTGTACACCTGAAACTAATATTACACTGTGTGTTAACTAACTGAGATTTAAATTGAAACCTTAATAAATAAATAAGTCTGGATTTACCAAGAGAGAGAGACGGGGAGACAGAGCTAAAAAAAAGACAAAGAAATAATAGAAATCAGGGAAATAAAAAAATAAACAACTTGAGATTATCAACAGAGAGAGAAATTATAAAAAGGAACCAAACAGAAATTCTGAAACTGAAAAATATAACTTCATGGAAACATTCACTAGCAGGATTCAATAGCAGATTTGAGCAGGCAGAAGAAAGAATCAATTATTTTTTTAAAAAATAAGACAATTGAGGGGCGCCTGGGTGGCTCAGTCATTGGGCGTCTGCCTTCGGCTCAGGTCATGATCCCAGGGTCCTGGGATCGAGCCCCGCATCGGGCTCCCTGCTCAACAGGAAGCCTGCTTCTCCCTCTCCCACTCCCCCTGCTTGTGTTCCCTCTCTCACTGTCTCTCTCTCTCTGTCAAATGAATAAATAAAATCTTTAAAAAAAAAATAAGACAATTGAAATTAATGAGTCTAAAAAAAAAGAAAAAAGAATGAGGAAAAGTGAACAGAGCCTAAGGGATTTCTGGGATACTATAAAATAGAGCAATATACATTATGGGAGATCTAGAAAGAGAAGAAAGAGAGATAGGGGCAGAAATACTTCAATAATGGCCAAAATTTCCTCAAATTTGATGAAATATATGAATCTACAAATCTAAGAAACTTAACAAATACCAAATATGATAAGCCCTAAAAATCCCACATGGAGACACATTATAATCAAACTGTGGAAAGACAAAGAGAAATCACGAAAGCAGCAAGAGAGAAATGACTTGTCACTTATAAATGATCCTCAATAAAATTATCAGTGAATTTCTCAGCAATAACCTAGAGGGCAGAAGGCAGCGAGATTGATATAGTTAAAATGCTGAAAAAATAAACAGTAAAGTGAGAATCCTATGTTGGCCAAAACTATCCTTCAAAAATGAAGGAGATAGTAAAACATTCCAGATAAACAATAGCTAAGGGAGTTAATTACCCCTAGGCTTAGCCTATAAGAAATGCTAAAGGGAATTCTTCAGGTTGAAATAAAAGGACACTAGACAATAATTCAAATATATATAAAGATATAGATTTCCAAAGTTAAATACATGGTTAATATAAAAACTAATATTATTGTAATTTTGCTTTGTAACTTCACTTTTATTTTTTAGAGAATTTAAAAGACAAAACCATAAAATAATTATAAATCCATGTTAGTGAGTATATAACATATAATGACATATCTGTGTCTATAACTTAAGGTGGTCGAGAGTATAGTTTTTGTATGCAATTAAAGTTAAATTAGTATCAATTCAAATGAAATTATTATAACTTTAAAATTGTACAAGTAATACCCATGGAAATCATAAAAAATATAACTATAAAATATACAGAAAATAAAATAAGAAGGGAATCAAAACTATGTTATTATAAAAATCAACTAAACACAAAAGAATGCAGTAATGGAGGAAATGAGGGACAAAACAGCTATAAGGCATACAGAAAACAAATAACAAAATGGCAAAAGTAAGTCCTTTCTTACCAGTAGTTTTTGTTAAATGTGTATACATTCAATTCCCCACTCAAAAGGCATAGATTGGCAGAATGGATTAAAAAAGCATAATTTAATGATTTGCTAGCTACAAGAAATTCACTTTAAATCTAAAAACACAAATAATATGAAAGTGAATGAATGGACAAAGATATCCCATACAGAATAATAACCAGAAGAGAGCTGAGTTGTCTTTACTAATATCAGACAAAACTGACTTTAAATCAAAAACTGTTATGAGACAAAGAAACTTATATATTGATAAAAGTGTCCACCCACCAAGAACATATGAAGAATTATAAATATATAGCCACCAAACATAAGAGCTTCAAAATATATGAAGCAAACATTGACAGAATTGAAGGGACAGATAGATAGTATACAATAATAGTTGGAGACTTCAATACTCACTTTCAATAACAGATAAGGCAACCAGACAGAAGATCAATAAGGAAATAGAGAACTTGAGCAACACTATGAACCAACTGGATCTAGCAGGCATATACAGAACACTCCACCCAACAAAAGCAGAATACATTTTTTTCAAGTGCACATGGAACACTTTCCAGGATAGACCATATGTTAGGTCACAAGATAGATCTTAATAAACTAAAAGAGACTGAAATCATACAAAATATCATTTCTGATCACAACTGAATGAAACTAGAAATCAGTAACAAAAGGGAAACTGGGAATTTCACCCATATATAGAAATTAAACAACACACTCTTAACGCAATCATTTGGTCAGATAAGAAATTACAAGGGAAATTAGAAAATATCTTGAGACAAATGAAAATGAAAACACAACATATCAAAACATATGGGATGTAGCAAAAACATTGCTATGCAAATGATAAGTGGTCAACACTTAGAGTAAGGAAGAAGAAAGTTCTCAAATCAAAGTCTAACTTTACACCTTAAGGAACCAGAAAAAGAAGAGAAAATTAAACCCAAAGCTAGAAAAAGGAAGGAAATAATAAAGATTAGAGTGGAGATAAATGAAATAGAGAATAAGAAAACAATAGAGAAAAATCAATGAAATCAACAGTTGGGTCTTTGAAAAAATCAACAAAATTGGCAAACCTTTAGCTACACTGATTAAGAAAAAAATCACTCAAATTATTAAAGTCAGAAATGAAAGTGGGGACATTACCACCACTTTCACAAAAATGAAACAAATTATAAGAGAGTATTACGAATTATTGCACACCAACCAATTGGATAACATGATGAAATGGCCAAATTCCTAGAAATGACACAACTATCAAGACTGAATCATAAAGAAATAGAAATAAATAGACCTATAACTGGTAGTAGTGATTGAATCAGTAATCAGAAACCTCCCAACAAAATAAAAAGCCCTGGACCAGATGGCATCACTAGTGAATTCTACCAAATCTTAAAGAATTAACACCAATCCTAATCAAGCTCTTCCAAAAAAATTAAAGAGGAGGGAGCACTTCCAACTCATTTACTGAGGCCAGCATTACTCTGATACCAAAGCCAGACAAAGACACTATAAGAAAAGAAAACTACGGGCCAACATCCCTCATGAATATTGATGCAAAAATCTTCAATAAATTATATACCATGACCTAGTAGAATTTATTCTTGGAATTCGAGAATGGCTCAACATACAAAAATTAAACAATGTAATATACCACATTAACAGACTGAAGGAGAAAACCGTAGGATCATCTCAACTGATGCAGAAAAAAGCATTTAACAAAACTAAACACGTTTTCATGATAAAACACTCAGCTGTTTTGTAAGATTTAAGGATTCTTTTGAGGGATGCCTGGGGGGCACAGTCAGTTAAGCACCCAACTCTTGGTTGTAACCAACTCTCAGGTCATGATCTCAGGGTTGCAAGATCAAGCCCCACATTGGGCTCTGCGCTCAGCACAGTCTGATTATAACTCTCCCTCTGCCCCTCTCCCTCCCTCTTTTTCTTTCTAAAATAAATAAGTAAAGCTTAAAAAAAAAGATTCTTTTGATGACAGGAGACAACACCATGACACTCAGATGAAAGCTAAACTGTTACTTAGAGCTCCAAATGAGAGAAGGCTTCCAGACCTTGCCACACAAAGGATTTCCTCAACACAGCAAGCATACTGGATCTGTAGTTGGCAGCTTATGTGTGTGGCAAGCTGAGTGTGATTAGCTAGGTTTTGCAGGTTCCCTATGGACTGACTAATTTGAGTAATTTCAGTGGGCTCTAGCATATAGGGGCTTTCTCTAGTGGTCTGAAACCTGCTCCCAGGGCAATTAGTATGGGTGTATAGGGGCCTAGAGTGTGAGGACCTGATAAGGGGAGTGAGTTGTAATTAGCTCTTCAAGAAGGAGAGCTGAGCAACCCCTAGCCAGGACCTCAAACCTGGGTCAAGACAGCATTGTTTTAAAACTATATTACAATTGATCCCTTAATATCTTGACATCAGTTTTGAGTTAGTATTTTTTGGCGTGGTGGTGGCGGTAGTGTTGGGGGGGGGCGGTATTTGAGTGTCCTAAATAATAGAAGAGACTTCCAGAGATTGAGCATAGTTGCCCTAAACAGCACAGAAAACAATTTATCATAAGAGCAGAAAAGAAAAAAAGGAGAAGTATGAGTCTTTGTAGGCCCTCCCATAACCAAGTTCCTCATTTATGTGGTATTAACCAGACCTGAAATTGCTGGGCTTCTAACAATATTTTGGTGGAGCTGTAAAGTGTGTTAAAAGCATGAATCATATTTTTTCGTGACAATAGTATCTTGGCATATTTCTTGGGTCAAGCTAGCAGATCAAGCAGTTATGTTGTTGGGGGATGTAAATTAACTGTTTAGTAAGAAATATGTATGTAAAGGTTAATAGTATTTGTTTATAACCGGTGAGAAGAGGTGGTTGTGGGGGACATGGTCAGAGTACACAGTGGGAGATTGTGATGGAAAACTGGAGTAGGGGAGTAAAAGAAGGCACTGGAAAGTGGGAGGTTCTCTCCCCAGGGGGTTGAGGGCCGGAATAATAATTGCCATTAATTTTTAGAATGGCACATATAGTAGCAACCTCTCTACGATTTCCCTTTAGGCATGGGAGTGTAGGGGTTTCGGTCAAGAGCAAGGTATATGCTAGAATCATGGACTAAGCAGACAGTGAGCTCAGGAAGTATAGTACAGTCTCTAATACCAAAGAAAGAAAGGCAATAAACGTCCCATGTCCAGTTCGTCAGTGCCTTAGGAGAGGCCGCCTGTGGGCATTACTCAGGCAGTGGTCTGAGAGTCAGGGATGAAGTTATCTCTGATGAAAAGAGCAATGTCATCTTCAGCAACAAGTCCTGGGCCAGGGTGATGTTGTCTGTGATGTGGGACTAGGACATCCTTCCCATGGGATATCCACTGGGGCTGATGTGGGTCATGTTTTTGCGGCCATATGGCCCAAATGGTAAGGCTTAGCCCTTGCAGACATTGAGGGCAATGTGGGGCCTGGGAGCTTGTAAATATCTTTTAAGTCAAAGGGCTTTCTGGGTGCAGAGCTAGCAAACGTGGTGCCAGCATCCATGATAGTGTTGTAATTGGACCAAAGCTCTGGAACCCGACTAGCACAACTAATGGTCTACTTAAGGGTGGCAAAACCTGAAAGCTCCCAGCAATCCAAGCTTTTGCCCAGATGGATGATGAGAGGGGTTTTATTGCAAATAGGATGCATGTGGTTAATAGGGTGTAGGATTATTAGTTATCTGAAGTATCTGTGGCTGGGATTGAAACCAGCATTAGTCTGTCAGCAGGTAAACCAATGACTCTAGGCCCTTTGGCTCAGTTGTTATTTCAGTTGGTGGCGGGCAATCAGTGAGGTCTTTGAGCTGCAGGGATTGCATTAGCCAAACTGGATGGCACGTGGACATGAGGAGTTATCTAGTTTTATCATTAAGGGATATGATGTTGATTCCATTATTATCCCTGAATGTGATTTTTATTTACTAAGTGGAACTTTTGATCTCCCTTCTTGGTAGTCCATACTATTCTGTAAATGGACCTGGAAAACTAATTTTCATTTTTTGGAAAGGATCAGAGAGAGAGACAGATTAATGATCTCCCCTTATGACCTGAACATAGGAGAAGATTTTAGGTGGTGGAGGTTTAGGCTCAGATGGGCCCTATATCACAGGGGCAGGTATCTGGCCCATGGGATAATCTGGTCTAATGCATCCCAGAAGAATATTTACCATTGATCTGGCCCCAGCCCTTATAGGATGGATAAAGATAGGGGAGACACTATTAAAGGGCCTCATATAGAAGTCTTTGTATGCATGGAGGAGAGACACCTCCCGCTTTACATTAAAGGGGGATGGGAAAGATTATTGAAGTTGGTATGAAGTGTGAGTAAGCCAAGGGGCCTTGAATTAAGACAGATTAAGACCTGGGAAAGTTATAGATCCATTTAACGGTTCATTTGTCATTTTGTAACTGAAACAGGAGTTCTCTGAGGAGCCCTTTCAGCTTCTCAATTAAACCTATTGCCAGGAGGCTAAAAGTTCTATTAAATGCCTTCTATAGGAGCCTAGCACTGTTTATTTTGAGAAGTGAAATGTGTGTTTTGGTCAGTATCAGCAATGTCTGGAACACTGAATACCAAAGTGGATAAGGAGATAAGGAGTGTCCTGGTGAAGCGTGGTATTGTGACCTTTGCGTATGTAAAGACACACGTAACTTTGATTTATATTTTGGATATTAGGAGGCAAGAGATTTCAAGAATTCTTTACCCGGAAAGGCACAATGGTCCAAAGGCAATGGTCTAAGAGTTTGTAAAAACATGCAGACAGAGCCATTTGCTGATTAGAGTCTCCAGTGCTAAGATGATGGCCTGAAGTTTAGCGAACTGTGCCAACCCTTGGACCCCATCCTTTAGCAGGAACATCTTAGTTAAGAGATGCAAAGTAGCAACATTCCACTGAGCTCCATCATGTATGATGGTGGCAATTCCATCTGTACAGTCTAATCTAAAGGGGCTCCCCAAATAGCCAAGGAGTCTGAGGGAAGGGTGACCTGCTCTAGACCGTGATATCTGGCAAGGAACTGGGAAAGATGGAGGCCACCCCCTCCATCTGGCAGCAAATGCCAGAGGGTCCAGGTATTAACTGGAGGTCCATGGGGTCAAGCTGATTAGTAAGTGCCAAAGACTTAATTTTAATCTACTGCTCATTGTGCAGGGTGCTTATGTCCACAGTGGGATCTTTCCCTGCTTAAATTTAAGCAGGATCCCCAGGATGTGGCCAATAATTATAATTTGAGCTCAATGTTGATTAAAAGTCCACAAAGCTTTATGAATTGGTATACTTTAGCAAATGTTTATGTTATCTTAGAACCTATGTTGTAGGAGGACAAGACTTGCAGCTCCCTTTTATCTTTTTGTTATATACATTATTTTTTTATTTGACAGAGAGAGAGACAGTGAGAGCAGGAACACAAGCAGGGGGAGTGGGAGAGCGAGAAGCAGGCTTCCCGCGGAGCAGGGAGCCCGATGCGGGGCTCGATCCCAGGACCCTGGGATCATGACCTTAGCCGAAGGCAGACGCTTAACGACTGAGCCACCCAGGCGCCCCTGTTATATACATTTTTAAAGTAAATTTTGGATTTCCGGTTGGGTCAAATTATGGATCTTTGTTTTAATTTAAATATATATGTTTAGATAATATATAAAAATATGTGATTTTTAAACTTCTTCTCCCTGCATTCCTATATTCTTATTAACGGGGGAGGAGAAGTGGGGGGTGCTTCTATCTGCCTAAAGCTCTGGTGTTTAGTTTCTATCTCTGTCTGATAAGGGATTGGGGGATCTTCTAAATGGTTACAGGAAAAATGGGGAAAGGCAGCTGTCTCTCCTTCCCAGGCTTCCCAGTCTACCTCCCAGGGACTAGGTTTGTCTTAGAGGGCTATGGCAGCCTGACCTTGGGACAGGGCACTTAGCCCCCTTGACCCAAGTATCAGTCCTTCGGCCTGTTGATACTGGCTGCACTTGCTGAAGCCCAAGCACCTTTGCCCTGGGTTCTGTGTTATTTAAGCAATTGGTTAATTCAGGTAGGTGTTGTGGAGAGGCTGCAGGGATGAGATATTGGTGCTATTGTCCCAGAGGCCCCCTTTGGATTAAACATTGGGCTGCTGGACTCTGAGGATGCAACTCATGACCCCTGAGAGTCTGGGGAGCGTGGTGTTCACTGGCAAGAGCAGCAAGGTAGGCAGCTGCAAGGGAGATAGGCTCATACCTCCACCTGAGCAGCACCGACATAAAGACTGGGGCACCAACACTGCCAGGAAATACAGGGACAAACCAGGGTTTGCCCTGAATAATCATGAAGAAACACCAATGCCAAAAAAGTGATGGGTCCCTGGAACAGATCTCTGCCCACACACAGGCTGTGACCCCAAACATACCAGAACCCCTCACCCTGGAAAGGTTACTGGATAGGCTCTAGTGGCCTATCACTCCTATCGCCCTAAGGTGGCTTCCCACTGGGGCTAGTGTTTAGCACCCCAGTTTAGCCGGTTGGCACTGTTTGGTTTTAATATGCCCGCACTAGGGAAATTTCGTAAGGAGAGCTATGGCGACCGCTGGTTGACACGGCAGCAGGTAGCAAGCCTAAAGCTCAACAGGTGGAAGTTTGTCCTAAGCCCCTTTCACAGTCATTTGGCGCCAACTTGTAAGACAAGAGCAGCCCCTTCACAAAACTACTCCAGAATCAGCAATCGTGGTCATACCATCCTGCTCAGAGCAACAATTGTTTTATAAGACTTAAAGATTCTTTTTTTTTTTTTTTAGAGAGAGAGTGTGCTCAAGTGGGGTGGGGCAGGGGCAGAGGGAGAGAAAGGGAGAGAGAATCTTAAGCAGGCTCCAGGCCCAGCACGGAGCCCAATATAGCACTTGATCTCATGACCCTGAGATCATGGCCTGAGCTGAAATCAAGAGTCAGGCACTTAGCCACTTAACCGACCAAGCCACCCATGCACCCCTAAAGATCCTTTTGATCATAGGATAGAACACAGTGATGCTTGGATGAAAGGCAGCTCCCAATAAGAGAAGGCTTCCAGGCTGACCCACACAGGGGACAGGGTTAACAGCAAGCTGGGCTGCAGTTGTATGGCAAGCTGGATGGAGTTAGCCAGTTTTTTGGGACTCCCTGTGGATTGACTAATTTAAATAATTTCAGTGGGCTCTGGGGCGTAGGGACTCTTCCCAGTGGTCTGGAACCTGGCCCTGGACCAATTAGGCAGATGTATAGTGGCCTAAAGTATGAAGATCTAATAATGAAGTTCTGGGATTGTGCTTATAATCAGCTGCCCAAGATGAGGAACTGACTGGCCTCTAGCTAGTTCCTCAAAACTGGGTCAAGACAATATTAAAATAAATACCACTATATTAACAAACTGGGGTTAGAGAAAACTTTCTCAACATCATAAAAGCTATTAGGAGAACCCCACAGCTAACATCATACTCAATGGTGAAAGACTGAAAGCTTTTACTTTAAGATCAGGAACAAGAGAAGAATGCCCACTTTTGCCACTTCTATGTAACATAGTATTGGAAGTTCTAGCCAGGACAACTAGGAAAGAAAAATAAATAAAATCCAAATAGGAATGGAAGCAATGAAATCATCTCTGCTCACATATCCCAAAGATCCCAACACACATTTTTAAAAAGCTGTTAGAACTAATAAACTGATTCAGCAAATTTGCAGGATATGAAGTCCACACACAAAAATCAGTTGTGTTTCCATACACTAAGAATGAACAATCTGAAAAGAAATTAAGAAAATAATTGTATTTATAATACTACCCCAAACATCTACAGATCCAATGTATCCCTACCAAAATCCCAGCTACCTCCTTTGTGGAAAAATAAAAAGTCATCCTAAAGTTCATATGGAATCTCAAGAGATCCCAATAGCCAAATTAATCTTGAAAAAGAACAAAGTTGGAGGATTCACACTTCCAGATCTAAAAACTTGTTACAAAGTAATCAAAACAGTGTGTTGCTGGCAAAAAAGAGATATATAGATCAAAGAAATAGACTAGCCCAGAACTAAGCCCATATATAAACCCACATATATGTACAACTGGTTTTTGGCAAGGGTGCCAAGATTATGAAATGGAGAAAAAACAGTTTTCTGACCAAAAGTGCTTGGAAAACTAGATATCCACATGCAAAAGAAAAAAGCTGGATCTTTTCTTACACCATATCCAAAAATTAACTCAAAATGGATCAAAGACTTAAATGTAAGAGCTAAACGGTAAAACTCTTAGAAGAAAATATAAAGGATAACCTTCGTGACATTGGATTTGGCAGTGATTTCTTGCATAGGACACCAAAAGCGAAGGCAACCAAAGGAAAAATAAATAAATTGGAAGTATTCAAAATTAAAACTTTTGTGCATCAGAGAGAACTATCAAAAGAGTAAAAAGGTAACCCACAGAATGGGAGAAAATATTAAAAAATATTTAATAAGGGATTAATATCCAGAATATACAAAGAATTACAATTCAACCATAAGAATAAAAATTAAGAAATAGACAAAGAACTTGAATAAATTTTTTTCTAAAGAAGATATATAAATGTCCAATAAGCACACGAAAAGATACTCAACATCATTAATTATTAGGGAAATGAAAATCAAACTCACAATACAATACCACTTCACACCCATTAGGGTGATTATTATTAAAAAAATATATGAAAAAACAAAATAATAAGTGTTAGTGAGGATATGCAGATATTGAAATCCTCATGCATACCTGATGAGGAAGTAAAATGGTACAATTGCTCTGGAAAACAATATGATGGTTTCTCAAAAAATTAAACACAGATAAATCATATGATCCAGCAATTCCACTTCTAGATATATGCCAAAAAAAAAATTAAAGCAGGGACTTGAACAAATACTTGTAGACCCATGTAAATGACAGCATTCTTGATGAAAGCCAAAAAATGGAAACAACTCATGTGTCCATTGACAGAAGAATAGAGAAACAAAATGAGATATATACATGCAGTGGAATATTATTAAGCCTTAAAAGGAAATTCTGACACATGGCACAACATGGATGAACCTTTAAAACATTATGCTCAGTGAAATAAGCCAGACCCAAAAGGACAAATGTATGAGTCCACTTATTCACTAGGATAGGCAAAGCCATAGAGATGGAAAGTAGAAGAGCGGTTACTAAGGGCCTGAGGAGCAGGGGTAAAGGGGGAGTTAACTGGTAGAGTTTCAGTTTGAGATGATAAAACAGATGGTTGCACAAAAATTTGAATGTAATTAATGCTACTAACTTACATACTTAAAAATGGTTAAAAGAGTAAATTTTATGTTATATATATTTACCACAATTTTTTTAAGTAAGAAAAAACTTACCAAATAATGGTGCTTCATTCTGAGGGTGATAACTATACAGTACTGATCATAACAGAATTGAGGTGACATTATCAAATGTTTAAAGGTATAGTCCCAAATATCCTTATTATTTACAGGAACTTGGAAGTTCATTAGGTCAATTTGAAATTCACTTTGTAGAATACCATGTTTAGCTTTCTTCAATAATATTTATTGCAAGAATAAATTTGCAATTTCCTAATGGTAAAAGGAGATTATCCAGGCGCCTGGGTGGCTCAGTCATTAAGCGTCTGCCTTCGGCTCAGGTCATGATCTCAGGGTCCTGGGATCGAGCCCTGCATCGGGCTCCTTGCTCAGCGGGAAGCCTGCTTCTCCCTCTCCCCCTGCTTGTGTTCCCTCTCTCACTGTGTCTCTCTCTGCCAAATAAATAAATAAAATCTTTAAAAATAAAAAAAAAGAGATTATCCTTCTGTTCTAAAACATCTTTGAGTTCTAAAATATGATTCTGAGCTAATGAGAAAAACAGATGTAGTACTAGAAATTGTGTGAACTTCGGAGCTAATCAAACTTAAATTCAGATCATGACTCAGCCACTTACCAGCTGTTTGACCTTTGGTAAATTAATCTCTCTGACCATGAATTTCCTCCTTGGTCAATTGGAGACAACATACCAACTTGCAGAATTGCTGTGACGATTAGGGATAATTAAACTAAATGTTTAGCACCTAGCATGTACCTAATAAATCGTCGCTATTGCTTTTACTCTTAAGATAAATCAAGAGAAAAAAAAAAGAAGAAAAAAAAAGATAAATCAAGAAATTCTTATAAGAAAATGAGATAGGCAGTACCTCTGAGTTTTGATCACTCAAAACAAACAAGTTAATTGTATACAACAGCTTGTTAGCGTGTAAGAAGAATTGCATCAGATTAACAATGTAGTTTTTCCCAAGGAGTCAACATAGATACAGTCTAGGAAAATAGTACCTGGTTTTATCTGTAAAATCACCATCTGGTGGCACTCAGATACTGTTACAGCCTGGTGTCCACATGTCCAGGGACACACTTGCCAGCACATCAAAAGGGAAGTTTGGTAAAGACTTTATATGAAGCTATAAGAGACTTAAAAGTGCATGCTTTAAAAATAAGGCTGTATTTTTAAATTGTGAGAGCTTGTTCAATCTTTTCCCCAAATTTTATGCCCATTACCAAACTACATTCCCACCAAATAGTTCTTGAGAGTGTTATGGAACCTGGACTGGATTACCGCACGGGAGAGCTTGGAGGATAGGAGGTTTATTTAACGCTGCCGGGCCCAGAGGAGAGTGGTCTCCAAAGGTCTGAGCCCTGAGCGCAAGCAAAGAGGGTAATTTATACACTTCTACTTCAGCATACTTGGCACTTTGGCGCGGGCGGATAGCGGGGCAGGGAGAAGAACCCGGAAGAGCCCGGGGGCAAGGACTGGGACTCCCTTGCTGGCTCCATCGGCCATCTTAGGACACAGATTTTTCCTTATCATTACCCCCCTTTGATGCCCCTTTAAACACCTAGTTTAGAGGGCATTGTTTTCATTCTCTAAGGGGTGATAGTGAGTAAGGAGCAACTGGAGTCTGATGTTAGCAATTTGAGTAGTGATAAAGAATTAAGATTAAGAATACAAGGACCAAATGCTACTATGAGGAGAAGCAATAGGAGGGGGCTGATGAGGGTGGCGAACCAAGGGAACCATTGTGAGAGGGAATCCCACCAAGTTGTCCACTGGAATGCTTCCCACCGGTGATTTACTCATTCCTGTAATTGGGTCAGAGTTTCTTGGACCACTCCTGATTCATTAGCATAGAAACAACATTCCTCCTGTAAGAAGAGGCAGAGTCCCCCTTGCGCGGCCATGAGCAAGTCGAGCCCACGCCTGTTTTGGAGGACCACTGAGGCCAGTGAATCGAGTTGGCACCGCAGGGCCAGGGCTGACTGAGTGGGGGCGGGAAAATCCACTGTGAGTTGTTGAGTTAGCCCCTGGTACTGAACCTGAGACATTCCGACACCGGTGGCGCTGAGGGCAACACCTGACCTGGCCAGCAGGCTCACGATAAGAGGGATGGCCACGGGAGAGCATCAAGGGTGGCTAGGAGGCCTCCATATGAGTGGGGCATCGCTCTCGGGGAGGACTGAAAGACCGGGTAAGATACTGACAAGCGTGCATGATTGATTGTGCAGGGTGAGGCAGATCTATACACCTTGATCACAAGCCAGAAAAGTGTTGTTAGGCGCACAGACCCGACTGTGGCCCGTGATGGGAGAGGAAGAGTTTCCATACAGCAGTACCGGAGCCAGAAAAGGATAATCTGAGGTCCCCGGTGCTGAGGTGGGAGGTGACACGGTGGATTGGTTGAGGATGACACCTAGGTATTGGACGGGACTGGGCTTCATACAGATCAAGCAGTCAGACACTAGAGGTGGATTTGAGTGGTTAAGCGCTTGGGAGGAGGTGTTAATCATACCTAACAGTTGTGCTATAGATGCTTGCTGTGTATGGATGGGGGACCCAGGGATACGCCAGGACGAGTTATTTTCTGTCTGACTCTTGGGCTTGACTGTAAGGCTTGGAGTGAACATGGACTTAATCATAAACTTGGCCATGGGGTCGGTCCCTATAGAGTGATGCTGGCCCAATAAGAGAGTGATTCCTGTGGACCATAATGTGGCATTGGGTTCTAGGACTGAGAGTGAGCCGTATACAGTGATTGTTAGGGTAAGAGGATGGGGTGGCACTGCATGACAAGGAAATCCAGATGTCACTGTGCTATTTGAGACTCCACCACCCATTGGACCACTGCTCCATTCCTGGCCAAGTTGCCACCCATGACTCATATTTCCAGGCTCGCGAGCAGAATTGAGGGCAGGTGTTTGGCTGTTGAGGCGTAGGGCCCCCTCAGATGTAGACATCTACCAGCCAGTTACCTGAGTGAGGGCCATGGTAGGAACACCATCTATGAGGTTCCCAGGAGGTATCAAGAAGGTGGCATCCATGAAAATGGAGGTTAACTTTTGGTGTGTGCCCATCCCAGGTGGAAGAAGTCAGTGGGGATGCTGGTGCGGGATTGAGGGGGATAAGCTGGGAAGTCCATTTGCCAGTAACGGTGATAAGAGAGTTTGCCCCCCTTGCCAGGCCGGGCAAGCTAGAGGCAGTGAGGAGGAACAGCACACCAAGTAGCAGAAGACAGGGACTGACTGGGCCCAGTAGAACCATGGTGAAATGCGCTTAGGAGTAGACAGCAGAGGGCCAATAAAAGTGGGGTCTATGACCTTAGTTAGAGGGAGCCATTGTGGCCAACACAACAGCAGATAAAACCTCTGGACAAGTAAGTGCAGTAATACACCCTAGGGTCACCCAATAAGCAATGGCAATAGTAAGCTCTGGGGGAAAGTCAGTCAGGAGGTGCAACAGTGTAGAGTCCAACTCCTAAGATGAGGGAAATCACGCCGATGAGAGCTAGCGACCACGGTGAGCAGGTGTCCATTAGTCGGTGGGGTCTCGTTGAAAGCAAAGCCAGAGCGGGTTTGTGAGGTCTGGCTGGACTCTCCATTGGCGTGGCTCCTTTTTAAAGCAAGGTTTTCAGTTGAAGCCTTGAAAAAAACTGCTCCTCAGAATAAATTTAATAATCAACCTCATAATTCTCTTTAAAAATTCTCCTCTCTTTTACCTTTGAGTTTAGTCCTTCAATGCTATTAGTGATGGTCTAAACTACATATCCAATTACAAAGAAATCAACTTTCCTTCAGAATATTCATTGAGATCCTCTATACTGACCATTTTCCAACATTCCAAACATAAAGAAAAGTTGAAAAAATTATACAGTAAACAGTCTTCTACCCACCACTTAGCTTCTATAATTAACATCTTACTGCATTTGTTTTAATACATAATTCTCCATCTAGCCATCCCTTTATTAATCTATCTTATTTTCTGATACATTTCAAAGGAAGGTTTGAATATCAGCACACTTCACCCCAAAATCTTCAAAAGATATATCATTAACTAGAGTTTAATATTTGTTTATAAATTTTTTAGATGTTTGCTTATAATGAAATGCACAAATCTTATGTTTATCACTCCCTCAATATGAATAAATGCAAATCCCTTCAAGATATAGAACATTATTGGGGCACCCGGGTAGTGCAGTCAGTTAAGTGTCCGACTCTTGGTTTTTGCTCAGGTCATGATTTCAGGGTCTTGAGACTGAGCCCCGAGTTGGGCTCTATGCTCAGGGCGGAATCTGCTTCACACACTCTCTCCTTCACACACTCTCTGCTTCACACACTCTCTCCTTCACACACTCTCTCCCTCTCCCTCTGCCCCTCCCCAGCCCCATCCCCCATGAGCTCTCTCTCTCTCAAAATAAATAAATAAATCTTTAAGAAAAAAGATTTAGACCATTATTACCCTAACCCCAGAAAGTTCTTTCTTGCTTAACTCCAGTTGATCTCTGCTCTACACCCCTGTCCTAGAAGCAACTATTGTTCTGGTTTCTTTTCACCATGAGTAAGCTTTTTTCTGTTTCTAAAATTTTAAATAGGTAGAATGATGTATTATGTAGTTTCTTTCACTTAACATAATGTTTTTAAGATTCATTCATGTTACTGCGTATGTCAGTGATTTGGTGTTTTTTATTACTGAAGGGTATTCCTTTGTATGAATTCTGTTGTCTGTTCATTCACCCATCTTATTTCTTGGTTTTGCCTATTATGAATACAAGCTCTAAAAATTCTTGGGTAAGTCATTTTGTGACCTAGGTTTTCATTTTTCTTAAGTAAGTACCTAGGATTGAAATTGTTGGTAGGTATATCTTTAGTTTTATAAGGAAATGCCAGGCCTTTCACTAAAGCAGTCTTACGATTTTATGCTCCCACCAAAAATGCATGAGTTCCAATTGCTCTATATCTTTGCCCATACTTGTTTGGCTGGTCTTTACAATTTTAGCTGCTCTGGTCGGTTGTGAGGTGGTATCTCATTAAGGCTTTCATTCGCACTTCCCTAACTAATGATGTTGAGTACTTCTCCACAGGACCATATGAATGTCTTTTTTTGTGAGATGTCTGTTAAAATACTTTCTTCATTTTAACGATTAGGTTACTTCTCTTTTCTCTGCAGCTGGCTTATGTGGTGTTCACAGCTGATCTTCCCTTACCTCTTGTACCAGCACTCTGCTTGAAAAGAAACTCCTTTGCCCTGGCCTCTTGCCCAGACATCCTGTGGAGGTCCTTCAAGAAGGCACCTTCCGGACTTCAGTTGGCCTAGTGTTAGCCTCATGCCACATCGTTAAGCCAATAAGAATCTTCCTGGAAAGGGGGGCCATGTACTCTATCTCTTGTTGCACTTTTGACTTTTGAACGTACAAATTTATATCCAACCAGATCCCCAAAATTCTTCTTCATATAAATTCTGTAGCATTAAAGAAATAAATCTTTGTTTTCATTCTGACTTCAATTTACCAATGACATCATGTTTGAAGTATGAGAAAAATCAACCACCAAGTCTGAGAAGGGATAGGTAATAACTTTCCCATTTCCCCACATAATTGTTTTACTATCAAGCTTAACTACTTTTAGAAATAAAAATACTGTAGTCCTAAGTCAGACTATTCTAGGATGCTTTGGAGACCAAAAAAATACTACCTTGGCCTAACATTCCTTCATGTCCATTCATAAAGAAAATGTTTCTTTTTTGTTCCAGACTTGTAGATTTTGATGACCCAGAGCATTATGGGATGGTTTGGTGCTTGTATAGAACAGAATTCTCAGCAGGAACATAATTAACCAGCTGTATGGGCAGTTTAGAGAGTGCGGTGGAAAAAACCAAATGCACCTGGAGAGAAAGAAAATTTCCCCCATTTTTTATTTACGTTTTGGAAAGCTCTTGATATGGCCTAGCAGGAGGCACAAGACCCTTAGGAATTGGTTTATTTGCTAAGCCAGGAGAGGGCTTGACAATTCTCCCTTTTGTCGAGACTGCAAATCTGCTGTTGCTTCATTAAGTCATCGAGGCAAGGTTTCTGCAGAAAAGACTGTCATCTGTACAGTACTTGCTTCTCACAAGATGAATGTGTTGATAATGTTAGGTCTTGATACTGTGAGCCGATCAGATGGAGATATCTGCACCTTGGCATTTGGAAATGCTATAGGAACTTAAAGCTCCCTTCCTTTGCCTCCTAATTTGGGCATATTCCAAGTTTTAAATGATCGTTTCATCCATGTTGCACATCTTGCAATAGCAAGTGGTTATTTCTGGATATAGTTCCAAACTATTCTAATGAAAATGACAGGAAACAGATTAGGGGTCACAAACAAAGAGGGAATTCAGCTTTCAGATTGATGGCTGGCCATGAATTTAAAGCATTTCTGATAGGAAGAGGCAATGTGGCATAGCAGGGAAAATCAGGGTTTGTCATCAGAATGGCATCTGAGCTTCACATCATTGTTCTGCCCCTTAATGACTACGTGTGACCTCGAATGACCTCAACTTCCCCATCTGAATAATGGTCATAAGGATACTTACCTTAGAGGACTACTGTAAGGATTAAATGAAAAATATAGGCACACATCTGGCATATAGTAATAATTAATGGTTCTTACTGTTATTAGTATTTTTCAGTAATCATTTAGCTTTCCTGTTTAATGCATTTTATCAATATGCTTATAACAATCACATAGTCTTGTGACAGTGTATTTTACTTTTGGTATTCATTTATTTCCACCAGATATGGTTATATAGATATGATAAGCTCTACCTCCTCCCTCCCTCCTTTTAGAATTGCATATATACTTCTATAGTCTATGATGTAATTGTCAAAAGAGCTGATGTTAAAGTTAACCCACAGAGGTTACATTCTCAGCTATGTTTATTCTCTTTGTATTGGGAGCTAGAGTGTGTCCTGAACCTGAAATTCCAAGTCAGTGATTGGGTCATAATTATTGCCTCACTTTGGATCTAGGGATTAACTTTGAGACCTTTGAAAAAATTCATTTGGTGACAGAAATGCATAATCTTCTGCCTTGGGACACTTTGCAGAGTTATGCAACGGAAGAGGCTCTTCTTACCTTGTCCTTCTTTAAATTTCCTTTTATGTAACACTGCAGTTCCCTTAGGTTGTGAGAGGCATCAAGGAGCATGTCATTTCAAGACACGACAACTAGATGGAGCAAAAAGATCAATTTTTGTTCATTTATGTCCTAAAATTCTAAATTTCAGCAAAATAAAATTGCGTTTTAAAATTCGGTGACTAGGGCGCCTGGGTGGCTCAGTTGGTTAAGCAACTGCCTTCGGCTCAGGTCATGATCCTGGAGTCCCAGGATCGAGTCCCGCATCGGGCTCCCTGCTCAGCAGGGAGTCTGCTTCTCCCTCTGACCCTCCCCCCTCTCATGCTCTATCTCATTCTCTCTCTCAAATAAATAAATAAAATCTATAATAAAATAAAATAAAATAAAATTCGGTGACTAAATAGGCTACTCGGAGATTAATTAGACACTTGAGTTTGCTCTTTGTTCCTCTCTTTCCTGTTCTTTGTCTTCTCTGTTCCCTTGTTGGGGCATGCAGCATGGCCTGAGAATTGGGTTCCCTTGCAGTGGTAGAAAAGGGGGGGGGGATTGTCCCACTGGTTATCTATGCGTAGGTAAAAGATGCATGGGCCCAATTTTCCTGTCTTTGCAAACACAGGGGAATGGCATCTGTATTTGTGTTACATCCACATGTTGTGCTGCTTATCTGCTAGATTCTGGAAGGCTGGTATGCTGGGCTTGAGGCCAACCTCTGTCCTTAAGAGTCCTTATCGACCCCCTCATCTGGTCAAGCTCAACAGTGTGCCTGCCTGGATGTGTAATAGCCACAGCTCCCACCCATCATTTCCCAACCTTCCCTGTAACATCTCTCCCTTTTCTACAACTTCATCTCTCTTCTCTACATCCCCGCCAAGAAAACCAACTTTTCATCAGGTCCCCTCAGTGTGCAATCAACCAGTTGAATCAGATTACACTACAGCCACTTTCCCAATATAAAGAGTTTATAATGCTTGACCAAGACCACCTTATTCTTTTGCTCTTCTTCCCTCTGTTGCCTGTATTTCATCTCTTGCACAACCTTCCACAAAGCTACAGAAGGACTTGTTCAATCAATGAGTGAATTGATAAGTGAATGAATGACTAGCTCCCTTGACCTCATCCATCTATCTCCAGCACTTCCTTTCCTATTCTTTTCTCCACACCACCCCCTACTTCTCATTCTATTTACCAGTCCTTATCATTCAATTGTCCTTTTTGAATTCCTCCCTTTCAAAGTTAATTCATTTATTGTAGTCTTTTCTATTGCTTTCCAACTGCTTCCCTGCTGTGTCATTTTAATGGCTAGTGTTTTGTGTTTTGTTTTCTACCTTTATTCTGGTTTACACGCATTAGATTTCAGCTCACTAAATAGACAGAGGTATTTACTGAAATGGCAGATTTGGATTCACCTCAGCTTGCAAATGAAATTTGAATTATAGATTATAAAATTAAAACTGAATTGGTTACATGAATAGCTGGAGAGTATCAGGTAAACATAAGAAGCAAATTAGTGTTAATTCTTTGGAAGATAGTCTTAGATGCAAATAAATATATTTACAGAGTTGAGAATGCTGTTCATCTCCACTTAGGCAATTCCCAGTCTTTACCAACAGATAACTGATTTCCTGTAATGCAGAGAACACATTTATCTACCTATTTTCCATTATTTATATTCATGTCAGGAGCAAAGTTTCTCCCAGCACATGCCAGGCCATTAAAATAGCCATTGAATATGTACCAAAGCATATTTACTCTTTATATTTGAAATGAAGAATGACTGAGATCTTGATAGGTAAGCGTATATTTAAGAATTATTTATCAAAAAGTTGATATATATAAAAATAACAGTTTTTTATCATCATAAAGTGTACATAAAGTATAACAATTTAACTTTAATTGTAATTACATGTGTAGGGGTTCAGACCGAATTGCCCCAAAATGTGCTACTTTGGCATGTGGATTATTTTAAACTAAAAACAATCAAGGAACAAAGACTCAAGAACAAATGCTGACCTTCCCCCTAAAAGAATTTAGGTACAGAACCTGCTTCAGGAAGGGAGCTTTCCTCATAGATAACTACAGTATAATATGAACTAGGTGTGGTAGACAGAGAGGAACCTAAAAAAGTCTGTTACAATTTCTCTCTACATTCTCTTGTTTCTGTATGGCCAGCAAATATTTGTTTACTAAACATTTACTCTTTTTCATCTTCCTACCACAATGTTACAGCAAAGGGACTGGGAATCCATATATGCATCCAGAATTATCTATACACTGAATATGTAATAATTCTTGTGTGTATGTAACAATCTTTATGTATATAGATACTGTTTTAATGAATAAAATAAAATTTATTTAAAAAGAATGATAGGTTTTTGGAGGTTTTTTTGTTTGCTTGCTATTTGCCTGTTCAAGTAGAGACAATTTCACTGGCTTTCTTCACCAAGTATTTATGTTCTTTAGAGAATACTAGAAGTTTTCCTTTGGGTAGTTACTTGGTTTCCCTCAGAGTAGTTAATTGCCTTTTTGAATTTCCCGTTCCTGTTTTCTTGAGTATCTTTTAGTCTTTGTAGTAGCCTGCAAGTCACAGCAAAGAAGTCAATTATGAATTGATTGCCGATTCTTCTGTTGGTTAATATAAGAGTGGGGGTTCACAAAAGAGAAACTGAAGTTGACCAGCTGCTCTTCCAAAGCAAAGTCATTTTAGATCATGGCTGAAAATGAGTCAGGATGCTGAACTGACCTGGGCTTGATTGGAGTTCAGACTGATAAAAAGCTCTGCCTCTTCATGGAGGATTATGGGTTAGGGAGAAATTGACTCACACAATATTTTTTGTTTTGTTTTGTTTTAAGTTTGCTGCCTCAGTGCCTTGTAACAATAGCACGAAGAAAGGACTCTGTCATCAATATGACTTCAGGTGTCATTTCATTTTTTTTCAAAGGTCCCCTATTGCCTCCCCAAAATAGACATGCAGTCACTGGCTAATTTAACTATGTGACTGGGCAGCAAAATTATTCATACTGCATTCAGATTTGTAAAGAAAATGTAGCTTCTCAATTTCTCTATAGCTGTTCATATCTCACTCTTGAGCATCAACCTGCTGGGGTTGATGATGGGGCAGGATTGTAAATCAAGATTTAGTTCAACCGGATTTATTAATTTAAAATCCTCTTCAGTAGATGCTCAGTTTCCCAGATTTCCTATCTCTCCTTCCCACCCTCTCCCAACACAAAGGGTACAGACACAGGCCTTTGTTCCCCTCCCTCAAAATTCCTCCCATCCATTACATCCTGTTACTCTGGATCAGGACGGATGTCTGGTCCATGCCCTCCTAGGTGCAAGGTAACTTCCCCACCAGTGGCAGAAACACTGTGATCTCCAACATCCAAGCTGGTTCTCTATATGCTTAAGAGATTCAGAAAATTCTCTATCTCTCCCTCTCCCTCTCCCTCTCCCTCTGTCTCTCTCTCCTGTCTCTCCCTCTGTCTCACTCACTCTTGCTTGTTTTCTCTTTCTCTTCTCTCCAAAGTCTGGCCTTTGGTCTTATGGTCTTGCTGCTGACAGCAACAAAAATCACATTTGATTATTAAAGCGTTATAGCTCCAATATGAATCCACGTTTCCCTTGAAACCTTTCGCTTCGATGTCTGAGGTACCCAGACATCAAGATTTACCAGAAATGGATATATCTGAAAGGAATACGTCAGAAAATACATTTCAAAAAACACTGTGCTCAGATGTGCTCAAATGAAAGTTATCATATTTTATATGGGGAAAAAATCATATACGGGTTGTTAAGTTGGCCAAATTATACAGCTTCAGGAGGGCAGGTCATAAGGAAGAATCCCCTTTGAAAAAAAAACTAATGCAGAAAGCTGATGTCACCAGGAAGTTTAGAAATTTTTTATTAATCTCCTGCATGTTTTTTTGCTTGTTCATTGCTGATTTGCCTTTGAAATGTGGAAGTCTGACAAATTAACCACTTGAAAAGAGAATGTCTCCTTGCCAAGTGCAGGTTTCTCCAGAGCATTCCTGTTCTCCCTGGGTAGCCAGATGAGAGCAAACAGGCCTCCTCTTTATTCTCCAACTGCAGCACTAGGTGGCCTGGACCAGGCCCCTGGCCTCATTATTTTGGGGTGGGGCTGGGAGCCCCCATGAGTGTGACTGACCTTCATTTCCCTCCCTTCCTAGCAAAAGAAAAGAGAAGGCAAGGGGGTAGGGGGTGGCTCCTGAACTAAGCAGTGGGTGATACCAAAAGAACTAGGAAGTTGAATGCACAGACAGAACATCAAATTCCTCTCATACTAAAACCGAGAAAAATGCCCCAGCTTTCTGAAATCCGCATACCTTCCCTTCTTGTTAATCTCCCTTTCTGGCTATTATTCAATAACTGAATCCTTTCTCAGGCTTTTAGCCAACTTTAAGCCTGTAGAAAGAGGATGAAAAAAGTGCACCCTAAGACCTTGGATCTTTTTTCTTCCTCTTCTGTTGCCAGTGAATCAATTTGAAAAGGGAGCTGGAGCAGGCTCCGGGAATTTGTGTAAATGCCCGATGGAGAGATGAGGCACACTTGCCATGGGCTGGTCAGGCATTTCCAAACATGGTTCTAGCTGATGGCTGGCGCTCGTAGGAGAGGGGCCTGCCAGCGACGCGTGTCCTCCTACCTGCAGAGAGGCTTGCAACATTTCACTATTTCCTTTCTATTTCTTGGGGGGTGGGGGGAGGGGGCTGGGGAGGACATACATTTTAATAGTTCCGTCATCAAAACTGCTGCGTTTAAAGCAAGGTAGCGAAGGCACATGTGACCTCAGTCTCCTCACTGCACTTTCTTCCTAGGGATGGCAGAGAGTTGAATGTAAACGTTGTGACTGTATTTTTCCATGGAAAAGGCAATCGTTTTTTGTTTTTGTCTTCTGTTCAATTCTCAAAGGGTCTGCTGATTCATTCAACAGTATTTACTGAGTGCCAGGTGTCTGCTAGGCCTTGTAATGTATGGTGAGGATATAGCAAAGAACAAGGTGGATAGGATCCCTGCAGGGCTGGACCTCATAAATGAAGGGGGTGGAGGGAGACATTAAGCAAATAAAAGTGAATAAACAACCACGTGTGTTTTGTTTTGTTCTAAATGCTCTGGCACTATGAAGGAAATAACCAGGGTGATTTAGTAGCTAGCTGGGTGGCAGGTGCAGTAAATATTGGATTGGATTTTCCAACACCTCTTCCGTTCCACGTAAAGGATCCCTTCCTGAACTGCAGAAGCAGAAAAGCCAAAAATTTGTTTTGAATTAAGCAGACACTTCCAAGACTCCCTTGTCCTGAGGGTCTTCCACAGAAGCACATCTACGGCGTGTCGGGTCTCCCAGCTGCAAAGCTTCCAGGAGCCCTGGGCAGGACAGTGACCCGCCCCTTTCCCTGTGGTAACAGTCCTTCGCTTGTATCCACAGCAAGACCCCCAGGTGCAAACCCGGGCATTTTCCAGCCTCTCAGCCAAGGGTAACAGATCTGCTTCTCCTCCTCCCTTGGCAGCAGAGCACCTTTGTCAGGGACTGTTTCCTACTCTGCTGCAAATCTTTCTCACATGCACGCAGTGGAAAACTGGGGGAAAGGCGATGAGTATGTGCACCCTAGCCTTGTGTCTGAGCCTCCCGACGTTCCAAGTGATCTTACTTGCCTGCCCTCCACCTTTAAGAATTTGTTCACATTTTAGCTGTTTTCTTCCAACCTGCCTTTGTGGTGGCTCCGTCCTCCTCCGTGCATTGTCCAAGGTGAAACAGCCCGCGTCACCCATTTCCCCTCAACAGACTTGTTGCTCTTCAGAACTGGGTTCACTTGGTTGCTGGACAACCTAGGCTCCTGTGATGTGCTCAAGAAAAGTTCTAAATTTGTAGATCACCTGGCTTCCTCTCACTGTTAAAGTGGGAGTGACATCTTCTTGAAGCTATCTACATCTTAGGCAGGAGCAGAATTCTCTCTCTGTTAGAGATCCCACATTGGAGGGTCTGGAGTTTGGGCCTTCCCCTGGCAAGTGATCGAAGCACCCACGCTGCTAAAAGCTTCAGATATGAAACATTTGCTAATTCACTGGGTATTTATTAAGTGTCTGCTATTTGCTCATCACTAATAAAGAGCTGAGGATACAAAACAATGAGGCAAAATCTCTGTCCTACAGTTTCTCACAATCCAGAGAGAGTGAGTGCATGCAAACAAATGTTATAAAGTGGGGTGATGAATGCCCTAACAGGAGTGGAACAAAACACTGTCAGAATAAATAGGACATGGGTCACTGAAGAGGTAAAACTGAGTCATTTCTGGAATTTTCAAGTAAGAGTTTTCCAGACAGAAAGGTGAGGAGACATCCACAGAAGATGATTCCTCCAATTCCTCATTCACTAATAACTCCATTTCCTGGGGGCACCTGAGTGGCTCAGTTGGTTAAGCATCCTACTCTTGATCTGGGCTCAGGTCATGATCTCAGGTGATAAGATCGAGCCCCAAGTTAGGCTCTGTACTCAACTCAGAGTCTGCTTGAGATTCTTTTCCTTTCCCTCTGCCCCTGTCCCTACTCACGTGCACACTCGCTCACTCTCCCTCTGTTTCTCAAATAAAATAAGCAAATAAAACCTTTAAAAAGAAAAGAAAAAGAACTCCATTTCCTGGCAGTGTTATCCAGGATCAGAATTCTCTTCTTGAGGTCTAACTGGTCAACCCACTCTCAACCAAGGTCAGCTCTATGCTTGTTTCCTCCAGGTGAACTCAGCATTTCTGCAAGGTCAGAAGTTTCCAGGTCAACAGGTCTAATAACAGAAACTCTAGTAGGTTGTATTTGACTAAAACCAGTATTTTCTTCTAAAAAAAAAAAAAACAGAAATTTGATACCAATATCTAATATACTATCTTTCACACTGGCCCTCTTTATATTTTTATTAACCTCTAGATTTGTTATACCCTGAGCGGGTGGATGTCTGGCCATCGGCATATTTGGACCATGAGGAGCAGACGTCAGTCAACATTGTTCTAAAAGGAAAAGTGAGGCCATACAGTTGCCAAAGCTCTCCTGTTTGGGGCCTTTCGCCCAGCCAGGACGGCACAAAATGTCAGTGCCAACACTGGAATAGTGGAGCGAGACAGGGAGTCAGATGCCCACAGGAGCATGGGCCAATATTTAGTCCTTGATACGAAAGCTGAGTCTGTGGCAGGCTGGGTTTAGACAGAGTATTAGCAGAGCAAAGGATGTTAGCTCCCAGTCATGTGAGTGCAGTGACGAGGCTGTGGACAAATCCAAGATCAGAAGGTGGCGACGTAGACAAAACAGGATCAGGAAGCAGGACAGGAAGCTAGATTGCTGAGGTGATCTCATGAGGCCGCTAAGCAGGTGTGCCAGAGTCTACCTGGATGCCTTCAGACTCAGCCCTATTATTCAGTCTGCACTGGCATTTGAGTATCATTTTCTGAAAGACACGCACAGTATACACCCCAAAACATGCAGGCCATAATGTAGGACGTTATAGAGCAAGAAGAGTATAAGCAACGTGCACGTGACTTTGTGTGCTCATGATGCTATAGGATTTACTTCAAAATATTAAACTTGATAGCAATACACTAAAGAAAATTTGAAGTATGTTTAAAAAGTTATATAAGAGGCACAACTTATTATTCTAAGAAATAGAGAAGAATATCTCAGTGCTTACGAAGTTTCCCTTTTCTTCAACTACTGACTGATGAGGAGAGAGAATATCAGACTACTGACGAGGACAAAAATGTGATGTTGCAGAAAATTCCAGAATTTGGCACTGCATATGCTGAGACATCAATGTCCTTCTTTCTTGGTATTTCAGGCAGAGTTGGTGGCTGAGCCCTGCCCTGGGAAAATTAATTCCACATTGCAGATTAAACAGCTAGCCCATTCTTGGTTGTCTCAGCATCCCTTTGGCCGTTTTGTTGTTATTTTGAACTTTCACAGAAATCTGAAGTTAAACTAGTTGTCAACATTTGCCAGACATGGTCTTAGATATCCTGAGGGTCATTACAAGAGAACCAGAAGAAAAATTATTCTAAGTCCTTGTTTCCCTTCTTAGGGAAATGTGCCTTCACATTCCACCTTCCCAGCATAGTATATGAGAATTTGTCCTCTTGTTTAGTTTCGGAGTCTGAGATTTCACTGAGAATTTTTGTCTGACTTAGAACTACTCTCTCCACTGTCCATTTCCTTCCAGAGCAAACATGTGCATGCTTTATAATAACAGTTGTGCAAGGGCACTAGACTGTGTGGGTGCTCTGGGAATGTGGGTTAAAGAAATCCTTAAAGAAAATCCCTGTGAGTGAATCATAAAAAGATAGGAACATATATTTTCCGAAGTTCAAAGTCACCAATAAAGCATTTTCTTCATGGTGAGATGTTCATCAGTGGAGCTAGAAGAGAGCTGACTGCACAGAATATAAATTAGTTTTCTATTACTTGTATATATATTTATTTATATTGGTATATATACATTTATATACATAAATATATATAAATAATGACATATAAGATATCATTATTATGTTGTATTTCTAGGTGAAAAATCCTAAAACACCAAATTGAATTAAGGAAGTGTCTTATTTTATTTTATTTTTTTTAAGTAGGCTCTACGCCCAGTGTGGAGCCCAAGGTAGGGCTTAAACTCATGACTCTGAGACTCTGAGATCAAGACCTGAGCTGATATCAAGAGTGGAATGCTTAACCAACTGACCCCCAAGGAAGTGTTTTAAATGATAATAGGTGAACATGTATTTTCCTCAATAATAACATTTGTTCAGAGCTTTATACTCCTAAACTGTTTTCATATACTGTTACTTAACCCCCACCATAAACCTATGAGGTGGACAAGGAGACATTATTTCCTCATTTAAGTGATAAAAAACTAGATATATACTTTATGGGGATAGAAACATCTTGAATTTGCCATTAAAGAAGCTGAATTATGAATAGAATGGATCCATGACTCACTGCCCCCAAGGCTGGATCAGATCATACAGCCATGATTATCCAGACAAGTCAGAAAAAAACAGGATTATTTAGGTTTGGATTTCATTCAATAAATTGTATCCATTGTTCCCTTCCCTTTGGTAGCGGGAGATTGCTCTGGGAATTACCGACAGTCTCAGGCCAAAAATAAGAGTAAAAACAAGCATCTTGACTTCCAGTTCTGACTTCTGACCACGAGAGGGTAGTATTATTCTCTGAATGGCTTGTCCAGTATCCGTTCCAAGAGAAAAGATTGGAACCCTGAAATCAATTTATCCCACATCTTCACAGGATGTACCTAAGCCGTAAATATCAGGGATATGGCTTTGAATCTCCAGTTCTAGACAGTGTCTCATTTTCCAGCCCTAAGCCCTGATCATTGTCCTCTGTACTAGCTAAGTGTGGTTTGGATGGAGGCAAGGAGACCGTCTTTCTTCGATTAACCACTCTGATTTGGGACTCCAACTAAAGCTATCGAACCCAAGGCCCTCTTCCTAAGTATTAAGCTATCAGCGAGCAATTGTTATCACAGGTTCGTAAATTTCAGCCTGATTCATTTCCAAGAGAAAGGAAAACAGTGAATGGATTGCTGGATCATGGTATTGGGTATGAAAAATTATAAAGGGTACAGGAGGAGGAGAGAAAAAACATTCTCTGCTCCTGTGATTAACTCCTATATAAAAAATATACTGTATAAAACACTACATAAAAATATATATTGCATAACCTAAAGTATAATGTTCAAAATGCTTCCATGGGTATGTGCTGCTGGAAAGATGTTTCTGGTACATGACACTCAAGTGTTTCCAGGGGAATACAGAAATAGCCTGTAAAAGTTTTTACTGTGGAAAATAATGATCCCTAGCTTTGTCTGGCTTCATAGCCAGTATGACTCGTGCCCTTTATGCCAACGGAAAATAACAGCTACTGATCCACAAAACTTCTGTGACCAGGTGAAGCCACAGGCAGCCACACACCTCATCTCACAGGTGATGACTTCACTCATATTTTGGGTTTCAAAGTTCCTCCCTGCTCTGAACTACGGATCTGTATCCCTCGGGCACTCACCTTCTGCTACCTTTGGTTTTGAGTCAATTTCCAGAGAGACGAGGTTGAGAATTCATTTCAACTCAGTGAAGATTTCCTACAAATGTCGTACACAGTGCTGTGTGTGTACTAAAATACATGTACACAGGACGCTGGTTTCTACAGAGCTAACCGGTCTGTGAATCCACCACCATCCCATTCATGGTGCTCTGTTTTGCGGTCCAGGTCCGTACTTCTTTCCGAAGACACACACTCTCCGGGCAGTTCGCCCTGCCTTGATCCGGATGCTGGGAGTCCTTGAGATGTTTCACCAACACCCTCTTTACGTTCTGCTTTGCATACCCACCCTGTTCACGTGTGTTACCCTCAAAGGCCCATGACAGCAAGACCTCCTTATATGGCTGCTGGACGTCCATGTTATACAAAGGGGACAGTACCAAGGGATCCCCCTCTGCTGACCGTCCCCGGGGTCTTCAATAAACCAGGGTCATCCCCTCCCACACCTTCCATATACACCTCCATACATCCAGGCTGAGGGGCCAACAAATCACAGCTCACCTCTCCTATTCACCCCATTACTGGGACAACCCCTGGCTCACTCCCCTTCAGCCACAAACCTCCTCCCTAGCGGTCATCTCAGTTAGCGCTAAATTCCACCGTGGCTTTATGCGAGCCTTCCCTGAAAGGGGACAGATAACAGAGGGATGTTCCCCCTTAGGAAGCTCACATTCATAGCTCGGCCTGTTCCTGACACTCAGCAGAGTGAACCGGGCATAGCAGAGGCCGAGAACATGTTAGGGAGTGCTGCAATGATGAGTGTGAGAATTTGCCTTAACTGGAGGGGTTACCAAGCCTGTCATCCAGTTAATGTTTATTCTGGCAAGCCCTACGATAGCTGTCTTTAGTATTTAACACTGAACTGACTTGCTTGTCAGAATGTGTCTTTTTTTTTTTTTAAAGATTTTATTTATTTATTTGAGAGAGAGAGAATTAGAGAGAGAAAGCACATGAGAGGGGGGAGGGTCAGAGGGAGAAGCAGACTCCCCGCCGAGCAGGGAGCCTGATGCGGGACTCGATCTCGGGACTCCAGGATCATGACCTGAGCCGAAGGCAGTCGCTTAACCAACTGAGCCACCCAGGCGCCCAGAATGTGTCTTTAATTACCTATTTCCAATGATTTCACCTTCATAAACCTTATCTCCCCAACGAGACCATAACGTCTGAGAGGTGGGGGAATTGATCTTCTGTTTCTCCTATTTTCCTTTCCTCACCATCACATACCCTCTCCGTAATCCTCACGCCCGGTGTCCCCAATCCAGATGGCCACCTCTTCCATTTACAGCTCATTCCCTCTAGCTACCTATCAACATACCTCCCTCAAATGCGTCCTTCAAGTCTTTGCTAAAACATCACCTCCAGAGACCACTTCTTACCACCTTACTCAAAATCGCAAGCCCCCCCCTTCTCTGCTTCCTCTTACTCCCGAGCACCTATCACCGCTGACATGCCATCAATTTTTCCTTTGCTTATTGCCAGCCCCCTAAGGAGAAAATAAGCTCCACAAAGGTGCTTTTGTCTATTTTGTTCACTCCTGGAGCCTCAAGGCCTGCAGAAGTGTCTGGCACATAATCAACACTCCATAAATATGTGTTCAAGAAATTGACAAATCAAGGATTTAACACAGTATTTTCCCCAGAGTGGGCAGTTAAGAAATACTGGTTTGCTGATGTTAACACAGGTATGTTTTCATCAGTTTAGGAAAATGGAAGGTGCCTCCTGAGCCTGAGGAAACCCACCAGCTGTTAAAACCTCCAGACATTGTTTCCATGTGCTTTTCCTTTGGTAGCAAAATAAGCAAAGGATGCTTTGAGATGAAGACTTTGGGACTAAAATTATGGAAGTCCCTGGAACTGGCTAAGCTTCTAGGATGGTCAGTTCAGGATTTCAGCACAATTTGCACAGCTGTAATCTTTCCATCGATAATGTGATTGGCAAGGCTCTGTGTTGCAGAATATGGAGAGTGTTCAGTGGATAACACTTTGCAATATTAACCGTTCCTAATATTTCCTTTTTTTTTTCCAATTAGGGAGAACAGAAATGAATTTTCCATTGCTCCAAGTGTTATCTGGCATTGCAGAAGGCAGGTGTAATAATCATGTCTTCTTTTTTTTCTTTTTTTTCAGCTTTATTGAGTTATAATTGACATATAACATTGTGTAAGTTTAGGGTGTAGAGTGTGATGATTAGATATGTGTATATATCGCAAAATGATTACCACAATAAGGTTAATTAACACATTCTTCACCTCACATAATTATTATTTTGTTGTGGTGATTGTGAGAACATTTAAGATTCACTCTCTGAGCAACTTGCAAGTGTACAAATACACTATTGTTAACTATAGTCACCATATTGTACATGGGATCTCCAGAACTTACTCATCCAATAAAGGGATATTTGTGCCCTTTGTATTTTCTGTATTTTGATGCTTTACGCCTGGAGGCTTCTTGACCCGAGAGGGACTGCGCCTCCCAAGGCTAGCCGGTTCCTACGGACAGTAAATGACTTGCCCTCAGCCTTTTAGAAACCTCACCTTTCAAAAGCAAACTACCCATTTCGGAACCTGCGCCCCCCCACCCCACCCCGCCACCTCTTTTATTGGGTTCTCAAACTCAAGGCCATTATTCCCTGCCCTAATTGCCCCAGAGATTTCCAGAAACTTTGGAACAGCCCTATGCCCAGGAGCCCAGTGATACTATTCAAACTAGCCAGTCTTGAGCCTGTTTACCCTGCCTAGACAGCTCCTTCCCATGAAGGCCACAATAAAGTCTCTTGCCCTCATTTTCCCTTGCTCCCTCTGCCTCCTGACTGGCCCTACGTGGCCCCTTGCCATGTGGCGTGTCCTCTCCTCTTGGGAACTGTGACCCGGAAACTATCTTTTCTTTTTTTTTTTTAAGATTTTATTTTTATTTATTTATTTGAGAGAGAGAATGAGATAGAGCGAGCATGAGAGGGGGGAGGGTCAGAGAGAGAGGCAGACTCCCTGCTGAGCAGGGAGCCCGATGCGGGACTCGATCCCCGGACTCCAGGATCATGACCTGAGCCGAAGGCAGTCGCTTAACCGACTGAGCCACCCAGGCGCCCCCAGAAACTATCTTTTCAACGGCATAATTGTTTCCTGGTCTGTTGGTCTTGCTGTACCTAAATAAATACCAAACGTGTATTTCAAAACAGTAGAGAATAAAATAAGTTCATCTGTGGTCTTCAAGGGCTTCTCTAGCCCTGGTTCTGGCATATAAATAAGCAACTACTATATTAACAACAAAATAGGTTTGAAAGGATGAAAGTTCTGTAATTTAGAAAAGAGGAAAAGATGGGGCGCCTGGGTGGCTCAGTCATTAAGCGTCTGCCTTCGGCTCAGGTCATGATCCCAGGGTCCTGGGATCGAGCCCTGCATTGCGCTCCCTGTTCGGCGGGAAGCCTGCTTCTCCCTCTCCCACTCCCCCTGCTTGTGTTCCCTCTCTCTCTGTCAAATAAATAAATAAAATCTTAAAAAAAAAAAAAGAGGAAAAGAGAAGGGCAATAGATCACAACAAAGACGTTGGCCTCTGAGGAGGGTCCCAGACCCTATCTTTCCACCCGCCCACCATCCCCTCTCTGGTGCTCAGCCTGACTGAGGAGTTTACATAGAGCTGAAGGATAGGTTTGGGGAAGAAAAACTGAGACAAATCTTTACCCGACCTCCTCTCTGGACTTCTGGTGCTTGGCAATCTTCAGACATCTCCCTGATATACATTAGAGATCTTTAAGATAGGTCTTAATAATTTATAGGTGAGAAAAATGAGATTTAAAGAGATTAAGACCACACAATTATCAAATTTATGGTATTGAATTTTAATAACAATGTCTGTCATTTATTAGTTGCCTCCTATAGGACAAGCTTATAAATGCTAATGATGCTTTTTCATTTTATCTACTTGATTACATATCACAGTGTAGTACAAATATGAAGCACATGGGCTCTGAATTCATGTAGACTGTTCTAATTCTGATTTTGCTACTCAGTAGCAAAATATCTCATCTCTCTCTAGGTCACAAGTCAATGTCATTTAGGTCTATTTTTTTCATTTTATGTTTTTACATTTTGTCTTGAAAACTTATTAAAGCAATAGATGAAAAAAGGTTTTGTTTGTCTGTTTGTTTGTTTTTAAAGGTGAATAGTCCTAAAGGCTTTTAATGCAAAAACAGCAATCCCCAGCCTACTCTTAATGACCATCAACCTACTCCCCAGGGCCAAGCACTTTTTACTTTTTAGATGATATGTCTATGCCGTTAGTTTTGCTTAATCAATTTTATTTTTTTAAGATTTTATTTATTTATTTATTTGAGAGAGAGGGAATGAGCAGGGGAGAGGGATAAGCAGACTCCCCCACGGAGCAGGGAGCCCGATGCGGGGCTCGATCCCAGGACCCTGGGATCATGACCTGAGCCGAAGGCAGACGCTTAACGACTGAGCCACCCAGGTGCCCCTGATTAATCAATTTTAGACAATATCTGTCACCTCACTGTTACAGAAGAGGATTTAGGTGCTATAGGTGGATTAGCTGTCTAATGCCACACCGTGTCCTTTGTATCCCCACCTCCACCTTCATAATATGTATCTGTTACTTATACTTTCCTACATTCAGTATATTCTTTTTTAGGTTTTTAGTCACATATTTTTCTGTCGCCTCTCCTTGGAATGCAAGTGCATGGGGGCAGGAATATCTGTCTATCTGATTCACTGCTGTGATACCGGAACAGAGAAGTAAGTGCTCAGCACACAGTAGAGCATCCATAAACACTATTGAATGAATGAGTCTCTATGAGAAAGGACTTACTAGTGTGGAGTTAACAGAGCTGTTACCAATTAATGGTTGAGAAAAATAGAAATATTGTGTGATCTCCCCGAGAGTACAGAGATGAGGAGATGGTGCTAAGAGGATGAGTCAAACAGTTTGACCTCTGCGTGGCTCTGGGAGCCCAAGGTGGTAGCTAGCATGAGTCTGAAGAAGAGGAATGACAATGGCCATTTAGCAGTGCTGTGGTAATATTGCTTGCATACACGAGAGCTGGAGAGATCGCAAAAGAGGGAAAACACAGAAAAAAGAAAAAAAATCTGTTTCCGGATGTTTGCTTATCTGAAACATTCATGAATTAGATGTAGTAGGTTAATACCTGTTGTCTTGCCTGTGATGAATCAAACTTCAAATAATTAGAGGCAAATGTTCAGGTTAATTGATTTTTCTACTTAACATAGGATTGCCAGAAAATCCGTTTTAATTACTCCCTTGTTAAAAAATAGTTTAGGGGCACCTGGGCAGCTCAGTCAATTGAGAGGCTGGCTCTTGATTTCAGCTCAGGTCATGATCTAGGGTCCTGAGATCGAGGCCCGTATTGGGCTCCGCGCTCACTGGGGAGTCTGTTTGAGGATTCTGTCTCCCTCTGCCTTTGCCTCACCCCCCTGCACACGCACATTCTCTCTTTCTCTCTCAAATAAATAAATCTTTTTCTAAAAAGTTTTAAAATACTTAAGTAGACCTCTTTCCTTAAAAGAATAATATGTGGAGTATGATTAATTTGCATTTGGATAATATGGTAGTTTTTATTAGGATTAATGAAAGATTAACTGTGTTCAGATAACGTGATATGGAAGAAATAACTGTCGTGAGGATCTTCCTTCCTTGTCCTCGTTTGACCCTATTTAGCTGACAGTTACCTTTTCTATATCATTTTATTCTTTTTTTTAAAAGATTTTTATTTATTTATTTGACAGAGAGATAGAGAGTGAGCACCAGTAGGCAGAGTGGCAGGCAGAGGGAGAGGAAGAAGCAGGCTCTCCGCCGAGCAGGGAGCCCGATGCGGGGCTCGATCCCAGGACCCTGGGATCATGACCTGAGCTGAAAGCAGCCGTTTAACTGACTGAGCCACCCAGGCGCCCCTATATCATTTTATTCTAGTCTCTTTTATTTTGCCTCTAAAGAAGAGTATGGAGCTAAGTGATCTGATTCTCATTAGATTTTAACAGGCTATTATTCTGCAACAGTTTAGATATAGAATATGAGGGAGGAAGGGATTTTTACATGCTGATCAAATCAAATATTTGGGAAATAGTGGGTTTAAAATATTCTTTAAAGAAATCCCACATCATTCACTATCATGATTCTTTTAATCAATAAAGAAGAGCAAAAATTCTAGGTATTTGGTAAATTCAGTAGTATGGTCCCCATTAAGTTTTACTGTGCTACATTCTATTATTTCTAATAAGGGTGGAATCGTACATCTGGTCATTATCAGTGATCAGTGGTACATTTCATAAAATCATAGACTCTCAGAGTTAGTCTCATAGTTCTTTTTTTTTTTTTTTAGATTTATTTATTTATTTATTTGACAGAGAGATAGAGAACACAAGCAGGCAGAGAAGCAGGCAGAGGGAGAGGGAGAAGCAGGCTCCCTGCAGAGCAGGGAGCCCGATGCAGGACTCGATCCCAGGACCCTGGGATCATGACCTGAGCCGAAGGCAGCCGCTTAACCAACTGAGTCGCCCAGGCGCCCTAGTCTCATAGTTCTAAACACCACTTGGTCTAGTTCTTATATCTTTACACACAGGAAAAAATGGAGCTAAAGGTGTGTATGTGTGTGAGAGAGAGAGAGAGAAAGAGAGAGACAGGAGAAAAGAAAAGAAAAGCATTTTTTAAAAACCTTTGAATTAATCTAACCCACAGCCATCCAATCTAACAAGTTCTAGTCCCTGAATTTTCAAAAAAAAGAGTTGAAGAACGTTAAGCTCTTGTGCTTTCTCAGTTGGTCGACACGTGGAATATTCACATGTAACCTTGGAAAGAAATAGCAGTGAAGTTGTTGGCAAATCAGTGTGGAATCCATATGCACTCGTAGATGGTGAAAATATTAGTGGGCCTCGAGACTTGAAGAGCTAGTGAGCCATCTTCATGAACTCTGATAAAAACATTTTTTATGACTTTTAGCAGGGCATGAGATTGAGGTAAGAATGGGAAAGGAGGGGTTATCAGTTAATAAGGAAACAAAGTAAATCCGTTTTCTTTGTTGTTTGAAACCATTTTTTCTAAGTGCTTACTTTTTTTTTCCTTAATAAAGAAAATCTCATGATAAAATATGTGAGTGTATGGCATGTTTTTCCCAGCTCAACACCAGCTCCACATATCTGGAGTGGTTAATCCCACATGTGTTAATTTATAAACTTGATGTTTTAAATTATAAAATTTTAAAGCTTCTGACAGAATTTAATTCTCCTAAAAATGTCTCAAAGGAGGTGCACATTTAACTCTGAATCCTTTTTCTGCATTTATAACCCTGCATTTTATAAACAGCAAAACCTACATGGGAAGACCCAGGTTTCTGATAGTGTAATTTAGGAAGAAATCTACAATCAACGTCTTCTGCAATGGGAGAGAAACTTTCGGAAAGTGTTTAGCAGTAAAGTGTCTTTCTTCTTACCACAATTTAGGACCATCTACATACAATCATGCCTTGTCACAGTTTACACGGGGGAGAAGGTATTCCTGGCTATCCATCAACTTTGGGAGGCATTTATTTTGTAGAGTGCTCTGGAAGGTGGAGATCTACTTTGGTCTCAGCATCACACAGGAGTGGGTAGAGGCAAATCCATAAGGCTTTCAGTACTTGAAGTGTGACTTACTCTCTACAGACAGTTACTAGATTTTTCAATAGCTATAATAAATGCAATTTATCAAGAAAACAGCTAGTCCACTGTAGACCGATTAGAACTGACAATTAAAAACAGAAAAAGAAAAAATATATATCATACAAAAATTATTTATATGGATTAAATATACATTACTATATGACCCATAGTTGGATAGTGTGTGTGTGTGCGTGTGTGCTTACACGCAGTACAAGATATAACTTGCTGTTGGTGTTGCAGACTTGGTCCATTTTTATCGAATAAGATTTGTTACAGTTGCAGAAGGGGCAGGTGTGTGGGGAACCCATCATCTCCTTGGGGAGCAGCTTGCATCTTGCATCCTCCAGGAGTATGAACGTGCACTCCCTTTTCCGTGTAATGGTGGCCCTGTGTGTGTGTGTGTCTATGTGTGCATATGTACATGTGTGTCTATATATGTGTATATGTGCATCCGTGTGTGCATGCTCCTCCGGGTCTCACTAGCCTGAAGAAACAGATAGAGTCCCAGCACTGTTACTCGCCCTTCCGTAACTCCCCCTGATCACACAGGACATGAGCATCCTGCCAAATTCTTTCCAGACACTTTTAAAGCTCACCACATATGTTTCTGCGAGGGGACTGGCAGAGCAGTGGGGCTCCTTGTCCAGTCAGCTGCCCTGAGACTTCCACCAGGCACATTTTGCTAATTCTACAATGTCCTCAGAGCTGAGGCCATTTTCCCACCCACATACCACTGCAGTGCACCGATGGCTTCCTTGTGCAAAAGCCCAGTAAAAGGTCATCTGCAGAGAAAGGGGGAGAACGTCCCTCACATTGTTCCGTGTTTTGTTGTGTTGCATGGTACAACCGGAAATAGCTGTTCCCTTGTTTGTTTTTCCTTTAAAGTCTTCCTCTCCTAGAACCAAGCCTGCAGAAGCGGGGCGGGGACAGAGCTGAATGGTGGGCATCTTGTTGCACTCAGACTCACTCCACCCTTAGGTTGTGTATTTTTTTTTTAAAGATTTATTTATTTTAGAGAGAGACAGAGTGCGCACCTGCAAGCAGGGGGAGGGGCAAAGGGAGAAGGAGAGAGAGAATCTCAAGCAGACTCCCCACTGAGCGGGGAGCCAGACACACTGCTCAGTGCAGGGCTTGATATCAAGACCCAAGATCATGACCTGAGCTGAAATCAAGAGCGGATCGCTCAACCACTGAGGCCCCTGGGCGCCCCAGTTTGTGTATTTTATAGTGTTCCAAGAACGGGGTATTTTTTGTGTTCCAAGAACGGGGATTAGATGATGGGGAGGCAGCGGTAAGCAAATCAGAATTCCGTGACCTCATGGAATATACAGTCTAGAAGAGGAGACAAACACTGAATGAGTATTTACAAAGTAATTGTGAATATGTAAAGTAGCGAGAAGGGGAGGTACTAGGTATGTGATTGCTACCAAAGTACCTAATCAAATCCAGGGGATAAGGGTGTTTCTTGGAATGCAAAGAATAAATATGCGCTAGATTATTTTGGTTGCGGAAATCCAATTAGAAATTGCTCTAACAAACCAACCAAATATAAAAGGAAAATGTCTCACATATTTATAAATTCCAAGAGTAAATATTTCTTTAGGCAAACCCAGATTAAACACTGTTGCAAGCAGCCTCTTTTATATCTTAGCTCTGGTTTTTAAGATGTGGGCTTCATTCTAGGGAAGGTTCTGTTGATGTGACGGCAAGATGTCTTTTACATCCCCAGATGTACAATATGGCAGTTCAGCAGCCCCATCAGAAAAAGAGCACCTTTTCCCCCAATAGTTAAAAAACAAGTTCTTGTTTTCAAGTCTCTTTAGAAAGCTTATGTCACGTGACCATCCTTAATGCAATCATTGTAGCCAGAAGTGTGGGATATGCCAATGGTCCTGACCAGAGTTAATCCCCATGTCTGAAGCCTGGGGATGGTACCAGGAACCTCCAAGCCATGGAGAATGAGAGTAAAGAGGAATGTCAAGCCTTTCCAGAAAAAATCAGGACTGTTATCCAAGAAAGGGGATTGAATAGTGGGCAGCAAAACCAACAGATCTTTTCAACCCAACTTGAATTTTTTTCAACCACGGAGGAGTCATTCTTTTTAGGGTATTTGGATGTAGGCTCACTTCATGCACAATTAATCATACTAATATGCTACTGTAAACTTAACAGAAAACTCAAAATATCTTATAAATCACTGTATAATATTTTGTTTTCTACAATGATACATAAGGCAGATTTTATAGGCCAAAGTCAATATTATAATGTTGTAAGTAATGAAGCTAAAAAGTCAACATATTTAATTGGAAGTCTGAATGTGTTACTGACCTAGAGAAGAAGGGAAAACATATTTAAGACTTTTATGGGCATGAAGAAAAGTGGTTGAGAAATGGCTCCTAGGGTTTACACATCAGTGCAAATAAAACAGCTTTGTAAATCTTAAAACACAAGCCATCACAAGGAACCTTAACCATTAAAACATGCCTTCAGTGCTTGATTGGGTTGGTAAAATTATGCTAAATGCAATTCAGCCTAAAAATTTCTGTGGAGTTGGTTATTCTGATAAAAGGGAATGTGAGTGACCAAGAAACTGAAACCTGGCAATTCCCCCAATATTTACCACAACTGGGGAAAAATTCAGACAGAGCATGAAATCTTGTGTTTATCAGTGACCAGTTTATCTGAATCCTTGTTTTTCAGGCTCTTAGCAATTATGCTGTCAACTCAGCAAATGTGGCTTCTAAAATCCTAAAATCAGCAATAGTTATAGTCCCATTATTACCAGATAAGAGTGTATTACTCTGCTGAGTTATAATGTAGTGTTCATTCATTCCTGCCGTCCACCTTTAACAAATGAATAAGGGGTTGGTTTATGACCTGAACACAGAATGAGCTAGTTGAAAGTGTTGGTAGAGACAAGCAAATATGTTTATGAATAGTATTTGTTTCTAAATCATTTGCAAAGCAAATTAAATATGTTGACTTTTTAGCAAATGATTAGAAAATTATGGACTCATGAGAAAATTTTGTAGTTTGAGGAGTCAAATCTGTGAACAAGTAGTAGAAAGTGACATACAATTGAAATGTAAATTTACATCCCATGAAATTTTTTCAAATTGCAAAATTATGATTGTTAAAAATATTACAGGACATTAATGAATGGCATTGGACTTTAAAGTTTTACCCTGCTAGCAAAACAGGTATTGGATGCCAAAACTTAATCCACCATCTGCAACAAATATAACAAGAGTAGAAAAGGCAACATACCTACTGAATGCCAAAAACTTCTCATCTCATTTTATTACCAACCCCATTACACAGATGAGGAAATTGAGGATCAGGAAAATTAAGAAATTTACTTTTATTTTTATTTTTTTTAATTAATTCATTTGACAGAGAGAAAGTACAAACAGGGAAAGCGATAGAGGGAGAGGGAGAAGCAGACTCCCCGCTGAACAGGGATCCTGAAGCGGGGCTCTATCCCAGAGTCCTGGGATCATGACCTGAGCTGAAGGTAGACGCTTAACAGACTGAGCCACCCAGGCGCCCCAAGAAATTTACATTTAGAAATTTACACACTGAGATATGAACCAAAGTCCAGCTGGATTGCCAACGTATGTCCTTTGCTACACCATGTCACATCAAGGAGCATCAAGCACCCTTTTTTCATTGTTCTTTGCAAGGAGTAAACTCTGTTTCTGTATGCTGATTGATATATATTACTGCATAAATCTACCTCAGATATGTGACTTTTTCCATGTACATATATACTTAAGACTCATTTGTTACATTTTTTTTATATGTGTGTATGTCTGTGTTTAACAGCAGTGAAGTATTCAAATAAACTGACCCTTTAAATGTGACAATTCTAACTTTGTAGGAGACATCACATCGTAAAGCCTATTACAATTGAGAGGCTATAATTCTAGGATATTCCAGGATATAATTTACTCTTGTTTTTTAATTAAGTCAACATACTACTGATATTTTTGAAGCTTATTTTACCTACAGATGTTGTGGAAATTTGTTGCAAATATATTCAAGTAGAATATGATGCAAGTCTTATGTATGTCCTGCCACATTTAAATGACCACTTTATGGGAAATTGGATTGTCGTTAGAGTTAAATTAATTCGGCTTATAGCTCACCAAATCTAACACTCCTATATTTGCTGAATTCTTTTTCTAACCCGTCTACCTGGAACTGCACCACCTGTTAATTTATCCTAAAAAGGGATGCCAGATTTAATCTCAAGACAATCATTTTTTTTATTTGTTCAGTCCACAACCTCGCTGACTTATAGTGCAGTCTCCATATTTCCTTTCCCTCTAAGCCATTTCCATTTTGCAGAATTCAATTTCTGGCTTTAGCCCATGTTTCAGAGGAATGAGGTCATCCAAATATCATTTGCCAAATCTCTCCATTGAAGGACAATAACCAAGGACTAAATGGAAAGTCTCACACAAAGCCCGATTAGAATTTGCGCTAATGAGACCATGGTATTGGTTACAATGATGCTATCTCTCAAAGGCAGCATAGTTACCAGAAATGCTCCAGTCATCTTCCTCTCCTCTTCAAGCTCTCTTGGGCAGACCCAGAGACTCCAAGTCTAGATTTGACCTTGTTTTCCAAGAGCTTTGTTTTCTTTACAATTTGAAGTGGCCAGTGCAGGTTCTAAAAATTAAGGCATAACATTAGAATAAAGTGGAGGTCTCTGACCCCAACTACATTAAATGCAACCCGTTGTTTTATATTATTCAGTGTTACTACAATTGTGGCATATTGTGGAGGTATTTTAGTAGTCAGAAAATAATTGGACTTGGAACTGGGAATCTGAATTTCTGTTCAGTTTGCTTGCTATGTGGTTTTGCTTAAATCACTGACATTCTCTGTGCTTTCCTCTCTTCATTGTTAAAAACTGGAAAAGAAATCATAATCGTACCTGCCAAATTGGCCTCAGACATGTCAAAGTATTACATAAACATATAAATGATAAAGACTTATAAAATGTAAATTATTGGTATGTTTAATGTTAAACTAGAAAAAATAAAACACTTCAATCTTCTAATGACAAAAACTGCAGTAATACCACACATGCAATATGAACAGTAGAATAAACCAAATTGATTTTTCGTTGATGTACATATCAAAAAGGAATACTAAGCTGGTATTTTTTGTACACATCTGAACAGGCATAACTCCCATGAAATTATGCTTTTCATGGAAACTTTGACCATATTAATCTTGGCAGAGTTCGGGTAATATTTTTGGAACTCTGAAAGGACTCTTTCATTTTAATTCCCATGAAAGGCTTTATTTTTATATACTGTGTTAGGGAAATCCAAAATGGAAAAAAAAAAAGGCACCATCATACTTCTGATATTTCATGGCAATAAAACAGCAGGATCAGAAGAGCACCCTCCAATGTCACCTTTACTGTAACTATAACCTACATACAAAAATGAGCCTTTCAACCTTCATTCATTAATTGTTCATTTCACACTTAGTAATTTCATAAATTCATGTTTGCACAATCTATTAATAAATGGGCATTTTTGCCTTTAAGCAGTTTTTATGCAAAGCGATTTTATCTCTAGCATGACAGTGAGTCAGACGCCCCCCACCTCCCAGTTTTTTTCTACTTCAAAAACTCCTAACTTTCGTATAGTACAACGAGTCTTTCAGGCAGCTGCCGCAGACCTAGTCTGAGTAGTGCGCTGGCTTGTTGGAATTGTTAACTGACTCCAAGGCTGGCAAATGTGCCCAGAAAAGCTAAAAGACTTGAGAAAAATCATCTCTCAGGACTTGATTACTTTACATTTACTATTCTACGCAAAGGGAGATTTCACTACTCTTCTTAACAGTAGAAATGAAAGAGGGGTTGTTGAAGTTGAAGGGTTACAAAGTACTAAGGACTCGGACCCAGCACTCTCAGAATATGGTGAAAGCTAAGTCATCCTTCTCCCATGAAAACTGCATTTAAGTGGTTTTGCCAAAACAAGTCTCTCTAACAGTAGGTGATTGTCAAGGCTCCAATTAGCAAATCCCTAAGCCCCAAAGTTAATTATGTGAGTAATGAAAAGTGGTGGAAATCTCTCATTCCTGGGAAAGGGAAGAATCCGATCAGCCATTAGCCCCAATGGGTGTGTGGAGGGATTAGAGTCCCCCACAAAAAGAAATGTTCATGGTCCCCACTAAAATGGAATAAAAACTCTTAAATGATTATTATTGCTAGATAAGTATCAGGAATTTTTTGAAAGCAATGAAAAGATAACAAAAGACACTTGGATGGTATCCTCTCTTACGATGGTTCCTCAACTCTTAAATACTATAAGGGAAAATGTAAAATCTGTTTAAGATAGCAGGGAAAGGGGAAAGATACATTTTAAAAAGGATTTTCCTTTGGTAGGCAAAGCCAGGAATCTCTTAACTAACGTAATAATCAAGATTCTGGTATTTCATGATTGAGAGTAATATCAACCCCCACAAAAAAGGGGGATCAATAGATATCAAAGGGAGGTAGTACACTATCAAAATATTACAAAAATGGGGCGCCTGGGTGGCTCAGTTGGTTAAGCGACTGCCTTCAGCTCAGGTCATGATCCTGGAGTCCCGGGATCGAGTCCCGCATTGGGCTCCCTGCTCGGCGGGGAGTCTGCTTCTCCCTCTGACCCTCCCCCCTCTCATGCTCTCTGTCTCTCATTCTCTCTCTCTCAAATGAATAAATAAAATCTTTAAAAAAAATATTACAAAACTAAGCATGGGCATGAAAAATAATGATGAGAGACCACATATGCCAATAAGTTTGGTTAAGGCTTCAGACCCAAGATGCCTCCAAACCAGGACATTTAGTAAATGAATTAGAGTTAACAAACATAAGTAGATCCTATCTCAGAGAACTTATGAAAGCCTATAGACACTGGTAATTTTACCCTTAAATTGCAAATGAGCTAATAATTCCTTATAAGAAAGATTACTGTTTTGGTGGAGGCTGCTGAAAATCTGCCAAAATCTCTCTTCCATTTTTCCATGGCATCAGAGCTGTTGCTGTGCCCATAACTGCCGGCTCAGATACCACATTTCCAAATCTCCCTTGCCGTACAGGTGTAAGCATGTGACTAAGTTCTCATCAATACAATGATGATGAAGTGACCGTTTGCCACTCTGGGTCTTGGCCTTAAATCGTTGAGTAAGCATGCTTCCATACTTCTTCTCTTTCTCCCAACCTAAAACACCCAGGTATCATTGAACAAAGGAGGCAAATTCTCTGTGGGAAGGAGGGGAAAGAAGATGGAAGAAATCTGGTTCCCTGAAGGCCCACACGGGGAGGAGCCCCTCCCTCAGGCCAGACCACTCACCTCGGTACTGTCACAAGAGAGGAAGACAGACTTTTTTTTTTCTATTTTTTTTATTCTTATGTTAATCCCCATACATTACATCATTAGTTTTAGATGTAGTGTTCCATGATTCATTGTTTGTGCATAACACCCAGTGCTCCATGCAGAATGTGCCCTCCTCAATACCCACCACCAGGCTAACCCATCCTCCCACCCCCCTCCCCTCAGTTTGTTTTTCAGAGTCCATCGTCTCTCATGGTTCGTCTACCCTCCGATTTCCCCTGCTTTATTCTTCCCCTCCTGCTACCTTCTTCTTCTTCTTCTTTTTTCTTAACATATATTGCATTATTTGTTTCAGAGGTACAGATCTGAGATTCAACAGTCTTGCACAATTCACAGCTCTTACCAGAGCACATACCCTCCCCAGTGTCTATCACCCAGTCACCCCATCCCTCCCACCCCACCCCCCACTCCAGCAACCCTCAGTTTGTTTCCTGCGATTAAGAATTCCTCGTATCAGTGAGGTCATATGATACATGTCTTTCTCTTTTTGACTTATTTCGCTCAACATAATACCCTACAGTTCCATTCACGTCGTTGCAAAAGGCAAGATCTCATTCCTTTTGATGGCTGCATAATATTCCATTGTGTATATATACCACATCTTCTTTATCCATTCATCGAGGAAGACAGACTTTTAATCTTTAAATATTTAAACTTTAAGTAGAGTGAAATAGTCTCAATTTGTTTGGGAGAGTCTTGTCTTATGCCTGTTGTCTTGGCATAGTTATAGATAAGATTCTCTTTCACTACCCAAATAAATTACATGGTAACCCTATTTTAATTCAATGTACCATGCTACCTCTTTCTATCAGCAGCTTAACTTCTCTATGACCAGTATAGAAATCAGTACCTGGAACTTGCATGCTAACCTGAACCTGAAATATGTATGATTAGCAGTCGTGTGGGAGGTGAGGGTATGTGTACATCAGGCTAGAAGACTAGCAACCCTGACTATACGCTGGTAAAATATTTGATAACATTGTCCCTTGGGATAACTTGAAAGGCAGACCATGGGTACATACCAAAACTATAGCCGTGGTTCCAGAATGTTAATTTGTTTTGGTTAGTCCTTGTAGGTTTAGCAAGGTATTACAAGAAAGAAATAAGCATAGGCAAGAATTGGCACGTTTATTTATTTTTTTTATTTTTTTAAAGATTTTATTTATTTATTTGACAGAGAGAGACACAGCGAGAGAGGGAACACAAGCAGGGGGAGTGGGAGGGGAGAAGCAGGCTCTACGCAGAGCAGGGAGCCCGATGTGGGACTCGATCCCAGGACCCTGGGATCATGACCTGAGCTGAAGGCAGTCGCTTAACCGACTGAGCCACCCAGGCACCCGAATTGGCACGCTTAAAAGCGGAGACAAAATATAACAGATGGGGTTGGAAATACCTCCTCCTGCTTCTATACTTCAAACAGCAGTAGATTCATAACCATTGCTTCTCAAAGAATTACCATTAAGTAAAAGCAAAAAAAAAAAAAATAGACCAGGTTAAGAATGTTACCTTTACACATAAACTCACTGTTTCAGATCTCCTCAAAATAGGTGCGGAGAAGAACGGATCTCAGAAGCCAGGAAATAAAGCTGGCCTAAGACCTAGGTGCAGAAAACGGTTTTGTGAATGGTGACTGGAACTCAGGACTGACTGGAAGAAATACAACTATTATGAAGCCTACTATGCAGCACCTGGCTGGCTTAGTTGGTAGAATATGCGACTCTTGATCTCAGGATTGTGAGTTCGAGCCCCACGCTGGGTATAGAGATTACTTAAATAAATAAACTTCAGGAAAAAATCTGCATTCCAAGAATATACAATGGGGAATTTATAAATATTCATAAATTGGAGAAGCCTCAGAAGACATAAAAACTAAACACAGTGTAAGATTCTAGATGACATCTTGGAATAGAAAAAGGACATTCATGGAAGAACTGATAAATCTAAATAAAGTCTGCAGTTGGGTAAAAAAAAAAAAATTAAGAAGCCTTCTAAATTTTTGAAATCTCAAACCTGGCTTACAAATGTTGATGACTATTTGAACCCTAGCAAGCATATTCCATGTTCACTTCAGAAAGCAGCATGCAACAATGAACAAAGAAGACCTTCTCCCAAATGGCACAGCCAGGGCCAAGGAAGATGATGATCAAGAGAATTACTCTGAGAGAAGCAGAATCAGCTGTGGCAGGATGAGCTAGTCAAGCACGCATTTAACTGTCAGGGCAGAAAATCTCCACGAGTAGATTTTAAGGAGCATCAGTGAATTTGCATTTTGTTCCTCCCTTTTCCAAATTGCAGTCTTTATGGCGGGGATCCCACTCCTGCTCCACCACCGTGTGGGTGTGTAGATGTGGAGGGGGCATAAGTAACTGCCCTTTTAGCTTATAGGTCATTGGACAATGAGCAGCTACCTCTGGACCAGAACAAATAGATTGTCCATTACCTAGAGAACCTAGACCTTGAGCTGGGTCTGGTACAGATGGGACTCGAAGGACACCCCTTGGAGAGCAGATGGATGTGCCTGCGAATAGGTGAAGTACACACACATATACTTGGGTGATGCGTGGAAGGATTTGAGGGGGACAAACTAGTTATACACCAAGTTTTTTCCCACATTTTTCTTTAAAAACTATGCCATGTCTTGGCTCATGTCTGTCCTTCTATAGGTGATATTTCTGAGCCTCCGTTGCAGATAGTGGTGGCCTTGTGACTAAGTTCCACTCTTGGGATTTGAGTGGAATTGATATTTGCTACTCTGGATGGGGGACTTAAAACATCCAGCATGTGCTTCTCTCTCCTTTCCCTTTACCCATGCTGGTACGCATGGATGGCTTCGACCCAGCTCCAGTCTTGTAACAGAGGATGCCCTAGACAAGATGGAAGGAACCTTGTTCCTTGCTAGCCTGCACTGTTCACCTAAGTGTTGTTATACAAGAGAGATACACCTAAGGGTTTTTCACATCACTGTTTGGGGGGAGGGGGATTCTTTGTTATTTTAGCTAAGTCTTGACCACAACCAATTAGAGCTATTCATAAATTCAGATTGTTTGTCTGCCCAGTAAAGCAATGTGCTGTGAGCCCATACTAGGTGTCAGACACTGTGCTAGGCTTCTAGACCTCCTTGCCACCAGTCAGTCCTCACTGAACTACCACTCAGGCTTCATGCTGTGTCCTGTGTCCAGAGCTCCTTGACAAGCTTATACCAATGCCTGTGAAACCACACGCATTGTGAGCGGAACTGGAAATGGAACAGAGTGCTTCCTGACTCTAGGACTCTTTATCTTCCTATTTATAGCTGCTTAATTTTGTAACGAATTTTCAAACATACCAAAATCTCTCAGGAATGTAAGGGCTTAAAAAAAAAAAAAAACCTAACAGACATGTTTATTTTGCCTTGTCTATTAGATGTTAACATCATTTTGCCAATATTTTCATAACTGGAGTTTTTATATAAACAAAAGCACAGTAGGCCTAATGCCAGTTTAAATTCGTATGCTTAAGTTCTGGGAATTTTCCATATACTTCCACTTACAACTGAATTTTTAGTAAAGCAATATTTCAGAAAAGTATATTAGAACTCCAAGATTCCATGAGTGTAATGAATACTGGGTAGAATATGTTATTTTCATATCCTACCATATATTAAACTTTGTAAAGAAAAAGGCATTCGTAACTTAAAAAAATACACTTCAGAAGGAAGGTTCTTTGGTTCATCTTGGTAAAATCCACCTGGTAACCTAAAATCTCATTACACAATGTTTATTATTTCTTTGTGAAGGAGAAGCTGAGGGAGGCAGTATTCTTTATTTTGGCAGCATGCTAATCTGAAGATTACATCATTTTTTATAATTGGTACTGGTTAATGTTGGTTCTTATTTTACCTTTTAAGATCATGAAGGTTTCATAAGTAATGCCAAATGAACTAACTACTCAAGAAACCAGATGCCTCGTCTTTGAAATTCTCGTTGCTGTAAGGGAAGTTGGGAGAATCACTCCTCTGGATTTCCATTATACCTAAAACCTGAGGCCACCTTGTGTCCAGCCTCGTTCTTGATGCCTCCAGGATTTGCTTCCCAGACAGTTGTTTGGTGCTCCTTTACCTGGCACGTCTAGGGTCTGAATTGTCCACAACAACTTTTAACTGTGGAGGCCTGTTGTGGTACAAAATTTCATGCCTTCCTCGAGCAACCTCTGAGCTGGTGCCTGAGTTAGGATGGCAACGAATTAGGGATACCTAGGCAGGGGCTGGGGCCACAAGAACAAGGGGATGAAAGATTGAAAAAGAGCAGAATCACAAAAGAAAAAACAAGGAACACATGACTTGCAGAGCAGATACATTTATATGGGAAGGGACGGCAATTAAGTAAAATGTTCAGAAACAGTGAAGTAAGGCACCCTTTGAGGCTCTAATATGGCACAATCAGAGGTTTCTGACATACTTCCTTCCCGACAGTCGTATCACCCTGGGACACAGAAAGCTGAAGGCTATTGTAGAGAGAGAAGCTTGAACCTGTTGGGAGAGAGGAGGTAATTTATGAAGATATGCCCTGTTTCAGTTGGGTTCTCCTTAACCAGAACCAGACAAGTAGTTTACATGGTGAATCTCAGGAGGCAGCATAGGAAGGTGGGGAAATTTGGATTTGGAAGGCTCAGAAACCAATAGAGGGTGTGCTGTCTAGCAGTTACCACTCACACTGGGCAACTGAGGTTCAATCCCAGTAGGGCGCTGTGGGGAGACAGTGAGCAAGGTCAAACTGACTTCATACATCCCAACTGTTCTGATGCTGAAGAAAGGGCTGGACAATGGATTTCAAGGTGGTGCTTGGGAAATAGGGATCGAACACTGAATAGCAAGAGAATATATGGAATTCACAACAGATTCAGATCTGAATGATGTTTCCTGGGTGCCAGGTATTGTGTTACCTTTCACAAGATAGTCTGTTTAACCTTCACAAGAATCTGATAAAGTAGGTACTGCTGTCCTCGTTTTTACGTGTGAAGAAACAGAAGCTCAGAGGAGATCAATGCCTTATAGAATATGGTATGGCTAATATAAAGGAGATCCTGGATTGTATTCAGGTTTCCTAACTCAAAATGTAGTGAAAGGCAGAAGAGAAGATTGCAGAGAATAGGAGCTTTGGAGTCCTATTTTCGTTTGTACTCTACTGAGGTCCAGGGTGAGGTCCAGGGTTATATCCAGTCTCAACAGTCAGTAACAGAATGGGTGTCCGCAGAGCAGAACAGTTGCAGGCCATTATGTGGAACAGATGTGCCTGCTTTCACATCAGCCCTACCATTCACCTTGGACAAGCTCCTTAACCGCTCTGGGCTTCAGTTTCTTCACCTATAAAATGAATATATAAGATCTACTTTAAAAGCTAAAAACTTTGTCCATTGTCAAGGCTAAATAGACTCAGTTCTGTTCTATTTGTTCCAGTACACATATTTGATGCCCTAACACACTGGCAAATTCTCAGATCAGTTTGTTCCTGTTGTAAATACCAATGTCAATAATGAATAGTGCACTTCAAAGAAATCAACTACTTCTACAAACTGAAAACTAGGGGCTAGTATTGAGAGAAGTGACGTCGACTGCAACTTCATCAAGCATAAATATAAAACCTAACATTTTTCTTTGTCTAAGTTTTTCCTTCAGGTGCATGATAACTACATAATTATGACTAGCTTATTTTTCTAGTTATTTTAATTCATTAATTAATCCATTGTTAAATGGTTATTAAGCAGTTTTATATGCCAGGCACTAAACTAGTTCTGTTCTGGGTTGGAGGGGTGAACAAAATAGGCATGGTCTCCATCCTCCTAGATCTTGAGAGTCTAGTTGTGGAATCAGATGCTAACAAGAAGTGCAGCAAGAAATATTATTTTATTTGTGGTTCCAACAGAAAATAATGGATATGCAAATACCTAAAATGAGGAAACCATTCTTAAATCAAATTGTACAAAATGTTAACTGTTCCCAAAAAGAAATTACAAATAGATGTTTCTTAGTTCTTGTTAAAGGATAGTTTCAAGGCTTCTTTCAGAAAAAGATAATTTTAGTTTAAAAACTAATGGTATGACCTGCAGTTGATTCATTTAGATTGAGTTCAATTCAATTTAACTCAGCTCAATTCAATCTAACCGACCTTCTTCAAGTCTTGTATTGTATTAGTTTGGAAATAAATGGTTCTTTCTCTTGGTGTCCTAAACATTCACTCCCCTTCCCAAGGCCCTAATAAGCTTTAGACCTGACCTCATTCTATCACCTAATGAGAGCTCAGAGAATGACGTAAGTGGCAAAGCAACATGCCTTAGTGTACCCGTAGGAATGAATTGTAAAGTTTGTGGTATTTTTTTTAAATGAATCAAGGGAGTGATTGACCTGTCCAGTTGAAAGCAATTAGTGAAGAATTATGTTTGAGCATTTTCTAGAATAGGTGGCAACAATTGTTATCTCTGTGCAGATTCTTCCCCTTTAAACTTGAATTTCTAAAAATGACTTGAATTTTGTGTGTTTTTCACTTTTTAAAAAAATGTCCATGGTTCCTTTCATTTACTTTCAGCCCAGATTCATCTTTGAAAAGTCATTTTTGGAGCTTTAATGACTTGCTCACAGTTTGCTTATTAACAGTGCCAGAAATGCTGCAGACAATTAGATATGGATTTTCATGCTATATAGGACTAAAAGTAGTCTGCGCTAACTGAAATTTCTACCCATTTGAAAATATTTGCTGCCTGTAAAACTCTAATGAAACTGAAGCAAAAGAAACTCTACCACTGAGGATTTCTATTGCTTTAACAAGAATGGCAACAGCTTGGCAAGGATTGTGTGTGAGCTCCATTCTGTTCGATTCAAAACAAAACGTGTTTGTTTCCATTTTCTGCAGGGTTGAGAAACAGATTGCTGATAGAAAATGGTTCAAGCAAAATGTAATGATGATTTGGTTGCTAATTCTTTGGTTTTGCTTTTGATCATCTTAATAGGATAAGATTTCTAACAATATAGATAGGGCTGATTATTTAGTTTGGAATTCATTGAATTTTTTATTTCATGTTTCTATCATGTTAACATAAAAAACAAAGAGACATAGGAAAATTCACTTAGTGTTTTCCAAAGACTTGAGATCACCGTGCCATTATCGGCAATAATCCTAGATTTGTGGCACAAGCCACTTCAAACAGATAGAGAGCCCTAGTTGGAAGGGACCTTAAAGATATTTTAGACCAAGGATGTCATTTGATAGATAGGGATCTCCAGCAAACTAAGAGAAAGAGAGCCATTTCCAGTCTAACTGACTAACCTAAACCTAGTGATCTCTAGGAGGCCTTGGCTGAGGGCTGTTACTCCAAAAAGAACTTGCTTCTGACATGTGGCTGAGATCGTTATCAATCCTAAGCCATTATTCTTAATTTTTTCATTTTGGGGTTTCAAGGATCATGGGCAACCACAAATTCTTATGAGGGCATGCCTAAAGTGACATTAGTTTTTTTTGTTTGGTTACTTCTTGCTCCCCACTCAGCTCTGAAGCTTATAAAGACTAATATCTTTCCCTTTGACAACAAATAGATTTTCTCCTAATCCATTTTTTATGAAGAAAAACCCAGTATCTTAAAGACTTAGATTTATGAAAAAATCCCAGTTCCAACTCCCTACCATGTGTTGATCTAAAGCCTTGCCTCTTATCCCTCCTGCATTAGAACTCAAAACACAAATTTCCTGGTGTCAGCAAATAATTCCAGGGCTTTACTGCATTAACCTGTGTTGAACCACTTAGAAATACAGTCAGATCCTTCACTTAAATGTTCAACTATGTGTGTAAATATTTATTATATTTTTTCTAGTATTTTCAAGGTTTTTTAGAGTATTTTCCAGAATATCTAATCCATAATACTTTGGGAAGTAGATTTCAATATATTATCCTTGTATTTATCATAGGCCACAGTACTCTCTATAGTCATCTATCTGCCTTTTTCAAACATTTGCACACATTAGCTATCTAGTCCTTTAAGGAATTTGACTTTGAGACCCCTGAGTTTATTGGGAAGGTGAGAAATACATTATGTCTTATTGAAATGTGTTCTGGAGTTCTTAATTCTAACTTTGTACAGTTTCTTAGTTTATTTTCCTTCTTTCCAGAGAAAAATGTTTCATTTTTCCAGTCCTTTAAGAGTAATTATCTACATATTATCTACAAAAAAAGTGGAAGATTAAGAATAGGAGATTATTTTATCTAAAATTCAAGAAGAATATTGATCGGAAGGGGGAAAGTTGTAAAGGCCCAAATTTAGAGAAACAACTCTTTAGTGTATTTATTCCATAATCATTTACTGAGTTCCTACCAAGTGCTAAACAATGTATTAGAAATTGGGGATATAATGATGAATAACACAATCATGGTTTCTTCCCGTATAGGGCTTTAAAATAAAACTGTATATTAGAACAACAAATAGCTGGTATAAGCAAAAAGTGTAATTAGTAAATTATATTTCTCAAAGCCTATTTAGGGACATAGATTCACACAGAAAAATTAAAAGTCTGTTAAATTAAAACCTTTTTGAAGGCTTCACTGCTTTTAAAGGTACAGATCATGGAATTTGGTAGGTGTTCAATAGTTAGCACCATGGCCATGAATTTCTGCTTTGGTATCTGGGTGTCTTTTTTGGTGTTTATCCTCATTTCTGCTCACTCTCCTCTATTTAAATTAATATTTTAGTTATATTTAGAATGTCTCATATAAACAACTCCATTATTACTCCACTCACTAGTACTCCACTCCACTCCACTATTTTTCTAACTTATTTGACCCATGTGGCTCCCCCAAAGAATTTGAGTTTGTAACCCCTATTTTAAATTTATAGAGTTCTATATATTTTTATTAATTGTTTTGAAACAAATGCTTTTTTTTTATCTGGGGGAAAAAAACCAACTCTCAATGGGAAAGAGCTCTTTTCCTGGATTTATAAGGAGATAGAAATAGTGCATCCCATAAGTGGGAGACCTGAACACTGCTTGATGAGAGCATCCTGTAAAGGAAGGCAGAGACCAGACCTCCAAGCAGATGATGCTTTCAGGAGGCAAGACTCTAGGCTTCAAGATCCCCGGCTTCAGCAAAAATACCTGCCCTATTGGAGATCTGGAAACAAAGATCAGAGGGATTCAAAGAGAAGTCAGTAGTGATCATGGTAACCTTGATCTCCATTTCCTTATAATCATGAAAACCTCCCAGAATCTGCAGCAATGAAAAGTATCCCCAGTAGAATTGGAACTACCATTCCTCACCAACAAAATGGAATGGAAGTTTAGAGCCAGGATTAAATTTATATAAAGCAAATAGAGAAATGTTTGTTAGACAGCTGAGAATCATGTTTTGATGTCCCATAATAGGCAAGGTGACACATTTTACAGACCCTTTTGACAAGGTACAAATCATAGCACAACAAAGCATACTTTTGCAAAACCGTGTGTTATGGATGGGTCAACACATATGAGATCAGGGGACCCTGCTCCCCATGACATCACTTGATCCTGTCAATTGCTGAGTCCCAAGAAAGAGATACTGGTAAAAGCGAGCCCTGTATCCTTAGGCTAGGTAATGGTTCCAGGCAGTTCCCAGGTCATCTGTGGGAGAATAGAGAGTTCACAAGCCTTTTCCCCTTGACTCAGAAAATTATAATGCCAGGAGAATCTTTAGAAAGCTAAAAGGGAAGAGATCCTCCAGGATGGAACAAAACATAGATAACCATTCTGGGCTTTCCAAATGTGAGCTGTGACTTGGACAAGCTTCAAATATTGATATACTTTTCAAAAGTAACTTTTATTTTATTGTTATTTATTCTTTTACTGAATGAATATTGAGTACTTACTCAATAAGGGCAAGGCACTAATTTAGGCACTGAGAATACTAGAGGGCCCTACAGAGGGCCCTAATTAGAAACAGTTGTACTTCCAGAGGAGGTTTCTAAAAATGTAGGAGACTTCCTTTGTTTACCAGAATGACTGGGAGTGTCTACTGATATTAACTGCCAAGTGTTTAGGAATGGTAAGTGGTGCAATGCACAGGATGTTCCTGCAAACAAAGGATACCAATAGCACTTGCACTGGCCAGTTTGTTCAAGAACACAGAAACCACTCTAGCTATTTCAAATGGAAAACAACTTAATGTGCATTTGGCATGGTCAAAGCCATTGTAAGTACAAGTCAAAGAAGGCTCTTGCTAACTCTCAGGTTTGCTGTTATTCAGAGACTTAGGAAGTTGTTCCTGCCAGCCTGGTCAGGAACTACAGGAATCCAGCACCAGTAGTCACACTGCCTTCACAAAGGGATGCCCTGAGGCTACCACCAAACCTCAATTTATCTCTGCAGCCAGGGAAAACACAAATGCCTTCTGCTCCCTTATTGCCTTTCCAAATCTAAGCCAGAACCTTACTGACAGGATTCTGGGAAATGTAGTTCCCAGTTTCCTGGTTCCTGTGAAACACAGAAAAAGCATAGATCAGAAGTTTTCAAACCTTCCCGCTTCTGGGAAGACAGAGTTTATGGTTCAAGTCCAGCTAAGACAAAAGGAAATTTGTAAACATCTCGGACTTACCACTAAGACCCCAAAAGAGTCTTGCTTCAGAAGGAAGGATCATGTCTCAGGACTACAAACCATGCCCTAAATTTAAGGACGAATATGAAACAGACCTACCCAAACAAAACCTAAAATCAAGTCTCAACAGAATCAAAGATAGCCACCAAGTTTTAACTGTCTGCCAGAATGAAACTGAATACTCTTTATGGGAAGAAAAGAGAACTTCAAGTGCCTGTACTATATTGGACATGATTTTTAAAATCTAACATAGACTTGTGAGGTATGCATAAATACAGAAAAACTGATTCATAACAAAAAGAAAAAGCAGGCAATAGAAATAAAGTCTCAATTACCCAATGTTGGAATTTATAAACAAGGACTTTAAAACAGCTATTATAATTATGTTACAGGAATTTTTGGGAAAATATAGACAAAATGGATGAACTAATGAGGAATTTTAGCAGAAAACTGAAATTATAAAATAGAACCAAATAAAAACTCTTGTATTAAAAATATTTGAAATGAAAAAATTCATTGAAAGGGCTTGAGAGCAGAATGGACACACAGATGAAAGGATCAATGAACTTGAAGATAGTCAAAAAAAAAAAAAGAAGAAGATAGCAGGAAGGGAAGAATGAAGGGGGCCGAAATTGGAGGGGGAGACGAACCATGAGAGACTATGGACTCTGAGATACAAACTGAGGGTTCTAGAGAGGAGAGGGGTAGGGGATGGGTTAACCTGGTGATGGGTATTAAAGATGGCACGTACTGCATGGAGCACTGGGTGTTATACGCAAACAGTGAATCATGGAACACTACATCAAAAACTAATGATGTAATGTATGGTGATTAACATAATATAAAAAAAAGAACTTATTCAAAATGAAGGAAGGAGAGAGAGAGAGAGAAAAGAGAAGAGAGTGCCTAAGATCTAGTGACAAAAACAGTCTCATATAAGGATTAAACTTATCAAAGACACAAACCCAAGGTCAAAGAAGCTCAGTAAATCCCATGCAGGATAAAAAGAAAGACCTCGCCCAGGCATGTCATAGTTAAATTCAAAGACGAAGAGACAAATCTTAAAAGTAGCCATATAAAAGAGACGTAGTATAATCAGAGAAACAATAATAAGAATTGTGGCTGAGTTCTCCTTAATAAAGAAATGGAAGCCAGAAAACAATGAAATAACATCTTTGAAGTATTGAAAGAAAATGTGTCAACCTAGAATTCTATGCCCAGTGAAATTTTCCTTCAAAAATGAATGTGAAAGAAAAGATATTTTCAGAAAAAAAAAAAACAGAAACAAAAACAAAAACAGAACTCATTATCAGCAGTTTTGCACGACAAAACATATTAAAGGATCCATTGCAGGCTGAAGGAAATGGTCTTGGTGAAAACTTGGACCTGCAAAAAAAATGAAGAACACCAGAAATGGTAAATATGTGGGTAAATGGAAAATACTTTTTCTTAATTTCTTTAAAAGTCAAGTGACTATTTAAAGCAACAGTAATGCACTGCCGAGTTTATAAGACAGAAGTAAAATGTATGATAAAACAAGCACAAAGTGCTACAGGTGGTAAATGGAATTACACTGTTATAAGGTTCTTATATTGCACATGAAATAGCACAATATTAATTTTATGTAGACTGTAATTAGGTAGGACACATATTGCAATCCCTAGAGCACAAACAAAAAAAGGAAAATAAAAACAGTTCAAGAGCCAATAGAGACAATAACATGTTATACTAATAATTATTCAATTAATCCAAAAGAAGGCAGAAAAGATGGAACAAAGGAACAAAGAAGAGGGGAGAAGTAGAAAACAAATGTTAAGATGGGAGACTAAATCTAACCATATCAATAATTGCATTAAATAAAAAGATAACGAACACTCTAATAATGTTAGAGATGTCAGGTAAAAGAGCAAGATCCAAATGAATGCAAGATACTTTAACTATAAAGAGACAAATAGCTTGAGAATTTTAAAAAATGGAAAAAAATACCATGAAAACACTATCACAAGAAACATAGTGTGACTATATTATCAGACAAAGTAGACTTCGTGATGGGGATATTAAAGAAGACACAGAGGAGTATTTCATAATTTTAAAAGGGTCAATTCATCACATAAAAATTTGCAACTAAGAGTAGACCTTCAAACTATAGTAAGCCAAAATTGACAGAATGAAATGGAATAGTGGGAAATTTTAATATCCACTGCTCAAAAATAAGTAGAAAGTGTAGACCAAAATATCAGTAATATAGAGAATTAAACATTTTTTTAAAGAGGTTCCATGCACAGCATGGAACCCAATGCAGAGTCCAATGCAAGGCCTGAACTCAGGACCCTGAGATCAAGACCTGAGCTGAGATCGAGTCAGAGACTTAGGGGGGTCTGGGTGGCTTAGCCAGTTAAGCATCTGCTTTTGGCTCAGGTCATGATCCCAGGGTCCTGGGATTGAGTCCCACATCAGGCTCCCTGCTCATCAGGGAGTCTGCTTCTCCCTCTGACCCTCCCCCTTCTCATGCTCTCTCTCTCATTCTCTCTCTCTCACATAAATAAATAAATCTTTAAAAAAAAAAGTCAGAGACTTAACTGACTGAGTCACCCAGGTGCCCAAGAATTAAGCATTTCTATTGACCAATTGACCAAATTGATATTTATAGACTTTTACATTCAACTACTGCAAATATTATTTGAAATGCATGAGGAACATTCACCAAGATTGAACTATGCCAGATCATAAAATAAGTTTCATTAAGTCTTAAAAAACTAAAATCACATGGGAGATGTTTTTAGACCTTACAAGAATTAAACTGAAATCTCACTGTAAAATTATAATTAGAAAAACCTTTAAATATTTGAAAATTAAAATACATGCTTCTAAATAACACATGATCAAAGAAAAAACTCATGAGAAAAATCAGAGAAATATTTTGAACTGAATGATAATGAGATACAACATATCACAATTCGTGGGATACAGCTAAAGCAGTGCTGAGAGGGAAATAAATAGTTTTAAAGCAGACATTTGAGGGGGGGGCATCAGTAATTGAAACTACCAAAATGAAACAAGCTAGATAGGAAAGGGGAATTAAGCTCAACAAAAGTAAAAGAAAGGAAATAAAATATAATAATATAAAATCAGAAATCAATTATATGAAATAGGAAAACAAAAGAGAAAGTTAATAAAATCAAAAGTTTATTTAAAAGGATTAACAAAAGTGATATACCTTTAGCAAGACTAATTGAGAAGCAAAATGCCAATATAAAGAATGAAAGGAGAGCTATCACTATAAATTCTTTAGATATTAAATGAAAACAAAGGATATTAGAAAATCTTTATATCAGTACAGTCAATTAGATGAAAATTAAAACATAATTTCCTGAAATTGATACAACAAAAAGTGGAAATTTTGAATACACATGTATTTGTTAACAAAAAATAAAAAAAGTCATCAAAAGAAAATTTCAAGCCCAGATTACTTCACTAGTAAATTCCATCAAACATTTAAGGAAATAATATGAAAGTTCAGTAAACTCTTTTAGAAATGAAAGAAGAGGAAACACAAATTAGTTTTATGAGACCAGTCAGCAATGATAATGACACCAAAATGTGAAGGACATTACAAGAAAAAAATTACAGACCAATATTTCTCATGAGCATAGATGTAAAAATCTTCAATAAAATGTTAGAAAATGAAATTCAGTAATATATAAAACTGATATTACATTATAGCTAAGCAACATTATGATGGGAATGCAAGGTTGATTTAATACTTAGAAAGGAATGAATACAATTCACACCTAATAGAATAAAAAAAGATATTATATGATCATATCAGAATATGCAGAAAACGCATTTGACAAAATTCAACACCTAATCAGGATTAAAAGTAAAAACAACATCACAGCATGTAGGAATAGAACTTTCTAAAATTGGAAAGGCATACCTGTGAAAAGCCTATATCTAATATCATACTTACTAAGATATTGAATATTCCACCCTTACTTCCTAACATCATAAACAAGTTAAGGATTCTTACTTTAACAAATTCTATTCAGCATGTGCTAGAGATCTTAAACTGTGCAACAGGAAAAAAGAAAAGAAATTTAAAAAGAAAGAAGGAAAAAAGAAGGAAATAAAGAAAAGCATAAAGATTGAAAAATAAGAAAGGAGTGAAACTGTCTATTTGAAGACTATCCATGATTGGATACATAGAAAATCCAATGGGTTCCATAAACCACAGAAGTAACAAGTGAATTTAGCAAGGCCACAGTATAAGTGGGTCAATCTATATACTAGCAATAAAACTGGAAAATAAAATACCATTTATGAAAAATTATAAAACATCTGTTACATAGCAATAAATTTAATAAAAGATGTGCAAGACCTCTACCCTGAAAGCCAAAATATTGCTGAGAGAAATTAAAGAATGTCTAAATAGAGAGGTATGCCATATTTATGGTTTGGAAGACTCAATATTATTAAAACATTTGTTATTCCCAACTTTACAGATTTGGAAAAATCACAACAAAAACCCCAGCAGATTTTTCTAAAATTTGACACACAGATCCTAAAATTTATATAGAAATTTAAAGGACTTGATATAGCCAAGACAATTTTAAGAAGAAGAAAACATTGAAAGAATAATAGTATTTTATTTATTTATTTATTTTAAAAGATTTTATTTATTTATTTGAGAGAGAGTGAGTAAGAGAAAGCATGAGACAGGGGAGGGTCAGAGGGAGAAGCAGACTTTCCGCTGAGCGGGGAGCCTGACATGGGGCTCAATCCCGGGACTCTAGGATTATGACCTGAGCCAAAGGCAGACGGTTTGAGCCACTCAGATGCCCCAGTATTTTATTTTAAAAAAAATTAAGACTGTGTGGTGTTACCATATCTATAAAAAAACCTTCTAAGGACAAGAAAGAAGGATCCAGATTACAATCAATTCCAGTATCAGCCCCAATGCAATTCAAAGGGCATATGAAAGTCTTTTGAATAAATGTTGCTGGAACAACTAGAAAAATGGACTAAAATATTAACCACTATTTCACAGCATTTACAAAAAATAAGTTGAAATTAATAATATTCCTGATTATAGAAGCAAAAACTAGCAATCTTCTAGAAGAAAACTCCATGATTTGGAATAGACAGACACATAAAATCACTAACTATAAAAGAAAAAAAACTGTATATTGGGTTTCATAAAAATGTAAAACTTTGATCATCAAAAGACACTGTTAAAAAGTAAAAATCCAAGCTATAGACTGGGAGAAAAAAGTCTCATTATATACATCTGACAAAGGACTTATATTCAAATACCTACAATGATATAGTAAAAGAAAGAAAGCATAATTTTAAAAAACTGGTCAAAAGGCTTGAACATTCTTCACAGTAGAAGATATATGAATGGCCAATAAGCACATGAAATGGAGCTTAACATCATTAGTCACCAGGAAAATACAAATTAAAACTATAATAAAATATTTATATATACTCTGGCTAAATGGCCAAAAGTAAATTAATTAGACTGAAAATTCCAATTTATGGTAGAATATAGAGCAATGAAATTCATGCCTCTCTGATGGGAAACAAAATAGTACAACCAACTTTGAAAACTTATAGAATACTGGGATTTTAAAAATAACTTCAAATATATACTTACCCTCTGACCTAATAATTCCACTTCTAGATATTTATCTAGGAGAAATGAAAACATGTCATAGAAAAACTTAATCAAGAATGTTCTCAGGGCACTTGGGTGGCTCAGTTGTTAAGCATCTGCCTTCGGCTCAGGTCATGGTCCCAGGGTCCTGGGATCGAGCCCTGCATCAGGCTCCCTGCTCCACGGGAAGCCTGCTTCTCCCTCTCCCACTCACCCTGCTTCTGTTCCCTCTTTTGCTGTGTCTCTCTCTGTCAAATAAATAAATAACATCTTTAAAAAAATGTTTTCATCAGCTTTATTTATAAGCAGGAATCAACCCAAATGCACATCAACAGGAAAATAAATAATTAGTTTTGATATTTCTTACTATAGAATCCTACTCAACAATAAAGAAAGTGTGAATTACTGATAATGCAACAGCATGGGTGAATCTCCAAAACATTATGTTGGATAAAAGAAACCATACACAAGATTGCATGATATATGATTCCAACTATATGAGTTTAAGAATTGGTAAAACTAATTCTTAATGATATAAATCAGAACAATTATTGCCTTGGGGTAAGGAGAGTTTACTGAAAAGAGGAATAAAAGTGCTTTATGGGTGATAGAAATGTTCGATATCTTGATTTTGGTGATTGGTTACATGGCTATATATATTTGTCAAAACTTGTCAAACTGTACACTTGAGATCTGAGTGTTTTATTGTATATAAAATATATCTCAAAAAGGTATTTTTAAAAGTAAAATAATAAAGAATATATTGGAACACCTTACACAAAAATAAAGTCAAAATGGATTAAAGGCCTAAATGTGAGAGCTAAAACCATAAAAATCCTAGAAGAAAACATAAGCAGTAATCTCTCTGACATTGGCCTTACAAACATTTTTCTATGTCTCCTCAAACAAGGGAAACAAAAGAAAAACAAACTATTGGGACTGAATCAAAATAAAAAGCACAGTGAAGGAAACCATCAATAAAACAAAAAGGCAACCTACTGAATGGAAGAAGATATTTGTAAATTATACATTTGATAAGGGGTAAATATATAAAATATATAATGAACTTATTAAACTCAACCCAAAACCCTCAAATAATCTGATTAAAATGGGTAGAGGACCTGAATAGACATTTTTCCAAAGAAGACATACAGATGGCCAACAAACACACAAAACAATGTTCAACATCACTAATCATCAGGGAAATGCAAATCCAAATCACAGTGAGATATCACTTCACACCTGTCAGAATGGCTCATATCAAAAACACAAGAACCAACAAGTGTTGGTGAGGATGTGGAGAAAAAGGAACACTTATGCACTGCTGGTGGGATTATAAATTGGTGCAGCCTCTTTGGAAAACAGTATTAATATTCCTCAAAAAATTAAAAATAGAACTACCGTATGATCCAGTAATTCCAGATTCCACTACTGGATATTTACCCAAAGAATATGAAAACACTAATTCAAACACTAATTCCATTATATGTATATAATGGAATATTACTCAGCCATTAAAAAGGAATGAAATATTTCCAGTAACATGGATGGATCTAGAAAGTATAATACTAAGTGAAGTAAGTCATACAGAGAAAGAAAAATACCATATGATTTAACTCATATGTGGAATTTAAGAAGTAAAACAAATGAACAAAGAAAAAAGAGACAAACCAAAAAGCAGACTTTTAACTATAGAGAACAAACTGATGGTTATCAGAGGGGAGATGGGTAAAGGAATGGGTGAAATAGGTGAAGGGGATTAAGAGTACACTTATCAGGATGAGGACTGAGTAATCTATAGAATTGCTGAATCATATTGTACAACTGAAACTAATATAACTCTGTAAGATAACTATACTGAAATTAAAAAAAGAAAAGAAAAGAAAGGAATACCATATGATCCAGTAATTCTACTACTGGGTATTGACTCAATGAAAATGAAAACTCTAATTCAAAAATATATGTGCATCTTTATGTTTACTGCAGCATTATCTATCATAGTCAAGATATGGAAGCAACCCATATCCATTGACAGCTGAATGGATAAAGATGTGGCATATATACAATGGAATATTACTTAGCCATAGAAAAAGAAATCTTGGCATTTGCAACAACATGGATGGACCCAGAAGGTATCATGCTAAGTGAAAAAAGTCAGACAGAGAAAGACAAGTGCCATATGATTTCACTTACGTGTAGAATCTGAAAAGCAAAAGAAATGAACAACAACCACCACAACAACAGAAAAGCAGAAATAGACCCAAAAATACAGAGAACAAACTGGTGGTTCCTAGAGGGGAGGAGGGGGGAAGATGAGCAAAATGGGTGAAGGGGAATGGCTTTCAGTTATGGAATGAATAAGTCATGGGGATGAAAGGTACAGCATAGGGAATAAAAAGGAAAAAATGGATCACTTGGAAAATGCAAAAGGTTAGGAGAACAAAAATCCTCTTTAAGCATATTTTCACTGTTCACTGTCCACCCAATGTGAATATCCACCTAATGTCATTGAAACTCTTAAGGTTTTAAAAAATAATATACTCAAATTCCTTCAAAGAGGCACCACTGGTAAAAAAGTGAAAGTCTCCATAAGCCCAGCCTCAAGACCTAACCAATGTTCATAGGTAGTTTTTTATTTCTGGTATTTCCTATGCATGTGTTAACATATTTTTAATAAAAATGAGGTTATACTATCAAACCGTGTACAATGATTTAAAGTCTAAGCTTCCAAGCCTCAAACTGTGTATAATGATTTAAAGTCTGAGCTTCCAAGTCTAAAATCTGATTTATGAATCTGAAATTATTCACTGGGTTTCCAGAGGTTGCGTTCCATTGTCCTATTCAGCATGGAGTGTATCTATTATTAATGTGCTTATAACTTAGTGGAGAAGGTGAATTCAGATCAACTGAAATTACAAAGTGGAAATAAGTTAGCTGCCTCAAAATATTTTTGGAACGGTGCAGTATCTAAATGAATTGATTTTAAAGATAAATGTAGTAACTAGAAGAGCATATTTAGAGGGAAGGAAAGATAATGCTTGATGTCACACTGATACTTTTGGAGGATGGGTATTTTGCCACTTAGATGCCAATGTTACTGTTACTGTAGAATTGTGGTTTTCCACCTTCTTTTTAGCAACAGACTCCTTTCTTCAAATGAAATCTTACCAGGAACCCCAGTTTATGAAACAGGTACAACCATAGCAATTCTGGTTGAACAGTTTGGCAAAAAGCTAGAGTTTGTCAAGGCCCACAATCCACATCCTCTGTCCTACCCTGGTGTCTGGTTCCCCAGAAGAATTTGTAGGACTCCAGTGAAGTTTGAAAACCAATTGAAAGGACAGCGGTTTTGTCTATTCCTTTATTCATTCTCTCTCTTCCTAATATCATTCCTTTATCTCTTCTTTTGCAAAAACTTCATAAGTAATTAAATAAATAGTTTTATATTTTACTGGTTTTGGTCATATAATCAGAAGAATGGTTGAAAGATTAAGATGAGTTATAATTGATAAATTAAAAGTGTCATCAAATTAATGTTTCACTTTTGATAATTTTAAAATCAGTGCATTTGTTGACCCTTAGTTTTCAATTTAATAATCAGCTTCATTGTTTCCATCAGGAATTGGCTTTCACTGTGGGATTCTAATCTGAGAAATTAAGAAAGGATCTACATGAATGTTCAGTATGTTAAAAGTATAATGGATATTGTCATTTTCCCATGATGAAGAGACAAAAACTTATACAAAATTTTAAAGTTCTAGCTTTTGACTGGAAATGTATCAACTAGCCAAGCTATCTGCAGTTATCTCATGCTGATTTAATTATAGTCCTATTTGATCTATTAAAGATAAAAGGAGTTGTAAAATTCTTACCACAAGTAAACAAATGTTGTACTCTGTTTGGTGATGGATGTTAACTAGTCTTAAGGTGATGATCATTTTGCAATATATACAAATATCAAATCATTATGTTGCCTGCCTGAAACTAATAAACTGTTGTATGTTGATTATATCTCAATGAAAAATAATTTTAAAAAAGACAAAGGGAGATGAATTCTTATCTAATACATACAACTCATTTGGTATTCTACATCTTCAAATCATGGAGTTCATCTAGGGAAAGCCTTAAGAGGATGCTTGCAGGTAATAAGGTAGTGCTAACCTTCAATAGCACTTTCATTGGGTTTTGGTCTTTACCAGCTTTCTTCCAGAGTGTGTGTGTATATATATATATATATATATATATATATATATATATATATGTCACTGAATTTCCTGTATTTCTCTCCCTGGTTCTCAATACTCAACTTCCTCTTCCTTAAAATTCTCTCTACCCTCTTACCTTGAGCCAAAGCAGAAAGAATAAGGAAGATGCTTTGAATAAAATGTGTTCAGTTCAATTTCTGTCTTTGTTTCCCCCATCTTCCTTTGCCAACATCAATAGCAGGTAACTATGATTTAAATGTGTCTGAAGGAGACAGAGACCACAGAAGCTTGGTTAAGTGATGATTTACTTTTATAAGGGATTCAAGTGGCACCTTAAGATATGTTTTAAAGCAGAAACCTCTGTGCTCCCTAGAATTACATAAAGTGATATAAGTGTTTTATTTCCTCTGCCTATTGCCCAGCAGAGCTAAAGTGAGTGAAAGGATTTATCAGAATAATAATGAATTTTATCTGAACACTGGGCTAATGGATGCCTTTCCTGTGAATCAGAAATCTCTGTTTACATGAAAATAAATGAATGAAGTAAGTTGAGGTGGTAAATCTAGACCAATAAGGTTAGCTGTTAAGGCAGTTCTGAAACAAAGCATTTCAGCTCTAGTAAGCAGACACCAGCCCATGGCATTGTGTTTGGGATCTGCAGCTGAATATGGTTTTGAAGTGAACAGACAAAAGCAGTGACAGACTCAGAAGAACTAAACTACTATAAACAGTGCTGAGGAAGGAAAGGGGCTGCCTTTTTATACCACTGGTTAATTATCAAAAGTGTATTTTGTATCCCCATTTTCAGAACTGGAACTGACAGTTAACATTTATATTTCAAAGCTTTAGAGATTCCCTGACTTTATAGGAAAGTCTGTTAGAAAGGGACAGATTCAATTAGCTAAATAGGCAGTTTGCCATTTTTTTAGCTGATTCACAGCAAAAGAAGTTACTCTATTATTTAATTACTTTCAAAAAAGCTAAGATTTAAGGAAAAATCTGGAATCACTTATGGAAACTGAAATTGAAGCTAGAAAAAATTTACAAGAAGCATCTTCTTCTATGGATTACATAGACATAGGAAGAGGAAAATGTAAAGGGTATTTGTGGGTACATAGTATCTCTCTGGGTGTATCATATAAAGTGGAGGGTATAGGACAGACAGGATGGATCATACTATAGGATGGGTCAGTCTCTTCCTCTGTACTTATTCCTTCTAGCTTCCCTTCCTATACCTTGAAATCCACAGTTCCACACCAATTTGGGTACCAACATGAAGGAGGTATTCAATCTTTGATGAAAAAGTAAATGAATGGATAAATGAATAAAAATATCCACTGTGAAAAGCTATCTTTTATAACAAGTTAGTGTTACACATTATATCCTCAAGATAAAAATACATGCTAAAGAAATGCTAATTTTATTTAAAGATTGTATTTATTTATTTGTCAGAGAGAGAGAGCACAAGCAGGGGGAGTGGCAGGTAGAAGGAGAAGCAGACTCCCTGCTGAGCAAAGAGCCTGATGCGGCACTTGATCCCAGGACCCTGGGATCATGACCTGAACCGAAGGCAGACGCCCAACCTACTGAGCCATCCAGGCATTCCAAAGAATGCTTATTTTATTTGCTAACCAAACATGCTGATTTAAAAAGGTGTTTACTATGGCTGTCAAATCCTTGTTGATCTCTATAATTGGGATGAGTATCCTTGACCTTCTCCAAATTCCTCAATAGGCATCAAATAGGTACTTTAAATTTTTTGATTACCTTTGCTTTTATTTGTTTAAAAGTCATCAAGAAGTAAAATTTACACCTGTTTTATAATTTCATAACATACTTCTAGCGGGAAAGCAGTAGGACATTTTATTTTACAGGCTCTTTCATATTCATAAATGAGATTTATTTTATTTATAAGTAGTTATAAATACTTCGGAGAAAAATATGCTAATATATTAGTATATTCCTCTTCAATTTTATTTCACTTTTTCATCATGTCAGAGTTATTTATTTATTTATTTATTTATTTATTTATTTATTTATTTATTTTAAAAGATTTTATTTATTTATTTGAGAGAGAGAATGAGATAGAGAGAGCATGAGAGGGGGGAGGGTCAGAGGGAGAAGCAGACTCCCTGCCGAGCAGGGAGCCAGATGCGGGACTCGATCCCGGGACTCCAGGATCACGACCTGAGCCAAAGGCAGTCACTTAACCAACTGAGCCATGACACTCATCATGTCAGAGTTATTTATTTATTTTTTTTAAGAGAGCGTGTGCTCGAGTGGTGGGAGGAGGGGCAGAGGGACAGGAAGAGAGAGAATCTTAAGCAGGCTCCACGCCCTGGCTCCATCTGACCACTCTGAGACAAGATCATGACCTGAGCCAAAATCAAGCATGGGACACTTAACCTACTGAGCCACCAGGTGCCCCCCATCACGTCAGAGTTTTAAATACCCCTGCATGCATGTTCCATCATTGATTTTAAGATGTGTTATTTTTTCTAAAGGACTTCTAAACAAGAAGTGACTGAAATTGACAAGACTGAAAGAAAATGCCAACAAGTATGTTCAGTGGGGGATTCCAAGTAGGATTAAAAATTTTTGCCACTGAAACCAGGGATGATCTTGAGAATTAAGCTGGAACTCAGTAATAAAATGCTTAGATATTGGGGACTTTTATTACCTTCCATAATCTTCAATATTAAGCAAAGTATCCTACAAAAACAGATATTATAGAAAGAATTACAGCACCTATATGAGATTAAAAAAGAAATATATGAGAGAACTACAGCTTGAGAAATGCAGGAATTATATATAGTTTTTGTATTGTGTAAAGAGCTCTGCTATAAGATTATCTTAGATTGGTTTAGCACCAAAAGTTTTTAAGGATCTACAGACATTTGATTATTATAATGTGGGTAGTGTGGTAGGCAAATTGAAGACAGTTGAGATTCTGAATGTTTATATGACTTATCCAGGGTTACTGAGCTGGTAAATGGTAAAACAAGCATTAGAATTAAGATTCTGGGATGCCAAATTATACCACCTCCTTCACTTCTATGCACGATCCAGGCAGGAGTCAAGTGAATGGCCCTTCACCCCAACAATAATGCCACCACCAGGACCATCAAAAAGAATCCACGTGATTTCTCTAAGTCCCTGTCACTTCTTTTCTTTGCCTCCCAGATTTCCTATCCATACGACCTGCATCTATCCTTCCTATAACAATGACAAGAAGCCTAACTTCTTCACCCTTCTATGAAAATTCTGTTCCCAGAAAGTATTACATAAATTTAGAAACTTTATGGAAAATATTGTGAGAGGTTGATAGACAGCTCACTAGCATCTGCCTTGTTCCATCTCCACAGACTAACAACCAACAAGCTCTGTTATGGAGGGTTTTCAAGGAATTTCTTACAACTGTTGCACACAATGTGCAAGGAAATCTGATGGACAATTTACATATGTTTTTGAAATACATTGTGTTTCTGACATCATACAGGTAACATTATACATGCTTATTTAGCTTGGCATATTACTCTGATTTTCATTACTATCAAAGTCTTAGTTTTTTTTAAACTAGAACACAAATTCAATAGGAAGAGCAAATTACTAAGTTACTAGAAGTACAAGTACTTACATGGCAAAAGTGTACTTTTTTCTCTTAGACATTTCATCACTTAAATATTACTTAATTTTATTGAAAATTTTATCATTTATTTTTAAAAGTATAGAAAATATATAGAAAAAAATGTTTCCCTCCCTACCCCAGACACTCTAATTTTTTTGTTTGTTTGTTTTTTACAATCTGATAAGTAGCCAAACATTTATTATTTCAATTTGAATTAATTTTTTCTTGCTGAGATTGAACACCTATCTGCCCATATATTTTAGTTGTTTATTCTATTTTTTCAAATTTTTATTTAAATTCTAGTTAGTTCACATATAGTGTAATACTATTTTTAGGAGTAGAATTTAGTGATTCATCACTTATATATAACACCCCCCATGCTCCACACAACAAGTACCCTCCTTAATACCCATCATCCATTTAGCCTATCCCCCACCCACCTCCCTCCATCATCCCTCTGTTTGTTCTCTATAGTTAAGAGTCTTTTATGGTTTGTTTCCCTCTCTCTCTCTTTTTTACCCCTTCCCATATATTCATCTATATTGTTTCTTAAATTCCACATGAGTGAAATCATATGATATTTGTCTTTCTCTGCCTGACTTATTTGTCTTAGCATAATACACTCTAGTTCCACCCACACCATTGCAAATGGCAAGATTTCATTCTTTTGATGGCTGAGTAACATTCCATTGTATATATATACCACATCTTCTTTATCCATTCTTTAGTCTATGGACATTTGGGCTTTCTCCATAGTTTGGCTATTGTTGATAATGCTGCTATAAACATCGGGGGTGCATGTACCTCTTCGAATCTGTATTTTTGTATGCTTGGGGTAAATACCTAGTAGGGCAATTGTTGGATCATAGGGCAGTTCTATTTTTAACTTTTTGAGGAACCTCCATACCGTTTTCCAGAGTGGCTGCACCGGTTTGCATTCCCACCAACAGTGCAAGAGGGTTCCCCTTTCTCCACATTCTCCCCAACACTTGTTGTTTCTTGTGCCATTGATTTTAGCCATCCTGACAGATGCAAAGTGATAAAATGCATAAGTATTAATACCTTTAATAAGTATTAATACCTTTCAGAAAGATGCATGAGGAACTAATCCATTGAATATGGGTACCTCTAGTATTAATAATTCCTTTTTTATACACCGTTCCTTCTTTGCATCGTGTTATAAATCTTGCACTTTTCCCCACTTAAACTATGTGAGTATACAGTTACAAATTTACCTCTTTTCAACATTCTGCCATAATTTTTATTTCCATTAAGGTTATGCATGTATGTAGAGTCAGATTCACTGATTACAAAAATGACAATTCTTGCCATTTCTTGTTCGCCAGAGGCAATCACATTAAGAATTCTAAGTTAATTCTCGTATTTATTTTTTTATCTCTAAATAACATGTTTATATTTCTACCACTTGATGTTTCAGTTCTAGGTATTATATACTGACTTTTCCCTTTGGAAGATAGGACTTACTGCTCTTTCATCCATACACCCTGCACCTGTCACACCCCTGCACTTGCAGTTGGCTATCCATCAAATATCATACTTTAGCTTGTATCAATATTCAGTGTTTTTATTACTATAGCTGTGTAAACAATACTCAAGTCTGAACCATGAAGTATAAAATGGTTACTTTTCCTAGAAAATAAAACTGTCTTTTTTGGAATACTCAATTGTTCATGTACTTACAATGAATACAACCCAAAATACTCCCCCAATTATATAAATCTTCTCTCAAAACATCAAATAGAAATTTTATCAATTTGTCTTCCTGAAACATCTCTCCTGGAACTTTCTAGCCTGCTCCAATTGGGATAGGTTGCTCCCTAGTTTGGCTGCATAGTATTTATTTTGAAACCTTACTCTGATAGCATTCTATTGGGGATGGGTGGCTCCTTTACCTTTTTATTGTGTTGGATCCCAGTGGTAGTTTTTTTTTTTTTAATTCTCTTATTTTGGTGGGGTACAATCTCCAATAAACTCCTGAGAAAAATTTCTTGAGATGGAAATTTCAAATACCTTGCATATCCAAAAAATATATCTTATTCTAGCTGAATTCTTAGAACTAATTTGGCTAGATGTGGAATTGGGGGTTGGAAATTATTTTTCCTCTGAATTTTAAAGACAATTTTCCATTGTTTTTCAGCTTCTAGTGTTGTAATTGAGAAGAATAATAGCATCCTAGTTCTCGATCTTTGTCATGAAATTCATGGTTTTCTTTCTAAAAGTTTATAGAATCTTTTTTGTCTCTGATTTTCTGAAATTCTACAATCATGAGCCAATCACGTGCCTTAACGGCATATTTCAAGTCTGGAAACTCATGGGAATTTTTCTTGAATTATTTTTTTGATGGTTTTCTTCCTGGTGTTTTCTTCAATCTCTTTTGCTAGATTTCCTGTTATTCAGATGCTGGATTCCTAGACTATACCTCTAATTTTCTTACCTTTTTTTTTTTTACATAATTTTCCCTTTTTTTCCTTTTTACTCACTTTTCATGTACTCAACTTTATCTTCCAATCTTTCTATTGCGTTTTCTAAGGGCTTTTTATGTTCCATGTATTTCTTTCTTATAGCTACCTGTTCCTGTTTCTCAGATACCATATAGTTGGATTTTACTTTGCTTGTTTCTTAGATACAATATAGTCAGTTTTTACATTTGCATGGTAATAAAGAGTTATAAAAATGACCAGACAAGCAAAAACCATGCAAAGCAATCTTATTGATCAATGGGGGGGATGACAATTGTTCTGTGAACTTTAACAACTTTTTCAAAATACTAAAACTCGTACTGTAAGTTTTAAATATATAGGGAAATAATAAAACAGTAAAACTAATACTTCCTAGGATGCCTGGGTGGCTCAGTCAGTAAGTGTCTGCCTTCTGCTTGGGTCATGATCCCAGGGTTCTGGGACTGAGTCCCACATCGGGCTCCTTGCTCAAAGGGGAGCCTGCTTCTCCTTCTGCCTGCAGCTCCCCCTGCTTGTGTTCTGTCTCTCTGACGAATGAATAAAATCTTAAAAAGAAAAAAAAAAAACTAATACTTCCTTAAGATGCTGCGATTTAAAGCATTAAACACATTGAAAATTGAAGTGTTTTCTTTCTGGAAACAATGTTTGCTGCCTTCTCATGGTATAACTTACAAAATGAAATGAAGATTTTTTCCATGTCCTGGTGAATTGTCATACTCCTTTCTAAGTTTGGATCAGCTTCCATACATTTATCTTTTGTGCTTTTTGTGTCATGAAATATCTCCAACAGCCATTTAAAGTGATTATTTTGATGGTATCACTTCCTTTCAGACATCTTCATCCTTTTCATAACAAACACTGATATTCATATAAAATATTTGCTAATTATGATTTCCAGTTGCTTTAACCAACCCTTGGGAATCTAGATGCAAATTTTATGGCAGCCTCCTTTTCTGCTCTATCAACTTCACAAGATAGCATAGCATTAATCGATTCATACCAACTTTTGAAACAATCAAACTAGCATTTATTGGCAATAAAAGTTTATTCCGTTCCCTTGTAATTACCTTTTTTTTTAAAAAAATATGGCAACTAACATCAACACTTACCTGAATGCTAGTCAAACTAATTTTCTTTAATTACAGTCTTCAATCCAACCATAAGCCTCTTTCTGCTCCCAGTGCAATTTAAAGTATAAGATGTGGAAGCAACTTTACCTTACTTTTTATATTCAATGGACTTCCTCAATATGGTTCCTGCAGCACCTTCCTGCCTTGCTTTGCTATCACCATTTTCTCATATGCAATTTTACTTCCTGTCTTACCATCTTTCGTTTTATTGCTGCCTTACATCTTTGTTGGGCAATTTCCTCTTCACTATCCATTCTGGAAAATGCTGCATGGGTTTATCAATGGGAGACAAGGAGGCCACATAACTACAGACTTTGCTGTCTGTGCATGAGCTAACAGACATGCAGTGACCAATCACTGATAGATTTTGAAAGAAGTGATATGATTGGATAATGTGTATCTATTATTAGTGACTGTGGGCAGAAGAGCTAACAGAAAAGCTTGTATTCTATGCTAACAGAAAAGCTTGTATTCTATGCTATTTTCCACAGTTAATACATTGTGGTAACTGAAATTTGAACTGCATCACCAGGAGACTGGTATTATAACAAAACTGTGTCACTGATATTCATGGGTATTAGAACCACACAAATGAGAACTGCCCATGTATCTCTTAATTCAACAAAGGAATTAATGATAGTATTTAAACTGCTTTCCCTGTACACTCATTGTTTCCTCCAGTTTACTTTTTTCCATATTGTTTGTCTATCTGTTATTTGCCTGTTTCTTTTTTATTTGTTCTGTTTTCTGCTTTGATTTTAGAGCTTTATCTGATCCACGCATATGTAAGAGTGGGCACTGAAATCTCAGTGGTAGAGCTTATTAACGTGGCCCTTGCTGCTGAGTGATCTGGCCAGGCCATTTCTTAGAGAGTAGCCAATTTTAATGTTTTTAAGTCTTATTTTTTGGTATGGCCAGAGTCCTCAGAGAATACTCTTCACATGTCCTTTCTGAAGAGTATACACCTTGCTACCTGTCTCCTAAAAGTTTAGTGCAGTCAAGAAGGCCTGTTTTCTGTTTACTCCCATATTTTCATCTTTGTGCCTTTAGTCTAAACCAGGTGAGCCCAGAGACACTCTGTTTTAGTCTCTCCAAAGAAAATGTTCTCCCAGGGTGAAGGATGGGCAGTCAGACCACTTGCTGTTATGAGCCCCATCTTCCTTCTACTTCCAAAAGTCCCTTATATCCCCAGTTCCAGAGCTTACTCATGCTATAAATTGTGTCACTTCTTGACTTTCCCTGTTGCTAGTTTAGGATTCAGCTTTTCCTATTCACTTACCACCTATCTATCTGCTTTCTAGTTTTCTAAATGTGGTTTAAATTTTTTTCCCTGTTTCTTTGTCCTTGTAGGTTTATGGTTCTTAAGATAAAAACCTTATTGTCATTTTAGTTTTTATGGGGGAGAGAAAGGTATGTAGTCAATTCCTCTTTGATTTGAAGCTTCTCATTTTAAAAGTATACCAGTGGGTATTTTTTAATATCCTGTACTAGATCTTTAACCAAAGTAAAGTATAAAATTCAACCTAATATATGGATAGGAGATGATAAAGGTATACTTTTTTATTCTTTTCTTAGTTTGCCTGCCTTAACAGAATAAAAGATTTGATGTTTCTTTCTGTTACTTTTCTTCTAGGGGTGTCAACAAAGGCTTTATCATTTGTCATTGATCTTTATGTTTTCATTATCATAGCCATATAAAAGCAACCATAAATATTGTAAGAACACTTTGTATAAGTGATTTATAACACTTTCTTGAGATGGCTTCAGTAGCCTTATTCAGCCACATCTCCCAGCATTTTTAATAACCCTCTTAATACATTCTGTCATCCCATCTGTTTTGATTTAATGTTGATGATCCAGGCACACTGTGCGGCAAGAAGCCACCTGATCACTCCAGTCCTGTGTTATGTGTCCATTCAACCCAAGGTATTTTCAGAGAGGGCACATAAAACTGCTATTGTTAAATTATATCCAGTTTACTAGGTTTCTCCTGGGTAGCTTCTGTAGGACTTTGGAAAATTAAGCATTAGACATGTTCATATGAAATCACATCACTGCTTTTTAAAACCAGTTCAATTTAACCTGCCACTAATTCCCTAACTGGTAATTCTCTGACTCTATCCCTAGGGAAAATATATTGAACACAGCCGAAGGTTAAGGCAGAGGAGTACAGTGAGACAAGGAAGCAGCCAATCAGATGGCGAGGGTCTAAAGATCTGATGCCTCCAGGCAAGCAGCACCACGCTGAGCTGGTTAGTCTCCTTTTATTGCAGATGAACATCACATACATGTTGTAAATGCTCCCTATGTTGGCAGCATCCACCAAGCAGACCCTGTAGCTAAGAAGAGTGGGATACATGCCCAAGCAACTCATTCTGTACAGCGGCTGACAAGACAACGATATTCCTGTGCTGGAATGTTCTCATTCAAAGGTATCGGTTCTTTTTCATTGAGTTGCTATATTTCTTAAGAATTTCGGACAGCAGAGATACTGGTGCTGGAGAAAGATCTCTCTGCTTTCTAGTAATGCTTTGTTCCTGTTCTCAGTCTAAATGCAAGCCTTTTAAGATGGTTAACCTCTGGGGAAGCCGGTAATAAGCAGAATAAAGGAACACTTTACATTGCTTAAGCTGACTGTGCACAGACCCTTTATTAGGACAGACTCTTTGTTATTGTTGCTATTGTTCCAAAGGTAAGCTGGCTAAAAATGCAGCTTTAAATCATCACATTCTGCTACATAGATAACTAAAGAGACCCAGGGAAAGAACTGGGGGGGGGGGGGGGCCTATATGTCTTAAAGGTTACTGCAATTTATCTAGCAATCTACCAGACTCAGAGAGAAAGAGGGCCACAATTGCCGATCTAAGGTTAAAGAAAAAAAAAAAAAAGAATTTTGTCAGTGCGAAGATTCCTGTATGCTTTAGACACAAGTTTTATAAAAAATGAACACTTTGCCTATTCTCCTCATGCTTAATGATTAAAATACCTTAATTATCATTTATTACTGACAGCTGGTGTAATCGTCCAGAAGTCATCAGCATATTAGGAGCTCTTGTTTTAGTTGCCAAGGTAATTGAAAGGATAATTTAATATGTTACAGAGTAACAAAGACTCATGAGAAACATATTGCATTAGGTGAGGCATGAGATTGCTTTGTGAAGCATTTATTTTTTTAGAGTGAGTCCCTTCTTTTGTCTCTCCTCTGGATCAATTATCTGTTGGAAGGAATAGATAAAACAGGGACTTCCATCACGTACCATATATTTAGACTAACATTATTATTTGTTCTGTATATTAGGCAAGATTTAATGTACGTCTAAGACATTAAATAGCTAGTCATATGGAAAGGTTTCGCTGGCAAGTTGTTCATTATCCTCCACGGGACATTTGAAATCACACATCAGTGGGCTGTCAATGGTGGCCTGAATGAAGTCAAATAAACTGTTGTCCCAGGGAGCAGAAATGATTGCAAGGAGTGCTTGCTTCATTTTCCAGTTCTCTCTCAGAAGCATGGCCCATTACAATTCTAATCTTCGTAGCGAATGATCAAGTCTAACTTTTTCATATTACATCTCTGAAAGGCCTCCAAGTAATGTAGAGTCTTTGTATCATTATTTTTTAAAAGAGGAAATTTTAAAGCATTGATTATGGCTTCTAAATTGCCAGGTCATTTATTTATTAATTATGGACTGTAGAGCTAAATACAATTTACCTCTGTAATATCATCAATTTATATTCTGATACCCTTTGTGATTTTCAGTTTCTCTAAATATTTATAAGGTACATGATTTTATTTATAAAATATATAAGCAAATAAAATACATATAGCTAATATTTGAAAACCACTATTTAAACGTGAAAAGTCACTATTTAGTTATATGTAATGTAAGTCATTATAATAAAGCAATATAAAAATTAAAATCTTAGCTTTACAATTTAAAAATCAACTACAAAATAAAAATAAGATTTTTTTTCATATATGTATTATCATTGCTTTCTAGCTATGTTTAAAAGACATTGTTTTGGAGACTGTAAAACTAACCAATTAATCGGTTGGACATAGGGAGTTCATTTGCAACTTTGATGAATGGTAACAGGAATATAGGAATTAATATTATTCTGCAAAAGAGAAGACGGAAGGATAGTATCTTATAATTGAACCATAAGAAGTATTCTTACACCTGAGATGATGTAAAATTTATTTCTATAAAAAGAACAGGCAAAATGTAATCTTAGAAAATAAGGTTAGAGTTGATAAAGCATTTTGGGACAGCAAGATACTGGTTAAAAGAAATGAATTGAAGTGAAAGAAGGGGACTTTCCCTCTGAGGCAGGGCAGGGGTAAAATAACCAACTGAGACTGGATTTTGGCACGAGGCAGAGCTCCTGAAATCTCTGCACTACCACCTCCTCCCTGCAGAACACGGGGAGATTAGCCCTACCTGGCTGGCTTGGGAGTTAGGAGTCCCCATAATTGTAAGTAGTTTGTGTCAGTATGAGAAGGATGTAATTAAAAAGATATGATATCAAAGTCGATTCCTACCTCCCTGGGGCTGGCTGGGTGTAGACAGGATTACTCCTTCCACTTAGAAGAGGGGGTTGATCATAGTTGGAAGCCGGAGAAAAGGCCCGTTAGTTCATCGCTGCCCCTCCCCCTATGCCCTCCATTCCCTTCCATCTCTTCAATAATGTCTACACTTCTGCCTCTGGAGAGCACCGCCTTCAGTGTATGCTTTGAATCTTATTTAAATGCAAATAGCCTTGGCAAGGCTACTTTAAGGTATTATTACACCTTGGTCTTCTGGCAGGCCCTGAGAGCAGATGCTGATAAAGGAATGCTGAGTAGGAGAGAGATTTTAAAAGGGGGTTGGGGGGGTGGGGGAGGTGGGGGGAGGGAAGCCAGTTCCAGCAAAAGGGATGCTAATGAGAGAGGAAGAGCTAATTGGAGACTCTAGAGGCTGGGAAACATATCCTACCATTCTGAGTTCACTTAATAAATGCCTACAGAGAGACCAGGTCAACTAGGAACATAGAATTAGGCTGTGGGTCCAAAATAAAGTGGAAAGCCTAGGCAGCAATCTTGGTGGGAAACATGATGCATACAGATGTTGTTTTTCCTGGTCACCTGTGAGGATGTTTGTTCAAGTAGTGACTTCACCTTGTTCTGAGGAAGGACTTACTTACTGACTTGAAGGGGAATAAACAAAGGTTAAAGGAAATGAAATCTAAGGGACAGAGCAAAATTTTCATATTTATGGCATAAAAACTTTTGCCAAGGTGCATGTGAGGAGATCACGTGAAGGATGACTGTTGAAAACTAAGCTCAACTTCAGTCTACAGAAAGAGCATCAACATAGCCTCTGAGCAGGGACGCTCTTCACGTCTGTGTAGTCTTCCAACCTCTTCCCACTCAACGCAACTCAACTGCACCTCCATGATTTTCTCAAACTTGAAACTACTCCCATTCGCAGCTATGCTCCCACCTGTTCATGAGTGACTCTATCTAGAGGAGGCTTTATGCCACTTGAGACTCAATATTTAGGACACAGCCCAGACAGCGTGGTTAATGGGATGGTCCTGATACTTGCGAGGCCATCTCCACCCACTGGTCAGTGTCTGGTACATTTAATGTCATTGAGAAGCAAACACCTCTGGAAAAAATAACACTATGAAAAGCTATTTTCACTTTTCTCTTCTACCACTTCAAATATTCTGCCTTCTTCTCACGGTTTTGGAGATGTTTGTTTCCTTCATCAGATTGGAGTTCTTCCAGGAAAAGGATAGAGTCTGACTTCAAATTTTACCATTGCCTAGCAGAAGGCCTGTCACATAGAAAATATTACATAAATATTTGTTCAACTTATTAACACAGTTCATTTCCCAAGGAGCTCATCGATGTATGTACATTGAACTACCAAGCCACCTGATTACATGAAGGATAAAGTGGCCAAATTAATAAACTCAATTTGACCTCACAATAAAATCTATAAATTAGGAAAAATTTACTTTTGTTCAACATCTCTCAGCAGCCTCCGGTCAATGTATCCTGGCACCCTCTGGGTACTGCTGAGTCTAGGGAACTGTGTTCATGCCCAAGCCAATCTGATACATCCACACTGATAAAGTAATAGTTCACTCTCATTAGCGTAGGAGACAAGCCCAGAATTCGCAACGTCGGGGGGGCTGGCAAGAACAGCTGCAGAGGGACACCAGAAGTAGTGCCCTCTACTGGGAGGTGGGGGTTGCTCCTCAGGGGGACAAAGGGCAGGGTCTACAGAGCAGCATCATGAACCTGGCAGCGAGCGAGTGGCTGGAGTCAGATGAAGGACCTCTGGAGTGAGCCGGGGTGAGCAGTGGCACTCTAATCATCAGAGAATACCTAAAGCCACTCTTCAGACATTGTACGAGCAGTCCTCGCTCATCACTCACAGTTCTGTAAGCCTTTCTTAGGCCTTTCTGAAATCTGTGTCATGGACAGAGAAAGGAAGCCAAGTGCGTGTTTTCCTTAATATGCCCGAGGTGGTGAAGTGATGGTACTTCCCCGCTCACAACCAAGGCTGTGTTATTATGAAATCTAAGGCAGGCTGTGGAAAACAACGCAGTCATTCTGCTGGAATGCCATCAAAAACGCTGTCTTGTTTTGTTTTCATATGATGTCATTAAGAGATCTTTGGAAGGTGGTGTCTGGGTTTTTGATCTACATGTGAGTAATCAATCAGTCTAAGATACTAGCCTTCCCATCCCTCTTTGAACTCTACCATTAGAATTGTTCCTACCGGCAGACACAGGGAAACATTTGTATGTTCCTTCAGTGGACATTCAGCTTCCTCTTGAACCATCTGGGGACGCTAGTTCATTCGTATTTTGTTTACGGAGACATTCGAGTTCCCTCTCCCCAATACCATAAGAACAACCACCATGGTGCATATCACTGCACAATTTCTGACCCATCTCTCTTAAGCACACTCAGTCTGTTTTTAAAGGAAAGACAAGCAACGCTAATAAAAAACAGATGCCCAATAAGTCAAAATGTGTATTAAAAATTAAAAATAATGTTCCCAGCATGGTTTTTCTTTTTTTTAAAGATTTTATTTATTTATTTGAGAGAGAGAGAGAGAGAGCACGAGCATGGGAGAGGCAGAGGGAGAGGAAGAGGTAAAGGGAGAAGCAGACGCCCCGCCGAGCAGGGAGCCCAACTCAGAGCTTGATCTCAGGATCCTGAGATCATGACCTGAGCCCAAAGCAGACATTTAACTGACTGAGCCACCACCCAGGTGCCCCCGCACCATGGTCTTTCTTAAGGCTCCAAATATGTTTTAAAAATCATTACTGCGGGCCACATTATTGGGCACACAGGCATGCTAGGTAAATATTTGAGTTAAATAAAGAATCTCTGTAAGGTAACTTATAAAAACTGTCACCAAACTCTCAGCCTGTGCATTAATATAGAGCTTCCATAACCCACCCTGATCTCTTCTTTTACTAACTATGGCAAGCCATAACGTTCCCCCTTGATTATAGTTCTTCTAAGAATTTATACTTTACCTGCCTCCAGTTTCATTTTATTCTTCAGCCTGGGGATTGCTTTTCTAATTCATTATCAAAGATGGGTTGAGTTTTGAGCTATAGACTGATGTTACTTTAAAATATTTATTCTCAAAATATTTCTGATAGCACCCATTACCACTCGAAGCAAGAACTCTTTGTTCTCTTCCTCTTTTCTTCTTGCTCTTCAATTCTTATGGTTAGAAGATGGACTCTCCATAACTTGAGTTTATGTGACGCAATGTCAGTAAGCATTTTGAGAATGCTGATGATCCCAGTTATATTTCCCAAATAGCTCTCAGATCCACCAATTTCTTCAGATTTCCCATTATCTTTGCTTAGACTCCTACACCTCTAACCAGATTACTACGCTAGATTTTAATGGGCTTTTCTGCTTCTCACGGGCTTTCTTTCTTCAGTCTATTTTCCACACTCCTGCAAAGTTATGATGTTAAAAAACAAATTTGCTCACATTATTCCTTTACTTATGACATGACAGAGTGCCACTTCTCACTAATTTAATCCAACCCCTTCCAAAATGTGGTATAATAGAGTATGAACTTTGCAATCAAGTGGACCTTTGTTCAGATCCTGACTGTATCATTTTTAGAGTTGAAACTTTGATTTTCATATCAACGAAATAAGACCGATGTCTATCTACCTTGTATTTCACTTAAGTTTAAATAGGACAATGAACGTGAAGTATCTATGACGCCATCTGTCGCAGAATAGGCGTGTAATAATCTAGAAACAGTTCTTTCTGTTCCAGATTAAGTCCAAATGCAATACTTGGCATAGCATAGAGGAGAGTTTTGCTATCTGATACAGGCCTACCTTAGGAGCCTTACCTCCTGCCCCTACCAATCCACTGGCTCCTTCTCCAGCCTTATTCTCTAGCAGTACTTGGAGTTCTCAAACTCTATGCTGTGTTAGTCTGCATTTCACTATGTTTGCCTTTATACATGGTGTTGCTTCCTTGACATGAAATGCAGCCTTTCTCCCTCCTCCCATTCTCAGAAATCTCCTCTTCATCGTTAAACCCACAGTTCAAGAATCATATGCTTCTGCTCACTGATATTCTTTATACCTTATAACAAGATATCTAATATTGATGATCCTTTCTATCTGCCAGGTGCTCTTTTAAGTAAGCATTTTACACGTTATCTAATTTGATACTGAAATTCATTATGCTACTTAACACAGTATTTGGTTTGTCTTCCCCACTACATTTTGAACTACTTGAGTATAGGAAAACATGATTACCATAGCTCAAAAAGGGAGGACCACTGTATAGGAGGAGATACGAAACTCTTCCCTGAGATGGGCCAATATTTTAGGGAGAAAGCTATAATAAAGCCCAGGAATTTTAGAGAAGATACTGTGTCAACAAATAAACACAACCAAAGCAAAACAAACTTAAACCATAATGGATGATGGGGATTGAAGAGGTAAGTACAGGTTAAGTACAGTTGGTCTGATAAGAAACATTAAAAGTAAGAACAGAGAGGCTAAATCAGAGAATTCCTGAAAAAAGAGTCTAGGGCTGCATTAAATATGGAATTCAGTTTCCAAAGAAACTAGCCAGAGAGATCTAGATAGAAAAAGAACTAATCATTTCTGGAATTAATAGTCATGTGTTCTGATCAGCACTTCCTTAGTGCTAGGGCATATGCTAAGCATATTAGGTAAAATGACTTATTTAAACTTACTTTTTTTTTTAAAGATTTTATTTATTTATTTGACAGAGAGAGAGAGAGTGCGAGAGAGGGAACACAAGCAGGGGAAGGGGGAGAGGGAGAAGCAGACTCCCTGCCGAGCAGGGAGCCCGATGCGGGACTCGATCCCAGGACCCTGGGATCAGGACCTGAGCGTAAGGCAGACGCTTAACGACTGAGCCACCCAGGCGCCCCTAAACTTACTTTTAAAAAACCCAAGAGAAGAGGGATTTTGTCATTCCCACTTTATAGACAAGGCAACAGAGTGGGGGCCGGGCTTATCTAATTAGAAAGCTTGGATTTGAAACCAAGTTTGCCAAACTCTACTGCTCAGACCATTTATTACTCTGCTCTTCTGGCTCCTCAAGTAAACTGAGGGAGATGGCTCAGGTAAGCAAAAAGGTGAATTACTTTGGAAGAAAAAACATGCCATCGTCCCCAAAGTTTGGAACTAGAGGAAAATAAAAAAATTTTGATTTTTTTAAAACGGGAACTGAGGTAGTGGAGGAGACCGTCTTCCATTCCATGTCGAACTCATTGAGGACTGTGGATTTCTCTCCCTGCAGAGCATATCCCCTAAGAGTCTCATTCCTGGGGACACTGAAGACTAAGCACATACATGGATTGCATTCCTCTAGATGAGGGAGTAATGAGGGGATGGCAAGGGAATTCAAGAAAACTAAAAGGGGAAAAGCCATGAATGCCAGGACCATGAGCTTTGGAGGCAAAAATCCTTGCGCCTTTGACTCCATATTTACCATGCATGTGTAACTTGGAAAACAGGGTAGAAATTGGGGGAGTGACAGAGCCAAGTTATAGCCCAGGGACCCACATGTTGGGTTACTGCCCCGGGAGAGGTGTCTGAGTTTATCCCGCAACACAGACAATCATTGATGAAGATGATTTCTGGAGTCAGAGCAATCCAACAGGCCATAATTCTGCATTTCATGTAATTGAATTACATATATTTTATCTGTTTGATAAAATAAAAGAGCTAACCGGCCTTTTGGGGAAGGTTTTATGACCTTATTCAGCACTATAGATTTCACATTTTAGAGATGTATGCTGTAAAATATGTCCTGTTGACAAAATTAGGTTCAGATGTACATTAAGTGTTAAATTTCTCCAGTTGATATATTTTTGAAAGGATGAATCCATTATTTCAAGAAGGGGGAGTAAGATGGACGAAGAGATGGAAGTTTGTTTTGCTTTTCATTTTGTTTCGTTTGGTTTATATACCGTTTGGTTTATATACCCTTTGCTGACATTTTGATTGGAACACTATCTACCAAGGGAAAGTATTTTGAAACATAACTGCTCCAAGAACGTCACACGTTGATTTTTCTGCAATTCATATGTATATCTAACTCTCATCACAGGTTTTATGCCTCATGCGTTTTCGGATTCTTTCAGATAGCTAAACTTACAAAATTATTTGTGGGTTTATTGCTCTTTTCAACCCATCTCTTCTTTCTCCATTCTCAGCCACTGCTTTAATTCACACTTGATTTCGTTGTTGTTGTTCACATTATGGCCACACCCTGTGGCAGATCTCTGGGCCCACCCCCTTCAACCTCTGCCTACAAGCCAGCATTCTCTTTCTAAAATGCAAATTTACTCCTGATAGTAACTTCCTTCAACTTTTTGAGATAGCTCTTTGTCTCAGGATAAAGTCCAACTTCCCTCATGGGTTACAAAGTGTTTCTTAATCATCTCTCAGTCTGTGAGATTTTCTTCTAATTACCTCTGCACCCCCTCTGTCTATTCCATACATTTTGAACTACTCATAGGTTGACAAACATATCTTGTTATTTCACCACCCCAAGCCTTTCTGGATCCCACCACTTCTACCCGGAGCATTGTCCACACCTCCATCCTGCCTCTTGCCTACTCCTCTCCCCAACGCCTCCGTTTTGCAGTGTCACCTGGTATAGCAATCCTCTGCTCATTCTTTCCGTTGCTCACATACTTAACCAGCCTGGATTAGAGGTCTTGCCTCTAATCTCAGCACCCAGTTAATATTCTTAATATATGGGCCATGTTTTATTTATGTATGCCTGGTTCTCAGTAAGGGTTTGTTGAATGAATGAATGAATGAATGAGAAAAGCAAGAATCCTCTAAAATGAAAAGTGCAAACAAAAAACATTCTATAAAAATATCATAAATGAAACACTCTAAGAGGATCTGTAGATGAAATCAAATCTACTTTTAAAGATTTGCCAAAATTGTGTAATGATGAGGAAATAACTTGGGATTTGAATTTTCATCATTTTTCATTCTTGCTGTAAAACATTGCCCATTAAATTAGGTCCCTCTGACCTAACCTGAATCAAAATTTTGAAGACATAGTGTAAGAAAATTTGCTAATTAACATGGTATACCTTTTAGGTGTTGATAATCTTGGCTATACACTTGATGTGGCTTCCACATTTATCTAACGTTATTCTGTTAGGAGAAAACTGATGGGTTCAGAAACTTCTCAAAATGTTCAACTTCTCTCTGCAATAGTCACTAGTTGGATGGAATCAAATAGGTAGATTAAGCCTCTAAGCAATCACGGTGCTGTCGTGGCATTTATCCTAAATAATTGCTGGAGATCAATATTCTATTTAATGTTCAGGACTCCTTTCCAAATCAATTTTTGACTTTTGAGTAAAATGACTTTTGAGTGGCATATATGGCCACTTTGTTTAATATGATTCATAAGCTCCAAAGGTCCCCAGAGCACTAACGATCTTACAGGTGAAGCATCTTTGAAAGCCTTGAAATCAGGGCCTTTTGCCCCATGGATTGTTAGTGGCTTCATTTGAGGAATTCAGTAAGAGGGTGATCTGTAACAGATGTTTGACACCACTGTTGATGGTGGTACTAATCTTACACTTACCTGAGCCATAGGATTAAAGGGAAAACACATGGTTTCATGATTGCTGGATTTACCATCATATTTGTTGGCCTTCCAACAACTTTCATGAAATTCACAGAATCACACTTCTTTATACTTGTCTTCGTTTCCCAAGACATAAAGTCACTTGATCTGTTTAGTGACAGCTTTCAATGAAGCTTCACACACATGTGTTGCAGAACTCTTTTGTGTGCCTGCCTTTGCTTGTTAAATATTTATGACTTTGTGCCACATTTCAGTTTTTCTATAGTGTGAAAAGTGTAAATGAGTCAAAAGGGCTGTGTGATCTATGTGATTTCTGCACTATGCATTGTAGATCCAAATTTTAGACATGCTATGTCTTTATCATATTTCATTGTGTTTATTTATGCTATGACTTTATTGTATTTTATTTACTATATTATACAAATTCATAGCTTGGACTCATTTGTTAGAAATGGAAGATCATGCAATCCAGATCTCTTGAAATGAAATGAAATTGAGACTCAGTCTATGTAGGCATTTAAATGACTTGGTCAACATCATATACCTATTCACAGAAATATAAGTGTTGAAACCCAGATCTTGATGCTCCCAAGCCAGTATCTACACAATGGCTTTAATTTTGTACCAATATCCACATTTGGGGCCCTCAAATACATTTCATGCCAGTCACTTATTAGCATTTACAGCAGGTTTGGAAAAGGAGAGTAGATAGTGGTTTGAGTAATATTACAGGATAAGGAATTTTCATAAAATGGTTCCTAATAAAGAGTGTAGAATGACAAATGTAAGTGGTATATAGCTTTGGTGGGTGATTTTCTAGAACACCATCATTAGCTTTTTTAAAAAAATATTTATTTACTTACTTAGAGAGAGGGAGAGAAAGAGAGTGGGTGAGGGGAAGGGGGAAAGGGAGAGAGAGAGAAGCAGACTCCCTGCTGAGCACGGAGCCTGACCTGGGACTCGATCCTAGGACCCTGAGATCATGACCTAAGCCAAAATCAAGAGTTGGTCGCTCAACCAACAGAGCCACCCAAGAACTCCATAGAACACCATCATTAGCTTTGTTTCAACATTTTCACATTCAATATTCAAACAGTCAACATTTCAAACAGAAAGGTTGAAAGTATGACACATCAAATATGCACTACCTACATTTAATCATCAACATTTTGCCATATTGCTACATCCCCATACATGTGCATTTTGAAGAAGCATTTGAAATTGAGCTGTAGATATCATGATTTCACTCCTGGATATTAGATATCCCAAGAATAGGACATTATGCTACATAGCCTTAATTCCACAACACGGCTAAGAAAATTCATAGTCTTCTAATATTGTCTAATGTCTATTTCATTTCCAAACTTCTTTAATTGTTCCTTTTTAAATTATTTCATTCTTTTGTTCTTTAATCAGGTTATATTTGAGGCTCATGCATATAGTCTCTATTTTTTATTTTTAAAATTCTTTTTTTTAAAGATTTATTTATTTATTTTTTAAAGATTTTATTTATTTGACACAGAGAGAGCAACAGCGAGAGAGGGAACACAAGCAGGGGGAGTGGGAGAGGGAAAAGCAGGCTTCTGCTGAGCAGGGAGCCCAATGCAGGGCTCAATCCCAGGACCCTGGGATCATGACCTGAGCCGAAGGCAGACACTTAACGACTGAGCCACCCAGGCGCCCCTTATTTATTTATTTGAGAGAGCACACAAGCGGGGTGGGGGGCAGAGGGAGAGGGAGAGAGAATGTCAAGCAGACTCCCTGCTGAGCATGGAGCCAATGGGGCTTGATCCCAGAAACCTGAGATCATGACCTGAGCCAAAATCAGGAGTCAGCCACTCAACCTATTGAGCCACCCAGGTGCCCTGCATCTAGTCTCAATTGATCTATTATATTCCTCCCAACTATTTTTCCCTGTGACATTGACTTTTTGAGGAAAAACAAGCCAGTTGTCTTGTAAAATGTCCCACAATCAGAATTAATGTGGTTGTTTCACTGCGATGATGTTACCTTATTTCTCATTCCCTTTATCTCCTATAAATTGAAAATTGGTTCTTACAGCTTGCACAGATACTGTTTTTGGCAAGATTTTGTCTTAAATGATGCTTTATATGCCATTATATCTGGAGGCACATGTTTACTTCCATGATGCCAAACTTCAACAAGGCTACATTTGATTTTTTTGACTACGGTGGTGACTGACAGATCATCCCATTACAAAGAAAGGTTTCCCTCTTTACAATCATTAGGTACTCTGAAGGGTAGTAATCTGTCACTGAATATCTTGTTCCCCAAATAACCACTAAGTTTGTCCACTCTGAAATGGCCCTAAACAACCCAAAGAGCTCTCCTGGGTATATCTTTCCTGAATGTGTTCAAGTAGTAATTTATGAAAGGAATTATTTTCACTAGAAACACCATTAATCCAATTCCATTCCATCAGAAGAAGTGTCAAAAGCCTCCTAAAAATTATTGTTGAATTAAACTGTCTACATTATACTGGTTAACTGGAATTTCTTTTCTCTTGACCTAATTATTAAATATACCACTGTCTGTTCATCATCTAGGTGTTGACTATATTTCTTCTGTTACACTCCCAGAAATAATTAGAACATTTTGGGGAGTCATGACCTCTTCTTCCGGCAATTCCCTTAGAATATGAACCACTACAAATTGTGAAGGAAGATCTAAGATGAAGACACACATTGTCTCTTTCCCTATCTATTATAAACTCCCTAAGAACAAGAACTAGAATTCTGATTGCTTTTGGAATCAAAGCAGGGGCACAGATGGAAATTATTCTAGGTAAGAACATGAGAACACATTGTCCTGAGGGTTAGGAGTCAAGAAAATGAAACTGGGGAAATGTAGTAACTTAAATTCAGGCAGTACTCTACCTGAGAAAGAGAGAAGGTGTTTTGCTAAGCTGTGGGGACCTGCAGTCCCAGAAGCTTCCACAAATTCCCTCTCCTATCAGCATTTCAAAGTTATATGCAAATTCCAAAGAGAAGAAAGAGGACATTTTGTCAGTATCTTGCTTAATTTCTTTGAGTTGTATTTTTCTTATATGCAAAAGAAATAATTTGAAGTTTATGATCCTTAACATTCTTTCCACCAGAACAATTAGATGGATCCATGGACCTGGAGGGTGTTAAGATCTGAGGTGAGGCTGGAGAAATGGGTACAATTTGTGCAAGTGTGAGGAAAGGTGAAAGGAGGACGGACCAGACCCGGGAGAATGTGAGCTGAGTCAGGGAGAAAGACAGAAAACGAATGTTTCAAGGGTAGAGAGGATGTCATTTACCTGGGAAGTAGGCTTCGTTTGAGAAAATCATGGAAAGTAAGCTGGAAATGCACACAGGACTCTTCATTTGTTCAAGAATTTTGAGGGCCTACTATTTGTCTAGACATAGAGGCTCCAGGGATAAATAAGACAAAGAACCTGTCCTCATGGAGATAACATACTGGTGGGAGAAGACAGATAATAATCATTTAATCAAAAAATGCTATCTCACAGCCCTATAACATAATGGCTAAAAGGGCAGGATTTGGAGCCTAGATTCAAATCCCACCTCGCCAACTTGACCTCAAGGAAGATATTTAAGCTTTCCATGCCTCAGGGCCTCACCTGTATAGTGAAGGTAACAGTGGTACCTACCTCACTGGGTTGGTGTGGGGATTAATGAAAAAAATACACATAAAATCTTTAGAGTTTTTCCTGTGTTTACGAAACAATGTCTGGTACATGGTAAATCTGAAATAAAGAAATGCTAGCCATTATTATATTAGTAAGTGCTGTGATGATAATAAAGTAGAACAATAGCATGATTTTTAAACATCAGCATTATTAACATTTGGGGCCAGATAATTCTTTGTTGGGGGGGGAGGGCGGGCTGTCCTGTGCATTGTGGGATGTTTAGCAGCATCCCTTGTTTCTACCCATTAGATGCCAATAGCATCCCTTCCAGTAATGACAACCAAAAATTTTCTAGACATTGTTAAATGTTGCTGGGGAGGCAAAATTGTCCCTGGTTGGGAATAAACAGGCTCAGTATTTTGAGATAAGGTAATATAGAAGAGCCCTTTGAAAGGAAAAAAGGACAGAACCCTGAATGATGAAAAAGACAAAAAAAGCAGCCATTAAAATAACAACAACAACAACAACAACAAAAAACCTAGGAGAGAATGTGCCAGGAGCATATTTCACAAGGATAAAGGCTCTGAGGCAGGAACAAGTTGGTGTGGCCAGCTTGGCTGGCCAGGGGTGAAGATAATGTCAGAGAGGTAGGTTTAATCAAGGCATAACAGTCAAGAAAGATCATGGTAATAAATTTGGTTTTATTTGTTATGTGCTGAGACGACATTAGAGGATTTGAAGCAGAGGAATGATGTGAGTTAATTTCTGTTTTATAAGTTTACTCTTGAACTGCAGAAGGGCACACACAAGCAGGGAGACCAGTGAGGCAATGAATGCATGGTCCAGTGAGAGCTGAGGGGCTTGCACAGGGGGAGTTAGAGGTCATGGCTGTGGAAGTGGTGAAATATAATCACATTCTGATATATTTTGGAAGAAGTACCTATAAGATAGGCTAAGTGTATCAGGAATCAAGGGTAAATGGGAGAGGAGGAAATTTGTACAAAGGAATTTACTAAATTCATAATTCTGAGGAGGTCTTGTAAAGTTTGAGCTCCCACTAGTCCTCTAAGCAGTAACTAGGCTGTTGACTAGACCTATCTAGAGAAGAAGTGAGAGGCTGGCACTGGAGATATATGTTTGGGTGGTGTCCTGCAAGAGAAGGAAAGAAATCCTTCAAGAGGAATGGCATCTGGGTTAAATGCTGCTAAGGTCAATTAGGAAAAAGGCTTTGAATTCACATTTGGGTTTGACAAGGTGGAGAGCTGGTGACTATGACAAGAATGATTCCATTGGTAGGATGGGGATGAAAGGTTCTCTGGAGCATGTTATAAAGGGATGAGAGGTAAAAAAGTTGAGACAGAAGTGTAAGCACTTCTGCTGGGGAGGGGAATGGAGGGATGGAAAAGCCGTTAGAGGGTGATGCGGGACAAGGAGAGCACTACCTTCTTGTTAAAATGGGAAGCATTACAGCATCTTCGAATATTGATGGAATTACTCCAGTGAAGAGAAAGAAATTGATGATTCTGAGAGACATTACAAATAATTGCATGAGAGAATCTACTGAGTAGCGTAAGAGGTAAAACTTCTAGTATACAAAGGAATTGTTGTCCTACACAGAGAGGGAGGGACAGTTCCATAAAAAATGAGAGAGAAGAGAAATTTAGGGTAAGTGGTATATTTGGCATAGAAAACAAAATAATTCTCATCAGAATATTTCTATTTTCTCAACAAAGTGTAAAGCAAGATCATCAGCTCCTAGTATGTGGCCAGAGAACAAAGATTGAAGGGTTGGAAAGAAAATAAAAAAGGTGTCAAGTAGTCCTTTAGGAGAATGAACAAGAATATTTATACAGACATCTGTTGGAATTGCCAGGCAATATTAAATAACTCTTCGAAATCTGTAGTCATAGATTTAAAGTAAGACCCGTCAGCATGTTTGTGTGCTTTGAAACAGACATAAAGTAGTTGGAGATTGGGTGCAACTAGACTAGTATGTTGTTGCACAAGTACACAGAAGGAGAATTAGTGGCAGGCGGATTAAGGAAGGATACAGGGGGTGATGTTCAAATGGAATGTGTAACAGAACCCATGTGGCTGGATGGGAAAAGAGCACATGGCAGAGCAGAGCCTAAGGGTCATAAGAATTCAGTAGCGCCAATCCCTGGAATTCTCAGGGAAATAACAAATTCTTGGAGTGGAAGTAGTAGAATAAGTTGTCTAAAATGATGAGATAATTACAGAGTAGATACAGTAGATTTCAAAAATGGTCAACTCGTTGGAAATGAATGGTAGGATTGTAGAGAGCTTTTGGACTCTCAGGACAAGAAGTTTAGGCTCATCTCCTTGAGTAAGTGGATTAAAATGGAGCTCATGGACAGGCTTTTAAGAGCTGAGATAGAATAAAAGAGTGTGTGTGTGTATGTGTGTGTGTACTATTTTCTGTGTGAAAGGATCCTAGGTTCCCTCTGATTATCAAAAGAATATCTAAATAGGGGTGCCTGGGTGGCTTAGTCCGTTAAGCAGCCAGCTCTTGATTTCGGCTCAGGTCATGATCTCAGGGTCCTGGGATCTGGCCCAGCGTCTGGCTCCCTGCTCAGCGGGGAGTCTGCTTCGGGATTCTCTCTCTCCCCTCTGCCCCTCCCCCAGCTCTCCGTCTCTCTTTAAATAAAGAAATAAATCTTTAAAAAAGCATATCTGAAAATAAAATGTTAACTGCTCTAGGATCCAGCAAGTGAGCAGTCATTGAAAGTATCTGAATAGGAGTATATACAGAACATGCTATTTGGAAAAGTAAGATAGCATTTGAAGGTGCAGAGAAAAGAGATATTCTAAGTAAGAAGAAGTGAAGAATTCTCCACTGACATTGCAGAGAAAGGGACAGATGTACAGAACACCAGCTCCGGGACTGAATTCCAGTGCCACCTGGGGCAGCATCCCTCTCCCACACTGTATTGCATTCATCACCTCTGTTCTCTCCATTCCCTCTTCCCTTCTTTTTCTTTATTTTTTTTTAAGAGAGAGAGAATGTGTGAGAAGGGGGAGGGGCAGAGGGTGAGAAACTCAAGCAGACTCCCCTCTGAGCATGGAGCCGGATGCGGGGCTAGATCTCATGACCCTGGGATCATGACCTGAGCCAATATCAAGACATGCTTAACTGACTGAGCCACCAGGAGCCCCTCTCTTCCTTTTCTTACTAAGTAAAGGGGTGGTTTATGTTTCATGGTTTTAATTAGGTATCACTTGATGAGCTCTTGAATCAGGGGCCTGTAGGAGGACTTAACCAAAGATGTAGAGTTTTGCTCATCTACCTCTTACACTTTGGGGCAGGAGGACAGACTTGGAGGTACTTTCAACCAAAGATTTAGTGTGTTTGCTCTTCTGCTCAGGACATACGGGGTTCTAACTTCTGACGGTAATCACTAAGGGCCAATCGGCCATGAGATTAAGACATTATGGTGTCACTGAGGAGCAAAAGGCTTGGATTCAGGCATAGGTGAAGCAGCCATTTTACTTAATCCTTACGATATCTAAATTGTATTAATAATACAATAAATTAATAAATTGTATCAGCCCTATTGTATGACCAAGTAACGAGAAATTGAGAGACATTAACTCACCCATGAATAGACAGCCAGTACATTGTGGAACATGAAATGCTTCATGAAAAGGCACTACAGTGGACAGGGAATACATTTCTCAGAGGTTTAAGAAGTACTTGCATTTAATTCTCTTAAAGCACTCACTCTCCCACTATTATAAGACTAGTGAATTTTCCTGAAAAGTGGATTAAAGTAACAAGCAGACAGTAAACTGTGTCATCACTAAAATCAATGAAATGCCATGTTAGCAAATAATAACTCTTAGACAACTGTGAGCAGAATTTCAATTAAATTTGGAATAAAAATTACCATGCTGGAATATTTTAGAATGTAGTTCTATCAGTCTCTAAGAATTTGAATTTGTTTTTTAAAGCATTCTGATTAGACATTCCTGAGGTCTTCCCACCTTTAGTGAAATCGATAACTGTGCTGTGCTGTTAGCAAGAGCAGAAAATGGAGAGTGGGGAAGGAAAAGAAGGTCCTTGTACATTCAGGGAAACCTGCCGTAAATTACATCTCTATCAACCATGGTGACCATATTTCCTGGCCCCAAAACTGGGACATGTAGCCTGACAAAGAGACAGAAGATTCAAAATTAGGATTATCACAGATTTAAGGGTTTATGGTTGTCATACCATTAACAGTGGTGAAAGAGTCAGCTTGGAAAACTCAGGCTTACAATTTGGGTCAGATTTGAAGAGATTTAACTGAAAATTAATTTATGACTATGTTATACTTGTGAACTTTTAATGCGGTCTTGAAAGCCTACTGCTAACATCTACTAAATCTCCCCGTTCTGAGTTCCCATACCTGGAGGGTATGCATTCAGTGCTCCTGTATCATTGAGCAGTGATTTTATAACATTTCCCCCATTGCCTATGCTGAACTCTTCGGAAAGTCTTCATAATCCTGGTGCCTGGTAGAGTGCCCACTCTCAATAGGCCCTCTGTAAATGTTGAAGGCACGGAGGATGGCTGAATGTGGAGCCAACCAGAGCCAGAATAAACCTCAGTCCTTGTTACTCTTCCTGTGAAAGCTTCATGCTTACTTTTTAGGTGCATCTGAATCTGAGACGCTTTGAATAGAAGATATCCCCTCATTGAAAACTTACCTGTGCACAACCCTCCCACTTAATTCTCAGAGATAACCTATGTCTTTTCCATGTTATCCCATAATGCTTTACATTACATTTCAATTTGGTTGCTGGGGTCTCTATAGAAAGTAAAGCACGTTTTCTACCTATACACACATCTCAAAATCAGCCCACTTCACTAGTTAACTGGATAGTTTCAAATTGGTGATAATTAAACCTAACAATACCCTAGTTAAAGTTAGAATGTCTCAAGAACTCATTCTTGGGTAGTGACCATGGCTACTCAGTGGCAAAAATGCTGTCATTTTTTGTTGACATTTGTTCTGATTATTAAATATATTAATATTGGTAAAGGACTTGGAGTGGTCCCATTATATAGTGAAATCTATTTATGTGTTTGTTATTATTTTGTTGTGTATACTTTTCAACAAGCATATGAGGGCAAAGAAAATTGATGCAAAAGTCAAGGAATCTCTTAAACACATAGTCTCTCTTTTATTAGTCTCTTTTATTAGAGTTTCTTACTACAGGCAAGTGGTGTTTAAGGATGAAATCATAAATGAGAAATTTTGTATGGACAGTCAAGACTCAGGTCTATATGGTGGGACAGAGGCACATGGAAACAGTAGATACATACATTGGATTAAACCCCTTGTGCCTTTAAGATCAGAGAAGCTTCTCAATTATTGAATTTGTCTTGAGTTTCATTGCACAGTCCATTGGGCGATTGACACTTTGCCCATTGGTTTGTGGGTATAAACTGTGTTTCTTTGTGTTTTCTCAAGAACTGGAGAAAGAACAAGAGCCTTTGGTTGTTGGTTTATTTTGATATCTTTAACAATTTGATCTGAGATAGAAATATACAATATATTTGATATATAGAAAGTGCTACCAAAGCATCTAAAATGCAAACAATGCAAAAGCTGCTTGACTCTGTAACAATCTGCAAGAGTCATGGTCAAGAACCTCATACTTACAGGAGTCTGGGGATGCATGTTGAGGACCATGGAATAATTTTCAGGAAAATGGACCTACTTTTGAGTATCTGGCCAGACTCAAATGTTAACAACTGCCTTGTTTTCTCTCTTAAAAATTTTTTCGTTATTATGTAAAACTCATAATGCTTTATAGAAGGGTAAAAATGTTCTAAATGAAAGCAAGTTGGATGCCTTTATTCAAGAATGGTGTCTTTATTTGGCTTTGCCACTAATGTACATTCCCTGGATATCAAGGAGAGTGCCTTATTCATGCTTTTATCTTAGGGGCCTACAATACCATCAAGAGTGGCACGCAAAACCATTTGTGGAATGAATAAGTGAGGGAAAGAAGGAGAGTCCTTTTGCCCTTTAGACCCTCACTCAAATAGTTTTTGAGTTGCTATATCATCCAAAGAGGGAAGGAGGGAAAAAACACAAGGGTTAAGAGACAGGCAGCAAAACTGCCTGTGAGAGGTGGGGCTTCTCCTGAAATCTACTGGAAAAGTTTGAGGATGTGTCTTCCTTAAAGGTTTTATTTTTTCCTATTGGAAAAAAATGCTTTGAAGATGGAACTTTTGATTTAGAACAAAACTAGAATCTCCAGAAAGCATGCAGTACAGCAGGCTAGATAGGGAGTTAAGAGCCGTCAGAGGTCAAGGTCAGTACCTCAGCTTTACAATCTTTTCAAGAAAGATTCTAATTTCAGGTGGCCTACTTTCACCATAATACCTCTATGAGTTAAACTGTGTCTTCCAAACTTCATATTTTGAAGTTCCCACTCCCCAGTACTCCAGAATGTGACTTTATTTGGAAATAGGTCATTGGCAAGTTAATTAGTTAAGAGGAGGTCATACCAGAGCAGGGTGGGCACCTGATCCAGTGTGACTGGTGCCCTTATAAAAGGGAAATTTGGACACAGACATGCACACATATGGAAAATGCAACATGAAGACGCAAGCAGAGATTGATTGCAGATGCATCCACAAGCCAACGAATGCCAAAGATGGCCAGCAAACCACTAGAAGCCTGAGAAGAGGCGTGGAACAGGTTCTCCCACACAACCCTCAGAAGGAACCAACCACAACTAACCCCACCAACACCTTGAGCTTCCAGAACTGTGAGATAATAAATTTCTGTTGTTTAAGTCACCCAATTTGTGGTGTTTTGTTATTGCAGCCCTGTAGATCCACAGAAAGTATTCAATCACTGCCCTACCGCATTAGTGGCTACTGCTAAATACCACAGTTATAATAATTCTACAATAACACTGTTGAAGTATAACTTTAAAGGAGACATAAGATCATGGGGTGGATAGTGTTTTTATCAAGACATGAAAATATAATTAACCATGACCACTGTAGTGCCTTTGAAGACGCTGTTGGTGTCAGTGATTCAGACCTTCCTTGAGGAAACTGGCCATTAGTAGGCACAGAAATGCCTAATCAACTTTGTATTTCTGAGAGGCTAAAAATATTCATCATAGGATTGAGTGCATGGGATCTACATCTTTTCTCCATGTTGTAATGATTTTAAAAACACTTAATTAGTAGAAGAAGACATTTTGAGGAGAAGCATTTAAAAGCAGAAGGCTTAAGAAAAAATCTGTTTTTCTTAGGAGTGCCAACGTGTTGTTGACTAGAGAGTTGAAAACCTCATTGAAGGATGATTAATTCAAGGATCACTTTGTGATCTTTAAATATCTGCATTTAAAATGGATGATAAAAGTCTCAAGAAACTTTTTATGAGCTGGTAGAAAAAGGTGTGTTCCCTTCAGGGGATAAGTCATAGATGGGGATCATCCAGCACGGATGGCCCCAGCCGCTCCAGGCAGTTTACACAGATGCTCGTCTCAGACGCTTGCCAATGAATGCAGCCCTGCAATGCGGTGACATTACTTTCAGGTGACTCTTTGTTCTCTTCACATTTTCTAACAAAAATTTGGCTCTGAATAGAGACAAAAGGCCATGCAGTTGGCTTTGATCCTTAATGGTGTTGCTTTGGTACAGGTTTATAGGTCTATTTTTAGCCAACCTTATACTGACTGCGCGGGGAATTTTTTTTTCAGGGCAACATCAGTCCCTGGCCAAAGTACACCTCATCATCCCTGCCTTGTAGAATTAAGAGGAGCGGGGAATCACAACTTTCCTATTTGCTGGCAGGGGCAGCTGACCTTGTTAAAATTGTGTGTGAGTTATTAAAGGATGACTTAGCTCTCTCTTCTAAACCCTTTAATGTTTTTTACACGATTCCTCCAGATTCTAGGGGCTCTATCCCCCTTTCCTCCTTTTTCTACTGCCTTCTTCTCTGCTCTCCCTCTGATAAAGTCCTCTTGATCCCAGAAGCAGAGTTGTGCAGTGCCTCTAAGTAATCTCATTGCCTTGTGGTCCTGGGACTTTGCTCTCCAACTGGTTTACTGAGTGTTTGTTTGTTAATACAGAAAGAATGTTTCCTCTCTAAGAGGCACACTGGGGCAAGCTCACACAGGAAGTTTTTTTCACTCACGTTTACTTACTTACCCTAAATGCCTACAAACTTAGAGGCGAGACATTTATTTCCATACTGTTGTTAATTTCTTCTCTCTTTCTGTCTCTGTCTCTTTTTCTTTCTTTTCTTTATTTTTTGTATAAGTATTTTTCTCATCATCAGACTATAAGCTCTACCAGGATAAAAATTTTCTCCTTAGCTCCTGAAATAGTGCTGGGTATGGTAGTTGCTCAACAAACATTTATTGATAGACTATTTTTTTTCTCCTTTCCCACTTACCCCACTCGCCCATCCTTCCCCCTTCCTCCTACTTCCTCCTTTATTTTGAATAAGAATGAAACAGCATCATAATACACTCTTTAATGTGATCCTCATTTATGTAATTTTGTATAGAAGTGTTCACATAATTAGGCCATAAAAGTGAATACATCTTATCAGTTTAGATACAGTCATTTAATCAGTATGTCTCTGACTTCACTATGAATGAAATCATCTGTTTCAATTGGGTGAACATATTAAGGCTGTGAGAATTTAGAGGTTCTTAACATTTCACAGGCACTTGGACTTTTATAAAAATATGTTGCACCCATGCCTTAATTAATAAAGGGAGAGGCAGAAATTCACAGAATTTCTTATACACATCATTGCTACTTTGCCCATTATAGAACTCTGCTTCTTTTTATTTTATAGGAAGAATGTAGGAACTGTGATTTTTCACATTGTTTGAAAACCAGGGGATAGCAATTAAGGGAACAGATTCTATTTCATGAGTTGTATACTTAGAATGATGTATGATAATGATAAGAAAATATATTTCATCAAAACGGAGAAACTCAAGAGATTTGAAATCTCCCAGTTTAAAACTATATCCTAGTGTTATAGTAGAGATACACTTTCTCCTTGCTGGCATAAAATAATAAAAGTGACAACTTTGCATTATTTTGTCATGTTTGGAGGATGGGGAGGTGGATATGTAAAACATCCTAGTAAATCAGTGCAGACTTAACTAGTTTCATAAATTTTCAGCATAATACATTGATTCTTACAGAAAAATAATGATAATAACAGCAACAAGCATGGATTCTGTACTCTCTGTGGCGGGTACAGTGTTAAGTACTTTAGGTAGGTTGTCTTGTTTACTCTTCACAACTATACCATGAACACAGCTCCCTTATTATCTCCATTTTAGAGATGGCAAAAATGAAGCCCAGAGGTAAAATAACATACCCAAGTTCATCCTCCTTTAAATAGCATAATATGGAACTCAAATGCCAGCTTCCTTAACACCAGAAGTTAAGCTTTTAAAAATCTCTTTGCTATTTAAAAAAATTGACTTTGATAGAACATAAAGATGAGGTGTTTGACATGAAAAGATGCTCAGCATCACTCATTATCAGGGAAATGCAAATCAAAACTAGAGTGAGCTATCACCTCAGACCTCTCAGAATGGCTAGGATTCAAAAAGACAAGAAATAACAAATGTTGGTGAAGACATGGAGAAAAAGGAACCCTTGTACACTGTTGGAGGGAATGTAAATTGGTGCAGCCGCTGTGGAAAACAGTATGGACGTTCCTCAAAAAATTAAAAATAACAATACTTTATGATTTAATAATTCCACTAAAAAACCCAAAAGCACTATTTCCAAAAAAAAAAAAATACAGGCACCCCTATGTTTATTGCAGCATTATTTATAATAGTCTAGATATGGAAGCAACCCAAATATCATCCACTGATAGATGAATGGATAAAGAAGATGTGGTATATATATACAACAGAAATAAAAGAGAATGAGATCTTGCTGTCTGTGACAACATGGGTAGGTCTGGAGGGTATTATGCTAAGTGAAATAAGTCAGATAGAGATAGACAAATGCCATATGATTTTACTTATATGTGGAATCTAAAAAGTAAAATGAATAAACAACAAGCAAAAATGGACCCATGAGTACAGAGAATAAACTGATGGTTGCCAGAGTGTAGGGGGATGGGAAAAATGGGTGAGGGGAGTGGGAGACATAGGCTTCCAGTAATGGAATCAGTAATTCACAGGGATGAAAGCAACAGCATAGGGAATATAATCAATGGTATTGTAGTAGTATTGTATGGTGACAGATGGTAGCCACACTTGTGGTGAGCAGAGCATAGCACAGAGAATTGTGGAATCACTAAGTGGTATACCTAAAACTAATATGACATTGTGTGTCAACTATAATCTTAATTAAAAAAAAAAAAGATGAGATGTTTGGACACTACTTCAAACTCAAGTACGAGAGACTTTGGAAGCTGGTGAGAGAATGACCTAGCGGTTAGAATGTGAATTGAATTGGATCAAATGGAGCCACAGTGATTCAGGAGGTGCTTATGGAAGCCTGAGCCACCTCCCTCAGAGGCATTCTCTTCAGCTCTGTAGAATCAGAAATCTTGCAAGGTGGGGCTCAGGAACCCCCCTTTGTAACAAGCTCCCCGTAGGACTCATATGTAAACTGAAGTTTCCAAACCACTGTTTTAAGTGTGATTTCTTCCTTTTTATAGGCAGGAAAAGATTTCATTTAAATGTTTATGTTTAAAAGAAAATCACTATAATTATGATAAGCCTTAGAGTTACAAACTAGTGGTCTGAATGGCAGCAGGTTCCAGTTTGGTCAACATTTTGGTGTTTTTTCTTAAAGGGGGTTTAAACGCCCACACAAAGGATATGCACCCCTGACTTCACTGTCCTGCCCACGACTTCCTAGCATACCACACCTGTAAACACCAAACTGATCCCTGAAGACAGGTGGAAAGAACATTCTTTTAAATGGAATCCATGAGCCACTGGGATAAATGGTGAACTTTCTCAGACCTTATATGTCTGGCTCTCCCAAAATGTTCTTGACTTATCTATATAGTTTTTTCTCTTTGATCTTGGGATTGGAAAAGTAAGGAATTTTTTTCTTCATTTCTTCTGACCCTCAATAAATGAATTAAAGGGTATCTTCCTATGTCATATGTCAAAAGAGCTCAACTCTTTTTAATAAAGGTGAAGGGAAAGAATAAAAAAGAATAAACTAGAAATATGAATATTTTTCAGAAACTAGGAAAGGAGATACAAAATTTATATTAAACTGAGAAGACAACATATCAAGTAAAGTGGATCAGACTTCAGCGTCATTTGGTGATAAAAATTATAGGAATTACTGGGGCACCTGGGTGGCTCAGTCGTTAAGTGTCTGCCTTTGGCTCAGGTCATGGTCACAGGGTCCTGGGATCGAGCCCCGCATCGGGCTCCCTGCTCCGCAGGAAGCCTGCTTCTCCCTCTCCCATTCCCCCTGCTTGTGTTCCCTCTCTCGCTGTGTCTCTCTCTGTCAAATGAATAAATAAAATCTTTAAAAAAGATTTATAGGAATTATGTATCCCTTCAGTGTTCAGACTATAAGAACAGTACATACAATGGCTTTGGAAAGAAGAGCTGGGTTAAAATCAATCAAGGCACATTTGGGGGAAAAGATTAGCTATTCAATGAATTAAAACAATCTAAAGAAAAAAATAATAGAAATGACACATAATCTTAACTTTATTCAATGGATAGAGGTAATTGTAGGTAATTTGATTTTTATTTTCTAGCTAAATATGTGTACCTTTAAAATTAAGACCTAATGGAATTTTTAAAAAGGTTTATTTATTTATTTTAGAAAGAGAGAGTGTGGGGGAGGAGAGCAGAGGAAGGAGAGAGAGTCTTAAGCAGACTCGCCAAGCTGAGTGTGGAGCCCGAAGAGCTAATGGAATTTTGATGGATGTTTTACTTACTTAATTAGGAGCCTTTAGTTAAGTACTGAGTGCTGAAAATGTTTTTAAAATAAGTTAAGAAAACTAAACAAATAACCCCATTTAGTCCTCTAAGCAAAGAGAGAGCCTAAAAGCAACATAGACCAGAAAGGAATACAGACAATATACAGTAACAGTCACCTTACAGGCAATACAATGGCACTAAATTCCTATCTTTCAATAGTTACCTGAATGTAAATGGGCTAAATGCCCCAACCAAAAGACACAGGCTATCAGACTGGATTAAAAAACAAGACCCATCGATATGCTGTCTGCAAGAGACTCATTTTAGACCCAAAGACACCCCCAGATTGAAAGTGAAGGGGTGGAAAACCATTTACCATGCTAATGGACACCAAAAGAAAGCTGGGGTGGCAATCCTTCTATCAGACAAATTAGATTTTAAACCAAAGACTGTAATAAGAGATGAGGAAGGACACTATATCCTGCTTAAAGGGTCTGTCCAACAAGAAGATCTAACCATTGTAAATATCTATGCCCCTAACATGGGAGCAGCCAATTCTATAAGGCAATTAATAACAAAAGCAAAGAAACACATCAACAACAATACAATAATAGTGGGGGACTTTAACACCCCCCTCACTGAAATGGACAGATCAGCTAAGCAAAAGATCAACAAGGAAATAAAGACTTTAAATGACACACTGGACCAAATGGACTTCACATATTCAGAACATTCCATCCCAAAGCAACAGAATACACATTCTTCTCTAGTCCCCATGGAACATTCTCCAGAATCGATCACATCCTAGGTCATAAATCAGGTCTCCACCAGGACCAAAAGATTGGGATCATTCCCTGCCTATTTTCAGACCACAATGCTTTGAAACTAGATCTCAATCACAAGAGGAAAGTTGGAAAGAACTCAAATACATGGAGGCTAAAGAGCATCCTACTAAAGAATGAATGGGTTAACCAGGAAATTAAAGAAGAATTAAAAACATTCATGGAAACCAATGAAAATGAAAACACAACTATTCAAAATATTTGGGATGCAGCAAAGGCAGTCCTAAGAGGAAAGTATATAGCAATATAAGCCTTTCTCAAGAAACAAGAAAGGTCTCAAGTACACAACCTAACCCTACACCTAAAGGAGCTGGAGAAAGAGCAGCAAATAAAGCCTAAACCCAGCAGGAGAAGAGAAATAATAAAGATTAGAGCAGAAATCAATGAAATAGAAACTAAAAGAACAGTAGAACAGATCAACGAAACTAGGAGCTGCTTCTTTGAAAGAATTAACAAGATTGATAAACCCCTGGCCAGACTTATCAAAAAAAAAAAAGAGAAATGACCCAAATCAACAAAATCATGAATGAAAGAGGAGAGATCACAACCAACACCAAAGAAATACACACAATTATAAGAACAGATTATGAGCAACTCTATGCCAGCAAATTAGATAACCTGGAAGAAATGGATGCATTCCTAGAGATGTATCAACTACCAAAGCTGAACCAGGAAGAAATAGAAAACCTGAACAGACCTATAACCACTAAGGAAATTGAAGCAGTCATCAAAAATCTCTCAAAAAACGAAAGCCTAGGGCCAGATGGCTTCCCAGGGGAATTCTACCAAACATTTCAAGAAGAATTAATACCTATTCTTCTGAAACTGTTCCAAAAAATAGAAATGGAAGGAAAACTTTCAAACTCATTTTATGAGGCCACCATTACCTTGATCCCAAAACCAGACAAAGACCCCATCAAAAAGGAGAACTACAGACCAATATCCCTGATGAACATGGATGCAAAAATTCTCACCAAAATACTAGCCAATAGGATCCAACAGTACATTAAAAGGATTATTCACCATGACCAAGTGGGATTTATCCCTGGGCTGCAAGATTGGTTCAACATCCACAAATCAATCAACGTGATACAATACATTAACAAAAGAAAGAACAAGAATCATATGATCCTCTCAATAGATGCAGAAAAAGCATTTGACAAAGTACAGCATCCTTTCTTGATCAAAACTCTTCAGAGTATAGGCATAGAGGGTACATACAATATCATAAAAGCCATCTATGAAAAACCTACAGCGAATATCATGCTCAATGGGGAAAAACTGAGAGCTTTCCCCCTAAGGTCAGGAACATGGCAGGGCTGTCCACTATCACCACTGCTTTTCAACATAGTACTAGAAGTCCTAGCCACAGCAATCAGACAACAAAAAGAAATAAAAGGCATCCAAACTGGCAAAGAAGAAGTCAAACTCTCACTCTTTGCAGATGATATGATACTTTATGTGGAAAACCCAAAAGACTCCACCCCAAAACTGCTAGAACTCATACAGGAATTCAGTAAAGTGGCAGGATATAAAATCAATGCACAGAAGTCAGTGGCATTCCTATACACAAACAACAAGACAGAAGAAAGAGAAATTAAGGAGTCGATCCCATTTACAACTGCACCCAAAACCATAAGATACCTAGGCATAAATCTAACCAAAGAGGCAAAGGATCTGTACTCAGAAAACTATAAAATACTCATGAAAGAAATTGAGGAAGACACAAAGAAATGGAAAAACGTTCCATGCTCATGGATTGGAAGAACAAATATTGTGAAGATGTCAATGCTACCTAGAGCAATCTACACATTCAATGCAATCCCAATCAAAATACCATCCACTTTTTTCAAAGAAATGGAACAAATAATCCTAAAATTTGTATGGAACCAGAAAAGACCCGGAATAGCCAGAGGAATGTTGAAAAAGAAAAGCAAAGCTGGCGGCATCACAATTCCCAACTTCCAGCTCTATTCCAAAGCTGTCATCATGAAGACAGTATGGTACTGGCACAAAAACAGACACATAGATCAATGGAACCGAATAGAGAGCCCAGAAATGGACCCTCAACTGTATGGTCAACTCATCTTTGACAAAGCAGGAAAGAATGTCCAATGGAAAAAAGACAGTCTCTTCAACAAATGGTGTTGGGAAAATTGGACAGCCACATGCAGAAGAATGAAACTGGACCATTTCCTTACAGAACACAAAAATAGACTCCAAATGGTTGAAAGACCTCAATGTGAGACAGGAGTCCATCAAAATCCTAAAGGAGAACACAGGCAGCAACCTCTTCAACATCAGCTGCAGAAACTTCTTCCTAGAAACATTGCCAAAGGTAAGGGAAGCAAGGGCAAAAATGAACTCTTGGGACTTCATCAAGATAAAAAGCTTTTGCAAAGCAAAGGAAACAGTCAACAAAACCAAAAGACAACTGACAGAATGGGAGGAGATATTTGCAAATGACATATCAGATAAAGGGCTAGTATCCAAAATCTATAAAGAACTCATCAAACTCAACACCCAAAGAACAAAGAATCCAATCAAGAAATGGGCAGAAGACATGAACAGACATTTTTCCAAAGAAGACATCCAAATGGCCAACAGACACATGAAAAAGCGCTCAATATCGCTCGGCATCAGGGAAATCCAAATCAAAACCTCAATGAGATACCACCTCACACCAGTCAGAATGGCTGAAATTAACAAGTCAGGAAACGACAGATGTTGGCGGGGATGTGGAGAAAGGGGAACCCTCCTACACGGTTGGTGGGAATGCAAGCTGGTGCAGCCACTCTGGAAAACAGTATGGAGGTTCTTCAAAAAGTTGAAAATAGAGCTACCATATGATCCAGCAATTGCACTACTGGGTATTTACCCCAAAGATACAAAAGTAGGGATCTGAAAGGGTACATGCACCCCGATGTTTATAGCAGCAATGTCCACAATAGCCAAACTGTGGAAAGAGCCAAGATGTCCATCGACAGATGAATGGATAAAGAAGAGGTGGTATATATATACAATGGAATATTGTGCAGCCATCAAAAGGAATGAGATCTTGCCATTTGCAACGACGTGGATGGAACTGGAGGGTATTATGCTGAGTGAAATAAGTCAAACAGAGAAAGACATGTATCATATGACCTCACTGATATGAGGAATTTTTAATCTCAGGAAACAAACTGAGGGTTGCTGGAGTGGGGGGTGGGGTGGGAGGGATGGGGTGACTGGGTGATAAACTGGGGAGGGTATGTGCTCTGGTAAGCGCTATGAATTGTGCAAGACTGTTGAATCTCAGATCTGTACCTCTGAAACAAATAATACAATATATGTTAAGAAAAAAAAAGAAGAAGAAGAAGATAGCAGGAGGGGAAGAATGAAGGGGGGGAAATCGGAGGGGTAGACGAACCATGAGAGATGATGGACTCTGAAAAACAAACTGAGGGTTCTAGAGGGGAGGGGGGTGGGAGGATGGGTTAGCCTGGTGATGAGTATTAAAGAGGGCACGTTCTGCATGGAGCACTGGGTGTTATGCACAAACAATGAATCATGGAACACTACATCTAAAACTAATGATGTACTATATGGGGGTTAACATAACAATAAAAAAAAGAAAGAAAAAAAAGAAGTAAGATAATAATGACAATAATAACGTCAAAAAATTCCAAAACAAATGCAACAGATAATATGAAAAAATGATAAAACATTAAAAAGGAAATAAAATCCATGATTAAATAAAAATAAACTGTATTTATCAATGGTTAAAAAACAAAAACAAACAAACAAAAAATAACCCCATATATAAATATAAATATGAACATAACAGGATTTTAAAACAGCATGACAGATTCAATAGGAGGAAGGAAAGAAACTGTATAAGCTTTTCTTTTTTTCTTTTCTTTTTTTTTTGAAGATTTTATTTATTTTTATTTGACACAGAGACAGAGATAGTGAGAGAGTGAGCACAAGCAGAGGCAGCAGCAGGCAGAGGGAACACCAAGCCCGATTTGGGACTTGATCCCAGGACCCCGGGATCATGACCTGAGCCGAAGGCAGATGCTTAACAACTGAGTTTCTCAGAAATAAAGAAAAATCTTTGTGATACATCGAAAAACTTTTAAACGTACCAGTTAAGCTAGCATATTTCCTAAAGAAACAGAGATAACCTATAAAGATGGTCCACCAGATATTTAAACTAAACTGATATAAAATAGAAGCAAACTATGCTCTAAAATTAACAGACACATTTTTAAAAATTGACTCACATACTAGAAATCTATGTGGTTATAACAAATGTCATGTAGACATTTCAAACTCAACATATCCAAAACTAAATTCTTTCCAACCAAACTACAAGTGACTAAATGTTTCCACCACCCCTGAAATGATCATGCCAGAAACCTAAAAATTGTCCCTCCCTTAGTGGTTATCTCCCTCACCTGGTATAGCAGCAAATCTTATCAGCACCAAGGCACTACCCCCAAGATCTATCCTGAATTCACCCACTTTTCTCTAACCCCACGACTACCACCCTAGTCCAAGACACTGTGACTTCTTCCCTAGAAACTATGATGTAGCCTCTTACCAATACCCTCTTGACATTGCAGCCAGGATAATCATTTTTGAAACGTCAATCAGATCACACCTACACTTGTGCTTAAAGCCATCCGTAATCCTCCATTTGCCTTCCACAAAATCCCACAGGAGGTATACTTTCCCGAGTAATGCAGTCCCTGCCTGGCTCTCCAATCCCATTTCACACTTCTCTCCATCTTACTCTCTGCATTCCAGCACGTCTTGTCAGTTCTTCAAAATCTTTGTGTATGTTGTTCTGTGTGCCTGGATCCTTCCCTCCCATATGCCACTCCTCCTGTCCACCAAGGAATTGCTTTCTTATCCTTGACATCCCAGCTTAAATCCTGCTTTGTCAGAGGAAGCTTCTGTGCTTTGTGATATCTGGGGGGATTAGGTCCCCAATTTGTTCTTTCTTATAGTACCATGTAACCCTGCATTTGGACTCAATATTGTTTGTACGTTTGGTAAATAAAGTATCAGTGGAGCTTAAGATATGCTTCATTCATTAGATCTTAACCCTATGAGGATGGAATCAAATCTGCTTTTCCCCCTATCTACCCTGAACTTAGAGATATAGTACAGAGCCTGACAATTGTCACTCAAAAATATGTGTAAAATGGGTAAATAATGTTTGACATTTAAAATTTTTCATAATATATTGGCAAAATGTATTTTTCAAATACACATATTTTATGCTGATTTTGAATATGTGGTTATGATTTTAAGAATGTAACAAAAGTTATTATGATGGTAATCTCTGAGTAGTGTTATGCATTTAAAAATGTATATTTCTATTTTCCAATTATCCATTGACTATTTCATCTTTAAAATTAGAAATAATGTTCTATTTTTTAAAGTGTGTCCCTTTCTTGTACTAATCTGAATTCTGCCCACCCAGCATATCCTACTCTATATCTGGGGCTAGAGCTTCGAGACGTTGTGTTTATTGATGTCAAACCCACATGTACGTGTACATATTTAAGGACCAGTGACATTAGAAGATGTGTTAATTCTCAGAAAGCAACGTTACTGCTTTTGCGGAAAGTCCAAAGGGGACCTCAGCAAATCACACAGTGTACCAGAAAATTAAACTAACAATAAGACAATTAGAATAACATAAATGCAGGTAGAACCATGTTTTCATATCATGGCAAGGTTTTGGATTGTTTGTTTGTTTGTTTGTTTGCTTTTCCCTTTTGTGTTTGTTTCAGCATTCATATAAACTGAAGTGGTGGCATCTTTTGGACATGAGCCTTTGGTTTAATGCCATGTGTATCAATTTAAAAGCCTTGTCAAACTGATTACTATAGCAGGAACAGTGATTTTTTCCATCTCGACAATGAACCTTTGCTTCCCTGAACTCCTAAGGTACATACCTGCCCTAGTCATTCAGGGACACCACTCCTATACTCACTGGCAGTATCTGGTCCTCTCTTCTTGATCAGCCATGTCTCCTGAGGGGGACAGCAAGCTCTGTGAGGGCAGGAGAGCATCTTCGATACTTCTGTGCATCTCTCCTCAATACAGAAAGTGCTGGGGTGCCTGGGTGGCTCAGTTGGTTGAGCGACTGCCTTCGGCTCAGGTCATGATCCTGGAGTCCCTGGATGGAGTCCCCGCATCAGGCTCCCTGCTTGGCAGGGAGTCTGCTTCGCCCTCTGACCCTATCCCCTCTCATGTGTTCTTTCTCTCTCATTCTCTCTCTCTCTCAAATAAATAAAATCTTAAAAAAAAAAAAAAAGAAAGTGCTCAACCCATTCGCATATTCATTTCATTCATTCCTTCATTTCACAAATGTTTATTGAGATCCACTGGATTTGTGGTTTTGTTCTAGGCTCTGGAGATAAAGAACAACACTGACCAGGTCCCTTCTTTCATGCTGTTTCCATCCTAGTGAGATACTACACATTACAAAGGAATGAATTAATACATGGCAATTTCTTGATTGAGCTTCTGTTTGAAATTCTTGTCCTGAGAATCAACTGCTTTAAGGACTTCAGAAAATATCTAAGAAAATAAGAGACATTTTTTTTTCTTGGCTTTTTAAAATAAAATTTCTTTTTTTTTAATTTAAGAAGCTAAGTTTAGAACCCTAATACCATATATAAAGGAAAAGGCAGTGGAGAGGTTTTTGTCTCCTTTTGTGCCTTTTTTATTTATAAATGTGATGTGTTGTTAAGCCTACATTCTACAGTAATCATCACCATGGAGATAAGTATTCATTGCCAATCAGATCTCAACCAAAGTTTCATAAATGTTTTATATGAAGGCTTACATAAAAAGTATTACCACTGGTCTGTAAGAATAAGCTGCTCAGGAAAGGATGCAGGACATACTGTACTAACTCCATGAGCCAAGGAGATCCAAGTTGGCCAGAATAGAGCCAACCAAGAATATGGAAGAATATAGGAAAGGATGCTTGACTTTATTACGTATATACTCAGCATCTGCTAGAGATTCTGTTAAGCATCCCAATCAAAAGGTCATTTCCTTTAATCCTCATAACCTCACTAAGAGTTAGCCATGATGGTTGCCATTTTACATAGGGGAAAACTGAAGCTCCAAGAGACTGAGCAGCCTTCCCAAACACCTCTTGTCCTTAGCTAGAAAGCTTCAACCAAGGCATTGAACTTCAAGTTCTAACTCCTTGATTTAAGAGTCAGATAATAGGAATTTTAAGTTTCAGTTCCCTCAATTTACTAGCTTGAAACTCTAAGCAGTTTTCTTCATAGATATTTCCTGATCTGTAAATGAGAATAATATCTATTTCATATGAGGGTGCCTATTTTTAAAGGAAAACTATGTGAACTCACTTTCTAATCCATAAAGTACTCTGAGAAATATAACAATTTACTAGATGTTAAGAAATACCGAAAGTCTATATATTTTTCTGAAAAAAAAAAGAAGAAGAAATGATGAACAACTCTATTGATGGAGGAAAGAGAAGGTCAATAGCTGTCATTAATTACGAATGATAGAACAAGAAGGAAAGCAGCAGAAATGTTATATCACTCATAATAAAAAATAGGTTGTGACAGATTCCAGAAAAAATAAGAAAATCACCACAATATGATTCATTTCTGGGACTTAGTTCCATGCCTTCATTCCTATGAATTCAAGATGTAAGAGCTAGGAGGGTCAGGGGAGGCTGGGGGCCTTGCTCATAGGCAGAGGCAGAATCAAGACCCCTGGCAGCTCCATCCAGTGTGGTCAGTCCCCCAGCCATCAGTATACTATAGATCATTTTAAATAATGGACGGTGACGGGGGCTGGAGCAGTGAGTGGGATTGGTAAGAGCCACTATTATCAACAACCTGCCTGAAAAAAATGAAATTGAGGTCTTAGAAATTTTATTTGTAATAAAGAATAATCACACAGCAGTACTAACATGATCTTTAACCCTAAGTTCATAACCCCCTCAACGAGGTAAACTTCACAGTATGTAGTCATCATGTGCCTGATTGGAGCTGTGGCAAAGCCAACGGAATCAAGAACTCACGAATTAAGGGACTATGTGGGTAACTGAACCTATTCATAAGATGAAGAATGTTTTTTGTGAAGTGATCGACTCCTATTTTCCCGAAGTTAACTAGTGTCTTAAGCAACCAAGTGCCTTAAATCAATCAGTGATGTTTCTGTAAGAGGTAGATTCAATAGTAGAGCAGGCTCAGTGAGCTAATCTCTGGGAGTGAAGGCTCTAAAGAATGTTACTACTTTAAGGGCTGAGGACCCAAAGCATCCCTGCGAAATCCTCGAAATCCTCACAGGTTTCCAAACATACTGCATAAAAGAATTAACTAAAAATAGCAACCGACTTGGTGGTAGGCTGATAGGCCATATCATGGATATGTAAATGTCAGTCCTTTGTAGTAGCCTATGAGCTCAGGACCTTTATAAATTCTGTCTTCTCATGGATATACTCTCTACTTCTTATTAGACCAATTAAAATATATCCCACTCCTTTTTTCTCTTCCTCTCTCCCAAACTTTGCTGTGAGACATATATATTCTTTCAGGATAGTAGGCAATCATTTAATAAAATACTTTCCCGAAGTCACTATTCCAAATCACTGGAGTCATTCTTCTTCTCTTCGTAAACAGCTCATGATTAGGAGGAAGTTAATTTGAGCAGATCCATAAAAGATGAGATTCAATTTTGAAGTAACATTAAAAAAAAAGAAAAAAAGATAACCTTACAGTGATTGTCAAGTACCTACAAACATGCTCAGCTAATATTCATGGTATTGCTGTTATCCCCAATTTAGAAATGCCTGAGTGGGGAGAGATTAAAGCTGCCCCAGGAAAGATTAAAGAGTAGCTGTCTAATGTCTTTGAGAAGGAGAACCATGGAAAGTTGAAGCCCACAAAACATACAGAAATACTACTTAACCCTAAGAGCTATCTGGTTTGCCTCCTTCCCTTTCCCTGGTCTTCGGCCCTCTTGGTGGACAAGAAGTCAGGTTGGTGGTCGCCAAGGAGGGCGGCAACATTTTCCCAGCCTCCTGCCTCCCATCAGAGATGAAAGTCCCACAGCTCTCTTTCATATTTAATATTTGAACTCTCACAACAGGATGTCTCATCGAATTGATCCCTGAAAAAGCATTTTGAGGACCCATCTTTGTGGTTCTCATAGTCCATGAATTTGTGCAGGTGACTTCTGTTATAATTTTATCAGTAAGAGAGAAAATAGTAACATTCTTTCTTGTTTGTGCTCTCTTTTCCTTTTTATCAACAAGATGAATTTTACCAAATGCTAAGATTTGATGAATCGAGTCTTTGAAACATCCTAGGTTCTTGAGGAAAAGAAACCAGTGAAAATTCATAAATACGCTTTTTAAAAATAAATTTCATTCAAGTTGCCAATTTTAAAAAAAATGAATAAAAACATTCAGGATTTAGGTGACATCACATTTGGAATGTGGCGTGGCCAGACTCTCAGACATACACATTCTATTCTGCTCTACTTTTTCACCTTCAGTCTCTCGAGCACTTTTAGGAAAGGACGGAACGAGGATACTTTGTGTGGCCACAGTAGATGAAGCAGGATCTGTTACAAGTTCCCTGGCTGAAAAAGGACACTTCTTTCAGCACTATTGTACATCAGTTGTCTCCAGTTACAGCCAAAGTAGGTGTGTAATATATGACTGGACTTGCTGCTAATGCAGGTACACAAACCCGAGGACAGAGACACCTTGTGCTACAGTAAATTGATCTGCCCCAGGCTTCCATTAAGTCATTCAGTACCACAAAATGGGAGCTCACATCAGACATGGTGGGAACTGGTTTGTGTTCTGATTTTTATCTGGCCATTCAAGATCTTTTAAAAGACTGAATTTAAAAGTCCTCCTTTGTAGAAACTAGGAAGGCCATTCAAATACCCTGAATTTAGAACTATGAGTCTAAGATTAGGCTACCTTAATATTTAAAATGGTTTGACATAAATATCTAATTTGCCTATCACTGTATTTAACTGATTTCCTAATGTTTTCTCTTAGAATTACTTTTTTTTCCAGTGTGAATGACATACAGTTTGTATTGTCCTTATATTGAAATACTAAGATTGTTAGTATTCTTGAGGAAGATGAATGAGGAAGGGGGCATCCTGAAGTTAGTTCATTTCTTTGTGTGATAGTTCAGAATAGCAGTCTACTTTTTTGTTTTTTTGTGGGTTTTTTTTTTTTGCATTTTTTTTGCATTGTAGTAAAATCTGAAATATATGTTTCTACTGTCAAGAATCATTTACCTATTTTCTGAGTTAAAATGAAGTTGATTGGTGAATTATAGTATGTAAAAAGTATTTGCCCCTAGAAACATTGTAATATAAGTAGTAGATGTCATTGGGACCACGGGAAAAGCAAAGTCAACAACACCTCACCTATGTAATTCACCATATATTATTGAGCATCAGATATGTGTCACCTTAGGCTAGGTTTCCCAGGAAGGCACTACATGGAATGAATGAAAAGAATAAGATGCCACTGAAATAAAAATTAAAAAGAAGATAAAGAGAAGACTACTAATCAACAGGGGAGCAAGCCCATGGTAGCGACTATTTCTAGCTATTTCAATCTAATAACATGCCTCTGTGAAGTGGCTTAATGACATATGTGTGTCAAATTTTCTTGTATGGTATGTGTTTAACTTCTGTCATTTTTGACTGTTTTCCAAACCAGAAATTAGAATGGATTTAAAAAAGCCTCTATAAACAAGCATTGGTCTATGCACGTTATATTATCTCATTTGATTATTATCAAATGCTTAAGAAGAGATAATATTAACCTCATTGCACAGATCAAGAGCCAAGGCTCAAAAAGGTTAAGGAGTTTATTCATAATCACAGATCTGAGAATTAGCTGAGATGAGATTTGAACCAGAGTTTGTCTGGATGTGGAGTCTGTGCCCATCTCAACTTAAGAGAGTTGTACATAACCACAAATACCATCTGCTTTCAGCAGGGCATCCTATGACAGCAGAGAGAGTAAAACTTGAGACAGATTGCTAGGCAGAATGCTTATGTAATAAAGTATCTGAGAGGTATTTTCCAATCTCCAAGGAAGCTGGAGATTGAACTAAATGATAATAAACCCATGCTTTAGGAGATGGGTTGACTATGTTGGTCATTAAGAGAAGGGACTTGCCTGCACTAAAGAAGTTCATGAAAGAATTCTAATTTTTCATCATTCCCCCCAGTGTCCCTTATTTTAAGAGGCCTATACAAATGTTTTGCTGATAGCTGGAATCAGCTAAGGAGTTACAAAGGTTTTCTTCTAGCCTCTGCTCTGATTTTATGTAGAATTTGGGGTATAAGTTACTGTGTCTATGGACTTATTCCAATTTACACAGAGAATCCTCATAAATCTTCATGAACATTTAAACCACAATAATATAAGCTGTATTAATCAGGATATTAACAGAAAATAGTACAATTAAATTAGCATACCACGATGAAAGTTTAATAGACTATTTTCAAGGTGTGGCCATAGTGTAGGGAAAATACAAGAGCTATTGTAATGTATGGGGGCTCTGTTTCCAACTCTAGGCTGAAAGAAATGAGTAAAGACAGAGAAAGCTGTGCAAAGGGCTGTATGCTATGCACTGTGGTGGACACCACCAGGCTATGGTGACCTCTCAGGGAAGGGCTTGGGGAATAACAACACCCACCTTATATTGCTCTCCCACCCCCTAATTAATCAACCTAAGTCAAGCCAGAGATCAAGTGCAACTATTGACATAGTTTACAAAGATCATTTTGGCATAGGTGGAGAAGTGTGGAGAGTGTATTTGGAAGGTCTAGCAGAAGATATCCAGGACATAAATATAAAAGAAATTACTTATAAACAGAATTTAACCCCAAATCATTAAATGTTAAGATGATAAAATCACTTCATTATTCATAATGGTTATGAAATAAGTTGCATTATCTGCTAACAGAATCGAATTGCTTGTCAACTTTGGGAAATCAGTTACAAATTTAATTTTTTCAAAAAATGCCTTATTCAATGTAATTGGAATCATGAAATAATTGTCCTTCTGTGACTGGCTTATTTCACTTAGCAAAATGTCCCCTGGAGTCATCCATCATCCATGTCATTGCAAATGATAGGATTTCCTTTTTCTTTTTTTTTTTTAAGGCTGAATAGTATTCCATTGTACTTATATACCACATTTTCTTTATCCTTTTATTCGTCACGGGACATTTAGGTGTTTTCATACCTTGGCTATCTTGAGGAGTGCTTCAGTGACTGGGGTGTTCAGATATCTACTTGAGATCTTGATTTCAATTATTTTGGATATATGCCCACAAGTGGGATTGCTAGGTCACTGGCAGTTCTATTTTTAATTTAGTGAGGAATCCCCTGTATTGTTTTCCAAAAGGCCTGCACCATTTTACATTCCCACCAATAAGGCACACGTGTTCCAGCTTTTCTACCTACTTACCAATACTTATCTTTTTTTTTCTTTTATAACCACCATCCTAATAGGCATAAGGTGATACTTCCTCGTGGTTTGATCTGCATTTCCCTTATGATTAGTACTTTTTCATATACCTTATACAACCTCATTGCAAATGACCAACATTTTACTCTCTGCTACTACCTGACTTCATATAGACCTCCCACCACTGAGCCTTTGCATAAGCTATTTCTTCCTCCACCCTCCTTCGGTGTAGTCAACTCCAATCCCTCACATTCCAGCTCCAATGTTTCCCACATACAAGCCTTCCTGACTGCAAGATGTCAAACCCTCCAAATTATCAGTGTTCGGTTTCCTGCTTAATTCTCTTATTATAGAGCTGTCCCTTTCATCCAGAGCATTTATCTTGCTTGGCAATTATACATTCAGTAGAGTGATCGTTTGTCTCTCCACCCTTAGGCCTAAAGCTCGTGGGTTTAGGCACTGTTAATTTTTTTCTCACTGGTACAAGTCTAGCACATAGGAATGTCTTAATAAATATTTCTAGAAGAAAAGAAGAGGCAAGAGAGAAGGAGAGAGACAGGGAAGGAAAGGGGAGAAATGTGGAAAAGCAATGTATTAAATGTCAAATGTCAGTGTGTGACTGCATTCCAACCTGCCTATCTTTACCCTCCTGGTCCTACTCTGTCTGACTTAATAGATGGCTTTGTGTTTTTCAATGCACAATAATTTTTTTCATGCTATCATAACGATCTTTTGAGTTGATTATCATTTAGGCTTCTAGCCAATAGGCAAAATGTTCCCAAGACTCCCAAGACTTACATTTTAAGAAAATGCTTTGCAAGGTGTTAGATAAAACACACGAGTCTATGGTAACACCCTTAGAAGAAGACTCGTGTGAGACGAAACAGAGCACAGCCAAAGTTACTTCAAAACCAAATGCTCCATTGAGAGCTGTTCAGATCTCTCTCTTAAAGCCATCGTTCACTTGGCTTATTTGCTTACATTAAAAAGTTGTTGAAAGCAGTAGAAAGGCCAAAAAATATTTTTAAATAATATGAAAAATTGAAGAGTGATATCAGTGACCTTGTCCCACAGAACATCCTTTCAGATGAAAGCCTCTTGTTTTCCCAAATGCCCTTCACCTCAGTCTTGAGTGCGTGATTCATTACATAGACCATCTGCATTTACAATCCTTTGCCACACATCACCACCGAAGAGATGGAAAACATCCATTAGACATAACCCAGGCTTTCTCCTACCAGCGGGATCAGACAGCCCCATCAAGTCATTTCCTATTAATTACAAATTGATTGTGTAAGAACATTTCGATACTGTTTTTCAAGTGATAGTAAACAAGCCTCGATTGGTTACGGAGGTTAGATAAAGATGGTGGGACAGGAAGAGGGAAAGGGAGAGGCAGAGCAATGAAACTAAGCTGCCTGATCATCAGGCTTCGTGGTATTTATAAATGTCATTGGCACTGAATGATGGATGACTTTCAGAAACCTCAAAACCCAAAGAATGCATAATGTTAACTTAATAGATTCTTTCAGGCCTGGGTTACCAGAGTATTTACAGTAATTGTACATTCATGGTAATAACATAATAGTACCTTTCATCCCACATCTCTGATATTTGCACAGTTATAAACTAGCAACTTCAAAACCAGCTGGTGCATGGCATTCCCCTCTGTGCCTATATAACTTGTTATGAAACAAGGCTATTGAGTGGCTTCTTTGAGGTAACATAGTAGAATGGCAACTCTGTAGACTAGGTTATAAAAGCACATTTTTAAGAAAGGGTGAAATAATGAAACATTCTGTACATAGAAATTATACTGGGATGGGGAAATGAGACTGTCACAAATTTTTCAACTGAGATTTACTGAAACAACAATCAGTAATTATACAAGATTACTTTTCTTTTCCAGAAGTGAAAAGGAGAGAAAATATATTCATTTCTAAATTGCCTGGAGAAAAATGGATGCTCTAGAGTGTTTTTTATCTTTGTGTTTTGTGTGTTTGCTTCTTTCTAACTGGTGTTGCAACTTTGGCAAAGCCAGACCAAGCTTGTTATTGTCTGCATTAAAAACAACAAACTCAGTTACAGAATCATGAATTTAAGACTGGAGAGGGAATACTTTAAGGCACATCTATTTTGGTTCTCTGAATTTTCTCTCTCTCTCCCTTTTTTAAATTATGTATGTAACATGTGTACGTATCCAAAGGTGCATGCGCTGAAGACCTTAAGAAAGGTGTATGGTTTTACGAGGAGCCACAGCAATTAAAATCAGTGTCACCTAGAGTTAACTATGTCCCGCAGGGGGATATTATAAAGATTAAGTTATGTTCTCTACAGGAACTTTTTTTTTTTAATTGAATCTTCAAAGCTCAACAAATTTTATTTTTCTGGGAATATATTCAAAGTAAATCACGGCAATGAATGGATCTTTGAAAAGTCATTCATACACCCTAAAATCCAGGATGATGAGAATCTACTCTAGTTTTAAGATCCCAAAGAAAGACATATCTTGCTGTGAAGAAATTATTTCCTCTAACTGCTGTCTTGCTGGAATGACCCAGTCGCCATGCTCGTCAGAGTCTGATCTAATTAAATCCCCAAGAAGAAATAAGAAAAATATTAGTGGCAGGTAACTGCTTAAAGTTTTTGACACAATAATTGAGATAAGAGAGAAGCAGAGTACAGCTGACAAGTTTAAATTGAATTCCACCTTGACTGTATTGGTTTAGACTTGTCTTAAAAGAATCACCTGGTGAATCCTTTGGTGTAGCTTTAGCATATCCTTTTTAAAAATCCAGATGTTGGCCTATCAGGTCAATCTAAATCAAGGTACAGAAACATTCAAAAAAGTTTTAGACAGAACGAACCTCAATTATAATGTTTTGTTGAATGCCATTTCACGTCTTTTAAAAACTGATTTAGTTTGGTTTATGTTTATTCCATAAATAGATGTGATAATCATGACTGTTTTATATAATGCGAATTTATGTAACAGTATATAACGGTGCAGTGGGTCCCAGGAACATTATTATATTTGTTTGCTTCTGTTTTCCCAAATGTATGAAAGAAGCAAAGCATACTTGTACATTTTTAAAGTTTATTGGAGCTTTTGGATTGCCGTTCAAATGGAATCAATTTCAACACAGCAAGACATTTCTAAATTCAATCCTACAGCACTTTAACAAATGAAAACTATATTTTCCATGAGTCATTCTCTGAATTACAAAATGTTCATCATCCGGGAGGGTTTATTGTGTCCATAAAACTAATGCAGCACAATAATAGGTGTTAATGTCAGCAGTAGCCGGCTATTTATTTGGTAACATTCAATACTGAAAGGTTAGGACTTAATGCTTCTGTTTGTTTTCTAACATTTCAAGTTGTTCATGCAAGCAAGGGCTTAGACAGTGGATCAAATTTTTCCTTGATATTCTCCACATCAAAAAATATAAGTTTATTTTTCTTTATACTCAGCATGCTGAAATGGAGGATTTAAAAGAACAGCTACCAGGATCCTAGGGGCAATGATGTTTTTCCAATCTAGGTTTGGTTTCTCATTTTGTACTCTCCCTTCTTTTCTATTTTGACCAGGTGGAAACGGGATGGAGAGGATCCGTCTCTGAGTATCTGTAAAGTATATCAACTAAACTGCATTGCAGACTACTTATATTCTATAACAGTACATAACGTCCTTCCTGACTATTAGGATATATGAATGGCACTTATATTTTAACATTCTACTTTAGCATAACCTAGAGAATTTGTCCTACTTAAATCACCTTCTTCCTTACCCCAAATGAGAAAAGTATATAAAATATTTTCATACCCATGTTACGGACTACCAATTTTCCTGCATTGATACACTGAATCTCCAAGTAAAAACAAACCCAGCTCTTCAAAAGAGTGACAAAAGTCTTTTCAAAAATTAAGAAGATAACTTTATATTGTTAATAATGTCAGATTTTATTTCCTTATTAATTTGTTCTGCCTCGTAAAGAAATTAAGTGAATGGGACTTGGAAATGAGACAAAATGTTCTACATTCACTTCTATTACACTTGTATTGCTTGACCAATACCTGTGCTCTTCATCTTTCTCAACTGTTTTTTTCAGGATAAAATACCTGCCCAGTAGACATGCTGTGAGAATGAAAATGAGTTTAGGTGGAAGGCTTTTAAGAATAAAAGTATTACACTATGTTAGCTCTATGGTAAAGTATATAAGGAGCACACCAACAATTTGCCACAGGGAGTGATCGATCCTTTGATCTAGGATTGAAGGTTGGAAATCAAGGCTCTTATTCTTAATGTATCCTCACAGTGAAGTTCACAAACAACATAGCTCTCACTATAGACTTGCTGTATAGGCTTCTGAGTCCTCCATAAAATGGAAAGGTTAAGTTTTGGGGGAAAGGGAAACAATTCTTCATTAAATACAATAAGAATCATCAAATGATTGAGAACAGTATACCAAGTATACTAATATCCAAACTAATTAAGCAACAATCTCAAAGAACATTTTTCTTGAAATCTGACAAAATAAATATAAAACGCTTTGGGGGGAAATGTATGAGAATTTACTAGTTAATTTATTCGGGATCCATGCTTTTAAATACTTAAAGGGGCGTCCATGAGGGCTGCAGGGTAGAGAATGGGTGGGGGCGGGGCAAGAATGAAAGCAGGAGGAGAATGGATGGAATAAGTAGGGGGCCTGTATGGCCAGTTGGTGGGGGACAAGTTCAGACTATGGTGATAGCAGTGGGAATGGATAAAAAGGGTAGAATTGAGAAATATATAAGTAGGGTGACCACGTAATTGATCATCCAAATATGGACACTCTCGAGAACGAAATACTATGCTGGGACAATGGGCGGAAACTGGACTGCCCTGGCAAAGCAAGACTTAAGGATACCACACGTGGAGATAATAATAGAACAGACCATTTTAGTCTGATCGAACTTAAAGGGTGACATGAAATAATAAGGAAAAGTATTTGGAGAGTAGAAAATGAAAGAGGATTAGCCCCGACAGACTTCAAAACATGTATTATAGAGCAACAATAAATTAAACAATGTGATTTTAGTACATATTTGCCATGCACCCCCACTCCCCCCCAGCTTCCACTAAAGGCTGTTAAACTTATTCCCAGATCCCTGAAGTGCTGAGATACAGGGGACTTTACGGAACCAGCTATGTGGTACGCCACACTGTAAGCATTTCGTAGGAAGTAAATTCTGTGGGTGGTGCCGCTCTACCTTATACTCTTTCATTCACTCAGGAAATACTCACTAAGCATTTACTATGTGTCAAGACTGTGCCAAACAGTGAGGGTGCAACAATGAACAAGATAAATAAGACTGCCTGAAAGCATCACCCTGGATTTGCTTTTTAGTCTTGTTGGGAGCCACAAGCTTATACTGAGCCTCATGGAATCACTGTCACATCCGTTGTCAGGCTATTGTCCATCCTAGAATCCCTTCATTATGTGGACCCGGAGCAGAAATGCCCACCCTGAGCTCAGCACATGGACTATCTGCATAACTTCTAAACAGCTATGCTGTTTCTGTCTCCAGGACACTGGAAACTGTGTAACTGATAAGGATCTCTTTTTTGCACTGGCTACTACAAAGCTGAGCCCAGTTTGTCACCTGCCCACAGCACCTGCGAGAAGATTCTGATATACAGTCTAGCTTCATTCGTGGCTTCATTTTATTCCCACCCTTGGCTTGTTTTTTTTTTTTTTTGCTTATTTGTTATAGTTTCCCTTTCCCTAAATCTATTTCAATTTCATGCTCTTTTGTCATATTTTTAATGCACAAAATCCTTTATGGAGAAAGGCAGGGCATATTTTGTAACAAATGAAAAGGGTCAATTTATAATTTATAATACATATAAAAGAATATATGGTATATATAGTATCTCAAAACAATTAGGGAGAGAAAAACAACTTAATGAAAGGACTATTTAATAAATAGGATACAGGGGCGCCTGGGTGGCTCAGTCGGTTAAGCGTCTGCCTTCGGCTCAGGTCATGATCCCAGGGTCCTGGGATCCAGCCCAGCGTCTGGCTCCCTGCTCCTCCGGGAGCCTGCTTCTCCCTCTCCCTCTGCCCCTCCCCCTCCCCGTGCTCATGCTCTCTCTGTCAAATAAATAGTAAAATCTTTTTTAAAATTGCATAAATAAATAAGATATAAAATTAGCTATTTGAAAAACAAATCATTTAGATTTATATTTCATACCTATAGCAAGTTTCAAATTAATAAATCTTAAAAACCAAACTTCATACTTATCAAACTTTGCAAAAATAGAAGAAATCACAAAGACGTTTATCTAAAATTTTATAATTTCAAAACAGGGGAATAGAAACAAAAATAGAAAGTAAAATAGACTAGATCATATTTATAGATATATAACAGATAAAAGATTTCTATCAAAAATATATACAGAAGCATACAAATTGCCAGTACAACTCTTCATATCGAAAGATCAATAAATAAGGAAGAGAAACAAGACTATTTTAACAAGAGAAAATGTGATTGGCCAATAAGCATGTAGGTAAATATACAACTTTAGTTGTCATCAGAGCAATGCTGATTAAAACAATTACGTACTCTAATCTTTTACATTAAAAATATTTTGAAGTGTTAATAACATGTTGATTCCATTGGAAAACTGGAATACTGTGCTGGTAGCAGTGTAATTTGATTTTATTAACAAAAGAACTATAAAAATACTCATTTCTTCTTATCCTATAGTCCTCCCTCTGTGTATTTTCTCATGAATACAGTACAAAAGAAAGAAACTATAAAAATATAAGGAGGTTTATTTAAGCACTATTTATCTTTAATAGCAAACATCTGCAAATAACAGGATTGTCCAATAATCAAAGGCACTCTAAATAAGTTACCCATATTTTATCACCTCTAAGATGCCATCTCTTATAAAACACATCACCGAGAAAAGAAAGAAGCACTGCTAATTAAGCAATAACACATACTGAAGGATTTTTTTAGGGTATTTCAACATAAATTTTATCATATGTAGTTTTTTGCATTTTGTGCATACATAAAATGAAAAATGTAAGTGAAATAATTACATTTCTTTTTAAAAATATTCTCTGAGAGAGAGAGAGCACGTGCATGCATCAGCAGGGGCAGGGGCAGAGGGGGAAGGAGATCCCAAGCAGGCTCCATGCTCAACACAGAGCCCCACACAGGGCTCCATCTCACTACGCTGAGATCATGACCCTGATCCGAAATCAAGAGTCGGACACCCAACCGACTGAGCCACTCAGGTACCCCATAATTAAATTATTCTTAAAATATGATCACAGCTGTGGAGTCTCTTGGGCAGTTTTTACCAGAGATACGAGATAAGCTTATGTTATGAGACATAGAGAAAATGAAGCATAGTAGAAAGGCCATAAACTTGAGTTGAATCCTTTGCTATTTAGCACCTGTAAACTTGGACAAGCTACTTAACTGATTCTGGAGTCTTTATTTTTGAACAGATAAAGTGGAAATTATTAATGCCTTCTTTGTGGAATAATTCTGAATATTAAATGACTTAATATGTAATAGTTTTAGTATTTTCCACAGAACATTTTTTAAAAAATCAAATACTACCTTGTATGTATGAAATGAGTCCTTTTTTTTTTTTAAGATTTTATTTATTTATTTGAAAGAGTGAGCAAGAGAGAGAGCATGAGCCAGGGGAGGGGCTGAGGGAGAGGGAGAACCAGCCTCCCTGCTGAGCAGGGAGTCCCATGCCAGGCTCTATCCCAGGACCCCAGGATCATAACCTGAGCAGAAGGCAGATGCTTAACCCACTGAGCCACCCAGGTGCCCCAGAAATGAGTCCTTCTAAGTGAAACCATGCATCTGAATAAAGGGAAGGGCATTTGGATAATGTTAAATTATGATTTACTGAAGTCGAAGAACTGTTAATGAGTATTTTACTTTTCATTAATAGTATAATTTTGACTGTGATATCTATCTATATCTTTACACACACACACACACACACAGGATTTAGGTTATACAATGAAAGTTTCATACCAGGAGCCATGATTTTAAAGTTCTATCTGTGTTCTAGAATGTAAGGGAAAGGAGAGGGAGGGAAGGATAAAGGGGGAAGGAGAGTAGAGGAATGGGAAATTTAAAAGACTCCAGAATTTGCAGTATTAATGGGACTGGAGAGCATCAGATGGAGTGAGAAATTTTGCAAAACAGTATTCTAAGGATTGACTAAGCTTCTCCATCATTTCTTTTCAGTACGAGATCCAAATCACACATTGAAATTGAAGAAGGGTGTAGCCAGGCCCTTATCTTCAATTAGTATCACAGTACTTCATAAACACATGAGTTACGGTACCAGTCATCTTCCACTGCTATGTTTGGTAGTATTGTTCATATTGCAGAAGACAGGGTCAGTGGTGGGGAAGAGCACAGTTAGAGAGCCAAATTGGTCCAGCGGGAATTTAGACTGAAATATAAATCAGGTGTGTCTTAAAATTTCCTGTCATTATCTCTCTCTCTCTTTTTTTTTTCTGTCATTATATCTTGAACAGTGTTAGATACCCAGCCAGGTATGGTGTTGAATCAATGAACGTTGACTAACAGAAACAGAAATGCAGCAGAAAAACTGAGTGGGCAAAGTATGGCTGGGAGTTCACATTTCATCGCATGCCTCTCTATTTTTGGAGTTAATGATTAAAGTTTTTTTTTTAAGATTTTATTTACTTATTTGAGAGAGAGAGTGTGTACACGAGTGGAGTGGAGGGGCAGAGGGAGAGGGAGAAGCAGACTCCCCCGCGGAGCAGGGAGCCCGATGCAGGACTCGATCCCAGGACCCTGAGATCATGACCTGAGCCGAAGGCAGATGCTTAACCGACTGAGCCACCCAGGCCCCGCCATGATCAAAGTTTTTATAAGCTGTATTTATTAAGCCAAGTGGCAGTGAAACAGCATCCCACCACAAGCCCTCAAAAGTTCCTCAGAATCTTTGGCTATATAGTGATGAGATGATAAAGCATTGCTTGAAAGACTTTTAATGTATTGACTTAAATTTACTTATATAGAGGGAGGACGGTAGAGGAATAGGAAGGGGGAACTGATACATAAATTTATTTATTTTGTATATTTATTCAGGGATGTTTCAGAGCCTCACGCCTCAGTGTTTCGTTGCCCACCATTTCTATCTTTCGTCTTGGTAAAATGAGATTCTGTCATTGTGCCCAAAGTAGGGCTCCTCTATTTTACTCTCCTGGGCGCAACTCACTTTACTAAAAGTTTCTCCTAGTTTTTTGAAATATTTACCAAAATCCATTTGGTGAAGGGGTCACTGGATTTCAGAAGGCTAAACACTTGCCTCCTGAGGGAAAGACTATTAATAGAGCTTGAGAATGATTCCTACACCATCCTCTTGATGGCTTCTCTGGCTTTCCTCGGCAGACAGACTCATTTTCCAGCAAGTCCTTTCTAAGGTTTACAGTTTAGCAGCTCAACAACAACAACAAAAAGCAAAGCAGTATCCTTTTGGATGTATTTGTTTCAGGAGAATGGGCATGGAAACGTGTGAAGAAGTAAACATTTCTCAGCCTGCTGACGTCCTAAGGTAGTTCTCCACCGTTAGCTCTCAAATTTCCCTAAATATTTAATTAAATTTTATAATTAGCTATGTTAAGAACAGAGTTCTCAGATGGTTTCAATCCCCTTAAAGGAAAGCATTTGTATGTATGTGGTTATGTGTCACCAAGAGAGAGCATAGACCTAGCGACTTTGAAAACTGAAGGTATCTTTATATAAGGAAAAGATTTGAAAGGAGTTAAACTAAATTGTACAATTTAAAGACATGCAGAGAGGAAGAGGAAGAGAGAGTCTAGCTTCAGTCCATTCCTATATCTATAGCATGTCTTCATCTCTATCTCCTGCATTTTTCCACTAAAGAACTGAGGTGGCTTAATACCACATACTATGGACAGATAATATATAATTTTATTTTATTTTTTTTAAAGATTTTATTTATTTATTTGAGAGAGAGAGAGAGAGAGCACATGGGGGGGGGGGTCAGAGGGAGAAGCAGACTCCCTGCTGAGCAAGGAGCCCGATGCGAGACTCGATCCTGGGACTCGAGGATCATGACCTGAGCCGAAGGCAGTCGCTTAACCAACTGAGCCACCCAGGCGCCCGATAATGTATCATTTTAAATAAAATATCAACTATCAAAAAATAAGAATAGGCAAAAATGAAATTACTAGAAAAACAATAACATAAACAAAAATTCCCCATAAATATTATTTCTCTCAAGTGGGAATTTGGGATGCAATGAGCAAAATCATGTACTAGAAGAAAGACCTTTGCCTTTTTACATAGATATAGATATAACAGTAGCATATTCATATATACCAGATTCATGCATATAGTCCAAGATACGTATAGAATTGTATGAAGAATGGGAAAATTGCATTCATTTTTCATTAATAGTATTTCTTTTTTAAGATTTTATTTATTTATTTATTTGAGAGAGAGCACGAGTGCGCACTAGAGAGCAAGCACGAGAGAGAGCACAAGGGAGAGCACAAGTTGCAGGGAGGGGCAGAGAGAGAGGGAGAAGCAGACTCCCCACTGAGCAGGGAGCCCGATGCGGCTCGATCTCAGGACCCGAGGATCATGACTGGAGTGGAAGGCAAAACTTAACCCACTGAACCACCCAGATGTCCCAATGGTTATTTCTTTATAGAGTGCTACATTAGATATCTTCTTAAGCCATGTTTTATGGGTGACAAATTTACAAGTAACTTCAGTATATACTCATTTTATACCAAATTTATAGTCCTGCGAAAAATAATGTTAAATTTTCTGGTTTGGACTCAGGTATCATCACAAATATCAGTAATTGGGGTGCCTGAGTGGCTCAGTCAGTTGTGTTTTGGACTCTTGGTTTCAGCTCAGGTCACGACCTCAGGATTGTGGGATCAGGTCCTGCAATGGGGTCCACACTCAGCACAGAGACTGCTTGTCTTCCCCCCCCCCCCCCCCAGCTCATGGGCATTCTCTCTCTCTCTCTCATTCAAATAAATAAATAAATAAATAAATAAATAAATAAATAAATAAATAAATAAATAAATAAAACCTTAGGGGAAAAAACCCAAATATCAATAATTAACTTCCCAATGTCTGTTAAGGGCTCTTTCAAATAAACAATTGATAAATAAATAACAAAAGTTGTTTCATTTGTGGATGAAGTGGCATATTAAATCTGGAGATGTGTAAAACCAACCATGCTTACAAAGGTGAACAGCAATAATTTCTAGCATTCATATAGCTTATGTAGCTTACATACCCTGCCTGTGAACACTGGCCAGAAACCAAGCTGAATTTCTCCTATCTGCCTTGGGTGCCGACTTCCTCCATAGAATTTGCTTGCCGATAATGCCTACAATCCACAACTCAGTTACCATCATTGCCGAGGATAGACTTCCACTTTCCTCTCCACACACCTTCCTTACTTAGAGATAATTGAGCATTTTTAATCACTCCTATTTTTTTAAGATTATTTATTTATTTATTTGGCACAGCGAGAGAGGGAACACAAGCAGGGGGAGTGGGAGAGGGAGAAGCAGGCTCCCCGCTGAGCAGGGAGCCAGATGCAGGTCTCAATCCCAGGACCCCGGGATCATGACCAGAGCCAAAGACAGACGCTTAATCAACTGATCCACCCAGGCGCCCCGTATTTTTTTTCTAGGATAACTTTGATATTTACTTTTTTCTGATATTTACTGATATTTACTGTTTTCACCCGAGTACAAGTGGGAGTGGAGAGGACATATAACTTGCCCCAAATTAAGCCCTTCCCTAGAGTACCCCGGACCGCCGCCTTGGGTTCAAACAGAAGATGGGAAAGAGGTGGAGGGTCATTCCCTCTCTGCTGGGCCCAGAAGAGTTTGTGTTTATTCTTATGACAGCAGAGAACGCTCATTTTTATTTTTGTTTGAAGAGCCCTGACAACACTATTTGTCTTGCGCATGTGGTCTTTGACTTGGAAATTAATATGGGGTCATTACTTAGTACACATACACACATACAAAAAGACAGAACAAGTTAAAACCTAATCCAAATGTAAATGTTAGCTATTTTAACTGGTATATCATTATACTTCAGAAAGGGAATACTGTTATGCTTGAGGACTGGAACACCCTTTGGCTCTGGAGTTAACATATTTGCAAAAAAGTCATTTTTCAGAGACAAAATATTTTGCAGACCTCTGTAATAAAAATAGTATAACTTTTAGTATCTCTTGATTGAGAAAAAATACTGAAGTCAATAGTATATTTAGGTAGCTTCTATATAGATTAAAATATTGTTTTATATACACATGTATATGTATATATAATACATACATGCATATTGTGCATATATATGTATATATACATACACATAAAATCATCTATGAACATGTGTAATTGAGGTATGGTTTTATGGACTCCCTGTAGAAATTACCCTTTGGTTCCTCAGCACTTTGCAGCCCCCACGTTGGGGACAGCTGACTTACTGGACTGGTATAGCCACTGTTAGATGGACTGACAGGCAGCATTACGCTTTGCCCGTGGGGGTTGGCTACTCTGCTCCTTTAGTCACCTCTCTGTCTGAAATCCTAGCCTCGCCGCAATCCCTGGGAAACTACTCGTTTTTGTGCTTTCTCCTCTTCTGGGGACACCAGGTCTTCTCTATAATATCAAAATCAGATTTGAGGTTGCCTCACATAATATTTATGTTTATCAGTTGCTTCTGTCTTTGGGTTGCCTGTAACGTTATCTATTTCATCAGCAATTTTAGAGAAATAACAAGGCAGAGGGACATTCTTCCTGCCTGCCTCTGAGGTATTACATATAAGCAGAGCATCACACAAGGGGAGACTTTTTACTTTCTCCCAGTCTCCGAAGTCCCAAGGCCGGAAAGGCATTGTCACCAAAGAAGCTTCTTCCTTTGTCCAGCTCTGGAGTCTGTCCAGTACACTGGAGTGAGATAGGACATACTTAAGTGAATTCCCACATTCCTCTCATTCCCTGCCCGCATTTCCAAAGCACAAAAATAGTGTCTCCCAATCCAGTGGCATTCCTTCTTTCGTGTTGACCACGGTCCTGCTGCCTTTATATTGTATGGGTGGTGGATATTTCGAGAAGGTCTTTCTCCCTCAGAAGTCATGTTCATATAAAGTTATATGCTCATTAACTAAATTTAGAGAATTAGGGTCACAATAGGAGGTCACAGTTCCCAGGTAAATAAAATTCCAATCTCAAAGTAGTTTAAAATAAATGCATGATGGTTTTTTAAAGATTTTTTTATTTATTTGAGGAAGATAGAGAGAGCATGGGGGGTAGGGGGTAAGGGGAAAGGGAGAGAGGCAGAGAGAGAGAATCTCAAGCAGACTCCCTGCTGAGCATGGAGCCCAATGTAGGGTCAATCTCACCACCCTGAGATCATGACCCTGAGATCATGACCTGAGCAGAAATCAACAGTCAGATGCTTAACCGATGGAGCCACCCAGGCGCCCCTACATGGTAATTTTTAGACTTTTAAGAAATACATTATAGGGGCGCCTGGGTGGCTCCGTCGGTTAAGCGACTGCCTTCGGCTCAGGTCATGATCCTGGAGTCCTGGGATGGAGTCCCGCATCGGGCTCCCTGCTCGGCGGGGAGCCTGCTTCTCCCTCTGACCCTCTCCCCTCTCATGAGCTCTCTCTCTCTCTCATTCTGTCTCAAATAAATAAATAAAAATCTTAAAAAAAAAAAGAAATACATTATAATGTGGCCAAGGAAGCCAACTTCCAGAAGAATGGGTTATTTTTGCTCTAGAAGTATTTCTTGGTGGCAAATAAGACGAATTATATGGGCCAGTAGTTTTCTAAATTGAGTATGATCTTGACAGTACACCATGGTAATTATCCTAGAGTTCTCTGCATGCCTTATTGATTTTAATACTTTGATGCCTGCCATTGAATAATTTCCTTGAACAGGATTCCTTTATAATCAGAGCCACTTGGTAAGTTTCAAGGTTATAGTGCCATATGAGAGGCTCTAAGAAAGATCTTTACAAGACAGTTACCACTGCTCATGCAGGCCATTCCATCATTATTTTAATGAATTATGTGTCAACATGGAAAACCTTAGTCTGAAAAGAAGATATAAACTCAATTATTTATTTAACTATTGCTTTTCTAAAAACATATTGGCAGAAGGAGTGGGAAGACGTCCAGACCCGTCGGCACCTAACAGTACCTCCTTTTGAGAGGAAATGGAATTTTTTTTTATTATGTTATGTTAATCATCATACATTACATCATCAGTTTTTGATGTAGTGTTCCACGATTCATCGCCTGCATATAACACCCAGTGCTCCTTTCAGTACGTGCCCTCCTTAATACCCATCACCAGGCCAACCCATCTCCCCACCCTCCCCTTCCCCTCCAGAGCCCTCAGTCTGTTTCTCAGAGTCCATAGTCTTTCATGGTTAGGAAACGGAATTTAAAGAAGGGTGTATACTAACTACAAACTTAGGCTGCATAATATTATTAATATTAATATTATCCCAGACAGGCATGGATGACTTCTGCCTATTCGCCTCAATCATTCATGGATCTAGCCAAAATGGACAAGAAATAAATTTATGAAATCATGATGATAACAGGAACAATATCACCTCCTACCACTTACTGAGGATCTGACACCATGTGATACACTTTACATTTATCATCTCTGAACTTCACAGTAACCTTAAAGAGCCCACGTTTTTTCTCTAAGGATTATGGATTTTTAATTCAGGATCCAGAGATAGCAAATCATTTCTTATAGTATACCCCCAAAAAGATCACTACAGAAAATAAAGCTATGTTACATTCCTTTTAGTTCTTATTTAATAATAATAATAAAGGTGACTGATATTTATTGCATGCATATTATGGACCAGTCAGTCACCACACTGAGAAACTTCCATGGATCTCATACTTGTAACACCCCAGAGAAACAGTGCCATTGTTATCCTCAGTTTGCAGATGAAGCGCCTGAGGTTTAGAGAGGGTCAGTAACTTCTCTAAAGGCATGTAATTAGTTAATGGCAAAGCCAGATTCCAGCTCAACAATTATGATGTCAGAGCGCAGGAGCTTTTAATTACTTTGTCACAGAATTAACATCTCACTTGGGAATATTGCACAAAGCTCAAGCAGCTAAACCATTTGCTCTCAACAGAAATGAATTGAAGTAATATAGAGAATTGATAACTTAAGAGATGTTATAGCAGCTTTAGCAAGAAACAGAAGGCAATCAAGATTGAACATGCGTGACTCCATATATATACCTGTATATATAAAACATACCAATCCTATCTCTAACCCCTCCCTCACTTACAGAGGGCTTAGAATCCCCATTAAACTTTTCCCACTACCCTCTCTAGAGACTAATCATTGAAGTGAGTCTCCCCAAGAAGATAACCAGTCAAAAGATTCATGCAATAATTGCCTCATTCTACAATAAGGATGTTTTTATTTGAAAATGCTCTGGCATAAAACGTCAAAACGCTCTGGCATAAAACGTCATAAAACGTCAAATACCTCGGTTCACTTGGCCCACAGGCCACTTACTTGGAACCAAGTTAGAATTCCTTCCTTTTCCATCTTAGTCTTCCCAAAATGGTCTTTTTATATTGTCCTTAACAACTATTTTAGACCCTATAGCCTCTAATATTATAATTAACTCTTGGTCACCCTAAAAGAATAGAAAATATGTAAAGGATTTAAAAACAATTTGCCTTTTTGTCTTCACATATTCAGTGAGACTCAGAAATTGAACCTTGAAAAAGTAGTATTTTTTCAAAGTGGTGTTTGCTTCAGCAGTGATATCTCAAGAAACATTTTTAGCCACATTTTGAAAAAGGGATAGAAGCACATCTAATATGCTTTAAGAATACTGTTTCCTAGGGCGCCTGGGTGGCTCAGTTGTTGCGTGTCTGCCTTGGGCTCAGGTCACGATCCCAGGGTCCTGGGATCGAGCCCCGCATTGGGCTCCCTGCTCAGCGGGAAGTCTGCTTCTCCCTCTGCCACTCCCCCTGCTTGTGTTCCCTCTCTCACTGCATCTCTCTCTGTCAAATAAATAAATAAAATCTTAAAAAAAAATTTTTAAACTTATTCACTGAAAAATTTATATAGGTAATTAATTAAGCTAACTTAATTCCACAGACCAATTTTGATGTAAAAAGCAAAACAATCTTTTTGAAAGTATATTTTGTGACATTTTAAAAATATAACATATATACTGTATTTAGGTATTATTAAATTTCATTTGCAGCAACTGTGTCTTTGAAAGAGAATTAAAGCTCCTTGGGGTGCCTGGGTGGCTCAGTCGTTAAGCGTCTGCCTTCGGCTCAGGTCATGGTCCCAGGGTCCTGGGATCGAGCCCCGCATCGGACTCCCTGCTCTGCGGGGAAGCCTGCTTCTCCCTCTCCCACTCCCCCTGCTTGTGTTCCCTCTCTCACTGTCTCTCTCTCTCTGTCAAATAAATAAATATAAATCTTAATTAAAAAAAAGAATACTGTTTCCTGATACCAGTTAAAAAGAAGAGGGCAAACTACTCATACAATAATTCTGATTGATAATCTACATAATTACCTTTTTACAATAGATCTTTCTTATGATACATAAACTTTTACAAAGGCACTGCTATTTCACATTTTGTAAAACTGAGGATTTAAAAGTTACAATAAGCAGGAAGCATGCAGTAAAAGCTTTTTTTTTTAGCCACAACATTGAGGTTTCCAATTATTTGGCTATGTGAATATCCTGGGCAATTAAACTTTAACCTCGTGACCTTGTTGGTTTCATTGCTTGCCTTTAAGAATTGTCCAGTAAATATACGTTTATCTTTCCATTCCAAGGAGCTGATATCTCATTGTTTGAAACCCTAATAATCATTTCAACATTTGCCTTAATAAGAATAATTTAGCAAAGATGAGTTTATATCTTTGCATGCTAGCCAAGGATCTATAATCATTGTTAGAAACCCTAATTGTTAAAAACTCTGCAGACATGAAGGTTTGAGTGATTAGTATGAATTTGTGTTAACCCCAAACTAGCCTCTTGGCATTTTAAAAACATTTCTGCCATAACTTATTTTATTGTAAATTTTTCTCTTCAAAATTTTGGGGAAGGCAAGGGGAAAATCTAGTTCGGGAAACAGATTTTTCACAATATATGTATTCTGAAATGATAGAGATGAATTAAACTTTATAAATGGCATCATCCTTTCAGACTGACTAATGGGATTCCAGAATTAATTCTTTAAGAAACAAAAGAAATGCAACCTAATTTATCTATCTTATTTTAGTCAATTGAGATTGCAAATGTTGGATTTGCACCAAATGAGGTCAGACTTGACCCAGAAAAAGACAAATGTCCATAAAATGTGTCTTAGACACTTGGTCAATGCACTGCTTTCATTGGCCCATCCTCAGGCTCTGGGTTAAATTTAGTTCCTGCTGGATCAGATCTGTGGTCTGAACGGTTGCAATATTTCTCCTCTCTCTCTCTCTCACCAACACACACACACTCACACGTATATACAGAGTATGGCAGCAAACTGCAGGACATTTCTGTCTTCCAGCTCAAAGGTATTGAGTATATAGTACACACCTATTATGTATCACCTCCTTACTGCATTTTATTCCCATGTATTTTATTCCTATATATGATACTACATTTTATTCCTACCAATGATCTGTCTTCATCTGATCTCAGTTTGCCTCTAAATTCTTTCAGAATTATTGGAAAATGAGGCTTCTGTCACTTTGAAGATAATCTCATCTCTATAGCCTAGCACTCTTAATCATTTTATGACCAGAATCGTTCTCTGGTGAGATGCACAGAGCTGACTCCTTTGACCTCCACGTAAGTCCAGGTTGAATTCTGGTGAGAAAACTGAGATTTGCACTTGGCTAAAGAAATTCCCACTGTTGATGTAGAGTCTGTGTAGTTATCTGTTGGGATCTGACTATGTAATGGGCTGGTCTATTATTTGTCACAAGTTAGGATCTATTCAATTTAATCTTTTAGTCCTATGTACAGTAATTAATCTTTTCTATGTACTACGCTGCTTTTTTTTACTTATAAACTATTTATTGACTATGTCTAAATCTCTCGTTTCTGTTCCCTCCCTTCTAATGCCTCTGCTTCTCCCTTAGAATGACCTCATCTGTTTTCTTTACACTGTGATAGTCACTTAACAAGTTCCCATATTTTTCAGCTTGATCCCTTTTTATTTTTTTTTTATTTTTTTAAAGATTTTATTTATTTATTTGACAGAGAAAGACACAGCGAGAGAGGGAACACAAACGGGGAGTGGGAGAGAGAGAAGCAGACTCCCCGCCGAGCAGGGAGCCCGATGCGGGACTCGATCCAGGGACTCCAGGATCATGACCTGAGCTGAAGGCAGTCGCCTAACCAACTGAGCCACCCAGGCGCCCAGCTTGATCCCTTTTTAATAAGTCTTCCATATTGTCCAGCATAGGAAGCATTTGATGAATGCTTATGGAATGACTGAGTGAATTCCTAGGTTGTAAATACTGTGTCAAACCTTTAGGGTGCAGTACCTGTAGACTCTAATATAACCTTTAGCTCATCCACACACAGATCTACTTATTTCAGAAAGAATTTGTTAGTTCTTTCTATCTCATTTTTTCCAACTCTAAATGTCAAACTCTTGACTACTGGACATTCTTAGCTCTGGGAATTCTCAGGGGTGTTGGTTGGTTGGTTGGCTGGCTGGTTGGTTGATTACTAGATAGGTTTTAAACTCAGTGCCTCACAAAAAGGACAGTCAAGAATGACTGAATCCACATCCTGAAATGAAAAATATATCCCAATCACTGTGCATGCTTAAAATACAATGAATGGTGCAGAAGATGACATGGGTCCTGAAAACAGCAACCAATTATTCTTACCTGAGAACCATTGATAACGCTTACCCATGTGACTAAGGAATAGTTTCTGCCCTGATCCTGCTTGGATCATCTTTGGTGTGTCCCAGATGACCTTATGTACACCAGAAGAGCTGCTTCTTTCCTCTGGGCCTTTGCTTATGAATTGTGGGATTGGTTGTGCCACACTACACCCTCTTTTTCTTTTTTTTTCTTTTTTTTTTTTTCTGGTTTTGTTTTTGTTTTTTTTTATTTTTTATTTTTTTTATTTTTTTTATTCTTATGTTAATCCCCATACATTACATCATTAGTTTTAGATGAAGTGTTCCATGATTCATTGTTTGTGCATAACACCCAGTGCTCCATGCAGCTCCATGCTCAATACCCACCACCAGGCCAACCCATCCTCCCACCCCCCTCCCCTCTAGAACCCTCAGTTTGTTTTTCAGAGTCCATCGTCTCTCATGGTTCGTCCACCCCTCCGATTTCCCCCGCTTCATTCTTCCCCTCCCACTACCTTCTTCTTCTTCTTTTTTTTTTTCTTAACATATATTGCATTATTTGTTTCAGAGGTACAGATCCGAGATTCAACAGTCTTGCACAGTTCACAGCACTTACCAGAGCACATACCCTCCCCAGTGTCTATCACCCAGCCACCCCATCCCTCCCACCCCACCCCCCACTCCAGCAACCCTCAGTTTGTTTCCTGCGATTAAGAATTCCTCATATCAGTGAGGTCATATGATACATGTCTTTCTCTGTTTGATACTCAACATAATACCCTCCAGTTCCATCCACGTCGTTGCAAATGGCAAGATCTCATTCCTTTTGATGGCTGCATAATATTCCATTGTGTGTGTATATATATATATATATATATATATATATATATACCACCTCTTCTTTACCCATTCATCTGTCGATGGACATCTTGGCTCTTTCCACAGTTTGGCTATTGTGGACATTGCTGCTATAAACATCGGGGTGCACGTACCCCTTCAGATCCCTACTTTTATATCTTTGGGGTAATTACCCAGTAGTGCAATTGCTGGATCATAGGGTCGCTCTATTTTCAACTTTTTGAGGAACCTCCATACAGTTTTCCAGAGTGGCTGCACCAGCTTGCATTCCCACCAACAGTGTAGGAGGGTTCCCCTTTCTCTGCATCCCCGCCAACATCTGTCGTTTCCTGACTTGTTAATTTTAGCCATTCTGACTGGCCACACCCTCTTTTTCTAATGCGAGTCCTCTGTGTCAGAAACCACATTGGTGCCTTCTCCTGTGTTCCGGAGCAGGCTGCCCTAGAGACTAGCATCCTCTCTGTGCACCATGAAGATGGGAAAGATGTTAGGCTCCCTTTAGCTATAAAAGCATTTCCCTGCCTGAAAAGGGAGCTAAAAAGAATCCCTCATTGAACCAAAGTATGATGCTTTTTGTGTAGCTCTATTAAACATCCCCTAGGCAAGAGTGGCTTGACCATTTGATCACATCGTGCACAACGTTGTGTGGCGTATACTAGCATAATTGTTATTTAGACGTATGCTCAATGTACCTTTATTAAATCATGCAATGCCTTGGTCTTTATAGAGAAGCTCACAGCATCTAAATAATATTCTCTTTGCTTTTCCTGAAGATTTTGGGTATCACCCATGCTAAACTGACACCTTTTTAATGTCACTCCTCATTTTATTCCTACTGCATCTTTGATTTTTTTTTTCCCAGAGATAAAAACAAGAGGACTAAATGTAGATGAATGTTATCACAAGTTAAATTTTTGTTTTTGTAGACTTTGTTGTGTATTTATTTTGCCACACATTTACTGACTAACCCTAAGCAAGACTGTGCCTGAAAGGCCCAGAAATTATTCTTAATGTTTTTATTTTTCTCTCCCACTCCCCTATCATGCAGTGAATCATTGAATTTGATAGATTTAACTTCTAAATTAAAATGAAACTAAACCAAACTAACAAACAAACAAAAAACTTCCTCTTCTCCTTCCTTATAGACATAGTACTAAGTTCAGGCCTCTCTTATCTTCGACATAGACTTTTGAAATATTTTCCTTCTAGTCTCCTTCTTACATTATTCCCTTTTCACTTCCCACTGTTCAGTTGCTGGAATTACCTATTTACAATATAAATCTTAAGACTTTCAATGCCTTAAGATATGAATGAGCTTTTGCAGATATCACACAAGTAGAAATAGTATTGAAATCTTGCCTATCATCTTTGTTCTATTTTCATGCAGGATGGGATTTAATAAGAAAATATTCATTAAAGACATAAAGTTTATTTATATATCAAAAAGTCGTAGTATTATGGGATGTGTGGGTGGCTCAGTCAGTTAAGCGTCTGCCTTCAGCTCAGCTCATGATCCCAGGGCCCTGGAAGCGAGTCCCACATCAAACTCCTTGCTCAGCGGGGAACCTGCTTCTCCCTCTACCTGCCACTCCCCCTTGCTTGTGCTCTCCATCGCTCCCTCTGACAAATAAATAAAATCTTAAAAAAAAAAAGTCGTAGCATTATAGTCACTATGTTTATGTAGAATGTTAACCTCTGCTTTGGAACTGCCAGACTCATTAGCTTTTTAAATTTTCTCATATCTTAGCTTGAACTCACATCCATAGATATTCTGTGACCTTATTTACTCATGGCTACAGATAGTAGGTCATGGGGCATATCCTTTCCAACCTTCCATATTTATGGTTAATACAGGGGACTACAGCTTTTCCAGTGGTTCGGTAATACATACACAAACTGACATGTGGTAACCTTTTTCCCCATGTGTAAACAGGGTTTATAATGGAGGACAGGTATCAGTGAAGTAGCCTGTAAACACTGGGTGAAACTCATCAACACGCTGACATTACTTCCTAGTGAAACTATCCTTCAAATAAGAACCCTCTGACTACAACATTTGCAGAAGATACGGCTCTTTGCTAGTGAGCACACACTGCAGAGACACGTGCCGCAGAAAAGGGTACAAAGAACACCCAGCGGAGGTCACAGGACACCCCTTATCAATCATTTCATTACACCGCCCAGTAGCTCTGTGTTTAGAAAAAGAGCAGTAAATTGAAATAAAAAGTAATTCCAAGTAATTCCCATATGTCAAAACCCAGTTATTAGCTGTCTAAAGAAAATTATTCTAGCGTGTTCAGCCTCAGTACCTCCAGCATAAAATATTGTCCTCCAAGTTAAATTTTACTTGTATTTCCAAAAGAAGCTAGCTCAGGAAAGTTCCAGTTTTTGAAGTTTTACCTTGTCAGCATATTAAGGCCCTAGTTAAGCTCAGTATAAATAATCTCTCACATATTTCCATTTCTCTGGTATGCTTCCGTTTTTAGAGTTCTCCTCATTCTCGTAATTGTTTGAGATGGTGGAAAGCTCTGCTCTTCCAACATTGTTAGAACTTTCCCTTTGCCTTCAAAATCAACTTTTGATGTTAGTGTCCATGATTAAATGAAAACACAACACCACTGGCATTTCCTTTTTCCTGATCTGCATTCCCAGCCCCACTGAGGTCAGCTCCCAGTACAGCCTGTTCTTGCTATGAAAGCTACATCAAGATACAATCCTTGCTCTGTGGGAGGGTGTTAATGCAATCATCATTAACTACTACTACTCTCTTTAATCCAACAGCCTATTTATTCTTGACATCTGCTAAATAAACTAATAGCAGCAAACATGTCTAAATCTTTTCTCTGAGTTTGTATCGAAATCAGAACCCAACAATGCATAAAATTACTCATTTTCATTAAGTGCATTTCCTTATGCCTAAACCCACTGGAATCTATCTTTTCCACCTGCTTCCCATAACAAATGCCATAATAAAATCACCACGGAATCCACGGGAGTATTTATTGTACCCAACTGCATAAAATGAGATCGTTTGAACTAATCCAAAGCTATTTTCTGGCCAGTGATCATCTGATCCTTCTATAGAGATGAATTATTATGGCCGCACCCATTCATTGGGATTTCAAACCCCATCAGTCCAGGACATTCTTTTAATCAGTCCTTATTGACTGTTTTCTCTGGTTGATTTTCATGCAAGTAAAGATTTGTGCTACAAATTTGTAACCACATTTTTTTCCACGGATAATATTTCCTGAGAGGAAAAGAACACTTAGCAAATTGCCTACATTTTATTTCCCTGAAAAAAATTATCAATGCTACAGTGTGCTGATATCACCATTATTCAAGTTTCTCGTTGCGAAGGCCAATTTCTCAGAGAAGAACCCTGCCCTTCATTCTCAGCTGCCTTGGGTGGACCCATCAGAGTCAAAGTGCTGGCTCAGGCTGCAGACGCTGTGACCTGAACACTGAGCAAGAAAGCAACAAGACACTGGACCCGGACTATTCGGGGTCCTGACTGACACGGTACTATTACCATAGAACAGCAGATCCTCCCCCCGTCCCCAAGGCTACTACAGCCCGGAGATGGGAGACTCCTGCCTCTACCGCCTTTCCCTCCATACACTTCACCTCTCTGGGTTCTTTGTTCCCTGTTGGAAGTTGGAGGCTGGAGCAGAAGCTGAACTAGGTTACAGGGCCACGGAAAATGCGTGCCTGGACTTTTTGGATTCTTTATCAGAAGGGTTGAATAGAGTAGGTGTTCCTACAGTAGAGAATCGCTCCAACACAGGCATTGAGTTCAGAAGATGCTGTGCTGCCAAAATCATGTCTGCTGGGCCTTGACCTTGAAATAGTTGGTGGCCTTGGCTTCAGTGACATTATTGTTTTTTTTTTTTAAGATTTTATTTATTTATTTATTTGAGAGAGAGAATGAGATAGAGAGAGAGCATGAGAGGGTGGAGGGTCAGAGGGAGAAGCAGGCTCCCCGCTGAGCCAGGAGCCCGATGTGGGACTCGATCCCAGGACTCCAGGATCATGACCTGAGCCGAAGGCAGTCGCTTAACCAACTGAGCCACCCAGGCGCCCAGTGACATTATTGTTATTATTATTTTTTGCCATCACCCATCAAAGCTTGGTGTAGGGTGTAAATTTTGGCCCTCCGTGAGCCTATCGACTGAATCTGAACTTTCCCTTTCCCCTGTCTTGGGTTCTTGGAAGCAAGTCACACTTTATCGAGTCTAAAATTGAGGGACGTGTGTAAAGCGATGTGATTAGTCATGAAGGGGGGGGGGGTTAAAAACTGACGTTGTTGCCCACCTACGTAGTGTATAAATAGAAGCAGCCTGGGAATCAGAAGGCTCTGTCACTGGCTCCCTCATGATTGCTCCCCTTCTGTCTCCTCTCCAGGAAAACGCTGGGCTGGGCTGAGGCTGTCTCCAGGCCCCCTCCATTCTCTGACAGTCTGTGATTTTCAAGTCACAGTAATGTTGGCTATAGCAATGGGGTGCAATGTCTGGGATGATTGTGTGCTTTGTTCCCTTAATGAGGATGGAGGCAGCAGCTCAATTTGGCATAAACTGGGCTGTGTCAGCACAATGGAACTGATTGGCTGGGCCCCAAAAGCAGACCCTAGAGAGGTATTGATTCTGACAGGCAAACAATATAAGGGGGAAACGGGAGCTTTGTGGATAAGACATCTGTGTGCTTGTGATACCCTTGGTCAAGTCTTCAGTGTAACATATGATTTCATTGGTATGGACCGAAATGCTCTACGTTAAGACCATTCTTAAAGGAAGCTGGAGAATACATCTGTGCAACTGGAAATTTACACTGCAATTTTCAAATCTATTTTTATTTTTGAAAACTTCCAACAGTAGAAATGACTCTCTCTTTATACTTCTTCCTTCTGAAGCCAAATAATATGTTGGAAAATTAGTCAAAATCTAATTTTAATGTTATGTGAATACACTGGGGGCCACAAAGCATTTGACAAGTTTTACTCCCACTTGTCCCCAACACCTCTTGCCAACATTTTCTTCTGCATTTGATCCTTTGGCTCTGTTCTTTTTCATATTTTTTTCCTTTAATATGTTCCCACACTATTTTACTTTTAAAATATGCATATTTCTGTGATTCTGCCCATCACAGACTTTCCTAATACCTATGAATGAGGGGCTGAGGGGCCCAGATCCCTCGGTGTCATGGAGAATGATGGAGTTTTATTGACTCAAGCCCTTTTCATGGGTGCATTCTAGCACCAGCAATCAGTCCCTATGGCCTCACACTTAATGTGACAGTGGGTGTTCACCTGGTGCATTTCAATCTGTCTATCTTGCTCCAACCAGACTCAAGAGTGCGAATGTCAGGACCCTATATCAAGCCCTATTCCGACACTTGTCTCTTCAGTATATGTATTAGTCTGCTCAGGCTGCCATAATAAAATATCATAGACTGGGTGGCCTAAACAACAGAAATTTATGTCTCACAATTCGGGAGGCTAACAGTCCAAGATCAAGGTTCTGGCCAATTTGGTTCCTGGGGAGAGCTCTCTTCCTGACTACCTTCTCGCTCTTCCCTCACACAGCCTTTCTTGGTATGTGCACTTGGGGATGGGGGGAGGGGGAGCAGAGAACTCTCCTTCCTCTTATATTCACTTGTTAGTGAACTCCATCACGAAGTCCTACTCTCATGACCTAATCCAGCCCTACTTACCTTGCAAAGGCCCCAGCTCCAAATACCATCACACCGGGGGTTTGGACTTGCGTTTGGGGGGGGGACACAATTCAGCCCATAATAGTATAGGAAAGCACAAGAAAGCCTAAGTATAACACGGCCTATCTCTCCATTCTTCTGTCTTATAACACAACATGGAAATCACAGTACCTTCCCCTAATACATGCGTGATTGTCCCTTTATTCCTGCTCCTCCACAACTAGCAGCTTAGCAAATTCAACACCAGCCACTTCATTAGATCTAGGCAATAACTGGCCAGAGTATTTGAACCAGAGAAGAATGTATTCTATATTGCCCTCGTTTTTTGTTTTTTTGTTTTTTGTTTTTTTGATACTATAATTGTCCTTTAACCTGCTCAAAGTTCTTTTTTTCATGGTAAACTATAAATAACATAAAATTTACCATTTTAACCATTTTTAGGTATACACTTCTGTGGCATTAAGTACATTCACATTGTTGAGCAACCATCACCACCCTCCATCTTTAGATCTTTTTCATCTTCCAAAATGGAAACTCTATATCCATAAAATACCAACTCCTTATTCTTCCCTCCCCTCAACACCCTGGAAACCATCATTCCACTGTCTATGAATTTGACTACTCTAAGTACCTCATTGAAGTGGAATTTTACAATACTTATGCTTCTGTGACTGACTTGTTTCACTCAACATAATGTCTTCAAAGTTCATCCATGTTGTAGCATGTGTCCAGATTTCCTTCCTTTTTAAAGCTAAAGAATATTCTATTGTATGGCCACATTTGTTTACCTACTCAAGGACATTTGGGTTGCTTCCACCTTTTGGTTATTGTGTAGAATGCTCCTATGAACGTGGCTATCTGAAGTCCTTCTTAATAAAACAAATAGTGTGGGATTCTGACACTGCTCTAATAACTAACATAAAGTTCTTGGTGTTTGCAAAAAGGAACCGTTGTAGAGCTGTCCAAGTGGATACTTTAGATTATGTCTAATCTTTGCCCCTTTAGGGATATAGGACATAATTCTAAAACATTAACAACTTCAAAGTTCTTTCATAGCTGAATATTTTCTTTTTAAAATTTTATTCTTCTGTATACTCAGGTTAATTTCTTAAAGCAATTGAAATGTTCCAGTTTACTTTGATGCCTAAGGATTTCTAGTATAAATAAGAGTAAGGAAATTAATGTGGCCTTAAATTTAACATAAAATATAAAAATAGTTATAATGGTTTCTCAGATTAAGTTTTGGGAGATATAAAAGTTCACCTATGTTTTGTGTACTGGTGCTAAAGAGAAATACTTGAATATGCAGAATGTTAAACTCGTAACATTTTAGATCTGGTAGGAATCTTAGAGATGATCTCTTCTAAACCCTTTATTTTACAGTTGAACAAACGCAGAGAGCTTATGTGATTTTTTTTTCTTTCATTGTATTCATTCATTCATTCATTCATTTATTCATTCAATATTTGAGTGTCAACTGAGTATGATGCACTGTGCCCAATACAATAAACCATATACAAATTGCTTAGTTCTGTTCCTACCCTGAAAGAGCCTTTCTTCTAGCAAGGCAGACAATCTAGGCTTTGAAATTCAACACATATCAAGTCCCTATATGTTCAGGCAAGTGTGTTAAATACCGGAGAGGATATCAAGAGGAGGAGGAAGGCACGCTCACACTCAGTGAGCAGCAACCCAATAGTCGGATGAGACACATACACGCTGTGCTGTTTGGAGAGGGTCCAAGTGAGGCATGGGGACATGGGCAGGGTGGAGTGGGAAGGACTTTAAGAGGCGGGGATTGCATCCATCAGGGGAAAATAAGAGGGCGAGCACTTGAGGCAGGCCTCAAAGGAGGTGGACAAGGTGAAGAGGCAGACACGAGAAAATTGAGGAGGAACATGACCCAGACAGGAAGGCAGGAAAGAGCGAGGCTTTGGGGCGACTCAGGAAGGGAGGGTATGTGGAGGAGGGCTTAAGAAACAGTCGTTCTCATCGACTCTCCTCTGAGGCTCTAGAGAGCAAGAAACCTGGTTTTAACCTTAGCTAAGCCTCAGGATCCTCATTTATAAAGCACAAACTACAATGGCCCCTGCCACGTGGGGTTATTGTGAAGATCAAAGGAGATAACATACATATGTGTAGTGTTTCACAGTGCACGGAACATAGTAAAACTCCATCAATGTTAGTCATGGTAACGATTTTTGTATCGCGAAAGTCCTGTCAATGTGAGCTGAAGTAAATTGCATTAAGTATACTTAAGTCAATAGAAAATGGATAGCCATTAGAGGATTTTTGTACAAAGGAATGATATGTAAATAAATACATGGTTAAAAAATGAATCTGTCAGAGTTGTGTAGGATGGGTAAAATGAAGGAAGACGGGAGGTAGAATGTGTTAGGCGGTCATTGGAATAGCCCAGGTGACGAGAAAATAATGAGAGCCTCATTAAGCTTGATGGAGTGGCAGTAATAATCAATACATTATAGAGATGTTGAGGAAATAAAATGGCGGTGGAGGAAGGGGGGCTAGAGTGACAGATTGGGTATAATGGAAGGAAGGGAGAAAATCAAAGAGGAAACTTTAGCACCCAGGTTAGAGACTGAGAGGGGGATACTGAAAGATATGCTGGGGTTCGTGGTAATGACATTGGTTGTAAACATGTTGGATCTAAGAGACCGGCGGCAATGTCCAGTAAGTAGCCTGCAGTAGAGGTCAGTGCTAGGAACAGATTAAACAAGAGGATGCCCCAAAAGCAGGAACTGGACTTTGTAACGATGAAGTCTCTAGTGAGTTTAAAAGACTAGCAGATGGGAAACATGAAAAAGCAGATGTGACATGATTTAGAATGAGTCAGTGACGAGACATTGGAAGTGATCTTTGGGGGAAGAAGTGAAGTCGGGTGGCAGAGAGCAGGGGACGGTTTCGTTTTCTCTATGTTAACATTGATGGACATGATTATATTTTTCATGATAGGCACACACAGAGAGGGATAGATTTCGAATGTTTTCCAAAAGGGGAAACTGGCAAGGTCCCAGGGCAGGTGGAGCTGATGAAGATTAAAAGCCTAGTGGGCGAGTTTAATGTTGGAACGAAAGAGAACCACTTCTTCCTCTAAGATCAAATAGAAAAGGGAAAACGGAAGACCGGGGCACTGGGTGAAGAAGAGGGTAGCTGAAGAAGCTCACTCAGCCACAGGCTTCTTGTGAGGCTAACGACGGTGTGCGGCACGCTGAGACATGCGTCGTGTGAGAAATCTAAGCCATGTGCGGACTGTTCAGAAGACGGGTGGGTCGGTCCAGCACCTCATCTGGACTGCACTAAATCGTTTAAATTTATCGCATGCAATCTACAAACAATCACGAGAAGGTTTTCAGAGGAGAAAGCCAAGACTCCAGGGCTTAGTGACTTTCTCAGCATTGTTAGGTGGTGGAGATGACCGACCCCTTCCCCCGCTCAGGATGGCTGGATTGGAGATGGGGAGGGGGCTTCTGCTCAGGCCACACTGTGTGAAGGTAAGCCTTGAAGCATTGGCAGGATTTCGGTAGGCAGGGAACAGAATTCTAGAACACTGTGTGAGCAATTTCTGGGAGTCAGGAAAGGCAGCAAAACAGGCTCCAGAAGCGAAAAACACCATTAGTTTACTGTGGGTGCTGTAACAAATGACCACAAACTGGGTGACTTAAAGTGATAGAAATTGATTCTCTCTCAATTTGGGAGGCCGGAAGTCCAAAAACAAGGTGTCAGCAGGGCCACGGTCCTCCCGGAGGCTCTCATGGAGCATCTATTCTGCTGGGAGCACCCCTTAGCTTGTGCCTGCCTCGCTCCAGTCTCTGCCTCTGTCTTCCTGTCACCTTCTCCTCTGTATGTCTGTGTCACATCTCCCTCGGCCTCGTTCTTGTAAGGATACATGTGATTGCATTTAGGGCCCACCCAAATAATCCTGGATAATCACATCTGCAAAGACCCTTTTCCCAAATAAGGTAACATTCACAGGTTCTGGGAATGCCAACTTGGATATATCTTTGGGAGCCGGCGCCTGCCCAGTGCAAACCCTTTATGGCATATAGCAAATGCAGTGAGAATTCAGAATAAATAAATTAGGACGAGCAATATGTTAGACGCCAGAAGACAGAAACCTAGAATGGCAGGTTTCCTACAGTTTGCGCTTGTCAGAATTGTAACGAAAATGTATAAATTCAATGAGTATGTGTATACATACTGTATAATTCAGTCATGATAACTTAGTAAAACAGAAAACAAAAGGGCAACTATTTTTACCCCAACAAATTATGGATGAAGTTTTTGAGGAACAGAATTACAGACATGTAATTGGATTATTAGTTATTAAGAAGGTCAGCAACCATATCTTCTTAGTAACCCTCCGGAAAATATGAGATGATACTAATAACAATAATAAAAATAATTGAAGGGGCGCCTGGGTGGCTCAGTTGGTTAAGCGACTGCCTTCGGCTCAGGTCATGATCCTGGAGTCCCTGGATCGAGTCCCGCATCGGGCTCCCTGCTCAGCAGGGGGTCTGCTTCTCCCTCTGCCCTCTTCCCTCTCATGCTCTCTGTCTCTCATTTTCTCTCTCTCAAATAAATAAATAAAATCTTTAAAAAAAAATAATTGAAGAACATTCTCCTCTAGAGGATAACACCACTCCTCAAGCTTTGCAAAAGAAGTTATGGTTCTCCATGTGAGAATACTACCTTGTTTTACTTAAGTTAGAGTAGCCCATTTTGCTAAAATATGAAAAAATAACACATTTCAAATCACTTGCAAAAATATTTTTAACAAACCACAAAGTCCCTGGTCCGTAAACCCGCATGCGGTTTGGTATAAGTTTACAGCGTCAGACTCTCAAATAACAAAGACCATGGCCTGGGATAGACTTTAAGTTGTGATCTCCCCTTCCTGAAGCCAGATTGCGGTTCTTAATGAAGCAGTAGTTTTTCAGCCTTTCAAACAAGCAGATCTTTATACCAGTCTCAGTAGTGTGTAAAAGAGGAAAAGCATGTTTCTCCAAACACTGGACTCTTGCTTGCTCAAAGACTTCCTTAGTACACAGGGCACCTTCTCTTCGACCCAGCCCATACACGTTCTCCTCGCAGAAGGAAATGTGTTTTTTTCCTACATCCCTTCAACTGTGAGTCCATATGGAAGTGAGTACATCTACATCCTCACTCAACAACCACGCTTTATTACATGAACTCCATCCCCTCACTTCTCTGCTGCCCACTGGACGACTGTCCGGCTCAGCTAAGGCCACTCAAGGGTGTCCGCAAAGCCCACCAAGTTCCCCTGTCAAGCAGCCGGTTCTATCTTCAGACCAGCTGGAAGGCTCTTCCTCTCAGAGTTGAAATCCGTTTCTCTGTAGTTTCCAACCATTTGGTGTAAGCTAGACGATAGGAAGCACACCACGCAATACGTAACCCTCTTGGAAGCAGAGCTTGTGGAATATTTGAAGGCGGGGATAACATTCCTCGGGCAGCGCTGAGTCGGCTGCCGGCTCCAGGACCCAGATCTCCTCCCTCACCCTTTACGCCTCATCAGCCCAGGTCCTCTCCTCCTGCCGTCTCCCTTTGGGTACAGATGTTCCAAATCCCTTTCCCCGTGTGCTTCCCCACACTGCATCCCATATCTCTGATTTGGCCTGAGCAGTGGATGGGAGGGCAGAACCAGACATGCCATATTAGTAGTAGTCAAGGTCTCTCTCTCTTTTTAAAGATTTATTTATTTATTTGAGAGAGAGAGCATATGCACGAGGAGTGGCGGTGGAGGGGCAGAGGGAGAGGGAGAGGCAGACCCCCAGCTGAGCAGGGAGCCTGATGCCAGGCTCGATCCCAGGGCCCTTAAATCATGACCTGAGCTGAAGGCAGACACTTAACTGAGCCACCCAGGTGCCCACGAGTCAAGGTCTCTTAATACAGCCTGAAATACCTTAGCCTTTTTGATGCTCACCTCACATTTCTTTTCCAAAACAGTTTCTGGCAGGGGATTTAAAACTCTCTGGTTGTAGTAGTCAGGGAACAAGTCATTAATCAGCCTAATATTTCTTAGTTTATAATTGTCGATCTTGGCCCATGGACATGCTGCGTTTGCTTGTAATGCACTGTATTTGCTTATAAATATTTGTATTTACCGGGCGCCTGGGTGGCTCACTTGGTTAAGCGACTGCCTTCGGCTCAGGTCATGATCCTGGAGTCCCGGGATCGAGTCCCGCATTGGGCTCCCTGCTCGGCGGGGAGTCTGCTTCTCCCTCTGACCCTCCCCCCTCTCATGTGCTCTCTCTCATTCTCTCTCCCTCAAATAAATAAATAAAATCTTTAAAAAAAATATATTTGTATTTACCAGCTTGTCACCTGGTTGACCAAGGAGCACAGGAACTTATAAGAGAAGGAACATTTAATGCCACGAATTTCCTCAGAACGTTTACATAGGAGAAACAAGTTGGGAAGGTTGCCTTTTGGTACCTATATGTTAAAATGAACATTTTAAAATCAAGCATCATTTACCTTATGAAAACTTGTATAAATAAGACAAATTCTTTTTCTCTAAAAAGATAGCCCCGAAGAGAGTAATGGGAAATGGAGTGGGCGTGTGTGAAGCACGATTTGGCATTCATCACACTGCTTTTTGCTCTATAGAGATGCCAAGGATATTCTAGAGAAAGTTTAAACAAAGAGCCAAGTGTTCAAGTTCATTTCTACATTATTATATATTTTATTCTTTCCTAAACATTTTGAAGAGCATGATGAAAAGTCATAAAAATAACTGCTTCGTTCTTTTTTATTTGCGTTTATATATGGCCATGTAGATGCTAGGCCTAAGGAGATCTTGAAAAGTAAACTATGAAATTCTAACTTTTTTAACTGTAATTGACAATGGATCCCACAAGCTGAATGGGGTCTATGAGCACGGCAGTGATCTGGGGTAAGACTCGGCCCCTGAGCGATAGTGGGGGCCTTGAACACAACTACTCTCTGAGCTAGGTCTTCACTCTGGGCCTGGCCCTCTGTGAAATGCTTTATTCAGCAGTGTGAGCCAAGGCAACAGGTGCTCTGGCGGGGGGGGGCGGGGAGGGGGGAGGGGGGAGGGGGGGAAAGGTGTAGGGGGATGGGCTGTGTCTTATTTTGCAGGCAGGAATGTGAATAAACGAGAGTGGACTCTACCTCCCTCTCAGTTACATAGGTAACCCAATAGCATTTTACCCACCCTGACATCCCATCAGAAGGCTGCAGACAAGAACTACATACTTCCGGCTTACGCCTTAATAGCTGTAAAGAATAAGCCTTTGAACTAGATCTGATTTTCTATAAGTTCAGTTTTGCTAAATAGCACTTCCTTCTTTTCTAGCAACATCACTTGAACATTTTGATTCTTTCCTTCCTATTGGTATCATTCCCAAGATAATTCCAGGACAGGTGTGGAAAAGCTGATGCACACGTTGAGAACAGATGGTAGATTAGATATATCAATTTATTCAGTGCTAGAGCTGACTTTTTCTGTAGGGAAATCAGAAGCATGACAAAACTTTATTACTAAAATTATTGTATATAAGTATATATTTATTATATATTTATTGTTTATTATTATATTTAAAATAATGTATTCGGTATATAAATATATATTTATTATATATTGCAGATACTAGCCTATATTTATATATATATAAAATATGAAATAATTTCTCCCAAGGACTGAGAAAGCATCATGTCAATAAAATAAGAGAGCTATCTAAAGAGATTCTCTATTATAGGAGCATCTTCTATTATATGAGCATTCCAGGAATACACCGGCTTCATAAAAGACTAAATGTTAGGAACGTATTGTGCGTCAATAATTATTACTGGTGAACTCAATCATGTGAGAGATTAAGGAATTAATAATTTTATACTTCCTCTTTCCTTTCCTGCTTGCTGATTTTTTGGGTATATTGTTATGATTATTTTGCCGAGACTGTAACACCTTAAATTCTGTAACCAAAATTCCCACAATAATTTAGCTTTAAGATGATATTAAGAAAAAGAATGCAGGGGCACCTGGGTGGTGCAGCCAGCTCTTGGTTTCGGCTCAGGCCTGATCGCAGGGTTGCAAGATTGAGCCCCATGTCAGGCTCTGTGCTCAGCATAGAGTGCTTGGGTTTCTCTCTCCCTCTGCCGCTCCCCTCCACTGTCTAAATAAATAAATAAGTTTTAAGGAAAAAAAAAGAGAAAAAATTTATCCTTACACCCATCCTCCCCATTGCTTTTCTATTCCTGACCTTTTTTCTGTGATTAGTAATGTATCTGGCCAGATACCACAGTCAAAAGTTGTTGGGTTTTTTTTTCAAGAAGAATTAATGTGTTCTATATTCCCTGAATTCTGAAGAGGTCTATGACTAGCTTCAATGTTCACCACTGGTAGATGACTTTCTTTTTTTCCTGTCTGGATGTCTGAAAATCCTTTTTTCATGCTTGATGTTAAGTAATTTTAAGAGAACGTATTTTGGGATCATTGTTCTGTATGCATCTCTCCTGGCACATAGTCTCTGACCCTCATTTTAGAGAATTTTCCTTGGTACAAATTTTTTAAAGAAATGTTGGGTGCTATGGGAGTTTCTTTTTTTCTGAAAAGCTATTTATTTGGATCCTCATTGTCTTGTCGCCAAACCTATTACCTTCTGTCCATGGCTTTAATCTCTTTTCCTGCGTTTTCACCATCATGATCTGTTTATTGCTGTCTCCCATGTATCGTTCCATAAAGGCCCATTATTTTGTTCCTTGATTTCCTTATCTGGAAGCTCCCCCTTTTTATGTCATAGTTTTGTGATTTGACCATCTAAAACTTCGTTTTACTGAAGTTACATTACAAAGTGCTTCTATAGTGCTAAGAATTTGAAAGGGGGTGTTGTGGTGTAACGTCATTTAAACTTTGTTTTTAAACTCAGTCCTGTGCTTACTGAATTCCTTCCTTTCTTTCCCTCTCCTTCCTCCCCTCTCATTTCTCCTCATCCTCTCATGCTCTTCCCTGTCCTCCTCCTTCTCAGAGTTATCCCTGTACAGCAACCATCCCATTTTCGTAATGCCTATGCTTACCGTCAATAGTATTTTCCAGATCTTTTATTTGCTGTCACAGAATGAGGGAAATTATCCCTACACCTGTTACCCCTTAGCAGACCTTATCTGACCAAGGTCTATTTGCCCCGAGCCTATCAGTTGAAAATTGGGTATTTTATTCCGTTTTGTTTTCTGCGGTTTGAGAGCCAGGCACGAATGCAAAGGGCCAACTGGTCCCGAGCACAATATTTGCTAGAAAAGATCCATCAGACACCTAAAGTTATCCTAGTTGTTTATGAATACCGTACTGCTAGTTTTGTGGCAGGTTTCATTGTTTTCAGTGTTTAGAGTTTCTTTTTTAAAAAATAGGTTTTCAAGACTGCCACAATAACAAAACAAGGTTCTTTCTCCCAAGACACCATTCATTACTTCGTTCTGATACATCAGTTTTGACAGAGCATTATGCTCCTCATTTTGTTTTAATAGCATTGTTTTTCTCAAGAAATCAAAGCAATTATAGAATAGTACAAAGGCATTTACAAACCATATCAAACCTCACATGCTCCCAGACCACGCAGAGTAAAACAGGAGTCAGCATGACATACGTTTGATTTGAAGATTCAAACCACGCTTAAAATTATCTACCTTAGCAATAAGTGGGGCCGCATTCACTAAAAAAACAAGATATTTCTAGCCTGGAAGGACAAGATCCGAACAATCTAGCTATAGATGGCGGTGTGTTAGAGTGAAAAGGTAGCATGCATATGGGAAAATGCACAAGAATTACAGTTAGACTGAACTGGTTTTGAGTCTGAACCCAGCCAACTCTTAGCTATTTAATCATAGGCAATTTATACCTTGCCAAGAAGCCTCAAGTCTCCAGTCTGCAAACTGGGAATGTTTCCATTTTCCTTTTGTTCATTCTCTCAGTCACACAACTGGAATACACTGAAAGTCCACTACGTGTCACAGGAGCTCTAACCATCAGGTAAAGCAGGGACCAAGACAGGTGGGGCTCACGGTGCTTCCCTTGACCGAGAAGGTGTTCCCAACAGTGTTTTACTGAAGATCTGACAAATAAGACTGTTTGGATAGTTGTGTAAGTCCTCATGAAGAAAACAAAAAGTGATTGCAGAGTCAGTGCTAAATTATCCGCTACAACTATGGACAGACACGAGCTCAGCCTGGTCGAGGGACAGAAAGACGGAGCTGCTGTAGCGTGTGGCATGAGGGGAGAGTCGTGTGAGATGATAGGAGGGAAGCAGAGGCCAGTCATGCAGGCTCAGAGAAGAAGCTGGGTTCTATTCTAGCTGAAGTGAGAAGCAATTGGGGGATGTTCACCAGGGAGCCACAGAATCAGATCTGAGCTGGAAGATTACCCTGGCTGCTAGATGGCAATGTACCGCAGAAGGGCAAGAGAGTCAGCAAGACCCCACCTAGGAAGTGATTGCCACGATCCGGGAGAGAAACCAAAATGGTTTAAGGTTTGACACTGGAGGTCATAGAAGGTAGTTACAATCAGCAAGTAGTTAGAGATCAAGTCAACAAAACCTGCTGAGGATTTGGTGGTAGGAATGAGGAAAATGTGGAGCTCATGTTTGGGTGCTCCAGGACAGAAGCCAGGCTCCCTCTGCTCATCTCCTGGGTCAGGGTGAGGGGTGTACCTATCACTGTGGCCATCGGCAGGGACTTTCTGTGTCCAAATGAGGTGAAACAGGTCCATGTAGGGATGAGATGTAGAGAGATGTGGGGATGTAGGGATGAGACAAGGTAGGGCTCCTGAATTTTTGTCCTAAGAAACTGGGGAGATGGAGGTGTCGTTTACCAAGAGGAGAAGGGGACAGGGTGGGGTGGGAAGAGCGTGGGTGTGGATCAAATGCTTTGTTTTCAGGTTTTTAAAGATTTTTATTTATTTATTTATTTGAGAGAGAGAGTGAGAGAGAGAGAGAGCACAAGAGGGGGGAGCGGGAGAGGGAGAAGCAGACTCCCTGCCAAGCAGGGAGCCCGATGCGGGACTCGATCCCGGGATTCCAGGATCATGACCTGAGCCGAAGGCAGTCGCTTAACCAACTGAGCCACCCAGGTGCCCTGTTTTCAGGTTTTTAAATAAGATTTTACATTCCCATTTCTACTTAATTGCTAAAGTAGAGAAAACTTATTTTTAAAAAATTTTTATCAAATATATACACAAATCCCTGAAATTTCTTTTTTAGCAAGAATCACTTATTTTTTCTAGGTATAAAATAATATCACCAATGAGATAGTTTGATCTTTTCTTTTTCATGCTTATGCAATTACTTTATACCTTAATCATTTATACTAAAACCTTTAAGGGTAATAAAAGTAGTAGAAAATGTTCCTATCTAGTTCTTGATTTTAACAGAAAATATCTTAATGTCGTGCCTTTTTGGACAATGTTTATTTTTGGTTTTTGGTAAAGAGTTGCCAGATTTGATTGTGTCCCTTGTATTTTTAATGAGCCATGACTGCTGAATTATGCTTTTTCAGTATATGATTATGGATTTTTTTTTCATTTTAGGATAGATAATTGCATTTCAAAATTATCAAGTTAAATGTGTGTGATGTTGATTCCTGGTTTATACTGAATATTTAGAGAACATTAAAGTATCCTACGGTTTGTAAATGTCTTTGAATTGCTGTGCAGCTGTGCTAATTTCTGAAGAAAAGCAGCTCATTAAACAAATCTTTTTTTCTGAGTATCTTGGCTCTTTTTAAAAAAAAGGGGGGAACCTTAAAGGTTGTGTGTGTGTTTTTTTTTAATCAGTCTTTAACTTTTATAGTTAATGCATTTAACAGATTCCAAATTGTAACAATAGGTTTTATCCTCTGGCTCTTATGGACGGTTATATATAGGACATTATTATGGCTGTTGTTTATTTGTGCCCTCAGGAAGCCATTTTTAAAGGAAATGTAATTATGTTTCTATCCTTCATGATCCAGAGGTTATTACAGATAATTTTATTCTTTTATTGAAGCAGATCTTTGACTTACGGCCTCATCAGCCAACTGAAATTGCATTTCAAAATTAAAAAAAAAAAAAAAATCCTAAGCTACAACCATGACCAAAAAGAATTAACCAACTAAAAAGATACCTTGTTATTTTAACTTCATTAGCACATTTTCTGATTCTGAAAGTTTGGTTTGGGGAGATACGAAGTTTGGTAACACTCCCATTTGTCCAGTACAAATTTAAGTCTATTGTTCCAGCATCCTATGTGGTTTATCATTTGTCTCAGAAGTTTGATTTTAACTGAATTGTTGTTGCTGTTAACATAACAATACATTACTATTTGCATTTCAATAATATTTGTTATAAACATTTACACTTAAATAAGATAATAGTACTTAGACCTCTACTTCATTCTTCCAGGTTCTGCCATGGTTTGGTCTATTAGTGCATAAGAAAGATAAGCAGGGAAAGAGGCTCATTTAGAATCTGAAAGCTGACCAGTGATAACCCTTGTCTCTTTTAGAAACACTTCTGGACATATTAAAACCAATGATTTCCTTTCATTTACAATAGCCAAATTATGGAAGCATTGCTGGATGAATGGCTAAAGAAGAAGAGGTGTATATACATACAAGGGAATATTAGTCAGCCATAAAAAAGAATGAAATCTTGCCATTTGCAACAACATGGATGGAGCTAGAGGGTATAATGCTAAGCAAGAAAGTTAGAGAAAGACAGATACCATATGATTTCACTCATATGTGGAATTTAAGAAACAAAACAAGTGAGCAAAGGGGAAAAAAAGGCAAATCAAAAAACAGTCTCTTTTAGTATAGAGAACAAACAGATGGTTAGCAGAGGGAAGGTGGGTGAGGGATGGGTGAAATAGGTGAAGGAGATTAAGAGTACACTTACGATGAGCACTGAGTAATATATGGTATTGCTGAATCACTATATTGTACACCTGAAACTAATGTAACATTGTATATTAACTACACTGGAATGCAAATTTTAAAAAATTTTCAATAAAAAAAAACAATGCTTTTGTTTCAAATATGGAATAAAAGTACTCAGTGATAAAACAAAATGTACCAGAGACATATGCACCTAGGGACATCTAACTCCTTCCAGCCTTGATGGGAGTATAAGTTAGTAAATCCTCTTTTGAGGGTGAGGACATTTTACCAGCAAAGATCGAAGGTTAAATGTGTGAAATATTTAAACCTTAAAATAAAAGTACGGCAATTCTTCTAGGATTCTATCCTACCTAAGCACTTCACACCCGTACCAGAAGTTGTCTGAAAAGTACAAAATACAGAGAATTGTTTGCTTACCACAGAGAAAACCTGAAAAGAACACAAATGGGTTGGGAGGTAGTTAATTAAGATACAATAATTCCATATTATGACATACTATGCAAGTTTTTTAAACAAGATAGATTTGTGTATACTGAGGTAAAACAAAAAAGTCTTGCAAGTTATATTATCAAAAGAAAAAAGGCAAGCCAAAAGATCATATAGCTACTAGGATGTCACTTATGATACACAAAGCAACAGTTTTGCTGTTGTGTATCAATGTGTATCAATATGTCTTTATATGTGGATATAATAAGCATGTAACTAAAAAAACCTGGAAGGATCCATTCAAACATGACTGTGCATGGTCTCTGCCTCTGAAGAGGGAAGGCGCATTGAGGGCAGCAGCTCAGAGGGCAATTTTCATATTTATTTTCTCTATATCTGCATTGTTGGAAATATTAACGGAGAAAATAGAGTCATGTGTCATGTGTATAATTTTTAAAACCTAAACAAAGAAAAAAGAAAAGCCATTCTCTATTTTTTTTTTAAGATTTATTTATTTATTTATTTGAGAGAGAGAGAATGAGAGAGAGAGCAAGCACATGAGAGGGGGGAGGGTCAGAGGGAGAAGCAGGCTCCCCGCCGAGCAGGGAGCCCGATGCGGGACTCGATCCCGGGACTCCGGGATCATGACCTTAATTACGTGCTTCAACTAATGTCCTTAACTTGAAGATTCACTCAGTTACAAAGTGACGTGGATTAACCAGGAGAATGTAAATGTTTCCAAAAGCTACAAAGAGGTTTTTATTTTGTTGGTGGTGGTTTTGTGTTTATGTTTTATTTTGTTCTGCTTTTACTAGAAGAGTTTTAACCTCAGAGCTGGGTAGATTATAAAACAAGTGGTTCAGTGTACTTCCTTGCAGGAGAACTTCGAGGTTACATGACCGCCTCCCCTGATTTTCTCTGAATCGCCCCTATGCTTTCATTATGAAACTTGAGTCCATTCAACCAGGTGTTCAGGAATAAAAATAAAAAGATCCAGCGCTTTAAAAAATATAAGTATTTGCACATGTGAAGCATTATGCTAAACACTATATTCTGTAACATACAAAAAAAAAAAAACAACAACAACCAAGGTAGGGCAAAGAGCGATAATAGCTATTTAACTTTGGAATCAAATTAATGGCCTTGTCCCTATTTTAGTTGCGAGGTCATTCACACAATTATAGCTAAAAACAAATAATGGAAGTTTAAAGTCAAAAAGTAACTGAAGACAATTGTTGAAATACTTAGAGATAGATATAGCAGAATTTATTTATAATTAGCTCCTTTATAAAAACTTTCTCAAAATAACAATAGAGATGAATGTGTTTAGAAAGATGGTATTAAAGAATGCCTTGGCCTTAAGGTTGCTGTTTAATTTATGCAGGTCCATAAAAATATTTTTTTTTAATTATAAGAAAGTAAAAAAAATTAAAAATCATAAATATGTGAAAGGACAAAAATGCATTTATTGGGCCCTTACTCTGTACCAGGTCCTATTCCACGTGCTGAACAAAACAGTAGATAAAAGTGATCCAAATTCCTGCCCTCAGGAAATTTATGTTCTAATGGACAGATTCTCATAATTCCACTACTTACATGGAACTAAAGTTAATAGTTTGGGGTATAGCTTTTTAACTTTTCTCTTTATATTTACCTATGTACATTCTCACAAAGTTGCAATTGTCCTATGAGTGTTTACACTTAAAATAAGGTAGCCACATTTTCCACATTATTAAATATTTCTCAACAGCATTGTTTCTGTGGCATCATTGTGTTCCAATAAGTGAACTGTAGTTTGTTCAATCAATCCCTTTTTGTTTCAGATCATTTTATTTTTTTCATCATTGTAAACAATATGATTGACATCATTGTAGACAAATCTCTGCACAGGTCTGAGACTACACCTTTGGGATAAAGTGTAAGAAGTGAAATTGCAGGATGAAGGGTTATAGGATGCTCTTCCATTACTGAAGCTAATACGCTATTTTGATATTAAAATTAATGTTTGATATAAAGTAACTATGTAAAAGGTAGAAGTTTCTATATATTATATTTAAGTAAAATAAGGGGAAAACTGCTTAATTTGTATTGGTTTAATTATTAAGAATAATATAATACAGTATGTTTTTATGTTTGTATATTAATAGTTCTCCTCAAAAGAATAGTTACATAATTTGGTTTAAGAAGTCTATTTCTTATACCTTATTTTAGGGAACAAATGATTCTAAAATCATAGTTTTAAATAATATATGGGATAAATTGTGAGCATAAAAGTGCATTAAACTCCAGTCTTTCTCTAAAGTATTTATTTTATACAAAAGCAGAGATTATGATCACTGTACTGTGATTGGCCCATTCTTGTGATCAGCACCTAGCAGCAGGAATAATCAGATATTCATTTCTCTAGGTTTCTGAATTATGACCTTAAACTTCCTTTCCTGGGTCAAGCTTTTTCAATTTCCAAGTTTAGTTGGAAATATAACTATACTGAAAAATGTAGGTAGCTTGCACTATCATATTAAAAAATTTCTTACTTGACTGGATTTATATTGGAATCAGTTGGAAATTCAGAAAGCAAGACAGTTTAGTCACAGCTGCCGCTCAGGGGAAGAAAAAATAGAAACAGGTATTTTTAAGAATATATTTCTTTGTGTCCATTTACATAAAGTCACATAATGGGAAAGACAGATATATGCTTCTAGAATCCAGTCTATCAGAGAAGATTGAAGAACACTTTAAAAATAAAGTCATTGCAACATAGTAATTGATTACTTCTATAATGGGGGAGGAGCTGAACCACTCTATAAGTCCTTCTTTGGGTGAACTGTTTGGGGAAAACACTTTTTTTTTTCTTTTTTTTTTTTAATATAATTCATTTTGTAAGAGCATTGATTTATCTATTCATTCTTTTAACCAGTATTTATTGGGTCCTCCATATGCCGGATACAATGCTCAATACTGGGCATACACTGACCAATTAAACACTGCCAAGCCTACGTACCATCAATTTACCACAAAGTCTACCAGTGATTCTTATCACAGTAACTACTGCAACTGGAGATAAGCAGCGACTATAAAAGTGTGAGCAGTCAGATCAGCCACAGTGCTCCTGAAAAGAAGCAACGGTTAGGTAGAAAGAAATCCCTCCCTTCCCAGTACTTCCCAGCATGAGAGTAAGGCTTTTGGTACCCACTTCCGTGGAACAAGGTAGAAGTGCAGGAGAAAGTCAGAGAAGTTCTTTTCCCCTCTCCCCATTTCCCTTCCCCATCCTTCTCCTCTCTCCCTGCTCTTCCCACCTTCTTCTCTCCTTCCCTTCCTGAAATTAATCCAAATAGAGTCTTCATTTTAGGCTCTGACTACTTAGATAAAGTTAAGTAAAAGATGAGCAATATCTTGTGGCTTTTTTCCCATATGAAGCAGCTAAATAATCTAGAACAGAAACAAAATAGTTTCCTTGAAAGCTGGTGGGGTGTTTTTATTCATCATCCTCATCATTCTGCATTGGCATCATCATTTGTCACTTACTGATATTTAGCGCATCCTAAGCACACAAATGTTTGTATATATATCTTGTGACATTCTCACAGCTTTAGGCAGCAGATAGTTATCAACCTTGTACAGATGAAGGAAAATGGAGGCCAAGTCTATTTATGTGATTTGCCCAGGGTCATGCCTCTAAGGACAGACAGAGCCCAGATGTATCTCCAATGCTATAAATGAAGCATCAGTTTCCCAAATTAACTGTATTTACTGTAGCTTACACTTCCCTGATAAGAGTTGCCTATAGAAGGAGTCATTGGGTTTCTCTTCTTTCCCTTGTATTTATCCCCAAACATGAATCAAATCAGTTCTATTAAAGAGTACCATCAGAATACACAAATGAAACAAGACACCATTTGATATATTTTAAAAACCTATTATACACTTTAGATAAAAGATTTGAAAGTAAATCCATGCTAATTTCAGCATTTCCCAAAAGAAAATCCATATGGCTTGCTCTGATGAGCAGTACAACGTGAGAGATCAATGACAACCCCAAGAGAGATCAGTCCCATCTACACATAAATCAGGTTCTGTCATCAGCCATAAAAAGCTGACATTCATCAAGGTATTCTGCACAAAGAAATGTAAAATCAGATCCAGAGAGCTGGCCCAATATCGGGGCTGTGCATCTGAGGAGAGGTGCATTTCTAAGCCAGAGTGCCTCAGGTGGAAAGAGTCGCCATCCCCAGAACCTTCACAGTGACTGCAGCCATCAACTCCAGGCCAGCCTTACAAGGGAAGAGAAGGAATCTTACTGCAGGAACTCCTGCCTACCCAGCAGTCACTGTCATAACCACCGTGCCTTATAGCAGTAAGAGCAATGAAAGAAAGAGGATTCAGAACCTCTTTCAGGAGGAAGCCACTCCCTGTGGAATTTGAACATTTCAAGTGTCCACAGTTACGCTATATTTTTCTTCTCAGTATCAATTTTAGTCTCCACTAATCATAGCATGATCAGGGCTTGATTGTTTTGTTAGGTATCTGAAATTAGAAAAGAGGAAGCTGTGTTTCTGGAGGAACGAGACATTCCTCATAGCCCTTGAATAGTTAGGTAAGTTCTCTTTTCGTTTTCATTTGCAAAATCTGTGCTATTCCGATTTGTATCATGGGATCCTAGTATTTTAGGATTGTTTCATGAGCTCGATGCTCTGTGAGCCATAAGTGCTCAGTATGGTCAGAAGGGTAGGAATATGTTGAAAAATTTTCACATAGCTTACATTTTGTTAAGGTATAAGAGAACAAAAGTCACCTTTTCAATATGCTTAGGTTTGCAAAGTGCCTGACACTGCACCCCATAGAAAGATTATATGGAAATACAAGTAAAAAAAAAAAAGATACAAAAAAAAAAGTATATGGTTACAAGGGAATGAATATAGTGTATGGTTTTGAATGAATATACAATCAAAAGCTATATGCTACCTTTTCGATAGTTGCATTAACTTTCTTTGTTTTCCCCAGCTTTATTGAGATATAACTAACATATAACATTGTGTAAGCTTAAGTTATACAACGTGTTGATTTGATACAGTTATATTTGTAAAATGGTCACCACCATAATGTTAACTAACACCTCCATCATGTCACATAAATGTCATTTCTTTTTTGTGGTTAGAACCTTTAGGATCTACTATCTTAGAAATTTTCAATTATATAACACAGTATTTTTAACTATAATCATCATGCTGTACATTAGATCTCAAGAACTTATTCATCTTGTGCTTCTCTTTTCTCCACATCCTCCCCAACACTTGTTATCTCTTGTATTTTTGATGATAGCCGTTCTAACAGGTATGAGGTGATATACCACAGTTTTTATTTGTTACATAAACTTTCTATTTGGGAAATTATTTCTTTTGAGTCCCTACATGTACTCGAGGGTTTAGTAATCACCACTGTGCATATGGAAAGAAGTTAAAAAAGGAGAGAATGACCAATGCCACTTAACCTTGCTTCCTCGAACCCTAACACAGTGATGGATTCTTAACAGACGCCCAGAAAGTTTAAATGAACGAATAAGGTTTCTTTCCTTGATGTTCATGGAAATATTTAGAAAAACAAATCCTTGGGGTGCCTGGGTGGCTCAGTCGTTAAGCGTCTGGCTTCAGCTCAGGTCATGATCCCGGGATCCTGGGATCAAGCCCTGCATTGGGCTCCCTGCTCCGCGGGAAGCCTGCTTCTCCCTCTCCCACTCCCCCTGCTTGTGTTCCCTCTCTCGCTGTGTCTCTCTCTGTCAAATAAATAAAATCTTTAAAAAAAAAAAAAGAAAAGAAAAACAAATCCTTGATTAACACTGCATCTATAAGTGGGACAACAGTGTACCCCTTCCAACCACTAACATCACCTCACCAAAGTGGATTCTTAAAACTTTCCAAAAAAGTCCTGGTCCCAGGATTTGCCTGGCAAGAGTCATTCTCCAAAACCTTCTGAGAGGTGGTAATAATTCATTGCAGAAGGCACCTGAGAAAGCAAAGCAGGGACCCTGTATGGTTCTCCCCGAGTTATCAGTGCAGCATCTGTCCCACTAAGCTGACCTCAGAAACGTGCCGGCGGTTTGGTCTCATTGAGGCACAGCTGTTGTGATCAAAGTTCCCATGGGATCAGAGACAAACAGTTTGAAACGTAACACTCAAAGAGGGGTTGTGACTTCCAATTATTTTGGATGAATCTCCTTTGTTGGGATAAAGAGTTGGGAAGCCTATGGTGGGTCATAAGAAGAAGAGAGGCAGGGCTCTGTGAGCGAAGGGTTTTCTATGAGAGGCTGGGGCAGGCAAGGCTAGGCTGTATGCGGGTATCTCTCACCTCCTCAAGCCTGCACAGAGCTTGCAATTCCCCTAAGCAGGGAATCCAACTTTTTCCTGATATCCCTTTGCCTTAGATCTCTAACTATGAGCGCACTCTATAATGACAGTTGGATTTGCCTCACTTAAAAGGCAGAGAAAGGCAGAAGTTTAGAGCATACAATGGCCCAACCAGTTTGAAAATGTACTGTTTTAATTGTGGAACTTATTGTAGTGGCCAGTGGTTGTAATTATTTCATATCTAATGTACAGTACAGTTGATTGAAAGTCTTACTCTCTAAGGAAGATTTTTCAACTTTTTATTCCCCAGAGGCTTATCAACATAAAGAGATTAATGGGTTTTATGTTTTATGGTTATCTTTTATTTGAAGAAAATGTTAATAAAGTAACTGACACATTTAAATGATTCCTCAAAGAAACCCATTCTCCCAGAACTAGAAAAAGAATCTCTTTCATTTTGCAGGTGGGAAATTTGCTAAATGTGCAGAGTCCAAAGCAGAAATGAGGCTCAGTTTTCAAGTTCATGGATCTGCCTAGTGACTACGGCAGTCATTCCAACTCGCCTACCCAATATCCAATCTCCTTTCCTGCTAAGAGCACCCAGGCTGCATTTAAGTGACAACAAGTAAAAACTACATTTCCCAGCATCCATTGTAGCCAGCTTGGGTCAGTGAAGAACGAGCAGCACTCAACAGCATGGGCTTTCAAGAAATGTTAGCATGTGCCTTCTTGTCCTTCCTGCTTTCTCCCTTTTTTCTGCCTGAAATATGAATGTGAGAGCTGGGACTGCAGTAGCCATCCTGTCTGAGCCAAAAATGTGGCCATATACTAAGGATGGCAAAGCAAAAAGCTAGGCAGAGCCTGGAATAGAATAATACAGTGGATCTTCCTAGAAGCCTCGATTTGCCTACTTACTCTTCTGATAAAATTAAAATAAAATATTCTGTTTATTTATTTTGTTTAAGCTGCAGTTATTTGGGCTTCTCCTATCACTTGAACGAATATTCCAACTGAAAGAGTGTCCCAGTGTAGTTCTTCAGTAAATCAGAAAGATCAGAAAAACATTTTCTATCCATGATCTATATAGCTCTGTTCTTAGAGTTTGCTGTTTGGAATAGAAAACTGTTTGCCTGGTATAGCCCCTGGCTCTTTGATGAGGTCCTCATCCTCCCCCTGTATGTTCTTCTATTTTGTTTCACCCATTCACAACCAAAAGCAAATTCTTTTCCAATTTGGAAAAGCATCCACAACTTTGTTGTGATTGTATATTTATTTTATGTTCCATAAAATCAGGGTTGTTTCTCCTCTAGATTCAACCCCAGAGGATTTTGTCTTTATCACTTTGTACTTATTGCAAAACATTATGACCTATCTTGAATGAATATCAGAGTTATATCTCACAAATTGCCCAACCACTGCCCAAAACAAGGGATTTTCTGCATTGGTTCAGAAGCTATACTGTTTGGTAGTTATCTGACACAGTGTGACATCCTTCTGGTTATGGAGACCATTTCCCTGCCACTGAATTTTGCCACATACCTTTAGCTTTTCTCTCACCCACTAAGAAGGCTTTATCGAAAGGGGTCAACATAAAAAAAAAAAATTACAACAGGTAACAGTTAAAAAAAGACAGCACTTAGCTAAGATCTTAAATAGTGGTAAGGTAATTTATTGAAATAACAATGTGGATGTGTTCTCTCTGTTTCTCCCTTTATGCCTCTCTCCCCAACATGAGTCTCCTTTTCTAAAGATTTTAGGGTTTAGACCTATAGAAAGTAGAAGTGTCCTACTCCTACCCTACTACTCAACTCTTCTCCGTTCCTCTGACTTCCTAGTAAACGTTAGAGGCATTTCCCGTCTATCATAGCAGCTTAAATGAATTGAGATTAGGCAAGGGAGAAAGGATTTGGCTTTGGAAGGCCTCCAAGAGAGAGGTTTCCTAACAGATGAGGTAGAGGGGGTGAAATTGTCCCATGAGTAGTCTGTGGAGTTAGTGGGTGGGACCTCAGAGTTGGACCTAGAGAAGATGCCCTGAAGGCACAGACAGCCCAGCTTCACCAGGGACCTCAGAGCCAAGTGTGGCAACAAGCAGTAAAGTCCCCAGAGCTGAAGATGATAGGGAGAGGTTAGGTAATGGATAGAATCTGTACTCATGACTGGAGTTTCTTCTCAATACCTCTGAATCTAAGAAGATACCAGAACTGTGCATGACAGGGATGGGGATCAAGAAAAAGAACCTCTGGGGGCGTCTGGGTGGCTCAGTTGGTTAAGCAACTGCCTTCAGCTCAGGTCATGATTCTGGAGTCCAGAGATCGAGTCCCGCATCGGGCTCCCTGCTCAGCGGGGGGTCTGCTTCTCCCTCTGACCCCTTCTCCTCTCATGCTGTCTCCCATTCTCTCTCTCAGATAAATAAAATAAAATCTTAAAAAAAAAAAAAAGAAAAAGAACCTCTGATAATGACTAAGTTTTCAGTTCCCGACCGTCCAACAGCCAAATTCAAATTGAAGTTGACTTAAAGGAGAAATGTGATCGTTCCTCTCCACCTGACTTCTTCTCCAAGATTCTCGCCTATAACATCATTTCTAGGGGAAAGGAAAGATCTACAGACAGAAATCTTACAATCTCACAATCGTGATGCAAAGTTTCCTGTGATCCTGGCACCTTTTGAGCTCTATTTGTGCCTGTGTATCTTATCAGTTGAACAGGGATTGTTGTGACATCATTCAGAGTCTGGATTAGTTAACAAAAATTAGTTAACCCTTCACTGATAGAAAGTACTATTTTGATCTTTAAAAGAAGCGTCAGTATTTTAGTATCTACTGCATTACACTTGAATGACACCTCTTCTCCTTAGAGCACTGCTGGTATTATTGTCTCAGACCTCAGAGCCCCTGCCTTCATTCTGGCAATTCTGAAATTCTGAAACTGAAATAAACAATCCAGATTAAGAAATGTACATTTATCAAAGCTGCCAACGCAGACTATAGCAGCACTGCTGATAAAATAAATCCCGAGGGAGCAGGAACCTTGTCTTTTACTGAGGTTTCTAGCCAACTGTCAAGATGGGAAACAAACATATTTGTCCTAAAATATAATTTGCATACAGATCAGAATTAAGAAACTTGAGATGAAGGAAAAAGGGAAAATGAAAAAAAAAAAAAAGATAAGCTGACTCTGTCCCACCTACAAATAATTTTTTTAAAATGACTTGAACTAGGGCGCCTGGGTGGCTCAGTTGGTTGAGCGACTGCCTTCGGCTCAGGTCGTGATCCTGGGGTCCCGGGATCGAGTCCCGCATCGGGCTCCCTGCTCTGCGGGGAGTCTGCTTCTCCCTCTGACCCTCCTCCCTCTCCTGCTCTCTATCTCTCATTCTCTCTCTCTCAAATAAATAAATAAAATCTTTTAAAAAATGATTAAAAAAAAAAAGAGGGGCACCTGGGTGGCTCAGTTGGTTAAGCAACTGCCTTCGGCTCAGGTCATGATCCTGGAGTCCCAGGATCGAGTCCCGCATCGGGCTCCCTGCTCGGCAGGGAGTCTGCTTCTCCCTCTGACCTTCCTCCCTCTCGTGCTCTCTGTCTCTCATTTTCTCTCTCTCTTAAATAAATAAATAAAATCTTTAAAAAAAAAATGACTTGAACTAGGGGCGCCTGGGTGGCTCAGTCGATTGAGCGGCTGACTCTTGATTTCTGCTCAGGTCATGATGTCAGGGTCCCAGGATCGAGCCCCAGGTTGGGTTCCACACTCAGTGGGCAGTCTGCTTGAGGATTCTCTCTCTCTCCCTCTGCCTCTGCCCCATCCCCAGCTCCCTCTCTCTCTCTCAAATATATAAACCTTCAAAGATAATAATAATAATAATATATAAATACATAAAAATGACTTGAACTAAATGCATTAAAACAGAGCAACCTTCAATTTATGTAAAGCAAGCTGACTGAATTTGTTATTACCTCCACTATGGATGATGGGACAAAGAGTAGGAGGAAGAAAGTCATGCCCTTGAATCAGGTTCACAGCCCTTATAGAACTGAATGTGTTTTGAAGGCAGTAGATGTGTATGAGAGTATATCTGGAACCAAGGAGGGTGATTCTCTTTAACTCAAAATCATTTCCAGCATACGATATTTTATTTTGAGTGTTGTTACTAATAATTGGATTAACTGAATAGAAATGAAATTTGATTTGGAACAAGCACTCCTTTTTGGCTTCCTGGTAAACACTGCACTTGGTTTGTTTGCTGCGAGGCTGGGAACATTGGCTTATTCCGTCTCAAGGCTGGTACTCACCCAACACCAACCTCTCCCAGCCACTGGCTGGGAATACTTATCACTATCTTACAATCCCGACTGGCTGTGGACAGGGATATTTTAACTACAGAAACCAACATAGGGATTCAAAAACATAAAAACCCTCTCAAAGATGACTACATTTTTGAGGCCTTCTGGAATTTCCCTTGGCAACTTGTACGAATCATGACCTGCAAGTTCCTGGGCGAGAGTTCAAGAAGACACGTGGCAAAAAGCCTGGTTAAATCGTGTCATCTGAAACTGGTTTGTGAACAGTTTGTCCTTCAGAGCCAAACCTGTTTCATCACTAAAATAAAAATCTCAGCACTGTGTGTAAGATAAACTAAAAGATGGTGTTTATCAGGAAAGAGATAGAATGTTTGCACTGGGGTATCTAATAAAAATTGGGAGAATTTAAAGTGGTGCTATGACCCAGCAATTGCACTCCTGGGTATTTACCCCAAAGACACAGATGTAGTGAAAAGAAGGGCCATACGCACCCCAATGTTCATAGCAGCAATGTCCACAATAGCCAAACTGTGGAAAGAGCCGAGATGCCCTTCAACAGATGAATGGATAAAGAAGATGTGGTCCATATATACAATGGAATATTACTCAGCCATCAGAAAGGATGAATACCCAACTTGTGCATCAACATGGATGGGACTGGAGGAGATTATGCTAAGTGAAAGAAGTCAAGCAGAGAAAGTCAATTATCATATGGTTTCACTTATTTGTGGAACATAAGGAATAGCATGGAGGACATTAGGAGAAGGAAGGGGAAAAATGAAGGGGGGGGGGGAATCGGAGGGAGAGATGAACCATGAGAGACTATGGACTCTGAGAAACAAACAGGGTTTTGTTGGGGGATGGGTTAGCCCAGTGATGGGTATTAAGGAGGGCACGTACTGCATGGAGCACTGGGTGTTATACGAAAACAATGAATCATGGAACACTACATCAAAAACTAATGATGTAATGTATGGTGATTGACATAACATAATAAAATAAAATTTAAAAAAAAGAGAAGAAAAAAGACTAATGATGTATGGTGACTAACATAACATAATAAAATAAAATTTAAAAAATAAATAAAGTGGTGCTATGGCTTGACTTGAGACCAGAACCAGGGGTTATGGTAGAGAGGACTAGAGACAAACATGAAGGGTTTGAAGTGGAAGGAAACACCTAGAAGCTAAGGTAGAAGAATGCTGAAAATATCCTTAGTGGGTGAATAATTCCTTTAGTAAGGATGCTCTTGGAAATAGTGTTGTAAAATTTTCAATGTTCCCACTTCAGAACATAACACCCCTCAAAGCCCATATATATATATATATCTCCTCACAATTTTATTTTTTTACTGGGGTCAGAAATAGTCTGGAGACAGAAATAGTCTGATTTTAGGTCAGAGGTTTATAGATGACACTTCAGCAAAGAGGACTATGTCCAACAGTTAAGCTAATTAATGGGTCTTGGTAAGGGTGGGAATGCCAGGGACACAGGGTGGAAGGATAGACCACAGGGAAGAAACAGGAGAAGGAGTGAAGTCACATGGGGCTATTGCCCTTTGTCGCTGTGGACTGGCCACTATATGCTATTGTTACCGTGTCTCTAATGTTGCAGTCACTTGAGTTGATGATTAAACTTATGTGAATTACTCTCTTTTAGTATTAAAGGGAACTCTAGGGGCGCCTGGGTGGCTCAGTCGTTCAGCGTCTGCCTTCCGCTCAGGTCATGGTCCCGGGGTCCTGGGATCGAGCCCCGCATCGGGCTCCCTGCTCCGCGGGCAGACTGCTTCTCCCTCTCCCACTCCCCCTGCTTGTGTTCCTTCTCTAGCTGTCTCTCTCTCTCTGTCAAATAAATAAATAAAATCTTAAAAAAAAAAAAAGGGAACTCCAAGTTATTCCATTTTGGCAGCCACATCAAAGACAGGAAAACACAGAACAGAAAGATGCCCAAGGTAATGTCTCAGCTAAGCATTCATCTGGAGTGATAGGAAAGTTGCAAAAATATGGGCTGGGCAAGGGCAACGTGCAGATTTATCCTAAAGCAACCACTTTAACGTCTCCTGTTGCCTGCCAACTTCTATTAATCTTTACCTCCTATTCTTGCTACATACAACCTACTTTCGACGGGATATTTTATTTGCCCCCATCAAGTTACTTTCTTTTGGTAAATTGTTAAATAATTCTTTGCCTGCCCCCTCTTTCCAAATTCTTAGAACTTAATTTGACTAAACAAATCTAGTAATAAGGTGATGACTGTAAATCTCCAAATGTGATAAAAATCTAAATATCAATTGGGATATTTCTAGCCCAATTTTTGTGCTTTGTGGAAGAGTTTGCAAATCCACATGGAAAAAGTCTTACCGTATAAGTCATAAACAGAGCATCATGAAATAAACATAACATAAAACAGTCCATTGCTGAGATACCACTTCTATTTGGGCTTTTGATATCTTTCTTTGAATCTAATGCTTTCTTGTGGGGAAAATTCAATGTGATATTTTTTGCCTCAAAGGTATTTTGTTGGTTGGATGAGGGTTTTTTTCCTTGCAACATGTTTTCACCCTTCTGGCTTTTTATAGTATTATGAGAACAATGACCTCATTCTCTCCAGTTGATAATAATGGCATACTTTTTATAACTTGAAAAGGCATCTGCTTATTGATATGGGAGTTAAAATTAACTATAACGTAAGAGTTAGCCATTGCATGCCTCGCCTTATCTTGTGGAGCAAAATAAATAGGATGGAAAACACGTGGAGCTTGCGTTTGTTTAAGTCTTTGTAAATGATAATCTGTGTGCTGGTAGAGAGACATTTATCTTCTCTTTATGCTTTATTTCACAGCTGAAAAATTAAACAAAGAACCCAGTATTGTTGAAAATATCCCTTTCTAAATAAGACGAAAATGGGGAGAAAATAAAAATCCTATAATGAAGAGGTCACATTTAATTCATGATCATAGCATTTGACAAGTTAACAAGAATGTGAACACCGATAAGCTGATCCTTCTCTGCAGGTGACACATCCACCTGGGTGTGTACCCTATCACATTTTCTGTAGGACTCTATTCAACTTAGAAATCACAAGAATACCATTAAAACTGATTAGAGTTTCAATCCTAAGCAAGAAGAAGGATGATAAATGAATTTAAGGATCCTGGTGAGATAAGAAAGCTGAAAACTGAATATTGTACTACTTTATGCAACGGCACTAGTATTTCTGAACTAATTTATGAAATCACTTAATCCCCAATGGATGAGAAAGCAGTACATTTAACATGGGGTCTTTGGTTTATGAGTAGTCAAAGCTGCTAGGATGGTGGGTTGCAAACGGTGATTAAATTCCAGACTGAAATGAGGATAAGACTCTGCACAGTATTGTAATTGTCTGTTCACTTATCTGTCTTCCTCAATGAATTAAAATATCCTCATAGGACTGTGTATTATTTTTAACTCCTCAGTATTCAGCCCATTGCCTGGCACACATAGGCACATGATAAAGGCTTATTGTTATTCAGACTGTACAGATTGCTGAAAGAAGGCAGATCCTACAAGTCTTAACCTAGCCTGGTGTCCTTTGTAAATTTTTTAATACCATGCTTATCCTGTCGTAAAAATGCAAATACCATGTGGAGGGATTATGCGTTTAGTCTAATCGGCATTGAACACATTAGGATAACAGATCATTTAAGCTATTTGAAAGCTTTGCACCACTCTCTCCTTGTCCCATTTCGCCACTGGCCTGGGGTACAGGGCACTGGCACTGAGAGGGTTTACAGAGGTTGGCACTAGACCATTGAGCCGGGTGAGCTGCAAGAGTCCACAGGGTTCTAAAAGGGTAGGTGGGGACCAAAGATGAACTTTACCAGCTTCCCCGTTGTAATTATGTCCAGACCTCATCACTTATCCAGAAGGTGGCAGGTGTATGTAAGAAGGGAAGCCACCCCCTAACTACAAGGGGGACCAGGGAATGAGGACAGAGGAAGAAGAGACGGAGTCTCTTCTCCCAAGCCTCACCTCAGAGCCAAAACAATCCCATAACATGGAACATTCATTCAGGAAATATGTTTTCTTGCACACTATGTGTGAGTACTGTCTGGGCCTTGCTCAGTGTTTTAAAAAATGAATCGCATCAGCTGCTACCTTAAGTGTGCAAAAGAACTCAGTAAGCGAGGCAAGAGCTCCACACAAACAGTCCCGCAGCAAGGCCAGCAGTGAGGTGGGCCACATGTGGGATCTCGGTGAACTTTCTGTTGAATAGAAGAAGACCCCTTAGAAAGCTCTCCCACTATGATGGTGAGCCCAGCATCTGGTGGCCTTCTAGGTCTCTTCGCGGTAGCCCCAGAAAAGCAGTGTTACTCAAAGTCAAATTTATCATGTCACTCTCCTGCCTAAAACCTCTCAGCGGCCATTCTTCATTGCTTCTCAGATAAATTGAACTCTGTACCATGGTCTAGAGGGCTGGAGGCTCTGCATAACCTGGCCTCTTCAGGCCGAATCTATAGTCACTGCCCACTTCTATCGTGTTGTAGATGCACTTAATTCCTCTCCGTGCTACTCTCCCTCTCTCTTTCTGTCTCTTCTTCTCCTGTCTCTCTGTCTCTCTGTCTCTGTGTGTGTCTCTCTGTCTCCCTCTGTCTCTGTCTGTCTCTGTCTCTTTCTCTCTCTCTCTCTCTCTCACACACACACACAGTTTTCTATTCCATTTGTATAGTATACCTGAAAATTATGTTCCTCTCTATACTCTCTACCTAATTAATCCTTGTGATTTCATTTTCTCCGCTCTGCCACCACCACCCTGCTCAATCCATCCACTGTCATCTCTCATCTGGACCTATTGCTATCATTGCCTGTTTCCAATAGCTTCCCTATTATCAAGAATCTACACAGCAGGCAGAGTGTCCTTTATAAAATATAAATCAGATCTCTTTTCACTTATTTAATTAAAATCCTGCCATAATCAAACCCAGATTCCTCTCCGTGACATCTAAGGCATGGCATTAGCTGCCTTCTCTCTATTTCTCCAGCCTCGTTACCTGAATCACTGTTTTCCTCCAACTCTGCTCTGCCACACTAGCCTTCTCTTGGTTTCTCAAGGACTCTGAACCGCTCTCTGATCTCAAGGACCCAGACACATTCCATCTGCCCAGAACATTTTCCTCCCAGATGTCCTCAGGGCTTTTTTAGTCACTGAGGTCTCAGCATAAAGGTCAACTCCTTAGAGAGGATTTTTCTAACCAGCCAAACCCAAGTACTGAAGTAGTCTTCCAGTTATGGTCTTATCACATGGCACTCTTTATTATCTTCATGATACTCGTCACTATCTGAAATTGACTATAGATTTGCATACTTGTTTGTTTACTTCTCTCTCTTCCCCTGCACTGGAATGCAAGCTCCCCAAGATAAGGAGCTATGGCAGCCTTGTTTATCCAGTGAGTATGATGGGGCTGGTGATTTATAGAGACTCAACAACTGTTCCCTGAATTAATAAATGGATCTTTCTCTTGCTCTTCTCAGTCTTCATTTGCTCATTTTTTGTGTGTGTAATTCTATTTCATATCACATTCACAGTAGAAAGTTTCCCAGAACATACAGGTGCTTACAGAATTCCCTTTTATTTATGGACCACCTTCAAGCAACCACCAAAGTTAAATAGAAAAAAAAAAGTTAATAAATAATGGAAGAATCTTTAGCATATGGTTAAAATTGTAAAAACTCAGTATCATTTTTACCTACCATTCATCTCTCTAAATGACTCATAGTATTTGTGTCTTTACCTGTTCATTATTTCCAAGCATCTGTTCTTGGAAATACTAGGCTCCAGCACCTTAGGTTTTGTTCATTATCCATACTCCTTGCTTCAAGTTCTTCTCCTCTCTGCTACAGCTTTCCATTTATTCCCCATCTTTTAATGGTCACCTATTATGCACCAGGCACCAGGAATGCAAAGATGACTCCAAAATGGTCCCTGGCTTCAGGAAGCTTACAGTCTCCTAGAGAGGACTGATACGTAAACCAGCCAGAGTAAAACATATTAAAGGGTCTAGAATACAGGTATGTGCAGGAAATAGCAGTGCCCAAACAAGAGGAGGTGGCTGATTTTCCATGGTTTGTGGCGTGGCAGGGGTGGGGTGGGGAGAGGAGAGGCTCAGGAAATGCTTTGCAGGGGTGTAACAGAGTTGTGCTGCAGAGGAGAAACAGGCATTCCTAGCAAGAAAACAAGATCAAGAATACTCCAGCACCTGGGAAGTGTAGAACATGAAGGGAGCGGATTAAGAAGTGAGAAGAGAGAAGCAAGCATGGAGCAGAGCCATTAGAGAATGAGGTGGGCTTTGCTGAAATATCTGAGTCTTACCCCATGGCAGAAACAACCATGAAGGTGTTTATTTTCCACCCTAAGGAACCCTAAGAAAGCCACCGTCCATTTACAGAATGACTTTAATTTCTTCAGTCTTTTGACTGAAGTAAGTCCTATTAAGTCTAATACTATATTTTTTAAAGATTTGATAGAAACCTCCTGAAGACAATAAAGTCAACCAAGGGTGGTGGTTGTGATTATTCTTTGGTTTGCAATTTCCTGCAATTTTTCTCCTGTCATTGTTTTTCACTATTCTTCTGGGTTCACCAAAGCTAATCCCAATAATGACAAAATGTTAAAGGTTTTATAGGAGCTAACCAATAATTAGTACTTCCAAGGCATTATTAGAGACTGTTTTAAATATCTAGAGTCCTCTTGATGTTCTTGGCCTCTTTTGTTTTTGTTGTAAGAAACAGATAAAGTCATCACAAGGAAAGAAAATGAAAAGTTGTCACATTTTTTATTATACCTTTTGGATCTCCTCCAGTTCTTAGAGAAAATTTACAAAGCTAATTAATTCTTTAGGTAAATATTTGGTCAGGGCCCCCTGGATGGCTCGGTCGGTTGAGTGGCTGACTCTTGGTTTCCGCTCAGGTCATGATCTCGGGTGACCTGGGATCAAACTCCATGTCAGGCTCTGTGCTCAGTGGGGAGTCTGCTTGAGGATTCTCTCTCTCTCCCTTTCCCTCTGCCCCCTCCCCAACTCCCATGCACACACGCACTTGCTTTTTCTCTCTCTCTAAAATAAATAAATCTTTTTAAAAAATGTGTTCAGATTTCTGTTTAAAGTAGATTTTGATGTTATTACATGGTGGGTTATGTGGGCTTCTTTAAAATATTTTCTGTCTCTCCCTTATGGCATGCTTTGAAACACTGACTTGCCTAAGAGACTGGTCACAGTGTTTGCAGTAACCTCAGCAAAAAGGCAATTTATGGATCTGGTGGAAAGGAAATGTGTCAAATGGCAATCTACAATAGCCAACAAATACAAAGTGCCTGATTTTACCATAGCATTTTCATTTCTGCCACATAAGGGAGAATTGGGGGTGGGGGTGGGGGGAGACCAGGAAATATAAAAATAGGCAGTAAAAAAAAAAAGAAGTATTTTAATCTATGATGCTAGGGGAAAAAAAGTGGCTAGAGGGGCTTTGACACTAGTAAAATTCCTGAGATTTACAAACGACAAGGGTTTTGGCCATAGGTAAGATAGTGGAGTGATTAAAAGGGAAGCTTGGGAGGAAGAGAGAAATAACTTGTAGTATGTGTCTTCTACAAGCCTGGCAGCCACCTAGGCATATTAATTCATAATCCTATCTATTACTGGCCACAGTTGTGAATCATAGTCAGATGGTATTATTGGGATTTTTATCTAGGAGGAAGCTAAAACTCGGTGGTCACACAGCTAAGTGGATATGGGATTAGAATCCTGCCTGGTCCTGAAGCCCACAATCTTTCTCCTTCATAAATAACACTGCTTCTCATTCTATGCTAGGAACGTTCTGGTTAAGAGGCATGGTTTAAATTGGACTTTGGACTAAAAGAGTAACAGAAAGGAATGTAAGAAATACGTTGACAGGTATCCTAGTGTTTGTTTGCATCTTATACTTTTTAATAAACAGCTAAATCTGAGTGGAAGTGCAGTATTGTAATCTACAGTGTAGATTTATATTTGATTTAGGTTGGTTGAGTGCCGACTCTATGCTGAAAATCTCAAAGGCACAGTTTTCATTAAAACAGTGATTCGTTCCATAAACCCCACAACCAAGGCAGTGCCTTATCGTCTTTTGACAGCCAGCCATGGTTTACTTCAAGGGACTAAACGAAAATGGCATCTTAATGCTGAACTCGTACCTCCGATGTCAATTAGGGCAGCAAACCGTGCCACTTCAGCAGGTGAGACTGTGGGGGTGAAGGAGCGCTTCTCCGGGCAGTGAGAGCTGTGGGGGGGCGGGGCGGGGTTTACTGTGAGTACCCACAGCTCCTCAGACTTCCAGGGCAGACTCTCATTCCTGTTCTGCTTTGATTCCTGATGATTTTTCAGTGTTTATGTTTTCCAAAGAAAAGCAGACCTCTCTGGGTGTTCTTCCAGAAAGTGCTTTCCCAAATGGTTTGCTTTTTAGGAGGAAAGTTGTTACCAGATCAATGTGCTTAAGGAAATGAAAAGCCCTTGATTAGCAGCCAAGAAGCCTCCTAATGAAATGACATTTCCCTTCAGGGATTTCAAGTGCTGAATAAAATCTAGTGCTCTCCGTGTAGAGTGCTTATGTTTGTTTTGTGCTCTTCTGAGGTACACTTCATAAACATGGATACAAACAAAAAGCTGGCCCTCCAAAGAGATGAATGTGCATGTCCACATTAAGTATTGAAGCAAAAGCTTTATGGGCCTCCCACACCTGGGTTGAGTAGCTGAAGGAAGAGTACCATATGCACATCCCTGAATGAACTCCCCAGAAGAATTAGGCCCCCAGAGAGGGAACGCTGTACTTGTTGGTCTGAAAACAGCATTATCTTCTAAAATCCTGGAGAAAATGTAGGACTTTATTGTGAGGTTAATTCTTGGTGAAACAGATAATCTCTGATGATTTTTGCAGAGGTGACAAACTGTTAGACTACGGTCTTTATTATGTCAGCATTTAAATGTGTATTGCAAAGATATAAAGAGATTATAGTCTTTATGGTGTATTCATATAAATGTGTGCACAGAAAAGACTAAAATTTTAAGTATGAGAAATCCACTAGGACTACAGAGTTTGAAACTAGTAGGAAATATTCTAACGTTATGGGAGAGTTTCATGGCACCAAGGGCAAATGTAAATGACAACAGCAATGCCTAGCTTGAGAGAGCTGCCATTTCCTAAAACAGCTGTAGACAGGGGTTCAGGCTCACAGTGGTATGAGCTGCTTTGCCATTGTCACAATATGCGAGGGGTGGGGGCACAGACACCACCCCACCCAAAAAGGATGAGGCAAAGAAAATTCAGTATGTCCACCTCAGTGACCTTATAGAATTAAAGAAATTGCAAATTAAAATTTTACAGCTAAACTCCAAAACAAAAAATTATTGCCATTATTATTTTTCATATTCCCTATAAATTTGTCCCTACCTAGAATATCCTCACACCCTTGATGACCTTCACCTTCAAAACTCAGCTCAGGTTTCTACTCTCTGTGAGCAGCTTTCCTTACCTCTTCCCCTCCTAACTTCCTGACATCTAATTGTTCATATTTGAAAAAAGCACTTGTCATACTCTTTAGTATAATTACCTATTTAAAGATTGTGAAGGATAATATATTTAGTATCTTATTTCAGAGACTATTTTTTTTAAACTCTTATGTAAAAATGGACATCAGTAGTACAGATGGTTGACTCCTATAAAAACCTAAGAATAACGTCTCAATAATATATCTCTATTTCTTTTTTTCACCTATTTGGTGCTTACTGAAAGGCTTACCAAAAGGCCTAGACACATGTCAATTATACCTCAATTAATAATAAGGTCAGTGAGAGCATGAGAAAAAATCCTAGACACAAACCAGGCTCCATAGTCTTGCCTTTACCTTAGAAAATACAAAAATGATTTTCCTTCCATTTCCTTCTAAGACGTTGTTCAGGGTTCCTAGGTGTCAGCCCCATCAAAAAGAAATTTTCTGGTACACTCTCCAGTTCTACTCCTTGTCTAATGGCATGATTATACTATACGCATATGCGTAAAAGAGTCTTTGAGAACTTTTACAAATATAATAATAGAGAAAGAAATTCTGACACTTGTTTTATATCTCACATAAGAAAATTAAGTTTGCATATTTATCCCCCAAAGTGGACAGGAGATATATCTCATTAACATATCCCTCTTATCTTTTCCTTTTACAACCACAAGAAAGAAAGATTATACATCTGCCTTAGTGTGTCACCATTTGGGCAGCTTTCCCATGCACCTCCCACTGCACACATTTGGGGTGTGGTAGGAATCCTATATGTGAACTAAAAGAAGCCAAGATCATGCCTCAAAGAGTATCAGGGTAACATTTTCTGGTTCTACATTATATACTTGGGAAAAGGATATGTATTTCATCCTGTAAGACTTTGGAAAAGTGATTTTATTTCTTTTCACTTCAATTTCTTCATCCATAAAATTAGCATTGTAGGGGTGCCTGGGTGGCTCAGTCAGTGAAGCATTGGACTCTCGATTTCGGCTCAGGTCATGATCTCAGGGTGGTGAGATCAAGGCCCATGTCAGGCTCCGCAGTGAGTGTGGAGCCTGTTTAAGATTCTCTCTCTCTCCCCTGGGCCCTCTATGCCCCTCCCCCCACCTGCACATGTCTCTCTCTTTCTCTTAAAAAAAAAATTAGCCTTATAACACCAGCTTCCCTGGATGGTTGTGATGGCTGATAAAACTCCAAGCATCTATGAAGTATCATTTCTCTCCCTGTGCTCTTCAAGTTCAGCATGATACTCAGGTGGGAAGCGAGGCCCAGGGCCACCACATATACACTTACAGAAAGGAGCTACAGCTTATGTGTACACACCACTCATTCAGTGTGCATATTTGGCAGTTTGTTTCCACCAACCTACTCCTATCACTGATCTTTAGCGTATGGTGATCTTCATGATCCCTAAGGACCCATGGCAGGGGTAAGGGGTAGGGAGCACGTACAGAACCAAGAGATCATACAGATCACAGCTTCCTGGAGTGGTGATTTGCTTGGTGGTAAATAATTTAAAGCACTGTTTTTATATTAATGCAAATAAAAAAGGAAAACCACCAGTACATTATGCGCTAGTGTGAGACTGCTTCCAGCTCTTCCCTGACACCCAGGATTTGGGTCCACTTGTCTCTACATTAAGGGTTTTGGATGGATTTGAGAAGCAGTCAGAGCAGAATACCCGAAAAAGCTGTGAGCAGAGTAATGTACCATAGAGGTTAGACTCCGATAGCCAAAAACTCAATCTGAAATGCAACTCAGATGTGGAAATCCATTTCTCTTTCCAAGACTCTTCCTGACATTCTAGAAAATCTCGTAAAACTTACAGAAATATCAAAACCAAGGTACATCCTACAAATACAGCCAGCTGACCTGAGTTTTCTAGAGTAGACCCAGATTAACATGTTTGCCCCCGTTGTCCCCACAAATATAGCTGTACTTGTTAGAGATATACTTCCATTTTTTGGCTGGATTTGAATTTGGCAACTTTGGTCCCTTTGAAAGGGACCAAAGATGAAAGATGACTACAGTCCTCAGTTAATACAGAATAGTACTCAGCTCTGCAAACATCAGTTTGGAACCAAAAAGTGATAATGAGGTCTATGGACATATGGCAATAAGCCTAAAGCACTAGTTCTTAACCTATTTTTGTTCCAACCTGCCTGAGTGACAGGACATAGTGAATGGTAACTTAGAAACCATGCCTTTATAAGAGGGCATATCAGAACATAAGGAATGGGAGCAGAATTTATAGTTCTAAAAAGTGCACAGAGGATGTTTATGGGGATTTGTTGCCTATAGCAGCATCGAGTATATGGGTTTTGCCACTATACCAAAAGCTTTGATTTATAGTACACTAAAAGGGTTTATTCACTTAGCAAACAACTATTTCCTGATATGAACAGGCTCTACATTATGTGAGGGTCTCTGTTACACACTCAAAGATTTTCTCTACATTCTTCCATGGGATGTCATTTTAAAAGAGAAAATGAGAGTAAACATGGATCATGAAGATCCCATAAGGACAACTTGTAAGCTATCATATATTTATAACTCCTTACTTATTTCTCATGGGAATGATGAGGCCTTCTCAGAAAAAATGACTACTAATTAATCTATCTTTCCTTTGTAATCATATTGCTATGTGTCTTAAAAGGAATGTGAGAACATTTAAAAAAATCAGTTTGTAAAAAAAATGATTATAAATACCAAATCATGATCTTTGTGGTAGTTTAAGGTATATTTCTTCATTTCTGGGAATATACAGGCTTTACAGGAATTTAACAATAGCCACGTTAGGGGCAAAATATGGAAGAAAAGCTGCACATCTTTTCAGCTCTGAACAGTTTTTGACAAGTGCTGTAAGTGTATCCCAAACCCACTCAATAAAACTGGTATCTTGCAAAATGTATGATATACAGAGATCAGTGGTTTTAGCACAGGTGGTTAGGAGAGCAACTACTATTTCTCAAAGGAGGAGGGAGGTTAATCACCCATAAACCAAAGGCATGAAGTCCTTTTTCTGATGTACAAGAACAGAGCTATCATTTGGAGAAAACGTTTCCTAAAACCCATGAGGCCAGGATATCAAAGAGCTGCATGCTGTCATTTGCATGAGTTTTTCTGACAACCATGAAGAAACTGTCCTCTTTCCCTCTAGCAACTTTTTTTTTTCCATAAAGATGTTAGACTCAACATATGGGATAAGCCAATGGAGCAGAATGTTAAACTTCCTGTAATATCTCAGCATCTCTCAGGATTGCTGTGAGAATCCATGACATGTGGATGGTTAGGGAGTTGTGTGGTTTTCCCAGCTCAGTCATTACCAAGTGTACAACCCACATGAAAGCCACATTTAGTATTTCTCCATATTTTAAGAGGAAATGGTGACTCATGCCTGAAAGGCAGGATGAAGAGAAAGGTCTCCTAGGCATCTCTAATCATATTCTTTTCTGCTCTGCACTTATACTGTGAACAAGTTTCATTTCGTAACAAACCAAAGACCAAGTCTAAATTAGTATCCCCACAATCCTGAAGACTTGAAGGATTATACAGTTTTAGTAGTTGCCAGTGTGGTTGTGGATCAAAAAGCAATGTAGACACCCTCATGCCATTGAAAGCAGATTGTCTTCTCTACTCTAGTTGTTCACGTAATTTTAACAACCATATGCTTGTTTTCTGTTTTCTGGCAATCTAGATCTGCTCTTCTTTTTTAGTCTCAATAGAAATTAAGTGGCTTTGGCCATCAACATTCCTGCCTGTCTTCTTTCAGTCTCCTGTGAAGAGGGCCAGATGGAATAAGGCCTTTTATAGTTCCGACACGTTCATTGGAATTGAAATAATGGGCTGCAAATTTCCCATCTTTATAGGCAAAGACCCAGTCCTGCCCCATGGGAGCATAGCATGCTGGGCTACTGTCTTCCTCTCCAATGAGGGGTGAAGCATCAAAGATTGAGTCCAACAGAATAATTGCAGACAGGAGAGGGTTAGTTAGGAAAAGGATTTCAGAGTGTATGAATGAAGATTTATCCTTGCATTGGAGTTGACTTATTTTTCATTGGAATGCTACCAGAATCTAAAAAAAAAAAAAAAAAAAAGGCGAGAGGGGGAGAGTGGTAAATGACAATTCAACACAACCCATCTGAGCAGTCAATTCAGAATGTCACTTTGCATTCATGAATTCTTTACTTGTCCACTGAACAGAAATAATAAAGAAAGGCTTTTCCACCAAGGAAAATGCTACTTCAAAATACAATGGGCTCTCTTGCGAAATTTCAAGCCAGAATTCACAGTGGCCTTGGTGAAACTCCAGTGGCCCCTCATAGAGTGCCTGCTGTCTAGAATGGCAACTGAATCAACAAGTGTGTGCCAAGATGCAAGGACCTTATCAGACCCCTCTTGGGAAAGAGCTGCTCTATCAATCTGACAGATGGAACAGTGGTCATTTGACTAAGGAGATAGTTCAGATAGCATTCTCATGACTAAAGGACATTAGCCGAAAGAGTGAAAACGAAGCTTTTCCAGACTAGTCCGTAGTCAAGTCACTACGACACAAGTGTGTCACTATTATTTGCTTCTTTGATACAACTAAGCCACAATGGTTAAAGTGTCATGGTAGATATTCCACTCCAGTTCTTCTGGGGGCATCCAATGATCTCAAGCAACTTGGAAATATTCAGGATATGTTATCTGTAGGATAGAAACATGTAACTGTGCCAAGTGGACTTAATAGTGAGAGAAAAAACTTAAAACACTTTGTCAGGAAATGTCCTTATATGTATGTTTATAATGTCCTTGGGGCGCCTGGGTGGCTCAGCCAGTTAAATGTTTGACTCTTGGTTTCGGCTCAGGTCATGATCTCATGGTTGGTGAGATCAGGCCCCTTATTGGGGCTCCATGCTCAGCAGGGAGTCTGCTTGAAGATTCTTTCCCTCTGCCCCACCCCCCACTTGTGTGTATCCGTGCACTCTCTCTCTCTCTCTCTCAAATAAATAAATCTTCAAAAAATATAGTTATAATATCCTTATATAAAGGACAATTAAAACTTTGGTTTGATTCTGAACCATGAGAATCTTCATTTCTATGACAATTTTGTTAATTTTTATAAAGTTTATTTGTCATAAGTTGTATCTATTTGAATTTCCCTTTGCATTCAGATTGATTTCCTAATTTCAAAATCATAGAGTCACGAAGTTATTGACATGAAAAAAAAAAGTGCCAAAGCAAAAGTTAAGACAGTGTGTCACAATGGGATGTCATAGGGTTAAAAAACAGCCTGCCCCTACTATGAAATGACCTCCATTTCCTTTCTTATTCCATGACCTTAGGGGATCTGTGGTTAAGGGCAGGTTGACTGTCACCCATATGACAGACAACTTCCTTAGAATGTCCTTGAAGACCTGAATCACCATAGGAACCATTAAATTTGATCTGAATCCTAGAGCCTTTATGAAAAAAAATTGTCATAGCTATATCCTTTCCTCGGTCTCCATTCCACTGTTCCCATATAATCCGGGGGTATCTGAAGCCAGAGCTTAAAGCATAATTCCCAAGGGTCTCTACAGTTCATCAAATTTTCTGGACTGCCCTAAACTCAAGCCATGACTTGAGGACAAATTGGGATTCTTAAATTTCTGGATAGTTCAGATCCCAGGGTGGAGGCCAGGCCAACCCTGCATTCCAGGATGAATGCGAAAGCTTGTGGAACACCAAAATGCCAGCAACCCTAACATGAAACAGTCAACTATTCATTGATGAGACCAGCCATCAAAACTGGTGCTAGAAAAATCCTTTCCATTGTGTAAGAGACATCGCTTGTTCTAGACATTTTAGTCATTGTCTATTAAGCCAATTCCTGCCCGATGGACAAGTATCCTTAGATGTGAGCTCCCACAGTATAGTCATCATTACAGGGCCCTAGGGCACAACTTATTGCTCTGGAATAACACGTTGCTAAGTAATCTGTGGGGTTTAAGTTGTCACATTCCTGACGGAGTCAAGGTTACTATAATCGTCACTACGGCAGCTCTGGGAAGGGTAACAGGGTGGAGGGGAATTTCACACATGCCATGTGTCGCTTACTCATCCTGTGAAGTCTGGCTTGGACTTGCTGCAGTTGGGAAGAGGGAGGAGATGTGTCTGGATGCTGCACACACGGGGGACCCCAGATCCTGCAAGGATGGATTCTGAGCTATAATTGCTCCCCATGACTCACGTGGCCAGCTGGATTTTATGGCACCAGCATTTCGGCACTCAGCAGTCACCTCCACACTGGGCAGAGTGAGAATTTGGTGCATCAATCCAAAAGATACTGGAAGTGTTTGCAAAGGGAAGCCAAATCAGATAGTTTCTTCCAACCCCAAAGAAAGTGACTTACCTCACCATTTACTAAGTAGGCAGAAACAAAATTAGATTTTTTTTTTCTTATCTTAGAACAAATTTTTTTCTGGTTAGTTAAGGCTCAAATACAAGGTGGTAGGAGAAATGAAAATAATATCAATACTGCATCTATTATTGAATACAAGATGAGTGTAAGTTCATGGGACATAATTTCTCTAATTGGTTTAGCCTGCGTTCCCTATTGTCATAAAATACCTCATCTCCATTGCCATTCCTGCTAACTGAAGACTCTCACAGTGAGTCATTCTCTTCTTCTGGGGATCCTCATTAAACAAAAAGGTTTTGTCAAGCTTTCCTCTCCCTAGTTTTTACTTGACAAATAAGCTTCTTTCTCCAAATTAAATATCATAAATAAGATTTTTCAAACGCAAATGCCGCTGGGGATACTAAATCATTGCACCCTCCTTCTGTCTCACCCCGCTGCCCCCCCCAAACTTCCCTGGTTTTGAATTACAAGCCTAGAGGAAAAGACGCATGGCAGTTTAACTTGATTAATGTAGCACTCAGCAGAGGCCTGCATCTCATTCTCTGCAGAATGCCTTGCTTTCTACCTCATTGAATAAATGTATGCTATTATCTCAATCTTGCTTCAGGATTTACCAGTGAAATTGCTCTCAATTGGACTGCCAATGCCCTTTCATTTGCTTTAACCAATTGGTATTCTCCATCATTTTTTATTTATGTTATTTATTTTATTTTATTATTATTTTTTAAAGATTTTATTTATTTGACAGGGAGACACAGCGAGAGAGGAAACACAAGCAGGGGGAGCGGGAGAGAGAGAAGCAGGCATCATTTTTTAAAACCAGATTTATAAAAGTATAATTTATAATACAGTAAAATTCACCCCTTTTAGGTGTATGGTTATATGAATGTTGAAAAATGCATGAAATCATGTAATTCCCACCACATCAAGATATAGGAAATTTCCACCCTTCCAGAAAGATTCCTTGTGTCCCTTTATAATCATGTCCTCCCCCAACTCCAGCCCCTGGCAACCCTTGATCTGCATTTGGTCCCTACAGTTTTGCCTTTCCAGAATGTCCTATTAATGGAAACATGCAATCTGCAGCCTTTTGTGTCTGTCGCTTTCACTAGCAAAATCCATTTCATATTTGTCCTTGTTCTTGGATACAGGGATATTTTTTCCTTTTTATTGCTGAGTAGCATTCTATTGTATGAATGTACCATTCTCCAGCTAATGGGTATTTGTGGTGTTTTCAGCTTTTAGTGATTCTGAAGAAAGTACCTATAAACATTTATGTACAGGTTTTTCTGTGGACACATATTTTCATTTCTCTTGGATAAATACCAGGGAGTGGGATTATTGGGTTGCATGAAGTTTATGTTTCACTGTATCAGAAATGGCCAAACTGTTTTCCAAAGGGGCTATGCCTTTTTGCTTTCCTACTAGAAATGAATGGGAGTTACTGTTACTCTATATCCTTGTCAGCATTTGCTATTGTCAGTTTTTTCTATTTTAGCCATTTTAATTATGTGTCATAGTATCTCATTGTGATTTTAATTTGCATTTCCCTAATAACTAATAATATGAAGCATTTTGTCATGTTCTTATTTGCCATCTGTATCTCTCTTCTTTGGTGAAGTAGCTGTTCAAAGCTTTTTGTCTATTTTTTTTTTTTAATGAGTTGTTTTACTATTGAGTTCTGAAAACTTTTTATATATTCTGGATATGAATCTATTATTGGATATATATTTTGCAAATATTTTCTCCCAGTCTGTAGCTTCCTTTTAATTTTCACATAATGTGTGGCTTTTTGTGTTTTGCCTCTTTCATTTAGCACTAGTTTTCAAGATTCATTCATGTACCAGTAATTCATTCCCTTTTATAACGAATACTTTGATGTACAGATATACCATATTTTGTTTATTCATTCATTACTTGATGGATATTTGGCTTGTTTCCACCTTGGACTACTGTAAATAATGTTACCATGAGCATTTGTGTACAAGTTTTGTTTGAACACCTGTTTTCAGTTCTTTTGAGTATATACACAGAAGTGGAATTGCTGAGTCACATAGCAATGCTATGTTTAATTTATTGAGGAATCACAAAACAGTTCTTTCATGGCTTCACCATTTTATATCCCACCAGTAATGTACAGTATTCTGATTTCTCCACATCCTTGCCAATATTTGTTATTTATATTATTATTATTATTATTAAAATCCTAATAAGTATGAGGTGTTATCTCATTGTGGTTTTATTTTGCATTTCCCTCATAACTAAAGATTTTGAGTATCTCTTCATATGCTTGTTGACCATTTGTATATCTTCATTAGATATATGTCTTTTCATGTCTTTTGCCCATTTTTTAATAGGGTTCTTGGGGTTTTTTTCTTTTCAGCTTTATAGTTTTAAGTTTTACCTTTGTTTCCATGACCCATTTCAGGCTAATATGGTTCAAGATATTTGTCAAGGTTCATTTTTACACATATGGTCCCTGGCCATTTGTTTAAAAGACTACCTTTTTTGGTGCACCTGGATAGCTCAGTTGGTTAGGCATCTGCCTTTGGCTTGGCTCATGACCCTAGGGTCCTGAGATCTGATTCTCCCTCTCCCTGCTAGTACTCTCTCTTTCTCTCTGTCAAATAAATAAAAATTTTTTGAAAATAAAAATAAAAGACTATAATTTTTCCATTGAATTGCCTTGGTTGAAGAGAATTGTTGATGACATAGGATATTCTTGGCCTTTAGTCTCTTCCACTAATCTGTGTGTCTTTCCTTCAGCAATGTGTTATGTCATATACTCTTGGAGTGTCCATTCTTGAACACTACAGTTTCATAGTAAGTGTTGAAATCAGACAGTGTGACTCCTCCAACTCTGTTCTTCTTTTCCCAAATTGTGTAGGCTATCCTACTTACTTTGATTTTCCATATAAATTTAAATTAAGTTTATCAATATCTAAAAATACCTTGTTGAGATTTTGATTGAAATGGAATTTGATTGGGATTGATTACATTGAATCTAATGATCTATTTGGGGAAAACTGACATCTTAACACAATTGAATTTTCTCATCCATGAACACAACATATGTCTCTATTCATCTAGGTCTTCTTTAGTTTCTTTCATTAATAACTTATAGCTATCAGCATACAAATCTCACATGTATCTTCTCAGATTTATTCCTAAGTATTTTATGGTTTTGGTGCCACTGTGAATGTTATTATTTATTAATTTTAGTTTCCAATTGTTTATTGTTAACATACAGAATTATGATTGACTTTTGTATATTTACTGTATATCCCAAAATCTTTACAAATTCATTTATGAGTTCTGGTAGCTTTCTTGCACATTCTTTGAGATTTTCCACATAGCCAGTCTCATCTGTGTGAATAGAGATGGTTTTATCTCTTCTTCTACTATCTGTATGACAGCTATTTCTTTTTCTTGCCTTACTTCTCTGGTTAGGATCGCCAATACAATAATAAACAATAGTAGCAAGAGTGGACATCTTTTCCTTGTTCTCAATCTCATTCTTTAATTGTTCTTTTACTTTCCCTTACTGAAATTCTCTTGACTTCTATAATTCCATCCCTCCACATTCCCTTTGGCTCTTCTTCATTTATTTCTTTTGTAGGGGCTTCTTCCTACAGTTACCCTTATAGGTTCCACAGAGACTGCCTTAACCAGATGCACTGTGCTTTTCACACATACTCCCTGTGTTACCTTATGGACTCTTGGAGTATCCAGTGTTACCTATGCACAGATAATTCTTAATTCCATATTCGATGCCAGACCTTTCCTAACAGAGTTCCCATCCAGTTGTATGCCAGTTACATGTCCCAGAGGCATGTTAGATTTAATATTTTTAATATTTATCCCATCATTCCTATCCTCTACATTTGCCTTGATAAGTAGTTGGTTTCTATAATGATATTTTTTAAACATAAATCTGATTGTGTTGTTTGTTTGCTTAAACTTTCTAACGTCTTATTCCAAACTCTTCACAATGGCTTATAAGTCCCTTATTGTAATGGTTTATAAGTCCCTACTTATAGGACTGATCTGAGTCCTAATAACTCTCAGACTTCATTTCCTAACATTTCCCTTCTCGTCCACTACGCTCTAGTCACATGGGCCTCCATTCTCCTCCTTGAGCCAACCAAGTTTGTTGTTACCTTAGATAAGAAATAAATTTTTGCAGGACTAGTGCTTTTTGGCCATTTATGTCATGCAGCCTCAAATGTGGTCTCCTTAGTAAAGTTTTCCTCTATTCGGTCTAAGTTAGCCACTCCACCGCCTACACATTGTCTTTCATTTGGTCCTCTTTTATTTCCTTCCTACCAGTTCCTGCCATCTGAAATTACATTGTTTAATTATTGGTTTCTTGTACTCTTTTATTTCTCCCTCTAGAAATTAAGCTTCAGGAGGGCAGAAGCAATGATCATTTTGATAGTAGTAACTGTATCTTTGGTACCTATACCAATGCCTGGATATATAGATACTCAATAAATAATGAATCCTGAGTGAATGAATAGATAAATTTTCTAATTCACCATCTACCTGGTTACATAAGCCAGAAACCTGGGTATCATCTGATTTCATCAGAGTTTGTTCAGTAAAGCAGGTATTTTAAGCAGGAAAGGATTTAATACAGAGAATTAGGAAATTCCAGAATCGATTAGAAGCACTAAAGAAGCAAAGGTCAGAGAAGCTGCTGCTAGTCTTAAGGGAAAGAAAATACAGACATTTTGAGGAACCTCCACCAAAAATCCCAGGAGTCGATAGCACCAAAAGTGGTGATCCTCAAGAGATTACCCTGAAACTACTAGCAAAACCACATTCTACCACCTGCTAAAACCCATGCTCCTACTCACCATTGCTGGAATAATAATAGGTTTTCCTTCTTTTCTGTTTTCTAAATCTTTCTTGGTGACCTCTTGTGGGAGGAACCTAACATGAGAATCTGCTGGCCAGAGAGCGAAAAAAATGTAGGTCCCAGGGCTCTGAAATCTTCAATACAGTGGACGAGTATAAAAGAAAAGAATGGCATTGAAATGTTAACAAACATCCAGCCCATGAACTCACCCACCTCCAATACGTGAATGAGTAAGTGCTCTAGATTTTACTACTACATTTCCCTCACATACCTTAAATGTCTTGGCCCCACTAATCCCTTCCACCTTTGCCTCCATTTAGGCTCTTACTATCTTTTGCAACAACCTAGCTAGTGTCCCTTTCTTCAAAGCCTTGTTTTCTTAAAATAATCTATCTAAAGTATGACTCTGTGTTATTCCTCATTCAATTCAAGGACCTTTAGTGCTTTATATCACCTACAAGGTAAATTCAAGTTCCATAGCAGGGGAAGAAAGGCCCAGCCATTTGACATCCTTTATTCTTCCATAACACTGTGCACACCCCACACGTCCTCACTGCTCTGCCTTTCTTCATCGCATCCATTTTGCTTGGTATGCTTCCTGCCCTCCTCCACCTAATTTCTACTTAATTCCCTAAGACATAGCTCAGGTGTCATCTGCCCTTCGAAGCCTTGCTTCACCCTGTCTCCCCTCTTTCCCCCTGGCCCCTCTACTAACACCCACACCCAATCTGAGGTAGGGGCATCTCCTTAGTGCTTCTATTCATATGATAAGAGTTTATGGATCTGTCTCCCCAGAAAGAGAATTATCATCTTCAGAAAACAGGTTCTGCCACCTTGTCTTGGTATCAAGTGCCTGACAAGACAGAGCACACAACAAACTTTGATGAATGGTTGAATGAATAAATAGAGGCACACATAAGTATTACATGTGTATGATCCCTTTATTATTTTTAGACTCTGTATATGCAAAGTGAGAATTTCAGAGAAACAAAATGAAGGTGTACCTAAAATGGGGTGAGTACTTCATACTTCTCAGACACCACTTCTGATTTCTGTTCTAAGAGTAACACATTTTCTTTCCTCCTGCCTGGTTGGATTTGATGGAAAAAGAAGATTGGAATGGAATTAAAAGGGTTTTTGTACCACTCAGATAGCTTACAGACATGCTTATAGGAAATTAATAGCAGGGGCCAGGGATCAGATGTGCAGATACTCGCATTGTTCTTCTTTGGAATCAAGCAGTTGGCCACACAAAAGAGATGCTTGCAAAAGAACCACACCAAAATCCAGCCAGATTCAATCTAGCATGAATGAGAGATATTTTTGGTCTACAAATAAGTAGGTACTTAATACTTTGGCATTCTCTTTCACCCATTCATGTGAAGTTGTCTGCTATTCTCAGAGCATGTCTGTACTACAGGAAGATTTTACTTTTATCTGTTTACCTAGACAATATGTTTAAAATGAACAGGCCCTGTTTGTCCTGAAAACACCCTGACTCTACCAACAGGCTAAACAGCATAGAACCTCCCTACTGATCTTCACAACTAGTGATCTACACCTGTGCTCCCAGGCTGCCTGCAGCTGTGTTCACATTTAGAGACAAGCGCTGGTGTGAAACCCTGCTGGGAGCTTTGCTGCTCCCAGCTGCTCTTCACCACCTTTTCTATTTCTTCCATGGGAAATGACTCATGATGAGTACCAGTTTATCTCCTATGTAGTAAATGCAGTACATGATGCTTTCTTCCTCCCCTCCACTCACTAATACCCTCTTAATTCTCTTCTTGTGCCAGTGCTCTGTGCCTTTATGACTCTGCACCTCTGAGGGTCCTTCTTTGATCAAGACAAATATCTAATGCTGCTAGGTAGTAATTAGGATTTCTTGTTTTACCTCCCCAGATCCAAAGCACACAACATTTTAATTTGTACAACCTGCCTTTATTTTATGGGGCTATTGCTTTAAATTTGCATTTTAGAGCTATATAATTGTGCCCTTTACTGAACAAGATTCAGAAGACAATCCCATCAAAAAAACAATTCCTGACAGCACTATAAACAAATTACAAGCACAAGAAGGACTGCAGTGCATGAGAAGATGTCCCACTCCTCCTCCCAGGCTCACCCCCATGCATCTTCCCTAGAGAACAAATAGTGTACTATAGCTTTTTCTTTGGAATGGTGACTGCAGGATACATGGATATTGTAAATATCACCAAAAAGATCCCTTGCAGCCCTCCTGCCCAACTCCTGGGACCAGTGTCAGAGTCCCAGAACTGCATTAAGAGCATGCATCTTGGGTAAAATAGTCTGATTTTTCCAGACCTGCTACAGTCCTTGTCTAGAGACTCATTTGGAAATTCTTAGAATCTTATTCATCTTGTATATGCCCTCTTTCTCTGCCTGGAGCCAGTGACAAAGATTAAATCAGAGGGCTGTATCTGAGTTATCCTGGGCATTTGTCATTTGAATTTGTCTTCTGATTCAGTTCTCTTCTGGAAAGTTCCTTTTTTCACAATGAAGCATGAGTCCCATTCTTACAGGATCTCTCTAAAGATAGACTATACAATATAAGGAAGAGAATGTTCACTCCTCCCTTGGAAAATAACACCATGTAATATTTGGACCTTGAAGATTCAATGCCCAGTTGATGCCCCATGGAAGATAATGGTACCAGCTAGAAGGTCAAATATACATCAACACCATCAGATGCCATGTGGTAGCTGAGCAGACATGTTTGTGAGCATGTGTGAGATACTTCCTGGTGATTCTCAAATCCTCACGGTGAACTACTAAAATACAGGAGGTTCTACGTGAAGGTGAGGACAGTAAAATATGTATGGTTACAATTTCTAGGTCTTAACCAGTTTCCCTAGAACACAGCTCAGCAGAACTTATGTGCTAAGCTAATACTTTATGGGGGGGGGGAGGGAAAGTGCAATCCACAAATCTGAGAGTGAGGGGAACTGGCAGAGAGGCAAGAAAAGAAGAAAAGCAAATACAAGTTGATACATTACTGAACTAGCCAGAGTTTCTCAAGGAAATAAGTGTGGTTTTTAGGTAACATGGAGGAATTACTATATCTCAGCTCTGCTGGCTCCTCCCTCTCTTTTCTCTCTTGGTCTGTGTTAATTCCCTCACAGTCCCAGGTTCTCCTATATGACCCCCTGGGTAGCCTCTGGGGAAAACAGAGTGCTCCTGAGTTGCATTGGGCCGACCTGGGTGACGACTGACAGGGTGGGTGGGGCCAGCCAGACCAGCGGTGCATATGATATGGGCCCTCTACATGGTCCAGCATGCCACAGGTTGGGAAGATGTGAGGAGGTGCTAGTTACATCCAAGGGTTTTTAACTTTAAGTAACAATCCTTAGAAAAATGCCATCAACTGGAATTCGCATCAAATGGGAAACATTATAAAGGAAGTTGTAGAATTTCAGTGAGGATAAGTAAAGATTCCTACACTTGGCTAAATGGAAGAGTTGTTAGAGACCATCTCCACACAAAAAAATCTTCAAATAGAAGAGGTTAAGTGACTTCCCCACACAGCGCCACAAAAGAATCCAGAATCCTTCCTTTTCTCAAAGCTGTGCTTTTTTTTTTTCTTTATTAAAGAAACTATGCCTTTTGGGGATAGTCTGTATAGTTGTAATTTAGGAAATATTTGTCTTTAGATCCTTTTCATATTTGCAATTTTATATTTTAATACTTTTATGATGATTAACTACACAGAGATTTATAGGCTTTTCAAAAGAAATATCTCAACATGTCTCAAAGAGTTATTTGTAAAGAACGATCTGACTGCAGGAATGTTAACAATTATATTGGGGTTATGGTCATAAGTCTAAAGAAGAACACCACCTCAACTTAATTAGAATGAAAGCCATCTGAACAAAGTAATGAGCATATATCTTCTTTCAACCTAGTTGCATTTGATTAAGGATTGTATGAGAACTTTTCCCACACTTGGCTTTTCTTCTAAGGTTTTTGAAATGCTTAAGGGGGGAAAAAGTATTTATTACAAGAGCTTTGAAACCAATAGTTTCCCTGTTTCTAAAATGCAGAGAACACTAGAGTCTGAAAGTCAACAATTTCAAAAACATTTTTCAGGTTGGGAGTCCCTGGCTCACCTGCAATCCTCGACCCAGAAGTAAATGGTGTTGCAACTTCTAGGAAATGCTTTGGCCTTCATCTGTGTTTAGACCTGAATTTCACTAGACACAAATAGTTGATGAACTCTGTTTTCTGTAAAATTCAAAAATCCATGTAAATTCAACAATTTCTGGATATCACGATACTTAGATTCACATTAATTTTGGTTTTTGCATATATTTTATATTAGTTCTAATACAACTATATTAGGTTCTAATATACCTTTATTAGTTTAAATATACCTACATATCAGAAAACAGTTCAATATTGATTTCTACACTACCATGAAAAATGTGAGACCCTATGGCAAGAGATATGATATGAATAATGTAAGATCTATTTTTTTAAAAAATTTGTGGCTAAGATAGACTCATGACTAAATATCCAATAGTAAAAGGCAGTAAATAGTTGTGATTCCAAGGGTTGTGTGAACATAAACACCATATAGTTTTAGAAGTAGCAAGAACTTAGCCATTTTTGTAAACTGAGTGCATGGGAGTCAAGAGATCTTAAGTGGCCATCCTTAGATCACAGAGCCAGTTTTAAGCAAAAATGCATCTTTTGAAAACTCCAGCAAATCATATACTTTCTTATTTAGCTTGGTCCTTTTAGGTATTAAAATCCAAAATAAGATTTGTTCTATGAATAACTTGGAATAAAAGGAGCTTGATTCTTTGTACCAAAGGCATTATAGTGTCATATAATGTCATTATAGTGAATAGTCCTCGGGTTTGAATCAAGGCTCCTAGCTGTGTGACTTTGGCAAGTTATGTAACTCTCTGAGGCTCATGGACCTAGTCTGTAGAATGGGGATAAATTTTATGCCCACCTCATAGGTTCATTGTAAAGATTAAATGAGTGACTTCTATAAACACTTAGTGATGGGCACAGAGTAAGCACTTAATAATTATAGTTTATTATTATAATTATTTAAATTGTTTTAATAAATTCATGAGACAATTTTATAATTTATTTATCTTCACAATCCCCCTTTTTTTTTTTTTCTGTATACCACCTGGCCTCTTCTGTAAGCTGTCTTTTACCTGCCCTGATCAGGACCCTGGCAATTTAGCCATGCTTCAAAGCAGAAAATAAAGCAGGTGTAGAAGGAGATGTTGAGAACCATAAAATGGAGAAATCGCTGGGTTAGTTTCATTGGACCACTATGGACTGTGACACATTAACTTCCCGACTACTTTAGTAAAGTGCTCCATGATTATGCTCTTTAACAAATGAGACCAGTTCATAATCAGAGTTCCAGGTGGGTATTTGTAGCTCTTAGCCTCAAGCTTTTTATCAGTGACATGCTGGAGACCTAGCTATTATTTATTCTTGCCTAGAATCCCCAGAATTAAACTTTTTTTTAAAGCTTTCATTTATTTGAGAGAGAGAGCGTGCATGCACAAATGGGGGGGAGGGGCAGAGGGAGAAGGAGACCCTGAGATCATGACCTGAGTCAAGGGCACTTAACCGACTGAGCCACCCAGGCATCCCCCCAGAATTAATTTTAACTGTCATAATGAGAGATCTCAACTATGGATATGTCAAAAGGCTTCGTATTTTCCTTTGAGTCTATCATAGATGGTTTATGGAAATTCTTCAAGGCTGAGTTGAATCTCTTCAGAAATTCCTCATCTTGTGAAATCAAATCTCCCACCTTCAAAGGAAGTTTTCAAAAAATTGGAAGTTGATTTCCATGCCATTATACTGGTTTCTGGGTAGAGGAAAACTGACAGAAGCGTTTTTCTATTACTTAATACGCATTAGCTGAATACAGCTGCTGCTACAAAAAAAAAAAATTATTTTCAAAACTGGCAAAAACACAACATAACTTAAATTCCCTCCATCCTCACTTTTTTTGAGCAATGTTCATATAAATTTTCATTTGAATTTTTATTTATATAAGCATATTCTAATGTTCTGTCAATAAACTCTTTTTCTCCCATAGTCTAGATTCCTCAGGGGGAAATGGGAATGATTCACCTGAATGTAAAATGATATGAATTCCTTCCTTTTTCTACTAAGCAAGTCAATATAACATTGAACTCCGTGGGGAATTGTGACATTGTTTTATTTTCCTTAACCAAGCAACATTCTTTTAGAGTCACCTACATGCTTTATTCCATCCCTCCTTTTTTCATAAAATTACTGAAAATTATTTTTAGAGACACTTTTTGATATAGTTTATAACTTTTAATGTTAGGCTACTTTATAACTTACAAACATCTTTGAGAATATGTCTTGAAAAATAATAGTTTAGGTTCTAGCAAAAAATTATTATTTTTAGTGTGTGCAGATCAAATCAAATATAGACTGATATTCCATAATATCCATAATTAAGTCATTTTGGTGTTAAAATGTATAAGGCCAGGGGGAGAGATGAACCATGAGAGACTATGGACTCTGAGAAACAAACTGAGGGTTCTAGAGGGGAGGGGGATGGGTTAGCCTAGTGATGGGTATTAAAGAGGGCACGTACTGCATGGAGCACTGGGTGTTATAGGAAAACAATGAATCATGGAACACTACATCAAAAACTAATGATGTAATGTATGGTGACTAACATAACATAAAAAAAAAAAAGTATAAGGCCCAAACTTAGAATTATTTTAGGTAGAAACATTTATCTTCATGATTTTGGGAAAATAAAGAGAAGTTCCCAGTACCATATATCTGGTAGAGAAATATATACATTTAGCACTGAGCCCATTGTACCTGATTTGAGGAATTATATGTGTATATTTTTTCTTCACTTCATGAATCTAAACTTTTCAAGAGCAAGGGGGCATATTTTGTTCCTAAACGCATGGTAGTAACGTACAGATGTTAAAAGTACACTGTAAAATACATGGTGTTTATCTAATTGGTGTCTCAGATGTGTATTTATTTTATACATTGTGTTTATTTATGGAACGGATATTGTAAAAACACATTAGTGATTTCATTATCATCTGACTATCTATTAATTGGCATTTCCAATGTTGTAATTTACATTGATATTGCCCCTTGATTAATTCTAGAACTATCTGTTGAGCATGTGTTATGTTCTAGGAATTGTGCTACTTGTTCCTGGAGTTTTCAGTCCAGTGAGGAAATCAGACATTATTGATGCGATGCAAAAACATCAGGGGCCTTCTGAATCAAAATTTAAGAATAATTATTTCCATGATAATTATAGTGTTGAATTTTATTACATTTTAGCTTTTTTTTTATTAATTGCAATAAAGATTAGTTGAGAATTAGCATTAAATATTAATTGAAAATTAAATACTAAAATTAAATAGTAATTGAATTAAATGCTCTGTGTAAATCCTTACAAAAGCCTCTGATGTTATAATTCCTGTTTTACATATGGAGAAACATTAAGATGCTATTCCATAGTCATAAAGTTTTAAACATTGATAATCCTTTTGTATTTCATATGGAGTAGTAATCTATTACTCAAAAAAAGTGTGTTTAAGGCATATGTTAATTATACAGCTTAGTAATGCTAATTGCTTAACTTCTTACATTTGATAGAATTTAATTAGGCAAACTTAAAAGCACAGAAACCACAGTATTAAAAGATAATAATCCCAGGAGCCGCGTACATGATGTCATTTAATTAATTTGAATGGCCAGTTTCTGGAATGTTTAAGCTTGTTGGACTTTCAGGAGCAAAGGGGACAGTGACCTCCCCATGAAAAGAATGTTGTGGATAAGCTGATCAGTTACTTATCACTTCCACTATTGTGGCTGTTCCAACCAGACATGTTCGTGTTACTTGGACATGATGTGCAGCGGTAGCTCTACTCAGACAGGGGCGATAAAAATAAAACTATGACTTCATTTCCCCTGGATAACTTATCCTTTGTTCTTTGGAATTCGCCATTTTAAGACCATAGATGAGAAAAGAGGTAATTCTGAAAAATGTTCCAGCGTGTCCAGTAGTATCTTTAATACTGTATAACAGCTAGATGGGCAAGTTCTTATCAACATCAAACCTGATAAACTCTGCTATTATAAGAAGAAAAAATTTTTTTCAGAGAACGAAAGACAAGTTTCAAAAAACATTAAACCTCAGCATTACACTTGAATTCTGACTAACGATTAATGGTAAAGAATCTCATTTTGTTCAGCAGGGATTTCCAACTTACATTTTGAAAACGAGTTACCATTATTGTAAGACTGACTATATTTATAACCAGAGAACACCAATAATAGTGATAATAATATTTAACATTTATTGAAACGTCTGTGCCAGACACCATGCTAAGCCGTTTGTAGGAATTTTTCACTTAATCTGTAGCTCTGTTAGATGCTATCATTAGTTCCAATTTAAAGATGAGGAAATGGAGGTCTTTCTAACTTCATAATTTTGCTTCTGGTCGGCCCTAAGTAGATAAACAGGGATTGCATTTATTTTTAAAGATTTATTTTATTTATTTGAGAGAGAGAGCAGGGGGGAGGGGCAGAGGGAGACAGAGTCTTAAGCAGACTCCGCGCTGAGTGCAGAGCCAGATATGGGGCTTTATCTCATGACCCTGAGATCACAACCCGAGCTGAGACCAAGAATCAGACACTCAACTGACTGAGCCACCGAGGCGCCCCAGGGATTGCATTTTTTTAAAGCACCAATGACATGGCAGAGTGTAGTGGGAAAAGCAGAACTTTGGGAGTCAAGAGACCTACATTCTAGTTTAGACTGTAAGCTATCTGAGGGCTCTGTCTTGGTTACTATTCAATGACCAACCCCTATCCTAATACCTGTGACATAATAAATACTTAGTAAGTCTTTATGGAATAACTGGATGAATGAATAAATGAAAGGCTGCTAACTCGGTTTATGATCTTGACCTTTGGGCTCCACTCCTTTTTATTCCTTTTTTATTTTTTATCCTCCTTGTTTCCAAAAATGATTTCAGGCATCATAATAAAAGATACAACTGCATAAGAGCTTTAAAGTAAGGATAAATGATTAAGAGTGATGTACTTTAAAAAGGGAGAAAAATAGATCAGAAATCAAGGATAAGAATAGCGGTTTCATTTGAAATGAAATTTAGAGTGAAATTTGCTGCAGAAACAGAGCATCTGCTTGCAACTACCCCACCTACCAGCTCTTCTTCTGCCACATTTGGCCAGAGCAATCTGTGCCTGGAAGGAGTCTTGGAGAAAAGAAGAAGAAAGCCCAAAATATCAGCTATGCTGTCTAATTATTTTTAATCATTAAATCATTCCAATTCTAGGTGATCACAGTAGGTCCATTTTATTTTTATTTTATTTTTTTAAGTATATTAAAATAAAAATTTTATTATATAGATAAGTTTTTTTTATTCTGTTATGTTAATCACCATACATTACATCATTAGTTTGGGTTTTTTTTTAAAGATTTTATTTATTTATTTGACAGAGAGACACAGCGAGAGAGGGAACACAAGCAAGGGGAGTGGGAGAGGGAGAAGCAGGCTCCCCGCAGAGCAGGGAGCCCGATGTGGGACTCGATCCCAGGACCCTGGGATCATGACCTGAGCCAAAGGCAGTCGCTTAACCAACTGAGCCACCCAGGCGCCCACATCATTAGTTTTAGATGAAGTGTTCCATGATTCATTGTTTGTGTATAACACCCAGTGCTCCATGCAATACGTGCCTTCCTTAATACCCATCACCAGGCTCACCCATCCCCTCACCCCCTCCCCTTTAGAACCCTCAGTTTGTTTCTCAGAGTCCATAGTCTCTCATGGTTCATCTCCCCCTCTGCTTTCCCCCCCTTTATTCTTCCTTGATAGGTCCATTTTAGAGTAATGATCTAAAATCCAAACAACAGAAAAACCTTGGATAGAGAAACAGGCTTCTTTCTTTAGTGAAATCTGAAATTCCCTATTGACTGAAGGAATTAGGATAGATTGAAAAATAAGGAAAAGGTCTAAAGGGCAAGTTTAAAAGATCAGAAAAAATCAAGTCACAGCAAACCATAAGTACCAACAGAGCAGCCCAAATTAACCCTGACCCTCATTAGCGGAACTGTTACTGGAAACAAAAGAGATTGTAAGAGAAAGAACAGAAATATGTTCCACCACAATCACACAAACCCAGCTTTGACATGATCACTTACTGCTCTAGGGAGGTTGTTTGTTTTGGGTTCAGACACAGTAGTTTGATAAGAAAAGAATCTGATCCAAATGGTGAGAAAGGTAAATTATTAACCAAGCTACTTTGACAAACAGTGGTAATCTAAGATATCCAGGTTATGTCTTAAAAAAAAAACATTAGTACCAGCAAGGCTCCATCTTGAGAAGTTTTTCTTTATCTTTTGCATGTCAGCTTCTTTGCTTTTACTGCAGAAGCCACTCCCTTTCTTGAGTTGGACCAGATTGTACTTCAGAAATCAAAAGGAGGCCCTTTCCAACACATTAAATACATGCTCCTATTTCTTCAGTGTTTATGGTGATGTTTGCTCAGCTGCTTCCTCCCATAACTGTTTTCTGTTTGCGGAATTAAAATCAGATATTGGGTGATTCAAAGAGCTATTTAAAAAAAAGTGTTTTATCACCTTATAGCCCCTCATAGGTGTTCTGGATCTCCTGACTCTATATGGTTATCCTGCAAATTCATTAACTGGGAAATTTCCAATAGCTTAGTAGCTCATTCTCCAAACTATGGTCTGCAGGCATCTAAATGGCCAACCAGAATGTAAATTTTCTCACTATTGCTCTTAGCACCTTTCAATTTTCTACCTCTGGGTTAATAATAGTAACCAGGGAAATGGAAAAAATGTGAAAAGAAAGAAGTAAAAAGAATACAACTTGATTTGTACAAGTGTACATGTACAATCAAATGATATGCAGTTACCATTGTGCTTCTTAAAGTTATGTCGTACATGAGGATTAGAACCCTTGGAGAAATTATGGAGGAAATCATTGAATTAAAAGATAAAGAATGCATTAGTTATACTTCTCCTCCTCTTCTCAGCCCAATTCAGTGTAGTCATTTCAACCGAAGATTTAAATCTAAAAATCAAATTATTTATTTTGATCTACTTAGCAATACATTTTTGGTACCCCTCAAGAAATTGGTGGAGAAATTAGGAAGTATGGATCGACTATATAAAGCAGATGGTTGGGATTAATAATTAATGAAAAAATATCTTAAGACATTCTGTATGAAATGATTTTTTTCATGGATGTTTTATTCCAGTGCATAAGTACAGAGTAGGTGTTAACATTTTACAAATAATGACTATGTGACAGAAATTGGATGCAAAGCTTAAAGAAAACTTAGTCCTCTATCTTTTTGGTAAGTAGGATGTTCAATCTGCATCATCTAATCTTTCAAAGTCATCTCTTGGCTTGTGTGCGTGTGTAGTGGGGAGAATGAGGATGGAATAGCAATTACCTTTTCTCTCTCATTTTTTCTCTCTTTCCCTAAATTTTCCATGTTATTTTGTCCAATATTTTTATTTATCTGTGTGTATGTATATGTGCATGTTTGTGTATATAATTACCCTAATAAGACTGAAAAAAACAAACAACATCCAACCAAAATTAGAATCCACCAAGATCTCAATAGTTGGAATGAAAGACAAAATTCAGTTTTGCTCAGATCTATGCGAAGTCCTACACTAGCATTCAAAAAAAGGCCAGCTGCATTAGGACAAGACTAAGAAACAAATGGCTTTAAAACAGAGCCTTATTTAGCAACCACATCTCACCGTTCACACATACAGCTTAGAGTCTAGTATTTTAATATTAGGCCACATGAATAGAGGCCCAGTAGCAAGAGTGAGGATTGTCCCATCCTTCTTTGCATGAGTTAGAGAAAACTTGGAGCAATCTTCACAGTTTAAGAGGAAAAAAAGATTTTCAAAGGATAGAGGCCAGGTATAAGCTTTTAAACTATTACAAATTAAGAGGGCGCCTGGGTGGCTCAGTCAGTTAAGCATCTGCCTTCCGCTCAGGTCATGATCCCAGGACCCTGGGATCGAGACCCGCATGGGGCTCCTTGCTCAGTGGGGAGCCTGCTTCTCCCTCTGCCTGCAGCAACCCCTGCTTGTTCTCTCTCTCTCTCTCTGACAAATAAATTAATTATAAAAAAAACTATTACAAATTAAGAACAAGTTTTGGGAATTAAGTACACTTCGTTCAAGAAGAAAATGTGCATGGCACATATGGAAGATAGAGTAAATCTATTCTGTTATCCCATAGCACAACAATGGCACCAATGGAGAAAGCAACCCCACTCACACAAGGAGAAGTCCCTGACAACAGAATAGGCTGCTTGGGAATGTAGTGAGCCTCCATTGCTGGAGATGATCCATCTAGTAAAGGCTGGGTAGTGTTTGTCAGGGTCACTAGGGAGAACTCAACCACAAGGCAGCACTTATATCAACTGATCTGCAAAGCCCTCTCTCACCCTGAGAATCTATCATTCAATGAAAAATGGAAATTGAAGAGTGATCAATGTGGAGACAAGAGATATTTGATTTGGAATTGATGTACTATACTATGTGTCTGTTTCTTGGGCCATGTAGGATGTGATTTTGCCATGACTGTGGATGGAGAATAGTTCCTTGCCTTCCTAAGATGCTCTTGAGGTTCAGCTATAATTTGATGCTTCCTATCAGGGCAGCTCTATCTTCTCTTTCTTTGTTGTGTTAGAGAAGAGAAATGAAATGACTGTGTCCTCAAGGACTTCTTGAAAGCCATTTCAAGCCCCAGATGAGGATGGTGGTGCTGGTGGTGATTTTAGTGGATGTTGCAATCCCTCATACCTTCTCTTCCGGACCAAGGCACACTCATTTACCCAGACCCCAAGAGCATGTACTGATGAAGGCTGACAACTGAGTCTCTCTCCAAGAATGGCTTCACCCAAAGTTATGCACCCTCCATGTAGGTAGCCAGCATGCAATGAGTGGAAACAGGGGTACAAAGGCTCAACCCCCTTGTCTTCAATTGGGACAACTTGAAAGGATTATCTCAGCACCATAGCTTCCTGTGGCCTCTCCTGAAACTTCACCAGTGTTCACCTTCTCTCCAAGTTTCCCTCTCACACTCCTTTACAGGTATTTTAAGGAAAGGTGCTCACCAATAAACCTCTTCTAGTAAATCTCCTGTTTCTAGGGAACCAACCTAAGACCACATAGCAATAATGATGATGGTAATGAAGATCATGACGACAAAGACGATGGGGCAGGGGGCCCAGTGGCAGCAGTGGAGAAGGAAAGCAAGCTGAATTCCATCTCACTGCCCTTTATACTAGCAAATAAAAAGGTTCATTTGATCTTCATAATAACCTGTTAGTGGGCAGGGGCTTAAGACGTTCCCAATCTTCAAATAAAGGAGCTGAGAAATGCAGTTGGTGATTTGTTCATGATCATATAATTAGGGATAAATTTTATAGTAATTCTGTCTACTGGTTCTCATTTTAATGTTATTTCACCTGATTATAGTCCCTGACACTTCAAAGAACTCAGAAATATATTTGTGAGGTAAATTATGTGATTTCATTGGTCCTTTATCTTTCCTTTTGTTCCTCACTAACCCTGCAACATAGGGGGAAAATGGGGAAATAGTATATATTAATAGCCCTGATTTTACAAGAGAATCATAATTTCAAATATGCTGAATTATTTTTTCAAAGAATTTACTAATACTCACCAGCTGACATGACCAACTTCTTTTGTTTAGAAAATATGATGACATACACGAATCATGCACAGGGCAAAGAAAAAGAAAATATTCAGAAGAAAACTCAAGAAAGATTTCCATGACAAGCTGACACAGGGTACTGGGACCCTGGATTTATGTTTATCATAGACCGGTGTAACTTGAATAACAGGTATTAATGGCCGATAAATGTACATACCTCAGCCCCGTGAGTATACATGATGGGCTACTCTTGAATAAAAAATATTGCCACCAGGGCGCCTGGGTGGCTCAGTTGGTTAAGCGACTGCCTTCGGCTCAGGTCATGATCCTGGAGTCCCGGGATCGAGTCCCGCATCGGGCTCCCTGCTCGGCGGGGAGTCTGCTTCTCCCTCTGACCCTCCCCTTCTCATGCTCTCTCTCTCTCTCTCATTCTTGCTCTCAAATAAATAAATAAAATCTTTAAAAAAAAATATTGCCACCAAGTTGTAGATACAAAGAAAAACTTTAGAGAAAACCACCCTGGTTCTGGAGAGCATGGGAGCTCTAAGAAATGTTTGTTATTATATAAATGCAGTGATACGGCAATGAATTTAAAAGAAATTTTACATCTTTCCACAGTCCTATGTGCAATACTTCAAAGCAATAAAAAATAGAATACCTTTATTCTAAGATGCAGAAACTATAATGAGAATGATCAAACTGATTTATCCAAGACAAATGGCAAAAAATGTTGGGAATGTCACCATTGCTTTTTAAGTTGACTTTCAGTAACTTGATTCAAACAGAACTAACAGGAGTCTCGACATCTACAGGCAACTAATTAAAACAGTGCTTAATAAGAAACTTAGTATAATAGAAAGATTATGTGGATTCTCTGACCTTGAAAGTCATGATTTTTCAAAGTCTAATTTCTCATCTGTCAAATTAAAATAATTCTGACTTGGCAGGTCTACTCTGAGGAACAGATTTAATATTTATAAAATATGTAGCATGGTGCCTGGCACATGGTAATCTGCTAAATAAATTACATTGACTATTATTGCACTGTGCTTTGAAATTAGAAATGATTTCCAATACACTAAAAAGAAAAAAACAGAACAAAATGAACAAATAAAAAATTGTTTTCCATGTGCCTCATAATTTTCTGCAATATTAAGCTGTAATAACAGCTTAGGTCACTGGTGGCCTGAAGCTGCTAAACCCACTTGACCTATAAGTAGAGGATAGTGTAATATCTTTGAGAGTCTGAATTAAGAAGCAATGCCTGCATTTGGAGACACAACAAAATCATACATGTTTCCTCTCACAAACTGATGGCTAAAGAGAACCCATAAGCCCACAGATCAATCTCAGGAAGCTGCCTTCCCCAGCATCAGACCACCTACTGCCCAGACCGGGGGTGGAGGGGTGAGGGATGAACTTTGAAGTGAAAGTATGGGTTTGGAGAAGGTTGCTTTGGTGATTCTTCTGGAAAAAGCAATCAATTTGGAAGAATTCTGATAGGATCTTTCGAGAAAAAGCATCCAAATAAACATTTTGTTTGATATTTTCCACCAGTTTCCTGGGAATTCACTCATTTATCAATTCTGTTCAGTAGAATTAGGCATACTTTAGTTCTCTGCAGACCCAACTTTGAATAAGGACTGACAACTTTTTCCTCAAAAAAAAAAAAAATGATAGCTATGACATCATAATGGTTTGAATTTTGTCTCCAAAAGGATACATTGAGGTCCTAAGCTCCCAAACCTGAGAACATGACCTTATATTTAAAAATAGGGCTTTTGCAGATGTAACTAAGTTGAGGTCATAATGGATTAGTGTGGGCCCTACTCCAGCGACTAGTGTCCTTATAAGAGAAGAGAAATTTGGACACAGAGGGAAGATGATTATATGAAGATTGAAGCAGAGACTGGGGGGTATTATATTGCCACAAACCAAGAGATACCAGGGGTTTCTGGCAACCACCAGAGGCTAGGTAGACAAAGGAAGGATCTTTCTCTAGAGCTTTTAGAGAGCATGGCTCTATTAACCCTTGCTTTTGGACTTCTAGCCTCCACAACTCAGAGACATTAAAGCTCTGTGTGTAAAACCAACCAGTCTATGGTGGTCAGTTATAGCAGCCCTAGGAAACAAATACAAAACCCGTAACCATTTTGATGTAAAAAATGAAGCTTGTGAAGTTAAAGCAATTACCCAAGATCCCCTAAATAGTAACAAGTACTCCTTTCTTCATGTATGATATAGGCTGAACACAGTTCATGTAAGGTTATTTCTCTTCAATAGCTGAATAACTTTTGAGATACAATTTACTGAATTTTCTACTTGGCCTTTATATCAAACCACAGACAAAACAGTCTGACTCATTTGTTTAAAAATCTCTATTCCATAAATATATGACCTTGAAAGCCACCAAAGAAAGACTGTACGTAATGCCTATATTCATTTTGTTCTGCTTTCCTCTTACTGTAATTTATGACTAACATTTTTCTTCTAGTCTCATGTGAATTGAAAAAGTCTTATAAAATAGGCCCCCACTTTTTCATTGTTGTTGCTGTTTATTTAAATATAACATGAGGGAGGCCTGGCTGGCTTAGTCAGAAGAACATGCAACTCTTGATCTCGGGGTTATGAGTTTGAGCCCCATGTTGGGTGTAGAGATTACTAAAATGAATAAAGAGATATCTAGATAGATAGATAAATAGATAAATAAGTAAACATGAACCATCTTTTATGCCATAAATAGGAACATTCTAGGTTAAAAACTCCTTGCCTTCTCAGAGCTTTCAATGCTCAAATGCACTGTGAAACTAAGAAAGGGACATGGTTTGCAAGACTTCTCACTCTATTATTTATTTATCTATCTATCTATTTATTTATTTATTTATCTATTTATTTATTTTGCTTGTGGTGCCCTTTTTGAATGGCCACTCATAGAACACACTTTTAAAGATATCATTCTACTTAATTATTTTTAAGCACAGAACATCTTTCACATGGAGGTACCATCATTTATCAGTTCCTTATTATAAAAATCAAGTAATCATTATCTTTGATGTACTCCTTGCATACTTTGTAAAGCTCCCATCCTTTTGAAAATAGCATAGTTCAAGGATTCTGAGATGCACACTGTCTGCAATCTAATGTCCCAGGAAACAATACATTGCTCAGCCAGGTACCAACTGTGACACCCCTTGTCCTGTATTACATCGAAACTCACCAAATGCAAGAAAATACTGAAAACATAAGTGGTACATTTGCTTGGAGAAGTGCTCCTGAATCAGTAACTCTCCCGATGCCACAGAGCAGTGCTTCTTAAACTTTGGGCATCTCAGAATGTCTTAGAATAGCAACATAGAATATCAGAAGCCCAGGCTTGTTGAAATGGAGTGTGGCCTGCACCTCTATTTTCACTACTTTTCTAACTGATTCTGACACATGCCAAACTGTGAAACTTTGAAAATTACCAGGTAGATGATGATGGGGTGTGTGTGTGTGTGTGTGTGTGTGTGTGTCAGGAAAGGGGGGAACATGAATACCAATGACCCTGATCTAAATGCCATGCAGAAAAGCTGAACCCTGAATATGAAAAATTTTAGAGATATCTTAACTACTTTCACTTCTTTTTCTTTGTTTTTGTTTTTGTTTTTGTTTTTGTTTTTTGGTATGCACAGAGTGATAGGTGGTGAATTTAAATAATTACATTTAAAAGAGCTCTTCTAACAAATAACAACAATTCTAACTTAGAACACTGTTACAATGTCATTGGCAAGTTTTTTTCTTCTTTTTAGTGGAATGTAAATATTGGTATATCTTAGGATTTATGGGTCCTGCATTCTGTTGGTACTTCTTCTGGCACCTAATATAATACCTTACAGAAAGAAGGAGCTCAATAAATGTCTAATAAAAGTGAACAATAAAAGAAATCAAAACATAAAGCCCTATGAAAATATATTTCCATTAAAATATATTGCCTAGGTAAATGTGTTCCACAGCTATCTTCCTAAAATACAAATATAATCACATCTTTGTTCTTTTTAACACCCTATGGTGGTTTCCCATTTCCTTGAAAGATGAACTCCAAAGTCCTTAACGTGCACAAGATAATTCATAGACTGTCACACGTCTACATTTTCAATCTCCTCTCCTCTCATGACTGCCCCCCCAACCTGCACTTCAGCTACACTCAAATCTCCTTGGTTTCCCCAAACTGCAAATTTGCTTTCCAGTCTCTGTGTTGCCCTGGAAATCCTGTCCCTGATTTCCCAGACTAGCAAGCTCCTCGTTACCCTTTTGACACAGCTTAGGTACAGCCCCTTCATGAAGCTCAGAGACTAGCCATTTCTCTTCTCCCATGACTGCCTGGATATAATTGTACTGCAAAGCAAATCACACTGTAACATAACTACCTATTCACTTGTATTTTCTCCCACCCAGAACGGGAGCTGTAATTTAGTAATCTAACACCGGACGAGGTTTGTGGCGTGTAGTACAGGATAAAGGAATGCTTGTTGGATTGGATTGAGGGATGGTCTTGGAGGAAGATACAATTCACTGTGCCTTCCCCAACCTGCTCATTCATTCATCTGTTCATTCATCATATCTGTCTCTACATGCCAGGTGCTGCGCTAAGCAATGGATATAGGGTGAAGACAAGACAAATGATCCCTGCTCTCCTGAAGTTCATAATCCCACAGGACAGACAGAGTTTAAATATATAAGTGTACAAGGAAAATGTAACTGCACAATGTGTATGGTCTATCTGTAACTGGGCTGCCCGAGAGCCCTGTCTGTGAGCAGTGTCACTTTCAAAGCCCAGTTGTAGGTTTGAAGAAAAAGGTGAATCTCGCCTAAAAGGGCCACTCTGGCATGCCTCATGACTGATGACCCCTGGCTGCTATCTGGCAGTGGCTACTTGCTGCTTACCCATGATTGTTCTCCATTTCTTCCTCAATAATAGAACACTGATTTATCTGGGACAACAATGTGCCCAGCTGAAAGATGGCATTTTTGAGCCTCACTTGGAGTGAGGAATGGGCAAAGAGATGTCAGCAGAAATGCCGGAGTTATGGAAAAGTTCTTTCCAAGAGGCCAACTCATAATGTTATATGTCAATTATATCTTGAATAAAAAAAAAAAGGCCAACTCAAGTAGAAAATTTGCCCCTTTGCCCTCCTTTCCTTTTTTCTTGCCTGGAACATGGATGTGATGGCTGGAGTACAAGTAGCCATTTTGGACCATGAGGATGACTAGAGGATAGGAGCCATTTTCAAAAGATGGCAGAGCAGAGAGAAGGAGCTGGTATCCTGATGACCATGGGGTCAGTTTTTTACTGGCCCTGAACTCCTTGTCTCTCACTTCTTAAGCACTGTGATTTGGGTTTATTGTATATACAGTCAATCCTAATCCTAATAGACACCGTGATAAAACTATTTCTCTTGTTACCAAAAATTGAATAATAACTTGAGTTTGTTTATAATTGTTGAGTTTAAAACTTTTTCATATATTACCTTATTTGATCCACTAAAAATCCTGTTAGAAAATCAGGGGATACATTTATTTCATCCAATTTATGAAAGAAAATCCGCCAAGCCCACTCACGTATCTTAGACTTGGCTCATGTTATTCCCTTGGTTTACAGACTTTGTTATGTCTTTCCTTCATTAAGTCCTCCTCCTTATCCTTCAAGACATAGTTTAGGTATCAGCTCTTTCTTTATCCATCCTCACACCTATAGTAAAGTTAGTTGTGACATAGGGGCGCCTGGGTGGCTCAGATGGTTGGGCATCTGCCTTCGGCTCGGGTCACGATCCCAGGGTCCTGGGATCGAGCCCCACATCGGGCTGCTGGCTCAGCGGGGAGCCTGCTTCTCCCTCTGCCTCTCTCCCTGCTCATGCTTTCTCTCTCTCTCTCTCTATCTCTGTGTCTCAAATGAATAAATAAAAAATCTTGAAAAAAAAAAAAGCTACTTGTGACATGATTTTTGTACTAACTTGAACCCACAAGGACTGTTTACAAAATTCATCTTCTTCCTTTGACGTAGAAAATGTCCAAAAGAAGAATATTCTCCCTCGTTATCAGTTCAAGGTAACTAGCCAGCGGTTAGGACCCGTGAGTCTTACTTTTGAAAACAAAGGAAATGGATTCTGATTTGGATAGACTTGATAAAGTAATTACCATTCTTGATTATCATCCTAACGGGATAAAATGGAGCCCCTGTCCAATATTTCACAAGGTCACAGAGTTTATTTCTCCAAGTTGTATATGCTGTCACTGTGGGCCTTTAACTGGGTATCTAGGACATCTAGTGCATTTTTGTTTCCAGCGTGGGCGGCGGGGGGGGGGGGGTTTCAACCATTTTTCTCATTTGGTATCTGACAATGGGATTCTCAAACAGGTATCAAATCGTCTATTACTCAGACCTCATTATATTATTTGTTCATTTTGATGAATAAATCTCACTGTCCAATTCTGTCAGAAGGGCTTCTAAAAGGGGGGGTGACCCCTTGAATTTTCACTTCTCTGGGATTTGCGCCTTTGGCAAATGAGGGCTTTGGTGTTTGCCATTTCAGAGTTCACAGGAGCTGCCAAGTTTCACCTTGGGCCTCCTGATCTGTTCCAGTGGCTCAGGTGAAACTAGCAGCATTTGTTTTAGAACGCTTCTTGCCAGGTTGTGTTTGCCAAGGCTGATGTGTTTCGTTACTGATTCAATAAGGCAGTGACGGCAGAGCCTGGAGGTTCGGTGGCACGGCTGGGCCTTGTAGCTCCCAGGCCAGGGGGACTCGGGAGCCACTGTTTCCATAGGAAACAATGGTAAGTGGAAAAGGTCACTAGAGATACACTCTGTTAATTTGGTCAGAGTGCCTCTTGGAGAACAAAGCATGGCCCCTCCTAGCGGGGTGAAAGCAAGCAGCCTCCTCTTTCCAGGTCACTTTTGAAGCTTATCATTATGAAGTATAAACAATCGAATTCCTTGGAAGCAAGTGCAGGCTTTTCAATATTGCTCACAGAATCTCTCACACTGTGGGCTTAATAAAAGCCATCTATGCTTTTCATTCGCAGGGCCAAGCAAGACATACTTGTCTTTGGGTTTACCGGGGCTGGGGGTGGGCTGCATGGGGTGTGGATGGTTAACTGTCAGCTAGGTTTTTGGTTTTTTCTTTTGTTATTGGTTAACACTACAATTTCTTCCCCACCTGGTAGTGACACGTATTAATGCCCATTTCAAGATAAAGTGGTTCTTGTGAGCTACTGTGATGGAAGGCATTCACAAGCCCAGAGCTTGATAAACCTGAAATATTTAAAACAGTGTTGCTATTATAAGCCAGTCAAGACCAAGTTTTCTGGGTTTAGGCCTGGCCAAATCTTCCTCCTGTACTGCCTGCTGCATTTTCCCTGTTCTTCCTCATCTAGGGGAGGGATATAGAACTTTAAATGGGTTCTGGTAACTGCTAATGAGCGTTTCTTCTGTCATGCACACAGTTTTAATTTTGTGCTCATAGATTTTACTTTATATTCAGATTTTTAAGAAGAGTTTTATATTGCCAACATTTATATTGATATCATTTGCCCTTTGGTGAGGTTTTGTTCTTCTGTAATCATTTTCTCATTTTTAATTATTCAGTAAGTAGATTTCCAGAAAGCCTTCCCTCTGCTGGGTTTGTTTTGGTTTCAGGTACCTCTGATTTATCAAGGTTATTCTGGATTCTTATCAAGGTCAGACTCTCTCAGAGGATATTAAGGCATCCGATTAATGGCCTGTGGGTCTGTCTGTTTCCCACCGTACATTTCTTAGAGGATGGAATCTTAAAAAATAAATCCAGTTTGCTTGGCTGAGATACTCCAATCCTCTGTCTAATCGTGTCCAAGGTGGTTGTCACGCTTCCCCTCTTGGCCCCATGTCACAGCACCCTGTTCATTTCATTGTTAACATAACTAAATATGCAACGCTTAGGAACAACCTTTAGCATATTGTATTTTATTTGCTGTTAGGAATTAGAAACTCAGTCCAAGCCTCGTTAACAGTCTGCACTGTCCTATTAAACAAACCATGCTCCAATTCTACTCCCTAAGTTGTACAAAGAGCTTCTTTGTTATACCAGGGACTGGATCCCTTGGTAGACTGTCACCCAGCTGTGGAAGCTGCAGGGACAGGTGGGGCTGCAGGAGAACACGCTGCTTTGATCAACGATGATCTCGCCGCATTTTTACAGTGGTGAAGGAATCAGAGTAAGACGGATTTCAACATAGGAACCAAGGCGATGAGTAGCTCAATATTAGGATACAGTAAATGCAGGGACATAACAGATGTCTTTCAAGAAAATGAAAAATGTTTCTAATACTTTCTACCCAAATGGTCTCTCAGTAATGTGAATAGTAGTAACAATAATAGGGGCGCCTGAGTGGCTCAGTCAGTTAAGCCTCTGACTTTTGGTTTCGGCTCTGGTCATGATCTCGAGGTCATGAGGTCATGCTCCTTGCTCAGTGGGGAGTTTGCTTAGGATTCTCTCCTTCCCCACTCTGCTCCTCCCCCCACTCTCTCACTTTCTGTCTCGCAAATAAATACGTAAATCTTTAAAAAAATAGTAACAATAATAACCACCTTAATTCATATCCCTAACTTAGCAACTTTAATTTTAATTCTGATAAATAGTTAAGTCCTCATCAAATAATCTTACCTTAAATCTGTTTTTGTTCTGAACACTGTATTTTATTCTCATTTTATTTCCTTTTTTAAAGCTTTTTATCTTGACAACAAAAACTGCAAACTTGGAAGAGTAAAATAAACCGGAAATACCCTTCACCCAAGATTCGCCAGGTGTTGGTGTTTTGCCATATTTGTGCTAGCCCTGGTAGCTAGATCCATACGTATATATCTATCATTGTAAGAGCTAAATTACACCATGCACACACACACACACACACTACAAATACACTATCACGATTATTATTCTTTCTGCTGAGCTATGTGGCACTTCACCAAGTTGCCTAAAAACTTTAACATCACAATATAATTATCAAGTTATGAAAATCTCAAATGCAAGCACCACTACGACCTAACATACAGACCACATTCACATTTACCCGTTGTCTCAATGATATACTTTGTAGCACCTCTTCCTGGCCCAGCACCTGGCCCAGGGTCCCACACCGCACTCTGCTCGTCTCCTTGCACCCCTTCCGTCTGTACCAGCTCCTCAGCCTCCATTTTCATTCATGCTATTTGTTACTTTAAGCATGAGAGCAATATTAATTTTGCAAGACACTTCTACTGCCAACATTTTCTGTGATGAGATTTGTATGACCTTAGGTTTTATTTTAGAAAATCATTCTTCATATTATGGTAGTAGTAATATTTTAATACTACAAAAAAAAAAGAACATTCTGCATGGAGATTTTCACCCACTTCTGAGGAATAAAAACCAAAACAATTAAAAGTGTGAATTACTGGTTTCCCTTTACATGTCAATGGAGATCTTATTAAGTTCTAATTATGTAACAAATTTAATTGTAATGCTTAAATATGTAAAAAAAAATGACCATTTTGTTAAAAATTCCACACTAAGACAACAACCTTAATAGAGAAAACAGGCTAAGAGCTATGAACAGGAAATGTATAGAGGAGATAACCCAAAAGACCATCAAACATGAAGAGATGTTTAATTCTATCAGTAATTGGAGAAATGCAAATTAAGACAATAATGAACTATTACTTTGTACCTATTGCATTGGCAAAAATTTGAAAACAATGTAATGCCAAGTGTCCCTACCATTGCTGACTGGACCAAAGATGAGCACCTGACATTGGGAATTCTAGGTATAAATCTGCTGGCAATTTATGACATATCCCATTTGGCTCAGAAAGAGGAAATGGAAGAATCCTATTTGTTTCTTGAAAATCTGTATTTAGCAACTTTAAAAAAAAAAATGAACAAGTTAGGAGGGACAATGGAAGTCAGAGACATGAGGTAGAGCCGAGCCAAAGGGTGAGAGGAGCACTGATGGGCCATGGTGGCCAGAGTTATGAGGGGTAGGAACTTGGGGTAGGTGAAGAAGCCAAAGAGCACAGAAATAACAGAACCCCCTGTAGAGAGTAACGTATAACAGTTACTAGAGATGCCATCAGGGACACCATAGAAGCAAAGAGTTTAGCCTCAGTTTCTGCCAGTCTCTTACCCTGAGTAGCTTGGGTATTTTCTAGTTCTCTTTTTGAGGGAGTGACAGTTGGGGGGGTAGTGGGGCAAGAACATACAAGGTTCTTAAAAAGAAGGCCTTCAAAATCCCAAAGGAAAAATGACTAAAAAGGTTCTTGTACCTAGCCAAATCCTCAATCAGGTATAAGGGTGGAATAAAGACATTTTCAGACAATGCAAAGAAAACCCATCCTAAAATACAAAACGAACGAAGATGGTTCTTGATAACTTTTTTAACATGCCAACATTTAATCAAAACCACTTAAATTCTTCTGAAGTTACAATGTTGACAAATGTATGATATTGAAAAGGTGAATTAAAACACAGACTTCACACTATGCCGTCATTCAGCGCACCTGTTCAAACAGCACTTTAGGTCCTCCTTCAAAATGTTTTAAGATACTAAAATATCTTAAAATTAGGGGTGCCTGGGTGGCTCAGTAGGTTAAACATCTGCCTTCGGCTCAGGTCATGATCCAGGATCCTGTGATGGAGCCCGAATTGGGCTCCCTGCTCAGCGGGGAGCCTGCTTCTCCCTCTCCCTCTGACTGCAGCTCCCCCTGCTTGTGCTCTCTCTCTGTGTCAAATATATAAATAAAATCTTGGGTGCCTGGGTGGCTCAGTTGGTTAAGCGACTGCCTTCGGCTCAGGTCATGATCCCAGGGTCCTGGGATCGAGTCCCACATCGGGCTCCCGGCTCAGCAGGAAGCCTGCTTCTCCCTCTCCCACTCCCCCTGCTTGTGTTCCTGCTCTCGCTGTCTCTGTCTCTGTCAAATAAATAAATAAAATCTTAAAAAAAAAAGTCTTAAAAAAAGTTAAAAATACAACATCTTAAAATTAAAATTAAAACATGGAAGACAAGACATGGGTGGACCAAGTTGCCCGCTGGGGATTTGACAGAGCAGTATGGGGGTCAGACATGAAAGGACATGGCTACTAAGTCAATAGGTGTAACAAGTATGGTAATAGCAGAAGTAGATCCCAGGTACGGGGGAAGCACAGAGGAGGCTACTGCCTACCCTTCATGGGCGTGCCATTGGTGAGGTGGTCTATTGGAACAAAGCGGTGAAAGATAAAGTAGAAGGCAGATTGGGATGGAGGTAAAAGGTGCTAGGAGGCTGAAATGTGGCTGAGAAGTTTTTATGTAGCAGGAATATCTGCTAGACAGGGAAGCAAGAAATAGGATGTAATTCAAGATTGCTGAAATGTGGGGAGTAAAGAACAGATTATGAGGCTGAAGTTGAAGGTAGTGGCACATTCAGGCGCCACAAACTCAAAATAACTTAAGGGAAGGTAATTTAAGTGAGGACACGCGAGCAGGCTCCCATGGAGGGGCAAGGACTGTACCAGGCAGAAAAGCCCATCCACTTTACCTTAGTAGATATGCAAAACCCTGAGCTGGCTCAATCCTACCAAATGTGAATCTGGTTGGAGAGGGAAGGGAAATGGGATCACCAAGTCTGTATCCACAGGATTCTCAGTATATACTACAGTTGGCAAATTGCTACTGAAGGCAAGAGTGCTAACGTGGTAAGGAAATGAAATCCTTACAAAATACTAAGTCAATGACTACTAGCAAATGAAGCATCTACATTTACAAGTCCAAAGTGGTTACACAGCTATTTCAAATAGGTTGTTAGAAACAAAAATGAATGGGATGGTGTCTTGGAAATATATCAAATAGATTGTGACTGGTGACAGAATTAAAGAAAAGGGTGGGCATTTTGCAGAACGTATAAATGGTTAAGGGCGTTAACCATGGGAAATTCTCTAAGCAGGTGACATTTCAAGGAGGAGTGAGGTGTGATCCATCTAACAGAGAAAGTAAAACTATTCCTGTTTGGAGGTAATGTTTAAAGCAAAGCGTTTTTAATTTGGTTTGGATTTTTAAAGTATTTTTATTTTTTTAAGATTATTTTTTTTAGAGAGAGAACATGAGCAAGAGGGGCAGAGAGAGAGGGAGAGAGAATCTCAAGCAGACTCCATGCTGAAGGGGGAGCCCGATGCGGGGCTCGATTACAAGACACTGAGATCACGACGGGAGCCAAAACCAAGAGTCCGATGCTCAACTGATTGCACCACCCAGGCGCCCCTCAAAGTATTTTTAAATTACAAATAAACTATAATTAAGTTAATCATTTTCTGCAATAGGAAACAATCGGAATTTTAAAAATTTTATCTTAAATTGTATAATACATAAAAATACATTAAAGTAACTAGATACATGAAATCCATAGGTGACATCTTATAAACCATCCTTATCTGACTTGGTTATTTGGGCCATATGTAATGAGTCATAGGGCTTTGTTTCAGTTAAGTGGCTATAAGCTTATCATTTAAACACACAAAGTAAAACTGCCTACATCTGCCAATCTCCCTCATGCCCATTCGATGACGGGAAAGTAGAATCTGTTTTGACAGTGGTTCCAATTAGTGTCTCTAGGGTGACTTGCATGTTATTAACCTGGATAGACCCGAATCCATCTCCTTCCCTTGCTCAATTGCACACGCAGCCCTGGCTCCTATAACAAGAGTTCCTCGCGAAAGTTGAAAACTCAAAGCACTTGTGCTATTGCTGGAGTATTCAGAAAGCCAACAGAAGCTGCCCGCCTCAAAAAACGATGAGTTTGATGAAAAGAAATTCTCAAGCTGTGTCGGTGAGCCGCACATGATCAGCCATGCTCGCTGTCTAAGTCTGTCTGTTGGTTGTTGCTATGACTACGAAAAGCCAGGGGAACCCAATGAGCTGTCTGCAGCAATGCTGAGAGGACCAGCCATTTTACTCACGGAAAACAGTGGGGCAAATTCTGCTGAGCTTCGCCCCGGAAGAAGCATTTTTTTAAAAACCCATTCAGAGAAAAGAGAAGCAAGGGGCATGTTAGCGTGCGGTTATTAGAGGCACGCACGCACGCCCGCGAGCTGCCATTTGGACAAGCTGTTGACGGCTGTTGCGATTTGAGCAAGTGGATTTGAGCAAGTGGAATGCAGAGTGATAACGCGGCATATCTGCTATCAGACCGCAGAAAAGGGTTTTGTCTCGGGGAGGCAAGCCTTCCGTGCAATGTGAGCGCAGCAGCTCTCTAGCCGCTCAGCCTGCAAACGAGTGACCCAAAAGGAGGGTGTTACCGTCTGCAAACAGCGGTCCGGCCCGGCGCCGGGCTGCTCCCTCTGAGCTGCAGGTCTGAAGAAGCAGGTGTGGGCTCGGATGGGCCGCGGACCGTAGCGCAGGCGGACGCTGTCGGGTGTACCTGCTTCCTGTTAACAGATTGTTGGCTCAGAGAGCATCTGCCTGCACGCTGAGGCCGAGGCTGAGAAGGAGGTCCCGGCGGATCCACTTGACTGACAGAGGTAAGCTTTTTTGCCCTTTTTGAAAGCACGGCACAACAATAATTTGGAGCAAAACTTAACCTAAAAGATTTATGTTCATTGTGTTATCTGGGTTTACCAAAGATGCATGCACACACACATGCATACATCTCCACAAAATAGTGTCCGAAACAGAGAGTTGTTTCAGTGATTTCTGTCCTAGAAATTGTGTGACAAAAAAACCATTATGAATACGCCTTGGAGTTTAAGATATTTAGTGTTTTAACAAACCATGACAGCTTGTCGTTCTGGACGGTCTTCCATAACCAACAATCTTTCTCCCTTGTAAACAATGGGTCCTTTCATTAACTGTACTTTGACATATATTAAGACAATTGCATGGAAAATCAGCAGCTTGAAAATTGTGGAGCATTTCTGAAGCCTCGTCGATGATTTATTTAACTCTTAACACACAAATGTATACATTTAAATTCAGGAATTCTGTACGTCATAATTGCCAGTGGGCTTTGCACTTGCTTGTTCTGAACTTAGAGTCTTGCTGTGCCGTTTGATTTAGTTCAGGGTAGTTGTAAAGCAAACGGTGTAGATACTGGAAGCCGTTCACATGTCCTTTCCTAGTATCATGCATACCACGCTAGCCCAGAGCACAACACCCCCATTGTGCTCCCCTGGCTTGGAATTCAAGGAAAGAAAGGAAGTGAAATCTCTGCATTGAGTTCAAGCTCAGCTATAGTATGTGCCGGTAAGACTTCTTTTATTGCCCGGGTTTTCTCACATGCAGATAGGTTTCAGAGATAGAGTGAAACCAAAAACACCACGCACCTCCTACAAATGTCCACTAACGTTCACAGCGGATGTTTGCTGTCAGCTGCTACAAGATAATAGCACACACTTTGGATTGCAGTAGGAACTGCCCCTTAGTGAGTATTTCTTTGATTTAGAGTCTCTTAGGAACCAAGCTATTACTGTGAATTGAAATTGGTCAGTCAAATTGAAATCCTTGATAAGGAAACGACCAAATGATGATTACATTTCGTTTTAGCAACATTCCAGCTTTACCTAAGTCGACTCTATTGTTGATCTACCAAGACAGCAGATCATTTACAATGCTATTGAAAATGAATTTATTTTATTTTATTTAATGAAAATTTATTTTATTTTATTTAATGAAAACATTTTGTTGAAAACTTTGAATAAAAACCTCTATTGAGGATTGAATCTACCATGAAATGTAAAATAGTGTCTGAGATCTACTTCTAAGAAATATATTTTTATTTGCTACCTTTTTTCCCAAAGTGTGGATGAAATGGGAATCACCTTTTAATTAAGTATAATGATAAAATTTTTATTGCTACATATGAGCATACATTACTTATTTCGCAGATACAGCAATGTCAACAGCCCTCAGATAAGAGAATTATAAAGTACAGGGATAATATTTTTCAGAACCTATGTTCTAAATGTCACCCCAGTACTCAAGATATAAAGACACAGACTGAGCAAACTCAATCTAGGGATTCATGTCCAAACGTTTAATGATGAGAACAAATAGGAATCCTGTCTATTTGTGCATGTGAGACTTGTATGGGGCAAAATGGTCAAGTGATAGCATTGCACTTCACTTATGCTTAACTTTCAAAGGAAAGCTGAATGAATAGACTTAGCTTTAAGTTAAATTCTATAAATAAAAATATCAGGCAAGGAAGTGATTCTGTTACAACAGAATATAAGGCGGAGTCTCTGTCCAATCTAATTCCCTTCAGAGCTTTGCACTGAAAAAAAAAAAAATTAGAATTAGCACAGCGAAAAAACCTGCAGCAAGAAAACAATTTCGTGTTAGTTTCTCTTAGGGCAGCTTGTAGAAGAACAAGGTGCAGGATAGCTAAGGTGCACCTGCCTGGGGAACCTTGGCCCATCGGAGGAATGTCACACAGGCTTTACACCTGTGTTATTTTTTTCCACCTTTTAAAGGTGATATGCTATGAAAGATTAGCATTCTAAGTCCACTGGTGCGCAGCGCATCTACAGTGATTAATTCAACCCCTTTGAGAACCACATACAGAGATATAATTCTTATCTTTCAAGATTGCCCCTTAGCTTTTGTCTATTTATGTATCCTTATTTTCTGCCGCTTCCCAGCTCACTTGCTAGCACTATTAAATACTTTGTAATTTCCCAAATGCATTATACCAAAGTTTTGCAAAGCCTCTGCACAGACTTTTTCTTTAAATCTCCCCGAGGTGGCAGCCACCTGTCATGCATCCTTCAGAGTGTAGCTAGGATGTTTCCCCAAACACATCCTTACTTTCTCTTTCGGCTACATCTGAATCTTATGTCTATAGTCTGTCCACCGCACCATATTGCATCTGTCTCTGTTCACAGGCTCCCAGAGTTTTACTGACCCTTGAATGTACTTTGTCCAGTGTCTAGGACTTGGCATTCAGTCATTATCCTGGTAACCTCAAACTTCACTATTTTCTTATTAGTTACTGTAAATACAGACTTGATCTTGAAGCCGAAACCCTATTATATATTATACTACCTTTTATCAGAGAAACTCAAACAGCAATGAGGCTCTAATTTCTCTGATACTGAAAATAATGGCTTCAGGATCACAATTTGATAAAAGCTATAAATGTCCTATCAGAATTTTTTGAGGAAAAATGTTACAACATGTAAATTTTGAACAAAAAGAGGCTTGAAAACTTTAGTAGTTAGAAGGCGCAGCTTCTCTATTTACAGTTATTATGAAATTTGCAGGGGAAAATAAGCACAGTAATTACTCCTATTAGAAATTTATTCTGGGGCGCCTGGGTGGCTCAGTTGTTTAGCGTCTGCCTTCAGCTCAGGTCATGGTCCCAGGGTCCTGGGATGGAGGCCCGCATCAGGCTCCTTGCTCGGTGGGAAGCCTGCTTCTCCCTCCCCTGCCCCCCCTGCTTGTATTCCCACTCTCAGCTCTCGCTGTGTCTCTCTCTGTCAAATAAATAAATTGAATCATAAAAAAAGAAAGAAATTTATTCTAAAATCCATTTAAAATTAATGTTGAATTATTGATAATTGCTGGTTATATGTATGGAATTGTTTTTCATACTGAAGCTAGAAGAAAGTAGAGCTCATGAACTGGAAAGAGATCAAATAATTGATGTAAAATCTATGATCGCAGAATTTCTTTTAATTTTCCTTAAACAAGCCTAAAAGATTACTGGTAATCACTCGTTACATTATGCCTCCCTAGAACGTGGGTTCCTGGGTGAGGGAGAGAATATTCTGTGAGTATCTCTCTTGATATAGACATACTTTTGGTTATAGAGACTTCCCACACTTATTCTATACTAGATGGCAAGGTAATTATTTTTTTAATTAGGCTAAATGTTTATAGCCTTTTTATGGAAAAGTTGCCACAATGATGCAATCAAAAATAAGAATGGATTAGGAATTTTACTAGGAGAAATAATATAAAATCCTCTGTCTCCGAGATAACCATGTTGACAGCGAAAGTTGTAATTAATATTATATGAATTTTTGTACATAAATTAACAAAGACTAGGAAGTTTAAAATATCTAAATGTTTGGAATTAGAAATCAAAATATTTAGGAAATCACACATTCAGGTTTCTAGACTTTTTCACATTGTATTCCAGCACTGAATTTTATGATAAAAATAAGATAAATGGCAATTCTTAATTATCATGCTGTCCTTTTAAGTCTTACTTTGGCTGTCTTTAAGCTGAGCTTAATGTATAGCATGCTAATTAAATAATAGCATGATATGACATTGGTTCTACTTATCTTAAAGGCTAATCATTTTTAATCAGTTACTTTAAATTGTATATAGCAATTAGATTTCTGGAAACATGATTCCATAGTACTTCTGCATCATTTTTAGTATTTTATATTTTAAGTAAGTTATATATTGAAGGCCTAAATTATTTATAACTATATTCGATATTCAAACAAAATGAGTGTGTACTTTTTGCATTTTGTAATAAAGTATTATAATATTTGATTATATTAGACACTTTCTAAAAAGTTCCTCAAAATAATGATTTAATTATGGATAGGTCTATTAAATTCTAAACTACCACTGCAAAAAATTATATGGTGATTTTCGAAATCTCTTTACATCATTTCTGAAAGAGTTGAGACATAAACCTTTAGGTTTGATTTTTGTGGGGAGTCATCCTGGTGAAAAGTCAGCTACTGCCTCTTTGGACTGAATTAATAGTAGATCATAATGCTTTATAAGGCCTTCCTACACTTAATATTACTAACCAAAAAAGTTTAAGAAAGCAACACTTGGTTGCTTAAAAGTAAGCTATTTGGGGGCGCCTGGGTGGCTCAGTTGGTTAAGCAACTGCCTTCGGCTCGGGTCATAATCTCAGGGTCCTGGGATCGAGCCCCGCATCAGGCTCCCTGCTCCACGGGAAGCCTGCTTCTCCCTCTCCCACTCCCCCTGCTTGTGTTCCCTCTCTCACTGTGTCTCTCTCTGTCAAATAAATAAATAAAATCTTTAAAAAAAAAAGTAAGCTATTTTTTAGATTATCAAGATACCTTCACATCTAATTATTTCAATTCTCTGTGCTAAAGTTAACACAGGAAAAAAGATTAGATAACAATTTCGTCTGTCCTGAGCTAGTTGTGCGTCTGGTCGACAGTTTGAGCCCTCTCTGAAATAAGGATACTTAATCTGTCAGATATATGATTGCAGTAAATATCTTGTACTATATCCTGTGGGGATAAATAATTTCTAAAAGAATTTGCCCCTTAATGTCTACATTTGAAGATGTATACAGCGTAGCATTATTAGTAGTGACGATAAACAAATAAACTTTATAGCCACTTAGTTGTTCTGGCACAGTGTGAATCAACTTGTGTTGTTTGATGTCCCTTGAGCACTGGCTTGAGCCAGTTTAGGTCATGGAAGTCCATGAGGGAGGGGAGTGGCAAGAACAGGCAAGAGGAAAAGGCACAGGTTGCTCGGGCAGAGTGAAAGTTACAGGGAAAACTCAGCTTGCTTTGGAATAACAGCTGGAACATTGCAGGCATGCAGCAAACAGGTCAAAATATCAAATCTTTAATCAGTACTGGTTGAATGATAAAAACCTCCTAGTGACCTGTTCTTACCCCTGTGTTGTACTAATGCTAACACACTGATTAGAAAATAAAGCTTGAATTTAGAGATAAAATAATGATTTACAATAATGATGATTTTTTTGAAATCATAAAACAAAAGAGAAAAAACATAAAAATTTTAGAAAGTACTATCATTATTTTAAAAATTAAAATGTGGCCTTCCTGGTAAAGGAGGTATATTTAATAATTTATATAAAACACGTCAGTGATATAATCAGCTTTCAGACCATGTGTCATATAAAAATTCATGTTTCTAAATAAACTGTTTCCAAGAATTCAGGATATATTACCAGTCATCTGAATTAATGACCTAAAAAAAAGCCCTTTATATAATAATTATGTAAAACAAGAGTGGAACTGGAAGCCTAGATAAAGCTCATTTGGTGAATAATTCAGACCCAGAAAAATTGATTTCTACTCCTAACTTTCTTAAAGCCTCTGGTTATAGTCAGATTCATCAGGCAATATGATCAAGTAGAGTGTTAAATTTTTCCTTCTTAAATAAGTCTAAGAGAGAAAAGTTCAAACCTAGAATTACATATTTGAAATCTTTATTTTAAGGCTTTAGAATCAGAGAATTTAAGATAGAAAAAGGTATCAGTCTGGGAGATATTTGCAAGTTAAAAACCATAAGAGCTGGAAGACCTTACAAGGTCAATCAAAATGTCTGCTTCTGATTAAACCTAAGAACACAATAAAAACCCGAATAACTAGATTTCAATAAACTACAGAAAAAAATAATTCAATTTCTTCAATCCAAAAGATGTTGATAATACAAAATTATTATATAAAGTTTAGTCTGTGCTAGCTACTATCCCAAGAGCTTTATATATGGTAACTTATGATGAAGAATCTGGGAAATCACAAAACTTTTAAGGTCATTTGAATTGGAATTGTCTAGAAGTATTCAAATGATCTTAAATTATTTCTCAAATAGAGACGTCATCAACAACACATTTAGTTGTTCCTTCTTAGAAGCTGTCATCCCAGTTTGCACATTATATTTTTTATCTCATTTTAATGAAGTTTTTGTATGTGTCTAATATTTCCATACAGAAGTAAACTCCATGAGAGAGCAATAGAGTTTTATTTCTGTTTTTACCACCATCTTCTTGTCACGTGTATGACCAAAAGTAAATGAGTGATGGCTGACTAGCCCAAATACATGGTTGTATCAAATGTCAACAAATAACATTTACACCAAAGAAAAGAGATGGACTCAAAGTGCTATATACTGTATAATGATTCCATGTAACCTTCATCACGAGAAAATTAATTCAGTCCACACATCCTTAGTGTTTGTTTGCTTGTTTGTTTTGTTGTTTTATAGTTTGGTTGGTTGGTGGTTTTGGTTAGAATGCTTTTCATGTAAAACACTAAGTTAAATGTCAGAGCAGGGCACCTGGGTGGCTCAGTTGGTTAAGCGACTGCCTTCGGCTCAGGTCATGATCCTGGAGTCCCAGGATCGAGTCCCGCATCGGGCTCCCTGCTCGGCAGGGAGTCTGCTTCTCCCTCTGACCCCCCCCCCATGTGCTCTCTCTCATTCTCTCTGTCTCAAATAAATTTAAAAAAAAATGTCAGAGCAATCCTTTTTAAGTCATCAGACTCCTCAACAGATGAAACACAATCTAAAATGATCTGGCTCGTTTCAACCACTATAGACTTCTTCCCTGATTCAATCTCCTGAACAACTTCACTAGATGTTGGTTATTTCTGACAATCGAGAAAACAATAAAAATGTGGGAAAGCATAGATAGCTCCTTTACCAGGAAAATTATTATTCTTTTTTAAAAAACATACCTGTTTTGGGAAGAGGGCTTTTTTAGGTCAATAATTCAGATGACTGGTAATATATCCTGAATTATTTTTAACTGACTTTATTTAGAAACATGACTTTTTATATGATATGTGGTCTGAAAGCTGATTATATCACTGACTTCCTTTCTACCAGAGATTTAATTTTATAAGACTAACATAACTGATTGATTTATATAATAATGACTTTTTTCTCAAATTAAAAAAAAAACTTCCTCCTGAAGTGCACAAAGTAAATTAATTTCCAGATTTATTGGCAGCAGAGAGGAGTTCTATCACCCTCATTACATAAATAAAAGCAAATGACAATCAAAGCCCTAAATAATCTACTTTGGTTTGAAAATCACCTTCCTTTGACACAAAGTCCCAAATGTCCCTACAGTGGGACATGTGCCTCATATCGGCAATTCTCTGGTAAAATAACTTAATTTGATCTATATATTATTACATGGTGCATTAATGCACCATAATCATTTTGAAGCCTATACTTTCGCTTCCTTTGAAATGAACTGGGAAAACATGCCCTCAAAACTCTGGTTCACTCTTCTGGGCACTGATATTTCACTATGCAACTGTCAGGAACTAAAAGATTAGGATCATAAAATTAAGTTTCCTGGGGAAATTAAGTCTCCTGGGGAATGTTCCATTCATGAACTGCCTTGTTCCCAGACTCCTCGGTCATTTTATTGCATTTTCCTTCCAACCTTGCCCGTGAGAAGAGGTGCATGGTCCAGATTAAAACCTGAAAAGAGGAGAGAACTGGAGCTTATGAACTAGGACCTAAAAGGACCCTGGGCTTCCAAGTATTTGCTATCAGATGGAGTAATGCAGCCAAAAGAGCTTTTGATTTCAGTAGAAATTAGGAAAAGTATTGGTTTAAAATCTGTGTCTTCTGATTTCCAACCAAAAGTAAAGCATTTTTGAGAAATCTCTAGGCATCCTATCTAATGCATCTCAGAGAGTGAGAGTATTTTATCTTGCCAGTAAAACTGAATGGTCCCTTGTTGATTGATATCAAAGACTATTACTCCCCAAAGGGTCAAATTATTAATTGGTCAGTGCATTATTTTGGGAAATAAAGTCAGAATTTCATCTGGCAAGAATAATGCCAGGTGACAAATGATTTTAAAATTATCATCAAATTATATTTGCCCAATAAATACATCAGAGCCGCGAGTTCATAACTGCTGAGAGGACTAGAATATCTGGAGTCACCCTTTCCTGTAGATAGGCTTGACCATACACTGACAAGTTCTCTAACTCTCCTCTTTCCAGACTTTTAAAGATTGTTGAATTGTTTGTATGTTAATATAAGTTAGCTGGTGATATCCTTTCCAGTTTTGTATGATATTGAAAAGGGAGCTATGATAGGAAAAGCAGAGAATGAGAAAGATCCAAAGTTCTGGGTGTGGCTTAATGAGAGAACAGACCTAAGTATAATATGATTCAAAGTTGAATTGTACATTTTTAAATGGCTTTGGAGTTTTCATATTATTCTTGTATTCATTTATTGCACACCCAACAAGAACCCACTATGTATTTAGGGCGGATGAAAAGATAAGAAAAAAAGATAAGCCTGAAAGCCATTAAAAGAGCTTATGGTCCTAGTGAAAGAGACAGGAACATTAATTTACTATAATTGAAGACGGAAGGTGACAAAGTGCTGTAAGGGGGATATAATCCATGCATTTATTTATTCCTTCAAAAAGACACACAAAAGCTGCTTTTATACAATGAATATGGAGAAACTCCCTAACTGTCTCAAGAGATGATGTTCTAGAAGACGGTAATAAGTAGCTTGGGGAAGGGAGGTTTCTTAGAGAATCAGCGAAGATGATTTAGAGAAAATGATATTTGAATTAGGACTTGAACGAGGTGGGATTTCAACAGTAACTTAGAAAAACAAACTGTAGGCATCAAGAATTGTTTCACTCAACTAACATTGAGCATCCCCTCACTGCTTTCACATAGTTGTGTGGTCTGCATAACCACCCTCTGAGGTGTATAGGATCATCACCATTTTACATGAGAAAAGAATAAACTGAGGCTCAGTAAAAGGCCCACTGGATTTCATCTTTTATGTCAGATACTGACTTTAAGTTTTTAAAGTGTTTCATTCCACTGCAGGGATAAAGGTCTCTCAAAAGATTAAGAAGTATTTTTAAGAATGTGGAAGCAACTGATACAACTAGGAAATAAATGAAGAAGACTCCTGCTGATGGGGTAGAAAGAAAAGAGGAGGAAGGATGAGAAATGAGGAAATTTGTTTGTGTTGGCAAAAGAGCCAAGCCTGTTGATAGCTATGGGGAAAGCTCTGGCAAGACAGGGGGAAGATTCAAGAGGAAGTGTCTACTCCAGGAGCAAGACCCCAGAGGGGTTAGTTAGCAAAGGGAGGTAAGACTCAAGGACAGGGAGAGGCCAGGCTCAAACGGCGTGGGGGAGACTGGGACCTCTGGAGCAGTAGAGGGAATGAGTAAATGGGGCCACTTCCTGAGAGCTAGAAGAAGGTTGAGGAAATTCCCAGTGGGAGACCTTGTCACCCTGAGGTATAGGTAAGGTCCAGGGATACAAGTGAGGTGGAGTAGGAACCTGGTCCCATCCACAGTGGAGAATCAACAGAGAGGCACAAAACATGGAATAAAAGCCAAAGGACCCAGAGTCAAACCATCCTGAGGATGGCTCACTCTTCAGGGATGAGGGAAGGGAAGTTAATAATCATGCAGCATCACAAGTACCAAGACGGACACGAACACTCATACTGGGTGTGAGTGATCCACCCAGATGGTTTCAGAAGTGTGCAAGGCTAACGGGGAGGCTGTGGATCAAGAGACCAGAGTCAGGAGTGAGGGCATATCACACAGAGCACTGTCTCACATGCTCCCCTCCTTTATGTTCCAGCATTAAATGTCTAAAGACACATTTTTTAAAAAAATTATTAATATAAATTACTATGACTTTGAATGTCTGATGTAGGTGAGATTTTTCTGATCCAATCTTTTTAATAGGAAGTAGTGTGTCACAGGCTGGGGGCTGGTGTTTCCAAGCATAGATTTCAGACTTATACATTGCTAGGTGGGATGCCTGGTTCTGCGATCTGCTTACAGTGAAGTAGGCCAAGGTAAAAAAAAAAACCTCCCTGCAATGTGGTTTCCTCATCTAAAATGAGCATAAGCAGAGTACCAAGCATTAAAGATACTTATATAGTATATAGCAAAGCATCTAATATAGAGAAGGGTCCCATCAATGTCAACCACTACCATTGGCTTTATTTGTTCATGGGTTAGAAGTATACAGTAAGATTCTCCTAATTTCTGTGGTCCAGTTACCAGCTCTGAATCCTCTCAAATCTTCGGAAGCCATGCATACATGTGTTTTGAAGGGACATGAGCAAAGCTACTCTTCCGGGAGATCCTACTTTCCTCCATCAGGTGTGAAGTCTCAGCCTCCTGGGTCTCAGACCCGCTCTATAATGCTCATCCATCAGTTGATCAATTTAGGGTATGAAAAGATGTGGAATTGGAGGGGGATCAGATAACTGGGTAGATGATGAGGCCATTAACCAAAATGGGAATGGAGAAGCACTCTTTTGCTTTGTTTTTTATTTGGGGGAGAAGATATTTGCATATGTAGGATTGGACATATTTGTTGCAAACATCTAGATGAAGGTGCCTTAACTAGGTAGCTGGAAAGATCTTCCTAGCTATCAGGAAGAAGTGAGGCAAAATCTGGAACAAACTGGGACCTCAGATGTTGCCTAATTCAAGATAGGAATGGACAGATGACTGTATATAGCTTGAGAATATATTACCTCTATCAATATTATTTTATTACCTCCATTAATATTATGTGTTACCTCTATTAAAGCTGTTTCTGATTACAATATTTTTAATAAAAGATTATAATGATGTCTTTTTAGCCACTCTGTAGAAAAAGATCCATACTTCAAAAAGTAGGTTTTTGTTGTTGTTGTTGTTGTTGTTTTCAAGCCATTGAACATGGTCGCTTAGTATACTTAGGTCAAAATACTTAAACTGCCTCCACCAGTTTTGCTTTTTTTTTCCATTTATCATCACACATGAATTTTAAAAGCAAGTAATATATATTTTTTTTATTTCTTTGTCTTAAAAAAGGCATGAAATCTTACTGGTCTAAATGCAGTTGTTGGGAAGAAATAATGCAAATTAACAACCACCAGCATATTAGGCAAATTTTAGTTATTTTATGGAGTTTGGTATTGAGCAAAGGTTATTTTTTCTATTAAAGTTACAAGTACTACCACTTGAACTGTCCTGGGAAATATAAATAAGAGTTAGAAAGAAATGATCTCAGAAAGTTTTGTGAAGATTAAGTGGATCGTGCATGTTCCGTGGATGGTGCCTGCATACTGAGCAGGACCTGCCATGCAGGAAGTGCTCAAGGAGTGTCTGCAAGTGTTATTATCATTCTTCTAGAAATTAGTGAAATAGAAAGGCCAGTGCTGTGCACCAATGATTGTCCAGGCTATCCCGGTTCAGTGCTCACTAGTCGGAGTCAACGCTCCTGAGGATGGCTCACTCTTCAGGGATGAGGGAAGGGAAGCTAATAATCATGCAGCATCACAAGTAAAACAAGAGGGGTATGAACACTCATAATAGGTGTGAAAGATCTGCCCAGATGATTTCAGAAGTGTGCAAGGCTAACAGGGAGGTTGTGGATCAAGAGAACACCATGTACAAATGAACCAGACATGAAAGACCATTGGGGGTGGTTTGATGGGTCTGGGATGTGGGAACAAGAGTGAGAACAGGGTCTGGTGTGGTGTAGGGTGAGTAGATGGGCTTGGCTGTCACACGGCCTGGGATTTCATGTCCAGCTCTGTGATTGCTAATTGAGTATGTGGGAACAAGTCCCTCCACCTCTCTAGACCTCTGTTTCACAACCCACAGAGTGGAGATAATAACACTCACCTCTGAGGATGATCATTAGGAGTAAATGAGATTATTGTAAAGGATTGGCATAGCACTTGGCACAGAAGGAAAGGTATTTTTATCACCAGTATCAGGATCAGCCCCATGCTAAGCAGTTTGGATTAATTCTTGGGGGAAAAATAAAACCACCATTGGAGTTTCTTTAAGTGGGGAAAAGTAATGCTCATGCCTGTGTGCAAAAAAGATGTAACTGTTAACAGTATATCAAATTAAATAAAAAGAGTGAGAAATGGTTATAGAGAGACAGTGTCAATACTTTAGGCAAGAGAAAAACAGGCATGAAAAGGGAGAAAAGAGCAAAGGATTTATTCAGCCAAGATTACTATGTATCAGTCACTCTTCTAAGTGTCTGGAATGCATTTCAAACAGTGATTGCTAAACAGTCTTAAAAATAGGTGATCTTAATTCAGGGTGGTATTGCGTTAACAGAGATGTGTGACACGCCCAGGATCTACTTTGTCTATGGAGAAGCTCTTGAGGCATCACTGAGGAAATGTTTAGGGGCTAAAGAATATATGGACATTCGCCTTGGAATGTGCTGAACCCACCCTGAAGAAGGAACAGTATGTGCTAAAGCACAGAGGCAAGAAGGATGTGTTCCAAGGACTAAGAGCCCTTGGTATGATTGGAATGCATTGTGCCTGACATGGAGAGATGGAAAGTAAAACTGGACAAGCAGACCCAAGTCAGATCACAATGTAAGTGTGTCACACTAAGTTAATGAGAAGGCGCTGAAAGACTTCAAGCAAGAAAGTGAATTAGTAAGATTTCTATTATAAACATCCATCAGTATAAAAGTAGGAGAGTGAGAAAGGGTGATGCAGGGATGTCACATAGAGGGATAGTGCAAATTACAGGAAGAAAAGCTAAAAGCCTCAACTAGGACAGGACAGTAGGTCTGGAGAGAAAGTGCTGGAATCAAGAGAAATGGAGAAAGAATTTTGGGGGTGAGGGCGGAGGTAGAGTTTGATTACCAGTTTACTGTCTTGGGAAAGTCAGATGGAAAAAGAATATTTAGGGGAAAAGATAGTGACACTGGCTTGACACTTTTTGAGATGGAGATGCAAGTGGGACATCTAGATAGAATAGTTCAAAACATGTTTTTTTAAAAAAGGAGATTTAGACCAATAGAAATACATTTTAAGCTGCAAACTGAAGCCACATATAAATTTAAATTTTCTAATAGCCACAGAAGGGGGGAAATCGGAGGGGGAGATGAACCATGAGAGACTGTGGACTCTGAGAAACAAAATGAGGGTTCTAGAGGGGAGGGGGGAGGGGGGATGGGTTAGCCTGGTGATGGGTATTAAAGAGGGCACATTCTGCATGGAGCACTGGGTGTTATACGCAAATAATGAATCATGGAACACTACATCAAAAACTAATGATGTAATGTATGGTGATTAACATAATAAAACAAAACAAAACAAAAAAAGGGTAAAAAGAAACAGATGACATCAATTTTATAATATAGTCTGTGTAACCCAATATATCGAAAAGATTTGAATAAGTAATCAATATTAAGAAAAAGCAATGACTTATTTTACAGTCATGTGTGTGTGTGTGTTTAAAGTGTGTATTTTACACTTAACAACACATCAATTTGAACTAGCCACATTTCAAGTGCTCAGTAGCCGCTGGTGGCTAGTTACTGTCATATTAGACAGCACAGCTCTTGACCTTCAGAGCCTATGCAAAAGATGTCTATTTGTGGGTGACCAGAATAAAAATCTTTTCTGAAGCTGTAAATGAAAGAGAGCTAATTGGTGGGGGGGAGGGGGTGGAGGAGTAAGAGAGCTTATACAGGGGGTCAGGGGAAGAGTAAAGAGAGCTTATACGGGGGGACAGGGGAAGAGTAAGGGGAGCTTATACAGGGGGCCAGGACAGAGAGAGGAAATGCCACAACTGCCTCAGACCTTGATCTTCTATCTTTTAAGGATGTGAGATATGAGATTAGCATCTCAGTAATTTGGGGAGACTTTGATTATTTCTGTTGAACTTTTGCGCAACCAGAAACTGCTATATAATATGCAGAGCCTAGTGCAAGATTAAAATGTGATGCCCCCTTATTAAAAAATTATTAATAATTTCAAGATGATGACCACAGAGTATTAAACCCAACACCTGGCCCTTCTAAGTGCAGGATCAGGGGCAAATGCTCAAATAACAGGCCTGTGAAGCCAATGCTGCACACAACTTGCATTTTTATGCATCATACATGAACGCTCTTGCCTTTTGTAAATCAAATGCAATATATTTTTTTAAAGATTTTATTTATTTATTTGACAGAGAATGAGAGAGAGAGAGATCACAAGAGGCAGACAGGCAGGTAGAGGGAGAGGGAGAAGCAGGCTCTCTGCTAAGCATGGAGCCCAATGTGGGGCTTGATCCCAGGACGTTGGGATTAGGACCCGAGGCGAAGCAGATGCTTAACCAAATGAGCCACCCAGGCGCCCCTCAAATGCAATATATTTAATAAGATGAGTAATGAGATGATACTATGGGGTATCACTCCTGGCAGCCACTCTTCATGGCTTGAGGAAAGGCAACTTCTTTCCAGGCTGGGGTGCTTGAGATGCATGAGACCTGCTTTACCCTTCCCACATACCCCCACACAGATGGGACCTCAATCATGCCAGAACATCATCACCCCAATTCTTGCCTCATGTTGAGGGGGCCCACCAAGCACCTAACCTAGTAGATATCTGGCAGCTCCTCAATATCATTCTGCCTTCTAGAAAACCCTATTTCCTTACCCCTTCCCATGATAAGAGAGCATCTGACATGGAAGTCTAAAGGTGGAACCTCCTCCTCAGAGAATGAGAGGGGCAGTAGACCAGGGGAACATAACCTGGAATTCCCTCAGACAAGCAGAATACCTAGAGTTTGGGGGTAAGCTGTGCATATGCAGTTCTAGTTCCAGGCCAGTGCTTGAAGATGTATTATTGGAATTCTTTTATTGATAGCTTTCTGTGAATAGAACTCCCTCTATCTTTAAATGTCAATCTATTTATGGGCGCCTGGGTGGCTCAGTCGGTTAAGCGACTGCCTTCGGCTCAGGTCATGATCCTGGAGTCCCGGGATCGAGTCCCACATCGGGCTCCCTGCTCTGCGGGGAGCCTGCTTCTCCCTCTCCCCCTCCCCCTGCTTGTGTTCCCTCTCTCGCTGTGTCTCTCTCTGTCAAATAAATAAATAAAATCTTTAAAAAAAATAAAATAAATAAATAAAATAAATAAATGTCAATCTATTTCTTCCTGTTTCAATCTTGGCAGTTTATAAGTTTCCGGGAAGGCATCCATTTCTTCCAGATTGCTTAATTTATTGGCATATTGTTGTTGATAATAATTTCTAATAATTGTTTCTATTTCCTTGGTGTTAGTTGTGATCTCTCCCCTTTCATTCATAATTTTATTAATTTGGGTCCTTTCTCTTTTCTTTTGGATAAGTCTGGCCAGTGGTTTATTGATCTTATTAATTCTTTCAAAGAACCAGCTTCTAGTTTCGTTGATCTAATCTACTGTGTTTCTGGTTTCTAATTCATTGATCTCTGCTCTAATCTTAATTATTTCTCTTTTAATGCATGGCTTAGGCATCGTTTGTTGCTTTTTCTCTAGTTCTTTAAGGTGTAAAGTTAGTTGGTGAATTCGGGATTTTTCTATTTTTTTTGAGTGAAGCTTGGATGGCTATGTAGTTCCCCCTTAGGACCACCTTTGCAGTATCCCATAGGTTTTGGACCAATGTGTTTTAGTTCTCATTGGTTGCCATGATTTGTTTAAGTTCTTCTTTGATTTCTTGGTTGACCCAAACATGATTGAACAGAGTGGTCTTTATCTTCCAAGTGTTTGGATTTCTTCCAAATTTTTCCTTGTGATTGAGTTCCAGTTTTAAAGCATTATTGTCTGAGAATATGCAGGGGATAATCTCAATCTTTTTGTATCGGTTGAGACCTGATTTGTGACCCAGTATGTGGTCCATTCTGGAGAAAGTTCCGTGTGCACTCGAGAAGAATGAGTATTCTGTTGTTTTAGGGTGACAGCAGGTACTGGCACAAAAACAGACATGTAGACCAATGGAACAGAATAGAGAGCCCAGATATGGACCCTCAACTCTATGGTCAACTAATCTTTGACAAAGCAGGAAAGAATATGCAATGGAAAAAAAGACAGTTTCTTCAATAAATGGTGCTGGGAAAATTGGACAGTTATATACAGAAGAATGAAACTCGACCATTCCCTAACACCATACACAAAGATAAACTCAAAATGGATGAAAGACCTCAATGTGAGACAGGAATCCATCAAAACCCTAGAGGAGATCATAGGCAGTAACCTCTTCAACATTGGCCACAGCAACTTCTTTCAAGATACATCTCCAAAGGCTGGTGAAACAAAAGCAAAAATGAACTTTTGGGATTTCATCAAGATAAAAAGCTTCTGCACAGCAAAGGAAACAGTCAACAAAACAAAGAGGCAACCCACAGAATGGGAGAAGATATTTGCCAATGACACTACAGACAAAGGGCTTATATCCAAGATCTATAAAGAACTTCTCAAACTCAACATCCAAAAAATAAATAATCAAGTCAAAAATGGGCAGAAGACATGAAGAGACACTTCTCAAAAGAAGACATACAAATGGCTAACAGACACATGAAAAAATGTTCATCATCATTAGCCATCGGGGAAATTCAAATCAAAACCACATTGAGATACCACCTTACACCAGTTAGAATGGCAAAAATTGACAAGGCAAGAAACAACAAATGTTGGAGAGGTTGTGGAGAAAGGGGGAACCCTCTTACACTGTTGGTGGGAATGCAAGTTGGTACAGCCACTTTGGAAAACAGTGTGGAGGTTCCTCAAAAAATTAAAAATAGAGCTACCCTATGACCCAGCAATTGCACTCCTGGGTATTTACCCCAAAGACACAGATGTAGTGAAAAGAAGGGCCATATGCACCCCAATGTTCAGAGAAGCAATGTCCGCAATAGTCAAACTGTGGAAAGAACTGAGATGCCCTTCAACAGATGAATGGATAAAGAAGATGTGGTCCATATGTATAATGGAATATTACTCAGCCATCAGAAAGGATGAATACCCAGCTTTTACATCAACATGGATGGGACTTGGAGGAGATTATACTAAGTGAAAGAAGTCAAGCAGAGAAAGTCAATTATCATATGGTTTCACTTATTTGTGGAACATAAGGAATAGCATGGAAGACATTAGGAGAAGGAAGGGAAAAATGAAGGGGGGTAAATCGGAAGGGGAGATGAACCATGAGAGACTATGGACTCTGAGAAACAAACAGGGTTTTAGAGGGGAGGGGGGTGGGGGCATAGGTTAGCGTGGTGATGGGTATTAAGGAGTGCATGTACTGCATGGAGTACTGGGTGTTATACGAAAACAATGAATCATGGATCCCTACATCAAAAACTAATGACATATTGTATGGTGACTAACATAACATAATGAAATTAAATTAAATTAAAAATAAATAAATAAATGTCAATCTAATGACAAATTTCAGACTCCTTGCAGCACATTATCTGCTGTGCTAAATAGCACCAAGCCCCAAAATGGTGCTAGACACACAAATGTCAGTGTGCCTCCCCACACTCCTTGCTCCAGTCTAGTCTCCTCCTTCCTCCTCCCCATCTGTCTCTCCATGCTCTTTTCTCTGCCCTATCTCCACAGCCTTTCATTGCCTTATGTGATTATCATAAAAATTCAAATTATAATTTGCCATTTCTTTATTTAGTAAACAATTTGATGTTATCTACTCTTGGTTGCTTAGCTTTAAGAGTCAGTAAATGACAGTCCTTTTTTCTTTTGAAAAAGAAAGTGTGGAAGAAAGACTTGTTCATATTTGATATCCCATAATTGATTCTCCCTGTCTATGTGTCTTATCAAAGACAAGGTTCCTCTGATCCTGCATGAAAGGCCCCCTGATTTTGCAGGAGAGGAGGGAGCAGGCAGGGCAGGAGCCTGTGGGGAACTGTAGAGTATAAGGTCTAGGTGTGGACCTGGCCATCATGGAGGTGTGACCCCTGGCGTGTGACTTAACATCCTTCAGCCACAGGTTTGGTACCTGAAAAATGAGGATGTTATGCCTAGATCGCAGGACGACTCATTCTATCATATAAAATAATTCATGTGAAGTACCCATGTCAGTGCCTAGCACATAAAAGACTCTCAATAAATAATCACGCTATTACTAAAAACATTTCCTGGGATGAAAGAGAAATGGAGATCTTCCAGAGATCTTGACATAATAGAGCTTGACTGGGCCCAGATCAAAACAAACAACGAAAAAAAACCCTACACAAAATAAATAAAAATCAATTTTCACAATAGATAATTAAATTTAAAACCCCTTAATATAAAACCCACCAGACTTTCAATGATAAGAGTAGCTCTTAAACTTGACGTTCACCTTAAAACTCAAAGAAACTTCTAAGAGAATAACAACACACTTACGTATCTTCTGGTCTTGACTGTATTGTATCACACCAAGGCAAACTAACCTTTTGGTCATAAATTATGCAAAGTAGTAAGTGCAAAGATGATGTTAGGATAGAATGAGGGAGATCACTATTTTTAAACATCTTAATTTCAAAGAATAGCCATCCTGCCTAGTAACTATGCTAACAGAGAAGAATTTTAATTAATCCTATAATTCTAAAGTACTTGCTTGAGAATGCATTATATGGTCTTTTTCCAATAGATTTACCTGCTTAATTATGTTTTTCTTGGACTGATCTAAAATTAATCTTCATGTCTGATCTATAAGGTCTGTTAGGAATGTAAAATAACAGTAAGTATTCTTATAAGTAATAATAATAATAGCTAGCATTCATTGAATGCATACTGTGTCAGACAGCTTGCCAAATTCTTTAAATACCTCTCATTGACTATTCACAGAAACATTCTGATGAGGGTATTATTCTCATTTTATGGAAGAGGAAACAGGCTCTAAGAAGTTAAACAACTTGCACAGGGTCACGTATGAGGTAGGGATTCAAACTTGGGTTAGCCAGATTCCAAACCCTGCACTCTATTTTTCTAGACTGCCTATTTGTGGGAAATACAGATTAGCCAAAAGAAAATGTTATAACTTCCATTTTATCGTCCTCTTTATGTTTTTGTTTTGGGCTTTAGGAAAACATTCATTTATAAGAATGCACCGAGTTTCTTTATTCAGAAAGGCCAGAAATAGCACAACAATAAAAAGGCAGAGAGAGAAAAAAAATCTAGAAGGTCGATAATCATTATTTCTTTGTGCTAAGGTTGTGGATGGCTTTTCCTTCTTTCTTTCTTTCTTTCTTTATTATTTTTTTAAAGATTTTATTTATTTATTCATTAGAGACAGAGAGAGAGAGGCGGAGGGAGAAGCAGGCTCCCAAGGAGCAGGGAGCCCGGTGCGGGACTCGATCCCAGGACCCTGAGATCATGACCTGAGCCGAAGGCAGACGCTTAACCATCTGAGCCACCCAGGCGCCCTCCTTCTTTATTTTTGATTGTCCATATTTTCTAAATCTACTTAAAGTGATGAAAATTTTAAAATAAGGAGGCACATACAGATGAGGAACAAAGGAAGTTTGCATGGCACCTATCATGCTTAGGTATTTAATAATGATGTTATGATGCTAAGCAATAGCAATTAAAAACTAAAAAAACCAACAAACAAAAATCTGTGGAAACAAATATTTTTGTCAATTCCTTTTGCCTCCACTTTAATTTAGGAGGTGACTTGGAAGATGTACCACCAGGAAACTGATGGCAGCCATCTTGGTTTTCTGTACTCTAGGTCAGTGGGCCTGTTTACTGGCAGCAGTGGTTTTACCTCCGGATTAAGAATGATTAGTTCTACTTTGGAACCAAATACAGTTCAGCTGGAGTTCAAGAAGAATTAAGAGTCTTGTGGCTATGTACATGTTGAACAATTTCCCTTTGTTAAGGGCACTCTGATCTAAAGAAGAAAAGTGGCCACTCTGACAGTGTGTACTTTTTGGGTAAAACAACCTTTTTTTTTTTTTTTTTTTTTTTTTGCATTTTAAGAGATTACCTAGTATGGGACATAGCAAGTGTGACCAATAACTTTTTTGATAAATTCCATTTCACAGTAAGTTCAACACACTAGGTGAAAGAGATGATCCATTTGAAATAAGAAAAATAGAGAAAAAAAGAGAACAATTCAAAAGATCATCCTCAAAGCATTTACTGTTCAATATCCATTTCCTGACCTGCCTTTCCTAACTTTGTTCATCCATCATTCCTTCTCATCAGCATGAGGTAAGTTTTCCTTATGAACTAGGCACTGTACTCTAAGAAGGAGACAAAAGTTCTTGCCCTCATGAAGCTTATAGTTTAGGGTCTGTTTATACTTTGTATATAATGAATTAATTGCCCAATTCATGAATATATGAGCCTTATAAACAAAACATATAATCATATGTGATGTGGAAAATTTTTTTCTTAAGGATTTACAATATTCATAAATGTATTTCCCATATTTTATTCTTATGTAGGTGGTAAATTTATGCATGCCACTGATAAAGTATACTCGTTCTAATTTAAACAGGTATAGTTTTTAAGTTGTATTGAAAATTAGCATACATTTCAGAATTAGTACGCAGAAAAACCTTCAAAGTTGTTTATGAAAAATGCCATTTTAATCAGCATCACTACAAGCAGCATATTGCAGCATACCTTAAAAGCACATTGATATTTTTAATTACTCTTCTCCCATTCTCATGGTTTTCAATTCAATGTTCAAATTTTTCAGAGAATAGACATTAGGGAATATTTACAACCAAGTACCCAAATCAGCTTCTTTCCATTTATGTGTTGTGGAAGGGGACAATTTCAGCGGTATGAGTCAATGTTGAGTCACTAACGTAGCTCATTTCAGGAAAATATGAGCAGGGAATCTTGAGTTGTGCCCTAAACTAATAAAGTCAATTGTTAGGTAATAAACACACTTTAGTGTATTTACAGTCTGTGAAATGAGAGAGACTTTCTCCCAGCCCATGGGACTATTTTAAGAATGAGGAAGTTAACATTCTTGATATTAAAATCTTACAGTTTCTTTTACTTGAATTGGCCATCTAAAAGTGTGAGTGGATGTGCAAATAAATGGAGTAAAATATGAGTCCATAGATTTCTTGGGTCTTTTGAGATGGAAACAATTCCAATTTTAGAATCACTCAGCTACTCAGGTATCTTGTAATAATTCCTGAAGTTAATAGTCCATACTTATCCCTTTGGAGGAAGCCATTAAAGCATACTCAACAGATGAAATGATAAAGATACATTGATTTCACTTGTAGAGCTACCGTGATTATCATGTAAGTGAGAATCTGGAATGTCTTAGTTTAAATGTGGCATCGTGTTTGAGTGTGGACACTAATCAGTATGTGCTACGAGACTATTTACTTACTTCATTGTTTCTGTGTTTTACATCTTACCCCAATGCCAGTTCCTCTCAGAACAGAGTTAACATGACCACTGAAGCAGGGAGTGGAGATAAGTCATGAGAAATCAGACCCTAGATCTCCTCCCTCCTCCGAGTCTGTGAAACTAGAGCCATGTTTCATCAGCTCAGAAATTAGCAAGGACTGTTCATAAACCTTTTAATCATAGTAGATAAATCGTTTCTTGTTGAAACAGAAATGTGAACACAGCCCATAAGGAACTGGTCACTTTGATATGGAAACAGTGCATGAGTTTATATGTATTTCTATGTGTATGAAGAAATTTCGAGTTCAAAACTATTGAATTTCCAAATAAAAACTTTGGAACTTCTAAATGCCCTAAGACACTGAGAAGATGATTGAGAAGCAAGAATAGCAGCAAAATTACGTACCCGTTCCTCACCTTGTACATTTTCAAGAATTCTTTAATACTTAAAAAGGAGTTTAATGAAATATTGCACCAAAATTAAGGTGATGTAAATATATCTCTCTTGAATGATTCCATTTTTAGAGACTAATGTTGGGCGCCTGGGTGGCTCAGTTGGTTAAGAGACTAATGTATTCTGAAGTTCCCATGCAAATTTATCCTTTTAAAAACAAAAATAAAGATGAATTTGTAGAATAAAATTATGTATTTATTTGATAAATTATATCCAATGTATTACATAAGTTTATTTATATTATATTTATAACTATGACTTATATAACATATAGTTGATATAATTATAATATATAAGTTATAATTATAAATGTAACTTACAACTGATTTGATAAATTATATCTTGACAAATAAAATTATTTTGACTTTATTTTGAATAATTTCTGCATGAAACATGAAGGCTCTGAGTATCTTTGTACTTAATTCAAATCCGGGTCAGATGAGCTACAGTAAATAAGAATGAGTTCTCGATGGAGAGGGTCAGGAATAGAAGGAAGGCAATACCATTTCCCATGGGCAGCGATTCCATTTCAAAGCAGCACAAAAGTGAGCTTTAAAAATGGACTTTCACCTGATTTTTGAGGGCTAACGGGACAGGGGGAACAGAACAATATTCTGTTAACTGGAAGAAGAACATCATCACAACAAAGACGACCTAACCTGGTCTAGATCTGGAAGTCTAACACCTCAAAGAATAATTGGAGTGCACAGCCTGGGTGGGCTCTGAAACCCTGGAATCATGTATTCACCAGCTCAGGTTCTTTAGTTGGTAGGCTGTGGTGTTCGTTACTACCTGAAATTTCCAGCACCTTTGTGGTTACCCAAAATAGAATGTGGTGCAGAAGTCCAGTTTGGAGTCTCAAAGCTGTGTTCGAGTGTGTGCCAAGGCTTTTAAAAAGAGGCCAAGGGGATAGATCTTAATCAGCTACATGAGAAACAGAGTTCGGATTACAGAACGGTATAACCACTGCAATTTATAGCTCAGGTTTGGCCGCAAGCAATGGGCATCATTTGCTAAGACCTTTCCAATTCCTTCTTCCCTTACCCACTATTGTATATGGGAATTTAAGGACGACCTGAATTTAGTTCTCTTTGTCTTTTTTTGTAGGTAGGATTCACTACAGCGTGTAATTGTAAAACTCGCCCAATAAGTCCATTCTAATATAATGCTCTAAAATAAACTCCGCTGTAGGTTTCTACTTTTTAGGAGCGTTTTATGGAGCGAGTCCTGCATTAATAAAAAAAAAAATTTCTCACAGAATTATCTCATCTTAAGCCATTTTTTCTACCTATCATAAACAGTGTTATTCTCCTCTGATCATTGATTGATCTTAGGATCACTTTGTTCTACTCAACAGTCTGGCCAGTGCCTCAATTAAAATGTATTTAATATTAAGCTTCAAAGCTCCAAATTTTACTTTTCTCTTTCAGGTATAGTCTGTTCATTTCTACCCCCCACTGAATTCCTTCTCACTAAAATTATTGAGAATTTCTACTCTTCCTAGTTTCTTATCTCTTTGAAAACCTCTTTTTGTTGCCGTTGAAGCTATCCCTTGATACTTAAATGAGGCTATTATTATGGGTAGCATTACCCTCCAATTTAGTTCATCAGAGGTGTGAAGGGCATGAAGAGCACATCTCTATCAAAGCTACCACCGACCGACAGGACCCAGGGGACATTCTCCCCCATTTCAGATCTAGAATACACTGTCAATGCCCTTTCACCCCCACCACGACAGTGCCTCTCAGACCCTGGTCCTAGGAATGGCTTTCCCATAAAGTGATCCTGTGCGCCCCAAAAGTCAAAATGTAAAGGGGACTATTAGATAGGTTGTGTCACGTTTCTTCCAGCTATGATTTAAGGTTAAATGAAAGGTAAGAAATATGGGATGCCAAAATTGGTGCTGAACATCTCCGAAATATGTCATATCTGAGAAATATTGTAGGCCAAGATCTAGGGTAGGACCACTACATAAAGCCTGTCAACCTAGGATTAGCGTCACTGGATTGAGATATAAAACCTACGAGCCCCCAAGGTGGAGACACCTGGTGTAGGGAGGAGAGAATGGGGGGGGGGGGGGCAGGAGGGGTTCAGAGAGAAGTTAGAAGATCTGAGTTTTATATAAAAACTCCTGTGAATTAAAGAAGAAATCAGACAAAGTTAACAAAAATCATGGACCTAAAGTCATTACCATCTTTCTACAAAGGAAGAAAATACAGGAAACATTTAAAGATGCTATTTATAATCCCTTCAGGGGATCACCAGGGAGAACCTTCTCTGTCCCTTACAGCTTGTCTTTCCCTGCTAAATATGTTGTGTGAGGAAAATGTTGTCCTTTACTTACTCTTTACTTAAATCTATTCCCCAGAACATCAGTTCCATTTGCCAATGCCTGTCTCCCTCAGCTATTTTCACTTAAACAAATGAAGTCTTCTATGAATGTTTGTGGTCGTTTTAGTTTTCCATTCAGGGTATTCCTGTCTTGGTTCATCTGATACACACACACACACAGTATATTCTAGTGACCAGACACTGTTCTAGGAACTGGCCATGCTTATGTTTTTAAAGGGAGTCCTGTCCTTAAGGAGCCTACAGTCCAGTAAGAAACAACAATGTATTAAACCTTTATTAAATATATTAAACCCTATTCTGCAACAGGCTCTTACCTAAGTAACTGATTTTCACACACAGTCTCATTCCATCTTCTCAAAAGGCTCCTAAAGAGGTAATTGGTATTGTCTGCATTTTATAGACAAGAAAATCAAGGTTCAGACAGATTAATTTGCCCAAAGCGACAGTCCTTGCCACTTGGGAAACTAAGCCTTGGGGTCAGCTCTGTGTGATTCCAAAGCCTTGATTCTTTTTTTTTAACAATGTAATAATTGCTATAATAGAGGGATACTTATACTTCAATTATCATTCGTTATAATTATAGTCAGTGGACGTGTTTGTTTGTAACAAAGATGAATAAGATTATAATTCTGCCTCTCCCATCTGCTAAAGGTATGATCGTCTCTTACAAGGGCCTTACAAAGTCAATTCTCTGCTTCTTCCAAGTTATTTCTTTTAATGCCAATATCTTTCCTCCCTTGTTACTTTAAAGAGGGTAAAGCCATAAAGTCATTAGGCAGAGACGGGAATTTTCTTAATCCAACTGTTTGATAATTCCATGAATTCTTATTTAAAATTAAAATTGAGGAAAAAATACCCATAAAAGTCTGAACATGAGCTGTCTGAAATGTTATAAGGAAATTAAGTTCAGTATCTAGGTGTGTCTGATCTGTTTCGTTTTCCCCATGAACAAATGTATTTGTGAAGATTAACTAATATATTTGCCAAGATCTTTTTCTATCTGGTTTTTAAAAATTACTAATGATTGTTGTGTGTCAGTGGTGTTTTCCACTCCTCTTAATAACACTCTAGGGTAATTAATGATATCCCCACTTTTCAAATGAGGGAACTGAGATCCAGAGATCATGCCCAGATCTGATAAGGGGCAGAACCAGAAAACTAACTAATGACTATTTATCCTCAAAGCCCATGATTTAACTTTATGTGTTGTACATCATTGAGATAATGATGATAACAGCAAAACCAATGCTTACGAGTACCTATTGTGTATCAGGCATTGTTTTAAAGTTCTTTTTTTTTTAGTAATCTCTACACCAACATGGGGCTCAAACTCATGACCCCAAGATCAAGAGTCTCATGCTCTATGGACTGAGCCAGTCAGGCACCCCATTTCAGGCATTGTTCTAAAAGCTTTGCATCTATTAACTCATTCTTCCTCATAACAATCATCTGAGTCAAATACTGCTATAATTCTTATTTCATTAATAAGAGAACTGAGCAGGAGGAAATTCAAGTAGTGACACTGTTGGAAGTAGTACAGTCTGATTTGATCGTTGGCAGACCGCCTCCAGAACCTTATTGTCAATTATTATATCCTTGGCAAATATTGATAGAAAGGCAAAATATTTATACATGACTGCCTGTTATAAAATGGAAGGTATTATGATTTATAGTCCTTTCTTCAATTTATGGTATTTAATCAGATGTCATGAGGCAAGAATGCTTAAAATAATTTCCACATTGTATGTATATCTTCAGCTTTATTTAAAACTGGAAAATTATTGACTTCCTAATCCAACATATCTTCCCCTCAACTATGACTGTTAACATTCACCATTTTAAAAAAATTATAAGTAGAAATCCTAAAAGATATTTTAATATTCAAACTCAATATATTACCAGCCTTGAATATCTTTTCAACAGTTACTTTTTCTGTAACAAGGACAAATTCTATTATTCAATTTAGATTTTAAAGGCTGGGTCAACTACATAGAAGTTCAAAGTTTTCTGAACAATGCTGTGGCCAGGGACACTAAGAACAGGATAAACAATGGGTTCCTGTTTTGTATTTCCTGTAGATTATTACTATGTTCTTATTTCTCTTGATTTCACTGATCATTCAATGTTAGTTTTAGGGGAAAAAAAGGGCCAACTATGTTACCACTATATTTAGAACCAAAAATATTCAAATGATGCAGCTCTTAGGGGCTTTAAACACACAGGCTCTGTCATGGCAATTTTCACTCCATTTGGAAGTGATAACAGGCTTGAAAACTGAATACCACCCTGTCGTAAGGGCTTAATGGTTGATGCCAGAAGTTCTTTCAAAACTTCTGAAACTATATACTCTATTACTATCTTTCTGCCTGCCTAATATCACGAAGTAGTTCTTAGATGATTGTGTCAGGTATGTTTCCAGCTTCAAGTAAGAGATTTTCTCAAGAAAACCATTTAACCAGTGGAGAGGTTGGTTTACCACAAACAAGCAGCAGCCCAGGCTGGGTTCAACTCTGTCACCCTACCCTCAGCATGTGCCTCCCAGGACAGAATCGGCATTTCTGTCAGCTAAGAGGAGCAGTGTTTGGTTAAGAGGCAAAGGGCAAAGAAGCCTTCCTCCCTGGAGGCTCCCTGATCTTACCGTGTACGTGAAGTGTCTTGCCTTTAGTTTATTGGCCAGAACAGACTGCAAGAAAATCTGGGAAACTAAGTTTTGAAATAGGCATATTATCAGGATTCTGTAGTAAAGGTGAAAGCAAAAATAGATTCTCAGTAAGGAGAAAGCAGTGTCTGCCACCACTGTGCTATATAATTTATTTATTTTAAAGAGTAATAAATATGGAAAGAGTGACTTGATTGTAAAATAAAATGTATCAGAGAGAAACTTCAGTTGAAAATGACCCTTAAAGAAATACTTGCTGTAAAGGGAAGGGTACTTGCTAGAAGGCAAAAGGTGAGTATTTGCTTCGATTCAGAGGTCCCTCCCCAACCTCTGTCTGAACACAAAACACGCACTGCTCCAGGCAGCCGGGTTCCCTTGTACCTTCCACTGAGACCAGTCCAGCTCCAGCTCAGTCCCCAGAGTCTAGACGGATTCCCACAGCCTCCCCCATCTTTTTCTGTAAAATTGAGATATCATTCCTCATTTCTTGACATTTCGAACATACCCCTCCCATAGCATCTAATTTCTTGTGTTTCCTCTTGTGAGTAAGACTATTGTTGCTGTTTTTAGTAGGTTGACTTTGCTGGTTAAAGCATTCCCTCCCAAAGCTCACTATCTGGCATACATAAAGGTAAGGATATTTGCAGGCCCACTGAGGGAAACAAGTGAGGTTGCCAACAGCCAGAGGTGATTGGTCCGGGAGCCTCAGCAGCCCCGGGCTTCACCTGACAACTGGAGGGGTCATTATTATAGCAACATCTGCAAGCCACCCAGAACACACAAAGAGGTAGGAAGGTCTGGCTCTGAGGACGGACAACACAAAAAAAAAACTATTAACGTGTCCAATCTCTTAGGTTTCCCATTTCCAACTTTCATTCATCTTGGAAGAAGTTTCTCTTATGTGCTTGATATAATGAATCTACAGTTCCTTCTGACCCTTGAAGGCTAGTCAACTGTTCCTTATTGTTCTTTGCTTACCCATCATCTCTGAGTTTTAAGGACACTTTTCTAACATTTTGTTTATTATTTATGTGTGTGACTATCCTTGTAAAATTAACTTTTATGGTCACAGTAATGATGGAAATGTGCCATGGATTATTGGGTTAATTCATTTTTCAAATGCCTCAAAAGATATTTTTCATACTGTGCCTTAATGATTTTGAAGTGTTTTACAAATTTGTAAAGAATATGTAAGAAGTACATCTTCAGACATTCTTATCTATAACAAGCATCCTTCTGCCCATGGTAGAAGAGAGGATTCCACAGCTTTTAAATATGGAACAAAGATGTCATCATGTGTTGCCGAGTGCCTTCTGCAGAGCCTACTGAATCATTTATTCAACAAATATGCATTAAGCACTTACTCTGTGCCAGACGCAAATACAATATATGCGTGGGAAATACAATGTGGTGGGAAATACAATGTGAAGGGAAAAGAGGAGCTTACAGGCTAATGGAGGAGAAATACACTGATTGCTCACAGAAATAAATGCAACCAAGTTTGATACTCAAAGAAATGCAGAATATGATTGTTCAAGAGTTAAAAACACATGACCCTGGGTGGATCAGGGAAGCCTTCCTGAGGAAGGGGGCACTTTAGCTGAAGGGTGCACAGCATTAACAGCTGAGCAGGGATGTTCCAGAGAGAGAGAACGGTGCACGCAAGAGGTCTAAATGTGGCCTATCCTAGGAACTGAAAGACCAGAGAAGCTAGAAGAAAGGAGCTAGAAGGTAGGTCGAGAGATGTGGGTGTTGATGTAAGAAGATGATGCAGAGCTTTAAATAGGCCACTTTAAGAAGGCTTATCTTAAAGATTTCTATACCATATTTAGCAACTGTTGCATATGCTTCAATTTCAATAGAATATAAATATCAAGAGAAGCTAAGTCATGGTTATATAAACAGCAGAGGTACTTTTTAAATATATGTGGGATTCAGACAGCACATATAAAACCAATAAAGTTTTAACTAGAAAACTGAGTTTTAACAGGTTTTCAGAAGTTATTTCTGTATAAACTCTTGCATTTGATAATAGTTCTTTAGCCATTCCTTAAGATTATCACCTTATCCTGTTAAAGTCCAGCCCCAGATTGCGTGATGGCAAATCATCCCCTAAAAAACATTCACTCCACTTCAGTAACCAGGTAGTAGAAATAATTGGACAAACTACTTGACAACTTCCAAACAATTACACCTGCAGATGCAGATTATGATGGGGATTGCCGAATGTAATTTATAAACACCCAAACAAAAGCATAGATGTTAGAATTAAGGAGGGGTTTATCGCCCAGTCCCTCTGCCTATGTTTCAAAAGCACGAGCGTAGAGCGTTTGCATGCCTGGTCTGAAATCACTCAAGCTCCTGAACTTGAGTTTCCCCCTCGGTGCTTTATTCCTTGTTCAGCTTTCAACATATGGAGGTTTGTGTAAATGGCCTGGTTGACACTAAGTGCATGATGCTGTGAAGCATCATCATTTTTATTGCATGTGCTTTACTTTGTTTCGTGTGGTTGGAGCAGACAAGCATAAAAGATGTTATTATGCTTAATCTAGCCCTCATTTTGCATCCAGCATGCCTGACTTGGGGGTCCATCCCTTCCTGCAATCAGCATTATCTGATTTCTGTAGTCTCTGTAGTATGAGACTCTGACTGCCTTTTCAATACATCTTTGAAACTCATGCCAGTGTTTCAGGCCGCCTTGCTGCCTCTCCCTAAGCACTAAAATATTTGACTAAGAGAATAATACATTGTTCTCCTGGAGTATTAGACAATGCTACTCAACTGACATGCGCCACAGAAGCCTTCAGACATTTATAGTGCAACTTACTTTTCAAAGACATTTATAGTGCAACTTACTTTTCAAAGGACTTCAGGGGAAAAAATGTAACCTAGAAAACAATATTCATGGGAAAACTACATTCACTTCCTTCCTACTGAGATCCTTGCAAATAATAGGAAGTGACGAGGAATCAATTGAGAATTCTGAGTTCTCTTGGGAAAAAAAAAATTTAAACAACTCTCAAAGAAGCTTTCAAAATATGTGTATTCAAGAAATCACTCCCAGAAAATCCCTGGAAATCATTGTGATATCAAAAAATTTACTAAACTTGACCATATTTGGAAACCTGCAATTAGTTTACTATATTTTAGCTGTTAAACCAACAATAGCATTTACAGTGTGCCAGACTTTTCTACCTTCTTTTCAGACAACTCTTTCAATCCTCACAACAACCCAGTGAGGTCCTGTGACAGAGGAGGAAACTGAGGCACAGGGAGGTGAAGTAACAGGCCCAGGATCACAGAAAAGTGGTAGGACCAGGATTCAAACCCAGACACACAGACTCCAGACTCTATTCTTAAGCATTAATACATATACACATTTTTAAGGTCTTCTGAAAACAACCAAATAATAAATTGAGAAGGGAAGCTACAAATGGTCTCTCCATACAGAATTAGGAGTTTTAAAGATTACCAATGTGGGCCCACATTCTCCTTTACAGTGAGGATTTTATTTTTCTGAAGATCTCTGGAACACACAATGCTCTGGTACCACCTGAAAAAGCGAGCAATGGTTTGGCAAACTGGGGAGATCATTCCAAATAAGGTGCTCACTTCTTTACAGGTGGAACGGAGGTGTGCTGGAGAATAACAGAAGGTCTCTCTGCTCCAGAACACCAATCTGCCTCATGGTTCTAACAATAGAGAGTTCCATGACTTACCAAGATCCTTTCTTGGATCAGGACAGTTTGGTCTGTGCCAACTATGTCTTAGCATAGATTGTTCTTAGTTTGACCACTGCTTAGCTGAGAGCGGGAGGAGAGAAAGAAATGTACAACTCAACTGACTTTCCACACTTCTGTCCATTTTTTTCCCTCCTCATCTCTGAAAGATTATTCCAGATGGAGCCTCTGAAACCAACCAATCCTGTCCTTATAGAGAGTTTATGAAACTCTGTTAACACGGCTGCTAGTCCCACTCATGACTTACAGCACATTTTTTCTAAGTTGGTCCTCATCCTATTTTTTGAGCCTGCATCTCTGCTCAGCCAACACTTGGCCTAGTGTTCTAGTTCCTCGGAGACCAAGGCTGTGTATGCTCGGCTTTATCCAGTCTTCCCTGCAACTCCAAACCTGGGGCAGCTGGGGATTTGGGTCAGACTTGCAGAAGGCAGGGATGCTCCTGCCAGTGTCTGCCTGCTGGCTGCAACACTCACCCACTCCATCCTTGTGTGGTCTCCACCAGCTCCCTTCTGTTCAAGTCTTGTTCTCCTAGCACCTGACAGTACCAAACATCTGCCCCTCATCGCCCCTCCAGAGCTTGTCTGGTTTCTGGGTCCTGGCAATTCTGCATCTGGTCTGAGGGCCCCACTGCCCACCAAGCTCTCAGTGCTTGCTCTTACATTAGAATCACCTGGGGGGGGGGGGCTTTTTAGATACATTAGATTTCAACCAGATTAGTGAAAGCAAACTCTCTAGAGGTGGGTCCAGTGTACTGGTATTTTTAAAAATTTTCCAGATAAGCCTCATATGTACCCAGGAATGAGAGTCACCACTCTATATTAGTTTCTCTCAAATTTCAAGGTACATACATATAACCTGGGGATATTGTTAAAATGTACTTGTTGGTTCAATAGGTACGGGTGAGGCCTGAAATTTCACATTTCCTACAAGATCCCGAGTAATGACTTTGATGTTGGTCCATGGACCACTCTTTAAATAGCAAGGCTCAAGACCAGTGGTCCTCCAAGTGTGGTTAAGAATCACTTGGGGACTGGGGCACCTAGGTGGCTCAGTCAGTTAGGCATCTGCCTTTGGCTCAGGTCATGGTCCCAGGGTCCTGCGATCGAGTCCTGCATGGGGCTTCCTGTTCAGCGGAGAGTCTGCTTCTCCCTCTGCCTCTGCCCCAAACCCCCGCCCATGTTAGCTCTCTCTCTCTCTCTTCCTCGCTCTCAAGCAAGATGGCAGCACACAACAGAAATATAAGGCAAGCCGCACATTTAATTTAAAATTTTCTAGTTGTCACGTTTTAAAAAATAAAATTAAACAGGTAAAATTAATTTTAACAAAACGGCTTATTTAATCTAGTATGTCTGAAATATTATCATTTCAATATCTAATCAATATAAAAATTAATATGATAGTTTACATTGTTGGGTTTTCTTTTGACATCTCAGTTCTGACTAGCTGCATGTTAAGTGTTCAATAGCCCATGTATCCACCATCCTGGACAGCCAAGTAGACTTACAACAGTGATAATAGCATTAATTATTATTGAGTACTCGCCATGCTCAAGCATTACTTGGTTAAGCATTTTATGTACATTATTATATAAGCCCTCCTGCAAGCCTGTGGATTGGTATTGCTTTAGCCCCACCTTATACAGGGGAGGGCTTATGCCAAAGTCCCATTTGGTGTTTCCCCAATACAGGAAGCCCACACCAATATAAGCATCACCCAATTACTTTAAATCATTTTATTTGTAAAAACAAAAATGAAAGAAGAAATATAAATAAAATCATTAACATTACTACTACTAGTATAGTTGCTAAGACATCAGTCACTTATAAAAGTCAGAGTAGTTCGGTGAGTAGAAAAGTCCAAATGTGCTATCCTCTCATTTTTAAAAATATGCCTGAAGTCCAACTTGCACTCTTCTGTGACATCCAGTCTGTTGAAAGGTGCCACCTGCGAGGCTGTTTGGACAGTTAGGGTCGCTGGGGAATGGCAGGACCTTGATAAGTCATGTGGCGAGACAGGGCTGATGCTGAATGGAAGCAGCTAGCAGGGTCAGAACCTGTCCGTTCAAGTGCAGACCATGACATAAAATGACTCTAATAATAGTTAAATGTGAGGCAGTGAGCTTCTCTTAGTGTTGGTGCAGGAAGCAGGCAGTTTGGAATTTAAAGGTAATGGTTGACTTAGTAGTCTTCGTTTTAGTAACTTCGATAATTTCTCGAGGACAGCCAACTTTTACGTGTATTTTTCTTTTCATTGTAAACTACTATAAGGAGGAAAAAGTAAAAACTATTAAAAAGAATTTCTATCTGAGGCTAGAATTTGCCAGAATTACCATCTATCATTTTGACCAAGTAAAGTAAGTATCCTCTTTTTAAATGGGCAGGTATTTAAGACACAGTAAAATGTGACCATTTAAAATAAATGAACAGAAAAATCCACAATTCAATAGAGATCTTTTAAAACTCTGCTATCCATTTTTAAAATAAGGTTAATCTTATTTTAAAATTTTGATTAGATATTTCAAATTTAAGTTATACTTCTTTTTTAAATTTAAATTTAAAATTTAAGTAACTAAATTTTAATTTAATTTAGTTTTAATCTAAGTGTAGGCTACCTGAAGGATTTCACTATTTTATCACACTTGAAATAGCAGTCATGTAACCATTTTTCTTTACAGATCATACATAATCCTCAGTATTTTCTATAGTCCGTTTCAGTGTCTTTCTTTAATTGCAAAGAAACAATTGGATCTGATCTGAGCCTCTAGTAACCAACCTTCATAACATTCATTATAAAATACATCCAGGTGGCTTTCACACTGGACTAAGGATCAGAGAATTTTCTTCCACCTCCTCTTAGCTCCCAGCAGTACTTTCTCACTGCCTAAGCGTTCTCTATGTTTCGGGAGTAGGGAGATGAAAGAGTTCAGGGATTTCATCTACATGGATTAAAGGCTTTTAATACTTAATATGTTTCCTCGGGTAGGAAGTAACAAATTTCCTTCTAAGGGGTGTTGTAAAAGGCAGAGTAAAACCCACAGAAGCCAGAAGTTGGTCTGATGACCACCCATCGTGTCTTCCTTCAGTCATAGTAGAAAGAAATCCCGATCTCCAGTTGCTACGACTTGAAGAGTCTCCTCCTGTGAAAAACAGGCTATCAAAGATTCTGACAAATTCTCTTTATTATTTATTCTTGCTGCCTCTTCGTGCTGTAAACCTTCTGAGGCAAGGACACTGTTTATTTTGCCCACTCTTGTATCATCAGAATGTGTTGAGTAGAGGAGACTCAGATGTACTTGCCACTTAAGTTGCTGAATGAATGAATAAATGAATGAATGCACAGAATGTCCAGATCTTCCTTTATAATTCTAGAAACAAAGTGAAAGCTCAAAGTCTGCTGGCCATTGTTGGTGACCCAATCTGAATTACTTCTTTGGAGGCAGAAGCAGGGGATCTGTGTCTGTCTGCATCATGTCACTGAATGGTCCCCAGTCTCTGCCAACAGATAAGAAATGTCAACAGCTTAACCCAGTAGCTTTCAAAAATAGCATAGTTGATGAAACTGGAAATTTAGGTGCGTGCTAGAAATAAACCATTTGTCTTCAGTCTTAAGAAGGATAGGGTGAGAACAGATATTCCTCAGAGAGATCTAAAATATTTTTTTAAGACCCATCCAGGCGAGTAAATGTCGGAAGAAACATCTTCCCTCTCAATAAAGCATAAATAGGACACCTTATTTTCAACAAATCAGGTAAGTCATTCTGAAAACTTGAGGATTACGGCAAGGCACCGTGTTTCTTTAAGATTGCAGTCAGGATTTTTTGTTGTCGTTTTTCAAGAGCGGTGGCAGTTTTCCCCAAAATTTAAATGAGTAGTTGTACGGTGAACCAAGTTGTTGTGGGTTTCCTGGTGCATGCGCCCTCCCCCCCCCCACCACGTGGGGCAAGGGGGAGGGAGGTGGCGACTCAGACATGGCTTTTTCATCCCTTTACAGACAACTCCGGCTGCTGTGAATGCTGAAAATAGCTCAAATGCTCTCAGAACAGTAGCACCACCCAGCAGCTGGGATTCTTTCCCTCTCTTATTTGCCTTCTCTCTTGCCTTTTTTTTTTTTTTTCCTTCAGACACTTGGATTGGATTTAATCTTAAACCTCTGGAGTTCAAGACCTTTTAAAAAGGGCTAAATAAACAATCTCTACATGTAAAAGGCCACTGACTCCTACTTCCTCTGTTTAGAGCAACTGTTGAACGCCAGCTGCCTGTAGGTAAGATTTTTATTCTGGAATTATTTAAATGGTTTATGATATGTTTATGACTAATGTCTTTTAAATAACTCATTTATAGTGAAGCTAAGCGGGGGCTGCAAACGATTTCCAGGTAAATACGGTGTTCTGGAATACAGAAGTGGCATCTCTGCATTTTTGTGGCTGTACTTTTAAACTTGGCCCCAAGCTCTCTGTCATGTTGACCCATGATACACACTCCCTGTGACTGAGCCGCGTCGGAACTCTAATTAACCTGAGTGCCAACCGAGAGGGGGGCTTCCAGCATCATAATTTTGTTGTTTAGACTGTTTTACTTATTTTTAACTTTCTCAAGGCACCCAAAGAAAGAAAAAAAAAAAAGGGAGAAGTTACAACCACCTGAGTAAAGAAAATGTTAGTACTTGGTCTTTAAGGACAATGAGACAGCTCTACTTTATTTTGTTCTTTCGTCCCTGGTTTATTGATTGCTAGTGTGGAATTCGAACAGGTTTTTTTTATTTGTTTGTTTCTTTTTTCTTTTTTTTTTTTTTTTTGTATGTCCCTAGGACAATTCAGGTGACTCTGTTTTGAAAATGCCTTACCTAGCCGCAGGTCGTTTGCTAGCAGGTTTCCATAACGTTGACAGTACAATATTTTGGTGAGGTTTCTGTCTCTCTCCTCTCCCCCTCCTTATGCTCACTTTTGCAAAGTACTTTGATCTGTGGACTTTAACTTCAAACACAGCATTTACTTTGATTGTGGGTACTTACTATGTTCAGTAAAAATCTTTTTGTTGTTGTTGTTTGCTTAATGCTTTTATACCATTTCCTTTAAATAATCTATTGGGCTTTGGTTTTTCCCCGCTGATGATGTCTTAGATTAACCCCCAACTCAAAGAAAAAGACTTTTTTATGGCAGGGTCTCTCACCACATAGACTTTACGACAGCTCTCTGCTGCAGATCTGTGAACACAGCAAAGGCTGGTGCATACAACCCGAGTCTATCAACCCCTCCCTTGACTGCCCTCTTGCCTCAGAAGTACAGTTTGCCTCAGGCCCTAATGCTGCTTTTTTCACAGGGACACTGAAATCCTTGGAATTTAAAGATTCTTGTCTCCAAAGAAGTTTATTGGTATCTCAGACCACATGTCAAAAGAAAACATGCATTTTAAACACACTGTGATTATCTGGATAACTTTAAAAAAAATAAAAAGAAGAAAAATTAAAAGGAAAGAAAATTTTTAAAAAGGAAAACTGGGTTGGGGGGAGACAAAAAAAAAAAAAAAGCAAAAAACCTTTTGCTGCCAAAAGTCTGTTATGCTGGTGAAACTTCGGCTGAATGAGGGATAAGAAATTTTTATAAACAAGTGTATTTCCTAAAATAGGCTAAGTGGAGCCCTTTCTTGCCATTCAAACATTCTTTTAAACGTTCCCTTTACTTTAAAGAAAACTCGTGTTGATTACACTGGTTTGTTATTTTCCAAGTCCTCTGCTAGAGACAGAGGTTGGCGGCCCCTGGCACACTGCCCCTGCTAGTTGGTTGCAGGTTAGGAGTAGAATGAGCCTAATCCTCTCAGGAGACCTTTTCAGTCCTGGCCAAGGACTGCGGCTCCTTACAGCCGGCCCAGACTGCACCCTGCACCTTGCGAAGAAGGAAGGAACCAAGTGGCCGCAGGACAGAGTTTCCAGAGGGGCGGGGCTGGGCGAATGCCAGGGGAGAGGTGGCTTCCCATGAGGCGAAGATGTAACATAATCTCTAGAATTTGAATGTAGTCAGAAAACCTAGAGATGTTCAGTCATCCTACTTTTTTTATTTCCAAAAGTTGGACGTTTAATTGCTACCTCTTCCCCTTCAAATCTGCATTGGAAGGTGTATATTAATAATCACATTTCTGTGTACAGTCAACATTTTAAATCCTCTGGTTATTCTGACCAGGTGCTTCACTGCTTCCTGGAGCCTTTGGAGGTCTAGAATTTTCTCCCCCTTAAAAGTAGGAAGTGTCGGCGTGCCTGGGTGGCTCAGTCGTTAAGCGTCTGCCTTCAGCTCAGGTCATGGTCTCAGGGTCCTGGGATCAAGCCCCGCATCGGGCTCCCTGCTCATCTGGGAGCCTGCTTCTCCCTCTCCCACTCCCCCTGCTTGTGTTCCCTCTCTCGCTGTCTCTCTCTCTCTCTGTCAAATAAATAAATAAAATCTTTAAAAAAAAAAAAGTAGGAAGCCTTGATTTGACATAGCTGAATGCAATTGTATTGCCAAAGGCAATACAAGTTTAGTTGGAGGATCCAGCGGCACCGAGATGAAATGGATTTGGAAGATGATAGCCACTCCATTCTCCGGCAAGTCGTCTTTTCCTGTTTTGTCATTGTTGTGGGGTTTGTTTGTTTCCCTTCACCCCTTAATTTTGCTCTGAAATTTTGGATTGTTTGAATGTGAAGCTCAAGGTGAGACCCGCCAAAGACCGAGTTTCACACAGGTTCCACATGAAAGAAGTATTCTACTCAGCCTTGCTCGAAACTTGGCCCACATTTTACCAGAAGTTTCATGAATGTCAGTGAGTCTGGATTTGAAACATAATCCAAAACCTGGGGACTTCTGGCGACTTTGAGGCTTTATTGTATAAGTAGTGAATCTGTCAAACAAGGACATCCCTTATTTTCATATCTTCTACTGTAATTTCATGTGTACACACTTTTTTCCCCAATAAATTCTCATTTGTTCTATGATATTTTAAGGCAGGTTTAATCCTAATATGAATTTTTATAGCTGTAGTATTTAAACATCGGCAAATATAAGCCTGCATTTTAAATTCCAACACAGTCTGAACCACAGTGGTGTGAACATGTTGGTATAATTCAGCTGCAGGAAGGAAGTCCCAGGAGAGTCATGGAATGCCTTTCTTTGCTCAAATATACCTCTGTGCTCGTGAGGAACAAACAGTAACATTTTGTCCAGGTCTATCCATTTGACAGTGTGCCTTTTGTTCCCCTCTCCAAAGGTGGTGTCAAATATATTGGTGGGAAAATAATAAACTTCCAGATTTTTTTTTTTTTTTTGCCTGCTCAACTGATACACTCCCAGGGAACATTGTAAGCATTGAAAAGTTCAGTACTATTACTTGTAACGTATACTGAGAATAAAAGAGTACTCGGCAGAGACAATTTCCTTCAGAAAAGCTGGGTGACCTAGAGCTGATGTGTGTATTAACAGTCAGATGGTGCAGGGTTGCGAAGGGCTGTGTGTGTGTGTGTGTGTGTGTGCATGTGCCCACTGAGTGGGGAAAATGGGGAGTAGAGAGGAAGAGGGGATTTGTGAGCGAGCTTTGTTCAGCAAATCTGTCGCATCTAAAACAAAAAAAAATAATCAAGCCCAGGATCTGAAAACATTCCTTTCTTTTGTTGATCATATAAATATGTATTGGTCGAACACTGAATTTGGGAGAAGGAGGCATATTATTTTTCTCATTAAAGACACCAAGGATTACATTCTGATCATTAGGATTCCAGAAATGGTAAACAATGCCTAATAAAAATATGACCAATTAGGAGACCTACATAGCTGTGGATGAAATTGCATGAGCCAGTCTCAGAAAGAACTTCATGCTACTATGACCATTATAGATGCTAACCCACCCAGAGAACTAAGATTTGACATCTTTCTATCAGCTGGAGGATTTCTGAACTCATTTGAAGGATTTTCATAAAAATAAATTTGTGACCTCACTAAAGATTTAGTTTGACTAAATTTAGTGAGGTTTACGGTTATTCATTATAAAATTAAACTGCCATCAAATTTCATTTTGAAAATTTCATAATCTTATTCTTAATACCCAAGAGCATTTTATTAAAGATACAGTTTGCATTTTTAACAGGTGATGCACAAAATGACTGTAATTGATCCCACACTGAATAAGGCATTTAAAAAGCTGACAATAACAAAACCTGGGGGTCTTGTATGTAGGAGCTGCAGATTAACACTGACTTCACCATTCATAATGTATCATATCTGATTTTGTTATCCCAAAACTAATACATCAGAGCAGAGGAGAGAAAGAAGCACAAATGAAGGTGTAGAGAAAATGAGAGAAAACAATTCAGGACCATCCTACCAGGGGGGTTCTCCCTAAACACATCATGGTACAAAGAGTTTGATATTTTGAAAACTATCATCCATAATAAAATAGAATAAGGGAAAGGGTAAAAATACCAGGCTGAAAATAAACATCAAATTTATGCATATGCAAATGTTTCTTTAAATCATGAAAAGACCTTTCAAGAGTCACCTGGGTGGCTCAGTCGGTTAAGCATCTGCCTTTGACTCAGGTCATGATCCCAGGGTCCTGGGATCGAGCCTGCTTCTCTTCTCCCTCTCCCTCTGCCTGCAGTTCCCCCTGCTTGCACTCTCTCTCTGTCAAACAAATAAAATCTTAAAAAAAAAAACCACAATGACTTCACTAATTATTTAAGAACACAAAAATCAGTCACTTGAAAATCTTCTCTTGTGCTTTACTGTCAGAAAAATGGAGTCCATATAGCACTTACCCATTCTTTAAGAATATATTATTATAACCCATATTTATAGTATTACATTAGTTTTCTTAAAAAAAATTAGTGTCAGTGATAGATATCAATATTAGATGATGACACAATAGGGTCCCCACCCAGATAGGCTGAAGAAGGTTATTGACCTGAAGCAGATAAAACAGTCATTTCCAGGAAGGTCATCATTCTCTACCTAAGTTTTTACTTGTTATTTGGATATTATAATTGGCTGTGAAATAGAAGTAGTACTTTAAATAATGCTTTAATAATTATAATATCAAAACACCATGATGATCTTAAGGCCTCTTACTTATCCAAGATGGACTGTCAAAAATATGTGGGCATTTCTTGTAGGTTTAAATGCAGAGACTGCTGTCAGGGGATAGTCAGGTCTCCTTAATATCACTCTCATCCTGGGCTTTATCCTGGGGAATCATGGAGTAGGAGACCCCAGTGACCCTCTAAATCACTCCTGTACCCATTAGGAAGCCCACTTGGGCCACTGGCTAGAGTCAGGGTGGATATGGGAGGAGGAGACTCCCCTTTCCTCTGTACTCGGGCAGAAGGCCTTTCTGAGTCTCTTGGTTCAACTATTCTTTTTTTTCTTTTCTCATGGTTCTTCTCTATTATTTCCCCTTCTCTTTTTCCAGGAGAAACAAAGGTCTTCCCTGCAAATTTTGCCATTCTTGAGTCGTTGGAGGAGGAAAAAGTCCAATGGAGTTAGCTCTGGGGGCTGTGAGATTCATACCCATTACAAGGCTAGCCCGTGGCCCCCTGAGTTTATTTGCATGGGTGCCACAGGTAGACCTGTGTAGTAACTGTTGAATAATTCATAGTAGGATAAAAATAAAGTAGATATGAAGGAAGCCTTTCAGGTCAAAGCAAAATATCCATTTTTTTAACCAAACTTTTTATTTTACAATTTTAACTTTACAGAAAAATTGTGAAGATGGGACTAGAGTTCCCATATACCCCACACCAAGATTCTCCTATTATTAACATGTGACATTAATATGGTAACTTTGTTACAATTAGTGGACAATATTGATACATTATTAACTAAAGTCCATCCTTTATTCTTACTTCCTTAGTTTATACCTCATGTCCTTCTTCTGTTCCAGGATCCTATCCAGAACGCTATATTACATTTAGTCATCATGTTTTCTTAGATTCCTCTTGGCTGTAATAGTTTATTACCCTTCCCTTGTTTTAGATGACCTTGATAGTTTTCAGGAGCACTGGTCAGGTATATTGTAGAACATCTTTCTATTGGAATGTGTCCGATGTTTTTCTAATGATTAAACAGGGATGTGTTTTGGGAAGGAAGACCACAAAGGTAAGGTGCCATTCTCATCACGTCATGTCAAGGGCACATACTATCAACATGAGCCATCACTCTTAATGGCCTTGATCACCTGGCTGAGGGAGTGTCTGTCAGGTTTCTCCACTGTAACGTTACTCTTTCTCCTCCTTTTCTTACTGTAGTCTCCCAGAGGCAGTAACTTCGTGCAGCTCGCACTTAACAAGTAGGGAGTCACACTCCTCTTCCTGATGGAGTAGCTACATAAATTATTTGAATTATTGAATTCTGCATGGCAGATTGTCTATTCTCCCCAGCTTATTTAAATTCAATCATTTGTATCAATATGAACACAGGGATATGTATTTTATACTTTGCATTATAATCCAATACTACTTAAGTAAAGTAAGTATGGCCCCAGCTGTAGCCATGTGCAGTTCTTTCGCGAGGCTGTTATGGCCTTTTTTTTTTTTTTCTAAGATTTTATTTATTTATTTGAGAGAGAGAGAGTACAAGCAGGGGGAGCTGCAGAAGGAGAGGGAGAAGCAAGCTCCCAGCTAAGCGAGGACCCCGAGACAGGGTTCAATCCCAGGACCTAAGATCATCACCTGAGCCAAATGCAGACCCTTAACTGCCTGAGCCACCCAGGCGCCCCAGCTATGGCCTTTGACATAGTCCCATCATTGTGAGGATTTTTTCCCTGGTACTACAAGATGCTTCAGCCTCATTGTATATATTTCCTGTCCCAGTCCTAGAATCAGCCATTTCTTCAAGGAGCCCTAGTTCCTTTAATAAAGAACGATATTAAAAACCAAGGCCAGAGCATCTGTTTTAACTTTTGAATGTGACCTTACCAGCCACTTGCTTTTTCACTTGAAGAAAATTTTTTTTGTTTATGGATTTTTTCAGTCTGTAACTGGTAATAACTTGATATGTATGTAAGGATAGCCTTTCTTGATTTTTCAGACTAACAGGACACATGCTGCCCTTGCATACTCACCTTTCTGTGATTCTGAAACAAATTTAATCCAATATAATCAAATTTGTTCTTTATTGTTAGTTTTGATGGGAGATTGAAATCTTAAATGTGGTCTTCAAGTCTTAAATGCACTGTTTAAAGGTAGAAATTGGTTGTTTCTTCCTTAAATAGATGTAAGAACATCTTACATTATTTAAAATATGATCAAGATTATTAAACGAACATGGAATTCTGTTGCCAAGCCTGCCACTAACCATGTTCGAGGAACCATGCCACGTGCAGCTTAATAATCTCATAGAAGACTCAGACAACACAGACAGTCAACATGCATCAGAAGATGGGCAGTGCAGGGGGCGCCTGGGTGGCTCAGTTGGTTAAGCATCTGCCTTTGGCTCAGGCCATGATCCCAGGGTCCTGGGATTGAGCCCCATGTCCGGCTTCCTGCTCAGCGGGGAGCCTGCTTCTCCCTGTCCCCCCTGATTGAGCTCTCTCTTGCTATCACACTCTCTTTCTCAAATAAATAAATAAAATAAAATTTAAAAAGATGGGCAATGCAGAGGTCCACAGTGCCATGGGAGCACAGAGTTAGGACTGAGAATCAGGCTTCAATAATACTAGAAAATCAGAGAGGTTTTCACAGAGAGAAGAGCTGTATTTAAATCAAGTCTTTGGTTCACATCAGAGGGCATTCAGATGGAAGAAGGTGATTGTGAATAAAGACTCAGAGGAGAGGGTGCCTGGGTGGCTCAGTTGGTTAAGCGACTGCCTTCGGCTCAGGTCATGATCCTGGAGTCCCGGGATCGAGTCCCACGTCGGGCTCCCTGCTCAGTGGGGAGTCTGCTTCTCCCTCTGACCCTCCTCCCTCTCATGCTCTCTGTCTCTCATTCTCTCTCTCTCAAATAAATAAATAAAATCTTTAAAAAAAAAAAAAAAGACTCAGAGGAGAGAAAACTCAGTAGACAGAGTATATCCAGAAATTTGGTATCGCAAAAACAGGACTGACAGGAGACCCCTGGAAAGGCATATTGGGTTGGCGTTCATTTGTTGAGAAGGAAATTTTCACAGTTAGGTCCATATGTTAGTACGACTGCTGTCCAGTGTTCAGGATGATTAGGGAGATGAAGCACAGCACAGACCCTATTAAGCAGATATAACTGATAAGGGGGCAAAGTAGATATAAGAAAAGGAGACTAGCTGCTACAGAGCATGAGCCATCAGGATAGTTCCATACCACTGTCTTCAACTAGACTTTGCCCTAGAAACTGAAAGTCTACCTACAAAATGATTGCACCTGTAATTTTATTTAATATTCAGTATTATCAGAGATAATAGGTTGTATGTTTATTGTTTCACCAAATGCATATGTAGTTCATATTCAGTACTTACTTTTATTTCCTTGATTGTCTATTTTAATCTGCAGTGGTAGTACTATTAATATGGGGTTGGGCATGCAGGCATTATGTTCCCCAATGTACACATGAGGACACTGACACCCAGATAAGTTGCTATATCATCCACTTTATGTCCCAGTAAATAGCAAATGGTAGATTGGCTTTCATGTCAAGATTTTTCAAAGTGTGCCATTCTACCCAGTTATAAAATACAAACATAAAAAATAGGTTAGAAATAATGGCCAAAGAATAATAAGAAAATGATTAGTCCATGGGGTGCCTGGGTGGCTCAGTCGGTTAAGCATCCGGCTGTTGATTTTGGCTCAGGTCATGATCTCAGGGTCGTGAGATCAAGCCCAGCGTCAGGTTCTATGCTGGATGTGGAACCCACTTGAGATTCTCTCTCTCTCTCTCCCTCTACCCCTCGCCACACCCCCCACTCCTGTGAGCTCTCTCTCTCTAAAAAAAGGAAAAGAAAATGATTCGTCCAAGCAATGAAAGAGATATTTCTGAATTCTAACAAGTTTTGACTTTCTATGCTTCACTGAGGAAAAAAAAAAAACATAAGCAAAAGAAAGATGAAGACTACAGAGAAAGACATGAATGTTCCAATGGTATAATGAACCATAGGTTATGACTAGGCTGATAGAAACAAGACACAGGTAGCAAAAAAAATAATAAGGTTTAGAAACTTGACACAGTTTAAGAAAAATAATGTACTCTCTTATAAAAGGTCGATTCAGTATTAGAGAGGATAGAATAGAATTATTAGTCTCTTGTTCTAAATCTAAATTTGGGCCTGAAAAAAGAAACTGAGTTTAGTTTAATGGAAAAACACATGTACAGCATGTGTTTTTAAAGCATTGTATTTTGGGTACTTTGACTTGTTGCATATCCTGGTCCAAGTACAACTTTGAATCGGTTTAATTCTGGTGGAGCCTTTGCTGTTGACATGCATTCAGCTCAGTGGTGCTTCTCTTGCTCAATTTTGCAAACCTAAGAAATTTGGTTGGTTTTGAATTTAACTCCAAATAGTATTCAGAAGTTCTGTGTTTGTTTGAACTGACCATTTAAATATTTTTAAACTATGCAGCATTCAACTTTTAGAGCAAATTCTTACTATTAAAAACAACCCAAGAACGTTGAAAAAGTTACATATGGGTACATTTTAAGTGAATTTAATGAACATACAACCAAATACAGTTAAGAAATGTACTTTTGAGGGGCGGCCTGGGTGGTCCAGTCAGTTAAGCATCTGCCTTCGACTCAGGTCATGATCCTGGGGCCCTAGGAGGGAGCCCTGCATCAGGCTCCCTGCTCAGGGGGAGTCTGCTTCTCCCTCTTCCTCTGCCTCTCCCCTTGCTTGTTCTCTCTCTCTCTCTCTCTCTCACTGAAATAAATAAATAAATAAAAATCTTTTAAAAATGTACTTTTGATCTAAGATCAAAAATATTTTCTAGTCTACCTCTATCGTTTTACTATCAAAGTATTCACTCTTTAAAAAAATTATTATTATACTGAGACTAAAGACCGTGGTTCAGAATGGAAAATTATCCAAAACCCAATATGGCTACCTAAATGTGCAGTTAGATTAGAAACCCCACGCTGTGGTACCAGCAGAACCACGGGTTAGAAGGTATGGCCTGGCATCAGACTGACCTTCATGTGTAATCTGTGTATAGACCAGAACAGTGAGCCTACGCTGAAAGATTCGGCAGGGGAGTGTTGGAGATAAATGAAGAAGTTTTGTGCTAATTCAAGAAGGGTGTTAAATGTCAAACTAAGAGATCCAGGCCTCATTCTCAAGTAGGAAGTGGTCATTGTCCTTGACTATACAGGACAATAAAATGCTAACTTTTGGGAGAAGTAAATAGCTTCCAGAGTATCACCTCTTAGTGACTGAGTTTAAATAAGAAATCAAATTATTCACTATAAAACTCATTTTATAACTTAAAGTATAAATTGTTTTATATTTCTGTTTATTTAACTAATATAAAATTTTAAGTAAACTATGAATTATTTTAAAATTTGAAATATACATTATTTACATATAACATGTTAGTTTTTTATAACAATGTAGACAATTGTGTATAAATTGTTTACTATAAAAATCAATAGTTTACCATTACTAGTTCTAACATGAAGTTAAATCATTGAAATCTTCTTTTTGTATCAAATATAATTATTTTCATTCAAGGCAGAATAAAACCAAAGCCAGACATAAACAAGTTCCTAAACTTTATATTGATAACACAGAAGACTGGGGCTTATGATAAATTTCTCAAAAATAAGTAGAAAAATAAAAAACTGAGTAAAAAAGTAAATTCAGTAGGAATTAGATGAGTTTTTATGGAAAGAATAATGAAAAGCTGTCTTTTATTAAGAAAATAATTTTTAAGGTGATTACTGGTCTTCAATACAAAATGCATTTTATGTTAGCTTGTGTTTGAGCAACTTTACTTTAAAAATTAATGAACGTATTTCATGTTCCAAAATTAACTTAGAGTTGGCACTCAGGCTTTGTCTCACATGGGGAGAGCCATCACTTACTAACCACAGCTTGTACAAAAACTTGTTAAAACTTGTCTAGAAACAAAGTGATAATTTTTATGCTAAGGTGAGAAAACGTGATTGCAGTGAGATTTTTATCTTCCTTACAAGCTTTATCTATTTTAGATAATGAAATTAAACAAAAAGCATTGAGAGTTAAAAGTCATTTGTTTCCACATCAGAATTTTCTATACTCACACATATCCTAGCTCTAATCAATATTCTGAATGACTAAATAAGAGCATATGTGTAAGAACACTTGGCAGAAGACCATTTTGTATTTTTCAGTGAACATCATAGCTTGGTAAATTTAACACTTGACTGTGCTTATTAATTTAAGAAGAATGGTCTACATATAAATCAGAAAGGAAGAAAATTGGGAGTTTACTAGTAAAACCGAATACTGTTTTCAGTGACCACAGATAACTACCTCTCATTCCTTAGGCAATTTCATATTCATTGAATGAGATATTGTCATAAAGATCTTTTTACAGTGTCTCAGTCACTTATTTCTGAGAGACTACTTTTCCTAGTATATGTGAATCATATGGGGCTCGAGGGTTAAAACCTTACACTCTGACTATGGACCAACCTCAATGCAGGAAAATTTGATAGCACTTTCAAGATAAAAATTCACAACCAGACATAGGGAGGAATTGCTTTAACCTTTAAAAAAAAAAAAAAAAGCATCAGTCAAAAACCTGCATCATAAAAGTGCACAGAAATATATGGACTGAAAAATGTGAAATTCAGACACCAGAGGCAGGGAGGATGTTTCAATCAGAGAGATGTACAACAGGCTTCATCTGAATTCAAATGCCTTCTGTCTTAAGATGAATAGTGGGTACATGGATGTTTGTTATATTATTCTCCATATCCTTTGCTTGAATAAAGACCTTCATCAAAAAGTCTTTTCCCTCTATCTCACATGCCTTAAGTTTAAGATATAGTCTATAAACAGAATAGATTTTTAAATATATTTCTCAGCTGCTAATATTGAGAGACAATATTAATTTTTTACTTAAAGCGGCCCAGATTTTCTGAAAATTTACAAAGGTAAAACAATACAACAGATGGTATCATGTTTGGCCTTTTTTCTACATTTTTTGCATAGAGCCCAAAACTTCTATCAATGGTGAATTAGAAAAGAAAATGAATTTAGTTCTTTAGCAGACAAGTATCTATTGTAAACCTACATTCAAGATCATTTTTCATAGTGTATTATTCCACAAGACCTAGTTATATACAATTCTTAGAACCTACTAAACATGATATTTACTCTTTAAACTATTAACTAATTTGTCAGGCTTTACAAGAATTTGTAATGGGGTTTGGAGCTAGTAGTGAGTAGGTATATTTTATCTTACCTTTTTTAAAATTTCTTTAATTTTTTAAAAAAGATTTTATTTATTTATTTGAGAGAGTGAGCAAGCAAGAGAGAGCATAAGTGGGGGGAGGAGCAGAAGGAGGGAGAGAGAGAAGCAGACTCCGTGCTGAGCAGGGAGCCCGACACGGGACTCGATCCTGGGACTCCATCCCAGGACTCTGGGACCATGACCTGAGCTGAAGGCAGATGCTTAACCAAATGAGCCACCCAGGTGCCCCCTTATCTTACCTTTTTAACATTGGCTTTGGTATAATAGATTGAGAAGAAAGGATTACTGTTTTAAGATGCTCTATGCAATAAATGTATGAGAAGTGACTTTATAATATTTAGGCAATCCTCTCAGTTGCTTGAGGACCAAAGATACAGTTAGATATGCATCAGTTCCCAGTGAACATGATACTGTGCAAAGCGAGTACTGCCTATATTTAATATGAAGATTTTACTCTGTAACTTAATATATTTCTTGAAATTTAACTGATTTTTAAAATTTACAGGGCGCCTGGGTGGCTCAGTCGGTTAAGCGACTGCCTTCGGCTCAGGTCATGATCCTGGAGTCCCGGGATCGAGTCCCGCATCGGGCTCCCTGCTCAGCAGGGAGTCTGCTTCTCCCTCTGACCCTCCCCCCTCTCATGCTCTCTCTATCTCATTCTCTCTCTCAAATAAATAAATAAAAATCTTTTAAAAAAAATTTACGTACATACAACTCTTCCTTAATTTTTACACTTAACACTTCTTGGACATCAGAGGGGAATAAAAATCTAATGATTTTTCATTACCATTTGGTAAGAATCAGTATTTATTTTGGGAATTTTTATTCTGATTTTTTTTCTCTTTGTTTTATATAGAGTTATTCCAACATGCTAAAATGGAAAAATTGGCAGACATCACTATCTTTTTAAGAGTTTTGACAAATGATAGATAATACTGAATAATTTTTTCTGGATTTTTTTTTTTTTTTGGTTTTTACAAGTAATTTTACATGCAGTCTGAAAATTCAGTACAAGCCAAAAAAGTTCATTATTTTAAGTCATAAAATTCAAAGAAAAGATATTTTGTTTCTAGGTAAATTCCATTAAAGTATATAAAATATTTAAATGATTAACAATAAACACATTGAGAAAAATAGTGACGTTCTAATAACACAAAGAGTAACTTTGAATTCCCTCATGTCATTGTTACTAAAGCTAAGAAACCTATTATTACATTACTAATACAGAGTAATATATGGGAACAAAGATGAGAAAAGGACTTTCAGATTACTACCATTAGACAGTGCTGCTTCTCTGACCTTCATGAGAATGCATCCTTTCTTTGTGTTCTGTGACACTGGAGTATTTTCCTTCAATCTCTCTGATGATGCCCCAATTCTGCTTACACGTCTCTTTCTTTGCCTGGCTTGAAAGATATTCCCTTGGGTTCTGTCCCTCTTGTCCAATCTCCCCTGATTTCACCTGTTTCCTCCTTCATAATAATCCCCAAATCTATGTCTCTACCCCTGATCTCTCTCACGAGTTCCAGACTCACATTTCCAAGTCACTGGTAAACATTTCCTATGAACATCTGCAGGGCCCCTCAAACTCAGTACTTCTAAAACTCATCATCTTCCAGCTCCCAACATGCTCTTCTTCCCCAGGCCTATATTTTAATAACTGTGTCACCCAGTTACTCAGGCTTGGAATCTTAAGCAAGCATTCACATTTTTCTTCATACCAATTTAAGTCACTATTCATTGATTCTACCTACACACACATCTCCCTTGAAGCTAGAGTTATTTTGCCAAAATAAACAAACTTTGCATGTGGATTTCCCATCTACCAAACTCCCCTATCATATAGTAAATACATCGCCTTTGCTTTCTCTTCAGGCTTTAAGCACCAAGAAAGATGGCCATGTCAACCAATGGAAGTAAATTCTGTGCATGGTGTTTAGGTCTCAATAGTCCTGCGTTTTCCCAGATAAAACACAGAGCTGGCAACTAACTTTTCCAAACTCATTAGTAAGAAAAGGGTGTGGCTTACTGTGCCAACATGGAACAGAGATCCAATGTCAGTCCTATTGCTTATCTCAAAAAACCCTTGTCCTCAAGATTCTCCTTCCAACAGAGTAATGACAATGTTCACAAATTATGTGTTTTGTTGTCACTTATTATGTGCTGATATGATGGTTGTAGGCAAATGCTAAATAATAAACATCTTGTTAAAAAAATTGGAATATAATCACAACGCAAAGTTTTAAACCAAAAACTCCATATGATTCATGTGGTAGTAAATGAAGTCTTAAAGAAATAAATTATTTTAAATAGAGATTTAAATCAAACAAAATGTGTGTATCTTCAAAACTAAATAGTAAAATAAATAAGTGCCTGAAGCAATATAAAAAGATGGTATGACAATATTTCATTCAATAAATATGAAATTGATTACATATTAAAATTCATCATCTGTGGTCACTTAAAACACTATTTGGTTTTACTACTAAACTCCTAATTTCCTTCCTTTCTGATGTATTTGTTAGATCATTCTTTTTAAATACAGCCAAGTGTTAAATGTATGAAGCTATAATGTTCAGTAAAAATACAAAAACAAGAGATGGAATCATATGCAGGGAAAGGTCCTATTCATTGAATTATTATGATAATTAAAGTAAATATAACTTCATTTGAATAGCATGATATAAAAGATAAAATCTGAAATGTCAATCTTCTGGATCATCTAATATTTATGACATCATTTATCTTTATGGCATTTAATCAATAACCATTTGTTGAGCGTCTACTTGGTACTCTGTCCACAGTGCAGTGGGAGACAGTTGTTGGAAGGTAATTACCACAGCCACGTGATTGAAATTGTAAAGAGAACTATGAAAGAAAAATGCAGGAGGCTGAGAGCAGAGTCTACAATTTTGAGAACCAAGAATCAATAACAAAAAGACTTCTAGATTTGGAACTTAGTGAAATAATTGGGAAGATGAATTACTTGGGGTAGGAATCAGAAGAGGTGTTGCATTATTCCTATTTTGTGAGCAGCTGAGAATAAAGTATAAAGAGATTATGGGCATGACCCCTCCAAAAACAGATATATCAGGACCACCATGAACATCTACTCTCTAAATACAAGTCTATTTGTGTGATGGCCTTTGTCTTTTGGAGAAAACATCATGAGAATGATAGCTTGCTGTTCTACTATATATAAATTCTCCATGGATTATAGAGATAATGTTGTATTTGCTCCTATTTAAATATTGAAGGAGTATGATTTCTGAAATGACCTATGAAAGATGAATGTGACTTTGGAGAAAAACTTATTTCAGCTTTGAGTAAGGATTTTCAAGATAAACATCCAAGAAAAAGTCTAACAGAGGAATATTGAAACAAAATTTCTAAATGAATAAAGACCTTACTGATTGCAGCTATGAATTCGAGTACTTTCACATGTGTTCAGGTGTTTGCTTTGAGGCATATGAGTTAAAAGTGAGAAAGAAAATGTTTAAAGTTTTCTTTCTCACTTTTAACTACATTTCAAAGAAATACATAATTTCAATGTAAAGGATATATTTCTTCCATAGATGAACACAAGTGTGTGTGTGGGGGGGGGGATTAAATCTTGTGGTTGGTGTTACATCTGTTCATCTTTATTATGTGACTGAAATAGCAATCATTTAAAATAAAATATTTTCTGGTTTAATAATATGGTAACAAATTATTCACAGGATTGATTACAATTTTTTCTTCTGCTCCTTATACTTAATCATATTTTTGAAATCGGCAACAAACTGTTTTAAGGATGTCAGTGTTTTTCTTTTTTTTTTTTTTTTTTTTTAAAGATTTTATTTATTTATTTGAGACAGAGAGAATGAGAGAGAGAGAGCACATGAGAGGGGGGAGGGTCAGAGGGAGAAGCAGGCTCCCTGCCGAGCAGGGAGCCCGATGCGGGACTCGATCCCGGGACTCCAGGATCATGACCTGAGCCGAAGGCAGTCGCTTAACCAACTGAGCCACCCAGGCGCCCTGTCAGTGTTTTTCTAAACAAAAATATCTGCATGCAGTGTGGGAAATGTGGTTTTTAATGCATTACACATTTTAATTTTTCTGGATATGCTCATGAACTCATATTTTTAAAAGGCAGCTGAGGACTCTTACGGTATTTCTTTTCTGGGGATCTGTATTACTCTAGAAAATGCTGTTGAAATGGCAAAGTGGATGTCTGTATAGATACGTTTTATTAATTTTTCAGATTATTCCTTCCTCATGTTTGGCTAAACCATGGACAGTAACAAAATGTAGTAAAAAAGAGTCATAAAAGATGAGTCACCTTTAATTCAATAAATATTAAACAATAATTAAACAATTAAACCAATGTTCCTGAAATAAGAGGTGAACCCAAGACCTGGGAAATCTGGGCATGAATGCGGAATGGAAATATGTCAAATAAAGTGTAAATCAAAATGGCTGTTGGAGTCCCCTAAACTGTGAAGTCCTTGAGTATACACCATTTCAATGAGCCACCTTGCAGTGGAAAATAGAAATTTGCCACATAGGAATATCAAAGTGCTGTGGCCTAGTATATTTTGTAGAAGTTGAATATTTAACTTTAGTTGATTGCTAAAATTAACCTAGAAAACTGATTACAAAATAGGATTTTGCAAAATGTGATCAACTTTGAAATAATAGTAACAAAGGGTAAGCAATTAATGGAATCATAACTATGGAATCTTACAAATTTATTTTATTGATGTACTATCTGAAGTAACACCATCTATCTTTGGATATTTATCATTGGAAAACTCCTTATGGCATTCATCCAAAGTACAGCTAAATCTTATCAAATTATTCCATTTTCCATATTCTTTAACAATTCATCTATTTCAGAAGTTTCTTAGGCCTTCTCTACTTTAATCCTGCACTGTTACGAGATTTTGTGAATTGTTGTAACTATGTTCTCTCTACCCACTGTCATTAAATATATATCTCGTCATAGTCGTGTGGCTCAACCCTTAGAAAAAGATATCCCTCTTCCCCCATCCAATGCATGCACACACACACACACACGAACACACAAATCTTAATTTGTTTCTAGATAGATCAAATGGAGCTCCTTATCCTCATCTATGAAAAGAGTACAACAGAACCTAATGATGTGTGGTATGGTGATAATTACTGAGAAAAAAAAGCAATCAACTCTTTGAGATTGTTAGTTGAAAGGTGCCTGCCTTACATGAAGCAGAAATAGTTGTCACTCTTCAAATCTGAAAGCAAGAAACTTATCTCTCGCTCGGGATTTTGGCGTACCACAGGACATGCTTCATTTCTAAACTTAGAACAACACCGACATCTCCATCACCGTAGAGCTAACATGGTCATTCACTTGGCAGATACTGTCTGAACACCTTGAAGAGAAAAGCACTGTTCTGGGTGGTTGGGACTTATCAGTGAACCCTGACTGGTAAAACACTGGTAAAAATTGCTTCTCCCAAAAAACTAAGATTCCCCTGGGAAGAAACAAATAATAGAAGATAAAGAGGATAAGAAATTATATAGCAGGTAAGACAGTAAAAATGCTTTTAACATAGAGCAAAGTAAAGAGGATCTGGAGAACGTGCTGAGGACTGTGCAGGGCAGCCATATGCATACGGCTCTCTGGGGGACATGTGTTCTAGGCAGAAGGAGCTGTCCCTGCAAATTCCTAAGGCAGCTACTGCACCCTTGTTTGAGGCATAGCGAGGAAACCAGCAGAGGAGGGGAGATTAATGGAGATGAGCTCAGAGAGGCACTTTATAAAAGGATCGCTCACGGGTTGCTTGCAGTAGAGTGGTATAATTCTGAAAGTCCTTTCCATGAAAAACTGAAGTGTTTCTTTTTGTCGATTTAAACTTACACATTATTTATACCCCATACAACCAGTGGTCATATATTCCAAAGCCCCTGGACCACTTGAATCCATAAGCACTAGTGTTTAATGAAATATTTATATTCAAGTCTATAAACCTAACACTATGACTCTGAGTGCTTCCAGCAGATGATTCTGACTGCTGAGTATGTACACGGACCATGGTGACATTATAAAAATAAAAGGTTTTATATATACATGGAATATTTCATTGAACTATATAAAATGGGTATTGATAAATGTATTTACTAAAGAAAACACTGAAGTGTAACACAAGCAAAATTATTCTGATTTATTAGCAATTTGTGAATTATTATTTAGGGCCTGAGAGTTTCTGCACCACTGCTCTTATTCATTGTGTGAATAGTTGCATGTTTTGATGTCAGTAATGCTATGAACGATAGTCTCTACACAACCCAAGCTATGTCAAATATAGAAATCTCTGTTCTGGTCACCAATCTCTATGTTAATAATCTATAGCAGTTTCCATTTACTACTTTCAGTCACATCAATGGGCCCACCCAATTTGTATAAGCTATCGCTTAAAGATAACTCCTATAATAAAAGTAAAATAAAAGAGCTACCGTTATGGCATCATTTTTAAACACCTAAGCCTGATCTTTACCATCCAGTTGTACAGATCTAACTGGAGGGAAGGCAGATGTTTTAAGGACTTGAAATAGCTGGACTAACTTGCCTCTGTGATATATTATACAATACGGAGCAATTCTATGCCAAATGGATTTCCCTCCGCTAGACTGCTGTGGCTTTATGTCTTGATTATATTACCTTGAAGGAGTTAATACACTGGATCAAATTCCTAGGACTGAGAATAACTGTTAAAATAGAATTGTGGTGTTGGTATAACGCAAGTGACATTAAAGATAAATGCTATTATCAGACTTTGAGATTATTTTATAAAGGCATTAATTTCTGAAGTCTCTTGAATATGACGTTAATGAAGAAAAAGAAACATTAACAAAAATCTCTAAGTGCTGTAAGGTACAATTAAAGGCCAAAATTTGATATGAAGTATAGGTGTGTGTTTTCCTACCCAGAAATCAAAATTTGAAAGACAGTAAGGGCATTTTGTCCTGCCTTGCCTTCGTCATATACATGAATTGCCCGTCTCATTTCTGAAGCTAATCATGAAATGGCAACATAATCAGATGCTTCTTTTTATAAAGTCATGTTTCCCGAAGGGGCTTAGCACACACTCAATATCTTATGTCATAATAGAAGCCACTGAAGTCCAGAGAAGTGAACTAAACTTGATAATATCTTAAAGTTTTCTAGTAGAAAATCAGGCCCCCTGAACAATAAGCTTCCTGGTTTTTCCATGTAGTTCAATGAGGAAACCATCCCAAAAGTAGAGAAATGAAAACCCTCTTCAGGATCCAGCCCTGGGTGTTAACCTATATTACCTATAAGTGCATGTAGCAAATAAATGTTTGTAAGCTGACCATGTATAGTTAAAGCTATGCAGAGTTCAGGCCATACTCAACAATGAGTAGACCTTGATCTTGGGATGCTTCGAATACGTATTTTTTAATTTTGAAGACTGATTGATATGGGCTTTTTTTGGAGAATAAGCTACCTAGAACCAGGATCCTAGAACAAAAGAGTAAACTTCAGGGAATATTCTCCTTATCGGAAATCAACTGCCTAGGTTTTTGGAAAACATGATTAAAAATCCATCTAAAGTAAACAGAAAAATTATACTATACTATATAATTGTACTGGACTGAGGGAAAATTTTTAATTTGATTTACAGTAATCTTTAAATCTTACAGAGATACATGTTCAAATGTGAGTCACAATTTTTGATAGCATAAACACATTAACAATCATGAGCTGGACTGAGAAGAGCTTCTGTTACATATCTTCTATTTGATATTCTTGCAACATCCTCTCTTCAAGAAGCTGTAAGTAAGGAGTCCAGCTGATTTTACTTCTACCAACCACGGGTCTAAATCATATGCGCACGATTAAAATTCCTGGATGTCTTCATTTGTTTTACATTAAGCTGCCTTGATTTTATGGTTGCTTTAAAACATAACATTTGTAAAAAATCTGGGACTTTAATTTTTCTGTTGTTTTTTGTTTTACATTTTATCAGTGTATTATTAGATACACTGATATTTACTTCAGATCTGTTTTCTAACATTCAAAGTTAAATTTGTTCTTTTAATCAGTGTGACTGGGTAGGAGATCAGAATAAGTGATATGAACAAACAAAAGATTTTTACTTCAAATGAGATATGAGAAATGAGAAGCCATTGCCTTCTTTATATATAATTAGAAGGAAAGGTCTTGGAAGAATGAATATGATTGTTTTCAGTCCAAAATGATATTGATGGTGTGTTCTACCATGATGTTTATTGAATGGTAAGACGGGCAAAATGAGACCTTTAAGCTCCTGTGATCTGAGTTAATGGATGCTCTAGCCCCTGCTTGATAGTCAAATCTGGGTTTTTTAACTTGTTGCTATTTCCAAGCTCTATGACTGTTTTTGTTGTTCTGTCTCCTTTGCTAATTGTCTGCCAGTAAAAATGTGGCTAGCATAATTCAGGATCTGATGTTTATACCAAATTTCAAGTTGTGTGTTTTATAACTAAGAAACTGTCTTACATGTCAGAGTCCTCACATCTGTGATATTTCTGGTGCCTATTATTTTCTTGTGACTTTCCCTTCAAATGCTTTAGAGGAGCATAATTCAGATACAGTCTAAGGATAGTGGAATCTGTAGTCTCATTCCAGGTGGCAGTGACTTTTCCCTGTTAAGACAAATATACAGGTGATACTAATCAATCTTTCCCACAAACTAGACATGATTGCTAGTTTTGGAAGCAAAACTGTTGATCACAAAGGGAAAGGAACATGATCCCTTGGAAGACCAAGGGCGTGGTCTAACCATGACGACTGACTAGGCCTGTTCCCAAATTACTGCTTGGAACAGAGGCCTTCCCCCCACCCCAATTCTCACCCCCACGCTCCATTGACCTACACTGGTATACAATTTCCTTGTGTTGCACCCATTAGAATTTGAGGATTGTTATAGACATTGGCCAACTTTACACAGTTGGTAAAACTACAGAGCTACATGGTTCTAATGTGTAATATGTCAGTGTATCTTAATAGGTTATGTAATTATATATGAGGATGCATTTCTCAAGGGTAAATTTTTTAAAAGATAGGTGAATAATTTCAGAAATGCAGATCCAATGGTGCCATGATTTTAAAACAATAGGAAATCATGATAGAATTTAACTTTTTTTTACTTCATTTGAAAGTATTTACGTTACATATATGTCTTATGGACAATGCTGACTAAATATTTCTGCCTTCTAAGAGGATACAGGTTATACTGTTGAAAGTAAAGAAGGGACACCTGGCTGGCTCAGTTGCTTAAGTGCCCAACTCTTGATTGTGGCTCAGGTCATGGTCTCAGGGTTGTGAGATCGAGCCCCATATTGGGCTCTGCACTGGGTGTGGAGCCTGGTTTAGATTCTCTCTTGTTCCCTCCCCTCCATGCTCTCTCTCTCTCTCTCTCTCTGGGAAAAAAAGTAAAGAATGCACAGACGTTAATTTTTTTTTAATTCTGCCAAATGAAATGGTTATCCTTTTTACCTTATCTGAGAAGAGTATTTTTATAAATAATCTTTAAAAACAGACTTGAATCTGTCAAATTCCAAATCAGTACTCCAAATAAAATTTGTCAGATTAAGTTTTTAGAAATTACGTTTTACCTTGAACTCCTTAATGAATTAAACAAATGAAATTTAAGATTTTCTTAGTACAAAGTACATCATATTGAATCCTTATGCATTTTATAATTCTTCTGATGATTTGTCTGTGTGTGTTTATACTATAACCTGTCTCTTAAAAGACTTCCAGAAAATTCTTTATCATCAAATAGTTTAGAGAAATGAAAAATGCTAGTGGTGTTAAAATGGCTTTAGTTCTATACTCACACCCCCAGAACTTTTTTTTTCTAATTTATAGGTCAATGTCCTACAAAAGCATAGTGGATACAGAATTAAGATTCATCCATTAGGTCTAATTAGGATCAAATATTTATTATGCACCAGTAGCTGCAGTAAGTATACTTCCTAGGATGGAAATTGTTTGTGGCTAATGTGCTGTAGCAATCCATAAAATACTCATGGCTGTGTTAACTGGTCCTGAGATCAGTAGCCCCCTTGTGGAATGCCTTTCATCTCAGTAGCTGCTTTATGTATGTGGTTGAGGTTTCTCCTGGTATTTTGAATGTAGCATATTAATGCCAACTTAAAGATAAAATATTATGAATAAGAGACATGCAGTGTTTTCATGTCTGATAAATATCTGTTAATTACCTCAAAAGGGATACAGATTATTCAGAATATATATTTTGTCATGGCTAAATAGGTCAGAATTCATTGCAGTTTGGAAAGACAAATATAAAATGGGACCAGTACCTGGGTTTAATTAAGTTGTCACTTCCTTCAATCTTTTCTTTAAGGCAATTTTCCACTCATTATATCTGAATTCTTTCTGAAAAGAAAGTGTGCTCAGCATATCATTGCTTTCTATTGGCATGATTTTGATGGAAGTTGTTTTCCGTTTATTAAAAAGGGGTGATGGAGCTGAATATATTCTTTTAAAAGTCTTGCAGTAGATGGATATATTAAATTCTAACCATTACAATATTTGTTGCTTAAATTCATGTTTAACAAATAGGTACTGACTCTAGAAAAAACCCTTCTCCAAAGCATCTTGGACTTGTTCCAATTGCTTCTGTGCCTAAGCTTCTCCTGGGGAATGTCAGGCATCTTTCCTTGGTTTCCTGTCGTTCTATATTCTCTCTGCTCTTAGACCTCCCATCCGCTTACGCACATGTATACGTGTGGACACACACACTCTCTCTCTGTTGTGGTCACTACGTATCTACACCATTCAGAACACCTCACCTTCTGAGGACACCTGGGCAGCTACCTCTCCTGCCCCTCACAGCCCTCAATCTGTCTTCCTTAATCTTGAGCAGAGATTGACTTTGCCTAAGGATGCCTATTCCTTGCTCCTTTGCCACCCAATTTAGCAGAATGTCAAAGATGATCACTGCTTTCTGTTCATCTCACTTTTTCCTGGGCTTGCCTCATTTCAGGTTGTCCTTTGTCTTCCCCATCCCTGAGTCTCAGCACTACTTCCTACATCCAGACTGCGCCACTGACATTCTTTTCATAGAGTTCATTTTCCCCTGCCCTCCACCTCAATCTTAATTGAAAAGCTCATGGATTTCTCTCTTTTCCAAATGCATATAGTACTTAGAGCTAATAGCATTCATTAGTAATTAAGTGTCCATGTTATATAACAATTCATCTGTGATTTGTTTGCATCTTTGTTTAAATCTTCTATCATGAACTTTTCGTGGGGTATGTTTTGTCTCCCCCAAGCAAGGCTATAAATTTTTTGAGACAGAAACTGTGTTGTGAATTTTTCACATCCCTTGAAATGCGATACATATAATGGGAATTTTTTATTGTTATTTGTTCATGTGATTTCAATTTCAACACCCACATAAGGTCAAGAAGAAGAGAAAGTAAGTGTATCAAAAGAAGAAAGAGAGAAAAGAATAAGTGCTCCTAAGTGGGAAAGAATACATGCTCCTAAGTAGCTTATATTTTGTCCCCAAGTTTCAAAATCCAAATGAAAGCCAAAAAACAAAGAGCCACATTTTCTCATTCAATTTCCCTATCACTCTTTAGCACTACTCACTACACCAAGAGGGAGCATTTAATTCTCAAATGAGCAACACAATAGGAAATGTGGTTGAAAGTGGTGCTTGTTTGTTACTCCGGAATTAGTTCAGTTATTTTACATATGCAAAAAGTGTACTGACTTTATCAATAAACTCTGGTGAAAACCAAATTTGGGGACTCCACCGCAGCCACTGATTGACTCCTAGAGCTTTCCATTGTGCTGTATGACTAAAACAGAACATGCTGGTTATCTTAACTCTTATGATAGGTGATACAATGTTATTGAATTGTGAGATTCTTTTTAAATATATGATTTGAGGGGTACAGATTCTGAATGCATGTGTGCTCTAAGTTCTTGATATTTTCCAGTGGGGAAGAGAAAGCATTGCTGGAATTACGAGCAAATTTAAACCCACAATTCAATAGTGATTGAATTAAGCAGAATTTTATATTTGATAATACATAGTTGACACTTAAAATGATGCTTTATATCATCTTAAAATGGGGAATAGCTTCAGAAGGGTTAAAGAACTTGCTCAAAGTCACATTAGTCTAGTGAGTGGCAGAGCAGGGAATCTAACCTGGGTTTGTGTGACTCTCAGCATCCAGGATCAGTCCACTACAACACAGTCTTTCCACGATATGTCGATGGGATCAGAGGGAGGTATTTGCATGTATCCATCTAAGTGGTCACGTATAAACAGTTTACTATTTCCCCAATGATTATACCTAGCAACCAGCCTAACAAGTGTTTGTAGATGGAAAATGAAGCCACAACACTCAGTTGGGGCAGCAGATGAGCAATAATCTCCAAAGAATAACTTCTGATTTTTTGTTTATAAGGAGCTTAATGGGTATACACTTGGTAGGCATGGTAGGCATGCAGTTTCTCTTTCTTTTCATTCTTTTTTTTTTTTTTTCCATTGCATTAAAGGCTTTGGTCTCCATTTCTGTATTTGTTTGTCTACTTGGGCAACTGAAAGTCTCCCATTAGATCCGGAAACTCTAGGCAATCTAGTCTACTCTGGCCCATTCTGCTTTTGCCTCTGCCACAGCTCCAAAATTACTTCCTCATTTTTACTGCATACATGGGACTAACTTTAGAGTTTCTTCCCTTCATAAAATTCCACTGGCCTGAAAATCCTTATACCCGAAGTTTCTTTTCTTTCTCTTTTTTTTAAAATTGACATATAATGTATTATTTGTTTCAGGGGTACAGGTCTGTGATTCATCAGTCTTACATAATTCACAGCGCTCACCATAGCACATACCCTCCGCAGCGTTCATCACCCAGCCGCCCCATCCCTCCCAACCCCCTCCACTCCAGCAACCCTCAGTTTGTTTCCTGAGATTAAGAGTCTCTTATGGTTTGTCTCCCTCTCCAGTTTTGTCTTGTTTGATTTTTCCCTCCCTTCCCCTACGATCCTCGGTCTTGTTTCTCAAATTCCTCGTATCAGTGAGATCATATGATACTTGTCTTTCTCTGATTGACTTATTTCGCTTAGCATAATACCCTCTAGTTCAGATAAAGGGCTAGTATCCAAAATCTATAAAGAATTTATCAAACTCAACCCCCAAAGAACAAATAATCCAATCAAGAAATGGGCAGAAGACATACCCGAAGTTTCTACAACTTAATACAAGTGTCTCTGTAATTTTGACCCAGAATGACCAGGAATCAGAGGTCCATGAGATTAAGTAATTGTGTATAATTAGCTCTGATAGCCTATCTCCTCCAGCTTTCAGGAGAAAACTGTCCTTTTTTCTTTCTTTCTTATTATTGCTCAATGCAACAGGAGGACTTTACCTCCTGCTCCCTCAAGGCTGACTCTCAGTGGGAGATCAAGAAAGCAAAAAGCTCTAAGCAATTAAATCTTCTCTGACAGTGTCTACTGTTCCCAGAGGTAGCTCAGAGGGGGGCAATTCCTGGAAGCTGTTTGCTCTTGGCAACATAATACCTTTTTTGCCCCTGACTGTGGCTCCCAGCAGTCCCAGGACTCAATGGCTTTGGCAGTAGCAGCTGCCACCGAGTGTCCCCGTGGTTCCCTGCTCAGATGCCCGGGAGCCCCTTCTGTGTCCCAGGAAGACGGGGTTGTTCAGCGTCCTCCCTTGGGACCACATCCAGAGTTTGAGTAATGGCAATGCATCACTGATTCCTACTGGTGGCGATGGTATTCTGTGGCTTTATCAAGACCGGTTTTTATTTTTTTTTATTCTTATGTTAATCCCCATACATTACATCATTAGTTTTAGATGAAGTGTTCCATGATTCATTGTTTGTGCATAACACCCAGTGCTCCATGCAGAATGTGCCCTCCTCAATACCTACCACCAGGCTAACCCATCCTCCCACCCCCCTCCCCTCTAGAACCCTCAGTTTGTTTTTCAGAGTCAATTGTCTCTCATGGTTCGTCTCCCCCTCCGGTTTCCCCTCTTCATTCTTCCCCTCCTGCTATCTTCTTTTTTTTTTTCTTAACATATATTGCATTATTTGTTTCAGAGGTACAGATCTGCGATTCAACAGTCTTGCACAATTCACAGCGCTTACCAGAGCACATACCCTCCCCAGTGTCTATCACCCAGTCACCCCATCCCTCCCACCCCACCCCCCACTCCAACAACCCTCAGTTTATTTCCTGCGATTAAGAATTCCTCATATCAGTGAGATCATATGATACATGTCTTTCTCTTTTTGACTTATTTCACTCAACATAATACCCTCCAGTTCCATCCACGAGACCGGTTTTTATTAAAAGGGTCTTGATCAAAGTTCCCTAAATGTACATTAAAACCAAACAAACAAAACAAAAAACAAGCCATACCTGCAGCAAGCAGAGCCATATTTCTAAACACACTTTTGGCCACTGTCTGCCACCCTCTGAAAAAAAAAAAGACCATCTTAGTTTGGGGTTCCCTCACATTGTTGCTCAGGCTCTCTTCCAAGAATAATGTAGGTGGAGCCCCTCATTTCTTCAGGTGGAAAGATGCTTCTTCTTGCAGGAGGGCACAGGAACTCATCAATAAATTAGGCTCCAGAAACAGCCCAGGGAAATCTTAGAGCTGCCACAGGTAAAATGTAAACCAGCTCTAATAATAAGTCAGGTTTGGCCATTATTTTTCAGTGGATTATTTGGATTCTTAAAAAAAAAAAAAAAAAGATGAATTAGCTCACTGACAAAATCTAATTAGACTGGAAAATTACTTTGAGGTAATTAACAAATCAATTCTACGCCCAAATGTCACTGTCAAAACTACAGATACAGGGGCGCCTGGGTGGCTCAGTCGGCTGAGCGGCTGCCTTCAGCTCAGGTCATGATCCCGGGGTCCTGGGATCGAGTCCCGCATCGGGTTCCCTGCTCAGTGCAGAGCCTGCTTCTCCCTCTCCCTCTGCCTACCGCTCTGCCTACTTGTGCTCTCTATTTCTCTGTCAAATAAATAAAATCTCTAAAAAAAAAAAAACTACAGATACAAAATCCATAATAAATCATCTCTCACCATCAGTTTTTCCCTCCTGAAACTTGCCCATAGGGCCCTCCCTTGAGAGCTGCGATTGGTTATATAGAGGGTGCTTTTGCTGAACTGTGCAGGGAGGTTGTGCAATTTGTAAAACCTCACTTCAAATCCCAGAAGCAGATGTACATACGGAAGGGCGAGATTGATGGATGCGAAACTGAAAATATTGTCAAGAACAAACAGCATAATTCATTTTTTTTTAAGATTTTATTTATTTATTTGACAGAGAGAGAGATAGCGAGAGCAGGAACACAAGCAGGGGGAGTGGGAGAGGGAGAAGCAGGCTTCCCGCTGAGCAGGGAGTCCGATGCGGGGCTTGATTCCAGGACCCTGGGATCATGACCTGAGCCGAAGGCAGACGCTTAACGACTGAGCCACCCAGGCGCCCCCAAACAGCATAATTCAAAGCCAACATGATTAAAAAGAACTTCACCCAAAAGACTAAAATGGCTCCTGAAAATGGAGCCAGTGATTTCTGTAAGCTTGCTTCACACACAGTGGGGCCCTGAGCCACGGTTTGCTTCCTGAGAGCCGGTCCTTGCTGATGAGGCCAAGGTCATAGGTCGGGGTGTTGTATGGTTAAATGCAAATTTCCAAGTTCCACAGGGTCACAGAGAACAGCCTGGTCTACCTCAGTGGACTACCCCAAAACTCAAAAGATGTGCTTCAGATAAAAGCGAGCTTTGTTACCAGCTGTTACCACAGTGACCAATCTGGGGAGAAGTAGAAGGACCCTGGTCCAGGAGGCAGCAAACGCCACATCCTTCCGCCCCCCCCCCGCAGGCACAAGGCAGTGCATGCTGAGAGACAGAAAGGAAAAGCCATTGCCCTGATCACCTGTGGGTCTGATGCACCTGTCTGGGGCCACCATGGGAACCAGGAAGGGACCGGCAATGGCCCAATCCTGGAATTTGAACTTCCAGCTGTCCTTGAAAGAGGACAGTGGTTTCTCTTTTGTGGGGCTCTAACCAAGAGAAGTCAGGCACCCCTAAACATACCCCATGAACTAGTACCCTTTAGTCCTTTCCAGTCAGATTACTGGAAGCTTGTTTGAGCTCACATTCAAACATTAGCAACTAAATTCAAATTTCTGCATCACAAAAAAAATGCATCTCTTGTTTCTAGCTTAAAGCCTATGAGGCTGCAGTAGTTCAGAGGACAGTCTGGTTGATGGGGGAAGAAAACCTCCTCAAAAGGTGGTGCTTCCTTACAGGGCCTAACTCCACACGGGAATATTTTCCTGGGCTTTCCTAACCGTACATCAACCCAGGATGAATTTAGCTCACTGTAGCCTGTCCACAATCTGCATTCCCACCTAAGCAACTAATCAGATAAAAGAGAACCCATGGATCCCCAGAAATCTATCATGCTTCTGAAAAACAACCCTGAAGACATGCCCTAGGGTAATGTCCGTGGAGGACTTTTCAGGAACAACTAAATGGGTTTGAATTAGGTCACTAGGGAATCATCTTTCTATAACATTTCAGGCCACTTAAGTGTAGAGAAAACATTCTCTCCTGTAAGTCTTACCTAAGGGCGCCCCTGATGAAAAGCCGCTTGCTCTTTCTACCCTTGTGTTTCTGTCATTTTGTTATTCCTTCTATGATTTCTCCCTTAGTTGTCTTTTCCATGGTTTATAATGTAGAAAGACATAGTTGAGGTTTTGCTGATGAGGGAAGAACAAAGATATGACAAGGACGACATAATTAGGACAGCGAGGCCTACCCCACTTTTCAGGGAGAGCCAAAATGGCAGGGGGAGTCGTGGCCAAGAGATAGTGACCATAGAGAACAATGAAACAGGCTTTTATCACAGGACCTCGCCAGACAGCCCAAGTTGTGTGTTGGGGTTGAAGACGCGGTTCAGGGGGGGAGTATATGCTTAAAAATGAAATATACCAGCTAAAGTGAACCAAAAAGGGAAATGCCAATTTGCTACTTTGTTTTTTTTACTTATGTAATTATTTAAATTTAAATTCTCCCCAAGTATTAAGATAGCATTCTACTGGGGCATGTGGGTAGCTCAGTTGGTTAAGCACCCAACTCTTGAGTTTGCCTCAGGTCATGATCTCAGGGTCGTGAGATCAAGCCCTGCATTAGGCTCCGCGCTCAGTGCAGTGTCTGCTGGAGATTCTCTCTCTCCCTCTTCCTCTGCCCCTCCCCCTGCTCATGCGTGCCCTCTCTCTCAAAATAAATAAATAAATCTTTTTTAAAAAGTATTCTACTAAATATAATACAGTACACTAGAGATTAGAGTAACACACTAATTGAGTAATACAGAAAACTGGATCTAATACCCACCAGGTATTCTTGAAGACCCTGGAAAAGGCTGAGTGTGTTTCCAAATCAGACAGGAATGCAATAATTTAGACAGTGGGGTCTACTGTTCTGATACCATCGGCATTCCCATAAATAGTGGAACTGTATTATTGTAGTAGCATCCGGCCAGGTTAACTTTTAGGAAACAAAAGTGGAAGACAGAATAATAAAAAAAAAAGGGGGGGGTGAAGAAAAAGAAGATAGAAAGGAAGAAGACAGAGAGAAGAAGAATCAGAAGGAGAAAGAGAAATACGAGGAAACTTAAGTTTGCCTTGTCCAACCATTCATCTAACATAGCGTGGGTGGGAGTAAGACAGGGGATTCGAAGTAGTAGAGTAAACTATGGGACCAAGAAACAGAGCTCTAAATGCCTCGGTGTATATACTGAAAGGAGACAATAAATCATTGCATACCACACTTTTTAGCTCTCTGTCTTCATCCTCAGGAGTAAAAGACAATGTGGAATAAATAATTATAAGACTTATAGCCTGGTTTGACATTGCTTGGCTGAGGGATTATTGGTCCTCTTCTTCACCATCCTACAGAGCAGTCAGGGAGCGGGTTGAACAGTCTTTGTAAAATCAACAGCAATATCAGGGATTAGTGTGTACGCAAGAGACTGCAAGCTCAAAATACTCGAGGTTTTCATGCTGTGCTGAAATTTAGTGAGGTCAAATAACTTATCAACTATAGATCTCCTTTAAGCAGCACCTTGTCAAACTAGCTTGCCTCACACTAGGATGCTACAAAAAATATATAATAAATGGAAGTTATTGTAAAAATACGGTAACTTAAAAAAAAAGATAGTGTATCTAATAAAGAGTAACAGTGCAAAACCTCAATCTTACCCACCAGTCCGATCTTGGGATCTGTGGTCCAGATCTAGGGTGCTTTCAGAGATGGGTGTAAATGAGATCCTTTCTCAGGAAACTGGAGCTGGTACTGCCCATGCCCAGAGGGCTCAGCGCCACTGGTGGCCATGCTCACTGTGCCTCTTAGAGTTAAGGAGGGCGCTGACATGTGCTGAGGGCTGTGCAGCTGTGGAGTGGTGTTGGGCAGTGAACATAAGTAGACGCTTCATGTATACATGTTCCCAGTTTGTACCGCTACCTCAAATAGGACAGGCCAATGATTAGGAAACACTGAGAATCTACTTGATGCCAGATTCATGAATGATTTTAGCAAGTATTCCTCTTTCCTGACTTCCCTATATTATCTTTCCTTTTTTTTTTACTATAACAGGTATATCTTTATTTTTTTCAACTTTTCAACTTCTGCTAAAAGTTTATAGTTACCATAATAATGGCTTACAATTCTTGAGTATTTACGATGTCAGTGGCACTGTGGTGAACAGTTTAGGTGGATTATCTTATTCAACCTCAAAGTAAACGGCAGTGGAATATAAACTCCATGAGGGCATGGACTTTGACTGTTCTGGACTCTTCTGGATTCCTATTGTCTGGGAGGTAGGAGGCTCTCAATAAATATTTGCTGAAGGAATGAACAAACGGATGAGTGAGTGAAAGAGCAACCTATAAAATAGATACTACTATTATTCCCCTTTTGCAGGATGCAAGGTTAAATGGCCAATCAATGGTAAGAACACGATGCAGAGCTGAGTAGTCTTCCCCACAGATAGGGCTCCCAATGTGTAGAGGTACTCCCTTTACAAAGGTCAGTGGGTTTTGTTTTGTTTTTATTCACTGCTTGCTTTAGGAACTGAAGAACCCTGAAGTGCCAACTGACAGGTTTGAAAGATAAGATTCTCAGGGGTTTTTTGAACTCCGCACCCAAATTGTTGGAGCACTGGCTGGCCCCTGAGAACCAGAGACTATACTCTCCACCAAGAATGAGCAGAGAAAAGAAGCCAGTCGGGCAAGTTAAATCAGAAATAATGAAAGGGAATTGAGATACCAATTCCGGAGAAAGGCAAGTGGGGGGATTGGGAAGGGCCTCCAAGCTTGGAGAGATTAGAGGCTGCATGGAAGTCCTGAAGCATTGGAGAGAAGACAAGCCAACAACAACCTCGATGGAGTCGAGGCCCAGGTGTGGTGGGAGGTGATAAACATCTTCATAATCACTGCTAAGACCAAGCATTCACATTTGCTCATTGAAGCGGGCCAGTGTATGATTCGGGGCTGAGTTAGTCCAACCTAATGGACCAGAAATGGAGCAGATAACAAAAACAAACGTACATTTTGAGTTTACTTTGGGTAGATTTTAGTGCAGTGTCCAATCAGGGCCACAAAAGAAAGGGTGCATAATGAAAGGTAAGGAGGAAGGTAAATCTCAGGCTTACCATCTGGTTCTAATGCAGTGATAGGACTGGAGAGGCAAAAGGTATTTTCCATGCATTTCTCTCTATTACTCTCTCTGCCTTTTTCCTTCTTGACGCCTGTTGTTCTCTCTTGCATAATGTTAAAATTTCCAAATGAGAGTCTCTTTAATGTCCTCATGTCAGTCATAGTCAGCATTCTTATATTCACAGACACTGTCGTATTCAAGCAAGGCGCAGACCACAGGTCCTAATTTTGCAATTTTTAGTTAGACTTTCTCTACACAATCTTTTGCTCCAATTCTATGCCAAAAAAAAAAAAAATAGTTCATGCATTGAGAGCTGATCTAAGGTGCTTGTTTTGCATTTTGGCCTTACAACATCTCTCTATAGTGCAGCAAGGACTGGGTGACCTTTAAGCCCTGATGTCACTGACTTCCAGCTCTCCTGATGCTGAAGCCACAGACCATTTTTGTGTTGGAAATTGCCTTCTTGCAAAAGCCAAGAGGATAACCCAAGCACCATAAATAACCTGGCCTGCCCACTCCACCGTCATATTCCGTAGGCTGAAGTTTATGTGCCAACTGACTTCGAACAGGAGCGCATAGGTTTTGCGCTGTGCCATTGCAGTAAATAGAACCAGGCATCACCAGTGCTTAGAGCGCTGAGGGCCCTGACGGTGGGGGTTCACGGTGCACCCGTGTCTGACGGCCAGCATAGGTAAGCCTGAGTTCAATGTATAACTAAGACTGTTTCGCTCTGCTCCAGTTCCGTAGAAGCCACACACACAGCAGACTTGTATTTCTGTCAAAGGCTTCGGTTTTCCGTCATCTATTTTTTATAGCACTGATACTAAACCAATTGCAGCAAATGCAGGGTATTATTTCTGGCGTGGGTGCATCACGATGCTGATTTGCCGTTCCTAGGAAGCAGGCTCACTGTGCTGGGTTTTATCGTTTACCATGGGAGACCTGGTTCAACAAAATGTAAGTGCTTTGAGATGCTTGACATTTTCAAAACGTAAATAACTAATTCTCCATGAATGAGGAGGAAAGGGCCATATGATGAGAAGATGGGATAAGGATGGAAATTTTATTTGGTACCATTTGTGACAGGATGACAGTGGGTTGAAGATGAACAAAACTATTTCTTCCATCCTTCAGTTTCTCAGTATAGCATTAATCTTTGAAGAGAATCTTGGTTTACTCTCAAGCAACTTTGCAACTTTTCAGAATCATATTTTCTGAAATGTTTGCATGTCCTCATCTGTATGTGCTTGTGGTTTTTAGATTTTAAGAAAAATGGCCAGGATTTATAAACCAGAAAGTTTAGGGGAAACCATCTATAAAGAACCATAGCCCCCTCCCCCATCCCGAATACACACGCACACACCTTCACACACTAACAAACACACAGAGATTTTTAAAAATTAACCAGTTAACTAGCAATGACATTGTATGTCAACTTAGAATACTTTTTACTTACAGTAGATTTACTGATTCATTAAATATCAGTAACAGATGACCATGTATCAAAATTGTCCAATGTGAAGCTTTAAATCTGTAGTGTATTTCACCAGGTCATTAGTGGTTTTTGAGAGCTAATGCTGTACAATTTATTTCTCTATAAATATTGATCACATGTTAGGTGTACAACTATTGGTTTTTCAGGCATGTTGTTGTTTTTGTCCTATTTTCTCCACTTTCAGATGATTTATTCAGTTTTCTGACTGTGAATGTAATAACCATTTTTAGCTGGTAAAAAAGAAAATACCAAACCAACCCATATGAATTGCTACTTTTCAGTGTTCCTATGTGTTTGTGCTTTAGCTAACAGCAAAATCAATAGGACTCCAGAAATGGAAACAAGTCAGCTCTGGGTGGCATTATTCACTTTCTATTAAACTTGACAGCTAATTTGCAAGTTCACACTTTTTTAAAGCTAGAGTTCTTGAAACATTGGCGGCTGAACCCTTCTAACCCCAGCTAAATATGCAGATAGAGAATAGAACCCAGAGAGTTCCCTAGCATTGGTATTGTTTCCAAGGTATTATTTTGGTCAAAGACAGAAATTAATTCTTGTTTAATGCTTTCTAGCAAAATGGAATGGTAAGAGGGCAGTGAGAAAAAAAAAAGTAGAATTGGAAGTGTTATAAAACAAGTCTAAACTTTCCATTAAGAGTCACATAAAGAGGGCGCCTGGGTGGCTCAGTCGTTAAGTGTCTGCCTTCGGCCCAGGTCATGATCCCGGGGTCCTGGGATCGAGTCCCACATCGGGCTCCCTGCTCCGCGGGAAGCCTGCTTCTCCCTCTCCTACTCCCCCTGCTTGTATTCCCTCTCTCTCTGTGTCTCTCTGTCAAATAAATAAAATCTTTAAAAAAAAAAAGTCACATAAAGAATTCAAAGACCAAATATTTAATCAAAATTAATTTAACAAAATCATATTAAGTAAGGATCCTTCCTTAGACCTACTGTGGAATGTTTCGAATGCCTTTTCTATATAAAGATATATTTAATCTAATAGAGCAAGTGGCATTTTTATAACCCAGAACAATTATTTATTCTTAGAAAAGAAGAAATCCCGGACATGTAGCCAGATATGGGAAAACATATTTATGGTGTAACATTTTTTGGCATGAAATAGACAGAAGAGAGTTTTTTATGAAACATTTGGCAAAGCAGAAAGCTTAAAAATATTTCTAAACTTGCCCAGTTGCAAAACCACACTGCATGTTTTGCCTTTTCTATTAGGGAAGAAAGAGAACCTCTGGGCTGGGACTGGCCTTATGAGTCCCATCACTTCACTTCCCCTGACAGGGACTAGTTAAACTAACTAAACTCCTGTTGGAATGCCCAGCCTGTCATCTCCTGTGCACAAAAATGAAACACATGACATTCTGAGAAAGAATTTAAAGCAGCCAATTTCTCAGAAAATATTTGAATGACCCTCGGAGGTTAACAGCACAATCATTTACACGAAAATTGCTTCACATGTGGATAATGTGTTCTTTTAGGGTCAGCAAAGTATATGTGTCGGCTCGAGGCTGCACATAAACAAGCCGCCTTGATTAAATCAGAAATGTAGGCAGACGTTGGAGAAGACAGGGAAATCACAGAAATGTTCTATTGCTATTCCTTCTTAATTCTCTAGCTTCTTTCTCTCAATGTTTTTGCCCCGCAGTGTGTTATATTTTGTAAAGCAGTTTCACTGGGATTGTTAAGCAACTAGCAAACTAGATCTTCTAAACTAGTAAGCCACGGTGTTCTTTTTGCCTCCTGGTTGGAGTAAACGAAGTGAGTGGGAGTGAAAATGTTTGCTTACTGAGAGGAAACTTCACTGTATTATTAAATTTTTCCCCCATTTCACCCCAGAGCTCAACAGGAGGTCTAGGTCTTTAGACTATAGACAGAACCTGATTCTGTGGAGATTTTGTATTATATATGGGAAAGTCCTTTAATTCCTTCCACCTGCCATCCCTTCTATGTAAAATACAAATCATCCTAAAGGCACCCTACCTTCTACCATGCTGGGATGATACCATATACACCTAAGCTTCCCAGCCGTGCTTCAGAAATAGGATCTCTAAACTGCCAGGGGTCTTAAAGACCATCTCCTTCTGGAAAAGACAATGTTTTAAGTTTTTGTTTTGTTTTGTTTTAAGGATAGAATTCCCCTCCTCTTTCCATCCCCAACTTTTTTTTTTAAAGATTTTATTTATTTATTTGAGACAGAGAGAATGAGAGAGAGAGCACATGAGAGGGGGGAGGGTCAGAGGGAGAAGCAGGCTCCCTGCCGAGCAGGGAGCCCGATGCGGGACTCGATCCAGGGACTCCAGGATCATGACCTGAGCCGAAAGCAGTCGCTTAACCAACTAAGCCACCCAGGCGCCCTCCATCCCCAACTTTAAAAAAAAAAAAAATCTCATTTCTTTTGTACCTGCATTGTCAACACAGGTCTCTCTAAAAAGTACAGCCATTCTAGGGAAACATTCTAAAGGAGCAAATTCTTGACACTGCTTGAGGAAAGAGGAGACCCAGGCTCCTGATAATCCCTGTTGTCCTCCCGCACCTCCCTCTCTCCTCCGGTCCAGGAGCAGGCATGAGCAGGCAGTTGGGGCTGGACAGCTGCTGTTCTTTGTACCAAACCCCTTTAAGCCCCAAACCTGAAACTTGAAAGCAGTGGAAATTCTAAGTACAAATGCCAAGTCACAGCAATCATTGGAAAATCAACCTCTCCTTCTGTCTTGCCCTGAAAAACAGTGAAAGAAGCAGTACTTTTAAAGCACTTAAATAATCAATGAAAAGGGAGAAACTGTGGGCAATCTCAATGCCAATGAATGTTGCCAATTCTTACCTTGGTTACTATTCTTCAGTAAAGAAGGACAGAAGCTCAGATTAATAGATGTTGCTAAGAGCAACCCAGAACTTTGACATTCTTATTACGCCTTACTCAACATGCTGACTTAGAGTAGAATTGCTAGTGATGGAAACAAGGGGAGAAATTACGCCACTAAGCATGGTATAGTTAGGTCAAATAGATTAGGCTTCCTTGTTGGGGAATCTTTCAGTTTACCTCTATGTGGACTATCAGTTCTGATTCCAAGTCATTGCCGAGAGTGAGCTATCGTGTGAATGAGCCTTTTTCTTTATCACTCTGCTGTGGTTGTGGGGCAAGTAGGTGGCAAACACAGATGAATGAATCTGGAGTATAGTCTTGAGGTACCCTTGGGTTTCATGGGTTGTGTAAGAGTGACTCTGGGCTGAAGAAGACAACTCTGGAGAATGGACTAAGTGTCACCCAGAGTACATATTTACCTGGTAACTGTGACTAATCAAGCATGGCTCCATTTGTCAAAGGTATTTCGTCTGCAGCCTCACTTTCAGACTGTCAAAGTTCACAAACATTCAATGTCAGCAGCTTCAACCTCTCTTTAAAGTACATGCTCCCCTCCGACTTTTTCCTGAGTCCTAAGATCTGCTCAGTAATCTCCGGTGTACCAGTTCCTTCATGAGCAGACTCCTTTTATCTTAATACTCCCAGGGCACTCACAGACCAGGGAAGACTTGGGGGGGGGGGGGATTATTTTTTCCTCTACCCTGAGTCGAGACCCATGTATAAAAGAGAGGTTAACAAGAGAAAAACAGAATTTTTTCTGTTTTATTTATTTTATTACCATGCATACATCATGTATACATGGGAAATAGCCAGAGAAAAATGAGTAAATCTTTGAGGTGGCTTAGAATTCAGGCTTAAATTCTATCTTCATAGCGAAAGGGGAGAGTAAATGATTTTTAGGAAAGATGAATGGGCCCTTGGAAGAAGAGATGAAAGGTGTAATAGCGTGTGACAAATTTGTCTGTGTGTGGTGTCAACTTCTAGTATCCTCTCATGTGACAAGAGTTAGTCCTCCCTGGTTGATGACACTCCCAGGAGGGGATTTATGACAACTGAGTTCCTTTTGGAGGATCTGCCTTGAGGCAGACGAGGGGAGTTCAGAGAAAGCCTCTCCCTGCATTTGCTTTTCCAAGTGCCTACAGCCCCAGATAACCAATATACAGTATATTTGGGGTGGCATGTCCAAAACTCCTACAGTCATATTTTGGGGTGGCACATTCTGAGGCCTTTCACTTTTAAATGAGAATAGCCATTTGCTATTTCTTTTAATCCTATGAGTTGCCTTAGATACAAAGCATACTTTTGTTTTGTTTTCTAGTTTAGTACAAGCTCGTACTTGCTAACCCTAACACCTGCATGAAGGTTGGTGATTTTTTTAGGATGATATGACAAAATTTATTGAGATTGCTTTTTCACTGACTTCGTATTTAAGCATTCAAGAAACCATGATAAGGCAAAGTATTTGGGACTATTACAATGGATCGCTTTTGTTTTTTAAAAATCTTTAAAAAAAAAGGAATACATTTTTACATCAAGTGAGGAAACTTACATCTCTGTACATGAATTTATATGAGTTTATTTGTCCTACTGGGAGGTCAATTTTCTTTTTTGGGGGGGTGGGGAGTGTTAGGACAGTCACAATGGATCACTTTTAATTCAGACTATCTCTGAGCACTGATTCTGGGGCCAGGCTGCCTGGATAAGAGACTGGGTCCCACCACTTATACCTCGGTAATTTGGCACCTGTCCGTAGCCCCACCTTGTGTGTTACTGGGAAAATTACCAGAGCTCATGGAAAAGAGCTTGACACACGGTCAAGCATGGTAAATGTTGGCTGCAATAAATACTATAATTGTGTTACTGGGAACTCAGCAACATTAGGATCATATTAAAAATTAAATTCTAAACATTTTCCAGGATATTTACTAATTGCAATTGTTAAATAAGCTGAACTTCACTGAGGCACACACACAGAATTTTAGTTATCTGTAGATAAACCATTTATTTTGGTGCATTATAGATGAAAGGGACAAAAGTATACATACCCACTCAAATACTTTAATGATACAGTCCAGGAATGGAGGTTTAACTAAAGTTTAATATAAAAGCAGATGCATTTTTAGTGAGATTTTTATCAGATATTATTTATAAGCAGGTAATTTAAAGAGAATGAAGACTTGGAGGGAATTTAGGGTGGGGCAGGAGGTGGAGAGAGTTGTGTGTGTGTGTGTGTGTGTGCAGTTCACCTTTTCTTCCTTCTTGTCAGAATAGTTCCATTTAGGAAACAACTCTCTTTCCCAATTTGCAGATATCTGCAAATAGTATTCTTCCCAGAAGGGAATAAATAGCTTACTATGATTCATTTGAAGCAAATCTCCTAGGATGTCAAAATGGATTATTTATTGCTATTAGAGGATTGATTTATCTGCAGAAACATGTATTCCTTCTTAGCATGAAATCAGGACTATCCCTTGAAATTGGTTGATTAGACAACTACCTCTTAAAGGCATATGAGGAACCCTGACAAGTTCCCACTAGCTCTCAAGTAGCTCCCCACATCCCTTGACCCTCAGTTCCTACCTGGTCTGAAACTCCTGCCCATAGCGTCTACTCTCTGTTTAGGAAATACAAATGAACAAATGACTCGCTTAAGATATCTTATAATTTAGGGGCACCTGGGTGGCTCAGTCGTTAAGCATCTGCCTTCGGCTCAGGTCACGATCCCGGGGTCCTGGAATCGAGCCCCGCATCGGGCTCCCTGCTCAGCGGGAAGCCTGCTTCTCGCTCTCCCACTCCCCCTGCTTGTGTTCCTGCTCTTGCTGTCTCTCTCTCTCTGTTGAAAAATAAATAAAATCTTAAAAAAAAAAAGATATCTTATAATTTATCTGAGAGACAAGAATGTATTCAACTCCTGTTAGCATATTTTAGAGCCTTCAATGGTCTCATAAGCTACTGCACCCCTTCAGGCTGCAGAGAGAAGTCCCTGAGAGGTGATGTTCAATAGTGAAGAATCTGGGCAACAGAAATTTGAATTGCAGAGAAAGAAAGGATTGAGTTGGGGTACAGATCAAGGAAAGATTCTTTGAAGAGGGGGACATAAAGGAGTCTCCTTATATAATGAATTTTTCTTTGGGTGGAAGGAAAATAGCAGAGCACTAAGTGGGGGACAGGGTGGGAACATTCTGGGAGAGCTGACTTTATCCCGCAGGAAATGGGTTTGCCTCCCCCTTACCCTATATGTCTCCCTGCTCTCCTGCCCTGCTCCATGCAGATCTGGAAAGGACTGGAGAAGCAAAGAAAAGATGGGGGTAGCAGGATAACATACATTAACACTATGGTCTTTGCAATACAGCACGCTTCCATTCTATTAACATGCTGCTCAGTGGGAATGAAGCTTTGCTAGGGAAAGTTTGTTTTAAATAAAGAAAAAGGGAAGTAGAAGTTAATCAGCAAAACAAATCAGGGCTGCCAAAGTCACACTGCCCTCTTCTCCCCTCCTCCAAGACCAATCCTGGGTAAAACAGTTCTGTTTTACCCTTTTCCATCTAATTTTGGTAACTAATTGTGATATGTAACAAACTAAAAATAATAGCAACTATTTGCACAATTTCCTTTTCACAGTTTTTTTTTTTTTTCCTGAGAAGTAGGTATCAAATCTTGTGAAGAACAAAGTATATATAATGATAAAGTTAAGTTTTCCTAAGTTTGATATCACTGCTATTTTGGTTGCTTTGCGATTGTGAGGCTGATCCCACCCACCTATTTATTGTAATGTTTCTCTTCTAGAGCCAGAATAGGACAGACTCATATACCATTCTGATCTGGGTGCATTTCTTCAGAAGGTACGCTGTGCTCATGGGGAATCGTGGCTGCCTAGGCTTGGGGCTGACGAGGCCAGGAGGAAGTCTATGCATGCATTTCAACAAAAAGATTTCTTAGTGAAGTAAATGAAATAAAATGATGGACACCAAAGAACATAAGTATACCCAGATCTCTCCTCACATTCATGCCTGTTGAGTTCGCAATAGAATTTCTGTCCTGAGATTCTACGTGAATACCCTTGCTTTAAACTGATTGACTTAGGAGAAGCCCGTGGGGAAATCAGAGGAAGTGAAGCAAGGAAGGTGAAAGGGTTATCAAGACAACACTCTTGCAGAGTGATTATTTTGGAATTCTTTACTCTGCCTTATTTCACAATGGAATGTTTGGGGGTCTTAGGAACACTGTGAGGAAACTAAGCCCCACCTTTGTCCTAAAACTCCTTCCTTGGGCTGCTTCTCAGTTACAGACATCCCAGAGAGTCCCTACTTGTTATAGGAGATGCCTCTTGCTTGTTAACACTTCACAGGGGCACAGGGAATGCACTTATCACCATGTACCCACCCCAGGCCACTCCACGCCTCCTGCGTGGAATTTTCCCTGGCTGTCCACCCCACTCTGCTCCTGTGGTAAATAGGACAGCAAGGCCCCACTGCTGGATGTTGCTGCTTGTTGCTCCAGGCTAGTTGGATGGCTTCCGCCAATGACTCCCCAAGCTCCTTGGCTCTTCTTCTGAAATCACCCTAGCCAGATATTACCTACTTTACCGTATGTTACTCATCTAACTCATCATGGAGGAATCTACCCAAATCTATCCCCCCAAAAAACAAATTTACTTTGTTCTCTTACCCTTTCAGGACAAATTGTTTCCATCTTTGGACTGCAAAAGTGGAGAAGCTGAGAGTATATATTTTAGTCACTGTATTTGTTCTCTAGGGCTGCCATAACAAAGTGCAACAAGTTGGGGGGGTTATAACAAAAGAAAAACATTGTCTCACCGTTGCAGAGGCTAGAAGTCTGAAATCAAGATGTCAGCAGGGCCATGCCCCGGCTAAAGACCCTAGGGAAGAACCCCCTCCTTGCCTTTTCCTAGCTTCTGGTGGGTGCCAGAAATCCTTGCATTCCTTGGCTTATGCCAGATCATTCCAACCCCTGCTGCCATTGTCAAGTGGTATTCTTTCTTCTTCGTATGTGTCTTTCTCTCTTTATAAGGACACCAGCCATTGGATGGAGGGTCCACCCGAATCCAGTATGACCTAATCTTAACTTGATGACATCTGCAAAAACTTTATTTTCTAGATAAGGTCATTTTTACAGGTATGGAGGATTAGGACTTCAGAATATCTTTCTGGGGCACAATTCATGCCACAATGACCACTACTGGACCATGGGTCATCCTCGAGCAGGAAGCAGCTCCAAAGAATGTATCATATCACATGCTCCAAGCACAACCATCCGTCCCCTGACACTGCACTCACCCCCTCCCACATCCATGAAACTGACCCACTCTGCAGGGGTCAAGAAGGTCCACGGTCTAATGTCTCACTGGCAGGACTAGCCCGAATGGTCCAGGCTATTTCTGAGTGAGGCCAGAGTACAGAGGACTAATCACGCCTCACTATCACTCAGGCACTTTGGTCTCCCTGAGAAATCCTGAACTGCTAAAGCAGAACTACTCCCTGGAAAATATCTACATGAACTTTAAACCCACAACTTACTTTTTCCTAGTTACAATGATCAGCCTTATAATAGATGACTCTTTTCTGACATCCTTTCTGTCACACTTTGAGGCCCTTCCTATCCACCCACAAATACTGAGATTGTCTTTCAAGAGGATGAGTTTCTCTAAAGCTTGATGTGTCCCTTGATTGTTGTGATCCTGGAGAGCTACAGAATGCCTTGGAGTTACATATTCCCACGTAAAAAAGTTGGTAAGATTCACCAGTCTCCACCATGCTTTCCAAATTCCACTGCTGCATTACTTTTAAAAGGAAAGTTTTGACTTCCTCAATTCTAAATCAGGTTTTGAATGTGCATACTTTTCAAGAAAGGGGATCAGATATCAGGGCACAGATATCAGACAGTAGAATGTATTATTCTCAATCGATAATAATAATCTGAATGATAACTTTTAGTCCTCCATTTGCATGCCAGTTTGATTGAATATCTAGAAACAGAGACAAGAGGCAGAATGAGAGGGAGAGCCCACTTTCTAAAAGTCACTGTGTGGTCACTGCAGCAGGCTGTGTAAGAACAAGAGAATCTACTGAAAAAAATAAATACCAACAGGCTTAGTTAGGTATGATGGTGCAAAGCCATTTTATAAATATTTTGATAAGTCTATACAAGAGAAAGTGATTTGTGAGGTGGTTATTTTGCATGATGCTACATTCAAAGCCAATTGGAATTCCTCATTTGCATTAAGCATCTGAGCTGTTTGCCATTTGGAGAACTTTTCTATTCTAAGTTCAGCTCCTCCCATATTAGGTGGGCAGCCCTGGAGCTTCTGTATTCGAATCTGTCCTGATGAGACTGTGTCCTGAGGCAAGCTGTATGGATAAGAGATGAAGGGAGGATTTAAATTAATCACTGGGACTGTTTCGGGTTTTTTTTAAGCCATTAAAAGAGTATGGATACTTGACCATGAGAAGAAGATGTAAAATAGTGAGTGGCATGAGTCTTTTGTTCTGGATTAGGGGGAAAAAAAAAAACTAGTGGTTTCCATAGGAAAGATACTCAAAAGCAGATAACATCAATTTTTAAAAATCCTATCAATATACCATTTTATCATTCACAGTGGAATTTGGGTAGAACACTGACCAGCAGCTAGGTCAGGACAAAGCCCTTCCCAGGTTTCATGGTGGCTGACACTTGTTTACCTATTCCAGCAGGGAGGCCAAGGGCCTGGGCCCCAGCTCCCCCTTTGGACTGGATCTCCTCCAGTCATGAGTTCTGGGGCAGGGTCCCAAGCTGAGCTATCCCCATATTCTAGCTCTGAGACAGCCCAGTGCAAACTGCCTTGCAGCCTGGGCCTCCTCCCCAAGGCCTGTGGCAGTTCCCATGAGGAATCTCTGAGCGTCATTTCTCTTAGGAACCAAAAAGAAACTTGCTCAAGGACTTCTTATCAGAAATGCTGTGTCATCAGTGTTCTATTATAACTCATTGGATGCATATGTTGCCTTTATTTTTGAAGATGCCTAAGTGCTGAAACATGACTTAGTCGAGCCTCTCAGTGGTCCAGACAGGGTCCCTGTGAATGGGAGAAGGCAGGTTTCACAAAAGAGAAAAGGATGGTTTTACAAAAATTTAACCCACCTTCGAGATGATAAAATAAACATCTGGGGATATTTCTTTCCTGTTTTGCAAGAAAAAAATTCATAGTGACTTTTTAAAAAACAAAATTGGAATTACACTGTGTTGATTTGCATCTTGTACATTTTTTATGTCATTGTTTTGAGAATATTTTTCCATATCATTAAGTATTCTTTGAAAATGTAAATTCATTAGCTGCAAAGGGAATTACACGATAAATAAGTAAATTACTACACACCCCCAATGATAAGATACTAAACGTTTATACCTCTTAATGTTAAAGGAGCAGAAATTTTTCTGCATTGAGTGCTGTATTTTTCTCTTTCTTGAAAAAAAATTATGTAAATTATACTGTATATAAAATATTATGGGGTTTTTTTCCTGCAAAATAGATGGTGATAATTCTAAAATTGGGCAGAACCATCTGAATGTGAGTCATTAGACTGAAAAGAGAAAGAGAAAAAACAATAAAGAGCCTTCCCAGAAAACTGAAGATCTGCATTATTCCTTGTGGTTCACAGGCTGGAAACTAGGGATGTGGGTAAAAAGTTAGATTGGATGATTTTCTAGAATTAACTGACCCTGAGTAGTCATGATTCAGAACCTTCAGAACTGCTGTCAAATGGCTGGGTGGGAGGAGTGTTATTCCCAAATCAGTTTAACATAAAGATGAGGCAGACAGAGAAGGCAGTTTCCATTCGTTCTGCTCTTTACTTATTCAGAAAAATGGAAATACAGAAAAAAAGCCTGTCTATAGACCCTTAGAGAGGAGTCCTCTAAAAAACTGAAGATTTGTTGGGGTGCATGGGTGGCTCAGTCGGTTAAGCTCTTAATTTCGGCCCAGGTCATGATCTCAAGGTTGTGAGATCGAGCTCCGTGTCGGGCTCCAGGCTCCCTGCTCAACAGAGAGTCTGCTGGAGATTCTCTCTCTTCCTCTCCCTCTGCCCCCTCTGTTCTCTCTTCCTTTCCCTTTGCCCCTCTCTGTTCTCTCTCTCTCTCTCTCTTTCTCCCTCTGAAATGAATGGATACATCTTAAAAAAAAAAGGAATGAAGACTTGTTCAGCTGACGCAGAGAGGGATGGGTAGAAAGTCAATGAAAAATCTAGATTCCCTTTGTTTTTCAAGTATATAGACTTAAAACTTTCTAGCAGCTTTACCCTGAACAAGAGTTTTACTTGTTTAATACCAGTAGAACTTACACTTTACCACATAAGAAAATAAAGGAGAGTAAAATATAAAGAAGCAGTCTCTATGAATTGGAGATACAGCCTTCCTCTATGAAGATAAACAACTACCAGTCATAGAATTCTTATGTGTATTATTTAACTTTATGTGTATTATTTAATTCTCTTACAACCAGTGGTAACTACATATCATTCTATTCTACAGTTGAGGAAGGAAAGTTTGGAGGGGGCTGACTTCTTTCGTCCTTTCATTACTCCCTCATGTATTTGGATCCTAAAGTGTGACCAGCACATTTTGGGTGCTGGAGATACTGGTAGGAACGGGTCATCATCTCTGTCCCCTCATGGAGCAAATGGGACTCACAGCTGGGATTTCCATTGTCTGCCTGTCTTCAAAGCACTGAAACCCAACACTACTAGTGTGATTTAATGACAAACCTGTGAGATCTCCCAGGAGACGGGGAAACAACATTGCATCTTTATTTTCTTCCTGATTTGAAAATCACCATAATTAACTTTAGAATTAGGAAATAAAATAATTAGTGCTATTGTGCATCATTTTGTGATGGCTAAGTGAATGCAGGAGGCGTCTGATCAACCAGATTTAGAAATAAGGCCCTGTGGTTTTGCTAGTTCACCAAATAATAGTCTTATCAATCTCAACAGAGAAGACAGGAATGTTTCTAAGGTGGCGGCAGTGAAAGAAATTTTCACCAGTATTTACCCAGAACACAAGATCCATCACGATAATCAAAGTTAGATAGAATGGCAAAGACAGAACCTTAGCAAAATATTTTCAAGTGATCCCCAACCACAAATACAGAGTTGGTTTTTGTTTGGGGCGTTGGGTTTTTGTTTGTTTGTTTGTTTGTTTGTTGCAATTCAAGGGTCCTTATCAACCGTACAGCCAGGTGAAAACATTTGCCTGACAAATGGTAGGTGACAGATGGTAGAACCAGAGCCTTGAAAGCATGGATTCATGACCACATTCTTCCCACCACACCACCAAGGAGCCTTCTTGGGGGGAAACAGTCACTGGCATTCTGTTAGCTCTCCAGTCTCCACAAGACGGAGAGGATCATAACCGAATCCTATTCTTGGGCTGGTTGGATAGACACACAGACTCAGAAAGCAAGCACTCTCTCTGTTTCTGGAATTAAAATTTTTTTTTTTAACATTTTAATAATGTTGTCAAAAGTTATTCCTCAAAGGTTTATTAAAACTCAAATTATTTAGAAGAAATTGACCATGTTTACTTTAAGCATTTTTTTTTTTAATATCAGACCCCTAGTCAAGGATTATACCACCAGGATGGGTTTAACCTTAAAAGCCCATCATGTTCCCACAAGAGTTACTCATCAAAGAAAGCATGAAACCTGCCTAGAGCAGAGTCAGGGACAAACATTAACTAGTAATTCAAAACAGTGATTGAGGTGGTTTTATTTGGGTTTAATTATTTCTCCTGAACAAGCTCGTCTTCTTGCTTTGTCTTAAAATGTGTAGGAAACCTGGCTTTATCAAAATAAAATAAGTCTAATCACAGGACATCATTTGGAAATCAAATTTTTATTAATGCATAATGGTTTAAGAACCTTGATAAATAAGGCTTGTGTCTTAATAAACACATTTTAAAAGAAGCTTATTTTTTTTTAAGATTTTTTATTTATTATTGACAGAGAGAGGCACAGCCAGAGAGGGAACACGAGCAGGGGGAGTGGGAGAGGGAGAAGCAGGCTTCCCGCGGAGCAGGGAGCCCGATGCGGGGCTCGATCCCAGGACCCTGGGATCATGACCCGAGCTGAAGGCAGACGCTTAACGACGGAGCCACCCAGTCTCGCCTTAAAAGAAGCTTATCGAAGAGACCCCCTCAGGCATTTCTTTTTTTCATATAGGTATGATCTGATTTAAAAAAAAAAGCTTAATTTGGTAATCTGGTAACTAAATTATTAAGTTTTTGCTAATTTCAAAAGAAAATCAAAAGTATTGAAATAAGTAAGATGGACTTATCAATAGTGTCCTACACTCGAGTATGATAAGAGCCAACTACTGAATTTACTAAAATCTTCCTAACTTCTTGTATGTGCATACTATTACATTGAGAGTAAGTCACTAATACAATATGTTGACTCTAGTACCTATTTAAGTTAGCTGCAGTTGTGACCACGGAAGTAGTAGGATCATTAATGCAAACTGTGGACATTCTTTAACAATCTGTCCACTTCCCAGAGGAGAAGAGAAGCTGTTTTGATGAAGCTATTTCTATCACATCAGTGTTGATTGAAGGGAGTGACTCATTTAGTAACCATGGAGACAATGCCAAGGAGTATGAAGAGAGGAACGTATGTGCGTACTTCCAGATGCTGCTGCCTTTGTGAAAGCATCTGTTCGGGGATCTAAACCTGTTAGAAGCCTACTGAACGTCTCTAAAACCAAACTCATTTGGTTTTGCTTTCCCTTCACACATTCGTTGCTTCTCTGTGGTAGGCTCAAGCAAATATAAAACAAGGCAACCCAATACTTCGCTCACAGGACCCTGTGTTCTTTCCAGAAATGTGTCTCATATTTAAAGATGGGTGTCCAAATGTGCTAAAAACAGACCCTCCTCTCAAACCCATTTCTAATACTTCTATTTCTGAAATCCCTGGTCAATGTCCAGGCGTCCCATACTATATTTATCTGTATCTGTATATTTATGTCTTTCTATTTTTCTTGCATCTGTTTCCGTAATTTTCTAATATATCAACCATATATACTTGTAGGACAAACAGTACAAGAAAAGAACATAAGAAAATAAGCACCCAATCTCCTTATTCACTCAAGCTAAGTCTGGTGTGTTAGTGTGCGTTATCTCCTTAAATGTAGTTTCCAAAACTATCAATTCAGTTTCAGTAGTTCCTATCAAGTAACCTTTGTTAGATTAAGTATCTTTGAGGATAGTTCTTTAAAAAAAAATGACGATGAGGGGTGCCCGGGTGGCTCTTAATTGTCTACCTTTGTCTCAGGTCATGATCCCAGGGTCCTGGGATCGAGCCCCGCATCAGGCTCCCTGCTCAGCAGGAGTCTGCTTCTCCCTCTCCCTCTGCTGCTCCCCCTGCTTGTGGTCTCTCTTTCTCTCTGTCAAATAAATAAATAAAATATTTTTTAAAAAATGAGGATGAAGGGATGCCTGGATGGCTCAGTCAGTTAAGTGTCTGCCTTCGGCTCAGGTCATGATCACAGGGTCCCGGGATTGAGTCCCACATCAGGCTCCCTGCTCAGCAGGAGTCTGCTTCTCCCTCTCCCTCTGCTGCTCCCCCTGCTTGTGGTCTCTCTTTCTCTCTGTCAAATAAATAAATAAAATATTTTTTAAAAAATGAGGATGAAGGGATGCCTGGATGGCTCAGTCAGTTAAGTGTCTGCCTTCGGCTCAGGTCATGATCGCAGGGTCCTGGGATTGAGTCCCACATCAGGCTCCCTGCTCAGCAGGGAGTCTGCTTCTCCCTCTGCCTGCCAATTTCCCTGCTTGTGCTCACTTGCTCACTCTCTCTCCCTCTCTGGCAAATAAGTAAATAAAATCTTTAAAAAATTATAAAAAGAATAAAAATTTAAAATGAGGAAAATTTGGGGTATTTTTCTATTTAAAGTTAAATTCTACTAATATGCTGCCTTGAACATTCAGCAAGGATTTCCTGAAAGCCTACTATTTTTAAGTCACAATGAAGAATACAAAAGTAAATAAGTGTGGTCCCTATCCTCAAATAAAAGAAAAAAACATAAACACAAATAACAAAGTAAGACAAGATGAAGTGGCTCAGACGAAGAAATACATTTAAATGAGAGTATGAGCAATTTATGTTGTTTATATAGGGGGCTACTTTGAGATGAGCCTCTAAGAAATGGGTGTGATTTTAAGAGTAATTAGGAGTAATCCCAATGGAAGAAACATATCACAAAACAATGTGACTCAAAATCATATCTGCCATGCCATACCAGTCATGCACACTTGGAAAGCAGGGACTTGTTTTTATTATCTTGGCACCCCAAGACCCAAAACAATGTCTGACACATGGCCAGCCCCCAGTTAAAATGTGCTCATAAAAGTCAAATGAAGGCTAAAACATAAAATGCACATAAAGAGGAGATGCAAAAAGTCCAGTTTTACTAAAGAACAGAATATAAGAAGGGAAATAGAGTATAATGTCCTGAAAATTAGGTTGGGAACATATTGTGCTGGGCTTGACTTGGAATTTATTAATAGATAATGTGAAGTCACTGTTCCTTTTCAAAAGATTGACCTCGCAACAATTGCACCATGCGATCCAGAGAGAGGAGAGATTGGGGGGAGAACAAGAGACAGAAAAACCAATGGAGGGCGCCTGGGTGGCTCAGTCGGTTAAGCGACTGCCTTCGGCTCAGGTCGTGATCCTGGAGTCCCGGGATCGAGTCCCACATCGGGCTCCCTGGCTTCTCCCTCTCCCTCTGCCTCTCTCTCTCTGTCTCTCATGAATAAATAAATAAAATCTTAAAAAAAAATGGAAAGATTATTACGATAACTTATTTGAAAGAATGAAATTGACAGAAATGACGAGCCAGAAATTAAGAGCAATGGTTACACATACTATATGAACAATAGCAAAACTCATAATACAATCAACAAGACCTAATATTTAGTGATCAATGCTATAGCCAAGCACAAAGTTAGAATTTTGATTAATTATCTCCTGGGATTCCCACCACAGAATTGTAATACACAGTTTCCCTTGGTGAAGAAATTGAGACTTGGAGAGATTAAGCAACTTCCTCAGGGTAGTGCTGCTAGAGCTATATAGGATGCTGTATTTTGTTTGATCCTCTGGAATAGAGTTCTACATGGTAGGTGCCAGAAACCAACATTTAGAAGCTGTGTCATAGGCAACTTCTCCTCTGAATAAAGAATATGATTAGCTAGAATATCCAGCATCAGTGGTAATAATTCCAAACTAGAATCTCTGCAGCGTGGTGCATTTGTGGGGTATTTCTCACCCTTTTGTAACTATTGGATTATAGCAGGCTCTAATAGTTTGTAACTGTTGACCCACAGAAGGCTGAAGTTCATTGTAAATATTAATAGGAGAAATGCTTGAAAACAGAGTTCTAAATCTTTTTATGGAACCAGTCAGAGATTTACTGTAATTGCTTTTTTAAGAAAAAAGCTCTCCATCAAAATATAAACTGGCAACACCATCTTATATATGATGCATTTTTAAAAAAACATATTGAGCACATAAGATGTACAAGATGCTGAACTGGATACAATGAGAAACATTAGAGAAATTAGCCTTAATCTCCCAGATATTATATTGAGAGAAACAGACGGACATGAAGGAAAAGTATTCCAGTATCAGTCAAAGAAAATGTTTTGGGAATACAGTCAGTACACTGGACATATGAACAAGCTGGCTTGTGAGTCTCTCTCCATGTTTCAGGCCATGAGAAATACATGCATGATTTCAGATGCTATTTTTGACTGGAGAAAATAAATTTTAGGTTACAGGGTTCAAACAGACTAAAAGCATTTTTAAAAACACATAAAGAGTAATTAATTCAGGGGTTGAGAAGCCTTGAAGAATGGGTGGAATTTGGGGAAATAACAGGTTAAGGAAATTCTATATCCAGATTGGGAAAACAGCATGGATAACATGGTGGATTCAGCAAGAGCAGAGAGACATGGCTGAAGGGAGGGATGTGGTGAAAAAAATGAGACCGAAAAAGGAAAATAGGGTCAGATCAGGGGATGGCCTTGAGGTCATTCTAGACCGTCAGAAGTTGGCCTCTCCGGGGGTACCTGGGTGGCTCAGTCAGTTAGTCCAACTCTTGATTTTGGCTCAGGTCATAATCTCAGGGTCGTGGGATCCAGCCCCACATCAGTGTGGAATTGCTTGGGATTTTCTCTCTCTCTGTGCCTCTGCCCCTCCCCCTGCTTGCACTCACGCTCTCTTTCTCAAGATAAATAAATAGAATCTTAAAAAAATAAAAAAGAAGAAGTTGGCTTCTCCAATGATGAAGAGCCCCCGTAAGTTTTGAAAGAAGGGAGTGAGGTAATCAGGGTAGCTTTTAGGAAGAGCCCTCTGACAATAGTACAAATGGAATGGTGGTGAAGAGAGGTAGGAAAGTTCAGTGAGGTTCACCTACTTGAGCTCTTAAAGACAAACTGTACATCTGATCATTAGATAGCACATCAGGACTCTGTCACAGAGATCAATTCTGCAAGTATCACAGCACTCCAGAAAATAATTGTTGTTGAAGGATAACTAGCTCCTTCTGGTAGCTATGAAAACCATTAACTAGCTGCTCATTTTTTTTCTGTATTTCTGTGCATGAAAATATCCAAAGTATTCAATAAAAACACACAAAAGTTGTCCCAGCACTGCTTAAGATCTAAATTTATGCTGTCTTTTTTTTTTTTTTTTCCCAAAATACCCAAGCATCCTCAAAGAAAGCCAAAGCAGCTATATGTAAGTTAAGGAACCCAAGATCTTTTTAATACTAGGCTTAGTTAATTCTACTTGGATTGTTAATTCTACTTGGAAGCTGAAACAATGAAAAGCTAACTTACGCCCTCAGAACTGCTTCCTGTTGTCCAGTTGAAAGGAATTGGCATGTGGAATAGAGGAGCAAAGTTACTCGGAGTCTCAGGTGTTAAGAAGCATGCTAAAAACCATGAAAACTGTCACTTCTTAGGTGCCTGCACTTTGTATCCAAGGCATAACAAGAGAAGTGTGAAGTAAGTAAAGGGGTTATACTCCAGCATTGCTGGAGTATAGATGAATATACGAAGGCCGCTCTCTCCTCATTCCTTATGAACCCAGGACCTTGACATTCACTGAAGCTAAGTCAGCGTCCTGCTCTGTGGCTGTGAATGCCACCAGTTCCTCAAAGACCCTACAGAGATAACTGAACCAGAAAGACACATGCTTAAAAAAGAAGCACTACATAATTGCAAAAGACACATCGCCCCCGTGGAGCCCCCAATTCTCTACGCCTTAACAAGTACTGGAAATTATTCTAAGGAAATGAATAGACTAAGGCTCAGAATAGTGCCTGAAGCAGATCAGTGTCTCTGCTTTTTATGGGTATCGAGCATACTTTGTACTGGCGTGTTGGGTCTTTTTTTTTTTTCTCCTAGATTCCCTTAAAACCTCACAGTTATTTTCTCATGATCCTCATAGAAATAAATCACTCTGTTAACATATGTTGCTTCGGTTTAAGCTCATTAAAACATACCCCATTCCATGTGATCCATAATTCAAACTAAGTTGGTACTTATTCTCCAAAAACATAAGACTGTTTTCAAAGTTCTTAGAGGAGATGGATCAAAAGAGTCTTTCTCTGTTTTCAGTGAAGTTGCTGCTATGCTACAGAAAAAGGTATCTGTGTTATTTCAGGTGCTTGCCTTTAGGACCAAAATTGTGCCCACATACAATATGCCTTTAAGTGGCTCTGGGATTGATTAATTTCTCAGATGTTTTCCTTCTTCCCCCTATGATGATGTGAATTCAGCTCTGGCCCACTTCAGCTATTAGGCAAATTAAATTATACTAAATCTTAGAAAACTCGTTATTTTCCTGCACTTTGGGTACCCATTTTGGGTAGAGTTTTAGGTAACATTAAAGGACTGCTAATAAAAGCTCAGGTACTTCTAGTTGATAGACACTGAATATCAATAGTATTATCAAGGCTTCAGCCTTCAAGTAAAGGAAAAAAAGAGATATAGGTTTTAGGGCCGACATAGGGATGAAGGAAAAGGACCCTTACTGTTTCTTCAAGTGCTACTCTTACAAAATTTTTTCAAAATTCTGACCCAGAATAACTATTGATCCAGCCCTATGTTCTACGAATCAGATGCCAGAAAAGATTCATGGTAGGTGACCGTTCTGTAAAGCCTGAAGTGATAATCAGGATTTTCACACCTCAAAAATACCCAAAAAGGTAACATAGCTGCTTCGAGTTAAATTCCACTAGACTAAATTGCAGAAACAGTTTTACAAATAATGCCACTTTGTAATTAAATGCCCATGTGGGTGATAATAACAATAATAATAATAAATGCAATTGCTCATAGCTGATTAAGATTGAAGAATCATTTTGAGATCCTAAGAATTAGGAACTCTTCCTGTCTTGTCAGAATTCCATGGATGTTTTTCTTTTCTTTCTTTTTTTTTTTTTTTAGAAAAACCAAAACCCAGAAAGTAACATACATCCCTGACACCATTCTCCAGATAAGTAGACAAAGCTTGTACATTTCATCAACCTGTTTCATCACCCTGTCTGCCCTCCCCCCACTGACATTTATTTTTTTTGTGGGTTATTCTGAAGTGTGATTAGTTCTAACATCTCTTACTGAACTCATGACCCTTTAACAGGTATCAATGGTGTCCATTTTTATAATGACTTGGGTTTAAATTATTGTTTTGGCTAAAATCTAAAGAACATCTCATTTTCCTTCCTTACAACATTTTGCTACACATTGAAAAGGTTGTTTTGGAGGAAAATTATAATCTCACATAATAGTTTCCTCTAAATTATTTGGAAGTTGAGCAACACAGGACCTAATTATAAGGAACCAAAGTCTATAATTTCCAAGAGGAAGACCTCAGTTGTCTGGAGCAGGGCCCTTCCTCAAGTGATGGATTCAGTCTCCTAAAACAGGTCTTGTTTTCCCTCTTCTCCACTGCATTTTTAAACAAAAGCCATTTTGCTCTTGCAGACAGATCTGGTATTTTCTTATTCTACTTTACAGTAAAATATTTGGATCCTTTGAAACTGCGGTCTAGGGTTCATCCTCTGGTTACACCAAAAAAAGTTCTTTCTCCATAGTGTTTGCCTCCTGACCTCATTTGCATTTTGCATCTGGAGCAAAATTGCAGTCAAATGTGAGAAAACAGTTTTGTCTTTCACCGGCTGCTCCAGAGTTTGCTTACACAGGCTTCCAAGGACCTCACTGCTACCTGTTCTGTATTCTTCCAGAAAGTCAGGCAAAAATTCCATCACTGAAGTAATCTTGTCTATAAATAGATGGCAGATCAAAAGTTGCTATCACACTTAAAGAGCAGGAGAATTAGGAAGTTAGTTTTTATTGCAATTCATTTTTTGTTCACGGTGTATTCTGTCCTAGATTGTCTCCTATTTAGCCTGACTGATCCCATTAGGTAAACAAACCAGGACCTTTAGTGTCATTCCCATTTCAGAGGAGAGAAAACAAAGTCCCAAATCCTGGTAGACAAAGTGACATGCCTACAGTCGCATGGATAAGTAGATGTTGGAGCCTTGGCTAAAGTCTTAAGCATTTTTTTTCCAGCTTTACTGAGGTATAACTGACAAATACAAGATATTTAAAGCACATAATATGATGATTTGATGTCTACACTGTGAAAGGGTTCCCCCATGGAGTTATTTAACACATCCATCACCTCACATGTTTACCCATCCCCCCCTTTTTTTGGTGATACCATTTAAATTCAGCATCTAAGCCTTTAAAGCCCTTTAAAGCCTGATTCCACCTTCCTCATCCCACAACGCCTCAGCCCAAGGGACAGATTTCTCAATATCTCCACTGTGAAAAAATAGTAATTCATTCTTTGAGATGATACTGTAAATATCTTTCAACAATTCAAGTAAATGCATTTTCTAGGTCTCAAAATCAAAGGATAATAAACAAAATGTCTTGTGGCACCCAGGACAGTTTTCACATAAAGTGGATGAGCAAGGAACACCTGGGTCCCAGGTCCACTCTCTTAGATATGGGGAAGCTTTTGCCTTTTTTGGCCGAGATATGCTTCCGCAAATTTTTTAGAAGATGTCTATGAACCCTAACGTTGTCCCTATTTCTACATTGTAAAGGCAAAATGCATTATATGCACAATGCATTATATATGAGGTAAAATACAGCTTGATTCATCGACTGGCTGTAGTGATCCTCTCACTCGTAAAGAAGTTTATGCTAAATGTGAATAATCAGAATCTACTGTTATAATATCAACTCAGGAAAAATGAGGAATTTAAGGCATTTTTTGCAATTTATTTTCTAAACCTCAGAATAAATAATCTCGTTTCCTATAATACATTCCATGAATATTTTGTCTGTTATGGTTTTGGGCTCTCTTAACAGTCAGCTGATTTTTACTGATCAATAAGGGGATAAATATTGGGCTTTACGTGCTTTGTATTTAAAGGCTTTACAGATTTACAAATTCCATCTTATTAAATAGATCATGTTACTATTTGTTGGGCCTCCGGGCTGTTTCTTGAGGTTCTGAATCATTTAAAATTCCACTGAAATTTCTCTTTAAATGTATTGTTATCATTAATAAGTTCTGTCTGGAAACTTAGAAATTAAATTTTATATTTAAATTAGGCAACTGTTTTCAAATTGTTCATTTTGGGAATTCAATTAAATGCATGGTAAAATTAAAAATTAATACAGCTCTGTGCATGTCTTTTGAGTATTTCTCTAACAAAGGCTCGCTAAGGACTGTTTAAATGTGTAAAACACTGCATTTAGTCTTTGGAATAGAAAACCATGGAACATGGAAGTTATGTCTTGTCCTTGTCAAGGAATTTATAGTCCAGTGGAGATGATGAGGCATTCAAGGAAGGAAAAAAGAAACGGAGGGAGGGAGGGAAGAACAGGAGACACAGAGGGAGGAAACAAGATCTTCAAAAACAGCACAGGGGTTAGAGTGCCACCAAGAATACATTTACTACAAGTAACATGTCAACATTTCAACATGTGACAGTTAGAAGGAAAATAAAATTTACTAAAAAATTGCAGACTTTCTCCTTGCATAAATATAAATTATATTATATATATAATATATGCTAATATATAATATTATTTTTATAATGTGCTGGATTCCAAATGTCACAGTCCATTCCCTGGGATACAAGCTCAGTACTATTACAGAGATCCAAAAACAATAGAGGCTTAAACAAGAGAGATATATATTGCCCACTCCTGGAAAAGTGCAAATTGGTGATGTAAGACGAGGAGCTCCATAATTATCAGAGACCTGGGCTCCTTCCTCCACATTCAACAACACGTGGCTTCCCTTTTATGGTCAAGATGGCTGTTCCAGATCCTAACATCAGGTCTGCTTTCCAGGCCACAGAGCGGAGAAAGAGGGAAAGCAGAAGGAATGTCCTTTCCCTTTAAGGCTACAGCTCCTCAGAGAGTACACACATCATTTCCTCTCACACTCATCAACCAAAATTTGGTCACAAAGCTAGGGAAACAGAAATGTAGTCTTTGGCTAACGCCATGTTGCCCAGCTAAAACTTCTATTATAAGAAGGAAAGATTGGGTAGGAGAAGACAACTATCTCTGCCACGTGCAGTAACCAGGCTATAAGCAGAACTCAGTTGTTATGGATAAGAAAAGAGGGTTTTGGGTTTTGTTTTGTTTTTTTATATCACGTATTACTAGGGCTTTCATTTTCAAAACAGATTAGAAATGCATCTTGGATGATTTCACAATCAAAGGAGGATTTCTCACCTTGTCAAGTGCTACTCATTTGCAGCTGAAAGCTAACACCTTATGCTAAGCTAGTCAGAGCCAGATATAATTAATTAGATTAAGCTTGTCACTAAAATATCAAGACAAATGGCTTGAAACATGGCACTTTCTCCCTTTGCCTTGCCCCGCCCCCCCCTTTCTGGTTTATTTACAATAAAAAAGTAGGTTGCAGGATGGAGTTGCAGAACTTGATCCTTATAACTGTTACTCTATATATCACATAACTGATAACCGAATGCTGGAGAGAAAAACGTATCCGAATTGTGTTAGCATAAACTGCCCTAGCCTGAATCACATTTAATAATTGATTACAGTGTACAGTTCATGCTGGTTTGGGAGTCTCTATAAAAATAATACTGGCAAGTCTGTTTACATCATTCTCCTAGGAACCTTCTAGATTTAGTATCAGAGCTGAGACTCGCACCTGCTGCCTCTCCAAACCAGAAAGACTGAATTTTCCTTTTTTTATTTTTCTGGGTAACCTCTCTCTAAGAAAGTGATTTGCCAGAGTAGTTTTTTAAATGCACCATTTAAACAACTCCATTACGTACTTTACTTTTATGCAATAGGTAACAAATAAGCTGTTTTATGGAAAACCAGGTTCTGTTTTAGAGACATTGGGCTGCTACTTAATGGGATCTGATAATCCATTTATGGAGCGCGTTACTCGTTTGTAGAGCAAAAATAGATCATCCAACTATTTCTGATCTATAACTCTGGGTTTCCACATGACAGATTTGCCTAGAGCTAACCTGCAAAGGAAAATATTGCACACAACTGCTCTTGTAAAGATAGATCATAAAATCACAAAAATGTGGAGATCAAACAAACAATGTCCAACTACCTCATTTGCAAATGAGGAAATGGAATTCCACGAAGGCAGAAAAATTCCTGAGGACTCCCACCCAGTTAGCGACCAGAACCTGGAACTTCCAAATCCCAGAGAAGTGCACTTTCTCTTGCTCGACACCCAGGTAAACATGACTTTTAAGTGCCATAAACATAGATGTCCTTGTGCACAGGAGCTGCTAAATATGTGGCCCACCTTAGGTAGTCTGAAGCACATATACACCAAATTATTAAGAATAGGGTGGTAATCCACAACCAACAAGGCAGGAGATACAAGAAAACCTCAGCTTTCTCTTTGCTTCCTTGAAATTCCTGTCTTTGTTCATCAACTCTATTTGTCTGAACTTGTGGCTTCCCAACTTTTTCAAGTTTCATATACCTGATCCTCAAGCTCTTGGGGGTGTTGAGCTGTGTTCAGGATGCAATAAAATAATGCTAATAATCATAGTGAATATCATAACTTATATGCCTTAATTTTTTGTAGCAGGTACTTTTCTAAGAATATTACTTTCTAAGTGTATTACATATATTATTTCACTATAATTATATAGATTAATTCCTCACATTGATCCTATCAAGCATGTACTATTATTTTTCCCATTTTATAGTTATGGAAACTGAGGCACAGAGAATATAAGTAATTCAATCCACTTCATACAGCTAGTAAGCAGTAGTTAGTACTTTTAATCACTATATTGGCTATCATAGAAAAAGAAGTACATATCACATAACCATATGTCCAGGAATTACTATGGCATAATGAAATGAGCCATGGTGTTGGGGCCAGACGAGTTACAATATTTTCTTTTTTTATTTTACCTCTCTCCAGAGGGCTGAGTTAATTATACTCCTCAGTTTCTGGCCTGTTATCTCTCTTGACCCATACCAGGCTCCTACAAATATGTGTAAGCACTTTTAAAGCATAAGCCATCCACCATACCTATGCATAATACTATTTTTTAAGAAATTACTAAACAATTATGATTCAGTTTGATTAAACAAATATGCATTAAACATTGGTCACATGTAGACTACAATTGGAGAAATACGGGTCTTGCTCAGAGAACAATTCTTGTACTTCTACTACATAGATCTTTACAGCTCCCTTAATCTCCCTTCATGTAAAACAATCTGGGTTTCAATGCTTCCCTGCAGGTAGCTGGAAAAAATTATTCTTATGCAATCACTGCCTTAAAAAAAAAAAAAAAAAAAAAAAAAACTTTTGGCATTTTACAGTGGGGTGGTTATGCCCTATAATCAAAGGCAAACATAAACCGGTCATCTCCTAGCAACTCACCGAAGATTACTCTCAGGGAATAATTTGTGTGGCTGAGTCTGAATGCAGATAACTTTGAACTTTGAAGCCAGAAGAAGGCCTGCACTGGCCATTAACTCTTTTTAGTATCCTGCAAATACAGTGAACCTATTTTTGATGGTGTTGCAGGAAGAACGAACACTAAAATATTCCGAGCATGAGCAGTTTGATGTGAAAGGAACTGAAGAGTTTTAAAAATCTTCTTTGTTATTGCTAAAAAATCTAATTGCAATTAAATGTCACTAGTAATCAAGATCATTCTGCTGCTCTGCAGTTTCCCTTTGCTCAAGCCTGCTCTTCAACTCTCTCTTACAAAGGGACATCTGTCGCCTAGGGTTGGACTGCACCATGGCATCCTTACCTTCCCTGATCCTTCTCCCAGTGGGCTTTTTTCTGCCCCCACCGTCTGCTGTGCTGGTGAGACCAATCAATCAAAGCCAGCTCCTAGTCAGTCTCAGGAAGCCGCTGTTCTTGGAGTCTTAATGTACAAAATAAAGGTGCAATCAACACAGATTTTACTCAGCCATCTGTGCATTAAAGAAACAAATGTGACTCCAGGAGGATTTATTTCTTGTCTTCAAACCAAGATTTAGTACACTTCGAATATAATTAGTTTATAAAAAGAGAAGACCTGAGTAGAGAATTCATCTGAACAAATAACCGAGGCAAGAAAGGGACCCATATCTGAAGTGATCCAGCCACTAGTCACAAGTATCAACACCAAAGAAACATTGACTTTTTAATAGCAGGAGTAGTAACATTTTTAGCATTATGTGCCAGACCTACTTCTAAGTGCTTTATGCATATTAATCATTGGAGCCTTCAAAAACTCTAGGAGGTTGGCACCATTGTTATCCCTATTTATAGAGAAAGAAACTTTAAGGTTCAGAGAGAGGGTAAGTAAGTTGCCCGAAGTTACCCATGTGGATAGGGTAGAATGGGCTTTTAACCCAGTTGGCTTGGCCACAGAGTCTATGCTCTTGATCACCACACTAGCCCGCCCCTGCAGTAGACATTATCATGTAGTAATCCCATCTCTCTGTCAGGAAACAAGGCAGAAGGTGATGCTACAGTTCTTGAAAAGAGCTCATAATTTGGATCATAAACATTAGTTCTGAAATACATTTTCTATGATATCCGATGATGATAGAGAAAGTTTTTCTGTTTCTGTTTATTAGGAAGAGGAAGAAGACTGCTTTCTTTAAGGTCTCTTGCTTGTGATTGGCATATAGAAAAGTAGCCTCAAAAAAAAAAAAAGAAAGAAAGAAAGAAAGAAAGAAAGAAAAGTATCCTCACTTTGAGCAGACTGAAAAAATGTAATAGACTTTGGGTTTGCTCAGTGTTCTTCAGTACTTGCATGAGAGGACATTGGACAGTGAACATGATTAGTAGTCTTTAAAAAAAATATTCTGTTACATATCCCAGAAACATTTACTGAGCAGTTAGTATTTGTTATATATCTATTAAGCACTTAAGGAATTTTCATTTATCACTTAAGGATCTTGGTCCTTCATCCATTCGTAGCCAAGAGAGGGAAACATGAATGAAGCTGTCACTCATGCATCCTTCCAGAAGATTTTGATTCTACATTTTCAGTCTTTTGCATTTTAAATTGTGGAGCCCCAGAAATTTTCTACTCACTAGTTGTTTTTTTTTTTTTAAGATTTTATTTATTTATTTGAGATAGAGAGGGCACGTGAGAGAAAACACGAGCGGGATCGGGGGAGGGGGGTGCAGAGGGAGAACCAGACTCCCTGGTCAGCAGGGAGCCTGACATGGGGTTTAATCTCAGGACCTCGAGATCATGACCTAAGCTGAAGGCAGACACTTCACCCACTGAACCACCCAGGTGCCCCCATAAAATAGTTTTTAAACTACTTTTATGAAAAAAAATTTTTTGAAGTTCAATGGAGTGTCTTTTAATCCTGGTAAGTTAGGGCTTAGAAAAAAAGTAGTTAATGTTACCAATGCTTTGTATGATTTTAAAGTCAGCCCCCTTTTAAGCCTTCATTATTTTGGGTTTAATTTAAACCTTTCCTTCTTTAACCTGAAAAGTTATGTTATTTTGTTTTACATCTGTCCCTTTGACCTTGTTATACGCCTTTTCGCAACTTTGTTATCTCTTTCTTGGAATGCAGAAGTATTTCTTGGAAAGAAAAGCTAGGTGATGCTAGAGACAACTAATATTAGAATAAATTTTGTTAAATCATCTGCTTTTTACCTATTACCTAGAATAATCCTATTTTATGCCTGTGAAGTCAGCATAAATATTAATGACACCCCCTTTTAATATTGCTCTATCAGTTTATATAAATTATGTAGGCATGCTTTCCAAAAGCAGTATAAAGCTAATGGTTAAGCAAAATAAGTTTGTTTTTATTTGCAAAAAATTCACGTATATATACAGAAAATTTTGATATTTCCTAAAACCCATGATGAAAAAATGCCATTGTAAAGTAGATTATTTTTTTTTAATGATGATTTACAAGGCTTTAATTTGTGGTCCAAAACCACAATTCCTTATCTCTTTATGGAGTCATGTGTTCTGAAAAAGGACAAAAGGGAAAGTTTAAAATGATTTGAGATACAGAGATAGCAAGATGGTATTATAGTCATTTCCCCCCACCCCTTATCCTCAGGGGATACATTCCCAGACCTCCAATGGATGCCTGAAACCACGGATAGTACAAACCTCATATATTCTGTTTTTTCCCATATGTGCATATCTACGATAAAGTTTAATTTCTAAGTGAGGCACAGAAAGAAATTAACAACAATAGTAAAATAGAACAATTCTAACAATATATTGTAATAAAAGTTATGTGAGGGCGCCTGGGTGGCTCAGTCGTTAAGCGTCTGCCTTCGGCTCAGGTCATGATCCCAGGGTCCTGGGATCGAGCCCCACATCGGGCTCCCTGCTCGGCAAGAAGCCTGCTTCTCCCTCTCCCACTCCCCCTGCTTGTGTTCCTGCTCTCGCTATCTCTCTCTCTGTCAAATAAATAAATAAAAATCTTTAAAAATAAAAAATTTAAAAAAATAAAAAATAAAAAAATAAAAGTTATGTGAACGTGGTCTCTCTCTCTCTCTCAAAATAACTTATTGTACGGGTACTCACACTCCTTCTCGTGCCGAGGTGAGATAATAAAATGCCAACCTGATGACGGGAAGAGAGGCGAATGACACAGGCATATGACATAACATTAGGTGACTACTGACCTTCTGACGTTACATCACCAGGAGGAGCATCTGCTTTCAGAATGTGATTGACCCTGTAACTGAAATGGCAGAAAGCAAAACACAGATAATGGGGCGGGGAGGTGGGGAGCGCAATGGTACTTACTGCTGTTGTAAAACATATTTCTGTGCAAATTTTAGGTTCCAAGTTCTGGGTACTGATGAGGTAGAAAAGAGCTGACAGAAAATTTAAATAAAGACAGATAAACATTAAGTTTCTGCAATCTGCCATTATTCTACACAATGCCAGCTCAGTGTATTTGTGAAATAAAAGTATAGACCAAGAATAGAGTCAGAGAGCTAGCTGGGGGACCAGTGGTATGCTTTGAGGTTCACTGTAAGACACTGCTCAGAAATATCCTATTCTCCAACCTGCTGGCTCCTTCAATTATTTGGGATATCCTTTTGGAAAGAAATTGAAGATGAATCATTAAAATGCACATGTGTTATTTGTATAAGGCAGTATCTCATTATCTTTTATTTTTTTATTATGTTATGTTAATCACCATACATTACATCATTAGTTTTTGATGTAGTGTTCCATGATTCATTGTTTGCATATAACACCCAGTGCTCCATGCAGTACGTGCCCTCTTTAATACCCATCACCAGGCTAACCCATCCTCCCACCCCCCTCCCCTCTAGAACCCTCAGTTTGTTTCTCATAGTCCATAGACTCTCATGGTTCATCTCCCCCTCCGATTTCCTCCCCTTCATTTTTCCCTTCCTACTATCTTCTTTTTTTTTTTTTTAACATATAATGTATTATTTGTTTCAGAGGTACAGGTTTGTGATTCAACAGTCTTACACAATTCACAGCACTCACCATAACACATACCCTCCCCAATGTCTGTCACCCAGCCACTCCATCCCTCCCACCCCTACCACTCCAGCAACCCTCAGTTTGTTTCCTGAGATTAAGAATTCCTCATATCAGTGAAATCATATGATACATATGAATCTTTCTCTGATTGACTTATTTCGCTCAGCATAATACCCTCTAGCTCCCTCCACGTTGTTGCAAATGGCAAGATTCCGGGGGTTTTTTTATGGTTGCATAATATTCCATTGTATATATACCACATCTTCTTTATCCATTCATCTGTTGATGGACATCTTGGCTCTCTCCATAGTTTGGCTATTGTGGACATTGCTGCTATGAACATTGGGGTACACATACCCCTTCGGATCCCTACATTTATAATCTTAACAAAACTAGAGGAAATTAAATGTAAGTTTGGAAATCAGCCCTATATACAACTAAGTAAGGAAAATTGTTACCACCAAGTAATTTTTTCATTATACCTAGAATAGACAGTAGTCTTCTATCACATTTATGAAATTGAAAATTAAGATCCTAAGGAGTGGTGGTGATCCCAAATTTCACTGAATTATGTCAACATTGTTGGGATTCAATGCCCATGATCAGAGTTCAAAGTTTGATCACGATGTTTGTCTAGTATCCCATGACAATACAGCAAAGACAAATAATGGTGTTCAGGATGAACATATGGCAATATCAATTTATACAATGCTGAAATATAATGGCAGTGGAATGATTAGCAAATAACTAGTTCTCCAACAGTTATAGTTCTATAACTATCAAATAGTTATCAAAGAACTATATGATTCTAGTTTCTATTGATCAAATTATAAAGCACTGACTTGTTCTACTTTTTGATTTTCTCTTGTACCCTTGTCCACCACAGCCATATTTCCCATAGCTGCCTAATGGCTAAAGCTAATAAAGCTGCCTAAGTGGTAAAGTTGGTGAAGTTGACTACCTCTTTGCATTTCCTAAGGAAAAAAATATATATATATTGACCTCACTAATGTGTCATACTCATCCCTTCCCCTAACTACCCTGTGTGAGCCACAGGATGCCATCATGCAGGTGGAAACTCCGTAGGCTCCACCCCATGACTGAATTTCCTGACTGTGAATCACATTCTCCCCATAATGGTCCTGGTCTTCCGAGCTTACATTCTTATGGTGGGAAAGAGATAATAAACAAACATGTAAGATGAGAGATGATGAGAAGTGCTCTGAAGAAAAAAGCTTTTAAAGGGTAAAGGAAATCCGGAGGAGAGCATTTTATATGGGGTGCTTAGGACAGGTCTCTCTGATAAGGTGGCATTTGAGCACAGACCTGAAGAACTAGAGGAGAAAGCTGGGGATTCATAGAGGAAAGGTTCCAGGCAGTGGCGAAGATTCTGGGGATCATTGTGGGCTTGGCGTGTCCAAGGAGCAGTGAGATGGTCAGCAAGCCTGGAGTAAGGGAGCATGGAGTGAGAGTGGTAGCCATGAAACCAGGGATATGATGAGAGCCCAGGACATGGAGGACCCTGCAGGCCATAGTACAGATGGGAGATGGGAAACCATGGAAGGGCTTTGAACAGGAAAATGAGTGATCACTCTCTGATTTTGGAGACTTCATTCTAAGTACTTAGATAATAGTAGAAAGTAAGTGATCTAAGTGGAAGAAAGGAGAACAATCATAAGGCTACCGGAATAATTCAGACTTAGATACAGGTATCAGGTGGTAGTGGAGAAGACGATGAGAAGGATTTGGATTCTAGATATATTTTGAAGGCAGAGATGGTATGATTTGCTCATAAATATAAGAGAAATAGGAGCCATATCATGTCACTGGTTTTGGTCTGGACACCAGAAATGGTGATGCTGTTTGCAGAGACGTGAAATGCTACAGGAGGAGAGGGTAGGTGGGGCTGAATGGGAGGTCAGGTTGATGTGCCTGGTGGACATCCAAGTGGACACTGTGGATGCGCAGTTCACATTCCAAGTCTGGCACTTGGAGGACAGGTCAGGATAGGAATCCTCAAATAGTTCTGATTTAGGTTACATAGCCCCTCTTTCAAACACATTCATATTTTACTCTGTGACTGCCTCAAGTATGGTTGCCTAAACCCCACATAAGTTTGGGAATTTTGCTTGGGAGGAGTATAGATCCAATTGTGCTGAAACAAAAACAAAGCAAAAAGATGATGGAATGGGTGACAGGACATGGGAGACATGCTTCCCCTGCTCTGCAATTTTTGTAGGTTCTTTGACCCTTAGAACTCACTTGGATGATGCTGTACAGTAAGAGTCCACGTGAATGGAAACATTGATGAGACCTATACATTTCTACAAATCTCTCCAGTTAAACTTAAGAAACTAAATATCTGTACTAAAAAGTTGTCTAGATCGGTTACGCAATTCTATCTTAATTGTAGAAGGCATTAAATCGGTTTTAAAATAATTCCAAATATCTAATTTGTAGGATCCTTATTATGTTTTGGACATATTTATGTGCAATTTGCTAATAGAGCTATGACTCAGTTTTGTGTCTCTCAAGGCCTATCACTGTTCACCTCTCTACGCCCCCAGGCAGGGGCAGCCCATGCCCTGGCCTCGCAGCAGACTGGCCAATGCTCACTTCTGCCAATAGCAGCCACAGTTCCTTAACTGATAAGACAGGGGGCTAAGTAAAGCAGCTGTATATCTCACACAGAGCACAAAGACAAAAACAAAAAACAATTCAGTGTTGGAAACTAACAACCATAATACAAATATAGGCATCGTGCCATAGTGCGGGAAAGAATTTACGTGGCAAATACAGGGGAAAGCATATTCGATCCATCTTGAAAGTTTAGGGTACATACACATCTAGAATAAAATGTAAGGCTTCAGACATATTCAATCGGGAAGAGAAAAATTCCCTCATGCTTATTGAACAACAACAAAAAAAGATGTAAATAATGAGTTTGAACACTTAATACCTTTTGGCCACTAATATCTTAGGAGAAGGAATAATAAGCCCTCCACAAGATTGAGGGATTGCTCTATATCTTCTAGTTTAGGTTTTAGGATCTCTGGGCTAGCAAAGGTTTTGTGAAAGCAAAGCTAAAAGAATAATCGTGACTTTTAGTCCTGGGAACAAGAATCACAGCATGCGAGAGTTAATAAAAAGCTAGAGGTCTAGTCCCACTCATTTTACAGATGAGGACACTGAGGCCAAAAACTTTAAGTGACTTTGTCTCTCCCCTCGAGGTACTTAAAATGTAGCTAGAAAGGTTGGGCGCCTGGGTGGCTCAGTTGGTTAAGCGACTGCCTTCGGCTCAGGTCATGATCCTGGAGTCCCGGGATCGAGTCCCGCATCGGGCTCCCTGCTCGGCGGGGGGTCTGCTTCTCCCTCTGACCCTCTTCCCTCTCATGCTCTCTGTTTCTCATTCTCTCTCTCTCAAATAAATAAATAAAATCTTTTAAAAAATATGTAGCTAGAAAGGTGATGCATATAACAAGTTAGATAAATCACAGACCCTTCCGAATGCTGCCAGAGTTTATAATTCAAAGTCCAAGGAACAGCACTGGTGGTTACAGAAATGCAGGCAGAGATGTGGGTGATTGGGCCAGGGTGGGGGGTGGCGATGAAGAGCTGGAGGTACACTTGGAAAAGCAACCTCCGATAAGGTAACCTAAGCTGTAGATGCTTTACCTTAGGGAACAGTAGGTCGATTTTCCTGCCACACACAGGGCTATCGTCTTTTAAATGCAGGTGTGTGAGTATGCTCGAATTTACTTATATGCTTGTTTTCATTTTATTTAAAAGGTAACAAAAATGTATCACAAACACCTAGAACATTGGAGGAAAAAGTCACTAATAATTATCCCTACCCTAATACCCAAGATTAGGCTTTCTTTGAAACCTCCCGTTTAGTTTTAGCAAAATGTAGCCTCCTTCATTATCAACTGAAGTGTCCTTTTATTTAAAAAGAAGAAATAAAGGTTGAAGAACTCTTTGGTTCACAAGAACGGAATTGAAATTTTTGACAAACGATAGAAGAGGTATTCAAGTTTATACGTAATCAGCTCTGATTTTTAAGTGTTGAGATATATTGGAAAATCTGTCTGGAGAAAAAAGAGAAAAGGGACAGAGATATATACATTCACACACACATAGAAATAAATAGATACAGATAGAGCTAAAGAGGGGAAATCCAGAAATAATGTTCTAATTCAGATTTTAAAAGATCGTATATAAAAGCAATGATAAAGGGAATATTAAACTATCTTGAAAGTATTTGTATCTTTGAAAAATGCTCATGTTTAAAAGATTTGGGGCCTCTTCCTCTTTTTTTTTTTTTTTTAGGTTGGTCAAAACCACATGTTTACTCCTCTTTTCCTTTTTTATTAACATGACCAGGAAAAAGCAGCAGGCAAGGAGAGAGCAGGACGCAGGCGTCAGGGAGGGTGGAAAGAATGGGTAAGATAATTCCAGGAAGAACTCAAAATAGCTAATTAGTCTTTTGCCAAATGTACATGAAGTAATTTACTTTTTATAAGGTTCGTTCAGCTGAAGAAAATGATTTCATTTTCGAACATTCCTGTGACTCTAATGAAAATATGACTCATCCAACTGATGGCTCATTCTTCCTCTTGAGACCAAACCTTCAGAATCAGGATGAACAAGAAAGTCATGGAGCCACAAAGGGTGGCCCTGAGGATGGCTTTGGTGCTTGCAAAGTCAACAAATGATGTCTGTGCTTCCCGTCTTCATATTTCACATGTATCTATGACCACAGTTTCTTGACCGGATGCGTTTATTATGGGTTATTATGTAGTAACATAGAAACTTCAGGAATGACATGTTTGATGTTGGCCACAGCTCCCATACGTTTCTGAGGGTGCTGTTTACTGACTGATGAGCATTTTTGCTCTTCACCTAAGAGCATCTCTTCCTCTGGAAATCGAGAATCCAAGTCACATTTGCTTTACACTCATGATCAAATTAATTGAGAGCCACGTGGGGCACAAACCGTGCCTCCAGGAACAGGCATAGAAACAACTTGGGCTCCCTAAGGGGGAATGAGGATGGGCCTGGAGTCCCCTGCGGTTGTGATCTGGCATGACGTGCTCAGACATGTCTGTGGGAAATGCCTCAGATGATTGCCTCCACTGTCTTAGCGGAAAATCTGCGTATCAGGAACAGTGGTCTTAGGGGCCCCTGGCTGCCTCAGTCGGTAGAGTGTGCAATTCAATCTTGGGGTCATGATTTCAAGCCCCACATTGGGTGTAGAGATTACTTTAAAAAAAAAAAAAAACAAAACAGTGGTCCTCTCTTTGAAACAGATTTGCAAATAACCTTATGCCTGTGATAAAAAATATATAAGGAAGTTTATATGCAATATGTTTTGGGGGTAGTTATGATATGCATGAGCATTTTCGGTATTGCTCATTGCAGGTTAAATGACACATTGATCAATTCAAATTACGACAGTCCTAGACTGAAATTTTGGTCAATCCCTAAGAGAGACATTTATAAACTGTTGTAATCCTTTCGGTTCTTAGATCTAAGAAGGACTTGATAGTGCAGTGTTTATGTTTAGGAACAAAAATTCTGAAGCCAAGCTGCCTGGATTCCCAAACTTGACTCTGCTGTCTGAGAGCTGTGTGAACTTGTGCTAGTTTCTTAACTTCTCTGAGTTTTCATTTTTTTTTAATCCATAAAATAACAATAGTATTTGCCTCATTTGGTTGTTATGCGCCTCAAGTGAATTCATATATAGGTAAATACTCTCAGAATAGTTCCTGGCACACGGAAAGCACTTAAAAGCTATTATTACCACTGAAGTTCTCTGGCAAGCAGTAAATTAACAAACAAAGCAACAAGACACGTGGACATAAATATTCATGGCAGCACTATTCAAATTAGCAAAAACCTAGAAGCAACCCAAATGCCCATGAGCAAGGAAGTAGATAGATAAACTGGTATATTCACACAGTAGAATATTATACAGGAGGCAAAATGAGCACACCATAGAAACAAGCAACAATATGGATGAATCTTAGCAATATAATTATATCCTGCATGAAGACATTGTTATAAAGATAAAAGCAGCTAAAATAAATATACTTGCAGAAGATACATACATTCAATGAAACCACATAAAGAGGAGAGCAAGAGAATGACCCACATGGACTTCAGAACGATGGCTACTTCAGGTGTGAGGAAGTGAAATAATGACCCAGGCCATCTGGTTAGATGCAGGCTCCTATCAAAAAGTCTATCTTTTGCTTTAGATGGCAGGTGTGTAGGTGTTTGGGGGTGAGGGAGGAGGCGAGGGAAGGAGAGACACATGGACCTATGATAAGACTTTGTCACAATCCAGTTGTGTATCCCCCAAAGTAACAACAATCACTGTCCATTATTATAATCAATTCCACTAATGCTATATTACAAATAATTAAAAGATAACAGAGCCGTGGGATTGTTTGTTGGCTTTGTGTTGATCCCATTTTTGTTGGGGTAAGGAGTAGTAAGGTAGATATAAACCGTGTATGTATGGAGCATTTTTCTAAAATAAATATTGTTATTAGTCTTCTTCTCTTAGAAAAATAAAATGACAGGTCATGTTAGTATTTAGATTTCAGACAGTGCAAGGTGCTTTTGTTTAAACTGTATGATAGAAATTAGGGATTTATTATTGGTTAAATCAGTGAGGCAAGCATAGCATGTTCATTACTACTATTGATACTCAGGGATCCCAAATAATTTCTTCAATACACTTCACATTTCAAATAAAACCTGTGACACACAGAGTGTGTGTGTGTGTGTGCTCACGTGCGCACACGCACGCATTGCTTTTTCTCCCACTTTTATCTGCCAAGCTGTCCCTACCATATACCACTGGAAGATCATCCATTTAGTGTCCACTGCTGTCAAGGGGACATGAGGCAATAAGATCAGTCCCTGTATCACTATGGGCTGGTCATGTGCTCCCATCTCCTCTATACCCATCTCTGGGTGTTAAACCATGCCTAAACCGTACTTGTCCTATGTAAAACCCCAAAAACTAAAAATACTTATCATCTAACACCCAAATCCCTTTGGCCAAATGAACTGTGGGGCTGAGATGGATGTATATTGTCCTTTCTAGAGCTGAGTGTCTCTTGTTTTACTTCTCAAAACACAGAGAGTTACGAGAGAAAGAAATGGCAGGGGTAAACACCAAGTTCTACTTATACAGTGACTGGCTCTCAATTTTTTTGATTAATGGATTAATGAATTGACTAATGAATAGGTGGTACCATTCTCTGGGTTACAGAATGGTGGAAAATGGGCTGAGGTTTGGGAAGGGAGGAATATCATGAACCCAGCATGAAATGGGAAATAAATATTAAGGAGATTAAAATTACACCTTAAATGTACGATTTAGAAACTGGGATAATTGAATGAGGGTCTAGGCTGTCATTTACCTTTGATGATATTAAATGCTAGGTTCTTAAAATGCTAGCATAAATACTTAAGCTACATAAACCCTTTCTGAAACATTTACACATGTAAATTGACACGGTATGTACAAATCATTCTTATGTGCTCATTAAAATAGGACCTTAAAGGACCCAGTTTGGACATTATTTCTCAGACCTAGAGTTAATCTATATTTTGAAAGGAAAATAAATTACTTCTTTACAACCATTCCATAATTCACTCTTTCCTCAATTCAGATTGTCTTTCTCAATCACTTCAAATGAATGATACATTTATCACACAGTGGCCTTACAAATAGCCAAGCATATTAAATCATAGTTTGTATCAGGTCAACATTCTTATTCCAAAGCTTCTGAGAAGGGGAACTTTCTTCTGTGGGTCATAAGACTTCGGCAATCTGTTTGTGAGCCTGATACCAAACTTTTGCAACAGTAAAGCAAAGTATGGAGCAGCAATCATCCACGTGAAAAATACCTCGAAATGTCACAGTCTTTCCCATGCTATGGCAATTTAGCAAGTGATGACATGACTGATTCACCCAGAAAGAAAATGCAATGGAAATATTGGTTTGGAACACAGTATGCCTAAGATCTCTCAGCCTTTTGTGTCCTCAGAGGTCAATAGAGTTTACTCTTTGAAATATGAGACATGCAAAAGAATATAACATTTGGAATGTGAACACGCATTCATGACTTACCTGCTTTGAAGGCCTTCTCTAAGGCAAACTCTAATAGAAAACAAAACAAAACAATAATCCTTGTCACCTCCAAAGTCCCTACCACCACCACACCACCTGTGGTGAAATAAGACTTTAAAACAGTGATGATAATTTTTATTGATTGATGTTTACCTTTATGCAAATTGTTTTGGTATAGATTTATAAAATGAATGTGATTTTAGGTAAGATGAACTCCTAAAATGGATCGTCTCAGATGAAGAGCTTTTTTGAGTTAATATAGAGAGAATTCTATAGATTTCATTTCTGGAGTTGTGTAACCTAGGCAGCTAAGAGGAAGACAGATTTGGATAATGGCTCAGACTTGTGTTAATACATGTCCATCTCATTCTGATGCTCTTGGAAATATGGATCTTTAAAAGTCTCATTCTTCTGAATTTTAATATATAAATGAGTCATTAAAATACTGACTTCCAGTTAGATTCTGCTTGATATCATATACAATCATGTTAATAAGCATATTGGTTTGCACATGAAAGCTTAATAAATATTTGTCAACCAGATATAGCCTTCTTAGATTTAGGAAAATTTCAAAAAAAAAAATTTTTTTTTTAGATTTTATTTATTTGAGAGAGAGAGACAGAGATAGTGAGATAGAGAGCACAGGTGGGGAGGAGAGGGAGAAGCAGGCTCCCCACAGAGCAGGGAGCCCGATGCGGGACTCTATCCCAGCACCCTGGGATCATGACCTGAGCCGAAGGCAGACGCTTAACCAACTAAGCCACCCAGGCGCCCAATTTAGGAAAATTTCAGACCATAAAAGGGCCTTATGTGCTTTTGAATTTTAAAACAGATCTTTCATTTTATAAATGAAAAGGCTCAGGCCCAAAGAAATGCAATGGTTTTAGCAAGCACACATTCACACTTAAGACTTAATATTGACACCCACTTTAGTACAATGAAGAATATAATGGAATGTTAAGAGCAAGTACCTGAAAGTTCCCTAAAATCTGGAGTGTTGAATACTGACTCTGCCACTTAACCAGCTGTTGATGAATTTACATGTGTATTTCTGAAGTTGCCACTCCCACAAGAAAGTTCCTAACTTGGAGCCTATCCATTATCTTTTGCTCCCTCCCAATAGGAGCTACGTTTTATTTTTTTTTAATTGAGCTATAACTGACATATCACATTGTATAAGTTTAAGGTGTACGATATGTAGATTTGATACATTTATATATTGCAATATGATGACCTACATTTTCTTATCCTTAACTCTGACATAGGAAGGGCAGACAGCCAACATCCCAACAATAGTGAGTTCACGTTAGAAATTTTCAATGTGCTATAGAAAAGGGATCACTTTCCTAACGTGTATTTGCTGGAATCATCATAAGTCACATGGTCACCACTCGGTTTCCAGATTTCCATTACCAAATGCTGCAACAGATATGAGGAAATGCTTTTGCTCCCCCGTGAAAAAAAAAGAATTGATACTGAAGTCAATGAGTATCAGATTTTTGTCATGGGGATGTCCACGCAGACATTTCCACCTGTGAACCTGAAGGAGAACAGTGAGTCCAGGTGAACAAAGAGCCCAGCCTGGGTCGTGAAATTCCAGACTCCGTCCCACTGCTTATCCTGGAGGAGGAACCAGCCAGCCCTGAAAGAGTTTATGTCCTCATGTATTGGGGAAGTCAGGATGAAATCTCTGCTTTTCAAAGAGTGGAAGTCCAGGATAGATGAAAAAAAAAAAGTGGAATACTTGTTTCCATAGATAAACAGGGAAAAAAGACTAAAGAGGTCAAATAAGATTTAACTACATAGGTTGAAATATGCCCAAAAATCATCATAAGGAACATTCCAACCATTTCTAGATTTAGCCACCATGTCAAATAAGTAAGGATGTTGTGAAATTACAAAATCTTCGTTCAAATAAACTTCAATGTTCTCCAATGTATAATTTAAGTATAAATTTGTATGTTATTTTCTTTGCCTATTTTAGGTAGATTGAGTGAAAGTTTTAGCTTTAAATAGTGACAGGGTACAAAGGACTATATTAGGTATCAAAAATGAAGAATGCTGGGAACATGTGAGTTGGGTAAGAATGAGAAGTGAGGTCATTCGGGTAGGTATTTTGCTGAACAAAAAGGCAATAGATACCAATCCCTGTTTTGCTGTATAATTCAGAAATCTTAAACCTTTTAGTTCTAGGATGGACTCACATTCTTTCTGATGAGAGTTGTAAAGCAGATTGTTAAAAACCCAGCAATTTGGGTATCCTGTTTCTTAAATTCAGGTGCATCTTAAGGGAATATTGAAGCTTCTAGTTGGGGGGCGCCTGGGTGGCTCAGTCAGTTAAGGTCAGCTCCGGTCATGATCCCGGGGTCCTGGGATTGAGACCCGCATCGTCAGGCTCCCTGCTCAGTGAGGAGTCTGCTTCTCCCTCTCCTTCTGCCATTCCCCCTGCTGGTGCTCTCTTTCCCCCCCTCCTCAACCAAATAACTAAAATCTTAAAAAAAAAAAAAGAAAAGAAAAGAAAGAAAGAAACTTCTAGTTGGAACTGTTATCCATCTGTCTTCCTGTCAATGCAAAGCATAAATGTGGATTACTTGACAGCCTTCACCCTGAAAGCCACTGAAATGATTTCCCTGAAATGAAAGAAAAACCACAATAACAATAAAAACCATGTATATGTTACTAATTTTTCTTACTGCTGCTGGCACTCGCCTGGCAGCTCACTACGGTATTTCTACCAAATCCTTCAGCGGCCTTGCCCAGCCTCTCTTCGGTGGTCAGTGACAGCCTCGAAAGTCTGCTTAGCCACTCACCTCCATGACAGCCTAGTTCATGGAAAAACACAAAAAGAGGGCATTTTGAAATCGAGGCAACGAGGTCCTAACATAGCCATGAACGTGGGATCACAATCTCTCTTGATTTATAAGGTAACCACTATTCATATATATTGGCTTAATTATATTTTTAAAACAACTAGGTCACTCTTAGTTCACAGTCTAATAAAGCCCCTGGACTTATTTCAGGTAAAATGATTTGGTTTAGCCAAATTGCAGGTCTTCTTATTTATCTCTGTTAAAGTTTAATTCAGCTATCAAGGTAATCTTTTTACTTACTATATATTCCTCTCTCATGTGTATGCCTTCTATAGAATTGATAAGCATGTCACAATTTTTTCCCCAAATAAAAATGTGGAAGTCACATAGCCAGGGAAAGACACACCTGAAAATGATTTTTCACTCACCTACAAGTCCACCTACTACTTTTACATTTAGTGCACAGAGATGTCATGAAGAATTTTGCCAAATTTCTTGCCAAGACCTCGCAAACCATTCTTACACTCCAAAGAAATAGCGGTATGAAAATGATGATGATGATGATAATAATAATAATTCATTTCTTCTATCAGAAGTAAATAATTTTAACAATAGAAGATATCTATCTTTATTACCCATTTTCATTAGATCCAAATGAATGGGGTCATAAACTCTCCACTGTTCAACAAAAATACCAGAAGTTTTGAATTTTAATAAATTCAGAATTTCCTCAAAGACAGTATTTTCCCCAATTGGCCCATTATTTTCTTCCATGGGTTTTTAAAGAGGAAATTGAAGGAAATTTCTACCGCCCCCCCCATTTTTTTTTCAAAGTTCACAGAGCAAGTTGAGTTTCACTCTTCGATATCTGAGACACATACAAACACAGGTTTGTAATAATACTGCAATAGGGCTGTAATACTGTCAAGGGATACTTTGACATCACTAAGTTATAGAAGCATTATTTCGGGAAGCACATGTGTCAGAAGATAAACATGACTTTCTTAACAATAAGCAGGATTATTTAGCTATAGTCACTTCATAAAATAACATTGCCATGGAAATATGTTAGAATAAACATACTTATTAACTTAAAATTCTGAGGTTTTCTAAAAATGTCACCATCTATAGCGATTGGTCTGGGCTTTAGCTAAATAAAGCTTTCCATTTGGACTACTGCAGTGGCTGGGCAAAAGGAGTCCTTGTCATAAATAGCCATTATTTTCATATTAGTATTAGAAGAATAAGTATAGGGGCACCTGGGTGGCTCACCTAGTTAAGCATCAGACCCTTGATTTCAGCTCAGGTCATGATATCAGGGTTGTGAGATCCAGTGGGGTGTTGGGCTGCTTAGGATTCTCTCCCGCTCCCTCTGCCTGCCTCCCCCCCACCCCACCCCCTGCTTGCATGCAGGTGTTCTCTCTCTGTCTGAAGAAGAAGAAGAAGAAGAAGAAGAAGAAGAAGAAGAAGAAGAAGAAGGAGGAGGAGGAGGAGGAGGAGGAGGAGGAGGAGGAGGAGGAGGAGGGAGAGGAGGAGGGAGAGGAGGGGGAGGGAAGAAGTAGTAGTAGTAGTATATGGTCCTCTGTCAATAGCCCTTATTTATTCATCAACAGGTTTAGCCTTCTCCCACCCCTTTTCCTGATACTTCATTCTTTCCTTTAAACCCTGCCACATATGATTCAGAACTTAAGCACTATGCTTTATGTAATGTCCTGTAATTAATTGTAATGTGTTGAGTGGAATTATCTTGATCTTAAATGGTATTTTAAGACGTCTTAAAGGGAGATGCCTGTTCTTTGCTTACAGTCAGGAGAGTGAAGCCACTTTGGGGTATTTTTGAATGAATTTGATCTTGGAGCAGTCATTTCTCCCAACCCAAAATGCCTAATCTCAAAAATGACTAGAGTGATCTAAGATCCTTTTCTGAAGGATTTAAAAAATAAAACACACATAAAATGATACTTATCTTCTCATGCCACAGCATTTAAGGTTTGCATCCATTTAAATTCTAAGTACGTGGGGCATCTGGGTGGCTCAGTTGGTTAAGAGTCTGACTCTTGGTATTGGTTCAGGTCATGACCTCCGGGTCATGAGATGGAGTCGTCAGGCTTCCTGCTCAGGGGGGAATCTGCTTCTCCCTCTCCCTCTGCCCCTTTCCCCCTGCTCATGCTCTCTCTCTCTCAAATAAATAAATAAAATCTAAAAAAATAAAATGAAAGGTTTGAAAATTAAAAGTAAGGGAAAATTTATTCGGCAAAGCTCAAACATTTTTTAACAGTTCTTCTATTCCTTTATTTCTTTTAACTGGCACATAAGTGTTTGTTAGCTTTTTTTCATTTCAACTTTATTGGAGGTATAATTGACATATAAAATTATAAGATACTTAAAGTGTACATCATGGTAATTTGATATATTTAAACATTGTGAAAGGATTGCCATCATCAAGTTAACATATCTATCACCTCACATACGTACACACACACACGCACACACACTTTTTTTTTTTTGGTGAGAACATTTAATTCCACTCTCTTAGCAAATTTCAAGTATACAATACAGTGTTATCAATTATACTCACCATGTTTTACATAATATCCTCAGATTGTATCCATCTTATAACTGAATGTTTGTATACTTTTACCAACCTCACTTTATCCTCCCCATCTTCCAGCCCCTGGAAACTATTTTTATACTTTCTGTTTCTATGAATTTGACTTTTTTTTTCTTTTATAGATTCCACATATATGTTATACCATGCAATATTTGTCGTTCCCTGTCTGACTTATTCCACTTAGCATAATGCCCTCAAGGTCCATCCATGTTGTCTCAGCAAGATTTTTTTTCTCATGGCTAAGTAATATTCCATTATATATATGTTATATATATGATAGAGATATATATACATATCCCACATCTTCTTTATCCATTCATCAGTTGATGGACACTTAGACTGTTTCCATATCTTGGCTATTATGAATAATGTTGCAATAAATATGGGAGTGCAGATACCTCTCCAATATCCTATTTTCATTTCCTTTGGATGTATACCCAGAGAGGGATTGCTGGATCTTATGATAGGCCTATTTTTAATTTTTTGAGGAACCTCCATACTGTTTTCCATAGTGGTTGCACCAATTCATTCTCACCAACAGTGCCTGAGGGCACCCTTTTCTCCACATTCTCACTGGCCCTTTTTATCTCTTGTCTTGTTGATAATAACCATTGCAATAAGCATGAGATGATATGTCTAGGTTTTGATTTGCATTTTCCTGATGATTAGTGATATCAAGAACCTCTTCATGTACCTGTTGGCCATTTGTCTGTCTTCTTCAGAAAAATGTCTAGTCAGTTCCTCTGCCCAATTTTTAATCAAAGTTTCTTTGTTGCTTTTTTGGTTTGGGGGTCTTTGTTTTGCAATTGAGTTGTGTGAGTTCTTTACATATTTCAGATATTAATCCCTTATCAGGTATATGATTTGTACATATGATTTGCACATATTTTCCCTCATTCTGTAGGCTGCCTTTTCCATTACTTGGTTTCCTTTGTTGTGCAGAAGTTTATTAGTTTGATGTACTTTCACTTGTTTATTTTTGCTTTTGTTGCCTTGTTTTTATTGTCAAATCCAAAAAATCATCATCAAGACCAATGTCAAGAAGCTTATCCCCTATTTTTGTCTAGGGTTTTTATGATTTCAGGTCTTATGTTCAAGTCTTTAATCAATTTTGAATTGATTTTAGTGTATGGTGCAAGATAAGGGTCCAATTTCATTCTTTTGCACACAGCTGTCCAGTTTTCCCAAACCATTTGTTGAAGAAATTATCCTTTCGCCATTTATTTTCTTGGCTCCCTTGTCAAATTAATTGACCACATATGAATGGGTTTATTTCTAGCTTCTCTATTCTTTTTCATTGATCTGTTTTTCATACTGTTTTGATTATTATAGCTTTGTAATATAGTTTGAAATCAGGACATGTGATGCCTCCAGCTTTGTTCTTTCTCAAGATGGTTTTAGCTGTTTGGAATCTTTTGTGATTCCATACAAATTTTGGGATTTTTGTTCCATTTCTGTGAAACATGTAATTTGAATTTTTATAAGGATTGCATTGAATCTGTAGATTGTCTTAGGTAGTATGAACATTTTAACAATATTAATTCTTCCAATCCATAAGCATGGTATATCTTTCACTTTTGGGGATCTTCTTCCATTTCTTTAATCAATCAATGTCTGATAGACTTCAGGGTACAGATTTTTCACATCCTTGGTTAAATTTATTCCCAGGTATTTTTCTTCCCTTTCTTTTTTTTTTTAATTAATTTATTTATTTTAGAAAGAGAGCATGAGAGGGAGGGCCGGGGAAAGGGAAAGAGAGGCTCGATCTCATGACCGTGAGATCACGACCAGAGCTGAAACCAAGAGATGGACACTTAACTGACTGCACCACCCAGATGCCCCGAAGATTTTATATTTATTTATTTATTTATTTATTTATTTATTTATTTATTTATTTATTTTAGAGAGAGAGAAAGAACATGTGTGCGCATGTGCACATGAGCAGGGGTGGGGGCAGAAGGAGAGACAGAATCTCAAGCAGACTCCACGCTAAGCGTGGAGCCCATCTCGGGTCTCAGTCTCACAACCCTGAGATCATGACCTGAGCTGAAATCAAGATTTGCATGGTCAACTGACAGCTAGCCAAGCACCCCTCTAGATATTTTTTTCTTTTTGATGCAATTATAAATGGGATTGTTTTTTTAATTTCTCTTTCTGATGTTCCATTATTAGTGTATGGAAATACACTCATTTCTGCATATTGATTTTGGAACCTGAAATTTTACTGAATTTGTTTATTAATTCTAACATTTGGTGGAATTTTTAGGGTTTTCTATATATAATATCACATTATGCACAAACTGAGGCAGCTTTACTTCTTCCAAATTAGAAAAGTAAATGATTCTTTTAAAAGATCAAAGATTTGTTGCTCAAAATATAAATTTATGGTACTCTGTACGATGGTGGAAAGAAGGGGAGATACTTTCACTTAGGAAACTAAACAGAAATGGCTATCATTGGGATGTTATCACAGCAATTTGTCACACAATTCTTTGTGTGACATTTTATAGACATCTCTTTCCTCCGACTGTCACCTTTGGGCTCTACGCTGTCAAAGGTAATAGCAACGGATTTATAAGAAGCTAATTGTCACACCCTTTAAGTGTTACTTTCCCTTAGGTTCACTAGCAACTTAGCTGGGCTAGAAGACAAGTGTTTGATTCAACTATTTCTTAGATCTATCTCCTCTTGTTGACTACAAGGTGGGAAAAAGAAAATCTCAGTTAAAAAAAGGCTCTGTTTAAGGAAGAAAGAAAAGTTGCCTAGAAAGAATTCCTTTTCAATTCCCATATGTTGCTAAATTGGGGATGGGATAATTAGGAGATGGGAAAATCCACACAAATCAATCTAATAAACCATAGATGCTCACTTCAATTTAAAGCAATAAAATAATGTCCTAGGTATTTTCAGGGAAGTCTAGATTATTTTCTTAAGACTCAGTCAAAGACAAAAGGTATGCCTCAAACTATTTGAAATATTGGTGAATAAGAATGATGCTAATTTGACTGGGGGTGATTTGCTGCAGGAGGGAAGGGAATAGGTTTGATCTTGCTGCGTTGCTACTGTTGAAGGAGATGATAATGACATTGGTATAAATCGTTTAGATGACTGGGAATAGGCAGAATTGGATTTTGAATCCAGGCCTGCCTTACTCCATGACCTTTCTTTCCAACACTATTCAGTTCACCTGTAACATGTGTTCCTGTATTCTATTAATTCTTCACCTGTTTCTTTGATAATGTGCCTGACTCATCAGATCCCCATTAGGAATCTGCTTTTTTTTTTTTTTCATTAGGAACCCATTTAGCTTTTATTTTGCACAATAGAAGCCAGTGGAATTTTTCTAGTACTTTTGAACAAATGACTTTGTTTTAGATAAAAAAAAAAAATGATGCATCTATAAGTATTTAGATGTATCCTATAATCATTCTCAATATAAAAGTTAAAGATACCATGAAAGTAGGATATTAGAATAATATTCAATCACATGATCATTTAATGTGAAAAGAAGTTATTTATAATTAGGTAAGAGAGTGAGTGACAGACTTTGAGGCTTTGGAATAGCTTCAGAAAGAAAATTATTTACCAGGTGATTGACTTCTTCTAACCAATATGGTCTTTTTTTTTTTTTTAAGATTTCATGTATTTATTTGAGAGGGAGAGGAGAATGAGAGAGAGAGAGAAGACAAGCGGAAGAGCAGGGGGGGAAGGGAGAAACAGACTCCCCACTGAGCAGGGAGCCCAATGTGAGGCTGGATCCCAAGACCCTAAGATCATGACCTGAGCAGAAGGCAGACGCTCAAGCCACTGAACCATCCAGGCACCCTAACCAGTATGGTGTTTAAGAAAAATCTGTTAAGTATTTTGACCAGCTTGCTTTGTAAATTCTCGAAAGGAAAATTGTTAATTTCCATGTTAAACATGCTATTGTTCCTCAGGAAGTTTTTTCGGGTATCAGGAAAATTGGTTTAAAAGAATGTTTTGGTTAAATTTGGTAAAAAAAAATTATATATTCTTATAAAAATAATGGCCTCAAGTTCTTTGTTCTTCACTATTCATGGTGATGATCTGTCTTTATTCCTAGAAATGATATTGAATGTATTCTGATGCCAGCAATCATGTATAAATGCTATGGGTAATTTGGCTCCTGAATAATAAAGACCCAGGCACCGTTAGTTCAGGAATGTTGGGAAGAATTTTGAGTTCTTACGTGAATGCTGAGCATGGACAATCATGCCCTCACTATTAACTATGAGGACATGGACCACCCACTCAGAGGCGTCTGAGGAGTTTCTGAGTCAGTGTCATCTACCAGTTGTCATCGATTCAGAGAAACCATTCAGAAAAGTGGTTGGGGTGAATTCTTACGTTCCTAAATTCAGGGACTATAAAGGACAAAATCATCTACTTGGGGTATTTCCTGTGAAAATTTTAAAACAGCCTGTTGACAGAAAAGATAAATGTAATCAACCTAAAAATAAGTCATTTGATTGTAACTGAAAAGTAAAACAATTTGGCACCCAAGAATACTTCTAATCCTACCACTGTCAGGGAGAGAGAGAGACACGCATTGGCCACTCAGTAGTTTATCCAGAAAGAATGGTACACATGATCCATTCCAAAGTAAATTCAGGTTAAAATCTGGTGCATAGCCTCAACATGCATCATTTTTATTCTTGTGTCTAAACTGTGTCTCTAAAAAATCTAACACCCTTCAATATTTTCCTACCACTTAGACTGTGTTTCCTTTCTTCTAAATAATATATGAGCTATGAATAGATCAATTTCAAAATAACCCTAGCAATTATTGGATTAAAATTTTTCTATGGAAAATCTTTTGGGCACCTTCTCACATTAGCTGAGCTAAAACATCGTCCTATAGTTTTATAGATGGTCTTGGTGCTTGAATTTGAGTCTACAAAAATAAAATGATTTATACAGAATTCTTGGCCAAACCTGAGAAAAGGATTTTGCCTCTGCTTCTCTTCAGAATGGGATGTCTGATAAACAAAAGAACTCAAGCAGAATTATAAGATTATGAGCACAAAATCATGTTAGTGCCTATGCATGAACAATCAAACATCTTCTTAGGACCCTCATTCAAAAGTTAAATTACCCAGTCTATTGTCATATGCCTGTTGGGTATAAAGACTGTTCTGATCCATAAGAAAAAAATGGATGTCAGATAATCGAAAGAAATGCAAGCGGAATTAAAAGGCTACAGACACAAAGTCACATTGTTACCCATGCATGAACAACAAACCCAATCTATTGCCATATGCATATTGGAAATGAAAGCTGTTCTGACTTATACAAAAACAAATAGATCGCTATATACAAATTAGTATATATATAAAGTTGCTTTTTACATAAGACTTGGCAAGAACTGAACTTAAGTAAATACAGCTCCACACCACCTGTGGAAAATCATTTTGACACCAATGCACAGAGAGTTCTTTGCTCTGTGGATTATTTGCTGAGGTTCAAAGTGGTCTGTATTTTATCATTGGTTTTCATTGTCTTGGCCCTTGTTCCATCCAATTTAGGAGAATGCTTGAAATACTCTCTCTTCTAGTAGCATGCAAACACTCTAGGAATTCGATGCTTTCCTGAATAATCTATGCTTGTTCTGTAAGTACAATCTAAGACACTTTTCCAGAACAGAACAAAAGAGATTAGATTCGTTTTAGTTTAAACTGTCTAAAGAGAGTTCTCAGTTGTGGATTTATTAACGGCTTTAGTACAAATAATGGAAATAGAATCGTGCATTTTTATTAGTCATCCAAGAAGCCTTTTATTTCAGGTTCTTCTTGAAAGCTCAATCACCCTGGCTCTTCTTTTAACAACTTGGAAAATGTCTTGCCTGATTAGGAAGTTAGTCATTTCACATTATGACATCTAAAACAATGAGAAGCTTAAAAACCTCACAAATTACATTTATTAGTAACAGGATACATCACTTTAAAAATGAAAATCTCAAGGATCTGTGGCGCCTTTCTTTGTTCCTGTTAATTTTATTTTTCTTTTTGAGTGGCAGATGTTTTGTAAATATCAGCATTTGAATTCAAACAACAAATGCTGACGATTAGTTCTCTACATAAAAACATTACGATTTTGTATTGGCAGGTTCTGTATTCCGAGCGAGCGTTGTTGACCTTCCTTCTGTTTGATGTTTTCTTTAACAATCCATATTGTTCCAAGGCAAACACGATCTTTGTCATTCAGCTTTAAAACTTAGGACAGTTTTAAACAAACCGCGTTCTGAAAAGGAGTGCTAACGTAGAATTTGGGAAATGTTCTTCCAGTCCTCATTTTCTGGAGACTGTTTATTCCTTCTTGTTTTAGCAGTTGCCTCAGACTTGGTCACAGACATCCCCTGAGGTTTTTCCTTTCCATTTACTTTACCCATTTAAGGTTAACATATTAAGAGTTTTGCTACCGAGAGATTAAAATAAATATGTTTGATGGAGCTTTCTCAAGGCTCCTGGACTGACCACGGCCTTCTTCCCTGACTTCACTGGCATCTTCAATACAGGCCATGTGAAGCCTACCAAGTAGAGTTCCTCTACAAGCTGCCACATTTTTCTGTGTATTCGGGGGAGGGTGAAGCATGTGCCTCTTACTTGTATGCACTGAAAAATCAGAGATAAAATTCATCCTAATAAAGTTTCCCTCGTTCAGTCTTGAAAGTCAGTTGGCCTTTGGGATGCCTGGGTGGCTCAGTTGGTTAAGCTTCTGCCTTTGGCTCATGATTCTAGGATCCTGGGATTGAGTCCCGCATCAGGCTCCTTGCTCAGCGGGGAGCCTGCTTCTCCCTCTCCCTGTCGCTCCCCCTGCTTGTGCTCTCTCTCTCTCTGACAAGTAAATAAAATCTTTAAAAAGAAAAAAAAAAAGGAAAGTCAATTGGCCTGTGAAATTTTACTGTAAAATTCACCATAACATTTAGTAACTCAGTATTAGAGATGGCAGCTTTAGGCAAGAATGTGACACTCAACAGAATCAGGTGACACAAAAATACTACATAACAAGGCTATCATCTGTATTGTTTTCAGCTTATAGCTCTAAAAAATAAATTGGAGTGACTATCATTACTGTGATTTTATCCATTCTCTATCTTCGCTGCTTTAGTATTGATTGAATACCAAGGTATTAGGAATTTAATCTAGTCATTAAAGATAAATCCTTTTCCTTTTGGTTCATAATTATGTCTCCTGTCATTTAAGAGGTTTTTTTTTTTTCCCATGCTATTATATTTTGCCATTTCTCACAGACCCTGGGAGAGAAGATAGGTATTGTTGTACTTAGCGGGTGTTCACATTTTATCATTATAATGTCACAGTAGTGATGAGCAAGACCAGGCTTTCTGTAAGAGGTGAACTTCGATGGCCATATTGAAAGGAAACGATGGATAATGAATAAAGCCAACAACATGAGGACAGGAAGGAAAGGAAGAGAGGGCAAGAACCCTGGCAAAGATAAGAAAGTCAGGGAGCTCATTTGGTGCTTTTTCTAGAGACTGAAGAGAAATATATTTATCAAAAGTCCTTCTTGGCAGATCATGACAAATTTTTTTCATTTCAACCTTATCCCCACTTAATCATAATGTATAAATATTTTAAATTATCAATGCAGGATCTAGTTACAATGTAGCTGTAAAGTGCTGCCTTGTCTTTGCCCCCTGCTCAAAATAAAGCTGTTACCTTTTTGCCCTGTCCACCATGGTGCTTAGCAGCCAGAGATGCATGGTCTCAGACATGTTTACCAAGTAAAACACTGACTTGAGGGGCGCCTGGGTGGCTCAGTCATTAAGCGTCTGCCTTTGGCTCAGGTCATGATCCCAGGGTCCTGGGATCAAGCCCCGCATCGGGCTCCCTGCTCAGCGGGGAGTCTACTTCTCCCTCTCCCACTCCCCCTGCTTGTGTTCCTTCTCTCGCTGTGTCTCTCTCTGTCAAATAAATAAATAAAATCTTTAAAAAATTTTAAATTAAAAAAATATATATATATTTTAAATTATCAGATGTTAGAGTGCTAATGTACATGGAAATGGAAAGTGTGGGACTAGAGAAGTTCATGTTCATCTAACCACGGGTCCTAATCAAGAGCAAAGGCAGAATGGCTGGGGTTAAACATTTCTTTCAGAGCTTTCAATCTTAAAAGAATTGCTTCTTCCTATGACAGCATGTCCTTCCCCTTTGGTCTCAGTGTGTGGATAAGTGAGAAACTCTAAAAATGGGCTAAGACAATATGCCAGGGAAAGAACTAAGTCATCTCACATATCAGAAAATAATACACAATATCTTAAATTTTTTCCTACAGCAAGCAACATTCCACCAACCATTTCTAATGAATTAATCTCAATTGTTATACATCAAACACTTCATTGGGAAAAAACACAGTATCTAATGCTGAAACAGAAATCGGTTTTGTAGTAACTATTTATTTCCTGTGTCTCAAGAAAAAAATAGGTGAATCTCCTCTTCCTTGACTGTTTGTTCAAAATATATGTTCAATACATTGACCTAGTAATATATTGAATACTGTAAGGTCATGATCTCAAATAAAATAAATTAAATGATGTAATAAATTGAATAATATAAGGTAATGACTTCAAAGTACCAGGGTACCTTCCAAAAGAGGACACTTACCAACCAGGTGACCCCTTCAGGGTTAGAAAACAAAAACTGTCAGTATAAATGTAAAAGAAATTTAATTTTTCACAAAATTCCTCTCGATTTTCATCCGTGAATGGTCACCATTAAACAAAAACCTAAGTTTATGTTTATGATCAAGAACCAATAATGACTGAAGTTTAACTTGAATACAATTATAAATTCTGCCCACCTTATTAAACCCTGATTTAAAATAAGACAATGACAATGTGATATTAATGCACAAGTACACCAAAAACAAAACAAAAACACTCTTTCCTGATATTTAGTTCCACACGCAGTGAACAAATTAATGCATCATTTTTTTTCTACAGGAAAACTGAAGACTTTAATAGCAAACCCTCCAAGGTCAAAATGAATACAGGTATGCTGTCTCTGTTAGTTTTAAACTCTTTAGTTTGGTCTTTAAAAATCATCTTGGCCCCAAATCATTAAGTTTAGTACTCTGCTGATCTGAGTGGTCTAAATTCATTACCTGATTTCTCTCTCTCTCTCTCTTTTTTTTTTTTTTGTGCTCCAATCCTATGGCTATCAAATGTAGAATTTTCTGTTTTGCTATCTACTCTTACTCCCTTTTCTATAACCGTATCTTGAAATTAACTCCTATAAGCTCTAGAAAAAGGTAGCATGTCATTTAATGCATACATTTGAAATTTCTCACTTAAAATAGGATAAATTCGTAGGCAAATAGCTCTAGCAGAAAATACTTAAAATTTCCCTTTCTATAAACATGTTATGTTAACAGTGTTAGCAGATAGAGTGGCAAACTTCATAGGAGATCAGCTTAATTAATCTAGACACGATACACATAAAGAGGTAAGCATTATATTTTTAGAATGAGAACAGTATCTCCAACTAGCTTTAACAACATTGAGGTCTCTGAACTCTGTATTACATACAGATTAACTGTACAGTGTTTGTGACACATGTTAGGTACATATGAATTTTTTTCCACAGTAGAAATCTTTGAACTTATATTTTCAGCTTTCCCCCCCGTAATTGTTATATTCTCTACCAAGTAATTCTGTAAAACAACTCTCTCACAGAAATTCTGTAACCTGTGTTCTAAAAATACTCTTTCCTATCCACAGGTGATGTCTGGAAAGTTGTTTTAGGCAGTTACTCCATGGCAAAGTAGAAAGGGTAGTCCCAGATATTTTCTCACATCAAGCTGCTTGCCTTTTTGCTGTCTCTTGTTGTTAGCAAAATGCCCCAAGGGAGGACTAACAATCATTGGTGAGAACCAATATATCTAATCCCTAGATCAAGTGTGGAGACATGGTCACTTGTCTTTGTCCATGATTCTGTGGCTGCCCCTTAGCAGAGACGTCAGAGAACCGTGGGTCAGCTGGCCCCCGAAAATGCAGTTAGAAATGTGGAGAGCAGGGGCGTCTGGGTGGCTCAGTCGGTTAAGCTTCTGCCTTCGACTCACGTCATGATCCCAGGATCCTGGGATCGGGCCCCACATCGGGCTCCTTCCTCAGCGGGGAACCTGCCTCTCCCTCTGCTTGTGCTCTCTCTCTCTGTGTCAAATAAATAAATAAAATCTTTAAAATAAATAAATAAATGTGGAGAGCAACAGGCAAGATGAGGATATTGGACATAGTAAAATATATAAGGAAAGCTTAGAAATCAAGAGAAATGATAACCCTAGAAATGGACCAAGTAAAGGCATTTGGACAGTTGGAAATGTGGCAGGCAGACGCGGGAAATGAAAGCAGAAATACTATTAGGCAAAGGGATTGAAGAAAGCGAAAAGAATAGAGAGAACACAGCTGAACAGGAGAAGTCATGGTGTGAACATCACTCCAGCAGAATGTCCACAGGAGAAAGTTAATATTCACTGATTGTTCTCAGGCATCTTCCCACAGATTTATCTTGAAGCTAACTTCCCAGTATCCTTCATTTTGTGGAGTGCTGATTTGCCTTTATATTATAACGCTGTGAATGACAGAGGGATAATATGTGATTATACTAAATATGCCATATTCATTACAATGCATTCAATAATTAATCTTCCTTGTCATAGAATGCAAGTCCTAAAAGCAAAGTAGGCAAAGAGAAATTTGTACATTCGCTTAGGTCTTTGGGGTACTTGAGCCAAGTTACTGCTCCATCAGCATGAATGTAACTCTCGAAAGTATGCTCTCATTTAAAAGGAGTGAGCTCAGCTCTATATGGAATGCTAATTTGCATAGTTATTTTGCTTATCTGGGTGACTTTATACACATATGTACATATAAAATATAATATTCAAACATATGCATACCAAGTTGATTAGAAGTGACTGGAAACTTTTGTTTAAAATTCCGAAGTAGGGCGCCTGGGTGGCTCAGTTGGTTAAGCGACTGCCTTCGGCTCAGGTCATGATCCCGGAGTCCTGGGATCGAGTCCCGCATCGGGCTCCCGGCTCGGCAGGGAGCCTGCTTCTCCCTCTGACCCTATCCCCTCTCATGCTGTTTCTCTCTCTCTCTCTCTCAAATAAATAAATAAATAAAATCTTAAAAAAAAAAAATAAAAAAATAAAATAAAATTCCGAAGTAATACTATAATGTTGCTATAAAAACAAACCACCTTAAAAAATATATATATATAAACATTGCTGTAGGAAATTGAAGAAAGCACTGTTGCTGTATCTACAAAATGAAGTAGAGTTTCGTTCCTAAATTTCCGTACATAAAATTGGTCTTTATTATCTACCTATCAATCATTAAAAAGATATATTAGTATTTCAATGTCGATGTGTCAGTCACTAAAGCTTTTGAAAAAAATATTATTTTAAGTTAGCTTTTTCATTTTTAGTTGAATACATTATAAAAGAGCCAAAGAAATGGGATTCATTTTTCATACAAATGTATCTAAACAATCTATAGAAATATGCAAAACATGCTATATTTCCACTCTTAGAACCTGTGGACCATTATTTTCTAAGGAAAATCTTAGCTATTAAAGAAAGGAAGGAGGTGAGCGCTGTGAATTGTGTAAGACTTATGAATCACAGACCTATACCTCTGAAACAAATAATACGTTATATGTTAAAAAAGAAGAAGACAGTAGGAAGGGAAAAATGAAGGGGGGGTAGTTAGAGGGGGAGATGAACCATGAGAGACTATGGACTCTGAGAAACAAACTGAGGGTTCTGGAAGGGAGGGGGGTGGGGGGATGGGTTAGCCTGGTGATGGGTATTAGGGAGGGCACGTTCTGCATGGAGCACTAGGTGTTATGCACAAACAATGAATCATGGAACACTACAGCAAAAATTAATGATGTAATGTATGGGGATTAACATAACATAATAAAATAAAATCTAAAAAAAAAAGAAAGGAAGGAGAGAAAGGCATCAAATAATGCATAGTGTGTGATTTACCCATGAGTGTTTCCCAGCAGTTGGAAACAGCTCCTAGGAGGCCTACAGCTGGATGCAAAAGTACGCCACTTTGCAGGCCATGAATGAGTGTGAAGGTGAGAACAGCATCAGGATTCTTTAGGATGATCTTGCATGTGCAAGACAGTATCCTCATTTTGAGACCTTAAAAAAATACCTTCAAGGAACAACAGACAGTTATCAACACATAAGTAAGTAGAAACAGAATAGAATAGATGTTTCTCTTCTAACAATTTCACAATCGTCTCAACTTTTCAAGGGGAGCTCTGTACTAAACTGTTAATAAAGACTGACTCTCCATTCATTTTATGTAGGTCTTAGAACTGCTTAGACTACAGAAATTGTTTAACACAGAGGTTCCTACCCTTTCTTGTTTTACGGTGCCAAGATATCTCAGTTTCAAGCCAAAAGAAATACCTAACAGTTCTATTTTTTAAGTAGTAGGTGTGGACAACTTAATAAGCACTTATGTTCTACCAACTGAGAAGCAATTTGAAAAAAATAATATACTTTAATAAAAAAAAACAATCATTTTATTTTATTCTTTATAACCATAGTTACTTACTAACAGGATATGTGTGCCTGTTGGACACACCAAAACATCTCAGATCATGGAATTTGAGCATACCTCGCCGCTCTCTTCTACTGGTCCAAAATTATTTTCTTTGCCACAGTGATCACCAAAACTCAGCTTTTCAGAGATGCGATATCACATAAAGGAAGACAGCTCAATCTATTACGCTGAAAATGGGAAGTGGCTCAGGCTAGTAGTTCATGCAGGGTCTGATAGGTATCACTGTATTCTCCTCAAGGACATTAAATATCCTCCCAAACCCTTGGGAACCTCCTGATGGGTGCCTCGGCACACAGTGTTGGAACCACGTGTTTAACCGGTGACTCTGAATCTCCTCATTGTGAAATTTTTCTTTCCCATTCCTGCTGGTTTTCAGATGTTCAGAGTTCAGAGAACTAGAAAATAAAATTTCTTAGAAGTCAGTTTCCACTTTCGACACCCTTCACCACACAGTCCTTTTAGACCTTTGATGGCTACTATAGACCACATATTCACTGACATCACCTCGATTTTATCTGAAACACTCCCCCTCTTGTAGCTATTTTTTTTTTTTGCAGTTTGCTAAAATCCTATTCGTGCCTCTCTTAAAGATCTCTTTAGTATTGTATGCTTCTACCATTTGTGTCTTTCTATGTTTGATCTTGATTTATTTGAATTCACATCTGTTACTTCCAATCATTTTTCTGTATTAACTATTGTCTGCATTAGGAAATTGTTATTTTAAACATAGGTTTAAGAAATTATATCTTGATATGAGAATCATTCTACCAATTTTAAGTTCTACTGAGCTTACTGCTTGTGATTTGACCAGGAATTAATTCAAATTGTAGTTCCAAGCACTCTCAAATTCCCTCACTTCCAATAAACGAAGTGGATACTTTAAGAAATAAAGAACAAGGGGAAAAATAAGAATACCATGTGGCAATATATAATGATTATGTTATCATATCGGTGGTTTTTTATTTGTTTTTCTTGTTCTAACTTTCAAGAAGAATTCAATTTCAGTTGTTTTCCTTCCAGGGGAATGAGCAAAACTATTTATTGCACATTCCATATACAAAGGAATGTGGGAATGAAATTGGAATCTGTTCGTAAATAGCACATGAACCTTCTAATTTTAGAAGTCTAAATTCTCATATCACATTAAAATAGCTGATGCCTTTTCACTTGCTTTATCTCACATTGCGATTTGCTTAAAGTAAAAGCGTATAGATCTTCATATACATATTGTTCAATAGCATAAAAACAATGTAATTTTTTAAACACTGGTCATTTCAATACTGTATATATCAATATTGCCTTTGATTCCAAATAAGCCAATTATTTCCATAACAATAATAACTACGCGAAGACAGAGAATTTCTGTAATAATACGTGTTTCTTTATGAACCCTAAACATCAAATATACCATGCCTGTATCAGTTAACAACTTTTACTTCAAGAAGTGAGTCCAGCTACCTTTAGGAATCATAAATAGTTAAAATACAGCAACACCTAAATGATGGATACAAAATAGGTCATACCATAGCTCTCAATATTGAGTCAAGACAGGTTGTCCCTAACCTTAAAAGCTACTCACACTGCTTATAAATTTAATATGAATTGAATTTAAATGGTATAAACAAAGTTGAGTTCTATATTTGTGTTTTCATTAAAGAAAACCCATAAAATCTTAAGTATAAAATCTGTGTTTTTACTAAAGCACTGGCATCTATTTCTAAGACAGACCCCGGGTTCTTTTTGTTCTGTTCTCTTTGTTTTGGCTTGGGGCGGGTGTGAAATTTTCAGATATATTCCATGGTTACTAACCCTGACTGCTCGTCCTCCTCATGGATGTCTGGCACATTCCACTTAGAATGCATGATACTGCATGTGCTTTTCTCCTTTGCTGTGGCTTCTGCTGTGTCATTTTTTTGCTTTCAGATAGCGGTGGGTATGCTCGCAAACGTGCCACCATGTCTGTTACATTAACATCTGTGAAGAGGGTTCAAAGTTCTCCAAACCTATTGGCTGCAGGTATAATATCACCAACTCACAGAATGTCTCAATCGAATGACTTAATCTGACCTTTCTCTCTTTCCAGAGTTATCTTGTTTGGATGATGAAAGTAGCTGTAAATACCTTTCGAATGCCCTACAAGTTCTTAGTTTTCTTGTCTCAAGGATAGCTCCTATCCCTTCTGGCTTTTTTTTGTTCTAAAAATAAAAAGCCAAGGGAAACTGATATCTTATTTAAAAAAACAAAAAAAATTCAAAAAAACTAATTAAAAACAACAGTCACCTGCCAAAAATGTGCTGAGGAACAACTGCAAGTGTTAATTAACTATTTAAGTTTTTTTTCTCATGAACTAAATTAATATAATATTTAGTTACGATAACTAACAGGGGCTTTAGTTGCTCTTTTTTAACCTAAAAACTGTTGGGGGGGTGGGTACACATGGGGGCAGGAAAAGGGATTTGCAGGAAAGTGAATTGTTATTAATTCACTTCTTTGCCAAAGGTCACAAGCAATGTGATAAAATATTAGTTTTGAAAAAGACCTTAAAGCTTCCTTTAATCCAATCAGCAAAGACCCTTCTAATGTAAAGTTTTTAAACATCTTGGTCCAGTTAAGATTAGCACATACCCACAGATTCTATATGTATGTATCTGTAGAAAGTAACTGGGAGTGTGCTATTTTGGCATCCACTGAGGTGCGTCTCTTTATGACCTACGCCTGTGGGTACAGTCTGCACCGAGAGGGGTTACTGCTGTGAAGGATCAAGGTGAACCCTGCAACCCCAGTGGCTGGAGGCCCTGAAATAGGCCCATACCCTCTCATGACTAGTTGGTTGGTTGGCTAGTTGGTTAGTTGGTTCGATTGTGGGTTGGTTAGTGGAGGGTTCCTTGTTTTTTATGTGTAATATTTGTGGGTTTAGGAGAAGTTGGAGAGAGATGGAGAGTGTTTAAATAATTTTAATTCACACTGTGCCTAGCAGTGTCTTTTACACACATAAATTTAGTAGTTAATTAATACTGAAGATGTCCTTGGTTAAAGCCACTTTGATCCTAAACTAGCCAGCCATGTTGAGGAAAAAAAACCCACAATTTTAGGCGTAGAATTCCCACCCTTACCCACCACCACGTCCAGTTCACAAATGGATTTTGATGTACAAGTTTAAATGGATTTTGATGTACAAGTTCCATTATATGGTGCATTTTTAAAAAAACACAAACTGCACTGCAATGTATATAGCATAATATCATTTTGGTTAAGAAAAATCTCTACATACGTATTTGTACATGTTTGTTCGTGTGTGTACGCACATGGAAACATGTTAGACAAACTCAAATGTGGATACCTGAGGGAAATGGTAATGAAGGGAAAAAGAAAATAAACAAACAAACAGATTAAATAAATAGAATTTCTAAGGCCAGCAGGTAATTGGAATGCCGAACCACAAATATCATTGACATTTCAACCAAGTAAAATTCCGTCCCAAGCTATTCAGATGTGGACCATCTGAGTGGCCCGTCTAGGGAACGTGGCACGATTTCAACAATGCCAAATTGTTATGATTTACAAAAGTGACCACAAAAGAAATAACAGTAGATTGAAATAGAGATTGCCATTCTGGAGAGTCAAAACTAGAATACCAATTTCATATCACTCAGCTTAGTGGAAAAATTTTAATGCTTCAGAATCAAAATAACAAAAGATTTAATACTTTAGGAAAATGAAATAATCTTCAGTAGTAAAAGTATGTAATGGCTCTGGACCATTTAAACTTTTATATCACTTGGTCTAAGATTTCTAGAGAATGAGTCCCCTGAACTTTGTTTTTTGTTACATGAAAAATGGATCTCTTTTGTATTAATTAGACACGTAAGATATATTCCCTTTTCAAGGAAGTTTTAATTACATTTTGAAGAAAGAAATCAGCCTCTTTATGCCTCTTTCATTATACAAGAAATGAGGTTCTTGTATGAGGTAGCCTTCACAAGAACTTATTTGACAGTGTCTTTTTGTGAATCAAAGGGGGATTAGTAAATATTTACTACATTAGATTATTAAAATAAAACAGCCTATAAGTAAAAGACCACCTCCACAAAGGATTCTCAGCTTCCCTCCATCCTCCCTCAGGTCACAAAGTCAGTATGAACTGCTAGTCATCAATTATTAGTCCCTTAAATCAGTGTGTCTTTGTCCACCCTTTAGAGGTAAAGTCCAGTGAACAATTCATAGCACACCGTGATGTTTTCAACCCAAGCTAAAACCACAGCAATGACTATGTTGACCATTTCATTTTACCAAAGCACTTGGCAGTCTAAGATAACACTGGTATGCTCTGGTGACTGGGTCCGGCCAACGCCACCCATGTGTTTTATACATACCCTTGGGAAATCTCATCTGTTTATACCTCAAGTTTCCTTTCTTTAAAAAAAAAAAAGAATTCATTTGTCATTTTCCTACCTCTCTGAGAACTTAATCATTTCCCAGACTCAGAAGGATTTGTCATAATTAAATAAGAGTAAATTAAAAAAAGAAATAAAAAATCTTATCACAGTACTTAGAAATACAGTAGGCATGCAATTAGTTGACTTGAATTACTATGTTTAATTAATTCTTGGAAAGCATTTGAGCTTTCTAAAGAAGGGAGCTATAAGAATTAAAATCATCATAATTTTCAAGAAAAGTATAGTTTATAATGTCTAATATAGCATACCAGTTAAGAGGAATTTAAATAAAACCTCAGAGTAAAGATTATGATGTAACAGTTACCACAAACACAGCTACATAAAAACTGTGATGTTGGAATCATAAAATCGGAAAGGACCTTTGAGGGCATCCAGCCCAATCTCCAACCTGAGCCAGGAATGCCTTGCCAACTTCTGTGACAGGTGTCCACCACCTTTTGCCTGGAAGGGGGATGTTCATTGTACCAGTGAAGAGTACTGATAGTTCTTAATTCTCACAGACCCTATTTATATTCACATGCAAAATAGCCAGGGAATGATAAATTTGTCCCATTTACTCATTCTTAAATTTTCAGAGAAGCAATGACCATCAACTAAAGAATGCCAGGAATTAAAGGCTCTGATCCTTAGAATTTTCAGAAGTGAACAAGCTACTGGACAAAACCATTTTTGCCATGACTCTGCCAAATCATTTACATGCTAGACTTTTTTTTTTTTTAACCGATATTCTCTTTACTTGCCATGGTTCCAGGATGCTTTCTGTTACCTGCTCCAAATCACACTTGTCTTCCCTTCCTAAGCGTTCTTCACAGAAATTAAATAAAAGCAGTCTATGGTTAATAGTAGTCATGTGGGATAGTATTTATCTTTCAGTGCCTCTGAAGGATTATAATAAAATAGCAAATCAGGACTGGATGTATTAAATATCTATAACTGGTTTTATGTTAAAGAAACAAACGTTGTACACTTGAGTATCCTTAAGAGACCACCCACTTAACAGTAGATTTTAATCATTAACTTAAGACTCATTAAAATATGGGTTCATCCTGAAGTTTTAATCCATGGCCGTTTTTCTCCCTTCTCCTTGCTCATAATTCTACACACGTGTGTCTACCATGTTAAGCAGGGCTCAGTAGAGTTCATCCTTATTTTTTTTTTAATTTGAGTATAGTTTTAAAAAGCTCACCATCATTAATATCCCATATTTCCTGTAGCAGAGGTACAGTTTCATTTGGAAATCCTTGGGCCCAGTACAGGGGGAGAGAGAAGCCGCTGGTGGATCCCAAAGTGACTGTCCTCTGAGTCTCACACTTAATGTTTATCCCACTGTGGGTTTCATAATCTCCAGTGTGGTCACCAGTAAGAAGAATAAACTATCAGTTAAAGGGAGTTTATTTCAAGTGTCCTTCAAATCTGCTCAGTCAATATACCTTCCTCCTCTACACCATGTCTACGCCACCTCCACCCCCGGCATATACCCACACACCCTTCTTTATGAGCTCAGTTTTATCAAACTAAGAGTGAAATAAAATCCCTATTCTTAAGCAAATAATTATAATATAAATAATAATTAGTCATGCTGCTTCCCTTTTCACTGCCATTCCCTCAAGTCCCAAAACGTGTTCCTTGTCCACAAACAGTATGTGACATGCGGGTGGTCATGACATCTCTCTCCCTGAGTGCCCCAAAGCAGAATTCTAATGATTGCTCTGTACTGCTACCCTGTTTATTTTCTTTATAGAGTCCTCATTATTATTTAAGTGATAGTGAATTTCAATCACCTTTGCTTCCATTAAATCCTAGAAATAGAGTCTAGTAAGCATTCCACATAGAACTCTTGAAAGCTATTTTTACTTGCGGTACCTATTTTATTACTCTGATTTTGAATTCATTAGAGATAAATTCCACACTATATTAGCTATTATCATAAAGGATAAAGATTTGTTAGTGTTCTCTAACTCACCTGAGCTGGAGACATGGTAATGTACTCTGTGCTAATTCACATTTCTTTTTCTTCCTTTGATTTGAAAAGAATATCAAATATTTTATCTAAAAGTCAAACTCTCATTTCTCAACTCATTTTTATCACTCCAAATTCATGTGTTTAGATTTCAAAATATCCCATAAACATTAGAAAGAAAATGAAGAGTCCCTTTTACATGTAACATTCATGTTCTATTAGGCACTGAAATACAGCAGTTTAAGAATGGTCTCAGGGACCCTGTGGGGGGAGTCTAGGATTAGATAGAAGATCAGGCTGGATGACCCCCAAAGTCCTTTCTAAAGTTCAGGCTTTATGATTCTATGTGAAGTTGACCATGTGGTATAAAAGAACCAAGCAATACAAACCAATTGCCTCAAGTGTGCATAAGTTACAGAAGATTCTTGAATGTATAATTTGAATAAAACCGACAGTAAATACGTCATTGAGCCACTTTCCAACTGCATTATAAAAGCAATTTCTTAATACTGAAACTCATTTTCCACAGCTTACTGCAAGACAGTGGAATATATTGTAACATCTCTTTCATATTTGAATACAAAATGACTTTAAAATGGCAATAAGGAGGAAACTCAAAGTCTAGAGTAGAGAATGATTTGAAAATATCACATAATATGGTAGAAACAAGTACACTTTCTTAAAGTATAAAAATTAAGTGCAAACTACAAAAAATCGATCACTATCTAACACAGGAGTTTAGTATGCTTAGTAACACCAGAGCACTAACAGCTAAGTATCCGATGTTGATTTAATGCTTGAAGAAACAGTCACTGCTTACAAACCAGATACCTTTTGATCCTTTAATTTGATATTTTAAGATTCATATATGCAGCTTGAGCAATAAGAGAGAATTACATGGTTGCAATATTATTGAAGGAAAAAAATCAGTGTTTGTTATATGTGTTAATTACATATTATGATTAATGAATGAAAATCTCATTGAAATAAAAATAAGTGCACAAACCTCCCATTTAGTAGATTTGACTAACTTAGAGTTTTAGAAATGAGATCATGTTTGCAAAAAAAAAAAAAAAAAAAAGTGGATGTGGCTTTTTTGCCAAATGATCTTTACTGGATTGTTCATTGCTTGTTTGCTAGTATTAATTTCAACATTTCTTTTTCTTTTAGGGCGTGATTCTCAGTCACCAGACTCAGGTACAGAAAAGCTATTCTGAATAATCATTACATTTGTTGTGAGTTTTTCTTAACATATCCGTAGTCACATTGTTGACCTCGTAGTAAACTTCAATTGCATATACAGTTATGTCTATTAAACTAAATTTAATTTCTAAAAAGAAATCTTCAATTTTAGAAATAAAAATAAATTTTACCAAAAAAATGTTAAAAGTGAATGTAGATATTTTTGTATCCAATTTGTTTTCCCTTAATAAAAGCTTGGAGATCTTACAATGATCGAAATCAAGAGACACTGAATGGAGATGCTACATATTCCTCTCTTGCAGCAAAAGGTTTTAGAAGCGTTCGCCCAAACTTACAAGAAAAAAAATCACCAACTCAGGTAATCCTGCACACTCTTGTCTACTGTGTTATGTTAAAGCATGGTTATCAGACTACCGCTTTAGAGCCTCTTCTCTAGTAACAGGTGCATATTTAGATACATGTTTTATCTTTAATATGTTTTGCTTTTGTATTTGTATTCCTTGCCAACCTTGTATTTACAACATAGAAGACACATTTTAAGTTCAAAACAGGCTTTGTGGGTTTTTATTTTTAATTCAGTTCATAAAGGTAGATCACTTTCTAACATAATGATTACAATTATTTTTTAATTCTTAAAAAGCTGTTAGCTGATGCTTTGGATTTCGAAGTTATGAGGTCAGCAATATGTTATTTATTCAATAAACATGAGTTATGCAACTGCTTATTATATTAACTAAATATAATACTCTGTGTTGGAGATATTAGTCAAATTGTGCCCCAAACGTGAAAAGTGTTATCAAAACAATGTGACTAAATTTACAGTACCCATACCTCAAAGTCTAACAATATGCATATACCTCAAGGTCTAAAAACATGCCAAGAGAACACATGTCATTTTAACATAATTTTCAAGAATATAGATGGAGACAAACTTCATAATGTATTCTCTATAAAAACTCTTTTCTCCCGGAGAGCAACTATTGATAATAAATTAAAATGCATTCTAAATGGAATAAAAATGATCATTTCATCTAGCCAACAAAATGTGTAGAATAATAAGAAGGTATGACATTGCTTTACTTTCATTAAGGGTAATGGTTTCTATAATGACTAACTTTGACTTTCTCTCTGTTTTTCCTTCAACATTATTTCTCTCTTCGGATGTTTTTGGCAATCCAGGCACCCTTTCCACCACCCAGAAAAGAGAGCTTTTGTAGCTCTTTGATAACCAATCCCACAAAGGGTGACATTTTAGACCAATTAGTAACTAACACACACACTCCTTCCTGTACAAAGTACTTTACTAACAAAAAACCTCTTGAGGGAACTATGTATTCTAATGATGACTCCAACCAGACAATTGTGTATTCAGAAGAATCTAACACAACTGTGTCATATACACAAAAAATCACTAACCCGCTACCACCAGCTGCCAGCACTGGTCCCCTACCAAATGCTGATATCAGCACCCCATTTCTACAAGAGGACTATAGTATGCAAGATTCTCAGACTCGAAGAATTTCTACATTGAAACTAATCCATAACCAGGATCTAGAAAGTCATGTCCACTCTAATACTCCACAGTTTTCCCAATCTGTGGAAGTGCCATCATTTCTCAAAAGGCCTTGCTCACCACCTCCTAACCCAGTGCCTGAGATACACACAGCATCTCTTTCCATTCAGATAAACCCCGTTTCAGGACATGATCCTGAAAGCCACAAACAGCTACCTGAGCTTTCTCCAGAGACTACAAAGATACCTCTTCAGCAAGAGAGACAAAAATCTGCAGTTGCTGCGGCCTCTCAGTCCTCAGACTGCCGGGTGGTACATTACACTTTCCAATCTCTTCTTATAGGTGTTCAGTAGAGACCCTAACTCTTTTGGTTTGGCCTTCTTATATAACCTAATGCTTTGTAGTTCCAAGCCGGAAGGGAAAGGAGAAAGAAACCATCTTCCTCATCTTCCTATTTAGAACCCTACTAAATTAATCAATAAATTTCTAGGTATGTTTTAATGTAAAAAATAGTAATATATATCAATGTGTATATACATATATATACACACACACAGATCTTTTATCCAGAAATCATGTTCTAAAATTTTTTCCTTCTAAGTATTTATTAGAAGTCATTGATGAATTGGTTATCACTTAAGACTCTGCAAACCACTTCAGCATTCAAAGTACTTTTAAGTTTCACAGTAATATTTTTATGCCAGACCTCTGAGTACCTAGATTTACTTTATTTACATGTACAAATTCTCTTAAAATAATTAACAGTTATAATTCACTTTGGCAGGAAACATGTATCTTAATTCAACCAGCATTTATTCCTTTGTAGCTCAATATTCATTTTCACTGAACCTTGATCAATTTCTACCTCTTAAAATTTATTGCAGAAAGTATTTCATCAATCCTTAATACCCAGACAGTTAGAAAGTAATTTTTTATTTCCCTATATGTAAAATTCACTCATGGTGTAGTTCTGCTGAACTTTATTCATCATTTAGAAGAGAAATGTGTTCCTCTTCTTGGTTTTTGCAAAATGGCCTAGTTTTAAGAGCATAAGCTTTAAGGATAAACAGATTTCAGTTCAACTCCATCCCTTCCCCCACCTATAAAGCAGAAAGCTTAAGCTTAGATAATTAAAAAGATAAATGGGTGTTTTCATACCTCTACTAAAATATCTCCTTCATCAGCTAATTGTGATATGCAAAATTAATTCACTAGAGAAATTTCTTCGAATTAAGGTAGTATCTTTTGAAAGCCCCTATGAAATATGACAACAATAATTATAATAGCAACTAACAAATACTAAGAGTTTATTATATTCAGGCACTGTTACAACTTATTTATATTTATTAATAACTTCCACAATTCCACGAGGTAGGGAGGAAAATCAAGACACTACAGACAGGGTTCTGCCAGTGTCAGAGAGCAAACTTAGTTGTGTCCCAGGACACCTGCTTCCAGGAAGCAGGGGTAGGAGAAGTCAGAGCAAACACCACCACATTAACAACTCAGGTTACTCATCTAGCATAGTTTGGTTCTTCTAAATGGTTTTATTATGCTTGAAAACTTAAGTTTGGTAACTTCCTTTTTAGAAGTTTTGTCGCTATCCATGCTGACCAGAGATAGTTGATTTCATTACATAATCTCCAGAGAATCAGCATGATCCAAAAATTAAGATTTTTTTTTTCATTCAACAGTTATTTATTGGGCATCTACTATGAGTCAAGTCTGTCCTAGTCACAGAGCTGTATTCGAAACCATTGATAATTAAAATCTTGCCAGGGAGGGGCAAGTATTAATAAAAACTTACATAAGTAGATTACCTACAACAGAAGGAGATTATGAAAATAACTAAGCAATGTTAAGCAGGGATCTGGGGAGCAGAGTTCATGTTACTTAGGATAGTCAAAGAATCCTCACTGAGAAGACAAAATAGCTTTGAAGGGGGAAGCCCATTCCTGCAAGAGAGAGCATCTAGTGTCAAGGCTTTAGAGCTGAAGTATGCTGGGGCTGCTCGAGGACCAGCAAGGAAGCCAGTGGAAGAAGAGGGAGAAAATGAGGTGTGGAGTAAGCAGAGGTGAAGTCAGAGGCCACAGAGGCCAGATGACAGCAAGCCCTGCAAGCCATTGCAGGATTCAACTCTTATTCTCAATAAAAATGGGAGTCATTGGGAGATTCTGAGCTGCCACATTGTTCTTTGACTCATCATCTAACTGAATCACTCTGGCAACTCAGTTGAGAACAAACTATAGTAGGGCAAGAAGGAGAGTAGGCAAGCCAGTCAGGTGGCTCTTGCAACCATTTAAGTGACAAATGATGGTGGCTCGAAGCAGAGTGGAAGCAATGAAGGTGGTGAGAAATCGGATTCTGGATGTATTTTGAAAATGGAGAAAAGAGAACTTCCTAACAGACTGGCTATATATGGGACATGAGAGAAAGAGAAGAGCTGAGATTGACTCCAAGTTGTTGAGTCTTTGCAACTGAGAAGGACGGAATTTGCCATCCTTTGTCTATAGAGACTGGATAACTGAGGGTAGAGCAGGTTTGAAGAAAGATCGGAGGTTCCATTTGGGACATGGTTAGTTTGAAGTGTCTATTAGATATCCACATAGAGAGGTCAAGTATGAAGTCCAATATAGGAGTCTGACATTCAGATGAAGGGTCTAGGATGGAGATATAAGCCATCAGCCTATAGATGGTTTTTGTAGGCAAGAGACAGAATGAGATCACCAAGGCGTGAGTACAAAGAAAACAGGAAGCCTGAGAACTGAACCCAAGAGCATCGCCATAGTAAGAGGAGGAACCAGCAAAGGAGACTAAAAGGAGCGTACGCTAAGGAAGGAGGAAATCCAGGACCATGTGGTATCCTAAAAGCCCAGCTAGGAAAGTGTATGGAGAAGGGACAGTTAACTGCACAAATACTGCTGATAGGACAAGTGTACCATGAGCCCTGCTAACTTACCCTTGACTTAGTAGTGGGGACAGAGACTTTCTCAGATTGGGCTTAAGAGAGACTAGGAGAAGAGCAATTGCAAAGTCAGCCTTTCAAGGTGTGATTATTGTAAGCCCTTTCATCCACTTATTCCACATCCTTGAGTCTCAGTCCTTCATCTGTAAAATGGGAATACTAATGGCATTCATGTCACAGCACTGGAGTGAGGTTTGGGTAAGATACCGTATATAAGGAATTCAGCATAGTGCCTGCTACATAATAATCCCTCAATATGTAGTCATTGTTGTCTTTTCTTTAATAATATCCTTTTTTGGGGCACCTGGATGGCTCAGTTGGTTAAGCGTCCTACTCTTGGTTTTGGCTCAGGTCATGATCTCAGGTTCCTTATACTGAGCCCCGGATCAACTCAGCGCTCAGTGTGGATTCTCCTTGAGATTCTCTCTCCCTCTACCTCTGCCCCCGCTCCCACCCCTGCTCACACTCTCTCTCTCTCTCAAATAAATAAATCTTTAAAAAAATAAAAAATAAATTAGTATCCCTTTTCCAAACTCTGTATCTGATTGGGAAAAGGAAATATATTGTTTTCAACAATACGTTTTTTATGAGTGGATTAAAGTTTATTTCATCTGACCTGCAGTTTGTTCCAAGATGACAGTGTGTTGTCTTTTATAGCACTTTTTCAAAAGGTGGCCTAACACTGTTGTAGTTTTGACTTTTTTTTTTTTTGTAGTAAGAATATTTAACATGAGATCTACCCTTTTAACAAATTTTAAAATGTACAATACGGTATCGTTAACTACAGTCACAATGTTGTAGGGCAGGTCTCCAGGACTTATTCATCTGGCATAACTGAAATTTTATACCTGTTCAACAGCAATCCATCTTCCCACCGCACCCCTGCCCCTGGGAACCAGCATTCTACTCTCTGTTTCTCTGAGTTTGACTATTTTAGATACCTCATGTAATTCAGATCATGCAATAATTGTCCTTCTGTGACTGGCTATTTCACCGAGCATAATGTCCTCAAGGATCATCCATGTGACAAGATTTCTTTCTTAAGACTGAATAACATTCCACTGTTATTTAGAAACCACATTTAGAGCTGAAGTATGCTGGGGCATTTTAACCACATTTTCTTTATCCATTCACATTTTCTTTATCCATTCACCTACCGATCCAAGTTGTTTCCACATCTTGCCTATTCTGATATATGTCATTTTTAAGTCTCATTTTCCATGTAATGGCCTTTCATAATGGTGACCTTTTCATTTTAAACACTTACATTCCACATTCTTGGCAAGACCTCTCATTAAACACTGAGAGCTGTAATCAGCCCAATATAGGCTCTACTATAAACAAAAACTCTCTGCACTGAGAACTGAAAAGGAAACTTCAGCGTCCTACCAGTTTCATTTACTTTTTTGTTGTTGTTGTTTTTATTAAAGTCTGACCATGGGTTTAAGAAGAAAACAGCAACCTACTTTTAGGCATTTTGATTCTCTCTGTATTTGATAACATACTGCTTTATAAACTTTATATGTTTCAGTTTTCTTCTTACAAAGTTATGAATAGCGAGAACACAAAATGAGGTGTGTTCCCCTTCTGTTACTGTGGGAACAGATATCCTGTTGCTAAAAACGTCACATTGTTCTTCAATGTCAGATAAGTGAAGGTTGAAGCCAGAAGCTTTGAAAAGACAGCAAAAGCGACACCCTGAACATTTTCCCTGGCATTTGTGAACGCTGTGCCCTTTGCTTCAGGAAGATAAACTCGACCCTTCTATTATGAAATAACATAATCAATCATTTGCCAAAGCCTTACTTTCACAGCTGCTGCAGCACATATATCGAGGACTCAGAGGAGAATTTGTCTCATTGTCATGTAGAAGAAGAAGAAGAGAAGTCATCTCTTTTGCTCCATGGGATCGAGATGGATAAGTTACAGAAAGCAGAATCATGAACAAATGTCAACAGTGTGGAATGATAGGAAAGGTGTAGAATATAGAGTGAGCTTTCTAGACCAATCCCATCAATACCAGCCCAGATCATTCAGGTATGCCATCAGGTCGGCCAACCAATGTCCCACAACTTCTTCTTCATTGGTCTGCTTTGCTATTAGTTGATCAGGTCTCGGGCAATTGCTTCATCTGACTAATGTATGTCATGTGAATATTTGAGGGATTGAACAGTGGAGCATATTTTGGAGCCTGATATGAATTTAGAAATCACCAAGGATCTCCTCCACAACACCTCCAAACCAATGAATGTGCGTGACTTCTTGAATACACTTAGGCATGGAGAGCTCAGTTACTTTAAGAGGCAGCTCTGCAAAGCTCAAGCCATTGTAGGGTCTAATTATGAGAAAGTATTTATAATATTGAGTCATAATCTGCCCTAACTTCTGCATATTCTTCCCCCAGAGCAAAAGAGGTGAAGTTCTCTCCCTTTTCTACATGACAGTTTCATATTTTTGTTCTCTCTACCCTGCTCTTTGCTTTGTGCAAAGCATTCCTGTGCCTTCCAAGCATTTCAGTTTTTTTTTAAAAAATGACTCATTTATTGAGAGCTATGACAACACACCAGACACTGGACTAAGTACTTACATTTCCACACCTAATTTTTATGAGCTTTAGGAGATGGGTTTTATTAATGTCCACATTTTACACATGAGGAAGCTGAGGCCGAGGGAGGTGACAGGACCTGCCCCATCTGTCCGACTCCAGACCCACAGGTCAACCAGTAGCTTCCATTGCCTCTGTTTTCTGATATAACTTGACTCTTGAACCCCATCTTCTGGCACCGTTCTTAAAATATGACACCTTCCCATGATTCAAAATCATATTCTCCGAGTACCACAGAGGACTTGCAATTATAGATATATTTTGTTTGCTTGCTACTGAGTTCATTTTATTTTTAATTTGGTGGCTTTAAGGAGGAACATGCCTTCTCCATGCCACCATGGCCCCACCATTCCTTCTTATCTAATGCCTGGCTCGATCTGCACATTCTGAGTACATTCCTAGCCCAGGGTAGGAATTTGAGTTGGCTAGGCCTACACACCACCAATACATCTTTCCACTGTTGACACTCATCCTTCCTGCATCTCCTTGTTCCTTAATTCCTCAAGGAACCCAACCTAGAGTTAGTGATCTCTTTCATCAACAGCTTCCCCTTAGCATTCTGGGTTGAATTCATTTGGACCAAGATGTTCAATGCTATTCTGAATAACTGAATGCTCTCTCTTAGAATATTAAGTGTCTTGGGGTTTAAGTGCTGTCCCTTTCTTTTGTAGAAACCAGGCAGCAACAAACTGATGTTTCAAGCTCCTCCCTCCCTAACAGATTAACAACTGGAGAAAGTAAAAAGGAACGTATACCAACAAAAGTTGGTGAGCCTTGGCCTATAGTCAAACACCTTAACCTTACATGTCTTGAAAGATGAAGACACAAAACAACTAAGATGATTTTCTGCAGTCATCTGTCTGCCACCAAATTCCGTAGGAGAAAAAAAACTACTCTTGTTTTAAGTTAATTTTCCCTACTCTAAATAATCCAGATTAGTAACATATTTCCTCTCCTCTTTTCAGGCTCTTGCTCTTACTCATCACATTTTCCTCAGAGAAACACATATAATGTAGTTTTCTCTCCTGCTATATCTGAGAGAGAATTTCATTAACGAGGAGATTTTGTGTAGGTAGCCTATAGAGTTGATTTTTTTAGTTTCGTCTACAGCAGTTGAAGTGTGGTATGACTCACCGAGTGTTATTTCATCTGTTACACACACATATATTAAGACTCAAAATTGTGAACATATCAGGAGATAGTGAGAGAAGTTCAAAAAGTGAAATAGTTCTGCACTCTTTTGGAAGAACCAATGAATGGGTAAAAACCATTCTGACACACGATGCTATAAACCAAATTGATCATATTACCCATGACAATGGTGGTTTTAGAGGATAGGCTTTAGTGTTTGACATGTAACAACTCCAAAAGGATGCATACAGAGAAGCCAATCCACTGAGGGTTACAGTCATTAGATTTTCCTTTTAATTTTGAAGGGAAAAAACGTCTTTGAGCATGTAACTCAAATCCTTTGGCATGATTTATATTGCTTAACAAAATTTCCACTTTACATAAGCAAAACTAAAGAGACTCATGTTATATGGAAAACTCTTTAGTGAGACTGCATTATTATAAGAAATTCCATGGACGCTATCCTCACCCAAGACAGCTTTATACTGAATTGCATTTGGACCTCTAGCAAGATTCTAACATCTTCAATTATAATTGTTATAGTTTCATAATATTATAGTTTTACTTCGTAATAATACAGTTTTACTTCATTATAAAAATTTACTAATAATGTGGATGCCTTCCTACTAGAACATTTTAAGTTCTGGCTAACTTGAAGATCTCTGTCAGTTAATTCTAGAGATTTTAAAACTGTATACAGTACAAGAATATCACTTTTAATAAGTGTGTTTCAGCACAACAACCATCTTATTAAATAAAAATAGGATAAGGAAATCTGTCTTTTTACCCAGGGTTTCTTAACTCCTTAGATAAAGAACGTGCTTTCCAGTATCCACGAACCACGATTTGTCTCCTCCCCCACCCCTAGCATGCAGCCCCCCCACCCCCCATTCATTTGAAGAACAGAAAACCCCCTAGGGATAACCTTATTTGAATCCCCAGGACTAAAGTTTATTTACTTGGGACAGGGAGACAGAGGAGAGGCAGGTGTCTGTTCAGGAAGCCTGCAGAGGGCTTCAGGAGACCTTTGCTCCCAGGGCTGGTGTTTTGGAGATGACAGGTGTCTCTCGTTTGGGCCTCCTGAGCCTTGTCAGTCTCCCACGGGTCCTCGTGCAGACTAGTGGTCAGTAAAATAGGCTCTGTTGCACTCCTGGCAGGGTTGCTGTGATGGAGGAGAAGCCCCAAGGAGCCACATGGGCTGTGACTGACTAGGAAATGGTTCCTTTTTTTTTTTTTTAATGATTTTTAAATACTTTTTTTAGACCGTTCTCTTGGTACTTTTTTTAAGCTTAAGTCAGCATTGTCTTCCAGTGTTAAAGGCATCCCTCACCTCTGCATTGAACTTACGGTGTCCATCAATACAAAGGAATGGAACATCCATCCTGAGCCAGTTCCATTATGTGTAAATTCATACTATTTTAATTTTTTATGCAATCTGATGAGTAGATGAGCTCAGATTTAAAATTCTTAAAGGCACGTTTATTGTAACAAGAATTGTTATGTATTAATACTGCAGTTTTCAATAAAGATGGACTTGTGAAAAAAAAAGTTAAGTTTATGATTAAGTTTATGCAGAATTTTATGTATACATGAATTTGTGTATTTTTCCTAAGAGAAGAATCAATAGTTTTCATGAGATTTTTTTAAGGCAGCTATGACTAAGAGAAAGAGATATATTTGATTTTAAGTATTCAATTAAAAGTCTGAGAAAAAGAATTAATTATGACTTTTTATGAGATCAATAGCCTCTGTGACATCAACTGTTATTAAAATGATGGCTGGCCAAGAACACCAAATAGTACCATTTAAACCTTTACGAGGCAAGATTTCTAAGTACATACAGTTTTCTTTAATTCATTCCCCATCCTTGTATTAATGCCCTAGAATAGTTCTGGCTATTGGTCTTACAACTTGCACTACATCAAACACTCAAAAAAAAAAAAAAAAACCCTCTTTTGATGGGGGTAGGGAGGAGTTGAGAAAAAAATTTTTGCTTCAGAGTTTCCTTTACTCATGATGAGGGTGATGCTTATAATCATAGTTGACTGTGTGGATAGACATCACAATGGTACAAAGGGATAGTTACACAACCTGTAATGGGCCATCCACTCTCTTCCTTTCACGGACAACCCCTCCACCATGTTTAGCCTCTTGAGTTATATAGCCTTGGAGGTATTAAACCTTTTGTTTCTCCAGTTTCTTTCTCCTTTACCTAGACTTAAAACCAACAGCAGCTCTAACCAACTGGGGTACCTTCTAACCATCATCAGGGGCTGATTTTTGTGTCCACTTCATTTTGATACACAGGTAGCTCTATTTGCACTGCTCGGTTATTTTAAAGTTCAATTCTCTTAGTATCTTATAGTGAAATCAAAAAAGAGATTCACTGAGTGGAAAGGAAACAAAATTCCCTTTCCACTTAATCACTTTTGGTTCATCATTCTTTATATCTGTAAGTCAGAAAAAAGATGAGACAACCTGTTTTATATTCAGGGGACAATTTCCAGGGTGGGGGAGTCAGTAAGGATAAATCTGCTATAAGATTTTTCTACTGAAAGGAAACGAATTCTCCAACCAATAGACAACCTGGTATTATTTTGCCGTCACAGGTACCAAACACAAAACTTCTGAGGGAAAAGTTCCATTATGCCAACACTCTCAAAGCTCCCACTCAACATTACAATGCAGTGCCGTGTGAAAACTGGTCTTATTTCCAAAAACACTCACCGGATTCATTTTCTTCATATTTCCATGCTTGTTCTGTACTGTGTGCTGACACCTAATCCTTTGAATGTATTCCTTAAAGGTCTTGCAAATAGAGCTGATGATAAAGCTGAATAAAGCCTTCTCTGACACATTGCAAAAAGAGATGTTTTTATTAACTGGATAATGTATATCTCTTTGACTCTTCCCTCAAACTCAGCCTGGAAACCAGAACTTAGCTGCCAGTGTGCTGGAGGTAAATGCTTCACAGACACACAAACCACACCAGAAGCTTCTCCTTCATGCCTTCCTTCTGTGGTGCTTTTTAACTCAACCACTTTACCCAACAGTGGTTCCAGCCAAGGTCACTGACGCCGCCACCACCTGCTGATTTGGGGCCTTCACACCTGCACAAACAAACCCCCCCACCGCTGACCCTCTCACACTGCTTTTTATAAACCCCTTCTCCTTGCTCCTGACCTCCTGACCCACAGTCATACCTCAGGCTCTCTCAGGGAGTCTTCCCCTGCCACCCCAGATGAGCTCAGGTGGCTGACTCGTGACACCCCTGACCATTCTGGGACCTTCCCCAACTGTGGGTCAGAGGTCTGCCATGACAGATGGCACCCCCATAACCACCACTGCTGTCATGCATCAAATTATTCTTCCTTCTTTCACCTCCATCACTTTTTAAACAGATCTCCATGGGACAAACACAAGGACTGATTGATTTCTTGTCTGCCATCTCATTTTGCTGCCAAGCATTTTTATTCACATAAGTGTAAATTATATCTAAACCAACTCCATACAGTCTGTCCTTCCAGAAAATCCTTTACAGTCATCCTCATAAACCTACTCTGAGATGAAAAAATCAACTATATTCTCCTTACTCATTTTAGAGTCATTTATATTTATACTGTGTTGCTCTAGTTAATGAGTTGTATAGTAATTTGCCTTGATAATATTTTTAATCTTTAAAAAAAAGAAATTGTCTCAGAAATTTAGATAAGTATATATATAAAATATTATTATGATTAGATTATAGGGAAAGTCTAAAATTTTTCACAAATTTTAACCCAGTATTAAATCCCGGTAGATAACAGTTTACCTCTGAGATTCATACGAATGTGTTCTGTGTGAATAGCTCATGTATCCTTGTTTCTCACATACACAATTGCTGCCCGCATGATGCTTATTCTTGCTTCTCTCTCATTAACAGCTACATCTTTTGAACCTAGCTGTCTTACAGGGATGAATGATGTAGATACTCTTAGTCTACAATGCAGAAATTTAGACCTCTGATTTTTTGGAATTATTTTTCCTGAGCCATTCTGGCATAGAAATTTGTGAATTCGTTTATGGTTTTATATATCAATAATGTATTTTCCACTTAGAGCAATATAGAAATACTTCCTATACATAGGACATCCTTTAAATATGTCTTTATGACAAGCTGTCCCTAATAAATGATTCACAAATGACTAAAATGCTTTGAAATTTTAAAGTACAGATTTTCAGTCACATGTAATGTATAGATAATGGCTTCATTTTGAAAGTTACATAACTCTAGGCAAAAAAAAAAAAGGAATTTTTTTCTAAAATTGATTTCATAATGCAGTTTGAAATAAGCACTGTTATAAACAAAATTTTAGTTATGGTACATAGATTTTATGTTGTGTCAAGGTCATAAACCTGAAAATTTCATGCAGGGAGAAATATTATAAGCCATATGTTTTTCAAGTTGCAATTATAGAAGACAAAAGATACTAAAAACTTTTTCGTATCTTTCTTAAATACTTAACAATACTTTACATGGGATTTCATATTCATTCAAAGCCTGGATATAAAACTTTGCTGTGAAATGTTCCAGTTAGTGACTGGGCTACAGAAAAAAAACTCACTTGGCAAGGGACACCCCACCCCCTATCACCACAGCCAGGAGCTCAGCAGGCCTGGGCCTCTCCTCATGTTCTCCTGTGTTTTCAATAGTTCTTCATTTTTAAAACTTTAAAGAATGGTAGGGCCTTTAGCGAAAGGTACAGAACAGTGATGATATATCAATTTATGCACCAACCGATTCAATTTGCTGTTTTCAAGACTCTTCAGGAGACTGAGAGGCATACGTATAGTCCTGTGGGCAGAACAAGAGCTAACTGTAACTGAACTTAGTTTCAAGTTACAATTGAAATTGCGCCTAGGTTCTCCAAGAGATGATTTTCCTAATAATTATTTCACTCTAACAATAAATTATTTTCTTAAAATTCTAAGGGTATTATTTCATTAGTAAACCCTTAGTTGGTTTAACAGGATGAAAGCCTAAGTCTATCTGCAGGATTTATTTTTTTACCCATAATCAATGTTACTGAAACCATCAAAATAGGATTCAAGGCAATTTTCCTAAGTTCAGTAACCAAGTAACATGATGGTTTTTAACAAGAATTCTCCTGCTTTTAAACACTCACTGTAACACCTTATAACAATAGGATTGGAATTATATTTACACAGAACAACCAAACTGATTTGGGCAAGGTGGGAAAAATATTCTCAAATAATCCGTCAAAGTTACAGACAGGCTCTGAAGCATTTGGGGTAGGCCAGCACCTCACACCGTTTGAATGTCCAGTGCTCTTCGGGGAGCAGACCTATAGGATATGGTGGCTTCTGTCAGGAGAGTGGTTTCTGGAACAGCTTAGAGAAGTACGTCATCAGCAAGCACCATCATTATAATGGAATGTTGATTGACTGTAGGACAGATGTGATATGGCTACAAGACAGTGAAATTAGATTAACTCTTGGTCATTTCAAAACACCTGCTTTAAAGTGAAAAATCATGGAAATATGCAATTAATTGACTACCTACATTTCAGGCCTGTATTTTAGAAGTTTAATCTGTTTTAAAATAAGGAGGAAAAGTTCACAAATGATGGTTCTTTTTCTATGTGCATATGTGTGTTTGTGTGTATTCAGCTGTAAGGTATTTTAACTAAATGCTTTCACTAATGTTTTGTCTCATTCCCATGCATTATGTAATCTCTACCACGCTGGGTGCTGTGTTGTGGATAGAGGGGCATCCTTAACAGTGGTGAGCTCAACCTCTTATGAACTCAGTTGATCCATTTCAATTACAATATATATCTATTGAATATCTGCTATGTTATTAGCCCAGGTTGAATGCATAGAAGCAGATATATGACTCTCCAACAAGTATCTTGAGATATCACTGGGGATATAGAATACTCAGATATAAAGCAATCAAAACAATAAATTATTAAGAAACCAAAAAGAGACCCATAAAGCGCTAAATGAGATTGGAATAGGGAGAAGCCAGTGGTTTATCAGAAAAGCTTGATTCTTCTAGAATAGACTGCTTCATGATATATAAATCCAAACAGTTGTGTTCCTTATGTTATCACCTCGCCTAGAAACATCCATTCACTAGAAGATAGCCCTAAATCTGAGAACCAATGCCCTTCTTCCTATCCAAGAAGATTCCTTTCAAATCCCTCACGCAGAGCAGTGTGACAATTTTCTGACCACTCGTCATGACTATAAAAGCAAATTCACCCTCCACGTTTATTTTATGCTGACTCCCACGGATGCTTTTGGCATCTCTCTTGGCAGAGTGCCATGTCAGCTGCTTCTATTCTTCCTAATTACCTCCTGTGCCCTCTGACATGTAAGACAGTGATTTCAGAAATGAAGGAAGACAGAGAGGACATCGAAAAAATGTACCCTCTCCCTCTAGACATCAGTTTTCAAAGTAAATAAACATTTGACAGCTGATGACTGTCATGTGAGTGAAGTCTCTTATTGTCATGTAAAGGAATGATGTTTACAGAGGACTATGTGCTGTAACAGGATGTCTTTGCTCTTTTCTCAGAGCCAGATAACAGTGAATGGAAACTCTGGAGGTGCTGTGAGTCCAATGAGTTACTATCAAAGGCCGTTTTCCCCTTCAGCTTACTCTCTCCCAGGCTCGCTCAATTCAAGCATTATCATGCAGCATGGCCGCTCACTTGGTGAGTCATTTGATAGTCGTGATTTCCATGACAATTTCAATATAGCAAGTACAAACCACATGGGAAGAGACCCAGAGTAATTTTTCAAAAAGGCAGGAAGAAACATTCAATACTCCACTATTTAATGACCCTATCCTAGGGGAGGAACTAAGAGCTGAGGATTCAACATGGGAGAAAATAGGCATCCAGCAAACCCAAAACGATGATGGCTGCATCTACCTCTGAGGCTATTAAGTGTTTGGGGGAGAAAGAAAAAAGTGGCCAGTTGGGTAGGAGAGTTCACATGACCAGAACATTCACGTAGCACATTTCCACGGATGGCAAATACCTCCATGTTCAACACAGCCTTTTTGTGGAAAAGCTTTCATTGTAGAAAATGGTCTTGGTATATGTAAAGAATTGTTAACAGTTAAAACAGTCGGGATGCCTGGGTGGCTCAGTTGTTAAACGTCTGCCTTTGGCTCAGGTCATGATCCCAGGGTCCTGGGATTGAGTCCCACATTGGGCACCCTGCTCCGTGGGAAGTCTGCTTCTCCCTGTCCCACTCCCCCTGCTCATGTTCCCTCTCTCACTGTCTCTCTCTCTCTGTCAAATAAGTAAATAAAATCTTTAAAAAAAAAAAAAAAAACCACTTAAAACAGTCTAACAAGGGGACAGGCTGCCTCACCAAACAGTAAACAGTAAACCACTGCCTCAGAAAGTGGGAAACTACTCTTCAAACTGAGACCAGAAGACCATCATCAGTCAGGGATAGCAGTTCCTTTAAAGAATGATCCCTGATTTTTATAGAGAGTTCTTAATCCTTTGAAAATTTAAGAATTTGATGAAAGGGATTTCTCCTCCAGAAAAAAAAAATGAATATTTGAACATTCATAAAAAATTGTAAGCATATAATTTCATAGGGCTTGTGACCTCTTTGAAACCTCCTGGATGAGAACTTGTACCATATAAGGACAAACATTTTTATGTGGCAAAATATAATAGGACTGTTTAGAAAATAATGTATTTCTTAGTTTTTAAAAATGTTTAAAAAAAAAAAAACACCGCAAACACTAAATCAAACCAAATCAAACCATCATCCGAATTCAAGCTGAGAAAGTTTCCATGATGTTGAGCGACTGGAAGGCTTCCAGACAGCAGGGAGGAAGGTGGTGGAAAGTGAGCCAGCTACACTCCTCTCAGAAAATCAGGAGAGGACTGATGCTCTGGCCACCACCAACAAGCAACAGAAAGAACGTAGAACACAGGACTTTCACTCCCATTTCCTCATTAACAGCAAGCAGCATCGTCCCCAACAGTTTGTTGAAAGACGTGATGCCATCAGCTTACCCAGGAACATTCAGCGTGTACATTGCAGATCTCAGCTTCTGTAGTCAACCGAACCTCTCTAACACTTACAAGAAGCCCTGAGACTCATTAAAGAAAAGTCTAAATACACTTGTGCCTTCTCTGATGCTGCTCCTGGGGATCATCTGGGACTCTTACAATGATGTCCTTTTAGAGCATAAGAAAGTAGAATGCCTTTGTGCCAAGATGTTGCTCTGTTTTAAACAATCAGTCCATAGTGCAGGATTATGACGGGAGTCCATTATACCTAGATTTTTTTTTACAGAGCTATGCATTATCACACATCTATAGTAAAACTACAAGTTATTCTAGGTCGTAATGTTTTCCCAAATAATTATTATCGGAGTCTGACTCTCTGTGCTCATTACCTGTCTTAATAAACACAACTTTGTTCCTTCCACCCCAAGAAACAAAATATATAAATACTTGAATGCAGACAGGCTTTCATATTAGAACATATCAATGGGTAGATTCACATACAAACCGTACTACATGGAAAGAAATTCCCTCTATAAACACAGTCGAACAGATTCCAATCGGCCAAGTGCTGAGATAGGTCCTGAGGAGAATATACAAATCTATCCTGCCTTAAAGAAACTTTATATTGCATTGAAGCCAAAAGACTACAAAAATGAGAGTAAGTAGACCTATAAAAGACAAATGAAATAAAAGGCTAAACTTGTATTATGTAAGCTATAAATTCACTGAATCTTGTGAACCGTATGTGAAGACAGAGTTAATACTGTTTGCTTGAGCTGGGATTTTGCACATATGAGGTACTCAAAAAATATTTGATGTTTAGTAAAAATACCACCATCATAGTTCCCAACTCAATTCCTTTTGGGGACTAAGTGGGAAATCAGAGTCAAATACCACATTGTGTCTTCATCTGGAGTTGCATGGAAAAGATACTGCTTTTACATACAATGACAGATGAGGCCATTCTTCATCAGAAATGGATCGAAAATGCTTTTCTGTTGCAAACTCAATTGAACATAACCATAATAATAATGATAGCAGTTATAAATGTTATTATAGATTTTAGCTTATAGGGATCCTCACTGTACTTATCCCTATAATGATGAGTTAAATCTTTTTAAAATCTTACTTATGAAGTTTTATATAAATTTGTTACAAAAACACAGTCATATCTTTTGAGAAAGAGAAAGAGAGAGAGAGAGAGATAATCCATTAATGCTGAAACATTAGAACTTTTCCATAGCCACATAAAAAGAGACCTTTTTGAGTACCGGATCAGACAACCTATGTCAAGAATCATTCTTGCTCACCAAAATTTTGAAATTTATTGTAAAAAAGCAGGAAGTCATATTATCAATTGTACAAAATGAGTGGTAATAATGTTGATCTTCATAGATATCTGTGAACTAAGAGTAAATGGAATATATAGTACATAAAGTCCTCTCTGTTTCTTAGGAAAGTATACTAAAAGTTAATAAACATGGCATGAAGATAGGAACATGAGAAATCGCATCTAATGTATATGCCTAGGGCAATTTTTATACTCAAGGGGCAAGAAATAGGTTTTGGTATTTTAAGGTTAAGGCAAAGATATTATGGCCATCATGACTACTTAAATAAACATCAATACCAATAATTTAAAATCATTTATTTAATCCGGAAGCTTTCACATCTAAATATATGTTCAGAGGTGAAGATTTCTTAATGTGATTTTTGTTTTTATTTTTATAAAATTGCTGCTGTATACTTGACAGTCATATCTTTTATTCTCAGAGGACATTTCAGCATTTTTAATAAATAGTAGTCAGAGTTTCACAAAAATAATATTAACGTCTCAGTTTCTGCCTCTTCATCTATAAAACGGAGCTAACACACTAGAAGGATAAGACAAGGTAATACATGTACTTTCTTAACACAGTGGCTGTTACATGGTCACACCGTCTTTCAGCAAATGCTATTCTTTCCTTCACCCTTCTTCAGAAAAGCACCTTGTTGTTATTGTTGTGTTGGGTACCTACCTGCATAATAACAATAGACGGCTCAAATGTAAGGTAAACGGGTTAAAAGAGATAGTGATGGCAATGGATTCTATGTTAGAGTTGGCATCAATATACAAGAGGCACCTTCGATTCATGATTCCTTGTGCATCTGATACATTGTATCTCCCCACACGGTCTCCGCAGATTCCGCAGAGACATATCCCCAGCACGCGCAGTCTCTGGACAGCACCATGGGCAGCTCCATACCACTGTACAGATCCTCAGAGGAAGAGAAGAGAGTGACGGTCATCAAAGCCCCGCACTACCCGGGGATCGGGCCCGTGGATGAATCCGGAATCCCCACAGCAATTAGAACGGTAAGAAATGCCAGGGTGTGCGTTGTTGCAGGGCTGGGCACAGACTCTACAAAGAATGGATTGTCGATGGCTTTGTGCATTCCGATGCTCTTATATAATGAGGATGGCCCTCTGTGCCATCTCAGTTCTCAGGAAATATTATGCTGTGTGTGGCAGAGAAAGAGAAAAAGAACTTGTCAATCGAAGCTGATCACACAATCTGTTTTTGCATTTTTAATTGAAAATCATGAAAACTGTGATCATGGGAAACCAAAAAAAAAAAAAAAAAGGTTTTTTGTTTTACCTTTTTCCAAGGAGTGTTAGGGCAACAGAGAGAAAAGAGAAGGAAGGAGGAAATGTGAATTATTTGGCTGCATTAAATTCCCACATGCATTGCAAATAAACGAGCGATTTGTTTCTTGAAACGGCTGTGTGTTCACATCAGGAGACTGGGAGCTGTGAATTGGGCATTGGGAGGTGAGATGATTAGAGTGAAGGGAGTTAATGTCATGGAAAGGAAAAACTGAAGAAAAATACACATTTTAGTGTCCCTCTTCAGCTGTGCCCGCTGCAAGCCCTCAGGAATGATAAATGAAAGTGTTTGGATTTTTTTTTTTTTTTTAAGTCTTTAAACTCTGCCAAAGCATTGCTCAGTGTGTCAGGGCAGCCCCTTCTGGCAAAGCTCAGCAGAGGCAGCTATTGAGAGAGCCTGGGCAGGCAGCAGCTCGCTGACCAGTCTCCTTGCAGAGAAGGTTGGGGCTAGCCGGCAGAAGGAAGACTCTGGGAGCCAGGATGAGAGCAGCCGCGCCTCTGCAGGTGAATTGGGGGGCTGTGCAAGAAGGGGGCGCAGGCAGAACACAAGTGCCTGCAACACCCACATACCTGGGGGTTGGAGGGGGGAGGTGTTGCCAAGAGCTGCTTCCCTGGAATGCAAACCCTGGGGGGCCAAAGACAATAGCAGATAGAGGAAAAGAATGGGAAAGGGATCAGGAAAAAAAAGCAGTGGTAAGATTGCATCTCTCATGTGGGGATGAAGCGCTCTGAGAGAAGAGTTAAAAATTGATTATTCCAAGCATCTGTATTAGAACCGAAAGCCAGAAAGTCAATCGGTACAGCAGTTGCTGGGGTTGTAGACTCGCTAGATTCTGGGAACACTGAATGTGGCTAATTACAAAGTCCCACAGATCTATGTTGGAATTGATGATTGTCATATTTAAGTAACAGAAAAAGTTCAGAGATTGTGACTGACAGTCCTATGACAACTACATGTTTCTGGTGATGGTGTCTTGTCATTTGTTTGCCTTTTAAGATTTCAGACTCAGAATGGTTAAATTTGAAATCTTTTTTCCAAATAATGTAGGGATGCAGTGTCAGACAGGAATGGTGTCCCTGGTTTTGTTTCCTTGACCCTCAAGTCACAGAAGATGCACACATTAAGAGATCCCTGGTTCTATGTTGTTATAGGTTTCTGTCTGAAAAGATTGTATCTGAGATCTCTGAGTGTGTCTTTAACATAGATAAATGATATATAAGAAACAACACAAAAAGCTGGACCATTTTTTTTTATCCATAAGTCATAATTTTCTTACATAGCAAGGACTTGTTAGTTTTCAAAAGGAAAAAAGAAACAGGCGTCATAGATGGTTAGTGAAAATCAAGGAGTATTAAAATTCTATATTGTCTTTCTACTTGCAAATCAAAAGCATGTTTAGATATGCATAAGCAAACACATGTACTAAACATTCAATGCTAGTTTTCCTTCCATAAAATAGAAAAGAAAATATAAGCAGCCCAGAAGTTCCTTATAAGGAACCATAATTTTTATGTACAGCTGTGCTCTTATTTAGACTTTTAAAACTTTACAAAGAAGGTGCAGGTCTGTGAAGACTCTTATTCATGGTCCCTATTTTTTAGCCTTGCTGAGCACATCCCCAAGTATAGCTGTGTTTATAAATGTTGAGTCAGGCCATCTCTGAGCCACAGCAGGCCAAGAATCTCCAAGGTTGTTTTTCTTTCTCATCCGTGTAGAAAGTAATGATTATCAGACTCAAATTGCTTCACATGGAATTCTGCTCAGTGTAGCCACCAAAAGCAGTCCTGTCTCAGTGTATCATGTTATGGTCTCATTTTAGACAACCAGCCTATACCAAGGAAACAAAATTTTGTAAAGTAAACTAGAAACTCTAGAAAGCCAAAAGTCAACAAATGTACCTTTGAGTTATTTGAACGAAGGCTCCCCCGTCTGCTCTCTCTCGTGTGACCTGGGAGTCTGTGTTAGCCTTTTACTGCCATTCTTAACGGCAACAAAAATCGCTAGGGTTCAGGTCCCAGGAGGTTGTCTAATTAAAGCCAGCTAGTTACGTGAAATACAAGAATCTTTTCTTCTAGTTCAAATATAACACTGTTTGAGCCTTTTCAAAGCTAGAGAGGGGCAAAAATAGAATAGAATCCCTGTACACTCTTGTGTAGAAAATATGTGTCCTTTCCCTTTTTGGAAGTCTCTGCATGATACATCAATGTAGAGTTCTGATGCTTTGTAAACTGTAGCAATGTAAAATGCAGGTGTATTCTGTCAAGATTATAGGAAACAACTGAATAGTGAATTGCTAGTACTTAACTGTGCATACAAAATAACCTTGAAGGACACATACGAAAGTAAACGTCCGTAAATTTGAGTAGACTTCTATTTACTTCATCTCAGTATTAGCCATAAACACTGGGGTTATGCTAATTTATAAATTTAGCCATTTATAAAAGAAACTTTAAATGTTTAGAGTGCTTCTTTTAGAAAGGGACAGAGAGTTTTAGTATTGCCTTATACCAGTTTCATATTCCTCTTTGCCAACCAGTTGGGCATTTTCTGGCATCTCTGCACTCACCATATAAAGCTAGCAGATGGCAGAACTGAGCTCCTGCCTGATCCGTGCCCTCCAGCAAGTGAAGAAAAAAAATCCTGTCAAGATACATTGCCATATACAGTGATATAACTTACTTACTCGATTTCCTTGTTGCTATTGGTTGTGTCCAGGATGGCTGGGAAACATGTGTGCGTTAAGTTATGTCTTATTTTCTGTTGCTGAATACCTGAAGGAAATAAAGCTTAACCAAATAGAAATTGATCTTTTATGAACATGTCCCTGAAAGATACATGTTCGCTACTATGTTTAAACCAGCAAGGAATAAAACTAGATGCCCGCTTCATCACTGCCCCCCTCCCACCAGCTCCCGCCATTTGAATATAAGGTCAATCAACAATCTCCTCAGCTTTTCCATTGTAGAAAGAGCGTCGAATGAATGAAGAGGTGATTCATAACAAAGTCAAGTAGCTCTTAATGCTAATCTATATTTATAGCGATTATCAGAACCATATATTCTTAGAGACAAAAATAAATTTAGATTTGGCACAAACCCCTCAATTTCCAGATGAAAATGCAATTATCACATTTCTGAGGGAAAAAAGTAGGATATAAGATCCATACCAAAGCTCAGTCTAAAAAAGTACAAGAATATTTTTATGGCAGTCCTAACAGAATATTTTCTATCAAGAAAACTGTCTCGGAAAATCCAGTTTATTTATGACTGTACACAGAATGATTGAGTTTCTTGCTGGAGTATTTCTGGAAATGTTGAGATAAAGATCTTGCCAAGCAAAATCTTTATTATTATACAGGTATAGGTCTACTTTCACAGGTATAATCAGGTAGCGTTCCATCCAATAACCTGGATTCACTCACTATTTTATCCTTAAATATGTAATGTTCCTTGAGCATAGCTTATATTCTGGGCATTGTTCTAGGTCTTATTGTATATGAGGCTTCATTCCATTTCCATAACAACCCTCTGATGTAGATATAATCTCATCTTAGAAAGGACAAACCTGAGGCCTAAAAGCTTACCTAACTGGCCCAAATTCATATTGCTAGGAAGTAGGAAACAATAATTAAAGGAAGCAAGATTTGAATCTAGGTTGAGCTGACACTAATTTCTTCTTTCCACTACAGTCCACTGTTTCTATCATGCCCAAACCCCGGGTGTGTCAGGAGCTTCTACTCCCAAGGAATTTACAATTTAGCCAAGCAAATGTTGCCTGTATTTTATTATCATGTTTAAACAATTTCAAAACAATATCTACACCTTTTTTAGATTTGCTGCAGGACTATGTCATATTTTTCTCTAAGTTGAAGCTGATCCGAATACAGTTTGAAAGTCAAAATTATCCCCTAGTAATTCTAAAAATAATGTTTTGAACAGAACACTCACTAAAATGTTTTTAAGGATAATGATAATTATCACCAAAAGGAGTTAAGCAAACCATGACAACACCACAACTTTTATTCCATGCATTTGATATAAATACGTTTGTGCAAATATCAACTATTCAGTGCTGGGCACAGTATGATTTGCGAAAATTAAAACCATACCATATAATGTGCCAGTTCAGCCTCAACTCAAACAAGGGGTGACATATTTACAAACTGCAGACATAACTGGAGAAGTTACTGTCATCATGAACTAGATTTTGTCTTTAATCCCAGAACAGAAATCTGCTATGAGAAAAGATACAATATAGAAGGAAGAACGTTGAGGAACACTGTTGATTTGGAACCAGTTTTTTTAACTCCTGGACATTCTCTTTTATAGACGGTTGACAGACCAAAGGACTGGTACAAGACCATGTTCAAGCAAATTCACATGGTGCACAAGCCGGGTATGTATGTTACTCTGTTTTCTGATCAGATCCTCCTGGCAGAAGGATGTATATGTAGACTCCTGTATAGTTCTGGTTCACACAAACTGTTAAGGGCCTAGCAACACCACAGCCCTCCCTCTTTCTCTTCTGCTCGCCTTCTATCACCCTCCAATCACAGACACTTGTGCTCCAGCCTCACTCCTGAGCTGCCAAGAAGCCTCTTATTAGCTGACCCTTGGAGGGCTGCCAGGTCCTCTGCTCCCTCCCTCCTTCCCTGTCCACAGTCTGGAGCGCTGTGGCGTGGTGTGTGCTTAGACAGACTCATTGTTCCTCTGTCCACACATGTCAGCTGCTTGTCGAGAGAGTGAGCAGAGGTAGGTCTCACAAGGTTGACAAGAGATCTTTAAAGCACTTCCCTGAGGAAATGCATGATTCTGAAGAGAAGGTTGCCTGAAGAAGTGAGGAAAAGGCATTGACCTTGTATGCTGGGGAGAGGGCCACCGAGCAAATAGGTTACAGACAAGCGAAGACAAACTGCAGAAGCCCAGCAACAAAACAATATTAGAAAAGTTTTAAAAGTGGTATTATGAACTAGGCAAAATACATTGGTTTTCTTTTTTTTTTTTAAGATTTATTTATTTATTTATTTGAGAGAGAGAAAGGGAGAGAGCCAGCCAGAGAGAGCAGGAGTGGGGTGAAGGGGCAGAGGGAGAAGCAGACTCCCTGCTGAGCAAGGAGCCCAACCAGGGCTCGATCCCAGGACCCGGGGATCATGACCTGAGCTGAAGGCAGTCGCTTAACCAACTGAGCCACCCAGGCACCCAATACATTGGTTTTCTACCAAATTTGTTTGTTTGTTTCTCTGAAATTCTACTATCTTGTTATGATATGGTGACCAAATCTGTATTACCATAATATTTATGTTTCGTTTTCTAGATGATGACACAGACATGTATAATACTCCTTATACATATAACGCAGGTAGGACGGGTTTCCTTGCTCGCGATGAATACGTATGCTCGGCAATGCTTGGAAGCACTTCACACTCACTTTTTTACCCCTGTTTGAGCCGCATGTTTTCAGTTTATACAATTAAGAGGATGCTCTTTCCCTTTTCTCAAAGCATGCATGACCAAAGGATCGATCTTTTCTCATGGAAATGAGAACTAATACTGTTTTCTCTCATTCATTCTCACTGTCATTTTATTCTGGGCTTCAGGAATGTTTAACCCAAGTCTGAAGGACAGTCTGAAAGAACACACTGTAACTAGGGTACAAAGTCAGATAAAGATCTCCTTTTATCAGCAGCGAGAGTGATCACAGTTGCGTAAGATCTTTCAGATACACTTCACAAAAAACAAGTCCAGCAAAGTATTCTGTGACTTTGTCCATGCTTGTGCTCCCAAAATGCAACCATTCATTGAAGGATTTTTTAAAAATCCCACTCTGCTGGGCCGCTTTCCTGACTCAAGGGTTGCCAACAGTCCTCATGGCACGACCACAATTCTGGGCGTTTCTCCTTGCATTTGAGTGTGTGGGTATCGTGTGACGTGCTTGCAGGCTGAAGTACCCCTACAAAATGTTTCCCTTTCTCCTAAATGTCACATTAGGGGATCCTATAGAGGGCTTCCTGTCCCCGCTCAGCCCCAGGCTGGAGACTGTTGTACAGTCTGGTTTTCCTTTCTTTAGAGCGGGCTCGGAGGCTCAGGCTGCTCACCTCCCCAGCAGCTGCAACCTCACCTCCTGTAGGGGTCCCCTTGCTACCTGCCCTAGAACTGCACAAGATTCTCCCCTCCTTGATGCCTGAAGGCTGGCACTCGGGCCCCTTACCTGTTAGGGATTCTGCTAACTAGTCTCCAAAGACAAATGGAGAAGAAAGACCGGGCAGAACAAGGTTAGCCAAGCAGCAAGACCTCTGAGGTGTCGGTCCTCCCTCTTCCCGGTGATACCGGGAAGCCCAGGAAAATGTCTCCCTCAACTTTTATTCCTAGCCACAGGTATTCCAGACTCACCTCCTGGGTTTAGCTTGTTAACAAAACAAAATTCAGCCAAGTAAATTTTAAAGATATTATTGGCTTTATTCAACGATTCACGAATCCGGCAGCATCCAATCTAGCAGATAGAAAGGAGCTCTGAAAGACTTTCATAGACAGGAGCCAAACAAGGAAGCTATACTAGGCGGGAAAAAAAAAAAAAAAAAAGTCGGTAGGTGATTACAAGGTTACTTCTCCTTTAGGGGATGGCAGGTGAGCTCACCAGTGCTGGTCAGGTGATTCCTGACTGTCTGGTTTTCTAGCAGAGCCAAAACTGTAATTAAGTCTCCATTCGGTGACATGGGGCTCAGCATACATGAGTGACTCCATTTGGGGCCTGTTTTGTTTTTAACAAGCTGTAAGTTTGAAGTCTGATTGTAGAATCCAGGCAAAATAGTAAGTGCAGACATTGTCTTTTTCTTTTCTTTTTCTTTTTCTTTTTTAAGATTTATTTATTTATTTTAGAGAGGGAGGGAGGGAGAGTGCCAGCAGGGGGAAGGGCAAAGGGAGAGGGAGAGGGAGAAGCAGACTCCCCTGATGAGCACGGAGCCCGAGGCGGGGCCCCATCCCAGGACCCTGAGATCATGACCTCAGCCGAAATCAAGAGTCAGATGCTCAATCAACTGAGCCACCCAGGAGCCCCCGGACATTGTCTTTTCGTTTGTCACTGCAATTTGTATGGACCCTCAGGAGAAGCAGACGAATGAAAATTGACCTAACTCAAAAGACTGAGGTGGCAGGAGATTCAGAATTTTTATAATGATTTTTACTGAAATTCTGTATCCATTAGTAATTAGTAAATTGAACAGTAGTTACATATAAACTTGCAGAGCCCTTTCGTGATAGTTTCACTGTTTCTTTGGTAGACAACTGCAACCACCGTCTCCCCTCTCTACAAACCCTGCGTGCCGCTGGGCTATGTCCAGTCCTTCCTGCCTCTTTTTGTTTTTGTTTTTGTTTTTCCTAAGCCATCTCTGCTGCCCACTTCCCTCACCCACCCACCCAAACCAATCCTCCAGGGTTCACCCCAGTGCCATGAGTTCCATAATAGCCCCTCTGACCAATCTACCATCTTCTAAAATCTTTAATTCTTAATATGCATTTTCCTCATTTGGCCTTTATCATGTTACCAATTATTTTCGATCACAATTCTATCCATGTCTCATTTCCCCAGATACACTAGAAGCTTAGAGAGGATTTTTGTGTCCTTAAGCCTTGCTTAAGGCTTATACACAGCACATATACAACTTGCTCAATATTTTGTTTGATTGCAATTAACATGTCAGTTATCACATGTAAATCAGAGCTTTTAAAGTAATAGAAGATATTTGGAAATGGTTCTGTGAACTATTTTTAATCTTCCTCTGAAAACTTAACTATGTTATTAATTTATATTATCCCGGAGAATAGTTGCCAAGTACCTCTAAATTTATTCCTAATGCCAGTCTGAATTATTACTAATTTCAAAATGATTGTTGAAGATTTACTGTAATCAGTCATTGTGTACAGAATGTATCAATAACAAATCAGTATAGTAAACACGCTGAATAAATTAATAATATTCATCAATCGATTAAGAAATACTGCCCAATGCATGCGTCATGAATATGCTTACTGATAAACATGTTGGGAAAATTACCGGATATTTTGTGGGGTATAAATAATTTGATGTGCTTTTAAAATTTTATCTGCTTCTGTTTGTTCTGTTGTGTTGTGTTTCATGATAGGCCTGTACAACTCACCCTACAGCACTCAGTCACATCCTGCTGCAAAGACCCAGACCTACAGACCCCTCTCCAAAAGCCACTCCGACAATGGCACCGAAGTCTTTAAGGACGCCTCCTCCCCTGTCCCTCCACCACATGTTCCTCCTCCAGTCCCACCACTTCGGCCAAGAGATCGATCTTCAACCGAAAAGTAAGGCACTTTCCCCCAAAGTGGCCTATATTTAGTTTAGGATAAAAGTAAGATCATCTGACATTTAGTAGAAGACTCAGTGCTTACGTTACCGAGATAGGACACGTGGAACCTGAGTCAACGGATGCGCCATGTTGACCTCTATTGCGATTGTGGCAAGCACAATCTTGATTCATAGTATCATAATCAGCGAAGCTTGAGTTAACAGGAGCACAGTCTTTTTGATCAATAAATGCATGTAAGAAGACAAATAAATAGAAATAACTGACACATACTCCCTCTGACATTGCATGTCAGAGACTCTGCAGTTAATTTTCATTTTCCTCAGATTTGAAATGTTAGGTCTATTAATGATTTACAATTTCCCCTCTGGTACACAACAGTCTCTTTTTGAAAGCAGGCAAGGTTATTCATAAATAATAAATAAGGTATTAGTTAGTGTCTATTTGTGACTCATTTCTATCAGCTTCTCAAGATGATACTAATTTTCATTTCCCCACTGAAATTTTTATAGAAACTATTCACACGAAAATAAAAATTTATAAACACACTTTTACTGCCCAATTTTTATTAGGATTATGGCTAATAATCCTACTTATAGGTAACCTTTATTGAGAGCTCACTATGAGGCGAGCACTATGCTAAGTACTTTCCCTCTATTATGTCATTTAATTCTGAGAATGACCCAATGAGATATGTTCTATTCTAAACCCATTTTAGAGAGAAGAAACTGTGGTTTAGAGAATGAAAGTAAATGGCTCAGCTCATACAGCTCATATGTCCAAGCCAGGATTCAAACTCAGCTCTAACTAAAGCAATAGCTCATGTGATCCTAGCAATTAATAACAATATAGGAATTATTCAGCATTAATGCTAATTATTAAGCACCCACCTATCATATCCATCCCATAAATATTATATTTACCCCACTGTACCATTAAGAGTAACTGATGATCATAGAGGATACAAGATACCACGAAATAGACACATATCACGTGTGAAGAGAGCCTCGCTTTAATCTCCTCATGATAAACTATATGTTTATAAGTGTGATGCCTTAAATTTGAGAAATAAAAGTCTAGCACAAAATGGCATCTCTGCTATTAAAAAAACCAAAATTAACTCAAATTTAAATGTATTATTTGTCCTATGTTTAGTAGAAATAAATCATTAAGAAATATGATAACGTCTTAAAAATTTCTAGATGGCTTCCATATACATTGTCTCAAAGGAAGCCTTCTTTTGCCCTCTGGCTACCTAGAAAAGCTTTACTTTCAAAGTCCTTCGTTGACCTCCTTTTGAAGGATATTAGTTCAGGAAAAAGAGCCGCTTCCAAGATCTCTTATGCAAGAGGATGGCTGTCTGACTCTGGGTTTTCAAGGGTAATATCAAAGGAGGCTCTCCCCTGCCACACAGCTTGCTTCTGTGGATGGCAGCCCAAGTGACACTTTTGTACTTTCCCCAAACTGTGACGCCACTTGCAGGATAAATAAGATCAAGCATGGCGTGCGCATTCCTCCTTGTCACTTTGGATCAAGGATGCCAGGTCACAGAGTGGTAAGCTAAACTCACATTAACTCAATGGACCATAACCGCCATTTACTCTAAACACAAATATACACAGCTGTAATTTGTATACCATCCCAAGGGTTTCCCAAGCAGAGCACTGGCTGCATGTATATCCATCCATATGCCCCTTGTGTGAGTTATTGAGCCTTCAGGATCATGTATGGAAAAAAAAATTAGAGGAAAATATAATATGAAATAGAAGAATGGCTTTCTTTAAATCATTTATGTAAAACAACATATGAATGTGGTTTTTTTGCAGATTAACTTTTTATCCTGAGATACTTTTTAAAAATCTGTACTAAGATTAACTTTGCAAACAGATAGCAAGTGGTTTTCTAGTACTCCTTGAAGCATATAGAATTATTTTTATATAATTGTTGTTTATTTCTAGGCATGACTGGGATCCTCCAGATAGAAAAGTGGACACAAGAAAATTTCGTTCTGAGCCAAGGAGTATTTTTGAATATGAACCTGGGAAGTCATCCATTCTCCAGCATGAAAGACCAGTAAGCACTTGTCACTAAACAGAATGCCAGTTCTCTAGGCTTCTGGGTTCCCAAGCAGACCTGAAGTTTGTATCATTTAGCAATGTTTGTCGCAAAGTTGATTTGTGGATTTGGCAGTGTTTAGAAATCAACTTGATTTTGTATCGTGATTCGTGCATCTTGTCTGAGAATTGAAGATACGCTGTCTAACATATTGTCCCTACCAACCAAATAGGGGACCCATTTGCATTTAACTATAGCTGTGCTTAATCATGGCCCTGAGCTTAACTGTTTAAAAATTCATAAATGCAATACTTAATTACCAGTCTACATTGCTAATGAGAAAAATCATTCATTAGTCTCTCTGATACAAATGGGCCCACACAGTCCCCATCCCTTCCTATATCGTTTGCTTAATATTTCTTTGGATTAAGGGGAAATTTCCCAAATGCCTTTCTTTAAAAAAACAAGTTGTTTTAATTGATTCTTGTTAAATCTCTCTCAGGTTACCAAGCCTCAAGCTTCCTGATTGTCAATCTAATGGATCAAGATTATATTTAACTTGGCAGAATGTTTTTCTAGTTATTTCATATACACAAACAAAAAGATACATAAACTTGCCTCTTCTAAGTGCAATTTAACAAATAGGTTATTCCTTGGCCCTCTCGGTTTTTATTTTCCCAGTCCTCCTTTCTGAGTCCTGCTTTCCCTCCTAGATCAGTGCCCTTGGGATCTCTTTGAAACTGTAATTCCTTTGCATCTCTATCAAAACCTGCTTCTAGAGATCCATTTATAATTTACACTCTCCCGTTGTTTTAAAAGAATTTGGGGTGCTGTCAGTGAACAGGAAAAAGGCTTTTCTTTGTTCACTCCTTTAAGAGTATCCAAGAAAGCATATTATTATATATAATGCAAGGCCAGCCCTGAAATTTGATTGGAAAACTTTGCCTTACCACACCCAACATGAGTGCCCTTGATTTAGTTTTTGAAACCCTGTATTGATGGTTATGTTCTTAAGAAACATGTTCAAAAACCTTATAATCACATAATTCCTACATAATATTTATGTAAGCCTTCTTTGCCTTTCTTCAAATAACTCCTATCTTTTAGAGTAACAGAATTCACCAGAAAAACTGAAAGAAAAAAAAAAAAGAACACCATTGGTTTGCAGGCTTAGTGCAAACGTAGAACCCGTTCACTAGCTTATACGCTTGAATATCATGATACTTTGAAATTTCTAGTCTGAGAATTGAGTGAACCACGATGTTACCATTGCATAAAACTGAAAGTAGCAAACTAATTACGCAAAATAATGAGCCTTAGATTTAAACGTAAATAACAAAATGATCATTGATGATCTTTCTAACAATTTATAAGTATGTTGTGTTTGTACTGAACACTTCAAAGCTGTGGTCTCAGGAAACAGGATTGATTTTAGAAGCTTCCTCACCAGGATATTTCTGTTATTTACTCATTCAACAACATTTATTGAGCACCAACTATGTGCCAGACATTGTATTAGGTGCTGGGACACAGTAGTGAACAAGGCACAGTCTCTACCCTGAGGAACTTTGAGTCTTTCTTTTGATGAGTATGCAAAGCTCGGCTTGTATTCTAAGAAGAATAGAAAGTTCTCGGAGCATTTGCATAGCTGGAGATTTAGGCATGGATAGGGCTCAGCAGCCACAGGGAAAAAGTGGAAGGAACCAAGAAACTTGGAAGGAAATGAGAATGGATATCTTATGGAGAAGTAGAAAGAACCAACATTTTTACTCCTCCTAAACAATTTTGCAGGGGGACAACGTTGTGCAAAAGTATTTGGGCTAGTCATCTGTATCATTTTGGCCAGCCTTTTTTATTCTAGGAACAGGCTATTTTTCCCTTGTCATCAATCCTGAATTCATTCTCATTGCCTCCCTAAATCAGAGAAAAAACAAAAGGCTAAGTGCAGTGATACCGCAGAGACTGGTTATCTACTGCTGTAATTTACATACGATTCAGGAGCATCTTCAACCCACAAGATGGAGAGGATGGAGAGCAGATTGGCTAAATGCAAGTAATGTAACAGCAAGTGAACAAAACTGAAGGATTTCAATGGAATGTGCTCTCCTGTCTTTTTACTCCCAGATGGTTTGTGAGCATTCCTTTGCTCTTTTCCTATTTAGTTTTTGTAAATAATACACAACCTCTCGGTAATTTTCTGTTGCTCTTTTGAATTCCTAGATGACACCATCATCTGCCCAGTCTTCCCAGGTGTCACCCTGGACTCCCCTCTCTCCCAAAGATCTCGAAGTCCTACCCCTGCCGTTCCTCTCTTCTGGCCCATAGTGTTTCCATTGCCTGCATGACAGGGACAGCCACCTAATTAGTGTCCCTAATGCTCCTCAAGTATCCTTAGAGCAAAACCTAAATTTCTTCATGTAATTTCCAAAAAACCTTGGGATCTGGCCCCCGCTGACCTCGCCAGCCTCACGTCTCTTCCTGCCCTTCCTGCCAACTCGCCATACTCAAGTTGTGCAGACAGCCTTCAATGCCCGCCTTCCTGGACTTGTCACAGGCCCTTCCGCTGCCAGGAAAGCTCTCTCTCCATCGCATTTCACCTGTGGCCTTGTCTCTTTTCCCCCAGGGCATCATGGCTGATGCCTCCACCCCCGGGGGGCGGGGGTAAACCTCCCCTGCTGTGAGCCTGTAGCATGAGGCATTTCTTCCTCACACACTGAATTCTAATGGCCTGTTTCCTTGTCTGTGTCCCTCACTGGATGTTAAGCATCTTGAAGGCAGGGACCATGTCGAGCTCACCCATTGTATCCCCAGCACCCAGCACAATGCCTGGCACATGGTAGCTCTTCAGTGAATAGTCATTGAATGAATAAGTGAATGAATGAATATAGGTTTTACCCTTGCAGTTAGTGGGTAAAATTGATGAGGCTGAATCCCTGTTCTGTGGCTCATCTGTGAAGTCTATACTCTCCTAGCGACGAAAGGCACAGTGGGTCTCCATCACAGCACACGCAATAGATGTGACACATGGCTATTATAACTGTGGTTCACTAATTCCCTGATTCCCTGGAGTACACGGTGGGCAGAGGAGGCCGTACTGCTTGAATAAAAGTCCTCCCCCAGACTCTGGCCAAAGGGATCCCTTTCTTCCTTAGGAATCAATGGAATAAGTGTTTATGGTTTTAGCAGGAAAGTAAAGGTCAATGCAATTTTTTGAAGCATGTAGATGTTCATTTGACTATAAATTTGAAAACACTGATCAAAGGGGCCTAACATTTGATCTACAAAAGTACTTCGCAATTACCAGGAATTTATCTTTAACGGACTTGAACCACAATGTAGTCCATGAGGCAATCATACAAACTCTCTGCTGAGATTATATTAATAAAAACTTTACATCCCATCTGGATTGGATATATTTATAGGTGAGCCCAAATTAAATTACATTAAAGTAAATTAAATTAAGCACTTACTCAGGATCCATCTACACATGATAAAATGAAAACAATATGAAGACATTACCTTTCTCTACAATAACTAAGCCAGCACATAATGAATAAAGCAGAAAGGAATAATCTTCGAAAGCATGGTGCAGAGTTGAAATGCAATTTAAACCCGCAGTGAACTTACACTTCCTTATCAGTTAAGATCGTCAAAGCTTAACGTATAAAAATTTGGGGAGTTTCATCTGGTGGTTTGAACCCAGCTGACAATTTGTATATCATTTATCATGGAACCACAATAAATATAAAACATAGTGGTGAATACCATTAAAGCTTTAAAATCTAATGAGCATAAATTTTAAAGTATTACGTTATATTGGTACTTCTTTTTGTTTGGAAAAACATATAAAAATTATACACCTGCAATGAGAATATTGAGAATAGTAGAATTTCTGTAACCTCAAAAGCAACTAAATGCTTTGAAATTGTAGAAAACATAAGAACTTTAAAAATGGTTCACCCTTGGTTGCCTTTAAATAAGAATCCTGTCTGATTTATAGTTTTAGATTTTCTTAAACACTTCCTCTTGCACTGATACACATTTGTTTTCAGCACAGATGTGCCGGGTTTTTCAAAATGAGAAGAGAACAAAAAAGATTAGAAAAATGTGCAACAGTGTATCTGCTTTTTTGTTGTTTTTATGAGCAATTAGAGTAACATATAATCATGCTTCTTCCTAAGTGAGATTCTGAGTGCTCATATTGGTGTCAAACAACTCAAAGGAACTTTCAAGTTACCCATGGACAGTGTTGATTTAGTGAGATTATCAGTGTGTATATTGTCTGTTGGCTGACCATGTGTATATGTTATCACTGACTTTTGTGAGGCTTTTGTGTCCCTTAGCAGTGGATCTAAATTGCTACATAATACATACCATTGTTGCATAACTAAAGCAATTCAATAGGTCAACCACAGTGAAAAGAAAATTCTAGCTCTGCCGCTTGCATTTCTTTTTTTTTTTTTTAAAGATTTTATTTATTCATTCATGAGAGACAGAGAGGCAGAGGGAGAAGCAGGCTCCCAAGGAGCAGAGAGCCCGATGCGGGACTCGATTCCAGGGTCCTGGGATCATGACCTGAGCCGAAGGCAGACGCTTAACCATCTGAGCCACCCAGGCACCCTGCCGCTTGCATTTCTTTACCATAAAGGCTATACTCAAATGTATGCCTTTCATTAAGTTTGAAAGTTATAGATAATTACCAATGATCATTGTTTGGGGCATTCTCTCTGCTAATTTCTAGATAGTTGCCCACTGAGACTATAAATTAAATTTTTAATCTATAAAATCATAAGTCATGAAAAACAGTCATTCTGAGCTATGTTGCAGGATGGTAGATATTCTTCCTTTTCCACATTCTAATTTTAGTATATATGCTGCCGAAGCAAGCACTCCACATTCTGTCATAGAAATATATTTCTATAAATCAGGATTTCGTATATCTGTTTGTTACATATTTTCTTAAAGTGGAAGTCAAAGTGAAGTTGTAACCACTGGTAAATACACTTATTTGTTTAGTAAATTTGCTGCCCTCTGCTGTTCAAAATATTTTTTAAACAAATCCGTTTTCTCTAAGAGAAATTTCTATCTCCCTTTAGCAAAACAAAGTACTATATGTGAAAGCAGAATTATAAAACCAAGAATTGGTAATATTATTAAGTTTATAATATTAAAAACAATGAGATTTGAAAGAACCAAAGATTTGTTTTCTTGTGGAAGAAGTACTAGGCCTCTCTACACAGAACAAAAACTACTAGAAAATTCTCTCTAATGTCAGGGAACCTGCATGGCTCAGTCGGTTAAGTGGCTGCCTTTGACTCGGGTCATAATCTCAGGGTCCTGGGATTGAGTCCCCCGTCGGCAAGGAGTCTGCTTCCTCTGCCCTTCCCCCAGGCTCGTGCTCTCTCTTTCTCTCTCTCAAATAAATAAATAAAAATCTTAAAAAAAAAAATTAAGAAAGAAAAGAAAATTCTCTCTAATGTCAATTACCCTAAAAATCAGCTCTAGTAGAACTATTCCATAAAATATTCATATCCTGCGGCCAATATCTAAATGATAACTGGAGAAAAACAGTATTTTGGTTAAGATCAAAATCTCAATTAGTACTTTTGTACTATTGAATCAATTGTAAATTGAATCAAGTTTTTTGCAACATTTGCCATAGTAATTACAGGATGTTCTCCACAACATTATAATAGTAAAGCAAAATAATATTTTAAAAGAAGGAAAAGAACAATCTCAATACCAGAACGCCATTGTGGGTTGTTTTTTGTTTTGTTTTGTTTTGTTTTTGTATATGTGTGTGTTTTCCTCCTGTGCTCATCCACACACAGGCTTTGTGATATCATTGTAAATATTGTACAAACACATGATCATATTCAGCTTTTATCACTCACCATTCCACCATAAACATCCCCCAGAGTTACTACACGGTCTTTATCATTATGATCACCACATATTTTGGATAACTTAGGCCCTTTCACTATTTTGTTATGATGCCTCAAATTTTCCTGTCACTGTCTGTAGCTACACCATTATAATCTCCTATTAGAAAATATTGAAATAAAATGCTCATCTCTAAAAATACTCTGGATATAATTGATTATTGCACACAGACTGTATACTATTAACAAAATGATTGGGAATTCAAAAAAGCAATAAAACACCTAGACAAGCTAATGTCAAAATAGTGACTTTTGTTTGAATATGGACTACTATCTCAGAACACTCAATATTACAAAGAATATGTCCTCTCCTGGCCAGGGTGAATGGCTTTTAGGGAACTAGGGTGTTTTTTTTTTCCCCTGACTTAAATATTAGTCCAACTGCACCATGTTTATTTAGTGTCATGAAATAATTGTCAAAGAAGTAATAACCCATATGTAGTACGTGAAGCATCTTCATTTAATATTAAGTCAATAGCCTGAATCAGTCTGATCAGGCATCTAATTATGTAAAAGCGTTCAGGATATTGTTGGATAAAGTAAATGCTCCACGTCTGGTTTTTCCATTACTAAAGCAATTGTATGTATTTTCTCAAGCTGTTTATATTAACACCCCTAGTTTTCCTATCTTAAATACAATATTCAGAAACCACTGGAGGGGAGCAAGTCAACTAAGTCAACTTGGCTTTTTCTCTGAATTACAGTGTCAACCAAACCAGAGTGGGATTCTCTTACTCACCCTCTCCCCACCCTTAGCCAGCTACAATAGTGTGAAAACCCAACCCCCTCCAAATCCATTCCTCCAGCTGAAGGTGGACAGGTAGGAGGTGATTCTTGGGTGATAGCTCATAAAATGTGATCATTCCTCACTTTCTGGGAGGCTCCTTGTCTTCACATCTTTTCAGGGGTCCAGACCATTCCTAAGTTATCTGGGTCTCCCCAGGGACACCTTACTTTTCTGAAACGTTTCCTCCCGATAACTGGTGTCCTCTTCAATCCATCAAGAACCTCCATCTAATGAATCAGTGTTTCCTTCACCCCTCTCTCTTACAGCCCCCTCTCCCAACAACTCCGACACCTGTTCCAAGGGAACCTGGCCGGAAGCCTCTTTCTGTTTCACCATACGGAGAAGTAACTGGTAGCCCCTCCCCTCCGCCCAGGACTGGCCTCCCCTTACCAAGCCCGCGCACCCCGGCTCTTTCCCCCACCTGGGTGAGCTCCTTCCTTCATTACCTTTGCTAATGCCCTTCGGGAAACTCAGGGGTAGCCCTTGCTCTCCAGCGGCTAAGGGGACAATCAGAGCCTAGCTACTCACCACCACCCCCACCTTGCTGCCCCTTTCTTTCTCAACTAGGCCCCAGGTTCTTTACGCCAGTCGACCCCTAACAGCCTCCCAGCACCTCTCACTCCCCCCCCCCACCTCTCTTCCCACCTTTTCCTCCCCCTCTCCGCCAGGCTCTCCATACATCTGCACCCAAGCCAACTGTCTGCAGAGCAGCCTTACATGCTGGGATCAATGAGGGCAGGGGCGGTGGAGTGACTCACCCAGATGAGCTACTTGGTGACTAAGTGGAGTCTATTTTAACTTTAATCGGCTAACGTTAGCCTATTTCTGGTGTGCTATCCATGCTCCTTCTGGCCGCCACAGAGTTTTTCATAGTTTCTACATCAAAGCTAAGGAGCAAACTCAAAAGAGAAGACAGAGGTGGAACAGAGGAAGTGACTAGGGGCCTAGGTGATGCCATCGAAACTCATCTTCATATCCTAATTTTACTCATTTTACTTTACATCCTTTGTTCTCTCCTGCTGAGATTTGTTGGATGAGAGTTGGTGCATGTCTGCGTGCGAATGCGCGTGCGTGTTTTTCATACCACACGGCGTTTCCCTCACTCAGCTCAGTGTGCCTTTTCCTTCCCTTTTCCTTCACATCTGCTCCAGACTGATCGCATAAATCCAGATGACATAGATTTAGAAAATGAGCCCTGGTATAAATTCTTTTCAGAACTGGAGTTTGGACGCCCGGTAAGTGAGGCTAGACTATTAATATAAGAAAACTAGGGGAATGTTGTTTGATTGATGAAACATACCATTATCAGAAGAGATAGGTGTCATTTACAGAACAAAAGCCAAATGTATGCTATTTAGACAAATTGGGGACGGCTGAGCCCACATCCACTTCTGTACCAAATGGTTAAACCTGCTCAGACACTTCCTATGTACTTTTTCTCTACCATGCATCATGCATTAGGATGATTATATCTAAATTCAAAATGCTGGGATCGTTTCTGTCCTAGAATATTCAGGCAATTGTTAGAGGTTTATAGAAGATGTATAGCTGTTTACAGTCCATTTTGGTCTAGTTCAATCAGAAGAAGTATCGTGACGTTTATAATAATAATTACTATTATTATAGCTCCCATTTGCTGAAGAACTACCAAGCACTGGCGAGTGCTGGGTTCTGAACTCATCATCTCAGTGAGTTCTCTGGAGGCCCCTCCAATAAGAAGAAACCCGAGACCAGAGAGGTTAAGTAAGTGGACAGTAAGAGGATAGTAAGTGGTAGAGTCAGAAGCTAAACCCAGGCCTGTTGAACACACCAAACATCTCTGGGCAATTCCCACAATAGTATGCTGTCAGTATACTCCCACAATAAAATACCTCATTTACTCTTAGGGATACAAGGAAAGAGAAAAATAAAGAAATCCTGTGGACCTTGATTTCTAGTTTTATGCTAGTGAAACATCTTGTCCCCAAACCCCCACCACAGGTGGGCCTTACGAGAATTGCCTAGTCTGTTCAGGATAAAGAGTCAACTCAAGCCCTAAATAACAATTTCCTTGACTAGAAGTTTCACTGGGGAACTCTATCCACTGATAGCTATACATTTGATATGTGTCAGTTACATACTTTTTATACTCTTACTGATGTTTCGGAATTTTAAATTCTTAAAGAACAGAACAATTCCACTGGACAGAGCTTTACTGAAGATCAGAGAGTGTAATCTTTCTTTTACCATATCAGATACTGATTTATATACTCATAAACTGAGCATATATTAGATACTGGGTGGTTATAGTTGTTCCTGTCGTCCATTGAAATGCCAAGGACACTTGGTTAGATTCCTTATCTTATTGAGCTGGATCAAAAGTGACTGTAAATAAATATAAACCAAAGAATTTTTCCTAGAATTTATATCCCTAATAGGAAAAGTGTTTTTCTCTCATTTTTTTTTTCCTAATTTGTATCCAACTATTCACATAAATGCATTTTATTTTAGAAAAAAAAATCCTCTAGCTTTATTTTATATGTATTGTTATTAGTGATTACATGGTTTGTAGGGACTAAACCAATTTCTGTTCTGAGCCTAAATTACCAGCATTTTTTATAATCATTTTCAGCCCCACATGGAAACTCACCTGCATGCTATCCACTACTCCTTTAATGTTTCTTTAATATACCTTGCATTCCTTTGTGGCTAGAGACTATGAGTGCTCATTTTGATTCTGATGAAATGAGTTTATAAATATACTAATCCCACCACTAGTAATTTTGCCCAGTGCTTGAGAATATTTATGAACATTGCACTCTTCCTCCTAGGCCACCCCCATTTGGCTCCATTCATGCACTCTTTATGTGTATCTGATGCCATCAGCACTCAATTTCTAACTGTTGTCACCTTTTCCACATGTCCATTCCTTGCTGCCATTGACTCTCCTCCATTCCATCTCTACACTTCTGCTTATGTGGTGCATCTCCACCCAGCCTCCTAAAAAGGCTCTGGACTATGTTCAAGATCATTCTTCTGGTGTTTCCAATGAGGTAAAAACAAATTATTCTCTTTTTCAGATTCCTCTCTTAGGAGCTGTTACTGTGATTCTGAACGATCCATGTTTTAACAATTCACCATAGAGTCTAAGCTATTTTGGAAAATCTATCTTTGCATCACTGTGTTGTATCCAGCATCATTGCTTAGACATTAATTATTCCAAAGTTGTTGTTGGCTCGTTCTAAAATGTAGGTGAAGAATCATTCCGGCCATAACTTTCCACTGAACTATTCAACACGGTCCTGGTATCCAGGAGTGTGACAATTACAAAATCAAAAGCAGCACTCTCAGTGCATGTCTCAACCGTCTGTTTTGATTAGACTTTTGTCAAAGACTATGCAGAGCCATTTTATCATCATGCTTGGAGGTGCAGAATGACAGGTTCTTAATTACATGTTTATGGCCCACATATTCTTAAAATTTATCTAAGTCTTTCATTTTCCTAAATACGATTTGTGGATTTTAGCATCAGATAAAATCAAGAATAGAGCTGACAAACAACTGGCACACAGGTCACAATTCCCCAGTTCCACATCCTTGACAGGCATTACTAATCCTTCTCATTGCTGTAATCCAGGCAGCCACTGTAATAGATTATAACTGGCATATGAGATGAAATGCATTTGCTGTCTCTATTTTAGAATGCTCATGACAATCTGCTAGGTAAAAAAATGTATGCCAGGCAATACCAAATTTTATTTGATTTAGGCAAAGAGAGTATGAAAGAGGAAGAAACAATCCAGAGTCAAAGCTTTTTATCCTGGTTTCTGCAAAGAAAAAAATGAAATTATTTTGGAAAGCAGATTTAAGACTTACTGGTTGACATAAGCAAAAGTGACAGTTTTGCTAAACGTCAGCCTCGCCTGTGGTAATTCTTAGAAGCAGCTAGAATGGGAGCAGAGTACATAAACTGGTTTTACACGGTAGTTTCTCTGTGGTCCTAAGTATATACAAAAACACTTAATAAATAACTTATCCTCATCAAAAAGTCTTAACTGGGTTAAATATGTGCAACTAGAAAATAAAACCAGTAAGCCACCGATGCCTCAGAAAGTACCCCTGACACACAGTTGTGACGACTGTGGAAGAATCTCAACAGGAAATCTCCAACTCCCCGAAGCTTCCCTTTGCAATTCTGAATTACGCATCAGAGTGCATGTTCACACCAGAGAAGTAATCAAAATATTTACATATTCAATAAAAAGCAAAATAGAGTAATCAAGAACATTCTAGATTAATGAATGCAGTCATTTCTAAAGGGTTATGTTTTGTAGACAGGCATAGAACCTAAAGACAAATACAACAAGCAATTCTATTCTCTGTGTTATGTTACCTTCACATCTGAAGAAAGGGTATCATTTCGACATACGAAGGGCCCAAGAATTTACTTTGGAATTCAATTTGGTCAGATATATTTCTGATTTTTTGGTCAGATAGCTCTAGGATGTTTTGAAGGTGGTTCTTTGAGAACTGAGAGAAGATTTAAAGATCACTAATGTTTAAGTCAAGAAAAGTAGAGCCCAACGACTTTTTAAAACTATGTCCAAAATTACAAGGTCAGATGGTGGCAAGTTAAAAATTAAGCAGATCTAGAAGCCTTCACTTCCATGCCATTCCCTTTATACCACACTTCTTAGCACGTTCAAGAGATGTATTTGGATCTTTGGATCTTTGGATCTTTTAGAAACAAGTTATTTACTTAATACTATTCCTTGTTAACTATTTTTGTGAAATAAGTTCCTATAATTAACATTACACAATAACGCTTGGGCTAAAGATAGTAGAAACTTAACTCTTTGCATTCTACATGTGATGGTATTGGCAAAAAAAAAAGTAACATAAAAAAGCACTTTGCTGGTGGTTAGACTAATTTGCCATTATCTATTTGGAATTGAGAAGGAATATTGTATGATTCTGTAGCATATTAATTTCACATAATGGTGTCTCAGAGTGTAAAAAAAATATTCTGATAAGGGACTGGATTCTATCTTCAGCACCCTTATGTAAAACATTTCTGGTAAAATTTGTAATTGATTACACATTACCTTAGCTACCATTTATCAAATGCCTAGCATATGCCATGAATAACATACTTTCTAATCCATAAAACTGAGAAACTGGCATTAATGAAGAACAATTAAAGACTTTTAAGCAAAGTTTAATCGTATGATCACTTAGCAGAAAGAGTGATTCAGTGTCCATACTTTATTAAAATGAACTTCATTTAGGTATGTTAAAATATGGTAATACACAAACTGAGTAGAACATAATAGGTAAAATAGGTTACCTCTTTTCTAGAGACAATTTCCATTTCAGAATGAGTTTCATTCATGTGATTAGCATAAAGTTTCTCTCTTAGTCATCTATCTAGACCTTTTACTGTTTCCTTATAATTTAATATTGAACTTTTTCCTTTGACAATACATAAAATCACAAAATTGGTTTCAGTTTATTTTGGATTGTGGAAACCAGCACAAGGAGGACTCATTGTAGTTTCTTTGCCTAAATCTAAAACACAATTAATTTATCAGTGGAGAGCCTTCACTTCTTATGCTATGTTTTATCTCACATTACAATTTTGTTTAGGCTCATTCCAAGCTTGCAATTCAAAATTTCTAATCACTTTAGGGTGATTACTCTTAGGATGTTCCTCAATTGACACTTTTTGATGATCAGCTACGGTTTGTGATTGGGTGTCCCATTAATGCTGTGATCCACACACACAGCAATGCTCTGAGGCTATTTGGTGATGCTTTTCTGAAAACATAGAGAATTGATATTTCTACATCAGAATATAATTATCTGGTTTTATTTGTTTACTGGTTTGCTTTCCTTCTTATTTAGTATTTTTTTTCACCTTTCCAGTGTCCAATTCAGAGTTCAGCAAGCTAAGTAATCATGTAAATTTATCAGATTAATGGACCAAATTTTTTCTTCTAATTTCATATTTGTTGAGAACCTAGGAATCTAAATATTTTCTAGGAATTACAAATATTAGAATATGCTTTTTCTTTCTAAAAGGAGAGAGGATATTCTGTAGCAGAAAGGTGCTTTTGTTTGCTTCTGGGCAAGATTCCATTCTCACTCAGTAAGATGGAATTAAATGAAAATATTAATTAACAGAACCAATTTTAGAGTTATGCATAAGAGGGCTTCTCAGACTAATCTACATAAAGAATCTACATAAATAATACTAATATTTTAACTGGTTAATTGGTGCTTATTTATAAGTAGAAAATAAAGTAGAAAATAAAAACTAAGTAGGTTTTTAATACTCTGGTAAAATATTTCTATGTGACAGGAACTTAAGATAAAATCTGTCAAATCCCGCCCCTTTTTTTGGCTGATAGTTTTAAACTTTCATATGGAAGGACATTTTTAAACTAGAATTTCAGTTCCTCATCAGTTTGTGATAACTAACTCATCATCAAATATGCCCCAAACCAAGACTATGTATATATATTACTATACATATATACTTGTATATACATTTCCCTGTACATTCTAGACATCACACCGCAACTACTTTTGCTTATCTTGCAGTGTCATTTCAAATACTCAAGAGCTCAATACAGATCCTCTCTTGCCTTAAATATTTCAGCATTTATTCCAGAAGATGGTCGTAGGCAGTGAAAAAGTCATATCTAATATTTTTGCCTAATATCTGTTTAATTGTACTGTTCAAAATGAAAGAGTATGAAAATGGTGTGTACAATAGGCATTTGGAATTATGTATCAATTTGTATTTTCTATATTTCTTTATTCCTACAACCATGGACAACTGAGAGTTTATTTTCTCATGAAAATGTTAAAAATCCACTTTTTTAAAAAAAGTTACATTTTGGTTCATTAATCATTTATTTTATACCAACCCTGAACTTAACTATTTTGAAAGATGCCAGTCTGTACCTGATTTAAGTACCAGGCAGTTCAGTTTAATTTCAAAACAAATTCTGTGGTATTATTAAATGCCATGCCTGTGTTGACAGAGGAAAGATGTCTCAAGTTCTGCTTAAATGTTATATTTTAAAGAGAAACCTGGCAACATGACAAAAAAATTATAAAGAAGGTTTATGTTGTATAAAGGCTGAATGATGATTACAAGTATTTTTTTAAACATCAAACTATTACTTTATGCAGAAAATTCCTGTTTACAGTCTATTTCCTACATGAAGAAGTGGTTAACGACTTTTCTTTTCTCCCCCAGATAGTGTTTGGGCTGTGGATAATTTGAGTTAGACAGAGAAATACAGTGTGGTATACCAAAAGAGAAGGTAGATAGGAAAAAAGTAGAAATCAGGTTACATGTTTTTCTCTTTGAAAGACATTTTGTGATCAAAATAAATGGTATTTTTCATCTCAGTTTTTATAATATTCTTTTTAGGATACCTAATTTAATGTCCACGGACAAATGAAATTTTGCCCTGGTAAAAATTTTCATGGAACTATTTTTCTATCTTAACAGGCCTCCTTGTATCAATCCTCTATAGACAGAAGCCTGGAAAGACCCACTAGGTAAGAACGTCATTACATCATACAACCAGAATATTCTATACCAGTGGTTTCTTTTTCAATAGGAATACTACTCAGTGTAATAATAACAAGGATTATGTTATCACTCACTATTATTTGGAACACCATACTTTATGAAGTTGTTTTATTTTGTTTTTGTATCATTTCATATGATCATATTAAAAAACTCATAAAAATTCAGTGAAATAATTCTGGATTCCTTTACGAAAAAATTCTTCCCTTCCCTCTCTCCTCTAAACCCAGCTTTCTTTTCTTTAAATGAGAATTATAAAATCTAATTTTCAATATTATTAGCTGATATTTATAATAGTATATTTGAAAAAAATGTATAAATTACTAGAAAATTTCTAAATTATGTTCAATATCTATTTATTCATTATATGCTCACCACACAAATCAGAAACATTGTTACTACCAATAAATGGGGGCTTACTATATACCAGACATTCTAAGTACATGATACTGTATTCAGACCCAGACATATTCGATCCTTAAGACACCACAATGAGTTAAGTACTATCCTCCCCATTTTATCTCTGAACAAACTAAACTTAGACCCCATAACTCACCAAGTTCACACAGTTGGCAAGGAGCAGAGATAAACTAGAATCGAACCAGAATAACCTGGAACCACTAGTCCTGACTGTTCTAGGCGTCTGCCAAGGTAAGTTCAGTTCCTGGGCTTTAAATACCACACTTACTTTATAGCGTTGCAGAAATTCAGACACAGTTCAATAGCTATAGCGAATAACACAAACTCTCAGCCACATTGTACCATCAACAACAAATAATGATATAACATTAATTTGCCCTTCCATAGATTTCTATCAATGTAAGTCAAAAACTTTGTAAATCGGGTCCTTTGTAAATTGGGTTCATGCGTGCCATCCAATGACATCAGTGTCACTAAGAAAAAAGCTCCTCCAAGTCTTCCTTTTATATCTTTTACATCTATATATGCTCCTAAAATGTTTGAACTTTTGAGTTCTAATCTGACCTGAAGACTGCCAGAAAGACATACAGACCCTCACATGACAGGATAGGGAGAGCAGAAACAGGTCTAGAAGAAGACGGGCATCCTCTCTAGAAGAACGCAGACAAATTCTGAGGTCTGGCCCCATCTCTATACTTGCAAAGTGTGTGTTCTGTTCACTCATTTATGAAATAGGGATAACCGAGCGTCCCTCACAGGTTTGCTGTGAGGGCCACACCAGACAGTAATGTCAGCAAAGCAAACAGCGTATTGCTGGCTCACGGGACCTACCGGCGCTCTGACTGCCATTGTTGATGTAATTTTAGGTAATGATTTGACAGATGGCATGCTGGGTGCTGTATATCTCCCGTTCCCTGGTGTTTGGCTTAAATGATACTGTATTCAGAACCAGACTGTGATAAAAACTTCCTGCCATGACAGACTGCTGACACCATTTCATACAACTGGGTGAAAGTTCCCTTTAATATTTTGCTTGCTGGCCAGATTATTAGTCATTCATTATTTAAATAGGAAAACATTAGGGGCATCTGGGTGGCTCAGTCGGTTAAGCGTCTGCCTTCAGCTCAGGTCATGATCCTGGGGTCCTGGGATCGAGCCCCAGTAGGGCTCCCTGCTCAGCGGGGAGTCTGCCTCTCCCTTTCCCTCTGCCCCTTCCCCCGTTTGTGCTTTCTCTCTCGATCATTCTCTCTCAAATAAATAAATAAAATCTTTTAAAAAAAAATAAAATAAATAGGAAACTGTTGGAATTCCAGTATAAGGGTTTTCAAGCGAAGAGTAGTAGGAAAAGCCATAGGGAAACCTTGAGATAAGAGAAATTTGTCTCACCAGCTGTCTTCCTTTTTGGAGTCTTTTCCTCCCCTGTGGCTTGCCTTCTCTGGATAGAGTCATGTTGCTGGAACTCTTCTTTAGAGAGAAAAGATACGTGACACAAATCACAACACTGAATTGTCAGTCACAACATATTACACTGAAAGAATTTTTACTTTAGAACATTATTATAAACTTATATCCACACACATAAGAAAATGGCACGTGGATGTTTATAGCAGCTTTATTCATAACTGCCAAAACTTGAAGTGACCAGAATGTCCTTCAGTAGGTGAACTGAGAAACAAACTGGTGCATCCACATGATGGAACAGTACTCAGCAATAAAAAGAAATGAGCTATCATGACATCAAAAGGCACAGAGAAATCTTAAAATCAGGATATTCAGCAGAAAACAACCTTAATAAAAACTATGGACTTTAATTACATTTAATAATAATGAATCAAGATGTTCATCAACTCTCACAAATGTATCACAGGAACAGAAGATGTCACAGTAGGGGAAACTGTGTGCGTAAGGAAAGGGAGCATAGGAGAACTCTCTGTACTTTCCAATCAATTTTTCTGTAAACCTAAAACTTCTCTAAAAAAAAAATTACAGTCTATGAATTTTTTAAAGAGATGATTATAAAGAAATAGTGTTTAATAGCAAGGAATGAATTCTTAACACTGCAGTTTGGGGGAAGAGAGGGAAGAGTGGTCGTGCTGTCCCCAGCACCTTCCATCAGTCATTCTGAGTCACGGGTGAACCTCCTCCAACACCAGCCTAACGGACGCTGATCCTTTCTTTTAGTTCTGCGAGCATGGCCAGTGACTTTAGGAAAAGGAGGAAGAGCGAGCCTGCGGTGGGGCAGCCCAGGGGCTTGGATCCAAGTGCGAGCAGGACTAGCCCAGGGCAAGTGGACCTCCCAGGATCAAGTGGCACCCTGACAAAATCTTTCATCAGTTCTTCTCCTTCTTCCCCCTCAAGAGCAAAAGGTGAGCGATAATAGATTGACATGCAAGCAATTTATGAGCTTAATTTTAAACTAGGGTACCATGTGAGAGCTGGTCCAGGATAACCATCCAGAGAGAGCTAGCATTTAAATACAGTGTCTTGAATACAATATAGTCTCAGAACTCTAAATTTATCTTTTTTACACACACTAGGTCGGGTTGGTGAGCCATTTGAGTGGCTCGATGGACTCTATCATTTAGCATATTCATGCTTTTTTCCTCCAAATATATCATTTGTGGGTTTTTCTTGAACAAATCCAAAGTATCTAACTTACTGTCAGGCTATTAAAAGATTACATTTATGAATATATGCATATTGTCAAAAATGTTCTAATGTTACTACAACTAGCAAAGTTAAGCACATTTATAGAATAAGAATTAGAAGTAGCAACAAAGAACATTATTGCCTAAAACACTTTGATTTGGGTTTTTTTTTAATTATTTAGTTCTAGATAAAAATGTGTTTGACCTACTGAAGTTATTTCTTTAGTCATCTGTTCTCTGTTTTGGTGAACATTCATATAGACAGTAGAATATCTGTGTTCTGCATGGTACACGGTGTTTGATTCAGAACATTCCACTAGTAAGAACTAACTGGTTTCAAGCCATACTTAGAAATTTTAGATATCACCAAGCTACTTTTCCACATGGTCTGTCTCCTCTCCGGAAATTCGATGAGCTATGCTCAGAGAAGGCAAGTCTCTCCTTCAGGTCTCTGAAAGACTGCTCAGTGCATTATTGCTGTGTTAACCAGAACATTCCCAAGACGGAGACCGAGGCTTGAACCGGCATCTGCAGGTACCTGAGGCCATACCACATTTGGGTCCCCACAATCTCCCCCAGTCTCCTGGGGTTGAAACAAAACACCAAAGGAATTTGAAAGGTGTGAAGAACCTGAGCTCTAACAGAAGTTTCCATAATATAGCACAGATTCAGCTACACGTATCAAATGTAAGCACTAAAAGTGTTGCCATGTGGTGATTAAAGTTAAGCAGTAGCTGGCTTAAGGAGTGAGCCCCTTTTATGACACCTTTCATCAAATTCACAGAGATGCTTTGATCAGATTCTACTCATTTATGCAAATGAATGCCTTAAGATAATAAGTCATGAAATACCATTGATTCATTACACTTGGATAGCGCCCAAAAGTTAAAAGGTTTCTGATTAATTTAGATAATTGTTTTTATCCTAGGGAGTGTTAAGTCAACTTCCTTTCCCAAATATTACATATCTACTTAATATGCTTATCTACTTTTGAAAAAGGTGGGTAAGATTGTAAGACAGCAACTCTCAATACGGGTATTTTCCTTCATGGGGTTCCCTTCTAAGAAGGAAATTTCCCATTAGATGTACTTCGGCCTTTTATTTATTAGTGAACTCAGCAGAGCAAAAATAAAGAGTCTTTCCAAATACATTCCAAATTGAGGTCAGTTTTAGCTATTATCAAATTGCAAGTTATTAAAAAAAAAAAAAACAACCTCCCTGGAAAAAAGCAAGATGCATTTACCTCTGATGGGAGTTTTATATTATATCCAATTATCCTTATAAGAACCTGCCTCATAAGAGGTTGGAAGTGGAGCAATTAAAGAGGTAAATTCATTTATCTAAAGAGGCTCCACTTAATTTTTTTCTTGGAAAAATATTGGCAACAATAGTGCACGACATCTTGGTTTTGCAATTTTGGAAAATACTTTGTCTTACTGCTTTTTGTATCTAATGCCCATGAAAAATTATTTGCTACAGTTATGGGAGTGGTATTTAAATGCAAGTTTATAAATTACTCTTTACCTCTCTGTCATTATAAATCAAATGAGACTCAAATCCTGACCCTATTAAGTTAATTAAATCGATATCACTTTTGGCCTTAATTGTTCAACCCTTAAATGACTATCAGGTCATGCTATTGATTAGCTTTCGAGATACTGTTGTGCTTCTGGCACACCAGGTTTTGCCAAAAGATGTGTAAACACAATCAAAATAGGTAGATTAGCGACATTAATTATTTTTTATACATGGTTTTGTTAACTCTAATATCTGCAAAGCTACCTTCATTGAAAAAGTTATTACCTTGCTTTAGAATCAGGCTTTTTTCTCTAGCGTTGAAGCTACATGTGTAACGATCGGTGTCTAGACCAAACCATACTAACTGCATTCTCTTTGCTGTGCTGTCTGATGCTAAGTGACATGCTCTCCTCTTTGTGAACCTTTTAACTTCTCCAAATGTCTCTCTTCCACCACGCTGCCCTGGATTAAAAGGTGGGGATGATATATGTCCGTCCCTTTACGGTTACTCAGGGTTCAACGGCAACCCCTCCAATGAGTTAGATTACTGTAACGCTTACAGACAGCATTTGGATGTCCCTCGTGACTCACAGAGGGCCATTACTTTCAAGAACGGCTGGCAAATGGCCCGACAAAATGCAGAGGTCTGGAGCAGCACCGAGGAAACGGTTTCCCCCAAAATCAAATCCCGTAGTTGTGACGATCTCCTAAATGACGACTGTGATAGCTTTCCTGACCCCCAAACCAAGTCAGAGAGTATGGGTTCTCTGTTATGTGAAGAGGATTCCAAGGAGAGCTGCCCTATAACGTGGGCTTCCCCCTACATCCAGGAGGGCCGCGGTAATGGCAGGTCAAGGCTCCGGCACAGGTCAGCCCATGACGCTCCAGGCTTCCTAAAACTGTACAAGAAAATGCACCGCATTAACCGCAAGGACTTGATGAATTCAGAGGTGATCTGCTCCGTCAAGTCGAGAATAATGCAGTATGAGAAGGTGCAGCAACACAAGGGCCTGCTCCCTGGATGGAGCCAGTCCTCCACGGAGGAGGTACCCAGGGACATGGTCCCCACCCGCATTTCTGAATTTGAAAAGTTGATTCAAAAGTCAAAATCCATGCCCAATTTAGGAGATGAAATGTTATCTCCCCTAGCCCTAGAACCTCAACAAAATGGTTTATGTCCCAAGAGGCGATTTTCCATTGAGTCTTTGCTGGAGGAAGAAAATCAGAGTAGACACCCTTCTCATGTACAACAAAGCTACAAGCCTAAAACCCTGGTGCCAATTCATATTGAAGTCACCAGTGATGAGCAACCGAGAACGCATATGGAGTTTTCTGACAGTGACCAAGACGGAGTTGTGTCTGACCACAGCGATTACATCCATGTAGAAGGATCATCCTTTTGCAGTGAGAGTGACTTTGATCACTTTTCTTTCACATCCTCTGAAAGTTTTTATGGATCCAGCCACCATCACCACCACCACCACCACCATCACCGGCACCTCATCAGCTCCTGCAAAGGCAGATGCCCGGCCTCCTACACTCGATTTACCACAATGCTCAAACACGAAAGAGCTAAACATGAAAACGCTGAAGAGCCCAGAAGACAAGAAATGGACCCTGGCCTTTCTAAACTTGCATTTCTGGTCAGTCCCGTGCCTTTCCGGAGGAAAAAAAATTCGACTCCCAAAAAACAGACTGAAAAGGCAAAATGTAAAGCGTCTGTATTTGAGGCTCTGGACTCTGCCCTTAAAGACATTTGTGACCAAATTAAAGCTGAAAAGAGAAGGGGAAGTTTGCCAGACAACAGTATCCTGCACCGTCTTATCAGTGAACTTCTGCCAGATATTCCCGAAAGGAACTCATCCCTTAAAGCTCTCAGAAGGAGTCCCATGCACCAGCCTTTGCACCCACTGCCTCAAGATGGTGCTAATCATTGCCCATTGTACCAGAACGATTGTGGGAGAATGCCTCACAGTGCCTCTTTCCAAGACTTGGACACCACCAACAACAATTACCACCACCAAGACCACGAGAGTGCACGGAGTCTCCAAGGTGGATGAACTTCTCTTTCTTTTTCCTTGTGGTTCAGACACCCACCATCCAGCACCTTCACCTTCCATTCCTACATCTCATCATTCCTAAGCCGTGAGACCACTCGGCATCATTCTGTGTTTTGAAGCAAATGCTTGTTGTGCAAACATGTCTTACTGAATAGTCTCATTTGCCCATGTGACATTCGGGCTGGATGTGTGGCTTAAAGTGACCACTAATTCACAAAAATTTACTCATTCAAAATCAAAAGGGAAATCCATCTTGTAGCTTAATGTTAGGGCTGAAGCTACTTATATCAAAACAACAAATTAAACCTATTTTACCACTTTAAGAGGATTCCGAGACAGAGACCATGATTGAGTATCAGTATCCTTAAGAAACTGACAACTCTTTTTTTGTTGTAAAGTGAATCAAAACCAGTAACTTAACAAATAGCTTTTTCCTTGATTTTATATTAACTTCATAAAGTTATATTCACTCAATAAATAATTTGCTTACATGCAATATAAAGACACTACATCAAAACACTCAGAAAGCAAAACTGAAGCATGTAATGAGTCATTGATGGACAATGAAAAAAGAATAGGATTTGTTTAATGACTTTCTTCATTTAAAGGACACAGTGGAATAAAATTTTTGTGAATGTATCTTTAAGCTATATATACAGAAGTCTCATCTCCATCACTCAGTGTATTTCATTTTCTCTGCCTTTCCATATCTTTATTTATTTTCTATTTCCACTGAAAGAATCCTCTATCGACATGTTAATTAGACCATGTAGGTTAAAAGTGACTCCCAAGCCCATTTTCATAGATGGACTATCACTTTGAAGTGGCAACACAAGGACAACTAACAGTTCAAATGCAGGGGACTTTCTTGATGGTTTTTTTGGGTGTTTTGACATTTTCATACAATCTTTATACAATTCTTTTTGTTAATTCTTAAAGTACGTCTGTTTACGATGTAAATTCTAAGAAGCCAGAAAGAATATTCCATGCTGAAATTTGGATTAGCAAAGTCTTCTATGCACGGGACTTCTATGCAAAGTGCTTTACACTCCTTACCTAATTAACACTGGCCTGAACCTAGGTGATAGGTGTGATTATAAGCACTGTTTTACAGTTGAGACCCAGGGAAGACAAGAGATTTGACCCAAGTCATTTAGGAAGTAGGTAGGAAAAAAGAGATTCAAGCTCCTAATAATTCAGAATTTGTAGTATAGGATATAATTTCTATAGGCAAAAAAAAAAAGGCAATTCAAATTTCAGATTAATTATAATATATTATAATAATATAATTAATATATGCGGCTCAGCTGTCAGCTGCCATTGCACACCTTTGCTTATTAGTATTTATCTTTGCTTCCCTTTATACTACACAGCACGCTTCAAAAATAACAAATTCGAATTTTTTGAATCAATGCCTACAATTTGAAATCTTTACTGATGGAGACATGTCATAGTTTAAGTTTTTAATTAATTAGCTACCTTTTGCAGTTTTTCAATATTGGACAATTCCAGTTTTTCAATTAAGTAGATCAATAATAATAATAATCCCTTCTAAATTTTATGCACAGAGTGCCTTATTGAAACATGATTTGAGAGGGCTTTGAAATGCATTTAAACAAAATGAAATATTTACTTTCCAACTTTGTTTAGCCCAATTGAAAAATAGGTTATATTCCAAGGATTAGCAGAAGTAATTTACAAGTTAATGACCAGTATGAGAGCCCTATGATCATAAAAGTATATGTATTTAAAATGGAAAATATATGGCACATAATCCTCTCTCATTCTTAAAAATAACTGATTAAGTTTTACCTGAAATATCTGTGGCCATGCTACCTTACTAAACCTAAAGACTTTGGAATTCACAACTGATAGATATTTATCCTTATATGTTGTCGCATAACTGATATCCCACCTGCTGTTAAGTAGACAATTCTTCCTTATAGTCAAAGCAGTCAAAATCTTTAAACAATGTTTTCTTTTTATGAATTGGCATTTTAAATTCCTTTATAGCTGTATTTATTTTCTTTTTAATGCTTCTTGTTAACCAGTATAACTAGCTTTATTAAAGGCTAAAAGAAAGAATCTACTAATTTTGACCCAGTTACACTGGTAGAATTCTGTAACAGAGATTACTGGGATATTTTTAGCCTCTAGTTACATTTCCATGTATAAATGTGTAAAGTATGAGACCATTAAGAGATACTTGTAATCATAATTTTGTAATATAATTATTTATACTTTGTTTTAAGGTGAACAGAAACAATTCAATGTTTCATAAGCAGTTTGGCAAACAATATGACACTTTCTGTCTAGAGAATTTTTAATCCCTTTGTTTCTTGGAATAAATATATACTTTCTGATAAGGTAGCTGAGCAAAAGGGAAGGCAAAAGATAGAGGCCTTTTAAGCCTTCAAATGACGTCTTAAGACTCACTAAAGAAGAGGGAGCAGCAAGAAGGGGTTGGGGGATGGACACACCCATGTTCTGCCATCACCATACTTTCTTTTTTTTTCTCTTTTTCATTACTGCATTCTCAAATTGTTCCACAAAATGTTTTAGTTTTTGTAAACTGTTGCTATTTTCAAATTGTCCATCTTCTCTAGGCCCTATAGTGTAATTATAAATCGGAGGCAAAAGGAATTAGAAAGTGTTAAATCTTTGAGATGAGAAATGCCCGCGACTATGAATGGTCTACACCGGATGCTGCAGCATAACTACACCAACAATGTAACAATTATATTTGTGACTAGAACACTTCTGCCACCTCGAGATATTTTTCCCTTTTGAAATGTGCTGGCTTTGTGTCTTCTCTCGCAACTTTGTAATGACCTTTGAGTTTTATACCCATGTCTTCCATTGTGGTGTCTCTCTAAATCTGAAGGAGAAAATAGTTGCCATCAGGGAAAATGGCTAAAAGGGTCAGCTTTTAACTAAGTGGATACTCACTCCGACCCCGTCCTCTCCCGCAGACCACGAGTTCCCTAGAAGTTACGCTTCCGCCATGACTGACCTGGGGAGAAGCGCACCGCGGGAAAGAAGAGGAACTCCAGAAAAAGAGGTAGTGTGTTTAGCGCTACTTGAGTCTTTTTTCTGCAGCGTATTTGGCAAAGCACTTGTCAGCCAAAGTGATGTCCCAAACCAGTAAAGAACCCAGATTAAGAACATAAAAATGACAAGAGAGAAACTAGAAAGTTTCCCTGGAGCCTGAGCAAAGGACTCCAAGCAGGATGCACTCCGACCCTAGCTGCACATCTCCCCCAGCTGCAGCCCAGTTTCAGCAGCGAGGCCTCTCTGAGTCTCGACCTGATTCCCATGAATTAACAAGGGTGTTCTGCCAAACTCTTGAGCTGGGTTGCCCCACAGAGGAAGGAGATTTCCCTGTGCAAATTTCCCCACTGATGTAGGGGAGAGCCCTGGGTCATCTGTGTAGCAAATCCATACAAATTCAACATAAATGATTTTTGCTGGCCTGCTTTTATTGGAGAACATCTCTGAAAAATCACTGCTCCTAGGAACCACCTACCAACTAGCTCTTTGTCCACGGCTCCAGCTCAGGGCTGGAGCTCTGGTGCGTGCTACCTTGGAGCTGTTTGACCGCAGCTGAAAGCTAGTCTTGGACTGGTAGCCATTTCAGGAGAATCACTACAGTTGTCTCCTATGGTCTCGAACCTGTGGGACCTGCAAAGAAGTCAGGAATGTTCCAGGTTGCCTAAAGTTCACAGAATCACGAGGAAAGAGAGTGGGGTGAGGGGATTACTGGGAAGTGGAGAAGGAAGAGCTGGGGTGGCTAGCTGTGGGGTGCAGGTGATTGAAGGAGAGTGTATGTCACATCTTATCATGACGACAAGACGGGTTTGCTATGTGCTAAAGAGTTCCTGAGCCCTCCAAGGAATGCAAGATGCCCAAACCTATGCTCTGGGCCACTAACTAGCCTCCCAGTGATAACTGGGCTAATATTTCTTTGCTACTATGTTGATAATTATTTAGTAAAAGGGATGATGGTTTCCTTCATGACTTTTCCCAGTCTTTTTATTATGAGTCTGAAGGAGTTATGTCAATACATAGAACCTAGAGCAACTAACCTTCTGCAGTTATCCCAGGAAAAGCCGGATTTATACCTGGGACAGAACCCTCGGCAGAAGCCTATTCCAGCATTCATGTTCCTTAGTTTCTAAGACGAAATATGATATCCAGTGGTTATGATGAAAAAGTCATCTACTACATCCTGTTACCACTTAAATACCTAAATGAAGGACTAATTGGTTGATTTATAAATTGCAGAGGATTTAAGTTATGTTTCATCATTCTTTGTGCTTTCATTTCCCTTTAATTCACGTGAAATTGCTTTCTTGAAAAAAAAAATCCAAATTGTAAGTTAGTGCTAATTGTTTACCTTCCCTTTCAGAAATTGCCTGCAAAAGCTGTTTATGATTTTAAGGCTCAGACATCTAAGTAAGTAAGATAAGTGTTCATTATACGTCTTAGGGTGGCTTTAAACACTTCAGTAATATTTAAGAGGTAAATATTGCAGTGAGGTGTATTATAAATAAGGTCTAAGTCCCAATTCAGTAATTGGCTGTAATTAGTGTTTCCTTCACAATTAACTGCGATAGGGTTAATTTTATTTTCATTTGAAGTTTAGTTGAGAAACACTGAGTTTTAAATGACATTAAACATGTTAGAGCACCATGAGTTCAAAGGGATAGGAAAACAAAGTGATATTAAGAATCTTTGTTTCTAGAATTTTCATGTCAAGAATGAAATAAAAGTAAAGTGCTGGGGAGTAATTAACACTAACTGAGAGAATTTAATAACATTTATCTATCCAACTAAATTCAGGGTAGTTTGTGGGGTAGAAGAGTAGAACTGTGTACAAAGATTCCCATAGTCAAAACTCCATGTCTTAACACTTTAACTTTGAGATTCTGAGCAAAATTCTCTCCTATGGTCTTTTGATGTTGGTGTTTTCATATTCCTATGTTGCAGTATTTTTTTTTTTTTTTTTACCTTTTGTACTTAGGAACTTGTTCATCAGGTGGGCATGTGGTTAAGAAAGGCTAGTACTAAGCACATAAAGAGGCTTAAATAGGAGGGAGTCTTCCAGATTTGTCGTGGCCCATGTGCATAGACCTGATTTAAGAAACTTTGAACTCCGTTAGAATTCAAGATATTGAAATCATTGTATATTGGCATTAAATTATCCCGTGTTGTTTAGACTGAACATATATAATAACAAAAAATTTTGTTCATAAAAATGTATATTAACTAATATTATATTAATCAATTAATAGTTCTAGAAACTGTCTCTGCCATAAGACATACAAAAATAAAATCACTCAGAATTTGGTAATACTGCTGAGATGGTGAATGAACTAAATAGGAAAATGCTACTTAGAAATTAAGATGGCTTAAATCTAGTGTTTAAAAAAATCCTGAAGAAAAGCTTACCCATCTTTTTTTTTCTTTTTTTTTTTTTGGATGAGATAAATAACATCTGCTTTGTTTCTACTATACTCTAGTCCCTATTACTGCTCTTTGGATATGGTGTGACGATTTGTATGATGCATGCCGATTTTACAAAATAATGATATAGAACATGTAAATGTCATTTCTTCCTTGTGACAAGCAATCAAAAGCTTTTTTAAATGTATGAAACCCTGGGGAATGACAGGGCATATAACACAGGAAAGGTATCCACCCAGGGCCCACAGCTTTTTAAGAAAGCTTAGTAAAAAACAAGCTTTGGGAAAAAGATGATATGCAGTGCTAAGGAAAGTGTTTGGGGTGTTAATTGTGTTGCTGAGTTTTGTTTGCTCCAAGTGCCGAGCCTTATGCCATCCTCCAAGGCCATGTCCTCATTGCAAAAGCTGAGTTAGCAAAGGTTCAAGGCTTGTAAATGACAAAGCCTTTCTGAATGGTTGTCAGCACCACCCCCACCTTTCACGAAAATCTTTCTAGACCCACAAAATCTAATTGCATAAACCTTCAGAGAAGTCGATCCAATAATCACCCATGGAAGCTATCCCATATTTTTTGTAAAAAAAAAAAAAATGTTTCCCACATACCATAAGTAAACTGGTCTGATTGCAGCTTAATCATATTCCTCTTGTTCCGTTCTCAGGAAATGTAAAGAGCAGCCCCCGGTGTAGTTACCCTATTTGACACGAAAGTCGAGGTTATGGATGACTCACAAAGCTTTAAAAGGCTCACACACCCAGAAGCACTGAATGTCCTAGAAGTGCTCTTAATTAATAGCTAGATGTGAGTGCTTTTCGTGCCTAACATCAAGAGACAGATAGATGTATCTGTTTTAAATAAATATCTGGTTTTTTAATTTTATTTTATTATGTTATGTTAATCACCATACATTACATCATTGGTTTTTGATGTAGTCATTCTGTTTTAAAAGCTATTTTTCTTTACCTACTCCAAAAAGTCCAATTTACAAAAATACAGCTCAGTAACTCACCCAATGTGATGTCTCAATCGTTAAAAAGGAAGAAGAGATAAAATGTCACCATTGCCAAAGGTTATCAATGACCACTATTCAAAAGGTTTAGGGGAGGGAGGAAACAAGCTTTACCATAATGGGGCTCAAAAAATCTAGGTCTGAGATGAGAGGGACACAATTTTGAAACTGATAAGCGAGATCTCTGTCCTTTATCTAGAAGCTCTCAAAATTTTAAATACAAGCCTTTAAAAATAGAAAAGATTTCTTTTCATATTGAAAAGAAAAAGTTTTCTCTAATTGACATTTAAAAACAAAAAGCTAAGCTTCCTAGTCTCCTTTCCAGAAACCAAACACACCTGGTGCTAATAAAGCTGTTGGACTGTAAACATTAAATATTTTGCTTTTTGTTTTCTACATCAGGCACTTCAAGAGGGAAGTGTACTGTATTTGAATGTAAGGCTCTGTGAGTCTCCTTTGTCTTTTGGGTTACTGGAAATTTAATGCACTTTCAATGTGACTATTTTAGCACTTCTAATTGCTCGATCATTCTTTTAATATGCAACAGCTTTTTTTTTCCAATTAATTCTTTTAATCAATGAGAAATATTCTACATCTCATATCCACCTGTCTCTTCATTATCTATTCGGCACAAATAAACGACCCAAATCCAGATTCTGAATGAAACGATGCAGAAGATTCAAGAGTGGGAAGGCAGATGTCTAGGAAAGTGGGGCTCTTGGGAAAAGATAGGAAATGAGTGTCCTCCAACAAAACATAATTATGGAGGCAAAACAACAAACAGATACAATTCCCTGGATAACGAAGCCATGGAAAACAGACGCAGGGAGGATGAGCAGGTAGGCATGAATTAGCCAAAATAAGGAATGTCTTTAGAACTTGAAATTACATACCCACATTTACCTGCTTAGGAGAGAAGCAGGTAAATAAGCTTCTTCTTTGAAATAGCCCAGATGGAAAAGCATAGTTAGTGTCTCAAAAGTATTTTTATTTTTTAAAAACAAGGGGTGCCTGGGTGACTCAGTCAGTTAAGCATCTGCCTTCGGCTCAGGTCATGGTCCCAGGGTCCTGGGATCGAGTCCCGCATCGGGCTCCCTGCTCGGCGGAGAGCTTGCTTCTCCCTCTCCCACTGCCTCTCCCCCTGCTTGTGTTCTCTCTCTCTCAAATAAATAAAATCTTTAAAAAAAGAAAAAAGGTCTAGGGGTACCTGGGTGGCTCAGTCAGTTGATAATCTCGGGGCCCTGGGATTGAGCCCCACATCCAGGCTCTGTGCTCAGTGCGGAGTCTGCTTCTCTGCCCCTCTCCCCCTACTCATGTGCACGCTCACTCTCTCTCTCAAATAAATAAATAAATCTTTTTTTAAAAGGTGTAAAGAAGGCAACAACAATTTGTGCATGTCTTTACACCTAAAACATGTTTATCTCTGCTTCACTGAAGAATAAAAGATCTTTTTCTTTACACAAAATACATTCCTCATCAAGACATTCCACTTAAATTCCTGACAACCAGCTTCAAGGACCTATAAATAACAATTTTTCTGGTGATAGCTTTTCTGTGCTAAAGCTAAATATTTATTTTCCTTATTGTAAGCGTTAGCACGTCAAAAGGAGACAGAAGGAGAAGTCAAGTATCTGGCCAACTAGCTAACCAGCTTCAGGATAAACAAAATCAGTGCAGATTCATCACTCCTCCACTGTAAACTCATGATTACACAGCAATCGCACGCCCCTGCCTTTAAATTTCATATGCATCTGCCCGTGATTTATATCAAATGTGATGTTTATACTTGGTCTTTTTTGAAATCACTTCTGACGTTACAAGGTGATCAGTGAATCCTAAGAGTTTGCAAGGAAAATCCTTATGTAACTGGGCTCGAAAAAGATTATTTAATATGGACAGTATATTTCTCAGCCAAATGCAAATCAAGTGAGAGTGTTGATCTTAAGAGTAATTGCTCCACATCAGGGAAAGACCCACTGAAACGTGTCTCTTCCAGGGAGCTGTCATTTAAGAAAGGAGATACTGTCTACATCCTCAGGAAAATAGATCAAAATTGGTATGAGGGAGAGCACCACGGGAGAGTGGGCATTTTTCCAATCTCCTACGTCGAGGTAAGTCCTTTCCTTTCCCTCTTCCGTGATTGTTGCTTCCCAAGTCACCACAGATCAAGAATAAATAACTCTTTTCCCTCATAGAAACTCATACCTCCTGAAAAAGCACAGCCTGCAAGACCACCTCCCCCAGCCCAGCCTGGAGAAATCGGAGAAGCTATAGCCAAATATAATTTCAATGCTGACACAAATGTGGAGCTATCGCTGAGAAAGGTACCCTGGCTGTTTTCTTCAACAGTGCATTTTGAAAGGCTATATATTTTCAAAAGTAAAATAGGTTACCTTTTTCTTAGACAATTTTTGTGTTTTCCCCATGTGCTACAAAGGACTCTATCAGGGCCGCCCTGAGGCGCTGTTACCCACCGCTCCCGTGTCCTTCCAGATGCGGTCCCCTACGGAACACAAAGCTTCTGAGAGACATTGCCTCCCAGGCTTAGCATGGCAGGCTCCAGATCCTCTCCTAGGGGCGCCTCGAGCTGGATCTCCTGCAGCTCTATATATGGACACATCAAAAGGAAAAGCACTTTCATGCACCTCAAAATTTTGTTGTCCTGCTGCCTTATTATTCAAATTTAAAAAAATAATAATGTTCCAACATTTAATTTTATCTTGGAATCAATGAATAGTCCTCACGTAATGCAGGTACTTCTCACCCCAGAGCCTTTTTGAGGAGTCCTTTGTGCAGTGCTGTTCCCTTGATCAGCCCCCTCTGGGCCTCATGACCGACCCAAATTTCACTAGCAACCTATCCAATTCCAGTATATCAGAAAGAGCTCCTTTTGACTTGCAACTTTACACAGTGAAGAAAGAGCAAATGAACAATTGTCATTCTGTGCTAGGCCATCATGTTCATTTGTTTGAGGCAACCACAGGTCTGCACAGAGCACGGGCTAGAGAGTCACACGCTGGGTGGTTCTCGAACCTAGACCGGGCAAGTCCTCAGCCGGGAGCAAGGAAGGGAAGTCCCACTGTTCTTATCCTGGCAGAACCTCATCTCGTCCTCCCTTCTTTGCCCTGGTTCTGCATCATCAACCGATTCTTGTCCACCCTCCAAGCTGCAACACAGCTTTCCATGAACCAAACCAGCTACCGTTTCCTAGTAAAAGAGAAGCTTCTGCCGATGCGATTTATAGCTCCAGCAACAGCCTAGCAGCAGTAATGTGTTACCGAGAAAATCAGTACAGATTTTAAGAGTAGGGAGATTTCCTTTTCTTCAGTATGTTCTGCACGGAGGCGGTGTGGGACAGGCTCTAGGAAGACTGGCACCTCGAGGGGCCCCTGCAGGAGGCCTCCCTACTGCACTGCAGCTTTGACTCTGTCCCCCTCCGGGGCCCCATCAGCAGCCCAGACTTCCGTACCACCTGCTGGATGCGGATGCTGCCATTTATTTTTTTTTTTTAAAGATTTTATTTATTTATTTATTTGAGAGAGAGAGAATGAGAGACAGAGAGCATGAGAGCGGGGAGGGTCAGAGGGAGAAGCAGACTCCCCGCCGAGCAGGGAGCCCGATGCGGGACTCGATCCCGGGACTCCAGGATCATGACCTGAGCCGAAGGCAGTCGCCCAACCAACTGAGCCACCCAGGCGCCCCGCGGATGCTGCCATTTAAACCACAGTTTGCCCTATTTATTTCAGGGCCACACGTGGTTTCGAGTTGAAATTTAAGCTGGGTTTTGTGGCATTGGCCTGATCGCTGCCGGTAGCAGGAATGGTGACCGTAGAAAGTTCTATTATTGCTAAAGCCAGGGGTTCTGTAAATATGTTTAATGACCACTGTGGCGTGGCTGCCAGCCAGTTAGAATGGACAGTGTTGCATCAGGATGCAGAGCAGGTGGAGGTGAGCCCTGGCCACAGCTGGGGATTATGGAGGGGACTATCTCTGCCCCGTCCTGCTAGCCTTACTCTTTGCTGCTCCTTGGCCGCACGTAGATGGAGAGGATACGCTGTGTGCCGTTCAACTTCATCCCTTCCGGAGGCTGATTTCGGCAACCCGTTTCAGACACACAAGCACAGCGTGCCGAGTTGCCCTTTTCTGAAGCTCTTCCTACAGAAGGTCATTCCCTTGAATCCATCAGTGATAGGATAACACTACTGTCAGTGAGCTTTTCCCTGGTAAACCATTCTGCTTTTTGAAGTAACTGATGCATGTCGTTTCACATGGTACCAGGGCGAACACGTGAAAGCCCGTTCCCATTAGCCAGGCATCCCTAGGGGAGATTCTAATGTCATGATTGAATGATGAAATTGCATATATGTTGATAATCTATAATTCGGGTGTGAGCTCAGAGACTTTATTTGTGTTTTCCTGACAAAAACAAACAACAACAACAACTGGAGGTTTCAAACTTTTCCCAAATGGAAAACTATTGTTTATTAGACAACATTGACAATTACACTTTTTGTTGTTGTTGTTATTACGTCTCTATTTATAACGCATTTTCCTAATATTCCTCACAGGGAGATAGAGTTATTCTTCTGAAAAGAGTTGATCAAAACTGGTATGAAGGTAAAATTCCAGGAACCAGCAGACAAGGCATCTTCCCTGTTTCCTACGTGGAAGTTGTGAAGAAGAATACAACCAAAGGTGCTGAGGATTACCCTGACCCTCCAACCCCCCACAGCTATTCTAGTGATAGAATCCACAGCTTAAGTTCCAATAAGGTAAGAAGACATTCCAGCATATTGGTATAATATTTGGGAGCCTGAAGTAAGATCATCAATATGTGACGTTAGGCATTAGGCTAGAACATCATATCTATTGCAAAGCATAAATGTATATGTTATGTTTCTAAGTGTGCGTGCCATGTCAAGTCAATATAATTTCTTTTTCTGAGGGGTGCGAGCATAAAGGTTTGATGCTTGATTTTGATAATTTTATTCTCAAATTAAAATACTGAAGGAGAAAACATTAGTATCTTAAAATCCCATATGATATATACCTGTATATATATACACATTTATCTGCTTTTTGAAAATTTTTCTGAAGCTTGATTTTTTTTCTAAAGCTTGATTTTATTTTTATAGATGCATCTTTTACATGGATTATATATTGGTATAAGTAGTATATATAAATATATGTGGATAGACAGATCCCAAAATGGTCTATTTCATCAACACATGGTAATTAAGTTGACAAAATTCTATAAAAGTCTTGGGGTTTTTTAATATAGAAAGAGAGAGATTAAAGAATTTTAATTATGGTCCGTAGGTTAGTTGGTTTATTAGTTTGAATGAAAATGTCATTGGTTATGAGGAGTCCTCAAGTTTATTTTATTAGGTTTAGGATGATTTTGTGCCAGATCTACTGTCTGACTTGAGCTGTCAGCTAAAGGTCGTTATCTTTCTCAACATGTAGTCTGAAAGGGACTTTGCTTCCTGATCTGGTTAATTAGAAGAGGCTATTCTCCTACTTTCTTTACTCACAGTATGAAGTTCTCCTTAATTTTCTATTGGATTATAATATGTTGTGTTCTTTTCATGGATGGTATTTAGGGATTTCTTTCTCCTTCTCATTAACTTTCAAGTGTAAAACTTTAAATTCCCAAGGAATTATTCTACTTCCCAACACTTTAAACATTTTGTTTTGCATAATTCATTAAACATTTTGATTGAAATCAAGGCTGGGACATAGAAAAATAAACCTTTTAGAGTTGGCAGAATGACATCATTATCAGACGTTATCAAAGTGTGAAGTCATTTCATGTCCCAGCGTAAGAAGCCATCCCCGGTGACCCAAACTACTCCTTGAAAATGAGCCTAGAAGGAGTTTACATATGTAAATGATCAAAGAGTCTACTCTCTCAAGAGAAGCATTTTTTTTTTTAAAGGGCATTTTTTTAATTTATTCTACTTCTCTTTGAAGACTAGGTTTCAGTTGCAGGGTAATTGACCTCAATCCTTTATCATTTGATAATAGAGCAGTTTGGTACCATCCGATTTTGTCTGATTGATTATAAAGTTTTCCAGAAGCTTCTTTAGTGTGTTTACTTCACTACCAGAGCTTAGTTTTAGAGATCAACATCTTTCCTTCTATAGTTCCTACTGATATAAAAGAAAAGATCAGAATTCTTCACCTATATATTTGTTTTAATTACCATTCAGTCATCTCAAAAGAGCGACCAGCTAAATTTCAAAAGGACCATACCTCCAAGTAAAATTGTATAAGAAAGAATAAGCATGTATCTACAAAGCCTTATTTAACATGTAAGAAATTCTTCCATAATGTCCTAATTAATTCTGGCAATGTAATATTATAGATCACAGCATTTTAATCTTGATTGTGAATATTATTTAAATGTATTTTCAGTTTCCTAAGTTTTTTCTTAGAACACCAAATTTTACATTTTATAAATAGAGAAATTTCACTAATAACAAATTAGTGTTTTATTCTCACTGCTGGGAAGAAAATATGTTGAAAAGCTCATGTCTATAATTTGAAAAAAAAAAACACTTAATGGTTTCATCCCATCTGGTAATCTATTCTATGGTATCACTGGCTTAATGAAGGAAACTTCTCAGTAGTGTTGAACTGGACCATTTTCAGAAAAAAGAACTATAGTGTTATATATCCTAGTTTCTAATTGATATTTGCAAAGAGAGGAAGGAACTCATTGACTCATGAATCACTCTTTGACCCACTCAAGTCACAACATACTATATTTTAAGGGAGATTCAAATGTTAGTAGATATTATTTCTGTTTTTAGTGTAGTCAAGTCCAACTCTAATGCTTTAGGGAGAAAAGGTAGTTATATGATTTTTGTATTATAGGTATATTTATGTTATATAGGTAACTCAGATACTTAATCTCACCGTTAGCTGAACTAAGTCCCTTGTAAAACTAAGCACTTTGAACCTGTTGACATGCATATTGTCGACCATGGTGATAATCGGAGCAGGTAGTAACAGTGATAGTAGACAGTGGTAATCATGACAATAGTAGGACTTAAAGGTCTTTCTTCCTCATCCACATAATATTCCTGACCATGACAGAAAATGAAAGTGAAAAGTCTCTTACGGTGTTATATAACAAAGAGCATAAACTAGAACACTGGCCAATAAGAGAACTTCTCTAGCCTATCAAAGGAGATTTAGGTAATTTCTGTCTTATTAAAAATTGAACATAGACAGGCCAGCTAGGAGAGGCTATCTATCTAGTAACAGACCACATGTATAGTATTACTCTATATCAGGTGCTCGGCAGCCTTTAGTCCTAAATCTTCCACTAGAATGCTCCCATGAGCTTTGTAACTCTTTGCCTCATTTATCCCACCCCATGATGACAGGACATCATATTTCCTTTTTTAAAAAGAATAGCTAAATAAATTCTATTAATGCCCCATTCCTATTATAGGACACAGAAGTCAAAAGTTAAGTGACCCTAGGACCAAGAGTGCTGAGTGCGTGAGTGAAGTCTCATCCTAAACAACCAACTAGAAAATGCATCTCCAAAAATCTTCCTTTAAGATTTTTTTCCTTCCAAACCCAAGCCATCTACCTGGAGAGAATGAAAATAAAATGCCATCCACCAGACTCTCAAGGCCTTCATATATCTAGCATGTAGCATTCTTTCTAGTTTGGCAATAATAGATAAATGTCTTAGAATATTCCTAGGCAGCACTTCTAAAACTACTTTTAAGGAATTTCCACTAAAATTCTGTTTTGTTCTATATATCCAAGATATAGTGATAATATTAAGATACACAGTATTTTTGCTTCAGGAGATTAAGTTTCATAAATTATACTCCACAGGTTTACATAAAGGAATGGGAGTCCTAGCAGAAGTTTACTCCCATTAAAATCATATGTTCCCTTTCTATGTAAACATTTACCTTGGACTTTTTAAACTTTGAAGTAGAAGTTAACGTAAGTTAAGTTGTGTTCTGATCCTGAGTTTCTGTTCTTAAAAAATATTTTTCAGAATTTATTCATTTGGAAATGTGTTAATGTTATACATTGCAAAATAGATGTGAGTGAGAAAATTATGGAAGTTCAGACATAAGTGAGAAACATAAGTGAGAAAATTATGGAAGTTCAAAAGATTTGGCAAACATAAGTGAGAAAATTATGGAAGTTCAAAAGATTTGCAAACATAAGTGAGAAAATTATGGAAGTTCAAAAGATTTGGTACCATTACAGGAAGAAAGAACACTAAACAAATTCAAGGAATAAGAATTTTACAGTAACATTATTTCAGAGGCCTGCATCCTAAGTCAGTATCTGAAGGCTAGTTTAAAAGAGCTAATCTATTAATAAAATCACTTAAGTTTTCACTGTGTGACCTTATAATCTCTCTGATAGCTTTATCTTATCCTGACATCTAAGACATCTCCAAATACTAGGAGAGTTTCAGTGTTCAGATAACCTTACAGTTAACATGCTAATGATTTTATTTAAAGTCAGCAAAATATCTTCAAGTCGAGACCATAGCATAAAATATTTTTATATGTATGACCATACCTTTCCTGCATTTCTCTGTCTCTGTGTTTTGACGTATTATTATTATTTTCTCAGTTTATTTTTTAACTCCATAATCCCTGCTCATTTCTAAGTTGGCTTCCAGTGAACCAGCCCCTCCTCCCATGCACAAAGCTTCACCTGGCTCAGATAAAACAGCCCAGGGGTGGCTGTCCCTGACAGCCACGTGTCCACCGGCAAATCCTTTGACCCCAACGCCACCTCCTTTTCTGGACAACTTCTTGGATGAATTAGAGAAGCTTGTCGCTTTAACCTTAGCAGCTGACCCAGCCAAACCAAATATCCTAGAGGAAATCATCCTTGAAATTAAGGAGGAGCCCTCAGTACCCCTCTCATTGCCTCCAGCTTCTGTACCTGCCAAGTCCGCTTCCTCTCTGCTACCTGTCCCGTGCTCAGGGGTGACCTCAGCTGCAGTCCAGCCTTCTGAGGCAACACCACTGCAGGATCCCAGAAAGACAACTCAGAACAAGTTTGCAGAGTTGACAAAAATGGGAAAGGGCTTTGGAGGCCCCAAGAAAGTACCTGAAGTCCTAGGTGATCAGTTTGTGGCCTCCACACACACTAATATGGGTCCCTTGCCCAAAAGTCTCCCTGTCATTGGAGAGGAAGATGAGGATATGTGTGAGGGGTTTACGTCAGGCATCCGAAGAGGGCCAGAATCTCAAGAACCAGATGCTCTGTCGTGTGCCCATGATGGCCCAGAGGTGACAGCAAGCCTGCACATCGAAGAGGAGGAAGAGGAGAAGAAACCTGTGTGCTTAAAATATCCCATAGCCACCCCCACAGACCCTAGGACCCCTAAGGAAGACAGCAATGCAGCGAAGGCCAGTAATGAGGTATTTTAATCTTGCCTAATTACTGAAGAACTAACCGGTCTTACTATATTTAGATAGTACAGTTAATCACATTAATAAACATCAATTTGAGCATTGCCCTAGAAGGCTTCCTCTTAAGAAACATAAGCACTACGTAAGTTGGGGGTGGAGGAATGGGTATACACACACCAAATTCCAGTAAGACGATGTAAATATATGATATAATTCCATTATTTACTTATGACTATAAATTCATATTAGAACAGTCTGTAGTGTATAATCTTCCTGATTTTTTGTTATTAATAATGATAGCCACATAGTTGAGCTCTTACTACCAAACACTATTCTAAGAACCCTTCATGTTTACTTTTCATAACCCAATGAGATGGGTTATATTATTAGCCCCACTTTAGAGATGAGGAAATTGATACAAAGAGATGAGTCCAATTCAGTTTGCAAAAAAAAGAGCGAGAGAGAGAGAGAGGGAAAACAAAAAAGTACTCCATGCTCTTTTAACTCTCTGAAGAGAGTTATTTCTTCTAGGTGGTGGCTACTTAAGACTACTAATGCATTTTCATCTTACAAACAAAGAATCTTGGGCAATGATTTTAATTAGTAAAGAGGGAAAATACCCTAAATCTTTAGCCTGTAAATTTTTTTCTTAAAACAAAAACAAACCTTGATCTCTCAAATATGCCACCTGTAAACTAAAAAGAAAATGTGATTACTGACAAATACTGAAATTACGAAACATAAAGGAATGTTTTGTATCATGTTACTATGCAAGTCACTGCCCCCCATGGATCCTCTATTTAAACATCTTAATTTCAAAATCCCCTAGTTTTCTATGATGACCTTACCAGTAACACATACAGAGGCACGTGGCCTATACTATGGGGTGTTCTTGGGCTTAAATAATGATCAGTGCCCACGAGGCCCCTGGACACCCACAAAACCCTGAGGCTTGGCTCAGTTCCTCAACCAGGAGAGAAAAGGTCACCTGAACAAAGAACCCAGCCACACCTGTACTTGCGTAAAATAAACACACTATTGAATACAAGAGATCATTCATTACAGAAAGCCAAACATGTTTCTAAGTCAGTTATTTATTTATTTTTTAAATTTAATTTAATTTTATTCTGTTATGTTAATCACCATACATTACGTCATTAGTTTTTGATGTAGTGTTTCATGATTCATTGCGTATAACACCCAGTGCTCCATGCAGAACGTGCCCTCTTTAATACTCATCACCGGGCTAACCCCTACCCCTACCCGCCTCCCCTCTAGAACCCTCAGTTTGTTTCTCAGAGTCCATAGTCTCTCATGGTTCGTCTCCCCCTCCGATTTCCCCTGCTTCGTTTTAAATAATTCATTTTCCCTCCAGTCAATTGTAAGCCTCGATTAGATATGTGGCTTGGTTCCCAGGAGCCTGTTGCCAGCAGCTCCTGGGCCAGGTGGTATGGGGGGTTTCACAGCGGTTCCCACCACGTACCCACATGCACACCCCCCACAGGCACACGTCATCGCTCCCCGCTCCCCTAGCTTTGCAACAAACTCTCTAGAAATCGTGATCTACTTTACCAGCAAGTTACAAAGAGTCATCGCTTTTCATTGTTTTTCCCTCATGTTTAGAAGGAGCCATCCTGTAAATATAAAGTTGTAGAATCTGGGGGTTCCTGTCTCCAGCCACCCACCTCAGAAAAATGATCCCACTCACTGGGAATTCTGAGTCAAATTCACAAGAAAAAGTTAGTGCTTTTCAAGCAAGAATTTGTCAAATGTCACTTGCCAGGGCATTTGGTAACGTTAACATTATTCGAGGTTGGGGGATATTCTCTGAAGACCAGGTAACCTCGTCTGGCACAAGCCGTAACCACATCTTGTCTTTCCTCAATCTTTAAGCCGCCTTCACTTTCTCCGGGAGATCGAACGTCTACACCTTTTCCCAGCTGTCTCCTTCCCTCCCTCCCTTTTCATTCTCCCTTGGCCTCTGTCTCTGACCTGGCCTCAACATTTTCTCAGAATCCCCAGCCCTACTCACCTCCCCTCCTCCCTAAATACCCTTACCGACAGGAGATAAATTCACCAAAATTAAAGGTAACTGCATCTTGAGTGTGATTTATTGCATGTCTTTAAATGAATTTTGTTAATTAGATGTATTTAGATTTGTGCCATCTTACAAGTTCTAAAAAGCCATGGAAATATTGGTTGCTAACTTTTAACATCATTGGCATGGCCTCTGTCCAAACCTTTATAAGATACACTTACACAGCAGCGATATCCAGACTGAGGAGCAAAGCAAACGAAAATGTATTTTTTTTGGAGAACCATCCCATTCAAAGACATCAACTTTGTGCCTGCCATCCTCAGTGGGCTCACTGCCTCCCATGTGTCCTGCCCATCAGCGGGGTCAGCAGAGCCTGAGGGCAGGATGATCTTTGGCACTGTCTTGAGCCTCCTTCTTCCACAAAACTGAAATAAATTAATGAGAATTGCGGGAATGACGCTTTCTTCTGTTAACAGTTCACAAAGCACTCAACTCTGAGTCTTGCAGCCTGGCAGCCCTGCTGGTTTTTAACTCTCCGTAAGGATACCATGTAAAAAGACTTCCAACGAAATTAATGGCTGGCTCTGGAAAGGGATTTAACGACAACTGCGGCATAAAATGAATCCATCACAGCAAAGTTCTGCTTCTGCAATCAGAATGATCCTGAAATCTCTTCCTTTAGACAAAAGGTGATAGACTTCAAATAATAACCCATCCTCACATTCAGTCTTTGGAACTTGAAATGGGAGCCTCTGCAGTTAAGTGAAAACACAAAGGTTTTGGTAGAATCCAGTTTCTGTGCTAAGAAGTACCAACCCCCAACTCCCAAGAAATGTCATCTGCACAGTATTGCAAACTCCCATCACTGACTCCATCCACCCAAATAGTCCAGTAACGTGAATTCATTTTACCTATGAGAGGAATTTTTTAGAAAATGGAATACTGTAAAGACTAGATGCTCTTTGATCTTCAAGGTTTCATTTTGGTCGGCATGAAATAATTAGGAAATTTTAAAAATAATAATAACACTTTAGATGATATCTAAGACTAAGCATTTGCCTTTCCCCCACTCTTTCTCTGGTTTTCTTTTTAAGGCCAAAGTATTTATTCCTTGCCTTTCCCTTACTTGTTCTTTAGCACTTAAGCTTAGTCAACACATGGCAAAGCAACTTTAGAATTGGACTTCTCTAATTTATTTTTTTAAGATTTTATTTATTTATTTGACAGAGACACAGCGAGAGAGGGAACACAAGCAGGAGGAGTGAGAGAGGGAGAAGCAGGCTCTCTGCGGAGCAGGGAGCCCAATGCGGGGCTCGATCCCAGGATGCTGAGATCATGACCTGAGCTGAAGGCAGGCGCTTAAATGACTGAGCCACACAGGTGCCCCATGAACTTCTCTAATTTAGAGAGATGAAGATCTCGCCATTGTAGTATCAAGGACAAAACCAGGATTTACTCACGTTTATTCTCCTGCAAGAACCAAGTTCAGTCTCATACACACATTAGGTTTCAGTTGTTTGCAGAATGGTATGAGAGAATGGAGGTATTCACAGTAACGATGTTTTCAAAGAATACTTTCATAACTACATCAAATAACCTACTCCAGAAAAATGAAGAGTTTTTTCTCTATTTTATCTTACTCGAGAGCAAATGAGCATTTTAAATACCCCACTGAGCTTTCTGAAAACCTTTTCTATTCATAGGAAGAATATAAGTTGAAGTTATCTGTGCTTATAAATATAGATGCAAATTGAATCAGCAGCAAAGTTTAGGCCATTATTATAATTTAACCCCACATCTGACACTGATAAACTGTGCGGGCTTGAGTCCTCTAAGAAGGCTGCCTATTTCTTCCATTTCAAGAATGTTATGAGTTATGCTCGTTACAAAGAAAGTAACCCTGCACTAAAAGCAAAGACAAAATCAAATTTTAATAATGTTTTAGTAGGTAGAGTATAGGATGCATGAAATCATTACAATACTTTTATCAACCCCATCAACGATTATTTTACTTAACGCATACTAATTTAATGCAATTTTATCCTTTTAAAGTATTTTCTGAGACAACGTAAATCTTTCACATACAATCCAAAATCTTTCCTAAAAGTAAAATTCACCAACACTTTATAGATGACAGAACTGAAATGTACATATAAATTATGAGTGATATATAAATCAGAATCTGATATTTTGAGCATCTTTTTTTTAATAATGGTTTTTCATACTAAAAATTATCATAATTCTCTATTCTTCTATAAGCTGAACTTCCCCTTCCAGCTAAGAGATTTATGGCATGTGGACTCAAATTGCAATGTAAGCTCTTTATGAAGAGATAGAAAGATTCTTCTTTGGGTTTCTTCCAAGAAACTCAGTTATTGTGGGCCCCTAAGGAATCTCCTCACTCTAAAACCATCCCATCAAAAGTAATCCCCTTGAGCACAGTTTCCAACATGGAATCAAGCACTGATTCTTCCTAATATGTCCAAATGATCTTTCCAGCTGTTTATCCACATCATCCCAACAGCTAAATGTTTTTTCTCCATGAGTCTTGATGTTCATAGAACCCCTATATTAGTCGAGATTGGGGCAGCTACCACGACAGAAAACTCAAAATAATTATAGCTTAAACAACGTACGAGTATATTTCTCTTATGCATAAATGTAGGGCATCTAGGGCTGGTATGTGGCTCCACAGTCATCCAGAAACCCAGGAGATTCCATTTTATTTTAGCACATCATCTTCCTCAACAAGAAGCTTCCACTGCATGGTCCAAAGTGGCTGCACCAGCTCCAGCAGTCCCTTCCTACTGCATATATCCCATCTGTCAGAACTTACCACATGAGCACATCTCGATACAAGGAAGGTTGAGAAATAGACTTTATTCAGAATGTCCATGTGCCTCTCAGGATTCTACTACAGAGGACAGACAAAGAAGAGAACAGATACTGGAGAACATCAAGCATTCTCTGCCATACCTTTTAAGAAAAATACTTAATGTATTTCATACCTAAAGACTGCAGATTTGAGGTCAATCATTACTAATTATTATAAAAACGTTCCTCAATAAGAGTTAAGAAAACCACACGCTTTTTTTAAAAAGTCCTGCTGAAGTTCCCATAAGCAAATCAAATACTTGTCTAGCACTTTGGACAAGTAGTAGATCTTGTCCACTCCTGTGGAAAGAAAATAAAGCATCCTCACACAAGAAAGGTTAGTTGATTCACTGTCATATTAAAAATCTTATTTTGAAAGTAGGCCAAAATAGTCACAATGTGGAGTTAGGACAATATTCCTAACTATTATAATAGTATTTTAATGATATTTTACCATTTTTTTCCAGAAAAGCCATGGTTTCTCCTTATGTGTTTTTTAGTAACTGTGCCCCTGACCAATGATTGAGACTTTTTATGAAACTCGATGGGTTTAAGAGAAATTTCTATCTTACCTTGCATCTATTCAAATAAGCACAAAGAAAAGAGGTCAGATCTGAGGCTGTCTTGAACGCCGTTGTTAAACGTTCTATTAAAGACACACAAGTTCTTGTATGTGTTCTTAGCAATCGACATAGCACTCAAACATCTTCTTGATGCAACTTAACTCCGTAAGTCTCTCTCTGCTCTGCCTGTTGAGTTCCGTCTGAAAGCAGCACTTGTTGCCTGTGGTGTGAAAACTGCGGGCAGCCAAAAGAGCTGTCTTCAGGCTAACTGGTAAACCCTCCCCGCTCTGCTACTTTCAAGAGTTTGGCATGCTGCGTGTGCATGAAAAAACAAAACAGGAAAGCTCCTCCTGAAGGCCATAGAATGAAGACAAGAACTAACTAACTTCTTATGGCTTTTCCAGGCTGACTTAAAAAGCGAGATATTTGTCTTGGGTAAGCCTCCGCGTAGCCCAGTGATGTCTAGGAGATCCCCCTGCGGCTCGCCTGTCAGAGGGCTCAGCAGTTCCTACAGGGTAGGGTCAGAACACCCCGCCTTGCGCCAGGCACCCTGGCCACCTGTCCTCAGTAGGCTGGTTCTTCCTTAGTTGTCATTGCTGTGTTTTGCCCCTAAACTGGGGCTAGAAGTACCCCTGAGATGCAGGGACCACTGATGATGAGCTGTGAAATCAGATCAACTCGAAAATCATCTCCTGTCTTTGGGCAACGTGTTTCCCTTTTATGTCTGTATGTGTAAGCTTTCCAAACGCCAAAAAGACAGAATGAGATTCTCATTTGACAAATAAGGGTGTAGTGTATGTTGTCTTCTCCATCCGTCTCATGCTTCCATGTTCTCTGTAAATCGCTGCTTTCCTTCCAGTCACCGTTTTTAGTGCAAAGAATAAAGCTGTTGCTAATCATATACTGGACTCACACGCTTCCAGTAATGTTTGCTTCTGTGGCATTCAGTTTACTTCGACTTTTTTTTCTTAAATCCACAATACCTGTTGCAAAATATCTTGTTGCTCTGGTGATGTGTGTTACATTCGCTCCACGGTCCTTTTTAAGCCTAAACCAGAGATTCAAGGATATTTCAGTACTCTGGACTATAGGTACTCCCAGGCTTTTGACATCTCTGATTGAATTTAAAGGCGAAATTACTTTTCCCTGTAACTCCTTAGTTTTGTAATATCAAAATCATTTTCATATGAATGGGTTCTAAATGGTACTATCAGTTCTGAGGAAGGCAGCCAAGGCATTTGGGGATTTCTGTCTCTGCAAAAGTCAGTCTTTTCACCATTTCTATTTGATAAACCCTGGTTTAACCTTACCTGGTCTATTACATGACTATGGTTTGCAAATTGTTAAGGGACCAATTGACTGCAAAGAGAATTTCCTTTTCCACTTTCAAAAAATGTAGATATCTCTGTGTTTATGCCATTTTTTGTGCTTTTTGCTTGCATAATGAGACCTCACTTTGTTTCTGAGGCAGAGATTTGGGTTGCCATAGAGAAAGAGGAATGTTGATTTGAAGAGATTCTTGGGTTTACTCACAGAAGGGCCTTCCAGAGCCAAAGCAAAAAGGAAGATTTTTCCACAATTAATATGGCCCAGCCATAGATTTCCCATGGTCAATGAGATGCTATGTTTTAGGTTATCTCAAGGTTTTTTCTTTGCCAGATTTTTACATTATGTACTTAGAAGTTATATGTGTTTATGTGGAACATAGATATTCTATATTCTTTAGATTCATGCAAAGTTGTGTGTCATAATTTAAGAAGGAAAAATAAGACTATAAACATAAACATGGGATTGTTATTAGGAGAATTTTATCGAATTCTGGTGGGCAAATACTACAACTAACACTTTCTGGAAAAAAAAATTAAAGAACTCTAGAAGTGCTTATAACTCTTTCAAATATTCTTCCACATTAGTATGTAAGGTGACAGTCAATTCTTACTTAAGAATTACTGAATACTAAATATAGCTAATCCTCCAGAGATGCCTCTGCAGAAACACAGATAGATAGATGGGTTCTGGACAGACCGCATCTCCCCATCTGAGCTAGGAAAGTATATGTTTTACTACAATCAGAGATTCTAGGATATTTCAGACCAGTTCCCTTATGAGCAGTGGGTTGGTTCTGGTTTTGAATATTAGCATGTGTTTAAACTTGTCTCATTTGTATCCACTTTTGATAACCTTAGAAAATAACTACACTAAAAGAGAGAGGGGGGAAAAAAAAGATTGCTACATTACCAAGGGAAAAAAGTTAAATAGGATTCTATGAAAACAACATGGTGCTTCACTGGGTTTTCTAATTTTTATTGTACTCTTCAGACACACATAAGACTCTCTGAATGTCACAAATGTATATGCTATATTGATCACAAAACTGCTAAGAAGTTACGAGTAATGAGCAGAGTTAAAATAGAAGTAAGCACAGACACAAAACACTGGTGGCTAAAAAGTGATCCTTTCTCAAAAACTTAAAATGTGGGAAGGAAAGTACATAGTCAGAAAAACAGATGGATATCTATTCCACAACACTCCGTGGTCTTGTAAAATAACCTTTCCAAAATGAATGCAGGCTGAAGGAACTTTGTAGAGCGGTCCGGAGGTATATTAGCATGTTGCTGACACTCCTAACCACTCGGGGGCAATGGAGTGCAGATACAGTCCAGATCTTTTCCTCAAGGTTTCTGCCCTTGGAGTTCTAACACCAGAGTGGGGGAAGGCAAAAGATAGTCTCCTGAGATAATTTCCTTGAGTATCCATATGGAACATAAACCCTTGCCTAAAGGACAAAATGAAGGTGCTGATTTTAACCAACTTAAGCCATCTATTCCATCTGAGTAATGCAAGAAAGAGTGCCAGTCAAAATTATAATTGTTTCTTCTTTTTACTTATTTGTGATACTAAGAAATGATCTTTGAGTTTGGGTTTCCTGATCTGAAAAATGAAGCTGAATGGTCACTAGGATTGTTTTTACATGACTGGGACACTTGAGAATTAAGCGACCAGTGTGAGCTGTCACAAGGCTCTGACAAGTGAGGGGTATGGTTGATGATGGCACCTATATATAACGGAAGAATTATACCTGTGGAAATGTGGGTTCCCCCATGGACTCTCTGAAGGGGACAAGATTCTAATCACCGTCTTGTCCAGTTCCTTAATTTTAGAGATAATGAAGCTGAGGTGCATATCCAAAGTTACATTGTCAATGACAACACCAGAAAGACACAATGTGCCCTCATGAATAGCTACAAATGCTACTTTTCATCTATTGACCAAATACATTTAAAATAAATTAATTCAAATACTGTAACTAGTCATCTTTCCTCAAAACTGGTTCCTAATTATCCAGATTCACATGGATATGATTCCTGTTAAGGTAACTTTAGAAAAGTTCTAGAAGTCACCATAATAATAGTGTCAATGAAGGCTGGGGTAAACCTTGGCCTGAGCATGTGGACAGTATAGGGACCTGGTAAGTCAGAGAGGAGAGTGGGGGGTGGGGTTCTCCTAAACGCTGTAAAGGAAAAGGAAAGATATTGGGAATGACTGATAAAAGCAAGGACATTGCTGACTGGCACACCCAGGAACACGACTCCTTGAGACGTAGACACCTGTGGTATTAATGGAGCCGCATACTTCTGGCAACAGGCCAATGTTCAGAATTGTCAAAGGGGTGATTCACTTAAATTCCTTACGGCGTGAGTCAAATGAAAGGAATTAAAGTGGTAGAATTGTAATGATGACGATGAAAAGGTACTATATGGACTTTCAGAGCAGGTTGTTTTGTATCAAGGAACAATCTTTGATTTTTAAAAGTCATATTCACATTTTAACATAAGAGAGCAAGGAAATTAGACCCACCAGTTGTACCAAGCCTTGGACGCCATGATGAAAAGTCAAACTTTTACTCAACTTAAAAATATTAGAATGATTTAAACACGTAGAAAGAGCACAATGAAATGTGTGTTACAAAGCATTTTTCTCTGAAGATAAGAACAGGTAATCAGATCGTATTTTCTTATTGATAACTGTGCTGTAAATGGTGCAATGATGCTTCCGCGAGACAGAAGCAGCTGTCCTGGTATGTGCTTCGAAATACAGCATTTTCCATTTTTTTAAATCACATTTTTATATTTTTTGAGTGACTAATATGAGCATTTTCAATATCACGTGGCTTGAACATATAATCTTTGGCCAGAAATTTTAACTCCTGGAAATGTGTCCTAAAGAATGGTCCAAAGCAAGGAAATAACTCTTTGTATAAAAATGTTTATAACATTGTTGCTCATGATAGTGAAAAGAGGCTAGACCAACCTTCACTTCAAAAGCAAAAGGGAGGAACGGTTAAGAAAACTAAAAAATATATCTACACATATGTGAGGGAATATGATTCTGCAGTGATTTAAAATGAAAATGAAGACTGAGAAAAGAAGACTGGAAAATTATTATAAAATATTAATAGTAGTTGACATACATATATCTTATTCCTGCATAAAAGTTATGTATACATGATTAGACGAGAATTTGAAGAAATCTAATAGGGCACAGGCTTATGGATAACTTGTATTTATTTTACATATATTTATTTTTATTCATCTATTTATTACTTATATATAATAGTTATAGAATTATTCAATATGTTTACATTGAATTAAATGGCCTTAACATGGCTAGAAAAATGGTTTAGTCTTCATAATTCTTAAAATAATATATCTTATCATTTTAATAATAGATACATTGTTAGTAACTTTATATTGACTTAAAGAAGTATTGTGCTCTTAAGTCATGCTTGTGTCCAATAATTTTTATCCACTCTTTAGTCTTAACTTTATATATTCCATGCAGACTGTTGAGTGAAATTTCTAAGAATAGTGTGAGTAAACTTCCAAATAATAGATGGAATGCTTCAAGTTTTAGTAAAGTAAGGACTTAGTCTTATGCTAGATAGACAGCTTGGATGGAAGGGAGCGGATAAAGAATTTAGGAAGGAGAGCAGATTATAGACTCAGACTGAAAGGAACCCCAAATTTCTGCATCCATTCTTGGGCCAGGGGGATTTCTATGGACAATTTGTAGAGGATAATTCCCAGGCTGTCAGTAATCCATTCATAACTCTGGGACCCAGCAACTGGCCCTAATTTCTCAGGACATGGACCTACCAACTGATTCAGTAGTCATCAAGAAGAAGAGGATGCTTTTGAAATGTGTTGTGAATGAATTGTAATGTATTTCTTTTCCTAAAATAGTAACATTTAGGTAGTCAGTATAAACGATGTTGAGTTTACATATTCAACAAACATGTTAACTTTCAATCGTTGCAATATTTATGTGGATATATGGGATGCTAAGGTTTGTCATTTCCAATATTATAAGTATCTATTACAGATACTGGTCTTGATGCTTAGTTTAAAAAGAAAGGAAACTCTTTTGAGAGTTCAGTGCACTGGGAATTTCTACCAATATTTCTCTTCTAAGGTAAAATGTTACATGTTACCTGGATATTGTTTGTTACATTCTATTTAAAGTTCTCTGTTTTCTCTTTTTAAAAATGCATGTGTTTTCTCCACACTGAGAACAGAGAGTGTTAATTCCAATGTAGCATGGGATGTCTGCCTATCTATATTTTCATCTGTACTGTATGTGAAAATGTTGTCTGTGAAGGAAAAGTAGAATGAATGTGGATACTTTGCTGTTAGACTAACTGTGGCCTATTTTCTGCTTGTTTGAGAAAACGCTGAAGAGTAAGGTTGTATGAAGGTGTCCAGACTTCTCATTCTAGTGGTTTGGTGTCTATGTCCTTGCCATATTCCTGGCCTTTGAAAAATCAATGGGACCAAACCTTGACTTTTCCTTAATGCTTGAGCAGATTAGACTGTAAATATATTCAAAACATTTGACCCTTGGTTATTTTGATTTAATGTAAAGCATCCTTCAAAATATTTGAATATTAATCCTGCAGAACCCCTTTATTTGGGTTTTTTTGTTTTGTTTTGTTTTGTTTTTTACAACAGGAAATATTAAATGTCAAGAAAAGTACCATGCCATTACCAAATTATCTTTTACTTAGTACCAGTTTAAACACTGATTACATTGAAAATCATTTCATTTCAGCCACAGCGTCCTGTGTTTACTCATGAAAACATTCAAGGTGGGGGGGAACCGTAAGTATTCTTCTTATCTTCTAAGTTCGAGACTAACTTTGACCCACAAAATAGACAATTGATGTACCAAAACAGAGGCCCGTTACAACTTTGCAAGTGAGAGAGAACAAAGTAACTAACATGAGGCTCTTCCACGAAGAGAAATTACAATGGTCTCCATCCTTCATAACAGAGAGCAGAAGTTCATTTTAAAAAGAAACCCGTGACTTTGTATAGAAGACTGATTTACACACCAGAAAAACTTTCCAATGCCCCAGTGATGCCCAAGATTTATGAATCTGCCTCCCTCTCTGCTCTACTCACCATGCAAATTCTAGTAACCACAGCTTGAAAGACACAGAAATGTCCTAACATTGTACACATTATTTGAAGACCAGAAGAATGTCAAAGTAGACCAGAAGTGATAAGTTAATAACATAATTCCAAAGTTACATTCTTACAAAGGTCTTTGGAAATGGCAGTGTATTAAAGACATTCACTGTCATTCAGTTAAATGCTTTTCCACACTTTCAAATTCCCTCCCCTTTCTGACCTATGAGTCAATTTAAATTGAAGGTGTCACACATTGTCTTTAAGATTCTCTTTGTGTGTGTGTGTCTTTTCCTGCTCCGTTTTGCCCATGACAGATGTTCAGAGGCTATCTACTTCCTACTGCCCACTGCCTAGTCTGTAAGTCAGGAGCTAGACCCCTGGGAAGGAGCAGGGAGGGAACTAAACCTTGTCAGGCCAACCTGACCACCAGCAGAGCCTCCCTCTGGAGCCTGCTGCCCACATTCTGCTCACCTGGGGTGAAACAAGTCAGCAGGGCCTTCTGTGGAGCCTGGTGCCTTCCTCACCACTGACCCCCTCCTCACTCCTCGGAGACCTGGCACTGAGCTAACAGCATGCTCTTCAGAAACTATCTCTAACGTCTCACCGAGTACAGCCAGAAAGCTTTGCTCCTTAGGAAAAAACTTATGAAAAGAACAGGTTGGAAGTAAGAATCACTTAAAGCTTCACTTAATTGGGGGGGGGGGGGATCAAATAAGACTTGTAATTCTAAAGTTTTGCTTTGTTTCCTTATTCATACAGATGATAGGAACACATCACCAAAAAAAATAAATTCCAGGCCTGTTCAGGTCTATTGCATTAGCAACACATTGTATTTAAGCAGCTGTTAAGGAGTTTATGAATCGATAGGTACATTATGTTATACCATTTTTATGTCCTATAAAGTTAATACTTCTACGTGGGGTCATTTGGGTATTTATGCAACCACAGAGCTCACAGGTGGGAAAAGGCACATTTTCAAGGCCCTGCTATGGACATTGGAAAACATTCTGTACTAAATTTCTATCCGATTACAAACCCAATGAGTGGGATTATGGGGTGTCACTAAATCTCTTTCATTTAAAAACTAGATTGGAGTGCAAATAGGAACATCATGTTATAATGTTGCTGCAATTCAGAATGGTGATAAACCATGTCATAGGAAAAGTTGCAAGTTTATAGAGAGAGTTTCAAGCTTGGCTGAGCATTGTTTATTTAAAAGACAAATTTCTTTCTGAAGCATCCTGATCCCACCACCATCATTCATCTCACCAATACATCTTTCAAAATAGCATTTTAATTGTAATTCGGCTGTGTTTCCTGTCGTGCAACACTGATTTTGAAAGCCAACAGAGGCGGGGGGGGGGGGGGGATTTCTGGAAGGTTTGTTTATGTTTCCATGAAACTCCCAATTTTTTCTTTCTTTCTTTTTTTTTTTTTTTTTTTGTGGCATAATTAAACCTGAATGGTAAGTAAATTTTGACAAGCACACTGGCTTTTGTCATACCAAAGTGAAGTAGGAGTTTGTGCCAATTTTGGTGGGGTTTTTTTTAGCTCTTGGGACCTTGAGATTCCTCAAGCAGCTGGGGTTTGGTGACTTAAATAGGCCTTTCTCCATATGAGGTTGGACAAGTGCCTGGGGGAAAGAAGGCCAAAGTCTGTAAAGCTCAATCAGAGAATCAGGGTGTTTCCCCAAGTGAGAGCTTCAATGTATATCCATTGAATTAGCCCAGGAATGACTGTGACATCAGAAAAGGGACCAGGTTGAAATCAACTTTCTCCATATGAATATACAAAAGATACCATCCCTTCGCCTAAGCAGCCTCAAAATCAAATCCTTAAAGCAAACAACAAAATAATCTGTCTACTCCAATCAGGGCTGGCCCCATGCAAACACCCAAATTAAGCAGTGTTGGTATTCAACCCTTCCCTGTCTTTTTTTTTTTTTTTTTTTTTTTTTTTAACCACTGCTCTGGGAATCTGCCTACCTTTCTCTGTCCTTCTCCACAATCAGAATCCTTTCTCAACAGAAGACATCAGATGCCCAATTTCAACAGAGTACAAGGGGCAGAAAAGATTTTCTGGGAGGACAAAATATTAACAGGGAAAGAAATCTCTCAGGGTGTGATCTCAGGGTTTGGTGCCGACGGGGTAGATAATGTATTCCAGGAGATGCACCACACCTCACCAGCTCTCTCCCAGACAACTACCACTGCGCCCAACGCCTGCCAGAAGTCAGCTTTATCTGGGTCCCCCAATCTGAAAAATTTCATGGACAGAGAGGGAAGCCAATGGAGCCATGTCCCTGATTTATGACATGTTTGAGTTCAAATGATAGGAAAGCTTTGTTCCACCAAAATGTGATTTTCTGACTGAAGGAAGTAATTAGAAATAAATCATTCTTGTCCCAGCAGTATTCAACATTATCTACTTTCTAAACTTGACTTTAAAGAATCCAGAGTGCCCTGAAATGTGGTTCTTATTATCGTATATTGGCAGAATACATAAATGTTAGAAGACCCAGCAAAAACAAATTCACTGATTTTTTTAAATCCCCCTCATGATACTGGTAATATTTTGGTAGTAATATGAAGTTTTCATGTTCCCTGCATATCAAATGCTTCCTGAGCTGTGCAGCTGCTAGAATTTGTGTTTTCACTTTCCAAAATGCCAGTCCACATTAATATGCATTAAAATAAATACTATTTTATTACCACAAATTCGATTTTACTGATCAATGTCACCAAAATAAAGGCTCTCCATGAATTCAGGCAGAGAAAGGAAAGTGATAGCATTCTATCAGTAATTCTTTCTGATATAAAATTATTTCAATAATCCCTTCTCGTTGTTAATTGCTGAATAATGCACACATTACTTCTTTTATAACCTGTACTATTATTTAATGTCCTCATGATATCTATCACTAGACAATTGGAATACAGGTCTGATTTATAAATGTCAAAATGTTTTAATCCAACTTGTGGATATTACAACAAATATTCCTCCTTGTAGTTTTGAAATGCTATCAGAGTGGGTCTAAGCCCCATGGAAGTCCAAATATTTCTACTTATGTTACATGCTTACTAAAGGCTTACACTATCTAATTTTACATGTTAATAAGGATAGAAATGTTCAAAGTAAAATGACTATGTACAATCTTCTGTAGTTTCGCAAAGGTGTAAAGATTTGTCTTTAAACACATCCATTTGTCCTGTTTAAGGTTTCAGGCTCTGTATAACTATACTCCTAGGAATGAAGATGAGCTGGAGCTCAGAGAAAGTGATGTCATTGATGTGATGGAAAAGTGTGACGATGGATGGTTTGTGGGTATGTGAACACTTCCTTTCAGATGCCTTTGGCCATTTTATAATTTGCTTGCATTTGCTCCTTTGTGATAGTCAAGCTTTCTTTGATTTCATGATGCCTCTGATCTTCCACGCATTACATATGCACCATGTAACCCCAAAGCAACATTGCATTGCATTTTTTTTAAGTAGGCTCCACTCCCAGCATGGAGCCCAACACGAGGCTTGAACTCACAGCTCTGAGATCAAGACCTGAGCTGAGATCAGGAGTCCGACGTTTAACTGACTGACTCACCCAGGCACCCCTGCATTGCATTTTTAATATGGTTTACTCTTTACTGCTTCAGGTATATGTGATTTTCTGCTGGTTTTATTTCCAATTCAATGGAGAGAAGAAAATTTCTTTGAATAGCACCAACCAGAAAGACTGAGATCTAAGAACCATAACAACAGTGTTTCCTAGATGAGAAGTATTAACACTCTGTTCAGTGGGCAATGTTAGGTGTCAGCAGTGAGGATCTAATTGGAGAAAACAAAATGAAGTCAGCAATTCATCTACTTATACTAGGTCTGATGTTAAATACCCTAAAGTTCAATGATTCATCTTCATTTTAATTTTTGGTAAAAGTAGGGAGAAGTTCCATTCTTACCACTTAAAAGACAACCCCATTCTTACTTTCTTAAAAAAACAATAGGAGGTGTCTGGGTGGCTCAGTTGGTTGAGCAGCTGACTTGATTTCGGCTCAGATCATGATCTCAGGGTCATGACATTGAGACCCACATCAGGCTCCCTGCTCAGCGGGAGTCTGCTTGAGGATTCTCTCCCTCCCTCTTCCTCTGCCCCTCCCCCCACTTATGCACTCTCTTTCTCTCTCTCTCTCTCAAAATAAATAAAGCTTTAAAAAAAAAAAAAGGAAGACTAGAGCTCTTCTGAGAAAACATTTGTAGACAAGATCATACAATGGGACACGTACACCCTGTTGAAGAGGGGTGGGACAGACCCCTTGCTCACTGAGCCCTGCTGTTGAGCTCCACTGCTCAGCTCGACTTGATTCAGATTGTACTTGACAACGTCACTTCCCGAGAGTTTTTTGGTCCTCACTCTTGTCTAGCAGCCTTGGCGATGGAACATCGTCCCGCTTAGTATCATTACGTTAAAAACCCACCTCCTCAGCAGGATGGTCTTTCCCTTCGGGCTGAGAGGCTGAGCTTTTCTGTTTAGCCTGGTTGTGTCTGGGAGGGCAGCTTTTAAGCTTGAGAGGCAATGAAGGCATCAGGCAGTACAGAGAAAACTGCTCCCTTAGTCTTCCTAGGGTCTTAATGTGAGCTTTCTTCCTTTTCCAAAGCCCACAAGGCTTGCTTTCTTCGTGAAGGCTCTCGAAACTGAAGCGTTTTCAAGCCCACATATATAAACTGATATTTCATTGTTGCTCATTTCATTGATTGCTTCCATTTTCAGGAACCTCAAGAAGAACCAAATTCTTTGGTACTTTTCCGGGAAACTATGTCAAGAGGCTGTGAATCACTCTCCCTCCTTTTTATGCCGCATTTCAGCACCACATCTGCATAGCCTTGCCCGAAAGAGCCCCTCAGGCCTCCCGCTGTCCTGCCTTCCAGTCTCCTGTGGAAGTCACCCACCCCTCACCATCTCTACCTGCCTCCAAACCACCAGCAAAGGGAGCGCCGCTGCCGAGCCCGGGGGAGGCTGGAGACTTGCTTCCGTGTGAACGTGCATATTCCTGATTTCTGCTCTAAACTTTGAAAAGTCGCTATGCGAGATCAGAAAGAAAAGCATTATAGTTAGAAAGGGTTAAGTATTTGAGGCAAAAAAAAAAAAAGGAAATATCTGAAGAATCTCTTTAGTCCACTTTCAACGACGTTCTCCCCTCAGGCAACCAGAGATTGTTTATTCCTAAATGCTGTGGTTTGCATTTTCACATTCTTAGCTTGGCAGTATATTTTCCTTTCACGAATTTGCCTAGTGTCCTGGTTTACACGACATGAAAACTGTACTTCGGCTATTGTTTGCCTGCACTTATATATTGTAATACGCACAGTGATTACAAAATCTAAAGCAAGCGTAGGAAAGTTAATTCGGATGAGTGTGATTTTGTTGATTGAATGTGAGTTTTCAAATAGGAGTCTTTTCCTGCAGTTTTTTTTTTCTGTACTTTTTAGAAGTGCAAACCGTAAGTGAATAAGAGCCTTTGGTAATAATCATGAGAGTATAAGAGGTTTAGCTAGACTACAAAAAAACAAAAAACAAAAAACAAAAACCTATTGTGTTGTAAAGTTGCATTGCTATTTTATATTAAAATGTAATAATCAGCATCATGAACAATGAGCTCTTAGTGTTTTATTTATCTGGTAAAATTTTAATAAAAGCAGTGTTAGTGAGAGGTGCAAAGAATTATTCTAACGTAGACACTTGAAAGTATCTGTAAGCAATATTCATAAGTAAGCTTTCACTGTGTGCACACGCATACATTTGAGATTGTGCAAGAACAGGCAATCCATATGGTATGTTGTACATTTTATGGGAATGTAAAGGAATCCCACACGTGATTTTATAGAAATAGAGTACTTCAGAAGCATCACAAGTATTAAGGCTGGTTTTAGCAAGGATTATGATCAATACAATTATTTTTACTACAATAGTTATTTTTCTTCTATGGAACTCAGAATCCTGGCAACATTTGAGGACAGGAATATGTTGAGCCTGATTTTCCTGGTGTGTGTAAAATATTTCCTTGGAATCCATGAGGCACTTTTTAGAAGCAATGTTAAATCATTCAGGTTATATTTTCTGCCCTGAAGTAGAAATTTACAAAATGGCTTTGGGACCTGAAAGATTTAATGTGGCTAGCGGTGCCTGAATTACACATACTTTGAGAACTAGCTTTGTATTTCTTATGACTTTGCATAAGAACTATTCATATTTGGATCTTGAGCACCTTATAGATAAAACTTTTTATGGCTTTCTTCTGTGGACAGTGGTTGATCTTTTCACAATGTATGTAGACTCTAGAATTTTGTACATATGTTTGCTCTTTTTTTTGTACAGATTATTTAGTTGTCAAGACAATGGGAATTTCTTAATTTGGTCTTTATCTTTCACTTCAAACTAAGCTAAAACACTTTCCAACAGATTATCCTTTACATATCCCACAGATCACAAGCACGCCTTGATTGTGCAATTCTGTAAGATAGCATTTATGCAAAAGTTTATGGACTTAAAAGATCTTAGCAGCCAAACTGAAGTGTACTGATTACAGAGGAGTTTCATTAGTAAGAAGGTAAAGAAACATCTTTGAGTAGCCTACCTTGGTAACTGTCAAGTTCACAACCAGCTTTATATCTTAAAGGCTTTGGGTTTGAAATTAAGTCAACTGCATGCAGCTTTGCTGATAAATGAATAATTACCTTTGATGCCATTTATGAGAAAAGATTTCAATATCTGTTGCCTGTCATATTTAAGAAAAATTACTGTTTCTACTCTCTGTATCTGATTTTAAAAGAAAAAAATATTCGTACCTGGCTTTCAGGTAATTGACTTTGAATTCTTACAAGCGAAGGTCATTGTGTTTTTCTTGAATAGACACCTAATAAATTTTGCTTGGAAGTATACTTCAGTTTTTTCTTTTTGACATTTATCCTTAAGAAAATTGTGTAGTTTACCCCAATTTCTTCGATAAACCAAGAGAAAATGCATTTGTTCTATGTTCTCTTGAGACACAAATGGAGAAAAGATGTATATGCATCAGCTCCCAGAAGAAATATTCTTTAAACCTGCCACTAAAGCTCATTTGCTAAATACTCTCTGGCTGGAAATTACTACTCAGCTAAAACAACACATTTAAAAGTATTTATGCCTCAAAAACAGCTATTTTTCCAAGAAGAAGTTAATTACAAGAAGTTGTAAGCACTTTCTCAATTCAATCACCTTAAATTTTAAAAATTCTTGCCCTAAAAAGCTTTATCACCACTGGCATGGCAGTCTCTGGTAATACCCACAGGCTTTCAGTGAATTTTAAATTATGTGCTTTTCTCTCACACAAATAGTAAATAGCTAGCTTTCCTACTTGGATCCTTTCTTCTTTCTTTTTCCTTTTTTAAATTTTTTTTTATTTAAATTCAATGTAGTTAACATATAGTATATTATTAGTTTCAGGGATAGAATTTAGTGATTCATCCGTGGCATACAACACCCAGTGCTCATTCCATCACGTGCCTTCCTCAATGCCCATCACCCAGTTACCCCATCCCCCCACCCTCCTCCCCTCTAGCAACCCTCAGTTTGTTTCCTGAGATTAAGAGGCTCTTATGGTTTGCCTCCCTCTCTGTTTTTGTCTTATTTTATTTTTCCTTCCCGTCCCCTATGTTCATCTGTTTTGTTTCTTAAATTCCACATATGAGTGAAATCAGATGGTTTTTGTCTTTCTCTGGCTGACTTTTTTCACTTAGCTTAATACCCTCTAGTTCTATCCATGTCATTGCAAATGGCAAGATTTCATTCTTTTTGATGGCTGAGTAATATTCAATTATATGTTTTTATATATATTCTATTATATGTATTTATATAAATATATTCCATTCCATTATATATAATTCCATTATATATTTCTATAAATATATATAATTTATATATATGTAAATATATATAATTTGTGTATATATACACCACATCTTCTTTATCCTACTTGGATCCTTTCTAATAGACCTTGGACCCTTGTGGCTCTATGTGTTTTGACCCTCTCCCACATCTATGTCTCACATATTCAGAAACATATTTCTCTGTTGGCAATTCAGTTCTGATGTGTTTTGCCATGTTGCTTCACCTTGATGCCCACCTTGATCCCTTCTATTTCAGTGGATAATTTCCACTGTATATTAGCTTTTCACTAAAATGTGTTCCCTTTGTGTGAAGAATATGCCCCAGAATATTCTTTTGTACGTGTTTTCATCAGAACATTTGTGGGTCATTTAACTAGGTAAATCAGAATCGGATAAGATTGGGATGCTTGTTTGTGTACTCAGGTTACTCCCCATTGCTCTCCTCCAGTGAATCTCTTGCAAAATGATCAGCATTCTAAAAATACGTATCTGGGATTTTAAAAACACATGTGTCAAAATCTAGATTTCTTCTTCCTACTGGAGAATTAACCATTTGTGCTTCTCTGGAAAATCTACTGAGATGCCACAGAAGCTTTTCTGAGCTCAGTGAACCCTCAACACCTTTGTGGTTTGCCCAGACTTCAGTCACATCCATACCAGATACTGCCGCAAGGTCTGGAGCAGCGGCAGCCATGGTGTGACTGTCCTGCCATGCTTTCTCATTGTGGATGTCAGCATTCTGGATGGAATATTGAATTATTTTTTGCTTTAGAATCGTTTAATCCTTAGTAACGTATTTTGCTTGATTTTATGTCAATGCACACGCATCAACATACACCACAAATTACTTCAGGCATCCCGTTTATGTTACTGAAGCCTGCCTCCTCCTCCCTTTGCCTGCGTAGATGGAGCAGGACTCATTGTTGCAAACGCCATACAGACAGGCCTTATAAAGCACTGTCTGCTTATCTGCCTCTATCTGCTATGGACTCACATCTGAGCATTAACTGTACCAGGTCAGTGGAAGAGTGGAAGCAAGGGACTCAATGGTATTTGATGGGCCAAATTTTAATCCTTCCTTTAGCTACACTCTCACTAAAAAGCAGGCACGTCCATTTCTTATTTGATGGAAAGCAAAAAGAACCCGTTTGAGTAACTGTTTCCATGAGCTTTCTCTGCTTGCTCTCTCTGTGTAGGTGGTCAGTTTGTGTGGCCTGATCATTTCTTCCTACTGTCTTCCAGATTTCAGCCACAAAAGGAGATATTCTTTAAAGAAACATTTAATCAAAAAGACTAAGTACTCTGTCAGCTTCCAAAAGCCTGTTTATTTAAAGATTTAATCATTTCATCCTCCTTTCCAGATTGTAGCCTTCTAGTGGCTGCTTGTGTATCAGTTATGGGTTCAAATTATTTCTTCGTCATGAATGACTGGGTCAGAGCACAAGCAGAGATTGGCATTATTAACAAATGGTCTACACCAGGGATTAGTAACCTAAGGCCTGTGGACCGAATTCAGCTTGCTACCTGTTTTTTTATGGCTTGCAAATGAGGAATAACCACGGTTATTCCCATTGTTTGTACAGATACATATGTGCTATCAATTTGGTGATAGGGAATACGAATTTTGAACCCCAGTGAAGTGAAATGTTGTCTCCCCAGAAAAAGAATCCTTTTCTTTTCACTGGTAGATCTATATCATAAAACTTCTATAAAACTATAAAACTATAAAAACTTTACCCTGATATTGTTATATTTTGAATTTCATCAATTAATTGGTGGAAATTTGGTTTTTTTCTTTGTTATGTAAGTATGTACATTGTATCTTCAATTTTGCCTCCTGGCCCACAAAACCTAAAATATTTACTATGTGTCTCTCTACAGAAAAAGGCTGTGAACCCCTGGTCTATGCCGATTGCCGGCAACAAACCTGAAAACTGACTAGAGGGAAAGGAATATTGAGCATCTGCTATATGACCAAGCAGTAATTTACACGCGTTCCACTTATCCTCAAACAAATCTAAGAGGACATCTGCTTTGTGCCCATTTTATAGGTGAGGAAGCTGAGGCTCTAAGAAGTTGATAGAAAATATGCAATGGAAATTAAATTCAGAATCTGGTTTATCTATCTCCCAAGCCTGTGCTCTTTCTCCTAAATCATCCAAGTATGGTGCTAAACACACTGTTGATCAAACTGTGCACCCAGAGTTAAAAAGCTGCATCCACTGACCTCCTTCCTCCCCACCATTCTCACAAACTCTGCCATCATGAGCAGCCAGCCACTCATAACAGCACCTCGTGGTGCACAAGATGACAAGGGAGATGTATGTGCTCGGTGTTTCCCTGAGGAAAGCTAACTCTGGTTTCTAAAAGCACACAGTAACCAGCAAGGATGTAACTTTGATTATTGACATGCTTTAATTGAGCATAAGCCTGTCCATGCATTGTGATTCATTGTGATTCATGATGGCCCTAGAGGAGACTGCTTGGAAGCCTGCTCTGCGGTGGGTGGTGCTCTGGGAAGTGCTTGGTATTGTTGAGCCGCTTGGAGACAGACAAGCCCAGCATGCTCTAGGAACACAGTGTGCTTACTGGATGTCTTTTCAGTATCCTAAGTCCCAGGATACACTAGCCATTCTCCACTGGATGACTTGCTAAGCCTTAGCTCACTGCTAAATTCAGCCACTCGACTCAGGAAAATTCCATCTGACCTCATGCACATACATATATCTTGACCCAAAAAACTTTCAGTACAAGACAGAAATCTGCCTAGCAAATCTTCACCTGTTCTTTTGGGGTTTCTTGTTTCATCCTTTTCCCTAAAATATGATGGGTGACTCAGTAGTAGTCCCAGCATCTTCTAAAAATAAGTGCCACTTCAAACAAAACTCCTGCTATCATTAACACCACCAGTAGACAAGTGTCAAATCTTGCACTGATTTTACGGGAAGCTTGAGAATGACTTCTTTTTATTTTTTTATTTTATTTTATTACGTTATGTTAATCACCATACATTACATCATTAGTTTCTGATGTAGTGTTCCATGATTCATTGTTTGCGTATAACATCCAGTTCTCCATTCAATACGTGCCGTCTTTAATACCCATCACCGGGCTAACCCATCCTCCCACCCCCCTCCCCTCTAGAACCCTCAGTTTGTTTCTCAGAGTCCATAGTCTCTATTTCCTTTTTAAATTACATAGACAACAGACACTTATTATAGAAAAAATTAGAAAATATAAATGAGCAAAAAGAAGAAACAAAGAATTACTAACAGGCCCATTTAAGTTAAAGATTACACTTTGGGGGATGCCTGGGGTGGCTCAGTCTGTTAAGCTCCTGCCTTCGGCTCAGGTCATGATCTCAGGGTCCTGGGATCGAGCCCCATGTCAGGCTCCCTGCTCAGCCGGGAGTCTGCTTCTCTCTCTGCCCCTCCCCCTGCTCATGCTTTCTCTCTCTCTCTCTCAAATAAATAAATAAAGACCTTCTTAAAAATTAAAAAAAAAAGATTACACTTTGGAATATACCCCTCCAGTGTGTTTTCTGCACGTGCTTATTAGTGTACGTGTAGTACACAGTATGTAGGCAAAAGTGGGATCATATTGAACATACTATTTTATAACCTGCACTTAATATTGAGCAGGACTCTGAAAAAAAAAAAGAATAAATCAGGTTTTTAAGTTAATTTGACATTACCAAGGTTTATAAAAAGAGTGAGGAAAAGTCAAAGTCAATCCCCAGGATTTATGAACATGTAATTAATTCAAAGCCAAGAGGCAAGAATTACAGAATTACCACTAAGCTAGAAAATCTGTTGTAATCTGAAGAATTACTATGGGAAGGAAAGAAAAGATGAAGAGGGAAAAGAAAATAATATTTATTATCTCCCTACCATAAGCCATCACATGCATTAGACATTTTTATAGCTAAGGAGGGGCTAAAGGAAGAGAGATATTAAACTGAGATACACGTGAACTGCAGAGCCGTGGGATACAACATCCAAACCATCCTGGGGGTTAGCACAGTACACAGGTTTTGAATCAAAATTTGACAGAACAGATAAAAATTTATTTTGAAAGTAGATATATTATAGATAAGTTAGATCTAAAGCATTTTTATAATGTGCTAGCACCGTGCTTCTCACCCAGGATAATTTGGTTTTTCTCCCAGGGGACATTAGGCAATGTATGGAGACATTTGCACTTGCCACAACTCGGGGTGCGGGGTCCTGGCATCCAATGCATAGGGGCCAGCGATGCTGCCAAACTTCCCCCAACATACAGGACATCCTCACAACAAAGAATTTTCCAGCCCAAGTTGTCTATGTGCTCAGGTTCAGAACCGCTGCCTGGGGGGACCCATACTGCTTAGGAGAATCATAGTACCACTCATTTTTTTAAATCCAGAATTAAAGAGCCAAGAGCCAGAGACCTAATGGTCTCTATATTCTCCCTACATCTGGCAACTCCAGATCTTTTGGCAGAAAGCAGTCCCTCCTCCCAAATTTTGCAGGTAAGAACAAAATACATATGAAAGTATGTATGGAGTAAGATAATAGGTGAGATTTGATGAGGTGCAAATCAAACAAGTGCTGATAGATAAACATAATTGGTGAAAGCATCTGTGTCTGCTTCTCAAGTCCATCTAGAGCAGAGGACACTCTCACCTACAGGGGCTCTCATAGAAGAGTGTAGGTTTGTCAAGAGGTGACATGAGTTCAGCTATTAAACAGTTCGTAGGGCTCCTGGTTGGAGAAGAGAGACTCCACCTCCTTCCAGAAGATGTACAGATCATAGGGAGCTCATGACAAGGCTAGCCTGGGCTCTGAGTGGGAACCTGGACAATGCCATCTCCTGAGGCTTAACTTGGGGCATCCACTTATGCCCCTCTAATCATTCACACCAGTGGGAATAGTCTCATCTCTAGTTAGCATCTACAGTAATAGTGACTGTTTAAATACAAGACCAGGAGCTCAGTCTTTGGTATGGCTGAATTATGTCCCACCAAATTCATACATTGAAGCCCTAACCACCAGGACATCAGAACATGACTGTATCTGGAGGTAGGGCCTTTAAAGAGGTAATTAAGGTAAAATGAGATCATGTGGGTGGTCCCTAATCCAATATGACTGGTGTCCTTATATTAAGGAGAGATTTAGACACAAATGTGCACAGAAAGTAGACCATGTAAAGACCTGGGGAGAAAACAGCTACCTACAAGCCAAGGAGAGAGCCCCCAGAAGTGTGAGAAAATAAATTTCTGTTGTTTAAGCCACCGGTCTGTGGTACCCTATTATGGCAGCATTACAAAAATAATCCAGGCCTTCTCTCAGGGCCTCTCCTTCTGTGCTCCTCAGTTCTCAGTGGGCGATAAATGCAGAACACATATCTCGCTCCAGAGGTGACGACTGCAATTCCCCCTCCTCCTAACCCTGTCCTCAATTTGGAATTTGCATATAAAAACAAAATATAACAAAGGATAACTATTGAGTAGTTCTGGCCTATGCCTTCACCAAGAGAAGAGACCCCCTTCCCCTGGCGAGCGTGCATGTGCACAAACACACACACAGAGCCAGCTTAAAAAATAGCCAGTGGTATATCCAGTAATGCAGCAAAAAAATACCGGGTCCCCAGGGGATAAAACTTTAGCAAGATCTTCTTACTCATTGTTAATTACACATCAACTTGCATTGACAAGAAAACCCACCATCAACTCACCCTACAGCATAGGGCTCTATCTGAGTCAGTGGCAGTATCCTTCACAGGGAAAGGGGTCCCTGACTCCGATCTGAACTTTCTCCATTGTCTTTTACATGTCTGCACATCAATCAGAACTTGAGTACCTCCAGGGAGTTTGGAAGGTTCAGTAATAACATACTTTATGGAATCATAGGTCATTGAACAGCATTTTGCTGAATCTTGAGAATGTAAAGCCAGGTATTGAAGCACCATCTCATTTCAACAAACTTGCTGAACTCATCGTGGTGGTTAAAGCTGTCTGCATAGGGTCTATTGAGAAGCTACCCAAAGCCTTTTATGTCTCCACAAGCTCCAGGGATTTCTGGATTATTCTCTTTGTTAGCCTTTCAGAACTCTGGGTCCCCAGGTGTTGCAAGGTGCTGCCATGATGGCTACCCCCTCCACGGGGTACACATTTCTAATGATAATTGGACAACTTGGAAAAGGTGAGCAGGTGAGGGGAAAAAATCAAAACAAAATAAATAAATGGGTGCCTGGATTGTTTCAGATGATACCTCAAGCCCTCAGTCTCTTTTGAGGTCTTTGGCAGGCAGTTATTCCACAAGACCAGGCTATTTGACCTATTTTGTATCACCAGATATTCTTGACATGATGCTTTAAGAAGTCATCTCGAATCCATACTCAGAAGAGCCTTCAAGGGAAGTGTTAGCAGTCTGCTAATTTCCCTTCCACAAGGAATGGAGGATGGCATGAAACATTTCATCAACTCCTATTTGCCACTGAGTATATAAAATATATACAAATATGTAAACGTTTAAAAATGTGTAAATACATATACATATATTTATACAAGAGATATATATGTATATCTTTTTATGGACAGCATTAAAATACGAAAAGATAGAAACTGACAGCTATTAATATCAGAAGTTGTTAATTGGATAGTCACAAAACATCAGTGTTCTTCCTTAGGGTACAAGTATTAAGGCCATGATGAGTTATAAGCTCAAGAATTTGTAGATAATACTTACCCCAGAAAAATTCCCTTGGAATCAGTGTGCCTTTTCTAATGACTTAGTCATATCAAGTAAAATTGGTCTCAAAATTACATTGGCATAAATACTGATGTTATTGGGTCCATAATGTAATACCACCCAGTAGCACATTTTTATTGTCATTGCTCAAAGACATTAGACTATATTTGAGCCATTGCCACTGGTTTTTTCCTGCAGATGAGCTTTGATACAAGGAATAGGATTTCAAGACCAAAATTCCACACAAAGTTGGCACTCAAGGCATTCCAGCTTGAAGATTCCTGACTGAATGCCACCAACATCTCAACTAAGCACCCTGGAGGGTGACACTCAAAGCTGTTGACACAGCAAGTCATGACTCTTTCAGATAATTCCACTGCACTCCTCTTGGTGACTCAATGTCAATAAAGCACGTTTGATTCAAAACAGAAGAAAATACACACACAGACATCAAGCTATTCACAACCTGTGTATGTCCCCATGGATCAGCCCAGAAACATAAGATTTGCTTACTTACAGAACTGTTGATAGCATGGGCTTCTCCATAGAATTATTGGCATTTCCCCCCCACCAAGCCTTCAGCAAAGAGACACAGCCACTGGCAGACAGAAATGAGTTGGAAATAGCAAGTTTGTCTTTGACCTACTCCCTAGGAAAAGCACTGATATTATTTGTTCAAAGTATTTACAACAAGATCTCTAAAATAATATCTCTACCTCTCCCTCCCTCTCTTTTTCTTCTTCTGTCTCCTACTGGAGGAATCTTAAAATGCTCATGAACTCTAAGCTAGTGCTATCTAGACCTCCCACCCATGCAATATCCCTCAACACACACAGTTATGCCTTTGGTCAGCTGTCAGATGATCTGAAAACAAGCTCAGCAGACATCTGCCCATGGATTAATGGGCATGGTATTTCTTTCAGTATCAAAGATAAATTGCTAGACAGCTGTATTTAAAACCACAACATACTTCTCAACACTGATGATGCACAGATGAGATGACCTATTTCCTAAATGGCATCATGAATAATCTTCCTACCTCAGGAGACAGTTTTCCCTGTAAGAAAAGATTTAAAACAACAAAGGCACGATGTAAACTTCCAATCCAAACGTGTCTAAGCTTCCTTCTTGACTGTGTATGGGTGCTGATAATGACATGTTATTTGAGGATCATTCTGGAATTCAGTTTACAAGAAGAATAAGTATAAAAGAGTGAATGACTTGCTTTGCTAACACCAATCCTATAAAACAGAAAAGCATATTTTTCAAATGCAGACTCACTTGGGTTTCTAAGGAAGTGGCCCTGACCTGGTGACAACTTCATTTAGCTTGTAAAATGGGTACAATTTTTAAAAATCACATAGCATTTATCTGAGAAGTAAATGAGTTAAAATATAAAAGCAGAATCTAACACATTGTTGGCACTAAATAAAGGCTAGTTCCATTTCTCCTTTTGAAGTTACCATTTTGGCTGATTCTAATTAGCATCAAACATTTGGATTTACTGTTAGATACTCCTCTTGGCTACACTGCCGAGTTGTAGAGGTGGGGTGTTTGAAGAGGACAATCAGCATACAGCACTTAAAAATACATTTTTAAAAAGATTTATTTATTTGAGCGAGAGAAAGAGAGAGCAGGGGAAGGGGCAGATGGAGAGAGAATCCCAAGCAGACTCCCTGCTGAGTGCTGAGCCCAACTCAGGGCTCCATCTCATGACCCTGAGATCATGACCTGAGCCAAAATCAAGAGTCAGATGCTTACCCAACTGAGCCACCCAGGCAACCCTAAAAATACATTTGAAGCCAATAAGATTTTCAAAGAAAATATTGTATTGTATAAAACATGTGTTGTAATTTTTCATCATAAGTTAATCAGTTCTAAAGAAGGAAATGACATAAAAATGGAGTTAAAAACTAGAAATGGAGAGGGAACAAAGCAGAAAAATTAGATAAAGGGCTACCAGCCATTGGTTCTTTTGATGGTTCCAACACAGAGATCTAGTCTATGGTAGAGGCAGCAGAAACCCTGGTAGGACTGAGGGGTGATAAGATAAGCAACCAGACCAGAAGACTGGAGCCCGGCATTATGGAGCTCTGAATTCTGTCCTCATATGATCTGTGATATGAAGAAGTTACTGGAATGGCAAAAATGTCAACATCATCATTGGTGACACAGAGAAAATCAACTGAATCATCAAGATCCTTTCATTTCTATACTGCCCAAGAAATGTTTACAGAAAATATTTTAGGAAAAAGACCAGAAGACTCAGTGGCAACTGGATATGGATCTCAAAGAAGTGGAAATTCATAAACACTGGTTCTGAGGCTAGCAATCCTGCCATGGAGTGGGAGTGGGAATTGGGGACTAGAGGTCAGACTGTGAGCTCAGTCTCTACCCATGTAGGTTCAGTGAAGAGTACAGCACAAATCAAAGGGCATGAAGAGACTGGTTTTTTAACAGATAAAGACAAAACAAACATGAAAGTACTAAGCTTATGAATAATTAAACAACCCTAGAAATAAAAAATAAAATAGGTAAAATAAATAAATAAATAAGATAAAATAAATGATCATTTTTCATCTAGCAAATTGGCAACTATGCAAAAGTTTATCTCCATATCATGTTTGTGGGAATGAATATTGATAACATTTTGGATGACAATTTGACAATTCATAACAAAAACTTTAAAATACTATAAATCTATTGCTAGCAATGTCATTTCTATATATTTACTCTCTATATTTCTAATATATCTTTATATATTATTTCTATATATTCCATGTATATATTTACCATAAATAATTATGAATGTGTTCAAATATTTAGCTACAAGTATGCATTGTCATGTTATTTCTTGACATCAATTAATTTTTAAAAACTTAAATACCTAACAATAAGAATTGTTAAATAAACTGTGGTACTTCTTACTATGAAATATAATGTAATCATTTTAAAAGACTTCATGGAACAATATTTAATGATGTATAAACATGTTCACAATACATTGTTAAGTGAAAAAAAAAGTTACAAAACAATATGATTTTGTTTTTGTGAGAATATATATTTTTACATATATGTATATGTACCAAGAAAATAGAAGGTTGAATGTGTGTGTGTGGGTGGGTGTGTGTGTACCTAGAACAAATGTATTAAGCTGGCCCTATGAAATTGTCAGTTTTTTAAGTCAAAAATAGTCAAATAACAATCACTTCATAGGGTTCATCCTAATACACCAATACATAGATATTGAAATGAGACTAGAAAAATATTCACAAAAATGTTGACTATGACCATATCTTAGTGATTATGGATACCTTTGTTTTTCAAACTCTTTATAATTAAGATGTATTTCTTCTGATATATGAGAAAGTTATAGTGAGGTCAAATATTTAATTACATACAAGTTAAATAAGCGTAAAATATGTCATTTCTTAGCTTCCAAATCCCCATCTTCTGGTTAACAGAAATACATATTATAGATAATTTATGTAATATTTACTTACAATACATTTACATATTATGTACATATATAATTAACCAAATATATAATATATATAATTATATAATGTATATATAATTAACCAAATGTGTAATCTTGTTTCAATGTAATCCATTCCAAGGATTTAAGCCTCATATTAGGAATGAATCACTCATCAGGATAAAAATACTTGGTCTTTCAGAACTGCCTCCTCACATATGCTTTCTTCCCAAGATAGTTCCCAAGTGAATGGGAAGAAGGAGAACTTAACATCCTCATGGTGGTGGGAAAGATCTGGTGGATATAGCACAACATCCTCTACCTCTTCTGGTCTCCAGGGCTGTGTCCCTTATCCCCTGGGTATCTCCTGGCCTTTGGGGCTGAAATCTGAGGATGGTGTAACTGGTGATCTGATCTCCCTTGGTTTGGTCAGGAATGATCACTTCCTGGCTGACTCAGCCTCATGTTAGCCCCTGCAGACTGCGGACTCCTGAACATCTGCCATGTCCTTCCTCCAGCGTCTGGCCCAGCAAGCAAACACACCCAGCCTCTGCAGTGGGGTCACCTCACCTTGCCATCGTGTGCACCATTATAGATTCTTCATTTCCCAATTCTACATCCCCATGAGATAAAGAACGAGGGCAGTCTGGAAAAGCTAAATCCCAGAGCCTCCTTTCTGCCTGACCGTACTGCCTTGTCCAGCTTATTCTGATGTAGCTGAGGTCCACATTGCTCTTCAAGTTAATTCACCTTAAAGCAGAGGCCTCCAGAGAGGAAATCAAGAGACACCCCACTCTCTTCATTCTTTCTCTCCTTCTCCATCTTTCCATCATTTCCCATGACAGAATATGGCCTGGCTTTTCTTTTACTTCCACGATACCCCATGTTGGACTACCCCTACTCCAGCTAAGTGTACACGGGTCTCTCCTCTGCATTATGAAAAACACTCTGAATGGTGCCCTCTATGCTCTGTTATTATTTTGATAAAGGGAAGTAGGAAGCCTTTCTCAAGAAATAGCTTGCAAGGTAACAGTTTACATCATTCTGGGGTTGTTGGGGTTTTTTTTAAAGATTTTATTTATTTATTTGAGACAGAGAGAATGAGAGAGAGAGAGCACATGAGAGGGGGTAGGGTCAGAGGGAGAAGCAGGCTCCCTGCTGAGCAGGGAGCCCAATGCGGGACTCGATCCGGGGACTCCAGGATCATGACCTGAGCCGAAGGCAGTCGCTTAACCAACTAAGCCACCCAGGCGCCCCTGGGGTTTTTTTATTTTATTTTATTTTATTTATTTATTTGACAGAGAGAGACAGCGAGAGAGGGGGCACAAGCAAGAGGAGTGGGAGAGGGAGAAGCACACTTCCCGCCGAGCAGGAAGCTTAGTGAAGAAGATAAACCAAGGTATGGAAAGAAATGATGGCTCAATCAAAGGAGCCTTGGTGAGAGAGTGTGGGGGAAGGAACCCGGGCAGCATGAAGCTTTAGGAAGATGACTCTGGGGGTTTTAAGAGAATCAAGATGGGAGCCGAGAAGCCAACAGCCATCCTGATCCAGGGATATACATGAGGGAAGGATTACAAAAATACAGTAAGCAAAACTTGGCCAGTAAGGAGAAAGCCTTCCTACTTCCCTTTATCAAAAAACTTCAAGTAGGGATTGAAGGAGATGGTTGGGATCCATAATGACTATGAGGCCTCAAGCCAAGCCAACCAGAGGAATGATAAAAACATTACAAGAAACGGCCCATTTTCAGTCTTGCTCTTAAAATAGAATGACAGCAATTTATTTTCTGCATATGTGTTTTCTGCTGTAGCAATATAAGTAGACCAAAAAGTAAAGAAGGAAAATTTTAAAAATCCAAAAATTTGTACTGAGTAAGTATATTTAATGGCAGTAAGAAGTACGATGCATATGTTTTCAACAAGTATTCTGATTTAGAACATATGTCTATCTTATCTTCAAAGGGCGAACAAAATAAAAAAGCATACCACTTAACCAAAAGTGTCTGAACTTCCACATGTCATCTCACATTGAATTCATATATGTTGTGGATCGCTTTATTATTGCATTGTTATCTAAGAAGTACTTTTTGCTTCAAGCAGTAGTTGAGTTGCATTCTGACCCCCAGTTGAGTTTTTTATGAAGTTTATTATTTTGGTAAAACAATACACAACTCTATATAAACTATTTTACAACATGGTACCAGATTAGGATGTTTGGAAAATCAATGTTTGATTAACAGTTCTCATATGGAGGGGACTTTACTCATACCACTGCTCAGATGTGTGAAGAAAACTCACAGCTTCCTTGTTTTCTTTATCCAACCTAATCTCTTCCATGTATTTTTTGCTGAGATATAATTCACATACCATGTCCCTTTAAAGTATACAATTGAGTGGTTTTTAGTATATTCACAAAGTTGTACAACCATCACCACTATCTAATTCCAGAACATTTTTGTGACTCCAGAAAGAAACGTCACACCCCTTAGCAGTCACTTCCCACTCTCCATTCCCCTCAGCCCCCGGCAACCTCTAATCCACTTTCTGTCTCTCTGCATATGCCTATTTTAGATATTTCATACCAATTGAATCATATACTGTATAACCAACCAAACCGCCCCTATGAATTCCAACTCCATTGGGTGGCAGTAAAAATTTACTTTAGCTCAAATTTAGCAACCAATAATATCTCAGATGTTTCTAATTTAAGACAATTTAATTTTCATAAAGACTCAGGAAGCTTGTAAACTAACAGATTTCTTTCTCCCCTTCCTTCCTCCTTCCCAAGTTGATCTGGGCACAGGGGAAACTTTATGAGTCCTTGTAGCAATGGTGGGAGGGTGGGCTGCCCTCCTGGGCTAGCCTCTGCAGGGCAGTGGCCTGACAATCCTGGGCTCTGGATCAGTGCCCCTCTCAGGACAAGTGGTCCCAACAGGACCTATGCCAAAATCGAGTCGGTGGCTTGACCAACTGAGCCACCCAGGCATCCCTCAAGTTTGTTTTTAAATAAGTGGGTATTGTATGATCACCCGAGTTAGTAGAAGGGAAAATTTACACTAAAAGTTTCTAGTAAATGGTGGAGCTGTGGCCTGACTCCAGGAAACTTGGTTCAGTCAGAACCAGTGCTTACAACCTTCTGCAGAAGGTATTAAAGGCAGAGAGAATCACATTTGCAGAATCACCTGTAGAAGGATGGATAGGTGACTAGGGGCCATGTGGACTGCCAGTCTGAATTTCACCCTGAAAGCAAGGCCAAGCCTTACTTCCTTGGTTTTCTGTTGACATATACGTATCTCAGCTCTTCAATGGGATTGAAATCTCTCCAACAGGATCTTAAATTTTTCTCCACTGATGATGGTTTGATCCCCTGACGCCATGTACTTAAGGATCGTTTCTGACACAGTTTGGACCCCAGATTAAATAAATCCAAGCACTTCTGAGTTAAAACAGAAAATGTGGAGTAGTGGTACTCAACTGAAAAGTTCAGATTTTGTACTGTGTACTGAAGAGAAAAAAAAAGGTAACCTTAAACGTGTGCCATTCTTTTCAAATCGAAGTTCCACGTGTTTCTTTCAAAGTCATTTCCGGATTCTACACATATAATGCTCCCTTAGGGGAAGTGGAGGGAAGAGGGAGGGAGGCAAGCCAGGCATTCTCCCTACTAAGTCAGTGAGAAAGCTTTTTCAGGGCAGTCTCCCCAGAGCCAGGAGAGCTGTTGGTCAGCTGTTGAGAGATGGGGAATGAAGTCGAGACTTTGAGAACCACTGCCATCCCGATAGAGACAGCATGGTGCAGCGGCTGGGAGCACTAGTTCTGACCCGAGCTTTCTGGATTCAGACAGGAGTTCCACCACTTACTGCATATTTTGGACAAGTTATTCATGCCCTCTTTCCTTGTAAGTTGAGTTTATAATAGTACCTACTTGCTGGGGCTGTGCAGAGGGCGACATGTGTTGATACAGCATAGAGAACATTAGGAAAGTGCCCCACCATTGTCCCTGGCATCAGCCATTGCTAACTCTAACCTCTCAGCATGATCCCTGAGTAAAGACTAAATGCCCATCCTACTTCCACTAAGCCTCCTTTTCAAGAAGCATCGTGTCACAGCCCTCTATCTCATCCTAGGCAACTGTTTCTTTTATACTGGAATTATGAAATGAAGGACTCAAATACCCACTTATATATTAGTGTTAGGCAGAAAGATGAGTTTATTTTCTCTGTGCATAATGCTTTTCTAAGCTCCAGCCCAACCAACATCATCCTGCTCTAGGGCACCACCACCAGAATGGAGTAAATCCCCCCAAAGAGTCAAGAAAGGTGAACATGAATCCAGGCACTCCTGGCTTCCCTTTGCCGGTTTGTGACACTCCAGCCTCTGACCCAAAGGTGAAAGAATCCTGTTCTGAAAATGGATACAAATCCTGCTGAGATTTGGCTCCTGTTAAGCAAAAGCTTCATTGAGAAAGAAAAGACTATGTCATTTTACAATCCTCTCAAGTTATACAATGCTGATTTCTGGAAAGGAATTTGTCATTGAAAGCATGAGGAAAACACCTTTTTAAATTATTTCAAGCAATCTGTGGAAGCATGATGCCAGCCAACCCTTTCAAAGCCCTCATCGTGAGCGTTTGTGCTCGGAGGCTGCTAATTGCTGGCCTCCTTCCATCCTCCTGCAAACACAACACCATATTTGTCTCTCAGCTGTCACTATTTGTTAGGGGCCTATAAACAGAGAAGATTCTTTCTTAGCAACCACTGTGAACAAGTAGAACCCTGCCTTCCCCTCCCCCCCTCCAAAAAACCAAGCTGAAATGAAGAAAGAAAGGAATATGAACCTTCCAAAGTTACTCGTGAAAGTCAAAATGACAAACCAACGTGGACAGTTTCCAAACTGCTGGCTGCCTTTGGTTTGGGGGGGGGGGAGCAGGGGGGAAGAACCATCGAGAAACTTTCAGAAGTCAGCTTCAAGCAGATTAAAAGGCGACTAGAAATGATCTCACCACCATTTGCTGATGTCTGGTCACACCGATATCTGCAAGATAACCAAGAATAATCCAGTTACATGGCTCGATTTTATTTCCTTAGAGAATGCTTTGGGCTTCATCTTGCTATTTTTAGTCTTCAGCATCAGATGCCATGTGAAGCCATCACCAAGGCAGCTCAAGGATTCTACGTTCATCCAGAACAGGTAAAAGCTCTGGGAACCAACATCATCAAAAAAGCAGCTGGAGATCAAAGCGTTTGAGAGATTCTGGAAAGGAGGGGCAGTGGGAAGACAGACTTTTTTGGATGAGAGCCACAGAACAGTCTCTGGTGGCTGTGACGGTTTGGACAACTACACAAAATCGTATTGTTAAAGAAAGCATGAACCCTGACCTTAAAAGAGAATACTGCAGAGGATCTGTGGGAGCACCCCTGGCCATTTAAGCTTTCAGGAAGTTAAAAATGTTTCTGGAGTTAAATCAGTTCACTCTTGCCAGCCTGAGAACAGCTAGTTTGGAAAACAGGACTTGTAGGCATGGAAACAGCAGACGTCTTGGTAACGAACCTCATTACAGGGTTTAATGGAGAAAAACTGTGGGGAATCCTCAAGAGGGAAGGACAGATTTGGTCCAATTCTGTGAGGCCGGATAGGATGAAATCTATACCAAGGATAACGAAAATATGCTAAGCTTCAGTAATTAAGTGGAAAGAATTAAACTTTTGTAAGCCATGATCTTTCAAGTGCTGCTTGTCTGCAAGTATCAGCATCGCTAAAAATCAAAACAGTAAAAGTAAAAGACAACCAGAAGAACCTTTTCTCAATTCTATATTCCCATTATGCCATTGAAGACACATGACAAGAGATTGTTCAGAACTGAGCTCTCACAAATATTGCTTCAAAACTGGAAAACGGGAGGAACATCTAGGTGGCTCTGTCGGTTAAGCATCTGACCCTTGGTTTGGGCTCTGATATGACCTCAGGGTCCTGGCATGGAGCCCCATGGGGCTCCATGCTAAATGCAGAGTCTGCTTGAGATTCTCTCTCCTTCTGCCCCTCTCCCCCGACCCCGCTCACACATGCGCTCTCTCTCTCTAAAATAAAAAAATAAAATCTTTTAGAAAAACCTGGAAAACGTGAAAGTATCACAACTCAGTATTCACTGAGTGCCAGTTTTCACATCATCTCATTTCGATCTTCACAATAACCCTTTAACAAGGGTGTTAACTGCTGCATGACAGATGAGAAAACTGAGGCCGAGGAGTTGCGTTTGGTTAGACCCAGAGCCAGGCTTCTGATCTCATGCCAGGACTCACCCATCCCTTCCCCCCATTCTCCATCCTGCACAGGCTGTGATTTAGGTTAGAATGCAGTGACACATCCAGGCGTAACAGCTCCCTCCTATGGTACTGGTATTCCCCCACCAAATGCCACTGCAGGATTAGGCAGAAGTTACAGTGGGTATTTTTCATGTAAAAATGGGAAACTTTATTGCATACTGTTTTTATATTTTTAAAAAGCTCTTAAATATACAAATAACAAATTAAAATGAAAAGCTTTTTTTCCTTGGTCACAAATGTTTCCCTTCTGTTTTCTCTTCCTCTCCTCATCCTCTTTTCTCCTTTCTCTCTCCACTCTTACCCATTCACCTTACATTGAAGCTCACGCATTCTTTCTTTCTTTATTTTTTTGATGCAGTGTTCCATGATTCATTGTTTGCATATAACACCCAGTGCTCCATTCAATACATGTCCTCTTTAATACCCATCACCAGGCTAACCCATCCCCCCACCCCCCCTCCCCTCTAGAACCCTCAGTTTGTTTCTCAGAGTCCATAGTCTCTCATGGTTCATCTCTCCCTCTGATTTCCCCCCCTTCATTTTTCCCTTCCTACTGTCTTCTTCTTCTTTTTTTTTAAGATATAATGTATGATTTGTTTCAGAGGTACAGGTCTGTGATTCATCAGTCTTACACAATTCACAGCGCTCACCAAAGCACATACCCTCCCCAATGTCTATCGCCTAGCCACCCCATCCCTCCCCCCCCACACCACTCCAGCAACCCTCAGTTTGTTTCCTGAGATTAAGAATTCCTCATATCAGTGAGATCATATGATACTTGTCACTCTCTGATTGACTTATTTCACTCAGCATAATACCCTCTAGCTCCATCCACGTCATTGCAAATGGCAAGATCTCATTCCTTTTGACGGCTGCATAATATTCCATATACACACACATACCACATCTTCTTTATCCATTCGTCTGTCGATGGACATCTTGGAGTACCACGCATTCTTATATACCACCACCATGGCTCTCAAGAACTGAAGACCCCCTAAAGTACTCACTAGGGCCAGATGGTACCTCAGTGACCACCCCACCCATGTCCTCCTACCCACTTAGGACTCCTACCCCTTTACCCCACTCCAGCTGCTCTACGGGCTGCTAACTGAATAGTAAGGCGGAAATGGCCTACAGAGCAAACTGGAGAATGAGTCAAGGCTGCTGCCAACTTCTTATGACCTTTGGTCTCAGGAGGCCCTGTTAACATGGCTCGAGAAACAGTAGAAAGTGGACAACTGAGGAGAAAGCACACTAGAGGTTAATAGCTATGGTGAGGCCCAATTTGGCTACCCAGCCTTTGAAATCTAGAGGTAGAGCTATGGTTTGAGGACATCAATATGACCACATATAATTGGAACTACTGTGGAAATCACCACATTCCAACCTATTTCCCCCTCTCCCATATACAGTTTTTAATCACTTTTTTTCCTTCTCCATTCCTCCCAGTTGTAATTTAGAGAGTTAAGAAATAAAAAATTCTTCCTGTCAGAATACTAAAAGTGGTGCCTGTTGTTAACCTCAGCTACAGTGGGTTAAAGGGCCCCTGGTGACTTGAAGAATATGAATTTTCTTTCCTAAGTATCCAATTTAATATAACATAAGAAAATAAAAGTGAGAGAGAGGTCCCAAAACTTTTCCGGTCACTAAAAAACAAAAATTCTCCAGATAATTTGTAATACACATAATTGTACACATTTGCAACTACTGATTTACATGAAGTTACACTTTAAGAAAATGCATATATACTGACAATGCCAAGTGTTGGCAAGGACGTAGAGCAACTGGAACTTTCATACACTGCTGGTAGGAATGCAAAATGGTACAACCACTAGGAAAAACCATTTGACAATCTCTTAAAAGGTTAAATATACACCTTCCATAGGATCCAGTCAGTCTAAACCTAGGTATTCACCCAAAAGGAAAGAAAACATAAGTTCACACAGTTATACAGAAATGTTCACAGCAGGTTGATTCATAATAACCAAAAACTGTAACAACCCAAATATTCATCAACAGGTATGGATAAACAAACTGCAGAATAATCATGATAGAATACTGCTTAGCGTGAAAAATAAAAAGCCAGGGGAGGAGTTTCGGTAGACAACTGTCTGTTCACTCCATCACAGTGTACATCCTAAAGGCAAATGGCTTTATATGGTAATAGAAAGAGATGTGTCACCAAGAGCTATGGGTTTGGGACCCAGGAGTTTTGTTATGGGATGTTCTTGGCTGAACATGAGCATGAGGGACCACCAGGAGTAGAAAGTCCATTTGATGCCCTCGGCAACCCATAGGGAGGCAGGGATGCTGGTGACCAGGGAGGCCTGAAGGTGCAGAGCCAGGCTTATAGGGTCAGAAGTGCTCACATCTGGCTCTGGGGCTCCATCTTCCCCAAAACTCTATGGGCCTACCTGTTGTGCAAATGTGTCACCTAAGTACCACTGCCCCACTAGGAGTAAAACAGCAGAAGGTGTGCTCTCATCACCTGTATCTGGACTGCCTTCAGGCTGAAAGGAAGAGACCACAAAAGAGCAAATTGGGAAGATTTGTCCTATTGTGTTGAGAGTCAGTGTCTGAGGGAAAGAGACCCAGACCCATTGCAACATCAATAACACTGGAAGACTTAGAGCCTGTCCTGCTCCACATTCTCCCAAATGCCAGAAGGCTGCTGGCATTTCCATCTAGTTGACTCCTTCCTGCAGCACATTAATGGCAACAGGGAAGAAGGGTCCCAAGGAGACCCAAACCAAGGAACAGAGCCACAGTCATTTCTATGCTTAGCATCAATACTGACTTCCCAAAGAATCTTGTCTAAGTGAAAAGTCACATATATCAATTAATGTTTAATATTGCATACTTGGAGCTTATGACTTTATTCTTGACTTAATCACAAGTACAGTCTGTGCTTAGCTGGCCAACTAGGGGAAAAAAGGAATGTATGTACTTTCCAGTTTGGAAAAGAATGTGTACTTTGTACACATTAGTCTTATTTATCATGTTTGCTCAGTTTTAAGCTTTTTGAACCGTAAGATGGGCTTAAATAAAGTAAAAGGAAATTGGATTCCATCAATCAATACACTAAAACACAACCAAAATTAGATGTCATAAGGTCATGCCATTTCATCACTTGTAATTAGTATTGTCTGTGTGGGCCTCTTTTGAGGAAATATGTATATAATGCTTCATTTTCTACAAAGAAATTCATCTTCTGGCTTCCCCACAAACTGAAAAATTACATAGTGAATGAGGAAAAAGAAAACTATTGTCCTCTCATTAACTAATGTTGAAGTGAAATTTATTATAGAAAAATATTCTTCCTTCTAATACTAGTCAGAAAATGAATTGATTTTGAAGCTTTCTACTTTTCTTAAAGAAAAAAGTCTGACTTTAGAGTAACTATAGTTTTTAGGCCATGTAATCACGCTTTTGCTCAAATCAAAATTCAGCGCTAATATACTTATCAGGAATGACTAGAAGAAAATGTCTGAAGCACAGTTTTTTTCTTTTTCACTAGAAATATTCATTTCTCAGATCAGAAAAGATAGTTTTTTCTCATGTTTCCCTCTTTATGTGTATTAAACAGAGTTTTTTTGATTCGTTCAAGGAATTACAGCATTTAGCAATGAGGGAGCTAGGAATTGTGCAGAATCTGGGAAGCTAGAATCAAGCTCAAGAACTGGAAGATTCAGGTGCCACCCTGGGCCTGGGTGTGGCAGGCAGAATTCTAAGATGGTTCCCAAGATTAACACCACAGTACACTCCTTGTATAACCCCTCCCCTTGAATGGGGAGAGACTGTGAGTATGGCGGGATAGTTGCTCCTTGATTACATTGTTAGAGAAGACACCACAGTAGAAAAGTGGAATGAGATTCCCCGCTGTTGGCCTTGAACAGAGGACCAAGCTAAGCCATGCCCGGACTTCTGACTCACAGAAATTGTGAAATAATAAGTTTGTTTGTCTTAAGCCATTAAGTCTGTGGTCATTGTTATGCAGCAATAGAAAACTAATACACTGGGTTACCTTCTTGCTCCTCAGGGATAAAAAGGTGACAATTCCGACCATTCTGGTAATAAACAGCCCACATCTCTTCTCTGCTCTTTGGCTCCTTACTCATGGCTCCCTCATGGTTTCTTCAGGAACCTCCTGCTTCATGTCTATATGTTGTTTCTATTTATGTTTCCACCAATAATTGAATGCCTCTCTCTGTCTCAAAGAAGCTGGGCAGACAAATAGATGTCTTTATAAGCAACTTAACTTAGTGAAGTACCATCATAATGCCAACTAATCCTCACAACAACGCTTTGAGGTGAGTGCCATTATTCTTCTTAGTTTTGTAATAAATAGAGGAGTTAGGTGACTTGAGTGGGGAAGCCAGCCTCAAACCCAAGACATCCTACCTTGTGTCTTTTGCTTTTTTCTCCTCTTCTGCACTGCTGCTAGCTTGAAATAGCAGGAGGTTCTCCTGAATGCCACACAGATCATGAAAACTCTACCCTGGAGAGCACTGATAATACACATTCGATTCTTTCCTCTTGAGACAAACCAAGGACAAACCCCTCTGAAGCCATCACCAGCTTCTCTAATTACGTTGCTCTTATTTCCCCAAGTAAAACCTGAATCGCGAAGGCGTGAGTGCAAACATGCTGGCTCTATGACCTTGGGCAGATTAGTTACCTCTATGAGCTTCAGTTTTCAGCTGCCAAATGGAGCTATAGCAGTAAGCTATAACTTACTCCTAGGGTTGCCGGATAGAAGCTCACAAAATGGTACTTGTGGTGGTGGTGGCAGTAGATATTCACCAAGGTACTTAATTACATCACAGACTAATTTGAATGGATGACCATACTGGTGGAGGAGTTTCCACGAAAAAAAGAACTGGCTCTTTTTTCTTACGGGAACTAATTTCTGAAGAATTTAAAAGCATTCAGAAGTCCCTGCAAGAGTATACTAGGAATGTATTTATTCAAGACATATGGCAATCTTGCTCTTTGGAGCTCTCTGAATGGGCCAGATCATCACCAGCAGAAAATCGCCAGAAGGTTCCACATTATATGTAAACTACATAGAATCAACCTGTGTAAAAAAGGTTAAGACAAGAGCATGGACTTCGTGGTTCCATATACTCAAGGCTTCCCCGAGTTAGTATTTACCTTATTGTGTCCTGGTCTCCTCATAAGTAAAATGAGGATATTAATGATGTTTTCGTGGTGTTATGGAGAGTACTAAATGAGTTCATATACACCCACAGTGCTTAGAACAGTGTCTGGAATGTGATATGCACTCAGTAAATTTTAAAGTCTGGATATTCAACCACAGTTATTGAGTTCCTACTACATACCAGGCCCTATGCTAAGCATTGTGAATATGAATGATGAGAATGGAAGAAGAAAAAGATGAATGTTTATTGAGTCTTTATAAACAAATCACTCTGACAGATGCTTTACATATATTATCTTAGTTTTTAACTAGTAACCTTATTAGGTAGATATTATTTGCACTATTTTATAAATGAAGAACATGCGTAAAGAGAGATTAACCATGTTGCTAAAGTTCACAGATCTAGTGAGTGGTAAAGCAGGGATTCAAAGCCAAGACTAGGCTCAATCCTGCTTTGGCTGTAAATAAGACACAATCCCTGTCCTTAAGGAATGAGCCATTTATAGAGGAAATCTGCATGTAAACGATGAAATATGATAAGATAAGTGCCAAAGTTGAGTTATATACAAAGTGGAGGTATTTCCCTACAGGAGTACAAGAGAAGTGACATGTGAGGGATGAATAAGATTTCGCCAGGAGAATAAGGGCACTTGGGGGGTGGAAGAACATGGGAGGGAAATAGTCATAGATTCAGAGGCACAAAAAAATGCCTGAGGTATTACCGGACCAGCAAAGAAAGTGACCAAGAATGCTGTCCCATGAAAGGGAACTTGCGTGGGAGTCCAGCCGTCTTCCCACATAGTGTGGTGCTACTTACATGATTCCAATGTCAGCAAGCAGTTCTCGTGGTAAGCACCAAGCAGCTCGGCATCACTGCCTGTTTTCCAGCAGCCCAAACCTAGGTCTACTGCACACCCAAGCTTCGTTGCACCTTTGAAGTACTTCTGCTTCCCTCTTTGTTCCTTGGTGCCCATGACAGTTTTTGTCACTGCCCTGATGCTCTTCTGATTGTGTCTGGATTGTTCCACAATAGCTTCTTACAGCCTGCTCCATCAGCTTTATCTGCTTCAGATTTTTTCCATCAGTTCCATCTGCTTAAGAACATACATTTTACCAAGGTGTTTTAGCCTTGCCTCCATTCTAGGCAAAATTAATCCTTCTGCTTCGTTACCAGGCTACTTTCTACAGACCTCTTTAGAACCATTATGTTGTATGGCTGTTCATGTGCCTCTTTTCCCTAATGTGAATTCCTTCAGGCTTCAGTCTCGTTCATCCCCAATGTCTAGTCCAGTGCCAAACACATAAACATTTGATAAATAAATGAATAAGCGAATGAGGGAATGATAACCCAAAGGCCCTTGCCAGATGTTTAAAAGCCTCCATCAGATGGATCCATCCAACCCATCTAATGTTTCCTTCCAACAACCTTAACAAGAACACTTAAGGCCAATCTTATCTTTACTCAGTCTTTCCCCTACTACTACAATCATTATCCAAGCTCCTCACTGCCTCTTCCTTTACCTGCAATCCATACAAGATGCTTTTTCCTACCTACATAGTTTTGCTAATGTTTACCAGACTACAAAGCTAAATCCTCTCTTCTCTGCCAACTAAGATCAAACATTTCTTTTGTGATGTGCAGAACATTCAGGTGTCTTGCCCTGACTATTTCTAACCCCTGCAATTTTTTTTTTCAGAATTGTCTTTAACTTTTGAAATTGTTAACCCTCATTCTACCTATGTATTCCCCAGAGGTTACTTTATACAAGCACATCTTGTCTTCTCAAGATCAGGGAATGTCATTTCTTGTTTCATTTTTATCTGCCATTACTCAATGCTACAGACAGAAGTTTATTAAATAAGCGAGAAGCTGGTAGATTCATAATGGTTACTTAAGGGTTAATCCAATATAATATTATCCAGAATATTTCTAGTAGTGATACTAAATTACTATTTCTATGACATATGGACAGGCAATTTTATGAGGGACCAGGCTAATATATCCTCTGGTAAGAGAACTGAGACATAACTGACCTTTACCACGTGTAAGGATTTTCAGGGGATATGATGGGACATACTTAGATCCAAGGCTGTGCAATTGTTCCATTATTGGATTTTGCTGGCTTGAGAGCTCTAAGTTTGATCCTCTAGCACACAGGCTCTGAGTCTACGGGTTTCATCTGCCCTCCTGGGTCCAGGTCACGAGGTACACATACTACAGCCTTCTTTCTGATCCCTGTAGCTCTGGCAGATGGCCACACTGCTCCATCCAAACTTTCTCATCTGGAATGAGTAGATCCATCTTTGCCAGAACAGGCTTTAGCCCTAAACCAAACGGGGCAGCTGTTTGCCAAACTCAAAGATGACGTTTGATTCTAATGATCAACATGGAGCTGAGCTACTGAGGAGTAAATGAGAGGATGGAAAATAATGATGCTCAATTTCCAGAGTTACCAGCCATCATGGATTTTTAAAGGATCTCTCCAGTTGGCTCTGGCCTGTTGGGCTTCAATAAAACTCATCCTCGTTTACATTCTTTTTACATTTGTGGGAAGAATGTAAATGGAATGGTCACTTTTACAAAAGCTTCTCTTAATGCAAAATTAAGCTGGAAATCTTGAAATTAAGGGAATTTTTAAAAAATCTTAACATGAATAGAAGAAAGATGGAAAGAAAACAGGAAAGAAAGGAGTGCTTTATAATTCTCCTTTCTTGGTTATTCATTGGTTTCCTCTCAACACCTAACATTTCAGCACATCAAAATTTAAGCTGAATATCTGGCCCAGACTAATGAAATCTCATTCCCAGGTCGTTCTAACCTGGGATAAAAAGGTCAGAATTAAAGGTTGAAGACTACAATACTGGCTCCGCCCCAACAATTCTATAGGCCCTCCAACTTCCCCTGAATTCCCCAATTCTCCCCTGCCTTCCAGGAGTATCTCACATGCACTCCACCGTGCCTTCTTGCATGGTCCAGCTCCAACAACTGTTTACACCGAAAGTGGCAGTGTATGCCAACGAAACATGATGAAGTCAAAATCACCAGCGCTCAGAAAAGCTGCCATCACTTCTGCCTACGCCCCTTGAAGTCACTGGTCCTGAGAACAGTTCCCAAGGGCGTGGGCAATGGGACTACACCAATGTGTTCCTTCCCAGAGACAATGATATTGCTGCTAATGTCTACAAGGCCCAGCAGCTAGCCATGCCCCGTGTTGAGGGTGCTACTGGCTAAGGAAGTGGCCCTCTTAAAATACCAGTTGCTGGCACTCGGGTAACTAACAGTGTGTGTGCTTCAGTCGCACAGATATTTCCATGAAATCACTCCTTGCTTTAGGGCTTAGAAATACATTTATATGGCCAATCTGGAATGATAACTACTGGATATACTCCTCCCCTTTTAAAGCGGTCTGTGGACTCTTCCCTTAGGATCAATTTCTTCAGAAGGGCTTACTTCTGGGGCGCCTGGGTGGCTCAGTCATTAAGCACCTGGCTTCAGCTCAGGTCATGATCCCAGGGTCCTGGGATGGAGCCCCGCGTTGGGCTCCCTGCTCTGCGGGAAACTTGCTTCTCCTTCTCCCGCTCCCCCTGCTTGTGTTCCCTCTCTGGCTGTCTCTTTCATTGTCAAATAAATAAAACCTTTTTAAAAAGTGGGGGTTACTTCTGATTTAAATAGCCGGTGAGTACCTGGTGGGCTCACAGGTCCTTCACTCATGCCCAGATAATCGTGAATCCCAAGGCATGCCTGCTGTAAATACGGGCTTTCTTTCATTGAGAGTATTTACTTCAAACACAATGAGAACTGGTCTTATCTTTATTCATGCCAAGTGGTAAAGAAACCTAGAAATTCAAAATTTGAATGCAAAAAGCATAGGCTATCCGCTCTATTTGAACGACTTGGTTGCTTTGTTTTTCTTCGTTTTCTTTGTTTGTGTCCCTAGAAATAAGCCCACGATCTTCTTTAAGTAAATTAAAACCTGTGTCCTAATCCTGAGAGACAACCCATTAAAACAATAATATAAACCATGAGAGACGAAGGACTCTGAAAAACAAACTGAGGGTTCTAGAGGGGAGGGGGTGGGGGGATGGGTTAGCCTGGTGATGGGTATTAAAGAGGGCACGTTCTGCGTGGAGCACTGGGTGTTATGCACAAACAATGAATCATGGAATACTACATCAAAAACTAATGATGTAATGTATGGTGACTAACATAACATAATAAAAAAAAGAAATTAAAAAAAAAAAAACATAATAGAAGATGGTAAAGAAATCTAACATCAGTAAAAGAAGTTCCCCTGTTCCTGATAATTCATTTAAAACTGCAGTAATCAATTAAACTTGAATTTCCTAACTGGGTATAACAACATAAATATCTTAAGACTCTCTAAACACTTCTGTAATAAAGACAGCTTTTCTAATTTGAGGACCTCAGCGGAAGACTCATAAGAAGACATACCACCGAGGACTCTAAATGTCCTGGTAGCCACTGCTCTGGCCTCGACATCACAGCTGGATGACCAGGCAATATTAAAGCTCCTAGACCGACTAATTCTGTGTCTTCTATTTTAAACTGCTTTGTAAAATGAAATTGGACATGCCTGCAATTCTAGGAATTCCTGCTAGGCCTCCGACCAACCTCTTGAGTCAATCACCATCTCATTCACCTTCAAAAAATATTTAGCTAAAAAGATATCTTGCTTCCAGTGAGGTCCTGTGTTATTCAAAGTACACTGTAAGTTGGGCAGGGGGCTAAATTTAACCCATGAGAGAAAGAGACAACATAGAATTTGCCTAGGACAAAGCATATCTCCACTAAATAGATTCACACATGGCACATGAATAACATAGATACAAATTTTTCTTTTTAATCTTGGCTTCTTTTAAATACCATGCTTCCCAATAAATGTACAATTTATTATTTATGTTTTAATTGCCAACAAGCATAACGTTCAAACTATTTTACTTACATTTTTAGGCAACACACTATCTTAAGAAATACATAACTAACATTTTTCAAGATATCTGAGACATCTCAAAATAGGTTTTAAATCATTTTACAGTTAAATTTTCAGGAAATTAGTAATCTGTAGCAGGTCAATTTTCTACCTGGAGAATGGAAATTTTAAAAATGCAAACCAAAGGATTCAACTGCCATATTAATGAGCAGATTTCAACCCATTTCATGCCCTCAGACCACAGCACTGAGACCAGCCAAACACCAAAAGGATATAGGTCCCTAGTTACAGGGAAACTAGATGAGAATATATGTACACAGCAGTAAAAACCCATAACATTGGTAGAAAACTTCCCAAAGTCCATAACCTCTTGACAGGCATTCATTTTTGCATCTAAAGAAAATGTATAATTTATATCTACCTTTTCCAATGTTCTGAGAAGAGAGATGACCCCAAGAACATTGCTACCTTTCACTATCCCAAGAATGAAAACACACACCAGTTTCCTGTCCCCAGATGATTTTTAGGCAATCAGCGCCAAGGAGCTATCACTCCATGACTGTAGGAATTCAGAAAACCCTCAGAGAAGACTACAAATTCCAACTGAGTATCAAAACATGAAAGAACTCTGGTTGCCTCACTGGACATATTCTGTAATTTGAATAGTTATATGTGAATTATGGATCCAATCTCGTCCATGATTTAAGCTAACTTTTTTTTTATTGTGGTAAGAACACTTAATATGAGATCCCTCCTCTTAACAAATCCTTAAGCCTACACCATTGTTAAATTAAATGTTGAATAGCAGATCCCTAGAACTTACTCATCTTGCAAAACTAAAGTTTTATATCCATTAAAGAACAGTACCTCATTTCCTCCTCCCCACAGCCCCTGGCAATGACCATTCTACTCAGTTTCTATGAGTCTGATTATTTTCAATACCTCATATAAATGGAATTATGCAGTATTTGTCCTTCTATGACCGGTTTATTTCACCTAGCATAATGTCCTCCAGGTTCATCCAAGTTGTCACATATGGCAGGATTTCCATCTTTTTAAAGGCTGAATAATGTTTTGTTGCATGTACATACCACACTTTCTTTATCCATTCAGCTGTCAATGGACATTTAGATTGTTTCCATAACTTGGCTATTGCAAATAACACTGCAGTGAACATGGAAGTGCATGCACCTCTTCGAGATCCTGATTTCAATTGTTTTAGGCATATATTCAGAAGGCAGATCGTTGGATCATATAGTAGTTCTATTTTTAATTTTTGGAGGAATTACCATACTACTTTCCATAGAGGCTGCACCATCTTACCTTCTCACCAATAGTGCACAATGGTTCCAGTTTCTCCACATTTTCTCCAACACTCATCTTTTTTTTAATAATGTCAACTATTTGATAGTAAGTCAACTTTTGATAGCAAGGAAGATTTGGAGACTCTCTTTTATTCTCTGGCTCTCTTGTAAAGAAAGGTGAAGTAGGAACATTAGCTTTTCTGCTGAAGCTGTGTATTCAACAAACATTTATTAGCACCTACTATGGGTCAGATCTCATATCAGACATGGGAAATGGAAAGTGATTAAGATGGGCCTCGCCTTTAAGAAGCTTAATGTCTTTAGAAGCCCTGCATTGCAATAGTATGAAATACAATGTGTATTTGGAATGCAGTGGCATTGTCTCTCCCAGAAAGGACACTTGATAAGTGATTGTGGTATGGTTGGTATGTGCTAAACTAGGGAAATGCACATGGTCCTATAGAAAAACAGAAGAGAGGCATATAACCTATCCAGGAGAGTGGGGATGCTTCCCAGAGTAGGTAATAATCAGATTCGAAGGCTATGTGGAGTAGGCTAAATGAACCATGAAGATGAAAACAAAACTATCACCCTCATTATGATGAAGCTCATTGGAGAAACAGATTTGGTTTGTAGTCAAGTGAACTTGCTAATACTCTCTGCCCCATACCCCACCTCACCCCAATCTAGGCACTGACAGTGTTCCAGAGGGAATTTGGGGTCTACAGAATAGGAATACCATCTCACACTGGGCATGACAGCAGAGGGAAGAAAAGGCACAGAATCCCCAATCCTTGGAGTTTGTTAATAGAATAACTACACCTAATTAAGAAATGCGGATCGGGGTGCCTAGGTGGCTCAGTTGATTAAGCGACTGCCTTTGGCTCAGGTCATGATCCTGGAGTCCCGGGATCGAGTCCCGCATCGGGCTCCCCGCTCAGCAGGGAGTCTGCTTCTCCCTCTGACCCTCACCCCTCTCATGCTCTCTCTCTCATTCTCTCTCTCTCAAATAAATAAATAAAATCTTAAAAAAAAAAAAAAAGAAATGCGGATCAATGGCTTTCAAATACCAGTAAGGATAAAGGAAGAGTAAGGAGTGGGGTAGGAAGATGAGAATAATAGAGAATCTCTCCACATGAAAATAAGAAGGGTACAGCCTACGTATTCCTTTCTACCACCACCCTAAGATCAAACCATCATCTCTCATTGGATTACTGTACTAGCTTCTTAACTAGTCTCCCTACTTTCACTAAAATCCAAGCCCCACACGCAATGCTATGGACTGAATTGTGGTCCCCCTCCTCCGCCCCACCGCCGCGCCCCATATTTATATGCTGAAGTGCTAACCCCTAATGTGACCATATTTGAGGTAAGGAAGTAATTAAGGTTAAATGAGGTCATAAAGTTGGGACCCTGATCGGATAGAATTAGTGTCCTTATAAGTGAATACATCAGAAAGCCCATTCACTCTCCCAGGCAACTGAGGAAAAGCCACTTGAGGAAAGGCCATTTTATGTTCCCACCAGCAATAATTGAAGTTTCCAATTTTTCTACATCCAGCCAACACTTGTTATTTTAGATATAACATAAAATGGTGCAGCCACTGTGGAAAACAGTTTGATGGTTTCTCAGTAAGTTACTTCACAGAGTTACCATATGATCCAGCAATTTCACTCCTAAGTATACCCCAAATAATTGAAAACGTGTTCAAGCAAAAACTTGTACATGGATATTCATAGCAGCTCTATTTAAATAGCTAAAAGATAGAAACAACCCAGATGTCCACCAACAAATGAATGAATAAACAAAATATGGTATATCCATACACTACATCAAAAACTAATGATGTAATGTATGGTATTAACATAACATAATAAAAAAAATTAAAACATGAACCTGATCATATCACTCCTCTGTTTAAAATAAAAATTAGACTCTCCATTACGGCCTACAAGGTCCAACAGTATTTTGTGTCTGCCTGCCTCTTCACCCTCATCTCTTACCACTCTCTGCCTCAATCTCTGAACTATAGCCACCTTGGGCTTCTTACTATCCTTTAAAAATGCCAAGGGCATTCTCGGGGGCGCCTGGGTGGCTCAGATGGTTAAGCGCTGCCTTCGGCTCAGGTCATGATCCCAGGGTCCTGGGATCGAGTCCCGCATTGGGCTCTCTGCTCCTTGGGAGCCTGCTTCTCCCTCTGCCTCTCTCTCTCTCTCTCTGTCTCTCATGAATAAATAAATAAAATCTAAAAAAAAAAAAAAAAAATAAAGGTACATTTCTTTAAGGGCGCCTGGGTGGCTCAGTTGGTTAAGCGACTGCCTTTGGCTCAGGTCATGATCCTGGAGTCCCTGGATCGAGTCCCGCATCGGGCTCCCTGCTTGGCAGGGAGTCTGCTTCTCCCTCTGACCCTCCCCCCTCTCATGTGCTTGCTCTCTCTCATTCTCTCTCTCTCAAATAAATAAATAAAATATTTAAAAAATAAATAAATAAATAAAAAAAAAAAAAAATAAATAAAAATGCCAAGGGCATTCTCAACTCAAGGCCTTTACATATGCTGTCCCCAGACCTGATGGCTGTTCCTGCCCAGCAGATCTGTTTTCAAATAGGCCTCCTCAGGAGAACCTTCCCAAAGAACCCCATCTAAAGAAGTCCCACACATTCATATATACCTTTTAGTACTTGCTATCTCATTACGTTGGTTCATTGCCTTATAACCTCCAAAACTATCTGCAATTCATTGTCTGCTTTATACTGTGTTCTCCCAGTAGAATGTGAGTTTCATTAGAGTAGGATCTTTGTCTGTCATGTTCATGTTCACTGCTGTGTCCCCAGTAAGTGTCATGGTTTCTGGTACAGAATATTTAACAAATATTTGTTGAATAAATTACTTAATACATGAATGAATAGATGAATTCTAGGCCAAAGAAGCATCACTGTCAAAGACATATCAACAGTAAGCAGTTTGGTGAGTTCTGTTAGTCAAGAAGTGTTACTTGGCTGGAGAAAGGGTGTCTGGTCAAGAGTGTGGAATTTGAGGCCAGAGATCTGGTTTGAGGCAGAGCAGCTAGGCCCTGTGGGCTAAGCTAAGGAGTCTGATATTTATCCTGGAAGCTACTGGGGAGTCCCTGAAGAATTTTAAACAGCTAAATAAGGACATGATTACTCTTCTATTTTAGAAAAGATCACTTCAGCAGCAGTCTGCAGAGTGAATTGGAGGTCATGAAACCAAGGACAAGGAAAGAAGTAAGGAGTTTGCTAGTCATTCCAGGAAGAATGTGAGGTGCCTGAACTGAAGGAACAGACCTAGAGACAAGGGTTTTGATACAAGAGCTAGTAATGTACTGAAGCAATCCATGAGACTAGTGAACAGTCATATATTACGGGTAGTAGTTGAGGGCAGGAGTGGAAGACAACGCTCAGATTTGAGCCTCGAATAACTCTCCTGGTGATGATGCTGCTCTTCATCAGAAGAGGACAGAGGAAGGGAAAGGAGCAAAAGATTTGAATTTTGGACAAGTTGAGTTTGAGTTTCTCTGAGAGAAAGAGTGGAACAGACACTTCAACATCTGGATCTCACGTCCAGAAAAAGAAAAATAGTAGTAATCAGATATAAACTTGATTGAGGGAGGTAGGCTTTAATTTTTAAGCAGAAAAAGCTATGGGTTTTAATGAAAACACTTAATGAGATTCCAAAACATTGCATGAGCCTCACTGACATTTAAGAGGTAGTTATAAAAGGGGCTTTTTGAAAGAATTAAGAAGGAACATCCAGTGATCCATGTCAGAGAAAATCCAGAATATTGTGGTATGGCAGGGAGGATGAACAATTTTAACAGAACACCTAGGCCCAGAAACTTCACTGAGTTTGATTTTAATTTGTACCATGAACATCCAAGTCTATGTCTAAACTTAGTGATTTCATTATTCTAGGGGAACAGCAAGTATATTTTCCTTACAGACAGCTTTCCTGTAGACTGAAGACTTTCCCCCCAACCATTATCACCTGGGCCAGGACTTAGAATCTACAGTGTTCATTTCCTTTACGGTGTCACCAAAAAACTTGGGAAAATAGGACAGAAGTACTAATTTGCCTCCACTCCACAATGTGTCTCCCACATAAAGGAGGCTGAGCCTATTATTTTAGAGTCGGGATAATATTTTCCACGTAATTTAAATATGCACTACATAAATTATTCATTAGTTATTTTTTCATCTTAAATTAAAGAATTTTTTAAAAAGAGAAAACCAGACACCATTAAGATGACTATATATGGGACCCAGTTCTCTCGACTTAATTGACATGTCGAGTATAGAACACACACATTTTATTTGTTAGGAGGCGAGCCATGACTCCCAGTGGTGAAACAGGTGGAAATGCTCAAGGAGATGGCCAAAGCGTCTGTGATAGATTACATTCTAGCATTAATGCTTCACTTCAAACCTCCTGAGTGACTAAACCCAGGCCAGGCATTCAGCCATCTCAATCTAGAGCTCCCTGTACAGTCCCCAGGGTTTCCACTGACTCCATTCTCATCTGAAATGTTTTTATAAGGATGATAAACTGACTCCAAATAGAAAAGCCCCAAAACACATGTTCTCTGTTACTCAAGAATAGGTTCAGATGTGTTTTTATTGTAAATATGCATCCTGGCTCTTCTGATTGCTCTCTAGTGTCATTAAATATATGAAGGTACGTCTATAGAGAAACTGAGGGCAGTTAACCCTATCAAGTAAAATACTATTCAACTGAAAATGAGGCCTTTGATTTCCTGAGACACATTTAAGTAGGAATTTCTAGGATCCAGAAAGCAGCATAAACAGGCTGCAGTGAGTAAGACTGACTTCAGCTTTCTGGGAAGTCCATTTCCACCGTGTTTTGTGACGCTACCTAAGTCCCCACAGAAAACGAAACTTCAGTGTGAACAGAGCTGCTGGCCTTTAAGTGACCTCAGACAGTCTACAGAGGTTGTCAGAAGCACTCTGGGGTCAATAAACCTTAGCAAATGTGCCTTAAAAGGCAACATGGAATAGCAGAAGATTCAGGAAGAGGCAGAAAGAGGCCGGTCTAGGGTTGGAGCCAGCTCTGCCACTTACTGGATGTAAGATCTCAGACAGATTCCTTATCCTCTCACAGAGCTGAGAGCCTAGGATAATAATATCTATTTTGCAGGGTTGTTTTAAGAATTAGAAACAATTAGCATGTTAAATGTTCAGCACAGCGCCTGACCCATCATGGTAGCTCTTCTGATCAAGTTTACTTTCCCAGAATCAAAAACAGGTGACTAGTGCATGAAGAAAGAAGCATCTTACTCAACCGGCCAGTGGCAGGAAGCAACATGCCCTCATTCAGCTTGAAGTCCGCCCAGACGACAATCCAGTAAGGATGAAAATGCTAACGTTAAGCTGCTTCGAAGGGAAACATGTTAAGCTCTTCCCTACTCTGACCAACACCCACTCTCTCTCTCTCCTCTCTCTGTCTCCATCTGTCTAAAGGATTCTGCAGTTTGCAAAAGTGCGAGCACTAAAATGGCAGCCACTGGCAGTAACAGAGGCGGGTGCCCAGGAAAGGCCTTTATTTGATGCTCAGCCCACACTGCCTGGGTTCATGTTTCCAGCATACTAATGATTCCCTGGATTGTTATTAGTTAATTCAGTGCAAGAAGTGGGAAATCTCAGTGACATTTCAGAGGGGAATACCAAATGAACTTGAGCTGAACCATCACCTCGTCCCAAGGAGTGTGACGACGTGGGGATGAAACAAAATAGGCTCCTGCCAGCACTGAAGGCGGACACAAAGCATGGAATTCAGTGTGGCTAATTCCCCAGAAGAGATTTCACAAGGGCCCAAATCCTCCAAAGCATGAAAACCACATGGATTCCTACCAAAGAGGAAGTCAGACACAATGTGTGGAAGGGCTTGGGAGCACTGGCTGACTGCCCAGGCCCTTGGATGCATAGCTTTGCACAGCCAAACCAGCAAGTACATGCAAATACAGCAACAGCAAGGTAAAACTGAGGGAGATGAAACTGTAAACAATGGACATAATGGCAATTGTCAAGGAAGGTACTTCTGGTAGGACTACTTAGAGGAAAGAATTTATAAGGAAGAGCTAGCTTCCCCAACCAATAGATCTCAAGACCAAAACCTGTTTCTACCTACCAATAATAACTGACCACTTCCTCAGTGCCTAGCACTGGATGGCAGTGGTGGTAGATTCTAAATAAATATAGCCCGTGTCCTAGAGGAGCCTATTGTCTAGTCAGCAATGCAAAAATAGCTCCATGAGAACGTCACCCATGTGAGATTATGTGCCTCTCAAAGTTCAGATCCATGCCCTGTTGCTTTGTGTAACCCCAGCACCCACTGCACTGCCAGGTGCTCAGTTAAATTGGAGAATAGCCAAGTTTAAAACTGCGATATATTGACTAGAAAGAAGTATTAAATAAAAACAAACTTTCATGTAGATGCAGGTGGTCAATCATGTCTTTCCAGAAAATGTGAAAAGGGAATGCGATGTGATAGAGAAAAGAGAACATTTCAGAAAGGAAGAACAGCACATATAAAGATATAGCATTTAATTACTTTTTCTAAATGTGTGGTCCATAGACCACCCACAATGGATTTGACCCCAGAAACTGAATTCAAATATCTTGTGAGTGGAGCCCAGAATTTGCATTTCTGTTAAGCACCTAGGCTCTTTTAATGCTCATCAAAATGCAGAACCACTGGCTAAGGTGATCTCAGACTTAACAAAGACACACTCTTCCCTTAAAGACAGGCAGAAAGGAAGAGAGGTAGGGAAGGAAGAGAGGAAAGAAGGAAGGAAGAAAAAGAACGGAAAAACATCGAAATGTAGGAACCAAGATGGGAAGGGGAGTCAGGGTCCACTTGGCCAGGCTCTGCAGTGACTGCTGTGTGATGAGGAAACCAAATCTGAATACAACCACACACATGTCACAGGATAAAAGGCCCTCCAAGCCCTTCATCAGCAGAGTTGGCCTCTATCCTAGGGATAAGAAAGTGCTGTTACAGGTTCCTAACCAAGAGAGTGACAGTATTTCAATCTGGCAGTAGTCTCTGAGGTAGAGAGAATGGGAGAGATTTTTGGCAAGGAGATAATCTCAGAACACTTACCACCATTAAGAGGTGAAGGCACTGAGTGCCTGAAACAGTCATGCAGCATTTAAAATGAAGACAACTAGATAATCAGTTGGACTGCTCATACACGTTAATTTATGGGAACTCCATGTACTCTAAGAAGAAAGGGGTCTGTCCTCTTCAAGACTTAGACCTCCACCTCTTGTGTCAATCCCCCAGTGGTGCTTCACCCACATCCCTCTCCCTCAGTTCTTCCAAATCTTCTTCCCTCTGACTTCAGCAAACATCAGTAAGCTTCCTATTTAAAAAAATAATAACGAAGTTCTTTCCCTTGGCCTGCATTCCTTCCACTGACACCTTTCATTTACCAATTCCTTGAAAAGGTAGTCTGTATTCACACCCTCCTCCCATTATTCTTCAAACCATGCAGTCTGCTTCTGTGTCACCATTTCTGACCCTCCTCTGAGACCCAGAAAATCACAATTACCAGATCTAATAGCACTCACCATAGCTCTACCCTCTACCCTCCACCTACCTGTGATATTTGCTGTCTCTCCTTGAATTCTTCTCATTTGTCTTCCATGTCACCTTTAAATGGTTTCTTTAAACATTTTATAAGAGGAAAACCATCTTCTTCTACTCCTGCCCTTGAACTGTTACTGTTTCTGCTGTTTCTCTAAGTTTAATCATTAATCATCTTCGTGTCATCAGTTTATTTTCTATATGTACAGGTCTGATTCTACTTTTTATTTGTTCATCTATTCATTTGGGGTTTTTTTAGATTCCACATAGCAAAATCATACAGTGTTTGTCTTACACAGTCTGACTTATTTCTTTTAGCATGATATCTTCTAGGTCCATCCATGTTGTCACAAATGGCATGATCTCATCCTTTTTAAGGTTGTATAATACTCCATTGTGCACATGTGCCTGTGTGGTGTATGTGTGTATATATACACACACACACCATTTTTTTCTTATCTATTTGTCTATCAGTGGACACTTAGATGACTTCCATAATGTGGCTATTTAAATAATCCTGCAATAAACATAGGGGTGCATATATCTCTTCAAATCAGTGTCTTTGTTTTCTTTGGGTAAATACCTAGTAGTGAAATTATTGTGCCAGTTTACATTCCCACCAACAGGACACGAGGGTTCCTTTTTCTCTACATCCTCACCAGCACTTTATGTCTTGTCTTTTTGATTTTAGCCATTCTGACAAGTGTAAGGTGATATCTCATTTTGATTTTGATTTGAATTTCCCTGATGAATAGTGATGTTGAGCCATCCTTTCATGTGTCAGTTGGCCATCTGTATGTCTACTTTGGAAAAATGTCCAGTCAGGTCTTCTGCTCTTTTTTTTTAATCAAATTATTTGTGGGTTTGTGTTTTTGTTTTTGTTTTTGGTGTTGAGTTGTATGTGTTATTTATATATTTGGGTTATTAACCCCTTATCAGATATATCATTTGCAAATATCTTCTCCCATTCAGTAGGCTTCCTTTTTGTTTTGTTGATGGTTTCATTTGCTGTGCAGAAGCTTTTTGGCTTGATGTAGTCCCAATAGCTTATTTTGGCTTTTTCTTCCTTTGCCTTAGGAGACATATCTACAAAAATGTTGCTATGGCCAACGTCAGAGAAATGACTGTCTGTGTTCTCTTCTAGGATTTTTATGGTTTTAGATCTCATCATATTTAGGTCTTTATTCCATTTTTAGTTTGTTTTTGTGTATGGTGTTAGAAAGTGATCCAATTTCATTCTTCTGCAAATAGCTGTCCAGTTTTCCCAGCCCCATTTATTGAAAAGACTGTCTTTCTCTCATTGTATATTCTTGTCTCCTTTGTCATAGATCAACTGACGATTTAAGTGTGGGTTTATTTCTGGGCTCTCTACTCTGTTCCATTGACCAAGTTCCGTTTTGTGTCAGTACCATACTGTTTTGATTATGACAGCTTTGTATTATATCTTGAAATCTTGAATTGCAATACCTCCAGTTTTGTTTTTCTTTCTCAAGATTGATACGGTTATTCAGGGTCTTCTGTGATTCCATACAAATTTTAGTATTATTTGTTACAGTTCTGTGGAAAATGCTGTTGGTGTTTTGATAAGGACTGTATTAAATCCATAGGTTGTTTTGGGTACTATGGATATTTTAACAATATGAATTCTTCCATCCCTGAGCATGGAATATCCTTACATTTGTTTGTGTCATCTTCAATTTCTTCCATCATTGTTTTATGGTTTTCAGAGTACAGGTCTTTTCACCTGTACTTTTGGTGTACTTTAAATGGAATTGTTTTCTTAATTTCTTTTTCTGCTACTTTGTAAATTAGTGTATAGAAATACTACCAATTTCTGGGTATTAATTTTGTATCCTGCAAATTTACTGAATTCACCTTTTAGCTCCAACAGTTTTTTGATGAAGTCTAAGTTTTCTATGTATAGTATCATGGTCATCTGCCAATAGTGACAGTTTAACTTCTTCTTTACCATTATAGAGGTCTCTTATCTCTTTTGTTTGTCTGATTGCTGTGGCTAGGACTTCCAGTACTATGTTGAATAGAGTGGTGAGAGTGGACATCCTTGTCTCGTTCCTGACCTTAGGAGAAAAGTTCTCAGTTTTTCCCCTTGTCTTGTTCCTGACCTTAAGAGAAAAGCTCTCAGTTTTTCCCTGCTAGGTGTTTCATAGATGGCCTTTATTACATTGAGGTATGTTCCCTCTAAGACCACTTTGTTGAGAGGTTTTTTTTTTTATCATGAATGTATGTTGAATTTTGTCAAATGTTTTTTCTGAATCTTTTGAGATGATTAAAGGATTTTTAGCCCTTGTTTTATGTGGCGTATCATGTTGATTGATTTGTGAATATTGAACCATGCTTGCATCCCCAGAATAAATCCCACTTGATGGTGATGAATGATCCTTTTAATTTATTTGCTAATATTTTGTTGCAGATTTTTGCATCTATGTTCATCGAGGATACTGGCCTATAGTTTTCTCTTTTTTTGTGGTGTCTTTGTCTGGTTTTGGTATCAGGGTAATGCTGGCCTTGTAGAATGTATTTGGAAGCCTTTCTTCCTCTTCTGTTTTTTGGAATAGTTTGAGGAAAATAGGTATTAGCTTTGTGAGTACATCTGGTCCTGGATTTTTTTTTTTTTTAAAGATTTTATTTATTTATTTGAGAGAGAGAGAGAGAAAGAGCACAAGAGGGGGGAGCGGGAGAGGGAGAAGCAGACTCCCTGCTGAGCAGGTAGCCTGATGCGGGACTCGATCCCGGGACTCCAGGATCATGACCTGAGCTGAAGGCAGTCGCTTAACCAACTGAGCCACCCAGGTGCCCCTGGATTTTTTTTTTTTTTGTAGTTTTTGATTACTGATTCAATTTCATTACTGGTAATTAGTCTGTTCAGATGTTCTATTTCTTCCTGGTTCAGTTTTGGAAGATTGTGTGTTTCTAGGAATCCATTTTGGAAGAAGGAATCTTTACTCACATATCTGGTGTCTTGTCTGGGGCTACCAATAATAGTACCAACATGTGACTTGTAGCTTGGCCTTTCTCACAGCATGGCACCTCAGAACCTTCACATGGCAGCTAAACACTTCTGTCCCACGTGTTAAAATCAGTAGAAAGACAGCAATTACATCACCTTTCCTGACCTCACATCAGAGGGCACACAATGTTGCTTCCACCATATTTTATTAGAAATATAAGAGTCACACATCTGCACAATTCCAAGGGGTTGGGATACAAACTCCACCTCTCAAAATGAAGAATGTCCAAAAAATGTCCAGCACTCACAGCAATAGATTCTGCTATCACTCCAAAATACTCATCTCAAGCCCAGATCTCTAGATTTTTATATCCAACTGCTCTATATTTATATATCAAATTGCTTACTGTACTATTATCACTACTAATAATAGCAAACAAATAAGTAAAGCTCTCACTATTTGCAGATGACATGATATTACATATGGAAAACTCTAAAGACCCCATCAGAAAACTGTTAGAACTAATAAGCAAATTCAGTAAAGTTATAGGATACAAAATGAATACACAAAAATCTGTATTTCTTTATGCTAATAAGGAACTATCAGAAAGAGAAAGTAAGAAAATAATCCCATTTACAATTGCATTAAAAATACCTGGGAATAAATTTAACCAAGGAAGTAAGAGAACTGTATATTGAAAACCACAAAACAATAATGACAGAAATGGAAGAAGACACAAATAACTGGAAAGATATTCCATGCTCATGGATTAGAAGAATTAATACTGTTAAAATGTTCATACTACCCAAAACTATCTAAGGATTCAATGAAATCCCTATCACAATTTCAATGGTATTTTTCACAGATATAGAACAATCTTTAAATTTGTATGGAACCACAGAAGATCCTGAACAGCCAAATCAGTCTTAAGAAAGGAGAACAAAGCAGGAGGCATCACATTCCTTGATTTCAAACTATATTACAAAGCTGTAATAATTAAAACAATATGGTTTTAGCATAAAAACAGACACAGATCCTTGGAGCAAAATAGAGAGTCCAGAAATAAACCCACATATATATGGCCAATTAATTTATGATATAGGAGCCAAGAATATATAATGAGGAAAGGACATTCTCTTCAATAAACAGTGCTGAGAAAACCAGACAGTGACACATAAAAGAACAAAACTGGACCACTACCTTACACCATATACAAAAATTAACTCGAAATGGATTAAAGACTTGAACATAAGACCTAAAACCATAAAACTCCTAGAAGAAAATATAGGCGGTAAGCCCCCTGACCTAGATTTTGGCAATGATTTTTAATCTGACACCAAAAGCCAAAGCAACAAGAGTAAAAATAAACAAGTGGGACTACATCAAACCAAAAAGCTTCTGCACAGTGACAGAAACCATCCACAAAATGAAAAGGCAACCCACTGAATGGGAGAAAATAACTGCAAATTATTTATCTGATTAGAAGCTAATATCCAAAATATATAAGGAATTCAGACAACTCAATAGCAAAAACAAACAAACAAACAAAACCCACAAGTAATCCAATTAAAAGTGGGCAGAAAATCTGAAAAGACATTTTTTCAAAGAAGACATACAGACAGATAGACAACAGTTCCATGAAAAGATGCTCAGTATCAATAATCATCAGGGAAATGCAAATCGAATCCACCGTGAAGTATCAACCTCACACCATTCAGAATGGGTAGTATAAAAAGGCAAGAAATAACAAGTATTGGTGAGAATGTGGAGAAAGGAAAGCTTTTGTACTGTTGGTGGAATGTAAATTGGGACAACTACTCAGTATGGAGGTGCCTCAAAAAGCTGAAAATAAAACTACCTTATGATTTAGAAATTCCACTTCTGGATATTTATCTGAACAAAACAAAAACACTAATTTGAAAAAATATCTGCTCCCCCATGTTCAGTGCAGCATTATTTACAATCACCAACTACAGAAGCAACCTAAGTGTCCATCAATGGATGAATGAAAAAAAGAAATTTTGATATGCATGTGTGCATATATACATATATGGAATATTATTCAGCCATAAAAAATAATGAAATCTTACCATTTGTGACAACATGGATGGACCTTAAGAGCATTATGCTAAGTGAAGTAAGTCAGACACAGAAAGACAAATACCATATGATCCCTCTTATATTTGGAATTAAAAAACAAAACAAAGTGAAACAAAAAGGAAAGTAAACCAAGCGCAAATTAGTGATTGCCAGAGGCAGGGAGTAGGGAGGTAAGGGAGAACAGATGAACTGGGGGTTTTTTAAGTTTAAACATAATTAAATAAAACAAAAACAAGTGTTAGAGACTGGCATATGCCTAAACTCCCAACAATCAGGACAAACAAATTAAAGAGATAAAAGGATAAATGCATGAATCTCTTCACCCTGGGCTCCAAATGGGGAGGTTGGGAATTTAGGTGAGCAGGGGAGGCTGTGGGTGTCCTTAATCATCATCAGAGAAGGGCTACTACACATGGCTACATCTGTGACATGATACACATCATACTTCTATGATATTATAGTCAGTTCTCATTATTCACATTAGTTATGTTCTATAAAGCTGCCGCAAACACCAAATTAGCAAATACTGAACCATTGCTCCCAGGGGAAATACAGGGTTAGGTTCCTATGACCTTCTGGTCACAACATTTTCATTAACCAGTCAACACATAACCTTGTAAAGACCTAATAACTGCAAATTCTAAGTATTTTGTACTTGTTAACTCATATAAACCTCATAATAACTCCAGGGGGCAAGTACTATGGTAATCATCGTTTTAATAAAGATGATAGATAATCTGCCAAAGATCATGCAGCAAGGATATCATTCAGGCAGTCTGGTTCCAAATTTTAGTTTTATAATCAGTATACTATATAGCAGATATTCCACAGGTATTTCAAATCCAGCATTACCAAAACTGCTTCAATCTGCCAAACCCTCATTAAAATAAAAATATCTTGCTATACTTCTTAGATATTTCCTCCTTGTTAATAACTCAAACATTCACATAATACCCAAATGAAGAAGTCTGAGAGCCACCCAAATGACCTAACCTCACTAATTCCCCATGTGAGATCTGTCCTCAGATTGCATCAATTAACCTTCTTAATGATTCCCATGTCTGCCCATTCGTCTCCACCCCCACTGCCCAAATTGACATCTTCCTCTGTAAGTTTTAACTGGACTCCCTGCTTCTTATCTCTTGCAACCGTGATTCATCCTCCCAATGTCCAAAATGATGTTTGTAAAATGCAAATCTGATTATTATACATGTTGCTTAAAACTCTTCAAAGGATCTCAATAAGATAAAATCAAAATGTCAGTTAACAGATGACATCCCTCTGATATGGTCCCTGACTACTATGACCCTTTTCTCCTGTCCTCACCCAGAATGATAAGATCTATCCATACCAAGTTACCTGCCATTTCTTAATTTGCCATCTGTTTCTTTCCTCCCTGCCACCGCACATCCTATACAGTTTTTTCTACCTTGAGCGTCCTCCTTCCTTTGCCCCTTTCAATTCCCAGTCACCTGGAAAATTCTTATTTACCCGTCAAAATCCAGCTCTAATATCCCTTCTTCTGGAAACACTGCTTGGTACCTTCCCTAAAAAGAGTTGATTACTTCATTCTTCATCAGTGTATAGAACGTTGTCCCAGCACTTACCCCATAATGCGGTCATGTTTTACATCTCCACCTCCCTTGTTTTATCACTGACTCCTAGAGGACAGAAAGTGGGCCTTATTCATCATTGCATTCCTGGTGCCTGACGTGTCAGAGATGCCCAGTGAATGCTTGTTGAATGAACGAACAAATGAATAAACCACAATACATAGTGACATTTGGCATACAGAAAATAAAGAAGAGGAAAAATTTACAGCATCTATTCTACAAACCTGGAACAGTAGTAGAAAAATGAACAGAAATGAGAAAATTGAAAGGCATTGAAAGGGACCAGGAAATCAGCTTGTGGTGACTAAAGAAAATGATGGGGTTGGGTTTGAACAGGTTGGATTGTATATGTACCAGTAGGTGGTTAGAAAAACAAGATCAGAAAATTGATGAGAGTTCAAGGTTAAAATTGTAGGTTTGAGAATTAAACTAAGAAGATGATTTTTTTTTACCAAGAGTTTTCCAGTTATATAAGAGTAGAATGAACAATTTTTATTGACCCTCCTCTAAAAAGAAAATGTTCAAGAACTTTCTAAACCTGGCTTAAAACAATAATCATGAAAGTCATATTTAACAGAATCATAAATTGTTTATCGTAATCCCTTTTTTTTTCAGGTGGTCCTTCTGTTTTTATCTCTACTATCATAATTCTTTTTTTTTTAAGATTTTTTATTTATTTATTTGACAGAGAGAGACACAGCGAGAGAGGGAACACAAGCAGGGGGAGTGGGGGAGGGAGAAGCAGGCTCCCCGCAGAGCAGGGTGCCCGATACGGGACTCGATCCCAGGACCCTGGGATCATGACCTGAGCTGAAGGCAGTCGCTTAACCAACTGAGCCACCCAGGCGCCCTTTACTATCATAATTCTTAAAAAAGGGAAATATAAAAAGAAAATATATGGAAGGGTCATCCAGAAAGCACTTCTTAGAATAGTACCCAAACCAGAGGCAGAAACATCTGAGAGTGATCAGGCTCGGGCCACTGCTTCTTCCTTAGAATTCTCCCTCACAGCTATTCCCGCTCCTACTCTGACAATCACCCCTGAACGCTTTCCTGCTGACCTCAGGGAACAGTAGGATATAGAAAAACTGCCCATTTCATGTCCCTGATCTCCATTCTCTCTGCAAAGCCCGAAGAACTCATCAGCTATTATATTAATGTTGTACAGATGTTGCTTATATCTAAATGGCACCAAAATGACATGTAAAAAGGCAGAAAACAAAAAGCATATAATCAACTGGTTATATAAGCCAGCTAATGATGTGAGGTGATGTATAAAAGACTGATTATTGCAATTACACCATGCCAAATATCTTGTCTGGTTTTTTTTCTTTCTGAAAAAAAGACTTTTCTGACCTTTATACCTACACCAGGCAGACAGGGATGTCAGGCAAACGTGGGTTTGTGATCTTACACAAACTACTCAACTTCTTTTTTTTTTTTTTAAGATTTTATTTATTTATTTGAGAGAGAGAGAATGAGAGAGAGAGAGCACATGAGAGGGGGGAGGGTCAGGGGGAGAAGCAGACTCCCTGCTGAGCAGGGAGCCCGATGCGGGACTCGATCCCGGGACTCCAGGATCATGACCTGAGCCGAAGGCAGACGCTTAACGACTGAGCCACCCAGGCGCCCCAAACTACTCAACTTCTAAGAAATTATTCCCTCACCTGAAGGGGAAAAATAGGAATAAGAATAGCATTCTCACGGACTTGCCACGAGGATGAGGTGAGGAGCGCACAGCAATCCCCACACCACCTGGACCCAGAGATACTCAGTGAACGCCTGCCCTCCGTTTCCTCCATGTGCTTTCATCTGGTCTGGGGGTCCTCTTGGACCACCTTGCTCCACTCAGCACCCTCCTTCCGTCTGAAGGCCCACACAGGACACTCTCACCTCCTAGGTTTCTGCTACACTCACCTCCCATGTGTCAAAAACCAACTTTAGAGACTGACTTTGAGGGAGGTGACAATTGCTCCAATCAAAATTAAACTATATATATACTTTTTAAAGATTTATTTATTTATTTGACAGAGACACAGCGAGAGAGGGAACACAAGCAGGGGGAGTGGAAGAGGGAGAAGCAGGCTTCCCGCGGAGCAGGGAGCCCGATGCGGGGCTCGATCCCAGGACCCTGGGATCATGACCTGAGCCGAAGGCAGACGCTTAACGACTGAGCCACCCAGGCGCCCAAAATTAAACTATATTTTGAGCATAATGATGAATCATCTTCTCATGTGTACTTTTAGATGGTTCCTTGGATCGAGCATGACATTTTCACTTTTACATTGTTTTGTTTTTAAAAAATAAATTTTGAATATATTCGTATATGTATTAATGCATATTATATATACCCATAACTATAGGTGACTGTAGGTACTTACTTGCAGAAACGCTTGATAATTATTGATGCTGTGCCAGGCTCTGCGCAGAAGGAGCTCATTGAATTCCCAAGGTATAAGCCTACGAGAGAAGTACAATGAGTACTCCTGTTTTACAGATGAAGAAACTGAGACTTAAGGACGTTAGGTAACTTCACTAAGGTCACACAGCTAATAAGTAAATATCAGCGCACTCAAAATTGCTAAGCAACTAACTGCTTTTGGTTTATTTTAACTGGAGACCTAGAAGCTGTGGTTTCAGTGCTTTTAACTTTGAATGGATGGAGCGCGCTGCTGAGCTCCAAGTGGAAGATAAACAGGAGGACAGGTGTTACTTTAAGGGAACACTAGGGCTGTAACCCGAAGCCTCCTCGAGCGCCCGCCGAAAGGTCTGGGAGGCTGCCCCCAGCCGGTGTCGGTCTGTAAACTCCCGCGGGTCTGGCGCGTCTCTTTCTTCCAAAGTTGGAGCTCTCCTTGGTGGGAGGGGGTGGGGAGGAGGGTAGGCCAGTGACGTCACTCGGAGCGGGGATAAATCTCCCCGGCCGAAATCTGGGCCAGGGCACTTTCCGGGGAGTGGAGTGGCTGTCCGGTCCGGGGACACTTGCCGTGGGCAGGGCCGCCCCTCACTGCGCCCCGGCCCCTGGGAGCCAAGGCGCTCCGGCTCGAGGCGGCGCCAAGAGCACCATGCCCCAGAGCGTGGTCCTCCCGGGCCCTGCGCCCTGGGGCTTCAGACTGTCGGGGGGCGTAGACTTCAACCAGCCTTTGGTCATCACCAGGGTAGGTGCTTTCCGTTCTTTCGCTGCAGGTGAGGGGCGGGCGAGCGGGGGGTCTCCCCGGGTTGGAGAGCGGCCAGTGAGCCCCGGATGCGCTGGGTGGGTCCTCGGCTTAGGGCGCACAGTTGGAGGGGCGGCTGCAACTTGGCAAACTGAAGCTGGGAGGATGCGGAGCAACTTAGAGAATTTATGAAGTCAGCTCCAATGGTCTCTGTCTGCATCCTCTCTGTCCCCAGCAACTTTCTAGGAGAGTTGAACGGACAGCGTGATTCCTCCGGGCTCAGAGGGGGCCAGGCTGCGAGGGCTGGGGGGCCTTCTGCCTTCCACCCGCCCCCCGTTTCCTTTCAGGAACAAAAGAAACGAGGTCCCAGGAAGAAGGGAGGAATGACTGACAGTGGTGGTTGTTCCTCGGAGCTAGACGCGCACCTGAGCGCTTTTCTCCTATGGATGAAAATTTCAGCACAGTGCTGATCCCAGGGCACAACCTGGGTCGGCCAAGTTGGAACCGCTCGTATCAGCCCAGACGGGGAAAATATTACTAATGTGTTTTCCTAGGTTTCCAGGCATTTTGAAAAAAAATATTTTCCAAAGCTGGGAATTTGGCTTAGGAATCATCACCTATAACTCAAACTACAAAGAAAACGCGTCATAGTTTAGTTTACCTGGTGGAAAGTCACCAGTCAGCCTAATAACTCTGAAAAACAGTACTTTACTGTAAGAGCCAAGTTTTCCTTACTTAATATTCCCTAGAGTATTGTCTAATTAGAAAAAAAGAATAGAAGAAAAAGGAAATTTGGGGATTTCTGTCCTGTCAGTAAATTTCTAGTTGGTCTAGTTGATTTTTTTTCTGACACAGGTGTTTGTCTTAATAGAAAATTATTGTTATTTCAGTTATCAATAAAAGGCATATTAAACATAATCTAAAAGCATAAACTTTCAGAATATTATACTTTCCTTATGTTTTCTTTTTTTCTCACTGCTTATATTGTATTTTATAAATGTATGCTTTATAATTTGATTTACTCATATAGATTTTTGAACAAGGCAATACTTTTTAAATTCTGTTCTACTTATATATCTATGAGATTTGGGAACCAATGTCTTTTTAAAATATCTCAAAACATGTACTGTACATGCACATACCATGGAACATTTCATGCTTTGTTTTACATTTTTCAAAAACATATAAACACATCTGACGTGTGTTTTTGTATGAGACATGAAAACCTAACATACCCCCAAAATGTTCCTAAGTAAATTAAGGAGAAAATGGTTCAGTGATCTGGGCCAAGCATTGAATGCCTTTTATGGATTTACCAACCCAGTTTCCATGATCTCTACTAAGAAATATTTTTAAAGTTTCTGAAGTATAGTTTTCTTTTGTTTAGACTAAAGGAAAATAAGCTTTTAATCCTAACAAAGGATAAATCATATTTATAGTAAATCCTAAAAAAATAATTTTGTCACCAAAACCTTTTAAGTGATTTATAAAAGAAATATCTTGCTATTACTATGTAACATGTCAATATGATTAATCTTATGTTTGAAATGTTGAGGTGTTGACATTATAAACAATGTTTATTTTAAAGCAGTACTTACATATTGCAGTTGGACTACAGGAACTATTGGCAAATGTATTTGATACGACAATTATTATTTGGGAAGCCAGTTCTTATCTGAATTTCTAATTCATTACTAATTTATATCCCTCATTTTGACATAGTTCAATAATAATGCATGAAGCTAAGTGATGATTTCATTTGACTATGCCTTTTCTCTTCAATTAATTTAACTCAAGAATAGCAGGTAAAATTCAACTATTTTGTATTCCAAGTGTCCTCCAAACCACGCACATAACAGGCTCATGCTGAATATATGAAAGCCTATTCCCTTGAACTTTTTGTCTTAGTGTACACCGAACTGAGAATGTTTCCACTGAAATTATAAGAACAGTAAAAAATCACTTGTAAAAAGACTAAAAGATCTTTTACAAAACTAATTATCAGGGTTGTAATTAAATAGTAAAATTCTATTACTTTTATAATTGTTGTATTATATTAAAAGGTAGTGAGTAAGATTGCATGTATATTATTGTACTCCTTTGCTTGCCATGAATGTCTCTTAGCCCTTTATATGCACTAACTCACTTAAACCTCACAATAATTCCAAAAGAGTAGCAGTAGTAATATCTCTTTTTGCAGATGAGAGAATGAGGCCTCAAGAATTTCACTAACTTGCTGATGGTCACAAAAGGTGGGACAGAACTTGACACTCGTTCTACCTTCCTCCAAAACCTGCATTCTGAAGTCTACATGTGTAAAACAAAAACAAAACAAAACAAAACAAAACAAAACAAAAAAAACCTGTTTATTGTACAGATCTTTCCAAATAGGTGTTTTGTGCCAACCACTTCATCATCATCTGGTCCTATTGATTCTCTATCTTTAGGATCTACCACTTCCTTTTTTTCCTACCACTGTCCCTATTCAAGCTTCTGTAACTTCACACCTAGCTCCTTGTCTCCCCTCTCCGATTCACTCTGCATATTTCTTACCAGCCATCTTTGGGAAATGCTAGGTGGCTTCTATCCTCCCCATTCTTAAAAATCCTTCAATGCCAACACCAGTTGAGAGAGAATAAAATGTGCGGTCTCTGAGCACATTCACAGCCTTCACCCTCTTCCCAATTCATGTTTCCAACTTCATTTCCTCCCTCTCTCTTCCTTTTCTCTCCCTTTCTTCCTCTCACTTTGTAGATAAGCGGTTGTGTCACCACCCCAGACAACTTATGATTTCTCTACCTGTCTACACCCGCTATCATTTTTCTCCAGATTTCTCCTCCCCACCCAACCCACTGTCCTCTGCTAGGAAACTCAATCAAATACCACGCCCCTAGGCTTCTTCTCATAGTAAGCATTTCATCCATTTGATTACCATAGCTTTTGCCCTACAGCCTCTCCTTACATCATGTCTTGTATCACAGATGTTATTTGAGTACATCTGTATCCCACAAATTCTATGCTCCCTTAAGGCAGGAATTTTAAATTTAGGGGCTACTCAGTGCTGAGCATCATCTATGTTACAGAAATATAGACACAATATGAATAATTGATTAAATTTTCACTTTTTATATAACTATTATTATCACAATAGGTGCAGATTATATCCTCAAAGATATTCCACAATAAAAAAAGAGAATTGCTTTATTGTTCATTGATCTGTTTTAGATAAGATCTTAAGTATGCAAAGAATTGAGAAACTAATGCCTGAACTTAATACCACAAAAATTCCCGAGATACATTCCTTAAGTCAAATCAATTTTTGTCTTCTTGCAAACTATCACCTTCCCTCCCTGCCTCACACTTTGCAAATGCAAATGCTCCTAGACAGTGGACCTCTACTCCACCAGAGTTGGGGGAGGGGTTTACAAATGTAACTTTCTCCAGCAATTGAAATTACAATTCACAAAATTAGGACAAAGTGTCCCCATCATAGAAATAATTTACGATCCAATTAATCAGCCGGGTGAATCTGTATCATAAAAGACACCAGAAGTAAGGTAAACCAAACACCAGACATTCTCAAAAAAATTCAGCAATGGGGTGTGATACACACATTTTGTAGGAAAATGGTTTCTAGGCAATAGGTGTGTGATACTTTGTGCAATATAAATTTGAGTTGTGGATGTGGAAGGGTTGTTACTGCAAACACCATATATAACTGCCCTCCACATTTCACAGAATAAATCTGAGGTTCACATCTCTAAGTGAGCAGCTTTTCTTTTTCTGCCAAGAAGATTCTAAGGAGTCTCTTTCTTTTTTAAGTGTTTGGACCACCCAGAAGGTGGATCTACCATCAGAGCCAAGTTACAGATGGTTTGTTTTCACAAATGGTCCAATTTGGAATAAAGTACAAGTTTCTTTTGTGTATATGATGTAAGATTATTATATACATCTGATGCTGACATGTCCTCTCCCGCTCAATGCCTCTTCTCCCCCTCTTCCTCCTTCTTTCCTATTCAGAGCACACTCAGGGCCAAGGTCACTATAACTGAGAACACTATATGCGTACCAATATAGAAAATGTTACTGTATTCTTAAGTTTTGCAGGCTTGAACATAGAAAAGTATATGACTTTAATATAAACTGTATTTGAAATTCGAGCTTTTAGAAAGAAGTGTTTACAGTTGAAAGCAATCCTTCACCAGGATTCAAGTGCAGTAGGAAGGTTGATGGGAAAACCTATTTAATTTTATTCTACCAAAGATGTCTGCATGGAAATGCTGGTTCATATGTTCATAACAGTCCTATATCCCACAAATATCTATTAAATGCAGAACACCCTGAATGTGGAAGGCACTGTGGGGGATACAATTATAACTTAATAGGTTTCTACTCCCTGAGACACTCAAATATGAGAAGAGAAGGGACATACATGTACATAAACTACCATGACATAACCTGTCCAGGACTCCATGAGAAAAGCATGGCCAAAGAGATAGGAGGAGTCAGGGCAGAGATTACCTGCAGGAGTGGCATTGTAGGATAGTGGAAGAGCTTGAGCTACAGAGTTAGCCCTATGAGGAAATGCAGATTTTTACTGGATGTGTGACCCCAAGCAAGTTTCTTAGACTCTGAGAGCATCCATTTTCTCATCTTAAAAGAGTGTCTTGAGAATTCTGTGAGATAATAATGCTCAGGAATACAATGCCAATAATAATAACAATACCACAAATGGTTCTCAACCCTGGCTGCACATTAGATTCACCCAGATAACATAGGAAACTATCAATGCCTGGGTGCTATTTGCAGAGGATCTGAGGTAACCGACAGGAGGTATGGCCGTAGAAATGCAGATGACAGCCAGGCACTAGAGGGCTTTAGATGCCAGGTGGAGCATTGAGTTTATTTGTAGGCAACAGAGAACAACTGAACAATGGGCTTTCTCACTATTTCGATCCATGCCCCACAGCATAGCCCTTCAGTGTATACTTGTCCATAACTATTTCATTTTTATTCTTAACATAAAAGTCTCACCAGGGGGGCCTGGGTGGCTCAGTCAGTCAAGCATCCGACTCTTGAGTTCAGCTCAGGTCATGATCTCAGGGTCATGAGATGGAGCCCCACATCGGGCTCCTCACTCAGCAGGGAGTCTGCTTGAGATTCTGTTCTCCCTTTCCCTTTTGCCCTCCCCCCCAAATCAATCAATCTTTAAAAAAAAGGTCTCACCAGGGCCAGCCATATCTTGTGCTTCCCTCATGTCTCCCCCAGTAAGTAGAATATTATAGATGCTTTATCTGTGATTTAAAGTATTGTCTTCCAAACAGACCCAAATAATAGGTTGATGTGAATAATAGAGATCATCCAAGGTGCTTGTTAAAACACAAATTCCCTAGGTCCTCTCCTAGAGCTTATGATTTGTGATTCCAGGCATCTGGAGTAGAATGGGAGTCTTTATGTCCAGCAAGGGCCCCCATGTGATTTTTCTAATTAGAGAAGTTGATATGGCAGTACTATTTTCAATGTTTTCTCTAATGCTTTTGATATTTGAGACTCCAATGAGCCTAATAATAAATACTCTATTGAGAAACTCTTTGCCTCATTGTAGCTCTCTCTTCTCCTGATTTGGGGGAAAATGTTAATAATAAACTATGAGCAATAACATAAAGTGATAACATAATAAAGTAATAATATAATGTAATGCTGAGAAATATATCTTTATGTCTAAACAGATAGTTTAACTTACTAAAACCAGACCAATTTAGTGGTCATTTTCTCATTACTAGCCTAGCTGAACTTAAGAACTAGAAGAAGTGAGGGGACCATATGTTCTCTTCTCTCTCCATCCTTTTTTTTTTTTTTTCTTATCAACTCCCTCCTTAGAGATCCAAGGACATTAATCACTAGGTTGAATGCAAAATCAGAAGTGAGTTCTGGCATCACCATCAACCACCTTTCTTTTTTTACTTAAGATTTTATTTATTTATTTGAGACAGAGAAAGAGAGCACAAGGAGGGGCAGAGGGAGAAGCAGACTCCCCGCCAAGCAGGGAGCCCGATTTGGGGCTCGATCCTAGGACCCCAGGACCACACCCGAGCCCAAGGCAGACACTTAACCAACTTAGCCACCAAGACCTCCCCAACTATTTTTCTTATTTGACTTCTGAAACCATTGCTGACATAGCCAAACAGCTGTTCCCATCTTAGTAGGAAGCCACAGGTTACTTGGACATTTACCCTCTTCTGAAAAAACAGTCTTCATCATCCAACTTGCCTTAAAGTTGTTGCAATGGTCAAAATTATTAGGAAGAGCTTTGCAAATATGATATTTGCAGTAAATATAAGACAGTGTTAATACTTATGTATTAATTCTCTTAATGAAACTCAGTATTGAAGTTCAGTATCAAAGTTCAACACACACCAGATGTCTCAGTTTAAAATTGATATAGACAGACACACACACACAACCCTACCTTCCACTTATCCCAACCAGAGCTAAAAAATGATGTTAGGTTTTTCAAAATCAAGATTGAGCATTATATAACAAATCTATTTAAGTATATTAGAAAACCTAGGTGAGGTTTTAAAAGCAAACATATTGAGCCATTCTTTCTCATTTTTTAACTCAAAGAAAAGACTTCTGGTCTCCGAAGTTCAAAAATAGATAGTACTGATTTTGACAAACTGTAGCTAGAGGAGATTAAAAGTTTAAGATTATTTCTATCCCTGCAAGTCACACTGGGGATGGAAACTTTTATTCTAACAGTTCTGGGCTTGGGAGAATTTCCAAATGGAAAACAGCTATGAAATGCCTCCCAAAGGCTGGGATAGAATAATCCCCATTGTCTTTTTTTTTTTAAGATTTTATTTATTTATTTGAGAGAGAGAGAAAAAGAGAGAGAGAGAGTATGAGAGGGGAGAGGGTCAGAGGGAGAAGCAGACTCTCCGCCGAGCAGGGAGACTGATGTGGGACTTGATCCTGGGACTCCAGGATCATGACCCGAGCCGAAGGCAGTTGCTTAACCAACTGAGCCACCCAGTCACCCAATAATCCCCATTGTCTTCACCAAGCTTCTATCAACTGTTCCTATTAGAAAATAATCATAATCACTACAGTGAGATGATCACAGAAATCAAGTGAGTACAATATACATTTTGGTGATTAGACTGAAGATCTCAGACATGTGAGAATTTATTACCTTTGCAATTTTATTCATTTAGATGAATCTTGGCTATCCCTCAGAGCCACAAAGTTAAATAGAATCGATAGCTAGATTAATTAAGCAAATAGAGAAAAAAAATGAATGAATGATCCTCAAGTAAAACATTAGGAACTATCTAGTTTATTCCTGGAGCAGTTTGAGGTTTAAGTCAAGTCCCATGCATTCTTCTGCTCTAAACAGTAGGAACTTGCAAATGCAACAATGATAGGTTGACATTAATAGCTATAATCTTTGGGTATGTAGGAAGTAGCTCTTTTTGTTTCATGAGCTCTGCTTTAAATAACCCTTTCATTCATTTTCAATTATCCATTTATTCCAAATACTGGAATACAAACTGTGACACATTAGAAATATACATAATACTATACATATCCTCAAGAACTTCCAGTCTAGTTGCAAAGACAAGTAAATAAACAAACATTAAAGTACAACTTGTCTTCAGGAAGGAAATGAACAAAATGTAATGGTGGAGAATGATGAGGGGAAGGTCTGGAGAAGTTACTTCAGATGTTTGGGGAAGTCTCTTTGAGAATGTGACATTTAAGCCTATACCTAAAGGATGAAGAGGAGCAACTGGGTGAAGAGTGGGGGAAATATTTCAGGCAAAAATAACAGTGCATGTAAAACCCTGGCAAGGGTACATGCTTGGTGTATTTGAGGGACTGAAAGGAAATTGGAATATAGCACAGTGGGTAGAGGGGAGCAAGAATAGTAGAGAAGTAGGTAGGGTAAGACCAGGTAAGGACTATTAGGCAGTTGTAAATAATTGGGATTTACCCAAAAAAATTAGGAGTATGTATAGCAATCAAAAACTGAATACCCAACATAGTAATTAATAATTTCAAATTTGCTATATTTTAAACATTTAATAACCATGTTTCCCATATCCTTAAGTATTCCTTTCATCCACCTCCACACACACCCTGCCAAAAAGAAAAGAAAAGAAGAGAAATCCATGTGGGTTTCTTGTAGACAGCATAAAATTGGATCTTTTTTTACCTACTTTGACAATCTCTGTTAAAACACAGATTATGATGTGTTAGACCATTTACATTTAATGTAATTTCTGATAAGTTTTAATTAAAACCTAGCATCTTGTTAGTTGCTTTTTATTTGTTCAATCTGTTTTTCATTCATGGAGAAGACACTGTGTATAAATACAAACTTCTCTTATATCTGCAGTCTCCAGGGGTTCTAGACTCTAGATGTTAACTTTAGTGATTTGTTCATCATTTTAGCTGAACTCTATGACCCAAATGCTGCCCCCATCTTCCTCTGTGCTCTGATGCAAGTGGTACAACTTGCTTACATCTTGACTTTCCTTGGAGGCACCTGTCTTTCCTTAGATTCCAGGCTTAGTTGGTTGCCCTGCAGCTTTAGCTCTCTGAATAGTTCATGAGAAGTTATAATTTTGTATTATATGGCTTCTTCTTATTACTGCAGGAGTGATTCTCTTTCCAGTTTTCTACATCCTAGATGCCCCTTCATGTGAATTTTAAAGATCGTTACTTACAGTGATGCTACAGTAGTTTCAATTCAAATATAAAAGCTCCCTAAATGTGGTGAGGTTGTACTCCCAAATAGGGAGTTACGGATGAAAAAAAAAAAAAAAACCCTAAAGAATTAGTTACTTTGTTTAAAACAAAGAAAATAGAGCGTTAAGGAAGATGTTTTAGAAGAGAATAAGAGATGTCATGATAGATGAAATGTGGTTAGTGAGAGACAAAATTATTTAGCATGGTGGAAAAATAGAGCTAACAGAATTGATCATTTAAGAATTATTTTAAGTTAGATTTTAAATTCCCTGCCCTTGGGGCGCCTGGGTGGCTCAGTCGTTAAGCGTTCAGCATCTGCCTTTGGCTCCGGTCATGATCCCAGGGTCCTGCATCAGGCTCCCTGCATCAGGCTCCTGCATTGGGCTCCCTGCTCAGCGGAAGCCTGCTTCTCCCTCCCCCACTCCCCCTGCTTGTGTTCCCTCTCTCGCTGTGTCTCTCTCTGTCAAATAAATCAATAACATCTTTAAATAATAATAATAACAGAATAAAATTCCCTGCCCAGCGAAACATTTAAAATATTACCAAGCTGAATTATAAATGTCAGGCACAAAACTCAAGATATTGCAGAATGTTGGTTTTTTAAATGATGCCATGATTTCTTCCAGATCACTCCGGGAAGCAAGGCGGCAGCTGCTAACCTGTGTCCTGGAGATGTCATCCTGGCTATTGATGGCTTTGGTACAGAGTCCATGACTCATGCTGATGCACAGGACAGGATTAAAGCAGCAACATACCAGCTGTGTCTCAAAATTGACAGGTGCCCTTTAATTAATGGTGTTAAAATGTGATCTGTTTTGCAGGAGAAGCCGACCCAGAACTCTCAATGATTTCATCCCCCCAATGAGAAAGAGTTTCACAAGACCTAGAATTTTGACAGACTTTTTTTTTTTAGTGTATCAGCCACTTTGGTCTGTTCTTCACTGATGTCAGTCAATCGAGTAGTTGTTAACAAACTATTTCTGAAAAGAATTCTCTGGAATGTCAGAATAAGGAAAGAGGCTAAAAGAATTCTTTTTCCTCCTAATTGACTATGAAAATAGAACCACTAAAGGTACTGTCTACAGAAACACTGCCCAGCACAACTGCTGGTACTGCTGTTCTAAATGTGGTAGAGAATGGAATGGAATTTAAAGATTCTCCTAAAAGAATCTCTTGACTTGCCAAAATGTGAGCATATTGAAAACTGGTTGCTAAGAGCCTGTATGCCTTTGGCTGTTTTGTACAGAATTCAGCCCAGAAGAATCTGACAAGGTGTAAGCATGCACATGCAGTGAGAACGTTAGAAATGAGACGTTTCTAACCAAAAAAAAAAAGGAAATTGAACCTGATCTTTTGCCATCATAGGCCTGGTCTGAAGCTGAATTGTGAAAATAATGTTTTGTTATAGTGGTTGTTAGTGTGTGTTTATCCTGTTGCTAGTATATTCCCAACTTTCCCTGCTGTGGTTCAGAAGGCCCAATCAATCAGCCAATCTGCCATTTCAGGGGTGAAATTGACTCTTTCCCTATTTATGCATAACTAGTGTTCCTGCCAAGCACACAGTCCCTTAGGAGCACATGGTCCCAAACAGATACATGAGAAGGACATGAGATTAGATAAAGCTCATTTCCTTGATGCCAACAGCAAATCCCCCTGGCACACCACTCAGTCTCCTGTGGTGGCCTGGGTAGGATGGGAGGAAAGTAGAGGAAACCTAGGCAGTTTGCCCTGTGGTCAGTATCCACAATCTTCCTTTCCTGTACTGTTTCCTGCAGTCTCCAGAATCTTCCTTTCCTGTACTGTTTCCTGCAGGTACCCCAGACCTACGCTCTCCAGAAACTGTACAATGTCTTTGCCTTAGTCAGTTGGGGCTCCTATAACAAAAATACATAGACTGGGTGGCTTAAACGAAAGTTTATTTCTCACAGTTCTGGAGGCGGGAAGTCTGAGATCAGGATGCAGCATGGTCAGGTTCCTGATTATTTCCTCACATGGCCTTTCTTGGTGTGTGGACACACAGACTGAGATCGCATGTCTCTTCCTCTTTAAATAAAGACATTAATCCTATCATGACAGCTCTAACCTCATGACCTAAGCTAATCCTAATTACTTCCCAAAGACCTCACCTCCAAAAACCATCATATTGGCGGGTAAGGTTGCAACATAGGAACTTGGTGGGCGGGGGGGGGGGACACAAACTTCAGTCTATAGTTGTCCTCCGTGCTATTTTTATCCATTCGAGTTTCCCCAAAAGTACCCAAAAAACCAATTAGATGGGAGAATACAGAATAATGAGCACGGAGTATTGTTTTTGCTTAAATTATCAAGGTTCGACAGTATTTTCATACACATTATGGTAGATTAAATTATGCTAAAACCAGAAGTACCATTAGAATTTAGAGTTTACAAAATTTCTTTTATTCACAGGGCAGAAACTCGCTTATGGTCTCCACAGGTATCTGAAGATGGGAAGGCTCACCCTTTCAAAATCAACTTAGAAGCAGAACCACAGGTATGAATTTTAGAATAAATGATATTCACATTATCTTTTCTTTTAAATGATGCGGATGCTTCCAAGAGGAAGAAATGACAAGTATAAAAAATCAGAATAAGCCACCTGATGGAGTAATTGTCTGTCTTTACCCTGTGAGATTAATTTATATTATCCATGTCTTTTTATATCAAGAGAAAAAAGAAGTATCCCCAGGCAAGTGCCTTGTTAAAAGGCAAATATGTTCTCAGGACAAAAATTTGGCTCTATCTACATACAGTCTACTTATTTTTTCATTCTTTGTGATGGACTTCTGCCAAATGACCATGACATAATCCAGGAAGTTTAACATGTTAAAACAAAGCAAAACGAAATTAGTGTCTACCATTTGAAACAGGTGTCTCTAATCTAATAATTATTGTGAACTTTAATTCTTTGAGGTCTTCATCCAGATCTTATTTTACATCCCTTTTTAATTCTCAGTTCTGGCGTTCTATAATTAAGTTTACTCTGCAAAAAGGGTTTTGCATTATGTAATCATGGTGATATTCTACCCATGCAGTAGAATTACAAAAGATAGAGGCTTTTTCCCTTGAGGCAGTTCTAATGAGCTAAATTAATCTAATAATCTGATGCTTATCTGATGATGTCTACTTTCAAAAGCTCCAAAAAAAAAAAAAAAAAAAAACCCTGAAATGAAACCAACCCTCAGTTTTGCTGTGTGGGAAAATGTAATTAAGACAAGGATTTTAGAACCTCTCCTTAGCCAGAAGTTTCCCAAGTTTAGAGAGACAGATATATAAATTGGGTATCCCTTTTTAAACAAGTATTCATGCTAAGTGGATTAAATATTCCCAAACTGTAGTTTTCCTATATATCTATTGAAAATGCATTGAGAACGTATTTGTAACTTATGCTTCAGCAGCATTTCCCTTATCCAGGATCACCAACTCCTGAATTTGTGCTTCCAGTTTTCCACTTTCTCCATAAATTTACCTCCACTTTCTCCTTGATAAAATACACTGAGAGTAACACGTACCTGTATCTCATAGGGCTTCTCAAAGATGTAAATACAATACTGTAGAAAAAGAACCTGGCACATCGAATTGCTCCTAGAGGTACTCAATTTTGTGGGAGCTCTTGGTAATACTGTGTGGTACCTACCCCCTCCCACCAGGCTGGCCTTTCCTGACAGTGAAATGGAAGGTTGCCCATGTGACAGGACTTCCTGGACACCAGGAACGCTTTCCACATTACTACTACAGGGGTCCTTACAAATTGCTTTGGATTAAAACTTTACTTTCAGTTCAGATAACATCCCCCCAGGAGAAGAAACATCCCGAGTGGCTTAACCTTTAGAGGGCATGAGTTTATTAGATCCTTGCCCTAGACTTTTGACTGGAGGAAAGGAGGAGCCTGCGCCTAAAAATCACTAAGAGCAAAGGAGGAGAAAACAGGCCTCAAAGCGAGTGAGCAGGGTACGGAATATCCGTGAAGGTGGGAGCTGCTGTGTCTGTTCTCTTTACTTGGGAGTCTCCCAGCATGGCGCATAGCAAGCGCTCAATAAATAGCTGATGCGTGAAAGGAACTGGAGGTTCTACCGATAAACTGCATTTTCTAGCACTGCCCAGGACCACCCTTGGGACCCAGTTCTCAGAATGGTGCTTGGCTGCCACCAGCCCCTGCTGCTGCGTGGTAAGAGTGCAGGGTGAATGGGATTTAGGTCAGGTCAGAGCTCAGCTCTTCAGGAAGAGTGAGTGAAAGATGAAATAGACAAGCCAGATAATAAATGTGGTGAAAGGGGTCTGAATGCTGGTGGTGGCTTACCCCCTGGCATCGAGGTGGATTGGTGAATAATAACACCTCCAATCAACATTATCTTTGATAGAAGAAAAAACTGGAAGGAGAAAAAGCAAAGCTCTCCAGGCAGAGCTATCACTTGCAGATTGTCCTTTGCAGTAATGCCCAAGCCCACCAGCTTCCTCCCACCTTCATTGACTCATCACTTAGAGGCAACACATGAGAAAAAGAGATCATGTAGTGCTTTAAAAAACAATAGGAAGAAGTGAAAGTTTAAGGCTCATACATATGCATTAATTGACCACCCAATCTCTTATTCTCACCAGGACAAAATGGATAAAATTCTGAATTTCCTTGCCGTATATAGTACACATCCAAAATTGTACTGCACCCTTTGCAAATTATTCATTCATTCATTCATTCAAAATTTCTCCTAATTTTTAAAATCCAGTTTCACCAATATGAGATGCTAAGATATGAGGTCAATGAGACAGATCTGACCAAAGTACCAGATCCCCAGTGATCCCTGACCCTGTTGCAGTGTCTGGCATGTGGGTGACTCAGCAAGTATGTATTAAGCACAGGCTGAGCTTAGACCAAGATGGGAGCTTGTGTTTTGCTAACATCTCTCCAGAACTGGAGTCTAAGCGCCAACTGTTTGAGTTTCGTTCTCGAAGAAGCCCCTTTTATCAATCTACAAGTACTAACGTATGACCATGATTATCCCAAGAACTGGATTTTTTAAAATAGCCCACTTTTAAGTGCTCTGGCCTCTCGTCAATCATGTATTAGCCCACATGTCCTACATTTTGGGGTTAGGCAATATGGACAGGTATGATAGTACCAATGGGGAAAAGATAGAGAATGAGATAGGTTTGAAAAAAAAAAGGTGAAGATTGGGTTAAAGGCTGCAGAAGCCAGTCAGATGGGGCCTTTGAACATTCCTTTAGTTTGAGTCATGACTAATTCTTACTGGCACCTCCTCCGAGAGGCCCGTGTTTGAAGGTCTCAGAGATAAGAACCATTTCAATTCTTCCCCTAATGGGCCAAAGGATTCCTGTCCTTCGGATCCTCAGGCCAGATTTCTGCATGATCAGTTCACATAACTTGGCACTTCAGAACGGACATTCCCTACAAACATAGCTAAACGCCAGCATGACCCTTGCTATCCGAAGCGCCAAAGCATAAACTTAACAAAATGCAGTGATTAAAAAAAAAAAAAAATACAAGCAGTGAATTTAACCTGTAGCATGAGAGTGGAGAAAAGCTAAACTGAGGTTATGTTTGTCTTCTTATTTTATCTTTTTGTTCACACAAGCCATGCAAAAAGAGGTCTTGCAAAGAGAGGTCTTCCCCCACCCCCACCCCAAAAATGGGAACTCTGCAAATGAAGCAACTTTCTGGGCAACAAAGATGTGTCCATCTGAGAAACACATGCCATTAATATATCATGCTTTCAGATGCTACCATAGATGAAGAGAAAAGGCCATTGAGCAATACAATATTTGAGTTCTTGCTTCTCAACCCAAGTGAAACTTTAACTGCAAGTTTTGTGATCTTTGCTATTGGACTATAATACTCTTCCGTTTTAAAAGTAATATATATCCACTGGGGAAAAAACTCATTATATCCTACCATTTAAACCCAGCCACAAAACAAAAATGTTAGTGTATTTCTTTCCAGTTTTTTCCCTATGCATAGGGTTAGGCTTTGGGGACTTTTTCTTAGACAGTTATAGTAATAATTGACATGAAATTTTAATACCCAGTTTTTTTTTTCATTTGTCCATGTTTTTATTAAATACTTACATTTTGTTTTTATCAGTGTAGACTTGAATCTTAGACTTAAATAGAACCTTAGAAGTTATTCCTAGCCATTGAATAAGTGTTACTTATTTATTTATAAAAAGTTACATATTTATATATAAAAAGTTATTCCCAGCCATTGAATAAATGCCTTCTATACAATCCTGAATATGGCCTATGAGCAGACATATGCATTTTCCTATACAAAGCGTTATTGCTCTAGACTAAAGGTGTTTTTAGAGCTCTGTGTCCTTCTCCAAAGCTGGCATTCTCAAATAAAACATTACTCTCCTCTTTGTTTAATGGTAGTTAACTCAAAATTATAATGTAGCTATCCCATACAGGAAAGATGCTTTTCAGAAACAAAATCATTCTTTCCTAAAAGAGAAGATAGCTGTGTCTATTTCCATAAAAGGACTGCATCCTTGCCATAGAAGACTTAATAATAAAGATGTATAGGAACAACACACAAAATCAAGTGAGGTATGGGTTAAAGTTGTTTATATTTTCAAAATATACCTTTATCCTACAATTTGTTGATAACTGGAAGATGGATTACAGAAAACAAGGTTTCTTAAACCCCATTTCCCCAAACTCTCCCCCTATTATATATGGGAAACACTTGAAACAGATTGTTGGGGGGAAAAAATTATAAGGGCGACTTTATTTTTCATTTGAGGGGTGAGCAAGAGGTTAAGGGTGGTGATTGTTCATAAATTCCAAACATGATAAGATACTGTCAGTTACTCAGTGTGGCTTGGCCAAGTATATGATCACTTGATATAGTTTGTTTACCTTATTTCCCCACCACTGTTTTTTATAAATAAATAAATACATACATACATATACGCACATTATCGAACATGTTGTTTCTGTTGGAGCTGGTAATTACCTCAGTTCTTGGACTGAATCTCTATCTCTGGACAACTTCTTCCAGTAAGAAGTTGAAAGGTGGATGTGTCTTTGAATGCTGTCATTGCTGAGGTTATTCTAAGGGCTTGGGAGATGGTTATCAAGACCTGCATTCTCCCCAATATCAGCAAATCTCTATCCAGTTACCTAGCTTTGACTCTGGCAGCTCGAGGATTATATGAATTCAAAATATTATTCCTTAATATAAGCTCCTAACATTTAAAAAATACTATTGAAAATGCATTAATTAGGTGTAGTGATTACTTATTGAATTCCTAAGAGATGAGAATCATTTGGATGCTGTTGTCTGGGAAAAATAAACACAAGAGCTGGACTACATTGACTGGTATATAATTTTTTTTTTACTGGTATTTTCTGATACTAATGATTTTCCTGAAAAAGTAAAAAGGAATTAAAGTGGAATAGCAAACTTCTCATCGGTTTTGTCTCTTGATTCAGTTTGACCATCAACAATGATGTAAGATTTGGATAGAATGTTGCCTCTCCGTGCCATACTTAAATGTTTACCTTTGATGTATACACTTTATTGTGCTTTTTTTTTTGGAATGACTCTAGCAGCCCATAAACTAATGCTTTGCAAAGCCTAAATACAAATGTTTGAAGGCTATCTTAGAAACACTTCCTTTTATGATCCTTTTATGATTATGTGCAGAAAAAAGAAGGTGTTTTTTTTTAACAAATTACCATTTGCAACTTCTGCAATATATAACCCAAAATGAAAACAGCAAAGAAAAAGCTTGGAGCTCATTAACTCATATGCTGTTTTTTAGAAGCACTACTAGAGATTACTAGTGCATAAATATTTCCAGAGAAGTTGCCTCATTTATAGGACAGTCACCATCCATGTTTATTTATCATTTTAAGACTAAGAAGTAATAAGGGCAGAGACATTTTCCCCGTAAAACCATCATATGACATTAACCAATTTTTATAATTTTAATTCTATTTACCAAGATCTTTAAGGTATACTTAAATTAAAAGAAAAACATTTTTTGAATTCCACAAAGCTTGAGTCCTTCAGTTCTGCCTGATTCACTCATTTAATTAGCCTAAGAAATTTAAAATACACCAAAACTAAATGAGACAATTAGCCTTCTGTCTTCTTTCATACCAAAAAGAGTCACAAAGGCTTGAATCATGGCCACTGTCATTACTTACAATTATTTCCATTTCAATTTTTCATACCATAATAATGGCTAATCAGAATGGTTAATCATAAAAACCCAATCAAAATTCATTATTAAATCAGCCGAAACAATCAGATGGTACCACTACATCAATGTCTGACTACACACATTTTCACAGGTTGTGGGACTCAGCGTTTTCCTAAAGCCAAATTTGGTTGTTTCGGTCATTCTGCCACCTAATAACGGCAGCTATCTTGTCGCCCAACCAACTCGTAGGCAGTGAGCCACTCTTCTGGAGGTAAAAATAATGAATCAGTAAGATATTAGTCAAGCTAACAATACTCCAGGATCACAGGCTAATTGTATTCAACTCAGACCTTTTCAAGTTCAAGAGGCTGTTATACTATGCTGTCTGAGGTTGATGAGAGAAAAGCTGCTCTCTACCACCTCACTGATTTTCACGTTCTGTGAGATTTGGGGCAGCTGGGGTCAAAGACTCCGCTAGTATTTGAAGTTGCACCTCACTTCCTTTTTAACTGCCAACGGACCTGGATGGAGGAACAGGGACTATCTGTGACGACTGCCTGCTCAGAACCCAAACGAAGCATTCTGTGGCATGGGTCCCTCCAGGAAGCTGTTGGTGTTCTCAAGCACAAGAATCTCTGTGCAAAACTCTGATTCCACCCCCTAAGAAAGGAAGACAGTCTCTTTTCCTAACAAAAAAGCACCATCCCACAATTTATTCATTTGTAATGACAAGGAGCGAAAAAAATGACATGAGTAAGAATATCACAAGACCTTTTTATTTTTTTAATAAAAACAGCCTCTTTTCAGTAACATTTCAAAGAATCATAAATGTTTGTACTAGTTGAAATCTGTGTGAAAAACTGGTGACACATTCACAAAAGTAAATGAAGTCGATGTGAGTGTGTGAGTGAAAATATTGGAAAGATTTATCTTACTGATCCTGCCAAATGAAAAGACTTGGGAAGAGAATCAGCTTGTGTGTATTTTAGCCTTCCCTTTTGGTTTTCTTCTGTTGCTTAGAAGAAAAACATACTTAATGACTTTACAAAATTATAAATCTATATAAAAATTGGAAAACCTGCTCTCATAGGGAAAAAACATCTTTTAAGTCTTATTATTTGTTCTAAATTTAAGGTTAGACCTGAATGCAAATTAAGAGTTTTGTTTTTTACTAATGATGTACTATATGTTGGCTAATTGAAATTTAAATTCTGAAAAAAATAATTTTGTTCTTTGTGGTAGGTATTAAGAAAAAAGAAAATTTTACCTGGATTAGTTAAAGTGATTCAGTATAGTCATTCACAAATGCTCCCTCTCTTTCTGATTGTTTCCCTCCTCCATTTCCTAAAATGGAGTAACTTTTATTGAGATAAAAGCTCTCTATTAATAGAAGAGAAAGCAAACGTAAGTTCTACTTGAGGAAATGTGAAGTATAATAATTATTCTAAGCCCCAAATCTCATTTCTGACACGGAATTTCTGTCTTCAAAGGAGTCATATGAGAATTTCTTAAAAGCTATAGACGTAAAAAGTCAGTAGGGCCAGACGAAAGGTATAATGTTCGAATTATTTTATAATATTTAAATAAGATCAATTCCTTTGCACCATTTTGTGGCTGAGTACAGCACATGGAAAGTTCACAGAAAACGTAGAAAGTTTTATATTCACCTCCTCCTTTAACCTTGCCATGAATCTTGCAGTGGGGTAAAGAAGCCTTGATTAACAATAGCGATGCTGTTGGTTTGCTCATTAACGGCTTTCTTGTGCATTCTGTGGCTCTGTGTATTTTGTCTGCCATTGTACAGGAGTTCAAACCCATTGGTACCGCGCACAACAGAAGGGCCCAGCCTTTTGTTACAGCAGCAAACATTGATGACAAAAGACAGGTAGTGAGCGCTTCCTATAACTCACCAATTGGGCTCTATTCAACTAGCAATATACAAGATGCACTTCACGGGCAGCTGCGAGGTCTCATTCCTAGTTCGCCTCAAAGGTAAGTATCTGACTGGGTTTCCGGCCACCATGCTCTTAACAGCGATAGTACGGTTTCTTTTCCTTTCAAAAGTTCAGCTCTTGCTGTTTTATTTTTACTTTCCTGAAGGCACGATCAGATTTTTAGCTTAAAGACAAGCATCTAGAACATGGTTCTGATGTTCTGGAGTCCAATCTGCCAGTTCCTGAACATTTCTAGTGAACAGATGCTTAAAACGAAGAAATCACTCTGGTTCCATTGTCACCCTTCTTAGTCATGTCACTATTCGGTGGTAAATAATCCTCTCTGTACAATTATCATTCATTTACTTTTATCTTAAAAAAAAAAAAAAAAAAAACTATCTTCCACTGAGGGAACTTTTTAACCCTTTGTTTTTACAGGATGTGAACTACTTTGAACACAAGCACAATATTCGGCCCAAACCTTTCATAATCCCAGGCCGAAGCAGGTCATAAGCTTTGAGATTTTGATGTCTGGAGTGCATGTTTCTTTAATAAAATCCTTACTAATCACTACGAAGAGTAACACATAGGTGTTTGGAGTGACTCTGTTCATCCTGAAGCTTATTTCAAAAGCAAAAGAAACAAACTCACTTCACAGAGCAGAGGAGGCCGCTAACCTCCATTTCTGAGAATAAATACTGACAAGATTCTAGAGCTGTGAAAAGCTAGGCAATCACCACGTATATTTATAACTAATACCCTGCTGTTCTGAGGAGCCCATCCAGAACACAGTGACCTTTGAGGCAGGCAGGTGTACCCCATTCCCAGGTCAGGAAGGCCCAGCCAGCAGAAACAAACCTGGAAACCAGCCCCAAGTCAGAAGTCAGGAAGCAGGTGGGGCCCAGTGGGAGTGCTGGTGCAGCTTTCTATGCTGGACATTCTCTGAAGAGGCCACCTCAACACCTGCTTCTCACTGCAACTTCAGCCCGCTGGGTAATCCCACTCGTTCTAGCTCTTACATAAAAACAACTCTGCATTCTTATGGATCCTTACAAAGAAAGAGAAGCCACTTGGAAAGGAATTTTTCCACACTGGGGAATATAAGTATAAGGAAAGAGTTGGGAGAGAGGGAGATATGTCGGTTACCCCTCATGGATAACTGTGTGCACACGGCAATAAGAATGAGCAAGCTCTTCATGGCTGTCAATCAGAGAAATAGGTCATCTTCAGATGATCCTTTTCAAATGAATATCTTCTCTAGAAATTGTACTTCAACCTAAGGGGGGGAAATTAATGCCCTGTGTTAGCACTTTGGGAAAGAGTGACTTTAGGAAACCGCAAACCCATTCCTCTGACCTCAGCCACATTAGTCAGCCCTGAGGAAGGAAGTTGGTGGTTAGGATTATTGACTAATGATCTATATCCAGTGTCCCAAACTAGTGGCCCATCTGATTAATTGACAGTGTTTTACATAATCCTCCTGCTGCTTAAAAAAAAAATGAACTTAGTAAATGCCTTAAGATGGAACATCTTCTCTCCATCCTGTCAAAATGCCCATCATTCCTGATACCTGGGCCACTTTCATACATGTGTAACCCTGCTAGCCCTTGGGGGTATCCAAGTTTATGATATGTGCTCTGGGTGGTCAGTCATCAATTGATATATGATCTCCTTATGCAGACCTTTCCATAAACTGGAGTCAGGGCCAGAGGATTATCTCAAAATAAGCTGGACAATTTTGTGATATCAGACTCAGACAGAAGCAATAGAGTGGAAAATCAGGAGACGATGCTAAAAAGGCAGTGACTACCAAGTACATCTTCCCCCACTAGAATGGAGCACCTTCCATCTTCCCAGCACCTAGAAACAAGGCTGGGACAGACTAAATGCTCCATAAATGTTCATTAGATAAAGGAACAAAATCCTAAGAGTACCTGATAATATTTTCTGATGGCAAGAAGAAACAAAACTATCACCCCTCTCTCACACATGCAATTCTGCACAAGCCTTTTTTACTTCTCTTTTTCATTCTCTGGTTCCCAGTCCATTTTCCTCTGAATCATCTCCCGATTTCTCCACATTCAATAGCTTCCCAGCCCCACCCTGATATCATAACACTAGATTAAGAGTAAAAATGCTATGTTACTATTGAATAAATATATATACTACTTTCTAAAGAAGCATCGTAAAATTAATACACTTGCATTCTTTTGACATTGGTTTAACTATAAGTTCACTAATCTGAACTATAGGACTTCAGGAGGGCATTAGGGTGACACAGATCTTGCCTTTGCTAAAGACCAGTAACACATTTAATTTTATAAAAATTCAGGGAAAGTCAGAGAGATTTAGGTAGCTAATGGCCTTTTTTTATATTTGCATTTTAATTCAAAAATGGTAATAGTGACAAGCCCCTCATACTTTTGTCATTGTAAGGTGCCTTTCAATATAGCTGAATTTGGGAGAGGAGAGAGGAGGAACAGGGATGAAAGACAGGCACCAGCATTTAATCTTAAAGAATTGTAAAAATGCCTGTACTACCTTTCCTTTCTTCCTGCGTCCTCTCACTATTTGCTCTAGCTTCTGAATTCCTTGTTCTTACCAAATGATTCTTTTGTCATGGTGGAATTTGAGGTGGCTATCCACCAAGCTACAACTACACATCAATGAACAATTTTTTAATCAGAAGTAAGTGGGAGATGCTAGATTGCTAATATGTTAATCTCCCTAGGGCCTTACTGATAGTTATGGTTCTTTTAATTATTTCATAATCGAATCATATTAGAAAGTCAGTGTTTTCATATGCAAATATGTAAATTTAAAAATTTTATTTTATAGATCCAAATGATAAAATAGAATCTTGTGAGTGGTTTTTGGACAGGTCACATCAAGAAGTTCATCCCAAAAAGCCTGTATACAGGCCAGGGAAATTAGTTCTCTGTCTGATGATCTATAGAGACAAGAAGTAGTTGAGTGTATCACCAAGCTTACAAGTGGTCTTGCCAAGTCAGTAAGTCAAAGTCAAAGAAATCTCATTAGTACCTACATTTTCAGTCACAGGAATAGGTCATGGTGACCCATGATAATACCCACAGTGACCGAAGTCCATGAAAACTATTTATTTAAATCATCAGTTCAAGAGATCTTGTAAAACTGCCCCAGAAATTTATAAAAGGTCATTTGTGTTTGCTTAGGGTTTACTTCCTATCTCTTCAATAACTATGGGCCCCTAAATAGAATGATAAAGAAGCAAGGCAATAGAAGACACAATCCTTGCTTAAATAAAATTATATACACAAACATGCTATATACAAGATTACTAATTACAACTACAAGATAAGGTCTATCTGTAAGTTCTGACTACTCATAGTTTATCTATCTACTCTATGCCTAGCTCTATGCCTGGCACACAGTAGGGTCAGAGTAGCTATAAATGCTTGCTGACAAGGTTCACTATTTTAAGCCCAACTCTCCCAAGATTTAACTCAGTGTTTCAAATCCCAAAATTACAATTTAATATGCTTCATTGCACTTAAGTTAAATCAATATAATCCTGAGTAAACTGCACTATAACTGAAAATTTACTTTTATTTTTTACCGACTGAGGTCGACTTCAGGAGCTAGTACAGTGTTGAGCTTACAAAAATGGTAAATAAGCCACTGGGCATTTTGTATGTGATTAACCAATTTAGAGATTGGGTTTTAAATAGGCTCTCAACAGCCAGGAAGTGAAGGAGCACATCCATATGTACTTGCCTCATTTAGGTCATGCAGGTGGTTGCAATGGATAACACAGGACAAAAAAAAATTTAAAAATCCACTTTGTGACATGGGTTGTCCAGACTAAGCAGGCTACAACACTGATGAAGTCAACAAAATCAATGTCCAATATCCTTTTGGTTTTTGCTGTCTATATGGGGCTAAGGTTAGCATTAGTAGCCCTAGAGAGTAAATGCAAGAGTCACCCTTAAGCCCTAAGAGAAAATGGGCTTTGAGATAAACACCTCATATAAATTGTTCTCTGTCTGGAGTTTATAGCAACACTAACCTGCAAGCATGATAGACGTTTACAAATACTAACATTTCTTTTGGCTTAGTCTTAAATGACTGTGCTTTAAAAAAATCTCAGTATATTCCATTTTCTTGTAAAATGCATTTCTCACGCTGCACTTAAAATGCATGTAGAAAAATGACTTTAGTCACTGGTGCGTGAGCTGTAACTAGCCTCTTATCCAGATTCATAGAGAATATGAAATCTTCCTAGCTGTTCTTGAAATTGCATGACTGGCCTTTCTCATATTTTAATAACAAGTCTCCTCAGTTGATCTTTAAAAGGAAATGAGAAATATGCATGGAAATACATATGTGCCTCCAAAATTGTTACATGAAATAGCTATGTATGAAAGAAATATAGCTTAGCCCTACGTAGTGTCCAAAGAGTCTAAGACCACCTTATTTGCCCTCTAATCAATTGATTTCAAGGTGACAAGCACTTATTGGCTGTTTCTAGAGCCTGTCTTAAATCACTGAACAGTTTATTAACGTGTATTCTTCACAAAATTAAAGAATAAAAGTAGAAAAAGTTAAAATCTTAACTGTAAGACATTTACAAAATAGCTTTAAAACATAATCTTTATCACAGAACCTTCAAGTTCCCAGTTACTATTCAGTGAAAGCCTAAGTGCATTTCGGAAACACTTCTCATGAAATGTTTAGCCTAAATATCTGATTGGATCTTCATGCTGCGTAGTCCCTTACTAATTGTGAAGGATCATTCAGGAATATTTTGATTTTACATACTGCAGCTCATAAATGTAAAAGGACATCCAGCCAATGTCATTTCCCTGCACCATTTGTTTGTGATGTGGGCCAGTTTAAAATCATTTGGCCTATTTTTTTTTTAAGATTTTATTTATTTATTTGCGAGAGAGAGAATGAGAGACAGAGAGCGTGAGAGGGAGGAGGGTCAGAGGGAGAAGCAGACCCCCCGCTGAGCAGGGAGCCCGATGCGGGACTCGATCCCGGGACTCCAGGATCATGACCCGAGCCGAAGGCAGTCGCTCAACCAACTGAGCCACACAGGCACCCTCATTTGGCCTATTTTTAAAAAGTAAAGATAGCTGCATCTTTTCTACCTCACATACAACTCTGTGTGTAACCCTCCACATGTTGCCCTAGTAGAACAGAGCCAAAAAATGCAGTAGCACCTGTAGTTTTTAATTTTCTTGCACTTTTTTCAATCAGGAATTTTGAAATGTCTTCCCTTTGTAAAACACACCCTAGCCAGAAGTAACCATTTCATTCGAATTTGATTTAACTCACATCTTACTTTCCGTCTTCAATTCCTTTTAACCTCTCTGTACCTGTTCTCTGTGTTCTGTCTGGGTTTTCCGATTCCTGTGTCACCTCTGTGTCACGTGGTCATTAAAACAGTGGATGCAGCACTCCATCCGGCATTGATGGCAGCAGCGGACGTAGCACCCCTTCTTCTGTCAGCACTCTTAGTACTATTTGCCCAGGTGACTTGAAAGTTGCTGCTAAGATGGCCCCTAACATTCCTTTGGAAATGGAACTTCCCGGTGTGAAGATTGTACATGCTCAGTTTAATACTCCTATGCAGTTGTACTCAGATGACAATATTATGGAAACACTTCAGGGTCAGGTTTCAACAGCTCTAGGGGAAGCACCCTCAATGAGGTAATGCGAGTCTTTTTGAACCATGGGCATATTAACTAAACACATGGGCGATGTCAACCTTACGGGTGTCTTTTAACATTGTCGTAATTCAAAGAAAGCTATGCGGAAAGCTTTAAAGAAAAAAATACTAGGGGTGTATTGCAAATATCTAGACCTAAAGATAAAAGTGAGTTCAAGAATTAACTAAGTAGAACTTTACGCAACAGAGCACAAAACAATGAAATCAGGGAAGGAGCAAATGTCTATCTCCTGTAGAAAGCCACAGTGTTCTTTACAAATGTCTGGTACAATCCTTCCCAAAAGTAACTTACAATCTAGTATAGTCTATGCTTCTTCTTTGGGGGTCAAAAATTGGGAAAGGAATGGGAGGTTCAGAGGAATTTTAAGAGGTGACACCTCTTGTCTCTTTTAGTGGTAGCTTGTGGAGAGGTGATCATTTTTCCATTTAGAATTTTTACCATGAATAAAGTTTTATAAGCTCAAGCTATTAATGTAAATATTTAATTTCCATCGGTCCCGATTTTGGCTCAATTCTTCTTTATTATGAATATTTCCTCAAAGTGCTTTTGCCATCAAGTTTTTTCAAATAAAGACTTATAAGATAAGAACTTACTACTTCTTTCAGTATTATATAACCACTTTTTATAAATCAAAATTTTATAATGTTTTAGAGTACTATGTAACTATATCCCAAAATAGCTCTAGGGATGAATACAATGAGATAATAAAGGTGTAATGTATCTCAAAGCCTTTTTGCGAAGAATTTCAGATATATAAGATGATGATTTTAAGATATGATATAGGTAGTAAAAATATGTGCAGATAGCAACTACCTTTTCTAGATAATGCAATTAAATGCCATTAAATAATAAAGCATTTAGTGCCTGACATGTAGTATTATTGAGGCATTTTCTTATTGTTCATCATGAATTATATTTGTAGAATATTAAAATAAAGCTGCTATCATTGTTGTAAGTGAATTATAATGTGCTTATTAAAAACAATGTAATCAATATAACTGACGTATCTATGAAAGTTTCTACATTATGTATTTTCACATACAAGCTGAATTTCTTCCATTTATAAGCAAAACGATAACTTTGTTGTTCTCAGGAGTTAACAAATTAACCCTAAAACAAAATTAAGCCTTACCTTTCAGCTTAATATCAGAAATGAATCTGAACTTTACTGACAATTTTATGACTGAGAATAATCAAACTGGGCTCACTCTTGCACTTCCTACCATCTGTATATTGTCTCTTTTCTGAGAAAAGTTAATTTTGTTCACATTATAATTATATATCCATCAGACATGAGTGTTATTTTTTTTTATCACTATTCCCTAACAGTCACATTGTACTTGCCCTCTAAAGTATTCTGCCAGATGGAGAAGTGCTGATGTGACTCCCAGGTTAATGAATGACATCATGAAAGTGACCCATGTGAATTCATACCATATTTTTAACTGTATAGAGATTAACTTGAAAATCCTGAATCTTTGCTCAGGAGTTACTGCAAATATAGTGATTATTGCTTATCCATGTCTTGTGGCTTCTTGCACATTCCATGCCTCACAACGCTCCTGACACTGCTCACATGTCATCCTGTGTTTCAGTGAACCCGCAGCCTTGGTGCCCCCCCAGTCAGATGTGTACCGGATGCTCCATGACAATCGGAATGAGCCTACTCAGCCTCGCCAGTCGGGCTCCTTCAGAGTGCTCCAGGAATTAGTGAATGATGGCCCTGGTGAGCAGCCATGAATACCTGCTGGAACAGTATTGATGGAGGAGAGGATAGCAAACATACTGGGAATGAAAGACTAAAAATTGATTTAGTTCAGTGATCAATGAATCTTTCCTCAGGAAGATTTGGATGGCACTTGGTTTAGAAAAGGAGCTTCCAGAATGTATCCAAGTAGCCACCAACCCGGTGATAAAAGGACACCAAAGACAAATTCCATCCATAGTAGTCAAGGGGCTAGTTTGGCTCAAAAATCATTAGTTAGAATTTTAAATGGATATTGCAAAATTTCTCAGCCTCCCCCCGCTCCACGGTGTCATCATCATGAAAATTTTAAGATAACACTGAAATGTTCACTCAATAACACTTACTATGTTCCAAACCCTGTGCTAAGTATCTTGCATACTTGATTCCTTAATCCTCCCAATAACCTGTGAGACAGGAACTATTATTTTTCCCTTTTAACAAAGGAGAAACTGACACACAGAGAGAGTGGATTTGTACAGAGACACAGCCAGTTAGAAGCAAGGCTGAATCTCTAGCCCACTACTGCTGTCCTCAAGGCTCATAATCTTATCAATGTTTTTCTACCCCAAAAAGATATACACAGTCTTTTAAAAGTTGCACAAAAATAGGGCGCCTGGGTGGCTCAGTCGTTAAGCGTCTGCCTTTGGCTCAGGTCATGATCCCAGGGTCCTGGGATCGAGCCCCACATCGGGCTCCCTGCTCAGTGGGAAGCCTGCTTCTCCCTCTCCCTCTCCCCCGTTTGTATTCCCTCTCTCGCTGTGTCTCTCTCTGTCAGATAAATAAATAAATAAAAACTTCAAAAAAAAAAGTTGCACAAAAATGCAAAATGCCCTACTAAGTTGGCTATTTAAAAAAAAAAAAGAAACTTACAAGTGTTGGTGAGCATGTGGAAAAACTGGAACCCTTGTCCATGGTTAATGGGAATGCAAAATGGTGCAGCCACTGTGAAAACCAGTATGGTATTTCCTCAAAAAGTTAAACACAGAAATTACTGTATTATCCAACAATTGCACTCCTGGCTATATATCCAATAAATTGAAGGCAGGAACTCAAAGAGATACTCATACACCAGTATCCATAGCAGCTTTATCCACAATAGCCAGAAAGTGAAAACAACACATATGCCTGCCTATCAACTGATCAAGGGATACACAAAATATGGTCTATCCATCCAACAGAACCATTAATCAGCCTCAAAAATGAATCAAATTCTGATACATGCTGCAATATGGATGAACCCTGAAAACATGCTGGGGGAAATAGGCCAGACAAGAAATATAAATCTTGCAGGCATCCACCCCTATGAGGTAGCTGGAATAGGCAAGTCATAAAGACAGAGAGTGGAGGTTACCGGGATCTGGGAGGAAGGGGGGATGGGAAGTTACTGCTTAATGGGTACAGAGTTTTTGTTTGGGACGATGAAAGAGTTCTGGAAAGAACTGTTGGTGATGGTTGCACAACCTTGTCAATGTACTTATTGCTACTGAATCACACGTTGAAAAGTGGTCATTATGATCCATTGTATGTTCTGTATATTTTACCACAATAAGAAAAAGAAAAAAAATGCCAAATGTTCTCTGATCCTTTTCGGCATTTTATAACAGCTCCCCCCAGCAGCGACGACAACTTTTAACAAATCCTTTTTGGAAAGGCCCTACTTCAGAACAAGTGATGCTTGAATCTGTCCTCCTTTTGAGATACTAGTTCTGGCACAAATTAGGAATTCCTCAGGTTAAAGTGCACACCTTAAAATAGAAGTGAAGTACAAACTGTAGCCAGCTGTCCGCTTGCCATAAATGGAAACACTTTGTTTTTCAGATGACCGTCCTGCTGGAACTCGGAGTGTGAGAGCTCCAGTTACCAAAGCCCATGGCAGTGCTGGCAGCGTTCGGAAGATGCCAATCTGTGACAAATGTGGGAGCGGCATCGTGTAAGTCCCAGTTTTAACCCCGGCATTCACTCTAAATCTCAGTATCCGCTCTCGGTTTCTAGTCAGTGACTTGAACTATGTCCACAACATTTAGCACATTTTGACCGGAACTCCTTCAACATGCCCTAAAATTGGCATATAATGTGAGTCAGCAACAATCTGGACTTATAATTTCAGATATATTCCCATTTAAAAAACAAAACTGTCCTCAAAGCATATTTTAAAAATTGCTTCCGAGAAGCATAGCTTCACTTCAAAAAGCCCTCCTTTGGTTAATGTGTAGTCTTTAAATACTTCCTCTTTTGTATAAACTGAAGAAACCAAATATGAGGGTCATCAGGTTGTTCATGAAAACACATTATCTTTACTCGGTTTCTTAGGTTGCACATATATTGAAGTATAACTTTTAAAAATACAGTCAGCTTCCATGTCAAGGGCCCTTGTGTTTGCAGAGCCACACTTGCTGATTCAAATCTCCAAGTGAACCAGATCACTTCAATCTCCCCACTGCAAACGCCCCACATGGCCCCTTCCCCCAGCCCCAGAGGCCCCTTCTCTGCCTCTATATTAGCTCACACACTGCGGCACCATCTGTCCAATGATCCAGGATTCATCCCAAGAGGACAGTGGGAGAGAAGCCTGGTTAGAGCAAGGAGGGGAATGTGACAAAGAAAGAAAAAGAAAGAGAGAAAGGAAGGAAGGAAGGAAGGAAGGAAGGAAGGAAGGAAAAGAGAAAGAGAGAGGGAGGGAGCAAGGGAGGGAGGGAGGGAGAGAGAGGAAAAGAAAGAAAGACAGAAAGAAAGAAAGAAAGAAAGAAAGAAAGAAAGAAAGAAAGAAAGAAAGAAAGAAAGAAAGAGAAAGAAAGAAAGAGAGTGAGAAAGGAAGGAAGGAAGGAAGGAAGGAAGGAAAGGAAAGAGAAAGAGAGGGGGAGGGAGCAAGGAAGGGAGGGAGAGAGAGGAAAAGAAAGAAAGACAGAAAGAAAGAAAAAGAGAAAGAAAGAGAGAAAGGAAGAAAGAGAGTGAGAAAGGAAGGAAGGAAGGAAGGAAGGAAGGAAAGGAAAGAGAAAGAGAGGGGGAGGGAGCAAGGAAGGGAGGGAGAGAGAGGAAAAGAAAGAAAGACAGAAAGAAAGAAAAAGAGAAAGAAAGAGAGAAAGGAAGAAAGAAAGAAGAAAGAAAAAGAAAGAAAGAAAGAAAGAGAAAGAGAGGAAGGAAGGAAGAAAGAAAGAAAGAGAGAGAGAGAAAGAAAAAGAAAGGAAGGAAGGAAGAGAGAAAGGAAGGAAGGAAGGAAGGAAGGAAGGAAGGAAGGAAGGAAAGAAAGGAAGGAAGGAAGAAGGAAAGAAAGAAAGGGAGAGAGAAAGGAAGGAAGGAAGGAAGGAAGGAAGAAAGGAAGGAAGGAAGGAAGAAAGAAGGAAAGAAATGAAGGAAGGAAGAGAGAAAGGAAGGAAGGAGGGAAGGAAGAAAGAAAGAAAGAAAGAAAGAAAGGAAGGAAGGAAGGAAGAGAGAAAGGAAGGAAGGAAGAAAGAAGGAAAGAAAGAAAGGAAGAGAGAAAGGAAGGAAGGAAGAAAGAAAGAAAGAAAGAAAGAAAGAAAGAAAGAAAGAAGGAAGGAAGGAAAGAAAGAAAGAAGGAAAGAAAGGAAAAGAGGAAGGAAGGAAGGAAGGAAGGAAAGAAAGAAAGAAGGAAAGAAAGGAAAAGAGGAAGGAAGGAAGGAAGGAAGAAAGAAAGAAAGGAAGAAAGAAAGAAAGAAAGAGAAAGACGGAAGAGAGAAAGGAAGGAAGGAAGAGAAAGAAAGAAAGAGAGAAAGACGGAAGAGAGAAAGGAAGGAAGGAAGAGAAAGAAAGAAAGAGAGAAAGGAAGGAAGGAAGGAAAGAAGCAGGACCGGCAGCTCAGGAGCAGAGGATCTCATAAAACACAATAGCTTACGATGGTACCGAAAGCAATTATGCTCCTAGGTTGGAGTAAACCGTTTTGACAGCAGAGGTGAGCCTTCCCGCCCGCGGAAGTTCCACCTCCGCCCTTTGCTCCGTTCTCTCTGGGCTCCGTAGAGTAGAGGCTGCAGCGCCAAGACAGCCACCAGAGGGACTCCTAGATGTGTAGGCAAGCTCGGTCAAAGTCAGGGTCCTTTGCAGAGGTATTTGCCGTACCTGCCTCACGTTTTCCTCCTCCAAAGAAACAACGGGCATAGATCACGAGGGCAGATCCTATAGCTTTTATAGGAGCGGCTTGTTTGGAAAATGGGGGCAAGAGTCACACGTCAACATCCGAGAGAACCCCGTGACGTGTTCCTGTGGGCGCCTCGGGTCTCCCTGGGGGTGACGGCAGCCTCACGGCCGTGCGGGCTTTGCAGCTGCAAGGGCTGGCCGGAGGCTGTTTCCTGCACGTGCAACAGACAGCACCGGCAGTGGGAGAGAAGCCTGGTTAGAGCTTCGGCCGCGTCGCTTCCCTTCGCATCAGGTCTTCGGCTCTGGGCTTGTCACTCCGTCTTGTCTTTCCCTCAACAGCGGCGCTGTTGTGAAGGCTCGGGACAAGCACCGGCATCCGGAGTGTTTCGTGTGCGCCGACTGTAACCTCAACCTTAAGCAGAAGGGCTACTTCTTCGTGGAGGGGGAGCTGTACTGCGAGACCCACGCAAGGGCTCGCACGAGGCCCCCACAGGGCTACGACACGGTTACTCTCTATCCCAAAGCTTAATTAAGCCTTACACAGCCCCGAGCACGCACACACTCACGCGCACTTACTTACACACGAAGACACCGGTGGCTTTGGGCAGAAGTAGAGCAAACGGTTAGCTCCAAACCTAAAACCAAGGCTTTTAGACGTTTTTCCTACTGTTACTGAAGAACAGGGAGCGGGAGACAAATGCCTGCTATAAACGCACTCGGAAACATACACTTGGCTATGTTTTCTCTCTCTCTCGGGCTAGTAATAACTTAAGGACATTGAAGGCAGTAATTTTTTTATATGTCATACCCCACAATTTATATTTATATTGTGACATCAAGAGATTCGGGGGAGTCTAATTATCTTTCCTTAACGAGCTGATTTTGCAATTGTAGTAAATACCAAATGACAATCTTGTAGTCTAACGCAACCTGCAATTGTCTGTTACCTGTTTTAACTATTATAGTGCATGTCAGAAAGAAATTCCCTAGATTTCTCTAGTTTCGTATTCAAACAGTTATACCACCAGATGCAACATACATAATAAATACATAAAATATTTTTAAAATACCTAATGAAGTGGCATTCAATGAATTCAAATAAAATCAACATTCCAACAAGAGGGTGCAATCATATCTTGACATGTACACTAACAACTCGGGTATTTTAAGAAAAATGTGGCTTCTTTAGTTTCCTATACTGTTTCTTATGAGCCCACAATCTCTGCTGCTAGGAGGGACATTTAAATTTGCTAAAGGTAATTCAGTCCCTTTCCCATGAAAACAGTTTCTTGTGCTTTGAAACGGTCTCTTTCATTTTATAAATGTTTCTTTCAGACGAAATAGTCAGTGACCTCAAGGCTCAGACCTCCCTCAAGGCTGTTTCTTTATGCTCAAAATTTCACCACTGCTGCCGCCTCCTTCCCAAGATGTCATGTCCAAGAGGAGACAGTTTCAGGGCCCTCCTGAGGAAGGGAGGGGCTGCTAGTCTCCTGGGATCCTATTGCATCCACTGCTAAAATCCATGGTTTCATTTGTGGTCTGTTTTCTCCACATGGTTGGGAGCAGGCAACAAACCCACCTCCAGCATCATCTCCAGAAGTCTCAGCTCTTCCCTGGAGGCTTGGATCCTTGTATCTCAGTGAACTCCATCTAGCCCCTGTCTCTGTCTTGGCACCTTGCCTCTCACTTTGGTGGTCACATAGCAATGCCCCTAACTTGCATGTCTTACCTACTTCCCATGCTCTCACTGGGGATATATGGGAAACTTCTGAAAATGTCCCCTCCACATAAAACCATGGGAAACTGGCAGGATGTGAAGAGGGGGAGGTAGGGACTGTCTTGGGCCCTTTGTCTCACCCTCTGGTCACAAATTCATCTCTACCCTATTATCCTACCCTCTACATCTATACCCTACCCTGTGGGTCTGGAGCAGGTAATCTCCTATTGTCCCAAATGGAAAATAGGGCACACATTGTATTGCTCTGGAATTCCCCCAAACTTAACTAATTATTTCTGACCCTGACCTGTCTAAGGTTTGGATCCAGTGAGAGGAACCACAACACATACCTGGCCCCTTAGGCATTTGAGATTGCAACTGGAGCTCCTTGCACCAAAACAAATTCATTAACAGAGGCATTAAAATAAAATAAATAAGAAACTTAGAGATCAAAGAAATGAATGTATCCAAATAGACTATATTTTTTGTTCAGATGTTATTTTAAAATATTTTGTTCTGGGAAGGGCATAAACTTAAAAGTTTGGAAGCTAGGGAGAAAATAAATGGTAACTGACTTAGAAAACTCAAGAAAGCTGAAATCCAAAGCAGCAGTGGAGAGAACTGAAAACCAACCCAATACACCCTCCAGAATCTTGCAAAGGTGTGGAAATTAACAGCACTGGTATTTCTGGACTAGAAGATAAAGGTGGAATGACTATCAGGAGGAGCAAGTAGAATCTGTTTGAGAAGTATTTAATCCCCAGAGCTGTTTCCTCTCTTACCCCTCATGGCCCTTCCCAGTGGTAGTCTGCTAGGTATTATTGATAGAAGGTTAAGCAACATCTCAACTGGAGTCAGGAAGCACAGCTGAGGATATGTGTACTGTACTAAAAAGAGGTTAAATTAAGAATGAAAGATTCATGATAAAAGTATACATTATATTGTATATTAATGTACATCGTATATTAGTATATGGTAGAATAATAATGAATGGCTTAAGTTCACATGTTTAATAATGAGTTTTAAAAAATGGTAGTGTAGGGACGCCTGGGTGGCTCAGTCAATTAAGGATCTGCCTTTAGCTCAGATCATGATCTGGGGGTCCTGGGATCGAGCCCCACATCAGGCCCCCTGCTCATTGGGGAGTCTGCTTCTGCCTCTATCCCTCCCTCCCCCCCCCACTCATGTGTGCTCTCTCTCTCTCTCAGATAAATAAATAAAATCTTTTAAAAATAAGGTAGTGTAGTTTTTTTAAAAAACAGTATAGTTCTAATCTGAAATTTGAGAGAGATACGGCTTAAATCTGGTAATTCAGACCACGTGACCAAGGCTTGTGAAGCATGCCCTGAAGTTGCATGTTTATTATAGTTAATAAAAATTATTCTTTCAACAATTAAATCTAGAAATTTTAACATGTAGAGAATTAATAAATAGAAATGAATGCAATAATATATATATAGAAAACCCTAAAGACTCCACCAAAAAACTGCTAGAACTGATAAATGAATGCAGTGAAGTCAACGGATACAAAATCAACACACAAAAACCTGTTGTATTTCTTTTTTTTTAAGATTTTATTTATTTATTTGACAGAGAGAGACAGCAAGAGAGGAAACACAAGCAGGAGGGAGTGGGAGAGGGAGAAGTAGGCTTCCCGCCGAGCAAGGAGCCAGATGAGGGGCTCAATCCCAGGACCCTGGGATCATGACCTGAGCCGAAGGCAGACGCTTAATGACTGAGCCACCCAGGTGCCCCAAACTGTTGCATTTCTATACACCAATAATGAAGCAACAGAAAGAGAAATTCAGGAATCAATCCCATTTACAATTGTACCAAAAATAATAAGATACCTAGGAATAAACCTAACCAAAGAGATAAAAGACCTGTTCTCTGAAACCTATAAAATACTGATGAAAGAAACTGAAGATGACACAAAGAAATGGAAAAACATTCCATGCTCATGGATGAGAAAAACAAATATTGTTAAAAGGTCTATACTACTCAAAGCAATCTATACATTTAATGCAATCCTTATCAAAATACCAACAGCATTTTTCACAGAGCTAGAACAGGCAAACCTAAAATTTGTATGGAACCACAAAGGACCCCGAATAGCCAAAGCAATCTTGAAAAAGAAAAGCAAAGCTGGAGGCATCATAATTCCAGTCTTCAAGTTTTATTACAAAGTTGTAATAAAACAGTGTGATACTGGCACATAGATCAATAGAACAGAATAGAAAAGTCAGAAATAAACCCACAATTATACGGTCAATTAATCTTTGACCAAGCAGGAAAGAATATCCCATGGGAAAAAAGACAGTCTCTTCAACAAATAGTGTTGGGAAAACTTGACAGCAACATGCAAAAGAATGAAACTGGACCACTTTCTTACACCATATACAATAATAAACTCAAAATGGATGAAAGACCTAAATGTGAAATCTGAAACCATTAAAATCCTAGAGGAGAACAAGGCAGTAACTTCTTTGACATTAGCCATAGCAACTTCTTACTAGATATGTCTCCTGAGGCAAGGGAAACAAAAGCAAAAATAAACTATTGGGACTACATCAAAATAAAAAGCTTCTGCACAGCGAAGGAAATGATCAACATAAATAAATGGCAACCTACAGAATGGTAGAGGATATTTACAAATGACATATCTGATAAAGGATTAGTATCCAAAATACATAAAGAATTTATAAAATTCAACACCCCAAAAAACAAATAATCCAGTTAAGAAATGAGCAGAAGACATGAATAGACATTTTTCCAAAGAAGACATCCAGATGGCCAACAGACACATGAAAAGATGCTCAACATCACTCATCATCAAGGAAATACAAATCAAAACTACAATGAGATATCACCTCACACCAGTCAGAATGGCTAAAATAAACAGATGTTGGCGAGGATGCAGAGAAAGGGGAACCCACCTACACTGTTGGTGGGAATGCAAGCTGGTGCAGCTACTCTGGAAAACAGTATGGAGGTTCCTCAAAAAGTTAAAAATATATTTGTATTTCCCTGATGCCAATGTTAATTTTAAAAAAAAGTTAAAAATAGAACTACCCCACAACCCAGCAATTACACTTTGTATAAATAGGTATTTATCCAAAGGATACAAAAATACTGATTTGAAGGGATACATGCCCTCCAAGGTTTATAGCAGAGTTATCAACAATACCCAAATTATGGAAAGAACCCAAATGTCCATAGACTGATGAATGCATAAAGAAGATGTGTGTGTGTGTGTGTGTGAGAGAGAGAGAGAGAGAGAGAGAGAGATAATGGAATACTATTCAGCCATAAAAAAGAATGAAATCTTGCCATTTGCAATGACATAGATGAACTAGAGAGTATAATGCTAGGCAAAATAAGTCAGTCAGAGAAAGACAAATACCATATGATTTCACATATATGTGGAACTTAAGAAACAAAACAAGCAAAGGGAAAAAATAGGAAGAGAGAAACTAAGAAATGGACTCCTAATTATAGAGAACAATCTGAGGGAAGGGGGTGGGATGGATTAAATAGATGATGGGAATTAAGGAGTGCATTTGCTGTGATGAGCACCAGGCGATGTATGGAAGTGTTGAATCACGATATTGTACACTTGAAACTAATATAACACTATATGTTAGCTAACTGAAATTAAAATAAAAACCTAAATAAAAAAAGAAATGAATGCAATATGAACATTATTTTTTTTTCAAAGATTTATTTATTTATTTGAGAGAGTGAGAATGAGAGAGAGAGAGTACATGAGAAGGGGGAGGGTTAGAGGGAGAAGCAGGCTCCTCGCTGAGCAGGGAGCCCGATGCGGGACTTGATCCAGGGACTCCAGGATCATGACCTGAGCCGAAGGCAGTTGCTTAACCAACTGAGCCACCCAGGCGCCCCTGAACATTATTTTTAAATATATAAAGTACAAAATAAAAATAGCACTGTTAAAATGAAAAGGAATTAAAACTTTAAAAAAATGAGAAAACATTCTGTCCCTCATACTAGTATTTTGTCTCTTAGTAAGTTCACACCAGATTCTACATAGGTATTCATGCCATGAAAAAGAATGCCAACCAGTTTTGATTTAGCTCACAGAATAACGTATTTTCTTAGTAAACAGACTAGTCACTGTGTTTATATTTACAAGCTTATTAAAGCTAACAATGATCAATGAAACTATCCATTAAGATTAAGAACTGGGCTTCTATGAACTTTGGACTCACGGTTAACTAAATTACAGGTTTTTTTCAGAGTAAACACAGGATAGAGTTGCTACGCTCTCTACCAATAGGATGAATGATTGAATAAAAAAACAGTCCTAGTTATCACATATGCTTGCACCTATGTAAGCAGAGTAAAACATAATGGTTAATGTGACACACAGTTTACCCATCTCTCCATAAGATAATCTCCAGTTTGTCCAACATGGGAACACCCCAAGATAAACAGAATGCAACTCTCGGTCTCTTCTATTAACAACTTGAGTTACAAAAGTTTGTCAAGTTGACCTTTGAACAGATTTTATTTCCATCCTAGAAAACTGCATTACTCCTTATTATCATGTCATCAGAACCTGATGTTCTTTTACTATTTATGCTGTGCCGTCTGAATCATAAGCGTAAAAAAGGCGATTCAAAAAAAAGAATGAGATGTTTAGATAATTCAAGTAAATAAACCATTTACCTCCTCTAAATGACCATTTCAAGACAATCCTCTCAAGTCTATTCATTTTGGAAAGCACTCAATAAATATTTATTTGAAAACCTACCAAGTAAGAGATGTTAAATATGAGGCATAACAGTATGGACTTTTGAATACTTTGTGTACATTTACAAATGGACATTTTTAAGCTAATTAGAATGTTTCATGGGCTTAATTTTAAAACAAAGCACCTATAAGAAGTGGTGGCTTATAATTATTTCCTTTTAAATTTTCTAGTAATATTACCAAACATTCATTTCAGAAGAATCAGGTATCAACATTACCTTTTTAATTACCTGAAAACTTTGTCTAAATATGTACAGAATGTCCAACAACATGTTTTCCTTTCTCTAGGAATAAGGTGTGTCAGCATGTTTTAATTTATGAAAACCCAAAGCACAATTCCATTGTCCACTATTCAAATCTAATACAGTATCTGCTCTTAAATCCTAATTGCTACCCCTATCATAAGTATCAAGCATAAATGGATTCTAAATTTAGATTATATGAAATGCCAAATATTTGGGGATGAAAATTATTCCACTCATTTATTTATTCAATTTTTCACCTGGTGAAGGAGTATATGCAAGTTATTATTTCTGCACCAAAAGCAAAACTATGTTGTGAGTTTGAGAACGACCTCTCATGAGGCCAAATTCCCATTGTCTCCTTGTCTGAAGTATGGGGTTTGAAAAACACAGGTATGTGGATTAGCCATCACATGTATATGTGCCAAGGTGTGCACATATCTCTGGTTCACAAAAGCACCGAGGTTATGCAACCAATGTCACATGGATGAAGAGCCTGCTTTAGGCTCAGTCATGCCCATAGGTGAACTGGTTGCTCAGCCTGCCTGTTCATGCATCTGGGCTCCAGCTGCGGCTATCTGAGCTCCCAAAGCTCCCAACCATGACCTTTCCAGAACAGTACTTTATGTTACAAAGCTTTTCATTCCTCAAAGTATATGACCCCCTTCTTCCTGATGCTAAACTGCTTTCTGGTTTTTGGACACTAACGGAGCTGCCCTGGTGAGGGCCACTTGGTCTCGATATAAAAACAGTATGTTTCCTTTGCTATGTGAAGATACTATTAACGTGTACTTCCAACAGAACAAATGGATTTGCAACAAGAAACCCATATTCCTTGCTTGACTTCAGCTATGAGCTGTGACATGAGTCAGAGGTGGTGTCCATGACCATTGGAACAGAATGAAACTTCTAAACTGAACCAAGAACCTAGCCACATTGGTAGCATGCCCTCACTGAACGGAATGGCCAGCCAGTTAACAGTGATAAAGACAATGTCAAGTGCAGGTCTGGACTGTTTGGGCTGGTAGAAGTCTCAGAGATCATCCAGTCTACCCCCTTGTTCTGAAGATTAAGGAGTTAAAGCCCAGGGGCAGAGCTACAGTTAGAATTCAGATCCTTATTCAGAGCTCTTTCCATAACAACCTCCTTACTTACTACTTAATAAAATCATTACTTAATATTTTTATTATTCCACACTACATTTCCTAACACTTATGGAAGAGATGATTTTTATTATAAAGAAAACAAACGTGGACTTAAAGTTAATACTGATATAAATAAACAAAACCACAGAGAGAAAGAAATATAATAGTGTTTAGAATTCATAGGTTTAGGGGCGCCTGGGTGGCTCAGGTCATGATCCCAGGGTCCTGGGATCGAGCCCCACATCGGACTCCCTGCTCAGCGGGAAGCCTGCTTCTCCCTCTTCCACTCCCCCTGCTTGTGTTCCCTCTCTCGCTGTGTCTCTCTGTCAAATAAATAAATAAAATCTTTAAAAAAAAGAATTCATAGGTTTAAAGATTTCTGAAATATATTACTTATTACCTAGGGAATATTAGTGAGTTTAAATGGGATTTTTTCTAATTATGTAGCCTTGTACAAAAATTAAGCTTTCTGATACTTTTCCTCATCTGTAAAATGTTTATTTGGCAAAGTCATAAGGATTAGAAATAATGTATAAATGTGACTGGTATTATGTCATGAATTTTATAAACACTCAATTAAAAATCTACACACTCAAATAAAATACATAGAGTCAGTAAAGGGACCTTAGTCCTCTTTATAGCTATAAGATTATAACCTACAGTTTTAGTTGTTGTTATCATTCTTTGCCTTTGCTTGAGCAACCAGAATTTTTACTTGGGGTCAACTTCAATTCCGTTGTTAGTCTTCTAAATCTTTAGAGTATATAAGAACTGCTTTGAACTTACCATTGGGTATAACAGAATATTGTCAGTGAGTCTTTGGTGAAGTCAGGTTGCATGAACTCAAGCTTTTAAAATTACCCTCCTCAAATGAAGAGAAGTTCCAGTGAACTTCATGAATCTGATCCTTCTCAGTGTGGAATGTCAACTCTCCTGGGACTATCAAGAATAGGTATCTAGTTCTTGAATCTTTGGCTTGATACAATTGTGCTCATTTAATTGGCTCTTGATCTTTGACCCCAAAGAATAATTAGAAGTCATAGAAACACCATTTTGAACTTGGGATTAAATACTGAAAAGCACAGATAATAATAGTTTTTAGGTGGGGTGCCTGGGTGACTCAGTTGGTTAAGCCTTTTGCTCAGGGTCCTGGGATGGAGCCCTGCATGGGGCTCCTGCTCAGTGGGGAGCCTGCTTCTCCCTCTGCCTCTCCCCCTGCTCATGCTCTCTCTCTCTCTCAAATAAATAAAATCTTAAAAAAAAATTTAAAATAAAAAATAAACACTTAAAAATATATAAAAAACTGTTTTTAGGGGTTTACACATTACTTAGTAGGAAATGTGTCAGATATTTTATATGAATTATCTTAATTTGATCCTACAACAACCCTGTAAAGTAGGGATCATCATCCTAATTTTATGGTTGATAAAACTGAGTTCTGGAGAGATTTCATGATTTCTCTATAGCTAACATCTAGGAGATAGTAAAGCTAGTTTCAGTTCAGCTTTGCCAGTGTCCAGAGCTCATTTTTGTAACCACCGAGTTCTAATACCTGGAGTCAGTTATATTGAAATGGAATCTAGGAGATAATTTGTACAAAGCTTACTAAGGGCTTTGTTGTCCCATGAAAGCTTTAAAATTATCCTAAACTAAAAGCTATTAAATCTCTTGTGCAGAAATAATGTAAAGCAGCAGAGACAAGTCATCAAGAGCATGGATTCTAAAACCAGACTACCCAGGTTCAAATTCTGTCTATAGGAGACATTTACTTTAGGAGAAACTTAGCCTAACCTCTTTGTGTTTCAGTTTCCTCATCTATAAAATGGGAAGAAAAAGAATGCCTACCTCACAGGGCCGCTGGAAGATTGAATGAGTTCATACATGTAAAGCACTTGCAACAGTGTTTGGTACATAGCAAGAGCCATGTAAGTGCTGGCTGTTGCTATTATTTTAGCATTGATCAAGCATTTTCCAGAAAAGGAATTTGTGAATCATCTAAATAAGTAGAAACATTTCTACCCATGATGGGTTTTTTTTAAGAGAGGGAGGGGGAGGGGCAAAGGGAGAGAGACGGAGAAGAATCTTAAGCAGGCTCCTCACCCAGCACAAGCCCTACACAGCGCTCGATCTCACAACCCTGAGATCATGACCCTGAGATCACGACCTGAGCGGAAACCAAGTGTCAGACACTTAACCCACTGAGCCTACCTACCCATGTTGTTTCTTTTGGTCCTAACCATTTCTAATCTTAAGAATCTATTTAACAGATTAGTGACAAACACATATTTATATTAATAGTGTTCTTTTTTTTAAGATTTTATTTATTTATTTGTCAGAGCAAGAGAGAGAGAGAGCACAAGCAGGGGGAGCGGCAGGCAGAGGGAGAAGCAGGCTCCCCACTGAGCAGGGAGCCTGATGCGGGACCCGATCCCAGAACCCTGGGATCATGATCTGAGCTGAAGGCAAACACTTACCAACTGAGCCACTCAGGGGTCCCTTAATAGTGTCCTTTTAAAAAATAATAGCTTTATTGAGATATAACTTACTTATCACATAATTCATCCCTTTGAAGTCTCTTAGTATATTCAGTGGTTCTTAGTACATTCACAGAGTTAAGTGAGCTCAATTAGACTCTCCAATCTAACAGAGGGTACAGAGACCACTACCTCTAAACCTACCCAAACCGATGAATACCTATTCACCCTCCGCAAGCTTCACAAACAGAGTGCTAATCTGCCCCAAGTGCCTTGTTCCAGAGAAAGAGCATTCATTCCCTACTGCTGGCCTCTGTCAGAGGGAAGAAAGCTCTATATCATCCCTACAAAATGGCCAAACTCTCACATGTTCAAAGACGCTGTTGGTCCTCTGTCTTCTTCTTGGTCCAAATTATGCCTATTACTTTATTCCTCACTCTTCCCAACTTATTTTTCCCATTCTGTCTCTCTCTGTCACTGTTCCCAGCCTGCAAGCATGCTCAAGTACTATACACCATGCTAAAAATATCTCTTTCCCTAACAACTATTCCTTCTCAAGCTACCTTGAGATGTAGTGACCTACATCTATCCCTTTAGCACACCAAACTTCCCAGAGTTAGACCAACCCTACTTTCTCAGTATCCCCACCTTACCACTATTAATAAGTCCTCTTAAAATTGCCATCAACTTCCTAAGAGCCAAAGCTAGTAGCCATCCTTAGTGAGTTGTGGGCTTCATTCTATACAGATGAAATCAGGTTAAAATCAACGCTCAAGGAAACTTAGAGAAGGCAGAGTGGAGGTGTTTGCATTTGGAGCAAGCCTTTGAGCTGTCAAAGGCCCACTGCGCATGGTAGACTTCCGAAGTCACCAGCACATAGGTCCCCCTCTCTGACCATAGCCCTTGCCTTAGGAAAATTACCCAAATTTGTTATATCCTAGGAGAAGTTTGATCACTTTTTCACACTACTGTAGATCTCAGCTATGACTGATAGCCTTGTGATCTCAGGCTTAAAAAAAAAAAAGATCTTCTGAGGCTAAAAAAACCAAGAAGTATTTTAGTCTGGTAATAGATTGCTAAGAAAAGATTTGGCTAGCTTGTGTTTGTGCAGTGCTCTTGAATTTGTTCCAGATTCTTGAATCTGCAGCTGTTAGTCAACAGGTGAAAGTAGATTCTCTAGGAGGAGATGCCTTTAGAAGATTTTGAAATACTGTGACTCACAGATCTTTTTCATTGCCAGCACAGATTCTAATTCTGTCCTTTAGTAATGAATTTCACAATCAAAAAAAAAATCAGACATTTTCAGGGAAGTTGTTGAATCGACTGACACGTGTGACCAGAGAAAGCATATCTCCTGACAGAATATGCTTCACTGTCTATCTGATAGAAGGTGAAATGAAATAGAAACCATCTCACCCCACTAATCTATTTATATAGATTATAGAGAACGTACAGGTGAACTGTGATACCATAGCAGGAAATAGGAACTTTTAGCTCTACCTTGAATTATATTTATACTCCCTCTATACTTTTATAAAATTCAGATGAAATTTTTACAGTTACAGAGTTTTTAAAAAGTTCTTAAACCTTTCCATGTTTCAGTTTTCCCCCATACCGATCTGGAAAATAATTTTCTCCATAGAGTTCCACAATTCTCAATACCATTAAGTATAAGTAAGAATATTTCACCAAAAGCTTAATTGTTGGGGAGATAAATATATTAGGGAGGAAGGAAATTTAACATCCCTCAGAGTAAGTGCTCGGATTATAAATTTTGTTTACCACTTTTAAATGGGATAATGAGCCATTCAGCATCGCAGGAGCAGGAACAGGGAGAGGTAGGCTCCAGCAAGCATAATGTATAATTTGCCAGGTTTTTCCATATATCAATGACCCTTCATTTCTATGTATTGAAAATCTGAATGTTGTAGAAGACACTGAGAGCTCAACAGTAGCCAAAGAGCCCACGAGAATCTTACAGGATCAGGTCATCCTGGTCTCACTCAGGAGAATGAGGTTTTCCCCATTTTGGAAGTCTAAAGGAAATTTCATTATACTATCCCTTTTATCTAATTCTAATCTATGTTCTGGGTAAGGAGATAATCATCTTACTTGACTTTAGCAACTTGGCAATGAAGAACTTTAGGGTCAAGATGGTAGGATGAGAGCACATATAAGAAAAATACATTTTATTTTATTTTTTTTTTTTTTTAAAGATTTTGTTTATTTATTTGAGACAGAGAGAATGAGAGACAGAGAGCATGAGAGGGAGGAGGGTCAGAGGGAGAAGCAGACTCCCTGCCGAGCAGGGAGCCCGATGCGGGACTCGATCCGGGGACTCCAGGATCATGACCTGAGCCGAAGGCAGCTGCTCAACCAACTGAGCCACCCAGGCGCCCCAAGAAAAATACATTTTAAAATATATTAAAGTATATAGTTTTGTGGGGAATTATGTTATTTACAATAAATGGTGGGTCAATCAGATAGGCACAATTTTTAAAATGGATATTGACACCTACCTCACACTCTGTAAAAAGATCAAATCCAGATGAATTAGCAAATCTAAATATGAAAGGTAAAACAATCCAGCTTTTAGGAAAAAAAAATGGATGAATCATGTCGCAGCCTTGCAAAAGCAGACACAGGGTGTCCATTCCCAAAGAGGGACAGGGGAGCACCCATGTGGGGGCGAGCACTAGCACAGTAAGCAGTCAGAGCCTGAGCCAGATAAGGAGGGTAGCTCTGCATGGGACTGGCTGGTGCACGGTGTCAAAGCTCAGGGGAATGTGGAAGTCTTCTATACAGACAGGAGGCCCAGCATAGGGTGACAGAGCCCAAGAAAGGTGAAGAGGGAATCTAAGTGGAGAACAGACCCAATACAGGGTTCAGAGTCAATGGCAAAGTAGGAGAGAAGAGGCAGTGGAGGGTATTGGAACCTAAGTTGATGACAAGGGCATCCACATGGGGACTTGGTGAGAGACTGGCATTGAGAGAATGGATATTTGCTCATATAAATAAATATATAAAAGGTAATGGGAGTCAACTTTCTTGCTGTTGGTAAGGGAAATTACAAATATGGAAAGAGAGAAAACTAGAAAGAGCACTGTGATGTTGGACGGGAATTGGAGGTATCATGAACTCATAGTTCTCAATATGTAGAAATAGATAGAGAACAAAATATGGATGTGAATGTCCATGTGTTTGCATGTATATATGGATATAGATGTCTATATGTATGTATATATGCATATCTAGACATTCCCCAGCTCTATCCACTAAGATGGTCTGGGAGCAGCTATACCGAGATAGCAACACTCAAACCTAACACTCACATCCTGGTTTCTAAATACCATTCTCTTCTAAAACAAACCAAGGCTCCTTGGAGAAAGGCTGATTTCAAGGCTAGGGGAGGGAAAGTATGGGATGAGATTGGAATATCTGGTTGTCCAGGCAAAAAAATGAAGAAATGCTCCAGGAATAAAGGAGACATGTCAAAAGTACACAGAAGCCAGCTAAAGAAACTCTCACTGACCCTCTAGGAAAATTTAAGCAACAATATTGATCATGTTAGCAACAGAATATAATCCTTTGTAACCCACTGAATAAAATAGGAAACTCTGAGGCCATGAGACTCTGATTAAAGATGCACGTCATGACAACTACGTATAGTGCGAGAGTTTGAACTGGACACTTTTGTCTAAAGGACAATATTGGGAGAATCAGTGGAACTTGAGTGGGGTCTGAAGATTAGAGAGTAGTAATGTATCAGTGCTAATTTCTGGATTTTGATGGCTGTATTGTGCTCATAATGAAAAATGTCCTGGGGTGCCTGGGTGGCTCCGTTGTTAAGTGTCTGCTTTCAGCTCAGGTCATGATCCCAGGGTCCTGGGATCGAGCCCCGTGTCAGGCTCCTGCTCAGTGGGAAGCCTGCTTCTCCCTCTCCCACTCCCCCCCTTCTTGTGCTCTCTCTCTCACTGTCTCTATCTCTGTCAAATAAATAAAATCTTGAAAGGAAGGAAGGAAGGAAGGAAGGAAGGAAGGAAGGAAGGAAGGAAGGAAGGAAGGAAGGAAGGAAGGAAGGTAGGAAGGAAGGAAGAGAAAGAAAGAAAGAAAGAAAGAAAGAAAGAAAGAAAGAAAGAAAGAAAGAAAGAAAGAAAGAAAGAAAGGCGTCCTTATAAGATACATATCAAAGCATTCAGGACTGATGAGACACCATGTCAGCAACTCCCTCTTAATGGTTCAAGAAAAAATGAAACATGTAGCTCCAACTTCACTATAAGTTGGTGATGATTTCAAAAATTAAAAAAAAAAAGGGATCGGGGCACCTGAGTGGCTCAGTCAGTTATGCATCTGCCTTTGGCTCCGGTCATGATCCTGGGGTCCTGGGATCGAGCCCCTGGGATCGAGCTCAAGGGAGCCTGCTTCTCCCTCTCTCTCTGCCCCCCACCACTCATTCTCTCTCTCTCTCTCTCATTTCTCTCAAAAATAAATATCTTTTTAAAAATTAAAATAATAAATAAATGAAAAGGAAACCAAAAAGTCAAAAACAAAGAACTGAAAGATATTTCAAGCCCATTTTTACAACTCAATTAAAGACCTATTTTTTAATACAGAGAGACCTTAAAAAACATGTAATTTTGAGTAAAAAGAGCAAGCTGCAGAATAAAACAAAATTGATACCATTTATGAAAAATTTTAAAATAAACAAGAGCAACCATCTATATTCATGAATACACATGTAATTACTATAAAAATATGAGAATGGACTGTGAGGCTATACCCTAAATTCATTACAGTGGTTTCTTATGGGAGGACATGGGGAAGGAGGAATAGGATAGGAGGTGGTAGGGAGTTCACTTCTATGTAATGTTTTAATTTTTCCAAATAAATATGAGCCAAATATGTTGATAGAGTTATAACTGTTAATTCTGGTAGATGGAAGCAAACGGTTAGTTACATCATTCTTTGCACTTTCCATTATTATTAAATTTATCAAAAAATAATTTAATAATAAAACATAATGAGGACTTTACATTTTACAGGTCATCTAAATGTGCATTTACTTAGAAGTTTGTGAAATTTTTAGAAGTTCGGCAAATTCATCAACCAAGTTGATACACAACACAAATTAGACAACACAGTTTCCCTGCTTTTTAAAATACAAACTTTTGGGCGCCTGGGTGGCTCAGTTGGTTAAGCGATTGCCTTCAGCTCAGGTCATGATCCTGGAATCCCAGGATCGAGTCCCGCATCGGGCTCCCTGCTCGGCAGGGAGTCTGCTTCTCCCTCTGGCCCTCCCCCCTCTCATGTGCTCTCTCTCACTCTCTCTCTCAAATAAATAAATCAAATCTTTTAAAAAAATAAAATAAAATACAAACTTTTTCTGATATTTGAGCTAGAATCATTGAATCTTTTTCAATTGAAGTATCAAATCTTTTTAAATAAGGGAAAGATGTCAACACTGTTCATGAAATCTCACCTTAGACTCTGAGGTCTAGAGCTGCCGTTCATGGTTGGCCTCCTATGTGGCTACTCCACTTAACTGTGACACAGGGTCCCAGTAATCCTCCCAACAGTCTTGCTGGTGCCCTGTTGTACAGGTAAGTAAACCCATGCTCAAGCAGAACAAGTCGTTGAATCACTGCTAAATTCAGAATGGAGTTTCAAGGACAGGCTGTGATAGGTGACAATGGTTTTAAGTGATCCTGAGTATTCAGATAAGATTTCCTCAACATACATTCACAAATGTCGTGAATGCCCCCAAAGAAATATGTCCACCAAACACCCTGATTTTTTAGGGACGTGTTCTCTTATTACAACTTTCAGATTCTCTCTCATCAGAGAAGAGGGTCTCCGTGTGTAACTGTTGGTGGGAGAACATACACAAGGGGCCTCTTCTGAGGGGATGCCACTCATATCATAGACATCTTTCTCATTTAAAACATTTTTCTTAATGTATTAATTTTTATAACTTTGTAGGCTCCAAAGATGGGCTTTTTTGTGTTAATTACATGAAGTTTTCTGACAATTTATTTTTTCTTCTGAGAATATAGACATGACTTAGTTTACAAAAGAAAAATGTTTGAAATCCAAAGGCCTTGTTGAACTAACTTCTCAAACTGTCCTTCTAAATAAAGAACTGCCTTTCTGACAGTTCTGACAATCCTTCTGCCAGGAAGTATCTAAGTATGTCTCTACTGAGATTAGGGCACTGGCTAAATTTGAGTTTGACATTGTAACTTACCATCTGCTTTTTATATTCTATACTAAATGGTGTGGCAAAATCCTCCCATTTAAATCCCCAAGAAATTTCTGTATAACAACCAATATTCACTTGCCATCATAATCTACATGTATTATAGACAAATTAAAGTTATTAGAGAACATTACATTATATTAACATATTATTAGATATTAATATGTTACATAAAATATAGTATTTGTTATGGAAATTTCATTAGTATAGAAATTAACTATTAAAGTGGTATTTTATCTATACCCTCACTTCAATATACTGTAAATGTAGTAATTTAACAGACACTGCTAAAAACTTGTAGCTCTAGGAGTGGGGAGTTAGCTTTGTCACTATAGGACATCAATGGAGAACATAAATTCTCAAAAACACAATTTATTGAAATTGTCTACAATGCCGCAAGAAAGACTATCAAATCTTCTAGAGACCATCTCTATAGGAAACAAGAAAGGATAGCAAGTAAACATTGAGACTATCATAATGGGTTTCATTTCCATGAAAGCAAAACATATAATTATTATAAAATAAATTATTGTATCATGACCTTAAATTCCTTATTGTGACTTACAATTTGAAATTTCAATTATTTTATAGTCTCTCTGTAATGGTTGCTATTGCAAAAAAAAAAGTAATATATATTCATTAAAACTTTTACTTAAAAAGCGCCATTTTCTGTTCTGCACAAAGTATTGCTTGCAACCACGCCAAACAGTCCTTCGTTGAACAAGTTCCAGATTCCAACACAACATCCATCTTTTGCAAGTGGTTTGCCCAGGTGCACAGGAAATTAGTATGCTTTGACATATGGAGATCAGTGAGTCTGTGACAGCTTTAATGTGTACATTTTCATACATTTCATTATTACGTTAAGATCATTATTGGAAATAGGGGTCTTCTTTTAACCACAGCAAGCAAAAGTCCTTTTCCACTATTGATTTTGGATCGTTCAAATCCCCAAACACTAAAACTTTTCCGGCGGATAGGTTGAAAAACGAGGAATGAAGCAAAATCAACAAACAATGAAATTTAAAAAACGGAGAAAGTTCCTAAGTGTATGCCTGTCTCCAACCGTTGCCCTTTGTCCGCACAGCTCTGGCCCAACAGGTGCTGTATTTTTTTTTTTTTTTTTGTAGTAGTGATAGATTTTTATTTCTTTTTTTCTTTTTTTTATTCTTATGTTAATCCCCATACATTACATCATTAGTTCTAGATGAAGTGTTCCATGATTCATTGTTTGTGCATAACACCCAGTGCTCCATGCAGAATGTGCCCTCCTCAATACCCACCACCAGGCTAACCCATTCTCCCACCCCCTCCCCTCTAGAACCCTGTTTGTTTTTCAGAGTCCATCGTCTCTCATGGTTCGTCTACCCCTCCGATTTCCCCCGCTTCATTCTTACCCTCTACGGGGAGAAACTCTTAAGAAACCAAATGGAAAAAAGCACCTGGAGGCTAGAGAGGTGAGCATTTTTTACAACAGCCACATGATCTGAAAAGTAAGAAGCCTGGAGTTCAAGCCTTATGTAGATGCAGATATCTTGCAAATATACTGAGCTTTTTATTATTATTATTATTGTTATGTTATGTTAATCCCCATACATTACATCATTAGTTTTTGATGTAGTGTTCCATGATTCATTGTTTGTGCACAACACCCAGTGCTCCATGCAGAACGTGCCCTCCTCAATACCCACCACCAGGCCAACCCATCCTCCCACCCCCTCCCCTCTGGAACCCCGTTTGTTTTTCAGAGTCCATCGTCTCTCATGGTTCGTCCACCCCTCCGATTTCCCCCGCTTCATTCTTCCCCTCCCGCTACCTTCTTCTTCTTCTTTTTTTTAATTTATTTATTTTTTATTCTTATGTTAATCCCCATACATTACATCATTAGTTCTAGATGAAGTGTTCCATGATTCATTGTTTGTGCACAACACCCAGTGCTCCATGCAGAACGTGCCCTCCTCAATACCCACCACCAGGCTAACCCATCCTCCCACCCCCCTCCCCTCCAGAACCCTGTTTGTTTTTCAGAGTCCATGGTCTCTCATGGTTCGTCTACCCCTCCGATTTCCCCCGCTTCATTCTTCCCCTCCCGCTACCTTCTTCTTCTTCTTTTTTTTAATTTATTTATTTTTTATTCTTATGTTAATCCCCATACATTACATCATTAGTTCTAGATGAAGTGTTCCATGATTCATTGTTTGTGCACAACACCCAGTGCTCCATGCAGAACGTGCCCTCCTCAATACCCACCACCAGGCCAACCCATCCTCCCACCCCCCTCCCCTCCAGAACCCTGTTTGTTTTTCAGTGCTGTCTTAAGTGTCCAACTAGGATCAAGACCAAGTTCCGGTGAGCGAAGACCGCAGGAGAAAAATGCCCCAGGGAGACGAGCCCCTGGTTGGGAGGGCACAGCAAAGCGCAGCTGTCCCAGGCGCGGCGCTGGCGGGACGAGCGTCGCGGCCCCAGGCCCCAGGCCCTCAGCGCGCACCCCCGCCTCCCGCCACTCCGACCCGGGCGCGTGCCCCGCAGCCGCTCCAGGCGGCCGGCCACCCGGTTACCAGGCAACGAGCTGCCCCTGCGCGAAGCCACTGGGCGGAATGTGGGGGGGAAGGCAGTTGGGAGGAGACCTTGAGCAGCAGGAATGAGCCCGGGTGAGAGCCGGCGTGGGGAGTTGTCTCTCGAGGGGGAGCCCTGGGAAGCGGACGGCTCGGAGAGGGCGCCGTGCCCCCCAACCCCGGCCCCGGCGCCCCGGCCCTTTCACCCCCAGGCGGGTCCCTTCTGGAGTGCCGATCTTCCCGACTAGCCGCACACCCCTGCTCTCCCCGGGAGAAAAACACCGCCTCCGTCCCCACGCCCTGCCTTTGCTTCCAGCCTCCGGGGCACCGGGTCCCGCCGCGCTGCGTGGTCCCAGCGCGCCCTCCCGTGGCCGCTTCGGGCGCCCGCGGCCCGAATCGCACGCTTCGCCGCCCTTCTCCCCACCAAGCTAAAAGCCCGCCGCATGGTTGTTACAGAGAAGCATCACGAGGAAGAGGACGAAGTTGACTGCGTTCTCCTTTCAGCGTCCAAGATCCTAAATTCCTCTGACGGGGTAAAGGAAAGTGGTGGGAGTGACACAGGTAAAATCTCCACGTCAGTGGTGTTTCTCCCTCTTACTATAGACAAGGGGTCCCCTGCCTAAATCCACTGGCCGGACAGGTGCACTTCCAGTACGTATGTACTTTGGGTAACTATTATTATGGTACTAAAAATAGCTAACACAGCACACTTACTTTGTGCCAGGTGTTGTTCCAAGCACTTAAGTGTATCAATTCATTTAATCCTCACCACAACCCTATGAAGTAGGTACTACCATCATCCACATTTTATGAGGAAACTGAGGCACAGAGTGATTAACTCCCCAAGGTCACATAGGTGGCAAATGAAAAAGCCAGTATTCAGCAGCGTGGCTCCAGAGTCCAGGCCTTAACCACCATGCTATACTATACTGCTTCTTGAATATCAAATAAGAATATTTTGGGGCAGATGTTAAAAAGATATAAATTTTTCCAAAGGAATTACTTTTTACAGTAAGTATTTGTGGACTATAGAATATTGTATAGGGAGGATATTTGAAATAACCAAAGTGCTACAATTCCAAGCTCCACATAAACCATGAACAAGATGTGTATAAATACCCAGTTAGGGGTATCATACTGAGAATACTGAAGCTGGACTCACTTCCTTGAGAGAAGCCCAAGGAGGTTACCCACCTCTTGGAAGAGGCTGGTGGTCAGTGTGACATTCCAGGGAAGGAACAGAGCACTCTGGGTAGAAGGCGGTATCTAGAGTGATGCACCAAGTTAGGAGCCCTAGTTGCCCAAAACCCACACGTGACATATGGGGAATCCAGACACGGAGGCACTGAGAGAAGTGACCTGAGATCAGGACAGGATTTCTGCACCTCTCTAAATCCAGGACCTTCGCACATGCCATGTCAAGGGCCCTGAAAGAAGAGCTAGAGCAACCACATCTCAGTAGACCAAAGACAACTGGATGCCCAGGGACCATCAGTATAAGCAGCATCTCCAAGGAGGCCAGCAGGACAGTGCCTGACTGGCCAATGCCCCAGTCTTCTGTGCCCCACCATCCATGAGGATATGCAGACATCCTTGTGCAACAGGAAACCTGAACAGGGAGTAAGAGTCTTCACAGAGAGTTTAGAGGTTATGTCAACTCAATATTGACCTCAAAGAAAGCATTTAAGGTGAGAAGAAATTGAGGTACTTTAATTTGGCAAATCACATGTTCTCTAACATAAGATTTAGGGCTCTGGGGAAAGATGCCAGCATGACAGAAAATGAGGTTACATACACTTATTTAAGAGCCACAGTCTATCTTGCTAAAGCAGATGAGTTACAAGTGCAGGGTCTAGCAAGGACAGGGTTTTAGTAGCATAGATTTGAGCTGGGGTGCTGCCTTGGATGGCAAAATTAGGAGGTATGACTTTGTTCCCTCCCCTTTTTCCATTCTCCTATCTACACTTCATTGCCACCATGTGATCCATTCCCTGAGTACTAACCGACAGAATAGTAACCCCATTTGCATAAATAATGCTGAGTTACAAGAAACCCTATAGTATTTCTGAGGTCTCTTTAATTTTATTATTTTTTTAAGATTTTATTTATTTATTTGACAGAGAGAGACACAGCGAGAGAGGGAACACAAGCAGGGGGAGTGGGAGAGGGAGAAGCAGGCTTCCCGCCGAGCAGGGAGCCCAATGCGGGGCTCCATCACAGGACCCTGGGATCATGACCTGGGCCGAAGGCAGACGCTTAATGACTGAGCCACCCAGGCGCCCCTCTTTAATTTTAAAAGAGTAAGTGGTTAGCCTATGTAACCCTTGATTGATTGGAATGGAGATGTGAAGGATACTTTGAGACTTCGAGATATCCAGTATGCTGTTTTTAGCACCCCTGTTCTACCCAAGTCTTCATTCATTCATCCATCCATTCATTCATCTAACAAATATTTTTGAACAAGTACTGTCCTAGGTGCTGGGGATCCAACAGAGAACAAAATATGCAAAATACCTGCTCACATGAAGCTTACCTTCTACTAGAAGGAACAAAGGAGATTGTGTGTAATACATCCCATGGAGAAAAGTAAGGCACAGAGGGAGTGGGGGAGTATACAGAGTGTCAGAGGTGGATAGGGAGTGTGCAATTTGATTTTAAATAGGGTGGTAGGAGACCTTACGGGGCAGATCACATCTGAGCAAAGACCTGAAGGAGGTAAAGGAGTAATCAATGCAGATTTCTAGGGAAAGAGCATTCGGGCAGAGAGAACAACAACAATGCAGGCCCTGAGGTAGGAGAATGCCTGGCACGTTTGAGGAACAGTTGGTGTGACTGGACCAGAATGAGTAAGGGGAAGGGTAAGATCAGAAAGGAAATTGGGGAAGGGGGCACTGTAGTTCCATCTAAGGATCTGGGGGGTTATTCTGCACAAAATGGGAAACATTAAAGAGTTTCGAGCAGCCATCCCTCCCCTCCATTGCAACTGGAAATTTGAAATTTATTGACTCGTCATCATATTAATAATACCCTTGTCTCTGCAGTAGTGATTAGAATAAATATTTCTTGAGCATTTAGTTTGTGCCATGCATTCTGCAAAGGGCTTTACCTACAAACTAGATAACTACTTGTGTTATCCCTCATAGCAAGTGTATGGCAAAGCCAGGATTCAAGCACAGACAGCCTGACCCTACGGCTTCCGCGACAAAGCCCCATGCAGACAGCGTCACACCTCATTAGACTTTGTAAAACAGTTCCTTCTAGGAATGAATTTGTGTTGTCATAGCAAAACATTTGAACCTGAGAATGACAAAGCTTTGACTACAGAGTATCTTCTTTTTTTTTTTTTTAAGATTTTATTTATTTATTTGAGAGAGAGAGAGCATGAGAGGGGGGAGGGTCAGAGGGAGAAGCAGACTCCCCGCTGAGCGGGGAGCCCGATGCGGGACTTGAGCCCCGGACTCCAGGATCATGACCTGAGCAGAAGGCAGTCTCTTAACCAAGTGAGCCACCCAGGCGCCCTACAGAGTATCTTCTAACATCCTATATGGAATCATTACTATGTTGCATTTTAAAAACTCATTTGTTCTCCTTCATCTGTTAGCTACAGGTATGCACTTAATACAGGCATATCTTAGAGATATTGTGGGTTTGGTTCCAGACCATTGCAATACAGAGAATGTCACAATAAAGTGAGTCAGATGAATTTTTTGGTTTCCCAGTGCATATAAAATTTATGTTTATATTACTGTAGTCTATTAAGCATGCAATAGCATTATGTCTACTTTTTAAAAATGCACATACCCTAATTAAAAAATACTTTTTTGCTAAAAAATGATGACCATCATCTAAGCTTTCAGCAAGTTATAGTCACTGATTACAGATCACCATAACAAAAAATTTTGAAATCCTGTGAGAATTACCAAAATGTGACACAGAGACACAAAGTAAGCAGATGCTGTTGGGAAAATGGAACCAACAGACTTGCTCAACACAGGGTTGCCACAGACCTTCAATTTGTAAAAAAAAAAATCACAGTATTTGCGAAGCACAATAAAACAAGGTGTGCCTGCATGTTGACTAATGGCATAATCCTCTGCAGGTTTCAGAATAAATTCCCCATATCTTTAATTACTTCAAAAGCCATCCCACTGATAACTATCTTGTTTTTCACTCCTCACATTTAAATATGAGACAGCTAGAGAATTTAATTGAACATAATATGAATACTATTTCTTGCATTCCCAGTAGAGTATCAGCTTCTTCAGGGCTGGGACCCTATCTTCCACTTCGTCTACACACCTCTCAATATTGCATGTTTAGCAAAGACTTAATAAATGATGACCTTTGATTGTGTTCCCCTTCCTGTGCCTACTTGGTAATTTCCCTTCCAATTCTAGAATCACATAATTCTATGTGGTTGACTAAGTATTGCTGAATTTTAAGATTAGCTTTCCTTTGGGAATAAGTAGTAGCCAATGTCTCCAAAACTCATAAAAAAACAAAAAGTTATTTTAATAGCCATTAAAAACCGATAAATCCAACTCTCTGCCTATTCTATATCTTCACTGAATCCTCTGAACATTGCAGGAGAAAGCCATTCACTTCTGAGTCATAACATGGATCTCAGTGCTCCTTGGAACACTTTATTTCCCCAGCAAATGCTTTTTCAAAACTTCTCCAAGATAACTATTTCACTCTATTGTTTCCTCAATCTCCAAAACCCTTCACCACTACCTCTAAACTCATTAACATAATCTCACACTATATGAAAAAAAAGAAGCAATCAGACCCAAACTCCCTGACCCTCAAACTTAAAATTTGCTGACCTACCTGCTTGTGTACCCGTATTATCTGCTGTCCCCCATTTCTTGTTTGTCAAGTTTTTATTTAAATTCCGTTTAGTTACCAGACAGTGTTATATTCATTTCAGGTGTACAATATAGTGATTCAACACTTCCATACAACACCTGGTGCTGGTCACACAAGTGCATTCCTTAATCCCCATCACCTATTTCACCCATCCCCCACCCCCGCCCCCTCTGGTCACTGTCAATCAGTTTGTTCTCTAGAGAATCTGTTTCTTGGTTTGCCTCTTTTTTTTCCCCTTTGCTCCTTTGTTTTGTTTCTTAAATTCCACATATGAGTGAAATCACATGGTATTTGTCTTTCTCTGACTGACTTATTTCACTTAGCATAATACTCTCTAGCTCCAGCCATATTATTGCAAATGGCAAGACTTCATTCTTTTTTATAGCTGAGTAGTATTCCATTGTATATGTGTACCACTTCTTCTTTATCCATTTATCAATAGATGAACCACCTGGGCTATTTCCATAATTCGGCTACTGTAGATAATGCTACTATAAACATCAGAGTGCATGTATTCCTTTGAATTAGTATTTTTTTATTCTTTAGGTAAATACCTAGTAGTGCAATTCCTGGATTGTGGGGTAGTTCTGTTTTTAAACTTTTGAGGAACTTCCATACCGTTTTCCACAGTGGCTGCACCAGTTTGCATTCCCAATAACTGCAAGAAGATTCCCCTTTCTCCACATTCTCACCAGTCATTTCCCTGATGATAAGTGATGTTGAGCATCTTTTCATGTGTCTGTTGGCCATCAGTATGACTTCTTTGGAAAAATGTCTATTCATGTTAACTGACCATTTTTAAATTAGATTATTTTGGGGGTGTTGAGTTTTATAAGCTTTATAAAATTTATATTTTGGATACTAGTCCTTTTCAGATATGTCATTTGCAAGTATCTTCTCCCATTCTGTAGGTTGCCTTTTAGTTTTGTTGATGGTTTCCTTTGCTGTACAGAAGCTATTTTGATGTAGTCCTAATAGTTTATTTTGCTTTTGTTTCCCTGGACTCAGGAGAGATACCTAAAAAGAATTTGCTATGGCCAATGTCAAAAAAGTTACTGCCTATGTTCTCTTCTAGGATTTTTATGGTTTCAGATCTCACATTTAGGCCTTTAATCCATTTTGAATTTATTTTTGTTATAGTATAAGAAAGTGGCCCAGGGCGCCTGGGTGGCTCAGTTGGTTAAGCAACTGCCTTCGGCTCAGGTCATGATCCCGGAGTCCTGGGATCGAGTCCTACATCGGGCTCCCGGCTCAGCGGGGAGCCTGCTTCTCCCTCTGACCCTCTCCCCTCTCATGCTGTTTCTCTGTCTCTCTCTCTTTCTCTCAAATAAATAAATAAAATCTTTAAAAATAAATAAATAAATAAATAAAAATTAAAAAAAAAAAAGAAAGTGGCCCAGTTTCACTCATTTGCATGTAGCTGTCCAGTTTTCCCAACACCATTTGTTGAAGAGACTCTCCTTTTCCCATTGGATATTCTTTCCTGGTTTGTTGAAGATTAATTGACCATATAATTGTGGGTTTATTTCTCAGTTTTCTATTCTGTTCCATTGATATATGTGTCTATTTTTGTGCCAGTACCATACTGTCTTGATCACTATAGCTTTGTAATATAACTTGAAGTCTGGAATTGTGATGCCTCCAGCTTTGCTTTTCTTTTTCAAGATTGCTTTGGCTATTCAGGGTCCTTTGTGGTTCCATACAAATTTTAGGATTGCTTGTCCTAGCTCTGTGAAAAATGCTGTTGGTATTTTGATAGGGATTGTATTAAATGTGGAGATTGCTTTGGGTAGTATAGACATATAACTATATTTGTTCTTCCAATCCATGAGCACGGAATGTCTTTCCATTCCCTTGTGTCACCTTCAGTTTCTTTCATCGGTGTTTATAGTTTTTAGAGTATAGGTCTTTCACCACTTTGGTTCAATTTATTCCTAGGTATCTCATTGTTTGGGGTACAGTTGTAAATGGGATTGATTCCTGAATTTCTCTTCTGCTACTTCATTATTGATGTATAGAAATGCAACAGATTTCTGTGCGTTGATTTTGTATTCTTCAGCTTTACTGAATTGGTTTATCAGTTCTAGCAGTTTTTTGGTGGATTTGTTCAGGTTTTCTATATAGAGTATCATATCATCTGCAAATAGTGAAAGTTTCATTTCTTCCTTGCCCATCTGGATGCCTTTTATTTCTTTTTGTTGTCTGATTGCTGTGGCTAGGACTTCCAATACTATGTTGAATAAAAGTGGTTCAGGTGGACATCCTTGTCTTGTTCCTGACCATAGAGGAAAAGCTCTCAGTTTTTCCCCATTTAGGTTGATATTAGCTGTGGGTTTTTCATATATGGACTTTATTATGTTGAGGTATGTTCCCTCTAAACCTATTTTGTTGATGGTTTTTACCGTGAATGTATGATGTACTTTGTCAGATGCTTTCTCTGCATCAACTGAAATGACCATATGGTTCTTATCCTTTTTTTTATGAATGTGATGTGCCATGTTGACCGATTTGAGAATATTGAACCGCCTTTGCAATCCAAGAAGAAATTCCACTTGATCTTGGTGAATGATTTGTTTAATGTATTGATGGATTTGGTTTGCTAATATTTGAGAATTTTTGTATGTATGTTCATCAGGGATATTGGCCTGTAGTTATCTTTTCAGTTGTGTCTTTATCTGGTTTTGGTATCAGAGTAATGCTGGCCTCATAGAATGAATTTGGAATTTTCCTTCCTTTTCTATTTTTTGGAATAGTTTGAGAAAAATAGGTGTTAAGGACTACTTTTGTCTTGCTGCTTTTAAGATTTTTTCTTTATCACTATATGTTGCAAATTTAATTACAATATGTCTTTGTGTTGGCCTGCTTTTGTTCATTTTGATGGGAGTTCTCTCTGCCTCCCGGATCTGGATGTTGTTTCCTTCCCCAGATTAGGCAAATTTTCAGCTATTATTTCAAATAAATTTTCTGTCCCCTTTTCTCTCTCTTCTTCTTCTGAGACTCCTATAATATGAATATTATTATCTTTGGTGGAGTCACTGAGTTCCTTAAATCTATTCTCATTTTGCACAATTTTTTTTCTTTTTTGTTCAACTTGACTACTTTTCATTACTCTGTTCTGGGTCATTAATTCATTCCTCTGCTTCTTCCAGCCTGCTGTTCATTGCATCGAGGGTGTTTCTATTTTCATTTGTTGCACTCTTCATTTCTGATCATCAGTGAGACTCTTTTATCTCTGTGGTAAGGGTCTCACTGATGTCTTCTATTCTGCTCTCAAGCCCAGTGAGTATCCTTATGATCATTGCTTTAAATTCTCCATCAGGCATGTTACTTGTATCTGTTTTGCTTAGACCACTGGCTTTGGCCTTATCTTGTTCTTTCATTTGGGATAAATTCCTGTGTCTTCACATTTTATCTACGTATCTGCCTTCTTTCTGTATTAGAAAAACCAGTTATGTCTTCTGCTCCTGAAAGTAATAGCCTCATGAAGAAGAGGTCATGTAGTTCCCAAGGCCTGGCACTTCAGAGAGTGCCTCTGGTGTGTGCTGCGTGCACTCTGCTGTTGTGTTCTGGCTGCTCTTTCAGGCCAGTCATCTGCAGAGTCTTTCCTTGCATGCTGTGGGCAGTGTTTGGTCCCTGGCCTGAATGTGGTGAGTTTGAGCTAGATGTGTTCTGGACTGCTTGTGAAATGAGACCTCTCACCACCTCCACTGGAACTGAGGCCCTACAAAACTTTCTGGTCAGGAGACAGGGTGTGGGCAGGGGCTTGCACTGGTCTTCTGGGAGAGGGACCTGCCATGCTGGGACTGAGACAAGCATGTTTGAGAAGGGCAGTTCCACTGCAGCACAGGGCGGTAGGGCTTGGTGTAAGCAAGTTAGGCAGCCAGTGTCTGTGCTGCACTGCTTCCCACAGGTGGCTCTGTGTTTATGCTGAGGGGCAGGGCAGGGAATGGCACTGGCCAGCTCCTTTGTTCCCTCAGAGTTGTTTCTGTGAATGCTGCCTCTCAGGGACATGCTCTGAGAAGAGCAGAAAATCTCCTCACTGTGTGCCCCAGGTGCTCTTCAGATGGCTGTTTCCACACTCTCTGCCCCCCTGTTGTTTGCCTGCCTTCTGTCTAGGAGCAGCACAGGGCTGTCTGGGCTCTATCCCAGCCAAGGCTGCTGATGTTTAAAACTCCAGGATTTAAGCCCCACTGATTGCAAAAACTCAATGAATTCAGCCCCTCTCATTTTCTAAGCCAATGGCTTTGGGGAAATGTTCTCCTTGTGCATTCCCCTGTGTGCTCCTCTCTCTCTCCCTCCCTTCTCTGCAACCATGACTCCTTCCCCTGCACAGCAGCTATGATCTGTCTCTCCCCTAAACCACATTTCCACACTTCCTATTTTCTTCGATATGGCCTGTTTTCTTGCTTTAGTTGTGGAGTTTTTTCTGTCAGTCTTCAGGTTGATTCCTGGGGCATTAGGATGATTTGATAGTTATCTAGTTGTATTCATGGGACAAAGTGAGCCTAGGGTCCTCCTACTCCACCACCATCTTCCTGCTCCTGTTCTTGCTGTCCCCAGTTTCAATGGAAGAATTGTCCCTGCTCAATCAAAGCTCATTTCCTCTTTATCCTAGCTCTCCTGGAATTCTCAGATACTCAGCTTCTGCAATTAACCTCCCTCATTCTCCAGAATTACTCTTCTCCTTTCCTACTACATGATTCCAGCAGGAAGCAGGCATGTTAGAATCTCTCATGGTTAAAAAATTCTTCCTGACCTTCACATCTCTTCTAACATGCACCCTATTCCACTAGGCACCCTATTTCTTTCCACAATAAAACTCAAAAGAGTTGCCTATACTCAATGCCCACAAATCTTCAAATTCCATTCTCTCTAGCCACTTCATTTGGGTTTTTGTGCCTGTCACTGCACAGAAACTGCCCTTGTCTAGGCCAGCAGTGACATCTGTATTTTCCAATGCAGTGTTCATATCCATTCCCTTGAACCAGAGACGGGAATATCCCACTGCCTTTTGATGTCCACTTTGACAACTAACAGGAAACTTAACTTTAACATATCTAAAAGTTTTCCCTAAAACATCTTCCTACTCCATTCTTTTCCATTTTAGTAAATAACATCAGATTTCATCATCCATCTGCTCTCACCAAAAAAAAAAAAAAAAAACAGGAGTCATCCTTTCTTCATCTCTTCTGGCCACATTTAACCACCTAACAATGCTTTATTTTCAAAACCTATTCTAAATCCACCTATATTTCTCCATCTTCCCTTCTGCCATTCTAGTCCAAGATACCTTTGTCTCTCACTTGAATTACCATAGTAGCCCTGCCATTGCCACCTTATAACCCATTATCATGCAGTAGAGTGACCATAAATGTTTCTTTTCAGATCAAATCATTCTCATGTTTGAAACCCTCTAAAGCTTCCCATTTCACTTAAAATAAAAGCCAAACCACTCAGGTGGCCCACAAGGTCCTATATAATCTAGCCCTGTCTCCCCCTCTGACCTCTAATCATAATGGGCTTCCATCTGCTCATTAAGCCACAGCCATATTGACTTTCCTTCTGTTCTGCAAACACAGATAAGCATGTTATGCTTCAGGACTCTGTCATGTCCTCTGCTCCAAATCTCTTCCTACAGATGTTCACATGGCTGGCCTTTTCTTATCATATGGTAATCTTGGCTGAAGCCAGTGGAACTGCCCTTCTCAAACATGCTTGCCTCAGTTCCAGCATGGCAGGTCCCTCCCCCAGAAGACCAGCATAAACCGCTGCCCACACCATGTTTCCTGACCAGAGAGTTTTGCAGGGCTCAGTTCCAGTGGAGGTCAGATGCGCAGTCCAGAGCACACCTAGCTAAAACTCACCACATTCAGGCCACGGACCAGGCCAGATAGCCTCTGCCAACCACTTTCTCCAGTGCTGTCCCCATCCTCCCTGTCACATTAGCCTATCCTCTTTGTGTTATTTATCACTATTTGAAAGTATCTTGTTTATTTCTTTGTGTGCTTTTTATTTTCTGCTCATTCTCTAGAACGTAGGTACCGCAAGAGGTTTACAAGTTGTCTTATTTATTGCTGTGTCTCTAGTACCTATAATTTGGCATACCACATCCTAGACACTCAATATTTGAATGAATGATGTTGTTGAAGGAATGAATCACTAAATGTGAAATAAACAAAAAAACGCTAAATCATTAACTTTTAAAAATTATTCTAGACTTTCAGATAGAGATTTTAGAGCCAAGGAAGACTCCAGACCTCCCTCCTCCAGTACCAAATGAAATAAACAAAAGAAAAAAAAAATTAGAAAACCAGCAAAAACTTCACCAGCAGCACCTGAAGGACATAAAATTGGAAAATAGAGGCCAAAAATAAAGACAGAAGATTCTGGCAAGGCAAACTACTGACTGGCTTCTGACTTTCAGAAGCAATAAAACGAGTCAAAATCCTGAAAATACTCATTAATGCCCCTCCCACTGTTAATACAAAATGTGAATACAAAAAGAGGAAATACCTGTGTCTTCCTTTCTGCTGATTGGGCTTTAGGTGGGTAGAGAGGAGCAGCTAGGAGAATAGATAAGTAAACCTGGACACTGATCAACAGGGGCTTACTTTGCTCTGAGGAAAGAAGTTCTGAGTAGGGCTGCCATTGGCTCATGGGGTGCCTTTGCATGGATTAGAGAAAGGTATATCAGACTCTAGGTATATGCAAACCCACATAGGGTACTGGTTAGCTGAGTGCAGTGGAGCATGGGACACATCTCAGCCCACATTTATCTTTTGGCCAGGAGCCCTTGTGTAGGGAACAACCTTTACAATCTTATGTGGCAGTCCTAGTTCCAGGACACTCCATACTGAATTAAGAGAATGATCCCAATCAAGAGAATATCTCCCTAGGGTAATAAGATATATCTCCTCTAGATTTCTAACCAGTCTCAGGGAACAACAACAAAATGGCAGTGATCACATCCTCCAATGGAGGCTTCACACAGCTCCAAATGATGTCTCTTCCCCCAGACCCCTCTCACCTAATTTTTAGGCTATAGAAAATGGATAGTAAAACACCCTGGCCCTGAAACCATATTTCAGAGGGACAGACCAATGGACTCCAAGAAGAATGTCAAGAGAAAACATCTACAGTATGTCAAAGAAAACAAATTCTGAGCAGAGTTACTCAGGTTGCACTGAGCCATATGAAAAGAAGCATCATGGTAACTGCAATCATACGATGGTCAAAAAAGAAGGAAGAGATGGAGGGAGGGAAATATATGTAGAAGCACTGTGTAAATCTCATGTTCTTTCTTTAAAATCTTGTATTTGCTATATCCCTTTACCAAGTCTTTAAATTTCTTTTGACCCATACTTCGTACTCAGTTTTAGCAAAAGAAATACTGTACCTAGCCTTCAATTTGCAAGTCCTCCTAATGAGACAAAAGAAACCTGTGTGGAAAAGGGAAGCTGGTGCTGTAGATGCAGAAAGGAGATGGAATTCTGAACAGTAAATCCATTAAAAATAAAGTTGACAGCTGAAAATATTTATAATAATAATGTCCTATCTTTGTGTTTAAAATGTAAAGCATCATAAAACATCACAGTGTAAAAATAATGTAATAAGCAAATATCATGAAAAGTGGGAAGTAAATGTGAGAGCAAGTATAATGCTAATTTTCTCATCATTTACTCCCCTTCTTGGCAAGGACTAAATCAACACTGAATACAGTGGAAGTATACGTTATTAAAAAACATAAAAATTCCAATCTCTTAGTCCTCATGATATATTTTCATTAGCTTAAAGGGGTTTTATAGGAAATAATCTTTCACATAGTGAAAAAAATCTGAACAATAGTGATAATTTCAACTAATTGCAGTTTTCTTTATTCTATTAAAAGAAACACAAATTTAATACTACTTATCAAAAGTAACATGTATAGAGGGGCGCCTGGGTGGCTCAGTTGGTTAAGTGGCTGCCTTCGGCTCAGGTCATGATCCCAGGGTCCTGGGATCGAGCCCTACATCGGGCTCCCTGCTCAGCGGGAAGCCTGCTCCTCCCTCTCCCTCTGCCTGCCTCTCTGCCTACTTGTGCTCTCTATCTCTCTGTCAAATAAACAAATAAAAAAATCTTAAAAAAAAAAAGTAACATGTATAATATTATCCCACTGTTCTAAAATAAATTCTTTTTTTCTGCATATATGCATAGAGAGCTGACTGAGAGTACCTAAAATTCATAATGGTTAATTCTGGGTGGTGGGGTTCTAGGTAATATATTGGTTTTGATTTACAATTTGAGTTCATTTAGAAGTTGTCTTAGAGTCTGAAAAACTTTGGGATGCCTTGTTGCATTCGTCCAGATCTCACTTGAGTTTTGTTTTGTTTTTTAATCTCTCTGAGATGAACAATTCAGACTATTGTTTTATTCCTAGTAAGATGCAAAGCTGAGCAATACCCAAACAGACTCACTGTCCCTCCCTGCCCTCCGATGAAGGTGGGATCTTCAGTTGACCAAACAGCTCCAGGCTCTGAACCAAAGTTGCTCTCTCAGTGTTGAAGGGCCAGATGGCAAATGGGGGGTAGGGGGGTGCTTGCACTTTGCAACAAGCTCCTATAACATCTGGCAGACTGTCATTCCAAATGAGGGACGTGCTGACCTCTTTTAAAAACTTCTCTTAGGGCAGGGCACCTGGGTGGCTCAGTTGGTTAAGCGACTGCCTTCGGCTCAGGTCATGATCCTCGAGTCCCGGGATCAAGTCCCGCATCAGGCTCCCTGCCCGGCAGGGAGTCTGCTTTGCCCTCTGACCCTCCTCCCTCTCATGCTCTCTGTCTCTCATTCTCTCTCTCTCAAATAAATAAATAAAATCTTTAAAAAAAAAAAAAAAAACCACTTCTCTTAGGGCAGAAATTGTCAGCCTAGGGGAACATTCCATCATAACTCTCATTTCATTTGAGACACTGAGTGTTTTTTAAATTATAATAAAAATTTACAAAGCAAGCAAAAAACCTGTTTGGACAAAGAGGGATATATGTCAGGAAATTTGCAAACAGTTTATAGTCTCTCCCCTGTTACATATCTTTAATCTATTTTCTAGGAAGGAACACATGGGTTTTTATAGTATTTTGCTTAAGAGCATTACAAAAATTATGCTCTGTAAGTCCAATTTGTTTTCCATGATGAGGAAAAACAGCACATGGCCATTTCATAGACACTGAGACCTACACAGTACTTTGTCAAAGGTCTCCCACAACAGGATTATTAGTTGTTTGTTTTTTTAAATGCAGTTTATATTGCAGAAACAAAGATAATTGAGTTTTTGAGAGTTCCAAGTTTGGCATTACAAGTTAATGGTTTATTATAAAAGTAAAACCACTATTACAACCTCAAGTGAAAATTATTTAAGCCAAGTGAAAATTATTTCTTGGGCACCTGGGTGGCTCAGTTGGTTAAGCGACTGCCTTCGGCTCAGGTCGTGATCCCAGAATCCTGGGATCGAGTCCTACATCGGGCTCTCAGCTCAGTGGGGAACCTGCTTCTCCCTCTGACCCTCTCCCCTCTCATGCTTTCTCACTCTCTCATTCTCTCTCTGTCTCTCAAATAAATAAATAAAATCTTTTTTTAAAAAAAGGAAAATTATTTCTTGATCTTATTATGTGACTAGCATTGGGTTCTTCCTAATGTGAACATCAAAATTCTCATTATCTCTGTCTCACTATCCAAGAAAGTTAGGAGACTACTGCAGTTGTTTAAAAATAAAACTTAAGAATTAGATCATATGGTTTTTCAATTTTGCTTTTTAGAATATGGCTGCATATCAGAATCAGAACATCAAATCCAACCACAATCAGCACTGAAAGTAAGTTCATTTTCATTTCGGTTTTTTTTTCTCCAAATACCTGTGTAAAGGCTGATCTCTTTCAGAATAAATACTTCCAAAATTCACGTGGATTTTCCACAAAAATCTTCATGAAAATACATTGGAGAATTAGCAAGAATGACTAAGAATGTGAGTCCTTTGACCCTCATGTGATCATTTCTGGTAATAGGCAACTTTGGGGGATATATATAAAAAGAAATAATAGCAATTTCAAAATGGTTCAATTTCATACCATGTTTAATTTTATTATAGGCCCTTCAGCATCAACTGGAATCATTTCAGGCTCTCCGAATACAGACTTTGCAGAATGTTAGCATGGTATGTTTCTTTTAATCTCTATATGGGAGATATCCAAACAAGATATCATCCCACATTTCTAAGCTAATGATCACTAGCCAACTGATTAGTTCATGTAGAATGTAATAAAATAAGAATATTCCAGGCTCAAAATTTGTTTGGGGGAAACTACATTCTATTATCGTTGAATTTGGATATGAGCCAAAAAGAAATAGTACTCACTGATTTTTTTTAAAATGTATGTTTAAAGTGCTACCTATATATAGTTTACAAATGGGAACTCTCATTATAAGTGAGAAGAAATCTAACTCAAATCCACCTAGGGAAAAAGTGTATCTTATTAGTAAGATACACTTTTAGTTTCAGGTAACTGAAAACCCTAGGGACAAACAAGTTCACCTGGCGATGGCTTAATCCATATGATCAGGACTTCAGTCATCAGGAACCCATCTCACTCCTTATTTTGGTTTTGCTTTCCACTATACTGGATTCTCAGACTCCATGTGGTAGCAAAAGGGCTGCTAGAAGCGCTAGGCTTTTATCCTTCCAGATTCCAGTCAGCGAAGAGACCATGCTCTTTTCTTCCTTAAGAGTTTCTACTGAAGTGCTTGGACTGATTCTGACTGCCTGAGATTGGTTCATATGCAATCCTTGAACAAATCACTGTTGAAAGGAAGGCAGTGTTCTGACTGGTTAGCTCTCAGTCACGTGCAGCTGGAAGTGGGATCACCAAAGGCACATGGACTTTATCCAGAACAAATAAGAGATAGTATTAACAGAAGGATAGGGTAGGGATATTGGTGGTACATAACACAACACATACTCACTAAAGCCCAATATAAACTTCATCCTAATATTCTTATACTAAAAGCAGGTGCAGGGAAGTGGCAAGAGAAGACAAACTCCTCCTGAGGGTAATCGAATAGATTCAGTTCTGATGACAGAGATCAAAATCTCTGCTTTATTCAACAATATAAAAATCAAACACCCAAAATTACTTGAATATAGTTCATAAAATTTTATTGCTTTACTAAAGTAAGTTTTCCTGATTTTACAATCATATAATAAAGACATAATTTTCTTTAAAAATTCCTTTAATGATAGAGATTATTATAAATTAAATACATGTATTTTATATTTTACATGATGGAAAAGAATTTTTATGTCCAGGAAATTTAAAGGTATCTTTGAATTATAGTATCTGTTATTCCTATACATTCATAAGTTTATAACTCTGAAATAAAATTCTAACATTATCAATTTATCTTTTAAAGGTACAGTCTGAAATCAGTGAAATCTTGAACAAAAGTATTATTGAAGTAGAAAACCCACAATATAGCTCAGAAAAAAATCTAGTATTTGGCACACGCATTGAAAAAGCTTTGGTATGTTATTCTGTACAAAACTATTTCTATATTTAGTGACTTCAAAAATGTTACCACAACCATTTTATCTTCACCTTTATATTCTTAACCTTCTTCATGGGTCAAATGGACTGTCAGAGGAATACCTAAAAGATTCCCAAGTACATTGAAATATAAGGCAGGTTTTTTTTAGCCTGTCTATCCACTTAGGAATTTTTCTACTTTTAGGATTGACCAAGACCTGAGGTGAATTCTCTAGAAACAGGCTGGAACCAGAGTCACTCTGTCTACACTGATTAGAGCTCGCATTTCTAGAATAGTCACAGCCCTAGAATCATCTGAAACAGGAATGCAAGCTAAGGTTGACAAACAGCCCGGAAGTGGAAATATTCATTTCCCTTAAAATTCCTATTGCATTTGACCTATTGCTTCTATCTTCCCCATCTATCTACAATGGTCTCCTAAGGGATTCTAAATTTCTATTTCTGATATTGAGAAGGGTTGACCCATGTACATCACCCTCTGAGGAAATAAGTATAATTTCTAAGCAAATTGTGAAGACCAGAGTTACAGATCTCAAAATAACTGTTGTTAGATTTTTCTGGAGAAAATGAGTCATATTCATTAGGCCTCTTTGCCTGTAGAAATGGATAAAATGTTCATCTGGGTTGTAAAAATAAATCCTCCACAAAATATTTTCTTGATTTGCTTGTCATGTGGCAAATGATATAGTACATTTATAGTGTGCTTTTTATTGTCACTAGCCTATAGAGAATCAAAAAGAAATCCTTTCTATGGAGAAAATTCATCATTTTGAGGAGTCCAACACTATTCATTCAACAGAAGAAAAATTCAGCAGTGATATTGTTAACAGTCTCTGTCAAGGTATAGATACTCCATCCCAGATACATTTCAAGGACCTATTAACTCAGAGAACTTCAACAGATAATTCAGCTTCAAACATAATTATGAACCCTTCAGAAAATTCTGACATGGTGAAGAATTATAATAACCTTTATAGTTTTCTACCTCATGCACCTCAAAATATGATGCCTCAAGCTGATACAGTAATTCTGGATAAATCCAAAATTACCGAGCCTTTCCTCAAGCATGGATTCTGTGAAAATTTAGACGATATCTGTCGTTCTATCAAACAAATGAAGGAAGAACTACAAAAGTCACATGATAGAGAACTGGCACTTACAAATGAACTTCAAACTTTAAAAACTGACACAAATGTTCCAAGAAATGGTAAATATGACCTGTCCCCCAGTCACAAGGAAAAAATTGACTTTATTAAGGAAGAAAATATAGAAAGTAACTTAAATGAAGATATAAAATCAAAGAGAATTGCAGAATTAGAAGCATTAGTAAACAAATTACTACCATTCAGGGAAACAGTGTCAAAATTCCATGTGAATTTTTGCAGGAAATGTAAAAGGTTATCCAAGAGTGAAATGCACAGGGGAAGGAGAAATGAGAAAAACAGTAAGGAAATTCCTATCACTGGCAAGAATATTGCAGATTTAAAATTCCATTCCAGAGTTCCAAGACCTACACTGTCATTCTTTGACCCAACAAAATATGAAATGAAAGGCAAAGAAACACAACCACTAATATCAAAACAAGGACCAATAATGTTTGAAAATGAGAAAACATCCAAAGTCAATTCTGTTACTGAGCACTGTGTTGCAAAAATTCAGTACTTACAGAATTACCTAAAAGAATCTACGCAGATACAGAAAAGAGTAACAGAGCTGGAGAATAAAAATCTAACCCTTAAGACCAAAATAAAACCTCTTGTGCTTACTACACAGTCTCTGATACAGAAAATTGAAACATATGAAAAGCAACTTAAGAATTTGGTTGAAGAAAAGAATGCTATTCAGTCCAAGTTAATTAAAACAGAAGAAGATGGTAAAGAATGTCTTAAAGAATTGAAAAAAATAATTAGTAAATATAATGTTCTTGTAGGACAAAATAAAACCCTAGAGGAAAAAAATAGTCAACTTTCTTTGGAGAAGCAACAAATGATAGAAACATTAGATCAACTAAAAAGTAAGGAACACAAAACTCAAAATGATATGGCCATAGTCAATAATGAAAATAATCGAATGAGTATAGAAATGGAATCAATGAAAACAAATATTCTATTGATACGAGATGAAAAGGAAATGCTAGAGAAAAAAACATACCAGCTTCTAAAGGAAAGAAGCTCAGTTGAAAATGAACTGAAGGAAAACCAACTAGAGATAATGCAGCTAAAAGAGAAAGAAAGGTTGGCAAAAACTGAACAAGAGACACTTCTTCAAATAATAGAAACAGTTAAAAGTGAAAAACTTAATCTTGAAACAACATTACAAGAATCCATTGCTGCTAGACAAATGATGGAAAGAGAAATTGAGAATATTCAAACATACCAATCCACTGCAGAGGAGAATTTTCTGAAAGAAATAAAAAATGCAAAATCAGAAGCAAGTATTTATAAGAATAGTTTGTCAGAAATGGGCACTGAATGTGAAATGTTATCAAAAATGGTAATGGAAATTAAAACAGATAATCAGATTCTAAAAGAAGAACTAAAAAAACATAGTAAAGAAAATATAAAATTTGAAAACAGCATCAGTAGACTTGCAGAAGATAAAATACTTTTAGAAAACTATGTAAGAAGTATAGAAAATGAAAGGGATACCTTAGAATTTGAGATGCGGAATCTTCAAAGAGATTATTTAAATCTAAGTGAAAAAGTCTGCAGTCCACAGAGTGACCTATCAAAAAAGGGTTATATTTCAAGAAGAGAGAAATTCCATTTTGACAACTGTGATACTTATGAAGACACCTCTGGTCCTAGGAGTAGGCCTTTGGCTCCTGATTTGAAAGGTATGTAACATTGCAGTGGATTAGTAGAGATGTGTTTAAGATTTTTTTCACCTATTGGGCACTAGCCAGAGTACAGTAATAAGAAGGAAACTTTTAAGATGAATACAATTTATTCTTGTAAGATTTGTACCCAATTTATTATCTATTGGAATTATTTAGGACCTTTGCTCTTTTGGGGCGCCTGAGTGGCTCAGTTGGTTAAGTGTCTGTTTCTTGATCTCAGCTCAGGTCTTGATCTCAGGGTCATGAGTTCAAGCCCTACATTGGGCTCCACACTGGGCATGGAGCCTACTTTAAAAAAAAAAAGGAATTTTGCTCTTTTGATAAAACTCATGTTGTTATTTTATTTATATTACTTCTATACATTGTATATGCACACAGCAACTTTGGCAGGGAGCAGGGTTTTTGTTTCTGTTTTCTGAAGTATACTTGGCACTCCCACATTAAAAAATTCTTTTTTTTCCAGGAATTCCAAGTCAACTGTATCAATTGCTTCCATCCAAGATATGTAAATAAATTTCTAAAATCAATGTTTCAAAATCCTTTGTCCAGTACTTTTTTCTCCACAAATTATTTTTTTAATTAATAATTAGAGAAAGAGAGAGTGCTGGGGGGGGGGCGGTGCGAGGAGGGATAGAGGGAGAGAGAGAATCTCAAGCAGACTCCCCACCAAGAGCAGAGCCCAATGTGGGGCCTGATCTCAGGACCCTGAGATCATGACCTGAGCTGAAATCAAGAGTTGGATGCTTAACTGACTGAGCCACCCAGGTGCTCCCTCCACAAAATTATTTTAAATTCACTTTTACATAGGATTATAATTACCTTGTAATTAGAGTAATTTTTTAATTAGAAACTGCAATTAGGTATATATTTTTATATTGTCAAGAACTGTGAACAGCCTTGAGATTTCACTGAACTTGTAAGTTAATGTTGGTCTGACAGTTTCATGGATTCTAGTGGAAGACATGAGAGTCCTGGGTCAGGGATAAAGAACAGTTTGTTGCTCACAGCAATAGCAGTAGCCAGAACACCAGCACTTTTGCATTGATTCTCCAAGCCCCAATTCCTATATGCAGCATGAAAAGGGTCACACAGCATGTTGCATTACCGGAGAGAACTCTGAACTTAGGGAACCCAAATCTTTTATGAGTGCAGTAAGCATGCCTATGCCTCCCCTTTGCTCTTGATGGAAACATTACCCTTATTATATAGGACAATTACCATACTTGTCCTTGCTCCAGAGGAGACACTGTCTTTAGCTTCCAAGACTGATTGCTATACAAATAAAGTGGTTGAATTTTGTCAAATGCTTTTCCTGCATTTACCAAAGTGATCATGTGGGGTTTTTTTTCTCCCTTTAATCTGTAAATATGGTAATTACATTTATTAATTTTAAAACATTACACCAACCTTGCATTCCTGGGATAAACTTCACTAGGTTATATATTACCCTTTTAATACATACTCCTGGATTCAATTCAATAATATTTTGTTAAAGATTTCTCCTTCTATGTTCAGAAAAATATTAGTCTCTATGTTATTTTCTTTAATGTCTTTGCCTGGTTTTGGTATCAGGAAAATCTGGCTTTATAAAATGTGTTGGGAAAGTTTCCCTCCTCCTCCATTTTCTGGAAGTATTAGTGTAGGATTGGTTATTGATATTATTTATTCCTTAAGTACATAACAGAATTGACCAGAGAGCCTGGAGTTTTCTAAACAGGAAGGTTTTACATTGCAAAATCAATTTCATTCATGGATATAGAACTATTGAAATTTTCTATTTCTTCTTGAGTCAATTTTGACTATGTGTATGTTCTGAAGAATTTGTACATTTCATATATGTTCTCAGACACATTGGCATAAAGTTGGTCAAGACTATTATCTTTTTAATGTCCAGAGGACATATAGTAATGTCCCATTTTTAATTTCTGACATTGGTAATTTAGGGATACTCCTTTTTTCTTGAACAGTTTTTCTTGAGTTCAGTTGATTTTATTGCTTTTTTCAAAAATCAGTTTTTTATTAATACTTCCTCTATTAACTTTGCTATTTTTAATCCATTGATTTCTGTTCTCTCTGTTTATTTTGGTCTTAATTTGCTCTTTCCCTAGTTTCTTAAGGTGGAAGATCAGGTCATTGGTTTGGAAAATTTATTTTTCTCTATAATATACATTTAAAGCTACAACTTATCCTCCAACCACTGCATTCGCTGTATCATACAAACTTTAATATGTTTTCAATTTCATTCAGTTCACAATATTTTCTCTTTCCCCTATGACTTATTCTTTGACATAATGGAATATTTAGAAGTGAGTTGCTAAATTTCCAACTCTGGAGATTTTCAGGTATTTTCTGTTACTGATTTCTAATTTAATTCTATTGTGATCAAAGAACAGTACAATTGATCTTTTTACACTTACTGAACTTATTTTACTGCCCAGAATATGGTCTGTGTTGGTCGATGTTTCACACTAACTTGAAAAGAATGTATGTTCCGCTGTTGTTGGGTGGAGTGTTCTAAAAATGTCAACTAAGGAAAGGCTGTTGACAGTGCTGATAAAATCTATATCCTTACTGATCTTCTACTTGTTCCAACAATTACTATAGAAGAATAGAGAAATGGGTTTGTCCATTCTATCAGTTTTTGTTTCATATGTTTTAAAGTTCTTTTATGTGTACACTTTCATGTCCTGTTAGTGAATTAATCCCTTTATTATTACAAAATGAGCCCATTTATCCCTGGTGATTCTCCTTATTCTAATGTCTTTGATTGATACTAATATAGGCCCTCCAGTTGTCTTTAGACTTGTGTTTGCATAGTATTTTTGCTTCATTTTACTTTTATATTTATAATGGTGAGTCAGTAGTAGAAATTTTTCATAGTCAGATCATAAATATATACCATGAAAAATTGATGACAAAATCCTGAAAATCAAACATAATGAGGGTGGTTCCAGTCCAGTATGGTGATGTAGGAAGACCCTGAACTCACAGCCTTCATGGAACACACCAAATTAAACCTATTTATAGAACAGTTCCTCCTGGAGAAAAACTGAGGGTCAACTGAACAGCTTCTGCACAACAAAAGAGAACGGCACTAGGGAACAGCAAGAGAGACAGAGACCTGGTAACAAAGGGAAACCCCACCCCTGATGTTGTAAACTGCAGTGAAAGGGATGATGCTGAGGGGCCAAGAACTGATTCCTCTGTCCTTGGGCACAGGAAGAAAAAAACAAAACAAAACAAAACAAACAACAACAAAAAAAACCTGGCAGTGTAAAAGAGCAACTAGCATATAAAAGAGACAGTTCTAGAACTCTGCCAACCCATGGAGGAGCTGGGGGGAATGCTTTCCAAGTCATAGGACTGAAGAATGACAGGTTTACATTCCCTTTCCACCTTAAAAGCACAGATGAGAGCAGAGTCTGGTTGCCGTAACTGACTGGCCACCTCAGTAAGCTCTGGGACCACAAGCATACACCAGCCCCAGCTGTGCTGGGACACAGAAAAAAAGCTATGGCTTAAAAGGGAAAAAGAGGGGTGCCTGGGTGGCTCCGTCAGTTGAGCGGCTGGCTCTTGACTTCAGCTCAGGTCATGATCTCAGGGTCCTGGACTGGAGCCCCATGTGGAGTCTGTGCTCAGTGGGGAGTCTGCTTGAGATCCTCCCTCTCTCTCTCTCTCCCTGTGCCCTTCCCTCCCACACTCACACTTGCTCTCTGTCTCTGTCTAAAATAAATCTTTAAAATAAAAATAAAGTAAAAGGGCAAAGGAACTGCAGGAACACTCCCTGGATCAGAGGGACTGGCTCAACACCTCAGCAAACCCTGGAACTGCAAGCCCACACTAGCCCCAGTTGCACCTGGGCATGGGGGGAAAAGTTAAATTTAAGAAACAAAAACGCTTTTTTATATTTGTTTTTGCCTTTTATTTCTATTCTATTTCTTTTTCCCTTTTTTTTCTTTAAAAAGATAAAGTTTAAAATTGCATCTAGCATATAAAAGAGCCAGCACTAGAACTCCACCAGATGACTAGGGGAGCTGCTGGAACACTCTCTGGGTGGGAGGGTCTGGTGGATATAGTTTACGCTCCCCCTTGAAAGCATGGACCAGTGCATGGTCCAGGTACCCTAGCTGACCTGCCGCCTCAGTGAGCCCTAGACCCATAGCCCACATAAGCACCAGCCATCCCACCAAGGCAGCCAAAGGACAGTGCACACCAGGACACACCTGGTTAGCATTCACTACAGCTCCACCCTTCACACCAAGGTGACACAGGTGCAAAGCACCCTAGAACACAAGAGGCCCACACCACTTTGGCTTCAAACAGCTTATTAGGGCACCCAGGTGCAAAGCGCTCCAGAACCTTTCAGTTGATGTCTGCCTCAGACCCAGCTGTCTGACAGGGTGCCCCCTGCACAGAGGATCCTAGAAACCCCGGCCAGTGCTTGCATTGGTTTCAGCCACCCCACAGGGCACCCCCTATGCAAAGCACCCCAGAACACACCTGCCTGTACCAGACGCAGTTCCAGTTGCCTGGCTGGAGGACCCTCCACACTGAGAACATTGGTGCACCCTGGCTTGCACCCAGTTCAGCTTTAGCTGTCCTGCGAAGGCACCGCCTAAGCAGAGCATCCCAGGATCTCCTGGCCTGTACCCCATCTCAACTCTAGCTATCTCTTTACAGATAGTCCTGGAACAGCCATTTATATCTACTTCAGCTTCACTATCCTGCCAAGGTGTCCTCTGTATACAGAGACCCAACCACCGCCCCACCACCACCACCACCACATGCCTCCACTTCAGTTCAGCTGTGCTGCCAGGGCATCCTCTGTGCAGTGAGCTAAGGGACCTGCTGGCCTAACATAACCACCTAGGCTTCAGCTCCCCTCCAGCTTTGGGCACACCTTACTCAGAGCATCCCAGGGCACCCCAGCTTATACCCACATCAGCTTCAGCTGTCCTGTCAGGGTGCCATCAACACAAAGAATCTTGGGACACTTTGGGTTGTGTCTACTTCAGCTTCCGCTGCACTGCTGGACCTAAAGACACATACAAACTGAAAGTGAAGGGATGGAAAAACAGTTACCATGCAAATGGATGTTGGGGAGGGGGGGAGCCAGAGTAGCAATATTTATATCACACAGAACAGACTTTAAAACAAAGACTGTAACAAGAGACAAAGAAGGGTATTACATAATGATAAAGGGATCAAACCAACAAGAGGATATAACAATTGTAAATATCTACATATCCAACACAGGAACACTTAAAGCAAATATTAACAAAGAGAAAAATTGACAGTAATGCAATAACAGTAAGGGATTTTAACACCCCACTTACATCAGTGGATAGATCATCCAGACAGAAAATCCATAAGCAACTGTCTTGTAATGACACATTAGACCAAGTAGACACAACATACACAGAACATTCCACCCAAAAACAACAGAATACACAGTCTTTTCAAATGCACATGGAACATTCTCCAGAAGAGATCACATGTTAGGCTACCAAACAAGCCTCAATAAATTTAAGAAGATTAGATTCATACCATGCATCTTTTCTGACCACAAAGGTATGAAACTAGAACTAAATCACAAGAAAAAACACAAAGATGTGAAGGCTAAACAACATGATACTGAACAACCAGTAGGTCAATGAAGCAATCAAAGAATAAATAAAAAAGTACATGGAAACAAATGAAAATGAAAACACGATGGTTCAAAATCTTTGGGACCCAGCAAAATGAGTTCTAAGAATATATAGCAATACAGGCCTACCTCAAGAAACAAGAAAAAAAAAAAAAAAGAAAAGAAAAGGCTCAATCTAACCTTACACCTAAAGGAACTAGAAAAAGAGAAACAAAACCCAAGGTGAATAGAAGGAAGGAAATAATAAAGATCAGAGCAGAAATAAATGACAGACAAATACACACACACACATCAATGAAACCCAAGAGATGGTTCTTTGAAAAAATAATGAAAATTCATAAACTCTTAGCCAGACTCATCAAGGAAAAAAAGAGAAAGGACCCAAATAAATAAAATCAGAAACAAGACAGAAGTAATAACTGATATCACAGAAATACAAAGGATTATAAAAGAATGCCATGAAAAATTATATGTCAACAAATTGGACAACCTAGAAAATGGATAAATTCCTAGAAACACATAGTGTTCTAAAACTGAATCAGGAAGAAATAAATATCCAAACAGGCCAATTACTATTAACAAAAGTTAATCAGTAATCAACTACCAAAAAATAAAATCCAGGACCGGAATGATGCACAGGTAAATTCTACCAAACATTTAAAGAAGAGTTAAAACCTATTTCCTTCAAACTATGCCAAAAAATAGAGGAGGAAGGAAAGCTTCCAAATACATTCTATGAGGCCAACATTACCCTGATACCAAAAGCAGACAAAGACACCACAAAAAAGAAAACATGGCTACAAAGATCCTCAACAAAGGGGCACATGGTTGGCTCAGTCAGTTAAGCGTCTGCCTTCAGCCCAGGTCATGATCCTATGGTCCTGGGATTGAGTTCTGCATCGGGCTCCCTGCTCAGCAGGGAGTCTGCTTCTCCCTCTTCCTCTGCCCCTCCCCCACTCATGCTCACTCGCTCTGTCTCTCAAATAAATGAAATATTAAAAAAAATAATAATAAAATCACAAACCACATTCAACAATACATTAAAAGGATCATTCACCCAACCAAGTGGGATTCATTTTGAGGATGCAAGAATGGTTCAATATTCACAAATCAGTGTGATACACCACATCAACAAAACGAAGGATAAAAATCATATGATCATCTCAATAGATGCAGAAAAAAACATTTGATAAAATTCAATATCATTTCATGATAAAAAAAAAAAAACAACCTCTCAACAAACTGGGTTTAGAGGAAATATACCTAAACATAAAAAAGGCCATTTTTAAAAAAAATCCACAGCTAACATCTTACTCAATGGAGAAAAACTGAGAGCTTTTCTTCTAAGATCAAGAACAAGACAAGGATGTCCACTCTTGCCACTTTTACTCAACATAGTACTGGAAGTCCTAGCCACAGCAATCAGACAAGAAATAAGAAGCATCCATATTTGCAAAGAAGTTAAACCATCACTATTTACAGATGACGATACTATACATAGAACACCCCAAAGACTTCACAAAAAAAAAAAAAATGCTATAAGTAATAAAGGAACTCAGTAAATTTGCAGGATACAAAATTAATACCCAGAAATTGGCAGCATTTCTATACACTAATAATGAAGTAGCATAAAGAGAAATTAAGAAAATAATTCCATTCACAATTGCACCAAAAAGAATAAAATATCTAGGATATTATTTACCTAACAAAAGAGGTAAAAGACCTACACACTGAGAACTATAAAACATTGATGAAATAAATTGAAGATGACACAAACCAATGCTCTTGGGTTAAAAGAATTAATATTGTTAAAATGTCCATATTACCCAAAGCAACCTACAGATTGAATGCAATACCTATCAAAACACCAACACCGTTTTTCACAAAACTAGAACAAAAATTACTCAAATTTGCATGGAATCACAAAAGACCCTGAGTAGCCAAAGTAATTTTGAGAAAGAGCAGGGGGTAGGGAAAAATGGGTGAAGGAGTGGAAAATGGAGAATTCCAGTTATGGAATGAATAAGTTACAGGAATAAAAGGCACACCATAAGAAATATAGTCAATGATACTATAACAGCATTGTGTGGGTGACAGATGATAGCTACACCTGTGGTGAGCATAACATGTTTAAATTTGTCAAATCACTATGTTGTAAACCTGAAATTAATGTTCATTGTGTGTCAACTACATTCAAATAAAAATTATTTTTTAAAAAGTATTGATGCTTACAAATGTGAAAAACTATGGTCTCATATTTTCCTTTATTATAAAATTATATAAATGGCAAAAAAAGAGAATGAATTCAGGTATTGAAAAAAGGAGTAAAGGAAGGTGAGCATTGTATCAATTTAAATACAGAACTAAGATTAAAGAACTGTGAGACTTAACAGTTACAAAATAGAATATTTGTGTTGAAACCATTGCCAATATAAACAACTAAACTAAAAAACTACACCCTTTTACTTTTAACCTATCTATGTGTTTACATTTAAAGTGGGTTTATTTTAGAAAGCATGTAAATGGGTCTTTCTTTTTACCAAGTCTGGACAATCTATGCCCTTAAGTTGCAGTGTTTAGCTATTTACATTTAATGTAATTATCAATGTTTAATGTAATTGATTTCTATGTATTTGATTTCTATTTGTCCCATCTATTTTGTTCCTTTTATCTTTTCCTGCCTTCTTTTGGATTAATTAAGTATTTAGGATTACAGTTTCTCTCCAATTTGTCTTATCAGAAATCTCTGTTTACTTTTTAAAGGCTGCTCTAGAGTTATATATTTTTAGTTTACTACTGATTTTCTTCAAATGATATTATAGCAATTCATATACAATGGAAGACTTTTATAATAACATATCTTTTTTTCCCTCCTCCCATTCTTTGTGCTACTGTTATTTAGACTTTACTTTTATATATGTTATAAACCCAACAAATTTTTAATAGTTTTACTATAAATAATAAGTTACCTCTAACTTTTTTTTTTTTTAAGATTTTATTTATTTATTTGAGAGAGCGAGAATGAGAGAGAGTACATGAGAGGGGGGAGGGTCAGAGGGAGAAGCAGGCTCCCCGCCGAGCAGGGAGCCCGATGCGGGACTCGATCCCGGGACTCCAGGATCATGACCTGAGCCGAAGGCAGTTGTTTAACCAACTGAGCCACCCAGGCGCCCCAGTTACCTCTAACTTTTTAAAGAAATTAAACCAGGAGGGGAAAAGAAGTTTTTTCTATTTACCATTTCTAGCATCCTTTTTTTTTTTTTTTTCATTTTTAAAATTTTATTTATTTTTTTAAGTAGGCTCCACGCCCAACATGGGGCTTGAACTCACAACCCTGCGATCAGGAATCACATGCTCTACCAAGTGAGCCAGCCAGATGCCCCCCTAGCATCCTTTAAACCCACGTTTCCATCTGATCATTTTTATTCTACCTGAAAACTTTCCTTAACATTTCTTGTAATGCACGTCCCACCTCTTCTCTTTCTCAGTCTTTATTTCACCTTAATTTTTTGAAAAATGTTTCAGTGAAAATAGAATTCTGAATTGAGTTTCCTTGAACTCTTTGAAGATGTCATTCTTTTCCTGACTTGCATCATTTCTGATAAGAATTATCATAGTCTTTTTTTCTCTGGCAGATGTTAAGATTTTTCTCTTTATCACTGCTTTCCTATAATTTTATTATGATGTGTCTTGGTGTGCATTTTCTTTATGCTTATCCTGCTTATTATTCCTTGGGCGTCTTAGATTGGGGTTTTTAACTTTTTTCATATTTGGAAAATTTCAGCCACTATTTCTTCAAATCTTTTTCTCTCTGCTACTTTCTAAGACTTGGTAACACATATGATACTTGATACTGTTCTAGAGCTCACTGACATTCCTTTCATTTTTTTTGTCTTTTTTCTCTGTGTGTTTCATTTTGGATATTTTCTTTTTTTAAAGATTTTATTTATTTATTTCACAGAGAGAGAGAGCGAGCGAGAGCAGGAACACAAGCAGGGGGAGTGGGAGAGGGAGAAGCAGGCTTCACACAGAGCAGGGAACCCGACGCGGGGCTCGATCCCAGGACCCTGGGATCATGACCCGAGCCGAAGGCAGATGCCTAATGACAGAGCCATCCAGGCGCCCCGGATATTTTCTATTTTTATATCGTCAAGTTCACTAGTTTTGTTTTTTTTTTTCTTTTGCAATGTCTAATTTGCTAGTATTCCCATTTACTGAAAATTTTCATTTCAGATATTTTTTCATCTCTAGATTTTCCACTTGGTCTTGTTTATGCCTTCAATTTCTCTCCTCATTGCACTCATATTTTCCTTTAAATACATTAACATAGTTATACTAGCTATTCTAATGTCCTTGCTGCTAACTCCATCTCTGCTACTTGTGGGCTTGTTTCTAATGCCTGATTTTTTCTGGTTATGGGTCACGTTTTCCTGCTTCTTGGTATGTCTAGTAGCTTTTTATTGGAACGCAAACACTGTAAATTTCATATTGTTAATTGTCTAGATTTTTGTTTTGTTTTCCTCTACAGAAAATGGGGTAGTTCTGTTGAGATTAGTTACTTCTGTTTCAATATGATCCTTTTGAGGCTTGTTTTAAAATTTTTGTTAGGGTGGGTGTAGCGCAACGTCTAGTGTAGTCTAGATCCTCTGGGATCTCCACTGAATGCCCTAAGAGACTGACAAAGACCCTCCATGGGCTGGTGGGAACTTCCCATCCTCAAATGATTCCCGGCCCTATGTAAGCTGTGGGAACCAGTTAACTGACAGGTCCCCAGTTGTCCTTTGCCTTCCTTCATGGAATTTAACCCTATGGGTGCCTTAGCAGTCAGCAGAATTAAGGGGACTCCAGTGCACAAGTCTGAACTCTTTTCCTATGTAGCCCTTTCCTCTCTAGAACTCTACCCCACAAATTCCAGACACTTTAGACTCTCTGAGTTCCAATTTCTGTCTCATATGAGCAAGGCTACCATACTTGGAGATTCCCCTCTATCCTCTATAGTCCAGAAAGTGCCTCCAAATAAAAAGGAATTGCAGGACTCACCTCAGTTGTTTCCTCTTTCTCATTGATGACAGTCCTGCACTGTGTCCAATGTCTAAGAAGAGGGGTTGTGTATGTCTTGTACAGTTTTCAATTGTTTAAGGAAGGAGAATAAGTCCAGCCCCTCTTACTCTATCTCGGCCAGAAGCCAATTTGGGACAGTCAAGTTTGGGAAATTTAGAAAGTCCTCTGAATGGACAGAACATAGCAGCAATCTCTCTAGGTAGCTGGTAACTGTAGGAATGTTTTCTCACTGAATCTCCCCCATCTCTAGAAAAGCTGCCTGTGACTAGGGTATGTGTGTACAGTACTATTGACTAGCCATTCCTCACTTTAAGGTGTATAAGTAGAGAGCCACACGTTAGGCTATGGAGCCCTCCAAAAATAAAAAATAAAAAAAAGTAACCAGGGTAAGTATTATTATGAGAATAATGCCAGAATAAGAACCTTACTCTTGGAGCCCTAAAAAATATCTGGGGGTAAAATTCTGGGCTACCCAAACTGGGAAAGTACTGAGAATAGGAAGGAGGTAGGAGAAAAAAGAAATAGACTGAAAAAGTCTTTCCTCAACACACTTTAAATGTTTCTAGCTCTATTCTTACTTTTTATTTATTTTTTATTATTTATTTTTGGTCTATTGTATTTTTTTTTTGAAACTTCTTTCATTTCTCTGGGCTCATTATTTTAGTATTATATTTTTAGTGTCAGAGAAAGAAAGCCAGCAAATAAATGTGTTCTACCTGCCAGTTTTAAGTGGAATCCCCTAATATATTAGTGTTGTAATTATGTTATAAACAGCCTCATAGTATATTTTTGGTTGGGACAAATATCCTCTTCAAAATAAAATTTAGAAGTAGCTAGTCAAGTTTTATTATTTTTAATTCTGTAGAGATTTTAATTGAATTGCATTAAATCTATTGATGTAGTAAAGAGAAATAGCATATTTACAATATTGAGTCTCCCTAGAACATGGCGTATTGTTCAGCCATTCTTTAAATTTTCATTTTAACCCTAAGTTTCCTTAGCTTTTTTCTATTGTACATAGAATAGTTTCACACTTCCTGACATATTTTTTAAAAACTATCTTTTTTTGCAGAAAACTATATATACATCCTGTTAATTGGACTATTTTATTATTTCTAATATTGTTCAATAGTTTCCTTTTACATTGTAGGTAGGTAACTATATCACCTGCAAGGAACAATGTTGTATTTCTTTTTGTAACCTTTATTCCCCTCAGGGCTTTTTCTTATCTTACTGCATTAACTGTATTTTCTAAAGCACAGAGTTAGAGTTGTTGATGGCTCTAGCTTAATGTTTGTTATGATTCTGATATATCCTTTATAAAAATTAAGAAAGGTTCTTCCTAATCCTCATGTCCTAAGAGGTTTTAAGTGGAAAGGGTATTTAATTTTGTCAAATGGCTCTCCAGCATCTATTGGGGGGACGTGTATTTTTTCCATTTTAATATATTACTTAAGCTAATTATAATAGATCCACTAATGTCAAGCTATTGCAGTAGTCATAGAATAATCAATCTTATTTTATGATCGTTTAAAATGTGGATTTATTGGCTGATACTTGATTTTGAGGTTTTTTTAATGAGTTAGAAATATTATTTTCCTTTTTAGCTATCCTTGTCCAGTTATGCTAGCCTCATAAAATAAATGGAAACTCTTTTCATATTTTTCTATGACCAAGACAATTTAAATAACAAAAGGCTGGGGCACTTGGGTGGTGGCTCAGTCGGTTAAGTGTCCGACTCTTGATTTCAGCTCAGGTCATGATCTCAGGGTTGTGAGATGGAGCCCCGAGTGGGGCTCCATGCTCAGTGCAGTGTCTGCTTGAGATTCTCTCCCTCCCTCTCCCTTTGCCCTCCCCTCCCCCGTTGCCCTTCCCCTCCTCCTACTCACACACATGCTCTCTCTAAATAAATAAGTAAAATCTTAAAAAGAAAAGAAAGAGTAAAGAAAAGAGAAAAAGAAAATAATCAATAGATACATAAATAGTTTATGCCCCTTAAATCAAGTGTGTGTGCTCCTTTATTATCATTTCAAATATCTTAGTTTTTCTACAGGCTTCACTATTCCTGTTACTGGTTCCTGCATTTGCTTTTCTGTAAATGGACACTATGCATTTATGTAAACTCTAAATAAGTTCTGCCAACTGTCATACTGCTTCTTATGCCCCCCAGTAAGGCATCAGATGAGCATTCCCATCTATGAATATTATGTGAAGTGTGTGTTATTATTGGAGGCACATCAATAAAAATTAATTACAGCCAATGAAGGCGTAAGTGTAAATGAGCAATTATTTAAATTTTAATAAAATCTGAAAATATAAACCTCATCTCAAAAGAATGCATACATTTATAAGGCTTATTTAGTAACACTTATCAATATATATGACTTTCATTCAGTTATGTGCACCTGGTAAAATTATTCCTAAAGACAAACGTATTCCCTTTGGATCACATTATATCCTTGATAATATCTTTAAGATGTTCATTCTACACTGTCCTTTGCATAGGAAATAAAGATTTTAAATATTCTTTTAGAAAAAAGTAAATCATATGAGATATAAAAATATATATATTATATATTATATATATATTACTATATTTTACAATAGTAAAAATTCTGTGTACCATCTTTAATCCTTTTAAAATCCAGATACATCTGAATTGACATAGTATCCCCCCCTGGAAAAAAAAAAAAAAGCAAGTTGGAAAGAAGAGTACTGCAGTCTCTATACATTCTGATTTCCAGCTCTGAGAAGCCTAGAATGGCAAAGGGACAAGTACTAAGGAAGTCACCATGGATCAAAAATAACTTCCCCAATATATTACATTAATAGATATTATAAATTTCCCTTTTTAAATCCTACCACCACCACACCCAACTGAATAAGGACAGTTTGATAAAGACCTCGCTGTGAATTACAGTAATGTATTTAAATCATATCTTTCAAGAACAGATATGTTTTAAAGTGGTAGGACAAATGAAAAAGAGATAATCTGGGAACAAGAGAATAAGACCTAGAGGGGGATGTTCCAGGACAGGCAGCTTTGGACAGCTACAAATGTGCATAAGAGGACACCAAAGACAAATTCCATCCATCCTGTAACTTTGTATTTTTGTAAGATACTCAACTAAAAAGGCATTCCCCATTCTCCCTTCCTCCAACTCATCCTGAGGCTGCCATCGGCTAATATGAAGCTTTACACAGGCCATAAGTAGAAGGCATGAGACCACATAAATGGAGACATTTGCCTCACTCTGTAATGTGCATACATGAATCTATGCAATATGAGTGGATCCATATTTCTCTTTGAATATTAAGAATGCTTTAATGGGCTATGACACTTGGATAAGCTATCAATCCAATTTTCAAATACCTCTAAGAAGAAATACAAGGTAAGAACTTAATGTGCTGTTTCTACCCCTCTAGCCCCAGCCTTCACTCTGGCTCTCCGAGCTTGCAATTCTTCAACATTAGGAGTAAGCTTTCAAATGATAGACAACACTTCAGGATTTTATGACATGTCTAAATATTATTTTCTCCCCAGAACACAGATCTAAACAAAGATCAACAACCATATACTAAATTATTAACAAATACTATTTATTCATCAATAGTACTAAAACAAGGAAGAATATTAGATTTGCAGGCTTAAATATCTTTTAAATGTTTGAGATATGTTCCACATCTTATGTTTTATGCAAATAATTAGCACTCCATAATGAATTACTGGTAGTCACAACCTAGAAAGTTATTTGTCTTCCGAATGCTAATAGGACTGTACTGAAGCAGTCTTGTAGTTCTTCATATTTAGTGTCCTAAAATTGGAAAATAAATGCACATTTAATTTTTTAGGTGCAGGTAATATATCTGTACATTCTTGTAAAAAAGTTTTGCAATAAAAAAACTAATCATCAAAAACCAAATTCTTTCACCAGATTAAAAAGTGTCACTTAAAATATAATTTAAGAAGGAAAAATTGGTTCGAGGGGACCAATTTTAAATACCACCCAGAGGTTTATTAATTTTAAAATCAGGGTAAGGGGTGCTTGGGTGGCTCAGTCAGTTGAGCATCTGACTTAATTTTGGCTGGTCATATGATCTTGGGGTTGTGGGATGGAGCCCTGCATCAGTGCTCTATCCTTGGTGCAGTCTGCTTGGGATTCTCTCTCTCCCTCTGCCCTTGCCCCTATTTGCATGCTCTCTCTCTAAAATAAATAAGTAAATAAAAGCTTTAAATAAATAAATAAAAAAAATTGGGGTAAGAGAAGTTATAACTTGCTTTAGGATAGTATTTGTGATAATATAAAAAGTATCAATAAACTCAAAATTACTAAACAGAAGATAAACTTCTGATTATCCAAAAGAGCAATCAGTTATTCTTTTCTCTGCTACAAACATACATACCATAGAACTTTCTCAGGTCTGTTCTCTGGATAGAAAAGAACACTCAGAAAAGCTGAAACTAACCCCTCCCCCCCCCACCTCCCTAAAAATCCCATCTATTTGAGGGTGAGTGTGGTGAAGAAAATTCTAATTTTACTCTCTGTTCTATATTACATAGACAGAGTTGGGCAGAGTACTGATAGATAAGGAGCTTGCCAAAGGATGAAGATCAAAGGACATGAAAAGAAGACTCCATATATTCCCATTTCCACCAACTAGGCCCGTTAGAATATTATGCCTTTAGACAACAGTTAAATTACATAAATAATGATGAGCAGTCTTATTTTGGGGACAGGATAGTAAGATTGGTATTATAATCACTGTTCACAAGGGATACAAATGTACTGAGATGTTTTAATAAAAGAAAAGAATGTGAATTTGGTCTCCTTTACCTAATCTAGTGTATGATTACACTGAAGTTAGAAATACGTAAATTAGCTTAATTGGTATTAAAACTTTTTAAATGAATAGATAGAAATGTAATCAAATGAATTCTTCCACTTATTCATGATCTTGCACACACACAAAAAAGGAATGATGGATTATCCTTTTCTAATTTATATTCTGAACTCCTGAGAACTTCTTTTCAGTTTTGAGAGTACTCAAACCTCGGGCAAAATTGAACTTTTAAAATACTTTAGCAATATACTTTTCTTCAAAGTATTATAAACTGATGTTAATAGCTTTTTTAACTAACCAAAATATTTCCTAGAAGATTTCATGAAAGATTATTTAAAACTTAAGGAGAGAAGTCTTAAATGTCATCAGAATTCTTCATAATTACTGAGAGCCTGGAGCCCACATAAAGATAATAATTTAACAAAGATCAAAAACACCCTTTGAGAAACAAACAATGTTAATCTGTACTGCTAACTGAACTATAAATATCTAAACAGTCTCAAACAACTCATAAGATACTACAGATTTGCTTTAAAAATTATGAACAGAATAGTTTGTACAGACAAATTAAGCTTTTTCAGTTAGAAATTTTAGAACATGGGAAAGAACTTCTACAAGGAAGAGCTTCTGTATAAAAGGAGCTGAGATTTTCAAAGACACCCAGATTTGTCATTGTTTAAAGTATGTATAAATAGGAGATATTATTTTGAAGGGATCAAAAAGTCAAAAACAATTTTTCTTAGTTTACAGGCTAAGGTAATATATTACTACCTTTTGACATTCAAGGTCATTATACTTTCAATTGGTCTGCTCTTTGGTCCACTTGGTGGGTGGAAAATCTTAGCACCTTTGCTGGAAATCTGGTTTGCCAATTTAACCACATAAGGGTCAGCAGAATGTGAAGGGTAAGGGTCAAATGTTCCTGCCTTCATTCCACCAGCCTACAATAAAAACAAATAAAAGACAATTTAATGTAGTTTTGTAAAATGCTTTTAATAAAATTAGACTGTGAAGAAGTTCATACATATTTGTGTATTGTCTATAGAGTTGGTTTTACATTTAAAGAAAGTTGTCTATACAGACATACCTCAGAGATATTGTGGGTTCAGTTCAAGAAAATTGCAATAAAGTGAATATCACAAAAAAGCAAGTTAAATGATTTTTTTGGTTTCCCAGTACATATAAAAGTTATATTTACACTATGCTGTAGTCTATTAACTGTGTAATAGTATTGTGTCTAAGAAAACAATGTACATACCTTAATTTAAAAATGCTTTACTGCTAAAAAAAAAAATACTAAACATCATTTGAGCTTTCAGTGAATCATATTCTTTTTGCTGATGGGAAGTTCTTGCCTTGATGTTAATGGATGCTTACTGACCAGGTGGTGACTGCTGAAAGTTAGTGCGGCTGTGGCAATTTCTTTTTTTTTTTTAAGATTTTATTTATTTATTTGAGAGAGAGAGAATGAGAGACAGAGAGCATGAGAGGGAGGAAGGTCAGAGGGAGAAGCAGACTCCCTGCCGAGCAGGGAGCCCGATGCGGGACTCGATCCCGGGACTCCAGGATCATGACCTGAGCCGAAGGCAGTCGCCTAACCAACTGAGCCACCCAGGCGCCCTGTGGCAATTTCTTAAAATGAGACAATGAAGTTTGCCATATTGATTGACTCTTCCTCTCATGAATGATTTCCCTGTAGCATGCAATGCTGTTTGACAATGTTTTACCCACAGTAGAACTTCTTTCAAATTGGAGTTGATCCTCTCAAACTCTGCTGCTGCTTTATGAACTAAGTTTATGTAATATTCTAAATCCTTTATTGTCATTTCAACAATCTTCACAGCATCTTTATCAGGAGTAGATTCCATCTCAAGAAACTACTTTCTTTGCTCCGACATAAGAAGCAACTCCTCATCCATTAAACTTTTATCATGAGATTGTAGCAGTTCAGTCCCATCTTCAGGCTCCTAATTCCAGTTTTCTTGCTGTTTCCACCATATCTGCAGTTACTTCCTCTACTGAAGTGTGAACCCCTCAAAGTCATCCATGAGGGTTGGAATCAACTTCCAAACTGTTAATGCTGATATTCTGACCTCTTCCCATGAATCACAGATATTCTTAATAGCATCTAGAATAGTGAACCCTTTCCAGAAGGGTTTGAAGTGGCTTTGCCCAGATCCATCAGAGGAGTCACCATCTATGGCAGCTATAGCCTTATGATATGCATTTCTTAAATAATAAGACTTGAAAGTTGAAATTATTCCATGGTCCACGGGCTGCTGAACAGATGTGTTAACAGGCATGAAAACAACATTAATCTCATTTTACAGTGCCATCAGAGCTCTTGGGTGACCAGATACATTGTCAATAAACAGCAATATTTTGAAAGGAATCTTTTTTTTTTTTTCTGAGCAGTAGGTCTCAACAGTGGGTTTAAAATATTCAGCAAACCATGTCATAAACAGATGTGCTGTCATCCAAGCTTTGTTGTTCCCTTTATAGAACACAGACAGAGTAGATTTATCATAATTCTTAAGGGCCCTACAATTTTGGTTATGGTAAATGAGCACTGGCTTCAACTTAAAGTCACCAGCTGCATTAGCCCCTAACAAGAGAGCCAGCCTGTCCTTTGTAGCTTTGAAGCCAGGCAGTGATCCCGCCTCTCTAGCTATTAAAGTCCTAGATGGTATCTTCTTCCAATAAAGGGCTGTTTCATCTACATTAAAAATCTGTTGTTTAGTGTAGCCACCATTATGAATTCTCTTAGCTAAGTCTTCTTAGCTGTAACTTGCTGCAGCTTCTATATCAGCACTTGTTGCTTTACCTTACACCTTTATGTTATGGAGATGGCTTCCTTCCTTAAACCTCATGGACCAACTTCAGCTAGCTTCAAACTTTTCATCAGCTTCTTTACTTCTCTCAGCCTTCATAGAAGAGAGTTAGGGCCTTGCTTGGGCATAAGGAAATGTTGTGGCAGGCTTGATCTTCTAACCACTAAAACTCTCTTCATCAGCAAGAAGCCTATTTTGCTTTCTTATCATTTATGTGTTCACTGAAGTAGCACTTTTAATTTCCTTCAAGAACTTTTCCTTTGCATTCACAACTTGAGTAACTGTTTGGCACAAGATGCCTAGCTTTCAGCCTATCTCTGCTTTTGACATGCCTTCCTCGCTGAGCTTAATCATTTCTAGCATTTGATTTAAATTGAGACATGTGGGGCACCTGGGCGGCTCGGTCCATTAAGCTTCCGACTCTTGATTTTGGCTCAGGTCATGATCTCAGGGTCATGAGATCGAGCCCTGTAGGGCTCTACACTCAGCAGGGATTCTGCTTGAGATCCTCTCTCTCTCTCCCTCTCCCTCTGTCCCTCCTCTCCCCACCTCTGTCTCTTTCTCCCTCTCTAAAAAAAAAAAATAATAATAATAATAAAGTGACACATGCAACTCCTCCTTTCACATGAACACTTAGAGGCTATTGTAGGGTTATTAATTGGCCTAATCTCAATACTGCTGTTTCTCAGGAAAGAGGGAGGCCCAAGGGGGAATGGCCAGTACATGGAGCAGTCAGAACACACAACATTGATCAATTAAGTTTGCCATCTTACATGGGTGGTGTTCATGTCACCCCTCAAACAATTAAAATAGTAACAGCAAAGATCACACTGATCACAGATCACCATAACAAATATAGTAATAATAATAAAGAAGTTGAAATATTGCAAGAAGTATTAAAATGTGACACAGAAACACAAAGTGAGCAAATACTGTTGGAAAAATGGCGCCAATAGACTTGCTCAAAACAGGATTGCCACAAACCTTCAATTTGTAAAAAAAACACAGTATCTGTTAAGCACAATAAAGCAAAGCCCAATAAAACTAAGTACACCTGTACTGTTCAAATACCAGCAGTCTCCCTGCCGCCAATTTTACGAGGCAAGACACTGTAATTTCCAAAAGTTCTCTATTAAAATGCAAATGTTTATAAGAAAGTAATATTCCAAACTCTTGCCAAGTATTAATATTTTAGTAAGAGTTTACCAGATCAAGCTATCATCTAGTTAAGGGGTGAACCTATTACTGAGGGAATAAGACTTAGGTCAAATATATTTTGATACAGTCCTTAAAAGAATTGGGGCTCAAAACCAGAGGATGCTCAGAAAAGAGGCCAAAGGTAAGATCTGTCCAACTGGGAGGCTGACATAACAAGAGTTTATTAAATATCAGTCAATGATGAAAAAGATACTAAAAATTTTTTAAAATAAGGAATAGCACATAGAAACAGAAGGTGCGAAGAAAACGTGATCTACTTTATACTGTTCTTATAGTCTATTAAGAAAAGTCAAAGTTATTTTTTGACCTGTACACAAAACAAATAATTGCTTTGACTTTTTAAGCTGATTTGTCACAATTTTAATCTTTATATTATATATAGTTACCAAGAAAACTCTATAGAATCATAATAAGCCATTTAAGTAGGCATTCTTTATCTTACAGTATCTAAGCCAAATATAATGAAAATTAAAAGACATAATTGTAATATTTCAAGTTTTCCAGATTGAGGACACATAGATTCTTTTGAATCTATGCTAACATCTACTTATAACAAAATAAAACAAAGCATATAAAAAAAAATACAGACCAGTTACACTTAAAATTATTGATGCAAAAAATACTTAAAAAATTAACAAATAAGGTAAACTAGTACACTTAAAGATTAATACAACATGGCCAAGTGGGATTCATCCCAAGAAATCTATTATTATTATTCACCTTATAACAAGTCAAAAAGAGAAAAAAATATATAGTCTAAGTAGATTATACCAAAACATTCAATATAATTCTACATACATTTCTGATTTGTCCCTATTTTTGGCATCTATAAATATGAATAAATATTTACACTAGAGTAAATTCAAGTAATTCAGTAAATTTGAGATTAAGGCAAAAGATGGCCACTGTTGCTAACCTAAGCTACTGGACAAGAACATGACTTAAGAGCTATAAATACTGGAAAGGAGGGAGCAAAATTATTTGCAGAGAATGTAATCATATATTTGAAAATCTAAAGAGAATCAAGATAATACCCATTAGAACATAAGAAAACTTAATGAAATGGCCAATTATCAAATGTTTTTATAAAGATAAATTATATAAGGGAATATATGATGGGAAAAAAACTGTTGACCAGAGCCTTAAAATAAATAGAAATAAAATACAAGATATATAAACCTGTGTGAAGTAAAATATAGAATCCTACAAGGTAACTAAAGGTTTTTATAAGTAGTTTATTTCTAGATCAGAAGATTCAAATCATAAATAGGCTAATATGTCCAAAAATCTGAAGATTTAACTTTTTAGCAAAATACCAAACATCTTTCTCCCCAGAGCTTTAGAAAATAACTTCAAAGTTCTACAGAATAAATATGGGCAATTAGCCAATGTAATTTTTTTAAAGAGTAACAAGAAATTAGACCATCCCAAATTAAAATGTAACAGTAATTAAAAGTAACTTGGTATAGGTAGAAATAAACATCAAATAAAATGGAAATTGAAGGGAAAAAATGGGAGTTTTGATTTGACAAGGGTGCAATTTCAAAGCAGTGGTATTAAAAATAATTCTATCAGTGATATTTGGAACAACTGGCTTTTTAAAAAACCAATTTTCTTGAAGTCTAATTCACATACAATAAACTGCACCCACTTAAAGTTTACAATTCTATGACTTTTGAGAGCTGTATATGCCCTTGAAACCATGACTGCAATCAAGATATAGAGCACATCTTCCCTCAAAGTTTCATCCTACCTTAAAAACTGGATTTTGAGGGGCGCCTGGGTGGCTCAGTCAGTTAAGTGTCTGCCTTCAGCTCAGGTCGTGATCCCAAGGTCCTGGGATCAAGCTGAGCTCATCCCTGTCCCTCTGCCCCTCCCTCAGCTTGTGCACATGCGCTTGAGCACACTCTCTCTCTCTCTCTCTCCTCTCTCTCAAATAAATAAATAAAATCTCTGAGAGAAAAAAACCTGGATTTTGAGAAAGATAAAACCTGAATCCTTACCTTGCTCATGTCAAAATACATTTCAAATGAAGATTTAAATGCAAAAGGGTAAGACTAATAGAAGAAATCAAGAATGTATATTTTTATAATATTGGTGGTAAGGAAAGTCATTCTGAGAATGACATAAAACTCAGCATAAAGAATTGATAAATTTGACTACAAATTTATTAAATTTCTGAATAGCACAAAATACCATAACTGAAGTCAAAGATTCAACAGACTAAAAAAATTATTTTCAACACAAATGACAAAAGAGTATCATTAATATATTAGAAGATCTTACAAATCAATATGAAAAAGACAAATATCCTAATAGAAAATCTGCAGGGAAAATGAATAGGCAATGCACAAAAGACTCAAAGTATAAACTAAGGTTTATAAACAGTAAGAAGCATTTTTATTTTTATTCACACTTGTAAATCTCAGCAGAGTAGGAGAGGGTTCATTTTAATCACATTTCAAAAACTAAAAGATGGTCTGGCTTTTCATGGTTCTGTGAATAACTATGCCTAAGATCTAGAGAGGCACTGAGAAAATCCATTGTAAACTCAAATACACTTAAAGTGATTAGTAATTATTTCATTTCAAGAGCTCCATTATTCCCTACACTAGCCAGGCTTTGTTGACTTTTCATAATTTTGTTAAAATAAATTTCACAATTCTTACTGTGAATAATAAACAGAGGTTTATTATTTACATGGCTAATAAAATGATGTGCCAGAAAAAAAACAATTCTTTATAATGTGTAATAATTTTTAATTCTAAAATTTTTAACTTACCTTTTTACCGGGAGAAGAGGGCTTAAAGGGGTGTGCAAGTAATTCTTTCTTCTCTGTTTTTTTAATTGGTGGTAAAGACTTCTCAAACAAATAAGGATTGATATCAAAATATTCCCTTGGGTAAAGGTTTGACTTGAAAGGTGTTCCTTTAACTAAACGATGGTGTTCTTCATTCTCTTTCTGTAAATCAGAGTTCGAAATTACATAACATAAATTATTCAAATTAGAAGTAACAGTTAAATTTTCTTTTATATTTTAACAGAAGCATGTAGGATTTTTAAAATATATACCGCTAGGTTCACTTCTCTAAAACATTCAGTTGTTATTTTGTTTCTATGACACAAAAGAGATCTCTTCCACACCACGGTGGTAAGGATAATCTAACCATTCCATTTATCCTTTGGGGCAGTGTGTCTCAAATTTTAGTTTTCATAGGAATCCCCTGATAATTTATTTAAAATACATATTACAAGCTCTTCTCTCAGAGATTTCTAATCCTCTTGGTTTGCTAGATGGCCCCCAAATCTGTAGTTTTATCAGTCACCCCAGGTGATGCTGATACAGGTTACCATAAAGCAATGCTTTAAAGATTACCTTTTGCTAGAGTATGGTCACCTTTTACTAGAATATTGTGTTTGTTTTGCCAAACCCTGCCCTAGAGTATTCAGTTGAGTATGAATTGGCGCATATATGTGAGGAAGCTACTCAAAGCCAAAAAAAGAACGGCCTAAAAAGACTAGAAGTAACAGTGTCTGGCTCTTACCACAGGGCTGGCAAGAGTTCTGATTCCATCAGCTATATTGGAAAACATGACTCCCAGGGCACTGGGTAGAGCACACAGAAAGGGGTGACCCCAGGAGCAGGGATAATTAGCCCTAGATTGAGCATTGCTCCTGCTTAACAAATCTTAAAAGTGAGACCTGAAAAAAAATCAAACTGTTTCCAAGTCATTTCACTGCATTCCACAACAAAGCACAAGAATTTTTATAATACAAAAAAACATACAGCACTCAATAAAGTAAAAGTCACAGTGCCTGACATCCAATCAAAAATCACTAATAATACAAAGTAGGAAAATATGACCTCTACCAAGAAGAAAAATCAGTAATTCAAAATCAACCAAGAACTAACATAGATGTCAGAATTAGCAGAGAATGAAATAGAAACAATAATTAAACTGTGTTTTATATGCTCATAAAGCTACATAGAGACATGTAAGATATTAATAAAAAAAAAAAAAAAAAAAAAAAAAACTCAAGTAGAACTCCTGGAGAGCAAAAGCACAATGTGTGAGATCAGAAATACAAAGGATGGCATTAATAGCATATTGGACCTTGCAGAAGAACAGATTAGTGACCTTAAGGACATAGAAAAAGAAACAATTCAAAATGAAATACAGAGAAGGAAAAAAGAGAAATAAAAAAAAAAGCAAACAGAGCACTGATAAACTGTGGGACAATTTCAAGAGATCTAATGCATATGTAATAGGAGTCCCTGAAGGAGAGGAGAAAGATAGAAGAACAGAAAAATTAACTGAAGAAATAATAGCTGAAAATATTCCAACTTTGATGAAAACTATAAACCCACAGATCCCAGAAGCTCAATAAACCCCAAGAACAAGAAGCAAGATGAAAACACCACCAAGGCACATCATAATCAAATGGCTCAAATGAGGAACATAGAAAATCTTAAAAGTAACTAGAAAAAAAAGGACAGTAAGTACATATAGAAGAACAAAAATCAGCATGACAGCAGATTTCTTGTAAGAAACAATCAAGCAAGAATGCAGTGGAGTAATCTCTTTAAAATTCTAAAAAAATATATAAAATTTCTGACTTATAAATAATAAGTTTTGAAAATAAGAACAGAACTTTACTATTAGGAGAGAAAAGTATTTCATGCACATAAAGTTTAGGATAAAAGACTAATTACTGGGGTGCCTGGAGGGCTCAGCTGGTGAGGTGTCTGCCTTCGGCTCAGGTCATGATCCCAGGGGCCTGTCAGGCTCCCTGCTCAGTGGGGAGTCTGCTTATCCCTCTCCCCAACCCCCTGCTCATGCTCTCTCTCTCTTTCTCTCCCAAATACATAAATAAAATCTTTTTTAAAAAAAAGACTAATTACTGAGTCATTGATAAAACTGTCTTGTGTGTGTTTATATATTATGTGTTATTACTACTATTCCTACAGATAAAAAGTGGCTTATACATAATTTTATGATAATCCATACATAGAAACAAAGATGCTTATTAAATGACCAATGTTTCTGCCCAATTTAATAGAAAACTTTTCCTGAGTTTGGACACACCCCTTTGCAAAAATGGCTACTATCCTTCTGTCTCGTGGCCCCACTGCTGCTTAAACTCACCATGGCAAAATTGTTGAAGACTGCAGGCCTAAAACTAATAAAATGCTTGTCATTTAAGTTCTATTGCTTAATGTCCAAACTTGACTTTTCATTAATGCCAGTTTCCTTTAAGTTATATTGAAATTGTTAAATTATGTTGATACTGCTCCAAAATTTATAAGGTTTCCTCTACTCATTCCCATGTAGGCTTTGTCTGTATAAGTGACTATGCTTCATTCAAAGTCAAATATTATATAAAATGAGTGTAGAGGCATATACCAGTACATTTAGCTTTTATATCTGTCATTTAATAGAGTACTTTCTCTCATCCTATCACTCCCTCTTTTCTGTAGGTATTCATCCATTCTGTACCTTCCACCTTCTCTTTTCTCCCTATCACTCCTGCATTCCATTTGTTGATCATAATGGCTTGATTAGGCCAAGGGTACTACCACTACTGTCCTAGCCACAGATACTAGGGTGTGGTGGGAATATAGCAAAGGCTTAGGACATGACTCTTCTACTCAAAACAGGACATAGCTGATCAGGCCAAGTTAACAGAAGCCTCACAGCTATTTGAGAGAGATATAAGGTACATGTGGTCAACGATAGCAGGAGATAAAAGCTTAGCCTGGGAAGAGCTGAGAAGATCTACAGCAAGATATGAAATCTAGTATCAAAAAGGTAAAATTATCACAATTCATAAACATCAGTCTACCATTGCCCTGTAATACAAATACTGATAAAATAAAACAATCCATAATCAGATCACAAACGAATTCTCTAGGTCAACTAAAAGAAAGATTGAAAAAAGTTAAAATAGATTATTTTACCTTATAATTTAGTTTGGGTGCATCGTAGAAATCAGCAGAGTGTGAAAACTGTTTACCTATGGTAATATTTGCATAGCTAAGGAAGGAAATTAAGTAATGGTGATTTTAGGATTCAGAAATTTTAAATTTTATTTTTTTAAGTTTAAAATAAGTGATATGAAAGTATGAAAAATATCTTACCCATATCCAGTTCCTTTCTTTCCTGGGTTTGTGTATAAATTCTTTCCAGGTGCCTCATATTTTTCTCTGGGTCTTGACTGTGCACTGAAGAATGGCACAGGACCACCTAATGTTCCATAGTAGCTTCCTAAACCACATCTTAAATACAGTTTTTAAAAAACAAGGCAAAATAATACAGTAAATTTTGTGTTATACATATTTGATCACAATTTATAAAAAATGACTGAAAAAGGAACAAAATACATGCAATGGAATTGACTTGCCTAACTTTAGTAAGAAAAAGCAACCAATTTTTTTAGTTCTTAATCTAATTTCCCCCATTTTCCAAAGTCACAAATTTTCAGATGAGATAATGTTTTTAATTTTTTATGCTTATTTTAAATGTACCACATAAACAAAATTTCATAATCTCTAGGCAGTGATAATAGTTTCCATTAATTCAGAAGATTGCAGTTTTACTAACCTCAAAAAAACCCCAGCACAATTAAGCACAAAATTGGCCTTCAACCAATCCTCATCCATCACAAATTCTACAGTCAACATTACAGTGTGCATTAACGTCATATCATAAAGCTCAGCTATATAATATAATGTAACAGACTATACGATTTTCTTTGTTTAGTGGTTTAAAGGTAAGAAAAAAAAATGAACCTTCACATTGACAACTGTCACAACTAAAATATTGTTAAACTCTATGCATGTATCTTCACAATGATTTTTAAATAACATGTCTTGATAAATTATCTTCTTTATCAAAAAAGGCTTCTCCTAATTTAATAATTTTTATGTATACTTTTTAAAAGTTTTTACAAAGCAGAAAAAAGAGTAAAGGGCACAGAATACCCAAGGCAGTTTTTTCAAGGTTTTCAAACAAATGTATTTGCATTATTTAATTAGCTTTTATTACATAAATAGAGAGCAATGATATAATCAAAAATTTAATGAGATGAGGATCTACTTAATCAAAACTACCTGTCAACTTATATCACCCAATATAACTGTCTCCACCTAAGAGAAGTTCATCCTAAAAATCATATTTTAAAAAATGAATCATACTTAAGTCCTCCAGAGAAAGACTCAATTTGGGCTAGAGGAGAGAAATGGGCAGATGTATTTATGACTTTTCCCCCATACACTTACGGCTTTTTATCTCCACTACTAGGGAGGAAGGCTTTGCCTAGATTTTTTTTTGCTTCTTCCATCATATGCCGTCTCCTCACTTGATTCAGATTTACATAGCCTTCACCTTCAAATATCCTTACAAAATGGGGATCAAAATAACCTGCCTGGAGATTTGACATTTCTTTGGATCCCCCAGGTAGCATCTGTTTATTTTTGCTTGCAGCCTCATTAAAGGGTCCTTTAAAAATAAATTAGGAATATCATAACTTTGAGCTAATAATTAAAGAACATGAAAAGTAACTGAGAAAAGTTTCAAACTGTGGGACTGGGGCCAGTGAGTTTTGAGCTCTAAAATGCTGTCTCAAAATGTTCACTGAAAGCTCTGTGTTGCAGATTATATTGACTATAAGATCTAAGAGGTTTCTACTGAATCATTTTAATAATTAGGTCCTGGTTATAGACTCTGTTTTTTAGAGTGGAAGAGACCACGAAAAGCATTTAATCCAATGCTTCCCCATCTATATACTAGAAAACACTGTGTGAGATTATCAGCAAGTACGTGTGTATGGGTGTGTGTGTTGAGGTTGAAGGGAAGGGTGTTCCATACACAAACTGAGGCAATTCCCCTCTTGGATATATACTCAACACACATGAGTGTCTATACTCACTAAAAGATGTGAACAAGAATTTTCACAGCAGTTTCATTCGTAATATTCAAAAACAAGTAACTACTCAAATCTCCATCAACAGTAGAACAGATAAATAAACGTGATATATTTATACAATGAAATACTAGTAGCTCAGTAATTTTTTTAGAAGGCTGTTTTTATAAGTATTTAGAGCTTCTTTTATAATTTAGATCTAGGAGAGCTCAATTTGGGAAGTCCTTCAGCAATGTGAAAATTTTTTTGAAGTGCAAACAATCCTTAAATCAACCAGTTAGTTAAATATGAATTTGTATCACTGATTTTTTTAACTTACATTTTTTAAAAGGTAATATATTCACATGGTTCCAAATTCAATAACATGTTTTTACAATAAATTTTCCTCCCACACTTGTACATCCAGTTCCTCTCCCACAGGAAATCATGATATTTTGTTTTCCAGAGAATGTTTAAACATGTCCCAATGAATATTTTCATATATATCCTTTTCCATCTTTGATGCTTAGCATAATATAAAATAAACGATTCTGCACCTTGATTTTTTTATTTAACAATATATCTTGGAGATGTTTCATGTCAGTGTATTCTTTTTGTAACAAAGGAGTCATTGAATAGCCAAAAATTTAACTGAGATATTTAAAATGTTTATTTACGTTAGCTCTTTATTATTTATGACTCTTCTAAAAATCCCTCAGCTATTCACTTAGCATTTCACTTTTCAGGAAAGTAATCATGGATGGCCTTTTGGGATGCAAATGTAAATGCTGCTTGCATAACAGAGTGTCCCATCTGAGAAACCATAAGCTAAAAACAAAATATTCTGAGAGAAAACTGCCATGCACCTTTGGAAAGAAGTAAAATTACCTATGACAGAGAATACACAAAGGAAGGGTATCCCAGTGAAAGGAGCTTCCAGCTCTTATAAAGTTAAGTTGTCTCTTAACTCTATCGAAATTTCATAAGTTTATTCAACTTTAAACTTAATGCTCTAAAATATAGAGCATTAAAATATACCACTTAACCTAAATATTAAATCCAAAATTTCATATAGAAAATATCCACTATTAAGCTGTAAAGAAAACCAGATATACTTACGATTAAATGATGACACATATTTATCACCAACAGTAACATATTCCATCTCACTGAACAGGCCAATCCTCTCCATATCAGTTTTCCCTCCTTCCATAGGCATGGTTGCTTCTTGTGGTGGTATTCTCTATATCGACAACTTCAAAGGTTCTTTATGGCTATTTCTTTTATAGCAAAATCCTACTTTACATTGAAAAATACAGGAAAAAAAAATTTTAGGAAAAAGGCAATTATTAATTTTCAGTCCAAATAATTTTCAGCCTGAGAATTAGCATTCACTATAAAACAATGGTCCCACACTATGTGGGGAAATAATCTACTTTGTGGGGCTGAAGGGGAATAACAGCATTCAAAATTATCACCATGAACCCTCCCCTGGATTCTCTGGGTGAAGTATCCACAAATTCCAAAGACATGTGTATGACAGCATCTGTCTCATTGCCATTCATCTGTTGTAAATGATAAAACTGTTACTGTATAGTATAAATACTGTGTAAACAGCACCTTTCTTTTGAGAAGTTCAAAGTAGATTTAAAAATCATAATTACATAAGGCGGGGGGCACTTTCAGTTTAGATCAAATGATTTAAACATACTGCTTTGTCTCTCGTGTTGGAAATTAACAGTTTTTCAGAATGCACAACACATATAGTTATTATGTGTTATCCTATGTTCTTGAGTTTTCTCAAGTTTAAATGAAAACAAGAAATGTGTCACTGGCAAAATCAGTTCACAAAGGGGATGGATGGGAAAGGACAATTGTCTAGGCAAGATAAAAATTAAGAACAACAAACGATAATGCACAAAGAATTAAGAGTACTTGTTAAAGGCTATGAATCTTCTTTTGAAATATCACATTAAACATTCAAGTATTTATTTAATTTTTTTTAATTAGACATGTTCTGGAAAGGAAGACCAAAGAGCTAAGGAATATTTGCCTCGACTTCATCATTATATATACATATATATATATTTAAATACATATATGAAATATATTTTTTTTAAATAGGCTCCACACCCAGCGTGGAGCCCCAAGGGGGTTGGGGGGGCCTTGAACGCACCACCCTGGGATCGAGACCTGAGCTGAGACCAAGAGTGGGTCACTTAACGGACTGAGCCACCCAGGCGCCCCAATAATATTTTTTAAGTACCAACTAGATCTAGGCACTGGGCATACATTGCTGAATAAAGCAAACACTGGCTTTTACTTCCCAATTTATAATCCAAGGTAAGAAACTTTTGCCTTGAATTTCAGTGACACTAAACACACTTGCCTCTTTGGAACTGTGGCTCCTCTGAGCATCAACACTACTAACGGGTAATATCAAAGACGCAAGTGAAGACTCCGTTAAAATAAAGCGTAAGAAGATACGCTTCCGAAAGAGCCAAGATGTCCATCGACAGATGAATGGATAAAGAAGAAGTGGTATATATATACAATGGAATATTATGCAGCCATCAAAAGGAATGAGATCTTGCCATTTGCAACGACGTGGATGGAACTGGAGGGTATTATGTTGAGTGAAATAAGTCAAAAAGAGAAAGACATGTATCATAGGATCTCACTGATATGAGGAATTCTTAATCGCAGGAATCAAACTGAGGGTTGTTGGAGTGGGGGGTGGTGGGGGAGGGATGGGGTGACTGGGTGATGGACACTGGGGAGGGTGTGTGCTCTGGTAAGCGCTGTGAATTGTGCAGGACTGTTGAATCTCAGATCTGTACCTCTGAAACAAATAATGCAATATATGTTAAGAAGGAAGAAGAAGAAGGTAGCAGGAGGGGAAGAATAAAGCAGGGGAAATCGGAGGGTAGACGAACCATGAGAGACGACAGACTCTGAAAAACAAACAGGGTTCTGGAGGGGAGGGGGGGAGGATGGATTAGCCTGGTGGTGGGTATTAAAGAGGGCACGTTCTGCATGGAGCACTGGGTGTTGTGCACAAACAATGAATCATGGAACACTTCATCTAAAACTAATGATGTAATGTATGGGGATTAACATAAGAATAAAAATTAAAAAAAAAAAAAAGAAGATACGCTTCCATTTCCCCCCATTCCACCTCTTCCTCTGATCAGGTCTGTTTTAAAAGCAAACGTCCGTCAGTTGGGATGTGCTACTTTCATTTGTGGGGTGGTTCAAAGCTCCATCCCACTGCCCGACCACAAGGGCTTCCTGTGCTGTTACAGGGGCTCAAACCCTTTAAATGGCTCACAAGGTCCGCTATCACCCACGTCTGTCACCATGGGAACCCCACGCCCTGGCCCCTGGGCTCCATTTGTCTTCTTTCAGTTCTCCGATGAGCCTCGCTCCCGCCCAGGACCACGGCACCCGCTGTTTCACTTCATGCAAGTACTTCACCGTGCTGACTCCTCTAGCTCCCCCAGTTAACACTGATGCTTCGGATCGTGTGGCTCATTGATCACTTCTTTAATTACCTCATACCTTGTACTACTTTTTCCAAGCCCTCGCCATGGCTTATCTAATGGGTTATCAGTTCACATACAGCGTGCGGGAATCCTTTAATTAACAGCTGTCTTCCCCACTCAACTGTTGGCTCCACCAAGGCAGGAACCGGGGTGAGTTTGACTCTACCCTACCACCGCGTTCCCAGGGCCTGCGCAGCGCCTGGCACACAACAAAGCGAGCCACAGAGGGGAGGGGGAAAGGAAAGAAGCTCCCGCCTTGAAATTGCCCACTATTTAACTCTTCTTGAGCAACATTTACAGAATCGTTCATTCATTCAACAACCACTTTGCAAACCCCCCCCCCCCCCGGGTGAAGCTCGCCGACAGAAGCTAGGCAAACACTGCAAAGGGCACGGCTCCTGGCCCCAGGGAGCTTCCAGTCTAAGCGGGCGAGCACGTAATTCAGTGCAGCACAAGTGAATTTGGAAAGGTCCCTCACGCTTAAAGCGCTGAAGGGAGGGGGCGCTGAAGGAGGGGAGGAAAACGTCTGGCTGAGGCGACAGGAAAAAGATTTCCCATTAAGGAAACAGGCGCGGAGCAGGCAGGGAGTAGGTAGGTATCTGAAGGCCAACACCCTGCGGCCCCGAGGACCAAGTCACCTGTCAGAAGGACACCCAGTCCGACAGCCGGGACCAGGTCGTCTGAGCTCGGGTCCGGGTTAACTCAGCGGCAGGGGCGACAGGTGCGGCGAGCCACCTCGCGCAAGCGCTTCCCGCGCGAGGCCTCGCTGCGAAGCGCCTCCGCACGCTCCACGCACTGCGGCGATCGACTGTGGCCGCAGGTGTTTATTGTGACGCGTTGCCTCGGGTACGGGGGAACTCGTTTCAAAGGACGCTACGGAAGGACATGTGGAGAGTTCGAAGCCGCATCGAGGAACATACGTAAAGACTTCAGAGTGCGGGTAGAATGCGAAGGACTCAACCAATAGAATTTACTGAGAAAAGACTTCTGCTACCCGCCCCATTATCCATCCGCGAGGAGCTGTGGAAAGACACGCCCCATGCCGTTGCTGCGGGGCATGTTGGGAGTTGTAGTCAGCCTTCCCAGGCTCCGCCCCTGGAAACTCCACTTCCGGGCCAGCGTGCTGAGCCCTTGCGCGGACGTCAGCGCCCCTGTCATAGCCACGTAGCAGACCTGGTGAGTACCTCCGCTGGCAGTCGACCCCTGCGTTTCCCCTCGGACTTTCGTAGCCGTCGTGGGTCCAAGCCCTTGAAAGGAGCTGGCATTACCGGGGCCCACAGTGGCAGCTGCGAACTCGTGGTTTGGGCCGCCTTTCTCTCGGTCTCTCCCTGGTAGAGCCGGAGGGAAACTGCCCCGCACAGCCTAGACTATCCCGGTTCAGCCGCGGTGGGACCTGCGCTCTCCGCGCCTCCTCCTTATGAATGCATTTTGTGAACGAGGGATTATTTGGCGTCTTTGAAGATTTGAAGTATTGGACCTGGGAAAGATATGAGTGACTTCCTTCGAATACTCTATTCCCTTAGCTCCGGTGATGTCGCACTCCCCCGGTTTCCCTCCTGATTGCTCAGCGAGGTCCTCCAAGCCCTATCCCAGATGTAGTGTTCTTCAAGGATGCTTTTCTTTACACCCTGTGCCTCCTCCCAAATTTGTATCTCCAGATTTGGCAATTGTATTCCGAGCTCTAGATCTATATCTACCTTCACTTGGATAATTGATCCGTATTTCAAACTCAGCAAGTTCAAAACTGACTCCTTATTTCCACCTCCCCTCATCCCACACCCGCTCTTCGTCCAATGATCCGCATTTCAGTAAATCCACCCTGTTGTGCATGCCAAAAACCTGGAAATCATCCTTGACATCTTCCACTTCTCAACTTCTGAACATCTGATCAGTAATCAGATCCTATGCATTCTATTTCTACATGGCTGTCAGTTGTCATTTACTCTACTCCTACCTTCCCTGTCTTTGTCGCCATCAGATCTCAACATCTGTGGTAGTCTCTTAAGTGTTCTTTCAAGCAGATCTTCACCAATCTGTGCCCCTGCCTATGGAATGGGTTCTCCCACCTCCACCCGCCTCTTTCCTTTGCAATTGTTAATGCTCATACCTACTTACCCTTCACATCTCAGCTTAAATATTATTTCTTCAGAGAGGATCTCAGTTCAGAAGCCTAGGGAGGTTGTAGTCCTTTCACTTAAGATCTTTTCTGGAATCATCCCAACAACCCTATGAAATAGTAGATTTTGCCAATTTTACAGAAGAGGGCAAAAGTACTGAGCGATTAGTTACATTGTGCAAAATCATACAGAGTTAAAGTGCTCTTGCCTTTTTAACTTTTGTCTTCTTCAGTATTTTTCATTGTCATTAAATAGTTTTTGTCCAAATGGCAACTGTAGAACTCTTCATAGTGCAAATTGTTCAAATGATTGCCTAATATTTGTATGGTAGTATTGTTCTTTAACTGACTTCTTATTAATAACTATTTAGGTAGTTTCCAGTTTTTTTTTATTAAAGTTAAATTTTTACTGAACTTTATTTCATTAGAACAAATTTCCAGAAGTAGAATTGAGTCTCACTTGTATGAGGATGAATTTGTTTCGTTTTACAATGGAATTTTGGTTCTCTGTCTTAGGTGATTTCAGAGACTATGGATATACTCTTCAGAATAAGAGGAGGCCTTGATCTAGCTTTTCAGCTAGCTACTACTAATGGTAGGTCTGACCAAAAAATCTCTCCTTTTTTATTATAAAATTGATGGTGAAATATACTGGGATCCTCTTCATTTTGCAAATGAAACTGAGTGAGGATAAACTCAAATCATGTGGTTAGTGAGTTCTGTAAATTGGATTTAAACAGGCACTGTGTTCCAGCACCACTACTAGCCTGTGAGGCTTCTCTGTGCAAATTAGAAAAAGATACCCCCTTTCTTAAAAAAACTTCACTGCACACTGGAAGAAAATTGTCACAATAAATACACATATCCACAATGAGCACGATGTAAACAAGGCATGTAGATTGCAGACTTGCACCTATACATAACCCTGAGTCTCCAGAGCCCACCCTCTTGAAAGTTATGTTGTTTTGGAATGGCATAAGAATTCTATGGGAGAAATATCAGCAGAGTTTGTATCAAGCAAATTCTAGGATGTCTTCCTATCTCTGACTTGGGCTAAGGCCACAAACAGAAGTAAAGAATATCAGAAGAGAAAGATGAGTTGTGTTTGAAGGGTGTTTCATTTAAGATACCAGAGTATATCAAGTGCAGATTCCCAGCAGGCATCGGGTGATTTGAATCTGAAATTTAGGGGAGGGTGGGTGGTCAGGACTAGAGAGAAAGAATATCTCTGAAGGATGATCATTAACACCGTGATAATAAATAAAATCACTCGTGAAAAGTATGATCAGTGGTGTCAGAAACCACAGACAAGTTCAGAAAGATAAGGAATGAAAAGTGCCAAGTTCCTTGTAGGAGGTCACTAGCTGGCCATCGTTTCCTGGCCCTGTGGAAGTAGGAAGGGAGAGAACGCAGAATGTTCTTTCTGACTCATCCCTTTATGCTAAAAAAAATTGCTCTCAATCTTGGTCCATTCGAATCCCCACTCCCAAATGAATGAAAGTAAGTCTCTGGGACAGAGACCCAGGCATCAGTAAGCTTTCTAGGTGTTTCTAATGTGCCATCCAGATGAGAACCATCTTACAAAGACTAAATCAAACTCATTTCCAGGCCTATCTTATTAGTAAAGTGTAGTTCTCTAATATGTTAACTTGTGTGGTTAAAGCCTTATATTTCACAACTCCATATAAATTGAAGATATACTTTACTATGAACTTACTGCAAAGTATAATTAATCCATTAGTAGATATAATAATGTAATTTCAAATGTAAACAAGGGCTGCAATACTTTTTACCAAGTAATTAACATATTTGAGTTTGTCTTCTGACTTGATTATATTACTCCTACAATATCAGACTCTTTCAAACATTCAGTGAAGGGAATCATTAATGAGAAAATATAGAGGAAGGAGATGCTTAACTTTAAAGACATCACAGTTTTTTCAGATTAGTTTATCTCTTGGTCCTTTAGGGATAAACAGAAGGTAATCCAGGAATTATGTTTATCTTTTGTAGTGTAGCTGAAAATCTTTAAATTTGACCTTCTGAAACACATCAAGATGTCTTAAAATCTGACTTGTTATAAGTAATCTTTTCTCTACCACAACCCCAAGGTATTTATTTATCAGGATATCAGTGTGATAAATACTTTAACCACCAGGTTAAATAGGTTTAGGATTTAAGAATATAAAGCTAAAATAAGTATATATTGTCTTCTTTAAATATATCTTCTTGAACCATGAAAATGTTTTACATATTCCAAAAATTATTGTAAATTAAAAAGAAATCCCTGAAAATGAAGTCAGACAAGTGTCAGGTTAACGACACATTACACAGAAAAAACTTTGACTTTAGAATACAGTACTTTGGTTGTACTGTATTCTTAGTGGGATAGAGTCCGAAGAGAAAAAGAACTACAAAGAAATTTGAATTTCATTCAACAGTTTTATTGCTACAAGTTATATGGTATTTTGAAAGTAATTTGTGTCCTCATACGTTGCTGGTGGAATATAAAATAGTGCAGCTCCCTTGGAAAACAGTTTGGCAGTCCCTCAAAAGGTTAAACATAGAGTTACCCTGTGACCTAGCAATTTTACTTTTAAGTGATCACCTCACCAAGAGCGTTGAAAACATATATGCACACAATAACTTGCATATGTTCATAGCATTATTCATGATAACCAGAAAGCAAAGAGACAATCCATATATGTATCAGCTTGTGAATGGATAAACAAAGTGTGTTGTATCCATTCAGGGGAATATTATTCAGCCATAAGAAGAAATGAAGTACTGATTAATGCTACAATATGAATGAATCTTGGAAATACTATACAGGGTGAAAGGTAGACATGGAAGGACACATAATGTGCAATTCCATTTATAGGATGTGTTCAGAATAGGCAAATCTATAGGGACAAAAAGTAGATTAGTGGTTGCCATGGGTCAGTGTAGGAGGAATGGGGAATGAGTGCTGATAAGTATAGGTTTCTTCTGGGGTGATGACGGTGTTTTGGAATTAGATAGTGATGATTGTAAAACCTTGTCAATATGCTAAAAGCAACTGAATTGTATACATTAAAAGGATGAATTTTATGGTCTGTGAATTTTATCTCAATTTTTTTAAAAGAAAGGCAAAATTTTTTTTTAATATTATTGAATCTGCAGAAGTTATCTGGGAGTCAACTTTACTGTGTTCTACTTTTGTGTGTTTGGAATCATTCATGTTGAAAAGTTTAAGATTTTTCTCATTAACTTCTATTTATTTGCTTTTAATTTAGAAATATTTATCAAGAAAGCACTAAAACATGTGCTGAGTGACCTGTCAACCAAGCTTTCTTCAAATGCACTTGTGTTCAGAATTTGCCACAGTTCAGTGTACATATGGCCTAACAGTGACATAAACACCATTCCAGGAGAACTGAGTGATAGTTCTGCTTGTAAGAACATAATGCGCTTTATTCAGTGAGTATGTTTGAAAATTGCTAGAAATGTTTTCAAAATGTCATCTCATATTATAAACATCTTTGTGTATTAAACATCTAGCTTTGAACAGGAAGAAGATACCAAACGAAAATTTATGAGAAAGAAAGGCAAAAAGTTATCAGACATGGTAAGCAAATCACCTGTCTTCTTAGTGTTAAAAATTTGTAATCCTTGGATTTGGACTGGAGTGAGATCTTAGAGATTATTTAATGCAACTCTCTTAGTTTTTACGGATCAGATTATTGAGGTCCAGAAAGAATAAATGACTTGTCAGAGGTTGTATCTCTGTTTTACATGTCTAAGCTTTTGTTCCATATTAACACATATCTTAATACATACCTTTTTTGGGATGCTTTCTGTATTCCCACAAAAATACACAGCTTGAGTATGTTTGCAAATTACTTTAAAAAGGAACCATTCTGAAACATGACAGAGACACATTATGCTGTGAGATAGTAAATAATAAATGATTTACTTTTCTTCACCTTGTTCTTAGTGCTGGTGCTTTTTGAATCAATGTTATTGAGGACCTGCCATATGCCACAGACTTGGCAAATACTAGAGATGAAAATTGGAGCTACTCCAGGGGAGGAAGTTGTATGAAGTTAATACACTACCGTGTTTTCCTAGGCTGTTACAGGAAAATAGGGTGGACATGAGGTTGGAGAGCTAGGTGGGGGCCACTTCAGAAGAAGCAGAACTAAGCCAGCAGCTATGGTAACAGAGGAGGGAAGGGATCCAAGAGATATTTAGGAGATAAAATGGATGATCCTTGGAAATGAATTAGTTATGGGATGACCATTTTCTTGCTTGGGTAAAGATGGGTGATGGGGAAGACAGGAGGTCAGTTTTGGTCACATTGTTTGAGACACCAGTGAGATGTCCACATGAGCTGTTAAATTTACAATTGGTAGCTGTTAGATTTAAAGAACCTGTGGGCTGTGGATCAGATGATTTGAGAATTACGAGTAGTTGGAGCTTGACATTTTGAGGAGTACGGGTCAGTTATTTTGTAGAACGTTCCTCAGTTGGGGTTTGTTGTAGGCTTCCTCATGACTAGATTCAGGTGACGCGCTGTTGATAGGAATATGGCCGAAGTCATGTCATGTCCTCCTTAGCACATCATATTAAAGAGGCATATGCTATCAGTCGGCCTCTGGCATTGGTGACGTTAACTCTGATCACTTACTTCACATGGTGTCTGCTGGTTTTCTTCTCTGGGTGAGGGCACTATTTTTTCCCTTGTAAGTAGTAAGTATCTCATGGTGAGAGGCTATCCTATTCCTCACCAAAGTTTTACCCACCACTTCCAGTATCAACTGATAATTTTTGTCTGAATCCAACATTAACCTGATGGTTACAAAGTGGTGATTTTTCTGTCATTTCCTTCTACAGTTCTTAGATGACATTATACCATAAGGAAGAGCTTTGCTTTTCCCTATTTATTTATTATATGCGTGGAAGCATAGGTTCCTGTTTTATGCAGTGAGTTACAATCTGTTACTCTCATTAGTTATTTGGATGCTCACATTTCCAAGATTTGGCCAATGAAAGCTTTTTCAGGCTGGCTCCAGTGTCCTTTGGACACTGTATTTTCGAGTACTTCCTACTTCTTCCACAAGGTGTTCTAGGCACGTCATGTACCGTCCCTGTTCCAGCTCAGAAATCAGCCATTTCTCTAAGAAGCATGCACATGTATACATACATACCGTACATGTATACATACATATACACACACACAGACACACACAATACACTCCTATTTATCTATGTAAATCATATTTATATTTCCAATTCTATTTCTACCTCACTGAATTTGTAACTCTTTGCCAGTGAAACACCCGGCTTCCAGTATTCTCAATCTTTTACCAGATTTGTTCAAAATAGAAAGTGTTTTCAGAGTTGTTATTCCATACCACTGTCAAAATCAAACCTACTAACGGAGTTCAGTATTTGTTTATAGTTCCTATGTCTTTAGGCCAGAGGTTTATAGTTCTAATGTATGTTTAAAAGTTCCTTTGGTGTGTGGTTATTGTATCTTGTTCATTTGATTTTTTTTTCACTTTAAGTCTATACAAAAGTAGAATAATATGTGAATCCTGATGAACCCTACACCAGCTAAATGTTTATCAACACACACACACACAAATGTTTAAAAAAAAAATGTTTATCAACAAATGGTCAGTCTGATTTCATCTTCATCCCCACTCCCTCTCCACCTCTCCTCAGATTATTTTGAAGCAGAGGAGATTTTTTTTTAAGATAAGATTTGTGCTTTTATTTATTTTATTTTTTTTTTAAGATTTTATTTATTTATTTGACAGAGAGATAGCAAGAGCAGGAACACAAGCAGGGGGAGTGGGAGTGGGAGAGGGAGAAGCAGGCTTCCTGCCGAGCAAGGAGCCCGATGTGGGACTCGATCCCAGGACCCTGGGATCATGACCTGAGCCGAAGGCAGACGCTTAACGACTGAGCCACCCAGGCGGCCAGGATTTGTGCTTTTAAACTACTTACTGTAATACAGCTTTATATATGGCCCTTAAAAAGTCATTTTACTTGCCCTTTATATTTAATGTTCAATGTGCTGTAAGTTGACTATTGCTGTTTATCTTTATAGCATCAAATAGTAAATATAGATCTTATGCTGGAAATGTCAACCTCTCTGGGAGCCGTAACCCCCATCATTGAAAGAGAAAACGGAGAACACCACTACGTTAGTATGACTTTACCCGTTGATGTAGTTCTATCTGTTGCTCCAGAAGAAACATGGGGAAAGTAAGTATTTTGTACTACTACTGACACATTTAAATAAGCACTCCTCTCCAAAGTAATCAGAGCCCGTTTTTAAATATCATATAGACGTATCCAGGATTGTTGTTATTTTTACTATGATTTATTCCTTGTTTGTTATTAAGCTGAGTCATCTAGTAATTAAATGTTTATTTAGAGGAAGTAGGGTACTATGCAAAAACCTAAGAGGTTTTCCCTTTACCTACACATTGGAAATACACAGCCTACTTAATTTTGCATAAATTTACACTTCGTTTAATAATCCTGGTCCAATTGGGTTTTTTACTGTAGTTAGGACATATTAACTCTCCATTCTCATTTATCATAGCCACTATAACTTTTGTTAATGCACTTGAATATTTCCCTCCACAGAGTTCGTAAACTTCTAGTTGATGCAATTCATAATCAGCTAACTGATACGGAGAAGTGCATTTTGAAATATATGAAAGGAACATCTATTGTGGTCCCTGAACCATTGCACTTTTTATTGCCAGGGGAAAAAAATCTTGTAACAATTTCATATCCATCAGGAATTCCAGATGGTCAGCTGCAGGCCTATAGAAAGGTAATACCAAGGAGTGCCTGGGTGGCTCAGTCGGTTAAGCATCTGCCTTCTGCTTGGGTCATGATTCCAGTCCTGGGGTCGGGCTCTCCCTCTGCCACTCCCCCTGCTTGTGCTTTCTCTCTCTCTCTGTCAAATGATAAAATCTTTAAAAAAAAAAGGGAAAGAAAGAAAAGTAAAGCTAATACACTTATTCTTAGAAAAACTATGACCATCATTCATTTTATATTTACTTAAACATTTCTAATAAGTGGAACTTATTTTATGATTTAATATGAAAGTAGAATCAGACTACTATTTTTACGTGTTATTTAATTTCTATTGACATATAACTTTTTAAAAAGTATGTTAATGAAAATATATGCTAAACCATATGTAACATTTTGATTTCAGACACTCATTGTGGTTCATATGTTCTGTGAAATTTTTCCATAATGAAATACAGAAATGAAAAGATGCTTACATGCCTTGAGCTGCTGCTGAGTGTTTATAAATAAATTCCTTTTCCCTTCCGTTACTTTCAGATCTGTGAAAGAGACAAGATTACAGTTAGGGAGGGAAAGTTAGGATTTATGCTAATTCTAATTAGGATTTATGGTAATACTTTACCCCCCACCTCCCAGGGTTATTTGGGTTTTATTAGAGGCGTGTTGAAGAAAGCCTGATCAGCATTCAAAGAACTGAGATTTATTAATGAAATGACTGGTTTTGGAGTGCATATTTTTGATGTGTGGTCTTGCCTGGCACCCATCAAATTATACCAGGGGAGCATCTTCCGCACCCGTCCCTGAGAGGAGGGCGAGTCCTGTAACGCTCTGCTCCGTCTGTAAGTGCTGGTGGACCTGACCTGCAGAGGTGCCAGATGATCCCATAACGGCTGCGAGAGTACTTAGGAGACACGAAAACGACAACGTCAGACTTTACAGAGGAAGGGCCACGTTTTTATACAGTTGGGAAAATTTTGCATTTGAAACATGTGTGTGTATTTTAATTTTGATGCCACATTGGTTGGTTCCCTACCACCAATGCCTCCTCCAGAATTTACTCACCACCCCTTGTACTTGTTAAGTACTTTAAGCGTGACTTTTCAGAGTGCTGTCATGTAGATCTGTCATTGTTAATTACAACTTACTCATTTTACAAGGCTGTCTCAAAACCAGTCTTTAGCCTGGATGTATTTTAACAGACTGTTATGATAAATAATTAATTTGAAATTATGTGACTTCTCTCACTCTGACAAATTACAGTTGACCCTTGAATAACACAGGTTTGAACTGCAAGAGTCCACTCGTACACAGATTATTTTCAGTAAATACAGTATAGCACTGTAAATGTATTTTCCCTTCCTTACGATTTTCTTAATAACATTTTCTTTTCTGTAGCTTACTATATTGTAAGAATACAGTATATAGTACATATACAAAATATGTATAAGTCATTAACGTGTGTATGTTCTCAGAAGCCTTCCAGTCAACAGTAGGCTATTCAGTTTTTGAGGAGTCAAATCTACATGTGGATTTTCGACAGTGTGAGGGCTCAGTGTCTCTAATCCCCACATTGTTCAAGGCTCAACTGCATTTTCATTTTTTCTGTGTTCCCTTCTAGTTTCGACCCATATCCATGGAAAAACATACATAACTCTCATTTGGTTATAGTTTAAATCTCACTCTCTTCGACCTTAGTGAATTATATTAAAAGTGTGTTTGATAACTTTTATAGCCAATATATAGTTAATTTTGTTTTCTGTCTTTAGTTTGAATTTGTTTACTGATGAGTGAGGAGTCTGAGTTATTTAACTTTTTTCTCTTCTATTGATTCTGGTTTCATTTAGGAATTACATGACCTCTTCAATCTGCCTCATGACAGACCGTATTTCAGAAGGTCTAATGCTTATCACTTTCCAGGTGAACCATACAAGGATGGTTACATTAGAAATCCGCATACTTATCTCAATCCACCTAACATAGAGACTGGTATGGTGAGTTTAATAATTATTTATGGAGTCAACTGATAATCCGTGTCAGTGGTGATTTTTTGTGTGTATCCAGTGGAAGTTTTAAGGATTGATTCAGAATGTATGTCGTCTCTAAAACAAAATTTACCACTGTTTCTTATAATAATTGTTGCTTAAAATAGCAGTATTCACAGTAGTCTAAAAAGGTCATAAATAGTATGTACCACAGTTTTCCTATGGAAATTCCATTCCCTAATTTATTTAAAGGCTGATCCCCATTTATTTTCATTTTGAACCTGAGAAATCACACTAATTAATGAGCATGATTCATTATTACTTTTTATTCTTTGCTGGATTTCATTTGCTAACATTTTAAGATTTTTACGTATGTGTTCATGAATAAGATTGGCTTCTGAATTTCTTTCCTCACATTGTTCTTATTTCATTTTTGTGTCAATAATATCCTGGCTCATGGAAAGAGTTGGGGAGCGTTCCCTTTTTTATTTTTTTAATTTTCTAGAGGAGTTACTGTAGGATCGGCATGATCTTTTTTTGATCATTTGGTTAAACTTACCTATAAAATAATGCTGTGCTTAGCATTTTCTTTGTGAGAACATTCTTAATAAGATTTAATTTTATTAATGGTTATAGGACTTTTTTCATTTTTCTAAGTTCTATTTACCTAGGTCTTAGTCTCTTCTGTAGTTGTAGTGATTTTTTTTTTCATTCTTTATATCATTTTTATGCCTTTTTTTTTTTTTTTTAAGTTTTGGCTTTATTGACCCCCTTTATTGTAACTTCTATATTCTATTTCATCAATTTTTTGTTCTTCTTCCTTTACTTTCTTTGATTCGTTGTTTTTCTTCTCACTTCTTAAGTTGGGCATTTTGCATATTGTTAATCTTTTTTATTCTCTACTTTAAGGTTTTAAATTTCAAGCAAAGCACTGTTTTCACAGATTTTAATTTGAAGTATTTTAGTTTTATTCAGTTCTAGGTACCTTCACACTTCTATTACGATTCTTATTTAATCTGTGTATTATTTCAAAGTGTTTTTTAACATCCAAATATATTAGAATTTATTTATGTAGGTATGTGTGTATGTATTTTTACTGATTTCTGACTCTTTTGCCTGCCGGTCAGAAACAACTTTTATGTGGTACAGATTCTGAAATTTATTGAGACATACTCATTTACTGTGGATGCTATAGAAACCACAGATTTGGTAGCTTAAAACTACACAGATGTATTCTCTCAGTTGTGGAGGCCACCAGTCCGAAATCCCTATAATGAGGCTGAAATCAGGTGTCAGTGTGGCCATGCTCCCTGCAAGGGCTTTGGGGAGAATCCATCCCGTGCCTCTTCCAGCTGTGGTGGCTGCTGGCATTGCTTAGCTGCATCGCTCCCATCAGCCTCTGTGGTCACGTTGCCTCCTCTTCTCCCCCTGTGTCAGATTTCCCTCTCCGCTCTCTCACAAGGATGCTTGTGGTTGCATTTCAGGCCCACCTTGGATAGTCCAGGAAAATTTCCCGTATGTTAAGATCTTTAATTTAATCACATCTGCAGAGATTTCCCTCCCCCCTTTTTTCTTTTTTTGCTTTCTGACCATATAAGGTAGCCTTTACAGGCTCCAGGGATTAGGAGATAGATACCATTTGGGGACCCTTTCTCCACCTACCACAATGTTCTAGCTAAAAATTTTGTGTGTGTGCTTGAGAAGAAAATATATTGTCTAATTGTTGGGTGAGGATTCTATATTTGTCCATACTTCTTCTTACCTAATTTTTAAAAAAATATTACCTTACACCAGTTTGTGGAGAAAAAAACACATGAGTATTCTTAACATTATACTACAAGAAAGAAGTTATATGATCTTGGCCTTTACTTAAGGATATTTAAATAGCATACCTGGGCTGTAATCAATGGCAGGTTTACAAAATTGGAGAAATATTCTTCATATGTCCCATTAAATGGCCCCTTTGTTTGTTCATTCCTTTATTCCTTCCTTCATCATTTATTCAGTAAACATTCATTGACTATTAACCGTTTGCCAGACCCACTGTAGAAGCTTGGGCCCAGAAAGAAAGAAGACACAATACTTGCCCTTATCAAACTCACATATTAGTGTGGTTAAGCAGAGATTTAAAAAGTAATAAGTAAGGTGTCAAGTAGTGCTTTGAAAAATAAAAAAATAAAGCAGGATAGAGTGACAGCCACGGCAGGAGGTGGGTGGTGAGGGAGTAAAGCATGCCATTTTTAGGTTGGACGATCATGGAAGGCCTCTGACATTTGAGCAGAGACCCAAGTGAAGTAAGGGTGCAGAGCTGCAAATTATTTGGGAAAAGTGTTCCAGGCAGAGCAAACCATAAGGCTCTGACATCAGATTGCCCCGGGCATATCTGAACCTAAAGCAGAGCCAGCAACAGGGGAAAGTGGTACAAGATGACATTGGAGAGGAGGCCAGAGGGCAGGACTTGCCAGGCCTTAGAGCCTGTGGTAACAACTCTGGACATTTAATAAAAAGCCAAGAAAGTATCATGTTCTCTGAAGGCATTTTTGTAAGGAACTGAAGTAACAGTCCAGCTCTGAGAACAGTGAACTTGTCTTGGATATATGTATAGAATATGTGCATCTATCTTAAATTAGTACGTTACTATATTCTTTTTATATAGATTTATGTGGTCCAGGGCATCTATGGTTATCATCACTACATGCAGGACCGGATGGATGACAATGGTTGGGGCTGTGCTTACCGATCTCTGCAGACAATCTGCTCTTGGTTCAAACACCAAGGCTACACAGAGAGATCCATTCCAACACACAGGGAAATTCAGCAGGTACAGAACATGCCATTTAAAATTCTAATCAATTGTACATTTCATTAGCCTTAATATCCTACTAATAATGATTATTACCTCGTGGTACAGACTTATTTCTGTTTTGAAGGGAAAAAAAAACATACTCGTAATCAGGGAAAAGGTCCTAAAAGTAGTTTTTAATAGTTGTCTTGTGTATGGATTTTTTTGTGTTTTTAATTACACAAAGGCTCTAGTTGATGCCGGGGACAAACCAGCAACGTTTGTTGGATCACGGCAATGGATTGGATCTATTGAGGTACAGCTGGTACTGAACCAACTGATTGGTGTAACTTCAAAAATACTGTTTGTCAGGTGAGGACACTTTAAGAAATTAGTGATATCATTTCGAAGCAAGTTTGTCATTTTATTAAAAAAGAGGAAAATTATATATTCTCTCCTTTCTCTTCCTACTCACTGTTTTTACTTTCTCTCCTCCACATTGCCTCATTGCTTTACAAATCTCATTTTTTAAACCCTGAATTTTTTGGTTATTTTTTAGAAGGCTTTGAGTTGATGAGTAAACTTTGCAATATATACTTGCATGGTGTAGACCTAATTTAGCCAAGAAGAGGAACACTTGGAAATATGTCAACTTTGACTGGAGTTACAGAAAATCAACTTTTTGTTTATCCTCAAGTCTTTAAAAAGTCTTAAAAGGAAAAAAACAAATGTTGATCTATGACTGCCCTTTCTGTGTACCTCCTGCCCTTTTTCTTCTTAAGATGCCAATAAACTAATAATGTGTCCAAATAATATATTCATTTTTTTCCCAGTACAGTTTAGCCATAAGTCTAGCATGAAAATATGAGCAAATATTCAGGTCATGATTGCAGGGTCCTGGGATCGAGCACTGTGTCAGGCTCTGCGCCCAGCATGGAGTCTGCTTGAAACGCTCTCTCTCGCTCACTCTCTCTAAAGTAAATAAATCTTTAAAAAAATAAAAATAAAATATGAACAAATAATAACTAAGATTGATTTCTATGACAATAACTGGCTTATTCCTTATTAGTGAGCCTATGTTTTAAATACTTTTTCTACTATAATAACCTCAATAGATACAGTAACGTTATCCTTTTTTGTCCCATGTGCTTATGTCCAAGAACGTATGTTTTCACAATTGCAGTTTGGATTGTCTGTGGAAACCAGAGCTGACAAATAAATGATAGATTAAGTAGTGAAGCATATGGTGATTCAAAAGTGAACATTTTGGCACATTAAAACTTCGTACGTTCCTTACTAAGCAAGAGCTAAGGATTAGCCACCACCTGGCACCTCCAATCTAAAAAATAATCTCCCTTCATCTGGCCATCTTTCTCTCTTCTCAAAAGGACAAATTGTATAGGACATTGAAATATTCCCTAAAATAATACGTTGTACTTGAAAACATTTTGCAGTTTTCACTTTGGCTTCATAGATATCATCTGTTTTGATCCCGAATCTCCTGTCATGTAGACAGGGCAGGGGTGATTGGTCCCAGTCTAAAGATGAGGAGGTACAGACGGAGTCTGATGGCAAGAAGACAAGAACCCAGGACTTAAAACTCATTCTTCTGAAATTAAATCCACCCATAAGAGCCCCATGGCCATCAAGGTGACCACTTTCACTCATCCGTTAAAAATCCTTCTTTATGCAGTTCCAGAAGCAAAGAAGCAAGGTCTTCTTGCTTCTTTCCTAACACATTTAGTGGCCTAAATACATCGAGAGGTTATGGTGCTTTAAATTGCTCTCAAGTCAGTTCCCTACCACTTAATGTTATTTAAATTTATTTCCTGTTTTTTTCAATAACTAAGAAAGAAAACAAAACGGTAGAAAACACTGGCTCCCAAACTCCTTATTTGACCTTAGTGTGAGAAGATCGTTCATCTGATGGAAAATGATTTCTTTCTAGCCAAGGTTGTGAAATGGCCTCTCAAGGACGGGAGTTGACTAATCATTTCCAGACTGAAGGAACTCCAGTCATGATCGGTAAGGTGTTTTGGACATCTTTGGCTCTTTGGGTAAAGAGAATTTGTAAAATTTGTTGTTAATATAAATAATGTCACATAAAATCAGTCATTTTTAAACATTTTAAAATTAGCTTTCATACCGTACATACTGACCTCTGGATATTTTTCAATTTTTAAGGTGGGAGGAAAGTTATAAGAAAGATTGTAATAACCAGAAGTAAAAGCTAAGAAGAGAAGTGATAACTGTTGAAATATTTGAAGAGTGGAGAACAGTATAGAAAATAGGCCGTGGTCACTCAGTTGAGCCTACTAAGTCTTGGTGCTGTCTCTAACTTGGCTGGCTGTGTGGCATTATACAAATTGCTTCACCTCTCTGGGCTTTATTTGTAAAGGGGATCAGAGGAGTTGATCTAAATGTTGATGCTTCTGTGAAGAACAAGACTTGATCTGAGATGACAGAGGCAGACTAAGACTGGTATGTAAGATACGCAGGGAGACAGATTTAGCAGAGTATCAGGAGGACCGGAACGGGTAGATGGGCTGTCCCACGGGAGGCCCTCAGAGCAGAGGCAACATTGCGTGTGTGCTGAGCAAGGCTTCACAGCGGTGACTGTGACCCTCCATAGCCCTTTCTGAATCCAGTGTGGGTAATCCCATGGATATGGCAGTGGAACAGAAACCTGATGTGAGTACAGATATGATTGTATCTTTTCCAATTTTAAAAGATACAATTTTATCTTCTCAGAGTGTACTTGACATTGTGGTGTTTTATAATACAGGCTAGTCACCTTTAATACTGTGTTATATCAATCAATAGGCCAAATAATCTTTTTAAATTGAAATTGAGGGGCCCCTGGGTGGCTCAGATGGTTAAGCGTCTGCCTTCGGCTCAGGTCATGATCCCAGGGTTCTGGGATCGAGCCCCGCATCGGGCTCCCTGCTCGGCGGGAAGCCTGCTTCTCCCTCTCCCACTCCCCCTGCTTGTGTTCCTGCTCTCGCTGTGTCTCTCTCTGTCAAATAAATAAATAAAATCTTTAAAAAAAAAAAGAAATTGAATAAGAAGTTGCGACTCATACATGCCCTCTCATATTTCATATTTCTCTTGCTGTAGGGGGAGGAGTTCTGGCCCACACAATACTAGGAGTGGCATGGAATGAGATTACAGGGCAGATAAAATTTCTGATTTTAGATCCACATTATACAGGCGCTGAAGATCTACAAGTTATTTTGGAAAAGGTAAGTATCTTTTTAACACAAATGTAGATGCAAGGCAAAGAACCCAGAAGCAAAGGAGAACAAACTGGCCGTTAACAGAAAGACTATAAACCAAGGGCTGTGATATACACTATCAGGAGGTATTCTAGGGCTGTGAGGACGATCTCTTTGGATAGAGACACTGTCCAGGTCCCAGAGGGAACTAAAGTGAATTGCAAAGAACAAAATTCAGGTTAGATTTATGAGGACTTTCTTAGTTATTGAACTTAATAATGGAACCAAGAGCTTATAAATATATTCTTTTGGAGATGTTACAGTTTTGCATAAACAAATGTATTAAAATAGAGTGGGTTAAATAACCTTTATAATTGTATTACTAACCTATTTTAAGTAGTATGTTGGACATTATGGAGGCTTGACTACGTCTAATTTATTTATATATAATTTATTCTCATTCTAGAAAGGATTTGGATTTGAGACAAATTTAAGAGTATTCGTAGATACTTACAATACCAGTTAAAGGAGGTATAAGTTTAGGGCGCCTGGGTGGCTCAGTCGTTAAGTGTCTGCCTTCGGCTCAGGTCATGGTCTCAGGGTCCTGGGATCGAGCCCCGCATCGGGCTCCCTGCCCGGCGGGAAGCCTGCTTCTCCCTCTCCCACTCCCCCTGCTTGTGTTCCCTCTCTCACTGTGTCTCTCTGTGTCAAATAAATAAATAAAATCTTTAAAAAAAAAAAAAAGGAGGTATAAGTTTAACCTAATGCATAGGCAGCTAATTCTCACATGTGAAAACTCATACTAAAACTTTAGAAGGCAAGTATAATAAGACATAACTTGAATTTTAACTTCTATATTTTTTGCCAAATATATTAAAATTACAAAGAATGCATACAACCTTTTCAGCCACAAACCAATGAATATATCCTACTATTACCCACTACCCTTCATTTTTCTTGTGTTGCCACTTAAGTCAACATCGCTAATAACCAATAAAAAGCCTTCTCTGAATTTTGAAGTTGTAGTATAATTAGGTCATCTTTTTTTTTTTTTTTTTAAACACAATTCCTAGGGATTTGGGTGGTTTAGCATTGAAATTCATTCGTGAGACACTTTCAGAAGTTGAACAGAATGTAACTGCATGAAGTTACCAAAGCCCTAAGGATGAGGGGTTTAGTACATAAAGAGCTTTGGTGTGTGTGTGGCTGAATTCTTTTATAGCCCAGTTTAGTAAACTATTTCGCCAGCGATAAGACTATAAATACAGGAGATAAATGTGTCGTGCTTTTATCTTTCAAGGCATTTGGACTTGGAAATCTGTGAAATGTTTTCTGCCAGCACACGGAAGTGGGAGCAATATTTACTCTCTTTCTGTAGCCAAGTGGTCCCTCACTCATCATTAAGTACTAAGACACGTCCACTATCCGAAGCAATAGGGGTATTAAAAAAGGTCTTTAAGAAGCTCTTAGTCTAGGGGCGCCTGGGTGGCTCAGTCGTTAAGCGTCTGCCTTCGGCTCGGGTCATGATATCAGGGTCCTGGGATCGGGCCCCACATCAGGCTCCCCGCTCGGCGGGAGGCCTGTTTCTCCCTCTCCCACTCCCCCTGCTTGTGTTCCCTCTCTCGCTGTGTCTCTGTCAAATAAATAAAATATTAAAAAAAAAAAAAAAAAAGCTCTTAGTCTAGTGTAGAAGACAAAAGAGATCCGAAAAGTATTCCCCAGAAAAAATACGGTTATCGAAGGTAGAGTTTACAAGGCTGATCAGTAGAGGGATCCTTTAGAGACCGTGAAAGGACAGCAGGCCATGTTCCCAGAACATGCCCAGTTTTGGCAGTTTGACATGATTAGAGCCGGCGAGGAGGTGTGGCTGGAGGGATAGGCAAGGGCTAAAACTGTGAGCCAGGCCGAGAAGCAGAGCACTTAGATTTTAACTTAGAGGCAATGAGGAGCCTTCATTATTTTAATGAGAGGTATGATTACTTCTTTCTGGCTAGTTTGAGGAACTTTGCAGTAGATGGAATTGTCTAGATAGGGTTTTCTGAAGCAGTTGTATAGAATAAGGCATTGTCCCTGATTACTTTCTCTGAGGATTGTACTGTCCTTCTTTGCTAGTTAGATTTCTGTAGAGTTTTCAATTGTAGAAAACCCTCTGCCCTTTTCGCACGTATAAGGAACCACGAAGCCAAGGCCTGGCCGTCAGTAGTATTGACTCTCACCGACTCGAGAATCTAGAGCAGTGTCTCAGAGCCTGGGCTGCTGTAACAACACCATAGCCTGCTTGGCTTATAAACAATAGAAATGTATTCCTCACACTTCTGGGAGCAGGGAAATCCAAGGCACCAGCAGGTTTGGTCTGGTGAGCCCCACCTACGAGTTCACAGACAGCAGACTTTTTCACTGTATCTGCACAGTGGAAGGGGCCTCCTTAATGAAGGCACTAATCCCATTCATGAGGGCTTCACTCTCATAACCTAGTCACGTCCCAAAGGCCCCGCCTCCACATACCATCACCTTAGAGACTAGCTTTCAACATGAATTTTGGAAGGACACAAACATTCAGTCTAGCAAGGGCTGTAGGGACAGTTCTGCCTCTGCTTGACCTCTCTTGACCCTCTTGTGGAACTTTCCTGTTTGAAGTTCCCAAAGGGAACTTGTCGCCTCAGAGAAAAAGAGCACCCTGTCTACTCCCCTCAGTTTCTGGTTTGGGCATCCTCTCTACCCACTTCTCTTTATAAAATAATTTGAGTCTGGTTATCTGGAAAAGCCTAAAAGATTAAAACAGAGAGTATAAGCCTTTATTCATCATTAAGAAAACAGATTTTAGGACATTAAATTTATTAGAAAAAGTTTTGCTTAAAAAGATAATAAAAAAGAAGCTTATTTACATATAGAAACAGGTCTCAAAGACAAAAAAAAAAAAAAACCCACAAATTTTGCAGTTACCTGGGGGCAGATAGGACTGATGGAGGACTTTTTACTTTCATTTGAACTTTGATAATGTAGATCTTATTTTTGCAATCAGAGAAAGAAAAATGCAAAAATTAAAGAGCGTCTCTACTCAGCCCTCCAACCTCCACACTAAAAAATAGAGCTACGCACTATCTTCTGTAGAAACCATGAACTTTAGCTCTAGGTCACTGCCAGAAGACACAGCAGCTTCCAAGTTAGTTAGGCTAAGGGATAAGACCACACTACTTGTCACTCACCCAGTGGTATTTAAGAGTTCTAGCTGGCCTCCTAACAAGTATTTTGCAAGCAAAGCATTTCATTTCAGATAACTCGGACTAGTCATTAGCTGGGTCTTTAAGAAAATAAATCAATGGCTCTAGAAGAGATTTTGTGAATTTGTATTCACAGTGAGACTTTGTTTGAAAGTAATTTTCTCTGCTGGGGAAAACGATGGAAAAGAATGGAAAGTGGAAGGATTATAGCCTGAGGACAGTGAAGGGCAATTCAAGAGGCCAGCACAGATTTCTCCCTGCCACACTTCCTCATAGCTAAGACACACAGCGTGGTCCCTAAGACAGCCTTTAAAGGACTGCTAAGAAAAACAGATTGCCAATTCAACTATGACCTACCTGCCATTGACTGCCAGAATTATAAAACTTAGACTCAGTAAAAATGTGGTATTTGGGAGGCGCCTGGGTGGCTCAGATGGTTAAGTGTCTGCCTTCGGCTCAGGTCATGATCTCAGGGTCCTGGGATCAAGGCCCACATCGGGCTCCCTGCTTGGCAGGAAGCCTGCTTCTCCCTCTCCCTCTACTGCTCCCCCTGCTTGTGCTCTCTCGCTCTCTGTGTCAAATAAATAAATAAAATCTTTTTTAAAAAAAGATGTTAAAAAAAATGTGATATTTGGAGTAACAGTTACCATAAGGAAGCTTTTTCTTTTTTATCTATGATTAAATACTGTAAAATTAAAAATTTTTTAACTCTATCTGAAATGGACTCAAGTATGTTACTTTCCTATGCTTTATAGGAGTTCAAATCTTTTGAGTTATATAAGTAGTCTTATTCTGGGATCCAGCTGACAGAATGGGATTGTAGAATGTTACAGTTTTGATCATGTAATCCTATAATCTAGTAAAAGGTTTTCCTTTCCCTTCTCCCAAATCTAGGGCTGGTGTGGATGGAAGGGCCCAGACTTTTGGAACAAAGATGCTTACTATAATTTATGTCTTCCTCAGCGACCAAATATTTTTTAAAATATCTTAGACTCAAAGGCTGTAGTAAAGTTGTATTATAAATTTGTTAATAAAGACTAAGTTTAACTTCGCTTTAAATCCTGGGTGTAGTCTGATGGTTTAAACTACAGTTTTTTTCAAAGGCTGCAGATAACTACACAAAGAAAACAGTTTATTCTTTAGTATTCTTTAATAACTTAAAAGACAAAAAGCAGGCACAACCAAAATATTACAGGCATGTAAAAACATGTATTCTTAAATGTTATCTTCACTTAGAAGAAAGTTTTCCTCCTTCCTAGAAGGAGCTGAGATACACCTGGTGAGCCAAAAGCCATAGCTTCTGGCTGGGCAGTGGATCTGCACGGAGTGAAGGCTTTCTTCAAACCTTTTCAGGACCAGCGTGAATCTGTGGTTAAAAAACGTAAGTGACATTAAGAACTTTTTAAAAAAGGTTTCCTCCCCATCCTTCCATTGTGCAGGATGATTTCTGGCCTCTAAAATCTAGCAGAACTTACTATAACCAGTATTAAAATGTGTTCACAAAAATAAAAAGATACACTAGAAATAAGACTGCCGATGTTTAAATGAAACAACTGCTGAATAAGCAATCCCTGAGGGAGGAAGAAAACAGTACTGAGTTACTTACCAACACTTCCTTTTTCCAGTTGTATTTTCTACACTTCCAAAACTTCGTTTCTGTCTGGGCACTGGAACACAATGATCTCTATCGGATCGGTCACTTGATTTTATTGTCTGCATACATTTAATTGTTGTAAGAAACTTGGCACATTCTAGAAATCCACAGGCCCAAGCAAGATCTTCAGCTGTTTGTCCATTCTTATTACATAAACTGAATTTAAGACAAAAACTGAGTTACATAAAAATTGGTACTTGTTTAGTTTAGTTTTTATTATATCCTTCTACAAAGGAGCTTTGGGCTCATACAAATGTTGGTTTCAGAACAGAGGTAGTAAAGGAATCAGAGAAATTCCAATATTCCCTGCTATTGCACCCTAAGAGGCTGGCGCAGAGTTCAGCACAGAGTGGACATTCCATTTTTGAATGAATGAGTGTTCTGTGCTCGATATAATAAGTAATACTCAAAGGAAGTCAATGAGAACTTTTATAGAAGGGATTATCCCAAACCAAAGCTAAGATGTAATACTGCCACAAGAGATGAACAGAACTGCACCTCTGATTGCTAAGGATCCATTTTTTTACTTAAATTTAATAGTATTAGGTATCATTAACAGCCTAAATTAACATTTAAATGACAACTCTAAATTGTCAATTAGGTAGGCAAGCATTTGTAAAAGCACATGTAATTCAGCTTCAGGAGTTTGATTAGCTTAATCCAAGAAAATACAAAATTTGAAGACACTGATTTTATACTTACTCAATTTGGGCATCCCTGGCTACGAGCAGGCTAAGGCACTCCAGACTTCCCACTCTTGCTGCCTTGTGTAGCGGAGCCTCTCCAAAAACATCCTTAAAGGGAAGACAGCACGTTTTAGTCTCTCCCCGAAACAGTTTCCGTGGAAGTTGGTAGGGGAAGTCTAATTACTGTTTAAGAAAGCCAGTTAGAACCACACTGTACTGAATTTTTTAATTCAAGGGTTTTTTTCAATAAAGTTCACTTGGTGCTCTATTAAATACAAAGTTTTCATCAATAAAAACACATGCAGCCACAACCACCTACATTAACACTCAGGTGAATAAAAAGCAGAGTATTACAAAGGTAAAACGATTTACAATTTAAACTCACCCTACTTTAATGTTCAGTGGGCGAGGCAGACTACCGTAAGAAAGTTCTGTAGAAAACTGTAATAGTTGAAAGTTGGCCTCACAACTGTTATTTAATTACCGGACTGCGACTTTTAATTTGGTAATGTAGCAACTGTTGCTTTTGAAATAAACTGTAGACCTACGTATGCTGAGCAATATCCTAGCCAGGAGCCATACAGATGGCTAAAGAGCACTTGAAATGTGGCTGGAAATGTAAAATACACACCAGACTGAGAAGTCTGAAAAGAAAATGGAAAATATAAGTAATGCCTTAAATTGATTACATACTGAAATATTGAGGTAAATTGAGTTAAATCATAAAATTTCATGTTTCATCTTATTAATGTGGCTACTAGAAGGCTTTACATTTCTTAAGTGTCTCCCTTTATATTTCGATCAGACATCTCTGCGAGAGCCACGTTTACAGCAAGGGAAACCGTATTTTGGCGTCTGCGAAACGTTGGTGTGGATCCGGGTGGAGGGGAGGGTTGTACACAGCGACAGTCAGTAACCTAGTTACCTGCTGGTTGAGGTCGGCGCCAGTTTGCAGCTGCCACAGAAGCAAGCAAGCAAGGCCGCCCCCTGCGGCCAAGTGGACAGGCGACTGCTCGCAGGGATCCGGGGGTGCGTTGACCGAGGCGCCGGCCTCCAGCAGATGCTTCAGACTATCCACCTGCGGGAGAACAGCAGCTCGAGCACCCCTCTTGCCTGTATCCAGTCCCGCGCTCTCCCGCGGTCGAGAATCTTCCCCCACGCCCCAAATCTAACTCTGAAGAGGCCTGCCTCGGCAGCGCGCCGTGCTCAGTCCCCCTCGCCAGTGCTCCCGAGCAGACAGACACCCGGAGAAGTAAGCCTGCAGGACGAAAGGGGCCCGCGTCTCACCTCCGGGTTGCAATCAAGCAACAGCATTTTCCGCCTACAGCAGAGGACGGCAGGCCTTGGGAGTGCAGAGCGGCGGGGCAGGCGCTGCGGACCGGCAGGTAAGAGTGCACAGCCGGCCGGAGTGCGGGAGGATTTAGATTGCCCGGGCCAGGGGGCCGGCCCCCCGCCGCCGCGCCCCAGCCCTGGCCGCGCCCCCGCAGCCTCGCCCCGCGGGCTGCCGGCCCTTTCCCCGCCCTGCGGGAGCAGCACGTACACAAACACCGGCACGTGCCCCCGCGAGGCTGGCTGGGGACCGAGGCGCGGGTTTGCCAGCCGATTGGCCAGCCGGGAGGCGCCAGGCCCGCCCACCTCGGGGCGGGGCCCTAAGTAGCCCCGGCGGAGCCGCAGTGCGCGTGCGCCGCCGAGGGCGCTGGGCGGGGTGGGGGGGGGGGGCGGTCCGGCGGCAGCCATGAGGCGCGCTGAGTTTGGCACGTCCCACACCAGCGTGCCCGGCCCTTTGGTCCCTATGGAGAAGCGGGAGTCGCGAGCGAAGGTTTTCGCCTCTGCTAGCACGCACGTAACCAGGAAACGAGAGAACTCTGGCAGCACCACCTCTGGAAGCCGCCGTGCGTGGTGCTGGCGCCGCGCGTCCTGCGCCCTCCAGCTCGGGAGGAAGGATGAGCGTTCCTTTGGCGTCACGTGCAAAACCGCCCCCCGCTCGCCTCTGTCACGGACGCCCTGGGCTTTTCGGGAGGAAAGCGGGAGCTGCGGGGGCGGCGGGGCGGCTAACGTGAACTAAGGTGTTACCACAGGGACTGCGCTGACCACCCCCCGCCCCCCAAGCTAAACGATTTCTCACGCGGGGCCCTGTCGGTGACACCACGCCCGTATTGGGAAATCCGGTAAAACCCAGCCAACCATTGTACTGCGTCCCCTCCTGGGGACTGGGTGAAGCACCGCTGGGCTCGTCGCCTGGGGAGAGGCTGAGAGCCGGGGCTGTTAACCTTGAGCTTGCAGAAAGGACGAGGACACTGTCAGCCCGAACACTCACTGGGGGGCGGAGGGGGTTCGAGGAAAGTCGGACCCAGACCGAGAACGTTTGTGACCTGAGGGGCTCTGCCGGGGCGGAGCCGCCGCTGCCTCGCGGCCGCTCCGAGGGGAAAGCGCGGGAGGGGGACGGGGCTGGGTGGGCGGGGGCGGCGGGGGGTCTGCATACTGTCCTGCTTGAGTCGTTCCTTTCGGTGCTACTTGAGAAACAGACTTCCTGACTTCGAGCTGTAGCCGTCCGCACATCTGTCATCTCTTGACTGTCTTTTCCTGAACGCTTCTTTCCAGATCAGTCTTGCCAGAAACTAAAGCTGGAGCCGTATATTCATTTTCCTTGACATCCTCAGTGATTTCCTCCTTCCTGTTCATACCTTTGAGAGCAGGACTGATGAGGAAATTACTATGCTTTTGGAGGACAAGCTCAATGAGTGGCCTTTTAGTTCTAATTTTGGTTGCAGGATCTTATTTTGTAGTAAGAGCCGTAAAATAATTTTACAATAATAAATTTATCATGCACTGACCCAAGGGGTAGTTTTCCACATTCTTATTCGTATGTATACCTGAACATTAATGTGTGTGTATGTGTATATATATATTTATGTTCAAACATAGAATCATGCTTGTGTTCTGTATTTATATTGAAACTATTCAAAATACCTTTTTTATGATATTTGAAGAATATCAGATCTGTGAGAACACATGATCACTGACCGTTTCCCTTTTCTCGTGTTTATCAGTTAGGTGAGCACTGTTTTTTAAAGAATATAATTAAGCTTCAGGTTCACACAGATGAAAATGAATTCTTAAATTCTTTTTTTTTTTAAGATTTTATTTATTTATTCATGAGAGACAGAGAGAGAGAGAGAGAGGCAGAGGGAGAAGCAGGCTCCCAAGGAGCAGGAAGCCTGATGCGGGACTTGATCCAGGACCCTGGGATCATGACCTGAGCCGAAGGCAGACGCTTAACCATCTGAGCCACCCAGGCGCCCTGAATTCTTAAATTCTTAAATGAATTATGAATTATGAATTCTTAAATGAAAATGAATTCTTAAATGATACAAGGTACTATCAGAGAAGTTCTTAGAGTTCTAAACAGAAATTGCAGTTAACATGTGCAATGTGATATTGGTGTGATGAGTCTGCCTCCATATTACATCCTTTTTATTTAAAACAAGATTCTGTTCAGCAAGTGTTAAGTCTAGCAATTAGTGTTAACTTATTACATATGTGAGTTTCACAAGGATAGGGAATTTTGTGAATAGTTGTTAAAGCTTTTCTCCTTTTAATCACTTCCTACTTGTCCATTGCTGACAATGTTTCAGAAAAAATATGTCTCAGCTAAGTATCTGGTTTACTGTTAGTAATGGGCCTAAAAGCTTTCTAAAAATGAACAAAGCTGGTGGAGCACAAAAATACACAGAAGAAATACATTTGGGGAAGAAATACTATCTTACCAGCAAGCAGCTGGAGTTATTACTGAACATGTACCGTGTGGGATCAGTTTTCTAAAGAGGAAAATGATCTAAGATGCATATTCAACGGGCACTCTTCTAAGCAGTGTTAATTCTATTTATGTTTAATTTGCTGGTAGATGTGTTTCCAGAAAGAGGATGCCATTTAGAGTGAATGTTTTTAAAAAATGTTAGATGATGACTAAGTGACCAAATGAATGAAGATATGTAGACTGAGGAAGGGTGAGTAGGAGGAATCTGCCAGGTAGTCCATGAAGGGAAGAGTATTTCTAAGGAGTATAAAATATCTTCCAGTGTTAAGAGAACTATGTGCAATTCAGTCTAGTTACAGAATATGATACACAGCAGTGATGTAAAATAAAGATTTACAAATAAGAAATTATATTAAATGGCCACTAATGTCTATTCCAACTTATTAAAATAAATGGACATTGAGCACTTCCTATGCCCCAAGATTAATACAGATAGGTATTGTTATCTGTCCCATTTTACAGGAAAGGAAATTGAGGCTTAGGGAGGTTCAATAACTTAACCTAAGGTCCTATCATTATTAAGGGGTGGAGCTGAACTCAGACCGTTTGACTCCAGAGACCACATTCTTATAACTAAATTTTAAAGAATTTTGGTCATCGGTAGATTTGAAGTTACTAAGATTGACTTTTTTTTTTTTTAAGATTTTATTCATTTATTTGACAGAGCACAAGCAGGCAGAGCCGCAGGCAGATGGAGGGAGAAACAGGCTCCCCGCTGAGCAGAGCAGGACCCAGGACCTGGGATCATGACCTGAGCCAAAGGCAGATGCTTAACCGACTGAGCCACCGAGGTGCCCCTAAGATTAACTTCTTAAAATTAGCAAAAGAAAGTCCTTAGAGACTATCATTATAATCCATAGAAAAACAACTCTTTCAATGAAACATATAGTGAAGTTGAATCAAGTTGTACACCTGAAACTAATGTAACATCAACTATATTCAAATAAAAAAATGTTAAGGAGTATTTGGCAAAAACAAATGAAAAAAGAAAACAACAGAGGAAATAGGGGCAATTATGTGTACTATCTTTGCAGTTTTCTGTAAATCTCAGATTATTCTAAAATATAAAGTTTATTTTAAAAAAGAGGACTTGAGGCAACTTAAAATTAAACCATTATATATTCTTTTTCTTTCTGAAGACCATGGCTATTACAGTTTTTGTTTATTCAAATATTTAGTTTCACCTTTAAGTAACCCTCTTCCCAAATACAATAATGACAGAAGATACCTAAAACCTTATGAATAAAGCTAGTTTTAATCAAAAGAACAAAAAAATTTCACAAAGTTTTCAAAACCAATCACTACTTAGTTTTTTTGTTCTGATTGACCAATATACTTCAGTTCCTCTGCAAAACACACTGCCCATTGCATTGATCACTGGGAGATCTTACCAGGCTGTTTCTAGAATGCTCAGTTATTTGGGCTCACATCACTTTGAATTTTTTTCCACATCTATAAAGATTAATGTCTAATGAATTAAATATTACATAACTGGTGAAATAGGAACAGTGAGAGCTATAATTTTTAAGAAAACTAAACTCAATGCTTTCAAAATCATCAAGTCTCTAAGAAAAGTGTTTCCCAAGTAGGTGAGGATAAATCAACCGTAAAAGATGAGAAATAGTTCTACATTCAGACTGTTTGATGGGCATTTTTAAACTCATACTCCATTTGAAAGAAACATAAAGTGGAATTCATATGCCTATGGTTTATGAAAGAAAGACAACTCTAAACTCTCACAGTCAACCTCTATTAAGGAAATAGCTTCTGACCCTAGATGAAAAGATTGGAAGGTAGCATATATTTACATGTTATAAGTTAAAATGTATATGGTATGATCATATACTCTATTAATTTCTGTATCGATTCTTGTTTAACTGACCAACCACAATAAATGCAGTAAAAGCATTTATTGGGCAACCTATTTCTTTCATTTAAGGAATATAAAGAGAGTAGCTGAATAGAATGCATTATATTTTTTTCAAATTTTTATTTAAATTCCATTTAGCTAACATGTAATTTAGTATTGGTTTCAGGAGTAGAATTTAGTGATTCATCACTTACATATAACACCCAGTGCTCATCATAACAAGTGCCTTCATTTACCTTTGGATGTTGAGTGAATCCCCTCAGGAAAGACCCTGGTAGACCTAACTGGCCAGAAAAGGTTTCTACACAGCAGGAACAAGACAAGTGAGGCATGTGAATCCCACGTAATTACGAAGATTTTTAACAAATCAATCTTTCCTAGAGTGGTTTATTTGCTCACAGAAAACATGGTAAATTGGAGAAAAATTAAAAAGCTACCAGGCTCTTCCACCCAGTGCTTATCTGGTAGTAAAAGACATCCTGTCTTTTCCCACACTTTTTTTTTTTTTCTCATTTCAGAGCATGAAAAAAAAAAGCACTTTTGTTTTAAATAAACAAATAGACCTAACTGGAAGGGGGGAAAAAAAATAAAAAAAAAACCAGAAGTCCACTGCCTGATTCAATATTGTCTTTTGAGATCTCCGTAATATCCATAATATTCTTTCCTAAGTTTCCATATATGTGTACAGGTTATGCTTCCAGTTAACATATGAACACTATTATTCTTTTAATGACTACTAGACAACAGCAGTGAACAATAACAATAAACCCAGGCCTTTGCATTTTTGCCCAGGACACTTATTTAACTCTATTTTCATGGGTACCAGTAACATTGCTTATTATGATAGGAACTTCAGTGTTGTACCTCTATTTTAAAAGAACTTTAAATAAGTGTGCTCCGCAGGACCATGTATGCAATGTTTCTGCCTAAAGAAGCCAATTACAGACTCAGGACCCAACGTTTATATTTGAGGCTCGCATGTAGGCATCCTCTGCCTACCAACTACTAAAATCACAGAATTCCAGAAGGAAACAAATCCGCCATACATCATCATGTTGTTTATATAACTGTAAACACTGCAAACTCATCTTGTCATTTGGGGGACAACCCAAGTGTCAAGTTCCCAAATGCCAACCGAGGACCAACCTTGTCAGCATGTCCTTCTAAAGATGGCAGCCTCAGGCCAGCTGTGCTCACTCTTTTCTGCCCAGGAACACACGAATAACCCATAAAAGACACTAACATTCTTAAACTCATTTTCACAGCAGTTTTACTTTTAAATTACCTTTTGTTATTCCATAAAAAATTTACAAACCATTTTTAGACAATTTTATCACATTCCCAAAGATGTACATTTTTACCTAATTTTTTTTAAAGAGGGAGGGATACTTTGGTGGGAACTGCTATTTAGGATTGCAAATATCCAAATTTTTACATGAATAAAATAGCAGGCCAACCCAGATGTACATACCGTGTTGAGTATATGATCAACATAGGGGGAAGCAAAGGCACTTTCTTAAGGGCTACCTGCTGCAAGAGATCCCGAGATTCACCAAGGAGGGAATCTGATTTTGCCAAAATCCAAAGGGGCTTTTTGGACCCAGTTGGAGTATTTTTTTTTTTTTTTTAAATAATATCTGTGACGCGTTGAAGTGGCCCTATGTGTGATTCTAGGATCTTTCTACTTTGCATTTACATGGGAGCTGATGAGAGGATATTGTTTTGTATGTCCAGGTAGCACCTGTCTCCAGGCAAGAGAGGTTCTGCCAGAAGGCTCTGTGTGCCTCCAGCATTTGGCCTTCACTCTCAATTTCACCAAGGACTGCAGAGCTTAGCCACCCTCCATTGTGGCAGTTTTTCATCGAAGACTTCATTCTTTTCCTCCCCATCCTGAGCCCAGGAACAATTTCACAAGACCTTCTCTGACTTTGTCCTTCTTTCTCTAATTGTATCCTTCAGCTTGTTGGAGTCCAGGCTGTGCATTATCAGAGATGGGGGACACCTCCAGCATGGCTGAGGCTCACATTTATTCTCTGCAACCCCAATAGCCTGGTTCCTCTCCTAAGCTCCTCACACCAGATCTTCTGATACCTTACTGACCATATTGGATAGTAAATTTTTCCCACTTATCGATATTAACCACTTAACATGCTCTCTAATTTTCTATCATACAAAGAGGATGAGGAAAATATAGCCGCCATGTTCTTTACCATTTCTGAAGCCAAGTTCCTAAATGAAATGAAACCACTTTTTGCTTAATGAGGTATGTACATAATGGCAGATACCCTCTATTTCAGTATATAAAGGCCACCTTCACCTAAACAAAATTAAAATAATTTTTAATATTTTAGTTGTATTGTTAAAATATTTGCAAATTTAGTAGTTACCTATTTTACCCGTTACTGACAATATACAAATAGAAGTTGTAAATGGAAACTACTTTCCATATACCAATAGAAGTTTCCACTCTTAATTTAATACATTTGATTTTCCACTTAAAGTAGAAATTCATTTCTAACTCTATCTCTAAATAAGTTTCTACCTTTCAAAATAACTAGATTGTTTACAACACAAAATTTAAAGGCCAAGTTGCCTGTAAAAGATTTAATACACATACTTCAAAACAGAACTACTTAGTTAAAAGTATAAACAGAAGCTGGGGGAATAATAGTCTTTTAAACAAATGGTACTGGGATAAATGGATATCCACATGCAAAAGACTTAATTTGAACCCCTTTCTCACATTGTATACCAAAATAACTCAAATGGAGCAAAAACCTATAGCTGAAACAATAAAACTTTTAGAAGAAGACAAAGGGGTAAATCTTTGTGACCTTGGCGTAGGCAATGGTTTTCTTATCTTAGCTAATACACCTAAACCACAAACAAGAAAAGAAAAAAAAGTGGACTTCAATTTGTATAACTCAATAGCAAAAAATAAGAAAATAACCCTATTTAAAAATGGGCAAAGGAGAATTAAGAGTACAACTTATCATGATGAGCACTGAGGAATGTACAGAATTGTTGAATCATTGTATTACACCTGAAACTAATATAACACTGTATGTTAGCTATACTGGAATTAAAATGTAAAAAATAATTAAATACAAATGGGCAAAGGACCTGAATAGACATTTCTCAGAAAGATATACATATGGCCAAAAGGTATTCAACATCACTCATCATCAGGGAAAGACAAATCAAAACCACAATGAGAAAACCTCATATCCATTAGAACAGTCTTTATCATAAAAACAAAAGACAACAAGTGTTGGTGAGGATGTGGAAAAAAGGGAACTGTGGTGCACTGTTGGTGGGAATGTAAGCTGGTGCAGCCACTATGGAAAACACTATGGAGGTTCCTCAGAAAATTAAAAATAGAACTACCATATAATCCAGCTAACCTACTTCTGAATATTTTGAATTGAAATTAGAATCTCAAAAAAAGATTTGCACTTCCATGTTCACTGCAGCATTACTCACAAAAGCCAAGACATTGAAGCAAACTAAATGTCCATTGACAGATGAATAAAGAAAATGTGGTACTTACATATAGTGGGATATCATTCAGTCTTTGAAAAGGAGGAAATCCTGCCAATTGTGCAACATGGATGAACGTGGAGGACATTATGCTAAGTGGAATAAGCCAGATGCAGAAGGACAAACATAACATGATCCCACTTACATAAGGGATCTAAAATAGTCAAACTCACAGAAGCAGAAAGTAGAATGGCAGTTACCAGGGGCTGGAGTGGGGATAATGGCAAAGGTACAAAGTTTCAGCTATACTAGGTGAACAAGTCCCGAACTGAAGGCTGTCTCATACTTGTCGGAGTCAAGACCACACTAAAAACTTTCTAGCAGGACTTCGGATAAATTGGCCTAACTGAATGGGTGATTTCAATTGAAAACTCAAATGAACCAAGCAATCTTACCATAAATTACCTAAACTACCAGAGATTCAAAACAAGCACTTAATTTTGAAAAGTAATTTGTACACAAGCACTTGGAAACTTTTTGGAAGTATCTACTAAAGCTGAACGTGCATACCCATCGACATAGGAATTACTACGCCTATGTTTATACCCCAGAGAAATGCATATAAATGTTTAGGGAAAAAACAGGTACAAGAATGTTCATAGCAGAACTGTTCTCAAAAGTCCAAGACAGAAACTACCCAAATGTCCATCAATTACAAGAGATAGATTATGGTATATTCACACAATGTAATACTATACAGCAACAAGAAGTAGAAAGCTACAACCAACACAACAAAACGGATGAATCCTCAAACAATGTTGAACAAGAGAAGCCAGACACAAAATAATACAGAGTGCCTGATTCCATTCATATGGTATACAAAGGCATGCAAAAATCACTTCTGCAATATTGTATTTACATGTAGGTTTATGTAGTAACTAGAAGGGAGTACTAGGGAGGCTTCTGGGCTGCTGGTAATTTTCTCTCTCTTGTTCTGAGTGAAAATTCATCAAGCTGTAAACTTACATATACATTTCTGTATTTATATTCACTTCAATAAAAAGTTTTTAAATATTTAATATTAAAATTCTAGATATTAACAGCAGACCAGACATGGCTAAAGAAAGGATTAATAAAATGGGAGAGAGTGCTGAAGAGATTACTTGGAATGTGGCAAAAAGGGATAAACAGATGGGAAATGTGAAAAACAGAATAAGAGACACAGGAGGAAGGTCTAATTGGAATGCCAGAAAGAGAAGAGGGATAGAATGGGGCAGAAGCCGTACTTGAAAATGTAGTGGGCTCAACTGTGGTCTCCAAAAAGATATATTCAAAGTCCTAAAACCTGATTCCTATGAATGTAACCTTATTTGAAAATAAGATCTTTACAAAAAATCAGGTGAAGTTGAGGTCATACTGGATTAGGGTGGGCCCCAAATCCAGGGGCTGGTGTCCTTATAAGCAGAGGACACACAGGGATAGAGGATACACAGAAAGAAGGCCATGTGAAGACAGAGACCGAGATTGGAGTGACACAGCCTACGAGCCTAGGATCCCCAAAGATTGCCAGCGACCACCAGAAGCTAGGAAAGAAACCTGGGATGGTTTCCTCCCTAGAACCAGAGGGACCGTGGCTCTGACAACACCTTGATTTTGGACTTCTAGCCTCCAGAACTATGAAAGACTACGTTTTTGTTGTTTTAAGCCACGAAGTTCATGGTAATTTATTACAGCAGCAAAACACCAACCCACGACTCAGGAAATTCAACATCCCCAAAGCAAAATAAATACCTAGTCAATTCAATAAATCCAACAGCAGGCAATAAAAGAGAAAAAATAGCATGAATAAAGCAAATGGACTGAAAGTACAAAATAATTCCAATTCAATAGTGATTAAAATAAATGTAAAACAGCGAAATGTACCAGTAATAATCAAAGATGATCAGCCTGGGTATAAAAATGAATCAACAGGGGGCGCCTGGGTGGCTCAGTCGTTAAGCGTCTGCCTTCGGCTCAGGTCATGATCCCAGGGTCCTGGGATCAAGCCCCGCGTCGGGCTCCTTGCTCTGCGGGGAGCCTGCTTCTCCCTCTCCCACTCCCCCTGCTTGTGTTCCCTCTCTTGCTGTGTCTCTCGCTGTCAAATAAATAAATAAAATGTTTAAAAAAAAAAAAAAAAGAATCAACAAATCTATATGAAGCCTATTTATAAGAGACACGCCTGACATATGAAGGACTACAACTCAACAAGACAAATGTCACAAAGGCAGATACTTAACAGAAGAGAAAACATGAATAGCTAAGAAACATGAAAAAGGAGCTTACGGGGAGAATAGGGAGTGTTTGGGTAGGGCAGCTGAAAGGGAGGGGGGAGGAGGAAGACTAAATGAGGAGCCTACTGGAGACTTAAAGGTAATGTACCTTTTAAACATTAAATGGCAGGCAATGGATGTTAATCAAAAAATTTTATATATCTAGCAACAGACACTGGAAATCCTCTAGTTCAAACTACTTCTAGTCCAAACTAGAGATGAGGAAGCTGACTTTTTAAAAGATTAAATGGTTCTTCCAAAATGACAAAGATACTGCAGTGGTTTGTTTTTCTTTTTTCTCTCCCTGATATACTGAATTATTTCCCTTTTCTGCACTTCATTCTTCTTAATGAAGCCATTGTCCAAAATAGTTTCACATAATAGTATAAGTGCAGCTTTCCAATCACACTGAAGAACTCCTGAGTTCTTCTCCTCACCACCAATCAGGAACCTTTACTGGAAGCTTGTTCCTGATTGGTTAAAGTCAGCTGTAACAGTAGAATGCCAAGGAGTAAACAAACAAGCATAGCAACAACTGAGTTTGCTGTCTCACTACTCTCAGCCTGGGCCACCCTGGACTCCTTCATCCCAAATGAGGTGGCCTCTACATTTTATATGAAGGCTTTGATTTCCCATTCAACTGTGATCCATCTTATAACATGGCAAAACAATACAGACGGGAAGATAAAACTGAACAACACAACTAAAATAAAGTGTATTCGCAGGTAAAAGAGACAGATGCTTTAATCTGAAATGAATGAGTGTCATGAGCTTCAGTTACAAGGCAAAGTACCAGTGCACAAGAACTCTATGAGCAGGGTCCCCAATTCCTGCTAGTGGCAGGTGTGGTAGGTGACATAAGTCACTGCAGATGTGAACTCACAGCCAGAGAGGACTTGCAAATGGCTCTCATCATTCATCCCATGCTGTGGAAGCAGACACGGAGGATGCTGTGCCTCTCGTAGCTATGGATGGCCCTGGTTTCCTCAGAAAGAATGTGCACATCCCAGAGCTGGTAGTTTGCTGCCCTATCCCTAGGCAAATGCGGGGAGGTTGCTTTTTATAACGAGTGCCAAGGGAGAATGGAGTCTTTTTGCATTTTTTCTGGAGGAAGACATTTCTACTATCTTGTTTTTTATTCATGTTTACAGAATACACATTGTGGAAACAGGATGAAGTTGACCAGTGAGAAGTTGCCCAAGAACCCCTTTTATACCTCTCTATTCCAGTATGGTGCTAAGAACCCAAAATTCTTCCAATGGAGGAAGGAAAAGACTGGTACAAATTCTGATAATATTCTCACTAAAAGTCAATTCTGTACACCAGAGAAAAAAAGACAAGAAATAGGAGTCTGAACTGCTGTCGAGGAAGTGGTTAACTTTACAGTCCTTTTTAGCTTTCCTGTAAGAATCTGAGAAATTGCTGCTCGTCTGGTAGCAAATCATCAGTGGAGAAGTCTCATCATTAGATTCCAATCCTGGTTTTACTCTTAGGACTTTAGGACACCCTTCTGGAAAAGAGAAGCCAGATGTCATTTCTATTAAAGAAAACAATGCCATACTTTACTTCAAATTGGCATTTAAAGCTACCCTTTTGTTTCTGTAGACTTACTAATACTAAATTGGGAATGGTTACTAGCTCATTTGGTTGGAGTAGTTCTAATTAAAGCTCAAATTAAGAATTTCACTAATCCACAGGGTAGCTTTGCATAAAGAACTACACACAGACTGCATTGCTAGAGCTCCTGCCTCGTAGTAAACAGGGTTGGTTTGGGAACCAATCAACATATATTTTATGATTATACAAGGCACGGTGTTAGGTGCAGTGATCATGTTTTTCCCTTGAGCTAAGGAGGCCAGTTTTATGAATGAGAACTAGGAAGGAAACTAGTATAAACAGAGCCAGATGAGTTCTATATAACTCATGACTTCAAGAGAGGAAATTCGTATCGTATGAATAAAGATGGAATTCTTTACCTTTTAAAAAACCAGATCGTTACAGCCATGCGAATTTGGTGGATAAGGCATTGCAGTTCTTGAAGGAAAGAATAAGAAGAGGGGATGCTATGGCATATTTCCTCCGAGGCCAACTATATTTTGAAGAGGTATCATTTCCTGCTTGTTTTCTTTTAAAAATTTTTATTTAAATTCAATTTAATTAACATATAGTGTATTATTAGTTTCAGGGGTACAATTTAGTGATTCATCAGTTGCATAGAACACCCAATACTCATTACATCAAGTGCCCTCCTTAATGCCCATCGCTCAATTACCCCCTTCCCCTCCAGTAACCCTCAGTTTGTTCCCTAGAGTTAAGAGTCTCGGTTTGCCTCCCTCTCTGTTTTTATCTTACTTCATTTTTCCTGTTTTTCATATCAGATAATGCTGTTGTTGGATTCTCATAGCAAAATTTCCCATAGAGTTCCTTACATTGTTATGCAGAGGGAATTCTGGTAAATTCCCTAGGCTTTGGTTGTGGCTTTAAGTACAAGATTAAGGAGATATTTGACCTTCCTCCATAAAAGTCGTTCTAAGGAGTCATTTATAGGAGTCATTCTGGCATATAATCCATTCTCATACTAGAAATTAAAAATATAATGTACACTTATATATATAATATAATTTTTATATTTTTGCCCCAAATAATATCATTTATAAAATTTTTTCATATGAATAACAACTAAAGACCCTGATTCTTACCTAGTACTTAGAGGCTTTATATGTTCCTCTCTAGAGGTAGGAGGGAGCTTCCCTCTTTCTCCACATTATGCTGAGGCATCCTGAGGGGCAGATGTAGGAGAAACTGTGCAAAGCATATAATATATATAGCAGCAGTCCTTCATTGACCCCCACGGGCAGATGTGAAAATGGACCAACTGTCCCCAATCCCTTCACCACTCACTATTTGGGCAGCTATTAACCTATATCCCACTTGCTCTTAAATCTGATGGCGCCATCATTTCTTCTGGCAACAAATATTTGTTGAGGACTCATCATGCACCTGTCACCATGAGGCTAGCATAGGTTAAGAGAATGATCTCTCAGCTTTGGGCATCGGGTCAGGTATGATTCCTACGACTTGTTAACTGTGTAGCCTTGGACACAAAGACTTCAACTCTTAGAGTCTCAGTTTCTTCAAAAGGCAACGAGCAGGGCACACAGCCCGGTGTAAGTGCATGCCAGGCAGGGGGAGAAAATGCAATGTTTCAGAGATGAGGGGGAGTTCTGTGAGCTCTAGGAATTGAGACCAATGTGGTAATAAGCAAGGCAGAGAATGGCTTTAGATGAGCTTTATTTAAATTGTAGTAAGAAGACATTCAAGGGTTTTGAGTCCGTGATGAACAGATTAGAAGGCAAGCATGGAACCAAGACCAGTTTAGGGGAGAAATCATACTACTTCAGGCAAGAGAGGATGCTTGCTGGTGTTGACCAGAGTGGCAGCAGTGGAAGCTGGTCCTGGATTTATTTTGGAGACGCAAATGAGAGCATCGTGGACTGAAAAATAGAGGAGTGGGGAGGGTGAATTTTGAGAGGACAATCAAGAGTTCAGGTTTTATACACATTGTGTTTCGGATGTCCATTAGTCATCCAAGTAGACAGGTTTCAAAGTAGAAACTTAGCCGTTAAGAGTCTAGATCTCCAAAGAGAAGTCTGGGTTGAAAGTATGTATTTGAGATTTTCCAGCATGTAGATTGTATTGAAAATCATGAAAACTAACAGGACCTCCTTTCTCTTCCTTCCTACAGCGTATTCTAACTTTTCCAGCTCTCTCACATCTAGCCAAACATTAGCCAGAAAGGAGAATGAGTCTTACTTAACAGCTAGGTCATTAACTCATTATTATGTGTTCTTTAAAATTAATATTTCTTAGTATTTTGGTGCAGTTTTTATTAGTTTTATCAATTTGTTGATTCATTATAGTTTATGAAAAAAGGAATTCGGGTGCTTTTGTGTCTTCCAGAAGTTGTTTTTCTCTGGTCTGCTCTTCCTAACTAATAACCTTCCAGTTTAGTAACAGACTTTCTTTCCACGATTACAAAGGATTCAGTCTTCAGTGCAAGGCATTTTCCCTGGTGGATTAAGATATAAGCCCCATTAGTCCTTCACACCTTAGCATCAGATCATAGAACTGCTAAGGAGCCTTAAAATATGTAGGTTTCTATAGGAAGTAGGGGAGAAAGATAATTTTAGAGAATCACATTTGTTTTTCCATGTCTTCTCCCTAGCTGGAGAACTGCAACCCTGGAGGACATGAGCCATCATAATAGTGGATATTTAATAATAGTGGATATCCTGATGTCCACATTTTCTCTGATGCTCTGGCCCCAACTCTGAAGTGTCCCAAACTCCAGGAGTGGCTGGGGGATATAGCAGGATGGATTGAGCAGAAGGCTGGGCTATCATTTTAGGAGAAGTTTGGCAATATCCAAAAGTACGAGTGAAAGCAAAAGAGAGTCTCACCCATATTTTTCCTGGTCACTTCCTTCAGTTGCCATATTCAGGTCTATTTTATTGATTTTATAGTATGTTGACTGTTGTCAATGCCATACTTGCAAATTCCATAAATTTGTTGTCTCTTGTTATATTTGGTGCTCCTAGCTAGATTTAGGTGGGAATTAAGTATTTGGGATTACTTTGAGGTAATAATAAAAATAATTCAATATTTCCTGGGAGCTTTTAGGGATGGTATGAAGAAGCATTAGAACAGTTTGAAGAAATCAAGGAAAAAGACCATCAAGCAACTTACCAGCTAGGAGTAATGTATTATGACGGGCTGGGGACACCTACAGACGCTGTAAGTTACTGTTTTGTTCACAGTGTTTAAGATCTCATTGTTAATGGATTATTCAATAGAATTAAAATTATTTATATTTTAATAATATATTTCTATACTTATATTTTAATAGTATCTGTCCTTTTAGCGTTTAAAGGATAGCAGTAGTCATTTTTACATTTATGTGAAAAACAAAATTTCTTTTTGCCCCCTCCTTGCTACCATTGACTGTCAATAACACTTTTAAAATGTTTTCCTTTATTTTTAAAAATTATTCCAAAGAGGGGAGGGGGGGATGGGTTAGCCTGGTGATGGGTATTAAAGGGGGCATGTACTGAATGGAGCACTGGGTGTTATACGCAAACAGTGAATCATGGAACACTACATCAAAAATATATGATGTAATATATGGTGACTAACATAATAAAAAAAAATTATTCCAAAGCTACATGAACATGGAAAAAAGTTAGAAAATAAACAAAAATAGGATCACCAAATTCTGCTATCAGATATAAATCTGGTTATTATTTTAAAGTATATTCTTCCATGTACTGCTCCATGCAAAAAATTAGATATATATCTATATATATATATGTGTGTGTGTATGTATATATGTGTGTGTATACATTTTTTCAATGTAGGACCACACTGTTTTTTAATATCCTTTTTCACCTAACAATGTATTTTGAATGTCCTTCTCCTTGTCAATAAATATAATCTATATTTTCATTTTAATAGCTGCATAATTTTTATATAATAGTATAATAATTAATATTTCTAGGCCTCATTTATCTGTGCATGTTTGAAGATAAAAGAAAGAATAAACTAAGCTATGAGGTTTGGAGATCAGTATTACAATTTTTTCTGTTCCTCGGGGGCTTTATTTTTTATTTTATTTATTTTTTTTGGTCTCATCTTACAAGGAAATTTCACACACTATCAAATAAGAATTGGGAATTTACTTTTAAATTTTTCAAAGATGTTCAGAAGTTCGTTTCTCTGTGTTCACTAGCAAAGCTGCTCTATCCATAATGGTCTATTAACAATTTGTGAAAAGTCGTAGGCTTTCAAATCTTCACTTCACTGCTTACAAGCAGTATGATCTTGGGGAAATTATTTCTGGGCTCTAGTTTCCTCATTTGTAAAATGAGGATAAATAAACCTAAGTTAGAGATACATCTGCCATTTCCCTGCACCCCTGGCCATGGCCATCCTGGATAATTGGTCACGGCCCGCTTTCTAGCTGTATCCAGACATAGCAGAATTTTAATCAATATACAGCTTTATAGGTGACCTTACCAATTCAATCCACTGGAGGCAGCATACAAAATGAAACCCATTCACCTAACTCACAGGTTGTCAACGAGATTGAACAACATGTAAAGAAAGTAACAGAAGGCACTAGCATCCAGTGTCTTCCTTCCTGACTTTATGTTGTATAAAGTTAACAATGGGGACTACACTTTAATTCCTGAAATTCTTAATTTGTACTCTTTTATAACCATAGCATATGAAATAAATGATGAAAAAATGAATATTTCCATTAAATACAAGATATTTTATTTTAACCTATTTATAGCTTAGCCTGTTAAAAGCATAATAACATGTAGAATGCAGGACTACACTGCCCTTACCGTGAATGGAACACAGTTGACCATACCCTTCTTGAAACATCTTCCTCTCGGTGTCTGAGATTCTCTCCCATGCTTTATAAGCCTCTTTCCATCAGCTTCTATTGTTTGGGGGTTTTGTTGTTGTTGTTGTTGTTGTTGTTTAAGATTTTATTTATTTGACAGAGAGACAGAGCACAAGCTGGGGGAGTGGCAGGCAGAGGGAGAAGCAGGCTTCCCGTGGAGCAGGGAGGGAGCCCAATGCGGCGCTCGATCCCAGGACCCTGGGATCATGACCTAAGCCGAAGGCAGACGCTTAACTGGATGAGCCACCCAGGCACCCCAATCTTCTATGTTTGGAATATAATTTTCCCTGTTCACCTCTTCATAGCTGCCCCTCTGTCCTTTGCTAGGTGCTTCTCTTCTAAATGTTGAAGTGTGTCAGAACCTAGGCCCCTGCTGCCCCCCTTTACTCTCTCAGCTCATCCAGCCCCACAGCTAACATTACCTATACTTTTAAAAGACTTCCAAATTGTCTTCACCTCAGAACCTCATGCTGAGATCCATACCGCCAACTGCCTATCTCTCCCTTGATGTTTAGTAAGCATCTCCTGGTCCCTTTGAGTCCACATCTAGTTCACCTACAAATCCAATGCTCAAAACACAGATCCTACTACTTAAGGCAGCAGAGTTTCTTTGTGCACTGGTACCATTCACCGGGGTCACTGTCATCATTGGAATTGCCCTAAAGGACACAAAAGCAGCGAAAAAAATATGTCTCTATTTTTTTGCACTATGAGCACCTACTCTTACCATCCCCAAGGTACGTGCTTACTCCTGTGACTTATGCAGCTCTGGTTTAGTTGGATTCATTGTATTATTCACTCACTCTTTTGTTCCACAAACATTTAGGAGGCAGGAACAGTCTGAGATGCTGGGGAAGCAAAGGTAAGTATGAGAAGGAACGCATAGTCTGAGAACAACTATGAGTGCTGTTGTGAGTACTGGACTGAGACAGATACGCGTACTGGGCACAAATGGGGAGGGGGGCACGGGGGAGTTTTCACAGAACAGCTGACATGGGCTGACTCAGGAGACAAGAACAGCATATAAGGTCAGGAATGGCATTCCGACGGAGGTAACAACATGAGCAACGTTAGGAAACGTCCTTCGGTAGCCTGGACCCGACTTCCTCAGCCATCTCTGCACACTTCAGTATACTAACTGAACTAGTCTTTTGGGTTTGTTTTTTTTTAAGATTTATTTATTTGAAAGAGAGAAAGAGCACATAAGAGACATCATAAGCATAAGGGGCAGAGGGAGAGGGAGGAGCAGACTCCTCGCTGAGCAGGGACCCTGGGATCATGACCTTAACCTACTGAGCCACCCAGGCACCCCATGTAAATGGAGTTTCTTAATTTCTCTGCTGTTTTGTTGTTAGTGTATAGACATACTACTAATTTCTGAGTATTAATTTTATATCCTGCGACTTTACTGACTTCATTTATTACTTCCAGTAGTTTTCTGTGGAGTCTTTAGGATTTTCTACATATAGTATCATGTCATCTGTAAATAGGGAGTTTAACATATTTACAAAATGAGTATTTCTTTTTCTTGTCTGATTGCTGAGGCTGGGACTTCCAGTATTATGTTGAATAAAAGTGGTGACAGTGGACATCCTTGTCTTGTTCCCGATCTTAGGGGAAAAGTTCTGTTTTTCACCAGCGAGTAAGATGTTAGCTGTGGGTTTTTCATATACAGCCTTTATTGTGGTGAGGTATGCTTCCTCTAAACCTACTTTGTTGAGAGTTTTTATCATGAATGGATTTTGAATTTTATCAGATGCTTTTTCTACATCTATTGAGATGATCATATGACTTGTATCCCTTGTTTTGTTGATGTGGTGTATTACATTGATTTGTGAATATTGAACCATCCCTGGAATAAATCCCACTTGATTTGATGTATTGGTGGATTCCGTTTGCTAATATTTTGTTGAGGATTTTTGCATCTACGTTCATCAGGAATATTAGCCTGCAGTTTTCTTTTTTGGTGGTGTCTTTGTCTGGTTTTGGTATCAGGATAATGCTAGCTTCATAGATGTATATGGAACCTTTCCTTCCTCTTCTATTTTTTGGAATAGTTTGAGGAGAATAGGTGTTAACTCTTCTTTAAATGTTCGGTAGAATTTACCTGTAAAGCCGTCTGTTCCTGGACTTTTATGTTAGTGTTGATTACTGATTAAATTTCATTACTAGTAATCAATCTGTTCAGATTTTTTATTTCTTCTTGATTCAGTTTCAGAAGATTGTATGTTTCTAGGAATTAATCCATTTCTTCAAGGTTGTTCAATTTGTTGCCATATGTTTATCTTTTCAAAGAACTAGCTCTTGGTTTCATTGACATTTTTCTCAGTCCATCATTTATTTCTGCTCTGATCTTAATTATTCCCTTCCTTCTACATACCTTGGGCTTTGTTCTTTTTCTAGTTCCTTTAGGTGTAAGGTTAGATTGTTTATTTGAGCTTTTTCTTGTTTCTTGAGGTAGGCCTGCATTGTTATATATTTTCCTCTTAGAACTGCCTTTGCTGCATCCCAATATTTGGGAATGTTGTGTTTTCATTTTCATTTGTCTCCACATCTTTTGTTGATTTCTTCTTTGCTTTCTTGACCCATGGTTTTTCAGTATCATGTTGTTTAACCTCCATGTGTTCTCCCCCTTTTTTTTCTTGTGATTTATTTCTAGTTTCATTCTTTTGTAGCAGAAAAGATGCACTAATTATATAGTTGTTCTCCTGTATATGATGTGTCATTTTTCTCTGGCTGCTTTCAAGATTTCTTTGGCTTTCAGCAGTTTGACTATGATATATGCCTGAAAGCTACTTTGTTTATCCAGCCCGGGGTTCACTGAACTTCATGGATCCCTTCCATTTGCAGTTTTTAAGAGGAATCTCTCCTCCAACTTGTGTGTGGTCTGGTAAACTTCCAGTGTCTTTAAAAAGTTGGGGTTTTTTTGGGAACCTACTTTAAAAAGTTGGTTATTTTTTAATGTTTGCTCCAGATTTAGACATTGCTATCTGTGGAAGGATTTACACAATCACATCACTTGACTACCAGTAAGCTCCCTCTTACTATTAGGTTTGGGGAAAAAAGGCAGATACCCATGTCACACATTCACAAAAATAAATCCTTATAAATTGGGACTCAGTAGAAGGCAAACACCTTTATCTTCTATTATTGTGGTGTTCGGCCAGCAACAGAACTTGGGAGAGAGCAGTGAAGGATAAAAGCTAGAATGTAGTATATAGAAAATGTTTGATGGCCAAACGTTTTCTTCTTTGGAGTGATGTCTGAAAGTTTGTGTCTGATGGATTTTTTGGAGGGGGCAATGTCTTCCGTGTGCTCTTTGTGACTATGCAGATGTCCTATGAAGATTAGCATATTGGGTGTAAATTATCACTGAGCATACTTGGTGTGCTTGAAGAGAGAAAACAGTGTTTGCAGCTCACAAATGTACTCTAATTATAAATGTGGAAGAAGTTACAGCTATTCAAATATTTTGATAAGTTCTAAAAACTATGCCCATGCAGAATAAGGGCTATAAGACCAGAGGGAGGAGAGAAGAAAAGAAACCATATTGAAACATAATGCAACTCTGGAAGCTATAAAATGAGGGAAATGCCTTATATCTTGGAGCTCTGGGAATGCCTCCTCAGTAGATGTATCCCCCCCACCCCCTTCCTTTCCAGCTCTGCAGACTAAAGCACAACCATCCTGTCTGGGCACAAAGTCCTGACATCAAACGTCATGTCAGAGGGTGAACACTTTAAAATATTATTGGGAGAAAGAATTTAGTTCGGGTAAAACTAAAAACTAGGGTTTTTTGTTTGTTCTTTTCCTTTGTGGAAGGAAAAAGGAGTGGAATATATGAAGAAAGTTGTTGATTCTCCATGTCCCAAAGCAAGACACTTAAAATTTGCAGCTGCCTACAACCTTGGAAGAGCTTATTATGAAGGGAAAGGCGTCAAACGATCAGATGAGGAAGCTGAAAGGTAGTGTTACCTGAGAACAAGATTTTTTTTAAATCAAATGCTGACACAAAGAATAACTTGCCTTGCCTTTCTTTTTTAGACTGTGGCTTTTTGCTGCAGACAATGGAAATCCAAAAGCTAGTGTGAAGGCTCAAAGTATCCTAGGATTGTATTATTCAACAAAAGAGCCTAAAGACTTAGAAAAGGTAACACTGATCTGTTTTTAATGTTAGCACCACATGTAGATTAATATTTCACTATTTCTTTTTTGAATGGAGGGTGGTGAAGAATGAGTATTTAGTTTTAAAGATCTCTTATAATTCTTTAAAATGTAAAGGAAGTTCACATTTTAGGATCTCAGAGCTCATTTCATGCTTTATTCGTCTCCATCTCTACCAAAAGAGTCCACAGATGTGAGAGCATTTTGAATGCTATAAAAAGCCACACATACAAAATATTATTATACCATGAAAACTGAGAGTCCTGAAATATAGCCCAAATCCTTTTACATGTGAATAAATTAAAATTAATTTTTTCTGAGAAAGTAACGATGCCTAATAAGTAAAATACACAACACACACACACACACACAAACGTAGCAACAAATTAAATCCATTTAGGATTTTTACAGAAATATAATCTCTTTAATCATCAATGACTGAGGCATTTTCCAAGAAATCCTATAGGGAGAAGGAAATGTAGAGCCAAGTCCTACTTGTAGGAGGCATTAAACTTACAAGAAACACATAGCAACCAAGACCCTCTTCGGATAACTGAGCAGCCACTTGGAAATAATTTTTTTAACTAATTCAAGTTCATTGTAGTTGCCTATTGAGCAAATGTGCTTGTGACCACATGCAGTTTTTAACCTGGTGGCCTCTGATCTCGATTGGCGCCATCTCTGAGATCCCCCTGGAGCTGACTGTCCCTCAGCATCAGCAGCTCTCCTCTTCCGGGTATGCCTCATTGCTGGTGTGTCTCAAAGCCTAGCAGACGCTTTCCTCCTACTTCCCACCCTCCCGATCCTTCCTCTGGAAAAATGTAAAAATCTTGAATCCTGAGACAGCTGAACTGTCTAGACTGTGACCTAACCTACATTGTAGGTAGAAAACAGGTGGGCTCACCTTAGCACTCTCTTCTAGGTATGTGAAATCGGTGCTAACCTGAAATACACTCAAGGTGCTAGAACTATTTCCTAGAGATTAATTAATTAATAGTACTATCTTGTAATGAGAGATTTTTTTTTCTTTCCAGTATTCCCTTATAATTCTGCCTGGTGAATAATAAATAAGATGAAATTGTGTTTTTTCTTAGGCATTTTATTGGCACTCGGAAGCATGTGGCAATGGAAATCTGGAGTCCCAGGGTGCACTTGGACTAATGTATTTTTACGGACAAGGCATCCGCCAGGATACTGAAGCCGCCTTGCGGTGCTTACGGGAAGCAGCAGAACGTGGAAATGTCTATGCTCAAGGGAATCTCGTGGAGTATTACTATAAGATGAAATTTTTTACTAAGTGTGTTACATTTTCCAAAAGGTAAATAAGCCGGATGGAAGTATTTACAGCACCTCCTACTAGATGTTCTATGCCAGGTCTGTTCGATAGAACTTGCTGCAATACTGACAAGGATGGCGACTGAGCACTGGGAATGAGGCTCGTGCCACTGAGGCTCCAACTGTTATGCTTCATTGGATTTTCATTAATTTAAGTAGCCATTTGTAGCTAGTGGCTACCATATTGAATAGTGTAATTCTATGCCGTCAGTTCAGGATTTCTATTTGCTCTATATGCCAGCTGAGTGATCTTAATCAAGTTTAACTTTTTGGGGCATCGATTTCCTTTTTCATAAAGAACAACATGCTTCCACAGCATTATAAAAATAGTGTATCTAAAGTACTTAACAGGGGCGCCTGGGTGGCTCAGTCGTTAAGCGTCTGCCTTCGGCTCAGGTCATGATCCTGGAGTCTCGTGATCGAGCCCCACATTGGGCTCCCTGCTCTGCAGGGAGCCTGCTTCTCCCTCTCCCACTCCCCCTGCTTGTGTTCCCTGGCTCCCTATGTCTCTCTCTCTGCCAAATAAATAAATAAATTCTTTAAAAAAAAATAAAGTACTTAACATAGTTTAGCATATCAGAAATGCTTATTAAATGTTTTAATTTCTTCCTATACTCTTCAGCCACATGTTCTATAACTGCACAATTGCAAGATAGCTTGATAAAGATTGTAAAATGAGCATAATGGTTAAAAGACGTGAACATTAACATCTTATAAATTATATGGAGATTTCTCTTCTCTGAGCCCATGTACTTTCCTACATTTATTTGCTCATAACTTACAAAAGCAACATACCAGGAAAAACAAATGTGGATGTCCTCTTGAGAGGCTCTAAGGCCATGCTACTGTGTTTCCCTCCCAATAATGCATGATGGAGCCACCTCCTGGCCCCCCTCTTCTTCGCTAGCCCAGGGTGGGGCAGCCGTCTACAACGTAGGATGGAAGAGCCTGGTTCCACCCTCCGTCCCCCAATGTCATGGCCACTTAAAAGTGTGATTCCCCAAAGACCCAAATCTCCAAGTAGCCATCTGGTGAACACCAAGACTTTAAACAGTTCTTAAGATCTTTCAGACTTCCCATTATTATGCACATTCTTGTTCCCCATAATCTTACGGGTAGATCTCATTCTCACACAACTCTCCATACTTGTGTGGGGGTGATAAAGGAGGACTTCTTTGTATCGCCCATTTTTTAACAAAGATGGATGTGTTAGTTACTTAATATGTTTTCTGATCCTATGTGACTTAAGTGCAAATTTCAGGTCAATGTTTGAATAAATGATCCAAAGAAATAGAAAATGCTTTTTTCCCCATTGTTTAAATCTGCAAAGTGATATTAAGCTTAAAATATTAATATGACAAGAAAAAAAAGAAACCTTTTTGTTTTCTAGTGGTTATTAAGCCTGACAAGTACTACCACAGAGAAGCTGTGACGTAACCACTCTGGTAGTTCGCCTTCTCCTGGTTTTTAACTGTTATATTTACCCTTCACCATATAACAAACAACTTAGTCCTCAAACGGGGAGAAATAAGGAGATCACTTTGGGCACAAGGACAATCTGTGAGCATGTCATTTGTAAATATGTAAACCAAAACAATGTCCTTTTTAATTTCAACAATTAAACATCACAACAGGATTGCTGACTACGATGAGGTTCATGACATCCCCCTGATAGCCCAGGTCACGGACTGTCTCCCGGAATTCATCATCAGGGGCATGGCCATGGCATCTTTCTACCATGCCAGATGCCTTCAGCTTGGCTTGGGTATCACAAAGGATGAAGCAACAGCTAAACACTACTATTCTAAAGTAAGTAAGTCTGAAAATCTATATAAATGGACCCAAATAGAAATTTCTGAGCTTTTAGTTAAGACTTGAACATCTTTATAGATTTTAGTACTTTTTTTCCCCTACTTAACTATTGTGCAGATAACCTGTCTAGGAGAGGTTGTCAGACACATGGGTTGTTTGCAGACAATTCTGCCAGATTCTTTTTATTTTAAGATTTTATTTATTTATTTGACACAGAGAGAGAGAGCATAAGTAGGCAGAGCACAGAGGGAGAGGGAGAAGCAGGCTCTCCACTGAGCAGGGAGCCCAACGAGGGACTCAATCCCAGAACCCTGGGATCATGATGAGCCGAAGGCAGACGCTTAACCAAGTGAGCCACCCAGGTGCCCCTATTCTGCCAGATTCTTATTAGCATAATTAAACTCAGATGATAAAAGTCCCATTTTGATGCAAATTATTCCCTCTCACTCTGCCACTCTACAGCCTAAGGCCCAGCACCAAGACCTTAAAGCCAGAATGTCCATGTCTTCTTCCACCCAGAAGTGTTGAATCTATTCTCATTCTAGTACCTTAATGAAATATAGTTTTTCTAAAAATACTATGACATCTACCACACTTAGGAGGAATATTCACTCATGAGTTTGGTGAAATCAGCTGAAGTAAGACTTTTCATGTTTCAATTCATGTGCTTTAGATTCCAAATGAATTTCACTTCTAAAATCACGCAACTTAAAAAGTGGGGAAAGGGGGAATCATTATGAATAGTAACTGCAAGTTTTTTAAAAAATAAATACAATAAAAACTGTGCATGCCTTAGGTCCATGACACCATGAAGTCCAAACTACAATTATGTCTTCTTAAAATTTATAAAGCAATTCGTGGGTACACAAGCTGTTTAGCTGGAGCAGGGGAACAAGGGAAGGTACAGTTTTCTAAGTCCTTTGCCTGAATCTGACCATAGTACCGAAGTGGTTCCCAAACTTGTCTACATTAAAATCACCTGGGGAGGGGCGCCTGGGTGGCTCGGTGGGTTAAGCATCTGCCTTCGCCTCAGATCATGATCCTGGGTCCTGGGATCACCCCGGTTCCCTGCTCAGCAGGGAGTCTGCTCCTCCTTCTCCCTCTTCCCCCCACCCCCTGCTGGTGCTCTTTCTTGCTCTCTCTCTCGAAAAAAGTAAAATCTTTTAAAAATTAAAAAAAATAATAAAATAAAATAAAATCACCTGGGGATCTTTTAAAAATTCCAAAGCCCAGGTCTTATTTCAGAACAATCAAATCATGAGCTTTCCAGGGGACTCCAATGTGCGGGCAACTTTGGAAACCCTAAATTGTTTAAAATTAAAATTTCCAGAGCATTAAGCCCATATCAACACATAAATATAGGAACACAGTATACAAATACAACTGATGTTTGAGAGATTTACCACTACACCATTCTACCAGTAAGAAAAACAGCTGTCTAACTTTTTAAAAAATCTAAATGCTCTATATTATACCAATTTCCAATCCAAGTCAATTTCAGATTCTGTGCTATCCATCATGGCCTTTCTAAATAAATATAAGCAAAGAAAATTCTGGGTCAAAAATATTCTGAAATGTGGTATATATTCATCCCAAATAAAACAGCCAAACAAACAGACTGTAATCTTAAAACTATCTTCCACATTGTAGGAGATAATATCCTCATTACTCAATTTTGGCCATTGTATTTTACAGAGGATGCTTTTAAAAATGTAGAGAATTCAAAAGTAGCACGCCAGTGGAGGGTCTGGAATCCTGTCATATGAGGCGACTGCCAACTACTTTGCCTCTCAGGGTCTCCACGAAACCAGCTTCATATATTCTCCTAGGACCCCTTCATTGATTCTAAAGTACACAGAGGGAAATTTTAGCTTAGTATAAAGAAAAATCTTCTAATACAACTGCTCGGGAAATAAACAAAAACAACAGTTTTTCCTATAAGATGGCAACTTAGCAACCAAGCAAATATCTAGTGACCAACTGTCATGGGTCTTGAAGGGACAACTACTACCTGGAGTCAGGTGTGGATGAGATAACCTCCGATGTCTCCTCCAAGTTCTTGACGTTCTAGGCAGTTATATTCACTATTACTTCTTGCTATTTACTTTATCATAATAAAATGTTATTTTAAAATAAAATTGTCATAGTTGCTGCTATTCATATAATAAGATAATAGCAAGTTTGAGACCAAATGCCAATGTTTTCCATGTTATTTATTTTAATAATTCATAACCCAGAACGCTATCATCAGTGTGTAAATTCCCTTTATCCTTTGGCACTGATAAAGTTTTCTCTTTCATGTGACAGTAACATGGTTATTTTCAGTGTGATCTTTTTTGCATAGGCTAATTTGAACTTCCTTTATCAAGAGATCAAAATAGAAATGTGTCATAACTAAGACATTCCCTTGAAATTCATTGTAGTTCTTAAAAACAAACCAAAGCCTTTTTTTAAAGTTTTAGTAAGACCTAACAATTCAAAATGTATCTAAATAACGGACTCTTTATCTTTGACTTTCAGGCTTGTCGTCTGAATGCTGCATTGGCAGATGAACTTCACTGTTTACTTATTCGTCAAAGAATTTAGACCATAATGCATTTCAACAAAGATCATCAACCCTACCACCTCAGAATGTGTGTATTTTTATAGGAGCTATGTTTTGTTATCTTCTGAATCCCAAGTTACATTATCCTGGGTATTTTACCGACGACATGTTACCTTCGTTCTTAAATCTCTAATTTTGCAACTTGAAACCTAGCTATAGGATCAGATTGCAAAAAGAGCCCTTAAAGATCTAGCTCTTAGCTTACAAACCGGCCTAGATCACCTCAAATACGGAAAACCATTCCACAAAGCAAATACCTTTTTCTTTTCTTTAAATAGAGTGTCTAAAAGACTTAGTGCAGTCTTCGCTGTAATTCCTTCAGAAATAGAAATGCTACAAACATAAAAAACACCACTTGCAAGTTTAATTCCTTAAATTTCTTTCACCCTTAGTTTTGTGAATTTTGGATAGATTATTAATTTTTTCTTTCATTTTGTGGTTCCTTTATTTTATTTATTTATTTTTTTTTTTAAAGATTTTATTTATTTATTTGAGACAGAGAGAATGAGAGACAGAGAGCATGAGAGGGAGGAGGGTCAGAGGGAGAAGCAGACTCCCTGCCGAGCAGGGAGCCCGATGCGGGACTCGATCCCGGGACTCCAGGATCGTGACCTGAGCCGAAGGCAGTCGCTTAACCAACTGAGCCACCCAGGCGCCCTTGTGGTTCCTTTATTTGTTGTGTTCACTTGTTCACAAAAGTAATAAATAAAAAAATTTAAATAAACTTTCAAATAATGTTTTTAAATAAATTCATGTAGCATTTATACTTCTGAAGAAATTAAAACTAAGACTGCACTAAGTCTTTTGGGACATCTTGTATTCTTAAGAGAAGTTCTTATAGGTAATTAATTGGTTAACTTATTATAAACTTCAAAAAAAGTAGGTTTAAGAATTTGCTTAGAATCTTGCCTCTCCACATCTCCCCTTAGAAATCTTAATGAGTAAAATCACAACTATATTCCTGATAAGATAATCAGCTAAGCAAGATGTTTCTTTGTGATTAGATTCATTTTCTAGATTTAAAAAACCTTAGATGCATTTCAAAGCAAGATAAAATGTGAAAAAAACTCAATTAAATCATCTATCAAGAACCATAACTGAATGTGCTAAAAATTTAATTAGCGAGCGGCTCCTTATATTAATGAGACCTATGAAGATAAAAGTTGATAATATAAATCATAGGATCCAGATGGACAAGATAATATAGCAGTGTACTTCTGTCAAACAGATACACTGGAAACAATGTCTTAAAGATACCTTCATAACACCTTCTCTGTGGACATAACTAAGCTGATGTGGCTTTATTTTATAAATCACAATCATCCTTTCCAGAAGAGGATCTAAACAAGATCTCATCTTAGTATAATTAATACGCATGTACCAGTCACTAAAGAAGTTTTTGTATGGCAGAGAATTACTTGTTCTTGTTTTGTGCTCTGGTTTTTCTATATTACTTGAACTTCATTTTGTCTCTATTATAAAGGAAAGCAGTTTCCATAGGCTTAGATCTGTGTGATACCCTCAAAGGACCACATACTTCTCCCTTAAATCTCTTAAGACATATAAACTTAAACCATCCCTGAAAACTAATCCTTTTCTTTTAAAACCTCTCCTCAAGACTATTCTCCCCCACTTAATGGTTCGATATATCAAGTCCATGACTAAGATTTCATAATACCTAGCTTAAATCTCCTTCTACAATATAAACCCGCTTGCTTCACTCTTGTTCTCTTAATACCATCCATATATAATATTCCTTCAACCATTTGACGATCTAAATTGCCAGCCAGTATTCTTCTCTCCACATTGAATCCAGTCCCGTAAGCTTTTAGGAATCCTAAAATAGGAACATAATAAGGCGGTGCTTGTTGGCTTTAACTGCACACTAAATAGATGTCTTTCTTCATCCCAAAGTCAAGCCCACGGTTGTAACTGCCATTAAAACATAGGTCTGAGAAATCCCAGATGTAGGAATTTGACAGGTGTCATATGTGCTGATACACTACGCTTAACTGTCTTCAGTGAATCCAACATAAAATTTAAAATTCCAGTTTACTGTAGTTACCATAAAGCTGGTACTTGTGGCTGTTATCTCATGAAAAAGTTAAAATTTATCTTAAAGAAAGACTGAGGGCTCAAAATAGTTATTTTTCTCATGTGCAATATAAACTTTTAACAGCTGTGGTTTAATTGCGCGTAAGGTGGACATTACCAGTAACTGTGTTAGGATGAGTTCCCAGGGTTCGGTGATCTCACATTGCTTCTCTTATCTGAATGTGTCTTTTCGACATCCCTTTGAAGGATGATTCTTATTCATATAAACAGCCAACTTTGTTGTTGTTTTATTTTCCTGACGTGTCAAATATCATCCTGGTTTGAAAAAAGGATCAAAGAGCTGTGACTAAAAGAAGCCCAAAGATAAAATTTGGTTTACTAATTTTCAGTCGTTTACCTTTCAGAACTTACATTCCACATCAAGGACTTGGCAGGTAGATCTAGCAATGCCATAATCAATACCACTTTAGTACAGATACAGTATTGTTCTTTCATGGCTTTCAGACTGAATTTTTGCCTATTAGTTTTGCTTTCAATGTTCCTGGGGGGGCGGGGCAGTTACAGAAGGGAAAGTGTTTTATTAGCACTGCATAATAGATGGTGAAAACTGATTGACTTGTTCATGGCCCCACTATTAATAACAAAACGACACCTGTAGCCTGGATCTCACCCAACACCCCGAGGAGTCCACAAGACTTGATGATAAATCAAGTCCCTCGTGTCCCTGAAGTAACTTCCCACCTGTGTTTCCCTATCTCATTGCTGCCCATCCTTCAAAGTTCAGCTCCTTTCCCACTCTCCCAACACATCATTTCAAGCACGAATTTGGCTCTTCTCATTCACACTAAAAATCGTATTTTTCACATATTCATTCTGTGTCTGGGGAAAGGCAGCCAGCTTTGTACTTCCTTGCAGAAGTATTTATGTACATAGTGCTTTTTACCAAAAAAAAAAATGGTATTTGATAAATATTTGAACTGCCCAAAGTGTTCCAACCTTGTTTTTGAGATGTAAGCACCTCAGTGATTCATTTTTTATATTTTATTGCTTCAAATGCTTCAAACTATGGGAAATCTTTGGTAAAAATAAAGACAATAAAATGTTCACGATAACTTTCCACAAAGCATTGCACAACAATGTTCTTCAATACACATGAAATAATACAGGAATGTTCAGAGTCCTCAGTGAGGAAAGTAACTGTACAATAGTCATAGTTCTTCATTTTAAAACAAAACTGTTTTCATAAATATTTAAAATAGTTCCTAGGTTCTTATCACATATTAACATTTGTATTTCAATCAGTATGTTGAACTTTATTTATATTATTAAAATAAAAACAATAAGAACAGAAGTGTGTTTTTCTGTTGCCTATGACAGCATTAAGTACCCCCCTCCAACCAATTCTGCTCACGTCACACAAAACTAGAGGGAGGTAACTAACATAGAAATCAATATGGTTCTCAATCAAGCCCTCTGTGGAAAAGAGGGAAGTATTTCATGTCTATTGTTACACAGACATTTCTCTGGTGGTTTATTTGTGCAGTCTCAAACTTGACCAGCTTTTAGTTGATCTAAATGACTTCTCAGCTCAGGACACAACTCAATTAGCAGCAGTTCCATCAGCACCTGAACCAAGGAAGAAGAAAAAAAGTAGGAAAATGTGTGTGTGTTTTTTTTTTTCCTCTAAGGATTTACTCAAAATATTTATGTCTAAGAGAAAAGTCTCATTTTAGGTCTGAGTTGATTCTCCAAGAACAAGCTATTCTCGAATGAATGGAACTAATATTATATAAACTCCATTTAATATCAGATTGATTCATTTCATGGTCTCTTTGCCATTATTACATCATCAATAGTTAATATTGCTAATTATAATCAGACAGATGGCCGGGAAACAGTCTGCTTTCCTGAAATAAGAAAATTAAGCAGTCATGCAAAAATGTCACATGCATCTCTCACATGAGAGAATGAGAAAGTTGCACACGCTGGAAGCACTCTTTCTCTTTTTCTTTTACCAAACTGAAAAACTGACAGACAAAGATGAAGCAGAGTAAATAAATGGGTTCAGAATTACAAGTAACAAGAATGATTAACTATGCAAAGGTTTAAATCAACCCCCATATGTGAACAGAAACGTAAAACTGAATTAATAGCTGATCCTCTGGTTGGCTTTAAATTACTCACATATAAAAGATGCTTATTGGCTCTTGTTTCTTGCAGTGCATTGAATATTTTTATTATACCATGACGGGCGTTTTGCTGTCCAACAAGGCTCTGAAGCATATCTGGAAGATTAAGTTTACATTGTATGCTGTTACTGATAAAGTGCACAATCCATGCATATCCAGTGAAGGAGACAGTACATGATATGTACGCAACAGATAAAGGGCACTGGGGCATGAGGAACATGAACGATTAGTTCTTTCAAACATTTAAAGAGAAAATAAGTTTATTTAGAATTTTTCAACAGAAGGCATTTATACAAACTACAATTTTAATACATTGCTACCCAATTAAAAATTAACCTCTCTAAACAGTATACTTCAGCAGGATTTTTAAAGTACAAAATTTATTATCTGCCCTAAAACATTTTTCTAGTTAAAGCATTTTATAACCACTACTGTTCTTAAGATTCTCAGTAATAATTTCTTAGCAAAGGACATGTTTTAAAAGAAAAAAAGTGTGATCATTTTTCTTGTTGTAAATAAAGTCTCCTGAGAGTTATAAGTGAAAAACGCCTTAACAGGGTTAACATTTGCTCTTTATCTCTACTTTTCAGGATTGGAAGCCAGCCTCACCTGGAATGTTTTCAAGCAGCTTCTGCTGTGCCCTCTGTTTTGCTGCCTGACTTTGTTCTTGGCTTCGGACTGTGGTCGCTGGCGCCAATCTCCCATTTGGCCAAAAAGCATCCCGGAAAACATTGATGTAGTAAACCAACATTTGCTCACTGAAAATCCAGTTCACTGTGTCCCGGATTTGTCTTTTAAGAGAAAAATATTTCTTGGATGAGGGTTTTAGAAGTTGTATACTCTGTTCTCAAAAGGCATTTATCAATGGGTAGGTGAAGATACAGCCTGATCTAAATGTTTGATGAATAAACTAGGAATTGGATTTTTAAACTCTGGGTCCGAAAGGTAGTTTTCATTTTGGCAGTATTGGATGACCATTCATTGCGTGAGCTCACATTTCCGTTGGTACCAACCTCTCCAAATGTCTGCCTGCCATGTAGTACCCTGCAGTATGCAAGGACAAGAACCTAGAGCAGACCGACTGGTTTGAAGCTTGCAGCTACTCTAACTGGGCACGGTACTTAGTACACTAACTTCTCCATGAAGTGGTACAAACTGAAAACATAAATGCATTTTAAGACTGTTAAAAGTGGTCTGGGAAGCTTCCCTGAGCTCCTCAAGTCTTGGGGGAAGAACCTGGCTCTTTCACTAGCTGTCTCTTGGTGTTGCTATGGCAGATCATGCTGGGCAGAGTGCTCTGACCCAGAGTAAGCTTTTCACACGCTCACTAGGCAAGGGGAAAAAAGATACTATCTTTCTCTTCTTTTTTAAAGATTTTATTTATTTATTTATTTATTTGAGAGTGAGCAAGAGAGAGCACAAGCGGGGCGGGGAGGGGTGCGGTGCAGAGGCAGAGGGAGAAGCACACTCCCCACTGAGCAGGAAACCCCATGCGGGGCTGGATCCCAGGACCCTAAGATCATGAAGGCAAAGGCTTAACCGACTGAGCCACCCACGTGCCCCAAGATACTACCTTTCACCTTAAAGTGAAGGCCTTTGAAAAGATACATTGCTATCCAGAGTATTCCACGTTTCTCTGGGAATGAAAGTTGGGCAGACATTTGACTTGCACAGTTACAAATAAATGGCTTTTATCTGGTTATTCAGCTCTTCACATAACCCTATCTCATTAGTCATTAGTAAAATGCTAACCCATTCTAGGATTTCTGCTGTCAAGAGACAACACAGCTCAAAAAGCCCAACAGCAGTGGTGAGGTTGGCGGGGGGGAGGGTAAGGGGGAAAGAATCATCTTGACAGTGCTAGAAAGATTTGAAATTTCAAGCTCAATTCATGAATAATAAATCAAAAAGCCCTTCAAAAATCTGACTTCCCAACCATTTAAAGAGACAATGTAAGGTTTTCAGAAATAGTATCTGAAATAGAGATTTCAAGCCCTAGTACTTTGCACAGGAATCAGTTACTATTGATTCCACCGTGAATCAAAACTATGTTAATTCTGTTTGTACCTGCATGTCTCCTAAGATACTTCCCTATACTGCTTAGAACTGGGCAATTCAGTGGGTGGCTCAGTTAAGTGTCTGCCTTTGGCTCAGGTCACGATCCAGGGGTCCTGGGATCCAGCCCCACATCGGGCTCCCTGCTCAGCGGGGAGCCTGCTTCTCTCCCTCTCGCTCTGCCCCTGCTTGTGTTCCCTCTCTGGCTGTCTCTCTCTGTGTCAAATAAATAAAATCTTAAAAAAAATGTGGACACCTGGTTTTTTTCTGTACTCTTGCTTTGAGTTACTCACTGGCACTACATCAAGAAATTAAGTAAGAAATTAAGTATTCAATTTGCAATTTAAAATTACGTAAGTGACTCTTACAAAAGGCCATCACCTAAGTATTTTCTACCAATTTAAGTCTGATTCTCAATTAGCCAAAACCATAGGAAGCTTTTGAATCAATTCTGGCATGTGAAATTATAGTTGGTACAAGGCAAGAGGCACATATTGTACTGCTGCTTAATTTTATGATGTGTCCTCTCTGCTAAAGGCAAAAATAGCAAAGGGCCAGGTGCTCCATCATTTCTCTACCTCATAAAAAGCCCATTGAAATGAACAGCCTGAAAACCCTCTACGTGATGCCTCTCCTCCAAGTCCCATGAAAGTAACTGCCAAATGGATTCACTGCTCACAAACCACAGCTGCTCATTTTATAAGTAAGAGCCCCTATCGTAGATAGGAGCAAGGAAAGTATGCATGATTTGCTGAAACCGAAAAGGAAAATAAATTAGCAAGTCTGGAGTACTGAGAAATATAGGGCCATTGTGGAATTTTCTTTATCTAAGGCCTGTCTACATGTAACACTTAAGAGGTTTGTGTTAGACTGAAATGGTAAGTCATACAGGCCATATTTCTGATTAAAACACAAGCCTAGGATACTAAGTCAACTAAATAAGCCCCTAATAAGATCTTAGAAATTGAAGTAAACTTTTGCTTATGACCACAAGGACAGTATATTCTATTTGTGAACGAGTAAGAAAATAACCTGTTCTTCACTATGTTTCCCTTAAAAATTTATGATCTATATGATAAACATACGTACAAGGTTATTATGATGGTTTTAACAACTAATCTTTCACTTGGGAAAATCTGATAATTTCATCTTGAAAAATATTTTGCTGTACAAAAAAGTGATTTCTTCCCCCTTTTCTTTTAGCATAAATGACTCATGTTTTTATTGTGCAGGAAGTCATAATGCTTATCTCTCGAAGAGTACTGGATAGTTAAACTCTTATGTATATGGATAATGGACTATAGCTTCAAATATATATATGGCTTACAATACTGTTATATGAAACACACATATATCTCAATGGATGGATATTAAGATGTTAGCTAATTAGAGCAATTACCATTTTAATGTTACCCCAACTTGGAAAAAAAACCTATGGTTTGCATTTCCCTCCAAATAAATACCTGTCACGTGATGTTCATCCTACTTTCATTCTGGGTTAGAGTCTAAGCCTAAAACTGATGCCCATCATACAACATAAAAACTGTGCCCAAGATACTCAAACTGGTCATCGTGATCAAGAGAACTTTACAGAACTTTTTGGGTTTTCCTTTTGTTTTTTTAATTTTATGTTTTTAAGTAATCTCTACACACTCAACATGGGGCTCAAACTCACAACCACAAGAGTCTCATGCTCCACCAAATGAGGCAGCCCAGTGCCCCTACAGAACAGCATTTTCTGACCCTTTCAGCCAGAATGCTGAAGCTAGCTCAAGCTTTGATCATCTAGTTCACAATGCATTCTATGGGAGAAATTATTTCAGAAACCTGTCTCCCTATCCAATCGTAGAATCATCACAGAAACAACATGAGAAAATACAAAACCTTCAGCTAGGGAGATCACCGGCTACTATACCACGAGTATAGTAATTTGACTACTAAGGCAAAGAGTAAGGCAAAAATTCAAAAACTAATGTCACGCAGCTCACTTGTTGATGGTTCTTCCAAAAGTGACCTGAACGAGAGCAATTAATGTTCTTCTCACCCATTTAAACACTGAAATAGAAATCAGAGGAAAAGAATTAGCACAGTATATCACAATTATGACATTTTCACAGCTGCAAAAAGCATTAATCTTACCATTTGACTCAATCCAAGTCCTGACACCAAGTCATGACTATGATATCTGCAGAATCTGGGTCTAGGTTCGCAAACTTCTGCCCCCAAAATTTCTCCTAAGCTTTCATTTTCTACATAGCAACTGAGGAGATAAAACCTAAGAGTTTTTATAGCTTTTCAATGCCTCAACAACAGCTGAGCTAGCAAGTGGAAATAATACTTTATTTCACATATCCCCGGGTGACTTACATGTCTGTTTTCTGTTAGCAGACAATGCAATGCCTATTTTAGATTTCTGTCTGGCTTGTGGAACCCAATTTTCTCACACACTGCTCTGAATGAGAAACATCTGTGGTCCAATATTGACAAATATTTTGAAATATTAAAATGAATGTGTGGGTCTAAGTTCCCATTTGGATAGTAGGTTGCAGATCACTGCATATTTTTATATATTTTATGCTTTTGGGAGAAAGGTGAACTGCGAAGAGCCAGGACCCTGAGTGAGAGGTGGGTTCAGTGCTCTCTTGGGCCACCTTGCAGAGCAGCCTGGCACAAACCACCTTCTCTGAGCCTCAGTCTCCTCATCTGTTCAAAGACAAGAGTACCATGTGCTTTTCTGCTTTATGGATCTTGTCGATATTTTATGTGAGTGTTGTGAAAGGTTCTACAGATCTGTTATTATTAACATGGAGAGGTATCTTCTTTACAGGTCCAGAATGTGAACATACACCAAAAGAAGGCAAAGAAATGCTATGAGGATATTTCAGGTCTGCAAATTGGAATCTAAACCAAATTTTCCACCTATATAAATTCACATCCATTCATTGAAATGTTTAGCTACTCACACATAAGCAAATGAGAAATTCAGGCTTGGCTGAGTTCAGGGCTCCTGTCCAGTAGGAAAACCTAAAAGGACTAAATTCACAAACCCTTCTGTACAAAGGAAACCACCCAAACAAAATCAACAATTAACACCGACTTGGCACCAGACTTGAAAACATTCTAAAGTCATTTCTACCTTTTTAGATGGACCTAAGTGTCCAGTTAAAGTAGTGTGGTTAATCTTTCAAGTAAGAGTCAAGTCTTAGAATCAGAACCATGCTTCAAAAGTGCCTTTAATTTTTTATGGAATTCAGAGCATGCTGGTAGCATGCAGACGTGTTCATTTTAGGCGGGCATTTAGGCTGGGAGGAGCATGCCTGCCAGTGTTGATAACTTCACTCTGGCTTTCTAGGGAGGAGTGAGGCAGCTCACATGCAGAGGGTCTGACGACATAGACAGCTATCAGAAGAATGCCTGACAGACAAGTGAAAGTTAATTTTTTAAAGGCTGTCTTACTGATGCCCTTCTGTACACTGAACTAGAGCAGGAACCAAAAAATGTCTTTGGGGCAAATTCTCTCTCATCACTGATATATGCCTTTACTACTTTCTTCCTAGCCTCTCCCGGTCCCCAGTCCCCAAACCACACAGGAAACAGCCCTAGTATTTATTCCAAAGACTCATTTGTTCAGAGACAGAAGCAGCTGCAGCAACACTAGGATTTTTGCTGATGGCAACTCTATCACATCTCATTATAAATGATGTTCTATTTATTCCCCTCTGAAATGTCACTGGCAAAACCAAATATGCTTCTGAGCAGGCACATGGTGGAGGAAATCCACGCTGCAAAGACAAGACTTTGTCTTTCAATCTCTGTATCACGAAGAGGACACTGCCAAAAGGCTAAAATGCTGCTTCCTCATTCTTATCAACTCTATGGGAAACAGGGAGGATTCATGATTTAATGGGCCAGATTTCACTGAGGAAGAGTCAGACTTTGGGCGAAGAACTAGTTGTTTCTGCCTACATTGAACCAAGGCAAACATCAGTCTATATCTTAGTCTAAAATATGGAACAGGGACAGCTTTTTCATCTGAAAGCCTCTCTAGCATTTGGATGATATTCTCTCATGGTTATTTCTTAATTTAACTATCCCTCAGTTCTAAAGTTCAGCTGAGTTCCAACTTTTCGTTTCTGAAATCATGCTAAAGTGAACACCCTTGTGTATAAATCTCTGCCTGTAGTTTAGAATTGGGTCTACTGCTTAACGTGAATTACATTTTTGGAACCCCTGTGTTGTAAATTCACTGAAGGAAGAATCTACATCTGATATACTTTTGTTTCTCCTACAGAGTGATATCTAAAACAAAGGCTCCCAAAGTGTTTGCTGATTGTTTTAGCTGTGGCTTACTGATGACCAAAATAATTAATTCTGGCACCTAAAACGAGTCCTAGCCCACCTTCCTCACCCCAAGGGAAGAGATGCTAATCTGAGCAGACAGAGCACCGGACAGTCAGTCACAGGGCAACATTTACAGTGGTTGGTGGCATGACTGTGCTTCTGCCAACCCTGACGCCCTCATGCGCCTCCTCTTCTAGGTGGTGAGGTGTGCCTTGAGGCACCTGTCCTAGCTCTAGCTAGTCCTGAGGCTCTGCCAGGTGTGTGTGGGCAGAGGGTCCTATTTAGTACTCAAGACTTGGCCAAGCATTACCGTTTGACCTTTCACCCAAGGACCACTTTGGGAGAGAAGCACCCGTGTGGGTCTTAACAAGAGTATTTTAATCCTGTTTGTGCTCTTGTTTCATCTAAGTACATCTTCCTCAAGTACTACTAGGGTAGTATTCCTCAACCTTGGTGCTAACTCTTTTGGACAGGACAGCTCTCTGTTGTAAGAGGCTGACCTGCGCATTGTAGGAAGTTCAGCAGCATCCCTGGCCTCTACGCACAAGATGCCAGTCGCACCATCCCCCAAGTTGTAACAACCAAAAATGTTTCCCGATGTCACCAAATGTCCCCTGAGGGACAAAATTCCCTGCCCTTCCAGTGATAACCGCTCGTCTATGGGAACAAAGGTGTAGCTGAAAGGCAAGGTCGAGGCATGCGTGTGTCCGACCACAGTGCACCCTAACAGCACCAAAACCTCAGCCTGAACAACATGGCTATGCGAAATTATTTTGTGTATACCTTTTGCTGATAAAGCAATGAGGCTATGCTAGATCACATAAAAGAAATTCAAAGCATTCTATCTGTATTCAGAGGAACATGGTATAGGGTAACCCAGGACCCAGAGATGATTATCTGTCTTAAGGTCGTGGCCTCAGATTCTACCATGGTGTCTGGTTGGTTTTTTTTTTTTTTTTAAAGATTTTATTTATTTATTTGACAGAGAAAGACACAGCGAGAGAGGGAACACAAGCAGGGGGAGTGGGGGAGGGAGAAGCAGGCTCCCCGCCGAGCAGGGAGCCCGATGCGGGACTCGATCCCGGGACTCCAGGATCATGACCTGAGCCGAAGGCAGTCGCTTAACCAACTGAGCCACCCAGGCGCCCGTCTGGTTGGCTTTTAAAAGTATTTGCTGTTGAGTGAATGGACATAAATACACATCTGACTCAGGAATAAAGGGATATTATGAGTGTATGTGTGTGTGTGTGTGTGTAAACACTTAACAGCAATTACCATTAAATAATAACAAAGAAGCTTACTTCCTCGAAGTTCAAAGATCTCCCCAATCAACATGAAACACGGTTCAGCCAAGGCGTCTTTCCTCCCATCCACATCATCACCATAATCTGACAGGTCACTGTCCTCTTCTGTCTCCTCCTGGGGGTACAGAAAGGTCAAAGGAAGCAGATCACTTATCCAAGGAAGTTGGTAGATTTATCCTTTTCTTTCAAGTGTAAATTCCAAACTATGTGCTCACATTTCAACCTTAAATACTCTTTCAACTTTCCTGCATGCAGAGATCAATGCATTCTCAACAGAGGGCAAAATGTGTGTCTAACCTCAGGGAAAAGCTTGATGTTAAAGCCTTATTCAAGGTTTAAAATAATTGTGAAAAACCTCTATCACTGTATTAATAAGGAGTAAATTAGTAGGTAACAGAATAGTTTTCTAGCCATTTTGAATTTTAAAGGTAAGGCTTTTTAACTTTTTTTTTTTAAGATTTATTTGAGAGAGAAAGCCAGTGCGAGCACATAAGTGCGTGGGGGGCGGGGCAGACAGAGAGAGGGCTTGGGAGAGAGAGAATCCCCAAGATGACTCCCCGCTGAGCTTGGAGCCCAACACAGGGCTCGATCTCACAAGCCTGAGATCACAACCTGAGCTGAAATCAAGAGTCCGAGGCTTAGCCTACTGAGCCGCCCAGGTGCCCCAAGTAAGGTTTTTTTTAACTTAAATGATTTTAAATGCACTGTTTTTTGGGACCCCTGGGTGGCTCAGTCGGTTAAGCGTCTGCCTTCGGCTCAGGTCATGATCCTGGAGTTGTGGGATCGAGCCCCGCGTCGGGCTCCCTGCTCGGCAGGGAGTCTGCTTCTCCCTCTGCCCCTCATCCTGCTCGTGCTCTCTCACTCTCTCTCTCTCAAATAAATAGAAACAAATAAATAAAATAAATAAAATAAAATGCTCTGTTTTTTAAAAACATGTACATTTCAAAATAACATCATTATGTTAAAGCTCTGACTCAAGCTTTGGTTCTGTACTTCAGCCCCTCTCACTTCCTCATCAGCGTATCAGCAAGTTTCAGGTCAAAACTCATTCTGTGCCAGGCGCCAGGCTAGTGCAAACAGGTGTGACGTGGATCCAGACTCTCAGCGGCCCACAGCGATCTGGGGAGGCTGACAAACAGGCGCGTGGCTGTTTCCGCAAGCGGGTGAAGCGCTGCCAGAGGCCCAAACAGAGGCAGCAGCAGGCCGGCCGAGCAGGCTCCTTCTACGGGCCAGACAGGCAACAGCTAAGGCCGACGCCCAAGCATAGGGTAACGACAGCACTGCGGGGGACTGGAGGAGCAGAGGAAAGGGCTGAGAAGTCACAGAGGCAGGAGTTCCCAAAACCTCACAGCAACGTCAGATGCTGCAAAAGAGGTGACAGAGCTGAACACGGACAGGAAGCCACTGGGTCTGGCCACCAGCACTCACCTTCAGAGAACGATCTCACAGAGTGACTGAGCCATCATGGAAACTCCCAGAGGTTCAGGGATAAATGAGAGCTCATGGAGGCAAGCTAACTGAACATGGCCAGACATTACAAATACGGGCCTGCAGGGCAGAGCGGGGAGAGACCCTTGTGGGGGAAGCAGGCTTACACAGAGCCCCGAGCACTGGCATGGATGTGCTCTGTGCTGTGCACAGATTTCTCCCAGCTCAGGATGCCCCTTTTCATCATCAGCTCCTTCTGTCCAAACTCCTTCAACCGATCCTACTGAAGAGCCAGGGGCCTTTAACAATGAATGCCAAGGAGGCAGTGAACATCTCCATAAGGAGACGCCCATTTTCAGAGAGAGTCTTGTGCAATTTGCTGAAGAGCCAAAGAAGGGGCTTCTCACTCTGCAGGAAGGCCTGAGGTCCAGAATATGAAATCACAATGTCTGCAATCTCTATTTGCTTCTTTACCCATAAATGTAGCTCCTAGATTCGTCTTGCTTCAGAATATCCCATGACCTTCTACTCCCTGAGAATTAATGCTGAGCTCCTCAGCCTGGCATGACCTCGTCCCCCACTTCCCCTCTTTGCCTAACCTTCCATTAGCCCACTCCTGAAGCTCTCCTCTCCAGTCCAATGACCTACTGACTGTCCCTCCCATCCCAACCTTCAAAGTGAGCTCCAGCTCCCCCTAATGATGACTCCCCATCTCGGGGCACTGCCTGTCCACCACTTTTACCAGGGCTCCCATATAACTTTCCACCCACATTTCACTTACCAACCTTGTTATCACTCTGTTCTGTATCTTAACTCTTGCAAGTGGCTTGTGGAGGGGAGCACAAGCAGGTGTCCCAAAAATATGACAGTGATAGTAGCTGAAAATAGATGTATTCGCTTCCCCCCCCCAACTAGTAGCATGCTTTCAACAAATACCTGGAACTTCAAGAAACCTTCAAAAAGACATTCCCCTATATCTGTTGCAAAAATGGCATGACCTTTCAACAGCTCACCTCTTGATGGGAGAAGAAGTCTCGAGGAAGTCTCTCCAAAAATGAGGATAATGAAAAAGTGGATTTTTTCCCCGGCACATCAATAACCTTGAGGTAGTCAGGAGAAGGGCTCAAAAAGGCATAAAGTGCTTCACTCTGACACAGTCTTTCATCTGACAGCAGATTCTGGGGAGGGAAGAGGGTGCATTACTGTTATGGAGGAATAAGTCTGTGCTGCCGGAAACCACCACAAATAGGGGCAAGCAAGGCGCAAAGGACTGTGTTGGGGATTTACTTTCATAATTCTGAACCCCAAACCATTCTCCTCTCCCCCTGAAACAGAACACACTAGATGAATTCCAATGATTTTAATCGCAAGCAACCCCCTGCAGGTTAACTGGAGCACCCTAGTCGTCCTGCTTGTGGAAGAAGCTGTGTGGACAGCTGCTCAGCGCAACAGAATCCCCGGCTTTGCACATGGCCTACAGACCCAGGGACCACGGCCTTGGAATGTCAACTTCACCTCCATCCAGCGGTGCTGGAACTTACACATTTGCACACTGCACAAGGAGACCACTCAACCACCCTTTTATGGCTGTGTTCAGACTCTGCACATCAGCTGAAAAAAGGCACTTTGAGCTGTCACACGGCACTGTCCACACCAGGCAGGAGTTTTCTCCCCATGCTCCCACCTTCCAAGCTTGCTTACATAATTACAGCACTATTTTTATGAGCCCTTGAACTGGAAATGTCCTCAAGTTCTTTAGGTACTTATCTGGCCTCCGGAGATAGGAAAGAAGAACATAAATTAAGTTTATGTCCAGGCAAGTGCTACGGTAGGACAGTAAGATTAACAACATGACCACAAGAATGTCTAAATGTCTAGCATTAAAAGATACAGGGTTTAATAGGATTTCACTCATATGTGGAACTTAAGAAACAAAACAAACGAGCAAAGGGAGAAAAAGGAGAGAGAGGCAAACCAAAGAACTGACTCTTAAGTCTAGAGAACTGATGGTGACCAGAGGGGAGGGGGTTGGGGGGGTGGGTGAGAGAGGTGATGGGGATTGAGGAGGGCACCTGTCGTGATGAGCACCGGGTGTTGTATGGAAGCGTTGGATCACTACACTGTCCACCAGAAACTAATATAACACTGTATGTTACCTACTGGAATTTAAATAAAGCCTTGAAACAAACAAACAAAAAAAGATACAGGCTTTAGGAATAACGAGACCAGTGGGAAACAGTGCCCCATTGGTGATGTAATCCCCTGGGGGAGAGGGACACTGGGAGTACATCGTGCTTCTCATGTCAGAGCCTGGGGTGGCAGAAGAGGTTAAGATCTAGTCTCAGAGGACTTGGCCCATGACAGTCACATTACATCTGTTCAGGCGAAGGCAGAAACCCAATGAACTCTATGACCGGACGGGAGCACAAGGTCCCGTGAGAACACCCAGGACTGGCACCCTGGGGACAGGGGCTCCGAGGGGACGACCAACGTTCCGGGGGTTGTTAGCTTCCTCTGTCCCGCAGAAGACTGGACTGAACATGGGCAAGTCCTGCCTCAGGTGGAGGGAAGGAGATGAAGGGGGTGGGCAGCTGATGTCACTACTGCCTTCCCCAGCCCTGGAGCCCAACAGATAGGCCTTCGTTCCTTCTGCAGAGAATCAAATGTTCAGGCATACGTGCAGATGGATTAGAAGGCAGGAGATATCCTCCCAACTTGATTTCCTTTAGCTAATCTATACTCCAGCATTATTTTATAAAATAGTAGGAAATGATAACTAATGATAAGTCTCAAACTTATTACAATCAACATAAATAAAGTGATCATTAAGGGTGATAAGACTCTGGCCTAAATTATATTCTATTATGAAGGAAAATAATCAAATTAAGTACATACAATAAGTTAGAAATTCTCTCAGCTGTCTGTGGGGCAAGATATAATTGGGGTTTTTATCATTTTTAAGCTCTCTGGGGATGGCATCCCATTCCCAGCTCCTCCCCTCCAAACACTTACAGCATGTTATTCTATTCTGGTAAAGATCTCAGATGACTATTCAGTGGGTGATGGAGAAAGGGGTAAGGCATTCCAAGAAGAGTACACAGCACATGCATACCCAGAAGCAGGACAGAGCGCCACCGGAGGGGAATAGCTGGGGTAGGTGGTGTTAAGTATGGGAGCAGGAATGGGGAATGTGGTAAGCACGAATGAAGAAAGACATAAGCAACAGTATGGCTAGGAATGAGTAGCTAGATTATTAAATATCTGTACAATCAGTATGCTTCACTAGGGAACTATTTGTTATAAATAAACATTCAAGTAAACATACACTCAGTGGAATCCCTTTTTCTGGAAGGTCCTGTGGACCCAATAAAAGACTAAGCATTCTGCACCTTCTTCCTGTTTGTGGTTGGTGGGACAATACTTTCAAACAACAGTCTGCTGTATAACCTACCTAACTACATTCAATGGTTATGGCTTTATCAAACAGTCCTTGAGGAAATGAAAAACAATCCAAACCATTACTTCCTGACTTGAAATCCTCTTGACTAAAAAGACAAAAGGTCACTAGACACACGGTTTCATCTGGCTAAGCTGCAGATTATTCTCGCTCTCGGCTATGTCCACATGACCTACTGGCAGAGTCTCGGAGTGCGGTTTCTCTTCGCACAACAGCAGAATTCACTAACCCACTTCCACAACCAACAATCCGATAAAGGCACATGTGCACCCTCTCTGCACCCCCAAAAGCCCAGGCCCAGAGTGTGGTATCTGAGGCAACAGGAAAGGCCAAATAAATGGAGACCTCCCCCCGCCGCCCCAGTAGCAGAGGACTGGAAGGAAACGAGAGTCGGCTGCAGGGTTCCAAACCTCCACACCTGAAGTTTAAAAATCCTGGATTTTGAGCAATACACATCTGTTTCACAAATGAGATCTTTAGTTCATCCGGATGATTTAAGCAGGTACTGTGTTGGAGTGGGTTTAATCATTTCCTTGACATTTTGAATCAGCAACAAAATGGTAGTATTTCAGTTTCAAATTCTCTTGTAAGAGCATTTAAACACTGACGATTCTCTAATGCAGTTCTGCCATAATTAAATTCAGAGTTTTTCAAGGTGTAAATTGTTTTATTTCCTAAGGGAAATTTACATCATATTACACTATATTATATATTACATACACACACATATTTATGTATTATTATATTATAAAATAGAAGTTTCCCTCAGGAAATAAAATAATTTGCATCTTAGAAAAACTTTAGGATACATATACACATACAAACATATATATATGAGGGGGGAGATAGGAATAGGTGGAAAAAAGAGACTAACACTTTCAAAGCAACTCTGACTTAAATCTATTTTTACAATGACCCATACTTCCTTTTTTTTTTTTTTTTTTAAGATTTTATTCATTTATTTGACAGAGAGAGACACAGCGAGAGAGGAACACAAGCAGGGGGAGTGGGAGAGGGAGAAGCAGGCTTCCCGCCGAGCAGGGAGCCCGATGCGGGGCTCGATCCCAGGACCCTGGGACCATGACCTGAGCCGAAGGCTGAACCACCCAGACGCCCCAACAATGACCCATACTTCTGAGTGAACAACTATGTTTTAATAAAGCCTTCACTAAGAATTTGGCAACATCCATCATTTAAAATCCTAGGACTTCTAGCTACCACTACATAGGCAAAAAGTGTTTCACGAGGCAAAGTCCCATGCCTCCAAAAACTACAAGCGTACGTGGTTTGAGTAACTTAACTATCCTCTGAATACAGAGGGCCCAGCGAAGGAAAAATAAATACTGGCTACTATCAAGGATAGTATATGTTTGGCCTTAGTCTCTAAAAATGGACTGAAAACAAACAATAAAGCATTTACAGGAAATTAGGAGAGTAGCTTTAGGACCTTGGGGGAGGCAAAGATTTCTTTTTTTTTTTTTTTAAAGATTTTATTTTTATTTATTTGACAGAGAGAGACACAGCGAGAGGGGGAACACAAGCAGGGCGAGTGGGAGAGGGAGAAGCAGGCTTCCCGCGGAGCAGGGAGCCCGATGCGGGGCTCGATCCCAGGACCCTGGGACCATGACCCAAGCCGGAGGCAGACGCTTAACGACTGAGCCACCCAGGTGCCCCGAGGCAAAGATTTCTTAACAGGCACAGAGACATAAGCATAAAAGACAAAATTGATACACTGGACTGAATTAAAATTGAGAACTTCTGTTCATGAAAAGAAATCATTAAGAGAGTGGAAAGGCCCTCCACAGAAAGGGAGAAGATATCTGCAACATAAATGGTCTGACAAGAGACTCACATCCAAATCCCATGCAGAACTCCCACAAAGCAGTGTGGAAAAGATGGACAGAAGAGCAGACTCAACTTGACCAGACACTTCACCAGAGAAGCTATCCCAGTGGCCAGTAATGAAGTGCTCCATTTCATTCGCCATCAGGGAAATGCAAACTGAAACCATGGGGAGACCCCAGCACACACCCACCAGGACTAAAGAGAAACAGGCAGAGAAGAGGAGGTGCGGGGGCGGGGGGCGGCCATCAGAACCCGACACACTGTGGGGACTGTAAAAACTGCCACAACCACTTGGACAAATGAAGAAACCCAGACGTAACACAGATTCACCACAAGTCAAGTACTACACGTTTATAGAAGCCTTCTTCATGATAGCCTCCACTGGAAATGGCCCAAATGCTCGTCAACAATGGGATGAATAGACTGTAGTGTATTCTCACAATGAAAAACCTACGTGGTAGTGAAAACAAATGATCTGCAACTAGAACAGCACTGTGGGTGGATCCCCTGGACACAGTTGTTGAGTGAAAGAGGTCAGACACAAAGGAGTCCATACTGCATGATTCTATTTATAGGAAGTTCAGAAACAACTGTATCTGTGTGGCTAGTCGTCAGTCAGGATCGTGACCACCCTGGGCCAGGGGCTGTGACGGGAAAGAAGCCGGAGCGTACTGGCCTGGGTGCTATTTACAGGGCGGGCTCAGTGTGTGGAAAAGGACAAAGCTGCACACATGGTATCTGTATTGTACATATTTTGTACTTCTTATATTTTATTTTTTGTGTGTATAGTATACTTTAATTATAAACAAAGAAACCAACAAACCAAAGACATTTTGAGGACCTGGCATGACCTTTAAGACCAGGAAGCAAACAAGCAAGCTCTTAGTATGATGACAGTTTAACCCCAAATAACTAATTTTTCCTCTCGTATCCAAAAAGTTTTCAATTGCTTACCTGTAAAAACTTATTTAATTGATTCTTTGACTTTTCCATGAACTTGTGGTCTATAGATTTGAAAGGCAGCTTGCTAAGAGAAGGCAACTGGACTTTTTTTAAAGAAGGGAAACACTGTGGAGGAAAACATTAAATGTTAGCATTTCGAATCACATTTTCATGTTAAAAAAAAAGTTTAGAATTATAATTAGAACAAACCAAGTATCTTCCTCCTGTACTTGTTCCTCTGAGGTTTAAGACCTTGAAAACCTGCCTGTTCTAATCAGGCTCATGGAATCGAGAGGAACGGGACATTTGATGAAAAAGCTAAAGCTCATCCCTAGGCCCCTGAATGCCTGAGAGCTGGGCAATGCAGAGGCCAGGCTGATCAGGTGGGTTCGCACAACACGCACAAAGCACAAGGCTCTAGGTGTGGATACCTGGCTCACAGGAAGAAAATCTTCCTATTAGAATGTGCTTTGTTTATAACATCTCTGTGAAAAAGTTATCCCAGTTGATAAAACAATGGAAAGAAGGAGTAACTTAGCTTGCCGCTTTATTACTGCTCTTCAGTGGCAAACTGCACAATGGAAATACATTAATAATAATGTATTAATAAATAATAACAGATCCTTTGTGGATCGAGTCCTACGTTCTGTCAGACACTGTGCTAGAAGCTCGGCACATGAAATAACAGCTCGAAGAGTTGGCAATTGTTATTATTCCTATTTCACATATGAGACAATTAAAGATCAGGATTAAAACCCAGATCCATCTGACCACAAAGTCTGTGTTCTTTATGACAATTCCCACAGGACTCTGCCAGTCTGCCTCTCAGACCCTAGGAGGGCAGTGGGTTCCAAATGCTCTGGACTCTGGCCCCACTTCCAAACACTGGCCCTTCATGAAGGCACTGGGGTCACATGAATACGCTTAATAAAACCAACAGGCATTGAAAAGTCAGCGAGCACAGCCTTTGCCTGCGACCGCTCTAACTGCTGGCATCACCCTCCGTGCACAGGAGGGTCACAGGAGTGCCTGCTGGCCCGTCCACAGCATGAGATGGCATGGGCTAAGTCGCTTGTAACAAGGGCATGCAGGTGCTTCGGGTGCTGGGAAAGGAAAAACTAGCCCTTCCCACACAGCCCACTGAAGAACCAGGGGTACAATGGCATGTGCCCAAGGAAACATATAAATCAGGGCTCAAATTTGGGGTATAATTTTCAAGAAATGAAACAGGCAGTGAGAGTCAGAAGGGAAGAATAAAATTCACCAGTGACCTGAAAAGGTGCCTCCTGTCCCAACTCTCAGCAGGAAGGGTTTACACACAAAAACGAAAAGTCACAGGACAGTAAATTCTAACGGTAAGGAAAGAACACCAAGGATCAGCTACAGATAAGGAAAATGAGACAGACATGGAATTTTATAAGGTTTACTTCCTCTAAGGCTTCAGTCTACTTGTTTTTTTTATTTTCAAAGAACATTTTCCACATACATTTTATTTCAAAATCTCCTCTAAATTCCTTTTTCTCCTTCCTCCTGTTTTTATCAGCAACTGGATGGATACTAAACTTCGGCTTCACAATGGTTTGTCACAGGGCAAACGACACACTTTTCCGTAGTGTCTATTTTACTCACACATTTTGGGGAAAATGTAATCTTCTATTTAGAGAGAGATTTCGCTTTCCACACTGCCAGGGTGACCACAGTCCCTTTGAGAAGTATTGGAGTAGGACACTTGGTTTTGGCCACCATCCTTTTAAAGATTTCATTTATTTATTTGTCAGAGAGATAGAGAGCACAAGTAGGCAGAGCGGCAGGCAGAGGGAGAGGCAGAGGGAGAAGCCGGCTCCCTGCTGAGCAGGGAGCCCGATGTGGGGCTCCATCCCAGGACGCTGGGATCATGACCTGAGCTGAAGACAGACGCTTAACCAACTTAGCCACCCAGGCGCCCCCACCATCCTTTTAAAATCACTTGAAGAAGGTATAGAATTTATAAGCTGGTGATTAAAGGGATTTTAAAAAAATCCCCTTAGGAGAAAATGTTAAAGGAAACAGATGCATTTCACTGGCAGAAGAGCAGTCTGATAGGTGACCGCAGGATTTTACCAGCATCAATTCATTCTGAGCCAGACGACAATAAACAGAAACAAGAGGAGAAGTGACCAAAGAGAGTCTCAGTTGCCAGGGAGGAGGGCTGCCATCTCTAGGAGGAGGAGCTAGAGAGGACGCAGCTCCTGAGAAAGATGGAAGAATAAGGAATGGAAAATAAGGTGGCCCGGACTCCAGTCCAGGTTGGGCCACTAGGAACACGCCCTGTGATAAATCGATCAAACTCTCTGGGGTCAGCTCCTCTCCTCTTAAAATAAAAGAACTGACCTAGATTAGAAGGTTTCTGACATTTCTACCTAAAACCTACAGTAGGAAATACATGCTGTGTTGCAACCCGCACACGCATACATGCATACCCACATATAAAATAGAACGCACCTATAAAACTAAGGGGTTCTAGGAAACAGTGCTCATTGCTACCACCACCACCACCACCATAACGTTTATTATGTGCCACACCTTCTTCTCAGTGCTGTGTATGCATTTATCCCCTTAATTCTCACAACAACTCTGAGATAGGAGACACAGGCGCTATCAGTATTTGTATTTTACTGATGAAGAAGAGAGACTAAGAGACACAGTGACAAGTCCCAGGTCATATGGCTACTAAACAGTACAGCTAGGATCCGAACTCAAGCAGTCTGGGCTCCCGAGTCTGTGTTCTCAACCACGACACTTTATGACCCTTACTCTTTGTGCCGAAATCCAGTATGTTCCACGGTCTTCCTGTTGCTGCAATCATTCACTGATTTCGCTTCCCACTAAAAGGTCACAACTAGTAGCTTCAAACACCAGTGGCCCTAGATGATCCCTAGCCCTCTTTCAGCTCTGGGGTTCTATGAGGCTCAATGGAGATCAGACAATGCTTCGTCCTGAAGGATTTACACTAAATGGTTTGTCTATGGGTTAATTTCCAAATGTCATGCTGAAAATGCCACTTTGCCAGTATCCACAGCAGAGGAGAAAGGTTAATTAGTTTCCTTATATGTAAAAAACTGAAATGAGCTCTTATGTATCTTCTTGCTTAGTAATTCTACACCTTGTGTTCATGAGTATTCATACCTCACTAAGTTTCCGGTGTAAATTCTGGAACTCACTGAGCCTTCTGGGGACGGTCCAGTTCTTAGTTTCAACTCCTCCAACTTCTTGTAAGCTTACCATGACAAAGTAACAGGGCATCTGCTCACCATTCTCTTCTGTAACCTTGGGACAAACAAACACAACAAAAAGGGTGGTGAGCAGATATGGTAGGCACGATTTTTAAATATCTCCCAAGATCTCCCACTCCCTAGTGTACATGCCCTGCGTCATCCCTGGGACTGTGAATACCATGGAATCTATTCCTGCAATTAGGTTATGTTATGTTTAACCGCTGACCTTAACACAGTGGGATTACCTGGGTGTGCCTAACCTAATCACACAAGCCCTTTAAGAGCAGAGAGATTCCTCGGGCTGGTGGCAGGAGAGGACGTGGGAAAGCCTGGAAGTGCAAGAAAGATCGCACACGCGGTGCTAGCATGAAGGAGAGGGGTGCGTGGCGGTGCTTCCACTGACGGCAAGAGAGCAGAGACAGGTCCACAACCACATGGAACTGAGTTCTGCCAACAACCTGAATGAGCCTGGAAGAGGATTTCTTCCCCAGTCTCCAGACAAGAACTCAGTCTGGCCAGTATGTTCATTTCAGCCTTATGACACAATGAGTAGAGAATGAGAGAGTCACGCAGGGTTGGACTTTCAACCTACAGAAATGTGAGCTAATAAATGGGTATTGTTTTAAGCCATGAAATTTGTGGGAATTTGTTACACATCAAAAAAAAACTAATACAGCAAACTTAACATCTTAACAAATGAACAGCAAGCAAACAAGTGTAAGATATGCCAAAACCTGTCTCAGGAAAGGATAAAGACTTCCCCGGTTCAATTTCTGGATTCAACAAACCATGATTTCAATTTTTATGAAATTTTACATTGAAACACGTAATTTCCTCTATCTCCCGACTTAGATAATTCCTTAACACAGACACATATACATACAATATCACAATTCAGAACAGGCCATTATTATACTTAACATAAATAGATTAAGAGAAAAAACAAAAAGAAAACACACTGAATTTAAGCTTGAATTAGTATCACAAATCGAATTAGAGACAAAGAGTCAATAAGAAAGGCAAAGGAAAGAGACACAAGACTCCCAGAGCATGCACGGGGCCCGTGAGGTAGGACCATTATCCCACTGTGAGGATGCAGGAGGTGAGGGCACGCACAGGGTCCCCGGGTTGTCATAGGATCACACGTCTAGTAAGGGAGTCAGCCCAGATCAGAACTCAGGAGAATCTGGCATGAAGCAGACACATCTTCCACACGTTCCCTGTGGGACTGCCTTGTGAACTCTGGTGGTCAGGGGACTCCTCAGTGTCCATGTCCACTTATCTTTTCTGTGACCAAGGTGCCACAGCAAACTCCTACAACTTACCTTAATGGGAGTGCTACCAAGTACCACAGACCTGGTGAGGCACTTGGTTAAGCACTCATGTAATGTGTGTGCTTTCACAGTAGCTCTTGGAGAACACGCTTTGTCTGCTATGTAATCTAGAGGTGAACTTAAGATTGTGAATTTCAAGCCCGCCCCACACCACAGTAAGAGTGTGAACATTAACCCTAATGTTACTCATGATCTCGTTATCTGTGTGGACCTGACCTTTATCTCCAGATTTCCACAGGACTGATAGTAGGGCAGGTGGGAATGAAGAAGTTGCCCACATTAACAATGTAAATGCCCATATGCATCTCTCTTTGAAAAGAAATTATTTTCAAAGACAAAAGGGATACAGCATATTCTGAAAACTGTTACCCATATCCCTCAAAGAACAGCAAAATATTTTTTAATTCAAAGGAAAAAATATTCATTATTAAAGATCTTAGAGCAACTGAGATTTAAATAAGTGAAGTCAGCAGAATGAAGCAATCAGAAACACTTAAATTTTAAATTTCTCACCACCAAATTTCAAATAGTGCCTTCCATTTTATTTCAATCCTCAATGGAAAAATAAAATGGCAATTCGGAGACATTAACTGTCCTTATCTGAAAGTTGCTTACAATTCCAGTGAATAAGGACAACCTGAAGTGGAGTGAGATCAGTTCTATACCGGGCAGCCCTCCTACAGCTTGCAGTCATGGGTGAGACAGAGTGAAAACAGTGGAGAAGGAAGGACAAATGCAGTCTACAAGAACAAACATAGGTTTTCTACCCTCAAACATAGTTCTCTAGGACAAAGTCTTCTCGTATAAAGTCATACTCTTAAAATAAACTGGGAGGAAAAGCAGTCAGACCTACCTCTCCACTGGTGATGGAGGCCTTCCACATTCCGAGGTTCTCACACCACCAATCTGTTCTTGCCATGTGCAGCTGTAGGTCCGTGCGTTCTTTCTCGATTAGAATTATCTCTTCCTTCAACTTGAAAACAATCTGCCAAAGGGAAAACATCATGAGAGTTATAAAACCACTTGAAATGCTGCATAATTCAGCAAAATAGTAGGATATAAAATCAACAGGCAAAAATCAGCTACATTTCTTTACACTAACAATGGACAATCCAAAAAGGAAATGTAAATTCCATTTACAATAGCATAAAAATTAAAAAAATACTTAGGAATTAAATAAGGTAGTGAAAGACTTCTACATAGAAAACTACAAAACACTGATGAAAGAAATTAAAGAAGACAGAAATATATGGAATGATCTCCAATGTTCATGGATTAGAAGACTAAACATTGCTAAGATGTCAGTGCTACCCAAAGTGATCTACAGATTGAGCGCAATACCTATAAAAATTCCAATGTATTTTGCAAAAATAGAAAAATCCATTGTAAAATTCATATGGAATCTCAAGGGAGACTGAATAGCCAAAGTAATCTTGAAAAAGAACAAAGTTGGAGGATTCCCACTTCCTGATTTCAATACTTACTACAAAGCTATACTAATCAAGGGGCGCCTGGGTGGCTCAGTTGGTTAAGCGACTGCCTCCGGCTCAGGTCATGATCCTGGAGTCCCTGGATCGAGTCCCGCATCGGGCTCCCTGCTCAGCGGGGGATCTGCTTCTCCCTCTGACCCTCCCCACTCTCATGTGCTCTCTCTCATTCTCTCTCTCTCAAATAAATAAATAAATAATCTTTAAAAAAAAAAGCTATACTAATCAAAATGTATGGTACTGACATAAAGACAGACATGTAGACCAATGCACTAGAATAGACAGCCAAGAAATAAACGTTTGTATATATGGTCAAAGAATTTTGACTGGGGTGTCAACACCGCTCAATGGGAAAAGAACAATTTCCTCAACAAATAGTGCTGAGAAAACTGGATATCGGCATGCTAAATAATGAAGTTGGACCCTTACCTAACATCCTATATAACAATTAACTCAAAATGGATAAAAGATCTAAACATAAGAGCTAAAACTATAAATTCTTAGAAGAAAACATAGGGTAAAAGCTTCGTAACACTGGGCTAGCAATGACTTGTTGGCTATGACACCAAAGGCTCAGGCAGCAAAAGAAAATATGGGAAAACTAGACTTCGTAAAAATTTTAAACTTTTGTGCAAAGAATACTATTGGCACAGTAAAAAGGCAACCCACAGAATTGGAGAAAATATCTGCAAATCACATATCTGATAGGATATTAACATCCAAAATATATAGAGAATTCTTTTTTTTTTTTTTTTAAGATTTATTTATTTGACAGAGAGACATAGCGAGAGAAGGAACACAAGCAGGGGGAGTGGGAGAGGGAGAAGCAGGCTTCCCGCAGCGCAGGGAGCCCAATGCGGGGCTCGATCCCAGGACCCCGGGATCATGACCTGAGCCGAAGGCAGATGCTTAACGACTGAGCCATCCAGGCGCCCCAATATATAGAGAATTCTTAAAACTTAAAAACAAAAATCAAACAGTCTGGTTCAAAAATGGGCAAAGGACTTGAATAGACATTTCTCAAAAAAAATATATAAATGGCCAAAGAGTACATGAAAAGATACTCAACATAACTAATCATTAGTGAGATGCAAATTCAAACCACCTCACACCCATTAGGATGGTTACTATCAAAAAACTGAAAAACAATTATTGGTGAGGATCTACAGACATTGGAAACTACATGCACTGTTGGTGAGAAGGTATAAAATGGTGCCACCATTATGGAAAATAGTATGGAGGTTCCTCCAAGAATTAAAAACAGCAATTCCACATCTGGGTACATGCTCAAAAGAGGTGAAAGCAAGATCTTGAAAAGATATTTGTACACCCATGTCCATGGCAGCATTATTCACAATACTCAAAAGGTGGAAGCAAACCAAATGTCCACTGATGGGTGAATGGATAAACAAAATGCTATATACATACACAATGGAAAATCACTCAGCCTTAAAAAGGAAGGAAGTTCTGACACACAGTATAATATGAATGAACCCTGAAGACATTATACTAAGTGAAATAAGCTAGTCACAAAAGGATGAATACTGTATGACTCCACTCATGACGTATTTCAGAGTAGCTAAATCTGTAAGAGATAGAAAGTAGAACGGTGGTTGCGAGGGGATGGGGAGCGGGGAATGGTAAGTATTATTTAACGGGCACAGGGTTTCAGTTTTGCCATATGAGTCCTGCAGATGGATAGTAGTGATGGTTGCAAAACAGTGTGAATACACAGACACTGACCTGACAACCTAAAATGGTTGAAGTAGTAATAAATTTTATGTATATTTTGCAACAATTTTTAAAAAATAAGTAATTTTATTTAAAAAAAAAAAAAAAAGGCTATGGATCTCTTTCATGAGAAATCCTATAAGGATATGTAACTCTGTGGTTTGAGGGCAGAAGTTTTGCTCCGAAAGTCTCCTGAACATGAAGGCTACAAGGACTCTTTCCTTGCTCAAAAAGCCTACAGGAAGCACTCCCAGCCTAAACCTTGTCCTGCACTTTATCATCAGTCAGGGCTGAGACTCTCTGCTTCATGTTCATGTGGGTATGTTTTGGTCCCACTGTCACCATGTTTGCTCCCAAAGGGCACATGTCAGGCTCTGTATATCACTGATTCCCCACAGGGACCGGCACAGCCTCCTGCATTTACTCATCACTTATGTTGCTGAACACGCACTCAGAAATTGCCAGAGGAGATCAATTTGGCAGACCGAAGAGCATCGGCCAAGGCTATACTAGAAATGCCTCCCTGTTGGACTCTGAAAAGGCATAACCACAAAGCAAAAAGCCACACCACTGCTGGGGTTCGCAAAATGCCAGTTAGGGAGATGCTGTTCACCTTTTTAAACTTTCCAATTCTGTTGGCTTTTAGCAAAACCATCTACTTCTTGCGTAATTCTCTGAGGTTCTCTAAACTGTGACTCACAGCATTTGAAAGAAAAATGAAATTGAAAAGACTGTCCTCGTGGAGTTAATTTACTTCCAGAAAGGAATCTGACACAAGGAAATGTTTTGCTCTGTTCTGCAAAGGTACTGTAGGCAAGCCAGGTGAGAGAACAGAGCTACTCACCGCTGATGACGGGGGTGGGGGGGAGAACCCCAGACCACTGAAGGCTAAAAACAAGTGCTTTTCTCATTCTATACTAGAAGCAAAAATGTAACAATGGAACTTACTGATAAAATTCTTTTTAAGGAAACTGTGATGCTTTGCAACATAAACTGAAAACTATTTATCAAATTGGAAAAATGGAAACTTTCAAAGACAACCTTGAAAGCAAAAGAGTTACCTTCTTGTCAGGTTTTGGTGCATTTTGAATAGAACTTAGAGCTTGCCTTTTATATTCAAGTTTCTCATTTAGTTCTCGTAGTTTGTTTACAGCAAAGCTGGCTTGTTCATTAATCCGGCTGGTGCCTTCATCTATAGCTTCCTCACCAGCCTCGACTCCCGGGCCCTGGGGGAGAAAGTCACATGAACCACACTATCTTCTTCTTTTTTTTTCTCATTAAACTTTTGTTTTAATGGGTCTCAAAATTCTGTGACAGATTTTTGGTCAAGTTGTTTCCATTAAAAAGTACTGATTTTAAAAACTAAAAACTTAAAACTGACACACACACACACACACAAAACAAATGGTCCACAAAACATTCTCCTTTCCTTCTGAAGGTTTTACGATGCATTATCATTAACCAATCTTTTACTATTAAACTTAAATGGCCAATTGACACAAACAGTTCTGAGACCGTTCTTCCACCACTGATTAAGACTGGGGTGGCAGGTACTGGGTCAGGCCTGGTTAGTACTTGGATGGGAGAACCACACTATCTTCTGATGCTGGACTGGTCAGCCATTATTACCGAGTGCATAGGTTCTCTATCATTACACTGTGCCCAAGGACTAGATTCCACTAAGGAAAGACTCTGGTAACAACCCAGGAGCAGGCTGCTTTGCCTCAGCAAAGTAACAAGTCAAAGTTATTTGGAACCAAAGTAACTGGTGTTCAGGATTGCAGTGAAAAAAGAAACATTTAATAGCCGGAAAAAGCGGGTGGAAGGTGGAGATGAGGTCATGGGGTGGATTCCATACCATTATCTTCCAAATGGTACACCCAAGGGAATCTGCTTGAACAAGGGAAGGCAACTGAGTTCTGCACCCAGCTCAACCCGAATGATCTGTGCCTAATATTGGACAAAGACACTGAGATACATTTGGCTTCCTTTCGGGCTCCAAAGAATATTACAGAAAACTCATGAGAGTCCCTTTAAAATAAAATTTCCAAATTCCTATTAGTGAAAGTATTTTTGGTATACCCTTTGTTCAGTCCTTCTCTTGAAGATGTATTTTACAAATCAACAGGTAGATCATTTTACAAGTAAAATGGTTAGCATTTCAAAGTGACTTAAGATTCATAAAGAACTGTGTAACTTTCAAAAATCTGGATAGATTACCAACAGACTGCATATAAAACAGATTTGTGCGGGGCACTGGAAAGAATGGCTGAGAACAGTCTTCTGCTTTGTTTATACTCCTTAATGTTCTTCCAGAATTTTTTCTTCTAATTTTTAGTAATTGTAACAGTAATTTTTTCAAACAAAAATGAAGTATTAATAATCCTAGAAAAACAAGCTGTTTTTATTTTTGTCAGCTCTTTCAAATCCTTGTCCATGAATGTACATATCATGACATAATTCTACACCTTGTATACATAGACATGTATTCTGTCTTTTCCATATAATTTACAATGCTGCTTATTTTGAAGGTATTAATTACAGACTTCAAAATTATAATTTTTATGGCTGTATAGTATCCTAGCAATGGATAGTACACTAAGACATATTCCTACTGCTGCTCGTGCTCTGGGTTGATTCTGCTGGTTTGCTATCCCAAATGTACTAAAACAAACTCCATGATACATAAACTTTTCTACTTACTGTCTTAAGATAAATTTCTAGAAGTAGGATTATTGTTACAAAAGAGTAGGAGCTTTCAAAAGCTCAGTGATACGTATTACTCTTGAGTCCCAGGTGAAGTTGGATAATTTTTCATGTTTGTTTACCTTTCATATCAACTGTCAGTTCAAGACCTTATTCAATTTATCTGTTGGGTATTGACATTTTTAATCAATTTGAATAACCTCTTTTAAGGCATTTGCAAATTAACCATTTTAACTTTTGAGGGAGAGATAACACAGTTAAAACAAACTGACCAATAACTAAGTAAATAAATAGATAAATAAATAAATAATTAAAATTAAACAAACTGACCTATCTTAAAAAATAAGATGCAATGAGTAATGATTTTTGGACCAGTTCGGTGGTGTTATACACTGAAAATATAAAGAACTAAGTAATAAATCTTTTAAAAACTCTGAAGGAATGAATTTAAAAACAGTTCAGATACTGACTTCAAATACCATCAAGAGCAAGCACTTGATTCCTCAAGGCTTGAGAAATCACTGGGCAGAAAAAAACCCAAGATAAATTATCATCTTTCCATACAGGGTGACTTAAAACATTTTGTTTTTCTTTGCATCTTCATAAACCTTAAAACTCACATAAATCATTAATAGTACATGACAGGTGGCAACTGGGGTTCTCCCATTAAATGACAGTACACTTAAGAAAATTAGACTTCAGGTGTGGCTGAGCAAGGTTTTCTTTGGAACATCTTACTTACATCTGATTTTTTAAACTCCAAAATATTTCCTGTAACTCCTCCCACATTCTCTTTCTCTCCTCATTTCCCCACTCTTCGACTATTCTCAGGCCGCACTAAGTTCTATGGATTCTCTTACCTGGCCTAAGTCACAAATGTCCCACCCCATAGGCTTTCTGCCTTCGCGTTTTCGGGGTGTGTCTCAGGTAGGGAGGGGGCAGTGAGGTCTGTGACTCAACAGCAGGTGGTGGTAGTCAGCTGTTGACAAGAACAAGGGGAGGCGTATGTAAGCTCCACTTAGGGTCCTGTACATTAAAAGGTGAAGGGGCGCACCAAATTCGGCTTATACAGTATGAGCCCATCAGATCATATTCGAAGCTTAACCACTGAGAAGGGAGGAGAAAGTGAAAGGTGACTCACCAGTTCATCCTTGCTGGAAACCAACTGTGAGGCATGTTTCTCGTCCTCTTTTACCATCAGTTTCTCATATAGGTCACTGACAATGAATGAAGGGTAATACCTATCCTTTAGGGTCTCATAAACATCTCCCTGGATTTTGCAGAACACTTCAATACCTTTATTTCCTACAAGACACTGCTGGATTTCTTTGTAAAGCGATTTTTCCACAGATATTTCTTTGCTTTCCACAAAGAAATTCTGGTAAATTTCGCCAACTAATTGAGGGATTTCATTCTGAAAAACAGAAGGATGAAGAACAAGAAAGGTAAGAAATTTCATCCCTGACAAAACGGAGTATCTTCAGAATTCTCTACATTTCAAAGCTGGAAGGAAGGCGTGGAACGTACACTGGTACCAGGTGGCTCTCTGGCTTCCGTGTGCACATTCAGAACCGAGGGGTAAGAGTGAGACCCTCAAAAGACAACTGGCTCCTTAAAATGAACACTTCAGTTGAACAGTTAACAAATGCAATTTCTTTGAAATGCTGGAAGGAGAAAAATGACAACAGTTCTCTTCTTGCAATGGACTCCTCCTCGTAAATCTGAATTCCACAGCTCAAATATCAGCTAAATTCAATTTGGCTTTTTAAAATCTAATATAAATAATTGGAAGTGCCATTTCTCACTCCAAAAAAAAAAAAAAGTCAGTATTGTATAATTTAAGAAAACAAGAAAAATGTTCTTTCAGAATGATGATTTATTGCATTATAATCAAGCTTATATTAGACGGCTTAGTCTTAAACGTTACACTTAGGTCACAGTCAGCCTGCTTCGCAAATTCAGTATCTCTTCTGGTTAACATAATATTTATATTTCCTCTAGACACATCTCATTAACTCCAGGAATGTTACACAAAGTCTTCAACAGAAGTGAAAAATGAAGACAGGGGCGCCTGGGTGGCTGAGCGTCAACTCTTGGTTTCAGCTCAGATCATGATCTCTGGGTCTTAGGGCTCTGCCGCTCAGTGCAGAGTCTGCTGGAGATTATCTCCCTCTCCCTCTCCCTCTCCCTCCCCCTTTGCTCCTCCCCCTGCTCACACTCTCTCTCTAAAAAAAATAAATAAAAATTTTTAAAAAATGAAGACAATTTAACAAATGAAGATTGTGAATTCAACAAACATCCCAGAACTTTTACATCCAAATCAGTGCTGCCAGGTCAAATAGTGTTGCATTGGACAAAGCTATATGCTCCTATTCCACTGAAATCTTTCAAATTGTTTTCAGTAGTTTAGAAAAGTTCTTTAGATTGCTGTTTGCAATATTCCTTTGAGCACAGCTAGAAGTCATTTGGAATCAAGTCTAGTAAATAAAATATATAATAAAGTAGGCAAAAACAGTATTTGGTAAAATGAGGTAATTTGTGGCTTACAAATTAACAATGAAAAGCATTTCTAAGAAGATTTAAAAATACTATGAGAGTGAATTTAATTCCTTAACCAATGTAATTTGTGGGGCGCCTGGGTGGCTCAGTCCGTTAAGCAACTGCCTTCAGCTCAGGTCATAAACCTAGAGTCCCAGAATGGAGACCCACATCAGGGTCCCTGCTCAGCAGGGAGTCTGCTTCTCCCTCTGCCTCTGCCCCTCTCCCCGCTCATGTTCTCTCTCTCTCCCTCTCTCTAATAAATAAATAAAAATCTTTTACAGAAAACAAGGTAGTTTGTGATTTATGATGTATTTTAAGTTGGTATTCAGTTCTGCCAACACTCATATAAAGTACAAATAGTAATTTAATGTACCTTTGTGCTTATTTTAATAAGCCTCTCAAAATATATGTATATGTTATACATATAACATATAAACATACATATTTCAGTCTTTAATCCTTAAATGTACTGAGACCTTGCCAAGTGCAAAACACAATGCTTATTGTTGGAGTTTTCATTGTAAGAGGCATCTATAACCAAAAATGTTTTGTGTTTCTTAATCCAATCATATTTTATTTATTTTTTAAAAGATTTACTGGGCACCTGGGTGGCTCAGTTGGTTAAGCGACTGCCTTCAGCTCAGGTCATGATCCTGGAGTCCCGAGATCGAGTCCCGCATCGGGCTCCCTGCTCAGCAGGGAGTCTGCTTCTCCCTCTGACCCTATCCCCGCTCATGCTCTCTCTCTTTCTCTCTCTCTCAAATAAATAAATAAAAATCTTAAAAAAAAAAAGATTTATTTATTTACTTACTTATTTATTTGAGAGAGAGAGAGAGAATCCACAAGCAGACTCCCCCACTGAGCGCAGAGCCCAGCGTGGGGCTCGATCCCAGGACCCTGAGATCATGACCTGAGCCGAAACCCAAGAGTCAGCCACTAAACCAACTGGACCACCTAAGCCCCATTAATTCAATCATATTTTAAATGAAATAAAAGGAGAACAGTTGTGTAAAATATGCACGATGATATTAAAATAACAAGGTTATGAGATGGAGGTGCAGATGACAAGATCAATTCATTATAACAGCGATGTGAATATATATATATAAGTCTTTTTATAATGTGTTAAAAAAATAACTGCCTGAAAATAAATTCAATATTTTGGTACATTTATAAGTCACTTTTTTTCCCTGACTACACATTCAAAAGCATCTTTTTTGTAAATAAAATCTAATTTCATTTACTGTTAGCGGCTAGAACATAATTCCATTATTATATTTGGTTTTAAATAGTCTTTAATGTATACTTATCTTACAGCTTCATTGAGAAACAGACACAGTGTCTAACATGCACGTTTTCATCAGCTAGTGATTCATATTCCTTTGATGCTGTATGTACTACCTTGTTAGCACTCTTTAAATACTCCACAGACTCCCAAAAACTAATCAGAGCTCTCTTGTCCATCCTTTCCATGTATACTCGAAAGTGCTCTCGGTAGAAAGTACTAGCCAAGATATCTTCAAACTGAAGAATCTATTAAGGAAATTTAAGAAAAAAAATTTTTATTATCAGTTTACTTTAACTTCCAATGGATTAGTCTCTAATTCGGGAGGGGGACCTCATTTTTTAAGGTCATAGTCAGTGTAATATGGTATTTCTCTCTACTTCCTAAATTTTAAATGGAAAAAGTTTATTAAAGATTCAAAATGTACATATTCAACAAATACCAATTTTCAAATTAATCATCCACACATTCAGCAAAAGATCTATCTGACATTTACTCTGGATCAGGCACATTTCTAGGAAATGAAACAGACAAAAATCCTTGCCCTGTGGGATATACTGCTAACAGATGCTCATAATAGAAAAATTGAAGAGAAATGTCTAAAAAAACCCAGGAGGCTAGAATCTAATAGTTTGGCATTTTTGCCTTCCATCCTATTTTTATACAGCTGAGGAAAATGATTTTATATCTTGTTCTTTTGTTTACAGTATCATTTTTTTTTTTACAAATAACTTTACTTATTACCCCGATTCCCCAAATTTTACCACCTAAACTTTAAAATCACATTCTCTCCCTGCTACACATACATACACATACACACATGGGTGCACACCACCACCACCACCATACTAAAAAAAAAATAGGAAGCTGCAGACAAGATCAGCCTTTTACCATTGGATAAAGCCCACATTCCTAAAAACAAGAATATTTTCTTACATAAACAATGTATGATGATCAAAATAAGGAAATAAACATCAACACAGTACTATTAGCTAATCTGTCAGCCTTGCTCAGATTTATTTAAAAAATCTTTTGTAAGCATTTTAATTGGTTCATAATATTACACTGTTATGCATGTACCAAAATTACTCCTTTGTTTACCATTTTGCATGCTTACAGAAAAAGAAAAACCACATCTGGAGACACAGCGTGCAAAATCTTGAGCATAGGCTGCCACAATAGGAGAAAGCAGATCACCTTTATAATTATTCATAACTCAATTCGTTACGAGAAATGCCTCAAATTAATTTAGAAGGAACTGAAGCCCCATATCCTTAGCTCTTAGTTAGGTTTAAAAAAAAAAAAAAAAAAAAGACACGTAAGTATAACTCAAATGCAATAAAACAAACATTTATGTTTTAAGATTCTTAAAATTTAAATTGTGGCAATTAGAATTTTTTTGGAAATGTTACCAGTAAGATCTTTCTACAATCAAGTGCATATGATCAATACGGATTTAACTCTTCTGCCAACAGTGAGCCCTCAAGAGGTTTTGTGAACAGAAAGGCTCAGGCATTTTTCTAACAACTTCTGGTGACTAATTAAAAGAGACAGCCATCTTCTGCTACAGATCACTAACAATTAGAGTCCATAAATATTTCAGTTAGTATTTAGTTAGTTTCCTAACTTTGGAAGATCACAGCATGTATCTTTATGTAAACCCTACCAGTAAAGCATTTTGAAGTACAAACTCTAACTGTACATGGTCCACAGAGGTTTCTAGGAACCGTATCAACTTTGGCTAGGGATAACACATCACTCAGAGAGCTACTGATTTTTAGTATAGGGAGAAGCCGAGCAGAAAGAGCATTCAACGAAATCTAAGGAAGTCTTCCTTGGATCAAAATGAATTCCAAGTTAGATACAAATTCATATATTTGCAAAACCAAGTTCAAAACGTCTTCTAAAATATTAGCCATTTTTAGATTTTTATTGTATCTTATGAATAGTCTATGCTCAGTTCCGAAAGTACAAATATATATATATAAATGGTAGCAAATATATCTCAAGAATAATTAAACACCTGATATATCTCTTACCTTGGCTGGTGGATTAACCAAATTCTCTGCTCCATTTGGCTTTTTTCTCTCCTCTTGAAGGAGAGAAGAGCATCTCACTGTGTAACACCTATACTAAGAGTGTGGATCGGGGTGAACAGGATGAGTAGATCGTATACTTCAGAGTCAAACGCATTCATCTGAGATTAACTCAATCTCAAGTCATTCGAGATTACTTAATTTCAGTAACTCTGAGATTTTTGTGCAGAAGTACAAAGAGAAGGGTGGGGAGGTCAAACTTGACACCACTACCGAAATCATTTTTGTAAACTATAGATGATATAATTAACATTCACTAAGGGCTTCCACACAGCACACATTGTGCTCTTAATTCATTTGTTAGTTCAGCCCTTTTCTTTCTGTCTGAAGATCCCTGGTAATTCTGGGAGGGATGCTACCATAGTCAATGGTCTCTAGGTAGCAGACAAAATACTGTCCTGGTAGACGTTACATTACTAAAGGCCATACAGCATTTCAGGCAGGAAGGCAGATCATTATCTATTCCTCTTCAGGAAGTTTTATTTACGATTTTTCAGTCTCTCCCAGTCCAACCTGATCTGGTTTCATCATGCATATTTTGTGAACTTAAGTTCTGTGTTTTGTGTGGGTTACTACCTCTTACCAGCTAGTTAATTTTTCTCCAGGAAAAGCACTCAGAAGTACCTCAGGGCCTTAGAGGAATGAACATGTTCCTAATGTACCCAACATGTTACCAAGAGTGACATAGGACCAGGATTCTCTAGTTTCAAAACATCCACAATTTACTCATGAGGCTATCTCCAGTATACTAATGAGAATATGTAGAATTAGGATCTTGGGAATGATGTTTTTATCCTAAAAGAAGAGATTACAATTGGATTTTTCCTACATCTATATCATCACTAAACACACTCCCATAATAATCAATGCCAGTAATAATATTTAGTGAGTGCTCATATACCATGTGGTGTACGTATCCCATTATGTGCATTATTTAATGGTCGCCACCCAAAGGATACATACAATTATCCTGATTTTACAAATGGAGTACAAAGAAGCGCACTTGTCCAAAGTCAATCTCAGTAGATATAGGATTGAGAGCCAGGCTTTCCGACTCTAGCACAGCTTCTTAACCATAATTAAACAGTTCCTCTCCTTAAGAAATTACCTGATTTGTGTGTGTAGCAAACTACAAATAGTATGGAATTCAAGAAGGAAAGACGAATTTAGGAAAGATGCTCTCCAAGAATTCCAGCAGAAACAGAAACTCAGAGAATCTTCATATTCAAGTGCAGAGTCCTGCCTGAGCTACACTCGATGGTGTTCATTCTGGACGGGTCTTGGGTCAAATATAAATTGATATGAAAACTGATCTTAGACAGTGGGTTGGAAGATGGGGGTGGTGGTGTAGGAGGATCACAGGCTCACCTTGTCCCACATACAAAACTAGATAACTTTCAAATCATCCTAAATGCCCCAGAAACTGACCTGAAGGCTGGCAGAACAAACTTCATAACTAAAGGTAGAGAATAAGTCACCCAGAAGGTAGGAAGTGTGGACATGCGGCTTGGGAGAGAAATGGATCCCTGTGCTGTGATGAGGAAGAAGCCAGGGTCACAGACAAGGATGAATGACAGGGGAGAGTGGGGGAAAACAAATCCCCACAGTAACTGGCTTAGAAAGTAAGAGGGGCCAAATTTCGTGACTTCTGGCAACCAGTGGGGCTTGAAGCCTGTAATTCTAAAGGTCAGTGGACTGGGCTGGGATAGAGCCTGGAGGGGGCTGTGCTGCTCTCAGAGAGAAGGCCAGCAAACAACCTGCAGACATACAGAATGGAAACAGAGATCTGAAGAGCACCCGGGGCACATAGTGGGGAGGTTATTCACTCATTTCGGAGTGTATCCCAGAGAGGCAGTGTTCATGGAGAGACCACTCTGGGAACAAAGGAACTGGCCATATATATGCATCTCCCTCCCCCACCCCTCAGCATAAGTGCAGGGCCACCTGCAGGAACCAGCACTATTCCCACACTCACTACCTAACCTGCTTATACCAAGCACCCCTCAACCCTGTGCTGCAGCGGAACTGCCCCTCCCAGTCATGCTTGCCTCAGTCCCAGCATGGCAGGGCCCCTTCCCCAGAAGACCAGCCCAAACCCCTGCTCACACCATGTGCCCCGACTCAACAGTTTTGTAGTTCTGTTGGCAGTGGTGACAGGTCTCACTTCACAAGCAGTCTGAGCACACCTGGTTAAAAGGTACCACATTCAGGGCAGGGACCAAACACTGCCCACAACAGGCAAAGAGAGCCTCTCCAGATAACTGGCCTGAAGGATAAAGCAGCCAGGACAAAACAGCAGAACACATACACCATACACTGGAGACACTCCCAGAAGCACCGGATCTTGGGGAACAAGGGAGACTACATGGCAGGGCACTATAGGACCTCTTCTTCAGAAGGCCATTACCCTCAAGAACAGGAGATATAGCTGACTTTCCTAAAAGAGAGAAACAGGCAGAGATGTAGACAAAATGAGAAGACAGAAATTTATCCCAAAGAGGGCGCCTGGGTGGCTCAGTCAGTTAAGCATCTACCTTCAGCTCAGGTCATGATCTCAGGGTCCTGGGATTGAGCACCACATCAGGCTCCCTGCTCAGCAGGGAGTCTGCTCTCTCCTTCTGCCCCTCCCCTGGCACTCACTCACATGCACTCTCTCTCTCTAAATAAATAAAATCTTTAAAAAAAAAAAAAAAGAAATTTATCCCAAATGAAAGAACAGGAACAGGACAAGGTCACAGCCAGAGAGCTAAGTGAAACAGGTATCAGTAACATGTTTTATGGAGTATTTAAAGCAATGATCATAAGGATACTCACTGGACTTGAGAAAAGGTGGAAGACATGAGTGTCTTATATGTCTTACACAGAGATAAGGAATAATAAGCAGAGATAAAGGGCTCAAAAAACAAAATGAGAAACATGCTTGAAAGAATGAACAGCAGGCTGGAAGAAGCAGAGGAACAAATTAATGACCTAGAAGACAGAGTAATGGAAAGTAATCAAGGTGAACAAAAGAGGGAAAAAAGAATATGCAAAAAGAGAATAGGGAACTCAGTAACTCCATCAAATGTAGTAACATTTGTATTACAGGAGTCCCAGAAGAAGAAGAAAGAGAAAAAGGGGCAGAAAATTTATGTGAAGAAATAATACCTGAAAACTTCCTGAATGTGGGGAAGGAAACAGATATCCAGATCGAGGAGGCACAGAGAACCTCCAACAAAATCAACAAAAGCAGATCCACACCAAGACATATTGTAATTAAATTGGCAAAACACATGATAATGAACAAAGTTTAAAAGCAGTAAGACAAAAGACCAATAACCCCATGAGGCTATTGGGATTTTTCAGCAGAAACTTTCCAAGCCAGAAAGGCATGGCATGATATATTCAAAGTGCTGAACAGGAAAAATCTGCAGCCAAGAATACTCTATCCAGCAAGGCTATCATTCAGAATAGGAGAGATGAGTTTCCCAGACAAACAAAAACTAAAGGAGTTCATGACCACTAAGCCAGCTCTGCAAGAAATATTAAAAGGCAAACTTTGAATAGAAAGGAGAGACCAAAAATGACAGTAGATAGGTAGGAAACACCAAAGCAGTAAAAATGAGTATTTCAGTATAAAATCAGTCAAGGAACTCACAAAAGGATGTAAAACATGATAAAGAACATGAGGAGGAGAGAAATAAAGAATGGGTACAACTTAAATGACCATGAATTTAATACAGACTACTATATGCAGAAGAGGTTATATACAAACCTAATGGTAACCATATATCAAAACCCACTAATAAATATGCAAAGAATAAAGGAAAGAAATCCAAATATATCACTAAGGAAAATGAGAAACATGAAAGAGAGAAAGACAAGACCAGAGAAAATCTTCAGAAACAACCACAAAAGAAATAAAATGACAACAAATATGTATATCAATAATTACTTTGAATGTAAATGGACTACACACTCCAATCAAAAGACATACTGTGACAGAATGGATAAAAAAACAAGACCCATCCATATGCTGCCTACATGAGACTCATTTTAGACCTAAAGACACCTGCAGATTGAGGGGTGCTTGGGTGGCTCAGCCAGTTGAACATCCAACTCTTGATTTCAGCTCAGGCCTTGATCTCAGGGTCATGAGTTCAAGCCCCACAATGGGATCCACACTGCACATGGAGCCTACTTAAAAAAAAAAAAAAAAAAAATGACACGTGCAGATTGAAAGTGAGGAGACAGAGAATATCTATCATGAAAACAGATGTCAAAAGAAATCTGGAGTAGCAATACTTATATCAGACAAACTAGACTTTAAAACAAAGACTGTAACAAGAGACAAAGAAGGACACTATATAATAAATAATAAAGGGGACAACCCAACAAGAAGATACAACAATTGTAAATATTTAATGCACCCAAATGGAAGCACCCAAATATATAAAACAGTTAATAACAAACATAAAGGACTAATTGATGATAATACAGTAATAGTAGGGGACTTTAACTCCCTCTTTATATCAATGGACAGGTCATCCAATCATAAAATCAACAGGGAAACAATGGCTTTGATGACACATTGGACCAGGTGGATTTAATAGATATATTCAGAACATTTCATCCTAAACCAGCAGAATACACATTCTTTTCAGGAGCACATAGAACATTCTCCAGAACAGATCAGATATTAGGCCTCAAAACAAGTCTCAATAAATTCAAAAAAAGATCCAAGTTATATCCTGCATCTTTTCTGACTACAATGCTATGCTAAACGCTACTGCTAAAACTAGAAATCAACCAAAGAAAAAATCTGTAAAGACCAAAATTACATGGAGGTTAAATAACATGCTACTAAACAATGGATGAGTCAACCAGGAAGTCAAAGAAGAAATAAGAAAAATATATAGAAATAAATGAAAATAAAACACAACAGCTCAAAACCTTGGGATGCAGCAAAAGCAGTTCTAAGAGGAAATATATAGCAATACAGGCCTACCTCAAAAAGCAAGAAAAATCTCAAATAAACAACGTAACCTTACACCTAAAGAACCTAGAAAAAGAACAACAAATGAAACCTAAACCCAGAAGAAGGAAATAAGACTAGAGCAGAAATAAATGATATAGAATCTAAAACAAAAACAAAATAAACACCAAATAACAAACAAAACCAATGGAATAGATTAATAAAACCAGGACCTGGTTCTTTGAAAAAAAATTAACAAAATTGACAAATCTCTAGCTAGACTTAACAAGAAAAAAAGAGAAAGGACTCAAAATCACAAATGAGAGAGGAGAAATAACAGCCAATACCACAGAAATACAAATAATTACAAGGAATATTATGAAAAAATATGTGCCAACAAATTGGACAACATAGAAGAAATGGATAAATTCCTAGAAACATATAAACTACCAAAACTGAAACAGGAAGAATTAGAAAATTTGAACACCAGCAAAGAGATTGAATCAGTAATCAAAAAACTCCCAAAAAAACAAAAGTCCAAGGCCTGATGGTTTCACAGGTGAATTCTACCAAACATTTAAAGAAGAGTTAATACCTATTCTTCTCAAACTATTCCAAAAAAATAGAAAAGGAAGGAAAACTTCCAAATTCATTCTATGAGGACAGCATTATTCTGACACCAAAATCAGATAAAGACACCACTAAAAAGGAGAGCCGTAGGCCAATATCCCTGATGAACACAGATGGAAAAATGCTCAACAAAATTCTAGCTAAATGAATTCAACAATACATTAAAAAAAAATCATCCACCACGATCAAATGGGATTTCTTCCTGGGTTGAAAGGGTGGTTCAATATTCACCCAAAAAACACCCAAAACCCAAAAAACAAATAATCTAATTAAAAAATGGACAGAAGACATGGAGAGATATTTCTCCAAAGAAGACATCCAGATGGCCAACAGACACATGAAAAGATGCTCATCACTTATCATCAGGGAAATGCAAAACAAAACTACTACATCACCTCACACCTGTCAAATTGGCTAAAAACAAAAACACAAGAAACAACAGGTGTTCGTGAGGATGTGGAGAAAAAGGAAGCCTAGTGCACTGCTGGTAGGAGAGCTAACTGTGGAAAACAGTTTGGAGGTTGCTCAGAAAGTTAAAAACAGAATTACCTTAGAATCCAATAATTGCACTACTGGGTATTTACCCAAAGAATACAAGAACACTAATTCAAAGGGATACATGCACCCCGATGTTTATAGCAGCATTATTTACAATAGCCAACATATGGAAGCAGCCCAAGTAGCCACTGACTGATGAATGGGTAAAGAAGTAGCGCACGCATGCGCGCGCGCGCGCGCGCGCGTGTGTGTCGCATGAGTGCACACACACATGCTTGAGTGTATAATGGAATATTATTCAGCCATAAAAAAAAGTGAAATCTTGCCATTTGCAAGGACGTGGATGGTACTAGAGAGTATTATGCTAAATGAAATGTCAGTCAGAGAAAGACAAATATCATACGATTTTATTCCTATGTGGAAAACAAGTGAGCAATGGGAAGGAAAAAAAGAGAGAGAGAGAAACCAAGAAACAGAAAACTGACGGCTACCAGAGGGAAAGGAGATGCAGGAATGGGTTAAATAGTTGATGAGCACTGGGTGATGTGTGGAATCATTGAATCACTATATTGTGCACCTGAAACTAATATAACACTATATGTTAATTAACTGGAATTAAAATAAAAACTTATATGTGGTTAAGGGGAAAAATAAAGGGGGGGAAATTGGAGGGGGAGATGAACCATGAGAGACTATGGACCCTGAGAAACAAACTGAGGGTTCTAGAGGGGAGGGGGTTGGGGAGATGGGTTAGCCTGGTGATGGGTATTAAAGAGGGCACGTATTCAGTGGAGCACTGGGTGTTATATGCAAACAATGAATCATGGAACACTACATCAAAAACTAATGATGTAATGTATGGCAATTAACATAAAAAAAAAAGATTGATCTTATCTATGTCTTGAATGTTTAACAGATTTCACCAGTGAAATAATCTGAGCCTGAAGTTCTCTTTGTGGGACGGTTTTAAATTATAAATTCATTTTATTTAATACATCTAAGGCTACTCAGATTTTCTATTTCTTTTTGAGTCAGTTTTGGTAATTTGTATTTCCAAAGGAATTTGTCTGTTTTATTTAAATTGTGAAATTTATTGACTTCAAATTGTTCATAATACTCCTTTGTTCTCCTTCTAATGCATGGAGGATCTATAGTGATGCCCCCTCTCTCATTCCTAATAATGGTAATTTGTGCCTTCTCTCCTCCTTTTGTCAATCTAACTAGACTGTATAATAGATCTTTTCAAAGAACTATCTTTTGCTTTCATTGATTTTTCTCTACTGTTTTTCTGTTCTCTATTTCATTGATTTCTGTTGTTATACTATTTCCTCCCTTCTAGTTATTTTAGTTTTCATTTGTAGGTTCTTAAGGAGGAAGATCCCTGATTTTAAACCTTACTTCTTTTTTAACATAAACATTAAAAAGTGGTTCCTTCTCAGACACCTGGGTGGTTCAGTCAAACGTCTGCCTTCAGCTCAGATCAGGATCCCAGGCTCCTGGGATCGAGCCCCGGCATCAGGCTCCTCACTCAGTGGTCAGCCTGCTTCTCCCTCTCCCTCTGCCCTTCCCCTCTCCCCCCACTCATGCTTGCTCTGTCTCTCTCTCTCTCAAATAAAAAATCTTAAAAAAAAAAGTGTTTCCTTCTAAGTAGTCTTTGCTGTATCCCACAAATATTAAGATGTTGTACATTCATTTTCATTCCCTTCAAACTAGTTTCTAATTTCCCTTATAATTTCTTGACTCAAGCCTTATTTAGATATACTGTTTAATTTAAAAATATTTGAGAATTTTCCAGATCTACTGTTGAGTTCCAATTCCATTTGGTCAGAGAACATAATCTGTATAATTTTAAACCTTTTAAATGTGTTGGGATTTGTCTTATTGCCCAGCAATATAGTCTTTCTTGGTGAATGTTCAATGTACACTTGAGAAGAACGTGTATTCTGTTGGTACTAGGTGGAATGTTCTAGAAATGTCCGTTCCCATTGGTTATTACTGTTGTTCACATCTTCTGTATCCTGATTTTTTGTTTATTTCTTCTATCAATTACTGAGAGAGAGGTGTTAACATTTCCAATTATAACTGTGGATCTTTTTTTCTCCTTTCAGTTCTGTCAGTTTTTGCTTCATGTTTTGTTTTGTTTTTTTGAGAGAGAGAGAGCACAGTGAGTGGGGAGGGGGTACAGAGGGGAGAAGAGAATCTTAAGCAGGCTCCAAGCCCAGCATGGAACCCAACTCAGGGCTCACTCTCACGACCCTGAGATCATGACCTGAGCTGAAATCAAGAGTCAGACGCTTAACCGACTGAGCCACCCAGGTGCCCTGCTTCATGTATTTTAAAGATCTCGTTGATTGCATACATATTTAGGATTATCATGCCTTCTTGATGAATTTACCCCTTCATCATAATGAAATGTTCTTCATCCCTGGTTATATTCCTTGTTCTGGTGTCTATTTCATCTGATGTTAATATTAACTACTTTAGATTTCTTATGCTTCGTGTTTACATAAGCATGCCTTTTCCCCTCCTTTCACTTACAACCAATCTGTTCCTTAATATTTAGTTTCTTATAGAGAGCATATAATTCCTTCTTTTTATTTACTTAATCTCTTTTCTTTAAATTGGGGGATTCACCTAATTTTGAAGACTAGGTTCTGAAATAAAGTTGGGTGGTGATTTTTCTGGATCAAATATGATTAGGTTATAGCAAAACTCCTCTACCCATTTATGGCCCCAAACTAACCAAAATCTTATCTTTCGACTAGCAAACCATCATAAACATTAGAATTCTGTAATATTATCTGAGGCTTTCAGCCTGAAGCCTAACGGAAATAATTTTACTGAGGTTACACTGTTGCAACAGCAATAGGTTGCTCCTTTCCTAAATACGTGAAGAAATAAGTCAAAAGGGAGCTAAAACCAGATTAAGTCTACTTCTAGTAAATACTGCCAGATAACATGTACTGAATTCACATTCAGTTCTGAAATGATCTTCTTTTATGTTTCTCAAGGTTTTCTTCTACCATAAGATCTAAAACCACATCATCTTTTGACTAGGTAGCAAGCCATCAGATGCGTCTTCTAGGTATATATCTCTCATCTCTATTGGATCACTTACCTTTCTATTTTATAATTACATAGGACTCTTTAAGAGCAGGGACTCCATCTTATTCCTTTTGTATTCTAGTACCTTGCACTGTAACTGAGAGATTGTAGACCCTCAATAAATGTCTGTTGAATGAATGAATGAATGAATACATGGGACACAAGAAGAGAACTTTTTCTGTGACAAATGTGGCTGGAAATCTATTTAAGAGTCCAGAGGCTGAGGAGAAAGGGGAAGAAGGACAATATTCGACCTGCCAAATCCACTCTCTCTCCAACATTCACCAAAAGGTAAAATTTTTCACTTTGGACCACAAAGCCAAAATTGCAGAAAGGTGTATTTGCTAAGAGCAAAATAAACAGATCTCCAGTGGTAAGGAGAGACCCTTCTATAAAACAAGAGCTCCTTGGGGCTGCATTCATGCCACTTGTCCAAGATGTTGCAGAAGAACAACTCTGGCTTGTGTTAGAGTTGGTCCAAGGTCAAGCATAAACTATCCTGAAGAGGCTCTAATGGAGACTGGGCCACAAATAAGAAAAAAGGTCAAAGTTCATCTCTGGAATGAGGAGGAAGGGAAAAGTTACAGATAGGCATCTGAAGTCAAACCAAGAACTGAATGAGAAAAGATCAAGAGACTAAAAATCCAAACAAGCGAGGTTAGAGGCCGTAGCCAAAGTCAAATTATACTAATGGTAGCCTCTTTGTGGCTAAGTGCCATCTTAAAAAAGAGAAGTTTGGAGACTGCCTTGAAGTCCTGTTCCCAAGTGGTACAAACAAGCTCCTCAATCCTTCTGCTGTTTCCTTCAATCCTAGCATTCCCTGGGTCTTGGAAGACAAGCTTGGGTCCTTGAGAGTAAGAACAGATACTGAGGTAGGGCTAGGACACTTTCCTAAGCTCCATGATTTGAGGACCCCATATCAGACAGTCCAAAGGTTTGTTGTAAAAACAGTTGCTGACATATTATGGCTCAGTGAGAAAGCACTCAGATTGTGAAGCAACTAGATCTGGGTTTTTATCTAGTTCTGCCTCTTCCCACCTGGGCTTAGGTAATTTACTTAAACCAACTTTGTTTCTTCACCTGTAAAATGGGAAAGACCGAGAAATTCAAATTTCACTGAATTGTGATAAGAGCTAAGTAAAATAACTTACAAGATACCTTCTATTCCATAGGTGGTTAGTTCTATCCACCTGGTAGTGGGTAACTCGATTGGGCCATTGTAAGTGTAAGTGTGTGCCTCAGGGTTTGTGGATTGGGAAAAAACACATGGGCACATACACACACATATACTCCGTGCCTACCTATCTTACCTATTACCATTCACAGAAGTCAAGGACACCAAGTAATACAGCTCTTTGTGAGCAAACATGTGAGTCTCTGTTCTGGAACATATGTCTTATGTTAAATACCAAAAAGTTAAAAGATTGGATGGGAGATTACATGAGTGTTTATAACTAACACGAAATGGTCAAAACAAGAAACCACAAAGTTCTACCTTCTGGCTTTGAGGCCCTTCTCCCTCATCCAAGGCCCCCTCGTCTTGCTGGTCATAGGCAGGGCCTCCCAGGATTCGGATTCTCTTCTCACACTGCTTCTTTGCCACAGTCAGTTGGTTAATGTACCTTTTCATATTCCTGGCCCTTAGGAGATCAGCTTTCATTGCAGCAGTTTCTTTACCTTGAATGGGATGGATGGACAGGACCCAGTCAGAGGACAAGGTACAAAAAGGGGAACGTTAACAACTCTGAACGAGACTGGTGTCTGACATGGTACATTTTGAACAGTGGGTACTAAAGAAGAGAATTCATGCTAAACACACACACATACACATATATATACCCTCAAATAGAAGTACCATTAATTTCTAAATACACCACTGAAAAATCCTACTCGGGTATAAAACATTTTTTTAAAAAACCTCATCTGTACACATAAACTCACAATCGATGTGCATATGTACATGTGTATTTAAATATATGTATGTATCATGTGTGCAGAGTCATTCCTAAGCATGCAGTGAGTGCTCACTGTGTGTCAGGCACTGGCTAGTAGGCATTTGGGACTCAAGACCAATTGTTAAATCTCATGGAACTTAAAGCCTAGCAAGGCAGAAATCCAAAGACAACAGGAGCAATTATGAGCATATATGGGCTACAAAGAAAATGCGCAGGTATCTTTGAGCTGCTTGACCAGTGCTTCTGATCCAGGTTTCCCTGAGCAAATTACACTCAAATGAAATGAAGAAGGAGTGGAATGTGGCACCCAGAGAGAGCAGCAAGTGTGAAAGTGAAAGCTGTGAGGCAGGAAGGAGAGAGCCTGGGAGGACCTGGAAGAACCAGTGCAGCAGATGCAAGGGGGAGATAGTGATCCAAAGTAAATATGGCGGAGGCAGGAGCCAAGAGACACAAAGCTGTTTAGTCCATAGGAACAACTTCGGTCTTTAGCTCAACAGCACTGGGCAGTTTCTAATGGGTTTTAAGCAGGAGTATGTGATAAATGGGTTTGTGTTTTTAAAGATTATACAGGAATGGTAAAAAAAAAAATAACTGGAAGGCAAAGACTGCAAGAAGAGAAACCAGTTGAAGACCACTGCAGTAACCCAGGAGGCAGATGCCTAAACCAGGGTCACAGCAAGGGCAGGAAAGGGGACTAGAAGGATCTGAGAGTGATTTATAAAGAGAACTAACAGGACCCTATGATTGACCAGACAGGGGAGAGGGTAGGTGGCTGAAGAAAGTAAAGAAAACAGAGGTATCAAAGATGCTCCCAAGTTTCTGCCATGAGCAGCCATGGAGGTGGTGGGGCCAATTATGAACCAGGGAACATTATAGAAAAAACAGGTTTATGAAAGATCTTAAATTCAACTGTGGACAATGTGACAGATGATATTTGCCAAAGGTGCTCACAAGATCTCTCATCTCACCTGCTCTTTTTGTCAATGTTACTGTGACAATCTCCCTCTGAGAAGGAGGGTATGTGTTCCGTTTTCCCAAACACAGGTGGGTTTGTGATTACAGAGGAAGTGAACCCATGGCTTCTTTTTTTTTTAAGATTTTATTTTTATTTATTTGACAGAGAGAGACACAGTGAGAGAGGGAACACAAACGGGGAGTGGGAGAGGGAGAAGCAGACTCCCCGCCGAGCAGGGAGCCCGATGCGGGACTCGATCCCGGGACTCCAGGATCATGACCTGAGCCGAAGGCAGTCGCTTAACCAACTGAGCCACCCAGGCGCCCCATGAACCCATGACTTCTAAAGCTAGATCGTAAAAGGCCACACACTTGGAGCCCTGAGCCAGCCACCTGGTAAATCGTCCACCAGCCAGGAGGCCTCTGTGCTTTGAGGAGGCCAAAGCAGTCATTGGAGAGATCTACATGGAGAGGTCCCCCAGACCACAGCCCTGGCAGGACCTCAGCTCACATCCAGCACCAACTTGGCACCATGAACATACACCATCTTGAAGGTGAGGCATCCAGCCACGGTCAAGGAGAGAAGAGTCATCCCTGCCAAACCTGCTCAGACTGCCAATTTGTGTACAAAAGAAAGGACTATTGTTTAAGACACTGCATTTTGGGGTGGTTTTGTTACACAGCAAAAGAACAGGCAAACTGAGTTTAAGGGCATTTGGCTACCTGAGCAGAGATACAAGGTGTGGAGTTGAGAAGTATTCAGCAGTCGATGGTAACTCAAGTCACAGGAGTAGGTGAGACAACCCAGGAGGAGATAAAATGGTCCCAGTACAGAATCTAAGTAAACCCTACATTTAATAGAAAGAAGAAGCAGAGCTAGCAAAGGAGATGGTGAAGGAGAGACAGAAGGAGAATGTGAGTGTGTGGTTTACAGAGAAGCCAAAGAAGGAATTTCAGCAACACGGGAAAAACAGTATCTCGTGTGTGCTATGCACAGCCTCCCAGCTGGTCCCATGCTGTCCCCTTCGTCTCCCCTTCAGTCTTTGTGAGCACGGCAGCCAAGGCTAACCTGTTTAGCCTATCAACCCGATCACATCATTCCCCTGCTCAGAACCCTCCCCCATGCCCCCATTTCTCCCGCAGTGAAAGGCAAGGCTCTTTCAGGGGGACAGAGGCCCTACACACTCCAGACTCATCCTCTCTGACTCCGCACACACGTAACCACACCGGTTTCCTTATGGGCTCTTGTTTTTGTTTTTTTTTTTTAAGATTTTATGTATCTATTTGACAGAGAGAGACACAGCGAGAGCAGGAACACAAGCAGGGGGAGTGGGAGAGGGAGAAGCAGGCTTCCCGCGGAGCAGGGAGCCCGATGCGGGGCTCAATCCCAGGACCCTGGGATCATGACCTGAGCCGAAGGCAGACGCTTAACGACTGAGCCACCCAGGCGCCCCTCTTGCCTTTTTTAAATAACAGCTTTATTGAGATACACTTCACAGACTATACGATTCTCCTTATTTAAAGTGTACAATTTAACTTCTTTTAGTATATTTACAGACTGTGCAGCCGTCACCACAATCACTTATTTAGAAAATTTTCATCACCCTCGGAAGAAGCCAGGTACCCATTAGCAGTCACCCAACCCTCTCAGCCCTGGGCATTTTTATGGGGCTTTCTCTATGGATTTGCCTATTCTGGACATTTCATATAATACGTGGTCTTTGGTGACGAGCTTCCTGAACACACTGGGTGGTTCCCTGCTCAGGGCTTTTTCATGCCTTCCCTCAGTGAGGCCCTTTCATCCACCCCTGGATCTGCAGGGCTCACTTCCTCACCTCCCTCAGATCCTCAGTTCAGGTCTCGGGGGAGCCCTCCCTAGGTACCCTATTTCTAACTGCAACCCCCAGCCTACAACACTGCCTTTCTCCCTCTCTGCTTTACTTTCTCCACCTATAACCACACTTATATTCGACTTACTTATCCTGTAAGTAGGTCCTCATCAAGGTCGGCATTTTGCTTATTTATACACTCTTGTATCTCCAGCACCTTTAACAGTGCCTGGCAACACAGTGGAAACTCATTAAATATTTGTTGAAATGGATGAATGAGCTGTGTCAAGTATTCCTGAGCGGTAACAACCATAGAGTGAACATTTCGCTAAGTGCTTATTATGTTTCAGGTATTGTGCTTCTCTAAACTTGGGCTCTGAAGGAGAGAAACAGAGTATCTTTACCTCCCATTCTTCATTCTACGGCAACAATATGGTTTCTATCCCTTCTCCCCACCGAATCTGCCATTGCCAATCACTAGCGACATCCATGTTAAATACAGCGGAGAGTTTTCATTAGCGTCTGGAATTAGACTTAAATTTGAATTCTGGCTGTGCCACTTAGGAGTTATATGGTCTTAGCAAGAATTTTTTTTTTTAAGATTTAATTCAAAAACATTTATAATGGTATGTTTCCTTATGTTAGCATTATACAATTTCAAGTAAAAACAAAAAACTTACACAATATTAATTTCTAAAAATGACTAAATATTTAGTCATTTCCTTGTGGAGAATGGACACGCTTTGCATACACAACATGGAGGCAGGATTGGGATTGAGGGAAAGGCTTTTTTTTTTTTTTTTAATGGGAGAGAGATGAGCTGGTTTTAATGCTGATGAGAAGGAATCAGTTAAGATAGAAAGAGAAGTGACAGATGGGGAGAGGCATCCAGAAGACAGGTAAATGGACCAGCTTTGGAAAAAGGCCACCTCCTCCACCACAGTAACACAGAAGGCAGAAGAGAAGGGATACATACAAAGCAAGTTTGAAGACTGGTGGTTGGAAGCTGGGGCGGTTCCCCTCATATGGTCTCCGTTTCCTTGAAGTAGTGAGTAAGGTTATCTGCTTACAGGGAGATAAGTAAAAAGGGCAATTGTTCAGAGGCCTGCAGAAAGTGGAAAAGTGGGAAATCCTCTATGGAACGCAGAAGAGCAGGCTCATTTCAGAAACAATGAGATTGTTTCAGGCAATGTTCAGGGACTAGGTGACCACTAGAAAAATATAAATATACCTAGGCAGGTAGATCACACCTTCTGAAGGTGAGTTCTAATGTGCTCAGTTTAGATCGGAACTACCCATATTTTTTTTTTTTTAAAGATTTTATTTATTTATTTGAGACAGAGAGAATGAGAGACAGAGAGCATGAGAGGGAGGAGGGTCAGAGGGAGAAGCAGACTCCCTGCCGAGCAGGGAGCCCGATGCGGGACTCGATCCCGGGACTCCAGGATCATGACCTGAGCCGAAGGCAGTTGCCCAACCAACTGAGCCACCCAGGCGCGCCGGAACTACCCATATTAAAGAAGGGAGTCTGGGTTCTGCTTCTTGGTACCCCTCCAACTGTTTTATAGAACACTTTGTAATGTTTTACAGAACTCTGCCGGAGACCTCCAGTCCCTAGGATGGTCATTACCTCTCTCGACCCACTTAGTCAGTTTGTGCAGATGCCTAAAACAGTACCTATGCAAGCTGAACAAACTACTGAGACAACTTCGGTGAGTACCACAAAACATTTGATCTTTCAGAAGCAGCTCTTTTCTGTACATAGCACAAGGGTAATAGGTAGACTTCAGGTCAACAGATGGCTTTGTTCCAGAGGGTCTGTCAGATATTACAGGATGACTTTTCTGTATGTGCGCTGAAGAGATGCTTTCATTTGACTTTCAACTTGTCCTATGCTTGGCTGATAGGCCCAGACCAAGGAGCTCATTAACTCAATGTTAATAATAATAATGAGGATAATCTCAAAAGGAAAAAATAGTAATTCAGAGACCCCTTAGTGGGAGATAAAGGTAAATGTAAGTCTGCTTCCAAATCAGTCTAGCACAAACTAGGATGCTTTCTGTGTGTACCAAAACAAACACACGTTTGGAACAGCTAATTTTTCAGAAAAAATATTTTCATTTTTAAAACGTACATCTTTAAAATCTAAATTTTACACATTTTTTTCTAAAGATTTTATTTATTTATTTGACAGAGCACAAGCAGGGGGAGCGGCAGGCAGAGAAGCAGGCTCTCCCAAGGAGCCCGATGTGGGGCTTGATCCCAGGACCCTGGGACCATGACCTGAGCTGAAGGCAGATGCTTAACGACTGAGCCACCCAGGCATCCCTATTTTATGCATATTTAAAATACCCTAAAGTTTGGGAACAAAATAATTGCCTTTTATAAAATAAATCTAGGCCACAGTTTTAATTTGGGGTTAAAATAGGCTAGTAAAGAGACATATATAGGAAGAAATTGACACACATTTATCAACAACCAAATTCTTCTCTTAAGAAAGCATAAAAACCTTTCTAAAAGCACAAAAACTAGAAGCAAATTCCAAAAGGACGGAAGAAAGAGAATAAACCTTCATCTAAAACCCAGCTGCAGGGCTGAGAAGAATATTCTCGTGTTCTACTTGAATGTCGCCTGCTCACGTGAATACAATGCCATTGTCTGATCACAAAGCTTGTTGCTAACGAATCTGACAGCAGCTTGTTGCTTAGGCAATTCTGTTTATTTTTGCCTCAGAAAACTAATACCACGTTCAGTGCTAAATGAGTAACATGGAACTCATGCAGCCCGTGTGTGTGTCGTGCCAAAATCCTTGTAAATCCAACGATGTAGATGAATATGCTCTGTGACCTGAAAACCCATTCAGTCAGGAAGTATTCATGCCACGAAAAGTATAGGCCAGTGGGCATGTGACAACACACTGTGGCCCAGCTCAAGCCAGATTCACATGGCTGGCTCTCTGTCGAGCGTTAGGGAACACTGCATTGTTACAAGCCGGTGAATCACACAACTGTTTGACCTAGCTTTAAAAAGAAGCCAAGAAGATAAACAGTGGCAGGTGAAACACTGAATGGCAGTGGCTCTTGAAACTGGTGCCAAGATGAACACACAAGTGATAGAATATTCTAAAGCAATGAATTATAAATATTTACTGTTCTTCCTTCTGAATAGTCCAGATTCTACCGAGGCCACAACAAAAGGAAATGGTGCATTGGGTTCCTCTGCTGAAAAAAGAAATTCAGATTAGACATTGGGTGAATGCTTTTGGCTATGAAGACCTTGCAGGAGACCTATGGACAACATCGGGCACTGCTTTTTGCTTTAAACTTTCTGCCCACAATACAGTTCTTCTTCAAGCAAGTGAAGTGTCTATCAGTAAAGTACAAACACCAGGGAGAACTGTTAGGTACGACTTCTAATGAAGCAAAGGAGAGTGAAGTCACTTACAGTGTAAACTAAGGACTCCAGAAACAGCACAAGTGTAAGTGGATTAACATGGCACTACTTTCTTTTTCAGGTCCTAGAAAATGTCACAAGCAGAGTATTTTTTCTTTTCTCATAGCACGCTACCAAATCCCAAGACATCTCCTGACGGCAACACTCTCGGCAGGCTGACTGGGGGAGTCGATGGGTAACAGAGCAGGGGTTCTCATCAGCAACACTACTGACGTTTTGGGCTGGACAAATTTTTCTCGTGGGGGCCGTCCTGTGCATTGCGGGATGCTGAGCAGCATTCCTGGCCTCTACCACTAGATGCCAGCAGCATACTTTCCCCCAGATGGGACACCCAAAAAGGTCTCTGGACACTGTCAAATGCCCCAAGCACCCTGGGGGGCCCAAACTGTGCCCTGCACTCCCACCCCACCGAGAAGTACAAACTCTGTGACAGTTAAGGAGACAGGGCTGCATGCACACTTGCCCCCTTCCCCTGACTCCCCAACATGTGGCTTTCCTCCCCAGGATGCACAGGCCTGTTCTTGCCCGGTCCCCCACCTCCCCACCCCCTCCACACCCCACCCAGGCCCTCGAGGTAAGGAATTAAAGGAGTTCCTCACCGGAAAATACTGGGCCTCCATTCCTCAACTCGTGTCCATAGTGACAAACTAACAATCCTTTGAATCTTTCTTGTTCATGTAAATAGAAGTTTTAATAAACCCTCTTGAGAGAAGGAGTCAAGGAACGGGTATGTATTTACCTAGGGACTAGTCAACTTTCAAAATGAAAAATGGTGCTCCACTTTTTAACACGAAACTAACAGCAATTCTCAGTAGTTACTAATCATCACAAATTTCTTCAAAATTATCTGAAAATCACCTCAGAAGTTGCCCAGGAACTAAAATATATATACATTTATCTTACTTTTCAACTTGAGGCCAGTATGTTCTTTTTCAAAAAGAACACCTGGGATTTTCTTACCACATCAAACACCTGAGTTTCAGTATAAAGTGTCACTCCACTTTAGCAGAACGCATACTTGAGGAATAAGCAGAACACGGCGGGAGCTGATGGCGGAAGCTCTCATGTTATAATGGAGAAGAGTACAGAGAGCTGGTAGTCTGACCTGGCCCAGTCTGGTCAGGTATGCTTACAGTACACCTTTTCTTCCTTCCTTTAAATGTCTCAAGTACTCAAACTCCCTGCACTTCCTTTGGTTTAAAGCCCCCCAACATGCCTGCAATACATTTTTAAAGTAATAATGTATCAACTAAATCCACACAATAGCTAGGAGAGTCCTGCTCCCAAACAGGAACCATGAGCTGAACAGGTATGAGACATACACTTAGAACACAGATCCAGCCCAATAATTTGTAAGTTTTGAACAAGACTTTCATAACATCTACCCATGTGAATAAGCAGTGTAGTGGGAAGAGACCAGGACTAAAAATCAGGAGACCTGGGTTCAAGTTCAAGTTCAAGATCTGTGTGTGACTAGCTCTAGTTACACCAGGTATATTATTTACCATCTCTAGACCTGAACTTCATTTGTATAAATGCAGGTGTTAGAATATATGATGATTAAAGTTTTCTTGGGGTACAGAGGTGGGAGGAGGACTGGCTATAATGTCATAGGACTATAGAGAGAGTAGTGGAAGAGCCCTGAGCCCTTATACCCTCCAGGCAGAGGACAGACAGGGACCAGGGAGCTAGGTGGGATGCTGGAGAAGGGACAGCAGGTGCCAGAGGCTGCAGTACTCACAGCAGGAGGGCTGGGCAGGGAGAAACCCTGGCAAGGGCCCCTGTAGCCATGGGCTGAGGTGTCTTCTAAGTTTAGGTCATTCATAAATTAGGAACTGTTTGTATCAGATTGCTACAATGCTAGAAAATCAGATCATATCAAAGCACAATGAAGGACACTGAGAAGTCCACTAGAGTCTACAGATTAGCTCCCTTCTTTCAGGCAGGGGCACCTTTAAATGCAAGATCAGACAAAGAAGGTACATATTATCTTTATTAAAGTAACTTCTAATGGAAATCATTATGGTCCTTATCAGCAACTATCTGTGTCCATATACATACGCAGTATTTTCTGAAGGTCTTCTATAGTTCTACTTGATATATGCAGTTCTAAAACGGTTTACTTAAACTCTAAAGAAGATGCACAACGTGACCAAAGCCCATCTATACTATGAGCATATTACTCCCAGGGTATACTATTAATACTTGGCAGTTTCTAGCAGACTCAAATCAACATCATGTCCTTTATTGTAGTCAGCTGAATAAATGTTACTCTTGAATCACCTTAACTATTCTTCATAACATTTCAGGATTCAGAACAGAAGAACAGAAAAGAAGCCTTTAAAAAGGGAGCTGTAATCCTGGACTTACTCCCACCAAGCTGCAGGGACAATTTAGCTTATGTCCTGGTACTACTTAGAATTCCTATACTTAACCCATGTCTTAGTTCGTTCAGGCACCTACAACCACAGACTGGGCGGCTATAAACAACAGAAATTTGTTTCTCAGTCCTGGAGACTGGAAATCCAAGATTAGGGTGCCAGCATGGGCAGGTTCTGGTGACAGCCCTCTTCCAGGATGCAGTTGGCCACCTTTTTCCCACATGGTAGAAGCAGGTAGGGATCTCTCTGGAGCCTCTTTGATAAAAGCACTAGCCCCATCCATGAGGGCTCCACACTCATGACGTAAGTACCTCCCAAAGCCCTCACCACCTACTACCATCATGTTTGGGTGTTAGGATTTCAACGTAAGAATTTTGGGAGACACAAACATTCAGACCACAGCAGTCAGCTTATTTCAACAGACTATTACTCAACTAGTCTGGCTGTTCTAATTGTAAATAAAAAGCTAAAGAGTTGGCTACTAAAATACAAACAGTAATACATTAATGGCTCTTCATTATCTACAGCAGTGGCTCTGTGTGGTTCCTGGATGAGTAGCATCAGCATTACTGGGGAACCTGTGAGTACTGCAAACTCTTAGGGCCCACTCCAGATCTCCAGAATCAGAACCTTTGGAGTAGGGCCTGGGAATCTGCATTGTAACAAGCCCTCCAGGTGATCCTGATGCACAGGATAGTTTGAAAACCACGGCTCTACAGGATTAAGTCCAAACTTCTTAGGATAGCTTACAAGTCCCTTTAGTTTCAGCTCCTGTCTTCCTATTAAGCCTTACTTCTCCATTACATGCCAAGCACCAGCACAGTGTCTCACTTGACATAACTTACACACAGGAGGCCATTCCACAACTGTCTTCTTTGTCTGTGGACATGTGGTACCATCTATCCATATCCACCTGATAAGCCCAGAAGGAAATGAGGGCCATTCAATCTTTCCAACTCAATGCTGCTACTCTGAAGAAAAAGTCTTTCTTGACCTCTGTTCCAGGTAGAGCTGACTGCCCCGCACATCCATTCCACTACTAAATCCTGAACTGTAACTCTCACCACATTATGAAATTGTATTATAATTTTGTATGTGTATCTCCCTGTCTCCCTGTTAGACTATGATCTCCTTAAGGTCAGAGACAGTTTTTCTCATTGCACAGCGGTGCCTAACACATAATGGCATTCAAAAAAAATGTTTGCTGAATGACTAAAGACCTACTTCTAGTGATTAAGACTTCCTCCAGAGTGCATTATTCTCTACTGACAGGACGGTCCTAAAAACTCAGGAGTTTTCTTACCTACCCAGAATCAGGGGAAGTGGGGTTGTGATCAGAGAAGAGACATCTGAGATAAATTATAAAGGTAAGTAGGAATTACCTAGACAGAGTGAGATTGGGAGGAGGGTAGCATTCTAAGAAGAATCAAGAAAATGGGCAGGGAATATGAGGCAGGATGAATCAGGGTGAGTTGAGGAAAAAGAAACACTGGTGTGGCTGGAGTACAACGAGAGGGAGAGGAACGGCAAGAGATGAGGCTGAAGACTGAAACGCGGGCCAGAGCAAGCAGGACCTTGTGGGCTGCATGTCTAAGGACAATGGGAAGACAATGAAGGGTTTTAAGCATGGAGGTAACATGACAGCACCTGCATTATTTTTTTAATCATTGTGACTTTATATGAAAAAATGTATTAAACAGGGGCAGGAGTAGATAGAAGGAGACCAATTAAGAAGTTATTACCATAGGTCAAGAGAGACCGGTCGTGGAAGATGGTTGTGTAGAGAAAGAGAACAGAGTTGAGATATACTTAGGAGGTCAATCTGTGTGACAATAATGGAATCGACATAGTACATGATAAAGAAGGAATGAACAGAGATGACTCCTCGTTTGTGACATATGGATGGATGGTGATCCCTGGTCACAGAAACAGGAGTGACCAGTTATGTGGTACTTTAATTTGAACATTTTCATTTGGAGGTCCCTTTATGATATCCAAATAAAAACACTGAGTAAGCAGTAGTAAGTAGAAAAGTAGAGCACAGAAGTTCTGTAGAGAGAAATTTGGAGACTTACCAGCATATAGGTAAGGGAAAGAGAAAACTAGCCAAAGAAAGGGTAGAGGCAGTGCTGCCCAACAGAACTCCCACGGTGATGGAAATATTCTTTCTGTGCTATCCAATATGGTGGCCACATATGGTTACTGAACAACTGAAATGTGGCTGGTATGATAAAAAAACTGAGTTTTAAATTTGTATTTACTTTTAATTAATTTAAATTTAAATAGCCATAAATAATTAATAGCTCTTATATTGGGCCACGCAGGTATAAAGTAATGAGAGAGTTAGAAACAAATACTAAGAAACTCTTTAAAGGCTGAACAGAGAATAAGCAAGCAGAAGAACAAAGAAGAATGAGACAGAGTGCTAGCCAGGATAGTCAACAATGTCAAATGTACCGAACGGTCAGAGGATGAACACTGGAAAAAGTTCACTGAAATTATCTAGCTGGACTTGGCTAAACTTCCTAAATTCCATGACCAATAAGCAGTTAAGATTATTAGTGGGGAAAACTCAGGCCTTAGTCAGTACATTTGGCCAGGATGAATGATAAAATAAGGTCAGAGGCAAGAAAATTCTGTGAACAAACTAAATCTTCTGAGACTAATTGTTTCAAATTGTTTAGTGTTTATAAGTTTTCTCTAAGACCTTTTCCCCTAATTATACCTAATAAAATTTTCTTACCCGTAATGAGTTTGATAATATGATTTTTTTCTAGGACTTATTTTCCCTAGAATCATGTCAGCAATTAAACCACGAAGCTCTGTAAAGATGTCAAAAATCATCTGATACCTTATTTCTTGAAAAGATAAAAATCTCCCCCCCAAAAGCCATTAAAAATCAAATTAAAATTCCTACTTTGTTAAGGAGAGTAATTTGTTCCTCATTTATGATGTACTAATCTAAAGTGATTAGTGAGGGGCGCCTGGGTGGCTCAGTCGGTCAAGCGTCTGCCTTCGGCTCAGGTCATGATCCCAGGGTCCTGGGATCGAGCCTGTCAGGCTCCCTGCTCAGTGCGGAGTCTGCTTCTCCCTCTCTCTCTGCCTGCCTCTCTGCCTACTTGTGTTTTCTATCTCTCTGTCAAATAAATAAATTAAATCTTAAAAAAAAAGGGATTAGTGAATCTAAAACACATGCAGAGTTTTATGTGAATTTGCTGGAGTTTGTTGAAGCCTCAAAAAAGCCTTATTTTGACCCTTCATGAATATACAAAGTAAAATAGTCCCCAGGCCCTCCTCTGTCATCCTGAGTTAGCTGGCTGGTTCCTTAAGGTCTCAGAGAGCGTGCAGTCAAGTAATTTCTCCCAACCTGTTATATGACACTTTTTCCTTAAATGTTCAAGGTATTTTCACAATTGCATAACATTTCTTAGTTGTCAGTGATTTTGACTGAAAAAGACTTGCGGTGCCTGGGTCAAGCAGCCAACTCTTGATTTCAGCTCAGGGTCATGATGGAGCTCTGCACCAGGCTCTGCGTTCAAGGTGGGGGGGGGGGGGAGGCGGCGGTCCTACTTCAGGATTCTCTCTCCCTCTGCCCTTCCCCTCCACCCTGCTTGCACGCACGCGCGCTCTCTCTCGCGAACATGCTCTCTCTCTCGAATAAGTAAATAAATCTTTAAAAAAAGGAGAGGGCGCCTGGTGGGTGCAGTCAGTTGGGCGTCCAACTCTTGATTTCAGTTCAAGTCATGATCTCAGGGTCGAGAGATGGAGCCCCACACTGGGCTCCACCCTCAGCATAGAGTCTGCTTGAGATTGTCTCTCCCTCTTCCTATGTCCCTCTTGCTCATGTTCCCTCTCTCTCTCTAAAATAAATAAATAAATCTTAAAAAAAAAAGAAAAAGACTTGCCAGAAACATCTTTATATGTAAAAACAAAACTATATTTATAGTACATATATATCACTACATTCATAAATAAAGTTCCCATCTCTAGGTTCAATCCTAAAATATTCTTAGGATCCTCCATCTGTTCATTCTTTTTTAAAACTTCAGTTTCCCACTCACAGAAATAACATGGAAATAAGGAGAAACAGTACTGGAAATGAAAGTGCTTACAACGGGCGCCTGGGTGGCTCAGTTGGTTAAGCGACTGCCTTCGGCTCGGGTCATGATCCCGGAGTCCCGGGATCGAGTTCCGCATCGGGCTCCCTGCTCAGCGGGGAGTCTGCTTCTCCCTCTGACCCTCCCCCTTCTCATGCTCTATCTCATTCTCTCTCTCAAATAAATAAATAAAAAATCTTAAAAAAAAAAAAAAAAAAGAAAGTGCTTACAATCGCACACACAACCTGGTTGCATTGCTACATGGTCACTCAGAGATATAAACGAGCACAGCCTGATTTTCCAGGTTTAAGGAAACCAATGCAGGCCAGCCGGGCTTGTGGCAAGAGAGTAACAGAATGAGGTTTTTCCCTGATTCTTTGCCTGAGGTTTTTCCCTGATTCTTTCCCTATTTTCACTAAAGCACACTATCCCTAAAATTCAAAGATCACTAAAAATAACTCAACAATTATGTTTTGAGGAGCCTTTAATGCTAAAAATTTAACTTTCCTTAATGACTTTAACAGGGAGGAAAATAAACACACAAATTTGTTTGAAAAGATCAGTTTAAGGAATGATACAGTAGCTATCTAGAACCGGTTTTTAAAGTAACCTTTGATTTGCCAGCCACACATTAAAACTCCAAATCTCACAAACAATAACTACTTACTATAAGATGTTACTGAATATTCAATTAAAAGAAAAAGTAAGGACAATGGGGAATGCTAAATTTGATCTTCCTCTTCTATAAAAAAGTATGTGCACTTATAACAACCTAATTATTTAAAATTATTTAAAATTCCCAGACTGGAATACCTCATTCCCAGACATTGCATCACCTTCCTAGTCAGGAGACTCCAAAAATACTTTAAAAGATTTCATAAATAGGGGCTTCTGGATGGCTCAGTTGGTTGAGCATCTGGCTCCTGGTTTCAGCTTGGGTTATGATCTATGGGTCGTGGGGACGTGGGATTGAGCCCCAGTTCAGGCTCCATGCTCAGGGTGGAGTTTGCTTGAAATTCTCTCTCCCTCTGCCCCTACCCGCTCTTGCACTCTCTCTCTCAAAATAAATAAAATCTTTAAAAAAAAGATTTCATAAATAATCAACTTTAAATTTTCTATTTCCATTTATATGTGATTATGCATTATACGGTTTCTCTAACCTTGTTAGGGCTATAATGTCCAATGGCACTACACTGAAATGTTCTCTTTACTATAAAAATATGAACATAGGGCGCCTGGGTGGCTCAGTTGGTTAAGCGACTGCCTTTGGCTCAGGTCATGATCCCAGGGTCCTGGGATCGAGTCCGCATCGGGCTCCCTGCTCTGCAGGGAGCCTGCTTCTCCCTCTCCCACTCCCCGTGCTTGTGTTCCCTCTCTCGCTGTGTCTCTCTCTGTCAAATAAATAAATAAAATCTTTAAAAAAAAATAAAAAAAAAATAAAAATATGAACATAAATAGACTTGAATTATTAACCATGCCATTAACCATAACCTGAATACAATTAGGGAGAAAAATTTTAATTATTTATCAAAAATTAATTTTTATAAGATTTAGAAAATCTAATAACTCAAATAACTTATAAAAGTATTGAACACCCTTTTTAAATGGAATTAGTCAATAAAAATATAATGTGAATATTCTATCAAAACATTCTGGTGATACACAGACTAACCTGGGAAGGTAATTATAAAAATCTTTGTTTGGGTCACAGTTACCTCCCCACTATTAAATGCTACGTGTGGCTACATTAAGTGTGAGAGTCTGCTTTGTGAATGAAGCAACACCAAAGCTGGTTCTCCCCACTAAGTTCTCTAGCACACATTCTGTCCTCTGGGCCCACACGAAGTCCCCTGCAAATGGAGATCACTTCTCCCAAACTCTAAGCCTGTAAGGTTGTTTCAAGCTAGTTTTGCATACACAAGAAGCAGAGTCCTAGACTCTGAGAAAGAGATTCTCTGGCTCAAAGCCAAACCAGATAAACCAGAATGATCCAATTAGAATTTAGAATAAACTTAAAAACAGAAATACATTTGATCAAAAAGCGCTTATAAAATAAGACTTTACTTATTATTCCAGTTCAACTTTACTACACATTTACCTGCCAGAGACCAGCCTAGACACTTGAACATGCTACTTCATTTAGTAGAACTTAATAAATGCTAAAAACTGCTAGAAATTCCTGATTATTTCCTTAGCGTCCAATGTGGCAGCCACACACTTAAATTAGTTTTGCCACGAGCTGAATTTTTAGTCTCTACCTTCTCATTCCTTTTTTTAAACAGCTTTACTGAGATAAAATTCACATACTATAAATTCATCCATTCGCCACATACAATTCAATGGTTTTTAGTATATTCAGTGTTGTGCAACCATCACCATAATCTGAATGTAGAAGAACATTTGCATTCCCCCCAAAAGAAAGCTTGTACCCACTAGCCCTCATACTCAAACTTGTACTCACTTCCCCTGCCAACTCATCTCACTCTCTGCTGATGGCCCCAGGTAACCAATAATCTACTTTCTGTCAGTACAGATCTGCCTATTCTGGGCATTTCATATAAAGGGAATCACACAATATGTGGCCTTTATAACTGGTTTCTCTCACTTATCATCATGTTTTCAAGGTTCATCCATGCTGTAGCATGTATTAATAGTTACTTATGTATTTTATGAATCAATTCCTTTTTATTGCCGAATGATATTCCATTGTACGGATATACCACCTTTTGTTCATGGCCATTTTGGTTGTTCCTACTCTCTGGCTATTATGAACAATGCTACTACAAACATTCAAGCACAGGTTTTTTTGTGGATGTATGTTTTCATTTCTCTTAGGTATGTACTTAGGGGTGGAAACTCTAGATCTCATGGTAATTCTATGTTTAACATTTTGGAGAACTGCCAGACTATCTTCCATCTCCTCCAGCAACATACACAAGTTCCAATTTCTCGACATCCTTACCAATTTTTTTTTTTACACTCTAGTGAGTGTAACAGGTATCCCGTATTAGCTTTAATTTGCTTTTCCCTAGTATGGAATGATGTAGGGCATATTTTCATGTGCTTATTAGCCATTTGTATAGGTTCTTTAGGGAAATGAAATGGCTATGCAAATCCTTGGCCCATTTTTCAATTACACTGTCTTTTGATTATTGAGTTGTAGGAGTTCCTTATATATTCTGGATACAATCAGATATATGATTTGCAAATATATTCTCCCATTCTGTGGATTGTCTTTCTTACTTTCTTGTGACACACACAAGTTTTTAACTTCTAATGAAATCCACTTTACCTCCCTCCTCCCCCTGCTATGCTTCCCTTCATTCTTATACAGACCCACACATTTTGCCAGAGTGCGGATTCCATGGAAACTGTCTTTGTTCTGGACATAAAGACACACTGTAGCTGAAATCACCTAATGGTTTCAGCTATCCTACTTTTTGCTGAGATTTTATTTCTTACTTTGAACCCTATTACAGACTTAAAAGAGACTAATTTATTTTTATTGTTTCAAAGATTTATTTATTTACCTTAGAGAGACAAAAAGAAAGGGCAGGGCAGAGGGAGAGAGAAAATCTCAAGCAGACTCCCTGCTCACCGTGGAACCTGACACGGGGCTCAATCTCAGGACCCTGAGATCATGACCTGAGCTGAAATCAAGAGTCAGATGCCCAACCGACTGAGCCACCCAGGTGCCCCAAGGGACTAATTTAGAAAAGCTAACTCCTGGTACCAGAATTAACCCAAAAGAAGAGTAATGCAGCGCATCTTAATATGGTCAGAGAGCTTACTGAAAATAAATGTTTCTAGCATTTTCAGAAAAAAAGTCACTCCAATGCTATCTTGAACATATCAGTTATAATGCTGTGGGTTGAACTGTGTCCCCCAAAAAGATATGTTGAAGTTGTAAACCTTGGTACCTGTGAATGTGACCTTATTTGGAAATAGAGTCTTTGCAGATGTACTAAATTTAGATGAGCTCGTTTTAATTAAGGTGGGCCTTAATCCAATATGACTGGTATCTTTATAAGAAAAAAGAGACACTGACACAAGGAGAATGCCATGCAATGATAGAGACAGGGACTGGAGTGACATGTGTTCAAGCCAAAGGACTGCTCACAATACCAAGAGCTAAGAAAACGGTGTGGAAGAGATTCTTCCCTAGAGCATTCAGAGAGAGCATGGCCCTGCTGACACCTTGGCTTGGGACTTCTAGCCCCCAGAACTGCGAAAGAATGCATTTTTCTTATTTAAGCCACCCAGTTTGTGGTACTTTGCTATGGCAGCTCTAGGAAACTAATACATATAATAAACTGAATACTTAAGTTATAATCAAAATTCAACTAGAATACATCAAATTAAGAATACATTCTTAGCAGTTAATTTGTCCTTATATACCTACAATGTGCTTACATTCTCATGTTAAATGTTCATGTTAAAGACTAAGTACGTAATAAAAGACTAATCTTGACAATTTATCTTTGCAAAAAAACAAGAAGACTAAAAAATCCATTTGAGTATTACACTCTGTGGACATGATGATCATCACTGTTAACCAGTGACCTCAGAGAAGTAAACCGGTCTCCTCTATTTTCTGTCCCAAGGCAACATAGCTCCAAGGACCCAAGTGAGCTCAGCTTGTCTGCCTTTTCCCCAATGCTTGGTAGAGGGAGGCCAGGATACCCGAGAAAGTTGAGAGCAGCTCAAATGGCAAATAGAAGCATGAAAGTATCACTGACAATGTTTAATAACATTGTATGGGCTTTTCTGTGCCCCCCTCCCACCCTCAAATTCATTAAGTCCTAACCTCCAGGGCCTCAGAATGACCGTATTTGGAGACAGGGTCTTTACAGTGGTGATTAAGCGAAAATGGGGCCATTAGTGTGGACCCTCATCCAATAAGACTAGTGTTGCAAGAACAGGAAATTTAGACAAAGACCTGGGCAGAGGGAAGACAATGTGAAGACAGAGGGAGAAAGCCAACTACAAGCCAAGAAGAGATGCTGAAACAGACCCTTCTGTCACAGTCCTCAGGAGGGACCAACCCTGCCGACCCCTTGGACACCTTGATCTCGGACTTGCAGGCTCCAGAACTGTGAGAAAATAACGTTCTGTTGTCTAAGCACTCGGTCTGTGCTACTTTGTTATAGCAGCCCTAGTAAACAAATACAACACCACAAAATAAGGAAAGGTATCTCTGACTAAACTCAAGTATCAAGGAGGAACAATGAGGAAAGATAATGGTGGCAACTAGAATTCCTTCTCTCGCATCCTCTTAAAAATATCTGTCCGAAATGAAGCGAATAAACCTTGGTAGCTGTGAATGTGACCTTATTTGGAAATAGGGTCTTTGCAGATGTAGGATCTTCTCTGCAGGAACAGTAGGAAAAAAGGAGAGGAACAGAGCCCACAATCCTGCAGGAATCAATCAGACCACACATGCCTTGCTCAAAAGCCTCCAGAGACTTCCTTCCTCATGCCGACTAAAAGCCACCGTCCCAGCAGTACCAGGAAGGCCCTTTGGAATGGATTGCACCCGTTTTCAGCCACCTAGGCAACTCAGACAATCCCCGCATGCTTCTGCCTCAGAGTTTTTCACCTGTCCTTCCACAGACACCCTCAGGCCCCCAGGTCTTTGCTCCCAGGTCACCCTATAGGTGAGGTCTTCCCGGATGACCCTATCTGAATGCATATCTTCCTCCCCCTCCAGCTGGGCCAGCATTCCCTTCTATACACCCCACCTCACAGCTTTGTTTTTCTCCAGGGTACATATCACCATCTAAAATACTGTTTACTTGATTTGCTCATTGTCTGATTGCCTCCCAGTCTCAATTTGGGGCTTGATGAATGCAGAGATTTTGTTTTGTCTGCTACTGTATCATCATCGCCTCGCTGATGTTGAGTAAACATTTTTTGAATGAACAAATTTGTACAATCTTCCCTCCTGGGCGGAGATTAAGAATTAGTGCCTCTTCCTAGTCTGTTCTTCATCTCCTTTTTACCCAGTTCCTATCTTGGTCAGTGACTCAGACACAAGGAATAGTCCCCAGGCCATGCTTCCTGTTGCCTCTGAGCCACTTAGAAACCTGGGAGCACATTTTAAGGCCCTGGCCCAACTCTTCCTTCTTTTAACACTCTGCTCCCTGATGGGACTTGAGTGGGCCTGGAAGTTTTCACGGAAAGGCCGGTCTACAAGGTAGGGTTGCTTGCCTCTCAGCCACAACTCAAGACCTGCACTCTAAACAGTGACATGACCTTCAACTTCATGCATGACAGGGGTATTCTGGCCCCAGGCCAACTATAAGGGAACTGAGAGCCAGCTTTACACCTTAATTACTCCTACCATGCCTGGGTAAAAATCTCACTTGAAGAGAAACAAATGGGAAAAAAATAGAACTTTTTTTTTTTTTTTAATGTAGAAAGAGGAAAGAAGCTATTCACAATACAAATCTTAACTAAAGGAAAAGGTTGAGGAAATTATGAAACATCAACTCACTGGAGTCATTTAAATAACTATCAAGATTATGTTTCAAGTTAGAAATATTAATGAATATTAAGATTAAATTTTAATGAGAAAAAACTGTAAAATCATGCTTACTTTAAGAACAGAAGCACTCTATACTCAATGATTTCAGCCTTTGAAAAATTATGACAACAGATGAATAAAGTTTAAAGAAACACAGAAATACAAATAGGGGGTTTTGTTAGCATGAAGTTATATTTACTTTCTCTAATGCTGCTGTTATACTATTATTTTAATAAATTGAAAATATTTAAATATAAGCCAGAAGAATGCTCATACTTGCCAACATTCTGACAAAAGAGAAGACCGGGGTAGACCGAGGACCTTTAGAATGTATAACTGAAGAAAACAAATTGGTTCTTACCCTTGTGCCTCTTCAGCTGGGGAAAGCTGCTAATTGTAGTTGCTTGGATTATTTCTACTACAATTTGATACCTGATATTTAAAAAGAGAGAAAAAGGAAAGATCGAATATTTAGAAAATGCTGTTTTCAGAGATACCATTTAGACTGTATTTTGTACTAATCAAATAAAACACAGGGCTCTCTCTCACACAAAAATAAATAAATAAAATCTAAAAAAAAATAGTACCTATTTATCTACTATTTTATATTGCTGTTTTAAAGAGTCAAACTTCCACAAACAGTGCTGTGCACTTAAGAAATAGTATGCCTAGTCCTTTCAGGGCCTAACACTTCTCTAAGAAATAACACACCTTAGCCTAAGATAAAATTGTGGTTTTGTCTATAAGAAAGATATGCTACCTTTTTCTCCCCAACTAAATCATGAGCCTCTCGAAGACAGAGATTGTGTCTTGTACTCTCCTACAGAACCTAGGTTGGCACTAAACACATGACAGGCACTCAGTAAATATTAATGAATATTATGGACTGAATGTTTTGTTCCCCCAAAATTCATACATTGAAGCCTAGTCCCCAATGTGACGGTATTTGGAGCTGGGATCTTCGAAGGTGATTAACCCCTAATAGGTGGTGCCCTCACAAATGAGATAAGTGCCTTTATAAAACAGACCCTAGAGGGGCGCCTGGGTGGCTCAGTCAGATAAGCGTCTGCCTTCGGCTCAGGTCAGGATTCCAGGGTTCTGGGATCAAGCCCCACATTGGGCTCCCTGTTCAGCAGGGAGTCAGTCTGCTTCTCCCTCTGCCTCTCCCCCTGGCTTGTGCATGCGTGTGCGCTCTCTCTCTCTTAAATAAATAAGTAAAATCTTAAAAAAAAAAAAAAAAGACCCCAGAGAGCTCTTTCCATTTTATGAGGTTACAGTGAGAAGGAGGCCCTCTATAAACCAGGAAGTGGCCCTCACCAGACACCCAATATCCAACCCCTTGATCTTGGACTTCGCAGCGTCTGGAAGTGTGAGAAATAAATGTCTGTTGTTTAAGCCACCAGCCTGTGGTATTTTTGTTATAGCAGCCCAAACTAAGACAAGAAGCTACATTAATATACAATAACATCTGTAAAACTAAACAGGTACAAGTAATATTCTGAACAATCTGTTCTTTTGATATTCTTGGTGATTCATGCTCTGGAACAAATGAGTCAACAATGGTACTGAAGAAACACATGCTGTTTGAGTGAAGAGTTAAACTTCTTAAATGAATCCATAAAATTATCATGAAATACCAGGTAACATTTACACAGATTCCTCTCATTCAGTACCAGGTATAGATACTTTCTCTCATTTAATCCTCACAATAGCTATTGTAATTATCCCCACATTACAGAGGAAGAAGTTGTTCAGGTGGATTAAGAAATCTATACAAGGTCTCACTGCTTTTAAGTACTAGAGCCAAAATGATAACCTGGGGCTGCTGATTCTAAAGTTCATGCTCTTGACCACTTTCCTGCTGCCCTAAAATTCAATATGAGTTCATGTTTATCTTGTGTCAGGCCCTCCCAAGGACACAAGCATGGCCAACACCAGATCATCTCTGCAGCCTCACTGCCCTCTAGGTCCCTCTTGGGTACCGTTTTCCTGCCAAACCAGACTGCATGCAATACCCCAACACACACTCAGCTCTTTCCTGACCCCCAGCCTTTGCTCTGTTTCTTCTCCCTCTTGCACACAACCTCTCCCACTTATCTGCTGAAATCCTATTTGTTCCTAAATATCAGTTCATAGCATTCTTCTCTCAGGGTTCTCAGATACCTCTCTTCTACAGGACAGAGTATTTGCTCCTATCCATTTCTTTAGCAATTTGCACTCCACTTCTGATCTTAATATCTTGCTTCCTATTTAGCAATTTATACCCACATGGGTCTCCTATGCTGGACTACTAACACCTCGACAGCAGGGGAATAAATCCAAGGACCCACAACTAATTCATCTTTATGTACACCAAACCCTCCTCACAGTGCCCTGCACATAATAGGTATTTGAAGATGATTATTGAATTTGTAAAATTCACCTTCACTTGATACCAAAAGATGACGTGGGAAATGAGTGACTTTCATTCTCAAAAAAAGCTCACAACATACAGTTGACCACTGAACAACATGGGTTTGAATTATGTGGGTCCACTTATATATGCAGATTTTTTTCGATACAGTACAGTACTATAAATGTATTTTCTTTTCCTTATGATCTTAACATTTTCTTTTCTCTAGCTTATTATAAGTACATAATACATATCACATATAAAACGTGTTGATTGTATATGCTATTGATAAGGCTGCCAATCAACCATAGGCTATTCGTAGTTAAGTGTTAGGGGAGTTAAAATTTATACGTGGACTTCTGACTGCACGAGGGATTAGAATCTCAACCCTACGTTCTTCAACGGTCAACTGTACATCCAAATGCTGGCGGCTATCCTTGCTGGCACAGGGTTCCTAGTCCTCCGGGAGGACTATCTACCCAGCTCTTAGGAATAGTCAGCACTCACTTGGCTTTCTTCATCCAGAGGAGTGCATGGCCTTGCTGGTGCTGAGTTTGGTTCAAGAATCTGGAGGACTGATATTTGCGAACATCCTCTTGATCGGAAGTGCACAAGTATGTGTTTTTCCAAAATGATAATGTAAACTCCAATATTAAGAGGAAGCCACTAACAAGATTTTGGTTCTTTTCCAGCTATGGTGAGATCTTACCTCCAGTATCTCTTATTCCAGGGTCAAGAAAAAGGTCACATGAAGACAGCCATCTCTTGCCCGAGTTATCACCTCACCTCTCTTTAGTTTTGAACACTCAGCTACATTAATAAAGACTCAGGGCAGGTTTGTATTTTTGAAGTCTTCCCACCATCTCAAACTCACCCGAAATGCTACAAAATTAGTCTTCAAAATAATCACCTTAGAAATATATACATTTATTGCCTTTTACTGCCAATTGTTCAGAACTTTGGAATTCTATCAGAATTGACTTCTAAGTTATTTATACACACACACACACACACACACGCACACACAAATATTAGTCTCCTCAATTCTCTACACACATCTTACACAATTTTTTTTTAATTACTATTTTAGATCTGTCTTGGATGTGCACATGCTGGAATGTCTTAGGAGAGTCAAAAGCTGAATAAACCCTCAGGTGTACAATATGGTAAATGGTTTAAAATAGGTTTTATGCTAAAATTAGCAATTACAGGGGTGCCTGGGTGGCTTAGTCAGTTAGGCATCCCAACTCTTGATTTTGGCTCAGGTCCTGATCTCAGGGTCATGAGATTGAGCACCATGTCCAGCTCTATGCTCAGCGCAGAGTCTGCTTAAGATTTTCCTTCTCCCTCTCCCTCTGCCCCTCCTTACCGCGTGAACACGCACATGCACGCGCGCACACACACACACACCCCTACACACACACTCCCTCTCTAAAAAATAAATAAAATAAAATAAAATTAGCAATAACATAGACTAGAATACCATATACATAAACAGGTTTTTAAAACATTTAAAAGTTAAAAATAATGTTTTCAAAGTTGCTACAGGCTACTTTGTGCTAGGCTAGGGACAGTGTTTTCATTTAGAGGGACTTCAGTTACAACATTTGAAAAGAAATAAAGCCATGGTGATTTCAGCTGGCTACGCTAAAGCTGTTTCCCAGCTAAGTGTAGCAGAGTAGTCAAGCATGTGAGCTCTGACACCAGGTGGCCTGTGTTCAAATCCTGCTTCCAACACTTACTGTGTCACCCTGAAAAAATTATTTAAGCTTTCTAAAACTCAAGAGTCCTCATTTGTAAAAAGACTAACCATATTTTTGAATATTATTTCAAAATATTATTTTGAAAATTATTTCAAAAGTAACAGTATTTGTGAATATTAAATGAGATAACAACTTTAAAAAAATTTGGAATAGTGCCCAACCCATAGTGAGAGTTTAATAAATATTAACTATTATTTTTGTCCCTTAACACCGCTGTTGGTTGACCCTTTAGATATGCAGTATTTAAGGAGATGCTGTGTGTGCGTGTTTGTAAAATATATATATAAAAATTTTTAAGTAGCCTTACTTTTCTCCTGATTATAAAAGTATCTCAGCCTAATCAATTTAAGGCCACCAAGGTCACTGAAGTCCAACAAAATAAGGTTTATTGACTCATTTCAATAAGCATGAAGAAACATGGGGTGTCTCCCCAAATCAAGGAAAAGATAGCTTCAATGGGATTCTGGGGAAGTATGGAGTGTAGATGAAATTTTAAATGAAGGAGCATGTTGACAGGTTCAAAGCAGAGCTGTGTAAATCATCATTTCACATAGATCCAGGGTCTCACTTTCCTGGATACTACAAAGTTATAATAAACATGGAATGGTTAGTCCAGAAAACCCCTTATCTGTAGCTCTACTTCTGACTTATATAAATGAGGGGGCTTCTCTGTGTCAAAGTGACTGAAACCCTCCAGGCAAGAATAGGATGTGTCACTCTTACCGAAATAATTTCAAATGGCAAAATCTAAGATTTTAGAGAGCAAAGTTTCTCAGTGAATAAGAAAGCGGTGGTCATTCAAAGAAGGTTATCATTATGACATTTTACAGCTGCTATGCATACTTGGAAAAAAAATATATCATTTCCTGTTAACTTTGTAGCTGGTTTTAGTATCTGTTATTCCAACCTGATAAATGGCTGGGCAGATTTTACTTCCTCAAGCTGAACCCATTTTTACTTTCTCTAAAGTAACATATATTCACTGAAGAAAATGGGAAAATATACAAAGCACGACATTCAAAGTCAATCACACTTAACACTTGGTGAGTATTTACAGACTTCTCTTCAAACAAATTTTTTTGTTTTCTAAGACTGGGTTTATGCTATAAAAGGCCTTAGAGCCTTTTCAATGTATACCATCTTCCATATTATTAAATACTCTGATGCAGCACCACTGTTAAGTGGCACTCCATTGTACAGGTGTGTCGACACCTTTTTTTCACTAAGCCCTAATGGTTACGCATTCTGTTATTTCAAGCTTTTCTCTATTTTAAATAAAATTGCAGGAAACTTTCTTGGAAAAATCTTTTCACACGTTCATGATTATTTCCTTAAAATAAGTGCTTATGAATAATAACTGTATCAGAAGGAATACCCATTTTGTGACCTGCTTTCCATATTATAAAACTGTGATACAGAAAGGCAATAATTCATGCTCCTCCCAGGGGGACATGAGGTCGTCTGTTTTCCTACATCCTTGCCAACCCTGGGTGTCAAATTTTTAATCTTCGCCAATATTATGAACCAAGGAAAGTCTCTCAGGTTAGTTTTTCTGTCTGAGGAGAACAACAAGGTTCAGAGCTATCTTCCCACGGGGTGTGTTTAATCGTATTAAGCAGGAAGTGCCATTAAGCTGTAGTACCAACTGGGGAAGTATTTTCAGTCAGGACTCAGAGTAGTCAGTCTCTTTCCTCTAATGGGGCTTTTAAACCAGTTTTCCATTTTTCTAGTGTGTAGAAGGCAGCCGATTCCACAGAAAGACTAAGGCATGCTTCCTAAGCTTTTTCCATTCGTGGCACACATGGCAAATGATAATATTTGAACAGAACCGCCATCCCAGGTCCTACCCAGCCACCTGGAGGGCTGAGGAAACCTTGATCCCCACACACCTATACATTACATTTGAGTCACACCAGTTAGAAAGTTCTGGACCAGAGCAGCCTGCGGTATCCCGAACTTACGTAAACACACATACACAATTCATGCTATGTGTACAGAAAATAACCTGGAAAATACCAAGTATTGTCATGTGTTTGCAATGTGGCTTCTATTTTCTTCATCTGGTTTAGATCTTTAAGTTTTCCTAAAATAACATGTTACCATATATTCATTTTCTAGTTCCCAGAAGTCTATGGAAATTACATGTTACAAAAGCAAGCTAAGTTATGTCACCACTGGCTAGCTGGTGTCCTTCAGTTAACCTCAAGGCGGCCAAAATTTTTCTCTCTGCTACCTGTACCTCGTTTCTACTAGTGTTTCTCATATCTTTATATCAGCTATTAATATCACCATAAAGTGTTTATTTATAGACCAGTGTATAGCACCACTGATGTTACAGTCCATTCTCAATTCTTGCCTGAGGCATTTTCATTCAGGATGCTTACTGAATATCATCTTTAGTTGCCTAGTTTTATGTTCTGTACTGAAAATGTCCTAACGACTTTCTCCTACACTTTGAAGTTTTTCTGACATAAGAGATTGTATTGCCTCATCTCATCCATTAACCCTGTTCAAGTCAGGATCTGAGAATTCTGTTGCCTTCTCCTGCTCACGGTTATATTTTTAGCTCTTTATTGGGATCCTAGCAGGTCTGTCCTCAGAACTGTGCTGATGCATTATCTCATTTAATTATCACAACAGTCGTATGAAATAGGAACTATTTTCTCCACTTCACAGTTAAAACTGACGCTTGGAGCATACATGACTTGCCAAGGCCACACCGCCTATAAGAAAGGAAGCCAAGTGCAAGCCAGGTCTGCAAAATCCAAGCCTATCTGACTCGAGCCCATGTCTGTGGGTAGAGTCTACTTTAGATAGCGAGACTGGTCGCTATAGGGTGACTTTTTGTTATTAACCCTCATCTACCTCTAGGAGAACTGCATTTCTGTGTAGTGCAGGGTCATCAAAAGACAGAGCGTGTGGCCACTACTCAGCAATATGCTGGAGCCAGCTCACAAGGCTTGTGTCGGCTCAGGAGAGCCGGCTGTTAACTTTTCAGGAATTAAAATCTACCATTATTAAAATGATACAAACCTGCGATTAAACTGTACTTTTTAAAAGGTGAAAGTACTTACAACTCATCATTTCCTAATAACTGGATTGGGCCAGCACCTATGTTCACGGTTACTCACGTCTACTGTGTCAGCATGGTGGAGCCACTATGTATAGGAGGGTTGCTGCGACAAATCTCTTCCCAACTTCCCATTCAGTGAGCTCATCCTGGCAGCTTAGTCTTAACACCACAGAAACCAGCAAATGCGACGAGTCAGGGTTTCTTGCCCCTTCCCAAAATAGCCAGTTTTTAAAAATTACCAGCACACCACTTCTATACTCTTCACTACCATTCCTTCAGTGAACCTGGTGAATCATAAAATTCTTCTCTATCGAGTAGAGACCCAGCACCACCACTTTTGCTTGTTTTTTCCAAAAAAAGAGCGCTACCCATCCACCCCACCACCTCCTCTTGATGTTTTGTTCGAAGTATAAGGGGCTTCATCCCCAGCCTCTCTCCAGCTCTCTCTCATCTTCTCCTCTATGCTCTAGAGAAGGAAGAGGTCTTTAAACTGACCACAGAGGAGGAGGAACCGGGCATGTGAAGCACAGCCCTTCTGTTCTCCTCCTCTTCAGAGCATGTGTTCTCTGCCTCCAAGGACAGCCAGCACGTGGACTCCGCACCTGCCAGAAAGATGGGGATCGGGAGGGAGAATCAGGGACAAAGCCAGGTGGGAAAGAATGTCTGATTCTGAGATTCCATTTTAGAGAGTCATTGCTTGCATATATAAACTACATTCTCCATCATCTATCAGTAATAAGAGCAAGATTTCTGGCCTTCATTTGGCTTATTCCTTAGCCCTTAGGTGGTTCAGACCTCAGGCTGGAGAGAGGAGCACTGTTATTTATTGGGCCTCCTCAAACCCCCAAATAAAATGTTGCACTCTAGTGGGCCACAAGTAAGTGATCAGTGTCCACATGAAATTAGATCTACTTGCAATCCTTGGTCTGAGATCGTAACGATAGCAGTAACTAACAATGCGGAATATGCAGATCCTGGGCGGAGTGCTTTATGTAAATGGACTCATGGTCCTCATGGTCATTCATAAAGCAGATACACCTTACCCACCGTGCCAGTGTTGCTCCAATTATAAGCACATCATGAATTCTTTAATTTCAGAGATCATAAACTTCTTTATCCCAAATATCCCCTCCTTAGATCAAATTTTCCATTGCCATCAATACTTATCTTTCCTCTTAAATGAAGGTATTTTGTTTTCTCCCATATGTTTAACTACCACCTCTGTGCCCTCTGCTATTTCTCAGACACCAACAGAAGGAATTAAATTCTGAAGTCAATGTACTTTTACTTTTTATAAAACTGAAAGATCTTTTTGAACGTTTTCCATAAGCAGCCTTGCATTTTAATGTGGTTTTTTTTTAAACTAAATTTATATTCATTTATTCTTTTCATAAAAATTTGCCAGGCTTCTCTTTGTTTTATACTTCATGATTTCTCATCTCCTTGCCCACCCACGTTAACCTTTCCTTCGCAGTTTATATGTGCTTACTGATTTCTGACATGGTGGAGCAGTTTGTCTGAAGGTATGCTCGATTTCTTTTTCCATGTTCCTCTATAACGTAATCCAATTTTACTGCTCATGACTCAAAATCTATCTTCAGAATCACTGTTCAAAGCACCAAACATTCAAATAATTTAAATTCTCCTACACAGAAGCATGCAATTTTAGGAATTTTAATATTTTTAGTGTACTAATCTTCATGTGCAAATGCCCCTGAACTAATTCAGAGATGAAATCCATCCCCTTAACCTCTGAAGAAAAACCATTTAGCAAACTCCCTCAGTAACCCATTCCACTGCTCCTTATGACCTCTTAAATTAACCTATCCATTATGGCCATTCCCGCTTGCTTTATCGCAGTAAAACAGAAAACAAATCCATCTCAGTACACACTCGATAAAAGGTTTCCTTCATTTCTCCAAGCGAAATAATACTTAATATTCTAATTTTAAACCTTTTATTCATTATTAGCATTTCCTCTCTACTATTTTTAGATTCTCCATGTTGCTCTTAAGTAAGGGGTCAGAAATAAACAAATCCAGAACTGAAAAAATCTAATAAAGACCGGACTGGCAGCAAATGAAGTTACGGCAGTGACAGGCTGCCCCGATTTTCTTGTCTCTCTGGCAGCCTTTCCCTGTCTCCCTAACAAAGGATGGCACTTCTGGCAGCACTGTTCCCCACGCAAGGATTAGTGCCTGCAAAGGCTCCTGGACAGTAGAGACTGGCCGCCCCACTTGCAGGAAGTCCCACAAGGGAGGGGCCGTGTGCGCTGCTCTTTTCTGCCCACCTGGCTAGCCGGTTACCCACCTTTACAGGTAGGATTTCAAGTCAGACAGACCTGAGTTCAAATCCCAGCTGTTCCTTATTAGCTAAGTGATCCAGGGCAAGTCACCTTACCTTCCCCAACTACGTAATGAGAATAGTAATACTTAATTCACATAGTTGTTACAACAATCAGATGGTAAGAATTTCACTGTACCTAATGCATGTTAGATATTCAACAAATGGTAGCTTAAAAACAAAGAAGCTTCCCCTTCTTGGGCATTTGCTTGGCATCTCTTTAACTTTGGCAAATGTCTAGTCCCGGAAAGTAGTACTTGTCCAATGTCTGTGCGGGGAGTAGCGCTATCCCGCCTTGCTCCAACTATACAACAGGAGCACTGTAGCAAAAATGGCAACGTGCCCATTCTGCATCTATGTTTCTTTTTTCCTTAGTAATAGAATCCTCCATTTTTAACTGAACCTAAGGCTTCCCAGGATAATTGTATCTGACGGAAAAAATATAAGCAGAAATGTCATGCAGTAGCTTCCAGGTAGTTCTGTAAAAGACAGCCAATGCATGACCTTTGCCACCATCTTTTCTTGCCTTCATTCTGCTTCCTGGAATTAGGATATGATGAATGGCATTCTAGACTACACCCTGAACCACGAGGACTCTGGAATGTTCTAGGATGGCAGAGCAGTGAGCTGGATGGAGCCTGGGTCCCTGAGGAGCGTAGAGCCCTCCTACCAGTCTTAGACTGCCTGTTCCTGACTTCTTTTATAGAAGAGAGAAAAAACCCTCTGGACTTTGGTAAGTAATCATTATTCTGTGGGTTTTCTAGCCTCCTCATCTAAATCTAATCCTAATGTAAGTATCTCCAATCTTTTCATGGGATTCAAGTAATACTTTTTAATCAGGGGCAATTTTGTCCTCCAGAGGACATCTGGCAATGTCTGGGGGATGTTTTTGGTTGTCACAACTACGGAGGTGGTACTGGCATCCAATGGGTGAAGCTAGTGATGCTAATATTCTACAATAAATAGAACCACCCCCACAACCAAGAATTGTTTGGGCCAAAATGGCATTTTCGCTAAGGCTGAGAAATCTTGGGTTAAATACATCTCTCAGGATCACCAGTGACAAAACGCCCTTTATTCATTACAATAAACATGGTAGAAGAATGAGGTGTCTGGATTAATCAATATTCTTCTCAACAGTTACTAGCTCTCACAAACAGTGATAAATAGTTTTCAAAGAATTAGAATATAACAACTATAGGACATCTAGCCGAGACTTGAGATTGGTAGCAAGTGGAAGAATATTCCATTTAAAAGAGATCCTCAATTCTAGTTACACTTTATAATCACCTGGAGGGCGTTTAAAAACCACTCATGCTCGGGTTCCACTGCAGGCCAATTATATAAAAATCCCTGGGGGTGAAGCCTAGGCAAGTGTATTTCTCATGGAGGAGCAAATTGCTTCCATCAAGCACTTTGTGCAAACATGCCGAGGAATTACACACACAACACAGGCAACAGGGTATTCCTGGGCCATGATCCGCCTGCTCCCTCGTAGGAGGTTCTATAAGGGCAGAACCTTTAATTTCCCCTTTGTTTAATGTTTACTCCCACTCCCTCTTTCTCTTCAAAATAAAGGAACACACATCGCTTTCTCTAGTACAGCTGTAATCGTCCAGTCTCGATAACGGATGTGTCTTTACTCTGACCTCTGGTTTGCCTTCCTGACGGTGGTCGCCACCCCACCACCCACACGGGCGGTGGGAATCTGTTCAGTTGTCCTTTAATATCTTGCATCAACAGGACATTCAGATTTCTGGCTCCTGTCTCGTTGGCAGAGTGGATCACTGCTTCCACTAGAAGACGCTGGAAAAGTCAAAATGTTATACCAGTCCAGCCACCACATCCTCACTTCCACATCTTGGATGCCAGAAAAGAAGAAAAAGGAAGTAGCTGCAAAGGACAGTGAGATATCCAGCTGTAATTTTTTTAAAGCCTGGGTGATTCTAATATATAGCCAAGGTCAAAAACCACTGGTTTAGTGTACGCGAAGGGAGCACTTCCAGCTCCATGATCGTACTGTCAAAGCAGCTCATGCTGACTCCGAAAAAAACAAACTGTCACAGAACTACAAATATGACCTTCAAGGCTTTTTTGGTTTGGTTGTTTGTTTTTAATGCATTCCAACCCAGCAGAGTTTAATGACTTTATTTCCTTTAGAAAATACGCATCTATCTCCCAAATATGTATGAAATAAAAGGGGATGGTTTCATCAACTGCTTAAGTCTAAATAAGACACATTCCTTGCTTAGGTGGCCTATCTTAAAATCTTACTGAGGGCAATTTGAAGATAGTGACCTAAAATGCTAATAAAGTCAGACAGTGGCATACTCTCATTGTACAAGAAAAACGGAATAGTTCAGACTATGGTGGAAGAAAGCCACTCCATTAGTGCGAGGCAGCTGATAAGCTTCGTCAGTGCCGGCTTTAGACAAGAGTCTGATAAAAAGCAATTTTGCCTGTCAGTAACAGGATGTAGTCCTGACCCTTGAATACGGAGCAATTTTTCTATCAGATAAATAATAAGTAGCCCAGTAACCAGAGAGTTTATGCAGCATCACTTTTTTTGAGCAAAAAGATCAACCTCTACCACTGCAGAGTTGTTCCTGGCAGCCTTTCTAGTTCAATCTGTGCAAGAAGCAGAGAATAAGGTTAGCCCTCAGATTACCCTAAGATACAATGAATAGGGACACTGCCCCCTGGATACAAGATATACCAGTACAATATCAAACAGAACTGCCTGAAATTTTATCTACAGCAAAGGCCAAGGAATGGTCTCATAGAGAAAATGCCCTTCACAGTATTTTCTCCCAAGCTTCTTTGCCAAGCTGTTGCGGGGACTATATATTCTTCAAGATTACCATGATCCCATAGCTTATGCTGACTAACGTATACGACTTCTTGTTATAAGAGAAATTTGCAGCCCTTCCAAAGGAAGTCATCAACATATTTCCCAAGATTACAAAATTGAAAGTTTATAAAGGGACAGAGGTCAGAAAGATAGGTCATTTAGTTGCACTCAGTCATTACATCAACTTAATTAAATCTGAAAATGTATTGTTTTCTAATAGAGTAGGCACTTTAAGAGTTTGATAATCGAATCACCAAAGTACCTCTCCAAGTGTCCTCCCCATGGACTCTATGAACTTTGTTGGAAAGAAAACCCAACAGTAACGTGGAAGACACAAAAGAGAACAGGAATATATGGAATAGGAATATATATGAGATGGGTGGTTAGGAAGAGATTAGGAATTTTCTGATAATACTACTGAAGATGCTCAATGATAACTCAAAAGGCATTCTTTAAAATGCAAACAACTCAAATTATCTGTCGACTGACAAAAGAATAAACAAAATGTGGTGTATTAATACAATGGAATATTATTCAGCCAAAAAAAGAAATGAAGTACTGATACATTCCACAACATGGATGACCTTGAAAATATTATGCTGAATATAAGAAGCCAGACACAAAAGGCCACATGTTGCACGATTCCATTTACATGAAACGTCCGTAACTGGCAGATCCACAGAGACAGAAAGTAGATTAGTGGTTGCCAAGGGCTGGGGTGGAGAAGGAATGGGGAGTGACTGCTAATGGGCACAGGGCTTCTTTTTATTTTATTTTTTTATTTTTTTATTTTTATTTTTTTTATTTTTTCTAAAGATTTTATTTATTTGACAGAGAGAGACACAGCAAGAGAGGGAACACAAGCAGGGGGAGTGGGAGAGGCAGAAGCAGGCTTCCCGCCGAGCAGGGAGCCCGATGCGGGGCTCGATCCCAGGACCCTGGGATCATGACCTGAGCCGAAGGCAGACGCCTAACGACTAAACCACCCAGGCGCCCCAACAGGGCTTCTTTTTAAAATGACGAAAATATTCTGGAATTAGAAGTAATGGCTGCACAGTCTGAATACACTAAAAACCACTGAATCATATATTTTAAAGTGGTGAATTTAATGGGGTGTAAGCCATATGTCTTTAGTTCAGCATTTCTACTGCCCCTTAAGCCTCTCTCTGCTCAACAGAGGGCCTGCCTCTCAGGACACCCAGTGTGTTAGACTTCAGTGTTGCCCTATTTATGACATCAAGAGGAAGTGATCTTACGGAAAGATTTAAGCGCTCATACCATTTTTATTTCATCATGTTTAAAGGGAAAGCGTCAAATCAGGATACCTAGTGTCCTCTTTGGCCACTCAGGTGAAAGCAATCCAAAATGCCCCTACTGTGACAAAAGCAGGTTATCCAATTATCCTGGGGCTTTTGTTTTCTAAAGGTCAATTCTTTTTTTTTTTTTTAATTCTTATGTTAATCCCCATACATTACATCATTAGTTTTAGATGAAGTGTTCCATGATTCATTGTTTGTGCACAACACCCAGTGCTCCATGCAGAATGTGCCCTCCTCAATACCCACCACCAGGCTAACCCATCCTCCCACCCCCCTCCCCTCTAGAACCCTGTTTGTTTTTCAGAGTCCATCGTCTCTCATGGTTCGTCTACCCCTCCAATTTCCCCCGCTTCATTCTTCCCCTCCCGCTACCTTCTTCTTCTTCTTCTTTTTTTTTTTTCTTAACATATATTGCATTATTTGTTTCAGAGGTACAGATCTGAGATTCAACAGTTAAAGGTCAATTCTTACTGAGTTACTTCTTTACCTATCAGATGACGAACTGCCAATATTAAAATATCTATAGCATTTCAGATAGTCCTGAGCCTCTGACCAGTACGTTTTGAAAAAGATAAGCCATTAATTCTAATCAAGATTCATTCATCTCATACTACAGAACTGTGTTAGAGTACCAATGTTTGATCACTCAAAATAATGACTTCTGATTTCGAAAAAGTCTTTTGGTACCTTTTCATTACACCACTATCTTTGTCAACATGTGTGCAGTGCTAGGATCTTTTGTTTGATACACAAAACAGAACACTCATTCATAAGTCTGGAAGTAGAATGAATATGGATTCAGTTAACTATCTGCCACTATTGATCCTAGATTGTTATCTTAGCCTTCCTTGAAGTTACCAAGTGACCCACTTCTGACTGTATTGTGAAAGACTGCTTAACAGGGAAAAAGTACTTAGGAATGCAACGCCTCCTCAGTTTATCTACATGAGGTGCCATCTGTTCACAAGCAATGTCTTCAGAGAAAACCGTAATTGCACAGAGGGTGGTCATCACGTTACCAAGGTCACACCACATGCAGTGCATCCAGAACAACAGGTACAGCAGCAGGCAGACAGAGCACTACTGGAGCACAGGTTTGAAGAGCATCTCTAGAACCAGCACTTGGGGTGCGTGTGTTGGCAGTTTGAAGGGGAAGAGGAGGCAACAAGGGTGTCCTGTCCTTGTGAGCTCTTTCACTCTCTATAGAATGACACTTTAAACTCCTTTTAAATTTCAAAGGAAGTCCTGATAAGGATAACCTTTGAGTGGGTATAACCTGTACACCCCAGATAACAAATCTGGGATACTGACTCTTGGGTTCTCTACACTCAAGGGTCACAGTGATCAAAAAAGAATTTCTAGGTTCAGACACAGATGATTATAAATCTCTAATAAATGAGTACCATATAGCTTATTCAAGATTATGCATGGAAAGAGAAGCATAAATAAATCTCCAGAGATTACATCCCCTAAGAATTGAATTATCTGTAACCACAATCATACAAGTGAAGCCATCATTATACATTTGCAGGACCTAGATCAATACAGGACATGGTTTACAAGAACATGGTACCCTCTATAATGTCTACCTCTTACAATACTGTGTTATTCAGATTAGAAAACTAAGCAGCACAACTCACCTTAATGGCGACCCTAGTTCAGAGGCAAATATGACAAATCTAAAATCCTCAACGAGTTTAAAGACCTTTTCAGTCAATATTTTATTTTCCATCTGTAATTTATCAAAATTACTTACCAGAAGCAAAACGGACATATGGAGTTGCCTTTCTTCCCCATGTATTATTGTTTGGGGACATTAAAACTGAAGAGGAACCACAGAAACAGAAGCCTAGAAAATCCACAAACTATATATTGCTATATAATCATACTGTTTATGCATATACTATGAAAATAAAAAATAAATATACAAAAACAGACACACTTAGCCTTAAGATATCTCAAGTACGATAAGGAAGATTCCATTCCCCTATCAAAGAGACTCCTAGGGTATATTTCAAATGTGTTTTCTCAAAATAATTAGTCAAGAGCCCATGATTCCCAAACCTGGGCCTGCATTTTCTAAGAAAAATGAAGATCAATGCAATGTTCTATTATGTAATTTTAAAAACACACCATCTCCTCCCCATGGTTTTCTAAGTAAATATCTGAGCAGCTAAGTAGTTACTCCTACAACTAAACAGCTTTCAATCTACTATAACCTAATTACTTGAAAAACAGGATACCTTGGGGGGGGAAAAAAAACACTAATTCCTCTGTGAAAGGAGAAACTGGATAAATTTAGTTGTCACTGAGTAGTAAGATTTATGGACCTCCTTTATTTCTGCCTCCCTGACAACCACATTGTTTTGGTACCTAACTAGGCAGAGGATGATAATTAGTAGCTACTGTCATGCTATAATTAAAGATCAAATACCTTAGTTGCTTCAAGAACTCAACATCAGAGTTGCTATTAATAAGCTTGATGAACTCTTCATAAGAAGGAGCATAGGTGTAGGCTCTCTTGTGATGTTCATTCATCTGCTCTCTGCGCTCCAACTGGGCAAGTAGCATCTGGTTAATGTAATCTGGATTACTAAGTAAATCCACTACTGGCTTCAAGACTGTGGGAAGAAGAAGAAAGCACCACTGAGAAAGGTATTGTCCTTTAAAGGAATTGTTTTTCTTTTTCTTTTTTTTTTTTTTTTTTAAAGATTTTATTTATTTATTTGACAGAGAGAGAGATAGCGAGAGCAGGAACACAAGCAGGGGGAGTGGGAGAGCGAGAAGCAGGCTTCCTGCCGAGCAGGGAGCCCGATGTGGGACTCGATCCCAGGACCCTGGGATCATGACCTGAGCCGAAGGCAGACGCTTAACGACTGAGCCACCCAGGCGCCCAGGAATTGTTTTTCTTTTACAGAACTGAAACCACATTTGGGAAACGTTTTTAAACTACCCAAATGGGAAAAATACAAACAACTCAAATATTCAAAAATGCGTGTGCGTGTACATACAGCTCCCTCTGGGGGGTATGCTACCAACTACGGCCACAATCAAGTGGTTGATTTAACAAACGAGTTAAGTTTAAAGGAATAATGAAAGAAAGTCATCTGCAACCCAGGTTCCTAACAAAGACATCAAAATTAAGTACACTGATTATTTTCCTTTTATCTATTTTTTTATAAGGCTCAATAGGTTTTGTCTGCCAAAAGATGAAAGTGAACGTTCTCCCAACTGGTGAATGCAGACCTCAAGGAAGAAGTTGTCAAGAAGTCAATAACACGACTACAAACTCATCCTACTAACTTTAGGTTAAAAGGTTCCCTTTTCGGGGTGCCTGGGGGGCTCAGCTGGTTAAGTATCAGAGTCTTGATTTGGGCTCAGGTCATAATCTCAGGGTCCTGGGATTAAGCCCGGCGTCAAGTCTGCTTGAGGATTCTCTCCCTCACCTTCTGCCCCTCCTCCCCACCACTTGCACACATGCATGCTCACACATACTCTCTTTCTCTAAAATAAATAAATAATCTTAAAAAAAAAAAAGTTGCCTTTTCTGGGGTACCTGGGTGGCTCAGTTGGTTAGGCAACCAACTCTTGAGCTCAGCTGAGCTGTTGATCTCAGGGTTGTGAAGCCAAAAATAAAAAATAAAAATAAATTTAAAAATTCCCTTTTCTCTATATTTGGTATCCACTAATGACCACAGACAATAAATGAGACACTCAATCAATGCATATCAAATGCAATGTTATTTGAGATTTTGAGGTAAGAGAAATTTCTCTTAGGTCTTATTTTCTTCCATTTTTCATATTCTGGCCAAGCATCTCCCTCATTATACGTCCTTTAGTAATTACATTATACTGTGGTACAGTTCCTTTTTTGTTTATTCCAAGTTCACAAAATTACATATAGGCATTATCAATGAATCTTCTATCTTAAAAGTATTTTAAGTAAATGCACACTAGAGTTTGAGTACAGGTATTCTTTCATTGATGAATATATTATTGACCTGGATAATTCAAAAGCTACCCTAAAGGGATGCTTCCCTGTGAAGAACATAAGGACTCATTATCCTTTGTCAAAATAAACAACAGAATGGATTATGCATTTGGCAACATGTTACATAAAAAACTTGGTTATCATGGATGGCCAAATAATGCTGTCTTTGAGTGACACTTCACATTTGAAAATCTGAAAATATCTTAGCTCCCACATGTCCCATGATATACAAGGTCCGCATAGGTCTATATAAAGTGTTATCCACAGTAGTATGCAGAACATTTGTTTGCATATCATTTGTTTGCATATTTGTTATCACATTAGTAATAAGAATTATTTATAAAAGTCTACCTTTTGTTGTGAGTATTTCTGCAAGCATTATACGTAAGCTGAGAGACTGGACATCCTTTGAGGGAAGGAGACAAAACACCAGAACCCGAGAACACATTTGCAGGAATCTCACTTCATCATATGAGTTCCTCAAGCATGTATGTAACACAAAAGGCCTTGGTTGTTCTTCATGTCTAAAAGAAATTAATGAAGAGAAGGAAGAAGAAGGAAAGAAATTTCTGGAAACAATTTGGTTATGTATCAAGTATAAAATATCTCAAATGGACAATACATGTTGTAATAATTGTGTCCACTCCTCAAAAATGTCAACAGCTAATAATTTTCTCAATCACAGACTAATTTAGAAAAATGCTAATGCATGCCCTTGCAGGATTTCAAACCTTAAGTAGCATCAACAATTACACGTAACTCCCAAATCACAGCAACAATCCAGAAAAGTCTGAGTGTTTCTTTAACTGGATTATTTTTAAGTCCCCTAGATGTCTTCTTAAATGTGATCTACAGCTTCATTTTTCAAAAAAAACTTAAGAAAACATAACCAGGGTCACTAGACAGCTTTCCTGACTAAGTAATCATGGGATAAAAATGCTACGGGTTTTCTACTGAGGAGCAGGTCCATGACTTACTTGATGCTACAGAAATTGTGGCGAATTGCCTTCTGTGAGGTTCCCAAGTATTTTCTAAAGAGTCTTGCCAACTGTGGTCACAGGCTTCCCTATCAGCACTGACCCTCTCCTCATCCCAGGACCATTAATTTGGAGGATCTGAGTGAAGAGAAGTAGAAAGTAGAACTTTCTGTACCTCCTTTTCGCACAGTACCTTGATAGGAGTAGTTCAAGAAAGACTGGGAAGTTCATTTTTCTAATACCTTCCAGATAAGAGACAACGTTTATGGACTTCTTATATTAACTAAATACAATGCACCCAATCCTGGGCAAGGGGTGACACTATGCAGAGCAGAAGGAATCACACCAGGTGCTTCACAGTAATGAAACAAATGCATATTAGTGCCTTTTACGACTAGCACCTCCGGAGTGTTGATGGCAATTTCTTTTTGCACTGGACAATGAAGACTAGTTTCCAGAGTAGGTACTCTAAAACAGAAAGATTTCCTCTTTGTCTTCTACGACAAGCAAGAAAAATTCAATGCTAATATGAAAAGCCAACAAAAGAAACAGATTTTAAGAATAACCCTTTACATATATAGTGATATATGTTGACTCTTTAAAAATGGCATCTTCAGCTGGCTCAGTTGGTAGAACATGAGACTCTCGATTTGGGGGGCATGAGTTCAGGCCATTAGGGGTAGAGTTTACTTAAAAAAAAAACAACAAAAATAAAAAATAAGTAAATTTAAAATGGCATCTTCAATTATTTGAAATTCTAGCTATGCTGCCAGTTAGAGATGATCTTTTAGTATAGTAAGATCTAGATGATACTCGTCTCATCAAGCACTTTTAAGGATGAAACTTTACTTTAAAATAGGTAGTTGGTTAACAATTATTGGGGAAAGTTGGCCCCAAAAAACTAACGACAGAAGCTTCTTTCTATAATTACAAAATACCTCTCAAAGTATTCACAATCCCTTCTCTGTTCCAATGGAAGGCAGACAAAAGGAGCCTGGCCATCAGACTTCTACAAGTTCATCTCCCTCCTAGAACTGAGTTAGGGAAAAACTTTCTGAGTGAGCATAAAAGGCCAGATATCTGGTCAGACGCACTCCATCTAAGGAAAAGGGAGAGGCCAATGCTTCCCTGGAGTCCCTCTGCTCACTCCAAGCAGGATATTCCTATGATGGCTTCTAGTTCATGGACATCAAGTACTGCTTCAGAACCCGAGGAAAGATCCCGAGGCACGTGGCTGCTTCTGGGTTAGGGGGTGTCCATGCACCTGCGTGCAGGCAGCACCCTCCTTCTGCCAGTGTGGATGGATCATTTGTTTACTCCAAGTCCTACTATTTGCATCTGGGTTCTCATTCCTAGTGAGCAAAAGGACATTCACCTCTTGTGAATTTCACATGTACAACAAGACTTAATCTTCCCACCTACACCGAGAAGCAGGTATCATCAGCAGCATTTCATAGATGAGAACATTGAGGATCTGAGTGGTTAGCGAATAGTCCAAAGTCGGAGGTAATAAATGGTAGAAATAACTCTCCTGTTCAGCCTGACTCTCAAGTCCAGACTCTACGCTACTCCATAATCAAAGACCACAAAGATGAAAGGGGGGAAAAATTCAGAGATAAAGACAGAAAATATGAATAAAAAACATTATTTTTTCCCCTTAAACAGCATGCCTGTACTTGACTAGTAAATCAAACACATAGAGATTGTAAGAAGGAGACTATGAAATTAAAGATGCTACTGATCAAACAGCATAAAAAGAATCAGTTTTAGATTTTCCTGAAACATGCTGGAACAAGACAGATGGGACAAAGGAAGAGGAAGCAGAGGCAAGACTTAAATGTGATCTGGACTAGGTTTAAGGCAGCAACAGAATGTCAGCCTGGAAATAAACACAAGCTGACCGGAAAGCTGCCTCCACACCATTGCCTAACGGTCAACCAGTGTATGTGTTGCTTTTATTAATGCAATTTATTATTCTCTTGTCTGACAGTGGCCAATTCAGTTGGGTGCTTCCCAGGCTGCCAAAGTCATTTTGCAGCCGACAGATATCCGCACACCGATGGAGATTTCTAGGACGAGGGCACTATTTACCTGGGGCAGGCAAGTGCAGACAGAGCCATCAAACCTAGACACACTGTCTGCCAGTTTCACTGTGTGATTTGTAGAAGATAATGCATTAACAGATATTAGTTAGGGTTCACTTCTAGGGCATAATCATCTATATGCAAAACACTAGTAACCAACTGGCACTTTTTCAAATATCTATAATCCCAGAGGACAGTGGTAGATTTTTTTTTAATAAGAATCATCAACTAGAGCTTCTAGGCATAGCCCAGATATCAGCAAAATAAATCTACCGTTGGTATAAGAAAACTAGAAGCCCAGAGGGAAGGCGTTTCTAAAATGGAATCAATTATCTGTTTCTATTATTGTGATGCTTTACCCATAATATCTTTATATTAGTCACAAAAGCAGTAATTTCAGAAGCTGGTAAATGTCTCCATGAAAAATATATGCTCATGTTCAAATTAGATCATCATGAAAATACTAAATTTCTCTAACCACTTGCTCTTCTCCCAAACCTAAATCCATCAGTCTTCTCACTGGAATAAAACATAAATTTAAAATACTGTCCTTCATTGAACCATAATTTAAATACTTTAAAATGAGCTTCCACTGAGTTCAGAAAAGTCTTGGACAGTACCTGGCAGGCAGAAGCAAGGAGCCCTTTATACAACAGATATTACAGCAAACCAGCAGGAGCTCCTAGGGGTTGCTGGACACTTGAAAAGAGCAGCTGAAGCTCTTGAGACATCAGGGTATGTATAACCCTATAGTTCTCATTCTCTCCCTTTCCTTGTCAGTTCACACACTCCCTTCCTGGAAGTTGCTTTTTCTACCAACAACAGTTTTCAAAGGGTGGCGTGGGGATCCCTATGTGTAAGACAAAATGTCACTTGTCTTTTCCACTCCTGTTCCCACTGGCTAATGGGAAGTGGACTGTGTTCGTGCACTTTAAAAATGTCTTGGTTTTAACAGCTGACATGGTAAATATCGATAGTATAACAAGAGGTGAGGTGGTATACATTTAACAACTGGCTCCCCAAGGGGAAAAACAGCTGATTTGTAGCATTCGCCACTGCACAGTGTAAATACTCCCACCATGGCCAATGACAAGCTAGCAAGGTGATATTCCTGATCTCAAAGTAAGGAAGGGATGTGCACAGTCAGCTCTTGCAAACGCAAACCAGTACAAGCTGGTTCTAGCATCCCACAAGACAGAACCCACATAAACAAGAGTGCTTTTGGGGGAGCCTGGCTGGGTCAGTCAGAAGAACACGCAACTCTTGATCTCGGGATTGTGAGTTTGAGCCCTACGCTGGGTGTAGAGATTACTTAAAAACAAAACCTTAAAGAAAAAAAGTGCTTTTAGGTTTTCAACAACTTTAAAGAATACAGAGGGATCCTGAGACCAAAAAAAAAAATCTGAGAACAATTGCTCTACAGTAATTTTTTTCAAATCATGGGTTGTGACCCACGAGGAATAAAATAAAATTTAGTTCATCTCAAATACCATTTTTAAAAAGATGTTAACACAAAAATACTAGTTATCACAGGTAATAAGAGTATTGTTTTATGAAACTGGGTCACGATATAAAATGTTTTTCTTACTATGGGTCACCGTTTTTAAATGCAAAACATTAGGGGCAGCAAACTGGAAAATATTAGGCACACGATGGCTCTGTACATTTTGATCTCATAGCCTGTGCAACAACAGACTCTGGGAGAGAGAACAACTGATGGAAAGAGGCAATACAGCCAAGAACAGGGACTGCCCGCTGACAAATTCACTGGGCAGGGCCTCTCAGAAGAGAACGGGAGTCACCACCTGCCCAGTAAGGATGCCAATGCTTATCCACCCTCATTTGTATTTTTCAGATACCCACTCTCTCCCCTGAAAGTAGAGGTAGAAGAGTAGCAGTGAGAATAGGCCACGTTAACTGTAAGGAGCACCCCTCCTACTGAGTCCATATCCAAACAGGCAGAAGACTACTCCTTTCTTTCAGTAAGGTGACTTTTATACGCAAGTTAGAAGTGCTGTAATTCAGCATTCTCACGCTCACTCAGGAGCAGGACATACAATTAAGAGCCTACCAGCAAACCTCTAAACAAATCCTCTAAGGATTTGTTACAAGCTCAGAAATGGCCTTGAAGTCTTCCTTCCAAAGGCAGAGTCACCTCATAGGCACAGATCTTGTCAGTGGAACAGTACAAAGAGCTAACAAGCCTAAATATTCACAATTTTCATATTGAAACATTTCTAATTACAGCCACAAACCCCAATATTGAGTTCTTTTTAAAAGTCAATTTTCAGGGTACGGTGATGCAACAGAGCTCTCAACAAAAAGAAATTCTAAACCTTACTAAACATTGTAAACTCATGGACACTTCACAGTATAAGACACTGTATTTAAATTTTCTACTTCTAGGTACTCATGATTCTATAAACAAGTTCATGGCAGTGCTGGCTCGGTAAAATTCACTTCATTGTTTAAGTTTTTCACAAAATTAAAGAAGTCCATAAAGGGGTTTTCTATTAGAGAGTTATAAAAAAAATCTACTCTACCAGTACACTATAAATGTTCTCCCTCAATATATCTATATTTCAAGCCAAGTGCCAGCAAGAGGCAGAAAATTCTAGAGTTTTATCTTGACTTTGACCCCTTTCTGTATAAGAAAAATATTTTAATGTGGGAAAAAAGTGGGGGAGATTGTTCATGTTTGAACAGTTACCTGGCATTCGCAGCTTTCAGGTCACAGAAATGAGTGAGTAAAGTTCTTACAACATCATTGCAGATGACTTTAACCACATCCACGTGGCTCAGTCTGTGACGCAGCTGTCTGGCAATTTCCCAAAAGTCTTCCAAGAGCAGGTGGTAAAGCTGTCCCTCATCTCTGCTGAGATTTCCATACCAGGACAGAACGTAATCTCTATAACTGTAGTCAAACACTACCAGGAATAAACAAAGCAATGAGTAAATCTTAGACGAAAGAAGCATATACCAAGACCGCATTTCTACTAGACGCTGAGGACCTACTATTCAATATTCACTGTTTAAAATATAAAGAGAGTAGATAACACAAGAGAAGACACAATCTTTCCTAGAATATTTGAAAATAAAAAGATTCTCAACTAACTAAAATTCTAGAGGTGTGGTGACCATATGTCCTGAATTTTTGTGGACAGCCCAATTTCTAAATATTCTATCCTGGGGCCAAACTATCTAAATTTATCAAAAAACAGAGCATCTTACACAGTGGCAACACACTTACCGAGTCTGCCAGTCATCAATTTATTGCCTCTCGCTTCCAAATTCACCCTTTCTTGCCCTGCTTTATGATACTGGAGATAGACCATGTAAACATTTCTTTGCCAACCCATACCATGTTAGAGTTTGTCAGGAGAGGATGCTGGGGGGACTGTGGAGGAGGAAGGGGCTTCTTCTCATCCTGGTTCCTGTGTGCTCTTCTCTGATTGCTCCTGCAGTGTGCGGCGGGCAACAGTAGGTGGGGCATCAGATGGCCTCACCCCCCGCAGATTCTAATGGCATTCAGAGGGCAGCTCCCCAGAGAAGTCTGCTAGTACCCTGGGGCGGCTTCCCGTAGCCTGTGGCATCTCCCCCAAACTTCTCCACCATTACCTGGGTGAGACCTGGATCTCAACTTGGGGGTGAAGAAGGAACCCGCTCCCAAACGCATCCCTCCTTGAAGTGCTCTGCCTTGGCCCCAGAAGTAGTGATTGCTCCCCTTATCTACTCTTCCTATATTCTTTGGAGTTCTTTTTATTCCTCAGTAGTCAAGTCCCTTGGCAAGTTAATCATTCTTTATATTAAACTTTCTTGTTCAAGTATTATGTGGTTTCTGTCTCTTAATGAGACCCCAACTAATGCAGGAAGAATCCCCTAAGTCAGAGATCACACCAGGCTCAGCATCTGTGGCTGACAACCTTCTTTGGAAAATTTCTAGTATCTCTTTTCTTAATTCTGGATCAATTTTATGCCTTGGAAATAAAAACCCTTAGCTCTAGAGCACTGCTGTCCCAACAGAAATAGGAGAGTCACATATATAATTTTAAGTGTCTAGTAGCCACACTAAAAAAGGAAAAAAGAAACAGGTTAAATTTTAATAATATGTTTCAACTAATATATCCAAAATATTATGATTTCAATATATAATCAAGACTATCAATTAATGAAGTTTTTTTTTAAGATTTTATTTATTTATCAGACAGAGAGAGACACAGCAAGAGAGGAAACACAAGCAGGGGGAGTGGGAGAGGGAGAAGCAGGCTTCTCACCAAGCAGGGAGCCCGATGCAGGGCTCGATCCCAGGACCCTGGGCTCATGACCAGAGTGAAGGCAAATGCTTAACTATCTGAGCCACCTGGGCACCCCAATTAATGAGATTCTTTTCCCATGCTAAGTCTTCACCATCTGGTACATATTTTATACTTTCAGCACATCTTAATTTGGACTAGCCACATAACTCAATCGCCACTTGCACACAGCAGTTCTCTGTTGCTCAAGGCAGCTCAAGTCCATATAGAAGATGAAGACTGAAAAATAAAAATGTTACTGGACTAAAGTCGTGATTTTCCCAAGGGAGGAAGAACACAGCCCCATATCCATGTTTCAGCATAAGGATACCTGTACTATTTTTTAAGCACTGCTTATTTCTCAAGGTTTTCTCTTTCCTTCTTCAAATACCACTTGATTTGGCTTAATTTTGATATGACCATACTTTGTCTCAGATAAATAGTCTATCCTCTTGCTTTGCTTTGTTCCCAAGAATCCTGTGGAACAAAAAGTAACTTGGGATCCTGATTTACTGCACACCTGGCCCACAAATGTCTGACCCATAATTCTCAAATAATTCTGCAGGCCAGGACTGGGTGCTTGTTTTATTCATCTTGATTGCTATACACCAATTTTAGATGGGCTTAGGTGGGGGGGAGATGGGAAGGTGGCAGGAGGGAGATCACAGTTCTTAGAAAACTGAATAGCAAATGGAACCTCCAGCTCAGAGTTCATCTTATGTAAGGATTCCATATATGTGCAAAAGCCCACAAGTCAAGGAAAGCCCCGTTCTTGTTTTAATATTCTGTGATGGCTTTTTTTTCTCAGAATATCAACTATGAAAGTATTATCCAATGCTTTTCCACATTTCCAGAATTTCTGCATTGCAGCTTTATAATAATTCACAAAATGGCATCTTAAATCCCATAGGTCAAAAACATACATAAATCATCAAGAATTTTGTTCACAGACACATATGTACAAAGGTTTAGCTAAATCCTCAAAGTGATTCCACTGGCCTCAGTAGTGGGATAAGACACTTAAGACAGCTTAAGCTTTATAGCTGAGAACGATTACTTGCCAAAGACTAAGGGGCAGGCATTTAAAAGAAAAAAAAAAAAAAAAGAGATACTACCTCAATCTTTCATTTTTCATTAAATAAGCATTTAATTCTGGTATGTACGGCTTCCAGTATATAAGGTAGAATAGATATCTGCTGGACACAAAAGAAAAGGCAAAACAAAAGCAAAACCAACAAATAAATCATTTCCTAAACCTTTTGGCTATTTTCTGATCACTTCCAAATATTAATTTGAACAAATGGTTATGTTTTCTAGATTTTACAAAAAGTAGCCACATCTCATTCCTAATTGGACTATTCCATTTAGGAGAAAGCAGAAATGGTTTCTGACCTGGATATTTAAGAAATTGGAGCAAAAACAGGAGTAGGCTAATCCCATAATCTCACTTATTGACAAAAAGTAGACCATAGCTCCTACACAGTAATTGGTTACACATCCTCTCAAGAAATTGAAGCTCCAAGAAGTGAAATAACTTGCTCAAAGTCAAATAAGTGGTAAAGCCAAGTGTCCTATCTGCCAGTCAAACACTCTTCCTACTCAGCACACTGTAGTCCTGCATGAAGGTGGAACAAGTCACATGAGTAAAAGACACGAGAAATCTGAATAGCGGCCCTTTCCATTGGATATCCAGCTTCTTTAAAACATTTATATGAAAAAAATATGCTAAAAATTGTCCTAGAAGGCACTAATAGGACCAATGGGTGGAAGTCATAAGAAATTGTTTTTTCCGTTCAACATAATGAATAAAATCATTAAAGCTATTCAAGATTCACAGTAAATGGTGAATATTCTATCATAAGAAACTTTTAAAACGAGCTGGATATCCAATGGACAAGGATGACCTAGAAAAATTACTTCCTGAGATGGGGGGCTGAATTATGTAATCTCCACAGACTCTTGTCTGCAAAGCTTTTATATCCTTCTGGTAAGAGCCACCGTGACTACAAAGCACTGCTAATTTGTTCATTTGCAATTCTTTCTCCCTTACTCTCTTATTAAACAAAGTTGTCATACCACAGAATTTTTAACTAGTAGCAAATAAACCTATAACCCGAAACGTTTGGGAAATAGAAGCATTTTTCCTTTCGTTAAAATTTAGTTTCAAATTATAGAAGGAAATTAAAAGCAATTATAAGAGACTTAATATCTTTAAAATAAGATCTTCTTAGCACGCTAAAGGATTTATGTGAAGGGCATATTCATCTACATAATTTCCCATTACACATGTTAACCACACACTGCATATGTTAATTAATACAGCTCTAAAATACTCCTCCAATACTACATTTTTGTTAGGAATTGATAAAAATGAATATGGGTAAAAATCTCAACTCAGGGGCGCCTGGATGATTCAGTCAGTTAAGCATCTGCCTTCCATTCAGGTCATGATCTCAGGGTCCTGGGATCGAGCCCCGCATCCCGCTCCCTGCTCAGTGGGGATCCTGCTTCTCCCTCTCCCTCTGCCTGCCACTCTGCCTACTTGTGTGTGTGCTCTCTCTCTCTCTCTGTCAAATAAATAAAATCTTCAAAAAAAAAAAAACACAACTCAGTAATAGAAGATATACCTGGAACTAACAAATCTCTATCAATAGCTTATCAGTACACCTTTAACCTAAGTATTATAAAAATATAGCAAATATAAAAAGTGTGAAACAAGGGCAATTGGCTGGCTCAGTCCATAAAGCATGTGACTCTTGATCTCAGGTCATGAGTTTGAGCTCCATGTGGGACAAAAAAAAAAAAAAAAAGAAGAAGAAGAAAAGAAAAGTATAAAACAGAGCCATGATTCTAAGTATATATTATGTAGCTAAATATACTCATTTATATACAAGTATATACATATACTCATTTAGATACAAGTGCACATATGAACAAAATATTTTAAAATATATCCTACGGATCAATTTGAAGAGACACAGAAATTCATGATAAAATTATTTTATGGTCTCTACTAAGAGATAAGCAGAAATAATATAACAAACCCCAATGAGAAATGGAAGAACATTTATGCTCATTGCCAAGCAAAGAGTTTTTCTTCTAAACACATAATAGCAGCCAACAAAAATTCAAGTGCTATTATCAGATCTATTTTCTAGACTACTCTCAATGAAATAAGCAGGTAAAAAGGAATCACTGCAGATTATAGAGAATGGAATAACATGTTTGGAACTTTGAGTAGGATTAATGTAAAAAAGAGGATTTAGGGTAACAAAGTAGGGAAAAACTAGAAGTGAGGAAACCAGTTAAAAGGCTACCATGTTAGTCTAGATAACGTGATATTAGGTAATCTCTACCTATAAATTTTCAGAACAAAGAATGACTCAAACTAAGGAAATAGTATAAGAGAAAGAGCTCCATGAGAGCCATTCTTCTATCTCTGCCTTTTCCCCAGAGCAATTCAAGATACAGTCTTCCCTGCCCAAGAGGTAAGGCCCCAAGGGTCATAAACATCCATGACCTGAGTCCCTTTGAACAAAGAAAGAGAGCTCATTCAACCAGGAACTGGCCTAATGGTAATAAGGACAATAATAATTCCATTGTTCATATAGATAGCACTCTGCAGTTTGCAAAGTTTTTAAAATGCAATTAGTAATTACTGTCTATGTGTGGAAGGAAAGCCAACTTCTGGGAAAATTTAGGGTTATTAGTTTATGTCACTGATTGAGGTCTTCATTCAGTCAACAAAAAATGTATACATATTTCACACCACTGGGTAGAGTCATGAACTAGAAGAGTTGAGCCTAAAGGAGGTTAGGGGTGGGAGTGGAAGGTGGGAGAGTCATGGTCTTTCAAGTGTAGGTTCTGCTCCCTCTGTGTCACCATCTAATTCTTACAGTCCACCATCGTCTGGAAATGGCCACAGAGAGCCTAGTAAAAGAGATCACCACATCAGGTTCACCTTATCTAAGACAAGTTCCAAAGAAACTGAAAGTTCTGTTATACTTGGACAATGACCTTGTAATATCTTCTGTTATCATGATCGTTCACGTTATGGCCTTTTGTATAACCTGGACACTTTATTTTATAGGCACATTTACCCCTGAAATTCAGAAAAGTATTAAGAGCCAATCAAAACTAACAGAAATATGTTCATCTGGAAATGTACATTAATATTACATTTGTGAAGGATACTCCAAAAAGTAATGGAAGTAATGGTATTTATAAGACACTTGGACAACATCTTACAAGTCAAAGTGCAGAGGTCAGTATCCTCAATGCTTCGAAAAAGATAACATTACAAAGAACTGTATTTTCAATTCAAGAATTTAAATTGAAAGTTCTCCTGAGCAAATAGCAGGTACTCATTACTGAACTATATTATCTGGTCCACATTAGTGAAGTAATTCAGGGTAGCCTAGTAAAAATTAGGCTATAGATCTGAGATTTAATACTCATAAAGATTTTCAAAAGTATCTCCTGACAGTCTTCCTGGAAATGTAACTTTAGGAGAAACTTTTGAGAGCATCTGGTATAGAAGGTGGCTATTCTGACTTCTCAAACATATGGTTCATTCATACCATATCTGAATCCCTAAAATACAGTTTTTACACTTAAAATTGGCTAACAAAGCACAGCAAATATATACTTCAATCATCTTCCCTGGGTATGCCGTTCAACTTCCAGCATTTTTAGCTTTAGTAATTTTTTTTGAAGATTTTATTTTTAAGTAATTTCTACATACAACATGGGGCTCAAACTCACAACCCTGAAACCAAGAGTCACATGCTCCACTGACTGAGCCAGCCAGGCACACCCCATAGCTTTAATAATTCTTATTGCTTCACAGAAAGCCAAACTGTATTATTTTGAGCTGCACTTTTAAATATTACTTCTCTCTTCTTTGTAATTCAATCTATAGAGATTTAAGACCAAGTCCTAATTTATATTGAGCTACAACACAAGCATACTTTTAGTAACAACAAAAAACCCACCCACGAACATTTATACAAGCATATACACATACATACCTTGTATTTTACTCAACTCTTTGAATAAATCTGTTTTTAAAATACGTATTCTAGGGGCACCTGGGTGGCTCAGTCGTTAAGCATCTGCCTTCGGCTCAGGTCATAATCCCGGGTCCTGGGATGGAGCCCCAATTGGGAAGCTCAGCAGGAAGCCTGCTTCTCCCTCTCCCACTCCCCCTGCTTGTATTCCCTCTCTTGCTGTCTCTCTCTGTCAAAAATTAAATAAAATCTTAAAAAAATATATGTATTCTAAAGGGAGTAAAACAAATATATAAAGGTAAGATGGAATAATGTTATCTACTTCAAACTAACTTTAGGGGGAAATTTTTAAATAGTTCATAAGCACTTCATATCAACTGAACTCAAGTTACTGCAGCCTTAACAAGTGTACCTGCTATTAAATTTTGCAAACATACCAAGAGACCCTCAATTTTACCAATATAAGTCTACTATAGCTAGCTAATAACATTCAGAATTTCAATTAAATACACTGGTGCCAGGGCTTAGAAATGCAAATTAACATACTCCAGAGATGCATATTATAATCACTATAGGTTTTCCAAATACTTATGAAACCTCTTAACTTTCTCAACATGTACTTCTAGATTCCAATTCTTCATTAAATTAAATGTCTAAAATTTTTTAGAAGACAATTTTGGTTTTAGTTTATTGTTTTTAACGACTGCCTGATGCATACATTTTACTCTCATAACCAACTTTACAGTAGCCTTTAGTTCTTTTGGTAGATGATATAATATTCAACTTCACTGAAAATCATTTTGCTTAAAACAAGAGGAAATTGTAAACATTAAGAATACAGTGGAAAAGAAAAAAATTATTATACCAAAGTTTAATTAACTAAAGCTCTTACCCCAAAGGCTTTGGATAATACTGTTCTTTCAAAATAAATCATTGCACAGAAATTAGACTGAGGATGATGTGGTTTGGGGTTTTTTTTGGTTTTGTTCTGTTTGGGTTTTTGTCAACCAGACCTCAATCCTTATCTTTTTTTTTTTTTTTCCCCATAAACACTTCTGAAACAAATTGGTCCATGGTTAAGTAAACATGCTATCTCAATTACAGAGCAACTTCACAGCCTTAAAAAATTAAAGAGATATCCATGTTCATAGCAGCATATTCACTATAACCAAAAGATGGAAGCAACCCAGATATCCAACAATGGATGAATGGATAAAGAAAATGTGGTTATGAGGGGCGCCTGGCTGGCTCAGTTAGTACAGCATGCAACTCTTGATCAAGGGGTTATAAACTGAAGCCCCACACTGGGTGGAGAGCTTACTTAAAAAAATAAATATTTTTTTAGATGTGGTTATATACATAAAATGGAATATTATTCAACCTTAAAAAGGAAAGAAATTCTGACATATCCTACAAACATGGGTTAACCTTGAGAACACTATGTTAAGTAAATATGCCAAACACAAAAGGACAAATACTACGTGACCTCATTTATATGTAGTACCTAGAGTTGAGTTCATGGAGATAGAAAGTAGATGGTGATTACCAGGATCTGGGGGAAGAGAGGAGTGGGTATTGTGGCTTAATAGGTTCAGAGTTTCAGTCTTGCAAGACGAAAAGAGTTCTAAAGACTTTACACAGCAACGAAAATGTACTTAACACTACTAAACAGTATACTTAAAAATGGGTAAGATGGTAAATTTTACACTATGTGTATTCTACAACAATTAAAAGAAAAAGAGAAGAATTTCAATTCCAGGGATGGTGGAATAGCTTATATCAGACTAACCTTCTTACAGAAAACCATTAGGAACTCTAGAAAAAAAATATTAAAGAACTATTTAAAGGCACTGGAGAGAGGGGCGCCTGGGTGGCTCAGTCATTAAGCGTCTGCCTTCGGCTCAGGTCATGGTCCCAAGGTCCTGGGATCGAGCCCCACATGGAGCTCCCTGCTCAGCAGGAAGCCTGCCTCTCCCTCTGCTGCTCCCCCTGCTTGTGCTCTCTGTCTGTCCCTCTCTCTGTCAAATAAATAAAGAAAATATTTTAAATTTAAAAAATTAAATAAATACATAAAGGCACTGGAAAGCAAAGTCAGAGAAACTGAAGGGAAAACCTACCCTTGATAGAAGGGACTAGTGCTGGTATGAACCACATTTATGTAACTTTCCCCAAAGCACTTGACGGTCCTAGCGGCACAAGGAAATTCAAACTTAGACTGAACATCTGTATTTTTTTTTAATATAAGATATCAGAAAACAGAGTTAGGAACTGCCAAAGCAGACAGAAATAAGGGCAGGAAATACAAAGAAGATGGAGCCACAAAATCTGGATCACACGCTCTCAAACCCATTGCCGACTCTGCCCTACACACGTATGGAGGAAAGACCGCAAGGAGACCAGCTCACAGCAACAGGTGGAAAATTGGAAGAGCTGAGCAGGTACTCTGACCACGTCTGGAGCTAGAGTCCTACCCGGTCGGTTAGAGGTGTGACCATGGACTTTCCACTGAAACTGTGTAAGGGACATGAACTAGATGACTTAAGCCTGTGTCCCAGGGCTGAGGGATTTACCTTAGACAAAATCCAGGCAGACCCGCCCTAAAAATATGGGTAAAACCAAGTATCCTCAAGTTGAACAGTCAAAAAATTAAGCTGCATACTAGACCAAAAACCAACACTCTTCAGAGGAAGATAACAGAAACTAGAATGTCTAGAAAGTAGCATCCACATTGTTCAGGATACAATCAAAAATAAGAAGACCTGAGATGAAACCAAAAAAAAAAAAAAGTAACACATACATAAGAGAAAAACCAATGGATAGAAACCAACTCCAAGATAGCCTCAATTTTGGACTTCGCATACAGAGACTTTAAAGCAACTATATATATGTGTGTGTGTTCAAGGAATTCAAGATAAAGATGGTCATAATAAGTGACAGATGGGGAAATCTCAGCAAAGAACCAAATAGAAATTCTAGACAGGGGACGCCTGGGTGGCTCAGTTGGTTAAGCATCTGCCTTCAGCTCAGGTCATGATCCCAGGGTCCAGGATCCAGGGAGCCTACTTCTCCCTCTACCTGCTGCTCCCCCTGCTTGTGTGCGCGCTCTCTCTCTCTGACAAATAAATAAATAAAATCTTTAAAAAACAAAAAAAAGAAATTCTAGACAGGAGAAGTACAATATTTGAAATAAAAAAATTCACTGGATACACTTAACTGTAGATTAAAAATGACAGAAAAACAGTCCATGAACTTGAAGACAGATGAATAAAAATTATCCTATCTAGAGAACAGAAAGAAAAAAGAATTAGTAAATTAGACGTCATCAAAATTAAAAACTTCTGCTCAAAGACAACATTAAAAAGTAAAAGGCAATCTACAAACTGGGAGAAAGTATTCACTGTAACTATATCTAACAAAGGATGTGAATCCAGAATCTTTAAAAACATTCCTACAAATAAATTATAAGTTAAATAAATTTTAAAAAGAAAGACTTGACCAGACACATCACAAATGAAGATTTGGAAATGGTCAATAATCACATGAAAGGATGTTCAGCATCATTAGTTGCCACGGATATGCAATTTAAGGTCCCAGTAAGATTCTGTTTTACATTTATCAGAATAGTTAAAATAGAACGAATGGCAACAGTAAATGTTGGTGATAACGTAAAACAATTGGAACGGTCATACACGGTGAGAGTCTAAATAAAGACATCATCACTTTACAATATTATTTGGCAATTTCTCATAAAGTTAAACACACACCTTACCCTAGGCCTGTCAATTCTACTCCTTGGAATTTGTCCAACAAATACCAGATATCAAAACAACATGATGCCAGAGTAAGAATAAACATCATGAAAACATATGTCCACAAAAATATTTGTTTATAGGGGCGCCTGGGTGGCTCAGTCGGTTAAGCGACTGCCTTCGGCTCAGGTCATGATCCTGGAGTCCCTGGATCGAGTCCCCATCGGGCTCCCTGCTCGGCAGGGAGCCTGCTTCTCCCTCTGACCCTCCCCCCTCTCATGCTCTCTCTCTATCTCATTCTCTCTCAAATAAATAAAATCTTTAAAAAAAGAAAATACTTGTTTATAGCAACTTTACCCAGTGTGTTTCAAAAAGTTAGAAACAACCCAAATGTCCAAAAAAGAAAGGATAAATATACTGTGACACACTCATATTAGTATAATGGAATATTACTCAGTAGTAATAACAAAGAATGAACTGATACAGACAACTGATAAATCTTAAAAACATGCTGAGAAAAGAAGCCAGGCATAAAAGACTACATCCTGTATGATTCCATTTCTATAAGGTTTAAGAACAGGCAAAACTAGGGGCACCTGGGTGGCTCAGTCATTGGGCGTCTGCCTTCGGCTCAGGTCATGACCCCAGGGTCCTGGGATCGAGCCCCGCATCGGGCTCCCTGCTCAGCGGGAAGCCTGCTTCTCCCTCCCCCACTCCCCCTGCTTGTGTTCCCTCTCTCACTGAGTCTCTCTGTCAAATAAATAAATAAAATCTTTAAAAAATAAAACGAACAGGCAAAACTAATCTATAATGATAGAAATTAGAACAAGGGAAGGTGGGTTTGATTAGAGGGGTACAGGTGGCAAGCTTTCTGTAATGATAGAAATGTTCCTTAGTTTCACAGGGTTGCTGGTTACATGGTTATACACATTTATGAAAATTACTGAATTGTATGTACACTTAAGATTTGTGCATTTCAAAGTATGTAAATTTTACCTCAATAAAAGCAATTAATTATTTTTAAACCACGATTTTGAGATTATGAATAAAAATTACTGGATTTTAAATTTGGCTTTTATCAAAATCATCATACTTTACTAATACAAATATTTTAGAAGTTTAATTAGTCCCCAAAGTTCTAAAATTCTACAAATCCACACAATTTCAGACTGTCTCTGTACTTACATAGTACTCATCTTCAAATTTTTTTTTTAATATTTTATTTATTTGACAGAGAGAGACACAGAGAGAAAGGGAACACAAGCAGGGGGAGCAGGAGAGGGAGAAGCAGGCTCCACATGGAGCAGGGAACCCGATGCGGGGCTCGATCCCAGGACCCTGGGATCATGACCTGAGCCGAAGGCAGACGCTTAACGACTGAGCCACCCAGGTGCCCCTCATCTTCAAATTTTAATACAGTGATTTCTGTGAACTATGAAAGTAAACATACTTGCTATGTACTTATCACTTATTCAGTCCTCTCCACTTCATATCTAACACCCCATATTCACTTGAAAAACTCAGACTTTCTGCACTTGTAACTGAAATGTTTTTAGAAATTTGATTTTAAAAATATTGTTTGAACTTTAATTTGATCATCAAAATATATCTTTTCAACTTAAATGTTTCTAATTACACCTCATTTCCACTTCTACATGTAACAACACCATGCCCTCGGCAACCTACCTTCAACCTTGCTCAATACCAGTTCTACTAACATATCCTTCATTCTTTAAGAAGGCTGACCACTACACCCCTTAATTTGTTTAACTGATTTGTTGATGAGTGAGCCTAAGTGCACCCATCTCCAACACACCTTCTCTAGGTTATATCTAAAAGAAAAAATATTTCCTAATACCTATTTTAGGTAACAGAAAACAGATCCTTGTTTCATATGGTGGAATTAGCTCCACATGGCCAGTTAGCTTCATGTGACCTGGAAATCCTACTTAATAAATATTTAAATCCCATCCATTCAACTAAAATATGGATGTATTTATTCATTCATCATAAAAATTCCTAATGCTACACACAGACAAGAAGGATAGATAAATTTGTTAGAGATTACAATTTTCCCTTTAGAACATAATGAATTGCTTTACATAGTAATCGCATGCTTTCATTTAATCCTTACCTTCTTTCAGAGCTTTGTCCATATTATGAGAAATTACTACCCTTCTAGACTGAACTGACTCATGTGAGTTTCCATACACAGGCCTCTGAAATGTAAAGAAAAAAAAAAAAAAAAGGAAGAAAAAAAGGGCACAGATTACTGAATGAATAAATTATATATAAAAAATAAAACCGAAGTGTGAAATACCATTTAAATAAGCTTTAAGATATTGCTTAATAGATTACAAAGTTCTTCTGGAAAAGTAAATAAATGCTTGACGTTAGTTAAGAAATTTTTGAAAAAGAAGGATTTTCCCTACATATATCAAAACAACATGATGCCAGAGTAAGAATAAACAAATCAACAGAACAGTAGTAGTACAAAAACAAATGTATCTACATATGAGAATTAAGAATATAAGAAAATCTGACTGTTGAATAAGTGGTGTTGGGATAACTTGATATTCATGCATAAGAAAAGGTTAGGGTCTTGCCTCATACTTTATACATAAGTAATTCCAAATTGATAAAGAGCATATTATTTTTTTAAACTAAAAAAGTGTTCAAAGGAAATAAGGGAGAAGCTGTGTATAATCTTGGGATGGAGACGGCCTCTCTAAAATAAGACACAAAATTCAAAAGTTTTAAAGAAAAAAAAAACTGACAAATATGACTATATAAAATAGAAAACTCCTGTTTGGCAAAAGATACTAAGAAATATAAATGACAGAGCAGGAGATAATATCTGCAACATATATATAACAAAGGACTATTATTTAACATATACAGAGCTCCTCAGAAAAATAACTAAAAACCAAGAAAAGAAACTAAAAGATCCTATCATATAGGTTAAACAAATACCAATAAATATACGAAAAAAATATGCAACCTCCCTTTTAGTTAGAGAAATACAAATTTGACGAATGAGGTATCATTAAACTGCCAAAGCAGGGGGAAAGATGCATACTAATATTGGCAAAGATACATAGAATTGCTCATTTTCATACATCACTGGGGGAAATGTCCATTTCTATGAGCTACAATTTCATTTAGCAATTCTCCTCCTAGGAATCCAACCAATGGAAATACTTGCACATATGCAAAAAAGTATACATGCAAAGAATTTCACTGCTCTATTGACTTTAAGGGCAAAAAAATTAGAAAAAAACCCAAATATCAATAGTCAGAGTTCAATTATGGTACACCCATATTTTAAAATATAATGCAGCCATTAAAAACAATGAATTAGCTGGAACGATACGGAGAAGATTAGCATGGCCTCTGTGCAAGAATGACATGCAAATTTGTGAAGCTTTTCTAAAAAAAGAAAAAAAAAAAAAAAAGGACTAGGGCTGCATATACCTTCATGGAAAGTTTTCCATGATGGGAAATGTTTGGGAGCATATATGCCAAACTTTTAAAAGTAGTTTCCTCTAGGCAGAGGCATAAGATTTTAATTTCTTACTCCATATATGTCTGTGTAACAGTAAGTTTTAAAATTTTTAATTGTACAAAGACACTACTTGGCAAAAAAAAAAAAAAGGGAGAAACAATGTAAAGAATTAAAATCCTACTATCTGGCTAGTAAGACTTTACTAAAGAGGAAATATGTTTAGTTGGTCACATACTAAAGTGATCAAAAACATGTATAATGAGATTGGGCCCACTTACTGGTTCTGGAGGATAAAAAGAAACTAAAGTAATATTAATAAAATGTAGAATACTTCACTGTGCATGGGAACTATTACAAGTGCTTGACTAGCATTGCCACATCACCAAGGAGATCCAAATGGCTAATATCACTACCACGCTCAACCAACAAATAAGTATGAGGAAACCACTTTGTTCTTAAAGCCTGCCCACCCAACACAACTGCAATCAACCCCATGGCCCTGAGCCACCCAACCTGAAAGTGGAGACTTTCTAGTCCTTAGCTTAGTTTCACACTATCCACGGGTCAAATGCCAAGAGTGTCATCCATTTTTGTTATTAAAAACAAAAAGCCACAGTTTTCAGATTCCTTAGTTGAACTACTTTTAAAAGCCTTAAGATGTATGTGTTGCACTCATGAGGGGGGCCTGGGTGGATCAGTCAGTTGAGCATCTGACTCTTGGTTTTGGCTCAGGTCCTGATCTCCCTGTCAAGAGATGGAGCCCATGCATCAGGCAGGCTCTTTGCTCAGTGAGGAATCTGCTTTTCTCTCTCTTCCTCTGCCCCTCCCCCATGCACCCACTCTGTTTCTGTCTCTCTCAAAGAAAGAAAGAAAGAAAGAAAGAAAGAAAGAAAGAAAGAAAGAAAGAAAGAAAGAAAGAAAGAAAGAAAGATGTATGTGTTCCAGTCATGAAAGAAAAGAATCCTTTTGTGCTACAAATTAACATAACGTTCAACACTCTCCCAAGGAATTTAAAAAAAAAAACAAACCTTAAATAATCATCATCTTGTAGACAGAAGCTGTTATTGCATGAAAGAAATACACTCTCAACCACTTAAAACTATATTTTAGTCTCTCAGTAGCTTGCTATAAAATTAAAGGTATATTTTATTTTAATTTTTAAATTTATTTATTTTGTGAAAAAAATTGAGGAAACGAAAGGAATTTTACAGTTCCAGCAATTCTTTTTTTTTTTTTTTAAGATTTTATTTATTTATTTGCTAGAGAGAGAGCATAGGTGAGAGAGAGTGAGCGAGAGTACAAGCAGGGGGAGCTGCAAGCAGAGGGAGAAGCAGGCTCCCCGCTGAGCAAGGAGCCCGATGCGGGACTCGATCCCAGGACCCTGGGATCATGACCTGAGCCGAAGGTAGCCGCTCAACCGACTGAGCCACCCAGGCGTCCCAAGTTCCAGCAATTCTTAAAATATCAGACAGATATTTAAAAACTTGCACATTTTTGGGGACAGTTTTTTTGAGCTAACACTTTTAGAGCACTATTCTAATAAATAATCACAATTTCTCAAGCCTTTGGCTTCCCAAATGTAGGTATGGTAGTTTTAGTACATAACACTAGTTGGATGATAAAACCAAAGCCAAACAACACTTATTTCAGACATTCCTGAATCTGGGTTCTTAAAATAGAAGCTGTCTTTAAGGGCCGGGAGAGAAGCAAGTATGAATGTGACTGACAGGCAGCACACGTATTTAGGCATATTCTTTGCTTATGTGTCTATCTTTACAAATTCCTTTTTCTTTTTTAAGATTTTATTTATTTATTTGATAGAGAGACACAGCGAGAGAGGGAACACAAGCAGGGGGAACACCCGCTGAGCAGGGAGCCAGATGCAGGGCTCGATCCCAGGACCCTGAGATCATGACCTGAGCTAAAGGCAGACGCCCAACGACTGAGCCACCCAGGTGCCCCTCCAAAACTTAAATTTTTTCATTCTTACCTTTACTCTTTTTTTGTCCCTAATTACGGCTTTACTACTTCTTGCCATCTGTCCACATACCCTCCTCCCTCTGCTTCATACTTAGATATAATATGTAGTATTATAAACATGTTTGTCACTACTGACTGTAGCTGAGTAAGTCCTTTACTCTCTTTAATCTAAAAGGAGTATGAGAATAATGTTCTCTATTTTGGCTCTTTAAGTAAAATCTCTATTAATTTTTCAATCTGTTTTTCCAATCTGGGGTTCTGGATTTCCCCACACCCCATCCCCCAGGGGTTACTGGCCCTTATTGGAAAGAAAAAAGTTCTTCATCCCTATCCCATCCCCACAGCCTTTTGGAGAATCTCTGAGTAAGAGGAACAGGAAGATTTAAAAACAAAAAAAAATCATGGGCTCAAAATAACTGGGAAACCAGTTATTTATGGAGCCAGAATCTCCTCATCTCTAAATTACTACACACATATAAGTTAGTCACTATCAAACATACCCTATTTCTTTTAGATCACAAATATGCAATTTACTAATCCTTATCCCAAGGTGGAAAAAGAAAAGAGAAAGGGAAGAAGGGAGGAGAAGGGGAGAAAGCTAGCTAGCTGCAACAAATGCAAAATTTGAATAAATTCCTGTAGCTCAGAAGACAGTTGAGCCAAAATTATCTTCATTTCTCTTCTATTTATAGGTTTGAAAAAACAAACTCCGCCTGGCAGAGACTTCCCCAAAAGACTTATTCTTGAAGGCAAATGTTAACTTGCCCTATCTGCGCTGTCACAGGCCTCACTCCCCAAGGAAAGCCTACCTCTTCCTGACAGCCACTTTCCTAAAATGCCAGGACTGGGAAACAGGAAATCAAAATGTCTGTACTTTCCCCACTGCAGCAAAGTGCTAGAAATAAATCTTCAGTAAGATTTCAAATCCAGAAATTAGGACTTTGAATGTAGTCTGACCCCCTCAGCTCTCATTAAAGTTTTTAGTATCCATACCACACTATTAACTCATAAGAGCTTTTGGTTAACCAGCACCCCTGTCATGTAAAAAAATACACATTGTTTTTTATGTAACTGAAATAAATGAACTCTGTCTTCATTTTAAGATTTAAATCTAGCTTAAAACAAACCTAAGTTCATTTTTAATCACTCGGTGAGTTCTCTGGAGGGAAGATGAGGTCCCGACATATTATTGCTCATTTTAAAAATGTTTTCCAAAGACAGGGCAAAACCAGAAAGCTTTTTTCTAATATATGTAACTAAATCCTCCAGCATCAAGGAGCAGATACCATATCAATAAACCCTTTATTGAGTACATCTCAGCTTTCTGTTCACTTCTGAAGATGAGCTTTTAGTCTATAGCCAAAATACACCCTGTCTTTGTGTCAGAGCTACAGACACCCTCACAGGAGGAAGCAACACCCAGAGAGAATCCGCGTGGAGAGACCGGGGCATTCTGCCATCATTAGCAACCAAACAATCAGCAACCACCTGGAATCCAGCCAAGACAAGTACCTCGCTGTCCACTGTTTACAAGCATGACATTGCTTACTTACTGTGTTGCTTCCTGAGGGAGCACGAACAGGGCCAGGCCCACCAGCGCATGACTTGGAAATGCTTTCATGCCCATTACCTGGGCTACTCAAATAAACAAGTGCCGCTCTCCTTGTTTTCCTTCAGTATAGGTTTATACGGTGAAAAAAAAAATTTTTTTAATGTATTTTAGTCTATTTTAAAAAGAGAAACAGTTGCACAGAGTTGAAAGAGTAATGGGTATAATTTCTTATTAAGGTACTGAAATAGTGATTTATCTTAGGAAAACAAACACAAACTCCTGATCATCACCATTAACCACATGGACCTGTCACATGGCTGAGTCTCTCCAAGTATTCTCAGCATCTGACAACTACTCCTGGGATCCCATGACTAATATTCTCATTCTCAAACTATGTTATTTTCAAAATCATAGCTCCTTTCAAGCCAATCATTTTCTGCCTCAGCCTCAAAAAATAATTTCTCCAAAACCAAAGAAATGCAAGAATCAGACAGAGCCTCCCTCAGAAGATAAGGGACTAAGAAACTTGAAAGGCTATCTCAAGAAGATAGGATAAAGGGGCGCCTGGGTGGCTCATTCGTTAAGCGTCTGCCTTTGGCTCAAATCATGATTGCAGGGTCCGGGGATCCCGCCCTGCATCGGGCTCCCTGCTCCAAGGGAAGCCTGCTTCTCCCTCTCCCACTCCCCCTGCTTGTGTTCCCTCTCTCGCTGTGTCTCTCTCTGTCAAACAAATAAAATCTTAAAAAAAAAAAAAAAGATAAAAAACTTGAAAATCCATCTCATTTGACTAAGACACTGACAAAAGACTATGACACGAGCAATAAAAGTCATGCCTAACACCGAAGCTGAGTAGCCACGTTACAGAGCTGTGAGGGCAGCAGGGCAGAGTAGAGAGAACACGGGCTCTCCAGTCCGTCCAACAGCGCATTTTACTCGTGGTAGAACCTTGACCCAGCCACTTCCCTCTCTAGCTTCAGCGGGCTTAGAATATCTCAGAGGATTAAATAACTAATATCAGGGGTCCAAAAATGAAAAAAGACAACAGGAGCCTGGTAAGGAATATAAACGAGTTAAGGGGGTTGCCACCACTGCACAGCTAGATGTTCCAACTCTTTTCAACAAAAAACATAAATCAAAAAGCTCAGATGTTATCTCTGAGTAATTCTATCTTATTCCAAACACTGTGGGCTTACACCGTTGGGGACAAACAGTGCCAGGTACTCTACACTTAGCAGAGTGCCGGGCACCTAATAGCAAAGTAGAGCTATTATCACTAATAAAACTCAGAATGTTACCAACTTTCAACAGCTAATCAGTGGGTTGGTTGGATGGCTTGTTGGTTGGTGTTCTGAAGGGAAAGGAGTGGCAGAAATGAAAGTAAGAAGAAGGGCTAAAAAGTCAAGTAACAGGAAAATAAGATACAACATAATAAAACATATTGTTCTTGAAATATTTTTGCCTTTGAGGCTATATTTTAAAAGGAGGAAAGTGTACATTTCCTGGAGATGTTCTACAGTGTGTATGCCTTCACACTTTCTATTACTGGCAAAGTATTTGAGTATTCAAACAAAACCTGGTCTGATCTGATCAGAAGCCAGCTTTCTGGATTGTGCTTTATAATGTTTAATCATGAACTCAAAAAGGTCTCATTTTCTTTACTGATAAAAGAAAATTATCAAACACATACACTGAGAGGTTATCATTAAGGGAGATGATACTGATGGAAAGTAGCAGTATTTGTGTCTCCCCCCCCCCCTTAACCAAGTATAATTTCTATTTCAGACACAAGAAAAAAAAGGTTTTTTGAAATTCAAACTTACAAATGTTCTCATATTGTTTTTCTAAGATCCTAAACATGCTTTGATTTCTTTTTAAAATGCTATTTGTAATAACATAAAGAGCAGAGACACATTCTACATTATAGATGTAAAGAATTAAATTGACCTATAACACCATTAATCCAGAGATAATCATTATTGACATTGTGGTGTATTTCCTCTTAGTGGGTGACTCCAACACTTACTATGTAACTTTGGGCAACTTATTTTTCTGCACCTCAATTTCTTCATCTCTAAAATAAAGATAATAGGGGTGCCTGGGTGGCTCAGTCGGTTAAGTGTCTGCCTTCGGCTCAGGTCATGATCCCAGGGTCCTGGGATCAAGCCCCACATCGGGCACCCTGCTCAGCAGGAAGCCTGCTTCTCCCTCTTCCACTCCCCCTGCTTGTGTTCCCTCTCTGTCTCTCTCTCTCTGTCAAAAAAATAAATAAAAATCTTTAAAAAAATAAAATAAAGATAATAATAGTACCTGCCTCTTTGGGTTGATGAGAGCATTGAATGAGTGGATACACATAAAGCACAAGGGTGCCTGGTAACACAATAATAATTACAAATTATTATTGGTACTTTTTTCATTTTCATACTTTTTAATAGAAATTAGGATCATAGTATTCACAAAGCTCTGGAACTGGCTTTTCATACTCAATATTATATTATGAGCATCTTTTATGAAATAAAAAATTTGTAATATATTGTTTTGAATGACTTATACCACAATGTGACTATTCTCTTATTTACTTTGTACATTAACTTTGTCTCCATCATTTTTTTCCTATTTTAAATGAAAAAATATTTTCATTTCTATGCTATTGATCTAAGTGTAGTACCACCAAAAAACATTCTAAAAAAATACTAAGTGTCTATTAAATATACAGTTGGATTTAGACTCTGACTTCCTTCAAAGGACTGTATACCTCAAGAATTTTGTGCTTCAGGGAGTCTTATCAGCTAAGAACAAACTGAAGGAACAACAGCGCACGGTGGGAGGGTTTGGGGGATGCTCTGAAGCACAAACTATGCAGAGGTGAACTGGAAAAATCCCTTTCCAGCCTCTTCAGCCAACCCTAAACTGTGTACCTTGAAAGCCCAATGCTGCAGGGCACTTCCAGACAGGGAAATGAGGAAGAGATACAGAGGCAGGAGCAAGCCAGGGCCTTCTCTAGCCTGAGGAATACCTAGATAGTAAAGCCAACATGACCTCTAGAAATACAAATCCCATGACGATTTTAACTAAAATAAACTTGGCAAGAGATGAATGGTAGATTAGATTATCAGTAGCTTCTGTAGCTTATTACACCATTTGTCAGAGTATTATTGTGTCAGGCTAAAGGCCAACCCTGCCTGCATGCATCAAATGTAGGGATCGGGGTTCTGTTTATATTTCTATAATGAAAGATCCTCAGTTGGGATGGATCTGAGACTAGATCCTATAAAGCAGTATGAAATCAGATCTTTTCTCTGAACAAATATGAAATTCAAATGTACTTTATGCTGGGGCACAATCCCCTTGTTATTACTATGGCAAAAAGCATAGGACATTACATTACAGTGGCAAGAGCACTAAATTAATACCCAGAAAAAGTAGGCTGTAGTTGGTTCTTTGCCATCTTCTTTTTTTTTTTCCTTTTTTTTTATTCTTATGTTAATCGCCATACATTATATCATTAGTTTTAGATGAAGTGTTCCATGATTCATGGTTTGTGCATAACACCCAGTGCTCCATGCAGAATGTGCCCTCCTCAATACCCACCACCAGGCTAACCCATCCTCCCACCCCCCACCCCTCTAGAACCCTGTTTGTTTTTCAGAGTCCATCGTCTCTCATGGTTTGTCTACCCCTCCGATTTCCCCCGCTTCATTCTTCCCCTCCCGCTACCTCCTTCTTCTTCTTTTTTTTTCTTAACATATATTGCATTATTTGTTTCACAGGTACAGATCTGAGATTCAACAGTCTTGCACAATTCACAGCGATTACCAGAGCACATACCCTCCCCAGTGTCTATCACCCAGTCACCCCATCCCTCCCACCCCACCCCCCACTCCAGCAACCCTCAGTTTGTTTCCTGCAATTAAGAATTCCTCATATCAGTGAGATCATATGATACATGTCTTTCTCTGTTTGACTTATTTCACTCAACATAATACCCTCAAGTTCCATCCACATCGTTGCAAATGGCAAGATCTCATTCCTTTTGATGGCTGCATAATATTCTATTGTATATATATGCAACATCTTCCTTATCCATTCATCTGTCGATGGACATCTTGGCTCTTTCCACAGTTTGGCTATTGTGGACATTGCTGCTATAAACATCGGGGTGCACGTACCCCTTCGGATCCCTACTTTTGTATCTTTGGGGTAAATACCCAGTAGTGCAATTGCTGGATCATAGGGTAGCTCTATTTTCAACTTTTTGAGGAACCTCCATACAGTTTTCCAGAGTGGCTGCACCAGCTTGCATTCCCACCAACAGTGTAGGAGGGTTCCCCTTTCTCCGCATCCCCGCCAACATCTGTCGTTTCCTGACGTTAATTTTAGCCATTCTGACTGGTGTGAGGTGGTATCTCATGGAGGTTTTGATTTGGATTTCCCTGATGCCGAGCGATATTGAGCACTTTTTCATGTGTCTGTTGGCCATTTGGATGTCTTCTTTGGAAAAATGTCTGTTCATGTCTTCTGCCCATTTCTTGATTGGATTCTTTGTTCTTTGGGTGTTGAGTTTGATGAGTTCTTTATAGATTTTGGATACTAGCCCTTTATCTGATATGTCATTGGCAAATATCTTCTCCCATTCTGTCGGTTGTCTTTTGGTTTTGCTGACTGCTTTGCTTTGCAAAAGCTTTTTATCTTGATGAAGTCCCAATAGTTCATTTTTGCCCTTGCTTCCCTTGCCTTTGGCGATGTTTCTAGGAAGAAGTTGCTTCGGCTGAGGTCAAAGAGGTTGCTGCCTGTGTTCTCCTTTAGGATTTGGATGGACTCCTGTCTCACATTGAGGTCTTTCAACCATTTGGAGTCTATTTTTGTGTGTGGTGTAAGGAAATGGTCCAGTTTCATTCTTCTGCATGTGGCTATCCAATTTTCCCAACACCATTTGTTGAAGAGACTGTCTTTGTTCCATTGGACATTCTTTCCTGCTTTGTCAAAGATGAGTTGACCATAGAGTTGAGGGTCCATTTCTGGGCTCTCTATTCTGTTCCATTGATCTATGTGTCTGTTTTTGTGCCATTACCATGCTGTCTTGTCGATGACAGCTTTGTAATAGAGCTGGAAGTCCGGAATTGTGATGCCGCCGGCTTTGCTTTTCTTTTTCAACATTCCTCTGGCTATGCGGGGTCTTTTCTGGTTCCATACAAATTTTAGGATTATTTGTTCCATTTCTTTGAAAAAAGTGGATGGTATTTTGATGGGGATTGCATTGAATGTGTAGATTGCTCTAGGTAGCATTGACATCTTCACAATATTTGTTCTTCCAATCCATGAGCATGGAACGTTTTTCCATTTCTTTGTGTCTTCCTCAATTTCTTTCATGAGTATTTTATAGTTTTCTGAGTACAGATCCTTTGTCTCTTTGGTTAGATTTATTCCTAGGTATCTTATGGTTTTGGGTGCAATTGTAAATGGGATCGACTCCTTAATTTCTCTTTCTTCTGTCTTGTTGGTGTATAGGAATGCCACTGACTTCTGTGCATTGATTTTATATCCTGCCACTTTACTGAATTCCTCTATGAGTTCTAGCAGTTTTGGGGTGGAGTCTTCTGGGTTTTCCACATAAAGTATCATATCATCTGCAAAGAGTGAGAATTTGACTTCTTCTTTGCCAATTTGGATGCCTTTGATTTCTCTTTGTTGTCTGACTGCTGTGGCTAGGACTTCCAATACTATGTTGAATAGCAGTGGTGATAGTGGACATCCCTGCCGCGTTCCTGACCTTAGGGGGAAAGCTCTCAGTTTTTCCCCATTGAGAATGATATTTGCTGTAGGTTTTTCATAGATGGCTTTTATGATATTGAGGTATGTACCCTCGATCCCTATACTCTGAAGAGTTTTGATCAAGAAAGGATGCTGTACTTTGTCAAAAGCTTTTTCTGCATCTATTGAGAGGATCATATGATTCTTGTTCTTTCTTTTGCTAATGTATTGTATCACGTTGATTGATTTGCAGATGTTGAACCAACCTTGCAGCCCAGGGGTAAATCCCACTTGGTCATGGTGAATAATCCTTTTAATGTACTGTTGGATCTTATTGGCTAGTATTTTGGTGAGAATTTTTGCATCCATGTTCATCAGGGATATTGGTCTGTAATTCTCCTTTTTGATGGGGTCTTTGTCTGGTTTTGGGATCAAGGTAATGCTGGCCTCATAAAATGAGTTTGGAAGTTTTCCTTCCATTTCTTTTTTTGGAACAGTTTCAGAAGAATAGGTATTAATTCTTCTTGAAATGTTTGGTAGAATTCCCCTGGGAAGCCATCTGGCCCTGGGCTTTTGTTTTTTGGGAGATTTTTGATGACTGCTTCAATTTCCTTAGTGGCTATAGGTCTGTTCAGGTTTTCTATTTCATCCTGGTTCAGTTTTGGTAGTTGCTACATCTCTAGGAATGCCTCCATTTCTTCCAGATTATCTAATTTGCTGGCATAGAGTTGCTCATAATATGTTCTTATAATTGTTTGTATTTCTTTGGTGTTGGTTGTGATCTCTCCTCTTTCATTCATGATTTTGTTGATTTGGGTCATTTCTCTTTTCTTTTTGATAAGTCTGGCCAGGGGTTTATCAATCTTGTTAATTCTTTCAAAGAACCAGCTCCTAGTTTCGTTGATCTGTTCTACTGTTCTTTTAGTTTCTATTTCATTGATTTCTGCTCTGATCTTTATGATTTCTCTTCTCCTGCTGGGTTTAGGCTTTATTTGCTGTTCTTTCTCCAGCTCCTTTAGGTGTAGGGTTAGGTTGTGTACTTGAGACCTTTCTTGTTTCTTGAGAAAGGCTTGTATTGCTATATACTTTCCTCTTAGGACTGCCTTTGCTGCATCCCAAAGATTTTGAATAGTTGTGTTTTCATTTTCATTGGTTTCCATGTATTTTTTTAATTCTTCTTTAATTTCCTGGTTGACCCATTCATTCTTCAGTAGGATGCTCTTTAGCCTCCATGTATTTGAGTTCTTTCCGACTTTCCTCTTGTGATTGAGTTCTAGTTTCAAAGCATTGTGATCTGAAAATAGGCAGGGAATGATCCCAATCTTTTGGTACCGGTTGAGACCTGATTTATGACCTAGGATGTGATCTATTCTGGAGAATGTTCCATGGGCACTAGAGAAGAATGTGTATTCCGTTGCTTTGGGGTGGAATGTTCTGAATATGTCTGTGAAGTCCATTTGGTCCAGTGTGTCATTTAAAGTCTTTATTTCCTTGTTGATCTTTGGCTAAGATGATCTGTCCATTTCAGTGAGGGGGGTGTTAAAGTCCCCCACTATTATTGTATTGTTGTTGATGTGTTTCTTTGCTTTTGTTATTAATTGCCTTATAGAATTGGCTGCTCCCATGGTAGGGGCATAGATATTTACAATTGTTAGATCTTCTTGTTGGATAGATCCTTTAAGTAGGATAGAATGTCCTTCCTCATCTCTTATTACAGTCTTTGGTTTAAAATCTAATTTGTCTGATATAAGGATTGCCACCCCAGCTTTCTTTTGGTGTCCATTAGCATGGTAAATGGTTTTCCACCCCCTCACTTTCAATCTGGGGGTGTCTTTGGGTCTAAAATGAGTCTCTTGCAGACAGCATATCGATGGGTCTTGTTTTTTAATCCAGTCTGATAGCCTGTGTCTTTTGATTGGGGCATTTAGCCCATTTACATTCAGGGTAACTATTGAAAGATAGGAATTTAGTGCCATTGTATTGCCTGTAAGGTGACTGTTACCGTATATTGTCTGTGTTCCTTTTGGTCTATGTTGCTTTTAAGCTCTTTGCTTAGAGGACCCCTTTCAAGATTTCCTGTAGGGCTGGTTTTGTGTTTGCAAATTCCTTTAGTTTTTGTTTGTCCTGGAAGCTTTTTATCTCTCCTTCAATTTTCAATGACAGCCTAGCTGGATAGAGTATTCTTGGCTGCATATTTTTCTCATTTAGTGCTCTGAATAGATCCTGCCAGTCCTTTCTGGCCTGCCAGGTCTCTGTGGATAGGTCTGTTGCCAATCTAATGTTTCTACCCTTGTAGGTTACATCTCTCTTCTCCCGGGCTGCTTTCAGGATTTTCTCTTTGTCTATGAGACTCGTAAGTTTTACTATTAGATGTCGGGGTGTTGACCTATTTTTATTGATTTTGAGAGGGGTTCTCTGTGCTTCCTGGATTTTCATGCCTGTTTCCTTCCCCAAATTAGGGAAGTTCTCTGCTATAATTTGCTCCATTATACCTTCTGCCCCTCTCTCTTTCTTCTTCTTCTGGGATCCCAATTATTCTAATGTTGTTTCGTCTTATGGTATCGCTTATCTCTCGAATTCTGCCCTCCTGATCCAGTAGTTGTTTCTCTTTTTCTCAGCTTCTTTATTTTCCATCATTTCATCTTCTATATTACTGATTCTCTCTTCTGCCTCATTTATTCTAGCAGTTAGCACCCCCATTTTTGATTGCACCTCATTAATAGCCTTTTTGATTTCTACTTGGTTGGATTTTAGTTCTTTTACTTCTCCAGAAAGGGTTTCTCTAATAACTTCCATATTTTTTTCAAGCCCAGCTAGTATCTTTAAAGTGATGATTCTGAACTCTAGATCTGACATCGTACTAATGTCCGTATTGAGTAGGTCCCTGGCAGTCGGTACTACCTCTTGTTCTTTTTGTTGGTGATTTTTTCCGTCTTGTCATTTTGTGCAGAGGAGAATAGATTAATGAGAGAACAAAATGCTAGCAGAGTAACAACGTCCCCAGAAAATATACTCTAAACAAATCAGAAAAGACCTGAAGCAGTGGGAAAAGAAAGGGAGAGAAAAAAGAGAAAGAAAAAAAAGAAAAAGAAAAAGATAAAGATAAAAACAAAAACAAACAAAACAAAACAACAACAACAACAACAAAAACAGAATGTGATCTAATATGATCAGGCTGGTATATAGATCAGTGCCACACACTAGATTTGGGGTGTATTTTGGTCTTTTAGAAGAAAGTGCCTCCCAAAATTTTAAAGAAAGAAAAACTTATATATGTACAAAAATAAGGGTTGATATGATGAAGGGATGGAATATGACTGTAAAGATGGAAATTATAAAAAATTTTATAAAAGGAATTGGTAAGAAGTTGTTTGAAAAAAGAAAGAAGAGGATTTAAAAAAAGAAAAAAGAAAAAAAAAGGGAGAGGATGTGATCAGGCAGGGGAATAGAAATCACCATATATTAGAGATTTAGGGTATATTTTAATCTGTTAGAAGAAACTATCTCAAAATTTTAAAGAGAGAACAACTTATATATATAAGCCAAAAATACGGGTAACTACTATGAAGGGATAGAATATGACTCTAAAAATGAAAAATAAAAATGTTTTTTTTAAAAAAAGGGATTGATAAGATGTTGGTTGAAAAAGGGAAAAAGAAAAATTCAAAAAGAAATAAAAAGACAAAAAGACAGTTAAAAAAAAATTAACTTGAAGAGACTAAAGAATCATGGTAAAAAAGCCATGGATTCTATGTGCAGTATTCCCCTAGCGCTGGAGTTCTGCCGTTCTCATTGATCGGTAAACTTGGTCTTGGCTGGCTGTTCTCGCTGATCTTCTGGGGAGGGGCCTGTTGCTGTGGTTTCCAAATGTCTCTGCCGGAGGCGGAATTGCCCCGCCCTCGCCCCCTCCCGGCTAAGTCATCTGCTCGGGTTTGCTCTCGGGAGCTTTTGTTCCCTGCAAGCTTTCCGTACAGCTTTGGAGGCCGAGAGTGAAAATGGCGGCCTCCCAATCTCCGCCCCGGAGGAGCCGAGAACTCGGGGCCCCGCTCCTCAGTGAGCCCCCAGAGAAAAGCCGTCAGTCACTCCCGTCTCCCCGGTCTCCGGCCGCACTCCGTGCTCACCCGGCCTGCGACCGCGCGCCTCTATCTCTGGCACCCGACCCCGGGTGGAGTCTCCAAACCCAGCAGATCCCTGCGGTGCGCTCCCGCGCGGCTCCTCCCCAGGGAGGAAGGTGAGTCTCCCCGGATCTGCCGCTTGTTGGGTCCCTGCTGGAGGAGCAGGGGCCCGACTGCGCCGCACATCACGGTTTATGGCGACCCCGAGCTGAGAGCCCGCACCTGGGCTCCGCCTCTGCAGCCAGCTTCCCTGCTCCGGTACCTGGGAGCTCTGCCACACTCAGGCACCCCCGGTCTTTCTGTGACCCCGAGGGTCCTGAGACCACACTGTCCCGGAGGGTTCCACCCCCCGCTTAGCCACCAGAGTGACGTCCCTCGGCGGAGCAGACTTTTAAAAGTTCCGATTTTGTGCTCCGCGGCTCTATCACTTGCCAGAAGCGGCCGACGGAGACCCCTCTCCCGCCGTCTATCCTCCCGAATATCGCCTCGGATTCACTTCTCCACACGTCCTGCCTTCCAGAAAGTGGTCGCTTTTCTGATGAGAGAGTTGTGGCTCTTCTTTTCTTCGATCTCCTGTTGAGGTTGTAGGTGTTCAGAATGGTTTGATCCCTCTCCAGCTGAATTCCTGAGAGGAGACGAAATCCAGGTCTCCTACTCCTCTGCCATCTTGCTCCGCCCCCTCTTTACCATCTTCTTGCTGAGTTCTAGTGAACATATCCACCTGTCTGAGATTCCATTCAATTTAAATGATTTCTGCTCTATTAAAGGATTATTTTGCATTTCAAGAAGGATAATGCATGTGAAAGTGCTTTAAAATTATAAAACAGTTTACAAATATAGGTTCTTATTATTGTTCCAAGAGTCATGGTCTAATTTTTTTTTACTATGTTAATTTCCTCCCCCCCAAAATAATTATGAGTTCTATTACATGCGATTAGTATTACAACCTTTCATGCTTTCAGATCTTACTGTCCCAAGTAGATTTCTTGGTTAATAATCCACTTTCCAGGAGAAAAATGAATATTTCTCTATTAATTGATCAACAGAGGTAGATTTTGAGGTAGGTTAATACATTTAGGATTGTTTTTCCACTCAGTTGGAAGAATTAGACTAATGGGAAGAAAAATGTGTTTCATTTCTAATGTTAAGGACTTAAATCTGAAGATCCTTAGAAAACACACTTTACTTGATTTCAAGAGAAATTTAAGTATATTTCAAATCAGACATAGATTTGAAAACTGAAATTCTAACATGCACTTGAAAGTACACAGGCAGCCGCAGTTTGCCTAAATTGGCAAGTGTAGAACAGATACTAGGGCTGGAAGGAGGAGAATGAGGAAAAGCAAACTGGCTCAGGAAGGGTTATTGAAAACTGACATTAGCTTTGGGCATTCCTGAAAAGGTTTGTGTAATAAAAATTCTGTAACCATTTTATCACTGGCTTCCATTGTAATTTTGAGTTCATGCGGGAAATCACAGGCTTCCATGATATGAATCACATTTCCATCCATTCATTCAATCATCTAACATTTACTGAGAATCCTGTGTGTCTGCTGCCACTTAGGTGGGTACTACAGAGACAAAGGTAAAGAAATTACATTCTCTGGGCTCATGGGCCTTAATCTATTCTTGATGGAAGCCCACAATCAAATAAGAGAGGTGGCAAAAGGTTTTGCGGGGGAGGGGGGGGAACAACTACTGGAGAATAAAACAGCAAAAACATTCGTTGAGCCCTTAACTGTTATACCCGGGCCCTATACCAAGTACATTCTCATTCAGTCCTCACAGTGACCCCATCAGATAGTTACTGTTATTCCCATTTTACGGATCAGGAAACTGTTTTAAAGAGGGAGGCTATGCTGAGGAATTCTAATATTCTTTCTAGTCTGGTATCTTCTCTACATTTTGCTCTCCAGCCCACGTCATGGAAGAAAAGTTGCTCAATATACAGTCAACCCAGGAAATCATTTCATAAGAATTTTGAAGTTCACACATATTGAAGTATATTACAAGAATGACTCTCATCTCATCAAAGTTCTCACTGAAACCACTCACTACAAATGATAAAGGAGTCAGAGTGATTACCTCTGCTTCATGTAACTCAACAAATACATGAGTCATGTAGAATTGCTTTTTTCAGAGATCTTTAGTAATGAAAGCAGTTTTTTTAAATATTCCATTACTGCCCTGAAAAACCACGATACCATTATTAATTTGCTGGCTAGCTTTTAAATAAAAACCGATGATTAAATATTTAGTACATACCTAGTTAGAAAAATATCACATTAGTAATTTGATTCAGTAGGATCTCTATTTCCACAGTTCCCTTAAAGCAAAAAGCTGAGCTCCACGTAGAGTGGCCCAGGTAACAAATATATACAAGATACTGAAATGTAGGAGATAAATTATTGCCATAAAAAATACTGGCTATACAAAATTGAAAACTATTCAGAGGCTGACTTTTTAATCCCTTCTAACGGATGAGTAAAAATTTAACTGTCTCAGCCTAGATCTAGATCATACAAATTATTTCTTCCATTCCTATCTAAAATAAACGTTGAAATTCGAAGACTAAAACTTCTTCTGAAAAGAAACATAGTATTAAAGATAGGCCTTCATAGTTCCATCTTTGAGAAGGGGGCCATGCTGGTGCATAGGTATATAAACAAATACAAATACCACATGTGGCTCTGAGTTTCCTTTGCCCCTGCTGACACCCAGAAGTGGCTATCCATTGCTTGAAAACACACCAACTCAGTTTCCAAGAATCACTTGGGGAATTTGCTCAAATGCAGACTTCTAGGTCACATCCCCCAAGATCCTAATTCAGAAAGCGTAAGATGTGTCTTTGAAATAAGTACAGCATTTTTAACAAAAATTCCTAAATTACTTATGGACCCTTAGACTACACTTTAAGAAATGCTAAATGATTGTGATAATAAAAGTTATGACCCCTGAAAAAAACTAATTAGTGTTTTACTATTCAGAAGATTTTTTAAGAGTATAGCAATCATTTTACATTAATTGGAAGCAGAATCACAGAAGATTTACTCCTAACTTTGACTTTGCTCAGTTAACTGAAATGATAATTACAATATTTCATTTATATTCTCAAAGAATTCCTTCTCCAAAGAATTTCTATTCCACAATATTATCAAACCATTAATCACTTTAAGAGACAAGAAAAATCAGTGAAGGTAATAAGAGGTAGTTTTAAATGCAGTTCTTGAATCAAAAATTATTTGTATTCCTAGAACAGTCTACACTGATGAATGAAACCATTCTTGGAAATTTAACTTGGCTAAAACATACTCTTCTAAAGAAAAACAACTCTACTACCTAACTTCTATTGCATTTATTTGGCAAAATCGCCCAAGTATAATTCCAAGCAAACGCCATGAAGGACACTGGTATTGCCAGAACTGGGCTTGGGCAAAACAGTCAAGAGACAACAACCCCACTCTCCCCACCTTTAGTGTCTCCCATTGTCTCTGATTTCATAATGTATAATGCAAGCTTTCTCCTCAGACAACATTTTACCAGAGAGCTTCTGAAGGCAACTCCTTCAGTCACAAGAGAAATAGGAAGATGAACTACGTGGACCATCAGGGCATATCACACCCACAACACAGTGTCTTGGCTCCTCAGCTCCAGGACCCTCCTCACCCCTCCCCCTTTCTTGTGGCCACACCCAAGGCTGTGGCATGACCATCAGGAGACTGACAATCTCTTTGACCCTCCCCCTTTCTCTACGCTCCCTCCTGGCCTCTGCTCCTTCCTTGGCTTAGCTGACACCTGAGCAACTCTCATCAAGGATTCCTGCACCCTGGCCTGTTCCACAGCCTGGCTCCTTCTTGGCTCCACTGCAGGAACTGAGTGGTCCTCCTACAAAAATATCACAACCGTGCCAGTGGGGGTCACCACATTCTCCTGGCTTCCAACCCACATCTTGCCCTTAACTCTAAAACAATATGCCGGCTTATTTTGGCTAGGCTTCCTCTCCCCTGTGTGGCAGTAGAGCATAAAAACTGAGAGGCTGGCTCCAGTGTCAGAAAAAGCCTGGATCCCTGGTTCAAAACCTGACCTTTGGCAAGTCACTTAACCTCTTTAACATGGTTTCCTGACCCATAAAATGGGGATAACAGTAACTATCTCATGCGGTCACTGGGAGGACTGAATGAGAATGTACTTGGTATATGGCCCGGGTACAACAGTTAAGGGCTCAACGAATGTTTTTGCTGTTATTTTCTCCAATAGGTTGATTTTTTTCTCCCCAAACCTTTTTACCACCTCTTTTAAGATTATCCTTTACATCTGTCATCCTCTTAACCATCAGCCATTAATTTTACTTCCTACTTACCAAGAAAGTAGGGGTCAGCTTGAAACATCTGAATTCCCTGTCAACCTCCTATGAGGTTCTCTCTATGCTCTCCCCTTTGTTCCTCCTTCCCACTAGTCTCAAGCCTAAACCCTCCACCGGTGCTCTGGTCCCGTCTGCCTGGACACTGGCCCTATCAATCATCCTCTAGCTCGGAGACGTTCAGGCCCTTCCTCTCCTACTTTTCAAGATTCCCCTTTAACCCAGAAATGTGTTTACATCTCTCCACTCAACAAAAAGTTCCCCAAACACACACACACTATCCTATAAATATTGCCTTCTCTTCTTTCCTCCTCAGCCAAGCTTCTAGAGAGCACTGTCCAAATACTGTCTCTCCTTCCTTACCTCCTGCTCGCTCTTTACCCACAAGAATATCATTTCTGCCCCCACATCCGCCTTTGCCTCCCCAAACACCACTGGCACAAGTCTCCAAAGACCTCCCAGTTGTCAAAGCCAGTGGACACCGCTTGGTCCTCCTTCTGGACCTCTCTGCTACACCTGACGCTACTTGCCATTAATTCCCTGCTTTTCTGGGCTTTTCTCTCCTGCTCACTGTTGTGGAATGTTTCCTCTCACACCTCAGTGAGCGGCTTCTCCTCCACCCACCCTCTGGTTCCCTGATTTCAACCATTACAGGCTACCCTCACCCACCTTGTAGTTTTAGCTACCACCTGTATCCTGACTTGCTTCATCTTGGCCTCTCCCTAAAATTGCAGACCTGCACACCCAACTCAGGCTGAACATATCCACGGGCCTCTCAAAATCTACATGGCAAAAGCCCATTACCCTCCACCATTCCAAAGCTGCACAAATGGCACCTGAAGCCATTCATCCACCCATGCCAGACCCTGGAATTAACCTAGACTTTTCCCTCTCCTCACGGCAATAAATGTTTACTGGGCAGAACCAAAGGGCAGGTAAACCTGACTGAATGGAAGGGCAACTGAAATGGACCTTTAACAACAAGCAGAAGTGACCATGCAGAAATGGGGGCAGTGGCCTCCCCAGGGGCATGTGGGCACTCACACATCCACCACACAAAGGTAAATTCAGGAACAGAAGGTAGCTTTAAGAATGAGTGGAAGTGTGGAAGACAGGCTAAAAAGAGAGGTTGGCCCTAGTCACGAAGACCTGTGAGGTGAAGTGAAATGCTCATTGTTTTAACTCTATTACTTCTTTGCTTCCTAAAGGATCCATTTGGGTCACTCACAGAAGTCCCATCCCCCTTGCCAACAATTCGTTAGGAATGGAAACCTGCCCAAACCCAGACGATAAGATGTGAAGGGAACATTGCCAGAGGCATTTCCAATAACTTTTTCCTTGCTCTAAAAAGGGCCTTTCTTCCTCTGAGTATCATCCTGTGTGGCTGTGGCACCTGAGCCTGCTACAGTCATCTGGCCATGAGTCTGAGAGTTAATCCCCCGCAGGGGAGGACAGAAAAACACAAAGAAATGGTGCTGGAGGTTTGACAGTCCCCACAAGGGGACTGGGCCTGTCCTACCTCCAGATTTTATATGATTTCTTAATACATCTTCTTTATTGTTTAAAAAAAAAAGAGTGGGATATAGGGATCGGTCACATGTAGAAAACAAGGATTAAGTACAGTTTAACAGATTCCTTTACGACAGGATTTCTCAGAATGTTAACACAATAATGCACATTATAAAGCTTCAAGAATGGGGTGCCTGGGTGGCTCAGTTGCTTAAGCATTTGCCTTCAGCTCAGGTCATGATCTCAGGGTCCTGAGACTGAGCCCTGTGTCAGACTCCCTGCTGGGTGGGGAGTCCGCTTTTCCCTCTCCCTCTGCCTCCACCAACCCCCCCCCCAGCTTGTGCGTTCGTGCTCACGCTCTCTCTCTCTCTCTCACATTCTATCACTCTGTCTCAAATAAGTAAATAAAATCTTTTTTAATAAATAAAGCTTCAAAAACTTAGTTTTTCAAATTATGTGACCAAACAAGCCTCTCATCCTGCCTCTTGTTTTTGCAGTGTACCTAAAAGCATCTCTCAGAATTAAGTATTTATGGATCATAGTTTAGAAAAGTGGCTTTTACCAGAGCAGATGAGAAGACTGTATGACTATTAAGATATAGTAAAGTGATGACAGTAATGCAGACACGGGAATGTGCTACGGGAATCCAGAAGAGTCACTGCCCTTCCAGGAGGTTCTCACGCAGCATGGCAGATGGGTTTCACATTATGTGCCTACTCGAGTAAATATTTAGTGGTTGCCTGGAATACTATGTTGAAAGGGATTCTGAGACCTCATCCAGAACCAGCAGAAAAACAAACAAACAAAAAAAATGGCCTTACTTGATTAGCAATGATCGTCATGAGCACAGAAGGGGCAGTTGGGACATCGTGCTATTCATCCTGAGACCTCTAAAGTGACACTAATTCCTAAACAGATACTAGAACCATCTCAAAGAATTTCAAGTTTTTTTAAGCCTGAACTAGGTGACACTAGTCTTTAATAATTAAAAGGGTAATATAGTGGTTAAGTGTATAGACTCCAGAGTAAGAGATACCTGGGTTTAATTCTTAGTTCCTCCACTTGCTACATGGCATGGATACTTTATTCAGCTGCTCTAAACCTCAGCTTTTCCATGTGTAAAATGAACGAAAAGCCCTACCTCACATGGTAGGTATAAAAACTAAATTAGGTAATACATACATCCACCTGCATACAGTAAGTGCAATTAATGTTAAGTTTAGCTACAACAATTACTAAGGCATTCACTCTCTAACATTCACCATTGGGATTCCTGTAGTGCACATATGTGTCCGCTATATTCACAACCATGGATTGGAGTGCAATGAATTCAATGGAGACCACAGAAACTCTTCCCCTGAACCCGTGAACAATGTCACTGCACGCTATGATAAGCAAGTGGCAAAGATGATTACAGAGCACTGTTCAAAATAAGTGTTCCTTGCCTTTAAGAAGACATACAGAGTATGTAAATCTAACAAACTGAGTGAATTCTCTGCAAAAGACCAACCTCACACATATTTTTCCAGATTTCTCCATAGAGAAAGCCAAGAAACAATGACCTCACCAACAGCAATGAGCCTCCCTAACACCTAGAATGAGTTTTTTGGTTTTATTTTTTCGCCTTTGGCCACAGAACTTTTGGTGCTAAAACCAAGACAGTTTTAAGCAAATCAGGTCCATTGGTCACCCTACAAACAAACAAAGGAAATGAAGTCCCAACAGCTAGATCTGGGTCTGGCTGTGCTGCTCAGAGCTGAGGCAGAATGGGTTCTTCAAATTCCATTTACCACTAAAAGAAATCATGGCTCTTTTTGAAGAAATGGCTAATTCCAGGTGTGAGAGCAGAAAATGCTCAAGATGAACCTGAAATATTCTGCTACACCAGATAGCAAGAAAACTCTCAAAAGCCAATCAGGGTCATATCAAAAGGTAGGGTCATATTTTAAGGTCTCAGGAGCCAACTTCAAAAGGCTCCCACTAGCAGAAGATGGGATTATATAAGCTTCCAAAAAGATAATTACACCTGATTGAAACCCATCTACTGTGTTCAAATCCATAAGTTCATAATTTTTTTTCAAAACACAAAACAACTGATCACCTTCAGAGGATGATGGGGAATTAACTCATTATTTTAGAAATAATGGGGGGGAACCTCGCATTTACCCTGCTTTTCTGTGTGAACTGTACCACTGTGGAACCAAACAGATGAGAGAAACATGTCTCTTTCTAAAAAGTACTCAAACCAAAAAAAAAAAAAAAAAAGTACTCAAACCAATACATGAAAATGAAAGTATGAAATGAAAATGAAAATGATCTCCTTCTTGGAAGCCTCATCCACATATTTCTTTCCCTTTTTTTTTCCCCCATCCACATATTTCTCATAATGGGTCACCAGGGCTTTGGAGAAGGGCTGGGGGACTGTGCAAATCTGGGCCACGTGACCACCACCCTTCACTCGGACTCAGATGTCCACCCCAGGAAATCACTCCTTGCCCGGAAACAGAACAGGTTCCAGTAGCTTGTACTGCAGACAGACCCCACGACAGAATTAAAACATTACCATTTTGTCACCCCCAATAAGTTAGTGGATCGAGGTATCAAGCATCAACAGCTACTCATATAACAAAAAGAAAGACGATGTTATGTGCCTCCTGATGAAAGGTCACACCACCACTTATAGTCTGCCAAAGGGATTGAACACAAGTTTGATCAAGCCTCTGGATCCAGCTGCTAATATGCAGGACATACAAAGGAGGGGAACATGCTGAACTGCATCATTCACACACAATCAGCAAAACCCAATCTACAGGATACTCCACAGGACAGATGCTCCAGGTTCTTCACAGATAAACTGTAAAGGAAAGAAAACGTAGACGGGAAACTAATACATTTTTTTTAAAATGGGCAAGAAAAAACTACAATGTTCGCTGATGCACATTTGAGTGATAAAACTATAATGGCATGCAAGGAAGTGATTATTATAAAGTCAAGACAGTTACTTAGGTGTAAGAAAAGGGGCTGACATGCGGTGGAGATACAGAGGGGACTTCTGGGGTTTTTTAAAATTACAAGGGTATTCTCTTTATGATCATTCATCCAACTATACATTTATTTTGTGTGATTTTCTGAATCTGCATTTTTTATTTTACAATAAAAAGCTCTTTTCAAAAGTGATACTATAAAATCTACCATTTAACACCTTCTATATTCAAAGCACTTTTACGAATGCTAGGATTTTTATTTTCAAATACTATAACATTGTTCCCAACAACCCTTGAAATTATTTATTATCTCCATTTTTCAGACAGGAAAACTGAGGTCTAGAAATCTTAAGCAGGTTGCCCATAGTCACAGTTATTTGGGCAGAGCCATGATTCAAATTCAGACGACAAGTTCCAAAACCATTATCTTATTGCCAATGCTCTGTTGATTCCCAGTTATTCAGTCAAGAAAGATTTATCACTTACCTACTAAATCATGCTAAAGTTAAAGATACAGGGGAGTTTCTGCCTTCGTGGAGATCAAGAAAGACAAGGAATCATCCAAGGGGGTCTAAATTACAGGTGTGATAGATACAGAATAAAGAAAAGGTATGTGGCGCCATAAGAATACACACAGCAGATAGGGAGACCATCTCTGCAGAAGCCATGGCTGAGGTCTGGGGGGACGAAGTTAACTAGGTAAGAGGGCAATGGGCTGCTCCAAGCAGGGGAAGCCAGATACAAAGTCGCCAGTGAAGGAGGGAGCATGACCCTTTGAGGACTGAGGATGGAATGTGAGGATGAAGGTAGTGAAGACAGATGAGGCTAAAGAGCTGGGAAGAACAGGAAGCTACTGGTGGATTTTAATTAAACAAGTTGCTGAAGATGGGTTGATTAGGTTTGTATTTTTAAAATGCCAACAAGGAGACAGAGAGACCAGTTGAGAGGCTACTGCGGTCATCTAGGTGGGACATGATGGCAGTTGTGACGAAGCAGGAGAGATGGAAAGAAGTAGATGGGTGCAAGATACTCAAGAAATAAGCAGCAGGACTTGATGATGGATGGCATAAGGAGAGTGAGGAGAAGGAGATGTCCAGGGAACTCAAAGGCTTCTGGCTGTGGGACCTGACGTTAGGAGGTGCTAGTCATGGACATAAAAGACAACAGAAGAGGGATGGGGACACTTGGACTAGCTGAGTTTCAGGCACCGCTGTTAATGCCAAGTCAAGCAGTTGAATAAATAAGACTGAGGGCCAAAAAGAAGAATAAATCTCTAATCCTGAGTGTGGAGATGGTTATTACAGGGGACTCAAGGGTGAGACTGCCTAAGATAATAAAAAAGAAACACCAAGAACAACCATAATTCAAATCTGGAAAACAAAGCAACTTCCTGAGTTTATCTAGAGATTGTAATCTCAGAAAGGTTTAGGGAAATGGAAAAAAATCAGAAGGAAAAAGATTAATTGCCTCAGAAAAAACCACAGTGAAATTTCTGGAATAGTTAAAATATTAATTTCATATCTAACAAACTGGCAAAGCCTGCATGCAGCCCTCAGGTGGATATTTGTAAAAGCTGATTTACAGAGGGTAAAGAGGCCTTTTGGGAGGTGGCTTGTACGTATGGGTTCAAGGTTGGAGACAGAGAAAGCTCTAGCTTGACTCCAAGGGCTGCTCCTGGCCAGGTGAACAAAAGGAAAGGGGTTCTCTTCACAAGAAATGCAAACAGGAGCATCAGCTCCTCAGCTTCTTTAATAAGGGTGAAAAAAAATTTTTTAAAGCATATCCGAAACAGGGCTACACTCTCAGCTACTATAAACTACAAAAAAGCAGAAACAAAGTATACCTGGATATCCAGCTTCAGGGGGTTGAGACACTAGTAGCCCAACAAGAGATGGGCTTTTTCACAGACTGCCAGCAGCGATGGCAGAAAAGCCACGCTCAAATGCTTTGTAGGCACCAGGAATGGAACACCATAAATAAGCTTATTCACAATTACAGAAGACACTGCCTATGGACTCTCAGAAATACTGGGAAGGGCGGTTAAAGGCACTGCAGACCAAGGTTCTGCCCGAGTAGACAGGAGCAAACGCCTATAAAATTTTAGTTACTACCATGAGTAGTAATGTCACTCATACATTCAGGTGGTTGAGAACTACAGAAATGCAGGTTACTTTAGAAATAAGTATTTGTAAAAACTTCCTTAATTTTCCAAGAGTAGTATTCTACACTAAAACTGAAAGCTTATTAAATAGACCTTAGTGGCCTAAACAAGTTCATGTTTTTTATCCTAAAAATGTACAATTCGTTCTTTTTCCTCCTCAGCCTCAGAGACATTTTATCTGGAGTTCCCATATACATTTTTCTTCACATCCAGCTCCTGGCTATTCAGACATGGAAACCCCAGGCTGGTTGACAAATGTACCAGACTGGTCAGTGCCTGTAGTAACTGACCAGCAGAGGTCAGCCCCAGGGACAGAGCAGGCATATCTCACACTCCTAAGTATATTCTCCCAAAGCAGGACCGGAGCTGGGAAACCCATCAAAATACAACCCAAACCCACTGGACTTTCTGGAAACCTCCACTGTGTTTGGAGAAACTATATAAGCATACTCCCCAGGACTAACACTGGATGTAGAAATGAGTAATGGACACAGGACCTGACCCTGGGCTCAGGGTATCCAGGAGAGTCCTTGAGAAGAGCTGCGTATCATTCCTATCATTCCCACCCATCCACCCAACCCTAGTTTGGAAAGGGACCTAATAGTGAAGGGTAAAAAAATAAATTCCAAGTTTGCAATATTTTTCTTTCGACAGCAAAGGTGCAATTTTTTTTAAAACCACAAGTTTGTATGCCATCATTTTAATACTTAAAGCCTGAGCCTTCAGCACCAAACTTGCTGAATCACCATTTTAGTACAATTGTGTGCACCATTCTGACTACAAGAACACATTTTCAGGAATCTGGGGGTACTCCCTACCTCAAAATAAGGTTGGGAAATGAAACCTAAGATATTTTCAAGAAGGCAACATTCAATTACAAAGGTGACATCAAAAACAAAACTAAAACAAAAACGGCTTGAGATTCAAGAGAGAAATAAACCTCCCAGAAGTGACCAAAATTTGGGCTCCAAATAGAATGAACATTCAAGCTTGGAAACTGTGGTCTTCATTTTGTGAACAGGAGGACCCTTTGTTTTGGGGCTGAATTTATTGTTTTAAAGAGAATGTTGGAACACTCTGGAGAAGATAATTAAACCCAACTGTAATGATAATGATATTTTACATCAAAGAAAAATCTCACTCACAAATTCTCTTGTCTCCATTCACACAGCTTCATTAACTCTCACTTTTTATCACTGCACTTAACATAGTATTTCTCCTCCTGAGTCAGTAGCTGCCAAGCCTACAGACTAAAATCCAGTTCTGTTCTCTTGACTGAAGACTTCCACAACGTGGCCCAAACTACCTTTCCAATCCTAGTTCTTGGGCTTCATCTCATATACTCAGTGGCAACTCAAATCCTAAATGGTACATGTATTGTCAGCAGTTTGCTTGGTTTATTTTTTGTATAAATTATGAAAATAAATATTGCTTCCTTTAGAGAGTTCTGCTAAATTCAAATCCCACTTTCTGTATTTCTTAGCATACATGTCCTGTTTTTGATAAGCATTTTTTTATGTTCCAGGTATAATCATGTATTGTATCTTCCTACTTTGAACTTACCATTCATATATAACTTCTCGTGTTTCCTAAGCTTAAGGAATAGTGCCTTCATAATGAAGATATAAAAAATAACTGTCCTTTATGTGTAATCATTGTTTTTGTATCAAGAAATTATAAATATCAAAAACTTCTCCCTTTGAATACATATTTATATTTGCTTATATATGCATAATATATATCTGGAATAAACAACTATCAATAATAACTGTCTATAGGGAAGAGAAAATTTCACTGTATACCCTTGTATATGCCTTTTAAAAAAAACATGTGAACTTATAATCTACATAAAAAAATTAGATTTAAAAATTATGAATACTGTGAATTTAAAGGAAAACAACCTTTAGACCACAAAGAGAGCTAGGAAGGATCCTGTGATTTAAGGGGTTGTCAAAAAGCCATCTTCCTCAAGAACATTTTTCCCACTAGCCACCATGACTTAAATCCCCTGGTTAAATTGCAAACATTCTGAAGACAGTAAATTTATTATGCCATTATCCATTATCAAATTATTGAGGGTTAGTTTATCACATTAGCATAATAAAGGAAAGTCACAAAGAGGTTGTATATAATCTCCCTAATCCCGGTTTCTTTTTCCTTTTTCCCCTTAAGTAACTAAATTAAGTTTGTTTTACTCAAAGAACTTTTGTATTCATAAAAGAACTCATTTAGGAATTCTAGAAGTCCTACCCAAGCCAACTGGCACCATGGATTGCTGTGTGAATATTTTACTGTCTCTATAAACATCTGGCCTCTCCCATCCAGTCTTCTCTGTCAGTCCCATCTACTCAGCCTGAGAGGGCAGGGACAGGGAGATTCTTGTTCATCTTTGAATCCTCCCCAACACTAAAAACATTGCTCTGCATTTCCAGAGAGCAATTTCCCAAGCTCTTGGTAACACATATTGCAAGGCTCTGACCCTTCTCTAGGATGCTGGAATTAAAATTTTGATTAAAAATGGCAGTAGGATTGTCTTGTCTCAAACAATAATCCATTTATTCAGGCAAAACTGATCTACTGAGAGCCTACTATGTGCCGGGCACAGGCACTCAGCAACTAACTAGGCAAAAAGTGATCTAATAAGATCATAATAGCAGATATGTAGCAGATATTCGGTAAATTCCTATTAATTAGATTTGATCAACCACGTGAACTCTTCTATCTGCTTGAACTTTGGAAAGTCTCTCATTAATGTTTTCTTCATATAGCAGTGGACTTTGGTTTCCCATATGCTACTAAGGGGACTTTCTTTTATCAGCCTTCTGATCATCATGAATTCATTGCTTATTTTTGAATTTATGGGCCATAAATGAAGAAACATCTAGTAAGTAACAATGTGAAAGAGAAAATCCATAGACTATGAGAATAATTGTAAAAATCATTTTCCTTTTTTCCATTATATGAAGATGCACTTTGTATGGCAGGTCCAGTAAAGAAAATATGTTTTCTAAACTACTGATTCACTTTTGCCATTTTTCTCTTTCTGTTGCCTTAGTTAGATGATGTGCTAGGGTCAAGTAACTGTGGCCAGTGAAGCTGAGGCTCTTGGGCCAGACAAATTAACTGGCCTGGCATAAGACAACTCTCACCCCAGGAGCAGGGCAGCCCCAGGGCATCATAGCTCCAGTCCACTGGCCTGTAACAAAGTCCAAGTTTTTCTAAAGTGGGGCCCAGATATCACCTGTAAGACTTTCCTGACCTTACAAAAAAGCTTCCTTAGTACCTGTATATACCGCTACATATTATTTCTACTTGAGTTGAAAAATATTTTTACTATTTTAATCAATAGTAATTCCTGCCCCCCAAAAAAATCAAAATTCATGCACATATGGGAAATTCCCAATAAATACTAATACTGGATTAATGGGAGGGGGAAAGCATGAGAGAACAATTTTCTTTATCATCATCTGCAAACACTGCTTGAGTTCTTTCTAAGTGCAAGATATAACAAAAGGTGTCAATCATGGGTGCTAACCACATGGAGTTTACAGCCAATAAGTACACTGTGAAGCATGCAGAAGCATTTTAAACACTCTAGACACAAAAACCCCTTGTCACTTTTAGTTTGGGCTTCTTTGAGGTTGTTTACTTTTAACGGTGTATGCATTTTTTTTTTCTCTATAGAAGGAGACCAAGAAGAAAAAAAAGAGGAAGGAAGAATGGACAGCTAGAAGGATAGATCCCAGCCTCTGACCTGTCTGGCTGATACTAGAAGAATCCAAAATGTGTAAGAAAAATGAGGATTCTTTTCTTCATGCTGAATCAAAATTTCTGTAGTGAAGTAGTCACTGTATCTTAAGAGGCACCATTTGGTTCACTACTAAACAGCCTCCCCCTCCACATATGTTAGATGACCTGTGTGGTCCAGCGCCTACCCCCACAGAACTGACATGTTTTATACTACACCACATGCTTATGCTTCCATTCATAAAGAACAGAACATTAAAAAAAATACCTAAATACAAATTAGAAATATAGCACAACTAGAGGAAGGGGTAAAATAAATAAACAATACAGCACAACTAAAGGCTTGAGTAAATAACACCAGTCCTGTCAAAAAAATAAAATTTTATGTGAAAAATACGCATTTCAATTACAATATAGAGCTTAGAAACTACATTTTCCTAATGTCCTTATTTTCTCATTTAAGACTACTCTAAGAATCCAAGTTCCAAAGAACGACCAATAATCTACTTTCCTTAAAATTATACTTCACTTCTTCTATTAACTGAAATCTTCCAGTTGTATACATTAAGGATTACATATACTGCTTCATTTTCTGTCACCTTATTTAAAGTACGATTTTCTCGGGGCGCCTGGGTGGCTCCCAGGGTCCTGGGATGGAGCCCCGCATGGGCTCCCTGCTCCACCGGGAAGACTGCTTCTCCCTCTCCCACTCCCCCTGCTTGTGCTCTCTCTCTCACTGTGTCTCTCTCTGTCAAATAAATAAATAAATAAAATCTTTAAAAAAAAAAAAAAGTACTATTTTCTCGAATTCCTCTACTAAACCATCTTTTTGGATGCTAATCCAAGTTTTATCTACCCAGAGGTATAAATGAGCTGGGGGGTTTGGGGAAATGTTAGTAACCCACAACATAAGGCTTCTACAGCTTCAGAGGCAAAATGCAATACCCCGGGTTTTGACCCTGACTTCATCATCTAAACTTCCTGCTCTCACTTACTAGGAACTCTTAATCATTTGACTCCTATTTTTTGTCTCATAAGCATTTATCATTATCTACAAATATCTCATTTGTTTATGGCCTGATCTCCCATAAGAATATAATCTCCAGAGAGTAGGGTTCTTATGTGTCTCACTGATTCAATCCCAGCTTCCAGAATAATCCCTGGCTCATATAAAACACTCGATAAATACGTATTGACTGAATTATAATTTCTTACAATACTCTAAAGAATGGGGACATCATTTATAAATCAATAAGCCAGCTTGTAAAATCGGGATCCTTATTTTCTATCATTGTAGAGAAAAATCAAGAGGAAAAATACACCTGCCCACCAACTCTTGCTAAATTAGATAGGAGAAAAAAGGACTGTTACATGAAGGCTTTTAAAAGAAATTAACATTACTAATTTTTGAGACTACTGAGGAAAACAGAAGCTCCTGTTCCTTAATATACTGAACTTTTTTTTAAGATTTTATTTATTTTTGACAGAGAGAGAGTGTACAAGCAGGGGAAGCAGCAGACAGAGGGAGAGGGAGAAGCAGGATCCCCACTGAACAGGAAGCCCGATGTGGGACTCAATCCCAGAACCCTGGGATCATGACCTGAGCAGAAGGCAGATGCTTAACCATCTGAGCCACCCAGGCACCCCAATATACTGAACTCTTAATCAATTTACAGAGTGAGGATGCCTGACTCCCTTACGTACAACCCTCCAGCCATTATCTGAGGGCTGCACTCAGAAGTGACCGATTCAGGACAGGGTAATTTTGATGAAGAGAGTGATGATATTTACAAAACAGTAAGCAGATCATATTATAAGCAAATACAAAACCCAAGGGGGCAATGGTCCTTCTAACAAATATTTTTATGAAGTTGAACCACTGCCATTTCCCTTACCCTAAAGTGGTTGGGCAATTTCAGTTTAATGACAATATCATTCAGTCAAGCAGTGAGTGCCAAATTATATTGTGTATTGGTTATGATTTCAAATCCACATTTTTAAATTAAGTGAAGTTGTTTGATCGGAGGGTGAATTTGAGAAACCGTGTCAAGATGAGATCTGCAGAAGCACTGTGCTCTTGAGTGCTTAGCCATCTAAACATATGGAAGAATAAGTATGACGTAATGGACACTCAAACTTTAAATACCAGTAATTTGTGTGGACTCTACCCAGAGTGCTCAGTCTGGGCAAGGCTACTCTCTGCTGATCTGAACAGCTCTCTGCAGATCTTGAGACACTTGCTCTTGCTGTGGTCAGGCAACTCTTGGTCAGCAGGGGTGTTAAACCAGGCAGCAGTCTCAGGAGGGGAAGGGACATCTGTTTCTGCCTTGGTGAGCCGATTTCTCACAGGCAGTGGTGCAAACTGTGTAACTGTCCCTAAAGCACTAAACTTCAGAGCAGCTCGCCTTGCCTGCCAACACAAACGCCACTGTCCACCAGCTCTGTGTCCCAGCAGCTAATACCCAGCTTTTGGTTGAAAGCACCGACTCTACCAAGAACCAATTCCAAATCAATCAGTCAGTCAGTCAATCTGGACTTTATTTCCCCATCGCCTAGAACAATAGTGTATTCATCTACCACTGGTTTATGGAGTATAGTTATTTCTTCACGGGCTTATTTAGAGATATTATCCTGTATCCTATTGGCTTATGAAATATTAGTTATAATTCTCTTAGTAAACCCATGTTAAATAAATCACTGGCAGAAACAAATCTCAGCCTCAGCATAATGCACCCCAAACACAACAAGCTAACAAGCTACAACAGAATCAAATTTAACTTAGAGGGTTACCAGAGGAAGCCGGGAGGTTGATCAAGCAGCGGTTTGGCACTAAGGCAGAGAAGAGCTCATTCCCATCTTCCCTAACCACCGCCCTGCTGTCTCACACCTCACTGGGGGTACTTTTCCTTTTGTTGCAAACTGAAGTCATTTCTGACATCCCCTTTCGAAATCACAGAAACTAGCTGGGGCTGCGCTACTGCTCTACGTAGTGGACGGCAGGATGGGGTGGTGAAAAGTGAACACAGCGTTGGGTGAGAGGTACTGCCAAGCCAAGTTAGCCTCTCTGAACAAGTTTCCGCGTCGGTAAAAGGTCATCAAGTTACCTCCCCCAGGGAACGGTTAGAAATACAATGACCGATATAGGGGGCAGCGCGTGCGCACAGTGAGGGCTCCGTCGCCAACTGCAGAGCGACATCCAAGATTTGGGATGATTATTCAGCTATCAAGGTTGTGCCCGGGGATGGCTGTGGAGCAACTACATAGCCTAACAACGTGCATCTCGGCGAGCATCTCGCAAGCCCGGAGGAGCCCGGAGCCCGCCTCCCGCCGGAGCTGGGGGATCGCTCGCAGCTGCCGGCCGGGCCGAGCAACGCCAGCCCCGTTCCCCCCGGGCAACCGGGGCGGAGAGGACGGGCCCCGCCGCCGCCACCCGGGGCTCCGAGAGCGGGCGGCTGGCACCGGAAGCGGGGGAGGGCCGGGCCGAGGCCCCGGGCGCGCGAAGCAGAGGAGAGACCCGTACTTACCCCCGGCGCGCGGCGGGCGGCCGCGGCCAGCCGTCTCCAGGCGGCGACGAAGTCGGGCGGCGGGGCTCGCCGGCTCCGGCAGACGAGGGAGAACAGGGTCCCCAGGAGGAAGGCGGCCGCGGCGCAGCCCGTGTAGAGGCTGAGCCCGAGCAGGACGGTGCACGGCCCCGCGCCTCCGGCCGCCTGCCACCAACCGGGCCCCAGGCAGGAGAGGCACACGGCGGCGAGTGCGGCCACGGCCACCGGCACTCGCCAGCTCCCGCCGCCAGGAGCCCCCGGTGCCGCCGCGTCCTCCCGGGGGTCCGGCCGCAGCTCGCCCGGGGCGCTCGGGGCACGGCGGCCGCCGGTGGCTGCGGCCGGCGCGAGGTTGAGGCCGGCGCCGCTGCTGTCGGTGGCATCGGGGTGCATGCTGCTCCTTGTGCCGCTAAGGACAGGCACATCTCCTGCCCTGGACGGTGGCCTCTGCGCGGCGCCTCCTCCCCTCGCCGCTCCCGCCGCCGCCGCTCCTGAGGCACAGGCAGTCGGCGCTCATGCCCTCGCCGGCGGCCCACCGAGGGAGCGGCTCCAACAGACGCCGCCGAGCTCCTCTCAGCGAGCCCTCAGCGCCGCCACCCGGCGCCCGCCCCGCAGCCGTCCGGCCGGGCGCGCCCAGGTGGCCGGACCTCGTTGTGACTTAAGCTGGCGAGGCCCGCGGCGGAGCGGGGGTGGGGGCGGCCCCGAAGTGCCTCTCAGGCGGGGGGGCGCGGGGGGGCGGGGAGCCGCCGCGGCCTGTTGAGTGACAGGTGGGAGGCGCCCGGCCGCGCCCTGCCCCCACAGCCCACCCGCGGCGCGGGGGCGGGGTCCGACCGTCGCTGCCCCTCAAGCGGAGGGGGCGCGGCCAATCGCCGGGATAACGGCTCGGTCCGGCGCTGCTGCTCCCCTCCCCCCAGGGTGCCTTGCGTGGATGGAAAATTTTGCTGCAGGTGTCAGAAGCATTTGTAATTCTCCGGCTCCGGTGATCCCTTAATCCTCGCTCTCCGCTCTTCCCTGACAAGTGATCTCCCATGCTTACGGTTCCCCAGATTTCTGCTTTGTTTTCACCTGCTATTTAGATAAAATCGGCAACCATTCCTGATCCTCACTTTTTTTTTTTAAAGATTTTTTTATTTATTTATTTGACAGAGAAAGACACAGCGAGAGAGGGAACACAAACGGGGAGTGGGGAGGGAGAAGCAGACTCCCCGCCGAGCAGGGAGCCCGATGCGGGACTCGATCCCGGGACTCCAGGATCACGACCTGAGCCGAAGGCAGTCGCTTAACCAACTGAGCCACCCAGGCGCCCCTGATCCTCACTTTTAATACAGTTTCCCCCAACAACCTTCTTTTATTTCCTTCAGGGAAAGAATCCGACGAACGTGGAAGAGTAATGAAGCCTGCAAATGCTAGTTATCGAAAGGCCCAAAAAGTCGGCCTGGTGCCAAAAGTGTGTACACAGCTGCCGTAATCACTTTGGCTCCAAGTCCCTATATTTTCGTTACCAAAGATTCAATACCAATGTTATTACCTACACAAGCGAAAGAGGTCCAGGTAATTTTTAGAGTACATTATTTTCCTATTCTCCTATCATGATCCCATCGTTAATATACAGATGTTTACTGAAAAGATGCTAATATGCTAAATACTAGAAATTACTACTAAGACCAATAAAGCAGCAGCTGTATCTTTGATAGATGAAAGAATTGGAAAGGAAATGAAGGAATTCTGAAGAGATTAATGATTTAAAAGGATGGGTGATAGGGCCAATCGGGCGTAGAAAGAAAAAAGGGAAGAAGTAAATGGATGAGTGATACAGGGAAACAAAAGCAAAGTCTCAGAACTCTCTTCTTGTAGCAATCCTGAAGAATTTCAACAGTTCAACAGCACTATTGTTTTCCAATCAAATGAGTTACATCCTGCTTCCCAGGGAGCATAGTGAAGAAAAGTAAGCATTAAAATATATTTTTAAATTACTATGACTATACTGTTTTTCTATAAGGAATCATCTGTGTCAGTATTTCAACGAAGGAAAAAAATACAGCATTCATAGGAAGTAAGATATTTGGTGGATTTTTTTATTATTTTTAATTCTTTTTTGTAATTATTTTTTAATAATTTACATACAATGAGCCGTGCAATTTGATTTTTTTATCTGCCAAATATTTTTGTTTGTTTCAAGTTTTTATTTAAATTCCAGCTAGTTATTCTTTTAAAACTATTATCCAGGGCGCCTGGGTGGCTCAGTTGGTTAAGCGACTGCCTTCAGCTCAGGTCATGATCCTGGTGTCCCAGGATCCAGTCCTGCATCGGGCTCCCTGCTTAGCAGGGAGTCTGCTTCTCCCTCTGACCCTCCCCCTCTCATGCTCTCTCTCTATCTCATTCTCTCTCTCAATAAATAAAATCTTTAAAAAACAAAACAAAACAAAAACTAAGTATTATCCAAAAGAAGACACACTGGAAATATGGTGTGTCAATTATCTATTGTTGCATAACAAGCTACCACCAAATAACAACTATTTCATTTGCTTATGCTTTTGTGGGTCAGCAATTTGGACTGGGGTCAGTTGGGCAATTCTGCTCTTCTTGCCTGGGGTCACTAATGAAACTATGGTCTCCTGGTTGCATAGGCTGGGGCTGTTAGATCTATGGAGTCTCTATTGAGATGGCTTGTCTCTGCTCCCTGTGTACTTACCCTCCAAAAGGTCAGCTTGGCCTTCTTCACATGACAGTCTCAGGGATGCCATGTGCAAGGTTTTTTTAAGCTTTTGCTTACCTTACGTTTGCTAATGTCCCATTGGCCAAAGCAAATCATATGGCCCAACCAGTAATTAAACAGGGAGAGGTCTACACATGGGCTTAAATATGGGGAGTAAAATTCATTGGTTGCATTACTTTAACAACCTACCACAATTTGCTTTGACAGAATACACTAATCAGTATCTTGTGGATCATCTGGCTGCACACCAAAATCAGTGGTATCCAGTGACTTATCACTGTAAATATGTTAAAGTTCACATTTCTTGTTCCTGGAATTGATAGTTCTTCATAATCTAATCCCATTTACCTATAAAATGAACAAAATGACCTAGGGAAGGATAGGGGGAAGGGAGATAGTATACAACTATGTTTCTCAGTGAAGAGTTTGGGGTTATAGCTATATCATTTAGCTTTATTTTACTCTAATATTTTCAAGTTATGAAACAAAGTGAAAAAAATTCTACACTCACTTAGATTTGATATCCAGTATTATTGGGCAGCAGATGATAAAGAAAGAATATAAATTGTGTTTACTTATTATCTAATTTCTCCAAAATGCATGTGGACCAAAAAAAAAAACTTTTTGAACTGATCTTTATGCTTTTTCATGATATATATTATGAGCAGAGTAAAATATAAAGTAGGCAGGACACAATATTGATTAAATGTACTTGCATAAATTAGGAAAGGATTTTGAATATTTTCAGATTAACACTATATATTTAATATTATATAAAGCTTTTATATACTGCCAAAAAGAAGCCCATGTCTTTCATTTGTCATTTATTTGCTCTAGGAAAGAGAACATACCTATAGAAAGTAAAAATTAATATTAGAGTATGAATAGGGGTTGCACAGAGTAGGCCCTTAATACTTTTGAATGAATAAATCTGATATTCTTCCATGATACTATATCTAGAATAATTGAGTAGACCCAAAAAAGTAGTAAAAATAATCTCATATTTTAATGGAAACTTTTTTTTTAAGATTTTATTTATTTGAGAGAGCAGGAGAGCACAGGCAGATGTCCCGCTGAGCAGGGAGCCAGATGCTGGGCTAGATGCCAGGACCCCGGGATCATGACACCAAAGGCAGATACCTAACTGACTGAGCCACCCAGGTTCCCCTTAATGGAAACTTCAACTTTTGGAAATCCTTTTTAAAACATATGTTCCTCACTATAACTCTATAAAGGACATAAGGTAAATTTTATAATCTCATTTTCCAGATTAGGAAACTGAGGCTCAGCGAAGTTAAATGACTTGTTCAAAAATCACACAGCTAGTAAGTGGTGAACCTAAATTACAAGATTCTCCTCCATGATGCCATCTTTCAAATAGTTAAAAGTATTGTCAAAGGGCAAAACAAACTGCTTTCTATATTATACAAATAATGTCCTTACAAAACCAATACAATAATAATAGCATTCATCCGGCTTTTAAATAGACTGTAAACTTCTGGAAGGTAGTATGTGACTTTTATTCATTCTTTCATTCAGTCCAAAAATATTAGCTAGGTGCTTTGTTAGAAAACAGTATAAAACACAGTCTCTGGGGACGCCTGGGTGGCTCAGTTGGTTAAGTGTCCCACTCGTGATTTCAGCTCAGGTCATGATCTCAGGGTTGTGGGATCGAGCCCCACATCAGGCTCCCTGCTCAGTGAGGTCTGCTTGAGATTCTCTTCCTATCCCTCTGCCCCATCTCTCTAAAATAAATAAATCTTTAAAAAAATATGCTCTCGGGACGCCTGGGTGGCTCAGTCAGTTAAGCGTCTGCCTTCGGCTTGGGTCGTGATCCCAGGGTCCTGGGATCGAGTCCCGCATCGGGCTCCCTGCTCCACGGGGAGCCTGCTTCTCCCTCTGCCTCTGTCTCTCTCTCTGTCTCTCATGAATAAATAATAAAATAAAATCTTTAAAAAAAAAAAAATATGGTCTCTGTCCTTGAAGAGCTCACATTCTAATTGGGGGGGGGAAGCATAAAGCAATGTAATATATATTACTAAGGTATTATAAAGTTCTATGGTGGCAAGAAGAGAGCTACTAATTCTGCTTTGTGGAAGTTCAGGAAATTCAAATGTGAATCTAAGTCATTTTGCTTTCTCAATTTCCTTTTACAGCATTTAGATATTTTGAAGTACCCCCCTTTAGATACTTAAAATATATGAAACTTAACTACATTTAGTTTCAATTTGGTTTATAAACTTCAACCCCGGAAAGACTTCATCCTTCAAAACTTAATTCCTAAGTTTTTTTTTTTAAATCCATTTACTCATAACATAAAGTTTAGCATAGATGAAAAAACCTCCAGCTATTATGCAAAAAGGTCTTTTAATAGCTCTCTACAGAAACAGTCAAGCCTATATTCTGTTTCAAGAAGTTTTTAATAAGTGAAAAACAACTTTTGAAAAGGGGTCAGGGGATATTATTTTCATCTTTTCTGATAAAAGAGTCCAGATTCAATGAATCTGGAGAAGATCCTTTTTTCACTTATAAGTTGATGACCGTTTCTGACCAGAATTATGAAGCGGCACAAAGAAATTAAAATCTCTGTCCTGAAGAAGCTTATTTATAGGGGTGCTTGGGTGGCTCAGTCGTTAAGTGTCTGCCTTCCGCTCAGGTCATGATCCCAGGGTCCTGGAATCAAGCCCCACATCGGGCTCCCTGCCCCGCGGGAAGCCTGCTTCTCCCTCTCCCACTCCCCCTGCTTGTGTTCCCTCTCTCACTGTGTCTCTGTCAAATAAATAAAAATCTTTTTAAAAAAAAAAGCTTATTTACAATCTATTTCATATGTTCATTGATTCATTCATTCAATATGGACTAATGAGGATGTGCTCTTTGCAGGAAAAGAAAGCCAGGGAAAAGGCAAAATTTTATAAATTTATAGTCCAGAAAGAGCCAAAATTAAAGTTTAAGATATAATCTTTTTTTGTTATTTTTTATCATGATAAAACATACACAAAATTTAATATTTTAACCATTTTTAAGTGTACAGTTCAGTGGTACTAGGTACATTCACACTGTTGTACATCCATCACCAGTATCCATCTCTAGATCACTTTCGTCATCCTGTACTGAAACTCTGCACGTATTAAACAAGAACTCCCCCTCCCCTCTCCACCCCCCAAGCCCCAGGTAACCTCTATTCTTTTTTTTCAAAGATTTTATTTTTAAACAATCTCCACACCCAATATGGGGCTCAAAACCACAACCCCAAGATCAAGAATTGCACACTCCCATCAGCTGAGCTAGTTAGGCACCCCACTTCTAGTTTCTGTTACTGTGACTTGCCTATTTTAGGTACTTCATACAGGTGGGGTCATATTTGTTCTTTTGTGCCTGGCTTATTTCACTTAGCATAATGTTTTCAAGATTCATCCATGTTGTAGCATGTATCATAACTTCATCCCTGTTTATCGCTGAATAATATTCCTGTATGAATATGCCACATTTTGTTTATCCATCTGTTGATAGACATTTGGGTTGTTTCCATCTTTTGGCTTTGGTGAATAATGCTACTATGAACGTGGGTGTACAAATATCTGTTTGAGACTCTGCTTTCAATTCTTTCAGGTATATACCCGAAGTGAAATCGCTGGCTCATACGGTAGTTCTGTGTTCAATTTATTGAGGAACTGCCATAGTTTTTCCACAGCAGTCACACCATTTCACATTCCCATGAGCAATACACAAGGTTTCCAATTTCTCCACGTTTTTGTCAATCCTTTTTATTTTCTCTCTTATTTTTATAATAGCTATCCTAATGTGTGTGAAGTGGTATCTCATGATTTGTTTGCATTTCCCTAATGATTAGTCATGTTGAGCATCCTTTCATGTGCTTATTGGCCATTTGTGTAACTTCTTTGGAAAAATGTTTCTTCAAACCCTTTGTATAACAAACTTTTGACCACAGAGTAGACACTCGTCCCTGGGAAATGGTACCAGCATAGTTTCATCAAGCAGAATTAAGTGAAATCCTGCCTTTTAGCCTACAAAAACAACAAAATGATCCTGTGTACTTGTTGGCAATTACAACCCAAAAGTACAAGATACATTGTAAAGCACAAAAATAGAGTCAATTCCTTAGTGACACTCCCTAGGATATGGGTAACCCATAGTTCCTAGCTTTCTTTGCACTTTCATGTGAAAACTGTATTGAGTACCCATTGCATTAGGTTTCTATTGCTGCTGTAATAAATTACTACAAACTTAGTCTTTAAAACAACACAAACTTATTCTTTCTGTTCTGGAGGTCAGAAGTCTAAAATCATGGTATTGACAGGGCTGCATTCTTCCAGGAGGCTTCAGGGGAGAATACCTTTCCTTCCCTTTGTCAGCTTCCAGAGATGCCTGCTTTCCTTGAGTCAAGGCCCCCTTACATCACTCTGACCTCTTGCTGCTCTTTTTAAATTAAAAAAATTTTTACAGTTTTATTAATATAACTTATATATAACAACATATAAGTCTAAGGTGTACAACATAATACATGTATATATTGAGATGAATACCACAATAAGTCTAGTTAACATCCATCACCTCACAGTTACATATTTCTTCTCTTGTGATGAGAATTTTTTTTTTTTTTTTTAGAGAGAGAGAGAGAGTGAAAGTGAGAGGAGGGGCAGAGGGAGAAGGAAAGAGAGAATCTTAAGCAGGCTCCAGCCTCAGTGCCTAGAGCCTCACATGGGGCTCCATCTCACCACCCTGAGATCATGACTTGAGATGAAATCAAGAGTTGGGGGTTTAACTGACTGAGTCACCTAAGCACCCCTGAGAACGTTTTTTGTCTGTGATGAGAACTTTTAAGATCTACTGTATTAACTTTCCAATATGCAGTACAGTATTGTTAACTACAGTCACGGTGCTCTACGCTACAACCTCTTGCTTCTACGACCACCACTCCTATTAATGGCTCCAAACTTCTTGACTCTCTTTTAAAGATTTTATTTGACAGTGGGGCGCCTGGGTGGCTCAGTTGGTTAAGCGACTGCCTTCGGCTCAGGTCATGATCCTGGAGTCCCGGGATCAAGTCCCACATCGGGCTCCCTGCTCGGCAGGGAGTCTGCTTCTCCCTCTGACCCTCCCCCCTCTCATGTACTCCCTCTCTCTCAGATAAAAATAAATAAAATCTTAAAAAAAAAAAAAGATTTTATTTGACAGAGAGACACAGCGAGAGAGGGAACGCAAGCAGGGGGAGTGGGAAAGGGAAAAGCAGACTCCCCGCTGAGCAGGGAGCCCGATGCGGGGCTGGATCCCAGGACCCTGGGATCATGACCCAAGCGGAAGGCAGACGCTTAACAACTAAGCCACCCAGGCGCCCCTTGACTCTCATTTTTAAGAATCTATATGATTATATCAAACTCACCTGAATAATCTAGGTTGATTTTCCCATCTCAAGATCCTTAACCACATAGCACCGAGTCCCTTTTGCCACGTTAAATGGCCTCTTCACACGTTCCAGGGATTAGGAAGTGTACATATTTGGGGCACCATTATTCTACCCCACCTACTGTGTGCCTGTTGAGTTCAAATCCGAAAAATTATGGCATTCAGCATATTCCACAGGTTTTTTTTCTTGTTTTAACCACCCACTTCATTCACCAGTAGTCAGAGGACTTTCTAATGTGTTACCAGCTCTTGGATCATAGAACCAACTGGTTCTTTGATCTGAGCTTTGCTGATAAAAAGAATGACAAAGTCACAGCTGCCCCCATTTACTACTGCTGTTGTTTTGGTAAAAACTTACAAGATAATTGAAGCCACTTTCCCGATCAGCCACCGTAACAACTAGGTCCACCCGCATTGCCATTAATAGCGAGGACAGTAGCAGTAAGACCCTAACGGTGCACTGGGCAACTAACGGCCTCCAAGGTTTATTTCTTCACGTGTCCCTTCCCGCTCGGGAGTCGCGGGCCTCGCTTCCCCCTCCCCGCCTCCCGCAAGGGGGCGCGGCGCTCGAGCCCCTCTAGGCCTTCGGCGGGCCCACCGCGCTCTATGACGCCCTCCGCGAGGAGCCACGAGGAGGCGCCGAGCCGCACGCTCCGCCTCCATCCAGTTCCCGCGGTACTCGCGCCGCTCCCTCTGCACCCCCTCCTTTCCCTTTCCGTTCTCCCCGCCTCCGGAAGCAAGAGCCGTGCCGCTGGGAGCCGCGTGCGCGCGGTGCTGCGTGCGCGCGACCCTGGAACGCCGCTGGCGGCGTGCGAGACGGCTGCGACGGCCACGGCAGCCAAGTAAGCGGTGCGCCAGCAGCCCCTTGTTCCCCGCCCGCGACGCGCCCGCCACGCTCGCCTCCGTTCGGGATCCGTTTCCCCTCTCTGGAGCCCAGACAGCGGCGAGCACTCAGGGTCGGTATGAGGAAGCCAGCGCGGGAGGTTAGGAAGGCGGGCGGGCCGGGACCCCCAGCCCTTTGCTCCGTCGGCCCTGCGGCCCAGCCAGCCCCTCGGGTGGCGTGTGTAACCACAACAAAGGCGTCCGAGCCCGCGGCCGGCGGGTCCGTGGGGCCGCCCGCAGCCCCAGCCGGCCCCTATGGGAACCTCCGGGCCTACCTCCGGGATGCGTTCGGGGATGGCCTGGGGGCGTCGGCCCTGAGTCGAGAAGGGGTGGTTACTGGGAGCCGGGTTCGGGTCGGCGCCGCCCACCCCTGAGGACTCGACTCTGAACTCCGGAGCCTCAGGGGCTCTCAGTTATCTTCTGCCTCCCGTGCGGGGCGGGGAAAGGGGATGGTCAGGAGGGGGTGGTGAACGGGCCCTTGACTCGAGTCCCTGGAAAACGGGTGTTTACTCTGGGCCGAGATTTTCGTGGACCCAATCTTGTTTGGACCGTATTATACACCTAATTACAGAAATAATGTGATGTCACAGTAACGAAATGACAGTTTAAAAAATGCCAGATTCTTATTTGTGTTTTCCTGATGTATCTTAAAAAGCTTTAGTATTTCTGTTGCTGGCCCTGCAGGAGCGATGCAAATGGTGGTGAGTGTCCAAGTGACGCTCAGGCAGCTTTGACAAATACCGGTTTTCATTGAGCCCCAAAGACTTATTAAAGGAATTATCATTTAAGTTTTATCCTTTCCCAATATGTTGTAAAGAGAATCTTCACAATCTTAAGTCCACATTTTTATTTTCCAATGTAAATTGAATCTCACTAACTTTGAAATAAGTGTTATCGGAAGGATTGCTTAGTGGATGGGATCATTGGATAATTTTCCCATAAATTCAGTTAAATAACCAGAGAGCTTAAATCCTTAATAATAACCCTATCTGTTGGATGTTATGCCTGAAAAGTCTCCCAGGTGTTATGTGCCACCTCTCATGAACTGTGACGACTTAGTAAGGTGGGTCCTTAACTGTTGAGGACTACATCAACCATGTGAATACAGATAAGGGGATGGTTAATTCTGGTGTGTGTGGTAGGGGGGCGGGCGGGGGGGACGATTGTGGGAAACTGTCAAGGAGCCAGCTCAGGGAAAAGCAGTGATTTTTCTGCTTACATAGCAAAGAGCAGAACTAGAGTTCAATCTTAAGTCTCCTAACTCCACAAACTCCTTCATCAGATAAACATTCTTTGAATGTCTAATACTTGTCAGATCCTAGTTAGGCACTGCGGATATAAAGATGAGCAAGATCCAGGAGTTCCCTGTTTGGTAAGGAGATAAGGCACAAACTGTTAGCTATGAAAAACACATTTCAAAGAACTACCTAATCATTTGGATTACAAATAGATGTTGGGATTTAGACCTAGTTCATAAAATGTTATGGTTGGGAAAATGATATCCTCCTAATGCATGAATTCCCTCTGTGGCATCCCAACAAGTGGACATTCAGTTTTTGCTCCAACGTTATCTAGTGACTCGTGGCTCATAATCTTAGAAAGTAGCCCATTCCATTTTGAACAATTCTTAGGTTGATTTAAGAACAGGTTTCTTATATATTACATCTATTGATGCAAGTTCTACCTCTGAACTACAAATAACAGCTCTAAAATTTTTTTTTCATATCACAGTCCTTTAAATATCTGAGCATACCCTTTCTCTTAGCCATTACTTTTACTAGCTATGAATCCCTTGTTCTATGAACCATTGATCATGACTTAGATTCTAGACTCTTCACCATAGCACTGAGAGCTAGATGCTTCATTCAAGAAGTAGTTTGACCAAGCAGTATATAATGCAAGTTACCTTAAGACTGCATATTGCTATCCCGGTATGATTTAAGAGCATTTTAATCTTGATTTCTAAGTCATGCTTTTGCCACTTGGTAAGCTCCCAAGTCTTTTTTCAGTAAACCTTCTTTTAAGCTGGGGCCCACAGTGCACCTTCCCTCCTCACCTTCCCTCATTCTGTGTCTGTGCTATTGTGTTATTATTTGGCTATTTCAAATACACCTCCCCATTAGGTTTTTGGCTTATTAATTTTCCTCTGCTTGTTTCAGTATAGCAGAATCAGTAAGACTGCTGACTGTCTGGATTCAAATCCTGACTCTGCTGCTTTCTAGCCATGTGGTCTTTGAAAATGTCAGTTAACCTCTGTGCTTCAGTTTCCTTGTCTCTAGCCTCAGAGTTGTTACCAGTATTAAATGGTCAGTGAAAATAATCCATGGTAAGTGATCAATGAAAGAGTGCTTAAAACAGTGCTTGGCACATAATAAAATCTGTATGAACATTAGCTTCTTTTCCATTTATCCAGAACCTTTGAATCCTTATTTTCAACTGTCCATCTCATTTTTTTTAATTCACAAATTCGATAAAGCTTGAAGTCGTAAAAGGCATACTTGATACAAACTAATTTAAATTGTTAAAGGCATTTAAATTGCTAGGCCTTAGTCTCTTCATTCCTAATGTAAGGGGGTGAAATTTTTTCCTTTCAGGGCTGTTGGGGAACTCTGAGGGTAGGGGAAGGGTATTAGCTCTAACTTGATTATTTTGCCATGCACCTTTGTAGGGGACTTTAAATAGGTCTCACTCAAGGTTATCAGGGATCACAACATTTGACTTGATATGCCAAACACATAAAGAGGAGGCATGCTGGAAACATTTCAAGTTAGTGACTTCCAGAATTGTCACTCTCCTTGTCAGAAATACCTTTGGAACTCACTACTGTCTTTGGAAAGGTGGTTTGGTCACAAGCTCAGATTGGGATAGAGAGGGTCATAAGTTAATTTAAAGTTCTGAATTCTTATTACCTAGATTAACGCTTTTTAATTTACTCAAGGCTACTACTGGTTTATTTAATTTATGGTTCCAGTGAGGTTTGTTCCCATTTACTTTGTTAGTGGAAAACTGCTACATAGCAAATAAATCCCAGCAAAATGTGTGACAGTCACTGGCATGTGTATCTAATTGTAACTGTACAGACCATCCTTTTCTGTTCCTAAATCCATATTGCTAAATAGGTCCCATTTTCCTTTAAAAGTCCCAGTGGTGAGAACATCTTGTTATCTTGCTGACAGTTCACTATCAGATAAATCATAGATATCACAGCAATGTATTCTAAAGGTTAAAAACAAACAGATCTTACTTAAGGACCTTACTTTGAAGCAGAATAAACAGTGATTAATAACATCCTTAAACTATGCCTGCCTTAGAATCATGGCTGTGCCACTTACCAAGCTATGTGACTCTGGGCAAGTTCTTGCGCTGCTTCATTTTTCTCATTGGTAAATGGGAATGATAAAAACCTCTTAAACTTAGATACATTTTAGCTGTTAGTTGTACTAGAATAGTAGCACTAATACAAATGAGACTTAGTTATGTTAGTAATTTTGTGTATTTCCTGAAAAATGTAAACAAGTTTTTCTGAGGCATGGTAGTGAGAATGATTTGGATGATTTGTTTTTGAAAGAGTTGTTTTTTAAACTGACTAGGGAAATTTATGCTCTGGGCACTGCCATGAAACCATTTGTTTTTAAAATTTGAAGAAACTTCAAAAAAAATTTTTTTTTGAGAGAGCGCACAGGCAAGCAGAGGTGGAGGGAGGGGCAAGAGGGAGCAGGACAGAGAGAATCTTAAGCAGGCTCCATACTCTATCTCATGACCCTGAGATCATGGATCTCACGACCCTGAGATCATGACCTGAGCTGAAATTGAGAGACCCTTAATGAGGCTGAGCCACCCGGGTGCCCCGCGCCCCCCCCCAAATTTCTTTAATCACAAAGGTATTCTTAACCACGTAACAAAGTGAGAGAGAAAAAATATCTGCAACCCTTTTTTATTCCATCCCTTGACATTTGGATTAAAGAGTTAATTACCTTACAAAAGAGGGTAACTTTATTGAGAATTTGATGACAAAATAATGTTTATAAGAGCTATCCACCATTCAGTGGCTGCTTTGATCTGTTGGTTTCCTTTTTGAAGTCAGGTGAACAGAATTAGATTGACAATGTTCAGTCATAATTTTTTTTTTTAATTAAGTAGGCACTACGCCCAACATGGGGCTCCAGCTCACAACCCTGAGATCAAGAGTCACATGCTCAACTTGCTGAGCCAGCCAGGTACCCCTCAGTCCTATTCTTTGTGATGTGAAGACCAATGATCACAGGCCTCTGCCAGGTTCTTTATTTTTTACCCCCTGTGGGCTTCTTCACCTTCATCCTTTCTCTCCCCTTACAGCCTCATACTCTTAGCTGTTGAACGATGTCCTTCCAGTCCATGCTATGTAATTTTGTGCCCATGAGGAATTCAGTATCATGTGTGTTTTAAGTTTTATATAATTGTTCATTTAATTCTCTCTTTTTTTTTTTTTAAAGATTTTATTTATTTATTTGAGAGAGAGAGAATGAGAGAGAGCACATGAGAGAGGGGAGGGTCAGAGGGAGAAGCAGACTCCCTGCCGAGCAGGGAGCCCGATGTGGGACTCGATCCAGGGACTCGATCCAGGGACTCCAGGATCATGACCTGAGCCGAAGGCAGTCGCTTAACCAACTGAGCCACCCAGGTGCCCCCATTTAATTCTCTTTTAATAAACATTTTGTATATCTCAGCTCATCCTTTTTGATGGACATATAGTATATCTTATACAACATTTTGCTTATCCGTTTTCCTCTTATTAGACACTGAGTTTTTTCCTAACTCATTGCTATTACAAACAGTAGTGCTATGATGAACATCCTTGTACATGTGCCCAGAAACACAATTGGGAAGTGGCAGAACCAAGTTTGAGCCTGAGTGTGTCTGACTCCATTCATTCTTTATCATTGTGCAGACTCCCAGTCATCACTTATTTGCTTAATTTATTGCAGGGACACTATTCTAAAAACAGTAATGGAAATATTAAAAATGCAGTGGAATTGTTGGTTTTCTTCTAACAGGTCAACTTAATTTTGCCCTTTCCCCCCTAGTTTTTGTTTAAATGTGTAAATTGTATTATTATTCCAGTGTGGATAACAGGGGTTTTTTTGTTGTTTTTTTGTTGTTTTTTTTTAAAGAGTTTATTTATTTATTTGACACAGAGAGAATGAGAGAGAGAGAGCACATGAGAGGGGGGAGGGTCAGAGGCAGAAGCAGGCTCCCTGCCGAGCAGGGAGCCCGATGCGGGACTCGATCCAGGGACTCCAGGATCATGACCTGAGCCGAAGGCAGTCGCTTAACCAACTGAGCCACCCAGGCGCCCTGGATAACAGTTTTGTATTGTGCGTTTTTCATGCTGATATATCACCTAAATCAGGGGTCCACAACTTTCAGTAAAGGGTCAGTTGGTAAATATTTTAGGCTTTGTGGGCTATATGGTCTCTGTCACAGCTGCTCAACTCTGCAGTTATAGCTGTCAGAGACAATATCTAAACCTGTGGCTGTGTTCCAGTAAAACTTTATTTACAAGAACAAATGGCAGGTCAGATCTGGCTCATGCACAGTAGCCTGCTGACCCCTGATATAAATAATTCTTTTGATGGAGTCATAATATTCTTCTCTTCAAGTTTTTTTCAGTATTACAGGTAATACTATAACGCACACCATTCTTTCTTTTTAGTATTACATTCTTAGAATGAATTTCAGAAATGAAGGTACTGATTCAAAGGCTTATGACTTTCTTATGGCTCTGAAAATTAATTGCCAAATGCCAAGGAGATAAGTTTCAATTTTTATAAATTAAGAAAGTAAACTTTAATTTCAATGTGGATAAATATGACATCTGAAACCTTATTAAATATCTTTGAGGATCTGTGGAGGAGGCATCCTTCTGTTGATTTGAGTTTTGAAACTTACGAGGGCATTGATCTGTGCTGTGGGAAATAATATTTCTTGTATTTATTATTTCGGTATAAGTTATCTGATTTTTCTTAAACTTTTAAGATCTGCTTACATATCTTATCTCAATTTAAATCTAATAATGTGTTAGAATTTTAAAACTCATTTGTACTTTGATTAATCTTCACTTAGCTTAATTTTCCCTGAACATTCTATACTGTTTATGAACAGCACAACTACAATTTTGGTGTATTTTATTTTCTTAAGTACCTTGAACCCCTGACAAGGGATACTTACACATCTAATAAAGGAAGTCTAGCTAAGCACTTAGACATTTTTAGTAAATCTAATAAGTCTTAACTTACTAATTCAATTAATCAGATTTCCTTAAGCATTTAAAAGTTGATTGCAAATAGTTAAATTTTTTGTTTAATATGTCAGAATCTCTTAAATTCTTCAAAACCTTAAAGGCAGAAAAAGTTACCCAATGATGATAAAATGTATTACCACACATACCTCGAATCTGTCTTATTAACCTATTACTAATAGTATGAATTTGGTTGACATTTAAATCATGTTTGTACTTGTTTTATAGGTTGTGGGATCACTTAAGCAATTAAAGGCTCCAGAGTATTGTGGCTGATTTAGAAGACAGATTACATAATTTTTTATTGTAGTAGAATTAATCATAATTTGAATATACTGAGTGCATAATTGGATTGTTGGCTATATATTACTAGAAATTTATACTTACCTTTCTTTAACGTACCTCATATTATTTGCCCTTTTGAATATCTTTACGAACTAATAGCTTTCTACAGAAGTACTTTTTCATTTTTAAGTATATTTTGTGTGATTTGTTTTCCAGTACTAAATTGTCCAGTGTGGACAGTGGAAGCCCCTTTAAACTAGAGCTGTTGTTGTATTACCACGATATCAGGCATATTTGAATACTGTGCCTTCTGATAACAGTAAGATATTCTAGGCCCTTGTTTTTCTTTCCCTCCAAAAATAGAATCAGCTGCCTTCCAAGTCGTTACGGTTTTTTGATTGTTGGTTTTTGTTTTTTGGGGTTTTTTGTGTGTGTTTTAGTGGAGAATAGTATTAGAGGTCAAATTCTAAATTCAAGATGGCTTAGCTGATGTGGGGAGGTTGTAACACCATCCCTTCTTATTCTAAACTCTAATTGTACTTATAGAAGGTAGATTTTCCTTAGGGTTCACCTAGGTTCACCTAGGTGTATGGATATTCACCTAGGTATATGTTTGTGATATGTTTGCCTTGAGTACTCTTGTGAACTGAACTATTAGACTTACTTATGTTTCAAATCACAATTTATTATTACCCATGTAGCCTGATTATCGCTTCACTGAGTTACTATTTTTTTTTGGTGTTTTTTTGTCATGTTTCTCTATAATCAAACTTCTCAGTTTGGGATCTGCAATTACTATAAAAAGTGAAAAGTATTGGGAAATTATTCTTTGGTTTGATGATAACACTGGCCTCTTTTTCAGATATATTTTTACCATCATGGATCGGTTTATAGATGTATCAGAAGGTGAAGTGGACCATTCCTTCTTTGACAGTGACTTTGAAGAAGCAGAGAAATGTGAAAGTAACTCAGTTTTTGGCAAGCAAAATGATGACCCTAAAGAGAGAATAGATAAAGATACAGAAAATGTAAACTTGAAATTTGGAATACAAAGGAAGGAAAATGCAATAAAGGAGAAAATTACTCCAGAACACCACCCTGTAGAAAATGATAATATGCAAACCAGAAATTCTTTATCATTGACCACTTCAAGATCAAAAAAATTGTGGGATGCTACAACAGGGCATAAAATACACTTGCCCACTCCAAGTAGAAGTCCCAAAATTATAAAAGAAGGTGAAGATAATTATTATACAGATGGAGAGGAAAGCAGTGATGATGGGAAAAAGCAACATGTCAGGTCCAAGTCAGCTAAACCATCTAATAACTTTAAAAAAAACATAAGTAAAAAATATTCCAAAAGTAATTCCTCCTCCTCCTCTTCCTCTTTGTCCTCCTCATCTTCAAGTTCAGGCACAGATTGTTCAGATGCAGGGTCTGATATCTGTATTTCTGATTCATCGCCATCATTAAAGAAACGTCTATGTGGTGTAACCCACTTGTCACCAAAACAGAAATATAAACCAGGAATGAAATCAACAGGAATACAGCCTTCAAGTGCTAAACCAACAGTCAATGACTACCATGAGGAATCTGAAGATACTGTGACAGATGTCACTCCTCTGTCAACTCCAGACATCAGCCCTGTTCAATCTTTTGAACTGGGAGCATCAAATGATCAAAAAGTAAAAGTTAAAAGGCAAGAAAACGTGAGTCAAGAAGTATATGGAAATGTTGAGGATTTAAAAAATAATTCAAAATCGATGAAATCAACCAAAAAAGGGCAAGATAAACATGGGCCTGATCTCACATCAAAATCTTCAGTGTTAGATTCCAGTTCAGACCACAGATATAAACAAAAAGCCCTACATGACACAATGGACCTCAATCATCTGTTGAAAGGTAATTTTCTTCTCTTTTTAAAAGCTGTATATATTGGACTTAGATATTAAACTTCATGGTATTTTGAGCTTAAATATCAAATGCTATGAATTTGCATTGATTTTTCTATTAGATATATTTTATTGTTTGGGATAATTGATGTAGTAACTTTACCTAATATCCTATTTTACCATAAAAATACCTGGAATATCATTAGTTATAATATTGAAAAGCTAATTAGGACTAGAAACTACTGCCCTAATTCTGTTTTAGTGTCTTACAAAGTCATAAAGTCTAGAGGGACCAGATAGATAACAGAAATGAGAGAAGTGGAGCCAGATGTTTTTCACTTTTGAGAGATGTGTATAAGATACATTTCACTTTCTTCTTTAAGAAAGGCAACAGTACTAAAGTTAAAATAACCTGACCTGTTGTCTTCATATCAGAGAAAGTGGCAAAAATGCTGGCAAATGAAATTTTCAGAATAAACTGTAGGGAACTATTCAGACTTTAAGTTAAAGGTTAAAGAGGATTACTTGAAAATAATTACCAAGTTGATGAAATAGCATAATTCAAGTTTCAGTTCCTTTAAGATAACAAATTTTTTGAGGTATAATTGACACAGAGTATTTTGTTGGTCTCAGGTATATATATATATCACAGTGATTCAATACTTTTATACATTATTAAATGATACCCATCATAAGTCTAGTTACCATCTGTCACCATACAAAATTATTACAATATTACTGACTTTAGTCCTTGTGCTGCACATTACATCCCTGTGACTTAATTTATTTTATAAATGGAAGTTTGTTCCTCTTAATCCCCTTCACCTATTTTGTCCCTTCCCATCCCCAACCCTTCCTCTCCTCTGGTAAGCAACAGTTTGTTTCCTATATCTGTGAGTCTGTTTAGTTTTGTTCTTTTGTTTTGGTATTTAGATTCCACATACAAGTGAAAGACAAATATGGTCTATTTGTCTTCATCTTATTTCACTTAGCATCATACTCTCCCCGTCCATGTTGCCACAAATGGCAAGATCTCTTTCTTATGGCTGAGTAATATTCCATTGTGTATATATACCACATCTTTATCCATTCATCTGTCGATAGATACTTAGGTTGCTTCCGTATCTTGGCTGTGGTAAATAATGCTGCAGTGAACATAGGGGTGTGTGTATCTCTTCAAATTGGTGTTTTCATTGTCTTTTGATAAATATCCAAAAGTAGATTGCTGGATCATATGGCATTTCTGGTTTTAATTTTTTGAGGAACTTCCATTCTGTTTTCTGTAGTGGCTGCACCATTTACATTCCCAACAGTATAAGAGGGTTCCCTTTTCTCTACATCCTCACCAACTCCTGTTGTTTTTGTGTTGTTGATTTTAGCCTTTCTGACAGGTGTGAGGTAGTACCTCATTGTGGTTTTGATTTGCATTTCCCTGAGGATTAGTTACGTTGAGCATCTTTTTATGTACCTGTTGGCCATCTGTATGTCATCCTGTCATCTTTGGAAAAATGTCTACTCAGGTCTCTGCCCCCTCCCCCCACTTTTTTTTTATTTTTATTTTTTAAATATTTTATTTATTTGACAGAGAGCGAGAGCAGGAACACAAGCAGGGGGAGTGGGAGAGGGAGAAGCAGATCTCCTGCGGAGCAAGGAGCCCGATGTGGGGCTCAATCCCAGGACCCTGGGATCATGACCTGAGCCGAAGGCAGACGCTTAACGACTGAGCCACCCAGGCGCCCCCCCTTTTTTTTAATTAAAGTGTAATTAATATACAGTGTTATTAGTTTCAGGTATACAATGTAATGATTCAGCAGTTCTATACAGTACTCAGTGCTCATCATGTAACAAGTAAGAACAAGTGTTCTGTTACTCCCCTTTCTTTATTTACCCATCCACCTACCCAATCTCCTCTGGCAACCACCAGTTTGCTCTCTGTATTTAAGAGTGTTTTTTTTGTCTTTTTTCTTTGTTTTGTTTCTAAAAGTCCACATATGAGTGAAATTATATGGTGTTTGTCTTTCTCTTATTTCTCAGTGTTATACTCTCTAGGTCCATCCATGTTGTTGCAAGTGAAAAGATCTTATTCTTTTTTATGGCTGAGTAATAGTTCATCGTACATACATACCATGTTTTCTTTATCCATTCATCTATGTATGGACACTTGGGTTACTTCCTTATTTTGGCTACTGTAAATAATCAGTAAACAAGGGTGCATATATCTTTTCAAATTAGTGTTTTGTTGTGGTTTTGTTTTGTTGTTTTTTAAGTAGGTTCCACGCCCAGCATGGAGCCCAGTGTGGGGCTTGAACTCACAACCCTGAGATCAAGACCTGAGCTGAGATCAAAAGTTGGATGCTTAACCAACTGAGCCACCCAGGTGTCCCACAAATTAGTGTTTTTTTATTTCTTTGGATAAATACCCAGTAGTGGAATTACTGGATCATATGCTATTTCTATTTTTAATTTTTTTTAGGAACCTCCCTTACTGTCTTCTACACCAGTTTTCATCCCCACCAATAGTGCATGAGGGATTCTTTTTCTCCACATCCTCACCAACACTTGTTATTTCTTGTCTTTTTTATTTTAGCCATTCTGACAGGTATGAGGCAATATTTCATTATGGTCTGCTCAGGTCCTCTGCCCATTTTTTAATCAGGTTATTTTTGATAGTTTTTGAGAGTGTAAGTTCTTTATATATTTTGGGTATTAACCCCTTATCAGATGTATGATTCAAATATCTTCTCCCATTCAGTAGATTGCCTTTTCATTTTGTTGGCGGTTTTCTTCACAGTGCAAAAGCTTCTTAGTTTGATGTAATCATATTTATTTTAGCTTTTATTGCTCTTACCTGAGGAGACTAGTCCAAAAAAATATTACAAAGACTGATGTCAGAGAACTTACTGCCTATGTTTTCTTCTAGGAGTTTATGGTTTCAGGTCTTACATTCAAATCTTTAATCCATTTTGAGTTTATTTTTGTATATGGTGTAAGATGGTCCAGTTTCATTCTTTTTGCATATAGCTCTCCAGTTTTTCTAACACATTTATTGAAGAGACTGTCTTTTCCTCATTGTATAATCTTGTCTTCTTTGTCCTAGATTGACTGGATACGTGTGTGCTTATTTCTGGGCTCTCTGTTCTATTCCATTGATCTGTGTGTCTGTTTTAGTGCCAGTCCATACTGTTTTGATTACTATAGCTTTGTAGTGTAGTTTGAAATCAAGAAGTGTAATACCATGTTTTTTTAATCCTTTCTTAATATTGGTTTGGCTATTTGGGGTCTTTTGTGGTTCCATACAAATTTTAGGATGCTTTGTTCTAGCTCTGTGAAAAATGCCATTGGTATTTTGATGGGGATTGCACTGAATCTGTAGATTGTTTTGGGTAGTATGACATTTTAAGAATATTAATCTTCTAATCCATGAGCATGGTATATCTTTTTGTAAGCTATAAATATTTTTTAATTAGTAAACATTTTTATTGCTGTATTTCCATATCAATTTATTATTATTTTTTGAACATATCAATTTATTATTATTTAGTGTGAAAGAAACAATTTTTTCCACGTGAAGTAAAAACAACTTGAAACTTTACCTTTACACTAGTAAATGTAACTGTAATAGGTTTGCAGGTTAGATTTTAGGTCATTTGAAGATAACATTTTTAAATTGTAAATAGTATTCTTTGTCTTTGTTTGAAATGCTGTTGAAAGAACAAATCTTTAGGTACATAATTTATATATGGTGGTAATGTAAGAAGAGTATAAGCAAATCCCTTATGTAGTCAAATGATTCTCACAGTCAGAAGGGTAAAGTATTTTGGAGGAATTTACGCTTGCCCCCTTTTTTGTAGGTTTTCTTTTCTCTCTGCTCTGATTGTACCTATTGACTGTTTAGTGTGTTGAAAAATCAGGCTTTTGGAATTTGGCCATCACCATCTAGTTGTTACGCCTCCACTCCCTCCACTCAATCTCTTAAAACTTTCAGTATTCAGTTTTTTTGTTCTTGCCCCTTTGCTTCTTCCCCTAACAACCCGAGTGATCTTTTAAAAATAAAACTAGTCTTACTAGTTTCCTTCTTAATTCTTCAGTGGGCTCACTCTTATGTTAAGAATAAAATCCATGGGGCGCCTGGGTGGCTCAGATGGTTAAGCGTCTGCCTTCGGCTCAGGTCATGATCCCGGGGTCCTGGGATTGAGCCCCGCATTGGGCTCCCTGCTTGGCGGGGAACCTGCGTCTCCCTCTCCCTCTACTGTTCCCCCTGCTTGTGCTCTCTCACTCTATCAAAGAAATAAAATCTTTAAAAAAAAAACAGAAAAGAATAAAATCCAAATTCCTTATTGTAGCCTAACAGTCAATGTCAGTGATTCTCATCCCAGGCAGTATATTAGTATCACCTGGAAGACTATTAAATTATTAAACACAAAACAAATACTGATGTGTAGGCTCCACAGAAATTTTGATGCAGTTAGTCTAATAGGCTGTTAAAGTTGATGAAAACCATTACATAGTGTGGTTATTGCTTGCATCTCCTTTAAAAAAAAAAAATCTTTCATTACCTTGCTTCAGTCACAGTGCTTTCTTACTATTCTCAGATACTTTGTATTTATGGGGCATTTCCACTTACTGTTGCCCTTTTTCTTTGCATAGACACCTTCTGTCTGTTTCTCAAGTCTTGGTTTATGTATCTCCTCCTCAGAGATACTTTTTTCTGGATGTTCTATCTTTCGTAGTTTCACATCCCTCCCCTTGGCGGTCACAAAAGCCTGGTTTCCTTCCATCAGGATACTTATCAGACCCTGGAATTAGTGTAGTTTACTTGCTTATTTCTCTCACTGGAGGGTAAGCCACATAAGGGCAGGGTCTTAGTCATTGCTAGAATCTCCAAATCTAGCCGCTGTTGGCGCAAAATAGGCAGTATTTGTCAGTGAAGGAACCAAGGAAACTTCTGTTGTTGCACAGCTACGATGGTTAGGAAGTGTATTTTGTATGTTTCACTGACATTTGATTTTTTAACAATTACCTCTTCCTAGATTGGCATCTGAAAGACACAGAATACATCTGTGCCACCATCAAAATTATAATTGCTAATATATTTGATTAATATTCTTTTTTAGGGAAAATCTCTAATTCTTTGTCAAGCCATCCACTGTAAAAATTCTCACTTTTTAAAAAAATTTTAGAGCTACTTTCTAATCTGTAAGATCAATTGTATGATCCATGAGGTTGATGAGTGATCACGTTGAGGACTTCGTCTATCTTCAACTCTTCCAGATTTCCAGCACCAACCCCAGTGCTCTAGCACAACGATTTTCAAACTTTTTGGCCCTTGGACCAGAAACATTTACACTCTTAAAAATTATTGAGGACCCCAGAGAGCCTTTTGTTTATGTGGGTTATATTTATAAATATTTATCATATTAGAAATTATATTAGAAATCTAAGCAATACTAATTCATCTGAGAATAATGGTAATAAACCAATAATGGTAATAAGTAGGTTTTATAAAACATAACTATCTTACCAAAAAAATGAGATTAGCAAATCTCTAATGCCTGGCAATAGAAGATAGCTGGAGTCTCATAGCGTCTTCTGTATACAGCTGTTGATATTTTGGTTGAAGTACATGAAGAAAAACTGGCCTCACACAGATCTTTAGAAAATGGAGGAGTATTTTAATGCCCTTTTCAGTTAATTTTAGATATTCTTTGATACCAAGATTCCACAGGTATTGGTTTCTTAAATGTTAGTTATAATGTGAAATTTGAGACTAATTAATTCGTAGTGTATTATTTTATAACATTGATCTTAATTTTGAATGTGTCTTTTCCCCTTTCATGGTTTTGTAACAGGATGTGTAGGTTATTTGGAAAATATTGGTTCATTGAGCTTACAAATGACGTATTTCAGAATACACTATATAGAAATTATAGTTGTTAATATCACTACCAATATCATCAGAAGGCTTTTGAGAAGCTTTCAAACTCAAGTTTACCAAAAATTCTAATTTTTACTAAAACACTCAGATTGTATCATCACCAAAAAATACTGTCAATTGTTTTCCTCAGAGTTGACAGAATTGTTTTACTTACTTACTTACTTATTTATTTATTTATTTATTAAGGATTTTTTTTTTTAAAGATTTTTATTTATTTATTCATGAGAGACAGAGAGAGAGAGAGGCAGAGGGAGAGGCAGGCTCCCAAGGAGCAGAGAGCCCGATGCAGGACTTGATCCCAGGACCCTGGGATCATGACCTGAGCCGAAGGCAGACGCTCAACCATCTGAGCCACCCAGGCGCCCAAAGATTTTATTTTTTAAGTAACCTCTACACCCAGTGTGGAACTTGAACTCACAACTCTGAGATCAAGTCACATCATCTACCAACTGAGCCAGCCAGGCACCCCAACAGAATTGTTTTTTAAAAATAGTATTTGTAATACAAATATTGGAAGGTGTTTGAAATTAAACCATAAAAATTTATCTGATGAGATAATGTAGACTGGTCACTAATGCTTTGTATTAATAATGTGCATCTAATATATTTACTTTTTTTCTTCTGTGTTATTTCTAGTGCTGCGTTGTTCTTAATTTCTAATGTGATTTATATGTGTTTAAAAGTAGCAGCCTAACATTTGGCATATAAAGTATCTCAAAACTGTCTTTAGGGGCGCCTGTGTGGCTCAGTTGATTAAGCATCAGACTCTTGATTTCGGCTCAGGTCACCATCTCAAGGTTGTGAGATTGAGCCTTCAGTGTGGAGTCTGCTTGTCCTTTTCTCTATTTCTACCCCCCACCCCCACATGTGTGCTCTCCCTCTCTCTCAAATAAATTAAAATCTAAAAAAATTTTTTTTCTTTACAATTAGGTTGAAAAAAGTACAAATGGGTATTGAAAAAAAATAATGTTACAGAAAATTAGTGAAAAATATATATGACTTACAGGTTTTATTGTGTTTTTTTAATACTGTTTGACTAAATTATAATTTGCATTTTAAGGGCCCACTGTTCCAATTCTTATTTTTATAATACTTTTTGATTCCACAAATTATTATTCTTTTTTAAAGATTTTATTTATTTGAGAGAGAGAAAGCACAAGGGGGGGAGGGTCAGAGGGAGAGGGAGAAGCAGGCTCCCCACTGAGCAGGGAAGCCTGACGTGGGGCTCAATCCCAGAACCCTGGGATCATGACCTCAGCTGCAGGCAGCCGCTTAACCAACTGAGCTACTCAGGCACCCCTTGATTCCACAGATTATAAGGACCACTCTATCCTAGGAATGAGAGGGTGAGAGAGAGGGGACACATCCAATAAAAAGCTTCTTTTAGGAAGAAAACACTTCACTCTTTTGGAATTGTCAGATTTTAAAAAGCCATCTAATGGAAAATAATTTGTGATATCTGAGCTTTATGTTCAGGACTATCAATGATCATCTCTTTGTGTCAGGATCATTTTGGATGCAGGAAACAGAAATTCCTAATGAAACAATGTTTCTCACCTAACAAGAATTCCATAGATAGACTAGGCTTGAGAGTTGACCAATTCAGTGGCTCAAAAATGTCCTCAGAGACCCAGGTTCTACCACTTGTTCCCCAGCTGTAGTGTTTGCTTCATTCTTAGGCTAGTGGGAGATGTCTGCAGCAATTTTTAGTATTTATATCCAGACATGAGAATGTCCAGAGAAAGGGAACTATCTCTTCCTCTGGCTGTCTCAGAATGGAGGAAGCTTTAAAGAAGCACTTTCAACTGACTCTCTTATGTCTCATTGCCCAGAATTGGGTTATACTCCTATTTGTAAGACAGTCATTGGCAAGAGGAATAGGATTATTATGGGCCAGACTCACCCTGAAGTTAGGAGTGGGAATCAGGAGAAGGGTGGTCAGCTTCCCCTTAGGGACAGGGCTTCAGGGAAAGGGATGTAGGTAGGGGTCTTTAAAAGGGGGTGGGGGTGGGGAGATTTGTGAAGAATTAAGAAGGAGGAAAGTAGAAGTGTATGTTAATTGGGCAACCAACTTTATCCACTAGGCCAGAGTTTCTCAAACTTTAATATGCTTTGCATACAGGGGCACTGGGTGACTCTGGTTTAAGCATCAAGTATCCCTCACTATTCCTAATTCATTTTTGAAACTTTGTTGGATATGGAAAGCCTAAGTATTTTTCCCACCCAAAATCCCTGAACAGTTTCTCCAAGTGTAAATGAAGCACTGAAACATTGTTCAACACAGAAACTGAGCTAAATGTAGAAGGAAAATTTATTCATACTGCTACAGGGTAGTGAGCCCTGATCTGAGTGACCTGATTTAAGTACTGCTCAGAGCTTTTAAAGGCACAGGAACAAAGGTGGCATTTTGCCACTTGGTACATCTGTTGCTGGAGTCCTTAATAATCCACAAAGGTTTCTTTATAACAGTAAAAGATTTTAAACACTAATTATAGCTATCAGTCTATAGCATAAAGCATTTCTTTGTATTACTTTAGTTTTTCAAAATTGTTATTCATGCTCGATTGACCCACTGTTTTTCAGATCCAAGAATATTTTCATAAGTTTTCTTTGTTTTCCTCATAAAACTAAATTGTTGGACCTGGTGAGAGGGAGATGTATGCATGGCCAAGCTATTCCTTTCCTCACTCATTTTTCAAGACGCTTTATCACTTTCAACTTCTTTTCTATGGGCTGTTCTAGGCCTCTGGCTCAGCTAATTTCCTCACAACCTTTTCCACTTAACGTGAAGAAGACAAGAGTGATAATGCATAGCCCATCTCACAAATTATGAGCAGAAGATGTGATCCTATCAGAGAACAGCTGAGGTGGGAACACAGCACCCTCTCAGTTTTAAACATTGTCACTAGTTTAACTGAAAAGATACATTGAAATAGTTTTATTGTTTTGAAGAAAAAATTTAGTTATTGAAGTATTGGGCCCAGATAGTGGGGGATGCCTGTACAGCCAACAGTTTAAAATAACATCTTAACTGAGGCACCTGGGTGGCTCAGTCCTTAAGCATCTGCCTTGGGCTCAGGTCATGGTCCCAGGGTCCTGGGATCAAGCCCCGCATCGGGCTCCCTGCTTGGCGGGAGGCCTTCTCCCTCTCCCACTCCCCCTGCTTGTGTTCCCTCTCTTGCTGTGTCTCTTTCTGTCAAATAAATAAATAAAATCTTAAAAAAAAAAAAAATAACGTCTTAACAAGTTTGTAAATTTGAACTATAAAATATTAAGCCTGTGAAACAAAGGTTAATCAAAGAATGTAAAATCAAGTATCCCTATTATAGGCCAGAGAATAGGAAACAGTATTGAACTTGGTTACTTACATAGTGAGGTGAAGAAAATTCTAGAAGTGGAATCAGAAGACTTTTGGCTTCTGAGTGTTATCCATGTGACCATAGACAAGCAATAACTATTCTGTGCCCCAATTTCTTCATTTGTAGAATGAGGCAGTTGATACAGGTTGCTAAGGTTCGTTCTAAATTCTGGGCTATGGGGTTCTGTGAGAACTGTTAGAAGGGAAGATTAGTGTAGGCCAGCATTATTAGATATTTGGCTTTATTTATCTGATATCTGACTTTAAAGTAGATCTTGAAAATTTAGTAGAATTTCTAAATATTTCAGCCTCTTTTAAAGAGCTCAATAAGGGCGCCTGGGTGGCTCAGTTGGTTAAGCACCTGCCTTCGGCTCAGGTCATGATCCTGGAGTCCTGGGATCAAGTCCTACGTCGGGCTCCCTGCTCAGCAGGGAGTCTGCTTCTCTCTCTGACCCTCCCCCCTCTCATGCTCTCTCTCTCTATCTCATTCTCTCTCTCAAATAAATAAAATCTTAAAAAAAAAAATAAAGAGCTCAATAACATGGCTGATTTGGGGGACTTCCTACTCCCACCCCAAGCCTGCTTTTGCTATATAAATGTTGAAAAGGTGTGGTTGTAATTGGTTCTTTGGCCTTGAGCTATAAAGCATTGAATAGGCAGGCAGAGAGGATGTTATAAAAATGGAGTAGTGGAGTAAACAGAAGTTCATATATTGGGTTATGGCATGAGTCTGATATTTGGAGAATAGTGAATAAATTGACATGACTAGATTTGAAGATATGTTTCATTCTTTGTATAGGTAAAATTATGTCAGTTTAGGAAGAAACTTGAGGGCAAAATAGACAGTAAATTTTAGAAATGCACCACCTCAAATTTGACTACCTAGATTCTGTGTGAAATACTTAGATACATCATTAGAGATGTACTCTGAGAAGAAAAACTAATATAAGAGAAAGAAATGGGATTGAGGAAACATTGATGAGTAAAGAAAGTGGTTAAACTTACTGCTAAACTGACACCAAAACAGGAGGGAATGTAGCAAAGTGCCTTACTCAAGGGGGAAGGTATGGACCTTGTTTTACTCCGTAAGGAAGAAGCTGCCTGTCCTGGGCTTGGCTCCTACCCCATCCTCCCTGGTGGCACGTCTTAGCCCTTTACTGGCAGGCTGCAGCAGACAGGATTCAGATAGGGGAGTAGGAAGTGTCAGATCTCCTCAACTCACTACCAAGTGTTAATCAACTTTTGAGAAAAGCTAAAATCAACAGGGAGGCACCAGACTCACAGATGAAGAACATAAACTTGAAACAGAGCTCAGTGATTTTAGAGAAGAGCTGCAACGACAACACTATTTTCACTGATAAAACTAAGGCATGAGGGGCGCCTGGGTGGCTCAGTTGGTTAAGCGACTGCCTTCGGCTCAGGTCATGATCCTGGAGTCCCGGGATCGAGTCCCGCATCGGGCTCCCTACTCGGCAGGGAGCCTGCTTCTCCCTCTGACCCTCCTCCCTCTCATGCTGTCTCTCATTCTCGCTCTCAAATAAATAAAATCTTTAAAAAAACAAAACAAACAAAAAAAACCACTAAGGCATGATTTGCCTTTTACGTTCTCCTGTCACACGTGCATAGTGGATTTTCCAGGGGCTATACTACAATGACAGCATGCTGTAGTGAATGCAGAAGCAGATACGAGCATCCAGCTGTCTTCTATTCAGCCAGGCATTAAAATATTTGCAAAATTGTTAAACTCTGCCACTCTCCTCACTAACTTCTTTTTGTTTTTTTATAAAAGAATGATGTTAACCTAATATTGGTTTATTATTTTCAGATGAATTAATATCTTTAGTTTTTTTTTTTTATTTCTAACATGGTAAATATTGATAAATGTGACTCACATAAACATTCTTTGGAGGGTCCTGAGACCAAGAAATTTAAGAACATCTAGGAGGACAGAATTAGAATATATCATTTGCAGTGTATTAGAGGAAAAAAAAATTAGCATAGTCTTCCTGAAGGGGTAAAAATGGGAAAAAATAAAAAAGCATTTTATTTTTATTTTTTCTAAGATTTTATTTATTTATTTGACAGAGACAACAGCGAGAGAGGGAACAGGGGGAGTGGGAAAGGGAGAAGCAGGCTTCCCGCGGAGCAGGGAGCCCGATGCGGCTCTATCCCAGGACCCTGGGATCATGACCTGAGCCGAAGGCAGACGCTTAGCAACTGAGCCACCCAGGCATCCCACAAAAAAGCATTTTAAAAAAGGAAGATTGTAGAAAGAGATCAAACAGTGTAAGTAGATGGTTTTAACTTACCAGAAGATACCATCAGAGCATCTTTAAGAATTTAAATCCAATCTATAAAGACATTTTAAATTATACTATTATACTCCTATACTAGGGGAATGAAAATAAAGAGGAAAAAATGGAAGTATCGATCCTAATAGTTTACAAAATAGAATTCAAGATGGGAAAAGCACGAAAGGGACAAAGAAGTGCTTTACATTAATAAGCTGACCAAATCTACCAAAATTATTGACCAGCCATTGATTTGAAATGTGTGATCAAAAGCAAAACAGAACTAGATCATGAAATGGGCAAAGCCATAATCACTGTGGAAGACTGATAATTATATCATACACACCAAAATTAGCTGCCTGTGTATGGGCTGAGCATGGTCCACAGGTATTTTGTCTGTTACACAGTATTTTTTTTTTAAGTGATAAAATGCCAGTTACTATTACTACAAAACAAATCATCCCAACACTTGGGGTGTGGAGAGACTCAGAAGCGGGGGTGACTTGACAGTAGGGACTGGAGTCCTCTACTGCTGGTTTATTGACATGTCAGGTGTCTGGGATTGCGAGACTTAAAAGACCAGAACTGCTGAGCAGAGGGCCCACATGCGGCTCTCCATGTGTCCTGGCTTCACATATGGCAGCCTCAATACAGCTGGATTTCTTAACATGGTGACTCAGGGCTCCAAGTACAGTATTCAAGGAAACAAGGCAAAAACCTCATCACCTTTTATGACCTAGCCTCAGAATGTGACCATGCCAGTCACATAGCATCATTTCTCCCATATTCTATTAAACGGTTATAAACTACTTACCAGGTTTAAGAGGGAGGGACACACACACCCTCCATCCTAATGGGAGGACTGTCAAGTTTATGGACAGGTTTCAAAACCCCTTCAGCCTGTGGCCACACATTGATTTACATTTCCTTCAGATGCACAAACACATTCCCCCTTTCCAAAGATCCCACTCCCCCACCATGCCCCACCTCACCCTTCCAGAGTCTAAATCTGGTCCAAGTGCAGCTAAACCTCCTCACTCATGGTTCCTCAGTCATAGCTCTTTGAGTATTTGGACAGTCTTCTGCCAGGAGAGATTAGGAAGGAGTAGTAGATAAATTTTTGAGCCACCTAAGTCCTAGTTCTTTTGTATTCTCTCTCTTATTGACTAAAAATTGATCAGTTCCCTTTTTTTTTTTTTTTAGCTTCTCTCTCTCTTTCATTATTTTGGATAAAATAAACCATTGATCCTTCCAGCATCCTTCATGGGAATCTACTTAGCCAAATCCACCAGTGGCAGGTATTTTCCCCATTTTCCTTGTCACCACAGCCAAGAGTTTCGCTAAAATTCTGCCACTTCATCCTCTACATTGACCATCTCCTCCAGACCCTTCCAGCTCCCTACTGCCACCAGTCTCAAAGCTAGTACCATGTATTTTAGGTTTTTGTTACAGTAGTACCCTAATGCCTGGTACCAGATTTTGTATTAGTTACTATTGCTCTGATAACAAAACACAAAACTTAGATGTGTAAAGCAGCAACCTAGGATGACTCAGAAAACTAGGATCATAATGCCTACACATGGCCCTTTATGTGGTTTGATTTCCTCACAACATGGCAGCCTCAGGCTAGTCAGACAAAGAGGGTGACTCAGGACCCCAAGCACAAATATTCCAGCAAACAAGGTGGGAGGGTGGTGGGGGACTGCATCTCCTCCTTTGCCTGGCCTTGAAAGTCACACTTTGGGCTGTATCATTTTGGTCCGCACAGTCACAAGCCTGCCCAGAGTCAAAGGAAGGGGACAGGAAGAATGTCCCAGAATTTCTCATCTGACAAGTTGTTCATAAAGAAGACAAAGAAATTTAGTAAATTTGATTATTCCTTGAATTGTGACCTCTTAACTACAAGTGTTGGATTTTTTTCTTTAAACCTTTAAAAAATAATTTATACCATTGGTTTGTTGTTGTTTTTTTATAGGGATCATGAATATGCCTACAGGATGGATTTTTTTTTTTTTAAGAACTAATATATGAATAAGGACTTAATATAGTTTGGAATAAAATTTCCAATGATAGCATAATGTAAATTTTTTAAATGCTGTGTGTCAGCCTAGGTGAAAGTAAAGCTGATGCTTCTAGTGAGTGATTTGTGTTAGATGACTGACTCAGTAAGTGGATCTAGTGATGATGGGCATGATATTGAAATACTATAAAGAGTTGGACAAAATTGTTTCATTAAAGAAAATTAGGAAAAAACAATGTTTCTTAAATATGTGAGTTTAAATATATATGTACATGTTTATATAAATATGTTTGTATTCTTGAAAGTTTATTCACATTAAAAAATTTTTTTAGATCTCAAGTGAAAAAATAATGGACCAAGTATTTGAGGTTGCCTCATACTAAAGCATATAACCACTTTAGAAAAATGTAATAGTGATATGTGATATCAGTATATACTACTAAATATAAGTAGTATTCCATATATACTTTTTCCATCATGGAAAGTTAGAGTGCTATTTTTTTTAATGAATTAGATTGAACTTCCTTTATTTATATTTTTGCTATTGCCTTATTTTACTTCTAAAAACTCTGTTTTTTATTTATTTTTTAGATTTTATTTATTTGAGAGAGAGAGACAGTGACAGAGATAGCAAAAGAGAACGAGCGGGGAGGAGAGGGAGAAGCAGGCTCCCCGCAGAGCAGGGAGCCCAACATGGGGCTCGATCCCAGGACCCTGAGATCATGACCTGAGCTGAAGGCAGACTCTTAACCCACTGAGCCACCCAGGTGCCCCTAAACACTTTTTTTAAATGCCATTAGGAAAATAGCTTTTAATTCTCTTTAAAATTCAATTTTAAAGGCTTTCATATGTGGCTACATTAATCTAGAAACCTTATTAAAGTCTACAAAATGTGCATTTCTCGGAAGCAAGATAATTGAATTATGTACAGCGTACGTGTATCTTTCTAAATGTGTTCTTCAGGTTTTGCCATTAACTTGGCATGATTTTCAACAAATTATCAACCATTAATTCTCTCATTTTTCCTATCAGAAAGCCACTGTTTTTATCTTTTTTTTTTTTTTTAAGTTTCTGTAATCTTTGATAGTCTTTGGTTTAAACATAGGGAGGTAGACTTCCAGTTCTTTTGACCTTGTTCAAATGATCTGACTTTTCTGCACCAGTCACATTTTAAAATTGGGGTTAAAAATGTCTCTTCCCCTTATAGCCCTCTGCTTTTAACAGTGTAAAATGCTGAGCAAGTAAAAGAATTAAAGGTACTCAAGTAAAAACAAATAATAGTTACTTTAAAAAAATATTGTAAACAAATGTTCCAGTTAATCTGATATAATATACTCATTTTTAGTACAGAGTTAAGCTGAAGCATTCAGCAAGCTTAATATTTTAAAAAACTTTTAACAAACGTTTAGTAATTGTGACTTACTGAAAATTGTTATGGAAATTTAAAAATTAAGCATGTTAATAAAATTTCATTTGATAAAAGTAGTATGCAAAATATTTTTTTAAATTTTTATATGATGTATTAATTTTGGCTTATGTTTACTTAGGAATAAAATGTTTGACTTTTACTGTAGAAATATTTGTTTTAATGTTAATATTAAGACCATAAAGTATTTTCAGATTAAGTTGAAAGTTTTAGAATATTCTGGATTTGTTTTTGCCAGTTTTTAACCCTTGTTTCCATCAGTCATTGCTGAGAACATTTTATATTTTAAGTATGCCCTCCAATTAACAAAAACTGTCTAAGTTGAAGTATTGTGTGTTGATGCACTCAACCAGAGGTTTCTAACCTTCCTAACTATGAAGCTGCCTTACGGAAACATAAAATGGACATGACAAGGGCATTTTCCATAAAATATACCTGTCTTAGAACTCATACCATTTATATTTCTTATTAAAATATTTTCACAGTTCAGTGTATAGCTTTTATTCCCAAAGAATCCAATAGAAAGTAAAATTCTAAGCTGCCTCTGAATTTCTTTCTACATAATTGTAGTCTGGATGTCATTAACACTATTTCATACATGCCTTTTCATGAATTAATATAGTTTCCATTTTTAAGAGTTAAGCATCAGTATGCACCACCATGTTGCCGTGCTCCTTGTTTAGTCATTTTTCCTTTTCTTGTTCACTTCTTTAGCATTTCTGCAGTTAGATAAAAAAGGACCACAAAAACATCACTTTGATCAGCCTTCGGTAGCACCAAGGAAAAACTACTCTTTCACAAGAGAGGAAGTGAGACAGATTGATAGGGAAAATCAGAGGCTTTTGAAAGAACTGTCAAGACAGGCTGAAAAATCAGGAAACAAAAGTACGATTCCTAGAAGATCGATTGTTCATCCCCCTAAGTTATATCATAGTGCCCTCAACAGACAAAGGGAACAACAAAGGATTGAAAGAGAAAATTTGGTAAGTAACTAAAATTTTTTAGTCATCAAAGAAAATGAATTGTAATGATTTGTAAGGCCAGCTTATAGGAAACCAGATACAGCCACATTTTCAAACTTAATTATGTAAAAGTAAGTATAGATATGTATGGTATGAAATACATAACGAGCTGGAAGGTACAATATGTGCCTTTTTTTTTTTTTTCATCAGACTATCTTTTAAGGGAACATTAGATGAAAATACTGAAAGCTCTCTTGTTTGGCTAGGTATGTTAAGTCAGACAGTAGTATGGGAAATGGTATTCCATGGGTCAGATACACGTATCTTCTGTGAAGTATTCAGTCACTAGCCAAATCTGTTTCACTGGATTGTATCCTTGTTGGGCTGCTACTTGAATGTATGAAAGACACTGATTATTAAAAATCACAAAGTTAACATTTCGGTGTTCTAAGGAATATATATGGGGACTGTTGAAAATCTTCACATTAAAGACTACTCTTGGTAGCATATCATTTTCTTCATAAAATTGCATTCATCATAATTGCTGATGTTTACTGAGCTCTAAACTAAACTCATTGTTCTAAGTGTCTCCAAATACTAGCTTATTGAATCCTGCAATAATTCTTTCTGGTGAGTATTGTTCTCATCCCCATTTTACTGATAGAATAACTGAGACCAAAGGGGACAAGATAACTAGCCCAGGGACACAGAACTCCTGAGTAAGGGGCTGAGCCAAGATTTTAAACACAGGTATTGTCTTAAACTAAAATTAGACCTTAATGAGCACGTACATTCGGAGCTAAAATAATTGATAAAGCTATTTTTAAAATGACTGAAGCAGTTTTCAGAATTCATCCTCATTATATTTCATCACCAGTATGCAAAGTAAAAAGTAAAAAACTCCTATTTAACCATATGCTTACCCAAACTTGTACCAACTCTTGTAAAAAATTTTTATTGCCATCACTAATTTCAAGAGTTGGGGAGCTGGGAGATGTATTTACAGAAAACAGTGAAGTCTGGCTTACCCTGCATGTGGCAACGAGTAGGGAACAGCAAAGTAAGTTGAAACGAGGTTGGTGGGTAATGAGCTACAGGATAGCTTTCTGCACATGACTGTAGCAGTTTTCCAAGATTCATTCATGAGTTTTGAAAATTTGAAATGATGTCATGAACATTTGGGTTTACCTTTTTTGTCTGTTTTTACTCTCCCACATGACTCTGGAGCCTGTTTTATTTAACAAGCAATTACATAGTGCATAGTAGTTTACAAATTTTAGGTCATTTAATCCTCATAGCAGCCTAATGACATAGTGTTGTGATGGAAGAGAAAAGGAGGCAGCACGGGTTGTAGGCACTTGCTCGAGGTCAGACAGGTAGCAGGAGTGTATGTGGGTTACCAGTTTGGGGATTACTTTTTTTTAACAGCTTTTTGAGATAATACACATACCATAACCATTTAAGGCATAGAATTCAATGGGTTATTAATTTTGTTAAGTTATAGTAAAACATATAATGTAAAATTTGCTATTTTAACTGATTTAAGTGGTCATTTCAGTGGCACCATCAGTATTTCCCAAACTTTTTTCATCACCCATATAGAAACCCTGTATCTCTTCATAACTCTCTCTTCCCCCTTCCCCTCAAGTAATCTGTTTTCTGCTAATCTGCTTTCTGTGTCTATGAAGTTGCCTATTCTAGATTTCGTATAAATGGAATAATACAATATTCATTGTTTTATGTCAGGCTTATTTCACATAGCATAGTGTTTTCAAGGTTCATCCATGTTGTAGCCTATATCAGAGCTGCTTTCCTTTTTCTGGCTGAGTAATACTCCGTTATATGTATGCACCACATTTTGAATATCCATTCATCTGTTGATGGACATTTGGGTGATTTCCACCTTTCGGCTATTTGTGAATAATTTTGGAGTGAACACTGACATATAAGTATCTGTTCAAGTGCCTCCTTTCAGTTCCTTTGAGTGTATATCTAAGAGTGGAGTAGCCGGATCATGTGGTAATTCTGTGTTTTATCTTTTTGAGGAACCTGGGTTTACTTTTGAACAGTTGAAACCATTAATATATAATGGCTACTCTGTGTATGACTAGGATGAAACCTGTTAGCTTCTGTTTACGGATTCCATCATCCCTTAAATCAGTTGTACATTTCAGCTGTTTTCAGAAACTGGAGAATTACCACTGTTTTGTTCTTTTTACTTTGCATACTTAGTAGTTTGTATATGTGAGCAATATTTTTGTCCCATTTGATAGATCTCATTTGGTGTATTTGAGAACAGTAGAAATATAATGTGAGCCACATGTGTAATTTAAAATTTTTGAGTAGTCACATTAAGAAGGTCAAAAAAAACAGGTGAAATTCTGGTAAACTACTTTATGTACTGAATAAATTCAAAATGTTATAATGTGGAACCAGTGAAAAAAATTAATGATGAGATACTTTACTTTTTTGGGTACCAAATCTTTGAACTCTGTTGTAGATTTTACATTTAGAGCTCATCTCAATTTGGACTGGCCATATTTCAATGCTGTGTAGCCACATGTGGCTAGTGACCTCGGACATTGCAGCTCTAAATGAAAAACTAATTGATGCAGAAGTGAAAAAAAGTAACTTAAAGCTGAACAGCAAAATAAAGATTTTATTATAAAATATTATTTGTTATTACAAGGAGAACTCATCTTCACATTTATGTTTAACTCTTCAGTCTCTAAACAAAATAAAACTTTTCTTGGCTGTTCCTACAATTCTTCATAATGACTGATTAATTTTTCTTTTTTAAAAATCTGTTAGAAATTTCCATTGGAATTGTGTTAAATTTATATTTTAACTGGAGTGTTTGGCACTCTTAAAATACTACCATCCCATAGTATGTCTTTGCATTTATTCAAGCCTTCTTTTTTTTTTAATTCAACCCTTCTTAATATTCTACCTTAGTAAAGTTGTGTGGTTTTCTTCAAAACTATATATTTCTGTGCTATTGTGCATGAGATTTTTTTATTACATTTTCTAACCGCTTGCTTTTATAAACTCTTGATTTTATTTATTTTATAATCAGCTACCTACCAAATCCTTATTTAGGTCCACATTAGCTCTAATAGTTCCTCTGTATGAGCTGATAAACTTTTTATTGTTTGCTAGCCTGTTCATAATCAAACACACATGCATGCGTACACATATCTACACACACAAGCACTTTCGTAGTTATGTGTCAAATGTGCTGCACAAGCAGGGTCCATTCCTTTACATTTTTATGATTTGTGTTCCTTCATTTATTCCATCTCTAGTGATAGAGACCAATGCAGATGGCTGACAGACACAATGGCTAAAGCAGTTCTGTTCCAGTTCTCTTGAGGTTGTTAGCCATCCAGAGGCTATTTAGACTGACCATTCAAAACAAATCATTCTGTGTTGAGTAGGTAGAAAAGGAGGGCAGGGGCGCCTGGGTGGCTCAGTTGGTTAAGCGACTGCCTTCGGCTCAGATCATGATCCTGGAGTTCCGGGATCGAGTCCCGCATCGGGCTCCCTGCTCGGCAGGGAGTCTGCTTCTCCCTCCGACCCTCCCCCCTCTCATGTGCTCTCTCTCTCTCTCAAATAAATAAAATCTTAAAAAAAAAAAAGGCAAAGATACTGTATAAAACTGAGTGTGCTGTGCTTTAGAGTTCAAAGCATACTATTAATCTTTATGGTGAAGTTCACAGTCTTCATTATATGTTTCAAGAGGCAAATAATTAAATAATTGCCTTTCCTTCTCATTCACAAGGGAAATAAATAAAAGGAATAAAAAAGAAAAAGTAATCTTATCCAATAGAGGGCGTGCTTGCTACATAAAGACTCAGTAAGAACTTGTTAATTTCCAAAAGGGGACTCATTTTTTAATTCATGAATTTTGACATATTCATGTTAAAGCATACCTCTTTATCTTCATTTGAATATAATACGAATCCTATTTTCATGAAAGAGCACCCAGAATAATCTTACCAGAAGGCGAGGGGGTCATGTGAGTGAGGGTACTTAGTTTATATTTCTTTACTGTCCAAAAGAAATGAGATTATTTCATTATCTCAAATGTGTATCAATTTCCTGAGCTGTGAAAGAAGGGGGTGAGGAGTAATTGAAGCAAGATCAGGGAAAGAAGTAAGGTTCCTGAAGGAATGTGTAAGGATTAGAGCCTAGAGTTCAAATGGAGCCCCAAAATATTTTTAAAGTAAAAGTAATACATATATAAATTCAGAAAATTCAGACCATTCTTAAAAACATTAAATGAAAAATAAAATCCTCCTTCCATCTTCTGTTCTTTGCTAGTCCAGAAGAGGAATTTTAGACCTCTTAAATAGAAAATGAATTAAGGGGGTGCCTGGGTGGCTCAGTTGGTTAAGTGTCTGCCTTCGGCTCAGATCATGATCCTGGAGTCCTGGGATGGAACCCCAGGTAGGGCTCCCTGCTCAGCGGGGAGTCTACTTCTCCCTCTCCCTCTGCCCCTCCCCTATGTTCCCATGCTCATGTGCATGCTCGCAGGAGCTCGCTCTGTCTCAAATAAAATCTTAAAAAAAAAAAAGTGAATTAAGGGGAGAGTGATATGTTGTCACAAAAATGAAGATTTATAGTAAATCTCATCCCTAGTGTAAGGATTCAAGTGTGAGTGTTGATTAATCTCAGTACCTTTGCTCTGAGATCAGTCTGGGTTTCCTTCTTTGGTTATTGTCTGTGTCTCCTTTCATAGAAGAAAAAAGCTAATGATAACTAAGTTTGACTTCAGTTGTAGAAAAATAAGAACCGTTCTGGTTTTCCCTGACTACAGAAGGCTTGCTACCCTTTAATGTCCTTTAGGGTCTTTGCTTTATCACTTCAGAAAAATCAAGCACTTCTCCTCTGCTGCAGAAATCATTAACATAATATTCATTTGTTTTTAACTTTCTATTTCCAAAGAGGACAGGATTCAGGCTGGGTTAGTTTTCTTTCCAAAAAGAATAATATTTCCTAAATAGAAAAGAAATCTTTGGACAAACTATTTTGGGACTCATTGTTAGAATCTGATTAGAGTAGCAGTTCTAAGATTTTATAAACCACAAATTGGTTAAGTAACCATTCTTGCCATTTCTCAATTGATGAAACATAAATTTGTTTAATGTCTGCTATGAGCTATATGTAAGACACCGGAAGGAATATAAAAATATATATAAAATATTGTCCTGTCATATAATTTATAACTTAGCTAGGAAGATAATACTATTATATGTCAAACAACTAGAAAATATACAAAACAGTGTTAATAATAGCATTAATATTTAATAACTATACTGTATGCCAGGTATTGCTGTGAACATTCTATATGCATTATCTCACTGCTTACAACTGACTCTTGGAAGTTATTTCATTGTTAATATCCATATCCAGTCATGTTGCCTGTAATCAGTGGCCAAGCCAGGATTTGAATCCAGGTCTTTCTGACTAGGGAACTTATATTTCTGGTCACTAATACAAATGTTAAAATATTTTAAACTGTCGGGGCGCCTGGGTGGCTCAGTCGTTAAGTGTCTGCCTTCGGCTCAGGTCATGATCCCAGGGTCCTGGGATCGAGCCCCGCATCGGGCTCCCTGTTCTGTGGGAAGCCTGCTTCTCCCTCTCCCACTCCCCCTGCTTGTGTTCCCTCTCTCGCTGTGTATCTGTCAAATAAATAAATAAAATCTTTAAAAAAAAAAAAAAAAATTTTAAACTGTCATTGTTAAAGTTGTACCCAGAAGTTCTAAACAGTTGACTAGATTAAAATGTATCTACTTTTGATTTTAGGATTTAGACTGTAATCAATACTCCATATTTTGATAGTCTCTATAAGCAAGAGCTATTTCTATTTGATAACCCTTAGGTTTTGCTTAGCTTGTTATATTCTTATGAGACATACAAACTCATATATGATATGTTCCATGTGGTTTGGATAGCAATTTCCCGAAGTTTCTGCATATAAACTTGGTAAGTGACATATCAGGCCAACAGAATGGGTTTATTCTTTGCCTTATTGTCAACTTATTTCAAAACTGATTTTGATCTTAATGACTTTATATGTTTTACATCTGATGAATGCGCATTACAGTTTTCTTAAAATTAAAAAAAAAAATCTAGCCAAGTAAATTTAGGAAATTAGTTTATCTAAAAAATAATGAGGCTTCTACCAGCAAAAAATCAAAATTAGTAGTTTAACTGCACATACCAAGTTTTCCGTCCTCTCCATCCTACCGTCCACAGCTCAGGGAGTAGTTAATAGGATAATCAGCACAGCCAGTGTGGCTCTGCCCAGTAGAATGCACTGACAGTGTGGTGCATAGGAGGTTTCTTAGCTAGTTGTAAATGTCTCGCAGTAGTGTTCTCTTCCCAAACTATAAATTACTTTACAAGGCAGTATTTTATATTTTTTTCTTAATATCCCTTCCAGTGTCTTACAGAGCTCAGAGCAATTACAAACTGTAGGTTGAAAAGGTATATAATCTTAGGAGGTTTTGCCCCTAAATTATACAGCTTCTCTGTGTGCAACGAGAGAAGGACAGCATGCTATGATGTGGCAAGACCATGGACTTTACAGATGGAAGCGTGTTTATTTTATTTTTTTTTTTAAGATTATATTTATTTGAGGGCACACAAGCAGGGGAGAGGGAGAAGTAGGCTCCCTGAGCGTGGGGCTCGATCCCAGGACCCTGGGTCGCGCTTAACTGTCTGAGCCACCCAGGCACCCCTGCAGCCGTGTTTAAATCGTAACTGTCAGCTCAGCAAAGAAAACCACTAACGCTAGTTGGGTCTGACTTCCTGAGGGAGTTAACGTCTGTTCTAGCCTTGGAAGACTAAAAACTGAGAAAGGCCATTTCATGCACAAAAAAAAAAAAAGCTGGCAGGCTGAGCTCTCTGTTGGTCAGTTTACTGCTTCCTGTGCTCTGTACCTCTGCCATTTGTCTCCAGGCTCAGTTCATTTCTGTTAAGACCTTCCTTCTCCTTTCTCTAAACAGCTGTCCTCCGGAATATTTTGACTTGTTCTACCACGATCTCACACTTCTCTGGAATTACTCAGAACACCAAATCGAATAGAAGGGCGGGGGTGAGACTGTAAGAGCAAACACGAAGTTGAGAAAAAGTTTTGGAGATGATTGGTGGCCATGGTTCATTATGACATGAGTATACTAAATGCCACTGAACTGTATGTTTTTAAATGGTTAAAATGGTAAATTTTATGTATATTTTGCCACAAAAAAACCCTCAGTTGAGGCAGAAGGAAAAAACAGATTGCGCGAGAAAATTTGTCCTGTGACTGAACTCACGAGGCTGTTTTTTTAACGAGAATCCGAGTGCTGAACAACATTCTCTTTTTAAATGAAGATCGCCTTGCTACAGAGATAGTTTAACTCAATAAAGAGATAATAAAACAACCATAGATCAGTTCCTTGATCTGTTTGGTCTGCTTAAATATTCCTTTCTCAACAATGCCTGTCAAAATCAAGCAAAAGAAACTTTCCACCTTCATATGTGAGGAAAGAAAATAAATTTGGAATGTTACTCATTAGATTCTGTTACTGAATCATATTAAAATACCATGTTACTGGATGTTATGTTGCCTTGGCTAGTTGGTTTATATATCCTTTTAAAAGTTTTACATTCTAGGGCGCCTGGGTGGCTCAGTCATTAAGCATCTGCATTCGGCTCAGGTCATAATCTCAGGGTCCTGGGATCGAGCCCCACCTCGGGCTCCCTGCTCAGCGGGGAGCCTGCTTCTCCCTCTCCCACTCCTCCTGCTGTGTTCCCTCTCTTGCTGTGTCTTTCTCTGTCAAATAAATAAATAAAATCTTTAAAAAAAAAAAAGTTTTACATTCAAGAGTAGTTGATTTTCAAACTTCTTACCAGTAAAAGCTTTTTCTTCCAAACTAAATTTGATGCGGAATCTTTAGTATATAAAGTATATAAAACAGGTGACATGGAAAGCATGGAGGGGCCGATAGTGGGAGTGGGGGACCTGAGAGCCCTGGGCACTTGGCCTCTCCTCAGTGTCCTATGTTAGGGCCCAAATGGAAAGTAAACAGCTTGAAAGCCAGGGCTCTGTAATCATATACGAATTTATAGTAGTTTAGATAGGTTTATGGTGATTTCTAGGGTTGAACACACTGGGCTTTTAGCATTATATTACTCCCATTATGTCCGTTCTGTGGTTTAGGAATTTCAGCTTATAGCACCTTTCCTAAGACTGTAAGCTGACGTAAAAGAGAGATGTGCCTGTGATCAGGTTTTAAAATCATAGTGGTTTTACAAGATAGGTGGACCCTTAGATTTTTCTGAAAGTATATTTTTTTCATATAGTATCTCAAAAGTGATTTAAAATCTGTAATATAAGGATCTATCAAGTATTTTCCTATTTAACACTAATTTGAAGGAATATCTGTACCCCTATGTTTATCACAGCATTATTTACAATAGCCAGACTATGGAAGTGGTCCAAGTGTCCACTGAGAGATAAATGGACAAAAAAGATGTGGTATATATACAATGGAATATTATTCAGCCATTAAAAAGAATGAAACCTTGCCATTTGCAACATGGATGGATCTAGAGAGTATAATGCTAAATGAAATAAGTCAGAAAGACAAATACCATATGATTTCACTGATACGTGGAATTTAAGAAACAAAACAAAGGACAAAAAGAGAGACAAGCAAAAAAGCAGACCCTTAACTATACAGAACAAACTGATGGTTACCAGAGTGGGGGCTGGGGGGATGGATGAAATAGGAGATGGGGATTAAGAGTACATTTATCATGATGAGCACATGAATAATGTATAAAATTGGTGAATCACTGTATTGTACACCTGAAACTAATATAACACTGTGTTAACTATACTGGAATTAAAATAAAAGTTTTTAAAAAGTATTTGCCTTTTTAAAAACTTATTGCTGTTATTTTGCTAAGTTATTACTATAACTTACTGTTTATTGATACTTACCTAACATTGACTTTCAAACTGATTGTCTTTAAATGAAGGCTTTATTGAAAAGGCTTGAAGCTGTGAAACCAACAGTTGGTATGAAACGCTCTGACCAACTGATGGACTATCATCGCAATATGGGTTATCTCAGCTCATCACCGTCCTCAAGACGAGTGAGATCAACTCTTGGCCAGTATAGCCCATTAAGTAAGCATATTCAGAATTATTTTGTATTTATGTTTGTGTATTTCATCCTTTTTTAAAAATATAACGTGCGGGGCGCCTGGGTGGCTCAGTCGGTTAAGCGACTGCCTTCGGCTCAGGTCATGATCCTGGAGTCCCTGGATTGAGTCCCGCATCGGGCTCCCTGCTTGGCAGGGAGTCTGCTTCGTCCTCTGACCCTTTCCCCTCTCATGTGTTCTCTCTCTCTCATTCTCTCTCTCAAATAAATAAAATCTTAAAAAAAAAAAAAAAAAAAATATATATATATATATATATATAACGTGTTATTGGATAGAGTTTAAAATAGCTGACTTCTGGAGTGCACTGTTATTTTTCACTGGAATGTTTTGTCTTTTGTTAGTTCACTTAATTTCAGGCTTCACTCACAGCATGTAATGGCAGCATAGGAAAGAAACCTATAAAAACAGTTGAAAATATCAGTAGTGTCTTCGATAATGGAAAGACTTAATTTCATTACATTTATTAAAGGAAGAAATGAGTAGATAACGCTGTTTAAAAGCTGCTGAAACATTCCCCCTAACCAGTTAAGAACTATTGTTAATATCTTCCAGCCCTTATATGTACTTTGTCTTCCTCACTGGATATCTAAAACAGGAATTAGTCTGTAGAGTCATCAGATATAATCCCTCCTGATGGTTGATCTGTGATCCGCACACACCCAGCTCATGGTATATCCCAGAGAATGTAGCATGCAGTGACCACGTAGTGCGCTAGGGTATGTGACACACAGAAAGGCTGGACATTCTCATGTACAGAAGTCTGTGCTGTTATTTCACGGATGCGTTCTAAACTATAAAAAAGAGAAGCCAATATTAGAAGAACGTTGGACCCACATAAAATGTCCCAACTCCCCAGTGCTCATGTGAGTCTTAAACACTCACATGACTAGTAATTCCATTCATTCATTTCATTCTTCAAGCATCACTTCCTTGGTATAATTAGTGACCAGGGTAGGTTCTTGTTCCAGTAGTTCATACTTAGCATTGTGCCTTGAATGTGGTAAATTATTTGTTGAATAAATTCATAAATGGTTACACAAAGTTTTTTTTTGTTTTTTTCACTTGAATCAATTTAGCAGCTTTTTAAAACCTTAATTCCCATCCCAAATCTATTGAATCAGAATCCCCTAGTGTAGAGTCTGGGCATGTTTATTAATACATGTTTAATTTCCACAGGGAATTCTGAAGTGCATTCCTGTTTGAGAATTATATTAGACTAATAAAAATGCATGTGAGATAGGGAAGAAAAAATTATTCTGGACTTTAAATTAGGAGAGGAAGTTTATCAGGTGATGATGTATCTATTTAGTTTAAATAAAATTATTTTTTTTCTTCATATATTTTCAGGAGGAGCTTCTAGAACCTCCAGTGCTACCAGTGGTCTCAGTGGTCTCAGTTGTAAGAGTGAGCGACCAGTTTTTGACACGTCAGGTGGCCTGTTGCTAAGACCTAAGCCCCCTAATGTTCGTACAGCTTGGTTATAAAAACTTTTTGCTTTAAGCATTGTTCATCCAGTTCTTATTGAAGTGCTCTTGTACATTACTACAATTCTCTGTGTAAACATCTCTAATTTAAGATCTACAACGAGTTGTAATTTTATTGTAATTCAATGCAAAATTGTTCTCAAAAAGACAGTGTAAAATCAGTGTTTCCTATAAGGATGTGTTTCTATGAGATGTATATGTATTTGATAGAGAAATGGTAGTATGCATGTATATTTTCTCAACATAGAAATTGATTCAGCTCTTATACTGATGAAACAGTTGTGATAATATTGCTATAGCACATTGGACCCAAGATGTTAACGATACTGTTCTTGTTTTATGTGGTTTTTTAGAAGCTTTAAACCATGAGCATAGCTCCTAAATTTGACTTTTTCTCTTTGCTCCAGAATTTAGATGGTATAATTCATAATTTGATTGTAAGACTTGATTGTACACTTTCTTATTATGAAACAGAACTTGAACTTGTTTTCATTGGGGGAGCTGATTTAGATTTGGTGAGCAGATTGAGAGAAGCTTGTGCTAGGGCAGTCCTTGTGATTCACCAAAGGCATCTACTACCTCTGTATAAGTGTGCTGAGTTAGATCTGAAAAATGTGATCAACCATTCCAGACCATTTCAAACTGTGAGTATTAGGAAGTTCAACTTGGAAGGCCCTCTTCCATATTCTTACACATTGAGGTGAAATACCACTGATGATTCTGAAAAATGAGGTAGACTTTAGAGCTACAGTCCACTACATTGTGAATAGGTTGTCCAAGGACCAGATATGACCATAAGCAAATAGTTGTTGAGCAAAATAGCACCACCAGTTTGAGGAGCCAAGAAGCAGATCCTCAGTTGTGTCTGAACAGTGTTTTAAGTGATACTGTTGACAAGTTGTGTTATGTTTAGTGTTTGCTGTATTGAGAGAGAAGATAAGAAGTGCATGGTATTGAAGCTTTAGAAATTCCAACTACAGTTTTTAAGAGCTGAGAAAGAAAACTAAAATATAAATGGTAAAGGAGAAATATCACACATTTGTTGAGGCTCCTTTAAATGTCATGTAATATTCTTGTATTGTTTGGTTTGGGCTTTTGGGTTGAATCCTGGAAGTACCATTTTTTACAATGCCACTTTTGAAATCCTAGTAATCTTAATGGAATTAGTAATGGCAAATAGGGTGTCATGTAGTTGACTTTTGAAATTAGAATATTTTTCTGTCAACCTGTGGGCTCTCATTTCATAGAACAAAGTGTATCTCAGTTGTGGGTGCTTCTGCTGTCTTGGTCATCATTGTTTCATTACTGGCCTTTTCAGTATACCTTTGGAATGTACTGGAAAGTTTCCATTTTAAATGCCAAATCTTTTTTTTAAAACAAATTCTGGATCTGTAGCCACAATAATATTTGTTGTTTATTTTTCCAAGTTAGCGCAAGCTTTGTAGCATGTTTTCCTGAACTTATTTTTCTTAACCACCTTGGGCAGTAAGCCAGACTGCATTTTGCTAAACTATCAGTTCAGAATTTCTTGGTATTAAGTTGGTATTGATGGATTTTTGTCTAGGATAGGGCCTGTGAAGTGTGGGAACAATGGTGTGAAAAAAAATTCACATGACCACAACCTGGCTGAGATTTTTCGCTGCTTTCTTTATGCTGTAATGTTTGTTGATTGTTATTTGATGCTGTGTTCTGGTGACCAGGTTCTTAGATCATTTAGTGCTCTGCTTTATTTATTAATTGTAGTTATACTAAACCAAGGGTGTCTTGTTTTGTGTTTTTAGCTTATTGCACTTTTAATGTTTGTATAACAACTTATCTTTACAAAGAGTTAAGATAATGCTGAATTTAAAACTCAGCATTTGGACACCTGCCTGATATTGTAAGCCAGTTTTTAAAAATTGGGTTTTAAGTTGTTAGGGAAAAATATATGTATATATGAAACCTTTAAAACCTTTTACATTCATAATGACATTGGTCTCTGAATATATTTTATATGGCCTTTGCTGTCCTATGTCCAGATACAACACAAAATTTTATAGATAAAGCTATACTTTGATTTTAGATACTAATTTAATGCCTTTAATTTTTACTGCTTTGACAAGGGAGGTTAAGTATTGCTGATATCAGGGATTCAACTTGAAGTAAACGTTGGGAAGAGCAACAATATTCATCTTTTCAAGGCAGAATTTATAATTCTGTTGTCATTATTATTCCTATATGATAAGTAAAAATAGAAGGTTAGGAGTTGAATATGCTATTCTCTGATAAAAGTCAAGGTACTTTGAAGTTGTTATGGTTTAGGGACACTTTTACGAAGGAATCATAAGTATACTATTTTCATTTTCAAGAACTTATAAAAAGGTAAAGAATCATCTAGCACTGTTATATATTTGGTTCACTTGGACCTAATACATACATTCTTTGAAGATTTACATCTGCAACTAGAAATTATACTAATCCAAGATCTAATATTATTAGGCAAGATTCTTACTGAGAATTATTCTCAGATCTGTCAAATGTTAAACTAATGCTGCCTCCTAAATTTTAATAAGATTTTATGAAAGATTTTGAACTATTAAGATTATTTCCTAAGGGATAACTGTTATCTCACACTTTCCCTACTTTTTTTTCAATTTCCATTAAAAAGCTGCATTCTCCAAATAAAATTTTTCTGTTTTGCTTACAAATGTAGTGTAATGCAGTTGTTTTCAAACCATTAACCCAATGTCCAAAATGGATATCTAGACAACTTTAAAAAGAGGTCATTGTGATGCTTGTGTGCTTCTCATCTTCAGATTCAAATACTGCACACTATGAAAAGTATTATGACCAATAGAAAGTTGGAGACACAAGTTGAATTTATTTTAATTACATTCATAAAATGTTTAATATCTTAAAAGCCAAAATCTTAACCTATACGTGATTGTATACCATCCTAAAAAATGTTCCTAATGGTAATGGCTACTTTATTTCCATGAATAAATTAGTAATAAACTTAAAAATCAACATCTTTTTTTAATTTCCCAGTCTGTTACATGTTTTAGGCCTGAAGAATTAGCTTGACATAGTGAAGAAAGAAATGAAAGGATTAAAGATAACTGAGTTTGATCCTGTACCCATCTCTCAAATGCATTTTCTTTTTTTTCCCATAAATTAAGTGTCAACTGCATTTTATTGTTCCCATTTTAAAAATTAGAATAATAACTTTTATGTGCTTTTACAAGCCTAAGAATTAGAATGAAGTTGGAAGGAGGAGAAGGTATTAGCTATTTATATCTTTGAAAGTATGACATTTATGTGGGAAAGAGTTTGCTTATAATTACATTGTTGGTCATTATCTCTTCAAACCACATCATCTAATTTGTTCTGTAAAATTGCTATAATGCTGCATTGGACACTCTTAAAGCCTCATGGAATTTTATTTATTTATTTATTTATTTTAGAAAAGATTTAATTTATTTGACAGCGAGAGCAGGAACACAAGCTGGGGGAGTGGGAGAGGGAGAAGCAGGCTTCCCGCAGAGCAGGGAGCCCGACGCGGGGCTCGATCCCAGGACCCTGGGATCATGACCTGAGCCGAAGGCAAACGCCCAACGACTGAGCCACCCAGGTGCCCCAAGAAATACCCTTTTTAAAACTTGCTTTTAAAACATCAGTTTAGGGGGGCGCCTGGGTGGCTCAGTTGGTTAAGCGACTGCCTTCGGCTCAGGTCATGATCCTGGACTCCCTGGATCGAGTCCCGCATCGGGCTCCCTGCTCGGCAGGGAGTCTGCTTTTCCCTCGGACCCTCCCCCCTCTCATGTGCTCTCTTTCTCATTCTCTCTCTCTCAAATAAATGAATAAAATCTTTTTAAAAAAAAAAATCAGTTTAGGAACTGCTCAGTGATTTATTCCAATGGCATCGTTGTTATTAAACCCTCATAAAAAAAGGTCCTAAACTGATTTATGAGGGTTTAATAACAACGATGCCATTGGAATAAATCACTGAGCAGTTCCAGCAGTAGTGTATTTGAGCTCCCAACTGCAGAGTTCAAGATTGCTTACAGCAAATGAGATTACGTCATAGCAGAAAGTTTTGATTTTAAAGTTCTGGTGATTGTTTTTTTAAGCCACTGAGAGATTTCTGGAGCCATCATGATGCAGTCTTAAAGTTCTGTGTCTGTTTCAAAGTATACTTCGTTAAGTTCAGGTAAGTTGCACTATTTAAATATTCTAAGATGATGTTTTTAAGAGTTTACTGTTTTACAAAGTAAAACTTAAGAGGTAACATGTCATTAATTTACTATAATGAGACATGGGGATTTTTCCCTAGGGACCTAATTTCACATCTACTGTTTTAAGATGGTAAAAAAAAAATTTAATCACCAAAAAACTATTAAAAACTATGGTTCCAAATTCTTAAGGTATTTATGTTACAATGATAGTCTTTACCAACAATCACACATTTATTTCATGTATTTGGAAATTATAGCTGATCTCCCAAGTTTGCAGTATGCTTTGTTTATTTTATTCTGAGAATGTTTTATTTCATGAAGAAAAAACCTGGTACTAAGTAAATATATCATCTTTGCATGTAGTTATGTATACTAACTAGAAAAACTTAATTCTACCATTAATTTGAGAAGATACAATTTGAAATTATATTTTGGGGAATGTGAGAGGGACATGAGAATGGCATTCCGAAGATTTTGTTAACTGTTTATGTAAATATTACAGAAAGAGGCACAAAACATAAATTGTTGCTGTTACATATATTGTATATTGTTAAAAAGCAAACACGTGCATCACCACTAACCAGATCCAGAGTTAGAATATTGCTAGGACTCACAAGATCCCCCGGGTGGGGGGGAGGGGGCGGCACTCCCTACTGGTCATGACGCTCTTTGCCAAAAGTAACTACTATCTAGACTTCTAACACGCTTGTGTGGTTTTGCCTGTTTTTGTCATACGAATAGAACTAGATTCTTTTGTGTCTGTCTGCTTTTGCGGAGCATATTTGTTATGTTTCTGACATTCTTTCATGGTGTTGCATGCCGCTCTAATTCATTTGTTCTCATTTCTGTATAATAGTCTAGCATATGACCATACCAGGATTTATTTATCCATTCTGTGGTTGACGGACCTTTGAGGTGGTTGCCAGGTTTTCAGTTATCACAAGTAATGCTAATATGAAGATTTTCTGTAGATGTGTCTTGATTACATGTGCCTGCATTTAGTTGGCATGTACTTAGGAGTGGAGTTGCTAGGTTATAGAGGCCACATGGAGTTTTCTAGCGTGAGTGTACCAGTTTACTCTCCCAGCACAAGTGTACTAACTAGTTCCTGTTGACCATGTCCTCACCAACATTTAGTGTCAGTCATTTCCATTTAACCATTTGGGTGGGTGTGTGTGCAGTATTATCATGTGATTTGATCACACTGCTCTAATAGGAGATTGAACACCTTTTCGTGTTTATTGGCCATTGGGGTATCTTTTGTGGAAGTGTCCATTTCTTGTTGACTTGTAGGAGCAGTTACATGTTCTGGATACAATACAGTCCCAGTGTGAGTTGTGTTACAAATATTTTCTCCCCGTCTGGCTTGCTTTCTCACTATAAATGATGTCTATGGACAGAAATGCTTAATTTTACTTTAGTCCACTTTATCAGTCTTTTATATTTTTATAGTTAGTACTTTTTTTAAATGTTGGATTTTATGAAATTTTCATTTACCCAAGCACATGAAGATATGCTGCTATATTGTTTTCCAGAAGTTTTGCCTTTCACATTTAGTTATGTAGTTCATGTGGCATGTTGTCTCCTTTTCATGAATGATACCCTTACCTTAATTATTGGCTTCCTGCTTTATTCTTTGGGCTTAATTTGCTGTTATTTTTCTAATTCCTTGAAATGGATGTGTAGTTCACTGATTTTCAGCCTTTTTTTTTTTTTTTTAAAGTAAACTCTACATCCAATCTGGGGCTCAAACTCACGACCCCAAATCAAGAGTTGCATGCTCTCCTGAGTCACCCAGACCCGCAGCCTTTCTCCTTTTCCAGTAGATGCATTGAAGGCTGTCAGTTTCTTCTGAGCATAGCTTTAGCTGTTTCCCACAGTTTTGATAACATGGTATTTTTCTTTTCATTAAGTTCAAAATATTTTCAAGTTTCCACTGTGATTTCTACTTTAATTTTTTTTTTTTTTAAGATTTCATTTATTTATTTGACAGAGACAGAGAGGGAACACAAGCAGGGGGAGTGGGAGAGGGAGAAACAGGCTTCCCACAGGGAGCCCAATGCGGGGCTCGATCCCGGGACCCTGGGTTCATGACCTGAGCTGAAGGCAGTCGTTTAACCAACTGAGCCACCCAGGTGCCCCTGTGATTTCTACTTTTTAACCCATGGGCTCTTTTAGAATATACATATATATCTACATATACACACATATATATATATCTACATATACATATATATACATAGATAGATAGATAGATAGATAGATGATAGATTTAAGAGTGATCATGCCTGCAAGCATGGGAGGGGGAGAAGGAGAGAGGGGGAATCTTAAGGCTCCACCACACTCAGAGTGGAGCCCAGCATGGGGCTCAATCACATAACCCTGAGATCATGACCTGAGCTGAAATCAAGAGTTGGATGCTTAACCGACAGAGCCAGCCAGGCGCCCCTAGAATGTATTTTTAATAGGATGTTTTAAAGTTATGATTCTGTTTTGGGTTTATACGAAAAATTGTAGAAAAAAACTTGAAACTCTAGATCAGGGGTCAGCAACTTTACAACCCATGAGCCAGCAGCCTAGTGTCTGTTTTGTGGCTTTTACCTTTTTAATTGGTTTTTTAAAATTAGAAGAAATATTTATGACGTGAATATTACATGAAATTCACATTTCAGTGTTCATACATAAGTTTTCCGGAACGCAGCCATGCCTCCTTCATTTTTCTTGTCCAAGGTTGCTTTTGCAATATGGCAAAGCTGTGTTGTGTCAAAAACCATTTGGCCAACAAAGCCTGAAATATTTACTGTCTTGTCCTTCCGAGAAAGAGTTTGTTGACCCCTGCTCTGGATGGTGTTTTCTTCCAGACAGGATTTACTTTTGCTCTTGGCAGGCAGCAAGGGTGCTTGAAGTCTCAAATCGTGTTAAAACAAGATGGAGTGGGCATCAGTGACCACAGGGGCTATAGTTCCCATACTCTCTTATTGTTACAGTGTTGCCCTTTGGGGTAACACATGGATGTTTACCTCGGAAGGCCCTGGATTCTGGGTTTTGTCATTTTTTCCCCAAGAGGTTTTCAAACTCTGTTTCTAGTTCCTCATCCCTGCGGCTCTGTTTTCCACATACTGAAGATCCCCCCCCCCCCCCCCGGAGAAAACTGACCCTCAGATACTAGGCTCATTTCTCAGGGTTGTCTTCCTCCAAATCGTGGCCTTGGCCCCATAATTTCACGTGCCTTATTAGCTCCCCAGTGCCTTCAAGCAGATTTTTATTGTAAATACTTTGAACCCCTTTTCTAGTTTCTTTCAGAGGGAGCATTGTTTGCATTACCTAGTCTGCCAATATGGAAATGCTTTATAAACCACAAACACACTTGGTTTTTTAAGAGAATTCTTAGATCTTACAGTGAAACTGCCAAATGAGTTGTGCTCATCTTGAGCCTGAAGGTGTTGGGCAGCTGTCAAATGGAGCAGCCCAATTTTCTCTTCCCCAGTGTGTCCTTAACAGGGTAGGGGATGGTGAGGAACGTGGTCCTTTTGTCCTTCCACACCAGTGACAGAAGCCTGAGGGTAAGCCTGGTCTCCTCCCCCTTTTAACCCCACTCCAGTCCCTAGTCCTCAGGTGGTCCCACTGCTCCTGCTTCATTTCCGCTGCTGTCTCCTTGCCCCCAGCCCATTCTTCACAAAGTGCTAAAATGGAAATTTGATTATGTCACTTCCCTGCTTGTCCACTGGCTTTTTTTTTAAATTAGGCTCCATGCCCAACACGGGTTGAGTCACATGCTCTACCCACGAACCACCCAGGTGCCCCCCTTCAACAGCTCTTTATAGGTTGTTGTATACGTATCATGCTTGAAGAAGGCTTATCTGACACACATTTTCTCCATAAGGCACATCACTGCCTAAACACTAAACAATGTCTGTGTCCCAGGCACTGTTCTGGGTTCCAGGCACATGACAGTGAAAAAAGTAAGAACCGGGGGAAAGATGGCGGAGGAGTAGGGGACCCTATTTCAACTGGTCCCCAGCCTGAGATGTAAGAAGATCTGGATCTCACAAACAGAATATCACAGGTGGTTGGTTTTGGGGTACGAAGCAGGGAGCCGTGATTCCGCGGGCAGATATCAGAGGAAAAACGGCAGTGGGAGGGTGCCTGGCCGTGGGGATCCTACACCGCCGGTGAGTGACAGCCTCGCGCACTGCGGACGGGGCACAGACTCGCAGACCGGTAGCGGTGGGGGAAAGGACTTTAGGGCAGCCCCCGGGACGGAAACCCGGAGCAGCGGGGTCGCATGCGCGCGAACTGGGAGCGGCTGGCGGTTTTAGAAGCACAAAGGGCAGAGACGTGCTCTGACCTGGAGGCAGGACTGGGAGCGCCACGGAGGGGCGCACAACCCAGGCCACTGCGGTTTATAGCAGCACAGACAGAAACAGAGACGGTGTGGCCTGGAGAGCTCACTGAAGAACAGACTGCGATCTCCCTGCTCTGAGGCAGAGGGTTGTAAAATGGTCTCTTCTGCTCTGACTCGCGGGAGAGACGCGGAAAGTCCCCAGGGAAAGCCGCCAGAGAACAAAAGCCCCCAAAACTGATTCCCACTGAGCCCATCCCCCACCATAGAGGCACAGGGCAACTCCGCCCGAACAGGGTTGCCTGAGTAACAGTGCGGCAGGCCCCTCCCGCAGAAGACAGGCTGGGAAAACAAGAGGCCAGCAACCCTAAGGTCCCAAGAAAACAGGTGCATCTTGCTTGGGTTCTGGTCAATAATTTGAACTCTATACATTCCCTCAAACACCAATCAACAGAATGACTAGTCAAAACAGAAAAGACTCAGAGATTATGACTTATGCTGCAGATTTACAAATGGTTGCAGATATAACCAAGATGTCGGAGATGGAATTCAGGCTAGCAATTGTGAAGACAATGGCTAGAATGGAGAAATCAATTAATGGCAACACAGAGTCTCTAAGGGCAGAAATAAAAGGTGAATTGGCAGAACTTAAAAATACTATCAATGAGATCCAATCCAATCTAGATAATCTAACAGCTAGGGAAACTGAGACAGAAGAGAGAATAAGCGCCCTGGAAGACAATATAATAGATAAAAAGGGAAAAGAGGAGGCCAGGGAAAAAGAACTCAGAATCCATGAAAATAGAATCAGAGAAATAAGTGACACCATGAAGCGTTCCAATGTCAGAATAATTGGAATCCCAGAGGGAGTGGAGAGAGAGGACTAGAAGATGTATCTGAGCAAATCATAGCTGAGAACTTCCCTAATCTGGGGAATGAAACAAACATTGGAGTCCTAGAGGCAGAGAGGACCCCTCCTAAGATCAAGGAAAACAGGCCAACACCCCGGCATGTAATAGTAAAACTTGCAAATCTTAGAACCAAGGAAACCATCTTAAGGGCAGTTTGGGGGAAGACATTCCTTACTACAGAGGGAGGAACATCAGAATAACGTCAGGGTTGCAGATTGGATAAAAAGACAGGACCCATCCATATGCTGTCTACAAGAGACTCATTTTGAACCTAAAAATACATCCAGACTGAAAGTGAAGGGATGGAGATCCATTTTCCATGCCAGCAGACCTCAAAAGAAAGCTGGAGTAGCAATTCTTATATCAGACAAATTAGATTTTAAACTGAAGTCTGTAATAAGAGACATAGAAGGACACTATATCATTCTTAAAGGGTCTATCCAACAAGAAGATCTAACAATTGTAAATATCTATGCCCCCAACACGGGAACAGCCATCTACATAAGCCAACTGTTAACCAAAATAAAGAGTCATACTGATAACAGTATGTTAATTGTAGGAGACCTCAATACTCCACTCTCAGCAATGGGCAGATCATCTAAGCAGAAAATCAACAAGGAAACAAGAGCTTTGAATGATACATTGGACCAGATGGACCTCAAAGATATTGACAGAACATTCCACCCTAAAACAACAGAGTACTCATTCTTCTCGAGCGCACATGGAACTTTCTCCAGAATAGACCATATACTGGGTCACAAATCAGGTCTCAACCGATACCAAAAGATTGAGATTATTCCCTGCATATTCTCAGACCACAATGCTCTAAAACGAACTCAATCACAAGAAAAAATTTGGCAGAAATTCAAACACTTGGAAGCTAAAGACCACTCTGCTCAAGAATGTTTGGGTCAACCAGGAAATCAAAGAACTTAAACAATCCATGGAAATCAATGAGAACGAAAACACATTGGTCCAAAACCTATGGGATACTGCAAAGTTGGTCCTAAGGGGGAAATACATAGCCATCCAAGCTTCACTCAAAAAAATAGAAAAATCCGAATTCACCAACTAACTCTACACCTTAAAGAACTAGAGAAAAAGCAACAAACGACGCCTAAGCCACGCATTAGAAGAGAAATAAAATTAGAGCAGAAATCAATGAATTAGAAACCAGAAACACAGTAGATCAGATCAATGAAACTAGAAGTTGGTTCTTTGAAAGAATTAAGATTGATAAACCACTGGCCAGACTTATCCAAAAGAAAAGAGAAAGGACCCAAAATAAAATTATGAATGAAAGGGGAGAGATCACGACTAACACCAAGGAAATAGAAACAATTATTAGAAATTATTATCAACAACTATATGCCAATAAACTGAGCAATCTGGATGAAATGGAGTCCTTCCTAGAAACCTATAAGCTGCCAAGACTGAAACAGGAAGAAATTGACAACCTGAATGGGCCAATAACTGGTAATGAGATTGAAGTAGTGATCAAAAACCTCCCCCAAAACAAGAGTCCAGGGCCTTATGGATTCCCTGGGGAATTCTACCAAACATTCAAAGAAATAATCCCTATTCTACTGAAGCTGTTTCAAAAAATAGAAACAGAAGGAAAACTTCCAAACTCATTCTATGAGGCCAGCATTACCTTAATCCCCAAACCAGGCAAAGACCCCGTCAAAAAGGAGAATTTCAGACCGATATCCCTGATGAATATGGATTCCAAAATCCTCAACAAAATCCTAGCTAATAGGATCCAACAATACATTAAAAGGATCATCCACCACAACCAAGTGGGATTTATCGCCGGGATGTAAGGGTGGTTCAGCATTCACAAATCAATGAGTGTGATAGAACACATTAATAAGAGGAGGGAGAACCATATGGTCCTCTCAATTGATGCAGAAAAAGCATTTGACAAAATACAACATCCTTTCCTGATTAAAACTCTCCAGAGTATAGGGATAGAGGGAACATTCCTCAAGTTCATAAAATCCATCTATGAAAAACCCACAGCGAATATCATCCTCAATGGGGAAAAGCTGAGAGCCTTTCCCTTAAGATCAGGAACACGTCAAGGGTGCCCACTCTCGCCACTATTGTTCAACATAGTACTAGAAGTCCTAGCAACAGCAATCAGACAACAGAAAGAAAGAAAAGGTATTCAAATTGGCAAAGAAGAAGTCAAACTCTCTCTTTTTGCAGACGACATGATACTTTATGTGGAAAACCCAAAAGACTCCACCCCCAAATTACTAGAACTCATACAGCAATTCAGTAATGTGGCAGGATACAAAATCAATGCACAGAAATCAGTTTGCTTTCTTATACACTTACAATGCAACAAAGAGAAATTAGAAAATTGATTCCATTTACAATAGCACCAAAAACCATAAGATACCTCGGAATAAACCTAACCAAAGAGGTAAAGGATCTATACTCTAGGAACTACAAAACACTCATGAAAGAAATTGAAGAAGACATAAAAAGATGGAAAAATATTCCATGCTCATGGATTGGAAGAATAAACATTGTTAAAATGTCTATGCTACCCAGAGCAATCTATACCTTCAATGCCATCCCGATCAAAATTCCAATGACATTTTTCAAAGTGCTGGAACAAACAATCCTAAAATTTGTATGGAATCAGAAAAGACCCCGAATCGCCAAGAAAATGTTGAAAAAGAAAAAGCTGGGGGCATCACATTGCCCGATTTCAAGCTATATTACAAAGCTGTGGTCACCAAGACAGCATGGTCCTGGCACAAAAACAGACATAGACCAATGGAATAGAATAGAGAACCCAGATATGGACCCTCAACTCTATAGTCAAATAATCTTTGACAAAGCAGGAAAAAACATGCAATGGAAAAAAGACAGTCTCTTCAATAAATGGTGCTGGGAAAATTGGTCAGCCACATGCAGAAGAATGAAACTCAACCATTCTCTAACACCATTCACAAAGATAAACTCAAAGTGGATGAAAGACCTCAATTTGAGACAGGAATCCATCAAAATCCTAGAGGAGAACATAAGCAGTAACCTCTTTGACATCAGCCACAGGAACTTCTTTCAAGTTACATCTCCAAAAGCTAGTGAAACAAAAGCAAAAATGAACTTTTGGGACTTCATCAAGATAAAAAGCTTCTGCACAGCAAAGGAAACAGTCAACAAAACAAAGAGGCAACCCACAGAATGGGAGAAGATATTTGCCAATGACACTACAGACAAAGGGCTTATATCCAAGATCTATAAAGAACTTCTCAAACTCACCACCCAAAAAATAAATAAGTCAAAAATGGGCAGAAGACATGAAGAGACACTTCTCAAAAGAAGACATACAAATGGCTAACAGACACATGAAAAAATGTTCATCATCATTAGCCATCGGGGAAATTCAAATCAAAACCACATTGAGATACCACCTTACACCAGTTAGAATGGCAAAAATTGACAAGGCAAGAAACAACAAATGTTGGAGAGGTTGTGGAGAAAGGGGAACCCTCTTACACTGTTGGTGGGAATGCAAGTTGGTACAGCCACTTTGGAAAACAGTGTGGAGGTTCCTCAAAAAATTAAAAATAGAGCTACCCTATGACCCAGCAATTGCACTCCTGGGTATTTACCCCAAAGACACAGATGTAGTGAAAAGAAGGGCCATATGCACCCCAATGTTCAGAGCAGCAATGTCCGCAATAGTCAAACTGTGGAAAGAACTGAGATGCCCTTCAACAGATGAATGGATAAAGAAGATGTGGCCCATATGTATAATGGAATATTACTCAGCCATCAGAAAGGATGAATACCCAACTTTTACATCAACATGGATGGGACTTGGAGGAGATTATACTAAGTGAAAGAAGTCAAGCAGAGAAAGTCAATAATCATATGGTTTCACTTATTTGTGGAACATAAGGAATAGCATGGAGGACATTAGGAGAAGGAAGGGAAAAATGAAGGGGGGTAAATCGGAAGGGGAGATGAACCATGAGAGACTATGGACTCTGAGAAACAAACAGGGTTTTAGAGGGTAGGGGGGTGGGGGGGTGGGTTAGCGTGGTGATAGGTATTAAGGAGTGCACATACTGCATGGAGCACTGGGTGTTATATGAAAACAATGAATCATGGATCCCTACATCAAAAACTAATGATGTATGGTGACTAACATAACATAATAAAATTAAAAAAAAAAAAAAAGGAAAAAAGAAAGAAAAAAAGTAAGAACCACTGCCCTTGCAGAGAGTTTCCATTCACGTTGTAGATATTTGTCAATTTTGTCTCCACACAAGCTATGTTGTATGTATTTTACACAAAGTAAAATAGAAAGGAAATAGTTGAGATTTAAACAGTTGAGGCAAGTTGTAATGTTCAGTTACCATTATGGGCAAACCTCTTATCCTTCATGGTTTTCCTCATAGATTCAAAATATAAAATAAGATAGCTAAAAAGATGCCTCTAGGTAAGGCTTGAAGGGAGAAAATACATAAAAAATGAAAAGAACTTTCTTGGGGGGGTGCGTGGTAAGAGCAGGGCTGCATTTAGGGAGAGAGTTTTGCAGGAAAGGGGACTAATGACGAATTCCTGAGGGCAGAAGGCTCAAGTCTGAGTTGTTAGTTTAAACCCTGTGCATCTTCCCAGAACTTCCAAGTGTGACAGCCTGGCAGAGTGATGGTCCTGTGAGGGAATTTGTAAAGGTAGGATGTCCCTGGCCAGATGACAGCATCCTGACAGAGGCTTCGTTCTAGGAGTCTTTAGGCAAATTTGCACTCCCCAAGTACAGTCCAGGTAACCTCAGCAGAGCGGGGAGGCTGACCTCTGGATCACACGCACAAGGCAGATAATGTGTACTTTGTAATAAATGGTGACTTCTCCCCTCCGTTTCCTGTTCTCCGTTTCCTGTTCCATGCCAGGGAGGACTCAGTTAAAAGATTAGAAAACAAGTTTGGTTCTTGGTTGGGCTGGGAGAACCTACTGTTTCATTCATTGCTTTCCGTTCCCAGCTGCTTTTCATGGCTCCTCCCTCACCTAACTCTTAGGTTTCAAAATACTGAAAGGGCTGCTGGCCTTACTTTAAGATGAGCTCCACAAAAGTATCTGCCCTACTAGCCTGCCCTGCTTTTCTTTCCTCTTCATCAGCAACAGAATTTGGACCATTCATCCCATCCACGGGATGAAAAGCAACATGAGGATATAATGTACCCAGAAGGTTTATGACCTGGCCTTGAGACAGGATTGAGAAACTTTTTCACGCCTTCGCCTGTTCCATCGGCATAGACATGCACTACAGTAGAAGAGATGTAACCTTGGATATTGTGGTATAACAAAAGCAGCCGATTTTTTACCAGGGAGGTAGGAGTGAGTAGGTGGAAGAGCTTGGGAAGGAAGGTGAAGAACAGGAGTTCCAGAGTCACTGCACCCCTCAAACCATCCATCAGGGAAAACATAAAACACATGGGCCTGCCTTTCAAGCTTTGCCTAGGGTATAGGAACTGGTTTCCAGCAAATCACTAACAGGCTCATGCTCTATGAACTGTTTGTGGTCTTCTGGACCAGAAGTTAATTTCCAACTAGAAACTATAATTTTTTCTCTTGCTCACTAGTTTTTGAGAATCAAATCCAAAACTGACTTTGCCTCTAGATCTTGATAAATTGTTACCGTAAAGAAGTGCTGGCAGGGCGCCTGGGTGGCTCAGTTGGTTAAGCGACTGCCTTCAGCTCAGGTCATGATCCTAGAGTCCCTGGATCGAGTCCCACATGGGGCTCCCTGCTCAGCAGGGAGTCTGCTTCTCCCTCTGGCCCTCCCCACTCTCATGTGCTCTCTCTCATTCTCTCTCTCTCAAATAAATAAAAATCTTTAAAAAAAAAAAAGTGCTGGCAGATACTTTCTATACTCGAGTATCTAACTATGCTATTTTCTTTCAGGTCCATCTCTTGCCACTCCCCACATTTCATGTTCCCCCTTCTAGTCCTACTCAGCCAAGATTATATTAGACAGTGCATTATATAATGATGGCCATTTCACTCCTCTCTCCTAACCCCATGGAAGTTTCTTCCAGAGTGGGTTCCTGTCTTTTTGTATCTTCCACAGAGCCTACCAGGTACTAAATACTAGCCTGCTAGCTGATTGTCAATGAATACTGCCCACCTGTCATAAAATTCTAGGCATTACACAGTTCTCTACAGGTCCTAAAACAGAACATTTCCTAATCTCGCAGAATTCCTGAAACTGTTTAGTGTAATCTCAGAGTTCCTGAAGATTGCATGAAAGTGCATAAAATCCGGTGGGATCATGAAAGCCAGGATCCATGCCACCACCTTGGAGCCCCCAGCACCACAGCATGAGGTAAGATAAAAAGAAAGTGGGTAAAAGCTGCCGAAGTTTGAAAACCAGAACTTTTAAGCATTGTAGGTACTCATATGATACATAGTAGAACATCTGACGTTCAGAAGCTGGGCCACTGAGTTATATAAGTGACTCATGCTAGAGAACATGCATTTATGGTCTTATGTTTAAATCCACGTAGCAGTTAATAAGAAGTCAAAAAAACATGGGGCATTAAGTGGTCTTTATTGAGATTTCACATTCGGTTATCTTCTTCATTATCAGTTCTTCAGTTAATTGTACAAGTATGATAAGTTATTTTCTATCTGACGGAATTTAAATGTAAAATAAATACAAAATACATTTGTGGTTTAATGAACACTCAGTGAGGCTTTTTTTTTCTGAGGTATTCCTTTCAGTCTGGTTTTATCCCAGATCTTTCTTTTACTTCCCATAGGAAAAGTCTATTAAACCACACAATGGATCTGGAACCAATGACCTTGAGTTTTAACTATATTAGACGTATTTTTTGATCTCATCATACAACACCAATACAAAAGCTCCGCCCATGCCTCTCAACACATTGGACCAGGCACCTTTGAAGAAAGCCTTGGCTCCTTCATCTTTTGCAATCTTCCTCCAGCAGTCCACCGTCCCACTGTACATAATATCCGCTGTGGAAACAAATGTTGGTAAGGGCTCTGTAATTCTGGAGGAAGAGGCTTTTCCTTTGAAAGACATCTACACACAGTGTTAGAAAAGCCAGTCACTTGAGCTCTAAGCCCCAACTCTATGCGGTGTCCAGCCAGACACCCCCTTCTTGCATAACCGTCAGGCAGCATTTCTTGTCAATCCTACTCCTTCCACCCAAAATCAGGTAAAGAACTAGGGCAATTAACTAGCTAACTCACACATGGTCAGACTGTAAAATGGGAGGGGCTGGGGTGGAGTGGAAGTATTAAGCTGGGTGGTCCCCCTTTTTAGGGATGAGAAAAGAAAATTTTATGGGCAGAGTCTCAGATTATATTGCCCAAGGTGGCACAGTTAAAAGAGATAACAACTGTTCGGTTGAAGCAAATGGAACTAATACTTGACTTTTCAACGCTAAAATTGGCAGTTTCATGTTTCAACCTCTGGAAGCCAAAATGGCTTCAGGCCATGGCACCCAGCAAAAGCACCCTCTCCCACTAAAACTTGTAACAGCTAGATAACAAAAGCAAGAATTATTTTTAGATAAACTGGCTAATTAATTAGTTTCCTGTATTTCTGTACCCAGGCTCTAAGGGAAAAGGGCCTACAGCCTCTATGATATTAGATACTTAGTTAAGTTCACCTCTAAATATCTCATTTTTGATGTTCTTATTTCTTTGATAGGAACACATTCTTTTCTCTAAAGGAACAGTTGACAGTGTTAAGGGGGACTAACTATAAAGCTTCTTTCCTAAGTTCTTACCACGTAATTTTAACAACCGGAATAGTGAAGACTGGAAAGAGCACTGAACTGCCCCTTGGGCAGAGAAATAAGAGACCAGTAGGTGTCAGGCTTACCCCCTTTCCGGCCAGACTGCATCATCATCCTACGGCGGACAGTGTCAAAGGGGTAGGACACCAGCCCTGCGACCGCTGTCACACTCTGGGCAATCATCCAGCTCACAATAATGTGCACATTCTTGGGGTCAGGCAACATCCCTGTGAGCAGAGGCAAGAAGCCAAATGGCTGTGAAGTGATTTCTCTCAGCAGCTCAGCCAAAGGCAAGTCGGGACGGAGAAGAGGCTACCATACCTCCAACTCCATGCCCTACCCTTCTGAAAGACCCTGCCCATTACGGGTGCCTCACAACCAGGCAGCCAACCAAAGCCGGGACTGCCCTCTGGATCCAGGGAAGCCAGAGTTGTGCCCAGTGTACAGGGCATGTTGAAGAGGCTCCAAGTTCAACCTGGTCACTGACAGAGCTGTGCCAAGGGGGAAGCAGGCTCCCTTCTTGCTCTCTGAATAATTCAAGGCCAGAGTTTATTTCAGAAGGGGACAAGGAGAGTCCTTTAGCTATTTATCCACACCATACCACCTCCTCATTCAGAAGCATCGTTTAGCCCAGGGACTAGAACATGAGTTACAGACCCCTGGGGACCTTCTTCCTCCCCACTCCGCACCCCCTGAGGCCCCTCTCTCACCCTTGGCAGTATCATAGACTCCGAAGTAGGCCGCTCTGTAGATAATGATGCCCTGGACAGAGACGTTGAAACCCTGGTAGAGACCCCTCAGGCCATCGGACTTGAAGATCTTGGTGAGACAGTCACCCAGACCACTGAACTCGCGCTGGGCAGCACCCTTGCCCACATCGGCAGCCAACCTGGTCCTAGCAAAGTCCAGCGGGTAGACAAAGCAGAGGGAGGTGGCCCCAGCTGCCCCACCGGAAGCCAGGTTACCAGCAAAGTAGCGCCAGAATTGCTTATGCCGGTCCACACCCCCCAGGAAGATCTGCTTGTACTTGTCCTTGAAAGCGAAGTTGAGAGCTTGGGTGGGGAAGTAACGGATCACGTTGGCCAGGTTACCCCTCCAGAAGGAGAGAAAGCCCTGCTCCTTGGGGATTCTCACCACACAATCAATGATCCCTTTGTACTGCTTCTCGGCACTGATCTGTTGGCTGGCATGCTGGACCTGTGGGGGGAGGAGAGGGAGGGGAGGAATTGGGTAAGGATGGCCAGAGCAGAGGGAGAAGGAAAGTGGACAGGAGCAAATGAACGTGTACAACTCTTTGATTTCCTTTCTTAAAAAAATATATGGGGAAATCAAGCAGATATTAACTAAATCTAAGTAAGTACGTTAGCTACTTGGAAACAAGCCAAAAAAATCCACTTTTGCCTCAGTTATCAGGGCACTTGAGAGAAAAGGTTCTTCCCCAAATAAACCGAAAAGATTCCATTGTAGAGTCATTTATGCACTGCCAGAACTACACTAGGGGCTTATCGGGAGATTGAAATGATTAAAGATCCCTGCCCTAAAGGGTACCTGCTCTGATATAACAAACATGATGGACAGGCAGGAGATAATGATTCCTCAGTCTCACTGAATCTCCCTGGAGACCAGGATCTCAGAGGAGTAGATACTCTCACAGAAGTAGAATAAATCCACTAGGTATTACAGCCTGAAAATTTTCAAGCAGATTATCCAAGTAATTGATTATTGAGGGGTTTGTTGCTGTGAGTGAGCAGTTGGGTTTTTTCTTTATCATAATTTTGACTCCCAAATTGAGGAGGCTGAGTTTCTCATTGAGGGGCCCTTGCCTTTTGGGCAAGTAGAGACAAACACGATAGACAGGATGAGAATGAGGATGAGGAGAAGACTGATAAACCAGAGACCAGACTGCAGAGGAAAAGATTTGGGGACGGGGTAAGTAAGACAATATGAGTCTACTCTGAAAACTGTTTCTTAATCTCTCAAAACCTCTTTCTTCAGCTGTAAAATAGGGGGAATAGTATCTATCTAACAGAGGTTATACAAAGATAAATGAAATATATGTCAGCCTACAGCATGGTGCATGGGACACACTACGCGAGTTTTTGAGTAATAATGATTCTGAGGTTTGTATTGTAGAAGGTGGATGCAGGAAAAAAGGGTGCAAGGGACACTGAAAATCTAAAGGTGAGGCCTAAGTGGAGGGTCAGTGCTGTCCCAGGAGCAGGATCTGGCTGGCTGCAACCTACCCCGGGTGGGTTTCCATATATAGACACCCGAACGCTGGGCGCCACCCGACACCAGGAATCTGCTACTGACGCTGGACCTGTCTACGCAGAGGGCACCTTCCCCTTCGCGTAGGCCGGGCGCCGGGGCCTGTGGCCTAGCACAGATTGGCTGCGGCTGGCCCGCCCCGCGCCCCCTCGCCGCTGCAGCTCGCCCGCGTCCCCCGCGCCCTGCCCGGCCCGCACCCGGCTCGCTGCGCCCGCGCCCGCGCCGTCCCCACCTGCAGCAGCAGTTTGACCCTCTCGATGGGGGCGACCGCGGTCTTGGACACGGCAGCGGCGACGCCGCCGGCCAGGAAATCCTTCAGGAAGCTCAACGCGTGATCACTCATGGTGACAGCCGGGCGCACACAGCCTCCGGGAGCCGCGCTCGCGCTCGCGCCCGCGCTCTCGCCTCCGCCCGGCCAGGCACGGCCACCCGCTCTCCGTCCCTGCGCGACGCGAAGGGGCCGCTCGCCTCGCCCCGCAGCCCTCCTTATATCCCCCGCCTGGGCTCTCGCGAGAGGAGGAGGCACCCCCGGGGCCGCGCGCGCACTGCGCATTGGCTGCGCAGGTGCCTGCACACCCCCTCGCCGTCCCCCTCCGCGGCAGAGGGCACCCGGGGCGAAGGCGCTTCCGGGAGGCAGGGGTGGGCCGGGGGCTGTGCCTTCAGCTTGGGACGTTTAAAGGGCAAATTCATGTTATCTGTCCCGGCGAGCAGAGGGAACACCGTGTCTCTGCAGCATGTGGGCCGCTGTATTTATAGCACAAGAAGGCTTAGGCTGGGGCCGACCCGGGGACAGACACGGGACCGATGCCTCAAGCAGGGCTTTCTTTAACCTCGGGCCTGCACGGGACCCGCTGCTGGCCAAGGAGTTCAGGCTGGGTTTTTTTCCTCTTCCTTTTTTTTTTTTTTTAAAGATGTTATTTATTTATTTGACAGAGAGAGAGACAGCGAGAGCAGGAACACAAGCAGGGGGAGTGGGAGAGGGAGAAGCGGGCTTCCTGCCGAGCAGGGAGCCCGATGTGGGACTCGATCCCAGGACTCTGGGATCATGACCTGAGCCGAAGGCAGACGCTTAACGACTGAGCCACCCAGGCGCCCTTTCCTCTTCCTTGTAACGGTGTCCCTCACCACGCTCACTGCTTGGATTTGGGCCTCTGAATTCAGAGTTGTGTGCTCTGCAAATTAATAAGATCCTCCAAAATAAATGCTAACCTCACAATCTGGCAACCTGCCGAATCCCCTCTTCCCGCCATTCAATCATTCCAATCGTTCATTCCACCATGAAATACTTACGGGCCTGGCATCCAGCGCCAGCAGGAAAGGGGAAATCCGCCCGAGTGCAGGGGGGACTGGACACTTCTGTAAATCCCGAAAGGGCTTCATGTGCTACTCCGCTGTCAACAGAATCTCGGGACATACTCTGGGCAGAATGTTCTGGGGCAGCTGGAGGCTTCTTGAGGCTAGTGCTGTTAGCCTTCCCGTCGGAGTACCTGGGTGACTGGGATGTCAAGTAAGAAAAGGTCGAATCCCTGTCTGTATTTACCTCTTTATGCTAGGCACGGAGGAGTGGGGAGACTCACTCAAGTTTCTTCCCAGTTTTGTACATTTGACAAAGTTTATGCATTTTTTTCCCCACAAGCTTGCCGATGAATGCAGACTTCACGTTAGCTGTTAACTGAACTAAAGCTGTCTGACTCCCCGGGTATGGAGCCCTCGGTAGGGCAGAGGTCACCAGTTAGGTGCCAGGACCACAAAGGGTATGCATTTATCTGAGGCTGGGCAGGCTAGAGTCCAGAAATCTAGGCGAGCCGTGTGAAAGCTAGCAAATGCAAGTTTACCAAGGTCAGAGCGGGCAGAAGGTCAAGAATTCAGCATTAATAGAAAAGCCATTCAAGCATTCATTCAACATGCGCTGGAGCATTTATCCTGTACCAGGAACAAAGTTTGACCCTGCGGATTCAGTATGAGTAAGAGATGGTTCAGTCTCCCAAGAAGCTTACTGTTTAGCAGTGGACATATTTGTCACTTAGCTTTATTTCTTACAGCCTCATGTATAGATTTTTATGGATCAACCTAATCCACATAATAGTGCGCTATATTCCATTCTCTTAATATTAAGCAGTTGCCTAAACCATTTCACTTTGAGCATTAGAGATGTTTCTTGTTTTTACTAGGAAAAATAATGCTGCTATGTACTTTGCACAAATTTCATTTTTCCCTTTATGATTTTTCCTTCTCTTTTCTCTTATGTAAAATGGAATGGGTAGATTAAATGTTTTAAAAGATTTTTAGCTCTTGCTACACACTGAGAGGTTGCTCTTCAGAAATAATGCAGCCCACCAGCAAAATGTCAAATGGTTACAGATCCTCCTCCAACACTGCCTTTAAAAAAAGCATCTTTTAGTTATTTGTGCCATTTTATGAGTTCTAATTTGCACCTCTTTAATTGCTATGAAACTGCACATATCCCATGTGATTCGCTTTAGTTTGTCAGGGTTTTCCTTTGGTATCCATTTTTAATCTTCCTTGACTGCCTATGGCGTGAAAGCAGAGTATTTATATTTAAAATTCTTTATATATTTAGAGCAGTATGTTAAGCACTTTTCATTCTGTTGTTTTTCTTTTGATATTTTTTCTTACATTGTTCTAACATTGTTATTTATTTAAATATGAACAGATCCATATGATGATATACTTCATGTTCTGATGTAAATGTATCTCTTTTGTAGATATAGTAGTCTATTTGCCCTACTAGCCTATTTCCTTCTACTTCTTTTTTTTTTTTTTTAAGATTTTATTTATTTATTTGAAAGAGAGCACAAGCAGGGTGAGGAGCAGAGGGAGAGGGAGAAGCAGACTCCCTGCTGAGCAGGGAGCCCCACACAGGGCTCAATCCCAGGACCCCCAAATCATGAGCTGAGCAGAAGGCAGAAGCTTAACCGACTGAGCCACCCAGGCGCCCCGCCTACTTCTTTGGTCTAATTTCATACCATATCATTCTCAGGTATCCCAACACTAATTCTTTTGTTTTTTTTAAGATTTTATTTATTTATTTGAGAGAGAGAGAGAGCATGCACACACAGGAGCAAGTGGGGGGAGGAGCAGAGTGGGAAGAGAGAGAACCTGAAACAGACTCGGTGCTGAGCAGAGTCCAACGCAGGACTCAATCTCATGACCCCAAGTTCATGACCTGAGCCGAAACCAAGAATTGGATGCTTAACCGACTGAGCCACCCAGGGATCCCCCCGCCCCAACTCTAGTTCTTAAGTAGATATTTTCTTTTCTCCGTTATTTGCCTTGGATTACTAATTCTAGTTTGTCATATATTATGTTCTTATAATAGCTTTAATTAGTGAAATCACCATACCATGACTCATTTATTTGATCATTGATCTTTAAAAAAGAACAACTTATATGTGATTCTATAACCACTTAAAAAAAAAAGGTTTGTCGGCTTCTATGTCTGGAATTGTTTTTTTATCAAGTTGTTCAATTAGTTAAATATCACTAGAAGATTTTTAACAGATATTAAAATTAAATTAAATATTAACATTAATTCAGGAAGTATTATCATCTTTGTTGCACTTGACTTTACTAATCACAATTTATTATATTTTCTAAATGGAAGATATCATATTTCTTCTTGGCTTCTGTCCAATTATCCTGTCATGTAGGGCAAGCTGTAGCTGGAATCCTTGACAAGAGGTTTTCCACGGAAATCTATACACTGTCCTCTTCCTTCATGGACTTTCTCAGAAAAGAGAGACCTCAGATGCCCTCAGGAGCATGAGCTGCCTGTGATCACAAGATCCAGGTATCACTTACACAGGCAGGGGAGAGAATGGTGCTCAGCAGAACATGTGTCTACCCACCGATCCCAGCACTCAGTGGTTTTCTGCCAGCATGAGAATGGACAAGGCATCTGGGATATCAGAGAGAAAACTCTGCTTTCAAATGTGGCATGGTGTCCTAGAGGCTGGGTAGTGGGGCGGGGTGGGGGGGACAGGGCTGTCTAGAAATGAGAGTAGGGTATTGAGCTAGTCTTTTTTATTTTTAGTAGAAACTTTTTTTTTTTTAATTTTTTTTTTTTAAGATTTTATTTATTTATTTGAGACAGAGAGAATGAGATAGAGAGAGCATGAGAGGGAGGAGGGTCAGAGGGAGAAGCAGACTCCCTGCCGAGCAGGGAGCCCGATGCGGGACTCGATCCCGGGACTCCAGGATCATGACCTGAGCCGAAGGCAGTCGCTTAACCGACTGAGCCACCCAGGCGCCCTTAGTAGAAACTTTTAAAGAGTCTTAAATATTTTACCAAACTGGGAATAGAGAATGGGATCTGCTAAAGAGTAAAAGGCACAAGAAATAAAGAAAAAACATTTAAGGATTTGTTTATAGTGCTGACAATGTGTGTAGGTATAGATCTAAAACTGTTAGTAATTAGAACATACCTTACTATTTGTTCACATGGTAAATTTCAGCATTAAGCAGAGAGGAATGAATTCTGAAAGTTTATTTTTTTTTGATCATGTAAGACCCCACATGAATTTCTGAATTTCATTCAAAAGTATTTAATAGACACATTCACATTGATGCATTCCTTTCAAAAAGGCAAAACAAAACAAATGCAATATTTCTCTGCAATTCTTGCTCAGGGTAGCTTAGCTAATAAGAACAATATCTTAATTGACAAGTTCTTTATAATCAGGTGCCATTAAAGTGAACATGCACACCACATACCTTCAGAAGTTATGAGGATTCCTTCAACCATGCTTCAACTACCGGTTCCTATTGTAGCTAATGCCAAGCAAAACTATGAAACTACAAAATGTGTCTTTTTTTTTAACCCATTGTTCATTCTAGAACCTTCTTACCTTTAGTAGTCAGCTCCCTTGGGTATGCATTTTCCTCCTACTTTTCCACATCAACATAGAGATTATCTGAACCACTAACACCTAATTTATTTATTCAATCATTCACTTTTTTCTTTTTCAAAATCTTTCAACAAGCATTATTGCATCCTCACTTAAGACACTGAAAACTTTGGAGGCTCCTGGTGATAGGAAAATCAGAAAGGTAAGATTGTTGTCCTAGAGAGAGGTGCTGACGTGGCAGGAACACACATACTTCTGATGTCTACATAGCGATTCCCGTGCAGTGGGACAGGGTCCATCTGGGGTCTGGTTGTACTCCCAGCTGAATGACTGTCAATGGGGTACTTCAGTCAAAGTTTGTCTTATTAACATTTTATGGATGCTTATGAAACAAAAAGTTTGGTTAGAAAGATTTTAGTCACTATTATTTAAAAGATGTGATTTCTGGTGGCAGAGGAGTCCCTGAATCATAAAAAATAAAAAGGTGTTCAGAGAGAGGGACTTCTTCTGGAAGGCCCTGATCCCTGGAGAAAGTAGCTCAGTGGTTGCTGGAGGCAGGGGAGCTGGGGCACTCTCCATCCCCAACTAACACAGGTAGAGCCCCTTGCTAAAGAGAGTTCCATAACTTCTCTGCCATTCATAATCTTAGCATCTCCTCCTTACTTTATCCAAGACTCCAACAAGCATATTCGGTATTTTATTGCACAATTAAGCTTAATTTTATGGGTAGTAATAATGCCTCCGGCTATAACTATCTACCTTCCACATTGACACTTCTGGTTTCTGACTTGCATTCTCTGTGAATAAAGCCATTACTTACTTGGAGTTGACGTGATTGATTTTTAAGTACCTTTTGAAATGGCTTTCCCAGTATTTAGTGTTTCATACAACTTACCAATAATTTTTTTAAAGTTTTATTTAAGTAACCTCTACACCCAATGTGGGGCTTGAACTCACGACCCAAGATCAAGAGTCGCCTGCTCTTCCAACTGAGCCAGCCAGGTGCCCCCTACCCATCTTTTTTAAGATTTTATTTATTTATTTGACAGAGAAAGAGAGAGAGCACAAGTAGGCAGAGAGGTAGACAGAGGGAGAAGCAGACTCCCCACTGGGCAAGGAGCCCGACGTGGGGCTCAATCCCAGGACCCCTGGATCATGACCTGAGCGAAGGCAGACGCTCAACTGACTGAGCCACCCAGACACCCCCCACCCATCATTTTTAAAAGCATTTCAATGAAGTCTGTAAGTCTGTCTGTCCTGCATACTAAAACACCACACCACCTTTTTTATGATTCAGGGGCACCTCTGCTTTCGCTTCATCAACAGGATAATCCCTGTTACTATTAAAATCAATGTTTAATAAATGTTATCAGTGAGACCATTTTTGCTCCTCTGTACTGTTGAATAACAATATTTTGCTATTTTAACGCATGAGGGTTTTTTTCCTATATGCTTGTTTGTTTCCCATGACCCTTTTCTCATGCAGATAGATAGACATTCTGTGTCATGGCCTCAGGGGAAAAGAAAAACATTCGGAAAGCAGAGAAAATGAAAACTATTCTTAGCATTAGAATTAGAATTTCCAAAAGAGAAGGATTTCAAGTATAAAAAGTAGATTTGGTAGAATACCTGAAGAAAAGCAAATTTTCCTGCCCACCCCATCCTTCCAAAGATTACATCAAGTTTCCCCAAACCTGGGGAGAAAGGAAGGTCAGTGTGGGTCCTTGAGAAATAGGGGTGCGGTACTCTCCTCCAGCTCAGAGAGGCAGCAAGAAGCCAGGAGATAAATGACTGGGTGATGTGTTAGTACACAGATCAGAGACAGCCTTACAGAGCTCATCGAGGATAATAAGGGAACAGGAGAACACATTCCAGTACCTGAAGGGTAGCCTGCTGGTTCAAAGGACCTTTGAGAGCCCGCATTAGTTTCTCCTGCCACAGTGTGGCCTGGGAGAAGCAGAACAGCATTTTGTATCCAAGGACAACCAAGTTAGCTGAAAACAAGCCAGACCTGGAGAGTGTCATGGTTGGAAATGAGGCAAATGTCAAGAATGACCTTGATGGAGTGGTGACCGAAGACCAGAAGGGGATAAGGACCTGGCAGCTGATGCCCGCATGGATAGGTGAAGATCCAGACCATATGCCCCTCCCTTCCCATCTTTAGTACTATAGAAATCCCTGGGATTTATATGTAAATCATTGCCAAAGGGGAAGAGAAAAAGGGACCCAAATTGTTTTCACCACGTGACAGAATGGAGTCTCTTAATAGAAATTAGGTTGCCTTGCACAGTTGAGTTTCTAAGCCAATATTTGTACTTGCTATAGTATTTTCTTAGTTTTAAAAGAAAATATACCAAAGACATATCATAATTTTCGAAATTCTTTACTGTTGCTTGTTCCATCAAGCACATTTATTTATTTAAGGAGACACAGACTTAATTGACAGAGAGAGAGAGATGGGGGAGGGAGGAACTTCAGGGCTATAACTATAGTTAGAGAAAGCTATAGTTTTCCCTACAATGCTCTATGAAACTCCAGCTTTTGCATTTTTTTTTTTAGAGAGAGAGAGAGAGAAAAGAGAACGTGGGGGGGGGGAGGCGTTGGGGAGAGGCAGACCAAAGGGAAACAGAGAATCCTAAGGAGGTTCCATCATCAGCACAGAGCTCCATCTCCCCGAGATCATGACCCGAGCCAAAATCAAGAGTCAGACGCTTAACTGACTGAGCCACCCAGACCCCGCCAGCTAACACATTTTTAAATGGCTAAACGAAATAAGTACAACAGCTTACTCTTTTAGCATATAGAAGACACCATGATACCTTAAACATAATAGTTGTTCAATCAATAGGAAATAAAATGCTTCAATTTCTAGTGCAACAGTTCTCAACTTTTTCCATAGTTTTTGTGGAGCAGTATGAAATATAGGTATACAGAATTTCATCATATAAAGTAGTAGTAATTATACTAGCAGAAATATGATTATAACGATTGTCTGCCATATAAAATCATAGCCACGCTAATGGTTGTCTTATCAATCGCTCCTTGTGGCTCTGTCAAATTTTCCTTTACATATTTTAGGGTTTTAATTTTAAAGGAATACAAGATTTGAATTGTTATTCCTTCCTAGTAAATTTAACTTTTAATCCTTAAGTTGTGATCCTCTTTATCTGCATTAATGCTTTCACCTTAAAGTCTTTTCCCCCTAAAGGAACAAAGCAATACCTGGTGTCATTTGGTCTGTATTCTCTTAGTTAGTCTTTTTCTAGCCCTTTACTTTTCTCCATTCTGTATGTTTTATGTACGTTCTCTGTAAACGTCCATATTTTATTTTTTTCCTTTTTTAAGAAAAATGTTGATTCTTTTGGCTAGAGAGTTTGGATCCATGTCCATTTATCATGACCACTGATATGTTAAATTTTGTTGAAATAATTATAGATTCAAAGGAAGCTGCAAAGGAATGACTACACATATTTAAAATGTTTATTTCTGTCACTTTATTTTAGGCTTTCTATTTGTCTTCTGAATGTTTTTGAAAGTCATCATTTTCATTCCTTATTTTCCATGACTATCCTACGTCAACCATTATATATTTTCTGAATTTCTTATTAAGGTATTAATAACACCATAACGGTTAATTATTTTGGGTGGCTACTATACTGTCAGGTTTCAAGATTGCCGAGTTTCCCTTCTTGGACTATTTAAACACTGGGCATCTCTTGGGACCATGAGGGGTTTATTCACTGCTGTGGGAAACACTAAAGTCATATTAATAAGAGGTTGACACAACTGTTTAATAGGCATAGCTTGCCAGGGAGAGGTTGTGCTCTGAAACAACAGTTTGAATTTCATAACATTAATTCAATGTGGCCACTAGAGGGAGATCATATGTAGCCATTCCAGGTCTCTGATTTTTACTAAAAACTTGTCAATAGTACATGAAACTACCGGGGGAAAAAAACCTCCCTACTTTTAAAAAGACATACAAATGAAGCCTCAAACTAGTAAACAAAAAGAATAAAGTCAAAGCAGTGACTATCATATGGGAAAAGAAAGCAAGACCCCAAGTACCTGCCTGCCATAAGAAATGCACTTTAAACATAAGACACAAATAGGCTAAAAGTAAACAGGTAGAAAAAGCTGTAAGAGAAAGAATGTCATGAGGGGTGAAGAAGATCATTTCATAAGGAGGAAGGTGTTGGTTTCTCAAGAGGACACAACAATCCTATATGTTTATTCATCTAAAAACAGAGCTTTAAGATACATGAAACAGAAATTGATGTAATTACAAGGAGAAATAGACAAATCCACAATTACAGTTGAGGACTGCAATATCTTTGTATTCATTTCCTAGGGCTGCTGTAACAAATTTCCACAAATTGGGTGCTTCAACACAGCAAAACTTTATTTTCTCACAGTTCTGGGAGCTAGAAATCCAGTATCAAGGTTTAGTAGAATAAGAGATCAATGTACAAAAATCAATTGTATTTCTATATACTAGCATTAAACCCTTGGAAATTCAATTAAGAAGTAACTTTTACAGGGCACCTGGGTGGCTCAGTGGTTAAGCCACCGCCTCTTGATTCCGCTCAGGTCAGGATGTCCTGGTCCTGAGATCCAGCCCCAGGTCGGGCTGCCTGCTCAGCGGGGAGCCTATTTGGGATTCTTTCCCTCTCCCTTTGCCCTTCCCCCTGCTCGCTCGCTCGCGCGCGCGCTCTCTCTAAATTAAATAAATAAAATATTTTTAAAAATGACATTTACAATAGCATAAAAAATATGAAATATTTAGGAATAAATTTGACAAAACAGATCCAATGCAACCCTGATCAAAATCCCTGCAAGCTCTTTTGGGGGTAGAACTTGACAAACTGATTCTAAAATTGACGTGGAAATGCAAAGAACATGGAATGCTAATAGAACGTCCTGGTAAGGAGAAGACCTGTTTATTCTAACCTTCCCGGAGAAGCTGTGTAGAGAGGTACACAGCCCGTAGTAGCTGTTTTGAGAAAACAGAGAGCTAGGGAGGCGGTAGGACCTGCTGCCTAACTCGGTAAATCTTGGCTGTTTTCTGATTTATCCAGAGGTGAGCGGGATGATTTGCTTAATATACAAAGAACAAAGAATGAGCTATTTTCAGATTAACCCCTTTCTTGCAGTTACCTTCTCGTGCCCGGCCCATGCCTGCGGTTCAGAGGACCCCAACACCCGGGCCCCCACCCGGGCCACCGACCCCGCGGCGCGACCAGATCCCTGCGCCGGGAGGGCCGGGCAGGCGCCCGCGCTCCGCCCCCGGGCGCCTCCGGGGGGCAGCTCGGGCCCTGGGGTGGCAGACCCACCCCGGGGTGCGGCTGGGGTCGGGTCCGCGCCCTAGGGCTCTTCCCTCGGCTTCCGGAGAAGCGCCGTGCGGAAGGCGTGCTGCGCGCTGGGGCCGCGGCCGGTGCCAGCCTCCAGCCCGCCCTGCGCCTCGCGCCCCCTCCGGGACAGAATCCAGGGACGCCGGGGACGGAGGCTGCGCGACGAGGGGCGCGATCTCGGGGCGGCGGCGGCAGTGGAGGGGAGGCCGGAAGGGCGCTGGCGCTCATCGGAGCACTCTGCAGTCTTGGTGCCCCCTTCTCAACCCGCGGCTCCCCAAACCGCCGCGGCAGAGACCGCGAAAGCAGGGCGCGGCCTTCCGCGCGTCCCTCCCGACCCCCGCGGCGTCCGGAGCGCCTGCGAGCGCGCGGCGCGGTCCCGGGGCGGCGGACACCCGGGCTCCGGCCCCGCGCCGCGGCCGTCGGGGGAGACGGCGCCCCGGGGGAGCCCCGCAGGGCTCGGGCGCTGCCCAAGCGGAGCCCGCGGGCGCCGGCCCGCAGGTGAGTGGGCGGGCGCGCGGCGGGGGGTCCGCTCCGGCTCGGGGGGGGGGGGTGGGGAGGGGGGGCTTGTCCTGCTCGCGTGCGACGCGGGAACACGAGCCCCCCCTCCTCGCTAAGCCCAGCGTCCTCCGGGCCTTCACCGGCCCCAGAGGTTCCTTCACTGTGTCTACCATCCTGCAGGACACTGAGCTCCCCCAAACTTAATTCAGTGACCGCTTTGTGCGGCTCCCTGGACTAAGCCCTTCACGTCCGTGGTCACGGTTAGTTGTCCTGCAGAACGGAGGTAGGCGCTACGACCTCTGTTTTGAGAGCAACTTTCTCCGGGTTGGTGGGAGGCTCTTGCCCGACCCCTCCAAGCTGGGGCTGGACCGTGAGACACTCGCCCTGTGGGGCCCGGGCTCAGCCTGCATCCCAGTGCATTCATACCCCTGCCTGAATTTGATTCGTTCAGCAAATGTTCTTCCTCTCTCCCTCCCTCCTTCCTGTCTCTTTCTTTTTTAATCACCAGGCATTGTGCTTGACAGCAAGGAAACAAACGTGACTAAGACCCTGACCCTGCCCTTCAAGGAACTTACGGTTCAGGTCAGTTGCCTACCCTGAGGGATGTCTGCCTTTCAGGGCTCCTGCGTCAGTGGGAAGCGAAAGGTTCCTTAATCTCCCCACCTACCCTCAGATGAGAGACCTGACCTCCATCTTGGTTTGCGTTATGTGCCTGCTTGGAGGCCTTTAGGATGTCTCCCTGCTTCCTACAGAATAAAGTCCTAATGCCTCAGTTCCTGGCTGGCCTTCAAAGCCCTCTCAGCACCACCAGCCCCCAATCTCTACTCATATTCTGCCTTTAGCTGGCAGGTGACCGGCCACCTAGCCTCCTGGTTTCCTGTATCGAACAATCCACCTATTTGAATTCCTTCCCTTCCTAGCCACCCACTTTGACTTAATTCCTCCTTCTCAACCGAGCTTCCTGATAAATGGTTTCTGCTGGAATTGCTCTCTCCCTCCTCCCTTTCCCTACAGCTTTTTAAGTCTTCTCTGCTGGCTACCACAGCCTGGTTATAAGTCACCTGTCTGGCCCCCAGGCTCAGGTGGGAGGCCCTGGAGGGCAATGGCCAGGTCTTTGTCTTGGCGCCGGGCCCAAGCAGATCTTCTAAGAATGCTCGCTGACTACTTGCTGAGGTGACATTGGCTGAATGCACTGAATATGCAAATAGGTAAAATCTAGGAAACCAGGTGGTCTTCAACCATCTCTCCACACAACTGGAATCATAAAATGGGCACTTCGTAATTGCCCAATCGATCTGATCCCCTTGTGAAGCCTGTTTACATCAGTTAAGCCCACAGAGTAATCTTAGAGATGGGTCTGTCTACACTAAACACATTCACTGGTCAACAAGAGCACAGACACGTTATCTTTGGTGTTGGTTGGGATCAAGCGAAGCCTGTCTTTGTAGATGGCTCTCTCCTTACCCTGCAAGAGGTAACTGAAAACAATCAAAGCTTCTTTCAAACCAGAGATATAATGCTCAGTGATCCACAGCATTGCTCTTTATTAACATACAATAACCAGCTCTTGTAATTTTATAACAACTTCATAATTATAAAGGTCTCCCACTTCATAACGTTTCATGTCATACTCACAAATTACTCCACGAGGCAAGTTACTATCTTTATTTTATATAGATGTAAACTGAAGTCCAGAAAGGTGAGTGACTTTGCTCAAGCTTTGCACACAACTAGTGGGCAGCAGAGCTTCTAGTCCCTTATTTAATACCCCCTCCCATAGCTGGAGTAATGTAAATATTCCTATACAGTATTATGCATTTAGCCACCAAATTATATGCAAAGCTACTCTACCTATTCTATGTGTGATTTTTCAGGTGAAGAAATGAAAGAAGCACAGGACTTGGAAGACAGATTCAGTGGTAATTAAGTTATTTTTCTTTTACGTGGTTTGAAATATCTGTCAAAATATTTCTGAGTTCCATTTTAAAAGTGATAAATAGAACTTAAAAGCAATAGCTCACCAAAACCCTAACTACCAAGTGGCACTTTTGAAGTCAGTTCCCAGAAACAACTCTCTCGAGACTTAGGGAACAATGTCACATATATAGGTGGAAACATGAAAATGATGATATTTGACTGATTTGGGCCTACAAAGCTGCAATTTCATGTAGTTTTACCTGATAGAAATATTTGTTTTTTAGTTTACACTCTTGGCCAATTTTTTGCCTGCATCTTTATTCCTTTTGGGGGTAGCGTGGGGGTATCACTCTGACTGGTCCTAAGAATATTTCTGTGAAAGGAGCTCTCAGGAATAGAAGAAGCCTTTTCCTTCTGTGCCTCTCCTTTCTGAACTGTCTTCCAATTTATATATTTTATAATGTGAAAACAAATGAAACTAAGGGATCGTGAAATCGCTTTCACTCTTCCTTCCCCTCACCACACACACATCAGTTTCCCCTGGTGTCACTGATGTACTGTAGTTATCAATGCGGCTTCCTTTAAAGGGGTCCTTTGAGCAGAACTAAGAAAATAAATTTCCCAGATGAATTTACCTTGTGCTTTTCTCTCTAAGCAATAACGTGCAAGTTAGTAAAACAATGAATTGTTCAACTCCACGATAGTGTTAATAATGACTAAGCCAATATAACAGAAGCGTGCCCTTCTGCATTTCAGGATACGGTTTAGTGTTGTGTCTTGGCAACTTGAGAAAGTTGCTTAACCTTGCTGGATTTCAGTTTCCCTGTCTGTTAAATCTGAGTACCTGTGAAGCACCTCTCATGATTGTGTGTGTGTGTGTGATTAATATTCATAAAATACAAACTTTGGATAAAGGTTAGTTTCTTCTTTCCTCTTCCTTTTGTGTGTCTCTGACTTGTGTGGCTAATCCTATCTGTATCTCGTTCAGTGTGTGGGTTGTTGGTCTGTGAGTAAAAAGCTCCATAGTTAGCAAGAAATGCTCATTCCACAAAAAGATAGGACAGGTATTATCCTTATTTTTTCTGATGGGGAGGCTGAGACCAGAGCTGGTAAATAATTTGCATAAGGAAAAAATAGAAAAATATATAAAACACTAGCTCTGTTCAGAAATGCAGTAACAGTAACAAATGTACCAAGTATTTATTAGCAATTCAATTACATAGTATCAGAAGGTTCTATAAGCCAAATACAAACAGTGTGCCCTTATTGTGCAGTTATCTACTTCACATGCCTTGTGGTTAAGATGTTGCAACCATGATCTAAATGCCTGACTAATAGGAAATGGAAGAAACCTGAAGGTCATTTCATTTTTACCCAACAATGGAAAAAGGAATAGCAGAAGGGAAGAAGGAACCAATATTTAGGTTGAACACTTACTGCGCACCAGACCTTGTGCCCAATTACATGCTACATCTTTTAAATTTCATGATTCTGTGAGGTAGGCATCTCCATTTTACAGATAACGAAGCTTAGACTCAGAGAGGTTAAACAACTTGCCCCAAATAATTCAGTCAATAAGCAATGGAATTAGCTTCGGGGTGGCTCAGTCAGTTAAGCATCTGCCTTTGGCTCAGGTCATGATCTCAGGGTCCTGGGATCAAGCCCCACATCAGGCTCCTTGCTCAGTGGGGAGCCTGCTTCTCCCTCGCCCTCTGTTCCTCCCCCTGCTTGGGCTCTCTCTCTCTCTCTCTGTCAAATAAATAAATAAAATCTTAAAAAAAAAAGAAGTAGAATTGGCTTCAAACTCATATCTTCACACTTTTATCCATTGATGGAGAGAGTACCCACTTGTAGACTTGATGGAGGTAATTGTATTAAGAAGGTTAAATATTTATTTTCTTTGACTCAGTAATTCTAATGGAAAGTTACCTCAAGAAAATCATTGAAAATGCAGAGAAAAGCTGGTTGCATAAAAATCTTCATTAGAGAGTTATTTATAATAGAACTTGGAATGAATCTAATAACCACCATTAGGGAAATGGCTAAGTAAACATCACACACATGATGGAATATCACACAGCCAGGAAAATAACCCTTCCCCAAAAGTTTGTAATAACACGAGTAATGTTCATATAATAAGGTGAGGTGAAAAGAACAAGGTATTAGGATCTATCTGTCTGTATAAAACTATATAATAATAATCTCATCTATGTTAATAATACACACAGAAAAAGAACACGAATGTCGAACAGCAAAATGTTAGGAGTGATTATCTTTGGGCAGCGTAATGATATTAATTACTTTTTTCTTTTAATTAAGTTGGTTTTTATTTTTTAAATGTTACCATTTTTCCATAAGGATTACCTATTGTGTCTGGGCCTGGCCAGGAGAAATCACTTCCAAAATCATATATAGCATAAAGGGCTGGGGCCTATCTCTGTAGTGTCCCAGGAAGTACTCAGCATTAAAGACTCAAACTAGGTCCTCCTGGCTCTTAGGCCAGGAAGATGACTAGCCTCCTGAGGTGAGTAGAGGGGCTGGAGTGGAAACCTGGAGAGGATTTAATGTTGATCATTAAAAAAAAAATTAAAAAAACAAACCAACAAAAACAGGAGTTGAAGTCACACTCAAGAATTTAGGGTACATTGCCCCACTCTGTTTGCAGAGTATATTTCTCAGACTCTAAAAGGGCCAAGGTTCCTTGACTGTGCTGGAGGTAGCTGGGCTCCATGAAGGAGGGTGGAGAGAAATTCTTAAATATGTTTACTTAGCCCTGCTTACGCCCATCCCCTCCTTTCTACACTACCACTCGTCAGGCTCTCACCCGGCTTCCATCAGTAACTCAACTCTTTTTTTTTTTTTTTTTTAAGATTTTATTTATTTATTTGAGAGAGAGGATGAGAGGAGAGAGAGAGCACATGAGAGGGGGGAGGGTCAGAGGGAGCAGACTCCCTGCCGAGCAGGGAGCCCGATGCGGGACTCGATCCCGGGACTCCGGGATCATACCTGAGCCGAAGGCAGTCGCTTAACCAACTGAGCCACCCAGGCGCCCTAACTCTCAACTCTTTACCCTGCCTCTGGTCTGGCCCTTTGCTAGGCCAGTGACTTCATTGCGGCCAAAGCAATCATTCCATAACATCCATCTGATTTGTCTCCTCTGCTTACTGTCCTCCCATGGTACTCTACAGCTTTCAGGGTACAAAGCAGTTCCTTACCTGTTCCTGTTCCTGTTCCTGCCACTGCTACTTAAGGTCTCTTGCAACCTGACCCCACACACCTCCCTGGCCTCCTCTCTTTCCAGTCTCTCTCCACGCCTCCACACCTCTGCGCATCTGCCACCCCAGCCCTATGATCCACCTGCAATACTCCGCACACATCTAGCTTTCTCTCACCTTCTTCTTCAGCTGTTTCCTTATATGGCTTCTGTCCAATTCCTCACCCCCTGCTCACTCTCATTCACACACACACACACACACTTTTTGCCCACTCACTGGTTGCTCATCCTTCAAAATTCACCCCAAGCCTTGTCCTTTCTAGGTAACCTTCCCTGACACACATTCTTCATCCTGTGTCTCAGCCTTCATTCTGCTTCAAGTGGCTGTATTAGGGTCCTTCTAGCTTCTGTACTCTGCTCTGCACTAATCATGATATACTTGGCTGTCCCCAACTAGACCAACATTTGTGGTAGCAGAGACCATGTCTTCATGACCTTTGGATCCCAGTGTTTGGTTAAGTGTTCAGTTCTCAATAACTTTTTATTGAATTTGTGAATTAATTAAACAGGATCCGGAAGGAGAAGAGGGAGGAAAGATGACCAAGGTTGAAGGTCATACCATTTCTAGGATAGAAACAACCCCTAGTACCATCAATGACCAATAGGGCCAACCTTTCTTCTTTTCTTATCACTGTATCTTATTTTTGTTCCTGTGGATCCTTGAATTCTCATAGAGATGGGCTTCTCATGGTGTTGTCTAAATTTCTGAGAAGATATATCAGTCCCAAGCAGCATCAACAACCCCTGCACAGGTATGTCACCTGGCACAGAGCCTTTTGACCAGCGTAAGTCACTCAGTCCACACGAAGTAGGAGCACAGGAAGGGCGAACTGAGGGCTGAGGGCTGTGGAGTTGGGGGGTGGTTCAGCCGGCAGGGCAGGCATCAGAGGAATTAAGAATGTTTCCCTGCTGTCAGTCTTTCCTTCTGTCTTCTACAATCCAACTTCTACCACAGTACAACACAAAACCCAACCCTGCCATATAGGCAAGCAGGATTACAATCGGTCCTCTCTCTCTCTCTCTCTCTCTGTCTTCTTTTCCTCCCTCGCACACACACATAAACACACAACGTATATTTATGAAGACTTGCTTTATGACTGGTAACCCTTGTTTCAAAGTCTGCTGTCTTCATTTTAATTTAGATTACTAATTCTGTTTCACATCCCCTTGAATAAACTTGTAAAATTCAAGACAGCATCTTTTTTCTTTTTAAGATTTTATTTATTTATTTGACAGAGAGAGACACAGCGAGAGAGGGAACACAAGCAGGGGGAGTGGGAGAGGGAGAAGCAGGCTTCCCGCGGGGCAGGGAGCCTGATGCGGGGCTCGATCCCAGGAGCCTGGGATCATGACCTGAGCCAAAGGCAGACGCTTAACGACTGAGCCAGCCAGGTGCTCCTCAAGACAGCATCTTAAAAGCTAAAACATAATATCTGAGCTAAAAGGGATAAACATTTTAAAAAGGGATCTGGTTGTTGTGTCTGCTGGGATAGAACTATGATCTTCTATTTGTATATGGAATATGTCTCAATGTTTCCCCGTTTCCCTTCTCCTGTGTTCTTAATTTCTTACAGGCTGAAACTCCAAGACTAGATCATGATAAGCTTTGAAGAGTTGTACACAGCAGTTAAGGAACCCCTTCCCTCAGGAATTCCCACCAGGTTTGACCATTTTAACAGAAGGCAGGGGGCACTGTTGACATCCTCGCAGGTCCATGCAGATGTCAAAGGAAAAGCCCCAAAAAGGTGGACACCTCCTCTCTGCTCTTGACCTAATGAACAAATCGGTGCATGCGTTTAATTAGTGTGTGCGAGCAAACTCAGAATGCCCAAGAGCTAATATTGGAATTTATAGGGTTACTTGTTTTTGTTTTTTTTTAATTTTTTTTAAGATTTTTTGTTTATTTATTTGAGAGAGAGAATGAGATAGAGAGAGAGAGCATGAGAAGGGGGAGTGTCAGAGGGAGAAGCAGACTCCCCGCCGAGCAGGGAGCCTGATGCGGGACTCGATCCAGGGACTCCAGGATCATGACCTGAGCCGAAGGCAGTTGCTTAACCAACTGAGCCACCCAGGCGCCCCTAGGGTTACTTGTTTTATAGGAGGCGTTTGTCTTGGACATGCATGGTTTTATAGGTTATATCCTCCTTTCACATTAATAACCCAAATAATACAATTCAAGGGATCAAGTCAGTGGGAATCTATTCATAGATATCTGTAGTGGAATGTAAGTCACATTTTAGCCAATCTGTTGTTCTTTTTATTACAAACAGGTTCCTGGATCTCACACCATGGAAAAACACAGAAGATGAAAGAATAGTACTCTGGCCAGAATTTAAGGAAATTCTTAACAAATTAGGTTTTCATATGAAGGAAATGGGGTTTGAAAACTTTGGCAACGGTAACTTTCATCTCAAGTAAATTTCACTTACCACAGAACAAATACTGATCCATACCTCTTGGAACTGCAAAGAAAAGGTGTGATATTATTATCCATGAAAACACATCTCTGTATCTTGAATTTGCTGGGCTTTGAATTTCAAGCCAGATGGGTAGTGATAGGGAGGGTCTAGGGGTAGAGGGCTTCCCACCCTCTGCTCTCATCCCTTGTTCCCTTCTCATTTTGGACTCCAGTGCCCAGCATGGGACCTGGCATATGGTGGACACTCATTTATTAATGCTCATTTCTTTTTTTTTTTTTTTAAGATTTTATTTATTTATTTGACAGAGAGAGAGATAGCGAGAGCAGGAACACAAGCAGGGGGAGTGTGAGAGCGAGAAGCAGGCTTCCTGCCGAGCAGGGAGCCCAATGTGGGACTCGATCCCAGGACCCTGGGATCATGACCTGAGCCGAAGGCAGACGCTTAACGACTGAGCCACCCAGGCGCCCTATTAATGCTCATTTCTTTAAAAAAATTATTTTTTTAAAATTTTATATTTTAATCCTTTTTTTTTCAGTAAATGTGTGTTGAACAGAGGAGCCCGAGCCCTACTTTGTAATTTTCCCTCAGCTTTTGCCTCTGTCAGCCATGCCCCAGCCCCTGTGTTAGACTGGGCTTTGAATTGTGGTCAGCTATGGAATAGGTCCCACTTGGCCATCATGAAGGCCATTTGTTGGGGGCCTATTAATTGCTGCACAGTGTACTAGGCTCTTTATCCAAAATACCATTTACTTTCTTTTTTTCTTCTTTAGAGAGAGGAAGAGGAGAGGAGGGGCCGTGGGAGAGGGAGAGAGAGAACTCAAGCAGACTCCACGCCGAGTGCAGAGCCCCATGTGGGGCTTGATCCCATGACCCTGAGATCATGACCTGAGCCGAAACCAAGAGTCGGATGCCTAACCGACTGAGCCACCCAGGTGTCCCTCATTTACTTCTTTTTTTTTTTTTTTAAAGATTTTATTTATTCATTTGAGAGAGAATGAGATAGAGAGAGCATGAGAGGGGGGAGGGTCAGAGGGAGAAGCAGGCTCCCCGCCGAGCCGGGAGCCTGATGCGGGACTCGATCCCAGGACTCCGGGATCATGACCTGAGCTGAAAGCAGTCGCCCAACCAACTGAGCCACCCAGGCGCCCTCCCCTCTGTATTAATGGTTATATTACCCAAGATGCTCCACCTTGATGACTTTATTGATTCTTTTTTTTTTTTAAGATTTTATTTATTTATTTGAGAGAGAGAATGAGATAGAGAGAGAGAGCATGAGAGGGGGGAGGGTTAGAGGGAGAAGCAGACTCCCCGCTGAGCAGGGAACCCGATGTAGGACTCGATCCCTGGACTCCAGGATCATGACCTGAGCCGAAGGCAGTCGCTTAACCAACTGAGCCACCTAGGTGCCCCCTCATTTACTTCTTAACAACCCTGTGAGGGAGGTGTTACGTTCTCCATTTTATAAGAATCTGAGACTCAGAGAGAAATTAGAAGAACTTACAAATTGCAGAGTTAGGATATAGATTTGGAGCCTACTCGGTGCTGAACTCCAGAGCTTGTGCTACTGAGCTGTCATATTTGTGCTGCTTCACTGTGTTCTTCATGTCCGATCTTCACCTCAAGTTGCAAATGATGCATAGCTATTGGCTATCAGGAAGGGCAGAAGGAACCGGTTAACAAGCCAAAGGTTTATGGTCATTCTCTGAGGGCAAAGCATCGGCCATTAGATGATGCATTTCTCCATAATTACGTGTGTAGGGGTATACGTCTCAAATAAATAAATAAAATCTTTAAAAAAAAGGGGGGGGGCACCTGGGTGGCTCAGTTGGTTGGGGTATACATGGTGTGCATAGAGTGATAATTTTTTTTTTAACTCAAAAGCAGGACACGTGGGCTGGTATAGAATTTTTAGAGAACTGTTCGTTTTATTTATTTTATTTATTTATTTTTTTTTAAAGATTTTATTTATTTATTTGAGAGAGAGAGCACGAGCAGGGTGAAGGGCAGAGGGAGAAGCAGACTCTCTGCCGAGCAGGGAGCCCGACGCGGGACTCGATCCCGGGACTCCAGGATCATGACCTGAGCCGAAGGCAGTCGCTCAACCGACTGAGCCACCCAGGCGCCCGAGAACTGTTCGTTTTAAAAATGAAAAGAATGGACATATCTATTATGTATGTGTATATGTACACACACACATATATAAATAAATATATTTTTTATATAAATAAAAAATTTGCCATTGCCAGATGTCTGGTAGAAGTTGAGAAAATTTTTGAAGCTGAGTCTAGGCTTAACAAAAAGAACACTGTGATTAATAGTGTTGTTTGGTTTAGACCCACAGGGGGAAATGGGTGGCCCAAGTCTCTCACATTTGCCATCTTGAGATAATGTACTTACAGTTTCATAAAACTTATGTATAAAATTGCATGAATCACTTCTACTAATGCAGGTATGATGAGAACGGAACAGGTGTTCTCAAACGATATGTGACTCTTAAAAACCTGGGGATTCGGGGCACCTGGGTGGCTCAGTCATTGGGCGTCTGCTTTCGGCTCAGGTCATGATCCAGGGTCCTGGGATGGAGCCCCGCATCGGGCTCCCTGCTCGGCGGGAAGCCTGCTTCTCCCTCTCCCATCCCCCTGCTTATGTTCCCCCTCTCACTGTCTCTCTCTCTGTCAAACAAATAAAATCTTTAAAAAAAAAAAAAAACCTGGGGATTGAGGATCACAATGGATCATCAAACACCACAAAAGTTTCAGGTAAAAACTCCACAGATGAAGAAAGCCACCTATGTTTATACTTTGACATTGTAAAGTATGTGCATATAACAATAGTCACCTTTCTTCATAGAACAAAACCAGAGTGCCCAGGGTGAATACCGGAAAGAGAATCTTCTGGTTGAGTCAGAGTCAGCTAGACTAGAAAATCCCCCCTCTGTTCCCCTGAGATGCACTTTTGCCCTGGAGCCTCATTAATTCTTGCTGCCACCGCCACACCAGCATAAGGACTGCTCGCCGCAGCGGTGGCCTCACGGTCCTCCTGTGATTGTCTGTGGCACCACCGAGACCAAAGAGGCTGTCCAAGGAGACCTCCCCAAAGGCCAGTGGATTAAAACTGGAAATTAAATAAGATGCCGTCTTCCTAGAAACATCGCCAAAGGCAAGGGAAGCAAGGGCAAAAATGAACTATTGGGACTTCATCAAGATAAAAAGCTTTTGCACAGCAAAGGAAACAGTCAACAAAACCAAAGGACAACTGACAGAATGGGAGAAGATATTTGCCAATGACATATCAGATAAAGGGCTAGTATCCAAAATCTATAAAGAACTCATCAAACTCAACACCCAAAGAACAAAGAATCCAATCAAGAAATGGGCAGAAGACATGAACAGACATTTTTCCAAAGAAGACATCCAAATGGCCAACAGACACATGAAAAAGCGCTCAATATCGCTCGGCATCAGGGAAATCCAAATCAAAACCTCCATGAGATACCACCTCACACCAGTCAGAATGGCTAAAATTAACAAGTCAGGAAACGACAGATGTTGGCGGGGATGCGGAGAAAGGGGAACCCTCCTACATTGTTGGTGGGAATGCAAGCTGGTGCAGCCACTCTGGAAAACTGTATGGAGGTTCCTCAAAAAGTTGAAAATAGAGCTACCATATGATCCAGCAATTGCACTACTGGGTATTTACCCCAAAGATACAAAAGTAGGGATCCGAAAGGGTACGTGCACCCCGATGTTTATAGCAGCAATGTCCACAATAGCCAAACTGTGGAAAGAGCCAAGATGTCCATCGACAGATGAATGGATAAAGAAGAAGTGGTATATATATACAATGGAATATTATGCAGCCATCAAAAGGAATGAGATCTTGCCGTTTGCAACGACGTGGATGGAACTGGAGGGTATTATGTTGAGTGAAATAAGTCAAACAGAGAAAGACATGTATCATATGATCTCACTGATATGAGGAATTCTTAATCGCAGGAAACAAACTGAGGGTTGCTGGAGTGGGGGGTGGGGTGGGAGGGATGGGGTGATTGGGTGATAGACACTGGGGAGGGTATGTGCTCTGGTAAGCGCTGTGAATTGTGCAAGACTGTTGAATCTCAGATCTGTACCTCTGAAACAAATAATGCAATATATGTTAAGAAAAAAAAAAAGAAGAAGAAGGTAGCGGGAGGGGAAGAATGAAGCGGGGGAAATCGGAGGGGTAGACGAACATGAGAGACGATGGACTCTGAAAAACAAACTGAGGGTTCTAGAGGGGAGGGGGGTGGGAGGATGGGTTAGCCTGGTGGTGGGTATTGAGGAGGGCACATTCTGCATGGAGCACTGGGTGTTATGCACAAACAATGAATCATGGAACACTTCATCTAAAACTAATGATGTAATGTATGGGGATTAACATAAGAATAAAAAAAAAAAAAAAGATGCCGTAATTTGAGTATGCCTTAGCAGATAGGGCTTCTCCCAGGAGGGCACAGGCCCCATTCTTCTCCACATGGAGTGTTGGGAAAATGGAGAGGCCTGTCCTGCCACTGTTCTAACTTCTAGCCTGCCTCCGATGAGGGCGAAAATTAGCTTCATGTACACTGTTTGGAGGTGTCGTCACTGGCACCTAAACCAATTGAGAGCACCTGAGTTTCCTAACGTACCACAAACCAGGATTCTTATATGATGACATGCGTTTTCCCTTCTGGATTGATATGGGGAGTGGTCTTGCCAGGGTAATCGCATCTCAACCTAGCAATGCAACAGCCACCAAATACACATGACAACAGGTAAGGGTTCCTTGTGACAACGGGGTCATTTACAAATTGCAGGTAGCCTAGAAACTAGGAAGGATACCAGTAGCTTTGGTTGATATATAAAATAATTCTCAGGACATAGGTAAAATAAGGAATAGCAACACTTGCTGACTCAAGAAGTAATCTTCTAATTTTTACTTATACCTTGCATTGAATTTAAATGGAATCTTTGAATGATTTTTCATTGATCTTTCTTGGGTTGAAGAAAGGGTGACCACCTATCCCAGTTTTTTGTCCAAGACTGAGGAGTTCCTAGGACTCAGGGCTTCCTGTGCTAAAAGCAACAGTTCTGGGTAAGCCAGGATGCTTTTCACCGTAGTTACAGACCCAAATGAGAACCTAATTTAACTGTGAACTCTCTTTCCAGGAAGATCCACACGCACTTGATATTTTGCATACAATTTCATGAATTGAAACTTGAAATACATTTGTGAATCCCAGATGTTCACGGACCCTGGGCTAAAAAATTCTGACCCAATTGAATGCATTTTGGATTTTTATGTAAGCTTATTTAAATCTTTATTTCCTGAAGTAAAATGATACTTTATACCAAGAGTCAAGCCTAATTACCTTTTGGAGATTTTATGTAATTGAAAACATTTACTCTTGAAGTATAGTTGACATACAATGGTAAATTAGTTTCAAGGGTACAACGTAGTGATTGAACAATTCTATACCTTACTGCTCACCATGATAAGTGTAGTTACCATCAGTCACCATACAACATTATTACAATGTTATTGACTATATTCTGTATGCTGTACTTTTTATCTTAATGACCTATTTATTTCGTGACTGGAAGTTCGTACCTCTTAATTCCTTTCACCTATTTTACCCATCCCCCCCCACTCCCTTCCTTTCTGGCAACCACCAGTTCATTCTCTGTATTTAAGAGTCTGTTTGTTTATTCTCCTGTTTTGTTTTTTAGATTCCACATATAAGTGAAATCATATGATATTTGTCTTTCTCTGTCTCTGTCTTAGTTTAATACTTTCTAGGTCGATCCATGTTGTTGCAAATGGCAAGATTTCATTCTTTTTTATGGCTGAGTAATATTCCATTGTGTATATATGCATATATGCAATACACACACACACACACACACACTACCTCTTCTTTATCCATTCATCTATGAATGGACACTTGGGTTGCTTCCTTATCTTGGCCATTGTACATAATGCTGCAATAAACATAGGGGTGCATATATCTTTTTTAATCAGTGTTTTCAATTTCCTTGGGTAAAAACCCAGTAGTGGAATTACTGGATCATATAATATCTCTATTTTTAATTTTTTGAGGACCTTCATACTGTTTCCACAGTGGTTGCACCAATTTCATTTCCCCCAGTAGCACACAAGGTTTCCCTTTTCTCCACATTCTTGCCAACACTTGTTACTTTTTGTCTTATTGATACTAGCCATTCTGACTGGGGTGTGATTATATCTTATTGTGGTTTTGATTTGCGTTTTCCTAATGATTGGTGATGTTGACCATCTTCTCATGTGTCTGTTGGCCGTCTGTATGTCTTCATTGGAAAAATGTCTATTCTGGTCCTCTGCCCATTTTTAATAAAATTATTATTTTTTTGGTGTTGTAAAGTTCTTTATATATTTTTAATATTAACCCCTTATTGGATATATCCAATATTTGCAAATTATCTTCTCCCATTCACTAGGTTGCCTTTTCATTTTGTTCAGGGTTTCCTTCACTGTTGCTAAAGCTTTTTATTTTGGTGTAGTCCCAATAGTTTATTTTTGCCTTTGTTTCCCTTGCCTGAGGAGACAAATCCATAAATGAGTTGCTTAGGCCAATGCACAAGAGTTTCATGGTTTCAGGTCTCACAGTTAGGTCTTTACTCCATTTAGTGTTTATTTTTGTATATGGTGAGAAAAGGTTTTTTTGCATGTAGCTGTCGAGTTTTCCCAGCATCATTTATTGAAAAGATTGTCTTTTTCCTGTTGTATATTCTTGCCTTCTTTGCCATAGATTAATTGACCACATATACATGGGTTCATTTCTGGACTCTCTATTCTGTTCTCTTGACCTATGTGTCTATTTTTGTGCCAATACCATACTGTTTTGCTTACAATAGCTTTATAGCATATCTTGAAATCTGGAATTGTTGTACCTCCATCTTTGTTTTCTTTCTCAAGATTTCTTGGCTATCTGGGATCTTTTGTGGTTCCATATACATTTTAGGATTGTTTGTTCTAGTTCCATGAAAAATACTACTGATATTTTGATAGGGATTGCATTGAGTCTGTAGATTGATTTGGGTAGTATGGACATTTTAACAATATGAATTTTTGCAATCCACAAGCATGGTATATCTTTCTATTTGTTTGTGTCATCATCATTTCTTTCATCAGTGTTTTATAGTTTTCAAGGTACAGGTCTTTTGTCTCCTTGTTTAAACTCATTCCCAAGTATTTCATTCTTTTTGGTGCAATTATAAATGGGATTATTTTGTTAATTTCTCTTTCTGCTACTTTGTTGTTAGTGTATAGAATTGCATTTCTGTACATTAATTTTGTATCTTACAACTGTAATCAAGATTTACTTTGGTGTTTTTCCTTTTCAGTAATATCTGGAAGCCGTGTCAGAAAAATATAAAGAATAGAGGAAGAACAAGAAGATTTACTAGATGCAGAGAAGTGGCTGAAAGGCAGGTTCAGAGGGGGATTCAGTAACATGAGAGAATTTGAAAAATATGATCCAGAAAAAATAGGCAAGGTAAATGTATTTTAAGAATCATACCAGGCCCAAGGCACCTGGGTAGCTCAGTTGGTTAAGCATCCGACTCTTGATTTTGGCTCAGGTTGTGATCTCACTCAGGGTGGTGGGATTAAGCTCCACGTTGAGCTCAGTGCAGAGTCTGCTTGGGATTCTCTCCCTCTCCCTCTGCCCCTCACCACCCCTTGCATGCACCTACTCTCTCTCTCAAAAAAAGAATCATACTAGGCCCTCATTTAATTATTTTACACTTAAAGATTTTTCAAAATAAAAAATAATACATATTCATTATATAAAAATTAGGATCTACAGAAAAATATACCCAAGAAAATGTAAATCACTGAATAATCACTTGGAGATCATCACTATGATCATGTTGATATATTTCTATCTAGTCTTTTAAAAATTAAATAAAAAATTGGGGTCATCCTCAATTATTTTTATTTTGTGTACATAACTGTAATTATATTGTGAGTGTTCCAACAAATCATTAGAACTTTAACATGAATTTTGATGTCTGCTTAAGATTTTATCAAAAAATAATCCATAATTTAACCACTCCCAAAAGGAGAAAGTTTCATTTTTTTGACTTTACTCTCAACACTCTCCACTCCATACTTCACTTCCTATCACCAAACACATATGGGTTTTTCTCACACCAAGCAATTCTCCAGTTCTCTGTAGGCACCACCAACCGAGTTTCCCACCATTTAATTTAATTTTCCTGCCTGGAGTTAACATCGGGGTCTCACAGGTTAAGGCGTCAGTCCCACAAGACTCACCGCCCAACTCCAGACGCCAACTACAGGTTATCACCTCTTCTCTCTGATCAACCAACTATAAATCATAGGTTTTCATGACCCCTCCTTGGGTTCAGTAATTTGCTAGAATGGCTCACAGACCTCGGGAAAACAGTTTACTTACCAGATTGCTAGTTTATTATAAAAGGATACAATGTAGGAACAGGCAGATGGAAGAAATGCGTAAGACAAGGAATGGGGAGAAAGGAGTCAGAGCTTCCATGCTTTGTCTGGGCATGCCACCCTCCCAGCACCTCCACATGTCTACCCACTCAGAGGCTCTCCAAAACCCATACTTTAGGAATTTTTATGGAGGCTTCATCATATGGGCATGATAGATTATTAACTCAATCTCCAGGCCCTAGCCCAAGATGGGAAGGGGGGCTGAACATTCCAAGCTTCTAACCATGGTTAGGTCTCTCTGGTGACCAGCCCCCCATCCTGAAGCTGTCCAGGAGCCCACCAAGATTTGCCTCATTAGAAGAAGAGACACTGTATCACCCAGAAAACTTTAAGGGATTTTGGAGCTCTATGTCAGGAACTGGAGTCAAAGACCCAATATTAGAACAGAAGATTCTCCTAGAACCTTTATCACTTAGGAAATTCTAAAGTTTTAGGAGCTCTGGCCAGGAGCCAGGGTTAAAGACTAAAATATATATTTCTTATTATATCACAATATCACAATTCCCCAATCAGTGTTGGGCATGTAAGCTGTTACCAGTTATTCCCTATGATATTTGTTACATTTAATACTTTAAGGAACATATCTCAGTTTTTGTGCACTTATTTTCCTAGGGCAAAAAAATTTTTTTACATATCTTCAAGGATATTGCTTTCAAGAAATTTATACCAATTCACATTCTTACTAACACTGTATATACACAGCATTAGTTTTCACCCTGACCTACATTGGGTGTATTAGTTATCTATTGCGGGCTAACAAAGTAGCCCTTAAAATTTGTCAGCTGAAAACAATAAACATTTATTTTCTCACAGTTTCTGTTGATCAGGGATCTGAGCTGGGTGTTTCTGGCTCAGGGGCTCTTATGAGATTGCAGTTCAGCTGTTGGCCAGGACTGATGAATCAAGGCTCAACTTGGGGAGGATCCACTTCCAAGTTCACTCACTGGCTGGTGGCCAGACACATTTGTTCCTTGTCACGTGGGCCACTTTATAGGGCAGTTCACAACACAGCAAGCAGCCGGCTTCCCTCAGAGCAAGTAAGCAAGAGAAAGAAAGTGCTCAAGAAGGAAGCCTCAGTCTTTTTATAACTTCATTTTCTTCAAAAGTTTAGGCTCCACACCCAGCATGGAGCTCAATGCAGGGCTTGAACTCACAACCCCGAAATCAAGACATGATATGAGATCAAGAGTCAGATGCTTAACCGACTGAGCCACCCATGTGCCCCTATAACTACATTTTGAAAGTAATGTCCCATCATGTTGCCATATTCTGTTTGTTAGAGCAAGTTACTAGGTCCAGGCCACGCTCAAGGGGAGGGCGTTATTCAAGGGCATACACACCAAGATCTAGAGACTGCTCTATCACAGTATATTATTGCCTTTCATAATATTTTCATTTTAAGATAAAGCTTGGCCAAAAATAGCCACTCAATTTTATTTTGCCGTGTTTACATTTATATTACTTATATAGTTAAACATGTGTTTATTTGCTAAGTTAATATTTTATCCAGTAAGCTAATATGTATTGAGCATTTACTATGAGCCAGACACCGAGCTAAGCATTTTCTCATGTAGTCTTCCCAACAATTCAGTAAGGCAGGTACTATTATTAACCTCATTTTACAGATGAGGAAACTGAGGCACAGAGAGATTGAAGTTATCAAAGGTTATATAACTGGTAAGCAAGGGAGCTCCACAGACCATGCTCTTAACCACAATCTTATACGCCTCTCATACCCATGTTATGTATTTGTACTTTAAGCATATGTATATACCCCTAAACAATATATAAGACTCTGTTTTAAAATTACACACAACTGATGTTATGCCTACAAATATTTTTGCAATATTCTTTTTTTCACTGAACACCAGCCTGGAGATTTCTCCATGTTGATATATGCACACACGTAAATTCAGGCATTTTAACTACTCTGTAGTATTCCGTTGCATGAATGAAATAAACCAGTTTCTTTTCCTACTAAAAAGGGTTATTTGGTTTCACGTTCTTCACAGTTAAAGGTCATGCTACACCGAACAGCCTTCTATATGTTTTCTTGGGCACATTTGCGAGACTTTCTCTAGCGTAGACACCTCAGATGAAAGTGTTGGCTCCCAGGGCTCATGCCTCTCCACAGTTGTGGCAGTCTCTTTGCCAGCAATGTAGAACCATTTCCACTGTGCCTTTATCTTTGCTGTGTGAGCTTGCTAGGGCTGCCTTAACTGAGTAACAGACGGGGTGGCCTAAACAACAGAAATTTATTTTCTCATAATTCTGAAGATAAGAAGTTCAAGATCAATGTGTTGGTAGGTTGGTTTCGTCTGAGGTCTCTCTCCCCGGCTGATAGATGGCTGTTTCCTCCCTGTGTCCTCACATGGTCTTCCCTCTGTGTCTGTGTCCTGATCGCTTCTTCTCATAAGGACACCAGTCCTACCGGATTAGGGCCCACCCATATGACCTCTTTTTACCTTCATTACCTTTTTAAAGGTCCTGTTTTCAAATACGGTCACATTCTGAGGTCCTGGGGGTTAGGACATCAATATATGAATTTTGGGGGGACACAATTCAGCTTCTGATACTTACCAACACTTGGGTTTATCAGTCTGGATGGTTTTATTATTATTATTATTATTATTTTTAAAGATTTTATTTATTTGACAGAGAGAGACATAGCGAGAGAGAGAACACAAGCAGGGGGAGTGGGAGAGGGAGAAGCAGGCTTCCCGCTGAGCTGGGAGCCCGATGCGGAGCTCGATCCCAGGACCCTGAGATCATGACCTGAGCCGAAGGCAGATGCTTAACGACTGAGCCACCCAGGCGCCCCCAGTCTGGATGGTTTTAAAAATCAATTGAGGGGCGCCTGGGTGGCTCAGTCGTTAAGCGTCTGCCTTTGGCTCAGGTCATGATCCCTAGGTCCTGGGATCAAGTCCCACATCAGGCTCCCTGCTCCCCGGGAAGCCTGCTTCGCCCTCTCCCACTGTCCCCTGCTTGTGTTCCCTCTCTCGCTTTCTCTCTCTCTCTGTCAAATAAATAAATAAAATCTTTTTAAAAAATCAACTGAATGTTTGTAAATGATATTGTCTCATTTGACCTGTATCAGCATGTCTTTTTTCCCTACTAGACAATAGTTCTTGAAGTTAGGGCCTTTGTTTTACTAATCTGTGTAATCCCCACTGGGAAACGCTAGTTGGCGTTTAGTAAATACTTAACATTTGAATTGCATTTTTTTAAACCAACTTGAAGACAAAGGCCGGTAGGTTCTATGGGCTTTGCTTGGTTAGGGCTCTTATTTTTAAAGTTGTTTTTATTAATTTCAAGATTCATCAGGTACCATAGTTGTCATTCATGTAAATGATTCCCTGACTCAATTATCCAGTTTGCAGTTTATCCAAACTTTCTGCTTTTCTGCTTCTTTTGCTATGAGTCTCTGCAGAGCATTTCCTGGATTCTTAGAAATTCCAGTATATCTAGGCAAGGTGGGGACACAGTGTAAGCAAAATACAAAATCAACCTAATTCGCTTTGGTTTTTAGTTCAAAGGGATGAATAAGCTGAGTTAAATGAAGACTGAGAATGAACCTATAGATTAAGTTATCTAATTAGAAAAGATACTTGATCTAAGTGTGAAGCATTTGTTTTTATATATTCTTTTATCATTTTATGAATGATATAATTTTATAAAATTTTATTTTTATTATTTTTTTAGATTATTTATTTATTTGAGAGAGAGAGAGAACAAGCACAATGATGGAGTGGGAGAGGGAGAAGCAGGCTCCCCACTGAGCAGGGAGCCGGATGTGGGCTCAATCCCAGGACCCTGAGATCAGGACCTGAGACAAAGGCAGACGCTTAACCAACTGAGCCATGCAAGCGCCCCTGGAGGAGGAATCTTTTGATGATTTCCTGAAGAGATGCAATCTTATAAGCAGTCCAATCAGCAGTAATTATTTGAATCTCCTGAGAAATTTCCAGGATTGCAGTGATGAAGGGTCCGTGCACAAAATCCTCTCCACATCCATGCTGTACGGACCCTCCACATTGCTATGCTATTCTAATCCACTAGCCATTGATCAACTTGCAGGGAGACTCAGATTCCTCACCTTTGTTGTGCTCTGCCTCTCTGGAGACCTGTGTTAATGGACATGGGGCAGCTTGATCCGTAGATGGTCCTTGAGAACTTGGCCTTTGGGAACAAAAGTGCTACAGGAACGAAACCACTCTGTGGTTGTTAATAAAATTATTAGAATTATTATTAACATGACTTTCAAAAAATAAATAAAAAGAAAATAAAATTACTTTCATGTAAGAATCAGTCTACCTTCCCTGGCTGAGTAGGTTACAGAGTGTCTTGGGAGGATACCGAAGTGCTAATTTAGTGTGACTTACTTCCCCCTTAATATTCCAAACAACTCCTTAATGTTCCCAGTGCCGCACTTTATTTTTAGCTTTGGCCTTCTGCAGCACTTGACCTTTTGCCCGGATAAAGCAATGTACTGTGGAGCTCAAACCCACAGCCTCCCTTGTCTTGTGCAACACAGGGAATGTTAGATTATACCTTCTCTGGAAGATCTGGAATCCAGAATGGTCTTTTTAAGACAAAGTAAAACTGTGTATATGCCCACGCACACACACGCGTGCACGCACACACAAACACACACACACACACACATACACACACCCTTTTTGTAACATTGCCTTGCATGCCTGGATTATAGTCATTTCTTTTACATCTTTTCTGCCATCTGCTGCAAGAGATTAGTATCATCTTAACATTAATGAAGATTTTTTTTTAAAGATCTATTTATTTGTTTGAGAGAGAGAGAGCAAATGTGCGTGCATGTGCACACACATGCACACAAGTAAGGGGTGGGGCAGAGGGAGAGAGAGAAGCAGGCTCCCCTATGAGCAGGGAGCCCGATGCGGGGCTCGATCCCAGGACCTTGAGATCATGACCTGAGCCAAAATCGAGAGTCAGATGCTCAACTGACTGAACCACCCAGGCACCCCTTGATGAAAATATTTTAAAAATGTAGATAAGGATCTTGTACCAAAATAATCATCCCACTTGTTTTAGAATAACAAAAGCTTGGAAACAGCATTCAAATAATGAAGAGTAGTTAGACCAATCATGGAATTTCCATGCCGCCATCAGAAAAGATTACCACAGATTTTTTTATTGAAATGGGCAAATGCTAATTATGGGCTATTAAGTGAGAAAACTTGAGTCCCAAACTACAAATGCAGCATGACCTTTGTCACCATGCTTGCTCAACAGCCCCCTAATGGGCTCCATCCACCAGGCATAACCCCTACAACCCATTCTCTGCATCAGAGCCAGAGAGGTCTTCAAAATTCAAATCTAATCTTGTCCGTTCCACACTTGACACTCTCCAACGAGTGGAACCTTTAGGAAATGTCCGGGCTCATGAACATGGGGTCCAGAGCCCATGGTAACCCCGCCCCTGGTGCCTTCCGCACCTCCTCTCTGGGACCTCTCTTCCCACCGTCTGCAGCACTGTTCTTGACATTGATGAGACTTCGACATCTGTGCCTGCTGACTAGAAGGTTGTTGCCTTCTTTTTTTCCTTGATATCTTCTCATCCTTTACATCTCAGCTGGGAAGCTTTTCCTCATCCCTACCCTGGCTTGCTTGCTCCTTCTCTATGCTTCCATTACTCTCTGTGTGTCCCCTTCTCGTAGAACTTACTTCCCTTTGATGTAATTGCTACTTCCCTTACCCAGGAGAGCTGGGTCTCTGTCATGTCCATTATTTTGTTCCCGGCAGACAGCACCACAGGATAGGCACTCACTAACTGTTGAAAAATAAATAGTAAACATACCTGGTAGACAAGCTAGTTGAGAGAAATTTTCGTTGAAATTGGGATGGCTTTAAATTTCCTCTTTCTTGTCAAACTAAGACAAAATTGTATTTTATTGTGGTAAAAAAAATCCATAACATTAAATTTGCCATCTTAACCAGTTTTAAGTGTACAATTCAGTCATATTAAGTATATGTGCATTGCTGTGCAACTGATCTCTAGAACATTCTCATCTTGCAAAACTGGAACTCCATATCCACTAAGCACTAATTCTCCTCCCTTTTTCCACCACCCTTGGTAATCACTTTTCTACTTATTGTTTCTATGATTTTAGATGCTTCATATGAGAGGAATCATACAGTTATTTGTCCTTTGGTGACAGGCTTGTGCTTAGTACAATGTCCTCGAGGTTCACCCATGTTAAACCAAATTTGTGGTATGAACTCTGTGACCTCTATAACTAGAAAAGTAGTATCATTTAGAATCATAGGAGCTTGAGGTGACTCTAGAATTTATGCAGACCAATTTCCCCCACCTCAAACTTCACTTAGTTCTAGATGAGAAAGCCAAAAATAGAAAATTAACTTGTCCAAGGTTAAAGGTTTAATAATGGTGAAATTGAGCTCCACAAAGATAAAAATAAGTAATAAAGGTGTTTAGTTCTTTACACAGTCTACAGCACGTTCTATGCTTTTATTTTCTGCTCAACGTTAGCTGTTTAAATATAACTTTATTTTCTATTATTCTATTTCCTATCTGAAATGAAAATCACCTGCATAGGTTATTTCTTTGTTCAGAAGGTACACTGAAGTTTGCTGTTAGGAATTGTACTTCTGCAATTTTTTTTTCTGTAAAATGCATTCCCCAGGTGGTCCAGATTTTGCCTTCTGGGCATGGGGATCCCGTAGGCATGAAGAATAAAAGGATTCTTCAGGTTTCTGAAAGATTTTGATTTTTGAGCCGTGCAAATGTAACAGGGCTGGAGTCATGGGACAGGAACCAGAAATATTTTTAGTCCAGCTGCTTGCTACTGTGTAACATTCTCTCTTCCTACTCAAAGGAGATCTCATAAACTACAATTTCTCAAATAATTGCTAAAGAAGATCTTGTTCTCAGTGGTCAAACTAGTTCATTAGTTCACATGTATTTTTGAGTCTGCTCTGTGCCTTCTTATGTAGAGACACATTTAAGACATGTATTTCCTGATGGAAAAAAAAGAAAGAATCAGTGACTTTCCAAGTTAAGGGGAAGGGTTCTTAGCAATCCTGTGGTCAAATCCCTTCATTTTATATGTGAGAGACTGAAGCTCAGAGAGCGACCCAGAGTCAAACAGCTAGTGAGTAGCATACTAGCTTTTGGGATGCCCGCTTCTGACCTCCAGGCCAAGGAGGACATCACAACCTCCTGGACACAGAGACTCTCACTCAGCTTGCTCTTTATTAACATTTTCTTCTCTTTTCCTAATTTACTTGTCAACGTGATTTTCAGCCTTGTCTTAATATCTGCACTGGTTTTTGAATCATGAGGAGAACACGCGGGAGATTTTTAGCCCACAGTGATTTAGAATAGCTTGACAGTATGTTCCAACACTGAAGGGGTTATTTTTCTTCCCTCCAATAGACAGAACCGAGAAAGGAAATTCCAAACCCCAGCTGAGACTGGGCCCTGTGATATATAATGTATGTGTGTCGCTTTATGGGAAAGAATGACTAAAACCTCCTTTGGGAGGGATCTTTTGCTCGGTGCTTTCCGTTTTGTTTATGACTGGAAGATAGAAGTTCATTTATGTCTAAGTGTGAGTTTGCAGTCCATTTGGCAGTCTTTCTAACATAAACACCACGTTTTATGTTAGGATTTGAGGGGAAAGAGACTCCCAAATGCTTCACTGTGATTCGCCCTTAGAGTACTCTAAAACACTGTGAAAATAACTTTAGGAATTTTTATTAAATGATAGAATGCTTAGCACTTTGTACTACTTTATGACTTCGTAAGTTTATACTCCTGATGTGAAACTTAGTGAATATATGTGTAAGTAAATAATTGTATTTCTCTGAAATGTAGGAAAAAATTATATCATTATGATACCTTGTTCTGTAGTGTTCTGGGAGACCAAATAATACTATTCTTTGAACAAAAAAATTACCCCAAGCTATAGCTATAATGCAGAATAGGCATAGTAATGTAGAATATGTTTATGTAAATTAATTTAAGGAAATGCATACTGTAACATTTGCTAGATGTCTTGTGACTAGAACTATAGATTTAGGTACTTAAAGTAATGCCAGCCATAGACAGGGCTTGGTGCTGCTTCGTCCCTGTCACCTTCCACAATCCCACAACAGACTTAGGTTCAGGATCACCTAAAATGTTCTTCTCCACTGGGCAGAAATTTTCTCTGTGTTGCTTCCTGAAACATAGATGATCAGAAGTCCTGTGTTTCTCAGTCTTGCTGTCATCAGATTGATTTCATACCACATCAAGTACACATCAGGTGCCTGTTTGCTGGACTGTCCTCTCTCCAGAGATATAAGCTGACATGGACTTTTCACTTACAACACGGAGAGTGGGAAACCCACTCAGGCACCCTCGGTGAAAAATCAACCAACCAAGTTCCAGTGGATGAGCAAGAGGTCTGGAGGTGAATGACGGAGGCTCTTTTTGTAAGGGCCCCCAGAAGACGAATAAGTTGTCCAATATTTCTGATTGATGACCTCAAAGGAGTGAGGGCCTTGGCCGGCATTGACTTTCAGCCTCTCAATTTTAAGTCAGAAGTCAATTTCAACATAATTTACTTCTGTGATTGCACCATGTTGTGTTTGCTTATGTGCCAGAGTTCTGGGTAAACATCGCAAAAACCTCTCCTGCAAACCTGTGTTCTTTTCTGGCATCTTTCTACCTTCTGCTTTCCTGGCAAACCCTTTCTGAAGTGTACTTTGCTTTTCCCACTCTCTCGTGCACACCACAGTCCCCGGCTTTGGCTCTCCTTCCCTTTGAAGTTACTCTTGCTGAGGCCTCTTGGGACCTCCATGTTGCCAAAAAAAAAAGCATGTTCTCCAGTCCTTGGTTTATATGACTTCTCTGGAACATTTAGACCTACTGAACACCCACTGCTTCCTAAATCTGTATTTATGCTTGGCTTTATTATATGACGTCACATTCTTTTGGTTTTCCACTCTTCTCTCTGGCTGTTCCTTTATGGGTTCCTTGGTGGGTTCCAGCTTCTCACTCCTTAGGTGCAACGCTGCCCAGATGCTATTCTCATTTATATGTTCTTAGAGTCACTTTCATACACATGCATAGCTTACACATTGCTTCCGTGGTGATGACTCTCATACCTACATGTCCAGCTCATACCTCTTTTGCTCGAGCGTCAGATGCATCCGTGTATAAGCTCCACCTCAGACTTACCATGTTCAACACCTGCCCCACCTCCCAGGTCTCCTGTCTCTCAGCCTCTGTCCAGATCAGATAACTAAAAAGCATCTGAGGACTGTAGGTCTCACTTTCTGGACAATACAGAGGTGCCTGAAGGCTGGTTAGGATGGTGAGGCCCGAGGCAGCTTCTGGAATTTCTAATCAACCCTGGTCAGTACAAGATGGACCCCGTAGTCTTGAGTTATATGGACAGTCTACTGCGGCAATCAGATGTCTCACTGTTGGATCCTCCAAGCTGGCTCAATGACCATATCATTGGATTTGCCTTTGAGTACTTTGCCAACAGCCAGTTTCATGACTGTTCTGACCATGTCTGCTTCATCAGCCCCGAAGTTAGTCAGTTCATCAAGTGCACTAGCAACCGAGCAGAGATTGCCATGTTCCTTGAACCCCTGGACCTCCCCAACAAGAGAGTTGTATTTTTAGCCATGAGTGATAATTCCAACTAGGCAGCTGGGGGAACCCATTGGAGTTTGTTGATTTCACTATGATTCCCATAGCAGAAGCAACTCAGTCCATGCAAAGCAGGTAGTGGAGAAAGTGGAAGCTTTCTTAGGCAGAAAAGGAGACAAACTGGCCTTTGTGGAAGAGAAAGCCCCTGCTCAACAAAACAGCTATGACTGTGGGATGTATGTGATTTGTAACACTGAGGCCTTGTGTCAGAACTTCTTTAGGCAACAGCCAGAATCACTATTGCAGCTACTCACTCCTACAGACATCACAAAGAAAAGAGGAGAATGGAAAGCTCTCATTGCCAGACTTGCCAAAAATTAGCTATCAAAGTGTATCTGTGACTTTTGAAGTCTCTTCTTTCTGCCCATCCCCGTTTATTGGGTGGCTGCAGTCTCAGTGCCTGAAGGAAGATGCCTAGTAGAGGGAAGCTTAATGTTCTCATTTTTCCCTGGAAGAATGTCGTCCTCTGCATCATCCAAATGGAATATTTCACTCTAACCCTAACTTGAGAGCAGTGTGCTCTGTGAAAATTTCTTCAAGTTATGTATCAAAACCTTAAAACCATGCTATCTTAACATTTATTAATTCCCTTTTTGTCTCCCTTATCCACATTGGCTTATTCCAGAGGAAAAGCAGTGATCTTTAAAGAAATCAAGTATATGTGAAATCTAGAGGAATGCACGAAGAACGTTATAGAAGAATCAAAAACGTATTGCACAGAGATCAACTGGCTAGAAGCAGGTCAAGATCTAACCTAATTCAAGATCTAAATATTAGGAGAATCAAATACTCGTTTCTGTGCCATCTCTTCCATTCACCACGCAGAGGCTTTCCTGACTATTTTTGTAACCTTTGCAGATATTTGATAAAGATGATGTTAGCCCATCTTCCCCCATCTGATTCCTGGACTACTTTAAGAAAGGGGGAATCTTGAGTAACTTCATTAAAATATATGGCTGTTAGACCTTTTAGTTCACTCAGGGAATGGGTCGACTTGCCACTCTGCATTGCTAGCAGCTTTTCTTCACTTTGTCTGTCAGCCATGCATGCACGCCTTCCTTATATCCAAAGTTCTGTGGTTTTAAAACTCGTAGCTGATAACTTCCCAAAGTTACCTGTTATTTCTAATATTGCCGCTTTCTGATAGTCCTAGTTTTTCCTTTCCTCTCTATCTGTAATCTGGCAGAATTGTTTTCAGTTATGTCATGGTGATATCAGGGCTATTATTGTATCTAAAACTTGCAGACTGAAAGTTGGTTTGTTTTTGCGATTATAAGGCAGAAAGAGTGACCTTTCTGAACCCTTCCACTTAATTCAAAATGCAGACAATGTTATTTTTTATATATGGAACCAAGAATAAAAAGAAATGCTATCCATCCTAAAAAAAAAAAAAAAAAAGCATCCAAGACTCACATTCTTTCTCATCTCACACTTAAGGAGTGTAGAGGAGGCTACTTCCTGACCGTCTCTCCCATCTTCTCCATCCTCTCTGCCTGGGATGGGGGGCTGTTTCCCTTCGCCCAGACTGCGGCGGGTCCTCCGAGTTGGTCTACCTCCTCCAGGCTGCCCACCTCTTCCCGACCCGCACACGCTGCTGCAGGGATGACCCTTCTTCTTCTTCTTCTTCTTCTTCTTCTTCTTCTTCTTCTTCTTCTTCTTCTTCTTCTTCTTCTTCTTCTTCTTCTTCTTCTTCTTCTTCTTCTTCTTCTTCTTCTTCTTCTTCTTCTTCTTCTTCTTCTTCTTCTTCTTCTTCTTCTTCTTCTTCTTCTTCTTCTTCTTCTTCTTCTTCTTCTTCTTCTTCTTCTTCTTCTTCTTCTTCTTCTTCTTCTTCTTCTTCTTCTTCTTCTTCTTCTTCTTCTTCATAAAGATTTTTATTTATTTATTCATGAGAGACAGAGAGAGAGAGGCAGAGGGAGAAGCAGGCTCCCAAGGAGCAGAGAGCCCGATGCGGGACTCGATCCCAGGACCCTGGGATCATGACCTGAGCCGAAGGCAGACACTTAACCATCTGAGCCACCCAGGCGCCCCTTCTTCTTCTTCTTCTCCTTCTTCTTCTCCTTCTTCTTCTTCTTCTTCTTCTTCTTCTTCTTCTTCTTCTTCTTCTTCTTCTTCTTCCTCTTCTTTTTAAGATTTTATTTATGTATTTGACAGAGAGAGACAGTGAGAGAGGGAACACAAGCAGGGGGAGTGGGAGAGGGAGAAGCAGGCTTCCCGCCAAACAGGGAGCCCGATGTGGGACTTGATCCAGGACGCTGGGATCATGACCTGAGCCGAAAGCAAACACTTAACGGACTGAGCCACCCAGGCACCCCCAGGGATGACCCTTCTAAACTGCAAATGTCATGATGTCACTCTCCTGGGTACAATCTGTCATTCCCCCCTGACTTCAGAGTAAAGTTAAGTCCTTGTGGTTTTGCATGCCAGGTCTTTTTTCCTTTCTCCACAGAGCCAGTTTGCAACGGCCTCTGGTGAACTTCCTCACCGGGGTTCTTAGTTACTTCTGGGCCTGTCAACACGTGAGCCCCAGCACATGTAGCTTACGAAAGCTAAACCTTGGGGTAAACCTTCCACCTGACCATGATGCACAGTCGATCCTGCCCCTATTAGGGGGACCCCCCATGAGGGTGCACCCTCCCAGAACCCAGACAGAGCAGTTGTGGAGGGGGTCCACTTTTTCCTCTGTCCTCGGTTACCTGCTCTCCCACCGGATGTCACATATCGAAAGACAAACACAACATGGCTGTCATCGACAGAGCTGCCATCTTCTTTACTCAGTGAGGGAACCCAGTGAGCGTGGGTTCTCTGGGCTTGGATGCTGATATACTCAAGGGGCAGACAGGACTTTGAATATTCTTTTCTGTGTAACACTGCTCTTATATATTAGCTATCAGATATTACCTCAGACCTCCTTCAGACATTCTTTCTGTAATGTCGAAGCTACAATGCTCCCAAGGCCCCAGACCCTTGTGCTCCGCCATCTGCAGGAAGACTCATCATCTTCCGTCTCATGACCTCAGGGTCATGGCTGCTCTGGGCATCAAAGTTCAAAGTTCAAAGGCTGCCCCTGAAGGGGAGCTTTCAGGGGTGGAGAGACATCTCCTCATGTCTCTGTCCTTTTTATCAGGGTGAGAAATCTCTTCAGGAGCCATCCCAACAGATTTCTCTGGTTTTCATGTTATCCATACCCATGTCACATGGGTCAGGAAGGAAGACCAGGAAGGAAGGTGTCAGGCATTTCCCCAGCATCTTTTGTGGGAATATCTGTTTTATGTGGAAGAAGGAGGAATTAAGGGTTATTGACTGAGTAAGCAATAGCATCTACCACATGAAACACACTCCAGTCTTTCTCCTTTGGTGGATAGATGCCTTAAGTGTTCAAGGCTTGTACTCAGAAACATAAAAGAGAAAAGTCCACCCATAATTTTAAAATATTATCCCCTATATATAGCAACACATACACAAATGGTCAGTGCTAATACATTTTATTGCATTTTGCTTTTTTTTTTTCTTAAGATTTATTTATTTGGCGGGGGGAGACAGTGCAAGCTGGGGGAAGGGCTGAGGGAGAGGAGAGAGAATCTCCTGCAGACTCCCTGCTGAGCATGGAGTGCCACATGGGGCTCGATCCCAGAACCCCGAGATCACGACCTGAGCCAAAACCAAGAGTCAGCTGCTTAACCAACTGAGCACCCAGGCGCCCCTGCACTTTGTTTTTTTCACTCAACAATGCCAACTGTATCACAGTCTAAATTCCACAGGTACTGCACTCTATTTCTGGAGTTGCTGAGGCGGCTAGTCACGTGCAGTATGACACTTTTAATTACTGTAATTTTATGTTTCACTATGGGGTAGGGCAGTCATTGTCACTACCCTTCAAAACCTGCTTAATTGTTTTTGCAATTGTATTTGTGTAATGTGAGCTGCATTTCGAGCTGAGCTATGCCTTGAAATAAATCTTGTTTATATTCATATTTACACATTCATCTAGAATTATGGGCTTGGCACGTTGACAGAGCTCCGTTTCTGAGTTATCTCAGGGGGTCACAAATTCAAAAGCCCACATGCACCAGGCAAGTCCTGTAAATGAAGAGGCTATAGTTCAAAGATTAAACAGGCAGGGATATTCTTAATTTCCTCAAAGAAATAATCTTTCTCCCATTTTTTTCCCTTGAACTCTGTGGTCCTTTTAATCACTTTTGATAGAAAAATGGCAGCAGGGAACTATTTCTCTGCTACTACTTGGATGGTAAGTGGCCCCTGAAAACGGGCCTCCGTTTTAGGGAAAGAATAGTGGGGATTGTGGCCGATATGCTTCTTCTCGTGAGAGCAGGGGCCACGCACCCATAGCCAATTGTTGTTACTAAGGATGCACAGATATTGACACATCTGACTTCTACAGAAGAGCCAGGAAGCCAGATTTTATATGAAATTTTCTTATTATTAATGGAAGGTTTTGAGGAGGGTTTGGTTTTGCTTTTTGTTGAGGGGAAGAGCCCTTTAGGATTCTCTCCTCACTTGTCATCATTCTGTTTCAGTCCCTTTATCTGTAAAATTAAGTTCTTGGTCAAAGCCATACCCAATTTGTGACTAACTGAGGATATCAGTCCGATTTTGCTGCCATCCAAAACTTGCCTATTATACTTAAGAAAAGAGTTCATTAGGGACGCCTGGGTGGCTCAGTCCATTAAGCATCTGCCTTTGGCTCAGGTCATGATCCCAGGGTCCTGGGATCGAGTCCTGCCTCAGGCCCCTTGCTCATTGGGGAGTCTGCTTCTCCCTCTGCCTGCTGATCCCCCTGCTGATGTGCTCTCTCTCTCTCTCTGAAAAGAAATAAATAAAATCTTTAAAAAAATTTTTTTAAAGTACCTGCATCTGTTCATTAAAAAAAAGTTAATATGAAACACATCTGCAGGCCAGACGTCACCCATAGGCTACCAGTTTGTGGACTCTGAATTAACCACTAAAAATTATTATATTTAAATTATTTAGTATGTTTTTACTATAAACTATCATTTTCAGTTGACTAAACCAAATGATAAGCAAAATAGATAGCTATAAGGCAAGACAGCTCAGAAGAAGCTCTATCTAAAATTTTGTTGGATAATGTGAACATTAACCAAGAGCAACCAAAATGAAATATAATTGCTTCTTCAGCTAGTTTGGGCATAATCTTATTTATTCATTTTATTAGGTAAATTTGTTTTTTGAGTACCTACTAAATTCAAGGTGTGGCAGCAAGCTTAGTAAGGATAGCAAACCAAAAAAGACACGATACTTTCCTTGGGTAGACTGTCTTATAGCTGATGTTAATATAAAGTGGCTAATAGCAACATTAGCCCTGCTTTGGATGCAGGTTGTTATACCCCCCACCCCCCATATACACGTACATTAATGTCATTTTATTAACATAATATATGTAAATAAATTGGACCTTTTCTTTTAAGGATCATCCATAATGCAAGCCAAAAACAAAACCAACCAATCAAACAAAATAACCCCTCCAACTTCTAGAAGAGAATTCTTGTTTTCATTAAGAAATCCAAACAGTGGGAAAATTAATCAAAGTAAAACAAGGAAACACACAAAGGAGGGAAGGAAGGAAGGAAGGAAAAGAAAGAGAGAGAGAGAGAAAGAAAGAGAAAGAAGAAAGAAAGAAAGAAAGAAAGAAAGAAAGAAAGAAAGAAAGAAAAGAAAGAAAGAAAGAAAGAAAAAGAAAGAAAGAAAGAAAGAAAGAACAAAGAAAGGGAAAGGCAAAGTTTTAAATTAGGGTAACAGAGAAAAAAGCTGACTGACACTGGATTCCTGACACTGTATCCTCTTTTCAACCTGAGACATTATGATAATTTTTGTTACATTTTTTTTTTTATAGATTTGTGACTAGAGAAGAATCAGCTCCACTTTAATTGGAATTGAAGTCAAATTGGCAAATTTGTTTCAATTTGATTTTCTCTTACTCTTGACCACTTTCAAGTAAGATTTTTTTCTTTTTTTTATTTTATTCTTATGTTAATCCCCATACATTACATCATTAGTTTTAGATGAAGTGTTCCATGATTCATTGTTTGTGCATAACACCCAGTGCTCCATGCAGAATGTGCCCTCCTCAATACCCACCACCAGGCTAACCCATCCTCCCACCCCCCTCCCCTCTAGAACCCTCAGTTTGTTTTTCAGAGTCTATCGTCTCTCATGGTTCGTCTACCCCTCCGATTTCCCCCACTTCATTCTTCCCCTCCCGCTACCTTCTTCTTCTTCTTTTTTTTTTTTCTTAACATATATTGCATTATTTGTTTCAGAGGTACAGATCTGAGATTCAACAGTCTTGCACAACTCACAGCGCTTACCAGAGCACACACCCTCCCCAGTGTCCATCACCCAGTCACCCCATCCCTCCCACCACCCCCACTCCAACAACACTCAGTTTGTTTCCTGCGATTAAGAATTCCTCATATCAGTGAGATCATATGATACATGTCTTTCTCTGTTTGACTTATTTCACTCAACATAATACCCTCCAGTTCCATCCACGTCGTTGCAAATGGCAAGATCTCATTCCTTTTGATGGCTGCATAATATTCCATTGTATATATATACCACCTCTTCTTTATCCATTCATCTGTCGATGGACATCTTGGCTCTTTCCACAGTTTGGCTATTGTGGACATTGCTGCTATAAACATCGGGGTGCACGTAGCCCTTCGAATCCCTACTTTTGTATCTTTGGGGTAAATACCCAGTAGTGCAATTGCTGGATCATATGGTAGCTCTATTTTCATCTTTGTTTCTCAATTGGTTACTTTCTCCTCTTAAGGGAATTACAAAGCCAGCCATTATTTACGGCACCTATTACACTGAAAATGTTTTTGGACAGGGATATGAGAGAAATACACTTCAATTGGCACCTCTATGAAAGGGACTGAGAGTTCCGAAATCATCAGCAGTATGATTTGTTATCAATAACTCTGAAGATTGTGAAACTGCATCCTGAAAATATATTTTCTCTTCTATCTTTTCCAAGTTATCTAGAGAATGTGGTAGAAGAAGACACATATAATTTCAAATCACACATCCTAGAAACAGGACTGTCTTTAAGTTTTATTACGTTGCTGAATGATTTTCAGAAAGTTAGAAATATAGCTCCTGGCTTTACTATGACAAGGTCCACATTTTCTTATTTTTTTGCTTATTTTTTGACAGAAAGATTGACAAATTAAAAGAAAACATCATTAGTCCACAGGAATTTCAGACAGTCATTGAAAGCAGGTAATAAGGATTTACATACGAGCTTTTTCTTTTTTCTTTTTTTTATTCATGAGAGAGCAAGAAAGGCAGAGGGAGAAACAGGCTCCCAAGGAGCAGGGAGCCCGATGCAGGACTCGATCCCAGGACCCTGAGATCATGACCTGAGCCGAAGGCAGATGCTTAACCATCTGAGCCACCCAGGCACCCTACATATGAGCTTTTTCAATAAAGTACTATGCATGATGGAATCTTTGGTGATTTCACTTTTACACAGTGCATATAGTCCATCAAAAATTTTTTTCTTTTTTTCCACAATAAAATGACAAGTAAAAGTTGCTTTTAAATTCAGAAGAAGAAAAAAACTACATGACTAGCATTTTAAGAGTTTCTGAAATTAGTTGACTTAGGTGAGAAATTTTAGATTTTTTCCTACCCAGTAAAAAACTACCAATGATAATTTCCTGGACTTGCAATGATAATATTCAGAATTAACCATTTTATTTCTTCCTCTGTATCCATAAGCCTTGTAATCAAATAATTCACATCCCTGATTCTATATATCACGAATTAGTTTATCACTACACCTAATTTGAGAAGAGGTTTTTATTTCTGTTTGGGGACCGTGAAAATTTCTAAGCCACCAGGTGGCAGAGTGTCCTTGGCTTAGACCGAATTTTAGATTTTTCCACCGATTGCCAAATGCAGTTTACAGCGAATGTGAGTGGCCTTCAAACCTTTTACTCATGTACCCCTACCTTTTACTCATGTACCCCTAAAATAATTCTGAAACAATACGCACGAGCCACATGAGCCACAAGCTTTTAGGTTTTTGTATAAAACTATTCAACAAAAGTTTAAGTAACTGAAGAGATGTAACTTCTGGCATACTCTAAATAGTGAAATTGTAAAATAACATTATTATCTCACTCGTTTAAGTGAATCGAACTGAATGCAAAATACCATAGGGATCTGATAGCAACCATCAGCTATTTTTAAAAATTCCAAAACCAGCTCATCTTCTACACTGGATACTTTAATCACCCCTTTTTCTCTGTGACATCTTATTTTCCGTTTTATTTCCTCTACAGAATTTTACACTAATATAAAATGTTTTATGCTTAAACACCTTGACCACATTCTTCTTCTTCTCCGCAACAAGAGTCTGTGTATAAATGAAATTAGATGTTTTGTATTTCCAGTGACCATAGGTTCTAAGTGTCAAATGTTCATATTTCTGAATTTCTTATATGTATTACTATGTGTTTATACATTTGCCCAATATACATTTATTTTTTCATTAATTTGAAAAATCTCATAAAATAGTAAGAGACAAAAATGACCCTTAATTGTACCACTTGAATAATATGTATAGAGAAAAAATAAATAACAACCCCTGGTTTGCTTATCTCTTCCCACTTCGCCCAGATAACGTCTGCGAGTTGAGGTTCATTCTTTCGTATTTTTTCTAAGTTTATAAAGATCTAGCTATGCCTTTAACTTGGAGCACAAAATATTAAGGCACTTTCAAAATTTTTAAGAGATTCTTTCTTTCCTAGCGTTTAAAGCAGTGCTTCATTGGGGATGTATGTTTATATACATACATAAACTACATAAACATAGGTATGTGCATATGTTAAAAAATTATATTTATTGAGATGTGATATGGCTGAAGTTTAGAGCTAAGTCCCAAGGAGTTTAGGAAACTCCGAAGTTGATGGGAAAACTGTTCTCCATAAGCCCACCCTCGCTTCTGACACCAATTGCAGGTTTGATAATTTGCTAGCAGACTCACAGAACATACTGAATGCTGTTATACTCATAGTTACGCTCTATTATGGGAAAGGATACAGATTACAGTCAGCACAGAGCAGAATCCAGGAAAAAAACTAAATGGGGACCTTCCATTGTCCTCTCCCCACGGAGTCTTGGATGTCTTATTTTCCTCTAATCTGTGTCTAATACATGGAATATTGACAACTAGGGAAGTTCACCTTCACCTGCACCTTCAGGTTCAGAGTTTCATTGAGGTTCCATTTTGTCGGCATGAGTGATTGCCTGTGTGCTAATTTCATTCTCTAGGCTCCAGCCCCTTTGGTTAGGGTGATACTGTGTGACCCAAAGCCCCCACCCTACTTCAAAACGTTGGTCTCTCTGGTGTGATCAGTTGCCACCCTAAATGCTATCTGATGTGGCCAGCTCTAACCCTATGTCACACTGTTAGAGTACGAGCATAATCCAAGGCCCCCAGGTAAACAAAACACTCCTATCATACATGACATTCCAAGGGCTTAGAGGTTACCTCCCAGAAGCTGAAAGAAAAGGCCAGACCCCTTTTTTGGTGAAGTTAAATCCTTTACTACACAGATAACAATATATACAATAAAATGCACCCATTTGAAGTGTATAGCTCAATGAATTTTTTTTTTTAACTTTTTTCTTTTTTTTTTTTTAAAGATTTTATTTATTTATTTGACAGAGACAGAGATAGCGAGAGCAGGAACACGAGCAGGGGGAATGGACAAGGGAGAAGCAGGCTTCCCGCGGAGCAGGGAGCCCAATGTGGGACCCGATCCCAAGACCCCGGGATCATGACCTGAGCCGAAGGCAGACGCTTAATGACTGAGCTACCCAGGCGCCCCTATAGCTCAATGAATTTTGACAAATGTGTACATCAGTATAACTACCACCACAGTCGAGATACAGGGCATTTCCGTCTCTCTAGAAAGCTCCCTCATGTTCCCTTGCAGTCAATTCCCTCTATTCCCCCAGCTGATTTCCTGTTTTTAGCATTTCATACATATATATGGAAACATACAGTATGTTTTATTTGCTGTCTGTCTTCTTTCACTCAGCATATTTTTGAGATTTACCCATATTGTGTCAGTAGTTTGTTGGTGCTGGGTAGTATTTCAGTCTATGCATATGTCATAATTTGTCTACCCATTCACCTGCTGACGAACACTTGGGTTGTTTTCAGTTTGGGGCTATGTGGACAAAGCTGCTGGTCTTTGTGTATATAGGCCTCTTTGTAGACATTTTTTTCCTATCTTTTGGGTAAATACCTAGGAGAGGAATTGTTGGGTTGGATGAGACTTTATAAGAAACTGTCAAGCTGTTTTCCAGAATGGTTGTAATATTTTGCATTCCTACCAGCAGTGGATGAGAATCCAATTGCTTCACGGCCTCTCCAACAGTTGTTATTGTCAGTCTTTCTAATTTTAGCCATTTTAATTGTCGTGTAGAGTTGTTACTCACTGTGTTTTTAATTTGCATTTTCCTGATGATTTAGGAAGTTGAATATCTTCTCACAAGTTTATTGGCCGTTCGTATGTCTTCTTTTGTGAATTGATCAAATCTTTTGCCCATTTTTATTTGGATTGTCCTTATTGAGGTATAAGACTTCTTTACGTATTTTTAATATAAGTCCTTTTGTAAACATGTATGTTTGTGGTTTGCTTTTTCATTTCTTAAGATATCTTTCGAAAAGTAGAAGTTTTAATTTTCATGAATCTGAGAACACATTTTAAATTGTGCTGTGAACTCCAACTGTTTATGGCTATTTTGCTGCCATCTCCAAATTCTACAAATGTTATCCAACTGGCAACCAATGAATTTTGGGGCAGTCTCCACTCACAAAGCCTTTTTCTAAAATGAAGTAAGGTGGTATTAATAGTAATATTATGCAGTATCTCATATGTCATCATCGACAAAGTCCTTCTTTGGTGGGAAGGGTGGTTATTTTCTGAGAATTAGGTATTAATTGTACCTTCTATTTTGTTTTTTCTTGACATAGCAGACAGAGAGACTATTCAGGAAACTTAACAGTAATATTACTTGTACTTTCTTCTGGCTGCTATATTCAGACCCTGGGCTAAAAATATTTAATCCTCACGGTGATGCTGTGAAGTAGATATTTTCATTCATTATTCAGATATTCATTATTCAAGTATTTAGATGAAGAAAGTGAGGTTCAGAGAAATTAAATATCTTGACCAAGATCCCATAGCTAGTAAGTGGCTGAGCTGGGCTTCTAAGCTAGGTTTGTCTAACTCCAAAACTCATGCTCTTCAATAATTCTCTGTCCATGTTCTGGACTCATCTGATTTTAGATATATTCAATATAGATTTTGGGGGAAAGAGATTAGGTCTGGGACTTCTTTTGGCACTGGTTGTTCATGCTTTTGGTTCCTAATCCCCTATACAAACTGGGTAACTTTCTAGAGGGTCCAGGGTAACCAAGCTGAAATGGACCAACATAAATACAAGTTGGATAATTTAACCAGTTAGCAGGCCATTTGGCTTACCCCATGCCTCTGCCAGCATTTTATAAGATCCTCCTTTTGTTAAAAAATTTTAGAATGACTTCCTCAAACCTCAGTTATGTGAAGGCTTGATCTATAATTTTACATGTAATCAATACTTTTGTTGGTACTACTTATGTCAGATCTCCTCATTAAAGCCATGTGGTTATTTGAAACTTTATCCCGGTGATTAATACTGTTTACACTCAACTCCCTTCTGAAATCTTTAACACACTTATTTTCCAACTTGGCAGGTGTGAAGTGCCTTTAGTTAACGTAGGCTGTAAGCTTGGGACATTGGCAGTCTCCCATTATTAGTCACACATTCTGAGGTCTTTCCTTCTACTTGATGACCTGAATCTCTGTTCTTTGTACAGCAAAGAGGAAATACTCAGTGAGATCATTACATTATAATCACTTCAATCAGGATTTTGTTGCCGACTGTTGTATAATTCTACTGAATTCTGAGTCTTCAGGCTTTCTTTTATTACAGTTAAGTGTTGTATTTGAAAATCCAAATGATGTTGAATATTCAGGCTGACATGAGTTATGAGATTGTATATAATCTACTAGAAGTTATGCACTTATTAATAAAAAGAGAAATTTGCATTTCTTTCCCTTCTTCAAGAACCAAGGGCCAAAACAATAATTTAGTTTTGGAATTCATTGGTACGGTATTAAAATGCATTTGGGAAGGAAGAACTAAATTGGAGAGGAAGGGATAGTAAGATGTGCTTAGAGATGGGCCATTTTCAACAAAGAGAAAAAGAACTTTTATACATAGGTGAAGGCTGTTTTTATAATTGAAAAAAAATATTTTCACGGCCATTTAAAATAGAATTTCTTAGGCTTTTCTTTTGCCATAAACTATGACGGGAAATGAGATTTGCAATTTTCTGAAATTTTGTCTGATTTAAGCTCCTAAAATATTTCTTAGTTTTAAACTGAAAAATCTCTAAAACACCTTTCTCCTGAGGAGTTCAGTGTCATGCTTAGATTTGTTTTAATCAACCCATAATCTGCTAATTATTAGAAGATAATTGGCATTTGGCATCAAAGTCCCACTGATATTAAAGCTGGAAGATTCAAATACAGATAGATTAAGACATTGGTCAGAGTCAAACACTGAGTTGGTTTAGGGATTTGATTTGGTTTTCCTGACCAATTTATCTATGGCTTGGAAGAAATCACCCTAACTTTCTAAGCACTTAAAATCAGACAGGAATTTAGTCTCCCTTTAAAGTTTTTCTGCTTATTTGACTGTTGCCACTTAGAATGAAGGCCTTAATAATCATAAAAACATTCCAGAGAATGTTTCAGGTACAAAAGAAATTTGAGTGACATAAAAAAAAATTAGGATTTAAAAAAATGACAATAGTTGTGTCTTTCTTCCTCTCTGAACCCACTCCACCCCCTCAAAAAACAAAACAAAACAAAACAACAACAACAACAAAAAACAACTCTGCTGAAAGAAGGTTTCATTGAAGACAAATATATATTGTATGTGCTCCATAAATAAGAACTAACTCCTGGGAAGGGATAGGTAGGTATGGCAGACAAAACCAGAAAAAGGAAGAAAAGGGAAGTCATTGAAATATACGCACCAAAAAAGGGAGAAGAGACATGTAAAACAGTAAACTCTGTTTCTTTGGAATCTGACATTCTTTTTCTTTTTCTTTTCTTTTTTTTTTTTTGTGAAGATTTAGACAGATCCTCTTTTTTTTTTCAGTGCGGAATCTGACTTTCAAAGCATTTTATAAAATTTCATTTTTATAGTATTCCATGAGTCAAGTGGACAGTTAATATTCTTGGTATTTGGTAATTAAGATCGCAAAGAGGTAAACTATACTTTCTCCACGGCCTCTGAGCCTGCAGCTGAAGCAGTCAGAGAACCTACGTCCTGAGATTCAGCCTCGCACTTTGTCCATGCTCTACTCCCCGCCTGTGGCACTCTGCCTAGGGGATGGAGAGAGCCATCCCACCCTATAGGGGTTAGCTGGGCCAACTGAGAAGGGGCCATGACAAAGAATAGCATAGGCGTCACTCCACGTCAGGCATAGAAAGAGAACAACTAATGGGTAAGAAGAGTCAAGTGATATTGATCGGTGGCTCCCCAGGGTTGAATTCAGAACATGTTCTGCTGTCTCCTGGGTGCCAAGATTTGACAGAAAGGGCAAAGGACAACGTGAACAATGTGGGGTAGGCGGGTGAAATCTCCATTCATTGTTGTTCACGTGGGAATGGAGTGCTCCGAATGAGGGAGATCTTGACAAGACTCCCTGCCAGTAGCAGTCTCTTGTATCTTATCAGAAACCTAACACTCACTGCCTCTTTTTCTTCACCGCGGGGGGGGGGGGGGTGGGGGGGGGTGGGGGGGTGGAAAGAGTGTGAGGAGCTCACACTTGTACCAGAGAGGAGGGATTTTGTGTAAGAAGACCTTTGTCCTTAATGTGAAAAAAAATAAGAGAACGAAAAGAGAAGATTCAAAAGGAAAAGACAGGACTTAAAAGTCAGAAAAACATTTCGGAAAACAGGCTAAATGAAAAAAGAGTAAAGTGGCCCTGGGTCACTAGGAAACACCAAATTGGTGGTGGTGGGAGTGGTAGAGAGGCAATGAAAAGTAAAAAAGAAAGAAACAGTTCAAGAAGCAAACCTGTAAGGAGAAATTAGACAAATCAATATATACATTGGTAAGGGGTTGGTGATATAAATGATGGGACATCCACACGGTGGAATACCATATCGCTTTTTAAAAAGAATTAAGTACACAAATATTAGCACAGCATATCTAAGGTCAACTTGTGAAAAAACAAAATGACAGAATAATTGTTCAAATATACTTTTATTGTAAAATAATAATATGTTAGTATATGTGCGTATGAAAAAAATCGAAAGGATGAAGCATCAAGCAGCCAAAGGTAGTTATTTTGGGGGGATGGAGGGGGCAGTTATTGTGGAAGGGGGTTATGTTTTATATTACATATTTTTATGCTATTCAAAACATTTCTGTAAAACTCATATAATGTCCATTGTGTTTTAAGGGGAAAAAGTCAATAACAAGCATAGAAATAAGTTATATTGTCAAGAAGAAACAATACACAAAAAGTTGAAAAAAGAAAAATTTATTTGCATTGAAACCTACTTCATACGGAACTGAGTCTATGTCTGTACCTAAATCTGTACGTCTACCTATACCTCTGACTTTATGAAGCTGTGATCCCAAAGTAAAAGTTTTAATTTCATTTAAAAACGTTAGTTTAAAATGACACAAGTGACAGACTTAACAGGTGATGATTATGGTCATAAATGTGTTCTGTATTATAGTGTATTTGTTCTAAAATAGAATATTAAACATGATCCCTAATAGCATTATGTGCCTATTATTAATTAAAAAATTAATATTTTTTCAACAATTAAATATTTTCTTTTGATTAACTAGAATTATTCCCTTCAGCTCTTCTCTTACATTTTGTAAATCTCATAAGGCAACTCCAATTGCTTTTGATTTACAGATGGTCCTTCCCACAAGAGAATCACAAAGCACCAACAGGAAGGGGAGAAGGAGAAAATTTCAAATATACTAAAGTACGCTTAACGGAATATTTAAAATCAGACTTTTAGAAAATAGCAGGATTTGGAAGCTGATAGTTTGGAAGTAATAGTTTGCACAGATGGACCTAACTGCCCTAAATTTTGAACTGGCTAGATTAGGTTACATATGAAAAACAGAGTAATGATGATAATTTCACCTGGGAGTTGGGATATTCTGCCACTTATCGTTTGGGAAAACCTCCAGTGTGAAATCAGACCAACAATCTCTCTAGTGCGTTGTCAAATCTCAGCCCGTCATACCAAAAAGAGTATGAGAGAGAGAGACGGAAGAAAAAGCGTAAATTCTTTGCTGCGTTCAAAATGACACAGAAGCTATAGTGCAATTTGTGCGTTGCGGGCCGGTCGGAGTTCTATTTAATAGGACTTCATCGGTAATCCACACACCTAGGGCTGGGGCTCCGTCCCAAATTAGCGCATGCATCGGATGAATTTGTCTAAGATGAAAAAACCGTTAACACTGGGATTTGAAATAGGACTTTGGAAACTTTTTGAGGGCCTGTATTATTTACACCAGGTGGAAGAAAATCTTCAGAGGCCTTTCTCCCTGCAGTGCTGTAAAAAGTTAGAGCCCAGACAGAGACGACTTAAAGGGCCAGGATGAGGAAGTCAGTACAGGTGGGGATCGTTAACACTGGGGAACGTGGGAAGAGGCCCCAGGAAACAGTCCCCTTCAGACCATCTGGACCAAGCTGAGGTACTTCGGGCAACCCAATGGGGGAAACACATCTTTGACTAGAGGAGATGCTGGTTGTAAACAAGCCAAGCTGTCTTGTCTTATAAGAACAGCTCTAAAACGGACACTACCAGGGCAATTTCACTTCTGGGATAACTGAACACATGTATCTGGGGCCATCTCTCTCCTCTGAAGGCCCCAGGGCCCCACGTTCCCTCCTTCCGTGCAGACTTCCCGGCATGCCCCTCCCCATCCCGGCATGCCCCTCCCCATCCCGGCATGCCCCTCCCCATCCCGGCATGCCCCTCCCCATCCCGGCATGCCCCGCGGCCACATCCGCAGCGGGCTCTCCCAGAGGCCTGTGCGGTTCACAATCCCCGGGCAGCTCCGGCACCGGCCGGTGTCTCTTACCCCGAAATAGGGAGGGGGCTTGTGTGCAGTACAAGAATCTTTCAAGGTAAGATCTCCACCTTAATGCTGGGAAAATCCCCCTACCGTCCTCCCACAGGACCTCATGGGTCCTTCCAAATCTCGAAATCTCCCAATGGCCCTACGGCTCACCCACCTGGGAACAAGCCGTAGTTTCCAAAGTCAATCAACTTCATGCTAGGCAATCTAGGGAGAACATCTGCTCAGCATCGAACCTGTCCTCCTCATTCTTTTGCACAAATCTTCAGCTGTATCCTGTCTGGGCTGTTATTCATGAGCTAATTTCTTTGTTTCCCACTAACTGAAATTAAGTCATATTCTGCAAAAACTGAGTTTCCCATGTCTGGAGGAACAAAGAATGCGAAGGGAGTGGGAGGAAGCTAGCCACCCACTTTTTTTCCAATGAATGCAAACTTTACCCAGTAGTGTTGTTAGTATTACTAGGGTCTGACATCAAGAGGCTGCCTTAGAATTTATATGTAGTAGTTTATATGGTAATTAAGCAGCTCGATCCTAGAAATAATCCTGTAGTTTTGTAGGTTAAGTGTGATTATCTGTTTAGTTTTATAGATGAAGAAACAATCTGTGAGAAATTAAGAGACTTGCCAAAGTCTTATATCTAGTAAGTGGCAGAAGTATCTAGAAGTGGAAGAACTCAAACCCAGGACTTCCCACTTTATTACCCATGCTAAGAGAGTCTTAAAAAAAAAAAAAAGCCGTTATTCAAAGCCCTTTGCTTGTGTTCCTTTTGGTTAACATAAGAAAAGGACTACCCTATAATATCAAATATCCTTCTCTTTTTAAGGGTAACTAATTAAAAAATAACAAAAAAGATGCCCTATATGTATATACACATACACATATATGTGTATGTATGTGTATGCTTCTATATCCTTACTTCTCTATATAAATATAAATAATATAAATATATATATATTTATCTCAAGGTGATGTAGTCCAAGAGGCAGCTGGGAGGTCCTCTGGGAGTGACCCTGGACTACTTTGTGGTTCATCATACCAGGTTACACTAGCAATTCTCTCTTCTCAGGCTTGGTTCCACCAGGGCCAATTTGATCAAACAGGTTTGATGCTGAGCGGATGTTCTCCCTCGATTGCCTAGCATGAGGTTGATTGACTTTGGGAACTACGGCTTGTTCCAAGGGTAATTTCTGCCTGACTTTGGCCCACAGGAGAGAGAAAAGACAAGATATGTTACTCAGGACAGGTAGCAGGTTTGTCATATGCCAAGAAATCTGGCATATGTGATCTGGGCTAGTGGGTTTTCCATCACTCTGGATTTGATCAGTGTTTTTTGATACTGTGCTTTTCTTTTAACATCTAACAATGTTAGAAAAGCATAGTCCTAAAACATTAGCTTAAGTTATTTCTCCATTTTGAAATAAAGGTGGAAAATACTTTTTTCAGAGCCTGAGAATTTATTTTACAATAGTACCCAGATGTTTTCTGAGAGAGCATAGTAGTAAAGATTTCTACAATAATGAAGGGAACAGAGGTGATGGAAAATAGTGTTTTTCCTGCACTGTATATCCTTGTCTATATTTTAAAAATAAAGTGGTCTAGTTGGAAAAAAGCTTAATATAAGAAATTAAAGTCCTAAAACAAGCCCCAAATACTTCTTTAGAGGAAAGAGATCATCTTTAAATACTTTTTGAATGTTAAATATGATTTAATAACACACTAAAATAATGGAAGTATCCAGTTAAACATAGATTGATCAGGAAAATATATGGTCCTATCTCCAGGGATTTGGCTGAAGAATCAACGCTAAAATACAATGAAACAAACCCAAATTTATAATAGCAGACATAGTATTATTTCTATTATGAAATGTATTTAGATAATATACATTGTGGGTTTTGTTTTTTGGGTTTTTTTTGCTTCTGAAGAATACCATTTACGAAGTCCTTAGTGAAGAGCTCAAAAATAATCGATATATAAACACTTCAACCTTAAGCCTTCTCATTGTTGTTACATGTTGGAGTAAATAAAAGACCTTCATTTAATGTGAGGTCTTATACCACATCTTTTTTATTTAAGTCTTTTAGGTTTTTTTTAAATATCACCCATTAAAAGCAAAATCTGATTGCTAAACCGATATCAAAATAGAATCCAACTATGGCTTGTTTCTTTGCTGGGTTTTTATTTTTTATTATTTCTTGCACTCTATATACAAATACTGTGCTTTGATATTTTAAAACCATTAAGTAACAGAAAAGGGGAATTTCTATAATGGGATTTCTGCTTACTTTATATGTGTGAAAGCCACTTTTCTTGTTTATTTATTATATACAGAAAAATGTATGGAGCTAAAAAAATTCCTGAGATATTGTCTGTTATGGAATTGAAAGTAATAAGCCTGATAATAACTTGTTTTTTGTCCTCAGGGAGAAGTATCAGAGACTGGTTTCCACCCTGAGGACAGAATAAAGCTATTGTGTGACAGAAGATTTTTTTAAACACAGTAGATTGGTACTAAAATACTATCTTTGGGCTATATGCCTTAAGACTACTTTCTCTCTTTTTAAAATTAATTATTTTATTTGAGAGAGAGAACAGAGCAAGAGAGAGAAAGCACAAGCTGGGGGGAGGAGCAGAGGGAGAAGCAGACTCCCTGCTGAGCAAGGAACCTGATGCGGGACTCAATCCCAGGACCCCGAGATCATGACCTGAGCTGAAGGCAGACGCCCACCAGACTGAGCCACCTAGGCGCCCAACACTACCTTCTTTTTCAAAAATATTTTATTTATTTATTTTAGAGAGAGTTCATGGGTACACATGTGGGAGCAGGGGGGGAACAGAGAGGGAGAGAGAGAAAGAGGAAGAGGGAGTTAGTCTCCAGCAGACTCCATGCTGAGCGCAGAGCCAGATGCGGGGCTCAGTCCCACGACCCTGAGATCATGACCTGAGCTGAAACCAAGAGTTGGATACTTAACTAACTGAGCCACCCAGGTGCCCCAAGACTACCTTCTAAGTAAAGGAGGTCTTTTGGGTACTTAAGAATGTAAGTTCTCTTACATAAAGTCCAAGATGAACTCTCCTTATTTCAAGATCCACTTACAGAGTATAGTGTTAATGGTTAACTATGGATGTATTGACATCATAATCATATCATACATTAACATTTAAGTTTTTCTGGAAGGATTGTGGGGGGACCTTCTTCTGCTAGAGAAAGTGTACAATGTAGGAAAGACAATTATAGGGAGAGAAATGACAGCCCTATTCAAATAGTAAGAATACCCAAATGGCCAGCTTTAAGGCTCCAGAGGCAGTTAGCAGGGTTCAAGTTCAAGCTCTATCAGATACTAGCGATTTAAGGTTTCACTGTACAATGGAGATGATAATATTAGGATCGAAGAAATTAATACATGTAACATCTGACATGTAGTAAGTGGTCAATAAATATTGGCTACTACAGTCTGAGAATTTAAGCTACTTACCCATTGCCTGTAGGGACAGAATGAGTGATGAAATGAAAATAGGGATTGTAAGGGTGTCTGGCCTGCTCAGTCAGTGGAGCATGTGACTCTTGATCTCAGGGCTGTGAGTTCAAGCCCCACATTTGGTGTAATGCTTACTTAAAAATAAAATCTTAAAGAAAAAAAAATAGGGGCTTGATGGTTATGTTTAAAGGTTTCTTCTAGAGTCCGAATCCATATGGCCTCACACCCATTTTCCTTGTTATACTACCCATGATGTAAAGCCCTCAACTGTCTAACCTATGTACCCTCTCAGTGTTCTCCTATCCTAATGTTTATCTGGGCTTCTTCCCTCTTCCATACTCTCACTCCTCTCCTTCTGACATCCTCCCACTGTGCCTGGCAGAAGTTCCAATGCAGGAGGAATTAACTCTACTATGTTCTTGATGTCTTCAAAACGTTACAATCTAGTTTAACCAAATCTGGCTCTCCACTAAGGACATTGCTTCCACAGAAGCCCTTTCAGGAGCTCATTGCCTGGGACGCCTGGGTGGCTCAGTCGGTTAAGCCTCTGCCCTCAGCTTAGGTCATGACCCCAGGGTCCTGGGATTGAGCTCCATGTCACGTCATGTCAGGCTCCCTGCCCCGTGGGAAGTCAGCTTCTCCCTCTGCCCCTCCCCCTGCTTGTGCTTTCTCTCTCTCTCAAATAAATAAAATCTCAAAAAAAAGAAGAAGAAGAAGAAGAGCTCATTGTCCTTACTCTTCAGTGTCATTTCCAGACCATTTCTCTCCCACCCTCTTTAGGCACCTCAGAGATCTCACTTATACTCTCAGGACAGTGTTGGTGATGATAATACTTAATTGATAGTTGTAGGGAATATATGGGGACAATGCATGTAAAATGGTCAGCACAGTGCTAAGAACATATTAAATTCTCAGTAAATATTAGTATTTATTCTTATGTCTCCCTGACTCTCCCAAACGTGTGTGTCACTATCCAAAAATAACTACACCTACTTTTACCCTATTTTACACGTATTGTTAGCCTATTTCTGACTAGCATCTTCTATCTGTTCTAGTATTGACCATCCCCCTTCTCTGAGCTAGAGCACAGCTTAGAATCTATTCTCCCACGTTAGACATTTTCTTGTCAATATCATAAACTATCTTGCTTTGTTTCTTTTATTCACATCTGAATGTGGCAGATTCCCAAACATGGATAAGTCCAACTGTCCATCTTGTCTTCTCCTGTACCAGGTTACTGAGAAAAATCAGACTACTGAATAGATTTATATCATTATAAATTCATTGTCACCAACCTCAACTGGGCTCTCAACTTTCTCTGTCACTCCTTACTGTGTTCTCTCAGTCAACTCTGTATCCCCGTCTCCACTCTGCATATTTCACACCTGTTTCAGTTTCTTCAAAACACATGCCCTCTCACTTACCTTCCTCCTCTTCCCCACTCTCAGTAAAATAGGCTTTCATCTTCATAGTAAAATTAGAAAAGGGGAGTTCCTGATATTTCAAATCCTATAAACCCATTGTTTCCTTATTTCCCCGTTTCAGTGGAAGGTATTCTTTCTCACCGTCTAACTATGGTCTTTTTTTTTTTTTTTTTTTTAAGATTTATTTATTTTAGAGAGAGAGAGCATGAGTGGGAGGGGCAGAGGGAGAGAGAGGGAGAATCTGAAACAGACTCCGTGCTGAGTGTAGAGCCCAATGCAGGGCTCGATCTCACGGCCCTGAGAGCATGACCCGAGCCAGAACCAAGGGTCGGATGCCCAGCTGACTGTGCCACCCAGGTGCCCCTTGATCCTTCTTTCATAGGATCGATAAGTAACTCCCTCTCTTTTTCTGTTATCAACCTCTGCCTTGATACTGCCCCCGTCAGTATTTAACAGGGCTCATATTATTCATCTTTAAAAAAACAAGCAGCTTCCTTGACTCCACCTTTCCTTCCTGTTTGCCTTCTTTTTCCTTTTCCCTTCCTGTCTAAGCTCCTTGAAAGGAAGCTCCTCCAGTTCCACTCCTCAACCCACTACAACATGGTTGTGGACCCCATCACTCTACCAGAACTCTCATGAGGATCATTGGCATATTTCTATTTTTTTAAAAAAGATTTTATTTATTTGTCAGAGTGAGAGAGAGCACAAGCAGGGGGAGTGGCAGGCAGAGGGAGAAGCAGGCTCCCCGCTGAGCAGGGAGCCCAATGTGGAACTCGATCCCAGGACCGTGGGCTCATGATCTGAGCCAAAGGCAGACGCCCAACTGACTGAGCCACCCGGGCATCCTGGCTTCTTATTTCTAAATTCAATAGAAATTCATAGTGTGCTTGACCTCTTGACTGCTTTGAAATGACTGACCACTGACTCCTTTTCACAGCCCTCTGTTTTCTTGGCTCCTGTTACCATTTCTCTTGGCTTCCTTTCTGCCTTTTTTTTTTTCACGACTTCTTAGGTTCTCTTGCCAGCACCTCTTCCTCTGTTCATCCCTCAAGTAGGTCTTTGTCCTGTGTCCTCTTCTCAACTCATTGAATGTATTTTCCTTTATAATCTCATCTAATCCTATAGTCTCAGATCACCTTTATATAGCAGTGACCCCCACATTTATATCTACAGCCAATGGCTCTCCTGAGCTTCAGACCCATATCTCTAACTGCTCATTGGACACCTCCTCTTGGATATCTTACAGCCCAAACTCAACATGTTTAAAACTGAACTCAGAATCTTTACTTGCACCCTCACAACCTTTTCTCTTCCAGTGTTCCTTCATCTCAGTTAATGACACCCCCCACTACCCAGTCATCCAAGCCAGAAACCTAGGAATTATCCTTGACTTCTCCTTCACTTTCTACATCCAACTGAAAAATCAAGTCTTGTATCTTTTACTTCCAAAGTACCCCCGGCCCATTGTTTCTCTCATTCATACTTTTACTGTCTTAATCAAGCTACCATGCTCTCTAACGTGAATTATTTCAACAGCCTCTTTCTGAAGTGTCTAAGTATTGCTCTCCCTCAAATCCCTCTCAACTCAGTGCTTTTAAAAACACAAATTTGGTTGTCACTGTATGCTTTAAATCCTTTAATAGTATTTTAGTTAGGGTTTAACCAGAGAAACAGCACCAGTAGATATATACCAAGAGATTTGTTGCAAGGAATTGGTTTACACTGGTTGAGGTGAGTGTAACTGCCATAGGGCAGGCTCTCAGGAAGGGCAGGCTGGAATTCTCAGGCATGGGCTGAAGTTGCAGTATATAGGCAGAATTTCTTCTTCAGGGAATACCTGGTTCTGCTTTTAAGGTCTTTCAACTGATTAAGTCAAGCCCAGCCAGATTATCTAGGATAATCTCCTTTACTTAAAGTCAATTGATTATGAACTTTAGTCATATTTTCAAAATACCTTCATAGCAACACTTAGATTAGTGTTTAATTGAGTAACTGGGGACTGTTAGCCTAGCCAAGTTGACACATCAGAAAGGCCATCACAAGTGGCCTTCTCACACCTTTCAAATACAGCCCATACTTCTTAAAAGTGGCTGCGTATACAGTAGTCTCCCCTTATCTGTGGCTTCACTTTCCCTGGTTTCAATTACCAGGTGTCAGCCACGGTCCAGAATCAGGTAATCCTCCTCCTGCCCTATTGTCTGGTTGTAGGAGCCTAACATCTTGTCACAGTGCTTACATTGCTCACCTCAGGTCATCTCAGCACGTAGGCTTCTTATCAGCTCACAGCATCATGAGAAGTAGAAAGAAGGGTGAGTACAGTACGGTAAGATATTCTGAGAGCGAGACCACATACACATAACTTTTATTACAGCATATTGTGATATTTTCAGAGGGAGACCACATACACATAACTTTTATTACAGCATATTATTATAATTGTTCAATTTTATTATTGTTAATCTCTTACTGTGTCTTATTTATAAATTAAACTTTATCGTAGGTATGTATGTATGGGAAAAAACAGTGTATATAGGGTTCAGTACTATCTGCCATTTCAGCTGTCCACTGGGGATCGTGGAATGTGTCTCCTGCAGATTAGAGGGGTCTACTGTAATGCCTGTACAACTTGGCATTCATCTTTCTGTCAAACCTGGTCTCTCTCCCCTCTGTCACTTGAACTCTGTGCTGTAGTAAGATTGAGATCCTTTCATTTCCAGAATGTGCCTGTTCTCTACCTATAATGCTCTTTCTCTTTTCTTCTCTACCTAGGGAATTCACAGCTCATCCTTTTCTTAAGATGCCTTTCCTCACTTTTAGTCTGAGTTAGGTCATGTAGTTAAAAGCTTCCTTAAAATCCTGTATGTCTTCTGTCATAATATTCTTCCCATTTTATTGCAATTTCTCGTTTATTGTCTTCCTTGTTATACTGGAAGGTATATCTTATCACTGTATTCCAAGCATTTAACATACTGCCTAACACATAGTAGGTGGTCTCTAAATATTTGTTGAATAGCCAGAAGGATGAATAAATGTAGCTTTATTATTTTATTAGAAGTCTGGTTAAATTTGTGAATATAGGATATCCACACTTAATTCGAAGTGTAAAATGTTTTCCAAAGCAAACATGTCTGACTTTAATTTTTCACTGTTTGGGTCATCCAGCTACCTTTTATTAGAATGGATAATGGAATGGAATGGTAGCTTTTAAAAGTTCCTCTTTCTATGAATACATATCACCTTATAAGAGACATGAGTTACTCATTCATTCATTTATGACATGTTGAGCACTTTCTGGTCATTGCTGTAAATTCTAGGGATACGTGGTGAGCATGACAGGCAAGGTAACTATTTTCATGTAGCTTACTTGAGAAGTGCGGACACAGGACAGACAACACCTAGGAGTCAATAAAGCAGTAAGAGTAATTTCCAATGATAAGGAAAATGATCATAAAAATAGCATGATATAGTAACTAGGTCACTGAGGTGGGAGTGAAGTAAAGTGGTTAGAGAAAGCCTCATTTTACCCATCAATAAAAGGAAGGTGGTCTAACTGTTAAGAAAATACATTCCCCCCCCCAAATACATTTCCCATTAAAGAGAGTATCTGCATATTATAGGTATTAACTTTTTAAGTTTTCTGAGTAGCGTTTCTTTTTATGGACACAGAAACTGAGGCTCTGGGGATAAAGTAAATTGCCCAAGGCCACATATAGCTAAATGGCAGAGCCGGGGTTCACATGTTGGTCCAGTTAATCTGAAGCGCATGCTTTCTCCACGATGTCATATTCCCCTCAGGAAGAAGGCCTCTGGAGAGGAAGGGCTACTTGTGCCAGTGTTAGGTTTAAGCAATAAATTCTAGTATTTTTTTGAAGATTTTTTTAAAGATTTATTTACTTGGAGAGAGAGAGAACATGAGCAGGAGGCGCAGAGGGAAAGGGAGGGAGAACCTCAGGCAGGCTCCCTGCTGAGAGCAGAGCCCCATGTGGGACTCGATCTCACAACCTGAGCCGAAACCAAGATGCTTGGTCAGATGCTTAACCGGCTGCGCCACCCAGGAGCCCCTTTTTGAGTATTATTGAAGCTGTACTCTATATCAATAATAATAATAATACACAGTACACAGTATTTTTTTCACAATACACAATATTTTTATGATATTCTCCTGTTTTTCAAGGCACTTTTATTTTCATTCTCTCATAATTCTATAACTACTAAGTAAGATACAGAGAACTTAGAGACCACTTGAGAATTGAGAAAACTGAAATCTGACCGTCAAATGATTTTGCCATGATTACATTGCTGTATAGTGGTAGATATAAACTGGATTTGGTTCACTTGGCTTTCGGTCTGGTATTTTTTCCTGTATGCCTGGGAAAAACCTGTTTATTTTCTTTTTTAAGTACTGAGTTTAAGAATTTAAGTGCAGGGCGCCTGGGTGGCTCAGTTGGTTAAGCGACTGCCTTCGGCTCAGGTCATGATCCTGGAGTCCCTGGATCGAGTCCCACATCGGGCTCCCTGCTCGGCAGGGAGTCTGCTTCTCCCTCTGACCCTCCCTCCTCTCATGTGCTCTCTCTCTCATTCTCTCTCTCTCAAATAAATAAATAAAATCTTTAAAAAAAAATTAAAAAAAAAAAAAAGAATTTAAGTGCAAATAAAACCTGAGAATTAGTTTTAACTTCTCAGGAAAATGCCAAAGATTTACTCATTAGTCCCGGTAACTTCATTGCTAGGAAATGTAAAAGAAAAAAGAATAACAGGGAATAAGAGGAAAAGTGTTAATGTGTCTCATTAAATAATTGATTCTATCCTTTTTTCCCCCTAATTTTATGCAAGTGAAAAAAGGACATCCAACTGCAAAGCCTCACTATTCACATTCAAGTACTTATGAAACACATATGTGATAACTTAATTCTTTATAGCCTCTGAAAAGCCATTTTTGTTTGTTGTGTTATTCTTGGTGGTGTTAATGTTTTGTTTTATAATTATCAAGAAAGTATTAATGAAAATGGGGGTGAAAAAACCCTTTCTCATGTTATTCTTTCATTGCATTGCCAAAAGAAAATCTATCCCCCCTCTTTTCCAAAAGTCAGCTGGGTCTTATCAGCTTTGCAAAATGATGAATGAATGCCTTGTTCATTATTATTGCTTAAGTCATTCTTATTTATGCCAGTAACTCAAGGATTATGTTTTGATTGTTCTTGAGAGATGAAAACACTTTCTTGCTGATGAATAAACACTGCCACTTTTTAAATATTTGTATGCAAAATGTCTTTAAAGCCATTATGAAATGCTTTGCCAGAGCATTAGGAAGCTGGTTTTCGAAAGGCACTTTTTTCTCTACCTTTTCTTTCATGCTAAGCAGTCCAATTGAAAGGCCTTTCAGAGTTAACTTGTTTAAGCAATACCAGTGTTTTAGTGTAATGAATAACTTTTTATAGAGGACAATCACACACAATTCAACATGCCGGTATTTCTGTTTCTGTGCACCACCAATGCAGGGATTCTGTGGTAGAATCCCTTTCTTTGAGAAAGCTGAAGCGATCAACACCCTGATTAACCTCTGATATTCACGTGGTGCTCTTGATCTTGAGGACTGCAGCAGTAACAAAGCGGTAATGGCAGCCATATGCTTCGGGTATTGTGGGTACGGGTGACCCAGATGTGAACTTGGGGGGTGACTGATGCTAACTGCTATTTGTTTCAGGTTTGGTGTGGAGATTACTGGTGAGGAGTTTGAGTTGCTACTTGACAGAATCCCCCTTGATGAAGATGGAAATGTCAGATACCTCCAATTCATGGCCATGTTGGATTCTCGGTACTCCTTTTCCACATTTTCTCACTGTGCAGTATTCTGTGCTTGTTGTTTTTAATACAGAGAATGGACCCCTAGAAGAATTCGGATTATTTGAAATTTCTCTTTACTGATTTGTAGCTCATTTATTAATGTTTCATAAATGAGAGAGATTTTCAAAATAGCAGTGTTGACCAAAAAATGTGGCATGTTTTAACATTGATCCATGGCAGTTCATTTTAAAATATTTAATATCTCAACATCTGGAAAATAGCCACGAGAGGGGGTAATGTGACTGCAATGACAAAAGAGATAGTGTAAATCGTGTTGCAGAGTCAGGAAGAGAACCGCTGTAAGTGGCAGAAGTCAGGCCCTGGAGATGAACTATCCCAACTTGTGCTAAACACGCTCCCGCACCCACTGACCTTTTATCCCCTCACTCATCTCCCAAGTACTGTCCATTCACAAGGCTTCTTATCACTTCCTTCCAGTGGGGTGCAGCCTGGAAATGTAAAACAAGTAGAGTGAGTACATGGCTGTTGCCAATGGTTGTATTAAAATCAGAGCAAGACTGCTTTCCAGAATATTCCCAATCTGTATTTCTCTATCATAGAACCCCTTTTTATGGAGTTTACAGAGTAGTTCAAGGCTTGAGTATTTCAAATTCTGATCAATATTGACCATTTTATTCCTGAAATATCTTAAGGGATATTGCAATCCTAGGCATCTGATGTTTTGGGCTGAGACCACTGAAAAATGGGCTCCTTCTTCCTAAAGAGAGTTATTTTCTCCAGAGCAGTTTTAGGAAATAACTTTCTGCATCCCATACACCTCCTGCACTGTCCTCCAGTCTCAGGACTCTACTCTTGAGCCAAGAAACTCATCCATAAGTTCCTGTTAGTTCTTGACAGCAGAGTAGACAGACGCTTACCAACCTGATTTGATTTAAAAGACTTGACAAGACACACCCTTCCCAAATTATTTTCCGTCACATTTACTATAGAGCCTGAACTCCTCATTCAAAGGGACCCCGTTCTTTGAGTCAGAAAGTACTGATTTGCAGAAGCTATTAAGACAATGATATCTCTGAGAGGGATAATGCTTTAGTTTGTGGGTCATTAATGCTTCATTCAGCATTTCCCAAAGTACATTTCAAAGAGAAACACTAGTTTCATAGGATCAAAACTCTTATCTTTAAAAAGGTTCCCATGGCCAGGGGCACCTGGGTGGCTCAGTCAGTTAAGCGGCTGCCTCCGGCTCAGCTCATGATTCTGGGGTCCTGGGATGGAGCCCCGCATCGGGCTCCCTGCTCAGCACAGAGTCTGCTTCTCCCTCTCCCTCTGCCTCTCCCCGCTGGCTTGTGCTCTCTCTCACTCACTCACTCTCTCAAATAAATAAATAAAATTTAAAAAAGAGAAAAGGTTCCCATGGCCAAATAAGTTTGGGAAACTCATTAAATCAAGTTTCTGATGAAATAAAGTTAAATGAATCCCTTTCCCGAAGGATTTCACATAGCCTTTAATATTGCTAGTGTGTGCCATAAATTTCAGGGAAAGAAAAACAGATCCTAAAACAAGTAGTTTCTTTCAAAGATGGTCCCATGAAGTACTCGTGAGGTATCGGGGACATGAGACCCAGAAGGGGAGAAAGCCAACACAGATAGGAGGCATTAATGAGTGAGTCATTGGTCTGGGCATCTGGGGCGCTCTCCCACCAAGGACCTCTGGAAAACTGCTCGGAACCCATCTCAGGGCTGTGCCAGTTGAGGACAAGGAAGCTGGAGGAGATGTACCCATCCGCTCCCACCTGCCATGGGTCGAGGGCTCCCCTTGGCAGTGCAAACACCCTGGCTGTGTGTGCACAGAGGCCGGTGGAGCGAGCCCCTGGTCAGAATGTCCTGTGGCTGAGGCACGTGCACGAGAAAGCCCTCCGTGTAAAAGCAGGAGTGCTGAGGAGATGCTGGTGGGCCTTATCCAAAAGTGGGCATCGGCGGGAGGGGGAGTTTCTATAGCATTTCTCAAACTTACTTGACCTTCTTTCTTGGGGCACCTGAGAGGCTGGTGTTCCACAGAAAATGATTTGGGAATACTACCTTAGTTAGAAAAGTTAATCTTGCTAAGTATTCTTTACCTTATGAAGTTAAGATCAGCTGTTTGAGAGAACCAAGTGAAGGATGGGAGAGTTTTTAAAAACAGGGGAGCCTGTAGAGAAATAGAGACACAAAGAGGGTGCGGCAGGGGGGGTTTCCTGAACACCCAGAAGGCAGCAGTGTAAGGGCACTTAGGCTGACTCGGCAAAGCCAGAGGGAAGGGGTGAGGTGGCGAACAAGCAAGGTAGACGGGTGCTAAAGAGAGAGTTGACGTGAGCCTGGCCTACTCCCTTCCATTGTAGGTGGGTATGTAATGACAGGAGACAGCTCTTGTAATTCTTCATATTCTTGATTCAGGATACCAGATAATAGACTGTCACTTCATTATTTTTTTTTTTAAGATTATTTATTTATTTATTTATTTGAGAGAGAGAGAATGAGAGAGAGCACATGAGAGCGGGGAGGGTCAGAGGGAGAAGCAGACTCCCTGCGGAGCAGGGAGCCCGATGCGGGACTCGATCCAGGGACTCCAGGATCATGACCTGAGCCCAAGGCAGTCTCTTAACCAACTGAGCCACCCAGGCGCCCTAAAGATTTATTTATTTATTTATTTGACAGAGAGAGACACAGTGAGGGAGGGAACACAAGCAGGGGGAGTGGGAGAGGGAGAAGCAGACTTCCTGCTGAGCAGGGAGCCTGATGTGGGGCTCGATCCCAGGACTCTGGGATCATGACCTGAGCTGAAGGCAGGCGCTTAACGACTGAGCCACCCAGGCGCCCCTGTCACTTCATTATTAATATTAACAAATACCTCTGTGTAACTGATATCTGACATGCCTTATCTCTTTATTATTTCCATTTCACTTGTGAGAAAACAGTTGTGGAGAATAAGTGACTTGCCCAGATTACATAAGCCTGTGAGTGAGCCCTGCCAGTGGAACCCAGGTCCGTCTGATTTGAAAGTCCACAGGCTTTCCACCACTCCGAATTGCAGCTCTGAATTATACAAAGCAAGGGTAGTTCCATCTAACAGTGTTGGAAATGGACCCACATCATGCTAAGAGCTTTACATGCATTATTTCATTTCATGGTAAAGGCTGGTGTTCCAAATTCTGCTTAAATTCACTGATTCATTGCTAACTGTCCACCTCATCTGTGTCGGACAGGATGATGGTATTTCTTGCTTGGTTCCATTGCTAGAGAACCAGTGGAGTTGTTTCTCTAGGCTTGTGACTTAGCTCAGTCATTTCACAGGCAGCTGTCCTACTGGGATACCATCTCCAAGGGCAGGATTCTCCTTCCGAAGTATATGTGTGGAGTTAAGGACCAACCTAAGAGCCCTTGAGAGATGGGACCGTCCAGACTTTATAAAAGCCTCCATTGACTCTGGGAGACTTTGTGATTGCCAGGTTGTCAGTCCTCCAACCCTTGGCTGTTTGTAAGACAGAGCACTTCCTTTGGGGTGAAGAACCTATATTAGTTTCCCAGGGCTGCCATAACAAAGTACCTCAAACTGGGTGACTTAAAACAACAAAAATTTGTTCTCTTATAGTTCTGAAAGCTGGAAGTTCAGCATCATGGTATCAGTAGGGACACGCTTTCTTGGAGACTCTGGGTAGAATCCTGCCTTGCTTCTTCGTAGTTTCTGAGGGTGACTGGCAGTCCTTGACTTTCCTTATCTTACAGCTGCATCACCCCAGTCTTGGCTCTCTGGTCACCTGTTGTTCTCCCTGTATGTCTCTGTTTCCAGATTTTCTTCCTCTTGTAAGGATACAAGTCCTAATGGATTAAGGACCAACATATAAAAAGCCAGTATGACCTCGTTTTAGCTATTTATATCTCCAACTACCCTATTTCCAAATAAGGTCCTATTCTGAGCTATGGGAGGATAAGGACTTCAATATATCTTATGGGGGGATGCAGTTCAACACATAACAAACCCTGTCATAGATTTAGTGTGTTCGGTTTCTTCTAAGTTTCACTGGGGGGAGGATACAAATAAGAGTTTGTTCCTGTGTGTCGTCTGACAAGGGCAATAACAATAGTTAACACTTAGTGCCTAGTACTTGTCACGCACTAAATGTTAGCTCATTTCATTCTTACACCAACTCTATTAAAGGTTTGACGTGTAAGGAACGTACCGCACAGAAAGCGAGTTGCCCATTGTCACTCAGTTAACAGTGGTGGAACCACAGCCCAGGGCACAAACCCACACTGGCTGATCCCAGAGCCCACATATCTAATACTACCCTCCTCTGCACAGAAAGTAAGGGCAGTTCTATCTGTGCTAATCAGTCGGGTGTCGTGTGGCTGCTGAAACACATGAAATAGAAGAATCAGAGATTCCAAGGAGGTCATGTTGTCTGGCTATTCTTACTATTATGTAGGCTTGAATCAAAGTTACGTAAGTGTGAAACACCAGATTTATAAGACTTAGTATTTAAGAAAAAAGTTAAAGAATCTCATTAATGATTGTTATATTTGATTACATGTTGAAATAGTATTTGGCATGTATCAGGCAGGGTACATAAAATATTAAAATTAATTTTACCTTTTTATTAAATCTTTTGAAGGTACTAGAAAATTTTAAATTACTCTTTCTGCACATACTTTGCAATTACTTCTGTGGTATTCCTCTTGGACAGTGCTGAATTAGACAGCAAATCTTTCTAATTCGAGTAGGCAGCACAATGGAAAGAAGGAATTATTTGAGACATTGGCTGACCACAGGTAAGTCAGTTCTTAAAGACTGTGCTTAGTTTCTCTATTTGTAAATGTGATAGAAAACCTAAACTTTCCTCACAAATATAATTTCATTAACAAATTGAGCAAAAGTAATTAAACATCGGGTCATTTTACCCGATGTTTACGCAAGACTAGATAATTATCCAGCAAAGCAGGAATAATATAAATAAATAGCTAATCTAGATTCAGTGTGAGTCTGAAGTATTTACTTATTTTCTTTTAGCAAATTGATGTGCTAACTTTGAACTCCAGATACACAAAATATTTGTGTGGTGTGGAGGTTCGCTGTCATTTCTGGCTGTACAGATGTATTTTAATAATGACCATTTCCTTTAGTATAGGTCTATGAGCTGGCACGGGCAGGTGGTGTTCTCTCCCTTTTACAGATTTAAAAACAGACTCAGAGAGGTTAAGATGCATATCTGGCATTCTTGGCTTTAAGGTCAATATTTTTCTCATTATACTTTCCAGGTAATGAAAATTATACTTAATTTTTAGATGTGGCAGTGTTTAGCTACGATTACCCTCAGGAGTGGAAGAGGGAAGTAGGTGAACAAGAAGAGGTTAAAACCTCTATGCTTTTCTTTGATGTGATGTATGAATGGGTGTAGCCAATTTTGACATACACCAGAATTTTGGAGCCTTGAGTCTGCAGTTTGCAGAGATTATGAAGGCACCTTCATGTGAGTAAGTTCACAAAATATAGCTACTTAAAGAAGAGGTTCAGACATTGTAAGAAATCCATGTTTTGGGACCACTTATTATTATTTTTTTAAGTTAGAAAAAGGCTATAGAAGCATGTACAAAGTCAAAAGAAGAGATGGTGATGCCCTTACAATCTTGCCCCCAATCCAGCTCCAAAAATAACCAGTTGATTATTAATTTTAACATGGAAGAAGTCAGCACTCACATTAATTTCATGGTTCTAAATTTTTCATAAATTGGCATAGTGTTCAATATGAACCTTTATATTGAATAGAAAATATCCTTTAAAAATACTATATGTATACAATTTGTTGTTGTCCTTTATAGCCATATATTGGCTGAATGTATATATCTCATATATATTAAGGACGGCAATTCTACTAAAATTATGTATGATTTCCAAAATAATTTTTTTTTGCAAAGACTAAAGAAAAAGTGATTTAGAACAGTGATCTTCTTCAGAAATATTGTTAGAACAATTCAGTTTTTTTCAGTGTCACAACTTCATTGTGCGCTGAGTATGGCTTATATGGTTTAGAAAGATTATCTATGTTGTCTTGTGCATATGGGAGAGTGTCCATAAAATTATAGTGGCTATTGGTTTTGTTGAGATTTGTTTTGGAAGGCAGAGAAATCGCATTACTTTAAAATATTAATGATCCATGGAAAAGACACAATTAGGTCAGGATCATGGTTAGAGTATAATTTCTTTATCCTCATTAGTTCTTTCACCTCAAGTCATTTGAAGTGTTAACGTAGACATGTTTATCCCACACTTAAATTACGCAAAAATTATATTTCTTCTTCATAAAAGTCACTTTCCTTATACTAAGGGGAATTATCTATGAGTGAATTAGGTTCGACTCTTAGGGGAATCCCACAGTATAGTGAGTCATAAGATTTTCTCTGCTGGAGAGTGAGTCAGGAGAGTATTTGAGTGGAGTCAAATGGGGAAACCACTGGTATCTTAGTATCATAATTAAGGAGATTCTGGAAATTTGTTGACAAATTCTCTAGTTCTGAATGTGTTATCTGAGAGCAAGAGGACAGTATTTGCAAGTCAAACGGTAGAAGAATCTATTGTCAGACAATTAAAACATCTTCCCTGAGACCTACCGAGCTAACCTTTGTGTGGTCTTGTTCTCAGATGGAAATGGTTCCTAGAGACAGTTGACAGCATGAATTTTGAGACGACACTAAATGTGTGTGGGAACTTGCAAAAACAAATCTAAAAAAAGATTTAGGATCAGGGTTTTCTTTGCCACTTTTTTACCATGATGGGGTGGGAGTGGGAGCTAGGGCCAGGGGTTGGGGGGAGGCTCCAGAGGGAAAGGTGACGTTAGAGATGCTGGTAGAAGTTAGTCCTGGTCAAGCCTGGGGTGAACAATGACACAGTGTTGTTGTGGGCTGCCTCCACGACTTAGATATTCTTCCCATGTCAGTATAATCACTACTGGGAGGTAGCTCGATTAAGGATTACCATATCATTAATAGTATCCATGACTTTTGTTCAAAGCCTACTTGTGCTATGTTGCCTTGTGGATGAAGCGCCGTAATCCTCTGAGCCGCAGCTGTAGAGAGGGAGGCTCCTTAGAGCCGCCCACACTGACTTCCCTGTCCTCTCGGATCAGTTCTAAAAAACAGACAGAAACAACAGTCAACTCAAAGCCTGAAAAAAGAAACATCCATTCTACATTTCCACATTCATCCCCAAGCTTCAATCCCTGCCAATGTCTCCCATTCATCTCTTCTCTAACATCCAGATCACCACTCGGATGGTGGCCAGATTAAAGGGGAACAATGCAGTTTTAAATGTAAAGTTTGCATCTAATTTTTTTCTTTGCATGAGAAAAAGCACATTGATTCTATGTGTCTGTCTAATGCTCAGCCTGTAGTTTGTCAGGTCTTTCTTATTTTCTTTGGCAACATGAGGCATGCTTGTGTCTCTCAGCTGTCTAGGGTTTCAGTTTATCTGGTGAAGACACTTAACTTTGAAATTTGTATTTGAGTAGGAAATTATATACACAGTCAATAAACAATGGAGTTTAACTTCGTTAATATTATTGCTGCTAAGAAACGTCTGCATCCAGTGGGACTGAGCACTGAGAGAAATCCAAAAGCAGAAGCTTGAAACCTCAGTAAATGCACCGAGGTATTAGGGATTGGGCAGAAGAAAATAATCGAGTGAATCCCATTTGGGGAAAGTGCAGGTGGTAGAAGACAAGGAAGAGTGGATACAGCCTTCAGAGCACATTTCATTTCATTTCATTTCATAAAGATCACCCCCTCAGAAAAGGACAAGGAGAAAACATACCCTTATTTATTTGGCAGAGGAAAATGTAAAAAGTAAAATGAAGCCTACAGTTACGGTTCTTGTTTTATACTTTAATAATCACATTTTTATTGCAAATTAAATGAAGTTCTGCCTTGATTTACTCAGAAACCATTATTCTGAAGGTTTTAGTCTTACATTTTTATCTCATTGCTTTATTCAAAAAACACTATAACATTATTTTTATAAAAAAATAAAAATTCATTTAATTATCCTAAGTTTTTCAGAGGAATCTGTAAAAATATTCAGACTATTGATTGCCTTTAAATCAAAATGTCCTTAATTCTCATTTCCAAAAGAATTATTTTCTCTAAAGTACATGGCAAAATTTATTTTTTTATACCTTGCTTAACAATACAACCCTCTTTCCCCATCTCTCCCTTTTTCTCTGGCATTGACATCCAAACTGTGCTATAATTCTAATGTTATCAACAGCTCTCCCCTTTAAGAGTCATTTATTGGAATGGAAATTATATAAGCCTTCCTGCCTGAAACACAGTTAAGTATAGGAACTTTTACCTCTCAGGCAGATGGAAAAATAAAGGAACAGTTCAGGTACTTCCTTAGGCCAAGAGTATCCATTCAACAAAATCATTCATATTTGTCAGGAAAGATTTGGCTGCGCTCATCAGAGACTTGAATTTAGATCTCTATGTTATTTTATTTTTTTTTTTAAGATTTTTATTTATTTATTTATTTGCGAGAGAGAGAATGAGAGACAGAGAGCGTGAGAGGGAGGAGGGTCAGAGGGAGAAGCAGACCCCCCGCTGAGCAGGGAGCCCGATGCGGGACTCGATCCCGGGACTCCAGGATCATGACCTGAGCCGAAGGCAGTCGCTTAACCGACTGAGCCACCCAGGCGCCCTAGATCTCTATGTTATTAACACATATTCTCAGGGGATATTGTTTATGTATAATGCTGCTTAATCTCGTATGCAGTGTTTGAGGAACAGGAAGCCTGGGAGTACTTTCCATAGTACTTTCTAACTATGGAAAACAATCCAGTTCTGATCTTTGGTCACGGTGCTCCCCAGTTCTAGTAGAAAAACTGGTAGTTGCAAAAAGGCACAGACCACCACGTCCACCCCCATTCTGGAATTTGTCTTTGTTGAACAGCAAGAGTTCAAGTAGACATTCCGAAACTTAGAGTTCTTTTTAAAAGGCACATTATTGGGCGCCTGGGTGGCTCAGTTGGTTAAGCGACTGCCTTCGGCTCAGGTCATGATCCTGGAGTCCTGGGATCGAGTCCCACATCGGGCTCCCGGCTCGGTGGGGAGCCTGCTTCTCCCTCTGACCCTATCCCCTCTCATGCTGTTTCTCTCGCGCTCTCTCTCTCTCTCTCTCAAATAAATAAATAAATAAATAAAATCTTTAAAAATAAATAAATAAAAGGCACATTATTCCTAACATGGATTTAAAATAATAATAATAGTAATTTTTTAAAAATGATTTAAAATGTTAGGAAAGGATTTGTAGAAGGTTAAGAATTAGCCAAGAGAAGAAAGAGTGAGTGGTGTTCCAAGCAGAGAAATTAACATAGGCAAATGTTAGTGTATGAAAATGTGGTACCCATTTCTGTGACTGTAAATCACATGTCAGTGGGTCACTCATTAAATGTTATAAAGAAGTTAGCTGATTAGGCAGAATTTTGGTGGTAATAGGGAAATTTTGTAAACTTGGCACATTGTTAAGATAGGACATTTTGCTGTGCTACCACAGAGCTGATGCTCAGCATTACGGGGTAATACTTCCTCCTCGTTCCTGATGTTTCTTTCCGTGCGGAGGGAGCTCCACTAACAACATTCTCAGCTTTTCTCTGCCCTCCTTATTGTCTACTCCCCAGAAATAGAAGAATGACTTTTCAGATTTGGTGTTGGAAGAGCCACTGTCCACGGGGTGCGTGCATATTGGACTGCTCTGTGCCAAGAGTTTTATGGGAATCTGCTCTTACAGGGGGAAGCTGCAGTTGTTAGCACTATGATTAGTGGTAAGTTTGGGGTGCAGTACTAGAAGGATCATCGTTGCCATTATCCAAGGGTTCTATCAATAATAAAACTGACCCATATGACGCTCTCTTACCTCTCAGTTAGTTCGAGGCTCAGGTGCTACCAGCAGAAGGTGTTATTTCTTGACCCCCCTTCCCCTCAAGCAACAATATCTATGGCTTCAGTGCTCTGTGTTCGTGGTTCTCAAACTGTGGTCTGAGGGCCTGAGGGAGCCTTGAGACCCTCGCAGAGACTGGGGTGGGGTGGGGTGGGGTGGGGAGGTCAAACTGCTTTCCTAATAATCCTAAGATGTTCTTTGCCTTTTTCACTCTCATTCTGACAAGTGTGGAGTGGAGCTGCCAGAGGCTTACATGATGTGTGTGATAAATATAAATATATATTTAAAGTATTTATTAAATACTAAAATATTTTTGTATCTTATATTTTAAATTAATATTAAAATATTAAATATATATATAATCTCAGATCAAAACTCTTTGGGACCCTCATTGATTTTAAGAGTGTAGAGGGGCTCTTGGAATGAAAGTTTAAAAATTGCTGTTCTAAACCATAATGAGAAGAGAAATGCTCTTGCCTAAAGCTAGAAGCTTCTAGGTGGCTCTGTTATAGAAATGTGTGAGAGATCCCTGAAGATAGCTTGCTTCACTCAAATAGGAAAAAAATAAGGATTGGGAGCTCTGTGATTTTAGACATTTCCATTTACCCGACTCAAGAATGGAATGGATGAATTCGTACGCCAGTATTCATTGAGGGTCTTCTCTGTGCTGGGCACTGTTTCCCAGGCAGTAGGGGGTCACATATGAGCAACTCTATTACTGCCTTCTAGAAGCTCACAGTCAAGTAGGGGAAACAAACCAATGAAGAGACCATGGCAATAGGGAGTGGCAGATGTACATGAAGGGCCACAGAAACACAGAGGGATACCTAATCCAGGCAGCGAGGAGAGGGGTGAGCACTTTAAACTGGGTTTTGAAGACACAAGAGAATTAGCCAGAAGAAGAAAAGGTGATGGTGTTCCAAGCAGAGACATTAAAATATGCAAAGACCTAAAGCAATGTTTTTCAGACGTTTGAATTGGACCCATTAGCGGGTCATGAAAACAATTTAATGTGTCATGACCAGCATAAAAAAAAAACAAAAAACAAAAAAACAGAAAATATCAGAGTGCACCTCACACAGTATGGATAAGCACTCTTTCATGAACCCCCCTCCCATTTGTGTGTGTGTGTGTGTGTGTGTTTGATGGGGCCGGGGGAGTGGGGTGGGTGGGGGGACACTGCACTGGGTTACAGTGTAAAATGCATTGCTTACTATTGGTTGAAATAAGTTTTTGAAACCATTGGTCTGGAGGCATAGAGGAAGCATTATAGATTTAAAGAATTATAAACAGTAATTCCGTATGGATGGAATACGGGTGACATATAGGTGGTGCTGCTAAAGAGATAAGGAGGAAGCAGGTCATGGAGAGCCTTAATGACTTACTGAGTAGCTTGGATTTTCTCCCAAAGGTAATTAAGTACCATTAAAGGATTGTAGGAAGAGGAGTAACCTGATCAAGATGCCTTGGTTGAATAAAAATCATTCTAGCAGCTATGAAAAAGATGGATTGGGGCAGTGGTGGTAAGATCTGATGCAAGGAGACCTCTTACAAGCTGTTGTAAAAATCCAGGGGGCTGAACTGGAGCAGTAGGAATGGAGATGGTTATAGTAGTTCTGAATTTATTTGAGCTCTTTTTAAGGATTAGGTGATTATTCCTCATAGAGCATTCTGTCTAGTTTCATAAATACATGATACACCAGAATATAAGCTACACGAAGGCAGGAATTTTTGTGTTTATTTTACTTTATTTTCTAAAGATTTTATTTATTTATTTGACAGAGAGAGACACAGCGAGAGAGGGAACACAAGCAGGGGGAGTGGGAGAGGGAGAAGCAGGCTTCCCACTGAGCAGGGAGCCCGATGCAGGGCTCCATCCCAGGACCCTGGGACCATGACCTGAGCCAAAGGCAGATGCTTAACCAGCTGAGCCACCCAGGAGCCCCTTTTGTGTCTTTTTTAAACCTCAACATCCTCAGAAATGGGAACAATACTTACATACACCAGATGCTCAATAAATCTTTGTTAAATGAATGATAAGTGAATTCTCTTATCCTCGGAGGATATTAATTTTGGAGGTGGTTTTAGATTTTCTGCTGCCTACGTTGTCTCTGTGGTCTTCCTTCTTTTCCTTTTTTTGCCATTTTATTTCAGTTTATTTTATTTTATTTTTTATTATCTCTGTCTTTCATGTTAGAGACTTTCCTAAATGTTTAGTGATCTTTTTTTGTTTTTGTTTTTGTTTTTTAAGTAGGCTCCACACCCAGCGTGGATCCCAGCATGGGGCTTGAACTCACAACCCTGAGATCAAGACCTGAGCTGAGATCAAAAGACACCTAACCAACTGAGCCACCCAGGCACCCCTTTAGTGATCTTTCTATGTTCATTTATATTCAAGTCAATAGAATGCTCACTGGGTGTTGGTGGAAAGATGGTGATTGTTGAAGTTTTCCAGTCATTTCATTTAGTGACTTCCAAATGTCCATTTCGATGTCTTTTCTCTTGTGTCACTTCCTTGATAGAGAATATTCTCATCTTCTGCCTTGGGAATAAGACCCTGGCATCCAGTATTCTGGGGGCCAAATGGGATAAAGTATTCAGGGGTTAAACTATTGAGTGTGTAGACTTCCACTTCTTGGGTTTAGTGTGACACTTGACCCTGGGCTTCATTTCCCTGAAGTCTCTGAACTAGAACCTTGCTGGGTCAGTTTCTCTAAAGATCAATTTTCTCTTCTGTTGGCGGGAGAGGGAGGAGTTGTTGCCTTGTTGCATGGGGTCTAATGGCTCTTTAGTCAAACTTTCTACCTTTTTTCTTTTTCCGGGGCCTCTCCTTATCCTCGCCTTCGTAGGTCCCTGATGCCTCCAGATTCTGAGCCTGTCTCCGGCTGTGTGCTAGGAATCCATTTCCTTCTTGTCTGCATGCCCCTGTTCATGGACGGAGGCTTCAGCTCTGCTTTGCAGTTGCCATTCATCCCTGTGCTTTTTGGCATCAAAATTTTGTTGACATCTCTTATATCATGTTGTCTTTACTATTGTGCTTTATCCTTGTGAGTTTATAGCATTTTTATTCCTTTACTGTCATTTTAGAAGGGTTTTAGGAAACAGTGGAAGTAAACTCATGTATTTAATCTTTATGTTTAAACAGAACTCTCAGTTTAGAGAATAGCTTTATTGATTGAGGAGATTAGCTACTAGTCCCACTTTCTCCTTCATTTTCTCAGATTTAATCACATTTGTTCAACGAAATTATCTAGGAAAAGGATTTTAGAAAATTGGTCATGTGCTTTCATTTTAGCAATACAGTTTTCCTTTTCAGTGTAAGGAACGATGCCACAATCTAGGGATGTTTCTTCCAGAACATGTTACATCGCCTGAACATTGACACTTATTAATGAATTTAACCAGTCAGTGAGTAGTTCATCTTCGTCCCTTTAGCAGTTCTGACGTGGAAAAGCCTGGTAAAAATCTGTCTCATGCAATTGGAAAGTTTTGATATATTACTATACACAGGAAAAAAATTATTGGAATGAATGATCACAATAAAATTAAGAAAATGTTATTGAGGCAGTCATCAAAGTGCTTAAAAAAATAAAGTGCCTAAATAAATAAATGCATGTCATGAATGCATCCTGTCACTCGTTTGTGACAGAAGAACAGGGAAAAATAAGTGCTGGAGATTTAGTGACTGTGTGCTCGGATTCCACATCAGAGTCCCGGGTAATTATGATGGAGTGTTCTGGTCTAATTCCTTATATTACCTACCCACTACTGAATATTTTCCATATAGTTGATGATAAACTATTGTTTTATCTTCTGAGTGAGAATTCATGGCCACACCTTTTCCAAATGTTATATGGTGCCTGCTAAGGTCCTTCTGGTCTAATATTTATGTGAGCAGTCAAGGTACTGACTCTTCCCAGGGTTTATGTATGTATGGGTGTGTGTATTTAGAATTCCCAGAGAATTGGATTAATTATGATTATTAGGTTTGTGTCTTTCAGTGTGTGATTTTATTTTTATTTTTTAACTCCGGCAACTTGAGGTGTCATTTACATACAATAAAATTCACCCCTTTTAGGTACACAGTTCAGTGGATTCTGATAAATGGATGCCACCATCACAATTAAGACCCACCACATTGCCTGCACGCTTTATTTTCGCTCCCCTCCCTGAGCCCAAGGCTACCACTGATCTATTCTCTGTTCCCATAATTTACTGACTCCAGAATTGGTCTGTATGATTTTAGCAATAAGAATATCTTAGTGTACAGATTAATATGGAATGATTAATTAAAGGGGGAGCAGTCGCAGGCTGTTTGGTGGGAGTCGCTTCTAACTCTGCAACTTTTGTTAACGTCTGCCCGGTTAGCTCTTACTGATGAACTGAAGGGACTTCAGAGAGATTTAAAATTCCCACAACTTAAAATATGTCCTTTTTTTTTTTTTTAAAGGTTTTATTTGTTTATTAGAGCATGAGTAGGGGGAGGGGTAGAGGGACAAGCAGACTCCTTGACACGGGACTTGATCCTAGAACCCCGAGATCATGACCTGAGCCAAAGTGCTCAGGTGCCACACACTATGTCTTGTGAGAGGACTTTAGGTTCTCCAAACATCAAAGTAAATAGAGCTCTCCTTTGACTTGTCAGCCCAATGGCTTCTCAGCCACATTTTCTTTTTTTTTTTAAAGATTTTATTTATTTGACAGAGAGAGACACAGTGAGAGAGGGAACACAAGCAGGGGGAGTGGGAGAGGGAGAAGCAAGGAGCCTGATGCGGGGCTCGATCCCAGGACCCTGGGGTCATGACCTGAGCCGAAGGCAGACGCCCAACGACTGAGCCACCCAGGCGCCCCTCAGCCACATTTTCTGCTTTCCAGACCCCTGAAGGTTGCTTTAGCTTGGGCAGGTTTGGTGTGCTGACCAGACTGATCACATCCTGAATTTTAAACTATAGAGAAGATATCTAAACAACCCCAAAACAGAAGGATTTTGTGAGTGCTTTCTTTCCCACATGCAAATGCACCCCACTGGATAAGCTTGGAATGTGTTTCTCTTAGCCAGGGCAGGTATCTAAGGGTATGTATGTCAAGTATACCTATTAAAAGTATTAGGAAAGGGGCGCCTGGGTGGCTCAGTCGGTTAAGCATCTGCCTTCAGCTCAGGTCATGATCCCGGGGTCCTGGGATCGAGCCCCACATCAGGCTCCCTACTCAGTGGGGAGCCTGCTTCTCCCTCTCTCTCTTCCCCTCACCCCCTGCTCATTCTCTCTCTCTCAAATAAATAAAATCTTTAAAAAATATTTAAAAAATGAAAGCATTAGGAAAAGACAAGTAGTTACATGCCAAGTCCCTTTTGATTTCGACAGTACCATGTATTTTTTTTTTTTTTTAAGATTTTATTTATTTGACAGAGAGAGACACAGCGAGAGAGGGAACACAAGCAGGGGGAGTGGGAGAGGGAGAAGCAGGCTTCCCGCCGAGCAGGGAGCCCGATGCGGGGCTCGATCCCAGGACCCTGGGATCATGACCCAAGCCGAAGGCAGACACTTAACGACTGAGCCACCCAGGCGCCCCAGTACCATGTATTTTTAGTTTTAACATACTACTGTGTAAACTTTAATAGTCTAAAATAACTAGTAACTTGAAATGTTAGAAGAAAGGTCATTTGTCACAGTATCCAAATCATTTACACTTAACTACATTGGGATGTGGGTTGGTTTATTCCCAGAAAATTTTCCTGTCAGCAGATCAGAAAACAATGCAATTTACTCAGTTATTTCCTTCTTTATGTTTTTGTTTTGTGCTACTTCCAGGAGAAAATTCATGTTCGTAGGAAGCTAGCCCTTAAAAGAATCTTAGAGGTCATACTGTCCATCTTATTTCTGGTACAGGGAAGGAATCTGAGACTCAAAAAGATGACTTCCTGAGGCCTCTGGAGGAAAGATTAATTTCAGAAATTAATTTTTATGTGTGTCTAAGTACTTTTCTTAGTCATTTAATATTTCTAAGCCTATATTAGTAACACAGACATCTGTACCAGGGCTGGAACTACCAACCTACATTTATTCCACCAGTCATTAAAACCTCTATTTCTTAACAGTTCTTCACTGAGGACGTTGGCATGCACATTATCTCACCACTGTTGTGGGTATAAAAATCATGAAATTTGGTCTCATCTGAAATACTCATTAAACATCTATCTGCACAAAGCACAAAGATAGCCACCATTTATGTTCATTAAAGAATGCTTGAGAGTGCCAAGTACAGTGGGACTCCACACCTGGCCACACTAAGTCTGAATGTACGTGATTTATGTGCCTAATAAATGCACATAGAAGACCACTAGATAATATATTCACCTTTTATCCGGTCAACAAGTACTGTATTCTTAAGAATTTTAAGAAGGGCACCTGGGTGGCTCGGTCGGTTAAGCGTCTGCCTTCAGCTCAGGTCATGATCCCAGGGTCCTGGGATCGAGTCCCACGTCAGGTTCCCTGCTCAGCAGGGAGTCTGCTTCTCTCTCTCTCTCTCCCCCTCTACCCTTCCACCCCTGCTTGTTCTCTCTCTCAAATAAATAAATAAAATCTTAAAGAAAAAAAAGAATTTTAAGAAACTGCAAGTAGTTGGAGACTTCTGTGTTTTGAGAGAATGTTCTGATTAGATCAGCATTTTAGGGACTCCTGGTGGTGGACTTTGCTTTCACCTTATGATAATTCTCCAATCTTTGGAAAAGATAAACCAGATTTAGGAAATGAAAATGTGATATGTGTGAGTGTTTACCATTTGCTGCCTCACTGGGCAGCCATCTTTATCGTTCTATAAATCCTATTATTGAGATGACTTCCAGTATAGCAGCTGTGGTCATTGTAACCATGGCTACTGAGTATCACTGTATGCCCTCTGCTGAGGCCTCCCGAACACACTGCTGGCAGCATTCGGACTTGACTTCTTGCTCTCCCCTCTCTCGTTCCTTACAGAAATAATCCCAGTGGATTCTTTTTCTGTTAGACAGTGTGTCAGTTAGGAGGAGGTTCTGTGTGAGTAAAAGAAATGTGGCTCCTGTCTTTTAAACAGAATAGAGGTATTTTCCCATCCCCTAAAAGAAGAATGGAGACAGGCAGCCCAGAACGGATATTATCTGTTAGCTCCAGGGTATTATCAGGGACGCAGGCTGCCCTACCATCCCAAAGCTTGTTGTTCATCCTTTAAAGGTCACCTCCTCATCCTAATGACTGTTGAAGTTCTGCCCTTCAGGCTCCAGTGGCAGGCCTGAAGAAGGGGACAAGGCAGAAGGGCAAAAAGGGGGTTTCTTTCAGCTGAGTCTGTTCACTTTAAGCACCATTTCCAGAAATCTCACACAATACTTCTGCTTATAACAGGTGGCCCAGAATTTAGGCATATGGATAAATCCAGCTGCAAGGGTGGCTGGGAAATGTAGTCTTTTATTTTGAGTAGCAATGTGCCCAGCTAGGAAGGGAGAGGGGGGAAGGGAGGGCAGCTGGGTGTTATGGCAGATAACTAAGTTTCTGCCACAGATAATTTTGGTGGAATATTCTGTCTATATCCATGAAGCCTTAACTGCTCATAAGTAATGGCCACTGTTTTACAGAAATAATAACTGTGGGTACATGGTTGGCACAATTAGCTTAGTATAAAGCAGTTTTAGATGTCCTCAGAGAAGCTCAGGGATTGTTTTTAGGCCAGAGGAGTACATTCACAGTAACTATTTGCCCTTTACTAGAATGCTTTCAGTTGCAGGAATTCAACTGAAACAAAGTTTAAAATAAAATCACAAAAACTTACTCACCCCATATAGAATTTAACAGATTCTTGGGGAATATGACTGAAGAAAAACTGCAAGACATCCAAAACACAGTAAAAGGCTGTAAAAATAATTAATGGTTTCTTATGAAAGAATCATTTACAGTATGGTTGCTTACTATACCCCCTAAATAAGCGTTTGTGAATTTTTAGGGAGGCTGAGGAAACTTAATATTCTATTTCCTGCCCCTTTCTTTGCATAGATTCCTTAATCATAAATCCTTCAAGATAACTTCCCTTGATATTTTGTACTACCATTTACCATTTGTGTGATTTTTAAAAACCGGTATATTGGGGTATAATTTACATCCCATAAGATTTACCCACTGTGAGTATACAACTCAATGATCCATGTAAATTTATAGTGTTGTGGAACCATCACCATTAGCCAGTTTTAGAACATTTCCATCTGCTTTCTGTCTCTATACATTTGTTTTTTTCTAGACATCTTTTAGAAATGGAATCATGCAATATGTATTTTGTGTCTGGCTTTCAGTTAGCATGATGTCATCAAGGTTTATCTGTGTTGTAGCATGTGTCGGGAATTTGTTCCTTCCACTTGCCAGAGAGTATTCCATTGTATGGATATACCACATTTTGTTTACCCATTCATTGTTGATGGACATTTAGAATGTTTCTAGTTTTTGACTTTATGAATATTCGTGCCATGAACATCTGTGTACATACGTATCTGTGTGGACACGTGTTTTCTCTGATAGATTCCTAAGAGTGGGATGGCTGGATTGTCTTATAAGTTTATGTGTAACTTTTTAAGAAACTGACAAACTATATTCCAAAGTGGTTGTGCTATTTTATATTCCCACTAACATGAGGGTTTCAGTTTCTCCATTTCCTCAGAAGCACTTGTTATTGCCTGCCTTTTTAATTATAACCGTCCTGGTGGGTTTCCAGTTTAATTTGCATTTCCCTAGTGACTAATGATTTTGGCCATTCTTTTCATGTGCTTCTTAGACATAAGTATATCTTCTTTGGAAAAATGTATATTCAAATCTTTTGCCCATTTAAAAAATTTGGTCAGTTTTCAAGCACTCTCTATATAATTAGTCATTGTAAATGCTCTCTATATCTTCTTTTTTTTTTTTGCCCTCTGCCCCCAGTGCTTTCTATATATTCTGATGCAAGCCTTCTATCAGATATATGATTTGTACATAATTTGTCCTAGCCTGTGTCTTGTGCTTTTATTTTTTTAATGGTATCTTTTAAAGTGCAGAAGTTCTAAATTTTGATGTAGTCCAACTTACTAATTTTTCTTCTATGGTTTATGCTTTTGGTGTTGAGTCATGGGACTTTGAGCAAGCCTCCGTTCTTTTGTCTATAAAATTGGAGTAATAATTCTTACGTCAAAGGCAACTCTAATTTAAATCTGATTTCGCTGTATCTGTTTGGGAAAGAGGGACGTATAAGCAGAGACTGCAAGTCCCAAGAAATTCTGTTCTTGACACTTGTTTTTGTTCTGGCTTTCTGGGAGGGGTGGACTTGGCATGTGTAAAAGCTATTGAATATATCTGTTAAGCAATTTTTTAAAAAGATTTTATTTATTTTGAGAGAGGGAGAGAGAGCGTGAATGGGGGGAGGGGCAGACAGAGGGAGAAGCAGACTCCCTGCTGAGCAGGGACCCCCCCCCCCCCCCCCGATGTGGGGCACGATCTGACCCGAGCCGAAGGCAGATGCTCAGCCCGACTGAGCCACTCGGGTGCCCCTCTGCTAAGCAATTTTGCTTTCATTTTCTGATCCAAGAGATCAGCTTCACTGATAGAAGGGAATAAGCAGGATAGGGGAACTAAAATATGTAGGGTTAAAAAAATGGATAAAGTTTCCTGCAAAGGGGGAGGAGTAGAAGGGAGGGATTATAAAGAGGCCTGAGGAAACTTTTGAAATAACAGATATGGCAATAATCTTGAGCACGGTGATGGTTTCACAAGTGTATACATATGTCAAAACTTAGATTATACGCTTTAAATATGTACTATTTATTGTATATCAATTATATCAATGACGCTTGGTTAAAAAAAGCCACTAGGATGGCTGTTATAAAAAAACCAGAAAATGACAAGTGTTGGCAAAGATGGGGCAATGGTGCATTGCTGATGGGAATGTAAACAGGCATAGCCACTTTTAAAAAGTTCGGAGGTTCCTCAAAAAGTTAAACATGGAATTACGATGCGATCCAACGGTTCTACTCCTAGGTATATATCCAAGGAATTGAAAGCAGGCACTCAAACAGATATATATACACCAGTGTTCACAGCAGCATTATTCACAAAAGCCAGAAGGTGGAAACAGCCCAGGTGTCCATCAACAGATGAATGGATACACAGAATGTGGTCTGTCCCTACAGTGGAATCTCATTCAGCCTGGGAAAGGAATGAAGTTCTGGCACATACTACAGCATGGACGAATCCAAAAGACATTATGCTCCATGAAATAAACTACACACAAAAGGACAAATTGTGGGGCGCCTGGGTGGCTCAGTTGGTTAAGCGACTGCCTTCGGCTCAGGTTATGATCCTGGAGTCCCGGGATCGAGTCCCGCATCGGGCTCCCTGCTCAGCAGGGAGTCTACTTCTCCCTCTGACCCTCCTCCCTCTCATGCTCTCTGTCTCTCATCGTCTCTCTCGCAAATAAATAAAATCTTAAAAAAAAAAAAAAGGACAAATTGTGTGTGATTCTACTTACATGAGTTACCTAGAATAGGTGAATCATAGAGATAGAAAATAGAGTAGAGGTTACTAAGGACAGGGGGAGAAAGGGATGGGGAGTTAATGTTTAATGGGTACAGATTTGGGTGATGTAAAAGTTCTGGAAATGGATTGTGGTGATGTTGCACAATAGCCACGTGGTTGCACAATAGCCATAATGACACTGAACCATATACTTAAAAATGGTTAAAATGTTAAATTTCATATTATGAATGTTTTACCAATATAAAAAATGCAGAAAAACGGAATGGATGAAGTGATATATAAGTTTAAGTGGTAATAATAAACAATGTATGAAGGAAGTTGACACATCAGCCCCAGGGGTAAGGTCAGAAGTAGACAGATTCTGCTTCCTTCCTGGTTCTCTGATCTTAGCACTCACACCTATCAATTATTATGAATTTATTCTCCTATTTCTTCACTCCCTTGTTTTCAGGTGCTAAGATGGGGCATGGAGAGATAAAGATGGAAAATAAATTGAACGCCTTTAGCCTGGGGAAGAGAAGATTTGGGGGAGGCCACGCCAGCTGTGTTTATTACAGGGCTATAGGGGGAGGAAGGAGAAGGCTTATTCTGTGTGCTCCAGAAGACAGAAATAGGATTTCAGGGGAAGCAGATCTTTCCTGCCTCTGAAAAGGAATAACATTTTTAATAAATAGGGCAGTCTAAAAATGAAGGAGACTCCTTCGAATGCTGGAAATGGGCAAATAGAAGCTAGGGATTTTGTGGAGGGGAATGTTGCAGTAGATGGGACCTTGGGCCAGGGGTCTCTGTATTAGCATCCCAGCCGGAAGAAGGAGGAGCTTTCAGCTGGCATTTCGAAGAGTATTTCATGAAGGAACCATTTTCAGAGGTGTGTGCAAGATTGAGGGAGTCCGCAGAGGATGTTGAGGCACCCAAGAACCAGCACAGTGGGAAGGCCTTCCCATCGGGCTGGAAGTAGCCAAGGGAAGTGCTGTCAGAGGGTGCCCCGGGGAGCTGGGGAAGAGGAGTCATCAACCACTCCAAAGGGGACCACCCAGTAGGAGCTGACAGCCAGCTGACAGCCATAGAGCCACTGGCCGGTCCCTGGCACCAAGGCAGAGAAGCAGCAGGGAGAGAACTTCCTCCCGCCTTCCATCCCCTGAGCTGTCTCTCTCTGGACAAACCCAGTCAGCACAAGGAGTGAAGTAAAGCAGCTTGTAGGGAGAGGGCAACTTCCTAGGGCACAGAGCAAGACAGAGAAGTGTGTCTCTGTGGTCTCTTTCTTCCATCTCAGAGACCTGCAAGCTTTGAGGCTCTGATGCCCTTGATTTTCATAGCAGATAGCCCAATTCTGCTTCCCCCCCCAAAAAAAAATTGAAAAGAACAAAAGACCCAAAGATTGCACCTGATATTCTATGAATGACCAGTATGTCATATGAAATTAAAGAGGTGCTTGTGTTATCTGGCAATATCTATAGGGTCAGGGAAATGCCCTTGAAAGCTGAAAGGTGGCTGTTCAGTCAGCCAACATATTTATTGAGCACCTACTGAATGCTGGGCACTGTTCTAAGTGCTCTAGATCCAGTGATGGGTAAAACAGAAATTCTTCTCCTCTTTCATAGTAGAAGTAGGAGGCAGACAATAAAGATGTAAGTAAATAATTCAAGGTGCTATCACACAATATAGTTGAATTGGCTAGATCATGAACTGTACCATTTCCTAGTGTGATCTTTGTTAAGTTACTTGACCTGTGACTCTGTTCCGTATCTATAAATGGGGATTAATGATTATACTTGCCCAGTAGTGTTGTTATGAGGATATAACTCTTAGTATATGTAAAATGTTTAGATCAGTGCCTCACACATAGAAGTGCTACATATAAATGTGTGTTGTTCTTAGCAGGCACTATTAAGTACTAGATGACTAGAGAGGAGATAAGAGAGCAAAAAATGCATAGAGAAGAGAATGGTGGTTCTCATGAGGGCAGCCAGGAGACAGGGAGCAGGAGGGCTGGTGAGCAGCATCAGTGACATCCGAGAAGAGCCAGAGGCCCTGGAGAAAGGGCAGCGAACAGCCACCAGCGCCCTCCCAGAGTGCTGTCTGTTTTCAGGGACAAATTAAATGACACTGAAGAAAGCACACTGTTATGGCCTGTTTAATGATAAATACAAGGCAAAATTTTTAATGAAAATCAGTGATAACTTTTAGTCATGTAAAGAAAAAGAAAAAAAAAAAAACAAACCGAAAAAGCAAAAGATGCTTAAAAGAGGCAGAAACATTGTATCTAAAAGCTCAGGCTCTGAAATCAGACTGGCGCAAGTTCCAGTCCAGCTCTGCTATTTACTATTGTCTGACCTGGGACAAGTTACTTAACCTTGTTGATGAATGGAAATAATGGGAAATAGAGGAAAAATGGAAATAATAATAATACCTACCTCATGGGTTATTTTGAGTCTGAAATGAAATCATCTATGGTAATTGCTTAGCACAATGCCTAGAACATTCTACAGCATCTAACCAGCACATGTTGCTGTTGCTTATTGCTGTTATAAAAAGAGAGAATGATGGGGCGCCTGAGTGGCTCGGTCGGTTAAGCGTCTGCCTTTGGCTCAGGTCATGATCCCAGGGTCCTGGGATCGAGCCCCGCATCGGGCTCCCTGCTCTGTGGGAAGCCTGCTTCTCCCTCTCCCGCTTCCCCGCTTGTGTTCCCTCTCTCTCTGTGTCTCTCTGTCGAATGAATAAATAAAATCTTTAAAAAAACTAAAAATAAAAAGAGAGAATGAATATCTGTGTATGACTTGAAAAGAGCACAGTAAAATATTAAATACTGATTTTTTTCTTCTTTTTTTTGTTTTAATTGCTCTGTATGACTTCAGGGTTTAAAAAGGACAATTTTTGAATTTCTTGGCCAATTCCGAATCATCCTAGGGAGCAGCATCCTGTGATGCCCTCACCAACCCAGAGCATCTGCTCATGTTCTGCATGAGCAGTTACCAACAAAAAGATCTCCAAGTACTTCATTGAAAAAGCAAAATATTGTAATAAGTTCAGTACTCAATCTGTGTTTATTTCTGAATGATTATTTTGACATTTCAAGCTTACAGACAACATTTGGTGAACTGGATATTGCTGAAGAGAATTAATTGGAAAAATTGGTACTTAAAAATTTTATGATTTTTTTTTTTCAGCTCTTTTCTGAGCACAGTCTACTCCCTGAGCAATCTTAATGGTGCTGGTTTTTAAAATGAGTCTATTTTGGTGATACCTGACAATTTCTGCCCTGATAGTTTCTAAAAAATCAAACTTCACAGATAAGAAGAAAGTAAAAAAAAAAGATGGAGATTCTCCTCTTCTCCCCTCCACAAAACATTTCATTATTGAAAGATTGCAACTCTTAACTCTTCAAAAGTTACTACTCAATTGTAAATCACTTACAGAGCATAAATTAATACATGAATGTCAGGGTTGTTTTTTTTACAGTTTTTAAATGGTTTTTCTTTTGAGAGAGAGTGCAAGTGGGGGAGAGGAGGGGCAGAGAGAGAAAGAGAGAGAGAATCTTAAGCAGGCTCCATGCCCAGCGTGGAGCCCGAAGTGGGGCTTAATCTCACGACCCTGAGATCCTGACCTGAGCTGAAATCAAGAGTTGGTCGCTTAACCTACTGAGCCACCCAGGTGCCCGTTTTTTTTTTTTTTTAATGACATGTTCTGTCTTCTTCTAGGAATGAGGAACTGCTTTTTTTTGTAGTTAGTTGTTTTTATAAACTACCTTGGAATGGATCTTCACTTTTACTCTTTTTATTGTTATTAAAATAAAAATCCAAAAAATAAAATAAAATAAAAATCCTCCTTAATTTGGGGAATGGGAAAGAAGGCTCATCTATTCATTATGGGGAAAAATTGTAATGTGCTGCTTCATCACTTCGGATACCTCACTATCCATATGACAAATGAAAACCTACCTAGAAATAAAGCTTTTAAAATTCCTGTTCAGAACAGGCATATATTAAATTGTGATGTGCCACAAACCAATTAGAACTTTAACATATGAAAATGAATTATGGGGGCCACCTGCGTGGCTCAGTCAGTTAAGCGTCTGCCTTCGGCTGGGGTCCTGGGATCGAGCCCCGCATCGGGCTCCCTGCTCGGCGGTGAGTCTGCTTCTCCCTCTCCCTCTGCCTGCCTCTCTGCCTACTTGTGCTCTCTCTCTTTCTGTCAAATAAATACAATCTTAAAAAAAAATGAATTATGATATTCGGAAGTTGAAAATATATCTAAGGAATTCATAGTTTTGTGAGGCTTTGAATTATAACCATTATTGGTTTTAGGCTGACTATCCCTTTATTGTCCAGTAAGTCTAAGAAGTTTATGAGGGGAGAAATTATTTTGAAGTTTTTATTCTTGAGGCAGTTTGGCATTTAGCATTAAAATACCTATAACTTGCAAAATAGTGGAGAATAAATTAACTTGCAATGTGGAAAAGTCCTCTGTAATGTTCCTTTTCTCCTTTAGAACTTAATAGTTTGTTGGGTACTAACCTGTTATATTTTAGGGACCAAGAACGACTGAATATGTAAAACAAAATCTGTATTTAAAGGTATTTCCGGGGCACCTGGGTGGCTCAGTTGGTTAAGTGTCTGCCTTCGGCTCAGGTCATGATCCCAGGACCCTTGGGATGGTGCCCGCATAGGGCTCCCTGCTCAGTGGGAGTCCGCTTCTCCCTCTGCCTCTCCCCCCCACCCTTGTGCTCCTATGCTTGCTAGCTCTCTCTTGAATAAATCTTTTAAAAAAAATAAATAAAGAGATTTCCTTTGGTTTTTCTTTTTTTTTCTGCTTTTCTTCCAATCCCCCTCCCCCCCGCCCCCCCTCCCCGGCCTCCTCTTTATAGCTCAAGAGAGGTTTCTAATTCACCTCGAGAGACAGCTATATATTCTGAAAGGCAGTGTTTCCCGAGTCAGATCATTTGGTTAGCATCCCTTGCTGACCTAGTACAAGGATTCTCCCTCAGGGACCTTTGGCTGTCATATATCTCTTTCACAAAGTAAGCGGGCTTTCTCCCTAAGGAGGACTCACTGGCATGAGGTCGCTGGCTTCAGTAGGTCCCGCTTCTTGTCTGAGTCCCCCACGCTGAGCTCCTGTATGCTCTTCCTCCAAAGGTCATGTCCACACAGTGTCCCCACTGTGCTGGGTCAGCAGGAACACAGGGTGACCATTTTTGTTCATCATTATTTGCCTAAACTTAGAGAAAGTAATGTCCCTATTGATTACACCCTCCGGTTCCCCTACCTACAGAGTAATTACTTGTTTTCGTTCTGGAGGCATGTGTAAGAGGTAAAGATGGATTCTCTGCTTTTCAGTTTGGGCAGGACATTACTGAATAATGAACGCGGTACAAAGAATGGCTGATAGAATCTCCTTGTTTCTTCCAGTAGGCACACTGAGACTATTTCAAGCATGTACAAGATCAAGCATCCACTAGACCTTTTTTATTTTTTGTGACTTCTGTGGGTTTCCATAGAACTCCAGAAGTGCTGTGCCCTCTTTTAAAAATTAAATTAACTAAAAGGGAAAGAAAAAGAGCCTGCATTTTCTGGGGTTTCCCCACAGGCTTTTTATCTGTTTAAACTAACAGGGATTTTTCGCATATTGACATAAGCATTCATTTGCTAATTTCTCGGACATTAAACTGCATGGAGCCTTCCCCAGAATCTTGAATGGAGCTGAAATTCTTGGGTCCTCAGGGCTGCTCAAGTCCTGCATCATTCCCTGCGCACACATGCTTTTTCCTCCTCTATCTCCTTAGATAAAAGTCAGTGCTGATCGCCTTAAGGAAAGAATGAGTTAAATGGACCAATATTCTAGGCCTGGATCGAAAAACCCAGCCTTTTCAGAGGCCCCTTAGCACCTGCAGCAGCAAGATCATTTGCACATACATAAATAAATAAATTAACAATGAATACATAATTTAATCCAGACCGCACAATGCCACCTTGCAGATTTGATCCTTTGCAGCTCCCAGTGAATCTGTCCATTTCTAATTCTTTTTGATAAAGTCCTCAGATACTTGCTGACCGTCAGGCTCATTTTCTTATTGTTTTCGCTTGATTAGTTCTGTATGACCCAAGGTTGCCCTTAAAATCCACGTCTCTCGTGAAGACTCCGAAAGTCCTTCTTTGTAGCACCCCCCAAAAAAGGATGGACAGTGCCTGCCCTTTCCCCACACAAGAGCCTGGAAGATTTCTGTCGCTAGCTTCCTTCACCCACGTGCAAAAGCCGCTCGTTAGGGGGTCCTGTGTTTTCGTGGCTTCTCTACCCATGCACTTGGGTGTGCGTATGTCTGGTCTCCCAGGCCCCTTAGCCCCGCTAGGTGCCCCGTCAGAGAGAGCACCGGGCCTCGGCGCCCACCCACTCCGATGCCCAGGCTGTTTGTTACAGGGTCTTTCGGGAAACATGCTGGCCTTCACCGGGGAGGTGGGGGTTGGGGGGGCTGCTTTTTCTCTTTTCTTTTTCTTTTTTTAAAATATTTTATTTATTTATTTTACAGAGAGAGACATAACGAGAGCAGGAACACAAGCAGGGGGAGCAGGAGAGGGAGAAACAGGCTTCCCGCCTAGCAGGGAGCCCGATGTGGGGCTCGATCCCAGGACCCTGGGATCATGACCTGAGCCAAAGGCAGACGCTTAACGACTGAGCCACCCAGGTGCCCTTTCTTTTCTTTTTCAATGGCCAGAAGGTTGTGGCCAGTTCCTCATATTCAGGCTGCACATTCTGTTTAGGCTGTGGGCCCAGAGGCGGGAGTCCTGTCTAATTCACAAGTCTCTGTGAGCCCCACGTCTGGGCTGGGCCTTAACTGCCTGTAACTGAGGCCCTCTCACCTGGGGTCACCACTGCCCACTCACTGGTCATTCTCTCCCCTCCCAAGGGGGCAAATAATAGCCTTTAATTAATGGGGACCAAATTTTGATTTATTGAAAAATTCAGACTCTTTAAAATTGTTCAGTATCCTTCAACATTTCTGAAAAAGCTTTCCATGATTTTTAAGTGTCAAGACCTGGGGATTTTCAAGATTTTCATTGTAATTTTTTTTTAAAAGATTTTCTATTAAGTAATCTCTATACCCAGCGTGGGGCTCGAACTCACAACCCTAAGATCAAGAGTCACATACTCTACGGACTGAACCAGCCAGATGCCCTTCTTTGTAATTTTTCTTCTCCTTTCTCCTGGACCATGGAATAAACCTTGCTATGTTATGTGGGGTCTTACAGTTGTTACTTTTTAGTGACAGTGAGTCTCTTGAGTACTTAAGGAAGATGTTAATGAAAATTGTACCATTGTATGAAAATTTGAAAATGTAGCCTCCACAGCTCATGTGGAAATCTGCACAAGTTTTATAATCTCCTTATATATTTCCTTTTATGTGGTACAGTTTTAAGAATGGATTTTGATATATTTGGGTGCATTTCTCAATCTTCCAGAAGGGCAGATTACCTAGGCTGAACTGTTAGAGCCCTTCAAGAATTCAGTTCCATCATCTGAATCCTAAAAAGGTAAATAATCTTGGCTCCAGATGAAGTCAGGATACCTTTTCAGTGAAACCCCTGAGCTCAGAAAGCTCTGGAAGAGCACACTGGTGTGCGTAACGCACAGGAGGATGAACACTGACCACAGTGACATTTTGTGCAGTGACCGTTTTCCAGCTCAGATAAACCTTCAAAGCAGCGGGCACTGAAGTCATGAATCAGTCTGTGTCATCTCTGAAACTGTTTTTAAAAAATTTCATCCTCTAAAAGATCCATATCTGGGGATGTTAACAGCGAAGAGAAAATATACCTTCAAAATGATTGCATCATGAGTTGGTGTTCAATGTTTATTGTTTTCCCACAGTTAATGCTGGGAACATTGGGGCCATCAGCATTGTATATTACTAAGGAGAAAGGGTTGTATCTTTTTTTTTCAGGGGAGGGATATCCAGTCATTTCGATGAGAAATCTCCAGTGGATGTTTCTGAGCTTTGTGAAGAGCAATTTACGATAAAACCAGAAGAGTTCTCACTGCCAGAAAGAAGACTGCAGTGGACAGATGCCTCCGGAACAGCAGAACTGCTACAAACACATCACACACTAAGCCATAACAGCAGCTGGAGTTCTTTCTTATTTGGAAAGTGATGAACATTTCCAATTTATGGAATAAGGTGGAGAGAGAGAGCACATGCACAGGGAGAGAAGCAGACTCCCCGCTGAGTGGAGAGCCTGATGCGGGGCTCGATCTCAGGACCCTGGGATCATGACCTGAGCCGAAGGCAGATGCTTGACAGACTCAGCCACCCAGGCACCTCCAGTCCAGCCTCTTTTATACTTCTTCAGTGTCATTCCCTCTTTACTCTGCTTCTTTGGAAATGGCGCCATGTGTTCTGGCTTCGTACTCCAGAATACAGATGTGGCACTTGGGTATGAGCCCCAGTGAAAGCAGGTTGGACTGTTTTTACAACCTACTTTGGTTCTGCTGTTTATACTGATCAAACCTGGGGGTAGGAAATTCTTCAAGTTCAGTCTTGCTCACTCAAGCTCTGTTTAGTGGTGAGGGTAGAGTTTTTTGCTTGTTAGAAGTGTTTATTTGCCGTGTCTCATCATCTTTGTCTACTGCTCCCTCAGAATCCCTTGAAAATGGGTGGTCTGAAGCAGGGTTAGGATATTCTTATTTTCTCATAGCATTCCTTAGTCAGATCCCAACACCTCAACATTTATCATAGTCAGTGAACACCCATTCAGACAAAACTTACAGAAGGAACTCAACAGAAGGAATATCTCATTCACTCTTTTATGGATATCTCATTCACTCTTAAAGCAAACAATAAAATGTCCTTGGCCTTGTGAGGAGGAGTGAAAGGCAATGTCCTGACCCATCCCTACTGTGGAACAAAGCGGGGGATGAGTGGGAAAGATCCTAAGCTCCTTCTGGAGGCCAGCTTCACCTCCATTCTCATCTGAACATAGAGGTCCTCTTCTGGATCTCATTTCCCTAGTGACAAGGGAGTGGTGCGCATGTCCATGGACCTGTCCTGCCTGACCAGTGGAGGGATCACTCTGTATAGCCTTCTCATCTATGTGTAGGGTGGTCAGAAATGAGGGAAACAATAACTGGGATAACCATTGGGTTTGTTATTCAACAGGTGGTTGGAATAGTCAGTACTTAGAATACGAGAAAAGCCTGCCAGAGGCCGTCTTGATCAGATACATTGCCGGTCACTGAGCTGTATGGCAGGAGACAGCGGTCTACCTGGTAAGTGTGGGGCTCATTAAACTTGTAAATTCAAGGACTGCTTTTCCTTCTTATGAGTTTACTACTTGTTTTATTGATCTTGTATATGCTGCTGTGAAGTGAATTTCTGTCACCAAGGGACTTTTTGTGGTGTTTCTGTGTGATTCCTCAAGATAACTATAATTGGAAGTTTCTGGTGGATTTTAATGTTTTATGTAACCTAAATAAAAATTGGAATTTAGTTCTTTAGTTCTGAGTTTCCTCTTGTGGCAGTTGAATTAAATTAGTATTTAGAAAACAAAGCTTCCTTTATTCTTTTCTTTTTTCTTCCAAAAGTTATTTAAGATAATTAAAAACTGGGTTTCCAAACACTATCATAGAAGAAGGATTTGAAGATTTAGATGAAGCAAACCTCAGGTGCCTCGTGCAGGAAAACACATACATTATTTTAAAGAGGTAAGAAGCTTTATCATATTGTTTAAAGAGGCTCTTTTTTAAGGTCACACTGTTGCACTTACCTTTTTCCCTATGGTTTCATTTCCTTTCTGAATGTATATTTTCACCCAAGAATAAATTCTAATCTAGTTTTGGAGAACGGTTAATGATCTTTTTAAGAAAATTAAATTGTCATAATTCATAATTATGCATGATTCGTGCATGCTTTCATTTGATGGAGTTTATTGAAAGCATCAACTTTATTACAAGCAGCTTGCTTTTCTGTAAACCCTCAGTAGCCTAAAACTGAGCTGGACTATATTTCTACACATACATTTATCCTAGTTGATTTCAAAATCTCTCATTGTCCCAGTACAACTACCACTCACAGTATTTTATTTAAAGGTTTGATATGCATCCTGTAGTAACACGAGGAGAGATCTGTACTCTTTGGGAAACACTGATCACAAACCAAGACAAGACTCTGAACTTCATGGAGTTTGTAAGACATTCTGGTCACTCACCAAGATCTGTCCATTTTCCCAGTGCCAAAATTAGCCCCCCTAGAAGAGGTGACAGCTACTTAAGATGTGTTCCAAGATACTCAGCTGTGATGCAGACATACTTGTCGATAGAGTACGAGCAAAAGTAGACATCACATCCCTACCTAGTCCTGGTGAGGCCTGTGAGTGGCCTGAGCCTCTGTCTACTCTTGTCCAGGCTTCCCAGCTCCATTTGCTGTTAGGCCTCAGGATGAAAGCTGCTCATGACTTACCATTGATTCTGGTCTCCCAGGCTGAGGTTCAAAGGACAGCATGGCAGCGAGTACCAGTGTCACTTGTTAGGATTTCTCCCCAAATAACAAATGATCTACTGTTCATATCTGTCAACACCACTCCTGTCCTCACAGGGAGTGACTCTAATCCCAACTCTAAAGCTCACTATGTAGCTTCTGGTTCCCCTCACTCTTTACAGTGAATACGGGCTGTATTTCATATAGTCTTTCACAGTTCTGTTGTTTACAACCCACTTTTTCTTTTTCTTTTTTTTTTTTACACAATAGAAGCTGCTCCCCAAAAGAGAAATTCACTGAATATTTAAAAAACATATTTAGACAATTTAAGCATAATCGTTTTTTTTTTAAATTTATTTATTAGAGAGAGAGAGAGTGAGAGAGAGAGCGCAAGAGGGGGTAGGGTTAGAGGGAGGAGCAGACTCCCCGCCGAGCAGGGAGCCCGATGCGGGACTCGATCCCGGGACTCCGGGATCATGACCTGAGCCGAAGGCAGTCGCTTAACCAACTGAGCCACCCAGGCGCCCAAGCATAATCGTTTTTAAGCCAGCTGCCTAGTCACTTAATTTTGACACATGAGAAAGATGATGAAGGGTTTGGGGCAGTGATGGAGTCTTGGGCACTAGGGGTACATTGGCTTATTATGGTTAAGTAAGGATAGTTGGATTTGTGGGCCTGGATTAAGTGTTGGTTTGTATCAGTCTTTTATTATGAAATTGATTTTGGCCATTTTCACCTCTCATTAGGAGACTTTTATTTTTGTTGCTTCCTTTTCTCCTTTGGGTTTGACCTTGGTACTGTTCAGTTTATACTTACTGTGATGATGTTTTTTTGGAGGGGGGCAGTGGCTGGTAATAGCTGACTTAAAAACCTCATGAGCTCCCCCTGCTGTTTCGCAGCTGACAATACAAGCCCCATTCAGTTTTAAATCCTGGAGACAAATAAGTGAAAGAATTGGAGAGCCCTTTCTGGGTTTGCTTGATCCAAGAGGCAGAAAATGCTTTTTAACTTTCTCCTGAAAGCTTACCAAATCAGAAAGGAAAGGGAGGCTCTTTTAACACTTTATCCGGGCTGTCTCTGAAGCTAGGAGGCAGGTCTACACCACTTTTGAAAAACTGCCAACGAAGAATGAAGAAATACATAATTAGGTCACCTCATGTCTGAAATGGATGGGCTACACCCGGGAGATGTGTTTTTAGTCATTTCCTATTTGATCTATAAAGGTTTTGGGGAAAATGTTTTTAAAATAAGCCACTGATATGATTTCTGTTGTGTTTAATTTTTTCCCCAACACGTCTTGAAACTTGTGGTTTGATTTAAATGTATGCACCTAGTGTGACTTTTCAAGCTAAAGATAATTAAATAGCACACAAATCACATTTGTCAATATTTTTCTTATAAATGTGCAAGCTAATAGGGTACCATGCTATATTACAAATTAAAAACATCAGAAGATATGCATTCATCAGACTACAAATATATATATTGGAACACCTCCTAGTCATCGATAGGATGGTGAGCGAAACAGGTTTCTGCCTTTGTATAATGCATAGTCTATTGGGGTAGGCATTCATGAAATAAAAATTCAGATAAAACACAATTAAAAATTATGAGTGATCTGTTGGATATGACACCCAAAGCAAAGCAACAAGATGAAAAAATAGGTAATTTGGGCTTTATCAAAATTTAAAACTTTTGTGCCTGAAGGGACACTATCAACAGAATGAAAAGACAACCCAAGAATGGGAGAATATACTTGCAAATGATATATCTGATAAAAGGTTAATATCCAGAATACATAAATAACTCCTACAACTCACAGCAAAAAACCAACCCAATTTAAAAATAGGCAAAAAACTTGGGGCGCCTGGGTGGCTCAGTCGTTAAGCGTCTGCCTTCGGCTCAGGTCATGATCCCAGGGTCCTGGGACCGAGTCCCACATCGGGCTCCCTGCTCTGCAGGAAGCCTGCTTCTCCCTCTCCCACTCCCCCTGCTTGTGTCCCTGCTCTCGCTATCTCTTTCTCTGTGTCAAATAAATAAATAAAATCTTTAAAAAAAATACGCAAAGAACTTGAATAGACATTTTTTCCAAAGATATGCAAATGGACAATAAACATATGAAAAGACGCTGGACATTTATCATTAGAGAAATGCACATCAAAACCACAATGAAATGCCACTTCACCCCCTTTAGGATGGCAAGTATAAAAACAAACCAGAAAATAACAAATGTTGCTAAGGATGTGGAGAAATTGGCAACTCTGCGCGCTGCTGTGGTTCAGTCGCTGTGGAAGACAGTATGTGGTTCCTTATAAAATTAAGAATAGAATGACCCTATGATCCAGCAATTCCCCTTCTGGGTATATACCCGGAAGAACTGAAAGCAGGGCTCGAAGAGATATTTGTACCCCCACGTCCACAGCAGCATTATTCACAGTCGCCAACCGGTGGGAGCAACCCAAGGGGCCGTGGACAGATGAATGGACACACAGAATGTGGTCTGTACGTAGACGGGAATAGTATTCAGCCTTAAAGAGGAAGGCGATTCTGACACATGTGAGAACATAGATGAACCTTGAAGACATTATTGGTCAAGTGAAATAAGGCAGACCCCAAAGGACAAATGTTGACTGATTCCACTTAGGTGAGATGGAATAGCAGCCAAATTCAGAGACAGGAGAACGGTGGTTGCCAGGCAGTAGGGGAGGGAGGAATGGGGGAGTGGTTGTTTGAGGGATACGGAGTTTCAGTAAGGGAAGCCGAAAAGGTTCTGCGGATGGACGGTTGGTGATAGTTGCCCAGCCGTGTGAATGTACTGAATGCCACGGAACTGTACACGTAGAAATGGTTAAATTGGCAAATTTTCTGTTATGTCTATTGACCACAGTTTAAAAGAATCATGGTAAGTCATTTGAAGGGAAAAAAGCAACAGGTTTCTCCTACTGGATTTTTAGTGGCTAAGTGAGGGGCAGTTAGATTTAGTAGATGGTCCAGGAAGGCTTGCTGACATGGGCAGGGAAAGGGAGAGTGGGAGAGAGGGAGAAGGTGCGAAGGCCCCAGGCGGAGGGGCAGGGAAGAGCGGGCAGGTGGGCGGCACAGGGAGACCTGTGGGGAGAACAGCGGTGATGGGCTGGGGCCTGCGGCAGGCCGCCGGAACTGCAGCGGCGAGATGTTACTGAAGTCATTAGTGGGGGAGGAAAGGAAAATAGGATCCAAACTCCATGTAAACAGGGCGCTCGGAGTGCTGCGTGGAGAGCAGATTTTGAGGAGACGGAAACGTGGCCTGTGAGTCCCAGGAGGCTGTGCAGCGTGTGGCTGGGGCTCTGCCAGCTCGGGAGGACCTGTGTGCGAGGAGAGGGGTAAGATGAGGTGAAGGACTGTACGCACAGGTGGGGGGTTGCCGAGGACGACTCCCTGGTTAAACGGCCTGTCCTTGCCATGGGAGGCTTCAGTGGCGCGTGACTCAGCCTGATTGGAAAAATGGGATCTATTTATTCTTCCTCAGGAAAAATGAACTGCTAAGGTACTTTTAATTCTTCAGAGAACAGCGCTCCGTACATTTTGGTTATTAGCATGCCCGTTCTGAGCCATCCATTACCAAGATCAAACCTAATTTCTGACTAACTGGATGCTAGAAAATGATGAGGACAGTGATGGGTAACTGCCTGTGCTCTTTTAAATGCTGCTGGGCCAAAAGTGCATTCAGAAGATAAAAGGTGACGTAAAGCTACATTGCAGAATTTTCAGTGAGGTCACTAGAACAGTCTGAAGCTTTAAAGCCCCCCTTTTTTTTTCTCCTTCAATATGACTGTAAGTAGTATCTGGGAACTCAAGCAGGGAGGAGGCCAGTGTATTCGAGTGGAAGAGGAGAGAAGGTGTCCATTCCATGGAGCTTCGTAGGTGTGGTGTCAGTGAATAAACTCGGTGGGCCAGGCCAGCGTCTACCTAAAGCAGTGAGAGACTGTGCTTTCCTCCGTGTCAGAAGAGTGATCAGGGCAGCGAACTCTCAGGGCCCAAAGGGGGGTGTGCACGGACACGGCGGGCACCTCCATGGCCAAGAGCCAGCCGAGAGCAGGATGTGGCAGAGGGCAGAGCAGCCCGGAGCGGGAGCAACACCGAAGGAGCCCCAGGGGAAATGCGAGGCTTACTAATGGCTCGTTCCAGTGTAGCAAAAATGAAGTGCTTCGTTTTGGCAAAGGACTCAACCCTGAGTCTGTTCCAGCCTCTGGATCCAGCGGCAGGAAATGAAAGAGGAACGTGGGGGGCTGCCCCCGAGTTGATCACCAGCAAAATCCAGCCTCGGAGACATCCTGCAGGACAAATGATTTGGGCTTTCCAACAGAGAAATTGTAAGCAATTGAACGGGGTGGAGGGGAGGTTCTATAGATTAAAAGAGATTTAAAAGGCATATCAAAGATTTTCAGATGAGCAAGATAGGAACTAAACTGTATTATTGTCCAGGGATGCACATTTGGGTGATAAAGCCATTTTTAAACATCCAAGTAGGGGCGCCTGGGTGGCTCAGTCGGTTAAGCATCTGCCTTCGACTCAGGTCATGATCTCAGGGTCCTGAGATGGAGCCCCCGGTTGGACTCCCTGCTCAGCGCGGGGCCTGCCTCTCCCTCTCCTCCCTGCTCATGCTCTTTCTCGCTCTGTCTCTTTCGCAAATAAATAAAATCTTGAAACATCCAAGCAAGTGATTGCTGCAAAAGTCAGAACAGCGGGTACGTCATTGGGGAGCGAGGACTTGGAACTGGGTGACATGGGGATGGCAGAGTTCTGTTTTTTGACCTGCGTGGTGGTTAAGTGTATCCACCTTAAAATACACCCTTCAACCAACCGTTGTTTTATGTGGTTTTCTGCATCTTTATTTAATTTTGCAATAAAAAAGATTAAAAGGTGTTTAGTTCTTATTAGGCATTTTATTATCTTTTGTCTCTTCCCTAACATTCATGATGCTCTCACCATCACCACGGTGTGATTCGGCCATGTTTCCCTTGGAGTTTTATTCTTGTGCACAGGTAATTCACGTTCCCGAAACCACTGTTACTCGTTCCTGTGTCGCCTTCATAAGGATCTATTTTGGTGGCTTGCTTGTGGTTCAACCTTTGGGTTGCTTCCACGACTGTAGGTATTGCTTGTCACTTGTCTAGTTTGGAAATTGGGGTTAGCTTAATAAAGACAATATTGTTTTAATTTGATAGTATATTTTAATAGGAATAGTAGGAGACTCCATGTTGTGTTGCATTCTTGCTCTTTTCAATTTAATCAAGAAATGAGCCTAATCTTCAAGCTTCAGTTACTCTGAGGAGGGACTGCCATCCGTCCTTTATAGACCTTTCTTGAGCCCTTACTCTGTGCTAACCTCTGCTAGATTCTGGTGCTAAAGAGAGGAATATAATCTTTTGCCCTTTTATTTATTTATTATTTAATCTAGTGCCCTTTTAAAAGGTTCAGAAACAATCCATCATCAAAATTTATGCAGAATTATAAACTTGAATAAACTGATACTGGGCTTCAACTTTGTAGAGAGAAATCCTGTGTCAATGCCACAAACTCTGGTCCCTCCATCTCCATTTTTGCACGAGAGACTCAGCCCACACAGAAATCAGAGTGATCTTTTTATTTATTTAAAAAATTCTTTTTATTGAAGTATAGTTGACACCCAACGTTAGATTAGTTTCAGGTGTACAGCATGGTGATTCAACAACTCTGTGCATTATGCTCTATGCTCACCAAAAGTGTAGCTCCCATCCGTCACCATACATTCTCTATGCGGTGCCGCTCATTCTATATTCATTCCATAACCGGAAGCCTGTACCTCCCTTCCCCCTCCACCCATTTTGCCCTTCCCCTACCCCTCTCCTTTCTGGCAACCACTAGGTTGTAGAGTGGTCTTTTTAAAAGGCATATCCGGTAAAATCTTAAGACAATTCACTAGCCATATGGGCAACAGTGAACTCCTTAGAAGTTCCTCTTTCACGCTTCTGAGCTTTCACACAAGATGTTCTTTCTACCTGAAACCCTCTTCCTTTACTTCCCCAAGTCACTTCTTATACTTCCTTCAGGCATCAGCTGGTATGTCCCTTTCTCTGTTCCATTTGGACCAGTTGGGAGCTTTTGCTCTGGACACTGCCCCCCACCACCACCCCAGCAACCCTAAATGTTCCTTTTTAGCATTTATCACACTTGAATAGTTGGCTTACCTAATTTCTTCCCCATTAGGCTATATAACTGCCCTCAGGCCGTCACTTGCCTTACTCCCCATTTCCTCAGTCCTTGGCGTGGGCACTTGACCGGCACAGAGGGGGCTTTGGCAGTGGAATGAGTAACACAGAGAAGGGCCTAATGACAGTGGGAGGTGGGACATCAGAGAAAGCTCTCCAGAAGAGCTGGTGGTGCCCTCTCGAAGGGGAGGCTGGAGTACCCAAGGTAAAGAAGGGAGCTGAGGAGGTTGGGGTGGTGGTGGAACAACTTTCTAGACAAAAGGGCCAAGAGCATTTGCAAAGGCAGGAGAGGACTTGACTAGTTCAGGAAGCTCCAAGAAGTTTGGAAGCCAGGATTGTAACGGGTAGAACAGGCAAGTTGTTCAGACCCAGTGACCCTTCCTATTCAGAAAGACTTAATTTATGAGAAGGACGTTGTTCAGAGAGCTGTGATAGAACATCACACACCCTGGTCTGTGTGGCGCCCTCCTGAAGAGATGCTCCATGTGATGGGTTTCTGGTTCCTGTCTCTTACGTGTGATAGTTACCGGATGATCTCAGGAAGAAGTTTCAAGAATTTGGTCCCTCTCACACTGGATTTACCAGGAAGGCAGATTTTAAGGTGATTTTGACTGGCTTGTGCAACCTCCTGAATGAATATGAGTGTGAAATGCTGGGAAGGAGACGTGACACTAAAGGAGATGGAAGGTGAGTCAGGTCTAGAGAACGAAGTACTGTTTGTATTTACTCATAAAAGAATGTACCGTTTTGGGGCGCCTGGGTGGCTCAGTCGGTTAAGCATCCAGCTCTTGATTTCGTCTCAGGTCATGATCCCAGGGTCATGGGATTGAGCCCCATGTCGGGCTCTGTGTTCAGTGGGAGTCTACTTGAGGATTCTGTCTCTTTCTCTCCCTCTGGCCCTCCCCTGCTCTCTATCTCTCTCATAAAATAAATAAATTTTTAAACGTACCATTTTATAAAATAAAGAGAGTTGTAAAATGACTCAGTTTGTGTGTATGCATGGACTATCTTTTAAAGGATACATAAAAACTGGTAATAGTGATCTCTTCCCAGGAGAAGCACAGGATGGCTGGGGGCAAAGGGGGGAGGGACGCTGACTTTTCACTGTTTGCCCTTTTGTACTTTTAACATTTTATTTCATATAAATGTATTTGTTATTTAAAACTTATTTTAAAATTAGTGTGTGCACAGTAAGGTTTTAAGGAAACCTATAAAAAATGTTAGTGCTTATAACTGGATGGTAGGATTATAGGTGTTTTTGTATTTTCCTTATACTTTCGAATGTGTTTACAGCCTCTGCAATGAGCATCGATTGCTTTTGTAATTAGTCTTTTAATGTTATATTATTTTTTGAAACCTGCATTTTAGAGACTGTACATTGGGACAGCCAACTGCCCAATTCTGAAGTCCTGGAGGACCACAACTTTACACAAGAAGAGTATTCTCAAGCTTAGATCCAAACCCTACTCTTGTAAGAAAGTGGGAAAATGTTCCTGATGGTGGCAGCCACTGCAGGGAAGAAAAGGAGCTGGGCTGGGAAGCAAACATATTGTAGTTCAAATCCCAGCTCTGCCACAAAGAGACTTTGGGTGGCTCAGGACAGAGTCTCTGAGTTAGCTCTCATCTGAAACTTGAGGGTGACTGTGGAGATGAAATGGGGCAACAACACAACAGCTTGGGAAAGCGCCCAGCGCTGTGCCAGGTCAGAGAAGACAGCAAAGAGTGCCTTTGGGGGACTGAGCTCTCAATCGTCATCAGCTCAGCTAAGGCCACCCTGAACGGTGTGGTAGTGTGGTCGCAGTTTTAAGACACATCCCCTAGCCCTACTCCAAGCTTCTCTGAACTCTCTTTAGAACTTCTGGAGCTGCCCCTGTGCCTGGTACCTAGCAAGTCCTAACAAGAGATCTCTTCCTTTCTTCCATTCTTGATGTCTTCTGATGCAGAGAGGAAAACATGAACATTAAGACTGGTTCAAGAAAAAAGAGACCGCGAATTGAAAGGATAAACTTTTTCCCCCAAAATTCAATATTATTAATAGGTCATCAAGTCTCAAAGGAAATTGTTTTAGTCTATATAACAATCCCATGCAGACTTCAGCCATAATAGCTAGGTTCCTGGGTACAGACCATTGGCCAGGCACTGCTGTGGTAACTATTCTCCCATCCTCCCTATGGGGTAGGTACTATCAGTCCATTTAACTAGGGAACTGAGGCTCAGAGCTGTTAAATAATTTGTTCAAGGTCATACAGCTAGGACATGGTGGAGCCAGGGCTCCAACCCAAGCAGTTCAGCTCCAGAGCCCATGTTCTTAATCACCATGCCTCTAAGTGAGTATATTTAATGCCTCAAATAATGATGCTGTTTGACTTATTTTAAAAGTCCAGAAAAAACATACAGACCAGAGCATCATTTTCATATGATTTTGTCAATGTCTCTGAAGCCATTTCAGAGATAGATTTGTAGGAGTGAGTGGGCACAGTGTTGCTGCAAGTAAGCATCCCCCTTCACTTGAGGTGAGTCAAGATCAACATCCCATCAGAGAAGAGTAGGTAGTTCGGAGCAGGCTGACCAGTCGCCTAGGGAATAAGGTACTCTGAACTTTCCTTTGCCTCTGACATGTGGCATTTGCGAGAGCCTGGCATGAGAGAGACCTCCGTACTCCTGAGCAATGGAGGAAGTCAGAGTGCCTGATGTTGGGTCTGGGTGAGTATCAAGCAGAGAGGCCCGAGAAGTATGTGGGGGCCACAGTAGGAAGACCTGAACAGGGAACTTGGACTTTATCCTAAGAGCCCTGGGAAGGCATCGAATAAGGCTGAACAGGGGAGTTTGGGATCTGTATGTTAGACAGAAATCACTCTGGCGGCCATGTTGACACTGAATTCGAGGAAGCAAACAGGGAAGCTGGGACAAGGGGCGGGAAGCTGGAGGGGGACGTTGTTGGGCTGGGCTCTGGCTGTGGCAGAGGAGACAGAAGTGAGCAGATTCAAGAGGTGAGAGGTAAAGTCAACCAGACGTGATGACTGTTTGAATGTGGAGTTCAGGAGAAGGGAGAGGGACAGATCAAGGGACGGTGGTGGATCAGGGGGAGGCAGATGGTGAGTCTCCCTGGAAGTAAGGAGATCTGAAAAGAAAATGGAAGCACTTCCCCTTCTGTAGCGTAGGATATCTCTGCCTACATTAAGGAACTCCAAAGAAACCCTCAGGATAAGTGGTCCTACCCAATAAGAGAAAAAGTTGGTGATGGGGACAAGAAGGGGTGGGTAGAGAAAGAAGGGGTGAAGAGAAGGGAGGAAACATTTATGTTTTGATATATTTATATATTTGGGGAGAAAGAGTTTATTTGTCCAATGATTTTCTCTCCTGTAGCTCCAGGGTGACTAGAAGACCCTACAGAGAGCTTTTTAAGAAGCTGGATGTTGATAGTTTCCCTCCCAGAATTCAAGTCAGTACTTCGGCTCTGCAGCTTCCTCCTTAATGAGGATGAGGTTCATCGTGTCCTGGCAAAGTATGACCAGATATTAGATGTAAAAACACACCACAAACTCTTTTTTGGAAGAAGCTTGCAAACCACAGCAAACACCTCATGCTCCCAAACCACCATCAGGTGCAACATAAATTCATCATATATTCTCATTCTCCGCATCCCTTTGTTATTACCCACAGGACTGTCCTCATAGGAAATCATTCGATGCTTCTTGGGACTCACTGTTTCCTAAAATCCGTCATCCTCCAAAGCATATTCAGCTTTGCTGGTGTCTCTCTCTCTCTAATTCATAATTGAACAGATTTGAAAATGTTTTCTCACTGATAAATGTTCTTTTCATACCAAGAAAGCAGATAACACAATCCTACTTTCAGTAGTTTTAGAATTTCTAAAATTTCTCTTTCAGTTTTTAATTGCATTCTAAGAAATGTTTCACTCTGAAACAATGTTGTCCCTTTGAAATTACTGATGCAGCCATGAAATGCCTCCCCCCAACCCCCACCCCGGAGCCTCCCCTCAGCACATATGTTTGGGCCATCATCAGCCAGGGGCTCGGGGTCAGAACAGGTATAATTCAGCTCTAATTTGACAATACCCATGTTGCTCGGGTCCTTCTGACTGAGTTGTAATATAATTCAGATGAGGTTCCATTGTATTCATCTCTGCCTCTTTACTGGATGTTAGAGGAGGAAGGGTTTGTGAGACCAGGGACTCTTCACGCTTTCACAAGTTTATTGTTTGTGGCTTGTGGCCAGAATATACATTTGCAAATGACCCTCCCTGCAATTTGACTTTTTCCAGAACAACTTTTCTAAGTGTCCAGAATTGGCTCCCCCGACTTCCCCCAGGTTTGCTGAGGATGTAGAGGGTTGCAGTCATGGCTTTGCCACCTGAGTGGGATAGACTACATCCCAGAAGCTCAGAGCGGCGTTGTACCTTATAGTCCGGAGGCTTGTGCGCATTCTCCCCATGGCTACCTTCTAGCACTTGTTTTTCTCTGCTAAGTACACTTTAGGTTGTATTTCGAAAGAGCAACGGGGCTCGGTCACAGGTTTATATTCTGACATAGATATAAAATAGGAATCATGTTTATGTAGAAAATGAAGTCCTGGTGTTTAGTGCATAGAAATGAAACTCTTTTATTGTGGAAGACCTCTAGGGGCGCCTGGGTGGCTCAGTCTGTTAAGGGTCCACCTTCGGCTCAGGTTGTGATCCTGGGGTCCCTGGATTGAGCCCTACATCAAGCTCCCCACTCAGCGGGGAGTTTGCTTCTCCCTCTCCTTCTGCTTCTTCCCCTGCTCATGCTCTCTCTCGCTCGCTCACTCACTCTCTCAAACAAAAAAATAAAATCTTAAAAAAAAAGACCTCTACCGATGGACCTATAACAAAACAGGGATAGAGGGGATGGACTTTCATTTTGTCAAACCTTGCAAAAGGTCTCCTAGAAATATTGTATTTAAAAAGTTTCATCATATTTATAAAGTTTTAACTAATGGATTTTTATTGACTCTTGCTTCTAAGCTACACATTATAAATGAGGCCAGTCAGGAATAGACAGATTAAAAAGTGCTCAGGGTCCCAGCTCTCTTGGGGTCCTTTTTGCTCTATAGCTCAGCCCAGCATTCCTGCTCCATCTCCCATCCCCCCTTTTTCTGTGGCTTCGGTGGGATAGAATACAGCTCTCCCCCAGGCCCCCACTCGGCATCACACCGCCTACTGCCTCTTTGCTGCTTTGCTTCAGCTCTTCCCACTGAACAGAGGGTTTGTCCAAGATGATCATGGGACAGATTTGCAGACCTTCATCATGGTTGCTGCTTATCTTCCAAGCCAACCAGAAATAGCTGGGTCCCTCAAGTTCTAACCTAGCCATTGTCTTCAGTGGGTGGCTCTTTCCTCTGGCTGCAGTTTGCCCACCCAAGTGCATGCTTGTGTACCCAAGCACACATCCTGGGCACACATACGCAGGCGCTCCTGGGCATATATGTGTGTCTACCTTCCTAGCTACACACACGGAGGCCCCCAGCTTCTCGGGTTTCAGGCTATCTGATTAGTGAGTCTTTTTTTTTTCCTCCTCTCTGTGCTCTAAATCATCTGAGATGTAGATGTAGGTGTCAGGTGGAGATAAAAATGTCTATTTTGCTACTGATCAGCGGATGCACCTTCTGTGGGTGGAGAGAGGGGGGCTTGCAACACTTGACCTTAAACTTACCCAGAAGAAGTATAGGAAGACTGGAAATCTGCCAACCAGCCTAGTAGGGATGCTTGCTCGCTTCCTGTGGGCAGGTTGGCAGCCAGAGAGAGAAAGGGCTTCTGTGGCCAGCTGGGTGCCTGGGCCCACCTCCTGAGCACTGCCCTTGATAGCTGCAGACCAGGAAGGGATACCAGGAGTATCAGAAGGATTACTCCAGGGATCCCCCCTCCACACGGGGAACACACACAGATACACTCTTATGCCAGGCGCCTGACACATGGAGAAGCAGATAGCAGGAGCCAAGCAATCCGACAGGTGAGGAGAGTGAGGACTGAAGACCAAGCGAGCCCGGGAGTGAGCACTTGGGACAGGGTCCCTCCAGGGCACAGCCTTTACCTGCATCAAGGGTTGAGTCTGGAGCCAGCGGTGGGGCAGACAGGTGAAGAAGAGGACAGATGAAAGGCTTGCATAGGAAAAGCGCAGGGGTGGAGGGAGATGCTGACAAGAACATAAAGCTGCCATAGAAAGTGTACTTAAGGAATATTGAATTTGTTTATTCGTGTACCCCATGTTCCAAAAGAGAATTTGCAACAGCCAAGATTTGTATGTTAACAGGCATTGATGTGTAATTGGAGAGACAATGTGGGAATGTAGGTATAAGAGCTGTTGCAGGATCACATAAGGCCATAAGGGGAGAGTGCGAGAGATGGTACTCCAAGGTTATCAGGGGGGCTCGGATTATCAGTCACAACTGGGAGAAGGGCTCACAGCCCCCAGATTGACCATGTGCTGGAATTAGAGCTCCTTAGCCCCACTTGCCCTAAATGGAGACTATTGCCTTGTTCCAGAACAAGCCTTGAGGTTTAAGATTTGTTTTGGGGGGCGGGGAAAGTTCAGATTTTTTTTAATGATTGCCTTGACATTTTACTTTTTTCTTTGAGGTGGCCGCAAGGGTCTGACTCTTTAGGAGAAAGGAGGGAGTGCTAGATAATTATTATTATAATAGCTAACATCTATTGAACATTCACTGTGGGCCAGACACTGTCTAGAGTGCTTTGAGTGTACCAATTCGCTTAATCCTCCTAGCAACCCACATGAGGTACAGGCACTTTTAATATCCCTGTTTTACAGATGATGAAACAGACACAGAGAGGCTTAGCAACTTGTCCAGAGGCACACAGCTAGTACGCAGCAGAGCTGGAATGCAAATCCAGGTAGTTTGGCTCCAGAAGCCCCACTCTGAACAACTAATGGTGCAGAAGAGAAGGTAGACTCTGGCTCAGCCCAGTCTTGGATCTTTCTCATGTGAAAGGAGCAGAACCTCCATCAGGTGAGTTCAGAATTCAAATCCTGGACTTGGGGTCTGCATTTAGCTGGGCCCTCAGCACGAGTTAACTGCCTTCACCCAGCAGGCCAGGCACTGTCTCCCGCTGCCAGACCACAAGGTAGAATTTCTGGGCAAAGTTGGGTATACCGGTACGTTTTGGTCTCTGCTGAAGTGAGGAGGGATCTCAGGGCCAGAAACAAGAAGTCTAGGGGAGATGCAGAATTCCAAGAGGCTCAGCACTGTTAGGCAGTTCATTTAGTCATTCCACAAATGTTTATTGAGCACCTACTAAGTGTTGCCTTATTTTTCTTGGCATACATGCAGATACCCATTACCAGGTTCCTAGGAATGCCATACTTTTGTGGGGTCCATGAAGCCCTTACATAGCTGCTCCTCCAGCTTCCTTGCCTGGTATGTAGCAGCCCAGACTGGAGGGCCCCCACTGATACATGGGCTGTGTTTGTTCAATAACGCTCGGAAGCATCAGTGAGCTCTGTATTACCACCCTTTCGGCAGGGGCAGCCGGAGAGCCTGGAACCGCCTACTTCTAGCCCTACAGAGCCACAGGGACCGACCCAAAGCACCAGCCATCAGCTTTGTCCCTCAAGCCTCTGGAGAAAACCTTTGATTTCATGGGGATGATTATTTTTATTCTTGCCTACTCAAGGATGAAGCCCAAGAAACAAGGGGTTGCCCCTTTCAGGGGTGTCACAATGGGTCACCTCCAGCCAAACCCACTGCGTTTTGTTTTTTGTTATTTCTGGGTTTGGTTGAGCCTCTCTTGGAAACCATTACTATACAACTTACTTAAAAGAAAGAGTGGAGGGATTGGGCCTAAGAGACTCAGACAGAGGCAGGGAGGAGGTGGGGGTTTGGGACAGCAAGGCTGGGAGGAATGTGTTGTCAGAGAAAGTGCAGGAAAGAACACTTTAAAGTCACAATCTGATCTGAATCAATTCCATTTTGTAGTGACATTTTTAATCTTTTGCAAAGTCAGACTATTCCAAGTTTGACTTTTGGCCAAGCCCGGAGAATTGGAACTTTGGAATGAAGGTTTCTGAAAAAGACACAACACACACACACACACACACACACACACAGAAGAGGGAGGAAGAGAAAGGGGAGGGAGACTTTTATCCTAAAGTCATTGTAAACCCAAAGCAGGGTTTTATCCTCCACAGTTAAATGAGAAAGAAAAAAAAAAAAATCAAGAATACCAACATTTGAGGTACAAAGACTGTCATGGACCAGTGGAAGTTTGCAAAATTATATGTAAATGACCACAGTTTTTACTGTGGTGGCCCTGTGCATTCCCAAAGCTAATCCCAAAGAGAAAATCTACTTAGTAAAAGAAAGTTTTGTCTAATTTGGTTAACAGTTGAGAAGTGACAAAAATGCTGAATATATTAATAATTTATATTTCCAGGGTAACACTATATCTTTAATGCTTCACTGCCAAAGGGAATTCAGATTGGCTTAATGCTCAGAGAAAAAAAAGCCTGAAAGGCCTTCTTCATATTCTGTATCCAGCGCTGATGAAAATGGGTGTAAGACATGTGTTCCAATAATAGGCACCATGCATTCTCCCATTTCTGCATAATTCACTTCCATTCCATACTGTGCAATGTATATTTGTGATCCGGAAGGCCTCCTGGCCTGACATTTGCTTTCAGGCTCCAGCTATATCAGTTCATAAGGGGAGGAGGTATTTGCATCTCACATTTTATAGATAAGTATTGTAGTGACATGGAGTATAGGTTAGGGCAAGAACTCCTTACTTGCAAGACCTTTTCTAAAGTTTATAGATTTCCCCTGCCCCCTCCTTGCACATTTAAATTTCACTTTATGGGCAATGTAATGAAGAGGGTTTATTTTTTGTTTTTTTTTTTCTTATCTTTTCTTTCCTTTTTTTTTTTTTTCTTTTTCGCCTGTCTCTGATTAAATCGAGTTTGATGGTTTACAAATTGCAGGTCATCCTATTCCATGACCTCAGTAAATAGTCTAGGTCAGAGCTCCCTTAAACCCTGTCCACAGAAATGGAATAAGTTAATTTATTGTCCTCCAGCTAATCTGGGAGAAGACAAATAATTGTAGTTTGGTTGAATGGCCTCTGGAAACAGGAAAACCTGCTACATAATTTCAAATTATTTATTTAAAGGGTATCAGAGCTAGGGAACAAAAAAGGAAATATAGGAACAAAGGAAAAAAAGCAATGAAAGAAAACAATTTAAATCGCCACAAACAACATCAGCCTTTTGGATACCTTGTTCATTTTACCGGTTTACATAAAACAATAGCAGGCTCATTTTGCTATTTGGGACTTTAGAAAAACATGATTTTTGTTTGCTATTTTGAGTGTATCGCTGTGTTGTGGGTGGGGTGCAGATCCAGTTGGAATTGAAAACCCTCATCTCCTAAAGATCACTGGCCAAGTCTCCCCTGGGCCCTGAAAACTTCCCTCACGACGTTCTGGGTTGAGCAGAAGGTTAAAATCCAGCCTCTCTCTCCCGGGAAAGGGGGAAAGGGAGGCTTTTTCTCACCGGCCTGAGAACCTGGACAGACTGCCCCGCGTCTGGGCCCAGCGTCTGGACCCCGCGCCAGTGGCGGATGGTGGGGATCTGCAGAGGGAACAGTCCCCTGGGGAGCGCGTCTCTTGACCTGGTTGTTGCCGGCTGCTCACCCGGTTGCCTAGCGTCCCTGAAGCTGAGGGGATCTGTGCGCAAAAAGGCAAGGCCCGCTTCCCTGAACCCTCCGGCGGCGCTGAGTAGTCGTCATCCAAAAGTAACGAACTTCCTCGTATGTTGTTTCTGAGCCATAACTCAGAAGTTACTTCCTCTCTCTCTCTCTTTTTTTTTTTCCCAGAGACGTGTTAAAGCTGTAAACTTAGTCATGCATCTCGCTGGCCTGAGTTGCGCCGCTCTCCAGGCCAGTCGGCGCGTGGTGCGCGCGCGATTCCCGGCCTTGTGTCGCAGTGGGAAGGGCGCCCGGGTCGGAGCTGGTAAAAGTCCGCTAAAGCCAGTTTGGGGCGGGTCCTCGATTTGCATTTTCTGAGAGTCAAGGGCCCAGTTCTTCGCGCGCGCCCTGCTCCGAGGCAAATGCCCAAGGTGCGCACCTGTCGGGTGAGGGTCTGGAGCTCCGAGGGAGCCACGACTTCCGGCCCCGAAGCGAGGCTCCATTTAGGCTTTCCTCCCTCCTGCTCAGACCCTGCGGCGCCCCCCGCCCCCAAGTACTGAAGAGCATCACCTTGGCCCTATCAGACTGGCGCCCTCGGCACCTCCAAACGTGGTTGTGGAGGAGCGGGAGGTAACAAAGAAATGCATCTCTTGGGTCTTTATCAGAAATCGTTTATTGCCAGGGGGGAGATCCTTCAGGAGACTAATTTGCTCTTGGCCTTCCCCCCACCCATTTTTTTGTTGGCACAATATTTACACCTGTACAACATACAGTATTTCTCCTAAGCAGCGCCCGACGCTCGGAGAAATCTGGCGGGCGAGGCAGCGTCAGAGCACCGGGGGGTGCTGGCAGGGGTGCAGGTTGAGAGCGTTGGGGTGGGCGTGGCCGATCAGGTTGAGGTAGTGCCGGTCCAGCCCCTGCACGGGCGCCAGGAAGGGGCTGTGCGGTTGCGCGGGGCTCGGGAGCGGCACGGGCGCGCTGGGCAGGTAGGGCAGCGCCGGGCTGCGGGCCGTGCCGTGCGGCCAGGGGAAGGGCCCGGGGGCAGCGCCCTGCGGGAAAACGGAGGCCTCCCCGGGGCTGTGGCCCGCGAGCTCGGGCCCCGCTGGGTGTAGCTGATAGGAGAAATCCGGCTCCGGGAGCGAACCTAGCGGCTGGAAGGCGGGCTCGGCGCCCAAGCGGGCCTTAGACTGCAAGAAGGCGAGGATGCGCGCGTACTTGGTGTCCTTGGTCTCCATCCGCTCCACGGTGGTGAGGTAATGCACCAGGTTCTTCATGCACTCGTGGTAGCCGTAGTGGAAGTAGTTGGCAAACTCCGCTAGCAGTTCTGCTGGAGGGGCGAGTAAACCCGCGGAAAGGAGCAAAAGCCATGAGCAGCCCCTTGCCCATCGGGAGCCCGAGGCGGGTATCAGGCACCTCCCTCCCATCATGTTTCTGGCCAGAGTTCCCATTCGAGGCCTGTCCTCTCCTACCCCATTCTGGAGACCGGAAAGCGCAAGCAAACGACCCCCTTTTCCTTAAGAGCCAGACCCCACCCTTCCCCCACCTGAGAGGAGGCGACGGAACCAGCATCCCCAGAAACCTGTCCCCCGTCCCCCTTGCTTACGTAGAACCTCGCCTCCCCCTGCTTCGGCCGCATCCAGAGTGGAGACCTCTCGTGAAGGCCTTCACTCCTACTCCCACCCCCAAGTCTCTATAAGGCGAATGCTCCCTGCCCAGGTTCCCCTTTGCCCAACCCAAGCCCACCTTTTTCCCTTCCCCGGGGAAAATCAGCGGAGTGCAGGGCTCTCAGGTACTGAACGGTCATCTCGAGGATCTCCGCCTTCTCCAGCTTCCCGGAACTCTGCAAAAGGAGGAAGGGCTCCTCGCAGCGACCCAACGGGCGCAAGCCAACCCCGGCAGGCTGGGTGCACGGATTAATCTGGAGCAGCGAGCAGGGCGCTGCAGTGGATCTGCGCAGAGGGCCGCCTGGGGCTCGCTCGGCGCTCGGGCCCGCAGGGAGAAGAGCCCACGGGAAAGGCCCTCTCCGTCTCCGGACTCCCTGCATCCCTGCCGAGAGTGGCAGCGGAGGAGCCCCAGCGCCTGGCTCTGTAAGCTCGGCCTCTGACGTTACCTGCTTCGCCAGGGCCATGGGCACGGTCTTGCCCAGCTCGTTCAAGCAGCGGTTAATCCGGTCCCTCCTCCGCTTTTCTATCACTTTGTGGGAAACGGGGGTTCTCTGCGAACAGAGGTTTGTACGTTTAGGGTAGTGTTGCCCAGGGAGTCGTCAAAGTCGTGGCTGTAGCTGCGTGTCAACCGTCTTCCCAAACCCCCAGCGCGGCCCAGGGACTCCCCCCGGAAGGGGTCCCTGCCCCTCCATACAAGAGTCAAATGAGCTCTGCCCTCTCACGCCCAGGCTGGTGCGCTCCTCTTCCAGCAGCCCTACCCGCTCCGGCCACGCCGTCAAGCTGAGCGCCAGGGCACTGGGGAGGTGGCCATCAGTCTCGGGCGTGGGCTCCTCCCTAGTTAAGGAGTCTCCCCTCTCTAACCTCATTCCCCCCGCCAGACCACTCAAGATTCCTCCGCACGAGAGTCCCGTGTGCCGCGTCCCTGCCGTCGGTCCAGCCAGGTGGCGGCTCGGGGAGTTCAGACGCCCCCACCATCAGGGCGCAAGGGCTGTCTGGACTCAGCCGACTCACTTTGCGTTCCTTGAGCTTGTCTGACATCCTGGTCAGTACGCGCCCTCGGGAGAGGAGGTGGCGCGAGTCACCCGTCCACTTTCCGCCTCGTGTGCCTCCTCGAGTGTCCCAGGTAGACTGCAGCCTCCCAACTCTGAGGGACTGCCTTATAAAGCGGTCATCTAGGGCTCCAAGTGCATTCACGAGTTGAATTATTCCATAGGATTAGGGGAGCTGCGTTTGGGGGATGTATGCATTCAAGATCAGTTTTAAAGAAGTTAAGAAAAAAAAAAATTAGCAGCCGAGGGGGGCGAGCTGGGGGCAGATCAGCTTTGTTAATCCACGTGGCCCTTCAAAGGACACGTGATCGGCGGGGGACTAACATTTGCATGGCAACAAACCCGGCGGGAAAAGGAGGCGGTAAACTTGGGGTGGCGGGCGAGGGAGCGCCTGCAGCAGGCGCAGAGCGCCGGGGCGCAGCGGCCGCGGGCACCGGGGGGCGAGGGCCCTCACAAAACAGTGTCGCCTCCTTTAGTCCCACCGCTGAGTCTCACACGATTGCCTGTTTACAAATCCCAGCAAGCCCGCAGTCCCAGCGCCGAGTGCGTTTTAAAGCCTGTCCAGAGTCATTAAAGTAATTAAGTAAGCCTTTAATAGGCTGTTCCGCCGGGTTCAAGGGAGAGCTCTTGGAGACGGAGGCGCCCCGTTTGTTCCCAGGCTTTTCTCACACGACTTGGTGACACGTCCATCTCCCCCCTTTTTGTTTACACCGCTTTATTTGTCCGGACATCCCGGCAGGTGTGGGGCTGCGGCTGGCACACGAGGCTCCCGCCTCGCCTCGCCCCTCCCTCCGGTCTTTGGCACGCGACGCTCCCCCCTACTCCTGACCACGTCGCTTGCTTTCTTTTCTCCCCCCTCGGGCTCTCTCTTCGCGGGGGGAAGAGGCTCAATTTGTAGCCTATTATCCTATACGAAAATGTCCATTGAAAAGTATGAATAGTTTCATTGGGCTAAATTTTAATAATGCCAGAGGGTGGGGGAGGAGAGACAGGCAGGCATGTGTGTGTGTGTGTGTGTGTGTGTGTGAGAGAGAGAGAGAGAGAGAGAGAGAGAGAGAGAGAGAGTGAGCGGGGGGGGGTTGGGAGGATTGGGGGGCAACACGGAGAAGAGTGGGCCGAGAAGAAAAGGGGGAATGCAGCTGGCCCAGGCGAGCATTATACGACGTCACCTGCGAGAGGGGGCGCCTACAGACCCCTATTCATTTGCCTAATTTTGGTCAATTTAACAAACTTCAGGAGAAATTATTGTGGCTTTGTCAGGGAGGGTGAAGCCTTCTGATCGAATTAACAGCATGTTTTGATCCGGTAAATGTCATTAGAAAGGGAGAAACAATCGCGCTTAGAGTGCTCTGAGTAATGCGCCCAAGTGGAGACGCCAAAGCGCACGGCTCACAAAGGGAGCAAGTAGCTGCCACAGGGAACTTTTGTACCCGCCCATCGCCCAAGTTTTGACACAAAAAGGCATTATTTCATACTTGAATACGTTTAATCCAACGATTGTCTATTTTCTGCAAACATATTTTCACAGCATTGTTAACTTTTTATGTCCCCCTTTCGCGGGCGCCTTTTCTTAACGTTTGGGGGCGGGAGAGCGCAGACACTTTGGGCATCAATATTTGTCACTGAAAAGGGCTCCGTGAAGTTAGGGAAGTTGATCTCTTTTTTATGGTTTTAGAGAGCGAATATATCGGGGGAGGAGGAGGGAGGGAAGGCACGAACAGAAACCAGGGAAGAAATTTGCTGGACGGGCCCGAGGGGAAGGAGGGGGGCGGCGGCGGCTGGGAACTCTCGCCGCCTCCTGCGCCCCTGCGGGCAGCCTGGCTAGCGGCCGGGGGGCCTCCTCCCCCACCCGCAGGGCTCGCTCCCGTTTGCTGCCTCGGTCCCGCACTCCGGGGGCTCCGGGCGTGCGGGGTATAGGTGGAGTGTGAGCTTTCTTGCAGATGGAAACTATAAAAATGGTTTTTGTTTTACAACCTGCTCTAGAGCCACTGAGCTCTCACCTTTTTCTGATCTGTTCCATCTGAGAACAACCGAGACCTCTCCTTAGATATCTTTCCCTCCTTTTCTAACCCCCCCCACCTCGCCTAAATTCTCTCTACTGTAATGGGCCGTGGCAGGGCCCGGACTCTCCCTTTGGGTGTCGTTTGTCCTCGGCAGAGGTGGCTAAGGAGGAGCCCCGCTCGCTGGTGGGACCTAGGGGGCTCCTAGGGCGCAGAGGCGGGCCTGGGGTGCTGGGCCTTGGGGAAGAGAGCAGCCCACCCGCCGTGGCCTGGGAGGTGTGCGGCTCGGTGGGCACCACGCACCCCTAGGCTGTCCCTCTCCGTCTTGCTTTCGGTCTGGTCAGGACGTTTCTTTTCTACATCACGCCAGATTGGACACGACCTGCACCCTCCCGCAGGTCGCTCTGCCAGCCGCGGGTGCCCTCTCAGGGGTTGTCCATTTCAGTATATTCACCCGCACACAAAGGGATTAAACACGAACCCTTATCATCCAAATTAACTAACGTGAATGGGTAAAAGGGAGTGCGCACGCTTCTCACCCCACCCTCCCCTTTTAAGCCCTGGACTAGGCGTTGATCCTCTTACTGCTGGTGTTAACCACCAGCTGCAGGCACCTTCCGCCGGCCAAATTTCATTCCATGCAAACTTGAATTTTTCGTGTTTGCTCCCTGAGCTGGGCTCCGGGGCCTGCCCAGGGCTGTAAGTACCCACGTGTGGCTTGGCCGGGGTTCATAGTAGGTAGGTGGGTGGAGAGTGGGGGTGGGGAGCAGGCACTTGCTTCCTCACCATGAACTCCCAGGCTTGCTCACCATGTCCTCCAGCGGCTGCAGCCCTTTCTGGGAGAGGGGGAACGCCCCACCTGGTTCCAGTGAGGCAAGGACTGTATTCAGTCCCAGCCGGAAGGCTCCAATCGCACATCCCAAAAAGTGGGGCACCAGGACCCTCATGGCCATCTTCCCTTGAATCCTCCTCGGCAGGATGGTGATAAAGTGTTCCCTGATCTTGACCTAGTTCCCACCCAGAACCAAGCAGAGTCATGAACTGTGGGTGCTGGAGCCCAACAGGCGTTCACATCCCAGCTCCCCGCCCCCCTCACCAGCCGGGCCAGACTTTGGGCTGGGCCTCAGTGTCCTCTTCTGTAAAATGGAAACAATGAGTGTACTTACTAGGTCACAAGGTGGCCACTGAAATGAACTAAGTAAATATAAGCAAGGCACCTAAAATAAGATTGAAGTACTCAATTCATAGCTTCATTTTGCCCAGAAATCTCTTCTGCAGTGGCTCTCATGTGGTAGTGTTTTGTGGGGTCTGCGCCCTTGTGTGATATTTTCATTCATTTCATGTTTGTTTGTTTGTTTGTTTGTTTCATCTCTAAGAAAGCTTCCCTCTCCTGAAAAGGCCACAGTACTTTCTCCTGAGGTTTGTTAAATTGACCCAAACTGGAACAAATGATTGGGGCGGTAGATGCCCCCTCTTGCAGGTGACATCACCTGGGGCTTGCTGGCCAGTGGGGTCCTCTCTGTGTGTGGGAGACTGAAAAAGCCTCTAAATGCAGAAGCTTCTTGATATCAGAGTCATTTCAAATGATTCAAACACTAGCCTCAAAGCAAAACTAGGAAGACTACTTAGAAATTAGGCAATGCTAATTAAATATTAGTCTGCACTTAAGACTCCTAGTATCTGAAGACCTTTGTTGGAGAATACCGCAATCACAAGCCGACTATGTATGTTATGGTTGTGAATATTGCTTTTTTTTTCTTTATAGAGTTGATCTGTAGCTTCCAAACACTGAAAAGATGGATTCTTTGGGGTTTCTCCCCAATTCTAGAAACTGAGGATTTATGGATTTGGGAAGGGGAAGAGGAAATGAATAGAATGAGGAAAATATAGTGAGTATTTGGTAATTTCAGCCAAATTGCTCTAAGACAAAGTATTCTGGGTGATTTCAAATCTCTCCCTCCAACACTCACCTCGAATACACAGAGCAGCTTTTCTAGTTTCATTAATGGGACTGGGGATTTAATCAAGTGAGAAAATGTGAGGTACCAGCAAGACAAGGGCTGAAGGGAGTCGAATTCCTAGGCTCTTTCTGAAGCAAGTGGCATCACGGAATGTGGGACAGCGGGATCGTTCCTGTGAGAGAAGCCTAAAGACCGTCCCATCCAGCACACCCTTGTACTGCGGGAGAGTTTGAGGGGCAAGCAGGAGAGCTGATACTGCCGGTAGGCTGCTTCCTCAAAGTGTTCCCCTGTCGGTGGATTTGCTAACCTCCAGGCTGACTGCTCCAGTGTCGTCTCTGTTACTGTGCAGGAGAGTCTGGTCGGGGACATCCTGCTGCCTTTGGCTGGCGTGACTGTTGTCCGAGGCATCAGCTGCATCCTTGAGCCTCCTTTATGTGCTCCTACTTCTCACAAGTCCTGTAATGACAGCATGTTGTGAGCCCTGATAGGAGCCAGAAGCTGGGAATACCCAGCAGAAAAGGACATGGCCCATGGGCTGGTACTCTAAGAAAGGAGAAAATATTCTATTGATGGCCCCAGTCCAGTAGCCTCAACACAACGGTCACTCCCGATGCCTATTCTAGCAGACGTGCATTGGGTAGCCTCTTGGGCTGGCCAATTCTCTGGCCTTTAGCTTACTTACTCAGCATCCCCGATTCCTCACCGCCCCCCTCTGATCACCAGTAGTATTCTCAACTCAGTGATGGGATCAACAGAAGTATGTGGCAGGGACAGTACCTGACAGTCTTTGCTGAACGGAGCAGCCCCTCTGAAACCACACTTGCTACTTAGCACCACCCTTTATCCAAATGCTTTTCAGCTTCTCTACCCTTATGGAAATCTTGACACGTCACGCCTGCTGCTAGAATCTGACACCTTCAGAAGTTGGTTTGTTTTGTTTTAAGGAAAAAACAAAGTGCTCTAATCCCTTGCTACTCCAATGGACTTCTCAGACTGGCCCTGTCCTCACCACCTGGGAGCTCATTAGGAATGCAGAACCTCAGGCTCCGCCCCTGACCTAACTGAATCAGAATCTGCATTTGAACAAGATCCTCTGTGGACTCCAGTGTCCTTCAGAGTTCAGAAGCACTGCTCTAGCTGAAGTTGGAGGCCACCATTTGATGGGCAAATCCCAGGTAGGAACGGCCACCCTGGGCGGGTGGCAGCGGGAGAGCAAAGGTAGAGGAGACTTCCAGGCTATCCTAGGTGGTACGAATTAATTGCATAGATTGAAAGGCTTCCGACGAACAAAGGGGGCTTTGTAGCTCTGCTTGTCCAAATATTCTATAGAGCATTTGCAGTACTTCCCTTAAGTACTGTCTCCTATATGCAATGATTTATTTCCTACTTGTCTGTGTAGTACTTGAAAGTAATAGATGCTCTCAAATGTAGTTTTTCAACATTGTTTTGTTGAATGAAGCAAAAACTGGGAGTGGAGCCCTGAGGATTATTTTAGCATCCATGCTCCAGCTAATTCAATAGGCAGTCTCTCACAGGACCCCATGTTGTCCTATTTTACTATTTATTTTTGGACTTTAAAAAGAAGTCCAAGAACTGGGGGGAGTATAAATATAACTACTGAGAAATAGTAATTTTAGGGAGATTGCAGGAGAGATGAGGCTGTTGCTGTCCATATTTTGATGTTAACATTGCTTAGGAAAGTATGTTGCAGATGCCTTGAATGGTGTCCCTTATGGACTTTGATTATTCTAGGCAACTGGCTTTCTTTTGGGTTGATAATTATAGCTTTTCACTCTTGGTTAACTTGGGTGGCCATCCAGAAGTTATCCCTGAAGAGTTTTGGCTCATAGCGTTGGCTCTTTCTATAGCATGAAGATTTCATGTGCTCTACGGGGTAAATTTGCACAGAAAACTAGAGGTATATGCTACTGAAAATAAGAAATTATTGTAAATTACAATACATGACCGAGAACTTGGGGAAAAGATTCAGGTTGGGGAGAAATGTACATTATAGGAATGTTAATAACAGTTCCATTGTATGGGCTGTAACCCTGAGGTCTGAGGGTGGGTCACCTGGTCCCATCCTTGCCTGCAGATGACAGCCCAGCTCCTCCCCTTCCTCCCTGTCCCCTTCACTCATTCACCACCAGATCCAGCATTCACTGTGTGCCAAGCATTGGACGGGATGACATCGCAGCCGCTGAGAACAAATGTAGGGTGTTTGAAGAATCTGTAAGTTCTCACGTGTCAAAAGAAGCACCCTACTAAGGGAGAGCCCTTAAGGGCAGACCCTCATTTGTAATTTGCCTGTTTGTTGCCCCCCGTCCCCCAGTTTGTACCCCACTGATTACAGTTTCAGTCCACTCTATTTCTTTACATTAATCTTACCAATGAGACATGAATTTGAGGAATTTTAGCTTTTTCGCAGTGGGTTTGCAGCCAGAACACAGGTGTCATGAAAACCACAGCTCAACCTAAACCAAAATGGGAAAGGAAAATAATCACATCAACATTGTCGTCACTGGACACGTAGATTTGGGCAAGTCTACCTCTGTTGGTCATCTGATCGACCAATGTGGTGGGATCAGCAAAAGAACTATCGAAAAATTTGAGAAGGAGGCTGCTGAGATGGGCAAGGGCTCCTTCAAGTATGCCTGGGTCTCGGATAGACTAAAGGCCGAATGTGAACGTGGTATCCCCATTGATATCTCCCTGTGGACATTCGAGACCAGCAAGTACTATGTGACCATTCATTATTGATGCCCCAGGACACGGAAACTTTATCAAAAACATGATTACAGGCACATCTCAGGCTGACTGTGCTGTCCTGATGGTTGCTGCTGGTGTTGGTGAATTTGAAGCAGGTATCTCCAAGAACGGGCAGACCCGTGAGCAAGCCCTTCTGGCTTCCACACTGGGTGTGAAACAACTAATTGTTGGTGTTCACAAAAGGGATTCCACTGAGCTATCCTACAGCCAGGAGAGACATGAGGAAATCGTTAAGGAAGTCAGCACCTACATTAAGAAAATTGGCTACAACCCTGACACAGTTAGCATTTGTGCCAATTTCTGATTGGAATGGTGACAACATGCTGGAGCCAAATGCTAACATGTCTTGGTTCGAGGGATGGAAAGTCACCCATAAAGATGGGGTTGCCACTGGAACCACACTGCTCGAAGCTCTGGATTGCATTTCTGCCACCAACTCATCCAACTGACAAGCCCTGGCATCTGCCTCTCAGGACGTCTACAAAATGGGTGGTGTTGGTGCTGTCCCTGTGGACCGAGTGAAGACTGGTGTTCTTAAACCCGGCATGGTGGTCACCTTTGCTCCAGTCAATGTTACAACTGAAGTAAAGTCCTTGGAAATGCACCATGAAACTTTGAGGGAGGCTCTTCCTGGGGACAGTGTGGGCTTCAATGTCAAGAACGTATCTGTCAAAGATGTTCGTCGTGGCAGTGTGGCTGGTGACAGCAAAAATGACCCACCCAGGAAGCAGCTGGCTTCCCAGCTCAGGTGATTATCCTGAACCATCCAGGCCAGATCAGTGCTGGATATGCACCTTGGCTGGATGGTCACGCAGCTCACATTGCTTGCAAGTTTGCTGAGCCGAAGGAGAAGATAGATCATCGTTCTGGAGAAAAGCTGCAAGATGGTCCCAGGTTCTTGAAACCTGGTGATGCTGCCATCATTGATGTGGTTCCTGGCAAGCCTGTGTGTGTTGAGAGCTTCTCTGACTCTCCTGCTCTGGGCCGGATTGCTGTTCGTGACATGAGACAGACGATTGCTGTGGGTGTCGTCAAAGCAGTGGACAAGAAGTCAGCTGGAGCAGACAAGGTCACCAAGTCTGCCCAGAAAGCTCAGAAGGCTAAGTGAATATTAGCCCCAATACCTGCCACCCACTCTTAATGAGTGGTGGAAGAACGGTCTCAGAACTGTTTGTGTCAATTGGCCATTTTTTTTTTTTTAAAGATTTTATTTATTTGACAGAGAGAGACACAGCGAGAGAGTGAACACAAGCAGGGGGGTAGTGGGAGAGGGAGAAGCAGGCTTCCCGCCGAGCAGGGAACCTGATGCGGGGCTTGATCCCAGGACTCTGGGATCATGACCTGAGCCCAAGGCAGACGCTCATCGACTGAGCCACCTAGACGCCCCTCCAACGTCATTGGCCATTTAAGTTGAATAGTAAAAGACTGGTTAGTGATAACAATGCATTGTAAAACCTTCAGAAGGAAAGGAGAATGTTTTGTGGACCATTTGTGTTTCTGTGTGTGTGGCAGTTTTAAGTTATTAGTTTTTAAAAATCAGTCCTTTTTTTTTTTTTTTTTAGGATTTTATTTATTTACGTGAGAGAGAGAGCATGAGAGGGGGAGGGTCAGAGGAGAAGCAGACTCCCTGCTGAGCAGGGAGCCCGATGCGGGACTCGATCCAGGGACTCCAGGACCATGACCTGAGCCGAAGGCAGTTGCTTAACCAACTGAGCCACCCAGGCGCCCCCAAAGATCAGTCCTTTTTAATGGAAATGATTTGACCAAAAATCTGTCACAGAATTTTGAGACTCATTAAAACAAAAGTTTAATGAGGAAAAAAAAAAAAGAATTTGAGGAATTTTAAATCCCCTCCTTTAAAAATTTCATCACCTCTTAGAGCATTAGGGACTCTCCTTAGCGTGAATTGGTACAACTTGATTTTGGCCCTCTAACACCAAATTAAAGGGTGCTGTCAAGAAAATAAGTTTTGATTGAAATTGAGTATAATTTTGGAAGACCTGGTGTATTCCCTTCCCGTGGCTTCTGTAACAAATCACCATAAACAAATTACCATACACTTAAAAAACAAGAGAAATTTATTCTCTCGCAGCCTGGAGACCAAAAGTCTGAAATCAGTAGCACAGGGGCGGAGATCAGTGTCAGCAGGGCCACGCTCCCTCTGGAGGGCCTAAAGCGGGATCTGCTTCTAGGATCGGAAGCCTTTCCAGCTTCATGGCTCCAACACTCCTGGGCTTGTGTTTGCATTACCCCAATCTGTGCCTCCAGGGTCAGACCACCTTCTCTTCCCCACCTGCCCCTCTCTCCGAAGGATACTTGTGGCTGTATTTCAGACCCACCTGGTCAGTCTCCCTACCTTAGGATTCTTGGCTTAATCAAATATGCAAAGTCCTTTTTTAGGCGGGTGACATTTGTAACATTCTCCGGCTCCAGGGATTAGGACATGGATGTCTTTGGGGGGCCGTTATTTAGCCTCCCGTCCCTGGTGAAGTGCCATAGCGGGAGCTCAGACAGCATCTGCACTGAGGCCCTGAGAGCCAGGCGGCTAGAAGGGGCCAAGGGGTGGGCCAGAGGGAGTGGGGTGGTGGAGAAAAGAAAAGCATGCTCTGTTTCCAAACTTAGCAGAGCTACCCCTCCTCCTTCCTGTCTTCCTTCCCTTTTCCCTTCTCCCTCTTCGTCCTTTCTTATCCCTTTTCCATCACAGGACTCCTTGCTCCCAGGCCTCAGGATTAAAGATACTCTGATATATTTATGCTGCATTGTGAGTTAGTTTATAATCCATGCCTTTGTTATGGTGCACACACACACACACACACGTGCAATTGCTCTGTCTCAAACCTAGCTAACTAAGACTCAGTCTTTCTTTTCCCCACCCTTCTCCAGCATCCTTCTTCTAATTGGCCACAGGTCTTTTGGCAATGCCGTGCTCACGCTCACCAGGACCTGTGATTCAAGGAGATCTGGATGTGAATCCTAACTCTGCCTGTGCGAAGGTTCCGGGCAAGCCGCTGCACCTCAGTTTCTGCATCCATGAAGCAGAGTTGATAACCCACTTCCTAGGCTTATCGAGATGACTCAGTGAGGTCACATTTGTGAAGTTCCTGCCACAACACCTGGCCCCTGGGAGGTGTGCAGGGGCTGACCTCCTCATGGGTTAATCCTGGTAGGGAGCACCTGCTATCTTCCTGGAACAGTGCTGACACCTCATGTGACCATGGGGATCAGAACCCCGTCGCTGCCTTTCAGGAGTTTACTGAGCGAGGCAGACCCGGGAAGGGAATCTGACACAAGCTAGCAGGAGGCAGGTGGTGAGAGGAGCTCAGGGAGGACTTCCTGGAGGAGATGATGAGTGAACTGAGTTCTCAACGGTAACTGAGTGTATCGTTTCCTAGGGCTGCCACAAACGTGGTAACTTCAAACAATGGAAATGAATTTTCTTAAGTTTTGGAAGCTAGAATCCAGAAGGGAGGTGTCAGCGGGGCCGTGGGCCCTCTGAAGACTCTGGGGGAGATTTGGTTCCTTGGCTTTTCCAGCTCTGTGTGGCGCAGGCAGTCCATTGTTTGGGGCAGCAGAATTCCGGTCTCTGCCTCTGTCTTCACATGGCTGTCCGCGTGACATTATAAGGACATTTGTCCTATTTGTCCTTGGACTTAGAGCCCACCTGGATAATCCAGGACGATCTCATCTCGAGATCCTTAACTTAATTACATGTGCAAAGACCCTTTTGCCAAATAATGGAACAACCTCAAGTCTGGATGGACATAACTTTTGAGAAGCCATCATTCAACCCACCACAGTGAGTAAGAGGTAGCCGAGCAAAGCCAGGTGGGAGGAGTGCTCTCAGTTGTAAAGGGGGCGGCACAGAGAGGCACAAGGGCATGGAATGGCTTTCTGGTTTTGGGGAAACCACAATGTAGTCTTACTAGACCAGGAATTGCGAGGAGGATGGAGGGAGGGAATGAGTCATGGATGGGGGGCAGGCTTGGCACAAAGCAGTTTAACTTCTGTCACAGGTTGAGGTAAAGATGCCGAGGTCCTGCATGAGAGTTAGAGATGGCTGAACATCAGGGAGAGAGAAAATCAGCAGGACCTGGGGAAGGATTCAACGTGGCAGGAGAAGAATGGGGAAGATCATTGCTGGATTTCCGGTTTGGGCAATTGACTACACGGTGACCCCACTGAGATTAGCAATAAGAGGACAATGTAAGGGGGGCATGGTTATGGCGCAGGAGGTGTAGGAGAAGATGACTGATTTAATTTGGGGCCTGAAAACGCTAAAGCTCATGAACACCCGTAACTGGGTGCCCGGAAGACGGGTAAGATATGAAACTGCAGGTCCGAGATAAAAAGGTCATTGTCCGTGTACAGGGACCCACGACCATGACAGTGGATGAAGTCACTTAAGAAGAGCTTCAAGGAGAAGGGGAGGGGGCCAAGGACAGAATCCTGGGGGATGCCCACGGGCAAAGAGAGAGGGAGAAGGCCACCAACAAGGAAGGGGGTCATCGGAGGGGAAGGAGAAGAGCTCACAAAGCTGCTAGGATTCCTAGGAGCCAGGGTGCAGATGGTTCCAGAAGGAGATACTCAGAAAAGGAGCGTTGTGAGGCTCTTAGGTGATGAATTCAGACCACATGCCAGAAAAGACCGTCCTCCCCATGAACTCCCCGCCGGGGCCATGAGGTCTATGTGTACTGCACAGACCTACACAGAGCCTAGGCCACTGGTGCCCTGTAGAGGGCAGTGGGGGGTGGTGTCCCGCTCTTTCTCCTGGGCTAATAATAACAATGGTCAGCACAGAGCCAGGAGCCCTCCCCTCCCTTGCACTAAGTGCTTTACAGATCTTTGCTCATTTAATCCCCACAATGAGGTGAGTATCATGTTTATTTTACGAGAGGCAAGGGCAATTCAAGGACACTTGACCCAAGGGCATAAAACCATTAAATGGTAGAGCTGACTACAAATGAGGCCAACCTAACTCCAACTCCAATGGTAGAGCTGACTACAAATGAGGCCAACCTAACTCCAACTCTAACCTAACTCCAACCAGTCCCCTTTCCAGCTTGTAGCCTTGATCCCTTTGAGATCAGAAGTCCCGGAAGAAGGCTTCTCAGCTAATAACTCACACCCACCTTCCAACAACCAAATGTAGCTGCTACTTCACAAAGCAGGAAGGCAGTTCTCAATATGCCCAGTGACCCTGTAGATTTATTCTCCCTCTTACAGCTTCCAAAGGTGCAAGTTACCCACAATCCTCAGATGTTTGAATTCAGTTTTCTCTCTCACTCTTGATGTCCACGTTTCCGATACTCCAGTTATATAACAATAGCTCCTAAGCTCTTTTATACAGAGGCTTTTGGACAATACGCATCCGGGGGTCCCATTCCAGGCTTATTAAGAGGAATATCTGGGGCGCCTGGGTGACTCTCGATCTCGGCTCAAGTCTTAATCTCAGGTTCGTGAGTTCAAGCCCCGTGTTGGGCTCCGTGGTGGGTGTGAGCCTGCTTAAAAAAAAAAAAAATTTCCCATGGTGTGGTCCTTGGATCTGTATCTTTGATTCTGATGCAGTGGTCCCTAACCTGGCATTTATTTGGATACCATTGTTATACAATGGCTTGTCAGTAACGTGAGGTTATGTTGTGCTTACCTGTTGGCAGATGGGTGGGATAATGAGCATAGGTTTTTAAAAAATGCCTTGTCGTTGGTTCTGATCCATTCCTCATCTGTGGCCTTTCTTCTTTGTTTTAGGCCAGCTGATTCCCTCGCCCCTTGCCCTCTTATTGGCTCAAGAGTAAAGTCTTTGTGGTCAGTTTAAAGCTTGCTTGATTTGCAAGACTCGTTTTGAGAAAAGATAAACAGTATTAATTAGTATTATGGATCTGGGAACACAGTGACCTGGGGCTGGGCAGGTTTGGACCGATCAGGGGTTGGCTGGTGCCTTCTAGTGGTTGGAACGATGCAACAACTTCTCAGATGTGTTGACCCACGTGGGCTTGTCTGTCTGCCTTAGACTTGCTGTTTGGATACCAGCCACGTCTTGCCAGGGTGCCTCATCTCTGGCTACGGTATTTTTCTGTATAAACTGGAAGGGGTGGGCAGGATATTAGTGAACAGCAGTCTGCACATACAAAGGGCTGCCCAGGGAGACCGGTCACATGTGAAGTGTAAGCAAGGGGGCAGGTACGCCCAGCACGGAGCGCGCTGTCACAGCCCCGCCATGCCCCAGGCTGAAATGTGAGTTCTCTGAACTTGGGATCCTGGCTTAGTCGTCTTTGTGTCCTTAAGATCTGGCATGGAGAAAGTATTCAAATAAATATTGAAAGCAGGGAAGGCAAAAGGAAGAAAGGCAGCTTGGTGAACTTGCTTCTCTTTGCTCAAGAGGTGGAAGGTTAAGATTAAGTCTTGCAAAGTGGAGCTTAGCACCGCACCGCTCCCATCGGAAACATGACCGAGAGGTGACGGCACGGCTGCGGTAGGTCCCACGCTGCCCGGAGGAGGAGCAAGTACCTGGCTCCTGACACCAGCGGCTTGGAACCCTTCTGAATGCTTTGCCTTCCAGCATCAGTGGGGTTTCTTCTGCCTGCTGGAGTGGGACATGGTTTCTCTGAAGTGCAGCTTGCAGGGCAGTAAGTTCTCCTGCAAGGGGCCTTTTATGACTTCCCAGCCAGCCCTCCCTGCAGTGTTTGGGCACGGCTCCTGGCAGAGCCCTCCTGCCACGAGACCGGGGCTCTGGTTCCGGCTCTCCACTCCTCGCCAGGCTGGGACTTGTCAGCCTCCATGATTGCACGTGCCAAAGCCTTACAAACCTTTCTCTGTCTCTCCTCCTCCCTTGTACACACACACACACACACACACACACACACACACACACACACCCTGTTGGTTCTGTTTCTCTGAACCCTGACCCGTACTCTCAGAATCGTGTTAGCTGCTGGGTCCAGTGGGAAACAGACCTGGAGGCTCGGCCCCCTGCAGTGTCCCTCGCAGTGAGGAATCAGAGGTCCGATGATAGCCCCGCGATGGTGGACAGTGGGGGCTGGGGGGCAGGGTGCGGGCAGGAGAGACCCCGAGGAGGACGTGGGTTGGGGTTGGTGGGGGTCGAGTGGCGCAGGTGGGGGCCCAGGCGACCGGGCAGTCGAGGCTGAGGGAGACTGTGAAGCAGGGCACGGAGGAGCCCCGGGGAGGGTGGGCAAGCCGGAGAGGTCTCCTCGGCCCGCCTCTCTCAGTTTGGAGGGCACATCCTCAGGGAAGCCCCCAATATATCGTCCCGGCCTTGTGTACTCGTGTTGTGACACGTAATTGCACAGTTATTGAACAGTTGTTGAGTGATTATTTGATAAATAACCTGTAATCTGAGTGTCAAGTGAACTGGAGGAGCTTGCTACCAATGATGGGCCAAAGAGTGAGGGGCTCCTGCCGAAACCCAGGAGAGAAATGACGGGGTGTCGATGGCAGTGGCTGTGGGGATGCCGGAGCGGGGACAGACGAGACAGGTGTCGAGAAGGGCCTGTTGGCTGCAGGGCTGCAGACCATCTCTTTCGGGTTTATGATTTCCCCAGAACTTAGCGTGGCCTCTGGCACGCAGTAGGGACTCCATCATGTTGGTTACGGAATGAACCTGAACACCTGCCTGGCACACAGCGGTGCTTCCTGCAGATTTGCCCAGCGCCCACGCGAGCGCATGGATGTGTCGCACTTCCAGGGTGGTACCCGAATGGGGTCCTGGCCGCTGGTGCCCTGCTTCGAGTGGGGAGGCCTTCGGCTGCCTCCCGTGTCTTGAGGTAAGTCCCCAAGACTGTGGCGTGAGCCACCAGATTGTGAGCCACACAGCGGGTGTCCTCTTGTCCGTCTGTCACAGGCTGGGGAGATTCCTCCTCTCCCTTCCCAGCACACAGAAAGCCCCAATCTCTTCAGGAGCACTGGCCAAGAGTTCTGCCCTTCCCCAGACTCGGGCCTGCAGTGAATCCCTGTCTGGGCTGTCGCATGTCCCGGGAACGGGGTTAGGCACTTTACACGTATTATTTGATTTAATAGTTTCAGTTCTTGGAAGTGTGACAATCTTCATTTTCTGGAGGAGGAAACTCAGGAGGGGAAAGACTAATGACCTGCCCATGGTCACCTGGCTCATAAGGGGTAGCGAGGGGAGGGCCACCCTGCAGGCCCTGCACCCTCCTCTCTGTGCCAGAAGGTCCCAACCCTGGCTGCCCATCGGAATCACCTGCGCTGCTTTATCGCGCCCCAGGGCTGTTACTACATCAGAAGCTCTGGGCCCAGGGCCCAGGCATCACTATTTTTCAAAGCTTTCCAGGTGTTGGTGGTGTGGGCCCAGGGTTGAGAAGTCCTGCTCATCAGGCATCTCCCGGCTTCCAGATTCTTGTTCCATCACTCCTCAGCTGTCCCAAACTTGGGATACTCAAAACAGCACGCTACCCTCTTTCCCTAAATTTGCACCTCTTCTCATAACCTCGCTTTAGAATTCCGTCGCTCAAGGAACACGGAAAAGGGGGGGGTCATCTGTGACTCTAGCTTTGCTCCCACAGCCGCTAAGTTCTGTTGGTTCCATCTGGACGCCTGTCCCGGCTGTCCCTCTCAGGACCCCCGCAGACACCATCATTACTGCCCCATGGGTTCCCTCTCGGGTTTTGGCGATAGCCTCCGGACTTTCTGCTTGCCACCAGCAAGCTCCTCCAGTCCATTCTATGTATACTGTTGCTAGGGCGATCTCTCTAAAATGCAAAAAAGCCTTCAGTTGCCTCCCATTGGCTTTAAGAAAAGTATTCCAACTCCTCAATGTGTCCTATCTTGCTCTAAGATACCAGTCTTCTCCTGTTATTTCAGGCAGCCTACAGTCTGGTGTTAAAGCACCTGCAGCATGTCCTCAGAGCATTAGGCACCCTCGCACCTGCTTGTGTTCCCTCTCTCGCTGTGTCTCTATCTGTCAAATAAATAAATAAAATATTTTTAAAAACCCCAACTACATCCAATGTGGTATCAGGAGGATATCTGGTTATAGATTTTTTTTTTTAAGACTTCATTTATTTATTTGAGAGAGAGAGAGCACAGGCAGGGGGAGTGGGAGAGGGAGAAGCAGACTCCCCGTTGAGCAGGGAGCCCGATGTGGGCCTCGATCGCAGGACCCTGAGATCATGACCTGAGCCGAAGGCAGCCGCTTAACGACTGAGAAACCCAGGCGCCCGACAAATTTATTTTCTGTTTAAACACTCTAGTGGAGTCTGTTGCTTGCAATTAAAAACCTTGACTGATGGGACTGCTTAGGTCTAATATGATAAGGTCTAAGGTGTTTGGAAGAACCGTGTGATCAAAACTGAAAACCAAGGACAGGCTACAGGGTAATAAGCAAATACAAATAGAAGGAAAGTAGAGAGCTCAGTCTTAGTATCAGATGGAATGGAATTCAGGCCCTCCCCCTTCCCAAAAGGCACTTTCTCATACTAATAGGTGTAATTATAAGAAGATAAAATAACAAGGGGGATTTGTAAACTGAATACTCTAGCAGCTCCATTTGTAAAGTAGGAATTACAAGCGATATCAAGAGAAGTCTACGTTTAGTACTTCTAATCCATGACATAGAGTTAGGCAGAGCTGATTGATGGAGATTGAACTCTTTTTTTAAATTTAAATTTAATTTAATTTAATTTAAATTTTTATTAACATATAATGTATTATTTGTTTCAGGGGTACAGGTCTGTGATTCATCAGTCTTACACAATTCACAGCACTCACCATAGCACATACCCTCCCCAGTGTCTATCACCCAGCCACCCCATCCCTCCCACCCCCACCACTCCAGCAACCCTCAGTTTGTTTCCTGAGATTAAGAGTCTCTTATGATTTGTCTCCCTCTCTGATTTCGTCTTGTTTCATTTTTCCCTCCCTTCCCCTATGATCCTCTGTCTTATTTCTCAAATTCCTCATATCAGTGAGATCACATGATACTTGTCTTTCTCTGATTGACTTATTTCGCTTAGCATAATACCCTCTAGTTCCATCCACGTCATTGCAAATGGCAAGATTTCATTTTTTGATGGCTGCATAATATTCCATTGTATATATATATACCACATCTTCTTTATCCTGGAGATTGAACTCTTATCTTGGAAATAGAGAATATCCCTTCTTCCCAAGTGCCTGTGTGATGTTTGTGAATTACAGATATTCCAAGATTATAAACAATACAGAAAATATTCAGTGATCATCATGCAGTGAAATCAGACGTTAATGATAAAGCCAGAAACAAAATGTCTCTTCCACTGGGAGATTAAAAATCTCTCTATTTACATATTGAAATATTTAAAGAGGAGTTGATAAGATGTCTGGGGTTGGGGTTAGGACGAGCCAAGATTGGTCAGATATTGACCCTTGTTGAAGCTGGGTGACGGGTACATAAGAATTCATTATACTATTCTCTCTACTTCTGTGTATGTTTGGAATTTTCCACAAAAGAATTTAAAAAGTACTTTATTAAACGTTCTTGGCATAAAGAAGATACAGAAATCGAAATTGTAAAATTTCTGGGAACCTAAATCAATCAAAAAAAGAGAAAGAAGTGAATTAAATATTCATCTCAAAAAATTGAACAGTAGAGAACAAGAAAAGAAGCCAAAGAAAAGAGGAAGAAATGAAACACAGTTAAAAAGCAGAAATTCATTCAGGAAAAGGTGGTGCCAAATCCAAAAGCTGATTCTTTGGTAAAAACAACAACAACAACAACAAATCCTTAGAATCAATCTAGAAAAAATAAAAATAATCTGCAATGAGAATCAAGGAATAATCATGAGAATAAAATGCTCACAGCCAATTGGGTCCCAGTCTTAATAAAAATAATGCTACGACTCCCGCCTTTTTACCCATATGTTGGCAGTGATTGGACCGGTTAGACCATGACCTTGATTATTTATGTGCTGATAGCAAAGGTGGATCTGATGCAGAACACTCGTGTGGAAGGAAAAGTATTTGCAGAGGAATTTTGAAAAGATGAAACAGTTGTGTCCCAACTGATTTTCAGTTAATTTCTGCCTTAAATTGAGACGTGCCCACGAACAGAATCTTTCTCTTCATGGTGATCCCATTGGCCTGGGTGGCCACTCCCATCGATTGCTCCTGGTTTTAGCCAGTACGAGAGCCAGATGCAAGCAGCTGTTCAAGCCTCCCCCATCAATCTCAACACTCAGCTCCCTTCTGGATAGAGTTCTGGTCAGCAATGTGAGCCGAGTTAATTTTGGCTTGTCATCCCCTTCATCTCCCATCACCTCCACCCCTTCATTTTCCCTTCTCCCTTCTGCTCTGTGCCTCCCGGTAGGTCACTGTGGCCCTGTTGACTTTCCCACCACCATTTTCCATGCTGCCCTTTTCCACTGCACGTCACACTTTTGCTCTTGTCCGAAGAGACCACTTCCTATTGAGTTGCTCATTCTCTTCTGTCCCACGACTCCCATATCACGGGGCCACGAGGCGACCACCTTCTCTTAGCTCCACAGTTCCACTTCCAGACCACCATAACTGTGACCCAGAGGCTCAGTGCGTGTGTGTGTTCACCTCTTTACCTCCACGGTTCTCTCTCTCCACTCTGCTTCAGCCGCAGCCGAAGCTGCTCCACCTTGGGTCCCGTTATCCCTGGGGAATATTCCACCTGCAAGAGAGTCCAAGTGCCTCTCTGACCCTCATCCAGTCTCTCCTAGACCTTCCAGTTCTCTCCTTCCACATTCCACAAAGATTTAATCAGCACCTGCTATGCTCTAGGGACTCTGCAAGGCTCTGAGATGCAGTGGAGGGCAGGCCAAAGAGACATGGTCCCTCCTCGCTTAGAACCCGTACCGGCTGCAAGAGAACAACAAGCAAATAAGGACTTCATTGTTAACTGCAGCAAATGTTGTGAAGAAAAGCCCTGCTACCTGTCCCATTCTCGTCACTGTTCTCCCCTACATTCTCCAGGCATGACAAGCCCCTGCTTATCCCCACTTGTTTCCCATGCTACATCATTCAAGTCCTCTCTTACCGGCTCTCCCAGCACCTGGCCCCTTGCCTTTGGCAGACCGACAAGCATGGGGTCAATTCAGCTTTATATCTCTCTTCTGTTAAACTGGGCTCCTGAATAATGCGGATACTCACAAAGCAGCATGAATGGGTGTCCTCCCCCACCCCCTACTTTGAGGACATCTAGCCCCGAATGTACCCTGAGGACTGCTTAGCTGTGCTCACACCCATGTCCTAGTCTCCTGGGTCGTAATTCCAGACTTGCTCAACCCTCTTCTCTGGAGATATCTTGGTCTCCCATCCAAGTACCAACCAGGCCCGACCCTGCTTAGCTTCTGAGATCAGACGAGATCAGGTGGAGATGTGTTGGTGTCTTACTTCACAAAGAAAGTAGTTACTGCTAAGGTGAACTCTCTGTCTCTCCTCTCTACCCACACCCCTCCTGGGTTACATTCCTTCTTACCCCTCCCCACCCCTGCAAGAAGGAGCCCCTCCTTCTCTCAGGGGCTAGCTTCTCCTCCCCTGTCTCTCACTTGGCCCCTATTTTCTGGATCCCATCCACTTCCTGCCTCTAGGAACTTGCTCCATGGGCCACCCCTTCTTTTTCCGTGTCATCCATCTCCATTTCCTAGCTCCTTCCCCTTAGCATATAAACCTACTCAAAATGTCCATGTCCTGAAACAAACAGCAACAATAAAAACTCTCCTGCCTCTGTTTTCCTTTCTAGCTCTCTTTCTCTCCAATTCTTAGCCAAGCACCTAACAAGAATGGGCTCCATCACTGTCTCTTCTTCCTTTTCACTTGCAACCAGCCCCCATCCCCCAAAATTCAGCTTCCTTGTTCACTGCCCCAGTCAAACTGTCCTATGTGTCTTTGTGCTCAAATCCGATGGGCATTTGACTTCTTTTGGCATTTGGTGCAGGTGACACCCTCCTTCTCGAAGCTCCTTCCTCACTTGGTTTTTGTGACACTGCTCTCCTGGTCTTCCTATGATTTCTGAACTCTCCTCAATCTCCTCTGTGGATTTTTCTTTTTACCTCTGCCAGTCCTTTAAATATAGAATGTTCCCTGGATTCTCTCCCCTGCTATGTAGGTTTTTTCCTTACCCTTCTTACTCAGCTTGAGTGATTTCACTCACAACCATGTTTTCAACTGTACCCACAGGTTCATTAAGCTAAAATCTCTCTCTCTTTTCTCTAGAGACTTTTCTCCTGTACCCCGATGTGTCTCTCCACCTAGATGTCGCTTGGGCAGATCAGTTACACTCGGCATTTCAGGACTGGACCCATCCTCAACATGCATGAATGCATTCCAATATTCCTGTCCTCTGTTTCTTGTGTCAGGGAACTGTCACCACACATAGCTGCCCAAACAGTTCGGAGCATTGTTGCAGGGCTTCCTTTCCCCACTTCCCAAGCACTGTTCATGATTTTTCTTAAATCTATTCACCTCTGTCCTTTAACCAGCCCTCACCAACCCCCGCCCCGCATCCCCCCATCCCACTGCCAAAACCTTGTTCAGATGAAATGGCCTTATTTTAAGCATTTCTGCTTCCATTCTCTCTCCCTCTATGCCAACCTCCAAAAATGGTCTAGAAAGATCTTTTAAAAAGATTATTCTTTTTTTTTTTTTTAAGATTTTACTTATTTATTTGACAGAGAGAGACACAGCGAGAGAGGGAACACAAGCAGGGGGAGTGGGAGAGGGAGAAGCAGGCTCCCCGCAGAGCAGGGAGCCCGACGCGGGACTTGATCCCAGGACCCCGGGACCATGACCTGAGCCGAAGGCAGTCGCTTAACCAACTGAGCCACCCAGGCGCCCCTAAAAAGATTATTCTTGAAGTATAATTGACATACAATGACATACTAGTTTCAGGTGTACAACATAGTGATCTGGCAATTCTGTACGTAACTCGGTGCTCACCACGATAAGCATAGTCACCGTCTGTCGCCACACTGTGTTATTATAGTATTAATGACTATATTCCCTATGCTGTACTTCTCATCTCCATGATTTTATTTTATAACTGGAAGTTTGTACCTCTTAATCTCCATCACCTATTTCACCCATCCTCTTACCCGCTTCCCCTCTGGCAACCACCAGTTTGTTCTCTGTATTTAAGAGTCTGTTTATTTTTGTTTGTTTTTTAGATTCCAATAAGTGTCTTATTTCACTTAGCATAATACCCTTCAGGTTCATCCAGGTTGTTGCAAATGCAAGATTTCATTTTTTATGACTGATATTCCATTGTGTGTGTATGTGTGTGTATATATATATATATCCCACCAACAGTGCATGAGGGTTCCTTTCTCTCTCCATCCTCACCAACACTTGTTTCTTCTTTTTTTTTTTTTAAAGATTTTATTTATTTATTTATCAGAGAAAGAGAGAGAGAGCGCACAAGCAGGGGGAGTGGCAGGCAGAGGGAGAAGCAGACTCCCCACTGAACAAGGAGCCTGATGTGGGACTCGATCCCAGGACCCTGGGATCATGACCCTGAGCTGAGGGCAGACGCTTAGCCGACTGAACCACCCAGGCGTCACTGTTTCTTCTCTCTCTGATACTAGCCATTCTGACTAAAGTAAAGTGATAGCTCACTGTGGTTTTGATCTGCACTTCCCTGATGATTAGTAATATTGAGTATCTTTTCATGTATCTGTTGGCCATCGGTATGTTTTTTTTGCAAAAATGTCTGTTCGGGTCCTCTGCACTTTTTTTAATTGGATTGTTGTGTTTCTTTGGTGTTGGGTTGTATGAGTTCTTTACATATTTTGGACATTAACCTCTTATCAGATATATTATTTGCAAATATCTTCTCCCATTCAGTAAGCTGCCTTTTAGTTTTGTTGATAATTTCTTTTGCTGTGCAGAAGCTTTTTATTTTGGTGTAGTCCCAACAGTTTATTTTTGCTTTTGTTTCCCTTATATAAGGAGACCCTATCCATAAGTATGTTGCTAAGGCCAATGTCCAAGAGATTACTGCCTATGTTTTCTTTTAGGAATTTATGGTTTCAGGTTTCACATTTAGGTCTTTAATCCATTTTGAGTTTATTTTTGTGGATGGTGTGAGAAAGTGGTCATTCTTTTGCATGTAGCTGTCCAGTTTTCCCAGCACCATTTATTGAACAGACTGTATTTTCCCCATTTTATATTCTTGCCTCCTTTTTCATAGATTAATTGACTATATATGCATAGGTTTATTTCTGGGCTCTCTATCCTGATCCCTTGAGCTATATCTATTTTTGTGTCAGTTCTATATTGTTTTGATTATACAGTGTTGTAGTATGTCTTGAAATTTGGGACTGTGATACTTCTAGCTTTGTTCTTCTCTCTCAAGAACATCACAGTGAATTGACAACTCTATACATAACTCAGTGCTCACCTTGATGAATGTAGTCACCATCTGTCACCATACAGATTTGGCTATTTGAGGTCTTTTGTGGTTCTATACAAATTTTAGTATTATTCTTTCTAGTTCTGTGAAAAATGCTATTGATATTTTGATAGGAACTGCATTGAATCTATAGATTGCTTTGGGTAGTTTGGATATTTTAACAATATGAATTCTTCCAATCCGTGAGCATGGTATATCTTTCTATTTGTTTGTATCATCTTGAATTTCCTTCATCAGTGTTTTATAACTTTCAGAGCCTAGGTCTTTCACCTCTTTCTCTAAACTTATTCCTAGGTATTTTATTCTTTTTGGTGCAATTGTAAATGGGATTATTTTCCTAATTTGTCTTTATGCCTCTTCATTATTGGTATATAGAAGTGTTACCAATTTCCGGGTATTAATTTTGTATCCTGCAACTTTACTGAATTCATTTATCAGTTCTAATAGTTTTTTGGTGGAGATGTATAATATCATGTCATCTGCAAATAAAGACAGTTTTACTTTTTCCTTGCCAATTTGGATGGCTTTTATTTCTTTTTCTTGTCTGATTGCTCTGGCTAAGACTTCTAGTGCTATGTTGAGTAAAAGTGGTCAGAGTGGATATCTTTGTCTTGTTCCTGATTTTAGAGGAAAAGCTTTCAGTTTTTCACCATTGAGTATGATGTTAGCTGTGGGTTTTTCATATATGGCCTTTTTGTTATGTTGAGGTATGTTCCCTTTAAACCCACTTTGTTGAGAGTTTATCCTGAATTGATGTTGTATTTCATCAAATGCTTTTTCTGCATCTATTGAGATGATCATATGATTTTTCCTTGCTAATGTGATGTATCATATTGACTGATTTGCAAATATTGAACCATCCTTGAATCCCTAGAATAAGTCCCACCTGATCATGGTGAATGATCTTTTTTTTTTAGAGAGCGGGACAGTGAGAGAGAGCAAGTGTGTGGGTAGGGATGAGGGGCAGAGGGGCAGGGAGAGAGAATCTTAAGCAGGCTCCATGCTCAGTGTGGAGCCTGACATGGAGGTCGATCTCACACCCCTGAGATCATGACCTGAACTGAAATCAAGAGTCGGACACCTAGGAGCGCCTGGGTGGCTCAGTTGGTTAGGCGACTGCTTTCGGCTCAGGTCATGATCCTGGAGTCCCTGGATCGAGTCCCGCATCGGGCTTCCTGCTCGGCAAGGAGTCTGCTTCTCCCTTTGACCCTCCCCTCTCTCATGTGCTCCCTCTCATTCTCTCTTTCTCAAATAAATAAATAAAATCTTAAAAAAAAAAAAAAAAGAGTCAGACACCTAACTCACAGCCCCCCAGGTACCTAGTGAATGATCCTTTTAATGTATTGCTGAATTTGGTTTGTTAATAATTTGTTGAGGATTTTTGCATCTATATTCATCAGTGATATTGGCCCACAGGTTTTTTTGTGGGTTTTTTTGTGTGTGTGTGGTGTCTTTGTCTGGTTTTGGTATGAGAGTAATGCTGCCCTTGGAGAATGAATTTGGAAGTTTTCCCAGAAAGATCTTTCTGTTCCACAAATCAGGTGATGTTGCTTTCCTCACCAGAATTTACCGATGGCTCCCAACTGGCTCTAGGACAAAGCCTAAAATCCCTCCCATAGTGCCCAAGGCCTTCACAGAGGCCCTGCTGAGCTGCTCTCAATCTTGCAGTCTGTGCTCCAGTAACACTGACCTGGTTGTCATGCTCTCTACTGAGAACACCCCTCCCTTCTCTGTCCCTCTAGCAAATGCTTTTTCTTCCATAAAAACTGCTCAGACATGCCTCCTGAGAGACACCAAGGAGATATGTGACATACCTCTCCCACTTCCCTTTCATCATACCTCCAATATAGTAATTATCTTATAGTATCATCACTTGTTTGTAAGTCTGACAAACTCCAGATACTACATCTGCTCCTATTCATATCCTGAGTTTCCAACACATTTCCTGGTACCTCGCTAGTGCTCAGTAGATACTTGCTTGGATTATCTTGACCCCTAAATTCCTTGGTAGCTGTTCCTTCTTTTTCTGTTACAAATACAGGGACCCAGAATGGCTGTCTCACGTCACAGATCTGTTTTTCTCCCTTTTTCTTTCTTTGTCATTTAGGTTTCTTTCCTCCATTCTTTCTGTTGAGAGAGAGCTTCTCTTCTCTCATGGCGTATCTTGAATTTTTCTTCATTCTGTATCCTAGCTTGTCCTGTGAAAATAGACTCTGAAGCCCTCTGGCCAGGCCCTAGCTCTTGTGGTGGGTCAGAAGATGAACCTGCCACCAGGATTGTGCACAATTTCTGGCCTGGCTTTGCCCCTCTTGCTGGCTTCTTCTCAGCTGATAGGCCTTTTGTTAGCCAGTGTTAACTCTTGTGCTATTTCCTGTTCTAGTCTTGGTTTCAAGTTCCTTCCTCAGATTCTTAATTACCAGGAAGAATAGGAGAAGGAACATTTTCCACTAAGAACTAAATTATAAAATCATGGTGTCCTTCCTGTCAGTGGTATGGCACCCACAGGGAAAGAAGTTAGATGTTCCATGGGCCCATCCTGGCTTTCACTCTCACATCCTGGACTTTTCTCTAGAAGTCAGTGTCCTCCTACATACCCTCCTGCCCCAGGTTTCACCAGAATCTTATTTTTTTGGAAGAATTTATTTATTTATTTATTTATTTATTTATTTATTTATTTATGAGAGAGAGCGTGTGAGTGGGGGAAGGAGGAGCAAAGGGAAGGGGGAAGAATCCCAAGCAGACTCGATGCTGAGCTCAGAGCCTGACGTAGACCTTGATCTCACGACCCTGAGATCACAACCTAAGCCAAAACCAAGAGTCGGATGCTTAACTGACTGAGCCACCCAGTCACTACCAGACTCTTACTTTTTAATCAACATCAGTTAGTGACAAATTTTCTGATCTTCAAATTGGGACTCTTGACGTAGATTTTTTTACTTGTGAATTTATTTGCTCAAAAAGCCTTAAGAAACATGACAGTTATAATGCATTTAAATGATCTCGATACTAATCTTACTGAAAAAGGATAAAATGACACTAAATTGGAATTGTTCTAGAAAATATGAACTGCAAGTTGCTAGGTCAAGTGAAGCTATTGCAGAAAAAATAAGATGAGAAAAGGAGAAAATTGTATGTTCTATTTTAGCCAGGGTTTTGGCAAGAGATTTTACAAAGTTTAATTCAGCCAAAGCTGTTTTTGTATCAGTCAAGTGTGCTGGTATGTATGACTTATCATTTAAAATTATTGTTCAAACAAATTAAAAAAAGAGAAATGACAAAGGGCATGAGAGCGATTGCTTAAAATAGTGGTCATTGACCATCAGTGTTTGGGAAGCGAGGGCAAAGGTGGTGTTAGGGGTTGAATTGTGTCCTCCAAAAAGATTTGTTGAAGTCCTAAACCCTAAGTCCTAACGTTATTTGGAAATATGGTCATTGCAGATATAATCAGTTAAGATGAGGGCCCTTAATCCAATGACTATTGTCTTATAAGATGATGGGGCATCTGGGTGGCTCAGTTGATTAAGCATCTGACCCTTGGTTTCGGCTCAGGTCATGATCTCAGGGTTGTGAGATTGAGCCCCTCCTCAGGCTCCCTGCTCAGTTGGGAGTCTGCTTGAGGATTCTCTCTCTGTCGCTACCCCCTGCTCTCTCTCTCTCTGATATAAATAAATCTAAAAAATATATATATATTATATAAAAAAGATGATATAAGGACACAGAGAGGACACCATGTAACACAGGCAGAGATTGGAGTTATGCAACCTCGAGCCAAGTCATGCCAAGAACTGCCGGCAGGACTAGAAGCCAAGAGAAAGTCATAGGACAGATTATAGAGCCCAGCCCTTCTGACATCTTGACTTTGGACTTCTAGCCTCCAGAACTATGAAAGAATACATTTCTGTTGTCTTACCCAGGTTATGGTAATTCATTACAGCAGTCCTGGGAGCTAATGAAGGCAGGAAATATCTGAGGCTACATGCTGCTTCTAATAAGGGTGACACATGGGCTCATTTTTTACCTCGTTGGCATCAGTGTCCCATTTGCACTTTGGTAGGTTCAGCCACCATCCCCTCCTTTAAAGGAGGCATTTGTAAACTAAGCAGCAGAGCTTAAGGCTGAAACGGGGACAACGGTAATTCATACAAAATATGACTGGTCTCCCCCACCCCCCCGCCCCATAATCAGGTACCTTTCATTTGCGAAGGGATGGAGCAGATGTTGGTTGATTTTAGGTAAATGCATTGAAAATTGATTTGCCAAAATTTGATTCTGTGGAAATAAAACTTGCCTAATGATGAATTCATTGAATTTACCACATTTGCTAATTTACTAGATTTGTCATTCGTATTGAATGGGAATTACTTTAATAGCAAAGAGTTGTTATTTAATAGCAAACAGTTTCCTGGAAAGATTTAGTTAACTGGTTTTCAGCCTAACAGTATTGAAGTAAGATTCAATTTCCAGAAAGCTAACAATCATAGATCATTATAGCCCTCTTATGAATAAATATATTTAGGATCTGGTAAAGCATATTTTACCACTAGGAACCCCTGATTTCAGGGTTTTATATGGAAACTTTTCTGTTAGATTTTGGTTTGACTAACTTTTCTCAAGCAGTTTTAAGGCTGTTCTTCAAATTTCTTAAATACTCTATAAAGTTCACTGTTAGTTTCTAGCCAGTAATAGCCGAATTTTGGTATATTATATAGTTTTTCCTGTTGCTTCTTGGTTTATTTTTTATTCTACCCATATTTCAACTTCTAAAAAAATTATCTTACCATTTTACTTCTTCATTCACACTTTTGTACTTAATGGTGTGGATATATTAAATTTGAGCCATTCATCAGACAGACCGTCTTTTGTAGTAATACCTTTGGTCATTACCACTCTGAAACGTTTTACCCATTCACGTGGAAGCTTTCTGCAAACCACGACCAAATCTATATATCCTTATTGCTCCGTTAGAAACCAAAACGTTAGCATTTTTAAAAATTTAAGCATTAATAAAAATACAAAAAAATACAGTGGTTTGAAAAGTCAAGAATGAATTGTGGTGCTTTTGAGAGTTTTACCAGCTTTTAAGTCTGTTTTATAGTTCTGGTGATAATTAAGAACTTTTGCTGTAATTTAAAAAGTAGATGTTCCACAGCAGCCACTTTGTAGCCTGCTGGCTGAATGTCAATTTCTTGCGTGTTTCACATTTTAGATTCTGAAAGTCTCTATTTTGCACAAAATACCCAGCTACTCATTTGATGACCTATTTTAACAAATCTGTGAATCTGGGGATATCCAAAGGTGGTGGATTAAACTGAAAATGTGTGATTGCAAGAGAGAAAATCCAACTTGTCGTTTATAAAATCCTGGACACCTGAGAAAGCATGAACATTTGTAATTTGGGATAAATAGGGGATTCTCGTTCCCCAGAGCATGTCTATATCCAGAAATCCCTGGAATATATTGAACTTTGAGTGGGCCATGGCTAGGGAGAAACTAAAACTCAACTAGAAACCAAAACCTAATTCAGGTGGGATTTTTTTGAAGGCAATGTCATCCTGTCCTATTAAGTCTTTTGATGGGGGGTGGTAGGGAATGCTAGGTGTTAACTGGCCAGCCTCCCTTGCAGGTGGGTGTATAGGCTGGGTTCTGGCCGAAGGACTGTGGGTCACTTGAGAGGTCCCACCTGTAGGCCTGGCCCACAAAACTTCCCCTGCTACTCCTTCCATGTCCCTCTTTGAGCGGCCCCAATGGCGACAAGCCCCAAGGCAACCTTGGGGTCCAGTGTGGAGGATGTGGAGCCAGGAGATGGACGGAAGCTTGGTCCCTGGAGGCGATCTGTTTGTTTGTTTTTTTTTTTATTTGCGAGAGAGAGAATGAGAGAGCACATGAGAGGGGGGAGGGTCAGAGGGAGAAGCAGACTCCCTGCCAAGCAGGGAGCCCGATGCGGGACTTGATCCCGGGACTCCAGGATCATGACCTGAGCCGAAGGCAGTCGCTTAACCGACTGAGCCACCCAGGCGCCCGAGGCGATCTGTTTTGACGGGAAGAGCGTTCCGGGGCTTTGGGAACCAAGTCTTGAGCTGCTGAGTTAAGAAGTGTCAGCTGTACAACTCAACACCCTCAGGCACCCGGGCCCAGCGCCGGGGTACTGTGGCAGGTGGGTCCCTTGTCCATGCACAGCCTGTCGGGTCTTGTGCATGTGTCCATCCTGAAAGAGGAGCAAAAAACAGGCTGAAATGGTGTCCCGTGGGCGAGGGAGGCAGCATCCCATCCCACATTCTTTACCCTTTGTCATGTCTCCCTTCTGGTGAGGGGACTAAAGCTGGGGGGTCCGGGTGACTTTTCACATGTCGTTCGAACCCGTTTATAGCGCTGGGGGCTTGTGTGGTGCTGGGAGCACTCAAGCTGCAGCTCGGTCAGTTTGGTAGCGGGGTGGCCTCACAGAGGGTCCCCTCAGCCACCGTGCCGTCCCCTCCAGCACCCACTTCGGGAAGTCACAGTGAAGCCCAGCAGCCTACAGCAATGGTATGGCGGAGCGGACTTCTGCCACTTAGTGAAATGTTGCCCCAGACCCGCTCTTCAGGGAACAAACTAGCAGCTAAGGCTTCAGCCGCCTTGACCTGTAAGAAATTCGTTCTGACTCGCGTCATGCTTCGATGGTTCCAGCTGAGATAACTTCCCAGGCCCCAGGTTTGATCTGGGGGCTGCTCCCTGATGAAGCCCCTGTGCTGGCCATGAGGGAGCGATCAGGATGTCAAAAAGCGTTCCAGAGCATGTGGGAGCAAATGCAGACTGGACATGTTGAAACACTTCATAAGCAAGTGTAGCTCGTTCCAGGCAGACCTAACTTGCTAGACTTGAATTCTGCCCGGTGGCTAAACTGTGATTCTGCCAAGGAAAACCATCACTGAAGGTGGCATGGGGAAGGTGCAGTGTCACAGATCCATCACGGGCTGCTTCTTGCCAGAGGGACAAATTACCGACTCCGCAGGAGGCCAGGATGTCCTTATCTCTGAACAGGGAAGCTCAGTGCCTTCACCATGAAACTTTGTCAGGGGGCGATGCTCGGAGGAGAGCTCTGGTTGGCTGCCAGCCGTGTGGGGTGACTGAGCCACACACCTGACCTGTCACCCCACCCGGCGGGCCATCCTCAGCGCTCACCTCAATCTGGGCGGCACAGCCTTCCCACAGCAAACCGGGATGTCCTCACCAAAGGGGATGTGTTGATTTTTTAGGGCTGCTGGAATAAATCACCGTAAATGTAGTGACTTCAAACACCACAAGTTCTAGAGATCAGAAGTCCAGAGTCGGTTTCCCCGGCCTACGTGAGATGCGGGCCGGCCTGGTTCCTTCTGGATGCTCCAGGGAGAATCTGTTTCCTTGGCTTTTCCAGCTTCTGGTGGCCACGTGTCCTCCGTGACTTGCGGCTTCTTCCTGTACCTTCCGTTAGCACAGAGCCTTCTCCCCTCTGGAGCCAAATTTCCCTCCGTCTTCTTCTTGGAAGGTATCCTTGTGATTGCATGTAGCCCCCCCACAATCCAGGATAATCTCCCCACCTCAAAACCCTTCACCTAAACACCTACAAAGTCCCCTTTGCTGTAGGAAGTGACATCGACAAGTTCTGGGAATTGCAACAGGGTTATCTCTGGAGGCCATTGTCTAGCCTCTCACTGTGAATCCAGGTGTGCGGCCCATGGTGGACGCAGACTCGGCTGGTGATGAACTATTCCCAAGAACATGTGAGGGCAGGAGAAGGCTGGGGCCGGGGGCGGGGTGGTACTATTCATCCACTTTGGGCAAGACTACATCTCTCAGTGCTGTCACCATCACTCCTACAACATACACACTCATGCATTTTTCATTCTTTGTCTCTGGAAAGTCTGCCTCAATGGTTACAATCCATGCCGGTTTCTTTCTTTGAGTGGAAATAGCAGGATCTCTAGCTAGCTTGAGTGGAGGGAGGGGGCAGAGGGAGAAGCAGGCTCCATGCTGAGCAGGGAGCGGGATGCTGATGCCGAGGCCTCAGGGCTCAATCCCAGGACGCCTCAATCCCAGGTCCCCAGGATTCATAACCTGAGCTGAAGGCAGATGCTTAGCTGACTGAGCCACCCTGCGCCCCTCACCTCCGCTTTAAATTTGCTTTTACTCCCTAAGTATTTCTTTAGTGTCTGCTAGGAGTTTAGCCGTGGAGATGAAGACAAGGACACTTTGAGAAATGTAATTTTTTTTTTTATTACTTTTTCCTCAGAAGCCAGCAAAAGGGAAGGAAACAACCAGGCACTAGGCTCACACTAGGGGAGGGTCTGTGCTTTCCCATCTTGGTTAATCTTTTGGAACATCCTGTAAAGCAAATATTTCCCTTAAGGAATGGGAAGTCCAAGACAGAGAGAAGTCAAGTAACTTGGCCAAAGCCACATGTCTAACTAGTGGCAGAATCAGAATGCAGTATTGCTCAAATGAGCTGGAGGGAGCCGTGCTTCTGGTTGGGAGGGGGCTTGAGCAGGTCTGGGAGAGAGGTGACAGTTTGGAGGCAGAGGAAAGCAGAGACAAAAAACGGGGAGCAAGTCAAAGCTTGCACACACTCAGAAAGTATCTACGCAGCACTTCCTATGGGCCAGACACTGTACTTGGGCCCCGGGACCCCACAGAGAACACAACAGATCAAAGTCCTTGCCCTCACACAGCTTGCATACTAGAGGGGAAACAGGGACAGTATGGGGGTTGGAGGTGGTGAGCTCTACTGAAAAAGCCAGCAAGTGAGGGGGCCAGGAGTGGGATGGTCCCCTAGATTACAGAGTGGTCAGGGAAGGCCTCCTGCAAAGATGACATTTGAGCAGACTTGAAGGAGGCGGGGGAGAGAGTCAGGTGGATCCCAGCAGACAAGCATGCCGCGCTGAGGAGCTGCCCGTGCGCAGGTGCTGAGGCTGGAAGGGGACCACCAGGTTTGGGGATCGGAAAGGGGACCAGCAGTGAGGTTGGAGGGGGCTCAGGGAGCAGGACAGTGGAAAGATATGAAGCTGGTAAAATTGTCTTCAGCAGGCCAACACTTGGGGAGAAAATTTAGTGGTATTGTAATTCTTTGTGTTCAGTAACACCATTAGAAAATTTTTTTTCCAAGATTTTATTTATTTATTCATGAGAGACAGAGAGAGAGAGAGGCAGAGGGAGAAGCAGGCTCCCCGCTGAGCAGGGAGCCCGATGTGGGACTCGATCCCAGGACCCTGGCATCATGACCTGAGCCGAAGGCAGACGCTTAACCGACTGAGCCACCCAGGCGTCCCCCATTAGAAAATTTTTAAATGGAACGTTTTATTACTTGACCCAAGATTCAGGAAGATGGGGTCTTCGTCGCTGGTCAGGCTCTGTACCTGAGAAATCAATAGCCTCCCCAAAGTTGTCCTTTCCTTTTCCTGGGGACCAGCTCTCTCTCCTCTCTCGAGGACATCTGGGGTCTGCTTGTGACTGGGGCAAGCGCAGAGCAATGACTTTTAACATTCATCACAGTTTTGTGTTGTTGTCTATGACTTTTGTGAACACTGATGTGGAAACCAGGCTCTCTACCACCGGATGGGCTGGGTTATGAATACCTCGAGTTTGTTTGCGGTGCGATGTTCTGATTCTGCAACAAGCGAGCTATGTGATCTGGATACCATCTCTGAAGTCAATATACGTGCTGTTTCCTTTGTCTGGAAGTGGATGGGTGCAGACTGGATCATCTGTAAAGGCCCTTTTCGTCTGAAAAGCCCATGTTCTATACTCTCTGGCAAACAACATTCCTTCCCCGGGCTTATCTCCTCTCAGAGGTCAAACCAGCAATTACCTTCCCCCTTTTCATGCTGTGTGTAAGACATGAATAATTCATAAATGAGCTTGCAAAATGGGATGGGAGGACCTTTGGGCCAATTTCCCTGTGCCCCACATAACTAGTGCTCACATACCAGAAAGGTTACCCAGACAGATTCTAATTTTTTTCCATCTTTAGCCTCTCAAGCCCCCAAGAGGTCTAAATGATAGTCCATTGCATCTCATATATTTATACAGTTTTACAGCTTCAAAATCCTGTAGTTCATCATCTTCATTGGTCAGCTCAGGAGACTGAGGCTCAGAGGTCAGTGACTTTCCTGATGGACGTGGTCCATGGGGCAGAGCAGGGACCAGAATCTTGTCCCACACCTGCTGGCTGAGGCCCTTTCCCCCACCTCTTCTTGCCTCTATTTTGCCAAATGCTAACCCTGCTCCTCCAATTAAGAGATGCTTGAAATTACTTTTGGGGATGATGATAAAGAACTTTGAAAGTAAGAGTTTTGTTTTTAGATATACACTCGTGGCCCCAATGCAGTTGAAAGGGGGAGTGAGGCCAATCCCCCTAGAAATGCCAGGTTAAAAAATGTAGCGAGGTTCCAATATACAGCATTCTACCTTCAATGATATGATTTACAAACCTTGAAAAATAAATGAAGACAAATGAGAGACTCAAAAGAATATCCTTAACCTCAAGGGTACAAATTTTTCCTTTCACTGGATGAAATAGTTCTGGGGATCTAATGTACAGCAAGGTGACTATCGTTAACAATACTCTTTTGTATACTTGAGATTTGCTAAGAGTGTGGATCTTGGATTAAGTCTTCTCATCACACACACACACAAACACACACACACACAGAAACCCAAAAAGAAAAGGTAGCTATGTGGAGATAGTGGACATATTAATTAGCCTGATTCAGTGATCGTTTCACAATGTATATGTATACCTTAACGTATAAAGTGGTTGTATATCCATCATACTTCAATAAAGCTGTTTAAAAAAAAAAAAAAAAGAATATTCTGAACCCCTTGTTGTTGTATTTCATCCCTTTCACCACAAGGTGTCCCCCTGGCTAGCAAATAGCAGCCAGAATGGGGCTTCCCTACACATCCTCTGTGGAGTGACAGTGGATAAAAGGCAAGGGTCAGTTACAAATCCCATGATTTCCTGCCGCAGGAGGAGGTGCAAAAAGAGGGTGAGGGACAGGCTTCTGAAGGGGCCTTGTGTTCTGGCAGAACCATCCGTTTAATTCAGGAAGAGTCCTCACTGAGCTGAAGAAACTGGCTGTAATTAGAATGTACAGATTACATGTGAAAGGAACACTGTCAAAACCTAATTTCCACCATGGGAAATGAGCGTGGCCCAGAATAGATCCGGAGCATGATTAAACTGCAGGAGGGGTCTCTGGAGAGAGGGCGAGTTGGCGCCTACCCAGCTAGAAGCTGCCCAAACCCCACACTTGGGTCCGTCGTTGGGCCAGATCAAGGGAGGGCCCTTTGCAGATGATGCAGAGTAACAGAACGGTATGTGTTTTGGGATGGGTCCTACCTAAACCATCCAAAGCCATTTTTATCACTTAATGCCAAGTCTCTAGGGAAGTTTCTGGCAGCCACAGCCCAGGGCACACCCCCACTGTCAACCCAAACTTAAGAATTGGTCAGTTGGTGGGGCACCTGGGTGGCTCAGTCGTGAAGCGTCTGCCTTCGGCTTAGGTCATGATTCCAGGGTCCTGGGATCGAGTCCCGCATTGGGCTCCCTGCTCCTTGGGAGCCTGCTTCTCCCTCTCCCACTCCCCCTGCTTGTGTTCCCCTCTCTCGCTGTGTCTTTCTCTGTCAAATAAATAAAATCTTAAAAAAAAAAAAAAAAAAGAATTGGTCAGTTGGCTGGATCACCAGGGTCCTAGATGTCTCTGCTTCGTAAGTAGACTTTGTGGGCACGTACAAGGCACCTGGTAATCAATAGATGAGACCCTAGATGGGAAGAAACTGCATTCAAGCAATCAGAATGCCATTTCAAGTGAAGACCGCTCCCTGAGTGTTCCTGCCCAGCCAGCATGTTTCTCCCCCTCCATCCCCCCGATACCTCTAAACTATGACAAGTTCCCCAAGGACACTTAGCCTTGAGCCGAGTCCGCACCACCACCGTTGGATATAAGAGGATGCATTCTAGAACACTCGCTTTGCCAGTGCAGTAGCTGAGAGTCCAGGCTTTGGGCTTTGGGCACGAGACTTGGCTTCTCTGAGGCTCAGGACGCTGTAGGATCTGGTTTCCTGTAAGATATGACAGGACTCCTATCTTCACAGACTTGTAGTGAGGATCCAGTGAGATAATATAGGAAGTGTCTGGCACGGAGTCTCACTCCTGGTACAAAAGCTTAGTTAAGTGGCATCTTGTATTCAGGGGCTCTCTTCTCCTCCCCTGTCTCAACCGTAACGCGACTGGTCAAATCCCCACGGACAGAACAGATTTATCGGGCCAGGCCACATGTGTGGCTTCCACCTATGCTCGATGGCGTGCCCTGGGCATGAGCTCCCTGCCCACCTCCCAGGAGCTCAGAGTCTGGTGGGAGATACATACACACACACACACACACACACGTACACGAAACATTATACAAGGGCTCTGAGAGGTGTGGCTGTTAGGGGGCGTCGGAGAGCTTTACAGGAGGGCCTCAAGGGGTGAGTGAATTGAGCAGGTGGGCAGCGGGTGAGTGCTAGGGGTGAAGTGTGCATGTGGCCGGGGCCTGAAGCACAACTCAGCTGGGCTGGCGCATCGAGAGCGTGAGGGCTGGGAGGAGAAGGGGAGCCAAGTTAGCCTGGGGGCCAGATGCTCAAAGATGTCCTCTCCTCCTCTGGAGAGCTTGGATTCCGTCTTTTGAAAACCTTTACACAGGTCTCAAGGAGGACTCTGGGGCAGAGTGGAGGGTGGAAGAGGTGGAGCCTGGAGGCAGGAGGTCGGTGGGTAGACTGTTGCAGGAACCTGGGTGAGTAGGAGGAAGCCTGAAATGCTCAGGGCTAACACCTGACTGGTATTTCTGACCCAGCACCCATGGGGCTTGGGGATCCGTTGGCTGGGGATGAAGGAGAGCAAAGAGGGTTGACTCTGAGTTTCCCAGCTCACGGGATGGTGCAGAGGCTTCTGGGGGAGAGAAGAGGCCCGGGGGGAGGCTGTGAGCTGGAGAGGCACGTGGACAACACAGGCGGGGTGTCCGGGGCCCTGGGGAGGCAGAGAGACGGAGCTCAGTGGGGCTCCGCGAGAGAGGCGGAGATTGTTGGACACTGGAGGCTAGTTGAAGCTCTCGTGATGCGCCCAGTCAGTTAACTCTCTCAGACCTTTTAAAAGACACATGAGCTATTTCAAGTGTGAACTGCTCACCAGATCTGAACACCTCTGTGCAGAGTGTGACAAAGTACGATGAACGCTCACACATTCATTGTTAACCGTTTGCTTCGTGGGGCTGATGACATGCCATTTGACTCATCTCTAACATTTCAGCTAAAATCCCAAGTTTTCAGCTCGAGGAACCAAATACTGTGCACGAAATAGGCTCCCCCTGCACGGGACAGAGATCGATCGATGCGAAGGGTTTCTAGAGTCCGTCCGCGGGGGGTCCGCACAATCGCCCATGTCTTCGCAGCCCAGGACTGATGCCCTTTGGGTGTCCCCGCGGCACCCCCGGGAAGTCACAGACCTGACTCATCAGAGGAAGGCCGAACAACACCCAGGAAACCTTGACAAAACCATCACCTCTTGCCTTCCAGCTTGTGGAAGATCGGTAACCTTTTCTAAGAATCCTTCCAGGCCTCAGTTTTCCTGGTCGCAGCCTGTGTCTGATGACCCCTATGGGTCCTATAACCGGGCTGTGAACTCAGTCAGAGCCTTCTGTTCTCCAGTCGGGTTTTATGACATATTATGTACCCAAATAGAAGATGCCACGTTTTACAGGCAAAAGAAATACAGTTTGATTATTAAACGTCTTCAGACGGCGGTGGGACTCAGGAGAGTATGTAAACAAGTATCACCTATATATTTAACCACATTTCAGCTAATCATTTTAGCTTCCAAGGTCTGGCACTAAATGCTGAGTTGCCAAGGGACAAGGTGGTGGTAGATGACAGACTCACACAATACTTTTGTGGCTGTAATTTAGAAACCCCTTTTAATGGAGCACTAGAATTTCCAGACTACTGCCCTCCCCACCCCCATTATTCTTCAGTCTTCTGGACACAACAGGAGAGGCACAGTGGTTCTCTCAGGGGTGTCCTGAGGACGGGAGCTGCGCGCTGGTCGGCGGGGCAATGAACACGGACAAGAGTGCCCCCCGCCCCCCCGATGACGTTGCCGTGTATCTCCTGACCACTTGTGTTCCAAATATGTACTGCAAATATATGGCTTTCCCTAACAGCTTTTTGTCATCATTAGCCATAGTAGCAATGACCTATGTTAACCCTATGATCATTGCCAAGATCTCGTCATTTTGGGAGACTGCTCCTGGACAACAAATGTGTCATCTCCTTTCCTGCCCTTCAGAGGCCATAAATGTCCTTGACGCAAAGGACCAAGAGGCCTCCTGTCCGAATCCTTGCCAGCGCTCAGCTCACCAGGAATGCCACGTCTGGAGAGACAGGGTGGGAGACTGGAGGCAGTGTGAGCAAACAGTCTCCACTCATATCCACATCCCAGTGAATGCCACATGTGTCCCAGTTTTCCGGGAAGACCCACATCTTCTACTGGGAAACCGAAGCTCGGAAGGTGGGTGTTGACTTTGGATGGGCCAGAAAGGGGACCTCTGCCAACGTCTCCCTAGGGCTGTGGTTGTGTCACCCGGGGCTGGGGAACGAAGGCCCCGTGGTGTGGAGGCAGGCTGGGAGTGGGCTGGGGAGGTGCTTGTGGGGACTTACTTCCAGCTGGAGAGGAGTCAGGCGTACCTTTGAAACCAGACCATCCAGGACCCTCTGTCGTATTTCCCTTCGCTTCCTCCTAGCAACCAGCCAAGCTGGCTTCAGTTGGGATGGAGAAGGTTGAATCGGTAGTTGCTCCTTCTCCGAATGCTTCCTCTCTGGCCACGCAGCCTTTTCCAACACACCTGGCATATGTGGCATTTAGGAGGAGTCCCAACGGGTGAGGTCAGTTCTCAAAGATAAGCGTTGAGGCTTGCGATGAAAGGTTCGGAGGGAGGGAGGGGAGGGCCGATGCCAGCTGAGTGGGATGTGGTGTCTGGAGCACCGGTGTCCAGCCTGTGAAGGGGGCCAAGGACAGGACGGGTCTCCAGAGGGCTAAAGGGAGCAAGATGGGTGGGTGGGGGCAAGGGCGGAGGACCAGGAGGGGAACTTGAGCAGGTGCCGCAGCAGGAAGGCCGACACAGGGGCCGTGTCCTGAGACTGGAGGCCAGAGCCTGGGCTGCACCATTGATGTGCTCCCCACAGCTGGCCTGACCGGACGTGGGACGCCGAGCTACTGACCCTTCTGTGTCTCCTGTCCTCGGGCACCAGATTTGTTCTAGAGCTGTGCTGTCCAGTAGGCTCGCCGCTAGCCTCGTGTGGCTGTTTTAAGTTTTAACTTAAGACTTTAGACTGAACATTTAAAGAAAAATTTGAAATGCAGTCCCTCATTTGCACTAGCCGCATTTCAAGAACTCAGCTCAGCGTGGCTGGTGGAGGGGACACTCATGTACAGAACAGTTCCCACGACAACTGGACGATGCTGGGGGGCGCTGCGTTCTGGCTTTAGGGATGGAGGAATGGAAGTTGGTGGACGAGGAGTTTCCTGACACTATTTTTTTTAAAGGTTTGATTTATTTATCAGAGAGAGAGAGAGAGAACACGAGCAGGGGGAGCCGCAGAGGGAGAGGGAGAAGCAGACTCCCCCGCGGAGCAGGGAGCCCGATGCAGGACTCGATCCCAGGACCCTGGATCATGACCTGAGCCGAAGGCAGACGCTTAACCGACTGAGCCACCCAGGAGCCCCTTCTGACCCTTTAGCTGAAGGGGAGTGGATTGGTTCTGTGGTCACCCAATCTGTGTGTGTGGGGGGGGAGAGATAAAGGCAACAACAGTCCCTGCTCACCCCACTTCTGCAAAATACTTGAGTGTGCTGTCTTCTCACTCCCATAGGGTAGCTTCCGTGTGCCAGGTACTGTTGATCTCCAGGTACAATACAAACGTGGTCCCTTCTCCCTTCTCCTACCACCAGCCGAACTCCGTCTACTCCCCTTAGTTCTCCTCTGTGGCTCCTGTGTGTGCCTGATTCCTGCATCTTCCAGCTTTTGTTTCTTTCCTTTGTACTGTATGTCCTTAGGCTGCGTGCCTCACATTTAAGTTCCCCATGAGAGAAGATCTGTTTGTTGGCTCAGTGAGCTACAATATCACTGGAGTGAGACTTTCTCAAGAACCCACCGCAGAAATGATGGCCAGCTCACGGTTTGGCTGAACCTCGTGGCAGGTGTCCACCCTGGTCCAGCCAGCCTTGGCTAAACGGCAGGACCGCAAGGCACGCACGCGGCATGCACAAGGTGGGGAAGGATCCCCCAGGAACGACTGTGAATGCGGTGGGCCCCTACAACATAACAGATCGCTTGGCAATGTAATTTGCAAAATTTAGAAGTTCTTTATAATTGGCACCTGTTACTTTTCAAATCGGAGGACAGGAGGAGTAGAAAATAATATTTTATAAGAAAGTAAAATATTTCCCCAAAAAGATAACAAACACTGGTATGTCCCCACTGATTATAAAAGCAGGGATTAATTCATCCACGTTGGCTAACTACCAAGGAGCAGAGAGCAAGTTTATGGAGAATGGGTCCACTGTGCTCAGTCTGTGGGAAGGCGAGAGAGACAGACTAACCCACGACTGACCCAGAGTCCTGAGATTCTAGGAAGGGCAGAACTGGGGAGGAAGATTGGAGGAGGAACTTACTTCTTCTTCTTTTTTTTTTTTAAAGGAACTTATGTTTTTTGGCGCCAGACAGCCTAAGACAGCCCTGAAGATTTGAACCTGAGGGAAAATGCAGCCACACGGCAGAGGCTTGAAAGTGCCAACTGTTTGCCTAACTCTCTTATTTTTCCTTCTTATCATTGTCTAAACGTGATTTTCCATGGTAGCAATCAATGAATGTGTGTGTCTTTATTCTTTCTATTCATACACACTTGCCACGTATTGACACAGTCCACATGTTTATTATTTTCATGGCTCTAAAGTCTTTCAAATGGATGTACAACAATACCCTAAAGGTTGGGCATGTGGATGGTTTATAATTTTTTTGCTACTATGAGAAGTATAACTGGAAATAATTGAAAATTTGGGCTTGTTCTCTTTTTGTCAATAATAATTACCTTGATTCCTAAAAAATATTATGTTTTGTTTCCTATTACAAAGCTAAAACATGTTCATTGCAGAAGTTTTAGAAAGTAAAAGTTACTTGGCATGTTTACAACCTACTTGTGGGCTCACTTTCTATCTTTCCAGTTAATTGTCTGAGTCCTTGTGCACAGCAGTTGGACGACCTTTCTCTTCAATTACCTAAAAATCCTGAGGACCCAGAAGCCTTGTTTCTTATTCCAAACATACGATGGAGAGGTTGTTGGAGAGTGTAGCTGATCACCTGGGTGATCCACTGGCCTTGTTCTCTTACTGGCTGGAGTGTCTGCAGAAAAATGGTTTGAATCTTAGAGATTCAAACAAACAGATTCCCAAACAAGTAACAGTGATGCCCACAACCGAACTTCCAAGGCTACTACTTTTTTTTTTTTTAAGCTTATACTCATAAATTTAGCCTTGCCTCCAAAGAAGTGTGCTAAGTCTGGAAGGGAGGGCTGCCTGAGTCACACCCTAGGTGAGTGTCCGCCCTTCACCATTGAACGATTGGATCCACTTGCGGAGCCCACATCACCAGTCCTGACTTCTTCCCGGGTGAATTGGAGCAGTCCTGATCCACCCAGAATGTTCTGGTAATGTTAATCTTTAAAAATAGAGCCTCAGTGACCTCTGTACAGATTTTCCTTCTCTCCCACCTGGTACGCCAGAGCTTTATACATCCTAAAACTCACCCTAAAGTTCTCTACTTCCCAGTTGTTCAGCTGGAGCTGGGTTAGGGACCCAGTTCCAATCCAAGACATTACAGAAAGTTTTCTGTGGAGATTTCTGGAAAAGTTTTTCTTTCCTCATAAAAAGAGGCAGAAAATGCAATACTTCTTTTTGTCTCCTTCTTCCTACCTAAACAAAGACATGATGTCTGGAGCTGCAGCAGCCATTATGTGACCATGAGGGGATGGGCATGAGAGAACAGCAAGAAATTTTCAGAGAGCCAATGACCCAATACCAATAATCACCTACACCCAAGCTCCTGGGTAGTGTTAAGTCACTTGAAGTTGGGTTTTCTGTCCATTGCTGCTGAACTCATTCCTAAAAGATATTTTTGTTACTAGAAGCAAGGTTCTAAACAATAAATAGCTAATGGTGAAATCTTTGCACACATTCTTAACTACTTTTATAGGATAAATTCACAAAAGTTGGGAGATGTTATGGGCTGAACTGTGTTCCCCCCAAAATTTATATGTTGAAGTCTTAATTTCTAGTACCTCAAATGTAAATGTCATTGGAGATAAACTCTTTCAAGAGGGAACTAAGTTGAAACAAGGATTTAGGGTGAGCCCTACGCCAATGTGACTGGTGTCCTTATACTAAGAAATCAGGATCCAAATATGTATACACACAGAGGAAAGAACAGGTGAAGGCAACCATCTCCAAGCTAAGGAGACAGGCCTCAGAAGAAATGAATCCTGCTGACACTTTGATTTCAGACTTCCAGCCTCCAGATCTATGAGAAATAAATTTCAGTGGTTTAAGCGCCCCTCCACCCCCACCCCGCCCAGTCTGTGGTGCTTTGTTATGGCAACTCTAGCTAACCAGTACAGGGAACCAGATGTATTTTCTCATCTGTAAAATAAGAATAATTAGGGATGCCTGGGTGGCTCAGCCGGTTAAGCGTCTGCCTTCAGCTCAGGTCATGATCCTGGAGTCCTGGCAAGGAGTGCCGCATCGGGTTCCCTGCTCAGCGGGGAGTCTGCTTCTCCCTCTGCCTCTGCCCCTCCCCCTGCTCGTGCTCTCTCTCTCTCTCAAATAAAAAAAATCTTAAAAAAAGAATAATTATATTTGTTGATAAAGTGGTGAAGAGGATTAAATGAAATGATGCACATAAAACGTTTGGCTTGACGTCTGATTTTCAGTCAGCGTGCAGTAAATGATGGCTATTATTACCATGAAGCCCAACAACTGAATTTTCTGGGCAAATCTCTCTTGCAGACTCTGCAGAGAATTAGCCAAAGACCTTTCTGCTCTCAGAGAGGGTCACTGAGCTCGAGGTATATGTGGCAATACTGTGGCAGAGACCATGCTGTGTGATTGTCTCCTCTCTCTGGACACTCAGGAAGGGAGAATTTGCCCCTTGCATCTAGGTGGTGTCACGTGACTATCAACAGATGTGAAAAGTCATTTCCAGTCTGCGCCTGTTCAGACAGGGGTGGCTTTTCTGCTTTCTCTGTCCCTCCCATTCCGGAGGAAAGGCATCTGGTGTGGTGAAATTGCAAGAAGGAAGGTGGCTCTGAGTTACTCTGTGGAGGCGCACCACCATGCAGGACAGCTACCTGCCCGACAGGGGCAAGAAACCAGCCTTAATCTATGAAGTCACTGAGATTTCAGGATTTTTCCTGAGCAATATGATCAAAAGTTAGCTTCTATTAACACATGACAGCAGCATCACTGCTACCAGTAAATGAGGTATTCAGAGGGAGGGATTGGTGCAAACTGATGGTTGCACGACGCGAATGTGCTTAATGCCACAGAACCATGCACTTAAAAATGGCTAAAATGCTAAATTTCATGCTGTGTAGATTTTACCACAATTTCAAAACCAGTTGCGAAGCCTCTCTTAGGTAGAGGAAAGAGATCTGGAGAGTGGGAGGACCATGGTAAGTGTTGTGGAGACACAGAGAAATACCCTTGAGTGGCTTATGCTTTGCTGGGGGAGAGATGGATTCGATGACACTGACTAACAAAATGCAAATCCAAAAGGAGAGAAAGGGAACTAGTATAAGAATTCAGAGGAGGGCACTGCCAGGATGTCTGAGGGGTCATGGCAGGAAAACTATGGAAGAAGTATCCCTCCACCCCAACGGCCTGGCAGAATCTTGAGTTTTGAAGGGAGGTGGGAGGGAGGCAGAGATGAGCATGTGGGGTTCAGAGCAGAATGCTTGCTGGGGCTGGGGTGGTGAGGTCTGGAAGACCCACCAGGTAGAGTGGAGGGTTCCCACTGAGATGCAAGGAGGTGGGTTGGGTGTCACAGGAATGAGTGGGTGGTGTAGATGGTGGGAGTTGTTGGGACTCCTCTTTTAACTTAAATAACCTTTTTATTTTAGAATAGTTTGAGATTTACCAAAGGGTTGTAAAGATAATACAAAAAGTTCCCACATACCCCTCACCCAGTTTCCCCTGATGTTAAGATCTTCTATTACTAGGGCATGTTTGTCACAACTAGTGAGCCAATATTGATACATTATTATGAACTGAAGTGCATTCTTTATTCAGATTTCCCCTGATGTCCTTTTTCTCTTGCAGGATTTCCTCCAGAATATGCATACAAATTTGTACCCATCCCAAACTGCAAAGATAGTACAGAGTTCCCATATACTGGGCATTCAGTTTTCCTTCTTATTAATACCTTTCATTAGTATGGTAGACTTGTTACAATTAGTGAACCAATATCGATATGTTGTTAAGTGCAGTCTCTACTGTCCCGGTTTCCTTAATTGTTACTTGGTATCCTTTTTCTATGCCAGGAGGCCACCAGTATATATTACCTCTAGTTGTCCAGTCTCTTCAGTTGGGACAGTTTCTCACACTTTCCTTCAGTTGATGTTGCGGACAATTTTGAGGAGTTGTGGTCAGCTGTTCCGTAGACCATCCCTTAACTTGTTTTTCTCAAGGTTGCACTGGGGTTGTGGGTTTTTGGAGGAAGACCACAGGGTAAAGTGCCCGGCTCACCTCACCCTACCGGGGGCTACAGACGGTCAACAGGACTTATCACTGTTGATGGAATCCTTGACCACCTGGCCAAGGTACTGTTTGTCAGGTTTCTCCATCGTTCCTTTTTCCCCTGGTCTCCAAACTCTACTCTTTGGAAGTAAGCATTGGGTATTTTTGAGTAAAGAAAATGACTTGGTGAAAGGAGTATTTTGGAATGAAATTCCGTGTGTGGCTGGTGTATTAGAAGGGGACATCTTAACCTTTAGTAGTACTTAGGCTGGTTTCGATGCTTCGCATGTGTTGTGAGTTTTAATCGTCACACCAGCTCCATTTTACGGGGGAGGAAACCGAGGCACCGGAAAGTTAAATCACTCGTTAAAGGTCGCAAAACCAGTAAGTGAGCAACCTGGGATCTGAACCCGAGGCGTGTGTGGCTCCACAGTGTGCGCTGTCACCATGCCATCCTGGACAGATTAGCACCGTGAATTCAGAACGTGGTCAGGCATCTGGATGTCAGCTGGAAGGCACAGTCCCCAGGGCCACCTCCGAATAGTGCTTTATTGGGGGGGGGGGGTTGGGCTGCAGCAAGCCTGTGCGTCTGCATTCTAACAAGCCCCCCGAAAGACCCCGTAGGTGCTGTCCATGGTTTTTAATGTAAAAACCTAACAGGTTTTTTTCTTAATATTTTTAAAGATTTTAATTTGTTTATTCATAAGAGACAGAGAGAGAAAGAGAGAGGCAGAGGCAGAAGCAGGCTCCCCTCGGAGCAGGGAGCCCGATGCGGGACTCGATCCCAGGAGCCTGGGATCATGACCTGAGCCGAAGGCAGACACTTAACCGACTAAGCCACTCAGACACCCAAAAACCCTGGCAATTTTTAATCTAATGGATTCAAGAATAGAGAGGCTAGAAGCTGAGCCCCTCCAGGATGTGCTAGGGATGGGGTGTCACTAGGTGCCAAAGGCCTCGCCCGTGTCCATGGGGCAGGGAGAGGATGCCTAAGAGGAGCACGCAGAGGAGGGGCTGGGCAGGGGCTTGGTCACTGACACCGCGGGCACAGGGGAGGGGCAGGTGGTGCTTGCCCTGGACCGGAGGGAATCTCAGCATCCGGGACAGAGATCCAGAGCCCTGCGGGGGACTGGTCGGAAGAGAGATGCCCAAGGGGAACATGGGGTGGAACCCTGGCAGGTCCGCTACAGACTGGGGGGGCGCTGAGGAAGTCCCAAGCATCTGAGTTTTCTGTGTGACAAATAGGGGAAAGGATAGAGCATCGAGAAGTGGGGAGAGAGGCAGGGGGAGAACCCGGTGTCAGTTCCACTCTCCCTCACAACCGCCAAGGACAAAGGGAATCAAACTACCCAGCCTGTGGGCTGAACCCCATTACTAGGGGGCGGGGTGGGGGAAGACAGGTTGGGAGGTGCTGGGCTTGGAAGATGTTCACAGGGACAAGGAGAATGTTCCCAAGTCCCATAAGCGATGTCACGTCCCCAAGGTGACCCCAGGCTCCTTCAAGGGTTTCAAGCCCAGAAGGGTGGGTCTGGCTCCATACTGAACTGAGGCATGGACATGGGGGAGGAAGATGGCAGTGTGGCAAGCCTGGGATGCTCGCAAGACTTAGTAATAGTGCAAATGCTGACTGCTATCTAGGTAAAAGGTGAGGGTAATGTCCTTTGTTCAAGGTTTTCTGAAAGAACGTGGGTGGCTTAGGTAAGTCAGAGTTCACTCTCCCCAGTGGCGAAAGGGAGGTATACAGTGTTGGCTGTAATCCATCTATAAGAGACCGTAGGGAGTAGAACCGGGATGTCAATTAAATTCAACCAATGCTATGAGAATATATTACTGCTTAAGCATTAAGCACAATTTTGAATGTTAAATCAAAATCTGACTCTCGACTATTTACAGACTCTCCAGGTACTTCCAACGGGTCAAATCTATAGACACAAAGAAGTGTAGAGCAGACCCAGGGAAACTAGAGTTTAGTTCGTCTAACAGTTTCCAGATTTGGGGATTTCACAGACTGATAAAAATTCCACAAAAGGATATAGAAGACCGATATAGAATTTGCCAACTTGTTATTCCCTCAGATAAAGTAATTAAAGCACCTGTTATTCACTATCACCCCCATGACATTACATCTAAAGTGAATTACGACAAAATATAACTTAGTGTGTTAACAGAAATAAATTCGCTTTATGAAAAACTCATTACATTTTTGGGGGGTGTTTGCTCATTTCTACGGTGACCCGTGAAAAACAAAAACTTCTTTCCAGTCCAGTACCAGTTGTTGCGTTAGGATTTCAGAACGAACTGATATAATTCACACCTCTTGCCTGTTTTACCAGTGGGGAAACTGAGGGTCCAAGGGACCATAAGCATGGCCCAATCTCAGGCGCCAGCTCACAGCTGGGGAACAGCTCTGTGCAGGGAGAGCCTTTTGAATCCAAGTCCAGCGTACCTGCTGTCTGCCCCATCTCTCTCCTTCCACGGATGGTTAATATAGTCCTGGGAATGACCCAGGGAACCTGAAGGCACTGCATTAAAAAGGGGTTTGGTTTTTGTTTTTTTTTTTCCTTAGCTCCTTTTCAGGCATCTATCCTTGCTAGGGCCTGCACCCCCACCCCACTCTACACGTGCCTTGTAATGCAAATGGCGTATGTCTCCCTTGTAAGGGACAAAGGGATCATGGTATCTTTGGGTTGTTCCAGCACAGTAGGTAACAACTAAGGAGTGACCGGGCGGGGTTGTCATAACATTCTCCAAGACCACTGACTCTACACTCCTTGACGCCAAGACCCCTGAGTGCAGGGAACGAGTGACTGATGGAGGACCCCTGGGCCCTGTCCTTGTTCAGCCCAGTTCCTGGATGCCTAAGAGGACACATGCACCAGACCACAATCTCCAATAAAAACCCCAGATCTCAAGCAAAGAAGAGCCTCATGCTCCATTCCTTTCTGAGTCTCCTGGACGCTCCATCCATCTCTCTCTCTATATATACATCTTCAGTCACCTCTGCTGGCTCGCATTTGATTTCCATCCTTCGCGAACCCAAGGACCCTCTTGGACCCAGCCCGGGCCTGCCTGCATGAGGAACAGGGAGGGAGGGATGGATAAGGGAGACAGAGGGAGTAACAGGAGCCCCTCCCTTCTCGAGCCTGTCCTCTGGATCCTGTATGCCCTGCTCTGGACTCTTCCTCAAGTCTGACACTCTCTGAATTTTAGCTGTCCTTTAGCTGGGTACGTTGATTCTTCAGCCCACTGGGAAATGCTTGGTATACAGCAAATTCTTTACAATGTCCATTCCTCTGCCTCTTCCATGAAGACCGTGCTTCAGGAAGTAAGAACTTACTGCTGATGTTTTTAGAGAGTTGGAAATTACTTTAAAGCACCCTACTATGTTTGATATTTTTTTGCAAAGTCAGGGTTTAATCTAAATACAAATTCTCTTGTACATGGTGCTAGGTATAATGCAAGTAGAAGACTTCATTTGGGAATTTATTTTTGAGCAACAGAAACCAACTCTGGTTTACTTGAAAAGAAAGAGGCTACAGGAGAAAGGATATTGGGTAGTTGACAGAATCGCCAGAAGGACTGGACAGTTCGGCTTGGGAACCGTGTGGCCAGAAACAACTGCCAAAATCATTGCCCAGAACCGCTCAAGTCCCTACAGGGACCACAGATTACCAACTGCTGGCTCGAGGTGTTTCTAGAGAGCGTGTGGCTGCCACCACCCAGCACCGAAATGGATACTGCCCTGCCCCTGCTTCCTCACATTGGTTGCTTCCAGTGGAAAGCTTGGGCTGGGACCCTGATGGACAGAGCCTGCGTCACTGCCTGAGCTGCAAGGGAGTCTGGGAAGGTGAGCCTCTGGCATTTTCTTCCTTCCAAAGGCAAGCTTTGTCTCAATAAGGTGGGCGGGATTCCTGAAATGAAGACGTTTAGATGTGGGGCGGCCAAAAAGCATAACAAAAAGAATCATTTCCGTTCAGATTAACTTCTCAGAAAGTTGGGGCAGCAGAAAATATGTTTAATAGTGGTAAGCAAAATCTAATGACTTGGGTACAGGTTCGATTTTTTTTCCTGCTTTGGAAAATCCCATCCTAGGGCGCCTGGGTGGCTCAGCTGGTTAAGCGTCTGCATTCGGCTCAGGTCATGATCCGGTTTCCTGGGATGGAGTCCCTCATGGGGTTCCCTGCTCAGCCGGGAATCTGCTCCTCCCTCTCCCTCTGCCCCTCCCCCCTGCTTGTGCTCTCACACACTCTCTCTCTCTCTCTCTCAAATAAATAAAATCTTAAAAAAAAAAAAAAGAAAATCCCATCCTAACAAATGCTCAGATGCTGTTGATGACCACCTTAGGACAATTCATAGTGACTTCTTGGAATTCTTTTTCTTCGGGGAGTGTGTTGAAGCCCAGAGGCCCCACTGAGGCTTGCTGGGGTGGGGGTGGGGGTGCTGGCATTCCCAGGCCCAAGAAGGGTGTGTGTAGGGTTTGCCTGGGGTTTATAAACCATAGTGGGGGTTTCTCCTTCTGAGATCTCACTGATGCACACAGGTGGGTTCTGTTTCTTTCTCTTGCTCAAACTCCCTTTCCAGTCACTGTATTTGACGTGTGCGTGAGTGGAGAAGAGTGATCGGTCCAACAGTGAGCATTTCCCAGTTTCTGGGAGGGGCCTCCAACCAGAAGGGACACAACCCCAGCCTTTCCCAACATGGGATGTTGGCAATAGTTGACACTGGGTCAGGTCACCCAATCCTTTCCACCGGAATGCTGCTGAAGGCCGAAAGCGAGAGAGCAAGTAACTGGGAAGGGGACTGGGTGTAGCTGGAGCGAAGACAAGACGTTCTTTGGACTCAGGTTTGATCTCCCACATCCGCACAGACCTGAAGGTGCCCACGCTCTATCCACGCACAACCCACTGCTCATAGAGCCTGATGGTTCCCCCTTTACCACTGAGAAGTTCCCAGCACTTTCCTGCATGGGGGAGGTGGACGCTCCCAAGGCCCCGGGGAGACTTCTTGTTTTGAGCAAATAGTCCAGGAAGGGGCTTTAGGTCAGAGAGGGGAGCACGTGCTTGATCCTGACCCCCTGAGGGCACTTGTTTGTACCAGCACACTGCACCCCTGCAGAGTTAGAAGAATTTTTTTTTTTTCCCTTCTCAATGTGGATTTAGCCTGAGCAGAAAAATATATTGCTCTCGGGAAATGTTCGGTGCCTTTTGGGGCAAACATGCTCTCAGGAGTGCCGGACGCTGCCGGAGGGCCTGGTCCCGCGTCGCCTCGCGCCGGAGCGAGCTGATGACAAGAGCCGCCCAGCCCAGGCACAGTGTGACCCGGGCTGATTGTTTCTTTTCTTTTCTTTTATGGTAAAATATGCCTAACAGAAAATGTATCACTGTAACCTTTGAAGCATGGCGTGAAATGCATTCACACTGCTGTGCAGCCGTCACCACCATCCATCTCCAAACCTTTGTCAACCTCTGCAACTGACGCTTGGTCCCCATGAAATCTTACCTCTTCATCCCCACGCCGCCCGCCGCCTCTGCTTGGGGCAACCCCGTTCCACTCCCCGTCTAATGAACCTGACTACTCTGGGTACCTCGTATGAGGGGAATTACATAGTATTTGTCCTCCTGGACTGATTTCTTGCTGGCGCCCGAGTCTGAGTAGGCTGGGCTCCGTGCAATGCATCATCAGTGACTCCACTGACCGGTGCCGACTGGTGGTGACCAGCCCCTGTGGGTGGGAGTGCATGTGTTCCTCTCAGTAAATGGGTGTTCACCTTCCTGAAAAGAGTTTAATCCCAGAGTCGGAAAGAGCGGGGACAGAAACTAGGAGAAGTAGGACTTTTCTTCTTGGCGCTTATGTGGTGCAGGGCCACCTGGGTAGTCAGTCTCACGGCTGGGCGGTGGGTGCCCATGTGGCGCTCTGTGCCCCCAGGAAGCCCCCTGACGGCCGTGTGGGTGACCGCGAGGGTGACTGAGCCAGGGTGGGGTGACCTTCTGGGTGAGCAGCACTGTCACCCTCTGGGTGGTGCCTCAGTTGTCCCCAGTCCCTAGTGACGCTCTGTTGAGAGGCAGCGCACCATCTTTGAGCTGCGGAGAACGAGAGGAGGCTGACAGTGGGTGGCATTGGTGGCCAAAGACAGCGGGGCTCAATGGGCAGGTATCTCACGAGACTGTGGAGATCAAAGGCTGCATCATGGCAGCCCCTCGGAGGACAAAGAGGGCAGCAAGAGCAAGGTGATCTGTCCTGGAATCGTGAGAGACGTTCTTGGGAGTGAGGCAGCACTCTTGGGAATTCTTGGAAATTCCAGCAAGCAGCCTGGTGCGAACTCATGACATCCACATCTTGGCGTTAGGGGTATTTAAAATTTTCTTTTTACACACAAGCTTGTGCGATCAGAGACACCCAGTGAAGCATGTTTGACGTACTGTGATGACGACACTTAACATTCACTGAAGCTGATGCCCAAGGAAGACAGGCCGTGTCAGGTTCTCCATCACCCCCTGCCCTTGTGCTGGAGGAAGCGCAGAGCCCTGGGCTAATTATAAAATGCCATTCAGATGCAATCTGGGACTCCAAATATGAGAAAGTTTGATTTTAAAGTGTGTTGTATGGGGGTGCCTGGGTGGCTCAGTCGGTTAAGCGTCTGCCTTAGGCTCAGGTCATGATCCCGGGGTCCTGGGATCGAGTCCCGCATGGGGCTCCCTGCTCCGCGGGGAGCCTGCTTCTCCCTCTGCCTCTGTCTCTCATGAATAAATAAATAAAATCTTTAAAAAAAATTTATAAAGTGTGTTGTATGGGGGCGCCTGGGTGGCTTAGTGGGTTAAGCTTTCGGCTCAGGTCATGATCCCAGGGTCCTGGGATCGAGCCCCCAGTCAGCTCCCTGCTCAGTGCAGAGTCTGCTTCTCCCCCTCCTTCTGCTCCCCTAGCTTGTGCTCTATCCATCTCTCTCTCAAGAAAAATAAATAAAGTCTTAAAAAAAAATAAAGTGTGTCATATGTTCCATTTTTTTTTTATGTGAGGTAAATTATACATTAGAATTGCTCTTTCTCTGTTCCCTTGGAAGTTCATTTCTTTTTTTTTTAATTTTTTTATTGTTATGTTAATCCCCATACATTACATCATTGGTTTTAGATGAAGTGTTCCATGATTCATTGTTTGTGCACAACACCCAGTGCTCCACGCAGAATGTGCCCTCCTCAATACCCATCACCAGGCTAACCCCTCCTTCCACCCCCCTCCCCATATGTTCCATTTTTATGTGGCTTAAGTCAGAACACACATTCTAGGGGCCCAATTCTGGAAGCCTGAGTGACCCCGAGCGTGAGTCAGGAGCCACTTGGAAGGAGATACAGGGATTTAAGCATGTAGGGAATACGCAAGCTTATAGTGGAAAATAAAACTGTGGAAACTGGGTTTTAGTATCTACAAAACCTGGTGCATTTCAAGATAAAGTGCCCACAGAGAATTCGTAGCTTCGAGATGCTTCTTGGTGATGGGATGCAGAGGGATTACTAATTGTATGCTGCCAAATCATAGAGGTAATAGTAATGACCGACTTTTCCCATTATTCCTTATTATCCCAACTATTATCCCAGCTATTAGCTCCCTTTTCTCCTTACCCTAGGCCTACGGGAGAGGTTGACATAAATTATTCTCCCTCTTTTCTGAGTGAAGAAATTAAAGCTCGGAGAGAAGACATGACCTGCCCGGGCTCTGAAATTAGTCTGCGACTCAAGCAAGATGAGAGCTCATGCCCCTGCTTTTCCTCCAAGGTTGTGCTTCTCATCAGCGGTAGGTACCAAACCTCTCTGGGTTTGTACAACTTTGCCAACCTCATAAACAACCTCACAATCTTCGTAAAGCCTGCTGGTCTGCAAATGGGCCTGTTTGCATCTCCCAGATCAACGCATCTTTTGTGTACTGTCTCAGAGCCGTGTCTCCCCAGAAAGCTTCTTTAACCCCATGAGCCCAGGCTGAGCCCACCCTTGGTAAACTTCCTCTACACCTGAAATGGGCACCTGGCCACGGAGCTCATAGTGATACATTTTCTGGAATCATTGGCTACTTGCTTTGCCAATTAGAGGGTGAGTTTGCTGAGGGCACCCAGCTACACCCCACACTCTGTTGGAGTTCTCTGGAAGCAAGTCAGGCCAGAATGAGTGATGCTATGTCCTGGGATTCCCCCCTGCCCAGAGATTCTGATTAGGGGGTTCGGACGAAGCCAAGAGCCTGCACTTTCAACGAACATCTTAAGTGATCATGATGCACCTGGGCTGGCCCCCACACCAAAGGGAGTGTTGGTTTAGACCTTCATTCATTCATTCAACACACATTTACTGAGCACCTACTATATGTTCAAGGAGCTGGAGGATCAAGAAGGGCTTTGCTCTCCTAGAGTTTACACCCTAGAGGGGGAGGCAGCCATAAACATCTAAACAAACAAATAGCAGAATACAGAAGTAGCAAGAAGTACCATGCAGAAACTGGAATGCAGCCTGGAACAGAGAGGGTTTGGAACAAGCAGCAGGTCCTTCTAGTGCAAATACGACCACTCTCGCCGCGCACTTGTATCCCATGGTGTCCGCGTCACTCGATGGAGTGGGACTTCCGCTCAGCTCTTGCAAATACAAACACCTGTTCCTGCCACGGCAACCTCCCTGCCTCTCGGTGATGTCATATCTAGTTTCTAAAGAAGAAAGATAAATAAAAAATAGCTTAGGTAAGTAAGCTGTATCGTATTTAGATTTTGTGTAAGGAAAGAAATGGATGTTTCCAGTGGGTGCATCTTAAATGTATGTAACCATGTAAGAAAAAAATATATGGTTAAAAAGATTGAGACTCTAGGATATTCTTCTCCAGTTATGTACCAGTTATTCCAAGGGACTTCCTTTCATTTGGATAAAAGGATGAGGGTACAGAGGATAGGGCTTCTTCTTGGCACCAGAAAATACATGTTAGTTAAACCGACCAAGCCGACACCTTGCTCTTGGACTTCCAAGCTCCAGATCAACTTCTGTTGTTAAGCCCCCCAGGGTGTGGTGTTTGCTATGGTAGTGCTGTGAACCAACGCAGGTGTCTACCGCAGAGCCCCAGTGTCTGTCAATCTGTCTGCTTTATCTTTTCACGTGTGTGAGATGTGCTAGGTCTTCACCTGGATTGAGCTACTTGGGGACAATGTCATGCTGTCAGCATTTCTCCGAGGATCTCTCCCAGGTCTTGTCTCTTGAGGGAGTCCCACCTTCAGTGATCCCTTGATGCCGAGAGTGCCCAGCTCCCCAGCTCGGACCACCCGGGCCTCTGGATCAGGTTCCCCCTCCAGGGGCCTATTGTCACCCAGTAAGCGAGCTTCCAAACCCACGCCTCGTTCCTGGGAGCGGTGTCATGTTCTCTCCTGCAGCTGTGAATAGGCAGAATCTTTGGGTGTTTTCTCCTTCTCCCCTTGCCCCTCCTCATCTCCCACTGAACACCTCACTGACACATTTGGGCAGCCTCTGTTTCCCGAAAGCAATTCTTGGTCCTTTAGAAGCTGAAGGCAAACTGCTGGGGGTTCAGTCGTGAAGCTAAGAAAGTACCTGGAATATTGAGTGCCTTTGCTCAGGCACCTCTGGCTGGGGGCTGCAAAGGCCCGAGCATCCCAACCTCCTATCACAAACGCAATCTGCAGCAAACCTAGCAGGTGGTATTCCTTAGGCACACAGTGCTCTCGCGTTGCTACGGGTTTCAGTGGCCAAAGCTCCCCCAGATACCTGGGGGTTGGAATCTTGCTTTTGTTCTAGAGTCTGCAAGCTCAGGGGCAGCTGAGGGTCTGGTATATCAGGAGGGGCCTTGTTGGTCAGCTCCACATTCTGTCCCCAAAGGTGGGACGCTGTCTTATCAGAAACAGATCACCTGCCCTAGAGCCCCTGCCTTTCTGGAAATTACAGAATGGTGTCCAAACTGTGAGCTGAAGATTTGTTTGCAGCACAGGGATTTCAACTGTGTGGGACTGAATGGTCCCCAGTCCACAGCCACGAGGTCTTACATCCTCCTGGCAATCATGTCCTGAATCTTCATCCCTGTCTTCCTTCCCATTGCCTCTCCCTTAGGTCACACATTTGCTTCCGTGTCACCCGACTGTCACAAGACCTTCTACCAGGGCACCTTCTCCCAGTCTCACCTCTAGCCTCTCCATGCCTCTGCCAGAAGAATCTTCCAGATTTACTTCCAAGTTTCTGATTATGTGCAGAGTAAAATCTCAACCTCCTGGTACAGCATCCAAGGCCCTCAAGTTTTGATCCTACCTGACCTTTCCAGTCCTGTTTTCTATGCTTCCTCTTCTCCTGCCATATCCTGCCAAACAGTCTGGGTTCAAATCCTGACATTGCCACTGAGTTGCAGTATGCCGGGCACGGGGTGGGGAAGGGGGAAGTTTCTTAAGCACTGGACAATAGTATCAATAACGAGCTCTAACTGAACACTTTGTCTGTGTCAGGTCCCAGGAGATGATTCTACTGAATGCCCCAAACAGCCTGATTCTCTAGGGAACCCTGGGTCTCAGGAGCATCCCCCTTTTATGGAGGAGGAGGAGGTGCGGACACTATGTGGCTCATTCAAGGCGGGAAGCCTCCCTTTCTGCAGCTGTAAAATAAAGATCATGATTGTTTCTCCCTGTTCGTCGGGACTCTTTCTAGTTGAAAGTGACTGAAACCTAAATCTAGCCCAAGCCAAACCAAGGAAGCTCCTGTTCCAGGGGCACGGTGTGTGAGGCCTCTCAGCTTCCATCCCTTGCTTGGGGCTCCCGGGGCTTCCTCCAGGACAGCAGTGGCAGCCAATGGAGCTCCAGCCTCACCTGCTCTCTGGCATCTGTGACCTCAGAAGCCAGGAGACGTCCTGTCTCTGAGGGACCACAGTCATCCCTGGGACTCTAACTGTGGTGGGAGAAGGGGGCATGTTTAACGGCCCCACCAGTTGCGGAAGGGGCAGTAGCCAAAAAAATTAAAAAATGAAAAATAAAAAATTTGGGGGCTGCTCAAAACTAACAAACGTTTGCTAACTTGTTTCATTTGCTTGAACAAACATTGGTGGGGAACCTCTTATGTGCCATGTGTTGGGGAGCAGAGATTCCCCATGCTGCACAAACCCCATGTGGAGGGCACTCTATCAAGGTACCATTCCTGGCCTCTCCAGCAGATCAGCCTCCCCTCCCCAGGGAAGCACACACTGACAGGGGCGGGTGCAGCCTCTTCGGGCAACTCTGCATCTGTCCAGGACTGCTCTTGACCAAGTAGATGAGTCAGACTCTAGGATTCCCTACTATGAAGGCAAGTTACTTATCAATATGAACCATGTTCTGCAGAGTCAATGTGCGCTGGGAGAAACACGATTTTGATCGCTAGAGGCCTGGGCAGTGTGTTTGTCTCTCTTAATTGCTTCTAAACTCAGGTAGGAGCAGGGGTCATCTACTGATCTCCCCAAACCTCAACAGTGGGCATTGGGGATACTGTAGTGAACCAGGGGGGCGACCCCATGGTCTAGCTCAGTATGACTCAAGCTCTGCTGGGAAGGACCAGGCCTGTATATTCACAAAGTCCTGCAACCATCCCCAGTGTCCAATTCCAAAACACTTCCTTTACCCCAAAATGAAACTCCACACCCCCAGTCACTCCCCATTCCCTCCTCCACCAGTCCCCCCCTTCCCAGCAACCACTAATCTACTTTCTGTCTCTGTGCATTTTTCTGTTCTAGACAACTCACATGAGGGGGTCGTGCAATACTTGGCCTTTTCTGTCTGGTTGCTTTCACTCAACGTGTTTTTAAGGTCCACCCATGTGATAGCATGCATCAACACTTCATTCCTTTCTATGGCCAAATAATATCCCATAGTTTGGATATACTACATTTTGTTTATCCATGGACATTTGGGTCGTTTTTAGATTTGGGTAGTTATGAATGATGCTTCTGTTAGCACTTGTGTACACATTGTGTGGACCTGTGTTTCAGTGTTCTTGGGCATATATGTAGAAGTGGATGTGCTGGGTCATACAGTGACTCTATGTTTAACTTCTTGATGAATCACCAAACTGTTTTTCAAGGTAGTGGAGCCATTTTACATTCCTTCCACTGACGTGTGAGGGTTCCAATTTCTCCAGCTCCTCTCCAACACTTGTTATTGTACATCTTTTGTTTTTTTTTTAAGATTTATTTATTTATTTGAGAGAGCGAGTGCACACACACGTGAGTTAGAGGGAGGGGCAGAGGGAAAGGGGGAGGGAGAGAGAATCCCCAGCAGACTCCCCGTTGAGTGTGGAGACGCAGGGTTCCGTCTCACGACCCTGAGATCGTGACCTGAGTCAAAAGCAAGAGTCGGATGCTTAATCGACTGAGCCACCCAGGTGCCTGTATATTTTTTTTATTACAACCATCCTCGTGGGTGGCCTTGGTTCTTGTTACTATACATGGTGTGGTGGACAACTCCTGATATAGCATTTTAGTCTCACCTTGATCCTCTCCTCCAAAAACACCTCCCCTCAGTGTTTTGAGGCCAGCTCAAATTCTCTCTCCTTAGCCACTCCAGCCCTCCTGGATTTTGTTTTTCATCACCTCTTCCTAGAGAACTTGAAAGGACACACCACACATTTGTGTTAAAGATTTGATTCTGTTGTTGCTGTTCTACAGTTCTGGGATAATCTCCCCCACCTGTGCTTGCCCCTGCACTGGCCAAATACTGCTTCTCTCATCCCCAGCTTCTCCTGTGCCTCAGACACTCGAATCCTCTCTCCCCATGTGGGTCCTCTTCTTCGCCCCAACCACAATAACATTTGGCACTTCGTGTCACAGTGCTTTTTCTGCCCCCTCTACTGGAATGTAAATTCATTAAAAGCAGGGATTGGAATTATGTCTTGATCATATCTGCATCCTAGAATATAGCACAAAAGTTAACACTCAGTAGAAATTGATAGTGAATAAATGTTTTTTTTGGAGGAGGAAAGGAAGGAAAGAACTTTCTGGTTGGCTTGTTAGTATACTGTACTGTTTTTCCAGCTAGACTGTAGACCCTTCTGGGTTACGAATGACATCTTTCTGTCCTGTGGATTTTTCAGTTCCATCTAGTGCATCACAGTGCCTGCCATATCCTTGGCTTCTTCCTGTCGCCCTTCCCAGGGATGGGACCTAAACTTGCTCCATAAGCTGTCATGGCCAATGTCACATATGGAGCATGACATAAACATGCCCTTCCAGCCACAGTTGATTTCGTACTTAAGCCAGAGGCAACCACGTGCTGAGATGGGCCCTGGAGAGCCTGGCTGTGTGCCAGACGATTTGGAGCAATTCTGTATTTCAAATGGAAAGGTGACAAATTAACCCAATAAAATGCTTGCTCTTGAAGAATACACATGGCAGGTGAACAAAGATCAAGCAAACCACCTGAGCCTGAAATTTCAATCCCAAATGGTGCTGAATTAGTAAAAAAAATATTAGCAGTCAACACTTATGACGTGCTAGCTTGCTGAGCACTTTATATTTGTGATGATATATCCTCACACTTCTCATTTAAGGGACAGATGATTAGGGAGGTTGAAAATCTAACCCATGGAGTCCCGAATTCCTTGCCTCACTGGAGCTCTGGGAATTTTGGTACATGCCCCATGCTTAGATGGGTAGCTTGCCTCCCAGTCCTAAACATCCTGGCTGTGAGCCTTTGTCCCCTAAAGGGGACCTGTGGTCCATGAACCTATCCAATCTGAGGCTCTGCCTAAGGACAGACTCACATGTGGGTGGACTGGGCAGTTCCTCACCAGGTCTTAATATGAGGGCCCTTGGGGATGTGGGGTTGTGTACAAAGTATTTTTCCACCAGCCTGTCACAAATGCTTGTTTTTGCTATTAAGATTGTATTTCTTTGATTTAAGCATGTAGGAGCACAAAGCTCAGTACTTTGAGGGCATCTTAGAGTTTTGGCCTCATACAACTTCACTCCCTCTCCTTTTCTACCCCCATTTCAAGGCAGGGATTCCCCCTCAAATTCTCTCTTTCCACTGCCCATTTCCTCACTCTTGGGTCTCTGAATAGAGAAAATAATTTTCTGCTCTGTAGTACGATTTGATTTGGGAATCACAATCTAATCCAGAAGTCCACCAAGTGTGTGAAAACTGCTTCTCATAGCAGAGATCTTCCATTTCTGTTCTAACATCACGGAAAGATGAAAAGAGCACCAATTTCAGTGATCTCCATTAACTGCAAACACCCCTAGGAAGGGTAACACATCAAAATGCTGTCACTCAAGTACAAACGTGTTCATCAGGTCCTTTCCAGAAGATGCTTACCCAAGAGTATGAGTTCATTGTGAACTGGGGGTAAGAGACACAGTAGGAAAGTTAGTGTTTGGGGAGAGCCTAAAATCATGCACCACTGAGTATGGTTGTGATATGGTAATTGAGTCTGGGTCCTACCCTGTGGGGACTGTGGGAAAGCCACGGTGGAAGAAAAAGAAGTGTGGAGGGGGAGTTAGAAGGCTCAGGATTGGGGGCGGAGATCAAGGGGGAACTTTCTTGTGTCAGAACCAGGGCCAGGTGCAAAGGAGGCTGTTCTACCGCGCTCCTCTGGAGATCTGTGGCCTCTCCCCTTTCCACCCACGGGCTCATCTTTGTTTCTGTGATGGGAAGGACAGATGGGTGGGAAGACATGAAGGAAATAACTGAGACCAGCAACACCCACAGTAGCAAAACAAGCTGTAACTCACAAATTGCCTTTAAATAGTCTGAGGAGTGCTTCCAGGCCAATGTAGATCATTGTAGAGCTGCTGACGGGCCACATACAAACCATTTTTCAAATACATCTGGGGCTCGTTTCTCTGTTATGTGCCTTTTGAGTGATATTTGGGGTAATCCTCTTGAAGGCTGTGCATAATGTGAAAAACTGATGCCAGCTGGGGTGAAATTGAATCGAAGCAAGGACTCTGCCAAGTCAGCAACTGAAATAGCCTCCCTCCCTCCCTTCCTCCTTCCTTTGAGAAGATCAATAAAATTTAAGAATCTCTAGACAGATTGGGGTCAAAAAGAGAGACAACACAAATCACCAATATCAAGATTGAGAATCCAGCATTACAGATTACAATGGTTCTCTACTGGGGGTTATTCAACCCCCTCCCACCCTGAGGATATTCGGCAATGTCTGGAGACAGTTTTGATTATCACAGTTGGGGAGCTGGGGAGATGCTCCTGGCATGCAGTGGGTAGAGACCAGAGATGTTGCTAAACATCCCACAATGCACAGAACATGCCCCCTCAACAGACTTATCCACTCCGAAATAGCACTACTTTCCTAGTGAGAAGCCCTACATTAAAAGGATAATAAGAGAATATTGTATATAACTTAATGTTAGTAAATTCAACAACTTAGTTGAAATGGACAAATTCTTGGAAAGACACAGACCACAAAAGCTCACTCATAAGAGATCGATAACCTGGATAGCCTGATAGTTACTAAACAATTGCACTTGTAATTAAAATCTTCCCACAAAGAGGGGCACTGGTGTGGCTCAGTTGGTTAAGCGTCTGCCTTTGGCTCAGGTCATGATCTCAGGGTCCTGGGATCTAGTTCCTCATCGGGCTCCCTGCTCAACAGGGAGTCAGTTTCTTCCTCTCCCTCTGCCCCTCCTCCCTACTCATGTGTGTTCTCTCTTGCTGTCTCAAATAAATAAATAAAATCTTAAAAAAAAAAAAAATCTACCCACAAAGAAAAGTCCAAGCAAGATGGCTTCATTGATTAATTTTATGACACATTTATGGAAGAAACTACTTCAATTCTATCGAAACTCTTCCAGAAAATTGGAAAGGTGGAAAACTTCTCAACTCTTTCCTTGAGTCTAGCATGGCCCTTATACCAAACTCAGCCAAAGATGATACATGAAAATCACAAGGCAGTCAAATCCAACAATATATATATATAAAACATAATACATTAAACAAGTGGAGTTTATCCCAGGAATTCAAGATTAGTTTAATATTTGAAAATTAATGAATATAATTCATCATGTTAATAAACTACAAAAGAAAAATTGCATGATCATTTCAATAGATATAGAAAAAAAGATTTGACAAGATCCATCATCCTTTCCTGATAAAAACTCTCAGCACACTAGAAACAGAAGGGAACTTCCTTAACCTGATAAATGGAATCTATGAAAAAACTACAACTAACATCATAATGTCAGAAGACTGAATGATTTCCTCTTGAGGATCATGAACAAGTCAAGGAAGTCAGTTCTCACCATTTCTATCCTATTATCATTGCAGTTGAGGTTCCTAATTAGTGCAATAAGGCAAGAAAAAGAAATAAAAAGCAGCCAGATTGGAATGGAAGAAATAAAGGTACATTTATTCTCAGACAACATGATCATTCATGTAGAAAATCTGATGGAATCCACAAAAAGCTACTGGAGTTAAAAGATGAGTTTTGCAGGATATGGGATCAGTATACAAAAGTCATTTGTATTCTATATACCAGCAATGAACAATTGCAAATTTAAATAAAAAATATGTTCGCAATAGCATCAAAAACATGAAATATTAGGAATAAATCTGAAAAAAAAACCATGTGAAAGACCAGACCTGTATACGGAAAACTACAAAAACAATGCTGAGTAAAATTAGAGAAGACCTAAATAAATAAAATGATATACTATGTTCATGGATCCAAAGACCCATTTAGGATGTCAGTTCTCTAAATTGATCTGTTGATTCAACATAATTCTAATAAAATCATAGCAGATTTTTTGGTGCAGAATAAAAAATGGGTTCTAAAATTCATATGGAAATGCAAAGGGCTAGTATAGCAAGAATAACTTTGAAAAAGAACAAAAGTTGAAGTACTAACACTACCTGATTTCAAGACTTATTATAAAGCTATATTAATTATAATATTGGTGTAAAGAGAGACGAAAGATTAGTGGAATAGAGCAGAAAGACAAGAAACAGGCCCACACAAAAACTGACTTTCTGACAGAGGTTCAAAGGCAATTTAGTGGCAAAAAGATAATTTTGTTCAACAAATGGTGCTCAGACAACTGGATATCTTCATGTGAAAGAATAAACTTGGCCCCTTACCTCATACCATATACAAAAATTAACTCAACATGGATGATAGCTGTAAATGTAAAACCTAAAACTATAAAATTTCTAGAAGTAAATATGAGATAAAATTTTTGTGACTTTGGGCTAAGCAAAGATTTTTGAGATATTGTAGCAAAAGCAAAATCCATAAAAGAACTAATTGATAAATTAAAATTCATCAAAATTTAAAAGTTCTGGTCTTCAAAAGACACTGGTAAAAGAATGAATAGGTCAGCTACACACTGGGAAAAATATTTGCAAATCATTTATCTAATAGAGCAATTATATCCCAAATATATTTCTTAGACCCTCAAAACTCAATAATAAGAAAAGAAACAACGCAGTGAAGGGAAAAAAAAGGGGCAGAAGAGCTAAAAGGATACTTCAAGAAGATATATGGGTGGTAAATAGACCCATGATGAAAAGATGCTCACTGTCAATATTCACCAATAGGAATGCCAATTAAAATCACAATGAGATACCACTTCACATGTTATAATGGCTGAAATTAAAAAGACTGATCACACTAGGTGTTGGCAATGATGTGGAGCAGTGGGGACTCTCCTACGCTGCTGGTGGGAATATAAAATGTTACAGCCATTTCGTTAAATAGTCTAGCAGTTTCTTAAAAAGTTAAACATATACCTACCATCCAATCCAGTCGTTCTACCTCTACCTCTAGGTATTTATCCAAGAGAAATAAAAACATATGTCTACCCATAGTCTTGTATGGACTTGTGCTCCAGTGTTCCCAGTAGCCTTACTTGGAATGGCCAAAAACTGGCTCTTGAAGGTGATGGATATATTTATTATCTTGATGTGGGTGATGGTTTCATAGGTATATGCGTGTGCATATGTCCTCTTCGTGGGAACTCACATGCTGTGATCGAACCCGTACTGCACCTTGATGATGTTAAGTCATTATTTCACTTGAGGGAGATGGGAGGTGCAAGCTAATTCATTGCCTCATTCTACTCTCAGGATTCCCTGTTGGAAGGGGGTATCCTTGTCGATATTCCTTCTTTCTTTAACCCTTTCTCCCCTAAACTCCCTCTTTCTCCTCCATGTTGTCTTCTTCAGGCCTTACTCAAACCAGCCTCTATACCCCTCCTTCCCTGGAAAGGTCCACTCCTCTCCACAAAGTAAAGGGGCATGCTCCTCACTGTCACCTTATGACTTGCACACTCTACTATGGCAGGCTTTGGCTAGATCTTAGTGAGAATTTTCCTCTGTGCAGGCTTCTGCTGGCAATGAAAGCATATGAGTGCCCCTGTCCTGTAAGTGGAGAAAATAGCAGAAAATCTGGCTCTAATTTGTCTTCTTTCTACCTACAATAGCTGAGGCTGGTTTCCTTCTTAATTTACCTAATGGAAAGCACAATTTACCAACATATGCAAGAATTTTCCTCCAAATATCAACACTCTAGTCTTAAATGAAGCATTCATGTTCTTCCTATGAATGTAAATTTGACTCTACTTCTTGCAAAAATAAAACATCATGGTGCCAAAGGAGCACTTGTCTCCTTCCTAGGATTAATTTCCCTGCAAATGCCTGAGCCATCCAGGTTGTGTGGGTGGGTGGTGAAGGAGGCCTCAACTAATTCCATCATACTTGTAAGACTTGATATTCCTTATGTTTGGAAGATCCTTGGTTCTAGAATGTAACTGGGCCCAGAGAAAAGGGAACTAAGGAGTGGCAATTAAGGGCTGGCTCTGGACTAAGGTTAAGGGAAGGTATCCTTGAACATTCTATGTAGCCCAGCCCAAGATATTGAGAGCGACACACAGATGTGGTTTTCAGGGAGCGGCCAGGGAGTGAAGGAGAGGGATAACCTCAGGGAGAATTAACTATAAGGAAGAGCCTCCACATTTGGGAACTGCCTAACAAACACCATAAGGGGAATAAACTACATACCAAGATGCCTTATACATTTATTTTAATTCCTTGGTTTACTCCCTAAGTGCAAAGAAAGTTTCATTGGTTCAAGGTCAGAAGGTTTATCTTTACAGCTTTTAAAGTTTTCATAGAATTCAGTTTATATTCCAATATCAACAAAACATTTTTTCCTACATCAGGGCTCTGTATTATTCTGGTTGTTTCTGTGTTTTGTTTTGTTTTCTTAAGCAACTAACATTAGTCATGTGGTGGCTTCCACATAAAGGTAGGAAGTGGAACTGCTTCTCGCATCCCTTTCTCCTGACATCTCTCTGAAACCACAACAGAAGAGCTTTTTACTGGCAAGGGGAGAGTGGGAGAGGAGAAAATCACAGCAAACTTTTGGAATCTGGAAAGCAACTAAACGAGTGCTGATTTCAGCAGATATAAGGAAGCTGAATCCTGAATCAGCAGTGAGGAAAGTGGATTGACACACAGATTCCCTACAAAGGCTATGACTTGGTAACACTGAGCCCCTCTGGAAATGGGAGTCAAGGGAGGGGTCTAAAGAAGGAGGATTTGGCAAAAGCTTTTTAAGGAGCAATTTGATCCCCTGACCACCTTCTCCAATTTGTGCAGTCAGACACTTGGCCTCCTCCGCACTCACAGAATTAGAAGATTATTGTCTGCAGAGGAAAACAGAAGGTCTCTGGGTTGGAAGACAGTAGGCAGGGATGGAGGTGGGAGACGGAGTAACTACAGTCTTATTGGCTTCTGAGACCCCAGTCCTCCCCATCTCCTTGGCTCCCAGAAGACTGGCTGCCAGGCCATTGTCTTTCAGGTAAGAGACTGGAAGAGTCCTCTGGAGAAAAAAGTCTTACATATACTGATTATGACTTCCCCAACGAAACAGCTCAGCTAGTTGACCCTCGAGTGAAGTTCACTGTTGAAAAGCCCCAGGTACATACTCATTCTTATGAGCATAGGATCAAGATTTACACGTGAGGAAACCCTAATGTGAAAGATCCAGACCAGGAGAAATCAACCATAGAAAAGCAACATGAGAAATACAGAGACACTGAAAAGAAAAAAGCTTATCAGTGACTCTTCAGTGAAACAAGAAGAGATATTTCAACCTTGAAATAGTGACAGAATGATAAACAGAACTTTTGAAGAAAAAGCAGCTTTAGGCCTTCAGAAACAAAACAGAAATTTTGAAAAATTTAATAAATTGGAGGGTAAAATTGAAGAACTCTCCCTGATAGTAGAGTAAATGATGTAAAAGAGAAAAAGTAAAAAACTAGAGGATGAATCCACATGGTTTAATATCTAAATAATAGGAGTTTTGGAAAGCATGAACAGAAAAAATGGAGTGTGAAAAAACCCCCACAAAGGATCAAATTAGAATGTCATCAGTAATACCAGAGGCTGGGAAGTGAGAAAGCACTGCCTTGGACACTTGGAGGAAAAATCACTCCTGTGTTGGAATCACAGAACAGCCATTACATATGAGGATGGACTAAAGACATTTTAGAAAGGCAGTATTTCAAAAATTGTATTTCCCATGTGCCTTTATCAGGAAACTACTAAAGGGTATGCTTCACCAAAACAAGGGAGTAAACCAAGAAAGAAGACCCAAGATTCAGGAAACAGGAGATCCCACACAAGAGAAGTGAAGGGAATCCTCAGGAAAATGGTGAAAGGCAACCCCAGGATGACAGTTCTACCCCAGTTGTTGAGAACAAACATCCGGACTGGAACATGGCAGAGAAGCTGGAAGCATTTTTTCAAGGTCAGATTGATAAAATATGGGCTGCTCTAAACGTCTTGAGAGGATGTTTACATAATTGAATCAGAGTTTGTGTTTGAATTCATGATAAGTGCTACTACTACTCGACTTACTCTCCAGGGAAATAAAAAGGTATTCAGGATAGTCAGTCATTCTAGTTTACTATGTGGCTTAGTAGAGTAGCATTTACATGGTCGTAATGATAATGAATTATAGTTACTGAAAAGCTCTAACAAAAATTGATGATGTAACTGTCTTGGAAGGATAAGGGGATGGAAAGGTTGTGTGTGTTTCATGGGGTAAAGGGAGGAGAGCCAAATCCCTAACTTGCAAAGTGGTAAGTCAGTAGCTAAGGCCTACAAGTGAAAAATCAAGGAAACTGTAGAGGAGGAAAAGTTTCCTTCTTCTCTTCTGAGTTCTTAGCTGAGGCCACTGGAATAAAGGATTAGTGAGAGAAGAAGAGAAGTTGATTCACATGCATATGTCATGGATACATGGCAGACACCCAAAGGCAAATGAATAACTCCCTCAGTGGCTTAAGAATTCCAACTTAAGGAGCACCTGGGTGGCTCAGTTGACTAAGCGTTTGCCTTCGGCTCAGGTCATGATCTCAGGGTCCCAGGATCAAGCCCCGCATCGGGCTCCCTGCTCAGCGGTGAGTCTGCTTCTCCCTCTCCTTCGACCCCCCCCCGCCGCCCCCACCTCGTGCTCTCTCTCTCAAATAAATAAATAAACAAATAAAATCTTTTTAAAAAAAAGAATTCCAACTTAAATGCCATCTTCATAGGGAAAGGGGAGAGGAATGTAGGCCTCGTAGGGGAGAGGAAATGATTTTTAGGAAAGATCAATGGGCCCTTGGAAGAAGAGGTAGGAGGTATTGATCATTTGTGACAAAGTGTGTCTGGCTGTGGGGTTGACTTCTGGGCTCCTCTCCTGTGACAAGCGTCATCCCAGGAGGAAATTTATGACAATTTGAGTTTCTTTTGGAAGATATGTCGTTAGGCAGATGAGGGAGTTCAGAGAAAGCCTCTCCCTGCATTTGCCTACAGCTCAAAATAGTCAATACATCAAAGCAGCATATTTGGAGTGGTGTGTCCCAGACTCCTGCAGTCCTATCTTGTGGTCGCATATCCTGCTACCCTTCAAAAGCAGCACAAGTATTTCATTTAGAGGTGGAGAGGTCAATACAAAAAGCATCGGTTCAGAAGCTTAAAAGTCATTCTTCTGGAGAAGAGGTGGGGAGGGGGCGGGGAGAGGACTATTTATCATAACAGATATTGTAGCACTCTTTGGCTCCTTAAAATTCATGCTGTAGTACTTTAATAAAAATTAAGGTAAAAAATACAAAGGAACACCAAAGGCCCACGCGATATGCCTCTCTGAACTCGTAAATAAAACCAAGTGATAAATATTTTATAGCATGATTCCAGCCAACAGTTTGAGACACTTTAAGCTCAGAGCCAGAAAGTTCCATCTTCAAGTGGGAAGGACGTGAATCTCGCACTAGTGCTGTGATAGACCCAGACAGAGGGGAAACACCCCTCTGCCTCCCCCCAGCCCAGAGGTCAGAGAAGGCACACGCTGGATCCGAGATTCCATCTTTATGGATGATTAAACACCAGCGGGCACCTGGAATTTCGGTGTTTAATGTTTATATGCAGGGATGCTGAGAAAGAGATTTTGAGGACTACGAAAAGCCGATTGAACAATTAAACGGATGTGGAAAGATGAGCTGATTTTTCTTAACAGCTGTATGTTTACAACTTCAGAGTTTAAACTTTCTGATGTGGAACCAAGCCAAAAATAGATAGAAATAGAATAGAAAGAAAATATTTAGCAAGAGAGCGGTGACTTGAAATTCAAAGTGGTTGACCTGTTCTTCACCTGCTCCCACTGATTGCAGCTTATGGTTGCATAAATTCTGGTCTTATCCTTTTGTTCATATACCCAGGTGAGAAAGCATTCAACAGAAGCTAAGAGTTAATAAATAAACCTGCTAAAAGAGGCTCTCAGTGGTGGGGTAGGGTAGGGTGGGGAGCAAACATATCACATTCTAAAACTCCAATTGAGTCCAAGAACTAAGGGCTAGATAGGGAGCATGCACCTGAGTTGCTGTGAGAGCTGATTGAGGACATTTTCAAGAAAACAGGGAATGAATTGAAAGATTTTTTCTTTCTTTCTTTCTTTCTTTCTTTCTTTCTTTCTTTCTTTCTTTCTTTCTTTCTTTCTTTCTTTCTTTCTTTCCTTTCTTTCTTCCTTCCTTCCTTCCTTCCTTCCTTCCTTCCTTCCTTCCTTCCTTCCTTCCTTCCTTCCTTCCTTTCTTTCTTTCTTTCTTTCTTTCTTTCTTTCTTTCTGTTTTTGCCAAAACCCTATTTTGGTTTCATGTTAGCTTTCCCATAATCTGTTCGGACTTTTATTTTATGGTACGATCACTCCAGCTTTGGTAACCGCCCAGCTGCATTTTGAGCTGGACGGTCACTAAACCAAATGCTATCACAGCTTCTCATTTGTACTGCCCTAATCTAAAAGACTGAAGAGGTTAAATGTAAAGTTAATCCTGTACTTAATCACAGATCTCAGGGAATGTTTTCCCCCTTTGAATAGTGTCGCAATTGGCGTTTCAATTGTGAAAACCAAATGTGTAATTTATGCAAAAGTAATCACAGTAGTTTTTGGAATAGAGGTGAGATTGGGGTCCTGGGTGGCTCAGTTGGTTGAGCATCTGACTCTTGATTTTGGCCCGGGCAGTGATCTTGGGGTCGTGGAGACCTCATATATAATCACGGGAAACCACCAGTCTGTTCTCCATCCCTAAGTTTTGTCTTTTCCGGAATGTCACACAAAGGAAATCATCCAGAATGCAGCCTTGTGTGCCTACCTTCCTTCACTTAGCATAATGTATTTGAGATTCATCCATGTTACTGTGTGGATCATATATGTGTGTGCACGCATGTGTGCGTGTAAATATGTGTGTGTGAATAGACTTTGCATTTTGAAATAATTACAGTCACAGGAAGTTGCAAAGATAGGGGACCAAGTAGTCCTTTGGACCCTCCAAAGGAGGAAACCAAAGGGTTTCCTCCTATAGTTACATCTTACATAATTATCGTACAAGGTCAGGAGCAGGAAACTGACATTGTTACCATGTTGGCCATTTTATCACATGCACAGACTCCCGTAACCACCACCCCAGCCAATATCTAGAACTATCCCACTCCCCACAAAGATCCCCCTAGTGCTTCTCCTTTGTGGTCATCCCTATTCCTGCTCCCTGCCCCCATCCTTACCCAAGGCAACCACCAATCTGTTCCCTGTCTCAATAATTGTGTCATTTTGAGAATATTCTAGAAAGTGAATCATAAAGTACGTGACCCTTTGAGATTAATTTTTTGCACTCAGCATGATGCCCTTGAGAAGTTGTTGTGTGTGGAAATTATGGAGACGGTTACCTGCTGTTTGAAGTGATGGATACCCACAGTCATCAGCTAGTTTCTGTGCTGAATAAAAAAAAAGTTAATCTAGTCCCCATGAATTGCCTTAAATAGAAAAGTAAGTTTTCTTTTCAATTCATGCAAAATGTATATTCCAGAAGCGCTATGTGAACATAACTGTGTTACCGGCATTTCAAGAGCACTGGGAATGCTTAATGTTTTGAGGAGTTCCCAGAAGAATCCATTTGTAAAGAAAAGGAATCAACAAGGTTTACTGGAAAAAGCACCAGAATGGGAATTTGGAAGTCTTATTCTGGAAACAGTTCTAGCTGGTACTAACTGGGTGACCTTGAGTAAGCTTCTGGAACCTCATTAAGTCTGAATCTCTTCCTCTGCAAAAGGAAGGTTTGGCCTCATTTGAGTCACATTTCCTGGTATGGATTCTGCAGAACACTACCTGGACAGGATTACTACGCACTGAAGGAGAAAAGTGTTCTTTGTTATAATTAACTTGGGAAATGTTGAGTTAAACAACGTTCCCTAGGTTTCTTTGAGGGAGGACTTGCCAGAACCTTTAATTGGCTGATGTACATTTTTAATCCCCATGAAAGGGCTATCATATGTAGTGTTTTCCAAATTCATTTGACCACAGAATTCTGTTTCATTGAATAATATATGTGAATATATATTCCCCTTTATTTTCCCTTAGAACTCACTTGGGGAAATGCTGGCCTGAAGTATTTTTAATGTCCCTTCCAAATCTAACATTTTAATGTTTTCCAGCCTTTGGGTAAAAAACTCAAATGCTTCCTAGCATCCTTGTTTGGGAAGTTTGCATTACACATGTTTTGTGAAAAGTGTCTCCACAGCACTGTAAGGTGACATAATCATCGGCCAAATCACAGCAGGCTCGTGCCTTTGTGTCTGAGGTCAGGCTGGTTTTCACCCAAGTAGAGCTCAGCTAGGTGGCAGGAACTTGGCAGGCAGGGGGAGCTGTGATAGATGGAGGCCCAGGTGAGGAGCAGGCCTGGAGAAGGACCCAGATGCTGCCAGCAGCCTGAGTCTCTGGAGTGGGGCCAGACACATACACAAGATCAGAGGGGTCAGCAGGTCAAATGTGCCATCGGTTGGGTCATCGGGCCTCCAGGAAACAAGCCACCAGGTAAATGAAAGGTCATAGTCACACGTCAGACAAGGAATAAGGAACTACAAACTTTGTAGAAACCCAAAGACCTGCAGGTCATTCCCCAGGAAGCAGGCATGAGACATCGCTAACAAGTTCTTAACCCTGAAGTCATTTTCTCGCCCAGCAATGAAGCCCCACTTGCCACCGGGCCCCCGGACAGGCCGCCAGTGCCGCGGGTCAGGGAGGTGGGTGCGAGGTGCTCAGCAAGGTGCTGAGGCCCGGCTCAGAGACGGTGGCTCTGGAAGAAAAGCTGTTGACTGTTGGTCTGGCTGGGAAGGAATCCATCTTGCCCCTTTCCTAGTCTCTCTCCCTCCGGAGCACCTCTGGAAGCTTTGCTCCCTCTTATAGTTTTGGGGTACTCTGTGAGCCTGGAGAGTTTAGAATGAAGAGATTAACTGACTATAAATGAAAAGCTGGAGTCAGGTTAATGCAGCGGAAAGAGTATAGATTACGAGTCAAGAGGCCACGTTCAGCTCTTTGACCTGAACTGTGGGCTTTGGTCTCCTCATTCGTAAAAAGTCGGAGGTTTCTTCCAGCTCAAAGGTACCAAGATTCTAGTCACTTCTCCTGTGTGTGGGAAGGGATAACCACATTCCATCCGGGATGAGGGGATGAAAGCTGGGGCCTCCTCTCTTCTCTAGTTCAAGGTGGCCACGGCCTGTCCTTGTCTTTGCCCACATGCATGTTGCTCGGTTTGCAGGCTCATTCTGGAGAAGCTGGGCAGCACCCGCAGCCTTACATGGATCGGGATGGGGCCAGACCCAGGAGGGCAGTCTGACTGGTCAGAAGTCAGGCAGCTACGGGTCCTGTGGGTCAGCCCGGGACACAGGGGAGCCCGGGGAGCTTCAATGAAGCACCGGATGCAGACACAAAGTCCTGTGTGGTGGGAGAAGCAGAGGCAACATGAGCTCACCCTCACCTCACTCTCCAGGGACAGAGGGACTCTCCTGTGATTGGAAGGAAGGGAGTGGGTTTTGAAATTCAAATGGACACAGTAGGTACAAATCACCTCAATTAGAGGAAGGTACATTCCTGGCGCTTTGGCTTTCAGAGGAAGGTAGCACTTACGGTAATGAGGTGAGTCTCAGAGGCTACCAGCTGTTGGCTTGCTGGTTGCTGGTGGGGAGACTTGATGTGGAAATAAGCCCTCCACAGGCTCCACCCTCTTCCTTCTGCTCTCCCAGAACATGAGCGTATTCCCTGCTCACTCACAGCCAGCAGAAGCCAGACCACCAGGTGGCCCTAGCCCCAGACTGCAGAGTTTGCCAGATTCCAGAGGCACAGGAGGCTGGGACTCCCATGGGAAGTAAGAGAGGGGCTGGATATTGCCATTGTTATTAATAACAGTACTTACCAGGAAACGGTTCATCTTCTCCCATAGGGAACCTCTCTGCATTTTTCCAGATGAGATGTACCTGTGGGGGCACTGGGATGCGATGCAGGTAGAGGTATTTTTAGGAGAGGCCAGAGTTCCTTAAAACATACTCCTATTGGGTCCTACTATGGTGGTCTCCTCTTGGGGGGAAGTGACCTTCCCAGGAGGAGGGAGACTTTCCCACAGACAGCCCAGGCTGGATCATCAGTCCTGCCCGTGGCACAGAAGGTGATGGATTACATTCAAGTAATCACGTGATGACCCTCGTTCTGTCCGAATTCGATGTAAAGTTATGCCTGAGTATTTTTCCTGAGGTCAAGGTAACTGGCACTTCACCACCTTCTTTAAAAATAGAACATCTTTGTGTCCTCGAGAGCATTCCCTTGTGGTGTCTTCTCCTTCCTCCCTGGAAGTGTTCAGTGACCTACGCTGTAAAGGTTGTTAACTCTATTACCTAACACGCTAAGTCCAAGCTTGCAACAGGTAATTTTCCCGTGTATCAGTTAGTAGATGGTTGTGAATTCTTACTATCTCACGGAGGAGACTGAAAAGTGGTTAGATCAGCGCACCCCCAGGATTATTCTCTTCTTGACTTTCAGATAACACAAGGTCATCCATTGAGCTGTTTCCCCTACTCCTCTCCTTTCATCCAAACTAAGGAAAAGAGACATCTACCTAGCAGAGGTCTAGTCTAAGTCCAGTGTTCTGCTGAAACTTCTCTTGTTCTCAACATTCCCGTTAGCAGATGAACAGTCTTTGGTAAGTACTGCTATTGATAACAATAGCAATACCCACCTCGAGAAGCCCCATCTTGATTTGTACCCTGGCGAGACATCAGCCCCAGGGCAGCACATGGGGTCCCCGGGACCAGAGATCTACCATAGCCCTCTGCCTCGTTTTCCTCCTTGAATGTCCTTTTACTTTAATCATTCCTGGAAACATGGAGTCAGAAGAAAAGTTTAGGGGTTTCTACAACCCAGCTGTCTGGATTTGGGTAAGGTTATACACCAAAGTTCTCCAAAAAAATAAGGATTCCATAGACATCCAGAGAGACCTGAACTTGGAAATCAGTTGCTGTGGTTGACTATTATTCAAGGTTTGTCTTTCTTCTCTGGTATGCAAACACTTTTGAATGTTCCTCAAATCAGTCTTTATTTTGGCATTTTCAGTGGCTATCAGGTGGAATTCATCTCCAAATTAAGGTCCTTGCCTTGCACTGAAGTCTAGTGGGTTTGTTTTGTTTTACAAAGTGATGGCTGGGTACCATCTTTTGGGGACCATTTGACTGATAATGCTTTGTAGCCTTCACTATCACCTTAGAGAATTTTCTTTCTTTCTCCTTGAGGGAGGAGCCCATGGGGGATGTAACCAGAGGGAGAGTTCTGCCTGAGAACTGGAGAAGTAGGAATATTTTCCCCTAGCGACTAGAGCAAAGACAGCCGAGTTCCCCATTTCATGGGTTCGGGGTCACCAAGTACTCAAGAAGTTGGTCTGATTCCAGCCAGTACCAGACGTATAAATCTAGACTGCAGGGCTCTCAGTTGGCTCCATTATACAAAGTCCTTCCAATTCCAAGGAATCCCTAGGGAGGCTGGGATTTGCGACAGGTCCAAAGCAAGTCCCAACCCCAAGTCATCCTGCGTGCCCTGACAACTTCCTAGGGAAGCCCTCCAGCCAGGGCCTGCTTGCCCACTACAGGCTCATTTTGGAGGAGGTCCCACAGCCCACCCCTCACTTCTTTCAAGCACAGGTTTTTAGCATCCTGCAGAAGCACCCGCTGAACCCCCCAGCTTCCCCACAGCACCAGTCAGGTTTCTAAGAAGCCCTTTCTACAAGATAGATGAGAGCTGACTCTATTTTAAGGAACTGGAATGCGTCATTTGGTCACAGAATATGATATAAACGACCCTTCCATGGTAACATGATTAAGAACAGGCAGTTAGGGGAAAATTTTCAACTCTTGAGAGATTAATTGATGTAGATGTAAAAAATAGAGCTAACTTCCTTCATCTTCCCATTGGTGATGTGTGTGGGCAGATACGGCTACTTTTTGCTGCCTCCATGGACAGAATACCCCCTGTGCATGGGATGGGAGAGTTTCTAGGCTAACTCTTCCCCCAGAGTGAGGTGGTCGCATCTTTGCATGGTACTGAGGGACAGGCTCACCTGCCCAAATCTGAGTGTGTTTCATTTCTTTGGGTTTGGTGGCTGGAGTTTCTTGGAGCAACAGGGACTAGCTGAGGTCTTCCTTTCTGAATTCTAGATGGGGGATCAACAAAATTTTCCCATAAAGAACAAGATGGTAGGGTGCCTGGGTGGCTCAGTTGGTTAAGCGACTGCCTTCGGCTCAGGTCATGATCCTGGAGTCCCGGGATCGAGTCCCGCATCAGGCTCCCTGCTCGGCGGGGAGTCTGCTTCTCCCTCTGACCCTCCCCCCTCTCGTGTGCTCTCTCTCTCTCTCTCATTCTCTCTCTCTCAAATAAATAAATAAAATCTTTAAAAAATAAAAAAAAAGAACAAGATGGTAAATATTTTAGGATTTGTGGACCATACATTTTCTGAGGCCACTACTCAACTCTTCTGGTATAATATGTGAGTAAAAGTAGCCACAGATAACATGCAAAAAAATGTGTTTAGCCATGGTTAAAATGAACCTTTATTTACAAAAACAAGTAGTGGGTTTGATTTTGGCCAGCAGGGCATATGTCGCCCACCCCTCTTTTGGATTCAAAGAGATGAGAAAGTTTACCTTCTTTCATTCTTTTCAGGGCATGCCTGGTAATTCTGTGATCATTCATTCAACAAATATTTATTGCAGAATCTACTATTGTGCCAGGCTCTGTTGTATGTTTGGGATACTACAGAGAACAAAGCACACAAAGGTCCCTGCCTCATCTTACCCTGTAGCAAGGAGGGGCATGTTCTAGGGACAGCAAGACCAGTGTGAGTGGAGAGAAGTCTGTGAGGAGGATATCAATGGCAGGGGACGAAGTCAGGGAGGTAATGGGAACTGATCACATAGGGCCTTATAAGCTACTATTTAAGGACTTCAGCTTTTCTTCTGCATGAGATGGGGAGCCATTGGTGAATTGTGAACAGAGAAGTGACATGATCTAACTTACATTGAAAATAAATATAGGGGCGCCTGGGTGGCTCAGTTGGTTAAGCAACTGCCTTCGGCTCAGGCCATGATCCTGGAGTCCCGGGATCGAGTCCCGCATCGGGCTCCCTGCTCAGCGGGGGGTCTGCTTCTCCCTCTGATCCTCCCCCTCTCATGCTCTCTGTCTCCCATTCTCTCTCAGATAAATAAATAAAATCTTTAAAAAAAAAAAAGAAAAGAAATATAAACTGGATTGGTAGTGGACTAAAGGATAGATGCAGGGACCCCTATTAGAAGAGTTTAACAGTGATCCAGGACAGAGATGGTGTTAGCATGAACTAGAGGGGTAACAAGGAAGACAGTGAGAAGTGTTTAGATTCTGGGTATATTTTGAAGGTAGAACCAACATAATTTCCTAATGGCCGGGTGATATGTGTGAGATAAAGGAATCGGGGACTACTGTTACAAATATGTTAGACTGCTTGATATAGTCACACAGTCACTGAGGCTCTGTTCATTTCTTTTTTTCCAAATTAATTAATTAATTAATTAATCTATCTATCTATCTGTGCTCCTGTTTGGATAGTTTCTCCTGCTATGTCTTCAAATTAATCTTTCCTTTTATATAGTCTAATTTGCTACGAAGCCCATTCAGTGAACTTTTCATTCAAAATATTGTATATTTTTACCGCTAGAAGCTATAGTTATTTCTTTTTAAAAATATATCTATTTCTCTCACCATATTCATATTTTTCTTTAATTTTTGATCTTTTATAGTAGCTATTTTAATGTTCTTGCCTGCTAATTCCATCATTTCTGCCATTTCTCAGTTTTGATTATATCAATTTATTTTTCCCATGGTTATGGTCACAATATTCTACTTCTTCACCCAAACTAAATAGAAAGAAGAAATATTTCAAATTAGAGCAGAAATCAAAATAGAAAATGGACGAACAGTGGGGGGAAAATCAATGAAGCTAGAAGCTGGTTGGAGATAGAGCATGGACAGTAACAGCACATGGGTACAGATGCTATGGGGGATAGCTCTGGTGGTGGACGTTATTTTCTGATCACCTCAACATTCTCAGTGAAATAGGAGGCAAGGCGGACAGCTGGGAGTGAGGATAGGGGAGAGGTGCTGAGGAAAAGGGGGAGGGGCAGTGGTGACCTGAGCCTCTGGGACTGTAGGAGAGCAAGTGGTCTCATGTTGTATGCTAGGCTGGTAACATTAAGGTTCCCCTGAGCTTCAGAGCATGTCTGCTTCTTGGTCTCCTACTTAATTATATTTACTAACATCCTTGTAGAATATGGGTAGTGTAGGTGTTATTTCTCCTTTTTACAGGTTGAGAAACTAAAGTACCAAAAGGTTAAATGGCTGACCTGAGATTCTGAAATTTGTTAGCGGTGAAGCAATGTCTGGAATCCTTAAAATTACAGCCTCATATAACCACAATTAAAGTTGTTATATAGGAATAAGAGGATTTAGATCTCTGAAGAGTTATGTAATTTGCCAAAATACACACAATTGATCCTTCTGGGAGCCAACACTTGGACTCAGGTCAAACTATCTATTTGCTTCACCTTGCCTTTCCTTACAGGAAAAATGTACATAAGAACATTGCATAATAAGTAAACTTAATTTAAAAATTAAAAAAAAATTTTTTTTTAAGTAGGCTCCATGCCCAGCATGGAGCCCAATATGGGGCTTGAACTCACAACCCTGAGATCAATACCTGAGCTGATATCAAGAGTAGGACACTTAACTGACTGAGCCACCCAGGTGCCCCAATTAAAAATTTTTTAAATTTTTTATTCTATAGTCATGGAACAGATAGGATTCTTTTGACTTTTTTTTTTTTTTTTAAGATTTTATTTATTTTTTAGAGAGCGAGCGAGAGAGAAACAGCATGAGAGGGGAGAGTGTCAGAGGGAGAAGCAGGCTCCCCGCTGAGCCGGGAGCCCGATGTGGGACTCGATTCCGGGACTCCAGGATCATGAACTGAGCAGAAGGCAGTCGCTTAACCATCTAAGCCACCCAGGCGCCCAGGATTCTTTTGACTTAAGGAGGTATTTGTATTCCCAGGATTTAAAGAGGCTGGTTTTATTTGTCTTATTACATAGGGCTTTTTCTTTTTAATGAAGAAAATAATTTGCTTGAGATCTTTCAGACCATGTTATAGATTCACCTGACTCAAAATAAATGGACTGACATTGTTTAACCAGTCTGCTTTGCACACAGGCCTTGCTTCTGTTTGTGCTCTGGGCTCAATGTCTAAAGATGTACGAAACTGGGTTTACTTATTCCATGTAATGGATTTCCTTTGACAATGTGGGGAGTTTTGGGGGGGACTATTGCCCCAGATAGAAATGGTGCTTCATGTGTTCCTTTTGGACCTTCACAGGTAAATAGCTAGACATAAAAGCCAGCCAATCTGATTAGGGCTTTTTGGTCACACCTCAAGTTCATTCGTTTGTTTTTAACTAAAAATTAAACTCCATATAGATGTGTCTCTCTCCCTGGAGACGAGAATGTCTCCAGCCGAGGCACAAGTCTTCGTGCTGCAGAGACAGACCGTCCCCACTCTGTCTAAACTCCAGACCCAAGGAATTTGTGAGCATAACAAAACGGTGTGCTGCCAAACACCGCACATACTGGTAGTCCACTCAAATGTTTGATAAATGTTCCGTTATCCATTCACCTCCATCCCTGGATTTCCCCCAGATCGAATTTACCTTTAAAGATTCACCACCACCAGTAAGTCAAAGGGACATTCAGTAGCATCTAGATGGGTTTCCAAAAAGGCATCCCAGAAAGCCATAAGCAGGAATGGCAGCCTTGAGATAGTCACATGGTATCCCAATGGGACCGCTTTGCGGGAGACAGCATTTGCTCGGTGTCCACTTGGAAGGGGGCACTATTCATCGGGTGCAATGGTTTTAAATGAAAGCCACACATTCGTTGACCCTTTCCCCATGGAAGGTGGGGTTTGTGCCCCTTCCGTGAAAGTGAGCAGGCTTGTACTTCTTTGACCAGCAGAGTATAGTGAAAGTGACATGGGCTTACCAAGGCTAGGTCATAAAAAGGCATGCTGTTTCTGCCTTGTTGACTGGAATACTCCTTTTTAGAGCCTTGAGCCACCATGCAAGAAGCATGATTGCCCTGGTCCCACCATGCAGTGAGGAGGCTCAAGACCCACGAGAGGTCAGGTATAGATGTACTTAATCAACAGTCTAAGCTGAGGCAGCCTTTAAGGCAATCCAGCCCAGGCATCAAGCATATGAATAAAGGCATCTCTGGATGATTCCAGCAGCCTGCTGTTCAGCCTGCTCCCAGCTACGTGAATCGCTCCAGCTGAGGCACAAGTCTTCGTGCTGCAGAGACAGACCGTCCCCACTCTGTCTAAATTCCAGACCCAAAGAATTTGTGAACATAACAAAATAGTGTGCTGCTAAACTTAGGAGAGTTTATTCTAGAACAATAGATAAGTGGACCACTTGGTTTACCAAGTACTGGATAGCTATTAGAGTAAGGCATATTATTTTAAAATCGTACTCCCCTCATCTGCCACAAATAAACTGAACAAAGACTGTAGAAAGTGGTGTATTCATTTTACCATGATTTTGCCAAGGAGGAAACTCAGGTTTTCCACCTCATGGTATTTGTGCCTCCTGTTAAGGCTGTCATGGGTGAGGGGTTGGTCTTTCTGGGCTGTTGTTTCTTCATCTCTACCATGAACAAAAGGTGATCTCCAACAATGTCATGATTCTAAGGTTTTAGGCATGAACTGGGTACAAAATGTATTACTCCCATGGCGGCATTATTTATGTCAAACAAAATAAACGAAGTGTGATATATACATACAATGGGATGGCATTTGGCTTGAAAAAGGAACGAACTACTTATACAGGTGGTAACATGTGTGGATCTTGAAAACATCATCCTAAGGGATATAAGCCAGGCACTGAAGTACAAATATTGCATGATTCCACCTAAATAAGGTACCTAGAATAGGCAAATGTGTGGAGACAGAAAGTAGAACAGAGGTTACCAGGGACTGGGGGGAGGAGGGCAGGGGAGGTCAATGTTTAATGGGTACAGAGTTCCAGTGTGGGCTGATGAAACTCTTCTGGACACACAGTAGTGAAGGTTGAGCAACATTATGGATGTGCTTCTTGCCACTGAATTGTACACTTGAAAATGGTTAAAATGCTAACTTGGATGGTATGCATATTGTACCACGATAAAAAAATAATGCATTTTTTAAGTTGAATTCCCATAAGCTTTGACTCTCGAGCCCTAGTCTCTTACCACTCTGAGGAATGAGGATGTGTACTCTAGCTCACCTTCATGCAGTCACGAGAGGTGAGCTGGAAATGCCTTCAGCCTTCTCGGTGGTCCTAAGAGACAACCCAACATCAACAGAGATTTCTGGAAGCCCTTGAGGGATATCTGAAAGGAGCCTCCAGAATTTAGTGGCCTAACACCCTTCCTTTGCAAATGAGGAAAGAGGAAAAATAACTCAAGGCAGCATCTTCTGGGGAAATAAATCCACCTAGAGACCTTAAAGCTATAAATAAACCAAGTGTGGCATTTTCTCTTCTAGCATAATAGTCTACTTTTCTCTATAAATCTCATTTTTTAATTTGCTTGTTATTTTCGAGTTCGTCTCTAGGTCAAGGACCCTATAGAACCTAGACTAGGTCTCCAGTAAGACGATTCTTCTGGGGCTCTAGTTTGAGCCTCCTTCCCAACATATTCATATCGGCAGCCACCACCAGTTCATTAGAGTTGGCATGAAAGATGAAATCTATTTGCCATGGCTGTTACAATGCGCCATATTGTGATATGGTGGCAGGTGCACTGAACTTAAAGTCCAGTGACGTGAATTTAATCTAGACTCATGCCATGACCCAGGGCAGTCATTAAACCTCTCTATTCTTCAATTTGCTTTATTTGTAAATAACACAGTGGGAGGAGATAAACCCTAAAACGCTTCCCAGCTTCTGTGATTCTGTATTCTCTGATTATGTATTTATTTTTGTTTGTGTTTGAAAGTAAGGAAGTGACCTCAATACTTGAAATGATCACATCGATCACTCCTATTATGTGTTCCATGCCTGTGTAAAATTAGCCTCGGTGGGTGGATCGTGGTAGATGCTCTGATGTCTTGTCTGGTTCTCCATCCCAGAGTGAAGGACTTAACTCCGCCCGCTGCTGGGCATTTGCCTGCAGAGAGCTGCCGTCATCAGCCCCTCTCAGGGAGTTGCTCTTGGCTGAAGAAAGCCACTTTGCCTGAGGCATACTGCCTTCCCAGGGGCAACCCATATCCAGCAACCGATCCATCGCATAGTATAAAGATCTAGTCCCTTTACCCCAGCTCTGGATAATTCTGAAAGGTTCTACCAGCTTCGGAGCTCCCCGTGGGTTGGCTGAGACCTTTGAGGAGACTCACTTATAATCCAATTTCTCCCTCTGTCTAAACATGCTTCTTTGTCTTCCTGATTGTGAGTGCAACCCCAGTAGAAGTCCTACATGCTGACCAGCACCCCCCCAACTCCGTTCAGAGTCTGTGTTCCAGGTAACAGTTCATCATTCATTGCGCTCTCCCACTGACATGATGAGGTAGATACTATTATTAAGAAGCTTGTGGAGGGACATTTCCACACTCATCCTACTAGAAAATGGCAGAGCCAGGGCTTAAACCCAAGCATCCCGGCTCTGGCATTCCTATTCTAAGCTACTGTATTTCCTCCCCTTGATTTCTCATTCATTTTTCAGATTCTATTCAAGTTTATTCAAGCGTACATTTAAAAATCATTGCTTAAGCGCATGCAAATTTTCCAAGTATCTCATCATATGTTTTCATGTCAGTCTGCAGAAGTGAATGCGAACTTTGAAATAGACCCCAATGAAATGACCTTCAAAATAAACCACCCCAGATTTAGGAACCAAGAGACAATCCAGCAGTCCTAAATCCAGCTCTTCCCAAATTCATAGGAAGGTAGCAATGAAGAAAAAGGAATCCTGTTTGACGTTCTGCTGGTTAAGAGGACCGAGGAAAGTAAATCCTCCAGTGCAGCCCCTGTGGGATTATGCAGACCAAAGAGGTTGCTCTGTGCACACCTGGATGATTCTCGGCGGTTCCTACCTCTGTTGGGGCAACGGTCAAGTATGGACCCTCTCCCCCACCAAGCTTGCCTGCACCAATGTCTGAGCCACTTTCAGAGACCATCAGCTGTGGAGACTTTCTGTTCCTGGGTGTGGGGGTGGGACATAAACCTGGTTATCCCCATAAAGCAGGGGATCCCATCAGGGGTGGTTGTGTAGACCGCATAGTGACAGTAGACAAGGATTTGTAGGGAAACGACAGGCCTCACCCTGCCTCACTTGTCTTATCAGTCAAACAAGGGTAGTGTTCTTCCTTCACATAAAGCAGTTGGGAAAAACAAATGTGGTAAGAGCAGTAGCATTGCTTGGAGGTTACAAGTAAAGTTTCCAGAATACAGTGTTATCTCCTCTGGAAACCACAGATGATTCACATCTTACCTATATCACTCAATGGCTTCACATTTTTCTTGTATGAGATCTGGCTGTGGACATAGACGGGCTCAATAGTTATCTAAGCCCTGATCCAAAGTCTCAGATGGGAGGTCAGTGGAACCCATTCAGCTCGCAAAAATGGATTTGGACTCTTAGAGCCTTGTGGTTGTTTTTAAAATTTGAATTAGCTGACAATAAAAATCCAGCTTTCCAGCTTTGTCCAAAAAAATTAGAAGTTCTTCTTTGTTCTCATTGCAACAATAGGCTGGTGCAGAGTGGCAGCCAACCCCTGAGATAAGGCACATAAACTCCCCTCTGCCTCAGTCCCCACCATGCCCTATTGTTGCCCTCTCTCACAGGCCAAGTATCCGTTGCAGTTTATCATCACATCTGCAAATCTATTCTGCTCCCTTAAATCGCCTGCCCCCCAAAGTCTTTTGAATCTGTCATCTTTTATTCTCAAAAATACCAGATTGAAGTCCTGGCCAGTAGACCCATTCCTTAGGGGGAATGGACTTGTGGTAATCCCAGTGTGCTTCTCTGTTCAGGTTCATTTGGGAATGGGGATTTTTGAGCCTAAAGGATTGATAGGCTGTTTGCAGGTTTTACAATTCGGCTTTGAGACATCCTCAGATATGCTGGAATTCACTGGTTGTTTCTGTTAGTTGATAGTGCCCTAAAGCATTCTTTACAGCCTTCCACTGAATGTCTTTGAGTCCAGTGCTGTCTTAGAATAGTCTCTGGGGTCTTGCTCTGTTCCTACTTGCTCATTTCTACTGCTACTGCTCATAATTTCCCATCTTATCCATAGAACATCACTCACTGGTCTTTTTGTCTCATCTCTTCTCCAGTTTATCTGCTTTACTGGACACCAAGTTAACCCCCCCCCCAAAAAAACAAATATAATCAGCTCTCTCCTCAACTTATAAACCCCTGCTGGTTCCTGTTTCCTCAAGGATAAATTCTGAGCTCAGTATGAAAGACCCTTCCCCATCTAACCCTAAACCACTGCTCTGTCCCCATCCTTACCGCACACGGGGTTCCTCCCTGTTCTCCGCGTACACCCTGGCCTGTCCGGGCAGGTGGGTCTTCATATCCTCTGTTCCCTCAGCCTCAATGCGCTGCCTACAGTCCTCAGACCATGGGATTTCAAAGGTCAGTACATTTTTTTTAAGTGTGGGAAATGTGTATGTTGTTTGTGTTGGGCCAAGTAAGAGAGACTGTAACTTATAATAATACCAGCTATTAGCACCTTGATTTCATAAGAGAAAGAAAAATGGCAGCACTTCCAAAGTAGAAAGGACATCATCTCAAACCAAAGTTCCTTTAAATTGACTAAATCTAGCTTTTTGGAAGGCAGCTATGCTCACCACTATACCACCAACGCTAGCAAATCTAGCTTTTTGGAAGATATACTACCTTGCCCTTACTTTTCTCATTTCCCCTCAGACCAGTGAAAAATGAATCACCAGCATCTGTCCTGGGCTTGCTTTTGAGACCTACTTCCCCACCCATCTCTTTCTTTCTAGAAAATTCCCACCCATCCTTTGAGATAAAATCTGAATGCTGCTTCTTGAGTAGAGTCTATCCTGTCTCCCCACATCAGAGATGGTCTGTATCCCCTTGTTTCTGTCCTGTTACAGTGTCATACACATGGACTTTCCATGGAAGTTTCTGGACATACATGGCACCACAAATCACTAAATCCCTTCAAAAGTCTTCTTAAACCTACTCTCTTCTCTTGGCTTTCTATTCCACATGGCAGTGGTGTTCTGTCTCTCTTTCTACAACTTCTCCTTTTTTAAAAATATATATATATATTAAGGATTTTATTTATTTATTTGACAGAGGTAGAGAGACAGCGAGAGAGGGAACACAAGCAGGGGGAGTGGGAGAGGGAGAAGCAGGCTTCCCGCCAAGCAGGGAGCCCGATGCGGGGCTCGATCCCAGGACCCTGAGATCATGACCTGAGCCGAAGGCAGACGCTTAACGACTGAGCCACCCAGGCGCCCCTACAACTTCTCCTTCTGCCATTCTAGGTGCACTCCTAATATACCCATGACCCAAGACCGTGCTTGAAGAGAACTCAGCAAACCGTTGCTCTCTCCAGCTCACATGACAAACATGCCTCAAGCAGCCCCTTAATCCAGTGGCCACCTATCCATCTACTTAATGCCTTGTGGCCCTTAGAAGGCTGGTAAACTGAGATACTCATGCCAGAGAGAAGTCATCCTTGCATGCTGTGCCTTACACACACCCACACCCACACGTGCACATGCACAATCACAATTTAAACAAACAAAACAATGAATGAATAAGTTCTATAGCCAGTTCTATTGACACAGTCTATGAGATGCCGCCGTTCAGTTTTTGGGGATATCCCTGGTACTTCTCTCATTTGATACATTTCTTGTACCTATAACCACATCTTCTCTAGAATGAGGAAGAAAACATTTTTAAGACATTAGGGCCACTTCACTGGGACATGAGCATCTGGGAACCCAGTCATTATGAAAGATATGATGCTGCAACATGGATGAAAATCATGCTCTCTTCTAAGCCCACATCAAAGGCAGGGGTCTTTAATGGTAGAATGGAATGGGACCCTGATATACTTGCCAAATGGGCTCCACGTGCATGGGCTTATGTCACCTGCATTCACGGCTTATTCCTGTGACCCCTCTGGCCAGCCTCCTGGCCCTGGCTGTCAGTCTAGTTTCAGAAGCCAGACAGGAGAGGCCTTGTGTTGGCATTGGCCCGGGGAGCTGAGAAATCAACACAGTACTGTACTCTGAAGTTCCTAGAAACTGTCTATCATTTAGCCAGGTCTGCCATGGGCATGGTCTCGTGCCAGTCACAAACACCAAGGAAGCCACAGCTTGGTTGACAAGCAATGAAATTCTGGGAAGAAATCAGGCCCTCTTTGCTCTTCCCTCTTGCCAACGATGGGCACTGTTGGTTCCTTGTGTTCAACCTTTTCCTTACCCATGTGGGGACAAGTCATGCTTTGTGACACTTAATGCATAAGACCACAGGGGAGCAGAGCATGTGTGACATATTTGAAGGTGTCTGTCCACTCCACTGTGCCTTGTGTGTCTTCCTACTTATGGGAAATTCTTACAGGTTGACCACAGAAGGCAGTCGGTGTTGGAGGTGCTTGAGAGAGGAAGTACCATTTCCCCCATTTAAGAATATTCTATTTCTCCCCCTTGGGCTGTTTGTTCAAATGCACGTAAGGAGAGAAACATCACTTCATTTCCCCAAAGAAATGGCAGGATGACCCAATGAGGCAAACATAAAGGACAAATTGTGTCAGGCTGAGCCTGTGAAGGTAGTGTTCAGGTGGCAGTGATTTGAGGGATAGAAATGGCCAGGGGTTGATGGAGACCTTCCTCCTTGTAGGTGAGTCTGGGTTTGACCTGTCATAGGCCTTATTGCTGTTACTATCTTCTGTTTTTGTTTGTTTGTATGGATAAAGGGCAGAGAGCAGAAGGATGTTTTTATCAAAATCATCTGGCTCAAAGTTTAGTCACTGAAAGAAGCAATATCCTTTGGATAGCTTCTCTGAGGATAAATAGTGATGGGAGACATGGGCCTGGCTTGGAGGGGTAGGACGTGTCCCCGGGCACCGGGACCTGGTAGACTAGGTCATGAAGGGCCACGAGGAAGACTGTCTTTAAGTAGAACCTTAGCACTCACTGTCTTACACTATAATTTCTTTTTTTTAAATATTTTTTTATATGGAATATATATAACATAAAATGTACGTTTTTACTCCACTTTAAGTGTGGAATTTAGTCGCATTAAGTACATTCACAATGTTGTGCCTCCATCACTGCCATCCATTTCCAGAACTATTTCACCATCCCAAGCAGAAACTCCGCACCCACTAAACAATAACTCCCCACTGCCCCTTCCCCCACCCTCTGGGGACCTCTATGCTACTGCCTGTCTCTACGAATTTGCCAATTTCAAGTACCTCATAGAAATGGGATCATATGGCATTTGTCCCCTTGTGTCTGGCTTCTTTAACTTAGCATAATGTCTTCGAGGCGCATCCATGGTGTAGCATGTGATAGAACGTCCTTCCTTTTTAAGGTTCAATAATATTCCACTGTAGGGATAGACCACATTCTGTTTCTCCATTCACCTGTTGTTGGACACTTGGGTTGTTTCCATCTTTTGGCTATTGTCAATAATGCTGCTGTGAACATTGGTAGGCAAGTCACTGTGATTCCTTATTACAATTCCCTGCACCTTGCAGTCTGGCATGCTACTCTGGTGGAGGTGGAAAAAGTCAGGGGGCACGGGGGCGGGGGGAAGGAGCCTTGTCTTAGCACCTCCTCCCAGGCTCCGGCAGGAGGGGACCACAGCTCAGACTCCCACACATCAACATGGGCAGAGGTGGTGGCCCATGATGGCAGGGGAACCTCCAGCAGGGACATTTGCAGGAAGGAAACTGTGGTCTCTCCCTCAGGAAACTGAGGGAGATTTCCAACTACTACTTTGGAGATTTCCAACTACTTCTCTAAGTAAGAGAATGCAGCCCCCCAGGGAAGACGTGGTGGGGGAGGGGTGTCCATCTCACATCTGTTTGGTAACTGCGTTTATAGTATATAGGCTGGAAAGATATGAACCAAAATGCTTCCAGTGCTTATTTTGGAGGATGGAGTTACTGGTGATATTTACTTTAGTGTCCAATAAAAATAGAACTATTTCTATTTTTAAAAAAACGAATGCCATGTTGATTATTCAGATAAAAAAAAAATTCTATTTTAGGGCTTGCATTCAAAATGCAGCCATTGTCAAAGATCTGGTTCAACTGTCCCTTCTTTTAGCTCTGTCTAGCAGGAACATTTTCAGCATCAGGGCAGTTGCAAATTTTATTCAGATTTTTCGATGTCAATCTTAATTAAAGACAGTGAATCCATCACATTAATCTAATAGACATTGTGAGTGTCATGTTGTGTAGGAAACCACAAATAAAATAGATATGTATTTATACTCTTGAGTTAATATAACAAAAAAACAGACTAACTCCATGCCATATATATAAGATCCAGCATCACATTCCATCAACTTTAATAGAAATTCTTCTATCAAATGCTATATGATGTTTGGAGAATGGAAAGTCTTATGTACCCCATGGGCATAATGTCCTTGGGGTGCAGTTTTAGGGAAACCCAGGAGGCCCTGCTCCTCCTCCTCATCTCTGCAGGTCCTGGAAACCACTGCCCCACGTGGACAGGAGCACACAGTCACCTCTCATGCCTCCAGGGCAGGAGGTTAGATGAGCAAAGCAGGAAGGATCTCGAATGGTGACCGAATCATTTTCCAAACGCAAACACCTTTAAGGGTGAAAAGGGGTGCTATTACCAATTGCACAGGGATAACTGGCGTAAACTGGGACCATTCAGGTAACTCAGGATCTATGCAGAGCTTTGGACATGCTCTTCCTAGACATAAGGCGTGTGGGAGGAGGGAGTCTCCTGCTCCAACTAGACAGCATAGCCCTATCTAGAGGCAGTGAGATACAACATTCTTTAAAACCAGGTTCAAACCAAACACACAGCCACTGATTTGCAGTATTTGAAAGTGGATCCATCCCTAGCTGTTCCCCACAGGGATCAGAGCAGGGTATCCAGGCACATGCTTTCTTTTAGGTATGCTGCAGAAACTTAGCAAGTGACACAGAAGAAACATGACTGTCCCTTGGGTTATACCTGAAACTGGAAACAGCTGAAATGTTCAATAATAGGAAGTGATTGGGAAAATCATGGTCCACTCATATCAACTTTTATTGATAATGTCCTTAAAGATTTTTCAGTGGGATAGACAGAAATCTCATCATATAACATTGAATCCCAAAACAGACTATAAAACAGCATATACAACATAACCCCAATGATGTGAGATATGTCTCACACATATACACATATACATGAAAGGGATGTATAAATATGGAGTTTGCCTCTGGGCAATGGAGATGAGGAATGATTTTTTTTCTTCTTTTCTAAATTTTTCATGAATTTTAAGTTTACAGGAAGCATATGCTGCAGAATCAGAAAAAAGCACCTTCTATGTGTGTGTGAAAGCTTAATGTACATATGTGTATCTATATAATATGTACATGTACATAGTACATATGTATTCTGTATTCTCATGTGATCTGTCCAGCACAAACCATCTGGCCAGAGAAAAGTATCCAGTGTCACATTCTTACACTTGGCCTTAAGTGGTAGCTCATGTCAGGATCGTGGGGACCATGGAAGAGCTAAAAAGAGCTTTCTTTTGCCTCTTCTTTCTCAATTATCCTACCTCTGTACCTCCCCCTCCCACAAAAAGGAAGATTTTTATTGTTGCTATTGTTTCTTTGTGTTAAAAGCGATTCCCGTTGGTAAGACTGGATCCCACTGTGTGACCACAAAGGGGAGCCCTTTTAAGACCCCTGTTCCCTCTGGTTCTGTGGGCTGTAGAGATGGGGAGGAGGCAGTCACCACACAGTCCAGGAAGAGAACCTAACGTTCTGTATTGAGCTACTGATACTTTTGGAATAAGAAAAAAAATCACATAACAAAGAGGCTGGCAAAGTTGCTGTGTTCTTCTCTTGGATTCAATAGCAGTATATTTTCTTCTTTTTTAAAAAAAAGTTAATTCCAGTATAGTCAACATACAGTGTTATATTAGTTTCAAGTGTACAATACAGTGATTTACCAATTCTGTACATGGTCCAGGGCTCATCATGATAGGTGTACTCAATCCCCTTCACCCACTTCACCCATCCCCCCCACTCCCCTCCCCTCTGGCAGATATCAGTTTGTTCTCTAGAATTAAGGGTCTGGTTTTTTTGTTGGTCTCTTCTTTATTTGTTTGATTTCTTAAATTCTGTATAGGAGAGAAATCATATGGTATTTGTCTTTCTCTTATTTATTTCACTTAACATTATACCTTCTAGCTCCATCCATGTTGCAAATGGCAAGATTTCATTCTTTTTTATGGCTGAGTAATATTCCATTGAACGAACACACACACACACACACACACACACCATGCCACACCTTCTTTATCCATTCATTTATTGTTAGATCCCTTGTGTTGCTTCCATAATTTGGTTATTGTAAATAATGCAGCAATAAACATAGGACTGCGTATATCTTTTTGAATTAGTGTTTTTATATTCTTTTGTAAATACCCAGTAATGGAATTACTGGATCATATGGTAATTCTATTTTTTAAATTTTTGAGGAAACTCCCTACTGTCTTCCATAGTGGTTGCACCAGTTTGCACTCCCACCAACACTGTGAGAGATTTCTTTTTTCTCTACATCCTCACCAACACCTGTTGTTTTATGTTTTTCATTTTAGCCATTCTGACAGGTGTGAGATAATATCTCATTGTGGTTTTGATTTGCATTTCCCTGACGACGAGTAATGTTGAGCATCTTTCATGTATCTCTTGGCCATCTGCATGTCTCCTTTGGAGAAGTGTCTGTTCTTGTCTTCTGCCCATTTTTTAATTGGATTTTTTTTTGGGGGGGAGTGTTAAGTTGTATAAGTTCTTTATATATTTTGGACACTAACCCTAATTGGATATGTCATTTGTAAATATCTTCTCCCACTCAGTAAGTTGCCTTTTGTTTTGTTGATGGTTTCCTTTGCTGTGCAGAAGCTTTTAATTCTGATGTGGTTCCAGTAGTTTATTTTTGTTTCCCTTGCCTCAGGAGACCTATCTATCTAGAAAAAAGTTGCTATGGCTGATGTCAAAGAAGTTACTCCCTGTGCTCTCTTCTAGGTTTTTTATTATTTCAGGTCTCACATTTAGGTCTTTAATCCATTTTGAGTTTATTTTTGTCTATGATGTAAGAAAGTGGTCCAATTTCATTCTTTTGCATGTAGTTGTCCAGGTTTCCCAACACCATTTGTTGAAGAGACTATCCCATTGGATATTCTTTCCTCTTTTGTTGAAGATTAATTGACCATATAATTGTGGCTTTATTTCTGAATTTTCTATTCTGTTCTATTGATCTATGAGTCTATTTTTGATTACTGTTTTGATTACTACAGTAGTGTATCTTGAAATCTGGGAATGTAACACCTTCAGTTTTATTCTTTTTCAAGATTGCTTTGGCTATTCGGGGTCTTTTGGGGTTCCACACGAATTTTAGTATTATTTGTTATAGTTCTGTGAAAACTTCTATTGGCATTTTGATAGGGATTGCATTAAATCTGTAGATTGCTTTGGGTAGTATGGACATTTAATGATAATTTTTCTCCCAATCAATGAGCATAGAAAATCTTTCCATTTCTTTGTGTCATCTTCAGTTTCTTTCATCAATGTTTTATAGTTTTCAGAGTATGTCTTTTTTGGTTAAGTTTATTCCTTGATATTTTATTCTTTTTGGTGCAGCTGTAAATGGGATTTTTTTATTTTTTAAAAAGATTTGTCTATTTAGGGTGCCTGGGTGGCTCAGCCGGTTAAGCGTCTGCCTTCAGCTCAGGTCATGATCCCAGGATCGTGGGATCGAGTCCCACATCAGGCTCCTTGCTCAGCAGAGAGGCTGCTTCTCCCTCTCCCCCTGCTGTTCCCTCTGCTTGTGTGCTCTCACTTGCTCTCTCTCTCTCTCTGACAAATAAATAAAATCCTAAAAAAAAAAAGATTTATTTTAGAGAGAGAGAATGCACACGTGCATGAGCAGAGGGGAGGGGCAGAGGGAGAGGGAGAATATCAAGCAGACACCCTGCTGAGCACAGAGCCTGACATAGGGCTCAATCCCATGACCTTGAGATCATGACCTGAGGCAGAATTAAGTCAGATGCTTAACCAGCTGAGCCACGCAGGCGCCTTGGGGATTGTTTTCTTAATTTCACTTTCTGCTGCTTCATTATTAGTGTATAGGAATGCAGTGGATTTCTGTGCATTGGTTTTGTATCCTGTGACCTTATTGAATTCGTTTATCAATTCTAGTAGGTTTTTGGTAGAGTCATTAGGGTTTTCTATATAGGGTATCATGTCATCGATAAATAGTGAAAGTTTTACTTTTTCCTTGTCAATTTGGATGCCTTTTATTTCTTTTTCTTGTCTAATGGCAGTACATTTTATTTTCACGTGTTTACTTTTGCATTTGTACTTCATTAGAAAAGGCTTTGAAGTGACATAACAGCATTTACAGGTTTTGGATTTGGTTCCACTTATTAAACTTTATAAATTTTGCCTTTCCAAAATTTATACATTAGTAAGATTAAAAAAAAAAAGAAGAAGAAGGAAGGAGAGAAGTCAGAGAAAAGGGAAAATAAAAATAGAGGATGAGAAGACCGAAGAGAAAATTCATGCCCAGAACACCTTTGGTGAGGTCTTGCCCAGTTATGAAGGTTGGGTGCGACACTCAGCCTGGAGTTCCCAAATGCTTGAAGAGAATCCCAAGCAGAAGACTCACCTTATAAGTGATTCAGTGAGAGGACCATGAGGCAGTCTTGCTTTATGATTCTAACCATTTTAAAGCACTAGCAACAGATAGCTCATACCATGTGTTTGAATCACCTGCTGAAGGAAAGCTGCCCATGTACTAGAAATTTATATTAAATGTGGGGGTTTTGTGTGTTACAGCAGTTAACCTACCCTAACAAACCCTAGAGAGAACTAATTGCACAAATTGGGTTAATTTTCTTTCTGTACGTTTGAGTGCCCAAAGACAGCACTCTGCAAGTTCCTTTGGAATACCTTTTTTTTTTTTTTTAATCCTCTATCCCCAGAGAGCCTAGCATAGAGCCATGTACTTAGTGAGCCTTCAGTAAATGCTAAATGATTGATTTGATCTAAAGGGATGAAATGGAGTCTTTGTGGTTGGTTTTCAAAAACACCCAGTATACAATTATGTGTTATCCAGTCACTTTTAATAAAGGTTCTTGCCCTTAAGGAACTCGAGACCCCACATATTCCTAGAGAGTGGAGATGTAAGGGAAAGAAATAAAACTGATATGTCCAAAAATGCATGTAGGATTTAATTAAGAGATACTCATCTCTTTAATCCTGGAGGTTATTGAATGTAATGAGGGCTTAAGTGGATCTGAAGCAGGGCTGTGAGCTGGGAGGAGGCTGGGGGGTGTTGGCCCATCTCTGTGGCAAAGCGTGTGCCTTCCATTTCCTTGCCTTAAAATGAAGTCAGTAGTTTCCAAGTGAAATTCTATGGATTAAGGCTCATTGACTATCTTTGGATTACATACATATCTAGATGTCCCCATGTGATTTTTATGCACAACCAGATCTGGGAACTACAGCACGAGGTAGGTAGGTGGACTTAACCAGTTGGTCTGTCTTCTATAACATGGAAACATAGTTTTCCTTTCTTGACCTCAGGTGGTAGAATTTGGAACTGGAAAGAGACGTAGGATTGAATAATCCATCTCTATGGGGGGAAAAAAGCAAAAATGCATGACAACCACCACAAAACACCTTTAGCTAGCCGAAAGATGAAATGGAAAAATAAACACGTTTTAAGACGATTGGGTAGAGGAAATATTTTCTTTGACAGGAGATGAGAGAATTCGTCAAGTGTAATTAAACAAGGAAGTCAAAGTTCCAATTGCAGGAACTTAATAAATATTTGTTGATTAACTGATTGATGTGCTCATTCAAGCAAAGAAGGAATTTTGTTGCTATTTTAAAGTAAGGATTTCTAATTGCCCATTCAAAATAAAAATATGCCTTGTGTTTCCCTAAGCAACCTAAACTATCTATTCTATTATTCAAACAAACACCCAAAAGGATTTAATGTATCCTTTGGCAACCAAAGATAGAACTCCCACTTAAGCTTCTTTTAAGCAGATATTAGTGGTTATTTTAGTTATTTCAGTTATTGAGAAATATTAGGTGATCCATGCTCTGTTTGACAAAGTGAGTTTGAATTCTGCCCCCACTCCCCACCCCAGGAATTTCAGGTGGCCCTTACCCTTTGTGGGGTGGCTTCTTTCCCTGCCCCTGGCTGTTTACCCTGCTGCTGAGTGAAACCCAAAGGATTTGCAAAATAGAAAGGATCCTAGGTTCCTTCAAAAGTGCAGCCATCAGAAGAACTATTGATTCTGAAATTGAGCTATTTCCAGTGGTACAAGGAATTGGCATATTATAGTCATTAGACTATGTCTTCTATTCAACACATTCCAAATTATTTTCTATTCAAGCATATTCAAAATGTATTTTTATTCAGTGTATTCAAAACGTTCATTCTTCAAAAAGTATTCCTCAATTAGCCAGTAGCCCCCCTCCCCATCAATCCTTCCCACCTTTATTCTCAGGGCTTAGAGGCCACTTGGATGTTATTTGCTCTAAGTTGTCCTCATTGGAACCATGCACCCCCATTTCGTGTATACTGGAATTATGTAAATTTTAAATAATCTCTGTAAAAGAGTCATAAGATATCACTGAACAGGCAACACTTAAAATAGTGCAAATTCCTCCAAATGTGTATGATTTGTCCAGAATGGCATAACAGAGCCAGAGCACCAACTTAGTGAAATTTAAACCACTTTTGATCCTTTGTCTGGTGGCTGCTTACATTAGTGGTAAATAGAAATGCCCCCCCTCCCCCCGAGCCTTGGTCACCGTCGTGGTGAGCCATGGTGGGACTCTGGGGCAGAGGCTGTTGTGGGTGATTTTGGTGATGATAGTGCAGTTACTTTAACATGCGTTGTTTAAATAGTTTGACATCTTTTCTATCCTATGATCGTACCATCTAAACTTCTATGAAGTAGCCGTGCTGCAAATGTGCTGTTGAAATGAGGTCAGATGCAGTAGATAAAGAAGGCCTGGCAGTGGCCGTGAACTTTAGTGATGTTCATTTCGGGGAAAGACAGCAAAACAAAAGGGATGTTGCTAGGACTTTTTTAAAAAGCATCATTAAAACAAAAATGCCACTATTCGTAACGGATTTGTACACTCCGAGAACACAATCTCCCGGCCCATTTTGTGATTCTGACTATAAAAAAATTATACTTGAATTAGGTGAGTCTTGCATGATGTAGTTCTTCAGGAAGGCAGTTGACTTGTGAATAGTGGAGGCTCCCCCTTGACGGCAATCTCTTGAAGAGGAAGCAAAGACCATCTGTTATTTCTATATTCCACACTCCAACCACAGAATAACAATCACAATGGCGACATTGTTATAGAAGTTCAGTGTTTACAAAACAATGATCTCAACTCACCCTCATGATGCCTGGGAGGTGAGTTATCTTATTTTCTCCATTTTACAGACTGGGGCCCCCACCCAGAGGTGTAGAAAGATTCACAGATTGGCTCATGTCACTCAGCAAGGAGTGGCACATAAGAAATCTTCCAGATTGATTGTGGAACCGGGAACCTAGGGGCATCTGAATGGACTTGCAATATTTCCCTCAACTCTGAAGTGCTGGGTTAGATTCGTCCCTCTGTATATAGGCCTGTTCTAGCTACAGGGAGGATGGAAACCTCTCTGTTAGTTCACAGGGTAAGGAAAGACCAAAGAAAGAAGCAAAACACTCCAGATTGGTAGGTGGCAGTTTTAATAAGCAAGGGAACTTTTTTACAAGGACCATCTTGGGCAGCCACAGAACAGTCGATCTCCATACCTGGCTAACAGATCTTACAAGTTTATAGAGAGGCCTTAAGTGGGTTCAGTCAAAATTATCATCCAGATGGTCTCAATAGCACATCAAGGCTATGTTCTTGGGGAAATTGCTAGCATGGGGAAGGCAAGCAGAACATGCCAGGGGAGGGGGTGAGAAGCCTCTGGTTGCTTGAGTTCAGCTTATGGGTCAACCAGTGGTCACATCCTCTCTGTGACCTCCTCCAACACTGTCCCTATGTCCCTCCTGCATTATCTGTGACTGTGGCCCTGTATCTGTTTCCTTGGGGAATTACTTAGTTAAGAAAGCAGTTTCATTTGGGGTTGGCTGGTGATCAGGAAGTTTCCCTTGTGTGCGTTGAAGTGTTCAGTGCATGGAAATGCGTCTCTGTGGAGATGGTAAGGAGAGAAGGCTCACAAGCCACATCATAGCAGAACTGTCATAGCTACGGGGCCCAGCGAGAATGGCAGAAAAAGTCAGGGGATAGCACTCTCTTTCTCATCCTAACCAATCATGAGATCTTGGACAGGCCTTTAACCTCTCTGGTGCCTAATTTCCTCATTTGCAAAATAAGAGTAACACTTGTCTGAACTACCTTACAGGATTGTTCTGAAGGATGGGAACCTTTTCTTTCTAGTGCATACCATCAAAGGCAAAACAGACTTAAGGACTTAATGGGAGCACGCAGGCAGGAAGCCTCCCCGACCTTGCCAACACCTATACCCATCCAGCCCTCCACAAGCTCCCTGGTACGCATGGGCAGGATTTTGTTGTTGTTTATTTTGAAAAAAATGAGTTCAGCACTTGGGATTCAGAGAACAAATGACAAATATGATAGCTGGTTAAAGAAATTGAAATACATATTGATAAACAGACATACTTTATTAGTTTTTACAGATAGAAAACTAGGTCTCCTTCTGGTCTATAAAATCTATAAAATTATCGAGGTATAAGGAGTGAAATCAATTCAAAAGAACGTCCAGAATTGGTAATTTAGATGCATTTATGAGGAATCACCGCTCCTTGCCCTGAAATGTGCATAAGGTAGAATTGGGTAGGAGACTTGTCCTGCCCTGGGGAAGGAGGTGGACAAAAGGCAAAGCACCCCTTGTTCTCTGCCCAGGCCACCACCAGGCAGTACCTAGTCCTTCCATGCCAGCCCCCTCTTCCACAATGTCTCTCCTGTGCATGGAACTTCATAAGTTAATATACTGGGGGCAATGGTTATACACAGTGGGATTTGTTCCAGGGAAGGAGAGCAGTAAGTTTTAACTTGTGGTCAATTGATTCAGGCTGTCTGGAGTGCCATGTTGAAAATGAGTCTCAGGCAAAATCTGGTCCAGGGCAGAGAGTCATGAGCACCCACTCCACATAGCTGCATCCCTTCTCTCTCGGGCCTCAAGCTCTCTTGAGATTATCCTGGCTGGCAGTCAATGGCAACCAAGCTTCCCTGTTTTGTTCTAGACACACCAGAATTGCAACAGTATATAGACCACTCTCAGAGAGAGACAGAGGCAGAGAAGTTTCTTATAGGAATTGACCTATGTGGTTATGGAAACTGAAAAGTTGGCCTGAGAATTGGGGGCCATTTGTGTAAATCTTGGTCTGAGTCCAAAGGCCCAAGAACCAGGAGTACCAGTGTCTGAGGGCAGAAGATGGGTGTCCCAGCTCAATGAGAGAGACAGAGCCTATTTGCCCTTCCTCCACCTTTTTGTTCTATTCTCATAGAATCTGTTGCCCTCAACAGATTGGATTGATGCCCATTACTGAGGGCAATCTTCTTTACTCAATCTACCTAGTCAAATGCTAATGTCCTCTGGAGTCACACTTGGAGACATACCCAGAAGCCTGCCATCTGGGCATTCCTAAGCCTAGTCAAGTTGACATGTAAAGTTAACCATCACAGTGTGTGTTTTGTGTATTGAGCACAATGGCCTTCCATCTTATTCATCATATAAATTAATTGTGTAAATGTGGAGGTCACAAAATCCCCAAATTGCAGATGATCTAGTAAAGTTCTAGACACCCCTCTCCCCACCATACACACACATTTAGCACCTTTACTACTCACCATTCTGAGGTTAAGAGAGGAGGTGCAGGGAGGTCATCTGACTTGCCTGGGGCCACCGAGCTAATTAGTAAAAGGACCAGACTAGAACCATTTCTCTGCACTCCTCTGTCTTAGGATGTGGCTTGCATGACCTTGTTACTTCTCAAATGGGACAGACTACAAAGATCAGAACCTGGGACTAAGCATACCTACCAGAATGGGACAGAGACCTGGAGAACACACTGAGAGAGCTTTGCTAAGAGCAGGTGCAGTCTGTAAACAATGAGGTCTCTGAAGTTTGTGGCTACAGAAAGAGATGGTATAAACAACAGCTGCTGGAACCCAAGGACAAGCTGGGAGCATGTGATGTTGGGAGATCTTGCAGGCAGGTGGTGTTCGGTGCCCTGGTGGCAGGGAGCAGATCCCAGGTACTGGGCCATTTTCAGGAATAGGTGTTCTGTCTCTGGGAGGGCTTCTGGCACTAGAAACTCAGAAACTCAGTCCCATAGGGACTGAAGTGGTTGACAAGAGACAAACATGGATATTCAAGTTTAAGAAATAGGGCAGGAACCCAAAGATCAGGTGAAAGATGGGGTTCATTTTGGGGAGCAAAGCAAGAGCATACAAGGCAGGGGCCAGAAAAGGGTATCAGTGTGGGGCTAAACCCACTGGGCTGTGGATAGGACTGGCCCCAGAGGCCAGACTGAAGTTGAGCCTGCAGATTTGGGATGTTTAAAGAGGATGGTACAGGGACAAAGGTGAGGGCTGCTGACCAGGCAGAATGTTGCCCTGACTTTGAGCCCAGTGCTCTTTTCTATTAAATATTTATCTGTTAGCAATTCTGCAGAGCTGGAGACTTTTCACCCTTGTACCTAAAAACCACAAATGAAAGAAAGGGTAAAGAGATGAGCTTCAGACTTGCTCCTACTAGTTGGGAAAAGCAGTCGTATTTACCCGGATGTGGTGATAGCATATTGGATAGCTCAAGCAAAGGAAGGTCATCGCCCTCACATAGCTTCAAGTTATGCACAAATCATAGGAAAATGGGCGCTTTAAAAATGTAGCATGTCCTCCTTTTAAAAAGTCCAGCAGGGCATAAAACGTGGGGATTTAATCAGATGATTGTCATGTATGCTCATTGTGCATGAAGAGGGGAATTGAGACCCATATCTGAGGCAGGATAGAGGACAGGGAAGAAAACCGGTTTTGGGATCAGAAGACCTGAGTTCTGAACATGACTCTGTCCTTGTAATTGCTCCAAGCAATGTCCTCATCTATTACCTGGGGCCAAAACCCCAGAAAGGGATAAGGATTAAATGGAATCATGCCTTTGCAAGTGCATTGAAGGAAGCTGCAGAGAATTGTTCCCCTATAATTTAAGTCCACAATCCTCTCCTTTTTTCTCAGCTCTTCAGACAGTCCTGACTGAGTTGAGGAGAGAGTACTCCACTTGATTTGGCCTGTGTACACTGGGCCTTGTGACTAATTTTGCTGTTCCAAGATCACTTCACCTATGTCCAATCACACTTGCTCTCTCAGAGCACTAAAGAAACGCTAAAATTCCTCTCACTCTCTCTGCACCTAAAATTATTGGGATCAAGTCATATCAAACTAGGAGTGAGGGAAGTTGTTGAGATCCAAGAGAAGAGAATGAGGTTCACATGGAATCCCCATAACTCCTTTGTGATTCCCCCATATGGACTCTCTCTTATCTTGAGTTGTCCCAGGGACACAGCAACTGTCCATCCTTGTGCGGCAGGTTGCTCAAGCTGGACTCACTTCGGGGTGTTGTCAGGACATTGCCCTCTGGAATTGGCCACAGCCAGCAGGCAAGGAACTGACCGTACCAGCACTGGGATGGTCCAGCACAGGAATCAGAGAAGGTCCCGGTGGGCCCTTCAAAGATGGGGTTTATTTCCTGGGCAGTTCTATCTATCTGGCACTGTGCTATCTGCTTTACATATATATTTATTCTCACAAAAACCTTGAAGGAAGAGTATGTTATTACAGAAGTGAGTAAGAGGAGGATGGTAGAAGCTAAGTGGCTTGGTTAATATTGCCCGCTAGCAGGTAGCAGAGCAGAATTCAAGCCCAGGTCATCATAACAGCAAAGCCCATGCTGTTTATATGACACCACGCAGCCTCTTCCTCAGAGGAGTGCTAATGAACTTGGCTCAGGGGGGTAGGGCTATGTGCTAGAGCAGAAGAATCAAAGCCCAATAGATGAAAGCCAAGAGTCCAATACTGACAACTTAGACCCTCCCTTCCCTCCTCACCTTCCTCTCCTCCTTGTTCCTTTACCAATCTGGGAGACCCTTAGGTTGGGGGAGCTTGGGCTGGGTCTGGAGGTACATCCAGAGAGTGACCAAACAAATGAACGAGAGTTGTGAATACAATCCCACAAGGAGTCGCTGAATGTGCACCAAGGACTCAATGCAGACAGCTTCCATCTTCATTAGGGAGCAGGATAGTCACCCCACATTGTTAAATGACAATCAGGGCTGTGTGTGACCGGGGTCAGAAGGAGGGCTCCAGGCAGTAGGGCCTCAGTCTGTGGTTGAAATCAGAGAAGGCAGTGCGGACAAAGGGAAAGGTTCCCACAAGGCGCAGGGACCCCATCCAACTTCATCCTATGTACTGTCTGGTTCAGAGTAAATGTTCGTATTGAAGGGTGGTTTGAATTTAGTTAGGAAGAAGTGAGTTGAGATGACTCTCCGGGAAAGAGGAAAAATACCAAAGACCTCTTAGAGGCAGGAGTAAGTGGGAAGAGGGGAGGTGAACACTATGGTTCATTTGGGGAAAGGAGCAGGGCTACCATTGGTAGCCGTGCCATACTGACAAGACACCAGACTGTGGGCCCCTAAGAAGTGTGTTCTGTCCCTACAGGCCCGTCCTACAAGCAAGCACTCTGGCACCTCCACTTGGGTGTCTAATAAGCAGACTGAACTGAACTTGTTACCCTGTAGTTGACAGGAAGTCCATCCTTCCATTTTCTCAGGCTCCCCAATCTTGGAGCCATTCTTGACCCTTCCCTTTCTCTCACCAACTACACCCAACACAGTAGGAAAGAAGATTGGCTCTACCTCCACACTCCGTCTAGATTCTAGAACGCAACCCCTTTTACCACTCATTTTCCATTGTTCTGTGGCGTTCTCAGAGATCTAGACATCCGTGGAAGGCAAGAGGGGAGAACATGTGATTCATTGGTGACCGTGAAAATGTTTTCAAAATAACTATTCATTCTCAGAGCCCAATGAAAAACTTTGTATGTTCCCCTTAGCTGGCTTTTCCTCAGCATTTATTTCTAGCCTGGGCTGATGTCATTGATAAAATGAATGGAGAGATGAGTCAGGGGTTGAGTCGGGTGACAGGCCCTCAGTGGTAACTACTAAATTAAGCTAGCCTTAGCCTCTTAAGTGCAATGTAAAAGCAGAAATGGAGGGAAAAAAATATCACGGAAAGGAAGAGGCCCAGAGGAAGATGATTTTTGGTCTGTCTTAGAGAACAGATTTGTGCCAAGGGGCCCAAAATAATACATAATTGGCAGGCTTCTTGTCAACCATGCTACTTTTGTCCCAGCAGAATTGCATGTCAGTTGTGTAAACTGCTATAAATAATGATCAGTTTTGTAAAAATTATATCCAGACAAAAAAGTTGGTGTCCTGTGGGAGCTGTCTCAGAAATATCCAGATGTGGAAACAAGATGAACAACCTCCAAAACCTGTACCACAGCCTGCAATCACTTAAGTGTTTCAACAGCACAAATGCAGCCCCCCCACCCCCCCCACTGTGTGTGGCAGGGAAGCCACGTAAGTCTGGACAAGTCACAGCTGTGTTTAAGCTGGAAATGGCCATCTTATGGAAACGATCTATGCTACCTCCCACTCAACTCAAGAAATTAGAATATGACAGAATGAAAGGACTTTTTAACGGATTCATTCAACATGTCCTATGAGAACGTACCACTTCTCGGGGGCTAGAGTCTAGGGATACAAGACAGACACCATTCCTGCTTTACAAAACTTACAGGTTCAGATAAAATACCTGAAAAGTATGGTAAGAACTGTGAAGGAAGCAGAAAATAACAAGAACATTGAGCGGAGAGAGAGAGAGAGAGTAGGAAAAGCCCCTTTGAAAAGGGGAAAATGAGCTCTAACAGATGAGGAGAGCTGGTCACGTGAAGACTAAGAGCAAGGCCATTCCAAACAGAGGGAACAGCATGTGCAAAGGTCCTGAGAGGAGAAAATGACATGTCTGCTATTGAAGTAGAAGGAAATATAGAGATACAAATCTGCAAGTCAGACAGAGAATTATGGACCCATGGGCAGCAATTTGCCAGACACCATTATTTTATATTTTCTAACGTTTAGGCAGTCTTATTACCGTCTCTAAAGTCTCACAGCAAGTCAGTGTGAGAACTACAACTCAGAACTCTGGACTATTCTATATTACCAAACCCTCTTGGCAACCAAAGAGAACAATTTGAGTTTGCTCATTTTTGTTCTTCCAAGATATTAATAGCTCTATGTGTCATGCAACAAACAATTTGCAGATTTGGAAGAGATAGAAGAAGTCATCTTATGTTATTGCCTTCATTCATTCATTCTTTCACTTACTTATTCAGCTGGTCAGGGATATCCTCAGGGAAGCTCATGAGCCCACAGCTTTGCTATTTTGCTGGCCACTGTGCTTTGTTATGCTGTTCTTTTTTTCCTGTGTGCTATCTGTAGCCTCCTCTAGACCCAGAGCTCCATGAAGAGGTCAGAATTTATCCTGCCTCAGCACTTAGCCCAGCACATAGAAGGTGCTCAATTAAAATTGGTGGAAAGCTGAATGGATGCCTGAATGGATGGCTGAATAAATAAGGTTGGCTATCCTCCGCTCTTAATTGGGAAATTCACATGTGAGAACATAGTTGTATTCATGCATACCCCGGTCTTGTCTTCAAACACCACCAATAGGGAGTTGATATATCATTAAATGCTTATCCACCATAAAGACCATTAAAATCCAGTAGTCAACTTTACATTATTGTGGTATTCACAAATATTTTCTTAATCTTATTTCTCATTGTTTCCAATAGATAATATATAGGCATGAGTCCAAAGTTAAATCAAAGTTACAAGGGGTACTTTGTGAAGTCTTACTCCCACCTGTCCCCAGTTACTCTGTTCCCCATGCCCATTCTCCCCCTCCCCACTAGGTAGGTAGGGTGGTGTAGGGTAAGCCTACAGACTGGTTTGTCTAGGACAGTTCCAAGTTGTACCTACTGTCTTGGTATAAATATTAATGGTGATCCCTTTCCATTTCAAAAATGGTGATCCCTTTCCCTCTTCCTTATTTCCTTAGACAAAAAATAATGTGGTTACCCTATCTATAATAACTACTCTCACTTCTTCCTTCAAACTTTTCTTTATGCAGAATCAAGTAAATAAGAATATATATTCCTATTTCCCCCTCTTTTTTATGTTCTTTTCAGCATCTTGTTTTTCTCCTTAACGATTTGGAGACTTCCCTGTAACAGGACATAGAGGTGGTCCACTTCCTTGTTCCTTCCTTCCTTCCTTCCTTCCTTCCTTCCTTCCTTCCTTCCCTCCCTCCCTCCCTCCTTTCCCCTCTCTCTCTCTTTCTTACTTATTTATTTAGCAGCTGCATAGCCTCCATTGTTTGGACGACTATGACTTATTTAACCACTCTGCTACTGATGGGCAATTGGGTTATTCCAGTTGTTTGCTATTATAATAAATGCAGCAAGGCTGTATCATTTAAATGTGTGAAGTTGTGTCTAGAGGATTACTGAGTCAAATGGCACATGCATTTGTAATTTTGATAGATAAGGTAAATTTCCCTCCACTGGGGTTGTGGCATTCTGCAATCCTAAAACAAGGTATGAGAGATCCTGTTTTCCTATAACCCTGCTCTTAAATAACTCACAGATTACACAACTTGATCCAAAATTAGCAATTGTGTTCTAGAGGGGAATACTGTTGATTTATCTCTTCTCCAGAACATGACCTGGCTCCCTAGAACTGCCAAAGAAATGCTAGCATATTATTTTCTTCTAATAAATGATAAGTTTTAAAAATTCTTTAAATCAAATACCTTCAAGAATACTAAGAACTTTTAGTATTTTCCAATTTTTTTCAATAATTAATAGTTTTTCTACTAAATCTCCTGGTAAAATGGTTGCTAGCACCCAGTGGTGCTTCTTTAGTCTGATACACAAAGATTTTTAAGAGCTCTGGAAGGCTCTTCTGTCAGTAAATATGTTGGGGTGAGAGTAATGAGGTATGTAGTATTTAGGAAATACCTATCATCACACTTTTTAGATCTCTTCGGGCTATTGAGATAAATTGAGTTAATTGCTCACATCCTACTGTTAGAGTGGCCTTGCTAGAATAAAGGAAATTAGCCCAACTGGAAGCTAGAAATCAGACCATGTTCCATAACTCATGAGTGAGGGGTCTCTCAAACTGTGGTCCTTGGGCTACCTACTTTGAATCAGCTGAAGCACTTGTTAGAAGGTAGAGTCCTGAACTCCCTTCATATCTACTGAGTTTCTCTGTACCCATCTTTTCACATGTCATCGTTCTGATCATCACTGTTGTCTGTAGTTATTGACCAAAAGCCATGTGTAGGACACCAGATCAATGCTCTATAAGTTACTCCTAGCTCCTCACACCCTGAGTTTTAGAGAGGATTTCTTTTTTCCTTTCTTTTGTTTTTTTACTATCTCATGATTTTTAAAAAGTATTTTATTATGAAAGTTTTCAAACATAGGTGAAAGAATAGAGAACAGTATAATGACTTCCATGTGTCCATGATCAGCTTGAACAATGACCAACTCATAGCCAACTTGGTTTCATCTATGTCCCTACAAAGGTCTCCCCATTCTTGGAAATCCAAGACATCCTATATTTCATCTGTAAAATCATTTTAGCATGTATGGAAAATGCTTACCACTCCCATAGAGGAGCAGCTGATCGGAGAGGGGCTTGAGAGGTGCCTGGTGTGGGCGGAGGGAGAGCATCTCAGAAGGAGGACGGCCCAGTTAGATGTCCAGTGTATCTCCTCTGGGCTGGCTATTAAGCTCCAAAGAATTTGTACTAGGCACATTCTGAGGTCCCTCCTGGCTCTAAGACGCAGGTTTTGTCCAGTGTCCCAAGGGGCTGTCCCTGCTGGGTTGTTGGAGGGCCAGAAGGGAGGGCATTCACTGAGGCCAGTGCTGGGGAAGAGAAGACATCAGATGGGGACACCATTGAACACTGGTGGCTGAAGCGCATTTTTGTTATAAGTGCAGTGCCTCCTTATTGTTTGAACATCGCCAGACTTTTTCCACACTTCAGTAGGTATGTTTCTCAATTTCATCAGCATTTTGCCTGCATTCCCTTGCCCCATACAAGCAATTCATTCCAAAAAGCCTTCACTCCTCTGCAATAATCAATGCCTGCTTGAATTGCAGGTAGGTCTTTTTCTCCCTTTTTAAAGAAAAGGTGACCATAACAATGCCTATTTTTATTTCTGTTTTTATAGAGAAAACCCAAGCACTTCATGGACTGTGTGATAAAATGTCACTTTATGATTTTGTAGCCACGGCAGGGTATCGTTTGTAATCCTCTAAAACCTCAAAAGCCTTCAACCCATTTTGCCACTGACGTAAGCAAGCCTGGGTCCCTAACGGTGGGAAGCCAAAGCTCTCACCACTTGACATCAGTAACGGAGGTAGCGGGACTAAACTACCAACCCAAACTGCAGACACTGCACAAGAAACCTTTTAATCATCTTAGAGTTACAAAGTTTCCTACTAAATTGTTAGAGGGGATGGGTGAAGAGTAGGCTCTTGATTGATCTTTGGCCCAGAAAGTAAAGGGCTTGTTGCTGTTGGAACTGCTTTTCATGAAGTTGTGAAGCTGGTTTCTGCAGTTTTTTTTTTTTTTCTTTTTTCCCCTCCAACCCTCCCCTGGCAACAAAGGTCTTTCATCATTAGGCGAACTCTGTTTAAAAGAGGTATATATTTCCTCAGCCTTAAGACACTATTCTGCTGTCTTGTGAAAGACCATTGTTTCAGTGCAAGAAGCAAAGGGTTGGGACACAGGCTCAGAGTTCTCAGCCAACCCTGTATCTTGCTGTGTGACTGCCCAGATGTCTGGGTCCAAAGATACTTGTGAAAGCCTGTTGGATAAAATCTGCTACCATACAAGTCACTCTGGGAAAAAGAAGCAGCACTAGGTTGCATTTTTCTTGTTGCATCTTTAACAGCTTGATAAATTGGCCTTGAATAAAAATGTAAAAAAAAGTAAGCAAAGAAATGTAAATTTTAACCACAATAAGTTACCTTTTTCACCCAAATAATTGACAAAGATTTCAAAGAATGATAATGCCTAAGTTAGCAATGGTGTAGGAAAAGGGGTCACTGATAGTAGGAGTATATGTTGGTACGACATTTCTGAAGAGCACTTTGGCAATACGTGTCAAAAATCCATTAAAAGCATATTGTGTAATCTACCAAACTCTCTTCTAAGAATTTATCTCAAGAAATAACCAAACTGCAGTTCGAAACTGGGTAGAGCGTTTATGATAGGAAAAAATTCAATGTCCAAGAATGTAGATTGGGTTAACTGAGTTACAAATTTATAAAATGGAAATCTCTGAAGTCATAAAAAAATTATAAGGTAGAGCTATATTTATTGGCATGGAAGTATTTCACAATACATTTTTTTTTTCTTGTGCATGTATTTCTTGTCTGTTTCCTCTTCTTTGCAGTGAAGGGTGCTCCCATCAACTAGGGCTAACAGTCAGGTACTCTACTCCATTGAGATCTAAATAGACACTGGAATTCCAAGAGGATGTGAGTATTGTTACAGTACAAGGAAACCTACTGGTTCCTTTGATGAAATCACACTCAGAGGTCATCATGGAGGTCAGATCTGTAGGTGTAGGATGACTCCAAGCTGGTCTCTCCAGTCCCTACCTTTCCCCTGAGTTCCAGAAGCAAATTCGCACCTGCCGATTTGAAAACCCCCCCTTGGATATCTAAGGCACTTCTCAGATCTCTTTGGGGGCAGTGGCCCGGGGTCCTCCACTATGCTCCACCCGACCAGCCCTGCTGTCACCGGGGCTGACCTCTGCTGATGCCCTTGCTCTGCATGAGAAGGGGAAGGAGGAGGAAGCCACTTTCCTCAGCTGTTCAAGTTGCCAAGTTGCTTATTGACTCAGTTACTTCTGCTCCTTCTTCCCTTGACCCTGAGCTTGAAGTTCTGCCAGAAGTTCTCCTTGACACCATAACTACCTTCTCCTACATGTGTTTTGGATTAGGGTTTCCTCCATTTATAGGATCCCATCTGCTTTTTATCATTTGTGAATTTTCTCAAAGTTTGAAGCTTTCTGGTTGTGCTTCCTATTTTTTAATCTTTTTTTAATTCATTTTTTAAAATGTTTTAAGGTCTTTTTTTTCTGGACGTTTTGGGTAGAAACATGCACTCAGTTTTCTATCTCGATAGAAATAGATATCTGTTATCTGTTCTTTCTTACAGATTCAGTGTTGTACTGAATATAAGCCCATTTAATAACTCAGTTATTTTTCTTGATTATCATTGTGTGCTCTGGGACTATAATACCTTCAGGGGCTGTTGGGATGTATAGCACCACTTTACTCAATCATTAAGTGACCCCCACACGATTGTTGAAGAAGTAGAAAGCAATCAGAAGTCTCAGGGTTATTGTTTCTTTTAGCTATGAAGTGTCACTTCCCACTTCTTCAGTGTGTCTTGCTCTTATAATTGGTAGTCTTATGTTTTATACAATTGCTTTCCCTTTAGACAAAAAAAAAAAAAAAAGCATGTGTGTTATAGAAACTTTTGCTTCTTAACCCTCCCTTAAAGGGAGAAGATTATTTCTCTTTTTGTAATTACATTATATAAGAAAAAGTTTCTCGATTACTTCTTTTTAAATATGTGATGTTTTACTATAATTGTACTTTTTTAAAAACCTTGGAACAAAATAAATTTGGTTTGTTTAACCTGGACCCAGCATTTGAAGAGTGTACTACATAACTTAGTTCTCAAATTGTTCTATTATCTTCAGGATATTGGAGAGAATAAAAACTTACAGCAGGGCTATGTTAATATCCTCTACTCTTAAAATACAGTATCTTCCTCTACCACATTAGCTAGGCAAGAGGGTTGTCATAGTTTTATGTGTTAACTTGGCTGGGCCATGATTTCCAGATATTTGGTCAAACATTAATTTGGATGTTTCTTTTCCTTTCTTTAATTTATTATTTATTTGTCAGAGAGAGAGCACAAGCAGGGGGAGCAGCCGGCAGAGGGCACGCTCAGGCCCAGGGCCCTGGGATCATGACCTGAGCCAAAGGCAGACGCTTAACGAACTGAGCCACCCAGGCGTCCCTATCTGGATGTTTCTATGAGGGAGTTTCTGGATGAGATTTACATTTGAATCAATGCACTTGGAGTAAAGCAGATTGACTTCCATAAGGTGGGTGGACCTCATATAATCAGTTGAAGGTCTTAATAGAATTAACGACTGACTCCCCAGAGCAAGGAGTTCTGCCAGCCAATGATCTCTGGACTTGAATTGCAGCATCATCTCTTCCTGAGTCTCAAGACTGCGACCCCATGCTGCAGATTTTGGACTTCCCAGCCTCCATAATTACATGCTCTGATTCCTTAAAATAAATCTCTTTATATATATAAATATAAACATAATATTAAGTAAAAAATATATAAAACATAAATTTGTAGAAATATGAATATATTACATAGATCATATATTAAATATATTTTATGTATATGTACTTAACTCTAGATTGACTTGGAGTCCTTGCGTATTTTCACACGGAGGGGTAGATGTTACAGAAATCAGAGTCAAAACTACACATATCCATGCTTTGAGAAATAGAGATCAAAGACCCTTTTGTGGGGACACCTGGGTGGCTTAGTCAGTTAAGCGTCTGCCTTCGGCTCTGGTCATGATCCCGTGATCCCAGGGTCCCGGGATCGAGCCCCACATCAGCGGGCTCCCGGCTTGATGGGGAGTCTGCTTCTCCCTCTCCCTCTGCTCCTCCCCTCTGCTCATGCTCTCTCTTTCAAATAAATAAATAAATAAATAAAATCTTTAAAAGAAAAAAAGAGACCCTTTTGTGGATCTACTTGCTCGTTACTGCCTTTGTAGACACCCCTGGACTATGAACTCGATTTGTCTACTATCAACCATGATGGCAGCCTTGCTTCTAGTCCCCTGGGCATTTCCTGATCGTTGGATCCAGTTCAACTACCCGAAGCACTATGTGCAGCTATGACTTCATACCTTTGCTACATTCCTAGAATTTGCACTTGACACCGTCTCCCAGTCTTACTGGACTTCTAGTTCCTGGATTGTACCTTCATGTCCAGGTAAGTAACGTTCACTCATTTCCTCATTAATCAGACCCCTGCTCTCAGCCTCTAGGTGTTCTCTGCTTTCCACGTTAATGAGTGCCATGGATCTTGCGCTGGTTTTTCCTGATGTTCACAACAACCTGACAAACTGGCAAGTGTCTTTTGTTTTCATTTCTAATGTAGTTCATATGTTTTCACGTTCTATTCTATAATGTGAAGTTGGCCTCGATAGGAAGGACAAAATTTTACAAATAGGAAGACTATTTTTAAATCATTCAATGCTCAGTATGTCATCACAAGCACATGGGAACCTTGGGGAGGATAATTGAGACCTGATGATTCTAATAAAATAAATAATCAAATAAAATAACTGAGCGGTACTTAAGCTGTTAATAATACAGAACTAGATCTGCAGTTCTACTTGAATCAGTCAGGGTGAGGTCAGGACATACGCACCACAGCAGTTGGTCTAACAGACAGAATTTAATGTGAACTGTTATTAACCAGGTAACTACAGTAGGTTTCTATTACCGCTATTAACAAATTACCTCCCATGGAGTGGCTTGAGACAATACAGATTTGTTACTTTACAATTCTGGAAGTCAGAAGCCCGAAATCATTTTCACTGGGCTAAAATCAAGGTGTCAGCAGAATTGTGTTCCTTTCGGAGGCTCCAGCGAATCTATGCCTACTTGCCTATTCCTGCTTCCAGAGGCCACCTGCATTTCTTGTCTCAGCGGCCCTCCCATCACTGCAACCTCCACTTCCTTTGTCACACCTACTTTCCTGACTCAGAGCCTCTAGCTCTCTCTCGTGAGGACCCTTGTGACGACACTGGGCCCATGCAGATAATCCCGGGTAACCTTCCCATCTCAAGATCTTTTTTTTTTTAATTTTTTTTTTAAGATTTTATTTATTTATTTATTTGAGAGAGAGAGAATGAGAGACAGAGAGCATGAGAAGGAGGAAAGTCAGAGGGAGAAGCAGACACCCTGCTGAGCAGGGAGCCCGATGCGGGACTCGATCCCGGGACTCCAGGATCATGACCTGAGCCGAAGGCAGTCGCTTAACCAACTGAGCCACCCAGGTGCCCCCATCTCAAGATCTTTAACTGCTAAATTCCTTCGGCCGTGTGAGGTAACATATTCACAGGTTTTGGGGGTTAGGTTGTGGATGTCTTTGGGGGGGACTGTTACTCTGCCCATCAAAGTGACCGACAAGGCAAAAATGGAACACTAAGGTGCCGCATTTTATAGACTGAATTAGCAACTACAGGAAGCAGCGGGCCCCCCTAGGGTTCCAACAAAGGGAAGCTGTTGGCATGTTGAAAATTTAGGAGCTTAAAGAAAAGGCCCACAGAGCAGAAGCCTCCAGCTCTGAGGACAAGAGGCCAGCAACTAGTGGTGGCCTCTCTGAGGGGACAATGAGGAAGGGGCTAAAGGTTAGGAGGACTGCAACCCGCTCCCTCTGCAACAAAGTGCAGCTTCAGCGGGGACAAAGCGGGGCTTCTGACGCTGACCAGAACAGGGAGCTACCCAAAGCAGTAGGTCCCTTTCCTTCCTCCTGCCTCCTAGCCTTTCTCCGGTGTTCCTCACTGGCACTCCACGAGGGAGACAGCTGGCACAGGAAAATGGTGGGTAGAGTCCCAGCCCCCGCGTTACAAAGCGGAGCATAGGAGGTAAGTCAGAACCCGAGAGACAGTAGTTTTACAAGTAGCACTTGTAGCACAAGTAGCATGTGATGAAAAGAAAAAAGCATAAATCCATCGTTTTGATTCTGTATCCCTGAAGCAAGCCTTTTTCGCTCAGTTCATTGGTGTTGTGTTTTGTTTTTTAATGTGTTGTAGCTTCAGATCATTTTAAGACACTTGTATGGTAACTATATAGTGTTTTCAGATACACTCTAGATAATGCAGTGATTACCACACTTTTTAGAAAGGATGTACTCTTGGGTTATTTTGTTTTATGACACTCCACATGATCTCCTTAAATCCCTTCTGGTATATATTTAGTTTGTAGTTAAAGCAAAGTAAAGCGATTAATTCATTTGGGGCATCTGGGTGGCTCAGTCAGCTGGGCATCTGCCTTGGGCTCAGGTCGTGATGCCAGGGTCCTGGGATAAAGCCCACTGGCTCCCTGATCAGCGGGGAGCCTGCCTCCTCCTCTCCCTCTGTAGCTCCCCCTGCTTGTGTTCTCTCTCTCAAGTAAATAAAATCTTAAAAAAAAAAACAAACCAAAAAACTATTAGTTCATTTGTTTGTGGATTTCATACCATTCTTTGAAACAACTGAAGACAACTTAGGATAACTCAAAAACAAGAGGAGAATTTGTGGGGCACTACAGTGGATGGTTTCATCAAACCTCTTCATAACAATAAGTGAAAAGAAACTCATAGAGGAAATATCGAGTCAGAAGTTCAGGTTAAGAGAATTATATCCTGGGCGCCTGGGCGGCTCAGTTGGTTAAGCGACTGCCTTCAGCTGAGGTCATGATCCTGGAGTCCCGGGATCGAGTCCCACATCGGGCTCCCTGCTCAGCAGGGGGGTCTGCTTCTCCCTCTGACCCTCTTCCCTCTCTTGCTATCTGTCTCTCATTCTCTCTCTCTCAAATAAATAAATAAAATCTTTAAAAAAAAAAGAGAGAGAATTATATCCTATTTTGAGAGTACAATCTTTGCATTTTCACTCGTATTATGACCTCATATTTTGATGGCTTGTGTGAAGTCTTTCCGGACCTAGTTTTCAGCTTTCGAACACCAGATTTGTGTTCTGCATTACTATATATGTTCTCTAATATACTCTCCATATTATCAAGTTGTTCTTCCATTATAAAAGCAAGACTAAAAGAGCTGAACATTCTTGTGTCTATCTAGCTTTATATGCTCCATGTTGATTTCTAGAATGTACCAGGCTTGAGTACCTGTTGTGCTGTATTTGGTGTTCTCTTTCATTCTCAAGTAAACTGATCACGAAGCTCTTAGGTCCTGGCTTTAGTTGGCTACTTTGGCTTTCAACCTCATTCAGTACACTATCTTGTCCTAATAACCAAGAAATGACTTTAAGTTAAAATATTTCCTGGACTGCTTCTCATCCTTCATTCTCAGTAATTCTGATTCCTTTCCTCTCCCGCATTTACAAGTGCATCTTTTGACTTGGAACAGTGGCGCTAAATTGTTGCAACTCTGGAAGTTGTACTTTCCTTTAAAGTCATTGCTTAACCACTTCACTGGAATCCTTTCGTAAGCAGATTTTTAAGGAAAAGAAGCCAATACAAGGAAAACACAAATTATACCAGGAATTTATTCCAAAAGCATTGTTCAGGATCAACTGGGTCTGTGTAGATTCTTCTGATTCCCATACACATTTGACATTTCCATCTGCTCAATAAAGACTATATTCAAAGTGCTAATCCTAAAAAAACTGATGATAAAGTCCTAAAGCAACAAAAATTCTTGAAATATATGATATGCATTGTAACTGTTGAGGCAGAAAATAATAGATTAACTATGGAAAACTGATTTTTCAACAAGAATTGATATTGAAAGTTTTCTGTTTAAGAAATTTTATTTCCTTAATTTTTATTTTACCACCACTTCATTTTCTATTATTTTTGTTGGTGATAAAGCTTCTTTGAAGATTGATTTCTTTTTTTTTTTTTCAAATGCTACTGTGCTTTTGTTTTATTAATACTACTTTGCTCTTAGTTTGGCTTTTATTCCCTACCCTTAACAGCAACCATAGAGTTATCCTAATTTTTATATTTTAAATCTTTACTATTCTCACATCTTCTTATCAATTCATGTTTTGAATGGCAATTGTTTTGTCCCTAATAATTGATTGACCATTTGCATCTTATAATCTTATATTATTACCTAAGTAACTGTAATACATATCATTAATTTTTGCCCCCTCTCAATTTCTTCTATATTTTCACTAATAATTGAAAATTGGGGTTTATATAATAAATTTCATTACATTTCCCAGGCAAATGTACCAAAGTAGGGAGGTGATTAGTCATAGGGTAGAATATATACAGGAGATAAAATATATAGAAGATAGTATGTAGAAGATAACAGAGGTATTGAAGACTACTGAGAAGCTACAGCTATGTTTCACTTGTACTGTTTATGTTCTTCATAGGTATGTTCATATGCATATGATTTCTAATATTTTGTAGCCTGCATTTTTCTTCACTCTGATTCTTTTCATTTATACCTAAAGATTTTTGTTCTGGGAGTTCCCCTTCTGATTGTGGGTAATCTAAGTAATTCAGATTACTCTTTTTGCTAAGAACTAGAAGAGCTGAAAAATTATTTTTTTAGAAGTGTTTGAAGGCATCAGGGAATTAAGAAGTCAGTGAAGAATCAGGGAGCCAAGATCTTAGAAAAGAAGGAAACCCAGGGAGATGGGCATTGCATTTGGGTCTCTGGAGCTTCCAGAAGAGGTGGATGAGAGGCTTAGGACTTCAACAGAGGGTGACGAATTCAAGAAGTTAAGGAGAAAAACCTGGAGTTCAGAAGCTACCAAAGAGGAGGATCCAAATACCCCTCTAAGCTTTGGATAAGCTACACAGCTGCACCTGGGGACTAACTGTGAACTATAAATAACCTAATCTCAAAGGGACTAAAGAAGCTTCAAATAATCCCAATCCTTGACTGAACTCAGGTTGTCTGGGATAGCTTGAACCCTTAGCTATTAACAAGAAGAAAAACATAAATCCTCTCTACTGAAAGAGACTATCATCCCAAACTTCAATTTTTCTCTACAATTTTTCATATACAATATCCAATATTTGTTTTAAAATATTCAAGACTATGAAGAGACAAGTTACTGTGATAGATAACCAAAGTGGGAAACACAACAAAAATAGACTTACGGGTATCTGGATAATCAGAGACCTCAAAATAACTGTACCTAATATATTTACAGAGATAAATTTACAGAGAATTTTTGTAGAGAAATGGAAATTATTTTAAAAATGAAACTTCTAGAACAGAAAAAACATAATGGGTTTAACAGCTGGAGAGAGAACTAAGGAACTGAAAGATCAGTAATAAATATCCAAAATAAAAGCACAGAAAACAAAAGAATAATAAATGCAGAAAAGGACTAAGAAACATAAAAGATACAGAGAAAATTTTTATGATATGCATAATTGCTGTCCAGAAGGAGAAGAAAGAAGAGAATTGGATGGTATTGCTATTTGCCAAGATAACAAATGAGAATTTTCTAAAATGGATGGATGCTATCAAACTACAGATTCAAGAAGCACAATAGAACCAAGATGGTAACTATAAAAACGTTTACACCTGAGCCCACCACAGTACAAATGCTGTAAATGAAGGGTAAAAAAGGTCTTAAAAGTAGCACATAAAAGAAGAAAATTACCTTCAAAATAGTAACAATAAGACTGACAGTTTCTTTTCCAGTAGAAACAATAAAAGCCAAAATATCCTCAAAAATGTAAGTGACATTCAGACAAACAAAAATAGAGAGAATTCATCATCAACAGACCTACACTAATGAAAAGATTGAAAGGTGTTCTTTAGTCAGAAAGAAAATGATTCCAGATAGCAGTTCAGAGATGCAAAAGAGCATGAAGAGAAAAATAAAAGATGCACAGAAAAAGAAATATAAATAAATATTGATGATTGCAATCATGGTAATAAAATTTACTGGGGTTGAAATATATAAAAATCTAAATACATGGCAAAACCACTTTGGAAAACAATTCAGTAGTTTCTGAAAAAAACTAAACATACACTATATGTGACCTAGCAATTCCAATATCCATCAAATTGCAACTGTATAAACGAATTGTGGACTATTAACACAGTAGAATATCATTCAGCTATACATTAACAGTAAACTAGTGATATCTGTAAAAGCATAAATGAATCTCAAAACATGATGATCTTAAAGAAGTCAAACACAAAAGACTACAAAAACAAACCTATAATAACAAAAATCAGGTCAATAAGTACCTGAGCATGAGATGACTTTTCAGGGTGAAGTAAATGTTTTATATCATGTTGGTTTCATGGGTGCATACATTTGTCAGAACTCATCAAACTATATGCCTAAAACAGGAACATTTTATGGAGTGTCAACTCCATCTTAATAAAGTTAATTAAATTGACAAACATATGGAAAAAATAGCATCTAATTTGGGTAAGAAGGTATATACAGTTAAGGTGCTACAAGGTCCTAGCATTGTCCAGGAAGAGATAAAAGTATTTGTATTTGATGTTAATTTTTTCAAAAAGGGTGTATGTAATAATATCTAGGGTAACTACTAAAAGAATAGTAAAATAATGTATTAATACCAAAATAAATGGGAAAATGAAATAACAGAAACAATCAATTTAAAAGTAAGAAATATAGAATAGGTGGGACAACTGAAAGCAAATGGTAAGATGGTAGATCTGGATTAAGAAAACAACTATATGCTGCTTACAAGAAACACATCGCAAAGGTAAGGACAGGAAATATTGGAAGTAAGGGAGTAAAAAAGAGATGTACCATGTAAACATTAACCAAAAAAAGCGAGGGTTATTATATTAATATCAGACAAAGTGGACTTCAAGGAAAAAAAATATTGATAGACTATTTTATAATAAATAGTTTAATTTACCAGAAATATGTAATGATTCTAAAACTGTATGCACTTAATAAAATAGCCTCAAAATGTGTAAGGCAAAAATCAACATAACTTCAGGAGGAAATACATAAATCTACAATCATAGTGTAAAATTTTCACATGCCTTTGTCATTAAGGAGGCAAGAAAATATAGATTTGAACTTCACAATTAACAAATCTGACCTAACTGATATATAAAGAATATTTCACCTAACCCTGTAGATTACATTTTTTAAAATTACACTTGGAATATTTATAAAAACTACCACATGCTAGGTTTAAGTCAAATCTCAATGAAAAACAAAGGATTGAAATCATACAGTTTGTTGTTTGGCAGTAGTGGAATCACACTAGAAATAAATTATAAAAAGATCATTTGAAGATCCCTCCAGGTATGGAAATTAAGAATTATCCTTTAAGGGGCACTTCAGTGGCTCAGACAGTTAAGTGACCAACTCTTGATTTCAGTTCAGGTCATGATCTCAGGGTCATGAATTTGAGCATCACATTGGACTCTGCGCTGGGCATGGAGCCTGCATAAGATTCTCTCCCTCCCTCTCCCTCTGCCCCTAGCCTCCATGCTTGCTCTCTCTCTAACTAAAAGGAAAAAAAAAGAAAAGAAAGAATTATCCTTTAAATAACCCATAAATCAATGAAGAAATAACAATGGAAACTAGAAAATATTTTACCGGAATGATAATGAAAATACTGCAAAGCATGTCAGTTGCAGCTAAAGCCATACTTAGAGGAAAATTTATACGCTTACAACACATACAATAGAAAAGAAGAAAAGCTGAAAAGGCAGTGATCTAAGCATCTACCTCAAAAAGTTGCAAAAATATCAAACTCAAAGTGGAAGGGAGGAAATCATAAAGACAAGAGGAGAACTGAATGGAATATAAGATACAGAATAGAGAGGCTCACCAAAACTAGAAGTTGGTTCTTTGAAAAGACTAATAAAGGGGGCGCCTGGGTGGCTCAGTTGGTTGAGCGACTGCCTTCGGCTCAGGTCATGATCCTGGAGTCCCGGGATCGAGTCCCGGGATCGAGTCCCACATCGGGCTCCCTGCTCCGCAGGAAGTCTGCTTCTCCCTCTGACCCTCCCCCCTCTCATGTGCTCTCTATCTCATTCTCTCTCTCAAATAAATAAATGAAATCTTAAAAAAAAAGAAAAGAAAAGACTAATAAAGTCCTAATTCCCTAGTGAGATCAAGGGAAAAAAAGGTAAAAATAACCCATGTTAAGAATGGGAATGCGGATGGGGCGCCTGGGTGGCTCAGTCAGTTAAGCATCTGCCTTTGGCTCAGGTCATGATCCCAGAGTCCTGGGATGGAGCCCAGCGTCAGGGTCCCTGCCTGCTCAGTGGAGAACCTGCTTCTCTCTCTCCTGCTCCCCCTGCTTGTGCTCTCATGCTCTCTGTCTAATGAATAAATAAAATCTTTATAAAAAAGAATGGAAGTGGGGACACTGTTATAGATCCTACAAATATTTGAAATATTGTAAGGATATTAAAGCCAATGTTATGTAAATAACTAGAATTTTTTTTTTTTTACCAATGGACAATTTTCTAGAAAAGCACGGTTTATCTAAATGGACACAAGAAAATCTCTACAGGCTTGTAACAATGAAAGAAATGGAATGAATAATTTTAAACTTTCCATAAAAAAACCCCCAAATCCAGATGACTTCACTGGTGAGTTTTACCAAATAGTTGAGAAAGAAATAATGCCAATTGTACATAAACTTTTCCAGAGAATAGAAAAAGTGAGACACTTTCCATTTTGTCTTCTGAGGCCAGTGTTACCTTGATACCAAAAGCTGATGAGAACATTATAAAAAAGGAAAATAATAGGCCAGTATAACATGTTTTACATAAATGTAAAAAAAAATTAAGTGAACTATTAGCAAAACAAATCCAGCAATGTCTGGTGAATACACTGTGACCAAAGTGGACTATTCCAGGAAGGCAAGAATGGTTTACCATTTGGGTTGCCCTGGCAGAATGGAGAGAGGTCCTCTGGCTGGAGATACATGTGACACGCTGACTTACTGTGAGCTAGAAATGGTTGTGAAGGATGTCTTCAACAGAGGATTTGTGTTTGGTATAGTCAGTAGATCTGAGAACCCAATCTTGTAGCTGAGTGGAATTTTCTACTTCCAGTCATGCTTCCACAGATACAGGGAAAGCATCAGACAACCTAGAGACCAAATGTAAGATCTGTAACGAGGGACTTATTTTCAACCAAAAATGAAGGAGACAACACCCTTGGGGCAGAAATGTCTTTGGAGAGTAAGTTGGTTGAAGGGTTGAAACTGACTCTTGATACCATATTTGTACTGAACACAGGAAAGAAGAGTGGGAAATTGAAGTCCCCTATAAATAAGATTGTTTCTGTCTCAACAGTAATGTTGATATAGATTTTTCTGAACCAACCATTTATGATTGGGTTGTGTTCGCCTTTGAAGGTTGGCTTGCTGGCTCTCAGATGAGTTTTGACAGAGCCAAATCTAAACAGTCACAGAATAATTTTGCCCTGGGTTACAAGGCTACAGACCTCCAGCTGCACCCTCAAGTAAATGATGGCACTGAACTTGGAGGTTCTATCTACGAGGGGCTTAAAATGAGAAGATTGGATCACCAATGAGCCTTGCTTACATAACTAGCACTAACATCTATTTTGACGTTGCTGCTAACTACACACTGGCTTGTAGAACTCCTTTATCTGCTAAAACAAATAATCCCAGCCTGATTGGACTGGGTTATACTCCAGCCTTTCAACCGGGCATCAAACCAACCCCATCAGCTTTAACTGATTAAAAAGAACATCAGTGCAGGAGGTAACAAGGTTGGGGTGGGATTTGAACTAAGAAGCTTAATGTGGTTTTGAGTAAAGCATCAGTTTTGTCCCTGGAGATGAAGAGACATGAACCTGCTGTGTTTTGGCCTTAAAATTCTCCTGTGCAATTTCAGAAGTGTGAACTTTCTATTCTTCCAAAGAATGGTAATCTTCCCCACACTGAAGTCTACAGACTGGAAGTCCATCCTAAGGCCAGTGCTCGAAGGCATGCCTGGAAGTTGTCATGTTTGTGGTACATTTCAGCCTGATGCTGCACTGTTAGTTTACATGCGTGCCTCAGTGACAGTGTAGTTTCGTCTTGTAAAGGAAATGACCCAATCCTCCAGTCTGTATTTCATGTCTTGCATGTGCCACACCACTTTTTCAAGACTTTTAGAAATATAATGGTCTCTGTGCTGTAATGGAATCCTTGGTTTTACAGCAGAGTAAAATGAAATAAATCCACCATGGGGGCGCCTGGGTGGCTCAGTCGGTCTGCCTTCGGCTCAGGTCATGATCTCAGGATCCTGGGATTGAGCCTCACATGGGGCTCCTTGCTCAGCGGGGAGTCTGCTTCTCCCTCTGCCCCTGCCCCAGCTTGTGTTCCCTCTCCCTCTCTCTCCCAAATAAATAAATAAAATCTTAAAAAAAAATAAATCCATCATGCTTGGAACAAAGAAAGAGAGAATGGTTTAATGTTTGAAAAAAAAAATGAAATTTGTCACATTAACAGAATGAAGGGGAAAACATCATATTACCTTCTAAATAAATGCTGAAAAAGAACCTGACAAAACTCAATATATATTCATGATTAGAACTTCTAGCAAATATAAATAAAATTGCCTGAATCTAATAAAATGCACCTATAAATAATCTTACACAAGCATGATTAAATGTTAAAAGCGTTCCCTCTGGAATTGAGAGTGAGACAAAAATGTCCTAGCCAATTTGATAAGCAAGATAAAGAAAGCAAGTATAAGAATATGAAAACAAGGATAAAAACAGCTCCTATTCACAATTTGGTGATGTACATAGACTACCCCAAAAAATCTACAGATAAATTATTAAATTTAATTAGTGAGTTTAGTTAGCCAAGTTATTGGATACCAATATACAAAAATCAATTGTATCCATCTAGCCTAACAAGCAAAAATTAAGTTTTTTATTTTCATTTATTTTTGATTGTTTTATTACTGAGGCATAATTAACATTTCAAGTGTGCAATGTAACGACTTAAAAAAAGAAAAAATAAAATACATTGTTAGGTAGATCAGCATGTAAGGACATGGAAAAAAATAGCCATAATATATTATTAAGTACAAAATTAAGTTGTAAAATACTATATTATAATGGATTCCTATTATTAAAATGAAGTCTATAATATAGGATTACAAGAATTCTTGGAGGATAAAAAACTCCAAACTCACAATGTTCATCTCTAGGGATTACGAGATGAAGGAAAAAGGAATTTCACTTTCTACTTTATATGCATCTTTATGATTCTAATTGTTTTCCAACAAGCATGAACCACTTTTGAAATTCTTAGGACAACAGTAAAATGTTCGAATAAATGCTTTTCCTATTTAAAAAAATAATGATTTCATATTTGTATATACACTACAAAAAGATCACTACAATGTCTAGTTACCATCAGTCACAATACATAGTTACATTTTTTTCCTGTCATGAGAACTTCTAAGATTTACTCTCTTAACAACTTTCAATTATGCAATATGTTATTAATTATAGTCACTATGCTGTACATTACATCCCATGACTTACTTATTTTATAACTGGAAGTTTGTATTTTTTGACCCCCTCCATCCATTTTGCCCACCCGACTCCCCTTCTCTTCCGGCAACCACCATCTGCTCTCTGTACTTATGAGCTTATTGTCAAAGAGCTTATTGCCTATGTTTTCTTTAAGGAGTTTTATGGTTTCAGGTGTTACATTCAAATCTTTCATCCATTTTGAATTTATTTTCATAGATAGTGTAAGATGGGGGTCCAATTTCAATCTTTTGCATGTAGTTGTCCAGTTTTTCCAACACCATTTATTGAAGAGGCTCTTTTTTTTCCTATTAAATATTCTCTTCTTCTTTATCATCGTTTGACAGGAAGTCTTAAACAAGACAGAAAGTATTACTGTAAGGGAAAAGATTGACAAATATGGCTACATTAAGAATTTGTTACTCAACTTTATGTAAATGATATTCTTCCCTGAACGGCTACCCCCGCCCCCCGGAAAATTGCGCTTGTGAGAGTCATCCATACTTTTTTAGATGCTTTATGTTTTATATATGGTCTGAGATAGGGGTCTCTGTCCATTGGTTTAAACATCCACAAGCAAGTGGCTGGTTACCATTGGGGAGGCCTGAAGGGAAAATGATCGGGAGAGGAAACCAAGAGGGTTCTGCATTGCTGGTAATGTTCCATTTCTTGTCCTGGAGGTGATCACGTGAGTGTGATTCCTTGGGGTAGTTCACTGAGCCATACGACGATTTGCTCACTTTTCTGTAAAAAGTTAAAGAAAATGTATCTTCCTTTCCCTTAGAGATATAGACTAGCGATAAATACATTGATTCCTTTGCCCCTGAATTGTCCCCAATTTGTTCCCTTTTGCCAACTGCCATCTCACCATGACCTTTAAAATTTTTTATTGGCCACCAAATGCACACCCCCTACGTTGCTAGATTCAGTTACATATATTGTCACATTGAACCGTCACGACAGCTCCGTGAATTGGATGTCATTACAGCTGAGGCTTGGAGCGATTAAGTGATCTATCGAAGTCGAACACAAACAGCAAGCAGAAGAGCCAGGATTAGATTCTGGTGTGTTTGCTGCATTCTACTGTGCTTTTAAAATCCAAAGATTAAAAATAGAAAATTCCAGCACTTACCAATTCACTTGGGAATCTCACTGATCTATATAAAAATGCTATAAAAAAGGTACATCTAAGTAAAATGAAAAATAAATATTCTTTTCTATGTACCTGGTATAAATTAACAGCACTTGTCAACTTTGTGAAGCTTTTTAAAAGTGGATGTCGGTGGGGGGGCACCTGGGTGGCTCAGTCAGTTGAGTTTTGGCTCAGGTCATGATCCCGGAGTCCCAGAATGGAGCCCTGCATCCGGCTCCCTGCTTAGCGGGGAGTCTGCTTCTGCATCTGCCCCTCACCCTGCTCGTACTCTTTCTCTCTCTTTCACTCTCTCTCAAATAAATAAAAAATCTTTTTAAAAAAGTGAATGTAGGGGGAAAAGCATAGATTTATAGTCAGGTAGCTCAAATCCCAGATTGGCTACTTAACACTTGTGTTTCCTTGAAAACTTCCTTAAGCTATTAAAGCCTGGATTTTCTCATCTGCAAAAAGCAAATAATAACACCTATTGGTGGTAAGCCAAAGGAACTGTGTAGAAATCATTTGGGACCGCAGATAAACTGCAGCCGGCCTAGTAGCCTGAGAAACTGAGAAGACTCAGCTTGTAATGACCGAGGTTGTAGCAGAGGGCTGAGCTTAGTTAAGTACTCAGTACATTATAAAGGCAGGTAGAGTCTAACTTATCAGAGCCCCACATGGTCATACTTACAGCTAACTAGTCCCCACTCCCCCGCTCCAACTGTTCCCTATCCTTTCACCCTGCCCACCCCCACCCCCATTGCTACAGACTTCTCCACTGCCCATGTCATGAGAACTGCTGTGAGGGACATGGACATATTAGAGATTGTCTGAGTGAGGTCCAGTAACCCACCAAATGCAACTTCAGCCAACAAGATACCATTTTCGTCAATCAAATCAGCAAAGACATGTCGTATGATAACACTCAGTGTGGAAAGAATACGATTAACTTTCTCATGCACAAGTGGAAGACCCATGCGCCTTTCTGGAAAACCATACGAGAAACAAATTGGAAAGAAAACATCAAGAGAAGTTTAGATAACATAATTGTTACAGTAATGCACCTTCCAGAAATCTATTACTGGAAACAGTACTATCCATCACACACTCGGACAGAGCTTTATGTCCAAGGATGTGGGAGCCTTACTTACCATGGCAAAAGTCTGAGGTAACCTAAATGTTCAAACATAGGAGAATGATTAGGTCATCTCTTGTGCACTCATAAGGAAATTGTCACTCAATCAGATAGAATGTGCTCCCCCAAAATAAAATAATAAAATGGATAATTATATATGACAATAATAACCAAATTTGTGATATGATTATAATATTTGTGAGTATATATAATATATTGAATATATATAATATATAGCATATATATAACAAGAAATATATAACACAAATAGAGAATGCTCATGAGTGAGAAATTATAAAGTGCAAAAAAGGAGTTGCAAAACGGTAAATACTGGAAAAACCTAAATGTTCATCAATAGATGAATGGATAAACAAAATGCAGAATATACATACAATGGAATAGTACTCAGCCTTAACATGCTCCAGTGTGGACGAACATTGAAAATATTATGCTAAATGAAATAAGTCAGAAGCAAAGGGACAAATACTGTAAGATCCCATTTATAAGAGGTCCCTAGAATGTGTAAATGTAGAGAGGCAGAAAGCAAAAAGAGGTTATCAGGCACTGGGGGAGGAAGGAATGGGGAGTTAGTGTTTAATTGGGACAGAGTTTCAGTTTGGGATGATGAAAAATTTCTGGAAATGGACAGCAGTGATGGTTGTACAAATTGCGAAAGTACTTCCTGTCACTGAAATGTATACTTGAAAATGGTTAAAATCATAAATTTTATGTTATGTGTATTTTACCACAATAAGAATGCACAGAAAAAAATTATATGTACAAGTTTACCCAAAAAAGTGTGCTTTGAAGTATTGGATAATATCTAATTAGATATTAAGATGTAATCTCTGTATACTGATTGATTCGTTTTAATGGATCAATATGGATTGATTCATACCAAAAAAGGTGTTATAATGGACACCTACTGTGTGCCGCTTACTCTTCTAGGATCTGGGGGATAGAACTTGGTAAACAAGACAAATGACCCCTTACTCTTAGTGCAAAGGATAACAGATATTGAGATTACAAGGAATTTTCTGTTTTGACCCTTTCTCTATTTCCTGAATCCTTTTCAATGAGTATGTTATTTTTTAAAAAGAGTTTATGTATTTATTTGAGAGAGAGAGAGCACAAACAGAGGGAGGGGCAGAGGGAGAAGCAGACTCCCTACCGAGCAAGGAGCCTGACGTGGGGCTTGATTTCAGGACCCTGAGATCATGACCTGAGCCGAAGGCAGACACTTAACTGACTGAGCCACCCAGGCGCCCCAAGTATGCTATTTTTATATTTGGGAAAAAAACATAAGTGGAAGAAGGGAAGCAATTATGAAAAACAATACTAGCTCAATATGGGGTTTTCTCCCTTGGTGTAAACTCATCCGCTCATAGAGAGGAGCAGGTCTGGTGATGCTGGGCAAGGACATAGGGTGGGGTGCAAAACTTAAGGAATGAGACCTGTCATTCCTGCTCAGTCAACCATCCTGCTCTTCTCCTTGTTATGTGTTGGGTTTTCTGGCTTCTAGAAGCACGTGGACCGTAGTTACCCTGTTAATCCTGCTCACTCTTGTCCATCACCATCATAGTTTACATCAGTGTTCAAAAGACTAAGAGCTCCACTTTTCTGGTATCTGGATTTTCTTCCTTTAAAAACAGGTCTGCAATAACTTTTGAATAATTGTCTTGTCCCTCTGCCTACTTCCAATAGGACATTACGCATCTTCTAGAGACTCACAGAGCTGATCTGAAAATATCGGGCAGAGGTTAGTAGACTTCCAGGCTTTGCATCTCTCCACCAAGAAACGGTTGCTAATTTTTGGCACCTCTTACAACAGAGCAAAACTGAGAATAATTTCAGGGCTTTGCAATGTAAAAAAGGTCCCCAGTGGCCTCATTTGTACATGTCCTCTCTGGCCCCAAGTCACTGACCCTAAGTTTTTGTTCATTCTTGTCTGATCTTGGCCAAAATTAGGGGAGGGAGCCTGACCTGGATGAATGGAGTTTGAGTTTCTTCATCATGACACAGAAACCCCCCCTCCACACTTGCTCTGCGCAGAGACAGGAGGGATCCTCTGAGTGAGAGAGAGGGAGAGAGAGAGAGAGAGAGAGACAGGTTCCCCCCACCTCCCCTCCCCCCCGCATCTTTGCTGAAGCCCTCCTGTAATTCTCCTGTGACCTTTGGCCCAAGGATCTATTTTAGGCAGTGATTTCCATACTCCGTCAGAAATCTCTTTTGTCACCAAACTAGACTTCAGAGGTGTGCAAACATTTGGTTTTAGCCTGTGAGTCTCCTGAAGGCTGATACCACATTTCCTTCCAACTATTCAATGAAGGTTTAATTTATCGGTATATGACGGCGCATGAATAAACCTAGCTTTGAAGGCTTCATCTTCATCCTATTCCCCAGACAAATTTTACTCTGTTTCCCCCCCACACACGGATATTTTTCTTCTCCAGTTCAATTCCTTTCCTCTCCATCTCCCCCAAATCTCCAGCTATCAGTCCTTCCTGTGGGAAATTCCTTCTCTACGCTCTGTTGCTACTTGTTCAGGATCCGGCAGCTTTAATCTAAGAGAGAAAGACTGGTTTGGTGACTCAAAAGCATAGGCTGCCTGAGTTCAAATTCTGGGTGTGATTCCACCACTTTGGCGACTTCTGTGTGCACCTCAGTGACATCATTCATCAGTCGGGGCTAATAACAGAAACTATGTGACAGGGCTGTTAGGGGATACATGTATCTCACACGGAACCTGGCAATGGAAGGATTTAATACACGGTCATTGGTAGTGAGGTTCCCTAAATGGGTATAGGCTATAACAGTTTTTCGGTAGGTGGTTCTTTCTTCACGGCCTTTGTCCAACCCCAGACTTGATCAGATGTGGAGAAATGGATAATGGACCTGTGAGGGAAAATCCGGGAGAAGGTTTTTGCCCCAGAGGAGAGGTGACTGGGAAGGGTGGCACTCCACCCGCCCATCACCTTCCAGCTCTGAGAGCACTTCCCCAAGCCTCAGCCCCTCTGATGCTCTAGCCGCTGGGCCACCGAAACAGACTGAATTTTGGGCCATCACCAACTTGCTGAGATTCAGTGTCCCTACTTATCAGGTATGTTATTTCTCCCTTTAAAAGGAAGAAGCCACAACCTAGAGAGGACAGAAAATTTGCCCAGGGTCAAGCAAACTACTAAGTGATAGCACTGAGTGGCGATTCTAAGGTCTTTAGAGGACAAATCTAGGACCTTTGGGATACACAGAGCTCTGGGTCTGTTCTTCATTTCTATTTAATCTTCCCTGCTTCTGGGGCCCTTGCTTCCTAATCCCCTCCCAGCTTCCTAATCCTCTCATACCCCCAGCCCCAGAGCCAGCCCCGAATGCCACAGACCCAACACATAAGGTTCTCCACCCTCCTCACGTACCTAGTGTGGCTTGAGAATAAGCCACCAGCCCAGACCCAGTCCTGTGGCCTGGACACAATATCTGGGCTCAGGTGACTTCCAAGGGACCTTGCTGTCTGTCTGACCTGGCGGCTTCCAGAAGCACTTCCCATAGTCCCCAGCCCTCTCTTTCCCTGCACTCATCTCCAGCTGGGTACTCCCTCCTCACGCCTGATCTATTGCCCTCTCTAGTCTCTAGGCCACGGGGAGGCCAGCCTTATTCTGAATTCCAGTTCAGTTGTTGGTGGCCTTGGCACCCAGCGTGGCCTCATCTCTGGGGCTTGAACTGACCCATAGTGTCATTTCCTGCTATAAACAGTCAAATTCCAGAGAGCAGTTCTGAGCACTTGCATCCCCCTCAGCTCCAGGCCTCACGCACCCGATTATAGACTTTCTTTACCCACTGCTTCAAAAACAAGGGTCCTCCTTCTTTCTTACTCCGCATCACCCATTTTGCCAAAGGACCTATGATATTTTGCATCCAAATAGCCTCAATTTGAACATGACCGTGGGTTTGCTCCTATGTCCTTTTGGAATGGAATTAGACTATCCACTCCATCTGTGACATTGGACAAATCATTTTCCCGCTCTGAGGAAACTGCCTTCTAGTTAAAATGGGCATTAAATTAGATGACCTCTTTCTGCTATAAAATGCTGAGTTTAGAGCTGAGACATCTTTTCTGTTACCTGAGAACTCTGTGGGGAGAAAGCATGGTTCTTGGACTAACTCTTTAAGTAGATCTATGTGTCTTCCAGCAGAGTCTGAAAATTATCAACGCAGATAAACAGCTCTAGTCTATTTCCAACTCCTATCCCTCATGCTATTGCTTCAGAATGACCTTTCCCATCTTTATAAGCTGTATCATACTGGTCAGGTGTTTTTACCTTCAAATCTACCTTTGACACCTCTGTAAAATTCCCTGAGCTTTGTACATTAAGATACTTGCATGCAAATCATAATAATTTCCTTCAGTCTGAAAGTATTTTGGAGACCTAAAACAAGAAAAATAACCTTTAAAATGCAATTATGGAACCTTAAAGTCACTAGATTTCAAACATTTCAATGCTGTATACTTTTTGTCTTTTAATACACGCTCTAATTGTTGGCTAACTGATTCATTTTCATAGCTCTGTTCTCATTTCTGCTTCTTAGAGTTTCACGTTTTCTTTGTTTCTTGGTGGGGCAAAATTAGCTTCCACCGTATCATGATAGAAGATTCACTGATTTAATAACACATGCATTCAACAAATAAATTCTTGCAATCTTCATTTACTCAGATGCTTTTACCAAAAAGCATATGGGATCCCTCTGCTTTTTGGGTTTTCATAGCTCAAAATATCTGTTTGAAATAGAAAGTTAAATCATCCCACATTTATAGGTATGCTGATGGGCAGAAAAATATGAATCATTACCTGGATTTATTTTTTACCCAACCCAATACTATATTTTTTCTCTAAGAGATTGACTCACCCAGCCTCTTTCATCCTCCTAAGAACACAGTAGAATTAATTTCCCAATCGCCATAGCATCTGCATGAGGTGGTATAACCAGTGCTCATAAATGGAATATAGTGGAAGTGGTACTGGCTATGAGGGGCTGAGGAAGTTCTGCCCCACTCCCCCATATGCTGACTGGATGATACCAGGACAATCTTGAAATCCTGTGTTGACAGTGGAACTGCATGAAAGAAGCCATGTCCCTGAATGATCATGGGAAAGACCACATGCCTTCCACGTGATTGGATGTGAGGCGAATCACTGGAGTTCTGGGATGGTTTGATAGTTAGCAGACCTGGCTGACACATTCCTCTTCTCCTTCACGCTGAAGAACTTATGCACTGCAGTCTTGGGAATAAACAGCTTTGCCACGTGGCACAGTCAAAGATGGTGCTTTACGAGTGACTTACGATACTCCTGGTACTTACTCTGTCTTCACTCTAAGGAATGCAAGTTACATCTCCACAGCAGAATTAGAAGGGGTTCAAAGTCATGAACACATTCTCTCCTTTCAACTTATCTTTGCTGCTCAGCCATGGTGGCCAGTCCCTCCTGTCAAACCTCATAAGCTTGTCAAGGTCGTTGCCCATTTTGGCAATTTCGCGAATACGGCAAAATGGCTCTGTGGTGGGTCTCAGCCTCAGAAACCAACACAAAGCCTCCATATCTAGCCCCTTCATTTCTTTCAGATCACTCAATAAACATAATCTGGTTTCTTTCAAAATAATATGGTTATATAATTTCCTTCATTAGTAGCTAGTTAGGCAAAGCTTCTGGCTTCCCATGACCCAATTTACTGAGTCCCTGAGCTCATTTAAGGCTTCTCCTCTTACTCTTGAGGTCAGTCACTATCTTACTTCTGTAATATAACTTCCGGGTTTTCTGTTGAAATGTATTTCCTGTTTTTTTCTGTTATTAAAAAAAAATGAATGTCTTGGATCCCCCTTTCACTACTTCCAGGCTACTCATCCTCATTCTTATCTGTGTCTCTTTCACTACCATTCCCTGAAAATGTATCTCAAGTCATTTCTTCAAAGTAAGAGCTCAGTAATATAGAGATCTACTGTTGCTCTTTCTTTGGACCATAGTTGTTATCAACTGTTTTTTCTGAACCACCTGTCCCGGTCCAGGCCTTATCTTATAGGATAAACTAAACACAGATCATTGATTGCTAAATCAAATCAAGCAAGATAATGCCCAATTTGCTCTCTTTTCTCTCATGCTTCTCCTAATGTTTAAATTTCTCAATCAATCGGTTAACAAATCACTTCATACACTTTGCCAGGAACTTTGAGATGGGAATGGAAAGAAGATAAGAACAGAAGAAATACAAGCAAGTGCACAAGTCACATGTGAGTCTTATTTACAGGAAACCATTAGAGAATAAGATAGTATATAATACTAGTCATCTCGTGTATACAAAAAGTGTATTCACAATTGTAGAGGGGAGAGATCAGTGCTTGCTGGAGTAGAGCAGAGTTTCATAAAGGTGGGATTTGGCCTTTAAGAACTGTTAGGTTAGACCAATAGGAAGGACAAGCATTTTATATGTGGGTAAGATCATGAACAAAGGCACAGAGGCAGAAATGACACCACCCGTCACAGTGGGTCCTATTTATTATGCACCTGTTACGTGCCTTGCACCATGCCACACCCTGTATATTCATTATATCTAATCCTCACAGCAATCTGGGATTTTGAGAGGGGAATTTTACAAATAAGAGAACTCAAAATCAGAGAAGTAGTTAATGTCAGAATTGTGACTCAATGTCTGTGCTCCACCCACTACACAGGAAGGTAGGGGCAGTTAAGAAGAAGGGTCTCCCTCAATTGCCTCTTCCTCTATGGAGCTTCCTCATTGCCCCAGCTGGTCATAATATATTCCTCCTCTCAAATCTTGAAGAACCCAGTCAACTAGACAGCTTGGTGAAGCTCGATTATGGAGACACTGGGTGTTGAACAACGGTGCTAGGCTTGACCCGATAAGTAACAGGAGACCGCTGGAGATATTTTAGCACATACATAGCATGGAAGACTTTGGAATTAGACAAGATATGAGTTCAAGGCCATCCTCCACGTTACCTGAAGGACTCTGGGAGACAGCTAAACTTGCTGAGGTTCAGTCTTCTCGCTTGTAAAATGTGTTTGGCAGTAGCACCCATTCTTAAGGGAGGTAATGTGTTTAAACTTCTGCTAAAGTATTTGACATACAGTAAGCGTTTGACACGTAGTATTTCTGCTACTATCACTGCTGCCAAAACAACATTTCCAGATGATAATTTAGAGGAAAACAGCTTACAGGTTATACCCTGGAGACATGTGATGAGGGGCCTGGGATTCTTGGAAGAAGGAGAGACAGGTGAGGATGAATTTACAAACATAAACACAAAGATGAGTCCATGGGACCTGGTGGCTGATGTAGGGGACAAAGGAAAAGATAAGCCCGAAGACACACATTTGGAAGCAACGGAGAAGCATGATAATATGACCAGAAATTAGGAAGCGAGGGAGGGAGTTAGTTTGAGGAGTTAGGTGATGAGTTAAGTTTTGGGTATTTTGAGTTTGAAATGATGGTAATGCATTGAGGACTAGGCACTAGAAACTTTGACAAAAAGGTTGACTCTGGACACGTAGATTTGGGGATTGCTATAATAATTGTATTTCATTTGAAAAACAAAAATGAACTCGAGCCTGATATAAAGAGAGAAAACCAGAGGACTCGGATTGATACCTGGAGGTGCCTGCAGTTGGGGCACATGAGATGGGAGAGGATCCATTGAAAGACCAAACGAAGGAGTAGGGGGAGAGAGAAGATAATAATGGGGAAAAAAAAGACAATGCAGATCGCCGAAGTCACAAAACAGAGAAGGGATTTTTCCAAAGGAGAGAGAGGTCTGCTGAGGAGAGAAAAGACTGAGGGGACTCGGAAGAAACTCTGCAGTTGGTGAGGTGACTGCTGGAACCCAGCCTGGGAGGAAGCAGGTGGTAATAAAAGTCAGCAGGCACTGCCCATTCATCCATTCATTGGAGAACCAGGCTGTGGCCAGAGGTAGTAGCAAAGGAAACACAGGAGGTTATTTTTTGTTCTGGAGAGGCCAGTACCACCAATAATCCTCAGAGTGTGTTTCAGTTTCTCCCCACCCCTTCCCACAGCATATCTCTTCATGGACATGTCCCCTTTGCCCATCGCTAGGTCCACAGTCTTCATCTGACCTCTGTGAACTCTCATCTTCTCCTTCAGGTCTTACCACTCTTCAACCTGACCCATCTGACCCCAACCCCACCATGTTTGATGATATCCTGGGGCCTATGACCTTTAACAACCACATCAAAGATTGTTTCTCTTTCAAAGGCATCATCAGGATTGAAGGTTATTTTACCTAAGTTCTTTTTTTTCTGGTTTGACACAGGTGTCTAAAAACATAATAGCAACTGTTATCATTGTGGGTTTTAGATCACTCCTCAAACACACTCAAAGTTCCTTCCCCTCTTACCCTGGAATTCCATCATGAGCTGTACCCCCCAACTATTATTTGGAGCATGTCATGGGAATAACCTCCCTGCCCCAACCCACTTGGAAGTGGTTTTTAGGATCATATTTCCTCCACAAAGCCTCTCCTGTTGGATTTCTCGAATTCCTGCCCTGGTGAAGCATGGGACTTTGGTGATTCTTTTCCATCTATCCCCTTCCCAAACATGACACCTATATTCCATCTCAAGTGACAAATATTATGTGCCAATGAATAATGTAGGCACAATTGCCACATTTGTATAAGTAATGTTTACTTTTCCTTCTTTTGTTGGTTTCATCCAATAGGCTAGCTTGAGTTAGCTTCATTTGACATTACCTTGTATCATACGAGTCAGAAACCATGTCTAATTCAGTGTGTCTAACTAGCAGTCACTTTCTGCACTCCTGTATCCCCACCCAGTGTCATGTAAAGAGTGGTACTTTATAAGTGCTTTTTGTTGCTGGTTGATAATGATGGTGACCCCACTCCTCTTCTCTGCAGGTTCCTCTTTATGGTGACAACAAGGTAGCCTTATTTCTCTTTCACCTCCTGCCAACCCACTGCAGACATCACTTCTTACCTGTCAGCAGCTCTGAGAGCCTGTCTTCCTTTCAGAGACTTTCAGGACAGACCCTCTTTCTTAACACTTGTATCATAATGTTTTCTGATTTCCTTGCATTTTTTTTCTGCCTTTGGAAAGGTACAGCAATGATGTCCTAATCAGAAGCATTCTCCACGGACAAGCTTCTGGTTATGTACATTTTAACTTTGTTTCTCCACCACTACACGTATATTTCCACTCTAATTCCAGATATCACAGTATAACCTCACGTCCCAGACTTCAGAATCGCAGGGCTGGGTGAGTCAGCCAATAAGCTCTAGGAGTATTCCTGAAAGTCATTCTACTTTGGGATTCCCAGTAATACCTTAACTATACGCTGAAGTTCCTGAAAAACACATCAATCTATCCACCAAAAATAAATGTATCCATAATTTGATTTCTCCTTAACTAGATTTTCAAAATGCCAATACCCACTCCAATGACACCTGACACAAGGAACAATGTGATGGAGGAGAGGTTGAAGTGAAAAAGTATGGTAGATTTAACCAATGGCAGTTAATGTAGCTTACCTCTGAACGTTTACCAAATGTATGACTACGTAACCACAATTCTGGACCCCTTGTAGGGCTTTGATAGAAGGTGTCAGTGCTAGTGAGGGGCACTGAAGCTAAAGCTTCATTAAACTCCTAGTAAACCCACTTTCCCATGCCATCTCTCTGAGTTTTTTTTTTTTTTCATCTGTAAAATAAGAATACTCTTTGCTTTGCTTATTTGGAAAGCTGTTATGACATATGTACTGAAATCATCTATGTTTTTATTTTTATTTTTTAAAGATTTTATTTATTTATTTGACAGAGAGAGAGAGAGCACAAGCAGGGGGAGCAGCAGGCAGAGGGAGAGGGAGAAGCAGGCTTCCCCCTGAGCAGAGAGCCCGATGCGGGGCTCGATCCTAGGACCCTGAGATCATGACCTGAGCTGAAGGCAGCTGCTTAACCAACTGAGCCACCCAGGCACCCCTAAATCACCTATGTTTTTAAAAAGCACTTGATATTACTATTTAATGCATTATTGGAGTTTCTTCTCACATATATTTTCTGACAACAATATCTCCCTTCCTGCACGCTCTTCTTACAAAGACTTTGACGTTCCTACCATTGAGAGTTGCAGTCTCTGTTCCTACTCTTTGAATTTGGGTGGGCTTGTGACCACAGCAGAAGCGACACTATGCCTCCCCCCAAAAATGTCATAAAAGGTGAGAGATCTTCCACCTGGCTCTCTTGGAATGTTTACTTTTGCAACCTAACAGCTGTGAGGAAGCCTGAGCTACAGAAGAACAAATAGCCACCTCCAACCTTCCGGCTATGTGAGGAAGCCATCTTGAAAGTGCATCCCCCAGCTTCAGTTAGGCTGACACTGATGGGACAAAGCCATGTTGTAGAATCCTGAGCAAGAGAAGTGATTGTTGTTATTTTAAGCCTTTAGGCTTTGGAGTGGTTGGTCATGCAGCACTAGATAACTAATATGGCCAGAGGTAGTAGCAAAGGAAACACAGGAGGTTATTTTTTGTTTTCTGGAGAGGCCAGTACCACTAATAATCCTCAGAGTGTGTTTCAGTTTCTCCCCACCCCTTCCCACAGCATATCTCTTCATGGACATGTCCCCTTTGCCCAACACTAGGTCCACAGTCTTCATCTGACCTCTGTGAACTCTCGTCTTCTCCTTCAGGTCTCACCACTCCATGTTTCCAATGAAACCCCTCTCTGCTCACTCCAAACTCAATCTCACGATCACACCTTACAATTCCCTGCACCTGTGCCTTTTGTCATAACACTTCTTCCACTGGAATATCCTTTTCCCATTGAAATTTTATCTATCTTTAAAGGTCTCCCTCAATTATCTCTTTCTCTATGGAGCTTCCTCATTGCCCCAGCTGGTCAAAATATATTCCTCCTCTCAAATCTTGAAGAACTTCATTTCTACTATTTATATAGTGCTTATTGCCAGGATGGATATTCAGAATATCAGTTGGCATGGCCAAGGACTGACAAATCAGAAGGGGGGGGCCTCCTGAATTATCAGCCTGGGGATTGACCTCAGCCGTGCAACGAAGTTGGTTCCACAAGATCCTAGCTCCTTCTCTGGCCTGTATGCACCTTCAGGGCAGGCACCTCATATATTTTTGCAAGTATCCCATCCCCCATGCAAAACATAGCATCTTGCATGTAATGTGCTATGTATGTTTTTTAAAAATAATTTGCTAAGACTTAAAAAATAGATCTTTGACTAATAAAAGAGAAGGCACAGAGAAAACACCCAAGGGAAAAAGGAGCTTAAAACTTTAAAACTGTAAATAACTGAAAAACAAGATAAATTTTCTCAAACCAGGGTCATGAAGCCACAGGATCTTTTGATCTGAGAGCTTAGACATCATCTAATTGGTACTCACACTTGTGTGTGCAAAGAATCACTTGGGGAAAAATTAGTGTATGTGTGGGTCCAAATTAGTGTATGTGTGGAAACAACACAGATCTGCATTCCATACCCAGGCATTCTGAATAAGTAGGTCTGGGTGGGACTGATGAAGCCTCCTTCTTCTTTCTTTCTTTTTTTCCTCATTGTTTTTTTTTTAATTGAAGTATAATTAACATAAAATGTTATATTAGTTTCAGGTGCACAACATACCGATTCAACAATTCTATAAATTATTCAGTGCTCACCACGATAAGTATAGTTGCCATCTGTTACTATGCAGTGTTATTAGAGTATTATTGACTATATTCCCCATGTTGTACTTGTCATCTCTGTGACTTATTTATTTTATAACTGGAAGTTGGTACTTAATCTCCTTTACCTATCTTACCCATTCTCCCACCCCCATTCCATCTGGCAACCATCAATTTGTTCTCTGTATTTAAGAGTCAGATTTGCATTTTGCTGATGATTAGCGATGGAGCATCTTTTCATGTGCCTGTTGGCCATCTGTATGTCTTCTTTGGAAAAATGTCTATTCAGATCCTCTGCCCAGTTTTTAATCAATTGCTTGTTGTTTTGCTAACGAGCTGTGTGATTTCTTCATGTATTTTGAATATTAGCCCCTTATCAGATACATGATTTGCAATTTTTCTCTTTTTTTAATGATAACAATAGTAATATTATTTTTATTTTTACCATTGTTAGCTAATGACTTTGATGCTGGTTGATTGATTGACATTTTCTTTCATTTTGCTTCTTATTTGCAACTCCTAGGAAGCTTTCTTTTTTTTTTCCTCCAAATTTTTATTTAAATTCTAGTTAGTTAGCATGTAGTGTAATATTGGTTTCAGGAGTAGAATTTAGTGATTTGTCACTTACATACAACACCCAGTGTGATGAAGCCTCCTTAATGAGCTCTCCGGGTGACTCTGATGCAGGTGGTCGGTGGACCTCACTTAGTCAGAAGTTCTGGCTTAGTCAGACCCCCTCTGTCCAGGTCTAGTTTATTCCTTCTTGCTGTAGTCATGTGCCCTTTGAACTGGCCATGGATGCAGGACTGCCATAAAGTAGAAGAAGTAGCATGGCCAGAAGGAAGGAGAAGTTGGGAAAGCCATAACTTTAAGGCTGGCTTTGAAGGAGAAATCACCGCCTTTAATCTCTGGGTGGTGGCAAAATGAATGAAAGCGCTTCACTGAGATCAGCAGGGAGATAAGCAGCCTGGTTGGGGAGCCTTCTCTCTGGGGGTGTCCTTGGGTGGAGTGACCTGTTTCTTCATAGCTGAGTACATTATTACTGGGCTGAATCACTTGGTACAGTTCAGCCTCCACCCTTGGCTACCTGGTTCCTACCAGTCCAACATCTCATTTCACTTACCCACAACCCCAGAGCCAACATTAGAACCCAAGAGTGTAACATCAGGTTAGCTACTTCAAACCCCCAACACCCCCCTCTTTTCTTTCAGAATGAAATCTACACCATTCTAAATCCTTCAACTATTTAGAAATAAATCCATGGAGTCTTTCCAGCTTTGTTCTTCCAGCTTTCCGCACTCCATCTTCTAGAATCCTTCACAAAATGAGTGATCTGGAATCTGAGTCTCTGGATGAGGTCTCAGAGCCACTGCTTAGCCTGTCATCTTATGCCCTGCAGCGTCTAAGAGGTGTCTGTCCTGCCTTTCAAACCTCAGTATTTGCCAAGAATATAAACCGAGGGACATCCTTTAACTAAAACAGCTTTGCATCAGCAGGAAAATGCTGCTGATCCTCGAAGGCAGAAAAGGAAAGCAGGGAAGCAGTGAGCTGATACCACTGACTTACCATGAATTATCATCAACCGTGAATTATTTGGGAGCAGCAGAATAGCCCTCTTCTATAAAATGTTAGCTCTTTCTGCAAATACTCTTTGTCCCCCCTCAATCCCTGGGCCTTTTTAAATCTTTTAATAAATATCTGCCTAGAGCATAATCTAGAAATTGACATCTAGTAAATGATGAGACCCTCTAGAATCTGAATCCTGGAAGAGGACACAGTGTTGTACAAATGTGACCACAAAGAAGGGCAAATCCCCATCATTGCCACAGACTTTTCTGAGGGCAAAATTCCAGACTTTCTGTCATAGGTCTTTAATAACTGCGCTTTGTTGATTTTGTTACAACATGTGCATTCGTATCAACATCGTAAAAAGCACTCTATGCCATGCGTGCTCATTTCATTCCTCACCACACTGTGAGATAGGTGTTACTTTAAAATCAAGAGACCGAGGCTCCGAGAGGTTAGGTGGCTCATCTAAGGTCACAGGGCCAGTGACAATCAGGGACTCTGGGCTCAACTGCCCAGAACCTCGATGCCAATTCCTCGGGCACATTCCACCATGTCACATGGACTTGCTCTGTGTACAAGCCAAGCTGGGCCCACACAGCTCGTTTGAGAGAGAGCCTGGATGTGGGCCTACAGGGGGCCCCTGAGGATGCAGACCTCCAACTACTCGGGGCCGCAACTGGCCCAGGGTACCTGCCCCTGCACTCTGCTCTGCAATCATCTCTGCCTTGCCGAGGCCATGCTTCCCACAGGCTGTGCCCCACTGATGACTGACGTGGCGGGCACTGGGAACGGGCCCCTTTCCTGGGAGCCGTGGGACTGGTCTGACTGGTGACTTTGTCTCAGGACGTCCTTGGGCCTTGCCCAACCTTCCTGATTGCACCAAAACCGAGGAAGTGTCCACTCCACCTTCCTTCCCCTCCTTCACGCAAGGTCACACTTGCAGGACAGTCTGACGGGAATCCCACTCTTCTCCAGCTCCCGAAGCAAATCCTCGGCTACTGCTTCTCAGGTGCCCCAGATTATCCCAGCCTGACTAATGGAGTCACTACCACATGGCCAGGAAATAAGACAAGGGGGGCTGTCTGGGGGAGACCCTGGGATTTAGACAGCTTGATTTACTGAAGATCAACTTTTTTTTTTTAACCCTACTATTACACGTATTTACCCTGGTGGTGATGTTGTCATTTTACAAACACACAGCAATTATCCTCCAGTGGGTCAACAATTACTCTGGGTGTGGCTGGGGACAGCTGGATACTGGGCTGTGTCTCGATGGCACCTGTTCCATCAGGCTTCCATTGCCGGCCCTTCGGGGAGCAGGCTCTGGGACTGTGACCCTCAGAGCTTCGGCCACACTATTTGACAGCATCCTGGAGCTCCAAATGGTCCCCAGTGTCCCGAGATGACCAGCGGGCAGAAGGGAGGGGTTTAGACATCAAAGAGCAAAGTTGTACAACACCCTGTAGATCTGGGCTGTATGGGGCTACTGAGTCCTTGAAGTGCGGGGTTCATCTGAACTGGGACGTGCTCTATGCATAAAACACGCAATGGATTTTGAAAACCAAATTTAAAAAAAAAGAATGGAAGATATCTTATTAATCATTTTAATATTGATTATGGGTTGAAATGACATTATTTGGGACATACTGAGTTTAATGTATATTCTTAAAATGATTTCGTCTATTTCTTTTTACTTTTTTAATGTGGCTGTTAGAAAATTTAAACTTACGTCGGGAAGCTCAGATTATATCACAGTGCTGTTCTAGATGTCAGACTCAATGAGGGTGGGGATTGCGTCTGTCTGTGCTCATTGAATCACCATTGTACTCATAGAATTTAACACAGTATCTAGCACTGAAAAGAACTGAATAAATAATTTGAGGAATGAATGACAATATGAATGAGCAAATGGACATCAGTTATTCATTTCTCTGAAGCAAGAGGCATTTCTACCCCCTCTAGCCCCCCTCTAACATCTGAGGAAGAGGCAGGAGATTTGCAAAAATCCATCTCCCAAATTTGAACCTCCAGCCCTGAACTCCCCTGAGTGTATATCTGATTGCCTGCTCAGAAACTTCACTGAGGTGGGTAACAGACATCTCAAACTTAACATCTCCAGAGCAGAATTCTTTACATTCTTCCCAAACTGGTTCCTGGTTCTCAGTCAATGGCACCCTGATCTACCAGTCTTTCAGGGCAAAAAAAACCTAGTCATTCTGGAGTCCTCTGTTTCTCCTGTCAATACCACCACCCAACCCCATCCAACCAAGAAATAAGATTTATTGGTTCTACTGCAAAATATATTCCAGATATACCAGATTTCTCCACCATCCCTGCTGCCACATTGGTAGAAGCCACCATCATCCGTCACTGGCACGGCTGTTCCCAATTGGTCCACGTAGTGCTGCCATGGCGCTCAGAAATTCTGTGAACCATTATTATCCTGCTGACAGAGATAAAGAAATGGATGCGCAATGAACTCTACAGTAAGATGACTTTTATTTGTATTTAACAAACGTGTTTCAATAGAGCACAAAAACTGCAGGATGGATGCAAGTGGGCAGTCATCTAAATATACACCAGCCTTTGGACAGGTCTCAAGCTTGTCCAGACAAAACTCTGCTCTATTTATAAAACTCTCCATGGATGGGGGATCCAGAGACAGACCGGCAGAGGCTTTAACCCCATCCTTTATTAGCTGTATCACCCCAGCCTTTCCTGGGGGTTGGGTACAACAGCAGAGCAAGAAGCAAGCAAGCACCCCTTGCCCCTCACTTAACAAACATAAACAAACATAACAAAACATAAAATAATAGCTTTCATCTGCTGGATCAGATAAGATGAAGGAGATATCAAACACATATGGAAATAAATCACCGGCACGCTTTGCTGATTTCGTTATTTAAAGAGTTCGTATTGCTACAGAATTGCAGGGGAAATTAGCTTGAAGGAAGAGGGCACGCTGAGCTGGAATATTTCCCATGGGATTCTGCCTGCCCATTTCCATACAGGAGAGCAGGAACCTTCAATGCTCTTCTCTGGGATTGGACCGGGGGCTCTATATCCTGATGCTCGCCACCGCCCCCCCTCCGCCCGAATTTCACCTTCTCCTAGGACGACTCTCCTCAAACATCCTCCTCCCTTACAAACACACCGCCATCCCTCTGATCCCTGGTGTCATCTTTGGCTCTTTCTGGTGTGATTTTTGGCTCTTCCATGTAATGCTACACTTCCCAGGGTGGCCCTCTCTTCACTCTCTCCTACTCTGCTGTGGCAGGCGAATCTTCTAGAAGCACCATTATCTTTAAGTCATTTTCCTAAATAGGAATTTGCGTAGCTCCTATGGCTCATTCATTCATTTTTTAAAAATTCATGCATGCAACATACGTTTATGTCAGGCCATATGCTGGGGATGATGATGAACAACACAGACCAGCGCTAACTCCCTAAGTCTGAATGAGCTCCACACTCTTTCCTGTGATTTTTAATACTTTCCCATCTCAAACAGGCCTTTGCTGTCATTATTTCCCCAAACGGGGGTTCCGCCTTCACTTGTATTCATACTATGAATCTTGCTCATCGCGAAAGACCAATTCAAAGCCTCCCTCTTCAATGCTTGTTCTGAATTTATATCACTTGTTTTCTGTAAACTACTAATTTGGTTGCTATCCTTCACCGTCTTATTTTTTTAATGCAGCTACTTTTTCATATGTGTGGGTCTTATCCCCACAGTTAAACATAAATATAAATACCTTGAGTAGGGTTCTCCCACAGTGTCTAGTTGGTAGAATGTTTCGCAATATTTTTTTTTAATTTTATTATGTTATGTTAGTCACCATACAATACATCATTGGTTTTTGATGTGGTGATCCATGATCCATTGTTTTCATACAACACCCAGTGCTCCATGCAGTACACGCCCTCCTTAATACCCATCACCAGGCTAACCAATCCCCTCTCCCCGCTGTGCGTGGATTTTTTCAATGAAATATTGGAAAGATATTTGGAGAGTTGTGGCAATTTGAAAAAACTCATAGACGAACCACATAGCCTGGACGAATCGAAGAAATTCAGGAAAAGCTATGTCATGAATGAATTAAATATATGTAGAGACTAGCCTATTTTATCACTTGCTACCATAGAATATACACAAATCTATTATAAAAAGTCACAATTGATCAAAACACGCACAAACACAGACTCTACATGCCACGATTTGCAGTCGTGAGAAATGTAAACAGAGAGAGGCAGTATTAAATCATAACTGCATTAAACTAACTGTAGTACATATTGCACCACACTAATAATTCCATAGCCACCTCTTGCTGTTCTTGCACGTATCCTCTGAAAATGCCCTGTAATGCCAATTATCTCCATGTTGGCCACTCCTCTCTCCAGTAAACTGTGCATCGCAGTAAAAAGTGATCGCTCACAGGTCTTGCGTGTTTTTCACCATGTTTAGTGCAATACTTTAAATAACATGGAATGTTATTTTACTTTAGTTTAGTTACTTTAAATTCTATAGGATGCCGTGGAATCCATTGGAAGGGCCACTAGTGATGCTGGAAGTGCTCCCAAGAAGCAGAGAAAAGTCCTGACCTTACAAGAAAAAAGTTGAATTTCTTGATATGTACGGGAGATTGTGATCTATAGTTTGTGACTGCCTGTGGTTTCAAGTAAATGAATCCAGCATAAGGACCATTGTAAAAAAAAGAAAATTCATGACGCCATCGCCACGCTTATGCCAACAGGCATGAAAACCTTGCACGCCTTGCTAAATACCCTTTATCTCATATTGAACATGTGTGCATGTGCAAGTTGGGCAGGGGAGGGGCAGAGGGAGAGGGAGAATCTCAAGCAGGCTCCACGCTGAGGCTTGATCCCATGCCACTGAGATCATGACCTGAGCCGAAATCAAGAGTCAGACTCTTAACGGACTGCAACACCCAGGCACCGAGAACGCAGCTTGTATCAGGGTGCAGGATTGCTGTAAGAAAGGCATACCTAGAGCCTCTAACAAGATTCAAGACAAAGTGAGTCCTGACATGACAACTTGAAGCAAAAGGAAGGCAAGTGATCTAAAGCTGAAGAATTTAATGCCAGAAAAGGATAGTTTGATTTTATTTTTTTTTTATTTTTATTTTTTAAAGATTTTATTCATTTACTTGACAGAGAGAGAGGGAACACAAGCAGGGGGAGTGTGAGAGGGAGAAGCAGGCTTCCTGTAGTGCAAGGACCCCGATGCGGGGCTCGATCCCAGGACCCTGGGATCATGACCTGAGCCAAAGGCAGGCGCGCTTAACGACTGAGCCACCCAGGCGCCCCAAGGATGGTTTGATTTTAGAAAGAGGTTTGGCTTAAATCATCTCAAGATAACAGGAGAAGCAGCTTCTGCTAACCAAGAGGCACCAGATAAGTTCCCAGACACATTAAGAAAATCATTGAGGACAAAGATCTTCCCGAACGGGTTTTTTAAATTTTTTAAAAGATTTTATTTATGTATTTGTCAAAGAGACAGAGAGAGAGAGAGCACAAGCAGGGGGAGTGGGAGAGGGAGAAGCAGGCTTCCCGCTGAGCAGGAAGCCCAATGCAGGACTCGATCCTAGGACCCTGGGATCACGACCTGAGCCGAAGGCAGACACTTCACCAAGCACAACATTTCTAATTCAGCTTCTAGATCGGGGGTCATAAGGATTTTTAAGGCTTATTACACACATTACTCTATAGAAAGGATTGCCAAAGCTATATAAAAGAACCCCAGTAGAGAGAAATTGTGAAAGTCTGGAAGACTTACATCATTGGAGACATTGTTATAGAAAAAGCCATGAAGGCCATCAAGCCCAAAGCAATGAATTCCTGCTGGAGAAACCTGCTCAGATTGTGCGTGGCTTCACACAAGTTACAACAGAGCCAATCAAGGAAATCAGGAAAGAGATTATGGATATGGAAGGAAAAGGTAAGGGAATGAAGGGTTTCAAGATATGGGTCTTAGAGAAATTCAAGAACGAATAGATGCCACATCAGGGGAATTAGGAGATGACCTGATGGAGATGAATGCTTCCAAACCAATGCCAGACCATGAGGGAAAAGATGCAGGAGGGGCAGTGCCCGAAAAATGGTCATTGGACCATTTTTGGTCCAATGGTCATTGGACAATCAGGCAGAAAACAATCTGATCAAGACTGTTTTTGACTTTTTTTTTTTAATGACATGGACCCTTCTATGATACAGACACTGAAACTGAAACAGTGGAAAAAAGATTGGTACCATATAGAAACATTTTTAGAGAAATGAAAAAGCAAAAAAGTCAGGCAGAAATTACAATATATTTCTATAAATTTACACGCAGTGTGCCTGCCTCTCTTGATTTCCCTTTCTACCTCTTCTACCTCTTCCTCCTCTGTCCGCCCTGAGACAGCAAGACCAATGCTTCCTCGTCCCTCTCCTCAGCCTACTCGATGTGAAGATAATGAGAATGGAGACCTTTGTGATGACTCTCTTCCATTTAATGAATAGTATATCATTATCACGCCATTCCATTAAGAATGTGTATGTGACGTCTGTGAAAATCTAACATCAGTAGGGCAAGAACTGTATGAGATGTTCCTGTGTCATCATCCTTGCTGTGGGCTAGGTATTCACTGCATAGAATACCGTGAGCAAGACTTGTATGGAAATGGATGGCCTATCCTTATGTAGGCATAGCATGAGTAGTATTTAATATAACATTAATAATGTCTTAGTTTTCTTACTGTTTTATAACTTTGCTTTCAAAGAATTACATCACCGTACAGTATGCCTCTCTCTCATAATTGGAGAAATTACATATTGGCCAATCATGGGTAAGTGGTTTTAAACAATGCAACAGTGTTTTCAGTACTGTGTAACTATGTTGTGAATGTAACTATAATGCTGTGTGCCATAAAAATTTGATAGCAATTCATTCATTAACGTATGGGCTAGGCTCCTGTGAAGAAATCATACAGGATATACTAGGCTACCATAAAACAATCATCTAGCTGCTTTTTCATTATCAATGCATGAATCATTATACTTGTAAGTAAATATGAATTTTTTACATAATATTTTCATTTGTTGATGTCTAGTGTTCTTAATATGTATTAACATCTACAGTGTTTTTGTATCATATAAGACAATATTGAGGTAGGTACTGACAGATGATTCATTTTGTAAACATGATGTAAAGTTACAGTATTGATAAATACAGTACAGTTCTGTAAATGTATTTTCTCTTCTTTATGATTTTCTTAACATTTTCTTTTCTCTGGCTTGGTTTATTATATATATATTATATATTATACATATAATATATATAACATACAAAATATGGTTTAATCGACTATTTATGTTATCGGTGAGGCTTCTGGTCAACAGTAGGCTATTAGTAGTTGAGTTTTTTGAGAGTCGGATGTTTTATGCAGATTTTCAGCTGTGTGGGGAAGGGTCAGTACCCCTAGCCTCCTACATTGTTCAAGGGTCAACTGTATTTATCTTTGTCATCATAGTAAATTATCCAATTGAATTTCTATTATTTGAACTTTATATGAAGCCTTTAATCAACAGATATTTAATATCTTTTCTCTATGTTGAAAAATTATTTATAAATTCTATTTGTAAAACAGGAGATATGCTTAAAGTTGGGATTTGATATTTCACTTTTTATTATTATTCATTGTGTTTAATATTGGCATTCGGCAAACAGGAAGTGCCTGATTAAAAAACAATCAATTGTAATGTTTCCTGTGTTTCAATGGTTGATTTTCTTGTCAAACTTTGCCATTATGTTCTGACTTAATTGAAAGCAGGATTGTGTTTTTTTACTGCTGCATCAACAATGCCCAGCACAGATCTGCTTCCTGTTAGAAAGAAAAAGAATCAAAGAATAGGATTATGGATGGACACATGGATGGATGGATGGATGGATGGATGGATGGATGGATGGATGGATGGATAAATCGATGGATAGTGTGATTTCTTCCAACCTAGGTTATAAGACATTTCCTGAAGAAACTGGTATTTGAGCTTATCTTAAAGACAAAAAAGCTTTAGATATGTGGGTTGATAATAAGGGCAAAGCTGGGCAAAGCAAACATGTTAAGGAAGAGCCTGATAGATGAGAAGAGTTTGACTGAGTTGGCAAAATATGAAGTGCTGGAAAATACGGTCGATGACTAAAAATGTGTTTGACAACCTGTGAGTGCATTAGAAGCATTTTAAGATTCTTGAAGGCATGGCCAGTTGATGGGTGTGTTCCCAGAGCTTAGCCTCATGCCTACCACACTGAAATAATGGAATAAAAACAAATCATGGAGGAAGGTTGGCCCATAGCCACTTCTCCGAAGTCATCTACTGAAACCCTTTTTCTGGCTTGCTCTGTTCTTCCGAATTGATAGCCCTGCCCTTCCTGAGACATGACTCAGAGCCTTTGCCTTCGCTTTTCCCTTTACCTGAAACTTTCCTTAACTCTGCTCTGCCTCATTGACCTTCCTGCTCTCCCTTAAACATAACTCCCTGACACCTTTGCACTTGCCATTTATTTTTTTATTTTGTATTTTTTTTAGTTTCAGAGGTAGAATTTAGCAATTCATCAGTTGCAAGTGGCACCCAGTGCTCATTACATCATGTGCCTTCTCTGGGTGGCTCAGTTACCCCATCCCCCTACCCACTTCCCCTCCAACAGCCTTCAGTTTATTACCTAGAGCTTAGAGTCTCTTATGGTTTGCCTCCCTCTCTTTTTATCTTATTTTATTTTTCCTTCCCTTCCCCTATGTCCATCTGTTTTGTTTCTTAAATTCCCCATGTGAGTGAAATCATATGGTATTTGTCTTTCTCTGACTTACTTCGCTTAGCATAATACTCTCTAGTTCCATTCACGTCACTGCAAATGCAGTTGCCATGTATTCACTCACTCTGCTGGGAAAATTCTTCCCACCTGTCTTCATGGCATTTGATCCCTCCTTCATTTACATATCTTCTCAAAATCTCTTCTGCTTCCTTGAGAAGCCTTCCCTGCCACAGCGTGTAGGGAATGCCTCTCTCCTGTCACTCTCAAACCCCCCAACTTCTATTTTTCCATTGCTTTATTTTTCTTGATAGCACGTATTGCCACCTTATATTATTAGACATGTCTCTCTACTGTTGACCTCCCACCCTGTTAGAATGTAAGCTCTTATTCCAAAAAGCCCACACAGTGTTGGAGAATTTTCTTGTCCTCCGCTACGCCCCTAGAACAGTGCTTGACATAGAAAACTCAATAAATATTTCTTGAATAAGTAAATAAGTAGTTCAAATACCTTACCCTGGAATTGAAGGCCTTTTATACTTGTACTCCAATCTTCCTTTGGGATGACTAAACCTGCACTTCTAAAGGGAGAACGGACCACGTTCAGATGATCTTATCCATCCAGGGCGCCTGGGTGGCTCAGTCATTTAGGCGTGGGACTCTTGATTTCTGCTCGGGTCATATCTCAGTCAGGGTCGTGAGATCGAACACTGCCTCAGGCTCTGCACTCAGCACGGAGTCTGCTTGAGATTCTCTCTCTCTCCCTCTGCCCCACATTTAAAATAAATAAATAAATTTTTAAAAAAGATTTTATTTATTTATTTAACAGACAGAGACATAGGGAGCCAGGGAACACAAGCAGGGGGAGTGGGAGAGGGAGAAGCAGGTTTCCCGCAGAGCAGGGAGCCCGATGCGGGGCTCGATCCCAGGACCCTGAGATCATGACCTGAGCCGAAGGCAGACGCTTAATGACTGAGCCACCCAGGTGCCCCAATAAATAATCTTTAAAAAAAGTATCTTAGCCATCCAAAGCATTTTAAAGATGAGAATCATGAGGCCTAAACACGCAAAGCCTAAGTTGGAGGCCAAATCACACAGTTAATTGGTGTAAGAGCCAGAAATAGAAACCTGATCTCCCATGGCCTACCAGGCTTAACCCCAACCCACACCCATTCCTGCTGTCCACCCTCCACCAGGGATCGGAGTGAACTTTCTAAAATGCAAATGTGAGCCCCTTCTGTTTGAAACTGTTGAGTACCTCTCCATCACCCAGGGCAACCAGCTGGGCTGACTGAGAGCAACTGTCATGGTGGCCTTAAGTCCTTGTTCTACTCCCGGTACTTCACGGTCGGTTCTGTTTCACACATCTGTACCTCCCTACATGCTCATGGGAGCCTGGACTTGTTATCGTCAGCTTGATGATTCTTATGCATTTATCCTTCAAAACTTTGAGGGGCTACCCCACCCTGAGGCCTACTGCAATCCCAACGCCCCAAGCCCTTGAGAAATAATTAATTCCCCTCCTGTACATTAATTCCAATCCTAGCACCTGCCTCTATCATTGCATAGGTTATATATGAATATGTTCGCATATATATGCATATGATATATATGGTATATGTAACAAAATTGCGCCCCCCCCCAACGGGGTTACAGAATGTGGTGGACATTTGTCATTTTTTACTCTGCAGTCTTCAACCCTCCTCCTATTTGGGGGTGTGGGGTCAAGCTACCTTGTTGGCAACTCCCGATGACAAAGCAGAGAGATCCTCCCTCTTTCTCTCTCTACCCCTGGCAGCCAGGGCACAGGCCCAGGGCCAGAGGCTGGCAGCCAGAAGCTCATCCTACAATTTGGACTCTTGAGTGAAGACAACAGACACAAAGGGAGGGCTGGCAGTTACCTTGGCTGTGGTGGTGGCCTTCTAACGAGACTGTTCTTGCTAAGAGATGGCTAGGCTTCTTCCTGCTTCTTGGCTTAGATACCAGGTGAATGTCCTGAATGTCCTGTGAGTTCTTTCCAGTGTTCCAGATCTATCCACATCAGTCATAATGGGCTTCTATTGTTTACAGCTAAGAAACCAACTGGTTTGGCATAGGGCATAGGGCAGGTGTTTTAATCCCTCCAGGCGCTCCCTGCAGTGGTGGAGTGAAGACTGTGTGTTTCTGCAACAGACTGTCTTGGTTTGAATCCTGACTTCTGTGCTCACCAGCTTTGTGGTTTCGGGCCAGGAGCTCGACCTCTCGAACTCACAGTTTCTCTAAAATGGGGAGAAATCTCATGGTAGAATTAAAGAAGAGTATGTTTATTGAAACTCCTAGTGCAAAGTTCAATAAATAGCCGTTGCTATCATGTATCTATATGTAGTGATTCAAGTAGTTCAACCTTTCTCCTAAACAACCTGCCTCCTCCAACCCTACTCTTTCTGAATGGTCTATTTCTTGTCATCTGAATATGTCTTGGGCACTTGGCCACCGCATCTAAGGGCTCAGCACCACTCCATCTATCTAAATCCCAACCATCCTTCAAGGCCCCTTCAGTGGCTCCAGCTGAAGGGCCCGCCATAGCTACTCTTCCAGAGAGTGTACCCCCTCTTCGTTCCTGGAGTGCTCTTTCCCTACACTATTTATGATAGGTGGGTTTCTTGGGCCCTGTTATTCGAAGCCTGTGGAAGGATTATACGTCACCCTCATAACCTCCAAGGCCAATAAAACGTGAGCAGAAGTGATATATGCCCCAACCCCTCGTCCAAGCAGAGCTTTGAGAGTGATCTCATGGCCCTTCCCTTGCACATTCTTCTCTGCCACGAGTGGCATCTGCTTAGAGAGAAGCTGTTCCCTCCAACCTGGGTCCTAGAAAGATGAAGATCTGTGGCATCCACAGTTGATCTCTAGTTCAGCTGTCATAAGAAAGAATAATAAACACAAGTATATCAGCCACTGACATTTTAGAGTTCATGTTACTGTAGCAAAACCTCGCATAAGCTGACTGAGGCACCACTCATTCTACATTTCTCATGAGCTATTTGGTATTCTTAGTTATCTTTAAATAAATATATCCTGTGTTCCTGGGATGTTTTCTAACACCAACAGCCAATTTTCTGCTGACGTCAACAAATCAATTCCGTGCCTAACCTAGAGTCAGCACAAACCTCTACAGGTTCAGGGCTCAGTCCCAAAAGACTGCCCTCCAGCTTCAGATGTCAATTGCAAGTAGCGAGGCCCCACACTTATGTCCGATTTGGCTACAACTTGACCCACTTCTCAGGTTCCATAATTGGCTACAACAACTGATAAAACTCAAGGAAACACTTACATTTATTGGTTTACTCTAAAGGAAATTATGAAGGATAAAAGTAAACCACCAGATGAAGAGGTACATAGGGCAAGGTCCAGGACGGTCCTGAGTGCAGGAGTGTCTATCTCTGTGGAGTAAGGCTATACCACCCTCCCTCCCTCCCGGCAGGTGAATGCATCCACTAACCCAGAAGCTCATCAAATTTCTTCTTTTCAGAGGTTTTATAGAACGTAATTTCGAGACCCCTGCCCCTTCCTGAAGTCAATGAATGAGGCTGGAAGATCAACCCTATCCTGAGACCACTCTAAATCGCCTCATTAGCATAAACTCAAGCTAAAGGGACTCACTTTGAGTAATAAAAGACACTTATCACTCAGGAAATTCCAAGGGTTTTAGGGATTCCATGCCAGGAATCAAGGACAAAGACCAAATATATTCCTTATTATATCCCAGTTTCCCAATTTAACTTAAAAACCTTTGCAAACAGAAGTCATGTCTTAATACCCACAACAGTTCCTAGCCCCAGATGGGGCCTGCTCAGTAAATGTGAGTGGATGGTAGAACGATTTTTCAATAAACTTGAAAAGGAGACCAATTAAAGCAGACCTATTAACCCAACATTTAGACTAGACTATGCTATTTTTTTTTTTCATCTAACATGAAAGTTACAGAAACTAAATAGCATGGGGTACCTCAGTAGGAACAACACCCAGCAGAAAGAGATTTCAGAAAATTATGATTATTTAAGTCTTCAGTAATCTCTCCAGGTTACCAAAAAGCCAAGTGCTTGGCAAAATGGGAACTTTGTAAATTTTGGCAAATTGACTGACTCGAAGAAGACCCCATGAGAGTAGAGGCATCTAAATGTTTTTAATAGTGAGTCCAAATGACCAGAAGCCTGTATGTATGTGAGCTGCCTGCATTTGAAATTGAAGAATAGCTTGTCAGCTCTAAAAAAGAAAAAGCAGATGGATTTTTTACAGTGATGCAAAACCAGTCCTCTGCAAAACACATTTTAATAGCCTTTAGCTGGGCAGAGCGAATATTATAATCAATTTTATTCAGTCAGTGAGAACATTGATATCTACCACATTGAACTAATTTCGAAAAACCACGTATTCTGTGTATTTAGGCCAAAGACATCTCCCTCAGTTCTGACTATGTAAGAATATTCCTGATGGAGACTCTTGGCTTTGAATTTAAGAGTCAAGGAAGAGAAGGTACTCACAGACAGAGGTGGGCACCAAACAAGGGTCCAACTTTGATCACATGGCCAAAATGCTGGAGGCACCCATACCAGGTCTTTTTAGTGAGTGAATTAGGCAAAATATTTTGTGCTAAAATTTCTGAGAGAGAGTCTATTCTAGGGATTGAGAGGCACGAGGTCATACTGTGAGCTGCGGTCCCATACGTTAGTCAACTCTGAACGTCTTTCATGAGCAGGTGCATACACACGTGGACACACACATACCTGCACGCTCCAGCACCAGCCTCCTGGATAGCATCTAGTAAATGCCCAGCAAATGTTTTTAAGCGAAGGTATGCAGAGCTGAACTTCGAATAAAACATCAATCCTTTGCTGCTTACACATGCCAAACTGATAGCACTATTCACTTAAAAATGGCTACAGCATACCTGAAATGTTGGGCTGGGGAACCTAGAACCAAGGACCTATTAGGTGGCAGGCCCCTTACAACCCGTAGTTTCAGATGTGGGAAATGAGGCTAGCGTTAAAACAAATTTCTAAGCCCAAGATGGATCTGCTCCTGCCCAGGGTGTACCATCAGTAAACCAAAATTCAGATAACTTTTGTGTCCCTATAAATGCTCCACTTGACCAGAAACGCAGTATATTGAGTCGGCCAATCCCCAAATGCCAAGCCAACTCGGGCTCTACACGTATACATATTTCTTTGTTCCTTCTCACTCCAATTAAGGTTAACTGTGTAACCCCAGCCAATCAGATATTTTCTGTTTTTGTCTTCCCTGTTATGTATTATTTATCTTATAAATGCTTCCCACCTTCCTCCCTACTTTACAGTTGTTGAATGGGACAAGTAATTTGTTCATATTGACGTAGTTTGGGAATGTAGGTGAGGTCTGGAGCCGAGGGCCAAGAAAGAATTCTTGAGACATCTTTGGTGGAAAAAGGTGATTTTATTAAAGTGAGGGGACAGGACCCTTGGGCAGAAAGAGTTGCTGCACTCGGCTTGTGAGGCTGATGATACACTTGGGAGTTGGGGGAGGTAAGGAAAAAGGAAGGTGTCCAAAAGGACTTTGATACGCTAAAGAAGACTCTCAGGATCCTGGAGGCCTTGCTATTGTCCAGCTAGGGTTGTTTTTTTTTTTTTTTCCTCTAGCAAAGCATTAACATTCAGACAGTTGGGAGTTTCCTGGAGGAAGGTTCTATGCTGCTGGTCTCAAATACTTGTCAATGGGCTGCAAGTTGTAAGGAAACTCTATTTTATTTACATTTGTTTCTACCTTTGTTTCCCATGGAGGGTGATGTTGGGGCTCCAGGAAATTGAATCTACGGGTCTATCAATAACCTAACTTCCAGAGACCCATAAGAATGCTTTTTTCTTGTAAATCACTAAGACGTTTATAAACTGATAGAGACTCAGGTCTTGCAGGACTGTGATCGCTCTTAGTTAACCATTTGTTTTTTTCCTTCCCTTAATTTTAGGGCAGTCAGGAGTGCCTGAGGAATGCCACACGGATCCCATGTGGAGTGTGTGTGTGTGGGGGAGGTTGTTGTGGGGTGTCAGATTGTGCTTTGCCCTCAGTTTCCTTTCTGCTCCCTCATCAATATCACTTAAATGGTCTTCTTTAACCATTTTTAAAATACGGCTAAGAGTCGGGGCGCCTGGGTGGCTCAGTTGGTTAAGCGACTGCCTTCGGCTCAGGTCATGATCCTGGAGTCCCGGGATCGAGTCCCGCATCGGGCTCCCTGCTCAGCGGGAAGCCTGCTTCTCCCTCTGACCCTCCTCCCTCTCATGCTCTCTGTATCTCATTCTCTCCATCTCAAATAAATAAATAAAATCTTAAAAAAAAAATAAAATAAAATAAATTAAAATACGGCCAAGAGGTAGCATCCAGCCTTGAATTTAAATCTTTATAACTCCAAACTGAATACTCTTTCTATTCGATCAGAGGCTCTTAAACTAGGGACCCTCGGACACCCGTAGACAGCATACGGTAAACATTTATGAAGTGAGGATCCAGATCGTTCATCTGATTCTCAAGGTGGGCGGTGGCCTCCAGAAGGCTGAGGTGTGGGCTGGGGGTGGCAAGCAGGGGCTGGGCTTGTGCAGTGGGGATGAAGGAGAGGCCAGAGCAGATCTGAGGGAGGCTGCGTGTTGCTCCACTCACCCAATTTCAACACCTCTCAGAGTTGATGTGCCAACCCTAGGGAAGTTACCAGTGTCCTGGCCCCAGGGACATGGGGTGACCAATGATCTGGTCCAAGTCCCCCACACTCCCCATGGTTTTTTTAGACACATTCTATTCACTGAGAGAAACTTAAAATACTGCTGGGTGTTGTGGGCCTGCCACGTAAAAGTTCCCTGGGTGGGGGTGGGAGGGTCAGAGAGGCCCCAGGGATGGTGGGATGGGCTTCCACTGATCACTGCCTCAAGCATGTGGTGAGGGAGCAGCATTGTGACCTAAGAGGAGAGGGAAGCCAAGGACCTCATGTTCTAGAAAAGAACTAGAAGTAACTATTGATGAATTACATAACCAAATCTAATTTTCCTCCGGACTTCTAGGCCACAGGCCATCCTGAGTATAACTAGAATGGGGATTTGAAACACTGTTTTTATTCATTTACAGGAATCTATAGAGTCCTACCTGTCAGGCATAGTGCAGGGAAAAGGGCGGGGGGGTGTCTCTGTGTGATGTAAAGGAGACTAAGCCACATTCTATGCATGTGAGTGTTACACAAACAAGTAATCACACCTGAATGTGACAAGTCCTATGACGGAAACATTACAAAGAGCTGTGGGAGCACCTCCAGAGGAAAGAACAATTATATCTAGGGGAATGAGAAGCAGGTCTATTGGAGGGGACATAGCAGTTCAGTTGAATAAACGTGTATCGCGTGTCAGGCATTGGATTGGCATGAGGGTAGGAGATGGCTAGGCACAGAATATCCACCGTCAGGGAGCTCAAAGCCAGGCCCATGGGCCTACAAGCACAGAAGTGATAACCTGTTAGTTACAACAGGCGACCAGAGCAGGCTAGCACTGCTCTGGGGACCACACAGTGTGTGTGTGTGTGTGTGTGTGTGTGTGTGTGTGTGTGTGTCCTAGAGAAAGGGATGCCTGAGTTAGGTTTTGGATGATAAATAAGACTTTACAGGGTTGCAGGTAGAAAGAAGCATAAGCTACAAAGACTTTCCAAAGAGAAGCAAAAGTAATAGTATTTATAGAGCATTCATGGGGGGCCAAGCACGGTACTAAGTTATCTCACAGAGCAACTCAACACCACCCCCCATTTTTTTTTTAAATATAATCATCCTTTCTTGGATCGAGGATGACACTTGGTCCCCAAAAGGCCCACTATACTCCAAGCATATCTATCTCTTTGTCCATCTCTATCTATCTATCTACCTGTCTATTTATCATCATCATCATCTACCTATCTATCCGTATCTATCCCAGTGTTTATTCAGGAATCAGATACAGGATTTTATTTTCTTTTTTTTTTTTAAAGATTTTATTTATTTATTTGATAGAGAGCAAGAGAGCACAAGCAGGGGAGGCAAAGGGAGAGGGAGAAGCAGGCTCCCTGCTGAGCAGGGAGCCAGATGCAGGGGCTCGATTCCAGGACCCCCCTGAGATCATGACCTGAGTCGAAGGCAGACGTTAAGCCACTAAGATTTAAGGTGATTTGCTATGCAATAAAAGCTAAGCAACATAGGGTGCATTTCTCAACTGTGATGTTGTAATTATAATGTGGAGCATTTTTTTTTCTTTCTCAGAGATACATAAAATAATGATTCATCTTACAAAGGATTGTGACTTAGATTGGATGCCATACAATATTATACTCACTTGGCAAATAAGAAAGCTAGGGATTAGGGGTGCCTGGGTGGCTCAGTCGGTTAAGTGTCTGCCTTCAGCTCAGACCATGATCTCGGGGTCCTGCGATAGAGCCCCGTGTGGAGCCCGGTGTCAGGCTCCCTGCTCGGTGGGGAGTCTGCTTCTCCCTCTTCCCTTGCCCCCCCACCCCGCTCATGCTTTCTCTGTCACTCTCTCTCTCTCTCTCTCAAATAAATAAATAAAAATCTTAAAAAAAAAAAAAAAGGAAAGAAAGAAAGCTAGGGATTAGAGGGTTTCTTGCCCAAGGAACCAGTGAGTTGTGGAATTTGAATCCAAGCAGTCTGACTCCAAGCCTTTGCTCTTAACCTGCAAGTATTTCCATCCAGCTGGACAGGAGCCACGGAGGGCCTCTGGGAGCCTCCCAGTGGGAAGAGGGGTACACCCGTGGAAGTTATTGCCTAGAGAGCTGTAGACTAACTCGCCCTCATAAAGTTAATGAAATCAGAGGATCAAATGCACTTTAACAATAAAAGGGGTATGGGAGAAGGGAGGACTATGGCTTCAATGAGGGCCACTGGAGACCATGTGATAATCACCAGTAGTTACAGAATGGTGTCAGTTTGGTGGAAACATCCTTTTTCCCTGTTGCTGGAAGCCCAGCAAATCTGAGATTCATGGCACACAGTGCCTGCTCTTTAGGCATTAACAGTTTCATGGGGGAGATGGATATATGCCTAACATAGATGCAGCCTCAAAACAGACTGAGTGAGGAGCACCCAGCCATTGATGCCAACCCTTTCTTTAACTATCCTGGAATTAAAAGCACACTGGCCACTATTAATTGATGTGGCTAATCTTCAGATGACCATGCTCAAAAGCAGTAGATACAGAAGATCTATAATAGTCACAACTCTACAGTTGGCAATCACAAGTGGGAGCTTTTGAGACAAGATCGTGGTCAACCTGTCCCTCAGCTTGTCCCCAAAAGGACCTTGACTCTCCTTAGCTTCTCTAGAAGATGGTTCAATCGGTGTTCAATAGATTTGGATCTAGCCAGAATTAGCCACAACATTTAAATCAAGCCAAAATGGGGCTGAGAACAACTGATCAGAGACTCAAACTTCCATTAGGAGACTTACTCCACTGCAACATCCAGTTGGCTTTTGTTCTGGGGGCTACAGAAACGTTTGGGGAAAAAAGTAGGTGGAAAAGAGACTTAAGACTGTGCTCCTACGTCTTCACAAGTCGTAGTCTTGTCTACGAGTCACAAAATGAAACCCCCAACCATGGAGTCTGGAACCTTCATTTAATGAGAAAACTGAGGCCATGGGCTGACACCCTTCTAAGGTGGGTACCATTATTCTTGTCTTACAGAGGATGAGATGGGGCTTAATGCCCAACTCTGAAGCCTATGTTTTTAACCACTGTGTAATACTGCCTACCTTCAAAGTCTTTATTTCATGGTTATGGGACAACCCCATACATTGTGAAATTTTTAGGGAGATAAGTTTTTTTTTTTTTTTAAGTGTTAGCACTGTAAGGGACCTGAGAAATTATTTCATCTAGTCCCTTTATTTCCAGAGGAGAAACCTGAACTTGCTGCCCTAAGTCACACAACAGCTTTACCAGAGAGAGTAGGAATTGCGATGTAATCCCTGGTTGTGTGCTTTTCCCACTCTCAGGTGGTCAGTTACCTGCATTAGGGCTAGAAACCAAGGAAGAGCATACCGATGAGGAGAAAAGTGTCTTGGAGGGGGAAGGGTTAGGGAAGACAGTCAGTGACAGCTATCACATGTCGTGGGTTGAATTGCATCCCATCCTCTCCCCAAATTTATTTGTTGAAGTCTTAACCCCCAGTACCTCAAAATGTGACCTTATTTGGAGACAGAGTCTTCACAGAAGGCATCAAGTGAATGCTCTTATGGTGGACCTTAATCCACTAGGACTGGTGTCCTCATAAGAAGAAGAAATATGGAGACAGACACATACAGTGAGAAAACCAGGTGAGGAGACATAGGGAAAAGACCGTTTTCTCCAAGCCAAAGAGAGATGCCTGAAGCAGATTCTTCCCTCGCTGCCCTCAGAAGGAACCAACGCTGCCCACACCTTGATTTTGAAATTCCAACCTCTAGGACTATGAGACAATACATTTCTATTGTCCAAGCTACCTGCTTTGTGATCCTTCAGAATGGCAGCCCTGACAAACCACGACAGCAGACAACTTTGAAGTGCCTAAGGAGGGGCTGAAGGACTGAAGGGGTTGGAGAAGCAAGAGAAAAATGAAGAGGCTAAAATGATGAAATCACGGGTGAGGAGGAAGAGACCTGAGCAGAGAAACCAAGGATTATCCAAATGGAAACCAACAGAAAGGAAAGTGGAGTCCATTTTTAATCTTAGGCAGTCTATGTGTAGAAGGGGGTCTTAGAGCACTGAGCTGCTACAGATGCCCTCACCATCACTGTTCTATGGTGCCCGGCACACTTTGGGGGGAAAGTCCTTAGGATATTACTTGCTCAAGTCAACCTGATACGCTTGTGGCCTCCAGTGAGCACAGGCTCACAAAAACGTAAGGACAAAATGTAGTCCGGTGGTTATGATGTGCACGCTCTGGAAGCCGACTGCGTGAGTTCCGAGTGCGGTTTTGCCCGCACTAGCATCAACCTCTGTGCCTCAGTTTCTCCCTCATCTGTAAATGGGGAATCGTGTCAGCATCCACCTCATGGGGTTATGATGAAGATTCTAGAAGACAATGTGTGTGAACTGTTTCAATAAACTGTAGCTGTTGTTATCAGAGGGGTTTATCATCACAATAATGCTTCTCATTCTTCAAATTCAAAGAAGTACTAGATAGTAGCCCTCCTCCCAATACTGGGCGCAAGTCCCACCGTAACCCGAACCGTTATTAGGGATTAAGGACACTGGCAGGCCTCAGGTGTTAGGAGGAAAAGTAACATTTGGGATAGGACCTGGAAAATGTTCATGCCAAATGGGCATCGCACGGATGCAGAAACCCTCAGAACCACAGCCAGGGCTAAGTAAGATACACAGGCCCTAAGAATTTGGCAGGTGGATATTGCCCTTGAGTAACGCTGGGTCTCCATTCCGCTGGAATGCGCCCCGCCCCGGTCCGCCAAGAAGTCAGTGAGCAAGGCAGGCAATTGGGAGTGGAAGACGCGAAAGGGCGTCTTCCGGTCCCCGTAGCAACGGGACCCCAAGGCCGGCCGGGCTTCCAGATTGAGGCCCTACAACAGACCCTTTGCCCTTCCACAGATTCGCTATGAAAGCGAGGGCACGCGAAGCGACTCTTGCTGAGCTCGCTCGCCGCCTCCCTGCACCCGCCAGCAGGCAGCCCCGCTCGCGCTTCTCCAGACGGGAGGCGGGCGCGCGTCGGGGGCGGGGCTTGCTGGCGGGGGCGGGGCCTGCGGACGGGGCGGGGCCTGCGGACGGGGCGGGCGTGGCTGGCGCACCGGCAGCAGCTTGGCTCGGCGGCGGCAGAGGCTGGGGCGCAGCCAGGGCGCAGTGGCTACGGCGGCGCCCTTAAATAGCATCCGGAACCGGGGCTGGACAGCAGTGGGCTGCGGTGACAGCCGGCGGCGCAGCGGCCCGGCCAGCCGAGGTGAGTGCTCTTGCCGCGGGGAGCCGCGTCCTTTCCGGCTGTGGCGCCGGTGGTCTCGGCGGAGGCGCGGGGGCTCAGGCTGCCCCGCCGGCCCAAGCCCGGGAGGCGGCGGCCGCAGCGGAGACGCGTGAGCCTCCCCTCGGCTCCCGGGGACGTTCTGCTTCTCCGGCCTCTGCCCTCGGCTCCCCTTCCCGCGGCAGCGGAGGCCTTCGGGCCGCCGGAGCAGCCGCCGCTTCCTGTGCCTGAGCCGGGGATGCCCCGCCGCCGTTTCCCGCGGGCTGCGCGGGCGCGGGGCTGGTGCACGGCGGGGTCCGGGTGACGCGCGCCGCGGGACCGGCCTCCTGTTTGTGTGGCGGCGGGGACCGGCCCGGCCCAGAAGCCGGACCCCCAGCTTCAGATGCGAGGGATGATCCCGCGGGGCTGGGGCCGGTGGTGTCTCGGCCACGCGCGTCCCTCCTGTCCCCGTGGAGGGGTTTTTGAGGCGCTCTCGGACCGCGTCTGGAAGCATCGGAGCCGGACGGTGCTGCTACCTCGGCGTGATGGTGGCCCCTGCGCGGAGCGCTTGCAGGAGGGTCAAATGCAGCATCAAAAGCCGGTTGCCAAATGTAGAAATTCTCGCGGTGTCTCCAGAGGAGTGCCCATAGCCGCGGCACATAGCCGTGTTGGAGTCATTGGTGTACGAAGCCTGGTGTCTTGAAATTAGGAAGCAGAAACGATACCGATCTCCTTGCAGCGTAGACGAAGAGTGGTGGTAAATGACTTGAATGGACACGTGGACTAGAACCTAGAGACAGACACTAATCATAATCATAATCTCAGACCCTTGCCCCAGTCCACCTACTTTCAAGGTTATGGAGCTTAATTAAGACCATTATAAAAGTGCTCTTTGCCTTTTAAAGTTGACACTTCAAAAAAAAAAAAGCATCTTCTTGGTGCAGGAGTATCCAGAGTGCCCCCGACTGTCAGTATCCTTCCTTTTATTTATTTATTTTTTGTCTTTGCTTAGCATGAGAAAAACATGACATCTCACAGTTTCCGACACAAATTTCACCTGTGATTATCTCAGTGTAAACAGTTATTTGCTTAACACAGACAAAACGTCAGTCAAAAATTTCTGGTTGATTCTGCACTTTTAAATGGAGATGGCAGGTTAGATTGGCAGATGAGTGGGGTCGAGGAGGTCGAACTTTTAAAGGAAAACTTGCTTCCCATCACGGTGGAGCCAGTCTATGGAGACGTTCTTTCTTGTCCTCACTCAACTGGGAGAATCCCTTTCCAGTCTGAAACTTGACTCCTTATTTGTGGAAGGACTGCATTAGGCTAAAGTCTTTAGTGAGCTAAGGTTCTGTGACTGGAAAAAGAAGATCCTTAAAAGAAGCAAACCTCATACCTCCCTTCCTCACTTAAAATAATATAGACATATTATAGACCATATATTATAGATCTGTTTTCTGCATTTACTGTAAACAGAGAAGACTTTTTTTTTTAATCACCCTTCCCTCACAATTATAAGCATTTTGACCTATTTCCTTCCTGTCTCTGTTACGCATATTTTGGCAGTACTTTTATTATTCTTGCAGGCAGCCCGACTAAAAAGAGATCTCTGGGCTTTTTAATTTGGGCCATTTAAGAGATAGCTACTTTGGACAAATGCAGGTAGGGATGGGTTTCTGTTTGCATCACAGAGGTAGAGTTTTCATAGCTATCTCTCTTTTGAATGAAGTTTGAAAGAACTGAAAGTGTCCCCGAATGCCACAGTGTCATGCCTCATGTCCAGGCCTTACGCCATCTTTCGTTTTTGATGTAGCTGTCTTGTGGAAAACAGACGTGTTCAGAGGAGGGGCCGGGGAAAGATCAGATTGTTTTGTCATCATAGTTAGGGATTTCTCTTCTCTCTCTTCCAGTTTCACTTTTCTGGAAAGGGCAAGACTATAAGAATACTAGTAATTTCTGTTGATACTCAGTAACCTGAGATGAATATATAATTTTTAAGGTCAGTTGCTGAATTTATTATGCAAGTTTGCCACATAAAGCATATGTCCATTATTCTTTTGCACTTACTCTCTCTTATATCCAAATTCTGTTGAGTTAGGATCCATTAATAATGTTTTATGAACAGTATTGTTTGGATGATGCAATGGGTTAGACTCTTGTGTTAAAAAATACAGAGGAACTTCCTTTAAGGCAGCTCTAAGCTGTTGGTATCCTGTGGCCTAACCTGAAATCTTGGTCTTCAAGCCTTGCTCTCTCACGGGCAGGTCAGTCAGAGGAGACAGACTGAAGGTGCCAGAGTTTTTACTGAAGGTTATCACTCCAGCTTAGGCAGACAAACATCTTAGGGTCACTTTTCTTTGACACTCACTCCTGGAGATTACATCTCAGTGAACAGAGCTGATCTGACGCTGCCAGTGGCTGAATTTAGTTTTAAACATTGTCATACTTAAAGGGGCTCTGAGAGCTTTTTTTCTTTTTTTAAGATTTTATTTATTTATTTGAAAGAGAGATAGAGAGCATGAGCGGGGAGAGAGGCAGAGAGAGAAGCAGACTCCCCACTGAGTAGGGAGCCCGAGCTGGGGACCTGGGGCTACATCCCAGGACCCTGGGATCATGACCTGAGCTGAAAGCAGATGCTTAACAACTGAGCCACCCAGGCGCCCCCCTATCTGTGTTTTTATAAACTTTTTTTTTTTTTACTTTAAGCATATAGTTTTAATTGAAGATAAAAATTTTAATAACTTAATTTGAATCACCTAAGTTATATTGTGAACATTTTTCCATGTTGTTACCTGCTCCTCAAAAAATGAGTTTTGAGGATGATTGCATAATGTGGTATATGGGATATGTCCCGATTTATTTACCCTTCTCCTATTGTTGGATATATATCTTTTTTAAGATTTATTTATTTATTGTAGAGAGAGAGGGCGCATGTGTGTGTATGTGGAGGGGGAAGGGCAGAGGGAGAGAATCCTCAAGCAGACTCCCTGCTGAGTGTGGAGCCTAACCTGGGGCTTGATCCCAGGGCCTTGAGATCATGACCTGAGTTGAAATCAAGAGTTGGACGCTCAACTGACTGAGCCGCCCAGGCTCAATCCAATATTGTTGGATATTTAAGAATAACTATTTCAGGACAGTTTGCCAAGCTTCTCATGTATTTAAATGTATCTTTTTTAAAAATTAGGGCATGTTCTGCTCTAAAACTGTTGAAATTGACAATGATTTGAAAATTATTATTATTATTTTTAAGATTTTATTTATTTGACAGAGAGAGACACAGTGAGAGAGGGAACACAAGCAGGGGGAGTGGGAGAGGGAGAAGCAGGCTCCCTGCTGAGCAGGGAGCCCGATGTGGTGCTCAATCCCAGGACCCTGGGATCATGACCTAAGCCGAAGGCAGACGCTTAACGACTGAGCCACCCAGGTGCCCCCTGAAAATTATTTTTGTTGGTGAATGATTTTAATGGACTTTTGGGTTCATGTGTTCTAGTCCGAAGCTGTTGAAATAAGGATTTCATGGTCTGGAGAGAGAAATGGAAAAAATTAGGGCATCAAAAGAGGAAATGTGGGTTGCTGTTTATACCATTTCCTCATTCGGGAAGGCCTTCTGATAAATGTATTATCTGTCCATGTGCACAGTTTTGGCTGCGGAAAAAATGGGTACTTCCCCCCCTCAGGTTTGTTATGAGAGAAATATCTGTATATCTAAGGCCCAGATACCTCGAATACCATTTATTCTTTTAATAACTAGAGTAAAGAGAAAGTTGCTGCAGAGACTAGTTTCTCCCTCAAGGCTCAGCTGTCACCTACAAAGCAGGGCAGTTATCAGCTGACTAATCTTGTGGCCACAGCCCGGGCAGGGACAGGCTCAGGGCATGATAGGTGGTGATAACAGCCAACCCCGCAAGGCCCCGTTCTCAGTGGTTCTCGTGTTTAACTCAGTTAATCTTCCCAACAACCCTGCAAGGGAGGTCCTACTATTATCCCTATTTTACAAAAGATATAAAAACAGGTGCAGGGCTTAAGTCGCCCAAACCAGGATTTGAACCTACACAGTCAGGGTTCAGGGTCAGAGCTCCTAATTAATTGGCTCGGCTCCCTCCCTAGAGCTTGAAAGTTTCCTAGTCCAGGAGTATCTGGAAAGTTCCAGGTTACCCAGCTAGTGGCAAGACTGAGGACAGAGAGGATTCTTTTTCCCTGTCACTGCTCCTTGATATTTCCCTGTCTCACTTTTACACTCTGTCTTATACCACCAGAGTGCTGAAAATGACAACAATTTTGGTTCAGCTTGGTTTGGTGAGCGGCAGGATCACCTGCTACACAGCTACGACTTTCTAGAGAATTAAGGAGTAAAAGGCTTTGCCTGCCCTGGAAGTGGGTGTCCTAAGACGGGCGAACAGTTGAGGCGCATGGTTAATGCATCAAGTGTGTGGAAGGAAGAGAGTGCATGGCTGGGAACAGGGACCAAGGCTTAGCAGAGATGGTCAAGCGCCACTCACTTAAGGAAGAGATCGGCCTCGCCATGACACACAGATTTGCTTTCTGCTGCATATCTTAGGGTGCTTTTTACCAGAAACAGACTTTCTCAGCATGTTTTAGACAAGAGAACAGAATAGTGAATTTTCAGGGTTTGAAGGCACAATGGTGGTATCGTGTAGTGGGTGCAGGTGCCTTTTTTCTAGTAAAATTTTAGGCAGAACCCCAAGATAGCATACAAAAGCAGGACTGCCACGGTCGAAGGGGGGAGGGGAGGGAACCCCAGCTCACACATGTATGCTCGCTTCCTCGGTCACCCCGGTCTGAGGGACTTCCAAATGACCCCAGGCCCCCAGAACACTGAAATAGCCTAACTTGCTCCCTGGGCAGACCTGTTGTGTGGGAGATGGATGACTTAGCCCCGGTTACACAACCTGTGTTCCCCTTTGGCCATGGCACACAGTGGAGTTTGTTCCTGGGCGGGTTCGGGGAATGACCGGATCTCAATGTACTCCTTGATTTGTGCCCTGCAATCTGCTTTTCCTAATTTACTCTCTGTACAGTATTGCACAACACATACCCATTCTTCCTTTTTCTCCTCGGCATCACTGCCAATCCATAGCACGTCACCTCTGGTTTAGCAGAGACCCTTCATTTAAAAAAAAAAAAAAAAAAGAGGGAGGGGTGATTACTTTTCCTAATGCAGAACTCTGATTGAATCCCTCCTCTGCTCAGAAGCCTTCCAGGGCTTCCTCTAGAAAGCCCCAAGTCTTTATTTAGCTTGGCTCTTGGGAACTTCTAGAGTTTGCTTCCAACTTGCTGTTTCCCGTGCCTCTCCCAAACTACCACATCCTGGGACTTCTGGAAAGCAGACTCTGGAAGCACAGGGTTGCATTCAAGATCTCTGCATCCCGAGACCCTTTCCATGAGCTCTCTCTTCTGCCTGACTGGACTTCCTATGTCCTGGAAGGGCCTCATGGACCCTGTTCATTTAGCATGACCTGTCTGCAATTCCTCATTGCACCCTCCTTCCTCGTAGCCCTGCTCCTTAGAAACTCCAGATCACTCACTGGAACCCTAGGCTGATATTCAGTTAGCTGGGGTGCACCAGCAGCCACAAGGATGGATAAAATGCCGAAACACTCCCATATTGGTTAGAAATAAGTGCCACCCCAAGTGCCCCCACCCCTGAATCAGATTTGGAAGAATTAGTACCTGGTCCATCCAAGGATCTCCTGAGCCTGTTCTGGGCTAGTGGCCTACTTCTTTCCCAGGTTGATGCCTGGCTTTACTGGTTATTCATCGTTTGGAATAGCACCCCTCCCTCCCTCCTTCATCTGCCTTTCATGTGAACATATCTTGCTCCCTCACATAGGCTCTTCAGCTACATTCTAGGCCCTGGGCATTTAAGAGACCTAGTCATTGTCATTTGTGTGTTTTCAGCAGCATTTAACATGGGACCTTACCGTGAGTAAGCACTAAATATCATCTGATGGTTGGTTGAGACCAGGAGACATTCAGATGGTCAGGTGTCCTATAGAAGGGGGTCACTGACAAGAATACACATTTAAATGTTCCAGGTTTGTGTATTATGATCAAGCATCAAAAATCACTAGACCAGAGCCTGAACTTTCATCGGGTTGAACTTAGTGGCTAGGGGTCCATCTGGGGTATCTCTTTCAGGGTATTTCAGAGATTTTCGAGCAGCAGGTGGTTGTAGGCTTTGCAGGATGTGGGAGGCAGGCAGATCAGTGTCAAGTTCCAGATAATCTTACATAACTGTACTGTAGTCTTCATTTACCTGGTTTTTCTACTTAAAACCATACCTTGTTTCTGTTTTACTAGTGAAATGGTCAGATAGCTATTTGTTCCTTCTGTAGGGACAGTTACCCACATTGTGCCTCAGGCAAGCTTCTGAGGCACCCGGGATTGTGGAGCTGGCAGGGAACTTGCCTGTCAAGCAGTCCAGCCAACCACCTCCCAGAGGACAGAACCGCGATCCAGAGAGGTGTGGCTGGCAGCCCAGTCAGGCTAGACTCCGAAGCCAGAGCCAGCCAGTGTTTTCCTCTCCGGACAGGATTCAGAGATAAGCACAACCAATGCTAACACCTCTCTAGAGTGTAGGCTGACTGAAGACCCTTGGCCCTTGAGGCAGGGGCTGAAGCTAGGGGCTCCCCAGAAGAGGCCTCCTCAGATGAGGCCAGCCTCTTGGTCGGCCGTGGCCCTGAGGTCTTGATTCTCCTTCCTCCACATTAACTGGCCCAGTCCATTTGGGCTCTCACGCTTGGCCAGTGACGTCACTGGCAATGTCCTGTCCTCTCCAGAACACTTCTTGCCCTCATGGGCAACGTTGAGTATCTTTGTCTCCCTCTTAGGTGGGAAGTCTGTGTGTGGGCTTTGGCTGCAACTGTTACGCTGCCCCCTAGCCGTGGCAAGCTTTTCAGGGTGCTCCAGTTAGCCCTTTTATTTATTGCCTCTCAAACTCAGGAACTGACAGAGACTCTAGCCAGGCAGGCGCCCAGAGAATTTAGGTACTGCTCAGTAGTAGTCTCCAAAATGGGGCATACGTGCCCTGCAGTGGGGGTAGACCACCCACCGTGCAGAGTGGACGTATTAGAACTTCTGTAGATATTTATTTTTTAGCATAACTTCATATATGTATATTTTACAATGTTCAGAAAATATTTGCAAATGTCTAGAGTTCATAGATGAGTGCATTTACATATTAAGCACACATTTATTTATTATTTTGGATGCATTTTAAAAAGTTTAGAGAACCAGAAAATAAACTCCTTCTCTACATCAGCGTGGCAAGATACCTATGAATGCCATTAAAAAGAGAGAGAGAGAGAGAGAGAGAGGGAGAACTCAGTTTGTCAGTTAAGGGGGGATCAAAACTGCTTTGCAAAACTGGGTTGTGATTCACGTCAAATTGGCCTCGGACGTCAGAAGAGTCATGTTAAATCCAGAGTATATTTTGACTTTGGACCAGAACTTAACAATGTAGAAGCCTCATCAGGACAAAGATTTTATTTATTTTTTATTTCTTAAATATTTCATTTTGTATTTGAGAGAGAGAAAGAGCATGAGGAGGGGGAGGGGCAGAGGGAGAGGGAGAAAGCAGACTCCCCACTGAGCAGGGAGCCCGATGCGGGGCTCGATCCCAGGACCCTGGGACCATGACCTGAGCTGAAGGCAGATGCTTAACTGACGGAGCCACCCATGCGTTCCTAGGACAAAGATTTTATTTATTTTTTCTGTTTTATTTATTACTGTGTCGCCCGAGGCTGGAGCAATGTTTGATATAGAGTGCATGCACAGTAAATATTCTCAAATTGGACTTATGGACCTTTCCTTGTGTGACAATTAAATACCACGCTGGGTATGGCACTTTGTGTCAATATTTAGGTTGGCTTTCTTTGTTGAAACCTTTAGTCAGTTGGCAGGACGCAGGGAATGTGTCAGTCAGCGTGACTCCCAGCAGATCCTTTCACAGAGCTGAAGGAGCATCGTGCTGGATGGGCCTCCAAAGTGTCACCTGAATGAGAAGATGTGTGGGATTTGCTTTAAAATCATTTTTTTTTTTTTAATGGGTGTAAAAGGAGACAGTGGTCACAAAACGTTGATCATGATTAAAGCTGAAGCTGGGATTAGGGGCACATAGTGCCTTCTTATGCTATTCTATATACCTTTGAATCCATGTGGACATTTTCATAATAAAATTTAAACAAAACACAAGGGGAAAATAGAGACCCCAAACTCGTGTCACTTGTTGGAAGTAGGTAATAGCTGGATGAGACCATCTCTTTTTCTTCCTCCCCCTTTGAACACAGCGTCATTTTTCAACAGTCCTCTGCAACTTGTTGGATTTCTGTTTGTAGCTTCCTAGGGCCACCCACCTCCTCTTGTTGTTACCTAAACTCTGGGTGTTATTCTAGCTCTTGTCCCGCGGCTGTCACCAAGCCCGCCCTCTTCCCTCCACCTACAATGAGCTTAATCCTTCAACCCTGTCTGTGTCTCACGTGTGGCTTCCTGCACCACCACCGAGGTCTCCCACAGAGCTGACGACATCTAGAGGTCACAATGGGGTCCCACGCTCTTCAGAGGCTCCGTTTGATCTTGAGGAAGCCCACCGCTTACGGATATTTGGTAGGTTCCCTTCATCGCTGCTTTTTAGGGACACAGACAATTAAATGAAACAATTAATTTCCGTGCTGAAATCGGTAAACACTCAAAAGCGTCCCCATCCGTGAGTGGCTGGCCCTCCTCTGTGTGGGGAGAGGTCTGTCTGTGTTCTGTCTCCCACTTACCCTGCGTGGCTAAGCCGTCCCTCTAGTTTATCAGTCCCCCTGAAGACGCAGTCTATTTTGAGAGGTGTAAGTAACTCTACCCAACCTTGTGTGCCTTCAGCCTTCTTATCCAGGTCACTGCTATTTGATCGTCGCGACCTCTGTGCGCAGCAAGGACTGGGCCTTGTTCTCTGTCTCCCGCACCAGGCCTTGTCCTGGTGGGGACACGGGATACTCTGCGGACGACTCCCCGCTGCAGGGGGACAAGCTGCTGCAGCCAGCTGCGGCTTAGCCTGAGCCCTGGCGGCGTGACCGTGACCCTGGTTTGTGGAACCGTGGTTCCTAACGAGCCAGCCACTCCTGCCCTGCCCCCCCCCACCCCAGCCAGCCTGGGCTGGCTCTCAGGCTGTTTCCCCACCCCCACCGTCTCTGCCTGCTTCCAGCAGGCTCTCTAGAAGGCCCTGCCTCCATGCTCAGGCCCATCCATCCTGCCTTCTCCCTCCCGAAGCCCTCCACTGCTTACTTCTTCACCTTCTGTCTGGATAGTTTGGTTAAATCTTTCCTGCAGGTGTGTTTGTTTTCACTGACACCCTAAACTCGTCGAAGGCAGAGGAAGAGCTTGGAGTACCGCGTCCTCATGCGGTTGGCCTTCTGTTGGCAAGGGACGAGGGGGAGTGGTTTCTTCCCCCTGCGATTTTGTTCATTCGCAGTGGGACCTTTCTCAAAGGGACCCTTATGTGGAAGTTGCCACGTAGCTGGTCAGTGGCTGCGCCAGGGTTCCACACAGGGCGGACGGTGAAAGCCTTGGTGTGTATTACCTGGGAGGGGCTTCTACCCATCTGTCACTCTCCTAGAGGAGAGGTTGCCACGCTAGGCCATTTTCGGGAGGCCATTATCTTGAGAAATAAAAAAAAAATAATAATAACACAGCAAGGTACATAGAATAATAAAGTCACAAAACAAATACCTATGGGGCACAAGCGTAGAACAGTTTCTAATGTTGCTTGTTTTCTTTCTGCACTGTGCCGTCCTCTGGAGTTTCTGCGTGGAGGTGGGAATCCTGTTATGGAGTCCCCAGAGTCAGGGCTCTGTGGCCACCTTTTGCTTTCTCTAGCACCTTCTTGGAGATGCTCCGTGGTGTTGGTGACAGAAGGGGGTGTACCTTTCCTCTCTTCCCATCCTTCCTTTATCCCCTCTGAGGTCCACACAGGCAGCAGTGAAGCGGGTGCAAGATTCTGCAGCTCATCGGACACAGCTGGTACCTAGAACAATGAACTTTTTGCCTCTGAGACTAGTGTTCTCTTGGACACAATGTCTGAGGGGAACCCGGGACTTAGGTACCTTCTCTGTGTGCAGTTTCTCAAACAAATGGGCCCTCCTTCCCGTCCCAGGGCCCTGAGTGGAGAGGAGTTCCTGCCTCGCTGGGTCCAGCTGTGGCTCTTGTAAAAGGACATTTGTCCTCTTTCCTATTAAGTTCTTTCCCTGTTAGGAGGTGGAGCCTCCTGTCTCAGGGCTTGCTTTGTAGTTCATCACAGGCCAGGAAGGTGGAGAGTACGTTCTGAATTATATTTCCTTCCCTAGCTCTTGTCATAATAGTCTCTCCTTGGGTTGCCCTATCCCCCAGACCATGGTGTCATGTTCTTAAAATGCAGTCCTCCAGGCATAATTAGGGCTCTCCCTGTACCACATGTCAACTGAGTATCATGCCTTGTTGGATCCAGTGGATGAGTGGGAAGCCGGACCCACAGAAGGCTCTTCTGTCTCGGTTCCTGCAGAAGGGTTGGGCTGGCCTAGCCAGCGGATCTTGTGTCCATCAGCTCAAGTGAGGCGACTGACTGAGGCCTGTCCCGCCCAGCCTGCCCCTTCTCAAACTCATACCAGGAAACGTCCCTGGCTCATCATGGCTTCCGAGGACTCACTTAACAAAATTAAATCAATGTTTGAAGACCAATGGAAAACTCTTGCTTCCCTTAGGATTTTTTTTTTCGAATGGAAACTTCTCTTAAGTCCATGCCACCTCACATTGCCTGGATGTCTTCACTGGGGCAAGTGCAAACTGTAATTATCATTCTCCCAAGTGGCTGTACGTGACATGTCTTTATATCAATGTTGAAGGGTGATGGAAGGAGAACTCTTTGGCTTTCTTTCCCTGCTCTCCGGAGAATGCCAGGCAGGTCCTACTTGCAGCATTCCTTACGTCTCAGATGGCCACCCACCTGGTGCCCTGGGCGTGTCCAAGGGCTCTCCTCACTGCAGTCCCGCCATTGCTCCCCAGCAGCTCCTGGGAAGTTTCTCTGGTTTCGAGGCTTCTCTTTTGTGTCATAGGAGACTTGCTTACAGAAGCTGGATGCCAGCCTGGTGTAAGGCTCTGGACTCAAGCCCTTCTTCTGACATTTGCAGTTCTCCTTAAGAAAGGTATTTGTTTGGGGCGCCTGGGTGGCTCAGTCGGTTCAGTGTCTGCCTTCGGCTCAGGTCATGATCTCAGGGTCCTGGGATCGAGTCCCGCATCGGGCTCCAAAGGACCCTGGTCCTTTGGTGACCTTGGGTGACATTATACATAAGTGAAACAGTCTGAGAATTGAAAAACATCATGGGAAGATGGGCAGGAGAGTATTTTTATGTAGCTTTAAATCAGTGGTTTTCCACCTTTAAATCGCCCCTCCACATCACCTTCTAGCACATGGGCTCATGGCAGCCGCCACCGCAGTGTGGGGTATAGAGGGAGAATGCTAAAGTTTAGAAATACTTTGAATTCCTCCTTTCTCTTTGAAGAATCATTGTTCTATTAATACACCCTCCTGGGATGGGTAGCAGAGAATTGGGCAGAATCACAGAGGGTCATTCATAGCTCAGTAACGGTTAATGAAGCACCTGTTCTGGGCAAGGCATCAGGGGCATAGAAAGACAGATGGGAAGAGGCCCTCGCCCTGAAAGAGAGAGACGCATACACCCCCCACAAGTGTAAAGTAGGAGGTGCTGAGGATCGCACCACGGGCTACAAGGAACATACTCCTGGAATTCAGAGGAGGATTGACTGCTTCTGACCTCCTAGGTCATGTAATTACGAGTTAATGAGAGAAAGTGGCTATGTGGGTAAGGCTGGACATCTTAAAACAGGGCCAGGGAAAGGGCTGTAGGTGAAGGAGACAGCAAGGGAGGGGGATGCAGAGTGGGCATGGAGGCCTAGTGAGGACTTTCTGGTGGGTTCCAGGGAAGGGCAGGAGCGCAGTGGAGGAACTGCGAGGTGCCAGGAGGGGAGCTCACCCAGAGACACAGGAGAGGACCTCATTCCGCAGTTCATTCTCCCGGTCTCAAAAACCCAGCCCTCCGATTTCTTCTCTCTTTCCCCTTTATATCCATTTAGTTACCAAAATCTGTGTGTTTTTTTTTAAGTTGTTAAAAACTTCTTAGTATAAAATAGGCATAACATAAAATTTACCCTTTTAACCATTTTTAAGCATATAATTCAGTGGCATTAAGTTCTCAATATTGTGTAACCATTAGCGCTATGGAGTTCCAGAATTTTTCATCATCCCAAACACAACCTCTGTACCCGTGAAGCAATAACTCTCCCTTTCCCTCCCACCCTCCACTCATGTAGCCTCTATTTCTGTCTCTACGAATTTGCCTCATTTGAAGTCCCTAGAACATATATCATATTTTCGAGGTTCATCCATGTTATGGCGCGTATCAGAATTTTCTTCTCTTTTTTTAAATTTAATTTTATTATGTTACGTTAATCACCATATATTACATCATTAGTTTTTGATGTAGTGTTCCATGATTCATTGTTTGCGTGTAACACCCAGTGCTCCATTCAGTACGTGCCCTCTTTAATACCCATCACCAGGCTAACTCATCCCCCTACCCCCCTCCCCTCTAGAACCCTCAGTTTGTCTCTCAGAGTCCATAGTCTCTCATGGTTCATCTCCCCCTCCGATGTACCCCCTTCATTTTTCCCTTCCTACTATCTTCTTTTTTTTTTTTTAACATATAATATATTATTTGTTTCAGAGGTACAGGTCTGTGATTCATCAGTCTTACACAATTCACAGCGCTCACCATAGCACATACCTTCCCCAATGTCTATCACCTAGCCACCCCATCCCTCCCACCCCCTACCACTCCAGCAACCCTCAGTTTGTTTCCTGAGATTAAGAATTCCTCATATCAGTGAGATCATATGATACATGTCATTCTCTGATTGACTTATTTCACTCAGCATAATACCCTCCAGTTCCATCCGCGTCATTGCAAATGGCAAGATTTCATTGTTTTTTTTTTTTTTTTGATGGCTGCATAATATTCCATCGTATATATATACCACATCTTTTTTATCCATTCCTCTGTTGATGGACATCTTGGCTCTTTCCATAGTTTGGCTATTGTGAACATTGCTACTATAAACATTGGGGTGCATGTACCCCTTCGGATCACTACAGTTGTATCTTTGGGGTAAATACCCAGTAGTGCAATTGCTGGGTCGTACAGTAGCTCTATTTTCAACTTTTTGAAGAACCTCCATACTGTTTTCCAGAGTGGCTGCACCAGCTTGCATTCCCACCAACAGTGTAGGAGGGCTCCCCTTTCTCCACATCCCCGCCAGCATCTGTCATTTCCTGACTTGTTAATTTTAGCCATTCTGACTGGTGTGAGGTGATATCTCATTGAGGTTTTGATTTGGATTTCCCTGATGCTGGGCGATGTTGAGCACTTTTTCATGTGTCTGTTGGCCATTTGGATGTCTTCTTTGGAAAAATGTCTGTTCATGTCTTCTCCCATTTCTTGATTGGATCATTTGTTCTTTGGGTGTTGAGCTTGATAAGTTCTTTATAGATTTTGGATACTAGCCATTTATCTGATATGTCATTTGCAAATATCTTCTCCCATTCTATCGGTTGTCTTTTGGTTTTGTTGACTATTTCCTTTGCTGTGCAAAAGCTTTTTATCTTGATGAAGTCCCAGTAGTTCATTTTTGCCCTTGCTTCCCTTGCCTTGTTTCTAGAAAGAAGTTGCTGTGGCTGAGGTCAAAGAGGTTGCTGCCTGTGTTCTCTTCTAGGATTGTGGTGGACTCCTGTATCACATTTAGCTCTTTCATCCATTTTGAGTCTATTTTTGTGTGTGGTGTAAGGAAATGGTCCAGTTTCATTCTTCTGCATGTGGCTGTCCAATTTTCCCAACACCATTTGTTGAAGAGACTGTCTTTTTTCCATTGGACATTCTTTCCTGCTTTGTCGAAGATGAGTTGACCATAGAGTTGAGGGTCTATTTCTGGGCTCTCTGTTCTGTTCCATTGATCTATGTGTCTGTTTTTGTGCCAATACCATACTGTCTTGATGATGACAGCTTTGTAATAGAGCTTGAAGTCTGGAATTGTCATGCCCCCAGTTTTGCTTTTCTTTTTCAACATTCCTCTGGCTATTCGGGGTCTTTTCTGGTTCCATACATATTTTAGAATTATTTGTTCCATTTTTTTGAAAAAAGTGGATGGTGTTTTGATAGGGATTGCATTGAATGTGTAGATTGCTCTAGGTAGCATTGACATCTTCACAATATTTGTTCTTCCAATCCATGAGCATGGAACATTTTTCCATTTCTTTGTGTCTTCCTCAATTTCTTTCATGAGTTTTTTATAGTATTCTGAGTACAGATTCTTTACCTCTTTGGTTAGATTTATTCCTAGGTATCTTATGGTTTTGGGTGCAATTGTAAATGGGATCGACTCCTTAATTTCTCTTTCTTCTGTCTTGTTGGTGTATAGAAATGCAGCTGATTTCTGTGCATTGATTTTATATCCTGCCACTTTACTAGATTCCTGTATGAGTTCTAGCAGTTTTGGGGTGGAGTCTTTTAGGTTTTCCACAAAAGTATCATATCATCTGCAAACAGTGAGAGTTTGAATTCTTCTTTGCTGATTTGGATGCCTTTTATTTCTTTTTGTTGTCTGATTGCTGTGGCTAGGACTTCTAATACTATGTTGAATAGCAGTGGTGGTAGTGGACATCCCTGCCGTGTTCCTGACGTTAGGGGGAAAGCTCTCAGTTTTTCCCCATTGAAAATGATATTTGCTGTGGGTTTTTCATAGGTGGCTTCTATGATATTGAAGTATGTACTCTCTATCCCTACACTCAGAAGAGTTTTAATCAAGAAAGGATGCTGTACTTTGTCAAATGCTTTTTCTGCATCTATTGAGAGGATGATATGGTTCTTGTTCTTTCTTTTATTAATGTATTGTATCACATTGATTGATTTGCGGATGTTGAACCAACCTTGCAGCCCAGGAATAAATTCCACTTGGTAGTGGTGAATAATCCTTTTAATGTACTGTTGGATCCTACTGGCAAGTATTTTGGTGAGAATTTTTGCATCCATGTTCATCAGGGATATTGGTCTGTAATTCTCCTTTTAGATGGGGTCTTTGTCTGATTTTGGGATCAAGGTAATGCTGGCCTCATAAAATGAGTTTGGAAGTTTTCCTTCCATTTCTGTTTTTTGGAACAGTTTCAGAAGAATAGGTATTAATTCTTCTTGAAATGTTTGGTAGAATTCCCCTGGGAAGCCATCTGGCCCTCGGCTCTTGTTTGTTGGAAGATTTTTGATGACTGCTTCAATTTCCTTAATGGTTATGGGTCTGTTCAGGTTTTCTATTTCTTCCTGGTTCAGTTTTGGTAGTTGATACATCTCTCGGAATGCATCCATTTCTTCCAGATTATCTAATTTGCTGGCATATAGTTGCTCATAATATGTTCTTATAATTGTTTATATTTCTTTGGTGTTGGTTGTGATCTCTCCTCTTTCATTCATGATTTTATTTATTTGGGCCATTTCTCTTTTCTTTTTGATAAGTCTGCCCAGGGGTTTATCAATCTTGTTAATTCTTTCAAAGAACCAGCTCCTAGTTTTGTTGATCTGTTCTACTGTTCTTTTTTTGGTTTCTATTTCATTGATTTCTGCTCTGATCTTTATTATTTCTCTTCTCCTCCTGGGTTTAGGCTTTATTTGCTGTTCTTTCTCCAGCTCCTTTAGGTGTAGGGTTAGGTTGTATATTTGAAACCTTTCTTGTTTCTTGAGAAAGGCTTGTATTGCTATATACTTTCCTCTTAGGACCTCCTTTGCTGCATCCCAAAGATTTTGAATAGTTGTGTTTTCATTTTCATTTGTTTCCATGAATTTTTTAAATTCTTCTTTAATTTTCTGGTTGACCCATTCTTTAGTAGGATGCTCTTTAGCCTCCATGTATTTGAGTTCTTTCTGACTTTCCTCTTGTGATTGGGTTCTAGTTTCAAAGCATTGTGGTCTGAAAATAGGCAGGGAATGATCCCAATCTTTTGGTACTGGTTGAGACCTGATTTGTGACCTAGGATGTGATCTATTCTGGAGAATGTTCCATGGGCACTAGAGAAGAATGTGTATTCTATTGCTTTGGGATGGAATGTTCTGAATATATCTGTGAAGTCTGTTTGGTCCAGTGTGTCATTTAAAGTCTTTATTTCCTTGTTGATCTTTTGCTTAGATGATCTGTCCATTTCAGTGAGGGGGGTGTTAAAGTCCCCTACTATTATTGTATTGTTGTCAATGTGTTTCTTTGATTTTGTTATTAATTGGCTTATATAAGTGGCTGCTTTGTTAGATCTTGCTGGATAGACCCTTTAAGTATGATATAGTGTCCTTCCTCATCTCTTATTATAGTCTTTGGTTTAAAATCTAATTTGTCTGATATAAGGATTGCCACCCCAGCTTTCTTTTGATGTCCATTAGCATGGGAAATGGTTTTCCACCCCCATGCTTTCAATCTGGAGGTGTCTTTGGGTCTAAAATGAGTCTCTTGCAGACAGCATATCGATGGGTCTTGTTTTTTTTTATCCAGTCTGATACCCTGTGTCTTTTGATTGGGGCATTTAGCCCATTTACATTCAGGGTAACTATCGAAAGATATGAATTCCGTGCCATTTTATTGCCTGTAAGGTAACTGTTACTGTATATTGTCTGTGTTCCTTTCTGGTCTATATTATTTTTAGGCTCTCTCTTTGCTTAGAGGACTCCTTTCAATATTTCTTGTAGGCCTGGTTTCATGTTTGCAAATTCTTTTAGTTTTTGTTTGTCCTGGAAGCTTTTTATCTGTCCTTCTATTTTCAATAACAGCCTGGCTAGAGATAGTATTCTTGGCTGCATATTTTTCTCATTTAGTGCTCTGAATATATCATGCCAGTCCTTTCTGGCCTGCCAGGTCTCTGTGGAGACATCTGTTGCCAATCTAATGTTTCTACCATTGTAGGTTACAGACCTCTTCTCCCGAGCTGCTTTCAGGATTTTCTCTTTGCCTCTGAGACTTGTAAGTTTTACTATTAGATGTTGGGATGTGACGTATTTTTATTGATTTTGAGAGGGGTTCTCTGTGCCTCCTGGATTTTGATGCCTGTTTCCTTCCCCAAATTAGGGAAGTTCTCTGCTATAATTTGCTCCAATATACCTTCTGCCCCTCTCTCTCTTTCTTCTTCTTCTGGGATCCCAATTATTCTAATATTGTTTCGTCTTGTGGGATCACTTATCTCTCAAATTCTGCCCTTGTGATCCAGTAGTTGTTTATCTTTTTCTTAGTGTCTTTATTCTCCATCATTTGGTCTTCTATATCACTAATTCTCTCTTCTGCCTCATTTATCCTAGCAGTTAGAGCCTCCATTTTTTATTGCACCTCATTAATAGCCTTTTTGATTTCGACTTGGTTAGATTTTAGTTCTTTTATTTCTCCAGAAAGGGTTTCTCTAGTATCTTCCATGCTTTTTTCAAGCCCAGCTAGTATCTTTATAATTGTCATTCTGAACTCTAGTTCTGACATCTTACTAATGTCCGTATTGATTAGGTCCCTGGCAGTCAGTACTGCCTCTTGTTCTTTTTTTTGAGGTGAGTTTTTCTATCTTGTCATTTTGTCCAGAGGAGAATAAATGAATGAGAGAACAAAATACTAATAGGGTAACAACGACCCCAGAAAAATATACACTAAACAAATCAGAAGAGACCTGAAACCAGGGGAAGAGAAAGGGAAAGAAAGAAAAAAAGGAAAAGAAAAAAAAAAGAATATGATCAAATATGATCAGGCTGGTGAATAGATCAGTGCCACACACTAGATTTTGGACATATTTTGGTCTGCTAGAAGAAACTGCCTCCCAAAATTTGGGAAAGAAAAGCTTATATATGTACAAAAATAAGGGTAAATACGATGAAGGGATGGAATATGACTGTAAAGATGAAAATTATAAGATTTTATAAAAGGAATTGATAAGATAAGTTTGTTGAAAAAAAAAGAAGAGAAATTTAAAAGAAAAAGGGAGAGAATGTGATCAGGCAGGAGAAGACTAGAACAAAGTCATACACTAGAGATTTAGGGTATATTTTGGTCTGTTAGAAGAAACTGTATCCCAAAATTTTAAAGAGAGAACAACTTAGATATGTACCAAAAATAAGGTTAACTACAATGAAGGGATAGAATATGACTCTAAAAATGAAAAATAAAAAAGATTTTTAAAAACGGGATTGATAAGATGTTGGTTGAAAAAGGGAAAAAGAAAAATTAAAAAAAAAAAGAAAAAAAAGAAAATTAAAAAAATTAACTTTGAAAGAGTAAAGAATCACGAGGAAAAAGCCATGAATTCTATGTGCAGTATTCCCCTTGCGCTGGAGTTCTGCCATTCTCATTGATCCGTAAACTTGGTCTCGGCTGGCTGTTCTTGCTGATCTTCTGGGGGAGTGGCCTGTTGTCGTGGTTCCCAAATGTCTTTGCCAGAGGCGGAATTGCCCCACCCTTGCCGGTCGGGCTAAGTTATCTGCTCGGGTTTGCTCTCGGGAGCTTTTGTTCCCTGCAAGCTTTCCGTACAGCTTTGGAGGATGAGAGTGAAAATGGCGGCCTCCCAATCTCCGCCCCAGAGGAGCCGAAAACTTGGGGCCCCACTCCCCAGTGCACCCCCAGAGAAAAGCAATCACTCCCATCTCCCCAGTCTCAGGCCGCACTCCCTGCTCACCCGGCCTGTGACTGAGGGTTTCTATCTCTTGCACACAACCCCATGTGGAGTCTCCAAACCCAGCAGATCCCTGCGGTGCCCGGGGGAGGAAGGGAAGTCTCCCTGGATCTGCCACTTGTTGGGTCCCTGCTGGAGGAGCAGTGGCCTGACTGTGCCTCGGATCACGGTTTATGGCAACCCCGAGCTGAGAGCCCACTCCTCTGCTCTGTCTCTGCAGCCGGCTTCCCCGCTCCAATACCTGGGAGCTCTGCCACACTCAGGCACCCCTGGTCTTTCTGTGACCCCGAAGGTCCTGAGACCACACTGTCCCACGAGGATCCCCCCCCCCCCCCCCCCCACTTAGCCACTGGAGCGATGTCCCTCAGCGGAGCAGACTTCTAAAAGTTCCAATTTTGTGCTGCACTGCTCTATTGCTTGCCAGAAGCAGCCGATGGAGGCCCCCTCCCCCGCCTTCTATCCTCCCCAATATTGCCTCGGATTCACTTCTCTGCATGTCCTACCTTCCAGAAAGTGGTCGCTTTTTTGTTCAGAGAGTTGTTGCTATTCTTTTCTTCGATCTCCTGTTGAGTTCATAGGTGTTCAGAATGGTTTGATCCCTATCCAGCTGAATTCCTGGGACCAGACAAAAACCAGGTCTCCTACTCCTCTGCCATCTTGCTTAGTTCTCACCAGAATTTTCTTCTCTTTTTAAAGGCTGAATAATGCCCCGTTGTCTGCAGGTACCACTTCTTGGGTGTCCCTCCATCTGTTGATGAGCATTGGGATTCAGATCCCGGCTTTTCAAAGCCCTGTGTGTCATGGCTCTTTGTCATTCCGAGCGTCGCCTCCCACCTTTGTCTAGATATGAATCACCGCGTGCCTTGGTGGCAACACATGCTTTTCAATGTCCACAGGCTTTGCCTTCAGACCTAGCCTCTAGTCCCGTTCTCGTGTGGAGCTGGGGCAGGACGTTGAACTTTTCCCGGGCACAGTCTCCTGTCTTTGAATTGAAGCTCATAACATCTCCCTACAGTGAGGACTGTTGTGAGGATTACATTTAGTCATGTTTGTGATTGCTTAGCACAATGGCTCCTAAAGAAATCATAATTTCAGACTGATTTCTCTGAATGTCTTCCTTCCCTTCTCCTGAACCCAATTTAATCCTGTCACTCCTTCCAGATTAATTTGCCAAAAATCCTAGAGCTGAGCTGGGGAGTTGCTTCTTGCCATCCTGTTTGGCCCCTGTGCCCTATAGCAGAGCTAATGTTCTGAGACCACACTCATCCCTTGAGGACCAGCCTCCCTTGTGTCTTCTGCATGCGGGTCCTCCTTGAGGGTGTGGACCTCTTTTCTCGTTTCTTTTGCACTGACTGATGCCTTGTTTTTCACTATGTTGTATATGTATATTTGTGTTACATCTTTTACTTCCAAGCCTCTTGAATGGGGTCCACACATGAAGAGTAAATAATGTACATGCCCCGAGAGAGAGTGAGGGTTTCCCCCAAACTCTGTCAGTCATCATATGTCACCCAGGCTCTCATTTTGTGAGGGGTCCTGTCGGTCACCTCAGTTTGAACACCCATCAGGTAGAGAAGGCCCCTTTCCCAAAACCACCTCTGCCAGTCCTAGTCTTGGGTTCTCATAAAACCCACCTAACTGATTTCAGGCTTTTCTAAGGCAAAGAAATTTAACAGTAGCTGGGTTGTTATTTCTGGAGGCTTGACCTTACAAAGGCAAATGGTGGATATTACTGTCAAAAGCTTTTAAAAAGTCAGTTTAAAAAGCAATCAAGTATGAGGTTGAGTTATATGAATATGGACCCATCAGACACATTTTTTAAACTGTCCTAACATTATACAAATACGTTCCTGTGACATGGGAGAATTTGTTCAGTGATGGCCACACACATGACTGCACAAAATCCTGTTTGAAGAAGCATTTTCGAAGAATTTTAATAAAATATCAGTGAAATGTAAATAGGGAAAAAGCACACACTTCTCAAGTAACTTATTTTGTCATGTGACTTAAGTATATATGTAGCTTACTGAATACAGAAACTGTCGTAAGTAGGCATTGGACCATTTCATCATCCCTAAATGTTCCTATCTGTTTACCCACATTATATTTGGAATCTCACCACTTGGGGACATATATGGTAGTTGTGGCTTGGTGGCCAATATGAACAGGTGAGGTATCGCGCTAATCTTGCTGGTTACAAATTGGTCGAGCTTGATGCTTTAAAAGCTTTATGTACTACTCTTTCTGACTTTGGGGAGATGGGCAGGGTGGGAGTGGGTTAGTAGAGAATTTTCAACTTGACTTGAATATTTCCATAAATCAGGTTTCTAAAAGCAGAGCATCTCTGCTTCATTTCTCCTTTGCAAATCTTCTTGGAAGTTGAATTGGTGACCCAGAGAATCACTTTCATGGAAATCAAACGCGCTTAAGGTTTACTATTACTTGGGGCGCCTGGGTGGCTCAGTGGGTTAAGCATCTGCCTTTGGCTCAGGTCCTTATCCCAGCGTCCTGGATCAAGCCCCACATTGGGCTTCCTCCTCAGTGAGGAGTCTGCTTCTCCCTCCGCCCCTCACCCTGCTTGTGCTCACTCTTTCTCTCTAATAGATAAATAAAATCTTAAAAAAAAAAAAAAGTTTTACTATCCTTAGTTGGAAAGAAACACTCAAGGCAGTGGAAGGAAGTAATTAATTCCTTGGGGGATGACTTGCGCACTGTTGTGTGGGATCCTGGAGTTCCCCGGGTGGTCTTCTTCTTTCTCATGCTCAAAATGGGAGGATGGTCCCAGGGCAGTGACCGTGGTCTGGAGGTCCTGTATAGAATGAGGTTTGGACAGCGACTTCTGTTTTTCCTCTCTAACTGGTGGACTCTGGCATCCCTGTGGAGCTCCCGTACATCCCTCTTCAGGGGGAGCCCGGCTGCTCTTTTGGTTCAGGAAGGGATGGCTTAAGCAAATCTAGCGTTAGGTGATTTGCCAGCCAGGGTTAAGGAGCACGAGGCCAGCGGTTCTGGAGTGGCACACTGAAAGAACAAGTGCACGGTCTGGCCGCCCGCTCCCTTGTTCCTCCCCGAGGCCGAGCTCTGCCCAGCCGGCGCCGGGACAAAGGGGCAGTTTCAGCCTTCTGTAAATAGCCTATTGTACAAGCGGAGGAGGTGGAGCAAGGAGGGAGGCAGCATCTTGCCAGCTTAGCTTGCTGCTTTTAAGGAGAGATGTCAGGATTTCTTCATCTGCGGCTGCCGGGGCAAGGGTGCTATTTATGTGGGTTTGCTTGGAGGCTGCATTCCTAGTGAAGTATTCCATCAGACCACTGTTATTCAGCTGAATGAAAGCGTGAGGAACTTTAGAAGGGGAGACACGTCCAGATCACCCATTTTTTTTTTTTTTTTGGTTTGTAAATGACAGGAAGAAAATAAAATGCTGATGTAAGTATAAATCTATGGAATCACAGGACCTGTGTGTGTGTGTGTGCGCGCATATCCCTGTGTCCTTAGAGAGTGATGCCCTTGTGAGTCACCTTTGCCCCACAGCACTTTTTCCTGGTGTAAACAAAATGGTAAGAGGTGAACCTTTGTTTGTGTCTGGGTGGCCTTGGACCCATATGTTCAGACTCCAGGACGATGGGGCAAACGCGAGCAGTTATGTAAGACATGGAGCGTTAGCATGGAGTTCAGATGCTAAGCTCTCATCATGCCATGAAATGTGAGTGCCGGAAGGACCTTTAGAGAGCACCTGCCCTCACCATTCCTGGGCCGGGGTGGGCTGCGGGGGCCTCCCAGCCCCCCATGCAAAGGAGTACCCACGTGTTCCAGGTGCAGAGGATCAGCGGCTCTGCAGAGGTTAGGAATTGTTTGCCTAGAGGAAAAAGCATGACTTGAGTGTTAGGTCGGTATCCCCGTCATGGGACATACCTCGGGAAAGCCTCTTAAATCTCCAGCCTCAGCTACCTTAGGATCATTTTGTCCTGCAAGACAGTGCAATACAGGATGTGAAAGCCTTCCCGAAACACTAAATCAGCGTTTGTTGGGCTGCTAGCTACGCTTCCCAAAGTGTGGGTCGATAAGTACCAGGATTTCTATTTTCTGAGAGTCATGCGATCCAGTTTCTATTACTTGGCCCCGTATAGCTATTTCTGCCCAGGCATCCTTCCCTCTGGTTCTTTGCCCCGGACATGCACCATGCTTCCCTGACCACTGTTATGTCTTCTGTCATTCTGTGGTTTTAGACTCCAGGACCCGAGTGAGCAAACCCACTTTTCGTAGGTGTGGGGAGGAAGGAGATGCAGGAGTAGCTGCCGGGGAAGGAGAAGCTAGATGCCCACAGGCTTGTGCGTTCTTGACCAAGAAATACTGACAGCTTAAGCCTTTAAGCCGATTGAATCATATTCTTAGCCAACAGTAGCATTGTTATTTGCCTGGCCTGCAAACATCCAGAGAGGATGTGTGGAAATTTGCTTTTGAAAGAATCTTAAAAATATTCCAACGGGAACACCATTGGAATAAGAATAAAGTCAGTCTGGCTTTTAATCATGTGTTGGCACGTACGAGTCTTGATTCTTCTTCTTTGAGACCTGTTGGGGGACTGTCTTAAAGCGTGGTGTTTATATTCACCTGCAGCCTTGAAAGGCTATTTATTGTGGCCAGTTTTCTTTGAATGTGGGTCTGCCTCCATTTCTAAATACCCCAAGTACTTTTTCCTTAATAGCAGTTCCATAGAAGGGAGAAGGTTTATAATGCTTTCCATTCACGTTGACGAATTGTTCTTCACGTGGATCTAAAAGAAGGATTTTCTTTAGTTCTTTATTGGATGGACTATAGTTTTCTGATGCACAGCATTAACCGGTGGGTTCAGTGAAGCTGGTTTGCAGCCTGTCACCTGGCTGCCCACTGAGAGGCATGAATTAAACTGCTATACCTTGTCATTACCCACTAAAGATAAGAATGTAGCTGGATTTAAACCCTTAGCATTACAGACTCATGTCAGATTAAATATTCTTGCATGGGTGCTACTAAATCAGTCATTTTCTGAAGTTTTTGTTTTTTTCCAGGTTTTCTTTCTTAGTTTTTTAGTCTCTTAGTTTATTTCTTATCTCTAGAAATAGACTTTTTCTTTTCTTTCTTTCTTAGTCTAATGCTGTCTACAGCTTGGCTACTGCTGATGCTTAAAATAGAAAAAAAAAAAAATCACCAGCTTCTGAGTGCATTTGCTCATGGGGGAATTATTTCGTATTCTCACGCAGAGATGGGATTCTGTTGAGCAGCCCCTGCAAATTCACACTATCTAGGTTTTATGGAAATCACCTCAGGGACCTGTGGGAGAGAAGAGACAAGGGCAGGGGGGTGTGTGTGTGTGTGTGTGTGTGTGTGTGTGTGTGTGTGTGAGGGGTGGGAAAGTCCTCTTCAGATTTGGGGTGCCGTGGGTATGAGGACGGCTGGAAGGTGGGATGATTGGAGGGGAAGGCAGGTTTGCACATTGTACTCGTCAGCTTGCTTCGCGTTCTTAGGGTGGCAATGCTGTTTATGAAACCTGCCCACTCGGTGCCAAAAGGGGCCGGACTCGATTTGTCTGCTTATCCTCATGGTCTCAGTGTACGCACGTGCCTTCCTGCCAGAGGCCTTGCCTCATCCCGGCTCCCACTGGTGGTAACGCTTCTTGCTTTATTTCGTGGCTTCCCCACCAGCCAGTTTGCCCATGGAGACCCTACACTGGGTCATCAGCACCACCCTCCCGGCTGCTGGGCACAGGGCCTGGCACACGCCGGGTGCTCCGCCCTGGGCACCGACTAGAGTAGCTCAGTTCCTATGCATTCATCTAGAATGAATCTGCTGGGAGTATACTACGGACAATCTGTTTCTTCCTTGGTCTGACATAACCACCCAACATCTGATCATGTATTTCGCTGGTGTTTTTAAAAAAACTCTGTCCATTGTCTCTTCTTATTGGGAAGCCAAGCAGAAAGAAAACAGTGTCTGTTTTCAGATCTGGCACTGGCAGATGCCTGTCCCTGCCCATGGGTGGAGCAGTGGGGTGACTCTGCTCCCAGCTGCTCATTGGCCCATCCTCCACCCTGTCTCCTCCTGGGAAGTCAAGTATGAATTTTGTCTGCTAGTTACCTTTAGCCCAGTGCAGGAGTCGGCATGTGACTAATGCCCTGAGAGACCTTGGCAGGTCCGGTAAGCGGCAGCTGAGCTCCTCCAGCCCCCCTCCCACCCCCACTGTCACCACCTCTTCTGCTCTGCATGGCTGCATGGCGTGTCACCTAGCCGTCAGCTCTGGGTGGCACAGATGGTGAGTGGTTTTGTAAGTCCTGGAGCTCTGTCTCCACGATTATGACCTGAAGAAGTCTTGCTTATCTGTTCCTTCTCGACTGTTACGTAAAACCTGGAAATTTCTTCTGTGTGTGTGTGTGTGCGTGCGCCTACACAGAGCTGTTGTAGCCCAAGACTGTCTGAGCTGAGCAAATATACTACAGGATTGGTGGCCAGTGAAAGCTGAATCCTCTGCTACTCGATTAAAAAAAAAATGAACGATAGTATAGGTTGAAATGTAAAGATGTCTGTATTTGAAAAAAAAAATTATCTTCAGCCTTGTGACCTAGCTATTTAAAAGAACATATAATAAGTAGCTCACAAATACCTTCTGAATGATAGCTAAAATGTTAGCACTTGGCGGGTTGGCAGGCAGTTTTTGAGAAAAGCCTTCAGAGCATTCACTATGATGCCCTTCCCTTTACTGTCAAAGGCGCTTTAAAGCACTTCTTCATCAATAGTTTTCTCGTTAGAATTACTCTTATTTATTATCTGTGCTGCACACTTTTTATATTGATGTATATATAAGTTGTCTGTAACATACAGTGTGAGGCTTTTCATCTAGTTTTCTTCTGTGTGTTTTTGGCTTCTTAATTTTGTTTGTAAACTCTTTGTGGGCAAGCGTTGTTTTTAATTAACTCTATCCCTTCCTGTTCTGCACACAGGACTAATCCCAGAATCTTGGTAGGTGAAATAATGGTAGTACCTAGAATGTATTGAGCAGTTTCTGGTGCCCCATGCCATTCTAAGCTGTCGGTGTAAATCATTTAGTCATTATAAAAGCCCCACGAGATTGCTACTATTTTCAGCCTCCATTTATAGGGAAACAAGGCTCAGGGAGGCGAAGTAGTGTGTCCCCAATCCTATAGCTAATAAGCTGGGAAGACAGGATTTGGCTCTTGAATCTGGGATCTTAAGTACCATTCTGTACTTTTTCTCAGATACTATGCTGCAATCTCTCTCTAGATATTTGGTGGTTGGTTTAAAGTTTATGTGCACCCTTTTATCATTATAATATTTTAGCTATAATATCTCAAGAAATATAAAGGAGATTGTTTGATCAGAATAGCGAACTACAGTTGCCTTGCATTTGTATTGCTGCTTTTGTGGTACAGAGTATGGGGAAGGTGAGAGGCACGTTGGAATTTAGGTTGGTGTGTTTTACCCATTGGGAGCTAGTTCTGAGATGCGTGGAAAGAAGCAGGCGCGGACGGCCGTTAGGTGGTGTGGGCTTATTTGTACTTCTGTCCCTTTCTTCTCATTAGCCATGATAAGGAGAGTTGAGTGTATCTGATCAGGTGGAAGAGAACAGAGACGGTATCAGGGAAGAAGGTGGTAACTTAAGCCACTTGAGCGTGTTGTGACAAGAATTCTTCGTGAGCGAAACCTTTTTAATGTGGGGAATGGAAGCTCGACACAAAATGATAGACATAAAATGAATTTCTAAAGGGTTTTTAGAGAAATGACATTTGACAGCCAAGAAAAGAGCTGGACCATTAGACTGTGGGTTTAATGCCTTGATCGGTCCGCCAGGCGTCAAGCCGGATGGCTGGCCTTTGGGAATTCTGGAGACGAGTCTTGCCTTCCTGAGAGGAATGTGACATTTTTCTCTTTTGACAGAATTCAGCTTAGGGAACCACCAACACGGGACGATGCAAGCCCACGAGCTGTTCCGGTATTTTCGAATGCCAGAGCTGGCTGACTTCCGACAGTACGTTCGCACGCTGCCGACCAACACGCTCATGGGCTTTGGAGCTTTTGCAGCCCTCACCACCTTCTGGTACGCCACGAGGCCCAAAGCCCTGAAGCCACCATGCGACCTCTCCATGCAGTCTGTGGAGGTGGCGGTAAGTGGAGGGGCCGGTTGCCTGCCGTGTGCATTTTCTCTGTGTTCCCCCGGATTCCCATGTTGAGTGCTATCTTGGTCGACATCAGTCGACTTGTTTGCAAGGGCGCTTTGTAAGCCAAAATGTGCTCAACACACCAAAGTTTGTCAACGGGGTAGTAGATGGAGGGTAGGGGCCAAAATATAGGGCAGAGGGACAAAGGAGGTGCTGTTGGTGGGGTGTCTCCCTTTAGTCACAAGGAGGCTCATTGCACAAATCCTATTGAGTTTCAACCCTATGCCAGGCGCTGCAGGAGGCCCAGAGGGTTCCGTGAGTGGGAAAGGATAGGCATAGAGTTGCTGCTCCTGCAGGGCTCACAGAGAAGATTGTTGTCGAACAAACGTTCCAGAAGGAAGGATTTCATCTGTGGTATACCTGATACTTAGAACACCTCCCCTAGTTTTTGAAAGGGACTCTGAGATTTCGCCTAGGAAACGGTGAGGCTAGGAACTTGCCAGAATAACATGGCCACAGAATTTCAGGTAGGACATGAACAAGCCAAGGGCGTTCAGGAGATATCGAAGGTTGAGTTGTTGAAGACCATGGTTGTATAGAACTTGGGCAAATTACAGGCCATGTTCATGTCGTCATGAAAATGAAACCAGAGCGTGTGTTCCCTCATTACGGCTGAATGGGTGGGATGGCACGGGGAAAGCTAAGGACGCTTTTCAGAAAGATTCTTTCTTAATGCTTTGGCTCTGCCTTCCTTCCCTTCTGAATCTCTTCAGTACAAAACATTAGGGGTTGAAAAGATGAAGCAGCCAGGTTCTCACTGGTGCTGGGCCTCTTGGCCTACTCTCTGCGTTGTAGTCTCTCGCTTTCCCCTACCCAGGGCAGAATCGATTTTCAGTATTTATAACTTTCAACACACGTAAAGAATGTTTCTTCTTCCCCATCCTGCCCTGCTCCCCAGGCTGATGGCCATGAGCAGGAGAGGTACCCTTTCAAATGAAGCCTTGGCCTTCATTGAGTACCTCTTTGTTATTTATAGGGTTTTAGTTCTTTGCTTTCCTTTAGACAATTGATTGGATTCATTAATTTGAAACTTCTAAAATATATGGAAGATATGTCAGTCTAATTCATGCCAAAATGTAAAAATAGAATGACTGAATTATTGCCAAGAAAAGTTGGTTCTATACCTTATTTAGAAGGTGAATGTGACTTAATATTTTACCTCAGCTAATCGCAAACCATAAAGGAGTAGAATTCAATTTTCCTAATAGATGTGTGTGAGGTTTCTGACATTCCTTTTTTTCTGGAGGAGGACCTGGTGTCTCATAGTAGCATTACCATTGCTACGGAAAGAGTACTTGGCAAGTGCAGATTTAAGATATTTATAATTTAGCAGTAACTGTAAATGCCTAATACGTATTGTATGAGAAATTGTGGAGGTGCTTACAGTGTGCTTTTTAAGCTCCAGCTAAGCATAAAGTCATTGTGAGACTTGGGAAAATAAGCATGCATGTCCTCCGTAGGACAGATTAAAAATTACTGATAAGCAGAAAGAAAATTAAAATCTCCAATTCCACTACCTCGCAGAGAGGCCTCCTGATTTTTCTCTTCGCTTATAGAAATGGATTTAGCTCTGATTTTCAGAACTTCTAGGTCTTAGGAATAGTTATAAAATTTGCTTTGCATTTCTAAGAAAGAACTTAAAATACTGAATTTAAGACGAGCTTTGAGTTCTGATACTTGGTAATTATAGGGGCTTTTATATAGCTAGCATGGTCATATGGACTGCTATGGCAGAAGGAAGCACTGAATTCACTTCATTACGTATTCATGAAGAGCCAGCATATCTGGCATGGTCCGAGGAACTGATTGCCAGAATAAAATGTTGTTTTGTTCCTACTTTGAAAACAAGTAAGTGCCATTTGCCAGTCCACACCCTGATCCCCCGCCCCAGCCCTGATTTCGCATCCAGATTTTTACCCTCCTTTTCCCATAAACCTTACCTGGATATTAAAACGAGAGGAATCTGCACTTTTCAGTTTTGCTGCATCTCATTACTCCTCACAGCGGCTGATTCCAAGCTACACCTTCGTAAAGTAGCAGCACAGAAGTTCTTGATAAGTTGCAGCTTCTGACATTTCCTTTTATAAGTCAGGGTCAAAGGGGCTCCCGGGTGGCTCAGTCGGTTAAGCGTCTGCCTTAGGCTCAGGTCATGACCCTAGGGTCCTGGGATTGAGCCCTGCATTGAGCTCCCTGCTCAGCGGGGAGTCTGCTTCTCCCTCTCCCTCTGCCCTTCCCCCCTACTTGTGCTCTGTCTCTCTCCCCCTTTCTCTCGCTCTCAAATGAAGAAAATTAAAAAAAAAAAAAGTTATGTTAGCACTCGAGCTGTAGCCCTGTGTAGGAAAGGCAGTGAGGACATAGGCTGCGGAACAGGACAGAGAAACCGGAGTTTGGAACAGAATCCAACAAGCCTTTCCTAACTTTCAGGCATGTTTGATCTGGACTGAGTTTAGAGGGCTATGCCTGTGGTTTCGGGGCCCAAAGGGCTGCCTGAACTCTGAGCTGTGGAGGGAAGCGAGTTTTCCTGTGTCCGTGTGGCCCTTAATCACTTTCACAAGTGACGTGCATGTTTCCAGGTTTCAGCTTGCCTCTGCCTGTTGCCTGAGATCCCCATGTCCCTTGGTGAGGATGACCTTCGCCCCATGTCCCTTGGTGAGGATGACCTTCGACCTTGACCCGTGAGGGCCCAGGCCGTGGTGGTTGCGGCTAAGGGACAGAGGAGAGCATGATGGTGCTGGAAGGGACCAGGGAAGCGGCAGATGTGGTAGAGGCTGGGCCTGGCTCCTCTGCTTAGACCAGGCAGCTTTGGGCACGTTCCCCTGACTTTCCTGACCTTCAGCTTCCTGGAAAACAGGAGTGACAGTTTCTGTCCTCCCTCATGGACGTTAAGCGGACTGCATAGATACTTGCAGAGTGTCCACTTGGCCCATACTAAGTGTTCAGTAAATGTTAGTTTTCTTCTTCTGAAAAGGCCTCCTCTTTTAACGGTCATGTTTTATATACAAGAAAACAGCTGAATCCAAAGAAGCAAAATTGTATCATACAGCTAGTAGAATATCAAGAGCTCTGTTCTGCTGCCTTCATTATGGTAGTTGAAAGTTATATATTATAGCTAGGGCTTTTCAGGGGCAGGGGGAGGAGGAAAATAAGGATAATAAGGAAAGTTTGGGTCTGTCTATATTAATTTTTTTAAAGATTTTATTTATTTGACAGAGAGAGCACAAGCAGGGGGAGTGGGAGGGAGAGGGAGAAGCAGGCTCCCTGCAGAGCAGGGAGCCTGATGCAGGGCTCAATCCAGGACCCCCAGGATCATGACCTGAGCTGAAGGCAGATGCTTCACTGACCGTGCCACCCAGGTGCCCCTATCTACATTAATTTGAAGAGCCAGTGGCTAGACCTTTGGACCCAGAAGCAGCCTCTTCTGAAAATGGGTATTGCAGGCAAATGAGTCTGCAGGTAGTGATGGAATGGAAGGAAGAAAAGGAACAGGTAATAGAAGAATAGAGTCTGAGCTTCCCGCACAGGTTGGGTGTGGGATCAGACACCATCAAGGATGGGATGGGAGTGAGGCCCGGGGCTGGGAACATGGAACTGAGCTAGCAGCAAAAGTGGACTTCTGGTGAGCTTCTGCCTCCCCTCCTCCTCTGACCCTGCACCAGGTTGGAAATAGATGGGGTCAGAGCAAAACTTGGTGCTAATGCGGTCATAGGCCCACCTACCAGAGTTTAAGGGATCAAGGCAACAAACCATTCCAAAGTATAAAAAGGAATCATTGTAATTGCTGAAGGAGGTAGTAGAAAGAATATGAGAATTCCTTTAAGCAGTGAGAGATAGGCCTTGAGATAGCTTACTTGTCAAATTAAGATGGAAAGATTTTGGGTAACTACTGCTAGATTATAATGTACTTAAATGAAAACCCACAGATAGCGTGGTTTTAAGTCTTGACGAAGACTTATTTGCTTTGTTTTTAAATATTAGAGAAGGAAGTAAATTGTAGGGTGCAAAAAGTTTGTGTTTTTTTTAAGATTTTATTTATTCATGCAAGCGAGCGCACAAGCAGGGGGAGGGGCCGAGGGGGAGGGAGAAGCAGACTCCCCGCTGAGCAGGGAGCTAAGGCTGGTCTTGATCCCAGGACCTCGAGATCATGACCCAAGCTGAAGGCAGACTCTTAACCGACTGAGCCACCCAGGCGCCCCCCAAAAACTTTTTTATACCAATAAATCCATAGCCTTTCTGAGACTTCATTTTAAGAATATCAGAACTTCATTTCAAATTTACCTTTGTCAACTAAACCAATTAGTCTGTAACAGATTCACTGTTTAAACTTGTTAGTTATGGCTCCTTGGTTCTAGTGTGGGTTCATATCTTTCAAGATGCAGAACCAGTTCTTTGGGCGTCAGTCATCTTGTCTAAGTTAGATGACTTTCACACCAGGTGAGCTAGTGACCTTCAGGCGCATGATGGCTGGCTCCTCCTTCAGCATGAGAGCTTGGGATTGACCCGTCCACATGGTGGGCTATATACGGTTAGCAGCTTGCCGTAGCATTTTAATCCCGTACTCCAGATGGTCTCTTATGGAGGATGTGACACTCTGGATTTCATCCTCCGTGAGTCACAGAGTAATGATTTGACAGACATCCATTAAGAAGCACTTGAACGTCGGCCAAGTAATGTGTGCACAATCCCTGGGAAGAAGAGGCCGCTGGCCTCCTGCAGTTTACAGGCCAGAGGGCAGTACCACCAAGGACTCCTGCCCTCGAGCCAGAACTCTGGTTCATTCTCCCATAAGAACTCTGAAAGGAGCAAACTAAATGTGACACATCTGGCCTGTGAACCAATGCGCCACAGATAGCGTGGTTTTAGGTCTTGACGAAGACTCGCATGGGACTTGCACAGACAAACGGCCTGCCTCTGGGGTCATGACATCGGCAATCCAGAGAGTGAAAATGACCCAAAGAAGTTGACTCACAGAAGCAGTGAGGAGAAGGGGGGTTGCCTGGGGCTGGAGGCCCAAACTTTCAGCTGCCCCCTGAGCAAGGCCTGAGGCGCTCACCTACAACGTGGCGCTCACCTACAACATGGCGACCGTGGTTGAGAACACTGCACTGTACAATTGAAATTCGCTAAGAGAGGAGGACTGAAGTGTTTTCACCGAAAAATGAAAAAATAATGTAAATTCTGAGGTGATGAGATGTTAACGACTCCATGGCGAGAATCTTTTCACACTGTAGGCAACACTCTGGGTCCACTCTAGGGGCCTCACGGTTTTATCAATGACACCTCAGTAAAGCTGGAAGAAACAAAAGGCAAAGAATGGCACTGCGCTGGACTTGAATGGCTGGGGCTGGTTCCGAGTGGGGGCGCTGTTTTCCAGTGGGGCGGGGGCAAACTCGGCCATGAGGCAGAGGTGCAGGGAGGGTCCGCGTGGGAGCTGCCAGGGCAGAGCAGGAAGAGACATTGTCTGGGAAGGGCAGGTGCGTTCAGATGGTGGAAGCATGGCCGCCTTTCTGGCGGTCTGTGGCAGAGCACCTGTAAGAGGGGGTGTTAGACTCATGAATTTGAACCCGGTGGGAGGTCGCAGGGGAGCGTGAAGAGGAAGGGAGGAGTATTAGGAACAGTCTAGTTGTTTCTGCAGTCACTTGTAAATAGAAACCTAAATAAAAACAGAATTCTCATCCCTGGGAAGACTTGGAACGGTCGACTAGAAGTCTGGGTGGGACTTCCAGAGAATCTCCTGGTTTGATCGCTGGCTTCAAACCTGTCAATAATGTGTAAATTGTATATATTTAATGTACAGATAATTGTGTAAATCCCTGTTTGGGGGCATTAACCTTCATTTACTTGCCGTTTGTAATTGCAGGTGTCTGGTCAGTATTCCCCCACTGCCCATGCTTCCCCCCACTCCCCATGCTTCCCCCGACTCCCCATCCACTCCGTGGATGTCCACGGAGCTGGATCCAGGACATTTTAGATGTCCTGCCAAAGCCTTGCCCTGGGGCTGTTTTCTCACCTGATGGCAAAATAACGGGGTGTGTGGTCAACAAAGATGTATGCAAAGATTTGCCTTTCTTTTTTTTTTTTTTTTTAAGATTTGCCTTTTTAATCTTATCCCTAGCAGCTTGGCTGCTGTGGTGTTCAGAGAGTTTTCAGACACATTTTTTCTGAAGCGTTATGGCATCTGAGGGCATTTTCAACAAGCAGTCCTAGCAGTTGGGGCAGTGGGAGTGGATGGAGGGAATGTATTTGGAGGGGTGTTTTTGTTTAGACGTATTATTCTGGGAGTGTGCAAACATCAGCATTCTCATACCTTGCCGTAACTTTAGCACCTCTTCTAAGACTCTACAGGCTTCTTAATGACCAAGCATGAAAAACCTTGCTGATTACTTTTTCTTAACTACACTCACGTTGTAGGAAACTTAACTGAGCTTCTATATGTTTTTAGGCTCATCTACTAATTGAAAGTGACTAGGGATTTGAATGAGGTGGTGCTGGTCACGGGGCAGTGGTGGGTGGGTGAGTGGGCACAACAGCGAAGGACAGGCATGACAGAGAACTGAAGGCAGAGTTTCTGATCTCCCTGCCAAGACCGGGCCACAGAGGATATCAAGTAGCTGCCTTTAGGAATTCAAAGAAAGAAAGATGATTGTTTTAGAAAGATTTGTTCCTCGGTTCCATTTAACTGGGCAGTAAAAGCTTAATCCGTTCACTTAATAGGAATACGGTAAAGCAGGTCTGACAATGCAATTTGATTTTGTACAAAGGATGCTGCCTCTCAGAGGCTTCGTTAAGCAGGGAACGTATATATTTATAAATGACAGAAGTATGTGCTGGAATATTTATTTAAGTTTACAAATAGCCTGCACCCAGGCAGGGTCAACTCGTGCCAAATGACAAATACCAACTTTCTGAGCCTCTCGACAAAAATCCCTGCTTCTCACATTCGTGTCTAGAAGGCCAACCATGGATAAGAAAGACACTGGTTCCCTTTAGAATAGTCAAAAGTGGAGCAGAATGTCTCGCATATTCTAAATGGCAGGCATGTAGAGATGCTGTAGGCAGTTTTGTTTTGCTGGCACAATGTGTGTTTGTGGGTTTTGGATTTGGTGGCTTCCAGACTTTCTTCCCTCTCGTGGAGGTGGGAGGCTGCTATTTTCCCTTTGGTGGTTGGCTGGTTTGCCCTGGTGATGACATTGAAATGGGCTTGGGGGCACAGAACTATAGTTTCTAAGTGCCGTGCCAGCCCCCGATCCCCACCGAAGCACATCTTCCCCTTGGGATAGCGGGGGCTCAGGAAGTAGGAAACTGGGGAGGGGGGTTGAAATGGAAGCCCTTCTGAGGATTAGAGGAAAGTGTTGAAGAACCAAATAACCGAGTCGGCCCCCGGTGATCTGGGCCTGGCTCCTCGAAGGTAGAGATGAGCGGTATGTGGGTGAGTTTGAACCTGCTCAGGATTCACAAAAACCTCTTACCATACCAGATGTCCACGGAGCTCGGTCCAGGACATTTTAGATGTCCTGCCAAAGCCTTGCCCTGGGGCTGTTTTCTCACCTGAAGAGCCCCTGGTCTGTAAGAGGCGCTCAGGAAATACTCACTTAGCTTCCAGCTTTCCTGCATTCAGATGACAGAACCCAGCACTGATTGTGATGTGGTGGTTCTGCCCTTTCTTTCCTCCCTCAGCATAAAGGATCTCGGGAAGTCAGCTAGTTCAATGGTGAGCATGAGCCGTGAACCTGAGGGTTCCCTGTTATCCTGGGACATAGACAGTTCAGCATATCATGGGGAGTCTAAGTGTGTTTTGTCTGTTCGCGTTCGGGAAGTATGGTTGGGAAAGTCACCGACTGGCTGGCCTTTAAAGGCCCTGGCTCATATAACAAAGATGTAGCGTTGCTGGAAATGAGAATCGATGGCCAGGGAGTCTCTCTAAGAGGTCACTGGATGGAAGAGTGGTTTTTGTGCCTGAGAAGCAGACAGTGGTGTTCTGGGCAGGGTAAGATGCATGTAAAAATATAAGTACTGGGAAGAATATTTCACATGGAACATATTGGCAACAGAAAAAAAAAAAAAAAGCCAACAAAAAAATCCCGTGCCCATGCCCCCAGGACTGTGATTCTACCCGCTGCTTTTCCCCCTGGAGATGGATTTAACATTAAAATCCAGCCACATCTTCAACAGCTTCCTTACAAGTTACACATTCTCCTTGCCTGCCTTGTCTCCCTCCCACTTCTTGCCCCTCCCCCCCCTGCAGGAGTAAACAGTAGTAACACAAGAGGAACTTGAATGTCATGGCCTGCAGATACCCATTTTCTAGACTGAGAGGAACGAGACCGGTTTATAAAGCCTGGATCTTTCTATCCCCCAGAAATCCTCAAGGATGTAATTCCCTTTTGGCATTTAAATATGAGAGTGCACAAAATGACTCTCACCATCAAGAGTCCTTTTTATCAAATATAGGTTTCCCCTGCTATCCCAAAGTAGAGCGCCCCTATGAAAGCTTTTGTAAGCCTAAATGGCATAAAGCAAGAGTGTCCCCCACTTTCCAAAAGTTCAAGTTATGCCACTTCCGTTTTACAAAAGACCTACGTAAACACAAAACTCCTTTTTGCATGAACGCAAAACTCCTCTTCGCATTAACGCAAAACTCCTCTTCAGATTTCGTCTGGTTAGTGAAAACAGGTACTACTAATGTGGGTCTTTCATAAAGGTCAAGTGTCATAAAGTGAACTTTCAGAAAGCGGGAGCAAGGGCCCATATTGGCAAAGGTTCTGGTCTTGGGAACCACGGATATGCAGATGTCCGCTGTGGTCCTGCCCTTACTGGCCCCACGTGGAACTTGAACTTTCATGTCCTAATTCAGCTCACGTTGGGAGACTGACCTCAAGAGGGACCTTAGCTTATATAGATGTTGCCGAATGGACTCAGGACCACTGATGTGATCATAGTGTGTTTGACTCACGATCTTCTCTAATTTTTTAAATTGGAAAAACTCTAAAACCACATTAAAGAAGTGTATAGCATAATCCTCCTTGTCACTCGATCTTACTGACTGATTTCCTGCACGTTTAATTGGGGTTGTCTGCTTACCTCTCCCTGTTTCTTTCTTTCTTTCATTTATTTATTTGTTTGTTTATTATTTATTTATTTGACAGAGAAAGAGAGCACAAGCCGGGGAGAGAGGCAGAGGGAGAGGGAGAAGCAGGCCCCCCGCTGAGCAGGGACACCCTCCGCTCCACGGGGCTCGATCCCAGAACCCTGGGATCACTACCCCAGCAGAAGGCAGATGCCCAACCAACTGAGCCACCCAGGAACCCCGCTCTTCCTGTTTCTTGAGCAGAATTGAAACCCCGGCCTCTACCCTCCATCTGTAGGTTATATCAGAAGTCCAGAAGTTTTTTTTTTTTTTTCATTTAAGTAGGTGTTCCTAGAAATAGTGACATGCACTTGCATGACCCAGTAATGGAATGCCCTCCTTTTTTTTTTTATTATTTTATTTTATTTTATTTTATTCTTATGTTAATCCCCATACATTACATCATTAGTTTTAGATGAAGTGTTCCATGATTCATTGTTTGTGCACAACACCCAGTGCTCCATGCAGAATGTGCCCTCCTCAATACCCACCACCAGGCTAACCCATCCTCCCACCCCCCTCCCCTCTAGAACCCTCAGTTTGTTTTTCAGAGTCTTTCGTCTCTCATCGTTCCTCTCCCCCTCCGATTTCCACCCCTTCATTCTTCCCCTCCTGCTATCTTCTTCTTTTTTTTTTCTTCTTAACATATATTACATTATTTGTTTCAGAGGTACAGATCTGAGATTCAACAGTCTTGCACGATTCATAGCGCTCACCATAGCACATACCCTCCCCAGTGTCTATCACCCAGCCACCCCATCCCTCCCACCCCACCCCCCACTCCAGCAACTCTCAGTTTGTTTCCTGCAATTAAGAATTCCTCATATCAGTGAGATCATATGATACATGTCTTTCTCTGTTTGACTTATTTCACTCAACATAATACCCTCCAGTTCCATCCACGTCGTTGCAAATGGCAAGATCTCATTCCTTTTGATGGCTGCATAATATTCCATTGTATATATAGACCACATCTTCTTTATCCGGAATGCCCTCCTTTTGAAATGGCTCGATTTGTAGCACATATAGACATTTGAGCTCGGTTGTTTTAGCTGTGATTCCCAACACTCAGAGTGCAGTCCCTCCCCTTTGTAGGTATAATTAAGGTGCTAATACCCAGCGTATACAAATAGCATTTTGTTCGGGAAGAATAGCACATATGCACATCAAAAATGATGCTGCTTCAGGGGAACATGTGATCATTTCATAGAACAACAAATTTCAAAGCACAAATCTTGCTTAGTGCCCCCCCTCCCCTTTCATTCAGACTCTTCTCTTGAAATTACAGAGTATATTACAAGTAAGTGAGTGTGACTTTTTACCCGGTTTCACCTATTCCTTAAACGGTGTACCTTTTTGGCATAGAGTTCATTTATTGCTTCATCCTCAAACCTTTGCTAAATATTCTAATTGCTAATTAGAATAATAATAAATATCTTGTCTTCAGGTTACTTTGTCAAGAGGATGGCTGTTTGGGATATAATTAACTTCTTTAACTTGGATTTGGCTGTTTTGCCTCCCTGTTTCTCAGTTTTGAGGATTGTATACCACCAAAAAATTAACCTTAGCCAAAGAATTATTTAACCAAAAGTTTGTTATAAGATTATACTCTAGAGCAGCGATTCTCAAAATAGGAATTGGAAGGTTGACCTACTATCTTGAAAGGGATATGGTCTCCATATATCCAAAGCTAAACTGACGCTCTTCACAAACCTGGTGCCCATGCCCAGTCTTCTATTTTTGATTAAATGGAACTGCTATTTTTAGACCTCCTTTAGACCCAGTGACTGGCCAGACCCCATTCATTAACCCTTCCTACTTCTAGTGTCACCCTTCTCCCCATTCCCATTGCCACTGCGCTCACCCAGGCCCACATGAGTACATTTTTCTCTAGTCCTTTTCCCTCCATGCCATTCTTCATGCTGCTTACTCGCTTCTTGTAGATTTCTTTCTGAAGCATGATTCCAATTTTCACTACTTTCCTGCTGGGACCTTAATGTCCCCAGTGAGTGGTTCTCACTTCAGCATGCTCCAGAATCCCCTGGAGGGCTTGCTGCACTGCTGGATAACACTCCCAGAGTTTCTGATTCAGTAGATCTGGTGAAGGGCGAGCTAATTTGCTTTCCTTAGAAGGGCCTGGTGTTCCCCAGACCATCCTTCGGGGAGCTTGGCTCGAGGACGAGCCTGTGCTCCAGATTCCGGGCTACTCCTGTCTGTTCATTCTGACTTCCTGAGCACTCTTGCCTCAACCAGTGTGCCGTGGAGCCCCTCTGGGGATGTAAGGATAAGAGTCACTTGGGTTCCTTCGGGAAAAGCTCTGTGTCTTACTCACCTGATTCCCCTCCACCCCACTGACAGCTGTAGGAGTTCTCAGTGGAATACTTGGCGAGGACAGCATTGCTTTTGCAGAGAAACCCCTGAGTGATACCATGCAAGTGATATCGAGCGTCAGGACGAGAGGTGGAGGAGAGCCCATTCCTAAGCTGAGGCCATGAGGACCTGTCTGGGCTACCAGGCTGCCTGTGCCTCCTGGCCATGCTTGCTAGGCGGAGTGGGCTGGGCTGGACCAATGGGCAGCAGGCCGTTACTTACTGCAGAGTCCGCTCCTCTCTACCGGGTGTACCTCTTTTCTTAGCTTTTTTCTCTTTCCCATTTTCTGTCACTCCATCCCTTGCTCCTTTTTCTCCTACCTTAGCCGTGATACCCTGGCTCTTTTTGGTGGGTGGCTTCCTGGGTTGAAAAGGCTTCCAGTGCTTATGGTAAAGCCACAAAATTGCTTCTGAATTTTAATCCGAGTATTTGTTGGAGAAAAGATCCAGGCTAAGCAGGACTCACATTATAGTTAGGGCACATCACAGGGTATCTGAGTAGTATTCTACATATTTTATAGGACCTATTTGATAGGACCAATTTTGTTTAGCTAAAGACAACCCTGGACATGGACACATGGGATCCCCATTTTGCAGACAAGCAAATAAGACTCAGAGATTAGGTAATAATAATGCATGATTCTACAGAGCAGAGATTTTCCCACCATTGCGCACACAAAGAATAACTTCTCTGCTTTATTAAGTAGTGTGTTATAATTAATAATCATGTTTGGAATCATGGCTGCAGGTATTAGAAAGTGTCTGTCAAGATAGAGAAGACTGTGAGGATGAGTAACATGTATCATTGGGTGATATTTATTCCAGAAAATGATGATTAGCTTTAGATCAAGTGTCAAACACCTATTTAGTACATTGTAGATAATGAAAGAGTTTATATAAATGTAAAGCATAGAAAAAAGTCTGGAAAGAACTCATCGAACTGATAATAGGGGCTAGTCATTTTTTTTTTTTTTCTTAAAATACTTCTGTACTGGGGCGCCTGGGTGGCTCAGTTGGTTAAGCGACTGCCTTCGGCTCAGGTCATGATCCTGGAGTCCCGGGATCGAGTCCCGCATCGGGCTCCCTGCTCGGCAGGGAGTCTGCTTCTCCCTCTGACCCTCCTCCCTCTCATGCTCTCTGTCTCTCATTCTCTCTCTCTCAAATAAATAAATAAAATCTTAAAAAAAAAATACTTCTGTACTGTTGCTTTTTTTGAAGTACATATATGATAAATTGGTTGGGAAGAGAGCTTGTAGGAGGAAATATGAAGAATCTTACCTAAATCCTAAAAACAAAACAAACAAACAAATGAAAAACAGAAGAAGAAGAAAAAGGATACGTCAAAATCTATCTGGTGGTCATGACCTATAAAGGGTCTCCATGTTGGTTCTTCCCCCTGGAATGCATCCCATTTCTCCATCAGCTCTGTGTGCTCAGACTCTGCTCTCTGAGACCCAGCCTTTGCTCCTTCTTCGTGAAGGGTTTCCTCTCTGCTTTCTTCAAACCTCATGCTAGAAACGATGTCTCCCACTTGTGAATGGTCCTTTCCTGTAGTACCAGAAGTTCTTGTATCCTCATCTGATTTCCCCGGAGAATCAGAAGTTCCTAACAGGTTAGATTGCTGTTGACACAGAGATAAAACAGTGGCAGTAATCTCAAAAGGAACATACATAACATGATAGAAGTAAAAGCGAATGGTGTGTCATTTCCGTGCGAGCTGATGCAACCTTGGACTCCTGGGCCATTGATGGTGGAGGTCTGAGGATGCTCAAGGCACGTGTGTTGGTCGCAGGTTTCCAGTCTTCCTGCTCTCTTCGCCTTATCCAGCCAGACCCCTGGGACCCTCTGATAGCTGTTTGGTTTTAGCCTTGATTCTCTGAAGCTTGCACTTGACCCCAGACAAATGAGTTCTCTTAGCAAATCCTGCACTTCCGTTCGTTCAACAAATACTGAGCAGCTCCCCCACAGGGGCCCTATGGAGGGCCTGGTGGGCATGCACGTTAGGCTTTTTATTTTTAACATTTTCCTCTTAACGTGCTCATGCATCTGTCTCTTTCCACAGGGTAGCGATGGTGCTCGGAGATCCCCGCTACTGGATAGCGATGAGCCCTTGGTGTATTTTTACGATGATGTCAGAACCTTATATGAAGGCTTCCAGAGGGGCATCCAGGTGTCAAGTAAGCATTTTCTGAACTTGTGTGACTAATGCTTAACGATTTTCATTCAGAACAAACAAGTGGTCTCTCTTGAGGAAGTTGTATTTGCTCTCATCTTCCATCTACTTCCACCTGTTCAAGTCCCCCTCCTCCCATAGCATCTCCCAGAGTGAGCCCCAAAGCACATGAGCCCCTCTTGCTGCTCCCCAGGTAGAGTGGGTTCTATGGTCAAATAGGTTTGCAGCGTGTCCTGGGTTTTATGGAGAGTCTCACATACATCAGCTCATTATTGGGCTCTGACATTTCCTGAGGTCAAAAGACAGGTTTAACGGGGCCTGATCCAACATTTTCAGACTTACTTGACCATGAGACCCATATTTTGAGAAATGAACACCGACATGCCAAGGAAGCAGCGTTCTATGAGACCCTTTGCAAGGGTCGGCTCATGGGACCAACGCTTCCGTACTAACAGTGGCCTGAGAAACCCGGCCTGCCCTCCGCGGCTCCTGCCTACCTTTCCAGCCTCTCTCCCTGCCAGGCTCCGGGTAGACTCTCCTCAAGTTACGCTGAACTTCTTCCAAAACCTGGACCTCCTCCCCTTTCTCATAACCCCACGCCTTTGTGCGCTTGTCTTTTTCCTGATCATAAAGCCTCTTCTTTCCCACCTCCAGCCCAGGGTGCTTGCTATGCACTTACTAACCCTCTGCAGCTCCTGTTGCATTTCTCCCTTTTCTGCAACGCCACCCTAGTCTGTCATTTTCATCTCCTACCTCCAGGTGAGGGGCCCCCCTCCCCCAGCATCTTGTACTTATTTCTGTAATAGCCCCGCCAGGGCACAGAGGCATTCACCTGCTGTTCTGTCCCACTCGCCAGGGCTCCTTGAACAGGTGGCCGTCTCTTCTCTCGGCACTGGTACACAGGAGGTGCTCCATTAATGTGTCCTCAGTGATGGAGAGAGTACCCCCCCGCTTCCCGCGCCCCCCTTTGTGTTTTAGCCGCTTAGTTTTGGCTTGTTCCAGGTGACTCCCTAGAAATGGTCTCTGGGATCCATGTTTGTTATTTAAATCTTTTGGTGGTTAGCCTTTATTTTTGCTACAACTAGCTAGACTAGAGTCCCCTGACAGTCAGGGACTGCATAGGACATGTGCTCAAAAGTGCCCTGTTTTTTATTGGGTACTGGTAACATCGGATTGCTCTAATGTGTTTTTGACCAGTATTGCTGTAAGAGATTCATTAAGCCCCATTCTAAAGAGAAAGCAAACTTCTCTATTATGAACTTGTTCAAAGTCAGTGTCAGGGTCAGGGTTGGTCTGTGATAGTAAATATCCATATAGCCACTTCAAAATATTTATATATTAAACACTTCTCTATGTATAGATGTGTATATATGTATATAGAATCTTTCCCATTACCACAAAGTCATGTGTAGAAATGTTCTTACGTTTTTCTAGCAGAGAATGAATTCATCCTGGTAGTATGGTGACTTACATTATACTTCTGACTCTCCTCTGACCTCAAGACAGTACCTTTATTTTTTTGGTCACTTTCTGTACTTAGAAAATGAAAGTCTTATATGAATGTTTCAGAGAAGTTGAAGAAAACAGAGCTCACTCTTCTTAACCTATACTGATTGAAGGAAGCTGCTTTGCAGGTCACTTTTGCCTTCTTTTTTTTTTTTTTTTCCGAGAGGAGCTTTTTATTCTAAGGGTTTTTTTTTTAAGTATTTTTTTAAAGATTTTATTTATTTATTTGAGAGGGAGAGAGCACGAGCAGGGGGGAGCGGCAGGGAGAGGGAGAAGCAGACTCCCCGCTGAGCAGGGAGCCCGATGCTGGGCTCGATCCCAGGACCCTGGGATCACGACCTGAGCCGAAGGCAGACGCTTAACCGACTGAGCCACCCAGGCACCCTTATTCTAAGGTTTAATTTTCCTAGACTACCATAAGATAAGCCTGTATAGGAGAGCAAAAACCAGCATCTAGATAAGGTAGTTGGGAGTTTGTTGAATGACAGGAGAAGCCAGCGTGGAGTTTTTAAACCTCGTCTTTTCAAACTGTACACAGGGAGCTCCTTATAAGGAGGAGGCCTCTGCCTGTGAATCTGTGGATTCTTGTCCCTGGCTGCACTGCAATATCCCCTGGGGAGCTTTGAAAAAATACTGAGGCCCAGGCTCCATCCCCATCCAATTATATCAAAAATTTGGCTGGGTGATGGACACTGGGGAGGGTATGTGTTGTTATGAGCACTGGGTATTGTATAAGACTCATGAATCACAGACCTGTACCCCTGAAAGAAATCATACATTATATGTTAATTAATTGAATTTAAATTTTTTTAAAAAGTTTAAAAATTTTTTGGTTAGTAGGGCCTGGGTATGGTATTTTTTTAAGTTCCTACTGTCCTGGAGCTGGGGTCTGCAAACCTTTTCTGAAAAGGGCCAGATAGTAAATATGTGGGCTCTTCGGGCCACGTGGTCTCTGTTAGGCCTGCTCAGCTGAAGGTTTTAGATAATATGTAAATGAACGAGTGAGGCTATGTTCCATAAGACTGTGTTTACAAAAACAGGTGGCAGGCTTGATTTGGCTGCAGCCTAGACATTGCCAGTCCCTGTTCTCGAAGAATAAAGTAACGTTTCATATGGCACATGTCTGAAAACAACTGATGGAACTTGAGGTATCTGGCCTGGTCTTCACTGCAGTCCCAGTGAATGGCAGAGGGTCTGAGAATGAGGCCGTTTGTGCTCTTTCTGTTTTCATCAGAGCAGTAGAGACAGCCAAAAGTCAGTGTGAAGCAGTGAATCGGTCCAGCCTGGGTGCTCCCCATCCTCACAACTGACCCACACACGCGCGCATCCCACTTCTCTTCTCCAGGACAAAACTCCATGTCATGGGCCCAGCCTCGTCAGAGCTGCTGATGGGGCCGTGCTCTGCCTTCCTGCCCCCGTCCTCCAGGCCCCCAAACCGGATCAGGACACCTTAGCTGACACTCAAACCCAGAATGGGGAAGCCGCATACATTATAGTCTCAAAACAGAAATGTAGAGGGGCGCCTGGGTGGCTCAGTCGTTAAGCGTCTGCCTTCGGTTCAGGTCATGATCCCAGGGTCCTGGGATGAAGCCCCGCATCAGGCTCCGCGGGAAGCCTGCTTCTCCCTCTCCCACTCCCCCCTGCTTGTGTTCCCTCTCTCACTGTGTCTCTCTCTGTCAAATAAATAAAATCTTAAAAACAAAACAAAACAAAAAACAGAAATGTAGATCCCCTGTTCCAGAGGGGAGGTGACAAAAAACACCCTGTAGAAGGAATGATGAGGCCCAGCTTACCACAGAGCTGGCGGGCGAGCCTGGGTTAGTTAGGAAGCATTCTTGTACGTGGTCAGCTCTGATCATCGGAACATGGCAGCTTTTTCTCTCTTTTTTTTTTTTTTAGGTGGACATAGCTTTTCCTTCAACAGCTACAAACTGAGCATAAAGTGAGCTTGGAGTTAATCTGTAGAAGAAATCTCATGATTCCAAATATAAATGATTCGAGTGATATTATTACTGTGCTAGCCCTTAGCATGAATACTTAATATGGGTCTTCTTGCTTCCTGCTTATTCAGTACGTAAATTAGAGTCAGGACACATCCTGATATTTCTTAGTTTTTGCTTTCACAAATTTTGCCTCTTTTCCTCATTTTTGTTTCTCTGCAATTAAGGCTTCACCCGTGTAAGTACATCCCAGGTCATCAGAATTTGGGCAATTAAGAGTCATCTTTTCCTTCTTATATTCTGAGTTAGAATGCATTACACTTTAGAAATTTTGAGGATTTCTTCTGAAAACCTACACCAGGATTTCTTTACCATGCAGCTACTGACTCCTTTCTAAACCAATAGGGTATGGAAGAATTCACAGACTGAGTGTCCTTAAAAATTGTATTTGCCTCATATCCTTTTTTTTTAAGATTTTATTTATTTCTCTGAGAGAGAGTGGGTGAGAGAGAACAAGCAGGGGGAGCAGCAGAGGGAGAGGGAGAAGCAGACCCCCTCACTGAGCAGGGAGCCTGATGTGGGACTCGACCCCAGGACCCCCGGATCATGACCCGAGCCGAAGGCAGAGGCTTAACCGACTGAGCCACCCGGGCGCCCCTGCCTCATATTCTCTTATCTTTCCTCTTCTCCTGCCCCATTTAAGAAACCAAACAGAAACAAACAAAAAATCAGACAAGAACCCAGGGAGAACACATTTCCAATCTGAACTCCTTATTTCTAATCTGGGGGACCAAAGTCTACCTGATACTTTGTAGAATAAAGTGGGATACAAATTAGAATATTTATGCACGTTGAATCCATTTTTTTGTTTTTTCCTTTTTTTTCCTTCTTTTAGATAATGGCCCATGTTTAGGCTCTCGGAAGCCAGACCAACCCTATGAATGGCTTTCATACAAACAGGTGAGTTTTCTGGTTCTGTGGGTCGTCATGCATGCCGTGGGGCTGAAATCCATCTGTTCTTGTAGCCCCTGACTGTGAGGGCTGGAAGCTTGCTGTAGAATCTGTGCACTGGACTAGCTCAGAGCTCTGGGGTAAACGTGCATCATCCAAAGGGAGAAGTTTTACACAAAGATTTGGGAAAAACTGGTTAAGTAACTTAATTGGTGGGTCAAAAGCACTTTCTTGGAGAACTGAAGTGGATGCATTGTCAAGTAGAATATAATTCTATGATAACGTTCTAGAAATGTGTTTGAAGCAGGTGACTCTCTCCCAGAGCCCATGGGGGGGATAGAAATTCTCTGCCTTGCGGGGTACTAGAGACATTTAGAAGCCCCAATATAGAGCAACTCTCTCATTTTATAGATGAGAAAACATCCCCTAGGAAAGGATGGGACTCGCCTAAGGTCACAGCTGGTCAGTGGCAGAAACAGGACCAGAAGTGAGCTCCACATCTTCTGGTCTAGGGCTCTTCAGTGCATCGTATGAACCCGGCCAGCTTGGGACTGGTGTGACACTGAACCCCAGGGCAGCCACAGCGAGCGGTACAGAGGCTCAGAGACGACACCTGCAGTATCGTACAAGCACAAAGGAAGCTGGGATCTGGGCGGATTTATTCTTGTCCCTCTGCAAGCCCAACTGATCCACAGCTGCAGCTGTTTAAATAGTTTCTGACAGCAGGGAGCAGAGCAGGAAGACATTGCTTTTTATTTTTATCGTGATAACAGGATATCTCGAAGCTCCTGCTTCCCCCGCCCCCATGGACGTAGGACCCCAGGGGTGTATGGGAGCCCCTGGAAGTGTCCGCTCTGCTGCCTTTTGTTTCCAGCACAGCTGTCCAGGAAACAGCTCTGTGCTCTAGGGGCAGGTCGTCCTGTGGCATTCGTGAATACAAATGAGCTTCCTCCTTCCATGTTTGGTGTGAAGGGTGCTTCTAGCAGTTGGCGCGCTCTGGAGTGTACGTGACAGGGGATGGTCACGAGGAGCCTCAAGGAGCCACAAGGAACTCCTGAGGCCCTCCCTAGACTGAGACACACACCGCACGCTCTTCCCCTGCGCTCCTCTGAGGAGGAATGAAATGCAAAGGCTTTGCTTGCGTAGCTCTTGACGGAGAGCAAAGAGGCAAAACAGCTCGGTGTACCTTTCTTTTCTTTTTTTTTTTTTTTAAAGATTTTATTTATTTATTTATTTGAGAGAGAGAGAGAGAGAAACAGCATGAGAGGGGATAGGGTCAGAGGGAGAAGCAGGCTTCCCGGCGAGCCAGGAGCCCGATGTGGGACTCGATCCCAGGACTCTGGGATCATGACTTGAGCCGAAGGCAGTCGCTTAACCAACTGAGCCACCCAGGCGCCCCTCGGTGTACCTTTCTTGTGGAAGGAGCGAAGAGCTGTGTAGCCCCAGGGGCCAGAGGGAATCCACCGCTTTTATTTTGCATTACCAGAGCCAAAATAAAGTTGCTGCGGAGCCTCCTCATTTCCACACGTGGTGTATAAACAGTTGATGTGTGTTGGACACATAATGTTGCATGGTGGGGCTTCAGGCCTCACAGAATCCCCAAGTGCTGTCTGGTTCCTTCTGTTGTATGCTGGCTGGAAGGCAGAGAAGGCAAGTCCACGGCAGATTGGATTTTTCGAGGCGGGTTGAAAATCAGTGCGTTTTCTGAAGGCGTTAATCTGTGTTTTTGTACATTTCAGCCAGAGGCTGGTGACGATCTAAAACTAGACCCACGGGTGGGCCGCCTGGGTGGCTCAGTCGGCTAAGCGTCTGCCTTAGGCTCAGGCCGTGATCCCAGGGTCCTGGGATCAAGCCCCGAGTCGGGCTCCCTGCTCTGCAGGGGGCTTGCTTCGCCCTCTCCCTCTCCCTGCTCCCCCTGCTGTGCTCTCTGTCTGTTAAATAAATAAAGTCTTTAAAAATAAATAAATAAAACTAGACCCACGGAAGCCAACTCTGGATTTGTACATTCAAGTGTTTTCGTTAGCCTAGCGACTCTGACCTTTGTGGGGCTAGGAGCCCCTTTGAGGTTTTCTCAAGAAAGGTATGGAGCCTCTTTCTAGAGCTAGAAATGCCTGCAGGTTATCCCGATACGCTCTGCAGACCACGGCAGCATTTCACGGGTTCCCATCCCCGACATGCGAGCAGAGGTTGTGAAACAGGCTGTGAGTAGAAAAACAGCATATTCGTATCATTCTTGCTGTCACCTCACCTGTGTCAGCCCTCCTTCCCATAGGCAGAGTGCAGTGATGTTACATGGCAGGACAAACAGAGTTCTGGGCCAGAAGAGGTGTGGCTTTATTCCCTACAGGCGTGGGTGCAATTTCAAAGTGCTCTTGAGAAGCCATCAACTGAGAATCAAGAAAATGATTCCAAATTTGAAGATTAAAAAAAAATGATTTTTTAGTTACTTTGGGATAAGAATGGGGAGAGGACAGGGCCAGGTTTATAGTCCCACCTAATTTTTATGAATCTACCTATTTTTACTTGCAATAAGAGTATTTATTTTCTTATTTATTTATTTTACTTAAAATTGTTACAAGTTTTTTGAAGGTGTCCCCCAAATTTGCTCTTTCTGTATTTATAGCAAATGACAAGTTTTGGCTGCTTTGCTGCTCTTTATAACTACCAATAGTCACAGTAATAATAATAATAATTCTGGGGCGCCTGGGTGGCTCAGTCGTTAAGCGTCTGCCTTCGGCTCAGGTCATGATCCCAGGGTCCTGGGATCGAGTCCCATATCGGGCTCCCTGCTCCGCGGGAGGCCTGCTTCTCCCTCTCCTACTCCCCCTGCTTGTGTTCCTGCTCTCACTATGTCTCTCTCTGTCAAATAAATAAATAAAAAATCTTTAAAAAAAAAAAATAATAATAATTCTGTGTCCTTGTATTACTTTTATAATTTTATAAAACTAAACTGTAAAATAGAAATGTGTCAGAAGGCCTGGCATCCACTGACGTGTGACCTGCAGCTATCGGGATCTGATTCGTCCGCTTCGCAGAAGGAGCCCTGTGATCAGTTCCCTTAATGGTGTGTTCTGGTGAATCAAGCCTTGCGTTTTACAAAAATGTAGAGCAGAAAGAGTGCCTGTTTGCCCCCGCTCTCCCCCTTGGTGCGGGGCTGCTTGCTGGCCAAGATGTCAGGCTTGGCCGTCACCCCGTGAGCTTTGTTCCTTGCTTTGGGCCTGACGCAGTTCCTGATATTTGTCCTCCCCGTTCTAGGTTGCAGAGATATCCGAGTGTGTGGGCTCAGCGCTCATCCAGAAGGGTTTCAAGGCTGCCCCGGATCAGTTCATTGGCATCTTCGCTCAGAACAGACCCGAGGTATTGACCATGAGACAACAATTGTGTGTGGTGTTGAGAGTCCTCAGATGGAAGAGCCAGTTGGGAGGTCACACCTACCTTTGCCCAGCACCTGATTTTGTGCTCTGATCTCTACTGAGAATATATGTCTCTGTGTTACTCCTTAGAAAGGGACACAGTTATCTTATGATCTCGCTGATAGGTGGGATTTAAGAAACAAAACAGAGGATCATAGAGGAAGAGAGGAAAAAATAAAACAAGATGAAATGAGAGAGGGAGACAAACCATAAGAGACTCTTAACCATAGGAAACAAACTGAGGGTTGCTGGAGGGGAGGTGGGGGGATGGGGTAACTGGGTGACAGACATTAAGGGGGGCATGTGATGTAATGAGCACACCGGGTGTTATATAAGACTGATGAACACTGACCTCTACCTCTGAAACCAATAATACATTATATGTTAATTGAATTTAAATAAAAATAAATAAAATTTTTTAAAAAGTGCCACATATGAAAACCCAAGCCAGGGCCTCCTTGGCCTTTATGTTGCGGTGGGTGGGGGGAATCGCTTTTTGGATTATTGGTTTTGTTTTTTTAAAACCAGGTCTCAAACAAAAACTAACAAAGAGGTTACTAGAACAAATAACTCACAAGGACTCTTCTTACCTTAAGGCTTATGTCTGTGATTAGAAAAATAGCATCTGTAAATTGTAGAGAAACTTGGACACATTTTTGTCAGTTGCAGACTCTCCTCTTTGCTCTCTGAAAGGTAGGAGCTTGCCCTCTGATCAGGTTACAAAATTTAAAATACCCTGAGCAGTGGGGAAAGTGCCTTGACCGTGAGTCAGCCTTAATGTGGGGGTGCAGTCTATCTGGCTGTCGAGTGCGCTGCATCGTACTTCTGCAGATCCTTGCATTAAAGGTCAGTTTAGGTGAGAAGCCCTTTTGGAGCTGTTGCTTATAGTGTTCATGATGAACAAATTAGTGGCATAACTTGGCTGGGAAAAATTCAAGCACCTAAGCTTGAAGGAATTGAATTGATTCTTGTGTCCAAAAGACGTGTGGGCTCCATCCCTGTGCTACCGACTGTTTTATAAATGAGGATGGTTTCCTACAGTTTTATGTACTGGTATGGGAAAAAGAGCATTTTCCCACAGCTGGACGACCAGGCTCATGAAATTTAGTTTCTTTCATCTCAAGTAAAACTCATTCAAGGGAACACATCCCAGATTTTTGCGTGAGTGGAATTTTATAATGAATCTATCACGAGGACAGGTATTCCTTACTTCACAGAGTAAGCTCCTTCCTGTGTTTATCAGCTAGTTTAATAAATGTTTATTGAGCACCTACTATATGCCAGGCACTGCGAGGCTCCAAGGCACAACAGTGACTTGGATCCTCCTCCTAAGGGACCATGTGAGGGAGCACTGGCCCATAAGCTGATGCTTTCTCTGTAGCGTGGTAAGCGTGGACACAGGGAAAAAGGATTATGGGAGCTCAGTCAAGGAGGACTTCCTGGAGGTGGCCTCCCAGTGGCGTGTTGAAGGATGTGAGGGTGGGGGAGCCAAGGGAATGTCAGGAACAGCCACATGTTTGCATCAAGCAGCATGTCTGTGTTGGGGAAGGAGGCATTTTCTCACGGTAGAGCTTGGAGGTGCAGGAAAGACAGGACCATGTGTACCACATGGCCCTCCTGAGGAGCTTGGACCCGACCTCCATGTTCACAGCTTCAAATTGGTGCCAGGAAAGCAAAGGGGGAAAAACAGTTCTGGGCCAAGTGAATGTGAGTGCGTCGTGCTCCCTTCCTACAGCAGCTACGTCTTTATCTGTGCGTCGGCGTTCTGCAGGGGATTCGAGAACCGCAGCTGGAGGTTAACGGTGCCGCCAAGGATTTTGAGTGAAAGGCTGATCTCACCATGTTTGCCGTGTAGACTGAGTAGTTGCCGCATGGCTGATGAGTTTAGAGGCAAGGGGACCAGTTACTGTATCGTAACGTCTTTCCCTTCACCACTTTTCTGGGGAGATTTTGCCAGAACATTTTTCCTGTTACACAGGTGTGTGTCCCTCCTTCCCCAGTTCCCAGGTCCTACTGCACACAGCTGCCAGGTTGGTCTTCCTCAGACCCAGAGCCTCTGTTGTGCCGAGAAGCCCTCCGCAGCTGTGCATCCCGCGGGGAATGGAGCCAGGCCCCTCCCTAGCCGCAGCCTTGCTCCTCCCACCATAGACTTGCCTACTGGAACACCCATTCCGGCCAGGGTGCTTACCCCGCTCTTCCCTGCTCTCCATCATGCAGTCCCCACTACTGGGGTCTCCTTGCCTTTCTCTCTGTCTGTCCAAACCGTGCTGCCTTGGCAAAGGGTGAGCTCAGTTACCTTCCCCGAAAAGGTGGCCCACCGTGGTCTCCCTCGTGTCCAAGTCGGTCACTCTCTTGTATTGTTAATTATCTTTTCCCATATTTGCCTCAGTTCTTCCGGCAAATTGCTCTTTCCTTCGAAGAAGGGGGCAGGTGTTTTGTTCTCATGATGAGTCCCTCATGGTGCCTGGCACATAGTAGTAGACACACAAATGTGAATTTTGTCACGTCTCGTGTTTCCACTTTGAATCTCTCTAGAGTGTTGTTCTCCTTGGAGTGGTTCCATGACGACATCTCATTCTCTTTCCCCGATCTTTACTGTTCATTTAGTGGGTGATCATTGAACAGGGATGCTTTGCTTACTCTATGGTGGTCGTTCCCCTCTATGATACCCTTGGAACAGAAGCAATCACCTACATAGTCAACAAAGGTATGTCTGTGGTCTCCGGGTGGACGTTGGCCTAGTTATCAGCTAGATTTGGTCACTTTACATTTGGTTATATTTGATTTGATAGGCATTTTATGTTTATTTTTTTAAAGGTTTTATTTATTCATTTGAGAGAGAGAGGGGAAGAGAGAGAGAGAGAGCATAAGAACCGGGGAAGCGGTGGAGGGAGAGGGAGAAGCAGACTCTCCTCTGAGCAGGGAGCCCAACACGGGGCTCAATCCCAGGACCCCGGGATCATGACCTGAGCTGAAAGCAGACACTTCACTGACTGAGCCACCCAGGCGCCCCCAGGATTTTATGTTTAAATGCACATCTATCTTTCTATTCGAAGACTGTGGTCCTTAAAATAACCTGGTGTCAGATATGATACAGTCAGGCTTTTAATATCTCAGAGCTCATTCTTCATTGTGTCTCTTCCTTCCCAGCTGAACTCTCTCTGGTTTTTGTTGACAAGCCAGAGAAGGCCAACCTCTTATTAGATGGTATGGAAAATAAGTTAACACCAGGCCTTAAAACCATTGTCCTCATGGACTCCTATGGCATCGATCTGTTGGAACGAGGCAAAAGGTGTGGTGTGGAAATCACCAGTATGAAGGCAATGGAGGTGAGTCATCCTGCCCACTTCTCTGATAGGTGCCCCTGTGGCCATTTGGGCTCAAATGCGGTATCCAGTGCAATCACACAATCCCAGCTCAGCAACCCATAACAGACGCAGAGTGGAAATTCCTGTCTCCTTACTGGAAAGAAGAATTCTGCATGCATGCCCCACTGTGAATTCATCACATAGAACGTATTCTCATAAGACAAGTTGCAATGCTCATATATTTATTCTAGAGTACTGAGAGGCCATGCCAATATATGGCAGAAACGTGCATTTCCAATTCAGGCGGAGATTTAAGTTTGTATGTCCTTATAGTAGCTTTCATGCCATTTACTTACTGATTTGTTTCTAAAACAGAGCCAGCTACAGAAATCTGCCTCATTATTCTTTTTCCCAAGTTGTGAATTTCCAGCATAGATGTTGGATTTGGTTTATTTTTATATTAAATTTCTTTTTTTTTTTTTAAAGATTTTATTTATTTATTTGAGAGAGAGAGAATGAGAGACAGAGAGCAGGAGAGGGAGGAGGGTCAGAGGGAGAAGCAGACTCCCTGCTGAGCAGGGAGCCCGATGTGGGACTCGATCCCGGGACTCCAGGATCATGACCTGAGCCGAAGGCAGTTGCTTAACCAACTGAGCCACCCAGGCGCCCCTATATTAAATTTCTTAAGATTCACATTAATCAACACTTTAAAGGTAATTACCATTCTAGGAAAATGAGTGGGGCCTGTGTTTAAATCGGTTGTTTGACATAACATCGTGTAAGAAGCTGAATCTCCCAGTAGGATTTGGATTAGAGTTTAATCCTAAGAAGCTGGTAAGAGGAGGATCTTGTCAGGTACATATCACTGGAATAGGCTAAATACAGTAAGTTGTTCTCCTTCCGAAAATGTTATAAATATTTTCCTGGAACTGTTATAAATAGGGTTTCAAATTTTATTTATAGTTCTCCTTCTACAAGGAATTGGAGGCTACAAACAAGGGTCTATGTAATACCTTTACGGAGGAACTTAGCCTTCATAGGGAAACTGTAATTTGTTCTAACAGAGCCTCTGTCACATACCCCCCCCCCACACACAGTAGCAGAGAAGCTGAGTCCTTAAGAACGGGTGTGCTATACTATTTAATTGGGCTTTTAGCTAGCTTTTTACCCAGTGTTTCTGCACGTTTTTTTTTTTTTAATTTTTTTTTAATGTTTTATTTATTTATTCATGAAAGCCAGAGAGAGAGGGGCAGAGGCAGAGGGAGAAGCAGGCTCCCAAGGAGCAGGGAGCCCGATGGGGACTCGATCCCAGAACCCTGGGGATCATGACCTGAGCCGAAGGCAGACGCTTAACCATCTGAGCCACCCAGGCGCCCCTGCACGTTTGTTTTTTTACTTGTGATCACCGCTCACAATAATGTCATCGTTTCCTCCCATCTTTTCTCCTTCTCCCTAACCCCACCACACAAACATGCACACGCACACATGTGCACACACACACACACACAGGAATTTTTCGGTGTTTTTCGACGGCTCTACGATGAAGTAATTTTAAGATGAAAAAATTTAGGTAAGTTAAGATTGTAATATAAAGTTTATATTAAAAGCTCTATTTTATAAAAGACGCTATTCCACACTTCCCCGTGTAATATGATTCATACTTGGTTTTTAAAAATTTTGGAAGCAAAAGGTTAATTTTCAAGATGTGGATTTAAAATTGGCTTTATGGTTGGTCACATGATCAAGTTTATAGTAATAGATAGTTTTATAGGATCAAAAAGGGAAATATTGGTATTTGAAATTTTTGCTTTTTTTGGTATTTTATTATGAAAATTTTCAAACAGGCAAGCCAGTTGGGAGAATTGAACAGTAGACTGCCGTACAACCCCCAAGCACCCCACAGCTAGCATTTTAATATATTTGCTTCATCACGTACTCATGCATCACTCTGTCCCTCCATTCATTCGTGAATCTATTATTTTAATGCATTTTCATTAACTTCTAGTTTTGGCACCCCTAAATACTTTAGCATGTTAATCATTAACTAGAATTTGGTTTTTCTTCTGGTTAAGGTGTTTTGTTTTTGGCATTTGGAGCCTGAAGATGGGAACTCGTTTATTTTTAAGGTTGCTGTACTCTTCTACATAATGTCCTTAGGTTTGAGGCTGTGGACTTCCTTGGCTAATAGGGCACTCATTTGGATAATGTTTGTTCCTGATAAATTAAAAGCCAAATCGCATGTAACTATTGAAGTTATGTAAGAATTTTGAACAGATGAGTGGAGATTTGGGTCTGATGAAGATTCTTTTGGGAAAAAAAATGGAATTACCATTGCTTCAGCTCTTGGTTGACTTCTATTTGGACTTCACTGTTCCTGTTTTGAATCAGTGGTCTGTTTATAGATATAATTTAAAATGTAATTAAGATTAAAAACAGTTTAAAACCACACACCGGGCAGAAACTCCCTGAGCCCTGAGCACATTCATCAGATTTCCATTTAATTCTAGGTATGCTCACTCCATATGCTCATTCAAGCCATTCAGTTTTAATAGGAAAAGAATATAAATGGTTCATTAGTGAAATTAATAGCTAATTAACGTGGCCATGGAGATGCTTCCATGCAGTGAACTGAACAGCATCGAAATGACCCCCTGGTAGTGACGGGGAGCCAGCCGCTGAGAGATGCGCCCCTCAGAAATGAACCTGCTGCTCTTTATGTCCGTTCAAGAGGACTGTTTTATAATTGAGGGTTCCCAAATCTTTTTTTTTATCCACTCCATGTGGGGGGTACAGATATTTGAGCCTCTAGCATTTCATCTGGCAGAGATGGGTTTTTCTCTCCAGACTGAAGAAGATGCCAGTTACCCAGAATTGGGTGATTTTGGGAGGATGCAGAACATCTTCAGTTCTTGGATTATAATTACGGTTTGATGTTGGTTAAGAGCCAGGCTTTGCTAAAGACCATGAAAGGGTGTAGGAGTGGGGACAAGAAATCCATCGTCAAAGGCTCTGGTTACTGGCTTTTGAGTAAATCCTGTTTCAAAGACTAGTCCTCATACCATTTATATGGTTTTATATATGAAAGAAGACAACTGGAAAATGGCGTCTGAGAACAATGCGTAAACATTTCGCTTCAGGTTCATTAAAATTGCCAGTTTCTTTCATTTGAAATGTCTGCTGTCTTTGAGCCAGCAATAAGTGAATCCCACAGTAAAGTCAGCTTGAAGTGACTGGATGTCACCTTCTTTACATTTAGAAAATATTTCCATTTAAGATTTTTTTTTTTTCTCATTAAGGACCTGGGAAGAGCCAACAGACAGAGGCCTAAGGTAAGTTCATAATGTCAGCCCCCTGCTTCAGCCCTTCCAATATCTAGTTGTGTCTGAGACTCGTACACATCTTGGGGGTTAGCAAATGGCTTACAGTTTTCTTTTCGGTTCTGCCTTAGACCACCTCGGTTGTGATTTGTTTTGTTTGGTTTTGTTTTTTTAATCTGCTGTAGCCTCCAGCACCTGAAGATCTTGCGGTCATTTGTTTCACCAGTGGTACTACAGGTAAGTTTTGAAATGTGGTCGCTTCTGAGTGGTATCTGGAAGTGTGTACCCCCTGCCCCCTTTCTTGGATGGCGGGTGACGGGGGACTTAGTTGAGCTACAGATGGACCGAAAGCAGAGGACCTAGAGGGGCTCGAGCGCTCTTCTCTTGTCACCGTATCCAACCTTCTCGGAACCTGAGCGTGCCGTGTCCTTCCTCGGATGGTTATGGAAGGCAACAGTAGATTCCCCATTTCCTGGGACAAACCGACATTGGATGTCCAGAAATAAAGTTCCTGGGTTTTCTCCTCTTATGTGCCCTCTAAAAGTCACCTATGTTAATAAATGTTGTTTATGATAAGAAGTTTCATGTAAAGTATGGCAGATTGTTCCGGAATGTCAGGTCATCCAATGTTTGGCTTTCCTGGGTGCACCTCAGGCTAGAGGCATAACCCAATTATACAGGGTTCTCGGCTTCCTTAATTTCTGTCACTTTTGGATGGACTTTCTTTAACTTTGTTCTGCTCCTATGTGTTCCTCAGGCAACCCCAAAGGAGCACTGATCACTCATCGAAATGTAGTGAGCGACTGTTCAGCTTTTGTGAAAGTCACAGAGGTAAACTTTAGGGATTTTGTCCTCTTTCTTCATGTTCTTTGATTGGCATGAGGCCTCAAGAATGAGAGTGGTAAAGGCAGCCCCACCATGTTAGGCCCCTGCTGTATTTGAGGTAGAGATAAGATCTGAGCTTTAATATGGTCTAAGTCACCTGCCCTCAAATTGTTTTCATTGCGGACCTAATCTCCCAACTCCTGCATGTGACCATAAAGCTGAATGGACAGAAGCTATTACAACTTTTATAGGGTACAACTTTATATGGATACTGCTCTATAAATGTTTCCAGGACAGGACCAAAAAGAAATGACTCTCTTGGGCTCTTATCTACCTACTATTCCAGTGTGGGGAAAATAATTTCTTTAAGTGGACAAATGCAATGTTCAATGGTACACGGAAGGTTTCTGAATTATTATACTTTATCACAGTTGACTTCACTTCCATTTTATAAGAAAGATTAAAGCCTTGAACTTTCGTTGGTTTCCTATAATCTTAAAGTTTGTCCCCCCAAGTGTCCTAGTCCTCTGGGTGGCCATAACGAAATCACACAGGCGTAGTGGCTTAAACGACAGATATTTATTTTCTCACAGTGCGGGAGGCTGGAAGTCCATGATCAAAGTATCAGCAAATTCGGTTGCTGGTGAGGGCTCTCTTCCTGGCCTGTAGGTAACCACCCCCTCACTGTGTCCTCACCTGCTCTTTCCTCTGTGTGTGCATGGAGAATGAGGGAGAGGTTTCTGGTGTTTCTTCCTCTGCTTACAAGGACACCTGCCCTATTGGATCAGGTCCCCCACCCCATGACCTCATTTCACCTGAATTACCTACCCCAGGGCTCCATCCCCAAATCCAGTCACGTTGGGGGTTAGGGCTTTAACATGAATTTGGGGAGGAGGGGGATACAATTCAGTTATAGCAGCAAGGGTATATTTCAAACTTGAGTTTTAAAAGTACTTCTTGAGCAATATAATGCCTTTCCCTCATACCTTTGCACATTTAACATAATTTGCTTTTGCAGTCTCTGGGAGGGTTCTTCTGTGAGCCCTAATTTTCACGACAGGAGCCCCCATGCTTAATGGTTTTGGGGAATGCATGTCTTTGGTGGTTACAGAAGGCCCGTGTCACATGCCTGCCTCCACCCACACTTTCTTAGTCCCAGATACCTTTTTTGGCGTATATTTCATAAACAGAATTCAACATTTAGTACCTCACCTAAGTGGAATTTTCATTTCCTAAGTAGCCTCTGAAAAAAACTTAAAATACACTCGTGGCTCACTGAGGCAAATGATTACAGACTTTGTTTAAAATTAATGATAAGGTCGGGGCATTCTCAACTTTGTAAAACTTCTAATCTTGCTAATGCACATTTTTGGGGGTACCAAATCAGAAAACTGAAAAGTGTAGAAATTACTGAGTCTGACTTCTCATATAAACTGTTTCCTCCTGAGATGAACTAGTCGGGATGCAGATCACACTTGACTAAAATTGATCTAAGATTGTGGCAGGTTCAGGCTACATCACGTGCTTCTGGGGGTGCTGGGTTTGCTCAGGACTTTGGGGGGGGGTGGGCATGGCCCGGAAGTGGTCACATAGGCACCTGACGGGGCCTTCATTTCTTAATTGCGGGGGGGCAGCAGCTGCTAGAGGCAGTCTCCGCTTTGGCCAGAATTCCTTATGTGAATAACGTGAACATTCCGCGCAAACCCTCACTATGCCTGGCTCTAAGCAAAGCCCATTCTTAGCCTTGCAATGGAAACCAGATGTCCCCCTCAGCCTTGATGCAGACCTCTGTCACAAATCAGCATTTTATAGGAGATGGTATCAGATCAGAGCTTGCACTAAACAAACCGAGACATTTTTCATGGGGTGTAAAGCAGGCCATTCAGGTAAAGATGTTGATCAAACTAAAATGCTCAAAATGCATTCATACTATACATTAAAGCAGCCTGGAAATCAGTTTCTCTTATCTTCCCTCCTTCTATCCCTTTACAACATAAAATGCTATTTTATGTTGGAATAGATCTTCCATTTCCACAACATATGCTATGTTCTGTTGGAACGGACCCTTTATTTCTTACTTAAGGTGGAATTGAGCTTGCTGGACAATGGGGTCTGGTAACTTTGAAATACTAAATGATTAAAGTACATGATCCCTTAATTAATATCCCAATTTGGACAAAATTTTCCCTATTTGGACTAAAGCCCAGAGTGGGTTTACTTTACCATGAGGAATGACCTCCACTCTGATTGAATAATTAAAGTATTGCTTTTTCATTTCATCCTTTGGTGAGAAATAACTGCAGATTGTAAGCAAACGGTACTTGTCCTTAGCATTAAGGTATTATGTGCTCTGAAATAAAATGGGAAATTACTGGGAATATTAAGGCTTCTCTCCTTGCGGGTGTCTTTGCTTACAGAATACAGCCAACCCTTCCCCAGATGATACTTTGATATCTTTCTTGCCTCTCGCCCATATGTTTGAAAGAGTTGTAGAGGTAGGCCTTGTTTTGTTTTCTTTGTGCTTGCTTGCTCGTTTGTTGGTGTTCTGCTAAGTTGTTGTGTTTTACAGACAGTTCTTGCCTTGAATGCCAGTGACACACACATTTCGTTTTTACCACTTGCACACATGTATGAGCAGCTGCTTCAGGTAAGTTTTCACGGGCAGACTGTCATCCCCAGAGAGAATTCTTTGCTCCGCCCCATTTTAGAAATGGTGCTAATTGCTTAAAAGAGTATAAATGTTGGGAGTGGAAGTGGGGGTGGTCCGAATACTTGAACTTTAATCATTCATTTTAAAATTAGATGCTCAGACTTCTGAAGGCTATGCACATGGGTGTGATTCCAGAAAGATTAACTGTAAAAAGTAGAATTTTTATGAACGCCATCCTGCAAAGCCTCGTGAAGCTTCTGCCTCTGTAAATAGCTTCCGGTTTTCACTTGGCTTGTTCATAATGCACCAGTCGGCTTAAGATTCATTTTTTTCACCAATATTCCAAGTGCCCTTGGAAAAGCAGGATGATCTTTAGCTAACCTTGGCCTGGGTCAAGTGTATACAACTGTGACGAGAACCATCACTTACTTCTCCTTCTTGGGACAATGTTGGGTCATATACTTCTAGGAAAAACCAGTGGGCACCATTCATTCATTTGACAAATATTTATTGAGCACCCGTTGTGGGCCAAGCACCGTGCGAGGTGTCAGTGACCCAGACGAATCGAGAGGTGACTAATTGAGAGTGAGCAGCCCTTTGACTGGCTGCTGGCCCGTAGGATGCACTTACCCTGAAGGAATCAAGGGTCACGAGATTCCCATCTTGCATCTGTTACCTCGGTTCCTGCACACCTCAGGAGGTCTTGTGACTTTCCAAAGTGATCTCAAATGAGTTGATAATGGCCCATGTACACCTAATGGTTTTGGAAGGGTGCCTGGGCGCACACTCCCTGAGCTTGAGTTTTTAAACCAGGAACCAGGGTGTACGTTTCCAGTGGTTTCTGCTTTCAAGCCTGAGACCATGTGTACTTCCATGGCATCATCTTTTGAATCTCTCTTTCTTTTTAACGTTTAAAATAGGCTGACTGTGGGTCAAGTGCATATGGCTTGCCGGGGCGATTTGCATTGGGTGGGAGCAAATCCGTGCAGTAGATTATAGCTGAACGTCAAGCCAGTCTGCTGTTTGATGCCCCAGTGTCTGAACTGCAACAGAGTCAGTGGCCTTTCAGACATTTCTTCATGAGATTCAGATTTTAAAAATGAGACTTTAATAAGCTGGCAAATAGCCAAGTTTGCAGGTAGCTAAGTTTTTGGGGAATAAATTAGGCCTAAAGTTTCCAGGCAAGTACAATATTTGGATTACATAACACTGTGTCATTCATTCACCAGCTATTTATCCTAAAGCTAAAACAGCAGAAGCTCCATGATTATCACTAAAAACAGCATAGTCTGGTTTCTTATCAGCTCCTTTATCTTCAGGGGGATCCAGAGAAAAAAACCACACTTTGATGTTGTGCAATGACCAGGGAATGCAAGAACATTTTTTGAAAAGCTGTCGACATGCAGGAACTTAATGGTTTCTGGAAACTGGACCAAATTGCTAAAACAGAAGCCTTGTGTGTCTGTGTGTATGTTGCGTAGTCCCTGCTTTGATGACGACATGTGGGTTATTTTTGTTTACTGCCCTAGTGTGTAATGCTGTGTCATGGAGCTAAAATAGGATTTTTCCAAGGAGATATCAGGCTGCTTATGGATGACCTCAAGGCACTTCAACCCACAATCTTTCCTGTGGTCCCCAGACTGCTGAACCGCATGTTTGACCGAGTAAGTTCCAAGGAGCAGCAGAGTGGGGTCCGAGACTTGGGTTTGAATTGGGCCCTCCGGGTACCTTCTGTACGCCATCTCAAAAAAGTGCAGTTTACCCAGCGGTAAAGCCTGAATGCATTTACCTCACAGAGCCTTTGGTGAAGATGATAAGAGAAAACAGGTGAACATACTTTGTAAACTGGAAGGCCCAATACAGGTAGAAGATGGAAGGTCATATTATTTGTACCATAAACTCTTTAGAGCCTCTGTTTTCTCATCTGCATGATGGACTGTGTTACCTCCTCCTGCTGTCTAGCTCATAAAGCTGCCAACTGCATCACATGATAACTATAATTATGAAATGGTTCTAGAAATTGTAATGCCCATGAGCATGTGACATTACTCAGCCACATGGAAAGAAGTGACAAGCCAAGCCAGGGGTGGAGAGAATGCCAGCCCCTCTGTGGGGGGTCACTGTGGCATGGACCACACATCCCGGGCAAGACCAGCATGTGACATGAGCAGTCTTCAAGATAAATTTGGACGGGGCAGTTTTCATGCTCTCTATTGTAAGGCAGGGCTTCTGTGATCTATGAGAACCTTCTCTCTCTCTCTTTTTTAATAGTCCTTTAAAAAAAACTTTTAAAAACAGCTTGATTGAGATATATAATTCACATTCCATATAATTCACCCGTTTAAAGTGTAAAATTCAAAGGTTTTTGGTATATTCACAGAGTTCTGCAACCATCACCACAGCCCATTTTTATCACCTCCGAAAGAAACCCTGGATCTGCCCAGTAGCTGTCCTCTACTCCCTCCGACTCCCAGGCAAAACGAATCTGCTTTTTGAATCTGTGGATTTCCCTCTTCCGGACTGTCATGTGAATGGAATCCATGATTATCACTAAAAACAGCATAGTCTGGTTTCCGTGTTCTCTTGTGACTGGCCTCTTTCACGAGGTTCATCCATGTGGGAGCACGTGACAGTACTCCATTCCTTTTAATGGCCAAGTAATATTCCATGTATGGCTAGAACATATTTTATTTATCCCTTCATGCATCAGTAGGCCTGTGGGTTGTTGTCACTTCTTGGCTGTCATGCATAATGATGCTACGAGCATTCTATACGAGTGTCTGTGTGGACCCGTGTTTTCATTTCTCTTGGGTACTCTACCAAGGGGCGGAATTGCTGGGTCCTGTGGTACTTCCGTGTTTCACTATTTGAGGAACTACCAGTCTGCTTTCCAAAGCAACTATGCCCTATTACATTCCCCGCCTCCAGCAGCAGATGAGGGCTCCCATTTCTCCACATCTTCACCAACACTTGTTATTTTCTGACTTTTCGATTCTCACCATCCTTGTCATTTTGTAACTGTCTTTTCCTTCTTGACCCATCAGATTTTTGGGCAGGCAAACACCACGCTGAAGCGATGGCTGCTGGACTTCGCCTCCAAGAGGAAAGAAGCAGAGCTTCGCAGTGGCATCATTAGAAACAATAGCCTGTGGGACAGACTCATCTTCCACAAAATACAGGTGCTACATTCTCAACTCTTGTTTGCTAGGGAGACTACCTTGGGCTTCGGAGTGTCTATGAGGGCCCCTTCTTGGGGCGCCTGGGTGGCTTAGTTGTTAAGCATCTGCCTTCAGCTTGGGTCATGATCCCAGGGTCCTGGGATCCAGCCCCGCATTGGGCTCCCTGCTTAGCTGGGAGTCTGCTTCTCCCTCTCCCTCTCCCTCTCCCTCTCCCCCTGCTTGTGTTCCCTCTTTCGCTGTGTCTCTCTCTGTCAAATAAATAAATAAATAAATAAATAAATAAATAAATAAATAAATAAATAAAAATTATGAGGGCTCCTTCTTAAAGCGAGGTGTGATGGTGAGGGAGAAGGGCACGTTGTTGGTTATCCGGGCACATTTCTAAAAATTAAGGACAAAGCCGGTACATAAACCTCAGTGTCCCATGCAAACCCGAACATGGTAACATGGAAGGGCAGAAAAGGCCTCAGGGGAGTAGAGCCTCTGTAATTTATTTTTTACTTTTTTTAATTTAAATTCAATTAGCCAACATAGAGTACCTCATTAGTTTCAGATGTAGTAGTTCAGTGATTCATCAGTCTAATTATTTTTTTTTTTAAGATTTATTTGAGAGAAAGAGAAGGAGCACAGGAGGGGGGGAGGGGGCAGGGAGAGAGAGAATCTCAAGCAGACTCTATGCTGAGCACAGAGCCCGACGTGGGGCATGACCCCAAGACCATGACCTGACCCGAAATCAAGAGTCAGATGCTTAACTGACAGAGCCACCCAGGCACCCTGGGCCTTTCTAATTTTTTATCTTGCTTTCCTTTTCTGAAGCAAGTACATTGCTCATTTCTTAGGCACCAGTGATAAAGAATGCAGAATAATAATACTATGTCCCCAAAAATGCCACATGTGGTGGTTGCCTCCCAACCTACCACAGTCTTGTTCTAATTCCTTCAAAATACCTGCAGGTAGAGGTATTGGCTTGTTTTTCATACCCGTTGAGAGAGAAGGGTGTAGCATCAGGAGGAAACCAGCTCCAGCCAGGCCTTCCTCTTTGGAATGCCTGTGAGTTCTCTGCGCTTTGGTGAGCTCCGTGTGGCCTGCAGAGAAGGAGCCAGTGGATCCGGGCCCCGGGTTCCCAGAAAGGGTCTTTGAGGAGCCCGCCCCCATGCAGCCATCGGCCCCTCACTATCTCCCCTCTCCTTGCCTTGTAAGTCGAGCCTGGGAGGAAAAGTCAGGCTGATGATCACAGGAGCTGCGCCCGTGTCCGCCACCGTGCTGACGTTTCTGAGAGCAGCGCTCGGCTGTCAGGTGAGGTGGGCGTCACGCGGCTGGTTGTCTCGGGCTTTTTTAAGCCCAGGCCTCTCCTTTCCAAAAAGTCATAAGTGTGTGTCTCATTTTGGTTTGGAAGATCACGTTATTCCCAGGTTGCTTAGAGACCCCAAGGCAGGAGATGATGCATCTCTGGCCACCACAGATGGGTAAAGCACAGCCAGGAAACTTGCCTTTAATCCGGCCTGAGGGCACGGGGATGGGTTGCAGGTAATAAGCCGACCTGCAAACCCTGGAGAGAACCTGCCTTAAAGAGGGCGGGGGAGGCAGCCGAGACTGGGCAACCAGGACAGGTGTGAGGCACAGCCGTGAGTGGACAGAGCTCCGAGCGCACTCCTGGGTGGGTCATGTGCAGTGTGACCTGTCGGGCCCTGTTGGTGGCCCCCTCGCCTGTCTACAGTAGGGCGAGTAGAAGATGACCACGGACAGTGGCCGGGGTTTCGGGTTGGGGGTGAAGATGTTTGGATGCTATCATAGTAGTTCTGAACAGATTTTAAAAAGAGACGTGTCACCACGGTTAGCCATCACTCAGGAGTGAGGAGAACGTCCTGATCTGTGCCCTTGCAGCACAGGGTGACTGTTCTCTTTAATAACGTTTCGTCTCTTGGTGGCCCAGTTTTATGAAGGCTACGGACAGACCGAGTGCACCGCCGGTTGCTGTCTGACCATACCTGGGGACTGGACAGCAGGTAGGAGCCATGGGACACTCCTTATGGGGATCTCCTTATTCCGGTGGACGTTCTTGGAATTGGGTTCCTCCTCGGTTCGTTGACCAATGGAAGTTCTGTGTCTCGAGTGATTAGGCCTTGGGGCGAACAGTCTTGTCAATCAGGGATCCTTGTGGGAAAGGGCTGCTATGGCAGCGCATCCATGCTTGGAGGGCCAGCTGGAAGGTGGGTGGCGTTAGATTCACCTAGAATCTGAAGCTGACAGCTGAGGGATAAAAGCCCTTTCCTCCGGGTTCAGAACATTTGGCCCCACAGAGCTTTCTGGGAATGGATTGGGGTCGAATTATTTGCTGGTAAATTTGACTTGAGTCTACACTGGGTGCTGGGCCGGGTGTTGAGACCACAGAGAGAAAGAAACAAGTCATTTCTCCCAAAAGGCGCAAGGAAGGCAGATACGAAAATAATCGACGGAGCAGTTGTCCTTAAGCACATGGGTGCGTTTCATCCCCGCACCAACCCTGTGGCCTAAGTCCTGTTACCTCTGAGAGGAAATGAGTGTTGGTGAAAAAGCACATAAACAGTGTCTAAGAATTTACCCGGCATTATGCTTCAGAGCCAGGATTCCAACCCAGCTCTGACGGTGGTACATTCTGCACTCTGATACGTGAATGCCACTAATTTATTTGGTATATTATAAATATGAGCACCGTCTAGGAACATGGATTCTCATGTCCAGACTCTAGAAGCACAATTCTGCTGGGACTTGTGCTAACAGTCTCTGAACCTTCTTCCTGGTTTAATTTTTAACCCCTGGTTTCTTACCAGCCTAGAGAATTTGGAACAGTGATCTCTTTACACAAACATCATTAAAACATAGGAGGAATTATTTGTGATGCTCTTTTTTTTTTAAGATTTTATTTATTTATTTATTTGAGAGAGAGAGAGAGATCACAAGCACGACTTGGGGCAGACAGAGGGAGAGGGAGAAGCAGGCTCTCCACGGAGCAGGGAACCCAATGTGGGACTCGATCCCAGAACCCTGGGATCATGACCTGAGCTGAAGGCAGTCGCTTAACCAGCTGAGCCACCCAGGTGCCCCTGCACCATCCTATCTTAATAAATTTAAATTTAAAATGTGTTCACCCATACTTAAGGAAGTAAAGACCATCTTGGTCAGAACCAGGTGACGTTGCGAGAATAATCCAGTTTGGCAAAGTTGTGTATTTTCTCTTCTTAGAGAAAGTGGGGATGTTGAGAAGAAGTCTGTGTGAGTGAGGGGTGGTAAATGATGAGCAGGGGCCGTCAGACCATAGGAGCCTGGTAAAAGTTTTAGAAAGCTTGCTTCCAGGTATTTGTAGAAACCCTTACAATCGACAGCCAAATTATTCATACTTTGAAAAAATAATTTGGGGCATCAAACTGGGGAAAGATCCTAAGAGACTTATGAATGTTTGTCTCTATTCTAGAAATACACTCTCTGTGCTCATTTACTGGGGGAGCCGGGCTGGCATCGCTGCAAACAGACGTTTATATCAGCTGTTCCCATCACGAGCAGGCCTGTTGGCCATAAACGTCATTTGGCTTAAGGATAGTAGGAGTCCTCCTGGGAATGATCATTCTTTTATTTACCACGCAGGCCATGTTGGTGCCCCAATGCCTTGCAACCTTATAAAACTTGTGGACGTGGAAGAAATGAACTACTTGGCTTCCAAGGGCGAGGGTGAGGTGAGTGAACCACCAAGTCGCTCATCCACGTTGCCATCCTCCTGATAGCTTGGCCGCTTCTCGGCAGCGTCCCATAAAGCCTCTGAACTTGACATTATTGGTGATCCTGGATCAAACGGGCTTCTCTTTGAAGGGCCTTTATGGGGGAGGGGGACCACGAACGTCTCTTCCACCAGACGCTGCAGGGACTTGGGCTCGAGAGCATGCAAAGTCTCCATGGCCTGAAGACCTGAAGCACAGCTCCTGTCAGCTCATGGCCCTGGAGACCTGTTCGTGAGCCACTGGCTAGTGGAAGGAAAGCCTAATGACTTCAAAGTGATTTCCTCCCCTTTGGGGCTTTGAGCCAGAACCTCAGGCAAGCGTTAGCCCTACAACTTGACTGCAGCTGACATTTATTTTGAGGACAAGGGAACAGGGGCATTGGACGTACCTCCAGGGTCCCAGTGTGGCTGTGCTGGTGCACTCTGGATCATGGAATTCAGGGCTTCTTGCTAAAGGTTGAGATACGCACCCCCCCACACACACACTCATTCTCTCTGGAGAACCCCCGTAAATGCTGTTACAGATCACCTTTGTCCCCCGCAGTTCTGTTGAGATGTTATTGACATACATGCTGTATGCGTTTAAAGGAAACAGCATAATGGGTTGACGTCCATCTATGGTGGATTACTCCCCACAATAAGTCTCGTTAATATTCCATCATCTCACACAGATACAAGAAAAACAGAAAAAAAAAAGGGTTTTTTTCCCCCCATGATGAGGACTCTGAGGATCTTGTCTCTTAACTGTTAAATATAATCACGTGTCTGTGTGAGTTGTGGTCGCTGGGCTGTACATTCGGTCCCCGGTGCTTACCAGTCTCCTAATCGGAACTTTCGACCCCCTCCCTCCACTTCCCCCTAACCACCCCCCTTCCCAAACTTTCTCTCTTCAGGTGTGTGTGAAAGGGCCAAATGTATTTAAAGGCTACTTGAAGGACCCAGTGAAAACAGCAGAAGTTCTGGACAAAGACGGCTGGTTACACACGGGGGACATTGGAAAGTGGCTTCCAGTAAGCACTCACCTCCCCCGTTCGTTCACAGATACTTTTCTTCTGCCATTTGCTGTTGTGCGACCTCACTTTTTCCCTTTCCCTGCTGAGGGGGGCAAGGAGGAGGCTCTTCCATTTCCTGCAGGGAACAGCTTTATACTCTTAGTGTGCCTGGGTAGGGTTGTCACTTGAACTGTAGCGAATATGTTTGGTTTTGATGCGTGACATCAATTCCGGTTGCGGCTTCCTGTTCGAAATCCAGAGAGACAACGTATGGCTTTTTCTATATCAGTCCTGGGCCTCGATGTGAAGGCCTTATTAGTTGAGCGAGGTGGGGGGGGCATTGTGGTCGGCGGCCAGGAAGGTGTGGTGGGCAAGAAGTTGCGAGTGTATGTTTCTTAGGCGGGTCATCTCATTAAAAACAGGGTAAGCGTCCCACGGTTAGGCCAACACCTTCAAACACAGGTAGTCTCAGAATTGTTACTGTAGACAAAGGCCAGGGTCCATCGGAGGAGGGAAAAGAACCTACAAGAAGCGCCACCCATGGGTTTGACCAGTTTGGCTTGCCACTGCTTTTTCTAAGTTGTCACTGTGTTGAATTACTAAAATGGCTAAGGCAAGTTTTCTTATTGCATATTGTTCGATTCTTATAGATTTAATGTACGCGACACTCTCAGAAATTTTTAGATTTGGAAAATACTCCTCCTCCCCACCCAGTTAATTCAGACTTCAGAATACCCACGTTATTCAGAAATAAATTAAGTCCCTCTTTTCAAGTTCAAGAGGGATTGGGCGTCAGTTCCAATTCTGGCTCCGGCTCTAGTGAACACATTTCATCGTCTCCTTGGACCTCAGTCTGCTCCTTGGGGAAATGGCACAGAACCAACGTGCAGTGAGAGAAGCGGAGAAACTTGCCTACAGCTGACTTTTGGAAGCACAGGAAGGACCCCGGGGTGGGGACGGGTGGACAGACAGCTGGGGGTTTTGGCAACCAGAGGTGGACACGATGGCATTTGGCTCGTCTAGGGCAGGGGTTGTATCCTTCCCACGGTCCGCACGTGGGCCGCTGACGGACCCTGCCCCAGGGGCCCAGGAGCGAGCCCCTCCCACCCCCACCCCTGCCTCCGCCTTGAAACAATGACGAAGGTGGCATTTGGCCTTTCTATAGGAGCTTTTACTGAGCCCTTGCTCTGTGCAGGGTGCTCTAGGAGGACAATCTGTGTCTGTACCCTTAAGGAGCATGACTCATCCTTGGGGAGGCAGATACACAGCACACAGAGCGCGGCTGGTGGGCTACCAGGGATGAAGTGAAGGGCGTGGACTCTGGAGTCCCTTTCTCTCTCTGTACTTGACTCACTGGCTTTGGGCAGGTTACTTAGTCTCCCCAAGCCTTAGTTTCCCTCTCTCTAAAATGGGCTGATAACTGGCCCCTGGGCAGTGTTACCAGGATTAAAGGAAAGCATGTGAGAAGTGCCCTGGACTGGGTGTGATTGATATGGGGCTGGGACGGGGGCGTCCCCCAGCCACAGACCCACTCACAGCGCCTCCCCTCCCCTCCCCTCTAATAAACAGAATGGTACCTTGAAGATTATCGACAGGAAAAAGCACATATTTAAACTGGCACAGGGAGAATACATAGCACCCGAGAAGATTGAGAATATCTACCTGCGAAGTGAACCTATCGCTCAGGTGTTTGTCCATGGAGAAAGCTTGCAGGTACGTGTGTTCTGGGGTGTGAGCCGTGTTGCCCAGGTGTGCCCGGCGCCTCGAACTCTGGATGTTTGCAGTGCGATGGAAGGTCTGCGATGAGTATTGAACTGCCTTTCACTTGTGACATGCTGGAATATTATTGGGGTTTGCTGCTTGGCATTTCTCATCCAGAAAAGTTTTTCTCTTTAAATTCCATATTTTTATTTTACCTAACTAGAGTGGTCTGGCGTACCAAGGGGAGTTGAATAAAGATGTTAGGGAGTGGGTAAAATAGGCTTCTAATTTAAACTATGAAAGGAAATATTGATAGATTATAAGAAAGTTTAGAATTTTCAACATATTAGACCCAGCGTATTTATGCTGTGTCTCCTAAATCATGTTTGAGCAGTGGGGGTTGTGAGCCGGTGTATACATGAAGTTGAAAACCAAGGTCAATATTGTAGTGTAACGTCTTTTTGCCAAAATATTGGGCAGATGGTGGCAAGGGAGAGAAAGTGGTCTTGTTTCCTGAAAGCTAATCTTTTTACGAATCTTGAGACTTTTAGATACTTGTGGAAGAATATTTTATTACCTTATAAGGAATGCACCTATTTTTCTTTGAGAGTATACCTGTTTTTCTTTGACCTAGAATCTTTCTTTTTTTAAGATTTTATTTATTTGACAGAGAGAGAGCACAAGCTGGGGGCGGGGGGCAGCAAAGGGAGAGAGAGAAGCAGGCTCCCCACTGAGCAAGGAGCCTGATGCGGGACTTGATTCCAGGACCCTGGGATCAAGACCTGAGCTGAAGGCAGGTGCTTAACTGACTGAGCCACCCAGGCACCTCTCTTTGACCTAGAGTCTTAACATGCCTTCGATTTTTATTTAGTTTTATTGTTACTAAATTGTAAAAAATGTGGCATTGGAGATCTAAAAGCATCTGTATAAATTTTTTTTCTCTCCTTTTAAAAGCAGTTACTTGATATCCATTATCTTGTCTGCTTATTTAACTGTTTTATTAAAAAATATATATAAGGGCGCCTGGGTGGCTCAGTTGGTTAAGCGACTGCCTTCGGCTCAGGTCATGATCCTGGAGTCCCGGGATCGAGTCCCGCATCGGGCTCCCTGCTCGGCGGGGGGTCTGCTTCTCCCTCTGACCCTCCCCCCTCTCATGTGCTCTCTCTCATTCTCTCTCTCTCAAATAAATAAATAAAATCTTAAAATATATATATATATATATATAAATATGTATGCAAAAGTAAATAAAAATTAGGGTTTTGTTAGGTTTTGATTCCTAGTGGTCCTTTTTTTTTTTTTTTTTTTAAAGATTTTATTTATTTGACAGAGAGAGACACAGCGAGAGAGGGAACACAAGCAGGGGGAGTGGGAGAGGGAGAAGCAGGCTTCCCGCGGAGCAGGGAGCCCGATGCGGGGCTCGATCCCAGGACCCCGGGATCATGACCTGAGCCAAAGGCAGACGCTTAACGACTGAGCCACCGAGGTGCCCCTCCTAGTGGTCCTTTTAAAACATTTAATTGCAAAATTCCTGCTGCTGTCTGTATTTTAGAGCCGGGAGCTCTTAACCTGGGCTCAGTAGACTCCTGGGGCTGGTAATATGTTCCGAAAAGAGGGTCTGTAACATCTATCAGATTCTCCCGTGGTCCATCATGCAGAATGATAAAGAATCTCTATTTCAGAACATCTGGATCAAGCCACATAATAACTCACTTGTCTGTTTTAAAGGCATTTCTCATAGCAATTGTGGTACCAGATGTTGAGACATTATGTTCCTGGGCCCGAAAGAAAGGATTTGAAGGCTCCTTTGAGGAACTGTGCAGGAACAAGGTAAGGCTCGGGGAGTGTGTGGTCTGGCTTCTGTACCTTGGCTTGGCATTGAACGTGCCTCCAGACCTGCAGCACAGCAAGCGTGTTGTTTTCTCACCTTCCTAGGACGTCAAAAAAGCCATCCTGGAAGACATGGTGAGGCTTGGGAAGGAATCTGGCCTGAAACCATTTGAACAGGTGAGATTTGCATCACCGTGCACGCACCCCTACAAAACAGGTTTCTGACCTGAGGGTTCTGTGTGAATAGGTATGGAGCACGAGGGGACCTAAAGAAACCCACGAGGAATGAGTAAGGGCGAGCTTTGGCCAGGGGGGAAAGATTTCTGTAACCGAGGGCAGGCACTCTCTTCCCTTGGAGGTCGGGGTCCAAGCCCGCATCCTGTCCTGGGAGCAGCCCCTGCCTTGTGTTGAGCGAGCCCACTGGCCCGAGTCCAGGGAGGGACTGGATCGGCCATGGGGTCTCCATCCGTTCTGACCCACGTGCTTTTAGGCCCAGGTTGATTCTGCCCTCGGTTTTTGCTTTAATGGCCTCGTTTATTTGCAGGTCAAAGGCATTAGTCTCCACACTGAATTATTTTCTATCGACAATGGCCTCCTGACTCCAACGATGAAGGCAAAACGGCCCGAGCTTCGGAATTATTTCAGGGCACAGATAGACGAACTTTATTCCACCATCAAAGTTTAATGCCAGGAAGAAACCACACCCCTCCGCAGTCTCCTGCTGATGGCCTTCACGTTGGTAATTTTGACTAGAGTGCGCGTAGGAAAGGGAGCGTCCACGTTTGACTTGTGCATTCGGGGTTCTCGCCATAGGAATTTCAGAGGACACGGAACACTGCCTTACGGTCACCTCCTGTTGCAGACCATGTATATGGTGATACACAGTTTCCAAAATGAGCCTTAAAATCGTAAAGGGGAAACGATCCACGTGCTAAGTTATTTGAGACTTCCTCTGTTTAAAAAAAAAAAAAAAGGCGGTGAAAACTTCTGTCGCCCAGTTTTCTAACCAAGGGATTAGGACTTCGCTATTTCTGAGATGTCTGCTACTTCCTGCAGATTCTGCCGCTCTGCAAGGTACAGTGCACTGGAGGGAAGCTGTCCCTTCAAAGCAAGAACTGTCCCAGCTGGAGAACGTGGCAAGCGGGCCAGAGATTTTTTTAAACCCCTGCCTCCTCGCCTTCCCCACTTCACACGCGCCCCGACGAGCCTTCTGCTGTCGGGTCTGGAGCGGCGCGTGCTTCTCAGCAGTCCCTGTTGTCCTGTAGGAGCAAAAGGTTCCCAGGGACGGAGAGAACAGATCCGACTCAGAACAGCACAGACGTCGTCTCGGATGAATGGGCGCTCACCTGAGCGAGCGGCTTCTGGTGCCCGCGGAGCAAAATGATCTCAGACCCTCTTCTCCAGACCTGATTCCCGTCCCCCACCCCCCACTACTCCCTCCCAGGGGTTATTAAAAAATCTGCCTTAGACTCTGCAGTGAAGACAAGCATTTCAAGAAGGAAATAATTACCTGGATCGCCCATGCTCAACTGTGACGCCTCATGAACTGTCCCCTTTATCATCGCTGAACCAGTCATTCTTTGTGATGGCCAACGGATTTTTAATGTGGTTTTCATATCAAAAGATTGTGTTGTGATTAAGTGGCTTTTTCCACCCTCAAATAAATTCTCAGGCAGGGCATGTCTTTAAACCTATTAAGGGAATAGATATACTTGGGTACTTATTGAAATGGACAGTAATAAGCAAATGGTCTTATAATGCTACCTGATTTTTATGAAATGTGTTTGACAAGCCAAAATTCTAGGAGATAGAAATCTGGAAAACTCATTTTCTGGGATTAACTTCTCAAGGGATTTTTTTAAAAAAAGAAAAAGTTAATTTGGGAATTTAGCTGCATTTCACTTGACTGCAAGTCTTTGCTACGTGTGACTGAATTAAGTTGTCATTTATACATTGAAAGCAGCTGGTTTTGGCTTTGTGAGAGTTCCGTGTATTATACAAGCACGACGGGGTTGGCACCGAAGAACTGTCATCATAGTAACACTATTTGGTAGCCTAACTTCATATGTGTGTTCTTCATTGCACAAAAAGTCAATAATTTGTCACCTTGGGGTTTTGAATGTTTGCTTTAAGTGTTGGCTATTTCTATGTTTTATAAACCAAAACAGAATTTCCAAAAACAATGAAGGAAACCAAAATAAATATTTCTGCATTTCAAGCGAGTGAAAGCCTCTCTTTTCATGACCGGGGTAGTGTTCGGGCCAGCCTCGGACGTGCGCGGGTGCAGAGCAGGACGGGCCCTCGGCCACAGACCTGCCCGCCTGCCACTTCCCTGACCCCCACATAGGGTGACCCGGGGCCTCCGGCCATGTTCTCTGGCAACAGCCCTGATATGTTGTGCAGAAGAAACCATGGTGTGAATAATACGGATATTCTTGGAAATGCAAATTCTTTGCTGGGAAGCTCTGTTTCTGGAGACATTGGCTGTAGGTGGCGGTTCTGTGGTGGATTTAATTCCGTGTATTTTAGTAATTCTCTTACTAAGCACTGTTTTAGAAGATGTCTCATTTGTAGCAGCCAACTTTTTCTCTTTCCTTTTCCTCTGGTTTCCAGGCTACACTGTCATTGTAAAGATTTTCCTCTTCTGTAGGTATTCAGCCCCCAGTTCCTTCTCTAGTGTGTGGGGTTGAAATCCGCCTCCCTCCCTTAAATCTCTTGTTTGGTGTGGAGATGGTTGGTTTTTTCCTCTAAAGCCCAAGCCCTGTTCACATATCTCGGGTGAGGCTCCTAATCCATTCTGCCTTTGGCTTGAGCTAATAAACTCCTTATCTTGTCTGCCCTCGTCGTCTCCCCTTTCTCTTCCTCTTCCCCTGAGTTGAGTGAGTGTGAGCATCTTCACACTGGGCATGACCTTTCTTTTCCCTCCCTGAGCGCCCAACACGGCCTGCAAACCAGTAGGTGTTCATTAAATCTCATGTGAACAAATACTTGCAATTTTGAACAAAGCTTCTCTTGTAATGAGGTTGATCTTCCTGCTGGGTTTTTCAAAAAAAAAAAAGGTGGTAAAACACATAAAATGTATCATCTTAATTACTTTTTTTTTTAAGATTTTATTTATTGATTTGAGAGAGAGAGAGCATGAGTGAGGGGCAGGGGCAGAGGGAGAGGAAGAAGCAGGCTCCCTGCTGAGCAGGGAGCCCGATGCGGGGCTCGATCCCAAGACCCTGAGATCATGACCTGAACCGAAGGCAGACGCTTAACTGACCGAGCCACCCAGGCGCCCCTCATCTTAATTATTTTTAAGCACACCGTTCAGAGGCTTTAAGTGCATGCACATTGTTGTGCAACCATCAGCACCATCTGTCCACAGAACTCTTCATCCTGTGAAACCGAAACTCTGCTCATCCATTCCCTCTCCCCAGCCCCTGGCAACCACCTTTGTCCTCGCTGTCTCCGTGAATTCCACTGCAGGGAAATCCTACAGCATATCTGTCTTTGGGACTGGTGATCTCACTTACCATAATATCCTCCGGGTTCATCCATGTTGTAGCGCAGGTCAGGATTTCCTTCCCTTTTATTTTATTTTTATTTACTTATTTTTTTGTTATAATAGTACATTTTATTTAGTGCCAGGCCAATTTATTGTGCCAAGATTATATGTCCTTCATGACCAACTCAAAGTAATAACCTCTGGGCTTTTTGAAGGAGAATGGATACTCTTTGTTACACTCTTATTAATTCCCTTTGATCTTTTTTTTATTATGTTCAGTTAGCCACTGTATAGTATAGTACATCATTAGTTTTTGATGTAGTGTTCAACGATTCATGAGTTGCGTGTTACACCCAGTGCTCGTCACAACGCGTGCCCTCCTTAATGCCCATCACCGGACTTCCGTCCTTTTTAAGGCTGAATAATAGTCCATTGTAGGCACAGACCACATTTTCTTTATCCTTTCATTTGCTGACGGGCATTTGAGTTGTTCGGACCTTTTAGCTATTGAGAATAATACTGCTGTGAACACAGGTGTACAAATACCTGTTTTAGTCCCTGCTTTCAATTCTTTGGGGTATGCACCTAGAAGTGGAATTGCTGGATCATATCTACGGTAATTCTATGCTTAATTTGTTGAGGAATTGCCATCCTGTTTGCCCCAGTGGCCGCACCCCTTGATGTTCTCACGAGCAGTGCACAAGGGTTCCAATTTATCCACAACCTGTCTGTAAACGTGCTCTCTGGTTGGTTTCTGTGTTTGTGATATAACGCACATCCTAATGGGTGTGAAGTGGTATCTCGTGGTGGTTTTGCTTTGCATTTCTGTAATGATTAGTAAGGGTCAGCATCCTTTCCTGGGCTTACGGGTCATTTGTATATCTTCTTTGGAGAAGTGTCTCTTCAAGCCCTTTGCCTATTTTTACAAATAGGGTTATTTGTGCATTTTGTTGAGCTATAGGCATTCTTTATATATTCTGGATATTAATCCCTAAACACTGTCTCAATTCTTAACTTCCGTGGTGCACTGTTTGGGGTCTGAGCCTGTTCAACAGCAGTAAATATTTAGTGGCACTCTTCCCACAAATCAGACCACACCTCCAGAGCCCAGTGGTCTGTGTCTCAAACCCAGCTGGAACAGAAGAGGACGGCTGACTCGGAATGAGGCAGTCTTTTCTTCTGTCCAGACCCCCTGTGTGTTAAGCTTCTCTCAGGAACAGCCAGAGAGCAGGCGTCTCCCTACAGACAAGGAGCGAGGATGCACGAGGAGTGAGGAAGAGCGAGCTAAAACCACAGTCGTCTCTCTGCGCTCAGAGCTCGTCCTGCCCCTTCCTGCAGGACCCCTCCCCCACGATGCACCCACATTCTAGATCCAAAATCAGAAAGGCAGTTTGTTTTCAAGGATATTTGGCATTTGGTACATAGGTTTGCCTCCCACTTTTTCAATTACTTGGAAGAAGAAGAACTGAAATGCATCCGATGTTGCCACACGCCAGGCGCTATTCTCAGCATTTTACCCAGATGCCCCACTTTACGTTACAACCCTTGGAGCCAAATGCTACCGCTGTCCCCATTTTACAATGAGGAAATCAAAGCACACGTGTGATGGGATCAATGCCACATACCAGACAGAACAGAAGCTGGAACTGAGCTTCCAACCTCATGCTGTGGATGTTTCTTCTTGTCCACCTTTGGCCGTGAACTTCTTTTTTTTTTTTTTTTTTTATTTTATTTATTTATTCATGAGAGTCAGAGAGAGAGAGAGGCAGAGGCAGAGGGAGAAGCAGTCTCCCCGCCTAGCAGGAAGCCCTGCGGGACTCGATCCCGGGACCCTGGGATCATGACCTGAGCCGAAGGCAGACGCCTAACCATCTGAGCCACCCAGGCGCCTTGGCCGTGAACTTCTGACCAAACAGGTCGGTGGATTATTTCTCGGCCCTACCCGTTCTGCCTCTAAGCCTCAGTACAAATGGTTTTGATTCCTATCCTACGATTGCTCTTCGTCCCAGCAGGGCCTGATATCACTTCCCAGAGTCTTGTTCTGGTTTTATGGCTTATCCGAAATTAAATACAGTTGCTCTCTGTGATGTTGGTAACCCCAGATCCATCAAGGACTAAAAGTTTGGTACAACAAGCCACTCTGTTTTAGCGGAGAGTGTGTGTGAGGCCGTGTACAGGCATACAGCAGGTTCATGAGATCCCTCAGAAGTTGCTCTAGAAATCCTCAGGGGCGCTGGGTGGCTCAGTCGGTTAAGCGTCTGCCTTCGGCTCAGGTCATGATCCTGGAGTCCCGGGATCGAGTCCCACATCAGGCTCCCTGCTCGGCGGGGAGTCTGCTTCTCCCTCTGACCCTCCCCCTTCTCATGCTCTCTCTATCTCACTCTCTCTCTCAAATAAATAAATAAAATCTTTAAAAAAAAAAAAAAGAAATCCTCAGGGATGGGGTTCCTGGCAGCTGTGGGATTATCCTAGGGAGTACACTCCTGTGCTATGCTGTGTTCGTTCCTTACTTATGTCCCCATTCAGTCCTTATAGAGACCCACTGGGGGGTGAATCCACAATTATGTGTTTACCATCAACAAACAAATGAGTTCAGATTGTGATGGGCGCTTTGAAAAAAACAACTGAGACAGTATTGGGGAGGGGACCACAGGGCCTGGTTTAAGTGTTGGGGTCAGAGAAGGTCCCTTTGAGGAGGTGACACTTATGGTGATGACCTGAAGAATGAGGAAGGGGAACCAGCTTCACAGGGTTTGGGGAAAGGGTTCAAAAAGCAGGATCGTGAGTGCAAAAGCCCTGAGGTGAGAAGGCGTGTGATGTATTCCAGGACCTGAAAGAAAGCGAGTGAGGCTAGAGCATCATAAGCGAGGGCAAGTGTAGTATTGGGAAAAGTTACAGAAGGAGGGCCGGGTTACCAGACAGGAATCTGGATATGACTCTGGGTTCAGGAGGAAACCAATGAGGGGTTTTGAGGCAAGGGGTAACATTCCCTGAATTACCCTTTTCAAAGACCACCCCTGGCTGTCACAGAGGGATCAGAGAAGCACGGAGACCATGCAAGGACAGCATGGTGCATAATGGCGGCTTGAACCAGGTTGGTGGCCGCGGAGATAGGAAAGGGGTTGGAGGTGGAACCAGGGAAAGGGAGGGATTGGGGTGTGCACACAGGTGGGGAGATGAGCATCTGCCCTCGCTGAGCTGGGAAGACTTGCATGGGCTTTGGGAGAGGGAATCAGGAGGTTGAATCTGGACACAGTTTCTCCTGGAGGTGCCTGCTAGACAAGCCCGTGAAGATAGGAGTCTATGGCTCAGGAGACCGTCAGGCTGGAGATAACACATGGGCAAGTCAGCAGTGTACGGGAGGTCAAAGAGACTTCGCCAGGTAACCCGGGGAACCAGAAAATCTGGATGGGAAATAGAGGAGATCCCAAGACAGAACCAGCCTTGCATATGTGAAAGGGAATTAAGGAGCCAGCAGTGGGGATTGAGAATCACCTGCCATGAAGGAAGGTGGGCAACCAAGCAGGTGGTGTCCCGGAAGCCAAGAGAGAAAAGTTTTGGGGAGGGAGGGGATCAGTTACGTCACATGCTACTGAAAGGTGGAATACGGTGGGGACAGAGGAACTTCCAGTGGATTCCACCACGGTGACAACTCTGGACATAAGTGTTCCAGCAGAGCAGTGAGGACAGAAGCCCGTTGGGAGCGAGTGGGGGCGTGGGCTCCTGCGAAGTCAGGAAGATCAGCTAACTAGTTCGGAATTTTCCCGCTGCACCACTTCTCGTGCCTGGGTCACCTTTTTTGGCTGTGCCTTCCCCTCCACAGTGTGATGCCCGTCACCGTGTCGGACACATTTCCTTCATTAGCCAGTCCCCAGGGGCCCCCAATCTCTCCATTGTAAATGCACCTGCTTGCATCTTATTCCATGTCACAAGGTGGAGACTGGTAAATGCCGTGGACTCTGGAACTTTCTTCCATATTTGTGGCCATTGTTTCTTTTCACGGCAGCATAAGCAGAAGAGAAGCCGGCCAGCCTGCCCTAGATGCCAGGCAGGACAGGTGGACAGAGGGCAGAAGGCCTGGCGGCACCTTGGGAGGCGAGGACCGCGGGGCTGTTGGACTGAGCGTCCCTCCCATTCCTCCACCTCCAGCCCCCTCCGCATCTATCCTGGAGGTTGGCCGCGGCCACAGTCGGCCCGGACAGAGGCCGCTCCTCCATCCTTCCTGGCTGCACCAGCCTCAGAGCCAGGAGCTGAGAAAGTGCAGTTGCAGGTTAGCGCGAGCCTCCTATTTGGCATAAAAAGAAACCCACACTTGTCCTTTTTGACTTTTAACTCCTTCACACTGTTGACTTGCAAACATGTAGAAGTCTTGCTGGATGACTTCTGCTCCTCAGTAGCATTCCTAAAGCTACAGAGATGGACTGTTCTTGGCCAGAAGCAGGGGTTTTTCACAAATACATGTTAAATTAAGTTCTTAGCCACTCACTTGTGTTGCGATTTTTAATGGGGGAAGGGGGAATGGTCTTGCCTGTCAAATTTCCCTTACAGAAATTGTCCTTGCTCAATGCTCAGGCTACTGGTTCACCCTCCCCCCGGAACTCTAGGCAGTCTTTCCTGCTTTGCACGTGGCCAGTTAAAATCGGAGGGTGGGTCATGGGAGTGACGGCCGGGGGCGGGGGGGCGGCGGGCCCTGCCACAGGGGTACCCAAGCACCAGGCCCTGAATGGGACACGTGTGAAGCATGCGTGAAACCGGTTTGCTCACATTCTGCTTTAACATGTGCAGACATAGAGGGACTCTCCCTTAAGAGTCCTGTGCTTTCCCACACCCACTAATCCTGCCTTCCCCACCCTGCTGAGCTCGTGCCAGCTCCCTGGCCCCACCCGGCCGGGTGGGCAGTGGACCCTGCACCTGGGAGGAATTCCACCCACCACCACCGTCTTGCGGATGCGCTCTCCCGTAGCCTATTGGCTGTGTCCACTCCCCATCTCCCATCCCTACTGCCCAGGCAGGTGGCAGCCGACTCTCGCTGGGACAGCTGCACCAGCCCCTTAACCGGCCTCTGTATCTCTCTGTGGGTCTCTACTGACTCACCCTCTCTTCCTCCACTTTGCAGCAAGGATGAATTTTCTAAATCACAAGTCTTATCATGTGATTCCCCTGTGTTATCATTCAGAAAGTTCTGGTTGCTCCCAAGTCTGAACTGCTTAATATACTTAGAGGAGGGCTTTTCAGACTTTGTTGTGCATCAGATCCCCTGGGGATCTTAAAATGTAGATTTGTATTCAATAAATTTGGAATTGGGCCTGAAATTGTACATTTTGAGTAGGCTCCTCAGGGGATGCCAATGCTGCTGGTCTGGGTACGACACTTTGAGGAGCAAGGAACTGGGGAACCCCTGTTTGTGTCTCTAGCCTCACCTTTTGCCACCACCCCAACTCTGTTCCAGCCACACTGAACGTATTCGAGCTCCCAGAATGCATCCCACTCTTGCTCACTACTGGGCCTTTGCATATGCCCTCTCCCTAGAGCCCTCTCCTACCTTGGCCTAGCTGACTCCTATCCCTTTATTCCAACTCGATTGTCGATGCCACTTCCTCTAGGAAGTCTTCTCCTATTCTCCAAGCCCAGGAAATAAAAAGTCAGGCATGTTTGTGTCCTGGCAGTGGTGTGAGGTGAAGGGGTAGGGCAGCTGGTAATGATTTTCTTTATGCTAAGTGACAGGGTTAGAGAGGTGGCTTGTGAGACACAGGGTGGCAGCCAGAGGGTGGTGGTGGGGTGGGGGGAGCTGTTTACTCCTACAGAAGGTTCCAGAAAGAAGGTTTTTGTGTCACCTGGGGGTTTGAGAGGGCAGCCTGTCTGACCTGAGGTTGTCTGGCTGATGGCACCTTGACTCTTTTACTGTTTCATTCTTGGCTGAGCAGAAAAAGATCCCTGAGGTAGGGAACTAGCTGCCTTGAACTCTGGGAACAAAATCATCTGCACAACTGTGTGTGCTGTCAGGCCACCCAAAAGTCATGTCAGAGTGAGCAAGGTCATTACAAGGATGAAAACTGTTTTCAGAAACTTTTTTTTTTTTTTGACCACAGCTTGAGAGTGAATCATGGAGACAAATTTCTACTGTAGAAATTTTATGTCTCTTGTTTTCTTACGAAAATCTCTTCCTATGGGGTGTGCTTTCGTTTCTCTTTCTCCACTTATGTGCTCATGTGTCCCTTTTACAAGTTTGAGTTATAAAACAAATTCCCCTGCAGGTCGGAGTCACCGATTGCTCGGCCGGAGAAACCCTGGATTTTGCTAGAATGCTCCTGCCAGGGTTCCTGCACCAGACCCAGCCCTGCAGGGAGCCAGGAATGGAATCCGAAACATGTGACATGGCAGGTCCTGATGCAGTGGTCAGACCTATTAGCCATGTGATCTCAGCTTGGCTAGGAGCAGTGCCAGTTAGGTCTGGAAAAAGTAGGACGTTGGTGGCAGAGCAAATAAGTTCAGCAGTGGAGGATCGGAGCCAGGGAAATGCCGGCGAGCTTGTGACACATGGAGGGATCTAAGGTCATTGCAGTTTGCCACAACAGAAAAACCTTTCTGCCTTCCGACTTTAAAATACACCGAATAAAACTTCCTTTCTGGGTTTAATTTCCTCTTTTTCTGAAAGGGAACATCCAAGCAGTGGTCTCTTCCTTCCTCGCCCCGGCCTTGCCCTCCTGGGACATTTCCGGTTAATTTCACAGCATCATAGTCACAGATGCGGAGCAGTTGGTCTGTTTGAAACAGATAACGCCTTGAGTTTTTTCCCGAAGAGAATGGCCAGGTTTAATGGGTTATTCCTGTGCACCCAGGAATTAGTAGGTGCTGCAGGAAGTTTAAAAACACAGAAGGAACATTTGAGAAAGAAATTATTTTCTGTGTTTTCTTTTCCATAATAGCAAATCACCCCCTTCACCTTCAGGGAAACTTATAGGAATGAGGTTGACAGATGATAACAGGGCCAGGAAAAATGAATTGAGCAACAGGTAGTTAAGATATGTAGTCTTGCGGCACCTGGGTGGCTCAGTCGATTGAGCGTCTGCCTTCGGCTCAGGTCATGATACTGGGGTCCTGGGATCGATTCCCTCTCCCCCTCTCCCAAGCTCATGCTTGCTCACTTTCTCTCTCGCTCTCTCCAAAAAAAAAAAAAAAAAGTAGTGTTACTAATCTTGAACAGACTTCTTTTTGTTTCTAATTTTTTAAAAAATTTTTATTTAAATTCAATGTAGTGTATTATTAGTTTCAGGGGTAGAATTTAGTGATTCATCAGTTGCATAGAAGAGCCAGTGCTCATTCCATCACGTGCCCCCCTTAATGCCCATCAGCCAGTTACCCCATCCCCCCACCCCCCTCCCCTCCAGCAACCCTGTTTGTTTCCTAGAGTTAAGAGTCTCTTATGGTTTGTCTCCCTCTCTGTTTTTATCTTATTTTATTTTCCCTTCCCTTCCCCTGTGTTCATCTGTTTTTTTCCTTAACAACATCTGAAAATGCAAGCACTCCACAATTACATTTTCAAACCTCCAGGACCAGTCTTCGTCTGCCCTCTGGTGGCCGTGGCTCTGTACAGAAAGTTCTACAGAAAAGCTCCCTTGAAAAAAAACAGAGGCCCAATAAGAAATGATAAGTTGTTGTGGGTTTTTTTTTTTTTAAGATTTTATTGGGCGCCTGGGTGGCTCAGTTGGTTAAGCGACTGCCTTCGGCTCAGGTCATGATCCTGGAGTCCCGGGATCGAGTCCCGCATCGGGCTCCCTGCTCAGCGGGGAGCCTGCTTCTCCCTCTGACCCTCCCCCTCTCATGAGCTCTCTCTCTCTCATTCTCTCTGTCTCAAATAAATAAATAAGATCTTTAAAAAAAAAAAAGATTTTATTTATTTATTTGACAGACAGAGACATAGGGAGCCAGGGAACACAAGCAGGGGGAGTGGGAGAGGGAGAAGCAGGCTTCCCGCAGAGCAGGGAGCCCGATGCGGGGCTCGATCCCAGGACCCCGGGATCATGACCTGAGCTGAAGGCAGACGCTTAACGACTGAGCCACCCAGGCGCCGCTTTTGTTTTGTTTTTGTTGTTGTTGTTTATGCCAGAAGTGAGATATCCATTTGTAATTTATTTTGCAAGAATACAGATTTTTGCCAGGAGTTTTAGGAATTGCTCCAAGATTGCTTTGGATTTTGTTTTTTAATTTAAATTCAAGTTAATTAACATACAGTGCATTATTAGGTTCCAGGTAGAGGTCAGTGATTCATCAGTTGCATATAACATCCAGTGCTCATTACATCACGCGCCCTCCTTAATGCCCATCAGCCAGTTACCCCATTCCTCCACCCCTCCCTCCAACAACCCTCAGTTTGTTCCCTTGAGTTAAGAGTCTCTTATGGTTTGCTTCCCTCTCTGTTTTTATCTTATTTTATTTTTTCTTCCCTTCCCCTGTGTTCATCTGTTTTGTTTCTTAAATTCCACATATGAGTGAAATCATATGGTATTTGTCTGTCTCTGACTTATTTCGCTTAGTATAATACCTTCTAGTTCCATCCACGTCATTGCAAATGGCAAGATTTCATTCCTTTTGATGGCCGTGTAATATTCCACTGTGTGTGTGTGTGTGTGTGTGTGTATACATACCACATCATCTTTATCCATTCATCTGTGAATGAACATCTGAGCTCTTTGCGTATTTTAGCTATTGTGGACATTGCTGCTATAAACATTGGGATGCATGTGCCCCTTTGAATTGGTATTTTTGTATCCTTTGGATAAATACCTAGTAGTGCAATTGCTATATGTTAACTAACTTGAATTTAAATTAAAAAACAAAAAACCAAAGCAATGTTAGAGCAATTCCTAAAACTCCTGGCAAAAATTTGTATTCTTAAAAAATAAATTACAAATGGATATTTTATATATATATGTATATAAATGCAGTCTATATATGTAGATTCCATATTCTTTACCTGTTACCTTCATGATAAACCTGTAAGATAAATAATAATATTCTCATTTATATTCTTATTTAAAAATCAAACTAATAATTCTAAAACCTAAAACTAATATATATATCAACCAAATCCACAGGGAAGATATATTTCCCCAGGGGAGTGTCCATGCCCAACCACTCCATTCATCCCAGCGTCCAAGATGCTTTGTAGTTCTTTATTTTCTGCATGTGTATTATAAAAGCAATAATTGTGGGGTTTTTTTCATTTTCCAAACATGAAAGAATGTTCTATTACCAAGGGCCCCCGCCTACCTACCAACCCACCCATGAAGATGTCCTCCAGCTTTTCTGCCATCACTTTTCATCTTCTGGTTGCTCACATTGTCCCAGGCTACCTGCAGGAGTCGGGACCCTGCTCCCTCCACTCCTGTGTGTTCAGCCCCCTTCCAACACCATGCTTCACCCCATCCTGGCCCCTGGCCCTAATCCCTACGTACACCGAGACAAGGTTGTTGAGTTTAACAAATATGCAAAAGGTTAATGGTGATGGAGAGAGCACACACAACACAGGGGCCATCTGAAAATAGAAATATGGGCCATGGCTTCCTTAAAGAGTTTCCCAGCAACCGGATCTGTCCTTGGCTGCAGCTTTGCTCACCTGCTGGGCTTCTCCTCTTCGCTTGACCAACCCTTCTCCCCTCTCCAGCTGCCAGCTCCCAGCCCCCAGCCCCTACGTTTCTCTTACTGTCTTATGATGAGCCTTGGTGTTTGCCTCCTCCCACCCAGACTGGGCTCTACACTTGGCTTTCTACATTCAGATGCTCATGAAAGTTCTGGTCTTCGCCCCAGCAGTACAATAAACCACAGAAGCTTGGAAATTGCCATTCAACACTAAATTCTTAGGCGAGGCTCCCACCCACCCTCTTTTTTTTTTTTTTTTTTAAAGATTTTACTTATTTGTGAGAGAGAGAGCTCACAAGCAGGGGGAGCTGCAGGCAAAGGGAGAAGCAGACTCCCCGCTGAGCAAGGAGCCCGACATGGGGCTTGATCCCAGGACCCTAGGATCATGACCTGAGCCGAAGGCAGACGCCCAACCGACTGAGCCACCCAGGTGCCCCTCCCACCCACCCTCTGACCAGAGCAACTGAGAGTCTTCTCTGTGTTACAATATTACTGTTTTATCATACTCCACATGCCTCGGAGATCCTGGAATGTGACCCCTTTCCTCACCCAATTTGAGAATCTCTGCTCTAAGCTAACAGTTTAACTGAGAAGGGAGCATGAGAGGAACAAATGTGAGCTTGGTGTTAGAAAGCCTAGGTTGGAATCCTGCCTTCCCTATGACTAGCTCTATGGGCTTGGGCAAGTTTCTGCAAAGGACTTCAGTTGCCTGTGTCCACAGCATCCATTTCCCACTTTCTCACTTTCCAACCCCCATCCACCACTGCTATTCTAGTAGGAATCCATGGGCTTCCTGGATGCTATTCCAGTTCTTTGGCCGCAGGAATTGGCTCAGGGGTCATGTGTTTGGCCAAACACCGGTCTAGGTGTTGCTGTGAAGGTATTTTTTAGATGTGATTTATCTTTATTTTATTTTAAGATTTTATTTAATTATTTGACAGAGAGAGAGAGACAGCGAGAGAGGGAACAGAAGCAGGGGGAGTGGGAGAGGGAGAAGCAGGCTTCCCACCAAGCAGGGAGCCCGATGAGGCGCTTGATGCCAGGACCCTGAGCTCATGACTCAAGCCAAAGACAGACGCTTAACGACTGAGCCACCAGGCGCCCCTAGATGTGATTAATCTTTAAATTAGCAGACTTCGAGTACAGCAGATTATTCTCCATGCTGTGGGTGGGCCTCACCCAACCAGTTGAAGGCCTTAAGAGCAAAGACTGGGATTTCACGCATGATAAAAAAATATTCTGCCTCAAGACTACAGCCTAAAAATTCTCCCTAAGTTTCCAGCCTGCTGCCTTGCAGAATTCAGACTTAACCTGAATTTCCAGGTTGCTGGCCTGCCCTCTCATTGCAGACTCACCAGCCTCTATAATTGATTGTATGAGATAATTGGTTTTGTTTCCCTGGAGAACCCTGACTCACCGAGGTAGGTATGTCACCAAAGCTGGACTGATTTGAGTAAAGCTTAGGGCTTTTTCTGGGAATGCTAGACACGGCTATGCCCTTTTTTTTGAACGGTGGAGTTCACATGTGAGACTTGGAACAGCTAGCAGGTGCCAGCTCTGGGCCTGAATCCTAAGATCTAATGCAGGCACCCCCACTTACCACCTGTGGGGCTGTTCTTCCATTTCCTCATCTGTAAAGTGGGATTAGAGTATTTACCACATAGGGTTATTGAGAGGTTTAAATGGTTTAATAAGTACTAAACCCTTAGAACAATGCCTGGATCATAGTAAATGCTCAATAAGTCCAAGCGATGATGATGATGATGATGATGATGATGATGATGATGATCATGGTGATGATGATGATGATGGTGATGATGATGATCATGGTGATGATGATGATGATGATGATGATGGTGATGATGATGGTGATGATGATGATGATGGTGATGATGATAATGATGGTGATGATGATGATGATGGTGATGATGATGGTGATGATAATACCCAGCCTGAGGAAAAAGCTGATGTACAAGGAGGGCAAGAAAATGGATTCAGAGTCCTGATGGCTTGTCAAACCTCTAGGTCAAAGTGTGCTTGACAGCCATTCTACCTCTGGACACAAGCTCATAAATTCCTTTTATTTTTTAAACGCTACTTGGGTTGAGTTTTTATTTCATCCAGAGTGCTGAATCTCTTCTGTCTTGACAGTTGGGCAGTTCTGTTTTTTGTTGTTTTTTTTTCAGACCCACAAGCACAAGACCTACTACCCTTTTCCCAGAAAATGGAACTACCTATCCACTCTCTTAAGGGTGGATAGGAAATCCACAGATTTCTGTGGCTCCAGGAACCCTATTTCTACCCATTAGCCGGGAGGTACTTTCAATTCCTCAAAGGTATTTTACTCTCCAATGGTAATTGCCCACGTAATTCCTGGGTGGGGTTATATCACTAAGGAGGAATCAAGGACCTATAAACAATGAAAAGATGATGGACTTAAGGAAAATGCAAATCAAAAACATAATAGGATAGCATTTCAGCTCACTAGTTAGGTAAAAATGTAAAAGTCTTGAAAGCTCTAAGTGTTGAAAAGTATAGAGAGCCAAGGGGACTCTTATATACCGCTGATGGGGGATTTAAATTGTAGTCTACCAAACAGGGTATAAAAATTGACATTACCGGGGCGCCTGGGTGGCTCAGTTGGTTAAGCCTCTGCCTTCGGCTCAGGTCATGATCCCAGAGTCCCGGGATCGAGTCCCGCATCGGGCTCCCTGCTCGGCGGGAAGCCTCCTTCTCCCTCTCCCACTCCCCCTGCTTGTGTTCCCTCTCTCTCTGTGTCTCTCTCTGTCAAATAAATAAATAAAATTTTTTTAAAAAAAATTGACATTACCATGGAGAGCTGAAAATGTCATTGCCCTATGAGATGATAATATTACTACTGAGTCTATCCTTAGAGAGACTCTCAGACATATGTCATGTGAGACACAAGAATGTTTAGCACTGCATTGTTGGTAAGAGCAAAAAGACTGAAGACAACTGATGTAGCCATACACAGGGGAATGGAGAAATAAAATGTGGAATATTTGCTTAATGCATTCCAAAGACAATGAAAAAAAATGAACTACAGCTACATGCATTGATGTGGCTAAATCTAAAAATCATAGTTTTGATTAAGAGCACTTGCAGATATATATATATAAATGATACCAAATATCATTTATATAAAGTTTAGAACAATACAGTAATTCATACATTATTTAGGGATTTATCAAGGTAGCTCCATTTTCTGGGAAAAGCTTTGTAAGTCTGGTGTTTGTGGGTCTGAGGACAAGTCACAAGAGTGGTTATCGCTGGCGGGATGGGTGGGGGGAGATAATGGTTTATTTTCTAATCCAGTGGTGAGTACATGGGTGCTTTTATTTTGTGGTTTTTTGGTTTTTTGGGGTTTTTTTGAGAGGGAGTGGGGAGGGAGGGTCAGAGGGAGAGAAAGAAAAAAATTTTTTTAAGATTATTTATTTATTTGAGAAAGAGAGTGAGATAGCATGAGCAGGGGCAAGGGCAGAGAGAGAAGCAGACGCCCCGCGAAGCAGGGAGCCCAACGCGGGACACAATCCCAAGATCCTGGGATCAGGACCCCAGCCGAAGGCACAGCCCAACCGACTGAGCAGGCACCCGGGAGAGAGAGAATCTTTTTTTTTTTTTTTTTTAAGATTTTTTTATTTATTTGACAGAGAGATACATAGCAAGAGGGGAACACAAGCAGGGGAGTGGGAGAGGGAGAAGCAGGCTTCCCACCGAGCAGGGAGCCCGATGTGGGGCTCGATCCCAGGACCCTGAGATCATGACCTGAGCCGAAGGCAGATGCTTAACGACTGAGCCACCCAGGCGCCCCGAGAGAGAGAATCTTAAGCAGATTCTATGCCCAGCACAGAGCCCACGTTAGTGGGGGGTGGGGAGGATTGGATCTCATGACCCTGAGATCATGACCTGAGCCTTAAATCACCAGTCCGATGCTTAACTGACTAAACCATCCAGGCGCCCCATGGGTGTTCCTTTTTATCCGTACATTATATATATTCTATTCTTTTGTGTGCATGAAATACGTTATAACTTTTTATTGTGATAGAATATACATAACATGAAATTTAGCATTTTAATCATTTTTAACTCTACACTTGAGCGACACTACTTCAGTACATTCAGGTTAGGCAATCAACCACTACTACCTATCTGCAGAACTTTTTCATCGTCCCAAACTGTGCTTTTGGCCTCATATCCAAGAAATCATCACCAAATTCAACGTCATGAAATTTTTGCCTGTTTTCGTCTACGAGTTGTATAATTTTCAAGTTTAGGTCTTTGATCCATTTTAAGTACATTTTTATTTACGGTATGGTTAGGGCCCAACGTTGGTTTGCAGGACAATACATTTTTAAACAAAGAAAAGAATAGGAGAATATTAGCTCCAGAAGGGGCCCTCCCCATTTGCAGTGAGGAAACTGGAATAGGGGTAAAATAACACGCGCAGCTCACACATCTGGTTGAGGGCAGCGGCGGAGTCAAATCCTGCCTTTTTGCGATGCATTGCTCTAAGCCTAAGCACCAGGAGCTCCTAGCCGGATTTGGATCCGGTCCACAGAGCGACCGCACCACCTCTTTTCAGCTCCGGCTCCTCCCCTTCCCCGCCCCGTGGGCGGGCCCATGCGATTAAGGAACTGCGGAGCTTTGGAAAACTGGCGCGGAGCGCGGGTGCGAAGAAAAGCCCGGCAAACTGCTGACGACTCAGAGACCATCAGCAATTGGTTGTAAGGCGTGGACTCCAGCTTTCCCATAAGTCCAGTCCGGGTTTTCTCTCGCTCTCCAGGACGGGGAGGAGCCCCGGGCCCGCGGGCGCTCAAGGTCCGGGGAGGGGCTTGGGGGGCAGGCGAGCGTGCTCTGTCCCGATTGGCTGCTCGGAGCGGCGCGGGGTTTGGCGGGAGCTTTCCGGGCTCAGACTGCGGCGAGAGCGGTGGATTCGGATGGCCCCGCCGCGGAGGGTGCGGTGCCCGGGGCCGGGCGGGTGAGTTGTGCGGCCCGGGGGGACGCGGGCTGGGGACAGGCTTTATCTCCTTCCTCTACTGCGGTGTTTGTGCCTCTCGGAGCTGTTTGTGCTGCGCAGCGACGCTCCCTGGCTCTGCCACTTTGGAACTCGCTCAGGGCCTCGGTTTCCACCTGTAAAATGGGAATAATTACCCCGACTACCTAGGGTTGCCGCAAGATTTAAAGGAGTTAACAGCTGAACCCTGTGCCTGGAGGGTGGAAAAGGACGTTTGCTAGCTTTGCGTGGGCGGTTGTAGTCTAAAGACTCAAAATATTTTGAAACAAAATATCCAATAAATAACGCATCGATTATCTGCTGCTTGCCACACATAACATTCTAGAAACGTTTGCACTCCGGCTGGTAGTCAGTATTCTTATTTTCAAGACCCTGGTGGTTTTGTAACACAGACCTTAAAGCTGAATCAAATCTCCAGCTGGGAGACCAAGCTGCCGCTTGTTATTTTTTAAAAGGGGCGCTCCAGGATGGGTCAGGCGCTTGGTTTTTATTTATCAAAAAGGGCATGCATTTAAATATAGGCTGCCAAACCGCTCTCCAAAATGTTATTTTTAATGGATTCATTGACATCTGGCCCACTGGCGGTGTCTTGAGCACTAAAGGGGTCTCGGCTTGCCACAGTGGGTACACAGGGTCATACAAATCCAGGAGTTCTCCAGGACGGTGGGAAGACTGCCTGGAGGAGGTGGCATTTTAGATGCGAGCTGACTGTGGAAGGTGAGCCAAGCAGAATATAGGGTGGGGAAAGGCTGGAGCAGGGCGGAGCAGGCAGGTGGAATAAACAGACTAGACTCCTGTGGCTGGTGGGGAAGAACGGAAGACTCTCCCAATGGAGGGGAGGATGGGGAAAGAATATGGGCCTTAACATCACCTGACAAGAGTTAAGCTTATTCTGATAGGCCAGGTAGCTTTTGTTTCTGTCCCCTGACTTCCCCTTCCCCATTTTTCGCCCTCTTTCTCCATATGTGTGTGTGTGTGTGTATACATGTAACATTCTTGCCTTTGAGACTCCTGAAATCTGTTCACCCCTCCCCCTAAAGCACACTGGGGCACATATACCAAAAATCTTACATATGGTATCACAGAGGTTTCTGTCTTTCGGCAACCTCACCTTGCTCCTACGCTAAGGTAAGGAGGAAACCTGACTTTTTCTTAAACACAGAGGAGGCAGGAGCCAGTGGGGAGGAGGATAAGAAATTAGGCGATCTGGGTTTTAGTCCTATTTCTGTTCCTTGGCTGTATGACCACGGATAAGTCACTTTTCTGAAACCCTAGAATCATAAATGCCATAAAATGAAGACCTGTTCTATCTTCTTCTTGGGAGCTGAGAACCCAGTAGAGCAGAGGTTCTTCAGGTGTGGTTCCTTGCATTTGTTAGAAATGCAAAATCTCAGATCCCATCCTGGGCTTGCTGAATCAGAAACTCTGGGGCTGGAGCCAAGCCTTCTGGGTTTGAAGCCCTCCAGGTGATTCTGATGCCAGAAGTTTGAAAACTGCTGCTCTGAGGAGTTCAGCTTTTTTGTTTGTGAGTCACAATAATGATATTTTTACATCACTGTACATAAATGTGCGCTACACACATGTAGAACAAGAAAGAGTTTATGCAGATACAATGTCCAGTGCAATCTTATATTTTAATTTTTTTTTTTTTAGATTTTTTTTTTTATTTATTTGAGACAGAAAGAATGAGAGAGAGAGAGCACATGAGAGGGGGGAGGGTCAGAGGCAGAAGCAGGCTCCCTGCCGAGCAGGGAGCCCGATGCGGGACTCGATCCCGGGACTCCAGGATCATGACCCGAGCCGAAGGCAGTCGCTTAACCAACTGAGCCACCCAGGCGCCCAATCTTATATTTTATATTCTTTTGTATTTCCTTTTTGAAAACGCAGAAAGAAATTTTTAAAGGACATGATGGGGCAACGGATGAAATTTGGATATAGACTGTAGATTATATAATCATAGCAGTGTTACTTTTCTTAATTTGGAAATTGTACCATGACGATGCAATATACTGTCTTGCTTAGGAGAGACACACTGACTTATTTAGGGGTAAAGGTGCATGGTGTCTGTCGTTTACATGTACACACAGAAAGCATATGAAACAAAATGGAAACAATTGGTGAACCTGGGTGAAGGATATACAGAATGTTCTTACACTTGTGATTTTTCTGTGAGTTTGAAGTTTTATCAAATACAACATTACTCAAATATGGATTCAGACACACTAAGCTGATTTTGCTACCCACAAACGGGTGTCTGCGTGGCGTGTTGTAAAGTCAGGGGCTGAGGATGGGATTTCCCAGAGCATTCCCAGTGCCCCTAGTACAATGCCTGGTGCACAAAGGATACTCGATACACATTCACTGGCGATAATATTTCCTGCCACTCTTATTTCCAGTTTGTATTTTAGTCCCTGTTTTTACATCTTGTTTACTTTAAGCTTGAAGATGTACAACTTTATCCTTTTATCGTAATGTCCAGTGGAGGGGCATGAAGGGGCGGAAGGAGGGAAGCTGGATTTGAACTGGTGCACGTTTTATTTTTTTTTTTTAAGATTTTATTTATTTATTTGAGAGAGAGAATGAGAGAGAGAGCATGAGGGGGGGAGAGTCAGAGGGAGAAGCAGACTCCCTGCCGAGCAGGGAGCCCGATGCGGGACTCGATCCCGGGACTCCAGGATCATGACCTGAGCCGAAGGCAGTCGCTTAGCCAACTGAGCCACCCAGGCGCCCTTTTTTTTTAAAGATTTTATTTATTTTGGTGCACGTTTTAATGCAGGCTTCTCCTTGGCTGTGTGCTGCTTTGGGTGAATCGACATCTGCAACATGGGCTTCGCTTCTGCTTTATAGGACTGTGAGAGCCAAATGAGAAGATGTATGTGCAAGAGCCAGGCATGGGGTGGAATGGGTGTCAGGTGCTTTTTAAATGCCAATGGACCTCCCTTTTGCTCAGTTCTGCAGAAACGCTCAGTCGCTGCTGTTGACTTGTCCTCAGGGCCGAGGATAACAGCAGGATGAAGAGTGTCTGTGTCTGAGGAAGAGAGCTGTGCAACTTTCTACACCGGTGATATGATTTGACCTGTAAAAAATATGTGTGAGATACAGGTTCGGTTTTCTGAAAGGATTTGGCCATAACCTGACTTGCACTGGGTGCACACTATTCATGCAACTAACAAGGAATATAATTTGGGGAGAAAAAATGCTTAGAGAGGGTTGCAAGTTATAGGGTGCTTCCCCAGTTATTTTAAATATTTCCTCCTATGTGTGTTTTTGCTGTTTAATAGTGTGAGATCTTCAAAGAACACTGTAGGAAGAACACATTCCACAAAAGATGTAAGTTATCTTTGTATTTTAATGTGATTCTCTCATAATTGATGATATGAAATAACACGTTTCGTGGGAAGCTTCGAATCTCATAGATTTCACTGGGTAAACTCAGTGTTTTATTGTGATGAAAAGCATATTCCTTTTCCTCCCACCTTTGCCAGTATATTGGAAGAAATGACCACTGTTAACATTTTGAATCTTTTTTTCTGGGCCTCCGTTTTGTTTTTTGGTTTTTTTTCCAGTTGGATAATTGATATCCTATAAAAATGTGTACAACTCTCTGTATTTTGCTTTTTTCATTTAACTACTTCTCCATTTGTTTCCCACAATTGTTTATGATTTCATGCTATTGATTTAGTCCACATTATAGTTTCTCTTTAGGGTCTTAAAATAAATGTACGTTAAAGGCGGGTATATTTCTTCACTCTCCATAGCTCATTTCATATTATTTTCCAATGGCTCATCCACTTGGCAGTGGAAACCTACATTAACGACGTCTGAGAGTGGCTGCTTTCAGGGTGCAGGGAGTGGGGGGTTTTGTCTGCTCTCTGCCCTGCCCTCCTGTCCTGTGAGCTCTCTCCACCTGCTGCCCTAACCCCCTTCTTGTCCTGCGGGAAGGCCTGGGACACCTCTGCAAAGGTTGCGCTCAGCTCTGGGCTCCCACACTGCCCTAGCGTGCTTGTTCTATGGATGGATTTCTCTCAGCTCTCTGCCCTCGGTGGCTAACATCCAGCGTACCTGGCGTGGGTTTCTCCAAGTTCTTCAGCCCCACTCCCAGCCTGCCTTAGCCGGAAGGAAGTCCGCAGTGCCCGAGGAGGATTTCTCAGCTCTCCGGACCTCTTCCCTTGAAGTGGCTGTATGCCGGAGGCCAGTTTGCCTCAGGGAGATGGAAGGTCTATAAATGGGAAAGTTTTGTTTTTTGTTGTTCAATTTATTCCATCTTCTTTATATCTTCCAGAATTTTCTCATACTTTCTCATCTGTTAATGGCACCCTTCCTCATTTTCCAGAGTTATGATGGAAGTTTTTCTCATTTTCTGTATGTTTTGGTCTATTCATGAGGATTTAGGGCAGCAAACTTCATGGGGCTTGTTAGTATATGGAACCATAAACCTTTGTCTCTCTCCTTTGGTTGGGAGCTCCCCCTGCCCCGTATCCTTACGAACTTTCAGGTGTATGGGCATATTTCTGGAGAGAGGGCCCAGAGCTCTCCCGAGATCAGGAGTCGGCAGACTATGACCCAGAGGCCAAATCTGGCCTGCCCCCTGTTTTTTTGGACTAAGAATGATTTTGACATTTTTAAATGGTTGAAATAAAGTCAAAAGAAGAACATCTCATGATAGGGGAAAATGTTATGTAATGCACATTTCCGTATTCGTAAATAAAGTGTTATTGCAACCCAGCCATGTTTATTCTTTCTGCATTGTTGCTGTCTGCTTTCAGTCAGTAGCGGCTGAGTAGTTGGAACAGATGCAAAGCCTAATGTAGTTGCTGTCTGGTCCCTTCCAGAAAAGTTCGCCAGTCCTGGCCTTGGTTTGTCAAAGTGGTCTGTGCCTCTCCCCACAGCAAGTGTGAAGGATCATTTCATTCAGCCCCACTAATAGCAGAATTGTCCTTGCTAAATAAATCGGCTTTATAATGTTCCTGCTTGTTAGCGCCAATTCAATGACTTTGACTTTGTCTACTTTTAGAAAGCCGGCCCAAAGCAGAAGCCCACTGATGTATTTCATTTTCCTGATAATTCTGTTATCTCCAGCATCGGCAGACTGGGTGAAAATGAGAAAGATGAAGAACCTTACGAAATCTTTGGTTAGTATTTTAAGTCTTTATCCTAAAAATTTTATAGTTTATCCTAAAAGCTTTAGGCTAGTTATTGATAAAAATATGGAAATATCTTCAAGTATAAAAACCCTATGTCTGCATATGACTATAGCGTTTGGGGGAGTACTTGATAATTTGAGTTAATTTTCCCCACTTCTAGGTACGTTGGAACTAAGAACTCTGTTAAACATTTATCAGGGTGGAACTCTTCTAGTAGCATTTGTCAACAAGCCAGTCCGATCAGGACACCCGTTACAGTACTCTCTAACAAGAAGAATATGAACTGTGTTTCTCACTCCATACCACGAATAGAGTCATTCAGTAAGGCGCTTTAATTGAGGGAGGAGAAGAGGGGTAATTTCCCCTTTTCCTTAATACAGAGTCAGAGGTTCCTTCAGGAGAGCCGGGGGAGAGCTTCACCTGTGTTCCTTGGAATGTGAGGAAAACAGGGCTGGTACCCGGTTGACCAGGAGTATGTGAGTTGTCCAGCTGGGCCTGCTTCTGGCTGGGTCCTCACTGGCCACTCCACAGGCCAAAACTGAACAGAAAGTACCAGGTGCTTTGAGATCAGCAGTGATCAGACATTGTTTTTTTTTTTTTTTTTTTTTTTTAAAGATTTTATTTATTTATTTGAGAGAGAGAGAATGAGAGAGAGCACATGAGAGAGGGGAGGGTCAGAGGGAGAAGCAGGCTCCCCGCAGAGCAGGGAGCCCGATGCGGGACTCGATCCCGGGACTCCAGGATCATGACCTGAGCCGAAGGCAGTCGCTTAACCAACTGAGCCACCCAGGCGCCCTGATCAGACATTGTTGCTGGAATAAGTTTAAAGGGCATTTTGAAAACCTGTAACCTCTGACATATTTTTAATTTGGTCTCTAAGATCTTGTAGTCTTTCGTTAATAAAAGAATATTGTACGTTTTATAAGATAAGCATTACCAGAACACATCTTTTGTTATGGCTTTATTAAAATGTTTTAATTACTTATTTAAAGGAAATTTAAATGTAAAAGATCGGAATCCAAAAGAAACCCCATAATTTTTTTTTTCATTTTATTATTTTTTAGAGAGGGGGAGGGAGGAGAGGGGGAGAGGGAGAGAGAGAATCTTAAGCAGCCTCCACACCCAGCACGGAGCTCGATCTCACGACCCTGAGATCATGACCTGAGCCGAAATCACAAGTTGGACGCTTAACCAACTGAGCCCCCTGGGGTGCCCCCACATAAATTTTTAAATTGAAATGTAATTCATTTACCAAAAAATTCCCCGTTTTCAAGTGTACAATTCTTTTTTTTTTTTTAAGGTTTTATTTATTTGACAGAGAGAGACACAGTGAGAGAGGGAACACAAGCAGGGGGAGTGGGAGGGGGAGAAGCAGATTCACCACTGAGCAGGGAGCCCGATGCGGGGCTCGATCCCAGGACCCTGGAATTATGACCCGAGCCGAAGGCAGCTGCTTAACCGACGGAGCCACCCAAGCGCCCCAAGTGTACAGTTCAGTGGTATTTTCATGTAGTCACAGAATTGTACGACCATCACCACTGTGTATTCCAGAATCTTTTAATCACCCAGCAAGAAACTCTGTACCCATTAGCAGTCCCTCCTCACCCCTCCGTCCCCCACCCCTAGCCCCTGGCAACCTTCCACCTCCTTCCTGACCATGGGTGTGCCTGCTCACGTAAATGGAGTGGTCATACCCTGTTCGTCTGTGATCGGCTTCTTTCATTCAGCGCAGTAGTTTCAAGGTCCGTATGTATTGTAGCAAGTGTCGATGTGCTTCATTCCTAAAAATGCTGTAGCTCAGTAATCCATTGTTTGACTATACCTCACTTTGTTCTCCACTCAGCAGTCGACGTACACCTGGGTTGTTTCCCCTGTGGGCCCAGTCTGAGTTATCCTGCTGTGAACGTTCATGTACAAGTTTCTGTACAGACCTGTGTCTTCATTTCTCTTGGGTCCACACCTGAGGGGGAAGCTGCTAAGGCGTATGGTCGTGCCCCATCACCGTTTTGAGGAACTGCTTTACCGAGCAGCCGCCCCCCACCCAGCGATGCACGAGGCCCCAGTCTCCCTGCAGCTTGGTCAGCCCTTGCTGTCACCTGACTGTCTGATTCTGGCCATGAGCGTGAAGCGGTCTCATTGTGTTTGTGTGGTAACCTCTACAGACCGTGAAATTGACCGTTTTCACCATTTGTAAGAGTACAGCTCTCCTCACTGTCTACCTCCAGAACCTTCCCGTTTGCCCCTACCTGGAAGTCTGCCCGCTAGACAGTAGCTCCTCATTGTCCACGCTAGAAATTTGACGACTCTAGATACTTCGTATGAGAGGATTCTTACAGTATTTTTCCTTTCGTGCCTTTTTTTTTTTTTTTTCCACTTAGCAGTATGTCTTCAAAGTCCGCCCATGTTGTAGCACGTGTCTGAATTTCTTTTGAAAACTGAATCATCTTCCATCCTCTGTGTTATCCATTCATCTGTCCATGGACACTGGGGTTGCTTCCACGTTTGATGACTGTGAATAACGCAGCTGTAAACACGGACGTACGATCATCTGTTTGAGTCCCCGCTTTCACTTCAGGGTACAGATGCAGAAGTAGGGTTGCTGGATCCTGTGTTCACTTTTTTTTTTTTTTAAAGATTTTATTTATTTATTTTGACAGAGAGAGACACAGTGGGAGAAGGAACACAAGCAGGGAGAGTGGGAGAGGGAGAAGCAGGCTTCCCGCGGAGCAGGGAGCCCGATGCGGGGCTCGATCCTAGGACCCTGGGATCATGACCTGAGCCCAAGGCAGACGCTTAACGACTGAGCCACCCAGGCGCCCCCTGTGTTCACTTTTTTGAGGCCTCGTTATGCCGTTTTCCATTGAGGCTGCAACATTCACGTTACATTTCCAACTAGCAGTCCATGAGGGTTCTAGTTTCTCCACATCCTCACTTGGGTTTTTTCTGATGATAGCCATCCCAGTGGATGGAAAATGGTACCTCATTTTGGTTTTGAATTGTATTTCCCCAGTGGCTAATGATCTTGAACATCCTTTTATGTGCTTATTAGCCATTTGTGTATCTTTTTAAGAGCTATCTATTCAGATCATTTATCCATTTTTAAATCAGATTATTTATCTTATTAAAGTTGGGTTATCTCTCTCTCTATGTGAGAGTCCAGTTTGGATGACTGGTTACCTATGGAGATTCAGGATTGGTTTATTTCTTTTATTCTTTGTTATTTGCAGTTGTAAACAAATCCCTTTGCTTGGTTGAGAGCAACACAGAATATACTACTAACTTTAAAATCGTGCATTGATAATGTTCATCGTTTAAGCAGCTGTTTATTTGAACACCTGTCTTTTAAATCTACACCGCCATGCTAAAATTTGAGCATGAAGCAATGGTCGCTTGGCTCTTACCAGGCACCCTGCAGCAATCCCTGGCCGCCCCCCGCCCTCCCCCAAGCTCCCCCTGTCAGCCAGCAGCCTGGCCTGGCGTGCTGAGGTCCCAATTGACCTGAGCAGGTAGGAATGTCCTCCTTTACTCTGAGTCCTTTCTGTGCCTTTCCCAGCAGTGGTCTCTCACGTAGAGCCGTGACGCTCCATCGGGTGAGAACAGAGAATGCCAGGATTCCTATTTAGATTTCTTTTAGCTCATTAAAAAATTCCCACATAGTATGTAAATACAGTAATACAGGTTATAACTGATAAATGTCCATGTATGTACTTGTGAAACAGTTTAAATTTCTTAGTGTTGAGGTGCGAGCTCAAAAGCATTTGGGGAGTAAGTCGCCTGTGTGGTGGTGAGTCGTTCAGACTGAGCTTGCCCTGGTAAAGGGCATAGACACTGCCCAAGCCGCCAGACTTCTGAAGTGGCATTTTTTCTTTTTTTAAATAATCTTTTGTAGACCCTCCTTTACACAGCACCGCTATATATGCTGATGAAGAAGAATTCTCCGAATACTGCGGGTCGTCCATCCCCTCAACTCCTCAAAGAAAAGAAGTGGAGAAAGGGTACGGTTACATTTCAAGCAGTTGTTTATTCATGGTCAATGGGATTTCTGAGAAGCTCTCTAAGATAGAAGCTTATAAAACTAAAGCTTTCTAAACATCTTCGGAGCCAACCTCGGTTTTTCCTCAAGAGAACTGCTGCATGAAAACTTGTTCTCAGAAAATAACACTACTTATAGTAACTAATTATAGGTACATATTTTCAGTCCTAGAAAACAGTTCTGGGCATGTATTACGGCAGGGTGACTGTAGCTAATACTGTGTTGTATGTCTGAAGGTTGCGAAGAGAGTAGATCTGAACACTTCTCGTCACAAGAAAAACAAGTTTTGTAGCTCTGTATGGTGACAGATGTTAACTGGACTTATTGTGGAGATCATTTTGCAATGTGTACAGTAGCAAATGATCACGTTGTACACCTGAAACTAATATATGTCAGTTCTACCTCAGTTATAACAGTCCAATTTAATCTAAAAAGCCCCAAAGTAGTCATAATTGACAACAGACTATCCTAGAAAACATGCTTGTGAAGGGGGTTTTAGCTTTGAGGTAAAGGGAGGGAGGGAGAAGCTTTTTTTTTTTTTTTTTTTAAGTTTCGTGCAGCACATATACTAAAGTTTTTATTTTAATTCTAATCGCCAGGTTCTCATTACAGGTGCACTGCTTAATCCCATCACCTATTTCACCCATCCCCCCACCCTCCTCCCCTCTGGGAGCCATCAGTTTGTTCTCTGTAGTTAAGAGTTTGTTTCTTGGTTTGCCTCCTGCTCTTTTTTTTTTTCCCTTTGCTCCTTTGTTTTGTTTCTTAAATTTCATATGAGTGAAATCATATGGTATTTGTTTTTCTCTGAGTGACTTCACTTAGCATAATACTCTCTAGCTCCATCCACATCATTGCAAATGGCAAGATTTCATTTTTTTTTTTTTTTGATGGCTGAATAACATCCTATTGTATATATGTACACCACTTTATCCATTCATCAGTCGATGGACACTTGGGCTGTTTCCACAGTTTGGCTATTGTAAATAATGCTGCTGTAAACACCGGGATGCATGTATCACTTTGAATTAGTGTTTTTGTATTCTTTGGGTAAATACCCAGTAGTGCAATTTGCTGTTTAATTTTTTAAGGAAGCTCCATACTGTTTTCCACAGTGGCTACACCAGTTTGCATTCCCACCAACAGTGCATGAGGGTTCCCCTTTCTCCACATCCTCACCAACACCTGTTGTTTCTTTTATCATTGATTTTAGTCATTCTGACAGGTGTAAGGTGATACCTCGTTGTAGTTTTGATTTGCATTTCCCTGATGGTAAGTGGTGGTGAGCATCTTTTCATGTGTCTCTTGGCCATTTGGATGTCTTCTTTGGAGAAATGTCTGTTCAAGTCTTCTGCCCATTTTTTAATTGGATTGTATGCCTTTTGGGTGTTGAGTTTTGTAAGTTTTTTTTAAGAAATGAAAGTTTTTAAAGATTTTATTTATTTGAGAGAGAGAGCAAGTGAGCAGGGGGGGTTGGGGGGCAGAGGGAGAGGGAGGAGAGGCTCCCCGCTGAGCAGGGAGCCTGATGCAGGGCTCAATCCCAGGACCCCGGGATCATGACCTGAGCCCAAGGCAGATGCTTAAACAACTGAGCCATCCAGGCACCCCTTGCAAGTTCCTTATATATTTAGGATACTAACCCTTTATCAGATATGTCATTTGCAAATATCTTCTCCCACTCAGTAGGTTGCCTTTTAGTTTTGTTGATTGTTTCCTTGCTGTGCGGAAGCTTTTTGTCCTGATGAAGGCCCTTGCTTTTGTTTCCCTTGCCTCAGGAGAGATACCTAGTAAGAAGCTGCTATGTCCAATGTCAAAGAGGTTACTGCCTGTGTTCTCTAGGATTTTGATGGTTTCAGGTCTCCCATTTATGTCTTTCATCCATTTATATGGACATGAAGGGGAGTTGGGGCAGCAGGGACGAGAGAGAGCAGCATTTCCCAGGACTCGCAGAGGCATCAGCCTCTAGGCCCAGATCCTCACCAGGGATGTTTGGGTCTTTGTTCCTTGATCTCCTTCCCCTCTCCCCTCTTGATGTGCACAGGTGATGCTGCTCTCGGCTCTCTCCTCTCCACCCGCCCCCCGTGTTACTCTCATGGTGTTAGCTACCCAGATGCCACTGCGCCCCGAGTCTGTCTGTCCTGCCCAGCCTTTCTCCGGGGCCCGCCACGTCCTGCAGATTGGCCATATGTCCCTAGATGTCCACAGGCACCTCAGATTCAACAAAGGCAAAACCAAGCTCAGTCCTTTCCTCTCTCACCCAGTGTCAGCAAGCTGCTTTGAGATTCTCTAGATTAATGGTCCTGCTGTCCCCTAGGAGTCACTCCTGGTAGCTTCTCTGCTCTGACCGGTCCTGTTTGTCCTGTCCACAACCCTGCCACGGTCTGACCACCTGTTCCTCTCGCCACGTTCTTGCAGCAGGGGCCTGCTGTCCCTTGTTTCCAGCACCGCTCTTTCCCTTCTGGCCCGCCCATCCCACACCTTCCAGTGCCGTCTTTCTAAACTGCCAGTCTTCTCTCCCTGCTATGCTGCCACCTTCAGGGGGCCCCCTGCGTTCTGAATGCATGGTGTACAAGTTGGCGTTAAATGAATGTTGAATTGAATGGAAAAATGAACTCTCATCTCTCATCGGAAATTTAGGGTTTTTTTTTTTTTCCTTTTCAAAGGGAAAAAGACGGGCTTCCCTTTTATATCCCCTAATGATGGGGCTGGTGTCTGTGGATAAGCTTTTATTTCAAATGATGGGCCATATATAGAGCTGGGAGTGGTAACGTGGGGGAAAGTGCAGTTCTGGGGCATGACCACAAGGTGGTGCAGTAATGGGGCGCCCACCTGCCCGCCAAGAATAAACTGATGTGGCCTGGGCGTGGGAAGATGTGGGAGATGACCCATAACTCTGGGAAGGTGGCAGGCCCGCCCAGAGGGAAATCGTCTCATGAAAGTGAGCTTGTTTTAATATTGGATGAGCGACTTATACAAGACGTGAAAAAAAAAATAGGTGCAAGATATTGATGGTTTGTTCTTCGGTACAGGTCAGACACTTACGAAATTGAAGCAGGTGAAAACATGTCTATAGAGATGAGTGCAAAAAAGGTATGTAGGAATGTTCTCTCTGCTATCTTGCAGCAGATTTCCTTTCCTATTTCGATTGGATGCAAATAGAGAAAATGTGCCGTAACCACATTTTACATAGAGAAAGAATGTTACGTTTCAGAAGATACTTTTATTGTAAAAAGGGAAATAGCTTTTCATATTTTAGGTGCTTTTATTTATAGAGACCTCCAGTCTCTGTGTCCCTAGTCGGTTTTCAGAGCGTTCATGTCATCTGTTTAGATCGTGATCTACAAAGGCAGAGCAAACTGTGGGGAGCGTTTATTCGGAGCTCTTGAGTCTGGGTTTCCCCACCTGCCTGCTAATCTCGTTGCCATCTTCCTGTTATGTTCAAGCTGGAAGGTGGGAAATGAGAAATGTGGACTTAACTAGGGCTATCCGCTATTACAGTAAGGATGATAAAGCATTTGTATTTTCTAAACCAGTAATGCTGCTTTCTTGCCATAGCCAAGAAGAAAAGTCAAGCCCATTAGCGATGAATCTGAAAGCACCGAAGAAGGTGATATAAGAAGAAAAGTTCAGTCTGCAGAGAAAATAAGGACACAGCCACACGAACCTGTTTCAGATACACCATGTACATCTTCAGAGCTTCCAGAGAAATTGGCTGAGTCGGTCACTCCTAAAAAAATCAGACCCCTTAGTGCCAAGTCAGTTGTTGAAAAAGAGGCCATGACAGAACCACATCAGTCGGTAAGAGAGTGCCTGCCATCCCCCTGGAGGGAAAAAAAAGAGTTGAGGAAAATAAAGCATTTCCTCTCTTTCCTTTGTTTCTTTAAAAAGATGAGTTATATATTTTTGTTATAAAAATGTTTGAGAACATTCAGAAGGTATGGAAAGGAAAATAAAATCACCTACAATCAATCCCATCTCCCAAAAAGAGCCACCCTGCTCCTTGGTCTAGGCTCCTCAGCGCCTTTCCTGCACTTTGCTCACCCCCAGTGGGACCAGCCTGGGCACTTGTGTCCTAGGCTACCATCTTACTGAGTGTTCTAAGCTACCATCTTACTGAGTGTTCTAAGCTACCATCTTACTGAGTGTTCTAAGCTACCATCTTACTGAGTGTTCTAGGCTACCATCTTACTGAGTGTTCTAGGCTACCATCTTACTGAGTGTCCTAAGCTACCATCTTACTGAGTGTCCTAGGCTACCATCTTACTGAGTGTCCTAGGCTACCATCTTACTGAGTGTTCTAGGCTACCATCTGACTGAGTGTTCTAGGCTACCATCTGACTGAGTGTTCTAAGCTACCATCTGAATGAGTGTTCTAAGCTACCATCTGAATGAGTGTTCTAGGCTACCATCTGACTGAGTGTTCTAAGCTACCATCTGACTGAGTGTTCTAGGCTACCATCTGACTGAGTGTTCTAGGCTACCATCTGACTGAGTGTTCTAGGCTACCATCTGACTGAGTGTCCTAGGCTACCATCTGACTGAGTGTCCTAGGCTACCATCTGACTGAGTGTCCTAGGCTACCATCTGACTGAGTGTCCTAGGCTACCATCTTACTGAGTGTCCTAGGCTACCATCTGACTGAGTGTTCTAGGCTACCATCTTACTGAGTGTCCTAGGCTACCATCTTACTGAGTGTTCTAAGCTACCATCTGACTGAGTGTCCTAGGCTACCATCTGACTGAGTGTTCTAGGCTACCATCTGACTGAGTGTTCTAGGCTACCATCTGACTGAGTGTTCTAGGCTACCATCTGACTGAGTGTTCTAGGCTACCATCTGACTGAGTGTTCTAGGCTACCATCTTAATGAGCACACGCCATTTCATTCATGAGTGTGCTGCAGTGTAGTTAATCTCTAACGAATGGTTGCAATTCAAAAAAATTTTTAAGTGCTTTCATGAATTTTTTTCTAGCTAAATCTTGGTATACACCCTTGATCATTTCCTTAGGAAAAAAGTGGCTAAGATTTCTGGGTCATAAGCACTCTGTTTTAAATTCTTGACATTTATGATCTTTTGGTCAAGCTCTTAATATATCATTTTATTCACTTGGTTTAATGCTTTGAATAATTCATTCTCATGTCCAAAAAAAGTTTTAAGTTTAATGTGTTTCTGCTGCATCATGTTCCACTTTCCATCTTCCTCACCCAGTAAATATACACCCAGGTGACATTCTAAGTAGGTTCTTATGTGTTCTTCCAGTTTCCTTCTGCCAGTATAAACAAATATGGATCTATTTTCTTCTTTTAGTTCCCCTTTCTACACAAATAGAAGCATATTATACATGTTGTTTTGCCTCTTATTGGTCTGTCTTGGTGAACATCCCATGTGAACTTGAATCTGTAGTTGTTTGAGGTATCGTGGGAATGTGCTCTCAGGTCAAGGTGACTGACATGTTCAGATATTCTATCTCCTTTACTGTCTTTTTATAGTGGGGGAATAGTCTACTTGATTACAAAGTGCAGTTTTTGGATGTTTTGTTTTGTTTTTAAAGACCTTATTTTTTGAGAGAGAGTAAGAGAGAAAGAACGAGCAGGGGGAAGGGCAGAGAGAGAGGGAGAAGCAGACTCCCCACTGAGGACCCTGGGATCATGACCTGAGCCGAAGGCAGACGCTTAACCGACTGAGCCACCCAGGTGCCTCAGGTGGTTTTTAATATCCCAATTTTGTGGATTCTCTTTAGTTCTCCGGAGTTTTGCATCATGAATTTTTTAGCTTAGTTCTTTGTTTTCTTAATTTTACACTTAAAAGTTACAAAAATAGTTCAGGAAGTTCCCACATGTTTTTTACCCAGCTTCATCTAATTCTTACTTTTTACATTACCAAAGCACAGTGATTAAAACCAGGACGTTAGGGGCACCTGGATGGCCCAGGCGGTAAAGCGTATTCTGTTTTCTGTTTCTTCCAGTTTTGGTGGCTCTGGCATTCCTCAGCTGATGTCACATCACTTCCTTATCTGTCTTCCATCTTCACATCATCTTCTCCTTTGTGTGTGTCTCATCTCCCTCTGCCTCTCTCACAAAGGATGCTTGTGATGACACTCATGGGCATGGACATATCTTAAGGGGCACCATTCACTACATATGGGCTTCACTAAACGACCTTCCTTCCTCCCTTCCTCTTTCTCTTCCTCCCTCTCTCTTTCTCTTTCTTTATAGTGGGGGTGGGAGAGGGGACAGTGCAGAGGGAGAGAGAGAGAGAGAGAGAATCCCAAGCACACTCCACACCCAGCATGGAGCCTGACATGGGGCTCCATCTCACAACCCTGACATCATGACCTGAGCCCAAATCAAGAGTTGAACACTTAACCGATGGAGTCACCCAGGTGCCCCCTTCACTGCAGATTTTAAAAGCCAGTTTAGTCCGTGAAACTGAAAACAAAGCAATAAAAGTTTATCCAATTTGCAAATCAGAGAGAAAAAGTTTGGGGAAAAAAAAAAAAAAATCAGAGTCACAGGAACCTGTGTGACAATACCAAGGACCTAAAATATATAATAAGAGTTCTGAGGGGTGCCTGGGTGGCTCAGTTGGTGAAGTGTCTGCCTTCGGCTCAGGTCATGGTCCCAGGATCCTGGGATCGAGCTCCACATTGGCTCCCTGCTCAGCGGGGAGCCTGCTCCTCCCTCTCCCTCTCCCTGCCGCTCCCCTTGCTTATGCGCTCTCTCTCTGTCAAATAAATAATTAAAATCTTAAAAAAAAAAAAAAGTTCTGAAAGAAGAGTCAGAATGGGGGTAGAAAAATTGAAATTTAAGAAATAAAATTACTGGAATTTTCCAACTTACGGATCCAAGAAGCTCAGTAAACCCTAAAGCAAGATAAAACCATACTTAAGCATATCATAGTTAAAATGCCAAAAAACAAAGAAAAGCAGAAAATCTTGACAGCAGCCAGAGAAAAGGGACAGAGTAAATATATATGGGAACAATGACAAGTCTCAGAGCTGTCTCACAGAAACAGTGGAGACCAGAAAACAATACAAAGACATACTTAAAGAGCTGAAGAAAAAAGAAATGTCAACCCAGAATTCTACATCCACTGAATACATCCTTTAAAAAAGGGTGAATAAACACATTCAGAAAGCAAATTTGAGAGAATATGTTGCCAGCCCACCTGCATTAAAAGGATGCTGCAGAATGTTCTTTAGGCTGAAGAGAAAAGGTATCAGAAGGAAACTCAGATCTATAGGAAGGAGAAAAGACAACTGGAAAAGAAAAATCAATTAAAAAAAGGAGGGGGGCACCTGGCTGGCTCAGTTGGCAGAGCATGAGACTCTTGACAGGGTTGTGAGTTCGAGCCCTCGCTGGGCGTGGAGCCTACTTAAAGAGAATAAATAAATTTTAAAAAATGAGTGGGTGACAAAAACTACATATTTTTTTTTTCTTCTCATAATTACCTTAAGAAACAGCTGTTTCACACAAAAATGACAACACCATAAGGTTGGGTTTACAATGTATGTAGAAGCAAAACCTGTGTCCAAAGCAGCACAGAGGATGATGGATAAAGAAAATAATGTGGTTATGTAATGAGATTTATGCAGTGGAAGTAGTTAACTCTCAGGAAGTAGGATATGAGGTGGTAACATACTGAATCTAAGTAGATTTTGCTAACTGAAGGATGCATATTTTTAACCCAGGAGCAACCACTCTTAAAAAATTCAGAGGCATAGCTAAGAAGCCAATCGAGGAGAGAAAATGGAATACTGAATTATATTCAGTTAATCCAAAATTAGCAACAGAGGGAAAAAAAAACAAAACGAAAGGCCAGTGGAAAACAATAAGGAGGATGGTAGACTTGAACCTAATTATACTTAAAATTACATCAAAAGCAAATGGGCTTTTGGAGAGGCAATAGCAGGACAAAATAGATGAGTGGAAAACAAAGAGCAATATGGCTGACTTAAACCTAACCACACCAACAATTACATCCCAAGTAAGTGAACTCAACATTCCAACTCTAACGCAGAGACTGTGGGTAACTCTATGCTACTCTGCAAGAGATACACTTTAAAGACAAAAACAAGAGCATCATGGCCGAGTCAGACGCCCTTTGTGTACCCCCCGCAGCAACAACAGTTGGGCATCCGTCCACAGATAAGTGCCTGTGATGGGAGATGTGGCATTCAGCACCATCGGCCCAGGGACCGAAGTGTCTCGCCAACACCTTTATTTTGGCCCATTGGAACTGATCTCAGACTTCTGCCCCCCAGAACTCTTGGAGAATAAATTTCTGTTTTAAGCCATCAAGTTGGGTAATGTATTGTAGCAGCCACAGGAAACTAAAACATGACCCGGTGACTTCTTAGCTATGTGCTCTTTGGTTCTAGAATTTCCATTTAGGGGTTTTGTTTGTTTGTTTGTTTAATATAGTTCCTCAGCTAAGGTACCCTGGTTTTTTTTAGTCATTAAGACCACCATTTCTTTTTACTTCTTTGGGAAGTAGCTGCTTTAACAAAGTCTTTGTTTGGGGCTAAGTTGGGGTTAGTTTCTCTTGAGTACTTTTTTCTGTTTTGACTATGGGTCCCATTTTTTGTATAACATTTTGAATACTTTTGGATTGTGTATTGGATATTGTTGACGGGTTGTTGAGACTCTGAATTCTGTTATCTTCTTACGAATGTTGACTTTTTATTCTAATTGGTGGCCTGTTTATTGGCTGATCATCTTTAACTTCTGTAAGCTTGGTTTTTATCTTTTGTTAGGGTCAGTTTGTGGAAAGCCGAATGTATTTTCCAAGCAGCTCAAACTCGCTGGGACTGCGACTCAATGTCTGTTATAATTGTTAACTTTGTAACTTAAGACAGCACACATTTGTATCTCCCAATTTCTGGCGGTCAGAGGTCCCTCTTAGCCAAATTCTCTACTCACGGTCCCATAGGGCTGAAATCAAGATGCTAGCCAGGACAGAAATCTCATCCAAGACTCATGATCCTCATCTAAGATCATTCAGATTGTTGGTAGAATTTGGTTCTTTGTTTTCTGTCTGGTTGAAGCTGGGAGTCACCATTAGGTCTTAGTCATGCGGCCCTCTCACAATATGGCAGCTAACATCTTCAAAGCCAGAGAATCCCTCGAGTCAGCTACAGTGGAGTCTTCTCTAAGGTAACCTGAGAGAGGGAACAAGTATCCTATCCTATTCACAGGTCCCACCCACACTCAAGGGGGAGGGAGTTCTACAAATCACTGGGGATCATCTTTGAATTCTGCCTACAACCTCCAGTCTCTGTCTTTCTAGTGAATCTGGTCTGAGATGGGTTTTAGGGTTTCTCAGGGTGGGTGTAGAGTACGCCTTACTCAAGGGTAGTGTTTCTCAATCCTTTTGAATTACAGTCCTGCCTAAAAAGCCTTTTTATTTTATTTTTTTAAAGATTTTTTAAATTTATTTATTAGAGAGCACAAGCAGGAGGCAGAGGGAGAAGCAGGCTTCCCGCGGAGCAGGGAGCCCGATGTGGGGCTCGGTCCCAGGACCCTGGGGTCACGACCCGAGGCCAAGGCAGCCCCTTCACCGACTGAGCCACCCAGGCGCCCCTACTTGCTACATTCTTAATCCTGTGCTAGCCGCTTTCCAGGAAGCTTGACGTAGTCTCATTCTGCACATGCGGAGGACTCAGGACCTTCAGGGCACCCCCACCTGGACTCCCGGTGCTCATTTCTGAGCAGCCTGCTCCCAGCGCCTCGGCAGAGTAGGAGTCCCGCGCTGCGGGCGGAGTCGTCACTCAGTGTGGGTGCGGAGGGGAGCGGGCGTTCCTAGGGCTCCCCTTCTGAGCTTCCCTGCCGCGGGTCCCTGGGGTCCTACACCTAAGTAAAGGAGCCTCCTCCCCAGCCCCATCTGATGGTCGGGTGTGGCCCCAGAGCTCGTTCAGAAGCTCTTCCTTCATCCTAGCTTGGAGCAGAGGGCAGCCTGACTCCACAGGTTATTACCTTAAGTAATAAAAGTTGAACTTCCTCCAAGGCAACCATTGTTTGTTTGTTTTTTTTAATTTTTAAAGATTTTATTTATTTGAGAGAGAGTGCAAAGCAAGCGAGAGAGAGAGAGCGAGAGAGCCAGTGCACGAGCCTGGGAGAGGGGCAGAGGGAGAGGGAGAAGCAGGTTCCCTACTAAGCGGGGAAGCCCCACGCAGGGCTCGATCCCAGGACCCCAGGATCACGACCTGAGCCACCCAGGCGCCCCCAAGGTAACCATTGTTAAAAGCCAACTAAAAGTTTTATTTACTTTTTGAAACCATTTAATTTTTCAATGTCTCTTTATATTAATTTAGATAGTATACGTAATAATTTAGAACTAAATGAGAGTAACAGCCAGAATTGAGAGTGTTTGAAATACCATGATCAGATAACTTACATGTTTTAAGAGAATGAAAACTTTTCCTAAATAAACATCTTTGCTTTTGTTTTTTGTTTTGTTTTTTTTTGTAGAAAACTCAGAGAAAGGTGTTTTGTGGCAAAAGGAAGAAATCAGGAAGTGAAGCCATAGACTCAGGTACAAAATAGTGTTTTATACTTTGTCAAGCATTCAGGAATTTTATTTTAAAAACTTTGTTGTTGTTAAAGTAGTAAATTGTAAGTATATAAAATTGCTACTTTGAAAAGCTAAAAATTTATGATTTTGTAGTAACTGATTTTTACAACATATGTCATGAAAATTTTCAACCTACAACGAAGGTGAATCTTACAATATATATTTATACTCCCAGATTTTACTGTTATACCTGCTTTATCACCTTAATTTTTCATCACACAATGTTGAAACAGTGTTGAACACATCACATAGTTTTACCTTGAATAAGGCTTTTTTTTTTTCCACTTGGCATAACTTTTTTGAGATTCATCCACATTGTTCTGCATTTTTATTGATACAAATAAAAGTTTATTGAAAAATGGGAGGAAAATAAAGCATTTTCTCTCCTTCCTCTTTCATTTCCTTTTAAGGAATATATTTTAATTATTTTAAGATAATCTTTTAATCTGTTAAAAGATAAGTCATATATGTTTAGAAACATTTGGAAAGTATAGAAAGGAAGATAAAATCACCTACGAATCCCATCACCCAAAAAAGAGCCACCCTGCTTTTTGGTATATACTCTTCTATCCTTTTACCGACACTGCTCACCCCGAATAGGATCCTATCCTTATCATTAGGTATTCTGCAACCCCCTCTTACTGAATGCTTGACCTTTCATCCACATTACTGAGACTAAATCAGCACAGTGGGGAATCTCTGTGTGGCCTATTAGGTAGATTAAAATTAAACTATAACAAAGAAGAGCTCGTGACCAGTAAGTAGTATTGGGTAGCAGCAGACTATGCAGTAAAGGTAGAGCTGGTAGTTGTGAGTCAGCGGTACTTCAGGCTGTGTTGGTAGAAACGGGAGAACCAAGGAGATGGCACTTAGTGAGCATATAGACGGGGATTTGTGAGATTGGCCTGGCCTGGGGAGAAGTGAGTCCTGTCTCCTCCCATGTGCCTCTTCAACCATAGCTATTTTTGGCAATTTGGTGGGGCAGTTTTTGTTGTAGGCTTTCAGAACCCTGGGCCTAGAGCCAAAATATAATCAGTATATTCAATGGACTTCTCATAATATTCTAGATATTTCCGACTCTGTACATATTTGGTGTCTGAAAGGAAAGAAAGCCAGTGACATCGCGGAGTTAGATGTCGTTTTGTCTGCATTTGAGAAAACCATCCTAGAGTATAAGTAAGTCTTCTGATGTTGTGATATATGCACCCAGTGAATTTTCCTCGAAGCACCACTTTTGCTCATCCCGTGGCTCTTGGTGTATTTTCATCGTCTAGTTTACCTGTTTTTATATTTCCATTATAATTTTTTCTTTAATCCTGTGAATTATTTAGTAGTATGTTTTGGTATGTCCAAATATGTGACTTTTTAATTTATATTTTTGTATTAACCTTGTGTCTTACATATGTCCTGATCAAATTTGATAGACTCGTGATATTTTTTGTAATTTTTTAAAATTTCTTTATGGCCTAGCACATAATCTGTAGGGAATCTAATTATTGGATCTCTGTAGAATCAGTATTATTTTTCCTGATTCTCTTATCAATTTATGCTGTATATATTTAGAGACTATTCTGTTAGTACATCATGTTTAAAATTGCTCTGTCGGGGCTCCTGGGTGGCTCAGTCGTTAAGCGTCTGCCCTTGGCTCAGGTCATGGTCCCAGGGTCCTGGGATCAAGCCCCGCATCGGGCTCCCTGCTCAGCGGGAAGCCTGCTTCTCTCTCTCCCTCTTCCACTCCGCCTGCTTGTGTTCTTTCTCTCGCTTTGTCTCTCTCTGTCAAATAAATAAATAAAATTCTTAAAAAAAAAAAAAATTCTACTGGGGCGCCTGGGTGGCTCAGTCGTTAAGCGTCTGCCTTCGGCTCAGGTCATGATCCCAGGGTCCTGGGATCAAGCCCCGCATCGGGCTCCCTGCTCAGCGGGAAGCCTGCTTCTCCCTCTCCCACTCCCCCTGCTTGTGTTCCCTCTGTCGCTGTGTCTCTCTCTGTCAAATAAAATCTTTAAAAATTAAATAAATAAATAAATAAAATTGCTCTGTCTTGTAGACTGAACACTTTATCCTTCTGTAGTACCCTCTCCATTCCTAAAAATGCTTCTTTTGGTCTTAAAATCTGTTTCATCTGATGCTAGTATTGTGTCACTAGATTTCTTTTGCTAGCATTTGCTAGAACTTACATTCTTTTTACTTCCTTTTATTTCTAGCCTTTGACCTTAAAAATTTTTTTATAATAAATAGTAAAATTTAGCGGCGCCTGGGTGGCTCAGTTGGTTGAGCGTCTGCCTTCGGCTCAGGTCATGATCCCCAGGGCCTGGCATCAAGCCCTGCATTGGGCTCTCTACTCAGTGGAGAGTCTACTTCTTCCTCTCCCTCTGCCCCTCGTGCTCTCACTCTCTTTCTCTCTCTCAAATAAATAAATGAAATCTTAAAAGAAATAGTAAAATTTAAATCCAGTATGTCCATCTTTGTTGACCTCAGTCCATTTACATTTATTATAATTACCAATATATTTGGAAGAACGTGTTGATACATTGTTTTTACGTCTTTAGATCTCTTTTGTTCTACTTTGGTGTTTTTAATTATAACTTCGTTAAAAAATAGAATTTTTAACTCCATTAATAAGCTCTCTTAACTCTTGGTCCCCTCTCTCTTTACCCCTACCCCAGAGATTTTTAATTCTGGGGCACATAAATTTTTTCTCTTTTTTAGACAGCAACAACACTTATTAAGGTATTTATCTGATCACCTTTATTTCATACATTTCTTACAACAATCTCTGGTAATGTATCTTTTCTTATTTGTTTCATCCCAACACTGTTGAGTGTGGCTCTTTATGTTGTAAAATTTCTAAATCCTTTGGATTATTTTGGTCATGACATTGAATTTGAATAACAGTTTAGCTGGATATAGTATTCTAGGTTCTAAATCATTTCCTTAAATACTTAGGAATCACTGTTCCTTTGTCTTCTTTTGCATCTAGTGTTGATGTGGAAAATTTGGTATCTGTCGAAGTCTTATTTATATGTGATCTGCTCTTTCTCTCTAAACTTTTAGAATATTTTGTCTGTGATATCCTTTAATTTCACTATATTGGGTCTGACTTTTCTAGTCTAAGGTGGTTTTTTAATTCCAAAATTAAAAATATTTTTGTTCTAATGTTATATCCTTGTCCTCTGCTCTGTTTTTCTAGATTTCCTCAGTCTAGAAACTAGAAGTTTGCTAACTTATTTCTCTGATATATCCATTATGCCATTTATCCCATCTCCTGAGTTCTGTATGTAGCCATATGACTTTTTGTCTAATATTTCTATTTGGTTCCTTTTATGTCATGTTTTCTGTTGCTACTGTCCTCTTTAGAATATTTATTAGGTTTATTTCAAAATACTGGGTCATCTATTACGAAATACCTGCTTCTCTTAGGATTTCTGATCAAATAGTTTGCTTTCTCTTTGATATAGTTGTGTTCCTCCAGTGTGTTGTTACTCCAGCCTATGAGCTCATTTACCCCCGTCTGTCAGCTTCTTTGTCAGACAGACAGTGTATATAAGGGAAGATCAAGCCTGATTCACATCCATTCCCAGGAGTACGAGGGATGGGGGCGGATAAGGCCTAGGGTGGGAAGCCTCAGTCACTTATTCCACAAAGTAACCTGTCAGGTCAGGACTTAATCTTAACCCTCCAGAGATAAGTAGCGGTTAAGAGCTGCTACACTCCTTAGATTATCGTTCTCCAGCCCCGGGGGTTTGGCAGGGGAAGGCGGAGGAGAAAGCTCCCAAAGGTAGTCTCCATGTTTCTCTCCAGACCCCCAAGCACAGCCCAGGTAATTTTATTCTTACAGTCACAGGGACAGAGGTCTAAGTGGCTGCAGCTGTGAGGCAGGCACAGCTGTAAGAATCATGCTGGGGAAGAAGCAGAGGCCAACCTTGACCTGTCCTTTCCTGTCCCGGGCCACAGCCCCTGCCCTTCTCACCTGTCATGCTAACTCATCATCATCTTTGTGGGAATTGTCTGTTCTTCTGTACTCTATGTTTTTATTTGGTTGGTTGGGGTGGTTTTTTTTGGTACTGTATGTTCTAAAGCCAGTTTGCTATTAAAATTGGTACAGAAGGTCTCTTACTATAGACCATCTCTTGACTGTGTTACCCTTTTCCCATTCATAAATCTCTTCAAAAGGAAGAAAAGACTTAGATTTCTGACGTTTGCGCAAAATGGCAGTATCTTGCCTTTTAGCATAGTGTTCTTGATATAAGAAATGATTTAGAAGAGGTATAGTGTTTTTGTTAGCCTTTTTTTTTTTTTAATAGGCCCCATGCCCAATGTGGGACTTGAACTCACGACCCTGAGATGAAGAGTTGCATGCACTAGCGACTGAGCCAGCCAGGCACTCCATAGACTTAAAATTATACCCTTGTGTTTTTGTCATACCCCATGATTCTGGTAGAATCTCTGGTCTTGTTTTATTTTCTTAAAGTATTCTCAACCACATGAAAAGTTTTGTTCTTTCAAAATCAAATTAACTATTGAAGGGTGTGCTATTTTTATTTTATTTTTTTAAAGATTTTATTTACTTGACACAGAGAGAGAGAGAGAGAGAACAAGTAGGCAGAGAGGCAGGCAGAGGGAGAGGGAGAAGCAGGCTTCCTGCGGAGCAGGGAGCCCGATACGGGGCTCGATCCCAGGACCCCAGGATCATGACCTGAGCCGAAGGCAGCCGCTTAACCAACTGAGCCACCCAGGCGCCCCGAAGGGTGTGCTATTTTTAATACGCTGTATCTGGAACTCACCACCTGAATAATTTGTTAAACTTACAGATTGTAAGTAGTTTACCAATGTATATATAAGTAGGGAAGTATGCCATGAAATGCAAACATTACAAACAGGCTATTTTATAACTGATTCAATTAGTTATTTGTAGGGAATTGACCAAATTTTTAAGATACTAGAATTTGAAAAAGTTGTGTCTGGCTATCGTATGTAGACCACCACCATTTTGGTTGGTATAGTCTACCAGTTTATCATCATTGTAAGCCATATGCAGAAAGACCTAATCAGTTTTCCTAATTTTTTATGTGTTTTTAACATCTTAAAATCATGATTTCATATTTATATTAGAAATACCTTTATTAGATAGAGCTGATATATTTTTTAATTGTGAATTTTTATTTTTTATTTTTAAAATTTATTTAAAAATTTTTAATTTTTATTTTATTTATCTTATTTATTTTTTATTTATTTTTAAATGTGCATTTATATGCCATAAAATTTACCATCTTAACCATTTTTAAGTATACATTTCAGTAGTGTTAAGTACTTGGTTTGCTTTCTCAAGATTGTTTTGGCTATTTGGTGTCCTTTGATATTCCATATGAAGTTTAGGATTTTTTTTTTTTCTATTTCTGCAAAAAATGCTATTGGGAATTTGGTAGTTATTGCATTGTATCTATAGACTGCTTTAGGTAGTATGGACATTTTAATAGTATTAAGGCTTCCAGTCCATGAACTTGGGATGTTTTTCCTTTTATTTGTATCTCCCAATTTCTTTCAACAATGTTTTTACAGTTTTCAATGTATATTTTACCTCCTTGGTTAAGTTTATTTCTAAGGTTTTTTTTTTTTTTTTTTTTTTGATGCTATTGTAAATGGGATTGTTAATTACTTTTTTGGATTGTTCATTGTTAGTATATAGAAATGCAACTGTTCTCTGTGTGTTTTTTGTATCCTGCAATCTTGCTGAATTTGTTTATTCTAACAGTTTTTGTGTGTGTATGGAATCTTCAGGATTTTCTACACATAAAATCATGTCCTCTGTGACAGAGGTAACTTACTTCTTCCTTTCCAATTTGGATACCATATAGTTATTTTTCTTATCTAATTGCTTTGGCTAGTATTCCCAGTACTGTGTTGAATAGAAATGGCAAGTGAGGCATCCCCACTTTGTTCCTGATCTGAGAGCAATAGCTTTTAACTTTTCACCTTTGATTATGATGTTAGCTGTAGGCTTTTCATGTATGGCCTTTATATTGATGTAATTTCCTTCTATTCATAGTTTGTTGAGAGTTTTTATCATGAAATGGTGTTGGATTTTGTCAAATGCTTTTTCCTTTATCAGTTGAGATGATCATGTGGCTTTTGTCCTTCATTCTGTTATTGTGTGTTACACTGATTGTAGTTTGTATGCTGAACTATCCTTGCATTCCAGAAATCCACTTTCTTGTGATATATAATCATTTAAATGTGTTGTTGAATTTCCTTTTTGAGTATTTTGTTGGGGAGTTTTGTATCAATAAGGATATTGGTCTCTCGTTTTCTTTTCTTGTAGTATCTTTGTCTGATTTTGATAAGGGTAATACCAGCCTCATAAAATAAGTTTGGAAATGTTTCCCCACCACCCTACTCCCGGCACTCTTAAATTTCTTGGAAGAGTTTGAGAGGGATTGTTTATTCTTCTTGAAATATTTGGTAGAATTCTCCAGTGAAACCATCCGGTTTCACTGGGTCTTAAATGGGAGGTTTTTGATCAGTTATTCAGTCTACTTTTATGAACTGTAGGTTTGAACATATTTTTTATTTCTTCCTGATTCAATCTTGGCAGGTTTTATGTTCTTAGAATTTCTGCATTTCATCAAGTTTACCCAATTTGTGGGCTTACAATTGTTCACAGCAGTCTCTTAAGAGCCTTTTTACCTCTGTGGCATCAATTGTAATGCCTGTTCTTTCATTTTTTGAGTCTTTTCTCTTTTTTTCTTTGTCTAAGGATTGGTCAGTTTTGTTGATCTTTTCAAAAAACCCTTAGGTTCATTAATTTTTTCCTGTTTCTCATTTCATTTATTTCTGCTCTAATCTTTACTGTTCCTTCATTATGCTATCGTTGAGTTTGATCTTTTTCTAGTTCCTTGAGGTGTAAAGTTAGGTTGTTGATTTGAAGTATTTCTTCTTTTTTTTTTAATGTAGGTATTTATTGCTATCAAATTCTCTTAGAACTGCTTTTGCTGCATCTCATAAGTGTTGGTACATTTTGTTTTTGTTTGTTCCAAGATATTTTCTAATTTCCCTTGTTATTTCTTGTTTGAACGATTGGTAGTCGAAGAGTGTGTTGTTTAATTTCCACATTTTGTGAGTTTTCTGGGTTTCCTTTTGCTGTTGATTTCTAGTTCCACTGTGGCCTGAAAAGATACTCAGTATGATTTCAGTCGTATTAAGTTAGTTAAGACTTATTTTGTCACCTAACATGGGATCTGTCTTGGAGAATGTTCCGTGTGCATTTCAGAAGAATGTGGATTCTGTTATTGGGTGGAATGTTCTGTGTAGGTTTATTAGATCCAGTTGGTTTATAGTTTTGTTCAAATCCTGTTTCCTTATTGAGCTGTTGTCTGGTTGCTGTCTGGTACTGAAAGCGAGGTATTGAAGTCATCTACTCTTACTGTGTTACTGCCTGCTTTCCCCTTCAATCCTGTTAATTCAGAATTGTTGAATTGCTCCAGTGTTGGGTGCACATGTAACTTTTATTTCTTTCTGGTGAATTGACCCTTTTATCACTACATAATATCCTTCTTTTGTGACTATTTTTGAATTAGTCTGTTTTGTCTGATGTAAGTATGGTCACCATTGCTCTCTTTTGGTTACCATTTGCTGGAGTATCTTTTTCACATTCAGCCTGTGTATTTCCTTATACCTAACTAAAATGAGTCTCTTGTAGACAGCATGTAGTTGGATCTTTGTTTTTAAATCCAATCAGCCACTCTGATGTCTTTTGATTGGGGAATTCCTGATAGTGACAGACTTAATACTGAAGTCTATTGTTTTCTCTAAGTCTTCTAGTTATTTTGTCCTTCTTTTCGTCTCTTGTCACCTTCCTTTGTGTTTCGTTGATTTTTTTTTTTTTTTTTTTGTAGTGGCATGTCTTGATTCTCTATTCTTTTGTGCTTCTATAGATTTTGTGTGTGCATGTGTGCTTACAGTGGGGATGACATAAATCATAGCAGTCTGCTTTAAAATGTTAACTTGACTTCAATCACCTACAAAGGCTCTACTCCTTTGTCTTCCTCCCCCACCGTATGGGGATAACACTTTGTTATTGATGTCACAGATTTCACCTTTGTATATTGTTACCATTGACACAGTTTCATAGTTATTTTTTATGCTTTTATCTTTTAAATTCTGTATCAGTATGAAAAGTGATTTATGCATCACTATCACAGTATTATGGGGTTCTGTATTCATCTGTATATTTGCCTTTACCAGAGACCTTTATATTTTCATATGTCTTTGTGTTATTGTCTAGTGTCCTTTTGTTTCAACTTGAAGGACTCCTTTTAGTAATTCTTATAAGGCAGGTCTGGTGATGATGAACCCAGCCTTTGTTTATCTGGGAAAGTCTTTATTTCTCCTTGATTTTGGAAGGATAATTCTGCCAGGTATAGTATTCTTGGATGGCACTTTTTTTCTTTCAGTGCTTTGTATAGATCATCCCACCCTTCTGTCCTGTAATGTCTCTGCTGAGAATGACAATGACTGACAATGTTATGGGAGTTCCCTTGTATATGACAAGTTGCTTTTCTCTTGCTACCTTCTATTTTTGCCTTTGAATTTGGACAGTTTGAATATAATGTGTGTCAGTGTGGGCCTCTCTGGGTTCCTCTTAGCTGAGGTCTTTTGAGCTTTCTGAATTTGGGTGTCCATTTCCATCCTCAGATTTGGGAAGTTTGGGGCCATTATTTCTTCAAAAAAGTTCCTTGCTCCTTCTCTCCCTCCTCTTTGGGGATACCCATAACACACATAATGGTGTATCGAATGGTTCCCATAAGTCCCATACACTGTTCTCCACTTCATTCTTTTTTTTATTTTTTTCCGATTTGATAATTTCAAATGACTCATTCTTGAGTTTGCCGTTTCTTTTCTCTGCTTGATCAAATCTGCTGTGAACCCATCTAGTGAATTTTTCAATTGTCATTGTACTATTCAGCTCCAGATTTTGATTCTTTTTATAAGTTCTATGTTGATATTTTCCTTTTGTTCATGCATCATTTTCCTGATGTAGTTTTAGTTATTCATCTGTGTTTTCTTGTAACACATTGAGCTTCATTAAGATGATTATTTTTGAGTTCTTTGTTAGCCAATTCACAGGTCTCCATTTCTTTATTAGGGTCTATTTCTGGGGATTTTTTCCCCCACTTGATTGAGTTATGTTTTCTTGTTTCTTCTAGTGCCTTGTTATTTTTTGCTGTGTTTTGTACATTTAAAAAGCAGCCACCCCTCCCCATCTTTACACTGGATTTGTACAGGGGAAGACCTTTGCCAATCAACCTGGGTGGTCCCTCCGTGCTTTTCTGGGGATGTATCTTCTTTGGGCTTGTGCATGTGATTCCCCAACTAGAGAGGTTTGTTTCTTTCTTTTTTAGGGATTTGTAATCTCTAAAGACTAGAGCTCCCTCTGGTGTCTCTCTGTGGTACTGTGGGTTCTCTCGTGCTGCAACAAGCTGCTGAACTCCTTTTTCATCTCTCTGACCAAAGGCATCCAAACTATTTCAGTTCCCACCATTGCTGTACTTCGGGTGACACAGAAACCATTCCAAACGTTGGATAACCTTCTACTCTTCTCTTTCCCTCCCAAGGGAGAAGGTGCGAGCTGGGCTATTTGTCCCGATCCCCTGTGGGTAGCATTGCAGCTTCTGTTACTACAGCAGTGGCTGAACTCTTGTCTCCATGGCAACCAGGCATCCCACGTATGCCGCTTCCGTTAGCATTCCAGATCAGGCACGGTGGAAGGGAGTTCCTGGGGCAGCCCCCTGAAAAGCCAGAACCTTGGACACACGTTCCACTCTTTCTTTCCCAAGGGAGAAACCATGTGCAGAGCTTCTTGAGTGAACCAAGCTGTGCTGGCTTGGGAGATGGGCTGTCCAAGTTGATATGAAACCGCTTTTCTTACCTATTTCAGTAGGACTGTTTCTGACTCTGAACTTGCCTGCAACTTCTTAATTGGTTTCTGGGATTCGGACAAGGCCTTTTGGGATGTAATATAGTGGTTAGGTTGGCTTCCCTGTGCAGGGAATCTGGCCTGGGGCTTCCTATTCCACTATCTTGCTGATGTCACTAGAAATACCTTCTAACACTCTTTTTTGATAAGACCTTTTACAAAGATCTGTATTCGAAAGTACAGGCCTTCTCTTGTGTTATGCTTAGCTCGGTCCCCTTCTCCTGAGTGACTTTTCTTGCTCATGGATTTCCCCCCCAAGAAACCATTTTCTAATTACCTGTCACTTCTACAAAATATTTATTACTTTCGATTAAAAGGTATCCTAGGGCGCCGAGGCTGAGTAGGGGGTTAGCTGCTGTCCTGGAAGGTGGCGGCCGCCGCTGCACACCAGGGGTCTGCCATGCGGCCCTGACTGCGCCAGACTGGGAGCCTTGGGCCCTCTTCTGATGACCGGGACCGGAACCAGTTTGTTAGGGTCAGCTTTGTCAGGTTTTGAAGAACTGGGCTTGTGGCTGCTTCAGTCCAGCTGGCTTCTCCATGCTTGTTGGCTAGTCCAGGTGTGTTACATAAGTAATCCTGCAGCTGTTGGCAGGCGGGGGCGCTGAAGTCTGCTGCTCGTCGGATCAGGTGGCAGGAAAGGACGGGGACTGGCTGTACACCTTTCTACGTCGCTTGCCTTCACCTGTGGACATAGCCAGTGGCAGGGAGTGAAGCTGACCACATACCTGAAGGTTTAGGGGAACATATTTCCTGTTCCTTCTCTTTTGTTGAGGCTGTTTCCAGTATTTTTTTTTTAAGATTTTATTTATTTATTTATTAGAGAGCGAGCGAGAAACAGCATGAGCGGGGAGAGGGTCAGAGGGAGAAGTAGGCTCCCCGCTGAGCCGGGAGCCCGATGTGGGACTCGACTCGATCCCAGGACTCCGGAATCATGACCCGAGCCGAAGGCACCCACTCAACCAACTGAGCCACCCAGGCGCCCTCCAGTATTTTTTTTTTTTTTTAAAGATTTATTTATTTGAGAGAGAGCGAGCTTGAGCCCAGGTGGGGGACAGAGGGAGAGAAAAGTAGTCTCCCCACTGAGCAGGGAGCCTGATGACAGGACTCGATCCCAGGACCCCAGGACCCCAGGAGATCAGGACCTGAGTAGAAGGCAGCCGCTTAACCGACTGAGCCACCCAGGCGCCCCTCCAGTATATTTTTTAAGCCTGAAAAATATCTCTAGCCCTGCCATCTTAGATATTCAAAATGGGTGTATGCCAAATCATGGTTTGTTGATGTGCTAAGCAAATGAAACACACCTTTCAAAATCCTTTATATGATACCTAGTTTGATCTTTTTTTTCTTGCTATAGACAAAAAGTAGAATCTAAAATTTGTAAGGAAGCCATCAAAAAATTTCATTCTAATATGAAAGAAGAACTCATCAAAATGGTAAGTTCCTTGACATAAATTTGTTGGTCTAAATTTGGTTTGCTTATCCTGACGCAGTGTATGGCTATCTTAGAAAAGATTGCCTTTGCTGGCAACGTGGGAAAGGGCTCATTAGAACTGTTTGTGTTTCACAGGTTGTTTTTCAACTCAATGCAATATATTGTGAGTTAATAAACATTTTAATTTTGGAAAATGCACACAAATATTTATTTTTTCTTTTGTGCAGCTTAAAGAAGTCCAGATGTCAAAAACTCTGAAAAGGAAGAACACAAAGGTAAATGACATGTGTTATTAGAAGCATACCCAGTGCAGAGCTAAGTAACACCCTGACGCTGGGTTTCAGGACCTCCGCTTTGTCGAAGTTGTTTTTTCTTAGTCAGGCTTTTATTTGGTTGGTCTTGTGGTTGTGTACTATTAATGCATGCTAAGGGATGGGGATCCCAACTAGCCTAAAAAGGCTATCAAGCCCCAAATAACCACTTCCATGCTATTAAGTAACTAATAACTCTATAAGTAACATATATTTATGGCTTTTGTGGCTGTCAAAGAGTAAGACCTTTTAGAATAAAGAACTGTCCCATGTCTCAAGGGGCAGCCCAGGAAGAATACTGCATTAAGGGCGAGGCGACCTCATTTCTTGTCCTGGTTCTGCTACTTTGATGTTTTCCCACCTTCTTGGAAACTGTACCACTGGGATACGTGAGGAGAAACGAGCCAGTGAGTGCCGGGCCTTACTTCCCCATCAGTGTATGGGTGGACCAGATGACCTCTGAGCTCCACACTTGCAGGAATCCAGGAATGGAAGAGCAGCTCCCCCTCCACATTTATAATAGAAATGGAGGTGAAAGACATATATTTTCGTTTCAGCGATTACAGGCCGCCTTTGCTGTTTTTTTTTTTTCTTCAGTTTTATTGTCCTACTGGTCAACCCTGCATTGCTTACAAGGGAACGGTCTGAATGTCCAGCCGTGGAATAGTCTGGTAGTCCCTAAAAGTGATGGCTGAGATAATTTGTTATGTGGAAATACTCTTTTAAAATACGGATTGGATCAGGGCACTCTCCTGCTTCAGTATTTTCCTAGCGTACCTGCATAAAATCCCAACTCCTTACTTGATTGCTCACAGGGTTGTAAAGACCTGGCCCCTGCTTCCTCTTCAGAGTTGTCCTGGAGGAAATGCCCCTGCTGTTCCCATTCTTCAGTGTCCCCTGTTCTTTCCCTTGGCAGCACGCCTCACGAGTTGTGGTTATGTCAGGTCTGTGTGCAGCGCCGGTCTTCCCTTTAGACCACAGTTCCGTGCGGGGGACAATGGAGTCTCTTTCCCACGCCATTTCTAACACCTGGTACGGGGTAGCTAGCAGTGCTCGGACATTTAAGGCGTTATTGTAACAAATTATTTTATTACTTTAGATTATTTCAGATATTGAAAAGAAAAGGCAACGTTTGCTTGAACTCCAGGATGAACTGCTTTGGTAAGATGATGTGTCAGACTCCTCTGAGAACCTACCTGGAAGGATTTAATTACAGTACATCGTGTGGGCCTGCTAACCTCTGCTGTATTGTAGCGCAGTCCCAGGTTTTCTTCGTGCCTGCAAACTCAGTGAAGGTGGTCGTGCTGCCGAGTTGGAGCTTTTGGCAAAGGAGAAGTCAGCACCGGGCTCTCTGCCATCAGATCTCTCAACTCCGGCCTCCGAGGCAGCCCAGTTAGAGACTCCGTGCACAGACTCTGGGACGAGATGCCTGGCCTTGACCACAGGGCCGGCCACTTACCGGCTGTGCACCCTCGGGCGGGCTAGTTATCCCCCCAGGGCCTCGGTTCCTCATTTGTAACCGAGCACAAGACCCACCCCTCCCCGGGTGCTGGGAGGATTACATGCCTGAACAGACACAAAGCGCCTCACGGTCGCTGGCCTTCAGTTGGTGCTGTGTGCTACCGGTTCTTGGGAACGGGATCACTGGCCCGGCGCTCGTGTGAACGCGCTCCTGCGTGCGGGGCTGGGAGAGGGGCCAGGGCTGCCCCCGCAGTGGGTCCGGGCGCCGGGAGCACAGAGGGTTGTGGGGGGCCTTCCGTGCGGCCAGGACGATGGTGCGAGCTGAGGGGCAGGGAGGCAGGTCCACTCTGTGCTCCGAGCTGTTGCAAAACAGGGCGAGACAGTGCAATTACCAGAAAAGACCGCCTGTAAGTACAGTGCCGAGTCTGAAGAGGCCAGAAAGGCTCGGAAGAGGGCGAGCTCCCCATGCGACTGTGGCGCAGCGCCGGCCCGGGGCAGAGCGGGGCAGAGCGGGGCAGAGCGGGGCAGAGCTCCCCGGGCTCCGGCCTAAGGAAAACGTTCGGACGAGCTTCCCGGGTATGCTGCGCGCTGGCCTGCACGCTTTATATATGCGCTCCTTGTCCTCATAGTCCTGGGAGGGGGGGTCATGTGCCTGCTTCGTCAGAATCGGGCATTTTATCTGTTTATTTTTTTTTTTTAAAGATTTTATTCATTTGAGAGAGAATGAGATAGAGCACGAGAGGGAAGAGGGCAGAGGGAGAAGCAGACCCCCCGCCGAGCAGGGAGCCCGATGCGGGACTCAATCCCGGGACTCCAGGATCATGACCTGAGCCGAAGGCGGTCGCTTAACCGACTGAGCCACCCAGGCGCCCAGAATCGGGCATTTTAAAGACCAGCCTCTTGGTTCCTTTTCTAGATATAATTCTAGGTGTTGTAAAGTGCATCTTGAGAGGGCCTAGAAAGAAAACTCTGGTGTGTCGTTATTCTGACTTGACGTGTGGAAGACCTCAGGCCTGGGGGAGAGGTACTTACCCACAGTCCCCGCCCCGTCGCAAGTGGGGGCCAGGATCCCAGATCTGCAGACTGATGGCTGATCCTGCACCCCTGAGCACAACCCTTGTCAGCTTTTCCACAACTGCTGCATTTGTCCCACAGACGAAACTGTTGAAAGGACTTTTCTAAAATTGTATTAGAGGGCAGTTGCCTTTTATCTTTAAGAAAATAAAGAACTGGCAGCCTCTTCCCTTACTGGTCCATAAAATTCCACATGTCCCTTTTTATCTTATAGATGAGAACCTAAGCCCCTGAGAGAGAAAGTAGTCCACCCGTGCAGTTTTCCTTCAGTCACTCTGATAAGTTTTCCAGTGGTTTTATTGGACCTTGGAAAATGGGCAGAGGGAAGGCATTCTGTCCACGTTTCGTTGTTGCCCTGCCGGGCCCGAGCTCCTGCCCGAGGCTGGGAGACGTTAACCGCGGTTCCCTCAAAATGCCTGGATGGCTTGTGGGCTTGTTCAAGACATCTTCTGTGGGTTTCACTTCTGATTCCTCATTATGTATTGTATCTCAGAGTTTTGTCTATATTTTAAATTGAAATTTAGACCCTGTCACACATCCACAATTTCAGAACCGAAGGTTCTTTAAAGACCTAGCTCCCCTGCCTTGCATGGTCCTGCCTCAGTGGACCTATGCACTCAGCCTCTTGCCCCCCTAGGCTGTTACACTTGACTGTAGGCATTCATTTGGGGGAAACTGTGTTGTTGTTGCAGGTTAGAACCGCAGCTGAAACAACTACAAATAAAACATGACGAACTTAAGGAGAGAAAATCTTCCCTGAGGAAAGCAGCGTGTTTCTTATCAAACCTAAAACAGCTTCATCAAGATTATTCAGATATTCGAGAGAAAGAACCTCATGTAAAGGAAACGGTAACTTCAGTTTTTATTTTGCACTGTGATTCAGAAGATGAGGGCATCTACATTGTGCAGAACTTCTGGAGAAGCCTGGGGGAGAGAGGAGGGATGCAACATGAGAGTCTACCCAAACAGCGTCACTGTGAATCCATGAAAATGTGTTCTCCCATCACCTGTTTAGCTACTTCAGGCTAGAGGAATAGAGAACAATCTAGAAACGCTGATTTTATTAAAGAGAAATGACTGAACAGGAGAGTGCTCGAACAACTGTGCTTTGCTTCATGAGAATCGTCATCCCTGTCAGGCCACACGGACCTGTTCTTTGTTCTGCCCGTGTTCACAGTAGCTTTTTTTATCTGGAAACAGGCCATTATCCCCTATGCATGGTAGGTCTAATTGGGAAACATGAAAAGAGACATAGAGTAGGGAAAGGCGTGGTATATTATTGTTCTAATAAAACTTGTTGCTTCCAGATTTTTGCTGCAGACAATGCTGTTGTTACAATAACCAGCTCAGATCAATAAGAAATTTAAGTTACAGGGAAAAAAAAAAAAAAACAATAATTTTATATAAAATGTAAATACATATATCTTATGATCATACTTGTATTCTTCACTTCTAAGGTTTTTTTTACACTGATTTAAAAGCCTTCAGTTTGTTTGTATGTTAGATCTGAAAATAGAATGCTTTGAGATTAATGTTTTCTGTGACAGGACCCAACTAGTCTAAAGCTTGCTTGGAGTTGGGGATTCGGTTACTCACTTGGAGATGATTTTAGCACTTCTTGAATTTGAACATAACTTTGGTGAAAACAGAGACCTGGGGACTCGACTTTGCTCGGAATACACTACTCGTACTAACGTGTCCTTCGCATGCCCGTAGGCTTTCTGTGCTCTCTTGTAGTGTCTGTCTGCCTTTGTGGAAAGTAGGCATTTGGGTATCTGTCTTCTTTCCTAAGCCAGAGCTCTAACCCCAAATGTGAGTCCTACCCCTCACGCCTCCCTGAGAGCAAGTGTCCCACGGCAGCTTGAATACAGTAGGCTTCCAAATGCCTGTTTGACTGAAGTCCATAGTAATAGGGTAGGGTAGAGTCTAGAAAGAATGGATTATGTGAGTGGTAGTCATAGTTGCATAGCTTTTCTGCGCAAAGCTGCTCTTTTCATTACTAAGGAAAATACCTTAAAAAATGAAATTAAATGGTTATCCTAAGTATGAGCAAATTCTGTAAGGGGAATATAGTCCCTCGTCCTTAGATACAGTTTACAACATGAAGCTTGGCTTTGTTATTTCAAAATCATGAGTTGGGTTTTGATTTCTATTTTATGTTGGGTTTGTATTCTAATTTTGTCTTCAGTCTTCCCCATAAATTTTTCTAGACGACTTTTTCCCTCGTGACCTTTTATGGGCCTGGTATTCTCCTTCCATTAGTTCTTCCAGTAAAAGTTAATCTGCCTTACCGTTTTCTGGGTTTAAAATAGGCATGAGATCAGCAGACTTGCCCAAACCAAGCCTCGATCTGTACGAGGAATAATTTTGTTTTAAATAATTTAGATGCCACTGTTCTTGGAACCAACTGGTCTTCTGGGAGGAGATCAGCATAAGCTTTCTAGAGCAGTTCCCTTGTAACCTTATTAATTAATTATGCCCTAAGGAAAAGGATTAAATCAACTTTTTAAAAAATGATCCTAATTTAAAAAATGAAAGTTAATGAAACGCTCTACTTAGCATCGAGCTGTGTAACAGATAGGGCTATAAAAGTTTTTTTATGCGTGTTAATCTAAATATAATTTTCCTTCAACAGTATGATTCATCCAGCCTTCCAGCTCTGTTACTCAGAGCGAGAACCCTTCTGGGAGCTGAAAACCACCTACAAAATATCAACCATCAATTAGAGAAGCTCCTTGACCAGAAAGACCAGTCTACTGGAATGTGACTATGTAAAGACTAGTCCCCCTGCTCTTGCCTGTCGTCTTCTGATACTATACTTTTGTAAATAAAAATTCTTGGAGAAGTTAAACTTGTCTGCTTGTTCAGGTTGGCTTGTCACCCAAATTTATCACTTGGCTCCTAGTCATTTGCTTTGAGTGACCATGTTAAGTGGCCAGCTGGAGTGTGTAAGCAGCTTGAGAGGCCAGATCCAGACACTAGCCAATCAGACGCTGACCACCAAGCGTTCTGCCCTGTCGCACGTCCGGAGTTCTGAGATGGGGCAGGACCCTGAACCCACCGGATCTCCAGCTGCCCGCGGAGCAGTTCCTCCTCAACAACACCCGAGGCCTGACGGAGCCGCTGCTGTGCTGACGCCAGGGGGGCCCCGTGGAGAGAGAAGGGGGAGCGATGGACACGGGGTGACGGCGGGAACCCCAGCCCTGATGCGACGGCCCGCACGAGGACTAGCACTGGGGGGGCAGAGCAAAAAAAAACCCCAAAACAAAACAGCACTTTGAAGGACAAAGAGACTTGTCAGTGAAGGAAACCCATTGACTAACCTCAGAACATGCGCCAGGCTGTTGGGAAACTGCTAGAACCGTGTGGGGCTGAGGGGGCTGACGGGCACCATTACTTACTGTCCCCCTCTGCCTGGGAGCCTGACTGGAGCGGGCTCCGGGCCCTCGGACCTCTCCTCTGGGGCTGGCAGCTGCAGGGCCGTGTGCACCGGGACCTCCCCGCCGCCCGCTCCAGCCAACCCCCGGGACCCCCCCGGCCCAGTGTGTACAGCCCAGCTGCAGCTAGTCCCAGGGCAGTGCGAGGGCAGAGGACACCAGGACCCTCTGGCCCGTGCCCACTGCAGCGTCTGGGCCCCCGTCCCCCGGCACAGAGGACCCTGGGACTGCCTGGGCCCAGGCTAGCCCCGGCTATCCCACCAAGGACTAGAAGTGACTATCATTTTAAAATAGACTGTTATAAACAGGTATATGAACCTCATGATAACCAAAACCCTAAAATAGACAAAATAACGTGTAAGGAACCCAAACACTAAAGAAAACCATCAGGGGCGCCTGGGTGGCTCAGTCGTTATGCGTCTACCTTCGGCTCAGGTCATGATCCCGGGGTCCTGGGATCGAGCCCCGCATCGGGCTCCCTGCTCCGCGGGAAGCCTGCTTCTCCCTCTCCCACTCCCCCTGCTTGTGTTCCCTCTCTCGCTGTGTCTCTCTCTGTCAAATAAATAAAAATCTTTAAAAAAAAAACAAAAACAAAACCATCAAACCACAGGGAAGGGGCCAAGAGACAAGAGGGACAGAGAACAACAAAAGCAACCAGAAAATGGTTAACAAAATGGCGTTTTGATATGCTCCAATCATAAGACAAAGTGTAGCTAAATGGATTTAAAAACCGACCCATTCATACGCTGCCTACAAGAAACACACTGCAGACCTAAACACAGACTGAGAGCGAAGGAATGGAAAAAGATATTCCACGCAAATGGAATGGAAAAAAAAACTAGTGTAGCAATACTCAGACCAAATAGACTTTAAAACAAAGACTGTAACAAAGGACGGAGAAGGACATTACATTATGATCAGGGGTCAATACAAGAAGAGGACAGGGGGCGCCTGGGTGGCTCAGTCGTTAGGCGTCTGCCTTCAGCTCGGGTCCTGATCCCAGGGTCCTGGGATCGAGCCCCACGTCGGGCTCCCTGCTCCGCGGGAAGCCTGCTTCTCCCTCTCCCACTCCCCCTGCTTGTGTTCCTTCTCTCGCTGTCTCTCTCTGTCAAATGAATAAATCTTTAAAAAAAAAAAAAAAGAAGAAGAGGACAGAACATCATTAGTAAACATCTATGTACCCAACACAGGAACACCTAAACACAAAGCAGGTAACAGACATAAAGGAAGAAATTAACAATAATAATATGGGACTTTAATATTAAACTCCCACTAAATCAGTGTCATCCAGACAGAAAATCAATAAGGAAGCCTTGGCCTTAAATGACACATTAAACCGGAGGGACTTGACATACAGAACATTCCATCCCAAAACTATAGAGCACACATTCATTTAAAGGGCACATGGAGTACTCTCCAAGAAAGATCACCTGTCTCAAATTCAGGCAAACTGGAAAAATACAAATGTGGAGAGGGAGCAACCTGCTACTGAACCACCAGTGGATCAATGAAGAAATCGAAGAGGAAACTGAAAATTACCGTGGGGCAGAGAAAATGGAAACAACTTTCCAGAATCTAGGGGGCACAGCAACAGCCGTTCTCAGAGGAAAGTTCATAGTGCTACAGGCTTACCTCAAGAAGCAAAAAAAGTCCCAAATAACAATCTTTATACCTAAAGGAGCTAGAAAAAGAAGATCGAACAAAGCCCAAAGTTAGGGGAAGGAAGGAAATAATACACATCACAGGGGAAATAAATGGAGAATAAAAAAAAGAATAGAAAAGATCAGTGAAACTAAAAGCCGGTTCTTTGAAAAGATAAAACTGATAAAACCAGCCAGACTCGTTAAGAAAGAGAGAGAAGGGCACCAATAAAGTCAGAAATGGCTGACACCATAGAAATTCAAATAATCATGAGATTACTAAGAACAATCATACACCAACAAAATGGACAACCTAGAAGAAATGGATAAATTCCTAACAATACACAACCTTCTAAGACTCACTAAGAAATAGAAAATCTGAATAGACCAATTACAAGTAATGAAACAGAATCAGTCATTTAACAACTCCCAAAAAACAAAAGCCCAAGACCAGGTGATTTCACAGGTAAAATCTACCAAACATTTAAAGAAGAGGTAGTACCTATTCTTCTCAAATTATTCCAAAAAATTGAAGAGGAAGGAATGCTTCCATATTCATTTTACAAGGTCAGCATAACTGATAACCAAAACCAGACAAAGACATCACAAAGAAAATTACAGGGTTGTGAAAGCGAGCCCCATGTTGACGCTGTGCTGGGCATGGGGCCTGCTTAAGATTCTCTCTCTCCCTCTCCCTCAGCCCTTACACCCCCTCCTTCTCTATATCTATGTTGTTTTTGTTGTTTTTTCCAGAGGACCAGTCTCTCTAGCAAGGGCAATAAAGGCTGAAATAAACAAATGGGATTATATCAAACTCAAAAGCTTCTGCATAGCAAAGGGACAACAAAATGTAAAGGCAACCTACAGAAAGGGAAAAGATATCTGTAAATCATACATTCTGTAAGAGGTTAATATAAAAAATATATAAAGAACTTACACAATATAAAAAAAATTTTTAAATGGGCAGAGAACTTGAACAGACATTTTTCCAGAAAAGATAAACACATAGACAACAGACATGTGAAAGACGGCTCGATACCACAAATCAAAACCATAATGAAGGGGCGCCTGGGTGGCTCAGTCGGTTAAGCGACTGCCTTCGGCCCAGGTCATGATCCCAGGGTCCTGGGATCGAGCCCCGTATGGGGCTCCCTGCTCAGTTGGGAGTCTCCTTCTCCCTCTCCCTCCGCGCCTCCACCCAGCTCATGTGCGTGCTCTCCCTCTCAAATAAATAAAATTTTTAAAAAACAAAAACAAAAGTGAGTATCGCACCTCACACCCATCAGATTGCTATTATCAAAAAGGTAAGAAATAAGTGTTGGTGAGGCTACAGAGAAGAGGGAACCCTCGTGCACTGTTGGTGGGAATGTAAGTTGGTGCAGCCACTGGGGAAAACAGTATGGAGGTTCCTCAAAAACTTAGAAATACCATACCATCCAGTAATCCCCCTTCTTTCGGGTATTTATCTGAAGAAAACGAAAACAGTAGTGCAAAGGAATGTATCATATGTTTGTTGAAGCATTATTGTTTCCTGAGGCAGCCAAGATGTGGAAGCAACCTAAGTGTCCACTGACAGAGGAATCAAGAAAACGAGGAGTATACACAAACACACAGGCATATTACGCAGCCATAAAGAAGAATAAAAACCTGGCATTTGGAACCACATGGACTGAACTAGAATATATTATGCTGAGTGAAATAAGTCAAAGACAAATTCCATATGACTACATTTATATGTGGAATCTATAAAACCAAACAGAAACAGACTCCTGGATACAAGAAATTGCTGGTTGCCAGGAGGAGGAGGGATTGGAGGGGGTGAAACAGGTGAAGATGACTGAGAGGTACAAACTTCCAGTTATAAAATAAGTCATGAGGATGTAATATACAGTATAGGGAATATACAGTAATATGTAATAACTTGGTGTGATGACAGACGGTAACTAGACCTATCACGGGGATTGTAACATATAAAGATAGCGAATCAGAAGGATATATACCTGAGTAGGATACTGTATGTCAATTATACTTCAATTAAAAATTTTTTAAATAAGATTAAGAGTTTTAACCTATCGCCAGACATGCAGAATTATGCTGATATGAACATAGACCACCTCTGGTCAATCAATAAGATTTCTAAGCTAATTTTTTTTTTTCTTTTTTTTTTACTTGTAAGATTTTATTTATTTATTTGAGAGAGAGCATGAGAGGGAGGAGGGTCAGAGGGAGAAGCAGACTCCCCGCCGAGCAGGGAGCCCGATGCGGGACTCGATCCCGGGACTCCAGGATCATGACCTGAGCCGAAGGCAGTCGCTTAACCAACTGAGCCACCCAGGCGCCCCTCTAAGCTAATTTTCAATAAAACTGGCTTACTTCAGTAAAAAACAGGAATTGAGAAGCAAAGTGATCAAACTTGGTTTTTATAAACAGGTTTATTTTTTTTTTTTTTTTTTTAAAGATTTTATTTATTTATTTGAGACAGAGAGAATGAGAGACAGAGAGCATGAGAGGGAGGAGGGTCAGAGGGAGAAGCAGACTCCCTGCCGAGCAGGGAGCCCGATGCGGGACTCGATCCAGGGACTCCAGGATCATGACCTGAGCCGAAGGCAGTCGCTTAACCAACTGAGCCACCCAGGCGCCCTATAAACAGGTTTAATAACAAGTTACTATAACTTAGTATGTTCAGGTTACTAAAACTGTCTTCAGGCCAAAGCACAGCCGGTTACGCAAGAGCTACTCCTGCAATACCCGCATGATTAGTTCATCGGGAATTTCACCATCTCCGCTGTAGTAACCGAGCAGACCACACTCGGCAGCTGCGGCTAGCTCAGCATCTTCAGTAGCTTCCACAAAGTCAGGCTCATCAAGGCCATTGTCCCAGTCGGCGTCGGAAATGGCACCTTCTGACAACAGACCCGACGGTGGCTTATGAGGACTCTTGGTGTCACTGCTCATTGTTTCAGCTGCTGTGAACTCTTCTTCCTTTCGTTTGAAAGGGGAAGGCGGCGGGGGGGGGGGGGGGGAGCGGGAAAGGGAGAGAATACAGGTCAGTCAAGGAGACTACGTGATGCTCTCACTCTACAGTCAGTCTGTGTTAAACTAAAGTATTCGGTATAAGACCGGGTCTTGAGCAGACACTAAAATAAATACTCTGGATGATACTCTCTCCAGTACAGTCGCCATGGGAATGAGTTCATTAATTCAAATGTCACTGCCACTGTAGCTCAGACACTCGAAGCTCTAAATTTGGAAGTCCGTTCCCCCTCCTCCCCCCCGTCCCGTTCCTCTGGTACATTCTTTTCCATATACACAGATGGGGCTAGAGAGATGGTAGACTGAATTTTTTAAAAAGCAGATAGTCCAGCTGAAGGCAAACTGGAAAACCTATCTGCTATCTTAAAAGACTGATTTTCCTATTTATAAAGTATTTTAAGAATTAACATGAATTTAAAAAACTGTTAAGAACAGTTGAGACAATTGTCAAGATAGAGGAGTATGGATTTGTATATTAGGTAACAGTATTGTATCAACATTAAATTTCCTGAATCTAAAAATGGTACCATACTCAAGAATATCCTTAACTTAAATCTCTCTAGCTACATGCTTAAGTATGAAGAGGCCCCCCGAGAGCTCCTTCAGCCCATGGAGGGCCCAGCGAGGAGAGAGCTATGACCCAGAGAGCTGACCAGACACCAAGTCGGCCAGTGCCCCGAGCTCAGACTCCCAGCCTCCAGAACTGTGAGAAAGAAACTTCTGTGGTGTCTACGCCATCCAGTCTATAGTATTGTCTTATAGCAGCCTGAATGGACTAAGACAAAAAGTCATCCAAAATAACAGTGTGCGCCCGACCGAACAGGAGAGGGGGAAAACAAATGTGGCCAAGCAACATGTTAACGATGGCAAATGTAGGTGAAGGGAGAGCCCACTGTCCTTGGGGAACACTGCTATAGGGAAGAGAAAAAAAATAGAAATGTTTAAAAAACAGAGATGATTAATGCAACAGAAAGCCAGGTAACTAACACTGATGGGTAATTCATTTTAAAATACTAAAAGCAAAAAAGCCAGAGGAAGCAGAAATGACAAAATATACACTGTTAAAACGATGTGACAAGTACATGGGTATTCATGAAGCTGTTCCATCTTTTATTAATTTTCTATTTTAAATAATAAAAAAAAAGTTCTGTCCAAGCAGTGGTAATACTATGTACCAAAACAACTTTCAACTTGGCACTTTTGAGGTACTACTGGATAAGCAGGAAAGGTAATTTTTAAAAATCCACTAAAACCACAAACATGCTTCAAAATAAGACTCCAAACATACAAGGATGACATATACCTCCTCCTCTTAGAGGCAAAGTTTATTTTTACAAATTTAATTTTCTCTTGGTTATTTCAAGAACACTTTTTAACCTAATCATTTACCAGGGAATCTGGTTATCAGCTATGTTGGTCCAGTTCCTACCATGTGTTTTGGCAAATATCCAGAGGTATTTTTTAGTCAAATCGAATAGGCAGCAGACCATTATCTAGAATGTAAACTGAGCACTTAATCAGCCTGTAGCAGGTAACTTTTATTCTAACCAGAACACTAGAAAGGAAAAGGCTGATAGATGTGGGAAAAAAGAACACTAAAATGTTCAGTCTAGAAAATAACATGATCAAAGAGTTAATAAAAAGTTCTCATAAATTATCAACAAGACCTCAGAGAAAAGTGGATAGAGCACAGTTACCGACAATCGATAACAGAAATACAAACAGGGGGCGCCTGGGTGGCTCAGTCGTTAGGCGTCTGCCTTCGGCTCAGGTCATGATCCCAGGATCCTGGGATCGAGCCCCGCATCGGGCTCCCTGCTTGGCGGGAGGCCTGCTTCTCCCTCTCCCACTCCTCCCTGCTGTGTTCCCTCTCTCACTGTGTCTCTCGCTGTCAAATAAATAAATAAAAAATCTTTTAAAAAAAGGAAAAAAAAGAAGCCTCCTTTCCCTGAGCCTACTCTATATTTTAAATGCATACCCACCATTTTGTCACGTCATTGACCTAAGATCCTGGATTTTCTCTCTCCCATAGAAAATGCAGCTCTGCAGAACCAGCAATTTCTTGGACTGTTCTTGAAAGACTACACTTCAAAATAATATCTCCTGGGGCGCCTGGGTGGCTCAGTCGCTAAGCGTCTGCCTTCGGCTCAGGTCATGATCCCAGGGTCCTGGGATCGAGCCCCGCATCGGGCTCCCTGCTCGGTGGGAAGCCTGCTTCTCCCTCTCCCACTCCCCCTGCTTGTGTTCCTGCTCTCGCTATCTCTCTCTGTGTCAAATAAATAAATAAAAATTAAAAAAAAAAAAAAAAAGAAATACAAACAGGAAATCTGAAAGAAGTTCCATTTCCTCAATACATTAGGAAATGTAAACTAAAATGGCTAAAATACCACTTTTGGCCAAATAAGGTGGTAAACACTAAAAGGTAAAAATAATGTTGGCAAAAATGTAGGGTAAACCGGTACCATCTTATATTGTGAAGTCTAGGGGGTGCCTGGGTGGCTCAGTCGTTAGGCGTCTGCCTTCGGCTCAGGTCATGATCTCAGGGTCCTGGGATCGAGCCCCGCATCGGGCTCCCTGCTCCGCGGGAAGCCTGCTTCTCCCTCTCCCACTCCCCCTGCTTGTGTTCCCTCTCTCGCTGTGTCTCTCTCTGTCAAATAAATTAAAACAATTTAAATAAATAAATAAATAAATTCGTGAAGCCTAATTTCCTACCATTTTTATGGATACCAATTGGTAATACGTTCTCATGAAAACTAGGAAAAAAAAGCCTATAAAGTAGGATGCATACTGCGACTTTGAAAATACATACGTGAGCACACATCAACGGAAATTCTGGAAGATACATGCCAAAACACATCAGTTATCCCTGAGTGGTCAATTTCTAGCTGAGGAGGGGTTTATCCCCTTTGGTTTTTCATGTATTTTCTAATTTTTTCTCACATCGAATGTGAATGATTTGGGTAAATAAAAGTTTTTAAGGTGACAAGGTCAATTGGGCCATCTGGTAATATCTACCAAAATTTAAAATGCACACACCCTTTGACATAATTCTACTTCTAGCAATTCTACCTACAGAGCTGTTGAAAGAAACACAAAGATGAGTATTTTGGCATCCTTTGTAAAGCCAAAAGGGAGAGACCTGCCCCCTGGCTGGGCGTGGTCAAACAGGCGTGTCCACAATTTTGTGCGCAGCAGGTGAGAGCGTGCGCACACGAGATGTGTGCGGACATTGGCATAGTCACCACGGCACACCCCTAAGTGACAACACGTACTGAGGAGTGTGTTCACAAACTCTGCACACGTCCGGACACGGCGCATAAGCTCAATTACACTGTCGCACTGAGACCGGATTAGGAATGAGAGAGAAACTCAAACCTGCACTCACCTCTTTGAAAAGAAACCGGAGGCTAACTTCAGCAGGTAATGGAAAACCTGAACAAGAAAAACAGTTTTACTCTTTTATGTAGAGATCCACTTTTCACTTGACATACATGTAAAACTTAAAAACTCACAGTCTGATTTGAAGTTTTCTGCTTTACATACAGGATCATGACATTTCTGATACCACACTTCATTTTTCAGATCAATCAAAATCCTTTACATTGGGAAAAAAAAAAAAAGGAAAAATTTATTACTTAATCCCCAGACTGGATGGAAAACAAAATTCATCTACATGCTGCTTACCAGAGATGTGCCTAAGACTTCAAGATGAAGACAAGGTAAGAAGTAAATAATATGGAAATAAATAATACACCAACCCAAAGAAAACGCTGGTTGTGAAAAATAGCACCCCAAATGGACTTTAGGGCAAAAAAAATACACATTGACAAAAGTTCCTCCCAAGAAGACCTAATTCCTGACCTGTCCCCACCAAGTGAGAGAGCTTCAGAATGGGTGAGCAAAACTGACAGGACTCCAAGGATAAATGAATCGTCTACCATAAATCAAGATTTTAAAAAACATTCTTTTAGTAATTGATACAAATAATCACAAAAAATTCAGTAAGGGTACAGAAAATTTGAATGACCTAAAAAGCATTTTTTAATAAAATTAGAAGCAGTTAACAAGTTTGCTATAAGAGGCATATATGAACACGGCCTCAGATCATTAGAAATAGTTCTTTACAATCACCCATAAAAAACAACTATAAAAACTGACTGTGCTAGGTACCATGTCCATCTCATTAAATTTAAAAGTATTCACACATCTCTGACCACAAAGCAAATTATTTAGAAATAAGTAACAGAAGGCCACCTGGGTGGCTCAGTCGGTAAAGTATTGGACGCTTGGTATTGGTTCGGATCATGATCTCAGGGTCCTGGGATCAAGCCCCGCATTGGGCTCCGCTTCCCAGAGTTTGCTTGTCCCTCTCCCTCTGCTCCTCCCCGACCCCCCACCGCCCCCTCATGTGCTTGCTCTCTCTTTCTCTCAAATAAATAATATCTTTAAAAGAAAAAAGAAGTAACAAAAATAGCTAATAGAAACCCGTAACTTGGAAATTAAAAAATTTCTAAATAACCAATTACTCAAAGAAAAATCATGATGGAAATTAGAAAATGTTTGGAACCGAATGGAATTGAAAATACCTATTAAAATATGTGAAACAGCACTAAAATGATCTTTGGAGAGAAATTTAGAATCCTAAAAGCTTATTTACAAAGAATGGCTAAAGACCAATAAGTAACTAACTTGGGAAATGAACAACAGAATAAACCCTAATAAAATAAAAGGCAGGAAGTAATAAAAAGCAAAAATTTAAAAGAACCAACAAGGCCAGAATGTGAAAACTAATACAATTCTTGCAAGACTGATCAAAAATAAATAAGGTAAAGAAACAAATGTTATTAGAAATTAAGTGCAGGGCGCCTGGGTGGCTCAGTCGTTAAGCGTCTGCCTTCAGCTCAGGTCATGATCCCAGGGTCCTGGGATCGAGCCCCGCATCGGGCTCCCTGCTCGGCGGGAAGCCTGCTTCTCCCTCTCCCACTCCCTCTGCTTGTGTTCCCTCTCTCGCTGTGTCTCTCTCTGTCAAATAAATAAATAAAATCTTAAAAAAAAAAAAAAAAGAAAGAAAGAAATTAAGTGCAGATGTAATAACAAATCACAATATACTAAAAATTTAAGAATATTAGGAACAATTTCTGCCGATAACATTAAAAATTTTGGTAAAATAGACAAAGTACTAGATGAAAAGATACCAAACTAAGCAAATCTAAAAAGTTACAGAAAAGCTGAACCATCCTCATAAACACCCGAATGCTGCCGTTCCCAAACTGTACACCAGCCTGTCCCCAGGCCATGAAGAATATTTACATCCTCCTAGGGCAACAAAGTGATAGCTGACATCTGTCAGGCGCCCCACGTAATACTGGTTTACAGTTCACAGCTTTGGTATTGTAACAGGCTTCACTCCTTTCAGTGGTGGCCTACTTTGCAGAGCTGAGGTTTTTGGTGGTGACTGTGATGACAAGGACCATAATCGGGACGCCTGGGTGGGGCTCGGTTGGTTGAGGGTCTGTCTTCAGCTCAGGTCATGATCCCAGGGTCCTGGGATTGAGCCCCGCGTCAGGCTGCCTGCTCAGAGGGGAGTCTGCTTCTCCCTCTGCCTCCTCCCCACCCCCCGCTTATTCATGCTCTCTCTCAAATAAAAATAAAATCTTAAAAAAAAACAGAAAACAACTCATGGGACTTTAAAAAAACAAACAATCAAACAAACAAGGACCATAACCACCAATGTGGAGTAAGAGATAACTGTGGGGTGGCAGCATTCAATCTAATTCCAAGGTTTAAGAGATTATGCAATGCTCAGAAGGACACACACCCCATTAATAAGTATTTTTATTTAAGAATGAGTTCAAAAGGGGCGCCTGGGTGGCTCAGTCGTTAAGCGTCTGCCTTCGGCTCAGGTCATGATCCCAGGGTCCTGGGATCGAGTCCCACATTGGGCTCCCTGCTCAGCGGGAGGCCTGCTTCTCCCTCTCCCACTCCCCCTGCTTGTGTTCCTGCTCTTGCTGTGTCTCTCTCTCTCAAATAAATAAATAAAATCTTAAAAAAAAAAAGAATGAGTTCAAAGGTATAAACCTTCAGTTGTAAGTAAGTCATGGGGATGTGATGTACAGCACGGTGACTATCGATAGCTAATGGTACTGTACTGCATATCTGAAAGTTTCTAATAGAGGGGCGCCTGGGTGGCTCAGTCGGTTAAGCGTCTGCCTTTGGCTCAGGTCATGGTCCCAGGGTCCTGGGATCGAGCCCCGCATCGGGCTCCCTGCTCCGCGGGAAGCCTGCTTCTCCCTCTCCCACTCCCCCTGCTTGTGTTCCTGCTTTCACTATCTCTCTCTGTGTCAAATAAATAAATAAAATCTAAAAAAAAAAAAAAAGAAAGAAAAAACAAATTATAACTCCATGGTGTCAGATGTTAACTAGACTGACTGTGGAGCTCACTTTGCAGTGTGTACCTATATCAAATCACTATGTTGTACAGCTAAAAGTAATGCTGTCAACTCTATCTCAATTAAAAATTTTTCTTTGATGAATACTGTTTTTTCAAATAGCTACTCAGTTGTTAGATCATGATTACTTACTGTTTGAAATTAATAAACTGAACTGTTAGGTATCTCTGCTGGCCTGGGAGAAATGTGTAAAAGCTGCTAAGATCCAGAGGGCACCAAGAGTGGAGAAGGCTGGGACCCTGTGGGCCTGTGCACTAGGTGGAGGGTCCCTGCCTACAGAAGGCGCTCTGCAGGATGTTTCTGATTTCTGTGTATTTGTAAATAAACCTACTCTGTGGATTTAGGAGGTACAGTTCCCTGGGAATGTCACACATGCTATGTAACTACAGAGCTGTACAACACACGTTTCATGACCTCAGTGTCCCCCGTGTGCAGTGACCGCTCACTTCTGCCTCGGCTTTCGACCGGAGTCACAGAGAGCCTCCGGTGCAGGATGGACCTGGAGAGCTGAGCCAGGTGTTGTGGGCCTCGGTCGGCTTCACCTGTGCCTTTGGATTCCTTGAATCTTTAGAAAGTATTCGTAAACCCCGACATTGGGTAAGATCTCTGTTTCGTGTGAGTGTGGTTTGATCATCCAACCTCATACTCATTAGTGACCAGGTAAATTCAGATGAAAAACCACAGTATCATCTTATATCACCAGATCAGCCAAACAGAGTTTTTTTTGTTTTTTTGTTTTTAATTTATTTATTTGACAGAGAGATAGAGAGCACAAGGAGGCAGAGTGGTAGGCAGAGGGAAAGGGAGAAGCAGGCTCTCTGCTGAGCAGGGAGCCCGATGCAGGGCTCGATCCCAGGACCCTGGGATCATGACCTGAGCCAAAGGCAGCCACCCAACCGACCGAGCCACCCAGGCGCCCCTAAACAGGTTTTTAACACACCAAGTGTTGGTGAGAATACGGGACAGTAGAAAATCTGAAAACACTGCTGGTGGGAGTATACATTAACTGACCATTTGGGAAAATAACTTATTACCTAGTAAAATGAAGTATGTGCATATTCGATGACAGAGCGATTCTGCTTTCAGGCAAATACTCTGAGAAACTCTCACATATGTGCCACAGGCAAGATGTACCAAAGTATCTGTAGCTTCACTGTTCATACTAGCAAGCCAAATGTGCACAGGAGGAAAACAGACTGGCACGTTTGTATTTATATAATGGTGTACTATACAATAGTGAAAAAAAGAATAAGCAACTACATGTTGCAATATGGATGAACCTCACAAATTCAATGTTGACCAAAAAGCAATTCAAAGGACGCAATTGACACAAGATTCAAAAACATGTATTGTTTGGAAATATAAATATATATGGGGAAAAAAGACATTTAAAGAAAGCAAGGGGAAGATTAACACAAAACCCAGGATAACAGGTACTATTATCTCAGATGGTCAGAGCAAAGGAAGAAACTGGGGTTGGTCCCACAAAGTGCTTCTGAGATTTGGTCAAGTTCTGCTTCTGAAGGTGGGTGGCAGATAGGACAAGTAATCATTTTAGTGTTAGTCTTTGAAGTGTACCTACACATTATAATACATGCTTTTTATACATATGGTGATTTCATAGTTAAGAAAAAGAAGAGATTATGGATACATAATAGAAGCAGGTAATTTTTCAGGAAGAAATACGTAGTGACCTGAGAATCTCAAAAAATTAACAGATGATCATCTTATGATAATGATTTTCTGGTAAACTTATATGCAGAGAGTAAAAGACTAGAAAGATATACCAAAATCATAACCATAGTGATCACTGGTTCTGGCCCTCTGGGGGAGCTTTTGCTTTGTGTTATTCTATGTGATAGCTTTTGTGTATTGAGCATATAGTTTTTTGATTTTTTTTTTTTTTAAACTGAGCTAATCTACATATAGAAGTATAGCATTAAATGGTGCTACCCAAGATGTTTCCAGCTTTCTAGCAAAAGCTTCAGGATCTTTTCTCATGTCTGGCACACATGCTCTAAACAATTGATATACAGAAGTCTCAGCTTTGATATTAAATATAAAACATATATATGAAACAGAGCAAAATTTCCCATATCATAACTGATAACTACTGGGTTTCTGTCTTATTCCTATTGTCACCATATCCTTGTATTATCTAAAATTCTATTTCATCCTTCACTTCCTCTCCTTTTGCCAGGGGGATTTTAAAGAAAACTCTTAAAACAGGGCCTAGGGTATACAGCAAGCATTCAATAAATATTGGTTCCCTTCAATACCATTCTTTGTCTTTTGTTTTTAAGATTTTATTTATTTATTTGGGGGGGGAGCACAGAGGGAGAAGCAGACTCCCCACTGAGCAGAGAGGGAGGTGGGGCTCAATCCCGGGACCCTGAGATCATGACCCAGGCATCCCAATACCATTCTCTGCCTTGACCATGTTAAACTAACTCCAACTCTTAGCACTGAATAATTTCCTTTCCACCCAAATCTGCTCAATTTCAATTTACACTCCATAAGATGTCAAGGACCAATGGCAACAGACAAGGGAGAGACACTTCATCACCCCTGTCCGCTCACCTATTGCCTCTAATTTCTTCCTAGAACTGCTCAAGTCTGTCTTTCTCAAGATTATACTATCTAAGGGATTATTTTACTGAATAAAGTACAAATAAAGATGACATGTGCTATAAAGCAAGATGATAATTAAGATAGTCAATTTAATATTATAAAACATAAACCAAATACAATATTTGATATAACTAAATTTATTATAAAACCAAAATCATTTTTACATTCAACTGTAAAAATTATAAACATTTAAAATAATACTGGTTAAATACCCAGAACTCGTTAGCAAACACCATTACTTACATGATATTATTGCTCTTGTGGGCTCTTCCAATGTTTTCGCACCAGCGATATTTACAAATATCATAAACCAGTAATTCTTCTGGGAAAAAGTAGCTCCAATGTCGAATTCCTAAAATGCAAATAATGTTTCTAAAGGTATTAAAACTCTGTCATATTATAGTGAATAAAGAATAAGATTATCTTTACCTCCTTTAATGCCATTTTTATTCACCAAAGAAAGAACGAACTGATCAATTTCAGGGTAGGGTGAACAGTGAAAACCTTCAATGTTTTCTGCTGCAACAGAGAGAAAAATTAATTATAATTAAAGTGGCTCAAAGTTGAAGAGTTAAATGTTAAGCTGTTCTTTAGGACAATTACAGGTTTTGGAGTCCCTGCAGCTTTTTTGTTTCCATGGCTTTTAGGCAGCCATGGGTTCTTGCTTGCCTTACAAGCAAGCAGGGAAAATTCAAACCTCTCAGTTAAGTCAAATGTGAACTACTATTCATAAGAAGCGCCTGTAATCATTTCAACTGCTTTCTTCATTTTGATAAAGAGAAAAGCAAGCCCTTATCCCCAGGAGCCAGCCCACTACCAGCAGCTAGGCCTTGGTGGTATTACAGAGCAGGCTGGTCACTCACACTTCAGCCCCGGTGCTTTCCTGTTACTCAGAAATGATCTCACAGAATTTCAACATCAGATAAGGCCACTCTGTGGCCAAGATGACTCGTGACAAAAACAAGACCACTCTGTAATCATGTCTGAACGCAGACAAAACATGAATGTTCTCCAAACTGTAAAAATGACCAACACCTCTCATCTTATCCAATATAAGTAATTGCTGCTTCTTTACCCATTATAGCTTTACACCCACTGCCCTCTGCCTTCCTTCTAGATCAAATTTACGAAGATATTCAACCATAGAATCGTCTCTGACAGTACCCAATTCAAAACAAATCCACGCCTCCTTAGACACTTCTCAAAAGCACCTAACTCAAGCCTGCATCCTATAATAAATCTTTCCTAATACCCTCTTCCTGAGATGCCCCACAGTTCCCCATGGCAGGAGTTCTCCACACTGAAGCCAGGACCAAACTCCACTTGTTCGCTATAGGTGTGTTCTCCCATGATCCTTAGGTGTAGGGCTCTGACAATTCAGTTATATTTTGTATCTAAGAATCTCCTGGAATAATTTACGGTATTTTGTTTAAAATGTCATTTAATTTTTAAACACAGAATTGTCTACTTTTCTTAAAATAAAGCCTATATTTCACTTACAAAAGATTGTACATAATTGGAGAAACTTTGGAAAATACATTGAAGCAGAAATGAGAGAAATAAAGTCCAAATCAACGCCTAGAAATAACTGTTAACCAGAAGAAAATAAACCTAAGAAAATGTTATCCATTAAATGTTTTTAATGAACCTGGGATCACACCTCCAAAATAATTTTAGAGTCTATTTTTTCTCTTAACATAAATGGACATTTTCCATTTTATATTGGCTTTATAAATTTAAATTAAATGGCTACAGAGTATGTTATAGGATTTCACCAATCCCATTTTCTTGTACATTTAGATTGTTTCTGGTTTTTTGCTTTTATAAAAAATGATGGCCCAAAATATGTGTATAAAAATGTTGACTGGAGAGTTAATGCATGGGATGTTAGAAAGAGCCTGTATGTTTTTCAGTAAAAGAATGAAGATCATACACATTACTTGAAAAAATTCTGCAGCCATTAAAAGAATGAGAGAATACAGGGACAGCTCCGCTGGGTTCAGTGGAAACGAACAGTGACTGCCCATCTGTGACTGTGGACCGAGGGGAAGAGAACTTTTAGTTTTTTCTTTGAATAGGGGTTTCTTTCTACAAACCATCTATTTTCTTCTGGGTTTTTTTTGCCCCCCTCAAAATTACCATATAATGAAAATTAGTGAATAAGCTTTAAAAAATATCTTTTCTTTACGCATTTTCCATTTTGCATAGAAACTAAGTTGTTTTAAAGGATCAGTAGATATGAATCCTGAAGATTTAAGATTTTGAAGGTAAAATAGACTTGTATCCTTAAATTTTCATAGGAAACTGTTTTCTTAAAATTACCTTTAGTGTTGGTACTGTTAGAATAGTCAACTCGTTTCTGTTTATTCTGAGATGTGTCACATGTCAGAATTCGTAAAGTATCTGAGAATCTGGAGAAAATATTGAAAGAAACAAAGTAAGGTTATCTAAGAATCAAAGGGAGATGGCTACAGAAAGGAAACTGAATTTCACCTAGTTCCATATTAAAATCCTTTATTCAACAGCTAATTCTTCTAGGACAATTAAGTCACATTTGCCTACAAAAACACCAATCCAAAGAGTAGTCTGGTGATCATTTAAAATACTTTTTTCGGGGCGCCTGGGTGACTCAGTCATTAAGCGTCTGCCTTGGGCTCGGGTCATGATCTCAGGGTCCTGGGATCGAGCCCCGCATCGAGCTCCCTGCTCAGCGGGAAGCCTGCTTCTCCCTCTCCCACTCCCCCTGCTGTGTTCTTTCTCTGGCTGTGTCTCTCTCTGTCAAATAAATAAATAAAATCTTTAAAAAAAAAAAATACTTTCTTCAACTACAGTGTCAGAGGATTCTGGGACTGCTGAAGCCATGGAATGAAGTATATAATTCTATTCTTCAAATGCACAGGGCCTGTGAAATTTTTGTTACAATGATTTGAAAAGTGTGAATAATGGGGGGGAGGGAAAGAAGGAAGGAGGGATGAGAGCAAAGGAAAAAGTGAATTAAAATAAACTGAAAGACATGGGGCGCCTGGGTGGCTCAGATGGCTAAGCGTCTGCCTTCGGCTCAGATCATGATTCCAGGGTCCTGGGATCGAGCCCCGCATCGGGCTCCCTGCTCGGCGGGAAGCCTGCTTCTCCCTCTCCCTCTGCCTCTCCCCCTGCTCATGCTTTCTCTCTCTGTATCTCTGTGTCTCAAATGAATAAATAAAATCTTTAAAAAAAAAATTTTTTTTAAATAAAATAAACTAAAAGACATATTCATAACCCTAAAGAATTCAGCCTTCATTTCAGGAAGAAATGGACACAACAAAAGAAAATTAAGGAAACCCTATTCAGTAGAAGAACTCTCTCCACTTCTGTGGAATGAATACTGAAACTACAAAGGAAATGGGGTTTGATAATAGGGAGATGACTTCAGGCCGTCTTACAGGCTGTGTGTGGTGCTTTTCCCACCCAAGAGAAAGTAAGATCCTACTCTTAGCCAACAATAGTCAAAAGTGGCTGTCATACAATTCTTCCACTATCCCCACAGTGCTTCCAGAATCGCAAAACTGCTACTGCTAACAACTAACATTCACTGAGCAGATACCATGTGCCAGACACGGCTGTCATTTTATGTGTACGGTTTTTTTTTTCTTTTTTGTTTTTTTAAATTTTTTTTTAAGATTTCATTTTTAGGGCGCCTGGGTGGCTCAGATGGTTAAGCGTCTGCCTTCGGCTCAGGTCATGATCCCAGCGTCCTGGGATCGAGTCCCCATCGGGCTCCCTGCTCCTTGGGAGCCTGCTTCTCCCTCTGCCTCTCTCTCTCTCTCTGTCTCTCATGAATAAATAAATAAAATCTTAAAAAAAAAAAAAAAAAGAAACAACACTTGTATCCTTTATAAAAAAAAAAAAAATTCATTTTTATTTATTTGACAGAGCGAGAGAGCACAAGCAGGGGGAGCGGGAGAGGGAGAAGCAGGCTCTCTGCTGAGCAGGGAGCCCGATGCGGGGCTCGATCCCAGGACCCTGGGATCATGACCTGAGCCGAAGGCAGACGCTTAACTGACTGAGCCACCCAGGCGCCCCTATGTGTACAGTTTTTACTCAATCTTCACCACTCCCCAAGATAGGGGGTGATATCATTTCCATTTAAAAGGTAAGGAAGTGGGGCGCCTGGGTGGCTCAGTCGTTAAGCATCTGCCTTCGGCTCAGGTCATGATCACAGGGTCCTGGGATCGAGCCCCGCATCAGGCTCCCTGCTCCGCGGGAAGCCTGCTTCTCCCTCTCCCACTCCCCCTGCTTGTGTTCCCTCTCTCGCTGTGTCTCTCTCTGTCAAATAAATAAATAATATCTTTAAAAAAAAATAAAAAATAAAAAATAAAAAAATAAAAGGTAAGGAAGTGAAGACTTTGACATTACTTCTGAAAAATGTTATGACAGAAATAACATGACGAAAAACCACCTGTCTTCCCACCCTCCTGGGTAACTGCTGCCAAGTGGACATCTGGACACAACTTCCCCTCCAGTGAAGTATTTTAAATATTTTATTAACATTTATTTCTATGGGATTTCTCCTGAGAATTCGATCTAGGAAAGGCCAAGGAAAAAGAAGTAGAGCAAGTTAATGTAGCAAGGCAATTTAGTCTGATCGTTAAACACGTGATTGGGACTAACAAAATTTGCCAGCCCAGATATAGGGAAGTAGAGGCAAACGTTTCTGTTGAAAGGGGTCTTTCACACTTTTTAAAAATGACCAAAGCGTGGCAACTTAAGTGTTCAACAACAAAACTGACAACAAATTAGAGTTTATCAGTATAAGGGAAAACCATATAGGCATTAAAAGTTTTAATTACAACTAACTGTTGCAAATTATTAGCTTGGCAGATATTCATGATATAATGTTAAGTGGATAAAACAACTGACATAACCACATAAATAATGAACTCAAAAAATATTCTTTGAATGAAGGAGGTACGTAAATTATATGTATGAATGTGCATACATGAAAAGTAGATATTAATAGTAACTCTATTTCCAAATGGATGAAAGAAAAAAGTTAACCTGGAATTTTAAGAACTTTCATTTTCTTAAGTTAGAATGAATTTACACAATTCACATGTTGGTACTATACAACGCCTATCACTGTTTAAAGAGCATTCATGAATACGTAATGGTTTGATTCTGGGACTATATACCTGACATTGCTGACCAAAGAAGATAGGAAATACTGGTTTTCTTCAGAAATATTCTTGGACCGTTTAGGAAAAAATTTGTTGTCTTCAGCAATCTCCAAAGCCACCTGCTTTCCTATCTTCGATGATTTATACAGCCGAAAGTTTCTATTTCTTGTATAAACTCCTATTGTCAAAAATTAATAAAACAAGTATGAATGCATGTTTTCAGTGACAGTCAGCAAATACTAATTTCGTATAGAGCACTGTTAGAGAAACAACTGGTTCTGGTTCAAGGTGGCAATGCAGGATGATCCCAAACTCCCTCCACACCACAGAGCACCAAATCTATAGCTATATTTGGAACGATTTCATCTGAAAAAAACCTACAACCCGGCAGATTGACTCCTTCACCAAATGAGATGGAAACCACACCAAAGCAGGTGGGAAAGGCTGAGACACAATTTCACCATAAGCCCCACCCCCAGTGCAACAACCTACGATTGGGAGAATTCAAAACCCGGGGCTTCTCCCTGAAAGCAAAGGATTCATACCTCACGTTAGGTACCCCAACTTTTAAGGCCTGCACCTAAGAGATGAGCCTCAGAAACATCTGGCTTTGAAGACCAGCTGGGCCGTGGCAAATTGAGGAAGGGCTCTTAAGGGCTTACGTGCAGACTCACTCACCCCAAGGCCTAGTGCAGAAGCAGCCCTTCAAAAGTGCCCAGACTTTATGCGAAAGGGACTCATTTCCAAACTTTAAAGTGCTGGACTGAGGGATACTCTCCAGGGATGGAGGTGGTGGGCGCCATCTTCTTCTCTGCGCCATCTTTTTTTTTTCTCCCCCTCTTCCTTTTCCCCCCTTTTCTTAGTGGGTGCCATCTTTGTTCACCCCCTCTGCCTCACTCCAGCCACTGGACACAATCTTTGGCTCCCCCTCTGCTGTGCTCCAGAGCACCAGTAGCTCCTGGAGGAAAGTGTCTATTCACATTTGGTGCCCCAGTGTTTACTGGTGATCCATTTTTCAGATGATCCCTTGATCACCCGGCTCTGAAGGCCAGGGAGGCTTGCGTTCCTGGGTCCCCAGGACTGTAACGACTGGAGAGACAGTTCTCGGGACACTACCACTCCCAGGGCACCACAAAGGGACAGACTGAAACACATCCCCAGTTTCTGAGAGAGAGGCCTATTTGTTTGTGCAGCAGCTCTGGCCCAAGGGGCAGGCTTCTGGTCTGGCACACTTACAGGAGCCTGCAGAAGAGCTCTCAGGGAATGGAGGGAATGGAGCTCAGTGCACATCACCTTTGCACTCTCCCTCTGCTTCATCCAGCTCACTGATATCTTCCAGAATGGAGCTTATGCCCTTTGTTCGATGCCCTGATTTTTGCAGTTGCTGCCAGGGGACTTCGTTCTATCACCTGGCTCTGGTGGCCAGTGGGACTGATGCTCACAGGTCCTACAAAACTGTAACCAACGGAGAAGGAGTTCTTAACCAGCGACCATCCCGAGGGCACAGCAAGAGCCAACAGGCTCAGGAGCTCAGTCTCTCTGCCTAAGAGGCCCATTAGCTATCATCATTGGTGCAGCTGCTGGGGCAGGCTTCTAATTAAACATGCACCTAGGGGCTAACTGGAAACCCTTCCTGAGACCTCGGAGGGCAGGCAATATTTTCATCCTCTCTTTTGCTGTGCTTTACAGCACCAGCATCTCTCGGAGGGGAACTTGTATACGTGTCTCGTGCCCCAGTTTTGACATCGGGTACCCTGCTTTTTGGGGGCTGCCTCCTAGGGGATAACCCTCAATCACCTGGCTCTGGTGGCCAGGGGGCTTCGGTTCAGCGGGGGGGAGGGGGGGGGCGCTCACAAGACTGTAGCCTTCAGAGATAGTTCTTAGATGGCTCCCACCCGCAGGGCACTGCACAGACAGCAGACTGGAGCACCCCCAGCCGTTCTGGGAAAGAGGCCTAATGGCTTGTCCTAGAGCTCTGGCCTGAGGGGCAGTCTTCAAGTTAGGCACAGGTCTAGAAGCTCCAGAGCTGCTCTCAGGGAAGGTAGGCCAGGGGATGCTATCTCCGTGCTCTCTTCTACCTCACGATAGTGCACCAGCATCTCTCAGAAAGGAGCTTATATGCTCCAGTCCTGATTTTTGCGACTACGACCTATGGGAGACCTCCATATTACCTGGCTGTGAGGGTCAGCGGGACTTACACTCGCAGTCCCATATGACTATACATATTTTCATTCTTTAAAAGCTGCTGCCTGAGGGTCTGGCTTCCCATCACCTGAATGTAGGTGCTGAATGAGATCCTCTCCTTTGGGACATTAACTGGGCCTGGCATACTCTGAAGTCCTGGGAACTCTTAAAAATAAAATAGGCTGCTTGGATAATTATAAAAGTTTGAGAAACAGCCAAGAGCTAGGACAGGGTTGAAGGATAAGTTTCATCTCCTACACAAGGCCAACCCTCCAAGACTGGGAGGAGATGCTATTTCATCTAATGCACACAAACAGAGTCAAGCAAAATGAAGAACGGAGGACTACATTCCAAACAAGTAAGATAAAACTCTTAAGCAACCTTAATGAAATGGAGATAAGTAATTTATCTGATAAAGAGTTCAAAGTAATGGTCATAAAGGTGCTCACCAAACTTGGGAGCAGAATGGATGAACACAGTGAGAACTTCAACAAAAAGAGAAAATGTAAGAAAGTAGCAAACAGAAGTCACAGAGCTGAAAATACAAAAACCGATCTGAAAAATACCCTACAGGGGTTCAACAGCAAACTAGATGAAGCAGAACCAATGAACTCAAAGACAGGACAGAGGAACTCACCCAACAGAGCAGCGGAAAGAGAAAAGAATGAAACAAAGTGAAGATAGCTTAAGGGCCTTCTGAGACAACACTGAGCAGACTAACATTTACATTATATGAATCCCAGAAGGAGAAAGGGCCAGAAAACTTCTCTGGAGAAGTAACTGAAAACTTCAATAACCTGGGGAAGGAAAGACATACAGATCCAGGACGGACTGTGAATTCCAAATGAAATGAATGCCGCAGAGAGACCCATACCAAGACAAATTATAATTAAAATGTCAAAAGTTAAACAAAAAAAGAGAGAGAGAATCTTAAAGGGAGCAAGAAAAAAATCACTTATTACATACAAGGAGACCCCATATGACTATGAGCACATTTTTCAGCAGAAATGTTGCAGGCCACAGAGAGTGGCATGATATATTCCAAGTGCTGAAAGAAAAAACCTCCAACCAAGAATACTCTATCTGACAAAGTTATCATTCATAACTGAAGGGCAGATAAAGAGTTTTCCAGACAAGCACGAGATAAAAAAGTTCATTACCACTCAACTGGTCTTACAAGAAATGTTAAAGGGACACCTGTAAGCTGGGAAAAAACAAAGGGCAAGTTGCTCATTAGTAACAAGAAAACGTATAAAAGTGTAAATCTCACTGGTAAAGGCAACCATATATTAAAGAAGTATATGAGTCAAGTGTGAAGCTAGTGTAAAGGTTAAAAGACAAAAGTAGTGAAAACTGCAACTATAATAATAAGCTAAGGGACGCACAAGATAAAAAGATGTAAAATGTGACTGGTAAAATGTGACTGGCAAAACGTAAAACGGGGGCAGAGCATAAAAATGCACAGCTTTGAATGCGTTCACACTTAAGTTGTTATAAACCTAAAAAAGGCTACTATGAATGTAAGTCGTTATCTGTAAGCCTCATGGTAACCACAAAGCAAAAAGCTATATAGTAGCTACACAAAAGATAATGGGAAAGGAAGCGTGCCACTAAAGAATTCATCAAACCACAAAGGAAGTGAGCAAGAGAAGTAGGAAAAAAAAGAATTAAAAAACAGCCAGAAAATAATGAACGGCTACAAGCACATATGGATCAATTATTACTGTAAATGGATTAAATTCACCAATCCAAAGCGAGAGAGTAGCTGAAAAGATAAAAATGAAACAAGCCCCATCTACATGCTCCCATTTCAGATATAAGAACACACACAGAAAGTGAAGGGATGGAAAAAGATGTTCCACACAAATGGAAACCAAAAGAAAGCTGGGGTAGCTAGCTCTACTTTCCTCAGACAAAATACTTCAACAGAAAGACTGTAGTAAGAGACAAAGAAAGGCATTACATAATGACAATGGGGTCAATCCAAAAAGAGGATATAGCACTTACAAATATTTAGGCACCAACATAAGAGCACCTAAATACATAAATCAAATATTAACAGATCTAACAAGAGAAATAGAAATACAGGAGTAGGAGACTTCAGTACCCCCACTTACATCAATGGATAGATCATCCAGACAGAAAATCAGTAACAAAGAAACATCAACCTTAAACCACACATTAGACCAGATGGAAATAACAGATACATACAGAACGTTCCATTCAAAAGCAACAGAATACATTCTTCTCAAGTGCATATGGAGCATTCTCCATATGGATCATACATTAGGCCACAAAATAAGGCTTAACAAATTTGAGATTGAAATCATATGAAGCATCTTTTTGACCACAATACCGTGAAATTAGAAATCAATGCTAAGGGGCGCCTGGGCGGCTCAGTCGGTTAAGCGACTGCCTTCGGCTCAGGTCATGATCCTGGAGTCCTGGGATGGAGTCCCACATCGGGCTCCCTGCTCGGCAGGGTGCCTGCTTCTCCTTCTGACCCTCCCCCTTCTCATGTGCTCTCTCTCTCTCATTCTCTCTGTCTCAAATAAAATCTTTAAAAAAAAAAAAAAAGAAATCAATGCTAAGAAAACTGGAAAATTCACAAACATATGGAGATCAAACAACGTGCTACTGAAAAAAAAAATAGGTCACAAAGGAATCAAAAGATAAATACCTAGAGACAAAAAAAAAAAAAAAAAAGAAATACAACAAACCTAAACCTATGGGATTCAGCAAAAGCAATTCTAAGAGGGAAGTTCATAATGATAAATACCTATATCAAGAAACAAGAAAAATCTCAAACAACTTTACACCTCAAGAAATTAGAAAAAGAACAGCATACAAACCCAAAATTAGTAGAAGAAAGGAAATAATAAAGATCAGAGCAGAAGTAAATGAAATGGAGACTTTCAAAAACAACAGAAAGGATCAATGAAAGCAAGAGTTGGTTCCTTGAAAATATAAACAAAACTGACAAGCCTTTAGCTAGACTCACCAAGGGAAAAAGGGAGTACTAAAATCAGGTCAGCAATGAAAGAGAACATGTTACAACTGATACCACAGATATACAAAGCATCACAGAAAACGACTGTGAGCAACTGCATGCACCCCAACAAATTGGGCAACCTGAACAAGTCTGCCACTTCCTAGAAACAGATAACCTTCCAAGGCTGAAATCATGAATAGAAAATAGACCGATTACTTGTAAGGAGATTGAATCAGCAATCAAAAACCTCCCAACTGGGGCACCTGGGTGGCTCAGTCATTAAGCGTCTGCCTTCGGCTCAGGTCATGATCCCGGGGTCCTGGGATCGAGCCCCGCATCGGGCTCCCTGCTCTGCGGGGAGCCTGCTTCTCCCTCTCCCACTCCCCCTGCTTGTGTTCCCTCTCTCACTGTGTCTCTGTCAAATAAATAAATAAAATCTTTAAAAAAACAAAAAAACCTCCCAACAAACAAAAGCTCAGGAGCAGAGAGCTTTAAAGTGGAATCTACCAAACATTTAAAGAAGAAGAATACGTTCTTTCTCAAACCATTCCCAAAAACAGAAGAGGGAGGAACCCTTCCAAACTCTTTACATGGCCAGTGTTACCATGACACCAAAAATAAACAGAGAAGAAAGAAAATTACAGGCCAATATCCTCGATGAACATACGTGAAAGTTCTCAACAAAATAACTAAAGAAGAAAAGTAACAGCAAACCAAATTCAACAATATGGGTATCCCCCACTTTCTGGAAGTTCGTGTTACTACACTTTACTTTTATGAACGATCTACATTACTACCTGTGTTCACTAACCGAAAGATTCCAAAGAGGAATCTTACAAAAAAAGCTGTTGCCATGCTAATATGGGTCTTTCATAAAAAACAAAGTGGCTTAATAAAAATCAAATGATCATCTCAATAGATGCTGGAAAGGCATTTGACAAAATTCAACATCCACATATGACCAAAACTCTCAACAAAAGGAGCACAGAGGAAACACAGGTCAACATAATAAAGTCTGTATGTGACACACACAAAGCTAACATCATACTCAGTGGTGAAAGCTGAAAGCTTTTCCTCTAAGATCAGGAACAAGGCAAGAACATCCGCTCTCACCACTTCTATCAACATGGTATTGGATGTCCTAGCCAGAGCAAGTAGGCAAGAAAAGAAATAAAAGGCACCCAAACTGGAAAAGAAGAAGTGAAACTGTCATTATTTACACATGTTTATGTACAGAAATGGCTATGTAGAAAACCCCAAAGACTCCACCAAAAAACCGTTAGAATAAATGAATTCAGTGAAGTTGCAGGATACAAAATCAACAGTACAGAAATCTGTTGCATTTCTATATAGTAACAACCCATCAGAAAAAGAAGTTAAGAAACAATCCCATTAAAAAAAGAAATGTCATTTACAATTGCACTGGAAAGAATAACATACCTAGGAATAAACTTAACCAAGGAGGTGAAAGACCTATACTCAGAAAACTATAAAAAAGACACTGATGAAAGAAACTGAAGATGACACAAACAAGTGGAAAGATATTCCAAGCTCCTGGACTGGAAGAATACTGTTAAAATGTCTATAGTATGTACCCAGGGCAAGCTATGATTCAGTGCAATCCCTATCAAAATTCCAATGGCATTTTTTACAGAAGTGAATAAAGAATTCTAAAATTTACATGAACTACAAAAGATCCGGAATGGTTAAAGCTACCCAGACAAAGGAGGACAAAGCTGGAGGCATCATGCGTCCTGATTTCAAACTACATCACAGTGCAACAGTAATCAAGACAGTACAGGATTGGCAGTAAAAACAGATTCAGATCAACAGAACAGAACAGAAAGCAAAGAAATAAATCAAGTATGTATGTTCAATTAACTTACAACAAAGCATGAATGAATAAAGAAAATGAACCTGGAAAAAATATATATGTATCTCCACAAAATGGAATATTATTTAACCATTAAAAAGAAAGAAAAATCCTGCCATTTGTGACAACACATATGGACCTTAAGGGCATTATGCTAAGTGAAATAAGTCAGGTTAAGACAAATACTGTATCACTTATATAGAGAATCTAAAAATTAAAATAAAGAAAAAAACAACCCAAGCCAATAAATACAGAGAACAGACTGGTGGTTGCTTGAGGTGGGGAGGTGGGGGTGGGCCAATGGGTAAAGGGAGTCAAAAAACACAAGCTTTAGTTATAACATAAGTAAGTCACGGGGATGTAATGTACAGCCCGGCAAATACAGTTAATAACACTGTACTGCATATTTAAAAGTTGCTAAGAGAGTACATCTTAGAAATTCTCATCAGAAGAAAAAAATTCTGTAACTATGTATGGTGACGGATGCTAACTAGAGTTACTGTGGTGATCCTTTTGCAATATCTACAAATATCAGATCATTATGTTGTACACCTGAAACTAATGTTAGGTGGTATGTCAATTACACCTCAATAAAAAAATGAAGGCGGAAAAAAAACCTCACCTTCATGTAAACAAAAATAAAAATGAAAAAGTAATTATTTTCTATCAGCTGTAAACAAAAGCAATATACAAATTAAGATAAAGTGGAGTTGGTATGGAAGAATGCCACATGCAGAAACAGAAAACGAGACGAGATTACTTGGGGGTAACCCTTCTATTGTAAATAAATAGAAAAGCTGGGCAAATCATCTAGGGAAAAAAGTTTGAGACTATTAAAGAGCTTCCAAGGCAGTGAGTATTTCTGGTGCCAAAATCCCAAAGAAGGGAGGCATCAAAAAAATCAAATATTGCTCCCTCCCCACTATGTGAGCATACAATGAGAAGATCATGATCTGTAAACCAGGACAGGGACTTCACGAGAATCCACCCATGCTGGTACCCTGATCTTGCACTTCTATCCTCCACAACCGTGAGAAATAAATGTTTGTTGTTTAAGCCAAAAAAACAAAAAACCCACAAAAAACAACCACCCAAATACCTAAAATAAATCTAACAAAAGATACATAAGTTCTCTGTTTAGAAAATTATAAAACATTGAGAGAAATTAGAGAACATCTATGTTAGTGGAATGACAAAGCATGCTCATGTATTATAAAAATGTCAATTCCAAGTTGATCTCTAGATTCAGTGTAAACTAAACCAAAATTCTAGCAGAGCGCACGCGCGCGTGCGTGTGTGTGTATGTGTAACCTGACAGGTTGATTCTAAAGTTTAAATGGAAGTGCAAATGGTCAAGAACAGCCAAGAAATTTCAAAGAACAAACTCAGTGGACTTCTCCTACTGGATATAAGACTTAAAAAAAAAAAAAAAAGCCTATATTGAGACAGTAAATGGTATTGGCACAAAAGTAGATCTATATAACAATGGAACAGAACATAATCCAGAGAAAGACCAAACATATATAGACACTTGACTTATGACAAAGATGTCCTTTTAGGAAAAGGACAATTATTTCAACAAATAGTACTGAGACAAATGGATATTCGTACAGGAAAAAAAATGAATCTTGACTCCTCTTCACACAATAGGCAAAAAATCCATTCCAAGTGGATTATAGATCTAAATATAAAAGGTAAAAAAAAAATAAGTCTTCTAGACGATAAGAAGGAGAATATCTTCATAATTTGGGGATAAAGATTTAACAAGATACCAGAAACACTAAGAGGAAAATGTTGATAAATTAGACTACTACTATTTAAAGTTACTTTTCTTCATCAAAGAAACCACTAAGAAAGTGAAAAAGCAAGCCATAAATACTATATGATTCCAACGATAAAAAGTTCAGAAATGGGCAAAAACTAGTCTATGGTGTTAGAGGATGGATTAGGGGTCACCTGTGGGGAGGAGGAAGAGTACTCACTGGAAAAACATGGAAGAGGTTCTGGGGTCCTGATAATCTTCTATTTCTCATCTAGGGGTTGGTGGCAAAGGTATGTTCATCTTGTGATAATTCACTGACCTGTACACTCACAAATTACTCATATTTCAGTTTGAATTGTTATACTTCAATAAAAAGGTTCCTCAAAAAATTTTGGCCTGTGGGGTGCCTGGCTGGCTCAGTCAGTAGAGCATGCGACTTTTGATCTCGGGATTGTGAGTTTGTGCCCTGGGTTGGGTGTAGAAAAATACTTAAAAAAAATAAAATCTTTCAGAAAAAAATTTGGGTGTGTACTATTAAATCTCTGACCTTTTCAAAAGATGCCTTAAGGAATGTCCCTTTTTGGTACATAAATAATTCTGGGTATACTCTTGAAATCTATCTTTCAAGCATATCATGGAAATTTCCTTGCTAGTCCAGTAAACTAACTTTTAGGGCTAACTGTCATGAATTGGGGTATCTGTTTGGGGTTGAGGTAGAGCACAGCGACCAGCTACTGTTGCCCCCCTTCCCGAATCACTTCCTACTAGGCCTTCTCCCTAGTTTACTGCATGTTAGCACAACCTGGAGAGGATATTCCGCTAACAAAACAAGACTTGTCATTTGGAAGAATCCTCCTCTGTTCGTAACTCATGCTTGTTCACACCCAAACCACTGCACTGCGCTTCTCTGACTACATTTCCAAATTCTGGCACCTGGTTGTCAGGGTAGCTAGCTAGGAAGGTATATAATACAGCAGGCACACTTCCCTACTCTTGGCCCGGTTGGCTTGATAATCCTGCCTCTAAGTTAAACAGAGTTTCCTTCAGCCTCTAGACACTGAAACCTTCGCAGTTGACCTAACACGCAATGGCAAAATGTGCTCTTAATGGCTTTCAAACCACAAGCTAGAACAACAGCATAAAAATGAGGTTTAAGGGCGCCTGGGTAGCTCCATCAGTCGGGCATCTGACTCTTGATCTCAGCTTCGTGAGTTCAGGCCCCGCGTTGGGCCCTGTGCTGGGCGTGAAGCCTACTTAAAATTCTTAAAAAATGAGGTTTAGTTCACCAGATTGGAGCCGGTTGAATTGGGGGTCCTGAGCGGCCCATGTGTTACCTGACCAGGCTCCCTCTTGCCCAGTGCTTCATACATCCTCAGGTCCACGGACCAGAAGCAAGGAGGAAGACAGCATACGTGAAGAAGCCCCAGCATGAGGATAGTCCAAAAGCTGGCGAAATGACTCCAGCCACTGACTACAAAGCTCTTGAGTGAAGAGACCACTGGCCTCATTTTGCCACATAAAAGTACCATTTTTATACTGTATCTGTTTTTAACATGTATTTCATCTCATTAAACCCGTCACCAGTCCTGGAGAACGCTGGTCCAACTGGCCCCTGTCAGGACTCCCCTGACACAAATCCTCTGGACGCTTCGGGGCAAGTGACAGTTCCAATGATTCTCTTTTGGAACTCAGGGCAGCCTGGGGCCTCGGTCCCACAGGGGCCGCTCTCAGATCTCCGGACAGAAGCCTCGCCATGTGCCAGCACCCTAGCTCATGGGTCACATTCTGCTAGTGATTCCATGGTCACTGTGGACCAGTGGTGGCAGCAAGAATCCTCAAGCAAAGTGACAGATGGGCACTGATGGGTCGCTCAGGGAGGGACACGAGGACAGTCTAACAGAGAGCTGGCAATCTTACTTACCGAGGTCTACAAAAAGATGCTTTTCTCCTACGTTATTCTTCACAACTAAAAATGATAGGTCAGGACTGCTTTGCTCAGCTGACCCCAGCCTCTCCCATTCCTTTGAATTCTGTGTCCGGCTCTCTTCTCTATCTTTATCTGAGGACATTTTGCTAAAGGAAATTCCTTGTTTAATTGGCGTTTCAGGAAAATGGGAAAATCCGTGGCCCGTGCTCTCTGAAATACTATCATCATCTTCACTGGCAATTAAGTGAAAAGCAGGCTGCAAAATTTTTCTCACAAAATTACCTAGAAGAAAAAATATTATGATTAATCTAATTCTTTTCCACAAACTGTAACTCAAGATCTAGGCACAAATCTACACATGCCAACTTTATACAGTAAGGCTTCTTTTTTTGACTTCTGGTTTCAAAACTGAGTTGTTATTACAAACTAACATACTTCTGTTATTTCCTTCCTCTTGTGCAATCTTTTATTTTTTCAATTCCCACTGACAGGGTAGCTTGGTGTCACTTATAATAAATATCATCAAAGACTCCACCAGGGGCACCTGGGTGGCTCAGTCAGTTAAGTGTCCAACTCCTAATCTCAGCTCAGGTGTTGATCTCAGGGTCGAGAGTTCAAGCCCCACATTGGGCTCCACACTGGGCATGGAGCCTACTTAAAAAAAAAAAAAATTCCACCAAAAACTGCTAGAACTAAGGCATGAATTCACAAAGTCGCAGGATATAATCAGTGTACGGAAATCAGTTGCATTTCTATACACCAATAATGAAGCAGCAGAAACAGAAATCAAGGAATCAATCTCATTTACAATTGCATCAAAAACAGTAAAATACCTAGGAACAAACCTAACTAAAGAGGTGAAAGACCTGTATTTTGAAAACTATAGAATACCTATGAGAGAAATTGAAGAGGACACAAAGAAATTGAAAAACATTTCACGGTCATGGATTGGAAGAACAAACATTGTTAAAATGTCTGTACTACCCAAAGCAATCTACATATTTAATGCAATCCCTATCAAAAGAACACCAGCACTTTTCACAGAGCTAGAACAAACAATCCTAAAATTTGTACGGAACCACAAAAGGCCCCAAATAGCCAAAGTGATCCTGAAAAAGACAACCAAAGCTGGAGGCTTCATGACTCTAGACTTCCAGCTCTATTACAAAGCTGTAGTCATTAAAACAGTATGATACTGGCACAAAAACATAGATCAATGGAGCAGAACAAAAAACCCAGAAGTGGACCCACAACTATATGGTCCACTCATCTTTGACAAAGCAGGAAAGAATATCCAACAAATGGTGCTGGGAAACTGGACAGCAACATGTAAAAGAATGAAACCAGGCCACTTCCTTACACCACACACAAAAATAAACTCAAAATGAATGAATGACCGAAATGTGAGGCAGGAAACCATCAAAATCCTAAAGAACACAGGCAGCAACCTCTGTGACCTCAGCTGTAGCAAATTCTTACTAGACACATTGCTGGAGGCAAGGAAATAAAAGTGAAAACGAACTATTGGGACTACGTCAAGATAAAAAGCTTCTGCACAGTGAAGGAAACAATCAGCAAAACTAAAAGGCAGCCTATGGAATGGGAGAAGATATTTGCAAATGACATATCCAATGAAGGGTTAGTTAGTATCCAAAGTCTATAAAGAACTTATCAAACCCAGTATCCAAAAAACAAGTAATCCAGGGGCGCCTGCGTGGCTCAGTTGGTTGAGCATCTAGCTCTTGGTTTTGGCTCAAGTCATGATCTCAGAATCCTGGGAATGAGCCCCGTGTCAGGCTCTGTGCTCAGTGGGGAGTCTGCTCGAGGATTTTCTCCCTCTGCTCCTCCCCCTAATCGCTCTCTCACTCTCAAAACAATAAATCTTTAAAAAACAAAAAGAAATAATCCAGTTAAGAAATGGGTAGATGAATAGACATTTTTCCAAAAACGATATCCAGATAGCTAAAAGACCTATGAAAAGATGCTCTACATGAGTCATCATCAGGGAAATACAAATCAAAACCACAATGAGATACCACCTCACACCAGTCAGAATGGCTAAAATTAACAAGTCAGGAAACAACAGATCTTGGCAAGGATTTGGAGAAAAGGGGACCCTCTTACACTGTTGGTGGGAATGCAAACTGGGCAGCCACTCTGGAAAACAGTATGGAGGTCCCTCAAAAAATTAAAAATAGAATACCCTGTGACTCAGCAACTGTACTACTAGGTATTTACCCAAAGGATACAAAAATGCAGATTCGAAGGGGTACATGCACCCTGATGTTTATAGCAGCATTATCAACAATAGCCAAACTATGGAAAGAGCCCAAGTGTCCACTGTCTGATGAATGGATAAAGATGTGGCACGCGCGCCATTGAAAAGAATGAAATCTTGCCATTTGCAATGAATAGATGGAGCTAGAGTATATTGTGCTAGGTGAAATAAGTCAATCAGAGAAAGACAAATACCATACGATTTCACTCATATGTGGAATTTAAGAAACAAAACAGATGAACATATGGGAAGGGGGAAAAAAAAGAGGCTGGGAAGCAAAACATAAGAGACTCTTAACAAGAGAGAACAAACTGAGGGTTGATGGAGGGAGGTGGGTGGGCAATGGGCTAAATGGGTGATGGGTGTTAAGGAGGGCACTTGTGATGAGTACTGGGTGTTGTATGTAAGTGAAGGATCAATCACTAAATTCTCCTGAAACCAATATTACACTATATGTTAACTAACTAGAATTTAAATAAAAATTTGAAAAAAAAAAAAAAAAGACAACTGCCCAGTGACTTGACCTGCAAGATTCTCTAATTACTGTTATTTTAAAACAATTTTATCTTATTCCATTGTAAAAATTAAAAATAAGTAAATAAATCATCTTAGCAAGGAAGGTTGGTTTGAGAAGATGAGTGTCAATGTTGCTAGTATGAGCCTGACCCTAACATACTGTCACCAAGAAAGCACCACTTTTATTTTTTTATTCTTATTTTTAAATATTTTATTTATTTGAGAGAGAGCAGAGCACGCGAGAGAAAGCATGAGCCGGGGTGAGGGGGCGAGAGAGAAGCAGACTCCCTGCTGAGCAGGGAGCCTGATGCCTCAGGGCTCCATCCCAGAACCCCAGATCACGACCTGAACCACCCACCCGGGTGCCCCGAGAGCACCACTTTTATCAATATAAATTGAGTAGAACTTATCTTGACAATTAATGGGTTAAAGAATGAAAGGTTTATATGCATCAAGAGTGCTGCCGAGATAATGCACATTAACACTTGAGTCAGAATGTCAGCAAAGTTCTGCAGAGCTGCTTCTCGCTCCTTTGCCTGTCAGAATACGCCCTGGGCGCCCTGACATTCACAGCCATCACCTCCACAACTGTTGTTCCTCGTGCCTCACCCTCTCATCGGTCACCAGATGGGCTGTGGCATCATAAGTGAAGCCCAGATGGCAAGCAATTAAATACATGTACTGTATTTCAACACTTACTCTAAGAGCTCTAACTACTAGAGGTCCTGTCTTTACCAAGAAAAGAAGATACGACAATCCAGAACTTCTTTAACTCTCATATATTACTTATACCATAAAATCAAGCGAGAATTTGGTTAAGTTGCTTCATATAGAACAATACTGGAGAAACGCCGTGTTGTCAGAGAAACTTGATTTTAATTTCTAAAACTGCTATTGTCTGGGTTTGTCACTTTATTTACCAGACAGCTTAAACTTTTAAATAGAGATGCTCTAAATTCAAAATTCTCTCTCTCCAAATTAATTACTCTCTGCTCAACGAAACAAACCCAGTAGCTCATAAAACACGATACATCAAAATGAAAGCAAAAGCATGTGATCCTTGCAGGGATATACAGGCATGATTAAATCTGGAATGAGGGAACTGAGGGTAAATACTGAGTAAAAAGAAATCATGACGTAGCGCAGGACAACAAAGCAATACGAACATAAATTGATAAGGTTAATGTTTCCGGAAATGTAAAATCACATCTACTTGACTGGAGGCCGTGCGAGAAGTGAAGGCAGGGCTGCAGAACCACTTGGGAAGGTAGCCATTGCGCTCAGCAGGCCAGGGGGGCCTCTAACCTTTGGCAGGGAGCTGACTTAGCCAGGACACAACAATGACAGTTTCAGCAGCATGAAGTCCAACATAGGCTTCCAGTAAACTCTGCTTTCTACTTCCCTCCCCCATTCTTAACAGGCTCGTCCTCATCATTAATGTGGGGACAGGCATTTCACTGGCTGCAGATAACTCAAAAGAATCTGTCAATCCTAGGAATTTCAGGTCCTCCTACAGGCTGGCAAAGGTGTATTTTAGGCAGATCAAATTTCACTTTTTGCAAACATTCTCTGATCGCTTACGCTTACTCTAATTCTACTTTCTGGAAGGCTGACAATGGGCGCTAGAAGTGTCACCAAGACATACATGGAGGGACGGAAACTGAAGGGGAAATCTTGGACTAATTCTGTCATCTCCCGGTCCTGGCGGTTCCTAATTCTGGAGGAAGGAAGTTTCGGCCACCCTCTGCCCCCGCACCCCCAGGTTAGCCTCACACTTCTGTCTCCATACTTCTGTGTACGCTGTCCTGCCAGTAAAGCCTTTCTGACTTTGTTTCTGCGAGGGAACCGGATTCAAAGCCAGCTTGAACGTCATCTGCTTTCAGAAGACATCTGCAGCAGAGACTGCCAATTACCTGACACACTGCTACTCTCCCATCTTCCCAAACAACCAATCTCAAGGTTTAGCCTTGCGGCCAAGGAGCCGTAGAGCAGACTACGAGGAGTGAACAGAATCAAAGAAATATCTTGCTTAAAACTCCGAAGAGTGGAGAGCCTGGTGCTAGAGCCCACTTAGCAGTCTTCGATTCAGCGCGTCCTTATCAAATGCCTGCTTGCATTGTACGGCTCCTGCAGTCTGCGCCATCACTAATACTATTGATGAAGATACCATTACGTAGTACCAAGCATTGGAAATGAAAAGTGAGTAAGAAACTGTCCCTGCCTAAAACATTAAGTAGCACGGAAATAAAGAAGCCAAAACAACAACACAGAAAACTACCTCAGCAAGAGCCGAATGCTTGGACGCGAGAAGCCATGGGCTCTCCGCAACCCAGACAACACGCTGCCCTGGGTCTCAGGGTTCGGGACGTGACAGAAATGGCTTCTCATTTGACGATATCTACACTGAGTCTCCACAGGCCAGGTACTTGGAGTGTGTCTTTTCAGACAGCAGCAACAAAAAGTACAAAGGCCCACGGACAAGAGAAAATGTGGCCCCGCAGGAGCTAAGTAAAGGACAGAGGGAGAAGGCCTATTTTGTACCAGGACTGGCCCTTGTGGCTCTCATTATGACTGCAAGAGGCCCCTCAGTAACAACCATCAGGAAACTTGGGGAAAAAATAGAGGTTTGTTACTTGTAAGACCTGAAAATTACACTGCATACCTGGGGCCACACAGCAAGCTCTCGGGTAGGGAGCGCATACACGGGCAGGGGGTTCTGCTTGTATTGGGGTTGAGGGTGGAGTCCTAGGGTTTCCTGGGCTCACCCCTTATTGGTGAATTTAAAACATAAGAACAGGAATTTAGGGGCGCCTGGGTGGCTCAGTCATTAAGCGTCTGCCTCTGGCTCAGGTCACGATCCCGGGGTCCTGCTTGGCGGGAGGCCTGCTTCTCCCTCTCCCACTCCCCCTGCTTGTGTTCCTTCTCTCACTGTCTCTCTCTGTCAAATAAATAAATAAAATCTTTAAAAAAAAAAAAAAAGAACAGGAATTTAAAGCAAGGAAGCCAAAACAAGAGGCCCAAAAGGTCAGTTATCAATCAAGATTTCTGAATCTAAAGAGCCTCAGTGGGTAGTGTGTGGCTGACGGTGTTTATTGAGATAGCTGTCTTTGAAAGGGATGCCTCAGCAATCAAAGCTTAAGTCAGGCGCTTGCATTACAACAAAACAGAACACTGTCAAGGTTTACACTACAAGCATCAGGTGGTGAGAGAGGAGGCTGGTGGACCTCTGCGGGCCTCTGTACAAACTAAGACATTTGGAATTTTCCTGAAGGCAGTGAGCAATCCCTGAAGGGTGTGAGGCACATTAGTGGTGTAATCAGATCACTCCAGCCAGCTGACTAAATAAATAAATAAGCTGAGAGAAAATAGAGCTCAGAGATGACACCAACATTTCCACTTGGGTAGTTGGGTAGATGATGGATACTACTCACTGATATACATATCACAGGAGAAAGGGCAAGGTTAGGGGGAAAATGAGGCATCTGGTCTAGGAATGCTGAGTTTGAAGTATCTGTGTGGGAACGTTTAATAGGCAGTTGGCTGTATGGGTCAAGGAGGGCAATCTTGGCTGAAGACGAAGACTTAAGGCTTTGATTACCATCTATGTGTTGATGACTTGAGAGTGGATGATAATCAAGGTTATGGATAGAGTGAACAGAGGGACAAGGATAGATTCTACAATTATCAATATCTAAGGGATGAAAGAAAGATGGAAGGAATATCCAACTATACAACACAAAATAGGGAGATTAATAGGAGCCCCTCATACACAGCAAACTGGGTCACTGCGACCTAGCATTACTCTAATTTAGTAATTAGGTTCCTGACTTCTATGCCAGTCCTTTTGCGACCATGTTCATGCCTTTTCCCCTAGGTACCCCTGAAACTATCAAACAAATGTAGTTCTGAAATGAATTACCTATCACGGGAACTTCAGTTAATCATCTGCCATTTAGACCTAGAAATACTCTGCTCTACTGCTGCTTTGATAAACACTCAGGCTTTGGGCTTCTGTTTAGACCTTGATTTTCAGCGTTTCCATTCCACCTACTTGTTGCCCCTCAGACTGACTTCATTTTATACCTGGGCCTGCATCTCTCAATGTCCAGTTCCAGACAAACACTCTGATTACACTCTCAGGCTTACATATGCAGACATTTTCCCAGTCCTGAGGTTCGGCCTGGAGCAATAAACAATAAAAAAGCCTCTCCAGATGTGGTTTGGAGCCCAAGCCCCAGTCCTCATGGACTAAAGGCTAAGGCTAAGGCAAGGCTGAAGTGAAGGACAGAAATACAGCTCTGAGGCATCACAGATGAGACTTGAATTAGGCCTCTCGTGCAAAAAGACTTCTAAAAAGACTCCTGTTGGGGCAGAAACCAGTACTAGGCAATGCATGGCCATCTCAAAATCTCTAGCAAGAGTCGCTAATGCCAAGGACCTCCTGAGTAGTTAATGTATCTAAAATGTGTCTAGAAGAGGAAGGTAGGTCTAGAACTAAAGGCAAATCCTGAAGATGTGAAAAATCACATCTCATTATTTAGGACAGGTTAATAACCATAAAACCTGACAAATACTTACAAAGGTTTAAGAGGAACAGGAAAATACGAGGATTTTAACAGAATTCCATGACTTTTTAAAAAACAGTATACTTACCAACATGAATGTTATCTTTAAATGCCACATCATGGAGCTGAAATATTAGATGGCGGCTAAATTTTTCATCAGTGCTGGAATCCAAGTTGAAAACATCTTCGGCTGAACAGTTAACCCTGTATAGCTCTTGAAGTGCTTTACAAACATGCTAAAAACACAGGTAAAATATAAGTAATTAATATTTCAAAAAAAATTTTCCATGAGAAAATTCAAATATCTTGGTACAACTCCAACTCATTTTTTATTTTATTATCTGAATATTTACTATGTGACAACTTCACCAAATTACTGATGTATAGAAATAGACATATTTAAATTATCATACATGTTCAAAAAGTCCTAGGCTCTCAGGAGTAAAGGACTTCCTAAAATTCTAACAGTTTAGCTTATACATTAATCTCTTCTAAAATCACAATAAATATATTTCTTTTTAAGCACAATAAGTATATTTCTTTTTAAGCATCTCTTTAAATATCATCTGTGAGTTAAAAAGTCACGATTCCATTTTTCATAGTTTTAATTTTCGGAAGGTTCCTCACACACTGAACCGAAGTCCACCTCCAAGAATACTGGGGCTGGACGCTGCTGACAGCAAAGGCAGTTACCCGTTGTAAGAAGGCAGCAAGCACAGGGATAGGAGCACAGGATGTGAAATCAGAAAGATCTAGTTTGAGTACTGGCTTTGCCACTAACCAGCTCTGTGACTTTGGTCAAGTCCAAACCTTACATTCCTCCATCGCAAAATGGGATAATAACTGGACCTAACTTCTGGTACTGTTGTTAGGAGTAAATGACAAGATGATAGTAAAGAGTGAGCACAGTGCTTGGCATATGCACCTGCTTAAAAGCATTAGCTGTGCAGCCACTAAAGAAGTCACTTCTGAAACCTCAGTCTTCCCACTTGCAAAAGGAAGTTACTAAGAAGTACCATATGTGGTTATCTTGACATTAGCAAAATGCTTATAAACTGCCAAGCATTTAGATACCTAACAGTTATATAATATAATAACTTGTATTTATTCATGTCATTTTTACATTATTAGAGCAACCCCTCCCACGCTCTCTGTATTCTTTAGTAAGTTCTCATTTCCTCAGAGGCCTCCTCAATTTCCCTCTCTACATCAACTCCCCCTTCATACTCTGTCCCCAGTTACAGTACTTACACAACTACAATTTTATGTTCATTTGTGTGATTATTTTGACTTCGGTTTCCTCTCCATTACAGAGGCTATCCCTCACTACCCGTTCTCGCCTGCTTCTGTGGAGGTAGAATGCTGATTACCTGGATACAAGGCCATCCAGAATAAAGACCACACTTCCCAGACTCCCTGGCAGTAACGTGTGGCCACAAGACTACGTTCAGGCCAATGGGATGTGAACAGAAGGAAAGCAGGTGACTTCTCAGTTATACTCTTCTAGGGGAGAGGCATGCCCGTCCCTTTACCATGTACTACTGACTGGAAAGCAGATATTGTGATAGTGAGCCATTTGGACAATGTACATAAAGGCAACACCTCAGGAAATAACAAAGCAACCAAGCCTAGTCTCTAATGTAATGGAGCATACCCAGACATTACATGAGGGAGAAAAAAATCTCTATCTTGTTTAAGTCACTTTTTTTTTTATTATGGTAACTAAGCCTATCCTAATTTGTTATCCTCCCATCGACTATAAATTCTATGAAGGCAGAAGCTAGGTCTCTGTGGGCTAAACCATGGTCTCCCGAGTGCCTAGACACACCGACACTTACTAGAGGCTGAAACATTTTGATAAATGAATAAAGTCTAGTTTTATACTTCGGAGCTATACAGAATAAATGTAGTGACTCTGCAGGTTAAGCAAACAAACGAAAAGCAACCCTAATCATTTAAGTTAACTTTCCCAAGTTAAACTTCAAATAAAAATTTAAGACATTTAAATATTAAAACTACAAAATCCACAAGTTAAAAATATGATTATTTGAGCAATGTTGCCTGTCAGTATAGTTTTACAAATGCACTAGCACCAGAGTCCATTCCATTTGGCAGAAGGGGCTTACTAAAATTTGTCAGTTAAGTCATTGACTCAAAGGATGATATGTTATCACTAGCTATTATTAGTCAGTTACTTCTTAACCATCTGTTAAGAGTTAATCTAATTTATGTGCCTCTTCACATGGAGACTCAAAAGGAAAAGTACTTACTGGGTTACACACTTGTTATACAAAGTAACCAATAAATGAAATTAATCTCCATGAAAATATGTATGAAGATTATATTATCTAAAATAATCCCGGGGCACCTGGGTGACACAGTTAAGCATCCCACTCTTGGTTTAGCTCAGGTCTGATTTCAAGGTCATGGGATGGAGCACTCAGCTCTGCTTAAGATTCCCTCTCCCGTTGCCCCTCCCCCTGCTATACCCAGCAGGTAAACCCAGTTGTGTAGAGATTGCTAAAAAAGACCACCACTAGGTAAAGCAATCTTAAGAAAAAAGAACAGAGCTGGAGGTATCACACTTCCAGGTTTCAAACTATAATACAAAGCTATAGTAATCAAAACAGTATGGTACTGACACAAAAGTACACACATAAATCAATGAAACAGAACAGAGCGCCCAGAAATAAACCCACAATTAAGTGGTCGGTTATTCAATGACAAAGAAGGAAAGAATATACAATGGATAAAAGACAGTGTCTTTAATAACTAGTGCTGGGAAAACTGAACAGCTACATGCAAAAGAATTCACTTTCATACATCATATATAAAAATAAACTCAAAATGGGTTAAAGACCTAAACTGAAGACCTGAAACCATAAAACTCCTTGAAGAAAACAGACTGCAAGAATCTTTGGATATTTGTCTTAGCATTATTTTTTTTTATCTGTCTCCTCAGGTAAGGGTAACAAAAGCAAAAATAAACAACTGGGACTACATCAAACTAAAAAGCTTTTGCACAGTGAAGGAAGCCATCAACAAAACAAAAAGACAATCTACTGAATGGGAGAAGATATTTACAAATGATATATCTGATAAGGGATTAGTATCCAAAATATATAAAGAACTCCTACAACTCAACACCAAAAAAACCAATCTGACTTTTAAAATGTGCAGAGGACTAGAACAGACCTTTTTCCAAAGAAGACATACAGATGGCCAAGAGACAAATGAAGAAATGCTCAACATCACTAATCATCAGGGAAATGCAAATGAAAACCACAATGAGGTATTACCTCACACAAGCCAGAATGGCTAGTATCAAAAAGACAAGAAATAACAAGTGTTGGCAAGGATGTAGAGAAAAGGGAACCTTTGTGCACTGTTGGTGGGAATGTAAATTGGTGCAGCCTCTATGGAAAACGGTATGGAGATTTCTCAAAAAGTGAAAAATAGAACTACCAAACGGTCCACCAATTCCATTCCCAGGGATTTACCCAAAGAAAACAACAGCACTAATTCAAAGAGACACATGCATTCCTATGTTCATTGTAGCATTATTTCCAATAGTCAAGATACAGAAGACACCTGCATCCACTGATAGAGGAATGGAAAAAGAAGATGTGGTATATATACACAATAAAATTACTCAGCCATGAAAAAAGAATGACACTTTGCCATTTGCCAGCACCGGTATTATGCTAAGTGAAGTCAGACAGGGAAAGTCAAATATCACATGGTTTCACTTATCTGTGTAATCTAAAAAATAAAACAAACAAGACAAACCAAAACAGACTCAAAAATACAGAGAACAAGCTGCAGATGCCAGAGTGGAGGAAGTAGGAGTATGGGCAAAATAGGTGAAGCAGATTAAGAGACAGAAACTTGCGTTATAAAATACATAAATTACAAGGATGTATGCACAATAATATAGGGAATATAGTCATTAATATTATAAGCTTATATGGTGACAAATGGAAACTAGACTTAACATGGTGAATCTTATATAATGTATATAAATGTTAAATCACTATGTTAATATACCCTTAAAACTAGTAAAATATTAGATGTCAACTATACTTCATAATAAATAAATAAACCTAGGGGCGCCTGGGTGGCTCAGTTGTTAAGCGTCTGCCTTCGGCTCGGGTCATGATCTCAGGGTCCTGGGATCGAGCCCCGTATGGGGCTCCCTGCTCAGCAGGAAACCTGCTTCTCCTTCTCCCACTCCCACTACTTGTGTTCCTGCTCTCGTTATCTCTCTCTCGCTGTCAAATAAATAAATAAATAAGTAAATAAAATATTTTAAATAAATAAATAAACCTAAGTAAGGGAAGGGGGAAGCCAAGAGAAAGCTAACATTACATGACTTTTTAAAAGTATTTGCATACATTTTTCAAAAAATTTTTAAAAAAAGAGTGATTCAACATAATCAGCAGATACTCTTCATCAAAAACATTTTAAGATATATTTTTAAAGTTATAAAATGTGTCATCTATAGTTAACATCTAAAAGAAAAAAATTAAGGGGCGCCTCAATGGCTCGGTCAGGTGGGCATACGACTCTTGATTTTGGCACGCATATGCACTCTCTCTAAAAAAAAAAAAGAAAAAAAATTAAGGGTGCCTGGGCGGCTCAGTTGGGTTAGGCATCTAACTTTTGATTTCAGCCCAGGTCATGATCTCCAGGTCATGGGATCAAGGCCCATGTCGGGCTCCGTGCTCAGCGTGGTCTGCTTGGGATTCTCTCTCTCCCTCTGCCCCTCCCCTGGCTTGCTCACTCTCTCTCAAAATAATAAATAAAATAAAATAAAAACTTTAAAAAATTTTAAAAGGGAAAAAAGAAAAATTAACCGATAAATGTTAATACCTACTTCGAGCCCAAGAGCCAATATAAGTTTAATAAAACTTAATGTAATAAAATCTTAAAAGATTTTATAAACAAATATTAACAGACTTTAGTTGAACAAGCCCATATTATCCCTTTTGTTAGTAACTTTCTGGTTGACACTGCTAAATCAAAAACATATACTAGAATTACAGTCTTTTCTCTTTGTTAAAAAAAACAATAACTGTATTTCTAGATCATGTTTTACCAATACTATTGGACCTGAAATAGGAGTTAAGTTTTTCTAGACCGTAGTCTCCTCATTTATGATGGTGTAAGACAGAATAATTTCCAAAATTCCTTCCAGGACAAAAATTAGGACACAATTTTTAATCAAAGTTTTCTTGAAATTCATCTCAGTAACCAATTTTTACAGTAAAAATTACTTTGCCTAACTTTTACCAGAGTCAGCTACTTGTAATAGAGAGTTAATATATAATTTAAAAACAAAGTTTCCAAACTGCTACCTTTCTCAAGTCCATTTTTAATAGATATACTAATATTACAATATATATGGACCTAAACTGAACCTCTGACCATTTTAGAAGTTTACTCAGAGAAGTCATATTATGAAACGAAAAGTCAAAAGGAAGAGAAGAAAAAGGTGGTGAAACACAGAACCCAAATATTACATAGGTTGGACTCAATGAATGAATGAATAAGTGAATGAAGAGATATACAGATATAAGGAGAAAAACCTGAGTTTGTAACTTACCTCAATGAGTAATGCAACCATCTTTTTCCCATCAGCTTCTGGATTGGCAAGTTTGTTAAATTCCAAATCAAAATAAAGCTTGCACACAGCATTTTCAGGAATGACTTCATAGCAGTGTAAGAGATTTTTTCTGAATTGAATAATGCAAGATTGTTAGGTTTACATCTTATACCTTTTTAAAATCATGGCAGTTGATCTTGTATCTCAAGATACTGCATTAACTGTGATTGAATGACTTATAACTACGGCATAATGAAGACATGGCAAAATGAACAACTGCTCTCTGTGGGTTTAGGGATCATATTATTAAGAGCTCCATCAAAGAAGATGTAACAATCATATTCTGTAACAGTATTTAATTTGAAAATATGGTCAACCTCACGCTGTTATTTATTCACAGAATTCTGACATTGTATGACCTTTCTTTTTTCTTGGTGTCATTATAGAAAGAATCTTGTCTGAGAAAAGAACTTTCTTTCTCAAACCAAAATCTCAGGATCTACACATGTATTCTTGGGATTTGATAAATGAGAATTTTTAAAGTTTTGTATTTTCATTAAGAAAACAGTATTTTAAAAATTGGCTAAAAACATATTCTGAATCACCTGACTTCAAAGAGCTTTCAATGCTCACATGTGGATCAAGAGATAAGACTTTAACATGGGTTAATAAAAATACATACTGCTTCGGTATGTAAATGATGACCCGTGCTAAGTGAATTCCAGATGGCATCCTACAGAAGTAAAAGGTTTGTAATCTGAACAAGAGGTGATGGGGGATTGAGTCATCACATGCGTAGGAACTCAAAACACACACACAATTGCACACTTTTCTCCCGGCACCAGGTAAGATCATGCAGTGTTCCATGACAAGGAAGCTCCAGAATTCAATTCTACTATTAAAGGAATAACCAAATGGGGGATGGAGATCTACAACAGTTAATTCAGCCAGAATTAATTTCACAAACATTACTAGATGAAGGAAATGTAACTTTAATGTGTTGTCCTTTACAGACTTACCGGGATTTATAATAAAACCAAAGTTGAGCATAGGTTGTCACCAGGTAAATACGTCGTCCATCGCCCACTTTGTATTCCAAAGCAAATACATGAACATCCTTTAGAAGATCAAAAAATTAATAAGGCACAAATCCAAAATCAACTGTAGCTATGCAATGTTCATGAAGAATTTTATCAAATTTTGGAAAAGTGGAATTTGAACATCTTTATTACTAAAAAATGAAATACAATTATTACATCTATGCCAATTAAAATCTAATTATATTTATTTTTATTCACTCAAGTAATACGTGCTCAAGGCAGAAACAATTCAAATATCCAGATCAAAAAGAGAAAAAAAAAGGAGAAAAATCACTTTTCAATCACTCCAGCTTGACTTCCTATTATAGCTTCACTTTCTAGTTTATGAAATTGAACTATTTCTTTTAAAGATGTATTCATTTTAAAGAGAGAGAGAGAGCTCACGTGCATCACAGGGAGGGGCAGAGGGATAGAGACTCTCAAGCAGACTCTGCGCTAAGTGCAATTTTCCCTCCTCCTCATTTCATCCTTAAAAATTTCATACTCCACTCATTCGTTTCCTCATATTTCTGTGGGTATTGTTGTACTTCTCCACTTAAATCTAGTCATTCTATTATTTTTCAGTCCATGGTCATTCTTCCTCTAAGCATAGCTTCTTTTATTTATTTTTTTTTAAGTTTTTTTTTTTTTTTTTTAATTTATTTATTTGACAGAGAGAGAGAGCACAAGCAGGGGGAGCAGGAGAGGGAGAAACAGACTCCCCGCTGAGCAGGGAGCCCTCCATGGAGCTCAATCCCAGGACCCTGGGATCATGACCTGAGCCAAAGGCAGACGCTTAATTGCTGAGCCACCCAGGCGCCCCAGCACAGCTTCTTTTAAATGTCATTATGTGTTCCCTCTCTCGCTGTGTCTCTCTCTGTCAAATAAATAAAATCTTTAATAAATAAACAAATAAATGTCATCATGTGAGAGTAGGACAAATAGGCTGAGTAGGAGGATGCTGAGCTCACCTCCCATGGACACACTGAGGTAACCACCACAAGTAAAGCAACTTGCTCTGAAAACAGTCAGAGACCAGCAGAACAGATCTTCCACAGCTAAAGATGTAAAATCAGGGCAACATCAAGAAGGGTAGGAGGGGGTAAAACAAAAATAGGAACCAAAACCTGGTACGGAGAACCACAAGCAGGACGGTTAGCACAGGTGTAGAAGTCCTCCCTGAGGAGGAAGAGGATCAAGCCCCACATCAGGCACCCCCAGGCCTGGGGACCTACAGCAAGAGAACTGAGAACAAGTCCCCATTCCCTAGTATGTCTGGTTGTTGAAAATCACCAGGACTTAACTCTCAGACAGACCCCACTGTTCCAGGGCCAACACACTGTATTACTCGGTCCAAGACCCAGCACACAGAAGCAGCAGTTTGAAAAGCAACTGGATTATATACAGGAAGATTTATTGACTAATTTTAAGACCAGTGCCAGAGGAACCAAGATAGGGGTAGGAGCTCCCTCGGGAGACGAAAGCGCTAGTGGGTGGCATTTTTCTTGCCCTCCTTTGCCTAGCTGGCCCGACAATGGTGGGAGCCAGTCCTGACTCTGTCTGCCTGCCCCATTTCAGTGCTCCCCAGGCGACTGACCCCATCTAACCTGCCTGCCCTGACAGGCACTCATCCAGCATGGCTCTTGCCTCACCATAGCTGGCAGACAGCCTCGGCTGGGACCAGCACCCCCAAAAAGCAACACCAACCTGGCCACACCCAGCAGACAGCCCCGGCTGGTACTGGCACCCCCCAAAGCGAGTCCTGCCCCAGGCAGGTGAGGAGCCGCGGTGGCTGCGGCCAGTCCTCTCAGCCAGAGGCCTCAGGTTCTAGCCCGCCACGCCACGCACCTGCAGCAGCGCCAGCCAGGCCTCAGGGCCGACAGCACTGGGGACCAGCTCTTCCCACCCGTGTGCCCACGTAGTCACAGCCAGTTATTAGAGTCTGCTGACCTGGGGGCCAGGACTGTCCAGCAGGGCGCCCAGAGGAGCCACGGCCACAGTCATTGCTGACGGACAAGGAAGGCTGAGGACCAGGCCCAGCAACCTGGGCACAAGCAGCCGCCGCAGCCTGGGCATGACAGGAGGTCACATGCAGTCACAAGGGGACACCCCCACAGCGACTGGTTCCTGTGACCGGCGGGGGTTGTGCTTCTGGGCCCCCAGGACACCTGTCACATAAAGCTACTACTCTGAAGACCAGGAGACAGAGCTGACCTACCTAATACATAAAAACAAAAACACAGAAAGTCGGACAAAATAAGGAGACAGAGGACTATGTTTACAACAAAAGAATAAGACAAAACCTTGGAAAAAGAAATGGTGATAAGCAATCTACCTGACAGACAGTTCAAAATAATGGTCATAAAGATGCTTACCAGACTTGAAAGAAGAGTGGATGTACTTTGAGAACTTCAACAAAGAAATAAGAGATATAAAAGAGAAGGAATCAGAGCTGAAGAATACAGTAACTGAAATGAAAAATACACTAGAGGAAATCAGAGCAGATTAGAGGATGCAGATTTTGGAAAGCATCCAAGCTGAACACTGAAAAGAAAAGGAAATGAATAAAATAACCATAGGTTAAGGAACCTCTGGGACAACATCAAGTGCACTAACAATCACATTATAGGAGCCCCAGAAGGAGAAAAGATAAAGAGGCAGAAAACTTACTTGAAGCAATAATAGCCTAAAACTTCCCTGACCTGGGGAAGGAAAAATATAACAACTCCAAGAAGCACAGAGAGCCCAAACAAGATGAACCCAAGGAGGTACACACCAAGACACATGATAACTAAATGTCAAAATAAAAAGATAGAGACTCTTCAAAGCAGTAAGAGAAAAGCAACTAGTTACATACAAGGGAACACCCATAGATTGTAAGCTGATTTTTTCAGCAAAAACGAGGCAGGTCAGAAGGGGGTGGCATGATATATTTCAAGTGCTGAAAAGAAATAAACCTATGTCCAAGAATACTCTACCCAACAAGATTACCATTCAGAATTGAAGGAGAGATAAAGAGTTTACAGATAAAATTTAGAAGAATTCTTCATGACTAAATTGGCTTTCCAACAAATTTTAAAAGGACTTCTTAACGTGGAAAAGAAAAGAACATAACTAGAAGAAAATTATGAAAGGAAAAAATTTCACTTATCAAAGAAAACATATAGTAAAAATAGATCAATCACTTATAAAGCAAGTATGAAAGTTAAAGGACAATAGTAGTAAAATATCTACAAAAATTAGTTAAGGGATACATAAAACAAATAGATGTAAAATATGGCATCATACACTTAAACACAGAGATGGGAAGTAAAAATGTAGCACTTTTAGAACGTGTTGGAACATCAGCAACCACCAAATTTATAGACTGCTATATACGTAAGATATTATACATGAACCTCGTGGTAACTATACGCCAAAAACCTGTAACAGATACACAGAAAATAAAGAGGGAGGAATCCAGGTATAACACTAAAGAAAGTCATCAATCACAAGGAAAGATAGCAAGAAGGAAAAAACGAGAACTACAGGGGCGCCTGGGTGGCTCAGTTGGTTAAGCAACTGCCTTCTGCTCAGGTCATGATCCTGGAGTCCCTGGATCGAGTCCCGCATTGGGCTCCCTGCTCGGCAGGGAGTCTGCTTCTCCCTCTGACCCTCCTCCCTCTCATGCTCTCTGTCTCTCATTCTCTCTCTCTCAAATAAATAAATAAAATCTTTAAAAAAAAAAAAAAAAAAAAAAAAAAAAAAAAAAAAAAACGAGAACTACAAAACCAGAAAACAACTAACAAAATGGCAATAGGTACATATCTATCAATAATCACTTTTAAACGGACTAAGTGGACTAAATGCTCCAGTCAAATGACAAAGCATGACTAAATGGAAAAAAAACCAACCCCATCTATATGCTGCCCACAAGAGACTTCAGACTGAAAGACATATAGACTGAAAAAGAAGGGATAAGATATTCCATGCAAATGAATGGAAAAAAGATATTCCAAGCAAATGAAAATGAAAAAAAAAAAAAAAGGCAGTACTTATATCAGACAAATTAGACTTAAACACTATAAAAAGAGACAAAGAAAGGCATGACATAGGGGCTCCTGGGTGGCTCAGTCGGTTGAGCATCCAACACTTGGTTTCGGCTCAGGTCATGATCTCAGGGTCCTGGGATTGAGCCCCTTGTCCGACTCTGCACTCAGCAGGGAGTCTGCTTGAGATGCTCTCCCTCTGCCCCTCCCCCACCTGCATGCGCTCTCTAATAAATAAATAAATCTTAAAAAAAAAAAAAGAATAGCATGACATAATGATGAAGGGATCAATCTAACAAGAGGATACAACAATTATAAATGTCTATGCACCCAACATAGGAGCACCTAAATATATAAAGCAAGTATTAATAGACAAAGAGGGAGAAAGTGACAGTAATACAATAATAGTAGGGTAATTTAACACCCCACTTACATCAATGGATAGATCATCCATACAGAAAATCAATAAAGTAACACTGGCTTTGAATGACACGAGACCGTATGCATTTAAAAGATATATACAAAACATTTCATCCCCAAAAGAAGAAAACATATTCTTAAAGTGCACATGGAACATTCTCCAGGATAGATCATATGTTAGGCCACCAAACAAGTCTCAATAAATTTAAAAGGACTAAAATCCTATCAAGCATCTGTTCCAACAATATGAAACTAGAAATCAATTACAAGAAAAAAACTGTAAATAACACAAACACATGGAGAATAAACAACATGTTACTAAACAATGCATCAATGGGGTCAATGGAGTCAATGGGGAAATTCAAGAGGAAATAAAAAAAATACCTGGACACAAGAGAAAATGGAAACACAATGGTTCAAAATCTATGGAACACAGCAAAAGCAGTTCTAAGAGGGAAATTTATAGCAATACAGTCCTACTTCAAGAAATAAGAAAAATCTCAAAAAAGCAATCTAAACTTACACCTAAAGGAACTAGCAAAACAAGAACAAAGCCCAAAATTAGAAGGAAGGAAATAATAAAGATCAGAGTGGAAATAAATGAAATAGAGACTAAAAAGATAATAGAAAAACTCAATGGAATTAAGAGCTGCTTCTTTGAAAAGATAAACAAAATTAATATAGCCAGACTCACCAAGAATAAAAAAGACTCAAAAATAAAATCAGAAATAAAAGAGAAGTTACAACTGACACCACAAAAATACAAAGGTTTATAAGAGACTACTACAAGAAAATATATGCCAACAAATTAGACAACCTAGAAGAAATGGATAAAGACTGAATCAGGAAGAAACAGAGTATCTGTACAGATGGATTACTAGTAATGAAAGTGAATCAATAATCAAAAAATTCCCAAAAAACAAAAGTCCAGGACCAGATGGCTACACAGGTGAATTCTACCAAACATTTAATAAAGAGTTCTCAAGCTATTCCAAAATATACAAGAGAAAGGAATTTTTTTTCTTTTTTTAGGAATGCTTCTGAATTTGTTCCACAAGGCCACCAGCATTACCCTCAAACCAAACCGGACAAAGATGCTACAACAAAAAAAAGGAAATTACAGACCATTATCCCTGATGAGCACAGATGTAAAAATCTTCGACAAAATATTAGCAAACCTAACACAATACTTTAAAAGGATCATTCACCATGATCAAATAGGGTTTATTCCAGGGACACAAGAATGGTTCAATATCCACAAATCAACATATACAACACTTTAATAAAATGAAGGATAAAGATCAGATGACTACCTCAATAGATGCAGAAAAAGCATTTGACCAAATTTAACATCATGATAAAACTATCAACAAAGTGAATATAGAGGGAACACAACATAAAAAGACCATAAATGACTAACCCACAGCCAACATCATACCCAGTAATGAAAAGCTGAAAGCTTTTCCTCCAAGATGAGGAAAAGATAAGATGCCCATTCTTCCCACTTCTACTCAATATAGTAGTAGAAATCCTAACCACAGCAATCAGACAAGAAAAAGAAGGGGAAAAAAAGGCATCCAAATTGGTAAGGAAGAAGTAAAACATACAGATGGCCAACAGACACATGAAGAAATGCTCAATATCACTAATCATCAGGGACACGCAAATCAAATCAAATCAAATCAAATGAGATACCACCTCACACCAGTCAGAATGGCTGGTATCAAAAAGACAAGAAATAGGGGCACCTGGGTGGCTCAGTTGGTTAAGCATCTGACTCTTGATTTCAGCTCAGGTCATGATCTCAGGGTCCTGGGATGGAGCTCTGAGTCAGGCTCAGCATTCAGTGGGGAAGTCTGCTTGAGGATTCTCTCTCTCCCTCTCTCTTTACCCCTCCCCCACCCTGCTCTCTCTAAAATAAATCAATCAATCTAAAAAAAAAAAAAGGACAAGAAATAACAATGCTGGTAAGGATTTGGAAAAAAGGGAACACTTATGCACCACTGGTGGGAATGTAAGTTGGTGCAGCCATTATGGAAAGCAGAACGGAGGTTCCTCAAAAAAAATTAAAAATCGAACTACCATACAATCCAGTAATTCCAATAATTCAGTATTTACCTGAAGAAAATGAAACCACTAATTCAAAAAAGTATATGTCCTATGTTTATTTGTAATAGCCAAGTTATGAAAGATACCTAAGTGTCCATTGATAAATAAAGATAAAGAAGATGCAGTATATATACACAAAAGATTATTACTCAGCCATAAAAAAAATGACGTCTTCCTGTTCACAACAACATGGATGGACCTAAAGGATATTATGCTAAGTGAAATAAGTTAGAGAAAAACAAAAATCATGATTTCATTTATATGTGGAATCTAAAAACAAAACAAACCTGAAATAGACTCATAAATACAGAGAACAAACTGGTGGTTGCCTGAGCAAAAGGGGATGGAGAGACAGGAGAAATAGGTGAAGGGGATTAAGAAGTATAATCTTCCAGTTATAAAATAAATAAGTCATGATGATGAAAAGTATGGCATAGAGAATATAGTCAATAATATTATAGTAACTTTGGTGATAGATGGTGATTAGACTTACCATGGTGAGCATTTTGTAATGTATATAATTGTTGAATCACCATGGTCACCTCAAACTAATATACTATGTCAACTATATTTCAATTAAAACTTTTTAAAATATCATTACAAATTTTTTAAACTAATTGTCACTACATGGCTCATTCTTTTTCATTTATTAAGTAAATGGCCAAAAATTCATAGGAATAATTTCTGTAAATAGTGTGATATTTAGGGACACCTGGGTGGCTCAGTTGTTAAGTGTCTGCCTTTGGCTCAGGTCATGATCCCAGGGTCCTGGGATCGAGTCCTGTATCGGGCTCCTTGCTCAGCTGGGAGCCTGCTTCTCCCTCTGCCTGCCACTCCCCCTGCTTGTGCTCTCTCTCTGACAAATAAATAAATCTTAAAAAAAAATAGTGTGATATTTAGATCACAATTAAATTCTTTTGATAGATCATGTGGATTGAAATGAAGACAAACAACAGACTTTTTTTTTTTAATCCTAAATTATAGTAGCTTCACAAAAAAAAAAAAGTAGGAGACAAGAAAATTACCTCTTTACAGCTTTTAACAAAATTAAAAGCCTGAGTTTGCCGAAGGAATAGTTTCCAAATGGAGGGTGGTTCTTCTGGCTTGGACAATCTTGGTCTGTATACTGAGGACAATGGTTTCCTCTCATAACGAGATGCTCGTTCTTCAATTTGCTTCAGTCTTGCTTCCCATTTTCTCTCCATTGGTTTAGAAGTTACGGGAAAGTAAATTGTATCCCATGTAAGATTTCTGCAGTTAGTACTAAAACAAAAAAGGACATCAATTTCTTTGTTCAGAATATATTTTTTTGGTAAAACTTCAAAACCCATTTCGTAATGGTTATTTCCTTAACTGCCTTTATATATAATATATATTATGTATATATATACTATGTATATACGTATATTATATAACATATATACTATGTGTATATATGTACTATATATATATGTGTATATATAGTTTTGCATGGAGTTTTAATGTGAAGTAAGAATGGGGCTAGTTATCAGGTAGCTTTAGATCTTGGCTCTTCCATCTAACAGTACTATGATTTTAGAAGCACCCTAAGCCTTACCTGCAAAATGGGGATCAATGTCATCCTGAACACTTTATGTAATTATCATGAGGATAAATGTGATAGGATGTAAGAAAACGTTTTGTAAATTACAAAGCCTCATGTAAACATAAGTGGTTTTTGTATCATTATGGTTTTTATTAGAACCACGTTATTGCATCAAGCACTATCTATCTTGCCCAAGTAGTGCTATTACGTTGGCCATCACTCTTGTGCTGTTTCTTAGCACAGAGTTCATTTCTAGACACCACTGTGCAGTTCCCTTTTCTTCTGTTTCTATCCATTGCTCTTCTTTTGTCCCAACACGATAGTTAGTTGGGAGAACAATTCAGTGTATAAATGCGAACTGCAATATTGGTTAGTTTTGGTTTATGTTAATCATAAGCATGTTTAAAGATAGGAATAAACACATTTTAACCTGTGTCTGTTAATTTAAGGACTGTATTTTTGTCATTAGTCAATGTGAAATAGCAGTCTTTTAATCCTTGTTTATTAATGACATGTGTTTTTTGTTTGCACACAATATTTCCATGTTAGCCAGGCCAGGGTAAGGGGGCCAGGAAACACTTTTATGATTTGGGATTTTGGTTTACTTACAAAAAAAAAAAAAGGATCGCCTTTTAGAAGGGGAGAAAAGCTTGCATTGTAGGTAAGTAATGGCCACAAAATCTCTGCCATTCCTCCTATCAAGAGATGGTATCTGAGCCCACTCACTGATTCTGTACTTGGCCATGTGACTTGCTTTGGTCAATGCCGCATCAACAAGTGTGAAGCAAACCGAGGTGTAGTAAGTGCTTTTGAGCTGGATTTGGCTATGCCGGGAGTCCTGCCCTGAGACTGTCATGCTAGAACTCTGGTCTCACAGAGGATAAAAGGACATCAGGAGAAGAATCAAATTACCCCAGCTAACAGCCAAGACCAACTAACTCTCAGGTATATTGAGTTCAGATGTTTTGGATCATCCAGACATCTGAATTCAATGCCTGAGTAAGCCTGAGTGAGTTCAGGTGACATCTGCCAAAGACCTGGCCAGTCAACCCATAGAACTGTAAGAAAAAATTAACTTGTCTTAAGCCAAGAAGTTTTGGTCTGGTTTTTCATATAGAAATCGATAGCTGATGTAGTCTCCCTCTTCTTTAGTATCATCTTCATTAGTAATATCATAATTTATGTAGAAAACACATATAATAGTTTTTTAAAGTGAAATAACAACATGTACTAAAGCATTCAAGGGAAAAATTCCTATTTACCTCTGGCAATGCCTTTCCAGTACTTACGCTTATCGAGTCGATAAATATTCTCTTGAATTTTTGCAGAAAACTTTGCAACACAAACTCAATGGCAACTGATATATTCCCGGGAAGGAAAAACAGGTTCATCCTAAAAGACTGAGATGGTAGAATATCATGACACTGTTAGATTTCACATTGGACTTCAAACATATCAGACCCAAGAAAGATTATTGTTACACCTGATCCACATGAAAATTATGTTTTATAAACCAAGAAACAAACATAATTCTAAAGGTATCAATATAATCTTCATAACAGATATGCCTAGAAACAGAATACAATTTCACTGGTTTGAAGAGCTGGAATAATTTTTAATGAAATGGCTTTTTTCAATATAAAGTGACATAGGACTCCAGATTGCTAGATTCTGAGTATTCAGTTTATTTTAATCTGCTTCGCATACAGATAAAAATCCTTTACATTTAGACAACCTAAGTGAGAAACTGACTTTCTTCTATGAAATGTACTAACTTTTAATAAAGCCCACTGATTACTTAATGAAGAAAATAAACACAGAATGCAGTTAGACAGGATTTGTAGCTCTAGTACCTAGCCAGTAACTGACAGAATAACCATGTGAATGTTCACACTTAGTGACACGGACATCAGGAAAACTTTTGATTTTGTAAAAAAAAAAAAAAAAAAATCCAATATTTTTTATGTACACCATACATGAAAGTCATGGAGACACAATGGAAAACCAGTCTGACACTTACCAGACTGAAGAAACCACAATGTCAACAGAGGAAAAAGAGGAATTCAATATATGTTGTGCTCTCATGTTCTCTGCACAGTTCAAAAATTTTAACAGCTGGGTTGAGGGTCAGAAGACAACTGGGGGCTGGACTACTGGCGCAGGAGGGTTGAATGACAAAAGCAAAGGAAATGGAGACAAGGAAGGCATCTGGCATTCTGGTTTGGGACTATCGTATTCCTCATCCCTACCCCCTGGGATAAGAAATAGGTCACCATTTTAGAAATGCTTTTAATTCCTGGTAGGGAAGGACTGCTGTCTTTCTTTTATATAACTGTACATCAAAAACCCCTTTTCACACAGGGGCCGTAACTATTTTTGGTAAGTTTCCAAGTTCCAAAGAAAAATATTTGTTGTATTTTAAAATAATAGGTTTAAGAGCTCTATTATTTATTTCTTCACATTGCACCACAATGTTAATTTCTTTCTTTTTTTTTTAAATTAAGCTCTATGCCCAATGTGGGGCCTGAACTCATGACCAAAAGGTCAAGAATCACATGGTCTACCCACTGAGCCAGCCAGGCGCCCCCCTCCCCCACCCCGCCCACAATGTTATTTCTTAACATTGTGTTTAACCATGGTCAATACTGATTTTACAACTAAAGGTGGTCAGGCTAGAAAAAAGGCTGGCTTAGTCCTTTTAGAGGAACTGTAGTGGGAGAAGAGGCAGAGGGAAGGAGGAAGAGAGATGACACAGCCAGCCAACCTCAGTAGCCCTGGTTTCCCTAGGTTTTGCCTAGACTTGCCCAGCTCAGACACTTGAAAGCTTGAGTCCCAGGACCAGCTGGAATAGACAGCACATGCTTCATGATTCCTGGCCTCTAGGGAAAGCTTCTTTCCTCTTTTGTCTATCACAAGTCAACTCCTCTTTCCTCTGCCCTGAGAACAGATTCATCAGTATTTTGTGCTTTCTGGCATATATGTTCAGTGCCAGTATTTAGTCATGCTCTGGTATTTGGCAATATATATATTTTTTTCTTAAAAAGATTTTACTTATTTATTTGAGAGAGAGTGAAAGCGAGAGAGATCACAGAGGGAGAGGCAGACTCCAGGCCGAGCGGAGAGCCGGATGTGGGACTCCATCCCAGGACCCCGGGATCACAACCCGAGTCGAAAGCAGATGCTTAACCAACTGAGCCACCCAGGCGCTCCTGGCAATGTTTTCTTTCTTTTTTTTTTTTTAAGATTTTATTTATTTATTTGACAGAGAGAGATACAGCGAGAGAAGGAACACAAGCAGGGGGAGTGGGAGAGGGAGAAACAGGCTTCCTGCCGAGCAGGAAGCCCGATGTGGGGCTCGATCCCAGGACCCTGGGATCATGACCTGAGCCAAAGGCAGACGCTTAACAACTGAGCCACCCAGGAGCCCCCTGGCAATGTTTTCTTAACATAATCCCCTTTATGGCCTCTTGGAATACATTTGTACTATTTCTCCCACTGCTAGAATAGTCATAATAAAGTATGTGATTAAAATTTATTTATAGTATTACTGCTATATAAGAGTACATTCCAGATGAGCACATTCACCTTTTCCACTTCGGTCATTTTGCCTCTCAGTGCTTGAACAGAAGCAACTCATAATTTCCCAGAAATCTCCTGTAAGAGATAAAAAAACCTACAGTGATCTATTGTTCTTTTCCAGTTCCCCCCTTCTACCATCCCCACTGGATCCCCCATCCAAATAGCCTAACTCTCTGCCAGGCTAATCACCCTTAAAACCAGATTTGTAACTTTCCATAGCAACACTCATTAATGATTCAGAACATCACTCAATTCACACTTTGGCTTACCTCAAGAAATCCAAACTCCCTCGAGAATCTAGAGCAGATTCTAAACCACTTTACAGTCTCCAGAATCGAAACTACTTAATCATTTTATTTCTTATTGTTCAGGCATCTCACCAACTGAATGATAAGGACCACGTCCTGTCCCTGGCCCACTACAATCACCCTCTTGCATATATATTCCTCTTACCTGGAATGCCTCACTTGCCTCTCCCTCTTCCAGGCCCAGATCAAAGTCGGCCACCTCTGAGACAATTCTGTAAAAAGAAATTAACTGGATTCAGTCAGAAGACATCGCCTCTAGCCAACCCTTTTACTATGTTAAAGTTTCACTAGACTAATTAGTATAATTTACAGGAAAACAGAAAACCACTGCTGCTGCTTTAACTGAAGTATCATTTTAGTAAGAGAGTTTAGCACAGGAAGGGGTGTGGGCATCACAATGGGGTGATAGGATCTGTGCAACCATACTAGCACCTTCCTTATGAAGAACTGCACGCTGAACCACTGGTAGGGTTCGGAGGGGGTCCTAGTCTTCAGTTTTACCGCAGCAGAAAAAAGCCTGCCAAACACTGGTCCTCTCTCAGTTTGGGAGGGATTAAGAAAGGCCCAAGTGTTCTTCTTGGGATGCAAATCTAACTCCGGTAATTCTTTTAGCAAGAGCAAATGACTTAACTTTCTTAAACCCGTGCAGGGATTGGGATTCCTACCTCCAGGAGTTGTTGAAAGGATAAAATAAGAAAATGTGCTGCGAAAAATGTACTAAGCACTCAACAAAGGGCTGCCATATATATATTATATGTATATATAATATATATATATAACGACGTCTATTTATGGACACACTACGGCCCCTGACTTATACCCGAATAGACAGAAATGTTGGGGGCAGGCTGGTTCTTAACGTGGGAATCCCTGACTTAGAAGGATGCCCTGAACCTCTTGAAGTTTGATGCAGAATTTCGCGCTCGATTGTGTTGATACATTCTGCGAAAACGACTCCTTGTTTGCATCAGGGTCTGAACGTATTCGTGAACCAAAACAGGCGGGGAAGCAGTAGCGCAGGGAAGGAGGACTTAGGGGCAGGGAACTGGGGGTGAGCCAAGGAAAGGCCTCAGGCACCAGAGGAGAAGTAGAGATTACCAGCGCGGGTCGCGGCCTGCTCCCCTTCCTCCGGGAGGTCTGAGTGGGCGTCAGGCCCGCCTTTGACTCCCTCCTCTCTGCTCCCTGGGCCTCGCGAGGCGTTCACGCGTCCCTCCTTTTGCTTTCAGAAGCCCGCGCCGCCAGCGGAAACCCGCGGGTTCTCACTTGCAGGCGGGACCAGTCTTCAAACCAAGCGCAAGGACGAGGCCAGAGCGCGGGGAGGGCGTGCCGACAGGAAGGGACGCTCAGGCCTATGAGGGAGCGGCAAGGGGCGGCGGGGGCGGGGAGAAGAGTGCGCAGGGCCTATGAGGGGGCGGCTGGGGCGGCGGGGGCGGGGAGAAGAGTGCGCAGGGCCTATGAGGGGGCGGCTGGGGCGACGGGGGGCGGGGAGAGGAGTGCGCCGTCCTTTGAGGGAGCAGCATGGGGCGGCGGGGGCGGGGAGAGGAGTGCGCCGGGCCTATGAGGCAGCGGCGTAGGGGCGGCGGGAGCGGGAGAGCGCTGGGGCTGGAGGGACAGGTCCTCGCCGGGACGAGAGCGCGGGGGCGGGCCCGGGGCGGGGCTAGCGGGGGCGGGGCCTCCCGGGAGCACACCTTTTAGGGCTGCGGGCTGGGGCCTGCGGTTTGGGAAGTCTAACCGGTGCGAGAGGAGTCGTGGCTGTTTGGAGGCTGTGCGGTGAGTGCTGCCATCCGCCCTTCCCGCAGCGGCCCCGTCAACCCTGGGCCGCTCTTTTCATCCTCCCAAGCCCTGCGCCCGCCCCGGCACCCTGCCCCGGCCTGCAGCTGTTCCGGGGAGGAGGACGTGGGCACGGTCCTTGCGGCGGATCCTTTGTTATCGCACCAAGACGGGTGCGAGAACTTGCACTGAAGCCTGCATAGCGAGAGACCCGAGGCGGGTGGGGGACACCAGGGGATGTGGAGGCCAGGGAACGGAGATCTGGCTGGAGATGCGGAGCCCGGAGGACTGGAGGATCGAGAGGCCGGTCCGGGAGCGTCGAGGCCGGATGGCAGGAGAGTCTGGACCCGGGGGTGGGAATAGGGGGTTGGAGCCGGAGCCGAAGCCGAAGGCAGCGGGGTGCTTGGGAAGTGAGAGTGGCCGGGACCTTGGGCTGACGTTTGGATCGGGAAGAGTGGAGCGGATGATCGGCGCCAAAAAACGGTGCCCCGAGAGGGCTGGAGGCAAGCCTGGTGCTGCTGAGAGGCGCGGACTGATCCTCCTATTACTGGAAGAGGGTTTAGTCTCTGCTGCTTTCTCTGTCGGGTCTAGATTTTTTCGGGTTGACTGTGTGGCTCAATTTTCCAGAGAAGTAAATTTCAAGCATTGAATTCTATTTCCTTTTCAGACCTGCAGGCTTCCTTGAATCCTTGCAGCTCTTCCCTGTGATTTAGTATCTGTAGCCAAAGTCACCTAGGAGCCGCTTTGAGATCCCCTCAGGGCATGTTGAAAAGCGTGCCTTTCTCACACTTTGTCACTCTTGATTTCAGTGGGTCTGTTCTCAAGCCATGCAGAAGCTGCCTATGTCCCTGTACTTAGTAAGTGGCATCCAAGCCCCAAACCAGCCTTCTCAGCTACCTCTCCCTGTTCCTTCCCCAGTTAGCCATCAAGCCACCTGGACCTCCTAAATACCCATGAGCTCTGTCCACTTCTCTCCATTTTTGAGAACCACCCTAGGCTCTCACCTAGCTGCAGCAGTCCTCATTGGCCTCCATACTTCCAGACCCGTCCCCCTGCCCTCCATTCCATTCTTCACAGCACAAGCTGAGTGATCTTTATAAAATAGAATTCTAGAAGGCTGTTCCTTTGCCCATAGGACAAACCCAATCCCTTAACAAGGCTAACAAAGCCAAGCCTAGTTTGGCGCCGTGGTCCCCTCCCCATCTTATCTTTCGTTATACCACCATTTCACTTACTGAACAGCCAGGCTGATCTTCATACCTGTTCTCTTCCTGGAACACTCTGCATTCCCTCTCTCCCTTCATTACATCACATTTGCTTGAGGAACTCCCACTTAGGTTTCTGTTCTCATTAAGTACTTCAAGGTTAAGTTTTCTATGATGAGTTCCTTTTGCATCCTGCATTCCATAAAAAGCAAATGGCATATGCTTTGCAGTTGCTTGTTTACTTCCCTACTATCTTCCCTACTAGTCTGTAAGCAAATTCCATGAGGGACTATGTTTATCTTGTTACCTTGTTGTTCCTTATTGTTTTTTCCCGTATATCGGGCTTGGCACAAGTAATGGCCATACTACAGCATTATGCTTTTTAATAATTATGCCCTATCTGAAAAACTAAACCTATTTTAGGTTTACTTAGCAAATTATAATTAAAAGATGTGAATTAGAAAGAAATGGCAGAAGTGAAATATGGAGTTGCTGTGACAATATGAATATGCAGGATAGTAACAGGTGCTAAGCAAAGTGGTTAGACCAGCCTGCATCAAAATGTGCTCAGCCACTTTGTGTTGGAGTTAGATGATCTCCAAGAATGAAATGTAAAGCTTAAGTCATCCCTGTCACAACCTGATGTTGGAGCTTTGGTTTTGCCTTGCTCTTTTGCAAAAGAAGGCTTTGAAAGTTAGAATGTGTTTTATTTATTTATTTATTTATTTATTAAGATTTTATTTATTTATTTGAGAAAGTCAGAGATAGTGACAGAGAGCATGAGTGGGGAGGAGAGGGAGAAGCAGGCTCCCCGCCGAGCAGGGAGCCCGATGCGGGGCTCGATCCCAGGACCCTGGGATCACGACCCGAGCCGAAGGCAGACGCTTAACCAACTGAGCCACCCAGGTGCCCCAAGTTAGAATGTGTTTTAATGAACGAACAATTTATTGGAGTGTGGCAATAAAACCTGTTCACAGTAAAACAACAACATTGTACCTAATTAAATCAGATTTGCTTTTGCTCTCTTTAAAAAAGGCCTTACTTCCTGCCATTTTAAGAGACTGACATGTTATCTGATACAGGCAATTACAATGTTTCTTTACTGTTTTGCTTTCAAACCCAATTTAACACAATCTACTGCTTCATCCCCCTTCAGTGCTAACAAGCAGTCTATTTTCATGTACGGCTTTAAAACAATTTTGGTGCCTACTATTAGATCTTTAAATTCTGCCTCAAATATGGGAAGCACTGGTGTTTGGGTCCCAAAAAAGAGGTGGGAATTTTTAGACTGTTAGATAATGTTTTGTACAGATGTAGCATATATAATGGAGGGGAACAGGTACTTTGTTGCCAGACCACTCAAGGCCAAGTCCCAAGGGTGCCACTTACCAGCTCATTCATAAATTAAGCATAAATCATATACACACCTCATAGGGTTGTTGTGAGGATAAAATGAGATGTCTGTTGACTATGCTTTGTAACTATATGATGTTATTTCTCTGCCTATTTCATTCTTGCCTGCAAATTGCTTATAGAGCTTTTCGAATTAGGGTAGAGTAAGATAAAATTCTCTGATCCCTACTGAGCACTGTGTGGCATCTGCCTTGTGGAGCCACTTTTGAAAAAGGGAGTACAGGTGTGAGTCCCACACAGGGATAGGATCCATGGCTCTAACCATCACTCCGGACACTCAGGTTTACTGCAGTACTCTGCACACAGTTCAGTAAATTATTACAGCGCAAATGACAAATGAATAAATACCAACTCAGACTTTTCCCAGTTTCAAACCTTCTCTGGTAGGCGGAATTTCTTTAATCAGGTGGCTGTAAACCAGAATCTCCTTCTACAGAGGAGTGGTCCTGAGCGGAAGGGAGGAGGCCCTGTAGGTTATCTGTAGTTTCTATAAATGGCATCCAAGATCCTTCATTCTACATTTATTTTATACAAAATATGGCTTTGGACAGTGGGGAACAATTTCAGCCTGTCTTCCTGGTCCTGGGGCCCTTCCAGAGAAAAGGAAAGAATGGTTTGATCTGTTTGTATGGCACCACTAAACTTTGTTCAGTTTACTCTGTATTTCATTTCACTTGCTGCTCAGTGTGTTTTCACCTTAATTACAAAGTACATATTAAGAGATTGACTACCAGGCTCAACGATATTGGTCCAATCACCAATATCCAATTTGGTGATTCTTCTAATTCCCCGGAGAAATTCAGAGACCAGATGGGAAAGAATTTCAATAAAACCTCTAGTACATTACAGCTGAAATCTGTTCTTATCCAAACTATTGTGAAAAGTCTGCTCTTTCTGTTTCACTTGCTGAATCTGGATATGTGACTGCTTTTAAGATTTTGTCCTCTCTAATAGGTCATAAATACAATCCTGATGTTTTTCAAGCTCTTTGGCAAAAGTATAGCCTTCCCAGAAGTCATGATGGAAAGGCTTCACCTTTACTTTACAGGCATATAGAAAATGTCTTAATAACATAAAACCAGATACTTTGCTTTTAGAAGTAGATTACCCAGTGGCATCAAAAACACCGTAAGTGTCATTCCTATTTTGTTCATTAATTACAGTAAGTGCACTTTATACTATTTCAGTGTCTCTGCTGTCAGTTTCTGTCATGTTATTTATGCTCTCTGTCTCATCTTAATTAGAGCTTCTAGGTTATGGATTTTAGTTTCCTTTATTGAAAGTAGAGAGACTATTACCCCTCCCATAAGGTAGTAAGTCATGTTGAGGAGTGGGACTCTGCCCTCGCAAGGCAGACAGATCCTGGTTTGAGTGCTGGCTCTGCCCCGTAAGTTACTTAACTGCTCTGAGCCTCAGTCAGCTGAACTGTAAAATGGGGATCATTATGTCTCAGACCATCACTGGAAGGACTAGCCAGAAACACATAAGTAAATAATAAATGCATACCTAAGTAAGCAAAAGTACCTTTTGGCTCAGAGTCTAGCCCAGACGAGACATCATCAAGAGGAACTATTGTTACGGGACACTTGTACACAACCCTCAAATCACATAAGACATTTTGATTCTTTGGCCTTTTCTCTGGCTATGTGTTCTGGTAAATCTTTACTTGTAATTTTTTTTTTTTTTTTTAGATAGATTCATGGAGATGATTCATAAGTGAGCAGTATTCATTCTGATGTCACATTTGGAGATTTCAAACCCTTTTGAGACCAGGCTTTATCCTTTACCTCAGTTTCCTATTAGGACAGGCCCTAGGAACAGCCTACTGCTGCGGGACAGGTTAGTGGAGTAGGAATCTGGCAAACTGTTGATACTAATTTAATATCTTATTTTGAAATCTTTACCATAGGCATGCTTTTAAACTATTCATTTTTAATAACAGGGTTTTGTGGGCTTTTTAATTTTTAACACTTTATAACTTCATATAGAAATTTCAGTTTTAGAAATTAATTTTCATTCTGCTGCCTTCACTGTAGATCATCTATTCTGCTTTACTGGATTATTGCAATATACAATGGTCCCTTTAGTTGGCTAACTAGAATATAAATAGGAAAACGTTACAACTTTTCACTTGTTTAGGAAAACAGCATGAAATGTTTAAATATCTATTTTAGAGTGACAGTACATTTATACTGACAACCTTCTTTTAGTTTTTGAAGATTTGTGTGGAGCAGCTTTACTGGCAAGTGTTAAAGGGGTCTAGGAACTAGAGAGGTGAGTCTAAGACCCAAGTTCAAATTGCCATCTAATGCCAATTGGTCTATTAAAATTTCTCCAGGATCTAATGTTCAGAAATGTACTTTATAATCAGCAGCATCCTGAATTGATGGAAAGAATTATATATATCAATACAGTAAGAAACAATTAGTGTTAAGTTCATTGCTGTGCTAGGATATATTTTTTAAACCCTTTTGGTATGCTTTTCCCATTTATGTTTGGTCAAATGAAAATGTTCTAAGACATAAACTCCTGTTACCTCTTAGAGCGTTAAATATTTCCCTTGAGGGATATTTTTTTTATTCTTCTAAGATGAGATCACCATCCCCAGAATAATTTGTATTCAGCCCGGCATTAGCTAATGGAGGTGAGGTAATGCTAAGTGTGACACGTTAGTAAGTTGCAAGAACCAAAGCCCTCTCCCAAGAGTGGGGATGTGGTGTTTTCATGTGGAAAAAGCAGATGGTGACAAGGAGAGAGCAAATGTGCACATGTCTGATGCAATGAGGATTTTATTTACCATTATATAAGTTCGTGATAGTGTATGAAGGTCAGCTGATACTGTTGCAATATATATGGTTCAGATACTGATAAAGAAAGCAATGGAACACGTTATAGTATGTGTTCCTGAGAAATCCTTATCGAATAGTATAAGACACTGTTTTAAATCCCATTCCAAAGAACTCCCATTTTTTCCTTTCAGCCACCAACTACCTTACTGAAACAAAATCGTCCATCTCATGCCTAATATCAGATATCATTAAATTACAATCACTTTTATTAGGCTTGATCTATATGAAAACTTTCTTAACTATTAAAAATGATTTGGTTAAAGTTCAATAAATACATGAAAAGGAAGTGACTACTTAAAAGTCACCTATTATTTAGATGAAATCTTAACATTGATATGAGCGAAGAAGCCAAATATTTTAAAATTCTGGAAAGCAGATCACTATTTAAATTTAAACTTTCTTTTTTTTTTATTCAATTAGCCAACATACAATACATCATTAGTTTTTGATGTAGTGTTCAACGATTCATTAGTTGCGTGTAACACCCAGTACTCATCACAAAAAAAAAAAAAAATTAAACTATCTATAAGGATAAAATAGTTTCATCCCATAGCTTTATTGTTGGCAAGAGATAAAAGGTTGTTAGAAGTTACTATTTCAGTCTAAGAATCACGACACTGTTTGCAGAAGTGTTTGACAAGAGATCTTAAAGGCCTCAGTCATGTGGGAACCCATCATGGGGTCCTCAACACCCTACATTTGGAAAAACCCATTCACAGGGCCAATTTGAGGCAAACACGGGCCAGAAAGGACACTGGTGGGAGCTCCAGGTTCAGCTTTAGAAATTTCTATTTTTATTAAGTCTTCTTTCCCACTCTCTTTTCACTCCAGATTTACTACAGGCTGGCCATAAAATCTTGAAACATAGATAATATTATTTTCTTATGGATTGTAATATAATAACAGTAAATCACTTATTATGTATTTGCCTTTGGTTTGAGAATTGTTAGCCACTCTATTCTCTCAATTCATCAAATTAACCACAACTTTGTTTTTCAACCACAGATGGATAATTATTTTGCATTTTAGTCTGCCCAGTTAGAATTGACATGCACGGGGCAATTTGGTCTCTATATTTATGGTTCAAGAACGTTTGAGGTTTCTTGTACCTGATCTATGTTTGTTGTATGTGTGAAACAAAAGAGAAAGAAAAAGAGGGAGACTAGGACATGGTACAGAGCAGCCAAGGAAAGATTGCTACTTTCATAGTAGTAGCGTTCCCCTGTTTTTATCACTCTTGAAACAGGGCTGAGAGTTGAAATTGACCACACAGTCCTGGTTGATGCAATCTATCCTTGCTGATAGATATTATTTTATAAGATAATCTTTGTTACTATTTTCTAAATTTAAAAACAATACAGATGTTGTAGAAAATATAGGGAAATATCAAGGAGTAAATAAGTTGCCAGTAATCCATCACCCAGAGACAGCCACTGTTAAAAGATAGGTTAATATGTAAAGATGCTGGATAATTACTTTGGATCTTTTTCTTGTGTTTAATTGAGATTATATTATTTTATACAACTTTATAACCTATTTTTACTTTGCCTTATAAGCATTTCATATATAGTTGGTAAGTTCTTTTAAAAAGTTTTATAGCTGTATTAACCAATGTATGGATATACCACAACTTAACTATTCTCAATTCTCAATATTCTCCTCTTCCCTCCTTCCCTTTTCCTCCTCTCTCCCAACCCCTGGGGCTATTTTTTAGGCTGCATTCTTAGAAGTGTAATTTTACCGGATCAAACTTCTAAGCTCTTACTGAGGGATAGGAGGACATATCAAGAGATATCATTTTCAAGAGATAATACCAATTTATGCCCCTTCCAGTAGAGTATGAGAATGCCTATCTCCCACACTTCTGCTAGCATTGTGTGTGATTGGTTTTTGGTATTACTTGGTTACAATACATGGGTAAATACCCACGAAAGTACACCTCAGACGTTTTGGGATTCATGTCTCATAGTTTATCTTCTAAATATAGAGAAAATAGGAACAATCTTATAAGAAGTACCTCATCCTCCTTCCATCACATTCACCCTCCTTCACCTGTTGTGCCCCAATAGTTTGCCCTCCTTCTCCTTATGGGGGGACGAACCCTCACTTGTTCTTAGCTGAGACCGATGCTTTTCAATATGTGAGCTAGATTCGCAAACTTTCTCTCCTCTTGCCTTATTAATTTCTCACTTTCCATAGATCGTTCTCATCAGCATGAAAGCAAGCCTTCTATGGCCCATCTTTAAAACCAAACAAAGCAAGAAATCTCTACCTCTCGTCCCCCTCCAGCTCCTATTCCATTTCTCCTTTCGCCTTCCCTGCAAAACTGCTTGCTCACTGGTATTATCTTTACTCATTTTTGTTCTCCCATTTTCTCCCCAACCCACTGCAGCAACATTGATCCTTTTAAACTATAATGTTTGAAAAGTCTAACACTTGGCTGTTGTGTAAATGTAGAATAAATGTGTCAGATATTTAATTAAATAATAGAACCAGTAAGATATTAAGACCAGTTCAAAGGAGAATTTGAAGAACAAACATAGATGGTTGGGTATAAGGATATGAATTTGCTAATAGAAGTGGAACTGGTTAATATCCTACGGGGCAGTGAAAGGTAATTTGGAAGGGTCATTTTTCTATAGGTCGAAAATCAATTGCATCATTAAAAGACAAAATTCATTTTTGTTGCTATAGGCAAGAATCATTAGCATGGCTATCCATTTTCTATGACTTAATTTCCTACAGAGTTGTAAAATAACCTAGTCATTACAAGGTCAGATAAAGGGTTAGTATCCAAAATTCATAAAGAGTTTATCAAACTGAATACCCAAAAACCAAATAATCCAGTAAAGAAATGGACAGAAGACACGAATAGACATTCAGATGGCTAACAGACACATGAAAAGACATGTGTCTCAACATCAGTCATCAGGGAAATACAAATCAAAACCAAGATAGAGACCACCTCACACCTGTAGAATGGCTAAAATTACAACTCAAGAAACAACAGGTGTTGGCAAGGATGTGGAGAAAGGGGAACCTTCTTACACTGTTGGTGGTAATGCAAACTAGTGCAGCCACTCAAAAACAGTATGGAGATTCCTCAAAAGTTAAAAATAGAACTACCCTATGACCCAGCAATTGCACTACTAAGTATTTACCCCAAAGATACAAAAATACTGATTCAACAGGGCTCCTGCACCCTGATGTCTATAGCAGCATTATCAACAATAGCCAAATTATGGAAAGAGCTCAAATGTCCATCGACTGATGAATGGATAAAGAAGATATGCCATATATATATATAACGGAATAGTAACCATTAAAAAGAATGAAATCTTGCCATTTGCAATGACATGGATGGAGCTGGAGTGTATTATGCTAAGTGAAATAAGTCAGAAAGACAAATGCCATATGATTCCACTCATATGTGGAATTTAAGAAACAAAACATGGAGGGGGGAGGAAAGAGAGAGAAAGGCAAACCACAAGAGACTCTTATCTATAGAGAACAGAAGGGTTGCTGATGGGGAGGTGTGTGGGGGATGGGCTAAATGGGTATGGGTATTAAGGAGGGCACTTGTGATGAGCAGTGGGTGTTGTATGTAAGTGATCGATCACTGACTTCTACTCCTGGTACCAATATTACACTATATGTTAACTAACTAGAATTTAAATAAAAACTTAAAAAAAAAAGACTCTATAAAGTCAACTAATCCTCAAGATTCCTCTAGACCACGCCCAGCACCATGCTGAAATGATATACAATAATTTCTTTTGCCCATTTTGCCCATTTCCAGGTGTTGGACAATTTTTCCTGATAATCCCCACTATACCCATGACCTTCTTGCCAAAGCCAGTGGTCTGTCCTTAACTGACTTGACCTCTTAGCAATATTTAAAGCATGGAACACTCTTTGAAAGACTTCTGCATGCTTTGGTATACCACATTCATCTGACCGACCCCTACCAACCCCCCCGCCCCACAACCCGTTTCAGTCACCTCTCTCAGTCTCGTGCTGGCCTGTAAATACCAGAGTGCCCCGTGTATCTCTAGCGCTGATCTCTCCCTGAGTTCCAGACTCTTAACTACCTATTTCCAATTATCAACTGTAATCTAAGCCACCATCATCTCTTTCCAGAACTATTCTATAAGGCTTTCCATTGTCCTGTGTGCTTCTACTCCAATCTTCCACAGTTGATTCTTCACTCCGCAGCCAGAGTGATCTTTTTAAAGCATGCCGTCCCTCTCTGCTTAAAACACACCAATGGTTTCTCCTTGCAACCAGAATAAAACCAAAGCTGCTCTCAGCTCCTGAGGGCCCTGTGTGATCTCACCTTCCCTACTTCATCTCTCTTTATGCCTTCCCTTCTTTTACCATGCACTAGTCAAAGTAGTCTTCTTTCTGTACCATGAATACACCAAACTTTTTCAGGGACTTTGTACTTGTTGGTCCTTCCTGGCAAAGATAGCCTCTATGTCATTTAGATCTCGATGTAAACGTCACCTGAGAGATGTCTTTCCCAACCACCTTAGCTAAAGTAGCTCATACTCCCAGTCTCCCCATTACTTTATTCTGTTTTCTTCTCTTCATAGTCCCAATTAGTGTCAGAAATCTTACTATCAATTTGTAATTATTCTTCCTTTCTAGGATGAAAGTTTGAGGGTCAGAACTTTGTCTTGCCTTCCACTCTGTCTTGGTGTCTACACTGGTACCTGGTACAAAGCATGTGCTCATTAAGTATTTGCTTACTGACTAAAAGATGGTTCATCCCAGTTGTATTCACCATCCTCCCTTGGTTTTCTAGAAAGCCTATAGGAAACAAGATGGTAGAAAAGCAAAGAGTCTTTGTTAGAAAAGCAAAACAAAGACTGGCTTTGAGAGAAAGTAAAACACTGCTCTCCTCTGTGGTTGAATTGAAATGGTGATGCTTCCCTTCCTCCATATTCTTGTCTCCATCTTTTCGCACCATAGGCTTGCACGCTATTCAGGGAGAAGGCAGGAAAGAACTTAGTTTTGGAGAATAAAAGAGGTCTCCTTAGCTTTGGGCTTGGAAGAGGGTGGGCTTTGGTAGGGATTTTCAGTTTGGGAGAAGATGAAAAAGTAAGTTTAGAGATGGATGGTGGTGATAATTATGCACCAATGTAACTATACTTAATGTCACTGAGTTGTACGCTTAAAATAGTTAAGATGGTAGATTTATGTATGTTTTATCACAATTTTTTAAATTTAAAAATGGGGAGGAAGGCTAGGACTTTTTATAAAGGCTTTTGTGATTGGGTGAGTCCTGTTGATGGGCTTGTATATTCTTTTACGATTTCTGATCTTAGCATACGAGTCAGGTTAAAGTTGTCTTTCGATTCAAATTTTTTAGATCGCCAGGGCTTCTAGAGGCTGGAGGAAGTCAAGAATTTTTGGACTTGTTTTTCTCTTTTTATTTAGGGAGGCAGATTGCCATGGGAAGTACCTTTACTTCTGGAAGGCCAGAGAAGACATGGGAGAACTCCGGAAGACAAGTAGTAAGGAACTGGCTTCTTCAGAGGCAGCAGAGCAGAGTGGGAAGGAGAGCGCCTGAGTCACTTAGCTCTGTGACTGTGGACAAAGTCATTTAATCACGAGAAGTAGGGTTTCCTGACTTTCAGGAGTGTTGGGAAGAGAAAAGATAAGATGCCTAGCTCAGTGCCTGCTGTATAATAAGTGCCCCATAAGTGGTAGCTCCTCCAGTTGTAAGGACCGGCTCACCATGTCAGGTCCACTGGAATTGTCTGATGGAAGAACGAAAGCAGAAACTTTAGTTCTCACTTCCAGGTGTCCCTGGACATTCCACGACGCTAGATGAGAAGTTGGAATTCTCAAGCCCAGTTTCAGAGTAAAAATTATATGGAGGTTTGGAACTTCCTGGTGCTGGATCTCTTGAGAATCTAAAGCATTGTAGCATAGTATTGTGTGAGGTGTACGATTGTGATGGGAAGTTTCTGGGTTTTGTTTTGACTATGCTGAGTTGGAAGGCTGAGTTCTTAGCAATGAATGACCTGATCTGTTGCAAGAGAAACAAGTTGCAATCTGTGTCTTGATCTGGTTGGGAGTGGATAAATGTAAAAATTTATCAAGCTGCATGCTTCTTACCTGTACACTATATGAACTTCAAAGCTCACTTAAAAAAAGAGAGAGAGAAAGAAATGGACTACATTACACATACTTTTGGAAAGGATTATTGCTCCTAGGTTTGACTCACCAAAACCTTTAACAAGAGAGGTGAAGCTGGGCGAGGAGTGGTAATGCCAATTGAAAATGTCATATAAAGCATTAATTTAGAGAAATAATCATTGGAATAATTAATATAATGCATGGTCTCCTAATGACGGATTAACTTCTGTCTTCTTTATATTCCAGTTAGAAGTATCCATGGAGAACACTGAACACTCAGTGGATGCAAAATCCATTAAAAATTCAGAAACGTGAGTATTTCTAATGCTATCCTTTATAATCAGGGAAAGATGTGTATGTAATACAGCAAACTTTAAGGAATAGGGAAGCAGAAAGGGCTTTCAAACCAGAGAGAACCAGCTGACTTCTTACCTCAACAGCTGCGTGGCTTTTGCACATGTTAACTTATTCTCCCCGAATCTTGTCTTTAAAATCAAACTTTCACGAAACTGTGGAGAGGATGGAGGGAAAGATGAGGTATAGTGCCCGAGCCACAGTCAGAATCTCCGACCTGGAAGCAGAAGGACGCTACAGAAGAGGCAGAACTCGCAAGTCTGGGTGCTTCTGTGCCTCCCTAAATCCGTCTGCAGGATGAGAGCTTTTGTGTTTGCAGGAGATTTTTGGCTTTCTGTCTATTTCTGAGTTGTTGTTGTTATTGTTGTTTCTTAAGATTTTATTTATTTATTTGCCAGAGAGAGAGAGCACAAGCAGGGGGAGCAGCAGGCTCCCCGCTAAGCAAGGAGCCTGATGTGGGACTCGACCCCAGAACCCTGGGATCATGACCTGAGCTGAAGGCAGACGCTTAACCAACTGAGCCACCCAGGCGCCCCTATTTATGAGTTTTAAGGCTAAAATGAAATGCCAATTCTGAGTCTGGGGAAGAATTGACTGATTTTAGATGATCTTGTACCCTTTGTTTTTCCGTCTTCCTCTTTGCAGTACTTTGCTTAATAATGCTTCCCCTAACCAGATGATGGAGAAAGGAAAAAGATAAAATGCAAACACCCTTCGTGTAATTCATGTCATTATCCACTTGGGATCTCTTGTGGAGCTTTTAATTCTAGAAAGTTTCTCCTGAGACCCAGTATTATTATTTTGGACAAAAATAATAGTAATTATTTAGTGATCTTAGTACTAAACAAAAGTATTACAGAACGATTAACAGGTTACCAATAAAGGTTTAGCAGTGTCTGTTTAGGTAAGGAGATTTATTAGAAACTAAACTTTTGAAATACAATCTCTTTTAAGAAAGTTTGGGGTCTTTTTTTTTTAAACCTTTTAAGTGATTTATAAAATTTCCTACCTTTTCATATCATACAGAATATAATTTAATAGCAAATTGCATGGGAGCCCAAAACAGATTTAGGTCTGTTTTTATCCGATGATAAGTTATCTTCGTGTCCCTCGGCTTTTTGAGTCTCTGCCCTGCATCAGGCGTGTAGCTCTCCTATTGCTATCTGTGATCTATATGATCTTCAACAAGTCACTGAGTATTAATACTTTCTGAGTATTAATTTTCTCACCCATAAAACGTGGGGATCTTCACCTTAGTTAATATAATTGTTTCTGACCTTGACTGTTTTAATTTACTATTTTAATTTTTTTCCAAAAATGTTTTTAGAATTGTATGTAATGTGAAATACACTCAGGTTAAATGTATGAGGACGTGGACTTTGTTTTGATGTTTGGCTGTTCCTAGACCTGGTATGTCCTGATCTCTGGCCTAGATCGGGGGTCAGGCTTGCGGTCTATTTTGGTCGAGTTTTATTGGAACACAGTCACACACATTCCTTTACACGTTGTCTTGGGCGACTTTCACCAGCAGAATGGAGTAGCTGCTTCAACAGAGCCTCAAATACTTAATGTGTGGCTCTCTTGAAAAAAAGTTTTTTGACCCTGGTCTAGATAACAGAGGTTTTTGGATAAGTGACTTTCAGACAAGTATTTCCAATTCTTTACAACAGTGATTCTATGTATTAACTATTAATTTGTTCAGCTCGTAGTGTTTAAGGAACAATTTAGGAATTGTGAAAAATACTATGCTTTGAGTCCTATCTGTATTTTGTTGGTTTCCTCTCATTTCCAGGGTAATTTTTAAGATCTTACTCGTACCTTGAGAGATAAATATCTCACAAGTTATAAGAAATTTAAGAATTTTAAACTATACAATGTATTTGGTGAGATTTTGTAAAAATTTAGAGGAAAACGTAAAATGTAGAGAGCAAAAGCCTGAACTCTGAAGTCGGACAGGTATGACACAGTGTCTGCGTAACCCTCAGCACTGAGCCTCGGGGCACTCATTTACACATCTGTGAAATGGTTTCTCATGAAATTTAAATCAGGAAAGGCCTGTAGCACACAGCCTGACATTCATTCAACAAATGTGAACTGTTCTTATGTGTTATAAAAGTTGCATTAATGTAAACAGCAGCATTGGTCATTTCTGCCTTTGTAAACTGTTGTTTGATTTCCAAACAGAAAGATCTTACATGGAAGCAAATCAGTGGACTCTGGAATGTTCTTGGACAACAGTTATAAAATGGATTATCCTGAAATGGGTTTATGTATAATAATTAATAATAAGAACTTTCATAGAAGTACTGGTATGTATCCTAATGTAATTTTTAGTCCTCTTCAAATATTATACCATTTACGTTTGGTATAATATGAAAAATGGAACTGATGTTATTAGTTAGTAAACGATAACACAGAATAGCCACAGAGTAAAGATAGAGCAGGACCCTACACATCCTCTATCACAAACTCTTGATCTTCTGCCCATCATCAGAATTTCTCCCTCTTCCAACAGCTCCCTCCCATCTGTATGTTGGCTCTTCTGCCCTGACTTCTGTGTAACCCTTGCTTCTTTATCCTTCTGCTCCCTCTTTCATTCTAATAGAGGGATCACAACAAATAAGGAGTGGTATTTTTTTCTTTCCAAGAACTGTGCAAGGCACCTCATTGGTATTATCTCATTTAATTTTTACAACAACTCTGAAAAGTAACCACTATTGGATGCTGAAAGGTTAAAATTCTGACACAGAGTTCACACAGGTCATTTAGTAGCCGAGCTAGGACTTGGCCTTGGTGTGTCTGACCACCCCCACCCCCCAGTTTGAGCTCTGAATCCACCTCCTGCACTGCTTCACTTCTTTGTATCTTCATTTGCTCTAATGACTTTTTCCTTTTCCCCCACAAAAATGACAGAATCCCATCTTAAAGAGACCTTTCTTTTACCCTGCTTCCTCTTAAGCTTTGATCTGATTTTTGTCTCCTCTAAATTTTGAAAACATGTGCTTTAGCATGCCATCTTCACTTCTTTCCATCCCTCTAGAATCTGTTTTCTGTTTTCTACCTCTACCTCTACTGAAACTGCTCTCTTAGGTTCACCATGGCCTGATCACCAAATCTCCCTTCTCAGTCTCTATACTGGGTGTGACTTGAATCTACTAATATGGTTCAGACATTTTTTTTTAGAGAATATAAACAATAAAATCCCTTACAATCCCAAAAAGTTAATTAATATCTTGATGTGTTACTTGATTCTTTTTCCTGACAGTTTCTTTCAAAGTTTAATTTCATTCATAATATTTAAGCAATAATTTATCCTGCTTGTTCCACTTAATGTAATATAAGCATTTTTCTCATTGCTATATAATTTTCAGATCTTTGAATGATTACATAATATTCCATTTGCTTAATTTGCATAATTTACCATATGAATGGACATTTGGGCTATTTCTCCATTATTTTTATATTGATGCTGTGATAATTCTTTGAATTGGCATATTGGTCACATTAGACTTAATTTTTTTTTTTTTAAAGATTTTTTATTTATTTGACAGAGAGAGACACAGTGAGAGAGGGGAACACAAGCAGGGGGAGTGGGAGAGGGAGAAGCAGACTCCCGGCCGAGCAGGGAGCCCGATGTGGGGCTCGATCCCAGGACCCTGGAATCATGACCTGAGCCGAAGGCAGACACTTAACGACTGAGCCACCTAGGCGCCCCTAGACTTAATTTTTAATTAAAGAAATTAGAAGCAGCAGATCCAACTTAGGAGGCCATAGGGCTGGTGGTAAAAATGGCCAGAAGAATCCAGGTTGCACTGGAATAATAAGTAGAGCTTGGTGTTAGACTAGTTATAAGGAAAGAGTAATTGGAAAAATTGGTGTCTGATTCTGAATGGGAGCCTTTGTATTGCTTTTGGCTGTAAGCTGAGGTGCCACCTTCAGCCATTAGATACTCTGCATCATGTTGCTAAGTTATCATGCCCACGTCCTGTAGAATTTTACATTGTGGGACCTATTCTTTAACAACCATAACAACAAAATACTTAACCCAGGAGTCTGGCTTTAGCATTCGAGTGAGCTCTTCTTCTGCTTTGAAATGTGAAGGTCAGGTCCTCACAGTGATCTCCTGACTCATGTTTTCTATTCTACTATTAAATGGCTCACAACCCCGGACTGGAATTCACTCACCTTGTCACATAGCTGCATGGTGTCCTCAGCCTCTCCAAAGTCAAAACTTTGATAGGCTTATTTTAATTTTATAAACTTTACGTATGGCCATAATAGAAATTTCAGAAACTACAGATTACCAAAAGAAAAAAAACATTAAAATCACTCATAGTCACACTATTCAGAGATGCTCTATCAATGATATTTTGTAGGCACAGACATTGAGTCTTTTTTCCCATTCATACATGTTAATAATTTACTCAGTTCTAAGGTGTGTCCTCCCTAATGCTTTAGCCTTTTTAGATCTGAGTGCACTGTATAGTCAGTCTGTACGTTTATGTGGAGGGTACCGTAAAGGAGGGACAAAAGCCCAGAACCCCTGGGTACCAGCCTAACGCTGGCCTTATTACTTTCAACAAGTTCCTGAACTTCTCTGTGCTCCTTGTCCCACATTCGTACAAGTGAAGCTGGTCACAATCACTGTCTCACTTGTGTTTGGAAGGGTTGAAGAAACTACTCATAGCAGGATGCCTGGTGAACAGTATCAATGTGGTAGTCATTGATTGGGGGGGGGGCTTCTGAAAACATATTATTAAAGTAGTAACAGATCTGAAAATTGTTGGGAACTTAGAATCAAAAAAATACACTTCCTCTAAGTATGTGAAATGTGTGTATATATATACCATTTTTTCTTAAGCAAAAGTAGGATCCTATTGTTTTATAGGTTTTTTTTGTTTGTTTGTTTGTTTTTTTAAAGATTTTATTTATTTATTTGAGAGAGAGAGAATGAGAGAGAACACATGAGAGGGGATAGGGTCAGAGGGCAAAGCAGACTCCCTGCCGAGCAGGGAGCCCGATGCGGGACTGGATCCCGGGACTCCAGGATCATGACCTGAGCCGAAGGCAGTCGCTTAACCAACTGAGCCACCCAGGCGCCCGTTTTATAGTTTTTTTTAATACAGTGACCATTTCCCATGGCAAAATTTTGTCTACAGAAATTTTTTTTTAAGATTGATTTATTTATTTGAGAGACAGAGAGAGTGAGCAGGGGGAGGGGCAGAAGGAGAGAGAATCCCAAGTAGACCCTGAGCTAAGCTTGGAGCCCAATGCAGGGCTCGATCCCACAACCCTGAGATCATGACCAGAGCCAACATCAAGAGTCGGACGCTCAACCAGCTGAGCCACCCAGGCACCCCATGTCTACAGAAATGTTAATGGCAACATAGTATTCCATTATGTAAATGAATCATAATTTATTTAACCAGACTTCTCTCATTAAGCATTTCAGTTGTGTTTTTCACTATCTAAGCAGCTGTGAAAGATATCTTTATGACCATAACACTGATACAGTTTATGTTATGAAGTGTCTTATATGCTAAGAAACTAAAGAGACTTTGTGTTACCATGATCAAAGTCATTGAATTTTCTTAGCAGTTGAAAAGAAGAATTTATTGTGGATTGTGTGACTTGCTGAATAGTTTATTTCAGAGCAGTTACTTTTTTTTTTTTATGCAATTATAAGTAATCCTTTCTGTTTTCAAGGAATGACACCTCGATCTGGTACAGATGTAGATGCAGCAAACCTCCGGGAAACATTCACAAACTTGAAATATGAAGTCAGGAATAAAAATGATCTCACATGTGAAGAAATTTTGGAATTAATGGACAGTGGTAAGAAATAATTAAAAGAGTGACCTACTTTCATTGTCTAATTTTATATTATGGTATAGCTGTAATTATAATAATAAAGCACGAGAACTATGACACCATACTCTATATAATCCCATATTTTATATACATAAAATAAAAGTTATTCATGCCACCTCCCTAACGTGGCTTGAGGTATGTTGACTGCCCCAAATTGGGTTTCGATGATCTCTTAGTTCTGTCCTCAAGTTTCTTCATCTTCCTCCTGTACAGTTTAATGGGAGATTGATGGGTGAATGAAGTTGTATTGGTTTTTTGTATGTCTATTTTCCTTACTTGTAAACATTTTTCCAGTCTCTAAAGAAGATCACAGCAAAAGGAGCAGTTTTGTTTGCGTGCTTCTAAGCCATGGGGATGAAGGAATAATTTTTGGAACAAATGGACCCATTGACCTGAAAAAATTAACAGGTTTCTTCAGAGGGGATTATTGTCGAAGTCTGACTGGAAAACCCAAACTTTTCATTATTCAGGTAATCTATACCTAAACAGGTTGGTTACTGAGGATTAATCAGGGATTAATTTACTCATTTGTGGATTAGCCAATGGATTTCTTTTTTTCCCCTGAAGCTACTCAACTGCTGTAACTTTTTTATTCATTTAAGCTACCACTTACAAGATAGAGAATAAATGTTCCTTTTAGACTTGTATCAAAAAGATTCCTCATTTTAACATCCATTTTTACACAGCCTTTACATTTCTTAGAAATAACAGTAATGTGTATACACACATACAGTTTTTTTTTGGTTTTTGTTTTTTGTTGTTGTTGTTTGCCCTTTTGTTTTGTTTTTTTGTTTATTTACACATACAGTTTTTAATAAATTTTTTTTTAAGTAATCTCCACACCCAGCGTGGAGCCCAACCCAGGGCTTGAACTCACGACCCTGAGGTCAAGACCTGAGCTGAGATCGAGAGTCGGACATGCAACCAACTGAGCCACCCAGGCACCTTTAAATGCTTATTTTCTAACCGCTAGGCCTGCCGAGGCACAGAACTGGACTGCGGTATTGAGACAGACAGTGGAACCGAGGATGACATGACCTGTCAGAAAATACCAGTTGAAGCAGACTTCTTGTATGCCTATTCTACAGCCCCTGGTAAGACAGTTACCAATAACGAACATTACCTGGAGATTCTAGACACAAAACAAGTGTTCCAAAGGCTGCCAAGATTTTGACATTCATAAACAGCTAACTGGTCTGTATTTTAGGTACCTTAACGACAGAGATGTGTCAGAAAGTTGTCTTTAGCAAAGTTTGGCTGGAAAATGTGCATTTATAAGAAAGTGGGAGGATGGGGTAACTGGGTGATGGGTATTAAGGAGGGCACATGTGAGGATGATCATTTGTCTGAGCGCATGGTTTCAGGTGTTAAACTAGGTGTTAAATGTAACTAATGGGGCGCCTGGATGGCTCAGTTGGTTGAGCGACTGCCTTCGGCTCAGGTCATGATCCTGGAGTCCCGGGATCGAGTCCCACATCGGGCTCCCCCTGCTCGGCGGGGAGTCTGCTTCTCCCTCTGACCCTCCTCCCTCTCATGCTCTCTGTCTCTCATTCTCTCTGTCTCAAATAAATAAATAAAATCTTTAAAACAAACAAACAAAAAACGTAACTAATGAATAGTTGAACATTACATCAGAAACTAATGATGTATTATATGCTGTCTACCTGAACATATTAAAAAAAATAAGAAAGCATACTTCCACAGTGTCCTTCATGAACTTAATGCCAGATAGGATACTATATTGCAATATAGAGTAATGAGTCGTAATCTTGTGAAATGGTACAATATGTGCTATATTGTCATATGCATGGTAATCGGCTAAGAGCTTCGTCCACTTCTTAGAATAGGAGAGAGGTATGTTTTCCAGGAATTCTTTGGAAGATAGGAAATAATAAAAATAAACCTGAAAAGTGTGTGAGAAGGTAAAGTGGAACGAGGGAAAAGAAATAGGTTATTCCACGTTTTTGTGATTGTGTTATACCTGTCCTCCTATAAATAAGTATTGATTGATCGTGCAATTTATTTATTATACAACTAACTCAGGGTGTCACAAAGTTTGGAAATAGAGGACAAATGTATTTTTAAAGAATGTTACATTTTTAAATACGCTCAACATGATTTCTTTTTAACCTCAAGACAGTTCCAGGTAAAGTACTTCCAAATTAGAAGCAATAGATCCAAGAGTTAATCTGAAAAATGTACAATGAATACATTGTGTTCCCTTTTTTGGAGTTTTTGAATACTCTGTCATGTCTTCATCGTACTTTATTTGGATGCCTTGTAGACAAGTTTAGGACATGCAAATGTGTGTGCATACATAAGCAAGTGATTTCTTGGATGAATCAATGTGATGGCAACACCATGCTCCTTACAATGGTGCCTCTTTCACATTTGCTTCTGCATTTTTGCATGTTTCCCTCTTCCTCCCTGTGAGAAGGGAAACCCAGACAAGAACGCTCCCCGTCATTCAGCGGGGAAGGTAGTCCACACTCTTTTCCTTGCCAAAAGCAGAGGTGTATGCACAAAACCACCCCCCACACCCCGTACCAGCATCATCTCCCCTGAAACAAGAGGTGTTGTTTATTTCCTTTTTTTATGGCTAGTAATGCTTGTGGAAGTTTGTGCTTGTTTTTACCTTTATAATTATGTAATAATCTATAAAATCAGATACTCATGATACTTCGGTTGTTGTTCTGCCCCGTAGGTTACTATTCCTGGCGAAATTCAAAGGATGGATCCTGGTTCATCCAGTCACTTTGTATGATGCTGAAACTATATGCTTACAAGCTTGAATTTATGCACATTCTTACCCGGGTTAACCGAAAGGTAGCCACAGAATTTGAGTCCTTTTCTCTTGATTCTGCTTTTCATGGAAAGAAACAGATTCCGTGTATTGTGTCTATGCTCACAAAAGAACTGTATCTTTATCACTAAAGATGGATGGTTTTTTGGGTTTTTTTTTAAGTTCATATGCCAAGTGAGGAAATGGTTTAACCAATCCTATATTTTCCTCTCGTTTAAATCTAATCGAATACTTCACATGGTACTTTAGAACCTCCTACTTTCAAAGCAATAGAACTATGAGGCTACCTCACACTCAGAATCAGGTAGTCGAAATCAAATTTAATTAGGAATAAATAAAAATGGATAGTGGTACAATTGTTGTGAGAGGAAATGTTTCTAAATTAACTGCCCTGATAATTAGCAAGTTTTAGCGATGCTGTTACGAATTTTTGAGTAATCATGGAAGAAGTTAAACATTGTAGTTATGAATTAATGATCTTGATATGCTCCTATATGAGAGTATGTACTCTGGTTTTTGTCAAACTACAGACACGATGATGGGGAATAATGTATCTTAGAACGTGGAGCTCCCCGGGCAGGGTCATGGTCTTAAAGACCTACCTTGATTTTTAGAATCAGGATTTGGAGATAAGTCAACTGTATTTTTTGATCATTTGTCTGAGCGCATGGTTTTGTGATGTTTGGCCCAAGCATGTCTTTGTTACAAAAAGTCATGTTTAGTATTGAAAAGGAAACTAAATATTTGACCAGAGGAAGTGTGAGCAAATCCCCTTGACTCTTGCGAGGCATTTAGCTAGATGCAGCGTTAACGGAGGGAGGCAGAGTTAGAACCTCATGGTGCTGAAATGCAGCTCATCCAGCAGCTTCCATATCCCGTCCTTTGTGCCTGAGCCAGTCTCTTGAGCTTCACATACCAGCAAAATATGTGAAGAGCTGTTATGTAAACATCTCAAACTGTCGATCACGCTGATAGCAGCGTGAATTGAAGAAATTCTATAGGAACATCCTAAAATACAACTTACATAATAATCAGTGAAATGCCACGAAGAAACAGTAAATCAATCAGCTGGGCACTCCATCACTAGAAGATGGTTTGAGCCTGAGCAGAGACACAGGTGGGCACAGCCTTTGTGATGAGGGCAGAGCCCTAGACCGGCTTTGGAAAAAGCACCCTAGCTAGTTTTTTCGTACGGACTAGTGTGCTTGGAGGATGACACCCTCCCACCACCACCAAGGCAGGAATCTCCAAGAAAGCTAACCAAATCAGAAATTTCTGAGATGGAAATTTTCCAAAGATGCTAAGAGTCACAACAGAAACCATAGCACGTTTTATGGTACCATTTCTAAGCACGTTAAGTTATTTTCTGTTGAAGTTTTCGGTCAAAGGTACAAAAAATGGTGGTTATAACGATATACTGTTCATTGAAAAAAAGGCCTGTGGCACACAGGACGTTGGCAATCAGCAGTCTCGCCCCTCCTCTGGCGCGTGGGGAAGCAGCCCCCACCAGGAAGGCCAGCCTGCAGGCCTCCTCACTCAGGCAGGCCCTGAGCCCTTACCGCATCCCGGGGCCTCACAGGTTTTGCAGTCTGACATTTCACGGGAGCTATCTTTTGCTCAAGGAAAGAAACTCACATTTATAAATGACCACTCTTTGTTTCACCTATGGAACTTTTTCTAAGTAAATGAGGCATGTAATGGTATCCTGAGATGTGTTCCTGTGTGACTGTTTTGTAAACTTTTGTTACGCATTTTTATTTCCAAATATAAATTTTAACTTAAAATTACCAACATGTTCAAGTTTTTGTTGTTGTTCTTGTTTCTGATATTGTGCTACTAACTCTAGTTAAAAATGGTTTTAACCAAGAGCTGGGGCTTGATTTGGAAGGACCAAAGAGGATGCAGCAGGACCCTGTAATCAAATATTTTGAGATGATGGCAAATTACTAAATAGGATGAGTAGAGCTCTCTTCTTCCCAGGCCCTGTCATTGGGGCCCTGTTCCTAAGATGACCATGATGCCAGGAAGGATAGCAGGTCTGCAGTCACAGTCCCTAAATATGACCATGTTTTTGTTTGTTTCCTTGCTTTGCAGAATGGTAACAGAGTATAAAGAATATTGCTGAAGGACAACATTTTCCACCACATACATTTTCAATAGAGCTAATAGAAGGGGAAAAAGAACTTAGGGGACATACATGTCAAACCACTGATGCCCCTGGTGGCCACCTCCGGGGAAGTGTTCCCTTATTTTATGTACTTAGAAAAGGAATTTAACAAGTGCAAACGTGTAGTTTTAAATTCTTTCCAGTGTTTCTATAATGAACATGGAATACTTCTTAAGTCAGAAAACTAAATTAAATGATCCGAACTGGGAATAGGGGATTCCTGTTTCCAAGGAATAGAGGATGGCATGAATAACTTTTTTAAGGCTCTTTAAAGCTGTAACGGGTTGAGAAAACCAGCCCATTCTAATCTCCCTACTATCTAAAGAAGTCTGAGATATTAAAAAGAAAAAAACCCAGCAATTCAGTAGAAAAATGGACCAAGGGCATGAACACAGTTCACAGAAAAGGAAAAACCAAATGTCCCTAACACTCAGGTAAAGAGCTTAATCTCCATCATGATAAGAGAAAAAGCAAATTAAACTAAGGGATCATCTGTCCTCTATCAGATTGACAGAAGTCCTCAAGTTAGATATCATTCTGTGGGCAACACAAGGAAATATCTCCTCCCACTGGTTGGATTGCAAAATGGTGTAATGCCCTGTGGAGGAGAATCTGGCAATACTTATCCAATTATATATTCTTTGAAGTAGCAATCTTCATTTCTTGAAATTCAGACTACCCCTACATCTGTACATGTACAAAATTTTATGCACTCATCAAAACCTCGTTTTCATGGTTTAAAAAAATGGCAGCAACCCATCTGTAGAGAAGGCAGGTTAAATACATTGTGATACGTCCACATAATGGAACATGATTTGCTGTAAAAAAGTGAGGAGGAGCCTGCTCAAATGATAGATAAACATCTCCCCTGTGTATGATTAAGTAGAAAAGGATGAAACAGAACACTATAATAATATGCTGTATTTTGCATAAAAAGGGAGGAGGGAGATATGAATGCATTTGCATAAAGAAACACCAGGAGGATTAAAAAAAGAAGAAGAAGAAGAAATTAATAAAAATGTAAATGGTGAATGGGGACAAGGATGGAAGTGAGATTTCACATTGTTCACTTTTCTAGATGACTTTGACTTTTTGGAACCATGTCAATGTATTACCTGTGTCGACTGAGAAAAGAAGCAGAACTGAATCAAACAAACACATTCATTTTGGGTCTCAGAATAGCAATTTGGGAGCACAGATTCAGGTGGCAACCCAAAATTTGACCCACTAGGGAACAGAAGTCAGGGTTTATTAAAGACAAAAGGGAATGCTTGTCTATGTTGTTTGCAAAGAATTCTGGTTGGTGTTGGCAACAGAAAACTAGTCCTGGCTAACCATAATTGCTTGCGAAGGCTATCACTGAGCAAAACTTCATTCATATGCCGAATTGCAGGTGCTCCCGCAGAGGCCTGGGAATATTTGCTGTTTGGCCCAGTGCAAAAGTCCATGGTTCCACCCTGTGAGGAGTGTGCATAAGGCCCACCTTAATGGCCTCCCAGCTCCATTTTAAAACCCACTGATGTAAATGACTCCTCTTTATTGTACCTTTCAAGCCTTCAAAAATGAAATTAAATCAAGGGGAGGTGAAAGGGGCACAAAACTCTCTCAGTGATGAGAACACGGGTTGTACATGATGCGTACAGAAGGGAGGGGTGGAGAGGGTACCATACATTTCCAAAAGCCGTGTTATGTGACTTTGTTTAGCTTGTTAACTTTCTTCTGTGTGTCAATCTCTGTAGGTATTAATTGAGAAATCATAACATACTTAATATTAGAACTTGAGCCCAAGATAATTCTCAGAGTTTTGTTGTTGAAGGAACAAACTAGAGTATTAGTTTCTTGATTGATTTTTCTACTCGTTCCATCCTTTTCCTTTACAATATGATTATAATTATCACATGGTAAGCAGGCCAACAAATATCCATGAAAGAATTTTCATGCCCAGAATCTCTACCTTTTACTACACTGATAATGAAAAGACCTAACAAGTACCACATGATTTCACTTGTCTGTGGAATTTAAGAAACAAAACAAAGGAACAGAGGGAGAAAAAAAAGACAAACCAAAAAACAGACTCTTAACTACAGAGAACAAACTGGTGGTTACCAGTGGGGAGGTGGGTGGGGGGTGAGGGAAATGGGGGAAGGGGATTAGAGCACACTTAGGATGAGCACTGAGTAAAGTATAGACTTGTTGGGCGCCTGGGTGGCTCAGTCGTTAAGCGTCTGCCTTCGGCTCAGGTCATGGTCCTAGGGTCCTGGGATCGAGTCCCGCATCGGGCTCCCTGCTCGGCGGGAAGCCTGCTTATCCCTCTCCCACTCCCCCTGCTTGTGTTCCCTCTCTCACTGTGTCTCTTTCTGTCAAATAAATAAATAAAATCTTAAAAAAAAATAGACTTGTTGAATCACTATACTGTACACCTGAAACTAATATAACACTGTATGTTAATAATCCTGTAATTAAAATTAAAAAAAAGAAAATACCCGAAGAACTGAGATGTTTAGGAATCTTCAGAAAAGGCAAGCAACTCCCTCTCAAGAAAATGTTTTTGCCAAATTTAAACTTAGTACAAAAGCTATTAAGGAGCATGCCTGAGCTGAAAGAGTCCATTGTCTAATCTGCTCTTTATGCTTTGGTTTTATGTGACTTAAATATAAGCTCGGGGACCTGACAGCCCTCCCTTCAAGGGAAGCATGCTTGGCCAGGGTGTTGAACGCTAATTCACTGATTCTACTGAAGAATTTCCAAAAACCCATTTCTGCCTGGCAGGTTGAAGGAGCGTTAAGAGGGCCACTGTGGCTGGAGGAGAGTCAACAAGGGCGGGGGGGTTAGGGGGCTGGAGATGAGGTCAAGAATGGCCTTGCAGGTGCTTTGTTAGAGATGCCACCCAGGGAGAATGCACGTCGGAAGAGAAAGCTCCAACATTTGAACACCCAGGAAAGGAGACAAAGGACCACCCAAGTCAAAGATGGGAAAACCGTATTGACTGAGAAAGCCACGGGAAGAAACTTTCCAGAGGAAATGTGACAAACTACTGAGAATTCAGAGGAAAAAAAAAAGATTTTAAATATGCATTGGATTTGTGACGACAGCAGGTTTTAGAGGTGATCCCCACAAAGAGGACTCTGCAAATACTGAGGCAGAATCCAGCTTAGAGTGGATTGATTCATTAGCGGAAAGTAAAGAAACAAATAACAAGTATAAGAAACTTGAGAAGTTGGCTTTGAAGGACAGGGAGAGAGAGAAGAGGGTAGTTAGAGCAGGAAGTGAATGAGGGTAAATCGAAGCATAATTTTGGGGAAGAGGAAAGGAGACTTTTTTTTTTTTTAATGGGTAAAGTGTGAGGCTGGGTGCTAATGAAGCTAGGTTTACAGTTTTTGTGGCAGGAAGTTCCTTTATAATAGCGTCTATATGTTCTATGAAGTAGAAGACAAGGTCTCTGCTCAAAGTTAGGGAAGTGATGGTGGCATTAAGGAAAGTTTGAAACAGTCATTGTCAAGAGTGGGAGAGTACGTTGACCAGAGAAGCTCAGTAAGGTCGCTGGGCAGTGCTGAGGCTCCCCTTAACACTAGCGATTATGAATCAGTCCACAGTGGCACCAGCCTGCCCTGTGGTGTGATTCTATCTAGTTATACTCAGCTGCTTGAGTATTGGCATGTGTTGGCTTTATCCAACTTTGGGCCTTTGCCCACATTTATAAAAAAACACAGAGGACTTCAGGATGCTGAAAAATGAGTTACTGAATGGATGAACCATGGAATCTAAGCTGGCTGGAGAGGGAAATGAAAACAGAAGGGGGGTACATACAGGGAATAAGAGGAGTGGTCTAGAACGTGATGGTCCTGATAAACTTGAATATCCACTGTACCGCCAGTAATGGACTAAATGATGAGAGATTGTGGTCAGAGAATGGGTGGAAGGTGGGGCAAATCTGATCCCGAAAAAGATGTGACTGAATAGAAGGATGAAGAAGCAGGACACAGACCATTTTGGAAATAAGGGCATGGAACTAAGAGGTGAGAATGTCGGGTGTGTCCCCGTGAGCACTGATTTGCTGAAATGAGATTCAATATGAGGGAGTATGGTAATAAGATAATGTCAAAAAATCTAGTTATGTTTACAACTTTTGATTTTATGGAATTAAAAATATCCAACTTTTGTTTTTGCCAAATAAGAACATTTTTTTAAGAACACCACCTATTATCACCATTATTCATTTAAAAAAAAGATATTTTAACTACCCCCCCACCTCCAAATAAAGAAGGACATAATCTCAGATTAAAGGACCAATACTTCCCAAGAAAAGGTGGTGTGCTTATTATATACACACATACACACACATTCCACTATCTTCATTTTTCTCAGTTTGCCAGGATCAAACTTCCTGCAGGTTGAAATGATCCATGTGATCCTGTGATTTATAGTAAGAAATAGATGTTTGGTCTTCATCCCTGTTCTGACATAGAGCTCGGAAAAACCTTGGAATTTCCTAAATGATAAGAGAGATAAAAGTGCCCTTTAATTTTTTTTTTTAAGATTTTTTATTTTATTTATTTGGCAGAAAGAGACACAGCGAGAGAGGGAACACAAGCAGGGGTAGAGGGAGAGGGAGAAGCAGGCTTCCCGTGGAGCAGGGAACCCGACGCGGGGCACGATCCCAGGACCCTGGGATCGTGACCTGAGCCGAAGGCAGATGACGCTTAACGACCGAGACACCCTGGCGCCCCTAAAGGTGCCTTTTATGTCAATGAGATGACTTTTGGAAAGCCAGCCAGGTAACCTAAGGATGGGGGCTGGTTGCCAGGGGAACCATGTGATGAGAAGGTTGGAACTTTCAGCTGCCCCCTCCTTGGCCTGACCCCTGGGGAGGGGAGTGGAGCTGCAGGTTGAGTTCAATCACCAGTGGCCAATGATTTAATCAATTATGCCTACGTAACATAGTCTCCATAAAAGCCCATAAGAACTGGGTTCAGAGAGTTTTCAGGCTGGTGAACACATGGATATGTGGGGAGAATGGTGTACCCAGAGAGCACAGAAGCTCTGTGCTCCTTCCCCATCCCTTGTCCTACACATCTCTTCCGTCTGGCTGTTTCTGAGTTATATCCTTTTATAATAAATTAGTAAGCTAGTAAATAAAATGCTTCTCTGGGTTCTATGAGGCACTCTAGCTAATTAATGGAACCCAGTAGAAGGGGATCCCACCAAGGGCACCCATAAGGGCATCATTGGAACCTCTGATTTATAGACTGTCCTCAGAGGCACAGGTGACCATCTGAACTCACAACTGGCATCTGTGGGGGGGGGGGCAGTCTTGCAGGATCAAGCCCCTAACCCTGTGCTGTCTGACACTCTCTCCTGGTAGGTAGTATCAGCATCAAACTGCATTGGAAGACACCTTGGGGGTGTCCAAGAATTGCTTGGTGGTGTGGGGGAAAAAACCCATACATGTTGAAACTGGTGTCAGATCTGAATCTTTGATGTAGCATTTGAGAAGGGCTACTCTTACTCTAGTCCAATAAAATTCTACTTGCCACATGAAATAAATTTGTACTCTTAAAAATGCCCTTCCTTTATGAGACTTGAGCAGTGAGAAGCGGCAGGGACTAGAAATGGCCCAGAATTGTCTTTTAACAGAAATCTTGTGATCAAAGATCCTCCTTGTACACTGTTACTATGTCATCAACATCAGCGATTTGCCAGAACTTTCCATAGATTAAAATAAAAGATTACAATTTAAGTCTTCATTTCTTTTCAGATTTATCTAACTTTTCAGTGGATCCTGTGCAAGAGAAAAAAGCAAATGTTGCTGTGGGAGGATCTCCATCAGTCCATTGCATAGATGATGAGGAAATAATAGATAGTAGATGCAAATCAAATGCAATCGCATGTGGCTGTTAGGAAGATATTTGGGTCCCAGTCTCTACTAGGCCACTAATAGTAGAGTGATCGTGGCCAAATTACAACTTTGTGTTCCCTAGGTGTAAAGTCAGGGGGTTTCTAAAGACTCTTCCAGCGCTCACATCATATGTAAAAGTAAGTGGTGCTTTGAGCATGTCTAGAGAGCTCACAACCTTTCAAACTTCGGCATGCCTCACAATCACCATGTGAAAAAGAAAATACCAGGGCTCTGTGCTTGGAAATCCTGCTTCAGGAGGTCAAGGATGACGGGGCCCAGGAATCTTCAGGTTCAACAGGCACTTCGGGTGATCCCTGCATCTTTGTTTCCAGGATCACATTTGGAGAAACACTGTTGGGGGCCTATTTAGTGATCCTTCTTACCCATGAACCAAATGAAAGGAAAACTTTGGCCAACACCTGCTCTGCTATTTCTTCTCCCAACTCAGGTTTGGACTTAAGCCTTTCATCTCCCTTTCTCTCCTATTATCAAGATGTATATGGAAGTTCTGTGACTAAGAACTCATCACAGTACCTGTGGGCAGTGTAGGCAGTGATCATTCTCACTAGCTAAAAATAACTGGCCAGAACAGAAGCAGCCTGGTAAAAATGGACAAACAGCAGAAGAAGCCATGGTGGGAGAGGGGAGAGGTGATCTAGGTTTGGAGGCTTATAAGATGGTGGCGAGCCAAGGAGGAAACAAAACTTAATATTCTGTAACCTATCCATATCTAATACTATCTAACAATCTTCTAAAGAAGTAAGTCTATTGCAATATTTCCAGACCCTATTGTTCATTTATTGTATTTATTTCTTAGGCCTTCAAGTTTCCCAAGAACTTCTCCCATTTTTAAAGTTTAAAAAAACCCGGTTCTGCTCAAACCTTAGTGTGTGTGTGTATTTGTTGTTGTATTTGTTGTTGTTGTTGTTTGTTTCCAATTTTTAATCAGAACATAATACAATCAAGAAATAGCAGCTCGCTATTTCTAACCAATGCTGCTGTGTCTTTATTTTGAACACCTGCCTCCAGAGCCACTTAATGGCTGTCGGTGCAAATTCAGATGGAAAGGACTGAAAAATTAAATTTGCAAGTGGTGCCTGTTGAGAGTGTCTACTATTTCAAAATCTGTAAGAATGAGTCAGACTACTGCTTGGGTGGGGGGTAGAGGCAGTGTGTGGACTGAAATCTTATTCTGCACCTGCATATTCTGACCCTGCCTTCCCCATCTCCTGCTCCCTCTCCACCCCTCATAGCTCTCTGTTTCCTGCTATGAACTTGAGACTTTGGAATGAGGAAAAAAAAATTAGATTTGCCTGGCTTGTGCATATCAGCTGTGGTCTGATTCAACACTTCCTTGACCCAGCCCAGGTTGATACAAAATTTAATGACTTAAATTAATTAATATTCCATCCTTCTATTTTGTTTTCAGTTCTTTATCCCTACTGATTGACTTTTTAGCCTTCTGAAAACATTTTTTCAAAAATCCTTACAGTAAAAAAAAAATCCTTACTGTAAGAAATTGAAGATGAACTTTCTAGATATATCTCTCTGATGTTCAAACCAGTCAAATACCATTTATATTTCATTTGAATTTCTAATATTAGTATATAATCATACAAAATTAGGATCTGATTTATCCCTGCTCTCTCCCTCTCCCATCGTACATCTCCTCATATATCTTCAAGCATGGAGCAGAATTGAAAGGTTGAGACGGTTGAACCAAAATAGTAGTTTGGTTTATCCAATGAGAGCATAAGAAGAAAGGCTAGACTCAGAGCCACTGTAGTACATTGATATTAAAGTTAACCACTAAAACTTTTAAGTTATTTGTTACCGACTCTCTTTACAAATTTCTCCTTAAAACTCAAGTCACTGATGGAAGCTTACTGTGAAAGTTTATCTGTGAGTCTTAAGGCCATCTACTTTGTATCGAGTCATTGCATTGATAGAACTACCTTAGCTGGAGGGTGGCATAATTTCAAACGGTGTCAAGTAAATTCCAGGAAATGCTGAGTTGACACGTGCACTATCTGGAAAGTATTATGGTTTTGGAGCAACCCATTTTTCAGCATAGGAGACTTATAGCTCAACTATGACTAAGAAATATTTTTCACAGAGCATAGTCACAGTTCATTTCAGTTCAGAATTCCCCATCCCCACTCTGCCGCCCACATCTACACCTCCTCTGTTGGGTTTCATGTAGTTAAGTAGCATTGGTTCTATTGAGCTAACTACCTACCTCTACCTGAGTCTGAACTACAGTTTCTCCTTCTCTACTATGGGGGCCATAATATGTTCCTTCCAGTAGGAGTGACATGAGAATTTGTTAAAAGAATGACAGAGGAGCACCTGGGTGGCTCAGTCTATTAAGAGTCCGACTCTTGATTTCTACTCAGGTCATGATCTCAGGGTCATGGGATCAAGCCCCACGTTGAGCTCCATGCTGGGCATGGAGTCTACTTGGGATTCTCTCTCTCCCTCTCTTCCCCTCCCCCAGTGCCCCCCCCCCCAGCTCCCATGCATGTGTATACCTGCTCTCTCTCTAAAAAACAAAAACAACAGCAACAATAAAAAAGATAAAGACAGAGAAGTTGTCTGACAAATTAAAGCACAACAGAACCATGGTAGGTTATTTAGATATCAACCAGTTTGCTGTCATTGAAAATGTCAGTAGAACTAGGAAAACTACTTTACTTATTAACACATACAGCTCTCAACTTTATGCCCCCTCTCTTCTAAGTGGCTTTAAATATTAACTCATGTGATGCTCTTATCGACCTTACAAGACAGACCCAATTTACAAAGGAGGAAACTGAAGTAACTTGACCAAAGACACAATGAAGTAGGAGCAGGGCCATGATTTGAACCCAGGAGTCTATCTATATGGTCTACCCACTTAACCACTATGCTGAGCTACCTTGAGAGAGATCCTGCCTGACTATGGCAGCCACATTAGCAGGTTCAGTCCTGAATGTACAGACGGCCCTGAGGATTTTAAACTTTTATTCAACAAATATTTATTGAGTATTTATAATTTCTTTTTTTTTTTTTAAAGATTTTATTTATTTGACAGACAGAGACACGGCGAGAGAGGGAACACAAGCAGGGGAAGTGCGAGAGGGAGAAGCAGGCTCCCTCCCCACTGAGCAGGGAGCCCGCGGGGCTCAATCCCAGGACCCGGGACCACGACCTGAGCCGAAGGCAGATGCCTAATGACTGAGCCACCCAGGCGCCCCAAGTATTTATAATTTCTTTGCCAGGCACTGTGCTAGGTGCTATAAAGATAAAAGACACCTGGGCGCCTGGGTGGCTCAGTTGGTTAAGCGACTGCCTTCGGCTCAGGTCATGATCCTGGAGTCCCGGGATCCAGTCCCATATCGGGCTCCCTGCTCAGCAGGGGGTCTGCTTCTCCCTCTGACCCTCCCCCCTCTCATGTGGTCTCTCTCTCTCATTCTCTCTCTCAAATAAATAAATAAAATCTTTAAAAAAAAAAAAAGATAAAAGACACCTTTCATGCCCTTGTGGAGTTTGTCAGATGGTTGTTGAAATAACAACTCAGGGAACACCTGATAAGAGGCTATTTCCCTTCCTTTCAAGTCAACAAGAGTAAGCTGAGTCAAAGAATTCCAGTGTGAAGTCAAACCCCTGCCTTATCATAGGTAGTCTTTGACTAGTCAAAGACTAGTCAATCTCTACCTATTTATCTGTCAGAAAAGAAAGCAAAGGAAACCTGGATGACTCAATAGTTTAAAAACTAGGGTTGCTTCCAGCTGATCCTAGGGCAGGTCAACTTATTGGTCTTGGTATAGCCTCCTTCTCCCAGACTGCAGAGAGACAAGGCCAAGCTAAGTCAGAATAGGTCAACTTTTAAGGGACTGCTCTTAACACCCATGTGGGGTACACATGGTACATTTGTTCTGGAGGGAATGTTGATTTCCTCACTGGGTTTTACATGGTGAGAGGGTATGGAGGGGAATGAACATCACAAAATCGGAAGAAGTGATGAAAAGAAACAGGCCATTTGTCCTCATTGCTAACAAACCAGTGCATCCGAAGTACAGAAAAGGAGCATGCTACCATCTTCACGTTGTTGCGTTTTTAAAGGAAAATAGCAATAAAGGTCAAGATAATACAGGAAACATTTGTATCTATTCTCAGGAAGCATATGGAAAAATAGCAAATGAACAAATGAGGGTTTAGAATACAGACAAATGCTCAAAAAGACCTACTCAGCCACATTTGAAATCTCCTTGTGTGGGTCACAAATTTCTTTCCACTAACATCCAATTAGGTCTTGGGTTGTGGATAAGAAAGTCAAGCTGAGGGGTGACTCCAGGTCACAACCTTATGTGTGATCTCTCAGGCCCAATGTTAGCCAATCACAGAGGCTTTCCCTGGTGGACCTCGTCGGCGGGGAGCTGACCTCCCCATAGCACACTTTGTGCAAAGCCAATGCACAGTGTCTGTGTGCATCGCACGGGGTCTCTGGAGGGATCCTCAGGCCCTCCTCCCTGGTGATGCTTACATATATCTGCATTCCTAGCCCTATCACCTCCATTTGGAGGCCTCCTTATTGGGGAGCCCGTGGTTAAGTCATTTTTCAGGCACCTCTGCAGAGACCACCTTCTAGGCTTGGGGGGAGGAGGACCCTGAAGACACTCGCCTTCACTTTGACTCAGTATTCAGTATTTTCACTCCTACTCTTCCCCCAGCTCTCTCCCACCCCCTCCACAAACTGGCAGGAGCCTTTTGTCTGGGGTTTCCTGTTTGTGCTGGCCCTGTTCCAGGGGGGGAAATAAAACACTGGGAGAGCTAGTGCATCCCCAATTTGCCTCTTGCTCCTCCAACCCTCTAAGCATTTAAAGGCTCCACTGTTACTCTCACTTTGGCTTGTCCTAATTGATCACCTTGATACCTTCGGCTCTCTCCAGGTCAGCTCTTGCCAGGCAGGACACTAAAACAAAAGGATATCTTCCAATTGTGATTGAAAGGTAAGTATTTGGACTGAGGTGACTCTAATGCTGGGGCAGCCTAGGTAAGCAGGCCCAAACCTAAGCCGGTAATGCCTCAGGGCTAAGAAATCAAAATGTTGGAGAGGTTGTGGAGAAAGGAGAACCCTCTTACACTGTTGGTGAGAATGCAAGCTGGTGCAGCCACTTTGGAAAACAGTATGGAAGTTCCTCAAAAATTTAAAAATAGAGCTACCCTATGATCCAGCAATTGCACTACTGGGTATTTATCCCAAAGACACAGATGTAGTGAAAAGAAGGGCCATATGCACCCCAATGTTCACAGCAGCCATGTCTGCAATAGCCAAACTGTGGAAAGAGCCGAGATGCCCTTCAACAGATGAATGGATAAAGAAGATGTGGTCCATATAGACAATGGAATATTACTCAGCCATCAGAAAGGACAAATACATTAACATGGATGGGACTGGAGGAGATTATGCTAAGTGAAATAAGTCAAACAGAGAAAGACAATTATCATATGGTTTCACTTATTTGTGGAACATAAGGAATAGCATGGAGGACATTAGGAGAAGGAAGGGAAAAATGAAGGGGGGGAAATCGGAGGGGGAGATGAACCATGAGAGGCTATGGACTCTGAGAAACAAACTGAGGGTTTTAGAGGGGAGGGGGGAGGGGGGATTGGTTAGCCCGGTGATGGGTATTAAGGAGGGCATGTACTGCATGGAGCACTGGCTGTTATATGCAAACAATGAATCATGGAACACTACAGCAAAAACTAATTAAAAAAAAAAAAGAAATCAAAACCTAAGGACAACCAATCACAAACAGCCAACTTTTCCATATAAGGCAACTGCTCAAGCTAGAGCCAATCAATTTCCACGCTTTGCTTCTCTGTCTTTTCTATGCAAGTCTTTCCCCGAGGCCCCAGGGGGCTCCTAACCACTTGTGGTTTGGTGCTACCTGATTCAAATCCATTTCTACTCAAATAAACTCTTAAAAATGTAATATTCCTCAGTTTACTTTTCAACAGAAGTATCCCAGCAAAAGTAACCAAACAGCCTTCAAGAAAAAGCTGGGTCAACTGCTGCTTTTTTCTGAATTGTCCTGGTGCCATTGCTACCCTGATAATTTCATCAGTCACATCAGCTTCAGCTGAATCACATCGTTGCTTGCCAACCAGGATGTTTTGGATGACGTTCAACTGAGGAAGTTTTCTAGTACAAATAGTCAGTATCCATAATCTTTTCAAAGCACTATGTGTAAGGAGAGTCAGTCAAATTTTGCACCCCTCAAAGTCAACTGCACCTGAGACCACAGAAGAAGGTTAGTTAGCTGTTTCCTGAGCGCTGCTGGGACAGGCAGGGTGTCCATGAGGCTGCTTTTCCTACAGCTACTCTGATGGGGGAGGAATTGTGGGAGCTTCTCTTTCAGGAAATGGGCAGCAGTCTTAAAATTAACTTCTCCTATGGCTCAAATTAGCAGCTGATTAGATAGAAAGGCACATATCGTAGGTGAGAGAAAATTCTACCTAGTTCTTAGATTACTTTGACCTAGAATTATGTATGTTAAAAAAACTAAGCTACAGGGGCACCTGGGTGGCTCAGTCAGTTGGGCATCGGACTCTTGGTTTCTGCTCAGGTCATGGTCTCGTGGTCATGGGATTGAGCCCCAAGTGGGGCTCTGCACTCAGCGTGGAGTCTGCCTCAGATTCTCTCTCCCTCCCCCTCTCTCAAATAAATAAATAAAATCTTAAAAAATACAAAACTAAGCTTCAATAAACATGTGAGTTTGCTTTAGATTTTATTTATTTATTTGAGACAGAGAGAATGAGAGACAGAGAGCATGAGAGGGAGGAGGGTCAGAGGGAGAAGCAGACTCCCTGCCGAGCAGGGAGCCTGATGCGGGACTCGATCCCGGGACTCCAGGATCATGACCCGAGCCGAAGGCAGTCGCTTAACCAACTGAGCCACCCAGGCGCCCCGTGAGTTTGCTTTAAACTGTCTTTAACCCCAAGTATAAGAATAGTGAGAAAGTACAGGGTGGCAGGGCCCTTGGCAAAAGAGGAGATCACTCCCAGAGGTGTACAGAGCAGGGAAGGATGCCATGATGACATGTGTGTTTGTGTGTGTGTGCGCATGTGCACGCACTCGTGCAAGCACCCGTGTGTGCACACTTGCTCGGACATTCAGTTCACTGGGACAGCCTCCATTTTCTGGGTATACAAATTAACTTTAGCACTCTGTTAATAAATCAAGTTACTTGAACCTCAATTCTACTTGGTAGTGGAAAACTCATCAGTTTAGGGCACACTCGATCCATTCAAAGTTAACTCAGCCTATTTGGGGCTCTCTCCTTGCTTGGGAGTCTGTGACGCATTGTGTCATAGAGGTAGGAAGAGGTTGGACGGTTGGAAGTATCTGGTCCTCCACTGTCACAGGTGCCCAGTGGGTCCTGCTAAGACTTACATCATTCCACTTGGTTGTCTTCATCACTTCTGCTCTCTGGCATCCATGGAGATAGCTGCATTCCCATTGAGCTTCTGCTTTTATGGTTTACACTGTTACTACTCAATGTCTCAAATCCCTGTTGGGGAAGAAAGATCATCTTCCCTCTAAGCTTCTGAGTTCTTTGCTGAGACCCCTGTAATAAAAGTCAGATTAACAAGAGAAAGAAACCCAGAAGTTTACTAACATGATACCTCATGTGTAAATGGAAGATACCCAGGGAAAAGTGAGTAATAACTCCCTGAGATGGCTTAGCCTCTGGCTTAAATACCATCTTCAGCTAAAGACAAAAGAAGGAAAGGTGAGGTGGGCTGGTTATGGGGGAGGTTATCAGGAAAAGCAAGGTAAACACAAGTAAGGTTGCCGGGGTCCAGCTCCAGCCGGGGTGGGTCTCTCGTAGGAAAGGACGGCGTCGGCAAATGAAGAGACACAGACAAAGGATCAGGTTGCAAGCATCTCCTCCTGACAGCCTTGGAGGAACTTTATTTATATGTTAGGATATTTTTGTTTTTCCAAATCTTAGATCATTTTCTGGATTACAGCCATAGCCTTCTTTCATGTTTCCTTTGTAATGATTTACATGACCTTTATTGATTTCTGCTTATTGGCTTTCGCTAAAACTAAAAAACAGTACACAAAGAGAAAGGTGCTAGACAGAGCATGACTGTCTTGTTATTTTATTCTATAGAAACTAATTCTTCGTGGAATTAGTTTCATTATGATTGCTTAGATAGGCGTAACTAAGATGAGTAGTCACTTTATCATGAAACCCCAGAAATATTCCCACAATTATAAAGATTGCCATAAACAAAATGAAAGAGAATAGCAGGAGCCGGCTATGGAGTCTCCTGTTTTCAGGATCGTCCCCCATACTTGGACCTTGTCAAACAGCATGAGTAGCTTGGCTCGCGCCATAGGTTTTTATACAGATTTAAGTCTGTGCCTCCTCCATCGATAAGTCTCTTATGATTAAGAGTGATCCTTCTTTTCTTGATACGGAGAGGGAGATATCCTTATAAGTGGAGGTTTCCTTTATAAATACAAATTTCTCTTGCAAAAGAGTAACTTCTACTCCATTTTCAGAGCTAATCCTGTGTCTGCAGTTACTTGAAATAATCCTATGCCAAAGAGGTCTATTTGGGGATGGCATGTTTTGTACCCCTCAAAGTCAAATGCACCTCATACCACAGAGAAAGGTTAGTTAACTGTTTCTTGAGTGCTATTGGGACAAGCAGGGTGTCCATGGGGCTGCTTTTCCTATAGCTACTCTGATGGGGGGTTTATTGTGGGAGCTACTCTTTCAGGGTTCCAAGTAGGAAATGGGCAGGAACCCACACCAGTGACTCACTCTGGAACTCTCCTCACTAGGTCTCCTCCCTTCTCCAGCTTGGAGGACTTTGACCTAGTGGCAGGGAAGCAGGGGAGGGAAGAAGCAGATCAGCCCTCTCATTCTCTGTCAACTTCAGCTGTTAGACATCAGAACTTGAGAACATAAAGTCCTCTTTCTTCTGCTGCAACAATTCTCCTTGGGGCCACAAAGACTTCATGTCTAACAGCCAATGGACAGTGTGGGAAGAGGGAGCATAATAGAGTATAAGCAAGTGAAGATGCTGATGATGGGAACGCATCAGTTAATATTTCCTACCATCATTTTGCCACATGTGCTTATAATAGTTGCTAGCTCCGTTATGCAATTTCTCCATGCCAGAGGCTTTACAAACATCACCTCCTATAATTCTCATATGAATATGAGAATTATAAGAATTATGAGAATTATGAATTTATGAGTGAATCTTATGAAGTGGGTATTATTATCCTACTTTTGTAACTGAGAAAATGAAAGCTCAGAGGTTGAACAACTTGCCTAAGTTTACACAGCCTGTAGGTGATGGTGCCTGAACATGAATCCAGGTATTTCTGACTCTCAATTCTTTACTCTTTCTACTGTGAACTTCTCCAAGAGATTCAAATCAAAAACACAAGCCAAAGCATGCACTAGAATCTAGCAGAGAACAGGCATCTGTAAAGCAGATTGTGAAAACACCCTATCCTTGATTCTTAGAGCTTTGGCCCCTTGAGATACTGAAGCAGCACGTGTAAGGAGAATTGGTCAAGTGGATAGAAGCTCAGAAAGGACCGGGCCCTTCCTTGGGAATGGCTGCAGGAAAGAGCAGAAGAACAGATGATCTCAGATCCTTAAAAATAGTCTGAACAAATGGCAGAGACTCATTTTCCAGAACCTGCTCTCAATAGGGCCAAGAACTATATACTTATGGCATCATTTAAAGAAGCCAAACTAAAGAAGGGTGAAAAAATCCCAGGACAGAGTTGGAATGCTACAGAGCTGGGGAGTCAACTTTGGTTGCAAATGGGCAGATACCTATTCATAGTTTTCTTTTTTTTTTACGTCACTCCCTGATTTTCTATCCAGCTCTACTCTTCTCTCACCTGTTACTGTAGGTTCCAGAAAGTAAAGGAGCAGAAGCTGCTGTTGCTGGGGGATCGAAGCCAGGAGCATCTGTCCGTGATAGTGTGTGTGAGGAGCAGTAAACATATATGAGCAAGGGGACCAACGAGGAATGTTTTGGCTGCAAGTGTTGCTCTAGGCAAGGAGTAAAACTGCATGAGCATGCCAGAGTTGGGCACTTGGGAGGTGGGTGATAACGTGGTTCTCAGGAACACAAAAACAGAGTGGAAATGAGGAAGAGGAAGCAGCACCATCAACTGGAAAGCTCGCTGACTTTGGAGTCATCAAGATCAGGCCACGAAGCCTGACGTCTCCGCTCATCAACAACACGACCTTGGGCACTTTGGTTAAGCTCTGTGGACATCAGCTTTCTTATTCATAAAAGGATTCTAACAAATATTATCATCCTTACACAGTGGTTTGTAAAGCACACAGCTTAGGACCACATAGACAATGGGTTCTGTCCTACATCAAGGCTCACATACTACCACCTAAGGGATCCTTCATGGTTTCCACCAGATCCTTAGAGCACATACCAGGTTGGACTCTGCCCTGTTATGTGCAAGGCCCTGTGCTAGGGCTGTGAAATCAAGGGGCACAAAGCTGGGGGAGGATGAGTGCTGAATGGCTCCAGCTCTATTCGTTTTCTGCTGCCACAGACCCACTTACTACAAGCTTAGCATCTTTAAACAACACGCATTTATTCTCTCACAGTTTCTGTGGCCTCGAGTCCAGGCACAGTTGAGCTAGTTCTCTGCTCAGGGTCCCACCAGGCTGAAGGCAAGATGCCAGGTGGGCTGTGTCCTTGCCTGGGCGCTTGACTAGGAAAGAAACCATTTCCAAGCTTGTAAAAGTTATCAGTGGAACTCAGTTCCTTATGGCTATAGTATGAATGTCCCTGTTTTCCTGCTAGCATTGACCAGAAACCACCCTCTGTAGCTACAAGCCACCCTTGGGTCCTTGCCACGTGGCTCCCTCCACAGAGAGTTTCTAACATGCTTCAAGGCCAGTAGGAGGGTCTCTTTCACTTCAAACATCTCTTCCCTTCAGAGAAGGCCCAGATCCGTTTTCGAGGTGTTCACCTGCTCAGGTCAGTCTCACCCAGAATAATCTCCCTTTTGCTGAATTCTAAGTCAACTGATTAGAGGCCTTAGTTACATCTGCAGAATCCCTTCACTTTGCCAGGTAACACAACCGCATCACAGGATGAAATCCTGTCCTATTCCCAGATCTCACCTACACTCACGGGGGAGAGAATAACATGGAGCATGGACACCAGGGGGCAGAACCTGGGAGAACACAGGAAAATTCTGCTGGCTAGACCTGCTTAGTTGTATCCCACTCCAAGGGAGGACTGAGGGTGAGCCTTACTCACCACCTGGTGGACACCCTTGTGAATCAGCAGTCAATTCACTTGGCAATTCACAAGGTGATTTTTCTCCTTGTTAGGAGGTTTACAGAATCACAGTGAACGTTTCAGACACCATGCCCTGAGAGAATATTGTCATTCTGGGAAATGCTTTGCCCTGGGGAAGCATTTTTTATCATTTCAGATACTTTCCATTCCGTCTGTCCTGCAGACATCTTAAGACTATAATGGGCATCCAGAGGAGTACAGGTCCTGTGGCCTGAGATCTAATTTTAGAAATACTCTCAATCTAATACGGGGAAACTAAGGCCCAGATAGGACCATCTGGCCCCCTATTCTGGGCCTCTTGCAGTGATGTCCTGATCAAAACGTCAAAACATCCACAGATTGGTTTGCCTTGGCTGTCAAAGGAGAGAAGTATCCACTAAGAAGGATTCCAGCAGGTTGTCTAATGAGTAGGTGATAATTGGAGAATTGAAAAAAATACTAGCCAGTGTTGGGTGGGTTGAGATGTTTTCTGAATAAAATTTAATATCCTGCATGATCATTACTATAAAGAAAAAGAGATTGTTTAAAATTATTTTCAAATTAATTGAAATTGAATTAATGGAATTAATTGGGGAATATTTCTTTTGCATAAAGCCTTTTTTTATCTCATTTTCAATGAAAAAACAATTTTGTATTAGTATTAATCAGTTCCATGAGACAAACCATATTTTGAAAGTAAGTAACTTACAAATCTTCCACGGTCTATTAGGATTAAAACAGCTACAAAATTATCTTGCTCATGACCTCCTATCAGATTACTGATAGCTGACTGATCTACTGGGCTCCACCACCCTTGCCCCTCCAAATGATTTTTTTTTTTTTTAACATCTCTTTCAGGCTAGGCTTCTTAATGACACTGGGCAAAACACTGTTTTCCCTTCAGGAAGGATCTCCTATGCTGACAAAAAGTGGGGTTAAGCTTGAGAAAGACTTGCTGGATTCAAAAGCCAGAATTCAAAAGTCAAATGGGGAGAGTGGTTCTGGGTGTGTATGTGAGGGGAAGACCCCAGAGTCTGACCTGACTCAACCCTTCAGTGCAAGGGAATTTAAAGAGCTGGCATGGTGGGAGCATGGACTAGTTTTAGTAAGAAGGGCCACTGCCTGAGCCTAGCACTGAAAGCACACTGGTTTTGGAGGGATCCTCACCAGTGTTGGTGGCAAGGACCAAAGCCAGAGCCCAAGCAAGTGAAGTAACCAGAATTCTCACATACTGCTGTTGGTAATGCAAAATTGGACAGCCACTTGTGAAATCAGTTTGGCGGTTTCTTGTAAAGTTAAATATACATTTACTGTATGAGCCACTCATTCCACTCCCACGTGTTTATTCAAGAGGAATGGAAATACAGATCCACCAAAAGACTTGCACATGACTGCTCATAGCACCTTTACGTATAATGACCTAAATGGAAACAGTACAAATGTCCATCAAGAGGTGAATGGATACACAAATTGAGGGATAGTTGTATCATGGAATAGTCATTATCAATAACAAAAGACAAATACCAGTACACACAACATGGATAAATCTTAGCAGCATTTTGCTGAGTAACAGAAGCCAGACAAAAGAGTACATATTATATGATTCCATTTCTTTAATTATTTTTTTTAGAGAGGGAAAGAGTAGGCGGAGGGCAGAGAGAATCTTAAGCAGGTTCCACACAGAGTGCAGAGCATGACATGGGGCTCAATCTCGAAAACCTGAAATCATGACCTTAGTGGAAATCAAGAGTCAGACACTTAACCGACTGAACCATCCAGGCACCCCTGTGATTCCATTTAAATAAAGGATTAGAGCAGGCAAAATCAAAGCTGTATTGAGAGAAATCATATCAATTCTTGCCTGAGGCAGGGATTAGGGCTCTATCAACTGCAAAGGGGCACAAAGGAGATTTTGGGGGTAATGAGAATACATCTTAATGGTGGTGATGGCTACACAGGTGTATATATTTGTCAAAACTCATCAAACTGTAGTCTTAAAAATGAGTGCATTCAATTGTATGTAAATATTCCTTATTGTATGAATATTAAACAAGATAAAGTTGATTTTTAAAACATTACCCAGGCTTAGGGTTTCCACTGGAGAAAACTCTGATCTAGATCACTCTGCATGTCTCTAGAGACATCTGAAATTCATGCTATGTTTCTTAATTCCAATGGAATTCCTATTTCATTGATATGAAAACACTATAGGGACCAAGATGGAGTAGATGCACTTCTCCCTACTCCTCCTGATAAGTATAGCTAAAAAGCCTAGACATTATAAAGCAAATGTAAGACTTTAAAACTGGACAGAAAAAGGAAGTCTGGGGAGCAACCTCAGAACTCAGGGAATGATGTGACAGTGAATTTCCTGAGTTTTGTTTTTGTCTCATATGTCCTGGATCAACTAGGGAGGAAACTAACCTCCCATAAACACCAATGGGTGCACACCAAAAAAAGAGAAAAGCCTCCAAAGAAGTCTGCTCTTTCTTGCCAAAGGACCAGGAAAGCATTTGCCCAGCAAGACAGAAAACTTTTAGACAATAACCACCCTACTCAAGCCACAGAAACAACTGAGGCCCCACCCCTACCTGGCCAACGAAGGTACCCCCAAGCAGCAGAACTTGATGTTCTTCCTTAAGTGAGTACTATTTCTTCTAAAAACAACAACAACCAAAAACCCAAAACCCAAAAAACTGCTAACATTTTCAATGGCACTGGCTGTGCTTTGGGGTAATTATGGCTAATGGTGGTTATAATACCATAAGGGTGCCTCACTTCTGGAGGAGCTAAGATAGCCAAATGGCCCTTATATCACTGTCTTCTGTGACTATTATATTGCCAGAGCTCTAATACAAATACGCTATTCCTCATTCTCAGACTGGACCCTTGGTGTACAAAACATAACCAGTGTTCTCGACAACCCGACATTCAAACTGTCAGGGTGACCTGGTAACCAAATCATCTTTGGCACTTCCTGATAGCCACTTGGTATTGCCAATGTATTGACTTCTACTTCCCACTAATTTAACTCATGGCCTGGCACACATGAACAAAGAAAGAATTCTAACAATAATTAGATGTGAGTTACACAGTCCACAATTTTACCAGTGTAGCCTCAATAGTACCATAAGAACTGCCCCATTTTCCAGGCCCACAGTATGAGAAGAACTCTAAAGACAAAGAAGGCAACTCATCCTTTCCCTTGAAGGATATTTATAATTATTCAGACTTAATCTATTCAAATAAAATGTTATCCTTATAAATGTATGCTTTAGTATTTGTATTTTTTTCAGGAAGGACAGAAGTAATTCCTATACAAATACCTGTCAGCCAATGTTGGAAAAGACCTTATTCCAATGTTTGAAATGCCTTGTCCATTAAGACTGAGTGGGCATTTTACAGGATGTTGTAAACAGTTTGTAAAGCTTTATAACACCAACATTGTTTCCACCACCCACATCATCCAGATCCAGCAGGAACAGTAAAAATCTGAAAATTGCATTTGGAAAAGAAGCTTGCCATAATATGTTAAAAACGGGCCTGCCCATAGCATGAACATGAAATCTATAGCTTATAAAAGACTGGCATTCTCCTCATATGAAATATTAATTTGTAGGACTTTGGGTCTTCCCAGCGCTTTTGGCAAACTATACATTAGTTAAATGGTGCTGTGTTGGATTATAACAATACATACGAGATGCAACATTTCATTCCCAAGTAGGAGAGGCTCTAGCAATTGATCCAGGTGATCATGAAATAACAATGTTTTAACATTTGTGTTCATCCGTTTTCACATTGCTTAAGCCTCACTGGAAGGGATTTTACCAAGCCCCGCTAACTAATATGGCTGTCAAGTACTAAGTTCTTATATCTTAAACTCCTACCTCTCACAATAAGCAAGTGTCAGTCCCCCTCATTTTATAAATTTATGCTATTAATATCTCTTTTTCTCCCTAGGCACAGGGATTAGCAACCTACTCTCCACCACGTTCCAAATCAGTAATGGCACCATCATGTTCCCAAGGGTGACCTGAGGCCACAAGGACAAATGACAGACCCGCTCCTCTAACCTACACCTGCCAAGGAATAAATTCCAACCTGTGTTCCTACGTGGTTCAATGATCTTCCTCAACACTAAGCCCATCTCAATATAATTGGAAAGACCGAAGAAAATCTCCAAGGAGATATTTTTCAACCTACCTGTCGTCAACAAGAAGAGAGGTCTACTGTCCATTGTAAGTATCAGTAGCACATGACGGTGATCACACACCATGGTGTGTGCCATTTTGCTGCATTGTTCCATCTGAGCTTTCTGGTTTGGTCAATGAGTCATGACTAGGAGGTAAAGGGGATTCACTCTCAAAGACCAAGACTAACTCTCTCTGATACCATGCCTTGACCTAGTTTACTGTCACTGTGGTCTTGTGTTCAGGAGCTAAAAGATACAATAACATTTTGTTTCTTTAATTGTCACATTAATATACAAGCTACTTAAATGCCTCTAAATGGTGGGTCTGCTCTCATGTGCCACAAGGCACTAAGGGAAAATCCCTATAGGAAGATGTCTTTCACATGAGATAAGAAGTGTGACAGTTAGGCAGCAAAAGTTAAAAAAAAACAAAAAAAACAAAAAAACAGGCTCCCTAAATGTTACGGGTAACACAACTAGGCTAACTTCACAGAGTTTATACTTTCCTTTTCCAACTTAGTGGAAAAATATAGAGATAACTAGCAACTAATAGATTAGTGTGCTAGGCCATTGATAAATCTGTGTTGTTAGAAGCCAACATCTCTTCCTATCCTAGGCTACATTAAAAATCAACCCAAACACCTGTAGAGTATAATGCCATCTTAGAAAGTATTTACATGAAACATTAGAATTACAATTAGAAAGGTTTACATGAAACATCAGTACTTACAACATGTTGCAGAAGTTGAACCCTGAAAAGAATGTATTCTAAACTTTCTCACCTGGATACTAACAGATAATGAACACTAGATATTTAAGAGTAGACTTGGAAAGTAAATCTGAAGAACCAAACATAAGAAATTTTATGAAAAATCAAATTTAAAATAAAACACTGCTAAAGAGGCAACAAAGAATTATAGAATAAGAAAATGACAAGAAGCTCTACATTCCATTTGTTTAAAATTCTGCTGTTTTACTTTTCTTTTTAAAATGACTTACTACACAAAATAGATTAATCATAATTCCTGGTTCATAGGACACATTGGTTCATAGTTCATTGGGCCTCTATATAAATATATTTGAATGTACTTGAATAATACAATGATCTCCTGGCACCACACTACACAACTCAAGAATTAGAACTCTGACCCTAACATTTACTGATAACTACTCTTCCCCTGTCTTTTTCCCTGCGTTACACCCTCCAGCCCAGGGGTAATGACTATCCTGAATTTATGTTTATGATTCCCTTGCTTTAAAAAATATTCTATCACATATATATGATTGCCTAAATAACATACTGTTTTTAAGTGTATAACTTGTTTATCCATTCTCCTGCTAATTTACCCATTCTTCTATCAATGAACATTCGGATTTATTTCTGGATTTTTGCTATTATGAATGGCACTGGGTATTATTATTAGTATTATTGTTATTATTTTTAATGTCTTCTGATGCACATGGGGAAGACTTTCTTTGTGGCTTATAGCAGAGGGATTACTCTGCCATAAGATAAGAGAATGCTCAACTTCATGAGATAATCCAAATTGTTTTCCAAAACAGTGATTCTAATTTAAACTCTCACCAAATTATAAATAGGTGATCTCTTGGTCTACGATCTCCAAATCTGGTATTGTCTTCTTAATAGCTGCCAATAGAATAGATGCAAAATGTCTTGTTAATTTCCCTGATTACTGAGGTTGAGCAAAATTTTATGTTTATCAGCCATATGTTTCCTCTTCTGTGAAATCCCTATTAATGTCTTTTGGCAATTTTGTCATTTTTTATTAATTCACAGGAGCTCTTTATTCTGTGTTGATATTGTAGATTTTATGTACTGCAAATATCTTCTTCCCATTTGTAGTCTGTCTTTTCACTTTTTGATGAAAGAAGTTCAATTTTAATTTGCTACAATCAAAAATCTCATTCTCCTTTTATGGTTAAATGTCTTTTTGCATCTCATTCTCCCATATTTTCTACTAAACATTTTAAAGTTTGGCTTCTGACGCTTAAGTCCTTGATCCATCTGGAATTAATTTTCGTAGATAAAGATAAATATATATTTTTCTTTTTCCCTTATCAATAACCATTTTTTACTAGTCCTATTTATTGAAAAGTCCCTCCTTTCTTTGCTGATCTGCCATGCTACCTATATCACATGTCAAAGACTAAATAGGTGGAGGTCTGTTTGGAGACCCTATTCTGCTTCATGGGCCAATTTCATTGGTCAGGTGGTTTATCTTTGTGGCAATACCACACTATCTTAAGTGCCGTAGCTTCACAGAAGTTCTGATATTTAGCAGGGTAAATCTCCCCTCTTTCTTCTTAGTAGTGTCTTAGATGTTCTTGGCTATTTTCATTTCTTCTATTTTAAGATCTAATCTTGTCAAAGCTGCTTTTTTCTCTTGGTTCTGTTTGGAACTATGTACTTAGCCTTGAGAATGCTGCTAGTAAACACTAATAATCTAAGGAATATAGAAATAAAATAAAATACTCTCTCTTCTCTTTCTATTGCAGAAAAGCGGGAACTCTCCTGAATCATCTAGTTAGTTCTGAAAAATCGGTACATTGAAAGTACTCACAGTCATATTAATGAACCTTGTTTTAATTTCTGCTTAACTATGGAGTCTCTTAACATACATAGACTTAAACGGTTATTTTTATAGTCTATGAAACATAACCTATAACCACTACAATTCTGCAATTCTAGCTTGTTGTCTTACTTGATAATCAGTTGCTCTGTTTAATAATATGCATATTGGCATCAATATCAGTGAGGTTTCTTAGATAATCTAGAAGAACTTCACCTTCATTTACCAATCTGACTTATGCATAAGAGTAATAAATCTTTCAGCTTCTTCTTCCTCTTCTTTTTTTTTTTTAATCACAGAATGCACAGGAAATAACATTCCTATAACAGATGGGGATAAATGGACAACAGTGCTTATGGCCAAGGTGAATGGCTTAGGGGCTCCAGTGCCCCAGGCCCCACTGAACCTTCCTGATGGCTGAAAACATCGGTCATCTCCATATACATAGAACACATGGTGCCCCAGAATATAGATCAGGATGCTCTACTTTATTCAAATGAAGAGTTGACTCTATCTCATTCTATCTCATTTTAATTAAATTAATAAATAAGCATTTATATATACTTAAATCTGGTTCAATTTATGTCCCTTTACAAAGCAAGCTGCTTAAACTGAACCACAGGCAAATGCACAGTGAACGTAAGTTGAGCCCATCTGCTTTTCTGTGAGATAGTATTCCAAAATCTAATTTAAATCTAATTAGAAATGCCAGTAAAACGTTCAAACACTGAATTCATTAATTTCTACATTATTTTGCTTTAATGTAGCTATTTCTTTTTATGACTTCACTGTTTTTAAAAATGCTCATCTTAAAAAATATAGCAGACTAATATAGCAAAAGACGAGATGGTAAAGAACCATTCTCAACCCCATAACCTAGAAATAACTATCCTTAATATAGGAAAATACCACACCATCCACCTCTCGGGAACATATACAGATAAATAGGAAGATAAAAAGATACATGATGGAAGGATGGATAGACTAAAATAATTCTGAATAAATGGGATCACTATAATGCTAATTTTGAGTAAAAATTTTACATTTGCCTTTATTTGAATTTTGAAGCTCTATGGTACACACACAATTAGTATCTCTATGTCTTCTTGGTGGATTTTTAAAAATAATTATATAATGTGCTTCTTTATCCCTTTTAATTTTTTCTCTGAAGTCTACTTTATCTGTTTTCTGTTACCAGTATTAATATTAGCATGATATATCTTTTTTCATCCTTTAACTTTCAACCTACCTATGTTGTATTTGACGTGAGTTTCTTGTACACAGCATGTAGCTGAATTATGTTTTCTTTTATTTTAAAATCTATTCTGCTAATCTTTGTCTTTAATTAGTATTTTTAGACCATTTATCATTAAAGTAATTCTTAAAATGTTGGAGTTTATGTCTGCTATTTTATTATTTGTTTTCTGTTTGTTTCCTCTGTTTCTCTTTTCTTGCCTTCCCATGGGATGCTTGATCATTTTCTTAGGATTCCACCTTGCTTAATTTATACTGTTTCTGAGTATATTGCTTTGCATAGTTTTCTTAGTGGTTGCTCTAGGTATTATAATGTACATACATAACTTACCACAGCCTATTGGTATCAATGTTTAACTACTTCCAGTGAAGTATTGAAAACTTAACTTCCATTTAGATGCTTTTACCCTCCCTCCTTTTATAATTGTTTCAAGTATTTCTTCTACATATTTTGAACACCAAACAGATGCTGTTACAATTTTGGCATCAACCATCAAACATAATTTCAGAAACTCATGAGAAGGAGAGTTCATTATATTTACCCCTATTTTTACCCATTCCCCAGTTCTTTTCTTTCTGAAGTTGCAAACCTTCTGTTACCATTTTCTTTCTATCTGGAGAATGAACTTTTACCATTCGTCAAGGGTAGTTTGCTAGTGACAAATTCTCTTAGTTTTCTTTCATCTGAGGATGATTTTGTTTTCCCTACCCTTCCTTCCTGAAGGGTAGTTTCTCTGGACACAATTCACAGTTTCCTATTCTTTTCTATCAGCACTTGAAAAATGTGCCACTTCCTGCTGACCTCCATGGATCCAGATGAGTAATCTCCTGTTGTTTGAGTTGGTGTTCTCCATCATCTTTCTCTGATTACTTTTATTTATTTATCTATTTATCTATCTATCTACCTATCTATCTATTTAGTTAGTTAGTTTTGGTGGGTGATAGACATTGGGGAGGGTATGTGCTATGGTGAGAGCTGTGAATTGTGTAAGACTGATGAATCACAGACCTGTACCTCTGAAACAAATAATACATTATATGTTAAAAAAAAAAAAAAAAAGATAGCAGGAAGGGAAAAGTGAGGGGGGGGAAATCGGAGGGGGAGATGAACCATGAGAGACTATGGACTCTGAGAAACAAACTGAGGGTTCTAGAGGGGAGGGGGGTGGGGGGATGGGTTAGCCTGGTGATGGGTCTTAAAGAGGGCATGTACTGCATGGAGCACTGGGTGTTATACGCAAACAATGAATCATGGAACACTACATCAAAAACTAATGATGTAATGTATGGTGATTAACATAACATAGTAAAATTAAAAAAACAAAAAACAAAAAAAACCCAAACAAAACAAAACAAAAAAAGGACATTAATGGAAAACTTGTGAAATTTGAAAAGGTCTACAGTTTAGTTCATAATATTGTAGCAATGTTAATTTTCTCTCTTGATAATTGTACTATGGTCTTGTAAGTTGTTAATAGTAAGGGAAATGTGATGAGAAATATAACAAAACTCTTCATATTATTGCTGCAATTTTTCTGAAAGTTTATAATTAGCCCCGTTTAATTAAAAATGATATGATGTATTATATTTTAATGTAAAAATGTATGTAATGTACTAATGTAATATATTTTAAAGTATTAAGCAATGAATGATTACTTTTAGATTTGCCTGTTTTCAAAAGTTTGATTATGATGTGTCTTGGCACAGATTTCTTTGATTTGGGATTCATTTAGTTTCATGCATCTATAGGTTTATATATTTCACCAAATTTGGGAAATTTTTAGTCATTATTTCTTTGAATGTTTTTCTAGCTCTCTATTCTTTCTCCTCTCAAACTGGGACCAATGATACAAATACAACTTTTGTTACTGTTCCACAGGACCCCGAAGCCCTGTTCATTTTTTTTCCAATCTATTTTCTGTTGTTCAGGTTGAGTAATTTCTATTCACTGTTCTTAAGTGCACTGCTTTTATCTTTTGTCATTTCCACTCTACTGTTGAGCCCATCTGGCCAGTTTTTTTTTTTTTTTCAGTTGTTGTATTTTCTTGAATTTACCAGAAAAATAGATAACTGAAGTAAAAGTGAAATCAGTGCTGGCCTTTAGAGAAATTATTTTTTTCACTCCATGACAAGATAAAGCTATTCCCTAAGTCCCTTTCTCTTCAATATGGGGCATATTAGCGGGGCCATTTAGAAATTATGATGGGTCCTGAACATTCATTTTTGGAGATAGTCTTGTTATTTATCATATCAAACATATCAGATCACATATTTTGCAGTAAAAATAATTTTCCTATAAAATATTTAAAAATTAAAAAAATAAAACAGCATTGAAGTTTTCATTAATTTAAATTCTTTTCTCATTTTGAGACAAGGGCAAACATTCTTGGAGATCCTTGTGGTTTTGTGGTCCTGGACTCTGCACCTGCACTGCCCAGTGGCTCCAGGGGGTCTGACATCTGGCAGAGCCTTGCCAAAGTCCTCTTTCTCTTTCATTAGCCAGCATCTCCTTCTGAAGGCTATAGCCTAACATTATACCATGTTTATTTCTTTAGGGGAACTCTGCTGTTTCTCTTCAGGTAGTTTATATCTCTAGGTATTGAGAGAGGTAGATCCTGTGATCCAACTGCATTCAATCATCTTTACCCAAAAGTCTAACATTTTCTTAAAAAGTAGAAATTTCCATTTTTGGTCCTTTCTCAGTGATATGTGTCCAAACCAAGACATTGTTAGTTTTTGATATTTTAGAATGTGTCTGTCATTCCTTGGTTGTCATTTATCTAGGTAACATTTACCCCCTACACTACTAATTAAGTGTAATTAAATACTAATTAAATTAAATTAATCCTAAATTTTGGCCCGATTTAGTTTGTCACTTTCTTTTTAAATGGCTCAAAATTGCTTCCATCCTTTCAGCCAAGGTTGCTAAAATCTAAAGCGTTATTCCTTTTGTTCATCTGCTAGGGATGAATGTATTTCAGTCTACTTTTTACTGAAATATGTTAATATATTCAGATCTATGCATATTGCCTTTTTTCCACCTTCCATTTTGCATGACAAATACATCCAAAGCTCAGGTCACTGCATTTATTTTCTTTTCATAATACTGCTTCCTAAGATTTTTTGATGTTTGCTTCATTACCAACCATTTTCTGTTTAATTTGTAATTTGGCATGTTTTAAAAGTTCACACTTTCTATTGCTTTATTCTGACAACCCCATAGTTGCCAAGTTATTTTTTTCTTCCCTGATATCTCTGATATTTGATGCTCTTAATAATATTAGTAGAAAAAGCCAATTTGTTGCTATAACAGGGCATGTCACACTGAATGTAATGATTTGTTGAGTGTTCATTCCAGGGAAAGAACTGTGAGTTCCTCTAGCTCAAGGCCCCATTTTGTTGATATTTCTATTCCAAGGGCCTAGAACAGTGCCTAACCCATGGTTCATTTCAGTAATGTTTGCTGAATAATACCTGGAATATTTAAAACATTTTTCTATGGCCTTGTATCTGGAGGTCAAGAGTTTGATTTTTTTTTCAGTGTTAGTACATAAAAGGTGTTTATTCATAACTATAGAGATGACATTCTCATATCTGAAGAGAAGGACCAAATCTACAAGGTTATTGTAGCGTTGATTATAAGGATGGGTAGCTGGCTATTCTTAGGTCTGTGTATGTCTTGTTTCCTGGATGCACGAACACCGGTGCCCACTCCTGGGTGTGCCTCCTTACCTCCACCACTGGGGGTCAGCACGGATAATGAAATCAATCTGTTTGCACCTTGCAGGAACCCTCCACACCAGTTTGCCATACAAAATAACCCCTTGAAAATATTAAATCACAAATGGTTGCAATTATGCAACTGTTTAAGGTTTTAGGATTAATTTTACTAAATCTAAGAAAAGCCCAATATATTACCTTAGGCTATAATTCTATGGCAGAATCTCATCTGTTAAGTGAGGGGTTAATCCTTCCAGCTCTAAGATTGATGGTTTACATGGTTGGTCCTCTCTGCCATCCACCCCATTTTTGGTTTTTAAATTGGAGAGGTAAATAGTAGATGGCCAGGTTCACCTTTAGGTCATGAGTGGCTCCCTCCCACAAGGGCCAAAATCTGGGCACTACAGTCTCTACTCAGAGCCTGGTAGTAAAAGTTGGTGTACAGCAAGGTGGTTCCAGAGGCCAGTAGTAAACTGGCCTCAGGGGGCTTTCTGCAATAGGGTACCCCTAAAGGGCTAAGCTGTGCAAGAAGTGGTGTTTGTTGGTCTTGTCAAAAAGCTCCTTCCCATAGGCTTCCAGGAACTGGGCACTATGCACCCTTTAGGAAGCCAATCTTAAGGCCCTGGCCCTGGACAAGGCACCCAGACAACAGAAAGCAGCCCCTAGCCTGGTCATGGATGGTCTGTGACCCTATTTTCTGAAGCTTAAATCTGGACAACAGTCTGACCAGAAGACTGTGTTTATGAATCTCATGTCAAAACTTTGAAGTGGGAACTGTTCAGGAAATTCTGGTATATGCAATCCTCAGCCCAGTGGTCAACTGTATAAAATGGTCAACTATTTGTACTTTATCTTGCTCACTGTAATCTTTGATGTCAAAATTACTAACAGCTTTTTGCTTCTGGTCTGCTTCCCTTCCTTCTTCATTTTCCATAAGCAGCTGCCTCCATCCTGCCTCCCAATAGGCTATGGTCGATTTGGGAAAATTTAGCCATGGGAGTGAGGCTTCATAAAAGGACTTTAGACATTCAGATAGAGGAAAGACCAAAGGGACCACCCCCTCAAAGGAAAAAAACCAACAACAAAAACCTCTTTAATAGGAATTTAGGTTATAATAGAAACGTGTTGGAGAATACTTTTTACCTTCAGACAAGTTCTTAAATGATTGTTGATGAAGGACTCCAGTGAGCCTGGGCTGATCGTGCGGTTGTACTTGGAAGGGGCTGGTCCTTTTATTTCTTGGATGTGTCTCTTTATTCTGTTGAGTATTCCAAAAAGCAGAGCCTGAGGCATGGACTCGAGTGTGAGGCATTTATTTGGGAAGTGATTCCAGGAAGCAAGAGTGAGAGAGCACGAGTGAGACAGGGGAGGAGGAAAAGCCAAGATAAGGACGTGTTGAGGTGGCTTCTCTGAGCGGTGGGCTTGTTTCTATGAGGATCTCAAAAGAGGCTCAGGGAAACCTGCCCAGATTTGTCTACCTGAAGCAATGGGAGGTTTGAGCACTTGCCCACCTGCTCCTGTCCTGTATTAGTTGAGGCTTCCTCTGAGATGGTTAACTCAGAGATATTTCTGGTCTGCATTTGTGTGCAGGCAAACTCCTACAATATTGGAGATGGCTATGGGGCAGAAAGTTGAGCTTGAGCTTGAAGTAGCTTGAGCTTATGCTGGCAACACAAGGAAAGTCTGTGCTTCCATGGAACTGTCCACTGGGCTGAGCCTGAAATGAGAAGTGGGCTGAGAGGACATGACACACCGTTGGGTTGAGCAGTAGACTTGGGCAAGTAGGCCCCTGCCTGGACCCCGTGCTTTAGGAGGTGCTCCTCTGGTCTTCCCCTGACTGCACTCCTTATCTGGAGCTTGCACCCTCTCTTCTAGACCACAAGTCAGGGCCCTGTCCAAATGGCCCTGAGCTTGCAGGGACTCTTCCCTGGATCCATCTTCAAAAGACAGACTGTGCTTGCCCAAAGGATGCCCAGGTACTGCTGTCTGAAGGGAGTGAGGATGTGTGGCTGGAACTTGAATGCGGCTTAAGGAGTCCACATAGGGGGATGCAAGGCCCCTTAGTTCCTCGAGGAATAGGGCTGGGTAAAAGGGAAGGGGACTGGCCCAGGGCTAGGGCCAGCTTTTCTCTCTGTCACCATAGTCCTGTACAGAACACCAAGGAGTCTGAAAATTCTAAGTTCAACCTTGGCCTTATAGGTCATTACAATGGTATATTTTGTTAAGATTTAAGATAGGAGAGTAGAATGTGCCTCATTAACAATTTGTTAGCTTGATTTATAACTCATAATTATCTAGACATAAGGCAAATGTGGGCTGGAAGTCAAGTTCCATCATGTTCCAATTCTTGTGGCCTTGAACTAAGAGAAAGGAATCTTAGAAAATAGGCTTTATATGCTTGGATGATTTCATAGAATTCCCAAGTTCATTAGCTTCTGTAATGACTCATGGTTGTTACTAAAATAAACTTTATATTTAAAAAAACTGGGGATATTATTTAGGTCAGCAATTAGAAGGCACTAGACTCAACATTTCGGTGAACCAAAGGATATGAATGACTAAAAGCAAGGGAATTATTACCTGAGTGTTGAATCTCCAAATATTACATGTGAAAATTTTCCTGTTGACTCAGTGCTGGCTGCAGGGGGTGTAGGAGAGCACCAGAACCAATGCTTATCTAGGCGAGAAAGGAATGTGGGAAGCAAAGTGGAAAGAAATGGGCTCTGTTTTAGGCAAAGATGAATCTAACAAGAAGAGAAGAATTTTAGAAGAAAAATAAAAAGGTGGATTGTGTGGTTGAAGTCAAGGGGATTGCAGAAACTGAATGACCAAGAGAAAGAACCAATTTAACAATGTAAAACTCCATATCAGAAATTGGACCCATAACTTACACCATATACAAAAACCAACTCAAAATAGATAAAACTTAAATGCAAGATCTGAAACTGTAAAACTCCCAGAGAAAACACAGGGGAAAATCTTCATGACATTGGCCTTAGCAATGATGTTTTGGATATGACAACCCTAAAAGCATAGGCAACAAAAGCAAACATAGACAAACATGACTACATCAAACTAAAAGGTTTCTGCACAGCAAGGAAAACAATGACTGAGTGAAAAGGCAACCTACAGGATGGGAGAAAATATTTGCCTACCATATATCAGAGAAGGGGTTAATTTCCAAAATATTAAAGGAACTCGTACCACTCAGTAACAAAAAAAACAAAACAAAATAAAAACAAACCCAAATAAACCAATTTTAAATGGGCTAAAGACTTGAATAGACATTTCTCCAAAAAAGACACACAAATGACTAACAGGTATATGAAAAGATGCTCAATGTCAGTAATCATCAATGCAAGTCAAAAATCACAATGAGATATAATCTCATTAAGAAGGTGATCATAAGAAAAAAAGAAGATAGCAAGTGTTATTGGGGATGTGGAGAAATTGGAACCTTTGTACACTGCTGGCGGGAATGCAAAACGGTGCCGCTGCTATGGAAAACTGTATGGAGATTCCTTAAAAAATTAAAAATAGAATCACCATATGATCTAGCAATCCCACTCTGGGTATTTACCCAAAGCATTAAAATCAGGATCTTAAAGAGATATTAGCATTCCCATGTTCCTATTCACAGTAGCCCAGATGTGGAAACAATCTAAATACTCAAAACAAATAAATGGATAAAGAAAATGTGGTATATCCATACGATGATACATTATTCTGCCTTTAAAAAGAAGGAAATCTTGTAATACGGGACACCATGGATGAACCTTGAAGACATTACGCTAAGTGAAATAAGCCAATCACTAAGGGGCAAATATTGCATGATTCCACTTACATGAGGCTTTTAAAATAGTCAAACTCATAGAAGCAGAGATTAGAAAGTAGAATGGCGGTTTCCAGGGGCTGGAAGGGGGGAAATGAGGAGCTACTAATCAACAGGTAGAAAGTTTAAATTATGTGAGATGAACAAATTCTAGAAGTCTGCTGTACAACATTGTGCCTATAGATAACAATACTGTAAAGTACATTTAAACATCTGTTAGGAGGGTAGATCTCATGTTTAGTGTTCCTACAATAATAGATTTTTTTTTTTTTTTTTTTATTTGACAGAGAGAGAGAGATAGCGAGAGCAGGAACACAAGCAGGGGGAGTGGGAGAGGGAGAAGCAGGCTTCCCGCCGAGCAGGGAGCCCGATGCGAGGCTCGATCCCAGGACCCTGGGATCATGACCCAAGCCGAAGGCAGCGGCTTAACCAACTGAGCCACCCAGACGCCCCAATAATAGATTTTTTTAAAAGATTTTATTTTTAGGTAATCTCTATACCCAATGTGGGGCTCGAACTCACAACTGTGAGATCAAGAATCACATATTCTTCTGGCTGAGCCAGCCTGGTGCCCCACAATAGAATTAAAAAAAAAAAAAATCACATCAATGTCATTTCCTTTCATATCTCCAATGTCTGATATTCTTTTTTTTTAAAGATTTTATTTATTTATTTATTTATTTATTTATTTATTTATTTATTTATTTGAGAGAGAGAGCGAGCACATGGCGTGTGCACAAATGGTGGGGGAGGGGCAGAGGAAGCGGGAGAAGCAGGTTCCCCACTGAGCTGGGAGCCAAATGTGGGGCTCAATCCGGGACCCTGATCATGACCCGAGCCAAAGGCAGATCCTTAATGACTGAGCCACCCAGGTACTCCCTTAGTACATTTTTTTAAAGTACTTATTGAGCACCTACTGTGTGCTCTGTGCTTAGCTAGGCATTAGGGGTACAGGAAACATGTGATACAGTCTCTGCCCTCAAGTAACTTACACTCTGAATAGGAAACAGATACATATATAAATATAATATGATAGCCAAACTATGGAAAGAGCCCAGATGTCCATCGACAGATGAATGGATAAAGAAGATGCGGTATATATATATATATACAATGGAATATTACTCAGCCACCAAAAAGAATGAAATCTTGTTATTTGCAATGACGTGGATGGAACAAGAGGGTATTACGCTAAGCGAAATAAGTCAGTTATAAAAGATGAATACCATATGATTTCACTCATATGTGGAATTTATGAAACAAAACAGATGAAGATAGGGGAAGGGAAAGAAAAACAAAATAAGATAAAAACAGGGAGGCAAACCAGAAGAGACTCTTAACTACAGGGAACAAACTGAGGGTTGCTGGAGGGGTGGGGGGTGGGGGGATGCGGTAACTGGGTGATAGGCATTAAGGAGGGCATGTGATGGAATGAGCACTGGGTATTATATGCAACCGATGAATCACTAAATTCTACTCCTGAAACTAATAGTACAGTATATGTAAATGAAATTGAATTTAAATAAAAAGTTTTTAAAAAAAAAAAAAAAAGATGAAGCAGATGTTCAAAAAGATCTCTATAATTTTTACTTGAATACATTTTTTGATCAAACAATATATATGTTTATATATGAGCAAACAGAACTGATCTTAAAATGTTAATGTCATTTCCTCTGCTATTTTTTGAAGCAAAAAACCCCCAAAATAAAAAAACCAAAAACTTGATGATGGACTATTGACTATTAGACAGCAACAATGTTTCAAGGAAACCAATTGACTTGAATAAGTAAATAAGATTCTCAAAGATGAGTGAGTCATAAACCTGCAAAGAGCATGGAACCACATTCATGTGTTCAAACTCTAGCTGCATCAAAATTTTGACTTGAAGACTGGGGCATATATAAAGTAATTGTATGTTAGGTACATCTGATCTGGAAGACAACAGACTACTTCTATGAACAGTGTCTGGGTTACTTGTTTATTCTCCACATTCTTCCAAAAAATATCTAAAATCAAACTGCTTAATTAGCTTTTAATGGTGTGACTTTGAGAAAAAATATATATATATATATTAGGTTTCCTAGCACGATACTTATTTTTTCTTTTTCCTAAAAATATGTAAAAAGCAGCGAAGTTCTTGGTGGACTCACTTGCATGTAATATTATTATTCTTTTATCTTTTGTCGTTTGCCTTTTGTTGTAACCACAAGGCTAACCTTCATACTATCCCACAATTCTAATAGTTGCTTCCTTATTGTGTTCCCTCCAGGGGGTTGACTCTCATGAAAGTAAAAACAGGGGCGCCTGGGTGGCTCAGTCAGTTGAGTGTCAAGCTCTTGACTTCAGCTCAGGTCATGATCTCAGGGTCATGGGATCGAGCCCCATGTTGGGCTCTGTGCTCAGCAGGGAATCTGCTTCTCCCTCTCCCTCTGCTCCTCACTCTCTCTCTCTCAAATAAATAAATAAATAAAATCTTAAAAAAAATAAAGTAAAAACAGACAGAATTGAGTTTTCATAGAGCTCCTGGATAAACTGCAAGAAAGACCTAGGCAGAAGAGACACAGTATTGTGGCGTGGGAGATGTGAGAAGACAGGAGGTCAGAGATTTTGCTGGTAATACTTTATAAAAGATGTGCATGGCTAACTGACGGAAATTTGGCTACAACTTCCAACCAGGAACCTGGGTGTCACTAGGTTGGGGAAACATGTAGGGAAGCAAAATTTGCCACCCCAAAATGTGTCTATTTGGCATGTGGATGGATTATTTTAAGCTGATTATTTTTAAGAAGGGTCAGGAAGAAACTTTGACCTTCCCCCTAACTGCCTAAAAACTTTCATTTTTTTATTTTTTATTTTATTTATTTATCTATTTTGTCTAAAAATATCTAGATAGAGGACCAGCTGGCTCCAGGAAGGAAGGTACCACCATAGATAACTACAGTATAATATGAACAAGGTATGGTAGACAGGGAGGAACCTAGTAAGGCCTATTTGATCAAAGGTCTCTCTATGTCCCATTCTTTCTGGATAGCCTAACAAGCATTTGTTTACTAAACATTTGCTCTTTCCATTATTTCTGTGAATTGTCTCCTTCTCTCTGAAACCTCAAACCCCTCGCCCCTTCTCCTTAGCCCAGAATGACATATATACCTCATTTTGCCTGTCTTTGGCTATTTCATGTTTATGTGGATTCCTCATATATACGTAATCAAATTTGATTTTCTCCTCTTAATCTGTCTCTGTCAATTTAAATTCTTAGACCAGTCAGAAGAACCTTGTAAGGCATAGGAAAAATCTTCCCACCCTAATAAGCACCAAGTCCCGCAGTCACAATCATACTAGCTACACAGAAATTTTGCTAGAAAAAAACAAATCTACAAGTCACAGATGCTCTACAACAGATTGATTTTAGTAAATTCCCATCATACGTTTCCCCTGATGTCCCTTAAATACCACCATGGACACCTTTCATATCAAGAGTCCCACGTCCTCCCTGCCCAAGGTTTCCCACTGCCCCCACTTTTGCCTGTGTGGCCGGATTGCTGCTGCCTCATGATCACACAGAGTGTGGCATGCCGCGCTGGTGAAGTCAGCTCCCTCCTGGTTCCAGGCTTTCTTGAGTGGACACATGTCTATGCTCTACCAATGAGCAGGGGGACTCCGAGCAAAAGTCCCTTGTCGATCAGGCTGGCAACATAACTAGCAAGTAGGTCACATCAGGCTGGTTATCTTGTCCTCAGTGGAAATATTTCTCATCTGCCTAGGAGACTGCAAAGTAATAAAGCCCTGGGAGATTCAGAGCATCCAGAGACCTTCAGAGGCAAGCGATAATCGCTATTGACTTTCCTGCCACATCCTATTCACGTGAAGCTCAGTGTTTACGAAGCAGTAGAAAGTCTATGTCCCTTGGGAGTAGCTTCCAATTCTCCAGAAGCAGCACAGGGATGGTGTAGTTTGCTCTTAACAGAAATGACTGAAAGATAAGCAGTGAAGGAACCAGACCCTAAAGGGAAATACGTCTTTGACTGAATGTCTATCCAGAGCCAACATCTTGAGGAAGGCAAAGAATATGCCCAGGAGGAAAGACAGCTGATTCAGCCCAAAGAGGAGGCCTTGCTCTCAACTGGGCCCCTCAGGAGGGCAAGACTTCTGTCAAATCTCCCGAGGAGTTGGTAGGAAGGTGTGAGCTTCTAGCCCTAAACTTTCACACGTAGAGCAACTTGCCCCCACCAGCAGAGGGTAAACGAACTTGAATGTAAGTTTGAATGCCTTAGGAGAGTGGGTTGTATAGGGCAATAGTGATCCAGAGGCCAAAGTGTCCTAGAGTCTAAAAGGAGCCTACAGCATCTTAAAGTTCACATTTTAATACACAATTTCAGGAAGAAGTCAAGCCCTTCTCTCTATGTCAGAATAAGCAAGGGTCTTCCATCAGAGTGTGCTTACCACCTGTATCCCTCAGCAAAGTGAAGCTTCCCCTTTTTCAATCTTCCAGACAAAAGCCTCCTTAATATTATTATTCTATCTTATCCTATTTCATTTTATCTCAATCTCTTCTTCACACCTTGTCTATTTGATCCCAAGAGGCCTTTGTGTAACTGAACCCCACTCCTGCCCTTTGGGAATTCTAAAACAGACTTCTAGGACTGATTAGTAAGCTGTTGGCATGCCGAACCCTCTCTGTTTGCATCTGGAACATTAATAATTACCTGAGTTTTCCATTCCAATCCTGAAGTTATACTTATTCTCCACCTCAAAATGCATTTACCTCTGACTAAATCTTAGCAATTAAAAGGACCTGGTCCAGTGGTACATATGAGGCGGTACCCAGAACACAGGCAGCAAAAGAAAAAATCAAAATAAGAAGCTTCTTTTTTTTTTAAGATTTATTTGAGAGAGAGAAAGAGCGAGCTCGCATGAGCAGGAGGAGGGGCAGAGGGAGAAGCAGACTCCCCGCTGAGCAGGGAGCCCGATGCGGGGCTCGATCCCAGGACCCTGGGATCATGACCTGAGCCGAAGGCAGACACTTAACTGTCTGAACCACCCAGGTGCCCCAAAACAAAAAACTTCTGTATATCGGGGCTCAGTCAGTTAAGCATCCAACTCTTGATCTTGGCTCAGGTCTCAATCTCAGGGTCATGAATTGAAACCCCACAAGGGATCCATGCTCCATTTTAAGTGGGGCCTACTTAAAACAAAAACAAAAACAAAACAAAATACACTTCTGTGCATCAAAGGACACTATCAACAGAGTGAAAAAAAATTCATGGAATGTGAGAAATTATTTGCAAATCATCTATCTGATTAGGGATTAATATCCAGAATATATAAAGAACTTGTACAACTCAACAACAACCAAACAACCAATTAGAAATGGGCAAAGCATTGAGTAGACATTTCTCCAAAGAAGATATGCAAATGGCCAAGAAGCACATGAAAAGATGCTTAACATCACTAGCTACCAGGAAAATGTTAATTGAAACCATAATGAGATGCAACTTCACACCCATTAAGATAGCTATTATAAAGAAACCAAACAAAATATAAGTGTTGGAGAGGATCCCTACACTGCTGGTAGGGATGTGAATTGGTATAGCCACTGTGGAAAATGATATGGCAGTCCCTCCAAAAAACGAACAAATGAACGAACGGAGAGAAAGAAAGAAAGAAAAGAAAGAAAAGAAAGAAAGAGAGAGAGAAAGAAAGAAAGAAAGAAAGAAAGAAAGAAAGAAAGAAAGAAAGAAAGAAAGAAAGAAAAAGAGAGAGAGAGAAAGAAAGAAAGAAAGAAAGAGAAAGAGAGAGAAAGAAAGACAGAATTATGAGCCAGGAATTTCACTTCTGAGTATACACACAATGGAATTGAAAGCAAGGAATCAAGTGGATATTTGTAGAACCATGTTCATCATAGCATTATTCCTAATAGCTCAAAGGTGGAAGCACTGAAATGTCCATTGACAGATGAATGGATTTTTTTTTTAAATGTGGTATATACATACAATAGAATATTATTTAGCCTTAAAAAGGAAAGAAATTTTGATACATGCTACAATATATATGAACCTGGACATTATGCCAAATGAAAGAAGCCAGACACAAAAGGACAAATACTGGATAATTCACTCCTATGAGATACCTAGAGTAGCCAAATTCACAGAGACAGCAAGTGGAATGGTGTCTGAGGCAAGGGGCTGCATAGGGAGGGTAATAGGTTATTTGAGGGTACAGAGTTTGTTTGGGAAGATGAAAAAGTTCTGCAGGTGGTTGGTGATGATGGTTATACAACAATGTGAATGTACTTAACGCCTCTATACTGTAGACTTAAGAATGGCTAAAATGGTACATGTTATATGTATTTTACCACAGTAAAAAATTAAGAGATTTTTAAAACTTAAAATCTTTACAAAATTAATTAAAATGAAATTAAACTTAAAAGTGAAATGAATTCCTCAGGCCCCGTATCTATGTGCCAAGTGTGCTATTTCTGCTTCTTCCGATCATCCTTCCGACTGCAAGTACCCATCTGTGGCCTTTTGGCTGGTTCATCACCATTACCTTGGATGAGCATCCTTTCTTCTAATTCTCTTCCTCTAGCCAACCAGCTACCTCCTACATCCTGCAGACCACACCTGCCAGCTATTAATTAATGCTCTGCCCCTCCCCCAACTTCCTCTGGTTCCCGTGTTTTCGTACATCACCTCCTGCTGCTCTAGGCTCAATCTCTGTGCAGTTGGACATGTGGGTATTTGTACCTACTGACCTGGGTAAGCAAGAAACACATGAAATGGATGTTTCCTCTTTGCAGATGATCCTGGAATAGGAGAACCTTTGGGTGGCACATCCATGTCCATTTATTCTTATCAGCATTGCAACAAATGTTTTGTGGCTTAGGATTTCAAAGAAAGGGAGTTTTATTAACTTATCAGCTGAACTAGCATTACAATAACTTGTGAAGAGTTTGCAACTGTTTGGGTTTAAAGGACAGACAACATGAAACACTTAATGAAAAACTTTCACAAAACTTTGGCTATTTCCAGCAGTTTAGCATGTGAGAATCACTTTTATATGATGACACCCCTGAAAATAAAAACCGTTTTTACTTAAAGCAGTTCTTCTAGTTGCTGTTTTATTTTTTTTTAATTTTTTTTTTAAAGATTTTATTTATTTATTTGACAGAGAGAGACACAGCGAGAGAGGGAACACAAGCAGGGGGAGTGGGAGAGGGAGAGGGAGAAGCAGGACTCTGGGATCGTGACCTGAGCCGAAGGCAGACGCTCAACGACTGAGCCACCCAGGCGCCCCTAGATGCTGTTTTAAATGTTATCCCAGGAACAGAGACGCTATTCAGTAAAATGCAACTGCAGCCTTCTCAACAATAAGGTTCACTAATTGGTATGTTTTTTGGTGATGATATTTTTATTTGTGAATGTATAGTGATAGCCATAAAAGTGATTGTCGATAGTATTACTATAATTTACTTTCTAATAGAATGATTTTTATTTTTACGTGTTAGTGCTATAATATTTCTGAAAATATTAGAATTTATTCTGGTCTCTATAGCAATACCAGTAAACTATATTCTCAGCAATATTTTTCAATGTTTCAGATTATTAACAAAATCATCTGTGCTTTAAAATGAAGGCTTTAAAATATACCCTTAATAATACCATTAAAATGTTCATAAAATAAAAAAAATAAACATAGATCAATAGTTCAGGTCTTTAAAACTGGTATAATGATGATATAAACATCTTTCTCTAAAAAGGAAAATTTTTATTTCTACCAGAATAGAGCCCTTCTTTGATTAGAACTGTGATTCCCAAATTGTGAGCTGAAGCATCTTGGGATGACTGCAGAGGTAGCGTGGGCCATTATGTTTTGGAGGGACGCAGCTGGACACCCCATAAGCTGCTGCTATTAAGTTGTTTAGACCTAACTACTTAATAAAGGCAATTTTTAGGTGTTTGGCCTCAGGGCAGCAGAAATCAGGGAAATTTGGGAATCTCTGGATTAGAAAGATGAGTGGACATAAGTGGACTTATTTAGTATAACCCTGTTGTTCTATACACGAGAACACTGAGGTACAGCATGGTTAAAATCTGAAATCTGGTGAAGCCGAAACACTCGGCTTCCTGGCTCTCTTGCCGGGGCTGTAAGTCAAAAGATCTGATGAACTTGAAGTCTGTTGAGGCTTCCATGCTTATGCTGCTCCCCTGACTCCCTGCTTTCTTGCCTGTAGATCCAAGCCTCGAAGCCCCAGCTCGACCATCTACCAGCTGAGTAGCTCAGGCCAAGTTCCTTACCCTCTGTGAACTGTAGCTTCCTCATTTGCAAAATAAGTGGGATGATGATAATTGCTAGTAACAGGTAAAACGGAGTCACTTCTAGAATCAGTAGAAACGATGCGTTTGAAAAAAGACTTGTAAACTGCCAACCGCTTTAGAAATTGTTGGTTTTCATTAAGCAGTATTTAAACATTTATGTTCCAAGCACTGGAGAGAAAGAAAGAAACTCAAAATCACCTCTATGTTTGAGAGGCTTAGCTCTCATGGAGGGGAGAAATAAAAATGATTCTAATAAAAATTGATAAATGTTACAGTGGAGGTAATGACCAAGTATAACGCAAGTAGGGAAGAAGGTCCTCCTGTGGGGGTCGGGAAGACCTGGCAGAAGGAGCAGGGCTCCAGGTCTGATGCGGAGGGTGAGCAGGTGATGGATGGGGGAGGGAGAGTAGGCCACAGAGTGGGAACAGCCTGGACCAACGAGAGAGGTGAAGGATTAGACTGCCTTCTGGACGGCTTGGCAATCCACAGGGCGAGAGGAAGAAGGACAGGAAACAAGAGATGAAACATTACAGATGGGAGATGAACTGTGTGTACTGGATCTTGGTCGTTCCGGGCCTTGTATTCCTTCCAAAGGAGTGGACATTTCCCTGAAAACCTGGTGCAGTGTGCAGCTCCTCCTCCCGACCTCCCTCTCCGAAGGAGGCTCTGTAAATCTCCCCGGTTTTAAAGCTGACAGCACTACCTTAAGTTATCGGAATGTGGGTTTCATTTTCTTCGCAGCCATTTAATTCTGTCACACACAGTGTCACTAAGTGAATGTCATCTTCCTGTCTGTCAAATTCACTAAGACGTTAAGGACGCTTTGGTGACAATGCCGGCCCTCACTGAAGCCGACCAGGAGGAGCACCTGCAACCTTCCTCACAGAGCGCCGGCGGAAAAAGGATCTTACTATGGAATTCGTGATCACGGGGACCTCAGCTTCTGGGTCGGTTCCCTCACAATGTGTCAGGCAGGTAGCCTCATGATCTGTAGGTCTCAGGACCACATTGTGACAAGCAGTGGCATCATCACAGCCCAGAATGGAGACGGGAGTCATGTTTTGGGGCGCTCTCTTTGCTGAACATACAGAAGGCCCTGGGGTCCCACTTGTGGAACAGACTGACCTTTGAGAAGTCGGGCTCTTCCCTCCGGAAGCAAACGGGCTCTGCGGAAGTCCCTGCCGACCCGGCCAAGCCTTCCGGAAGCAGATGCTCCTCCTGCCGACAGAGCGTCAGAGCGTCAGAGCGTCAACGGTAGCGGAGCTGCGTGTCCGGCGCGCATGCGTCATTCACCTCATGGCCTCTCCTCGTGTGGGCGTTTTATCGTCTCACGAGGCCAACAGAAAGCCCAGTACGGTACGACAAGATATTTTGAGACATAGAAAAATCATATTCCTATAGCTTTTATTACAGTTGTGCTTTATTATTAGTTGTAGTTAATCTCCTACTCTACTAATGTAGAAGTTAAACCTTTATTACAGGTATGTGTGTATAGGGAAAAAAACATGGTGTATATAAGGCTCAGTACTACCCACGGTTTCAGGCATTCCCTCCTGGCTTCCAGAGCCTGTCAAGACAGAGGGCTCCACCGACTTTTTAAAGGGATGCTGTCTTGTTTTCTGTCTTGATCATTCACATTTGTTGCTTCCTCTCGGCGTGGCCCATTTGCTTTGGCGAGGAGTGACTAAACCATGGGTGGATTCAGGTCTCCAAATCCCGGGAAGGAGGCAGGCTTCAAACCGAACAGAAAGGTGGCTGGTGTTCCCCTAGTTGAAAGCACCCCATGGCAAAACATGTGGGGTACATGGCACCACGCTCCCTCTACGCTGCTGTCAGACCTGATCAGTAAGCCTCTGTGCCTCGACTCTGGGAACTGGGCTGCTCGCCCTCCTGGATTAAGGACTCCTTGATCAGGGAGCTGCTGCCATAGTTTAATCATTATTTACTCACTGTTTATTATTATTATATGCCAGGTGTCTCATTAAATATGTTAATCCTCATAACTGACCTTTGCATTAAGTTCTATTATCACCTTTGAATTAAGTTAGACTATTATCACCGTTTTAGAGATAAAGAAACTGAAGCTTGTAGAAGCTAAATAGTTTCTCCCAAGTCAAGTAGGCTGTAAGCAGGAGAGCCGGGATTTAAACTCAGGTCTGACTGACTCCAAAGCTGCAGGCCCTCACTGGAGGGATGGGAGCAAGAAGACAGGTTCTGCAGGAAGATTCCAGTGTTCTGACACTCCTGTAGGTGTCCAGTGTCACTGTGGGTGTGTTTGTCTCTCTTGATCCAGGATATATCAGTGCTGAGTGGTTTTAAAACTCCTAACTGAAACAGTCAGAATAGACACAGAAATTATCTCAACCCAGTAACTTGACCTACATTCCCTCATGTCGTCATTGATACTTGAATGATTAGCAGGTACTTTCACATTCATGATTGCACTTGCTTCTCTAGAACTGAAATAGGTTAATGGGCTTCTTGAAACCAACATAGAGATTTAGAAAAGTTGGGTGCATACGACATAAGACAATGTCCATTGATGATACTTATGCGCTGAAAGTTCTTGGTCAAACCCACGTCAAATTCTTCTTTGACCAACTTAGAACTCTCTATGGCTTCGATGAACCTAAGTCCGCTGTTCAGGGGTGTGTTGGAGCTGGTTTATACTGGCTCATGAGAACCAGCCGTGCACACCCCTTCCAAACTCTACATTCGGTGAAGTCATATCAAATGGCCATGATAGAAGTATTTATACCTGTCTCTTAGCTTCCTAGGGTTGCTTTAGCAAAGTACCACAAAGTACCATAATTGAGTTAACTATTACTATGTTACATATTAGTTATTACGTAACATTATTTTCTTAACCAATGTAATGATGTAACTATTTACTATTATAATGATAATATCAATGATATACACGTACTGTATTCTCTTATAGTTCTGGAGGCCAGAAGTCAAGGTGCCAACAGGCCTATGCTTCCTCTGACATTCTGGGTAGAATCTTCCTTGCCTCTTCCTAGCTTCTGGTGGTGGCCATCAATCCTTGGCATTCCTTGGCTTGTAGGTACATCCCTCCAATCTCCACTTGTGGGCCCTGACATTCTCCCTGTGTGTCTCTTTGTGTCTCTTCTTCTTATAAGGCCATCAGTAATATTGGATTAAGTGCACACCCGGCTCCAGTATGACTTAATCTTAACTAATTGCATCTAGAATGACCCTATTTCCAAATAAGTTCGCATTTGGAGGTACTATGGGTTAGGACTTGAACATATATTTTTGGGGGGTGTAATTCAACCCATAACACCATGGAAATCAGAAAAAATGCTACAAATCGGGGCTTTTTTTTTTTTTTTTGAGTTGGTTTCCAGCATATCAGTGCATTGGTCTGTCATGTGATATCAGGAGCGGGCCACTCACCTCAAATTTCACTTTTCCATGGGTGTTTTCATCAGAAATGTCCTCATACTCCAAATAGACTATATTACCCTCTCTAGCAGAGTAAGAATTAAAGGTACAAGCATGCTAGTTGGGATTTACCAGCCATTTCTTAACCCTTTAAAAATTTCTTATATGTATTTCCATTATAAAAAAATTGAAAAATACAGAAAAGTAGAAAGAGAAGTTAAAAATAAATCATTCAAAGCTTCATCATCCAAAAAGAGCTATCATTAATTCTTGATATATTTTCAAAATATTTTTGGAACTTTTTTTTGTTATTCATATTTCTCTTTTTGTGCCTAACCTGTTTGAATGCTTTGCCCTCTCTTCCACATGCTTTTTATTTGATAAATTTTAAAGATGTATGAGTAATAATACCTGAAGATGGCGTTCCAGTTATAAAAATCACACTATAAGGTTGTCACCCCCAATCCCAATCCTCTGGAAGAAGTGGATTCTTCCAGACATTTAAAAATGCATTTTTATGCATACATTTCTTGTTCATATACATAATATAGTTTTTTTCACAGACATAAACCATGGCACACTATGTACTTTATCCCACAGCTTACTTCTCCCCTCCCCTCTACATTGTCTGTCCTTAAGGATTTCTTTTATGTCAGATTTCACTTGTTCCCTTTGATTGCTGCAATATATTTTTACTCTATAGACATGCCATAATTTATTCACCTAATGCTGATTTTTAGGTTGTTTTCAGTCGTTCATGATTATAACCAAGAAGCAAGGAAAATCCTTGTACATACCTCTTCGTGCACATATACAAGTGGTTTTTTTCTTATGTAACACATTTTTAAAATTAAAATTCAATTAATTAACATATAGTGTATTATTGGTTTCAGAGGTAGAGGTCAGTGATTCATCAGTCTTATATAATACCCAGTGCTCATTATATCATCATATGCCCTCCTTAATGCCCATAACAGACTCTTAATCACAGGAAATACACTGAAGGTTGATGAGGGGGATGGGGTAACTGGGTGATGAACATGTACAAGTATTTCTTTAGGATAGATAACAAGAAGGAAAATTTCTGAGTTGAAGAATATTTAAAATTTTAATAACATGCCAACTTTCCATGAAAACAATACCAATACACCCTCCCACCAACAGTGTAGTCCATTTCTCCACGTTCTAACCCATATGGGATATTCTATTCTTCTAAAAGCTCGTCTAGGCCACTAGAAACATGACCACAGCCTCTGCCAGCTGGAGGGATTAATAGTTCTCTGATTTGAACCAAGCCTTTCCCTCCCTTGATACAGACAAGTAAGAGTTAACTATTATTATTTTACATATTCAGTAGTTATTTACCATGTCGTATTATTTTCTTAGCCCATATAATAATGGAACTAATTGAAATGATAAAGATAACATCAACACTACTAATGATTAACTATTAAATAATTGAAGAAATAAAAATCACAAGCCAGAGGCTCTACATGGGACTCTATATTTGTTTATCTAAATTTCAAAAAAACCCAAATTTGTCTTTTCTGAATTTCCTAGGTTGTATCCAATTTCTCTGAATAACAACCTTATCCTTTAGCTCCATCTGTATGTTCTTTGATTGTAGGTTCAAATTCCCAGGTGGTCATCGTACCAGAAGCCACTCCTCCCTTGGCAGGAGCTTATTAATTAGGTTAAAGCACAGTCCCAATAAGACTCATTTTACTATGTTTCATTTAAGTAGTAAGGCTTCTCTCTTGTGATATCCTTCTGTTTAATGTCAAGAAATAGAGACCTTCTTGTCAAAATTCATTAAGATGTTTACATCTGCACTGTAATTTTTAACCTCCAAACTTGAGAGGATTGTCTGGAGACATGACACATGTTTTTGTAAGAAACTGTACCAGCTTATGAAATGCATGATTGATATTTTTCTCTGAAGTATACCACACCAAATACGTTTTCTTTTCTTCTTTGTTTTCCAAAAATTATAAAACTGAGAACAGTTTTTGTTTTTTGGGATGCCTGTTGTGATTGGTTATCTTATTTTTTGCAAACAATTAATAAACAATTTATAATAATGTACATTTGGAGGCTGGCTAGCCCCAAATCTGCGGGATAGGCCAGGGCTAGAGACCCAGGTAGTCTGCTGCCAGAATTTCCTCTTTTTTCAGGGTGGTTGGTCTTTTTTCTAGTAAGGCCTTCAACTTATTAGATGAGGCCCATCCACACTATGGGTCTGCTTTATTCAAAGTTTTCTGAATTAAATGTTAATCTCATCTGAAAAATAGCTTTGCAGAAACATCTAGAATAATCTTTGACCAAATATCTGGTTACCATGGCCTAGTCAAATTGGACACATAAAATTAACCATCAGAGATGGCTTCACTGGTGGAAAATAATGCTAATTCTACACCAAGTTTCTTCAAGACGGTAGAAGAGGAGAGAAGATGTCCTAATTCATTTTAGAAGAATAACACTGCCCTGACGCCAAAACTAGAACAAGGCTTTACAGAAAAAGAAACCTACAGACCAATATCCCTCATGAACACAAACACAATAATACTATACAGAATATTAGCAAGTAAAATTCAGCAATTAATAAAAGGAATAATATATCATGACCAAATAGTGTTTATCCTGGGAATGTAAGGCCAGTTTGACATCTGAAAATCAAGCAATGTGATTCACCATAACAAGGAACTAAAGAAGAAAAACCACATGATCGTTTCAATAGATGCAAAACATCATTTGACAAAATTCACTCATTTATGATAAAAATTCTTAGAAGACAATGAATAGACTAGAAGATCGTCAAGCTGATAAAGGCATCTATAAAAAATCCTTAACTAACATCATATTTGATGGTGAAAAACTGAATGCTTTCCCCTAGTATCACAGGAACAAATCAAGAATGTCTACTCTCATCACTTCTATTGAACAATATACTGAGGGCCTTAGCTATTGCAAAAAGGCAAGAAAAATAAAGCACAGGGGCGCCTGGGTGGTTCAGTCCGTTAAGCAACTCAGGGTCCTGGGATCCAGCCCTGTATCAGGCTCCCTGCTCAGTGAGGGGCCTGCTTCTCCCTCTCCTACTCCCCCTGCTTGTGCTTTCTGTCTCTCTCTGTCAAATAAATAAAATCTTTTTTAAAAAAAGAAAAATAAAGCATATATGCTGGAAAATAAAAAATAAAATTGTTTCTATTTGCAGGTGACATGGTTGTCCCTGTAAAAAAAAATCCAAAAAACCTTTAAAAACCTACGGGAAATAATAAATGAGTTAAGCAAAGTCACAGGATGCAATGTTAACATACAAAAACCAATAATATTTTTATATACTAGCAACAAACAATTGGATATTAAAGTTTTTCAAAGTACCATTTACAATATCACCAAAACCATGAGATATTTAAGTATGATTCTAACAAAATATGTGCAAGATCCATATGCTGAAACTATAAAACATATGAAGGAAGCAAAGAAAACCTAAATAAATGGTGAGATATATAATTTCAAGGGGAGGTAAAGGGATAAAGAGGGAAAGGAAGAGGGAAGAGAGAGGGGGATTACAAAGAATTGGTTTATGCAATTGTGAGGGCTGGCTAAGCAAGTGCCAACCCCATGGGGATGGCAGTCAAGATGGAAGGTCGCAGGCTGGGACTAGAAAGGCATGGGTCAAAACTATTGTCCATAGGCAGAATTTCTTTTTTATTAATTTGAAGACTCAATATTGTTAAGAGTCAATTTTTTTAAATTTATCTATAGATTCAACACAATCCCACTCAAAATCCCAGCAAATTTTTTTTTGTAGAAATCAACGTTTTCTAAAATTTTTATGGAAAGTGTAAGAACAAGAATGGTTAAAGCAAATTTGAAAAGGAAGAGAACATTGGAGAACTTAACACTGTCTGATTTCAAGATTTATTGTAAAGCTTCATGAATCACGACAGTGTGGTATTGGCATAAAGATCGACAAATGCATCAATGGAACAAAACAGAGTCCATGAATAGACCATACATAAATGGGCAGCGGATTTTCAACAAAGGCAATTCAATGGAGAAAGCATAGACTTTTTAACAAATGGTGCTGGAACATTTGGATATCAATATCCAAAAAAACAAAACCAAAACCAAAACCCTTGATCCATACTTCATACCACACACAAAAATAATCCTCAACATTGATCATAGATAGACCTCCATGTAAAACCTAAAACTCTAAAACTTTCAGAAGAAATGTGAGAAAAGCCTTGTAACCTCAATTAGATTTCTTAGAGATGACACTAACAGATTGGTCCATAAAATAGAAATTTAAAAAATAGAACTTTATCAAAATTTTAAAGTTCTGCATTTTGAAAGACACTCTAAAGAAAATAAAAAGAGATATAAAGGCTGTAAGAATATTTGCAAAACATATATCCGATAAAGGATTTGCAATGAATTTATAAAGAACTCTCAAAACTTGGGTGCCTGGGTGGCTCAGATGGTTAAGTGTCTGCCTTCGGCTCAGGTCATGATCTCGAGGTCCTGGGATCGAGTCCCGCCTCGGGCTCCCCACTCAGCAGGGAGCCTGCTTCTCCCTCTGCCTCTTTGTCTCTCATGAATAAATAAATAAAATCTTTAAAAAAAATCAAAACTCAATAATAAGAAGCCAAATAAGTCCATGATATATATATCCATGAAAATGGGCAAGATATTTTAAAAATTTATTTTATTTTTTAAAGATTTATTCGTTTATTTGAGAGAGAGAGAGAGAAAGAGAGAGAGAGAGCATGCAAGTGTGCACACAGAGGCAGAGGGGGAAACAGACTCCCCACTGAGCAGGGAGCCCGGTGCCAGGCTTGATCCCAGGATGCTGGGATCATGACAGGAGCCAAAGGCAGACGCTTAACCAAGTGAGCCATTCAGGTGCCCCTGAGCAAAACATTTGAACAGACACTTCATTAAAGAAGAGTTCTGGGGCACCTGCGTGGCTTGGCCAGTTGAGCATCTGACTTTCGGTTTGGGCTCAGGTCATGGTCTTGGGGTCCTGAGATTGGCTGCGCATCAGGCTCTGCGCTCAGCGCAGAGTCTGCTTGAGATTCTTTCCCCCTCCCCACCAGGACCCCCCCCCCCCCGTCCCCGCTTGTGTGCTCTCTCTCTCTCTCTCAAAAAAAAAAAAGGAAATAAAATCTTTAAAAACAGGTTATGAATGGCAAAAAACACATGAAAAAATGCTTATCATCTTTAGTCATTGGGGCAATGCAATTTAAAGTGATAATGAGGAACCAGTATACACATTTAGAGTGGGGGGGAAAAGGACACCACCAGGTGCTGTCAAACGCAATGGTGGGAATACAAAATGGTACAGACACTTTGGAAACAGTTTGGTAATTTCTTATAAAGGTAAATACTTTTAAATATGGCATACCAAACCCACTCCTTTGTATTTACCTAAAAGAAATGAAAGTGAAGTTTCACCCAAAAACCTGTATGCAAATGGTGATAGCAGTTTTGTGTCTATTTGCCCCAAACTGGAAACACCACAAATCTCCTTTGGCTGATGAATCCATGAACAAATTGCCATACACCTATGTACTGGTATACTACTTGGCAATAAAAAAATCTACTGATACACACAACAACATGGTTGACTCTTAAATGCATTTTATTGAGTCTCAAAAGGCTACATAATATATGATTTAACTTTTATCACTGCTGTGAACTGAATGGGTGTGTCTCCCACTCTTAGATTTATATGTTGAAGGCCTAACCCCAAATGCAATGGCATTTGCAAGTGGGGCCTTTGAGAGGAAATCAGGTTTAAATGAGGTCATAAAGGTGGGGCCCCCCCAATATGGGATTAGTGTCTTTACAAGAAGAGGAACGGAGACCAGAACTCTCTCCTCCATGTGAGGACACAGTAAGAAGGTGGACATCTGCAGGCCAGGAAGCAGGCTCTCACCAGGAACAAAATTTGCTGGCACCTTGATTCTGGACTTCCCAGCCTCCAGAACTATGAGAAATAAATGTCTGTTGCTGAAACCACCCAGTCCATAATAATTTGTTATAGCAACCAGAGCAGACTAACACAATCACGGTCTCAGAAAAGCAAAACCATAGGAACAGAAAATGATAAGTGGTTGTCAGGGCATCAGGCTGGAGCAGTTGTTTACAAAGGAGCATGAGGGAATATTTTGGACAGGATGGACCTGTTCTCTATCTTGATTTTGGTGGTGGATACATCACTACATATGCTTGTCAAAACTTCTGGAAATGTACACTAAAAATGGTGAATTGTACTATGTGCCAATTTTATCTCAATACACCTGATTCCTAAAAATGTTTTATGGATGACAGCAAGATATGGAGTCAAAGCCTGAAAAAAAAAATAAGAGAAAGAATGAAATGATTTAGATGGAAATGGGCAAAGCCAAAAGATCTAGGCCAAATCATCAGAAATGCTGAAAGTAGACAGAAGTAGAAAAAGCTAGTTTCTGGTGAGAAGCCTTTCAGGAGAAAAAGGTTGAGGGCTTTCTGTGGCCTACAGGTTCAATATGTACACATACTCTGAGTACAGAGTACATAATACACAATACTGTTTGTTTTCATAATAGCTAAAAACTTCAGGCAGCCTTAGGCAGAACTCACTAAAAATATAGTGTTCTCTACATTAGCAAGGAAGTGTTGCTTAGTCCTTGACATACATAAAGAAAGACAGCGAAAAGTAGCATAATAAAATTAAAAATAATTAAAACATCCAAGTAATGTAAAATAGAACATAAAACAGAATACAGAGAAAAAGACACCATTATCGAAATGCAATCTAAATCTAAAATAAATTATTCTACTATATAAATATACATGTTTCTTGTAGAAAAGGAGAAAAAAAGGCCCATTTTCAAAATTTAAAAATTCTGACAAAGTAAATGTAAGTTAAAATAATAGATACTATTTTAAGTCAATGAAGCTAACAAGATGGCAAGACTGTGAGTCACAGGGAATTCACAATCAATTTTGATAGAGTGAAAAGCGGTTCAGCTACTTTATAAAGCAATTTGGCAGGATCACTGAAGCTGAAAATAGGTGTACTCCCAAGACCTGGCAACTTCGATCACAGTAAATGCCTTAGAGAAATTCATGCACCTGTTTAAGAATGTACATAACAAGACGGTTTGTAGGAGCAAAATATTTAAAACGGAGTAAATATTCCTTACCAGATTAGATAATTAAATGTGTCATTATCATATAATGCAATGGTATATAGAAGTTAAAATGAATTATTTAGAACTACATGTATTGTGCTTGATAAATCTCAAAAACAGGATGCAGAGTAGTGAGAAAAGCCAATTACAGAATGATACATACAGTATGACACCATCATCTGAAAAACATATAATACACATTTATATGTACATACACACACAGACACATACATACTTTGCAGAAGGTATGTGTGTGTATGTGTGTCTGAGTGTGTGTGTACGTGTGTGTATTTCTCTGCAGAGGAGAAAGAACTACATAAAGGGCATCTCTATTCGTTAATTTTTTTTTCCCTGTAGTTTCTTTTCTCTTAGAATGAAGGAAAGAAAGAGGCAGGAGAGAAGGGAAGGAGGAAGGAAGGATACTAGGATGTTTAAAAAATTTCTCTGTATACTTTTTTTTTCATGCTTGAAGTATCTTTTACCAGAAAGGAATACTTAGCCCTTGCAAACAATTCAGAAAACACATAAAAGTGTAAAAAAAAAGGTAATCCTAAAGAAAAATAATCTTAACTTTTTGCTGTATATTCTTCCAGACTGTGCCATACTTTAATTAGCCTGCATGTCATATACATAATTTTTGTAGCCTTTTTGAAGAGGCCAAAATTTCTGAAAAATGTTCTTCTGATTCATGAAATGAATAATGAGGCCTGTTCTTTCTCTGAGTCTTTGGGGCGTCTTCCTCTCCTTGATTCCACTATATTTTCTCATCGTCCCATATTCCCGTTTGCAAATAGATTATGGGGCTTGTCCTTCGCCCATTCTCTCCACTTGGGGGCTACCAATCAATCTCAGATCTACAGCTGAACGGAGGACGACCCACACCGTTCCCAAACCAAGTCTCCCTGTCCCACAGGCATTCATGCAGGGTACCTTTACCGCCTGAAACGAGAAGTCTTCCAACCGCACCGTCTGATTTTCTGACGCCCTTAATGTGTGTAATTCATGAAAAACTACAATCCCCATGGGGCTCTGCTTCTGGGTGTCCTCCCCCCGCCCCCGGCCTCTACCCCTGCGCCTGCGCCTTCTGAGCGCGGACCACAACTCCCAGGATGCATCATGATGCTGCCCCCGCAGCCCTACTTCCGGCCCGGGCGTTTCCTGGGTAACAGTGGCTCGGCCAGTCTGGGAAGTTTAAGGTGGGAGGGGTTTGTGGGCCGCCTGGAGAGCTTTGGGAGTAGCTTATTTTATCCTGTCACAAAAAGGCAGCAGGTCTATAGCAGAGGTACAGCTGCCCGATTTTTTATGGTGTGTCCAGACTTGCTTTTCTGAACCGGGAGATGGTTCTTTGCACCTCACTTCAGGCGGGACCAGCACCGGTGGTTCGCGGCTTGCTCTTGTTTATTGTCTTTCGGCCCCTTCTGGAATGTAAGCTCCACCAGGCTGGGTTTTTGTCTGTGTTGTTCACTGATGTCTCCTCGGCACCTAGAACAGTACCCAGCACGCAGTAGGCTCTCAATACATATGAAAGCCTGGATGAAGTATTAAGATGAACGCCCAAGAAAATATTTGTGGAATGAGGGATGACTGCTTCATCCTGAGGTATTCCTGAACAGTCTCAGTAGGAGCCAGGTAGAAGGGTAGATTGTAGGAGAAGGGAGGAATTTCAGTTTGATACGTTGGAGGTAGAAGTAGTGCAGAAGCAGCTTAGGAAGACTTGAGTGAACATTCCCTGCCCCCCCCGCCCCCCCCCCCAGCTTTGTAGCTTTGGACAGGTTCTCTAATCTCTCCGAGCCTCCGTTTCTTCATCTATAAACCGAGAATAATAATATTTAATACACAGGGTTGTTCCAATTACAAAGAGCTGATGTATAAAATAGGTTTAGCCTAGGGCCTGGCATGTAATGAGCATTTATTGAGAGGTGGCTGTTGTCATTCTGATCATTATTCAGTATCAAAGTGGGGACATTAATAAGAATCATAGAAGTAGGGGCGCCTGGGTGGCTCAATGGGTTAAGCGACTGCCTTCAGCTCAGGTCATGATCCCGGGGTCCTGCATCCGGCTCCCTGATCAGCGGGGAGCATGCTTCTCCCTCCCCTTCTCCCCCTGCTGGTGCTCCCTCTTTCTCATGCTAGATCTCCCTCTCTCTCAAATAAATAAATAAATAAATAAATATCTTTAAAAAAAAGAATAATTGAAGTAGACTAAAATTATTGGAATTGAAAAGATAAAAGACGTGGGAGGTTAGGATGCAAAAGTCGGAATTGATATTAATACACAAGTTTGGGCTCCGCAAGCCAAGGTCTTTTTATTCAGATGCAAAAACAGAATGAAAATCTCTCAGCAGATGCAGCCCAGAAAACAGACTGACAGCAAACCTTTCGATTTGCCCCAAGCTGCCATTTTATTTTATTTTTTTTAAAGATTTTACTTATTTGAGAGAGAGAGCATGAGCAGGAGGAGAGGATGAGCAGAGGAAGAGGATGAGCAGGGGGAGAGGAAGAAGCAGACTCCCCACTGAGCAAGGAGCCCAATGCTGGGCTTGATCCCAGGGCCCTGAGATCATGACCTGAGCCAAAGGCAGAGGTTTAACTGACTGAGCCACGCAGGTGCCCCCCTGCCCAAGCTACCATTTTAAGTGCAGAGCTAGTTGGTTCTAGGTCAGAGACCCCATTCATTTGCTTCCTACTGATACATGAGAGAAAATGTGCACTCTTTGCTGCTGATGTTCTGCTCACTAGGATTCTTTTGTTTTCTCCTGAGGTTGTTGCTTTGGACAACAAAAGAGATGTTAGGTTATAAATAACCCTGACCCAACTCCACTATAATTATTACCACATATAGCTAACAGGCATTTAAGTAAATATCCAAAGGAATGGACACTCATATTGAACCCTGTCCATGTCTTGTTCCTGGCATAGTGATACAAACAGAATTTTTAGTTTTGGTCGCCTCTGATAGAACATAAATTTTTTCTGACCTGTGAGTTGTGTGTTTTTCAGAAAAATACTAATTTTGAGAAAGATAGTGTGGACCTGGTCATTCTATGACATCATGTCTGATTTTACCTTTTTGTAAGGCAACATTTATAGTCATGAAGCAAAGTAGATTTCATGTAGAAGAAAGATGAAGGCCGGATGTTTGAGGTTTTTCTTTTGACCTTGCTGTTTCCTGTAGTATCTGACTACAGCTAGTTATAATGTTTCATGTTTATTTAAGGTGTGGGCAGAATGTGGGAAAAAAAATAGACAGTTGGCTGCAGCATTTGAGCTTTGTTTTTGCTGCTTGATTTCTGCTTTGCTCTGTTGTTATAAGATAGATGGGAGAGAAAGCCGTGTTTCAGAACGATAGATGCTTTGAGCAGTTCTTGTTTTTACCCAAAGGCCATTTATTTCTTCATGTAGATAGGACTGTAGAACTTGCAGGAACATTTTTTGACTGTCATCCAATTCAGGATGGCTGGACTTTGGTGGGTCACAGTGGTCACGTCGACCTTACTTCAATATTACAAGATAACTTCCTATCTAAATGCTAGGTGTGGTCATAAAAGGATCACTGTTCTGTGCTCTGTTTCCCAAGTGGAGAAAAACACACTGATTTAAATAGAGTTACTCTTTGCTCTCCTGTGTATTTTATTGTAGACATGTTCACAACAAAGAATTAAAACAGCACTTTCAAGTTCATTATTTTTTAATTAAGGATAATTGAATGCCAATGTGATTCAGTGTCAAATTAAGACTAATTGATGTCCTATCCAAAACAATGGAATATCTTAATAAAGCCTTTCCTAATAGGAATAGCCTAGGATAAAATTGAGTAAGACTCCAGCCCTCGACTTTGTTTCGTGTTAGCGGTGGGATGTCCACATCTGCAATGTCTCTGATAATGGAAGCATTTAGCAGAGTTGGAAGCCTACCTCTGTTATAGAAATTGCTGCACTGTCTCCCACCTTTCACTGCACAACCCCACGGGGCACCATTCACATCAAATTCTGTTTGTTTTTTTTCAAAGAGGACACCTTGATTATTTGTTTCCATAAGTTTCTTAAAAGGTGGAAAGGAGGATAATGAAGGTTGTATTTATACATTGCTCCTTTCATTCCTTAGATATGACAGTCGTGGTCACTTTTGAGTAAAATTGGGGTCGAGCTCCCAAGATTCCTATCACTTTCCAGGGATACCCCGGCTCTGAGTTCTTGTTCTCGCCGAACTTGCTCTCTCTCTCTCTCTCTCTCAGCCTCCGGGGAGGGACTCTGTGCTTTCTCTTGCCAGGTTCTTACCAGATATCTTATTCTCCAGCTCTTGTCTCCTCCCATGTAGCATGGTTCCTCTTATATTTCCTACTTATGTGGAGCCCCAGTTTTTATAACTTGGGCCTCTTTTCCTTCAGACTCTCCAAGGAAATTATATTTTTATTCTTGTCATACAGAGCAGTTTAGCCTTGCATACCCATCTCAGCTTTAAACTTTACCTTTGCCTATCCAAAATCATATTTTTTTAAATAAGTTTTGTTATTTTTTAAGATTTTATTTATTTGATATAGAGAGAGAGACGAGAGAGGGAACACAAGCAGGGGGAGCAGCAGAGGGAGAGGGAGAAGCAGGTTTCTCATCAAGCAGGGAGCACGATGCAGGGCTCAATCCCAGGACGCTGGGATCATGACCTGAGCTGAAGGCAGATGCTTAATGACTGAGCCACCCAGGTGCCCCTATCCAAAATCATGTTAATGTGACCTGCTCACTAAGGGTCTTATATTACATCATCTACCCTTTAGCACTGACAAAGGTTTTGTTTGTTTGTTTAATTTAGATTCAGTTAGCCAACATAGAGTACATCATTAGTTTCAGATGTAGTGTTCAATAATTCATCAGTTGGTATAACACACAGTGCTCATCATATCACGTGCCCTCCTTAATGCCCATCACCCAATTACCCCATCCCCTCACCCACCTCCCCTCCAGCAACCCTCAGTTTGTTTCCTATAGTTAAGAGTCTCTAATGGTTTTTCTTTTTTTTTTTTTTTTAAAGATTTTATTTATTTGACAGAGACACAGCGAGAGAGGGAACACAAGCAGGGGGAGTGAGAGAGGGAGAAACAGGCCTCCCGCGGAGCAGGGAGCCCGATGCGGGGCTCGATCCCAGGACCCTGGGATCATGACCTGAGCTGAAGGCAGATGCCTAACGACTGAGCCACCGGGCACCCCTCTAATGGTTTTTCTCCTCTGATTTTTTTTTCCATTCAATTTTGCCTCTCTTCCCCTATGAGCCTCTACGCTGTTTCTTATATTCTACATATGAGTGAAACCATATGACAATTGTCTTTCTCTGATTGACTTATTTCGTTCAGCATAATACCCTCCGGTTCCATCCACATCAATGTAAACGGTAAGTATTCATCCTTTCTGATGGCTGAGTAATATTCCATTGTATATATGAACCACATCTTCTTTATCCATTCCTCTATCAATGGACATCTTGGCTCTTTCCACAGTTTGGCTATTGCGGACATTGCTGCTATAAACATTGGGGTTCAGGTGCCCGCTTGGATCACTACATTTGTATCTTTGGGGTAAATACCTAGTAGTGCAATTGCTGGGTCGTAGGGTAGCTCTATTTTTAACTTTTTGAGGAACCTCCACACTGTTTTCCAGAGTGGCTACACCAGCTTGCATTCCCACCAACAGTGTAAGAGAGTTCCTCTTTCTTAGCATCCTTGGCAACATTTGTTGTTTCCTGTCTTGTTAATTTTAGCCATTCTGACTGGTGTGATGTGGTATCTCACTGTGGTTTTTATTTATATTTCCCTGACACCAAGTGATGTCGAGCATTTTTTCATGTGTCTGTTGGCCATTTGTATGTCTTCTTTGGAGAAATGTCTGTTCATGTCTTCTGCTGATTTCTTGACTGGATTATTTGTTTTTTTGGGTGTTGAGTTTGATAAGTTCTTTATAGATTTTGGATACTAGCCCTTTATCTGATATGTCATTTGCAAATATCTTCTCCCATTCCATAGGTTGCCTTTTAGTTTTATTGACTGTTTCCTTTGCTGTGCAGAAGCTTTTTATCTTGATGAAGTCCCAATAGTTCATTTTTGCTTTTGTTTCTGTTGCCTTTGGAGATGTGTCTAGCAAGAAGTTTCTGTGGTGAAGGTCACAGAGGTTGCTGCCTGTGTTCTCCTCTAGGATTTTGATGGATTCCTGTCTCACATTGAGGTCTTTCATCGATTTTTAGTTTATCTTTGTGTATGGTTTAAGAAAATGGTCCAGTTTCATTCTTCTGCATGTGGCTGTCCAATTTTCCCAGCACCATTTATTGAAGAGACTGTCCTTTTTCCATTGGATATTCTTTCCTGCTTTGTCAAAGATTAGTTGACCATAGAGTTGAGGGTCCATTTCTGGGCTCTCCATTCTGTTCCATTGATCTATGTGTCTGTTTTTGTGCCAGTACCATACTGTCTTGATGATGACAGCTTTGTAATAGAGCTGGAAGTCCGGAATTGTGATGCCGCCAGCTTTGCTTTTCTTTTTCAACATTCCTCTGGCTATTCGGGGTCTTTTCTGCTTCCATACAAATTTTAGGATTATTTGTCCCAGCTCTGTGAAAAATGTTGATGGTATTTTGATAGGGATTGCTTTGAATTTGTAGATTGTTCTGGGTAGCATAGACATTTTAACAATATTTATTCTTCCAATCCATAAGCATGGAATGTTTTTCCATTTCTTTCTTTCTTTCTTTTTTTTATTGAGAGTGAGAGAGTGAGAAAGAGAGTACAAGCCAGGGGGAGAGGCAGAGGGAGAAGCAAACTCCCTGCCAAGCAGGGAGCCTGACATGGGGCTTGATCCCAGGACCCCGGGATCATGGCCTGAGCTGAAGGCAGATGCTTAACTGACTGAGCCCCCCAGGCATGCCTGTTTTTCAATTTCTTTGTGTCTTCCTCAATTTTGTTCATAAGTGTCCTTTAGCTTTCAGAGTACAGATACTTTACCTCTTTGGTTAGGTTTATTCCTTGGTATCTTATAGTTCTTGGTGCAATTGTAAATGGGATCGATTCCTTAATTTCTCTTTCTTTTGTCTCATTGTTAGTGCATAGAAATGCAACTGATTTCTGTGCATTGATTTTATATCCTGCCACACTGCTGATTTCCTGTATGAGTTCTAGCAACTTTGGGGTGGAGTCTTTTGGGTTTTCCACATAAAGTATCATGTCATCAGCGAAGAGTGAGAATTTGACTTCTTCTTTGCCAATTTGGATGCCCTTTATTTCTTTTTGTTTTCCGATTGCTGAGGCTAGGACCTCTAGTACTATGTTGAATAACAGTGGTGAGAGTGGGCATCACTGTCATGTTCCTGACCTTACGGGAAAAGCTCTGTTTTTCCCCATTGAGAATGATATTCACCGTGGGCTTTCCGTATATGGCTTTTATGATATTGAGGTATGTTCCCTCTATCCTTACACTGTGGAGAATTTTAGTCAAGAAAGAATGCTATATTTTGTCAAATGCTTTTTCTGCATCTATTGAGAAGATCATATGGTTCTTGTTCTTTCTTTTATCAATGTGATGTATCACATTGTTTGATTTGCGGATGTTGAACCACCCTTGCAGCCCAGGAATAAATCCCACTTGGTCGTGGTGAATAATCCTTTTAATGTACTGTTGGATCCTACTGGCTAGTATCTTGGTGAGAATTTTGGCGTCTGTGTTCATCATGGGTATTGAACTGTAATTCTCCTTTTTGGTGGTGTCTTTGTTTGGTTTTGGGACCAAGGTATTGCTGGCCTAATAGAACGAGTTTATAAGTTTTCTTTCCATTTCTATTTTTTGAAACAGCTTCAGAAGAATAGTTATTAATTCTCCTTTAAATGTTTGGTAGAATTCCCCTGGGAAGCCATCTGGCCCTGGACTCTTGTTTGTTGGGAGATTTCTGATTACTGCTTCAATTTTCTTGCTGGTTATGGTCTGTTCAGGTTTTCTATTTCTTCCTGGTTCAGTTTTGGTAGTTTATAAGTTTCTAGGAATGCATCCCTTTCTTCCAGATTGTCTAATTTGTTGGCATATAGTTGCTCATAATATGTTCTTAAAATTGTATTTCCTTGGTGTTGGTCATGATCTCTCCTCTTTCATTTGTGATTTTATTAATTTGGTGTTTTTTCTCTTTTCTTTTTGATAAATCTGGCTAGGGGTTTATCGATCTTATTAATTCTTTCTAAGAACCAGCTTCTAATTTCATGTTCTGTTCTACTGTCTTTTGGTTTCTATTTCATTGATTTCTGCTCTAATCTTTATTATTTCTCTTCTCCTGCTTGGTTCAGGCTTTATTTGCCATTCTTTCTCCAGTTCCTTTAGGTGTAAGGTTATCTTGTGTATTTGAGACTTTTCTAATTTGTTGAGAAAGGCTGGTATTGCTATGTACGTCCCTCCTAGGACCACCTTTGCTGTATCCCAAAGGTTTTGAACAGTTGTGTTTTCATTTTCTTTTTTTTCATGAATTTTTAAAATTCTTTTTAAATTTCCTGGTTGACCCATTCATTCTTTAGTAGGATGCTCTTTAACCTCCAAGTGTTTGAGTTCCTTCCAAATTTCCTCTTATGATTGAGTTCAAGTTTCAAAGCTTTGTGGTATGAAAATATGCAGGGAATAATTCCAATCTTTTGGTACTAGTTGAGACCTTATTTGTGACCCAGTATGTGATCTATTCTGGAGAATGTTCCATGTGTATTCAAGAAGAATGTGTATTCTGTTGCTTTAGGATTGAATGCTCTGAATCTATCTGTGAAGTCCATCTGGTCCAGTGTATCATTCAACACCCTTGTTTCCTTACTGATCTTCTGCTTAGATGATCTGTCCATTGCAGTAAGTGGGGTGTTGAAGTCCCCTACTACTCTTGTATTGTTATCAATGTGTTTCTTTAATTTTGTTATTAATTGGTTTATATAATTGGCTGCTCCCAAGTTAGGAGCATAAATATTTATAATTGTTAGATCTTCTTGTTGAATAGACCCTTTAAGTATGATATAGTGTCCTTCTTCATCCCTTACTACAGTCTTTGGTTTAAAATCTACTTTGTCTGATTTGAGGATTGCTACTCCAGCTTTCTTTTGATATCCATTGGCATGATAAATCATTTTCCACCCCCTCACTTTCAATCTGGAGGTGTCTTTAGGTCTAAAATGAGTCTCTTATGGACAGCATATGGATGGGTCTTGCTTTTTTATCCAATCTGATACCCTGTGTGTTTTGATTGGGGCATTTAGCCCATTTACATTCAGAGTAACTATTGAAAGATATTAATTTAGTGCCATTGTATTATCTGTAAAGTCCCTGTTTCTGTAGATTGTCTCTGTTTCTTTTTTGTCTATGTTACTTATGGGCTCTCTCTTTGCTTACAGGATCCCCTTTACTACTTCTTGCAAGGTTGGTTTAGTGATCACAAACTCTTTTAGTTTCTCTTTGTCCTGGAAGCTCTTTATCTCTCTTTCTATTTTGAATAACAGCCTTGATGGACAAAGTATCCTTGGCTGCATGTTTTTCTCATTTAGTACCCTGAATATATTATGTCAGCCCTTTCTGGCCTGCCAGGTCTCTGTGGATAGGTCTGCTGCCAGTCTAATGTTCCTACCCCTGTTGGTTAAGGAGTTCTTGTCTCAAGCTGCATTCAGGACTTTCTCTTTATCTCTGAAATTTGCAAGCTTCACTATTATATGTTGGTGTATTGATCTATTTTTTATTGATTTTGAGGGGGGTTCTCTCTACCTCCTGGACTTGATTGCCTGTTTCCTTTCCCAGATTAGGGAAGTTCTCAGCTATGATTTGCTCAAAAATACATTCTGTCCCTCTCTCTCTCTTTCTTCTTCCTCTGGGACCCCAATAATTCTAATATTGTTTCACTTTATAGTATCGCTGATTTCTCAAAGCCTCCCCTCATGGTCCATTAGTTGTTTTTCCTCTTTTTCTCCGCTTCCTTCCTTTCCATCATCTTGTCTTCTATGTCACTGACCCTCTCTTTTACCTCATTTACCCTAGCTGTTAGAGCATCCAATTTAGACTGCATCTCAGTTAAAGCATTTTAAATTTCAGCCTGATTAGATTTTATTTCGACACTAAGAGATTCTCTAGTGTCTTTTATGCTTTTTGCAAGTCCAGCTAGTAACTTTATAATCGTTATCTTGAATTACAGCTGACATTTTACTTATATCCATATTGATTAGATCTGTGGCAGAGAGTATACCTCTGGTTCTTTCCTTTGGTGTGAATTCCCCTTTCTAGTCATTTTTCCCAGAGAAGAATGGATGAATGAGAGAACAAAATCAGAAATACCAACCACGACCCAGCACCTTTCAGGCAGGGACGTCTCTCGCTGGAGCAGACTTCTAAAAGTTCCAATTTTGCACTCCAGGGCTATATCACTTTCCAGCAGCTGGCTTATGGAGCCCTCTGCCCACTGTTTATCTTCCAATATATCCCTTCCAATTCACTTCTCCACACCTCCTATCTTGCAAAAAGTGGTCGCTTTTCTCTTTGTAGAATTCCAGCAATTCTTTTCTTACATGTCAGATTGAATTCATAGGTGTTCAGAATGATTTGATAGATACCTAGCTAAACTCAAGGGACCAGATGAAATGAGGTCCCCTTCTCTTCTTCCATCTTGCCTCCCTCCCTCCTGACAAAGGTTTTGAAATTTTGAGTCTTTTCTTCCTTTTCTATTTTACATGGAGATGAGCCTTATATTCTAACTAATATTAATTATGACATGCTCCCATAGAAGGAAGAAACAGTTAAAGTCATTTTTTATTTAAAATATTTTTTACCCCACTATACACATTTTTCTCTTCATTATTTAACTTACTAAATAATGTGCACCTACTAGTTCCCAGGCACAGAAAGTAGGTATGAGAATACAACAAAGAGCAAACCATAAGAAAAGTCCCTTCCCTCATAAAGTTTACATTCTAGTGAGAGATGGACAGTAAACAAATGGGCAAATTATATAATGACAGTCAATGGTAAGTGCTGGGGAGGCAAATGATCTCAGATAAAGAGCTAGGAAATAATGGTACTAATAGTTTAGATAGGATGGCCAGGGGAGGTCTTTTTAGAGAAAGTGAATAGTTTCCAAAATAAAATGAGGAAGGGAGCCATGTTCACTTCTTGCAGAAGAACATTTCAAGCAAGAACGTAGTAAGTCCAAAGGCCCTGAAGAGAGGGCCAAGGAACAGCAGGTTGGGCAGAGCGGCTGGCACACATGAGAGATAACAAGAGTATGTGTGAAGACATTGCAGAGGAAACCAAAGGCCAGAGCACACAGAGTCTTGCTGGCTGAGGGTTTTGGATTTTATTTTAAGTGTGATGGGAAGTCATTGGAGGGCTTCATGTAGGAGAGTAACAAGATCTGGCTTATATTTTTTTTGTTGTTGTTGAGATATATTTCATACACCATAAAATTTACTCTTTTAAAGTATACAACTCAGTGGTTTTCATATATTCATAGGATTGTGTAACCTTCACCACTGTAATTGCAGAACATTTTGTGACCCCCCCGCCAAAAAAAACCTTTAGCAGTACCCATTAGGAGTCACTCCCTATTCTTTTCCCCAGAACTTTGAAATGCCTAACGTACTTCCTGTCTTTATAGATTTACTGATTTTGCACATTTCAAATAAGTGGTGTTATACAACATGTGGTCTTTTGTGTCTTTCTCATTTAGCATATTTTCTGAGTTCGTTCACGTTGTAGCATGTGTCAGTTCTTCATTCCTTTTTATAGCTGAATAATATTCTATTTTATGGACACACCACATTTTGTTTATCTGTTGATGGATACCTGGGTTTCCAATTTTTGACTATTATGAATAAAGCTGCTGTGAGCATTTCTGTACAAATTTTTGTGTGTATGTGTGTTTTTGTTTCTCCTGGATATGTAGCCAGGAGTGAAATTGCTGGATATGAGGTAACTCTACACTTAAACTTCTGAGGAACTGCCAGACCATTTCCCTAGCAGTTGTACCAGCAGTATATGAGGGTTTCAATTTCTGTCTTTTGACTGTAATCATCTAGTATTGTGTGTTAAGGGTATCCCATTGTGGTTTTGATTTGCATTTTCCTAGTAACCTATGAAGTTGAGCATCTTTTCATGTGCTTTTTGGTCATTTATATATCTTCTTTGACGAAATGTCTACTCAAATGCTTTCCCCATTTTTAAATTAGATTATGTATTTTTACTGTTCAGTTATAAGAGCTCTTTATATTTTCTCAGTACTAGGATCTTATCAGATATGTGATCTGCAGATTTTTTCCCCAATTTATACTATCAAGGTTGTCTTTTTACTGTCTTGATAGTATCTACTGAAGCACAAGAATTTTTTATTTTGATTAAATTCAATTTATTTTTTCTTTGTGCTTTAGGTATCCTAGCTAAGAAGACATTGTCAAACCCAAGGACATGAAGATTTACGTCTATGTTTCCTTCTAATAAGAGTTTTATAGTTTTAGCTCTTTATTAAGATTTTGACCATTTTGAGTTAGTTTTTGTAAATGGTGTGAGATAGGGTCCAAATGCAGTCTTATGTATGTAGATATCCAGTTGTCCCAGAATAATTTGTTTAAAAGGTTATTTCCCCCATTGAATGATCTTACTACTGTTGTTGAAGATCAGTTGACCGTGGATATATGGGTTTATTTTTGGATTCTTATTCTAGTCCACTGAGCTATATGTTTATCCTTATCCCAGTACTATAATCTTGAAAACTGTAGCATTGTAATAGGTTTTGAAATTGGGAAATGAGTCTTCCAACTTTGGTCTTCCCTTTAAAGATTTTTTTGGCTATTTAAAGTTTTTTGAAATTCTATATGAATTTTAGAATCACCTCATCAATTTCTGCAAAAAAACTAAGTAGGATGACTTGTGTTTTAAAAGTAAGAAAATGGCTGTACTGTAGAGAACATATTGTAGAGAAACCAGTTAAGAGCTACTTTAGTAGTCTAGGTGAAGGATAATATTGGCTTGGAACCAGATATTAGTCATAGATTTAGTAAGAAGTGGTTGAATTTTGAAGATATGATTCTCTGGGTTTGCAGATGAATTGGATATAGGGTGTGAACGAAAGAGAAAAACTAAGGGTAAATAAAGATTTGACTGAGGTAACTAAGTGATCACTGTTGCCATTTACTGAGATGGGGACCCCTGAGGAAGAGTGGGTTAGTGGACAAAAATCAAGAATTTTTTTGGGGGGGGGTGCCTGGGTGGCTCAGTTAGTTAAACAGCTGCCTTCAGCTCAGGTCATGATCCTGGAGTCTGAGGATCTCCTTCTGACCCTCCCCCATCTCGTGCTCTCTTTTTCTCTCTCTCTCTCTCAAATAAATAAATAAAATCTTTTAAAAAAAGAATTTGTTTTTGGACATGCTAAGTTTTAGATATCTATTAAAAATCCTTATGAAAATGGCAAGTAAAAAACTAAGTCTGAAAGATATTAGAATTGAAATAAAAGTGAATGTACAGATGATTGTCAACGTCTTGGGACTGAATGAAATGAAAGAAGGAAGGAGTGTGTATAAACAAAAGATAAGTCCCAAAGACTGATTGTGGGGTGCCCCAACCTTTAAAGGTGGGAAAATGGAAGAGGAGCCAACAAAAGGGAGGCTGACAGCAGCAAAACCAAGAGAGTGTGTGTGGTATCTTGGATATAAAAAGGGAAAAAAGTGTTACAAGATGGAGGAAGTGATTAACTGGTTACAAGCTGAGGGTGAGTGAAAGGAGGACTGAGAATCATGCTTTGGAGGTCATTGAAGAGCATGGTTTCCACAATGCTGGGGACAAGAGATTGGAGTGGGTTTGAGAAAGCATGGGAAGGAATAAAGTGGAAACAGAGAAGACTCTTTTGAGGAGTTTTTCTTTTTTCTTTCCTTTTTTTTTTAAGTTGTTTTATTTATGGACATTTTCATGAACAAAAATACCAAGAATAGAGACTTTCACTTCCAGCCAAGATTGAGTAACAGGGACTGTATTTACTTTCCCACATGAAACATATTAAAAATGGACAAAATACATCAAACAGTGGTTTGAAAGACTTCAGGTGACAAAAGACAGTTATCCTGGAGAGAGAAGAAACAAATGAATGAGCCACATGATTGCTGCAGCTTACTGCCTTGAGAGAGTTTTTGGGCCTCAGCACAGGAAGGGGGACAGAGCCTGGTGGTACCCTTGAATTGAGGATGTGGAGCTGAGAGTCTAGGGAGACTAAGGTGACTAGACATCATAGAACAAAATACTGGAGAGGAGAGAGCCACAGAGAGAGGATTTCAAAGATCTGCAGAAGGTCTTACTTTATTATTAGCTTCATACACACCAGCACATGGTTCCTTTAAAAGGATTAGCAGAAAAAGTGTCTGGTATTCACACAGTGCTGGGAATGGTGTCTTTTTCCTCCAGCCAGAGTGGAACGCAAGATCCACATGGCATTTGTTATAGTACTTAGAAGTTTTTGCCTCAGTAGTGAGACTAATTAGCCACAAACACTGCATTTTTTTGCCTAACATATATTAAAAGCAAGATCCAAAAAGGTCAAATCACTATAACTTAACATCCTAAGATAAAGCTCAAGAATCATTATAGGAATACAAAAATATCCAGCATCCTTCAAGGAAAAATACATAATGTCTGGTATCCAATAAAAGATAACCAGGCAAGAAAATACTCCTCATAATAAAGACACAAATCAATTGGTCCAAAATTAGCTCAGAAGTGACACAGATGTTAGAATTAGCAGGCAAAAACTTGAACATGATTTTAACGGCCCTGTTGTATATGTTCAAAAATTTAAATAGAAATACGGAAGATATAAATATACCCAAATACTTACAAAGATGAAAACTACAATATCACAGGTGAAAAATATACAGGATGGGATCAATAGCAGATTAGACATTGTAAAAGAAAAGATTAGTGAACTTGAAGACATAACAATAATGAAACACTAATGAAAGGAAATAATCATAAAAAATAATAAACAGTGTATCAGTGAGCTGTGGCAGAGTTTTGAATGGCCTAATATATATGTAATTGGGAGAGAAGGCTGGACAGAAAAAAATTTTGAAGAAGTAACAATAAGCAAATTTTTTCAAGTTTAATGAAAACTATAAACTCACAGTTTCAAAGCACTCAACAAGCCCAAGTTCAAGAAATATGATGAAAATCACACCAGAGCACATCATGACTAGACGGCTCAAATCTATTGATAAAGAAATAATCCTAAAAACAGGTAGAGTAAAAAAGAGATATGTTACATATAGTAGAACAAAGATAAGAATGACAGTAGATTTCTTGCCAGAAATAATACAGATGATAAGACAGTGGAGCAACATCTTTAAAATATTTAAAAGTAAAAGATTGCCTAGAATTCTGTACCTGGCAAAACTATCTTTGAAAGATAAAAGTGTGACAAAGATCTTTTTCAGATATACAAAAGCTGAAGGAATTCATCACCAGCAGGCTCACACTACAAGAAGTAGTAAGGGTAGTCCTTCAAAGAGAAGGAAAATGGTAACAGATGGAAAGGTGGGTCTAAGCAAAGAAAGGAAGAGCACCAGAGATGGAAACTACATAGGTAAAAATATAAGATTTTTAAAAGTATTTAAATCTTGTTAAAAGATAATTGACTGTTTAAACAAAAATAATAACTATGTAATATAGGACTACAACATATATAAAGCTAAACCATGTGATAACAATAACAAAAAGGTTAGGAGGGGAGAAATGGAGGTACGTTATTTTTAGGTTCCTATATATACAGTGGTATAACATCTCTAGAAGACACATTGTGGTAAGTTAAGATGTCTAAAGCAACCACAAAAATAACAAAACAAAGTTATAGCTAATAAACTAACAAAGCAGATCAAATGAAATAATAAAAAAATACTAGATTAAGGGGTTCCTGGGTGGCTCAGTTGTTAAGCATCTGCTTGGCAGGAAGCCTGCTTCTCCCTCTCCCACTCCCTCTGCTTGTTTTCCCTCTCTTGCTGTCTCTCTGTCAAATAAATAAATAAAATCTTTAAAAAAAAAAACAACCTAGATTAAATCAAAAGAAGGCAGAAAAAGAAGAAAGAGGGGGAAAACTGATTGGACAAATTGACAACAAATAGAAAAATGATAAAGGTGACCCTAACCATATCAGTAATGTAAATGTAAATGTAAATGGTCTAAATGGTCTAAATTTAACATAGAGATTTTCAGAATAGATAAAGAATTTGCTTTTGGGCATGCTAATTTCGACGCAATTTTATGCTCCCTACAAGAATCACACTTCAGGAGCACCTGGGTGGTGCAGTCAGTTAAGCAACTGACTCTTGGTTTCAGCGCAGGTGGTGATCACAGGGTCGTGAAATCGAGCCCCACATTGGGCTCTGCACTCAGTGTGGAGTATGCTTGAGATCTCTCCCTCTCCCTCTGCACCTCCCACTCATGCTCTCTCTCTTTCTCTAAAATAAATAAATCTTCAAAAAAAAAAAAAAGAATCACACTTCAAATGCAGGTACAAATAGATTAACAATAAAATAATGAAAAATATTTACCATGTTAATACTAATCAAAAGACAGAATAGCTAATAAAAAAAAAGAATGGCTATATTAATATCAGATAAAGTAGATTTCAGAGATCATGGATAAAAATGTCATTCCATAATGATTTATCATTATGAAGGCATCATCAAGACCTGAAAAGCTCTAAGATAATATGTAATTTGAACACTATCAATCAAATTAACCTACTTGACAGTCATAGAATAGTTAGCCTGAATATGACACAATACACATTCTTCTAAAATGTGCATGGAACATATACCAACTTGGCAATATCCTGGCCCATAAAATAATTCCAAATAAATTCTAAAGGATTCAATTCATACAATGTGTGTTCTCTATCATAAAATTAAATTAGAAATCAATGATAGAAAGATCACTGGAAAATCCTCAAATATTTATAATCTAAATAACAAATGGTCAAAGAATAAATCAAAAGGAAAATGAGAAAGTATTTTAAAAGAAACGAAAATAAAAAAGCATCATATAAAATGCACAGTATGACAATAAAATAGTACATAGGAACTCTATTGAATTGAATAAATGTATTAGAAAGAAAGATCTTAAGTTATCGACCTCAGCTCCCACTTTAAGAAACTAGAAAAAGAAGAGCAAATTAAACCCAAAATTGAGTTTAAAAAATTATAGCACAAATCAATACAGTAGAAAACAAAAACAATAGAGAAAATCAATGGAAACAATAAAATTGATATATTTTTAGCTAGAAGGATCAAGAAAAATTATTATTATCAACATCAGGAACAAAGTGGTGGCATCACTACATTTTCTACTGATACTAAAAAGATGATAAGGAATGTCATGGACAATTTTATGCCAGTAAACCCAACAAGTTAGATGAAATGTGCAGTTCTTTGAAAGACACAACAAATTACAAAAGCCCAGTCAGGAAGAGATACTCTAATTGCTCTATTTGTACTAAAGAATTTAATTTGTGGTTAAAGCCTTTTCACAAAGAAAACTTCAAGTCCAGATGACTTCATTAGTGAATTTCATCAAACATTTAAGAAGGAAATAATACTAATCTACACAAATGCTTCCAGGACGCTGGAAAGGTGGAATTACTTTTCGGCTAGCATTACCCTGACACCAAAACCAAAGACATTCTAGGTAAAGAAAACTACAGAATGAGATTCTGAAGATTTTTAAAACTAGGATAATTTTAATAGAAATAGAAAAAAGTATTTGACAAAATCCCACATCCATTCATGATTAAAAACTCTCAGCAAACTAATTATACAGGGGCCTTTATAGACAATCTATATTAACATCATACTTAATAGTGAAATACTAAATGCTTTTCCTCTAAGATCAAGACAAGGATGTTTGCTTTCAACACTTTTATTCAGCCTGTGCTAAAAGTTATAGAAATAAAACTATTTGCAGATAATATGCTTATCTATCTGGTCTTTGTTGTAACTACTCAATCTTGCCATTGTAGTGCAAAAGACAATTTATCACCAATGAGTATTTATGTGTTCCAAAAAAACTTTACCTAAAAATCAAGCATCAGGTCCCATTTGGCCCATAGGCCATTGTTTCCTAACCCTTGGTCTATGTAGAAAATCCCTTGGAATCTACAAAAAATTTCTAAAACTAATGAGGTTAGAAAGGTTACAGGACACAAGACCAATATAAAAAAATTGTTTTTATATAATAACAATGAATAATCAGGGTAATTGCATATATTATTATTAAATTATATGTATGAAATATGTAATTTTTGATTATTGTACACTATTAAAAATTGCACATTATTAAACTGTACATATGACATATATACAATTTACTGGGTTTCAATTACAGCTCAATAAACTTTTTTTGTTAAAAAATGTAGCTAGAATAATGTAACATACATACTCCCATCACTCTGCTTCAGTAATTTTCAGCATTCTTCTGTTCTCTTTCAATGACTTTTGCTGTAAAGGGGAGCAGAGAAATGGGCCGTACCTAGAAGGGATTATGGGATAAAGCGAGGATTTTTGTTTTTTTGTTTTTTTGGTTTTTTTTTTTCAAGATTTTATTTATTTATTTGAGAGAGAGAGAATGAGAGACAGAGAGCATGAGAGGGGTGAGGGTCAGAGGGAGAAGCAGACTCCCTGCTGAGCAGGGAGCCCGATGCGGGACTCGATCCCGGGACTCCAGGATCATGACCTGAGCCGAAGGCAGTCGCTTAACCGACTGAGCCACCCAGGCGCCCCATGGGGATTTTTGTTTTTTATTAAGGTGGGATGTGCTACAGCATGTCTCTATGTGGATGAGAAGAGAGGACAAATAGAGGCATAAGGAAGTGGAACTGAGTCCTTGAGTGGGCTTGTGTCCTGTGCTCAAGGGAGACATGCGCCTGGGAGAAGGGCATAGCTCCTCCGTAACAGACAAAGAATTGCTTGCTTAATATGCCACAGTGGCTCTTTGTTAGTGATGATAACACCAACAATTCCAGCAATGAGAATAGTTGCGAGGCCTTTGTATTCATCAATAAAATGAGTCACACAAATTCAGCAGTACTTGATTTTCTTTGATGAAGTTTTCAACTAGCACATTGAAGAGTACCCTACAGGTACAGATTTTTTGAGGTCTCCAGCTAAGAAAGAATAATGCCCTCAATCCCAACTCTCCCTTCAAGCAATGTTGACTTGGTCTAAATTGGAGGAATCCATTGATAGGGATGATGGAAAATCCTCTGCCTGTGTATTCAGTGTAAAATTAGATTGCCATTCAAAGTTTGCAGTATTAGTAGTATTTTCATGAACAGAAACGTCTGTCCCCTTCCCCCTGTTCCCTTGTCAATCCCACCACCACGAGTCCCATCAGTTACTCATGTAGGAAAAAAGAGCAGTAGCTTCCATTTATTAAGTGGTAATAGGCGCCACTACCTCACCCCATCTTCACAATAGCTCTATGCAGCAGATATTAGCTCCTGTTAATCGTTGTGGAAAACGAGGCTCACAGAGCTTAGGTCAGGGTCTCAAGTCACATCTCAAAAGTATCAGAGCCAGAATTAAAATCCAAGTCTTCATGACTCCAAAGTCTTCGATCTTGATGAGAATTTTATGTTATGCCACTTGCCCTTCTGAATGAAAACTTTCACTGGTGTAGATATATGCATGTTTCTCTCCAATCTAATTTATTGTAAGGACCACATTTTGACATAATAGAGGAACTCAGAGGGATAAAAATAATTCACGGTTCCAACATCTTGTTGTAGCAACTGTTTCATTTTTCTCCATTTCCTTTTGATCTTTATCCATATGTACATGTTTTACATAGCTGTAGATACAATTTTGTATTCTGCTGCTATGGTTAATATGATACCAGGCATTTTTCCTGCTGCTATTCGGTCTTTAATGGATGCATAATACTCCATTTTGTTAAAGTGCCATGATTTCATTAACCAATCCCCACAATGGACAAAGTTCTTTCCACTTTTTTAGTTGTATAAACTATACTGTAGCAAACAATTTTATTTCCGCCCCCCCATCTTTCCTAATTTTTTTTTTTTAAAGATTTTATTTATTTATTTGACAGAGAGAGAGAGAGACGCAGCGAGAGAGGGAACACAAGCAGGGGGAGTGGGAGAGGGAGAAGCAGGCTTCCCGCTGAGCGGGGAGCCCGATGCGGGGCTCGATCCCAGGACCCTGGGATCATGACCTGAGCCGAAGGCAGACGCTTAACGACTGAGCCACCCAGGCGCCCCTTTCCTAATTTTTTTAAAGAATAAATTCCCAGGAGCGAGATCATGAAACAAGAATTTGAACGTGTTTATGGCTTTGATACTTTAAAAAATAATCAAATTAGGAAAGTTTGTACCTTTGATGATAGTAAACAGATATCCTAACCCACAAGAACAGATCAACTACATTGATTATTGTTTAGGGGGACCAAATTCAAGACAAGCGGGAAGTGATTGCTCATGGGTACAGGGTTTTTTTTTTCTGGATGATGAAATGTTCTGGAATTAGATGGTGGTGATGGTTGCACAGCTTTGTGACTATACTAAAAACACTGAATTGTGTGTATACTTGAAGAAGGTGAATTGTATGTTATGTGAATTATATCTCAATAGCGCCGCTATAAAGAATTAAGAACAAAGTTTCCGATATTCCAAGGAATGGTTTCAACCATTGCTATCAATGTTCCATGTTTGTTTTTATATCTGGAAGCAGCGCATCACGTGCTTGAGAGTATCAGACTGCCCGGGTTTGACTCATGGCGTCACCACTTAGCAGCCGTGTGCCCCCTGGCCAATGCTATGTAAGTTGGGTCCTGCAGAAGCCCACGCTGAGACGGAGTTTGGGGTATAGGATATGTATTGAGGCTCAGCACTTACGAAAGCAGGGCAGAAGCAGGGCTGGGTGAAAGCGTTAGGAGTGACACGCAGGTCTGACACAGCCTCAGTCAACCCTGCAGGGAGCTCCGGACGGTGTGTCCTTCACTGAGCTGCAGTGGCCCGACCTTGTACAGAACCTGATGTGTGTGGCCAGGAAGGGCAGGCCTCAGGCCAGGCATGCCCTGCATCTGTGACCAGCCCTGGGGGAGCTCAGGAAAGGAGGCTGACTGCTCTCCTCCACCCGCCCCCTCCCCCACAGGTGAGCCACAGGATCAGGTCTCTGGGTGGCACACCTCCATGTCTGCCACACGTGACCTCTTGCCTTCATTCCCTCACCTGTAAAATTGAGAATAATAATACCTACCTCTTAGGATTGCTAGAGAATTAAATGAGAAAGTATCTGTGAAACACTTAGAACAGAGTTTGTCATGGGATAACTGTTCAGAAAATTCTAGCTGTTGTTATTTTATTATTACCCTACTGAATAATAAAGCCCGTTTTGCCCAGACTGGCTGAAGAATTGCGATGCAGCATGTATACCGAGAAGGCTCTGAAGACTTCTTTTTTTTATAGACTTCACTTTTTAGAGCATTTTCACGTTCACAGCAAAATTGAGCAGAAGGTACAGAGTTCCTATATACTTCTGCCCCTCTCCCCCCCTCCACAGCCTCCCCCACTATTCTGAATAAGAAAAGGAATAACATAATAAAATAAAATTTTAAAAAAAGGAAAAGGGATAATATCTTTCTGTAGTGGCTCGTTTATATTTAGAGGCCAGAATGAGCAGGACCTACAAGGAATGAGTGGAATGAGGTTGTGAAAGCTTCCCTGCCCCACATCTCCCGACTACTGTCTGTTTGTCTACTCCTGACTAAAATTTCTATCCTGTTTGCTCATTCTTGGTTATTAACACCTCCCTTTGTTGAGCATGGGTTTAGTAGATCCTTCCTACTATGGCAACCAGCCGAGAGCCGAACCTCATGTCAAGGAAATGACTTTTGATAAATAGATTAAGGCTATAGTTGTAGAATGCACAGAGCTCCCCAGTGCAGGAATCCCAGGGCAGTGGGCCCAGATGTTACCCCTAGCATAGATTAAGGCTATAGTTGTAGAATGCACAGAGCTCCCCAGTGCAGGAATCCCAGGGCAGTGGGCCCAGATGTTACCCCTAGCAGATCCTGTGCACTTGGGAGGAGGGCAGCATGAGCCCATGGGAGCCCTGCTTGCAGGGTTGCAGGAGAGGATCAGGCAAGGAGGGCAGATGCTCAGAAAAGGGAGGTGGAAGGTAAAAAGGGAGGTGGAAGGTCAAGTTGCTTAGTCACAACTTGACCCTGGGTACAGTTTTCCTAGAGAGGAAAGACAGCCTAGACTTTTTAGTTTCTGATTTTTGGGTCAATTTCAGTTTTTATGTATATTGGATGGGAGAAATTTTGTTAAGTGTTAAAGCAACTTTACTTTTTTTCCTCCTCCTCCTTCTTCTTCCTCTTCTCCTCCTCCCCCTTCTTCTCCTTCCTCTTCTCCTCCTCCCCCTTCTCCTTTTCTTCTTCTTCTTCCTCTTCTTCTTCCTCTTCTTCTCCTTCTTCTTCTTCTTCTTCTTCTTCTTCTTCTTCTTCTTCTTCTTCTTCTTCTTCTTCTTCTTCTTCTTCTTCTTCGTCGTCTTCTTCTTCTTCTTCCTCTTCTAAATCATCAGAGCAAAACGGACTTTTTGGGGGAATACATTCTGTGAATTTTACCTGTATAATTTTGGGTAACCACCATCACAATCAGGATACTGAATGATTGTACCACCACACAAAATTTCCTGTGCTATGTCTTTGTAGTCACACTAACCTCTGGCAGCCACAGGTCTGTACTCCATTGCTATCCTTTGAGACAGCTCTGCTTTTAATAATCTAGTGTCTTATCCTCATGGAGTTTGCAAAGACTGTGGGCTTTGGAGTTGGAGAGAAATGCTACCTCCTCCATTATTAAGCATGTGATTTGGGGAAGTTAACTTAATGAGACATGGAAAGAAAAGTAACATACCTATAGGGTGTCCTCTCCCACCCAATGAGGATAAGTCTATCTTCGCCATCTTGGTGACTGGGCCCCACCTGCCAGATCAGGGTAAAATTAAGGGGAGGGAAGGGTCCAGACTAAATGAGATAATATACATAAAATACTCAGAACAGTGCTTGTCATATGAGAAATGTCCAAAAAATGTTAGCTATTATTTTATTCTTCTACTAAATAACTCAGTGTTGTGCAGACTACACCAAAAAACTGTGACACAGCATATAAACCAAGAAATCTCTGAAGACTTTTAAAAATATAGACTTTATTTTTTAGAGTTGTTTTAGGTTCACAGCCAAATTGATTTACAGTGGAGAGGGCAGAAAGTTACTTGGGGAAAGAATGGATTTGGCAGGGGAAATGGGAGAGGCAAAAAGAAAAAAAAAAAAAAGCCAGCACAGGCTGTGTTTGAAGAGAGACTTTTGTTTGATTTTCTTTTGGGGAGGGGAAAGGTTGAGACATAGGCAGACAAAGATGGGAGGTAGTTGAATGCTTTGATCAGTAGTGCTTTGGGCAGATTCATGCTAGATGTGAAGGATATTACAGACATTTTATTGTGTGTTATGGATGAAATCCTCCTTGGCATTTTCAAGGGATGATATAAAGATTTGAGTTGCTTTTAAATTATTTGTGGATATAATTTATTGACATCTTCTATTACTGAGGCAGATCATGAAGCAACACAAAGGTCTTTTTCTATATAATTATGTTATAAATATTGTGATATATATAGTACATTTTAAAATGTGACATTTAGACTTAGGCTTAATATATGTATACATACCCTGTTCAAGTTGCCTTATCAACACTATCTATCTCATTTAACCCTCATAACAACCCAAAGAGGTAGGTATTGTTATTATTATTCCATTTAACAGAAGAGGAAACCCAGATTTAGGGAGGTTGAGTAACCCACTCAGAGCTGTTAAGTGGATTTAAACATAGGTTTATTTTTTTTTAAGATTTATTTATTTATTTTAGAGAGACAGAGAGAGCTCATGGGTGGGGGGAGGGGCAGAGAGAGAAGGAGACAAGCAGACTATGCCCTGAGATCATGACCTGAGCCGAAACTGAGAGTCAGACTCTTAACCGACTGAGCCACCCAGGTGCCTCTTGAATATAAGCTTTTTAAAGGCAGAATCTATTTTTCTAACCATTATGCTATATTGCTACCACTCTGAGCCTCAAATTTCTCATCTGTAAGATAAAGAATAATTCCTAACTCATAAAAGAATTCTGAGGATTAAATGAGATCATTGTAAGCTACCTAATGGGATTTATTTTTATTTTTCTTTGATCCCAATTGTCTGCTACCCTACCTTGCATGTAGGAATGATTCAATAAAAGCACTACCATTTTATGACTAAGCGTATTCCAAGCTGACTCTAGGTTTTATGCAAGGCAGTTTTGAATAATCACTGTGCCAGCACTGAGATACAAAGATGGATAAAACAATCTTTACCCTCAGGAGCTCATAATCCTGTGGGTTAAAAAGCATACAAAGACATCATTCCCGTAGACTGTGGGTAGGTGCAAGTTAGAGAAGAAGTACAAATGTAGGGTCTGCCTGCAAGCCATTTGAAAGGATCATCTGGAGTTGAGAGGACGGGTGAGAAGGAAAGGATAGGCATAGGAAGGCAAGATACAGTCTGGAGGGTGGGAAAAGGCTGGTATTCGGTGTTTGTTACTGAGGCATGAAATGCTGGGCAAGAAGTGGCAAGAAATGAAGTTGGAGAGATAAGCACCTTGCGTGCCACGTGGAAAAACCTGAACTTCATCTTGTTAGCCACTTTTTCCAAAACATCTTTTTTTCTCCATGCTTTTCAAACTTTTTGCCATATCCATGTTGTCTCCGTAATATTTGTTTGATATTCACATCAGCTCACTTTTTACTTAATCTTGTTTAGCGTAATGTCCCTGAACTCACCATCTTGTTATGCTAGTTTTTTTCTAATACACTTTACAGTAAGTACATTACAGTTAAAAATTTAGAAAATATTTATCCACGGATGACTTCAAATCATCTCAGATACTACCAAGGGTATGTATATCACACTTGTTCAGGTAAGCAGTGGGGAGTCTTTGAGGTTTTTTAGTAGAATGATATAGTTAGATTTACTTTCTTTACAAAAAACAGAAATTTAAAATGTTTACTCAGGAGAAGGATGAACAAATAGGTATTTCTCATTACAAAATGTCTCCTTTAAGATTTAGGGTTTATATTTCCCCCTCTTTATACTCTGGCGCCCAGACCAAAAACTTGGTCAAGTTAAGCCACAATACTTCTTTTAAGAAGGTTTAAATGGAGCATTTGTTTATGTTTATATTTATTTTTATTTTTATATTTTATATTTATTTTTATAAGCAAATACAAATCATCGTGGCAAAACCATTTTATTTGTCTCTATGATTTTGTGATCATATTGTTTTTTATTTTAAGAGTTTTCTTTCCCCCTCTTAACTCCAATTCAATCTTGTTTTATAACCATGCTTCTAAAGTAAAATCTACAAAACAAAGTATATTTGAAGAATCTAATTTCTACTTTTCACTTCTAAGCGGTTCCCTCAATTCACTCTGTAGGGAATCATTTTGTTTATTAATTTTGTGGTTTATCCTTCCATTTAAAAACATATATAAGTTGTATTCTACCTTGCTTTTTTTACACTATTTTCTGGGCATCACTCCATGGCAATGTAGAGAGATATTCTTCATTTAGAGTGTAGCTTTGAGGAGAAAAATATGGAATGCAGAAATTCATACAAGGTAAGTTTTCTTATCACATAAAATTAAATTATAAATCAATAACAAAAAGATATCTGGAAAAACTTTAAATATTTGAATATTAATCAACACCTGTCTAAATAACTTACATTAAAGAAGAAATCACAAAGAAGATGAGGAAATATTATAATTTAATCAATTAATTAAAATTATAACATAATTATAATATGAATGATTGATATGACATGTATATGTATCAAATTTCTATGACACAGTTAAAGCAGAGCTTACAGGGAAATTTATGGCATTAAAAGCTTATATTGGAGGGGCACCTGGGTGGCTCAGTCGTTAAGCATCTGCCTTGGGCTCAGGTCATGATCCCGGGGTCCTGGGATCGAGCCCTGCATCGGGTTCCCTGCTCCGCAGGAAGCCTGCTTCTCCCTCTCCTGCTCCCCCTGCTTGTGTTCCCTCTCTCGCTGTGTCTCTCTCTGTCAAATAAATAAATAAAAATCTTAAAAAATAAATAAATAAATAAAAGGCAAAATGATAGAGGGGAAAAATCAGATTAATAATCATCAAGGTCCGGAAACAGGAAAAGGGCTTGACTGGTAAAAGGTCAAGAAGAACTTTTTGGGGTGCTGGAAACAACCATATAATTTGTCGAAACTTACCAAACTGTACTGAAAAGGGGTGAATTTTATTTTTATATATTATACCTTTATACACTTGACTTGAAAAAATAAAATAAAGGTAAAAAAGGAACAGGGGAAAGAAAAGAGTGAAGACAGAGAGACAATAAGAGGACAGAAGAAGGGACGAAGCTTAAACCAGGGCAGTTAAGCTAGCGGCCCAGGGTTTATAACCTCGGTCTTTGGAACTGGAGAAACTTGAGCTTGAACATTGGCTTTGCCATTTATTAGTGTGCGAACTCAGGCAAGTTATTTAACCTCTGTAGTCCTATTTGTTCATCTATAAAATGGGGGTGATAATAGTCCCCATCTATGAATGTCTAGCACCATGTCTACAGAAGAGATCACGTATTTTTCGAGTAGTGCTTAAAACGTTAAAGCGATGTGATGTGACGACTTCACTGTTGTGATCATAACTCCTTGTGTCTCTGTGCTGAAACACGGTAGGCACTCAACAAACATTTGTTGAATGAATCTGTTGAATATTTCCTGCATTTGGGCAGCTCTAAGACCCCTTTAAAGTCATGGAATCACATGGAAGGATGGTAGGAGCTGGTGTTACTTGCTCCTTGGAGACTTTCTACCAAAGTGATGGTTTCTTTTTGTCAATTCTTCCCCCAATTTTCTCTTAAATGCCGCTGCAATTCTGCTTTATGCATTCATTGCATTTTTTATTGCACTGGCAGTTGGAACCATGCAGGAAAAGACCAGAACCTTCTCTGAAAAAAAATTTTTAACGTTCCTTTTGTGACTTTGGCTACAGGTTCTGGAAATGTCACAGGGAGAATAAGTTTGAGCATCACTACTTTATGGCCGAAAACCATTTCAGCTCTTTGTTACCAGCTCAGTCTGCCTTGGGCACCAAAGTATTCTGTTCCTAATCCTGTAGGAGCCTGCAAATTCAATTAAAATCTGGTGTGACTTCCTGAAAATCACCAGTTAGGATGACTGCATTCCCTTAATTGGGCAGGATGGCGCATGTCCTAAAACTTGCTGCTGTATCTTATTAGTAGCTATTTTTTACCTCCCACAGTCCAAGAAAAAAGTCCTCGCTCTGTGGTCATCATTTCTTCTGTGGACTTTCAGCTCTCACTGTGTGTTTTCTCAATATCTTGTGCATGGAGCAGGTTGCCTTTGAATGTCATGGTTATTGAGCAAATTTGAAAATAAGTGGGTTTGTAGGAGTCAGAGTGAGAAGTTAACGGACTGTAGGAGGCATGAGTCATAGCTGCTTTGAGCTTCAGAAACAGCTCAGCTTGGCCAGCTGTGGGCACTTGCCTCACCGTTTTAGCAAGTGAATCTATCCGTACTCCCCCAAAATGGGTGGGACAGGAATGAGTTGGGAAGTCTTGAATAGGAAAGTCCACATTTAAAAACTCTACCTTAGTATCTCAGTTTCACTCAAGGACAGTCTTTGAGGGCTGGTCATCCGTCTGAGCTCACGCGAGTGATCGGAAGCAGGAACTACAAAGGTGACAGAGGCTGGAATACAAAGAGTCTCACTTTTTCTGCTAGAGGTGCCCTGAAGGGTCTGCTGATTCCGCATATTCAAAACCGGGACATCCTTAATGCTTCGTCCTTCTTCTCAATTCCAGCATCAAAAAATTCACATGTACGTTTACACACCACGCCCTCATGTGTTAGGAGGAAAAAGTTTGTAATAGAAGCTGAAAAAAAGAGGCATAGCAACGTGGTTAGGTTCCACGTGTACCATAGTGATCGCTCTAGAAAGCAGCTCAGACATGTCAGAGATGCAGAGAGAAGAAAAGGCAAGCAGTTCCAGGTTGGATCCACCATTCAGCATAACACAGGCGTCTTCAAACAGGAGTTGTCCAAAGAGACCCCTGAATTTCGTAGCTCCCCGAAGGATGCTGTGGCCTGTGATCTTGGTGGGGCTATGAGGTTAGGTATAGAGCAGGGGAGTAGATGGAGGAATGTTCCTTTTTTTCCTGCTTCATTGCTTTCCTTCTTTTCTGTGTCCTTTTAGTGTACCTCACAAGGATCCCCAATCGTCACTCCCTTTATGGTTGAAGACTCTACTATGAAAGGCCCTGAAGCTCTTAGGCAAATGCAGTAAGTTGAAGACGCTCTACACATGCCTCTGAGTCGCAGCTTGGAGTTAAGATATTTGCTTTTGCGATCCCAGTGTCCAACTCTGGGAAACTCTGAGGGCTCTCATACCCCTGTGTCTAAGCTGCTTGGCACTAAAGGAACATAGAGAGATAACTAGCTAGCACTCACATGAGAAAACCCAGCAAGGTTGGCTTTATCAGGTCCAAATCGAGTTTCCTGTGAACATTACAGTATGACAAATCCCAGGGTCTCTTCTCCTGAACAAGATCCTTAGGGTTGGGACAAGGAGAGAAAAGGAGGCAGCTGTAGCATCTCTGTGCCCCAAATCCTCGTGTGTAACCTTGCATCCCAGGCCCCAAAGTCACCTCTGTCAAGGACATCTTGGTTGGTGGAAAGTAAATATTTTTCTGAAAGTTGCCACTTGCCACCTGGGCCTCATCTGGGAGGAGAAAAATTAAATTGATACATATGACAACCCAGTGGCAAAAACAAGACCTTGACATTTTGTTTCTATTCTATCTTTATGGCAGAAACAAAAGCAAGACAGCAGATTTGAATAGATAATAGAAGACCATGACAATCATACTCATTATGTCTTTTTTCTAATTCTAGAATCTGTAACCATTACTCAAATAGTCCTCCAGAACACAACTAAATACTATTGTTTTACACTTAGTGTTAAAGATATTTGGTGTAAGTTATTTGGAATGTAACCAACTCTAGTGAGGTCAATCCTAAACAATTTGAAAAGAAAAATGAGTGTTAGCCTAGCAATAATCCAGGGTCTAATGGCCACCGGAATGGAAATGCATGGATAAAAAAGGACACAGGGTATAAGGGATATCTGCTGGGACCTCTCTCACCCCGTTGGTTCCGCTAATCTAGCTTGCCAAGTCTGGTTTGGTTCAACTGATCTGGCTTGCCAGGAGCATACACCTTTCCCTGATCTGTGGGTGCCCCTCCCCGAGTGGTGTTACAACCATGTATTTTTAGAATTTGAAGCAAAAACTTGAACTCAGACGGAAGAAATTTTATAAAGGAAATCCTCCCTCAAGTTACGGTGTTCACTAATTACTCCATTCAACCAACAATTTATTGTCTATCTGCGATGCATACTACTCGTTACTCGGGCATTCACTTCCAGATGTTGACCATTCGATAACAGCACAGAAAAATCGCCAAACTTTTCCCTCTCATTTTGCCTGGAGGGAATGAGGGCTTTGTACTCCCCGTGCACGCAGGTGTTTCCTCATTCAGAAAGAGGGCTGGAGGTTGCCCCAAACAGCGAGCTTTGTCATCTCAAAAACAGCTTTTTTTAGAGCAACTCTACTAACTCCTTGTCCCTTTGTTCTCACATTCAAAACTGACTCTATAGGTCTGGGGCTTAATTGGAGAAATATTTTAAATTCCACTGATAGGTGGCCCTTCACTGGTTCTTGGAAGTGGAAAATATTTTGCTTTGGTTTTGAAGTAGCTCCAGGGACAATGCACAACATTCAACCTCTTGCAGCGAGTGGTCAAACAGCTGCAGGTTATTACAGGAGCTGGAGAATATTCTGTGTTTAAAATGAAATTTCTACACCTTACAGCAGCTGCAAAAGCCTCTAGGCAGCAGGGGAAAATGGCTCCCATGAACAAGGGCTTTGGAAACGCTACACCCCAGGACAAAGCCCTCCTACTGCAAGGCAGGGTGAGATTTGTCTGCATCCTGCAATCATTCCATGTGAAATCTCTAATTAAATTTACTTATTTGGGTCTCCAAATTTTCTTCTCCAAGCAAGCACAAGGGTTTGCTTGCCATCCACCTACTCTTGCTTTTGAAAAAGCCGGTCACATGATGAACCATAACTATTAATGAAAATACTCATTAAACAAAGTAATATATATTTAGAATATTCATCCCTGCTGAACTTTCCTACATTAGCATCAAAATGGTTGGAAAAGATAAAAAGCCATAAGAATTCCAGATAGGGCTTTAATCCTAAAGCACAGAAAACCAAATTAATTATATTTCCAAGGCACTCGAGGGCATATTTCTCTTGCCCTGCAAAAATAGAATCCTGGTCCCTAAGAACCTTACACCTGACATTTCTCTTGATTTAATTAGATACAAGAAAGGAACAAAGCCACATTTAAATGAATGAACATGAATGCCTAATTATTTGTGTTGCAAATGACTGCATGTTTTCCTTACATTTATGTGGCTTGCCAAGTCTTTCTCAGTATTTTTAGCTATATTATCTTATTTGAATTTCACAGGGATCTTAAGAAGAAGACAGGTGACAAAAGGGACTGTCAACATTTTGCAGGTGAGGAAATCGAGGCCCCAAGAAGTTTCCCGGCTGAGAATTAGCAGTGGGGCCCTGCAGCATCTTTGCGGCTCTCCAGGAGGAAGTGAGGCGGTTTGTCGGTGCAGCTAATAGTGTGTGTGAGAGCCGCGGAGCAAAGATGCAGGAGCAAAGTAGCCAAAAGATTTAAAAAGAAAACAAATGGAAAGTGGACTAAGGGACGGGGGGGATGGGAAGACGTGAAGAAATGACACTAAAGGGTGTTTCAGTGCGGCAAAATCAGCCCCGTGTGCCACAGGGAGGAAAAAAAATCCCAAGTGAGCAACTGTAATGTGTGTTAACCTTCGTGATTTCCCAAAATCGGGTCGGTGAAAATTCTTTGGGTGGCACACAAACTAGTCACTAGGCATTGCTTCTAGAAGAATCTGTAGTCGGTGCATGGGGTAACGAAGAGACATAGCTTTGAGATGAAGTTCACCTCTGGGACCAAGTGAGGAAGTCTCAAAAGATAGCGAGTGAAGTCAGACTAAGGATAGTCAGTCCATTATTGACTGAGGAAATAAGAGATGCCCCCTGCCCTGGGCCCCCGCTAATCAGTGTGTTATATCAGGACATCTATATAAGCCTATCTGAGACTGAACATCATAAGTGTTATTACCACAAGGAATAGGAATCATTGTGTTTGCTCTATTAGGGAAGGACGAGTGTTAATAGGAGAGAGATGGCTGAAAGACGCCCTGCCCTCTCAAGCGAGGAGCTAGACGGCCGAAGTCAGCAGCGGGTGGGACAGGGGTGGAGAAGTAAGCGGCAGTCGCAGATCCCCTATTGTGAGCAGGATTTTTGTCAGGTCTCACGGAGCCCTGGAGTGCTCTGATTTCATGCTCCTCAGGTCAGCACCTAAGGGACCCGGATGACTGGAGGGGGCTGCTGAAGATGGAGGAAATAGTCCTTGGGAAGACCTGTTCCCCCTTATAAAGGAATAAATTGGTGTTCTGGTTTATATTTCAGGTCTTTGGGGACAGCTGGTGTGAGTCTGTCCTCCCATGATGCAACCAGTTCTGGGGCTTCTGGATCAGCAAAGCAGAACCCTGATCTTTAAATGTGATGAGTATGCCAAGGCCCTTTGCCCATTCTGTCCTTCCTGCTGGTGGCCAGCCAGTCTTCTTGGACCACAGCCCTGCTGATTTCCCTCTGTGACAGTGGACATGGTGCTTTTTTTCTTTTGTTGTTTAAGAGAGTAATTTACTCGGGGCAGGCAGGGCAGTAGTCTGGTTCAAGGGCAGTGGGAGCCCCATACGGGCACTGAGAGAAGAGGGGTTGTAGTCTTGGTGTTACCCCTAGCCATAGCTTTGATCTTTCAAACTATTTAACCCCAGTCTAGGCTCCTCATGGATACGGTGAAGGGATTTCATTAGATGATATTTGTAATTTGCCCAAGGTCACTTAGCTGATCAGTGACAAACAGGTCTTTACTCCATTACCCTTCCCCTACCTTAGTCTACTTCTCCCCACATAAATTTGGGAGTAAAGACCAGATTGGAGAGAGGGTTCCAAGTGGATAGTAAAGTAGTTTGAAGTGGATTTCGCTTCTCCTTAACTAGGATGGAATCAAGGTAGATTATGCATAGACCTGTTACTTACAAGAAGGCCTTGCCAATAAATGATCAACTCAACTACAACTCTCAGCTTTCCCTACCTCACTGGACACATGTAGAAAATCATAATGATAGAAAAGATTTGTATATTGCATGCTGGGGTAAATGCATGGGGCTGCCCATGGCCACTCCCAGGGATGAGGGACTCGATATTTTGGCCCACTTGTACCCCATTTGCTCAAGCACACTGGCTGGAATGTTCCATCAAATGCCCTTTCAAACCAAGGTGCTATAAGAAGTGAAGCCAGATTATGTCATCTTCTCTTGGGATCTGTCTCAGATTAGTAGGATAATGTTTTCTCATTCAAGGGCTTTGGGTAGGAAAGAACATGTGTTTTTGGTTTGGGGTCTTTCTGTAAAGTGGGGACACAGTCTATAGACTCTTGCTTTTCTCTGTATTGCTTATTTTGTTACTGCTTTTCTCGACCTCTGTCATGGCTCTCATCTTCTTGCAGCATGATTTATTTAATGGTAGAGCATGTTTTGTTCCTTAAATGATTAACATCCTAACAGAGGTCGGGATGCCAACTTCCATCCTTCAATATGCTCTATCAGTGTATGTACCATTGAAAGCAGAGTCAGCCTTATCAAATCTTCTCCTCTAATACACTCAGAATTTTGGGTCTCATCTCCAAAGCTCCTAGTTTTGCATTATTATTAGATATCTGACTGACTTGAATGTTACTGCTCTGACAACAGAGGCACACGATCGGTATACATTAGTCCACTTAGGGCTTTTTTTTTTTCTTCTTGTTCACTTTTTCGAAGTATAGATTACATACAGTAAAGTGCTAGCACATTTTTTGTACAACATCTTGGCTGTCTCAGAGCTCCACACACATCTGTATGCCTCAGCAGGTCTTTTCGGCTGCCTCTCAAGAATTAGGCATTGTCCTGGGTCTCTGCCCTCATTTCCCATTTCTTTTTTTTTTTTTTTTTAAGATTTTATTTATTTGACAGAGAGAGACACAGCGAGAGAGGGAACACAAGCAGGGGGAATGGGAAAGGGAGAAGCAGGCTTCCAGCGGAGCAGCAAGGAGCCCGATGTGGGGCTCGATCCTAGGACCCTAGGATCATGACCCGAGCCGAAGGCAGATGCTTAACGACTGAGCCACCCAGGCACCCCTCATTTTCCATTTCTTGCCTCCTGATCTTTATCTCTTCCCCCTTATTTCCCAGAACACTGTGTCTATTTTTCCCATGTTCTTGTCATGTCCCTTTTATTTCCTCTTTTCTTCTGATTTTTCTTTCTTCCCTTTAGGATTTATTCTGTATTTTTGACAACATTTCTTTAGATTTCTGTAGTGTGGTAATTATAATTATACTCATTACTCTCTCTCACTTTCGCAAGGGGCTACTAAGCTTCTGACCTCTCTGGGCTTTTATCCCCAAGTCATGACAGGTCCTCCTTCCCGCTCAGCTGGTCCCACATCTGAAGGGTGTGGCTTGAGGATGGATCTCAGAGGCAATTCCTAGTGTTGGTGTCTGGGCTACAGGGTTTCCCAGTCAATGAGGATCAAGATGAGAAGTGTGAACCACAGTATGAAAACAACAGGGTGGGAAAGCTTTGGCAATCAATATGCAGGGCTGGCTGTTCCAAGTGGGAGGTAGGAGAATAGATTTGGAGAAAGTCCAAAGAGCTGTTGAGCAAGAAACCAGAACAGCTGTTTTTATGGTTTCTGTTCTAGTTACCCCATTGCCATATAACAAACCACCCCAACTTCAGTGGCATAAAACAGCAAAAAATATTTATTATTGTTATCTCTTATAATTGTAGGGGTTGACTTGGCTTTGGTAGGCGGTTCTTACTTGGGGTCCTCCATGTGGTTGAAGTCTGGTGGTGGCTGGGGCTGGAATCTGAGGTTAACGCTTCCTGTCAGCAGGGATTTCAGCTGGGCCCACCGGGAAACTCTCACGCATGGCTTCTCCATGTGCTGTGGGCTTCTGCACAGCATGGCAGCTGGCCTCCAGAAGCACATGTCTGCAGAAAAAGCCAGGAGCAAACTGCATCACCTTTTACAACCGAGTCTTGGAAATTCCATAGTATCACTTCTGCCATACGCTATTGGCTGAGGTAGTCACAAAGGTCCACCAAGATTCAAGACTTCACCTCTTAATGGAGATGATAAGATTGCATCGTCAAAAGAGTACGTGGAATGGGAGATACTGTTATGGTGGTCTTTGGCCTATACAGGTGGCTACAGTCTGCCCTCTGGCCACAATGACTCACACCCCTCCCACAAGCAAAATACACTCATCCCCTCCCCAAGACCCCTAAGTCTCAATGCTTTATGGGATCAGGACAGGTCAGAAGGAAACAAAAATGAGGATTTCCCTAATGGCTCTCTTTTATGAAGGGACTCCACTTCCTATTCTCTCTCTCTCTCTCTTTTTTTTTTTTTTTTGAGAGAGACAGAGAGCCTGCCTGAGCAGGGGGTGAGGAGCAGAGGGAGAGAGAGAGAATCCTAAGCAGAGTCCCTGGTGAGCATGGAGCCTTACCCAGGGCTCCATTTCAAAACCCTGAGATCATGACCTGAGCCAAAATCAGGAGTCAGATCCTCAACAGACTGAGCCACCCAGGCACTCCACTCTCCCTATTCTTTTGATCAGAAAGAGAGGGTTTCTCTCAGATCTTTTTGTGTCTGTGCAACTTAAGCTGTTCCGAGTTTCAAGTTGTTGTGAGTTTATGCCAAGAGATGGGGGAGGAAAAACACCCCAGACTTCTCACCACCTTATTGGCCTTTCCTGGAGTTTTGATTTCCCTCCCTAATCCTCCTGCTATTATTACCTTTCAGAGTTCTCTTAAGTTGCTTTATGTGTTCTGTCTAGTGTTTTTAGATGTAACCAGTGGGAGAGAGACTATGGAATCTGCTCGCTCCATCTTTACTGGAACCAGATCCGGAAGCCTTTTCTTAATTTTAGATTTGTTTGCCATCTGGGAATGAGAAGCCATTTTGTTTTCAGACTCTGCAAGTCCTGTCACCTTTATAATTAATTGTTCTTTAGCTTATCTTTATAACTCTCTCATTTTATTGTAGGCAGCTGGAAGAGGCCAGGTGGCACTTTCAACACTGTGCCTGGAAATTTCCTTGGCCAGATCACACGGTTCATTGGTAGGTTTTCTATTTTCCAAGTTACCGTGGGTGTCAATGTTGCTAAACTTCTCTTAGCCACTCCATAAAAATGTCTCCTTTCTTTCATATTCCAATAATATTTTCCTCATGTTTATTTAAGTCTTTGCTGACAGACGTTTCAAGGCCAGTCCCAAAGCCAGTGCACATGTTTTAGGTTTTCATTGCTGCAGCCCCCACTCTGGTTCCAAAATCTGTATCAATTAAAGTTTGATTGGAGAAGCAAAACCACTTCGAGTGAAACAAGGAGTTTATTGTAGGGATTAGAATGTACATGATTATGGGAGCTGGTTAAGCAGCCTGTGCAATCTGTTGTCCCTGCGTCAAGACGTGGGTCTGAAGTCAGCAGGCTGGGCAGGCTTCAGGAGGAGAAGACGGATGCGAAGCGGAGCTGCGAGGAGCGCAGTAATGGACTGGAACCTGCCCCGAGGAGATGGGGCCTATAGGTCCCACACTGGGCTTTTCTGCCTCCCGTCCTGACTTCGACGATGAAGCAGACCTGCGGAAGAGCTGGTGCACTTCGTCACGGAGTCATTTACAGACCTAGCCAGGATTCAGGAGAGCTGGAGCCGCGGTGTGCCAGCAGACGCACGGCACGGCGTGCGAGCCGCCACCGACGCCGACCTTCCGCTACCATCATGGCCGCCGCGTCACTTCCGCCTTCCGCAGGTTGCTCCCGTCTTCCGGGTAACATGGTTCCGGCTTAGCCGTGTTGACATGGTACAAAGCCACTACAGTCCCAAAGGCCCCGGCTGGGGATTGGGGTGCAGCCTGAGAATGCACCGTGTTTGTCCGTAATGGCAGAGCCTGCCCCTTGGAGCATTTGCGTGAGTCCAGGGCAAAGAACTCACCCGAAGGTAGGGTGAGTCGGTGCTTATGACCGGGGCTACCAGGGAACCGACGCATAAAAATGAATAAACGTCCGCAAGAAATTTTAATAAAATAGTACTGAAACGATTATTCATGCTATTCCAGCACACCCCAAAGTGATCACTAAGATACGAATAAGTTTTCTGCGTTTGTTTGCAAGGGCTGCCACAACCAAGTACCACGGACGGGGTCGCTTCAACAACAGAAATGTATTTTCTCACAGCTCTGGACGCTGGAAGTGTGAGACCAAGGTGTTGGCAAGGTTGGTCTCTTCTGAGGCCTCTCTCCTTGCCTGGTAAATACCTTCTTGCTGTGTGTTCGGATGGTCATCTCTGTGCCTGGACCTGTTTGGTATCCCTCTGTGTCTGTGTCCTAATGTCCTCTTTTTATAAAGACACCAGTCATTGTATTAGGGCCCACTCTGATAACTCCACTTGGACTTAATTGCCTCTTTAAAGACCCTGTCTCCAAATACAGTTATGTTCTGTCTCCAAATACAGTTATGTTCTGAGGTACTGGCGGTTCAGGCTTCAGCATATGAATTAGGAAGCCCATAACATTTTCTATTAGTACAATAAAGTTTGAGAAATGCTACATGCTAGATTTTCTTTTTTTTTTTTTTTAAGATTTTATTTATTTGACAGAAAGAGACACAGCGAGAGAGGGAACACAAGCAGGGGGAGTGGGAGAGGGAGAAGCAGGCTTCTCACTGAGCAGGGAGCCCGATGCGGGGCTCAATCCCAGGACCCTGGGATCATGACCTGAGCCAAAGGCAGACGCTTAACAACTGAGCCACCCAGGCACTCCTAGATTTTCTTGAAAATTCACAGAGTACATTTGTAATGAAAGAGTACACAAAGTCCAGTATTCATCTTTTGCACACCCCATTGTTTTATACATTTTTGGTAATCCTAAACTGTCTTTCGTCTTCTATACATTGACTGGGAATATTGAACTCCTGCATGGTGATCTTATCTGCCGCCTGGTGCTGGTGGTCAGGAAGGGAAGGTGGACGTGAAGTAGAGGAGAGGCCACATACACTGGACCCCAGGTCTGTGAAGTTGGTCTGTCACCACCTCCAAGTCTCTAAAGACACTTGGTGCGTTTCTACAGAGATCTGTACTGAGGGAATTGGGTTTGTAGGTGGGCAAGGAGATTGGCCTTTGATGCATGGAACTGTCCCCTCCATCTGTACCAAGGAGATCTTCCAGATTGCTAAGGGCCTGGAGTTTCCCTGCCCACCTACAGTTGCTGACCAGCGTGAGCAACCTCTCACCTGGCCCAACCCCAGCTCCCCACTCGATTCTCTTGTTCCTTACAGGTGAGAACAAGAGCAGAGCTGTGGATGCCACTGGGGTGTGACAGACAGCTGGGCAAGGGTCCATCCGGGAAGGTGTGGGCAGTTGGGCTAGCTCCGCAGAGGCATGGGAAAAAGAGCCCCCTGCCACACCCTAGCACGAACACCCCATGTGAGCCATCTACACGTACCACCCGCGCAGGCCTCTCCTGGGTCGCGGCCTACTTTCTGTTTCTCACTCTTACTTTTCCAACCTGGTGCTCAGCTCAGCTTTTCTGGCTCAGGCTTTGGCTTTCCTTCTTGACTACAACGAGGGTTGCTTCTCTAGGCCTGGGGCCCCATGCTGAACAATTCCCGTGGGCACCGGCCTCGTGCGAATTATCGAAGTCAGACCCCGGACCCTTCACTCTTCAGTCACATGCAGATCCTCACTGTGACGTTGGCCCCTGGGTTCCATCTATTGCATATCTTGAATCCTCTCCAGGACCCCAGTTAAGACTTGTCAGCTTCTAGTGTCGGCTGGGCTATAACACTGGTATCTTTTGCAACCTAGTGAAGACAGGGCTATATATTTTTTTTTTTTAGATTTTATTTATTTATTTGAGAGAGAGAGCGAGTACAAGCAGGGGGAGAGGGAGAGGGAGAAGCAGACTCCCCAGTGAGCAGGGAGCCTGAAGCAGGGCTCGATCCCAGGACCCTGAGATCATGACCTGAGCCGAAGGCAGACGCTTAACCGACGGAGCCACCCAGGCGCCCCTGCAGACCGGACTATCTTACCAAAGGGTACATCTCTGTCGTTACTGACCCGGCCCTTTCGAGCAGCAGGAGTAGCTTCCCTTTGAGCAGTGCACAGAGTGGTTATCTCTACTCACAACCACCCTGAAAGATAGAGCATATTGTCCCAATTTCACAGATGAGAAAGCTGGCTTCCAGAAAGCAACTTCATACGTTCTGGCTTCCAGAACGCCAGAGCGTTCACTTGGCCCCGCGTCTCCCCACCCCAGGGACGGGGCCCTCACACAGGCTGTAACAGACATACGGTTATCTATTTTTCAAAATATTTACTTATTTATTTTAGAGAGAGAGAGAGAGCATGAACGGGGGTGGGGGAGCAGAGAGAGAGGTAGAATCTCAAGCAGACTCTGAGCTGAGCACAGAGCCCGACACAGGGCTCGATCTCTCGACCCTGAGATTATGACCAGAGCCGAAATCAAGAGTCAGACACTCAGCTGATTGCACCGCCCAGGTGCCCCTTCTTCATCTATTTTCAGAACAACATAATACATTTAAGGACATACTAATTTAATTAAAAAGTCTTAAAATATGCACAAAATTGTGGGGGTTGTCATAGTGGGATTTATTAAACAGAATATGGTATTCTTGGGGTGCCTGGATGGCTCAGTTGGTTAAGCGCCTGCCTTCGACCCAGGTCATGATCCCGGGGTCCTGGGATTGAGCCCACGCATTGGGCTCCTTGCTCAGCAGGAAGTCTCCTTCTTCCTTTCCCTCCCCCCCACCTTGTGCTCTCTCTCACTCGCCCTGCTCTCTCTTTCTCAAATAAGTAAATAAAATCTTAAAAAATTAAAAAAAAAAGATTATGGTGTTCTTGTTTTATGGTATTAAGAGAAGGCTCATGAATACTTTCTATTCTTTAAGACTTAGTTTGCAAAGCAGTTTTACAAATGTTTTCTCCTTTGATCCTTAGGACTCTGAAAGAGGATTAGGCAAGTTGGTATTTTACAGAAGAGGAAGCTGGCTCAGAGTGGGCCAACGACTGGCATGGTCCTGCAGCTGATATGGAGAGAGGAGGTCTCCTGAGCCAAGATCTGTGCACTTTGACAACACCACAAACTGAATGTTTTTACCTATTATCCCGAGGGCTACCGTGTTCCGCGCACCAGTCTGCTGTAATGATAGAAACCTCATCCTCCTTTGCATTCCCATGTCCACAGATTACACCAAGAATTCTGTGCTGTGCACCTTTGCTGGCTATAATGGGACAGAGATGTGGCTGAAATGGCCTGAGAGGAGTCTCTGAAGCTTCCATTTTGTTCCCTCAAGTCTGGAAGATGGGACACGCAGTCTCTCCTCCAGCTTCTTTGAATCCTGGGTGCGACAGGTGAGGGACATCCATTTCACACCGGCTGCAGAGGGAATCACCAGGTCAGTGGAGTTCAGAGCCAACCCTGGCCTCCAAAAAGCTTCTTGTTTCCTTGTTGCTGCCAGATAGGAAAGGAAGAATCTGAAATCTAATCTCTTTATCCAGGGATCGGAGACTGATCCTTTCATAGGTGAGAGATACAATCTAACAGTACGTGACTTTCTGCTGGTTTTGCCATGATAATGAGACCCTATGAGAACACACCAACCATGTGGAGAGCTGGAGAACATTCCAGGAGGAGGAAACAGGAAATAGAAAACCCCGAGGAAAGAATGCACAGAAAAGAGACCAGTGTGACTAAAGCAGCGTCCCGCAAACTTTTCTTGCCAAGGACCACCTAGTAGAGACCACCTAGCCGTCCCGGATAGTGCATACACGAATGAGCATGGCTGGGTTCCAATAAAACTTTATTTACGGACCCTGATATTTGAACTGCCAATCATTTCCACGTGTCACCAAATCCTGTTCTTCTTCTGGTTCTTTCCAGCATTTTACAAATGTAAAAACCATTCTTAGCTCAGGGGCAGCTCAGGAACAGGTGGTCAGCTGTTTGCCTATGGGCTGCAATGTGCTGACCCCTGAGCTGTGGCTGGCATCGTGCGTGAGTGGGAAAGAGCGTCATCCCGGATGAAGTGAGAGAGAGCTAAGTAGGTGCAGGCCAGACCACATGCAGAGGTTTGTAGGCCATTGAAGAGAGTGTGCATTTCATTCTAATTGCTATGGGAAATGCCTGAAGGGGCTCAGGCAGGAAAGCAACACGATCTTCTATTTTAATCACACTCCGGTGCATCTGAGCCCGGAATGGGCTGTCAGGAAACGGAAGTAGAAGCAGAGATACCAGTAAGGAACCTATTCCAGCAGGCCAGGCAGAGATGATAAAAAACTGAAATGGAATTGCAGCCTCAACCTCAAAGGGAATGACCTATCAGGGTGATAGGAAGGTTAAGCATCTGGCAGAGTGCCTGGCACATAATATCTACTCAGTAAATGTTAGTTCTGTACACTTCCTTCCTTCTTTGGTGGTCCCAAACCTGGGAATATTGGTTTGGTTTAAGTCCCTCAGAAAAATGGGTCATTCTATGAAAAATAGGTCAGATAGTATCATTAAAGTGAGTGTCTAAGTTTTGTTAATGAGTCTGTGATAGGATACGTGTGTGGGGGGGAGCTCGAGGTGTGTGCATTCATATTTGTGTTGAGCCACATGAAATAGCTAAAATATGTCTACTGATGAGGGTTTATCAAGATCACTGGCCTTATTTTTGCTCTAAAAACACATTTAGTCTATTTAGTTGTCCTCATTAAAAGTATTAATATATCAAAAAGATTTTTAAAACTTATTCGTAGGTATAGAGAGAAAAAAACAAAGTGAATACTAGTCTTTATGTGCCATTCCATTTTCTCCCAACCCCTTTATCTTTCCTGGCATTGAATAGGAATAAAGATACAAGGTCAGAAATTTGTCTGATAGTGACAACAGATCAACTTGGAAAGGGGATAAATCACCCAGGACCCCATATGGGACCGCATAGGCCCATGAAGTTGAGATGAGGTATGATGAAATTCTAACCAACCCAGAATCTGGGTTTTTTGTTTTTTGTTTTTTTTAGATTTTTATTTATTTATTTGACAGAGAGAGACACAGTGAGAGAGGGAACACAAGCAGGGGGAGTGGGAGAGGGAGAAGCAGGCTTCCCGCTGAGCAGGGAGCCCGATGCGGGGCTTGATCCCAGGACCCTGGGATCATGACCTGAGCCGAAGGCAGACGCTTAATGACTGAGCCACCCAGGCACCCCAAGAATCTGGGTATTAAATGAAATAATGTACAGTTGTAGGGTTAAAGATCTTACATCTATCTGATTTTGTGTACTTTGAAGGATAGGGGTGGTTGATCAGTAGTTAGTAACATGTATATATAGCAAAAGCATAAAAACTACCATAGTTCTTGGCCTCCAAATGTTCTGGAGGAGAATCCTTCCTTGCCTCTTTCTGTTTCTGGTGCTCCAAGCATTCCCTGTGCAATCTCTCTCTGCCTTTGTCTTCCCGACATTTTCTGTGTATGTCTTCTCCTCTTCTGTCTCTCATAAGAACACTTGTCTTTGGATTTAGGCCCACCAGAATAATCCTGAATGATCTTATTTCAATTTCCTTAACTTAACCATGTCCACAAAGGCCCAGTCTCCAATAAGATCATATTCACAGGTTCTGGGTGTCAGGACATGAACATGTCTTTTTGGGGGCCACTATTTAACCCATTACAATGGTGGACTCTGTCTTTTTTAAAAAGTTACTTTAGGGGCGCCTGGGTGGCTCAGTTGGTTAAGCGACTGCCTTCGGCTCAGGTCATGATCCTGGAGTCCCTGGATCGAGTCCCGCATCGGGCTCCCTGCTCGGCGGGGAGTCTGCTTCTCCCTCCCCACTCCCCGTTTGTGTTCCCTCTCTCGTTGTGTCTTTCTCTGTCAAATAAATAAATAAAATCTTAAAAAAAAATAAAAATAAAAAGTTACTTTAGGGGATCAGTAGCATTATTTGCCTACATACAATGCCCAAGTTGATACATTGCCCTAGGATTATTTCCTAATTGATCCCAGTATGTAAATCTTGTCTTTTTAACTAAATTCTAAGTTTTATGTCCACTACAGGGCTTTTATTTTTTAAGTTTTGGATTATTTACACATTTTTATATGAACAACAATGCTGCAATGAATACCGCATGCCTTAGCTTATATCTACTAAGATAGCAATACAATGAATATCGAGAAATGCCGCGTTGAAGTGTATGGGAAGTTTACATTAAGATACGTATTGTCAAGTTGCCCTCCAAAGGGGTTGCACCAATTTTCTGTCCTACAAGAGGTGTGTGAGAGCATCTGTTTCCCTTGAACTTGCAGAAAATTATTTCCTATCAGGCCTTTTGATCTTTGCCAAAATCATTTATTAAAAATTTTTATTTTAAGGATTATTTACTTAATTATAGCTGCAGTCAAATATCTTTATAAAATGTCTATTATCCATTTTTTTTCTGTGAAATATCTCCCTTTGTTTATGTACTTGCCCATTTTTCTATTGCAGTTTTGGTCTTTTTATAAGTAGACTTTGGAAGAAATCTTATTTATTCTTTATTTCATAGAAATTAGGACCTTGTTATATATGTTACAAATATTTGTTTTCAGTTTGCTATTTGTCTTATTATTTTGTTTATGTTTTTTCATGTTGAATTTAAAAATATTTATATGTAGTTAAATTTATTAAATTTTTTCTTCAATGATTTCCAAGATTTTGATTTTATCCACTCCAAGATATTTTCTTCTTATTGTTTTACAATGTCATTTAAAAAATAAAACAACCTTTAATTTCCATTTTCTGGTTTTTAAAATGTCCATTTATTTAAACAAAAAAACAAAGAACAGTTCACCTATGTCTTCCACCCCCCATGCCTTGCCTCTGGCAATCACCAATTTGTTCTCTGTTATTTATGAGCTTGTTTTGTTTTGTTTTAGACTCCCCATATAAGAGATCATGCAGTATTTCTTCTTCTCTGACTTACTTCACTTAGGATAATGCCCTTGAGGTCCATCCATATATTTGCAAATGGCAGGATTTCATTCTCCTCTATGGATAAATAGCATTCCAGTGTATATATGCCATAATTTTCATATCCATCCATAGATAGACGCTTAGGTTGTTTCCATATCTTGGCTGTTATAAATAATGCTGCAATGAACATGAGGCTGCACATATCTTTTTGAGTTAGTGTTTTAATTTTTTTCAGATAAGTTCCCAGAAGTGGAATTCTTGCATCATAGGATAGTTCTATTTTTAATTTTTTGAGGAACCTCTATAATGTTTTCCCCAGCGGCTGCACCAATTTACATTCCCACCAACAGGGCACAAGGGTTCTCTTTTCTCCACATCCTCATCAGCACTTGTTATCTCTTGTCTTTTTGATACTAGCCATCCTCACAGGTGTGAGGAGGTATCTCATTGTGGTTGTGATTTGCATTTTCCTGATGATTAATGATGTAGAGAATTTTTTCATGTGTCTGTTGGCCATCTGTATATTTTCTTCGGAAAAATGTCTATTTAGATCTTCTGCCCACTTTTTAATTGAATTGTTTGGTATTTTTTCTTTTGAGTTATAGGAGTTCTTTATGTATTTTGGATATTAACCCCTTATGAGATACAAGAATTGCAATTATTTTCTCCCATTTCAATAGGTTGCCTTTTCATTTTATTGATGGTTTCCTTTGCTGTGCAGAAGCTTTTTGTTGTAGTTCCACTTGCTTAATTATGCTTTTTGCGGGGATGCCTGGGTGGCTCAGTTGGTTAAGCATCTGCCTTTGGCTCAGGTCATGATCGCAGGATCCTGGGATCAGGTCCTGCATCGGGCTCCTTGCTCAGTGGGGAGCCTGTTTTTCCCTCTCCCTCTGTCTGCTGCTCTCTCTCTCTGACAAATAAATAAATAAAATCTTTAAAAAATTATGTTTTTGCTTTGTGCTGCTTTTTAAAATTGAATTCTTCAATCTGACCATTAACTAGTACCATTCCATTGTCTTCTGGGCTTGCAAAATTCTGATGAGAAGTCTGCTGTCTTCTTTATTTTTGTTCTTCTCTGTATAATATTTTTTCTTCTCTTGCTGCTTTTAAGATTTTTCTCTTTATCATGTGTTCTCAAAATTTGATTATAATATACCTTACTGTGTTTTTTGTTTGGTTGGTTATTTTCCTTAGGGTTTGCTGAGCTTCTTGCATTTGAGGGTTTCATCAAACTTAGAAAACTTTTGGTCATTATTTCTTTAAAGATTTTTTTTCTGGTCTCCTTTCTCCTCACTTTCTGGGGCTTCAGTTATGCATGTGTCAGATTGCTTTGCATTTCCCAAAGATCACTCAGTCTCTGTTTATTTCTTCTTTCAGTATTTTTTTTTTTTTTTAGAGAGGGAAAGAAAGAGAGCACATGTGAGCAATGGGGGAGGGGCAGAGGAAGGAGGAGAGAGAATCTCAAGCAGACTCAGTGCTGAGCATGGAGCCCGATGCACGGCTTGATCTCACAACCCTGAGATCATGACCTGAGCTGAAATCAAGAGTTGGGTGTTCAACCGACTGAACCACTCAGTCACCCCTTTCAATCTTTTTTTTTTTTTTTAAGATTTTATTTCTTTATTTGTTAGAGAGAGAGAGAGCACAAGCAGGGGGAGGGGCAGGCACAGGGAGAAACAGGCTCCCCGCTGAGCAAGGAGCCTGATGTGGGATTCGATCCCCAGACCCTGGGATCATGACCTGAGCTGAAGGCAGCCACTTAACTGACTGAGCCACCCAGGCGTCCTTTTTTTTTTAAATCGCAGTGCTTTATTTTGGATAGGTTGTATTGCTATGACTTCATATTGCTTTGTCTTCTCTTTTTAAACTGGTGCTAATCCTATCCAGTGAATTTTTTGAAACTTATTTTAGAACATTTTTAGATTTACAGAAAATTGCAAAGATAGTGCAGAGTGTTCCTGTATATTTCTCACTGTTTCCCTTTTTGTTAACTTTTTACATTACTGTAGCACATTTGTTACAAATATAATGAATCAATATTGATGCATTATTATTAACTAAAGTACATACTTTATTCACATTTCCTTAGTTTATCCAAGGTCTTTTTCCCATCTAGGATACCACATTACATGTAGTTATCATGTCTCCCTAGGTTCCTCTAGGTTGTGAGTTTTTCAGACTTCCTTTGTTTTTGATGATCTTGACAGTTTTGAGGAGGCATCTTGTGGGATGTCTTTCAGTTTGGGTTTGTCTGATGTTTTTCTCATGGTTAGACTTAATGTATGTGTTTTTTACTGCTGGGGTAACAATGTACTCCAAACTTAGTGGCTTAAATAGCACAAATTTATTTCTTATGATTCTGTATATCAGAAGTCTGACATGAGTCTCACTGGGCCAAAATCAAGGTGTCAGCATGGCTGTGACCCCTTCTGGCAGCTCTGGGGAGACTCTGTGTCTTTGTCTTTTGCAGCTAGAAGCCATCTACAATTTCTTGGCTGGTAGTTTCGTCCTCCATCTACAGACCTAGGAGCTCTCTCTGACCCTTCCATCTCTCTGACCCTTTTTCCACTGTCACATCTTTCTCTCTCTCCCTCTACTGATCACAGAGCCGGTAGAGGGTCTCCACTTTTAAAGACTCATGCAATTAGTTTGGGTCTAGCCAGATAATCCAAGATCATCTCTCTGCCTCTAAGTCTGTATCCTTAATCTCATCTGTAAAGTCCCTTTTGCCATAGATAATATATTCACAGGTTCTGGGCTTTGAAAGGTGAACATTTTGGAGGCCATTATTTTGCCTGCCACATTGAAGTTATGGGTTTGGGGGAGGAAGACTACAGAGGTCAAGTGCCATTCTCATCACATCATATTAAGGATGTATGCTATCAACATGACTTATGACCAACCATGGTAATTTTGATCTTCAAAGAGCCCTGGTTTCTCCTATTGGAGAATGGATTTGGAAGCCAAGATCTGGGTGTGGGTTCATCTAGTTAAACTTTTTTTTTCAGATGGTGTACTTTTTATATTAGAAATTTCACTATTTGGTTCTTTTTGATATCTTCCATGTATTTCCTCATTAAGTTCATGTTTTCCTTTCAATATGTGTTCACAATTCTAATAGCTTAAAAAAATCCTTGTCTGCTAGTTCCATCATCTGGGGCTTTTATTTGGGTCTGTTCCTATTGCTTGATTTATTTTCCCCTTCGATTATGGGTCACATTTTCTTAACTTCTTGGCATGTTTAGTAATTTTTTATTAGATTTTAGACACTGTGTATTTTATGTTGTTGAATGTCTGGATTTTGTTTGCTTTTTGTCTTACCTTAATGAGTTTTTGGCTTTGTTTGAACAAGTAGTTTTACTTGCATATCAGCTTTATCCCTTTAAGGCCTGTTTTTAAGCTTTGCTAAGACATAAGAAAGTAGCCTTTACTCCAGGGATTGTTCAGCCCTACCTGAGAGGCGTAAATGCCTTGGATGATCAGTAAGCCCTCTTCATTCTGCCTGTTGCAGGATGAATGTTCAATTTTAAGGTCTGTGTGAGCTCTGGGAATATTTAATTTGCCAGTCATTCTTTGTCCAGCATTTTGGAGTACTGGTTTCCACATGCCTGGTTCAGGAGTCAGCAAACACTAAAGGGGACCATATACGTTTCTGGAACTTTTTTCTATATAACTACCTCTTTTTAAGAGCTCTGCCTCACAACTCCCAGCCCCTCAGCCTCTCTGACCTGTCATATTTGTTTCCTTACTCCCTTTCCTGGTTCTGTTTGATCTCCTCCCAACCCCCACCCCCCCAACCCCATCCCCCATCACTGCAACCACAGTGTGGAAATTGCCTCTAACAGAGAGAACAGCACTGGCTTATTTGTTTCCCTTTTTCTCAAGGATGCTAGTCAATGCCTGAAACCAGTTGTTTCATGTTTTGTCCAGGCTTCTAGTTGCTTACTGCAGGAGGTCAAGCATAGTCCTTGTGACTTTTTCATTGCCAAACTGTCGTTTCCGTTCTTCATTGTGATGATAATCTTGGTATAGATCTTCATATATCTTCCTTCACACATTGTGCTAGATACTGGGGTACCTTTTAAATTTGGAAAATCATGTTCCTCAAAATGTCCTGAAGAATTTTCCTTATGCTTTTACTAATTTATCTGTCCACTGTTATCTTAATTATCATTTTTCTGGAATTTCTTCTACATATCAAATATCTTACATAGAGCATTCATTTTTCATATTTTTTCCTATTTTCCATTTCTCTTATTTTATTGTACTTTATGTGAGATTTACTTGACTTTGTCTTCCAATTATTCTATAGAATTTTAAACATTCTGTCTTAATTTTAATTTCTAGGAACTTTTTCTTGTTCTCCACTGGTTCCTTTTATATCATTTTGTTCCTATTTTATAGATGCAATATCTTTCCTCATATCTTTAATGATGTTAATGAAAGTTTTTTTTTTTTTTTTTTAAGTCTTCTTTTCTGCATCATCTTTGTTGCAGGAATTCTTTATTCTTTTTATTTTCACTGTGGTTATGTTAAGGTGTTCACTCTTAAGATTAAGGCACCAAAAAGCTGACCCAGCCAGAAGCTCTTTGGACAGGGTCTTACACACTGGTGGTCTTCACTGAGGCAAGCTGAGGGGACCAGATGGTTCTCTACTGAGGCCCTCCAAATATCACTGTTGGCCAGTATCTCCTCTGGGGTAGCATCCTCCAATCTCCAATCTGGGAATTTTACTCTGGATGTTGGTGTTCTGGGTCTGAGAGTGGAAGGGAGTTGAAGATTTCACTGTTCAGCATACAGACTACCTCAATTCACTTGCTTTAAAAGGAACTCCACCTCTGCCCATTTCAGTATTTGGAGGGAAAGGAGAAGTCAACGAACTGCTTGGGAATTAGATAAGGGTGGAGAACTGTAAGGACCTAACTGCTCCTTAGATAGACTTTTAATTTAATCCTGCTTCCCCGCCCAGTGTTTCCTATTCCTGTGTGTTTTCTGGGTCCTGTGTGGAAAATTAGCTCACTTCTGTTGGATATCCCTCCAACTCCCTTTGGAGGTGTTAAGGTTTGACTTTCCTTCTCTTTGCTCAGCCTTTGCTCCTTGCTCTTTGTTATTCCTCTTTCCAAAATCTATTTCCATATATTGTGGGTATGGACATCACTCAGCTTCCTAATGATCGATATACATTTCTGTTACCTGTTCTCCCTGAAATTTCTTGGTGAATTTTGACAAAAGGTGGTTGCGTGGGTTTGTGTTTACTCTGTTATTCTGAACTCAAGAGTCTCTCACATTTTTATAGCAGAAAACATGACTCACCATATATGGATTCTTAGAATTCCTTTATTTTTGTTTAATTAAAGCCTAAACTTGGAGATAAATTGAATTTTAATCTAATTTGGGCTTTATTTAGGCTAACAGGAAGAAATAATGTATATAGTGAAAGGGTCATAGGCATACACCATCAAATATCTGGATAAAATACTAGGTTAGTGCACAGGTGTTTTGCCTACACGACCACAACTAAACATCTAGGCAATAGGTATTAAGTTTCCACCAGCTGTTTGGTATCATGGAATAGACACAGATTTGTAATCAAAGTCATCACTTGTGAGTGGAATGCTGAGTTGATAAGTTGAGACTACTCTTCTGTACATCCTGAACATGACCATGAATAAGTTCATCACCATCACTGTATCAGCTGCCCATTGCTGTGTGCCCTAAAAGGATCCAAAAAATTTATATCTACAGGCACTGATCTGGTGACTGTAACTTTTCTCTTTCATTCCTAAGGAATCAGTTGAAATATCACAGGGAAATAGTTTTCCATCTATAGTTTTAGAGGCTAAAGATCTTAGAGATCATAGTAAACATATTTCTTCCACATGTTGGATCTAGGAGTCTTTCTCTCCACCCCCATCTCCAATTTTTAATGGAAAAAGTTAGTTCCCAACTCTATCAATACATTTAATGTATACTTCAACAAAATTTCTTTGGCTTAAATACAGAACTAGCTTGGACGATAGGGCCAGATGAATTTGTTAGATGGGTGTTCTCTGTGGGAGGAGAGGACATTTTAAAGGCTGAAAGCTTCTGTCAAGGCTTTTTAAAGCTGGCTATTAATCACACACACAAATACATATTTTTAATTACTCTGTTTTTAACCTATTCTTTAAGGTACAGCCCAAATCCTACTACCTCGGGGAAGCCTTCTGAGCTTTTCCTTTGGTAGTTCTGGCTATGCTTTGTTGTTTACTATCTGGAATTGTTCAGTTTTGTGCTGATGAAAGTGTCATGTTGATATAATGGATGTCTATCTCCTGGTGAATAATTCTTCAGAAGAAATACAGAGAAAACTGGACTAAGCTATTCACTTTTTCAGAGGCCACTGAACTAGTGTCATGGACTTACAAGCAATATTGAGCAGAAATGTATACAGCTTTTTCTTAAAATGTAGTTGGCAGAGGGGCGCCTGGGTGGCTCAGTCGTTAAGCGTCTGCCTTCAGCTCAGGTCATGACCCCAGGGTCCTGGGATCGAGCCCCACATCGGGCTCCGTGCTCCACAGAAAGCCCGCTTCTCCCTCTCCCACTCCCCCTGCTTGTGTTCCCTCTCTCGCTGTGTTGCTCTCTGTCAAAATAAATAAATAAAATCTTTAAAAAAAAATGCAGTTAGCAGACCAGACTCCATTATCTGCTTGCTTCCTTCCTGTGAGTACATCTAGCTTGCCTGGTGGGAAGCCATGTTGGTTCTTTAAGACAATGTTGGAAAATTCATCAGTATAAAGCAGAGAACCCTTAAGGAGAGCAGGGCTTCTGGCGTGAGGACAACACCCTTTATTATCACATTTTTACACTTTAGGAAAGTCTTCCTTTCCATTTACGTAGGAGAGATATACAGAAAGGGCTAACATGGGCCATTCCCACAGGGAGAGTAGGCAGATCCCAAAGGGAACTGAAATGACTGCCTGCTTAAAAGTGTCTCCACTGTGGGTCTATTGGGTGGCTTTGGATTAAAGCACTTTTGCCACAAGGTGCTTGAAGTGACATAAACATAGTGGACAGTCAAGAAAAATCTACTTATAATTAACTATCCAGAGTAGTACACACACACACACACACACACACACTATCCTAACAAAATAAAAGTCGGAAATCAAAGTGATTTTAAATTTTCTCTTTAATTTGTTCTGTATTTCCAGATTTTCATTTTAAAATTATCATTTTTTCTCAATACAAAGATAAATTAAAAAAATTAATAACTCACTTGTCCTCAAGGTGACCAATATTAACAGCTTTGTATATATACCTTTATCCTTTTTAATTCAAGCACTTTTTTGGGGGGTCTTTTTTGGGGGTTGTCTTTGCAAAAATAAGATCATAATATGAACACCTCTTTGCATCGTCATTTTCATTCTTTAAAATACATCCTGGTCTCCTCTCTAGATCAACAGAAAGTCTTAATGTGTTCTTTTTTATTTGTGCATAGCATCCCATAGAACAGATCAACCACGGTTTATTCAAGTATTCAGTTACCGACAGACATTCCAGTGCTTTCCGATTTTGTCACTACAAAATAGGCCTGTATTGCTCTAATATTCTACTATAATCATGTAATACTTACATTAGAAAATATTATGCAAAACATAAAAAAGAGAGAGATAATTAATATAGAGTCAAGAAACACACTGAACCTGTTCGCTGAACAAACAGGTAAATAAATGTATTAAAATGTTACCTGGGAGTGGAGCCACCAACCATTTCTCTCTTGAAATAATCATTCCTTTGTGGGCCCTGTTCTCCCAATGGAGCCTGCAAATGCCTTGAGGTCAGGCCTCCTTCCTCCTTGTCTCTTCCAAATTGCCAAGCACAGCCCTGCAGAGGGCAGGCGGTCCCAGACCCACACAATCCAACGTGCTCCAACAATGTCCTTGGAAAACAGCTGTTAAGATTTCAGAATGAACATTTCCCATCTGTGCAGTGTTGTGAAACTGGATTCCCAGGCCAGCCCACAAATTCTCATTTTAACCCACAATGAAGGTAAACTATATTGCTTATATTGTTATAGTTTCTTCTTAATTCTGTGGTAAAATGTATTCTGAATTCCAAATGAGCATTTGCAGGCAGAGAACCCTCTTCTACTTCGTGAGTTCATGTAGGAGAGAGGGAGAGAGAGAGGGAGCAATAAAGAGAGATTCTTTCCTTCATTGCCCTCAAATGAGATGCTTTCCCTCCCTTTCTGCTGATCTGGTTGTATGTGGAAACTGAGCAAGCAGAATAGGAAATGTGATGACTAAATATGAAAGTGCCAGAAAGACAAAAAGCAAAAAGAACAAATTTAACATAGAAGTTTGATATTTTTCTTAGAGTCCTCATTCATGTTTGAGATCTAAGAATTTGAATTTGATTGCTAAGAATATAGTAACTGAAATTTGCATATAAGTGAAATGAAAATTTATAATTAGAAAAGATTCTTTAGTTGTTATAGATTTCTCTTAATTCTTAGTCTTTTTCAAATAGCATATTGAAGCCATGATGTGAATCAAAACAAAAGGTTATTTAAATATTAATGATCATGGGATGTATCATTGATTAATAGCTATTTATCTGGATATACATTATAAGTTTGTTCTTATGTGTTCATTTGAGAGTCAATATTTGAACTCTTAGGATAAAAACACAAAATGCGTTTTAAAAGTTGAGTGTTTTGATAAAAGATTAGGAGAAACTCCATGGCATTTGTAGGAAAAAATTATCTTCATGTAACTTAAAGAGACACAGGTTTAAAAATTCTTAAAAGAATGTAGTGTAAGACATAAGATATGTTAATCAGTGCTTTCTTTTTTGAAATTCTATGGAAAAAACTAGCTAAAACGCACAAGTACTTTATATAAGCATCATAGATCAAGAAATACTTTTCTGAAATCACCTATACAATATTATTTAAAATTTTACATTAATAAAAGTAAAATCTATCCTCAAAAAATGTTAACTTTTCAATGGTAAAAAAAAATCATCCATAGTTCCATCACTCAAGACAATCACTGTTAATGTTCCGCTGTACTTCCGTTTGGTCTTACTTACAAGACATCTTTGGGGTGGTCATACTGTACATGTAAACTTTATTTTCCTTTTCCCCTCAATGTGGTACAAATATTTCCTACTATCATACTTAAATTCATCATAAACAAAAATACCAACAAAAGGAGAAGTGTGTATGTGGTAAAACATATGAACACTGTGAAAGATGACAGGCTTGGGGGTCATGTTTTTCCAGTTTCTCAATGAGGAAAAAAGGGCTGTCCAAATCTCAACTTTCATGAATGACCTTAACTGCATACACGAAAACAAGTGGTCATGATTCTTTGGTTCTGCATCACTGAAAAGATGAGAAGTTCTCATCAAGATGGGAAGTAAAAACAAAGAAAAATGGGAGACAACTGAGTAAGCCAAGTGATGATAAGCCTACAATGTTGGCACCTCTAAAGTGGCTGGCTCTGCTCTGTGGATGCTCACAACCACCTCCTGTCGCTTGGTGTCTGTATTTCTTTCTCTCCTTCCCTCTTCAGTGTTTTTCCACTTACATTTGGTTGTGTTTTCTTTTTTCTCTCGGATTATCTGAAAATGAAGTAAAACTAACAGTTTTTGTGGCTGTTAGTTTTTAAATTAAAAAAAAAATTTTTTTTTAAGATTTTATTTATTTATTTGACAGAGAGAGACACAGCGAGAGAGGGAACACAAGCAGGGGGAGTGGGAGAGGGAGAAGCAGGCTTCCCGCGGAGCAGGGAGCCCGATGCGGGGCTCGATCCCAGGACCCTGGGATCATGACCTGAGCCGAAGGCAGACGCTTAACGACTGAGCCACCCAGGCACCCCCCCAAAAAAATTTTTTTAAAGCAACAGAACCTTCTCCCTAAATTAAGCCTTACTCAAAACCTCAATACATAAAACAGAAAAAAGTCGACCTTTTTTGGTTGTCAAGAGAGGAGTGGGGCAGAAAGGATCCACAGCTTGAGGTTGAGAAAATACGTGATGGGCTGTTTAAATCAATATTTGCTTTCGAATTACAAAATGGTCAAGGCAAACCATGAAGTTTTACTTATGCTGATTGTTCTGCCAACAAAAGTTCAGTTTTGTGAAAATGATTTATTACACGAGGAGTTTGACAGAAAAAAAACCTGAACATTTTTAGAAATAAAAAAACTGAAATAATGTGGAGCCACTGAACTTTGGAATGAATATTGATTTTTGTGGTGACATAATCTCTGAAAATGATCACTGTTCACTCAAAACAGTCTGAAGAAAATGCCTGGAATCTATAGTTGAATATTTCTTCTTTTTCCTTCTTTTTTAAGGAAAGTTTCTTTAGTTGTGAAAAGAATGAAATAAAAACTTACTTCATTTCTGGAGATGAAAATCTGGAGAGAAAGCTAACGGAAATTAAATATTTTAACTGAGGAATTAAAAATGAATATTAAGGGGCGCCTGGGTGGCTCAGTTGGTTAAGCGACTGCCTTCGGCTCAGGTCATGATCCTGGAGTCCCGGGATCGAGTCCCGCATCGGGCTCCCTGCTCGGCAGAGAGTCTGCTTCTCCCTCTCCCGCTCCCCCCTCTCGTGCTCTTTCTCTCTCTCACTCTCTCTCTCAAATAAATAAATAAAATCTTAAAAAAAAAATGAATATTAAAAAGACAAAACTAGGAGATGCCTGGGTGGCTCAGTCGGTTAAGCTTCTGCCTTCGGCTCAGGTCATGATCCCAGGGTCCTGGGATTGAGTCCCGCATCGGGATCCCTGCTCAGCGGGAGGCCTGCTTCTCCCTCTGCCTGCCGCTCCCCCTGCTTGTGCTCTCTCTCTGACAAATAAATAAATGAAATCTTAAAAAAAAAATAAAAAAGACAAAACTGTTTCCGAATATCATAAATGTGTTGTATTTCCTCAGCAAATCCAACATGTAATGAATTGAGACGGCAATGAAAAAACAGTTGTAAATTCTCCTAAGAAACCAACAAATTAAGAAATCCTTGCATTGCACTGCTGTAGTGACAACTGGGAAATTTATAACATGACCCTTTAAAACCACAGAACCCGTGGAAATCTTCCCATTGATCCTAGAATAAAACCCAAACTCCTTGATCCGCTGCCTTTTTTCCAGAATTCACCAGACCCTTTCGCCTCTTAGGGCCTTTGTCCCCACTCTTTCCTCTGCCCCAGGGCTTTAGTGCATAATTGGTACCCGTTATGTGTTGAATTGTGTCCTCCCCAAGCTCCCCCCACCCCCCCAACCAAATTCATATGATGATGTCCTAACCTTCAGGACCTCAGAATGCAACCTTTGCAGATGTCATTAGTTAAGATGAGATGACACTGGAGTACGGTGGGCCTCCAATCCAATGACCGGTGTCTTTATAAAAAGGAGAAGTTTGGACACAGGTTCACTCCCGGGAGAACACCATGTGAAAATGAAGGCAGAGATCAAAGATCATCTGTAAGCCGAAGAATGCCCGAGATTCCTGGCAAACCACCAGAAGCTAGGAGGCATGGAGGAAATCCCTCCCTCAGCCTCAGAAGGAACTGACCTTCTCCTTGTGACACCTGATCTTGGCCTATCAGCTCCCATAACTAGGAGACAATACATTTCTGTTTATTTAAGTTGCCTGGTTTGTGGTGCTTTGTTATGGCAGCCCTAGGAAACTAACACAGCATGCTCTAGTTCTTTTTTTTTTTAAGATTTTATTTATTTATTTGAGAGAGAGTGCGAGCGAGAAAGAGCACAAGCAGGGGGAGCAGCAGAGGGAGAGGGAGCAGCAGGCTCCTCGCTGAGCAGGGAGCCCCATGCAGGGCTCGATCCCAGGATCATGACCTGAGTGGAAGGCAGATACCCAACTGACTGCGCCACCCAGGCGCCCTCTTGTTCTTCAAGCCTCGGCTCAACTGTCAAGTTTCTCTGAGGAACTTTCCTTGACCACCTAGATCGGCCAGTATTTTCAGTCAAAGCTCTTGTTTATTTCCTTCAAAACACCAAGACCAATCTGTAACTTTTTTATTGGTTGGGTTGTCTGTTGACATTGCCCCCACTGGGATGTAAGCTCTGGGAGAGCAGGGGCTTGTCTTGTTCCTACGGCCTTCAAGCAGCTCAGTGTCCCCAGAGTGGCCGTGCTCCACACACAGGCCTGCAAAATGTCACCCACTCGCCTCAGAGGCCAAGGAGGCAGTGCCAGAGGCGTGTGTGTGTGTGTGTGTGTGTGTGTGTGAACTGTCATGCACGTATTGGATTTAGGGGCGATGAAGTTTTTTCGAGGAAGTCGGAGACTTAAAAATACTGTCAGTCCTTTGTTCCATGACACTCTTCTGTCTTTCTGACTGGCAAATTTCCAAACATTTGCAAATAGAACGAAGGAGGTGTCATTCAGAATGCGGATGGTTGGGAAGAAAGAGAACACGCTGAGTGTCATCGAGCTTCATATGCTATGTGAAGAGCTTACACAGACTGGAAGCTGTAACAAAAAATTCTCCAAATATCCGGATCCAGTGAATTGTGTGGTTTGCTGAATTTACGTTAAAAACTTGAAGTTTCTTTCTTTCTTTCTTTTTTTTTTTTTTTTAAGATTTTCTTTCTTTATTTGATAGAGAAAGACACAGCAAGAGAGGGAACACAAGCAGGGGGAGTGGGAGAGGGAGAAGCAGGCTTCCCTCCGAGCAGGGAGCCCGATGTGGGACTTGATCCCAGGACCCCGGGATCATGACCTGAGCTGAAGGCAGACGCTTAACGACTGAGCCACCCAGGCGCCCCTGAAGTTAATTTCTTGTTTAAAATATTTTTAATACTTGAAACTATTATAGTTATTCTTTCTAAAGAACCTCAAGACAGAACTATGGATGCCTTTTCCTTTTTTTTGACACCTTTTCCTTCTGACTTTAAAAATAAAAGTACTACTTTATAGTTTATCACCTTGGAGAAGGGATGAATATTTCAAAGATATCTGGGGATGGAACAGAGAAATTTTAGCAAAAAAAACAATGTATGAAGTTGTAAAAATTGTAAACCTTCCTTTTAGACAAGATAATCTCTTTCTCCCTCTTTCTCTCTCTCTCTCTCTCTGACACACACACACACACACACACCCTGGCAGTTTTCTTTTCTTTTATTTACTTTTAAAGATTTTATTTTTAAATAATCTCCACACCCAACGTGGGGCTTTGAACTTCCAACTCTGAGATTATAAGTCACACCCTCCACTGACTGAGCCAGCCAGTTGCCCCTATCCTGGCAATTTTAAAGAATATTTTTTCCCTTATTTCATCAGAACAGGACAAAATTAATATTTATTACTAAGGACTGGGCAATATATCGCTCAATTTAAATTCATGATTTCAGAGAATAATTGCAACAAAATAGACCTCATTTCAGAGTTTCTAGTAAAGTGGGAGAAACCATTACATGAGGTAATAGTCAAGAATTTCTCCAACTTGATGCCTCTGATCCTTGAACTTTGATTGAGGGCCTTTTCAATGTCATTACAGTTCTACTGTCTCAACTAAAATCTAACTTGACTGTATATTTATTCAACGGGGACTGCACAGTAATATTCTTTAGAGTTCAGGACTATAGTCTTTGCCTCTCTATTGGCCCAACTGCTCTTGCAAGTGTGGAATACTCATTTTCTATGATTTTATAATCCCCCGAATTATAGCACCATGGAGGGGAGCCTCTGTGGCCAGAACAGAGTGGTATCATTGATAAAGTGGAGAAGATTGGGACATCAATTAACAGATGGATGAGGGGCTACTGATTTAATCACAACTATACTTAACATTATAGTGAGCGAGCCCTCGTATTGCACATTCTTAACTTTAACGTACATTTCTAAAGGCTGTGATTATAGATGGAGGGGATGCTGGGATCCTGGGAGATGATGTAATGGAAATTAACATGACAATTTACTAGACTGGAAGAAACCTTCTCAGGAGGCAGAGATTTCCAATGGTTTTGGTTCAGTGCTGTATTCCCAATGCTGAGAAAAGTTTGTGGGCACTTAGTAAATGTCGGCTATTTGAATGATTATTTTATCAAACTCTTCTTGTTAGGAAAACAAATGAAAAACCCATTTGAAAGGGGTTAACCTTGAATGTATCTTTAAATTTCTTCCTTAGTTGAAATCCTTCATGGAGAGATCAATCACTCCAAGTCCAATCACTGCTCTTACTCAACTTCCCTGAAAAGAAATTAGTCCTAATGCATGCAGGGAGATCTTCTTTTAGAAGGTCCCATTCCCCAGGTGAAACAATAACAGGTCTCATTCAGGAGATCACTCTGGTTTCATTATATAAGACTGCTCGCACAATGGTTTTTGTATTAGACCAAGGGGTCTGGTCAGATTTCTTTGGTATGGCAAAGGTTACTTTTTTCAGAGACATTCAAAAAGGTTATATTTTGCTATATTGATCCATTTTCCACAGAGATTTATGACTGTATGTATCTCATCAAAAGGCCAAGAAATATTTCTTGACTGTGTATATCAATACCATGTGGATTTTGGGGGCGTATTTATACTTTGGGTCCGTAGCGATACATCTTCAAGGTCACAAGAATAGAGTGAAATTCATTCTATGCTTTATGTGTTTAGGGGTCTGAGAAATTGGAAACAGCACCCATGCCTCCGGGAGCTCCGGGGGGCTCAGGAAAGGCAGGAGTCACTGATGTATGCCAGTTTGCTGGTGGGTCAGCGAGGTGATAAATATACAAGGTTGTTGGGAAAGATGTGATGAGTTTAGTTTTAGACATGCATAATTTGTCGAACCCAAGGAACAAGCTACAGACTTTGGAGCTAACACCAAATAGAGCTAGCTGAAGCTCTGGGCATGAGTGAGAGCACAAGAGAAAGCACGTGGAATGAGAAAATGGAAGGGTTTAAGATGGAATGTCTGGAAACACCATAATTTAGGGGGCCGGCAGCAGAAGAGAAGCCAGCCAAGAAACAGAACAGGACAGAGGGAAGTCACACACACATTATGGAAAATGGGCAGCGCAATGGGCATTACTACATGATACAGAGAGACTGCGTCGATGAGGACCTGAAATGGACCTTTAGGAAAATTAAAGAAATACATAAAAATATCAGCAGCCCAATTCCTGACTGGTGACATGCCAGATGGCTTATTTCCCTCTTCCAATTTTGCTGCATTTTCTGCATTCTGCACAATAAATATCAGTTACAACATATAAAAAAATAAAATACTCTGATAAAGTCTAAAATATTTCATGAGAAAAAAGGGGCAGGTAATTATTAATTCACAAGTATTTGAGCGCCTGTTTGTGCTGGGTACCATGCGAAGGATAAGACAACCAACAAGAGGATAGCTCTGTTGTTTTACAGAAAGGAAGGGCGTGACAAAAGGGAGGGGTGTGGAGCTCCTGGGGCCCAGTCCCAGGAAATGAGGCTGGAAAAGTAGCTTGGTGCCAGATCATGATGGATTTTTATATATTTTGTTAAATAACATGGACTTTATAGGGTGCCTGGGTGGCTCAGCGAAGTGACTCCTGATTTCGGCTCAGGTCATGATCTCAGGGTTGTGAGATGAAGCCCTGTGTCCGACCCACGCTAGGTGTGGAGCCTGCTTAAGATTCTCTCTGACTATGGACTCTGAGAAACAAACTGAGGGTTCTAGAGGGGAGGGGGGTGGGGGGATGGGTTAGCCCGGTGATGGGTATCAAAGAGGGCACGTTCTGCGTGGAGCACTGCGTGTTATATGCAAACAACGAATCATGGAACACTACATCAAAAACTAATGATGTAATGTATGGGGATTAACATAACAATAAATATATATATATATATTAAAAAAGATTCTCTCTCTGCCCGCCCGCTTCCTGCGCCCCCGCCCCCGTTTGCTCTAGCTCTCTCTCTCTCAAAATAAATAAATAAATAAATACTAAAAAAATATAGACTTTATTCTGAAGGCTACAGAGAGGTTTATGAGAGGCTGAGTTAGGGTTGGAATTGTGCTTTATTTGAAGTTAATTTTCTACTGAACTGGGCGGTAGTGTGGCTGCTAGCCTGGGGGAGCACAGCGGTGGGCATGGCTGGAGGCAGCCATATAACTGAACGCAGGCGGTGCAGTGGGGACGGAGAAGGGGCCAGGTCCACACGTATTTGGGAGTAGCACCAACAGGCCAACATAGATGTATGTTGGGGGAAAGAAGACATCAAGAATGACTACTGGGTTTGTAACTTGTGTCCCTAGGTGGGTAAAGAATGACAGCTGCCCTACAGACTTTGTCTATAATGACTCTCGTTGCCCAGAGCGGTCAATGTTCTAGGAAATAAGAAAGCAAGTGTGTGTCAGAGAGTATTATAGGAGAGGGGAGAAGAAGCAATGTGAGTATGGGAGATCTACTTTTGAGATCACAGCCACAAAACAGAATTGTAAACACTCAGCTGTCTCCTCATCACATATGCATACTTGGAGACTTTTCTTTTCCAATCCGCAGAATTCAATACTTCTGTGGCAAAGAGGGATGCTGGAGCTATGTTTTTAGAAGGGTTCACATGTAAATAGTTATGGCCTCCCAGGAAGGGTCTTTCCTGGTTGAGGTAGAGAAGTTTGGGAGAAGGCTGCTTAAACTGCAGTTGGGGAAAGAAAGAGGGATAATTAGATGAGAAATGATACTGTTAAGGCAAAGGACCCCAAAGCGGTAGGTCTCAAATGAATCGTAGTCGTGTGAGCTAACACACCTTGAAGGTGACAGGTGCTGTAGCTGGTAGTCTTGCATTTTATCATTTATCCCCATTTCACAGCATTGAAAAATGAGGCCTTAGGTCATGCAACTTGACCGAGCATGCCCAGCTACTAAGTTAGAGAGGTCAGATCTGAATGCGGCTGAAGGTGTCACAGTATGAAGCATCTCTCCTGGACCGGCCACGATTAAGACATACGATTAAGACATCTTGAAGTAAAATTAACTCACACATGAACTCTTGCGCATCTCCTCCTGCAGGGAAGTAAGTTCTGTCGCACGGGCGGTAAGTCAGTCTCCAGTGCGCCGCTGTAGACCGACTAGGGGAAGGCCTTCCTTATCGCCCTCGCCCCCCAAACAGAGCGCCTGGTGGTGCCCCCAGATGGTAGCAGCCCTCCAAATGGTTACACCCTCAGCTCCTGATGAGGGTTCCAGTAAGGTTAAGGTCGCAAGTCCTCGCCTGGCCCAGTTCTTGCATTAATTTGGAAGTAATGCTGTCTTGCCCGTTCATCGTTCCTTTTATTCCTTGGAGGCGGGCATGCTACCAAGTGAGTTTTTAGCCACTCTGAAAACAGCGGGGCTAAACCCCACTTACACCTGCCCCAGCACCTGGATGACAAGCGCCCCCTTTGCTCCCCCTGCCGCCCTCCTCCTCCTCCTTCCTTCCTTCCTTCCCAGCCTTCAGGTAACCCTGACGATGGAGGCTCAGGTACCTGCTTTCCTCTCCCACCGCCGCTAGCTTCGGGCCTGAAACGAAGCTGGGGCCCGGTCGCCCCCATCCCCCTCCCACCCCCCCCACCCCCGGGCCTCGAGCGTGTGCGCGGCGAGTGTGAGCGTCCCGGCGTGCCAACAACAGACTCACGAGCAGCCGCTTGTTGCTCCCGCTGCCGCGACGTGGGGAAGTGAAAATGAAATTGACTTTTCCGAGAAATGATGAAAGCGGCGCTGCCCGCCAATCAACAGCCGCGGCGAACTTCCGCACCTCCCGGCCGGGCCGCTCGCGCCCTCCCTCCGCCTCCACCTCCCGGTTGCACAAGCTTGAAACAAACACTGGGGAGGAAGGGCGGAGGGAGGAGGGCGGAGGGGGGAGGCGAGGGAGGGAGGGAGCCAGGCGGGGAGGAGGGCGGGGGGTGGGGGGATTTCCAGCCTCGGCTCTTCGCAGTTTCCTCTCCTTGTTTTGCTTTCGATCTGGACTGTTCTCAGGCAAGCCGGGGAGTAACTTTTAGTTTTGCTCCTGCGATTATTCAACTGACGGGCTTTCGTTTCCATTTCACACACCCTAGCAACACTTAAACCTTGCGGAATTGTATTGGTAGTGTGAAAAAGCACACTGAGAGGTAACATTTTTCAAATAATAGTTGTGACTGTGCGTGTGTGTTTTTCTCGAGGGCATGTTTGTGAGGACTGGAGGGGATGTGTGTGTGCGCGCGTCCTGATGGTTTGACACAGTGTTTTGCAGACGGAAAATGCTGGGGTTCATCAATAGTAATACCGATTTGGGGAGGAACAGCCGGCGCCCTCAGGGATCATCCGATTTTAGGGGACGCAGGTTCTGCTCCTGTTGCCGCTGCTGCTGAGGCTGCGAGGAGGAGGAGGAGGAGGTGGCGGAGGAGGAGGAGGTAGAGAGGGAGGAGGAGGAGGTTGGTGGAGGTTTGATTTCACTTTTGGATTTGCAGATGCGGAGAGGTGGCTCCATGGACACAGACCTGCTCTGTGTGATTCTGCGCCCCAGGTGGTGTGTGTGTGGGTGCAGGTCCGCTGGAGTCGGGCCTCCTTTTAAAACAAAATTGTCGCGTGCGTGTGTGTGCGCGTTTGCAGACGCCGTCGCCACCAGATGCGAAGCAGGGCAGCGGGTCTTTCTCGGTGTCCGGCGGCGGCGCCTCTCTCCGGGCAGCCCCAGCGTGAATAAGCAGGAGTCCGCCGTCCGCCCGGCTGCCTGCGCCCCGCGCCCCGGCCGGGAGAGGCGCCTCGCGCCGCGGCGAGAGGAAACTTGGTGGGGCGCCCCGCAGCGGTGCCAGGGCTCGCCGGCCCGCGGGACCGGGGGACCGGCGGCGGGCGGGCTCCGAGCGGGGCTGCGGGCCGGGCCTGGCCGGCACGCCCGGCTTCCTGGGAGCTGGGCCGCTGCCGCCACCGCCGCTGCGGAGGGACGCCGCGTCCTCCTTCCCGCCGCCAGCGTCCGGCCCGGCCCCGGGGCTTTGTCACTGCACTTGTCCCGGCGCGCGGGGGGGCTCCGGCGGCGCGTCCCGGGGGGGCGCCGCGCGGAGGGGGTCATCCGCCCCGGCCGCGGCCTAGCGCCGGGCGCCGCCGGGTCCCCGCAGGCGCCCCCGGGCCGGCCTGGCGCGCTGGGCCTGACCCGCCTCGGCTACGGAGCGGGCGAGGTGGGGGCGGGGAGCCTCCGGGGAGCGAGCGGCGCCCTGCTGGCAGGCGTGGGGGCGGGCGTCCCCCGGGGGTCCAGGGGCGCGGGCAGCGGCGGGGTGGGGACGCGAGTGCCCGCCCCGCGCCCTCCGACCCCGCTCTGGGCGCCGAGTGGCATTCGCCCGCCGGCCGAACGTGGTTGGTGCACAGCCGTGGCCGCCACTTCCTTTCCGCCTCGCCGGCCGGGCTCGCCCACCGAGCGCTGCCCGCCGCGGCCAGTCGTGGCGCCCGCCCGCCTGCGGCCGCGCTCAGTGCCCCGGCCTGGGGCCGGTCCCCGAGGGGGGCTCGGGAAGCCCCCGCAAGTTCGGAGGGCCTCTGCGTGTAACTACAGCCCTTCGCCAGGACGCGCCGGCATCTGTCTTTGGCCCCAGGTCTCGGTACGTTGGCCGCCCTACCCCCTTGCCCGGTTGGAGGGGGAGAAGGGAAGGAGGCTGGCAGCCCGAGCCGGGCGCGGGGACAGTGCTCCGGGCGCCAGCTGAGGCGCCCGGGTCCGTGGGTGTAGGCAGAAGCCTTGGGCATCAGCTGTAGGTGTGCCCCCTGGGGCCGGCACTCGGGGTGCCACGGATTAGCGGCGCGGCGTTCGCTGGTTTGCAACCGCGCAGGGGAGTGTTGGGAACTTGGGGACATTTTACCCTCTCCGTCCCTCTTGAGCCTCCGCCCTCCAGTGCGGGCGGCGGGTAGTGCTCCCCGTCCCTGGTTACGGAATAAGAAAACGCAGAGTCTTCCTACAGGAGCAAAAGTGCTGGCATTTGCCTTCTGCTACTGGCCTCCCTGTTGCCGTGACCGGGGCTGCTTTTGATGAATGGCGAGGGAGGGTGGAGGATAGTTACATTTCCTGTTGTGGATTTTCAGGAATCACCAAGGCTGCTGCTGTGTCAAGCCTGCAGGCATTTATTAGTTTTCAGACCGATTGCAAATTGCGTTGGAGCTTAGGAGCCTGCACTTTCTGGGGCTCGCAGGGCAGGTGCAGACAGGGGTCTGGTGACAGACTGAGCTCCAAAGGTGGATCGTCTTGATGTTAGATGCGCGCTCCTCTACCAGGACCTGGAGGGGGAGGGGATCCCTGTTTCACTTCAGGGGGGCACACAGATTCAGGATCCTCGAGTTTTCCCAACGCCGCATCCTTCCTTTTTTGGAAGGGGAAGGGGTCGAAATAGAAACCTAAAAAATCCTGGAAAAACTTGCCTTTTCTAAGGAAACTTCGGAGATGGAATATTTAGAAATTAAACGGGCATTTCTGCGGGGTAACCTCGGAACGTCTATTGACTGATAGATGGCAAAGTCCGGAATTTCGCCGTAATTAGTGAATGATTATAATTTATAACTCAGCCTTTGTGTAAGAAGTTAGATTTTGGCCTCTTGGATTCAGGAGTTCTGTTCTGTGATGGTTTGTAATTGCTTCCTAATATTAAACATTTATATACTTCATCCTCAGCGAGTTGTCTTTTTTCTTTTGATCTTCACAAGTTGAAGATAATTTTGCATACTTCAGACTTACTTACCTGTAAAAATGTCATCGTAATCAAAAGTAAGAGTTTGTAGTTAAACTGAAAGCAAATTATGGCAAAGAAATGATTGTCCTAAGGTCCTGACAGCTCTATGAACCATGGCCCCACTTTTCTCTAACTCTGCCTCCTGAAGTACTTTATTAGGCAGATGTTCAGTATACCAAAGCTAGTTAAGGCTGTTAAACTCACAACTAGTAGTGGAACATTCGAGACTTCAGATATTTAACTTTTGATGGGCATCCATTGCTTCATGTTTGCAAGGACACTGTCCTTTTATTCTTAGGATTATCGACTATGAGCTGTGTTGTTTCTAGAACGTTTTCACACAATTTCCTTTTGATAAAGAGCAGAACTCTAAATGGGGTATCTGGGACATGGTTCTGTTTTGTGCTTTATACCGAAGAGGGCGTAAAGCAGATGAAGGACCTTATTTATTCACTTAATAAATATTCCTGGGACATTCACTAGGCACCAGACACAGTGCTAGGCTCTGTGGGTTCAACTGGGAACAGGAAAACAACTTCCTTACCCTCTGGGGAAATTGTATTTTAGTGGGTCAGCTGATAATACACAACCGAAAGATAAATAACAGTGATTACCCTTTTGGGGTTAGTTCTATGGAAGGTGATAATAGTACTTTAAGTGCCTATCTGGTAGGGTTGCTTTGGGGAACAGAGGAGATCCTGTGTATGAAAGAAGGTTGTATAAGTTACAGCAATCTACAAATATGTAAGGCGTTAACTTTCAGAATTCTGTCATTTTTATTAATGTGAAAACGCCAGGAAATTGGGACTGTGGATTGAACACTGACTTTCTCTTACAGAATTTGCAGCAAAAAGGGATTTACTTCTGAGAGTATATGGATGATGGCAAGGAATTAAACACAGAATAGCTATTTTATGCAAAGCATCAAAGAATTTAACAGTGAAATATAATATTGTCAGTGAATTTTTTCCTGTCAGAAGAGAAGTTAGATGGTATCCATGGAGACCAAATGATATGGAAATAACAGTGATACCAATGTATTCCTTCTCTCTCTCCCTTTCTCTCTCTCCCTCTCTATATATACATATAAACATCTTTTCAGGCTCCGTGTGCTTTAGTCTGAATTTTCTTTACCATTGCTTCATTATGTTTATTACAGGTATGCCCCTAGCTGATTTTAGTATTTTGCTATAACATCTTTAAGGAAATTCGGTTAACTTTAATTTATTGAATGCTTACCGTATGCCCAACACTACGTATGTGAAAATAAATATAATAAACAGTGTATTTTTCATAAAATATAACATCTAAAAGTACATAAAGTAATATATAAACAGAATGTAAATTGCTGTGAAGTGTCAGTTTTATTAATAATAAAATCAGTTCTTCTCTTCATCTGTATGGGATGCCAGGTTCTTCTCACATGGGATAGGAGGTCAGGGCTCTCTGATGTGTCCTGCTTTTGTCCTGAATGTGATCATTGGGTGCATAGTGTCTGCCCGAGGCAGGGTTGAGGGATGTCCCTTAAGGAAGTGGCTGGTGGGAATGGAAGTGAGGAAGTTTGAATAAATCTTGATTTTTCAACAAAGATTGATAGATTGTCTGTGGTTCCAGATTTCAACGTGAAGCCAATATTTTGTGTAATATACCAAAGGAAATACACCAGCAGCAAACCCAGCCCCTGGGCAGCTGATGCCAGGCCCTAGCCTGTCCCGAGGACTCCACCAGGCCCCGCGCACTACAGGCCGCAGGCTTCCATCCGCCCGCATTTTACCTTCAAGCCTCCTTTTTCAATGATTTTCCCCCTCACCAGCTCCATCTTTTGACAGACTGTCCCTGAAATAAATTGTGTTTAGTTAGGAAGACTCTGATGCCTGTTTTTACTATGAGAATTGCAGAAGACTTCTAGGCAGAACTCCCGATTGACCTGGGAGAAATAGCATCCTCAAATTTGGTTGATCTAATTCTGGCCCAAAGTAGAGAAACTTGACGTTTTAGATCCCGGGCAGCCTTTTTTTTAGATAAACTCATAGTCCCCTTAGGCCTTCTGAGTCTGAATCTAGCCCAGGACCCCTGCTGGCAGCAGGAACTTTGAGTTCTGCTGGGGATCCAGGGATCCCAGGATGTGAACCATTGTAGTAACCCAGGCAATTATTTTATTGAATGAACACAAACATGTACCCTTCTATCTCTAATTTATTAAATACTTGCTGACAACCAGCTATGTTCAAGGCTCTGTGTAGTGCAAGGTGCGTGAACTCAAGTGTCCAGAGACCCGGAGTTGACTTTCAGCGCTTTCATTAACTCTCCCAATCACTTCTCCTTTTGGCACCTTAGTTTTCACATCTGTAAAATGGGGCTGTGTGTAGGTCTGTTATCTCTGGGGTATGGGGCTCCTGCGTGTCTCAACATCACCTGGGAGGGAAGGGGCTTTTAGAAGCCACAAGGAAATTTTAGATTTAAGACTGTCTACAAGGCCTTCCTCTCCTTGATTCTTTTACCCAAAGAACCCCCACCCCCACCCTCATAGCAAGCCTCTGTTATCTACCAGGGCCTTCTGGATCCCTGTCCCTCAGATGTGTGGGCCAGAGCGAAGGCAGAGAGCCACTGAATCAAGGATCTCTTCTCAGGGCCAGATCGTTTATTTTTTTATTGTCTCAGGCCATGCTATGCAGACCTGTTTTCCACATTTTATTTTGAGTAGGGAATCTGTGGTCACTCTCTGTTGGCTCTGTTCCTGTTGACCTTGCTTGTCATATGAAAGTGATACTAGCGTGATGATTGTGATCCTTTGAATTTTCCATTCTAAAAAGGCAAGAAAGACTTTGTTTTATGGGTATGTCTCTTGGTCTAGGAAGGCCATCAAGAGTTATGGGTTTGTTTTTTGTTTGTTTCTGTTTCAGTTCGTATTCCCCTTTATCAATGTAGTATTCAGCTCCCATAAACAAGAGAAAACTGGAGTCGAGCATCGTCCCCATTTTTATGGAAAATAAAGCTTGTGCAATTCTTTCTGATGAGGGATTCTGAGCATGTTTATCTCAAGGGCAAGGCCAATGTCGTTCAACAAAATATCTTAATTTAGGATTTTGTGTGATAAAGTTCTGTCTAATTTTCATTAAACAATATTTTTGGGAGTTAAGTACTTGCTATATAATTTTCATAAATAATTTCTCTTCAGGCATACTTAGCAATCTTTTGCTGCACTTGCGCACCCAGTGTGATGGAAGGGAAGATGAGCTTCCAATTTAATTTGTTCTTATTGAGCTTATAAATGTCAGGTTTGTGTAGGATCTAAAGAAATGTTTTATAGATAGAATACACTGTCCTGGCCCCATAATCTTAGAATCCTACGGACTTTCCCATTTCATGAGGTTGACATTTTGACTGAGAAGAGACTGCATACAAATTGCTTTTTTTCAAGTAATATCTAATGTGTTACTTTTGAAGAGAGCTTTTTTGTTCTCCCTACCCTAGAATTATTGAACAGGATGAGAAGAATTATAGTGGTGAGAAGAGTGTCCTAACACCTGGATAGGGTTAGTGGGTCCGTGGATGGGTGGGATAAGAGTGGGAGGGCATTGGAAGGTGACACTTTTGGGGGGTGAAATGATGAAAAGAGAATAAGGCATAGGGTGGAATAGTGCCTACTGAATTCTGGAGTGGGAGGGAGAGAAAAGAGGGAATCAGGCAGGTGGATTTTCTGTCTCATTAACAAATACCACTGAAGGAATTTCGGGGTGGCAGGGAGCAAGTTGGTAGTTAATTGATAACTCAAGATCAAGATGAAATACTAGAGGACCCCCCATGTCCGACTTTGGAATTAAGCCTTTTTATCCTGCCGGAGGTAAAGTCTGATGGGAAAACCACTAGACATCAGCCAACTTTAGGCAAGTGAACAGGAGGTTGTGGGTAGTTATTCCTTAAGCATGCTTGAAGCCTTTCGAGGTAGGCGTGCTGGGGCTGATGGAGGAATTGCTGCCCCGACTTGAGGCCTCAGACTTGATCCAGAATTGCCTTTGGAGGCAACCATGGGCTCCGAAAGGAAGATACATGGTGATACAAATTTTTAGAAATATTGTAATCGCTCTCTTAGACCCATGCTGGTCTTCCTCTTATACCCACGCAGGTCTTCCTCTTAGACCCACGCTGGTCCTCCGGGCTGCTTTTTTCTTTTTGTCAGGTTGTAGGGGGTGACTAGGAATCAGGAAAGCAGAATGGGCTGATTCCATGTTCCCCTAAAGAACAGGTGGCAAAGTTAAGGCTGAGCCCCACATGCCATCACTGGGTCCCACAGGTCATTGATGGTGAAAACTAGTTGGGATTGTATGTTGAAAGAAACCTTCTGGGGTGCAATTTGGTGTTATAGACTCAAAGTCTTAAAAATGTTAAACTCTCAGTCCCAGTAATCCCACTTGTAGGAACGTACTCATGTGAAATAACCAGAGATGGGACAAGGATTTATTTGTGAGGATGTTTATCGAATTAGCTTTTGTTATAGTGAAAATTTGGAAACAATCTAAATACCCACAATGGGAATACATGTAAATGAACTCTGGCACATCCAGATGATGAGGATGGATAGCTGATAAAATTCATGTTTTTGCATTTAATGATGGAAAAGTGCTTGTGATGTATGTTGAGTGGAGGAAAAGAGATACTTAATTGTGACCTTAATTTTATTTTAGAAGTGCGTGTATTCGTATGTACATCATTAAAGAAAAAACTGGCAGAAAACATTTGAATGGTGGGATCGAGGGTGTTTGGCTTTCCCCCACCCATCTTGAAACACTTGGATTTTCCATATTAATATAGCAGTACAATTGTTTTTATAACCAGAAAAATATTCTCCAGATAACTCTGAAGTGTTCCCTCTGGCCTTACGTTGATAGATGTTAAGATCAGGACATTGCTGAGGAGGATGCTATACGTGGATGTGGCTTTTTTTTTTTTTTTTTTTTTAAGTAGGCTCCACACCCAAGCATGGAACCCAACGCAGGGCTTGAACTCACGACCCTGAGCCCAAGACCTGAGCTGAAATCAAGAGTCAGATGCTTAACTGACTGAGCCACCCAGAGACCCTTGGATGTGGCCATTTTTGAGCTCTTTCTGCCTTGATGTATGGAGCCAGCTCTAGAATCTGGGCTTTCCCAGCTAATGCTGAGAGATGCCCTTGTCCCCATTCAGCTACTTGAAGCTACTGAGATTGAGGGCTCCTTGGTGAGGGTGGGACACACTGTTTTGTCAAAAACTGTGTGTGGGTGGTCACAAATGTTACCCCACTTCACAGATACCTCCTTTATGTATGTGAAACCACAGAAACAAGACACTGGGGTAGGAGAAAAGAGTTCTTTATCGATCATCAGGGCCAGGTGAGCAGCCAGAGTGATGTCGCAGCAGTGGGCACCCATTCCCAGACCCTCAGGTGATGCTGTGAAAACAGGTGGAACATGGGTGTGGGCTACGCTCTGTAGACGACATCGAGCAACCCAAGGGAGAAACAGAGAAGGAAAAAAAAAACACAAACAAACCCATCTTTGCTTCTGCGAGAGTGGATGGAAAGGATTCAGGGTTCTCATCCCAAACTTTTGGAACATAAGGCTTTTTCTAGAAGTATTCTTAAGATTTGGGCTTCATGGCTTTTGAAATGTCCATGCTTAGAGACAGGTCTTCCTGGCGCCCTGGGAGCTTAACCCAGGGACCTAGTCACGGCTGTAACCGGATGGCCTCCTGGAGCAGATAAGAGTAAAATTATCCTCTTGGATCAGAGCAATTAATTTAGACAAATGGCTACAGATCCAATTCTCATGGCACAGTGAAGAATAAAATGTTTCTAGGGGAAGTGAATGCAGACATGTCCTATCTTTATGTCATATACATTCTCTATATTGCATACATTCCTGGGTCTCGGGTGGTTAGAGTGTCTCATAGGAACACTGAGGAATCCAGCGAAGTTTTATTTCTTCACACAGCCTTTATTGAAGAATGACTTAGTGTGACTCCATCAGAGTGTGGCCTAAGATTTTTCACAACTACAGAAACCTCCAAATCCCTGATTTGTATCTGAAAAAAAAAAATTTAGAATAGTTTTGATTCCTTTGTAGATCCTGGAGACATTTTTGGATTGTTATGAGCTAGTATTGGATATAACCAGAGGCAGAGGCAGAGTACCAAAGCATAGCTTTAAAAAAAAATACTGATTAGGACAACACTGTCCAATACAAATAAAACATGAGCCGCATGCATAATCTTTAATTTTCTAGTAGCCACATTAGGAAAGTAAAAAGAAAGCAGAAAAATTAATTTTAATATTTTATATAGCTCAGTATGTCCAAAATATTATCATTTCAACATGTGATTCATATGAAAATACTGATGAGGTCATTTATGTTCTTTTTTCATACCGAATCTTCAAGATCCAATGTGTCTTTTATGCCTGGAGCACATCTGAATTCAGCCTGGCCACATTTTCGAGAGTGTAATGGCCACAGATGGCTGCCATGTTAGGTGTGGTCCAGGATTAGGACATGAAGAGAAATATGGGGAAAAGTTGTCATCTGAGGACTGAAGCTAACAGGACTGAGGGAAAGCAGATTTGAGCGGTCATTTCGGTGATGTGGTCGTTCGGTGGTAACTGCATGCCCCACCCCACCTCCCCAGACAAACCCCACCTTGATCTCTTCAGCCGAAGATACCAAAGTGCTCTGGATTTCTTTAGAAGCAACATACTGCATGTGCCATTCCTTTGGTGATCAGCCTCAGACATCTTGAACCTTTTCTGGCTCTTTGAACTGTTAAGAAAATTGTCGATTCCTTGGGTTTTTCCATTTATAACACCTACACGGCAAGTGATTTGTGAGCTAGGCTGGTGTTGTATTCCTTTGCATTCCCCACCAGTACTTGATAAGCAGTAAGAACTAGATAAATATTTGTTGATTTGATTTTCAGCCCTGAAGCAAAGTTTAGCTCAGAAGGCTGAATTCCAGTTCAGGATGGATGGCACAGATCTGTGTTGGGTTAGAAACCGAATGGTATATGTATCGGGCACATAAACATTGAGATTTGTCACTTTGTGTTAGGATTTGTCATTTTGTATTAGGGGTTCAACATCCAGAAGGGGAAAAATTGTTTTTTTTTTCTTCTCCGTTGTACCTAGGACTTTAAAACAATCTTACCAGCCCCTTTCTTTGACATTTAAGTTCCTGTGAGTAGACGAATACTTCCCTGTACATATAAATAAGCTATAGTTACCAATACACCGGAGATATGTTTTCGGGAGCTGCTACTTTCTTGGTGGGTTAGTTATTGACAATAACTTTATTATTAACAAACACTTAGCCATAACGTATAAGCAGTGAAAGTCTTTTAAAAGCAAGTACAATATTTTACAGTTGCTTTGTTCCCTCTGAGTATAATTGTTGGGTTGAAGCAACAGACTTCTCTACAGAGCCAAGGCAATTTATTTTTACTGAAGCCTACCTAAGAACTGCTTAGGTAGCTTTTCTCCGCGAGATTAAATACGACCTTCACTGAATCATGTTAGCAGGGCCAGCAGCTAGAAAAATAAAGACTAAACCAAACCTTCAGCATAGAAATTCCCAGCTGCTCAGTGGGTCAGAGCTTTCCTGGTTGCTTTCTACCAATGAAAACACTGCAGATTAGTTTTAAGTGAATTCTAGCAGGTTTGGGGATTTGCAACTGACAGAAGAACAGGAAAGTATAATCTCACTTTAAAATAGTAATCCTAAAGGTAAATCTTTATTGACTCTTTTTGGGGAATGTTGGGATTTTGTTCATATAGGAAAACTTAACTCCTGTGCACTGTTTAGCTGACCTTGGAAGGTAAGGTCCTCAGGGTAGAATGGAGACAGAGGAGTCGGACATGAGGCTCTTGCCCCAAAAGGACACTATGGGCTTGTGTGGTGTTCTGGGTATTCCCAGGGACCAACACAGATGGCATTGCTCCCCTTTCTTCTCTCGGTTATAAAATGAAAGTAGAAATGGGGGAGCCTGCCAAGGATGCCCCAGTAGGGAATGTAGATAGATGAACTGCATTTCCACTTCTGGGTGTGGTCATACTGGTGAGTCGAGAAGTCAGGATGAATTTACAATATTGTTGGGGAGGATTTGCCTCTCTTACAGGTGCTTTTCATACATTAAGACTTAAAAATATGTATTTTTTAAATTTCTTTAAAGTCAGGTTGCAATTTGGGTTGAGTCATTCAACTGGAACAGTGGACTGTTTTGATCATTCATTCATTCAGTTAGGTATTTCCCAGGTATTTATTTAGTGCTAACTATATGGAGAGGGAGGTACAAAAAGGTAAAAAGGTAGGGCGCCTGGGTGGCTCAGATGGTTAAGCGTCTGTCTGCCACCGGCTCAGGTCATGATCCCAGGGTCCTGGGATCGAGTCCCGCATCGGGCTCCCTGCTAGGCGGGGAGCCTCCTTCTCCCTTGCCTCTGCCTCTCTCTCTCTCTCTTTCATGAATAAATAAAACATTAAAAAAAAAGGTAAAGAGGTATGAAGCTTGGATTTGAGTTAGCGAGGTAGAGGATCTGCGCTCCTAGCTACAAGGATAGGACTGCAAGGATATCACTAATTTGAACGGCTACATAAAACAGAATCGAGCCGTTGGGCCGGTAAGACCCCCGTTCCAGAAGTGCTGTTAGATAAGGGTGAATCCCCTCTAGAGGTCTTCATGGGCCACATGGCCTTGTCTCAGAGCGTACGGGAAACAAGAGTACTAATAAGACACCTTTTTGGCTGGGTGTATACATTTTAATTCCTAAAAGACAGATTCTTAATAAATTATATAATAGGCATCAAACCACCTACTGCTTTGCCGTCGCCGTTGTTTCTCTACAGTTCTTCCACACTTAGCTTGACATGTAGAATTCAACTGTTGCTTGGTATCTTTTATCATTCAGGAAAACCATGTGGGTAAGTCCTGATCGTTATCTCTGCTCTCGACTTCCCTTTCCCTCAAGGTAGGCACTGTAACTAGCAGAGCTGCTAATAAATTTTACCGCTTCCTTCCCTCCCCAGACGTTGGTGCTGGGAGAAGCTGCCCTTTGCACGTCCAGGAGAGGCTCCCTCCCAACTTGGTTCGAGGTATCATCATCAGGAACAGGAAATTGGCCCTTACTTAATTTTTGAAAATCCTCATGTTCCCTCCCTTCCCTCTTTTTCTCTCGTTCTTTGTGTGCGCGCGCATGCGCCCATATGCGTGCACACGTGCATTTGGCTAGTGAATACTTCCAAGTTGCCTGGAATCAAGGAATAACTCGTTGTTTGTGCGCGCGCGTGTGTGTGTGGCGTGCGCATGCGCACATATTTGGCTAGCGAATACTCAAGTTGCCTGGAATCAAAGACTAACTCGTTGTTTGTGCGCACGCGCGCGTGTGTGTGTGTGGTGTGCGCATGTGCACATATTTGGCTAGCGAATACTCAAGTTGCCTGGAATCAGACTAACTCGTTGTTTGTGCGCACGCGCGCGTGTGTGTGTGGTGTGCGCATGTGCACATATTTGGCTAGCGAATACTCAAGTTGCCTGGAATCAAAGACTAACTCGTTGTTTGTGCGCACGCGCGCGTGTGTGTGTGTGGTGTGCGCATGTGCACATATTTGGCTAGTGCATACTTCAAGTTGCCTGGAATCAAATGACTATCATCCATGACAGGACTGAAGGAAAGAGTGGAAGTAGCAGTGAATTCATCAGTGCCTGTCTGCTTATTTTTTTTTTTTATTGTGGTAAAAGTTACATGACCTAAAATTTACCATTATAAACATCTTTAAGTGCATAATCTGGTGGCGTTAAGTGCTTTGACGATGCTGTGCATCCATCACCGCGCTCCACCCCAGAACGGACTTATCATGTCAAACAGAAACAGTGTACCTACTAAACCATAACCCCGCTGCCCTCAACCCCTGGCAACAACGGTTCTGCTGTCTATGAACTTGGATTATGCTAGCTACCTCATGTAAGTGGAACCATACAATAATTGTACCTTTGTCTGTTTTTTTTTTTCACTTTGCAGAACGCTTTCCAGGTTCATCTCGGTTGTACCAAGTGCCAGAACTTCATTCCTTTTTAAGCCTGAATAGTATTCCCCCATTTTGTTCATCCATGCACCTGTTGATGGTCACTCGGGTTATTATGACCATCTAGCTATTGTGAAGAGTGCTGCTGTGATCGTTGGTCTACAGACTAGCACTTTGAGTTCCTGCTTCCCATTCTTCCAGTCCAGCGGATCATATAATTCCATGTTTTAAAATTTTGAGAAACTACCAAACTTTCCCATGGTGGCTACACCATTTTGCATCCTTCTAGGAATGCGTGAAAGTTCCAGTTTCTCCACATCCTGGCTGACATTTGTTATGTTCTGCTTTTCAGGGTTTTTGTTTGTTTGTTTGTTTGTTTTGATACTAGTCCTCCTAATGGGTGTGAAGTAGTATCTCTTCGTGCTTTTTTTTAAAGATTTTATTTATTTATTTGAGAAAGACAGAGAGCACGAATGGTAGGGAGGGGCAGAGGGAGAGGGAGAAGCAGGCTCCCCACTGAGCAGGGAGCCCCGCGCCTCGATCCCACATAACCTGAGCCAAAGGCAGATGCTTACCTGCTTAACCGGCTGAGCTGCCCAGGCACCCCTCTCATTGTGCTTTTGATTTGCGTTTCTCTAATAGCTGGTGATGTTCTTGGCCATTTGTATATTTCCTTTGGAGAAATGTCTATTCAAATCTTTTGCCCATTTTTGATTTGATTATTTGGTTGTTTTTGTTGCTGAGCTATAGGATTATGTCATTCTTTTCTGTGGGTTCCATAATGATGTGCTAGATGGTCTGAAAAGCTAACAATGATCCCCCCTCATACGGTATGCGTAGCATGTGGCACAAAATCATTTATAACATTTTGCGATGTAAAGTTGATAAAGCGCACGTTGAGGAATTAAGTTACATTGCATAAGTAAATCAGGGTGGATTGGTAAACAGGGGATCAGATAAAAGTATTTAATCTTCTCATAGAATACTAGAATTGGAAGTTTCCTTAGAGATTATAGTCTGCTGCTTCAGTTTTTTAGCTGGAGACATCAAATGACCTGCCCAGGATCTTGTGGCCAGTTGACGTACTCAGTATGTTGTGTTGAACTCTGTAGTAAAGAATTAACTTTTTTTGGTGTTGTGTTTTGAATTTTAAAATTTCTGGTACGAGGAGACACGTAGCAGTGCTTGAATACGGTAATGAATTAATTTGTAGTGGGCTGTTCATGCGGTGCTACTGAAAAAGACCCTCAGGTTCATCACCATGGTGGAATTAGGATAAAAGTGAGTAAAAGCAGCTTTAGAATAACACTTGGGGCATGAGCATTTAAACAGAATACATCTAGTAATGGCTTAATACTACTACTTGCATGGCTGAAAAAAATTTATTGCTGTAAGAACAGATCTGTAAAGTAAAATGAAAGCATTTGTGTATTTATTGTGAATTATCGACTAAATGAGGAACCATTTATTTGTTCTTATGCAAGCTATAGGAGATGAGGAAATTCAGTGAAATCTCACAAACGTACAGCAGCAAATTTACTCTTGGTTTACTTTTATGTCGTGCTCAGATTTTTCATTTCACTTGCTCCTTTTGCAGAGTTGGTCTTTATTAAATCATACAGCCTGGCAAGATAACATATGGATTATAACTAAGAGCGAGTTGTGTCTAATTGGGAAGAAGATACATAATGTCTCTGCCATATGGTGGAGGGAGGGAAATTTATATTCCCTTCAGGTTGGGGGCCCAGGCTTTCAAAAGAGTCCTCAAAATTTGCCTCAAGGACTAGGAAAACAAATATGATCCTGATGAAATGAAGTTGAAGACTCCTTTCTGCAAGCACACATTTTAAATGAAACTCTCAGGAGAATTAATTCCTTCAACACACCTTTTTGAACGGTGTGTGTGAAGCCTGGTGCTTGTGGAGACGTAAAGTTGACAATTTCATGTTCTCAAAGAGCTTATCATTTACTCAGAGAGACAGGTGATAGAAAACCATCTGTCGTAACAAAAAGAATGAAATGTATGCTTAATAAAAGCACAGCAAGCCAAAGGATCTGTGTCTTTACCCAGAGAAATGGGGGTGTGCTTCGCCATGGACTTCGCACCTGCCACAGGAGGACGGTCGTGGCCATTGGTGGCAAATGGGCGAGCAGGGCGTCTTTGGTTGAGAGAACAGTCAGAGCAAAGAAAAGACGGGCTGAAGATTCCTTCCACTCTTGGCGCGTGGAGAGTTGTCAGGTGGGGCAGGAGCAGATGGATCACGGGAGTGACTGGGTTGGTCTGGGGAACCACAGCTACCTTAAGGCATGTGCCAGTAAGGAAAGGCTCTGTTTTGAGCATAGAGCAAGTTTTCAGGGGGGGAGGGGGGGCGGGGGGTGGTGGTGCTTGGGGATTTGGAACATTGTCCCCTTACGTTTTAGAGAGTGCTAGATGATGACTGTTGGCCAGGTGTGGCAGGGCTGTGAGCCTGCCACATTTGAGAGGAGGTGGAAGGGGGTGTGCGTTCGTCATTTCTACGCATGATGGGCATTGCAGAAAGGACCGGATTGTGCTTTTGATGAGAACCAGGCCTGCCTTTGAGGTGCTTTCATAGGTTCCCAAGAGGAAGTAATGCACAGGTATAAAAATATTTTTTTGTGCTTTCTTTTGTTGGCTTTGATCTGGTTTATAAAGAGAGTGAAGTGATTATGAATAGGTTTACCGTAGACGGTTGTCCTTAATACGGATGAGAAAGCCAAGTTAGAGAACCAAGAGAGTGCATGGCAGGGTGCCCCGAAACAGTGCGTTAGCACAGCAGAAATTTTCAGGCTAGGGTGTCCTGTTGGCTTAAAGAGTGATGGGGATCTCGGTGTCCCCTCGGAAGTGAGACTGGCGGTTGGTGGTTGGGTTAGGCTGCTCCTCCCCCCCAGGCATGAGGTATGCTTGCTCACATTCTCTGAGTTACGCCCCATGAAGGCCATGGAAGGGCTGGTTCGTGGATCATTAGGGTCAAGCCCAAAGTACAGGGACTGCGGAAGCCCAGAGGAGCCTGACAACATTGGCTCTGCCACGCTGAGGCTCCTTCCCATCTGCATTCCCTCAGCAGGGCTGAAGTCAAAATGGTACCACCGTCGGGTATGGAGGCCATTTCAGCCTGGCTGACTGGCTGCCTGGATAGCATATAAGGGATATTTGCTGGGCTCTCCACTTCCCTGTCGGGCTGAGGTTTGAAGATCTCATTCAAAGGCCCTAGATTTTTCTGGGTTATATTACAGTATATCACATTCCACGTCTTTTATTAATGACTGATAAATTTTGGAGTGCTGTCATGTGTTCCTCAGGGCTCAGCAAAATGACTTGCAGGTACCCAATACTCAATAAATGTTGGCTGCCTTAAATTATAATGATTGGCCTAGTTCTCCTTTTATTTCCTGTCCAGACGTGGGCCCATCTGTAGTACCTTAGAGCTAATGGGACTCACGTGCTGTGTTGCCTAGTAAGGAACAGGACCAGACGGCCGGTGGAGAGCACATCAGCCATGTTTGTATGTGCCTTGGGGTGTATCGGGGTGGTTCCCCTCATCAGTCAACAGGGACCCTTGTTAAGGTGCAAGGACAAATGGCTGTCTGTTAATTAGCTCTGCCACTTCTGTCCCCGGGGCACAGCTTCTCCCTGTTACTAATGGTTCAAACCTGCCATGCACACTTCCTCCCTCTTGCCTTTATTTGTTATTCTCCCTTTTGTCTGGAATGTTCTTCCTTGCTTTACACCTGAGGATCCCTTACCTCTCTGGGCCCAGGTCAGATGCCCCGTCTTCTTGGAAGCCTTCCAGAGTTAGCTCTTCTGGGATTTTACATAATACAGTACAACTCCCCCAAAATGCCTCGCAAAAAATTTCACCTATATAAAACTCAGGGTCACACTATTGTGAAGCTAATGAAATGGTGTTGGGGGCGGGGGGAGTCTGATGCGGAGAATGAACCACGACCCAGTGTTGAATGCCCTGTTCAGTTATCACGAGCTCTCTTAGATCCTGAAGTGCATCATTGAAAGTTTTACCGTCCTCATTTTGTTTCTCTAGTGTTACCTGCAGGACAAGATACCTCATTTTGGAGTTGTTTGTTTATGTGCCTGGGTCCATCATTGCAGGGTCAATGCTGAGGACGGAGACCACGTCCTCATTTCCCTTGTGTCACCCAAAAAGTTTGTCACTGTGCTTGGCACATAGGGCCCTTTACACTACCTGGCTCAATAAGATTTTTTGAATGAGAAGTTGAGTAAATGTAATTCAGAGGTTTGTTAACATACTAAGCTCAATTCATCTGGAAAATATTATGAAAGTAGTAAAATTATTCTTTTTTAGGTTGCATGCTTCTTGTAATCATTAACCCTCCACACACTTGTTTATCACTTACTCATAATAAGTTCTTCCCATCACAACATGTAGTTCATATCATCTGCTTTTTCCTCCCCGCCCCCTGCCCACCGTGGAGGGATCCATCCACTTCCTTCTCGCTGGTCTGCAGCCCTCTCGGGGAGCTTCCCCGGTGTAATCTGAAATTGGCCTCTCTACTTAGAGGGCAGCGAGAGATGGAGAAAGGAGCAGGCCAATCCTGGTTGGTCGGTGGCAGTTTTAATAAGCAAAGGGAACTTGCATATGAGGGTTATCTTGGAGGCAACAAGACAATTGGCTCTCTGCACCTGCCCACCAAACCGTACAAGTTTCTATGGAGGCCCTGGGTTCAGTCACATCCACGGTGCAGGTGTTCTCAACATCACATCGCTGTCTCAAGGCTATGACCTTGGAGGAGCCTCTGGGAGCAGTAAGGGCAAGGAGAGCGCACATTCCAAGGACAGGGGATGGGGCGAGGAGCGTCCTATTGCTGGGGCCCAGCTCACAGTTCAGCCGGCAGTTCCGTCTCTCCTGTGACCTTCTCCAACACTTATCAGTAAATAGTTACTACATACTGTTATTTGCAAGGCACTGTGCTTGATATCTGGGGAGGTTTAAAGATGAATAAGATGAGATTCCTGCTCACAAGGACTATACAGAGATATGCCTGTTTTCAAATTCACGAAGCTGTGAGCTTTGGGAGGAATCAACGGGTGGGATATGAATTCAGGAAGGTAGGACAGGCTGAGTTATGGCTCAGATTTTATTCAGGGGGCCTTCTGGAGTTGCTGGAGGATGTTGCACCAGGTGATATAATAATAATAGAAGAAGAAGGAGAAGAGGAAGAAGAAGAATCTTTATTTAAAGAGCTTACTGACTGAGGGGACAACTCAAAGGAAATCTTCAAAGGAAAAATGGCCCCCAGGCAGACTCCAGGCACAGCCTGTGGATGTGGACTGAGGGAGGGAAGCATTTATTCTCGTTGAGGGGGAAAGATAGACAGTTGCCTTCAAAGTCAACCTTTTTCAGAGCAAATTATTTTCAGGCAACTGTTTTTCGGGATGGCATGGGTTTTCAACTTAGTCTGCCACCAATGGATTTAAAATCAGATGGCAGTAAACGGTTTTGTCATTTGAGGCAGACAGGTTTTCTTAGAAGGTTCCGGGATGCTGGCCCTGCTGAGAATCCCCGTGACTTGCCTTTTCAAACCTCAGCCTTGAAAGCATTGCCCTCTGTTCTTTCCTCGTGTCCCCTTCCTTGTCTTTTCTGTATCCCCAGCAGGACAAAACACGCCCACTGGCAGTCTGCAGAGTGCAACACGGACTTGTGTGATAGCAACAATTCGGGGAATTCAAGTCCTTTCTGTCTCCTGCCAGGCTCCTCCTCCCCAAGCAAGTGTATGCGTGGCTCACTTACCCACTTCGTTGTCCACACTTTTCTGCGACGCACCATCTTCTTGAACATCTTCCCTACTTTCCTGGCATACTTGAGGACCAAGATGTCTTTTCTGGGCTTTCGTTCTGCTGACTTAGACGGGTGGCCCCAGGGACACCAGCCTATTCATGGAAAGAGGGACAGTCTTAAGTGAACTCTTCACTTAACTCCCCAAAGAAGCCTTGCCTTTCAGAGTGCTTTACTTCTGTACTGCAAACGCAGTGCTCAGAGGACATGCTGATTAAGGGAAAATTAGGGTCGCTTGTTTTCCTGTTTTCCATATGGAAAGAAGGTTTGAACATGCAGGATGAGCCTGAGTCCATATGCTTGGAAATCTGTCCATGATTCTTGCTTTGCTGACTTGCAGAATCAATGCCATCTAGGTACTGCGGTCTGGGTCCAAACACACCCAGCAGTCACAGCATGATTTCTGCCCTTTGAGGTCCTGATTGCCTTCTATGAATTCTTCTGGAAAATACTTGAAAAAGGTGATGGATTTAAAAATACTCTTAGATGTTCATAATTTAGATGTATCTGGGGAGTAATTTATCTGTGCTACTGCATAGAACTTTCTTATCTTCTTTTTTTTTATAAGAAAGAATATTACCTTTGCATCTGTAACATTTCATGATTATTGTAGATTTTTTTTTTTTTTAAAGAAAGCATGTTTCACCCAGGCTTATTTAAATCTCTTGGGAAACATTCCTAGAAGTGACATGGCTGGGTCAAATGTTATCATTTAAAATTTTTAATACCGGGACACCCGGGTGGCTCAGTCGGTTAAGCGTCTGCCTTCGGCTCAGGTCATGATCCCAGGGTCCTGGGATTGAGTCCCGAATTGGGCTCCTTGCTCAGCAGGGAGCTTGTTTCTCCCTTTGCCTGCCAATCCCCCTGATTGTGCTCTCTCTCAATAAATAAATAAAATCTTTAAAAAATAAAATAAAATAAAATAAAATTTTTGATACCTATGGCCAAGCTGCTATCTGGAAATTTTGTACCTTTTTATACTATAACCCATGCATGATAGAAAGAGCTGTTGTAGATGTTTTACATGTTTCCTCATCTCTAATCCTTGCAAAGGCCTGTGAGAACAGATAGGGTGAGTAACCTGCCCAAGGTCACACAGCTAAGGAGAGATAGAGCTAGAGTTGGGAACGAGGCATCTCGGCCAGACTCCATATTGCACACTCTTGCCTTTTCTGCTCTGTTACCTCCATGGCAGCTGGGGGGGAGGGGGGCGGGGAGAAAATGAACAAAGTCATGCTGTGATGTGACTCTTCCAGCCTCCTATGAGTCCCTAGGTATGGATATAATCTCCTTCGCCCTCATTCTAATGCAGCAGATAGGATAGGTGCAGAATGTTTTCCCTGAACCAAAACCTTTGGTCTGTACATTCTTAATGAAACTGTGTAATTCGGAAATAGTCACTTTTAGGAAGGAAGCACCAGGCCTTTTTCTCATTTCTCCCCTGCCTTGTACTGCAGGCTGCAAGCTAAAAAAAGGGCCAGGGCAGCATTAAATCTTGTACCCTGACGACCCCTCTTCGTGCCTCTGTCATCACGTGGTTGCCGGCAGCACCCGACCGGCAGTTGTCAGGTAGAGGGGGGAAGGTTCTACAAAGTTTTGTTTAGGGACGGCAGGTTTTAAACCCCTGCTTATCTCTGCTGCTGGATCTGGTGCGATAGATCACACACCCCAAAAAGTGTTTTCATCAGCGCAGCCCTGGGGTCATACAGGGTCAGATGGCTCCCATTTTAGAAAAAGCCCCGGACAGCTCACTTATCTCCTTGTTCCATCCTTGTTTGTGGGTGATTTGTATTCTTAATTGTACCTCCCTCAGAATAAAGACCAGATGAAACAGAAAGTGTTGGGAAATGCTACAGTTCTGGCTCTGTGTTTTCTGTTTTCTTTTTTTTTTTTTTAATTCATTTATTTGACAGACAGAGAGAGAGAGCACATAAGCGGGGGTGGGGGGGACGGCAGTCAGAGGTAGGAGCAGGGAGCCCCATGCAGGGACTCGATCCCGGGACCCTGAGATCATGACCTGAGCCGAAGGCAGACACTTAACCCACTGAACCACCCAGGCGCCCCTCTGTGTTTTCTTTCTGATCTTCCAAGCTCTGGGTGGCTGACTTGAAGGCTCCCGTACCTGAAATGTTCCTGACTCGAGGCAACTGTCAGACGGAGGGCAGTGTCCCCAGTAAAGCTTGGGAAACACACCAGCTTGGTTTGAGGAACCAAAGGGCACAGGGGGATGAGTACTGTCCGTTCAAGGTCAGAGCCTATTTTTGGACACTCGGTTCTCATGATAATGGAGCTCCGTGGTGGGGAATCAGTTCTGGCAAGGGCTAAACTGCATCTTCCTGTTCCTAAAACGGTAATGATTATGGTGCCTGCCTCATAGGGTTCCTGTGAGGAGTAATGAGATCATGTATAGAAAGCATAGAATTTAACACCAGGTGCATTGTGGGTGCTGTATAAATAGTCATTGCCGTCTATTGACACCAACATCATGATCCGCTGAAGAACCAGGACAGCTTTTTTTTTTTTGGAGGCAAGTTTTGACTTTTTAATGTGGATATTTATAGACAGTTCAAGTCAGTAAATGTAAGTGCTTTGGCCCTTATGGTGGTAAGGTCTCTGGGGGCTCTTCACCTTGACCGTCGTTAGCCTTAGTGTGTTTTCTTTCTTTACACTTCACACAGGAGAAACCGTGTGCCCCAGGATCTCGGACCCGACTTTCTGCCTCTGTCCAGCTTGTATTGTACTTCTTACATGGCAGTGATAGCTAGGCCCTTTCATTCGAAGTCATTTTAAGTGATTTAAAAAAAAAAATGGAGCAGGGGACGCCTGGGTGGCTCAGTCGTTAAGCGTCTGCCTCCGGCTTGGGTCACGGTCCCAGGGTCCTGGGATCGAGCCCCGCATCGGGCTCCCTGCCCCGCAGGAAGCCTGCTTCTCCCTCTCCCACTCCCCCTGCTTGTGTTCCCTCTCTCACTATGTCTCTCTCTGCCAAATAAATAAATAAAATACTTAAAAGAAAATGGAGCAGGTAAACTTTCCAGACAGTTCTTTGAGTAAATGTGCATTTGTGGCACTGTAAGTATTTAGTGGTTTTGGTTCCGATGATGGTTGCCATAGAGCAGCAGGGCTTCTGCTTCTTCTTCTTCTTCTTTTTTAATTAAAAAAGTGAAAATATATCCATATTGCCAGGGAGGTCTAACATAAAGGCAAGAATACTTTTTAAATGGCTGCTTAAGATGGCAAATTTTATAAAAAATGTTCTGCAGAAGTATTTCCCTACTTTTTAATGTGCAAAAGAAGTTTGCATGAAACTTTTCCATTTCGGGACTAAAACTGTGCTATTATTATTCACTAATTTAAGCATAGTGCATGCCAGATTAATTTATAATGTAAGTACAGTTTAAGGAAGAAGATGCTGATTTCCTTGTATAATATGGGAACACTAATATATTCCAAGGGTAGAAATAACTTGAAATTAATTACAGATCCCACATCTCCTATTTGCAATCCAAAAAGCCCTGAAAACTGAAAGTTTTTATCATGACTCATTTGGCAGGATGGGCTGCCCCGAATTGCCATGCTGCTATTCATAGCTTTCACTCATCCCAATCAGTGTGAATGTTCATGTTTTACTGCAGAAATATTGCTGTGTTGGATTAACGGGTTCTGCTCTAGATATTGCTGGGGGTGTTCTGGTTCCATGTGGCAGATGCTGCACCATATTCTCTCTCTAGTATCCCCACGTGGCTGAACTCTGAAACCTACCTGGTCCGAGGATTTTGAATAAAAGAGCTACGTTCTCCCATAACCAGAACATCCCCACGTCCTGGTTTTTCCAGGGACAGTCCCTCTTTACATCTGTTCAGAGGCAAGGTATAATTATTAATAAGGCCCCATTCACACTTAGAAGTGTTCCGTTTTGGACAGTAAATGATTTGGTCACCATCCTGACCATCGATGAGTTCTCGGTAAACGGCCGGCGCGGTGCTGATGGGCATTGGTGAGTTTCTAGTGAGCTGTCACATATAAGGCTTTGAAATAAACAAGGTTCCACATTACATTTTGAAACCCTGTGCTACTTTGAAGCATTGTTTATAAGAAAGAATTTTTAAAAGGTGTACACCCCGCTGCTTTCTCAGACAACATTCCCCGCAGCATGTATAGGTACCTTTTCATTTGGCAGATCCTTGCTTTCCTTATTGTAATTGCTTGTGCACCAGCCTGCTTTTCCTAGTTCGCAAGCCCCTCTCTGTTCCCCCCCACCCCGTCATGATCGTTGGTGCCCGGCATACATCGTAAGCTCCTAAGGTTTATTTATGAAGCCTCAGCCTTTGCCATGTTCTAGGACCTGGGAAGAGAGCGCGGTGAGCAAGCAGAGATGCTCTGCGGCCTCATGGAGGTTCTCATCAAGCGGGGTAGACAGATTTGGGGGCCTGGCCTGGAGAGACCAAGGAGGCTTGCTGGGAAAGTGGTTTGGGGAGCTAAAACGGGAAGAGTGTGAGGTCGGGCAGTGAAAGGGGCAGAGGCCTTGGGGCGGCCCCACTGGCTGGAGGTTTGGGAAGGAAGGACAGTAGAGGGAGAGGAAGCTGGAACCAGCAGTGGGCTGTAAGCAGGTCTTATCTGTGCTTTCGCAGGGGGAGGTTTCTGGCTGCAGGATAGCTCTCAGATTAGGGCTGGCGGGCAGAGCTCACGGATCGGCCGCCTGGCACTGGGTCTGCTGCAGGAAGGAATTGTTCCTGACCCACTCGGGGCACTTTCTCTTCTCCCAGCGTGACAGTTATTCTCTTGGAAATCTGTGCTCTGGCCAAAGTCGTTACTGCAATGTTCCGCCAAGTTAGAGCAAGTAGAACTGAAGGGTATTCAGGCTTCCGAATCCTGCAAGTTGAGAAAGTTGTAAATGAGAAGCAAGCCGCAAAACCCTTACTCACGGTGGGCGTTTCGGGAGCCAAGCGCCTGACAGGCTGAGGGAGGCGTAGCCGTCCTTGCCAGAGGGATGAAACTATGCTGGGAAAGCCTGCTTTGGGGACACTGGATGACCACCAAGAGCTGGCCTGAAAGGTCCTGCAGAAGATATGCTGGTGCGGGGCCTCGGAAGGCCGGCTGTCTGGAAAAGGCGGTCAGGGGCGGCCCAGGCGGCCCAGGCGGCCCAGGCTCGGGGGCTTCTGACTGCTTTTCCTTTGCTGCTAACTTCACTGACAGGGTGAGGCGGCGTCCCTGGGACAGCACCCTTGTGTTTCCAAGTGTAGGTAACCGCTAACTGCTGTTAAATATTAGTGCAAAAGTTAGGAGGTCAATGTTTCGTGCTTAACTCAGAGAGCCTTCTCTAAACTATGCAGGCGAGCTCCTGGTCACTTCTGGTTTTCCAAACAACCTGCCATTTAAGTGAATTATGGACCATCACTCCTCGTCTTCGCGGGGAAATGAAGCTTCGAGGCCCCTCGTTGAGATAATTGTTGCTTGATGGCGCTGCCCCTGATGGGTGGACAGATATCGTGACTGATGCGTGTGTTTAATCCATTCGTGGTGCCTGGACTGAGAAAAAACTGCCAACAGTTTCCTTGAAGCACCGGAGAGGGACTTTTCTAGAATTTGTTGTATTTGCAGAAAAATGTATTTGCTGTTGTTTCCCCCTCTGGACGGTAAATCCCTTACGTCCTCTGCTCTCGTCTTTCTCACCAAGTCTTTTTCCTCGCAACTAATTTCAGACTGACACGGTCATTGCAAGAACACAGCAAAGCGTGACCCAACATGATCACGTGCAGAAGCAGGTTATCTTCACAGCGACCTTCATGGCGGAGGGATCCGACCCAGGCTCAGGTGTCCTGTCCCCTCTGTCTTTCTGTAACTTCTGTGATGTTGAGATTTTTTTGACTTTTTTTTGACAGTGACAAGCCTGCTGTTTTACAGAATGCCCATCCGTTAGGGCTTGTTGGCAGTTGCTTCTCCTTTGTAAGGTTATTCTTTTTCCTTTTGTGATAAGAAATACTTTGTGGGTGGGGTGCCTGGGTGACTCCATTGGTTAAGTGTCCGACTCTTGATTTTGGCTCAGGTCATGATCTCAGTGTCACGAGATCGAGCCCTGCTTGGGCTCCACGTTGGCCAGGAGGCTGCTTAAGATTCTCTTCCTTGGCCCCTCCCCCTTTCATAAAAAAATATTTTGTGGGAGGTACTTCAAGACCTTGTACGGGTCCCAGTTCAAGTGAGCCTTTAACTCCCTGGTTTTAGCATCCACTGATGTTCCTGGTGGTGTGGTTACTTCTTCGATAGCTGCCAAGTGGTCATTTCTGGTTCCATACTCTGTCCACACTTACTACTTGGCATTCTGCTTTATCGAAGAGCTTTCTCTTCTCCCTGTTTACTTTTTCATTGATTCCTATTTCATTCAACACACTTCTATCAGTATTTTGATGTTCAGATTATCCCCGATTTGGCTGGGGGGAGCCCCTTGGCTGCTGTGTCCTCTTGCTGTGTCCCCAGAGTTCTTTGGACACTTCCTTACTTTCTGGTCCTCCAAAATGGTTCATGTTTATCTTCTGCATTCTCTGCCCCAGACCTGCAATCAGCCATTTTCCCAAGAAGCCGTGATTCCTTTTAGTGGAGAATGGTGTTTAGAAACTAAGATTTGGGTATTATGTGTGCTTACCACCAGTGGTATGTGGCCGCCCCCATTCCCTCTTAGTGGGCAGGGAATATATGTGCCATACACAGACACAGATTTGTACATCTATATTTATTTCTGTATTTATCGAGATATATGATGAACTATGAATTCAGTCCTTATTTTCTTCCAACACCCGGGGTTATTCTAGATTTCTTCCTCTGTTTGTACTTCCTTCTCCAAAAGTGAGAAACCTGGCTCCCATTATCCTTAATGTATTAATTAATTTACTCAGTTGCCTGTAAGTATCTAATCTCACGTCCCCATGGCAATGAGGTTGTCCCCCCACCTCATTCCTTGGGCTCCTGTGCTCTGGATGGGACTGCTGCCCCTGGACAGGAGCCCTGTCACCTCACTTGGGCCCTGACACCCCACTCTAGGCTTCCGTCTCCCCCAGTGTCTATCCTCACTGCCCCACATTGGCTTCAGTACTCCCCACGCTACAGGCCACTGCTTCCTTCCCCCCCAAGGGCCAGGACCCCACACTAGCATGCTTCTGCTCTGCTCCCCGAATGTCTACTATTTTCAGATTGTTAGGGCTGCCATAACAGAGTACCACAAACTGGGTGATTTAAACAACAGAAATTTATTGCCTCATGGTTCTGGAGGCTGGAAGTCTGAAATCAGGGTGTTAGCAGGGTTGGTTTCTTCTGGGGGCTCTATGGGAGAATCTGCTCCCTGCTTCTCTGCTTGATTTGGTGGCAGCTGGTAATCTTTGGCTTTCCTTGGCTTGTGGATGCATCCCCCCAACACCCATCTCTGTCTTCCTACAGCCTTCTCCTCTCTGTGTATGTGTGTGTGTCCAGATTTCCCTCTTCTTGTAAGGACACCAGTCATGTTGGATTTAGGGCCCATCCTAACCCAGTATGATCTGATTTTAACTTGATAATATCTGCAAAGACCCTATTTCCGCATAAGTTTATGTCCACAGGTTCTGGGTGGACATGAATCTGAGGGCCACACTCTTCAACACAGTACATCTGCTTTGCACAATTCCAGCTAATGGGCTTTTGGACTACATCGTCCATGAAGGGAGGGAGGGGGGAGGAAGGATAGACAGAAACTCCGTCGTTCTGAGAAGAGTGTTGTTTTTTTTTTAAGATTTTATTTATTTATTTGACAGAGAGACAGCGAGAGTAGGAACATAAGCAGAGGGAGTGCGAGAGAGAGAAGCAGGCTTCCCGCCGAGCAAGGAGCCCGACGTGGGGCTCGATCCCAGGACCCTGGGATCATGACCTGAGCCGAAGGCAGACGCTTAACGACTGAGCCACCCAGGCACCCCGAGAAGAATGTTCTTTACTGTCATATTATACTTATTCTCTGATCTAAAATTAGAGCACTCTGCTGCCATCAGGGCTGTTGGAAACCTCAGGACTTGGAGTGAACACGGGATGGCACTCATTAGGATGTGCCTTTATGATTCCTCCTGGGGATTATACCCTCCCACCCCCGAGACACCCTATGCTGTAATGGATGGCAGCTTTTTACTCACTGTTGAGCAAACCTCCTCGCTTGGTCTGCTGCCGCTGGGGTTGGGGTGCTCCCCTGGCCCCTGGCCGCCCAGTTCCGGGCCACACAGCTGTGTCCTGGTGCACATCGTCAGTCCTGTACCAGGCGGCGCCGGCCTCTGTGGGAGTCGGCTGGAGCGTTTGTGCGGGGTGAGCTCTGACTGTGGTCATGAGGGGGGCCCCGTGTCAGCGCCCCGACTCAGCAGCCGTGCCCAGCATATCCTGGAAGTGTGTTGCCCTGCTTTTTTTTCACTTATTAACTTGTATTATATTCTGAACTATATTAACTTGTATATTACTTATATGGAATATATAAAAACACATAGAATATATACTTACATATATTAGCTCTATGTTAACATATATATGCTGATCACTTTCTCATACAAATGGAATACTCTTCTAGAGTCACGGTTTTTCATTATTTGAGTCTACCGCATGTTATGTAACCATCTCCATACTGTCTGGTGTTTGGATCAATTTAAATTTTTTGCTGTTGTAAATCATGCTCCGTCAAACGTCCTTGATCAAAAATTTGTGTCGGTGGAAACTATTGATTATTAAATATCCACTGTTGACCAGATAGTAGGCGAGGCACTTTGCACATCTTACTAGTCCTACCACAAACTCTAAGGAAGTTATCCCCATTTTACAGATAAGAATACTGAGGCTTAAGGATCAGGGGTTCTGCTACCCTCTGCGTTTGGTTCCTGAGGCAGTGCCCTGGGGAGTTGGCCAGGGTTGCTGAGGGAAATACTCCTAGACCTGCATGCCTCCTCCAGTTTTGGAGAAAGTGGTGGAGTCTAAGAGATTTCTGAGTTTTTAGAGCAATGGCAGGTTGAATTCTCAGGGTCACAACTCCCCTGTTCTAGCCTCAAATAGGGCATGGTGATAAGGATGGGGCACTAGCTCCTTGGGACACAGGCCTCCACCCTGCTCATGGGTGGCCGTGCTGTCCCCAAGTCATGGTGCCTGTCAGCCCTGCATTGTGGCCGCCCTGCTACTCAGTGACAAATAAGGGTAGCGCAAGGCCCTGTGGCGATCAGAATCACTTATTCCGGGTCAACTTAATTAGCGAAGAGTCAGACAAGATCAATTATCATTAACATCCAGCTATTTCTTGGGGCCATTCTATCCGTATGAGCAGGAAGGCTGTTGTGGTAAGAGTTGAACCTGCACTGGTCAGGGAAAGCTTTTTGGGAAGGGTAGATTTAAAAGTGGCCCTTCATTCCGAGAGGGAAGTAAGTTGGTGTGGACGGACGTAGGACAAACAGGGTGTGGAGGGAGTACAGATGTAGGCAGGTTGGCGTGGCATTTGCAGGCATGAGGTTTGGCACTCGTTAGAGGTCCTGATACTAAAAATGAGGGAGAAGCAAAATGCCCTCATAGCCCGTGTTTGCTCTGCATATACACTGACGGGGTGGAAATTGACAAATACCCCAAATGTTTACCACCTGAGTGGTTTTCAGTACCTTACACGGATGTTCATGCAAAATGTGCATTGAGGTGGTAGAGCATCTATGGGTCTTATGTGTGCTTAGTTCTTGGGGCCCATCAAGAATCACTCATATGTGGAATTTAAGAAACAAAACAGATGAACACAGGGGAAGGGAAGGAAAAATAAAATAAGACAAAATCAGAGAGGGAGACAAACCATAAGAGACTCAACTCTAGGAAACAAACTGAGGGCTGCTGGGGGTGGGTTGGGGGAATGGGGTACCTGGGTGATGGGCATTAAGGAGGGCACGTGATGTCATGAGCACTGGGTGTTATATGCAACGGATGAGTCACTGAACTCTACCTCTGAAACTAGTAATGCACTGTATGTTAATTAATTGGTACAAAAAAAAGAAAAAAGGAAGAAGAAGAAGAAAAAAGAATAGGCTGGGCAGGGTGCACTTTCTCCCTCCCCTCCTTTCTGAAGACTGCCCAGGACCCGGGTGGCCCATGCTCTGGGCCAGGTGACCCTGCCTTATGGCAGAAGCAGAAACTAAAACAATGGAGAACGCACCCAGTGACAAACACACAGATAACAAACCCTCTGGTTCTCTCCCGTTGCTTTCTTGAAGAGGAGATGGAGGTGAAGGGGTAGAACGTAAGAAGATCATTTTATTTTGGAGTGGGGAAATACTGTTTTCCTAGTACAAATTACAAAAATAAAGCTCTGGCTGGACATGATACGCAGTACTTCTTGCTGATTTCCACCAGCCAGGAAGGTACCCGGAGGGGCAGGAAGTATGAATTAATGGGGGGTGGTGCTGGGTAATGGAGGTCGGGAAGCTGCTTTCTATGCGTCGGGCCCAACCAGTGTGGCTGGAGAGGTGCTTACTGGCCACGGGGCTCTCTCGGCCCTGGGAGCCCCTTCAGCACAGACTGGGAGGTACTGGGCCCTCCATGCCTCTTTATGTGGACCCCAGTTTGACCTCATGGTCCGAAGGCCAAGTAAGGGCCTAAGACCCCCTGTGTTGAAATGTGAACTCAGCCACTCCGTAGCTCTGTGACCTTGGGCAAGTTACTTATTAACCTTATGTGTCTCAGTTTCTTTATCTGTAAAATGGAGATTTTAGGAGTGCCTACCTTACAGGATGGTGGCAAAGCAAGTGAACTAATAATACTCATAACAAGCTGAGAACTTGCCTGACACTGTTGAGCACTTAAGACTCACCAACTATTGCTCATATCATTGTCACGTAGCATGGGATCCTGGGCGCTCTGGACCTGCCAGCTGGTGGTGTTTTCAAGGGCCTGCAGGTCTAAACAGGGATATGAGTTACTCACACAGAAGCTCCCCCACTTACCAACAGGTTGCCTTCCGAAAGGTGATTAAGCTTGCAGAGCGTGAGTCAGCCCTTTTAAAACCAGGCTTTTCTCAAAAAAACCCCCCAAAACCCAAAAAACAAAAAACACCCCAAAAAACAAAAAACCAGAAAAAACAAACAAGCAAAAAAAGAACAAGCAAACAAAACAAAACAGGCTTTTCTCAAAATAGAACAGTTTCAATGTCAGGTGGCTAACCTGCCTCTTCAAAACCCCCACAGGGGTGTCCTAGGCAGATATTTTGTTTTGAGCAAACACCTGAGCACTCACTGTGATTTGGAAAAACCAGAACTGGCCTTGAAACTCTGTGTCATCTGGTGTGAATGGTTTGTCATTCACACCAGCCACAGTTCAGGTGTTCACTAGCCACACGTGGCTGGTGGCTCCCTTGTTGGACTGTGCGGGTACAGAACGTGTCCAGAATTGCTGGAGAGGGCTGATCTTTATTTATCAGGTGCCTGTTTGATGCAAAGTAGAAGTCAACACAGATGTACATATTAACACATGTAGCAATGTTAACCCAGCTGTCCGGCTTGAAAGGAGCATAGGATATATATTAGAGGCAGTGTTTTAGGAATTCAAGGGAAGTTTTGCAAAGGGGTGGCTGGCTATTTCCAGGCTAGGCATTTCTCCCAAGCTCTAGCCTCCATGGGTCTAATGGCCCACCCAATGCTTTCTTTCTTTCTTTTTTTTTTTTTTTTTTTTGATATCCCAAAAATATCTCAAAGCCAATAGACCCAAAACCAATCTCAGTATTTCTTCTCTTAAACCTTCCACATTCCCCTTGCAGAGAGTGGCATCACTACTCGCCTGGTCTGAAGAAGGAAAAAAGGAGGGCATGGAAGTCCAGATACGTTTGAAGAGGGAGCGGAGTCAGAAACTCAGAAAGAAGAGCCTGGTGGCGTCTGTTTTTCTCTCTGAAGTGAGAGGCAAGAGCCTTTCCGGGATTGATGAGTGTGGCTGTGAATTAGGCAGTGTGGAAAGATCTGAGATCATTCCTGTGGGGTACAGCAACAGGGGCTGATGAGGGAGAAGCAAAAAAGATGTGCAGATAAACCATCAACGTGTCGTGGTAGAGTCGGGACTGGGCGTTATTCGGCCCAGGCATGAGTTTGTGACACATGAGCAAGCAAGAGGGAGGAAGTGAGACCCATTTGTAGTGGAGAAGTGCTAGGCAGCTGTGTTGGGCAGAGAATGGGGCCAGAGAATGGGCACTCTGGGGAGACGGGACAGGGGAGCGGGGCTTGTTGGGCGGGGATGGGCAGCAGGGCTCTGGGCCCCCTCTCTGAAAAGTGCGTGTCTGCATAGACAAGAGTGTGTCCTGTGTTTCTTCAAGGCTTGCTCTCTGGATGGAGAGAACTCCTGTTCTCTTTAGGCTGCATTGAGAACTGTTTCCTAGAATGACTGTTGGCTCACCAACAGTACGGAAAACCAGTGACATATTTTGGTGTCTTTTAAACACACATGTGGAGGCCATAAGTCAGTTTCGGTTGCAATGATGCAGTGCAAGTTACTATCAGATGCTCAATCACACTGTTTCAGGTACCAGAGTAGTTTGTGGTCAGAGATAGGGAAATTTTTGTAAAGTAACTATGGTAATATCTTCTGAAAGGAGATAGAAAACACGTCCAATAAGAAAATTGTGGGTAGAATGGCAAATATGCAAAACTATAATTTGGATGATTCTCAGTATGGGAAACTTGTTCCGTGGTATTTAAAGGCATTTTAGAATTCTAATTTCATATGTATTTATATTCTATTCATGATGAAATCTATTCACCATTGGCGTCCTCGTTTTCCTATGACTCATTTGGAGATGTTTATTATACAAATGGGATCTGGAAGGCCATTGAGCTGATGGTACTGAATGGCAGTGATATCCACACGTAGCTGCATATCCAAATTGCCCTGGGATAATAAAAAAAAAATTCTTGGTTCTTAATCCCTGGAGATTCTTATTCAGTGAGCCTAAGATGGGATCAGGGAGTCCTTTTTTTTTTTTTTTAATTCCCCAGGTAATAATGTAGCACAGGCATTTTGGGGGTGCTGGTAGAGGTGAATGGAAAGTAACTAGGGATGTTGATACATTGAGGGTAGCCATTTCCAGCAATCCTGTCCCCATTATTCAAGGTCGAGCTCTTTTTTTTTTTTTTTTTAAGATTTTACTTATTTATTTGAGAGAGAGAGAGAATGAGCAGGGAGGAAGGGCAGAGGAAGAGAGAGAGAAGCAGACTCCCTGCTGAGCAGGGAGCCCGATGCAGGGCTGGATCCCAGGACCCTGGAATCATGACCCGAGCCGAAGGCAGACGCTTCACTGACTGGGCCACCCAGGCGCCCCAAGGTTGAGCTCTTGAAAAGCCCACATAGTAGGAGAATTCATGGTTGAATTGCTTAAAACCTTGAGAAGAACTGGGCTAGAGACTAAAATTATTAAATGCATCTGTGACGCGCATCTTTCGAAAGTTCAATAAAATAAAACAGTAAGTGCATGGAGTGAGGATTACATCACTGGTAACAGTGGATATCACAAATTGATTTCCCTTGCGTATTAACGCTCCCGAAGTTTAATAAAACTTGTTGAAATTGGTTTTGCATTGGTGCAGGTAACATGTACACTAAGAGGCATGTCTTCTCTGGGTCTGGTGCTCATCCCAATGTTAAAATGTCTTCTGATTTCATGACTGGTAATTGTTGACTTCATCCTCCAGGGTCCTACCAGAGTGTGCAGAGTGATGTGAATACTGTAGGCAGAGATGTATTAAGGTTAGCCAACTGGGCGGGTCTCAAACCCCACCCTCAGATTCAGCATCCTATTATCTTAGCTCTGAACACGATATTTTCATGCCAGGCACTTGTTGTTAAAATTCTCTCGTGCTTCTCACGTCTGTTTTCCAGGAGTCCTTACGGTTCTAAGGTTCACCATATCCTTCTCTTCTGCTTCCTGCTTTCCACTCTGAACATCGTGCACACATCTGGGGAGCGGTTCGGCCACATAAAATGCTTTTTATGCCCTTTTTTACCACAGTACCAGGATAATATAAAATTGGAAAAAAAATAATAAAACAACCTTACCCTTATTGGGGCGACTCTCATAGTTTGTATTCTGTGTTCACATACGTTAAAACTGAAGTGCCATAAATTGATTTCATGACCCAGTGTTTGAAAAACACTGGCCTGGGGGTTTTTGGCATCTTCTTTGGAATCAGGTGGATCCGGATTTGAATCCTAGCTTTACCACTTACTAGCTCTGCAGCTTGGTAAGCAGCTTCATTTCCTCATCTATCAAATGGAGATAGGATGCTGTACCTCATAGAACTTGTTTGAAGATTAAATGAAGTAACGCGTGAAAAGCCCCTGGCCTAGGGTCTGATTCCTAGGAAACACTTGGACAGGGTGATGGGGACGAGGAGGGCGATGATGATGGCGAGGATTTTCGGTTTTCAACTCCAGCCTTCTTCCTCTCAACTCACGTGATTTTGAACTGGAATTTTTAACTTTTGCCAAAAGGGTACAAAGGTCGGTGTGAGGAGTGTAGAATCTCATGCAAGAGGCACTTGCATTTGGGGAACGATTACCAAATGTTCAGGAAAAGTTACTACTAGATGTCGCTAGTACGTTCCTACACGGGGCTTGCCACTTGCTTCACTTTCTGTGCGTTCCCGCAGCCTCCACCCTGGACCCGAGCAGTAGCCGCTGGCTCATCTCCTTGCCTCCGTTTGCCCCTCTGTGACTGCTATACGTGACTAATCTCAGGCTGGTACCCAGCATTTTAGGAGCCTCTGTCCACCAGCTGGGCGATGGGGGGTACAAGCCTTGGTCCCTCTTCTAGGGGCTTGGGTGACTGCGACATGGTTTTTCCTTCTTTTTTTTAAAGTCACCTTTTCAAGCTATGCTTTTCCTCCTCCTTAAAATGGGGATAACAATATTTAACTGATAAAGGCCGGTGTGTGGGTTAGCGATGATTTCTGTAAACCACCCAGCCCGTGCTGCTCACCTGCTCACCTGCTCACCTGCTCGCGGACTCTCACGAAGCTCCACCCACATTGGTGCCCAAGGCAGTTGCTCCGCCCACGTCAGCAAACCCACCTTCCCCGGTCCTGCCTCTGCCCTTTCTACCAGCCTTCACCTTTGCCTGGCTTGCTTGCCACCCTCTCTGTGCCTGGACTATTCCTCCCCATCCTAATAAGCTCTTCCTGTGCCTCAAAGCTTTCCCTTACCAACCCATCCGATAACGATTTATGGATTCCTCACGAACTAGTTCCCGTAGTCGGCAATTAATCGTATACTGCCTTCTGATCTCTAGTGCAGTCTTTTATTATCATAATTATAGTATTATTGGGTCGCTTTATAGGATTTATGTCTCATACCCCCAGTTAACTTATTAATTCCTTGAGGGTAGTGATCAGGTCTCACACATCTCTGAATCCTCCCTAGCACCTAGCAGAGTGCCTTGCAATAACGTGGGTTTAATACATATTTGTCCATACACTGGATGACTGGGTACTGCAGTAGGAGTACCTGCTGTAGGAGCAGAGGGTCCCAGGTTAGAGCTGAGAGAGAAGGTTTCGTCGATGAAAAGAGATTGGAGCTAGCTTTTGTTAGGAGGGAAGAGGGGGGGCGCCTGGGTGGCTCAGTTGGTTAAGCGACTGCCTTCAGCTCAGGCCATGATCCTGGAGTCCCTGGATCGAGTCCCGCATCGGGCTCCCCGCTCAGTGGGGAGTCTGCTTCTCCCTCTGACCCTCTCCCCTCTCATGCTCTCTCTCACTTTCTCTCTCTCAAATAAATAAATAAAATCTTTAAAAAAAAAAAAAAAGGAGGGAAGAGGGGTGGGCACATGGCTGTGTAAGGGCTATCAGGTGACAAGAGCCCTGGCAGGTTACTTATAAAACAGATCAATGTCCCAGGTGCTGAAGAAATGGGATGGAGTGCTGCTGTGATCAGACTCACGCTGAAGCCCTCTTCTTAGCTGCGTGGCGCCAATACTCTTGCCTTCCCTCTTCCCCAGTTTTGACCCACCTCCTGTGGCCTGCAACTGGGATCTGATGAGCTGTGGGACTGCTGGTGGAAATTCTTCTCTGAGCGAAGATGCTTTTATTTCCACTTCATTCTCGACGGAGATTTTTGCTGTAGCTCAGCTTTTGACAAATAGCAGCTTTTCCTTTGAGTACCTTACGGACACCTTTCCGTTGTCTTCTGTCTCCCAGGGTTTCTGTTGAGTAGCCACGGTAAGGCTTCTGGGTCTTGGGGTTTTTGTTATTCGTTTTTTGAAGGTGATGCCTGTTTTTTCCCTCTGGCCATCTTTAAGATTTTTCGCTATGATTTTGGTTTTCAGCACGCGTACTGGAGTGTCGTGTTATTTGTATTTGTCCGTTTGGGGTTTGTAGTAAATTATTAAATCTGTGGTTGGAAGATAATTGGTCATTGTTCCCCAAATATCGCTTTTGCCTCATTCTTTCTCTTGTCTTCATGGAACTGCAGACTGCCCATATTTTAGATCTTTTTACCTCTAAGATAAAATCTGCTATGGATGCTATCTTCTTTTTAACATTTTCCACCCTTTTGTCTCTAAGTGCTTCATTCTGTTTATTTCCTTCCGACCTGTCTTCTTCTTCTTACTTTTTATTGCGGTGTCTAATCTATTAGTAAACCCATCCGTTGAGTTCTTGATTTTAATTATTTGCCCTTTAGTCCTAGAATTTCTTTTTTAGTTTCTAGTTCTTTACCAACATTGTCCATCTTGTCTTTTATGTAGGCATACTTGTCTTAAAGACTGTGTCTGAAAACGTTTGTTATCTGTGCATCCCTTATATCTATCTGTATAAGACCTGTGTCTGAATCCCTGTGGGTCTGTTTTTGTTGTCCATATTTCATTGATTTTTTATTTTGTTGTCTTTTATCCTTGTATTCTCAGCTATATTGATTGTGTGTATGAAAAAACTCCAGAGGTAATATAAATTCTAGGATAATGTTGTCTTCCTCAAGATATGATTACATTCACTTCTGGGAGTTCCAGATCATTTTAATTTGATCAAAGATTGAGGTGATTCAAAGCTAGGCTTCAGTCTTTGAGGTTAGTCTGTTTCCATTAGTTTTATCCCAAATGAAGCTTGTGTGTGTGGGGGGGGGTGGTGGTTTCTAGACTTCCTTTTCCTAGTTAAGTCCTGATCTTCAATTCTTGTCCCCCTTAGTCACCGGAATGTGTCAGAAGCTTTGCTCAGCTTCTGTGCCCTGGAGCCTCCTATTCGGGAATTGGCAGATGCCCCTAAGCTAGGGGAAGAATGCCCCAAATGTCAGGCTTACCTTCCTGAGTTTCTTTCTTCTTCCTGATCCTGCTCTCCTAATTCTTTGCTACCTTCTTAGTTCTCTGATTCTTCTAAACAGATTTTTAAAAACATGTTTTGTGTAGGTTTTCTTGTTATTCGCCTTGGGACTTAGGTCTGAATTACCTAATTGTGTCATTAGCAGAAGCGTACCACCCTCTCTCAGCCAAGGATTTTATTATCTTAAATCCAGCAGGGATGTTTACAAGTCTCTGGAATAGAATATTAACATGATTTAAGTGGTATTTTAGGAAATTTAATATGTCAGTGGTATGCAGAACAGACAGGAGTTGGGAAAGGCTCAGGAAGTAGAACAGTTAAAAGACCATCATAACTGAGTGCTTTCTAGGGTAAGAAAAAAGCAGGTGTTAGGGTTTCTGAAGCTGGGCCTTTCAGAGAGATCCGCATGAGAGTCTTGGCTCTCCTCCTTACTAGCAGATTGCCTTGAAAGCAGTTCCTTTACCTATCCTGTCATCTGTAATATGGAATACTAAATAAAGTCCCTACCTTCTTAGGGTTATAAGAATTACACGAGAAACTCAGAAAAACTGGTTTTAATGGGTTGGCATATATTATGTGCTCAGTGAATAGTCGCCATTGCTGTTACTATTCCAAGATCCAAAATTCAGTTATTTAGGTTAAAATTCAAGATCACTGTTACTGGCCCTGAGCATGACCATACCATTGTCAACTTCATGGGGGACTGATCACTTCCTGTGAGTCACAGGGAATAGCTTACATGCATTGATGGGCACCACCAGTACCAGTGATATTCTAAATACCCGCCATGTACTGAACTGATTTAGAGGCTGATGCCATGGCTCTAAAGATGATCCCAACCCCACATCTCAAAGGTATAATGAGAGGTGATTTTAGAAAGTGCGTTTTGTTGGGATCGAGGGTAGATGTTCCATATTTTAGGCTTAAAGAGCCATAATTTCAGCATTTCACTTTAAAAAAAGATTGATTGATTTATTTGAGAGAGAGAGAGCACATGCGAGCAAGAGTGGGGTGGAGGGAGAAGGAGAGAGAATCCTTAAGCAGACCCCCTGCTGAGTGAAGAGCTGGACGTGGAGCTCCATCCCAGGACCTGAGACCATGACCTGAGCCGAAATCAAGAGTCGGGCCCTTAACTGACTGAGCCCCCCAGGCGCCCCAAGCATTTCACTCTTAAAAACAACCCAGTGCACAAGCATAGAAGCTTACACAAAAGATAAACCAGATAATGAGCCTTCATGTCACAAAAGGATTCCTAGAGTCGTAGATCACTTGAGAAATTATCTTTTTGAAATTTCTCATTTTCCTAGATGATCGAAGTGCAGACCAGAGGGTTTGGGTGACTAGCCTAAGGACACACACTAGTAACGTCAAGGTCAGGACTGGAACACGTGTCTTGATTTCTGGTGGACTGTGGTTCTCTTGCCAAAAATAGCACCTTTTTGTCTTTTCTCACCTGTTCCATGCCTTCCCCAACTCAGTTTGAGTTTCCTGTGGTCCATGGGACCGGGTGCCTCTGGGAAACTCGCCTTCCAAAAGGGAAGACCCATCTGTCACCATGAATTTCATTGACAGAAGCTAGAAAATTCATGCCAAAGAGGACTCTTTTCTCAGTATCTAGTCTCTGACCCTCTGTGACTGTCCTCTCAGCCTTTTAATCTCTGGAAATCCCATTTATTTTTTGTGTCAAACTAAAGGATGAGTTTCTGGCGCTAGGCTCAATATAGCATTCCACCTTCACTTTCTTCCGCACAAGTCAGGACGTACACTCGGCTGGTGACCATCATGGGAGACCTATTACGGCACCTGTTTTCTTCTGCATCAGGCAGCGAGACCACTGGTCAATCATTACCTGTTTAGTGTGTGGGACGTGGGGCCGGGCTCTAAGATCAAGTATATATAGAGGAAGTATCTTCATGTGAAAGGATTAGTTTTTTCCCAGTGTGTAACATCGGGGAAGTCCTAGGTGTTTAAAACAAAACAAAACGTAGAACCTAAAATAAGAGAAGTCCTTTGTAACAGAGTTTGTCCTACTCTGATAAGGCGATGCTTGCTATCTCTGCTTTTCCTAAAAATCTGCTTATGAGTAATGACAGTCCTAACTCAAGATTTAGAACATCTTTTACGTGTGTGATTTCCACAGTGTTTTGGCTAGGTAACTGAGAGACCGAGGTTTGGCTGAGCTGTGTCCTTGTTAGAAAGGCCCAGCATGTAAATAAGGGGTGGACCAACAGATAGGTGATACAGAACGTGATACGCTGAGCCTAATGGAGGGGCTCTGCTTGCCAGAATGACCAGACTTTGCAGGAAGAGCACAGAAGAGCAGGTGGCTCATAATTAAAAATAGAAGGCAATCTAGAGCCTTGCTCCTCAGAGTCTGGTCCAAGGACCTTGGAGCTTATTAGAAAGGGGGAATCACAGGGCTCACCTAGACCTGCCAAATCAAGATTTGTGTGCCCATTAAAAGTGGTAATGTACTGGTCTGGATTTTGTAGTCAGCTCTTCCCTTTACTGTCAACAAAATCGATCATATCATTCATTTGCATTAATCCCCAGTTATCCCTCCTGTCTTGGGATGATGATCACAATCCCTAGGCATGGTTCTCCAGGCCCTGCAGGGCCAGCCTGTCTCTGGCCCCTCTCTGTTGCCAACTGCTTTCTAGTACCATTCTGTACACAGGACTCTTCGTGTGGTATGGTAATCTCTTCCTTCTTGTCCCTTATTAGACTAGGAGTTTCTAGATGCTAGAGGATGTCTTGCCTTTTCCTGTTCCTGGAATATCATTCTCAATAAATGATCTTGAAAAGGTGGATAAACGCATGAGGGACTGGAATGACTTGCGAACCACTAAGAGCAGCGGTATTGGGGGCCCCTGTGGGCTTGTCCCCAAGCTTCCTGTTACTTATCTCAAAGAGCGGTGACCTGAAGCCTCCACATGCGTGGACAGGGCCAACCAGCAATGTCAGCCCAGCTTGGCTGACCTTCAGAGCTGGCCTGGATCTTGTTTGAATATCTCCTGGGTGGAAGGCAGCATTTGGGCTTTGTAGGAATATTAAAAGACCCTACGAGGGGTAGAGTTCCTGCTCTCAAAGAACTTACAGTTTGGTTAGGAAGAGAGGTGTACACAGTGGAAGAGTTTATAGTTAAGGAGAGAGTTGGATAAGAACAAAGACAGCATGGAATGCCACTCTCAAGCAGTGTTTGATTCTCAAATGAGCAATGTAAGATCAGTGAGTATTGGGGAATCTGGGAGGAGGATTGGGCTGGAGTGGTCTGGGAAGGCCTGTGGAGAAGGAGGGCAGAAACTGGGTCTTGGAGGATGGGGAAGGATGGGCAAGGCCTGAGAAGGAGCAGCAGAGAGTGCAGTGTGAGCAGGGATTCCGAGGAAGCATCTGCAACAGAGAGTGGATCTGAACTGGGAGAGATGTGCAGGTTCTAGAATCGAGTTCTAGAATGTCGTCAGGCTCTCGAGGCCAAGGCTCTGACATAGTGATGCTCGCACGCTGGCAGAACTGGGGGAGGCACAGAGGAGAGAGAAGTCCTCTGCAAGCTGGGAGAGAGAGTGACTGAGACTTGGATCATCGCAACCCAAATTCATCTCAGTAGAATTTTCGGAGCTCATTTTCGGAGGAGGAAATGAGTAAAAGAAGGAAGATACAGCTAAGGGTTGAAAAGAGGATGATGTCACACTGTCCATGAAGTTTTATAGAGTGGAAGCTTGAATGGACCTCATCTTTGCTTTTGAATCCCACATTCCATTTAAATTTACATGCAAATAGGATGAAGATGAGTGCTAGACAGTACTTTGTTAGTGATTGCACTCTGGTGGTATTTGAGTGGACAAGGGAAAGACTATCTAGAAATGTATCTGGAAGGAGGGAAGAGAGGCAGGATGTGGGCTGGTGGAGGGACCATGTTTAGACCAGGCAGCTATTTTCAGAGGGAAGGTTAGTTAAAGGAAGGGGAGGAGGATCTCAGGTCAGAGGGAGTGGCCGTGAGGGGGGGTCTTTGAGGGAGGGAGCAAGAGAGTGCATGAACGTGAGTGCCGAGCTGAAGCCAGAGCGGAGATGCTGCCGGGCTCTGAGAGTAGATAGGACACCAGATGAATTGATGCTTTTAGACTTTAAAGCATGAAAATTGGTGGTTCAAAACATTTCTGTCACCCAGATACCCAAAAGCCACAAATTGGCTCTAAGCACTGTTTCCCACAACTGTTTTGCTCTGTCCACCCTGGGCTCTTGGGAGGGTAACACCCAAAGGTATTTGTAAACTGCTGGTCCTCCCAATACCCACCTGCTACACCGAAGGGCTCTGCTACACAGCCGGGTTGGGGTGGGGCTAAGACCTCTCTTTAGGCCAAGTCCCTAGGGTGTCCAGGCCCTCGAACTAGCAGGGTTTCTGCCAGCCCAGGCCTTCTACACCCATGGGACCTAGTGCGAGCCCAGGCCTTCTACACCCATGGGATCTAGTGTGAGCAGGTCTGGCCCGAACCATTGTCCCACCGAGACAGCTCCTCATTACTGAGTATGCTCTAGCAGGGCAGGCCCCCTCCCGCCCACGCTGGCCCTCCGATCCACCGCCCACGTCAGCTGTGTGGTTTTGGGGAAGGGGACGGGGAAGAGGGTCAGGCAGAGGTGTAGAATTTCACAGTTCAGACCTGACAGTCACTAGCAGAATTACCTGATGCTATGTTTCTCTTCTGCAAAGGGTACCATGCCGGTGGAAAGGATGCGGATGCGCCCGTGGCTGGAGGAACAGATTAACTCGAATACGATACCAGGGCTAAAGTGGCTTAATAAGGTAAGTGTGTTGGGTGCCTCTGTGTGTGTGTGTGTGAGAGAGAGAGAGAGAGAGAGAGGTCCATGCATGGGGACCGCCAAAGTAAAATTGCATTCTTTGTGTTCAAAATCTTAACCTTATTCGTTACAAAACCAGCCAACCAAAAATGATCTGTGTTACTGTTTAATGATTCTTACCCCCTTCCTTCTCTAAATGCCTCTCTTGCTTCTCCTGGCTTCTAGGATTAGAGAACATGGAAACTCTCGGGTTTTGTGTTGGGAATGGAGCATATTGGCTCTCTTCTCAGTATTGTCTGTGTAAAGAAAACTTTTTGTTTTTTGTCTTAAAAAAAGTCTTCTCTTTTCATTGTGAAACACTGTTTGTGTGCCTACCGGTCCTAAAAAAGTAGGCTGTCATTTACAACCCCCCACATATGTACATACATACACATGTACATAGATCCTCCCTTACTTTACCAACCTTAGACTCTCAATCCAATTGCTCCTACCTGCTAGGAGTGAATCAGGAAGAGAGTGGATATCAAAATAAAGAACACCTGAAAATACATAGTTACCACCTAGAAAAGCAACTAATATATCATGCCTTCTTTAAAAGGGCCCAAGGGAGACGTTTCTCTCCCGCTACCAGGAATATCGCAATTCTTCTGAGTAAATTTCCTTTTCCTCTTCTGCCTCCCCCTCATTTTAATCTTAAGGACCTGATGACTAATTCAGCTGGTCAGGCTTTATCTTCGTATGGTGTGCTTGAGGGCTTAGAGCCCGGTTGTGGCCCGCTTCTAACAAGTGTGGAGGGTCCTGCAGCATCGTTGTGCTTACTCATATCACTCCTGGCTTCATCTTGTCTTTTCAGATGTCTCTTGAGCCTTATTTCCCCTTGCCCACTTATTTCTTTTTTCACTTATTTTAAGTGTAATGGTATTTTATTTGAGTGCATCAGTTTCAGTAGGTCCTTTTCTGAAACAAGGTGGGGTAAGAAGTGAATAGAAATAAGTAAACTATGCTCGCTTCAGGGGAACTGTCCTATATCTTAAGGTCTTACGGCAAATAATTTCTTTTTCTAGGCTTGCTATATCCATAGTGTTTCAGATTTGTATCATGGAGGGGTTTTGTAATTAGCCTACTCCAAAGACACAAACAAGAAGTCTGGTTGGGTCGTGGCCTCCTTGGTTATAAGGAAGGGGAAACTGTCGTCAAGCAGAATTGAAGAAACATAGGGTATTCAGTAACGATAATAATCATAAAGACTAATGTTTATGAAGTGCCAGGTGCTCATTTAAGCAAGACACGTGCATTAACTCACATAATCCCCACAATGGGGGGGAGATACTATAATGTTTTCCATTCCACAGACAACGAAGCCAAGGCACAGAGACGTGAAGTAGGATTATATTTTAAAGGACAAGATAACATTGCCTATATTGATTTAGAGTGTGACATTAAAATAGAAGTTCCTGGTTTCTGAAGAGAAGTAATTTTTTTTTTCTGTTTAAAAAACACATCCATCAATTTTGGCTGGCTTGATACAGGGCCAAACTTAATGTGTTATCATGTCCCCTGTATGATTAGGCACTTGATATGGTGCAATTAACTGTCCTTCTAGTAGGTTAAATTGTGCTCGGCCCCCCCCACTCCCCGCTTCCCACAAAAGGTATATCCACGTTCTAGCCCCCGGAAACTGTGGATACGTCCTTACTGGGAAAAAGGGTCTTTGGAGAAAGTGAAGGATCTCAGGATTACCCCAGATTATCTGGCTGGGCCAGTCTGATGACGAGTGTCCGTATAAGACAAGAACAGAAGGCCATGTGGAGACAGAGGTAGAGAGATTGCAGAGATGCAGCCACAAGCCAAGGACACCCGGGACCACCAGAAGTCAGAAGTGTCCAGGAAAGATTGTCTTTACAGCCTCTGAAGGGAATGTGGCCCTGCCGACATCGTGGTTCTAGATTTCCAGCCTCCAGAACTGTGGTAGGATAGATTTCTGTGGTTGTAAGCAGCCCAGTTTGTGGCAGTTGGTTATGATAGCTCTGGGAAACAAACACACCCTCTTACGGTTGCTTCCTCACCGGGACTCTCCATTAAGACACCTCTTCTTCCATCCACTTTGTCCGTGTTTTTCTGATAGACGACTGGAAAGGGAATGGATTCCTTTTTGTACAGCTGCATACTTGGCCCCTCGTAGGTGGCCCTTGCTGCTGAGCTTCACTCAGCCGGCTCTTGGCTTGTGAGTTCTCTTTCCTGGTAAGGACAGAACGGAGACCCCTTACCTACCTGGTCTGGCTGCTCAGCCTGAGGCAGATGACACGTCTCAGGAGGCCCCTGGCACAGGAGGCCATGGGCACCCAGTAGGGCAGGCGGCCCACGGGCCTGGGCGGAGTGTGCATGCAGCTCTGTCCATGCTCGTGGGCAGGGCTGTCCCAGTCATTGTGGACCTCGGGTGGCGTCAGGGACATCTCTCCATACCTACACCTCCTCAGGCCATCTTTTCATAGGTCTCTGTTAACTTAGGCTTTGGCACTCATCTGCCCACACAAATATTTCACTGGAGACCTTACTATTATTTCCTTCTCTTTTTTTAAAGATTTTATTTATTTATTTGAGAGAGAGAGAGAGCAGGGGGAGGGGCAGACGGAGAGGGAGAAGCAGGCTTCCCGCTGAGCAGGGAGCCCGACGCAGGGCTCGATCCCAGGACCCTGAGATCATGACCTGAGCCCAAGGCAGATGCTTAACCTACGGAGCCACCCAGGCACCCCCTGTTATTTCCTTCTTATTCAGAAGCATTCTGCCTAAGAGAATCCCTGCTTGTGTGTTCAGTGGTTTGAGATCGCTGTAAAATCTCTTCTCCCACTGAAGGCTGGTTATAACTCAGGAAACTGTCTGTGGGGCTTTGTTACTACTCACTTACGCCTTAGCTGCCTTATTCAGAATGTGTTGGTGTTGGTGGTGAAGTCCTCTGTGCTGGAAAGCCCCGGGGGGCAGGCCAGGGATGTCGTGATTGTTGCCGCTCGCAGGCTCGGTGCGAGGCCTCCTGCCAGACCCTTAGGAAGTCCTAGGTGAATACTGTTCCATGAGTGAATGGGAGAATGATATGTGCTTGAAGAGGAGTGACATGGGTGACCGTGTCTTTGTTCTGTTGAGATCATCGGACTTGAGAACATTGGGTCGGCAGTTGTCATGTTTCTCTCAAGTGGAGAGTCCATCATATTCGGGACATTCTTAGTAAGAGACAGAGCAGTGGTTAATGAATGCCTTAAATTGGTTTCCATCTCTTATTCTCAGTACATGTTGAGGAGGATGGTGATGGCATGTGTCCTCTGAAGGAGCCGTGAGGAAGTTTGGGGAAGCAGCCTCAGCACAAGCTCTGGCAGAAGGCCTAGGCTTGGGCCCGTTCCTTTTTATTATGAGTATTTGCAAACATACATGGCAGGTGTGAACAGTCTAATGGCTAGAAAGAATAGTATAGCAAATTCTCATGTAGTTTCCAAATTCGCATCCAGATTTAAAAATCATTGACATTTAAAATATTTGTGTGTGTGTGTGTCATTTGAAAGCAACTCCCTGCCTGTGTACATCTGTAAGACTTAAGACTATTTTCTGCATATTCACAATACCATTATAAATTGAATAACCATAAATTACTCATCGTTAATCATAACTTTTATTTTTTTATTTTTTATTTTTTAAAGATTTTATTTATTTATTTGAGAGAGAGAGAAAGAGAGAGAGCACACGAGAGGGGGGAGGGTCAGAGGGAGAAGCAGACTCCCTGCCGAGCAGGGAGCCCGATGCGGGACTCGATCCCGGGACTCCAGGATCATGACCTGAGCCGAAGGCAGTCGCTTAACCAACTGAGCCACCCAGGCGCCCTAATCATAACTTTTAATATCATCCCTGTACCATCCATATTCAGAATGCCTTGCGTACTCCCCAGAATGTGTTTTTCTAATTGATTTGTTCCGTCAGAATCCAGAGAAGGCTGTTCTGACTCAAAGTGTCCCCTGATTGTCCTGATTATGAACAGTAGCCCCTCCTTTTTTTTTTTCCCTTCTTGCCTTTGACTTGTCGAAGAGGCCAGGTCCGTGCTGGATTGGTCCAAATGCTTGCTTGTGGTCTCTCTGGGCCATTTCTTGAGGAAGGAAGGAGGCAGCCACAACCAGGTTCATTGTTTCTCCTGTAGCTCTGATAGATTCCCACTCTGGTTATGGATGCGCTCCTTGCACGTGGGAGATCAGCCTGGACCCTGGGGGCCTGAGGCCAGTCCCCAAGCACCCGAGGCCATCACCAGTTAGTTTCAGACCATATCCTTCTGTTCACTTTGAAAGCAGGCTTGTGCTTGTGTAAATGTCAGACCGTCTCAGAACAAGGTTAGGAGTCCTAGCAAAAATAGCAGAGTAAATTGGAACATCTTATAAATACTGGGGGAGAGAAGAGGCAGAGGAGGTGAAGAGAGCTAGTTGCCTCTTGGGGCCCAGGTACCTTCTGCATTTCTCAAGATAATCTTAAATGTTCTTCGCAACTTAAGCACTGCTTCTCTCTCCTTCCCTCAGGTGGGCAGAGTCCTGTCTCTCTATAAACATTGGTAGAGTCTGGACATGCTGTCCCTCCAAACATGGTGTGCACAGCCTATGTGGATGGGGCGCTCAGGGCTTCTGATGGCACAGACTGATGGCCCAGAGTCTACACAGACACAACGCGACGCTGTCACCATCCCTAATAGGACACACTGATCAATGACCAGAATGTTTACTGGTCAGAATCTCTTCCGGCTTTAAAATGAGTCTCACCTTCTTTATCTTTCAGCATCGTCTTAAAAAAAAAAAAAAAAGATACATGTGATATGTTTATTAGCAGTTTATTTTTTGCAATATGAAAAACTAGTTGAAAGTGACATGTGTGGTTTCTTTTTAATTTACCACTTTAATTATTTTTTTTAAAGATTTTATTTATTTATTTGACAGAGAGAGACACAGCAAGAGAGGGGACAGAACACAAGCAGGGGGAGTGGGAGAGGGAGAAGCAGGCTTCCCGCCGAGCAGGGAGCCCGATGCAGGGCTCGATCCCAGGACCCTGGGATCATGAACTGAGCCGAAGGCAGATCCTTAACGACTGAGCCACCCAGGCGCCCCACCACTTTAACTGTTTTTAAATGTGCAATTCAGTGACATTGTCTACTCACAATGTTATATACAGTCATCACCACTAGAATTCCAGAATTATCATCACCCCAAAAGGAAACAGTTGGCCATTGAGCAGTCACTTTCCATTGCAAAGCATTTCAAATCCTTTCCTTGTGCAAGGCATCCACTAATCTGCTTTCTGTCTCTTTGGATTTGCCTTTTCTGCTCATTTCACATAAATGGAACCATTCAATATGTGGCCTTATGTAGAAAGCTTCTTTCACTTAGCATGATGTTCAAGGTTCATTCATGTTGTGGCACCTGTCAACACCGCATTCCTTTTTGTGACCGAATAATATTCTATTTATGCATGTACAACATTCCCTTTATCCATTCATCAGTTGATGGACATTTGGCTGTTATGAGCAGTGATGTTATGAACATTTACGTATAAATACTTGTTTCAACGCCTGTTTGTAAGTCGCTGAGTGAAATTACTGGGTCATGTGGGCACTCTCTGTTTAACTTTTTGGGTAATAGCCAAATTGATTTCCATAGCATCTACACTGGGTGACATTCCCACCAGCAGTGTAGGAAGGATCCAGTTTCTCCACATCCTTACCACCAACTTTTTATTTATTTATTTATTTATTTATTTATTTATTTATTTATTTATTTATTTATATTATTTTATTCTAGCTACCTGGGGGTATAGGAAATGGTATCTTGTTGTTTTGATTTCCATTGGCCTAATGATTCACGATGTTGGGTGTCTTCATGTGCTTATTGGCCATTTATTTATCTTCTTTTGAGAAAGGTCCACTCAGACCTTTTGCCCAGGAAAGAGGATCCATGGATGCATGGTGGATAATTGCTAGGTTTAGTCATTATGTTTGTGGATTCGTGATTTGGGCAGAGTTTCTATGAGACTTGATTTGGTAGGTGTGCGTGTGAGAGCACACATGTGTGCATGCAACTGCATGCATGCAGTGCTTGAAAAGATCTACTTATCAGCACCAACTTTGTGTTTTATGAGGTAGACTTTAGATTGTGTCCCCTCTGGAACTCCTCTGACCTACAAAAATGTGCAACAGCAGATTCTATAAAGGGTCTGCATCTTTAAGCGTAAACCTTCAGATCTGGTTGCACTTTCATGTGAACATCAAAAATTGCCATAAATGACTTTGCTCTCTGATTTTCATCTACATTAAAAAAATAAAATTTCACTCACTCCTTGGCTTATCACTGCTCTTTGGAAATGGCTAACCTGAAACCATGCTATCTCGGTGGATGATGCAGAATGAACAAGGAGGGGTTTATGAAAAGTCTCTCGCTTTCAGTTCTTTATTAACTGAGTTTTAAATACAGTAGAATTTTCCCTTTTAACAGTTTTTGGGGAACTCTTAAATATTCTGAAATATTTTTAGTTCAGGCTTCTGTAGAGGCATTGACTCCCTTTGGGGTCTGTTGGGACCCTTTCTGTCTTTCATTGGGTGAGACCAATATGGTGGAAAATCCCTACTGACATTTTCTTTCCTTTCCCAGATCCTCATACCTAGAAACTACCTGAACTACCTTTAGGGCTTAAAAATACACAGTTTTCCTGGGCTTGGTTTCCACAGAAGTCAAGACAACAGATGTGTCATAGGATAGGAAATCTCCACTGGGAGACAATATGTGGTGTGATTAAGTGATTGAATATGGGATCCCGTGGCCTGGTTTTGAATTCAGACACTTGCTATGATCATTTCCTTGGCTGTGGAACTTAAGTCTGTTCCTCAGTTTCTTCAACTGTAAGGCAGAGATAATTACATACATGGAGCTCGGTAGGTTCTTGCAAAAAATGAAACTGAGACCACGTGAACCCGTGGGCAGTCACATGTAAAGAGCCACGAGAACTTAGTAAGTGCTGGGACTGTCGGGAGAGCTGGTTGAAGAAGTTGCATGTGAGTGTGACTTTGTTTCTAACATGCTGCTAGTTTCTAATCCTGTGTTTTAAATGCCAGGGTTGATTTAAGCTCTTTTGAGTTACCTCTTGAGCAGTAAGAGAGATGGAAAGGGCCTACTGTAAGAATTGTACCAAGGGACTTTACCTAGAAAAGTAGTATCATCTCCACACATTTAATACATCTTTGTTTGCACTTCTTGCTGTTTCCTGCAGGGCAGTAGACACTCAGGGGTTAGAAAATTAGACCAAATCTTCTTTTTCTGTTGGCTACCCAGTAGACTGAGGTATTGGATCCCTGTGGCAGTGACCTCAGATAACCCCGATTTCCCTTTAGCAGCACAAATGGGTGTAATTTTGGAAAGTTGCCTAAGTTTTAATTTACTTAAGGAACTGGAGTTCCTCTCTAGCAAATGATGGAAATCAACGATAATCATAAGCATTAGAGGTTTTAGTCAGTGGCTAGTTCTCTGTGGTCCTTCAAGGAAAAATGGCACAAATAATGGAGCACATTGGCATATCCCCAAATCAACTCCTTTGACCTTGGAATGCATTCCTATTCTGCCAGACTCCATATGACTCTGAATCTCTCCCGAATAGACTGTCAAGATCTGGGGCCTAGTGGGGAGGCGGGTTTGGTTCCTAGTGGATTTTACTGTAGACACTCAGCAAACCCGGTGTCACTTAATAGAGAATCTTACTGGATAGGACATAAGAACCTTCTGTTAAAGATGGCTTGAATTCCATGGCTGCAGTCCTTTTTTTTTTTTTTTTTTTTAGGAAAAGAAGATTTTCCAGATCCCCTGGATGCACGCGGCTAGACATGGGTGGGATGTGGAAAAAGATGCACCACTCTTTAGGAACTGGGCAATCCATACAGGTATTAAAGCCCCCTGCATCATCTATAGAAGCAGAAATTGTTGTTTATTGTTACTTTCATGGCTTCATTTGTTTTAAAAGATTTTATTTATTTATTTGGGTGAGAGAGAGAGAGAAAACAAGTGGGCGGGGGAGGGGCAGAGGGAGAGGTTAGAAGCAGGCTCCCCGCTGAGCAAGGAGCCCGATGTGGGGCTCGATCCCAGGGTCCTGGGATCATGACCTGAGCCAAAAGCAGATGCTTAACCCACTGAGCCACCCAGGTGCCCCATTGCTATCTTTTTTTTTTTTTTTGAGATACAATGGACAAATAAAATTGTAAGATATTTAAAAGTGTACCATGTGATGATTTGATGTATGCGTTGTGAAAAGGTTCCCCCCATCAAATTAATTAATACATCCATCACCTCTCATATTTACCTTTTACTGCTTTTGGTTTTGGTGCGAGCACCTTGACGTTCTACTCTCTTAACAAATTTCGATTATGCAATACAGTGTTAACCATTTAAAAAAATTTTTTTTACTACATACATGTGGCTTATGGTCTCATGAAAATAGCTCTGAAAAATCTGTGGCGTGTCCCCAGGCACATCCAGGACACGTGGGGCCCAAACTCCATCACTCAGAAGTGATGCTTTGCCCATCCTATAGAAACTTAGTCCTTAAATTTCCTGTGAGTGTGGGATTCTGATTATGTTCCCCAGAAACGTACTTGTTCTGGAGTGGTAAACTTGGTTTGCATTTATCTCTTCAAAAGATAGTCAAGAATATATTTATTTATAATTGAATTTAAGTAGGGAGCGCTATTTACAGGAAGAGACTTTTTACTAGTATTTGAAAGTCAGATGGAAAAGGGACACTCTAGTTTACCTGGGCTTGAAGGCCTCCCCAACCTGCCAGCTTTCTCAGTTACTTACCTTGAGTCTCCGTTCTACCATTATCAATTTTTTCTCAAGCTGTTAGGTAGAGCCTGGGTGACCAGTTTGTCCCAGTTTGCCCAGAACGGTCCAGGTTTTAAAACAAAAATTCTCACATCCCAGGAATTCGGTCTTGGTCCCAGGCAAACCAGGACGGTTGGTCACTGTAGTAACCTGGAATTGAGAAGGGATCTCTGCACTACCTGGCCGGCAAGCCTATGTTTCCAGAAACTTCTCCTCTCTATTTTTTCTCCTTCTTTTTCTTAACCTTCATTCTTTTGGCTATTTTGTTAGGAAAGCATCAACCAGGAGTAGATAAACCTGATCCAAAAACATGGAAGGCGAATTTTCGATGTGCCATGAACTCCTTGCCCGACATTGAAGAAGTCAAGGATAAAAGTATAAAGAAGGGAAACAATGCATTCAGAGTGTACCGGATGTTGCCCTTATCTGAGCGACCTTCTAAGAAAGGTAGATATTTACTGCCTAAAACAATGGTCACATAGTATATATCGTAGTACCTCCGAGGATAGAACACTTATTCACACTGTGGATGATAGTTCTCCCTTTGCCTGGCTGGGGGAAGTGACCGTTAGGTCACCGAAGGCGGTCGGAGAAACATGTAGAATTTTGACCATGTGTGGATTAAAGCATGCATGGGTTCATCGAGAGTTCCAGAAAGAAGTGAGGGGAAAATGTTCTCTGTACATTCCTCATGAATTAACCCCAGACTATTTTTTGTTGCCACAGGAAAGAAACCAAAGACAGAAAAAGAAGACAGAGTTAAGCACATCAAGGTAATCTTTGGTTGTTCAGAGAGAAAGCCAAAGTTGTGACCATATTAATGATTCCTGTTCTGTCTCATAAAACCAAGTAATGTGACCTCTGTGATTTAGTCTTTCTTCTTTGGCTCTTTTGTTTTATGTGCTCTTCGTGTCTCCTCTTTGGCTTGTCCCCTCAAGCAGACTCTGGTACACGTATCCCCTGCCTAATCCAATTTCACTGAGCAGTTTATGAATGAAGTCACAAATTCACACTGAGCTGGACTCCAACCTCCATCTGGTCCCCACGACTGTTGCCAGCTGGTCCCTTAGTTCTAGCTGAGCTCCAGCAACCAGCTCCTATCTGATCATATTAAGTATGTTTCCAGGCTATTAAATAGATCTTAAAATCTATTAAGTATTATATACTTACATTAAAATGCATCACCTATGTGTTATGCTTATATTCCATGACAGGCCCCAAGGTTGGGGGCATGGAGGTCCGTTTGAACACCCTATTAGTGTGGTTCTCACTAGCCTCTCTCTGCCTCACCTCAGAACTAACTCTCACGACTCCCCAGGCCTTTCCATAGGGATGTGTGTGCGTGAGCCTTTCAGTAGGCTGTGTGGTCTGGAATCCCCTGCAGAGTGAGGATCTTTGTGCCTAGATGGCTTGGCCCTTGTTTAATAGTCAGAGAATAGCCAAAACCTGTGCAAAATTGAGGATGAGCTTCAGTTGCTGAGCGAAGAGCAGACACTACCCTCCCCCGCCTACAGACCGTCAGAAAGAAGGTCATCAGATTGTCCTAGGGTTCACGGCACTCCATTTGCAGAGGGAGAAACTGAGGTTCAAGGGAGTTGACTGATGTGGGCCCAAGGGCGGTGGCACACATGGCCAAAGTTGCGTGGTCGCTGAGAACTGAACTTAAAGACGATGCCAAGTGCTCTGATTCCTAACCCAGAATTGCTGTCAGAGGAACAACCCCAACTGTCCAGACAACACGATGTTTAAAAACAATCCAGTTAGTCCAAATAGACAAAATACAACAATATTTACTTCTGATAGAAAGTTAGACTTGTGAAGGTAGATAGAATTTGAGGGACAGCTGAGATAACCTGTTAAAGTTTCGGGAGTATTCACCTTCCCTTCAAAGTGGAAAACAATTATTTTCAGCAAAATATTTCATTAGTGACACGTCCAGTTTCACTCTAAATATTTTTAGTTTGCGACTTATTTTAAATACAGCACAGTACTGAGGCCTAATTTTGTTTTAACTTTTTTATTGTGGAAAAATTTTAGGCACACAGGAAGGAGACACCCGAGGAGAATTTGCTCTGTGACCATCACCCCAATTTCCACATTAATCAGCTCGTGGCAGTTTTGTTTCAGGGGTGGGTGCCGCCATCCACGTCCCTCCAGCCCATAGGAATGACCGATACTTGGCCATTTTTGACTCACAAAACCATTTCATATGGTTCAGCGCACTATTCTGAAGCAAATCCCACATCGTATCACTTCCCCCCCATAATTATTTTAGTATATACCTTCAAAATATGGGAACTCTTTAAAAATAACACAGTATCATTACTGCATCTGAAGAATTAACAGTAATTTCTCAATCTCGTCAAATATCCAGTCAGTGTTCAGATTCCCAGCTGTCTCATAAATGATGTCATTTTTATACAGTCTGTTTATTTGAATTAAAATCCATATAAGGTTCACATATTATGATTTGGGGGTTATGTCTCTTATATATATATATATATATTTTTAAAGATTTTATTTATTTATTTGAGAGAGAGAGAATGAGAGACAGAGAGCACGAGAGGGAAGAGGGCAGAGGGAGAAGCAGAACCCCCCCGCTGAGCAAGGAGCCCGATGTGGGACTCGATCCCGGGACTCCAGGATCATGACCTGAGCCGAAGGCAGTCGCTTAACCAACTGAGCCACCCAGGCGCCCCTATATTTTTTTATTTTATTTTATTTTATTTTTAAATTTTTTAAAAAGATTTCATTTATTCATGAGAGACAGAGAAAGAGAGGGAGGCAGAGGGAGAGGGAGAAGCGGGCTCCCCATGGAGCAGGGAGCCTGATGCAGGACTCGATCCCAGGACCCTGGGATCATGACCTGAGCCAAAGGCAGACACTTACCGACTGAGCCACCCAGGCACCCCTCTTACATTTTTTCTTAATCTATAGGTCTCCTTTAACATCACTTTTTAAAAAATTTATTTTTCCTTGCAACTGAAAAAAAAAACAAACTAGTTATTAGTTGTATCAAGTGTCCCAGAGTTTGGATTTCTTTCTAGGGCCTACTTTTCAATGGGTGTTGTTTAGTCAGAAAAGTATGACTTCCCCACAAATAGGTGACTGAAGAATTTGCTACAATCTTGAGTATGACTATGTCATATTTACAACTATTTTCATAGCATCTAGCTCAATGCCTGGTACAGAACTGATCGCTAAATAGATGCATAAATAAATACAACGTGTGAGGCAGGAGCGGGGGTTTTACATCGCTGTGCAGATTTAATTTCATAATCTCAGTTAACACACAGTGAGAATGGAGTAACCGACGTTCACTTTCAACAAACCTTGCTCAAACATACCTTCCATACCCCATTGATTATCAGATGCCAATAATAAGAGAACACCATTAGTTTAGGTATGTCTAAGCAAGAAAAACTGCTTACAATGAAACCATGGCCCACAGTTGATTACAAGGCACATTCCATTTTAGGGCTGTGGACATCCGAGGAGGTGCGCATTTTAGAATTGATGACACCGGGTGTTCTTATAAGCACAGGACATGGCGGTGTCTTCCAGATGGGCCACTCAGTTGAGCAGGTTGTGGAAGGGACAGCCCCGGGTGAGGCTTGGCCATGGTGGCCCAGGGAAGCAAGTGAGAGCTTCCTTCTTAGATGGAACTGTGTGAGTCAAGTTCCATCCCAGCAAAGTGTATATTGTGAAATCCTCCGGTGACGGCATTTATGGTTAATACCTGAGACTTGTCCCTCAGAGGGACATTGTTCCTTCAGCAGAAGGCAGGCAATTCATCAGAAGGAAACACAGCCTCACTTTTGACTTTAAATCTGCTTGCATCTGTCCCACAGTATAGCCTCAGAATGTCGGTAAAGCCAGTAGCCTTCCCAAGCTCTGTGGCTCAGGACAGCTAATGCCATAGCGTTCGTGAAGTGTTTCAGTAGAATGTTTTCCAAGAGAACTCTCCAGCTTGCCCAGAATTGTACAGTTAAAAGACTTTATCCTTACTGAGCTATTAATACATTACTTTTTGTTGTCACCACGCCCAAGCTCTGAGTTAATATGTGCCATGCAAATGTGCAGCAGGAGAGACCAGATAGGCTTCTTCCACTAAGAATGTTTGACTTGTGTGGAGGAACCAGGTGGGAAAATTTGCTATTGAGACAAGCTCCTCCCAATCTTTATTCAGTTCGAGTTGAAGTTTTAACTAGCAAATGATGTTTAGAACATGTGGGCTGAGTGTCAGAATTTTTCTGGGGTCACTCAGGCAGTTTATCTCCATGCTATATGTTCCCTCAGCAAATAGCTTCCCCGAGACTGGGAAACTGAGGCCTACTGGCCACGTAGTAGGTGCAGAAACTCTGCCTCAATATGCTTCGATGTTCTCTGTGAATATATATGCTCTGAACTCAGTGAGCTGGGTTTTACTTGAGCCGGGCCTTGCCTGTGTGGAGGTGTCTGGTCACCTGAGGAAATAAGACTAAGACCCACAATAGTGAACAATACTATATTATGCGTCATGAGTGCATGTAGTGTTTCAAAAAAATGTCACGGGGCCAAGATCAGGAAGGAGAGGAGGGGGTAAACAGAGGGGTGGTAGCTGCCATCTTTGAGCCCCTACCAAGTTCTGAGCTCTAATTAATATGTCATCTAGCTTTTCCTGGGGTGGGCAGGTCATGTCCTGTTTGCATATGAGGAATGGGAAGCACAGGGGGGTGAGTAATTTCTCCAAGGTAGCGCTGCTGGGATTTGAATCCAGGTCAGTCCAGCTCCAAAACCCACACTCTTTCACCACATCTGGTGCCTCTTGGTCTTTTGGAAACTGTGGGACCTGAGCCAGGCTTTGGGGCATGGATCGAGTAACATGGAGGTCAGTCCCCAGCACCGGGAGCATCACATGAAGGCCAGGAAGTTAGAGTTGCTGTTGGTCTTCCCTGGATGAGTCAGGAGACTGGCTTAATTAGAGCAGGAGTCTATGTTGTGAGGCAACAGTGGGAAACAAAAGACCGTGGGTGGGGAGGATTAGAAATTAATTCTTCCCACCTCCTAGGATTGTTTGCCGATGAAACATGCACACTTTGAAACTATAAAGTGCTTCCAGATCAAAGCCTTGGTGCTATGTGATGGGAACTATATTCGAGGAGGGTCTCTCAAGTCACCTGGTAGGGAGCAGGCCCGGTCTGTATTCGTTCTGAACGAAGACCTCTGGGTAGAAGTTATGGAAAAGCAGGTACTGGTTTTTAGCAGAACCTTCTAATCCAGCTGTTGGCTCTAACAGTGACTTGAGCTGGATTCAAAGCAACATGCTCCCTGTCCCTGTCCAAAGACCACGTCTCAGGGCTGGTACTGGAGCGATCCCGTCATTGGTTGGAAGAGGTCTTCAGTTTTTGAAACTTTATCAGATGGAAACACACACTGGCAGCCCACTTGAAATACAGATAGAATCAGAGCTGCCCGGGATGGAGCAGGAGAGAGGGCTTGCCTACCTCCTTCCACTCCTGGTGGCTCTTGAGGGTACTGCTCAGAGTCTGAAGACTGGGTGGCTGAACAACCTCGATGGGTGATGTTGTGAAATGGGGCTTGGTTGAACTCCTTGGGTAGGAGTGGAGCATGATGGAGTTGATATTTGATATTTAAGGGGGGAGGTCTTTCTCATGGTGGTAGGAAGGAACGGAGGGGAGAAGAGCACAGTGGCAAGTGTAGATGAAGATGGTGGCCCTCGGCACCGAGAGGGGAAGACGCTGGAGAGGATACAGAGGATGTACATGGGAGTGGATCAAAGTTTCAAGCCTCCGAGAAGGGAATGTTGGGAGGGGAGCATGCTTTGTGAAGAAGAGGATGAGTTTAACTTGGAATGTGTTGAGTGTGACATAACAGAGCGCTCTGAAGCAAATGTCAGGTAGAAAGTGGGATCTAATGGGCCCAGAGCTCAGGTAAGTGTGGGAGCGCAGGGGTGTGGTCATGTACTCTGGAACGATACTGGAGGCCTTGACAGCAGATGTCTTCTCCAAGGAGAAGCTGTATGAGAGGAATATGGAGACCCAAGCACAAGACGAAGAGGAAAGGGAGCCAAGGAGAGAAGTCAAAGGGGGGTTGCAATGAGAGTAGGAAGAGAAGGAAGACGGTCTGGTTCCAGGGAAGGAAGGAAGGAGGGTGTTGTAGGACTGGGCAGGAGGCATCAACCTGTTTTACTAGTGGCCTCATTGTGTGGAGTGTGCAATCCCCTGGGCTACTTTTATTTTTTTAATTTTAATTTTTATTTTTAACTAGGCCCCACGCTAGGCTTGAACTCATGACCCTGAGATCAAGATCTGAGCTGAGATCAAGAGTCGGATGCTCAACCGACTGAGCCACCCAGGCACCCCATTCCTGGGCTACTTTTATGAAGCCCAGCTGTCAGCCTGAAATTTTATTTAGTAGAGAGACCTAGAGATGTCCTTAAATTTGGCTTTGAGGAGACTGGCTTTGCACAGATGAATTAGGGCATCTCTGGTAGCAGCGGGGCTCGGTCGTAGATGGAAAAGCTCCGACGGCCATTGTATTTTGCTTCAAGGAAAAGGACATCTAGACAAGGGGCTGTGGCACAGGGATGAGATGGAGTGGACTTGGAGCAGAGGCTGAGGGGCCCTTGCTATCCTCTGACTCAGGCCCACCCCCAAGCCCCTCCAGCAAGCACAGCTTTTGAGACCAACCAAGGATGTATTACGTTAGAGGTCTAAAGAGAGTGTGGCTCCTTCCCTTGGACTCTCTCTCTTGTGCCAGTTTGGTTTTGCCCCAAATCCCTTAAACTGCAGGCCGAGCTTTAGATTCTATACTGAGAAAAAAGGTTCTTGGGCATAAAGATTTGGCAGAGTTAATGCACCATGGAGGGGTCTGAACCTACGCATAGTCTTGGTTTTCTTTGGGTGGATTAGAAGCCAAAACTAGTTGATTCACAGGAGGGCCAATGATGTCTAAAGTCAGAAGGGGAACAGAAAGGAGGCTGGCTGAGGATTAATCAGGCCAGGGCATGGTACAAGGCAGGGGACAGAGCGGGAGTGGGTACCATACAGGACCAGGAGACGCCGGACAAAGACCTCTCTGCGCATGTTTCGTAGAGAACTGTGCACCCCTTTTCTTAATTTGAGTTCCTTGCTTTAAAAAAAAAAAAAAAAAAGGTATATGGTCGAGGTTTGACTAAGTACAGTGAAGATCCTTGTTTTGCACCCTGAGTGGAGACCTTTCGGAGAGATGCTGGCTACATCTCACTGAACAGTTTACCACACTGGCCTTCCAGAATGATAGTAACCAAGAGATGGTTTGCACTGAAGACTTCAGAAGCAACAGGGCATTTTTTGAAGTGGGGTGGGAGGAGCAAAACCATGTCCGAAATAGTCCGACGCGGCCTCCATTGGTAGAACGCACCGTTCTAGTAGAGAAGTAGCACAGGACACGAGGTAGGGATGGGGTGGGGAGGAAAACCATGTGGAAAACAGTTCTGTCTGAATCTCTGTTGGGATTTGTGCAGGGTCCATTAAGGCAGAAAGCTCCTGGAATAGGCTCATGTTGCATGACCAAAGACTGAGTTCAGTTCTTATATCTCCTTAGGCTAGAAGTAGTGTGATCTTGGAAAATTAATTTAGTCTCTGAGTCATAGTTTTCTCAAGTGGAAAGTGATAGAGGTATCACTTGCCACTAATTAAATGGTAGATCATGTGAAACACTTAGAGGCCTTCAGTTGAGATCAGAATAATTTAGGTTTTTAAATATATGCAAGTCTGACTGCCTCATTATTTTTATCAGAAACCTAGAAGCAGAATGAGTTAAAAAAAAAAAAAAACTTGACAACAAAAGAAACCCATACAGATTAGCAGGTCTTTTCATAATTCCTTCAGATGTTCTGTAGGTGGTTCCTTTGGGGCAGTCGAGGAAAAGGAAGTGGCAGAATGAAATGGGGGGCATGACGGGGGGACGGAGGGAGACATGGAAAAGGAGCCCTCGAGTAGGCAGCGAGAGAGACTGGTGCCACGAGAAGGCAGAGAAGTATAATAACGATGGACAGTCATGTTTTCGAGAGGGACAGTGCAGTCCTTCCTCCCTGTTGGATGTCAGTGTGTGGGGTTGAGGGACGGGACCTGAGGACAGGTCATTGTACTTGAGAGCAGTTTTATTGGCCTTATTTATTTATGCTTGGCTAATGGGAAGCGTTAACTTGGTAGTAAGTGCCAGGTGCCTATTTATCTCATTTAATCTTCACGCCATCCCGGGGAGGTGGGTCCATTGCCGTCCTCAGTTTATCGTTGTCTGCAGAGCCCTGGAAGAGGCTCTAAGAGGGTTAAATCAGGTCCTGCATCCAGCCTGAGGTGGAGAAGCCAGGCTCCGACCCCTGCATGACTGCAGAGCCTGACAGACAACAGGCTTGTCATTACCAGCCCCGCAGGAGCCTGGAGCCTGAGGCCGTGGCTGGAGTGGCGGCCAGACTGACCACAGGCTCTAACACAGGCATGGGGGAGGAGGAGAAAGGTTGGAGACTCAAGTCACAGGCAAGGGGCTTTTCCCCAGAAAGGCCTCCTAAAAGGGGGAAATGCAAGGTGCTGCAGGAGAAAGGAGTAAAGACTCCGCCCAGGGGGACTGGCCTGGGCCCTGGGCCCCTCCTCTGTTTGCCCTTTGGTGCCTCTTGTCAGCATGCATGTGGGACTTTTTTAGGACTGAGCTGTATACTGAAGTGATGTCTTCCAAGTTACAGTTCATTATCATGATGGGAGTTTGCCAGGTTGGGATCATGAAGGAGGAGGTAACTTCCCCCTCCTTCCCTATGTGGCTCCCCTAAGATTTTGGGTGTGTGTGGGGTGCTCATCACTGATTCCAGGTAGCACATAAATAAACTGATAAGAACACCCCGCATGCCTTAGAGATGCCCACCACTCTGGATTTTTCAAAGCACAGGCATATCTACCTCTAATGATCTTCTGCTCCCATCTTGTGTTCTTTCTGCCCCCACTCTCCATCTTGGTTTCCCAAAGGAGCTGTCCTGTGTGGCTTTTTTTGTCTGACTCGATTGCTATCCTAGACGCAGATGCAATCTTACCTTGAGGAAAAGCTCTCATCAACATGCTGAAAGTCAATGTGGACCTCAGGACTGGCTCCCCCAAAGTCGGTTGGCTCTCTCAGAGGTTGGAGGGTTCCAGGGCTCTTGAATAAAGCAGAAGTAAGAGCTACACTAAGGACGAGGAACTTGATGCATCGTTTCATTAGTATGAACGAGTAGCCTTTCGGCCTATTTGGGACATTCAGACACTCGAAAGACATTTGTGTGAAGCCATGGGCGTGGGATTGCCCAGCTGGACTCCACCGGGGGAGGGGACCTTCTGCGCAGTCTGGCCCATGTTACCGGCCTCCCGCCCAGTGACGGGTGCTCAGGTGGCCAGGGTCCAGGGCAAACCTTATCTGAGGAGAAATCATTCTCCTCGGGAGGAAAGTCCCCTGGCTTCCTGTTCTTGGTCCAGGGGGAGGCAGACCTTTTCCTCAGAAATCACTGTAAAGGAAGTGGCATGAGTCCTTCCTTAGGAAGCCAGGAGTTGACCCTTCTGAGCACTCCCTCCCTCGGAGAAGAAAGAACTGGAAACTAGGCACACGGTTCTTTCCACAGACAGTTATGCAGCCCTGCTGAACCCCCAAACTACCGCCTACAGGTGTAAGCCTCTCATAAAAGCAAACCAGATGTGCTCCTACCCTTTCCTCAAAGGAAAATGAAAGTAGGCAAATACCTGGCAGTATATTATCCGTGCAGAAATGTGCTGCTTTAGCTTCAGGCTGATTTAAATTAGTAGGGAATGCATTCAGGGGATGAACGTGACCCTAGCAGTAAAAATAAATAAATAAATAAAAGTAGACAGAGGATAGAATTTAAGCTAAGAAAAAGGAGGGGAAAGGAAGTGTTCTCAATTCTTTTTTCTTTTCTTCTTCCTAGCAAGAACCAGTTGAGTCATCTTTGGGGCTTAGTAATGGAGTAAGTGATCTTTCTCCTGAGTATGCCGTCCTGACTTCAGCTATAAAAAATGAAGTGGATAGTACGGTGAACATCATAGGTAAACTGTTTTGACATCTCATTTTTTATCTACACAAGCAGCCCCCTGGGGTCTAAAATTTGTAAAACGTGATTTGAAATAACATAGTCAGTGGGAGGAGGTCTTGGAACCATCTCAACATGCAAAGTTCCAGCCCCCAGGTTTCAGGGCTGAAGAATAAAGGCCCTTGAGGATCAGAGAAAGGAACTTTTGATGGGTCAGCCTCAAGAAAATAGGCCAAGAGTGACTTCCCAGGAGACTCCAGTAGATGAAATGGGTTTTCCCCCCCCAGTGGCTCATGATTAGCGGTTCTCCATCTTTCAATAAGCGGTCACATGGACAAAAGTGTTATCCTTTGAACTGGGGAATAAGGAGAGGGAAGACTGTCCTCATGGGTCCTCTCAGAACCTGGTCGGTGGCATAACCTGCCACAAAAGTGGCGCTCATCTTACAAATGAAGGAACTGAGGCACAGAGACCTGTGGCCAAACGGCATGTTTTGATTCCACAAAGATTCTTGAGCACCTTCCACAGACCAGACTCAGTGCTAGAAATAGGTTGGGGAACAGGACAGGCCCCATCCCTAGTTCCATGGAAGGAGACAGTCCCGAGTTCATGGAAGGAGACAGTAAACAAATACGGCCATAGGTAACTACAGTGCTAGCATGTGTGGAAAATGCTGCAAAGAAAAGAACAAGGGAGAATGTCTGGGGCCAGATTTAGATGGGAGGCTTCTGGAAGCTTCTGGAAGGAGTGGCATTTCCTCCTAAGTGGGTGGGTGAGGGGGAGCCCCGGGACTGCCAGACGTGGACCCCCACGTAGGAACCCCCTTGGAGGGCTAAGGAAGTCCAGAGTGGGGGTGACCCTGGGGAGAGGGCACGAGGGTCTGTCAGAGAGGGATGGAAGGTGGGGTCCTGGGGACTTTTCCGGCCACGGGAAAGGACATTGGGTTTTATTCCTGAACTGCTGGAGGATATGTTTCAAAAAAATTTTTTTTTTAATTGAAGTATGAGAGACAGTCAAGTGCACAACTGTTTTACACACACACACGATGTAGACCCAATCCCTTGGAGGGTTTTAGGCAGGAGGGGGACCAGAGTGAATTTCATCTCAGCCGGATCCCACTGGGCCACGGCGCTGAGTGGATGGTGGAGGCCCTGCGGTGAGCTCGTCTTCCAGCTGCAGCCCCAGAATCCAGAACCAGGCTTTGCCCTCGGGCACCTTGTGGTCCATTAAACTTTCCTCCATTTTGTAGACTGTCAGGGCTTCTGTTGCTGGTAAGAACCAGGGAGATCATGAAGAACTAGGAGAGCCAACCTCCTGTCCAGATGCCTTCACTTCTGGACCCTCGGCTGAGTATGGACAGGAGGCCGCAGATGCTATAAATGTCAGTGTCACGGGCCCTCTTCTCCTGGGTTTTGGAGTTGGGAAGTAGGCTGATGTACGAGGGCACTCCCTTGAACGCTGAGGGCTTTGGCAGAGGGCAGTGTGAGGGAAGGATGGGGGCCTGTGGCTGCCAGGCCGCGCTCCCCTCAGTGTAGCAAAGGCCTCAGAGACACAGTGTCTTCTCACTTCTGCTGGGAAGTGAGGCCTCACCTGACCAACGCTCCCCTCCTGGGTTCTCATCTGTCTCCGTCTCCTCAGCGGGCAGCCTCTGGAAAGCCTTGCCCATTCAGTCCTGTAAAAAAAAAAAAGAAAAGAAAGAGAAAAGAAAATGTTTGTCAAGACTCCAGGCACCTTTTCTTAAGATTCAGCTGTGTCGAGTGAGCTGGTTGGTTCTGAGCTCTCCTTCATGTATGAGGTGACTTCAACCTCGGATAAAATGGCGAACAAAAGTCACAGTAGTACAGCGTTTTCTTTACCTTTTTTTTTTTTTTTTTAAACACATCTGGTTGAGTCTTTGGCATGTAAATTCTCTGTCAGGTTGATTGTTCTTTGCCCTTTGGTATGATTGCTGCTATTGGGGTTGGTGCTAATTTAATAAGTCGTTACTTCCGGGGCAAAGACGGATGCCCAGTTTGGTTAGAAAATCACCTGCTGGATTAAATGAGTCTTTTCCTTGGCCTAATAATAAAATAATAAAGGAAGGCATAAAAGGAGTTTGAATATGTCTAATTAGTTGGTGGCCCTTACAAAGGTATATATATATAATAATACACCAAGTGGATCCATGCAAGTATTTTAAAGAAGGGGGTAATTTGTAATCATTGTTAACAGTAGCACTACCTTGGATTTTAAACCCTTCATAGAGCTTTTGTCTTCACTCCCACGGTGACCATTAATTAGCTATCCCTAGCCTCTGTGATTTGTGGACAGAGGTGAGAAACACAGGGATTCTGACTCCAAGGCCATGGTGGAATTTGAGAGATTCTCTCTCATCCTTTTGAAAATGACACCATTTCTTGCTTTCAGTTCATGTGTCTCTGAGCCCGGAGTTCAGTCCAGTTTTGTCTTCAGGCACCAAGAAAAAAGCTTCCAGGTGTTTTTCTTTCTGCTTTTAGAAGCAGGTACATGGATAAGATTTAAATTGGGAACTGAAATGAGTGTTTTGTAGCCGTTTTTCACATGGTCTTTCGGTTCTTAGCGAGGGAAATGGATTGAAAATCCATAAGTTAATTCAGCAGAGGCCAGCCGCCCAGTACATTTTTGTTCCAGGCAGGGTGGAGGCTATTGTGAGTGAATCCAGTAAGTGGACGAAACGGGGAATCCAGTAAGTGGACAAAACAGTGGCCCCAACCCGGGAACTCTTGCTTGATGGCTGCTGTGGTTTACTTTTATCCTTGCCACGGATGATACAGCAGGAACACGCACACACAGGCACACACGTGTGGCTGTCAGCGGGCTGGCCGCTGGTCTTGCTGTCGTCTTGTCCTTAACAGCTCAAGGCACTTTCCGATTTAGCCAGTTGTGCTGAGACCCCCCAAAAGGAGCGCGGTGTCTCAGCACTTAAGATGTGTCTTCGAGGGGCGCCTGGGTGGCTCAGTTGGTTAAGCGACTGCCTTCGGCTCGGGTCATGATCCTGGAGTCCCGGGATCGAGTCCCGCATCGGGCTCTCTGCTCGGTGGGGAGTCTGCTTCTCCCTCTGACCCTCCTCCCTCTTATGCTCTCTGTCTCTCATTCTCTCTCTCAAATAAATAAATAAAATCTTTAAAAAAAAAAAAGTTGTGTCTTCGAATGTTCTGTCTCTCCTGGATGATTAAACGGCCCAGGTGAGCACGCCCAAAGACCTAACCCTGCTTTGCTTTGAAGGGTGGCAGAAAAAAAAGAAAATTCCTTATTTTTATTTTTACTTTTCTTTAGCATTGAATTCTTTTTTGCATATGGTGACTTCTGTTTTGAGGAAGCGGAAGACGCCAGCAACATGTTGAATTGTTCTGACAATAGCCTGTTGGCGTCTTGCCCAGGTTAGCATGCTTTTGCTGAGCTGAATCGAAACCATCTCCAGGCCAGTGTAAAAAGTTTGCAGGTGCGGACGCTCAGTCTGACTTGCCTAGGCAGTGCTTTATAAGCCCATTGTGTTTCTCGATAAAAGGTAACCCCACCCTTCAAGAAAGCAAAGATTGCTGTGAACAGGGAGGCTATTCATCATTCCCAAGTCAAGCAAGCAATCCTTAGTGACTAGACATATAGCCATTAGGAAATAACGCAATTTGGATTTTTGTCTGCCCACAGTGCACCTTATAGGATGTACTTTTTTTTTTTTTTTTGGTAATGACTTCGAAAGTAAGTCATTCAAGTCATTCAAGCTGACTTGAAAAGTAAAGCTTGAGGAGCTCTTTTAGACAAGCTTAGAAACTCAGGTATAGCCAGGGAGGACTTGCAGTTGCAAAAAGAACAGATTCACAATGTAGAGACCACCTTCGGGTCACCCCGAGGGCCTCGTGGTAATGACTCAAGGTTGGCAGCCTCTGACCCCAGAATTCATAATGATTTGCGGATGGCCAGAAGTGATGCTAGGCTGTAGAACTGTGTCTTCATCTTTTTCCAACCCCTTTGTTCACTCTTCTTTTTTGCTCTTTTTCCTGGTGCTTAAGATGTAAAAAAAAAAAAAAAAATCCCTCTACAAGATAAATAATAGCTTGAGGTGGATCTTTAGATGGAAGGCCCCCCCTCATTAGGGGGAGGGAGTGAAGGTCTTCCATGCTCCTTCTCGGTGGGCTGTGTGCCGTGCCTCGTGCCTTCTTCGGGGAGGGCTGAGCTCTTTGCCTGTCTGGAGACAAAGCATCCAATTTTACCAGTACTCCTAGAAAACTCTGAGCAATAGGAAACTCCATGTGAGATGTGAAACCCAAATGTCACAATATACCCAGACCTAGAACCGAGAGTACACCTTATTTTTCTTCAGGGGACCGGACCTGGGGAAGCCTGGTCACAGAGGTGAGACTGCATGGGATTCTCTCAGTTGCCATGTGCCAACACGAGCCTTGGTAGTAGTTTGGCTATTGCCTTTCAACCTTGAGAAGTTTTTATTTGCCCAAGAAGCCTGCCATCTTTTTTTATGAGGCTATATATTTCTCACCTTCCCCTCTCCCTTGCCACCACCTCATTTATAATTAACCATCAGATCCTTCTGTCTCCCCTCATATTTCTCAAATCCAGCCCCTTCTTTCTCTTTTTGATATTACCCCCAGTCACCTTCACTCTTGCCAGGGCTCTCCTTCCATTCTGCCCCCTCCCCATTCATTCTCCACATGGAGGGATTTTTTTTTTTTTAATTTTTAATTTTTTAAATTTTTTAAAAGATTTTATTTATTTATTTGAGAGTGAGAGAAAGAGCACAAGCAGTGGGAGGGGCAAAAAGAGGGAGAGGCAGACTCCCTGATGAGTAGGGAGCCCCATGCGGGGCTTGATCCCAGGACCCTGGGATCATGACCTGAGCTGAAGGCAGACGCTTAACCGACTGAGCCACCCAGGCACCCCGGGATTTTGTTTTTTAAATGCCAGTCTCACCATCATGTCACCATTGCCCCTAGATCAAAGACCCGAGTCTCTCTCGTGTCCCAAGAGTCCTGCTACCTGGTCCCTGCCGACCTCTTTTATATTTGTTTTTGAACTTGAATTAGTCTGAACATTTTGACTTCCATGGGCCTATCCTTCCAGAAAGCGAAGTGGGCTGTGTGTGTTGCCCTTGTGGAGCGGCCGTGAGGGCTCGTCCACACAGCACAGAGAGACATGGACATTTGGTAGCTCCCTAGCCTCTCTGAGACTCGATTTCCTGAAATATAAAATGGAAATAATAGTAATACTGATCCTGCCTACCTCCCAGGGTTGTTGGGAGCACAAAATGAGCGTAATGGAAAAATCACTGTGTAGTTAGAGGGTGGTAAAATAATATTATGATTATGATATTATCAAAATCATATTAAAATGTATTTGAGTAGGGAAGGTAGCCTCCATCTGGGCTGCATTGTCAGTGCTAATATTAACAATTTCAATTCTCGAACTTTTGGATAGGATCAAGAAGAAACTTCTCTCCCTAGTACTGTGGATAGCCTGATTTTCTATGCCCGCTGATAAGCTTTATGCTCAACCCTACAGCCACCTGGGTGACCTTGGCAGTCTATCTGGCCTCTCTGGGTTTCCAGCATCCTTTAGCTATAAAGTAGTAGGACCACCCCACTCCCCTTCCAGAGCCCCTTGTTTTCATTTCTAATAGTCTTTGCTCTTAAGAGCTTTCTGGGAAGCATGGGGGCAACTGCTTTCTCAGGTGGAGGCCTACATTAAGTCAGCAATTGTTAATAAAGTTAGAATGACCTTTTAAGGAACCAAACTGGTTCATCAGTAAGCAGCCATGAATAATATTGTTGCAATTCTTAGCAACTAGGTCTAGATAAAATTACATTCCTGTGGGTGACTCTTTTCCTGATGGGCTGACCTGATGTGCTGGAGAAGCTTAGTGGATTCCTAGCTCCTCTAACCATTGGAGAATTTCCTTGGCACCCAATATAGAGCTGCTGAAAAGCCGTTTCACTACTGGTTATGAGCCCAGAGTCTCAGTAAGGTGAGATTCCTAAGTTTTTATCCTCAGATGGGCTTAGAAAGCCAGGAGCAGCCCGGTGGGAACTTGATGAGCTCTTTCGGTTGGGGAGACCTCCCTGCAGAGTATTTGAGTTGAGCCTCGGGGTCAGGGAGAGTGGAATTTGATTCCTGGTTCTGCCACTTACTGGCCGTCTGACCTTGAATTAATATTTAACTCTCCACGATGCCTTTCCTCATGTCTAGAATGGGGACGATAATTGTACCTTCCTCAGGGCGTCGTGGAGTCTTCCAGGTGGGAGGTCAGGGCTGAGTGGGAAAGGCAAAGGTAAGTGCTCAGGAAGTGTTTGGTTTTGTTACTATTATTTATCAGTCAGGGTACTCGGGTGCCCCACACGGTGGCAATTTTTTTTTTTAAGATTTTATTTATTTATTTGAGAAGGAGGGAGAGAGAAAGAGAGCACAAGCAGGGGGGCGGCAGGCAGAGGCAGAGGGAGAAGCAGACTCCCCGCTGAGCAGGGAGCCCGATGTGGGGCTCAATCCCAGGACTCCGAGATCATTACCTGAGCCGAAGGCAGACGCTTAACCAACTGAGCCACCCGGGCGCCCCGCATGGTATCACTTCTGACTTGATTTGCTGTAGCAGATTGCTAACAGTTGGCTATGTGAGTGTCTTTTTGACTGTCAGGAGTCAGTGTTACTGTCCATGTTGTCACTTGGGACAAAGGCTGGTGGTTCAGGGAACTCATGAGTGAGAGAGAGATCGGTCAGTTGATTGGGGCTAGTGCCTAAAGTGCATCCAGAGAGCATCTCAGACGTTGGGAATTCCTTGCTTCTCCTTTGGGCTTGCAGCTTGTGAGTTGGGCCCCCAGTGATGTTCAGATGTTAAGTGAAATAGCGTAAAATGAACCCCTTTTGGTATACAGTTCTGTGAGTTTTGACAGAAGCATGTACAACCACCACTATATTCAAGACCCAGGACATTTTATCAACCCCAAACATTTCCTCCCCTTACCCCCAGCTTCGGGCAACTACGGCCCCCTCTGTCTCCATCACTTCATCTAGGTTCTGAAAAGCCCCCTTGCCAGAAGTCTTGAAATTTGCTAGGAAGCATTCACTGTCACACGCGGTGTTTCCAAGTGGTCGTGATCTCCTGCGGGACTCTGGCTGTGGTCGGTGGGCCTCGGTCTGTCCACTCGTCGGTTTGTTTAGCAGAGCTTCATGGAGCTGCCCGCGGGCGTAAGCCATGAGCCTGTGCTGGGAGTTGGTACAGGAGGTTCTAATCCCAGTTCTCAACTCTCTCAGGAGCCACCACTTGGTTGGGACAGGAGGCACACAAATAAAAAGTTAAAGGGAGATATATAGAATTAACTTGCGATATGAGGCAGAAAGTCAGGAAGTGGGACAAGGTTGTGTCACGTTGTAGTTTCGGCCGAGCAGTGGGGACAGTGAGGGGGAGACGCTCTGGAAGGAGAGGACCGTCTGTTCTGGGGTGGCCAGGAGAAGGCTCAGAAAGACAGAGGCATTCTGAATACTGCCTCTTGCTCACCCTCCCCTTCCAACCCATGTGTTACTGCCTCAATGAAGCCTTTGATTCCTCGGACTGGAAAAAAATACTCCACTTTCTCAACTCTTTTCATGTGGCCTCTCCCCGGCCCCCTTCCCTTCTTTTTCTTTTCACAACTGTCCCAAACTTAACCTCTAGAGCATCCTGTGCTGGCCCGGAGCCCTCCCAGAGTTCTCACAAACCAGGCCCTTGACTGGATTGATCGTGCTCTGCCCCTCCTCGTACTTGACAACAACGTCTCTTACAAAGTAGGTGCTCAGTAAATCTTCCGTGCGTTGAATGACTGACTGAGCTGGGCGTTGTGGGGGAAAAGCAGCGAGGGGGAGAATTCCTGGTCAGAGCAAGGGGCTGTTGGGACAGGAAGACATTTGAGCTGCTGCCATCGTGTGTGCTCGCAGCTCGCTTGCTGTCTACTTGGAACGACAGGGCAAGAGAGAATTGAACTTTGGAGAACTGGAAGTTAGAGTGGCTTTGATTTTTTTTTTTTTTTTATTTGAGAGAGAGAGAATGAGAGACAGAGAGCATGAGAGGGAGGAGGGTCAGAGGGAGAAGCAGACTCCCTGCCGAGCAGGGAGCCCGATGCGGGACTCGATCCCGGGACTCCAGGATCATGACCTGAGCCGAAGGCAGTCGCTTAACCAACTGAGCCACCCAGGCACCCCAGAGTGGCTTTGATTTAAATCGAATTTATAGAAGACCTTAACTGCCTTAGTGGGCAGGCTATCGCTTACAGCCAGCCCCTCCTCAGACACATGCATGTGCACATGCGCGCGTGCCCCATTTGGTTTCTACCTGCCACCGGCTTTTAGGATTTGGGAAATCTTGTTTTCCTGCCATTTTATCTTCCGTGGGAGAAGAGGCAGAAGAGACTTGAGAGAGGTCAGTGTCGGCGCTCAGTCTGTGTCTGGTGAAAGGCATAATTGATGCTCTTCATGCTCAAATAGGTAGTCCAAAGGACAAAATAAGAATTTGGGAGTCTGCCTGCCATATATAGCCTGCCTTCCTCTTCTTTAATTTTATCCCCTCCAGGAGAAGCTAAACAACATTCCGTTTCCCTTCCTCTCTGAATGCCATGGCTTTCTGGATGGTTATCACATCCCCACATCTCCTTCCCCCAGCCTCTTGGGTGCCTTCCCTCTCTTCATTCCAGAACTCGAGAATTCTCACTCCCCTCTCAAGCCTTCTCTGAACAGAATCAGGTCATGTTTTCTCTACCTCATGCTTGTCATTTCATCTCTCTCCAGAAAGTAATTAAAACAGGAACTCATTTATAAACAAAAATACTGGAGCAATTAAAATGCCGAGCTGTTAAGACAAGAACTTGCCCATCATGGTGGCAAACTTCTCAAGAAGATTGAACGCAATGGCCATTTTGCCTAAACTGATGGTCGAGAAAATGTGAGGGACGGGGAGCCCTGCACAGAACCTGAGCTGTGTGACTTTGGGGAAATTAATCTACCTCTCTGTGCCTGAGCTTCTTAATTGATAAAAGGATTAGGACGGCTTGCCTGTCATTCTCCTGGGTGGAAATGTTAAACTAACATACACAGGCATGAGTAAAACGTTGATTATGGTGGCAAAATATTTTGAGGCCCTTGGGAAAACATTGCTATTCCTTTGTTGTTTCCATTTCTTTATCGATGCCGGTTTTCAGGGATATTTCAGTCAATTGCCAACAGAAGTCTAAGGCCAGTTCTGTTTAAAAGTGGGGGAGGGCATTAGGAGCATTCAGATTAAAACCACAATGAGATACCAGTACACGCCTTTCTGAGTGGCTGAAGTAGGAAAAGAGCGACAACACCAAAAGCTGGTGAGAATGTGCCTGAATTAGGTTGTCCATACATTGCTGGGAATGTGGAACTGTATAGCCATGCCAAGCGGTGGTTCGGCAGTTTCTTGTAAAATGGAACATGAAGTTACCATGTGATCCAGTGATTGCACTCTTGGGCGTTTATCCCAGGGAAATGGAAACTTACATTCATATAAAACCTGTACCCAACTGTTCTTGGCAGCCTTGTTTGTAATAGCCAAAGAACGGAAACAACCCAGAAGTCCTTCAGTGGATGAATAGTGAGACAGACTGTGGTATACCCACACCAGGGAGTATTACTCAGCAGTGGAATGGAACCAGCCATGGATATATATACTACACAGCAGCGTGGCCAAATCTCCAGGGAATTATGCTGAGTGAAAAAAGTTCCTCTCACAAGGTTACTGTGTGAGCTCGTTCGTGAAATATCCTTGAAAGGACAAAAATTACGGAACCGGGGAACAGATGAGTGGATGTCAGGGGTTAGAAATGGTGGGGAGGAGAGGCTAACGGGAGGTGGGTATAGGAGATGCTTGTAATGATGGACCTGTTTTGTATTTTTTTTTTTTAAAGATTTTATTTATTTATTTGACAGAGAGAGACACAGCGAGAGAGGGAACACAAGCAGGGGGAGTGGGAGAGGGAGAAGCAGGCCTCCCGCGGAGCAGGGAGCCCGACGCGGGGCTTGATCCCAGGACTCTGGGACCATGACCTGAGCCGAAGGCAGCTGCTCAACAACTGAGCCACCCAGGCGCCCCCTGTTTTGTATTTTGACTATGCTGGTGAACACATGAGATGACATGTGGTGAACACATGAGATGAACACACGAGATGACATACAGTTGCATAAAAACTAATGGCAGACACATATACACGCACACAGAGGAGTACGAGTGAGACTGGGAAAATCAACAAGAAGTGTAGATTGTTATCAGTGTCAGTATCCTGATAGCGTGCTGGAGTTTTCCAAGATGTTTCCATTGGGGGAAACTGGGTAAAGGGCACCCGGGATCTGTGTCTATTATTTCTTCCAACTGTATGTGAATCTACAATGAACTCGAACTAAAAAGTTTAATTAACAAAAAGTTGAGGCAGGATTCAGAACCAGGGTAGTGGGAATTCATCTTCTCGGTGTCCTGGGGAGCTGGTGTGGCAAATCTGTGCGAGGCTTGGGAAAGCATTCTGTCCCGTTGTTCTGATATTTCCTCCCGTGGTCACATTGCCTGGAGGGTAGGAAAGGGCTGGGAGCATGCACAGAGCCCCCAGAGCTGGAAATGATACAATGGAGTGGATTTTGGTGGTCCTTTCTCCTTAGTAAGATTTGATTATGTCTCTCTGGACCCAGGACCTGGAAAACAGCACGGCAGCTTCCTTCAGCTCAAGAGCAGAGGACAGATATGGGTCAAGTTCAAAGCACTGTCTGTGTGGCCCTGGGGCTAGCTCTGGATGCAGCCTCTGGTCCTGCAGGCTTGGCTATGAGTAGATTGAGTTTGGGACATTGCCACATGTAAGCACCATTGGCCAGCAAGCTGGAAATAGCCTCGGGGGGCTAGGTTCCTGGCAAAGCTGCTTCTCTGGAGACATTAACCCAAAGCTAAGGCCGTTCTTCAGTTTCACGGCCGATGACATGTGGTGACTGAGAATCTGATTCCTGACTCTTCAACTCTTTTGGGAAATGTTGTCTTTCTTGAGAGTGCATGCTAGAACGGTGAGTCAGGCATTGGTGCATGATGGCTGTCTTGTCTTTGAAGTTGTAGGACAGTCCCATCTGGACAGCAACATCGAGGATCAAGAGATTGTCACTAACCCTCCGGACATCTGCCAAGTTGTAGAGGTGACCACTGAGAGTGACGAACAGCCGGTCAGCATGAGTGAGCTCTACCCTCTGCAGATTTCCCCCGTGTCTTCCTATGCAGGTAAGAGGGTAGGTGGGAACCTTTGGAGCTGAGCAAGGATGGCGGGGGGCAGTCCCTCAGTGTGGGGCCACCTGCTTCACTGCACAGCAAAGAGCCTCTCCTCTGTCCTAGGAATTATTCTTGCTTTATTTTCCCCATGGACATCTTCTTGGGTACTTGTGTTCTCAGAAGACATGGCCACAGCATTTCTTGACTTGATCACCCATAACGTTTTCGTGCATGACTAACAATATTCCTTTGGAGAAGTAGTTCATCGAAGTCTGTTTTCGTGCATGACTAACAATATTTCTTTGGAGAAGTAGTTCATCGAAGTCTATTTTATTTTCATAAGTTATCAGAAATCCGGAAGGGTGTTTTCAATGGAATCTGAGTTTGACCAAGCTGGATGGAACCTCGAAGACCATTCCTTCCAGCTCCTTCGGAATTTTTGGAAGTGAAGGCACATGTCCTAGGTCACATGGCTAGTGAGTGTTTGGGTCAGGACTTCAACTCAGCCTTGAGACCCGGAGCCTCATTCCAACCCACCATGTTTACTTGTTTCCACTTATTTTCCCCGTCTCTTTCAATTCAGTGCAGCTTCTCATCAGGCCAGGTGCCTGAGCCCGGATATGATTCCCTAGGGAAGGACCACGTAACGACCCAGGAATTGACCCAGACAGTCCTAGGATTAGAACAGATTCGCGTGGTTCTTCCATCTTTACAGCACAAAGTGGGGACTCCCTTGTCTACCATCATTTTATCGTCTTACGCTCTCCCATGATCTCTGCTTAATTTTCAGGGGACTCATTTATAATTAGAAATATAAATTCTGAGTCAATGTTATTGCTTGCAGACATTAAAAATAGAAAGCAGAGGCCCTATCCCGAGGAGCTACCGTCAGCTCCAATACCCGTTCAGGAATCTTCCTAGTGTCCTTGATGTTCCCCCAGTGTCCCCCAGTTCGGGGGCCGCCCCAGTGGCTGGCACGCAGTCAGAATTAGAGTTAGGTTGGTTCAAAGGACAGGTTCTTTGTGAATTGTCAGCCACTGACCTAACCTTCTATTTTCTGGACACCAGCTTTCTATATTTTTAGCTTACGTTTTCAAATTGCGGTGAAATGGACGTAGCCCAGAATTGGCCATTTTTGCTATTTTTAAGTGCCCATTTTGGCGGCAGTGAGTGCATTCGCCTTGTTAGGCAACCGTCACCACCATCCAGCTCCAGAACTTTCTCATCTTGCAAAACTAAAACTCTGTCCTCGAGAAACACCAATTCCCCTCCCCCTCCTACCCCCAGCCCCTGGCAACCGCCCCGCTCTTTCTACCTCCGTGAATTTGGCTGCTCTAGGTAACTCACGGGAGTGGAATCGTACCGTGCTTGTCCTTTTGTGATGGGCTGATTTCACCTAAGGTCCTCGAGATCCTGACTTTCTTCTATGCCAGGAACATAGAAGGAACGTGAGAGTGAACCTTGACTACAAGAAGCTTGTAATCAGTCAAAGAGGCTAAGCTGCTCATGGGTTGTTTTGTCATCACGTTTTGAGCCCCTACCTGTGCGAGATCCTTGGTGGTCTTTGCCAGGCCCCAGTGATAATAATTACTATTTGCTGCATGTTTGTGGTGCCCTGGGAACTGTGCTCCATGCTTGGAAGCAGCTGACTTGCTTCATCGTCAGGAGAATCACCCTGTCAGCCTGGGTATCATTGTTATTCCCTCTTTAAAAATTAGGAACCCAAGGGGCGCCTGGGTGGCTCAGTCGTTAAGCGTCTGCCTTTGGCTCAGGTCATGATCCCAGGGTCCGGGGATCGAGCCCCGCATTGGGCTCCCTGCTCGGCGGGAAGCCTGCTTCTCCCTCTCCCACTCCCCCTGCTTGTGTTCCCTCTCTCGCTGTGTCTCTCTCTGTCAAATAAATAAATAAAATCTTTAAAAAAAAAAAAAAATTAGGAACCTAAGGCCAGTGTGGGTAAGGCAGTGTGTCCGGGGAAGAACAGTGGTTCCACCTTCGTGTCGCTGGTTCCAGCAGCCTGGGCTCAACCCTTCCCCAGTAACGCTGCCCTGGACACGTGCACAGGGCTCTGGGGTGCAGAACGCACCCACATCCCTGACCTCCAGGACCCACCAAAGGAGGCAGAACAGCGTGTTTCTGCCTTAATTTTACAGTTGAGATAACACCAGGCTACTTTGCATATATTTACACAGCTATGGCTGAAAACGTGTGACTTTCTTCTACATCGTGCTGCTGCATGTAGCTGTTTTAATTTTTTTAAGGCTTGGAGCCTCAGCATAAACTTCTCTGTTTATCTCTCGAAGCCTTCCTGAAGCCTTCCTGAGGCTTCCACAAAGATGTCCTCGCTGTTCTGCCCTCGAGGCATCTTGCCTCGGCAGAAGAACCCCAAGAACAGCTGATCCATGCAGAGAGAGACGAAAATTTCATTACCCTTTTCAGGACATTTGCATAGACTTGCAAAGAAGGATCGCAGTGCCAGGCTGACGGGCAGGAGGACTGTGGTTGGAGGCTGGCTCTTCAGTCTGGCCTTTGGTTCTCTCCCTTGTGTCATTGTCTGAATTCTCCAGAACCGTTTGGAGGGAGGCTCATCGGCTGGAGCCAAGATGTTTCATCACTGCCAATTTTCCAGAGCTTACAGACCCGAAATTTACCTGTTAGGGACTGTGGCTGGTTGAGGTCTTTCAGTCAAGGAATTTTATAGAGTTCTGCTGGGAAAGGCAGCTTTTGAGTTCATTCACCCTTCTTACTTTATGTTCCCCAATAGGATAAGCTGCTTGTCTGGTTTCGTTTTTTGTTTTTTGTGTTTTTTTTGTGATCAGGTTCCTTTGTTTGGGCTGAAATTCAATTGAATTTCAACTTCCTCTCACCATTTCATTCACTTGCTTAGGAAACTGGTATTTGGAGGTTGTTGTTTGTGATTTTTTTTTTTTTTTTTACCCTTACTGATCATTGAAGTATAACCAGTCCGTTTTGCAAGTCCATCTTCTCTGTGGTCTAAATCATTTTGTGATGAGCAAGAAAAGAGGGGGTTTCCTTGAGTGGATGTACTTGCATGGGATGTTTTAAGACCATATAAATTTCTTGTTGGATTCTTAGAACTTTAATCATGCAGAGAGATATCCCAGAGCCGAACCTTGGGAAACTGCGGAGGACAGGCATTTTATATTTAAAGGTCTGCTGTATGGTGGCCTCTTGCCTGATGTATGTATGGCACCAAGATTTTACTAGGTTATTGAGGATTTAGTAAAAGAAAGCCATGGTAGGATTTTGTGGAGGACTGGACGAGAGGATGGAGAAGAGTGTAATAGAAAGGATTAATTGGTTATAACTGAGAGAATGGAGATTGTCAGCATCTGACCAGCAACTGGCAATAAAGACTTTGGGTCCTCCTGGAAGCCATAGCAGGCTTGCATTTTGTTGGGTGGGGCAAAGGCAACAGTGCTTTGAAATGAAGAAGACTCTGATTTGAACCTTTTGATTGAGCTTTCTAGTGAGTTGAGGAAAGGATCGAGAGAAAGAAATCTTTGTCAATCTTATTAGTAAAACTGGTTGAACAAGAGTCTTCCAGAAAACGTACCAGGATGTCAGAATGCAAAAAAAAAAAAAAAAAAAAAAAAAGACTTTCACATTAAGCCTCCTGTCTCCCTCCCCAGAATGTTCCCGAGGTGGTTGGACAATAAAAACTGGGCTGAAGTGGCATGTGAAGCTAAGACTAGTGTCTCCTCTGGAAGAAGAATCTTTGAGATCAGCCCGTCCCAGGGTTGATCCCCATTCCTCCCACCAGTCACTTTCAGGGAAACTGGGACCACAGTGTTGAAATGAGCTACTCATGTACCTGTAATGCCCTGCAAATACTTTCCACTTAGTCACGCCCCGCTAGTGAAGCAACTCCGATTTTTTTTTTATTCCATTGTATTCACCACCAATAAAAAAACAAACCTAAATTCTTCAAAAGGGAAAATGAAAGAAGAGTGCAGGCTGATACTCGGCAGTGGCCTTGATCTGAATGCAGCAGCTGCCATGAACTCATTTGTGATAATAGGAAGGGATCTTGAGAATGGCAACAGTGAAGGAAAACCAAGGAAACAGAGGAAGATGGGCCTGTGTGCACCCAACAAACCAGTGGTATCGGGGTAGCTGAGAGAGCCAAGCTTACTCCGGAGAGAAGAGTCTCGGGTCCTCCGGCTGGAGCTTGAGGCATCTCGTGCTCCTAGGTGAAAGGCACTCAAGGCCATTCTTTTAAGCAATAAAAACTAGAAATTTGCTTGCTTGCTCATCAGCTTGTTAATACGGAGATCCTTCAGAGTGACTCCAGAAGCAGGTGATCTTAATTTAGAAGCCACTCTCTTGACGAACATTTGCGTTAGCTGAAAATGTCAGTTCAGAACATGTATGTCTTCTCTTGTCTCAGACTGGTTCCCTGAAGCTTTGAAAACTGGGTCCTCAGGACGCCTGGGTGGCTCAGCCGTTAAGCGTTTGCCTTCGGCTCAGGTCATGATCCCGGGGTCCTGGGATCGAGCCCCGCATCGAGCTCCCTGCTCCGCGGGAAGCCTGCTTCTCCCTCTCCCACTCCCCCTGCTTGTGTTCCCTCTCTTGCTGTGTCTCTCTCTGTCAAATAAATAAATAAAATCCTTAAAACAAAACAAAACAAAACAAAACAAAAACTGGGTCCTCGAGGGCAGTGAATATTCTGGTCACGTTCACGGTTTCTGCGAGGTCTTACCAAGGAGTCTGCCCAGGGTCTGCCTTCCACCCCCTCCCACAGCTGGGGTTGGGGCAGGATCCCAGAACCTTGGTGTTAACTGCTCATTTCCATGGATTTCCAGCTGCCCCCCCCCCCCCCGCCCTGCCCCACATGCCTCTGGTGTGTATTTGTTTCTGTTTGAAGAGGAAAAGGAACAGAAGATGATGGTATTGATGGAAGGTAATTAGGAGCAAAGAGGGTCTAGACGCGTATGAGAAGAAGAGGAACCCTGGCTTCAGAGCCCAGAGAGAAAGCTAAGCATAAAAATGGAAAGGGGATCTTGAAATTTCAGCCCGAGCTGCAGGAGCTCTCCCTGCGGGGAAGCAGCGCCCGGAGCCCGGAGTCAGATGTACAGTTGTGTTTTCTCTCCTCTGTGCTGACTCAGGCCACAGCTTTGGCAGGTTTCTCAACATCTCTGTTCCTCATTCTTCTTGGGAGGGGCCATACCGATCCCTGCCTCCCTGGGATACCGCGCCAGCGCGAGGGTTCTGCGAGCAGGCTTTTTAACTTGTTTTGCTCGTGGCGGCTGTGGCCCATGGGCCTCCTGAGCTAGGGTCGTCGTCAGCCCAGGCGAAGCCTTCTTCGGATGGCCGTTGCTCACTGCTGGGGATGCTGTGGGGAAGTCTGCTGGGTCTGAGGAGAGGAGAGGCCAGGCTCGTGCTCTGGTTGCTCCCGGGCAGCCCCCCCGGGGAGGGGAGGGGAGACGTCCCTGGAGAAAGTCTCCAGGGCGGGCCCAGGGTGGTCAGCATTCTCGCTTTCGTCGTTGGAGGGATGAACCTGTGGCTCAGTTTATCCATTTGTTCTTTAACCTTTAAGTCATAGAGATTCTGCTCTGGGGGCTCCGGCTCCGCATGGTCGAAAGGGCTCCGTCTGGGCTGGAGGCCTCGGGTCCCAGCTGTGCCACCAGCCAGATGTGAGCCTGGAGGTCAGCCACTCCGTAGGTTTGGGGCGGAAAGAGGTAGAAGGTGCCAGAGCACCTGAGCTCTTCTGCATAAAGGGGGCGATGGGAGCTCCTTCCCACTGAAGATTTCTGTGGGGGCTAAACAAGGCCTGCGTGCCCAGGTGCCGGCTCTCTATAAACGTTCCCCATGATGCTCTCTCTAGGCCTTGTCTGTAGAGGAAGGACCCGGACTCAGGGATCTCTAAGGCTCAGTGTATTTCTCTACCCTCTGTGCTTTCATTTCTCAATGCTATAGACACTGAAGAGCTGCACACCATCAATTTTTTATTTAAAAAAGATGAAAAATATTTCACTTAAAAAAATCTTGTATTATACGTACAGGTGATGTGTGATCGCTAGCTATTGACTTAGACTCTGTTAATCTAGCCTGTTGTGCAAATCCACGGTTGAGCAAGGCCGATGAGCTCAGGACAAAGGTGTGCTACCATTTATTGAGTGTATGCTGTGGGCCAGGCCCTGTGCTAGTCCTTTTCCCACACATCCTCTCACTGATTCATCACTTAATCCTCTTGGGAAGATGTCAATACTCCCGTCTTACAGATGAGGAAACTACACTCTGTGAAGTTAGGGAACCTGCTCTGTGTCTCGAAGCTGGCAGACTGAGTCAGGATGGTAAGCGAATTAGTTGTCTATTGCTGCGTCACAACATAACCACAAACCTTAGTAGTTTAAGACAACACACATTTGTTATCCCCTCCTCGCCCAAGTTTCTGAGGGTCAGGAGTGCAGGCATGGCTTAGCTGCGTTCTCTGCTCAGCATATTGCCTTCACAGACCTGTGGTCAAGGTATGGTCCAGGGCTGCTAGCTCGTCTGAGGGCGGGATGTCGGGGAGGAGGTCCATGTCTAAGCTCACAGGATTTGGGGTGGAATGTAGTTGTTTGCGGGTTGTCAGACTGAGAGCCTCAGTTTCTTGCTGGCTGTTGGCCAGAAGCAGCTCTTAGTTTTTTTGTCATGCAAATCTTCCCAACATGGCTCCTTGTTTCCTCAAAGCCAGCAAGGGAGAAAGTCTCCTCACGAGACAGGATTCGATCTTACTTTTTTTTTTAAGATTTTATTTATTTGAGACAGAGAGAATGAGAGACAGAGAGCATGAGAGGGAGGAGGGTCAGAGGGAGAAGCAGACTCCCCGCCGAGCAGGGAGCCCGATGCGGGGCTCGATCCCGGGACTCCAGGATCATGACCTGAGCTGAAGGCAGTCGCTTAACCAACTGAGCCACCCAGGCGCCCCAATCTTTTTTTTTTTTTAAAGATTTTATTTATTTATTTGAGAGAGAGAATGAGAGAGAGAGCACATGAGAGGGGGGAGGGTCAGAGGCAGAAGCAGGCTCCCCGCCGAGCAGGGAGCCCGATGCGGGACTCGATCCCGGGACTCCGGGATCATGACCTGAGCTGAAGGCAGTCGCTTAACCAACTGAGCCACCCAGGCGCCCCAATCTTTTTTTTTTTTTAAAGATTTTATTTATTTATTTGAGAGAGAGAATGAGAGAGAGAGAGCGCATGAGAGGGAGGAGGGTCAGAGGGAGAAGCAGACTCCCCGCCGAGCAGGGAGCCCGATGCGGGGCTCGATCCCGGGACTCCAGGATCATGACCTGAGCCGAAGGCAGTCGCTTAACCGACTGAGCCACCCAGGCGCCCCCGATCTTACTTGACATAGTCATGTACATCCCATCGCTCACGGTGTTCTGTTGCTGCAAATCAAGTCGCAGGTCCCAGCTACATTGCAGAGGAGGGAGGCCCAACCAGCAAGTAAACACCAGGAGATGAGGATCATGGGAGCCACCCTAGAATCTGTCCACCACAGTAACCCGGGTGGAAGATGCAACTTTATAAACCCAAGATATAAGTATGAAAGGGATACGAGGTAAAGGAGGGATCCGAGTAAGTGGGGGTGATCCAGGAAGGCTCTGAGTTGGGCCTGGAATGAACTAATCGACAGGGATTGGAAGAAAGCACGAGTGGGGTGTGTGGATAGAGCAGACTTGAGGAAAGAGGGTGACGTGGGTGCAGGAGTGAGCAGAGGTCCCGGGGAGCAGAGAGCAGATTGGCACCGTGGGGCCAACACCCCAATCCTGGGAGGTGCGGGCCCTGAGAAAACATAGCCTGCCCTTGGAGAGGGAGCTACCCCCCGACTCTTGGATGAAGGGCCAAAATCAGAGAAATAAAATCCACTCTAGCATCTCCCAAGTACAAGTGTTTATTGAGCCTCACAGCGAGGGTGACGATCATGAGTTCGCTGACCCATTTCTCCTTTGAAAAAAAGAAATGCTGATATATTTTTTAAACACTGCCTGAGCCTCACCCCAGTTTGGGCGACAGGAATGATGGCCCTGTGTTTTTCTCTCTGTGAACAGAAAGCGAAACCACCGATAGCGTGCCCAGTGACGAAGAGAGCGTCGAGGTAAGCATGGCGGCCACCACTCGGCTCCCAACAGACGCTGTGGGAGAGCCTTCCCCACCAACACTCCGGGTTCCTTGCTGCTAGTTACGTTTCTCCAAGTCTGATCAGAAGCTCTGCTGGAGGACTTTGTGTGTGTGTGTGTGTCATCCAATATACATAACATGAAAATTTACCGTACTTTTGGATTTTGAAGTATAGATTTAAGCTTTGGGAGCTGAATGGGAGGAAAGAGTAAGGTGTTCCCGTTAGAAAAAGAGGCTCTGACGGCAGGAAATGGCGACTGAGGTGGAGGCCGGAAATTGTGGATATTCTCACCACCGCACACGTCCTAATCCACCAGCAGAAACAGAAGGGCCAAGTGGCCAAAAGCAGTGATGGGAAGTCACCGTCAGAAAGGGCTAAGCCAAAGAATCTCCACGGTTACCTGGAGTCCCCTCCCTCTGTGGTCCGTGCCCAGGGGCTAGGTGTGTGTTCAGTCTGCTCCAGGCTGGGCTCCCACAATGGCAGGAAATGGCTGTAACCTCCGGCTTTGTGTCTGTTTGAGAGAGAAAGAGAGAGCGACTGACTGACTAATGGTTGTTTCAGTCCGTGATTTCCCAGTGTACTAAACACTTCAAGTGGAGTCCAGGAACTCTGAAAAGACAGGAAGTGTAGATGCTCACAGACATTCCAACCCTGTTTCTTCAAGGTCAGAAATTCCATTGCCTTCTTTGAGTGAAGCCACCCTTAAGACCCCCTATTTGCTTGGCACGCTGGAGCGCTAAGCTGTACCCGTTTGAAAGCAGTGGAAAGGCACTCGCCTTCTGGGTTCCTCACTTCCCTTTCTCTGAAAGCACAGATTGACTCAAAAGGCTGGATTGGGCCGTGAGTGAGGAAGCAAGACTCTATGACACACCAGCTGTGATGACCTAAAACCTACCTCATGATCAGGCTGGGGGACCAGAGGAGAGGGGAACCAGAAACCAAGTTGCTGCCTTATTTTCCTGCCTTCATAGAATAGTTTTGGCTATTTTTCTGGGAGGTAGCAAATGGGAATTGATGAAAAGGGAAGAGAAACCATTGCTTGGGATGTGAACAGCTGGGTGTGGATCTCAGTTGAGGGATGTCGAGTCGCTAAGCTTCTACTCATTCCACGCCTCTTCAGAAACTCAGTTAACACACCAACATGTTGGAATGGGGGGGGGGGCATCTTTTTTTTTTTTTAAGCCATTCGATCGAAGGCAAAGAAAAAGATATATATCTTGATTCTTTTCTTTGAAAGGGACGACCACACTGGCGGAAGAGGAATATTGAAGGCAAACAGTACCTCAGCAACATGGGGACGCGAAGCACCTACCTGCTGCCCAGCATGGCGACCTTCGTTACTTCCAACAAACCCGACCTCCAGGTCACCATCAAAGAGGAGAGCTGTCCGGTGCCTTACAACAGCTCGTGGCCCACTTTACCAGACCTGCCCCTCCCTCCCTCCGTGACCCCAGCGCCCAGCAGCAGTCGGCCGGACCGGGAGACTCGGGCCAGCGTCATCAAGAAAACATCCGATATCACCCAGGCCCGTGTCAAGAGCTGTTAAGCCTTCGACTTCCCCTGGTGGTTGTTGGGATTTCTTGGCTTTGTTTTATTGTTTGTTTGTATTTTATTTTTTCTCTCTGACACCTGTTTTAGACAAATCTAAGGGAAAAAGCCTTGACAATAGAACACTGATTGCTGTGTCCAACTCCAGTACTGGAGCTTCTTTTTAACTCAGGACTCCAGCCCATTGGTAGACGCGTATCTCTAGAGCCTGCTGGATCTCCCAGGGCTGCTCCCTCAAGTTCAAGGACGTCATAGGACCAACACTCACACGGGCAGCGAGGTGCTGCATTGCCTGTGGTCAAGGCCAGCATGGTGGAGTGGATGCCTCAGAACGGATGAGAAAATGTGAACTAGCTGGAATTTTTTATTCTTGTGAATATGTACATAGGGCAGTACTAGCGACGTTGCAGTCTGCTTCTGCACCTTATCTTAAAGCACTTACAGATAGACCTTCTTCTTGTGATCTTGCTCTATTTCTCAGCACATTCAGCGCCCCCCACCAACCCCTTCGCGGCCCTTTGTCCCGCTTCCCGGCCCATCCCATCCAGTTCCTTTCCTCCTTTTCCTCCCCGCAAAGGCTGTGTTCCACATCCCTGAGGAGAAGAAGAAAATGAACTTCTCCACAGATGTCCCATTTTTAAGACTGCTTTAAAAAAAAAAGAAAGAAAGAAAAAAGAAAATCTAATCTGCTGTGCTTGAATGCCACGCGGTACAAAGGAAAACTTATCATGGAGATATTATACAAATTCCCAGATTTGAAGACAAAAATATTCTAATTCTAACCAGAGCAAGCTTTTTTATTTTTTATACAGGGGAATATTTTATTCAAGGTAAAATTCTAAAGAAAATATAATTGTTTTTTATCTTTTCTACAGCAAATTTATAATTTTAAGATTCCTTTTCTTGTTTATCAGCAGTTGTTATTACATCCTTGTGGCACATTTTTTTTAATTTTGTAAAGGTGAAAAAGCTTTTATGAGCTCATGTAGCAATCAAATTATCCTGTGGATTGATAATAAATGAATATGATATATAGTTAAATTTTTAATGGGCATCATGCCTGACTTTGTCTGTGTCTACTTGAGAGTACCACCATGGGACAGGGGCAGCAAAGTATCATTGCTTCTTGGGGATCAAAACTTTCTCCCATTTCAACCGCAAGAAACCCTGGAGGGGTCTTACTATGAAGATCGAATGGCCTCCTCTTTCGAGTGCTCACCCTGAGCCAGGTGCTCAGCTGCACGTGTAAATGAGCTACCTTCTTCACTTGTCAAGGTTGTGTCCCGGATAGGGATTTAGCTCCATTTCACATGGAAGAAATGGAGGCTTCAATGAAAAATGTCTTTACTCAAGGTCACATGGGTAGTAAGAGTCAAGGGCACAAGTGAAGGCCAAGTCTGGTGTGATTGTGGAGGGAGTCCAAAGCCACCACCTATCTCCTTCTCTACTGTGAGCACATTCCACCCACCTCTGTGCTTTTCCTGTTCTCGTCCATAGGCTTATATGTATGACTAAAATTTTGTATTTATGTCACATACCAGGCCCATGGGCAAGATGTTTTCAGTACTAGGAAATGCATGTTGGGCTCCTGGTCTACCTCAGTCTTCTATCCAGGACCTGGAGCCTTAGAGAAGCTGTCTTCAGTACTTAGGGCATGTCTTTTTGAATGACAGAACTCCAGACTCCTTCACCCATTTGTCATTTCAAGGTGTGTCCCTGACCTTGGAAAAGCCACTGCACTAACCTCTCATGCATCCATGATATCTATAAAATCAGAAAACCAAGACTTACCTGCCTATCTACTACCTCTGGGCGTTGTGGAGGAGATTGCTAAGTTAATATTTGAAAGGGTTCCTTCAATGAAAGGACAGCTATTTTTATGCTTTTCTCCATGTGTGGCTGCAGACATAATTAGTGGTCATAAAATTATCCAGCTCAGAACAGAAATTAACTGAAGCATTTTACTGGTTGATGTGTTGGGTTGAAATGCCACATCTTGATGGTTGACTGCTTCTGTGAGGAGCACTTTGTTGACTGTGTGTTTACTCAATTTCATGGGAAAGCCTCACTTTCTTAGTGAAAGAAGTCCTGAAGAGGAAGGAGATGCTCCCTCCCCCTAAGCACTATGCTCTTCAGTGGAGACCTACTCTTCTCCCGAGTCCTAAATAAATGAGTCCAGGTTTGTTGTGACTTCTATCTAAGTTGTTTCATTTAATCATCCTGTTTTTAAATAAATTGAAAAAATAATGACAAAAAATGGCCCTAAGTCACGTGGCCTGGCAGTCAGAGGGTTAAGGGTGGCTTCTGTCCCTGTCCCCCTTCCGTCTTCCGTCTTCCGAAAGCAGAGGAGTCAGCTCACATCCTGCCCCTTTGCGCAGCTCTGCAGGTCCCAGACGCCATCCCTGTGCTTGCGTCCTCCACCTCCGTGGCTGTAACCAGACTTACAGAACTTTACCAGCTGAAAGAAAATTCAGGATTTAGAAATGCACAATAAGACCACAGAGAACAGAATCGTGTTTAAATGATTTCTGAGAAAGGCTGTATCATTTCTAAGTGTTACTTGCCGGGAGTGTAGGAAAACGAGCTAGTTCTACAAAGCTGAGGGTTGATGTGAGGAAGAAAAACAAATGAGATGGGGCATCTCAGGCACTCAAGCCTCAGACCTAGTTGTTGTCAGTTAAAGGAAGTACTAGGGACACGTGCTTCATTTGGCCAGCATCTGTGTGAGCTGATACGCTTTTATGATGGGCTTGGGGGTGTGTGTGTGTGTGTGTGTGTGTGTAAGTAGTAAGTTCAGTGTAACAGCCTTTGGGACAATCATCTCCATTCTCTGTAGCCAGCACTCAGGTCTCTCCGCTGATAACAGGAGCGTGGTACAGCTGTGAACTGTGAATCCAGTGACAGCCACTTCCTCCCAGTCAGAAGGCTGAGAGAACCCAGCCCATCCTTGAACTGCAAAGGGCTTCCAGAACACCACTTGCAAATATCTAAATAAATCCATGCTCAACCGTAGCATTTTTTCAATGTTTTGATGAAGTAGCTGCCAAAGGAGGTGTTTAGTCTATTCAAATGTATTTATAGAGAGGAAGAAATACACATGGATAAGAAAGACACACAAATCCACTGGACATCAAAACCTCCAAACGGTATCCCTTTCTTCCTTTTTTTTTTTCTTCACATTTAAAGTATACTAAACTATCAGGTACCTACTACTGAGGTGAACATTTTAGGAATGAGGAAGATTATTAGTAATTCCGTCTCAAGGTTCTGAATTTTAAAACTTGTGCTTTTGGAAATATTTTGCTTGTGAATGAAAAAGACGTTAAGCCCCCAGTGGCCTCCTGCCCTAAGCCGGAGAGAGGGAACATTAGACATTCCATTTGCTTGAGGCCATTCTTTGAACATTGAATGCATTAGGTTTTTAAAAGCCCCTGTTATTCTAGCTGTGGACAAACAGACCCAGATAAAAGGTGCAAATAAGAACCCCGCTCTTCTGCCAGTTTCTACTGAAGAAAGACAAAAAGCATGCTAGGAAGAGATTTGCAATGAGATAGCCAAGATGAGTCCCTGGCATGCCATGCCAGATATCCAATGTCTCGGGACTAGTTTTGGTTTGGAAAGAGAACAGGAGCAGAAACCGGTATCTACCTGGTGGTGTTCGGCTACCTCATGCTAAAATTCCATCCAGTGGCATAACCAGGGCCAGGATGATCAGAGCCAGCGGGACCCGACCCTTGACCAGCCAAGGGGGCCGGGAGCCAACTCTCCATCTGTTCCCAGGCTGCGGTGGACCCCTCCCCAAAAGCATCACAGCCCGCGGGACTGTAAGCATCTCAAAGTCACAGTTGCATCCCAACATGACAAACGAGGTTGGCAGTCATCCTCAGAACCTCCTCCTCCTGCCCTGGGATCCGCCATCCCAGTATCAAAAAACAGGGCTGGAATTCTTGGCTGCGCCCCCGGGGCCGTGGCCAGCTGCTGACCCGGAGAGGAGCCCCAGGGTGTGCCAAGAAGGTGCCAAGAATTGTTCCCTCCTGAGGCTGCCTGGCCTCTGAGTCCCAACAGGCCCCTTTGGACACTGACACTGGCCCCCCTGCCACAGCTCGGGCATCCCTGCCTGTGCCATGGGGACAAATGAGGGTCTGTAGAGGTTTCCTTGTGCGGCTCCAGCAACAGGTGCAGGGGCTCCGTGTCTCTGATACTGAAAATAGTGCCAGGAAGGAAGGAAGTGGCCAGGCCTAATAGCTGGTTTTAGCAGAAATGTTAAGTCTGTCCAAGAACCTGAGTCATGCTGGGGAAGGATCAAGATGTAGGACATTTCAGGGGCGCCTGGGTGGCTCAGTCGTTGAGCGTCTGCCTTCGGCTCGGGTCATGATCCCAGGGTCCTGGGATCAAGCCCCGCATGGGGCTCCCTGCTCGGCGGGAAGCCTGCTTCTCCCTCTCCCACTCTCTCTGCTTGTGTTCCTGCTCTCGCTGCATCTCTCTCTCTCTCTCGCCGAAATAAAATCTTAAAAAAAAAAAAAAAAAGATGTAGGACATTTCAGAGTGCACACGGTCTGAAAAGCATTTTCTGGAGTCCTCTGACCAGTTTCTTGTGGAGAGACGCTGCACGTGCCCTTCTGTTGCTCTAAGCAAGCTGCTCTTTGGAGGTTTGGTCCGTTTCTCTGGATCTGCGTGATAAACGCGTTGGAACGGAGAATGCTGGCTCCGTGAGAGGTCCTGGGCCGGGACTGTATAAGTGCCTGGCAGTGAACCCCGTACACGCGTGGCTGGAGAAACACCACCATCACATGCAGCAGCCTGCGAAGCGAAGGCAGCTGATTTTAGTAACACAACTGTTTTTGCAGGTGCAATAAGTTCCAGAGTGATTGCGCCTCTCGGTTTCAGTTTTGGTTGAGAAGAACGTTCTAAAATTTAAACACCCAAACACCCATCCACATGAATCATCAGGGAAAGAAAATACCCAAGGTGTTCCATCTGCCGGGAGGTTGGGTCATAGATCTGAGAACGTTCATATTCTCCCGATTCTCTCTAATGCACCAGTTCCAAGGTGTTGACATTTTCAATCCACAAGTTATGTTTGAACTCACCATCTGAAGTTTCAGGATAACCTTAGCAGCTAAAGGGGGTGAGTTCCTTAGAGTTAGGGATGACGAAGAAATAGAAATGGCCTAGAAATAACATTGATAAATATTTTCTAGGGGCACCTGGGTGGCTCAATCAGTTAAGCCTTCCACTCTCAGTTTCGGCTCAGGTCATGATCTCAGGGTCATGGGATGATGGAGCCTCGAGTCGGGCTCCACGCTGGGCGTGGATCCTGCTTCAGGTTCTCTCTCTCCCTCTCCCTCTGCCCACCCTCCCTAAATAAATAAATAAATAAATAAATAAATAAATAAATAAATAAATAAATAAATAAATAAATAAAAAGTCTTCTCTAGAGTTCACTCTTCTGACTCCCGAAGAGATTATGGACTTGGACTTCTCTTGCCTTCCCTTTGGGATCTGGTGCTATAAATGCTGCAGCACCTCTCTGGGAAGTTGACGAATCGTAGTTTTAATGTAACTATGAACTACAGAAGAGATTTCATTTCCCAGGCTGAGCCCTGACACATTCAGGGGATAAGCAAACAGGAACCTTAGTAAAAGTGAGAAATACAGCTCAAAGCCTTTGCTCAAATGGGTTCAGGGGTTATTGGCACCACGGCTGTGATATGGGAAGGAAACCACAGGATGGTTTCACAGATTCATGTTTGCAAACTTTTATTTGCAAGGCTGATTTAAAGTAACGTAATTCCAAATGCCTTTCTTTAGCACCTCGTGAATTTAGTTAGGGTAGCCAATCATCTTGGTTTGCCCAGGGCTGAAGGAGTTCCCGCCATGTGGGACTTCAGTGCTACAACTGGGAAAGTCTCAGGTAAGCTGGGAGGAGTTAGTCACCTTAAATTTAATGTGAAGATCCAGAGAACAGATGTCATGTTGTATTCTTTTTAGATCTTCTAAACGCAGGTAGAAGCTTCATGAAGAGGCATCATTAAGGGCATATTGTTGATGGGTCTATTAGGAAGGCATTAATTTAGTAGTAGTGTTCTGTTAAGAAAAATAGATTCAGGGCACCTGGGTGACACAGTCGGTTAAGCGCATCCAACTCTTGGTTTCAGCTCAGGTCTTGATCTCGGGGTCAGGAGATCGAGCCCCAAATGGGGCTCCTTGCTCAGTGCAGAGTCTGCTTAAGACTTTCTCTCCCTCTCCCTCGGGAACTTCTCCTGCTCTCTCGCTCTCAAATAAATAAATAAATCTTAATTTAAAAAAAGAAAAATAGATTCATTCATTCAATATTGTGTATTACATTCCCACTCTTTGCCAGGGCTGTTCTAAGTGTTAGAAAACTGTATAGACATGAACAAAACCAAGTCCTTGTTCCAGTGGAGCTTAAATTCTAGGAGGGGTGGACATTCAACCCATAAATCATCGTTGAGTGACAATAAATACCATGGAGAAAAATAAAGCTGGATAAGAGAGATAGGGGGTGAACGGGGATATTCAAAGTTTCATTTTAAGAGCTTAAAGGATCAGTTGAAGTGTTGGCAGTTGCAAAGACCCACAGTTAGTGGGAAAGAAGGAAAACAGTGTGTATCAGCAGGGTTCAGTTGCAGGAAACAGAAACCACTCTAGCTATTTTAAGCAGGAAGGCACTGAACAGAGAGAAACAGGTGTTTCTAGCATTGTGTGGAAGGCTGGAGGAGCCGACTTTAGGGCTGCTTCCATGTCTGCCATGACTGTGAAGGTTGGCGATCAGGAGGCTGTCACTGGAAGTAGTGACTGAAAACACACGGCTGTCCTTGAAATATCAGAATCAGGAAGTCCCTGTCACTGACCCCCCATTCTATCTCCTGGCGCCCATTAAATTAGTGACCGAAAGCCCCAGTGTCTCCACAATCATGTTTGCCAGGGGTTAGAGCCAAATCAGCGGGAAGGTGGATTTTGCTGCCATTCTGACTTCCAGTCTCGTGCAAATGCATATAATTAGTTGAACCTAATTCACAGTTAGAAGCCCCAGCTACAAAAAAGACTAGGAAACATGGTTCTAGATTTCCAACGTCTGCATTAGAGAAAGACACACTAGAAGGAATTGGGAGTGGGTACTCAGTGGCTCCTCAAGACATCCATGAACCTCGAAGAAGCCACTCTTTGCCAAAAACACCAAAGGAAGTAGGAAATCCTGGGTAGGGCTGTCCAGGCAATGGGAACTTCATCCTGTGCATCCAGTGTATATGGGAAAGCAACACTGTAGAGTGGGAGGAGATTAGGTTTTTGAAATCAGAAAAACCTAGGTTCAGTTCTCACTTGTTGATGACTTTGGGCAACCCCTTAATATCTATAAGAAGTGGCTTCTTTGTATATAAAATGGGGTATTAGCACCTTATTTGGAAGGATATTGTAAGCATTAAATAAGATAATGCCATAAAAATATGGGGCATATTGTAGGCATTCAATTTTATCAACCATACAACTTGTATATAAAATAGCTAATATCCATATTTTGGAGTGCTGATTCCAAACTACCCATCCTCTCCCAGACTTAGATTAATTCAAGGATTTGCCACTGAGGACCCCAGAGCTCAAACATGTGATCCCAGTTTCTACATAGCTAAAATTAGTGGGACTCGTTTTCTGGTTTTGTTTTTTAAAATCCTGGACCATCCTTTATGGGGACAAGCTAATTCTATTATTGGGATGAGTGGCTTAGAAGGAGCTAAGCTACCATTTCTGGTAGAAGTTGAAAGTGTCAGAACCTGCTGGTAGTTACTTTTAATTTTAACAACATAAATACAACCAAAATTTTTAAATGCCTTATAAAACCACCAAGTGGAATTAAATAAACTTTTGATTTTTGAGGTGGTTCTGATTTGCTTTCTTCTGGGTCAGCAATATAATACCATCCATCATGGACCAGTTTGCACTCTATTTCCCACAAGGGTCCTGTGATACATGATATTTGACTCAGCAATTTCGAAACTAGGTGTACTTCAACATACTTATAAAACAGACTAATAAACAATTAAGCTTTTGTGCTTTCTTGATATATTCCTACCCTATCCTAGAATGTTATCCCACCTCATGGATGGGACAGGGGATCTTATATGGCAGATGCTTTGTCAGAGCCCAAACATATACCAGGTGTGAGGGCAGGAGTACTCCCTTCTAGGGCCTCTATTTGCCTAAATTGATTAACACTGGGGCTGAGAAGGCTCTGGAAAAGCAGCTAGAAGAGTGTGTCAGAGCCTAGATCCTGGAATGTGACCAGCTAGAGCCAAAAAGACTCTGAAAGTGATGGGTGAACAGGTGAGCTGTTCTCAGTGGTGTCATGACTGTTTCTTGAGCCCGTAAAGACACCTGGCCACCCTTGAGCAGTGTGTGTCCCCTGAGGAGAGAAGGCTGAAGGTGTGGAAAGCTACCACCTGAGGGCCCATCCCCCTCCTTATTTCCTTAGCTAGTGGTCTGATGAGCCGTGGCCCGAGCCTGAGTGGCAGATCAAGTAGAATGACAAGAACTACCCTGGAAAGGGCAGAAGCAGGTGGCCAGGAGAAGCTCCCAGACATTCCGGAGTAGGGTCACCTCAGTGGAACACGTAGCAGCCATAGTCAAGGAAGGAGAATTTGGCTAAAAGTAGTAAGACTGTGGGGCTGGCAGCCAGCCCAGAGAAGCAGCAGCTCCCAGCTAGAGATGGCAGACGTGCACTTAGTAGATTGGTACACAAAGCAGAGAACCTGAGATACTAGAGCTGGAGGGACCTCAAAAAATGGGTGGTAGTAGTGGCGGGGGGTCATGCTTCTGGAAGCCTTAGGTTGCGTAGATTGAACTTTCAAGTTTAGGACAGCTAGTCTATGGGTCATAGGGCATCCTTCGTATACAGGTTGGGAAACATTGGGACATTCAGATTATAAATGAACAATAGAAACAGTTTTTTTCATTGTAGTGTGACCATGATGATGTAAAAGTGTATTTCTTTCGGGGCGCCTGGGGGGCTCAGTTGTTAAGCGTCTGCCTTCGGCTCAGGTCATGATCCCAGGGTCCTGGGATCGAGCCCCGCATCGGGCTCCCTGCTCTGCGGGAGGCCTGCTTCTCCCACTCCCCCTGCTTGTGTTTCCTCTCTCGCTGTGTCTCTCTCTGTCAAAAAAAAAAAAAAAAAAAAAGTGTATTTCTTTCATTTCTTCAAGATTCCCAAGATTTCCCCTCTTGTCTTTTTCTTCACTTCCAGGACTGCAAGGAGCACCACTACTTCTCTGTATGTGTGATTCTCCTCCAGAAGCAATGCTTCTTAGTGCTACCTTCACTCACACTGAAGACCCTACAGGGAATCAATACCACACACACACACACAGGCTCTCTTAGGGAACTCTCTTGAAGGATGAGCTGCTTCCAGCAAGAGATAAGTGGGGAAACTTCAAGAAAAGCCTTGATCATGAGAATTTAACGTATGTAACTGTGTAGCGAAGACCAAAACAAGGGTGAGGACAGGATCAAACAATAGTATGTAAACAGGATGTGTTCTGGCCAAGAGGGAAGAATGGTGGAAGAAGGGAGAGAGAAGGGACAATTGTTGCATTCATTATTCAGTCTCTTGTATTATTCATTATATCAATGACATTGATAGATATTGGGTATAAGTCCTATCATACCACTTAAAGTGGACAGAACAGACAGTAAAAAGTTAAGAAAAAGAGGGCGCCTGGGTGGCTCAGTTGGTTAAGCGACTGCCTTCGGCTCAGGTCATGATCCTGGAGTCCCGGGATCGAGTCCCGCATCGGGCTCCCTGCTCGGCGGGGAGTCTGCTTCTCCCTCTGACCCTCCTCCCTCTCATGCTCTCTGTCTCTCATTCTCTGTCTCTCAAATAAATAAATAAAATCTTAAAAAAAAAAAGTTAAGAAAAAGAACAAAAGTATTACAAAAGGCATAAGTCTAGAAGTATCCAAACATTCCTGCATCAAAACAACTATGGCAAAATATCCTGATCCAATACTATGGCTGCTACGACTGAATGTGTCTCTCCAGAATTCATATGTTGAAGCTTCTTCCCCCAATAGGATGGTATTAGGAAGTGGGGCCTTGGGGGATGATTAGGTCATGAGGGTAGAGCCCTCATGAATACTATCCATGCCCTTGTAAAAGAGGCTCCAGAGAGCTCCCTCCTGCCTGCTATCACATGAGGACATGGCAAAAACCAGCCATCTGGTGCTTTTATCTTGGACTTCCAAAATCTTGGACATTTCCTCCAGAAATGTGAGAAATAAATTTCTGTTGTTTATAAGCCCCACCATCTATGGTATTCCTGGTATAGCAGCCTGAATGGACTAAAACAATGGCTCTGGAAATTACTCAGTTCAGTGATTTGGAGCAGGGGATGAGGAAATGTTCACACACCAGAATCTGAGGAGGGGAAAGTGTGGGTCTAGAAGGAAAATAGTGCTTTGTCTCATTGCTTTGATTTGGTTTTAGTTACAAGATTTCATCTATTTTGAATTTTATAAACATTTCAATAGTGTATGAGATTGTGTGATGATAAAAAGAGAAAATGGGTTCAAAGGGGTGAAGAAGCCCTAATCTAAGGGAGTTTCCATATTTGGAGGAAAAGTGCAGCCGCCTGAAATCAAATCTTATCATACCTTAAATTCAACAGGAGCACAAGAAAACCACCCATGGTTCATGACTTCAGCATTAGAAGAGAGAGAATACCTCAAACTTCAAATTACCAGTAAGTAGAGAAATGAACACTGCATCCCAAGAGAGTTCCTATCACTTGTCACTATCAGCTGGGTACAGTGTGTAGGAGAAAGAAGACTTAAAATCTCTGGGGAAAAGAGTAAAGAGACACAGAAAGGAACTAAGAAGAAAACTTAGGATCTTGCAGAAATGACATATAAATATGGCATGATGTCTCTGCTCCCCTTACTGTCCACTAAAGACATTTCGCTTTACTGCACTGACAGCTGAGGACTGAAAATATTCTTGAATTAGGAACTCTGTTACAAAATGCCCAGGAAAATAAAGAAAAATCAACCTAACTCCATAAAGAGTTGCTTATTAGAATAACACAGAAAATGAGAATCACAACAGTTGAACTGATAAAAATTCTCCACCCCAAACCAATCACAAAGCAGAAGAAAACTGGACAGCAACACTCCAAATTGAAGTAGTTATTTTCAAACAACTGGAGATATTTAGGAAAATCATAAGTTTAAAAAGTAAGGCCATAAGTTGACTTAGGGAAATGAAGAAAAATACAAAAACTTTTTGAAAGTGAAGAACAAATATGAAGTGCTCAAAAGCAAAGAGATTTGGATGTTGTAGGATTTCAACATTGGAGGAGGGCAGATAGATAATCAAGAGAATGAAAATAAAATTAAGAAAGGTGTAACCAGGGTTGAAGACAATGTGACTGAAATGGAAGACAGGCAAATAAGGTCCAACATACATACAGTAGCAGCTCCTGAAGAAGAAAAACAAAGCAATGAAACATAACTATAATTCAAGAAAACTCTCCCGAAATAAGAAAAAATGTAAATCAATATTTGAAAAGGCTCATTACATATGTAGGAAAATTTATCTAGAAAGAGAAATTTTGAGACATTTTCTAGTAAGCTATGAGATTTTAAAGACACACACACACACATACATGCATGTGTACACACACACATAATCCTCAGTGCCTGTATTAATAACAGCGTACCTCAAACTGGTGGCTTAAAACAACATAAATTTATTTTTTTTATAGTGTTGGAGTCCAGAAGTCCAAAATCAAGGTGTCAGCATGGCCATGTTCCCTCTGAAGGCTCTAAGAGAGAATCCTCTATGCTTTTCTCAGCCTCTAGTGATTCCAGATGTTTCTTGGCTTGTGGTCACATCACTCCCTTCTCTCTTCTGTCTTCATGTGGCCTTCTCCTCTTTATCCCTGTGCATTTCTCCTACTGCCTCTCAAATTTACGTCCCTGTCCTTTTCTCTTACAAGAACATTTGTCATTAAATTTAGGGGCCATCTGGGTAATCCAGGATGATCTAATATCAAAATTCTTAATTACATCTGCAAAGATCCTTTTTCCAAATAAGGTAACATTTACATGTTCCAGGGACTCAGATAGATGTATCTTTTTAGAGTCACTATTCAATCCACTATAGGGCCTCCTAACTAAATGGCCAAATTACTTGTAAGGGTGAGAATATTAAACTGACATCAGACTTCTCATGAACAACTTATAAAGCCAGTCAATAAAGGGCAGCATTCTTAAGAGGCTCAAGAACGAAGAGTGTGAGCCAAAGATTTTCTATCCAGCCAAGCTGTCCTTCAAATACCAAGGTTAAAGGAAATGGTTGTAACATGCAGTAACCCAGGGAATACTGTACACATGCGCTGTAGGGCTCTTCTAGAGGATGAGCTTTATCTCACCAAGAGAAAACTGGAAAACTTTCGCAAAAGGACTAGTGGTGAAAATGTATTTTATGATGTAATTTGATCATACTATTATATTAATATTAGTTAACTATTATATTATCTATGTTGTAATATATTTAATTGCATAGCTAAGACTAAAACAAGGGTGAGGATATGGATTGAAGAGCAGTATGTCTATATTTTGTGTTTTGGAAAAGTAAAAATAAAGCAACCAAAAAAAGAGAGGGAAGGGTGACAAACAGGAAGGTAGAACAATAAAATTGACAATTGTATAGTGAATAAGTGAAGAAAGATACAAATAGACATACCAGATGTCAAAGTCTCAGTATGAAAAAAAAAGAAAAGGAGATTAAGGACACCATAAATGGAACAAATAGAAAGATAGCCACTGGAACAAACATACAAACATTCTGAAATGGTAAAAAGAATGAAAAATAAATAAATAGCAGAGAAAATATGCCCAATTAAGAAGGAAATACAGTAAATATAACACATGCCTAATTATAACATAATGTGATAGCCTTGAGACTAAACAAATAAGTCATATCAGGTAATGGAATGGACTTTGCTGGTTTCTTCTCTGTTCTTGCTATAGGGACAAATGAGCCAATTCTCAAATTAGCTCACAAGGCAAAAGCGGATCCCATATTACATTTAAAAGACATACCCCGGGGGGCACCTGGGTGGCTCAGTCGTTAAGCATCTGCCTTCAGCTCAGGTCATGATCCCAGGGTCCTGGGATCGAGCCCCCCATCGGGTTCCCTGCTCGGCGGGAAGCCTGCTTCTCCCTCTCCCAATCCCCCTGCTTGTGTTCCCTCTCTCGCTGTGTCTCTCTCTGTCAAATAAATAAAATCTTTAAAAAATAAATAAATAAATAAATAAATAAATAAATAAATAAAAGACACACCCCAAATGCAGTGGTTCAAAAGACCCAAAATAAAGAAATGGCTAAAAATATACCAGAAAAATAAAAACAATAAGAAGACAGGGTAGTGACTCATACCAGTTAAAGTGAATTCAGGCCAAAAAGCTTGGAGACAAAAAATACACTTAAAGCTGATCACCACAATTTGCAATGAAAAGAAATTATAAACATCTATGCACCAAATAATACAGCAACCACCAACATAAAGCAGAAATTGCATGAGATGAGAATAGAAGCTAGAAAATAGAGATTTTAACACGACACACTCAGCAGGACAGGTCTAACAGAAGGGAAATAAAGATATAAATGTTTTGAACAACTTAATAAATAATAAGGTAGAACTTGCATATATATTTAATACTGTGCCCTCATAATAGAGATTCTATCTTCTTTTCAAATGTAATGAGCATGGATCGTTTTGAAAACTCGATCACATACTCATATTTACAGTCACGTTCAATGAACCCGGGTAAGTTTGGTAGACCTCTGCTTTTATTGTATGAGATGCATGGGCAGTGAAAACAGTTCTTACTTTAACATGTATCCCTGACCCTTCCCCAACACAGCACAACAAATACCTCCTTTTGAAGGATAGCGTGTGGGATGCTTAAAATATAAAATGCTTTCAGACACCTGGGTCTAGGGATCAATGACTCCTCCAAGTCTCCAGACCCTCCCGAGAGTTGTCACTCGGGCAGGCCACTTGGTAGGCCGGCCAGCTGTGCTATGTGGTCTGCACTGTGGCCTATGAGACGTACAGCGTCATCACATTGCCGATCGGCAAAGTCAGTGGCAAACTCCGAAGACTACAGGCTAGTGGTTAACGTAACATGGGTAGGAAACAAAAGCCGAGCTCCCACTGCACATAGACAAAGTACCCTGAACGTTCTTGCTGCGTGGGTTTGTCATGTATCGTATGGTCTGAATTCACAACTATTTATTTAGATATTTAGTAAGGCCTTTTTTTCTTTTATAATAAACAATTTGGGGAGCAATATGTGTTTTACAAAGTACATGCTTAATGAAAAAAATTACTATCTTTCTGATTCTCAAGAAAGTTATGGTGAAATGTGAAATGTAATTTACACCAAATTTTCGTTGACATTTACCATCCAGCCAGGGACTGATCACAAGAAAGCCTGTGGATGAAATCTGCTCAAGAACGACCAGCATCGACGTCAAAAGTTAGTAGTTATTTTGAGAAGATTGTGCTTGAAGATGGCAATCTAACACAAGTAGATACAAAAGATGCCTTTATATATATATCACTATGACGCAGTGCTGACTTTTTATTTAGATCAAAGTTCTGTTCTCCTAAATGAATTTTTTCATTTTCAACAGTGGTGCCCCTGGGAAGGGCCGTCGGTTCTGGGGGGACGGCACTGGTGCTCAGCTTCGGCTGGCTGTGTCAGTTGCCAGAAAATTCCACGACCTCCAAGTGTGCCATGCAGAGACAGTCGGTAATGGAAAAGGAGTCCTTTTCTCATAAAAGAAATCAACCCAAATAAAGAAGGTAGATCTGAAAGCTTGCATTGAATGTGGAGGATTTCATAGCCAGAAATGAGAGGGAAGGGTTTCTAGCCACCCCGGAAGAGACGCTGTGCTTTCCTGTCCAGCAACCAAGTGCTGCTAAGGCAGGAAGAGCAGAGGTCTGTGGTCCTGTTTGTTTTCCTTCCGTCTGTGGGTTGACAGGGCTGCATGCACCAGCAGGGGCATGTGGCTGCAGGGAACAGACGCAGGGCACTCATTCTCACCCTGGGGCTGGTCTCAGGGAGAGGCACTGAGCCCCCCACAAAGTGACTCTTTCTTCCAGATACCTGCATCTTGGCCTGGTTTGGCTTTGCCCTCCCGTGTAGGTTCTTGTCACATATTCCCAGACTGGGGCGGGGGGGGGGGGGAGGGGAAGGAAGGAGGAGAGGGACGGGGGCTTACTTGTCCTTCTAAAAGCTGGGAATTTTTCCAGAGGCAGCAAGGCAAAGCTCTTACTGCTAAAACAGGAAGGGAGGGGTTTTGCTGTATGAGAGCTTGTAGCCATGATTAAAAGGTTCTTGCTTTATGATTTTATTCAAAAAGAAATAAACAAAATACACCCCAAATTTGTTCATGTGTTCACGTGTAACCATACACGTGAACACATGAAACTGCAGGCTACTTTTCTAGGATTAATTCCTAATTCCTGTTATCAGAGGTGAGTTGGTGTTTCACAACAGCTAAGTCAAGTGAGGTTCAAGGTCCCAGAAAAGGAAGCCTCCATATTTCAGCAGAGCCATGGAAATACATATTTGCCCACGAGCCTTCAGGAAACTAAGTCTGATCTGAAAGGAATTAGTCTGTGGTATTTCTAGCAGGAAGTTTAAAATAAGTGTTAACTATTGTCTTCTTCTTCCTTTTTAGGTTGGTTTTCCCTCCAAACAGTGATTTGAGTCGGGATTACAGAAAGTGTAGAGGTCGACATAATTTTCTAGCTGGTGGATACGGCTCCTGCTCTGCAGGCTAAAGAGAATTCTCAAGGCCTTGTGAGTTATTTTTATTTTTTTTTTTTTTAAAGATTTTATTTATTTATTTGACAGAGAGAGCAAGAACAAAAGCAGGGGAGCAGCAGTGGGAAAGGGAGAAGCAGGCTTCCCGCGGAGCGGGGAGCCCAATGCAGGGCTCGATCCGAGGACCCTGGGGTCATGACCTGAGCCGAAGGCAGATGCTTAACCTACTGAGCCACCCAGATGCCCCTGGCCTTGTGAGTTTTGAGAGCTGCCTTATTTCTTCCAGTTTAAGACTCGCTTTACTTTTTTTTATAATATGTTAACATTTATGGAATTGGGATCTGTAATGCTGCTCTGTCAAAAAAATTTGCCAGTTGCTGGGCAGAAGAGTGAGGTGCCCACGTGATTGGCATTACCAATGGCCACACAGACCGATCCAGCATACAAGTACCTCTTCACTTTGCCACTTCTGTTTCTTATTTGGCAGCACCACATACTCTTAACTTAGATTTGTGTCCCTAATGGTCACTGGAAATGTCTTCACAAAGAGTACACTGCTTTACTGAATTGAAACAAACGTATGTCATGTGTGCGTAAGATTGCCTAGCACACGCCAAGCATTACAAATCGCCCCAACACACAGAGCGGGTTAAAAAGTTTTCAAAGCTAGGGGAAATTGTTCTGACCCCTTCATGCAGCATTTAAAAAAAAAACAAAATCAAACAAACCAACAAAACGTTGTTATTCAAAACCCAAAATCTATAGAAAATTTCTAGTGACTCTCAATAGAAGCTGTTTAATGTTTATCCTTGAAAAAGGAAAAACAAAATTATAAGTTTAACCAAAGAGGAAATGCCAATAAACCCCTAGGATTCCCCTTGATGACTTCAAATCACATGGTCAATCTCAAGTGTGTTAATAAGGCCAGGCTCTCAAGTGTGGCTGAAAAGCAGCAAGTCCCCACAAGGTTATGAAAAGCTGTGGGGATCCAAAATGATCTGGAAGAATATTTAGTCTCTGATTATGAAATAAGCCAGAGTGAAGCTTTGGTAATTGTGAAAGGTGGAGGGTCTGTGTCTAGAACCAGTTTTTTTGCATGTGGACATCCACTGTTCCAGCAGTGCTGGTTGAAAAGACTATGTCTTTTCTCCATTGTATTACTTTGCTCCTTTGTCAGAGATCAGTTGACTATATTAATGGGGGTCTGTTTCTGGGTTCTCTGTTCTCTTCCACTGATCTGCTTGTTCTTTTCACCAATACCACACCTTCTTCATTACTATAGCTTTAGTGTAAGACTTGAAATGAGGTAGGGACAGCCCTCTAATTTTGTTCTCCTTCAACACTGTGTTGGCTATTCTGGATCTTTTGCCTCTCCATATAAACTCTAGAATCAGGTTATTGGTATCCACAAAATAATTTGCTGGGATGTTAGTGGGATTGCCTTGAACTTGTAGATCAATTTAGGAAGAACTGGCATCTTTTTTTTTTTTTTTCTTGGAAGAACTGGCATCTTGAAAATATTGAGTCTTTCTATCCATGAACATAAAACAACCCCATTTGTTATTTATTTAGTTCTTCTCTGATACTGCTCGTCAGAGTTTTACAGTTTTCCTCATATAGATCTGGTACATATTTTGTTAGATTTGTACCTAAGTATTTCATTTTGGGGAGTGCTAATGTAACTAGTGTTATGTTTTTAATTTCAAATTCCACTGTTCATTGCTGGTTTATAGGAAAACAATAGCAGCATGTAATTGCATACATAAGCAAATGCTAAAGAATTTAAGGGAATATACAGTAAATTTAGTCCCCCACTCTCTTCCTGTCTTTTTCCTCCCCCCTTTCTTCCTAACTTCTCTTATTTACTTCCTTCTTTCCTTTCCTTTCTTTCTTCCACTGAAAGGCTTCTATTCAGTAATAGAGCATCTTACTAGCAATAGCATCTCAGAATTGGGGAAATAGGGCATCTCAGGTTGCTTGAGTGGAGCTTTATGGGATGAAGGACGGGATGACTTCAAACAAGTGAGATTACTGGGTCTCTTTAGAGAAGATGCTGAAGAAACTGAATCACCATAGCAGAGTAGAGTGCAGATAAACATAAGCAAAGGCCAGGTTCCTCCAACCTATTTGGAGTGGATGGAGAAAGGGTGAGTCTTAGTTTTGTAAGCATGGCACGTGGGTCAGTCGGACAGATCAGCAAGCAGCATTCTCAAAAGAAGAGAAGGCACTGAAGTGTGAGCATTTAAAGATCAGGTGTACAACCTCCCTCAGGGCCTTTGCACCTACTGTTCCCTTTGCCCAGACCATTCTTCCCCTAGATGGCCTCATGGCTTTCTTTCTCATCTCCTACAAGTTTTTGCTTAAATTTCAATTGCTCATTGAGATTTTCTTTGAACACCATATTAACAACGACAAATATCTACTCCCCACATTCCATAATCTCCTTCCCTGCATTTTCTTCCATAGCATGGCAAAGGACAGAGAAAGAAATTGTGAAAGAGCAGGGGGAGGTGTTTCTTCCCTTATTTTCAACAGGGATGATTAAGCCTCTTATTTTTAATTTGCATTTGCCTTCAAATGCCCCAGCATCTAGAACAATGCATATGGTAGGTATTCACTAAATATTGGTGGAATGAATCAATGAATGATGGATCTTGGTGTGACTGTTGAATACTTCATCTATGATTTCAAATCCCAGTTACAAATTGCATTCCATGTAAACATAGTTCCAAGGGATGTGAATAGGCATCTTTTTCACTTGTTTGACATTCATTCTGTGTCATTTTTTCCTTTATCTTCATTTAAAAGAAGTGATCGTGACACAACTTGTATGCAGTAAAATTAACCTTTTAAATGCATCCAATTCTATGAGTTTTGACAAATGCACAATTGTGCAGCCATCCCCTCAATCATGATGTAAAATGTTTCCTTCACTCCCAAAACTTGCCTTCACTCCCCAAACTTGCCTCTTGTCCCTTTCTAGTCAAACTTTACCTTACTCCCAGGCTTTGGCGGCCACTTGTCAGCTTTCTACTCTTACAAGGTTTGCCTATTCCAGGATTATACAATATGTAGCCTTTTGAGTCTGGCTTCTTTCCCTGCATACAATGTACTTGACATTCAACCATATGGTTGCATGTGTCAGTAGCTGATTCTTTTTTGTTGTGGAGCAGTATTTCCTTGTATGAATGTATCAGTTTATTCATCCATTCATTCCTTAAATGTGTAGGGGAAGAAAAACACTTTTTCCTCTACCCTCCTAGGTTCAGTGGCTGGAGGCCTGCAAATTGAACTGACAAAAAGACAAATTAACAGGGGGAAAAAAGGTTTATTTCATATGCATAAGGAGGGTCTCATGGAAATCAAAACCTTAAAGAGGCAGTCAGACCTGAAAGCTTATATACCATTTTAGCCAAAGGGCGATTAACTTGTAGAGATGTAACAAGACAAAAGAAAAGGGTTTGAGCTTCTAGGGGTGGTAAATTGTGGGAAGATAAATATATGGGGAAACTAATGGAAGATAAGGATTATTTAGTACAGCTTGCTTGTGTAGGTCCATCTTGGTGCTGACTTTCTGTCTCCTTCGTGGCCATAAAATGAGAGGAGATTTATGGCAGTCCTCATTTCTTAGAAATTTCTGTTCTTAATCAGATAGGGGCAGCTCTGAGAAGGCTTCTTTCTTCTGTTCATTCTCAGTTGCCTCTAGCTCAAAATAATCCTTATACCAAAGTGGAGTATTTTGGGGTAGTATATTCTGGTCCCCTTCAGAGGACATTTGGGTTGTTACCAGTAGTAGGTGATGATGAATAAAATGTTTTAAGCATTTGTGTCCTAGTTTCGTGTGGGTATAAGTTTTCATTTCATTGGGTGAATATCTAGGAGTGAGATTGCTGGGTGTATAGTAAGAATAGATGACAGACTGAACGTGAGGACAAAGAGAAGGTGACGATCTGCAAGCCAGGAAGAAAGTTCTCACCACAAACCAACCATGCTGGCACCTTGATCTTGGACCTGCACCCTCCAGAACTGTGAGAAAATAAATTTCTGTTGGCTAAGCCACCCAGTGTATGGTATTTTGCTATGGCAGCCCTGAGCTAAGATAGTATGTATTTGACTTTATTTTTAAAAACTGCCCAACTGTTTCCCAGAGTTGTGGTACCATTTTGCACTCTGACCAGCAGTAGTACAAGAATTCCATCTACTCTGCATCCTCACTAATGCATAGTATTGCTGGTTTGTTGTTGTTGTTTTTAAATTAAGTCTAGTAACTTTTTTTTTTTTAAGATTTTATTTATTTGACAGAGAGAGACACAGCGAGAGAAGGAACACAAGATGGGGAGCGGGAGAGGGAAAAGCAGGCTTCCCGCAGAGCATGGAGCCCAGTATGGGGCTCGATCCCAGGACCCTGGGATCATGACCTGAGCCAAAGGCAGACACTTAACGACCAAGCCACCCAGGTGCCCTGCCAGTTTTTTTTTTTTTAAGTCATTCTAATAGGGTGTTGTGTTTTAAATTTTCATTTCCCCAACTACTAATGATGTTGCACATCTTTTCATGTTTAACAGGGCTTTAAACCAAGTTAAACAGATTCCTTTCTTACTGCAGGACTACCTTAATGCACAGTCTGAATCACCTAATGGGAAGACAGCTGGGACTGTATTTTTACTTGACCATGGAACTCTGTTCTTATGTACAAGATTACAAGGCTAGTATTCCAGTGAGAATATTTTGGCACATGCTGGCCTGTATATGTGGTCAAGTACATACTTTTCTGTAGAGCATTTAATCTACTTGCAACCAATTCATTCAGTCTTACTTCCTTTTGTTTCCTATTCCTAATAGAAACATTTTTGAGGTATCATTTATGCTACCTCCAAACCTTTGCTCATGCCATTCCACCTGCTTGAAATGCCTTTCCCCTTCCCCCTTCCCTTCTTCTCCCTTAACTCACCCAGTTTTGCCTATCTGGCTCATGCCCACAGGGAGGTGTTCCAGCCTACAGTGATCTTTCTCAGACCTCCCCAGTGACTGGGCCACTCATGGGGACTCTTGATCACATCCTGCCTTTCTTGTTTCTATATTTTCCCACAGTTGCTCTGCTCTACTTTTGTAACTGGATAGTTAGTGAAAGGCCCTTATATCCTAGATTTTTTAAAAAGTCCCCTGATGCATTGAGTTGTGTACATAGTTCCTGCTTAAAAACCCCTGTTGAATTCAGCTGAAGTAAATTAATAGGTATTTACATCAGTTCACTTAAATGTTAACTCTCCGTTTATCCAGGCACCAAGAACAAATGTCAAAAAGAGAAGCTTGTTCACAGTTCCTGACTGAATGGGGAGAAGACATTTAATGGAAATATGAAGCTCATGCATGGGTCTCCTGGAACTTGTAGATGAAACTAGGAGTTTGTGCCAAGCCTACCAACCATATCCCCCAACTGTGTCTTCTCCTTTGGTATACTGGTCATGAAATCAAGGAGTTGGAGGAGAGCACCCAGTCCACTCTTGTCTTCAAGTTGGATTGCACCCATCACTAGAAGAAACAGTGGGCCCTGTGGCATTCAGGTTTCTGTGCTCTCTCTCCTTTCATTGGTTGTCTTACCTGGCTCAGCAAACCATCCACACCCAGCTCGTTAGTCAAAGCACTGGCTAGCCCAGGCAGATGGTGAATCAAGAGCGCTCAGTGCTCAGGTGTCCCAGGATGACTGTCAAGAGTGGTACAGCTGTTCTCCCACATCTCCCACATCCTTTTCCAAGCACTCTAGCTCTGTAGCAATGTCAGACTGGGTGGCCCAAACTTGCATGCAGCCAGAAATCAGTCAGTGGGAACATGATGTGCCCAGCTCTGCAGAGATCACATCTTGTAGCTTTCTATCCTTTGTCCTTTCAACAAACATAGATTGAGCATCTACTGTATATCAGGCACTGAGTCGTTCTTGGGGGATACAGGTATGAATGGAACATGAGCCCTGACCCAAGGAACTTACAGTCTTGATGGGAGACAGGTATATAAATAAAACCCTCCAATGCACCACAAATGGAAGCCAGGATTCCTAGCTTGTGCCACTGATGGTGATGGGAATTGGGATATGAGATCCAACTGGTAGTCACAGATTTGTATTGCTCTGACTCTCACTTACACAAGTCTAGGAGTTTCTGGGGTCTCCCATAAGGTTACGAAGATGCCTTGGCTGCCACAGTAGAGCACAGGTCTTTGTCTGTCTGCCCATGCTCACTGTGGTCAGCTCTCCTGGATCCTGTGGCACACAGATATGAATGCCCACCCAAGGCACACTGCACTCCAGATACTGGCTGAAGGCACTGTATATATGTCCCCTCCCAATTCTGTGACAGGAGACATGCCACAGGCTCTGGCACACTGCCTACGCCCCATGATCATTCTCTACTCGAACCTGTTTCACAGGTCACTTCACTTGGTCCCGAGTCCTCTTCACGACGACTTGTACTCTATTCTGTTGACTATACTCCAGAGTTGTACTTTTTAGAGTGTAACGCAAATGACAATGGCATTTGGGCTGCCCTAGGGCATACAACACCTCTCTGAAAATTGGAAACATCACCCACTTCCTCCAGATGGACACAGCCCTGTGCAAGTGTCCGTGCTTGGTAAGTGGAGGACAGGCTGGGTTTCAGTCCAAACTCACCCCCGTGGCTGGTTGTCCTCGGCAGGGCACAAAGTAGCCAAGTGACGATCCTAATGACATGGTCCCTGGCTATATTATTGCAACACATGGGTTGTCTTCACAGTTATCTGCTGGCCATTCATGGCTGTTTCCCAAAGTTTTGTCTGACTTGAACTCAAGGGTAGGTCTCTCAGGGCCTTCCGTCTTGACCTTCTGGTCACACTGCGATCGACCCTCCCAAGGATCACGTCTCTACTGTGCACACCTGGCCTTTTCTAGAGATTGCTCCTGCTACCAGCCTGAGGGAGGGGATACCACTCTGTTCTGTACTCTGTCTACCAACTGCATGGGCCTGGATTTTCATTAATTCTTCATGGCATGGCTGAGACAATATGATAACATTTAACAAGGTTTTATTCCAGGGGCGCCTGGGTGGCTCAGTCTGTTAAGCGTCTGACTCTTGATTTCGGCTCAGGTCATGATCTCAGGGTCGTGGGATCGAGCCCTGCGTCGAGCCTCATGTCGGGCTCCACACTGGGCATGAAGCCTGCTAAGGATTCTCTCTCTCCGTCTCTTAAAATAAAACAAACAAACAAACAAAAACCCAAGGTTTTACATGAGGTTCAAAGATATAGGAAGGAACATAAGACAACACACAGAGCTGTAGAGATAGATAGATAGATGACAGATAGATAGAAATAGAGAAAATGATATAGATACAGATATAGATTTCCCAGGAATGAATTTACAAATATTGTACAAATTGGTATCTGCCCTGAGGTTTATTACCAGACCACTATCCTGCTGTTTTCATGGCTTACTTGCATGTGACAAGGGGCAGCTCATCCCCACTGCCAGAAATACCCGGGTGGGCACCTGGGTGGCTCAGTTGGTTGAGCAACTGCCTTCAGCTCAGGTCATGATCCTGGAGTCCCGGGATCGAGTCCCACATCGGGCTCCCTGCTCGGCGGGGAGTCTGCTTCTCCCTCTGATCCTCTTCCCTCTCGTGCTCTCTGTCTCTCATTCTCTCTCTCTCAAATAAATAAATAAAATCTTTAAAAAAAAAAAAAAAAAGAAATACCCAGGGTACTTCCATCCTCAGACTCAGCACCCAACTGCACCATGGCTTCAGAGACGAGGAAGTTGTATCCCTTCATCTCAACCCTGGGCCCTTATTTCCTGCCCCAGAATTTATCTTTTGCCAGGATGATTGCCAGGTGGAATTTACACGCTTTAGGAGAACCACAGCCCCATGTGCAAGAGGGTGGCATGGCTACAACAAGATAACCACACAAAGAAGTGACATCAATACATTTGTCAAAGTTTGGTCTCAAAAAGTCTAAGGATATAGGGTCACCCAGGGCTTTACTCACAGAGATTTCAGTGAAACCAGCCTTTACATTGCTGATGTGCTGCCACTATCGTCTGTCTTGACAGACCCCAAGAAGACTGAGCCAAAGGAGAGTCACTGTGCCGATCTTCAGACGGTGCTAAGGTAGCCCCGTAGGTTCTCAATGGGAAATGGTGCGCAAAGTTTTGGAGTTCAAAAGAAGGGACTTTTGGCTCACTGAAATTATGTATTACATCATATAGTGGACGGATGGTAGATTTTGAGGGACTTTGGCAGGTGAACAATGTGGGTTAAGAAAGTGCTATGTGTGTAAAACAAATAAGCAATCTCTGAATACATATAAAAATCCTTTCTTTTTTCTATATTCAAGGATTCCTAAGATGCTTCAGTACAATAGGAACTTCAAAATGATGCCAAGGTTCTACGGTTTCTCAGATGAGTTGTTGCACAATCGTGCTAGGAAACTTCAAGTCTATTATTCAGAGAAGTGATAGAGAGCCTGTCTTTGGAAGCAAAGACCTGGGTCTGACCCTGGACTCAGCTGCTTACTACCTTTATGGTCTTGGTGATAAAGGTAATTCTATCAGGACTCACAAAATGGAGGCCGCCCCAGTGGCCTGGCCACCCCACAGATTGAAACCTGAGTCAGTCACACTTAAGGGAAATGCATCACTGTCAAAGAAACCTAACATACACCGGTCACAACCCTCCAACTCAGCGTTAGCTAAACTTCACCAGAAAATAGGAACTTTTCGCCTTAGAAGGAAGTCCCTGACCTCCTAGCCAATCATGCTCTGTTTCTGAGTTACTGTTTCTTATGCTCTAAACAATCTGCTCTTGCCCAGATTCCCTTGGGAAGAGTGTTTTACTGCTTGAGAAGCACTGTACTCCCCCAAACTGTGGATCATTTTCCTTTGAATAAAGGACATCAAACTCATTATCGTTTTATTTTTGTCATTTGATATTGGGACAGCCATTTAGTCTCTCCAGATTTTAGTTTCCTTGCCTGTAGCATGGACATGAGAATTCTTTGGTCCACGAACTCACAGGGTATTGTCAACATTAAATAAGATACTATGTGTAGGACCTGACAAGTTGTAAATGCTCCATGAATGGTTACATCTTATGAACTCATTTGTACTGTAAGTTCCTAAATCTTCAGCTACAAATAAAATATGATGAAATAGATATATATTTTTACATGTGAGCATTTTCATTTGATGCGATTGAAGCAGTTCTTGGGGAGTTCGTGACCTTGATCTATTTATTTATTGTATATGAAGAGACATGTGGCAGGGGTCCTTCACGTAACTCCCTCCCACAGCTGTCCCAGTAAGTGGTTACGAATCTTAAATGGGTGGCACTGGGGTTCACTGTGAAGTACCAAGATCATTCCATCACACCTTCTGAAGTTACTTTCACCCAACAAAGGCTGGCTTTGGGATTTTCCCTATAAAAGCTAATTCTCATCTTCCTTAGAATTCTTAAATAGCTCAGCAGGTATTTGTGATCTGGTATAAACAAGGAAACCATTTGCTTCGGAAGAAATAAATTTCCTTTAAGTGCGTACACCTTCACAAAACTCAGCCATTGCTCTCAGCACTTTTTCCCAGCATTTTGGGGGCCCATCCACCTCGTCAAATGCTACACAAAAGACTTTTTTCTGGAAACAACTTCCAGCAAGGGATTAGCACCAGTTCTGAGATTCCATTTGTCTTGTTTACATTCCTTGTGCAATTTCAGAACACTGTGTTCCCTTTCTTGTAATTGCACAACAAAGGCCGTACCACACAGCACTGGAGACTCGCCCACTCCGCGCCAGGATTTCCTTTGGGCTGGTATTCTTTGCAGACAGCTCTGGGACCTCCAGGTGGGCTGACTCAGGGAAAGGAACATGGGGTTCAGAGACAGTCCGATAAATCTGGGCTCGAGGTCTGTGGCTGCCTTTCATGACGAACATGATTAATCTGACTCTGGGGATTTTTTTTTTTCTTCTGTAAAATGGAAATAGTAATATTGCAGTTTTTGTGGGATCATTGTGAAGATGGACTAAGACAAGGCGTATAGATCCTTCATCACAGTGCTGGGCAATCTTAAGTACTCCAATAAATGAAGTCATTATTTTAATTACGGTGCTCAGGGACCGTGCGGTGTTCTTTTCTTCCTTGTGATCTCCAACTCCTAAAGGCTCTGCCTTTGCTTAAAGTCTCCAAAGAAACACGCACAAATGTTCCACCGGAGGACGTGCTAAGTGATAGGGATTCTTGGCTTTAGTAGCTGTTTGTTTTTTGGTTTTTGTTTTTTTAATTTTTTATTTTTAAAGATTTTTATTTATTTATTTGACAGAGAGAGAGATAGCGAGAGCAGGAACACAAGCAGGGGGAGTGGGAGAGGGAGAAGCAGGCTTCCTGCCGAGCAAGGAGCCCGATGTGGGGCTCGATCCCAGGACCCTGGGATCATGACCTGAGCCGAAGGCAGACGCTTAACGACTGAGCCACCCAGGCGCCCTAGTAGCTGTTTTTTAGAATATTCCATGGCTTGGCCAAAAAGGCTGTCTTGGTCACTCTTTGAATCAGTGTTGCTCTTGTAACATCTCTAGAGACAGAGGAGGGACACCTGACTGTTGATGGTGAAGAAGCGGGTATATGAAGGGAAGAGAGGTGGGCCCTGTAATGATGATGACAGGAACACAATGACCTGAAACAGCTGCTGTGTCTCTCACCGTTTGCATGGTTGAAGAGGAGAGGGTGTGGCCTCCGATCATAGGCTATTGAATCCATTGTCATCAAACTTCCTGTATGTGGGGGTTACTCTATCAGGATGAAGGCCCCAGGCTGGCCCCGAGCAGTCTGAGAGGCCTTCTGTGGGGGAGTCTTGCAAGGGAAGGATGAAAGGGTGGGTGCTGCCTTGTATGTGCTAAGCATTTGCTCTTGGCAGCTGGTGGTAAGCACCTCATGGTGTGTTCGTGGTACTCATCACACAGCATGGTGGAAGGAGAGCTCGTTTTAGAGTCACGCAGTCCTAGACTTGAATCTCAGCTCAGCCACTCATTTACTTTGAACAACCTACTTAACCTTGCTGAGCTACCTTGTTTTAAAACAAAACCAGTAATGCCACTTTACAGAGTAGTTGTTACTGGTATAGATAAAAGGCTTGTACTATACAGTGCCTAGTATAATAAGATCACAATAAATGGTGCTTTGCATGGCCATTACTTAAAAATAATCTAGATCTATATAGAAGGAGGGTGATGGGCCCACAGAGCAGGCCAATTTATTATGCAAATGAACAGGTTTTTACACGGGCTTGTTTGTCCTGGGCATTATGTCATTAGGAGCTGCTCGCGGAAGAATGAGGGCAGCTAGTATTACTAGGTGGGATCCTGGCTGGGGTCTAGTCCCATAGCAAATCTTTCTTGACGCCTGGTGCTGGCTTCCCAAAGTTGGCCTGTAGGCACCAACCATGCCAATGTGTCCATCTGTCATTGAGGATGGAAGGAACACTCTCCTTTTTCATAAAGTCCTCACACATATGGGAGAACCCCTTGGGTGGATGAAACCTAGAAACACGAAGGGTCATAGCACCTCTGTGCTATGAGTGCGAGCTGAGCCAACACAACCTCGCCCATTTGTGCCACGTCATCACGGGAGGGAACATCTCCCAGCTCCATAGCACTGCTCCAAACTAAATACAATGCCGGCCAAGACAGCAAAGCATCGATCTGGTGGGACCGGGCTTGGTCTGATCATCGCTGGCACTACCCCAGAGGCATGGGGATGGATAGCATCCGAGGTGGAAATGAGATGGTTGGCAGAGGTGTTGGCTGTTCACCAAAGAACTGTGCTCCCTTCTGTGTTGCTGGGAACGGATGTTCAGCCAGGGATAACATTGCCCAGGAACACTTACATCTAATTTGGGCCATGTGATGAGTTCTGGCCATTAGAATGTGGCCAAAAGGGATGTAAACACTTCCAGGCTTGGCCTCTAGAAACTTGATTCTTTGTCTCCGCATCCTGTAGGTTGGTTGGATGTCAGTGCTGTGGGCAGCGCTGCGGTCCATGCGCTGAGGACTCACATGCATTTGCTCTTCCAGCTGGGCTCTCTACAGGACTGTGCAGAGTGGAGCCTGGTGTCAATTGGACACCACATGAGGGGGAAATAAATTACATAAGTAAAATTTTATATTTTATATAAATTAATACTACACTTTTGCCACTGAGTTTTGGGGGTTTATGTGTGATAGCAGCCAGCATCATCTTAACTAATTCAAGATGATTTATGGGTTTTGTTTATTTTTTTAAGATGTGTCATTTTGAGAGAGAGAGAGCATGCGGTTAGGGGCAGAAGGAGAGGGAGAGAGAGTCTTTTTTTTTGTTTTTATAAAGATTCCACTCATTTATTCGTGAGAGACAGACAGAGAGAGAGAGAGAGGCAGAGGGAGAAGCAGGCTCCCAAGGAGCAGGGAGCCTGATGTGGGACTCGATCCCAGGACCCTGGGATCATGACCTGAGCCGAAGGCAGACGCTTAACCATCTGAGCCACCCAGGCGCCCCAGGAGAGAGAGTCTTAAGCAGACTCCGCACTAGGCATGGAGCCTGATGCAAGGCTCGATTTCACGACCCTGAGATCATGACCTGAGCTGCAACTACGAGTTGGACACTTAATTGACTATGCCACCCAGGCGCCCCTAATAAGATGATTTGTAATGTCAGCACAGGTATGCTGGAGATTTGTCTATTTAGTGATCAGATAATTGAGGGTGTTGGGTAGGTGATTACACTAAGAAACACATATGTACCTTAAACCAATACTCCGTTTGTGTTTACAATTTTTAGGAGAAGGAGAAGGAAGCCTGATATTTAAAATGTAAGTCTGGAGCCTTGAATGTTGAGTAGATTTATAATGCATAATAAACTACAGCTAATAGGGCAGGAAACATCCATTTAGTACAAATTTCAAAAAGTTCTTTCTTGGAATTTCTTCATCCAAACGAACAGTTTTGGAGTTTCATGTTCAGTAATTACTGCTTGATTGATTAATTTAATTGGGGAATAACATCCAAGAACTTTAGATTCCCATCCTGACCTGTGCAGAATCATTCAGTTGTCTTAAACAAAGAAAAAATAATAGTCCAAATAATAATTTCTTAGATTCCTAAATGTCTTACAAATATCGATCGACGACTACTTAACTGTCAAGACAACATTACAAAGCCTACTGACTTTTGTTTTTCTTTTCAACCCTCCCCCGCATCAGGACACGTCCCCTGTGAGGACAGCTCACTTTCACTTCAGTAACTTTGCTGGGGATTATTCTCCTCTCCTTTATGGGCCTGTCACAGAGACTCCCTGGACTGGGAAGTTTGCCCAGTTCCTGACAGCCACATAGGGCAAAACTCACCGGAAGTGTGCACTTCCCTTTTCTTCCCAGCAACAATTACTTCGTCCAATCCCCAGGAAGTCCTGTGCACTGTCAGCTGTGTGGGTGTGTGTGTGTGTGTGTGTGATCCACAATGTGGCATAAAAAAGACATATATAAAAAGCAAAAGAAAGGACTTTTCTCGAGACTGCCTAGAAATTCCTAACCTGTCTGAGATGCTTCCTTTGCTGCTTTCTCCTCACAGGACCACTCCTGCCTAAGCTGGGTGGTGGTCTTCCCTAGAGCAGGGGAGCAGTTCACCCCAGTGTGATGATGGGGAGGGAGTTGTGCCTATTTTCAGCAGACTGTAGGCACCCACATTTTCCTCACTTTTCTCTTCTAGAAAAGTGATATACTCCCCCCAAATATTTTTTCTTGCTTTAAGTAAAATAAGTGTCTTAGAATTGATCCTCATCATGTTTTTCTCTCATCCTGCACTGTGTCTGAGACTCTGGAGAAGCCGCTGACTGCCCTCCAATTTTCCTGCATGTTAGTCGACCAGATGGCATAATGGCTATAGTAATGACTCTGATTCAAGAACACTCCCAAACAGTAAGTTCAGTGAAAATACATATACAGCTCATACCGGGTACCCCAGTTACTGTTGCTACAGAAGAACTTACCCCAAAGTTTAGTGGCTTAAAACAATGTTCTTATTATGCTCATGGATCCTGGGGCTTTGGAATTGAGAGAGCAGGAATGACTGCTCCATAACATCTGGGGCCTAGACAGTTGGGGGTGACATGAAATTGGGGGACAAAAATCGTCTAAACACTCCTCCACTCACATATCTGGTGTCTGATTTGGGGGCATTCGAAGATGAGCACTGTTGACTGAGCATCCATCCAGGGCCTCTCCATGTGGTGTGGTTTCCACACAGCATGGTGGCCTCAGGGTAGTTGGACGTCTAACCTGGAAGCTCAGGACTCAACGTATAAGTGCTTCAGCAGCAAGACAAAAGCTCAGGGAATGGCCTTTGTGACCTGGAAGTCATTTGGCATCATTTCCACTGCATCCCGTTGGTTGCAATCAAGCCACAACTTTGCCCAGATTCAAAGGAAAGAGCATTAGACTACATCTTGACAGGTTAGTGGAAAGGTTCTGGAAGTGCCTGCACAGAAGATGTTGTGATCTTTTCGTGTTTGGAAAATACCATCAGCCACGGTGGAATCTGCTTTTAGAGGTTGTGTGGGGATTTGTGTTGCAGAATTTGAAGCTGCACGTGGTCAGTGCTCTGCATTTTGTAAACAAAGTGCTCCGGGGTCCAGGAAGGGAAGAATCTTGACTTACTGAGATGAGTCTGGTTGCCTTTTAGCTAAACCTGGAAAGATATGGCAGACAAGAGGGGACAGACAGCATTTTTAAATACAGGGAGGTGGGATAAAGAAGATAAAGAAGATAAAGAAGATGTGGTGTATATATACCATGGAATATTACTCAGCCATCAAAAAGAATGAGATCTTGCCATTTGCAATGACACGGATGGAACTAGAGGGTATTCTGCTAAGTGAAATAAGTCAGTCAGAGAAAGACAAATACCATATGATTTCACTCATTTAAAAAAGGAAACATGAACATAGGGGAAGGGAAGGAAAAATAAAATAAGATGAAATTAGAGAGGGAGACACACCGTAAGAGACTCTTAACTATAGGAAACAAATTGAGGGTTGCTGGAGGGGAGGGGGGTGGGGGGTGGAGTAACTGGGTGATGGGCATTAAGGAAGGCACTTGATGGAATGAGCACTGGGTGTTAAACACAACTGATGAATCACTACACTCTACCTCTGAAACTAATAATACAATATATGTTAATTAAATTGATTTTGAATAAAAATAAATAAACACAGGTGGGATGTACAGGGAAATGTGACTATATCATGCGACTACGGTTTTGGAGAGCGGTTCAGGGGCAGATGGAGACAAGCTTGAAATGTCGATGGAACCCAGATTCATTTGAGCGTTTGGCTGACAAAGCAAAAGACCAGGGAAGTTGCTTTTATCAGCTCCTCCTGCCCTCCCTCTCCCTCCAAGAGTCTCTACATCTTAACATTTTACTTGTATCGCTTTAAATAAAGTGTGCACTCCTTTGCTCTTTGGATATATTTAGGCATAAACATACTTAGATATCTTTTGGGTTCTCATTTTTATACCATTACATCTTTGCACACTTTATCTTGGCCCCTCCCTACCACTTCAGTTTTCCCCAAGACCTCACTCAAAATGTGAAGAGAATGGACCCACTTTGGTTCTCTGATTCCCTGGTCGTCTGCTCCATTAATTGCAGCTCTCTCCTTGCTCTGTAAAACTGCACTTGATCCTGTATTGCACTTATTTCTATTTTTAGTTTAGTTTTATGTGTTATTCATGTTTTTAAAAAGGATGCTGACCAGTCATCGTGAACATTTTGCAAGGCAAATTTATTTATTTATTTATTTATTTATAAAGATTTTATTTATTCATTCAAGACACACAGAGAGAGAGAGAGAGCACGAGCAGGGGGAGAGGCAGAGGGAGAAGCAGGCTCCCCGCTGAGCCAGGAGCTGGACATGGGGCTCGATCCCAGGACCCTGGGATCATGGCCCGAGCCGAAGGCAGATGCTTAACCATCTGAGCCACCCAGGCACCCCGCAAGGCAAATTTATTGAAAATTGGGGCAATCGTTAGTTATCTTTGTGTCCTACCTAGCAAGAAGGTAAGGTGCCATTGTTGGCTCAACAGAACCCATACCTGGAAGTACACCTGGGTGTTATTCAAGAGTCAGGAATCAAGAGTCAGGATGGAAAGTTAATTTAAAAATACCCTCTTGGGGCGCCTGGGTGGCTCCATCAGTTGAGCATCTGCCTTTGGCTCAGGTCATGGTCCCAGAGTCCTGGGATCAAGCCCCACGTCGGGCTCCATGCTCAGCAGGGAGTCTGCTTCTCCCTCTCCCTCTGCCCCTGCTCTCTCTCTCCCTCTCTCGTTCTCTCTCACATGCACACGCTCGCTCTCCCTCTCTCTAATAAATAAATAAAATCTTTAAAAAAAATAAAAATGCTCTCTGACTATCTGAACTGGGCAGTTGCTGTGGGGAATAAAAAGACAAAACAGCGGTCTCCTCAATAAAGTATGAACACACAGAAGGGTAAATAACAGAGTGGTAACAGAATAATGGCCCCCGTAAAATGTCCACACCCTAGTCCTTGGGAACTGTGAGAATGTTTCTTTGTGTGACAAAAGGGACTTTACAGATATGATTAAATCAAAGCTCTGAGATGGGAAGTTATCCTGGATTATCTAGCTGGGCTCAGTGTAATCACATGGGTCCTTTAAGTGAAAGAGGGAGGAAAGAAAGTCAGTTATGCAATATGAGAATGACTTGACTGGCTAATGTTGGCTATGGACCAAGAAATGAAAACAGGCTCTAGCAGATGGAAAAGGCCGAAGGGACCAGAGCTCTGTCTAACTTTGATTTTAGTTCAGTAAGACCTGTTTTGGACTTCTCATCTTCAGACCATAAGATAAGATATTTGTGTTGTTTTAAGACACTAAGTTTGTGGTAATTTGTTACAGCAGCCATAGAAAACTAATACAAACAGCAAAGTTAAATGATAGAAGAATCTAGAAAATGGTGTCATGGGTCAATAGCCACAAATTTTCAAATATTGGGGTTTCTACTATAATGCCATATGTAGATTCTCCTCTCCCCCCAAAACCCCTCACTTCTGCAAAATCAAGCATGAAAAATAACGGCTTATAAGAAAAGTATGGTTGGGGCAGATCTTCGAAGCTTATGGAATTTATAACCAGAGCACTAATAAAAACGGTAACAATGCTAATAAAAATATTAGTACAGTTCATCTCCAGTGGGATGGCATCTACATCAGTCAGTCTAACCCAGGCTCGTGCTTTCTCCTTGAGAATGGAATGTTCATAGGGCAGTTGTCTGATAGTGACCTGCTTCATTAAAATTAACAGTACAATCTTGAGATAGCCTTGTTGATCAATCATTTATTTTTTTTTAAGACTTTATTCATTTATTTGAAAGAGAGTGAGTGAGAGAGAGCGCATGAGCAGGGGGAGGGGGAGAAGCAGACTCCCTGCTGAGCAGGGAGACCGATGAGGGGCTGGATCCCAGGACCCTGGGATCACGACCTGAGCCAAAGGCAGTAGCTTAACCAACTGAGCCACCCAGGCGCCCCCAATCATTTCTTTTTAGGTACTGGGGGAAATGTCTTTGCAAATCCTTCATCTTCACTTACAACTTCCCCAGACATATTGGAAAGTCCAATTTCTAGAAGTTATGAAACCAGCTCCTACCTGCACCAATGGAAGATACTTCTGCAGGATATTCAGATTTTCTTTTCCTCAAGTTTTCATTTAGTGCTAAAACTTTCTATTTAACTCTGAAACCCTTGCTGATCATCGCTTCCAAATGTTGATCTCCTTGGAAAAATTGAGCAAAAGTAGACTGAAATGGGTAGAAGCAATGAGTGCCAAGAGTTCAAATAAGGGTAGCAGTGGTGGGAAAGTGCTGGAGGTGGTCTGGAGCAGAGCCTCAAACACGAGTCAGATAGTGGAGGCTATAGATTAACTACCAGGTGGGCTGAAGAAAAATGGTGGCACCGGCCAACATGGCGTGTCCCTGGTGAGCTATGTTTGTCTCCGGGACCACTGGTTGGTGCAGTCACAATGGCCAGCGCCAGCAGACCTCCCATTCCCGTGGCTGCTTCTCATGGTATCAGAGTGCGGGCACCAAGAAGCTCGTCCCAAGGAGCCAGCGCCACCCCTGTGCTCATCCTTACATATACGGCAGATGCCTCCCATACCCTTCAAGCTGCCTCGCCCCTATAATTCCCCCTTCAAATCAGCCTCCTGTGATTTTGTGGCACTGGAACTTTTGGAGGAGATAAAAATACAGAAGAGCAGGTTCTAGACAGGCATGCTTTCCTAACTTTTCTGGCCAAGGTCCTTCAAACGATTTCAATGCCTCTATCACAGGGATCTTGAGAGAAAAAGCCTCACCAGCAAAGCCACTGTAGGATGGGGGGTGTCCTTCAAGCGCATACCCCACTGACAGATGTTAGGACCTCCTGTGTATTAATCCGTACAATAAATCTATACCCATGTCTGTTCCTCATCCTCCGTGACCTGTGGGGTCAATTCCCACACCCCCACATCCTCCCCCTGCCCACACCCCTCTCGGTGCCTCTTTTCCCCCTTCACCCTTCAAATACATGCTCTAAATTGGAAGATGGCGCTCGTGCTGGGAAAGAGCTGGGAGTGCCCCAGATGCAGCTGTGGAGCCCCCCGTGTGGCCATTGGGTCCCTCCTCAGGGTGCACCCTAGAAGATCTTGGTGTTGGTTGTTGTGCTCCTGTCCTGTTGGCGCCCCTGAACTCGGGCTTGACCTCGGCCTTTGTTCCAAAAGAGCGTGCATTTATCACAGCTTTCTCAGAATCTCTCCTGCCTGTTTGCCTGCTGTTCACTCAGAAGTAACTGGGTGATCCCTTGATGTCTGGGCTGCAGAACATGCTGGGTCAGAGGAGAAATAAATCCTTAAGAGCATTCAAATGAGAGCCACCAGTATGATTGAGGAACCTGAAAAAGAAGGCAGGGCGCTGGGGGACTTGTAAATGTGATTCTTCCCCAGAGGATGGGAATCCCCTTTCTTTCTGCACAACCAGCAAGAGAGGGTCAACGTTCGCTGAACTTTTGCTAAGAGGGAAGCCCTGTGGCGGGGTGGGGGTGGGGGGGGCATGAAGGAAATGGAAGCTGGCGCTCGCCCTGTCCTGATCACAAGATTCAGAAAGAGACTTGTGAGATAGGCATATGCAACTTCTTCACTCACCGATTCAAGCAATAATGATGAGAAATGAGTTACACAAAACGGATTAGTAAGGGCCGGGAAGGCACAGATTGAAGGTGTAAGTGAACTGGATTTAAATTACACAGTAAGGAGCGCCTGGGTGGCTCAGTTGGTTAAGCGACTGCCTTCGGCTCAGGTCATGATCCTGGAGTCCCGGGATCGAGTCCCGCATCGGGCTCCCTGCTCGGCGGGGAGCCTGCTTCTGCCTCTGACCCTCCCCCTCTCATGCTCTCTGTCTCTCATTCTCTCTGTCTCAAATAAATAAATAAAATATTAAAAAAATAAATAAATAAATAAATAAATTACACAGTAAGGAGCTCTACCAAGGGCATTTATCAGTCCTTCTTTGGAAGGCTTTAAGAAGAGGGTAGGCTAGGGGCGCCTGGGTGGCTCAGTCGTTAAGCGTCTGCCTTCAGCTTGGGGCTCCTGGGATCAAGCCCCGCATCGGGCTCCCTGCTCAGCGGGAAGCCTGCTTCTCCCACTCCCACTCCCCCTGCTTGTGCTCTCTCTCTCGCTGTGTCTCTCTGTCAAATAAATAAATAAAATCTTAAAAAAAAAAAAAAGAAGAGGGTAGGCTAAACTAGGTTTAAATGGGGACTTGTTGCAAGCAAGAGGAGGAAAGAGTCATGGAGGGTGCAGCGCCCTCAGTCCCGCCTTCCTGAGAAGCAGCGCCTGCAGGTGTAAATATTTGCCTGCCAGTTGGTTCAGCAAATCATCCTCCCGCCACACCCACCTGCTTCCAAGGGAGCCGATGTTAAGCTGGCGTAGTGAGAATAATACTGGCCTTGGTGTTCTAAACGAGGGGCACGAAGTACAGTGGACCTTGGCCTTCGATTACCATCACAGGGAAATGATCTCCATAATCCATGGAACTCCCCTCATCCCACTGGTTTAGCAAAACTGTCAGGTGGTTCTTTTTTTTTTAACACGTACCATATTCCAGGACAATGATCTAGAGAAGTGTGGGGAGTTGGCATGAGCGCGGTACAGTATGCGGGGCGGGGGGCGCAGTGGGGCACTGGAGGAAAAAAGCAAAGGACTTACATGTTTTTAAAAACTGCTGCCAAAAGATAAGGTTGTTTGTTCAACTTCTAACACTGATCAGGGGAGGACTCTGCCAAACCAGGATAGAAAGAACTTCGGTCAGCAAATAAATAACACGATTCACGTTAGCGAGGCAGGGAGAAGGGTTGCTACGGGTCTGTGTCTGTGAATAGTCATAGAGCAATAACTTGAAGGCATAGCCGGGGCTAGGTGTCTGATTTAATTTCCTTGGTATGGAGTAGTGATTTGGAGTCTACATTCAGAAAAACAATTTATCTAATGAAGCACCAGGCCACAAACACAGGTTTCTTAATACACCCAGATGGTCAATGGATTAAAATGATGACTTCCCACGTCCTAGGTGCCAGATGGCTCTCCCATTGGCCTCACACTGACCTCTGGGTAACAGAGCCTTGCTATCAGGGAGCAGGCTTTGGGGAGGCATTGAGGTCAATTGAGGTATTATAAAAGGAGACAGTTATCTCTGTGAGTTCTGGCTATTACCAGGAAGTGATCTAAAACATGAAAATAGATATGCATATCAGAAGTTGGAACAGTTTACTGAAGGGCAGTTTGGAGAAGTTCGTTGACTTCAAGGTATTAAAACCCACTTCCTCTTGGGGTGGAGACACTGAAATCTCCTCCTTGCTGCTGTGGGCTCTGAGTGTGAAGAGACCACATGTGGGGACCTCTATCAGGTGGGCAGGTTCCATAGGGGAAGCCTTACTCGGGGTAATTTTGTAGAAGAGTAGACTTTGACGAAAGCTTCTTTGAGTCAGTGACAAGCTGTTGCATCTGTCATTGGAGAGTCTAGGAGGCAAGTTCCAAAATTCTCCTTAAGTGGTACTTGAGGAGATGCAAGGACATGTCAGAAAGCCTGGGGAATTTACCCCGAAGCAGACGGACGTGACCGCCACATGGGGCAGTATGGATGTAGGACTCGAATGCAGCCATGGTCAGGGTTTTCTTAGCAGAGGGCCCCCCCGATGGCTCTGCTGGGCAGCCCTCCCAGGGAGGTCCCAGCTCCGAGGAGCGGGTCTGAGGTGTCTGAACATCCATGTGACTATCAATCTCAGCATGGGACACCATGAAACTTCAGATTAAGAATTCAATGTTGGCTAAATGCTGACGTGTGAATTATATTTTTAAGCTGTGACTTCCTTCCTGTATGTTGTGGCCAATGCATAAGCTGGGGGAAGGACAGTTGGTGTCTCTCTACCAGAGACGTTTCCCCAGATTTCTGGGCAGATTCTTGAATCGACAGAGATCTGACAGTGCTGAGAAGCAATGTAGCCCCTCCAAGCACAGGCTCTCGCGCCCAGAGACCGAGTAGCAAGCACATCCATGCACCCGTCCGCTCCTATTTGGAGCTGAAGACTCTCGAACAGTGGGGAGGTCATTTCTGCCTCAGCATCTGCTGTTCCACAGCTGAAAGAGGAAGTCAAATTGAAGGCAGGAAGGCAGCATTTTGAAAATACTATGGACTTCACGGAGAGTTAACCAAGCAATCTGTCTCTAAAACCTCCTAAGAAATTGTCGCTGGAAATGCGGTGGGTGGCAAAGACCAAAAGCAGCACCGAACTCCTGGCCCAGAGGAAATCCCTGGTTCGCTGCTTCCCTGGGAATGGTTTTTCATCAAATGGTGTTTCAAACATTTTTCTCTAGATGCTTTTCACCAAGAGTGGGAAACTGGGCTAAAGCAGCTTGTTCTCTGTCCTCAGATCGTCTCGTGTTCTTTCCCTCTCCTACTTGCGAGCTCTGTTTGGCTTAACTGTGTCGAGCCTTCGGCCTCTGAGCTCATGTGCAGAACTAGGTTAGGAGGGCAAAGTGTTGGGTTAGAAGGAATTTTTTTTTGCCAGTGATTTCCCAGGCACAAGATTTCCTTTTTCTCCTTTTTGTTCTTCTTCAGAGGGGAGCAAGGTACGTGGGGTGAGGATATGCCGGGCTGCCTAGGCAGGAAATACTGTCCCATGACACACATTTAAAAGAAGGAGATTTTAGAAAATGGTAACGTATTTTGAATTACTTCTTTCATTTTGTTCCATGCCACTGACTTCTTCATGCTTTGTGGTTGTCCAAAATGTTGCTTGCAAATCCCAAAGTGAGCCCACAAAGCTGATGTTAGTGGCTATGCTTTTCCAAAAATGCTGAGGATTTTTTTTTTTTTTTAAGGTTAGTATGTTTTTTCAGTTGGTCAGAAGATATTTAGAGACCATCCCCTGGGTGCATGGTGATGTAATGGGTCTTTAGGGATAGCAATTAAAGAGCAGGCCCAGGCCCTGCCCAGCTGTATTCACAACCTTTTGCAAAGGGAGGACTCAGTGTGGAATGAAAGGCCTCACCCCAGAGCTGGTGGATTGGGATGTAGGCAGCGGACATGGAAGAGAAGGGTCCCATCGTGGGTTCTGGAAAAAAATAAAAGGACGTGGCTCAGGCTAGTCTGCACCTCGGAGAGCCACAGGCAGGGAAGGGGGTGCATGAGGAGTAGGGGATCAGTGATGAATGCATGGCCATTCCAGCCCGGGCTCTCCCCTCTCCTCTCTGTTGCTACACGCTTCTGTCCAGTCCAGTCATCCAGCTCCTGTGCAATTCCAAACAGCACTCTCTCAAAATGGAGAGGCTGTTGTCATGGAAACAATATGGCTTTGGAGGAAGTCAGACTTGGGTTCAAATCCTCTGTCTGTGCACAGTTACAATGTTAGGCTCTATGTTCCTTCCCTGTGAAATGGGCGCACTGAGACCTATCACTCAGGGTACTGAGGAAGACTAAAGTAGATCACGTGTGTCAAACACAGCGTGGTGCCTGGCACGGGACAGATGCTCAGCGGAGGCTTGTCCCTCAGCCCCCTTAGGGGCAGCCACTCACAGGGATCTGTTCTCACTCATGTGTGGATGGAATAGATAGGCCATTGAGTCTGGCTATGTTGCTTTCCAGACGTGAGGTGCCCCCAGCTCCCCTCTTCCTAAAGAGGAGATGATGTCATCACGTCGTCGTCAGGATTGAAAAGGGAAAGCGATACAGCTGGCTGCCATCTTTAAACTTCTTTGTAATATGCCATCCACGCACCCTGAGGCACCCCCCCACATGCAGCTGTATCCCTGTCATTGCCTTCACAGGAGCCCCATCGGGTGTCTCAGCCAGGTATGGAAGCTGCTTTGAGGTTCCAGGGGACTGTCGCTTCCAAAACAAGCCTTGCTTCACTTTCCATTTTTACAACTGCCTTCACTGTTGAGCGTGACCTGATTTTACCTGAGAAGCCAGTTCCGGATAGAGTTTCCCCTGTGCCCTGATCAAGCCTCATCTGTCAGAGCGGCTCTGCCCTATCACACTTGTCCCACCCCTGCCCCTCTCCAGAGCTTGTCTTGCAGACCGAAGCATGATTCGAGCCCATGAAGGAAAAATCAGGCTCAAGAAACCTAAGAGAAAATCCGAGAGTAGTCTAAAGAACTCAGTGCTCAGGTGTCAAGGGGAAATGACCTTGTTTCATAAGGGGCAGTTACTGCTAGCGCATTGTCGATCTAGTAGACTTCACATGCGTAGGGGAAGAAAAACAATTTCCCTCTATCCTTCTGAGTTCTTAGCTGAGACTTCTGTAATCAAAGACAGATTAACAAGAGAAAAACAGATTTTAACATGTCTACCTCATGTATATGTGGGAGATGCCCAGGAACAAACGAGTAACTCAAAGAAGTGACTTAGAATTCAGGTTTAAAAGCCATGGTTTTTTTTTTTAATTTTTTTTAAATTTATTTGAGAGAGAGAATGAGTGGGGGGAGGGGCAGAGGGAGAAGCACACTCCCTGTGGAGCAGGGAGCCCTACTCGGAACTCAATCCCAGGACCTTGGGATCATGACCTGAGTGGAAGGCAGATGCCCAACTGACTGAGCCACTCAGGTGCCCTGTTTTAAAAGCCATCTTAATAGAGAAAGGGGAAGGAAATGTAGGCCTCTTAGGAGAGAGGAAATGATTTTTAGGAAAGACAATGGGCCCTTGAAAGAATAGATGGGAGGTATCAGAGTTTGTGACAAAGTTTGTCTGGCTGTGGGATTGACTTCTAGGCCCCCCTGCTGTGACAAGAGTCAGTTCTCCCTGATTGATGATGCTCCTGGGAGGAGATTTATGACAACTGAGTTCCTTTTGGAAGGTCTGTCTTTAGGTAGATGAGGGGAGTTCAGAGAAAGCCTCTCCCTGCATTTGCCTACAGCTCAAAATAGTCAATACACCAAAGCAGAATATTTGGGGCTGACATGGCCTAAACTCCTAAAGTCCTATTTTGGGGTGGCATATTCTATTATCCTTCGTGTGCAGTCACTGATTAAAGATTATAGACACTTCTGAAGAGAAAACCAGGAGCACCGTTTGGGCCCACTAAAGGGAAAATAAGGAATCTGCTATCCCTTTGCATAAGCTGCTCCATACGACTTTAATGAGGCACTTTCAAGTGGATAAGAGTCAGGAGAATAGAAAGATTTCACTGGTATTTTGCACAGTGGAGTGTGAAATGCCAAGTTTTACTTTACTTACATATCCCTGGCCAAAACCCAAAGGAGGAAAGGAGTAAATGGCCATGAGGAAGAGGGGTTTGATTATCAGATGCTTAAATGTGGCATGACAGCGTTCTACGAAAGTTTTGAGACATTCAACATATGTTCTCTTTGCTTCAGACAGACCTGACTAGAAAACATCTGGGGGCGCACACAGCAGTGCTACGTGAAACATCTGTGTATAAATCATACACGGTGCTGCTTGCTCTTTGTTGGCTCTCAGCTCTGTTCCCACCCTGCCTGCCCTTCCTTCTCTGGAGGGGCTGGAAGCCTGGGAACTACCCCTCCCCAGCCAGCTGGCTTCCACTTAGGTTCTACCCATTGGGAGGCACTGGTGGGGAGACGGCAAGGTCGGTGGAGGGGGAAGCCCATTTTTCTTCTACTTCTGCTGAAGGCGTGGGCGGAGGCAGCGGCAGCAGCAGGTGAATGTGGGTTTGCGCTCAGGTGGTGGAATTTCAATAGCAGTGGGGGCAGGGGGTGCTCCTGCTGCACAGCATTCCCGAACTCTGGCTCTGGTGCAGGGACAGGCAACCGTGGGTGGGAGTTCAGCCCCCCTCCAGCTTCCTGAAAGACGGTCCAATGAGAGTAGTGGAGCAGCGGGTATACCAGCAGTCTCAGCCACAGAGCAGTTGTGGGTTCTGGATCATACCATTTTCTTCCTGTACTCAGTCTGCCTTAGGATAGTAGTAGCTTCCCGCTGTTACTAATCTCTGAATGATCTCAGTTCTTTTTTTTCTCCTCCAGCCCTTCACATTTTGTTAGCTGCCCATCTATTTAAAATTCCTATAGTAGTTTCTGCTGACTGGACACCTGACCAATACATACACATATAAACTAAACCCAAAAATTGAAGGCAAATTGGGATGCCTGGGTGGCTCAGATGGTTAAACGTCTGCCTTTGGCTCAGGTCATGATCTCAGGGTCCTGGGATCGAGCCCTGCATGGGGCTCCCTGCTCATCGGGGAGTCTGCTTCTCCCACTTGCTCTGCCCCCTGGCCCTGGCTTGTGCTCTCTCTCTCTCTCTCAACTCTCTCTCTCAAATAAATAAGTAAAATCTTAAAAAAAAAACGAAGGCAAATCAAAGTAAAATTTCAATGTGTTTAATCCCCTGCTCCACTTGCATTTTGGAGTTTACACAAAGGAAGGGATAAGCAAGATTTTACCCTGAAAATACAACAAAACTCAGTTCCTTGTCAGATGTCCTGCAGCCTCCACCAAGCAAAAGAAGTTAGCACAACAAGTATTTTAAAACAAGAAATTTTCCTTGAGGGAGGCCTGTCTATAACCTCAGTCTTCAATGACATTAATAATAGGTATGCTCTCACCAAGTGTTTTTTAGATGTGAGGTCCGTCAAATATGTTATTTTATTTAATTATCACAATAACTCTAGATTTTAGAAATTTATTCTAATTCATAATGAGGAAAATTAAATATTTTTAATGGCACTGGTTGATTGTTTAGCGGCTACATACCCCTCTCTAGGATGCAGACTCTTCACCATGTGACCTAGCCATCCCTCCCATGCAGCAGCCTAGTTTATTTCTTCACTCCCCAGACTTCGTGATGCCTCTTGTGACCTACTCGGCCTAGAGAATGTACCAGAAGAGACATGCATGTGAGCTCCAGAGCCCAGGCTCAAGAGGTCTGGCAGGTTCTGCCTTCATTCATTTGGACCACTGTCCTGTAATGTCTATAAATGCAGCATGTCTGGCCCTAATGGAGGATGCGAGGCCATGTGAGGAAGGAACAAGATGCACCAGCTTACAGCCAGTACCCACTTCCTTCATGAGAGTGTGGCCATCTTGGCCTTTCCAACAAGTTGCCTTTCACTGAAGGCAGCTGCCTGAGCAAGCCAGGTGAAACTAAATGAGGAAGAGTCAGCTAACCCACAGACTTATGAGAGATAAGAAGTCATTGTTTTCTTAGCCACTAAACCTATAGGCAGCAACATATAACTGATAAAGTGCCATTTGTTGTTTTTTGCACCAAGCACCCATCCTACCTTCATTTGCTGACAGCACCCCAAATCCCTTTTGTTGTACTTGCCAATAGGCTGCTTGTCCCTCCCCTGGCCAAGGGGCAGGAATGTGGCTTGGACTGGTCCACTTGGATGCTCTGTCTCTGGAATTTGATTCATGACCAGAGGGAGGAAAATTCTGGGTGAAACTATTGAGACCTGGTTTCTGCTATCAAGATGCTTTGGAGCTGTGGGTTCTTATCCATTCCACATTTTAGCCTGTATCAGTTTCTGATGCTTGTGACCAAGTTACCCCCAAACTGATATACTGTGACAAATTAAGAAGCTAGCTCTAAGTCACACTGCTGTGAGTAGCAGCACTGCAACTTGAACCCACATCTGTCCCATCTACCTCCCACCTATCCATGTTGTCTCTCCAATTCCTTCTAATCCATTTTCCTCACTCATCTGAGCATCTTGAAGATGCCTGGCCTTTCTCAACAGGTGCATAGCTTAGAAGGGCCTCTGATCCCACTGTGAGCTATAACATGACATCAGTATTGGATCTCTTACCCAATGACCAGGTGGTAGTAACCACAGAAGGGGCTTTTTAAACTGGAGAAATGGTGTGTTGAGCACAAAGTAGTGGATTTTTTTTTTTTTTAGATTTATTGAAGTGTAATTGATACAGAGTAAAATGTACAATATTTGATGCACATGTTTAAAGTACAATTCGCGGGACGCCTGGGTGGCTCAGCTGGTTAAGTGTCTGCCTTTGGCTCAGGTCATGATCCCGGGGTCCTGGAATCGAGCCCCACATTGGGCTCCCTGCTCCAAGGGGAGCCTGCTCCTCCCTCTCCCTCTGTCTGCCGCTCCCCCTGCTCATGCTCTCTCTCTCTGATAACTAAATAAATTAAATCTTTAAAGTGTACAATTCAGGAAGTTTTGTCATATGTATACACCCACAAAACCATCCCCACAACTGAGATGGTGAACATCCATCTCTACCAGAAGTTTCATTTCCTTGTACCCTGTTTTAAATCCTCCCCCATGTCTCCAGTCCACACCAAGTAACCCCGATCTGCTTTCTGCCATCACAGATGGGTTTTCACTCTCCATAATTTCACATAAGTGAAATCACACATTCTGCATTTCTTTCTCCAGTTTCTTTTACTCAGCATAATTTTGAGACTCATCTGTGCTGTCATATATCAATAGTTTCCTTTATATTGCTGAGTAAGACTTTAAGGCACGTATATACCACAGTGTGTTTATCTGTTCATTTGTTGAAGGGGTTATTTCTTATTTTGGGCTATTGCAAATAAAGCTTCCATGAACATTCATGTACAAGTCTTTGTATGGACATATGCTTCCATTTCTCTGAGGTAAATATCTAGGAGTGGAATGGCTGGATCGTATAATAGGTACATATTTAAATTTTTAAGAGACTGCTGAACTGTTTTCCAAAATAGTACGATTTTACACTCCCACTAGCAGTATATGAGGGCTCCCATTCCTCCACATTCTCGCAAAACTTGTTGCATTCAGTCTTTTAGATTCTGACCATTCTAATAAGGTGGAATGGTATCTCATCGTGGTTTTAATTTACATTACTCTAATGACAAATCTTGTTGAGCATATTTTCATATAATTATTTATTTATCTTCTTTGGTGAAGAATCTGTTAAAATATTTTGCCCATTTAAAAATTGCATTTGTATTCTTATTATTGAATTTTGAGAATTCTTTATATGTTCTGGATATAAGCCCTTTCTCAGATGGGTGCTTTGAAAATATTTTCTTCTATCCTGTGACTTGTCTGTTTTCATAGCATCTTTAGAAGAGCAGATGTTTTAAATTTTGATGAAGTTAAATTTATCAATTTATGTTTTTAATGAATCACATTTATGGTGGTTTATCTAAGAGATATAACCCAAGATCACAAAGATTTCCTTCTAGAAGTTTTACAGTTTTAGGTTTTACATTTAGATCCATTTTGAGTTAGCTTTTATATATTGTGCAAGGTATGGCTTGAGCTTCTTTTTGCACATGGATTATCAATCACGCTGGCATCATTTAGAAAACAGTAGAAAAATAGAAAAGACTCATTCTCCATTTACTTGCTTTTGCATCTTTGTAAAACATCGATTCTCTATGTCTGTGTGGGTTCCTTGTCCCATCTCAACTTGCTCTTCTGCTCCTTCAATCTATTTGTCTATCTTCATGCCATAATTGTACTGTCTTGATGACTGTAGCTTTATAGTAAGTTTTGTGACCTACCCATATTAGTCCTCTTATTTTTAAGTTCAGCTCTTTGTTTTAAAACTTGTTTTGACTATTCTAGGTCTTTCACGTTTCCATAAAAATTTTAGAATCAGCTTATTAATTTCCATACACATACAAACCTGCTGAGATTTTGATTGGAATTTCACTGGATCTAGAGGCCAATTTTGGGGAGAACTCTCAGTAATGTTGGATCGTCTTTCCATGAACATGGTACATCTCCGTTAAGAGTTTCTTTAATTTCTCTCAGCAATATCTTAAAGATTTATTTATTTATTTGAGAGAGAGAGAGAGAGCGAATGAGCAGGGGGAGGAGCAAAGGGAAAGGGTGAGAGAGAATCTCAAGCAGACTCCCCACTGAGCACAGAACCCAAAGTGGGGCTCGATCTCAGGACCCTGAGATCATGACCTGGACTGAAACCAAGAGTAGGACACTCAACCAACTGAACTACCCAGATGCCCTTCTCTCAGCAACATTTTATTGTTTTCAGTGGACAGATCTTTTGGAGTTTTGTCAGATTTATTCTTAAATATTTAATATTCCTGATCCTATTTTAAAGGTGTTTTTCTTGTAATTTCAATTTCAATGGTGTGCTGTTAGTATGTAGAAATGCAACATCCATTCTTAGTAAAACAAGAAACAAAACAACCCCTGAAACTCTTAGCAAACTAAGAATAAAAATGTCCTCAATCTAATAAAAGGCATCTACAAAAAAGCTAAAACTGATACCATATACAATGATAAAAGACTAAATTTCTCTTCCAAAGACCCAGAACAGTAGGCATATCTGTTCTCATCACCTCTATTCAACATTGTAATGTATGTTGTACTGTATCAAGACAGTGCAATTAAAAAGAATCATCTAGATTGTAAAGGAAGTAAAACTGTATTTATAGACAACATTCTCAGCATAGCCCAATGGAATTCACACAAAAAAACCTACTAGGAGTAATAGATGAATTTAGCAAAATTGAAGAATACAAAATCAATTGCATATGTTGGTTTCTGTTTTGTTTTACAGCTGTTGCTGATATATATGAAGTAATGGATACTGAGCAATTCATTTTTACTGCATCTTTACTTGTACATTTGTTCTTGCACTGAGTTTATAATTTTTATAATCATAACCATTTGTAGATATAACACTACCTAATTTGATTAGTAAACCCAAGTAGAATGAAAATATATCATACTTAATGCTGATAGTCCAGAAGGCATACTTGTTTTTACTAAACCAGTAATAACAAACTAGTCTTATTTATCAAAGATTTATTCAAATCGCATGAACTTGAAAAACATTTGGATTAGTATCTATATTTCTGAGAATTTTAGGAATATTTAAATTATATAAGCACTTTAAAAAAAACTTTAAGCTAATTTGAAGAGAGCTCCTTCACAGGATTTTATAAATTAATTTGGTAATACCATCCAGAGGTAGAAAAATACCACGTATACATACAGAGGCATATATATATTATATATATATATATATAATATATATATAAAATACATATAAAATACAAATGGAGAACTTGTAGTTTTCATTCCAAAACCTTAGCCATGAGTCAGGTAAATGCAGTAATTCTAAACTCACTGGTTTATATAAATAGTTGGCTCTTCATCTTTGATCTACTTTATAAATTTTTTTAAATCTGAATTATGTTTCTGGCAGATGGAAAAAGTTAAAGTTACCTGTTTACTATGAGGGCTAAGGCTTTCCACCAATATTTGTGGAGGAAACTTGGAAGATTTTCTTTTGCCCTGATATGTAGTTGCTTTTGGGGGGTCCTTAAGTTCCTTGAGAGCCCATGATGGGGGACAGGGGTTCTAAAGTGCAAGTGACTGGGAGCTGAGGGGCTGGAGTGGGAAGGGGAAGGTCTGGCAGAGTGGAAAGAAGGATGGAGGAGGTTGGGGGCTTAGAGAGGGACATAGGAAAGGATTCAAGGGAGCTGAAGGGAAGATTGAAAGTGGTAAAAGAAGGAAGGAGGAATGGAAGTGATGGGAAAGGAGAGGTCTTAGATGAGTCAGTCTAGAGAAGCCACGAAGGTTCCAAATTCTCCTGAGTGAAATCATGGCAACAAGAAGTAAAGGGGAGAGAAGTAGCATGGTAGTGATGGAGCATATAGTCAGGAGGGATTTAAGAAGAATTCAGCCAACTGAGAAGTTCCTATAGAAAAAGCAGGATCAAATAGAACGAAGAGGCACAAAGAGCCAGGAAAAAATTTCTAGGCCAAACATCGGGGAGTGAATCCCCACTAGAAAGAAAGAGCCAGGAAGGACTTCCAGCCCAGCAGTTAAGGGAGTGTATCTGCATTGGAAAAAAGGAGACAGGGAAGAATGTCTAGCCAGAAGGTACCTTTCAAACCAAGAAGCCTGAGACTAGCCCAGCCTTGGAGAGTACATTCAGAATCTTAAGAATCAAAGTCAGTCCTTACCATGATTCAGTGGACTGCCATCAGGAGTACTGGCTGAGGAGCTGGACTCACCAATGGGTCCTCAATCAGTGAGTCAAGAGTGAAGACAAAGGTTTCAAAGATGCGCACTTGGGGTCCTGGGTGAGAGGCCCAGGGGTCCAATGGGGAATCCGATCCTGAGTCATGGTACCATCACTGTTAAAGAAGAAATTATTCTGACGCTTGTTAAAATGGTAAGGATGATTTACTCAGGACTATTGTCATAGGTGTCAAGACTATTACAATAGGGGAGATAGATGGGGCCCAACTCTGAACACACAGCTGGAGATTTATAGCCAAGGAATTGAATGGGGGTTTGAAGGGTTGGTAGATAAAAAATTACTAAGAGGAGCCACCAAGGGTAGGGGGAATGCTTGCTAACTTGACTTAGGATTTTGCTGAAGGCAGGCCACGGTGGTCAGATATCAAGGGTGGGGGAAATCTCACTAAAGCACTTAGCAGAATTTTTGCTATAAATGGTCTAGGGAGGCCAAAGACAGGGCCCAATGCCGAGGCCCAGTCAGAAAGTGGGCTCAGAGGGTCCTGGCTAAAGTGTGGTCAAGAAGAGTGTCTTTGCCTAAGGCCCCCCCTCAGTGTGGTATTTATGATGGTGTTTTGGCTGGTGCTAACCGGGCTGATATTCTGAAACTTTCCCGGCAAATCAAAAACATCAGGCCACGTTGAGAGTTGCGGAAAGAAAATGTTGAAATTCAAATAAATTGCTTGAGGCAAAAAAAATCACTTCTGTGGCCTAATTGCACGGATGAGCCTGTGAAGGAACCAGCTCTAAGCCTGGCTACCATCACCTTCTAAATTGGTGGAGCAGGAGGAGCAGGAGTGAAGAGACAGGCCTATTTGTCTCTGGGCAGATTCTGCCCAAGACTCCAGACCATGGCAAGAAGAAAGATAAGACTCTCTTAAGGTTAGATCCCAAACTTGTAACCCCTGTCCCTGTCAGGGCTCTGACTAGAAACCATAAAATGCCCTAATTTACAAATGCTATAATGTCTGCAATGAACTTCCAAGAACTTCAGCATAGGCAGTGCGGTATCAGTCTCTGGGCTTTTAATTGACACTGAACGTGCCGGTAATATTGAAGGACTCTACTCAGGGATGAATACACACTTTGGGGAAAGGTTGCTGGAATTTGAAAGGTTATCAGGATGCCCTTGCTCTAAAGGCAACTATAAGCACGGCCCTGCTCTTCAATCCCTGTAGGAATCAACTGCTTTGTTATTTAGCATAATGGATCTTAGAAGTAACGTTCATTGGCGGCATTGAAGCTGTTCAAAATACGTAAGTTGGTTGAAAATACTCTATCAGACCCTCCTGACCCTACTTAAGCAGGGTATTACGGTCTAGAGAGCCTAGTTGATAGCGCATGCCCTTCCGAATGCTGTCTCTGTCTCGGGGTTTGAAACAGACATGTATCCAGAGCTTGTCGGAAGTTTCTCCCACCTGATTGACTAGACGTTGGGCTAAATCTTGCTGTTAGAATGTTGTCACATCTGCCTTCAGTGAGTCTGTTATGCAAGGAATTTGTCAGAGAGCCAGTAGGACAGAGAACTGTACTTCATTGAGTTTACAGAACTGGTTGTACAACTTTTTTTGCGCCTGCTGGCTTCCAAATGTTTATTTTACGGCTGAATTCGGCCTGAGACTTGCTTGCATTGTAACAAAACACCTGGTAATGAAGTTGAGAGAACTAGAGCCCTCACCTACTTCTCGTGCAGGCCCACATATGAAGGTCTGTGTCCCTCAGTTTTAACAACTTCCCCGAAGCTCTCGGGCTCGAATAAAGCCGGCATGTATTGTTAGGGACCTTTGTGGTAGCAGGTGTTCTTATATTTCTATGACCCTGCATAATGGCTCTTCACCATTAAACCCTTTTATAGTAAACCACCTCAGCTCATCTATTAGAGGGACTCATAAAACTAACTAAATGGTACTGAGCTAGGGGGTGAGTGAAAAGAGCACGCTGCCGCCTCCAGGAACCATTTTTTTTTTTTTTTTAATGCCTGTGTTCCTGTTTATATGTTAATAGGTGTGGATGAATCAGTTTCAGCTTTTTGAATGATACTAAAGTCCAGGCTGATGGCCTGCAGCCCGCAAAAGCCCCATAAAGGCTGCCGTTTGTCCCCTCTGGTCCGAGGCCAGGGTTCTCTTTACATAATTTCCAAAGGCACAGGAAACCTCCCCCACTCCAACTTATTTTTACACCGAGTCAGTTATTTTATTTGTTTGTCCTTTTCATATTTGTAGGTGCCACCGCCCAGGCTGGGGTGCTTCTCTCTCGGCTCCCAATGTCCCATCTTTGTCGCACCATACACCAGGGCGTGACTATACATCTGTGTTGTTCAACTTTTTTTTTGCCAAGTAAGAAAACGCTTACTTCTGGCCGTTAAGTACACTGTGAAAGTCCTTTTGGGAACCCTGCAAATAAAATAAGACCATCAGGAGTCTTTAGACTTACTAAAATTCCAGACTCTCTAAAAACAGTATTTCCTGTAATCTTCACGTTAATGAAATGATCAACTGAGAGCCAAAGCATGATCGCGGGATGAGCTCTTCTGGACATTATCTGCATGGCGTTTAGAATAGCCAAGTCATAGTCTCCATTAACTGGTCGATGTGAGACTCCCAGGTTTCTGATATGTATATGGAATGTGCAAGCGTACACACACCTCAAAACAGCAGAGAAATCTGACAGTTCCACGTCACTACAAGGAAAAGTCGTATCCTCAGTTTAACTTTTTTTCACTCTTGGCCTTGAACTTAGCTTTGTGGCCACTCTGAAAACAAAACCAACATGATTATACAGTCACACAAAATCCTCATGTGTTGAATGATTCCACAGAGGTGTTACTGGACAGCAAAGTTTTCAGAAAGGGCCTTTGCTCTCTGTTAGTGGTAAAAAAAAAAAAAAAAAAAAAAAAAAGTTTCCTTAGGAGGGCAGTTACCTCTTTAAAAGCCAGACGATGGGAATGGGGAAGGGAGAGGGCTGTCTGATGGGAATTTATGCCAATGGAATGCAGACGAGTTTACTTATAAGGTCTTGTGCTTGTTCAGCTGGGAGCGGTGCTGTTCAGGGAAGCCAAGGAGATTGTGTTTTTTTGGACTCATCAAAATACAGTGATCATTCTTTCATTAAAACCTGTGATACTTATCATTAGGTTCGATGTAGTAGAATGATTCCTGGGTTTTGTATCAAAACTCTGGGTCAAAGGACGCTTATTTAGTTCCTTAACCATTCTTACCTGGAGCTTTCCTTAGTAAAATGGAGATTAGCATCTCTCACCTAGCCAGTGAGCTAGGGCAGCTTAATCAGAGGGGTAAATGAAAGTTCCTATGCCAGTACCTGGAACATAGTAGATCCTCCATAAAGGTTAGTGTGCTCAGTCTTGTCTTAAAATCAACAGTGTAAGTGTACTCTGTGTAGAGACTTATTTTTAAGATGTTTATGTATTTATTTGTCAGAGAGAGAGAGAGAGAGAGAGCACAAGCAGGGGGAGCGGCAGGCAGAGGGAGAAGCAGGCTCCCTGCTGAGCAGGGAGCCCGATGCTGGACTCGATCCCAGGACCCCGGGATCATGACCTGAGCCAAAGGCAGACGCTTAACAACTGAGCCACCAAGACGTCCCTAGCCTTAGTTCATTTTTATGTTTGACTCCCAGTTGTAAAATCTTTGAGGGTAGGGACCTTATCACTTTTTTTTTCCTGAAAAACTAATAGCAATAAACATAAAGAATTGATGTGTATTAAATTTTCATCACATGAATTACACCAACTTCCTCTTACCTCTGGAGATAGCCTGAAGGTTACCCGTATGACTCAGTGTAGAAAACCCCTCAGTCCTGAGAATGGGATAGCTGAGCTCAAGTTAGGAATTTGGGGAGTAATAGAGAATTCCCCTCTCCATATTTAAGTTTGTAGAATCCCTTTGTCTGTACTCTTCGGACAGAAATCAGAGTGCAAATAGTGTTTTGTTCAGCACCAAATCAAAACACAGGCTGCCTCTTTGCTTCCACTTTTAACACACTGGCACCTTGCAGGAAAAGAGCAGAAAAGGAACATACATTCTTCAGGCTTCCATGGCCCCTTCTGTGTTCATCGGTAAACCGGAGTTGACAGAATCCCCATGCTGTGCGTACAGAGGCATGCGCATAACCGACTCCTCCTTGGGTACTGGCGGGACCAACAAACGGTATGTTACACACTGTCTGAGGTCTACATGGTTGAACTCAGGTCTGACAAAATATCTCGTCTTATGGGCTCACCCAGAATCATCTTAGGGTCAGGAAAGCAAGTAACAGCAGCTCTAGATTACTGACACCAGGAGTATCCACGTTCCTTTGCCTCGACCAACTGGTCTCCCTCAGTGTTGTAGTAACTAGATTTATTCTGGTTCATAAAGGCGTCGGTGTTCTATCTTACTCTTTAATATAACTTCCTTCACTAAAAATGAGGTTGGGAAAGTATTTTGAAGTTTAAATACTTGAACAGGCCCTCAGAGTCAGAAGGCTCCCAATATTTCTGACATTCTTCCTTCCTTCCTTTTTTTTTTTTAAGATTTTATTTATTTGACAGAGAGAGGCACAGCGAGAGAGGGAACGCAAGCAGGGGTGAGTGGGAGAGGGAGAAGCAGGCTTCCCGCCGAGCAGGGAGCCGGATGCAGGCTCTATCCAAGGACCCCGGGATCATGACCTGAGCCGAAGGCAGACGCTTAACAACTGAGCCACCCAGGCGCCCCATTATTTCTGACATTCTTTCAGTTTTTCCAGAATCCATCTCCTTTCTCCATTTACCCTGTCATTCCATTAAAACATATTCTCAGGGCACCTGACTGGCTCAGTGTGAAGAGCATGGGACTCTTGATCTTGGGGTCATGAGTTTGAGCCCCATGTTGGGTGCAGAGATTACTTAAATAAATAAACAAACTTAAAAACATAAAACATAATTCTCTGTTGACTCCACTGTCTTTGCCTTGGAACCACCTAGCCTAGGGTTTGGTAAACAATTTTTGATTACATGACTGTCAACCATTCATCTATCCATTATTCAATGATTCCAGCTTTTCTGTGTTCCTACTGCATACCACTAACTGAATTTTATAGATGAGCAAAACTGAAGCTCAGAGAATATATAACTCAACAGATCTAATTTCAACATCTTACAAAAATAAACTGGCTGTAGTCCACCCATAATTATGGATCATTTTACTCTTACTTTCCCAGCTATTCTACCCAATTAGCTGCCAGTGTTAACCTCCTAAATATCTTTGTCTTTATTTTCTCTAGGTCAATATACCATCAATTCAAGAGGAGAAGAATAGGTTTGAGATTGGAGATTGGGAATATCGGTTCATGAGTGGGCCAAGCCTTAATCGCAAGGTCTCCTATATTTTTAATGATACTGTAGGGAAGATAAACCTTTTTCTCCTCCCTCCTATACTCAGTAACTGGAGGACCAGTGAATTAAATTGGCAAAAGACAGATTAACAAGAAAAAAAAAAAACAGATTTAATTATGTAAAGATGCATTGGCGTGCACAAAGAAATGTGACCCAAGGAGGGAGTGTTAGTATTTGGGGCATATATACCGTTTTAGGCTAGACAAAGGAAAAGGGGTTGGGGGCATCTGTTGGTAATTTGATGGGAAGTTAAGGGAAGGAAAAGTAAACAGGGCTGTTTAGTAAGATTTGTTATGCAGATAAGAGTCATCTCAGGTGCTAAGAGTTCTCTCGGGGAGTTCTCTTCTTGATAGGAAGAGGGACACACCTTTATAAATGGAAATTTATATCCTGCTTTTAGACAGGGAGAGGGGAGAGAGCTAATTGCCTTTAGCTCAAAACAATCCTTATGCCAAGGTGGCGTATTTTGCGGCGGCGTATTTTGCGGCGGCGTGTTCGGTTTTCTTCAGACCCAAGAGCGTGAATGTGTAGCATTACCTGCTTGGTATTGGCATTACCAGCACCTCCATTGTTATTTCTCTGTCCTGCAAGGGTATCAGCTCCTTAAGGGGAGGAGAAGTGGTTTCTTTAGTTTCATGTTTGTAGTGCTCCCTCTTAAAAGCTACTCTTTGTTTAGCACCCACAATACGTCATGTGCTTTGTATACATTCTCTCCAGCCCCTTCAAGGTAATATAAAAATCTCTGTTTTATAGATGAAGAAATTCAGGCTCAGGTTAACTGACTTGCTGAAATTATTGAGCACATTTTAGCAGAGGACTCAGGACTTGTTCCCTAGATCTGCGTATTAGGATTCTCTAGAGAAGCAGAACCAAAAGGTTGTGTGTATATATACAAAGAAATGAATCTGAAGGAATTACCTCACAGGATTACGGAGGCTGGCGAGTCCACATCTGCAGGGTGAGCCAGCAGGCTGGAGACTCAGGAAGGAGTCACCACTGTAGTTCCAGTCCCAGTCGGCCGCAGAATTCCCTCTGGGGGAGGGAGGGGAGGGTTCAGCTTTTGTTCTAGTCAGGCCTTCAACTTTTTGGAGGAGGCCCGCTCACATTATAGAGGGCAATCTACTTAAAGTCCACTCATTTAAATGTCAATCACATCCAAAAACACCCTCACAGAAACATCCAGAATAATGTTTAACGCCTAAACGTAACTATCACCATCTGTTAACAGCCCATTCCACATTCGCTTCATTTTTATCCTACTAGGTTCTTCTGAGCATGGGTTAACTGGTGACCTTGAGTCAGGTTCAAGCCATGCACGCTAATCGTGGGTAAAGCTTCCCCATCTCATGTGAAATGGATAATCAGCTCTATTTAAAAGGTCTTTATTTACAAAGAAAATCTTTAAGGGATTTTCTGCCTCCTGAAACTTAAAAAGCAAATCTGATACGAGTGCTCATAGGGAACACAGACATTCTCTAAGCATCCTAGTTACGGAGCCAGCTTGAGGGACCTCCAGGCAAGTTTTAGAAAACCATCTAATACAAGGAAGTAAACAAGATCAGAAGAGAGGCTAGGTTGTTATACTTAAGCAAAGCCATTTTATTCTTACTTTCTGAAATACGAGAAAAGGAGATTAAAAGTAGGCTGATCACAGACGGGCTAGGAATCGATACCATGTATAGGGAAGTTTCCCTGAAGTTGCGGTTATATTTTAGCTTACTTTATTTAATTTTTTAAAAGATTTATTTATTTATTTATTTATTAGAGAGAGAGCGTGCAAGAGCATGGGGGAGGGGTAGAGGGAGAGGAAGAGAGAATCTCAAGCAGACTCCATGCTGAGCATGGAGCCTGACACGGGGCTCGATCTTACAATGCTGAGGTATGACCCGAGCTGAAACCAAGAGTTGGTCGCTTGACTGACTGCGCCACCCAGGCCCCCCAACCCCAGTTTACTTTAAATAGCAATTTTGCTTTCAAGATAATTTTAAAATTTTGATTAAAATCAAGAATGAGGGCTTTGAACAAACTCATTCCCCAGTCTGTGAGACTAGAAGCTGCGAGTAAGGTCAGCAGGAATGATCAGGGAGGGGATGTCCAACTAAAAGAGGAAGATTGCAAATGATCGGTGACAGAAAAGCTTTGGAAGCATGGTCTTGTCTTTCTTTTAGCCAAAGGGCCCTAAGTGGAACTCGATGGCCCAAGGCATCCAACCTCTTATTTATTTTTATTTTTGTATTTTTTTATTGTGGTAAAATACACATACAAGTTACCATTTTAACCACTGTTAAGTTACAATACAGTGGCATTAAATACATTCATAGGTTGTACAACCATCAGCACTATTTTGTCATCATTTCTGTACCCATGAAAAGGTGACTCCTCATTCCTCCTCCTTTTAGCCCCTGGTAATCTCTGATCTACTTTTCGTCTCTAAGAATTTGCCTCTTCCAGGTCCTTCACGTGTGCAGAATCATACACTTTTTGTCCTTTTGTGACTGGCTTCTTTCATTTGGCATCAGGTTTTCAAGGTTCCTCTATGTTGTCCCATGTGTCAGAACTTTATTCCTTTTTATGACTGAATAATATCCCATTGCACGTGTACACGCCACATTTTGTTTCTGCATCATTTCTCAATCTGACTTTTAACCCTGGAAACATTGATTGGACTTGAGAGCCATGCTGCAGACACACAGAATGAATGTCTCAGGAGGATGCGTATGCCCAACTGGTACGCACGTAATCAGTACAAGTCATCTCACAAGAGACTTCCGTGCATTCTCAGTGCTAGTTACTAACCAACTTCATATGAGAATTTCCAATGGAGTTGTTTGCCAGTGTTTGGTCATTTGAGCCTCACGTGGGCTAGGGAGAGCAGATAGGTGAGGAAAGTGAGCTGTAGAGAATTAAGTTGCAGAGAAGGAACTGGAACTCCAATCTCCACCCCATAGATCCTGCCCATTTCCTTCTATTCTAACGAGTCCATTTATCTCTCCCTGGAGAGTATGCCTTCGAGAAGGAGGAGGGCACAGGGCTTTGCTTTGCTTAGCTGAATTAGCGGGCTAAGAAGCCCATAGCCATTTCAGCCCTCTGTTCACGTGAAAGCTTGGATAGCCCCATCCGGGACAGAATTACATTTCTAATGGAACCTCGAGGGTCCCACATCATGCACATGAGTGTCTAGGACAAATGGCTGGGCTCTGTCCCTGGAGATGATTATCTTGTTTTAGTCTGAAAATTAAAATTGATGTTATGGTCCATCTGGGCACACGTGGTCTTCTTTGACATGGATGGACTTTCCTGTTGTGAGTTATTGTGAACTGGCTCACCTTCAGAATTCAGAAAGCAGGCCTCTGGCAGGTAAGAGAAAAAATCCTGACGTTTTTCTGAGCCTAGAAATTTGAGGAACTGATAATGCTTTAAAGATTCTAGGTGGTAGGAGTTCAGTATGACCCCAGCGTCTGGAAGGCAGTTTGCTAATCGTACGCTGAAGATTTGAGTGGTGTATTTTCTAATTCAGGACATTCAAAATTTTCTGTGCATTAGAGTTCCTATCCCATTCCATGACGAACATTTCAGTTAAGTCGTTCAATGTTGTGTTAGCTGTGTAGAGTGGGGAGGTAGGGTGGGTGGGGCAATGGGAGGGAGGATATTAGCTTTTGCTGTGCTATATGCCTACCCTTGGACCAGGTTGTAAAATAAGGGAGAGGTGCTTCTCCCTACAGCCCATGCTTGAGGTCAATAGACCTCCAGGGGGTGGGGGGCGGGCAGGAAACTGTGCCCCAGCCTACCTGTCCTTCTCAGTCGGGACTAGAGAAGACATGGGATTTCCCAAAGCTGGTACCTTTTCGTGGTTTTGCTAATATTTCAAGGTCGAGTAAGAGCGACACACTGTGCATCTATGTAAACAGAAGTTAAATACATCTTCGTTCGTGGTCCCTTTCATGCCCAGAGTAGGCCAGATGTTCTAGTGTTATGGGAACCATCCTTTCTCCCACCATCTTTGATTATCTGAAGTATTAGTATTTGTCATCACGCTCCGCCTTGCAATCTACTCAAACACCAGAATACATGACATGATGGCAATAGGGGCTAAATCTAAAGTCTTTTGTTTTTTGTCTTTTTTTTTTTTTAATAACTTTATAGGAAAGAATCTGGAAAACCGACCCCTTAAAAATTGCAAGCAGGTGTTCCCTGAGAGAGGCTAAACTTAAGTGTGCCTTTGGGGCAGGCTGTTTCCACTTAGACGGGCCCTTACCATGAACCAGATGGAACACTGTGTGCTGTGCTGGGGCCCTGTCATTGCCCCCTTTTTGGTGGCACTGATGGCAGATGGCACGAAGAGGGCAGAAATGATTCCTGGCTCCATGTGGACTTGGAGCAAGTTGCACTGAAACCCCACAGTACTGTTTGGACTATAAGTGGCTGGTTCTTCTTACCGTGTGGCTGTAGGATCCCCTGAGCAGTTGCTCATAAGGGCTGGGAAGCTAAGAGCGGCCTTCTGCAGGAAGGACAAGCAGACAGGACCATCACCCCATGCGGAGGACTGGATGTCACCAGAATGGGCTTTGTTTGGCCCAGCGCTCCCTGGATTGGATCTTTGGGGTCCACTCTGTAAGCATGATCCCACCAATTCCAATGCCTATAGGAGCGTAAGTAAAATCTATTTTGGTCCTGTCGTCCTGGTCTCATTATTTGGGACCACAGCGAGAGAGAACACGGACTATTTGTGGACCTGTGAGATAAGTTGGAGCCTGATCATGAAGGGTCTTGTATAACCTGCTGAGTCTGAGAACCCAAGAGCGAATTTAAATAGGGGAGTGACTTGCATGGTCACTTGCATGGTCTGCGGGGCCGTGCATCTACCTTCCCAGCTTTCCCCGGCCAGGCCCAGCCCTGGCGGTGCGGCCTCCCCTAGAGGTTGAAGGCTGATAAAGAAAGATCTCTTCCAAATTCTAATGTCCAATAGCGATAGCAATCATTCAAAGAGACTGGGTGGGGTTCTGGCAGATTGGAGAACGTGGCTCCATTGGAAGGGAAGAGCTGCTTCTGATCTGGAGCTGGTTGCTGACGCTCAGATAAATGGGCTGAGTGTTGCCCTGTCTTCTTACTCAAGAGGATATGGAAACTTGATTATTTTTTAATGTGAAGTATCTCAATTGGAATATTGCTAGCAATTCAGTTTTTTTTAAAAAACTGCTTTGCAAGTTTATTACATTGAAGTTGAGAGTCTTTTGTGGCAACACTCTACTGTCATACATTGTTTATACATTTGTCCCTGACAACAGTAATAAAACTGACCTGTAGGGGCCCCGTCTCTCCCTCTCCCTTCCCTTTCAATCTCCCAGGACTTAGAATGCTTGGCTTGCTGAATTCTCCCGAACGTCCTGTGAGGCGGGCAGGGGTGAGACTTCAACAGCTCCTGCAGCAAAGCAGACTCCCGGGGCCTGATGGGTGGCTGCGTGTGGTACTGCCTGGGCTCCGCTTGCCCTCAGCCGTGTGGGGTGGCCCTCTGCGCGTGGGACAAAGCATCCCATTGCTGCAACGTAAGCCACGCTAGGGTGACAGAGGTGTGCACTGCATCAGTAATAACAACGCTCAAAAGTCTCCAAGAGGAAGCGAAAGGAAAGCCCAACAAAACCCATCGGTAACAGCAGGGGAATTCCATGCAGTTGGGATCTCCCCCCGCCCCCGCCACACCCCGCCCCGCCACTGGTGGCTGCCCTGCGCTGCAGCTATCCTGAGGGGCCTCTGAAGTGCCAGCACAAGGAGGACCCGCAGAGGCGTGCCCGGGCTGCCTTAGCATATGCTGATGCAAATGTCAACACCAGCACCTATCGTAATCTGAGGGTCTGCACATGAGTCCTCTGGCATTTGGGGTCTGCAGGGGCAGATGAGTACCGTAAGCACCAACACCTGCGGTGTCCAGTTGGCTTCCACGGGGCCCGGTGACAGGCTGGAACTGGGCTGGGGGATGCAGAAGGGCCGGCGATGGACGCAGACGTGCCCAGGCCTCTAGCGGGCCCTGCGGCTGGGCTCTTCTCCTCTGCCCTGCACGACGAGTTCTGTTAGCCCGCTTTCCTCCCTGTCTCTAGCACAGCGTTCAGGGCCACCACATGTCCTCTGGGAGGTGACAAAAATAATGAGACCAGGACGACAGGACCAAAATAGATTTTACTTTGATCGGACCCCATGTGTGTGTCATGCAGTGAAGGGAATGGCCTGGGCTCTGGAGCCTCCCCTCTGCCTCCTGTTCTCACTGGGGAATGGTTTGTCTGGGGCACCGTATCCTTTCAGGATCCAGTCTGCCCTCTGATTCTCCCTCATGGTCTCTATAGCCTGGGGCAATTTTGCTTTACTATACCAGAGAACTACGAATGGGAACAGAAACACAACACAGATGTCCACAGCTTCTTCCCAATGTCACAGAACTACGTGCTTCGAGCTAGTGGTTTTGCGGAATGATGAAAAACATGTGGTTTTATCCCAACTTCCAAGAATTAGAGGCAGATTCTAGGAGGGTGGGGATCGTCTGGACTTAAAAATAGTAGTCCAACACATCTGGTGAGGACATATTACTGCCCATTAAAAGGACAAAACAGGAGTTGGTCTGCGGGGCCGTGCATCTACCTTCCCAGCTTTCCCCGGCCAGGCCCAGCCCTGGGGGTGCGGCCTCCCCTTGAGGTTGAAGGCTGATAAAGAAAGAACTCTTCCAAATTCTAATGTCCATAAGGAGCAGTGAACCTCCTGGTGATGAGTCATACCCGCCCTGTAATCTATCCTCACTTTGCCAGAGAGAAATTTCTAGAACTCATGCCTGACCATGCAAGTCACTCCCCTATTTAAATTCGCTCTTGGGTTCTCAGACTCAGCAGGTCATACAAGACCCTTCATGATCAGGCTCCAGCTTATCTCACAGGTCCACAAATAGTCCGTGTTCTCTCTCGCTGTTAGGTTTTGTTCTGTTTGTTCTCATTCTCTTTCTCCACTTGACTAACTCTTATTTCAAGGCTCCGGCTACGGGAGATTTCTGGGAGGGCTGCCGAGCACTGCCCACCCTCTCTGACTTACAGGCTTGGCACTCACAGCAGTCAGACCGCCCATGTCTCTGACCTGGCATTAAGCACGTACTTTGAATGGTCTTCTTCCTTCTCTGTGTTTTCAATCACATCACGAGAGCTTCAAGTACAGGAACCACAGCTCCTCTGTGTTCTCCAGAGTACAAATTTTACTATCAGTAAATATGTATTGAGCTCTTATTATGTCTTAGTTGCTGTGCTAAACTCTACAGATGCAGTGGCCAAAAAAAAAATGGAAATAAAGGCAGGATCGCCACCTGTTTTAATTGCCCTAACAGAGTTCCACAAGCCGGGTGGCTCTGACAACAGAAATTTACCGTCTCACAGGTATTGGGGAGAGTAACGTGACCCACATCCGCCTTCAAGAAGCTCACAGTCTCGTAGGAAAAAACGGATCTGCCGACCCATCAATCATCCTGCATACGAATGGCCATGCTACAAACATGAGTGGGGTGCAGAGGAAGCATCCAGGCCAGAAGAGCTCCTGTCCTCTGGGGAGGGCTTCTCGAGAAGGGAGCAAGAGTGAGAGAGGGGGCTGGTCAGGAAAAGCTGCTGAGTGGGTTTTGGCTGAAGTCCTTCTGCCTGGAGTGGAGTGGACCCCCTCTCCTCCCCCCCTCCGACCCCGCCACCCTGGAAGCTGCTCCTGGTCTTTGCACAAAGGAGTTAGCAGACTGTGTCCACGCCTACACTGGGTACATTCTTGGGCACTGTTTTGGTGGAGACATAGAACCCATGTTTTTGTTGTTGTTCCTGGGGAGGGGATGTGGAAGTGGACTGAGCAAAAGTGCTTAAGATAATAGTCACAAAAGCAGCCAGGATTCTCTCCGGCGGCCTGTCCCTAGGAATGGAAACCTGGAGGGGCCTGTGTTCCCAGACACCAAGTTGTAGAGTAAACACGGGAATGGAAATAATGTGGGAGGCATAGGAGGAAGGGAGATGGTGATTGGAGAAGACCAAGAGGAAGCAGGGGTTGGGACTGACTGCCCGAGGGGACGCACACAGCCCTGAGGAGCCCCAGGAAGGTCATACACTGAGGAGGGGGGTGTGTGTGACTAAAGGGACACAGGACGGGTGCCCAGGGAGGAACGCTTCGTTGATTGCATAACCCTGAGAGTGGAGAGATGCTTCTTTGTGGCATGGGGGTGGGTGCATTTGCTTTTCCAGTCACCTGTTGGGCGTGGGTGCCAGCTAAAGAAGGGACTGTGAGGGCTGACTCCCTATATGTGGTTAGGAACCCTATTTAAAGACTTTTTTTTTTCCACCTATTGTTTCCCTAAGCCTCATATCGGCCCTGTGAGATAGGTGGGGCAGGGATTATTGACTCTGCTGCAGGTGAGAAAACAGGAGAGGCTAGGCGGGGTGCCAAGGACACCCAGGTAACAGCGCTGCTCCTATACCCAGGCTGACCCCTTCTTGACCTCCCTTCCCTGGAGGGCTCGTTCCTATTCCAGTCATGGTCAAGGAGATGGAGTGCCTCGTCTTTTTGCAAACCATGGAAACAGGATTGGTTAAACTGGCAAGTTGCTTTCAGTGATACCTTCAGAAAACAACACACAGGGAGCAGCAAGTCAAATGTGTGGATGTACCCAATGGAGGGCTTAGAAACAGCGGAACGGATGTACACGTGACAGCGTGTCTGGGTCTGAAGAAGGCGGTGCTGAGTGAAAAGAGTAAGAAGTAGCAAGAGATACACGACACACTTGGCTTCAGGTAAATTAAAAATATGTGCATAAAACCACATTTTTTTTTAATTGGCACAAATAAAAATTCATCATTAAACATATTCCAATGTTTATCTATGGAGAAGTGAGCAGGTAAAAGTGAATAAATAAATAAATAATCAAAGGAAAGGCCTTGCACAGACCAGTAATGACAATGTGTCATGAATTCTATGTCCTCAACCTCTGCAACCACAGATAAATAACAAATAAAATCAAGACAACCTCCTCAGAAATACCACAAAGAGGTATGAACTGTGAACTTAAGCTTTGTTGACAATGTAAAGCAAGGCAAAGCAGACAAACTTGGTGCTTTTCCTTTCGTGTAGTCACTTCACAGAAAAACTGTTCCCGGTATTTCCTCAGCGAAATGATGCATAGCATCCATCCCTCCCTCCATCCATCCATCCATCCCTCCATCCATCCATTCACCCATCCCAAACATTTATCAAGTGTTCCTCAATCTAAGACCCTCTGCTTGGCACTGGAAGGGGCCAAGAGGTAAAGAAATCTTCTCCTCCTTGGAGAAGTTTTTAATCCAGTTTAAGGCCGACGTGTCAGGGGCTATGTGAATTTGGATTTTAAAACTTGCCTATACATAGAGCTTGCAAAAATAGCCCTAAAAAAATCTCATTTTGGTCCACTTCCTTTCGTTACGATAGGGGAGGGGTGAGAGAGAACTGAGAACTAATAGTTGGGATTAGGAAGTCACATCGCTGATCTTATGATGTAAAACCCAAAGCAACTGAGAATTGTCTGCCTCTCAATGAAAACTGAACCTTTACAAAACTGTTCATTGATGTATTTCACTTTCTTTAATGCCAGTTATGGTTCCGAGCTTTTTTCAGTCTTTTGCTTCCTTCGACTTTCACAATCCCTGTGCGAACACACGAGGAAGGTGCCCAGATGATGCCCATTTTTACAGACAGAACACTGAGAGTTATGCTAAGTGAATTACTCAAGGTCACACAGTGATAAAGAAGGGCTTTGAGCCCAGGTATTTCAATTCGGAAGTATTCTATTTTTATCCCCTACATCAGAAGGCAGCACATTTTTTTCTATGAAAAGCTGGAGAGTAAATACTTTAGGCTTGGGGCCTCAAGTCTCTGTCTTGACTACTCTGCTCTTGACTGCAACCAAATGGGCGGGACTGTGGCCCATACAATCCTGTTCCTTTCGGGCAGTCCTTTCTCCAGCCTGGCCCGGTTTCTTCACAGGCAAGTTCTCATCAGTGTTCCAGCAAAGTCTCCAGGGTGAGCCTCTGCAGATCTTTGGAGAGCTCCCTCTGCAGCTGTCCCCCTCTGTGCTCTGCCTTGTGGGCGCTCACTGCCTGGGCCTCAGAATCCCACGGCCTGCCCCACGCAGGGACACTGCTGGGCTCAGAATGCATGTACGTGTATAACACATGAGATAGGATGTATTAAATCAACTCTTTCGGACTACAGACTCAGCCTTTCTTCAAGCCAAGGACGATTTCCCTCTAATCGTTATCTCTTCTCTATCTCTTCTCCATGGACACCCTTGGACTGGAAATCCTAACAGAGGCTCACAGTCCCTTATCTAAAGTACCTTTGGTTTTTTTTTTTGCTTTGTTTTGTGTGTGTGTATGTCTTTTAAAAAACAAATTTCCGGCAAACACACTTATTGGAAAAACATAACCTGAAATGCTATGAGACTGTTTTTAAGTCATTAAAAAATACCAGTGTGAATATTCCATGTATTTTGCTGCTGAAAATGTTTGATTTCCGAGTGCTTCCCATATCCTCCTGGGGATGTTATAGAGTACATACTATAATGATATAAATATATATAATGTAAAATGTATGTGAAAACATATAATAAACATAAAAATATAAATACATATATACCTAGAAATATACATACATAAAAATATATAGAACATTCAGTATTATTTCTAAAAGCTGAAACAATCTAAATTCCCAAACTTCTTCTGGCTTCAATGGTTTCAGATAAGAGACTGTAGATCTGCAATCACATATCTGCTCTTCTGGATCATCCTCAAGGCTAACTTTTTCCTCCCTATTCCTCAGTCTTCGACTTTTTCCTCCAAGTTTTCATTTCTTCCCCTACTGGATCTTCCAAACTACTCGTCAGGTCTCAGGACTCACCATCATCGACTTCAATTTACCTATGCTTAAGGAAAATCATGATTTTATTTATGGCATAATTCAATCTCTTGATTGAATTTCACCAGGAAGTGGTAAGACTAACAGTCCTATATAATAAGTTCCGTGATAAGTCCTGTAAGAGTAAAGGTTTGGCTTGATTACAATGACTGATTCCATCCATCACCAAATAAATATATCCAGTTACTCAAACAAGATAGATATTTATTTTTCATATGGACACAGACAAATCTGGACCACAGTCTGTTGACTCCACAATTATCAAGGAACCAGTCCTTCTGTTATCTTGCCAACTTCAACTTTCGGCTTCTGTGTGGTGGATGGAGGTGACCATGACATCTGTAATCCAGCCAGCAGGAATGAGACGAAAAGCAGCACAGCATGGAGCTTCCCTTTAAGGACATTTCCCTGAAGCTGCATATCCAATTCTATTTCCATTTCATTGGACAGAACTTGGTCAGTGACCACACACCTATCTGCAAGGCAGTCTGAGATACGTAGTATTCCCTATTTGGGTAGTCATTACCCCAGGTAGAAATCTTTATAGAATATGTGGAGAATGGATATTAGGAGAGTCCTGGCAGTCTCCACCACTGCCTACTTGAGTACCTTCTTTTCCTTCCCCTATTCATTAATGCTGTTCACTCTTCATGCTCAGATCATGTAGTTGGAGAGTCTTAACGTGGCACAAAACTATGAGTGGTGGAGGTTAGTAGTCTACATCCCTGCGGGCATGGACTACACTTGACTGTCTCTTAAGATATATGTCTTCTTGGGCGCCTGGGTGGCTCAGTTGGTTAGGCGACTGCCTTCGGCTCAGGTCATGATCCTGGAGTCCCTGGATCGAGTCCCGCATTGGGCTCCCTGCTCGGCGGGGAGTCTGCTTCTCCCTCTCCCGCTCCCCCCTCTTGTGCTCTCTCTCTCTCTCACTCTCTCTCTCAAATAAATAAATAAAATCTTTAGAAAAAAAAAAAGATGTACGTCTTCTTGGGAAATGGTGAAAAAGGAGGGCAGTACAGCTTTGTCATCCATGGATAGAATAATAGGAAAATACTGAAATACACAGTTTAGAAGCAGTAGACTTGATTTAAATGTGAGCAGAATAAAATAGGAACACTGATGATAATCATCTTTATATGGCAATGTACAATCTTCAAAAATGTTTCCACATTTGGAACGAACGTTATTGTGCTTGATAATAAAAACCACCATTTGTAGGAAATTGTGTTAGTTTCTGACTGCTGCTGGGACAAATTGCCACAAACTTAGTAACTTAAAACAACACAATTTTATTATTTTCTGGTAGTCCCAGAGGTCAGAGTGTCAGATACGTCTCATGGGACTAAAGTTAGGGTTTTGTCAGGGTTGGCTCCTTCTGGAGATTCTGGGGAGAGAATCCAGAGATTCTGGATTCTTGCCTATTCCAGCTTCTAGAGGCTGTCTGCATTCCTTGGCTTGTGGTCTTCAGTCTTGGCTTCTATGGTCACATCACTTTCTCCTATTACTCCTTCTGATCTCCTACCTCTCTCAGGCAAGGGTGATTACACCAGGCCCACCTGGATAATTCAAGATAATCACCCCCATTTTAAGATTCTTGATGCAATTACCCCTGCAAAGTCCCTTTTGCCAAGCAAGGCAACATTCACAGGCTCAAGAGACTAGGATGTGGACATTTGGCAGGGGTCATTATTCAGCCCACCATGACATACAACTGTATTCCACACACTGTGCTCACTGTTATCTATATGTCACCTCCAATCCTCACAACACCTTTTGACGTGTGATATTCAATGTTATATTCAGTCTGCAGATGAGAAATTTGAGACTCAGAGATATTAAATAACTAACAGGTGTCACATGATCTCTAAGGTCTAGAGAGAGAATTCAAAGCCAAATCTGCCCAACTCAAGATCATGCTTCCTTAATAGCTATCAATATCTCCAGTTTACAGGCCATCATCGAAAATAGCCCTAAACAGGTCAGGGAGGCCTCGGTGACTTTATGAAACCTTCCCCCTATCTGTCCAGTTCTTGCAATTAATCCAGAAATCTGGGCCAGTATGAATCACCCGTCTTCACTTCATGGGAAGAAGCATCCTTCAAATTCCAAGAGCAGAAACACGACTACAGGACATGGTGAAACTTAAGACCGAAAATCACCCACGGTGTTAAAGAAAGGAGACCTCTGCCACCATTTCCGTGTGGGGAAATCCTGATGGAGTCATGGAGGGCTTCTGCCAGCACACCGAGGACACTCTGGGATGTCCTTGGAAAGGGCATGGCTGTGTTTCTCTTCATGTTTTGCAGTCATTCCTGTCTTCTGGCCTCAAGGACATAAGCACATTTAGTTAACTCCCAGAGCCACGGACTCCTTTTTCTTCAGTAAACACTGCTGTGAGGTCTTGCTGCTTCCTCTTTGCAGCCATAGTAACCATTGTTGGCTAATCCAGGGTTGCCAGACTCCTCAATCAGAGGGAGATTTTTAAAAAGCCTACTGTCATATCCAGGACAAACAAGGTCCTTTTAACCATACCAGACTCCTTTATCGCTATGGTGTTTCAGAAGAAATTTATATGCCCTAATTGGCCCCTTCTCACTATCTGGGAAAGTGTAATTCACACACAGAGATCTGTCTCTCTTCTGAGAATAGATGGAAAAATAATGACTGGAAACATCACACATAAAATATTTATTGGGTCAAGATCCCACTTAATCCTCACAACTGCCTTAGAGTAGGTACTAACATGACTGCCATTTTACAGATGAGAGAGTTGACACTTCGAAATTTGGGTCCTGTGTCAGAGCTGTGGATCTTTCCAGCGGGAGCTGGGGTTTGAACCCGTGGCGGATGATTCTAGGCTAGAGTCTGTGCTGTAAAACAAGGTCGCTAGTGCGCCTTAGGTTTAGTTTATGGACTGTCCACTGTTTGTGTGCATTTCATGACCAACTAGCTTTCTAGTTCTAGAGCTACGACCAAGGGTAGGTTCTTCAACTTCTCATCGAGTGAGCTTTTCCCTAGAAAATAGAGCCCTTCAAGAAACAAGATCAAGGCGAACTTTCTCTAGTGGGGAGAAAGGGAGGATTAATTGTCAAAAGAGGAAGTGAAGGGCTGTAGCTACCCCTCCAGCTGGATGTGGGGGCCACGTGTTCCAGCCTGTGTGGCAGCAGACACAGCCCTGGGGCCTCTGCTGGGGCCGCAAGCAGTCCTGGCTGCTATAAAGAGTGGCCAGGCTTTTGGGACCTGGGACGACCTGGCCTACGTCACCTACCGATCCTTTAACATGAACATCTGGAGCCTAATCATACTCAAGCATTCAAAATTCACCGCTTTATCATGACACTATCTCAGCCAGCCTTATACATTAGGAGACGATATGGAGACTGAAGGAGGACAGTCTTCTTAAAAAGTCAGATGTATTTGCTTGAGGGGCTCTAGTCCCCCAAGTGGATTTTCCCAGAGGCCCCTTCCATGGCAAAATCTTACTATACTGTGAGGAATTTATATTATTATGTATAGTTTTATATCATATTAATATATTAATGTGTTCTATTATATATTAATATATTAAGATTATTTTTATTGAACTATCCAACCCTATTGAACCCTCAGACACAGGTTAATATTTTTAAGGCTTGTGAAGAGTTCTTATAAATCCACCCAGAAAGAAAGATGAATAGCCCCACACAAAAATGAGAGAAATAAATAAGCCACTCACACACAAAAAGAAATATAAAATGCCCAAGTTATAAGAAAGTAGAAAACCTCACTCTTAATGAAAGCAATTTAAACGAAATAAGATGCTATATTTATCTACCAAATTGTCAAACCGAACAAAGACAACAGAATTAGAACTCAGTGCTGTAGAGAGTATGAAAAAAAAATAGAGTTTATATATTCTGTAATAAGAGTATACATTTGGTTCAGTTATCACAGAAGGGCATTTTGGAAAAAAAAAAAACCCATAACCTTTAAAGAGATAGATACATACATACATAAATGCATAGCTACGGAAATATAGACCCCTCCCCCCCCCCCCCCCCCCCCCACTGCCTATGCTTTGACCCAGCAGCTACACTTTCAGGAATGTGACTAAAATGGCCAATAAACTTGACAGGATACTTAATCTCACTAGAAATCAGGAAAGTGCAAATAGAACACAATAAGATACCATGTCTAATCAGGGTGGCAACAATCCAAAGCATGACCAGATAAAGCATGGTTGGGGTTGTGAGACACACAGGCCCTCCCTGGATCTCTGGGGGGAGGGTTACTGCACAGCCACCCTGGTGGGCAATTCGACGGTATCTGTGAAAACAAAACACGTGCCTCCTCTACGATCCAACAATTCTACGTCTCTCAATCTCCCCAGAGAAACACGTGCCCGTGTGCGTGAGGAAAAGATCTAATGCAGCATTGCTGGTTCTAGCAAAAAACTAGAGTCCACATACCCAGCAATAAGGAAGTAGCTCCACGAACTGTGGTTTGTCCTTATTATGGGACCCTACACAGCAGTTACCGAGAGGGATGCCCATCGTCATGTGCTCTCTCTCTGCAAGAGAGCCTGTTGGATGACTTAGCACGATAGCATCTGTGCACCATTCCCTGCCTCACAAATAAAAAACCATCTAGCACCATACGCTTCATTTAGATACATGGACATAGATGTCAACACATTGAAAAACGTGAAGGATATGCACTAACGAGTAACAGTAGTTATCCCTGTAGGAGTGATAGTGATGAGCGGTGCCTGGGTGGCTCAGTCGGTTAAGCATCTGCCTTAGGCTCAGGTCATGATCCCAGGGTCTTGGGATTGAGCCCCGTGTCGGGCTCCCCGCTCAGCAGAGAGTCTGCTTTTTCCCTCTTCCTCTGATGCTCCCCCTGCTTCTGTTTGCTCTCTCTCTCTCTCTCTCTCTCTGTGTCAAATAAATAAATAAAATCTTTAAAAAAAAAAAAAAAGAGTGATAATGACCAGATTGGTCATTAAGGGAGACTTTGGTCCTATCTGTAAATGTTTTAAATTTTTACCAAGAGCATGTATTCATTTATCACATATGTATTTAAAAAATATTTAAAAGACTGGTTGCAAAGATTTTGTGATCCTAGTACTTAGGAAAATCTGGAAATAACCTAAATGTCCAACAGCAAGGAATAAACACATTGTAAGATATCTCATGATGTGCTTTAATACAACTATTAAAACAATATGTTGAAGTCTATGAAATAGTGGAGAGGAAATGTTCACAACAATGTCAAGGGGAAAGGCAGAATACCAAATAGTGTGTGCATTATTCAATACCTGCCAACTGATGGGTCCAAAGCAGAGATGTCAGATCCCCAAATGTGAGTGGGCTAGCCAAAAAGCTTTTTAAAGGCTCACTAATACCAAAGTCACCAATATCAATGATTGAAATGGTGATCCTGCTGAGATGATGGAACAACGAGGGCCAGAGACACTGAGGCAGAAGGCTTGGAAAGGCAGCCCAGGGGCAGACGGAAGCCTCAAAGCGCTAATGGCCTGGCTGAGGGTGAAATCTGTCTCAGCTCACACTGGAGCTGGCCCCGCGGTCCCCAGAGAATCTGATCCCTCGCTGGTTCGGGCCAGCCTACGGGCAGTCTGGTCTCCTCCCTCCAGCTTCTTGAGCAGGCACCAGGTCAGGCCAAGGACAGGGGCCTCCTCTTGCCAGAAGACCTTTTCAGACTACAGTGTGAGCCTCAACGGCATGGGGCCACCTCTGATCTGCTGGATAGCAACATGCATTCCAGGCTCAGCTCTTCATTTCCTGCAAGGAGCGCAGAGCACCAGGCCACTTTCGGGGGGGTGGGGGGGAGGGGAAGGGCGAAGCTAGGTCATTGATACCTGCAAGCCCCCTTTTCTTTGGCTTATCAAGAAACTGGCTCATAGTCATTAAATCATGAGAAATGCCATACAAAATAGCAAGAGTGTCCCCTGAAAGTCAAGGCATTAGAAAATTAAGTGGGAATTAGAGAGAAACGCTTTAATAGAATAAATTGATTTTACATTATGGAAAAGGAACAGAGGGAAAGAGGAAAGAACAGGGGAAAAAATGGGTGGGGGGGGAGAGAGGAAGGAAGGGAGGGCAGAGAGAGAGAACAGAGAGGTTTCCAAATTCACAAGGGACAATGCTGTCATTTCTAACTGTCCCCCCTCCCCCACCCCGGGGCAGCCCTGGAAACTGAGTGAATTCCTGCCCTTCTATGGGGTGGAGGGTGGGAAGAACAGAAGGGTAAGATAAGGGGGTAAGATAGAGTTCAATTTGAAAACCCAGGTAGAAAAATAATCTGGGTCCTAAGCACAAGGCCGTTGTAGTTAAAACAAGCAACCACCCAAACAGATGGAAATCTCTACCTGGGTTTGGGGATAGAGAAGCGGAAGAATACAGGTGGGTAGAAACAAGGAAGAAGCATTTCTGATCCTGGAGGTGAATGTCAGGTTGCGTGGGAATGATTCCAGGAACCGTGAGCCTGAGGCCAACTTGTTTCTTTTCATTGTTCATTTTTCCTCTACGATGTTTAAATCCCTTTGCTTCTCCTGCGTTCACACCTGCATGAAGTCGTGACTCTTAGGGAAAGGAGACACACAATTCCAAGGTCCTCATTCCTTTAATGACAAGGGGTCCCTGGCAGGGGAGGGAGGCTCCGAGAAGGGGCAGATGGGGTTGGAAAGTAGCTGTTCCCCCTGTTTTTAACAGAACTGCAGACGTGCAGGCTCAGGTGGAAAAACTGGGGAAACCTCCATGCCAGCTTCAGAGATCAGAGCAACAATTTGCTTGGCTTCTGCGGTGAAAGCTCGCAAACATACTTAAAAGCTTTCCTGGGTGATATGTCAGTGGATGGACTTACACTATTGATATCCTGTCTCCGAGAATAGGTCTGTGCTTTTGAGCAATACTGACACCCAGTGTTTGAGATTTTAGGACTGAAAGGAAAATAAAAATATGAAGGGAGGGGGGTAGAACAGATCCTAAATATAACCGCTGTCTTATGTCAAGGACCCACTCATTGCACCAACCTCGGAGGTTCAGAAAGATAACGCAGTGCTGAGCTAGCCCGTCTTTCTTGCCCCCACACCAGGCTTGTTCTACTCAAAAGTGAATGTGGGCATCAAGGGGAATTTTTTGGGGGGGGGGCGGGGATCCCTTTTTTATAGAAAAGATTTTTTAGAGACTATTTGGTTTTAAAGAATAATATTCAACTTATTAAATTTACAAAATTTCAAAACTAAGCCGGTTCTTCCCTAAATTTTAAATTCAACTTTCAAACCTGTTCTTTATTTATAATTAAAACACATTCTCAATAGTATTTACTATTTGGGGACGGCTGTCAATCAACAATTGAAAAACTTAAAAAAAACCTGAATATAAAAAAATGAGAAAATGCACTTAAAATGATTAAGGGGTCTAACTAAGTTTATCATGGGATCTCCCCAAACATTGCGATTTCCTTTATAAATTTATTTATCTACTTAGTTATTTTTAAGATTTTATTTATTTATTTGAGGGAGAGAGAGAGAGATTGTGTGAGAGAGCACAAGCAGGGGGAGCTGCAGAGGGAGAGGGAGAAGCAGACTCCCTGCAGAGCAGGAAGCCCAACAGTACTCAAGGCTGGATCCCAGGACCCCCGGATCACGACCAGAGGCGAAGGCAGACACTTAACTGACTGAACCACCCAAACACGCGCCCCCTTTATAAATTTATTATATTCAGGTATCTTTTTGAACATATCTGACTGAAAAACTTTACCAAAAACTTAAGATAACTTTTAAAAAATCAGATAAAATAAACATATAAATAAGGCAGTTTGTTAAGTCGCTGAAATGACCCAATATTGTTTGCAAACTAAAAAAGTCATCCCTGGGCGCCTGGGTGGCTCAGTTGGTTAAACCGCTGCCTTCAGCTCAGGTCATGATTCCAGAGTCCTGGGATCGAGCCCCGCATCGGGCTCCCTGCTCCACGGGAGGCCCGTTTCTCCCTCTGCCTGCCGTTCCCCCTCCTTGTGCTCTTTCTCTCTCTCACTATCTCTCTCTCTGTGTCAAATAAATGAATAAAATCTAAAAAAATAAAAATAAATAAAAAATAAATAAATAAAAAGTCATCCCATTATTTTAAAAATCATAAATGTAAAAAACTGAAAAACACATGTTTTTTTAAAACTTTTTGAGTATAGTTGACACACAATGGTATTAGTTTCAAGTGTACAACATAGTGATTCAACCACTCTATACATTATGCTATGTATAACTCACTGCAAGCGTACCTAGCATCTGTCACGTACAACACTATTACATACCACTGACTGTATTCTCTGTGCTGTGGCTTTTCTCCTGGAGACTTACTGGTTCCACACTGGAAGCCTGTATCTCCTATTCCCCTTCACCCATTTTGCCCATCTCCCCACCCCCTCCTTCCCTCAGGCAAACCATCAGTTTGTTCTCTGTATTTATAGGTCTGTCTGATTTGGCTTCAAAAGCACATTTTATTTTATTTTATTTATTTATTTATTTTTGGGGGGGGTTCAGTTTTTTAATTGCTCATGTTCAAGATAAACCAGAGTGTCTAAATTCACAGGTTTCATTAGTCTTGGGTATTTTTATTTTATAAGCACTATCAGTTTTATTAACACACACCATCTTCAGTATACAGACGCAAGTTATTGTCTAGCTATTGTTAATAGTAATGCAGGGTATTCTGTAGAAGTGCAAAGTTACCATTCAGTGAGTTATTTGCTGTTGTTCCTTTTCTGCCATTTCTTGTTGGCGAATCGTATCCTGGGCTGCTTGCTGCATTTTCTCCAGTTTTTCCAGAGTCAGAGATTTTAAGGGCAAAAGTTTGGGTTTACACAGCACCATTGTGGTTATATCTTCCACTGACAACTGCCCTTGTTTTGGAAGAACTTCCCGGAACACTGACTTCACTTCTGCCATATCTGAATTGTTGGATACAGCTAAGTTTTTTCCTGAAAGTTCTCCTGGTCTTTTTCCCGGCAACGTTAGGCATCCAACCCAGTATTACCAAGATGACTTACAGTTCTTGACTCAAGCCTACAGAAGAAACTGGGATGTCTGGTCACCTTTGGTCCTTTTTCGGGCCTACTTACAGATTTATCTTCCAAAAGCACATTTTAAATTGGAATCACAAGGCTCATTAGTTAGATCCTTCAATAGGGCAAATTATCTTTCAAACAGTAAGTGCGTTAAATTCCAAGTAAACAGAGTATCTTGAAATACAATAGTGTTAATAAGGAGTTTGATTTAAGTGTTAATCCAAATTTTCTTGGTGTTAAAAAACACTTATCCTGTAAAGAGACCATCGGGTCACCCCAAACCAAGTCCATTCTGCTTCCTACATTGATGCTCCAAGGTTACATGCCACCCCATTGGGGCCACAACACCGATCCGTACCTACGAGATTGATGGCACACAGCAGACTAATTTATAGCCACCATTCCAGTAAGTCCATGCCCTCCAATTTGTCTGGTCTAGTAATCCACACCTCTGGGCTTGAGACATTTGGTTATTTTTCCTCCTCAAGCCCCACTGAGATTGTAGATAACTTCCTTTTCTGCAGTTGGATTTAATTTCTTTGACTCTCTTGCGTACCACCAACAACTAAATTATGAACCATGATTTCTTATTACTTTGAATTTCTATTTTAAATTTACTGAAAGTCCTCTCTTGGACTTATTTATACTTTTCATATTAATCACCTTTTACAGAGCCTAAAAAAGAAAGTAAAGGTAAAATAAATCGGTGAAGGCATTCCAAAAATTTCTTCACATTCAGAGCCTAACTCTTTTGAATCACTCTTCCACTTAGCTGTTGATATGTACACTCTTCAAAAAGTTAAAAAACAAGATTCTCATGCAAATATAGGATAAACAACTGATTTGGAAGAGAATTATAGGAACAAAGGTTTAATGAGCATTGAAAAAAATATATTGGACTGTGTCAACTATACTCAAATTTTTAAAAATGATGAAACTGGAAAAACAAAGAAAAATATGTTGAAATAAGATGGCTAGGTTAGAAACAAAACTGGCTAATGTCCTACAGGGCAATAAAACATATATCTTTTTTAATGGACAAAGATCATTTGGATCTCTACCAGACAAAACTTAGGAGTTAACATGTAACTCCACAAAACATGAACTTTTACCCGGTAATACGTAGCAAATCAAACAAAAGTGCATCTCATTAGAAAATTAAATGACCTACATGACATTAAACATCAGTGATACAGCAATTCCTTAAAACAATTCACTAGAGAACCAAAACCATTGGTCTGACGCATAAACTGGCTTTACAGTTGGTTATGCAGCCTTGGCTAGTTTTTGTTTCCTTCTTCAGAAATGTTGCTGAACACAACTGTCTGATTCATCATTTCCGTCACCTCCTCTTCACAGTAATTAGATTCCTACAGTTGAAAGTGTATTGTATTATTATTTCTAGGGCTTTCCTCCAAGTCACCATAAATTTTGCTCTGACTCTTTAATGTTCCACCATTTTTAGGCAACGATAACTGTATCATAACTGCTACGGGGCAAACAGTGATTGTATGAGGCTGTTGATTTTAAGGTGTTCTCAGTTCCAGAGATGTCAAATGGTGGGGGAGAAAATGTGTCTTAGAATCAGTGAAATAGGGTGAAATATGGCATATTAAGAGTGGCTGAAAGAGTAAACTGAGAGACTAGTGCATAGCATATATGGAGCATACATAAACATATGAACAATAAATTGTTGGGTTTCCATAACTCTGTAAATGTCGGTTTCTCTTTCCCCTTCCACAGTCTTAAGTTTGAGTGACTTATCACAGGTACATCTTCCTCCTGCAATGAGCAATGCGGGAAGCCAGGGAAGAGTTTGTTCTTGGAGGGGGATTCTCCCATGGCCAACTTCTGTAGACCCCGGCTCTCCCTTTATGTTTAGCTTCGTGGCCACTAGGTGACAGGGCAGGAGGAAGGCTCTGAGGCCTACCTGCTGCCATGGAGCCACGAAAATGTCCTTGAGAGCTAATACGTAGGACAACTTTTATCACAACGTTCTTAGATTTGGGGGACAATAACGCTTCTATTGACACGGTAACGCTTCCCAAGATCTCATTTGCTGTGATAAAGGGTTCAGGAGTGCTTCTCAGTCTTTCCTGTCATGGCACGCACAGCAAACATGCTAACATTTATGCAGCCACTGGGGTCAATGGAGAGGTTTCTCCAGACCGGAAGTGACTGGGTAGGGGGCTGGCAGCTGCCCAGGCCTACCTGACCTCCTGAAGGCGGTGGGCTCCGTGACTGTGCTCTGTAATCCATCTGTAGCACTGTGACATGCTGCTCTCTCATCCCTTGAGATCTGCCACTGGTTACAGGCCCCAGTGTGGACCAAGAGCAAAACCCCTACAATGAGAAATAAAGCAGGTCATGCTCTTGCAGAAGAAGAGTATAGTTTCTGTATATTAGAAAAAATGAGTAAGCAATCTTTCAAGATGAGTAGTCAGAATTCAACTGTAGCATGGTCATAAAACTACTTATCCTTTACTCAGATGGGCATAGCAAATGTTTCTACTTCTCTTGGCAGATCTGATTTTCCTTACGAGCCCACACCCACTGAGTAAAAGGAAAAACAAACTAAACTATCTTTAGAATGATTTGGTGAACTTAAGTCTGTTTGCAATAATATAAACTGTTCCAGTTTTTTAAAAAAATGCTCAGTCCCTTGAGCAGAAAATGCTCAGGCTTTCGGTTTCCACAGTCCTCCCTGGCTCCTCGTCAAGATGATACCTATATTCTGAACAGACTGACCATTATAATTTATCTTCCAAAAGGGACACTCTTTTTTTTTTTTTTTTTCATTTGTAAAAATGCATGTCTGGTACAAGGAGCCATGCATATAAAAAACTTCCCATGTTTCCATGTCTCCTCCCAATCCCCAGGTAACTACTGTGAGCAATATCCTTTTAGACATGTTCTCTGCAGATGCATAGACACAAAGAAACCTTCTACATGTAGGTGACTTTCTTTCCTCGTCAATAAATGGAATCACAATATGCACCTTATTCTGTGTTTACTGTTCAACCATTCGTGTCATACAAATTCAGGACACTTGAGAGAAAGTGAGCACTGTTAAGAACTATGCCAGGACAATAGGCATGGACTGGTGGAGTTTGTTCACCTGGTTATGGAAGAGGGATTTGGCTCATACAGTCTCACGGGAGAGGAGACTCCTGGGTTCTTTTTGTGTCCACTATTTACACTGCAGTCTGTTGCAACAAGTGGCTGTATTGGATTGCTTTCTGCATTGGTCCCTCTGAGGGGCTGCCAGTCTCTTCTAACCCCTTGGGGTGATGTGCTCCAGCCCCCATGGGAGTCTGGGGACCTGGCCATTTTTTCTGATCTTGATGTCTGGAATCATCAAGGCTTTGCTGAAGTAATCCAAGCTCCCTGCTGGCTGATGGCATTCTCAGCATAGCTGTGTTCCCTTCTTGCAGCACCTGGGACTCTTGGGACTCCAGTATGCCACATGCAGGCCCAGGACATCCAGAGGCCCCACCTTAGGTTTATCTGTCACCCACCCGCCATTACCTTGTGCCATTTTGGATGTGGTGTTGAGCTGAAGGCTAGTGTTCTCTGAGGACCTGAAACTCCCCTTCTCTGCCCAGAGAAGTGGACTACCAATCCTGGGGTTCGAGGCTCCCTTCAGTGATCTGGGTGTTTCCAAAGCTCCTCTCTTCCTGCTCAAGCAGGTCCTGAGAGAGGAGGTAAACCAAAGCCCGAGTTTGTCTTCCTTAATCTATCTCTTTCCCTTCCTCCTGCAACCAACCCCTCAGTTTCGGGAGGGGTAGGCTTTGGTCTTTCCGTTTCTTCCATGTCACAACATCCTTCTCTCTAAGAACTATAGACTACCCAGCTTAGCTGTCACTGAAGGACCCAGGGGGATTTTCTCTACCTGTGTGGAAAAATGATCTAGGTCATCTAATTTGGTTTTTGACCTACTACAAAATTGAGAAAAGTATCTCTCCCTATAGAAATCTGTTTTCAAATGGACTACCTTACTGCAGACACAAACAAACCCTTAATTTGATGGTCAATGTTGAGCAAGAGGTCATGGTATGGTAGATACCTGCCTTTCCCCCAAAGCACTCAATCCATGTTGTTAAAGGGCAGGAGACGTGAGTAGTTACTACACAGAAATGGTAGTATAAGCTGGGTATTGTCCAAACCTGCCACACTCTTTGGCTGTTTTATGGGTGACTTATTGCCCCTGGTCTCAGGAAAGAAAAAGAAGGAAAGAAAAGTGAGAAAGGGGGCTCCCACCACCCACATAACCACTGTCATTCCAGCTCATCAAAACAAAAGTCTAAAACAGTTGCTGGAAAGTACCTTGAATGATCCCTTCATAGAAACAACAGCAGAGGAAAATCTGTACAATGAATGTTGGGCACCAAGCAAGCGTTCTCCCATCAGTTGTCTTGCTTTGTCCTCCCTGTACCTTGCTTCTTTCACTAGCCAAGCTTTACATCCCATTTTCCTTGGATTCTTCTCTTTCTCCCAGGGTTTAAGAGAACCAAGTCCTGTTCCCAGAGCTTCTGGGCAATGCTCCTGGCACATTCAAGGAGGGAACAGCAGGGTGAGGAACCAGGCAGAGGGTGGAAGAAGCACAGGATTTGGGAGAAGGCAGGTCCAGGTCTGAACCCCCAGTTCAGCAGGTATGTAACTTGCTGCAATTTACCTAATCTGAGTCTCAGTTTCCCCATCTGTAAAATGGGAATGCTATTATCGATTTAGTGGGCTAATGTGGGAATTAAATTTGCTCATGGGTATGTAATCAGTTCTCTGTTGGAGAGACATGTTGTATGAACAGCCTAAGCATGCCTCAAACTATGCATCTGTCAAAAGGAGCCACAGCTAGGCTCTGAGGGACATGGTGATGGCCTTTTCTGCTGATTTTTTTCCTGGCCACTGCCTGTATAGTTTCAGAAACAGAGTTTAAATTAATTTCTGGGGAAAAAAATTTTGCATATGTCATTTCACATACAAGAGTTAATGGACGTGAGAAACAACATGTTTAACTGAAAAGAGCTCAGGACCATGAGTTCAAAGGCCAGCTAAAACCCTCAATAATATTATGACCTTGAGCAAGTCACCCAACTTCCTGAATGTTAGTTTCTTTGTCTACAAATGGAGGCTTAGGACCAGATGGCCTCCAAGGTCCTTCCACGATAACTTGTTTTGATTACTAATAATGTTTAAGAATGCAGCTGGCTGATGTTTATCCCCCCTTCTAATGTTCTCCAGTCAGCAGTTTGATCACAGACTCTTGGGTCTTGTTCTTCACTGAACATCAGACTCTTAGTCCCCAGCCCTCAGCCCCTAAATCCCATGGTCCCTTCCATAAGATGCATCTTCCAACTTCCCTTTTTAGTTCATACATGTAGGAAAGGATATGCTAATGAGAGGAGGGCAGATTCAGCTGGAGGCTCCCCATTACTTTGAGACTCTTGCCTTATCTCTCCTGCTGAAAAGCATCATTCACACTGCTCCGTCCTCTTGCTCCAGCAATGTTGGAGAAGTGTTCTGGTTAGTACTTGGATGGGAGAAGTGTTCTAAACAGAAGCTCCTTGGATCTTCTGACAAATCTATTCAGAACATTCTTTTAAATAGTCCTTGGGTCCCTGGTTCATTAAAGAACCACAGAGAAATGTCCTAACTAGTGTCTCTCCCAGTCAACATGTCTGTCTGTCTTAGGCAGAGCCTTTCATGACACCATCTTTAACAGACTACCCACTAGCCAAAGAACCCCAACTCTGGCTTCAAATCTATAGGGAGGTGAATTCATAGGGCAACCAGGATTCCTTAGGTTGCTAGATTGTGAATAAGAGACACAACAATGAAAATAATATTAATAACTCCACTGTAGCATTTCTAGGGGCATTACAAAAAAAACGAGGTTATCTAAATCCTGCCACTCAAAGTGAGGTCTAAGGATCAGCAGCTTTTGCCATCATCTGGGAGCTAATCAGAAATGCAGAATCCTGGGCCCCGCCCCAGAACTACTGAATTAGAATCTGCATCTTAATAGGATCTACAGGAGATTTCCAGTGCATGTTAGTTTGAAAAGCACTGATCTAAAAGGCCTTGAGAAATTAAAGAAAGTCTGTGTTGAAAGGTCAAGGATTTATATTGCTCTTTAAGTAAAATAGCATCTCCTGGGAAGATGTCATTACATGTGCATTTAGATTCATACATGACAGAGACAAGTACAGGAAGACCTTCCTCTCTTCCTCCTCCCTTTTAATGGTAATGTGTAGGGTTGCAGAAATGGAAAAGCCTAATGCAGGGAAAGAGAGATTCTCTTGGTGGGAACGAATAGCTCACAAGTTTGGGAAGTGGGAAGGGAGAGGAAAAGTTGAACAAATTTGGCAGAGTAGTTTCTGGGATTACTGGAATTTAATAAAGTTTTGCTGAGATGGGTGATGACTTTGTCTTCACTGCTTTTGGAGTTAAATTTCTGTTTCTTTTGGAATGACTCACATGTAATCATTCCATAATTCAGCTTCTTACCCCACCACTGTTTGCCCAGCATAGTGCCAGGAAAATATATATATAAAGTGTTTGAATATTAAAGTTTAAAGATACTTTAGATGTCCTAACTCCAAAAAACTCCCAGCACAGATGAACATCCTTCTTTAGTCTAGCGACTCAAAGTACTAGCCCAAATTCATAAAGAGCCTGGCTCACATGCTGGACTACACTCTCAACACTTGGCCACAAACTGAAGTAATGACCTAACAAAACCCGAGATACCTGACTCTTCTTCTGAAAACCTGAAAGCATTAGACATCCTGGGTCTTGGGCACAGTTCAGGAGGAAAGCCTGAGCTACCTGGAAATTACCCAACTCCCATGGAAACTCCCAACTGACACCGCATTTGTAGATGCATGAAGTGGTTTTGAAGAGCAGGCAGCTAAAACTGAGTGAAGTAGCCAGCCCTGAAGAATTCCTCCCCCACAAGGTGGCCAGAGCCCAGGAGTGTGGCTTCCTTCCCTACCAGGGTCCTCTTCTTCCCCAGGGGTGCGTGCTGACCCCCGCAGAGGCTGCTCCAACAGCACCAAGGCATGGTGGCCCTGCTTGGGCTCTAAGGCCTGTGCTTTCTCCGAATCTTCTTAATAAACTGCTCTGTATGATCTGAAAGAAGAGGGCTCGGGTGCACTATTTCAGTAGCCCAAACACCCATCTGGCCCGAACGCTATTCTATTTCATGCCACAGCCCAACTCAGGCAGTTCTTATTTTTTGTCCTGGAAATGAGAAGTGTGAACCCAGGAGGAGGGGTGGAGGAAGTAGGGGGCAGGAGACAGGAGGGTGGGGGAAGTGGAGTCAAGGGAGAGTGATTGCCGAGACTACGGTTGGGGTTGGGACAGTGGAGGCAGCAGTTAGGGTGGGGGGCAGTGAAGTATTGACAGTGACAGTCACTGGAGGGCAGCTCAGTCTGCCCCAATTGACTGGTGTCAAAGATAAACAGAGCCGAACACTAGTTACGGTGGTAAGGACAGATTTTAATCGGTGGTATATCACTGTAATAGAGGAGGCCAGCGTGGACTGAACTCAACTTCCATTTGTACAGAAGTAGCTGAGTATTTTAAAGGGAGAATGAGGCAACAGGGAGGGGGGTGAGTCGGCCTCAGTAGAGTCAGGGAAGTGAAAAATCACAAGAAGTGAGAAGTGGGGGTTGGTCCATGTGAAACCCATCTGGGTTTGTTAGCTGGCACTTACCAAAGTTAGGCTCCTATCCTCCCACAGAGAAGGGGAAACCAGAGCCCCATCTTCAAGTGTTGGCTGGAGCAAACAGTACATTCTTTTGGCAGCTTTGAGCTTTCTTAGACAAGCACTTTGAGGGGGAGTTAGGGTCATCCTAGGGATGTGGCCTTGAGCTGTTAGAAACTATGTTAGTGTTTTGTTCAAGTCTTCATAGGCCAAGGTTGAGGACTAGTTGAGAAGAGGTCTCAGAGGAGCCTGGCAGGAGGGTGGGGGAAGACTTGACTTTTTTGTCAAGGAGAGGGTCTTTGTCACTGGCCTGAGGTGGTCCCCTTCATGTTGAGTATTTTCAACGGTGGTTTTGTTTTGTTTTTTTGAGATAGAGCGAGAGATAAAGAATGAGCAGGAGGCAGGGGCAGAGGAAGAGAGAGAGAGAATCCTAAGCAGGCTCCATGCTCTGCATAGAGCCCAAGGCAGGGCTTGATCTCCCAACCCTGAGATCATGACCTGAGCTGAAATCAAGAGTCAGACACTTAACCGGCCGAGCCACCCAGGCGCCCCTCCCTTGGTGGTTTATAAAGCAGCATTCCTTTTGATTCTGGGGACAGCCTCACTAAAAACATACAGCTGAATTTAGGGTTGTGCTGTGCTGGGCACTCTGACCACATGGTATCTCCTCACTGCTGGAGCGTTTTGGATAGTGATGGCCCACTTTCAGCGCATCCGGGGGCGCTCTGCATGGGGAGGACACCAGCCAACACACAGGGGCCATGAAAACAGTTCAGCTTTGTCATCAGTACTTGGTCGGGATCCGAATTCTGCCTTTCGTTGTGGTTAAGCATCCATTTGCTCACCTCTAAAAGGAGAGAGGGGCCTCCCCTTTTGGGCTGCTGGATTAGATGGAATCATTCTGTAAAGCGGGTAGCATCTGATGAACAATCAATAATGCTCACTCATTTCCTTCTCTTTTAAAGTTCAGAAAGTGCCCGATTTAATAAACAGACTAAAGACCAAAATTCCCCTTGTAAGTCGGTTTAACTCTGAAACAAAATGCATTATATTTGCATTCCCAAAGACCGCTCACAAACACTCATTTATGCCAAATACAGATGGTTCCCTGCATATTTAAAACAAAAGGCGCAGCAGCAAAAAACTTTTTTTTTTTTTTTACCAGCAGTTTCAATGCGCAAGGTGTTCACAGAGAGACATCTGTTCCCAGAAGGGCGCCCATGGTGAAGACTTGCTGGGGCGCAAAGCCCACGCACCTGTGCTGAACTCGTTACCCTCACCTGGACTTGTCTGTGGAAAAGAACAATTTTAGTGCCGGGCAGACTCCGAGTTCATGTCCACCTCTTCCTCTCCGTAATGTGTGCTGTGGGCAAGTCATTTAATTGATCTAAGCCTCTGTCCCCCCATCTGCGAAAGGGGCCAACCACAGTACGTGCCTCCGAAGGTTCTTCAGGAGACCCAGTGAGTAAACGCATGGGAAGTGCTTGCTGGAGCGTCTGGTCAGGTAACTGTCCCTGGACCAAGCGTCCCCTCAGCTCGTTCATCGCGGGGTTACAGGAGCTCCCGCACTCAGGGAACGTTTGGAGGCTGGATTTCCACTGCGACCAAGAGGAAGGGGACTCATCCCGCCATTACGACAGCCACGCTTTACCGCAGCCGCCCTTTGCGGTAGCCACATTTTACGACAGCCACACCTGATGCTACCCACCAAAGAGGGCGGAACGTGGGTCTCCCCGGAGCGACTGGCACACGTTGAGTAGGAGTGGAGCTGGAGGAGGCAGCCATCAAAAACAACGGTGTTCCCAGGGATAGGTGCAGACTCTATGGAAACCCATGCAGGAAGCCGCCTGGGCTCGCAGGTCTCCGAGCTCTGAAGCATCCCCAAGTCGAAGCTCTAGTCTTGGCTCAACAGTGACTGAGAAGTAGATGGTACTCGAAAACATAGATTCGCGAAGGAAATTTGCATTTCCTCTCAGGGAAGGTGTGTTGTTGGAGGAAGGGTGAGATTCTAGAAAAATAATCGCCCATTGTTGATACCCCCGCGAGGCATCAAGAAAGAAACAGCCTTTGGCGGGTAACCCTGGTGGGCTTTAAAAATGTGATGACGGCGACAACGTTCTCAGGGATGTTAGCTACTTCATTCATTCGTTCATTCATTCACCAAACAGTACACCCACTGTGTGCCTGGCGCGGTTCTAGGTACAGCAGACAAAGCAGGGAACAGATGCTTGTCCTCATGGGGCTGACATTCTGGCATGCACCTGTTTTGCAAAAAGAATTTCGGAATATGAGGGTCAGGAAAGAATCAAGAAAAGGTGAGGGGAAAGGAAAATAAAAGGATAATATAAATATAAAATAAAAAGGAGTAGAAAAGCAGAAGGGGGAAAGAGATGAAGACGCCCATGCCAGGGCCTGGAGAAATCCACCACACTTCTTCAGGGTGCCGCTGGTGTTGCCATGGTTACTGGTCTGGAAGGGCAGTCCTTGAAGTTCAAAGTGCATTTGTTATTTTTGTGACATTTATATGTGACAGTGACAGAGCCTCTGCGTGGGTTGACTAAAATGCTCTAGTGAAGGAACATCCAATACTGAGGAAATGACTCAGAGATTCTCAGCATTCAGTTTTCTCCTGGGTAGATCTACAAAAAAATCCAAATCTCTTACATAAAAAGTAGTAAGGCCTTTATTTGACCCTGTGGTGAATACCTCAGAATATGGTTGCAAATCCAGAAAGTAGGCCCTATATACATAGAAAATAGGGAATCCGGAAGTGGAGGGAGGGTGAAGGTCTAGGAAAATGTGAAACATGGGCATTGCTAGGACCGGTATAGGTGAGATACCATGATAAGATGCCCAAGTTGGCATGAGGCCTTGAATCAGTGGGGATTGGATGCCCAAAGTTTCTGAACAGGGCACAGCTGCATGTGACAATGGTTAATTTGCCCACTTTGCCATTTTCTCAGGGATCAGCTCCACCCACCTGACTTACCAGAGGATTCTTCCCATCACATCTCTCCCAGCATGTAAATTGACTTCTAGAATTCTGTTGGAGGATGGAAAGGCCTTTTCCCCCTTCCAGCATGAGAGAGCCAAGCCAGTGGGAAGGAACTCAACCCAAGCTGCTGTCCTTCCCTGCCCCCTCCCCTGTCCCACCTGGGTGTGCCTCATGTTCTCCCAAATCCTGCAGCCATCATACCTGTCCTCACAGGACGTTTGTATCATCTGAGCTGTCCTGGTGCAACTGTCGGAAAAGAAAACTGTCTTTTTCCTCTGGTTTCAATCAAGACAATCAAGAATTTTTTATAAAGATTGTTCAACAGAACAAGAAGGAAAAGGGCAATAAAATTCAAGAGCTTAGAAGTGAGTGAGCATAGGCCTCTCTGACAAGCATCTGAATTCTCTTCACAGACTGAGCTGGGCTCAGATCATAGGCCCCAGGCTGTTGGAAACTAGACTAAGCTCTTGGCCTTTTCAAGTAAATTTAGCTGGCACCAATTGGACTTCTTTTTCTTTCAGAACCTGCCCGGAAAGTTAGACGAATGGGAGTGGGGCAGTCTTGGGGCTACACTGTAGTTTCGATCTCCCTTTGCCCTGGTTTTGCCTATTGGATGAGGACAACCTCATTCTACCTGACCTGCTTTTCCTACTCAGAGCAGGGTCTTCTGCCATGCCACCCACCCTAACCCCCAACTCCACCCAGAATGACTGCTAGACAGATAGATGATGGGAGGCACAGCAGCTGTTTGAATACTCATAGTAGTGATTCAGTAGAGACCTTGGAGGGAGAAGGGGGAATTGTCGGGAGTGGTGTCCTTAAGTAGATAAGAGGTTGTGGGGTCTAGAACAAGTGAGTCAGTAGGTCACAAGCGAAGAAGGTAGGAATGTGTATAGGGAAGAGGGAAGGCCGGGCTGGAAGGCTGGGCTGGCTCGCATGTGTTTGTGAACTTTTATTCTGATAGCTTCTGATTTTACAGTGGAATGACAAGCCTTGTCATGGGCTTGTGATGGTGGTAGAGGAGGTGCTGGTGGCTCATGGAGAGAGAAGGTGCAAAGTCAGAGTGGGAGATTGACCGGATTAAGGAAAGGGCACAGAAAGTGCTCACTTGAGATTTATGGTCATGACTTAAAAGGGCCAGTCAGTGTGGCTTTGGGATTTCCTCCAGGCCCATTCAGCGGCACAGTGTGTGGAGATTTGGGTTTAAATAGGGGTGTAGTCTTGCCAAGTGAATGACAAGGCAAAAGAGGGTTGAGAGAGCTGAAAATTTATGCAAAGGAGGGATTGTGATGATTTCCCATGGGATTAAGGTCTGTGGAGGGAGGGCAGAAGGACAGCAGGGTCTGAAGGACAGTATTAGAGAGGGCAGGACCAGTGGGTTGAAGGACCTGATGGGGTCAAAGGATTATATGAGTCACAGTTCTTTTCTAAGTAGGGAAGATAAGAGTGGTGGTCCTTGAGTGGGGCGGATGGATTGAAGTTATGGAAAGGTGTCAGTTATTAGTAATGCTGGGCTTGTGGCTCAGGGTGTGATCATGAAAGTGGCTGAGGCAGGGCAGGCAGGATGATCATTAGAAAAATAAGTTCCATGAGCTGAGGGGATTCATTTGGGAGAATCATCTAAATCATTGGTTGGCGAACTATGGCCCCTGACCAAATCCAGCCTGCTACCCATTTTTAAAATAAAGTTTTATTGGAACACAGACATGCCCATTCATTTATGTATTTTATACGGCTGCTTGGACAAAAATATTTACTATCCGGCCCTTTGCAGGAAAAGTTTGACCACCTCTGATCTAAGTGGATCTTGAATCACCATTGTTTATAATTTTAAGAGAACAAGCAATGTTCTAAAATCAAATAATTTAAATCAATGGAGTTTCCTCTAATAAATATTCATGGTGTAATGGTTACAAGCCAGTTGCCCTTGAAACTACAAAAACAAGCTCTTCAATATTACAGAAAAAGCTCTTTCCCCTTCTTTATAAACAAATACTCAGTTCAACTTTATGACGACAAGATGCAGAATAAATATCCATTTAATGTGAATGATATGCTTATAGTATTCTACATATTCACTAAACATTACCCTATTTTAATTATAAGATGGATAAGCTGCCTGCTCTATTTAGCTGATTCAGGAATAAAGTGCTTTTAATTTCCATTTCTGTATTGGCTATGAGTTCTGATTGTGTTCTATCATTCCAACTGGGTCACTTCTGCACCTAATTAAATACTGTGGGGCCAACATATAAAGGTTCTGTCCTTTCAGAGCACCTCTGCTCCATCCCCCAAAGAGTAAGGAAATGGTAGTTCTTTAAACAGATCATCTCTGGCTATTTCATCTGAGCAGGTCCCCCTGCTATTGTCTAAACCATGACCCTATTATTCATTTTTTTTCATGGCAATTATGCAATTATGCACCAAAACAAGTCAGAATATTTTTACTTACTGTCAGAATTTTCACTCACATTTCCTGATTCTTGGCGATATGTGGGATTTTAGATACGATTTTTATTAGTAGTATATTTTTCATTGTATAACTTTTCTTTCAAGTACAATGTACATACTCACTTGCTCTCTGTTTTAAAGGTATATTTAACACAACATTTTAGGCTTATTTCTTTGATTGAATTAAAAACATTCCTACTCATTCCTTCTGTATCATAACTTCTCCATTCTTGAGTCACCCCTCTTTAGACAGGACCTGAGTAATTTTTCTGTGGGTCCTGTTTTGTTAGCCCTTGCAGATGTGATAATACCTTTTTGTTGTTTTCTCACATGAGTAACAGTATTGGCTTGCGGTAGAATTCTTGAGTCATACTTGTTATGTTTCAAACCCCTAGATGTCATTCCGTGGCGCCTTCTGGGAATTCCTGTTATGGAGCCAAAGTCCAAAGCCATGCTGATTGCACATTTTTCTCTACAGATAACTTTGAACAAATCTGATTATTTATTTTGTAAATTCAGGCATTTCTCAAGGAAATATCCAGCGGCTGGACTCTAATTTTCCTTGGCAAAGGATGAATTTATACTTTTTTAGACTTAGGTATTTTTTGTTTCAGAAAATTGTCCTTTTATCTCCACCCTTTTCATTCAATGGCTGTGGTTTCCCCTTTAGAAATATTAGTTATCCAGAAAATAGTTCTGTATTCTCAGTTATCTTTCTTGCATTTTCGATCTCTGCTCCCTTTTCCTCTGCATCCTGGGAGCTTATCCTCCACCTCTTTAAATTGCCAGTTTGTCTCCATTGTACTCTTATCTCTTCCCTGAATTGAGACCCTTTATCTTTTTGCTTCCTCTATGGTCTCTTCTAGTCCATTCTCTATATAGTAGTAATTAATATATATATTTAAGTATGTTTATATATGTGTGCATGTATGTATATATGCAAATAAATACATATAAATATATACAAATACACACACATACACATACATACACATAAATATTCACACTCAGTAACTGTCTTTCATACTTAAAATCCAAAGTGCTCTTCCTGTCCATAAACGTCCTATGTGGCTGACCACTGCTTATGTTTCCGAATTCATCTTCTGCTGTTCACCAGGCACACTGCTCTTTTTTCAGTTCCTCAAGCATGCAGAACTCTTTTTTTAACCTTAAGACAAGCTGCTTTCTCTGCCAGTCATGCTTTCTTTGCTCTTTTTACAGCTGGCTCAGAGTAAATCCCACCCCATTACAGAAGCCTTCCCTGATGCCTTTATCTAAGTAGGTGCCCCTCCTGTTATTCCCTAAATCAGCACCCTGTTCATCTTCTGGATAGCAGTTACCACATTTTAAGTCATTTATTTATTATTTTATTGTCTGCAAATCTCACCAAAGTATAAGCCGCCTCAAAAGTGGCCTCGTGTGTTTCACCCAGCTCTGGGTTCTCCGCTTCTAACACCTTGCTTGGCTCATGACGGTTTCTTCATTATCTGTGGAAAGCATTAGTTTATCCCGTATCCCTCAATTTTCATCTTCACATATTCTTTCTTTATGGTTTTTTGTTTTATTTTTGCTAAATAGAGGTAGTATCTTTTTATATCCTACAGAGGATGCCAATTTTTTGAATCTTCTGGATCCTACTCTAGGCTGTTTATTATTTTTAGAGATCTTACTCTACTGAATCATCAAGATGAATTCCCTTTCGTGTTTTCTGTAGGTTTTACAGTTAGCTCCCCCTCCTAGGGTCCTCCCGTCCCCTTATTTACTCATCCTTGAATGAGATGGCATCTGTATAGAGGTAATATTTGTTAAGAGATGGGGCAAGCTGATTGGCTGGAGTCACATCTACCTGTGTGCAGTCTTGTTCTCAGAGGACTAGCCAGAGGCCAGATGGACAAATAAGTTCGTGTTCCTAGTTCCTGGCAGATGTTCACCTATAGAAGCTCTGGGTTACCAACCTGCCAGTTTCTCCTGTCTGATTGGTCCTCTGATACTGTATTCTGAGTCCAAGAAGTGCCTGAAGACCTTAGGTTTCTCTATCCTGCTAAATGGGTTTCTTTGCCACTCTTCTATTACTTACAGAACTTTATTTGTGGGGACGGCGTTCCCTCCAATGTGATGAGCTAACCCCCCCCCCCCCGCCCCGTTCCTTCTCCTTTCTGCCCAGTTTACAGTTTGGATTTTTCTCAGTTCCCATGTCTGAATGAATCTAGATTAAAAGAGGAATGGAGGGGGAGTGGAATGACCAAGAGGAACCTAGGTATCACTAAGAATAACACCTGTGTGCTTTTCTGGTTGTTTCAGAGCTCAGATCCGGGATGTACGAAGGGATGTACAAAGTGTCTTCCAAACTTTTCAAGTGGTCTCAGGTTCCAGAAGTGAAACCTTGGCTATATATATATATGCCTTGACGAGAAGCTTGTTGGAGGTGTTTTTTCTGCCCAGTTCCCTCTGCCGTGTTGTTAATGGAGTCTGTCTGTATCTTGCATGAAGTTGTCTATCAAGCCTGGTTTTGGTGATGGTGGGAGTTTTTATGTTTGTTTTTCCCTGGGAGGCTGAATTCCCTTTCGTGTTTTCTGTAGGTTTACAGTTAGATCCCCCTCCTAGGGTCCTCCCGTCCCCTTATTTACTCATCCTTGAATGAGATGGCATCTGTATAGAGGTAATATTTGTTAAGAGATGGGGCAAGCTGATTGGCTGGGGTCACATCTACCTGTGTGCAGTCTTGTTCTCAGAAGACTAGCCAGAGGCCAGACGGACAAATAAGTTCGTGTTCCTAGTTCCTGGCAGATGTTCACTGAGAAAAGTTGCTGAATGATCTCATTGAAACCTCCCAATTTATTATTTTTCATGTTCAACACAGATGATTTTCCTCAAAGCAGCATAAATAATGACTACTAAATATATGCTTCCCCCCCAATCTGTATGTTAAAATTAGCACTAAAGGAAACTAGAAGAGGACTGTTATATTTTTGTATTTGGTTGGGACTATTTAAAGCCTTTCTTCCTCTTAGCTACAATAGACTCTTGTTTTCCTCTGTGCTTTCTGTCCTAATTTAGCGAGGAACAACAGCAAATGACTATTTCTCTTTAAATTTAATCCCTCTCTTTCTTTTCTATTTTCAACTATATGTGAACAGGTGTGGGTTAGAGAAACATAGAATTAAATACCTTGAATGGGTCCATAAAAAAGCTATTCTGTGTTTTGAGGGGTTTTGGTGATTATTATGGGGAAAACAGAGCCAGTGGAGTTACAAAGCATGTATTTATCACTCAGCAACATAGAAAAATTTAAATGTATATTTAAAAATATTTTATTATATAAAATATATATTTAGTATATTACATATAAATGTAATATAGAATATATTTAACAGATATTTTATATATAATTGGGGTTACAAAGCATTTATTTGTCACTTAACAGCAGAAAGAATTTTAAATACATAATATATAAAATGCAATAAGTATATCTTTTATATATTAACATACATTTAAATTATAATGAATATAATTACACAAATATATATTAAGTATATTTTACATTTTATTTACATAATATAAAATATATTTTATATGTTAGAATACATTTTAAATATATTTAAAATTTTCTGTTGCCTAGATAAATACATGTTTTGTAACTTCTCTGCTTCGGTTTTATTTTACACACACACACACACACACACATACACACAGGCCTATACATTATATTTACTTTTAAGACAATAATCTATGGACCAAATGGAAAGGTTTAGCTCATGGGGCACTACAGAGTATAGACAATACATTGGCATAAAATCTGGATGGGAGCCAGTGGATTTGGTGTGCAAATCCTTGCACTAAGTCTTTGATACTTTCCAGGTAAGGTCATTTGAGCTGAAAGCCAGTTCCTAACAGAAGGATCAAGACTTTATTTTGAAAACAGAGCTCCGCCTAGTGGTCATTCATAGGTTGATTTTTAAGGTTGAGTTCTAAGACCTTGGCCAGGTTCAGGGGCGCATCTCCCAAATTGTTTTCTTTCTGCTTTTATTTTCTACCCCTCTGCTTGAGCTAGATTTCAGCTTCTACTCACCCCGTGGGTCAGGGGCCCTTGTGAGTTATTCTTACATCTGGATGATGGTGACACACCCTCTCCTAGAGTGTGATCAGATAGAAGAAGGACAGGGTCAGGGCTCACTTAGGCTGATGTGTGATGGTTATGGAGGCAGCTGGAGGCTGGTGGTGGGGAGAACAAGGGTCTAAGACCCCCCAGGACATGCACGTCTTGGTCCTGGCTGTATCATTAACTGGTACGCTGGTTCCCACTGCCCGGTCAGAGCCTTCATCGGTGTAACCAGAGGCCTGAAGGAAGACTACTCTTCAGGGCACCATCCAGTTCGGAGAATCTGTGGTTCTGCAGAGTGTTTCAGGAGGAAGAGGGACGGTAGGCCTGGCACCTGCCTTTTCTCGTAGGGGCCTTCTTCCACGAGTTTGGCCCTCTCTGAAGTCAAGTCCTGTGGCTGGCCTGGGGCCTCGCTAGAAGAAAATGCAAGCATAAGCTGTGGGGACAGCTCCAGACACTTCAGTGAAGGGGTGTCCACGTCTTCCTCACAGGGGGGTTTGCTGACAGAAGGGTTCTCGGAAGAAGTACCCACGGGGAAGGAAACAGCCTTTAAAATGGGCAAGCGCAATGAGGGACTGTGATTTAAATCTATCAGATTATCCAAGAGTATTTTTTAAAAATTCTGCTCAGTGCAGGCAAGGCTTTGGTGAGACGAGCAAGCTGATGGGAGCGTGAACAGGTTGACATTTGTGTCAGCAATTTGTTGCGATTTGGAAACATCGAGAGCTTTAAAAAATGATCATTATCCTCAACTCTCCATTAGGTTAGAGAAAAACTGGAAACAACCGAAGTGTTTAGCTTTAGGGAAGAAGTTGAATAGGGCAGGCTTCAGTTGTTAGATTTGTACTTGTTTTGCCATGGAGCCTTTCTTTAAGTGGAATATTAGGTGAGAGTCTAAAATCAACATGGATTGATTGACATGGAGAAGGGGGTTCTGTTTCCGGACCCCCACCTGGATGGGAGGACTAGGTCAGTCCCTGCTCTCTCTCCACTGTGACAGCTCCTGAGGCAATTCCATGGCCAATGTGGGGATCCGTGGCATAGCTCAAAGCCACTGACTCAGTCAGTCACGGGATATGAATCGCATTTCCCTATGATTGCTGGGATTCGGGATGATTCTCTCCCCGATATTTTTACTTTTCCGTACTTGCCAAATTTTTCATCATGGTCTTTTTTTTTTTTTTGCCACTAAATATTTATGTGAAGATATTAAAAATAATGTCAGTTTGTTATTTTAGAGTTGTACGTATAATTGTCATAGGAACCACGTATCAGCCTGGCCAACATATTCTTTCTTCTCGGCTTATTTGGGAACCTCAATAAACAGAAAAACACAATTAAGAAAATAAAAGCCACTGAAAATCCCACCACCTAGAGAAAACTACTGTTAATATTTTTTAGTGTATTTCCTTCCAGATGTTTTTCTATGTGGTGTATGTATGTATATGTAATATGTAGGTATTATTAAATATATAATAAATATATCATACCATGTATCTTATATATGACATTTTTTATTATGAACAGTTTTACCTCCTATTTATTTTTGTCAACATTATATATTCCCAAAACATGAGGTTTTGAAAACATGCTGTTTCTCAATGGTTTCTCAATATTCCATTCTATTGACAAAACATAATTTTATAACCAATGTTTTGCTATGCTAGCTCTCACGTGAACGTATTGTCCATATATCTTTTCTATATCTAATTTTTTCTTTAAATTGGATTCCTAGAGAGGAAATTACTGGGCCAAAGATTCTGAATGTTTTCCAGGCTCAAGAAGCATATGGCTAAATTTCCCTCCCATCAGTGATTATGACACAACACTTGGAAAAAGTCCTCCCAAAAGTAAGTGACCCAGCGACCTTTATTTTAGTAGGGATCAATTGATTTAGGATTAGAAGTATATGTACAATGTAGCCTGTTCATTAGGGAATAAGTCTGTTTATTTAGATAATAATTACAAGCCTACCAAATGAATTTACATGTAAATGTTTTTTATTTGTTTCAAATTGAGCCGTAATCTCTGGAATGTTAAGGAGTCCTTTTGCTTTTGTCAGTTTATAGTTCATTAACGTTACATAGTTAAAGCAAATTGCTGGTTTTATGTTTTTTGTGACGAGCCTCAGTTAAGCAAAGACTGACAGCATTCAGTTTTGGACAGAGAATAAAGGCAAAAGCAAGCAAGCAAACCAACAACCCCCTGCACTCACTGGAGACAGACCTTTGCTTCACAAAATGCCCTCTGAGCTGCTCTGTTTTCTGTCTGCTCTTTCTCAGAAGCTTGCCTCTCCCATTGCTTCACATCCAAGAGTGCAGGCTCTGCCCCGGGGACATTTCTCCCTCCCTCACATCCCGAGTGTCTCCTTGTTGATGGAGCATTTCCCCCTCATTTTAGAACTGGCAGGAGAATGTCTTTACATCTGAGCACTCAGAAATTACATGCTGGTAGTGAGTCGTGCTTTACATAGAAACCTACGTATACCTACACATCATAGTTTTTAGAAAGTGACTTAGTAGGAACTTCTCAAGGGCAGGAATCCCCGGAACCTAAGGACAGTGTCTGACACAGGGGATGGGCTCAATAAAAAATTGTTGAATTGAGAATTGGAAATGTAAAGGTGGGTAACATGGGAATAGTTTATACTGATTCTTTTTTTTTAAATTTTATTTTATTATGTTATGTTAATCACCATTCATTATATTCTTATTCATTTTTCTAAAATAATGGAAAAAAATAATAACTTTAACTTGGAGAAAAGGAAGCTTTTTGTCTTGAATTTTGGGAGTTGTTTTTTTTTTTTTTTTTTCTCTTTAACCTCCTCAAGTATTCATATCCCTAATCATGAACAGGAAATTTCAAACCATAACAAAGACCCAGTTCTTGCGGCTCCCATGTTTCCAAATGACCTTTAGCTGCAGCTTTGCTGGCTGTCCTTACTGATGCCACTAGTTTTAAATGTTAGTAAAAATTTAAACAGGGGCGCCTGGGTGGCTCAGTCAGTTAAGTGTCTGCCTTCAGCTCAGGTCATGATCCCGGGGTCCTGGGATCGAGTCCCGCGTCTGCTCCCTGCTCAGCGGAGGGTCTGCTTCTCCCTTTCTCTTTCTCTCTGCCTCTGCCCCGCTTGTGCTCGCACTCTCTTTCTCTCTCTTAAAAAAAAAAAAAAAAAAATTAAACAGTATAATGATAGTATCTTACATGGGTAGTTTACAAGGATTCCCTCATGTAAACTATCTCATTTAATTCTCAATTAATTAAAGCACCTCACATTAATTAAAGCACAAGTCTGTACATTAAGTATTAGTGCCCTTGCTATTTCTATTTTATAGCTAAAAAAAGTTGTTATTTAGAGAAATTGAATAGCTTACTCACATAAGTGTCCAAGCTGGCAGTCACTTTTCCCCCCTATTTCAAATGTTTAGGGCATTGAAATAAACTTGGTTTTGTTAAGTACAGAGTCAGATTGTTTGCAGGTACAGGGAAGTTGTAAGAACCGTCTCCTCCCTGGTTGTAAAAAGTAGGGAAACTGCAACACTCAGAAAATTACAGGAGTCCACTTAGCTCACAAGGGCATCGTCTCCTACATTGTCCTTCCGTGTCCCTGTCTGTTTGCCCCAGTGAGGAACAGTTTAAGAGTTGGAGAGTCCACATGACCCAGATCCCAGGTCACGTGTCGGGAGGCAGAGCCTCTCCCGTTGCCCTTTCCTTTCTCCCTCTGCTTGGCTGGTCCTTAATATCATAATGTGACAGGCATCCACGTTGCAGTTATGGGGGAGGGTTGGAAGTCTTCTTCTAGAAGGAAGGGCAACTCTACGATATCCTGCTGGAATTGGGGCGCTTTCTTAGTGGGGTGTCCACGCTGGCTCATACCGGCAGGGAGCCACGAGCCTGTTGCTTAACGTTTCTGTACGTTTTGGAGTCAGGTGTCAAATACAGCTGCTATTAAGACAATGCAGAGTCAGGAACGGGAGGGTGTTATGCTGCGCGAAATAAGTCAAACAGAGAAAGACATGTATCATGTGACCTCACTGATATGAGGAATTCTTTTTTTTTTTTTTAAGATTTTATTTATTTATTTGAGAGAGAGAGAATGAGAGAGAGCACATGAGAGGGGGGAGGGTCAGAGGGAGAAGCAGACTCCCTGCCGAGCAGGAAGCCTGATGTGGGACTCGATCCCGGGACTCCAGGATCATGACCTGAGCCGAAGGCAGTCGCTTAACCAACTGAGCCACCCAGGCGCCCGATATGAGGAATTCTTAATCACAGGAAACAAACTGAGGCTTGCTGGAGTGGGGGGTGGGGTGGGAGGGATGGGGTGGCTGGGTGATAGACACTGGGGAGGGTATGTGCTCTGGTAAGCGCTGTGAATTGTGCAAGACTGTTGAATCTCTGTACCTCTGAAACAAATAATGCAATATATGTTAAGAAAAAAAAGAAGAAGGAGGTAGCGGGAGGGGAAGAATGAAGCGGGGGAAATCGGAGGGGTGGACGAACCATGAGAGACGATGGACTCTGAAAAACAAACTGAGGGTTCTAGAGGGGAGGGGGGTGAGAGGATGGGTTAGCCTGGTGGTAGGTATTGAGGAGGGCACATTCTGCATGGAGCACTGGGTGTTATGCACAAACAATGAATCATGGAACACTTCATCTAAAACTAATGATGTAATGTATGGGGATCAACATAATAATAAATAAATAAATAAATAAATAAATAAATAAATAAATAAATAAATAAAAATTAAAAAAAAAAGATAATGCAGGTCAAACGATGTCGTAATCCCACAACTCTGTGAGGAGAGTTGGTGCTGTTGCTAATCGGTGGCCCTGAAGCTGAGAGAAGTTTCTGTTTAGAATGTCTGAATGTAATTTGTACAAGGAAGAGAAACAGTCTAATGGTAGATCACCTATTAGACTGAACGACAATAAATTTATCGGGAAAAGAATTAGCAGCTTTCTACTAGCAATTTCTTGGGAAAAGAATGCGACTCCGTTTGTCAAATCAGGGTTGAAGTGCAGCTAACAGGCGGGCTAAGGATACAAGATTTTGGCAAAAACCAACAAAAGCGTTCTCTGAGAATCAGGTGGACAGATGGAATTTTCAACAAAGAGTAGTGTATATTTTAGTATCATTTGTAGATTGTGTACTACACATCCTTTATATCAGATGTGTGTGTATCATCTTATGTATCCACGTATGTGTCTATATTTTTTTTTTTTAATTTTATTTATTTATTTGAGAGAGACAATGAGATAGAGAGAGCATGAGAGGGGGGAGGGTGAGGGAGAAGCAGACTCATCGCTGAGCAGGGAGCCCGATGCGGGACTCGATCCCGGGACTTCAGGGTCATGACCCGAGCCGAAGGCAGATGCTTAATGACTGAGCCACCCAGGCGCCCCAACATTATGGGGTTTTTTTGTTTTTCTTTTTTAAAGATTTTATTTATTTATTTGAGACAGAGAGAATAAGAGAGAGAGAGAACACATGAGAGGGGGGAGGGTCAGAGGGAGAAGCAGACTCCCTGCCAAGCAGGGAGCCCGATGTGGGACTCGATCTCAGGACTCCAGGATCATGACCTGAGCCGAAGGCAGTCGCTTAACCAACTGAGCCACCCAGGTGCCCAGATTTTATTTATTTATGAGAGAGAGAGAGAGAGAGCACATGAGAGGGGGGAGGGTGAGAGGGAGAAGCAGACTCCCTGCCGAGCAGGAAGCCCGATGCGGGACTCCATCCTGGGACTCCAGGATCATGACCCGAGCCGAAGGCAGTTGCTTAACCAACTGAGCCACCCAGGCGCCCCATATGTGTCTATATTGAGACCTGCTTTTAAACCTTCACCAGCACACACTGCTTTTGAGAAGGAAAGGAGGTGCTAGTAATACGTATGTTGGAACATACGTATTACTTAGTTGGTAAATGCTCTTTTCTGGCTTCATTGCCGGGCTCCCCCCACCACACACACACCAAAGGGCTTTCCTTCAGCATCTCGGGCTCCCTCAGGAAGGCAGCTGCCACAGGCTCCCGAGCTCCCCAACCCCCCCCCCCCCATCAAACTTCCCAGGTTTTACAGACTCTCTCTAAGCTGACTTGTTTCCTGAACAGACCTCCCCACCCAGAGACTTTGCATAATCCCTCCAAAGGCTTTCTGTCTGTAAGCACGTTTGCCCCAGGGTATCACAGGAACTTTACTTCCTGAAAGACTTGCTTCAGTCCTGCTTGATCCTTTTTCCAAGCTCTTCGTTTTAGAACCATTGCTGGGGCTTATTAGCTCTTATAGGAGAGTCTCTTAATGTCTGGTGAATCTTAATTTTCTTACTGCAAAATGGGCCTAATAGCACCACCTTGCAGGGGTGTAAAGTTAGAAATAGTACATATGAAGTGCTTTTATATGTTTGGCACAAAATAGATGCTCAGTGAATGGTATTATTTTTCTGACTACGACTACTTCTCCTATTATCATTATTAGTTTTTGTTTGATGCTCCTGCCTCAGACTCCATATTTTGGACATACTTCCATTACCTAAAGCCTCTGGACTTTGGTGATTCTGAGCCCTCTAATGTACCCTATAAGCTGAGGGCTGCTTTCCCCCTTCCATGCCTAGTCCCGGCTCATGGGGGTTGGTTGCATGAAGGGGTAACCTGTGGTCACTCTGCTCATTTTCTAAGAGGAGCCCTGATACATAGTGGTGGGCCTCCGGAAACAGCCCTGGGTCCCCAGGCCTGTCCTTTCCCGAGCTAAGTGATCCAGATGCGGTACCGATATCCAACTTCAGCCGATCAGACTGTTGTAGCCCTGAGGGCCTACCTGTGCAAGCCAGACTGGGGAGAGTCCCTCCCTGGGGGCGCCTGGGAGGCTCAGTCGGTTAAGCTTTTGGGACTCTTGATCTGGCTCAGGTCCCCATCTCATGGTCTCGAGTTCAAGGCCCATGTTGGGCTACACGATGGGCGTGGAGCCTACTTAAAAAAACAAAAACAAAAACAAAAACCCTCCGTGGACTTTCTCAATGGAATGAAGGGAAGAACAGCGCTGATTGGGGGCTGACGGAGACAAGTTACTTATCTAGAAGAGCCTGTGGGCGAGTCTAAAGCCAAGGATAGTGAACTGGACTCAGGAGATGGTGGGAGAGTCCTGCTGCGACAGCTGTCACCGAGGTCTAGTTGCTTCCTGTTCCTCTCTGGGGGTATCCTGATATCTCCACGCCTCTCGAGGCCATCCTCGAGATAGTTTGGAAGTCTCCCACTCCACCTAAGCTAATTCCAGCCAGCTTCCCTTTGCTTGCAGCTACAACAAAACTTTTAATTAATGCTTCTGGAGTCCCTGGTTCCGGAGAGGGGAAATCGGATACTCTCAGCCCCTGCTCTCTGCAGAATGGGCCCCATTTAAGGATGCGGCTACCTCTTAATGTTTTATGCCAAATGCTCAACACAAGCACATAGCATACCCCAGATAAAAGGAATGGAACACTAGTGTCCATGGCTCAAGGACCCTGGCTCTAGATGGCTGCGGTGCCCTGGGTGGATCAGAAGTCACTCCTATGACTTGCTGGCTTGATCCCTGGATCTGAGCTCCTAGAAGCCCTTGTGAATAACAGACTGATTACACTGCTTTGCTCTGAAGTGGACATACAGTGTGTGTGTGTGGTTTTTTTTTTTTTTTTAAAGATTTTACTTATTTGACAGAGAGAGAGCACAAGAAGGGAAGTGGAGGCAGGGAGAGAAGCAGGCTCCCCCTGAGCAGAGAGCCCCACGTGGGGCTCGATCTCAGGACCCTTGGATCATGACCTGAGCTGAACCGACTGAGCCACCCAGGTGCCCAGGACCTACAGTGTTTAATTCAGGGAGAGCATGGGCCTCTACGGCCTCCCCCAGGTCTGTGGCAAGCATTGCCAATCCATCACCATGCTCCACAGTCGAGGTTGGATGCAGCCTCCAAGCCCCTTCCATCGCAGGTGTACCTGGTTCTTCTCGGAGAAATCACCAAGTCTCTCTTCACAGCCGAGTGGGCCTCCATGTCTGAAGGCCACGTAATAGAAAACGACAATTTTGGATTTGGCTCTTGGTGAGTTCTTTGCGTGTTGATGTTCTGTGTCCCACAAAGCTACTTCAGCTTCTGAGTCCAAGGTTAATACCCAGGGAAGGTGACAATCTACTTTGCAGTTGCTAGTGAAAGGGGCTGGGTAGTAGCAATATACAGCTGGGCTTACAGAGCAGCCTGGGTTCCCACAGAAACAAGATGCACTGAATCACACCCGTGAGTCAACTTTTCTGCACTGGTTTTGAGCCCGGGAATGAAGCCGGAAAAGAGCATTTACCAACCATGCATGCAGAGTGAGAACTTCCACAGCAAAGCCCTCCCAAAAGGCAGCTAAAGCAAATGGCAGTGGGTCCCAACAAAACTCCTGTCGGAACCCCAGCTGCAGGCTCCCCGGAGGCTGGAACGGCACGGATGTGAAGGAGTCAGTCGGGCCGGGGCACTACAAGATCTTGTAACTCCTTCTGGGAACGTCCCACCCTTAAGAAAGACTTCCTTAGCACAAGGGTGGTGACTGGGGTCTTGGAATTTAATGAAAATACAGTGCCGTGCTTCACAGGTCCACAGCCTCCAGCTTCTTGGAGACTTCGTTAAGAAAGCCAAAGGTGCGATGCTGGTCCGGGGGGGAAGGCTCAGCTGGAGGCTGCTGTGAGCAGGGACCACAGAGCCGCCTCCCCTCCATCAGTCTTGGTTCTTCAGCAGCCAGGGCGGTAGGGCTCTTCCGCTCACCCTTGCCTTCAGGCAATGTGTATAAACTTGGGAGCCTGCGGTGGCTGCCTTCCTGAGGGAGCCCGAGATGCTGAAGGAAAGCCCTTTGGTGTCTGGGGGGGGGGGGTGCGTAGGGATAGTTTGGAAGGACATCCCCGGTTTTCCTCAAGGCAGGAGAGAAGGACTCCCCATCCAGTTAAATGGCTAGAAAAGGCTTCTGCCAGAAGCCCTGGGTCTTGCTCTGATGCAAGCCATCACGGAACAGATAAGAGTTGCAGAAACCAAAGTATCACTGTTATTTTATCAACCGCTTGAAAAGCCAAGAACTCTAGTTTCATAGGATTTGGGGAGAGCTGGCGGGGACCAACAAGGTTTTTAAGGTTTTTAATCCAACCCGCTCATTCTGTAAGAGAAGAAACCTATTCAGCCTGCTGATGTGCGTACTCCCTGGCCAGGTTTAGGGAGAATGGCAAGACCGGCCCCTCTCAATGTGGGAAGGAGCACTGAATAACTGTCCTCCTGCGGGGGGCATGAGGGGTTGGAGGCATGTACTCAAAACTGAATCTCAGCCAGATTTGAGTCTTTGGATCCCATGCTACAAGGCTTACTGTTAGGTAGTTTCTGAATAGATGAATTCAAGGTCTGACAGTATTTCACATTTGCTCCAGGAAAGCAGTTAGGGCACGTATCATTTTCCTATTGCTGCTATAACAAGGGACTACCAATTTCAGGGCTTCAAACTATACACATTTATTATCTTACAGTTCCGGAAGTCAGAAATCTAAAGTAAGTCTCACAGGGCTGAAATCCAGGTGTCGACAAGGCTGCGTTCATTTCTGAGGACTCTCAGGGGGAATCCGTTTCCTTGACCTTCCCACCTCCAGAGGCTGCCCTCATTCCTTGACATGTGCCCTCTTCCTCCCTGTTCAAAGCCAGCGAAGTCTGTTCAGGTCCCTCTCGTTCTCACATCACATCACTCTGACCTCCTTTCCGATTTCCCTCTTTTTTTAAAAAAAAGATTTTATTTATTTATTTGACAGAGACACAGCGAAAGAGGGAACACAAGCAGAAGGAGTGGGAGAGGGAGAAACAGGCTTCCCGCAGAGCAGGGAGCCCGATGCGGGGCTCGATCCCAAGACCCTGGGATCATGACCCGAGCCAAAGGCAGATGCTTAATGACTGAGCCACCCAGGCGCCCCCCGATTTCCCTCTTTCACATTTAAATACCCTCATAATTTCATTGGATGCCCCCTGATAATCCAGGATAGTTTCCCTAGCAACTTTAATTCCATCCACTTTAAGTCCACTTTGCCACATAACCTACCTTCCACACATGTTCCAGGAAATAGGACGAGGACATCTTTGGGGAGCCATTATTCTGTCTACACCAGTTTTTCAGGAGCAGTCCCTACAGCAGACCTTTGGCATCCATAGTCTTGACCTCTGAAGATTTGAAAGTTCTTGGTTTCAACTGTTTAGGAATGATAGTGAGGGTTCATGACATATGGTCATTTGCCATTGTACTTCTAGCCTATTGTGTCAAAACCAGTATCTTACCAGTGAGTGAGCCTAGCCTGCCTCCCAGCTGCAACGTTCCTCCGTTGATTTCATTTAATGAGTACAGATTCGTTCTCACAAGAACCCTTTGAAATTGATATTATCATTCCCGGATTTATGGTGAATACGCTTATAAAATTATATGCTATTTCCAAACTCTATTTCCAGATTCAAGGATTACTTACAAATTCCCCACAAAAATATAAAGGTTTTATGTTCTTAGTGGACCCAGGCTGCCTTGCATGGAGGCCTGAGTCCTTCTTAAGAAATCTTTGGCCACTAGAGGGAGACAACTCTTTGAAGAACCGAGGCCATTTCTCCTGTCTGTAGGTATAGATGGATGAAAACACAGTTTCTGTTAAAGGACGGTGTCTAGGGCTGAGCTCGCAGGTGGACAATGACGGGGCAATTCCTGCACTCGCCCCCAGTGCAGACTTCAGTGATCAACTTTCACCATTATCCCCTTGGCTCCTTCTTCCATAGTATTCCATGCCCTCCTAAGCAAGGGTCCTTTTTACCTGTTCACTGGCAGCTTAAAATTTAAAAAATCTTCTCTGTCTTTTCTTCCTGAAGGGAAACTTTGTGGAAAGAAAGCCCAGTAAATTGTCAGAACTGACACTATATAAAAACATAGAATCCCAAAGATTTCAAGTCTCTAAGTGCTGCCACGTAGGGTCTAAAATAGGGGCCACTGCTCACCCAGACAAGCTCTGTCGCAACCACGTGTCATTTGACAATACTGTTCTGAAATGGGAACCAGGTATATTTTCTCTGTTATAGGGTTCTGGGTTCCCTGATGCAAGATTTGCTCCTGACATCTCATAGTCTGAAAAATGCAACTTCTGTAATAAAGAGTTTGCTCTCCATGAGGTAAGATGGCTCATATGGTAATCAGATGAGCCCTGTTGAGGCACTATGGAGGAAAATCGGGCACAGATACCAGATAGTCATGTCAGGAATAGAGTGCCTGCAGACAGGACTTTTTCATTCCAGTAGGAATGAAACAGAATGACTTTAGCCCAAAGCTCTGTGTGACGAATTTCAGACACTTGAGGGCTCATTAGATAGTAACCCGTGCCCTCCTCCCCTCCCTCTCTTACACTTTACACAGAAATTCTGATTCATCCCTGGAAGCATTATTGCAAAACCACTGTTACTAATAAGGATGTGCCATATTGCTTATATGTTTTGAAGAGGTGAAATGGTCTCAATTATGACTGTAGATTTGTAATACATCCTGGAGAAGCCAGTCCTATTATTTTTTAGCCATGCCTTAGAAATAGAAAACATGATACATAAATGTAAAAATATGTGGGAATCAAAGGCATTGCAAATAAAATGCATATTCTTTTAAAATATAGATGGACATATGGAAACAGTACCTAAGCGTGAGGCACGTCTCTCTGCCATGACAAAGAGATGCTAAAATAGGATGGCTTAAACAAAACAGAAACTTACTTTTTTTTTTTCTCATTAACTTTCAAAGATAGAGGAGTGGTTTGGGGATAGCAGGCTGACCTTGCTTCACAAGATCATTCAGGAATTCAGGCTGGTGGGACGCTCTGCTATAGAGCTCTCATCTCTGGATCCACTGTGACTGTTCCTGTCGCTCCCTTTTCTCATCCTATGAGAGGGGAGAGAGAAGTACAGAGTGAACAGTTTTGCCTTTAAGGGGATGTAACTTCTACTCATATCCCAGATCTAGTCACATGGTCTCTCTTGCCTGCAAGGGAGACTGGGGGAGAGGGTCTCAAGCTAGGGAGGCACTATGCCCAGCTAAAACTCAGAAGAGGAGACTAGATGCCAGGGGACAGTTTAGTAGCTCCTGCCACAGTCAGCCTTTCTGGCTACAGACTTACTCAGGCACACCCCTCTTCACGTTGAGAATAAATGCATCCGTCTCCCAGGGACACAAGCCAGAGTGCCCTCCAATTCATGGTCCAGGAACTTTAGGCAATGGAGAGTCCTTTGAACAGGTCCAACTGAGTCTCCTTGTGGTCCAACGACCTATCCACCAAAAGACAAGTTGTCCGCCTGCCTACCTCCTCCACGATGGAGTAGGAACAAGGTCACCACAATACAAACTCCCATTCGGGAAATGGCAGAAGGGGAACACACAGCAGTCAGTGCCCATGGCATTCAGGGCCTGCAGGGTTTGCACAGAGTAATCTCCGTGTCGCAATGGGCGGTAAGTTCTGTGATCAGCCCACCTGGCGTCTCCAGCTACCCTCTGGAAGACACTCCCTTGTCCACCATCCTCTCTTGCCCCAATTCCTCCCGTGGAAGGTTCCTTCTTGTCCACTTTCCTCTTTGGCCACATTTGAAGCAGGTGTGATAAGTCTTTCCCTTTGTCAGGCTGGATGGCGATCACCCCCCAATTCCTACCCGTGCATTTTCAAGGGCCTGGGGAATGATTTATGGGTTTGAATCGTCACAGGCTTTTGCCAGGTTTGTGGTTTCTTTGGCAATATAATTCTTTTAAAAACATAAAAAGATGTCCATCTATTTTAGTCTGTCAATTTCGTGAGCAAGTAACCACAGTCAAAGATCTTCACTGACATGTAATTATTTTACCTGCAGATTCTGGTCTTTTAATCATTGTCCTCAGAGCTCAGTTCATTTATTTCTCTTGCTACCAAGTAACACTTACCTTGAGACCATCCAAAAAAATGCGCTCGAGTGGGGAGACACCCCCCCTTAATTGCCTCTCCCCCAAAAGCTCATTGCTACTGCGCTGACATTGCTTCTAGACCTTTTTTGTGAACAGAGCTATCAGTTTTAAAAGTAATGATATATAAGGATTTTTATTGACATTTCCTTTTCAAATTTTGTGTAGCATGGAGTTTTAGCATCTTTGCTTCTATGATAGTATCTCTTTTCTATTATTTGATTTCTGCTGGTATTAGAACCTAATTTTTTCTTTTTTAGTTGGCACACAAGGTTACATTAGTTTCATACATATAGCACGGTGATTCAGCAAGTCTATATGTTTTGCTGTGTTTACCACCAGTAAGAACCTAATATTCTTGAGTCAATTTTGTTAGCTTATGGATCTCTAGAAATTTGGCAATCTTTTCTGTTTTCTTTTTTTTTTTTTTTAAGATTTTATTTATTTACTTGAGAGAAAGGGTGAGAGAGAGAAAGCACAAGAGAGGGGAGGGTCAGAGGGAGAAGCAGATTCCCCGCTGAGCGGGGAGCCCGATGCTGGACTCAATCCTGGAAGTCTGGGATCATGACATGAGCTGAAGGCAGACACTTAACCGACTGAGCCACCCAGGTGCCCATCTCTGTTTCCAACTTTATTGACATTAAGTTGTTCAGGACATCTTATTTAATTTTTGATCACTACAGGATCTGTACTATTGGCCCTCTTTCCATTTCTATTGCTGTCTATTTGTGTAGACACATTCTCTCTCTTTTTTACTGAGCTTGCCAGCTTTTGGTTTTGTTGATCATCTGTTTTATGTTCCTTTCTATTTCTTTAATTTTGGCTCTTTTTATTTATTTGCTCTTACTTTTGTTGGGTTTATTCTGTTGTTCTACTTCTAATTTCTTGGGTTGGGTACTTAGATCAATTTTTAAGCTTTCTTATTTTGTAATATAAATATTTAAAGTTATAAATTTCCCTCTAAATACAATTTTAGCTGCATCTGCTTGTTTTATCATATAGTATCAATATTCTCGTTCCACTCTGAATATTTTATAATTCTCATAATGGTTTCTTCTTTATTCATGAATTATTCAGCATTTTCTTTGTTGCCAGACATATGCAATTCAGAGTGTTATCATTAGAGAAATAATTAGAAAGTTATCTTTTTACTGTTGATTTAAAATTTAATTAGGTTGGGGCCAGATAATATGGGCTGCATGGTATCAAATTTTGAAATTTGTTGAGTAGTTTTTTAGTCTATTTTGCAGAGATATTCCATGTGTGCTTGGAAAGAATATGAGATATCTGCTTGTTTGCTGCAATGTTCAGTATGCATCCATTAGAGCATCCCTGTTGATTATGCTATTCAAATATGCATCGTTAATGATTTTGAAGCATTGATTATTTGGAGAGGTGTTTTGGAATCTCCCATTGTGGGTAGATTTTTAAATTTCTCATAGTTCTGTTAGTTAGTCCTTCATATCTTTGGAGACTATATTATAAGTTATTAGAACTTTGGAATTGATACATTTTCCTGGCAAACAAAACTTTATTATGCAGCTTCTCTTCATCTCTAGTTGTGATTTTTCCTTAAACTCTATTTTATCTGATATTAATATAGCCATACCGGGCACCTGGGTGGCTCAGTTGGTTGGGCGACTGCCTTCGGCTCAGGTCATGATCCTGGAGTCCCGGGATCGAGTCCCGCATCGGGCTCCCTGCTCGGCGGGGAGTCTGCTTCTCCCTCTCCCACTCCCCGTTTGTGTTCCCTCTCTCGCTGTGTCTTTCTCTGTCAAATAAATAAATAAAATCTTTAAAAAAATATATATAACCATACCTGTTGATTTTTGTTTAGAATCTGTGTGCTACCTTTTTATTTTCAACATTAGACATAGCCTTACATGTTAAATGTTATTCTTATAAATGGCATATAGTTTTATTTTTAAAATTCAATTTGATAATCTTCACTTTTAAAGGGGAGAATTTAGTCCTAGCATTGGTTGTAAGTAATAGTACACCTGGATTTGTGTCTGTCACCATGTTTTATTGCCCATGATGTTCCTATTGTTCAACATTTTCTTTTGTGTTCTATCCCTTTTCTTGTTTTTGGGTTGGTTATTTTCCCTCACCTTTCCCTCCCTCCTACTAGTTTACATTTATATATTTTAAATGCAAGCTTACAAAATTTACTATGACATATTCAGTTAAAAAGAAAGCCAACAAAGATGACCTTAGGTCTTCTTCACTTTCTGTGTAATTGTATTTATTTCTGATTTTAACCCCATGTGGCCTATCAATACTGTTTTCTGTACCAGAGTTTCTTCTGACTTAGGCACAAATTCATTATTTTCTTTATTTTTCCTTCCTTCTTGCATCAGAAACCTAATTGGGCCAACTTGCCTCATGTCTAAAGCATATCCTCTAGAGTTTCCTTTGATGAGACTCTGTGAGGCAAACTCTCTCAGTCTTTATGTGTCTGAAAACACTTTTATTTTGCTCTCGTTGAAAGTTATTTCCCCTGATTCTAGGTCTATCATTATTTTTTATTGAACGACTTGACGATATTGCTCCATTGTCTTCTGGCTTCCACTGTTGCTGTTAAGAAGTAATTTGTTATTCTACTTTTTGTTTCTATTGACTAATCTCTCTTTTTTGTCATGTCTGCTTTTTAAGATTTTTTTTTTGTCTTTGGTGTCCTCTAATTTCACTATGATCTGCCTAGAGGTATATTACTTTTTCCCACCCTCAGCTTTATTGAGATGTAATTGACAAATAAAAATTGTATGTCAACTTAAGGTATACAATGTGATGTTTTGATAGATGTGAACACTGTGAAGTGATTACCACAATCGAGCTGGTTAAGATCCATCATCTTGCATAACAATCATCATTTTGTATGTATGGTGAAAACACTTAAGATCTACTCTCTTCGCAAATTTCAGATATACGATATGGTATTATTAACTATAGTCACCATGCTGTACATTCGATCCTCAGAACTTATTCATCATGTGTAACTGAAAGTTTGTTCCCTTTGACCAACATCTCCCCATTTTCTCCACCCCTCAGACCCCAGCAACCACCAACCTACTCTCTGCTTTTATGAGTTCAATTTTTTTTAGATTCCACATTTAAGTGAGATCATGCAGTATTTATCCTTCTATGTCTGGCTTATGTCCTTTAGCATAATGCCTTCCAGGTTTATCCGTAAGTATTACTTTTTATTTACCTATTTGGAACTTATTGGGCATCCTGAATCAGAAGGCTATTGTATTGACCTTGGTCACTTCTGGGCAAGACTTCACTATCACTCTTCCAACATCACCTTGCCCCATGTCCTCCTCTACTTTAGGAATTATGTTTAAATGTTTGGTATCCTCCAAGTCTAACCATGCTTTCATATTTCCTTTCTTTTTTTCTTTCTACTGCAGTCTGCATTGTTTTCTCAGCTCTGCTTTCCAGTTCATCAATGCTTTATTCAGCTTTATCTAATTTTTTATTAAAACTTCCTCTAGGGGCGCCTGGGTGGCTCAGTTGGTTAGGCGACTGCCTTCGGCTCAGGTCATGATCCCGGAGTCCCGGGATCGAGTCCCGCATCGGGCTCCCTGCTTGGCGGGGAGTCTGCTTCTCCCTCTGACCCTCCCCCCTCTCATGTGCTCTCTCTCTCCATTCTCTCTCTCTCAAATAAAGAAATAAAATCTTAAAAAAAAAAAAAAAAGAATTCTCATGGACTTTTCACCCACCAGAATTTCAAGAAAGGCCATTTTCCTTTCTCGTTTTCTCAGAGTGTTGGTGATGGGTTTTGTTTGTTTGTTTGTTTTGTTTTTTTGTTTTTAGTGATGGTCTTTCATCTGTTGTGTAGAGTCTCTTTTTTATGATTCTGTTAGACTCCCCCTCATCTTTATCTGGCCTAGGATTTCTCTCTTGTTCCCTGCTGGGAAGGACACTTTAAAAAGCAGGAAAAATAAAATAAGATAAAAACGGGGAGGAGAACCATAAGAGACTCTTACCTATAAGAAACAAACGGAGGGTTGCTGGAGGGGAGAAGAGTGGGAGGATGGGGGTAATTGGGTGATGGCAATTAAGGAGTGCACTCGTTATAATGAGTGCTGGGTATTATATGCAACTGATGAATCACTAAATTCTACCTCTGAAAGTAATAATACACTATATGTTAACTGAATTAAATTTAAATAAAAAATTTAAAAATAAATAAAAAATAAAGAGCAAACCTCCAGATCACCACTGTCTGGCAAGTATGAGAGCTGATTTTAACGTTCTGACCAGTCTGGCTTCTTGTGTTCACTGGTTTGGGGTCCCAGTGATTCCTTTCTTTCTTTTGAGATTATTAATGCATTTTACAAATATTTTTAAAAATTACTTGGTAATGTTTTTTAGTTGCTTTCAGCAAGCATGTCAATCCTGGTATTTATTTAACTCATCATATTCTTAGAAATGACATCACCATCAGGCTCTTTAGAGGTTTTATTTACTTCTATAACCAAATTTAAAATTCAACTTCACTTGCAAGCAGCATACATTCACTTGGAATATACATTCTCTGTGATATGCATATCTAGCTCTTATATAACATAAAAGAGTGCTGCATAAATTTTGCATAATGATAGCATTTGGTGTTCAAAATAGTCTCTGTTTTTAATAAGATAAGCTGTCTGTAATAAATGCATATTTGCAAATTGCTCTGATCCATGGGTATCTTCAGAGAAGGGACTCCCGATAGCTGGACATTTTGGGTCAGCCCTATGCAACAAGGGGAGAGCTTGGGTCAAACCAAGATAAAGCCCTTCTGCCTGGATACACATAGGCCTAGAGAGCATATCCCTGGGTGATCTTGGGCCACTTCTGGCTCCACTTGAACTAGTTCAGGCAGGTGCATAATTAACATTCTTTAAAAATTTTCAAGGAAGGAAACTGGAAACTTCTTTCTGGACCCCACTGGTCATACCTTGGACTGGAAAGAGGTACTTTGTGTGACCTGGTAGCTAGTAGCTTTAGGGGTGGTTGTTAGTGCAAAGATCAGATTCCCCCTCAGACCCCCTTATGAAGACGGAGTTCATTGGAAGGATACCATGGACTCAAGATGGAGCTGGCAAGGATCCAAGGTGGAAGTAGGATGGGCTACATCCTATTTCTCTCTTGTATGGACATACAGTATCTCCCACATCTGTTTCTCCTTCTCTCTCTTCATTTGCTCCTACCACCTTGATTCCTCTGCTTATTTAATGGTTTCTGCTTCTTCATGGCTTCAGCTTACATATGTCTCTGGCACTGATCCAAGTGCCAGTCCCAGGGAGGGAAATCTTGTGGCCATGTTCATCTTATCCTATGAGGCCTATACAAGCCGTTAGACCAGATTCCCTTGAGTCACGGGCCCACCCTTGACCAATCAGCTGTGGTTAGGTCATATGGCAGAGTCCACTGACACAAAAATGGTTAATAGGAAGGCTGCCCTCCAGTAGAGGCTGGGGGCTGGGCAAGGCTATATAGAAGAGAATACTTCCAAGGGGCTTGGTCTGTCCAAGAGAGGCCAAATGCCTATTGCTGAGATTTAAACTAGTATCCTGCAGAGCAAAGGTAGGTGGTGATTGCATCCTAATTGACAATCGCATACATGTTTATGGCTTTCCAAATTAGCAACTCATTCCTCCCTCTTGCTAGTTTCTAGGCACCTCTATCCTTTATAGCTTCTCATGGCACTGGGTATTTTATTAGGACGTAGGGAGGGCCTGCCCTTTCTGTCTTTCTAACAATGCTCTCCACTGACAGGGCCTCACCAAGCCCCATGGACTGGGAGCAAAGTACATATCTTTACCTAGTAACATTTCGAGTTTTCTCCAAAACATCAAGTTATGCCCCTGTCCACAATTCTGGAATTCAAACAGCTCTGAAAACTTAAAGATTTTAATAACTTACTTGGGGAGAATCCTGATCTTACCTGAACTCACCGGGTGGCATACATTCACCTTGATCTAACGTGAAGCTACTTATGGTTTTTATTTATCCCACTTAGTGTGAATGTATATACTTTTTCTGTAGAAACGTTAACAGACTTGATTGAGTGATGCCTCAGGTGCTGCAGCTGTTTATATAAAATACTCTATAGGCACCACATTACCTTTTCAAATTAGAAAAACACCTCAATTTCAAAACATAGCTGACCCCAAGCATTTCAAATAATGGATTGTGGACCTGACCCATTAAAAGCAAGTACATATATTTATTACTATAGATATAAGACAGACAAATAAACAATAAAAGGGAGTTGGAGTGGAAGGAGACACAGAATAAATAAAGTCGAAATCTGAAAAAGCATTAATATGGAAGACGACTCTGCCATTATTTACCTTTGCGTTCCCATAGGCAAGTTCCTCTACCCGCTCGACACTCAGCTTTCTCTTCTCCAAAATGAAGAAATTACAGCTGGATCATTTCTGCAATCCCTTCCATGTTTACATTTCTGTAATTCTGTGGTTCTAATTCCTTTTTTCAAAGTAGTTTTTCCCATCTGGCAGCAACCAAGATGTGGCAACATTTTGTCAAGTATTTTCAGTGGACATGCTACTACATTGTCCTTTCGCATATCAACGCAGTTCAGTTAAACTCAAACCTACTCATTGCTTTGACTAACCATTTTTCCAGTTTTTAAAAAACAAAACAAAACACTGAGCAGTTTCAATTGGTTATAAGGGAGCTTTTACATGCAACTGTTGCATAATTATTAAATAATTCACTTTACTTCCCTCTGCATACATGATGATTTCTATTTATCCCGCAAAGACATGAAGAGTGAATATTAGGTCATTTGTATAAGAGTATTTGAGCCAGGACTCAGAATTGCTCATTCTTGACGGGTGTGCTGAGATCACTTCCCTAGTTCTATTTTGAAGATAAAATTCCTTTGTTACCATGGATCATGGTTTGAATTAGGTTAACTTCTCTCTTTTTTTCTGATTTATATGATGAGGTGATTGCTTAAAGATGGCAATTCTCCGACAGTACCGATCCTGACAAATGGTACCACTCTGTCATGTAAGGCAGAACCTTGGGATTCATCCAGGACCTTTCCCTCTCCCTTACCACCCACATGTTCAATTAATCACCAAGACCCACTGATTTTTTTGGAAAAAAAAAAAAAAGTTAAACTCTGTTTCTGGCCTACAGAAAATCTGAGAGCATAATATAAATGACACCCCTGTACCAACCGTCAGGTTTGTGAAATTGTAGCATTTTGTCACAAATCTATAAAGCTCAGGTTTTTGTTTTGTTTTTTAAATAAATATAACATTACAGACAGAGTTGAAACCCCCTGTGTACCTCTCTCCTTTCCAGAGGAAACCTCAATTTTGGTGTTTATAATTTCCTCGGCGTTGGTACCATTATATATTGTGCTGCATGTTTTAATGTTAATATTTTATATTGTTTGTATCCACCTGCAGTTTGTTTTTCCCATTCATCATTGTTCTTGAGATCTATCCAAGACATTTAAGTCTACACTCGTCCCCCGCTTCTTCGCGGGAGATACGTGCCAGAATCAACTCTATATATACCATGTTCTTTCCTTTGCATACACATCTCTGATGAAGTTTAATTTATCAATTAGGCACAGTAAGAGATGAACAACAATAACTAACAATGAAATAGGACAATTATAACAGTGTGCTGTAATACAAGTTGTGTGAATGTGGTCTCTTCCTCTCGAAATACCTTACTGTCCTGTATTCCTCCTTCTTCCTGTGATGTTGGGGAGTGATAAGCTGCCTCCCTCACGAGACAAAGTGAGGTGAATGAGGTAGGTGTGTGACCTTCTAATACCGTGTCAAAAGGAAGATCTTCTGCATCCTGACCATGGGCGACCACAGGTCACAAACCGTGGAAAGCGGAACTCAGATAGAGGCGGGGGGACTACTGGGGTTCATTCTTTTGGACAGCTCTATCGGGTTCTACTAGACGAATATTGACGTCACTTATTCATGCTCTCACTAATGGATGTTTAGATTGTTTCTAATTTTTTTTTTACCATTAGATACTGCTGCGGTAAACACCCGTGGACCTAGATCCTTGTACAAACAGGTGTGTGAGAGGTCCTCTAGGGATCAGTGGGGGTGTAGTACCAGGGTCCGCACACGAGTGGGGTGCAGAACCATTATTTTTTTTGGCACACTTTTTGGTCACAGGGTTATAAGCTTCCTCTTTTTGGAACCACTAAAACAAATTTTGTGATGCTATGGAAAACCTTTTTGCCTGTTTCAGTATGAAGCCTTAGAAGTGTTACCCCTGACAAGATGCAGAGTCAGTATGCATGTCTTTGCGGTAACTTTCACTCCCAGCTCCCAAACGAAGGGCAGTTGGGACTCCATTGTTTTGTGTTCTCAAAAGCATTTTTATCTTCCCAAGATTCCTGTTATTGATGATCAGACTTCTCGTTTCAATTTAATTTTTTTAACTTTTTATTTTGAAAAAATTTTAGACTTACTGAAAAGTTGCAAAAATAACGTAGAATGTTCCCATAAGCCCTTCACCTAACTTCGCCTAAGGTTAGCATTGTTATGTATCCACAGTACAGATATCAAACCTAACGTTGGTACAGAAGCATTAACTAAACGACTTTATTTGGATGTACCAATTTCCCTTAATGTCTCTTTCTGTTCCAGGGTCCCATCCAGGGTCCTAGGTTGTACTGCAGTTAGTTGTCACGTTGCCTCAACTACCTCTGTTTTGTGACCCGTGTCTTGGTCTTCCCTTGCTTTTCATGACCTTGATGTTCTTAAGGAGTACATGATAGTTATCCTGCAGACAATCCCCCAATCTGGGTTTGTCTGGTGTTTTGCTCACGATTAGATTGGGGTTATGGATTTTTGGAAAGAACACCTCGCAGAGCCAAGTGCCTGTCTCATCATATGAGATGGCAGGGGTACATGATGTCCCCATGACATCACTGGTGATATTAACCTCCATCACTCGGATAATGCTGGGTTTGCCAGATTTCTCCACTGCAAAGTTACTTTTCCCTTTCTCTACTCTGACCTTTGGAAGTGAGTCTCTAGGTCAGGCCTAACCTTGATGGGGAAGAAGTAGGGATCAAGTTCCAAGTCCTGGAGTGAGGGTATCAATAGGTATTGTTTGGATTTCTTCTGTAAGGAATATTTGTCACTTCTCCCCTATTTATTTGTTTATTCAATTATTCATTTATACAATATGGACTTGCATAGTTATTTTGTACTTTGGGTCAATATGCCAATATTGCATTGCTTAGTTAGTGATTCAGATTGTTCTGGCTTTGGCCACTGGGAGCCCTTTCAGGTTGGCTCCCATGTTCCTTTGACACGCCCTGTCCTTTTGTTCTTTTGATCACTTCCTTACTTTTTTTTTAAGGATTTTATTTATTTATTTGACAGAGAGAGACACAGCGAGAGCAGGAACACAGGCAGGGGGAGTGGGAGAGGGAGAAGCAGGCTTCCCGCCGAGCAGGGAGCCCGATGCGGGGCTCGATCCCAGGACCCTGGGACCATGACCTGAGCCGAAGGCAGACGCTTAACAACTGAGCCACCCAGGCGCCCCAGATCACTTCCTTACTTAATTCCACTAAGCTTAGCCTCCATTGGTGGCTGTTGCCTGTGACAGTTATGTGTGTAGTGTCCTAATGGTGATTTTCTACTTCCCCCCTCACTTCAATCAAGATCAATGAAAGATACTTAGGATTTATTCTTTTTTTTCTTTTACACAGGCTTTGATTCCTCTTCCTAATTGCAAAAATTGAATGTATTCCCCCCCAAAATATGGGACTCTAAAAGACACCTGAGCTTGAATTTCCATCCTGACACTTTGGGCTATTTGGCGTTAGGCTTCTCTGAGCCTTCCATTTCCTTTGTATCACAGAGGTCTAAATACCCACCTAATAAAACTATCAGAAGGTCTAAATGAATGATTGCATTTAAGTTCTTAATACCAAGGAAGGCGGGTATTGTCATCCTTGCTTGCACCAACACTGTTACTGTCCCACACGACCTCCAGAGCCTGTTTTCTAACATGCAAACTCTGATGATGACCCGACCATGCTCAGTTTTGTCCGCGGCTGCTTGGGCACTGTCAGTGGTGTTTTCCGAGCCTGGCTTTTGACCGGAATCAAATGAGGAACTTTGAAAGCCGTAGGTTAACTCAGTCTAATTGACTCGGATTTTGGTGGGGTAGGTTCAGCCCTTATCTGTACTCTGGAGAGGGTCCACCATGGTAGGCATGAGTCTGGGGCCAGGTCCGAAGGCTAACAGTGGTTCTCACTCGGGAGCTGCTGACGGTAGTCAAGAGAGGATCCCTGCCCCTGACCTTGAGACTGCAAGGTCGTGCCAAAACGTGAGATGAGGAGTCAGGCTAAGAGTTTCTAGATACTCCACTTAGTATTCGTGTCCTCCTGCTTAGTCAGCTGCCTTTTAGAGAGAGAGTCTGTTCTTGGAGACCTTTTTCATTTAAAAAGTGCACAAAGACTACTTTTCTGGTGGGAACAAATAGAATGATTATTGTATGCCCTTTCTCTAATACCACCTTGGACTCCTTTTCACCTTTAACTTGCCAGAGCGCTCTCTCTCTCTCTCTCTCTCTCTTTGATTCAATGCACATAGATATATTACAAAATGATTACCCCAATAAGGTTAGTTAACACTTCCATCACGTTACATAATTACTGTTTGGGGTTTTTTTGTGTGTGGGGATAACATTGAAGATCTACTCTCTTAACAACTTTCAAGTATATGATTAAATATAGTAACCATGCTGTACATTAGATCCTGGAACTTATACATCTCATAACTGGCAGTTTGTATCCAACATCTCCCCATTTCCCCCACCCCTCAACCCCCAGCTACCACTGTTCTACTCTCTGTTTCTATGATTTTGGGTTTTTTTTTTTTAGATTCCACACACAAGTGAGAACATACAGGTATCTGTCTTTCTCTGTCTGACTTACTTTGCTTAGCAAAATGCCCTCAGGGTGCATCCATATTGTTGCAAGTGGCAGGATTTCCTTCTTCCTCATGGCTAAATAATATCCTATTATATATAAATATACACCACGTCTTCTTTCTCCTTTCATTCATCGATGGGCACTTAGGTTGTTTCCATCTATTGGTTATTGTGAATAATACTGCAATAAACACGGGGGTGCAGCTAACTCTTGGGAAAGTGATTTTATTTCCTTCTCCATATCCTCACCAACGCTTGTTATTTTTCATCTTTCTGAGGCTAGCCATTCTGATAGGTGTGAGGTGATAGCTCAATGTGGTTTTGATTTGCATTTCCCTGACGATGAGTGGCATTGAGCATCTTTTTATACACCTGTTGGCCATCTGGATGTCTTCTTTGGAAAAATGACTATCCAGGTCCTTAGCTGGGAAGGACCTGGAAGCTTCTGTCGCTTTTCAGAGGAGAAAACTGACGCATGGAAAGGCAACTTTCTCAGAATCACACAGTTGCATAATGCCAGAAGCCAGGCCATGGAATCCTGTCATCTTTCTGCAAGCCTTGGGTTCTTTTCTTCCACGTCATCTTCCTTTCCAGGGAGGCGAGGCCCCAGTGTGCTGACAGATCAGGGCAGCACACTCCTGAGAGCTCATGCGTGTCACTAGCAAGAGCTGGAACAGCTTTCAACACAAAGGTGATTCCAGATCCTGGAGGAAGTTTTCTGTTTTTCTGCATTGCCTGGGTTAAACCGCTGTGACAAATGACCTTATAGCATTGTCAACCTTTGAAACACAAGTAGCAAGAAGCACTCATTCTGAAGTATTAGGTGCTGATAATCACACCCAAACAAGATCCTCCAGATAACAAACACATAGACTTTGGACCACAAGACCTGGGGCAGTTAATATTAACCACATTTTCTGATCCCTTGTCTTCTAGCTTTTTTATTTCCAACCTTTCCCAGGCCAGAAGGTAAAAGATTAGAGGGACTCTTACCGTAGGCAATGCTGGGATTTGGTTAGAATTCCATCCTATACGTTTCTTTCTTTTCTCGTATGTTGGTGTGTATATTAAAGGGGCTTGTTTACAATAAGTTATTGACCCAAAACTTTAGAGAGACTGTCTACACATGATCATAAAGCAATAAGATCACCATAAGCCAAGATAGGCCACATCACCAGTGTCCCCACCCGGACATGTCCCGGCAGATGCCAGTGATGCCTTGCGAGGCTCTGAGGACCTGTGGACTCAGGGAGTTGTAATCTGCTCAGGGAGCTGAGGGAGCTGAGGAGTGAAGCAGAGGAAAGTGGATACCCCACGTATGCTCATCCTTAAAATTCGGGAGTCCTTAACCTTTCCCCACGTGAGCCCAGGCCGCCCCTGCCCCAAAGGGTGAGAGCCACCTCCTCCTGCAGATGGGTTTGGACATCTGAAAAACAGGACAATAAACACTGTAGATAGACGCAGAGGGAAAAAAAATAAGTGGCTAAGACTTAGACAAGTAATTTGTTTTTAAATGTGATGGTGACAGAGACATCGCTGAAAAGTTCACAAATGTGCCCACCTAATTTTATCATCTCTTGTTTCTATCCTGGATGAAGAGGTTCGTGTTACTAAATTGTAAGCGGAAAAGTCAGTCAGAGAGTTTAAATTAGGCAGAGGCGTGGGATAGCAGCAAATTAGGATTGTCCTTTTCTTGGGCCCCACCCTTCGGTTAGCCCAACTGCAAAGTTAGCGTGGGCTTCCGGCATCTTCTAAAATTCTACCTCTCTGTGGGTGCCTGTGTTTCTGGAACACTCACCCAAAATAATAAGGTCGCCCTGTCTCCCCTGGTGTTGATTCTGGGTTGTGTGGGGACCCGGCTTCTCCGAAGGAGTTGGTCTCCGGACTTTCTAGTAAAGGATGAGCATAGATGTTTTTAAAAGGGGGTGCTGTACCTTTAAATTCTGCAAGTGAACTTGGCTCAGGAAGGCCAGCAGTCAAGGTCCAGCCCCTAGAAGAGAGAATAGCTCCAGATTCTCCATCCTCAGTCTTTGCAAGAGGAGGGCTGGCACAGCCGGGCGGGCGGGCTCCTGGCACTATGGCAGTGAAGCTCAGGGCCCTCCTGCTGGTGCTTGCGCTCAGCCTGGTGCAGCCAGCCACTGCCGGCCGGAAGCTTCTGGTGTTTCTGCTGGATGGTTTTCGCTCAGACTACATCAGTGATGAGGCCCTGGAGTCCTTGCCTGGTTTCAAAGAGATCGTGAGCAGGGGAGTAAAAGTGGATTACTTGACCCCCGACTTTCCCAGTCTCTCTTACCCCAATTACTACACCCTAATGACTGGTGAGTACTGTGTCCTCTTCTGGGTGGGGTGGGGGCGGGGGGACTGGAGTCCAACAGGAACAGCTCCTGGCACTGAAGTCTGATTTAAACATTCAGGTTTCCCTAGCCCTTTGGGACACCAAAGTTCTTGGCTGAGACTTCTTTTTCACAGTAGTGTTGTTCTCCAAAAGTTATCTCAAGGACCTGTTTTGGTGAGGAGAACAGAGAACTACACGAATAGATGATGTTGAAAGTCGTTATTTGTTTCACAAATAAAAATTCTAGTTAACTCCGTACTTTCTAAGTTCAAGCTAAAAAGTCAACAGGCCTTCGTGTATTTGTACACGAAGTGTACAGGCTTGTTTATCAATATGCTAGACTATGAAAATTACGAATGGGATTCCTGGATTGCGTGGAGAGAATTTGTAGGTCATATCCTGAAGTATCACTTAGCAATGCCACTTGTCCTTCTTTTGCCTTCTTGGGCCAAGTAAAATGACATGGAGAAGAAAAAAAAATTGTTTTGTAGTTCAGATTCCCATCTTTAACTTTTAGTATCTGTTAAAACAAAACAAAACAAAACCCTAGCCAACCCAGAGCATGCTTGGGTTTGGGAAGCTGATTTTTGCCTAAAAATGATCTTCATCAGGGATCGCCAGAACGCCAAATGTGATTCCAGAAATTCAGTCCTCTCTCTGTGCTATAGAACATACTTTCTGCTCTCACAGTTGGATTCCTAGCTTCCAGTTTGTTTTTTAGCTAACCTTTGCAAGGGCCAGCAAGAGGCTCTCAGAAAGAATTTAGCAAACTGTCCAGGGAGGCTGTTAAGAATGCACTGTTATTGCTGCTTATGCAGGACTTAGCTACGTGCTCCGAGCACAGGGAAAACTCTATAAATTATGTTAACAGGAAGAGGATGAGAACTCTTGGATCTCATTATGGATCTCCACACAGAGGCAAACCCGAAGGAGTCTAGAAAGACAAATTGATATCTCTGACTTCATGCATGGGTACTGGTTGCATGCGTACATAAAAATGTCATAAAATTAAGGTGGGGGAGATACTTTAGAGAATTAGAAATGAGAGCATGGGGAGAAAAAAAAATCCAGACGGCACAAAGGCAGAGAATTTACTTGTTTATTTTTTAATTTCCCCCAACAGACAAACAAGCAACCTCTGTAAGATAAAGAGGATGAACAAAAGTCCTCTCGTCCTCACTTGGCATGCTTCTCCCCTTGCAGGGAGCTGGTTCGCAGGCTGCTGGGTCACACATAGATGTTATTGTGTGTCACAGCCTGACTTCAGTTCTGTCCCATGGAGTTTCGCACCCGCAGACCACCCCCACTCCAGTTGTCTTTCAGAGCTTTGGCTGGGAGACCCAATTCATAAAGTGCCACGTGCAGTTTTCTCCATTCCCAGTGGAAAAATGAACAAAATCCATTTTAGAAAGCAGGGCTCCAGTGAGTAAAAGGGGACCATGACAGCCTCCACAGAGAAACCAAGCCAGTGGCATGGCCTTTTGATTGTCAGACCCACATTCCTGATATTGGCACAAGGAATAAATGGCACAAAGCATCAGTCACGCGGTGACCACACTTTCTTCTCAGGCTAGGGGTGTTTTCACTTGTCCACTCATGACGGAAGAGCCCTTTCCATGGGGGACAGGCAGAGCCCATGAGTGTCTGGCAATGATCTCGCCTTCATGGTCAAACTGAGGCTAGCCTGAGGAAGCCATAAGAGCTCCATAGGCATTCTGCCTGAATATTTTTAGATGGTAAGATGTATTATTTGAAAGCCTTACTTACGTTGGCTTTCTCTCTTTTATAGAAGCAATATTTCTTTAAAGATTTATTTATTTGAGAGAGAGAGAGAGAGAGAGAGAGAGCACGAGCGGGAGGGGCAGAGGGAAAAGGAGAGAGAATCTCAAGCAGACTCCTCACTGAGTGCAGAGCCCCACATGGGACTTGATCTCATGACCCTGAGATTACCACCTGAGCTGAAACCAAGAGTTGGATGCCTTAACCGACTGCGCTACCCAGGCTCCCCATGGAAACAATATTGTACACAGAATGGCTCATGTTCATGTGCACATGTCTTTGGGTTTGTCTCATACCTACTGAGTGAAAGTATGGCTTAGAGCAGGACTGGGGGCCAGGAGGTGCTAGACCATGAAGGTGGTATCATCTCCACTGCCCTGGAACTGACTCAGGGCTACATTTAGACTATTCCTCCCAATAGCCATGCTTAGTTTTCCACTTGATGTTGAAAAATTCCTCTGTTTTCATTTAAGGAAGGATATATCCGTTGGGAATTGTACTTAAACATATGGTTTGAGCATTTGAGCATTTTATGAATCGACAAAGGAAGCATGCTGGATCCTTTTGGTACTAAAAGATATACTGTTATAAGGGTCATTGGAATCCCTAAGAGAGACTATGATCTCACTTCATTACATGAATTACTGCTCACAAGACATAAAGCCTTTGGTGTTCTTATCTTTGCATAATGAGGAATACTAGGTTATTGGCCTTGGAACTGGAAAAACTTGGCTGGAGTCCTCTCGGGGTCAGGATGGTGCTGGACAACTTCGGGCAGCCCAGTGCACTGCCCTGAGCCTGTTCCCTCAGTTTCCAGGTCACAAGTCAGGCCAGGATCTCAGGTGCTGCCAGATGCAGACATGAAAATGAACAGTGCATAGGGAATTAGAAAATGTTAGGACTGGCAACTCTTGGGAGGCCTAAATATAAGAAACGAAACAAATGACTGAAATTCTAGAGAGGAGAATTTTTTGGGGAAGCCACATGGACAGTGATGGGGAATGAACAGTCACAGGATGCATAAGGAACCTGGGAAATCATCTAGCCCAGTCACTGACATGAAGCCCCTGCAGCTGATTTTTTTTTCTCCTTCAAAATATATATTGACATCAGGACAAATGTGAACAAAATCTCAAAAGTGATCAAGAAGATCCATCAAACAACTGATTGCTGGGGATACACAGAATCTTAAAACAGGGTCTTTCATACGGGGAGCCCACAATCAAGTTGAGAAGGAGAGACAGATCAGATACCTACTGATATTCTAAGATGAACGAAAAGGGCTGAATTGGTTCCCTCCAAAATTTATGTATTGAAGTCCCAACCCTTAGTAGCTCAGAATGTAATGTATACAGTAAAGACTGTAAAGATACAGTCTTTAAAGAGGTGAGTAAGTTGAAGTGAGGCTGTTAGAGAGGGCCCAATCCAATCTGACTGCTGGCCTTTCAAAAGAGGAAGAGACACCAAGAATAAATGTACTCAGAGAAAAGGCCATGTGAGGAAACGGTGAGAAGGCACCATCCGCAAGCCAAGGAGAGAGGCCTCACCAGAAACGAAACCTGCTGGCACCTTGACCTTGGAGTTCTGGAAGCTGGTGATTGGAAATCAAGGTGTTGGCAGAGCCACGCTCTCTTGGGAAACTCTACGGGAGAATCTCTTTCATGATTTTCTCTTAGCTTCTGGTGTTGCCAGCGATCCTTGGTATTCCCTGGCCTGTAGATGCATTGATGTCTTACTCTAGTCTCTGCCTCTGTTGTCTCATGGTGTTCTCCCTGTGTATCTCTGTGTCTCTTCTCTTCTTTTTTTTTTTTTTTAAGATTTTATTTATTTATTTGAGAGAGAGACTGAGATAGAGAGAGCATGAGAGGGGGGAGGGTCAGAGGGAGAAGCAGACCCCCTGCTGAGCAGGGAGCCCGATGCGGGACTCGATCCCGGGACTCCAGGATCATGACCTGAGCCGAAGGCAGTTGCCCAACCAACTGAGCCACCCAGGCGCCCTGTGTCTCTTCTCTTCTTACAAGGACACCAGTTATATTGGATTAGGGCCCATCCTAATGACTTCATTTTAACTTGAATACATCAGCAAAGACCTTGGTTCCAAATAGGGTCACAGTCACAGGTACTATGGGATAGAGTGTCAACATGTTTTGCGGGAACACAATTCAACCCTTAACGCATGGTAGAGTGGAAAGAGCTGTGAATTTGTTGCAGAAGACCTGAGTTCATCTATCCTGTCACCTCTTAACTTTCAGAATTTGAGTAAGTTCTTTTGAGTTTGAGTATTATCTGTCAGTAGAATGGAGAAAGGAAAACTAACCCAGCAGGCTTGTTGGAGGACAGAATGGGACACCTCGTGTAAAGCCACCATTATAAAACCTGTATCTATTACACACTTAATCACTAAGATTAGGCTAAATTATGTTGCAGTAACAAGCTGCATCCGAGGCTTAAAACCAAGGTTTATCTCTCACTCAGGTACATGGACTTTAAGGACTAACTCTGCCCCATTTCCTCTTCATTTTGAGAGCCAGGCTGAAAAAGCAACTTCTCTATGAGACGTGCTGCTCACGTGGCTAAGGGAAAAGGAACATGGCAGGATGACGTGGCAATGCTTAGACCCTCTGCTCAAGGTGGCGCAAGTCACATCCCCTCATTCCATTGGCCAAAGCAAATTATATTGCCAAGCTTGATGCCAGTAGGTCAGGGATGCATAATCCTGTCTCCGTGGGGACAGGAATTGTCTGGAACATTAATGCAGTGTATCACACACACCGAATGGTTACTAATTGCATTTTAGAGGAAGCTTGTGGGGCTTTGTGAGAAAGAATGGCATAGAGATAAGTGTCCACAATGCAAGGGAGGGCAAGTATTATCGGGAGTTACACTGGGCTTGAACATTTCCATTTAATTCCATCTAGAACTAAACATTGAAAGATGAGTGGAAAGATTTTTTTTTTTAAAGATTTTTTATTTATTTATTTGAGAGAGAATGAGAGAGAGCACATGAGAGTGGGAAGGGTCAGAGGGAGAAGCAGACTCCCTGCTGAGCAGGGAGCCCGATGCGGAACTCGATCCCGGGACTCCAGGATCATGACCTGAGCCGAAGGCAGTCGCTTAACCGACTGAGCCACCCAGGCGCCCGAGTGGAAAGATTTTTAGCAGGAGATGTATTTTAGGCCAGATCTTAAGGAAAAAAAAGAAAAAGAAAAGAAAGAAACCTATGAAGTCTGCGAGAGGTGAGGGCCACAGTACAAGCAAATCAGAGAGACAGAACAAGGCAGGCGAAGGGGCACTAAACCTATTCCCCACCTGGGTGTGGGTTGAAGGGCTAGAGATGAATTTGAAAAACAAGTCATGCAGTTGATGGAAGGCTTTGAAAGCTGAACTGGAAATAACCCAGTAAGCTCCTCCTTTCTTCCTCTTCCACTTCAAACGTTCAAGTGTCTATTCTTCGTGATGGACTGTAAGTGAGGAGTTGAATTTGAAGAGCAGCTTGGAGGCGGCACCCGCCGAGGCTAACATGGTACTGAGAGGGTAGGAGGAAGTAAGAGGAAGGGAGCCTGAATCGGTTCCAAGACCAGGAGGCATTCAGAGTCTGGGACTCCTGTGAGCAGAGACCAGAGACGGGAAAGTTTGGAGGCCTGTCTATTTGGGGAAGTAAATTTTATCAGAATAGATTTCAAGTAGAGTAGGATATTCACCTGGAATTGGCCCTTTAGGGGATCAGAGAGAGTGTCTTAAAGGACAGTTCCAGAAACATGTGGAATAACCATGGGGGTAAAAGGGAGAAATTGGGCGCCTGGGTGGCTCAGTTGGTTAAGCGACTGCCTTCGGCTCAGGTCATGATCCTGGAGTCCCGGGATCGAGTCCTGCATCGGGCTCCCTGCTCAGCGGGGAGTCTGCTTCTCCCTCTGACCCTCCTCCCTCTCATTCTCTCTCTCTCAAATAAATAAATAAAATCTTTAAAAAAAAAAAAAAAAGGGAGAAATTGCTCCTGTGGATCCCAGTGGATCCCTAGTGAATGGACTTCTTATCTCTCTGGGTGCCCCAAGCTGGTGGAGGCTATTTCTCACAGATGCACAGTTAACTCTGTCTTCCCATCTGCATGAACTTGGTCTCCATTTTGTCATTTACTTCGCGAGGACACATAACCGTACTTTTCTAAGGGGTCCTGATCACGCTGCCTCAAGAAGCAGGCTGGCTAGGTAAAGTGCAGGGCAACAGAAGCCTGAAGAGCAGTAACCGGCTCATGCCCAGAGAAAAAAGTGTGTTCCAGGAATTTACAAAAATAATCTTTCCTGGCACGGCATTATTTGAGCTCCCATCAGCAGACCTCTCTACACCGAAGTGCCACTCTTCAAAAACTGTGTTTCTCTTGGCTTCCTTGGTGATGAGAGGGCGTTCTTGTTCTATGGCATTCAGCGGCTGGAACCTGACTCCCTGAAGGAGGGAATGGCTAGGGCTGTGGGGAAAGCTTAAAAATGTGGTGAAAGCTTTTGATTATAATAACAGCAAACTCTTTTCCAGAAGGTCCACCCGCACCGTCCTCAAACCATGGCGGCTCTCCACTCCCCCTTCCCCTCACCCCAGTGTTGATTGATAGGACCATATTCCTCCTGCCAAGGCTTCTGGGAGTTTGGCTGAAGCACACGGCCCTCAGGACCTGCCTCCTCATGAATGATATGCCAAAAATGGGTTAAAGGACATTTAACATTATTTTGGAGGGAGCCTGAGTCAGCGTGGTAACATTTATTTCAGTTTAAACAACACATACTCAAGTTTCAGAGCCCCCTTCCATGAATAGCACCATTGTGTCCACCATCCTCCAGGAGAGGACCTGGAGCAGGTCTGGGGCTCCCCTGGCTCCCGTGTGTAGCATTTGGCTCTCGTTGGATATTGTGCTTGATCATAGCCTAGTCCTACCTTCAGCCATTTCCATCGCAGGGAGAAAGGGTCTGGCAGACAGGTCATGGAACCATGTGGAGCAGTCTCATTTGGACAAAGGGCTGCTCAGACTGGGATCATAAACAGACTTGTAGTCGGGGTTATGGCAGATATTTTACCCCTTGATGAAGTAACTCCCCCTGGGTGCCTGCCTTTAAGAGCTTCTGTGGCAGCCAGGCATGCAGCAGGAGAACGAGTGGGGCCACCGTGAGAATGCATGCACGTGTCTGCAGCATAGTGTCCCAGGTGGGACCCATGAATGGGTCGCAGGTGTGCCAAGGGGCCTGGTCCCCTGCCCAGTCACCTGGGGATGAACAGCCTTGTGTGTTCACCCCACGTTGTCCAACCCAAATGTCTGATGTGAAGCAGGTTGGGAAGCGCTGGTGGACCAGAGAGAGAGCAGAAGGGAGGGCAGGGTGCCAGGATTCTTCTCCTGACTGCTAGGACCCGCTGGGACATCGGATAAATCATATCATCTTCCTAGTCCTGAGTTCCCATGGCTTTCAAGATGGGAGGCCTGGGAAAGAGGAGCCCTGGGATTAAGTGTGCACTTAGTGAGTGCCAGATCTATGTTGGGAATGTTCTAAGTGCCCTGTTCTAGGTGCTGGGAATAGTCATGAGGCTCAAAGGTGATTCTCAGGGGCCACGGTGGGGTGGAGGGAAAGGGTTATCAAATGGGGTTCTTTTTTTTTTTTTTTAAAGATTTTTTATTTATTTATTTGACAGAGAGAGACATAGCGAGAGTAGGAACACAAGCAGGGGGAGTGGGAGAGGGAGAAGCAGGCTTCCTGTGGAGCAGGGAGCCCGATGTGGGACTCGATCCCAGGACCCTGGGATCATGACCTGAGCCGAAGGCAGATGCTTAACGACTGAGCCACCCAGGCGCCCTCAAATGGGGTTCTTGATGACATTCTGCATCCTTCTCCTGTTAGGATCACAGCGAGTCCTCTTTGACCTCTTTAACGCATTTGAAGAAAGTAGTCTGTGGTTCACCCCACCAGCCGCTGATGGCCCTGGACAAGGATGCTGGCCTGAGGGGAGGGTGAGAGGGATGGAGGTCCCCACATCTAGGGATGTAGTGGGTAAGCCACCCATAGAGTTTCCCTGAGAGGTCCCTGGACCTTGGCTCTTCTTCCAGATTCTGCACACAAGGCAAATAAGTCAGTGCCCTGGCTCTGCAGCCCATCTAGTTTTCCCTGAAAAATTATCTACATGTATAAGGATTTGGCTTTCTCAGGTGGGCTTGAGAAAACATTCTGCTTTCATGGTTGAAGGCAAAAACCTTAAACAAACATAGGTGTTTGGGAGAAAACCTCAAATATTGGGCTTCTTGTCATTCACCGGCAGACCACAGGCCCAGCCTTGAATACACTCCCCACCCATGTCAGCCCCCGCCCCTGTTGGGGGTACAGGTAATGAAAGCCTGAATTAAAGGGTTATCCCCCCAGGCTCACCCTCACTGTCTATGTGAGCTCCATTTCTGGGCTTTGGTGTGTTCTCCTTGATAAAGGAGGTGGACCCTCTCTAGGGTACACCCTGACCTGGAAGACAACCCACCAAGAGTCCACCAAAGAGGGCAGATGTGAGGCCAGGCCACGTCAGGCCTGACCTCGGAAAAGTCACCAGGGTCTACACTCCTGAAAAAGGCCCCCAAGTCACTCACTCTGAGGTGTTCCTGGCAGCCAGGCCATGTATAATGTGTGAGTGGTCAGTTATCTTAAAATTTTTTCATACATGTTCTCCTAGTCTCCTGTCACGAACACTCTCCCCCACCCTCTGTCTGGCCGGGCCCCACCAGGAGGCAGGAGGTGCAAGCAGCCCCTGCTGGGAGGCACCCCCATTCAAGGTCATCGGGGCCCAGCCAAGGATTTTTGCCAATTGGAGGAAAAACATACCTTTAAACATACACAAGAAACTAGAACCATGGTTCCCTCTTAGAGATAGATGAGAGACGAAGAGGGGAAGGAGATGTCTTATTGCCTGTCTTTTGAACAATATGATTTCTCTATTCAAAATATTAAATTAAAAATATACCTGTATCCAGTGGAACGTGCTCATCTGTAGTTGAGTAAGCAGACATTCTAATTTAGCACTGATAAAGCCCCCTGTTCTGCTTCAGGCTGTTATAACAGAGAACCATAGTTTAGGTGGCTTATAAACAACAGAAATTTATTTTTCGCAGTTCTTGGGGCTGGAAGTCTCTGATCAGCATGCCAGTGTGGTCTGGTTCTGGTGAGGATACTCTTCTGGGTTGTAAATGACCATTTCCTCATTGTGTCCTCACATGGCAGAAAGAGGGTGAGAGCATTCTCTGGGGTCCCTTTTATAAGGGCACTAATCCCATTCGTGAAGGCTCCATCCTCATGACATAAGCACCTCCCAGAGGCCCAGCCTCTTAAGAACATCACATTGGAAATTAGACTTTAATATATGAATTTTTTAGGGAGACAAACATTTGGTCCATTGCACTGCCCTTGTGACCTAGAGAAATATCTTCACACTAAAAGAGGGTGTTTTTTTTTTTTTCAGATTTTATTTATTTATTTATTTATTAGAGAGCGAGCAAGAGAGAAACAGCATGAGAGGGTAGAGGGTCAGAGGGAGAAGCAGGCTCCCCACTGAGCAAGGAGCCCGATGTGGGACTCAATCCCAGGACTCCGGGATCTTGACCTGAGCCGAAGGCAGTCGCTTAACCAACTGAGCTACCCAGGCGCCCCTAAAAGAGTTTTTAAAAAGATATTTTCCAGCCTAGGGGGCATAAAGCAGTGTTTTGTGGTTTGGTTTGGTTTGGTTTTCTCAGTCTGTATTGCAGGCTTGCAAACAACAGCCAGCCAGGGCTCGGGAGACCCATGGTGAAGGCCACTGTCATCATCCTTCATGGAATACTATCATCTCATGGGGGCTGCCACTGCCCCTTTAAGAAGCAGGACTAAAGACAGTCTACTGGGCCTCTGAAGCCTTGTTTCTAGCCTCTGAAGGCCTTCCAATCCCCAGGTGGGTCCCTCGAGCTACCCCTGCAGACCAAACCAGTCCACACAGCAATCCGTCCTGCTTTTGGTCTACACTTGCTCAAGGGCAATGGAGTGTTAGCAGTCTCTGCATCTGGGCCCAGTACTTGCCCAGAAAAGACACCCCATTCATGTTTGTTGGATCCTGTTGGTTCAGCCAGTAACTGGACTTCCGTCCGACCCTGGGGTGGAAGTCTTATGTTATCTATCTTTTTTGTAGACTCTAGAGTTTTGTTGCTGAACCACATCTACTAAGGGTTCCACTGTTCTTTAACAAACCACTGGTGCATTCATATATGTGTGTTGATCTCACTGGATTCTGGAGTCCTTCTGGCCATATTCCATAGGCTTCTAAGTTCCCCCCTTCACCTTCACACTGGATGTGCTTCTCCTCCCCCAGGGCCCATAGCAACACCATTGCTACTTTTAGCCTGTCCTCCTGGACTCCCCATCACCCAGGGCTGTCCTCCTTTGTGCTGGGCTCTGTGGGTGGATCTGATTCCATGTTCCTGTTACTCCCAATCTATCCCCTTCCCCTGAGGCTTAGCCAGCTGGCCCCGTCCCAAACCATGACACCCCTCCCTGTACATTCAGACTCCATTTTAGCATGCATTCATCAGTGTAAAATATAACATTAAAACTATGTGAATGAACTTGGGAATATGTAACAAAACCCACTATATCCCAATCCAAAATTTCCCCCAGAGGCATTCAGAATTACAAAATGTAAAAACCAGAAGCAGCCTTAGAAATGCTAGTGCATTTATTTGTCTTATTGTGCAGAACAGGAGCCCGAGGCCCAAGATTCAGACCCAGCAGCTAGGTAAGGGCAGAGCCTCACCAAGCACAGGGCTCTGAGGCCGGCTGGGATCTGGCGACCCCCAAATGCACAGGGACAGAAGCCCAGGCGTCCTTTGCTACCCTTCCTGCCTATTTGTCTGGTAGGCTCCTCTGCCTGAGGTCTCAGCTCTGCTCTGGACCCACCACTCTTTCAGAGAGGGGCTTCCCTGCCTGGGTGGCTCTGCTTCTTTTCTCACCCTTACTAAGCTCTCCCAGGATGTATAAGCTGAAATGGAATGAGATTCAAAGAAGCTTTCTGTGAGGTTTCATCAAAGATCTGATCAAGGAGGAGGTGGATCCATCTAGAAGACTGGGGGTGCTGCTTGGATGCCGCTCAGCCATCCTCCCTACTTCCCCGGGCCACGGATGGTCATTGAAGGCTGGCTGCTCTCCTTTATGCTCCTTAAATAACTTCCCCAAGCTCTGATGGAGCAGATCAGAAAATCATGTTCCAAAGAATTCACTCTCAGACTGTGTCAGCATGTACTTCAACATCTAGCTAAAAGCTAAAATAATCAGAAGGAAAAAAAACGACTTTATTGACCGAATCCCAGCCATCTGTTTGTTCTTTTGAAATGAGTAGCCAGCTGTGTGGGTGTCTCGAAAATTCACCTCAGGAGTTTCCCTCAGTGGGCATCAGATTAGTCCCTACCCTTCAGGGTCCTGTTGGCCGGTTGTGAAATACCCGTTGGAATGGAATTCTGGAGAATGATCAAGTGATCTCTTCGCCTCTCCCTTGTCACCTCCCTATTTTTGTTGGAGGCCTCTCTGGGAACTCTCAGTCCTTCCTTTGCTTATACTACTTATTACTTCTGGAAGGGCTCTGCTCCCATCCTCTGCTCCAGCCCAGATGCCAACTTACCTATCTATCTCTTTCAAGCCAAAATAAAATATCTCTCCTCTAAAAACCTTGACCCACAGATAGAAACCTTTCAGAGCTGCGTGGTGCTTTGAGATCTATTTGCTAACTCCTTTACCGCTTACTGTCTGAACCGCAGAATTTGGTAACTGCAACAACATATAACGTGGACCTATATGCATACAATACATTCATATATGAATATTCTCTATGCAAGAATATATTGAACATTACTATTCTAAAGAAGTTACTGTTCTAAAGATGACCAGGACACGGCTTCTGTCTTAGATGAACTTGCAATTAAGCTGGAGTAACTAAATATGTGTTGAAATAAATATAATCACAGGACAGACTAGAATAGGCACAGTAGATACAGAGACCATTTCTGAGAGCGTGTGGTGAAGAGGAAAGGTTTGCTGAGGTGCTGATATTTAAATAAAGCCTGAAGGATTTGGACAGGTTGAAACTTGGAGGAAAGGCCATAAGGGTGGCCGGTCTTATGCAAGTCAAGGGGCAGAGGTGGGAAAGAGGAGAAACATGTGGAGACTAGGACTGGGCTTTGAGATGCTTACTGTGACATCCCTGAGCAGTGTGGATCTGAGGGAGGCCATCCAGGTCTGAGGTGAGAACTCACCTGGGAGTCGGGTCCTCAGAAGCAGAATGAACCTGGGGTCAAGGATTTTCTAGGCTCTGCGGAGAGGGAATGGGCAAGACTGGCTGGATGTGGAGGATCAGAGAAAAAAAAAGTCTCAGTATCAGACAAGAATTCAAGCTAGTCCTATGGTAATGTTAATGAATTAATCTGTGTGTAAGTGGATCCAAGTTCACAATCTTGAATGTGTAAGAAACAGTGCATGTCTTTATCTTCTTTAAAAAAAAAATCAATGCAAGTGATGAATCACTGAATTCTACACCTGAAAACAATATTACACTATATGTTAACAATTAGAATTTAAATACAAATTTGAAAAAAATAAAAATGAAAAATAGAAATTTACAGTTTAATCCCAAAATAAGTCTGACCCCCCAAAATCTAAATCTATGGGTGAATCTGAAAACATGCTAAGTCAAATAAGCCATACACAAAAAGACAAATATTAGATGATTCCACTTATGTGAGGTACCTGGGGTAGTCAGATTCATAGAGGCAGGAGGTAGAATGGTGGTAACTAGGGGCCGGGAGGAATAGGAAGTTAGTGTTTAATAGGACAGAGCTTCAGTTTGGGATAAGAGAAGTTCTGGAGGTAGATGATGGGGATGGTTGCACAACAGCATGAATGTACTTAATGCTACTGAACTGCAAACTGAAAAATGGTTAAAATGGTGAATTTTATATTATCTGTATCTTACCACAACTAAAAAAAAAATCCTAAATCTGACTCTGCCTCCCATCCCACTGGGCTCAGTGGAAATTCAGTCTTGGTCACTGCTGCGTGGGTAGTGGGGTGACTTCTCTTCCTCATCTAGGGTTATGCAAAGGTCCTGGGTCATATATAATCCTAAGGCATTGAGGACAGTAGCCATTGTTATTGGTCCACCCTGGTTCCCACCAAATGCCCACATGTGAATCCGTGTGTGTCCCAGAGACCAGGCTCTGCTGCTCTGAGCTGGAAAACCTTGTGCCTTGACTCCAGCCTCCCTTGTGTCTCTCAGACATCGGTCCTCCCCATGGAGTTCTGCCAGCAGCCAGTGCATCATTTTCTGCTCTCACTGGATCAGTAAATCCTTCTTACCTCTCCCATGGTCTGGAGGAAAAATTTTCACCAGGACAAGTTTCATGGGTGTGTGACCTATGCAGTCACACTGGGCCCCGTGCTTATAGGGACCCTGTTCTTGCTTTCATGCTCTGCTGTCACTATTTTGAAATTCTTAATAACTTACGAACAAGGAATCCCACATTGTCATGTTGCACTAGGTCCTACAAATTATGTAGCCCATCCTGCCTTCAGAGACATGTTCACAGTGTGTTCAAATGAGCTCAATTTGAGATGATAAAATGTCCCACAGGAAAGAGTGTGTCCATTAGGCAATACCAGCTGTTTTTCCAGAAACACAGACCACTCCAAAGACAAAAGGGGCTGGATGTCTGCTTGAAACACAATGGAGGGAAATACATAAGAAAAGAACAGGCCCGTTCATATTTCAGTGAAATATCTCAATGCAGTATCTAAATCAGTTGTTTATATTCTCATACCTTGGGCACTTGCAAGATATCTGGGTGGTGACTTTTTACCAGTCATGATGGCTTAGAGATAAAGATTTCAGAGTTGTCCTCAGAGAGGTGGGAAATTATGTAAATAGATGAGGTCCCTTGGGAAGATTATGTCAAGAGAAGAAAGAGAGAAGAAAAAGAGGTCAAGAGGTCCCCTCAAGGTTTCAAGACTATATATAGTTTATATAGTTGTGATCTCAACTGATCTCTTAAAATTATTGTTACAGTTTTATTTACATGCCATAAAACCCACCCATTTATAGTATACAATTCAATGATTTTTAATACACTTACAGAGGTGTGCAACTATCATCACAATATAATTTTAGACTATTTCCATCACCCCACAACAAAACCTTATTCCCTGTAGTTGCTCCTCATTCCCACTTCCAGCAACCACGTTAGGCAACCACTAATTTACCTTCTTTCTCTAAAGATTAACTTTTTCTGGACATTTTATATAAATCAAACAATAGGATATGTGGGTTTTTTTGTGTGTCTGGCTTCTTTCACTACTCATAATGATTTTGAGGTCCATCCATGTTGTATCAGTACATCTTTCCTTTCCACTGGCAAGGAGTCTTCCATTATACAGATAGACCATATTGCAAGTGATGAACCTGGGGTCAAGGATTTTCTAGGCTCTGCGGAGAGGGAATGGGCGTTTATCCGTTCACCAGCTGATGAACATTTGGGTTGTTTCCACTCTTCGGCTGATGTGAATGATGCTGCTACAAACATTCACATACAAAGTCTTTGTATAGACATATGTTGCCTTTTCTTCGGGGTAGGTACTTAGGAGTAGAATTGCTGAGTCATGTGGTAATTCTACGTTTAACATTTTGAGAAACTGCCAAACTGGCTTTCCAAAATGGCTGCATGACTTTACATTCCCACCAGCAATGTATGAGGGAGTCCCAATCCTCTACATCCTCGGTAACACTTGTCATTGTCTTTTTTCATTATCACCATTCTAGAGGGTGAGAAGAGGTATTTCACTGTGGTTTTTTTTTTTTTTTTTTTAAGATTTTTATTTATTTGAGGGAGAGAATGAGACAGAGATAGAGAGCTTGAGAGGGGGGAGGGTCAGAGGGAGAAGCAGACTCCCTGCCGAGCAGGGAGCCCGATGCGGGACTCCATCCCAGGACTCCAGGATCATGACCTTAGCGGAAGGCAGTCGCTTAACCAACTGAGCCACCCAGGCGCCCTTCACTGTGGTTTTGAGTTGCATTTTTCCCTAATGATTAATGAATGATGCTTGACATAACACGCTTAGTGGCTATTTGGTAATTTCTTGGGAAGGGTGTCTATTCAAATTATATTATCCATTTTTAAAAATTGGGTTATCTGTTTCTATTACTAGGTGTAGGAGTTTTTCATTCATTTTGGATATACTTTTCTTAGAGGAAATATAACTTGCAAATATTTTCTCTTAGGAGTCGGGCTGTTTTTTCACTTTCTTAATGGAGGGGCTTCAGGTGTCAAAGCATTTAATGAAGTCTATTCGTTGATTTTTTCCCCTTTATCGCTTGTACTTTTCGCGTCATCTGTAATAGCTGCTTAAGCCAACACCCTGAAGATTTACTCCTGTGTTTCCTTTTAAGAGTTTTGTACTTTTAGCTCTTACATTTAGGTTTGCAATCCGTTTTGAGTTAATTTTTGTATCATGTGAAGTAGTCACATGGCACCATGTGTCAAAAAGAGTATTCCTTTCCTACTGAATTTTCTTGACACTTTTGTTGAAAAGCAACTGACCATAAATGTTAGAGTTTATTCCTGGGCTCTCTGTTTTATTCCATATGTCCCTCCTTATGCCAGGACCATACTGTCATGATTACTTAGCTTTGTAGTAAGTTTTGAAATCAGGGTGATTCTTACCCCCCGACTTTGTGCTTGTTTGGGTTTTTTTTTTAAGATTTTATTTATTTATTTGAGAGAGAGAATGAGATTGAGAGAGCATGAGAGGGGGGAGGGTCAGAGGGAGAAGCAGACTCCCCGCTGAGCAGGGAGCCTGATGCAGGACTCGATCCCGGGACTCCAGGACCATGACCTGAGCCGAAGGCAGTCGCTTAACCAACTGAGCCACCCAGGCACCCTATTTTATACTATTTTATTAAAAATTTTCTGACCATGGCCATGAACTTGAGTTCACATTTACTTTGAAAAACACCATGTTAGTTGGTGATGGCGATGATGATGATGATGATGCGAACCATCATGTAGTAGTAGTAGTTAATAGCAGCTGGGGACATTTTTGTAGAAGCTAAGAGTTTTTTTTTTTTTAAAGATTTTTTATTTATTTATCTGAGAGGGAGAATGGGAGACAGAGAACATGAGAGGGGGAGGATCAGAGGGAGAAGCAGACTCCCTGCCGAGCAGGGAGCCCGATGCGGGACTCCATCCCAGGACTCCAGGATCATGACCTGAGCCGAAGGCAGTCGCCCAACCAACTGAGCCACCCAGGCACCCCTGTGCTTGTTTTTAAAGATGTTTTTGTCTATTCTCAGTCACTTGTCTTTCCCAGTGAGTTTTAAGATAAGCTTATCAACTTCTGGGAAAAGAAAGGAAAAAGAAAAAGAAACCCAGCTAGGATTTTGATAGGGATTGCATCGAATTTAGAACAATTTAGAAAGCATTGCCACCTCAACAACATGATGTCTTCTGATCCATAAACATGGGATGTGTTTCCATTTATTCACGTTCTAAACCCTTTCAGCCATCTTTGATAATTTTCCATGCGTAAGTCTTGCACTTCTTTTGTTAGATATTTCAAAGCACTTCATTCTTTTTGATATTGTTCTGAATGGAATTATTTTCTTAATTTCATTTTTGCAGCATTATGAAAGCCCAGTTGGTTTGGGGGTGTTGATCTTGTATGTGGCGACCTTGTTGAATTTGTTTATTAGTTCTAATAGTATTTTGTGGATTCCATCGGATTCTCTGCATACAAGAATATGCAAGATCATGTTTCCTGCAAATAAAGACAATTACTTCTTTCTTTCTCAGCTTGACGCCAGGAAGTTGTCAGGAGTTACATAAGGGTATCTTTGCAGATGAGAGACCTTAAGTCTAGAGAGGGTAAGCAGCTTGTCTGGGGTCACCTAGCCAGGAAGTGAGTAAATAGGACCAGAACAGAGGACGTCTACCCCCATCCATCACTCAGCATTTTCGCCACGCAGCCTCTGGTTGGTAGAGAAGACAATGGATGGCCTATATCTCGACAGCACTCCTATTGTCTTCCAGATTCAGTCAAGCCGGGAGCAGAATGTACATTTCCCACATGTCTGCAGTATTTATATGCCTGTATATTTGTAGCACTCAGTGCTAGGTGCTTTCAAATACTACATCAATCAATCCTCGTAAAACCCTGTATGGTAGGCATAGTTATCCCCATTTCGCGGATGAGCAAATCAAGGCTGTGAGGTAATAAATTACTTGCCCAAGATCACAAAGGCCATAAATAGCAGAACCATGAGTACAAAATCCTGTGCTCCTCCCATGACATCATGCCCTCCTCTCCTTTCCTGCTCTCAAGGAAGTGGCCTGAGGGCAGCCCCACCCTGTGCGGTGAGTGTCTGTCCCTCAGACGGTGATCTCGTTGCGGCCTTGCACGCCTGGCATATGCCTGCACGCTCAGCTATCCCGAGTGCGTGAGTCAGTGCCTTTCCAGGCTTCCTCCAGACGAAGCAACCTCATGGGCAACTATGTTTTTAAACCCTCCTTTGTGAGCCTCAATGGACAATGTGAACAATAAGCGCTTCTGGGGGTGAGTATAAAAGAGAGGATTCAACCTCAGACACTTAGCTACTTATCTCAAATGGCTGAGGCTGAACAGTTGTGAGGAATGGTTTAAACAGGCCTCTTTTGATAAGCCACATCTGGGATCCTGACCCAGACCACCAAGATGCATCTCTGGACCATTGCTTCTAATTACACTTGGTTCTGGGGGCCTGGGAGGCCACGGCAGCCCCTCAATGGAGAGGGAGTCCGAGTTGCCCCACATCCCACTCATGCTCCCTGACACTCAGTAGGAACTCAGTAAATGCCTCTTTGTATTTGTTCTAAAGTTACTTGGAAACTGCTTTATCTTAAACACTAGGCCAATTTCTCTCTTCCCCATCCCACCCCCACTCCTAACAGAAAGGGACATCCCACTGCCAGTCTTTCAAGGGGGACGTTCTCAGGCTCACAGCAGATGAAAGATCCAAGCAGAAATGGCAAAGATCGCCTCGGACTGAGCTCTGTGCTTCTTTCTGTCCTCTTCTCCCCCAGGCCGGTCCACACCCAACCCAGGACGGGCCCTAGAAATACAAAGCAAAAACGGGTATCATTAAGTATCTTGCAAACTCAAAGATTTTAAGAGACTATGGACTCTGAGAAACAAACTGAGGGTTCTAGAGGGGAGGGGGGTGGGGGGATGGGTTAGCCCCGTGATGGGTATTAAAGAGGGCATGTACTGCATGGAGCACTGGGTGTTATAGGGAAACAATGAATCATGGAACACTACATCAAAAACTAATGATGTAATGTATGGTGACTAACATAACATAATAAAATAAAATAAAATAAATTAAAATAAAAAATAAATTAAAAAAAAAAAAAAAAAGAGGCAAGGAGACACCCAACCTAAAACTCTGACGGTTTGCCTTTTTACTAAATTCCAAGTTGGTGAGTAAGCCAGCGCCCTGGTGATTTGAAAGGACTTCTTTTGTATTCCCCAGAGATTGCAGGTTTGGGAGTTTGAGACATTTACAATGGAGAGTCTAGAAAAGTTCTCAGAAACAACAGTTCCCAGGGGCGACATGGTGTGAGGTAGGTCTCCTGCCCCAGGCTGGCTTCCGGGTGGTTTTGTGGTCAGCAGGAGAAAAAGAATTCCTTAATAACATGAAATAAAAAGGCGATGCTTCTGCCAAAACCGGATTGCTTTGTTATTTTACTTAACCATATTTTATATTTTTTCAATTCATTGCCAAATCCGACCCCTTCTCCCCTCACAGGAGTCCCTCCTTGTCCACATTAATAGGCAGGTGCTGGGTGTTGGCCCAGTCGCTTCTCTGGTCTCTTGAAGAGATGTGCACCGGGGGGAGCCATGAGCTGGAAGCCAGAGATGTAGGTTCTAGTCTGGCCCATGGCCCTCTCTCGACTTTGTGGCCTCAGAGTCTTTCTCAGTTCCGCTCAGTTCTTTTCTTTTCTTTTTTTAAAAGATTTTTTTTATTTATTTGACAGAGAGAGAGAGCACAAGCTGGGGGAGCAGCAGAGGGAGAGGGAGAAGCAGGCTTCCCGCAGAGCAGGGAGTGCGATGCGGAACTCCATCCCAGGACCCTGGGATCATGACCTGAGCCAAAGGCAGATGCTTAACGACTGAGCCACCCAGGCGCCCAAGTCACTGGAATATTCTGGGTTCTTTTTTTTTTTTTTAAAGATTTTATTTATTTATTCATGAGAGACAGAGAGAGAAGCAGAGGGAGAAGCAGGCTCCCAAGGAGCAGGGAGCCCCATGCGGGGCTCGATCCCAGGACCCTGGGATCATGACCTGAGCCGAAGGCAGACGCTTAACGACTGAGCCACCCAGGCGCCCCTCATTTCTTAAAAAAAGAGGGAGTTGAGGGCTTCAGGGATGTGAATCCCGATGCTATAGGAAGGGGCTGTTTCTTATCTGTCGTTGGGGATCCATCCCCCCTAAACTTTCTGGCCCCGGCTCCCGTCAAAGGAAAGGTCCTCTTGTTGTTGGACCTTGTGTCTCCTCCTCGCTGCCATCAGGGGGGACAACACAGCTGGAACTGCAGCTTCGGTTAGCATTGGAAGCAGATGTCCACACATTTCCTTTTCAAACCATGAATTTAGTTTTTACACACACCCCTTGCCCTGGTAAGAGGCAGCGTTATGATTTTAAAAAGAAGGAAAATGGTCTGGCTTGAGGTAGGATTTGGGGGATTAGAAACCTAGGCCAGAAATTTCTATTTAAAATCACATCCTTCACTACCAGTTTCCTAGAGGAATATAAAGTTTCATTCTTTTGGGGAAATATCTGACGGACTCCATCCCCCTCTGGTTTCACTGGAGGAAACCCCCACACAGAGTCATGGCAGCGAAAAGAGGGGTGGCCAAGGGAAGAAGTCCCCAGTGTGACCACGAGGAACTATTTCTCTCAGCCCTGATCCATTTGCCCAGCGCAGCCCCTGGCTCGGCACACAGAGTTGCTCAGCCCAGGCCTCCAGCCCCGAGACGTCCCGAGAGGCTGAGTGGCCACCCTGGTGGGTTACACGGGGAAAATCCAGGAAATTCAGTTTTGAAAAAACGGCAAACACATTGGTTTGCTCGATCACCTTATCTGTCATTTTGGTCCCTATCCCTCTCTCTAGATTGATTCAGTTTCAAGTCCAAGTGAGCATGAGGCCAGAGGTTGACTCCTACTTGGCAATCAGTACCCCCTCGATCACATAAGGAAAAAAAAATGAGATGCAAAAATGGCTTTATGAGTGGGCCTGGGGGATTAAGAATGAATCTTAGGTTTACGGTTTGATGTCTTTATTTTGAAATGTCTCCACCATGTAATTGGTGGTGTATTCTCCTTAATCTTTTCTCACCATAATCGCTACTCCTTAATGCCACGTTGTTTGTACATTTTCAGAGGGCTGGAGTGACTTGGCTTCAGTTTTCACATATGGTTTCTCCTGAGCTCTTGGTATGTTTCACCTGAGACGTCCGTCTGTCTGTGGTCCGATGGACCAGCAGCAAACACAGTGGCAAGGCCAAGACGCAGCTTGTATGGAAGCTTCTCGTCACGTACCTACTGATGACACAAATAGACCCTGGGTTCCCAGGTCTTTAGATAATATTGGGAGGAGTGAAAGGGGCCTTTTTTTACTTGGAGCAAAAACCTCAGACAATGTTTGATTTTGTTGAACAGAACTGGGTTGGTATTTTAAGAAAATGTTTGCTTTGTAAGTCTCAGAATTGAGCTCACAGAAGCCAAGCTCAGTTAACGGTTTCTTAAGGAGACACCACTGGGAAAGGCTTCAGGCACAATGTAAACCAATGCTTGACTTCTAGAATTAAAATATAAACTCACGGATAAAAACAAAGACCGCTGGGCTTGTTCAACCCATGGGCCATGTTACCTTCTTTCCTGGGATAGTCTCCTGGAAGAGTTTGCTCCTTTAAAGTGAACTTAAAGGAACTTATGACAAGATTCCTCTGCTTTCATAAATGATCTATGAGGCTCCAGCAGGCAGTCATCAATCTTTTAGTTTTATGACAGAATGTGTGCTCCATGACATCAAGGACTTGGTCTCATTCAGTGCTCTATCCCCACCTCCTGGGACAGTGCCTGACTCATTCATTCATTCATTAAATAAATATTCTCAGAGCATGTGGACATCTCAGAGCATCTGTGGACATAAAAGATGTTCATCATTCACTTATCATTCATTCAGAAATTATCTAGTGCCTTCCACGGGCCCAGAGATATACTCTTCTAGGCACTGGGGACACCCACAAAAAAAGCAGGACAAAGTTTCTACCCTCATGAAACGTCTGTTCCTGTGAAGTGCCACGATTAAACAAATAGGTTATAAATAATGTCAGGCACAATAAATTCTATGGAGAAAGTTAAAGGTTAAGTGTACCAAGAACGATGAGAGTGCCATTTGACAGAGTGGTCTGGAAATGCCTCTCTGATTAGATGGAAGTTGAGCAGAGACCTAAAGAAAGTAAGGGGGCCAGCCATGTAGATATCTGAGGGCAAAGCCTGCCAAGCAGAGGAACCAGCGCGGATACAGGTCTGAGGCTGGCCCATGCTGGGGTTATTGGAGGTGAGTGATGGGGAGGGTGGCAGATGAAGTCTGAAAAGTAACAAGTGGTGTGGCAGCCCTGAAAATGCACTGCTCAGATTTCCAGATTTTATAGTTAACCCACAGGCCACCATTGTGTTGGTGGCGCAACCCCACATCTCCCAGGCTGATCCTCACCGACGAGTGAGCAAGGCAGGGGTCCAAAGCCGGCCCGTTCCCCTGCTGGTGACTTTGGTTGAAGGCACCCCCTCAGCCTGGCCCAAATTTCTTAGAATTGTGAGATTCTTTCTACCCAACCTTTTCCTTCTCCGTCTCCTTTCTACACATGTCAGCCCTTTCCTGCCTACTCTCGCGTCCTCCCCTGCATTCATCATAGATGCTTCCCCTGTACATCCCATGTGTGTCTACTCTTGGCTCAGGGTCTCCTTCTCGAAGGACCTGAACTAACTCAAGGCCATATCAAGTCTCTGCAGGTCATGGTGCAGACTTTGAATCATATCCTGAGTACAGGGAACGCCTCTGGAGGGTTTTGAGTGGAAGAGCAGAGTGATACACCTTTCATTTTAGAAAGATCACTCTGGCTACTGGGGTGCGGAGATGAGGAACCACTTAAGGTAAGGGTGGAAGCAGGAAGCAGGTTAGGAGGCTTCAGCTCAGACTCAGGTTGGGCAGGTATATGAAGTACAGTTCGACTTTTGATGTCATCTTCCTACCATAACTGCTCTTCCTAAGTTCACGCAACACCTTCTAATAGCAAGATCCAGCGACATCTTCCAGCACCTTTCTGTGGCATTTTACCTTTTGACCATGCCTGCCTTCTAGAGACTGTCACTGTTAGGTTCTGAGTGTCCTCTCACCTCTCAATCTCACCTTCTAGTAATTTCCACTGACTCCTTTTTTTTTTTTTTTTGCCAGTTCCTTCACACTGGGGCTCCTCAGAGTTTGGTCCCAGTTCTTGTTCTCTCTTCTCATCTTGGTGGTCTGACTCCTCATGCACATTTGTTGTTAACTCCCATTTGTCACTACCTCTACCCCAGACAACCACTAATCTACTTTATGACTTTTTAGCTTTGCCTCCTATGGATATTTCACACAAATGGAGTCATTCAATACATGGTCTCTTGGGTCTTGCTTCTTTTACTGAGCTGAACTGAATAGCTTTGAGGTTCATATCCATGTTTTGTTCCTTTTTATTGCTGAATAGAATTCCATCATCTGAAAATTTCCCAGATTTTTATAATAAAAAATCTTCAAGCTAAAGAAATCCTGAGAGTATTATGGAATTAGGGAATATTTGTGTGCCCTTCACTTGGTTCTCTAATTGTTAACATTTGACACATTTGCTTTATTCTCACTTGAGAAATAGAGGTTTCTGTTTTGTTTTATTTTTGTTTTTATTGAACCAGTTGCAGAGAAGTTGCCGATATCATGACACTTCACCTCTAAATAATTCAGCATGTACAGAATGCTCTCCTATATAACCACGATTATTTTTACATTTTCTCAATTGCCCAAAAAGTATGTTTTATAACTTTTTTGAAATAAAAATTCTAATCAAGGTTCAAATAGTACATTTGGTTGCCATGATTTTTGCTCTCTATTAAGAATATTATCCTTGACTTTTTGTTTTTTGGGGGTTTTTTGGACTTTTGTAATGTTAACATTCTCGAAAAGCCCAGCCAGTTCTTTTATAAACCGGCTGCGTTTTAGATTTGTCTGTTTTTTCCTCATGACTAGATTCAAATAAACCTTTTTTTGGCAAGAATACTACAGTTTTTTTTTTAAATCCAAATCAGGGCAAGGTGTCATGTAAGTTGGAAGACGGCGATGTGCGTCAAAAGGTCTCAAGGTGTTGGCATTATTCTAGAAGAGGGTCACAAGTGCCCTTCCTCTGCTGCCACCACACGTGGCTCTTTGTAATATTGGTTGGGTTGTTCCCACAGGCTTTACCCTTGAGGTTCACAGGATACATTGTCAGTTTTGCTGTAGATCTTCTTTGTCTTTATGGGGGGACTAGGTGACGTTCAAAATCAATGCAATCAATCAGGACACTTTTGAGAAGGAAAAAGTTTCTAAGAATCATTACTTTGGAACAACAGGTATGAACCATGACTATCTGGGGCAAACGCTACCCATGACCAGGTAATTCTACTCCCAGGTATATACTTTGAAGAAAGGGATGTTCTGCGTTCTCACTACAGTTCGTTTTGATATGAATTATGATATTACAATTTAACCTGCCTTTTTTTTTTTAAAGATTTTATTTATTTATCTGAGAGAGAGAATGGGAGACAGAGAGCATGAGAGGGGGAGGATCAGAGGGAGAAGCAGACTCCCCGCTGAGCAGGGACCCCGATGTGGGACTCGATCCCGGGACTCCAGGATCATGACCCGAGCCGAAGGCAGTCGCTTAACCAACTGAGCCACCCAGGCGCCCCTTAACCTGCCTTTTTATATGCTGTCATCACCTAAGGATTCATGTATTTCATTAGTTTGGAAAATTATCAGTCATCATCTCTGTAATACTGACCTTCCTCCAGTCTCCCTATTCTTCCTCCTTGGTCTCTTATTAGATGTAAATTAGAACCTCTCATTCTGCTCTTCGTATCTCTGAGTCCTCGTATTAGCTTCCTAGGGCTGCCATAACAAATTATCACAAACAAGGTGGCTTTAAACAACAGAGATGTATTCTCTCACAGCTCTGGAGGCCAGACTCAGAATCCAGATGTTGGCAGGATTGGTTCCTTCTAGAGACTCCAAGGGAGAATCTGTCCATCCGTCTCTCCTAGCTTGATGCTGCGAGAATCCTTTGGCTTGTAGATTCATCACTGATCACTGTCTCCATCCACACATGGCCTTCTCCTGTGTGTGTATCTGTATCTTCTCCTCTACTTGTAAAGACCTGTGGATGATCCAGGATGATTTCATCTCAAGTTCCCTAATTACACGTGTAAAGATCCTTTTCTTAAATAAGGTCACATCCACAGGTTCTGGGTAGACATATCTTTTGAGGAGCCACCATTCAAACCCACTACAGTCTTTCTGTCATGTTTTAATCTCTCTCTCTTATATGCTGACTTATGGGTGTTTCATTTATATCTTCCAGTTTACCATCTTTTTAGCTGTGTTTATTCTGCTGTTTAGCTGACCACCAAAATTTTAACTTAAATGATTATATTTTTAATGTCCAAAATGCCTCCCTGGTTATTTTCGAAGGTCTTTTTTTCCTTGATAATTTTGATTCTCTTTTATTAAACACGTAATAAGTCTCATATTATATTCTAGCTATGGTAATCCCAAACTTTTAAACCCCTGGTGCTAAATTTGAGTTGTTTTTGCTGACTCTCACAATGACTGATTAGTTAGTTAAAGTCAAACTGACTTCTACACACTTAAACTCCCAAATCTCAGTGGCTTAACATTCTAAATCTCTTTTCTTACTTGCATAATGTCAAGTGGGTGGATTGAGGTGGGACTTCGCTCCATGCAGTCATTAAGGGACCTTGACTGGTGAAGGCTATGCCATATTTGACGTGTGGTGTCCAGCATCACCCTGATCACCACCATCCTGCTAGTGGACAGGGAGAGACTGCAGAGGATCACAGAGGTAGTCACTGTGGGCCAGGCCGAGAAATGGTTTTTACCACTTCTGCCTTCTTTCTGTTGGCCAAAGTGCATTCACGGCTCCACCTAGATGCAAATGTGGCTGGAAACTATCATTGCTGGCTGGACATTTGCTTCCCAGCAACAATGAGTCCCTATGGAAGGACGGCAAGAGACATTTGTTGAGAACTACCTGCCTGCGTCACATGATTTATTTCTCTGTGTGTTTGGTCTGGTTTTTTGTTGTTGTTTTTAAGCTCATATTTGATTGAACTTAGTCTATGGGAAATCTGAGGAATTAAATTGGGACTTTCCTTGAGAGAAGAGATTCAATTGCTTCTCTGGGAAAGAAGGCACACTACTGATCTGGGACCATTTGTGAGCTTAGCAAAATTTTAAGCACTATGTGGGTGTGTGTGTTTGTGTGTGTGTGTGTGCGGCGTATTCTGTCTAGGATCTGTTCTATTATATATTGTAGTTACATTGTAGAGGGAGAGCCCTTCAGAGTATCTAACCTGCCAGGCTTCCCATGAGTGTTTGCACATGCCTGTCAACGGTGGAAAATACCTATGCTCATAATGTTCAAGTGTAACCTACCTCATTGGCTGTGTAGTAGTTGGCAACAATAACTGGCACTCTAAAATGAAAAGCTATTCACATATTTCTACATACTCAATATCTGCCTAATAGTATCAGGTGTTCTGGTTACTTTCCATTAGTCTGACAATCTAGTAGGTCCAATGTGAGTAGGAAGCATAGATCTCTCAGTGCGATGGTCTATACAAGCATGACATATTTCACACAAATATCACGTCATGTTTCTCTGGCACCTTTCTTCCAAAGAGCTCTCAAACATTTTCATATTTATTAACTCATATATCCTTAGGATTTCTTAATCCGGTGCAAAGGGGTGAGATTCTTTTAGTCCCACTTTAGTGATGAGAAAGCTGAGCCTCACGTTGTAGCTGAAGACCAAGTCTCTCTCCAGGCCAGATTCTTTCCTCTTGCCCACATTTCCCCCACCATGATGACCATCAGAGCCTGGACAGTAAAGATGGTGTGCAGATAGCTGTCACTTCTGTTTTGGTGTTTTCATAGTCCTATGTTAAGTCTCATGATGAAGTTTTCTTACTACTTTGGAAAAGGTTCAGTCAACTCTAACAGGTTTTTCTTCAGGCCCCACCAGCCTGAGAGTATCCAAGGTAACAACATCCATTACAGGTCACGCCTCCGTACAATTGGTACCCAGAGCTCTGGTCCTCACCAAGTCCTTCTCCTCTTGCAGTCCCATGCAGAAGGAGGTGTGTTCCCTGTGGCCCATGGAAAGGCAGCATGGCACACTGCTCAGGAGCCATAATCCAAGTCTGATGGCCTGTGTGCATGCTTATATCTGCCTCCTAGTCACCCTGAGTAGGCCACCTAACTTCTCTGGGCTTCCATCTGCTCACCTGGATCAAAAGAAGATGATGATGTGTCTACTTCACAGAGTTGGTGTGAGGATTAAAAAAATAATGCTGGTGATGCACCTTGTATCCTATTTGGCATAGACTTAGTTTTTGGTACCTGTTAGTTGTGATGGTAAAGATGACACTGAGAAAGGCCTCGCTCTGTTGACCACAGGTGCTGGTTCTGCAGTCACACTGTTGCAGTTGGATCTGAGCTCTGCCACTTAACAAACACACAAACTTGGGATATTGACTCACCTTTCCTAGTCTTTTCTTGGAGGTTCCCATTCCAGTGCTGGCTTTGATTTTTCCCAGTGGTGTGATAAAATGTCCTCTTCTGCAGCGGTAGCCCCAGAGGAAGGGCTTTTCCGCCATTTACCTTTGGCATCAACTCAGTAGTGGGGTGTAGACAGGAAGAAAGCAGGGCTATTATGAAAAGAATAGTTGCCTTTAATCTAGTGATTATTATGCGATTCGTTCACATGAATTACCTCTCTTTCATCCCCTGTAAGAGGAAAAAAGATAACATGTCATTTATAGTCTTCCACTGATTTTGAATGGGAGTGGATCCTAGTTTACTCAAGCAGAGATGGGTGTGGGTTTGCAGGTTTGGAAACTGGGACTCGGAACTAGCTGAAGGCCTCTGCCAGAGGTTAAAGAGAGAATAAGAGGCCTAGGGAACAAGGGGATAGATCTGGGTGAGAGGGAGTCAGGTATCAAAACAGCACTGTGGGGTATGGAGGAAGAGAGAGAAGGGTCCTGGGAGCTGCCAGGAGAGAAGAGAGACTGGAGCACTGTATCTTGTGGGAGTTTGGAGTAAGTGCTGTGCAGTGTATTGTTAGGAAATCTTCAGCAAAGGGTACAATGTTTCTTCTTTTTTTTTTTAATTTTATTATGTTATGTTAGTCACCATACAATACATCATTAGTTTTTGATGTGGTGATCCACGATCCATTGTTTTCATATAACACCCAGTGCTCCATGCAGTACATGCCCTCCTTAATACCCATCACCAGGCTAACAAATCCCCCCTCCCCTCTAAAACCCTGTTTGTTTCTCAGGTCCGTAGTCTCTCATGGTTCATCTCTCCCTCCAATCCCCCCCCCCCATTTTTCCCTTCCTTCTCCTAATGTCCTCCATGTTATTCCTTATGTTCCACAAATAAGTGAAACCATATGATAATTGACTTTCTCTGCTTGACTTATTTCGCTTAGCATAATCTCCTCCAGTCCCATCCATGTTGATGTAAAAGTTGGGTATTCATCTTTTCTGATGGCTGAGTAATATTCCATTGTATATATGGACCACATCTTCTTTATCCATTCATCTGTTGAAGGGCATCTCGGCTCTTTCCACAGTTTGGCTATTGCGGACATTGCTGCTATGAACATTGGGGTGCATATGGCCTTTCTTTTCACTACATCTGTGTCTTTGGGGTAAATACCCAGGAGTGCAATTGCTGGGTCATGGGGTAGCTCTCTTTTTAAATATTTGAGGAACCTCCACACTGTTTTCCAAAGTGGCTATACCAACTTGCATTCCCACCAACAGTGTAAGAGGGTTCCCCTTTCTCCACAACCTCTCCAACATTTGTTGTTTTTTCCCTGTCCATTTTTGCCATTCTACCTGGTGTAAGGTGGTATCTCAATGTGGTTTTGATTTGGATTTCCCTGATGGCTAATGATGATGAACACTTTTTCATGTGTCTGTTAGCCATTTGTATGTCTTCTTCAGAGAAGTGTCTTTTCATATCTTCTGCCCACTTTTTGACTTGATTATTTGTTTTTTGGGTGTTGAGTTTGAGAAGTTCTTTATAGATTTTGGATACCAGCCCTTTATCTGTAGTGTCATCTGCAAATATCTTCTCCCATTCTGTGGGTTGCCTCTTTGTTTTGTTGACTGTTTCCTTTGCTGTGCAGAAGCTTTTTATCTTGATGAAGTCCCAAAAGTTCATTTTTGCTTTTGTTTCACTAGTTTTTGGAGATGTATCTTGAAAGAAGTTGCCGTGGGCGATGTCAAAGAGGTTACTGCCTATGTTCTCCCCTAGGATTTGGATGGATTCCTGTCCCACATTGAGGTCTTTCATCCACTTTGAGTTTATCTTTGTGAATGGTGTTAGAGAATGGTCGAGTTTCATTCTTCTGCATGTGGCTGTCCAATTTTCCCAGCACCATTTATTGAAGAGACTGTCTTTTTTCCATTGCATGTTTTTTCCTGCTTTGTCAAAGATTATTTGACCATAGAGTTGAGGGTCCATATCTGGGTTCTCTATTCTGTTCCATTGGTCTATATGTCTGTTTTTGTGCCAGTACCATGCTGTCTTGGTGATCACAGCTTTGTAATATAGCTTGAAATCGGGCAAGGTGATGCCCCCAGCTTTGTTTTTCTTTTTCAACATCTCCTTGGTGATTCGGGGTCTTTTCTGATTCCATACAAATTTTAGGATTGTTTGTTCCAGTACTTTGAAAAATGTCATTGGAATTTTGATCGGGATGGCACTGAAGGTATAGATTGCTCTGGGTAGCATAGACATTTTAACAATGTTTATTCTTCTGATCCATGAGCATGGAATATTTTTCCATCTTTTTGTGTCTTCTTCCGTTTCTTTCATGAGTGTTTTGTAGTTCCTAGAGTATAGATCCTTTGCCTCTTTGGTTAGGTTTATTCCGAGGTATCTTATGGTTTTTGGTGCTATTGTAAATGGAATTGTTTCTCTAATTTCTCTTTCTACAGTTGCGTTGTTAGTGTATAAGAAAGCAACTGATTTCTGTGCATTGATTTTATATCCTGCCACATTACTGAATTGCTGGATGAGTTCTAGTAATTTGGGGGTGGAGTCTTTTGGGTTTTCCACATAAAGTATCATGTCGTCTGCGAAAAGAGAGAGTTTGACTTCTTCTTTGCCAATTTGAATACCTTTTATTTCTTTTTGTTGTCTGATTGCTGTTGCTAGGACTTCTAGTACTATGTTGAACAACAGTGGTGAGAGTGGGCACCCTTGACGTGTTCCTGATCTTAAGGGAAAGGCTCTCAGCTTTTCCCCATTGAGGATGATATTCGCTGTGGGTTTTTCATAGGTGGATTTTATGAACTTGAGGAATGTTCCCTCTATCCCTATACTCTGGAGAGTTTTAATCAGGAAAGGATGTTGTATTTTGTCAAATGCTTTTTCTGCATCAATTGAGAGGACTATATGGTTCTTCTCCCTCCTCTTATTAATGTGTTCTATCACATTGATTGATTTGTGAATGTTGAACAACCCTTGCATCCCGGGGATAAATACCACTTGGTCGTGGTGGGTGATCCTTTTAATGTATTGTTGGATCCTATTAGCTAGGATTTTGTTGAGGATTTTGGAATCCATATTCATCAAGGATATCGGTCTGAAATTCTCCTTTTTGATGGGGTCTTTGCCTGGTTTGGGGATTAAGGTAATGCTGGCCTCATAGAATGAGTTTGGAAGTTTTCCTTCTTTTTCTATTTTTTGAAACAGCTTCAGTAGAATAGGTATTATTTCTTCTTTGAATGTTTGGTAGAATTCCCCAGGGAATCTGTCAGGCCCTGGACTCTTGTTTTTTGGGAGGTTTTTGATCACTGCTTCAATCTTGTTAGTGGCTATTGGCCTATTCAGGTTGTCAGTTTCTTCCTGTTTCAGTCTTGGCAGCTTATAGGTTTCCAGGAAGTCCTCCATTTCATCCAGATTGCTCAGTTTATTGGCATATAGTTGTTGATAATAATTTCTAATAATTGTTTCTATTTCCTTGGTGTTAGTCGTGATCTCTCCCCTTTCATTCATAATTTTATTAATTTGGGCCCTTTCTCTTTTCTTTTGGATAAGTCTGGCCAGTGGTTTATCAATCTTATTAATTCTTTCAAAGAACCAACTTCTAGTTTCATTGATCTGATCTACTGTGTTTCTGGTTTCTAATTCATTGATTTCTGCTCTAATTTTAATTATTTCTCTTCTAATGCATGGCTTAGGCATCATTTGTTGCTTTTTCTCTAGTTCTTTAAGGTGTAGAGTTAGTTGGTGAATTTGGGATTTTTCTATTTTTTTGAGTGAGGCTTGGATGGCTATGTATTTCCCCCTTAGGACCGCCTTTGCAGTATCCCATAGGTTTTGGACCGATGTGTTTTCGTTCTCATTGATTTCCATGAATTGTTTAAGTTCTTCTTTGATTTCTTGGTTGACCCAAACATTCTTGAGCAGAGCGGTCTTTAGCTTCCATGTGTTTGAATTTCTGCCAAATTTTTTCTTGTGATTGAGTTCCAGTTTTAGAGCATTGTGGTCTGAGAATATGCAGGGAATAATCTCAATCTTTTGGTATTGGTTGAGACCTGATTTGTGACCCAGTATATGGTCTATTCTGGAGAAAGTTCCATGTACGCTCGGGAAGAATGAGTATTCTGTTGTTTTAGGGTGGAATGTTCTGTAAATATCTATGAGGTCCATCTAGTCCAATGTATCATTCAAAGCTCTTGTTTCCTTGTTGATTTTCTGCTTAGATGATCTGTCCATTGCTGAGAGTGGAGTATTGAGGTCTCCTACAATTAACATATTGTTATCAATATGACTCTTTATTTTGGTAAACAGTTGGCTTATGTAGATGGCTGCTCCCATGTTGGGGGCATAGATATTTACAATTGTTAGATCTTCTTGTTGGATAGACCCTTTAAGAATGATATAGTGTCTTTCTGTGTCTCTTATTACAGACTTTAGTTTAAAATCTAATTTGTCTGATATAAGGATTGCTACCCCAGCTTTCTTTTGAGGTCCGCTGGCATGGAAGATGGATCTCCATCCCTTCACTTTCAGTCTGGATGTATCTTTAGGTTCAAAATGAGTCTCCTGTAGACAGCATATGGATGGGTCCTGTCTTTTTATCCAATCTGCAACCCTGTGCCCTTTTATGGAAGCATTTAGGCCATTCACATTGAGAGTGATTATTGAAAGATATGAATTAATTATCATCATGTTGCCTGTGAAGACGTTGTTTTTATAGATTGTCCCTGTAAATTTCTCTTGTAGATCACTCTTGGGGTCTTTCTCCTTTATAGAACCCCCCTTAATATTTCTTGCAGGGCCAGCTTAGTGGACACATATTCTTTCATCTTTGGACCCTGAGTCAGAGACATTTATGAGATAATTAGGGAAATCTGAACATGGACTGGGTAACAGCTGATATTGAAGAATTATCATTCATTTTATTGGGTGTGAAACAATGTCATTTTTTAAAAAGTTCTTCAGTATGGGGCGCCTGGGTGGCTCAGTCGATTAAGCAGCTGCCTTCAGCTCAGGTCATGATCCCGGGGTCCTGGGATCGAGCCCCAGCAAGGGCTCTCTGCTCAGCAGGAAGCCTGCTTCTCCCTCTCCTACTCCCCCTGTTTGTGCTTTCTCTCTCTGTCAAATAATTAAGTAAAATCTTTAAAACAAGTTATTCAATATAAGAAATAGGATAGAAGTATTTAAGATTTAAGATATGATGTCTGGGATTTGCTTTACAATTATTCCAGCGGGGGAAAGGAAACCTGAAATCAAGGCAGAATGTCCTTTGTTGTTGTTTATCCTACTCTTTTTGTACGCTTGAACATTTCCATAAAAGAGAACTTTTAAACTTTAAGCTCTTCAGAAGAGATAAACATACACTTAGCCCAGAAGCACTGTAAGATTTTGCCATGGCTGAGTCAGCCTAGAGGGAGGCCAAAGCCACCGTGCTAAGGCTTGGTGCTCAGAGCCATGCGCCCCTGGGTCGGGGACATTACTCTAAAGGGTTCTGAGGCAGCGCCCTCAACGGCCAGGGCCCTGGCCAGGCCCTGTGAGCTGAGAGTGAGGAGGGCCAAGAGGCCAGAAATGCCCACAGAGCCTTGTTGTTGGATGCAGGGAGGGGAACCCTGGAAAAGGTAAAGGACCAGAGTGGTGGCAACCCAAGCCCGCTGCTGTAGACAGAGAAGGCTGGGGCAGCTTCTCTGCCCAGAGGCACACGGGGCGGGAGGTTGGGGGGGTGGTGCTGGGAGCAGAGCTAAGGACGAAACCCTGGCAGGACTCAGTCCCCACCTCCATCTCTGCTGCTCCCTTCCCTCCGCCCACATTCGCCCCGACTGCAGCCTGAGGTCCTCCGTCCAGGGAGCACGTCTTTACTCTGGGGACACATGTTCCCAGCTTGGCCACCAAAAGGAATGGGATCTCCAGCCTGGGGAATGCAGCGGCAGGTGCCTGACCTGCACAGCCCGGATCCTGGAGCACCTGTCACTGCAGCCACGAGTGGGCCCCGGCTTGGCATAGGTGGCCCCCCTCTTCCCACTCACTGTAGTCAGAGAGGTCTGGTCGTACAGGCTGCTGAATGGACCGTGTGTTGGGGGGAGGCATTTCCCCAGGGGCAGGGGTGGCGGCTCCCGGAAGGGCACAGGGGTGCTAGAGAAGTTAAATGCTCACTGCAGGCACCATTACAAATTGGGGTTCAAAATCACTTACCTTAACGCAAAGAGAAAGGAAGAGGAGGGTCATAAAGGGTAGGATAATAAAACACTGAATAGAAGCAAATACTGAATAGAAGCAAGTAAGAAGGAAAGTGAAACAAAACAAAGATGAGGATGGGAGGCGCGGTGGCTGAGGACGCGGAAACAACACGAGAATTACAATGAGTGACGTTCAGACTGGGCGATCGCTCCCGGCTCTGCAGGTTGCGGGCTTCACTTTTGCTGCAGTGACTGAAGGGGCTCCCCTGAGTGCGCGGCCCCTCGGCTCCCCGGGCCTCGCTGCCTGCCTCGGCCCGGATTCCTGGCATGTTTGGCATCTTTCCAAACAGCTTTAAGAATCCTGGGGTGCCTTCAAACCGTGAAATGCAAAACCGAAACGCGGGGCGGGCACAGGCGCGAGGCTCCTAGCATCACCCTGGTGTAGCTGCGGGTGGCGGTGATTTTTGTGACCGCCAGGAGAGGGCAGTGTCGGGCCAGGCATGTCCCCGGCACAGGGGCGACGTTTTCTCAGCCCTCCACGGTTAGGTTCTGAACGTGGGGGGATTCACCCCTTCCAAACTTTCCTGAGCAAGGCGCGTAGGTGGCAGTGCTGCTTTTCCCTATTCCTTCAAGGATTTGGGAGTCGGCCTCGGACCGTGTTGTGTAAACACGAAATAAGAGGCGGCCCAGCCTCAGCCCTCCCTAGAAGCCGTTGACCAGCCTGCACGCCCTTTGATAGCATTGCCCTGTAAAGGGGGATTTAGGTGATGGTGTGCATCTACCAAATGCCTACCATGTGCCTACGGTGTGTTAACGGTCTAGCTACTCCAGTTATTTAACTCTGCGAGAAAGTATGATTATGTCCATTTTTCAGATGTGGAAATGGAGGCTCATTAAAGTTAAATGACTTGTGTGAGCTCCCACGGCAGGGGTAGGACCCCGACTTTGGTCTGATGGGCTCCAACATGCCCTCCCCTAGGCCACATGCTTCTCACAGGTCCTCAGGTCCTGCCAGTTCTCATCCTGCCTGAGCGTCTGTGTTTAACTCAAAAAGCTCCTCTGTTCCCGTGGTGTCAACTCTTTGGACTGAGAAACTATCAAGATATCAAAAAGATACTTCTCACACCTAGCCAAGGGAAGAATTGCTCATTTGAGTTACTCTTTCATCCGCAAGGCAAATTATCTTTCAACACATTTTAGGTATGCTAAGAGCACCCAAGCAGAATTATATACACAAATCATTAGGTGAGGCGTAGTGTCACTCCAAAGCCGACCATTTACATGCTGATCGCTGGTGCTCATTGATCAGAGCAGATAAACTGGGGCTACAGTGATGACCTAAACTGTTTTTTCCTCCCATGACTTGGGAAGCTGGGAAGCTGGGAAGCTGGTCTCCCTTCTCCACGGCCACACCTGGCCCAGGGTAGTGAACTGGGACAGGCCAGCATCATACCTCACACATTCTAGCAACGACAAACAAAACTAATCACACTGACAAAAGTTAGTTTTCTTCCATTTGCTTCCCACCAAAAAGAAAAGAAAAGAAAAAAAAGCACGGTTGGGGTGGAACAGTTTTTATTTTTATAGATTGGTGGGTCCACACTAGATTGAGCCATCGACATTGCTGGTTACCTCACACTCCTGAACAGCTGAATTTGATAATTCTTTATCGGTTTCTGGAATTAATGGTTGATCCAATAATATTTTGATATCTGGTCCCTGTTGTTGGAGATCACCCATCGGTCATCCCAGATTCTACGCCAGTTGAAAAGCTGGATTGGAGAGTGTGGGTTGGATCCAAGAACTACATGTGCCTTTTTTTTTTTTTTTTTTTTTTACTGAGTTGAACTCTCCATCCTTGCTCCCCACCCCTCCCCCAGCCACAGGTGGACAACTATAGAACTAGAATCATCCCCTGCCCCCCCTGCCCTGGCAAGAACTGCTGTCCTGGGTGAGAGGAGAGAATGTAAACACTTGTAGGCAGACAGGCTGGGAGGGGGGCTGGAGCCTGTTTAATGGTCAAATAACCACCCCAAGTAGTGTGAGGAATGTGGCCAATCTTACTTCACCGGGGGAGAGGAGGACAGTTCAGTGGGTGGGGGGGAAAGATGGAGGCTTTATCACTAGGGAGACGGTGTTTCAGGATAAAGGTATTGGCTGAATTTCACTCGTGTATGCAAGAATAAGGGCCAGGAATAAGAAGTTTCTCCTTCAAATACCTTCCATCTCCAGAAGTCCCTAGAAGTACTGAGTAAAATGGGAATGTGTGTCTCAAAACAGATTCCATCTTAATGCAATAATTAATTCAGGCTTGTTTCTAACTGTGCACAGAGGTGAGGATAGATTAAATTGTTTGGAAATTTCTTTGAGCTTTGATTTTTAAAAAATCAGCTTTCCTAAAATAAAAGCGCCAAAACTTACATTTTTGTCCTTATGCAGGAAAATAATTTTTGTTTCTTTTCCTGTATTCTGGTTGTTAAATAATTGCACCAATCGAGGGCATGCCAGAAAAATAAAACCGTGCATTTTTTTTTTTTAGTCCAGTGACCTCAAAACTATGAGTGTGAATGTCTCTAATAAAAACTCTCTCTCCGGGCGCCTGGGTGGCTCAGATGGTTAAGCGTCTGCCTTTGGCTCAGGTCATGATCCCAGGGTCCTGGGATCGAGTCCCGCATCGGGCTCCCTGCTCCTTGGGAGCCTGCTTCTCCCTCTGCCTCTCTCTCTGTCTCTCATGAATAAATAAATAAAATATTAAAAAAAAAAACTCTCTCTCCTTTTCAACATTTGGGGTTATTTTTGTTGCAGTCCCTACACTTCACGCTATAATCCAAGCCCGTTATCTCGGTCTTGCAATATCTGTGACTCAGACTCTAATCATGACTGTGTCTGGCACATAGATCAGTAGTTGCATTTAAAGACGTGCAAATTTTGAGCTTTTCTTTCAACTTGACCTTGCATATTTCATTTGCAGCCCCTTCCTTAACATACCAAATTCTGAACAAGTTAAGAAAATAAGATGTATTTCCCAGCTGAGGTGATCCTTAAAACCAATCTCAACTTGTAAGTTAGGTGCTTTGAGCAATACGTTGTTAATTCTTTCAAGCACCTTGGGTACCAGGTAGTCCTTTGAAAGTTCACTGATCTAAATAGGGTCTAAACTAACCTTTAGAGCTTCCAAATGCTCAGGAAAAAGTGCTGAGAGGGCTCTAGTAGTAGAAAGCTTGACTCGCAACGTTCTCAGGTTGCCTGGCTCTGAATCAGGTATATAGTTATGCATTGGAGCCCCATCCATTTGAGGTGTTGTATATACATTCAGTCTTTTAAATGCACCCATTAACTTGAGACCCCTGGATTTCAGACCTTTGGGAGCCTCTCTTTTCACAGCTGGCCTTTTTCCAGAGGAAGAGGGAATGTATGATCCCTATCTGTTTCGTTGGTATCCCTTGTCTGGCGGCATTCCCTCCTTTAGAGATATTTATGGTAATGTTTGTGTGTGAGAGTCAACTGTAAAAGATAAAAGTGTCTGGCTTTCTGGAGATCTGGGCACTTCCATGTGGTTACCTTGGTGAGAGTCTCAGAAGCAAACCTGGGTTATGAGGCAATTTCTCTTACGATGACCGAGTCCTGATGGGCTGATAAACAGCCTGGTGGCTGGAGCGGGGTGGATGCTGGGAAGCATGAGGGCACTGAATCGTGGGATCTGGCTTTGAATTGGGCCTCTGCCTTCTTACCAGCTGTGTTGCCACTTTGAACCTTAGTTCTCCGCCTGCAAATGAGGGTAACAGTACCCATCTCTAATTAGAGTTATGTTGAAGACTAAGGGAAAGCATAAAGCACCTAATTCCAGATACTTAGGAGGTGGCCAAGAACTAGTCTTATTACTAAGCTGATCAGTCTTATGACTAAGCTTATTACCTGTCAAATTGGTTCAGACCTTTGGCCTTCAGGTGTTAGGCCCTCCTGAGTGAGTCTAACTTGGTCTCTAGCGCCCCCCATGCATTGCCCCAGTTAAAGTGCTTCCGGAATTGGCTGAGCCCTGCATCCTTACACCTGGACGGAGCCGGTGACCTGAAGCCATCCTGTCCTTGAAGGTGGAAGCTTTATAGATTGCATAATAGCAAGCTCCGCAGCGGCTGCAGCCTCCCTGTGGACTTATTAAGCGCTGTCCCTGTGGGCTTATTAAGCGCTGAGGATTGTATTGAGTGCGGGTTCATACACTGGCGAACTAGTGTTAGTAGATCATCCTGGTTAAGAGCAAGGACTCTGGCTCCAGACTCCCTGAGTTGAATCCACTACTCCTGCTGTTGAAAGACATCAAGAAAGGTACCTCTCTGGGCCTCAGTTACTTCATCTCTAAAGTGGGCTAACAGTAGTACTTATCCCCTAATTTACTGTCAGGATTAGATGTTATGTTAGTTTCCTAGAGCTGCTATAACAAAGCACCACACGCTATGCACCTTGGAACAACACAAATTTATTGTCTCATAGTTCTGGGTGCCCGCAGTCAGAAATCAGGGTGTTGGCAGGGTCACACTCCGACTCAAAGCTCCAAGAGAGTATCCTTCCTTGCTCCTTCTAGCTTCTGGTAGCTCTTGGCGCTCCTTGCCTTAGAGATGGCTATCTTCTCCCTGGGTCTTCACACATCTTCCCTCTGTGTGTGTCCGCCTCTGTGTCCAAACTCCCCCACCTTTTTTTAAAAAAGATTTTATTTATTTGACAGAGAGAGACACAGCGAGAGAGGGAACACAAGCAGGGGGAGTGGGAGAGGGAGAAGCAGGCTTCCCGCTGAGCAGAAAACCCAATGCGGGGCTTGATCCCAGGACCCTGAGATCATGACCTGAGCCGAAGGCAGACGCTTAACGACTGAGCCACCCAGGCGCCCCTCAAACTCCCCCTTTTTATAAGGACATCAGCCATCTTGAATTAGGGTCAATCCTAATGACTTCATTTCAATTTGATCATCCTCTCTAAAGATCCAATTTCCAGATAAGGTGACATTTTGAGGTACGAGGGGTTAGGACTTGGATGTATCTTTTGTGGGAGCGCACAATTCAACCTCTAACATACGAACTGAGAACAATACTTGGAACAGAGCCAGCACTGCCTATGTGTGTTGACAGAGTTTATTTTTAAGACCACATTCCAGCCAGGAAGGTACTGTTATTCCCATTTTAAAGATGGAAAAAATGAGGCTCTGAGAACTTAAGGATTAGCTTCAATTCCCACAGCTAGAAAGAGGGAAGACCCCTTAGCCCAGACCCTGGTGTGTCTGACCACATGCCTGTTGTCTCTCCACAGTAGCCAAAATCTCCCGTGTGTCCGTAACGCATGGTTGTGACACCGATTTCCAGCGGGTGGCCCCAGAGGCCTGCCTTCAACTCTGGCCTCAGCCTCTCGAGTGCTGTCCCTGGGTGAAAATGTCTGTGTTCTAAAAGAATCATTTCCCAGATCCTCATTAGTATTTTAGAACCTGTATTTATTTCACCATGTTTCGACTAAGCTGATGGGCCTAACATGTAACTTCATTTTTCCCTCTTCAATGAGCTCTCCGAATATTGATTAGACACGGCCCCATTCATCCAATGGAAACACCTGTGGGCCCCAGGAAAATATAACGAACGACTTTAGAAATTAAAGATTCATATTACTTTGTAGAGGTGATTATACATCAGAATTAAGAACGCTTTTGTAGAGTAAATCCCTCTACTGGTTCCTCATTGGCTGTGGAACCTCAGTGTTTAGTAATATAATAGGCTATGGGGTTGTTTTCTGCATGTATATTTACGGACATAAGTAAATGGTTAAAAAAAAAAAAAAAAGCCAAGAGGTCTCCTCTTGAGATCAGCATAAATTTATGTTCCGGAATATAAATATGACCACTAACTCTATTGTAGTCATGAAAAGTGAAGAGCAAAGAACATTGTATTGAAAGACAGGTGATCACAGTTCAAGTTGCTTTTGTTCTCTTTGCCCCTGCACCCAATGCACCACTTGTTAGCACTGTGACCTTGAGCAAATATTCGACGCTTTCACAAATAATATGTACATGATGCAAAGTTATTTCTCTATACCTCTGAGTGTATATGTGCAATATGTACATAATGCAGAGTTATTTCTCTATACCTCTGAGTGTATAGGTAGACGATTAGACCCGGAGGCCACCCGTGGTCGCCTTCATTTCTGAGATGTGTGTGGGACCGTAAACACAAGGCCCTGTGGTGGTGACATCAGACTCGGTGGTGCCTAATATTTAGTTAAGGACCCTACTCAAGAGGTCAATATGATTTTCTTGAAAAATCTGTGCCTTATGGTTTTGTTTTGTGCTGGGTCTTCTCTATTTGTCTATTTGCCTGACTCTACCTCCCCTAGCCCTACTGGAGCTCTGAGAGGCTGACCTTCTAGGTGGCCTCAGCTGGACAGAGGGAGGAGTTTGAATTCAGGAGACTGGTCCTGACTCCTGGCTCAGCGCTGGCCACGCTCCTCTGCTTGCTCTTCAAGTCTCCGTGGGGTGGCGGGCAGGGGTGCTGGCTCCCTGCCACACTAATCTTGGGTTGCCTCACCATCTCTTGTTGGTTTTCCTAAACGCTGGCCACCCCTTTGTAAATCACCCCTCTTGGCAAACTGTACCATCTGTTTACTGTGCCAGGACCTTGACTGAATCAAGCCATGACTATCTTGAATTGTCCCAGCACAGCGTATCATTAAGAGCATCTCACCCTTTAAGGAAAGTGAATGATGAGTGACGGAAAGCAGAACTTTGTTTTACCTGAATAAGAAATCTCCCCGTCTCTCATCTCTTCTTCATTTTGTGCTTGCCATCACCTCTGTGCAGTACTCTTTGTGCCTGAAAAAGTCCTCCTTAGCTTTCATATCCCAGCTCCTCTAGAAGCTTTCCCTGACTCTTGCAGGCCGAGTTGGCCTCCCCTCACTCTGCATTCCTTGCAGGCTCCCTATGTCCATCCTACCCCACTTCTCGTGCTTCACTGTTCCTATGAGATAGCAAAAGAGAGGGTGCTTTTCAGCACGACAGTGAGAGCTGCCAGGTAAAATACAGGGTGTCTGGCCACATTTGAATTTTAGATAAACAACAAATAATATTTTAGCAGAAGTATGTTCCATGGAATATTGGGACACACCTATAGGGAAAAAAATTCATTGTTATCTGAAATTCAGATTTAGCTGGGAATCTTACATCTTTGTCTTTTACTTTTTTCTTTCTTTTTTTTTCCCCTAAAATAAACCTAGCAACTCTAACTACAATGGACTTCTAAAGTGGGTGGCTCCTGTTTAAAGAAACACTTTCTTTTCTTTTTCCTTCTTTCCTTTCTCCCTTCCTTCCCTCCCTTCTTCTAGCATTCTATGAGCTAATGAGTATGAAAATTTGGGAGCTGAGCAGGAGCTCTGGAAGACTGAATTTCTTTTGAGAAAATTGAGGTCTGGAGAGAAATTTGGCCAGTAGGCACTGTGGAGCAGAGAATGCAGAGGAGGTCAATCAGTGAGATGGACAAGGCTGGGACCTTTACAGTGAGGGGCCAAGGACGAATATTTTGTCAGGAGGGGGGAGTGGGGGGCAGTTCTTCGTAGAAATGTAATGCAATGTAGCAAATGACTGAGCTTCTTTTCTGGGGTGCCATGTATTATGGAAGCAGGAGTCTAGAGGTGGAGATGCCTGCAATTATGTGGGAATTTGCAAGAATCTTGGTGGAAATAGGGTTGCAACCATTCATGTGGAGAGCTCAAGAGAAAGGAGGCTCCAGCTGATCTCTAGATTATATTTGTTTCTGTGATTCTCCACCCTAATAATAACAATACAAGTTAATGTTAACAGTGCTTACTATGTGCTATGTATATATATGTATGCATATGTGCATATGTGTGTTTGCACATATGTCTATGTATACACAAACACACTCCTTGATCTGTTGAGTTTGAGTAAGCACAAAATCCAATTACCACAGTTGAGTTAAATAATACCAGTTCTCCAGCAACAGGATTCTAACTTCAGTTGCCACCCCATATTCACTAAAATAAATATGGCAACCTTAATTGTAGCTATTGTAGCATAAAGTATAATTCACTGCTGGCTCCTCAGTCCACTAATCACTATGTAAATAACAAATGTACATCATGATCAGTGACCAATTGCATCACTTCTTTCAAAGTCTGTTGGTAATTTGTTGTTGCACATGTTACTTAGTTCATGCACAGACAGCAAAACATGTAATTGTGTTGCCTCCTCGCCTCCCAGGGATAAACCCACATAATTTAACTTTAATGGACTCCCGCTGCTGGATAATGCTCCAGGTCACCCTAATTCTCTTCAACACTTGAACAAAGGTGGGAAATGTGCTTTTTACTACAAAAACATTTTCAATAATCTAGGAAATAGACCAAGGAGCTATTTCAACTTTTAAAAGCCTATTTTCTTAGAGGGACTGTTGACTAGGCTATTGGTGCTACAGTGGGAGATCATGCAGTTTCTTTAGCTAAGTTTTGGAAGAAATATGACCTAAACATGCAGCCGAAAATATCCATGCATCATGGAAGCAAGGAATATGTGTATGATGTGGCAGAAATGTACTGCATTGTGCAAATAACTTTGTAGGATCTGAACCCAAAGTAAATGGACTCATAGAGGAAATAATTGATCATGGGGATGTTGACATCCGGCACCACTGAAGACTGTCACCATGCAGCCAGGGGAACTTAGCAAAGGCGAACTTATTGACATAAATGAAGAAAGCAGTTGTGATGAGAAGGAGGAAGATGTCCTAAAGTGACACCAGCAAAAATCTTCACATTAAAAGAATTCTCAGAGATATTTCATGACATTGAAAGCACAAAGGATAAAATGTTTGAAGCTGATTCAAACTTAGAAAGGGTAGGACAGTTTGCTAAGGCAAGGAAAATATGCTCACTTTTATTGTGTTATATCTTGGGAAGAAGGCAAGCACTGTTCAAACCAGTCTGATAAGTTTCATTTTTATAAGGAAATAAGACTCTTTGTCAATATTTCTAATGTTTTAAATTACATTGTACTAATAAGTGTTAATTTTACTATTTTCTTCAATTCTCTACACAGTTATTACTTACAGTAAGAGAGTGTTTAATATTTTGACAAAAATACTAGAAGCCATGGAAGAAGTGTAATTTTCCCCACTGATTATTAGGATAGTTTTGCATGGTTTCAGATTGCATGGTCATTTTTAAAAAATTTTAATTCCAGGATAGTTAACATACAGTGTTCTATTAGTTTTGGGTGTACAGTATAGTGATTCAACAGTTCTATAAATTACTCAGTGCTCATCACAAGTGTGCTCCATTCCCATTCACCTATTTCACCTCCCCCCATAACCATCTGTTTGTTCTCTATAATTAAGAGTGTTTTTTTGTCTCTTTTTTTCTTTGTTCATTTGTTTTGTTTCTTAAATTCCATATATGAGTGAAATCATATGGTATTTGTCTTTCTCTGATTGACTTATTTCGTTTAACATTATACCCTCTAGATCCAGCCATGTTGTTGCAAAAGGCAAGATTTCATTCTTTTTATGGCTGAGTAATATTCCATTGTATATATCTACCACATTTTTATCCATTCATCAGTTGATAAACACTTGGGCTGCTTTCATAGTTTGGCTATTGTAAATAATGTTGCAATAAACATAAGAGTGCATATATCCCTTGGAATTAGTGTTTTCATATTCTTTGGGTAAATACCCACTAGTGGAATTACTGGATCATATAGTAGTTCTATTTTTAATTTTTTGAAAAACCTCCATACTGTTTTCCACAGTGGCTGCCCCAGTTTTCATTCCCACCAACAGTGCACGAGGGTTCTTTTTTCTCCACACCCTTGCCAACACATATTGTTTCGTCTTTTTAATTTTGGCCGTTCTGACAGATGTGAGGTGATATCTCATTGTTGTTTTGATTTGCATCTCCTTGATGATGAGTGATGTTGAAGATCTTTTCATGTGTGTGTTGGCCATCTGTATGTCTTCTCTGGAGAAATATCTGTTCATGTCTTCTGCCCATTTTTAAATTAGATTATTTATCTTTTTGATGTTGAGTTGTAGAAGTTCTTTGTACATTTGGATACTAACCCTTTGTTGGATATGTGCTTTGCATAGATCTTCTCCTATTCAGTAGGTTGTCTTTGTTTTGTTGATTGTTTCCTTCGCTGTGCAGAAGCTTTTAATTTTGATGTAGGCCCAATAGTTTATTTTTGCTTTTGTTTCCCTTACCTCAGGAGACACATCTAGAAAAATGTTGCTGTGGGCAATGTCAAAGAAATTACTGCCTGTGCTCTCTTCTAGGATTTTATGGTTTTAGGTCTCACATTTAGGTCCTTAATCTATTTTGAGTTAATTTTGTGTATGGTGTAACAAAGTGGTGCACTTTCATTCTTTTGCATGTAGCCGTTCAGTTTTCCCAACACCATTTGTAGAAGAGACTTTTTCCCATTGCATATTCTTTCCTTCTTTGTTGAAGATTAATTGACCATATAATTGTGGGTTTATTTATAAGCTCTTTATTCTGGTCCTTTGATCTATATGTCTGTTTTTGTGCCAGTACCATACTGTCTTGATTACTCAGCTTTGTAGTATATCTTGAAATCTGGGAATGTGAGCCCTCCAGATTTGTTCTCTTTTTCAAGATTGCTTTGGTTATTCAGGGTCTTTTTGTGGTTCCATACAAATCTTAGGATTGTTTGTGCCAGTTCTGTGAGAAATGCTGTTGGTATTTTAATAGGGATTGCATTAAATATTTAGATTGCTTTGGGTACTATGGACATTTTAATAATATTTGTCCTTCCAATCCATGAGCATGGGATATCTTTCCATTTGTTTGTGTTGTCTTCAATTTCTTTCATCACTTTTTTATAGTTCTCACACCTCCTTGGTTAAGTTTATTCCTAGGTATTTTATTATTTTTAGTGCAATTATAAATGGGATTATTTTCTTAACTCCTCTTTCTGCTACTTCATTATTGGTGTATAGAAATGCAATGGATTTCTGTATATTGATTTTGTATCCTGTGACCTTACTGAATTCATTTATCAGTTCTAATAGTTTCTTGGTGGAGTCTTTAGGGGTTTTGTTATATATAGTATCCTGTCTTCTGCAAATAGTGAAAGTTTTATTTCTTCCTTACCAGTTTGGTTTTTTTTAAAGATTTTATTTATTTATTTATTTATTTATTTATTTATTTATTTATTTATTTATTTATTTAAGAGAGTGAGCAAGCTAGCGAGAGAACAGGAGGGGGCGGAGAGGCAGAGGGAGAAGCAGACTCTCTGCTGAGAAGAGAGCCTGATGTGGGGCTCAATCCTGGGACTCCAGGATCATGGCCTGAGCTGAAGGCAGATGCTTAACTGACTGAGCCACCCAGGTGCCCCTTTCTTACCAATTTGGACGCCTTTTATTTCTTCTCGTTGTCTGATTGTTGTGGTTAGGGTTTCTAGTATTATGTTGAATAAAAGTGATGAGAATGGACATTCTTGTCTTGTTCCCGAACTTAGAGGAAAAGTTCTCAGTGTTTTACCAATGAGTATGATGTTAGCTGTGGCTTTTTCATATATGACCTTTATTATGTTGAGGTATGTTCCCTCCAAACCTACTTTGTTGAGGGTTTTTATCATGAATGGATGTTTTACTTTGTCAAATGCTTATTCTGCACCTATTGAAAGGATCATATGGTTCTTATCCTTTCTTCTATTAATGGGATGTATCAGGTTGATTGATTTGCAAATATTGGACCACCCCTTGTATCCTGGGAAGAAATTCAACTTGATAGTGGTGAATGATCTTTTTAATGTATTGTTGGATTCAGTTTGTTAATATTTTGTTGAGGATTTTTGCATCTATGTTCATCAGAGATATTGGCCTGTAGTTCTCTTTTTTTGGTAGTGTCTTTATCTGGTTTCGGTATCAGAGTAATGCTGGCCTCATAGAATGAATTTAGAAAGTTTTCTTCCTCTTCTATTTTTTGGAATAGTTTGAGAATAATAGGTATTATTAACTCTTCTTTAAATGTTTAGTAGAATTCATCTGTGAAGCTGTCTGGTCTAGGACTTTTGTTTGTTGGGAGTGATTCAATTTCATTGCTGGTAATTTGTCTGTTCAAATGTTCAATTTCTTCTTGATTCAGTTTTCGGAGGTTATATGTTTCTAGGAATTATCCATTTCTTTTAGATTGTCCAATTTGTTGGAATAAAATTTTTCAGGATATTCTCTTACAATCCTTTATATATCTGTGGTGTGGGTTATTTCTCCTCTTTCATTTCTGATTTTGTTTATTTGAGTCCCCTCCCCCTGCTTTTTTTGATGAGTATGGCTAAAGGTTTATCAATTTTGTTGATCTTTTTAAAGAACCAGCTCCTGGTTTCATCGATCCATTCTATTGGCTTTTTAGTTTCTATTTCATCTATTTCTGTTGTAATCTTTATTATTTTCTTCCTTCTACTGGATTTGTATTTTGTTTGTTCTTTTTCTAACTCCTTTAGGTGTAAGATTAGGTTGTTTGAGATTTTTCTTGTTCTTGAGGTAGGCCTGTAGTGCTATAAGCTTCCCCCTTGGAATAGCTTTTGCTGCATCCCAAAGAGTTTGGATCACGCATTTTCATTTTCATTTGTCTCCATGTATTTTTTTAAATTTCCTTTTTGATTTCTTGGTTGACCCATTCATTGTTTAGTAGCATGTTATTTAACTTCCATGTATTTGTGGTCTTTACAGATTTTTTCTTGTTGTTGATTTCTAGTTTCATAGCATTGTGGTTGGAAAAGATTCATAGTATGACTTTGATTTTTTTTCAATTTGTTGAGACTTGTTTTGTAGCCTAATATGGGATCTATTCTGGAGAATGTTCCATATGCACTTGAAAAGAATGTGTTTTCTTCTGTTTTATGATGGAATGTTCTGAATATATCTGTTAGATCCATCTGGTCCAATATGTCATTCAAAGCCACTGTTTCCTTGTTGATTTTCTGTTTGGACGATCTATCTGTTGATGTAAGTGGGGTGTTAAAGTCCCCTACTATTATTGTATTACTGTCAATTACTTTCTCTATGTTTGTTATTAAGTTGCTTTATGTATTTGGGTGCTCCCCTGTTAGATGCATAAATATTTACAATTGTTATATCTTCTTGTTCCCTTTATGATTATATAGTGTCCTTCTTTGTCTCTTGTTACAGTCCTTGTTTTAAAGTCTATTTTGTCTGAGGTAAGTATTGCTGCCTCAGCTTTCTTTTTACTTCCATTTGCATGATAAATGCGTTTCCATCACTTTCACTTTCAATCTGTGTCTTTAGGTGTGAAATGGGTATCTTGTAGGCAGCAAAGAGATGGGTCTTGCTTTTTTATCCATTTGGTCACCCCATGTCTTTTGATTGGAGCATTTAGTACATTTACATTCAAAGTAATTATTGATAGGTATGTACTTACTACCACCTTGTTACTTGTTTTATGGTTGTTTCTGTAGTTATTCTCTGTTCCTTTCTTCTCTTCCTCTCTTCTCTCAGGGTTTGTTGACTTTCTTTAGTGATATACTTGGTTTTATTTCTCTTTATTTTTGTGCATGGTCATTTTTATGGTCCTACACTACCATGCAAAGGGAGAACTGCATATCTATATGTATATATCACAATAATTATCACCATCCTCATTACTTTGATGAGAAAATTGATGCTTCAGAGAGTCTAAGCCACTTGTCCAAGGTCATGCAGATAATAAATAGTAGAGCTTGGATTTACATCTATGCCATCTGTCTCCAAGACCTTCACCCTTAACCATTATACTACAATGTTGCCCCTACCAAGCTATGAGCACTTCAAAGACAGGGATCATAGCTTGTGATCTTTAAATGCCTGGCATGTAGACATTTGATAAACACACGCTGAGTGAATGAAAAACAAAAAAGAATAAATGAAATAGGAACTATAAAAGGAATTAACATTTATTGTTTGAAAATAATGAGAAAAAATTAAGACCAATTGAAGACTAAGTAGCAACAACCTTATAGATGTCCATCAGTTATAGATAAAACAGACAGATCTGAAGTCATCTCATTTGATGTGAAAGCCAGCCATTTCTGAAATGTTTGGAAACATATAGCAGATGCAGAGGATTATGGGTATTTGCTAAGAAACTTTTGGTGATGGTCATTACATCAGAACACACGTGACAAAGACTTTGGGGAATAAAGAATGAAGGTTTCTTTTCCTGATCCTTTCATACAGTAGTTCTAAGTGTAGAAACTATTCCACGAGCATCCTCTGAGAAAGGCAGGCAGTAGCCCCTGCACTTGTCACTGGCCCGAGTAGCTATTAGCAGCTCCCAGTCCAGTGCAACAGCTTTTAAACTTAGGCATCTATGGATGGGCTTCAAAAGTCCCCAAGTCACATAGTGGGCTCTTGATGGACTCAGCATTGGGTGTTCTATGCAACTGATGAATCACTAAATTCTACCTCTGAAACTCACTTTAAAAAAAAGTCCACAAGTCCTTCCAAGTATCAGGTTGATTGCCACATTCTGTGTTAACAAGTTTATAAACTCTACGGGAGGAAAAAAGAGAAAAACATCCAACTGTGTTTGGAAATTTTTGTACCAGGAGCTGTCCCCATTTTCAGAGTGAGTACTACACCTTCTGGAACAAGTTTTAAAGCCCCAACTGGCTGTCATGTGGAGGAGGAGATGAACAAAAATAGACCTTTACACCATACCTGAAAACCACCTGAGATTTGTGGTTTGTGTCCATGTCAGGAAAGTTCCTGTTGAACTCTTGAGGAAAGGGTCCAAATAATCAAAATTAGAACAAAGCTCTGTTTGTAAAGCCCAAACCAGAGGAAAATCAAGAAGAGTTGCAGATGTATAAAAATAGGTATGGGTCAGGCAGAAATATGGAGATGAGAGCTTGTGGGCTGCAGAACCCAGTACATTGTGTTTTGTTCTGTTCTGTTTTTACAGCCATAGCATTTGCCCAGGCAATAAAAATGAAAGAACAAGAGAGAGACAGGGTAGGTAAGGAAACCAGCTTGAGTAAGAGCGGACTCAGACTGTTATAAGCACAGACTGCCAGCCTTAATATATTCATGGAAAGAAATCAGCTCATCTGGGAGAGAAGACTCAGAGCAGACATGAGATAGGGAACATACATCCTCTTGCTGGCTTCCATGAAAGGCAATGCTTCCCAGAACAAAGGGATGCCCCTGGGGACTAGCACAGCATCTATGATTAAGTCTTTGAAGAATACACCCTCCCATTTTAACTCAAGGCCCCAATCTACCAAAAGAATAAAACCTACTTTCTAAACAGGGGTCTGAGGTTAGCCTTGTTGAAAGAGCTCCAGTCTACACTTGGAAACCCTATAACTCGCACAGAGAGAACTACTGGTCCCGGGACCTTCTTTAATAAATGTGAACATACCATTCACTCACAGGAAGTAAGCAGGAACCTCTCTGTTCCAGGCTATCACTTCTAGCCTTTGGAGAAGTGTTGACCTCCTTACGTCTGAGATTCCTTTAGAATGGATGAGCCACTCTGGGCCAGCCTAGACCAATCGGTGTGCTAGATGGGAGCAGAAACCAAAGCCACCTTGGGGTCCTTGTCTTAAAGACCTTCCCTAAAAAAAGTCATAATTAAAGTTATCAGAGCTCACTTGAGTCAGTGGGCACCACGGATTCGATTAATGTGTAAAGGGAGTATCAAGGCTAATGCTACATCTTACATAATGAGGAGGAGAGAAGATCCATCATGAAAAAAGCTAAGGGATTCAGATAACCACAGGAAACAAGATTTCATTATTTGAAATTTTAAAATATGCCAGAACTGTGTGTTAACTGCACACATAGATCCTGTCTCTCCTCAGTGAGGCCCGATGGATATTTCCAAAAAAAAAAAAAAAATGTGTAAGAGATGGAGAATTTAATTTAACAAAAATTCTCTGGAAGAATGTTCTCTCTCTCTCTGTCTCTGTCTCTCTCTCACAAACACACCTCCCACAATCCAGTCATAAGACAGCCCTACAATCCACAGGAGTCTCCTTATAAATTTTTAGCTACAGAACAAAAGAGGGTGAGAGAGTTTGCACCCTTAAGAGTCTAGATGGTTGAGTGTGAGTGTTGAAAAGAAGAAAAACATTTTATCAAATGATATTGTAGGATTTCTGAGATATACAATTTGTAAGTACTTTAAAAATTATTTTCAGTTGCTTCATTCTTCTTTGAAAGTAGCACCTTGTGGAAACTGAATCATATGAGGTCCCTGCTTAGATTTGGCTTTCAGGCATTTCTTCTAAAATAGTCAAAGCAGTTTCAGATAAAAACAGAGATTCCTATACCCCCTCCCCACTTGGTATCTCTCCCCATTATCCTAGCCCTTCTAGCCCTTTCCTGTGATTCATCTAGAAACTTCTTGGTTTACTGACTTTGGTAATGCTTTCCACACCCCTTTCCAGTTTTGCACCCTTGCCCAGAGTCTGTGATACCAGCTTCAGATAAGATTCCTCTGTCCTTAGGAGGACTTTAGAGAACATCTACAGGGAAAGACTGAAAAGGACACATTTCCCAATGAATATCACCATGATTATCTTGCCTTGTGAAAAAGGTGAACATTAGTAGGCTAATAAAGAATGTTTTAGGGGTGCCTGGGTAGCTCAGTTGGTTAAGTAACTGCCTTCGCCTCAGGTCATGATCCCGGGGTCCTGGGATAGAGCCCTGCATCGGGCTCCCTGCTCAGCAGGGAGCATGCTTCTCCCTCTGCCTCTGCCTGCCACTCCCTCTGCTTGTGCTCTCTCGCTCTGTCAAGTAAATAAATAAAATCTTAAAAAAAATGTTTTAGATACAGGATGCAGTATTTTGAGTAAAGAAAGCAGGTAAGAAATTTTACTCAAGAAAGGGTTCACCTTGATATTATTAAACTTTGATATGCTAAAAAAACCATAATCAACCAATAAGAAGTATGCCCCTACTTTTAAGGAGTTAGAACATACTAGAAATTATCCTCAAAAAAGTGGGTGAGAATCCTTCCAAGTCTCAAGCTAAGGTGTCAACCTGGTCCGCTTCTCAGCCCCAGCCCAAGGAAGCCTGTCTCTTTTATGCAGAAGAACCTCTGTTGAGTATTACATTATAAGGCACTTGAGGATGGGGACCACATTTATTTATTTATTTATTTATTTATTTATTTATTTTTAAGATTTTATTTATTTATTTGGGACAGAGAGAATGAGATACAGAGAGCATGAGAGGGAGGAGGGTCAGAGGGAGAAGCAGACTCCCTGCCGAGCAGGGAGCCCGATGCGGGACTCAATCCCGGGACTCCAGGATCATGACCTGAGCCGAAGGCAGTCGCTTAACCAACTGAGCCACCCAGGCGCCCTATTTATTTTGAATATCTATGCCTATCACCATGTAGAGCCCATAGGAGCACTGAATACATGCTAGTTGAAGGAATAAATATAACTAAATTCCTTAACCATTGGAGAAATTGCTCAAAGTTTTTATTTTATTTTATTTTTTAATTTTATCAGTCCACATGTGAAAGCTTTAGTCAGGGTCAAAAAACTAACTCTGCATTCTTGGGTAAAAACCATTTTGGTTGGATCTCTGGGCTTGCATGATTTGTAGAAGGCCTGGGTTTCTGGATGAAATAAAAGGTTTTTCCTTTATAATATTTTGGGTCTCCAAATTTTCAAAAATGTATTTTTTATGGTTTCTCTTTGTTTTTGTTTAAAAATAAACTTGTTGTGCGTGTTGGGGTTGGGTAGAGGTGCTCAAGAAGAAAGAACAACAGCAAACAAACAAAAAAAAAGCCACTTTGATTAAGCATAGTTAGTGAGCTCAGTGAAGCATGTTTCATCCTGATGCCAAATGACGCTCACGAAAATTGCAGCAATTTTTGATGCACTTGCCAATGTTTGTGTTATTTTTACTTTAAAGATGTAGCAGATTGCTCCAAAATAAATAATTTAAGCCTAACGTTTCAAAAGAGTCCAAGCGCTTGCGTCTTTCACTTCTGGCTTCTCTTCTGGGACTAAGCTGTGCCCAACAGAAGCAATCCTCATTTCTATGTAACACTCCATTTGGAGGGCTGTTTTCTTGCTTTGTTTTTCAAAGTCGAATCTATTTCTCACCATCCTGTTACAAATGTCGTAGATTCTATCATTGTTCTGCGCTGAAGCCATAACTCCTCTTATTCAGGAAAGCAAGGGAATAAACTCCACAGCATCTAGATTCGTGACTTTGTGGGAGGAGATTCCAAAGAGGTGCTCTGGGGTGAAGATCCAATCCAAGCCCCATGGGAAACTACAATTTCCATATTGATTCATATTTAGATTTCGAGCCATGAACAATGGGTCGAATTTTGTGCACGTCCTCAGTATAACTTAAAATAGGTTGGCGAATTAACTTCACACAAAATGACCCCATCCTCAATCAATTATTAGACTTCTCATTTGATTGTCTTTGTGGTAAAATCTAAGAGAGAAGAAACAGCCATGATTTAAAAAAAAATCAAAAGTAAATCTTTGTGCTGTTCTGTACTTCCTAACTGTGCATGAATGGCTTTTATAAACAAGAGAAAATGGCTTTTATAAAAAGATGAAATATAAAAAGACCAGAACAATAAACTGACGGCCTTGTGTTCTCATTAATGTAGGTCGCCATTGTGAGGTCCATCAGATGATTGGGAACTACATGTGGGACCCCACCACCAACAAGTCATTTGACATTGGTGTCAACAAAGACAGCCTGATGCCTCTCTGGTGGAATGGATCAGAACCTCTGTGGGTCACTCTGACCAAGGCCAAAAGGAAGGTCTACATGTACTACTGGCCAGGTGAGTGTGTTGACATCCAGGTCCCTCCAGCCTTCCAAATCTCCAACACTGTGGAGTCTCTGAAGACAAATGATGTGGTTGTCATGTTCGAAGACCAAGTCAGAGTTTGGAAAATGGGATCTTTACAAGAAATATGTCTTATGGGCATGATTTTTAAACTTTTGTTTTGAGCTCTCTAACATCAGACCAGACACAATGCAATTTCCTGATTTCCTTGGTTCAGCAATGTTGCTGTAGTAGATCATGCTTTTTCATGTGCAAAATTTTGGATATCCAAAAGAGATAAATTATGTGTTGCTTCTCTGCTTTACAAAAGAATTTGGCATACTGTTTCTATAGGTTTTGATCTCCCCTGTAATGTTGAAAAGACAATTTAAAGCACTTACAACTTTTTGGTACTGCATTAAATGAGGTCTCTTTGTATTAATATTCCTCCTGTACGTCATAGACCAATGAGGAACTAAATTACTTTACTTACTGCAATGAGGTAAGTCATCATGCAAACTACCCTGGCTGTTGTGAGAAGTCTTCAGAATACTCTCGTCTTGGCAGTCAAAAATCTTGCACTAAGGATGAGAGGATTCAGTGATAACAATATAATCAACTTACAGTTGTCTTCCCATTGGTTCCCATTGGGATTCATTCTTTAGGTAAGTGGGTGATTTGACTTCCCGATGTACATGGCTGTGGACACTTTTTTCCAAATTCTTAATGGTGTAATACTGCTGAGTGCCACAATGGAAAAAGATGTCAGGGGAGGCCTGGAAGAAATGAAGGGATTAATGGGGAGAGGCCGCTGGGGGAGTTCACTGGCCTCAGTTGGAGGGCAGCAGTAGCCTGATAAAACTGTGAGAGCACGGTGGGTGGTGGGGAAGGTGGTAGGTGGGGGTTGGGAAGAACAGAGAGAAGGATGAGTAAGCTGAGGCTGAATCACAGATGGCCCACACTGAGGGCGTGGGCCTTCAGCAGGAGTTTAGAAGATGCTGGTTGGAGGTGGTCACGTGGACAGCTGCTTAGGGCACTCAAGGCTGTGCCAATTCTTGGAGGAGCATGGAACACAGACAGATGGAGACCGTGGAAAACAGACTCACAGCCATGCTGGGGTAAGTGCCCGGAAAACTGCCACAGAGCAGAGACTAGCATCCATAGGTGAGCCCATGAAGGCCAGAGCAGGCTGCATAAATTAGAAACTGGGCATAAGAACAATTAGACACACGCTGGCTCTGCTGGCAGATAGAATTTCAGGGAGAGCACTGGAGTTTCTTCAGAAGACTTGGGATTCGGTCCATAGAAGCTACCTCAGCTGACATGAGAAGAAGCTTTCAAGCAAGGGAAGGCTTTAAGGGGACTTCATTACCTTAAATGGAGACTCAACTTTTCAGAATTGGACATGAAATTAAGAAAAGCCAGTGCACCAGACAAGCTAATCAGACTTGCTGGAGGAGCCAGGCTCATGGTTCAGCCCAGTGTGAGGAGGTCTCAAGCCAAAAGATGCACCTTGAGGTCATTCTCAGAAATCATTATGAACAAATACAAGGCCCACATGCCAGGGCCTAGGAGAAGGAACAGATTGGGCATGCTGCCTTAGGGACCACCTTAGACAAGTCTAAGGACCATCAAGATGCCTGTTACCCCAGTGCTGTAAGGGCCATCTTCCATGGTAGCTGGTTAATTTAACTTCCTGTCTTGGAACTTGAGTTTTTCATGCTCCAAAGAGTACATATCCCCCATCATCTCTCCCCAGCTCCCCACGTGCTGCCTCCTCTACACATGATCTCCTGCCAGTGGCCTTTCAGATAGCAGTGGGTGCCATTGTGCATGAAGGTAGGGAGTGGTCCTGAAGGGAGACAGCTGCCCTATTTTAGACCTCTCTCTGCAGCATTATAGATCGTTATTCTGTATCTCCTCCTGGAGGATCTGGCTCCTTCAGGATAATAAACAACTTGAAGTTACATATCTCTGAGTATCTAAAAAAAAAAAATCTCAAAGCTAATTTGCATGTAAAATATCATGTTCTCCTCCAAAACAGCTCCTTAAGGGCAAGAAAGGTCCAATCGCTTCTTTTGATTCACAGTTTAACAGCTAATGTGATGTGACAAATATGCCTTATGATCAGTTTATAGTGTTAACTATTGGGAGGAAAGAAGCTGAAAAGAAAGTCTCCTGGGATTTCCTCAGCAACCTAAATGAAGATGAGCTCAAGATCTGGCTGTGTTGAAGTCTTGATAGAAATCGGATGAATAGTCTCTTCTTAGACACTGTTCAGTCCTTCTAGGACCTTCTAGGCTGGATACCCAAATAAAGGCTCTCCAAGAGCTAAGTGTCTCTGAAGCCCCTGCCCCCTGACCCAACCAGGAGTGCTCTTGCCCACCCCAGTTTTACTGGCTGCCAGCTGAGGGATGAATGGTCACTGCTATCCTTTCTCCCTCCACCTTGGTCCCCTCCAGCCCCTCCACACAGCTAACAGCCCAGTGAGCGTTCATTTGTCTCTACAAGATTAAGTGAAGTACAGTGGCATTTCTTCTAAACATGACTTGATTTTATTTTTCTTCTCAAATCCTCCTCTTCCTTCTCCACTTCCCACAGGACATTGTACAGACCTCTGGATGAGGCCTGGAAAATCTTCATTGCTCCAGTGAGCTGTGTTATGACACTTTGAGTCTCACTGTGAAGTCAATATTTAGAAGTGCAATTTAGAAATGGCAGTAGTTCAAGTTTTTCCTGTCAGGTAGACAAAGCAGCAGACGGAGAAATTCGTCAGTGGTGAAGAGTCCCAAATAGCCCACCTCAAGTCTCAAGAAATTTAATATTGTAAACAGACCCTTTATTACCCCACCCAATGGTGCCATTGAGCTGTGCAGGGAGAAGCGTACCATGGGAAATGATCCCCAGCCCTAAATCAAATATTCCTTTGGGAAGCCCAAAGAAATCATCCAGGAATTGTACGGTGGGGGCCTAACAGTGTTCTGCAAAGGAAAAGGGCTGAGTGTGTGTCGTTCATTAACTTTATCTCCTATTCCATCCCTCTGGTTTGAGATCAAAGAAATTTTACTGAGGGGGAAGGGAAGAGGCTCTGATACTCACTTCATAGTAAGAGCATCCCAAAGCAGAGAAGGGTGGAGGAGGAGGAAAAATGAGGGGAAATGGGAGGATAAGGCAGATACCATGTGGAAACCAAGTTTGAGCTCCTTGGACAGCACACAGGGGCAGTGGTTTTAAGTTGATTCTTACGGCTGTTGTGAAATCCCAAAAAGGAATAAAGATTAGCAACTTTTTAGGAGTCTCTGGTTAAAACTCCTTGGAATGTTTGAAGACTCTGAGTTCTATGTCTTTTATGATGCATTTTGCAGTGTGAACTCCCTACAGCCAAACACTCAGGGGGACTGGGGAGCAACCATTCATATGGCCCTAGAGAAGGGCCTGGGCTCTTCTACCGACCTCTTCCTGTCCTGTGCAGGTGTTCAGATAAATAGGGCACCTTCTTTGTAGGGAAGGACACGTTTCCACCTTGCTTCCCTTTCCTACATTCCAGAGGTGGGCTGGGTGGGGATTTTAGGGGTGAGTATCTAACTGAGCTCCTACCAAGCAAGGTGATTTCATCTGCGTAAGTAAGGAGACATGCACTGGCTATTGATGGAGAATATGGATTGTTCACAGCCTCTTCCCCTTTCCTGCTGTGGTGGGTTCCTGACAGCCTTCAGCTGGGCTGAACTTGGTTGCATACACTAAGGCACAGGGAAGATTAGGGACCCAGCATCAATTATACAAATGAGTGAGTTAACGTTATGAATGGCTCCGTTCTTTGACTCTATGAACAGGACTCCAAATATCTGAATAAAAACTGAAATTCTTTTTTCAGACAAATATTTGACATTGCAAATGCATGGGATCCAGAGTTGCACTAAATTTTCCAATAATATCACCAATTTAGCATTAGACTTTAAGATGTATGTAACTTTAGAACACAAAGAGGTCCTCGTATGTAGTTTGCTCATTCCTATACTTGTAAATCAGGACCTCTTTAGGAAACTCATCAAAACTATGGATCCCCTTTGCAGAAAAACACACCCTTGCATACAACACTCATAATTTTGTCCTCATGTAATACAAGAAACTACAATGATGAGGATTGGCAAAAGGTCTTTGACATAGCAACACACATATATCTAATCTATAATTGATTTGATTTTTTTTTAATGTGATAAAAACATGTGTTAAAAATCACGGAAGTACCAAGCGAAACTCAAGATCCTGTAATTAATCTTGTCTGGCTAGAATGGGCTTGGGTCAAAATTCTCTAAGACTCTTTGGGTTGAATTCACTATGAGTCATTTCCTTTGTTTGTCAGGAACTTTGGTCAGGTCTGCATCCCTGATATTCCTGTCTGTGTCAGCAAGAAAAAGATTATGAATTCTCATTTCCAGTTGGAGGTTGTCTCTAAGACATGATCTTCAAAAGCGTTCTGTATGACTTCTCAGCATCAATGACCTCTGCTGCAGAGAAACTGAGGAGGTGTTGCCTATCTGGACCACTGCCGGCGGGAGCAATTCCTCCAGTGCTGGAAAGTTTTCATAGCTGCCCAACCACATGCAATTTCCTCTCGGAGGCTAGCATCTTGGCCAAAAGAGCTCACAGTTTCTCAGCAGCATCCATGATGGTAATTAGAAAGCCTTAAAGAGAAATCCAGGGATGAACTTCTATTCTTCACAAGTCATGGCAAATCTATTTCTTCATAAAACATCTTAAAAGGGTGTGACTCCAGGCCCTGAAATCTGCTCTTAGGAGACAACTATGAGCAAAACCAGATGCAGGCTCTCTTCACTCCAACTCCCCTACCTCCGGGAACTCACCATCCCATGGAGAAGGTAGATGATAAGCTTATACTTGCCCAAATAAATGTAGAAATCCACTTGTTAAAAGTACAATAATGAAAAGTAGATTGCATTATGACATCATCTAATAAGGGATCTGGTTTCATCAGATGACAAGAACTAACACCTTGGGTAAGTCGGGGAGTCAGTGGTAAGGAGCACCCAGGCTGAGGGAACAGCAGTATTAAGGTCTGGAAGGGATGGGAGAAGCAGCAGGCTCAAGAAGGTAGGATGCATGTGGTGTGGATGAGATGGAGAGAAGCCGAGGCCAGGCCAGGTTCTGTGGGCCGAGCAGGAGAATTTATTCCTATCGAGAGGAATAAAAAGTCACAGGAAGGCTTTGAGGAGGAAGGAGGCAGTGTCATACTTGCATTTTGACAAGACCACTCTGGCTGCTACATGGAGAATGGAATGTGACACCCCGAGGGGATGGAATAGTCAGAAGGTTATTGTACGGATCTAGGAAGGAGGTAAGAATAGCTTAGACCAGGGTAACCCAAATGGTGAGAAATGGAATCATTGGGGACATATTTAGGAATTAAAATCGCCAGGACCTAGTGATGAATTGAATTTGGGATTGAGCAGTGACAGGCATGACACCTGGTTTCTGGCTGACAGAACTGTGTGGGTGGCGAATCTTCGCTTAAACTGGGGAAGCTGGAAGATGAATGGTTTGGGGGCAGAGGAACGTCGGCTCTGAGTTGACTCTGAGACATGTGGACAGGGCAGGTCTGGAGCTCAGAGAAGAGAGCCGGAGGTACTGAGGTGTAGTTCGTGGAGGTGGCGTCAGCGGTCCTTGATGTTGTGTGGGTCAGAAGCTCACCTAGGGAAGGAGCAGACCTGAAAAGAAGAGAGGGTCCCAGACACAGCCTTGAGGAAATGAATGGTCGGACGGAGGTGAGCCTGCAAAGGAAACAAAGAAGGAGTAGCTTGAGAAGCAGGATTACAAACAGAAGAGTTGTGGAATGTGTAATAAAGAACAGTGATATCCCTTTATAAAGGCCTCTACTAAGGGGCTTGCTCTCATCTGAGAGAGGAGGGAAAGGTGTCACTGAGAGAGTGACTCCAGTGGAAATCTGTTGGCACGCACTTGTTATAGAAACCAAAGGAATAAAATGGTTTCAAGATGGGAGTGGCCATCACCAGTGCTCACTGTTGAGGGATATTACAGGGACTGCAAAGAGCATCTGGATTTATTATCAGGGGCATCGCTGGCAAGCTCTGAACTTTGTAGGAATTTCATCCCCTCAGCATTTTCTAATTTAGACTAATAATTATTATTAATAGCACAGGGTACCCTTTAATTTCTATCTATTGCAAGAGAGTCTTGATTTTAATAGTAACAATGATTATTATACTTCATCTATAATTGGTTTTGAAGAAAACAAAATATACAAATAATAAAATTTGGCATGATTTCTCCCACAAAGGCAGTTTTCAGTTAAACAGGAAAAGATGATGAAAAAAATCCAACACCTCTTTTTCTGGTTAGTGACTGCTTTGAACGCCATCGAGAGTTGATACATGCTAACGAGAAACAAAGCATATTTCCTTGGGTCAGGAAGCAGACCAGAGGTCAGCAGTTACCATCCGCCATGGCTGATGCTGTGATTATACTACACACAGGGTATTAGATGAGCATGTGGGACGGATTTCTAGTAGGAGCATTTGAGGCAGAAGAAAGAATCGCAGTCTTTTCAAAGACAAAGCGAGCTAAGGCATGTCATCTTTGCAGAGCTACAATGGCTCTATGGACTATGGTGGGAGTGAAGAGATATAAAACTTGAAATGGCCAGATCTTTATATGCTATGTAAAGGGATTTGAGTTCTAGGGGGCAGGGTATATTATTAAGTTAATGTCAATTGCAGAAACAGATAAGTCCCAAAGTCTCAGTGGCTTCACCCAATAGAAATCTTTTTTTTTCTTTCTTTTTCTTTTTTATTTTTTTAAATTAACATATAATGTATTGTTTGTTTCAGGGGTACAGGTCTGTGATTCATCAGTCTTACACAATTCACAGCGCTCACCATAGCACATATCCTCTCCAGTGTCCATCACCCAGCTATCCCATCCCTTCCACCTCCCCCCCACTCCAGCAACCCTCAGTTTGTTTCCTGAGATTAAGAGTCTCTTATGGTTTGTCTCCCTCTCCGATTTCATCTTGTTTCATTTTTCCCTCCCTTTCCCTGCGATCCTGTCTTGTTTCTCAAATTCTTCATATCAGTGAGATCATACGATAATTGTCTTTCTCTGATTGACTTTTTTCACTTAGCATAATACCCTCTAGTTCCATCCACGTCATTGCAAATGGCAAGATTTCATTTTTTTGATGGCTGCATAATATTTCAGTGCGTGCATGTGTGTGTGTGTGTGTGTGTGTGTGTATCTCATATCTTCTTTATCTATTCATTGTTGATGGACATCTGGGCTCTTTCCGTAGTTTGGCTATTGTGGACATTGCTGCTATAAACACTGGGGTGCAGGTGCCCCCTTGGATCACTACATTTGTATCTTTGGGGTAAATACCCAGTAGTGCAATTGCTGGGTCATAGGGTTAGCTCTATTTTCAACTTTTTGAGGACCCTCCATACTGTTTTCCAGAGTGGCTGCACCAGCTTGCATTCCCACCAACAGTGTCAGAGGGTTCCCCTTTCTTTGTATCCCCGCCAATATCTGTTGTTTCCTGACTTGTTAATTTTAGCCACTCTGAAAGTCCAAAACGGGTGTTCCTGACCAGCAGTTGATTCTCCAAATAATGAAACAGACACTGCTGGGGACTGAAATGTGTCCCCCCCAAATTTTGTATCTTGGAGCCCTAATCCCCAGTATGGTGGTATTTGGGTGTGGGGCCTTTGGGAGGCAATTAGGTTTAGATGAGGTCGTGCGAATAGGGCTTCCATGCTGGGATTAGTGCCCTTAGAGGAAAAGGAAGAGACTAGAGACCTCTCTCTGCCACACAGTAAGGTGACCCTTTGCAAACCAGGAAGACCTGCCTCACCAGACACCAAATCTGGTAGCACCTTGATCTTGAACTTCCCATCTCCCAGAACTGTGAGAAATAAATGTTTGTTGGTTAAACCACCCAGTCAATGGTATTTTATTACAGCAGCCTGAACGGACCAAAGCAGAAGGGAAGGGGGGAAGATGGAAAAGAAGATAAGGAAGAAAGGAAGTGTGAGAGACAGACATTACCCCAACATTTGTTAGACTAAATGAGGAGGCAAACCTGCCGGGAGCAAGGCTCTGGATTACTGCAAATCAGAACAAGGCAACTGGATTTTCAGGGCTCCTATTCCTGCCATCGTTAGGACTTGGAAGTCCTGGGTGCTCCATCCACCTGATCTGGCCTCCTAAGCCACACATCAGCCACAAAGCTCCCTGAGCCCTAACTCGTCCTATGTACCACCTGCCTTCCATTCCCTCAGTGCCCCTGCTGTCAGCTGGCCCCATCAAGAAATTTCAACTCAGGCTAATGATGGACAGTATTTTAGTCTAACAGCTCCCAGTGCCCTGCTAATTTAAAGGAACGACTAATATAGGAATGATAGCCTTCAAGGTAGAACCCAATGAGGAAGAAAGTTTTGTTCTGCAGGGTCAGGTCAGCGGCCTCTCTCTGGGCTGATTTGGGCATTCTGCCAGCTCCAGAGCTTGTTTGGGGTCAAGGTTAATTCCCACCGAGAGCTCCACCTGGCCCAGAGCTGATGCTGGTGTGGGAGGCTCAGAAGCTCTTCAGGGCTTCACCATCTCCCTTTGCTTTCTGCATTAGTCCGGGCACTGAACTCTGACCTCAAGCTGTCTGGGCAGGCTTGGCTGCCCCAGCGAGGACCCTTCTTACTGCAGACAAGGGTGGATTGAGCATCTAAAGTAAACTGGGCACTTCCCACACATCCCTTTATCAAATCCTCAGAACAGTCATGAGAAATGACTGCTATTCTCCCCACTTTACCATGGAGGAATGCAAGCTCCAGAGAGAACATGCAGCCAGGAAGCAAGTGAGCTAGGCTGCCACTGGGGCTGTCTGACTCCAAGTCCCAGGCAAGGTCCCCTGCCCTGGTACCTGAGCTTCGGCCAAGGCTGGGGAGGGTCTTGTGCTGCTGGGGCATCCACTGTCCCTCCCAGGCTTGCCAGCCCAACTGCCCAGAGCAGAGCTGGGATTCAGGGGGAGGGGGCCTGACAAAGTGAAGAAAGGGGCCCAAAGTTGGTACTCCTGTATTAAGCCAATCCTCAGTAGAGAATGCTGGAATCTTAGTTTTTGGTGGCTGAGAACAGTCCTGCAGCCATTTCTCCTAGGTCTGTGCCACAGGTTTTGCTGGTCCTGAAGCCCTCCAAGTGGGCAGGGGGGCCTAGACACCTCTATGCCTTCCCCGGGTGGGTCGGCAAGCTGCTAGCTGTTCGTCAAAGAGATTTCACTGTGTTGGGACAAAGAAGCAGCACTTTTACACTCCCTCCCCGAGCTCTTAGTGTGTGGGGAGCTCTGTCCCCTCCGTCCTTCCTACTGTGTTTCCAGCACTTCACTGAAGCACTTGGGAAACCTCAGGGAAATTTAAAGAAAAGAGCGAGAATGTGGCTCTAAACCATTTCAGCTCCTTCCTTGCTGTGGGACCTGGGGATGGTCACTTAATCTCTCTGTGCTCCAGTTTCATCATCTAGCCAACAGGAATGACCATATGTACCTCTTAGGCTTATTGGCATGTGATATGAGATAAGACATGTAAAAAATCTGACCAGAGTAAATGTTTAATCTCTGTAATAGACCTCTTATCCCCAGATTCTAAAAAGGGATCTTCAGTTTGTACCGACTTTAAGTCACATAGGGAGAGCCCTCTGATCCAGGTTACTCTCAGCCCAAAATAAAGCTGCAAGGTCACATCAAGAATTCAAATATACATTTGCAGCAAACATCATAGAGTGATATACAAGCCCTACTTTAAATCACTAAGAGAATTCTGGGACGGGTTATAAGGCCAGTAAGGAACGGGTGGAGAGTGTTTCCAGGAAAGGAGTAGACAGAGGGGGTTGACCACTGGGTCATCAGAAAAAGAAAGGGCAGAGCCTGTCTTTTGATGTCTCAGAAACCATGGACAGGGTTAGCATACACAGGGCCATATGCAGAGGGAGAACCTAATGCTGGGCAGTGTGGCCACTGGACTGGTCACAGGCCGTTTGTCTAAGGATTGCAGAGAAGTGACTTTGCAGGGCCCACACAAAGCACTCAGTCCTGGTTCCAGATGTTCCTAGTTCCTGGTTCCTAGTTCCTGAGGCTCAGAACCAGCTCAGAGGTTGGGGAGACCAAGATTCCTCCCGTTATATGGAGTCTTATTTGTAAGACTTGGCAATCACAGCTCGGATTTGGGGGTTGGTGGGGGTGAGGGATTCCTGGATAGGTGCTAGAATTCTAGCAAACTAGCTGACAGGGCTGAGCTGCAGTAAAGGACTTGTCGGCATCTTGCATCTTAAGTAGTACTGCGATCTAAATGACAAGAAATCACCTACTCAGAGAAAGAGACTATGGGAATACCATATGGTGCAGAAGCCAAGATGGCTTCCTTTGGGGGAAGCATGATGTCACTGTAATCATGTAATCAATCATAAGATTTAGATAATCTTGAAGCAGGTGCCCCTGACCCAGAGACACTGCTGATAGCTTATATGAGGGGGCATCCAGGGGTGTCATTCCAGGAGTGGTCATTCATTCCTCACCTGGTCCCACTTGGGAGGAGTGCAGTCCTTGACCCTGGCCAGAGATTTTCGCCATCTAAAGCTAACTAACAGATGCAGAGATTAAAGCTCCACCTTTGGCTTCATTATGCCTTGCTGTGGTTTCACCACCGCCTTCCTAACGCGGGGACTCAGGTTGGGTTAGGCATACATTCCTTCTCACCTTCGTTTCCCATTAGTCATCTTTTATGCCCAGTGAGTCATTTTCAGTTGAGTTTTTGGAATCTGCTCTGATGGATGAGTTGTTTCTCATCTCATTTGTCTCCTGGGCTTCCTTCTGCCCCTGCACACAAAACCAGTATTCAGTGGCATCCTGTACTCAGGCCAACCCACTGCCCTCTCCCTACATCAGAAGAGAGCTGTCACCAGAGGTCTCCTAGATTTGTGGGCCAGGCCAACCCTGGGGAAAGGGTCTCTGAGATCAAAGTCCACACCTTCCCCAAGGACCTGTTCCCACAAGCTCCTGTGCCTCAGATGTATTTTCTTGGAAAAGGTTACATGTTTCTAAGAGAGTTAATTGGCTTAGCTGTTTTAATAAGCTCTCTTGAGACATGTATTCAACAGTTGTACACCTGCCTCATATCACATAAAACGCAACTCACAGGGGTTATTGTTACAAGATGTGTCAAATTTGGCAAGCTGAGCTGCACTTGGAAGGTGAGACCTGTGCTCTTGGAAGTTGGAGAAATGTGATTTTTTATGGGCTCAACTTGGTGGTCCTTGGAGAGAACTGCCAGGAAGCAAGGATCATCTAGGAAAGCAGTGTGCTTTTCTAGGAGAGCTGATTACTAGCTGGCCTGGAGACCTTGGGACATTGACTTCTCCCATCTGAGGCCCTTGATTTCTTTGTAAAATAAAGGGGTTTGATGTAAGATTTTCATGAAGGGCTGTGAAGGCTGTGAGTTGTGCAAGGATGCCACATCCATGGGAGCATCACTCACATTATAGACGTTGGAGATTTGCATATTTATTTTGACATTTTGGCCCGTGGCAGTCAAGTGTTGGTGTGACAAAATAGGTGTATTCAAAAAAGTTTCTGTTGGATGGTAGTTAAGTGTTTTTAAAAGGAAATGCCTTTAAAAAAAAATCAAGCATGGGGCTCCTGGGTGGCTCAGTCGTTAAGCGTCTGCCTTCGGCTCAGGTCATGATCCCAGGGTCCTGGGATTGAGCCCCACATCAGCTCCCTGCTCGGCAGGAAGCCTGCTTCTCCCTCTCCCACTTCCTCTGCTTTGTTCCCTCTCTCACTGTGTCTCTCTCTGTCCTATAAATAAATAAATAAAATCTTAAAAAAAAATCAAGCATGGGCTTAGTGGTGACCCTCTTTGTCCTTTAAGTTCCCTCTGACTCTATATTTTCTACTCAGGATATTTTTATTAGGTTGTAGAAGAGGATACTCATCCAGTGTGAGGTTGGAATATCCATCAGGAAGGTGGACTCTAGAGAGAGATAAGATGAGGTCCTAAAAAATGAACCCTAATTCAGGGCAATTCCTTTCAAAGTTCCCTGGGAATAGTGAGGAAACAAGTTGTGGAGTAAAGCCAAAACATGCCTTCATGGTGTTTGTGAAACCAAAATCTTACTCCAGAGTTCCTGGTTGATTTTTCAAACTGTGAGATCCAGGCCATTGCCTTTGTTTCCCCACAGATCCCTGTGCAGAGATACAGAAATCCTGTTTTCTTCATTCATGTTGAGGTGACCTACAGTGACCTTCATTGACCAGATTCCACACGCCCCCTGAAGCCATGGAAATGGCCTGAAGGCAGCAGACTCAGAGGTTGAGCAACACACCCACTTTCAAAGATTGGGCCTGTGATTAATCCAGAAAGGCCCACAGACTCCTGATTGGAGAACTATCTCGTGGGATCCACACAACAACCCCCAACACCAGTCTGCTGATTTCCATCAGATAAAGACTAAAGAAAACAAAATGAAGTATCTACACCAACTCACTTAGGAATAATTAGTCTTGCTGTCTCTAAAACCACCAGTTTCATTAATTTCATGTTCCATTGCATTGTGGCTGTCATCTCTTGCTAGCTTTCTCCTTTGCCGGTCATTTATTCATTCTGGGTTATAAGATTGGAGGTATGGGGAATGTGTCTGCCTTTTGAGGTGCCACAAAAGAAAGACCATTCTGGATGGACAGGACAGAAGGATTGCACTTGTTCCAGTTTCTGTCCACCTGGGTACTAGTTTAATCTCTTCTCAGGGGCACAGGGAGGTATATAGTTTCTATCAAAATTAACTGTGTTTGCAGGACTTGGATTCAGGGCATCTCTGATGGGTTGAGATATGATCTTTTCACTCCATCATCTGGATCTCTGATTACCCCAGTAGAGAGCAAATTATAATGCCCCATTTGCTCTGCTATGAAGGTTCTTTCTCTCTCTTTGATCACAGAGCTTCAGTTGTGGGACAACCTAGAGGAGAATAAATTATACAACTATCAGTCATATGTCACCTCCAACTCCCCACACTTTATGCCCAGCTGCTTTATTGAACATTATAGTTCCCACAGAGTAGAGCTACTGCTGCCTGGTTTCCCTAGTTTAGGGGTCTTCAAACTGGGTTCCCAGGAATTTACAAGAGCAAAATTACTTTTAAAGAAATCAATTCTAAGATCCTAAAGTTTCATGTGCATTGCATATATTGTCTTGACTGAAAACATGCCCTTTCCCTACTTTACATAAGAAAGTAATACCCCTGAGCCATGCAGAACCTTACTAAGGTGCATTGCTCTGATATATGAAAGCCTCTAGGTACCAAACAAAGGGACAGTTCAAAATATTGGTGTAGGTGTTGAGGAAGTGAATACATCTAGTGATAAAATAACAAAACTTAAAAAAAAATCAAGTATTTTCTTCTGCTTGCTTTTAAATTATTTAGGAAAAACTTAATTGAGTTGTCAGCTGAAACATTATTTAAAAATTTATGATGATATGTGAATTTGGTATTCAAAGAATTAAATGACATTGGTACAACAAACTACTTCTATTTCCATCTACTTATTTATGTGAACAGCTCTCTTAGCACTTAGACTTAATAGGAATAGAGTGGATTCTGAACTTGTCTTATTCTAGAGATCTAGAGATCAGTCATATTCATCCATGGATATATGAATTGATTTTTGAAAGCATCCCTAATCCTTTCATTATGAGATGCATTTCTCTTTTATTTTATTTGAGAGAGAGCAAGAGAGAGAGAAAGAGCATGAGCGGGGTGAGGGACAGAGGGAGAAGCAGACTCCCTGCCGAGCAGGGAGCCCAATGCAGGGAGCCCAAAGCAGACTCCCTGCCAAGCAGGGAGCCTGGAACTCCAGGATCATGAATTGAGCCAAAGGCAGACACTTAACCAACTGAGCCACCCAGGCACCCATGAGGTACATTTCTAATAAAATGTAACTTTTTTATGTTTAAAAATTATTGAGATCTGGTGTTTCACTTGGTACAAGGACAGGCTAAGTTGTATTTGAAATAACTCTTCTCTTCAGCAACAGCTATAAAGGAGGCTGAACTATGTGTGCATATGTATGTTCATAATGGGTCAGAGGCATATAGAGACCTAGAGAAGGAGGTATATCTGGCAATTGGTACCATGTCTCCTCTGCAGTGAAATACTGATCTCAAAAGCAGTTGAGAGGCCAATAAACTGAACTGAGCTTTTGACAGACTCACAGGATGAAAGAAATAATAAAAATTGGAGTTCATAGTCCACCAAGGAGAAGAGATCTAGTAAATATCCCAGACGTTTAGTTGGACAATAAAGGGCAACACTCTAGCAATAAAATGAGCTAGACACAGGCAAACAGTATAGATTTTTTGAGGACTGAAGCCTTCATAAAGAGAGTGGGAACTTTTGAATCATCTTAACCCATTGTGAATTGAGATGGTCTGCCCATAGCCTAGGTGCCCATTGAAAGCAAAGCATTTGCTCTCTAGAAGAAGGTAACAACTATGGAGGGGCAAATGATATCTACAGTTTTTCATATGTAATATGCAGCATTCAATTTTTTAAAATAACCAGAATATAGGAAAACAAGGCTTGACTGAAAAATCAGGAGAAATAAACAGATGGTAAACTTAAACCCACTAATGATCCACCTATCAGACATGGACTTTAAGGAATGATGATAAAAGAACTAAATGACAAAATGGAGACTTGCACTAACCAACTAGAATCTTTTTTAAAAAGTAAATTCTAGAACTGAAGACAGCTATCCAGCTTAAATGTGGAGAAGCAAAAGAATGGAAAATGTAGAAAAGAATGTAAGAGACATATTGGGTATGGTGAAAAGGCCACAAATGGATTAGAGACACAAGCAATACAACACAAATAATGTTTGAGGACTTCCCAAAACAGACATGAGCTATCAAATCATAGATTCAAGAAATGCCATGAAATCCAGGAAAGAATATTGTGAATTTCAGGACTGCTAAAAACCACAGATAAGAGAAAATCTTAAAAATTGCAAGAGGAAACTTTTCAAAGGGTCTATATTAAGACTGATAGCTGATTTTCCAGCAGAAATATTGGAATCAAGAAAGGCAATGGAATGGTATCCTCAAAGTGATAAAAAAAAAATTATCAACCCCAAATTCTATAGCCATTGAAAATAACCTTCAGAAATGAACACTCAAAAATGACTTTTTCTAGAGGCAGAAAACAGAGAATTTATTGCCAGCAGGTTTAGAGTAAAGGAAATACTAAATTCTTTAGGTAGAAAGAAAATGGTCACAGATGGGAGCACAAAGGAGGAAAGAATGAGGAGCAACAGAAAGGGTAAATATGTAGGTAAAGGTAAAACAATAATAGTAATAATAATAATATTTAGATTAAAAATCCAAAGAGAATTAAAATACATGAACAACAGAAGCACAGAAGGTGGGAGAAATGTAAAATTTAAAGCATTCAAACATCTTTATATTTTCTAAGAAGGTACAGAAATGCAAATTTATATTAGACTTCAGTAGATCAATATTTCAATTTTTTGTCATATCCAGGGCCCTATGCCAAGAAGATATTAATTAAAATATATAAATAACAAGCTAATAAAGGCTGAAAATGGAACAACAATAATAATACTTAGCCCAAAAGAAATCAAGAAAAGAAAGAAAACCTATCAAATGTGTGATACAAGGCATTTAGTTAGATGGCTGATTGAAACACAAAGATATCAGTAAATACATTACGTGTAAAAGTTTACTTTTTTACTAATATTTTATTATTTCAATTAATCTCAGTTATTCTATTTGTTTAAAGTTCAAAAGCATGTGAAACCAATTCACATTGTTAGAATAGTGTTTACATTTGGGAGAATAGGGACTAGAAGGTGCCTATGTGTGATAGTAATGTTCTGTCTCCTGATCTGTGTGCTGGTTACACAGCTGCATTCACTTTATAGGAATTCATTGACCTGTACAATTATGATTTATTCATTTTTTGTCTATGTTAAACTTTAATAGACATTTCATTAAAAACAACTATCATCTGACAGGACAAAAACAAAACCTAATATATGCTGCTTATAAAAGGCATACATTAAATGTAAATATGTGGAAAAATTTTTTTTTTAAGATTTTATTTATTTATTCATGAGAGACAGAGACACACAGAGAGAGAGAGAGAGGCAAAGGGAGAAGCAGGCTCCCAAGGAGCAGGAAGCCTGATGCGGGACTCGATCCCAGGACCCTGGGATCATGACCTGAGCCGAAGGCAGACGCTTAACCATCTGAGCCACCCAGGCGCCCAGTATGTGGAAAAATTTTAAGTAATAACATTTTTAAAAAGATATATGACACAAAAAAATTAACCAAGGGAGAGCTGGTGCTGCTATACGAATATCAATCAATGTATACTAAAAACCTAGACTATTTTTATAATAAAGAAGGATACTTTATGTTGATATAAGGTTCAATCCACCAAGAAAATGTAACAATTCTAAATTGTAATACTCCTAATTGTACAATCTCAAAATAATAAAGCAAAAATTGACAGAACTAAAGGAGTGATAGGTAAATTCACAATATATTGGAAGATTTTAAGACTTCTTTTCAATAACTGATAAAATAAGAGAACAAAAAAGTTAGAAGGGTACAGAAAATTTATACAACATAATTAACATATTTACCTAATTGACATTACTAGAACACTACACCCAACAACTGATGAATACACATTATTCTCAAGTGCACAGGGAACATTTGTAAAAAATGACCATATGTTAGTCATAAAGCATTTCTCAACAAATTGGAGAAGTGTGAAATTGTACAGAATGTGTTCTCTAACCACAGTGCAATTAAAGTACAGTCAATAATAGAAAGAAAACTTTAAATCCTCATATTTTGGAAAATAACCAGAGACTTCTAAATAATTCATGGTTCAGAGAAAAAGATACAGTGGAAATTTAGAAAATATCTTGAATGGAAGGTTAGTGAAAATACTACATAAAATGTAGCAGGATAAATGGGATGCAACTAAACTCATGCTTGAAAGGAAATAAATACTTATATTTGCATATATAGATAAAAATAATGGCTGAAAATCAATAATCTAAGTCTCCATCTCAAAGCAAATTAAATTCCACCAAATGGAAAAAAGGCAACAATAACAATAAGAACAGAAATTAAGTAGAAAGCAAACATATGAGAGAAGGGATTGACAAAGCCACATTTGTTATTAGAAAAAAACGAGGGGCGCCTGGATGGCTCAGTCGGTTAAGTGTCTGACTCTTGATTTTGGCTCAGGTCATGATCTCAGGGTCATGGGATCAAGCCCCTTGTTGGGCTCAGCACTCAGCACAGAGTCTTCTTGTCCCTCTCCCTCTGCTCCTTCCCCCAGCTCCCACTCTCTCTCTCTTAAAATAAATAAATAAGTAAATAAAATCTTTAAAAAAAAAAGAAAATCTAATAAAATGGGTGAAACCTTGACAAGGCTTATCAAGGAATAAAAAGAGAAGACACAAATAACCAATAATAAAATGGAAAAGGGAGCATCAACATGGAACCTACAGACATTAAAAAGCCAGTAAAATAATATTACGAAAAATGTTATGCCGATGTATTTGAAAATGTAAATGAAATAGACAGTTTTCTGGAGAAAAATTACCAAATGGACAAAAAGAAATAGAAAATTGGAATACTTTTATATCTATTTTTAAATTAAATCTTTAAGATCCTTCCCTAGGGATGCCTGGATGGCTCAGTCAGTTAAACATCTGCCTTTGGCTCAGGTCATGATCCCAGGGTTCTGGGATCAAGTCCCACATTGGGATCCCTGCTCAGCAGGGAGTCTGCTTCGCCCTCTCCCTCTGCTCTTCCCCTGGCTTATTCTCTCTCTCTCTCTCAAATAAATAAATAAAATCTTCAAAAAATAATAAAAAATAAATAAAAGCAGAATACCCCAGTATTAGATGCCTCCACTAGTGAAGTTTTCAAACATGTAAGGAAAAAGTAACACCAGTCTTACACAAACTCTTTCAGAGAATGTATAATGATAAATCACATCCATAATGAAGTCAGCATAAGCTCGATACTAAAATGTGACAAGAAGAAAGTTATAGGACACCTTTTTCATGAACATAGATATAAAAATTCTAAACAAAATATTTGTAAACTGAATCAATCAATACATAAATAGAATAATATATGCCAACCAAATTGGGTTTATTACAGGCATAAAAGATAGGTTTCATATTTTAAAATCTATCAATGAATTCACAACAGCAACAGAATAAAAATAAAAAAAACACTTGATCATCTTAGTAGATACATAAAAACTATTTGATAAGTAACAACAACCATTCATAAAAAAAAAAACCTCTTAGTAAACGAAACTGGAATTTATTAGAATGAACTTGGGTAACTAGTAAAATACCTCCTTAATCTGAAAAAGAATATCTACAAAAACCCTATAGCAAACATAATAGTTGATAATAAATGGGTTCAGGAATGAGATAAGGATGGCTCCTGCCATGACTTCTATTCAAAATTATATTTGGAGGTCCTATTTAGTTGGGGATTGTGGTGCGGAGGGCAGGGGTAAAAATAAAACAAAAAGAAGAAAAAAAATTGTCATTATTCTAGATGACTCTGCAAAAATCCAAAAGAATTCATGTTTAGAGTTAATGAGATAAGTCTTTTGATATAAGGTCAACATTTTAAAACTATTGTATTTATATATATTAGGAACAAAAAGTTAGAAAATGAAATTTAAAAACCAATATCATTGGGGTGACTGGGTGGCTCAGTTGGTTAAGCGTATGCCTTCGGCTCCCGTCATGATCCCAGGGTCCTGGGATCAAGCCCTGCGTCAGGCTCTCTGCTCTGCGGGGAACCTGCTTCTCCCTCTGTCTGTGGCTCCTCCTGCTTGCGCATGTTCTCTCTCCCTCTCTGTCAAGTAAATAAATAAAATCTTTTTTAAAAAAACAATATTATTTACAATAGAATCTAAACACAAAAAAATAAAGGCATATATCTAACAAAAATGACTTGAGAACTTCACTTAGAAAATTATTTAGAGAAATGTAAAAAGACCTTAAAAAGTGGAGGAATATATTACATTAATCAATTGGAAATCTTAATATTATATCAACTTTCCCAAAGTTTGATCTATAGGTTCAGTGTAATTAATCCCAATCAAAATTCCAGCAGCTTGTGTGTGTGTGTGTATGTGTGTGTGTGAATTGTGTATGTCAATTGGCAGGTCAATTCTAAAATTTATATGGAAATGCAGGTTCAAGAATAGCAAAAACAATCTTGAGTCAAATGAATAAAACTGGAAGATTTACCCCCATTAAATACAGACATTTTAAAACTACAAAAATGAACACAAAATGGTATTTACACAAGAGTAGACAAATAGACTAAGAGTAAAGTTTAGATATTCTTTTTAAAAAAAGATTTATTTATTTATTTGAGAGAGAGAGAGAGCATGAGAAGGAGGGGCAGAGGGAGAGGAAGAGAGAACCAGAAACAGACTCCATGCTGAGCACTGAGCCCTACCCGGGGCTCCATCTCACAAAACTTGAGATCAGGACCTGAGCCCAAACCAAGAGTTGGACGTTTAACCTTCTGCGCCACCGAGGCACATCCCTACTTTATATACTTTTGAAACAGACCCGCAATACCTGATTTATGACAAGGGAGACACTTTAGAGCAGTAATGAAAGGTGATCTTTTTAAAAAATTATAAAACGTCTATTGAATGTGTGTATATATATATATTCAGACTCCTATCTAACACTATCCATAAAAATTCTAGGTAATTCCGGGTGGACTATAGATCTAAATGTAAAATGTAAAACATAAAGCTTCTAGAAGAATACATAGGTGAATATAATATCCTCATGACCTTGGGTAAGAAAAATATTTCTTAAACAGGAAAAAAATAGCATAATATAGAAAAATGACAAAGAAAATAGAACTTCTTGGGAACTTCTTGAAAATTGGGAACTTCTTGAAAGGACATCATTAAGGGCAAAAAGAATTCCACAGAGTGGAAGGAAGTATAACAAAAAGAAGTTCGTATCTGGAATATATGAACAACTCCTACAAAAAACAGCCAACTCAATAGAAAACCCTAGAAGATTTGAACTGCCACTTTACATAACTGGGTATCCCAATGGTCATATGTAAAGATCCTCAACATCATTGTTTATTAGAAAAATGAACAATAAACTGCAATGAGATAACTCTACACACACATGGAAAATGGTTCATTAAAAAAACTGACAAATCCAAGTGATGGTAAGGATGGATCAGCTGGAAGTCTCATAAAGTGTTGGTAGGGGCAAACTAAAAAAACAGCTTTGAAAAACTCTTTGGCATTATCTAATAAAGTTGAACATATGCATACCCCCAAATCTAGCAATTCTACTCCTACATATATTCCAACAGAAATGCATACCTAAATGCATCAAAGAACATGTACAAGAATGTTTATGTCAGCATTATTTAAAAATTTTAAAAACTGAATAGTAATACAATAGAACTTTTGTACATTTTTGGTTTCCTATTACAAAAATAATATTTATTTTAGTAAACTTGGTTCAATTCAATAAACAATAGTAAGAATTAAAAGTCAACCACAATCTCTCTGAATCAGTTAGGAATTGTCTGCTGCAAGTAATAGAAAATCTAGCTAACAGTGAACAATGGATACACATATGGGAATTTATTTGCATCACAAGAAGCACTTTATGGGGTTCATCTGCTTAACAACCTCATTGGAGGGGGAGACGAGCCATGAGAGACTATGGACTCCAAGAAACAAACTGAGGGTTTTAGAGGGGAGGGGATGGGGGAATGGGTTAGCCCGGTGATGGGTATTAAGGAGGGCATGTATTGCATGGAGCACTGGGTGTTATACGAAAACAGTGAATCATGGAACACTACATCAAAAACTAATGATGTACTGTATGGTGACTAACATAACATAAAAAAAAAAAAAAAAGACATAAACCTGAAAAAAAAACAAAAAACCCCAAGCTTGTTATACCCTTTGGCTACATTTTAGCATATTTGTTTTTTATCTTCACACGTGCTACCTCATGGTTTCAAGATGGCTGCTGTAGGTCCAGTGATCACATCCTCACAACCTGCATTCCAAACTGGAAAAGATGGAAAGAGGCAGTGCCAGCAAAGCACTTTATCTTTCATATGGAAGCGAAACTTTCCACCTTTAGCTCCTCAGCAGATCTCACTGCCAGTACGAAGTTATCTGACCATTCCTGGCCACAGGGGATTCTGAGGAAGTAAGATAGCTTTCTTCCTTCTACAGCAAGGGGTGGAAAGGGAGAAGGGAGTTCAGAATAACTTCAATTTAGCCCGAAAGAGTCTACCAAACCAGCGATCAAATTTGTCTTTTCTAATACTCATTTTCTTATATTCATTTCCACTCTTTTTTGTACACAAATATGCTTTAAATATTTATAAAAATGATGGGATGCCTGGGTGGCTCAGTGGGTTGTGTCTGCCTTCGGCTCAGGTCATGATCCCAGGGTCCTTGGATTGAGCCCTTCATCGGGCTCCCTGCTTATTGAGAACCTGCTTCTCTCTCCCTCTGCTGCTCCCCCGCTTGTGCTCTCTCTCTCTCTGTCAAATAAATAAATAAGTAAAAATCTAAAAAATAAAAAAATAAATATTTATAAAAATGAGATCATCCTTTACATACTACTTACTAGCCTCTCACCTAAAATATTATGCCAGTAAACACAAACGACAAAATGATTTTAATGCCTACATATAATTTAACCATACCGCTCTACCAAACATTTATTTATTTATTTTTAAAGATTTTATTTATTTATTTATTTGAGACAGAGCGAATGAGAGAGAGAGAGCACATGAGAGGGGGGAGGATCAGAGGGAGAAGCAGGCTCCCTGCCGAGCAGGGAGCCCGATGCGGGACTCGATCCAGGGACTCCAGGATCATGACCTGAGCCGAAGGCAGTCGCTTAACCAACTGAGCCACCCAGGCGCCCCTCTACCAAACATTTAAATTGCATCTTTATTTTATGTTATAAATAAGAGTGTAATGAAGATGCTTATATATACAACTTGCTTAGAATATGTTCCTAGAAGTGGTTTGCTGGGCGAAGCATGCATACGATAAAAATTGTGTGAATATCGCCTAACAACATTATTCTCAAAGGACGAGAGGGACTCAGAAATTCACACCGAGGTGTATGGCTCATATTGGTGTTGATCCATAGAGGACAACCAATTTATGGATTGCTAATCAGTATTAAAAAAAAAAACAACAACAACAACAGAATAGAATAGAACAAGAAAGCATTAGCCTGCATTGTTCATAGTTTGGTGAAACTTTTGTGTCTGCTGTGTGTGTGTTTCTGTACGTGTCATGAAGCAGTATGAGTATTTTGCCACAATTTACAGACAAAACGTTTTTAAAATGTTCGTGCAGATGAGCTCTTCAGGCATGCCTTCTGGTTTCCAGCACTCATTTTTTTATTTCCTTTTCTTGTTAACTGCCTTGATAAGAAGTTTTATAACAGTAATAAACTGCAGCAGTGATGGCAACATTCCTGATTTGCTTCCGACCTAAATGAAAATGCATCCCATGAAGTTTTGAAAAGTATAATTTTCACTGTAGTTAATATCTAGCGCGTCAGTGAAAGTTTCATTTCCTCTTTACATCAAGTTACATAAGGGTTTTCTTTTTCATTTATAAGGATTAGGATTTATTTTTAGTTAACTGTTATGATTAATTCCTAATTTTATTACCTGTGATCAGACTATGTGCATGGTGGCCTATAAAATTTCTGCTTTTTGGAAGTTATTGAGATTTTCTTTGTGGACCAGAATACGATCAGCTTTTCTGTTCGGTTTGATAATATTGAATATTCAATAATAATAAAATAAAATTTTCAATATCTATTGAATCCAGCTTATTGATACTAATATTCAAATTCTCTATCTCTTTAAATAAAACAAGATGAAATAAGAGAGGGAGACAAACCATAAGAGACTCTTAATCATAGGAAACAAACTGAGGGTTGCTGGAGGGGAGGCGGGTGGGGGGATGGGGTAATTGGGTGATGGGTATTAAGGAGGGCACGTGATGTAATGAGCACTGGCTATTATATAAGACTGATGAGTCACTGACCTCTACCTCTGAAACTAATAATACATTATATGTTAATTAATTGAATTTAAATTAAAAAATTCAAATCCTTCATATCTTTATATAGCTGTATCTTATATATCATTTATTCTTTATTTTTTGAGTTGTCATTAAAATCTTCCACCAAGATTGCAATTTTGCACTTTATTTTCCCAAGACTACTGTGTGTGTGTTGTGTATATTAATGATATATAAGTAATCATACCTATTCTTTTTTATTTTTATTTATTTTTTATTGAGATAAAATTATATTAAAATTGTATTCATTTCAGGTATACAACAGAATGCTTTGACATATATATGGTAAAATGATTATCACAATAAGTCTAGTTAAATCCACCACCACACATAGTTACAAATTATTCTTTCTTATGATGAGAACTTTTAAGATCTCCCCTCTTGGGGTGCCTGGGTGGCTCAGTCGTTAAGTGTCTGCCTTCAGCTCAGATCATGATCCTGGAGTCCTGGGATCGAGCCTCGCATGGGGCTCCCTGTTCGGCGGGAAGCCTGCTTCTCCCTCTCTCACTCCCCCTGCTTGTGTTCCCTCTCTCACTGTGTCTCTCTCTATCAAATAAATAAAATCTTTAAAAAAAAAAAAAAAAGATCTCCCCTCTTAACAAGTATACACATTCTTAACTGTTAATGTGGATTTGTAGTTATTTCAGGTTTTTGACACTAACTTTGGGGTGTTTTTTTGGTTCAGGGGGTGGGTTTCATCCACTCTTTTATATCTAACCTTTCTGTGTCGTTTTATATCAAGTGTAAATTTTTAAAGTATTTGATAGTTGGATTTTGTTTGTTTCATCTTCACATTCTTTCAGAGTTTAATCCATTCACATTTATTTTGAAACTAATACAGTTGGTTTTGTCTTGTATTATGTTTTCAGTATTAGTGCTTCCTGGATATTTCCTTTTCTAATCTTTTTCACTTTTCATCTATTTTGATATTAAGTTAATTTCATATGCTTCTTTTTTAGTGATTTGGAAGTTATGCATATATAACTCCCAATCTTTATATTCTAATCTTTAAGTCAATGTCTAGAATGAAACATATATTGACCATCTCTTTCCTCCAACAACAATGAAAATGCTTTTCCTTCCTTCCCTGGCACTCTCCTCCAATTTTTGTTGAAATAATTTGGAACTTTAGATCCAGATTATTACATTAAATTTTTCAATAAAATATTTTCTCATTTTTCAAATTTTTAATAGAATATTTTCACATAGCTACATTAATATTTATTACTGAATTTAATTATGTTTTGCCATTTCATTGTTTGTTGCTATTTATTTTAAAACCCTAACTTCTTCATTCTTGGATTCTTTTATTTTGACTTATTTTTCAGTAAGCTTGAGTAAATCTTTATAGTACGGAGAGCATAATTTCTGCCCTTGTATGTCTGAAATTGCCAGATACCATTTTAAAATAATACCTAAGGCTTTGGAGTCAGATAAAACTAGATTCGAATGTCAGCTTTTTCTTGTTCTTGCCCTGTGATAATGGGGAAATCTCTTTACTTTTTTGACGTAGGTTCCTTGTGTGTAAAATGGAGGGACTATCAGCTTACAGGATGCGTACGTTTTATACCAAGTAAAGTGTATTAACACTGGTCCATAGTAGTCAGTCAATAATAGATTGTTATTATTATTATTAATCTTTGTACAATACCATCTTTATTGAACATTATCCACATCTTAATACAATGTTATGCATATTAAAGGTCCTCCATTAAGTTGTATTACCATTTAATATTTGAGATATAATTTACATACAATAAAATGGATAGATCATAATAGTAGCGTTTGGTGCATTTTTTAAAATTGCACGCATCTCTGTAACTACCACCCAAATCAAGATAAAACATTTTCCCACAGTCATTCTTCCTTTCATTCAGCCACTCCCTGTCCCCAGAAGCAAACGTTTTCTGATTTGTATTATTATAGATTCATTTTGTCTATTCTCAGGCTTAATATAAATGGAATCACACCATATATATTCTTCTGTGTCTGCCTTCTTTTACTCATTGTAAGATTTTTGAGTTACACTCCAGATGGCATGTATCAGTAGTTTACTGTTTTTCACTGTTGAGTAGTATTTCATTGCATAGATATATCAAAAATTGTTTTTCCATTCTCATATTTATGTGTATTTGGGTTATTTCCAATTTGGAGCTATTATAACTAAGGCTACTATGAACATTTTTGCACAAGTCTTTTTGAGGACATATGTTTTCATTCCTCTTGTGTAAATACCTAGGGGGCAAAATTGTTGGGTCTTTGGATAATGTATATGTAACTTTATAGGAAACTGATGAACAATTTTATAAAGTGACCACATAATTTTATTATCCCACCAGAAAATTATAAATGTTTTAGTTTCTCATCCTCACTATCATTTAATATTTCATAAAAATCTATTTTGATGTATAACCGTATCAACTGCTTATATTTATTGTTGCATGATGTAACTTTTTTCCATCCCTTTCTTTTTAACCAGTGTATTTATCTTTTAAATTTTTTCTCTTATAGATAGTATATATTTGGGTCTTAATTTTTTATCCAGTCTATCTCTGCCTTTTAAATAAAGTATTTAGTTCATTTACATTTGATAGTATTTGGTAATTATTGGTATGGTTGGGTATAAGCCTACCATGTTTGTATTATTTTGTTATGTCTTAACTGTTTTTATTCATCTGTTGCTCATTTCCTATATTCTTTTCCATTAATTGAATGCTTTTAGAATTTTGTTATATTTTCTCTATTGATTTCAGATTTTATTGTTTTTTTTTTTCCCTAATGGTTACTCTAGACATACCAACATGCATCCTTAACTTATTCATGTTCTACCCTGAGTTAATATTTTATATTTCACAATGAAGTTACAGTTTTTAAATTTTATAATGCCATTTGTCCATTTATACATTCCTTATATTCTTATTGTCATCTATTTACTTATATATAATATTGTAAACCCCATTGTATATTGCTTTTAATTTTGCTTTAAACAGTCAGTGATCTCTTAAAGAAATTTCTTTTATGTTTACCCTTTCTGGCCAACATTTGTGTCATCTGTGGATCTGGTTCTGTTGAATATTTTTCTCTTAATTATGAGGCACATTTTATTGCTTCTTAGTACATCTCATGATTTTTTATTATATGCCAAACATTATCTGAAAAAGAACAGTAGAGAGTGTAGCAAATGATATTTACCCTGAGAAAAATTCATGCCTCCTCCTATGTCAGGCCTTTAGAGTGGAGGCTAAGTCAATCTAATCTGTAGTTGAGCTGGATCTGGGGTTTTTTGAAGCTTTAGTTAGATTTACTTTGCCACTAGTTTCAAATGTCATGAGGGAAGATAAGGATTATCCCTTTATCAGGTCTTGGAATTTGTCCAGTGGAGAACTCTCTGTTCTTCACATGGAAATTTTATGTTGCCTACTTTTTGAATCACTGAGTTCTTTTTCTCTCCAGCATTGTCCTCAACTTTCTGCAGCTGGGAAGACCTCTCTCCCCTTTGATGTTCTGTCCCTAGCCTTTGATGAGCTGTTGCCTTGCGCTCAGTGGAGGGTTTGTGTACTTGGGGGAAATTTCTCTGAGTTCTCCTGTCCTACCCTTAGCTTTTAGAAAATGCTGCTATGGTTCTGGAATGAGTTAAAATTCATTGTAATTTTTAAGAATAAAAAATAAAAATAAAAAAAATGGATCTACTTTGCCACATGTTATCTCTATCTTTACTATAGAATTCTACATGTAACTAATCGATAAAAAGTTGTTTGTATCCTCCTTTAACTTGAGGAAAGGGTAAATTTCTCAGGTGATCTATGTTGCTATGCCAGTGTTAAATTCAGATTCATTTTAATCCAATAAGAGGATTAAGAGAATATATGACTGATAATATTAACAAACATAATTCTTATTTAGTATAAAAAATACTGATTGATATTAATGTGCAAACATAAAAAAGTGTGCAGTTTCTTTTATCTGCTAAAACCATGATCAAAATTCCATTACTTGCAAACTCATAATACCCATGTATCAGATATGCCAGAAGAAGATACCTGAGCACACTGTATAAGGCTGCTAAAGTTTTAAAGGATAGGTGGTGTCTTATTTGCTTCTGAATGCTGACACTGAGCACAGAGTAGATACAAAGAATGGCCTTCATACATTGTTGAATAAACAGCTTTGCAAGAACAATAAACATTCACAAAAAACCTTCAACAGATGAAACACAGATATGTAAAGTGCTATAACCAGTCAAGATCCCACTGGCATTTCTTACCATAATGAATTTTCTTCAAGAACTCATGGGCAGGATTTACTCTTGGGTCATCTAGCCTAATCATCTTACTCAACAAACAGGCCTTGGAAGGGGAGCTGCCTGCCTTCTAGGCCTATCTTAATTGTCCTGGATAGCCCTTGCTCTCCCAAGATACCAGGCAGAGAGAGATGAACTCTTCCATGGAGCACTCAGCTTTGCTATGGTATGCTGGAGTAAGGAATTCTTGGAGGCTGCCCCACCTTCTTATAAATGAGCTGTAACGGACTAGCAGATATACCCAGGAGTGGGGTTAATGTGTTTCCTGACAGAGACGTTCCTTTCCTGCTTACTCCCAACTTGTTCCACTTTACTTACCTCTACCTTGAGAAATCATTTTTCCTGGGCTATAAGAATGCTCACCATCTTGTCTCCTGGCACTCCTTGTCCAGAGCTTTATTTTGTGTATAGTTCCCCACACTAACCTTGTTGTTTCTCATCTCTGAACTTTTGCTTCTGCTTCTCTCTTTGCTTGGGATGTCCCTTCCTTCCCCACCCCCATGCCCTGACACATTGGCCAAATGCAGTCTATAAGACTGAGCCCAACCTGGGGATTCAAGGAAGGCTTCCAGGAAGAAATAATCCCTCAAGTAGATGTCCCTCATCTGAGATCCCACACCAGTAAGTGTGCACCTCATTTTAGACTTCACATATTACCATATTTCCCCAAATTTCTCTTCCCACTAGACTAGATTCTGGGATGCTCCAGGATGAAGACCCTGACTGACACATTTTTGTTTCCACTATGTCTGAACACAGTGACTAGTTCATGGTAGGTGCCCAATAATAGTCAACGAACTTAAACTGAGGCTTGCTCATACCTCTCCTGCCCTATATTTTGGTAATAAGTTTGGGTGTCTCTTCCTCAGAGCAATTACTTCTACTTGTCCAGGGGCCTGGGGCAGTGAAGCTGAGGCCATAGCAGCTCCTAACATCTCAATGCCCTTAATTCTTTTACTTCATTTTGGGGCGCCTGGGAAGCTCAGTTGGTTGGGCCTCTGACTCTTGATTGCGGCTCAGGTCATGATCTCAGGCTCATGGGACCAAGCCTCACGTCTGGCTCTGCAGTCAACACGGAGGAGTCTGATTGTCCCTCACCCTCTGCTCTTCCTTGCCCCACCCACTCCCCCACCACTCTCGTGCTCTTTCTGTCTAAAATAAATAAATAAAATCCTTTAAAAAAAATCTTTTACTTCATTTTGGGAGAGGCAAAGTCGTATCTCAGAATCCCTGCTTTAATTCAGTGATTTTTAGGCTTGCTAATTTAGTGTGGCATTTCTTAGTCCAGTTAGACTACTGAAATTTTTATTTTATTATTCCAGGACTAATCAGATACTACCTAATACTTGATTTTAGAATAGACAAAAACACACTAGAAGACTCAGCAGTTATGAAAAATCTATGGGAAAAAGTTTTAATTGAGACCTTTCTGTGTATGAATTAATTTTGTTTCAAATTAGAAAAGACAAACATTAACCAATTTTTGTTAGTCCCTATCATGGGACGCCAGTGTTGTATAGGAACAATATTTGAGAACCTCTGCTCCAGTTAAGTAAAATTACAGTTAAATATACCACCTATCAGCAGTAAGTTCTTTTATTTCATGAAAATGAACAAAGATTTTTATTTTGAGTAATGGTGTTTGCTTCCTGAAATAAGCTCAAAAACCTACCTTTATTATATATATATATATATATATATATATATATATATATATATATATATATACTTTATTATTGAAGAAAGTAACCATTTACCATCTTTTTCCTTCTCAGGCTGTGAGGTTGAGATTCTTGGGGTCAGACCTACTTACTGCCTAGAATATAAAAACGTCCCAACGGATATCAATTTTGCCAATGCAGTCAGCGATGCTCTTGACTCCCTCAAGTAAGTGTCCCAAGGTTTTAGTCATACCATTGTTCTTCATTGTTTCCAGGACCAATAATGAATGCTAAAGTGAGTTAAGAAGGCTTGGTACAGGTGGAATAATGTCTCAGAGATATGATTAGTCTCTTGCGTGATGACTGTTAACTGCTACCAGAGAATAATTGTGAGTGAGTCGTTTCAGGTAGGGGCACTCTCTGTAAATGTTGAATGGAGAGCAAGAAAGTCCTCAAGTGTTTGGGACTTTCTTCTTTATGTTGATGGACAATAGAGAAGCAATACAAATGTCAACATCTCTCTAATTAAGATTTAGTGAATGCTTGTATTTCATAAAATGTTATTATTTGGCAAGAAGGGGGGATCGGTGGTGAAGTAAATTTGAAAAAATTGCCTAATCTACCCTCTTCTTGGTAATGTATGAAACACGTAGAACATAGAACCTTTTTCTTCCTCCCACATGGAGCAATGACACAGAACTTTGAAAATGCAGAAATCATTAATGGTGTCTTAAATAGCACACGAGAGTCTGTCAGGGAAGCTGATTAACAAGAAAGGTCAGGAGAAAGCCTCAAGGCAGTCTCAGAAATCGCTAGATATGGAAGTCAAGATAGGAGACCAGCTGGGGTCTACCTGAGTAATTAGCAACCAAGAAGCTAAAGATGTTGGGGGCTCTCACATTTCCAGGGCTGGATTTGCGGTCTCCTTGGCTACTGAGTGGATCTCCTGGGTAGGGTCAAGGCAGAAGATCCATAGTAATCAGTTTGGAGACCAAGGAGGGACTGTGATCCTCCCAGGAGAAAGAGCCTGTTTTCAAGCTGGGCAGCCTCCGAGGGCCACCATATCCCAGGCACTGTGTACTACTCACCAGCAGTAACCACATGAATTGGCCTATAGCTAAGATAGCCCCAGATATAGAGCTGACCAATTATGAATCCCATTCTTGCCATCACCACCCCAAACATTGCGGGGAACAAGTCACCCCCACAGAACTGCACAAGGAGAAAACAATACCCCTCCCTCCGTTCCTTCTTGGAATAATTCCACTTCCATGAAACCCATTAAGATGGGCCTTTGAGGCGCAAGAAGGCTCAAGCTCTGACAGATTGGAGAGGAAATAGGTTTGAAATACTTAAAAACTGAGATGTAACAAATTTAAAAGTTGAGATTTTTTTTTTCTGGAGGGAAGAGGGAAGGGACAAGGTCTGGAATGAACTTTAAATAAATATTATTAACCATTGAATAAATAGCCTTCAACATATGGTTTGTAAATCATGTGTGTTATATGATCCTGTCTCCTACCTACTCTGCTTTCTTTTCCTTGCCCACAAGTGCTGGAAAACCACACACACATGATGAACTAGAATATCGTGTTACAAACTAGTTTGTGCAAAGCTGAAGAGCACCACACGCACAGCAGATGCGCAGAGCTAGAACTCTGGAATGGCTCTGTGTCTATACAGTGCTGTTTCCAACATATCCAAAGTGCTGGCCACCCCTACAGCTTATTGCCATGCTAAATAAGAACATTTAGAACATAGCTGTCATACAAATACCTCCAAATAACCCAATGCTCTATTTGGGAGGGTAATCTTTTTCACATTCATCTTACCTTGAGAATCGAATGGTCACTGACTGTACACAACCCAGTGATGCAACAGGTGGAGAGCCACAGAGTCCCAAGAGGCTCAGGTTAGCCAGGGCTGGCAAGCCGGCCCATCCAAGCAGACTTCCTTGTCTTGAGGTATAGCAGCATGCTGGAGGAATGAGTGCTGGGCTCTGTTTCCTAGGGAAGTTTCTGTTTCTCTGTTTCTAGAGAAGTTTTTCTTTTTCCCTTTTCAAGCAACATGACAAAGCTCTGGAACACTGGGGAATAACATCTTTACCTTAGAGCACAGCATTTAGAAAGGGGGAGGTTGGTGGGGGGTGAGGTGGTAGTATGTATATGTGTGTGTGTATCTTTGTGTGTATGTGTGTTTAGCAAAGGCATTGGGCTCCCCTAGACAGAAAAGGCTACCAAGAACTGGAGGCCCAGGAAAGTGGCCTCGGGCTAGGCCTCTATCTGGTGTGACCTGATACCACCATATTGTTCAATTGGCACCATTCATACTATAGTTTACATAAATGGCCTTGAAATCCCAGGGGATGACATTCACATAATCTACCAGTGAATGATGCTTCTGCAGTTGGGGAGTGAAGGCCTAGGAAGGATGGAACCAGGCCAGTGCAATTGTCTTGTGGGGTCTTCATACTGTCAAAGTTAACAGGGCCACCAGAAACATCCCCTGTGAATAGTAGTTGGAAAGATGGAGATCCACCATTTCTAAAACTAGTTAGGGCTTGAAATGAGACAGAGAGAAAAAAAGAGAAGAAAAGCAATAGGCCAGATGATACTGATTGCCTGTGGAAAGCAGTAAGATAATTTAGGCTCTCTTGCAAAGAAAAAGAAGGCACCTTCTATAAACAGCCTAGATAGATAGATAGATAGATAGATAGATAGATAGATAGATAGATAGATAGACTGATTGATTTAGAGTGGGGGCAGGGAGAAGTAGGGGGAGAAGGAGAAAGAGAATCTTAAGCGGGTTCCACACCCAACGCAGAGCCCGATGCGGAGCTCGATCTCACCTCCCTGAAATCATGACCTGAGCCGAAACCAAGAGTTGGACCCTTAGCCAACTGAGCCACCCAAGCACCCCTAACCTATGCATTTTTAGAACATGTCTCATTACCTTCTTACAAAGTAGAATAAAGGATTGACATTTGTGGGCCAACACAGTTAAGACCACTTTACATGTAGCAGCTTATTCATGTAAGAATGTGACTCAAAGGAATTATGAATTCTCTTGGTGTGTATGCTTAGGCAAAGATGTATTAATTATTTATCTTTCCATCAGATAGCCCCAAAACAAGGAGCAAGTTTTAGACTCCATAGCTTACCTCTTGGTTTCTGCTCAGCTCTATCTCAAATTCCTAGCTATAATTTGAGGAGTGCTTAGAGTTCACACAAGTGTGCGAACACAGGCATGCATATGCATGTGGGCACACACAGGCATTTCTCCTGATCAGTACTGCTTATAGAGTGTCTTTTCCACTCTGCTATTATTCTGAGAGGCAGAGAGAATGGGATACAGGATAGATATGCTTTTGAAAGAAGGCAGTTACGATTGACCTATGGACAACATTTCGGCAAAGGGTCCGGCTCAGCCAAGAAGCTGCATGGTTCTGTAGAAGGGCTAGTCCAATTTCCATGTTTGATCTGGGCATTGCCATCCAGGGCTCATAAAGCTTTATTGACCCAAGTCATATCCATGGTAGACGCTACCTCGGCACCTAGACAACCTCCAGCGTAGAAGAAAGGAGAGGGCAAAGAGAATTCATGTCTTCAACACACACCTGCCAGCATTGTGTCAAAGGCGCTATCGCCATTGACCCATTCTGCTGTTACAGCTACTGTATTACACAGGTGTGTCATCCTCCTCCTCTTACAAAGAGTCCTCCTCCTGTCCCAAAGTTAAGCACCTCGCTTCAGGTCGCACACAGCTAGTAGGTGGTGGAGCCGGAGCCCAGGTCTGAGAGAGAAGTGCCTGGACACTTCAGAGTCAAGTTCACAGCTCTCCTCCTGGTCTGCACCCATACCTCTGAGGTGCCCTGAAACCGAATCAGACCAACAGGATGGCGGGGGTTGGCTCCTTCGCAAGTCACCCCTGGGCCTGGGGCTCATGAGCGCCTGAGGTGGACTGGCAGCCTTTCGGGTCTGCTCGCTGCTTGACATGTGCAGCACACAGCCCCAGTCATGGGCACGCTATGTACCATGCCACCGCACACGGGGACAGGGAAGCAACACCCCTGCCCACACAGCACCACAGAAAGCAGTTTGTGATCACAGCACTTAATCTGTCCTCCTGGAAGTTCTGTTTGTCGGACAGTCATGCTTCGGTGGGCAGGAAAAGGGGCATACCAGTGGTGACAGCCCCGTGCAGCCCTGACCGCCTGGAGGGACTAGGAGGCTGCTCCCAGGTGCAGGTGCCTGATGAAGCCTCTCAAAAGGGTTGGTCAAGCAACAACTGGGCCCCAGGAGCGGTGGACACAGCTGCTGTCTATTGTCAAGCTCCAGGTTACGGAAAACAGCTCCAAAGGAATTCTTTTAGGATCCCAGAACCTCAGTGGCTGCTGGTGCCTATAAAGGAGTGGATGGATGACGAGATGGTTCTTTCCACAGACCATGGGGCGGCTGGGGCAAATGTCCTGGCCTTTGTCTCTCCTCCCCCTGGACTCTGAGGGAAGGGGCTCAGCACACAGGCAAAAGCCATCCAGGCACATCTGGAAGGAAGAGAGAGACGCAAGGCATCTCCTTCCCTTTGCCTCCCTTTTGCTGTGTGTCAAGCACTTTATAAACATCAGCTCATTTCCTACCCAGTGTAGCCCTCTGTGGAGGTTTTTCACATGGCACATTGAGGCTTCCAGATATTTTTGCTGTTCTTCTGAGACCTCCAGGATAGCAAGGTTCACGTCTTTGAGCTCAGATTTGTCTAATTCCAATACCCTATCAATGTATAATTTTCCAAAATTAAGGCTCTGTCATGTGCTCACTACATATGTATATGAGAATTATGCTGAGGTTCAAATTCCTTTATTGCTGAGGGAATCCAGGCACGACCAGGCTGGTTAAACAGAGAATATGAGAAACACACACGTGAAGGAAAAGAATGATGGAGGACGATGGCATACGATTATTGTGAGATGCAGAAATGCTTCACGACTTAGAGGACAATCAGACCGTGATCTTTGGGACTGCTTTCTCCATCAGGCAAAAATAACCTTCATCTTACTGGTTTCCTACAAGTTGACAGCTAAGTTTACACATTCCGGGCTCAAGTTGGTCATAAAGTCTGGTGACCTGTAAACAAGTTTATCAGACACTGTTCTTGTAGGACACAGGAATGACAGGCAGCTGTTTTGGGGGCCTAATTTCTAAGTTTTAGATCATTTTTCTTAATAGTTGATAACTTCAACCATCCCTTCGAATTGCCCCCCATTTCTCTCTCCCTAAGTCTTCTCTTTCCAACTCACTTTGGTAAGGAAATGGATGTGAGGTTATGAACTTTTACACTGAAAAGAGATCTGGACAACATCCTAAGATGATGGAGGACCTGGGTGTCCCTGAAAGCCTGGGGCTGGGGGCTCCTTGCAGCTCTCAAGTGCTGGGCTGACAGCCACATGTCATTGGCTCAGTTCCTGGACCCCTAAAGCTATAAATTATAAATGGCCAACCATAGGTCTGCAGGCATTTCCACCCATCGCTCCTCACCCAACCACTACATTACAAATGAGCTGACCTGTGATGGAGACCAGATCCATGTGGAAAACACCTGGCGACCAAGAATCTGTCCGCTGAACTCCAAACAGGCGAGAGTGCTCAGCCCTTGAAGACTCGGGTCCCTAATGAATCGACGAAACTCCAACCTAGAAGTCTTTTCCAAAGTCACGTGCATAAATCCCTGAATCGCCAGCATCCCAAATCCAGTGTTCCTGGCACCTGGGGTTGACAGCTCCTTCAAAGAAAGCCATCAGGTAAATCTGTGATACGGGGTCCCTGATCACACAGAGATTTTTTAGATATGGTGCAGAGCCTGAAAGAAGCCAGCCAAGTGGTTGCTGTGTTAAGGGAAGTATCTACAATGCAGTGACCTAAAAGCATGTCTTTGAACTTTAATGCAACAGTCAGCCTGTTTGTGCAATTTTCCCCCCAGGCAGGCCCCACCCTGGAAGTGGACACACTTGAACACTGGATACACTGCATGAATCCGCACATCTGGGGAGCTACAGATTCAACTGCATAAAGCAGCTAAAGGCTGAGGCTCATCTGAGGGAAAGATTTTATGGAAGTTTCCACTGTAGTCATCAGTGTAATGAACACGGGCCTCACAAAAGTTTAGGGATGTGTATGAAAGTGCCATTATCTAGCGAGAACTTTTCCCCACCGCCCACACCCTTGCAGGCCCCTGCAGTGACTTTTTGTTCTCTGCTGTCTACAGATGGATGAGTCATTCACACATTAGCGAGTATGAATAATGATAATATCACTTTTGAAAAACACCTAACCCAGTCCCCATTGTGGAGAAGGGTGGTATTTGTTAAAGAAGGGCCGGTTTGTTGTGTTCTAAAAAGAGAAAACACTTGACTAGCAATTTCACTTAATTTGAAAACCAATGTACTCTCAAAAACATAAATGAAATGCCCCTCAGGGTACACAGTAGAACATCACAGCATCATTAAAGGACGTGCCGTCTTGGCAAGTATGACCCTAATGAAGGAAGATGCTAATCAGATTATCCCCTGAAAACCGCCCCAGTGTAGTGAATGTAGTAGATGCGGACTTTCAAAAGCCCAGGCTGGTAGAATGCTCTGATCTTGGAGATTCACGTTTCCAGTTCTAGCTATGCCTCTGTGAGACCTTGAGCAAGTCCTAGAATCCGTTCTGGCCTATTTCCCCATCTGCAAAATGTGCAGATGCTTTTCTATAGGGACGCTTCCCACAGTAGTTCCAGAAATCCAAGACACACCCAACCCACAGACATGGAGCGCTGTCCGTCAAGAAGGGTAAGAGTCTTATAAGAGAATAAGGACCATTTCCATAAGAAGGTTAAGCAGAATGCTGCCCCATTGGTGTGGGCCGTAGAGTTTTTAGTGGTTGTCATCAGGGTTTTGGAGTCAGCCCAACGTGGGTTTGAGTCCTGGTCCCATCTCTCCCTGGCTGTGTGAGGCAGGCAACTCTACTGAGCTCTCTGTTCAATGTAGCCCTGTCTTAAAGGGTTGCTGTGAGGATTAAATAATGAATGAAAAGCCTTCGACGTAGTACCTGACCCAGAGCAACTGTCATTTATTGAGCGCTTACTATTAGTATACTTTCAACTGTTGTAGAGCTCCAACTGTATGCCAAATACGGTAGGCTACAACTGAGCTACAGTGGAGGATGAATCGCCATCCCCCCCAAAGAATTCACAGCTTAGAGAGGGCGAAGGAACATTAGCAGGCCACTGCAGCCCCGCATGGAAGAGCATTACCAGGAGATGAGCCTAGAGGGCCCGCAGGAGCACCCGGAGGGCCGCCCAGCAGAGCCTGGGGCATCAGAGCCAACTTCCTGGAAGGGCCACCATCTCCCCTGAGACCTGGAGGATGAGTAGGAGCTGTTTTTAACTCTGGCCGTGCAAACCACCCTCTCTGAACTACCGGGAGGCAATTTTCCCTCCTCTGTGGATTGCAAGACCCAAGGCAGAGCAGGCTCTGAGGACTCACATTCTTTTATTGCTCATGTTCCAGGTGTTGGGGCAGCCACATCAGAAGACACCATGCCATCTCATTTGCATGTGTGTGTCTTTAAAATATAGTTTTTCGAGAGAAATAAGGCAATCCACCAAGAGTATCAACTATTAGCTCTTGTAAAGTCCAAGCAAAGGAATGAGCTGTAATTTCTTTTGCATTACTTCAACTTTTGTCAGTTACTATAACGGCTCCCACCATTAACATCGTCATCATCATGATCATTGTTCAGCTCGGGTGCTTTGGGAGGAGTCGTGGGCAAAGCTTGAGCTGGGGCAGGAGGGACGGTGGAGAGCACTGCGTGAAGGAAGGAGGTGCATTACACGGCATTTTTTTTCTCCCTTCCCTGACTCCGCAGGCCTCCTACTCCAATGGAGAGCACTTGTTCCTGGTCATTCTTAGCCCAGCATCAAGGGCTTGGATTATTAGTACTCTGGCCAAGGAGAGTTTCTCCAGAACCAGTGTCTTCCTGGGACCCAGGGAAGTGTGGTCACTGTTAGAATTCACTCTATATCCACACTGGAACTGGCCCTTCATAGAATAAATGTCCCCATTAGAATAAGTGTCTGCTGAACACTAACCTGTTTGCCTCCCCCAGGTTGCCCTGGGAAAGCTTGCTCTTATTCTTGCCAGTGGGTTAAACACACAGTCTGCTGTTTTATTTAGACACTTCCTTTAGGTCCAGCAATAATCGAAGTCATTATTTGAATGATTGCTTCTAGTTGTTCTGATCTTATGACAGCAGCGGTGGTAGAGTAGAGCTATGAGAACTGTCCTCTGCCTGTTCCAGCCCTTCCAACTCTTGGGGCACAATGAGCGATGCCACATGAGCCCTGAGGGGAGATGCCCCATAAACGTGCTCTCTGACTGTTGCACTGAGGTGCTCAGGACTGGCATGTCGTGATGCCGTAGTCGTGTTTCCTCCCTTAGAGATCACCGTGATCATTTTAAGGCGTCAGTTTTGCCTGGCCCACAGGTCAGGGATCTGGGGATGCCAGTGCCTTCACAGAGGACTGCTGAGTGGAGGGGGGAGAAAGCAGTGAGGGCCTCCCTCAACTGCGTCTCTCTCACTCTGCTCCCTCCAGGAGTGGCCGGGCAGACGTGGCAGCCATATACCATGAGCGCATCGATGTGGAAGGCCACCACTATGGCCCCTCATCGCCTCAGCGGAAAGACGCCCTGAAAGCCGTGGACACTGTCCTGAAGTACATGACCAAGTGGATCCAGGTAACTGAAATCAAGGACCATGACGCTAATCTTCCCTCTTGTCACTTCCTGTCAGTTTCCTTGGTTGTCATAACCCTTCAACATTTTCCTTCTTACTGGTGTTAGTGGACGAGGTCAGCACCAGGCTGGGGTGGGTCTCTTTTCTTCCCACAACCACTTGTCAGATACCAGGAGCTCCCTTGTTTTACAACCAGCCCAGCGGGACTGAAATGACCAGATTTGCATTCTTACCTGGCTTAGCTGGCCAGATGGCCCAGTTCTTTACCAAACCTAGTAAGTCTGTGAACCAGGTTCAAGCAGGCATGGAGACCAGACCTGGGTTCTGTCCCTGATCCTGCCACCCACCCCCTTGCTGGATGACTCTCAACAAAGTAAAACTTTTGTGGGCTTTATTTTCCACGTTTGTAAAATGGGTCGGTGACCGCTCCCGTCTTACCACACAGGTCTGCTGAAAGAGCAGAAGGAAATGAGAACAGAGAAAGTAGCTTGAATGGCTCAAGCCCAGGAGGGATGATTTCTAGCACTACTGGAAAGGGGATGTGCTTTCACTTCGCCCTCCTCGAAGTGCTTCTATGGTGATGTTGCACTGGTCCCATCAGGGCAGAAAAGTTTATGATTGAGGAAGTATCCTTTCCCCCATAACTTACAGTTTAAAACACTTGTTTACAAGACCTTCCAGAGTGAGCACATCTCTGCCTGGGAGCTGACCTGACGGCTTTTGTCCACCTACAGGAGCGGGAGCTGCAGGACCACCTCAATGTCATCATCTTCTCAGATCATGGAATGACTGACATTTTCTGGATGGACAAAGTGATCGAGCTGAATAAGTACATCAGCCTGAACGACCTGCAGCAAGTGAAGGACCGAGGACCTGTCGTGAGCCTCTGGCCAGCTCCTGGGAAACACTCTGAGGCAAGAAGCGCCATGAGCGGGGGAGGCGGATGGATGATCACTCTGAGCTTGGTCTTTGCCCTGGGGCTTTAGCACTGAAGTAGAGAGCTGTGCCGGAGCTGGGCCTCCCGAGGCATGTGACCTACTTTGTTGCTCCCTTGACCTCTGCCAAATTGCTCATCCTCCTGTGTCTGTCTGCTCTTCTCTGAAATGGGCATGATGGTGTCCACTGCACAGATGTTAGTGGAAATCAAATGAGATAAATGATGTGTGGTGCCTAGCATGTTAAGCTCTTAGCCCTTTAGTAGGGCTATTTTATTGTTGGCCCAAATGCGGCACTTCTCAGGCAAACCTGGGGGATATGGATGCATACAGAGAATGCTCTTTCCCTGGAACAAAGCTGCCCATCTGATCTGTTTTCGTAAGGGAACTGGAGATAAGAAGGTGATGAATGAATAGGGGCTGAGGCCGTGGGTGCCATGCGTCAGCTCCTTATCTGAGGAGGCACGCTGCTTAGGTGCAAACCCCAGCCTGATCATGGACTGGTAACCCATAGCTCCCTGTCCCGGACCCTCTGCTTCTTCTGAGTCCATGCGGTTGGTGATGCCATCATAGCTGCCCTCCTGGGCTGCTGGTAAACCCACAGAAGCATGCTGGGCCCACCTCAAGGAGACGATGTATGTGCCACTTTACAATGATCATCATCACAGGGGTGGTTCCCAAGAGGGTGCTCCCCACAGTCACTGCCCTCCAGGAACTGAGCACTCTGAGATAGCTAGACTTTACTTACCCTTCTCTCCAAACCATAATTATCTGCAGTACTTGGTAAATCATGATGGGAAAATGAGGAACAAGCAGCATCTTTGTCCACCTGCTTCGCCCCATGTTGCCTCGTCACATGCCAGCGCAAGCTCTGGGTCTTCTGCCCGCTCCCAGAGACAATTTCATGCTCTGGACCAGGTAGCGGGTCTCTTCAGAGAGAAACTGCTGCCCGTGGAGGTGCCAACCCCAGGGTCCCAGGAATTGGCCTAGGGAGGGCCTGACACCTCCACCTATCCTCACAGCAAGGATGTGGTTGACAATGGACGCTCTTTGGTAGGGATGGACACTGCGTGCAGGAGGCCGGGGTCTCTCCACTGGCCCTTTTGACCTCCTCTTGCCCACTACCATAGGAAAGTCTGAGATCTGTCTGGGGGTTGAGCAGCACAGTTGCCAAGAACGCCACTCCTCCCCAGCCTTGTCCCATTTCCTAGGTGGACGTCCCTTTTTCTCAAGTTCCGTGGTCAGGAAGTGGAGGTGCTGACCATTGGTACAGCAGCCCCATGAAATCCCTTAATATGAAGCCGGGAGGAATACTCTACACATTGGCAGGTCCCACAGAAAGTGGCTTCTTGCAAAGAAGTTCTGTTTTCTTGGCAAGGAAGATAATCTGCATTTCCAACTTGGCGCTCAGGGACGTGCTGCCTCCAGAATGCTTGAGCATCAGCAGCTTACGAGCTGGGAAGAGCTTCTTCCAGCACGACGTTCATGAAAGCCAGAAGCAGTTGGTGGATTATTCAAGAATGGGGGCTGTGTTTGGGTGACAGTTCGTCATGTGACGGACACAACAGTTTGTGAGACCTGGTATGTGTCATCAGATTTTTCACGTATCCAAAATCTTCCTGCAAATGCATCCTACTTTCCTTAAGAACTATGGATTTTCTCAAGTAGGAAATCATAACTCGTGGGGTCATCGAAACTCTCTACTAAAAAGCCTGAAGGCTAATTATTCTCCAGATCTGAGTTGATAAACTCAATTTTACATTCAGTTCTACCCAGGAATATGTGTCTGATTTGCCTGAGGGCCAACAAGTCAACATCAGCCAGTTGATTTTAATGTCAGCCATAAATATTTAAGCTGCTGCTAAATATTGGAAATACGTACAGAGTTTACACCCTCATCATGAAATTAGTAGTGTAATGAATGGCAGACAATTACTAATACTTTTAAGATTCAGGTGTAGGAAAGACATGCTCTAGGTCAAGAGCAAATCCTCTCCCTTTGATCTTGTGGCATTTAACAGCAGGTGGACCAATTCCTCATTTGCCTTTTAATTTTACTATAGCATTTTTGACGTATATAAGCTTTTGTAATTTATTAACTACTGAGTAGACAAATTATTATAAAATATTGGAAAGTATAAAGGGGTGCCTTATATTTACTAAACATCTAAGAAGTAGGACATTACCATTGATAACGGTATCTCTTATATATCCTTCCCAAACCCCACCACCTTTCCTGCCCCATCAAAGGAAGCTACTCTCTTAAATTATAAGTTATCATTTCCATAATTGCCCTTATCATTTTATCATGTGTGTTCTTTAGTTTTATAGTTATTTGAACTTCGCATAATAATAATAATAACCCTGTCTGCATTCTTCTGCAACTTGCTTTATTTTGCTTCTCAAACTGAGAGCCCTGCGATGCTTGCAGGTGTTCTGCGTAGGTGTAATTCACCTCTCTTCGCTGCTGTATAGTATCCCACCACAGAACCACATGAGTCATCTCTCCCTTCCACTGTTGCTGGGCATTTGGGCTGTTGAGTCTGCAGTCTCTATCCCTCTATATGTCTCCCAGTACACGAGTGGGAAGGGTTCCCATTAGGTCCCTAGGGGCTACCTTATTAGATCACGGGGTGTGTGGATCTTCAGCCTTATGAGATGAAGCCACCTTGTTTTCTGAGACATACAAAAGTTTCTCATTCTTATGTAGTCAAACCTGGCAGGTGTTTTGGTCATTTCTTTCTTTGGTCCATAAAGTTCTCCCTCTCCTCTAGGTGCAATAAATGTTCACACATAGTTAAGAAAGAGAATGCCAAACTGGTGACTCTTTTGTCTTTGCAGATATATAACAAACTGAGAACAGTGGAACACATGACCATCTACGAGAAAGAAGCCATACCAAGCAGGTTCTATTACAAGAAAGGGAAATTTGTCTCTCCTTTGACCCTAGTGGCTGATGAAGGATGGTTCATAACTGAGGTAATTATAGAATTATGACGTGTTCATTATACAAATTCTATCAAACACCCAAAGGTAAATAATTACTCTGCTTTTGCACTTAAGGATTTTGTTTTCACTTAAGTGTCCTTCATGGCCTCACTTCCACCTTTAGACGCCAAAGACTTGGTCAGGTGGCTTTGTAGACGCACACCATAGACGTGGACCCAGAGTCACAGTTTAGACTTAGTGGCTCCAGACTCGATATATTAACAAACTGCCCTTAACTCAATTACCCAGGCTTACAATGTAACCTATTCAGTTTAAAGTGCAACAGTTACTGTGAACCAAAGCAATCGCTTCAGGGCAGTGAAAATCAGGGAGAGGCTCAGCTTTGCTTTCACCTTTAAGAGAAATGTTTGGCAAACACAACTCCAGCCAACCCTGTTCCGCAGTTAGCCAACTTGATTTTGCAGAGGAGATTATCTTGTGTTTGGGATCCAAACCCTCATTGCCTCACACACGAATGACTTCAGCAGCTCCTGCCCGCCTGCCTTGACTGCAAGCTCACCAGGCTCTTGGATCAACTTCTGATCACGGGCCAGTGTGGGAGGGCCCTGGCCTTCAGGGGAACTGTGGTCAAGGCCGATCTAGAATCAGTTGACGGAGAGGGCGGGCTTTATCATAGACATGAGTTTGAAGATGGCTTGCAAAGAGACCAGCCTTCAGGGTGAAAGAGAATGGCAGGTGTTGGCACATGGGGGTCGTTGGTCGATGCCAATGAAGTCTAAGGCCTAGGACTAGCATTTATCTGCCAGAGAGAGTGCAGGTGGTGATCAGCAGAAATATGGATCAGGCAAATGGGTGGAAGGAAGTCTAGGAACCTAGGTGTGGAAAAATGAGTGTTCCTTGACATGAAATTTGGTCACTGAGGAGAACTGAGTCATTCCTATGTGCTCTCAAAGAGAAGCATCTGGTCACCAAGGAAACAGAACAGACCCAGTCTGAGCTGTCAGTCTACACAGGCCTGAGGCCAAGTGGGGCCCATCGAATCAGCAGACTTTGGCTTCCACACCATGTGATTGCAAGTTTCCAAGAAGGTCCCTCTGCCTCCTCATTCTTCTCTCTTCACTTTAGCACACTGTTCAATGTTTGCCTGGAGTGAGATTATTCCAGGCTCACAGAATTTTCATGTACAGTGATTTGCTCACAGCTTTGCATTGAACACACGATCAGTCAATTGCGTCACCTGGGTAGGTGTCTATACGACTATTTCCATAAAGCCAACTTTCCCAAGTCGTTCAAAGGGGCTGACGTTTTGAAACTTTCTCAGTTTAGGAAATTCTGGTGGAATGACTTTGACTTTTTCAAAGCAAAGAGATGAAGAGGGCCAGTCCAGCTACCTGTCACTCATTTCTTAGCATGATTATGAGCATCTACTCTTTCCTTTCTCATATTTAGCTGAAATCAAGTGCACTGAGAGGCTGGTTCATGGTGGGGAGGGCGATTGAAGTGATTTGGAGTAATTTATGGGAAAGTAGTCTTAGGTGGGAAGAGTGACAAAGCCAGAGACACTGCACAACTAATGAGAGGCCATCTCCATTCCAATGGGAGAGGCTCCGAACCCTCCAGTAGGGTAGGATGGGCACCAGGAAAGCTGCTCTAGCTCTGAGTACTTTCTGGAAGGTAAGAATCTTGGCAGTAGCACATTCAGCAAGGAGATATACATTTCTCCAGTGAGTCACTAAAACACAGTGCTGGGGGACAGGGGGGTATCAGCAAGATGCTCTTGGTTATAAGTCATACACAACTTGAATACATGTGCCTTAAATAATAAAGACTTTTACCTCATATAACTGGAAGTCGACATAGACAGTTCCAGGGTTGGTTCATCCAGCAGCTCAATCACATCAATCATACCAAGGCTCCGAGTTAGCTCTTCTGCAGTTCTTCTGGCTTTCTCTTCAGGGTCACAAGATGGCTGCTGCAGCCCCAAGCATCACATCCCTTCAGGTCATCGCAAAGCAGAAAAGAAAGGGTGTAGCTTCTTCTTGTATGTCTCCTACTTTTATTAGGGAACAAAAAATATAACCCCAGAATAAGAGGCAGATACCAGTTTCATGGGACTCTGACAATTATAAAATTTGGAGGGGTCTCTCTTTAAGAAAAGAATATGTAATTATGAATATAAAATTAGGTATAGGGACTTAGAAGAAATGCATGAGAGTGAGAAGCCCTGATGCTTAAGCTTCTCTAACTGCACTGTTAATCCACTCCTGCCCAGACCCCGCTAGCAAGCCGCCCCTTAGGTCTCATCCAGAAGCAGCAGTGTGGCTAGAAAATTCCTGCCTCGAGTCCGCTTTGGTCCTAAGATCTAGCACCATACTGCAATGCGGACCAGGAGGCCACGGTCACAAGACAAATGTGATACAGAGGCTACAGAATGAGGCACGCAAGGTCCCTGAAACTTAGGTCACAAAGAAGAGGAGGTGAGAGGAGAATGAGGACAAACATTCTGGCTAGCTGGGGGCGGCCCACTCAAAAAGCCCAGTGTCAAATCTGATGGGGCCTCATCCCCAACCTCCCAACACCCCTCCCCTCTGCACTGGGTGTCCAGGTACCTGCTCTTCTGCAGGAAGCCTGCCAGCTTCTGTGTCTTCTGAGAGCCAGCCACATGCTGATTACACACCATATTATATACTACGTTACGTTACATTACTTTTGTAATTACACAGTACACATACATATGTTTGTGTGAATCAGAACTCAGTCAGGGAGTTAACAGGGGCTACCCAGTTAACTGTATGGCTTAAGAAGTTGGGGAGAAGCCACCAGAACAGAAAGGAAGAATGCCTAGCAATTGATGATTATTTGAAAAGCTTTTAAAAAATATATAATTATTTCAAGAGGGAAATTTGGGGTGATTTTTTAAATATTTGAAGCAGAAAGTGGTTTTTTTTTTTTAAAGAAAGAAACCAGAAGGAAGATCAATAGGACGTGAAAAAAAATAAGATTCTGAATAATTTAGTGTTGACCCATTAAATATTGGGACTATCAATGTTATCTTGCCCTGCTTTAATTACTAATGAGGGGTGTTACAGAGCGAATCTTCATTGATCATGCCTGGTTCATTAGAAACTTTACAATGACTCCTCCCCACATTTCAATGACATGAACATAAAGCCATTTTAACTTCTGCAGGTAATAAATCCATCAGGAAAAATTTCTTCTTAAAATTTTGGTCAACAACAACAATAACAGCTATCTTGAATGAAGTTCTCTCCCTTCTTGGTTACTATTTCTGTTCCTCTCAATGACTCTGCATGGAGGATATTGTTAGTCCTGAAAGTAACACACCACAACATGGAACACAAATGTGGTTCTGAGCTTCCTAGCAGCCAGTTCAAAGAGGGAAGCACAATCAATTACATTAATGTAACTTAGAGTGCCTGTCACGTAAAAACACAAATGTTTCTCTGAAAAATCATAGTTGTCCCTGAGTCCTGAGAGAGATCAGATGTCTTTCAGTCACTCCTTTTTGTACCTTAGTTTCTTAGCCTGAATGAATACCTTTATCATTTTATGAATCCTTGAATTCATGGGCTTTTTTCCCCAAGACTCACCAGTAAAAATTATAGTTCCGGATTCTACCTTGATAGAACATGGGGTTTTATCTCCTTGTCTTCTGGAAAACCCTAAAGACAAATGTCCGTTTGTTCCTTGTTGCCTTGGTCTTTTTTCTTTTACATCTTTCTGTTGTTCATTATACTTACCTGACTGCAGAGAATGGAGAACCCCGTTGGCTATCTTTGTTCCCGCTCGGTGCCGGGCTGTTCGTCCCACCCCCCCCACCCCCCCACCCCACGGCTATTTGCAGAGTCTCTCCCCTGGCGGTAGAAGAACGCTGTGATTTGCTCCGTGACCTGCCCAGCAGGGCGCAGCACCTGCGAGGATGTGTCTGTGGTAGACTGCGTTCGGCGGCTGCCGCAGGGCCAATTTCTCAGGCCTGAAAGCAGTCTCTCGGGTCTGGACAGCCGAGGAGTCTTTTTTTCTGATTTAGACGCGATTAGAAAAACAGCTGAGTCAGGACAAAAGGGTGCTGGCTGGGGCCAACGGAATAGGGTCCCATCCCCCCTTCCTTGCTCTCTGTTCCGCAACATGCAAGATCTGGCTTCCTTGGCAACCGTGCCACGCCGGTATAAACACCACCTTTTTGCTACCACTTTACGTTTTGCAGACTCTAAGGCCGCTGCTCTACCGGGAACACTTAATTGAGTTCATTTTTTTTTTTTTTAAATGGTCACTTAGAGAGCTGTCCCCGGAAAAGATAAAGACAGGGAAGCAGATCGAATCTGTCACCTGGAATTGCAGGATTACCCCGTGTGACTGCTGTTGGCCTGGGGCTTCCCGCAACTTGCTTCTGCTCCCGCATTCTTTAGTATATGGGCTGGGTTGCCACCCCCTGCCGGTCCCTGGCCCTGGAGCTCCTCCTGCAAGGGTGGCGATCTGAGGCTTCCATATTCCCAGAGGACTGGTCAAACATGAAGGGTGGAACAATCCAGGCCACCCACCTAGGTCAAGCCCTGGCCTGTCACACTGGCCAGGTTCCTTTCTTCAAGGGCTGCCTAAAGGCTGCCCCCACCCCCTCCGTCTCCCTAAGACCTGGTCACTGTCCTGTGGGAACCTCTTTGCTCATGCTTGCCAGGGGTCAAAGGCTACACCCTTCACCAGCCACCCCACCCCACCCATGCTCTACCCCCCTCCCTCCTCCAGGGGGCACCTGCAATGGGGCTGGACATGGCCTCATCACCATGTGGTGGTCCAAGGGCCCTCGGGAGGGAGGTCCAGTGATGCTGCGTGTCCTTGGCATATGGGATAGTCAGGAACAACACAGGAAAATGCAAAGTGGGCAAATGCTGAGGGCAGTTTCTGCCGAACTTAAGTGCATTCTTCCATTTCCCACCTCCATTCCTCCATCCATATGCAGCTTCCCCCCTCCCCCCCCGATCCAGAAGCAGAATGTTCCTCTGAAACCCTTCCTGGGCAGACATGGCGCAAGCGAAGAAGCAGTTATCATTACTTCATATGGAAGAATTTTTGAGCATTCCCAGACCCAGAAAATCACCTTGCTTAGGCTTTTCTGATCCCGTAGGTCCCATCTTGCTAGGGATGCACAAAATCAATCGACCTAAAGCACGGATGCTCACAGACACGGTTCGAAGCTACGGTGGCTTCCTGCTGAATGTGGTTTCCAGGGAAGGAGCTGCTCGGTGCCCCTCTGCTGCTCGGGGTGCGCCGTCTCTATAAAAAACCAATGCTGAACACCATTTTCGCTTTTCACCTTTTCTCGTAGAAGAGAAAATCCCCCTCGGATTTCTTTCAGTTAGCTACTAATATAGTAGCTCTTTTGTAAAAGCAAAGTGGTGTAACTCGAACTGTCAAAAAAGCAGGGGATACCTGTACCTAAAAAAATCAGCCAGTACTCAGTGGGCTCTGGTAACATCAGTCAGAACCCCTGGGGTGCCCCCTCCTCCTCGATTCCCACCTGCCCTTTAGTCCAGCTCAAACACCATCTCTCCCATGAAACACCCAGCTCTCCCCTAATTTCCTCCATCCTGGAATTCTCATGAAAGCCGGAATCCCTCCCCTGCATGCTACATTTGTCCATCTGCTCTCGTACCCTTCCTTCCTGGGCTGGAGGCTCCTTGCAGGCAGCCCTGTGGCACCTCCGCCTTCGTTTTCCCCATGGATTCTGGCACGTGGCAGAGGCTCAGTACATGTTTGTGGAATATGAATTACTAAATGAATTAAAAAGTATTAAGGCAGTTGATTCTGGGTTACTTATCACAGGCTGTTCACTTTGTAGGTCTTCAATCAGTAACCAAGTGAACAGAGAGGTCAGCTGAGTCAGGAAAGCCTTTCCTTTGGGCTCATTATTAGTAGTCCGAGAAGAGATTTCAACAGGGAGAAGGTGTTCAAACCAGTGATGACAATTCTCCTAGCTTCAGCGAGCCCACAGCTGGAGCCCAAGTGTGGGACGCACTAGCTCTCGCCAGACACCCCCCCCCCCAACCCCGCTACAGGGGCTAAGTCCTATAGCCTGTCCTAGACGGTATTCCCCTCATGCCACCGTGCTCAGAAAGATAGGATGGGGCCCCAGCCTGATGAAAGACTGTGAAACATGGTGTTCGTTGTTGATCTTCCAGACTCCTGTCTGAGGGGAGAGAAATGCAGCTAATTCAGCCCCAAGCTTCTAAGGGAGGCCAATATTTGTCTCCAGAGGAAAGATTTATTTTGAAAACTGGCAAAGGATATGAAATGCCAGGCTCAATTCTAAGGCCTGTGGTCGAATGGCAGTTAGGCCTGGACCCAAAATATTTAGGGAAATCAAGACAATCTGGAAAACGTGGCTTCTGAGTTTTAGTGGCAGCTAGAGTGGTGTTGTCCAGGCCCGACTAATTGAGCTTCAGGAAGTCGGATGTCAAGTGCTGGGAGCTGCTGACTTTCTGGGGGTGATTAGGGTCGTCTGAGAGCACATGCACACCCTTCTCACCCTTGGCACACTTCAGGAAACATGATCCCGGGAAAAAGAAAAAAAAAGGGAGCTCAATCCATGCAGTGCTCTCCAGCCCTTCACTGAACTCTGAGGAATTCTGTTCCTGGTAAGCCCTGCTGGTTTGGCTCTCTGGCCTTTTCTATTCAAAGGACTATGCTGTGTGTGGCCACAGGGCTTTCCAGGGGCGGGGCGGGCCCGAGGCCTGAGCAGTTAGGTTCCGTGTTAGAAAGGCACAGAAAGAGAGACCTTTAGAGAGACATCCCTTTGCATAGGGGTGTTCCCGACCACCACTCGCACCGGGATCCAAGGACTCCCGCCAACAGGAAGCCTCCCGGGAGAGCAACGGGGGAAATCTAAGAAACAGGGGTTCGTAATAGAAACCATCGCTCGAACTTAACCCTATCAGGGCAAACACCAGAGCCAGCGAACTGTCCTCACTGGCACAAGAGTTTGAACTGAAGCCATCCATGACTTGGGTAGTATCGGGTGCCTCTTTCCGCCTGAGATGATATCAGAAGCTTATATTGTATTTTTCCAGGACATGGGAGCTTCCTCTTATAACCGTGTCCTAGGACAATAAAGCAGACTTAATTTTAGATAGATGTTCACATTTTATTTATTTTAATCTGACCAGATTTCCCCTGTGTTCCCCAGAGCCCTGGAGATTCAGGGAGATGCCTCATCAAGAGAGGGAGGGGACAAACTTGGGTGCCCGACCCCACTTCCCTGGAAGAATTATACTTTTAGTGGCTGAAAAGAGGGTTGGTGGTCAAAAAGTTGTGGGGTTTTTTGTTTTTTTGTTTGTTTATTTGTTTTTAGAAAGAGAGAGAGAGCACGAGTCGGGGGGAGGAGCAGAGGGAGAAGCAGACTCCCCATAGAGCAGGGGCCCCAATGTGGGACTTGATCCCAGAACCCTGAGATCATGACCGGAGCCAAAGGCAGACGCTTAACCGACTGAGCCACCCAGGTGCCCGAGGGTCAAAGAGTTTAACAACCAGTATCCCGTAGGCACTGGCCAATGAGGCTGGAGGCCAGATGGAATAAGCCAGTGGGGACTCCCTGGTTCCTGCTGTGGACAACAGTCCTCTGGGAGCCGACTACACGACTGACTCTACGCCCGCTGAGACCCTGAGTTCTCTCTAGGAGGAGGGCCCTAGGCAGCTCTGCTGGGGCCACACAAAGAGCCAGAGAAACAGACTTGGACCTAGGCATGGTAATCCAGTATAAATAAGAAGTGTCCTTAGAAAAGGACAGATAATTTAACATAGCACATGATGGGTGCCAGGTGAATGGTTTCCAGGGGTTTCCAGGCCTGACTATGCATGCTAATCAGCTGGGGAGAGATGATCAAATGGAGAGATTCCCTGCCTCACCCTGACCTACTGAACGCAAATACCCAAAAGTCGGGCCCAGGATAAGCTCAGGGCATTCTCTGCATGGCTAGGCTTGGGATCCCGCAGTGTAGACAGTGAGTGCTCCAAGTTTCAAGGTAGGAGCCCTCCCAGTGGGGGAAGATGGGACCAGAAGTCAACCCAAGCAGGAGGCACCAGGCAAGGCCCTGCACATTTGCGCTGGCCAGGGAGGATACCCATGTGGGATGGATTCCCACACCCTCAGCGCCCCCCACAAAGTCATTTTGGGGTGCACAGCAAGAGCCAGAGCCCGGATGTTGTCCTGGCAGCCGGTGAACCTCCTGTCTGCTCAGGAGTATTTGTGCCTGCAGCTTAGCAACCATTTTCTGATCTACACTGAGGGGAAATCAGAAGGAAGAGGGGAGAGGTATGCATGCTTATGTATCCCCAAAATGCAACAATAAAAAAAATGAGATTTTGCTACAGCAAGTACCTTGGCCATGTGCCAACAGAAACCAATGACACGGATTGTTCAAGCTGCTCTTGCTTCTTCTTGTCCTTCTATCCCTCCTTCTACCTTTACCCTCACTCCCAACCCTACCCCCACATCTGACTGTGTTCCCTATACCTCTCAGTTCAGCACCATAAAGGACTGAATGTGCCATAAAATGGTGAATTCAGAGATGTCACCAGGCATGTGTTGAACAAACTACATTAACTGGTTTGCTGATTTGGGAGTGAACAGTGAACATGCCTTTTTTTTTTTCTTTTTTAATTCTAAGGATGATTAAGACAAAGATCTAGTCTGAAAACTATAACTCTTATCTCATAAAGACTCTCGTGGCTTCCTAAATTCGAGCAAGCTGATGGTAGGCATTTCCACGTAAGTAGGCAGGGGAGTGCAGACACGGAAATCAAAGAACACAAGTGTATAAACATAATAACCATTTCTCCCAGTGTTCCCTCCTGCGGAGCTATTTCTGGTTCCTTCCTGTTAGGAATGATTAATTAGTTCAGTGGCTCATCAAAGGAAGGTCCCAGCACGGCTACCTGCCTGTGTATAGAGGAGAGGTCCCGAAAAGCTCTGGAACGTGCTGAACAAATTATACTTGGTGAAGATTTTGTTTAAATTTCCAGGATAGCGTTCACTGTAGAATGGCCAACACGTCCTGGTTTGTCTAGAACTGTCCCAAAGTGTGGCATCCCCGGCAGGCCCTCAGTCCTGGGCAGACCACGATGGTTGGTCACCCTGTTGACCGGCACAACCTCAGGCAGGCTCCGAGAGTGGATAACTCCAGGTCCTCTCTCCTCCTCACGCCCGCCAGCAGTTTCTCTCCCATGGCTGCTTCCTTTTCATGCTTCTCCCATACGAGGCAGTACAAACTCTCCCTGCCTGGCCCGGCCTTCTCTGTGCCCAGCCTTCTCCACGACCGGAGCTCCCAGGGGTCCGTTGCTGGGGGAACCTTGGGGCCAGCACCTGGGTGGCCTCTCATTGTGTGTCCCCTGCTACGCACGCTCGCCCATCCCACGGACAGTGATTCTCACCACAGGCGTCCCCAGGGCCTCATCCTACCTCACTGCCTGTCCCGGCCAGCTCAGGAATCAATATACAGAAGCCATAACCCCTCATCTTTCCTCACTAAAAATAAGCTCTTTCAGAGGAAGGAATGCTTTCCTCCTCTGTGCTTCTCAGCCAAAAGCCTAGCAGAGAGCCCGACACAGATTCAGAGCTCAGGGCATATCTGTTGAGCTGCAGAATGGAATGAACAGGCTCTTCTCCCATGGGGGGGATAAGGACATCTCCCACCATTGCCGGGGACTCCTCTCCCCAACAAGACCCTATTCTTTCTAGATTCCCTCCCTCACCTATTCATTAGGGGGAACTACCCCTTCCAGGTGGGGCCCTTATTTGGGCTTTCTACAGCACACTGCAAGAGGACCCGGTGTTTCCTGGGAATTGGCTGCCAACCCCACCATGAACCCAGTTTTCTTAGGGACCCAAACTTAGGAGCACTGCCCTCTCCATTCCCATGGACACACACACACACACACACACACACCACTCTTCTACCCCTGTCGCAGTTTTGACCAAATCTGGAGGGTCTGAGCACCTCCCCGGACATCACTAGGTGGTTCTATGTGGCAGTCCCTGGGCCTGCGAGAGTCAGGATGGGATTAGTTCTCCTCAACCAGCAGCTGGAGGACCCGCAGCCTGGGGATTTCTGCTCTGGAGGCCGAGAGGTCTGGGACACACATGCATCAGTAGGACCTCATCTGTATGCATCTAGGTGACAATGTGGGGTACACAACAAAGACGGGGAAGCCACCAGGAAGGGAAAGGGAGAAAATCTTCCAGATGCCATTTTGAAGCTAAGGCTGTGCATGAAACGTAAGGCATTCGGTCACTTCCGGGAGATGGGTAGCTTCTCACGTGAGCAGCCAGTTCCTTATTACTTCTTAAAATCAGTAAGAACAGTTGCTTGACTGGAGCGACTTGTCACTTTAATAAAAAGGAACACACTTCCCTACAATCCGCCAAAGCCCCAGTGACCTTCAGGCCGAGGTTTTCACGGCTGTATGTTTGTCTTTGTGGAATTCGTACATCAGGTATAATCACCCTTCACCTCCCTTTCATCTGTCCCTTTGCTGTGGGGCACATATGTCCCGTGGGGGTCACAGTTGGTGAAGTCGTTAGTTACAGAATGTTCTACGGGTGCTGCAGAAGTCACTGCCCTGGAGCCCGAGAGAGGACGCGACACCTCCAGTTAGCTGACAGAGCTAAACTGGGATGTGTTGTGATCATCACCACAGACAAAGAACAAAAATGGTATCACAGGTTGGAAATGCAGTAAGTTAATAAAAACGTTCCCATGGAAAAATACAAGCTACAGCTGGAGAAGGAGGGACAGGGGATGATGGGAATTCAGGAAACGGAGAGTCAGTGCAAGAGTGTGATCTGGAAAGCGAGGGAGCGGTTTATGGGGTGCGACAGGATGGGTGTGCAAAGCGATATGACAGCTAAATAAGCAAAGGGGACTTCGCGCCCCACAGCCAGCCGCATCTGGTGACCGGCCCACAGCCATTTTTTGCGCATCTATTATGTGCTGGGCATGTCGCACACAGTCATGTCCGCCTCCAGCGACGCTGTGAGGGAGGTGTTATCACATCCAAAAGGGAAACCGAAGCACCGAGAAGTAGCTCGCCCCGGATCTGAACCAGCTTGCAGACCCAGAAAGCAACAACCTGGAATCCAATTTTAAAATCTTTTTTTCTATACACTTGAGAACTGGCCATACTACTTGGTGAGTAAAGAGGCAAGGTCACAGGCAGTGACCTCCGGGTGTGGGGCCGTGGAAGGTGCTCGAGGACCGCGAGACAACCCGCCTGGGTTCCAACCCCCGCCCTGCCTCTCGACTGCTGTGTGGCTTTCAGAGTGTCCCTTAACCTCTCTGGGCCTTAGTTCCTTCAGCTGTACAGTGGGAAGAACATCATCCACACTGGGATGTGGTGACAATGGGGTGAATGTCAGTGCAGGCTCTTGGCTAAGTAAGTCGATGGTACTAGGTTACACGTCTTACGAGCCAACCTGTAAATTGCCCGCATTGTTGCTTCCCTGCTTTGGTCATGACCAGTCGGTTCTACTTCCTGCATCTCCAGTGTTTGCGATCTCAGACCCTGCTCAGCAGACGTGCCTGGACAGTCAGGCTCGAATGGCAGTCTGCAGTGAAGGGCTGGGGATGTGTCCTCCGCAGGACCCACGGCTGTCGCACATGCCAGCATCTGCCATCTCAGGAAATCGAGTTCTGAAGGGAAGAGGGTGACAGGGAAGTGATGGTTCTGGAGCCCGTCCCGAATGAAGACTGTCGCAGGAAACAAAGATGTAAACGGCTGCGCCATTTTCACATGTTTGACTAAATGAAGCGGAGGGGACTAATCTAGCCCACGTTGCTCCTGAGGTTGGAGCTCGGAAAAAAGGAACGATGGGGGTGGGATCTGGGGGGAGGGCGGTGGAAAGGGCTCTGGGCTTCAATGGCTTTGCTAGAAAAACAAGGTGATTCGATTAGACACCGTGTTTTCCAACAACTCTCGGACGGCAGTCGGGTGTCCTGCAATTCAGTTCCGTTCTGACACCGACCCCCCCGGAGTTGGAAGAGCCCCTCGTGCTAGGGGGCTCCGTCCCACCTGACTGTCCCCACTTCAGCTGCCAGCCACAGGTCCTGGGTCCCCAGGCTACCCACACTAGTGTCCGGCTTGACTACAGATTGGAGGGTTCTCCCAGCCCGGTCAGCCATCTCATTAACAGACACTCAGGTATGGGGAGAAAGGGGCTCATTATGAATAACAAAAATACCCCCTTCACTCCAGAAATTCCAAGGGTTTTAGGAGCTCCGGGCCAGGAACCTGAGACAAAGGCCAAATATACTTTTCACTATACCATAGATACACTTTAACATCCCTTCTGTCTCTAACATGATCTATTTAGTGGCTTTCAAACTGATGACGAGGTTCAGTTCTGCTCCGTGTAAGAAAATACCTTTATAACTAGAGCTCTCTGGCAATTTCAGGGGTTGCATCCAAAGGTCTGTGCTACCTGGAGTAGGACGTGATCCAGCCGAGGTTGGATGACCCCACTGGAGAATGCTGAGAAGGAAATCCCCACATTGGGTGCTAGTTTGGGCCAGATGCTCACTCATCACGATGGTTGGGACACAGTGTAATGTAACTGCCTTGCCTGGTTTCAGAATCAAGAGACACTTCCTTTTTGGATGAACAGCACTGGCAAGAGGGAAGGTTGGCAGCACGGTTGGCACGGCTATGACAACGAGCTCATGGACATGAGGGGCATCTTCCTGGCCTTCGGACCCGGTAGGCAAGACATGACCCCATGCTTTGTCCTCCGTTCCCAAAGAAGTGGTCTCCAGGAGGGGCTGACAGCACTCGTAAAGGCTGAAGTGATTTCTTTATGGACCTCTTTATGAGCAAAGCGGAGCAAACCCAGCTGGTCTCCATGAAACATCTTTTGCTGGCTTGCTTTCAAATGCTTCGTAGGTTTGGCAAATGCAGTCAAATGCTTTTCCTTGTAAATTTTAAATCTTGAGCGCAGGGAAGAAAATGTATTCCACATGTTTGTGATTCATTTTTTACTTAATTCATCAAAATGTTATTTCACAGCTATCTGATGTCCAGGAAAGCTTATCAGACACCAGGTTGCTGACAGCTGTGAGTCTCAGAGTTGATGTGATCACTTCACAGGGTCTGACTCTTCCACAGTTCCTCCCTGTCTAGAGCACCCATGCCTGTGGAGGTCATTCGGTTTAGGGCCCAGCCAGAAGCTGGGATGTGCTCAAGGCCAAGCTAGGAAATGACCTTGAGAATGACTTTGAGAATGGGCCAGAAGGCCCAGAGACAGCTTGGATGAAAGCAAATTTACTCTGCCTTCTTTGACCAGAAATTTCTAAGTTTGGAGTAGAGGGGAGATGGAGAGGGTCTATTTGGTCATTTGCTTTAATTGACAGAGGAATGTAAATTCACATTGTGGAAACGTTTATCAGACACTCTGGAGATCATACTATGACCCAAACACCCCTTTCTTTCTTAAAAAAAAAAAGCAGAGGTGGGAGAGACATTCAACAGCGGCCATCAACCATCAGTTGACTGGCTCATAAGCTAGTCTTCTCCCTTACGACTGTCCACTCTCCTTATTAAATGTAATAAACTTACCCTGACATCCATACTCCAAATGCCATTTTCTGGATGTAGATCAGAATGTTTCAGCCTATGACAGTCCATTCTTCCCTTTCAAAGTATAGGTTAGAAGCCATGCCTAGAAGGTCTGCTCTTCTTGATGTAGAAAGACAAAGATCTATGTTGACCCCTCTCGTTCCATCTGCCTTGGGTCACTCTCCTTACCACAAAATAGCTGCTGAGAACAACTAGGTGTCCATTTCTGCATGCTCCTTGGGAGCCCCTGGCCTCCTGGGCTTAGGGAACACACTGGTCCAGATCCTCTCCCATACGTGATCCAAGTTCCCAAGCCCTGAAGTACTGCTACATTGGTGCTGCTACGTGAGTAGCAGCAAACGTTTATAGAGTGTTAACTGGGTTCACAACATTGGCCTAAGAGAGTTCAGAGGATGCCCAAGCACATTGCCATCAACCAGTGATCGTTATTGGGTGCTCCCTGTCAACCAAGCCAGAGGTTATATCTGACCTGGTTGGTCAGATATAACCTCTTAGACTATATTCAACATTAATTCACCAAAGAGCTCAAAAACATAATGAATGAGGGATGGAGCCTTAAGGATTTTGTTGAGGTCAACTGTTCATTAGATTAGGTTGGAGATATTCCAAGGCCGCAGGCTTTACATGGGAGAACATTAAACATTAGGGCTTTCATTCAAAAGCATCACCTCCTCCTTCCTTAGAAGAGAGAAATAAGATCATGAATGCAAAACAGTTGTCAGTGGAAGGAGTGTTTATAAACAAGAGTCTCAGGCATGTTTCAAAGCAGAAGCAAATCTAGCCTCAAACCAAAATTTTAAGACAGAGTACCCAAAGCTACATTAGCTTAAAGTTAAATTCAGAGGGGACAGTTTGTCCATCAACAAAGGCCTCCATCACATGCTCCTGTAAAACTAAAAACCTAAGCCTTTTATAGACAGATAGAAGATGACCCCTGATGAAAAGGGACTGGGCCAACTGCAAAAAATGTTTCCAGGCAGAGACCGCCTTGAGAGCCTCCCGCAAACCATCACGTCTCTGGCTCCAATTCTCATGAAAGATTGAACAGCTTTACACACTGACTGTTTACTCAGAAGAAAATTTAAGAGTGAGGCCTTTAATAGCTATCTAGCTGCACTTTGAGATAAAGGTACATGCCTCCTGATTAATTATATGCACTTCTTGACTTGGGGAGGATGCTGGGCATCATTGCAGCTGCTCAGATGGAGCTTCAGAAGCCAGTAAGTCTGGTCCGGCAGAAAGAAAAGGAAATAATTCTGGAAGATAGCCTCTCTCTGGTTAATCCCAGTTTCTAATTTGAACGACCTAATCTTGCCCTGGAGAACTCCACATTTCAAGATAAGACAGCAGGAGTGTGATTCAGTGAGCTGCCTGTGAGCTAGCAAGCCTCACCCGGAAAGCAGTCCAAGGTGGCCAGGCCTGGCATGGGGCTGCAGAACCTTCTCTCTTTAGGAGAAACACTTTCAATATCCACAAATTTAAATTCATGGAAATAACATGGATTGCCAATCCAGGTTCAGCATGCCACCTTGAGTTAGCAGAGGTTGGCCAGGTCCTCCCCAGCTGGATCTGGTATTGTTCTGCTGTTCCGGAGTTTTCCAGAAGCTCTCATTCTAGCCTGGATCCTCTGTTCTTTGGGCCCAAAGGCCCAGCTCAGCAGCATAGGAAGTCATGAACCAGATGGAGTTGGGAGGGAAAACCTAATTCTTCTTCCTGCTTATGTGCATAAGATTTAATTTTGTACTTTCAGTGTAAAATCTTTTCTAATTTTTTTTTTTTTTTTTTTGTCAGTAGAGCTTGATCTCAGTTTTTCCTGCTGAGTGTTAAAGACATGGGCATTTGGAAGGCTGGGGAAGGATATGTTGGGTTTACTGTCCGTTACCCACACACCCTCCCCACCCACACACATGACGAGGACATGGCCACCATGTGGCAGGGCAGTGTGGTCATCACGTCCAGGTCCATGGCAAGTCGGAAGGAGAGATGCAAGTTGCTGCCACATCACTGGGACAACTTTTCCATTGATTTCTCACACTGCAGCTGATTCTTCTCTGGGGAAGTCTAACCACCATCCTCACCTAGTTGTAATTACCTTGATATTAGGAAGGGTTGGGATTCTGGGGAAGTCCTAAATCTCCTCTCCAGGGGGGGTTCTGGATTTTGACTAGTTTTTACCATGAGGTGATGTTGCCTTATCCGTTATCCTTCCTGCCCCAAAAGTGAAGTGAATCCCCCAAATAATTTATGGGTGAAATTTTCAGTCCATAGTATGCCCTTGTGGGGTGTTTACTCTACATGCTTATTAATAAGAATAGCTACCATTTATTGAGCAGATGCAGTGTGCCTGGAGCTATGGTTTAGGTACCATTTCTATGCCCATTTCCTGAGCTTATCTAGCTACTAAGTGGCTGGGAGCTGGTTGTAGAGCCTATTAACTTCTTATGCTAAAGTCAACATTACTTCTCCAAAGTGATCAAAATCTATCACTTGGGAAGTTGGCCTGGATCTAACATACTCTGGGAGAGTTTTCTGAATAGAACTTCTTTCTGTACTTGTAATTTCAGGGTTAGTATAAGAGCAGGATTTGGAAAAAAAGAAAGAGCAGGATTTGGTGTTGGCACTTCTGGACTCTGTTGCCATTGGTGTTTGTTTGCTTTTTAAATAAAGTACATGTGATCATTTTAGCAAAGCAATTATAGAGGATTATTTTCTAAGGTAGAAAACTTGGCTTTACAGCCCCTAAACCACCCATTTCCTTTCAAAGTCTTACACGGACTAAAAGCACAAGCAGAGGCCTTTATGGATGGATAAAATCTCCTTCTTGAATTCAAGCTCAATGTAGCTCTGGTTTGGGGCCCAAAAGGGAAACTGTTATGTACACCACTAACCTCTTACACTCACTCTTTGAACAGACAAGTACTTGGTTTTCAGCCTCTTCTTGGCCTCCTGTGGAGAAGGAGAAGGTGCACTCTTGATTGAAATCCTTCCGTACTCACTAGGCTGTGAACGACTAGCCCTACCTTCTAGATTCCTGCGTCACCGCTAGAGTCTGGTGCAGCCTCTGGGCGGAAGCAAGCACAACACTCTTCTCCACTGCTCTCAGGGCTTTCACCCAGGTCCCTAACTCCAATACCAGTTTGCTTGTTTTCCACTCGGCTAAGTTATTTTATCTGCTAGTGAAAGACTCCCAAGGAATGTTTGGTTGGTTCTCCAAACATATTTAAGAAACCAGTGTTGCTTCTGAGGTAGCCAGCACTGAGGAAACCGTAGAGATTCACATCCCATGAAGCCCTGAGACCTCGATGTGGCAGGAAAATGAAGAAACATTCTTAAGTGGCTCTGGGATGCCCTGGCCAACCAGCTGATGCTAGATAGACGTTCTAGAAGATAAGCATACTGTGTAATTGGGTTTGGGGAGCTCAGCAAGACAGTCAACCTTCTGTGACCACACCTGCTCTCCAGGGCTCTGCGGAAATGAGCAGCAAAAATGGAGATGCCCTTCTGCCTCTCCAGGAGGCAGCTCTATGGTCAGGAAGGCATGACAGTTATGCACAAAGACAATCTGCTGATTTGTCTGTCTAAAGAAACTCATCTCCATGAGCCATAGAAAGCAACATCTTTTTGTGAGCTATACCCCTTCCAGATACCCTTCCAAGTTCACCATGAGTTGGCCACGCCCCATTGACAGAGCTGATTTCCGGGCCCAAAGCTGCCTGGAACCTGAGTATAATTCTCTGTGTTGTGACTTGGCCCCCTTTCTGCCCAGGGCATGGCTGTGACAACTTGTTTTCTTGCCTTTCCCTTTCAGATTTCAAATCCAACTTCAGAGCTGCTCCAATCAGGTCTGTGGATGTCTACAATGTCATGTGCAACGTGACAGGCATCGCTCCCCTGCCCAACAATGGCTCCTGGTCCAGGGTGATGTGTATGCTGAAGGACCAGGACAGCTCGGCTCCGTGCATCCGACCGAGCAGCTGTGTTCTGGTCTTGATTCTCCTCCTACTGTTTGCATAGATGCTGCTATTGTTGTCCCCAAACACTCAGCCAAGTGTGCCTCCATGGTGGGATGGTTTTCATTTTCTATTCGAATAATAGCTTCATTAATACAATCAAGGCCACAAAAATTGTAAATATAATTCTTGGATGATTCCATACAGAAAAAAAAAATTTAATTTCTTTAAAAAAAAAAACATTTTAAACTTCTTTAAAAAAAAAAAACAAACACCAAAAACCCCAAGCTTTATTTCTTCTGGAGGTAAGGAAAACCCTAGCTTTTCATTGGTTCAACTATGTGTCATTTTCTACATTGTTTGCATGCAGTTACTCAGATGAACTGTCTGAGTAAGAGCTCACCCCTGAGGCAAACAGACTTTGAGTGGATATTGCATGGAGTCTCGGGCCCCTCTGTGTCCTGCCTTGCACAAAGCAGGCCCTTGTCTGTGTCCGGTCCACACCCAGGAGCCATCCTTGGGGTTTATGGCCACAATCTTGTACTGCTCCTTCCATCCCAGAAAAAAGAAGTCCACGTAAAAGCAATAGCTGTCTTCTGTTTTGGGTCCAGCTCATGGAGTCTTTTTCATTTTATACCAAGCCCCAGAAAGGTCGTATCTTAGCTTGGCTCACCAATCAAAAGTACCAAGGATTGAAGAACTCATAGAACAAGGTGAAAGATGTGGGTGCCCTCCCAAACTCTTGAGTGCACAAAAATGTCTCCCTTGCCTTGAGGAGCAGAAAAGCTTGCAGCAGACCCAGGCTTCTGTGAGACTTAGCACAGTCTGTCACAACATGGAAGCTTGCACATGGTGGGCCCTATATGTGTGGGTGGACTAATGGATTCCCCGCCACGCTTTGGATCCCCAGACAGAGTATAGGCTATAGCAATACCTGACATATCATTACAGGCTGATACATCTTGCTGATGACTTGTGGACATGTTTGCAGAAATCTCAGTTCACTGCTTAGAATGGTAGCACATTAAGTTCTATGCACCAGGAGTCTTGGAGCAAGGCTTGTGGAATAACACCAGCAGAGTGTATCCTGAGGGACCCAGAAGCCCAAGGAAAATGGTGGGGGTGGGGGTGGGGTGAGGAATGGAGAGAACACGATGGAACTGAATCCCGAACCAATTAGCCATTTGATTAGGAAACGGTTTGGTCAAAGTGCCACCTCAGGGACCTAAGTTGTTTGGAAGCCCCTACGAAGAGCCACTGAGCCCGAGCTGAAATGTTTTCAGTTTAGTCATCTAGATTTGCTGTAGGAAATCTTGTTGTGAAACAAAACATAACTGCATGTTTAAATGATCAGAGTCACATAGACATATCATTGCGTTAACAGTGAGTTTGCACTGAATGGGGCACATCTGTAAAAGAGCCTTTCTGTCAGGAAGAGATAGCACATCAGGTCTCCTCAGGATGATGAAGCCCTTTTATAGCGTTTGCCTTGAGAAATGAGCCCCGATTCAACACTCACCCCGATTCAAGAGGGTTGGGAACATCTCCATGCCTTGAATCATGAGAGCAAAAGATCACCACTTAAAAAATACATATACCAAATCTGTCATCACAAAAGATTTCTAAGGATTCATGTAATGTGTTTTAAAAGTGACAGCAAGCCATCGAATCAATTAGAAGAAGGCAAATCAGCCTTTGCTATTTGGCTGAAAGCAAACTGGTGCTCTCAGAACATTGGGCAGGGCTGTTGAAACAGGCATCCGTTGTTCAAAGTGTCCTTTGTCCGGGAAGGACAGTGTGGAGCTCACCTTCTTTCCTAAAATAATGCATATGTTTTAGTGGCTTAATTATTTGGCTAGAATTTTTTTCCCTTTGATTTTTATTTTAAAGTTACATTATTTTCCCCAGGAAATTTTTCTCTAAATGTGTTCTGTTCCTTTAGAGTAAAATCTCCTACATATAGACACCTTTTCTCCTGGATTATGTTGCTACTTCACTGCTAATTCCAGGGGGACGATAATTGGGTTGACCTGCAAATACTGAAGATAAACCAAACGAATGATCCTTACATTAAAGATGAGACGAATAGCTACTTTCCCTGCCCAATGTCTAATCTCCAGAGCCCAATTCAATTAAGTTCTGAAGACGTAAGCATAAATTAGAACAGGCCCAGGGACTTCTTTCTAGCCTTGAAGAGTCCTGATTATAGAGCCCCAACTCTACTTTTAAAATATTTTATTTATTTTTCAACAGAGAGAGAGAGACAGTGAGAGAGGGAACACAAGCAGGGGGAGGGGGAGAGGGAGAAGCAGGCTTCCCGCGGAGCAGGCAGCCCGATGCGGGGCTCGATCCCAGGATCCTGGGATCATGACCTGAGCCGAAGGCAGACGCTTAACGACTGAGCCACCCAGGCGCCCCCCAACTCTACTTTTAAAGAGAACCTGGAAATCCACATCAATCTGAGTTCAGTCACTGACGGCCATTTGCAAACTTCCTGGGATTGTAAGCATCATCTGGCCTGCTTCCAGAGATGGAGGTTTGGAGGATCTGGGTGGGACCTCAGACAGCACTTGTAGGTTTGGGTTTGCTCTATGGAGAGAAAGGTTCTGGTTAGACCTTGGTAGACCTGGGTCTTCTGACAGCAATTTCATAATCCTCCAGTTTCTCCAGAGGCCATCAGACTGGTATCGACTACCGGTCCCAGCTGGGTCAAGTTTCCAGCCCTCTCTAAACCAAAGCAGATTCGCAAGCCTCAGGGATGGAGAGAGGCACCGAGAGGGGCATTATTTTAGGAAAAAGTGTTTTCTCCATTTAGTGTCTGAATTTTCTTTATTATTTACCAATATTCATGATTCCAAAAGTATCTTACTCTCATTCATCTATTTAAGATTATTTATTAGCTACACTCTGTCTATACTCCGTTCCCGTGAGTCTAGGATTCCCAAGAGCACTATCAAACAAACTCATTGTTGAAGACATAGGCCTATTTTATGGATTTTCTAAAAAAAAGAGGTTTTTTTGCATTTCTGTAAATATCAAAAGACTTCCAAATGTGATTGTGTGTTTAATCTTTTTAAACAATTTTTGATAGACCAAAGTCAGCTCTTGTAAACTACTTGCTAGAGGGAAGGGAGGTGGTAGTCTTGGTAGACTGGTTCTAAAACATGTGAAACTTGGTCTCAGGTGTATGCTATGAAAAATAGACTTGTGTGTGTTGCTTGGAAATCATAAAATAGCACCTAGTACAGTGCATCAAATGTTTAATAAATGTTCCATAAATATGTGCTGAATAAAAAAATAAATCTCATAAAGGAGATCTGCTTACACTTCAGATATTCTCTTTGTCTATAGTTCCACAAATTAAAAGAATGATTCATTTTTGACTAGCTATCTTTTCTTATCACCCAACTGATAATATAATTATACTTCATTCCATGGATTAAACATAGTCCATCCCAGGCTTATGAATTTGATGATGGATGGAAAGAAGGAAGGAAGGAAGGGAGAAAGGAAGGGAGGAAGGAAGGAAGGGAGATTAGATTTTGAATATACTAAGCATAATATATTTTTTAGGATAACAGCTTTATCAAAATTTAATTCATATACCATATAATTCATCCACTTAACGTATACAATTCAAAGGCTTGATTCTAGTCACAGAATTGTGCAACCATCACCACAATCAATGTGAGAATATTTTTATCACCCCCAAAGAACGCTATATCCATCCACAAGTGCCTTAGCGGATCAGTCCCCATTTCCTGCCCACCCTGCCCCCACCTGTCTCAGGCCACCACTAAATTACATTTTATCTCTACAGGTTTGCCTATTCGAAGTATTTCATTAAAATGGAATAACAGTATATTGTCTTTTGTAGCTGGCTTTTTTCACTCAGTGTAATGTTTTCAACGTTTAGCATGAATCAGTACTTCACTCTTTTTATTTCCAAATAATACTCCACTGTATGGAGTGGCTACATTTTATTTATCCATTATTTAGTTGATGGACATTTGTTTTTTTTCCTCCCTTTTTGGATAGTATGAATATTGGTACTCTGAACATTCATGTATGTGTTTTTGTGGACATATGTTTGCATTTGTTTGGGGAATATACCTGGAGTGGAATTGCAGGATCACATGCTAACTCTATATTAAACTTCTGAGGAACTATCAGACCATTTTCCAAATTGGCTGCACAATTTTGCATCCCCACCAGCAATGTAAGAGGGTGCAAGTTTCTCCACATCTTCACCAACGCTTGGAGTCATGTCTTTTTTGTTATTATTATTACTGCCATCCTGGCAGGCATGATGTGAGATCTCATTGTGGTTTTGATTTGCATTTCTCTCATGACGAATAACGTTGGGCATCTTTTCACGTGCCTATTGGCCATTTGTCTCTCTTTGTTGAGGAAATGTTTATTCAAACACTTTGCCCATTTTTTAAAACTGGATTTTTGCCTTTTTATTATTGAGTTGTAAGAATTCTTTATATATTCTGGATTCAAGTCCCTTATCAGATATATGTTTTGCAAAAACTTATCTTTCCCTGTCCTATGGGTGTTCTTTTCACTTTCTTTGATAGTATCCTTCATGGCACAAGTTTTTAATTTTGACAAAGTCCAATTAATCTATTTCTCTTTTCATCAGTTGTGCTTTTGTGTCCTATCCAAGAAAGCTTTGCCTGACCCAAGATCATGAAGACTTACTCCTCTAATTTGTTCTAGGAGTGTTACAGTTTTAACTCATATTTTAGGTCTATGATCCACTTTGAGTTAATTTTTTCTTTATTGTGGGAGGAAGTGATGGCTACCTCATTCTTTTGCCTGTGGATATCCAGTTGTCCCAGAATTGTTTGTTGTGGGCATATTGACTTTTTAGAGAAATGTGAAAATGATTCTGTTGGATATAAACACTTTTTAAAAACTAATAATCACTCCAGAAATGTGAATTTTTTGTACTTGAGGTTACACAACACTGGATATGCAACACAGTGTTTGTTTCCTCATACTCCCCTTGACCAGGTTAGGCCCCCACTCTACTCTGCCTCTACACACTAGCTTCACACAACACCCACTGTGGTTCTCTGTCCCACACTGATCAAAATTCTAATCATACAATAATTAAAGTTCTTGTTTAATATTGTCTTTTTTTCTCACTGGAATTTCCATTGAGAAAGATAGTGACAGTGTCTTATTCACCCAACAAAATGCCTGGCACACAGTAAGTATTCAATGGATATCTGCCGAATGCATAAATGACTTTGCATTTTATTGCATTTTCTTCCCATTTTTATAAGTGCACCCACAACCTCACACACAGAAATCACAAATATTTTTTAAAGCTCCTGCTTCACCATTTTAATCTCCCCTCTGGCCTTCTTATCTAACCCCATTTTTCCTAAGTAATTACTTACCTTGGTTTTCCTTTGGCACTGAGAAATGTTGTACCTCACAATTATCTTTATTTCTATTTCCTTGAATTCATACACATTCTATTTTGCATGAGTTTGTTTTGCATGCTAAATATGGGAACAATTATATTTTTCTTCCCTGTCTCATTAGATTATAGTTTTCTTGGAAGCAAAGAGCTTCCCTCCCTCCCTCCTTCTCTTTCTTTCTCCCTTCCCTCCCTCCCTCCCTCCCTTCCTTCTTTCTTTCCTTCCTTCCTTCCTTGGAAGGTCAAGATTTGAGGGGACCCAATAATCGGCATCCATGCTTCCTAACTAATTTTGTATGTAATTGAGGTAGACCAGGGTTTGGTAGATGGAGGGTGAAACATCACCTTTATTACAATAAAGCTGACAGTTACTGGACAATGTGGCATATAATGTCACACCTCTGAATCACATAGACTGGCCCACCAAGGCCCTATACCTATAAGAGCTTTGCAGCCTACAAGAAGGGAAGCAAATGGTGTGTCAAACATGAAGGCACGGAGACTAACCACAGCAGTTCTGGAGTTAATTCCCTGAACCCTAAACACCTGCTAGGATGTTTCTTCTCTGGGTCACCCAGCACGCTTACTGGGCCAGGAAGAGTCCTTAAGGAGCATCACTGTGGCAGTTCCGAAGTTCACCGAAGTGATTCAGGAGGACTCAGCGTGGCCTGATTCGTGGTGAGGCCACACAGAACTGCCTGTAATTTGGCCCTTGGAAAGGAGCTCCAGGTATCTCACTTGACTCTGCCCTTGCTTGAGCCCACCTGGCCCTACTTGCTGTCCTGGCCTCCCTGCTGTGCTCGGACTTACGGAACTCCAAATGGATTTCACATTTTTGACAGAAGCCCTTGTAGATAAGGCATAGTTCCATGAGATAACATTCTCCCAACCATGAGTCTTAGCTTAACTCCTAGCAAAAGAATGATTAATTTCCGTTCCTTTTAAAAAACTTTTTAGTCATGTAATTGCCAACAACATTTGTTATACTCTTGGCAAGTTTAAAACACAGTCAAATAATTTTATTTCATCGGGGCAGAGCCCAGGTCCGGCTTATTCACCTCTGCGTATCTAGATCCTGGCACAGAGTCAGGCACCTAGTAGGGTCTCATGCATTTGAAGAATGGATGAGTCTAGTTGCTTATAAAAGAGCATACTGACTGTGTCATACAATTATCTGAAGTTCTGGAGCTGCCCTGGTACAACCTGCCCCATGTAGAGTAAGTCCCTTCAGGGAAGGTTCAAACTGCAAGAGATGCAAGAATAGCACACACCACACGCTTCATTATGCATTGAATTGCTCACCCCACTGCCAAATATATATATATATAATCTCCAAGCCCTAATCCTTGATACCTGTGTATGTGTGTATGTGACCTTATTTGGAAATCGTTTTACAGATGTAATCAAGTCAGATGAGGTCACACTGGATTAGGGTGGGCTCTACTCCAATGACTGGTGGCCTTCTAAGAAGAGAGAAATTTAGATCCAGAGACACAGGGAAGAAGGCCACATGGCAGTGGAGGCAAAGACTGGAGGGACGTGTCTACAAGCCAAGGAACAGCAAGGACCGCGGGCAACCACCAGTAGCTGGAGGAGGCAAGGACGGATTCTCCCCTAGAGCCTTCAGAGGGACCATGGCTCTGCTGACACCTTGATTTCAGACTTCTAGCCTCCACACTGTGAGAAGCTGCATTTCTGTTAAAATACCTGGTTTGTGGTGATTTGTTACAGCATTCATGGGAAATTAATACACCCTGCATATTGTTTTTGGAGTCAGTCCAGCTCATCAAAGATTTCTCGAGCCCCTCCCCTCTTTCATACCACGTACTGTGAATGTTTTGGGAGCACATAGAAGAAAAGATACCATCACTATCCTCGCTGAACTTACAATGTGGTCATTTCATTTCTTCCATTTTTGAGCAGAGTTGAATTCTCCTTTCCATGGAACAAAATGTTTCGGTTGCCACAGGCAATGCATAGAGAGAATTTCAGAGAAAACAGGAGTAACACAACGAAAGAAGGCATCCACTCCAGAGCAGGACAGCTGGAGGCAGGAAGCTCACTTGCTTGTGCTCCTGATGGCACCTTGTCCATTGTCTCCTTTGGGATCTTACTCTTGGCCATTGGATGTTCCTCCTTAATCTGCTCTTCACCTTCCCTGTATAATTATCCCTCAGCAAAAGCAGGGATGATCATATTACTCACCTGGTTAAAAACCACCCTTGTGTCTTTCATTCCTATAGAATTAAATTCCAAATTCTGCTTCCAAACCATTTCCATGGTTTGACTTCCCCCTGAGTCTTCCAGTGTTCCATCTCAAATCCTCAGCTGAGCACCATGAATGTGCCATTCTCAACTCTGACCCTGGCCCTCTGTCCAGCACTCCCCTTCCCACTCTTTGTCTAGCAAACTTATATTCACTCTTCATGGCCTGGATTCTCTGGGAGGCCTTTGTACTTTCATGTTCTCTTATTGTTTCATTTATTACAAAGCAAGTCACAGTGTAGTGTAATAATTTTCTTGCAAGTGTTCTTCAACCAGGGTGTAAGCAAAGCAGAATGGTGGGATTGTGTCTTCTCATTTTTGGAGTCCTCAAACAAAGTCTGGAGCACCAATGAAGTCGACCACAAAATAGCTGATAACTGTCTGGTGAACAAATGAATGAATTATTGAATGAATGAATGATTGAATCAATCAATCAACAGAGTGAAGAAGTTAGGACATTCTAATCAGAAGATCCCCCAGAGTTTGGACAGAGCCTCTTATAGCAGCGAGGGGTTGGAAGAGACAGGTGCAGGAAGGTTTTGTAGAAAGGAGCAGGGTTTGACAAATGACTAGCTATGTGACAAGGGATCCAGAGGGCAAGAGTTTCTCTTTCAGCATTTCAGCAGGCCCCCTCTTTAGCCATGAACAAGAGGAAGTGAAACATGATGGCAAGAAAGGAAGGAAAGATAAATTAGCTCTGTCTTCACCACGTTTAATTTGACTTTTCAACAAGACTAACACAGGCTTGTACTGTCATTTCTCTAGGCTTGGAGGAGACAACAGAAGGGAGTTCAGAGCCTTGAACACGCAAGATGTAGCATATGGAGGAAGAAGAAGAATCCCAATCACTGTTTCCTCCTTCCCATGCCTTCTGAGTCTGATCTGCCTTTGCTTCTGAGAAATGGGCAGTGGGTGACAGGAGGAGGTGAAGAAGAGCTTTCAGAGGAGGAGAGGGGTGTTTAAGAAATCCCCTTCTTGGGACAGCCTTGTTTACACTTCTCCTCTCTCTCCTGTCCTTCTGCTACTTAGGATAGTCTGGCCTCAGGGTGGGGTCTGGGGGACAAGTAGGAGCTGAACTTCTGCCATATCCCAGAACAAGTTGGTGCCCAAAAGCACCATTCCACTCCCACAGTCAGTGACAAGGGCCGGAGGGACAGGATGAGGGTGAGGCAGGGAGGGGGAAGGGTAGAAAAAAGGAGACAAGGAAGCCATTTTGCCTGCTCTTAAATGAAAGGAGCAGAAGGAACTCTGGAAGCTTATCAAGAGTTCAGACCACAGTCCATTTCAACAAAGTATGAAGTACTTGGGGTCAAAGCTCCAATGAGTAATAAACATTATTTCTGTGGACCACTGCTGGGAATCTGCATGAAGTGGTAGCTGGTTTACGGAGGAGGATTTGAGCATTCCAGGATCCAGGCTGCTCTCTCCATCTGAAATCCTAAAACTAGCACCCACCTACCTGGTGCCTGGTATTATGAAATGCATGTGGCACACAATGTCTCTTGTTTATTTTAGGCAACCGAGGTGCCTAGAGAGTAAATGACTTGCCCAAGTCCACACAGCTAGGAAAGACAGAGGCAGGTCAGTATGACTCTGGGGGAGAAGCCCTGGCTTATTTAACCTGTCAGCACTCTCTCAAGCCCCCACCCCAGAAACAGACAAGCAAGGCAAAGCAGGGAGTTTATCTAGCAAATAGGTTCAGACATTCTCTTAAGAGCCCCCCACAGGCTGACACTGTTTCTGGAGCTACCACGGATGACCCAAAGCCCCTACCACATGGCCTCTATAGGCTCCTAAGGAGGAATACTATGCTTATGGATGTGCATTGTGTAATAACCTTGACAAATTCAAGTTTTTAGTTTGGGGCACTGGTTCTCAAACCTGGCTACCCAGAATTACCTGAGGAATTATTTAAAAGTATTGATGTCCAGCCCCCAGCCCTAGAGATTCTGCCTCATATGTATGAAGGGGGCCCAGGAGCTGGTAGTTTTTAAAAATCTCACCAAGTGATTCTAATGTTCAACAAGAAATGAAAAATACCCAAGAGTAAGAAAAAAATATGACAAAAGAAGAAAAATGTGAGTACAAATTAGGGCCTTTTAAGAATCCTAAGGGAGCATGAATGGTTTGCATAATTTCAATGTTAGAATTCAACTAGATTAGGAAATACATTGTGTTCTGCCATGTTACAAAAAATACATCTCAGTCAGCACGCTGGAAGTTCTTTTGTACTTTATAAAGATCAAAGTAATAAAATCAGCAGAAAATGGCTTAGGTTTTGAACCAGACCACCATGAAGACGAGCACTCTCCCTTCAGTGAAATCACAAGTTACTTAGAGCCCTCCTATGGATTGCTTGCAACTAATCCTAATCAGAAATATCTACCAGCAGCCAAACAGGAAACAGGTCCACTCGTGTAGCCAGAACACAGTATCTGGGGGAGGATAGCCAGAAGAGCAATAGGCCTTGTTTGAGGCTACAAGATATGACATGCCGTGGAGGGTGAACTTGAATCTGTCTTTGGGGGAAATTGTCTCACCTGGTTTACTGTCAGTTTGAACTAAGAATTAAATCTAGTGATTCAATTAACACTGACTGACTGTAAATCCAGCAGAGACCAGACAACTTAACATTGGGAGACCCATTTAGAGTCAATAAAATTTACTGTGCAAATACTCAATGCAGGGATTTTGTATCTTGAAAAGTCAGACCCGCTCCTTTCTAGGAAAAGGCCGTCCTGAGTACTCTGGATGCCAGCTCAGTGCAACAGGCATAATGGAGCTGCTGTTGCAGGAGTCCAGAGAGGACGGGAAGGGCCAGCAGAGCCATGGAGAATACATCTGAGAGGCTTTGAAGGTCATCACACAACTATACGTGTGCCTGCTGGGATGGACCACAAGCATCTTCTATTTCTTTCCCTGTAAATGTGGCATGTCCCTACCCCAGCAAAAGGCTGCTACCCCAAGCAAGAAATGTTAGTCATCAAACCTTCAGACACTGGTTGGGTGATGGGAAGGGGAAGATGAACTTTTAAAGCTTAAGAACCAGGACAGCTAGAGGGTATTATGCTAAGGGAAATAAGTCAATCAGAGAAAGACAAGTATCATATGATCTCACTGATATGTGGAATTTGAGAAACAAGGCAGAGGATCATAGGGGAAGAGAGGAAAAAATAAAACAAGATGAAATCAGAGAGGGAGACAAACCATAAGAGACTCTTAATCTCAGGAAACAAACTGAGGGTTACTGGAGGGGAGGAAGGAGACAAGGAAGCCATTTTGCCTGCGGGTGGCAGGGTGATGGGCATTGGGGAGGGTATGTGTTGTGGTGAGCACTGTGTGTTGTGTAAGACTGATGAATCACAGACCTGTACCCCTGAAACAAATAATACAGTGGATGTTAATTTTTTAAAAAGGCAAAAAAAAAAAAAAAAAAAGAACCATGACAGAAATCATAAAGGGCAGCATAAAATTTTAAACTTCTTTATGTCAAAAATTAAACAACGTTAAGTCAAAACACACTGAAAAGAATTACAGTACATATGATAAATGGCAAAAATCCTTAAACTTAAAAAAAACCAACAACATTTGAATCAGTAAGAAAATCACCAAGGCCTTAGTAAATAAATGGATAAAGGGCAGAGATTACTATATATGGATATTTAATAAACACACAAAATAATTCTATACTATATATAGAATATACATGTTATATAATATATATAATAATTCTGTAATTTCAGGAGTAATCAGGATTGCAAATGAAGAAGATCCTAGTTTTGTCTCACAGATTGGGAAAGGTTGTTTTCAATAGTTGTAGTGGGAAGATGTCAGGGGTATTCCCCCAGTGGAAAACCACCCACCTGGCAGGACACAACAGGAGAGACATGACTGACCTTGTGAAATTAGTTTGTCCCACTGAGAACAATTTGGCACTGTATATAAGAATCTTGAAAAATAGGCATAACCTTTACTCCAGCATGGCTTTTCAAATGTTTCCCCAAATTATTTACGAAGTAATAATGCATGCACATGTTTAAAAAATCAAAGGTACCAAAGGGATGATAATGAGAAGCAGCAATTCCATGCTTTATTCTTTTCAGTCCTCCCGGCTTGATTCCAGGCTTGCAATCCTAGGCTTGATTGTCTAGCATGTTTTTTTCCCCCTCTCATATTTATCTCCATATTCTGTCCATAACCATTATGTTTACAACACTCTCTCTTAACATTTTTAGACACTATCTATTGACTTCTTGGGCCCACTGCACCTGTCTTTTCCTCTCCTGTGATTCTTTTACAGATTTTAGTTAGAGTGATCACCAGTGTTTAGAATATTATTGTGTCGACATTGTTTACTTTGCTATATTATCTCCTCTCTCAATAACCATGTGTTTTCCCTAAGTTAACAATTATCTTGTTTTTTTTTTCTCAATTACACGGTTTTCTGTATTTTGTTGACCTTAAAAATAAAACTGTAAAGTTATTTTACCAGCAAAAATGGGTCCATCCAGGAAGAGCAAAGAGTTGCACTTTGTGATATGCAAGCTATGGCAAAATCATGGGCAAGACCAGAGAACAAAGGAGGGGAACACTCTTTTCTAAGGGGGAGAGGGGAGTTGGGAGGGGCTGTTATAAACAAAAAGTTCACTGGAGTAAACTGGGAGTTTGGAGTGGCTTCTCATTGGCTGAGTTATGACAGTCTCTCATTGGCTGGGCTGTTGCTGGGCAAAGAGAAAATCTGTCTTCCACCTGCTGGGGGAGTAAAGTACAGACCTCTTCCTGTTGGGTGGGCAAAGGGCTGCAAGGAGTGGTAGTCCATGAAAGCACCCCCTTCTGGCCCCATGACCCCATTTCAAATGAGGTTTCCTTCATTTTCACAATATTGATCCTTAATTATTTCCCAATGCTCTTTCCCATGTGTCTTACATGAACATGAGCAGCCATCTCTGTGACAACATGATATCCATTTTACCAAATACTTCACATCCTGCAAAACTGTGTACTAAATGCCACAGGGCTCATGGAAAAAAATGTTTCTCAAAACCTGTGCAACTTTATAACCAGAGCAGTAACAAAAACAATAATTGGTACCTTCACCGAAAATCCAGGTGGGTAGCTCAAAAAGGCTGGAAGCTGCTTAAAAGATGTGAAAAAGAAATGGTGGCTGATGGGTGGGCACTGAGATGATACAGGTGGAGGTGGAGTTCTGAACACATTTAAAATTTTTCTTAAAGTTGAAAAGGATTCTGGGAAGATGATGATGGCAGATGACAGTTTGCTTTTTTACATCTTCCTGAATCCCCACATTAACAAGGCAGGACAACTGGACAGCAAAATCAGAACCCACGGGCAACACTCGCAACAAAATGAGGTTACAAAGTATCTTCAAGAACCCCAAGATTCAAGTGGATGGGGACAAAGGAGCAACACCCCTGAAGCCTGCATCATGTCAGTGTTTGTGAGGGAAGAAGAAGACAGAAGCAAGGGAGCATCTGATGGACCTAAGAACAAAGTCAAGATAATCAATGTGCATTCACTGAAAAGCAGGAAATGTCAATTTGAAATCAACAGCTGAAACTGAGTGGGCTTTGGCCAATCCGATGGAGGGAGTGAGTGAAGTCTATCCACTATGAACCCTTGAAACTGATGAGCCAGGGCTCACTTCTAGGACAAGGCCCAAACCTGAGGAGAATCTGCTGGGAGTTCAATCAGAATCCAGCAAGACAGGGACAATAGAAATGAGGGAAAGAGAAGGTCCAGATAAGCATGGCAGGAAAAAAGAGCCAGGAATTCTAAGAAAGCAAGCCTCCGTATTTTTGAATATTACATGAAACCAACAGAAGAAGGTACTGTATAAAATTTAAAAAACTATCCTGAACCACATCTTCTAATGTGTAGATAAACCAATTTCATATAAAAATGTGAGAAGTATTAAAATCATACTAAGTCTAAAGTCATCCCATACTAAGATACTATTTTGAAATGACAGGAGCAGAATAACAGTGCAACAGTCAATGAAAGTATGCTAGAAAGGCCTGATTACAAAATAGATCAAAACCATCACTTACTATTTCAAGATGAACTAAAATTCATGAAGAAAACAATGTAAGATATGAAAGAACAACATAAATCAAGTCATAAAAACTAAGAAAGGATTGAACCCAAGAAAGAATACAAGACAAAGAAAAATCATTTCAGAACTGAAATCTAAACTAGATGGAACAAAAAGTTAATACAACAGGTAATACTTTAGGAGAAAGAGAAGGTTAAAAAGGGGAAATTTTTAAAATCAAAATTAAATTAAGAGATTAAAAGATTCAAGAGAAAATGACAAATATGAAAGATAGGTTAAGAATGTGAAACATACATTAATAGGAATCTAAGAGGAAAATTAAGCAAAGGAATGGAACAAATATTAAAACCACAAAGCAAATTAAAGAAAATAAATCAAAGGAAAAATTGACACCATAGACCGAAGGAATACTCCACGTACCCGAGAATATCAACCAGAACTGTGAATATCAGAAGCAGAAATTACTGGATTTTAAGAAAAAAAATCTTTTAGGTATCTAAGCAAAAAGAGGAAGTAATTTATAATGAAAAAGTCTTCTCAAACACAAAACTCATGGCAGAAGAAAACAGACTAACATGTTTGTGACACTAATAAAAAGAACATGTGAGCCAAGGATTTTTATAACCGGCAAAACTGACTTTCAAGTATGAAAGGTTTGAACTGTTATCATCATGACTGAATTTAGGCAACACCGAGCTCATGAGTCTTCCTTGATGAATCCATTAGGTAACACACTTCAGACAACCAATATGGCCAGGGAAACCCTGACATAGGTCTGGGAATGAAGTAACAGTTACTACCCAACAGCGGAGGGAGTGCAGCATGCTGTGGTTATGTGCTTTGACACTAGGCAAGGAATAACGGTTTTCAAATGGGGGGGGGATGGTAAATATGGGGCATATTCTCTCCCCCCAAATTAACTATTATCAGCCATCTTACTGGTGGTGGGATATTTGGATTGCTATTCTGAGACTACTGTGTAACTAATGGAGCTTAAAGCCTATGAGTCAATATGGGATATTCAAACTCTATCACTCCTGTCTCGAGAACCAAGATTCCCCGTGTGGAAGAAAGGAGATGCAGACAAAAACTAGAAGAGGTTAAGTAAAACCTGTATGTCCTGAATATGAATTTGAAGTATCAGTAAAAAGTCTTAGAGATTTTATCTTTAAATATATATTTTTTTCTAGCTCTGTCCACTAAAGACTTAGAAGCAATTACATATCCAGTAACATTCCTAGCAACTAGGTTGTGGTTTTTAAAATACCACTTCCCACTAAATCAAACCAGTGTTTCTTGAAGAAAAATTGATTTCATGTCATCTGAAATATGCACCAGAAAAAAAGAGAAAAGCAAGGAAAAACCTAAAGAAAACGCAGCAAAAAATAGCGGTTGTTTCTGGGGATTGTAGGTGATTTTCATTTTCTCCTTTATGCTTTTTGTATTTTATAAATTTTCTGTAATGAACTTATGACTGAAAAAAAAATTGACCTCTACAATAAAAAAGATAGCAAACAAAATTATGTTATGAAAACCCACATATAAAAATAAAATAAATATATTAAAGTACATGTTTTGAAAGAAGATCATCAGATAGCCAAAAGATAGCAATTCAAAAATCTTCTCTAAGGGAGCCCTTCTCTGAGGTAGTTATGCACACATTTGTCTCTCTTGACAGAAAGATTCCTTTAGTCTATAGGCCAAGATGGCCTGGGACCATGTTACAAAATGTGCAGCCCTGGGTTGCCTGTGTGAGACTCAGAGCTCCGCCAGAGCCTGTTGCAACCCTGAAGTATAACGAATGTTCTGTCAGCTCTATAGGGGAGCAAGAGAATGTAGGTGGGGCAAGACTTCAGCTTTCACTCCAAATGCTTATCCCTTGGTTCCTGGGGATTGGGATCTATAGATAATTTTCTTCCAGAAGACACTGTATTTTAAATAAATATGAAATGGAAGAATGCACCTGCCACCAGAAGTCTGCCAACAAGAGCATAGATTAATCCTATCTCTTCACTGAGGCAGGAAGTCGGCACCACCACCTTTGGTAAAATGCTTTTATCCGACCTATTTTTTCTCAGTGGGTTTCAATGACCACAGCAGATGCCACTGGTTAGGGAAGTGAAGGCACAGGAAAGGCTGCCAAAAAAGAAGTGATTTAGACCCCAAATTTCTTTGCCAATCAACTACCAGACATCTCGATTTCCCTCCTGCAAAATGAAGGCCATCTCACTTGCTATTCATTTCACAGAGCTGCAGTGAAGTTTACGAGAAGGTGTTCATAAATACTCTCAAGGCTCTGGAGAAAGTGTCTGTATAAGCAGAAGATGTCACACACACACAGCTATCTCGGCATGCACAAAAAGAGAGGGGGAAAGTTCAAAAGAGGGGTTCGAGTCTTAAAAATACACCACAGCGCCATTTCTCGGTTGTGGCAGGTGTTATTTAGGTCAGTGGATACAATTGGCTGAGAGCACGGTGCTGCTAAAGAACAGGCCAGAGACTGATGAGCAGCCTCCAGAGCAGGCTCCGCAGGCCTTGGATGTGTGTGCACCTGAGCTGTCCCACGGCCTGACTGCGGAAAACCAGATGTTCCTGGACAAGACAGCACACATTGTTCGAGGGGCTGTGCTCATGTTGTCAAACTTCGGGGTGTATGAGAATCACCTGGTGATTTTGAGAAAATGTGAACTCCAGATCTTACCTCTGGAAATGATCATCGGGTGATCTCGAGCTTGCCCAGGAACCTGCACTTCAATTAGCCAACTCTAATGTCTCCCAAACTTTGAGAATCACTGGTCTAAATTTTATAGTCTGAAGATTTGTAGTGAACTGACACCTCTGAAGGCAGAGACGGGCTGGACCCCTCCAAATTCTAAATTTTGCTTCAGAGCAGACAGTGGAGAGGACACAGGAAGCAAAATTTTCTTGAGCAAACTCCACATCTCCACATCACTATTAAATACAGTCACTTGTGTACCCAGAGCAGCAAATGGTAGCTGGCTGAGGTGATGCAGTCAGTTGGAGTAGATAAATATTCTATATTCATGCTGTCTCATATGGTATCCACTAGCCACATGCAGCTACTGAGCACTTAAAATGTGGTTAGTCAAAACTAAGATTTAGAGTAAGTGTGCAGAATGTTGAAAAAGAAACCCAAAGTTGATGGCATCACAATTCTGGACTTCAAGCTCTATTAGATGGCTATAATCACCAAGACAGTATGATACTGGCACAAAAACAGACACATAGACCAATGGAACAGAACGGAGAGCCCAGAAATGGACCCTCAACTCTATGGTCCACTCATCCTCCACAAGGCAGGAGAGAATGTCCAATGGAAAAAAGACAGTCTCTTCAACAAATGGTGTTGGGAAAACTGGACAGCCATGTGGAGAAGAATGAACCTGGACCATTTCCTTACCACACACACAAAAATTGACTCAAAATGGATGAAAGACCCAAATGTGAGACAAGAATCCATCAAAATCCTAGAGAACACAGGCAGCAACCTCTAAGATCTTGGCCACAGCAACTTCCTGCTAGACACATCTCCAAAGGCAAGGGCAACAAAGGCAAAAATGAACTATTGGGACTTCATCAAGATAAAAAGCTTTTGAACAGCAAAGGAAACAGTCGACAAAACAAAAGACAACCGACTGAATGGGAGAAGGTATTTGCAAATGTCTTATCAGATAAAGGGCTAGTATCCAAAATCTATAAAGAACTTACCAAACTCAACACCCAAAGAACAAATAATCCAATCAGGAAGTGGTCAGAAGACATGAACAGATATATCTCCAAAGAAAACATCCAAATGGCCAACGGACACATGAAAAATGCTCAACATCCATCAGCATCAGGGAAATACAAGTCAAAACCACAATGAGATACCACCTCACACCAGTCAGAATGGCTAAAATTAACAAGTCAGGAAATGACAGATGTTGGCTAGGATGCGGAGAAAGGGGAACTCTCTTACATCGTTGGTGGGAATACAAGCTGGTGTAGCCACTCTGGAAAACAGTATGGAGGTTCCTCAAAAAGTTGAAAATAGAGCTACCCTACAACCCAGCAATTGCACTATTAGGGATTTACCCAAAGATACAAATGTAGTGATCCAAAGGGGCACCTGCACCCCAACGTTTATAGCAGCAATGTCCACAATAGCCAAACTATGGAAAGAGTCCAGGTGTCCATCAACAGGTAAATGAATAAAGAAGATGTGGTATATATATATAAAATGGAATATTACTCAGCCATCAAAAAAGGGAAATCTTGCCATTTACAACAACACGGATGGAACTAGAGGGTATTATGCTAAGCAAAATAAGTCAATCAGAGAAAGACAATTATATGATTTCACTCATATGTGGAATTTAAGAAACAAAACAGAGGATCATAGGGGAAGGGAGGGAAAAACAAAACAAGACGAATTCAGAGAGGGAGACAAACCATAAGAGACTCTTAATCATAGGAAACAAACTGAGGGTTGCTGGAGGGAAGGGGGTTGGGGGAAGGGGGTCACTGGGTGATGGGCATTAAGATGGACACGTGATGTAATGGCAGTGGGTATTATATAAGACTGATGAGTCACTGAACTCTACTTCTGAAACTAATAATACATTATATGTTAATTAATTGAATTTAAATTTAAAAAATAAAGGGCGAAAAGAATATAAATTATTTAATTAATTTTTTGCTATTCATTACATGTTGAAATGTTTTAGAAATATTGTATTAGGTAAAATATATTATTAAAATTAATTTCACTTTTTTCTTTTTCCTTTTCTACATGAGGTTACTAGAAGTCAACCAGGACCAAAATTATTTTATTTATTTTCCTATTATCCACCCCCAGGGCCAAAATTACTTTATTTATTTTCCTATTATCCTTGAAGTGGCCCGAAAGAGGATATTATTTCTTTTCATGTAATCTGCTCATGGAAAAATATTCTGAAAGCAGTAGGCCATTTTGCCTGGTTTGAGGTTACTAGAAGTTTTTAAATGATTCATGGGACTCCCATTATATATATATTTTTTCCACATTATATTTCTATTGGACAGTGCTGTTTTAGGTCTGTGCTGTCTGGGTTTTAACTGCTAGAATTCCTTGACCCTGGAATGTGCTCCTTCTGGATAATACTGGCATGCCAAGAGTCCCTTCTTCCTTGCTGTCATAGCAGGGTGACCAAATCATAATGGCCCCTCCGGAGAAAAAAGGAGATAGGCCTGACCCAGCTCACTCATAAGTCCAAAAAGCCTGCCAGACATAAATACCCTCACAATATGGAGGGTCAAAGGGTATAAATCAATTAATAACTGAAAAGATAATAGAAACCCCAACAATGTCCAAAGCTTGTGACCACAGAGGGTTACAGAGTAGCTCTATCTCCTGGTATCCTGCTCCCACCTATCCCATGGGGAAGGGAAGAATGGGGAGGGATGCAGAGATGGGATGAGGGAACTGGTGTCTCAGCTCTAGAGAGGGCATGAGCGAATGGGGGCCATCTTACTTTCTCCCTACGAGGAGACCTTGTCCCTGATACAAGCCTATTCAGTAAGTCCTATCTGCAGTAACTTGGAAATACATTTTGGAAGAATTTTTGTTCTTTGTTTTTTGTTTTTAATTTAAAGCAAGGCATTACATTTTTATTCAGGTTCTTTTATCACTGGCCCAGATGCCAATAAAGATATGATGAAAGCACTAACAAAATTCTTTTCAAATGACAGAAGAAGCAGAGATAAATTTGTAGGTTATTTGGGAGCATGACAAATTTTACACCCAGAGAAAAGTGTAAGACGAAGAGAGTCTCACCTTGTTAACTAAACTAGAACTGAAAATAAAGATTCAGATGTGTCCTGCCTTCCTGGCTGCTTTGGGTGCCATGGAGCCCAAAAACTCTAAAAAGATTCTAACACTCCCTCCACCCTCCATCTTTCTGGTGAGCTTGTTTGAACTCCTCTTGCTGTGCCTTCTGTCCTAGCGGTTTGAGGGACACCTCGACAAGCTTTCTGCTTGAGTCACAAGATCCTGGGGGTCATCCAAACCTAAGTCTCAAGTCAGTGGCCCAGGTGACTTCATTGGGTGACCCAAATTGTACCAGGCATGAGCTGCAGTTCATAGCACACCACCACCACTCAAAACAAACGAACGAACCAACCAACCAACCAACCAACCAACCAAACAAACAAACAAACAAAATAAACAAAACCCTCAACTTTTCAACATGCAAAGTTCATAGCATCTTAGCAGGCTTTTGCTTCAGGTGTGACCTCATTTACCCAGCAGAAGGAACTGGACCGGACTAAAAATTATAAGTCACAGAGAGGGAGACTGTACTTGGCCCTGCTCAAATTGGCTAGCTCATGGGATAGCATTCAGGGGGTTCCATGGCCTCCTAGTCTCCTCGCACCGAGTTCTGCTAAACTGAAGGTGGCGATCTAGTTTAAGAAGGAGTGTGTCAGAGAGGTCACAGGCGTGCTTCATAGTCCCATACTCCAGGTGGCAATGAGTTATTCCTCTGCCATGCAGGTCAGAGGCCAAAGAGTCACCCAAGTCCACCATTTTTGTTTTACTCACTGTGGATTTTCTGACAGGAACTGGGAATCTGGTTGAAAATTACCAGGCGTATAGATAAGGTTTCCTCATTAAAGTCTCATAAAACCGTGCAAATAAATCATTGCAAGTGGAGAGAGAAAGAAAATCTTCTGTTTAGACTTTTCCATGACCATTTAGGCCAATTATTTTTCCTCTTTCAGCCCAGTGACTTTATTTTCAGCCAGCATAGGGCTTGATAATCAGAGGAAAGAATTTAGAGACCTCACAGAACTTTTCTGATTTCAAGTTAATGGCTTGGTATGTCAAGGCCAGGCCAGGCCTGGCAGAATAAATTATGAGAGTGCAGCTGAGGAAACACAGCAGGGGAAACCCATGTAATACATGTCTGCAGATAGGATAGAAACATAAATAAATACTACAGTTTCAAGGAGATCCAAGGGGTCCATTTTGCCTGTCCTGGGGATTAAAGCTATTAGGGTCACAGGAGCAGTGACAGTTCCAACGGAGAGTCCACTAGAGATGGGAAGAGACCACCCTCGCCCCTCCCTCTGCAGGGGTGTGTCTTCCTTCCCTGAGCTTTTCAGCCAGGCTGTAGGGAGCCCCGTGCAGCGCAATTTCTCCCAGGAGCTCCTTTTCGGGCACTTGCCAACTCTGCTAAAGGCCTGGGGGCTTTCTGATTTTTTTTACCACAATTTCTCTGGTCCCAAGTCCCAACTTTGCAAAGATTTTGCTTTCTCCAGAGCCAGTCTGACTAATCAGAAACAATGGTGTTACTGGATCAATAGCTATTGGCAATGGCCTTCAAGGTTTCACCCAAGGTTCCTGAGAAATATCTGACCCTTGAGATGTTATGAACTTTCCCATGGGGCCTGCAACCTACTTCCTGATCAGAATGTCCTAGGAGAAAATGCACTCTGAAGTCAGTTACTAAATGCAGACTGAAATGACTCCAGATTATTCCTAAGCCAAGTTATTAAAATGAAGAGACCCAGGGCAGATTGCTGGGTGGCAGGGTGAACGACCAGCCTGGTTTGTCAGGGACACGGGGTTTCCAGGAGCTTGGAACTTCAGTGCAAAAACTGGACAAACCTGAACAAGCTGGTCACCCTAACGAGGGGACCAGAGACATTAACTGGAACCCCACACAATGCTCATTTCGCTCTTTTCTAAGAGACTGGGACATTTTTTTAGACAGTGACTCCCAAGTCCCTGACTATAAAGATTCTGATATAAGCCCATGAGCCTACTTGCTCGCCTTCACTGAAAGTACAATGTATGCATGAAGCCCCAGCTGAAAGGCTCACGTGTCTCTAAATGATTCTGTGACTACAAGTTATTGTCTTCATCCACTTGGGCTGCCGTAACAAAATGCCAGACTGGGTGGCCTAGACAACAGACATTTACCTTCCCACAGTTCTGGAGGCTGGAAATTCAAGATCAAGGTGACGGCCAATTTAGTTTCTGGTGAGCGCTCTCTTCCTGGGTGCAGATGGCCACCTTCTCACGGTGTCCTTACACGGCCTTTCTCTGTGGGTGCGCACGGACAGAGAGAAAGCAAGCCCTCTGGTGTCACTTCTTATAAAGACACTAATCCAATCAGATCTCATTTGACCTCAATTATGCCCTTCGAGGCTCCATTTCCAAATACAGCTACACTGGGGGCTGCAACATATAAACCGGGGGAGGCGCAAACATTCAGTCCCTAATAGTTATGTCACTCAAGTGGAGGAACTGACCAATTTTAAATGCCCATTCTTAAAGATCCATGGAGAAAATGGACATGGCAGCTCTTGGCAGAGCAGAATGCCCTGGACAAGTTGCTCATACTGTGACGATCCACCATCAGGATGACGTTCTACTGAAAACACCCATCTCCTCTTGTCCAACTTTCTAAGCGTGCTTCCCAATCAACGCCTTTTGTATGTTGCTTGTCATCTGCCGCCTGTGCCTTCAAATGACTCCCAGAACAGCATCCCCCGGACCCAAACTGCTCAATACTGCTGCCAGACATCCTGTGTGTCCACGTGCTCCGCCCTACCTCCCCTCTGCCTTCAGGCTCCAGGACTGCAACCAGAAGGGTGGGTTGATGGAGAGAGGAAAGGCAGTGCTCTGGAATCCAGAGTCAGGACCACGCTCCCCTTTTACCGGACAACACCTCCAGATGCACTGTCCTGCACCTCTGAAGCACCTGGCCCAGAAAGTTCATTTCCATAGGATTGTGGAAAGCCTCCAAATACCCAGATAACTTTACTCAACTCCCTCTTAGTCTCATCTGATAAGGAGGTGTGGCCTATTTTTCTCTCTTAGAAGTTTTCGTGCGCTATGTCCACGTGCTATATTCAAGGAGTTTTTCACTGAAGGACTCCTCAAGGGTTGCCACGTGTAGTGAGGAGGACCCCAGGCATCATCTCTCCATTGTCTGGATCTATCTCGTTACCTTTTGTCTGCAGTTGAAAACATCCAGGCAGGGCGCCTGGGTGGCTCAGTCGGTTAAGCGACTGCCTTCGGCTCAGGTCATGATCCTGGAGTCCCAGGATCGAGTCCCGCATCAGGCTCCCTGCTCGGCAGGGAGTCTGCTTCTGCCTCTGACCCTCCTCCCTCTCATGCTCTCTCTCTCTCTCAAATAAATAAATAAAATCTTAAAAAAAAGAATCAATAAATTCATCAAGGTGGAGCATCTTGGGTAATATAACCATTAATACAGAGGGCAGGGTGCCTGGGTGGCTCAGTTGGTTAAGCGACTGCCTTCGGCTCAGGTCATGATCCTGGAGTCCCGGGATCGAGTCCCGCATCGGGCTCCCTGCTCGGCGGGGGGTCTGCTTCTCCCTCTGACCCTCTTCCCTCTTGTGCTGTCTCTCATTATCTCTCTCAAATAAATAAATAAAATCTTTAAAAAAAAAAAAGAAAGAAAAGAAAACATCCAGGCAAAAATCGTCCTAAATCTAAATGTCAGGAGCCCAGAGTGAGTTCCTCTTACTTGAATTTTCATGGAAGAGACAGTGAGACTATTTTCATAGGCTTTGAAGCCACACCTTCGGGGCTTTCATTATCTGCCATGTATTAAATGGATTCCCTCCCTCTGTTAAGGGTTACGTGCCACACTGTAGAGGACCGATCTGTGTTCATCCCAAGTAGCTTAACTATCCAGATAAAGTAGCCCATGCAGAACGTCGTGGCCACTCTAGGGAACGTTAGTTGAATGACTACGTGAAGATTTGATTCTACTGTCTGCTCCTGCATTCATGCTCTTGGTCCTACTATGAGTTCAGGACTGATGAAACTTATTTTCAATAAGAATTCAAGCAGACAGGACTGTTGGCTACTCACGGGAAGGTGTCTGGCATTCCAGCGGGAGCTCTGGCTCTGCTGTGATTGGGGGTCGTACCCTGTGGATGCTGCTGCAGTGGGGCTAGGCTTTCAGCACACACAGCCTGTGAATATGTGTGCCTGTATTTGGACCACTGCACTGCTGAACAGACAGCAAGGCTATTCAAACCTTCAAGGTTGGCTGTGTCTACACAAACATCCACGTGGTTATATAAGCAGCACAGTTCAGTTGTGGGAACAGGATTTTTCGAAACTTAAAAAACTCAGAAAAAGAGACAAAAAGAGCAACTTTACAGCAGAGAAACCCAGCAAACGCTGCTTTAGCCAGGTGACCAAGGTCAAGATCAACAGTCATATATTATGTTGAGATGCACCCTTAACATGATGTGATGAAAATGGCACATTTGTGACCTTCCTTTCAAAAACCTACAACCCTAATCATGAGAAAAACATCAATCAAATTCCAATAATGGGACATCCTACTATAGGCCTGACCCAAACCCCTCAAAACTATCAAGGTCATCAAAAAAACAAGGACAGTCAGAAGCTGCCACAGTCAAGGGGTGCCTAAGGAGACAAGACATCTAGATATAAAGTGACATCCTGGATGGGATCCCAGAACAGAAAGAGGACATTAGGTAAAAACTCAGGAAATCTGAATATACTATGGAGTTTAGTTAATAATAATGTATTGATATTGGTTCATTGATTGTGATAAAGATACTATATTAACGTAAGATGTTGATAATAAGGGAAATTGTGTGAAGGGCATAGCATATTCCTATATACTCGGTACTAACCATCTGTATTATGTGCTTCACTTTCCTGTAAATCTAAAACTGTTCTAAAATAAAGTCTACTACTACTACTACTAAAACATATATAAGGTAGTGGAGCTAGTTTGCCAAGGTGAAGGAATGCATCAAGAATAAATAAAATATGTATTTTTTTATTTGTTATACCTCAATAGACCTTCAAGGCATTATGCTAAGAGAAATAAGTCAGAGAAAGACAAATATTCTATGACCTCATTTCTATGTGGAATCCAAAAAAGAAAAAAAAAAAAACAAGCAAACAAACAAACTCACTGATACAGAGAACAGATTAGATTGGCAGTTGCCAGAGACGGGGAGCGAGGGGGGCAGACAAAATGGGGGATGGGGGTCAAAGGGTACAAACATCCAGTTAAGATAAATAAGTCCTGGGGATGAGATGTACAGTACGGTGGGGAAAAAAAAGAATAAATAAAATACCACCATACCCTTCAACATGGAAGCTAAGGAGTGAACACTTAATAATCCTACTAAGTTTAATGTTTCTTACTTTATGTAATGTGCAAAATGGTGCTTTAAAATAATAAATGAAGAGGTCAGACACAGAGGTCCCATATTGTATGAGTCCATTCACGCCTAATTTCTGAAGTGAGTAAGTCCACAGATAAAGAAAGCAGATCAGTGGTTGCCAGAGGCTAAGGGGACGAAGGAATGGGGAGTGAATGCTGATAGGCCTGGGCTTCCTCTTCTGGTGATGAAATGTTCTGGAACTAGACAGAGGTGATGCTGGTACAACACTGTGAGTGTCCCTAATGTCAGTGAGTTATTCACTTTAAAATGGTCCATTTTATGTGAAGTGAATTTTACTTCCATCAAAAATAATTCATGATGATGAAATAATTTAATAATTTTAAAATAAGAAATTTTTAAAGAAAATTAACACGATACTCGAATAGTGATATGTAAATAGCGATTTTGCTTATCGGCTATTTATTCTTTGTCAGAATTCTGAATGTTCATTTAGCATGATTGTGAAACTGTAGTGACCAGTTAGAATACAAGTCATTTTCATGAAGAAGAAGTCAGGAAGCAATTGTTCAAGTCAAAAAGGGGGTCTGAGCCCAGAACCAGGTTTGTGTCCATGGATATCGTCGGCTAGAGGGCTGGCCCGACTTCCCAGCCCCGGCTCCGTCCGTCGTTCAGTGGCGGGGAGTCTTCAGCAGTAACTTGAAGTTCCTGGTGCTCACTGTCTTTGTAAACCGAGAAAAGAGAGCCAGGGAGAAACTTCTGAGTGTTTGTAAGCAAAACATGAGCTCACCGGTGTGTGTGCATGTTGGCAGGGGTGAGGGAGAGGAGTGGGGGAACTGGCGCAGGGGTGATCCCCTCCCACTAAACAGCCTCTGGCTGTGGCCCCCCGGAACCCCAGTGGCGGAGCTGTGCCCTGCTGCAGGGGAGGTCTGCCGGCCAACCACGGCACCTTGGTTTCTCCAGGGACTTAGCCTGTGACAGCAGGGCCTGGGGAATGGGATCAAATTTAATCTGGTGCCTGGTGTCCGGGGTTCTCCTTCCCTTTCCAGCAGCCTCTCCAGACGGCCGGCAGCAGAGGAAGGCGAGTGCGCTCTGTCACTGCAGCCCAGCTCGGACAACTCAGGACTGCAGCGTGTGAAGGGCGTAGGGGAGAGGGGTGGGTGCTCGAGAGACGGCAGGTGCACCCTCCCTGTTCCTCAGCACCCCGCTCCTGGCCAGCCGATGCTGGGTGACAGTGGAAGGACCCCACCAGGAAGGTCACTCCCCAGGGGACAGGCCCGCTGCTGCCACCAGACTATGGCAGGAGGGAGCCGTCCTCTCCCACACAGGTACTCGCCTCTCCCCGCAGGACCATTCCAGGGGGAGGCGCCCAACGCGACAGTGGCTGCCCCCCATCCCAACAGGTTACTAACCCATCTGTCCCGGAGGTGGAGAACGAGGCAACTCCTCCCCACGAATGGCCGCATTACCTGACTCAGAGCTCCCCCTTCTGTCACTCCGTCTAAACACCAGTGCTGCCCTCATGTCCAGGTTCAGGTCAAGAGGCAGACATACAAAATTTTTAGCACCTTCAACAATGACAAGAGATAACAGAAAGCATGGCAGAAACGGAGTCTGGCACCTATTTACCAACCCGAGCGAGAAGTATTTATAACTCACCTTCTGAAATGTGCCTCGGGAGGCTGGGAAAACAGGCACACGTGAAAAGCTGCTAGATTCTACTTTAGACTTAAAATGGCAATGAGTTACAGTCAGATATCATGAAGTCAGAAAATGTCAGCCCTTTAAAGTAATGATAATAAGAAAAAAATCTTGAGCATTTCGCATATCTTTCTCCTAACATAATGTGGGATAACAGGGTGGCATCTTTTGAATATGGCTTTCTACACACTTGTTCATTCATTTATTCAATGAACGTGTGTCACACGTTTAAGCTGTGCGGGATTAAGGAGGTAGTGGGAATATAGAGATAAAGGTCTCCCTGCTGCCCTAGAGCAACTCAACCAGGCAACATAGAAGCGAGGGGCTAGAGCCGACTGTGAAACACCCTACTACGGGATATATTCCCGATGCTACGAGAACACAGGGGGAAGTATCAAGTCCTCCCTTGGGGGTTAGGGCATGTTCGGAGAAAGGACCCCACAGCTGAGCCTGGAAGGACCGAACCATGCACAACAGGGGAGGTTGAGGCAGCCCTTAGGCCCTGGGAATAGGAATACCAGACCAAAGGAGGACCCCAGCAGAGCCAATCCCAGGAACCTCAGGGAGCTCTGTTGGATTGCCTGCAGATTGGAGTCTTCAGGGTCCCAAGAGTAGTGTGGCACTCACATGATAGAGTGAGACTCGGCACCACCACTCATTAGCCTTCCCCACCCCCACACACCCTCAACCCTCACCTGCACATGCATCTTGGTATGACTGACGGCTATACCTCTTAGAATGGAGAGGTCTCAACAGGATGCAAAGGTCAAGGTCAGGCAGTCAGCAAATAAGGCAGCTTCCCAGGGGCCAGCCAACATCTCAGAGGAAACCTTGGCCTACCTCCTTCCAGGTCTTCAAGTTTCACTTAGGGGACCTGCTCTGCCCTTTTCAAACTCCACTCCTTCGGTCAGTACCTTTCCATGACAATGTGCTTACTGCGAAACACTGAAGTGAGAAAAACAGGGACAGTGTAGAGAGTCTCATTTTTAATGAAGCTAAATAAATTCAATTTTAAAATGTGCCTTCAATCTTGACAGCATATGTTTCCCGTTCTGAGAGGAGATATGCAGTGTTGCATGTCCTTTATTTTGTAACATGATGGTAATACAGAGGACAGGATTTCTTAAATGCCTTTTCATGAGGAAATTATAATTTGGTAATTTCTGCCAAGCTTTCAGTTTTTCTTTTGAATTGTTATTAGTTGGTGAAATCTCAAAGTCTGGGGATCACTGCGTTGGTCATCTGGAACTAGAGTCATGGACTATCTCTCAATATTCTCTCCTTCTTTGGTCAAAAGTAGAGGAGGCCTCTGACTAAATCGTGAGGTAGCTGGACTATTTCTCAATGTCCTCTCCTTCCTTGGTCAAAAGTAGATGAGGCCTCTGACTAAATCGTGAGCTATCTGAGATGCGTTCACACAGAAGTTTGCCAGGACAGCAAAGGCTAGACTATAGTAACAGAGTAAGCCTAAAATCTCAAAGGCTTAATGAAAAACCAAACTTATTTCTTATTTCTTACATTACACCTCCAACGTGGGTCAGCAGGGGGCTCTACTCCACAGGATCCCTCAGGGCCCCGGGCTGATGGGCAGCGCCACCACTTTGTAGCAGCACGTGGAAAACAGGTGGCCTCTGAAGACAACATGAAACATGAGGAGAGGCCTGGAGAGTCACACGGCAGCTGTGACGGCCAGGCCTAGAAGTGACAAACCTTGTTTCTAACCACATCTCCTTGGTCAGCCATGGAGGCCCAACCTAACCATGAGAGGATTTTCAGTACATGCTAAATGTTTCTGATGAACCCGGACTATAGTGGGAAAAAGACACTGATCAAGTAAATAAGGGCAAGACTGCAAAGCCTTTTGACTTCTAGGTGAAGGAGTTAGTACCCTACCCTAGAGGCATCAGAGAGAACCAAGGAAAAGGCCAATGTTTAAAATGTTGCTTTAGAAAATTTCAGCTAATCCCAGCATGAAAGACGGATTTCAAGAAGGCACAAGAGTGAGGAAGACCAGTTTGGAAGGTGTTCTAACAGTCTTGACATTTGGTAATAAGAGCTGTGTGTTGTACAAGGAGAGTGAAAGTAGAGATGAACATTACATTTTCTGTAGAAGATTAATTACATGGAATGTCAGGATTGGAAATCCAGAGTTTGCAGTCAAGAGGTGATATGTGAAACCACGAGAGCCTGCCGAGAGAGAGAGAGAAGAGGGGTCCACCCAGAGCTTTGCTGCCCCTTGGCAAGCAGGGGCTGATGAAGCATGAGAAGTTGGCTCCCTCGAGGGAGGCGAGTACTGAGCGGGCAAGACTTAGATTTGGGCATTCTCTCTCTCTCTCTCTTTTTTTAAGATTTTATTTATTTATTTGAGAGAGAAAGATAGCATGAAAGGGAGAGCAAGCACAAGTGGAGGGGAAGGGCAGAGGGAGAGGGGATCCCAGGACCCCTGAGCCAAAGGCAGCCACTTAACAGACTGAGCCACCCAGGTGTTCCTGGGCATTCTCTTTCTGGAAATTCCATATGTAATCTTAGGATGAGCAATAAAGGGACTGAAAATTAAAGTCAATATTTTTATTTCTGTATAAATTTGGAGCTTTCTGTATTTTCTAATTTATCTGATACAAAGATATGTTACCTTTATAATAAGATTAGAAACTCCTGTTTTTAGTTTAAAAAGGAAGGGGGAAAAAGTTAAAAGCAAGTTTCCATCTCCATCAACTGTAAAACCAATCATTCTTCCCTGAAACTCACACCCGTTTTAGTCCTGTAACTCTCATCCTGACACACACCTCCTGGGAACCCAGCACCCAAGGGAACTGGATATGATGGGTTTGCATGTGTGAATACATCATAACACACTCACCCAGAGACATAAACACACACAGCATTGTTATGGACAATTCAGTGATTCTGTCAGTCTTTATCAAATCACTCTCTGACCCATACAGTGAATTAGACTTACTATTGAGAATAGAAAACATCACATCCACTGCATGGTCTGAGAAATTTCCCTTTTCTAGTCTTTCCAAACTCTCTCCTTAAGCAACTCACCTCCGATCTTTATTTCATGAAGCTACTCTTTAAATGCCAAGTGCAAAATGTGGGCGCCTGGGTGGCTCAGTTGGTTAAGCGACTGCCTTCGGCTCAGGTCATGATTCCGCAGTCCCGGGATCGAGTCCCGCATCGGGCTCCCTGCTTGGCGGGGAGTCTGCTTCTCCCTCTGACCCTCCCCCCTCTCATGTGCTCTCTGTCTCTCTCATTCTCTCTGTCTCAAATAAATAAATAAAAAATCTTTAAAAAAAATGTGAGCTATGAGGCACAAGACAAATGTAACCTATTCAGAATATAAATGAACAAGCAAAATTCTCTTTCTGATTTAAAAAAAAAAAAAAAAAGCTCAAAGTATGTGCTGTACTGGCAGAGTTAAGAGCCTTGTCTTCATATACAAAGGATGACACCCTATTAAAAACACAGTGTTTTGCTTCATGTTTGACATTCTCAATCCATGGGTCACTTCTGTAGTCTCCGATATCAACACCCATGATAAACGTAAGTGATTTAAAAAAATAAAAAACCAGAACAGATCAGCACAGTGGTGAAAAGTACTGACTTTGGATGTAATCAAATCAAAATGCAAAGCCTGGTTCTGTCACTCAGTCATGAGTGCCTTTGGGCAAGTCACTGAGTTCCCCGTGCCTGTTTCCTAATCTGTGAAATGCCAACAGTGACCCCCACCGCATAGGTCTCCTGCAATTACTGAAAAGAGATAAGCATGTCAGGTCCTTAGCCCCATGCCTCACACATAGTGAGCCCTCCACCGTTGAGGAGCCCTCCTCAGAGTTTCCTTATAGATGAGAAAGTGAAGCCCAAAAGTTTCAGAGACAGGACAGGGCTCAGCACAGGCAAAGCTACCCTTATACGGCCCCGATTCCCTGAAGCTCCCAAAGCTAGCTGGTAGATAATCTCTTTCATGCTGCAAAGAGATTCCATCAGTCTTGGACATGCGGGGTGGGGGATGCACAGTGAGCCTGGAGAGATCAGGGCACCAAGGATCAGCAGCACGGCCAAGACTTCAGCCAACCCTGGCAGAGAAGCCAAGGAGCAAGACGGTTCTAGAGGGGCCATCATCAGCCCCTTGGTGGGATTTGTCCATTGCTCCGGACACGAGAGCTCTGTCATATTGGGGATCCAGCCATTCCAAGGCCATGGCTGAATCTCCAGCTCTTCTTCCTGCTTCTACTTATCCAAGGCTTCCACTGCCTAAGGCTCTGCTCACTGCCTTTGCTCTGCTTCTCTAAACTTCCCAGAAGGGGCTACGGGCATGGCAAGCACCAAAGGCCTCTTATACGTAACTAAAGCACACTCGTTATCTGAGAATATGTCTCTTTTTTCATGGTGGTGGTGGTGCAGGAGCATGGCTAAAATGTTTCTGAAGCTATTGACCTTCAAAGAAAGTCTGAAGTATTCAGATCCATATCACAGGAATACAAGGGATCATAAGGAACTACTATGAACAGTTATACGCCAACAAACTGGACAACCTAGAAGAAATGGATAAATTCCTAGAAACATACAACTTACTAAGACTGAATCATAAAGAAATAGAAACTCATAGCAGACTGATTACTAGTAAAAACCTCCCGACAGACAAAAGTCCAGGACCAGATGGCTTCACTGGTGAATTCTACCAAACAGTTACAGAAAAATTAATACCAATCCTTCTCAAACTCTTCCAAAATACAGAAGAGGAAGGAGCACTTCCAAACTCATTTTGTCTGATACAGAAACCAGACAAGAACACCGTAAGAAAAGAAAATTGTAGGCCACATCCCTGACGAATACGAATGCAAAATTTTTCAACAAAATATTTTCAAACTGAACTTAACAATACATTAAAAGGATCATAGACTATGATCAAGTAGGATTTACTTCAGAGATGCCACGATGTTTCAACATCTACATATCAATTAATGTGATACACCACATTAACAAAACGAAAGATAAACATCATAGGGGGAGACAAACCATGAGAGACTATGGACTCTGAGAAACAAACTGAGGGTTCTAGAGGGGAGGGGTGTGGGAGGATGGGTTAGCCTGGTGATGGGTATTAAAGAGGGCACATACTGCATGGAGCACTGGGTGTTATACACAAACAATGAATCATGGAACACTACATCAAAAACTAATGATGTAATGTGTGGTGATTAGCATAACATAATAATTAAAAAAAGAATCACTAAAAAGAATCATGTAAATATTCTCATTTTATAAAATACAGAAGTTAATATTGGAAATGCTTAGTCTTCGAATATTTGATTGAATGGTGGAAGTGATTATATTGAGTGTGAATTTTAGACATTATTTAATTTTTGGTTTTATGTGGTACTATTACTAATAAAGAGATATTTGTATATAAAAAAATCATAGGACCATCTCAATGGATGCAGAAATAGCATGTGACAAAATTCAACATCCTTTCATGATAAAAACTTTCAATAAAGTGGGAATAGAGGCACCTCAGCATAATAAAGGCCATATATGACAAGCCCAGAGTTAACATACTCAGTGATGAAATACTGAAAACTTTTCCTGTAAGATCAAAAACAAGACAAAGGTGCCCACTCTCACCACTTTTATTCACCACAGAATTAGAATAATTAGGCAAGGAAAAGAAATAATCCAAATCAGAAAGGAAGAAGTAAAATTGTCTCTACTTGCAGATGATGTGATATTACATATAGAAAAATCTAAGGACTCCATCAAAACTCTGTTAGAACTGACAAATGATTTCAGTAAAGTTGCAGGACACAAAATCAATACACAAAAATCCGTTCCATTTCTATATACCAACAATGAACTATCAGAAAGAAATTAAGAAATCAATCCCATTTACAATAGCATCAACAAGAATAAGGAACAAATGTAACCAAGGAGGTGAAAGATGTGTACACTGAAAACTAAAGACACTGATGAAAGAAACTAAAAGGGACACAAATATATGGAAATATATTCTGCGTTCATGGATTAGAAAACTTAATATTGTTAAAATGTTTATACTGCCCAAAGCAGTCTATGGGTCCAATGCAATCCCTATAAAAATTCTAATGGCATTTTTCACAGTTTTTTTTTTTAAATCCTAAAATCTGTATGGAACCACAGAAGGCCCCAAATTACCAAAGCAATCTTCTGAAAGAACAAAGCTAGAGGCAGCACATTTCCTGATCTCAAACTATATTACAAAGCCATGGTAACCAAAAGAGTATGGTATTGGCATAAAAACAAACACAGAAATTAATGGAGCAGTATAGAAAGCTCAGAAATAAATCCATGCATGTATAGTCAATCAATTTCAACAGAATAGCCATCAATATACAATAGGGAAAAGATGGTATGTTCAGTAAATGGACCGCTATGTGCAAAAGAATGAAGCTGGACCCCTATCTCACACCATACACAAAAATCAACTCAAAATGGATTAAACACTGTAACCTAAGACCAGAAAATGTAAAACTCCTACAAGAAAACAGAGAGTAAGCTCCTTGACATTGGTCTTGGCAATGATTTTTTTGTTGTTGTTTTGACATGAAAAGTAAAGTCAACAAAAGCAAAAATAAACAATTGGGACTACATCAAACTAAAAAGCTTCTGCACAACAAAGAAAACCAAAGCAAAATGAAAAGGCAGCCTACGGAATGGGAGGAAATATTTGCAAATCATGTATCTGATAAGGGGTTAATCTCCAAAATATGCAAGGAACCCATATAACTTAATGTAAAAAAATAAACAACCCAATTAAAAAATGGGAAAAGAGTCTAAATGGACATTTTCCTGAAGACATACAAATAGCCAACAAATACATGTGAAGGTGCTTAACATCACCACCTCAGGAAAATGACAATCAAAACCAAGATGAGGTTATCACTTCACACTTGTTAGGATATCTATTATAAAAAAGACAAAAAAATTATAAGTGCTGGTGAGGATATAGGGAAAAGGAAATCCTTTACATGTTGGTGAGAAAGTAAATTGGTACAGCCAGTATGGAAGTTCCTCAAGAAATTAAAAACAGAACTGCCATATGATCCAACAATCCCACTTCTGGATTGTCCAAAGGAAAGGAACACATCATCTCCAAGAGACATCTGTCCTCCTATGTTCATAGCAGCATTATTCACAATACCCAAGAAACGGAAGCAACCTAAGTGTACGTAGACAGATGAATAAAGAAAATGGACACACACACAACAGAATATTATTCAGCCTTAAAAAAAGGAAATCATGGGGCGCCTGGGTGGCTCAGTTGTTAAGCGTCTGCCTTCGGCTCAGGTCATGATCCCAGGGTCTGGGGATCAAGCCCCACGTCAGGTTCCCTGCTCAGTGGGGAGCCTGCTTCTCCCTCTCCTTCTGCCCTCCCCCGCCCACGCTCGTGCTTGCTCCCTCGCTCTCTCTTTCATGTTTTCTCTCTCAAATAAATAAAACCCTAAAAAAAAATAAATAAATAAACCATTCACTGACTTTTTTTTTTTTTTACAATAGGAAAGGTGATGGACTGAAAATTTCTGAAACATAAAATAATAGTAACTATATGATTCTAGGCAGTGAGCAATACCACTTAGGAAATTTTGAAAGTTTTCCATCCTCCCAGTCTTCACGGGGCCCTGATTCCCTTTGACTATCTCCAAAAGACATTTGATTTTTTCCAGTTTCAAGAAGATAGTCCATGTAAACTTTTATTCAATAAAGTGAGTTAGAGAGCATTTCTAATCCGATGAAAATCCACACGGGCCATCTCAGAAGGTAGGAACTGGGGTGTGATTTAATAAGGGGACACGCAATCCACTGTATGGCGCCTGGATTACAGGAAGATGGTGAACCAAAGCCGGACCTGGGCAGGAGCTCAGTGAATATTTTCAGGAGCGTGGCTTGGCCAAGGGGTGAACACACAAGTCCAGAACCCAGAAAAAGAGGTCAGGCCGAGTCACCAGGTATTGGCAAGCAGATGGGGCACAAGCCACGTGCCACGAGACGGGGATGACAGCAGGGATGTACTCAGAGTTGCTGCACAGGCTGCCATCTGTGGGCCTGGGGGCCAGGCGGCACTCCCTCAGCCGGATGCAGCCTCTCCTAAACAATTCACCCTCCTGGGCTCTGAATTCCTGGCCTACCAACTGATCTGCTGCCAGTTTATTCAAATGCTCAGGTGAAATTCCACCTGGAGAAGAGGCAGGGGCATAGGCATTCTGATCCCTGGAAAGAGATCAATATTTGGGAAGCACTGAAAAATGTTAGCTGTGAAAGAACTTCAGAATCGGCACCAAGAAATCTCTATTTCCCCATCGTTGTTTCTCTTCGTGCTCTGTCCAGAATGCCTATTGATTTCAGAAGCAGCTCTGAGCTTTGGGAAACAATTTGGAGGAAGACGAACACCACCACAAAATCTGACTCTGAACTCCAAACTGTTCTCCTACAAACACTTGGTGCACCTGATTTCCTCCATGACATAATCTCTCCTAATCCAATTTGAAATCATGGTTTCTGTTCACTTTTCAAGAACTGTGTAAAAATAAACATTTCAGCGGACGTGACTGTATATGAGCTTTGGCAACCCTGCTTCTTGACAGAGCTGTTTCGCCGCCTTCCACGGTCTGGCTTTCTCACCATAGAACCCTTTGCAGTATTGCACTGGACAAACAGGAAGTAGAAGGTGCATCCCGGCCCGTACCCGGGAGGGGACCACTTACAAAGTCACTGTGCTAGCCTGCAGTGAGAGAGCAATGTTAATTACCTTGCTCCTGGCATGGAAAATACTAAAATGACCCGCACGATGAAGATGTCAAACTGTCTTTTTTAATCCGACACCTGCACTGGGAAATGCTAGGAATCCATGACACTTACAATTAAATACCTAAGATTACCAAACACAAGTTCAGACAGGGCTAATTTAGAAATGATTGTCAAGACTCACTGAGCACAGTCATAATTCGGGAGGAAAAAAAAAGGTTTAAAACAGAAAAAAGTCCCACAGAGGGATTATGTACATGGTTTCCCCATTTGGAAGCTGAATTGAAAGTCAAAGACACTTTATTTAGACTAAAACTCACAAAGATTAAAAGATAACTGGGATTAAGAAGAATCTGTGGTACCGAACTATTCCCAGGGAAGAGGTGCTATTTCTATGAAGGAGAAGCAGAAAAATCTAAATACTAGATCTCCTTTCTTTCCTATGTTTTGGTAAAGAACAAAGAATTCACCTCCAAAGTTTTGTGTCAAAGTGGAATTTTTGCTTGACACTCATGTTGACATTTTTCCCACATGGAATAAAACAGACAGGAAATAGTGAAAGATGAAAGTGCCAGACCATGAGGAAACCAAGATCTGTCCTAAGACCTACTCAAACTCGAGAAGCCTTGAGTATATCCCAAGTCATCCTTTATAAGAGAAAAAAAAGAAAAAGAAAAAACTCAGAGAAGCACTTTTTATCTCTTATAATTTATAGGAGACACTTGATCCTCAATATCTTACCTGGCTAAGTGAAAATTCTGTGACCCGTTTCAAGAGACTGTCTATAGGAAATATTAGTAATCACAATATGGGCAAAGAAAGGATTTTTGAACAAGATATAACTGATGGAAACCAAAGCTACTGGAAAAGAGGGAAAATTAATTTAAGAACATTGCATGCAGCATAATGACAAACTAAAACCTGGCCAAGATCAGATAAATTTTCTTCGGGGAGAAAAAAAAAGACCTACGTATTAAATCATAAAGTTGAGTTTTTAGTTCAGTAGCTCGTGTTTGGACAACAGCAAGTTCAGGCTCATTACAAAGGTGGGTGTGGTGCTGAAGCCAGGTTGGTGGCGGGGGGGGGGGCACTTAGAACATGAAACCACTTGGCATCTGTTAACCAATGACAGGTCCATAAACGCCTAGGAAAACAAACAGGCTGGGCGGCGTGACAGGTGCGATAGGCCAGCCTTGTTTTTGAGAGTTTTACATGCAAAATCCCAACAAGGAAACAAAAACCTGGACCCACCTGCCCTCCAGAGAGGCTTTCTTCTTCTTCTTCACAGAACGGGGGACCTGACTTGGGAGAGAGGGACACTCGAAGGTTGGAGTCCTGGCAGCCAGGCTGCTCCTTCCCCGAGACAAACCATTAAAATGGAGTTGCCACTTGTTTCTGACATTCCCGTGACCACTTTAAAGAGACAATCTCTCAGTTTCAATCCTCAGATTACCAGCTCAAATGTCATAAAGGCAGAGCGTGCCTGGGGCAGAACTGTAAAGTGGGCCAAGTGTGTTTCTTGGGTGGCCCCAGCTGTCTCTACTGGAGCTGTTTCAGGAGCTTTCCTTCCTCTCTGCCTCCCTATGTGTTGGGGTCTGCATGTGACTCCCAGGATGGTGGTGATACACTCATGGGTATGGATGTCCAGGTCTGCTGCCGGGGCTAGGGCCCTGCTCTGCAGGTGCAGGTGGAGAGCTCATCTGGAGAAAGAGTGATCTTGGGGGTCAGTCATCAGGGGAGGGAGCCCACCTTCTAACTCTGGACCTGGAATTCGGAGGGAGAGCCTCAGATAGGACAGAGAAAGGGACCCTGGTTCTCTGGGCCAGGGATCTTGCTGGATATGCTCTCTGAAGACAAGCCAAGAGCTGGAACTAAAGAACCCAGACAGGGTGACCCAGTTTAAGCCAGGTCTTTGGAGCTGGAAAATAAATTGCTCAGCCTTTGAAAGCAGGGCTGTTCTAATGCTCCTATGTACTTTGCTTTCTTTTCCATCTGATTCACCTTTTGACGGTGTTTGAAGGGCCCCAGCCTACCATAGCTGCATTAAGGGGAACACAGGGAAGGCAATGGTGTCCAGGCTAGGGCAAGGACTTTTTTTTTTTTTTTTAAGATTTTATTTATTTATTTGACAGAGAGATAGAGAGAGAGAGAACAAGTAGGCAGAGAGTCAGGCAGAGGGAGAGGGAGAAGCAGGCTCCCCGCCGAGCAGGGAGCCCGATGAGGGGCTCGATCCCAGGACCCTGGGATCATGACCTGAGCTGAAGGCAGCCGCTTAACCGTAGGGCAAGGACTTTTAAGTATGTACAACACACCTGTGCAGCCAGGCACAGCGGCAGAGCTCCATGAAATAAAAGAATCCCAGCAGAAGTCGAATCCTTTGGGAAGGGGGCCCAGCTATCCCTCTCTGTACAGAGATCCTCCTTCTGGGCCCAAGCCTTGATTCTGGATTGGGATTCTGATTCTTGGCTCTGGATTTGGTTTTATTAGGGGTGTGGTGATCTTACATTTCAGGCTCTTTCCCCTACCTCTTAACAAAACTTTCTCCTAAGAAAAGAATCAGAACTATTTATTCAGCAAACACTGAGTACCAGGCTCCAGGTAATGTTCTGGAGGCTATAACACAGTGGTACTTCAATCCTGGTCATCGGGAGCCGAGACTCCCACGGGTGAGTGCTACCTCCCCAAGCTCGTTCTAGTCTCAGCCTCATCTCTGATTCTGAATGGAAACATTTTATCCTTCCTTATGGGAATATCTGATGTCAGCAGCAGTTTGGCGTCAGTTTTCTGGACCTTTAGATCTTTGCAAGGCCAATTTTGGGCGCAGATCCGGGCTGACCATATTCCTGTTCACTGCTCTACAACACTGATCAAATGATAGTATTTAGCACATGACCAGGCGACTTGATCTGTTTCCCTGTGAGTAATTAACAGGCAGGAACTTGCTGCGCCCCGACTGCCAGGCTCTTCACTGCACTAAGTTAAATCTCCTAACAACTGTTCTAACAATATCTTGCCCACTAACAAATTGACACAGTGCACACAACAGATTGGGGGTAATAAATTATATTAAATTACAATGACTTCCCTAGCCTTTGGTAAGATAAATATGCTAATAAAGTCTTATTCTGAAAGACTGAGCTAAAAAGTAATTGTTTCCCTCTAGCACTCCCTCTGAAAGGCAACACCCAGACTGGAATTGAAAAGGCAGAACTTGGAAATAAAACACAAAGGTCTCGTCGCCATGGATACGCACCGGGAACCAGGATATCCCATCCTCCTGTGAGGAAAGTCTCAGCCTCCCGGTCTTCCTATGTATCCCAGCCCCAGGGCCATCTCAGCCTTGGGCTCCGTGCCCAGGCTACTGATATTTCCGGGCTTACGAAACCTGCAAAATTAAAGGAGGGACGCCTGGGTGGCTCAGTCGGTTAAGCGTCTGCTTTCAGCTCAAGTCATGATTCCAGGGTCCTGGGATCGAGTCCCGCATTGGCCTCCCTGCTGAGTGCTTCTCTCCCTGCTTGTGCTCTCTCTCTCTGACAAATAAATAAGATCTTAAAAAAAATTAAAGGAAAAATTCACTGCCTTAAAAATACGAAAAGAAAACGATATAACTGAAATGAATTCGGGTTCAATTATACCTCTACGGTATTAGTTGCTAATACCATACACAATAGCACCGACTGGGGGGCTTACACCGCAGAGGTGCATTTCTCTCCCAGCTCTGGAGGCTGGAAGTCTGAGATGGAGATGTTCGCAGGTTTGGCTTCTCCTGAGGCCTCACTCCTTGCCTTGCAGATGGTCATCTTCTCCCTAGGTCTCCACAGCCATTTTCTCTGTGTGTGTTTGTGTCCTGATCTCTTCTTTTTATAGGGACACCAGTCACATGAGATTATATGGCCCATCCATATATAACCTCATTTTACCTCCATGACCTCCTTAAAGGCCCAACCTCCAAAGACAGTCCCATGCTGAGGTCCCGGGTGTTGGAGCTTCAATATATGAACTTTGGGGAGACATGATTTGGTCCCTAAGATTTATAAAATACATTAAGTCCATGTGATTATTAAATTTAGAGTTCACAAATGTTTTTATTTACTTGAAACCATTTGGAGGTTAAAAGTTCTTACTTTAAAGGATTCTTGGGTGTTCTCAGATTCTTTAAAAATCATGCCCAACTGTAAATCTGATAAATTACTTTAGGGAAATATTCACGGAAGCAATTTGATTTTCTAGCCCACAGTGCTCTTCCAAACTCCCCCTCGTGAAATCCGCCTGCCTGTCTGACACTTGGATGTCTGCATGACATCTCAACCTCAGCGGGTACAATCCCCTCCATACCTGCTCGGCATGCAACGTCTCCTCGTCCTGATGGCGGCCACATAAGTTGCTCCGGTCAAAAACCAGGAAGTCCAATTCTGGATCCTGAATTTTTCTCTGAACCCAAATCTGATGTATAAGGAAAACCCGTGGGCCCCGAAGTCAAAATACATTGACATCTGCACATCTGTCACCACCTCCGCTGTGTTGGAGTCATTGCTGTCTGCTGCCTGATTATGGCTTCGGTCTCCTTGTGGTCTCTCTGTCCTTACCCTTGACCCTGTATGGTCTATTCTCAAAATAGCAGCCAGAGCAGTCCAGGCAAATGTAAGCCAGGCCATGTCAAAGCCTGTAATGCTCTTCCATTTCACTCAGAGTAGAAGTCAAGCTCCAAAGCCCAGTGTTCTAGCTTCCTGCTCCCTCTCGGAGCTCATCGGTAGCCCACGCTGCCCCTGCCCAGTCACAAGGGCCTCCTTGCTCTTTCTCCATGTCGGGGAGCTCATGCCGTGGCAATTCCCTCTGCTGCGAACAGCTTTCCCCTAGATGGAGCAAGGCAGACTCCCTGACCCCCTTCCAGTCTTAGCTCAGCTCTAACCTTCACTAATGCTTATTTTGACCACCACATTGTGACTGGTAACCTGTCACCATCCCCTCCCTGAGCAATCCAGAGCTCCCGTACCCCAATCTGCTCTGCCTTCCTCTTCCTGCCTCTAACATACCACCTGCTTGTTATGCTTATTGCTGGTGCTTCCCCTAGCCGCCCACTCCCCGCTCCAGGTAGCCTCCATGTTTTGTTCACAAATGTCTCCCCCTTACCTGGGCTCAAGTCTGCCACACAGTTGGCACTGAGTAAATATCTGTTGAATGAATGAGCAGATCGGTGAATGAAAAGTACAAAATTCTCTTCAACAATCAAAAAGTGGGATTTAATGTAGGATATGGAGGAATTCATGTTTTTTAAATAAAATTTATGTTTGCTACAGATCCTTACAAACTAGTGTACCATTTTCTGATTGCTAAGATAACTGTTCACCTTCTTCCTATTTCTCCACCTAAACAACTCCAGGGTTCATGTCTCTTCTTTGGGATCAGGTATTTTCTGGACAATCTCTAAAAGAAAACAACTTTCCACAAACTATCCTTCTGGAGCCGGACAGCCTGGATTTGTACCGTGGCTTCATTTCCCTCATGTGCACAAGGTAGTAGTAGCTATCCCCTGTGGCCATGGGAGGATTAAAGGAATTAATTAATGCAAATTCCCTAGAACAGTGCCAAGCATATAATAAGAGCTATCTAAGTCTTAGTTATTTTTCTTCTCAATATTATTGTACCATGAAGAAATTGGTTTGTGAGATATAACACTGTATTACTTTACCTTGGTTTTAAATTGTATTGATCAACATAACCAAAAAATAAAGCAAAAAACAAAAATCAAAGTTCTGTCTATCTGCATCACACAAAATATCCGGACAGGTTTTCACCAAATGTGAAATGATCTGACTTAAATATAGACTCAGTGGCATGGCAAAAATTCGCTTTGGAAAAACGCCAAAGGAAACTTCAAAATGATAGGAAGTCTTTGTCCAGAACGGCATAGACTCCAGGATAACAAAAGTCTCATTGAACTGAAAATTAAGAGAGACGTGCTATAAATATTAAGATGCCACTGACAGAGAAAGTCAGAGACATTATGAATAGAAGCCCTAAACTGCGAGTCACAAGGGCAAACACTCCTAACTGCAGATATTGAGTTGCTTTCCAGCTACTTTTCCCATGAGTGACTCCATGCAGGCTGATCCAGGTGAGACAGAAGGACCTATTAAATAATGGGTAATGCTCCTGCAAAGCAATTCCAGGGAGATCATGTAGCAAGTAAAAATAAATCAGTCCCTTTAGAGAAAAAAAAAAGTGAAATGATTCATTCAACATGAAGTCTGAGGAGACTTAAGCAGATTGGTGAAGCACAGGCTTTTGGGATCTAAGGTCAACTCGCAAGTAGGGGAGCGATTTATAACAGAATTTTAAAATTATAAGTGACTTTAAAAATGATCATTTTGCAGTTGAGAAAAATTAAGAAATTGAGAGGTTAAGTCCATGGCAAAGAGAAAAAAAAAAAAAAGATCTTCTGTCTCTTGAGAGACCCTATAATGTAAGGATAATAAAAGATTAAAAACATATTAGTCTACAATGTCAAAGAGAGTAGAGAGGGGCTATCTGTAGATGAGTGATTTCAACAAAATTCTGTTAAGGCAGCCAGCCAGTGGAGAAGTGGTGAAGGAAGCCTGCAAGGTGGAAGGAGGGGCGAGGTGCTCACTCAGGGGCATTTGCCTCAGAGGGGGAGGTAGCTTGCCCTGCAGGACTCCTCAGAGGCTTAGGGATTAGAGACTCCAGTGTGACAAAAAGTAGGAGTGAAACTTGAAGCTGAAAACAAGTGGATTCTTTAAAGATAAGTAAATTAAGCAATCGATGTCCCAAGCCTATTACATGGAATGCTATTACTTAAGCATTCCAAAGCTGACAAATCAGGTTCCTTTTTTAGAAAAGTGAGTCGCCACCTCCACATTCTGACTTTGGTCGACTCCCAGGACAACAGCCGCCTCCCTGCCTGGTGGTCCTAAAACGAAACCTTACCCCAATCTACAAAGCTCCCAATCTACTTTTAGACTCTTACTCTTAAATATGAATGGCCAACCTGGGATCGATAAAAAGTTTGAAAAGGACAGTTCATGATAAACAGACAGAAAACATGATCCCAAAAGGAAGGGATAATGTGGGGAGTAGAAAGGAACTAAATAAACACAAAAACTCTGGCATTCTCAAAGAAATTGAATAATTACATTACATCTATAAAATGAAAGCAGAATGTTTTGATAAATGAATGGGTATGAAACAAGATAAAAAAAAGGTCTTACAAATTAAAAAACAAGACCCAAGAGGAAATAAGTCAATAGAGTCATTGGAAAAAGGATTAAGAAAATCTCTTAAAAAATAAAACCGATTGACAATGGTATGAGAGAAGTAATACATGATGTCCTATGTCTAACACATAAGGGCTTCGGGAAGAAAGACTAGAGAAAATGGAGGGCTGAAAATTAGCAAAGATATCATACAGGAAAAATTATGAGTTGAAAAATACAAGTCTCCACATTTAAAGAGCTCACTTTAATAAATGAACAAATGAAGAAATGAAGAAAGATCTGTGTCCAGCACATCATAATGAAATTTCAGAATACTGTGAATAATAAAAGAATCTTATAACTCTTGAGAGAAAAATCAAGTAACGTACAAAATATCAAAAATCAAAAGCTACACTGCAGACAAAGGAAAAGCATATTTAATCTGGATCAAGGCAAATTAGTAGTTTTCAGGTTGAATTAAAACATTTTCAGCATTACCTGAAGTTACGCTAAAGTTAAACAAAGAACTGAAAAAGAAAAGGCAAAGGGAAACAGGTTCAGTCAAGGTGTGGAGGGAGGTAGGTTAAGGGAATTTCCCTGTAGCAGAGAAATTAACCTAGCTTGGACCAGGAGAATGAGGGCTGTGAAGGAAAGGTTTCTTTGGAGAATGTGGGGCACAATAGAACACCTAATGTTTGAGAGCATTTGAAAAACTTGAGAACATAATAAAGGAAAGCAATGCAAAATAATAACTAGAAACTCCAGGATAAACAAAAGGCCATGTATAAAAAGAAATCTTGTATGTGACTTTGTGACTATAAAAATTGTGGTAAAATGCACATAACATAAAATTCACCATTTTAACCATAATACATCGGCATTTGGTATATTCACACTGTTGTACATGCCATCACCTCAATCTACAGCTGACCCTCAAACAACATGGGTTTGAACTGTGTGGATCCACTTACATGTGGATTGTTTTCAATACAGTACAGTACTATAAATGTATTTTCTCTTCTTTTTTTTTTTTTAAAGATTTTATTTATTTATTTGAGAGAGAGAGAATGAGAGACAGAGAGCACGAGAGGGAGGAGGGTCAGAGGGAGAAGCAGACTCCCCGCTGAGCAGGGAGCCCAATGTGGGACTTGATCCTGGGACTCCAGGATCGTGACCCGAGCCAAAGGCAGTCGCTTAACCAACTGAGCCACCCAGGCGCCCTGTATTTTCCCTTCTTTATGATCTTTTTTTTTAAGTTGCTTTTTTTTAAGATTTATTTATTTGGCAGAGAGAGAGAGAGCACAAACAGGGGGAGCAGCAGAGGCAGAGGGAGAAGCAGGCTCCCCATGGAGCAGGGCTCAATCCCAGGACCCAGGCATCATGACCTGAGCCGAAGGCAGACACTTAACAAACTGAGCCACCCAGGCGCTCTTCCTTATGATCTTCTTAATAACGTTTTCTTTTTGCTAGCTTACTTTATCGTAAGAATACAGTATAAATACCTATAACATATAAAATACGTGCTAAACTACTATTAACGTTACTGGTAAGACTTCAGGATAACAGTAGACTATTAGTAGTTAAGTTTTGGGGGGGGTCAAAAGTTATACATGACTTTTCAACTGTGTGTGGGATCAACGCCCCTAACCCATGCATTGTTCAAGGGTCAACTGTAGAAATAGAAAACCCCATGGCCATTAAGTAGTCAGCCCAACTCTCATCCTTCTTTTCCCTGGCAACCACTTTTCTGCTTTCTGTCTCTATGGATTTACCTATTCTGGATATTTCATAAAAATGGAATTATACAATATATGGTCTTTTATGTATGACTTCTTTCACTTAGCGTACTGTTTTCAAAGCTCATCCACTTTGTACCATGTATTCGTACTTCATTTCTTTTTATGGATGAATAGTATTCCATTGTATAGAAACACATGTTTACCACTTGATGGTCATTTGGGTTGCTTCCACTCTTTGGCTATTGTGAAGAGTGCTGCTATAAACATTCATGTCCAAGTATCTGTTTGAGTCTCTGCTTTCAATTGTTTGGGGTATATACCTGGGAATGGAATTGCTAGATGATAATGGCAATTCTATGTTTAAATTTTTTGAGTATGTACCAAGACATTTTTCACAGTAGTTGCACCATTTTCTATTCCCACCTACAGGGACAAGTGCTCCAATTTCTCCACATCCTTACCAACACTTGTTATTTTTCCATTTTTAAAATAATAGACATTCTAATGAATTTGAAGTACTATCTCATTGTGGTTTTGACTTTCGTTTTCCTAATGACAGTGATGTTGAGCATCTTTTTCATGTACTTATTGGACATTTGTACATCTTCTTTAGAAAAATGTCTATTCTAGTTGTCTGTCCATCTTTGAACTGCGTCATTTGGATTTTTGTTATTGTTGAGTTATAGTAGTTCTTTATATATTATGCATATTAATCTTTATCTTATACATGATTTGCAAATATTTTCTCCAATTCTGAGGGTTATCTTTTCACATTATTAATACTGTTCTTTGGTGCACAATAGTTTTTAATGTTGATGAAGCCCAATTTACCTATTTTTTCTTTTGTTACTTGTTCTTTTGCTGTCATATCCAAGAAATCACTGCGAAATCCAACGTGATGAAGATTTCCCCTATGTTTTCTTCTAAGAGTTCTATAGTTTTAGCTCTTGTTTAGGTCTTTGATCCATTTTGAGTTAATTTTTTTTGTAACTTTATTTTATTTGTCTATTTAATTTGCGGGGGAGGGGAGAAAGAGAGAGAAGGGACAGAGAGAGACTCTTAAGCAAGCAGGCTCCATGCCCAGCATGGAGCCCAGCACAGGGCTCAGTCTCACAACACTGAGATCATGACCTGAGCCTAAATCAAGAGTCAGATGCTTAACTAACTGAGCCACCCAGGAGCCCTGAGTTAATTTTTATATCTGGCGTTGGGTAAGAGTCCAATTTCATTCTTTTGCATTTGGATATACTTTTGTCCCAGTGTCATTTGTTGAAAAGACTACTCTTTCCTCCATTAATTAGATATGGGGCCCTTGCCAAAAGTCAATTGACTATAGATGTATGGATTTATTTCTAGAATCTCAATTCTGTTCTATTGATCTATGTCTATTCTTATGCCAACACCCAACTTTTCTGATTACTGTAGCTTTGCAGTAAATTTTGAAGTCAGAATGTGTGAGTCCCCTAACTTTGTTCTTTTTCAATATTGTTTTTTCTACTCAGGATCTCTTGTCATTTTATATGAATTTTAGGATCAGCTTTTCCATTTCTGAAAAAATGGGGGGGATACATTGTGATTTTGAGAGGGATTGCTTTGAATCTTTTCCTATTCCCTTGAGAAGAATGTATATGTTGCTGTTGTTGGGTAGAATGTTCTGTATATGTCTGTTAGGTTAGCTGGTTTATAGTGTTGCTCGAGTGACTCTGTGACTTTGTAATGAACAATAATTACATATTCATAACAATAAAAACATTTGCACAGGTGAACTCCAGACCGGCCTGAAGCCTGAGCTTGTTGATCAATCCTCCTGGGAAATTCTACCAGAAACAAGCAGCAAGGGTAGGCAAATGACTGACCACAGATGAGTGAAGCAAAGTTATAGCAGAAGATTACATAACAGGCAACAGAAATTGAGTTGGGAGTTGTATACATCAAAATCCCCTCCAGCAATAGTTACTGAAGAACATTAAGTAGAGCTGAGAGAAACCCACTCATCCAAAACTCAAAATTACATAGCTTACTCTCTATTTGAGGATGAATAAACAGAAAATAACCAACAGAGTTTCTATGGGAAATAACTGTAGAACACAAGGGATAGAATGTAATTTTAATGATGCAGGAGAAAGAATTTATTACAACCAGAAAAATAACTGGCATTCATAATAGAAGAATAAACAGGAAGAATTAGAAAGACAAAATAAAGACTTGATAACTCGATAAGCTGCAAGAGCAACAAGCTGAAAATAAAGTGGAAATGAATAGATTCAAAGCCATAATTTCAAAATTATAATTACAATTGTAGAATTAAAAATCTGAATTGGAATCAGTAAAGAGCGATGTTTTGCTAACACAGCTCTATCTTGGCCTACTTGTTTCCACTTCTTCCTAAGCACTCAGCAACATCTCCTGTTCTCCCCTGCAGGTAGACATGGCCTCATGACTAAGGTCTGGCCAGTAAAACGTGGAATGAAGAGATACACACCACTTCCAGGTCAGGCCCATAGGAACATCCTCCACACTCTCTCTTTGTTTATTCCAATCAGATGCTGAGGATCTAGCAGAGAACTCTTGAGATCCTAGCAGTAGTGCGGCTATAAGATGAAAGGAGGCCTAATCCCTAAATCACTGCTTGTGAAAAACTTTCCCTCCACTTATGAACACTTTTTTTACTTGAGTGAAAAATAAACATTTTTTTTTTTGCTTAAACAAGTTGAATTTAAAAAATAAACATCTATTATGCTCAACTACTGAGATTTGGGTTCTAGCTAACTAATACAAACTGGTATCATGTGTGGAAAACTAAAGCAGTGATATCGAGGACAAACAAGACATTCTCCCAGACCACAGAGAAAAAGAAGAAAGACGTAGTGTATATATAAAAGAGATGATGGATAGGAAGGAAAGAGAACAAAGATCCCAATTCTTTGTTAGAATATTTTTTAAAAAGCTGAACCAGAATCAATTATCAAAGACATAATTAAGCAAAAATTTCTGGAGTAAAAAAATAATCTGGGCATAAAATTGGAAAGAGCGCACTATATTACAGGCAGTATTAATAAAAAGGTACCCACGCCTGTAGAGAGATCTAGGTTTGAGAAAAATGGCAGTCAGTTGGTTCCAAGTCCCCCCTCCACCCTTCCAGGAACAAAAAAAAATCAACAATGGAAAACACAGCAAAGGGGAAACACATGATAAAAAGGGCGTTATTAGGTCAATGGATGAAATTGGAATATCGATGGTTAGATTAGGGAAAAAATATCTTTTCAGCGTTAAATTTACTGAAGTTGCAAATAGATTCTCCCTAGTCTTAGGAAATTCACTGCCGTATTTAGGGGTAAAAGGTAATTAACTTACCCTCAAACAGTTCAGAAGAGAGTTGTGTGTGCGCACGCGTACCTACGTGCGTGCGTGCACGCGCGCGTATGTGCGCATACGTGCGCACATGCGTGCACGCGCGCGTATGTGCGCATACGTGCGCACATCGGCAGCAGTGTGCGTGCACGCGAAAGCTTGTGCGCACGTGCGTGCACGTTGTGCGTGCACGCTGTGTGTATCTGCGCACATGCGTGTGAGTGTTACTCTGAAAGAGTGAGAACGAAGACAAACGGGACCAGATATCAGTGATGGGTGAATCTGCGCTAAAGGTACTTGGGTGTTTTTTATACTAATCTTATTCTTGCAACTATTTTGTAATTCTGAAATATTAATGTATATATATAATTTGTAAACGCTGTCCAACAAATAAAAAAATTCTAAGCATATTTAATTATAAAAGAGAGTGTCCTTCAAAAGAGAACAAAACTCAAACTGGACTAGCAAACTGGATTTAGATTTTCGGGGGTTACGTTAGGTGTCAGAAGAAATGAAATAATAATTATACAACTTTGGTGTACTGTCCTTGTGGCTTAAGATTTTTATCCTCAGTCAAGAAGTTATTTTTCTTTGGTGAAGGCTTCAGAAAAACTATCTTGTACCTTCAAGAATGAAGAAATCATATCTCCGTGTTCTTCTTAAAAACTTACCTGAAGATGCATTGCAATAGACTGAAAGGTGATTATCATTCCAGTTCTAGCACTGGTGATTCATTGAATAAAATAACTGGCCACCTGTCATTAAAACCAGTTAGTAGTGTTCAATCTCAAAAATCATTGTAAAGAAGTAAATGTAAATGAGTTTAGATTTTTCATAGTTAAGAAGATACATAAGCAAATCAATGTCAGAAACCACAAGCTGGATTCTTACAAAGTCTGGAAAATGGTGAGGGAGAGGATGGTAGAAGAGGAAATATAGGGGAATTTGCTCATTTTTTATTGGGGAAATCAGGATTATGCATAATGTTGACTTTGATAATTGATGAAAAGTAAATTGAGAAAACATAGAAACATTTAAATGCAAGGGTAATAAAAAGAACACAATGCTGGTGATATGAGCAGTTGCCAACCTTGAGTGAGATCAGAGCCAGGACAATACCTTATGCTGATCGGGGTGCAGAGCAATGGGTGCTGTTGCTAGAACCTCCTGGCTCCAGAAACACCACGGCGCTTGAAGGCCTGGGCGCATCAGGATGTTGTTGGGGGCCCGTTGAGGTTTCAGTGAGAGCATCAGAAGTGAAGGACTTTAATAAGAGTTAGGAGCAAAGCTAGGCCTCCAACAAATAATTCTTCTCTTTTTGATAGGAACAGCTCCTGGCTTGCCACTGGGCCCTGGAGGAGACAGCTGGCCATGGGACACCAAGTGACCAGATACCTGATATTTGCCATTCATGAGCTGGTTGTTATTTGATCCACTCGGCCATAAAATTGGAAATTCCAAGAAGTGCTCAACCATTACAGAAAGATGATATATTGATCTATACAGGCCCATGCCTAACAGTTCCTGAAGGTACGAATAAGGCCCAAAAGCAAGTCACTCACGTGCCTGGTATACGTACCCTGGCCACACTGGCAACCTCACCCGTACCCATTGCCCCAGGGCAGGTTCCCAATGACCAGCTGACGACAGAGGGTAACAATTCAAGCCCGATTTAGATGGCTCTGTGCCATATGCCAGCACCAGCCCAAAGTGGACTGTTGTGATTATGGCCCCACGTAGGGGTAGCCCTGGACACTGCGGAAAGGAGATCCTCCCAGTGGGCAGCACTCTGCCTGTAAGAGGAGCGGGCCTGGAGTAAGGCCCTACATTGATCCGTGGAAGGGCTGACGGTTGGCCATATGGTCAGAGATGATGCCAAGGTTAAAAAAAACCCCACAACTGTATATATATTAGTCTGAGTTAATTAAATAGGATTGTATATATAGTGTGTGTATATATACACTATATATATACAATTGTAAAATTAAAACTGTATGTCATAGTGTTAACATTATGGGTGGTTTTTATTTTCTTCCTTGTATTTTCCTAGATTATTTTTTGGTGATTATTATTTTTATAAACAGAGGCAAAAAAGTTAAATATTATTTTAAAAAGAAACTTTCTTATGGCCTGGCTTCATAGAAAGACATTCAGCAGGGTTTGTGTAGTTTATTTTGCTCTGAAGTCTGTCTTCTGTAAGAAACATTGTGGTTAGTCTGTGAATGGGTTCTGTTACGACCCTTGGTGAACCTGCTTTGGCATGCTATATACCAAAGACAGTGGAATCATGAGCTTTATAACTGACTCAGTCATATAAATAGAATGCAAATGAGCAGCTTTCTGTTGCTCTAAAAGTACACGAGGCAGTGTGACGTCATTGAGAGATCCAGGCTTTGGGGGAAGACTGGCTGACATTTGATTCCCAACTCTGCTGTTTATTAGCCATATGACTTTGGACAATATAACTGACCTCCAAGTACAGATTTCCTTTTCTTGGAAAGGAGAGGTTGCCAACCACCTTATGTTATCCCTATAGAGTGATCAAAAGAATTGAAAGTGGTAAGTTACGTAAGCCGTCTCTCCACCAGTACTGAGCTCAGGCAGAAGCTCTGCATACGTTCTCTGCACCCATGCACGCTAAGGGAGAGTGGGTGGTGGGGCTGGAACAAGGAGCAGGCTCAATCTTTCCAGGCTCTGAAAAGCTGCTTACTTTCATCAGCAAGAAAGGGAGTGGATAGTTTCAATTTACCTTCTGCCCAACTGCCTATGATTGACTAAGTTGTGAGCACAGGTGGGCTAGCTGAAAGAGAAGGTTGAGAAGAATCCCGGTACACTCCCCTCTTCTCCCTCAGAGCCTAATTCCTCCAAAACGAATGTGAATAAGTCTCCAGTTACCATCTATTCGTACAGTTAGATGGGAAAGCACAGAATAGGAAAGTGGCGTGTACAGATTTATAATATTATGAAGCAGGTATACTCGAGTAAAGGCAACCCAGGAAGTGCTCTAGCATGGCATTTGCTTTCCTGTCTGTTCTCTAGTTTAGTTTGGAAGATGCCTTCACTTAAGAGAAATTCCAGCACGTCCCAGGTGGATGAAACTTAAGAGCAATAAAAGAGACAACCTTGCAGTTAGAACTTTCTAAACTCTATCACCATAGGAAGGTCCTATGGCTCATTTCTGTCCCTGTCCATGTTCTTCCCCCAACATTACCAGGAGGCTCGTGGAATCCCAGGCTCCAGATGCACAGGTAATATGTGCCGAGCCATCATTATGGCTCCCAGGGTAAATTGTGCAGACCTCTTCCCAATCCAGCAGGACTGGTGACATCATGCTAATAGCCTGACGTCAGCTGTGCTGGTTGTACTTATTACCAACACAGGTGCTTTAGAGTTAGACGAGTTTGGATTTGTAGCCTGGATTCCCAATCCCATTAGCTTTGTACCATGAGTAAGGACCATGTGCTTTCATGAATCTTAGACCCCTCAACTATGAAATCAGGGGGAATGTATTCATCTTTAAGGCCATCATCTGTATGAAAAGTGCTTAGCATACTACTGGAGAAATAAGGGAAGTTCAAGTATTATTAAGTTCACTTTCCCTCAGGCAGCTGAAGTCTTGCTAGAATTTTCTAGGGAGCTCTGTTAGCTGTTCCCCATGATTTTAAGGGAGCAAGGGATAAAGCACATAGGGAGGAATCAACCACAGCTCTTATCTCCAACATAGAATTGCAGGAGGCTCAGCCATGGCTACACATGGCCAGTGGACCACTGCCCTGAGGTGTTATTCATCCCACAGTCCACTCCATGTTCCTATGTGAGGTCCAAGTTTGCCATACCTGAAATACCTCCAACCAACCAAAGTCTTACAGCCTTCAGTGCCTGGAATATGGGGCAAGTTATTCCATAAAGTGAGGTTATTAGTCAATGTTCAAACCTTCTGAATCCGTTAGAAAAGAAAGAAAAAGATGAGTGTGTGTGTGTGAGAGAGAGAGAGAGAGAGAAAGGAGGAGAAGGAGGGCAGGGAGGGAGGGAGGAAACAAGAAGAAGGAAGGAAGGAGGGAAAAAAGAAAGAAAGAAAAAGAAAGTACACAACTCTTTATTGTTGGTTTCCCTGATGTAATCTATTATGTCTGGGAATGACAGTCTTGCAGAAACATCTGGGACTCATCATCTGCCTTCTGCTACACCAGAGAAGAGATGATTTCTGGATATTAATCTAACATGGGGGCACTCTGTCAGCCTACCAAAGGGAACAGCAGGCTTTTCTAATTTATTGTGCCAGATGAGAGAATTTAGAGATTGGAGGGAAAGTTTTCATTGCAACGTCAAGGTGGGAGTCCTCAGTATCCTCCCCATCCAGATAAGCACGAGCTCCATCTGTTTCAGGGAAGACTCAGACTGTGGAAAACAAGCTCAATTCTTTGTTTCGCACATACACTCGAAAGAATAGATAAAATTTCAAGGACTGTTGAGACATCAGTCAGCTGGGGTAAGAACAAAATCTCATTTTCTAGACTCAGTCAAGCCATTTACAACTGAGATTCTCTTCTGTAGATATTGATGATTGCTAACAGTTTAAAAAGAATCACCTACAGGAAAGACAGACATTGAAGTAACCTCTAGCGGAAATAAATTGATTCAAGTAGAAGATCACAGTCTAGAACTGACAATGAGTTTATAGCATGGTTCATTTAGAGCTCACTTCGATCTCAGCTGGTCTTGGGAAAATTCTAAAATTATTTCTGTGATGCTTCGATTTCCTTTAAAAAAGGAAGAGAGCTGCAATTTCAGAGAGCCTCTAGGAGAATGGTCAATGTATAAACAGATGATTAATAACCATAATAGACATCAGCATAATTGCCAGGAACCCTCATATTTGCTCCCTGTGTGCATAGAAAAGATGGTGTTAAGTCAAAAGGCAGCTGAAAGAAGTGATCTTTTCTTTTGAATGATTTTTAAAAATGAAATAGTTATAGTATTTTTAAAAAGCAATCATTTGCTATTGCCAGGCAATTCATTTGACAGTTATTTCATTTTATTTTATTTTATTTCGTCATATTTTTTAGAGAGGGAGAGAGGCAGAGAGAGAGAATCCCAAGCAGAGTCCACATCCAGTGCGGAGCCCACAGCGGAGCTCAATCTTAAGACCCTGAGATCACGACCTGAGCTGAAATTAAGAGTCGGACGCCTACTGACCGAGCCACCTGGGTGCCCTAGTGGTTATTTTAAATTAGGAAAAAAGGTCTCCAGATTTTATATGTTAAAAATGGTGTTTATTGGGGGCATAGAACCAAAAGCTCTCATTTTATTGAAGCTTATGACATATATTCAGCTATTAACCTTTAACGGTGAAAACAGAACACTCCTTCTAAGTTCTAGACTTCAATGAGAATCTAAACACTTTCCCCCAATATTCTTTTATTACAGACAGTTTCTGGTTCAGTGAGAGTGCACCGCATTATAAGACAACATTTGAAACACTGGGGAGAAATATTTCTTAAAGTATTTATCATCCTGTGGGGTTTTAATTTTCTGCTGACTGTTACGACTTGAGAAGAGAGGGCCTCACTCGGGGGGGGGGGGGGGGTAAAGCTATTTATGAATAGTTTGTGACCTGGAGCAGCTGCTTTTCACTATATATCTCCTTTTTTGATAACCACAGTTTCACAAAAAGCTACCACTAATAAGCAGGTGCATACTAAACAAATTGCAGTGAAGCTGTTACCTTGAAAGAAAGATGTCAAAAAAAAAGCTCCTACAGGTTTGAGTATCCTTGAGTTTCTTCATTGTAGGAGAATAATAAATCTGAGAACCTGTTGCATCTTGGGAATCTAATGTTACTAAGAGAGAAGAATACTGTCAAGTAGTTTCTGTGCAGCTTTCACCCTGGGCTAAAATGAAAAACATCTCATATGAGATGTTGCATCCTCATGAGAATTAGAAAGGCTTTCATTCAACCCATACAAACAAGATGAAAATATCTGGGTTGTATCGTAAACATTTCCCCACCACGCTGGAGACCAAATCATACTTACCTTGTGCTTGGGTACTCGACAATGGGAAAGTAGAAACAATTACGAATTTGAATATGCTATTCCTGGCCATCCAGATGAAAAAGACATACAAGCAAAATAATGAGTTTCTCTCAAAATACTTATGATTAGAAATGACTAATCCACTTTCCCATGGTGTACTTCTGGAGTTGAAGAAGTCAAGAAATCTTTTACCATCCTACTGTTTTATTAAAACTTAATTAGGAGATGTGTGATACCTTTCGCTGCTAAAGACTCAGCCAATAGGCAGGATCACTTCATAGAGTATACCCTGGAACCCAGCCCTTGAATGCAAGTGGTACGATTGCAAAAGTACCAAATGAAAGTGACCTTTAAGTGTGTTAGAAAATAAATTCTAGGATGACTACCAGCAGGAGCGTAAGTGGACGTGGCAAATATGAAGGGAAATTTGACAATGTATTTTAAAAGCCTTATGCGTGCATATAGCTTTTGACCTAGGAATTCTAATTCCAGGAAACATTCAGATTTCTTCATGGATGTCTGCTGCAGCCTAAAAATTCAACATCAGGAAAGTGTTTAAAGAAACGTCCCACAATGAGGAACAGAAGGAAAATGATTCAAGGAAAGAACTATTGTGCAGCCATTTGGAGCAATGTGGCAGAAGAAAATGTGAAGTCATGACAAACGTTCATGATAACTATGAGAAAAAAGCAAGTTACAAAGGAGTTTGGACTGTATGGTCCCAATTTTGCTTAAATATATATATAAAATGTTAAAAGGACATGCGGCCTTTCAAAATAATACTTGTGATCATCTTTGGGTGATGTGATGATTCTTAGTTCTTCTTTGTTTCTTTTCTGCTTCCCTATAATTTTCCTAGGATAATAAACATATATTAGTCTTTAATCAAAAAATGATCATAAATGTTAATATCAGTGAGGCATAAAAAACAGACCAGACATTCCAAGTGTTTATCCGCCCCCCATGAATCGCTCCCTAGTTACTGTACCACTGCACCTGAGCTGTGTGGACAGTGAGTGCGTACGCGTGTTGTTGGGACCTCTCGAGCATGCAAGGGCAGCGCCGAGGTGGTACACGGGTCAGCAGTTCAAAGCAAAGCTAGACGTGGTTCAGGATAGATTTGTGTTATAAGCCTAATCCAGATTTTACTCAAGTTATCTTTTAAAGATACAAATATGTTCTATCTCAAATACTTTTCAAACTCCAGTCACTTTGTTTTATTTTTTTTTTATTATTTTTTAAAGATTTTATTTGAGAGAGAGAATGAGAGAGAGAGAGAGCACATGAGAGGGGGGAGGGTCAGAGGGAGAAGCAGACTCCCCGCCGAGCAGGGAGCCTGATGTGGGACTTGATCCAGGGACTCCAGAATCATGACCTGAGCCGAAGGCGGTAGCTCAACCAACTGAGCCACCCAGGCGCCCTCAGTCATTTTGTTTTAAAAATTACCGAGAACAGTGCCCCACAATGATGTATCAGTACCACAGCTGCAAGATTCTGCTTAGAAGCTTCTTGAAAGCATGGACCTCTGTTTCAAAGGCTCTTCATTTAGCTATTTCAAGTTTGAAACAAAACAACAAATATGTGCCAGGTGACTAGGATGCATCTAAGACTTTGTCAAGGTCAATCCAATGCTTACATTCCTCCTACAACCCCTGCGCAGGCATTCAGTTGCTCATGCATGCATTCATTCGTTCATGCATGCATTCATTCATTTGTAAACATCCCTGTCTGCGTCAGCACAGAAATGCAAAGAGGAGAAAGACACAGTCCTCCCACCCTCTTCCACACCCCTCCAGCAGGAAGCTCCTTACAGACAGATGGGGCAGGCAGACACATAAGCAGGCTATTGTGAGATTATATAGAAGGTCATGATCACCAGCATCCTCCCATTGTTTAGTCTTTTATAATGTAAATCTCTTTGGGAAGGAGAAGTTTTCTAGATCGGCATTGGCTCTCCTCCTGAGTATGAGAGACAAAGCTGTAAGACAAACGGATGGACAGGAAACGGAAAAGAGGCCCAAGACAAATTCACCTGCTTCCCATGTTGCCACGGGGCAGGCTTGGGTATGGCTTCTAAAGAATCATATTTACAGAGGTGAATGCGGCTTTGAATCCAAAAGCAGTGGCTCTAGGGGTCTGTGTTGGTGGAGAGGCTAGCATGTTATTTACATGTACTGGAAATCTTTCCATCTCCAGAGAGTCATTGGAAGACCCAGGGATGAGGCTTTCAGTTTAAATAGGAGTCTTGTAATTGTAAGAAGGAATTTTTTTTTTAAAGATTTCATGTGCGGGGTGCCTGGGTGGCTCAGTTGGTTAAGTGACTGCCTTCGGCTCAGGTCATGGTCACAGAGTCCCGGGATCGAGTCCCACATCGGGCTCCCTGCTTGGTAGGGAGTCTGCTTCTCCCTCTGACCCTCCCCCTCTCATGCTCTCTCATTCTCACTCGCAAATAAATAAATAAAATCTTTTAAAAATAAATAAATAAATAAATAAATAATAAAGATTTCATGTGCTTGGAAAATGTTAGTTGTTGTAGAGGATGTCTCAGTAGAATGCTCTTCAGCTTGGCCATGACATAACTTCGCGTTTGGCTTTTTAGAACTATGTCTGAGGGGGAAGAAGTGAAAAAAATAATGTTCCCTGATTCCTGAAGGCCAATTTAAGAAATCACCACCAAACTTGAAGCTACTTCTTTTTGGAGGGGAAAGGGCAGGTAGTAATGGAAACAGACTCAATATTAGGGAGTTTTTTCAAAATACCCATAGCTGAGCACCACTCTAGACTTAACTGAATCAAAATCCTGACAGAATAGGGTCTCCTTGGGGGCCAAGCAGAGATACTTCGAAAAAGCGCCTCTGGTAACTAATTCATACCACCCATTCACTGATGAGCACTATTGCTCTAGATAAGCTAGATGGTGACTAATAGTCCACAGGAATTAAGTTGTCAATTGGAAAGAAAAGGTTATATGCAAAGACTAGGAGTAGAACATTCAGTCAAATGGAAAACCAAGATCTCATGACGTTCAGCTCATTAATTTATGTGGCAAATATTTATGGAGAGCTTCATATGGAGAGCTTCATAAGGCGCGGCACCTTCCCGTGATTGGTTTTAATGTTCTGTAGCAAAATCAGGTTAGAAAGATGTATATGTAATGTCAGCTCCCCTTCCCCCACAGAGAGCCTCCGTCCTGGTCATCCCAGAGCTTATGTTCACACAGAGAGGAGAGGGAAGCCAAAGGCGGAGTGGCTGCTCTGGTTCGCCCCCCGCCCACCCTGCAAACCAGGGTCTCTGCTGCCAGGGGGTGTCATCACTCAGGCCACAGATGGGCTCTTGTCCAGAATTGCCTCAGCTGAAAAGACCACACCAATCCCGGCTGCCCTTCTTTCTCGGGGCAGCCTGCCTCCAGTGACCGACAGATGGTGGGAGCGTAAAGGCCTGCCGCCCTAGCCCCATCAGGAGACCAGAGCACTCTGCAGTCACCTGGGTTGGAAGCCTCCTCTGGGGAGCCGCTGAGGAACCTGCTGAGCCTGCATCACAGGAGAAAGGAGAAAAGACCAGGCCTCATAATCGGAAGCCAGACTAGCACTCAGAGCTGGGCCACGTTATTCTCCTGAGGGACATAAACAACTTCACAGAATACCACACAAATGATGAGGCTACTCTGAGATCATAATAAAACGAGATGAAGCAAGCCCTCTTCACAGTTTCATTTAAGCATAAAGACAAGGTCACTGCCACTCGGACAATAACAAATTCTCCCCTTACCCCTTCTTGGCCAGAATGAGCGGCTGCTACTTCTTCACCGTTACAGCCATATCCTCATTCTACCTTTCCCCACTAGGGGTAAGATTTATGGAGATGCATCATAGACATGCTGCCATTTTGTTTTCTAGATTGCTCTAGCAGCGTGCAATCTAGAGGGAACCTTAGGTCTTCTCCCAACTCTCCCAACCGAAGTCCAAATGCCATCTACTGGCGTCTATCTAACACTCATACTGAGAGGCCCGTGGTTCTCCACGGTGTGCATCTCACACTGTGCAGCGAGTCATAGACTCGATCTGTGGAACCCCAGGCATTGTTCCTGGTGGTCTTTAGCTGAAGAGGATTGACAGAGCCCAACGTCTCCTTGGCCAGGCTTGTTTCTTCCCCTTCTCTTCTCAGGGGGACCGATCCCATGAGCATTCCCTCCAATACAAATCTTCATCTGAGTTTGCATCCCAGGGAACCTGACCAGTGACAAGAGACAGCCCCACCTCTGAGCAGGAAGTGTCAGGCCTCCTCCAGGCTCTGCAAGCCAGGGAAAATTCTTGCAATCCAGGTCAGTGAAACCTGAAGATTGAATAGTGGTGAATGGGTGCTAGGATGGGGCAGCGGGGGCAGGAGAGAACACTCCATTCGATCTGCCAGGCTTTGAAATGATCTGGGGGCTGCAAGGAGCCCAGGGAAAGGTTCAGGCACTGGAAGGCAGGGATGGGAGGTAAAGGTGGGGACCAGATCAAGAGGCACCTCACAAGCCGTAGTAAAGAGTTGGATCTCAATGACCTAATTTTGACCAATGAAAGGATTTAAGCAGGGGAGTAATAGACTCAGACTTGTATTTTGGGTTCAGAGTTGAATTTAGTATTTAGCCATTTCAAATCAAACATAAAATACAGGAAGATCAGGGCATCTTGACATTAGTGACTCTGATATGGTAACTCAGAACAAAATCATAGGTTTTTCAGAAGCCTTAAAAACCCATTTGGCTTTTTCTCTACCTGAATGACTTTGCGGAGGATACTTTAAAGTCTACCAGTGGAACTGCAGGTGGGTGTGAGTGTCAGAAGCAGTGAGTGCAGGAACATTAAGAAGGAAGGAGGGTCTGTGGGCATCACAGCATTACACCAATAAGGAGCAGACCTCCCTGCCAGGCTCTGTGAGGTGGCATGAGTGCAAAGCCTTCCCACCTTCAGGACCCTTGTGATCCAGCTGCGGGCCCCCGATATGTACATGGGAAAGGGAAGAAAAGCAAAGAACACAAGAGTGTTCAAATGATTGGAAGGGCATGGGCTAAGAGGGCTTACTATTCAAAGTTAGACTTAAGACAAAAATTGGAAGCAAGGATATACGGTGGCTCCATCTGCAGACACAGGCATAAAGACTAACACACGACAGACTTCCAGCACGGCACCTTCCCATGATTGGTTTTAATGTTCTGTAGCAAAATCAGGTTAGAAAGATGTATATGTAATGTCAGCCCCCTCTTCCCCCACATGCACTCACAGCATTTATGATGTTCAGTCTAAAGGAAGATTAATGAGATATACTCTCTGTCTTGCAAATATATCTTTGCCACTCCTGCTTCTAACATACGCCGGGAATACTCTTCAGGTCGCTCCGTCCTTACATTCTTGAAAGGTCCAGCTTAAATCCTAAGTATCTGTAAGAATCCATCTGCCCGAATAGTACCACAATCATGCGCCATCTGCCCTGAGCCTACCCAATAGCACAGCACTGGTTTTGTACCTTACCTAGCATGTGTGGTTTGCATGCGTCTCCTGCAATTGTAATCCTCACAGACGCCATTGTGAGGGAGGGAAGGCAGAATCTAGCCCCATTTTTCTAACAGACCATAGCGCTGAACCTCAGAGGTCAGATGAGTGAAGCTAGTTGCCAAATCCCACAGTTGGTGAGCAGGTGGGATAGTTCTGGAACTTGGAGCTGCTCCAGGAGGGTGTACTTTCCCATGCTATCTTGAGCATTTTGCAACCAGGTTGCATTGTTACTTTTCCAGGTGTAGGGGTGACCTTCCCTTCTGAACCCCCTAGAACACAATGATCATGTCTTTCACTTTGTGCTCCCAGAACACACCAAGATGCCTTGCAGTCAAGATGAAAGCACTGAACATTTGCTGCTCAGAACACCTATTATACCAAAATTAACATTCAAATGATATTACAGTACATGCAGGTATATTTTTGTTTAACCTTTCCTCTGACTTAGGTTCCTTCCTCAAATGGTATATTATTAATATTTGAATTTAGAGAAACAGTATTCAGGATACTATTAAATTTAAACCTCATTGATTTAGCTAGCTTTGCAAAAACCTAGTCTTTAACAGCAAAACAAAAATTGTCTATGACAATGGGCCCTAAATTTTGAAAATGCATCCCCTTTAATGGACTACCTTTTGGGGGGTAATATTTTTTAAAGTCTATGATTTAGGGGCATCTGGATGGCTCAGTCGGTTGAGCGTCTGACTCTTGGTTTCAGCTCAAGTCATGATCTCAGGTTCCTGAGATTGAGCCCCTGGGCCTAGGCTATGTGCTCAGCAGGGAGTCTGTTTCTCCCCCTCTGTCCCTTCCTCTGCTCATGTGCTCACTTGCACTGTCTCTCTCTAAAATAAAATAAATCTTTAAAAAAAAATAAAGTCTCTGATTTAGATATATTTACTACAAATTATGATAAGGATTAATCAAACACTACATGAATTGACAAGAACTAGATTTCCAGGTACAGTAAGAACTGTCTGAAGATTCCACTTAGATTCTGAGAAGAATGAGTTAATTGTGACAAATCATTTGGGGAGAATGTTTAAGTTCTGCAGTAACGAATAAGGAGAATAAATCAAGCACCAGTTTATAAAGGCTACGGAGGATTCATTTGTCTCCCCTTCATGATGACTTTTACTCTGGGCCTAAAGAAAGAGACAACCTTTACCTTTCATCTTGGCTTTTCCCCATCGTAACCCTACCTTATAATGAAGAAATTTTGGATTGCACTTTATTGAGACCAGGAGAACATTTTTGCTCTGGAAAGCAAGAAACACACTGATCTGCAAAAATTAACAAGATTTTCTTTTTTTTTTAAGATTTTATTTATTTGAGAGAGAGAGAGAATGATGAGAGGGAGGAGGGTCAGAGGGAGAAGCAGACTCAGTCCCGATGAGTCTGATGCGGGACTCAATCCCGGGACTCCAGGATCATGACCTGAGCCAAAGGCAGTCACTTAACCAACTGAGCCACCCAGGCGCCCCATCAAGCCTTTCTATACTCAAGAGAAATCTGCAGGCTCCAGAGTTTAGCCCCCAGCGGAGGCGAAGAGGCCAGAAAGGAAGTCGTAACACAGAGGATGCGCCTAAGTCTCCGTGCACGACCTTTCTTCTGTTCATTGTATTCTTAAACATTTCATTTTTTAAGAAACAATGTTCTGACTTTAAAACAGTATGTGCTTCTTGTAGAATAATTGGAACACACAAAAAAAACTAAAATTAAGAGGTGTATATTCATAGAGGCAAGACTTTCAAGTTCGGATTTGGAGGATACTATGTAACACCATGTCTCCCAGTGGGAACTTGACTTTGCAGTCATTCGGTTCACCCTGAGCCAAACCACGCCCCAGGACAGGACTCCAATCCCGGCTTCTGCACCCTGGTGCCACAGAGAAAACCATCGTTCCAGACACTCCTGTTGAAGACCCCATCCCCGACAAGGCAGGGCAACTACAGCTCGGGAGATTTTTGGTGCACGACTCATTTTTTATTTAATTTTTTTTCCAGCTAACCTGAGTATTTGGAAGTAATAGCAAGTAGTTTGTCAGTAGAATTCCCTGGCTAAGCTTTTAAACTACCCACAGTACAGCTACTAAATGAGTTAGCTATATCTAGGCACACTGTTGTAGGAAGATAGGAAAAAGGTTATCAAGAAATCAAAATCCAGGACTTGTTTTAAAAGGGTATGAGAGGGTGGGGTGGGGAGAGAAATGAGAACATTAAAATGAAAAATTAGCTGCAGTCAAAATCTTACAGATGCAGAAAGGGAAGGAGCAGGAGATTGGGGGAAGAAATGACAAGAAGCAGAAAGAAAAACATGTGGCTACGATGGAGGGGAAAAACCTCAAAATCAAGAGAGAGAAAATAAATTTTTTGTTATACTTCTGTGGAAAGTTTGCATAAACAATAGTCGTCTGTCTTTAGATTTAAGATATGGTTAAAAAGAAACATATTGTGGCCATGGTCATAAATACTCCCACCACTTCAGGGAGCCCTGCAGAAACACAGCCTTGGGGACACAGGGACACAAACAGACTCTACACACTCACGGAGCGAGGTTGGCCCCTTTCCCACGCAGCCAGCAGCTTTCCCTGCCCGGTACATTCAGTGGCTTTTGACCACCTCTTTTAACTCCTCTTCCATCTTTGTAGGTGCTGCGTGAAACCCAGTCCCCCCCGCCCCCCATCACCGCGGGCTTCCACAACACGTGGGCTCACAAGAAGGGACTAAAACTTCCCACTCAGCTTTTAATCTCGTAACAACTTTTTTTTTTTTGATAGAACATTCTTTATTATTTTTTTATTATTATTTTTTTTATTCTTATGTTAATCCCCATACATTACATCATTAGTTCTAGATGAAGTGTTCCATGATTCATTGTTTGTGCATAACACCCAGTGCTCCATGCAGAATGTGCCCTCCTCAATACCCACCACCAGGCTAACCCATCCTCCCACCCCCCTCCCCTCCAGAACCCTGTTTGTTTTTCAGAGTCCATCGTCTCTCATGGTTCGTCTACCCCTCCGATTTCCCCCGCTTCATTCTTCCCCTCCTGCTACGTAACAACTTTTTGACGTTTCAAAAGCCATCCCCTCCTTGCTGGTTTTCTTTTGAGAAAGAGAAGGCACACTGAGGCCGAGCAGCTCGGCTAGCGAGCACATTTCCAGAAGGCTGCCTGGGTTAGAAGCAGGCCTGAGCAAAGTGCTCAAGGTCTTCAAAATCCTGCTGGGAACATCACATGGAGCCCATTGCTTGCACAGTGGAGCCTACTGAAGATTTCAGAGCTCTTAAGGGCCACTGAGAAACAATGACAAGAGCAGGTGTGTGTGTGTGCCCCCCCCACCGAAGGTCCAATAAATAACATAAAAATGGCATAAATGGTTTAGCTGAGGTCATGGTCTTGGGCAGGAGTCTGAAGTCCTGACTTTAAGATAGGAATCAAGAACACAGGTTGGGAATGATAAGTGTTGTACCATAAGAAAGGGAAAAGAAGCCATGTTTTTGTCAGGGCATGGAAGTGGAAAGGGGTGTTCAGAGAAGCCCTTGTGCAAGAGAAGGCATTTGATCTGGACCTTGAAATGTGGTTAAAATTTAGATATGCAGAGACTGGAGTGGAGAGAAGAAGTGGGGGCTTACCAAACGTAGGATCTATCACTAAGGAAGTCAGCACACTCCTTTCCCTACCAGTACTGACAATGTGACATAAGAAAAGATACACATTAAATGTTATCAGTAGTGGCCTTTCCCCTTCTGAACCTTAAAAATTTTAGAAAAATCCTATCAGACCAGTTAAGTCCACTGATAAGCTTATGATCTTCGCTGTCTTGTCACATCAAGTATGCCGCCTACTTAGGCTAAGTTGAGAAACCTTTCCATTTTTCCCCCTTCCCTGTTTATCCATGATTACCTGATCAGTTTTATAAGATGCAATGGATGAACTGCTATTCATGTATACTGCAATTGAATAATTAGGTAAAGAGATGGAGGTGTTGGGTGCCTGGTTTCTCACTGCTGGAGTAGGGAAGGTTACAGATAAGCAGGCTAGAATGATCAACGTAGTCATGGATTAGAGTGGGATACATCGGTATGAACCCACATTTAGCTTACCAGAGATACAGATGACTGCAGATAGAAATATTGATAGACATGCATATACGCAGGTTAGCATGCACACCTCTGTCTCCTGGCTCTGTCACCTGAGAGATCCTAGAAAGAATGGCTCTCCGGTGGGCGCCTGGGTGACTCAGTCAGTTAAGCATCTGCCTTCATCTTAGGTCGTGATCCCAGGGTCCTGGGATTGGGTCCCGCATCAGACTCCTTACTCAGCTGGAAGTTTGCTTCTCCCTCTGCTTCCCCCACTCGTGCTATCTCTCTCTCAATCTCAAAAAAGTAAATAAAATCTTAAAAAAAAAAAAAAGATTGGCTCTCTGGTAGCAGTGGGCATGCCTGGTACCACTAGATCTTGGTTTCTAATGCCAACTGCCAGTAAAAGAAACCATGCTCCTTGGAGAAGTGGCCGATTCTAAGACTGGGGCAGTACACATAAAATGAGCTTAGAGCGTCTTATAGTGCCAGGAAGTTAGGAAGACAAGTAACAATCACCTGCAATAATGGGGGTGTGTCAAAAGGATACTGGAACCAACTGAAACAGCAATCAATAGCAAATGCTGGAAAAACTCAAGGAATAACATAAATCAAGTAGTAATGGACTATAACCCAAAGTATAAAATAAATACCCAGAAATCTATACTGATAAGAATAAATGATTGAATAAATGCGGAAGAAGAGACAAATCTGTACAGAAGAGGTCTAGATAATCTGTTTAGATTCTCCGCCCTAAGAGATGGAGCCTCACTCCTCATTCCTTATGTGGGAGCTGAGCATAGTGACTTTCTTCCAAAGAGGACAGGATGTAAGCCGAGAAAGAGTAACTTTCAAACATTACCTCAAGCGAGGTGATCAAAGTTAACGTCAATGGTATAAGTTATATTTACTCTCGATATTGTATGATGAGAATGGTATCCTCTATGATCCCCGCTCCCAGTAACACATAACTCCAGCCTGATCATGAGAAAAGCATAGGTCATACCCAAATCGAGGGACATTATACAAAATTCCTGACCAGTCCCCTTCATAACTGTCAAGGTCATCAAAAACAAAGTCTAAGAAACCGTCAGAGGAGACTAAGGAGACGCAGCAGTTAAATATGATGTGGTATCCCGGATGGGGCTCCTGCAACACAAAAATGATGGTGGGGACAAACCGAGGAAATCTGAATAAAGTATTGCTTTAGTGAACAGTAACGTATCAATACTGGTTCATTAATTGCAAGCACTGTACCATACTAATGCAAGATGTTTAATGATGGGGAAACAGGAACTCTCTCTACTATTGGCACAATAATTCTGTAATTCAAAAACTATTCTAGAAGTTTTGCTTTAAAAACTCAATGGAAGTGCTTTAAATAAGCACTCTACGAAATATTCTGACTGCCAAAATCTTTAGGGATGCGTACACATTTGGTAGTGCTACCAATTAATTGGCTAGAACAAAAGTCAATTGTAAAAGATAACCTCTATCAGACCCATCTGCCTGACTTCTTATGAGGCCAGCAGGCAACCCCTAAACCACCTAATTCGGTCCCTTTTAAAGAGACCTAGAAGGAAGCACAGGAGGACACTGACTGTGGAAATGGAATCTTCTGTTTCCAAGGCCATCACTCTGTCTCTAGAAACCCTGATACTTTCCACGTCTGAATATCGATCCTTTGACATTCAGCACAGATGTCTTATGAACTGCCATCAAATAACATAGGAAGGGGAAGAAAAGACCTTGTCATCTCCAATCCATTTAAGATTTGTAAACCTGTCGCATGTCTTGTCAGCAATAACAAACTATGTGAAGCGACGCTGGGTGAGACAGACGGCTGGTACCTTTGCAATCTAGCTGGGTGGCAAATGGGAAATGCTATGCTGGTGGAAGATATTTGAGAATGAGATTTGAAATGCTAGAAACCACGAAGCTGTTGTTAACTTTAAAGGAAGTGCCTTTCAGGGGGGATTTCCCCACACACACACACATACACACAACCTAGGGGGTAATAAAGAATGGCAGATGTTGGCTTGAGGCACAGGTATAAAAATGTTCAAAGATAATTTCCCAAGATAATAGATTCTCAACACATCATTAAAAGGGAGTCACACAGAAGTCAAACTATAGCCTCTTGCCTGACAGCTCCTTTTGTTTCATTGCCATTCGTAGACTATAGCGATACAGAGATCTTTGGTCTCATGCAGTATCTAGCTATCTATCATCTACCTATCTATCATCTCTGGAAGTTGCCAGTGATTTATCAGACCTTTGATGAATCAGCTGGTGGCAGATTTCCATCCAAGTGTTGGAGAACAAACAGCTCTTAGTGCAAAGGTGAGTGGAAGTGAGATTGACGGAAGACAGTGGCCTGTGGATCCAAGGAGGATAGGGCAATATAAATATGAAATTTAAAATGCTAGCTATCAATTGTAGCTACATACAGATTATGTATATAACTTATTAGATATCCTACATTATAACACATACATTTTATATCTATAATATATATATTATGTAAATATATCAATACACAATACATAAATATATATAAAAATAATTATATATATTTATACATAAATAACTGAGACCAGGAAAGAGTCCAAACATTAGACAAGAAAGCATAACTACAATCAACCAAACAAAAATTCTTGGTTAAGCATGGAGAAAAGAGTAATGAAGTGAAATAAACCGAAGGAAATAGAAAAGAAAAACAATGCGTGGAGCTTTACAACAAAGGAAGAGAAACAGGGGAGACAGGAAGCAGGGTGACCCAGGAGGAACATGCTGGGTGGAATTTGGGGGCTGCCTAAGTAACCCATTTAAAGGGGCACCTACACGGGCCAGTGCTGGCCAGAAGTCCGGGACCTTCCCTCCACCCGACCCACAGACACTAGCCCAGAGTCCTCGCTCGTCATTGGACATCAGGAGGAAAGAATTCGCTCGTCATTGAACATCATCAGCTCAGTTTTGTCCCTCGAATTCCAAATCAACATTTTTGACCTTGCCTCTCTTACCGAACATATGGTATCTCCCTCTAACTCTTAACATCGCACTTCTCCTGCAGTTCTTTTAAGAAGATTCACCAGAAAACCCTGCTCAGCCTATCTGGAGGGCAGGTGCTTTGATTTTCCTCGAAACTGCCATCTGGTGCAATGTGCTCTGTGAATACTCATCACACACACTCACTCCATGTGTTACATGATTAACTATTTGCTTTACAGGAAAAGTCTGGAGCCACTGGGCCCAAACAGGGGGCATATCATGAAATCCAAGTATTCCCACAGTAGGGATACAGTTTCACAGTTAAATAAATTATTAAAGTCAGGTGAATACCTTCTTTGGTGCTCTGCTTGGCTTTTCCTTATGGAGGAAAAAAATCCCACCCCTCTAAACACTTAAAAATAAGTTAAAACCATTCCATTTCCTTTGGAAAGAAATGATTTTTATGAACTGTGACCATTCTCTCAAAGGAGTCCGAATCCTGACTTCCATCTTCTTATTAAAGTCACCACATTTCCTCCATGTGTCTGGCTCACTGGATCGCTCTGAAGGGAACATACGGTTACCTTGCTTTTAACACAGTAGCTTTTGGTCCTAGTGTAAAACCCACATATTCTTCCAGTATTCTTGTTCTCCCGAGCTTTGTGCTTGAAAAATGAAGTGGCTGAATTGAGACAATTTAAGGTATCTATAGACAAACGTACACAACTAAAATCAGATTTGTCCTTCAAAGTGGTCACCTTGGGTTCTCCACGCTTATCCAAATGACACTGTCATCGGAGATCCATTTTGGGTATTGCCTTTCCAAGAAAATCAGGCTCAACCTTATAGCTTCCTACTGTTTTTGATTAATCATGCTGTTTCCTAGCTTCATCGTTTGCTTGATGGCAGATTACTTTTGGCTTGAAAAAAAGGGAGTCCATTCTCCAAGTACAAAGATTTGCCACTAGGAAGGACAGCCAAGAGAGTATCTGATAGATTCTGAAGGCAGCGAAACATGGAGGAATTCCCAACTTGAGAATATGTGGCTAACCCCTGGGTGTTCACTGGAAAGGGGATCACATTTATTTGGGGATAGAAGTTGTGATTTGAGGGCTAACAAAACAGACCAACCCCACTGCTTTCTGATTTCACAGAAAACACAATTCTGCGTATCGTCCCTAAGCCTGACTCTTTGAAATTTGAATAGCTAACCAAAAAACTGTGGTTTTTTCAATATTCCCGGAAAAAGATTCTGATCAGATATTTCCCTTTTCAGTTATTTTAATTCAAAAGCTCTAATAACAAAGATTGTGCAATAAAAAATTTGTTACAAACGCCTATTAATTGAGGAAAGAAATGAATTGGTCTCACCTAAAGTATTTTTGCTCAAGTACCAAAAAAAATCCACTTAGACATATAACCAAATGTTATTTAATATCTTAAAAAGTAACACGATCCAAAATGGATATTTCACACAACACTACATAAACAACATGAACACAATATTACCTTATGGAGGGACTTTCAAATATAGACTTACAAAAATCCCTGTGCTTTTTTTCCTTTTAAGTTATTATACTAAGCATGACAAGCCATCATCATTTACAAAATGGCACACCGACACGATAAAAACCATGTTACAAATGTGCTGTCATAAATCAGTAACATTAGGGAAGACATTTCATGAACTGTAATTATTTCATATGAAATACTATACAATATAAACAGAACATCCATCTTGGATGACCTTTACAGCAACCAGAGACCAAGTAATTTAAAGTTTTGTTTTTTTTTTTCAGTGCAAACACATTTTATTCAAGGCAGTCTTGGCTGCAAAACTCCTTTCTAACATACAGTAAATCCCACTTGCACTTCTTAATTCATTTACCCCAATGCAATAGTCACATTCAGTCACTCAGAGAAAGATACCTGCAGAATTATGATCCCTTTAAGCTTAACGTTGAAATTTCTCTTCTAGAAAGTAGTATCTATGTCAACTACTCTAAGGACCTTAATTTGTAGCTGTCAATACTTACATGAAGGTGACCCGAGGGCAGCCCTAGTCCTAACCCATCACGTGTGCACAATACCACACACTGTTTTGCCCTTCCGGTGTGGAAACCGTGCCAGTGGATCGGTATCTAGGTGGGGGAGTGGGAAGGAGGCAGGGAGGAAGGACCTGGGAGGAAAGGCAGGCAAGGAGCTGCTGAGTGTGTACTTCATGAATTTCCCATAACTGCAGAGGACTGATACTGGAGGAGTTCTCAGATCTCAGATTTGGTACCTCTTTTGGTTGGGAGCAAGGGAACGGGGGTGCCAAGGTCAGCCTTTGGACAGGGAGGTAGGCAGCTGTACGTGGACCAGCCAAGCCTCTAGCCTTACATTTGCTGCCTCATTTGTGAAACTCCCCTTCCCTTGTTGGCAGTGTGTGTGTGTGTGTTCGCATTTGAGGCCAACAACGAGCAATTAAAGCCCTATAACTGATAATATATAATCATAAGAAGGTTTAGTCCCCCTTGAGCCTTGTAGAATCCTCAACCTTGCCAATCAGCAACCGTAAGTCATAGAACAACTGTAAAAACACAGGATTATGTGTTAGGGGAGCAGTCACTGGAGGAATCTCTCTCTGGGATGTTGCTGCAAAAGACGCAGAGATTAACTCAATCAGGGAGATGCCAACGCCTATTTCAAACGCGCCAGGAAATTTCATCATGAATTTTTTTGGTATATATAATTTATGAAATGTCTCCTAAATAAAAATCTATGGGAAAATATTGGATGTATCCTTAACACTGTAAAACCTTCGGGGAGAATGACGGAATGACAGCTGATTCTTTTATCTAACTTGGCAAAGATCAGACCGATAGTAATCGGCTTCCTGCCTGTATTTTACTAACCCCAAGCAAAACAATGCTTTCCACGCTTTCGCATTCGTTCTTCCTGTGTTCTGGCGTCCTCAAGCCCTGGACATTTGCAGAAGCCTGGCTGCTCACAGAAGAGAACGGGCAGGATGGTGGGGGGAGGGGGGGGCTGGGGGAAAGGAGAGGATGGGATCACTTCTGCTTGGGGGTCTGCTGGCGCCTGACAGCCTGCGCCGGCTGGTTCTGCGGCTGGCCTGTGGCAATGGAGAAGGTCCTCGGCAAGGATCTGGTATCTCCTAGTTTGAGAACACACTGAGAACTAGGTCGGCTCCCTCGGAAATCCGGATTCTTCCAGGTGGGACTCAATATATTGTATTGAATTTCTAGTGTGCTAACGCAGCACAGTGAAGAGTACTTGAGAAAGTTTTTAATTACAATTTCTGTTCCAGCACCTTCCACTCTTGGGAAGAGCCATGCTCCTGAAGGATGGAATTTTAGCACAGGAATTACAGAAGCCCAATAGGAAACTGTAAACACGGGTGTATGTCTAGGATCTACCTCTGACCGCAACGGCATTTGGGTGGGTTTTGTAAAATTCCAAACACCCTGAACTTTTTGAATGAAGATGGACAAAAGTGTACAGTTGTATTTGTTTTCTTCGACTTTATTAGCACACATCAGAAAAATAGCATTGTATTTAGTGATTTCTCATGATGGTCTATCAAACAGATAGAAAACAGATCACTGGTAGCTGCCACGGAATTTCTGGGTAATCTGAGGTTCCCCCCTTCTGTCTGTCCATTTCAAGTATGGGTATTACGAGTAGGATCTGCTTTGTTAATTGTTTGTCAATCTGAATGCTTTGGAAGCACTTTGAGATCCCAAAATGAACTGGCAAAGTCATGATAGCTTGTTGTTGGCTTTTAATCAAGCTCCAAATAGTGCCCGTGTTATAAATGGCGAGACTTCAAAATAGGTTCACTCTTGTATTGTGAGCTATATGCCTATAATTTAAGTTAAAAACTTTATTTTCAAGTACACTTGGTGGCGGTAAGTGGTTTTTATCCTGGGTAGGATTTTACAAAGCTGTGCCAACCTAAAAAAACAAACAAACAAACAAAACGCACAATGCTTTCCTTTCCGTCCAACAGATTTTTCCCCCCAGGGCGATTGCGATAGAATTTAAATTTACATCTTCGAACCGCTGGTTGGGCTCTGAGAAAGGGAGACTTGGGAACAGCTGGTGTTCAGATCACTGTTAGTCCAGATTAACTTTCAATTTATGCCTCCTGAACTTGCACTCCACAACATCAGAGAAGCACTAATTTGGTATTTTTATCCTGGTCGGTCCCCATTCAGCTCCTCCATTTGTCTTCTCTATTTGATGGCACCCCCCTTTTCATATGCTCATTAAGGTCCCCTGAGATGTGCAAAATATATAAAATGGAATACAAACTATTTAACAGAACACAGCTCTTTTAATTAAACCAAAGTTTGGGCTCGGGATGGGAGCATGTGAGTGAAGGCAGAGAGGCCCAAAGTACTTCAAAGCCGGCACAGTCCAAATTTGTTGTGTGTCTTCAGTTACTGAATGCCTAGAATTTCCAAATCAGATTCTTACAGGAGCAAAGAGCTTGCTAAATTATGTTTACCGATCGGCTCTTCACCGGGGAGAACTCTTAGCAGGAGTGGGGTGGGGGAGAGGGGGCAGGGAAAGACAAGAGATTTCAACTTCCTTTCGTTGGTAACAAAGTCAAGTGTGCTTTTGTGGGAAAGAGAGGAGAGACAGGTTTACATCTGAAAGCTCAATAGTGCCGTAAAACAAAACCACGGCCAAGAAGAAGTCACGAGTCCACAGGGGCGGTCAATGACGGACACACACACAGAACGCCATGGCCTCATGTTGACGGAGGTTTTCCACTTTGCTTTTCCGAACAATACACTTTAAACACACTGCTGCCACTTCATCAAATTTATGGAGGTAGTTATATGTAAAAATAAAAATTGCCATAAAGTAATACGCTGCATCATAATAATACATAAGTGTGCAAAATGCCGACAGACGGGTTGACCCTTTAGAGGTGAACGCTACACAAAGATTCAACCAGACTCAGTTCTGTAAACCTTTCAGCTGATAAACTCTAAGTGAAGACTAGATAAGCAGCCACGTCTCACAAAGCTATCAGTTCAGGGGAGGAAAAGGATGTTGGCAGAGCTTGGCGTGGGCTGAGGGTTTGGTCACTGAGAAGCTCGCCCGCTGTCCAAGGACCATCTCGGGTCACATCTGTAACAATGCTTCCTGCTGCCACGCCTCCCCCATCCACGACTCCTGTTAGACGCAGACGGGGACCTTTCCGCACGGAACATCTGCTTACATCGTAGCATCTTTAAAGCCCATCTTCTCTACGCTAATGGCTCCAGGTCTAAGGGAGTTTTTGTTGTTGTTTTTAAAACAGTGTACCCCATAGCACCAGGCAAATACTATACACATTTTATTTGAATCATGTCTTCTGTCAACCTGTATCGTGTGAAATATTGATAGATGCCTATTTTAAAGCTTCTCTTAAAGGTAATGCTTTCCTTTCCTGTCCACACAGCGTTTGATTATTATAATGGCTACTTTCAAGAGGATGAACGAGAGGCTGATGTATTGTTTCAATGGTTGCATTATTTATGAACTGATGGTATGATTCAACACTCGAGAGCAGGGTTTTTGGAAAAAAAAGGAATTTAGCCAGAAGAATTTAGTAACCGTATGGTATATAACTCCCCAAGGAAATAGACTGTGTGTATAGTCTATTAGATAGATTATCATTCCTCCTGGACATATTTAAGCAATGAGACAAATAGTGCATTTCTGGGCAATCAGGGCATGCCTTGGAGGAAATAAGGCATGAGATTGAAAGCCAACTAACTTAAGCATTTTAGTGGTATGGGGGTTTACCAAGAAATGTGCTTACGTTTCATTATAAGCACCCAAAAAGGAATCTAGACTAAACTTGATGAGTCCAGTTTGACCTAATGCAACTTCCAAGTATCTGAAAAGCATGAGAGAGTATCCATATGTTTCAAGAATCGGTCCAGCTATGTATAGGAGTGCATTCTTTAAACAGATCCCTAGTGATTGAACCTAATACTGAAGCAGAAATGTTTCACACATTTTATGCCAATTACTGAAGTCTGAGGTGGGAAGATTTTAGATTTATTTTTGGATATATATTTTATGGTTTTATGGCTCACATGCCACTAAACTAAACTTTTGGTCAGACCATTTACTTGTGTCATATGTAACCCTTCTGCAAATAATTTTTCACTATCTACACATTTAGTCCATTGTTCTCACAGAATAAAATGGGGAACTTTGAAATGTCTCTCTTCTGTAAAGTTGAAGCTCGATTATTTAATCCCTTTGCTGCGGAGTCTTCTTTGTATTCAATAAGACATTGTAAACCAAAGCAAAATGTTAACAAACCATTTTGAAGTAAGTTGGGCTAGTAACTATACATCCACCTAAAAATGCCTCCTGAAATTGGTTACAAAGTATCTGTAAACATTACTCTGGCATAGTTCATGTATGCATATTTGTTACTCTGATAAATTTTAGGGGAGTACAAGTTCCGATTATACCATACTTGCAGAACGAGCACATTCTGTTGGTAATTACATGGGCACATGTATATTTCTAATCAAAAATTATTTTAAACTTTTCTCTATAGATATCTTTCCAGGAATAAAAGGCCTGAAGGTCAACTCTCCCTAACTTTGCTCTTTCCTATAACCACTAAAAATGATCTCCCATAGCCTAATTTAGGCATTCTATTTAAAACTACATAAAATAGATTAATGTCCTTCCATTAGAAAGAATAACATCCCCAGGCCATACTCTTCATTTGTATCACAAAGAACATTTTGCTTTTAAACAAATTAATTATCGTATCTATTATAGTAAGATAGGATCATCGTAAGTATCACAAGGAGGAAATTATCTTCCTTAAATATTTGATTGACAGCTTTAGAGTCCACATTTCCCTCTTCCATCCCTTAGTGCTGTGTCCCAGCCAGGCTGGGGATCTCCTTCTTTCGTCCACTTCAGAATCAAAGGCCTATATTCCTGTTTGTGATTATGGAAGGTTAAAAATCAGACAAGCATCTGTAACACTTAAAAACAAAATCCTGAAAACAAACACTCCCAGAATTTCGATCACGACCCCTTCTGACACATTTCCACGGGCTCCTGCAAAATCGTGTCACGAAAACTCACAGTGAGAAATGACTGGTGCATAAACAATTCACACACAGAGGGCTGGGGTCCCTTCTGGTCAGTTTGACACTGATTTCCCTTAAGGTGGACCCTGGTATTTGACATTTTGGGGTGGCTTACTTTTTCTGGGGGGGGAAGTGTCAAGGATCAGTTCTGTGGCACCCTCTGACCACAGACTGGGAGCAACACGTATCTGTGGCATTTAAAAATGGAATTGGCAACTTCATGACATTGGAATGCATATCACACTTACAGTGTCTAGACTTTCCTATGTGTGCTCAGTTACAAGTAGTGAAGCAAAAGTATACATATCACCCCTACTGCTATTCGGTTGCTACAGAGCCATAAATGTGAAAAGCAATACTCTGAAATAAAGATTTTTGTTTTTTGCCCTAGCCTACTTAGCAGCACAGTTTAAGTAAACACAAAAACTGTGGTCGAGATGCTTGTCTTTCCCAAGATGTAAACATCAGTCCCAGTGTCGTAAACTTGGCTGTATCGAATGAGACAGGAGATCTGAGGCAGAACGACTGTCACACGCTAGTAACAGAAGCTTGCAAGCAGTTGGAAGGTTTCTGTAGTTTCTCAGCTTCGCTGGTTGCGGGGTCCGTACTTGCTCGGAAGTTGAAGGCCGGGCCAGCTCCACCGTGGACCGGGCTCAAGGTAGCGTTCTGACGACGGTTACTTTCAACAATGCTTGACGTGTTGGAAGCCAGGCTCTCCCGAGTGCTAAAAGAGTAAAAAGGGTTTGTTTTGTTTGGTTTTAAACATAAATAATTATCTCTTGAGCCCCAGAGGAAGAGCAAATGATGTAGTTAATGGATTTCCTCTGTTGGCTCATGATGTCATATATACACTACCTCACACTGATTATTCACATATGCTCTTCCAATGTGGGCTCCAGAAGTTTCACACACGCTATAATCAGTGGCACCCTGAATAACGGGTTTTCATCCAGCTAGATGCACTGTAAATGTTTTCTCCTTCTTTCCCCATTCAAGGAAACTGCTTCCAAATTTGATGTGATAGATAGCTATCGCGTTCATTTTAGAAAAGAATCCTCTTAAATACACATATGCGATGATTTCATTTCAGGCTGGAAATTCACTGAATAAATGAATAAACTCACTTTTGCCCCTAATGATTCTGTTTTCATTCCTGATTAGCCGATTTTGACTTTGGTGGACTTCAAGCATGCCATTAGCTAATTTGCCACCCTGATGGGAATAGAATTCTTCTTAAAAGGCTTTGCACCTCTGTTTCAAATTTTAACACTTTCATGGAAATACATTATATTTTCAGATAAGGAATCTTAGATTTGCCCCATTTGTGAAGTTTACATCCCCTCCCCCGACTTTGGTAGCAGTATTTTATTTTTCAAGGATTCTTATAGAATAGAAGTGATTTAAAGGCTTTAGTATTTCTACTTCTCTTTTAATTTTCCTAAGTTAGAAACTCTTGAATTTGTTTTATGGCTCTAAGAGATTCAGAATATTCACATTTTAAATGTGTAGGGCAATAGCAGAAATAAGGTTACTTGGCCTGATCGATAGGAACTGAACAGGTTCTAAGTTCAAAGTCCTCAAAGTGGGAATAAGAAACTTAGTTTACAAAGAGATTGAAGAAATCACAATGATGCTCAAAACATCCATTCACCCGACTGGGCAGATTCAGAATTTAGAAAATATTCTCTGAGAGTTGGCCCCCCCATCACTGATTTAAGCCTGCTGAAACTAGTCAGCAGCTCAGATTACTGCAGTGGACATCCTCACCACCTCTCTTTCATTCCCATACTAAATTAAGAGCAATTCTGTCCGAACCCCACACAGGCTTTTCCCGCTTTCAGAGTGTAGGGTGTTCTTATGAAATCTTTCCTAAGCCTAAATGTCAGAAAGCGCATACACGTGCTTTCCAAACGTTCGCCATTAATGTCTCCTCGATTTTATGAAAGACCTACATTAGTACCTGTTTTTGCTAACTGAAAGAAATCCGAAGGTTTTCGCTTTCACGAAGAAAACTGTTACTAATGTAGGGTCTTTCCTTAAAGTGAAAGGATGTTAACACAAAGTTTCGGAAAGCGAGGGATGCCTGTACTTTGGCTGCACTTCCTAGATAGTGGATTGTTTCAACCTAACCTTTGTGGCTCTGAGTTTGTTTCTCATCAAGGAGCCAAGAGGTAATTGTTTAAAAGGAAGTTTATTCATCGACTACCAAAAAGACAACCGAATCTTTCTTGACTGCAAAGAGCACCTCCAGAAGGTTAATACATTTACAGAAATAAGTTAAGTTCTGGGGCGCCTGGGTGGCTCAGATGGTTAAGCATCTGCCTTCAGCTCAGGTCGTGATCCCAGGGTCCTGGGATCGAGTCCCACATCGGGCTCCCTGCTCAGCGGGTAGCCTGCTTCTCCCTCTCCCTCTACTGTTCCACCTGCTTGTGCTCTCTCGCTCTCTATGTCGAATAAATAAATAAAATCTTAAAAAAAAAAAAAAGAAAGAAGTTAAGTTCTTTCATTGTGCTTACAGTAGATCTGAGCATACCTAAAGAATACCCCAGAACATCATCACTAAAGCGATGTTAAGTGCTAGACTCACCTACTTACCTGCCTTACACCTTCCCTAAGAAAATTCACCAGTGGCTTGCCAGCACCATAGCTGAGGCACAAGGTCAGGCGCAGGAAGGAAGAAGGGCAATCAACATGTAGAACCCCAAAGACTTCGTGACACGTTCCTTCGGTTTCACTCTTAATTGTGATAGTAACTTTTTACAGTATTTGATTTCCCCATCTCTAAAATGATGAGAGTTATGGGATTTACCTACTCATAGAGTGATTGTGAAGAAATAAGCGTCAATGAATCTGTACACTAAAAAGCTAGATACATTCTAATTATTTCAGATGCACATCTGGCATCTAATGAATGAAGGAGCTACCAGGAGTTGGTTTCAGAATCCATCCGTTACGAATGGCACCTTTTCTATGGAAAAATGCATTTTAAGGTCTTAAGCCCTCTTAACCTTTGAAACTAGTCTTGAGGCACAGGCTTCACACTCATCAGGTACCCGCTGTCTGCCAGGCACTGTGCACACACATCACAGCAAAAGATCATCTCAGTTGGGAGCTGTCTGTGCTCTAAGATGCCTCTGACCACCTTTGGCCAGAGTCATCATAGTGATAAAGATATACAGTACTCCAGTTTCTCCAAAGGATATATTTCGTTACTGCTGTAATAACGAGTGCAGGGTGCGACCCTCATAACGAGGGTTCTGGGTGTGATGATGAAAAAGCTAATGGAGACAGAGCATTAGCAATAAAAATGGTCCTCCAGGGGCGCCTGGGTGGCTCAGTTGGTTAAGCGACTGCCTTTGGCTCAGGTCATGATCCTGGAGTCCCGGGATCGAGTCCCGCATCGGGCTCCCTGCTCGGCAGGGAGTCTGCTTCTCCCTCTGACCCTCCTCCCTCTCATGCTCCCTGTCTCTCATTCTCTCTCTCGCAAATAAATAAAATCTTAAAAAAAAAAAATTAAATAAAAATGGTCCTCCAGTTTAAAAGTTTTTCACTTTCTTGAAAAAGAAACCCAATGGAGCGCAACCTTAACAATAAGATGTCAAGATTTTATAAGCAGAAGAAATGAACGGAGCAGGTGTGCGGCTCATCCTCCTGGATGTGTGTGTTTCCCTCGGCCCCGCGCTCTGACAGCGCATGCTCGCGCCCTACACGAAGCAGACACATTCCTGGCAGTTTCGCTACCTCGGGTTTTCACACTGCGTTTGTCAACCAGTTTTGGGCCTCAGATTTGGAATCGCAGGTTGTTCAGGTCAAGAACTTCCGTGTTCAATATTAGATCTCATAGCATAGTTGAAACTTTTACCTTTTTTCCTTCTCAAAACCCTTTAGGTCCCAACGAAAGGGACTGAAGAATTTTGAGAATGTGGCTGAACATGACTTCTGAGCCAGCACGGAAAGCTGGGAGTGTGGAGATCACCTTTCTTGGTCTTTGTTGTTGTAACTGGATCTTAGTTGCTCAGTGGAATATGTACTGAAAGACTCAAATAAGTGGCCCACTTAAAGTTTCTGTATCTCGAGGCAGTGGAGAAGTATCAGCCTGATAATGCTATTTGGCTAAAATACTCCTCATGCTGGAGAATAAAACTCCCTATAACACAAATATTTTCCTTCATAGACCATTCTCATGCATCAGAAAACAACTTAGTCGATTAACTGAGGTGTACCGAAAATACAGTTTAAAAACAGTTGTGACCTAATTTCTAGCCAAAGAATAGTAAATATGAAAAGGGCAAAATTAGGAATTGTTCTGCAGATGATCTAACTGCATGAAATTTATGGGCGATCGATCTTTTCCTATAGAGGAAACTCTACCTAACAGTAGTGGACAGACACGTAGCTAAATGTGAGACAGTTGTCTCCTCAGAACGATCTTACCTCTTACCATGACAAAGCGTTTAACCTTAAGTACCTTATTAAACAAATGAAAATAAACTTACTTCAAGAAATAATCTCATTCATAAATTCTATATTCTGCAGCCCGACTTTAGAGATAAAACAATACATTCTGTGGCAGGACAGGGTCAACTATTTCATGAGTATTTGTGTTTATTTGTCCCCCAAACCAACAAAAAAACTTTCAATATCATGCGGTGGTAGGTTGTTGAGTTAGAACCCATTAAACTACTCTCGTCTCTGTAGCAATTATGTCTGGAGGACCGCAGCCTTCCCTTTGTGGAGGGTGTAGGGGCCAAGAGGGCACAGTGCAAGGTCAGAAACTAGTTGTACTAGGCAGGCAGAGTCTATATAATAAGACAGTTGAGCATAAGATATAGGCAGGTAAACCACACCTTCCATAAACGATGATTTTGAACATCTACCATCAATTACAGACCTTCAATTATGCCTCTCTGGTATCCACTGTTAGAAATTTAAGAGGAAAAAAAAAAAAGAGCAGAAGCGGGAAATAGAAAGAAAAGGATATACAAAATAATTGGTAAATAAATTAAGATTTGATTTATGATTTAAAAAATACCTAGTGGAAGTTATTTTGTAGAAAAGTCACTTAGTAGGTAGGCTAATAGTTTTTGGACTGAGTGCCATAGCTCCCTGAGGTTAGTTAGGACTCCTTGAGGGACTGGCAGAGGAGACGTGGGGCTCCTGGCCTCACACCCATTTTAACCAGAGCACCATTTCTGTGATTTGTTTAGACATTAGACTTCCACACATGTGTTAACTTGGAAAAAAAGGTTACATGGCAAAAATAATCATCATCATAATAAAAAACTAGCCCTTTAAGAAATAACAAAGGTCTAATATGATTCCCAAGTCTGATTTGGGGATGTTCTGTCCCCAAATTATCCAGAGATAAAGTGAAATGATCACAACAGAACTAAGTTTCATTATTAATAATTAAAATATATGAAGTATATAATCCTATCTGGGTACTTGTTAAAATAATCAATACCGTAGAATCTTGGGAATCACAGCTAATGAGAAATGTCCACCTCTCAGTAGTATTTCTGCATCTCAGAGTCACCAATCTGGAGTAGAATTTAGAATGAGAATTAGGTCCCAAGTTGCCCTTTGAGGAGAAGGAAGAGTTAAGGAGAAAAAAAAAAGGAAGTTGGATAGACTCTCTTTTGCTTTCTTAACCCCGAACCACTTCAGTGTGCTGGATATGACCGTTAGGCATTGCACACCCTCTGCTGTTAACCCTTTGCTGAATTACCAGCTATGATTCGAGTGCCTTAATGGGTTGTATCAATTCTGCAGGAGAGAGAAAAGCATGGGCACGTGCTTTGATCTAAGGGAACACAGGCCCCTCACGCCTCTGTGAGAGACACAAGGTTCTATTTCGCTGCGGATGTGAAGTGTATGAGCAAGGTCAGGGAGGGAGCGCACAGAGTCGACATTGCAATGGCAACTAGCATCTCGATCCCCCGGAAAGGTGTTGAGATCTGCTATTCCCACTAGAAGGACCCCGTCCTTGAGTCAATCAATTTATACCCAAGCCCTACCCAACCCCCAATTGACTGCTGACCACTCATTCTACTCAAAAAGTTACTATTTTTGAGGACCTAAAAAAAAAAAAACCCTTCTTTTATCAGCACGGTGGCAATATAAACGCAGAAGAAAAATCCTGGAAAATGTTGGTCCTAGTTAGATTGGCCTGATGCAAGTGTGAGGGAGGGAGCCAACCCACCAGTCCAGATTGGGGATCTCTACAGCTGCAGAAACATTTGTTTCAATTCCTGAAAAAGAAGTCAGAAACAGGTTGTTAACAGCGCAACTCACACAACCCTTCACCCGCATTCACAGAATTAAAACTGAGATCAGGAACTTTTCAAGGTATCTGTATAAAGCCCCAGGCCCTGACAGGTGTGTGCGTGCATGCGCGGGGATGCCTCTCCCTACCGTGGGGAGTTGAATCCACTGTCCACAGTGATGCTGCTGCTGTCCATGCTGTCGAGGCGTGCCGAATGGGTGGCTCTCTGGTTGCTGCTACTGTCGGTTTCCTTTGGGGCAAGGAGGGTGAGGTTCTTCTCGAACTTCCTCTGCAAGTCTCTCTCCTTCTCCCTCTCAAGGAGCCACTGCATGGTGCCTACATCATCTCTGTTTTTTTCCTCCTCTGTGTTTTTGTTTGCCCCTTCCTCGGAGTCGTCGTCATCGGAGACATTGTAATAGTCAAAAGAGGCTTCCTGGTTCCCCCCTGACTCCTGCTGACGCTGGGAACCAGGCACGGCTGGTGCCACCGAGGTCCCCAGGGGCGGCTCCAGTTTCTCACATCGGCCCGGCAGTGTGTCGGCAGGTGTCTTCGGGAGAGATTTGAGGAGGGACAGGCTCGATTTGTGATAGCTGTTTACAGACAAGGTGCTGTGGAGAGGTTTGAACAGTGTGTCCTTGCTGAATATCTCTTTCCTCTTGTCCAGGCTGCTGGGCTCCGCACTGTGGTGCTGGACAAGGCGTCCATTGGCAATCCCTTCAGCCACTGCGCCAGAAGCGGCTGGGCCTCCGCCTGGCCCTTTTGGTGACTCCTCCTTGTGCCCTACAGGCTCTCTGGAAGAATGTGGGGCCTGCCTATCAGACAGCGGCAGTTTTTTCACCCCTTCCCCCAGAGTCAGAGTGTCATGATCCTCTTTGTTCTTTCCCAGAGGCGATGGCGCCGTGAGGACTGTCTCACTGGACGTGTTGCACTGGAAATAGTCATCTGTAGCTGTTTTTGTTGGACAGGAGTTGAGCTCCCCATAGGATGGCAAACTCTCAGGTGGTCTGCCTGGCTCTAAAAGGCTACACGCACTGGAAGGCTCCTTGCTGCCACTGACTATTTCCGGAATACACACCTCTTTATAGCTTGTGGACGAAACATGAGCCCTTTGATGGCCAATTGTCTGCGTGGGCCTTAAAGTACTGTCGTCAATGTAGGACTGGCTGGGGGTTTGGTCATCTTGGCTACAGCCTTCAGCCAGGTCTTCAGGTGTCCCCAGAGAAGAAGCACCCAGAGGGCCCTTCGAATTATCCATCGATCTGGATCTCTCCTTGGCTTTGCTGGATCTCTCATTCCTGGACCTTCGGTCCTGGGTATGGCTGTGGCTTCGGTGCACTTTTGAGTGGGAGCTTCCCCTGGAAGGCTCAGGAAAAGGCATCTCCGTTCTCCTTTTGGCCAGTTCCCCAGACACATCCCATTCTGGTGTCATGGGGAAATGAGACTCAATCACGTTCGTGTTGCTATGCATGATGAAGTTATCTCCTTTGTGTTCAATGATGAAGCAGCCTTCCCTGGGTGCCCTGGTAAGAGGATCACAAAAGTCATACTCTCTGTCACCTGGGATATCCAGATGAGAACCATCCGAAGGGTCTCCTTTAGACACTCGTGTCTTGCTGTGTGACCGAGATTTTCCGTGGGACTTTCGATGAGTCCTACTCTTTTTACTTCTTCCACTGTGATGGGCAGAAGACCCAGCTTTACTCCGATGCGCTTTTTCTTCTTCAAGTTTCTTCATTAGTGCAGTGTGCCTCATGACATTTTCCACGGTCAAGTCCGGGTTAATCCGCCTAATGATTTCCATTTCCACTTCCCTAGGGATAGTAGTTGGTGTGTCTTCATCGCGCAAGGGCCACTCCTCAGGAGGAAACTGGGCAGAGAAATTGGCTAGCTGTTTGGTCTTATCTTTTTTAAAACTTAGCCGGAATAACTTGAGCCCAAATTTTTTGGACTGCTTTTCACTATCTTTAGGTTTTGAGAGAGTTTCTGTCTTATAAGAAAAGTTTACAGTACTTTTGCTCTTTTCGGTGGGTGGCACCTGGCATAGTGAAGGAGGGCAATAGGGGTCTTTGCAGTCCTTGGCAGGTTTCCTCTGCAGAGTGGAAGCATGCATACTGTGCATGTCTTCTCTGCAGCAGTGGCAAGAGTCGCAGTGGTTTCTGGGCAACGTTCTTTCCCTGACGCAGCCTGAGGCAGAGGGCGTTATGGTTCCGGGTTGCGGAGAGGTACACTGAGACCTGTCAGGTATCCTCTCGTCCAAATGGTACCACTTACTGTTAGTTCTTATGAGAGAAGGAGTAATGAAATAAGTCTGTGGGGTCACGATGAAATAGCCATCCGGAGTTGGGTAGATCTTCCGCTCCCGTACCAACGTGTTCAGCGTGTGCCGTAGGATTTCTTGGCTTGGGGTGGGAACACCTAAAACCAAAGGAACATAGACTCATGAGCATGTAGAGGGAAACTGTTGCTGGTTCCCGATTTCTCAGAATCTACTACGGACTGAATGTTTGAACCCCCGCCCCCAATATTCCTATGTGCAAATCCTAATCCCTGATGTGATGGTACCAGGAGGTAGGGCCTTTGGGAGGTGACTAAGTCTAGATGAGTTCCTGAGGGTGGGGCCCTCGATGATGTGCCCTCATAGGAAGAGGAAGAAACCAAAGCCCCCTCCCTCTGCCATGTGAGGATGCAGCCGTCTTCAAGCCCTCAAGAGGGCCCTCACCAGACACCAAATCTGCAGGTGCCTTGCTCTCAGAGCTCCCAGCCTTCCCGGACTATGAGAAATAAATGTCTGTTGCTTCAGCCCCCCCAGTCTATGGGATTTTGTTCCAGCAGCCCAACCTAAGACAAAATCCTACGAATTTTGCCAAGCTTCCGAGTATTACCACATGGCAAGTCCATAGGACTTGGAGGTGTTCAGGAAGAGAGATGGAAGCCAGGTGCAGTGAGATTGATACTTGTCACGAGGCCTTTACTGAACTGAGCCATCAAAGGCAGAGTATTTTTAAAGGAGGGGAAAATGAAAAATGTTTTACATGATGTAATAATATACATTTACAAAAAAGCCTTCTCGATACAAAAAAAACTAGGGCAACTGGGTTGAAATAGCTGTCTTGGCATTTGAAAACAAACAGGACACATACAGAAGCTACCATATACACTGGAAGCTACTTTATACACATTTTTCAAGACTAAGCTTACTTAATAAACTTAATTTTGTAAGTTACATAAAAGGGCAGTTAGACTTGACCATGGCTCATGATGCACCCAGAGCCCAGAGCCACGCTGCTAGATTCAAACTCCAGCTCCATCACTATTAGCTGGTGGTAGTGGTGGAATTATGCAACCTCCCCTGCCCACACCATTCCTGTGTTTAAACCTAATGCCCCAAACCTCAGAATGTGACCGTGTTTGGAGACAGGGTCTTTATAAACAAGTTAAAATGAGGTCATCAGAGTGGGCTCTACTCCAACATGACCAATGTCCTTCTAAAAAGGGGAAATTGGGCAGAAGGACATGCACAGAGAGAAGACAATGTGAAGAAACATTGGTAGAAAATGTCCATCCATCAGCCAAGGAGCGTGGTCTGGAGCAGTTTCTTCCCTCACAGACCTTGGAAGGAACAACCAACTGTACTGATACCTTGATTCTGTAGTTCTAGCCTCCTGAACTGATGTTTGTTTGTTTAAGCCCCCTGTACTTTGTTAGGGCTGTGCTACAAAACTAATACAGCTGGTATCGCCTTAGGCAACTTAACTAACCTCTCTGAGCCTCTGTTCACGGCCATCAGAATGAGGATAAGAGCAGGTACCCTCATAGGGTAGTTGTGAGTTTAACTGCATTTCATGTATGCAGAGCAGTGCCTGACATATAGTGGGGTCTATAAGCATTAGCTATCAATCGTCTCAACTTTGGGGCAGGACCCATGGAAGCCAGATTACCTTCAGAGAACATCGTGTAGCCACATAGAACAGCAGGGTAAACTAAGTTTAGGCTTCCACAATCCTTCCAAAACTACAAAAGTGGGATATGAAAGCATGAGTAATGGCCTAATGGAGAGCATCCACGAATGCAATGTGACCTGCCCATCCATCCACGTTACCATCTTCAGAAGCCATCCTTGGTGATCAAGGTGGAAAAGGCAACATTGCTTATGAATAATGTCCTGTTTAGTATAATTATTTAATTTTTGCGCCGCATGGTTTCCTTTTAGTCTAGGGCTCTGCTCTTGAGAGATGTACGCTGGCGTTTACTCAAATGGCTTCCAGGCTGGTATAATAAAAAATTTAAAAAAAAATTTTATGATAGTTTCTGCACAAAACGAACTCCATGTGAATTAGTGATACAACCCAAACCATATATGTGAAATTCTTGAGTGCCGTCATAAAACAAAACCTGCTCGCACCTAAGAGAAGCAACTTAAAAGAGCTTTTGTGCCTTACTCCCAACCAGGGCCTTTGGCTGAACAAGTTTGGCTGGGGGGGCGGGGGGGGGGACCACTACCCAGACTACCACTCCCAAGATGAGACACTGTGCCCACTGCAGCCTCATGATGCCCACTGGGGTTGTGAGACAAAGCTACGCAGGTGTCAAATCCATACCGAAAATGAACTGTATCTGACGTGGTAGCATGCTTGCAATCGCTATTGCAACAGATACAAGTTCTGCCAAAAAAATGGTAAGGCTCATTTATAAGCATCCATGATTGACCCGTTGACTCTGCTGCTGTAATAAAGGAAAGCTGAGGTGTAATCCAGAAAAACAGCTAGTACTATAAACAGAATTTGCTGACTGTAGGCCTTTCAAGCGCCGATCATAGAAAACTTAGGAACCTATACAAAATCATGACCTCAGTGTCATCGTGTTTACTTACCATTAAGAATAGGTGCTCGGATTGTTCCCAAAGGAAGGAATAAGAACGAGTTTCCAAAAAGAATTTACATCTAAAGTTTTCACGTCTTGAATTTGAAGTTTGTCAGTCCAATAATGCTTAATTTGAAAAAACCAAATGAGAAACATTCCCTGTCCAATCCCCTTTCCACAATTCTACCTGTGGTTTTTCAAAGCTTTAACTGCGAGTCACTGATACTTAGGATGATCATTTTATTACAAAGCCTCTGTCGGATGACTGGTATTTTCAGTTGTCTGTGAAATGCAGACTCGCACAAGAAATCTGCAGGGCTCGCCTGGGAAAGAGATGGCTGCTTTCAGTGTTTGCACATTCCACCACTACCAGATCCTAGTCCCCAAATTCACCACGAATTTGGATTTTGAGGGCTAAAAGAACAAAGATAAGCTTTATATCCAAACAGAGCTGAAAGCTGACTTCTCTCCTTTTCCATACCTTTACATCTTTCCAAAGCAAAAACAGATATCTAAAAACACTGCATGTCAACGGGGTGCTACTTAGACTTCTAAGATCTATTTCATCCCGCAAATCCAACAACTGTCGGAACAGAGAGCACATGCACACATTCTATATGTTAACCACTTTGGATGGAAACTTTCAGTCAGCTTCTTTGGATTATTTCTTCTCGCATGTAAAGAACACTGGCTGAGGGAGAATTCTGCAAGAACTGACGTAAAGGGGATGAGTTGGGAGATAGAACGTGGGGTATATAATGTTAACATTCTCTAGCAAAATCGAAAGCTAACTTCAACCCCATTAGCAGCTCTTTCTCTGAGGGCCAGCTTTCCTCCCGGGAAGATCTGACTGTAACAATTCAACAAGTTCCAGTCTGACTGAAATGATGGATGGATGACGAGTACTTACTTAAGCTGTGAAGCAAGTATTTCATTCTTTTTATACCTTAAAAAAATTATTGTTTCTGTAATAGAAACTGGTAGACAAAAGTTGTTTTCAAAAATTCAATCAATATAGAAAGGTGATAAAAGGGTTCACATTTCAGTATGTCAGACATTTCTACTAGAAGGCTTTTCACTAAAAAAACATTCTTTAGAATATGGATGTCCAAAACAGTAATAGAGGCCCAAATCTAGGCTATTCTTTTTATTTATAAATAGGCATTAAATATGAGAATTCAAATATTTTAATAATATTTGGTTAGACTTTAAAACTTTATTTTCAAAGAGTAAGCTATAAAAAAGTAAATAGTCTTACCTTAAGAAAACAAAATAAGCCCCATAACTATGATATTTAAATCCCTCCAGAGTTTTAGCACTGTCATTGAAAATACATTTTCAAATAGAATTTGAATTGTATTAAGTTTCTAAATTGTTTTGTTCTGAAGTACCTTAAATGCTAGCAAAAGAAAAGAAGGAAATCAAAGGAAAAAAAGAAAAGAAAGGAGGAAGAGAGATAAGGAAGAAGGAAGACAAGCAGGGAAGAACCTCATTTTATGAAATACTAGTTTAAAATATGGAACTATTGCTGAACAAAGCTTTAAATCATTACTGCCGTGCCCTAAACCAGTGGCTGGCAAGCCTTTTCTGTAAAGAGCCAGAAAGTAATTATTTTACTTTGTGAGCCATATGATCTCCTGGCTGCGACTACTCAGTTCTGTCACTGCAGCATAAACAGCCAAAGACAATACATAAACAAATAGGCAAGGCTGTGTTCCAATAAAACTTTATTTATAAGCACAAGCAGTGGGCCACACTTAGCCTGCAGCCATAGTTTGCCAATCCCTGCCCTAGACTCAGGTTTATGCAGTGCTCCTGCCATCTGAGGTTGACCAATGAGTCATCAGTGTCACAAAGATGAAAAAGGTTGAGTTAGCTCCTCTCAGTCCATCTGACAATAAGGCCTTGAGATTTGAGTTCATTTATCATAAAAGCTAGCAAAGCAGTTGTTAAGTACGGGTGACCTATGAATTTCTCTGCAAAGTATTCCAACTTAGTGATATTGTAATCAGCTGCTTGACAATTTACTATTTGATTTCGCTATTTTTCACAATTTACTGTTACATACTGGCCCTGTGTTCTTTCCATCCTCTATTTATAGCCCAGTAATGGGAGAGATGGAACCAATTTTGGAAAAGCTATGTGATCTCTCATGAAGCTACTTAAAAATAGAGGGATTTTAAAAGCTGCTGCGACGTTTGATGTCAGAAGTGGCTAACTGGGTATAAGGCTGCAAGAAGGGTCTTTCTTCACAAGGACATTACGTCTGTGAACGGCATCTGTCTCCTTAGATTGCTCTCACCTGGGACTCTGCTTACCTTACTACTGAAAGGAAAAGGGTTTGCCTGGAAGTTAACAAGGAAAGACCATCAGACAGTGAAGAATATTCAGAGATAACGTTAGAAAATTTAAGGCAATGTATAGGTTGCAAAGGTGGGTCCGTGTTAAGAGTTTTTAAACAGTATACATAATTTCAAAACACATTAATTAGAAAATAGAAGAAGGGGGGCGCCTGGGTGGCTCAGTTGGTTAAGCGACTGCCTTCGGCTCAGGTCATGATCCTGGAGTCCCGGGATCGAGTCCCGCATCGGGCTCCCTGCTCGGCGGGGAGTCTGCTTCTCCCTCTGACCCTCCCCCCTCTCATACTCTATCTCATTCTCTGTCTCAAATAAATAAATAAAATCTTTAAAAAAAAAAAGAAAATAGAAGAAGGAGAAAAAAATCACTGGGAGAGAAATGTAAAGTTACTTTGGGTCAAAAGGAAAAGTGGGGAGACTCAATATGGTAGATGAATATTTAGTTTAGAAGTAGTCCTTCTGCCTACATTTTCCTACATCTCAACCTTGAGTTCAGCCAGGTTCGCTTTGGCCAATGAAATGTTAGCGGGTATGGTGTGACCAAAGGGCTGAAGAGCCCTTGGACAACAGGGCCTGTTCTCTTGTGTCTGTGTCATCCCAGAACAGGCCTCTGCTTGTCTCATTTTCCAAAGAGGATGGAGGACAGGTGGAGCAGAGCCACCTGGGCAGGTCCAGTCTGGATCAGCTGACTCCTGGGGAACCCAGGAGCTAAATAAATGTCCATTGTTGTATGCCACGGATGTGCTGTGATTGTAACCCGGCCTTTTGGTAGTAAAAGCTAACGGCTACAGCCTCTAGTTTCTATTTACCAAGGTCTCTTCTACGTTGCATAAAACCTGTGTCAAAGGCTCATTTTTAATGTAAGCATAGGTTGGAATCCAAGCCAAGTTGGCCAACTGGTGGCCCAGTAATGTGTTTTATTGGACTTGCATGTCACTGGCACCCATGTGTTAAAACATACACACATACACAACACACACACACAACTGCCAATAGTGAGGGAGGTCTACAGATTTCACATAAAATTGAAAGTCCAGATTCTCTTGAAAAAGTAAGAGATTTGCAACTCTGGCAGACTTCCACATTTTGGGGCGGGGGGTCAATACACCGGAGCTGAGTAGTGGGCCACCTCCCTCGAGATAGGGCATGCAGTCTTTAGCTCATCACTGTTCCCATGTCTCCTGAACTGGAGGCACCCAGTGCCAATCATGCAGCAGCTGGCCTATTGTCCTCTTTTACTAATATTTAAGAGAAAAGGAAACATTTTATTTTTTTCTTTCAAAATGGGATCCTAACTTATCTATCAAATATCAGATTATTAAAACTCATCAAGCCATGACACAAGCATGCAAGACCTGTTTATTTTTGACATTACTGTCTCTTTAGTGTAATCCCTTGGGACTAAAATTTTCTGACTTGCTCCCATGAATCATGATGTTCATGTCTTTAAAGCAGGTTACGGTGACGTTGAACAGAACCTTGGTAGTTTTTGCCAGAATTCTTCATGGATTCTGATTTAATGTCTTCTTCTCAGTGCCAACTTAAAAAGGATTGCAGTAATACCCGAAGACGGCAAAGTATTTTTGCGGTAACAGAGGTGCCTCGGCTTTTAATTACAGAACTAAGAAAAGTTTCCATCCCGTTTTGGCAAAGAATTTTTTTGCTATTACATTTAAATAAGAGGAATGGTCCATGTGATGTCCTCGAGCAATGGAACACACACCCATCTGGAAAGTGCTACGTTCTTTTCCCGTTACCTGGGAAGCACGTGGTCAGGTGCTCCATCAGCGCCTCTTGGGTGACAGGTTTTCTGGCGGAGTTCATTGCCGAGATGGCCAAGCAAAGGATTTCCCCAAGTGGGATAAACTGAGATTGACTGATGGGAGACATGCTGATTGGTGACACATCACCTGCAGAAAGACAATTTTCAAGTAAGCAGTTCATTCAAAGACCCGGCCTTTCGTCTCACACGCACACCTCCACACACACGCGCGTGTCCCTTCCGTGACTCTTCCCTGTTCCCTGTATTAGGAATGGGATCAACTCTGAACGCGGAAGTTTGTTCCGGCCACGGCCAATTCCACGCAGGTGGGAAGACGTCCACTGCAGAGTGGACGCTCCAACTGCCTCGACAAATAGAACCGGCCTTGCAAACCTGAGATCTCACTGAAGCAGACTTAACGACTGAAAGGCGTACAATATGAGACTGAAAGATGATCTCTGATTTTATTAACTTGGAGCTGGTTTATGTCATAACTGCCATTCCCATCTCGACAAATGCACTTGTGGAAACTTGAAGATTCATTCATTCCGATGTTGAGCGCTCTTTATGTGTCCCGCATCTGCTGGGGGCTTGGGATTTACTCAGGGCAGGGTCATCTCCCCTCCCCTGGAAATATCTCTGCTCTCAAGGAGTTTCTACGTAAGTGGAGGAGACAGAGTTCACAGTTCACCAGAGAAGGCAGAACAACAGACAGCGAGGGCAGGGAGGGCAGGGTGGGGGTGCAGCAACCTGGGCGTGAGGGCGGGGCTTAGACGCAGGAAGTGGGAGGTTTCCCCACAGATGTGCAGCCTGAATCCAGGGCTGAAGTAGGAGTGCACCTGCTGGCTGGAGGTGTGGGGGGTGGTAGGACGTGTAAGCAGATGTTTTCTGGGGAGTAGCAGAGAAAGGGCACAGGTGGACAGGGACAACCGTGAGGAAAGAGCTGAGTGCCCGCGGCCTTCATCCTAGGAGGGATGGTGAGCCCCCGAAGGCGTTTCAGGGATGACGAAGTCAGATGTGAATTTCAGCAAGAGGAGGGACTGGAGGGAGCAGCAGAGAGCAGACGGCCATCCACAAGGGACTGTGGCCGCCTGCACAGGTCTGCGGCTATAGGAACCAATGGAGGCAGGGGGTGGGCTGAAGGCCCAGCAGCGAGGGGGGTTGCTGACAAAGGCTCGTGAAGAGTGTCAGCATGCAGGGTGTCTGTCTTCCTTTCTGTGATCTTCATGTCACGGTGTGGCGGTTTGCAAGTTACGTTCCCAGGACTCCTAGAATTCCCTGGAAAGACTTCTGGGGTGGGCGTGGGGGTGGGGGGACCCAGCAGAGGGAGAGGCTGAAAGAGCAGGGAAGTCTGACCCTGTCCCCTGGGTGCCACCTGTTTCGTACACGGGGGCTCTATAAGGTTTTGCTTGAGAAAAGGCCCTACAGAAAGAGGGTGAAGTTTTCAACAGAGCAAATATCTGTGAGCTTCGGAGCTTATTTCCCACACGTATTTACATAATGTCTCTCTTTTTGTTTCCTAAGCATGATTTCGCTGTCGTAGTAAACTACCGTGGCTGGCCAGATCCCAGACTCGGGTCAGCCTGTGGCCAGAGCAGCACCCTCCTGGGATGGTGTCAGGGTGCTCTGGGGTGGCCCAGCCTCCTCACTGTCGGGGCACTTAAAACTGTGCCCAGCCACGATCCCTGGTTGGCTGGGAGCCCAGAGGCCCTTGGAGAAAGAACCTGAATGTGCTTTGATGGACTAGATGGGAAAAGGTTTCATGAATGAAACCAGGCCAACGGGGCCTGGGAATGAAAACCACCAGGGGAGGGTTAAGTCTAACAGGCGTGGGGATGAAGCAGCAAGACCCCAGGGTCAAAGGTTGGAGCCCTACATCTCCCACCAAACCAGCCCCGTTCAGTGCTTCCCTCTCTCCTGCCTCACTCCGGGCTCCATTCTCTGCAAGATGGGGGTGAGAAGAGCAATTTTCCCCGTCGTCAGAGGGAGCGGGGAGGACCCAAACCCAGAACAAGAGAAGAACAGCAAAAGGCAGGAACTGACCTTACTGAGAACCCACGAACTTTGGGGGCCTATGGGTTAGAAATATCCTAAAGAGAGGCCTCTTGCAAACATCTGGTGGGGCAGCAGGGGGTAGAAATGAGAACACGGAATTTGGGGTGTCACTGGGGATCTGAGTTTCATTCGCTGGCTGATAAAGCTCAGTTCATACTGGTGACTCAAAAATGACAGAATTACGTGGGCTGGGACCATCTCAGTGGGCAAGTGCACTAACTGCCCAGCACACTGTGTATCTTTTTTAAACCTGCTGTGGCCTCCACTAAAACAAAACCTAATGCTAGAGCCTGTGGTGGTGGTGAGGTGCAGTGCGGGTGGGACTTTGGAGCTGTAGTTCAAATCTCTCCTCCCCACCGTGGGCCCCGTAGCTCAGCCGCGGCCCCTGGAAAGACCTTCTCTGGAAATCCCTCCCTCTCCCTCCACCTTCTAAGGAGAGGATGGGAACACTGAGGGTAGGTTCTTGACGAGTTGCCAGGTTAGCCGCATGGACCTCAAAGTCACCTGGGATGATTTTAAAAATGAGATGAAAAGGCAGCTAGGGCCAGCGGGCCCCAGGGGAGATCGAAGCAGATTCCAGCACCTTTGGACCCGTGTGCCAAATCTCAGAACACCTTCTGAGATTTGCCTACCATGATGAAGGACTTCTCAGAAGCCCAAGGATGCAAAACCACTAAATGTGATTCTTTTTTAAATGCAGGTCTACTTTTGAATTTTGTATAGGTTCCGGGGAACTTACGCGCTCTGTGGAAAAGCAAAGGCCGTTAGCAAAACTAACCACTGCAGTTTAGGCTACGCTTGTCCTTACGCTTCCAGCGGAAATTATGTGTTGAGCTGAACTGCCATCTTCTAAGTTAATTTCTTTACATTCATCGCTGCCAACTACAAAAGCCAGCATGCTTCGAGTGTGTCTGAATTGCATTTGCTTTGGAAAAGCTCAGTTTCGCTCTAATAGTAAATATGTGCAATAACTTTTTTTTTTAAAGATTTTATTTATTTATTTGAGAGAGAGAGAGACTGAGAGAGAGAGCACATGAGAGGGGGGAGGGTCGGGAGGGTCAGAGGGAGAAGCAGACTCCCCGCCGAGCAGGGAGCCCGATGCGGGACTCGATCCAGGGACTCCAGGATCATGACCTGAGCCGAAGGCAGTCGCTTAACCGACTGAGCCACCCAGGCGCCCTGTGCAATAACTTTTAACTCAGGATCTAGAACGGAATGGAATCTGGATGCTCTAAGTGACTCTCTTGTCCTCTCATTTTTATACCGCACTAAGATAAATTATTTCCCACTCACTTCCGGTCCCCAACCCCATCGGCAATCCTTATCTATGCTATGCCCGGATGCTCCCTGGACGGGCTCCTCTGCTCCATCTCCAGTGTTACCCCTCCCGCAAAGCACTGCCCTCTCCCCTGGGCCACTGGACTGGCTTGATGACTGTCAGCTTTTCCTTCTCCACTGAGCAGCCAGGTCTTAGAAAAACAGAAAATTCGCCACCTCCCTGCATAAAGTCCTACGGTGACAGCCCGTTGCACCCAGAAAGAGAGCGGAATGCTTCACCAGGCCTGCGGTAGCCCACAGGGTCTGGGTCTGGGCCTGTCCAGCCACCTCTGGGACCAACACCCTACTGCTCCCCACCCCTCCCTCTTCCACATTCACAACTTCCTCTGTTCTTTGAACATGACAAGCTTTTTCTCAACTCAGGGCCTCTGCATTTGTTGAGCTTCTGGGAGGCTCCTTGCACAGACCTTTGCTGGAGTGGCTTCTCCTTTGGGTCTCAGTTTAATCAGGGAGCCCTGTCCTGACTACCTGATCCAATGCTGTTCCCACGTTACAGGGGACACTCTCTCATGTTACCCGAGTATGATATGTGATGTATAGAAAATACATATCTGGTCTTTATCCCCATTCCCTCCTCCTAAAACCTGTGGAGTTTCCTAAGTGATGAGAGAGAGAAGCTGTCTTGTGTTATGTCAATAAGGTGCTTTTGGACCTGAAGCGAAGGATGGGGGCTAGAGGCCAGGAGAACTCACCCTGTGATTATAGGGTTGGAACTTGCAGTCCTATTCCCCAACCTCTGGGAAGGTTGAATCAGTCACCAATGGCCAATGATTTAACTGATTATGTTTCTGTAATGAAGCCTCCATGAAACCCCAAAGGATGGAGTTCAGAGAGCTTCCAGGTTGGTGAACACATGGGTATTTGGGGAAGAGCGGCGCGCTCAGAGAGAGCATGGAAGCTCTGAATCCCTTCCCTGTACTTCACCCCACGCAGCTTTTCCACGTGGCCGTTCTGAGCTGTATCCTTGGATAAGAAACAGGCACTCTAATCAGTAAAAAAGCTCCTCTGAGGGGCGCCTGGGTGGCTCAGTCGCTAAGTGTCTGCCTTCAGCTCAGGTCATGATCCCAGGGTTCTGGGATCGAGCCCCACATCGGGCTCCCTGCTCTGCGGGGAAGCCTGCTTCTCCCTCTCCCACTCCCCCTGCTTGTGTTCCTGCTCTTGCTATATCTCTCTCTGTCAAATAAATAAATAAAATCTTTTTTAGAAAAAGCTCCTCTGAGTTCTATGAGCTGCTCTAGCAGGTTGAGTCCAAGGAGGGGGTCATGGAAACCTCCCAATTTATAGCCAGTCCGTTCAGAAGCACAGGGGACAACCTGGGCTTTCCATTGGCTTGGAAGGGGGGCAGTCTTCTAGGAGTGAGCCAACTCGTAGCTACTTTGTGCCTAAAAAATTTTTTTCTGAGCCGCTGTAACTCATATTGTTCTAAAAAGAAAGAGTAAATAGTTTTATGTCAGCTTTATTTCCTTACAAACTTTGATTTAAGTACAGTCCTCAGGGAACATTTGTCAAATCCAAAATAATTCAGATAAAACCTGTGGGATCTGCTGCTCTCTCCAGGTAGACAGTATCAGAAATCAGCCCAGTTGTAGGCTGGTGCTAGAGAAGTGCTTGGTGGTGTGGAAAAACCACACACACCCCTGACTTGGTACCAGAATCTAAGCAAGCTACTGTCCTCACTCTCTGAATGTGCACGCGTGTGTGTGTGTGTGTCTGTGTGTGTGTGTCCTGGTTTACTGTCTGCCTCACCCACCTGACTATAAGCTCTGCAAAAGAAGAACACATGAATGCTATATTCCGACTACATTCCCAGTGCCTAGAATCATGCAGAGGTTACACGAGATACTCAGTAAATGTTTGTTGAATGAATGAATGTCCATTTATAACACTGTAATCCTAGGAATTTCCCAGGGTATTTTAAGGATTGTGACTTCCCTCACGTATTTTTGCTAAATAATTGCGAAAGAAACAAACAAAATCACAAGAGACCAAATATACTCAGCCAGGCAATTTCTAAGACCCCTTCTCTTAGTTTCTCCAACAACGTGCACCAAAACACAGCAGTTGCCACAGAAAAATAATTATATATTAAGTGAGGATCAGGACATGCATTTAAGATCTATATTAAAGGAATCATAGATATCTCTTAATACAACACATTATTCAAGTTTACCATGATTTTCTATGGATCTTTTATATAAGATCTGCTTAATGAGCCAGCTAGTCACTCTTAAGATACTAGAAAATTCGGGGCATCTGGATGGCTCAGTCAGTTAAGCGTCTGACTCTTGATTTCAGCTCAGGTCATGATCTCGGGGTCGTGAGGGTGAGCCCTGTGTTGGGCTCCGTGCTCAGCGAGCAGTCTGCTTGAGATTCTCTCTCTCCCTCTGCTTCTGCCACTCCCCCCACTCACATACTCTCTCTCGGTCTCTCTCTCTCTCTCAAAATAAATAAAATCTTTTAAAAAAAATACCAGAAAGTTCTTCCAACAACTGGACCACATTTAACAGTCAAAGAAGAAAACAAGGGAATGTAAATACTGCTAAAACATCATTGGGCACCATAATCTACAGATTATGTATAAACTATGTTGTTTATAAACTATGAATGGTTACTTGTCTGTAATTTATGGGATGGATTTTTCTATTGTCAGAATGAGTTCTGAACACATTCATAAAGACAACTCATAGCTACTTTGCAGGCTAACAAATTTTTTTCTGGACCGTCACAATTCTGTCCCGTTGTTCTAAAAAGAAGGGGGTAAACAGGTTTTATTTCAGCTTTATTTTCTTACAAACATCCATTTAAGTACAGTCCTCAGGGAGCATGTGTCAAATCCAAAATAGTTCAGACAAAACCAAGCACAGTGCCCTGGACAGAGTAAGCATTCCATAAATTTCTGGTTAGCACATTTAAAATCTGAGAAGACATGACAAGATTCCAGTTGTGCGCACGCCTTCTTGATTTTAAGAGCATTTACCATTAAAGTCAAAATGCTTCAGTGAATATTGGGACGCTGCTCTTATTTGAGGTACTAGTCAGCTGAGAAGCATGAGGGCAGAGGAAAGCGCCCCAGGGCCGCGCGGGGAGGAGCGCGGGGAGGAGCGCGGGGAGGAGCGCGGGGAGGAGCGCGGGGAGTCCGACAGGGGTTGGAGAGCGCGCATGCGCACGCGGGCAGGAAGCAGCGCAGCCTGGGGGAGCTGGGCACACCTGGGCACAGCTGGAGCATGCTGCGGGTGGGATGGCGAGAAAAACAGGAGCCAGGTAGATCCTGGGCTGACCGGAGGCCTAGATCGCGTTCTTGATGCTGATAGGGCACCTTTGCGTATGTTTGTTCAGAGGAATTACGTGACATGTTGGTGGTAGAAAATCATTCTTATGCAAAACCCCCGCAACGATGACAACCGCCCGGGCAGCTGACAAGGAGGGTCTGGGACGACAGGCAGAAACCATGCACACGCCGACTTTCTCTAGCCTGTACCGTCTGCCACTACTTATTTCCACCTCGGAAATCTCTTCATCACGAACATACATTTTTACTATTGAAACCCCCCCCCTTCCCTTCCAACTTTTGGCCAGTTCCTTTAGTTGGAATTATTTCAAAAAAATTCTGCCTCACATAATTCATCCTTTCAAGAAATACATTTGAAAGCCTGTTATATATTCAATACCTTTAGGCACTCACATTGCAAAATGGGTCCTATCTTGGTTCTATTTGTGTGCCAAAAAAAAAAAAAAAAGGTACTGCAATAAAGCTCTGTTCTTTATAATGCCATTTTTTTTTCAGTCATTAATTTAGGTTCTCTGTACTCTCCAACTTCTGCATCTGAGGGAGGGCACTAAGGAGACATGACTTTCAAGACAATTCACATCCATCTCTTCCCAGATGATATCTGCAGCTTTCCAAAAGATACCTCGCTAGAAAAGCAAACATAAATCTATTTCCTTCCATCTTAAAGTACCCATTTTCATACAACTCTATAAGAAAAGGACAGCCAAGATTTTTCCAGAGAACTACATCATAATAAACCACACCCTTGAAAGGACCCCGAAGCCCATCTCTCATCTTAGCCTTCTTTAAATAATCTTTTTTTTTCAACCACCAGCATTATGTTTAAATTATCCTGTTTTCCTGTTTATTTTTAAACACTAGTTTCCGCTGTATCAATTTAATCTGTATTCTGGATTAAAGTGACCTTTGACCCTAATGAAGTTTATGAATCAAACCAACCTACTTACCAACGCAGTTCTGAAATTGTACTAATTTATAATCGGGAAATTCCCAACACATAAAGGCATTCAGGAGATATTTTGATAAGTGCCCACCCAGTCTCTCATAACAAAACACAATTACCACTCTGCGTCTGTTTCCTCATCTGTAAAATGAGGGTTTGGAAATGATGTCAAAGATTCCTTCAGGCTCTCAATGATTCTATGATTCCGTATCAACGCAGCAGAATTCTGGCATAAAAGCATAATACAGTACTCATGTGTAGCTCTATTTCCATCTTGCTGGAGAAACTATTTTAATACTCAATCCAGTCTGAAAAAAGTAGGCTTTAATTTTAAAAAGAATGGCAACATATATTGGCCATTCATCTCTTCCCTTGTAATAAAGACCTCATCATTTGCTCCTTCTAACTCGAAGTCTTGCTCAGCTTCACTCCTCAGGACTAAAGTGTGCCTGTTTTTGTTCTCCGCGTTGCCAAAATTAACACTAAAGTTAAAATTATAGATGCCAATAAAATTACCACATGCAGTAGATACTGTGACTCATAAAAATGGTCAAACATGCCTATAAAATGCAGAGTGGGCACGGCAGCAATATACCGTGTTCCCTTCCGTAAACTATTCACAGGACTCCTGACATGCCAAGTTTTATCTGAAACACCCTTGAGCCTGGGGAAATCATAAGCTCTCCGAGGTTAAGTGAGCAATGTCTCTGATGCAGCACATCAGACAGACCCTCAGTTTTACAATGTAGTTCAGTGTATTAGCCCCAATTTTATGTATAAATGGTGCTTGGTTCTTTTAACAGATGGTCTACTACAGTATTTTTTAAGAAGCTGCTCTAGAAGAACACATATTCCCCTCCCATATCCTCTCCAGCAGACAGCAACCCCCTTGCAGGAGGGCAGAGCATACAGCTCCCATTAACTCACACGCTGCGACATTTTAAACAGCTTTCTCTCGAAACCAAATTGCTATCCTTGACTTTCAAATGTTTGTATTTGAAATCTCAAAGGAAACTGGCATTGAAAAAGGCCCCTTTACCAGTTTACTCTACGTTTGGTTTAAATGCCACTGATTTCAGAAATTTAAGGCTGAGCCTTCACTGCAATCGTTGATGGCAGTTAAGGATGACATTTTTTTTTAAGAAAAGGAATTTTAGAACATTTAGAAATTCTACAACAGCTTTTCTAAAGTTACCTGGTGCTTTATTTCAATACGTGATGCATCTCTTAAAGAAGGTCTAATTCCTAAGCTATCATAGGAATAAATTGTCTTAATTCAAAAAAGAAATGTGAGTGGCTCCCATTAGTAATACCAAAGTTAATGGTGTCCATCACCTATGACTTTACTAAGAAACTTCACATGAGAGTACACAAGAGCAATCATGGTGGCCTATGGTACCCACGCACGCATGTGCGTGCACACAAATGGGTTAAGGTCCATCACATCCCCTGAATCTTCCTGCTTAGCAGTCTAATGCGTAGACATGCAGCTACTAGGTGTAATGATAAATCAATCAGTTCACTGGTTTATAGAAGAAGCCCATTACCTTCCTCACTTTACAAGCTTTCATTAGTCATATTAGTTATCGCTCTCGTTCCTGAGATTTGACTACTGATAAAAACTCGTCGCAGGAAAAGCAGAGATGGGCAAGCCAGAAAGGGTAGAGAATGAGGTGGAGGGGGGTGACCAATGGACAGTGACGGCTGAGAACCTCCTACTAGGGGGCCACTGTCACCATCACCAGGGATGACCACGACAGCTTTGTAATCATAAGCAGCTAATGCTACTGGACCATTCTGCTCTTGCAATAGATTTGTAGCTGAAAAGTTAGGGTGGAAATATGAGCCATCAGGCCAATCATATGCTTCAGTAATTCAAACCTTTGCTCAGGCTCCACATTATCACCCAGGGGCGGTGTATGTTGGGCACTATGGAATAAATCCTAGCAGTGTGCGATTCACAAGCAGGCACTCAAATGTTTGTTGAATACCTCAATACTGCACATACAGACACAGCAAGGTAAGACCCACCTAACTGCCAGACGTTTCCATCACTGACTGCCCCTTTGCTCTCTAGACGCTCATCCAGGGCTAAGTTACAGCCATTTACCACCAGGGATAAAACCATGATAACATGCTAATCCTAGTTGACAACAATTAATAAGACCTCTCAAAGGTCCCACAATCCTGTGAGGCACCCGGCCAACAGGAGTCCTGTGGAATACAGCGTTGTCCTCCTCTTCGCTAGAAGCGCATCACGCAAGACAGAATCGACATGCCTCTTTTAAGCTACTATGTACTTCTCTTCCATCTCCATCCTGTCCTAGCCTAACGCCAGAGCCATATGAGATGCTCCAATTTCCACCGACGATCTCTCTCAACGACAATTTAATACATCAGTCTGACATCCCCAAGGTCATTCCCTTCCACTGTTTATAAGTTAGAATCGCCACAGCTGTTCTCAGCCTCGGTACTCCCTGCTTCACCCCTTCAGGTAAGGCAACCACACTGTGACTGATTTCTCTACAATGCAATTATACCAGAACAAGAAGGTCTAATTAAATACAGTTCAAATATACATAAATGCTGACAGTTCCCAAATTACGGCAAAATTATACTGAATGACTGTTACCAACTCCCCAACAACTGAACACTCTAGCAACCCTTTCAACGGCCACGGAGGCTATTATGGAAGAACACGTAAGAGTCTACTGGGATCAAAACTTGCAGAGGCCAGAGGGCACCCACAGAGAACACTCCCAACTACCTGCGCCAATAAGGAACCTTTCTCTCCAAAGTCCGGCATCACAAGACTGGGATCGACCAACACTGTAGGTTCAGAGCCCAGGTCTGCTCCTCATTAGTTGTAGGATTTGGAGCAAATTATTTAATTTGGGGGGGGGTCGTGATTTCTCCTTCAGTAAAGGGCACAAAGTAATGTTCCCTTTACAGAGCTGAGGGGATTAAAGGAGGTAGGGATGTTGAATGCTTACACTGTCCCTGGGACCAAAAAATATCTGACAAATAGTAATAGTATTACAATTACCTTCCCTGAGCCTATTTAAATTTATTCATTTTACTCTTTCATGGTGTTTGAATTTCTACCAGTAGGAAAATCATTTGGACCTAAAAAGAAACCTTTTTTTTTTTTTAAACAAAACTGAGACATCTGAGAGAAGGCCAGGAGGACAACAGTCTTTGTTACACTAATGTGAATTAGTTTAATCAGACTGCTCACCTCTAGGTTTTTAATGTGAGCATGAGCACTAAGCAAACAGAAGGGTTTGACTGGCAAGCAGAAAAGTTAAGATATATATATATATATATAATATATAACTTAATATGTCACACTCGCTTGACATATACACACACACACACACACACACACACACACATAGTATTCAGCATGTATTACTGGGCTGGGGGAGAACGGTCTGAAAGCAAATGGGAAGCATGCATTACCCAGGGACTTTGGAGAGGAGAGCACGAGAAGATGGGAAATTGTAGGGGTAGACAGTTACAAGGACACCAAAGAAAGTGGGCCTATTTCAAAAGTTTGGCTGGGCCAATCTCTTACCCGAGAAAGGAAACTCAGCACTTGAGTATGTGTACCCTTGGTACTAAAGACCAGGGACACTAGGAGCTACATAAACTTTGACAGAACCATGATGGTCATCCCTTGTAAGGAACATGTCCTGTGGGACTCAAGACAGTCACTTTCACATAAATATTCAGAATTTAGCATACCCCTTACCTACAGATGGCTTGTCCTATAATATTCTTCCTAATCGAGTAAACCATATCAATGTCCACACGTAAGGGCCTCATCTTCACATTTGTTCTGAACAGTAACAACCCTTTACAAGCAGCATGCAGTGTCATCTGTAATCTTATCTCAAGGTAAGACCTATCATCATTTCTAGAGTCTGAACTCCCGACATCTACCCTACATTAATCTACCCTGGGAAGACTCTTAAAATGAACAAAACAGTTCATTCTTACCCTCTATGACAAATGAATGCTTTTTAAACGGCCACTCTTCATAATCAACTATTTCCTGAGTGGCTTCCATGTGTAGGGAACTACTAGGAGATGTGAATTGTGGAAAAAGGCATAAATCTTGATCCTTGCCTTCCATGAGCTTATGATTTAGGTGGGGAAACATGATATAAATGTGTGAAAATATAAGCAATTCTAACATATTCAAATTACCATTTACAACATCCTTAGAAGAGATACAAGAAAATACATGAATGACTAGCAAATTAACTCCCACGATAGGAATTTATTAATATATGATTATACCCATCTCTCCATGGAGAGAAATAGTAATTCTCCAACAGCATTAAGAAATGACCTCCTGTTGAGTAATCAGGGAAAGCTTTACGGGAGAGGGAGACTTTGAATAGGGTCTTTAAAGATGAATGGAATTGATGGATGTGGGGACCTTATATAATTAGTGTATATTCTCAACATACTATGATGTCATCAAGCATCCTTCAAAACTGACTCGACACCCTCCACTTGGCTTTGAAGATGCAAAGCGCTATCACAAAGAAGAGACATCTTTTTTTTTTTAAGATTTTTTTTTAATTTATTTATTAGAGAGAGAGAGAGTGAGAGAGAGAGCGCAAGAGGGGGTAGGGTTAGAGGGAGAAGCAGACTCCCCGCCGAGCAGGGAGCCCGATGTGGGACTCGATCCCGGGACTCCGGGATCATGACCTGAGCCGAAGGCAGTCGCTTAACCAACTGAGCCACCCAGCGCCCAAGAAGAGACATCTTTGACAGTGAAGAGAGGAAGCATGCTTTCTTCCCCTCTGCAAAAGGGTGAGCTATGGGGATGGATATGAAAGCAAAGAGAAAAGAGATATTCAAGAAGCCGATCCAATATATAGTTTGCATTTTAAAATGTTCCAATTATTATTACAAATGACATAAGGGATTTAGTACTCTCAGAAATATCTTTAATGACAAAGAGTTGCAAAACCTATAAATTTGATGGGATGGTAAAACCATGCTTTTGGATGTGCCAAGTTTCATTCTGGAAACACAGCGTGTAACGGACTTTAGAGGACCCCATTTTGCCATCTCACTATTGAAAAAGAGAAAGCTCTTGTGTGAAGAGCCCATGGATTGTTGTAAAAAAACAGCTATGTAATAATTTGACTCCTAAAGCAGACTCAGAAGAAATATGCTTGCTTCCGTCATAGCCACCTCAATCTGATGTTAGTGTTGGAAACAGTCCCTGAGCATATGAATCAGGAGCGCTTTGATTTTAGTGCACTGCATGTAGGTTAACGGGCCAAATAACAGGCCAAATTTCAGGGACTATATTAATTGAGAAGAAAAGATGTCCAATAGTATTTACCGAATGCCTCCATCTGAACAGTGGAAGAGATACTACGGCTGATGGAAATCTGGAGCAGTTCAATTCTTCCCTATTTGCAGATCCTACAGGCTGTCTGACTTTTCAGTTCTGACGTGACTGAGGATGAATCACGCATCTGGTGGGCAGCCTACGTGAGGCGCTTCTGCTGCCTCCAGTGGAGGCTGCACGGGGTCCTAACAGGAAGACCGCCTCTCAAAGGACAGCGCGCCCTTATCAGAGCAGGTCTAGACATTTTACCATATTGCTTCGCACACAACAACTCTTGAAAGAAAAGCGGGGGAAACCTACCTGACCCTTTCTGGACTGGCTCCATCCCCCAGGTAGCTTTGACGCTAAAGCCTGGTGCATGCTAGGGGGTTGCATCCAGGCACAAGAAGGAGCCAGTAACAGAAAGGGACGTCCTAGAATCTGGAATAAGAAGAAAGAGTAAACCTTCGAGTCATAATAGCCTCAATGAGCATTTCAGATGGGCTACTGAGGGCACGTGGAACACAACAGGAATCTGGTACTTTACCTTCGTAGATCTACTTTTTAAAAATGAGTTCCAGAACTCTCAGCTCTTCTTACCTCGAGATACTGGTTCAAGTTCGGTTCAAAAGCTGGCAAAAAAGCACCTTAGAAAAAGGCTCTGTGAATGTACTTTGCTGGTGAACAATTTTAGGTGAAAAAAATAATCCTCTTTACCATTCTTTCATCCTATTTGCATGGAACAGCTGGGATCTGTCCCATGCCTATCCCATACATCAGAACCACTTGCACTGAGCCAGCATCCCGCTGCAGTGCCTCGGGAATCTGCAATGTCACTCGGCTCCTGCCTTGTTCTCTGCAAAGTGAAGTCATAGGGATGGATCAGCCAACCTGACTTCTCACTACCCTGCCCAGAATCCTTTGTGAACTGAAATGAGTCATCGCTCCCAAGAAAAGCTACAGCCTCTGGTTGTCTGTGCGGGTTCCTTTGTCTGTGCAGTGCGGAGACTCCGGGCTGGGATTGTACCCCAGGTCCCCGGGGGCTGCGAGGGGGTACATCCTCCTCTCTGAAGGGGCCCAGGTCCCCTCCTGTGCATTAAGCGCCAACTCAGATTTTTTTTTTTCATCATTAAAACAGCACAAAGGGCACATACTTCTGGATGCTTGAAGGAAACACACACACACACACACACACACACATTAAAATGGATCTAGCGTCGTATACTCACCAATCCGTCATTATACACCTGACCCATTCTCTCTCCCTCTCTCTCTCTCTCTCTCTTTTTTTTTTAAGGCTGGCTTTTCATGGTGATGAAGGACGACTCTCCCTCCTGTGTGTAACAGGCGGTTCTACTGTACACCGGATCAAAGTTTAGCTGCAGTGAGCTATTTGTCATGAATTCCAGTCGCCGCGCAAGCCCTTGCAAGCCCGGCTCTCCTCGTTGCCCGCACAGCCGGCAGGCTTGCAGCAAAGGCGGCCCCGCGGTTCGCAGCTCGCCGCCCCTGCCGCCGCCGCCCAGAGAGGCGGTGTTGGGAATGAGGTCACTGTGTCAGGAACTCTGCTCGCAGCGTGAGCCTCTCTGCAGCTTGCAACACCTCTGAAACTGCACCGAGCGCTACGATTTTTTAGATCGCCGCTTCCTCTGCTTTTTTGGAAAACAAAAACAAAACCAAAAACAAACCTGTGTCTAAGATCAGTAAAGGCAAAAAAAAAAAAAAAAAAAACACAAAAACCACAGAAAACCCCGATTGCATATTTGTGTGCAAACGTCTGTTTCACGGGACTGTTGGTGCTGCAGCCCGCTCATTAGCCCTGCACCGACTAACTCGTGTGCACACACACGTGTGCGCGTCGTATTTATAGACACGCATACACACAGAGCCATAGAGAAAATGATTCATCTCTATTTAGAGTACAAGACACCACATATAAACATCTCGAGGGGAAAAGCGGGGTGGGAGTTTGGCAGAGGGGAGAGGAAGAGAGGAGTCTCTGCAATCAGTTGCAACCACAGAAAAATGGAGTCTGGAGGAAAAGGATCATTAAGGAAGAAGTGAATTCCACTGTATTAGCAATGATGCGGCCCAAACTGCCCCCAAAGAAATAATACCAAAGCGGGTGCCTCTCACTGTCTGAACTCGGGAACCGAACAGATGCCAAGAAATTATCCAATATGCAGAAACCAAGTAGATTTGGGTGGCAGAGGGCTGTCTGTACAGCCAATTCCCCACATCCTCGTGAATACAGCAGCTAGCCTACCTCGAATACGAAGTAGAGGGTGCAGCCAGCGCTGGGAGTCCAGAGATACAACGGATTTCTCAGACCATCCCAAGTCACTGAGGTAGAAGGATCCCCAGGCTCAAGTCCCACCACAATCAGATCCTCTCTTAACTTCTGTGATTTCGCCTGTCATCCACCTCTTGCCTCATCCAAGCCTGGGCATCCCCCCCCCCCCCCCGGCCACTAGGCCAAGGCCCTCCCTCCCCGAGCTGAGTCCTGTGACCCCACACCGTGATTCCCATTCTGCCCTCGGAAAATAAAAAATGTATAAGCCTCTTCTGCCTGACAACTCATGCAGTATCTACAAATAAAAATCCCGTCCCTACATTCCAACTCATTTCTTCTCCCATTGCCTACAGTCTGGGACTCTTTGTAAGTAGGCACATTATATGCTCATTTATTGACTGACTGATACACGTGGTCTTAACATTATTAAATAAAACATCTTCAACTCCTTCAACCATCTGACATTTTCCAAATCCTCTGCCCTCATGGTTTCCCTCCTTTGCTTCTGCTCTTTCACACCAGCTTCCCTCCTAAAATGCTGTACGAATAGCCGAGTACACTTTTGGCTGCGTTCTCCCCTTGGCTCTACACCTCCCTTGTTCTGGACTCTATAAAGCCATGGCCTAAGCCTACATTAGGCTTTTGGCTGAGTCACATCGTCAACCCCCAGAGAACTGCTTCACATTAAGTGCTAGTAAATGAGGCCTCATTCATGCACTTTAAAAGTCCTCATCAATAATGCCCTATACAGTTTCATCAGAAATGGTTTGGTCTTGATTTTCCTTCCTGATGGATGATTTCCCCTCATTTGATATGCCACCTAGATTCTCATCCATGACATAGACTGAGCCTGTGGCCCAGCACCAGGGCCTCCCACCGAGACTGCTCACCTTTACTCAACTCCCTTTGATTTTGGTTGTGTCTTTAGTTGTAAATCTACCAAATCCACCTGCTCTGGCTCATTCTTGTAGGGCACAGTCTGATCACTACAAGGTTAGAAAGTATGCCGAATAAAACCCTGCACTTTAAGAATACAATGATGTAACTATATAATAAATGTATTAAAAATTAAGATCTAAATAGAGATACCTTTAGCTCTGGCAAGGTAAGAGCCTCTGGGGAAGCTCTGGGCCATTGAACCACCTCTTGGTAGCTAAAATTTCAATTTTCCTCTATGATATAGAAAAGGTTAAATAAATGGATAAAGAAAAAAAACACCCAAAGAAAAAGGATGGAAAATTACAATAAAAATATATTCAAACTTTCTAATATCCAAATATGTATGTTTCTATCTATACATGGGTCTCTTGTGCCCATATTAGAAACTCACCTAAGTTTTCCAAGGACCCAGTAAAGTAAGTACTGTTAGTATCCCCATATTAAAAAGAGATTAACTGGGGCGCCTGAGTAGCTCAGTCAGGTAAGCCTCTGATGCCGGCTCAGGTCATGATCGCAGGGTCCTAGGATCGAGCCCCACTTTGGGCTCCCCACTCACCTGGGAGACTGCTTGTCCCTCTGCCCCTCCCCCTGCCCATGCTCTCTTTCTCTCTCAAATAAATACCTAACTAAAATCTTTTAAAAAGAGAGAGAGAGATTAACTGCTTTCCTCAAGTTCCACAGCTGCTAAGTGGCAGAAGCAAGATTTGAACCCAGGGCAAGAGGCCCCAGGGTCTGTGCTGTTTGTTTTTTTTTTTAATGGACTTTATTATTATTTTTTTCTTTCAAAATTTTATTTAAATTCAAGTTAGTTCACATATAGTGTATTATTAGTTTCCAGGGTGAAATTTAGTGATTCATCAGTTGCATATAACACCCAGGGCTCACTCCATCACCCAGTTACCCCATCCCCCCGCCCACCTCCCCTCCAGCAGCCCTCAATTTGTTTCCTAGAGTTAAGAGCCTGAGCTTTTAACCAACACATTTACTGCCTCTCAACTATTATAATAAAATTACCACTAGAAACAAAAATTAAAAAAAAAAAACACCTATACCTCAATTTTTACATTTAAATTGAAGGCAATTCACTTCATTAGTGCACGAGGCCAGGCCAGTGAGGTTAAGTTCACAAGCGGGGTCCCCTTCAGAGCAGTTGCCTTGCCCAGTTCTGCAACCAGTGGAGGGCTGCTCTCCCACCTCGCCCCGCTGCCAGTTACTCAGTGATGATGCAGAGGAGGGTACCTGATCAGCCACCACCATAACCGTAAGATCATTTTGTGGCCCTACTCATAGCACGGGGAGTTTTACGATGGACAACCATGAGCCTCAACTTGGAAATAAAGGTGAGAAAGGCACTCTGATGTTTTCCATGCCAGTCTGATGGGGAGATAAACTCAAGAATCAACTACAGACATTATTAGCAGCCCTCCTCCTCCTCCTGATGTCTCTTGTTCCTTTTAAGAACAGATTCGGTGTTGGGGGCGTCTGGGTGGCTCAGATGGTTAAGCATCTGCCTTCGGCTCAGGTCATGATCCCAGGGTCCTGGGATCAAGTCCCACATTGGGCTCCCCGCTCAGTGGGGAGCCTGCTTCTCCCTCTGACCCTCTCCCCTCTCATGCTGTTTCTCTCTCGCTCGCTCTCTAAAAAATAAATAAAATCTTTAAAAAAAATTAAAAATTAAAAAATAAAAAAAAAGAACAGATTCGGTGTTAACAGTAAAGGTTTACAAACATCCCGTAGACTATCGCAGAGGGGCTTTGCTCAGTTGAGAAGGTGTGAGCAGAGGCTGCGTGTAGCCCTTGACTGGTTCCTTGGCAAAAGAGGTCACAGTAGCACCACCCCGTGACACAGGCATGCACCGTCCTACAGCATGCTTTGATGACCGGAGGGGGGAGCGCAGTTTGAGAGTAACAGTCTGAAGCTGAGCAACAAGTATCTCAAATCAGTTAAAAATATTTACTGGGCGCTCAGGTACAAAGTCCTATTGTGAGTACGGAGATCCAGACGTGTTTCAATAGTGTACATAACGCAGGCTGTGTACCCTGATACACACAAACATGGGCTCTACTCTCAAGGAGCTTGTAAGACACTTGAGGAGATACGATACTCACACATAAAAAGTGCAAAGAATACAAGACAGTGTCTGTCCAATAGGAGGAACAGGTAACAGGTGCCTCTGAGAATTCTGGAGTAAAACACCTGGCCAAAGCAGTCAGGAGTGGCTTGAAGGCAAAGGCAAATCTGTCCTAAAATCTGGACTGGTGAGAGAGAAGAGAAAGGGCATACCATGCGTTAGAACGTGAGCTCTGTGAAGAGAGGGGTTTTTGCATGCCTTGTGTTTACAGATGTATTCCTGAGAAGCACCCAGCCAATGGTAGGCACGAAATAAGTATGTGCTGAATGAATGAATGACCTGGAGAGAGCAAGTATGGAGGTACTGATGCAGGGAGTGGGGAAGCCTGCAGCAGAGGGTTCATACTGGAACACAGAGGAAGAGGAGGCTAAGGGGTGGCCTAAAATCAGATTAAGAATGGTCTCTAATAGATTAGAAAATGACCCAGGTTGTATTTACAATGCATTCCGCTTGGCATTAGTAAGTCTCCTCCTAAGAAGCACGACCCCTACATGAACCCCTCATTCTCCAAAAACAAGTATTTATAAGTCTATGGCAGCCCATTAGAGGGACGGTATGTTGACAGGATGACCAGACATTGCCTCCCCCGGGGGCTTCTCTGCACCCCCATCACCACACAGAAGTCTGTGATACCAAGACTCTCTCTGCTTTGCAAGAACGTATCAATGGGAGAGAAAAAAAATCCTAGTCTGCAGCAGTGTTCTACTAAACCGACCCTAATTCAATGTAGTTCAAGTCAACAAACATTTCTTAAATACAACATGTAAGACCCTGCTTGTTGCTGAAGTCAGAATAAAGGTGGCAAAGTTACAGCATCTGTCCTCACAGTTTTGTGTCAACCTCTGAGTCCTTCCAGGCAAACAGGGAAAGAGTACCATGAGACCAAAGAAATCTGGCAATTTCTGACCTAAGACAGAGGTGGCCAGGAAGCACGGTGGGAACTGGGCAGTGCTAAAGGAAGGAGGCAGCAGATGAGGTGGGCACTGAAGATGGGTAAGCAAAGGAGGAGGAAGAAGAAAGCTGGGGATGTCTTTTGAGGTAGCAAAGCAGTGTGCTGAGAGACCACGTGTGTTAGAGAGTACAAGATGTTTTGGAGAAGAGCTGGTGGTTGACCTTGCTGGGCCAGCATGGCAGGATCCATGAAGGAGATGAGTAGAGATAAAGCCAGAGCAGTCAGACTGAGATAAGATTTTGAGGAGCAGGAAACTATAGGAGAAAGGCAATACGGATTCTTACGGGGGGGGGGGATGCTATTCATGCTGTACGTTTAGGTTGCTATTGCAACAGGATACAGGACACATCCAAAGAGAGAAGATAATGACTGACTAACACAAGGGAAAAGCACATTGTGAGGGACACAACAAGGTGCCTGAACAAGGAACAGAGAGAAGTGCACAGATGTGAGATACTTTTCTGTTTCCCAAAGGGACTGTCCAAAATGTCCGGCATGAGATATTAGGGTACTATCCTCAATGCATTTCTAGAAGCATCATGTACACCTACCATGACTCGCCAAGAATCTATCCAAAAGCCTGTCTGGGCTCGGGTGATAGTCATACATCTGGAGTAGTGCCCAGGGTAGAATATTAGTTCAAATTGAGAAATAAAGGGAAGACGAGAAATCCGCTAAAGAGAAATCCCTGGGCACCAATAAAAGACCAGACTTTCCCGGTTGCACAAACCTTGATTAAAAAAAAAAAAAAAAAGCACAGATTTAAAATTTAATGAAAGTGATTTCAGAAACAGAAAGTTCGAAAGTCTTCAAGGGCTCTACAGGCCAGGGTTTACCGAGGTGAGTGCATTATTGTTACGGTGGCAGAAGCAATTGCAATTACGGTTGGATTCAATGCCGCGCGGTATAGGCAAGCAAACCAAGTATTTAAAGAACAAATACACTTGTGGCATCCCTGCAGGCAGTGGGGAGCACCAACAGGACCACAAAGTGAAGAATAAGGTTATTCTACGTGACTTACTAAAATTCTCCAAAGTCGGGATTTGGAGTGCCTGGGTGGCTCAGTTGGGTAGGTGGCTGCCTCCGGCTCAGGCCACGATCCCAGGGTTCTGGGATCCAGCCCAGCATCCAGGGTCCTGGGATTGAGCCCCGCATCAGGCTCCCTGCTCCGTGGGGAGTCTGCTGCTCCCTCTCCCTCTACCCCTCCCCCTGCTCATGTGCTCGTGCACTCTCTCTCTCTCTCAAATAAATAAGATCTTAAAAAAAAAGTCTTCGGATCAGATCAATTCTCATGGGATTAGGAAGACCAAATAATGACATTTTAGAGCTGGACAAGGCATTGAAAGTCAACTGGTGTATTATCCTTTGACTGAAGATAATCTTAGGGTCCAAATGTAGGCGATGACTCACCCAAGGTTACAGAGAGTCAGTACCAAAGCCAGAGCTAGCCCCCAGAGGTCCTGATTCTCAGTGCAGCCCCCCTCCATTATTCTGCAACACCTTGTAAAATTTATTAATAGAATATTAAATTCCAAGGCTTTTCTGGATGCATTTTGGGTAAGATATTATAAATAAAGCAGGCAGATTCCCAATTTTCCATTCTTCACTGTGGTATAAATTATTTTTCTGCCCTCGGTTCTTCTAATCAACATCCAAAGAAGACAAGGAAGGAAAAGATAAAAGTGAAGTCAGAAAAACTGAGAGCCAGGGACTTTTCAGGTAAAAGACAGATTTTAAATTTGATGTTTTGATATTCAACGTTAAGAAAACTACGGGAAGACATGGGGTATAATTTAATTTAACATCATATAATTCCATTATAATTTTATTACGAAAGCATCCGGATTTGTGGACTATTCGTTTCCAGCCCACTGGGTGAAAACTCACCTAGGTACATCTCAGACAGTGGTACTCAGTATTTTCAACTGCAGAGGACAGGGACGGTGTGCCCAAAGAAAGCCCACAGTCTGCCAGGGAGAAAGATTCTGTTCTTCATTCAGGCAAGCTATATATTATACTCTATATTATATCACTTTTTGTCTTAATAGTAAAAGTTTTAAAAAAAATGTTTCCACTGAACATCATTCAACATTACTTTCCAAAATCTACACACCAGCTCGAGGAAGCCTGTCCACATTTGTCTTCAGGTTGTATAAACCTGCAGTGTAGGCCCCAGTCCCTGGAGGCAAATATGCCCCCAATTTGAGAAGCAACAAGTACATCTGAAAACACACCAGAAAGTGGTATTTCCTAATTCATTTTCAAAGTTATCATCTGTATTTCTGCAGTTTTAAAGACATACCATTATAGAGTCCTAGAGCTCTTTTAGCTGGAATTAGTTAGAGGGTCAAAGAGCTGAGAAACTGAATTACTTTATCACTGGCTTATTTAATTATGGCCAAGTTATTCTCTCCGGGGGCTGCATTCCTCCTCTGTAAGATGGAATCAGAAAAAAAAAAAAAAAAGAAAGAAAGAAAAAGAGAAAAAAGAACGTTGCAAAACCTGCCATATTTTTTAAAAGGAGACATACCTATAGAACTAACCTCCGACCTCAAGGTGCTTCCAATTAACTAAAGAATGAAAAGTAAACACACATGAAAAGAAGGTATCACACAACCTTCCCAAGAAAACTATGAATAAGAAGGGGGAAAATTACAGCAAACGAAGTCCAGACGGAGTGTAAAGAAATACGGGCCAAACATTTCGATCACAAAGCTGAACTCGGCATGCCTGGGTTGGGTTCCTACTTCTTACAGGTTCCAACAGAATGCTGTTGGAAGGGGGGGGGCACTAATCCAAACACAAGCTTCAGGGGAATTGGGGTCCCTCCAGCGTGCTGTTCTTCTGACACTTCCATAAACCCTGGGCTGACTCTAACGTCTACACTATTCCAACGGACTCGGGTGAGAACAGGTTTTGGACTGTATTTCCGGTATTCAAAACAGTGGTGTCAGCACCTAAAGCAGGCAAAGAGTTATTGACGGAAAAACAAGAACATTATGTGGGCTTGGGTGTCCTCTATGTGGTCATTACCACAGACTTCTACTTATCCACTAAGTTCTTTGGCTGACGTCAGTCTAATCCTCAGTATCATCTCCACATGTCATCTTAAGGAAGTCAAAGTGTATATTTGTATTCACAAATAAAGTGTTTACCAAACTAGGGAAAAAAATCATCAAATTCTGGAGTCAAAAAATATAAGCCAGTCATATTCTCTTTTATCCTAATGAATGGATAAAAATAATTAGAATTTCTTTGCTGTCTGGGATCTCAGTGATTATACAATCATCTGTATTTGCTCTTTCCAACATGGTAGCTACTAGCCACGTTTGGTTTTTTTTTTTTAATTTAATTTGAATTAAATAAATTTAAATTTTAGTTCCTCTATTTCAAGTGCTCGTTAGCTAACATTGGGCTAGTGTTCATCATAGTGGGCATAGCATCTATAGAACATTTCCATCATCTCAGAAAGTTCTATTGGACAATAATGATCTAGTTAATCAATAAGCAATCACAAGAATATCAGGTACCATTCACTTTTACTATGAAAACCTATAATTGTTAGATGTAATTTTTTAAATTAACATACCAAAATCAAGGACTTTCTTAATGTTCAACATCTATGGGTTTTAACACATATGTAGATTTGTGGAAGTTATCACCACCATCAGGATGAGTCAGACATAGAACAATTCCATCATCCCCTCCCCGTCCAGAACTCCATCCTGCTCCTTCTACACTCCTAACCCCTGGAAACAAGTGGTATGTCCATGTTGTTGTATGTAGGAGGAATGGGATTGCTGGGTCTATGGTAAGAGAGTATTTACCTTTATGGGAAACTACTAAACTACTTTCCAGATTGGCTATGCAATCCAATGAGCAGTGTATTTTTAGGAGTTTTTCATAGATTTCTTGAGATTTTTCTACATGGTCAATCATGTTGTCTGCAAATAGGAACAGTTTTATTGCAACTTGTAAGCCTTTTAGTTTCTTTTTCCAGAAGAACATTTTTTAGGAATTCTAGCATGATGCTGAAGAAGAATGGCGAGAGTGGATATCCTCATCTTGTTCCCAGGGTGAAGGGGAAAGCATTCAGTCTTTCGCTATTAAATATGATGTCAGCAGCAGAGTTTTGTAGATGTTTTTATCAGGTTAAGGAAGTTGCCTTCTATTCCCAGATGAAGAGCTTTTATCATCAGTGTGTGTTGAATTTTGTCAACTGTTTTTTCTGAATTAATTGATATTATCATGTGATTTTTTTTCTCCTTTAGTTTTTTAATATGGTGGACTATAGTGATTGATTTTCAAATGCTGAATTAGCCCTGCATTCCAGAGCTAACCTCCACTTGGTCACGGTTTATTATTCTTTCTGTATTTTGCTGGATTCAATTTGCTAATATTTTTTGGAGGATTTCTGCATCTATGTTTATGAGGTGCATTGATCTGTAGTTTTATTGTACTATCTGTGTCTGGTTGTGGCATAATGGATAATGCTGGTTTCATAAAGTGAGTTGGGAAGTGTTGTCTCCTCTTCTCTTTCCATGTCAAATTGGTGGTATTTCTTCCATAAACATTTGGTAGAAAACTATCTGGACCCAGAGTTTTGGATTTTGGGTTTTTTGAGGGAAAAATGTTAACTATAAGTTAAATGCATTTAAAGGGTAGAGAACTATTCAGGTAATCTACTTCTTGAGTGAGTTCTGAGAGGATGTTCTTTCTAGGATTTGGTCCATTTCATCTAAATTGTTGAATTTATGCGCACAGACCTGTTTGTGGTGTTCACTTACTTTAATGTCTGTGAGATCTGTAGGGATATGCCCTCCTTCACTCCTAATATTGATAATTTGTATCTTATTTCCTGGTAATTTGGCTAGAGGTTTATCAATTTTATTGTTATTTTTGAGGAACCAGCTTTTGACATCATTGGCTTTCTCCATTAATCTTGTTTTGAAATTCCTTGACATCTACTCTTTATTGTTCTTTCCTTCTCCTTGCTTTGGATTTATTTTGTCTTCTTTTTCTAGTTCCCTTAGGCAAAAGCTTAGATTGTTCATTATAGAACTTTTCTTCTTTTCTAACATAAGCACTTAATCTATATATTTCTCTCTAAGCCCTGCTTCATCTGCTTCCTATGAGTTGTGATATGTTGTATTTTCATTTTTGTTCACCTCAAAATACTTTCTACTTTTCCTGAGACTTTCTCTTTGATCCATGGATTACTTAGAAGCAGTTGTTTAATTTCCTAGTATTTGGGGATTTATCAGCTACCTTTCTGTTGTTGATTTCTAGCTAAATTCCATTATGGTAAAACAGCACACTTTGAATTATTTCAATTCTTTTAACTGCTTTTAGGTTTGTTTCAGGATATCATCTATCTTTGTGAATGATCTCTGAGGATTTGAAAGGAATGTATATTCTGCTATTTGAGGAGGAATGTTTTAAAAATGTCACTTGGATCTAGTTGATTTTAATGGTATTATTCAGTTTTTCTATATTCTTACTGGTTTTCTACCTACTTATTCTATCAATTACTGCAGGACTCATGTTGAAGTCCCCAACTATAAGCATCTATTTCTCTTTTCAGTCCTATCTTGTCTCATGTACTTCAAAAAGTTCTGTGATTAGGTACATATACTTTTTTTTTTTAGATTTTTTTTTATTTATTTATCTGACAGAGAGCGAGCGAGAACAAGTAGGCAGAGAGACAGGCAGAGGGAGAGGGAGAAGCAGGCTCCCCGCCGAGCAGGGAGCCTGATGCAGGGCTCGATCCCAGGACCCCAGGATCATGACCTGAGCCGAAGGCAGCCGCCCAACCAGCTGAGCCACCCAGGCGCCCCAGGTACATATACTTTTAATATATTCTTTTTAAAAAATAAATTTTTTGGTAAGAATACTTACCATGAGATCTATCTTAACAGATTTTTAAGTGTACAATACAATACTGTTATCCAGAGGCACAACGTTGTCCATCAGATTGCTAGAACTTATTCATCTTGCAAAACTAAAATGTCATACATGTCACTGATTAGCAACTTCCCATTTCCCCCCTCTCCCCCAAGCCCCTGGCAAACACCTCTCTATTCTTTGCCTCTATGAGTTTGCCTATTTTATATATATTAAGTAGAATCCTGCAGTATTCATCCTTCTATGACTGGCTTATTTCACTTAGCATACTATCCTCAAGGTTCCTCCATGTTGTTGCATATTGTAGACTATCTTTCTTTTTCAAGGCTGAATGATACTCCATTGTATGTATGTATGACATTTTGCTTATCCATTCATCTGTCGATGGACATTTAGGTTGCTCCACATCTTGCCTTTCGTGAACAGTATTACAAGGAACATGGCAGTGCTAATCCCTCTTCAAGATCCTGCTTTTAACTTTTTTGAGTAAATAAGAAGTGGGATTTCTGGATCATATGGAAATTCTATTTTTAATTTTTTTGAGGAAATTTTACACTGTTTTCTATAGCGGTCCCACCATTTTGCATTCCCACCAACAGTGTACAAGAGTTCCAATTTCTCCACAACCTCACCAGCACTTGTTTTTTTTGTTGTTGTTGTTGTTTTTATAATAGCTACCCTAACAGGTGTGAGGTGATATCCCACTGTAGTTTTGATTTGCATTTCCCTGATGGTTAGTGATGTTGGCATCTTTTCAAATACCAGTTGGCTACTTGTATATCTCCTTTGGAGAAATGTCTATTCAAGTCTTTAGCCCATTTTTAAATCAGGTTGTTAGTTTTTTGTTTTTGTTACTGAGTTATAGGAGTTCCTTACATACTATAGAAATTAACCTCTTCTTGAATATATGGTTTATAAATATTTTCTCCCATTCCATAGGTTGCTCTTTTACTCTGTTGATTTTGTTGCTGTGCAGAAGCCTTTTAGTTTGATTTAATCCAACTTACCTAATTTTGCTTTCGTTGTCTGTGGTTTTGGTGTCATATCTAATGACAATCATTGAAGTCACTGAAATCATTCAATGGAAATCATTAACGTAATTGCCAAGACTAATGTCATGAAGCTGCCTGTTTTCTTCTAAAAGTCCTGGAGTTTGGGGTCTTACATTTAAGTCTTAATTCCATTTTGAGTTGATTTTTATGTATGGTAGAAGAGGTGCCTACACTTTTTATGTCATCTTTGTGAACTTACCCATTCATTTTTGTGCAGTGATCCTTTTTATCCCCAATAATTTTCCTTGCTCAGAAGTCTACTTTTTTTGACATTGATATGGCCACTCCAGCTTCCTTTTGATTAATGTTTACATGGTATGTCATTTTACCTTTTACTTTTAACCTAGTCACATCATTATATTTAAACTGTATTACTTGTAGACAACATATCCCTTGGTCATTTTTAAAAAATTCATTCTGACAATCTCTGGTACTTATTTGGTATGTTATACCATAGTTGTTTATATGTTGGGATTTAGATCTACCACTTTTTATGTTTCTATCCTCATTTTGTTCCTGTTTTCCTCTTATTTTCATTTGGAATATTTGAATATTTTTTACTATTCTATTTTATTTACCTGAGTTTTTATTAATTTCTTTGTATAGTTTTTTTGTTTCTCTAAATATCTCAGTATATACTCTTAACTTTTCACAGTCTGCTTAGAATTAATATTTTACTTCACTTCAAGTGAAAAACCTTACCACCACATTGGTCCCTTTACTCTCCTCTTTTTATGTTATAGTTATTATATTTATTACATCTATACACACTAAAAAGTTCATCACCTCTTTTATATGTTATATTTGTTATATTTGTTTATATTTGTTTTCCATCATCACACATATTTTATGGAACTTAAGAGAAAAATAGTTAATTATATTTAACCAGATATTTATCATTGTTGCTTTTCTTTCATTCCTGATGTTCCAATTTTCCTCTGGCATTTTCTGTCCATCAGCATTTCTTTTAGAGCAGGTCTCTGGCAGTGAATTTTTTGTTGTTGCTTTATCTGAAAATGTCATTATTTCACCTTCATATCTGAAGGATATATTCACTGGATGTTTTAAAAATATTGTTCCATGGAGTGCCTGGGTGGCTCAGTAGGTTAAGTGTCTGACTCTTGATTTCAGCTCAGGTCATGATCTCATGGGTCATGAGACTGAGACCTGCGCCAGGCTCTGTGCTCAGGGGGGAGTCTGCTAGAGATTCTCTTACTCCTCTCCCTCTGCCCCTCCCCCCACTCACACTCACACTCTCTCTAAAAATTAAATAAATAAGTCTTTAAAAAAATATTGTTCCACTTCATTCTGGCCTTCATGGTTTCTAGTGAAAAGTCTGCAGTCCTTCTACTTGTTTTATTATGTATCATATTTCTCTAGCTGCTGTCAAGATTTTTTCCTGTTTAATCTTCAGCAATTTATGATGTATCTGGGAATGGATTTCTTTGAGTTTATCCTGTTTAGAATTTGCTGGGTTTCTTGAATCTGAACGTTTATGTCTTTTGCCAAATTTAGAAAGTTTTCAGGCATTATTTCTTCAAGTATTTTTTCAGATCACACCAGACATTTGATGACAAAAATGTTAGACATTTTGGTATTGTCCCACATCCCCTGAGACTCTGTTTATTTTTTCTTTCAATCTTTTATTCTTGATTGTTGAAACTGAGCAACTTCCATTGATTGATCTTCAAGTCCAGACTTCGATTAGCTCTATACTGTATCGAGCCCATGCATAAATTTTTAATTTTGGTTATTCTAGATTTCATTTCTAAAACATTTGATTCTACATTATATCCTCTATCCCTTTCCACTCTACCTTCCTATTCTTTTTCAAGAGAGTTTATCCACAATTCTTGAGCCATAATTATAATAGTTGATTTTAAGTCTTTGTCTAATAATTGCAACATGTGACACTTCAGCACTAGCAACTGCTGACTCTCCTTTACCATACAAATGGAGATTATCCTGGTTCTTCCTATACTGAGTAATTTTGAGTAATGTTGATTATTATGTTGTGAGACTCCGACTCTTTAAATCCTAAGGAAAAAGTTTTTTGTTTGTTTGTTTTTAAGGGAAGTGATCAATGTGGTAAGTTCAGGCTGCAATTTCCAAAGCACCTGTCAGGTGTGATTTGAATGTCAGTGTACTCAAAGCTTTTGCAATGTTATTTGGATCTGTCCCCTGTGCATACCATTCAGTGGTCAATCTGAGAATTTTGTCATGGTCTAGTTCATATGTCAGATCTCAAAGTCTTTAGAATGCTGCTTTGGGTCCAGATCCACACATGCGCAGCTTAGAAGTGAACCCAGGAGTTCATACAACATTTTATGTGACAGCTCTCTTGAGCTTCCTCCTCTTGGTGATCTCCTCAACACTTTCCAGTTCCCTGGGGTCCTTCTGCCAGAAGGCTGGGGCTTTGGTTTCCTTGCTCAACCATGTACTTCTAGCTACTGTGTCAGTCAGTCTGGTGCCAAGTTGTAGGAGGACAGAGAGAGGGAGAAAAAGTGACAGGAATTCACCCCACACTCTTGGGACTCCCCTATCTTTAAAGATTGACTGCCCAGCCCCTACTGCTGCTATCTCTCTGCAGGATGACTATAAGTTGAATAGGAGAGACAAAAAAACAGAAGAAAGAAAACAGTGATTCCTCACTCATCTGAGTGTAGGAGTCTACTTTTCTGCTTTTCAGGCCAGAAAGTGAGGACTTCTTTTCAAGATCTTTTTGTCCACACCACTGTGCCCTACTGGGTTTTGGGCCACCTTTGAGTCTATGCCATGTGATACCAGAGGGGGTAAAAAGAGGAAACTCACAACCACTTTTGTGGTACTTCAAATTCTGGTCTCCTTCCCCAACTTGCCGGCTACTACCATTTCTTTTCAGAGTCCTCACATGGCAGCTTGATGTCTTCTGTGCAAAATTCTCAGGTCCATTCAGTGGGAAAGACAGGGTGGGGGGTATGCTTATCCATCTTACTCAGAAGTGGTATCTTCTTTTTATTGTAATTACTTCTTATTGCTTAAATAAACATAATCATAAATAAGCACTGTTGACAACAAAAGCCAATATGTTAACTTTGGTCTTTGTTTTCCTATTATAAAAACTTACTTTTATTTCAGGATGCATTTAATTGAGATGGTTTTTTAAACTGTTTAATTTTAGCTGCAAAAAGATTTCAGTGCAGCTCATCCATTTCTCACATCCCAAACACCTCCCCCATTCCTACCTCAGTGATAATGGTAGATAGACACAGTTAACTAAGATTTACTTCCTTTTTTGTGGCCCTAGCCTCTGTAGCACAATATTTTCTTTAGAGTCACCACAGAGAAGCTAATATGATTGACATGAGTGCCATTCTCTCATTCTCCACGTCCAGCCTCCGGCACAAGGACTAATGAACTATGTCATCAGTGTTAGATAGATCAGGAGCAGTGAGGCACCCACACTCCCCACAAACCAGATCATTAGCATCAAATGTCATTATTGCGTTCCTTGCTTCCCTCTTTGACCCTCTCTCTTTTATCCACACTACACACAGCATGGTAATAGGTGCTTCAAAGACTCCCTCCTTCGCCATGGCTGAGGCCGTTACCACTGAGAGGAGAAACAAGTGTGGCCGGAGACTTTTACTCAGATATGTTCAGTTCCCCTACTTTTACTTCAAACTGTTGGCATTTGTGGTCCCCAGAGGTGTGCCACTCAATTTGTTCAGTACATGAGCATGACTAGCCTCTCTACAGACTCAAAACATTCTTTTTTTTTTATTATTCTTATGTTAATCCCCATACATTACATCATTAGTTTTAGATGAAGTGTTCCATTGTTTGTGCATAACACCGAGTGCTCCATGCAGAATGTGCCCTCCTCAATACCCACCACCAGGCTAACCCATCCTCCCACCCCCCTCCCCTCTAGAACCCTGTTAGTTTTTCAGAGTCCATCGTCTCTCATGGTTCGTCTACCCCTCCGATTTCCCCCGCTTCATTCTTCCCCTCCCACTACCTTCTTCTTCTTCTTTTTTTTTTCTTAACATATATTGCATTATTTGTTTCAGAGGTACAGATCTGAGATTCAACAGTCTTGCACAATTCACAGCACTTACCAGAGCACATACCCTCCCCAGTGTCTATCACCCAGTCACTCCATTCCTCCCACCCCACCCCCCACTCCAGCAACCCTCAGTTTGTTTCCTACGATTAAGAATTCCTCATATCAGTGAGATCATATGCAGACTCAAAACATTCTAACAAAAACAAAATTCTCAAACATTACACCCCAACAACATAGTCCCACCCATAAGTAACTTTACCCCTAAATTCCAATGGCCTTCTGACTGGGGGTGGGCTCTATCTAGTGGCACCTTAAAAAGGGCTCTAAGAAGACAATGTTCACACCACAGGTACCATTCTGTGTGACAGAGCTGGGGCAGTTTAGTCATCACAGGACAGAAAGTGCCTGTTGAACAGAAATCTCTAGTGGGCAGCATGAAGAGTGGGCAAGGCATATTTATAATTCTACGCTACCATGGAGTAAAAGCTGCAAGTCCTATCTGTAGCACGAGCAGACTTGTTAGAAAAGCTTTATGTATAATGGATACACTTCCCTGCTCAGCCCAAACGAGGATTTTAATTCTGGCTACTGGCAGTAGCGCTGTGGCAGGGAGAGAGGGAGGGAGAGAAGAAGGTCACTCAGCTCAAACTGCTTCAGAAGGCACCCTTGCTGTTAGTGGGAAGCTACCCATGTTCCTTCAGCTACGAGGTGACTGCCCTTCCTTCTGCATGACTCCCCCCCATGACATGTGAAGGGTACATTTAAGCAAGGGTCTGGGGAGGGGGGGACAGTGATGTGACCCAGGTCAGGGAATGAGGCCCAGGGGCCTCTTCCTCAGAGAGTGACAGGCTGTGCTTGGTCTGTTCTGCACAGCGTGGTGCCCTGCGGAGCTCCCCCACCCAACTGAGAAAACAGAGCTTTCGTGTCCGTCCCGTGGCTAGGGACTCATTTAAACTGGGTTACCAGTGTGGACATCTCCGAGACGTATTCACACAGCAAAGGCCACCAGAGAGGTCGGAAATACTACACTCAGTACCAATGCTTATGGAAACAATGACAAATTATAAAGTAAGTAAAATCTGATTTCTAACTCAAATTCAGGATTCAGCTGAACCTCCCCTCCTACACCCCCCCCCCAACACACCAGGCTACAGAGAACAAGAGAACTGACAAGGTGCTAGAAGTATTTTCTCCCGTCGGGCAAAGAGCAGTACCACACAGTCTGTCCAGAGAGGTGGCCGACCAGCTCCCCTACACTCGGGTTTGCTTAGATGCCCAGACCCAAATCAATAGTTTCCACAACAGCAGGTAAGTAAGTTTAACATCTACAAACTGTAAACCCTGCACATTATAAAACCAGAGTTAATACACTAGGAATAAGTACGAATCAAACTAATTTACAAAGTAAATGTGTCTGAATATTAAGCTGTTCCTATAAATTCTAAACTCATGAAATTTATCAACACAAGTTATCTGTAAACTGCTTTATAATAAAAGAATCATAGTACAGTTTTGCTTCCACATTTCAACTTTTAGCCTTTTCCTTGCTGATAAATCGCTGTCAATTCAAGTTTTTCAATTTTATTGTCTTTTTGGGTTTTTTTTTTTTTTTTGTAAGTAGCACATACACTGATGAAAGAGGCTGTAATGATCTGTTCAGATGAGTAAAATTTTTCCATTAACTTTAAAAAATCAGCATGTCTGCCACATTCAAATCTTGAAATAATGGAGTCGAGGCTCATAGGAATAGCAAAACTGTCCTTTTTCAAGTTCCACACCCTATAAAATGCCAGTTTTAAGACCAAATGATTGATGAAGAATGACATTATTCCCTTCGCGATACTATATAGTATTCCTTTATGCTAGAATCTAACATATCTATCTTAAAGTCATACTACTTAGTCATTGTATGTATTTAAGTTTTCGCCTTCTTGTGTTATTCAAGTTACCCTTTATCCCTTCTATCCTCACTCCCCCGCCCCGGCCCAACCTAGTCTCAAGAAAGAAAAAAAAAAAAAGTCCCCTGGCAACAAAGCTCCTTTTGGTAAATTGGCTTGGGGACACAAAGTGGTCTAGAAAAAGTGTTTGTCTTTTCAGCACTTGGTTTGTAGCCGCGGAAATGGCAGGATTTCTGTCTCCCAAGCTGTCCTAGCTACTGGTCACCTGGGAGCCCGAAGATGACAGCTGGACCCAGAACTTTCCAAATTCTGGCCCCACATCTGTGTTTGTGTGAACAATGCAAAGTCCCCAATGAAAAGAAGGAAAAATTGGACAACATGGAAAATTTTTCATCAAGATAAGTCTACTTGATTAAAAAAACAAAAACAAAAACATCTTTTATGCTGACCATGGTTGGTGCTTTTTTTAAAAAACTTACTTGCTAGAACTGAAAGGGGGTAATGTGATGTTGGTCCACACAGACTTAATTGAAATGCTTTTGGTCTGTGAAGCTCAAACTTCACCCCTTGGATTAGATTTCAGATGGGTGGGAGGTAGAACGGCAGAGGTCTCTATTATTCTCACGCATCTTGAAACTATCCCCACCCACAGGTGATGCCCAGAGTTTGGAAAGCAAAGTGTTACTGACCCTGGTATTTTTTGGATTAAAGAAAGGTATTGTTTTTAGCCATTTAATCAGTGTGTGCTAATGAATTTTTTTAAGTGGATTGCCTCATTGTTTTTCCTTCTTCATTTTGTTTTCTCCTGCTTTTAAAAAAACGGGACTTTCATATTTCTGTCTCCAAGATTAACATTATTTAGTCCCTGGTTTATAGATTTTAATGTTCTGTAGTTTTTTGGCACCACCTAGCTTGTAATCCAAAGTTGATGATCTTTCTGATTCAATACAATGTAACGACTTTCCTTCTTAGTATCACCATTTTCACCGTATCCTACAATCCTACTATGTCCAATTTCAGGAAATGAAAACAGAGCGAACAAAACAATTAGAGCATAGGGGTATCAACAAATTCGGTTAGGTATGCCTTGGGTCCCAAACATCCAACTGTCAGGTCTGGACAACACACTCAGGTGGCTAGGACATGTTCCAGTGTCTTCCCAACCATCCTCATTCACCCTTAAAGACACCAGATACACTCAAATTTCCCCTTTCTTCCCCTTGCACCATTTACCCTTCTGATAATGCCACCCACCACCAGCATTTTTACTTGTGTGTACACAGCCCCCTCACCTTTAACCACTGTCCTCTCCTTGGAAATGCCTACCCGGCACCTCTGAATATTTCTGCCTTCCCTCCTCCTATTGATAACAATATCCACATTTATTGAGTTCCCATATGTACCAGGCATTACACCAAGGGGGCTTTACATATGCCATTCCATTCATTTGTCAGAGCATTACGAAATAGGTAGTATTATCTCCATTTGCTGGATGAAGTCCAGGAGAATTTGGTCACTTGCTTGGGGTCCCAGTTAATAAACAGCTTAAATGACAGATCATCATAATAGCTATGAGACTGATGTGGTTATATCCAGGGAAAGAAAAAAGGTTTGAAGCAAAACTTGACAAAGTAAAGAATGATTTGCTTGTTTTAACAGCTCTCGAAAGTACAGATTAGAAGATCAAGTCACAATTTCCACATGCGTCCTAGGTCATTCCCTCTAATTATAAGCTTGTTTATGCACTCATGGTGAAGAGAGTTAAAAGCTATTTTTAATTCAACATTTCTGGTTTAGTGTTCAGGGTCTTCTTCCATTTTCCACAGCCATCTGTAGCAAGTTTGTGTCATGCAAGTCGGAGTACATTGTGTGGTTTGGCCTGAGTACACAATGACCACTGAGCAGAGCTTCTGGGTAAAGTGCATCATGGGAAGGCTGCGGTGTGATGAAAAGGCAAGGTCTCCCACTGACCTGGGACACCCATCAGTCTGTCAGTCAAATGCAGAAGGGCCGAATTACATGGCTGTGGCTCTTTACAGCTTTGGCTTTTCACTTCCAAACAGTTGACTTATCAATTTCTTTGGGGAAACAAGTCATGTGTGAATCATTAAAAGGCAATCTGGATTCTAAATTCACAACTAGGGTCTGAGTTTCCCCTGGCTGCTTCTAGAAAAGAGGGCTTGCAAAGACTCCAACCTTCACCCTCTTCTCTTCCCCCTGCTCTCTCTCCAGCAGAGGTACCCACCCCCCCATCCACTATCCCGAGTATAACCCTCAGGCATACACAGCTGAGGGGCCAAAGCTCCCTCCCAGGTCCTAGAACCTTCCCCTGACTTCCAGCCCCACCTCCCACTTTTCTCCTTACGACTCCATCTACACATCTCCAGTGCCTTAAACTCAACATGTCCAAAACGGAATTTATCCTTCCCATAAATCCTGCAATCTCTTTAATCCCCTAGTTTGGATTACACCACCATCATGGGTGCAGACACATGACCCGAGAACGTCAGAGTCCTGTCTTTTCCTCACCAGCCATAATCCATAATCCATTCCCCATAATCCAGAGTCAATAAAGCCAGTCTACTCCCTGCCCGGATGTCTCTAAATCTGGTTCCTTTCTTCTGCTTTGCTGTTGGCCTGTCTCGGCCTCTCTGGACCACCAGGAAAGCCTCCTGCTGTTTCTCGTGCCCACCCTAAGCCGGACTACCAGAATATGCTTCCTGTCTGAGGCTCCTGTATTTATGTAACAACCTCGGTTTCATCAGCTTGAAAATAGGGATATAATCACCATCAAATGCTCTAAATATGTTGATACCAATTACATCCGTATTTTCAAGCAAATAAAACGAAGCTAATGTTATGTAAATACAAGTGATAAAATGTTCTTATCATTTCAGAAAGACATTCCTCTAGAATAACTTTTTTTTTTTAAAGATTTTATTTATTTATTTGACAGAGAGAGAGATAGCGAGAGCAGGAACACAAGCAGGGGGAGCGGGAGAGGGAGAAGCAGGCTTCCCGCCAAGCAGGGAGCCCAATGCGGGACTCGATCCCAGGACCCTGGGATCATGACCCGAGCCGAAGGCAGACACTTAACGACTGAGCCACCCAGGCGCCCCCTCGAGAATAACTTATGAGTTGAAAAACAAATCATTCTTCTCCTATCCCAGCAGGAAAGAGATCCCATGAAGGTTAAAATAATTTGATCACTGTAGCAATTAAATGCAAACAGGAGATAGAGGTACTTTTATTGGGCATCTACTACATCGCACATACTATATACCAGGTACTTTACATAAGTTACCTAAATTAATACAACCCTGTAATAAAGGAATAACCCTCACTTAAGGGGATAATACTAAGTAATTTGTTCTGTGTCTCACAGCAATAAGTGGTACATCCAAGACTTCAAATGTCACTCTGCGCAGTATCCAAATCCATGCACTTGCCACCATCCCACCTCCCCAAGAAAAGGCTGAAGCTCACAGGGGTAAGGAGTGACTAAAAGATTCACATACATGGTATGATTGCTTCGATTGCAATTCAACCACAATATGTCCTTTTTTGTTAAAATTTCAAATTTCAAGAATATAAAACTTCCCTGCTGATTGACAGAGAAACTGGGTAAAGATGGGAAACACAAGTTGATGATAAGAAAACTGAATGGGCAACGTCGCTCAGATTTCACAGACCCCTTCCACTCCCTGGGTCTAAGGTCAGGGGTAACTTTTCCACAGAAAAACCCACCGATTTTTTAACTAGATAAGATAGATGGATCAGTGTCTATTCTATACTTAGGATTGGGCTAGGTACTATGAGGACAAAAGGAAAACAAAGCCATGATACTGGCCACCTAGAAGTAAGCTATCAACTCAGGGCCACCAAGATAAGCATGGGATCATTGATAAAGGCAGCGTTTGCTATCCCAGCATCAGGACATTATTGATACAACATACAACTTCACCGTATATTCAATCTAAACAGAACAGTTCCAAATACAAAAGGATCTGACCTATTAAAACCACACAAATGTATAAATTACACCATAATGGGAGATTCTACAGCATAGCGATCTGAAAAGGGGTCCTTTGTAAACATGACGTTCGAGTACTAAAGAGTAATTCATATGAAGAACTGACGGGACTTACAAAGTTTATTCTGTAAAACAGACATTCCCCCTTCTGTATTTTTCAGTGCTACTAACTCAACTAGAAAACCCTTTCTTAGGGTGCCTGGGTGGCTCAGTTGGTTAAGCGGCTGCCTTCGGCTCAGGTCACGATCCCGTAGTCCTGGGATCGAGTCCCGCGTCGGGCTCCCTGCTCAGCGGGGAGCCTGCTTCTCCCTCTACTCTTCACCTCGCTTGCTCTCTCGCACTCTCTCAAATAAATAAATAAATAATTTTAAAAAAGAAAAAAGAAAACCCTTTCTTCATGAAGGGAAGACAAGTACATTTCATGCCAGCCCCTATTTCAATTATTACATTCTGAATTAGCACACTGTGCATTTCTAAGGTTTTATTTTTATCATATTAGAAATAACGTAACACCTTAAAATGGAAGAAGCCAACATTCGACTCTTATAGTAAGTTGTGCCACTTACAAGAACTATTTTAATGGCACTTTATTACTGAAGTTAGGTGTCACACAAATGAAACTTTTTGATGTCATAATAAAGCCCATGAGAATAGAGACCATCTTGTTCTCAACGGGGGAAGCATGCTCCTCATGCTTCCATGTGAAGGAACTTCCCTTAGAATAAAGATCCAGGTGTGTGCATCAGTCCCCATCACCTCCGCCCCGCGGTGGCACTGACTTTTGTGACCAGTAAACATGGGAGAACGATAACTCAAGAGAGTTTCCCGGAAGGAATGCAGAACAATTTGGATTTTGTCTCATTGCAAAGCCTTCATACTTTTGATTATTCTACTTCCCAGAGCCCCTCATTTTATTCTTCTTCTTTTAAAGTTTTGCTTTTCCTGCAACAACTTTTGTGTCTACTACTCAATAAACCCCATTTTATAAATCAGCTGGGCTTTCATTTGTAAATCATGAATTTTTAAAGAGAAGTATCTTTTAATCCCTTAAATCCCTCAGACTATCTAAAAGCATATTTCCCCCCCACACACACCTTTGGGCTTCCCCAAGCGTCATCTTTTAGCAACTTTACAAACCATCGATATCATCCATCACACTTAGATTTTAGCAAGGCCCTTTGCGAAGCTACGAGCTTCATGTGATACCACGAGAGATGAAAGCGAGGAACCGCCATACTGTACCTGCCCCCAATCTCTACGCATCAGGCTTCACGTCAGTCAGAAGTCATTTATCGTGGAACCTGTCACAGGACATAATGACTCATGCTAGTCGAGACCTGCAATTTCCCTCTTCCAGAGGGCTTGCGAACTACTAAACAGCTTATGAAACAGGAATTTAAGCAGAAAGTTACTTTTCATTTTACTTCATCTTTAACATGTTGTTTTTGACTTAATAATGAAGATTTTGCAATATCATAATCCGATCCACAGAGACATACTCAATCACCTAAGGAAAAGAGATTAGAATTTTACTACTTGATGAAGAGAAACAGGTTAGCACACGGTTGCACAGTATTCAAGTAAGGATCTTTCATAGCCTGCGAGGTAACAAAGGTAACAAATGCTGCCAATAACCGCCGGACTGTATTGCAGAATCTCCAATCTTATGAAAACTCTGAATCATTAATGAACCTGAAAACTGTTTAAATTAGCCAGGCAGGCCTGAGATTTGCAACTACACAATTAACTTCTCCCCGGAGAAATGAAGGTAACAAAACATCAAATTTTTCGCAGAGGAAAAAGTGCCTATCTTATCAACAGGTGGGTTTTCCTTGCATTGCTCGGGGCGAGGGGGGGGGAGCGGGGGGGGGGTGTCACCACATCCTGCCTTGTTTTAGACAAAGGACTCCAGCCTATTTCCAGGGCCTCCCCATTCATGAGTAAGTCGAGGCTGTTTGGCCCTGGCATTTGTTCCCCTAGACAGAATCAACATGTTGGTGGAAAGTCACAGTCTAAGATCCTTTTTGTGCCACAAGTATTTGAACCAATTACTTAAAACCTAGATAGACTGTCACATTTACTTCCCCCTGGTTCTGTTCATAAAGTCTTTGTTTACAACCACATAGAGTAAAATGAAAGCAGGCTTTAAATTCCTGAAGGGAATAAAGAAAGCGTGGTTTTGCAGCCAGACCAGATACTGACGGGCTCCTGCCGTGTGGCCTTGTATTTCTGACCGGTGACGGCTGGACCGCCAAACCACCCGGTCTCCACCTCATGCCCGTGTCCTGCCCTCAGATCGAGCACGGGAGCCGGCAGAGTTCACCGTATTGTGGCGCAGCAGAAACCACTCTGACCGTTATTGGTAGAGGTATCTTCATTCTTTGTGTATCCGTTTAAAGGCTTATAAATTTTTATGAACTCTGCAAGGTCAATACAACAGGGTCGTTACATGCTCGGTCCAGATGCCAGCTCCCCGGCTTGCCGTTTGTGGTATGAGGAGCCAGGGCATCCCCTCAGCTTCCCCCGAGCCCAACCCAGCACTGGGAGCCATTGCCCTAACCTTTCCAGGGCACCAGGTTACCGTTTATGAACGTGATAAAACATTCCCTAACCACCTGGAAAGCCCCTGGAGCGAGTCCAGGCCACTGGCTCCTGGAGGACCACGCTCGGAGTTTGGCTCATGGACCTCTGTCACATCAGCACCTGGACGGATTTGCCTCACAAACCGCACACACACATTTCTAGATCTCTGCGTCTGCAAATGCAGCTTCCCTTTAGAGCTTTAAGTTTAAGCTGTCAAACCACTATTCAGCAGATCATTGTGGAGCAGTCAGATAGTCTGTTCCATTAATGACAATCTCTGTAAGATCAATATTAGGATATAAAGCACCCAATTGCAAGGAATCTCAAATGAGCTCAACCTCCTGACCAAGCGAATCCGACACTCTTTACAACCTCCTCTACATCTATTACAAGACTCATCACAAATAAAAGACTTCACGAAGTAACCAACACCAAAATATTCTCTAGAAAGGAACAAGTTTGCTTACCCAACATAAATGCACTTTAATACATCATTTATCCATCAACAGATTTTGTCACGGATGCCAGCGCTCTAAGGAAATGTTGACTCTAAGCAGAATGACTAATATGGAGGGTTATCTCTTTTTTTAGAAGACGCGTGAGGTTCTATATGCAACATACACACGTGTTAAGTTATCTCTAACACACACATGCACGTATGAAAGAATGAATAAAAGCAGCTGTAAAACTTCTCAACACGCGCGAGTCCGTAATTAACGCAAATAGGAATGAAAACATTCGAGACTGCGGTCTTTTGGAGGCAGGAGCTCATAATCCCCAAAGATTCAGAAGCATTACCTCATTGCAGCCTTGAGACAAGCTGAGCATTCACTCCAGGCCTTACCCAGCATCCTCCGGTTCACACAAAGACAACAGAGGCGTGACCAATCACATTGTGGCTAGCAGGCACTGTTTCAAAGCCCTCTCCCAATATTACCCATTGACATGCTCGCTGTCAGGCTGCTGAACTCGTCGTCATGGCAACACATCCCAGCTGCTCACCGAGGCTTGTTATATTACTTTTCCTTTTCACCACTCACTTAGCTAATTAAAAATTTAGGACTATGTTTTGCATGTTGGACGCAAATTGAAACAATGCAGCGTCCTTTCTCTCTTTTCTTTTCTTCTTCTTTTTTCTTTTTCTTTTTTTTTCAATGGAGCTTTAAAAAATGCTGGGAAAAGCGATTTGAAGGACACTCCCATGAAGTCCCAATATAACCAATCAATAGAGAGACTGCGTGGAGCTCTGGCCAGATGGAATTTGTCACTAAACCTAATCTGCAGCAAAGCAAAACCAAACCATGAACATCGCTAAAGATGTTCTTCCTGTTTTGAAAGATATAAGCCAATTCCGCACAGATGATTTACGTTGAAATATTCACATTACTCTCCGTCAAAATGTTCTTTAAATATTTTTGTTTAACATGATTCTGATTTAAAGCAGCTTTACCCATAATTCCACAATGCAAGCAGAGTAAATAAATAAATAAAGCACAGAGGAAAAAGACCCTGTAAAAGCGGCCAATATGGCAAGCGCTAAAGGTTCCAGCCCAAAGCCTGTCTGTGGACCTGCCATATGTTTTAGATTTGACCACCAAAATGTACCACTGCCGCGGGAGGCCGGAAACAGCAGCCCTGCAGTCGAAAACCCGTGGAGAGAAGATGCCAGTTTTTGTTTACCAAAGCACAGAGAAATCAACGAAACCTCCCCAACGGGTTCAGGGATGATGGCTGCCTCACACACATCGCGTTTTTGCAAATTCCCCTTATGCCTCTAATTGATACCTGACAACCGGAGTCGATACCACAGACATTCTAAGAATTCTACAGCAAAAAATTCCCCTTGCTTTTTTCTCGGGTCAGCTTTCCACTTAACATATTTAATAGGGTAGAAAGAAAATTAAAATCGGAAACTCTGTTCATTGTGAATAAGCAGAGATAACAGACCTCAAAGTGGTTTTGAAAATCCAAGTGTTAGAGTCTATAGGAAAAGTCTGTACTAATTTCAATTAAATGAGAAAAAAACAAGATACCAAAAACAGGCTTGGAGAGGCGGCTTGGCTTCTGCTTCCTCCCAGGTAGGTCTGCTAATTTTCCTGTCTGAAGTCATCCACGACTGCCTGACTCGTAGCATTCAGTCCTCAAACACAGGGCAAACACATACTCAGACAGGCAGGCCATATTCCCCCCAGGGTCCCCCCATCTCTGTATTTTCAGATCTACCACCAAATACCACTGATAGAAGTCCCACCCACTGAGATAGTTAGAAATGTCAAAGAAGCCCTATAGAATTCTAATTTGTCTGTGAGGGAGCAATGCTGGCCTCCGAAAGCCAAGGAGAGGTGATTGGCAGAGCTATTTTGGGTATTAAAGGTAAATACTGTTTACTCTCTCCCTGTCTTCCCACTTCAAGTAACCAGAAGATGGAACATACATGAGGCTGGTCTCCATTAAACATGGGAGGCTGGAAAGAGTACCTCCTAACTCCCACTAAGAGGACAGTAAGTGGAATGGAAAGGAAGAGAATGAAAGAGGAAACCATCGAATAATTCTGGAAGCTGGAAAAGCAGATGGATGAGATGTAGCTGAATGGAGAGAGTAAAGAAAGTTTAAATATACTTGCAAGAGGAAAAGCGTACCACGGATGGTGGTGTGGGTGTAGTAATTCAGAAATGATGTTGTGCGTATGGTGAGATCGAGAAAGTGAGTAAATACATTGTGGGAGAAGGAATATACACATATGCCTGGGGAGAGGAGAGGAGGAGCCCCATTTCCTAGCTCTGTCACTGAAAATCTCTAGAAGCAATGTTACCCCAATAGCAACGAACCCACGCAGTATTCATGACCTTGGGTTCTAAATACCATTCCCCACCAAAAGGAAAAAGGATGCTCAGAGAAATGATTGATCTCTGGTCTTAGGCAAGAAACACACAAGTGAACCAGGAACATCTTTTTGTGCCAGAAAGCAAGAAAACGCTCCAAAACTGATGGAAGATACCTGAAAAGACTCGGGGACCAAACTGAAGGAGTTTCCTTGGCCAAATCAAAAACAAATTGAACATCAAAGAATGTGTATGCAAAACACTATATAACACACTGAACAAAAAAGAACCCATGAATACATTGTGATGCCAAAACAAACAAACAAGTAAAGGGTGTGCAGAAACAAATAGTGCTTTTGGTTCACAAATGAACACCAATTCATAACTTCAGAAGAAATTAAAGAATTAGAATCTGCATTTGTAACCACCATTGTAATCAAAGGCACTGAGTGAGAATTCCTGATGCATGATAAAAACACAGGGTAAAAGATTGTTGGAGAACAAGCATTCGTACAGTCTCAAAGTATCAACAAATAGATTACTTTTTAACTACAAAAGGAAAAGACAATGGTAAAGCCAGGCTGCCACCACCACAACCAAGTGATCAAACTTAGCATCACCAATGAGACAAAGAGCCAGCATATGTCTCCTAATGTTATGCACTGAAAAGAACACAATCCAACCTATAAAATATTCTTGCCAAAAAAAAAAGTTTAATCTATATCTCATCTTGAGAAAATAATCAGACATACTTCAAATTGTGGAATATTCTACAAAACAACCAGCCTGTAATGTTCGAGAAGGTTAATGTCATGAAAGACAAAAGGAAGCTGGAAAACTGTTCTAGCTTAAAGGAGAATGAAGACATGCAACACATGGGGCTTGATTAGAGCTTGGGATTACAAAATAAAAATTCAAAGAAAATAGCCATAGAGAGCATTACTGGAATAACAGGACAAAATTAAATATGAGTTGTACACTAGATAATGGCATTATATCAATGTTTAGCTTTCTGAATTTGGCAATTCTGGTTTCATCATGTAACGGAATATCCTTGTTCACCCTAACAATAAAGTGTCATGATGTTCGCACCTACTCTCCAATGGTACTAAAGACAGACACATGATAGATGATGGATGGATGGATAGATGGATGAATAGATGGATAGATGGATGAATAGATGGATAGATGGATGAATAGATGGACAGATGGATGGATGGGTAGGTAGATGGATGGATAGATAGATAGATAGATAGATAGATAGACAGAAAGGATGAACAAATGTGGCAAAATGTCAACAATTAGTAAAACTAGGTGAAGGTTATACTGGTGCCCATTTCATTTGTTTTGTAATTTTTATGTTATAAGAAATAAATCCAAAGCTGGAGAGGGAAAAGAAATCTGGAAAGTCTCTAGAATGTAGGTATCATTAGAGGGGGGGTATGGAACAGACTGGAAACAGGACTATTGTTTGGAAAAACTTGATAAGGAGGATTTGGGCACTCAGGCCCACTCCTCCATCTAATATAGTTACCTCTTCTCCTAGGCAGACATAGGAATTTTACATTCTAGAGAGGTTAAACTGGATGATCTTTAATTTAGGGACCCCAAGCATAGCTCAGGGAGTAGTCAGATACTGAATAAAGTGGGATTATGTGAAAAATGACATACTTCACTCAGCCTCTAGAATGCCAGCTGTCAATCAGGAGACTGGCAGACTCTTCTGGGGAAGCTGACTAGGCAAGAGAAAAGACCCACTGTAGTCCCTCTAGATCTCTCTGCAGGAAGGTCCAACAGAGGACAAACTCTATGTCTCACAGAACTTCCAAATGGCATTTTAGTGCCTCCAGAGATCAAAACAAAACAAAAACTAGAAAAGGAACTCTAAAAAAATGGAGGCAAGGGAAGAGAGTAAAAGAACCCTTCTCCAAGCCCCTAAATATTCCCAGGAAGCTACCAGAGAGATAGCCTGGCAAAATAAGGATGTAAACTGAGGACTACAAAGACATGGGTCTTAGAAAACAGTGGATCCAACCTAAGAGTAGTGAGGAAAAAACTCCCAGATAACAGCTGTTTGCCAGCCTAGAAAGCAATTAGTCCGGATCAGAAAAGGAGGACAAGGTGCTCCCAAGGGAAATTCTCCAAGAAAATAGGGGGATGGGTAGATCATTTGAAATATGAGAACACTTTGAAAAAAACAAAAACACTGGTGGGTGTATGGCATATCTCATGAAGCACTTGGGGGAAAAATTAAAGATGGATATATAAAAATCTATGCAATTCAAAAAAGAAAGACAATCATTAACTGCAGGCAAAACAAACAGTTGCGTTAGAGAGTAAATGGACTCACAGTGCAATTCTTGGTCCTTCCTTAAACAAAAACTACACAGTCATCATAACATGAACACTGATTACTGATTTATCTTTAAATTCTTATATAACTGCATTGCAAAGATCAGGGGAGGGGAAGTGAATTTACAAGGAAGCTAAATCTTCATTTACCCTCCAGGAAGACAAAAGATAAAATATAAAATTAATAAATTGAGATACAGCATTATACACACATTATTTAGAAACTGAATAAATACCAAAGAAACACCTAGGCAGGGATTGCCCCTAGGAAGTAAGAATCAGAAATGGTGGAGGGATAGAGGGTGATGGGGTGTGTGTGTGTGTGTGTGTGTGTGTACTTACTATAATAGCTGTATCATTTTTTAACCTTTGTAAAAGGAAAAATTAAATTATAAAAACAAAACTCTGGTGAATAGCATACGCATGGGTAGGGTAGAAATCAATCCATTAGTAATACCTTTTCTGAGTACCTCCTATGGGCCCAGCACTTACTAGCTTTGTGCCTTTGGGCAAGTTTTTAACTTTCTAGTGTCTTAGTCTGCATACCTGTAAAATGGCTATTAAAATAATAATACATATCTCATTAATAGCATGTGGCACAGAAAACAATGCCCAATCAAGTAAACTATTCCTGATACTGTTACGAATGGGGCCCTGGGCTTGCCACTGGGGAGCACCTGTCCTCCAGGACCTGCCAGGGCAGGTGACATTAAAGTAGACAATGACAATGCAAAGCCACAAAGGGGTAGAGAGAGATGTGGGGCTAGGAGATAAGTTCCTATAGTCTACTTCCCCTCAGCACCGCAGCACAAAAGATCAGCATTTCCAAAGTAAATTCCAGAAAACACCAGTCCGAGGAAACACTTCTTTAACAGAAGTTTTGTGGTCAAATCAATCTGGGAAACCACTACATATTACACCTGCTGTGGGAGAGTCGCCACTCATCTAGCGTATTTACGGCTCTGCAGTCCTATGGTAAAGAAAAGGGTTCAAACCCACTATTTCCCAAACTAATTTTACCATGGAACCCTTTTTTATTCCAGAGGCCCAAGTGTCACAAAAGTGCTGCTCCCATGAGACGTTTGGAGAGCCACGGCCATGGATTTTGAGACTGTCAAGATGGAGAGACTTTCATTCTGCTCCTCCAATTTCATAGCCTTTTAAATTCCCTTTTCATTTGCCTCGATTATTTTGACAAATTTAAAAGTGGTAAAAATATGGTTTAATAGGAAGCTCCCCTAATAAAATTACTTCTAGGAAAAGGAATCTAATATGTATTGATGAGATCTGCATATACTTTTGAAAATGATCCTATAGTTGATTTCAGATAATTCACAACCAATAAAGTTTTTAGAACAAAGGTAAAATCGGGGATAGATTCTTTGCTTTTATGCTTAGAAGATTACTCTGGGTGATTTGTGAAATGGGATGTTATGGTTTTGGAAGCTTATATAACAAATCTACATTGCAAGACCTCCGTTAGAACACAGAGCAGGTGGGTTCGGCAGCAGTTTTCCTGTTTTGAAATATGCATGACTCGGATTATTTTATATTCATTTGCTTCTCTTGCCTTTTGAGAAAACTCAAAATACATTCTCTCAGTGCTGGTGCTTTCTGAGAAAGCGAGTCTGGAAACCCAGTGCTGTTTGGTTCACGAAAAACAAACAAACAACTGCTTTCATGTGTCAAAACTGGAAAGGTTAAAGGAAAAGCCCTGGACAGTAAAAACAGTTGATCGCCTGCTTTTCAAAAGCTGGAGAAGAGATTGTCTTCCTCCAAGTCACTGATGAAGATACCTGAGAAGAGGCAGCAGTCATGACTTGCCCTTCCCCAGCCTTGGCCTCTTCCTCACGGTCACCCCGCACCTGTCCCCCACGTGCAAGGAAAAGGACCTTTCTAAGGGGCCTCAGCATGGTCATGTCAGTCCCCTTCCAACCACTCCCCTTCGCTCTTCTTACTGAAATGAAACCCTCTTTAACATGGGTTGTAGGGTGCTTTCTGCCATGACCCCAGCTAACAGTTCTTGGCCACTGCCCTCCTGCAGGACCATGAGCTCCTGAAATCAGTCCTTTCTGGGCTGCCTGTTTACATGTCCGGAGTCCCCAGCCCCCTGGAAGCTCCTTGAGGTACCAGGTCTTATAGGATGTCACGCCCCCATCGAGCGGTGTGCCATTACGCAATTCCATTTCTTCAGCACACTGTGATCTTTTCCAAACTCGGCCGAATCAGGCCACTTGCCTCGTTGAGGACAGCCCATGACTCCTGGGGCACTCGGGCTCTCCATCCTGCTCCCCACGAGCTCCTCGGGAGCTCCAGCCACACTGGCCTCCCCTCTGCTTCCTGCTGCCCCACACTCTGCCCAGAGTCCTGCACAGGCCAGGTTTCATGGCAGCTTCGTGGTTGATGCTGTCTCTTTCCCACTAAACTGTTGGTCCGCAAAGGCCCTCTGCTCACCAGCAGATCTCCTCAAATAATCCCCAGACCACCAGCAGGCCCACAGTGACTCTCCATAAGTGTGTCCTGAGTATATGAATGAATGAATGAATGAATGCATGCATGCATGCTTGAATGAAGTGTCTAGATCCACCTGGAGAAACAAAACTGAAAGAATTTCAGCTTTAGCTAACCTTTCTATGAAACAACAGTGTAATTTGATAAGTGTAATGCAGTTGACACACTAATCAAATATAATAAAAATGCTGTACCATAGCCAGAAGAAGATGCCTAAAATGAAAATTCCATGATGTTTAATTCAGGTTATTAACTTTCATGGGGAGACTTTAAACCCCTCAGAGGTGCACGATGTGGGAAAAGAGGCTCCAGGAGACATGGGATGCAGCAGAACATAATGCTGACCACCATAAAGACTTTCACGTGAAAGCCCAAAATGTGAAGCATCATTTGGCTAAATTTCTAAATTTCTAAGACCCTCAGCCTGCGACAACAACAAGAACTCAGTAAGGAAATATGATTTACCAATATAAAAATATTTGGTGAAAATGTGAAATAAATTAATTGCTAAATTTTTTAAAGTACAGCAAATCACAAACCCAAAACATGGGGCCTATGATGGCCGTTTACTGAAATTAAAGAAGGAGAACAGAAGGAAAATGGTATCTTTGAGCTCCCGTGTTTAAGGAATCAATATTTTGCTTCTTTGAAACCTTGCCTATTCGAGTATTTGGTTAGCAATGTGGCTCCGGACTTTTTACAACTTGAGATCATTTCTGAGAGTGCCTTCTCTTTTTGTACATTTCTCCATCTTCCTTTGGTGCCTGATCTTTAGGTCTGGGGTTGGCTGGTGGCTGTGAACTCCACACTACCCCAACTATCACACCAAGAACTTCAATTTCCTCATGAGAACATGCAAATAATTATCAAGACCATAACGCCACTACCTCATGGAATTTTAATTAGCAGATACCGCTTATCTTATTTTTCTCGTGATCTCTTAAGAATCCGCATCTTCTTTCAGCAATGGATAAATTGGGAGCAAGGAGGAGAAAAGATCTCAGATTTACTGGGCGCCACACCTTAAGTACCAGGGACAGTATTTTACCTATTGTCTCATTTATCATAATGGCAACCCAGGAAGTTAGGTCTCGTTATCTCAGTTTTAAGAATAAAGCATTAAAAAGTTAATAGCTTATCCAGAGGCCCCACAGTCATGAGAGCGACAGCCCTGAGAGCACCAGGTTCCCTGTCGAGTGATTATTACCCAAACCAGGCGTTGAACAGACCAACAGTAGTCTGGAGCTAAATTGGAAAACATTCCACCTGCCAATTTTGAAATGCTACATATCAGTTTAAGGATAAGTAATAAATGCGTGAGCTAAAAATAGTCTATCTATGGGCTTCTACTTTTGAAAAGAAATCCACTACTTGGCAAGCATTGCTCTCTACTTACCCTGAGATGGAAGCTTGTTACAACAGCACCTTGTTACAAGTTAGGATAGCACAGAATCAAGGAAAAAGCCAACTAATTATAACACGAGACGCCAACCACTATATTAGTATGTATCAAATGTAGTGGGACACACAGAGGGAACATAAACTCTGCTTGGGAGAACCCCAAAAATGTCCCAGAGAGAGGCGACCACCAGGAAGTCTTCAGGAAGGAGTAAGAGGGAAAAGGCATTTCAAGCAAAGACAAGAGTGCATGCAATACAAATATCAGCAAACGCTTGTTGAGTACTGAGAGTAAGGTAACTACTACTATTTAATCCTACAACAATCCAACCAGGTGGTACTATTACCATTCACTTTTTACAGGCAGGGAAAGAGAAGCACAGAGAAATTAAATCATGTGTCTAACGTGAAAAAGTGCTCAATATCGCTCGGCATCAGGGAAATCCAAATCAAAAGCTCAATGAGATACCACCTCACACCAGTCAGAATGGCTAAAATTAACAAGTCAGGAAACGACAGATGTTGGCGGGGATGCGGAGAAAGGGGAACCCTCCTACACTGTTGGTGGGAATGCAAGCTGGTGCAGCCACTCTGGAAAACTGTATGGAGGTTCCTCAAAAAGTTGAAAATAGAGCTACCATATGATCCAGCAATTGCACTATTGGGTATTTACCCCAAAGATACAAAAGTAGGGATCTGAAAGGGTACGTGCACCCCGATGTTTATAGCAGCAATGTCCACAATAGCCAAACTGTGGAAAGAGCCAAGATGTCCATCGACAGATGAATGGATAAAGAAGAGGTGGTATATATATACAATGGAATATTATGCAGCCATCAAAAGGAATGAGATCTTGCCATTTGCAATGACGTGGATGGAACTGGAGGGTATTATGTTGAGTGAAATAAGTCAAACAGAGAAAGACATGTATCATATGATCTCACTGAAATGAGGAATTCTTAATTGTAGGAAACAAACTGAGGGTTGCTGGAGTGGGGGGGGTGGGAGGGATGGGGTGACTGGGTGATAGACACTGGGGAGGGTATGTGCTCTGGTAAGCGCTGTGAATTGTGCAAGACTGTTGAATCTCAGATCTGTACCTCTGAAACAAATAATGCAATATATGTTAAGAAAAAAAAAAAGGAGAAGGTAGCGGGAGGGGAAGAATGAAGCGGGGGAAATCGGAGGGGTAGACGAACCATGAGAGACGATGGACTCTGAAAAACAAACTGAGGGTTCTAGAGGGGAAGGGGGTGGGGGGATGGGTTAGCCTGGTGGTGGGTATTGAGGAGGGCACATTCTGCATGGAGCACTGGGTGTTATGCACAAACAATGAATCATGGAACACTTCATCTAAAATTAATGATGTAATGTATGGGGATTAACATAAGAATAAAAAAAAAATCACGTGTCTACCTGGTGGAAGAGTGTATCACCCAAGAGTTAAGACAACAGGGCGTATTTGGGATGCGTGTTGAGTAAGATGCAAAAGGCAGGTCTGCTTCACAAACTATACAATTAATACACCAGTGAATGTTGAGACCAATGTTAAGTATGACTTATCATTAAGTTCTTGCTATGTGCTTGGCACCTTCCACATATATGACCTCACTTACTCCTCACATCAATTGTCTCTGAAATAGTTTTTCTTCCAATAACCATCTTACAAATGAGGACATTAAGGCTAAGAAAAGCCATGTAATTTGTCCGGGATCGCACAGTAAATAAATGCTGGATTCAGGACCTGAAATCGAGTCAGTCTGACTAGAAAGCCCACAATTTTCACCATGATGCTATGCTGCCTTTTGACTAAACACCAAGAGGTCATTTGAAACAATTACAAAGTGGGGTTTTTTTTTTTACCTCAAATTCAGCTAATACCTTGTATTTATTTGTTTTAGAATGAGACCAGTTATACGGAAACATTCTTGCATTCTTACCAAAATCATTTACCCTGAGTGCCCATTTACACAGAAAATATTTTAAATTGTTCCATTTAAAAACCTGTAGTCCTAAGGGAGCTCTGCAGCTACATTCAAAATGTATTATTCAGATTTAGAACATTAAGCATTTCATGACTGAAGTTTTTTAAAGAGCTTCAAGAAATACATTCTAAAGGGAGGTTACGATGATTGCAGTTCTTGGCAAGGAGAGAGGAAATGATGCATCCTAGCAAAACAAACCGAAGATAAAAGAACATACTGAGTGAGGACAAGAGCTCATTTCCAAAAGTCTTTGTCAGACCCGTTACAGTATCTTTTAGCTGCCACTGAAATAATGTGCCCCGACTTCAGTGATCTAAAACACCTTCGCTGTACCGGGTGACATGGTCTTCCTCAACCCTCTGCAACATTCATGATGCCCCAAGAAGATTGAACCTTCTTTGTTTTCACAAAACCTCTTCTCCTAAGAAATGCCACAGGTTTCATTCATCGACGCCTCTTCCATGGGCACACATAGCACCTTACGCCCCTCAGAACTGACTCGAGCACAACTCACTTTTGCTCAAAATAAACATACAACCTGAAAACAATCTACGAAATCCAGAGGACAAAATTACTCACTATTCTAAATAGAACTTTTCTATCAATAAGCAATTAGTAAGTCACTTTGCTGTGGCTTTCTCACCCATGAATGGTTGTACTGTGACAATTCTCTCCTCAGCTAAAATGAGATCTGTCTTCTGTCTCCCCCCACCTCCATCCCCCGAATTCTGCAACTGGGATTCTCCTGTGTTTTCCCTTCTTGGAGAAATTTTAAACATCCAAGAGAAATTTTAAAAATAATGAACACCTACAGCACTGCCACCGCCACATTTTCGGTAATTGTTGAAATTTTGTCATCATCCTCTCTATAGAAGAAATGAAATCTTCTGGGTAAAGGTGATCGGTTCATTGTCCCCATACCCACAGACAATCACTCTCATTAACTCACTGTCAAACCTCCCAGGATACTTAAAACACTTTTACATATGTAAATGTCTGCACACAGGATATTTGGTATTTGTAAGTGCATAATAAAAGACTTAACTAAATAGTATCAGACGGTGGATTGTTCTATAACTGTGTCTGTCCTCTCTGTTGACGAATAGCCTGTGGACATGGAAAATATTAGATGAATATCTGATGAATGAATGAAAGATAGGTTGATAATAGGGCAGTTCCATAATTTGCTGAATAAGTTCTTCCAAACATTCTTCACTAGTAGACATCAAACTCAAATGCAAACAGAGAACTTACACAATTTTGCCCATGTATTTTACATGCATGCTCAGTAAATACCTGACTGAGTAATGACATCACCTCAATGTATTTGAGTATTCGTTAGCATCTGGAGGACCCATATATCAGCCCCACGTGACTTAAGCACTGGCGCTCAAAGAAAGGCATATTTTCCAGAATGTGGAGGGGTATGGCAGCTTCAGTCTCCATTGCGCAGTCTGGCCAACACACTAACTTTGCGATAGGAATGACCTGATAAATAACTATTTTTTTCTGATACAGTGCTGACAACTATTCTGTGGTGTATTCCCCAAATTCCTAGCATGGTTTCATTCTCTCCTGCCCCGCACACTCTGTTAGAGCATTTAGGACACTATAAGTAATTTGTTGGGTTTATACATCTGTCTTCTATACATCAAACCATGGTTTTCTCAAGGGTAGTACTTAATCTTTAACCATCTTTGCGTCGACAGTACTTGGCTTAATGCTCAGTCATAGCTACAGCGGAGTGGATCTCCTCGATTTTTAAAATACCATAAAACTCAACAGTGATTCTGTGCTTCCATAGCTCTTCATATGTTTTAAATTCCTGATCACTTTATTTCTTTATATTATTTTTAAAACATGTTTAACATGGGAACTTCCCAATATTCAAAAGCAGACAGAAAAGTATACTCATGTATCTATCACCCAGCTTCAGTAATTAACTCATTTTTATCCCTCTTTATAGAAACCAAAACTGGATATCACAGACGATATAGTATAGGTATGATTTATTCAAGAAAAACTATGCAAAATCACATGCAAAGGAGAGTCCTTGGCCTTACATCAAAAAGCTGTTTTCAGTTAAAATATTTTAGATTTTTATAAAATGACTCCCTGCCTCAGCTAGGTTTATCAATTAAACAACTAGCTACTGGTCCTGTTTGTGAAGCCATGTTCTGGATTGTCAACTCTGCAGACACAGGGTCATGGTCCCATAATATCCTGCACCGACAATTAATGCTAGTTAAGTTGACCGCATGTCATTAATAATGAAGGATCATTCTTCCTCTCGAGCCTAAGCTTTCATCTGCAATAGTGAACCTTATTACATTTGGAATCTCCCAGTTTCTTCTGTATGCCACTCTGAAAGCCCTTTGCATCCCAGAGTCACACATTTCTCTAAAAAGTTTTAACCCCCTCCTTCCAGAATTGGAATTCAGAGCCCCAGCAATTAGACAGACTGGTAAGTCATGCTAATACAGCAATCCAAAGACAGAGGCCATCCTCTTTATGAAAAGAAAACGGTTGACTAGGAGAGTAATAATAATAAATTTCACTTCCATAAGCATTGCTTTCCAAAGGAACCTGTTTTTAGAAAAAGACCACATGAGAGAGAAAACCCTTCGGAATGTCACCTGTCTCTCCATTCAAACCTACGCCAGCCCCGTAGTGCTACAAAGGTCCTGTTTTGTTTTCTCAAGCTGCAACAGCAATTGGCCTCTATTTTACAAATAAAGACATCCCCCCCGCCCCGCCTCTTTTGGGAGTGCCTACAAAGTCAATTTGCAAATGTAAATTATGCAATATGGAATTATTCTTTTTTTCTGAGAAAAGGAAGGATTTGGTGAGGGGGAGCTCAAGGACTAGAGGTTTTTGCATATAGGTCACAAAAATGAAAGAGGGGAGTGTAGCTGTCTCCTAGATACGAGCTCAGAAGAATCAGAGGCTTCTCGGTGATTCTTCAGCAGGTGCATGGAGACCCAAATCTAGCAATCTCAAATCTGGTCTGATGGGGTGAGTCATGAGTGCCCTACAATTATCTAACTATTTTTCATTTTTTGTTTTGTTGGGTTTTTTTAAGCAAGAAGCTTTGCACATATGCGTATCACAAATGTGTAAGAAAAGTGTTTCACAAATGTCTAAACTAGAAGGAAATTAGCTGGCTGATCAATCAATAGTAGATTTGATTGTGCCTCTGTTGACAGGTCTGCTCTGGGTGTCAAAGTTTATTTAACTGTTGGCTGCTGATCTGTTAACATCAAAATTACATTGACTGAGCCAAAATCAAAGATTCCTCTGCTGTTTACACATTAGGCATGAAGGCTAATTACTTACTAATCCTTGAGGGTTTTAAACACTTTTGATGTACTAAATACCCCTGAGGACCATACATATTTTTTAATGGGTTGAGGACAGATCCTTCAACACATGTGCAATCTAAAAACTAAAGAGCATGTGACAAATGCCGACAAGGGAATCATTATGTCTCTTGTCATAGAGAAGTCTCAAATTCTTCTCGCTCTAGCCAAAGTTCACAATAAAATATTCACGATCTACTGATTTATATTTCATCTCTGTGTTCCTTCTGGTGGAGCTTTTTAATGCATAATACATAAACTTAATAATATTAATATTAATTCGATCCGCCATGGGCCAACGACTACCTATGCGCCAGGCACTGTCCTAGGTACTTACAGCAAACCACGCAATAGCTGTTGTATCTCCGCATGCTCAGGACACTTAGTAGGGGTAGACCCCCAGTACACAGCTACTGGGGTGCTCAAGAAATACTTTTTGAATGAATGAAAGAAGTGAAGAGGAGGAGAACCAGAAGGATGGGTAAGAAGGAATACTGTGAACAAGTGCGTATTTCTCAAACGCTCCATCTGCCTATTGAATCCATAGTTCAGTACAGTCATCTCATAGAGTAATTAATTTGGTTCATGGAAAGATGCACCAAAGACAACCTAGTACTTTTTTACTAACTCATCATCCTTACCTCGAGCCTAGGTAAAAGAGGCTAGATCAGAGCTTGTTTCATAAAAAGTGGCTGGTTAGCCATACCAGGTCAAGAACAAACAAACAAAACACACACAGCAAACTCTGTCTCACCTGTGTTCGTCTCTGTGTTCGCCTGAACAAAAAAAATGGTGTCTTTGGCATGGTATTCACCAAGAAGCATTTACTGAACAATTACTTTATGCAGGAATTAGAAAACAAAATTTTACAACAGTAAAATAAATAGGGGTGGAAATTTAGAAAAAGGAGTATGTTTAGAACAAAATATAATATATCAATTATTTAGGGTCATACAAAGTAGGAAACTCTTAAAGAAAAAGCAAGGCAGGCTTTTAAGTTGCTGATTCGGGAGTAAATGTAGTATAACCAAATTAGAAAAGAGTACTTGACCTCTGTCAGATATCATGCCTACAACCAGCTTGGGTTATCGTAGAGCCTCAGATTAGATTGTGCTACATTCCTGTTGATGACAACATCTCTGAGAAGCTGGCTCTTGGATGGCCACTGTGATAAAAAGCAGTATTGTGCAAAAATCAGTGTGGAGCATGAATTAGGGTGGCAGTGTCCAATCTAATCCCCAGGTTGGAGAGGTGGTGCAGTGCCCAGCATAAGCATATGTCTCCTTAGTAACTGGAGTTACTGAAGAATAAAAAATTATTTTTCAAATTGCTACTACGTTGTTAGGACATCCTTTAAATACTTATTTAGTCATCTGGACCTAAATTAGTGAACACTGTCAAAAAAATGACAGGTATTTCTTTTGCCTTAGGAATGCCAGGACAAAGCACAAAAGGCACCATGAATCCACAGAGTCAGGGAACATGTGGCTCGCTTCCAGGGGTGCCCTGATTTCAAAAATGAAAAAAAAAATGCATCTTCAAATAAGAGTATACCATAGTTATAATCATGCCGGACATATCTATCACACGGCTCAGAATTTTCAGGAATGTTACGTCTCCTCATTGTGTCACTTAGCAGATGAAGAAGTTGAAACGCAGAGAAGTTAGGAAACAGGTCCCCAGGGCACGGAGCTAGGAGGATGTGGGCACGGGAACTCAGGTCCAGGACTGTCTCCCCCACATGGGCACTCTTCCCTCGGGCACTGCTCCCAGCCGTCCAGCAACTCCATTACAGCTCACTACACAACCCTCAAGGGATGCTCAGTCACTATAAAAACTCTGTTACCATCTGTAGTGGGTTGAGTGGTGGTCCCCCCAAAAGTATACATCAACATGCTAACACCCAGAACCAGCGAAGGTGACTGGATTTAGAAAAGGGTCTTTCAGGTTAGGATCTCGAGATGAGATCATCCTGGATTAGCTGGCTGGCCTTAAATCCAATGACAAGAGTCCTTGTAAGAGACAGAAGGCCACGTGAAGACAGAGGCAGAGACCAGATAGATACGGTCACAGGCCAAGGTCTGGAGCCACCAGACGCAGGAAGAGGAAAGATCCACCCCTTAGAGCCTTCAAAGGGAGCAAGGCGCTGCCAAGACCTCGATTTCAGATGTCTAGCTTCCAGAACTCTGTGATTGTAAGCTACCTTGTTGATGGTACTTGGCTATAGCAGCGAGGAAACTACAACACCATCCATGGATCCAAATCACCAAATAACTAAAGTGGTTATAAAGCACTTAAAAATCCAAATGACCTGGTCAACTACTAACAGCTATTCCAAGTCCAGACTCTGAAAGCAATCTCCCACCCAGGAGATACTAAGGAACCCACTCTTGACCAATTTCATGATGCGGTTCTCGTTTTAAAAATAATTTATTTTCAGAAAAAAATATTTATAGCAAGTAGCCTATTAAAAGACCGGTATTTTATTTTTTTAAAGATTTTATTTATTTATTTGCACGTGCACGAGAGAGAGCACAAGCAGGGGGAAGGGCAGGGGGAGAGGGAGAAGCAGGCTCCCTGCTCAGCATGGGGCTCGATCCCAGGACCCCGAAATCATGACGCTTAACCGACTGAACCCCCCAGGCACCCCAAGACCGATATTTGAAATCAGAGCTGATAGACTGTAACAACTGATATTACAAGGCTAGAAAAGACATCTGAAATGCATTTCAAAACAATCATCCTAAAATGAGACAGAATGTTGTCTCCAAGGTGAGTTATGAAAACCAAAGTTATCACACAGAAGTCACAGCATTTGAAAGAACAAACTCTGGGAATAAAATAGATTCCTCCTATAAACAAACTCATGGAAAAAATAACTTGGAAGGAAACAATCTACATTTATTTAAAAAGAACGAAAACAATGGTGGGGACCCCACACGTCACGGGAAAACCACAGGGTACAAGTAATCCATCACTAAAAGCTCTTAGAAAAAGGGGTGTTTGCAAGATGTGCATATAAACCAAATAACTGCTTGTTTCTTCAACTTCAGATGGATTCATTATACTTGAGCTTCTCAAATTACCTGGGGCAAGGATGCTTTTGTAAAATATAATAAAAATGAATTATTGGGGCAAATGAAATTTAAAACCAAAAAAAGGAAGTCCAAATTTTTTCATTTTTTATTTTTTCCAAATTTTTATTGTATGCAGATATCAAATTGCATTTCAATAAATATAACCAGAACAAATAAAACACAGGAAGAAAAGACAAATCATGCACATTGTTCATTGAAAGTGTACTCAGACAATTAATTTCAAGAAAAGCTATTATACTCGCAATTCTTTGTCTTTTCATAATCGTAATGGAACAAAATTTATGAAAGAAATAGTATTCCCCATATTAAATGTCAATATGCACACCCTGAACAAACTAAGTATATCAATATGGTTTTTAATGTGACAAATGAGCTTGCTTCTTGTTTGTTAAATTACTAATCTAAACTGGATGGATGGCAATGCTCTTGCAAGAGATAATGCATATCTAAAATGTTTCTGTGTTTTGTTTTAATAACAGTCATAGTAAAGAAATCAGTCTTTAAAAGGTACGTTAAACGGGAATGAAGGAGATTTTAAAGCAATTCAGCAAGCTTGGGCTTTTTTTTTAAGTTTTACTCAAAGCCAGAGATGCTGTATTTTCAAAATTTATCTTTAATCCTTCATCGGTAGTCAATGGCCACAATTTATCCAGTTAAGTCAGAGCTAAGTTTAAATCATCTATCAGGGATGCCTGGGTGGCTCAGTCGGTTAAGCGTCTGCCTTCGGCTCAGGTCATGATCCCAGGGTCTCGGGATAGAGTCCCGCATCGGGCTCCCTGCTCCGAAGGGAGCCTGCTTCTCCCTCTCCCTCTGCCACTACCCCCTGCTTGTGCTTGCTCTCTCTCTCTCTGTCAAATAAATAAATAAAACATTAAGAAAGAAGAAGAAAAGAAAGAAAGAAAGAAAGAAAGAAAGAAAGAAAGAAAGAAAGAAAGAAAGAAAGAAAGAAAGAAAGAAAGAAAGAAAAAAAGAAAGAAAGAAGAAAGAGAAAGAAAGAAAGAAAGAGAGAAAAATGGGGAATATAGTAACAACATCCTACTAGCTCAGCTCCAACCACACCTGAATTTAATGAGACAGTCCATGAACAATGTGCTTGGATGTGGTTGAAATGTCAATCTCCTCCCAGGTTTAGATGCCTACTCTCAAAGTATTTTTAAATATTTTAACCACTTTATGGAGGTATGACCTACAAAAGGCTGCACGTATTTAATGTACACAACTTGATGATGTCAGAGAGAAGCATACACCCGTGGAACAGCGTTATGCCTGTGGTTAATGGCACTGTGCTGTATACTTAAAAATTTGCCGAGAGGGTAGATCTTACGCTAAGTATTCTTATCACCCAGACACAAAATACTAATAAAGAGGGCAGGAGGAAACTTTTGGAGGTGATGGGACACTACTGTATTTCTGTAAAAAATAGTGTATAGGCATGCAACTCACAAACCGAGTAAAAACTTACATATACCTAAGAGACAAGAGTACATTTTAGATGGCCGTGGCTAACACAATTTCTAGGTCTACCTTCAAAAGAAGCCTATTTCTCCCCCGCCCCGCATTTTTATTGACATATAATGACATGCTTACTCTTCATTTTTGAATGTAAATCCTGGTGGACCTGTCCACCAACCCCAGTCAGAGTAGCTTTCAAGCAAACTTCCGATATCCCTAAGGAAGCATCGTGGCCTCATCTAATAAAGGAGGCGGCTTTTTTACGGCTTCCTAGGTGTTTGAAATAAGGCAAGAAGACATTGTCTTCTCCCCACTGGAAACTCCTTCAAGTCAGATGAAGAAATCACGACAGCCTTTCAAGAAAGCGATGTCTACACGGGGAACTGAAATTAACTAGAGGAATTCTGGATTAATAATTTTTTAAAAAATGACAGATATTTTACCTCGGCTGAAGCATCCCATTATGTGAAATACCAGTTTCCATAGGTTAGGGGTTTTGCTTGCCTGCTACTAAGCTTCCTCTTAGGGAGGGAATGGAAAGGAAAACCCTAATGAATGTCCATCGGATGCAGCGGAGGTCACCACAGTCCCCCCAACAAAGGAATGCTTTAACTGTGCATCAGACCCCTCCACACTGCTCTAGTGCATAAAAATCTGTGCACATGAGAACTTAAGATACCGTTGTGATTATTTCCCTCCTTGCTTCTGATGCCTATTCCAGAGTTGGTTAAAATTAGTAAGATAATGCCTTTGTGAAGAAAACTCATAATACATAAAAGCATCAATCCTCTGGACACAAAATTACATCTCAAATTGTTTAAAGAATTGTTCATTCTTACAAAACTTGTTTCAATCACAGTTACAATGGAAATAAGGTAACAGAGCATTTACAAGACCTGTAAGTGGTTACAAAGATAATGCTGCACAAAGTTAGGAAGTAAGACGGCGTCACCCAGCACACAAGTCCTTCTAGGGATACAAGCAGGCTGGTAATTCCAAATGTTAAAGAATTCCATGCACTTATATTTCTGCCTTAAGTAAGCTTATTTATGATTAATACTCAAAAAGTCCTTAGTTCCTCATACTCTACGTTTTTCATTCATGGTCTCCAGGCAGAGTTGTTCCTACACAATGTTCATGTATCGTCACAATTTCAATGCTTTGGTCCATGTTTTCTGCTTTTGAGCAACTTTCTAATGCAAACAGAAAAAACCGTAAGGCCTTATAATACAGCAAAATAATATATGACAATAAAGTAAAATAGTCTTTTCAATAAATTCACGACCCACCGTAAAAGAAAAAAAATGCACAACCTTTACAGGAGAAACATAAAGTGATATACATCAATCACAGCCCTCTGACAAAGAAAAGCCATGTGGAAGCAATTAGAAATGAGTAGAATCAGGTGGGCATTTCATAGCAGGGTGGCTTCACCAGGACAGATGTGGAAGAGTCACGTGGACAGTGCTCAGAGAGTCCAGAAGGAACAGCTTGGCCAAGGCTAGGAGGCAGACTACAGCAGCACTCAAGTTTAAATTCTACTCATGTTGGTTACCCTTCGGGAGTTGGAGAGGGTGGTAAGGATTTCAAGTTTAAATTTATGTACAGCTATATTGTTTGAAGTTTCTACAGCAACGTATTTCTTTTGTAACTTTAAAAAGTAACCTTTTTCTCTCCAAGGAATATTTTAGTCTCAAATCCAAATCTGAAATGCAAAAGGTCCGTTTCAACAAAAATTCAAGGTGCTTCAAGGTATACGATGTACCCTATCTCAGGTTTTTGACCTTAAAAATTAAGAACCTAAGAAATTAAGAACCTAAAAACCTAAGCACCCAGAAAAAAATGTCACCTAATTATTACTCTGACATTCTCCTTCTGGAATGCAAATTCCATTATTATACGTCTCTGTAGGAGCAGAGGGGAGCAGAGGAAACCAGCAGGTTTTAAGTCCATCCTGGATCCCAGGCACAATGTCAGCTACTTCAATATATTACCATCCCCCTTCACTCCCATAACCGCCCAACAAATGAGGCGTAAGTATTTGTGTTACAGGTGAAGAAAGAGACCCAGAGAGTCTAAAAGGATTTTTCCAGATCATCTAGCCAAGTGCCAGGGCTAGGATTCACTTTGGTTTGACTTCCACCAGCTACCAAACTGCTCTGCCCTTCTCGTGCCCTGCCTCTGATTCGTTCACCCACCTTTCGTTTCACCTGTTTCCCTTCTAGTTTTTCTGAACAGGTATTTAGACCTATTCACCCTTACAGTTCCTAAGGAGTTGATCCCCAAAAGCTGCACTCCAAACCGAAGGGAAAGACAACCCTAAATAAGGATTTGCATTTAAAAAAAAAAAAAATCTTCCTCTTCTCTTTCAGCAGGGTGATACCAATTAGAGACGTTTTGGACATCTGTGAGGCAGTTTTGCTTGCCACAACCCAAGAGAGGGTGTCACTGTGTTCAGTGGCTGGGGTTCCACTGCAGCGCACGGGACAGACCCCCAGAGGGCGTGTTCCAGGGCGTGCTCCCAACGTCCTGCCGCACATGTGGAAACACTTCTTTGCAATTAGAACAGAACTGCATCTTACATATAAACCCAAAACCGTTTGACCCACCTTTAATAAACGCTGACTTCTCCAGGAGATTACAACTGGACATGGAATAAACTTTGCCTGGTTTACAGTGCTGCCTTGAGTTACTCCTCACTGCAGACAATTGTGTGGGTAATGGTAATGGCAATTATCACTGGAGCCACCCGGCAACGCGGCTGGATGGGCCGGTGTTTGCATTCGGGATGACGGCTGACAAGTGCAGGCGCCTGACCACGTCATGGGGGCCTTCCAGTGAAGCCCTATCCAAGCATTTACATATTAAAATACCCGCTGTTTTATTATGCATTGCATTCTTTTTATTGCTCCCTTATTTTGCAACTAGGTAACATACTGGTTTTTTGCAATGATGTGTACAGGTGAGATTATATTTCTGGGTAGGAGAAGAAGCACGACCAAGGTATTTGTTGTAACGAAGGAGGTCTGTTGAGGCTAAGAGGGCTGAAAACCATTGCTCTATAGCAAAGAATTGTTGAATAGGAGAATTTGGATATTTATTTTATTTTTTAAAAAAGATTTTATCTATTTGACAGAGAGAGAGAGACAGCGAGAGAAGAAATGCAAGCAGGGGGAGTGGGAGAGGGAGAAACAGGCTTCCCGCTGAGCAGGGAGTCCAACCGAGGGCTCCATCCCAGGACCCTGGGATCGTGACCTGAGCCGAAGGCAGACACTCAACAACTAAGCCACCCAGGCGCCCCTGGATATTTATTTTAGAGAACTCTGTCACTAATTGCTGTGTAACTAGGAAAGTCAGTGAAAGGAGACAGAGACAAAAGATAAGCTATATAAAAAATAAGAGATGCCTACATGCTTAACTCAAGGTGCTTGAGTAAGTCCCTGATTCAAGAGAATGGGTGCGGGGCAGGACATCAGGAGAGAGGGGCAGAGATTGTTCGATTAAACATCATATTTATGGGACACCTGGGTGGCTCAGTTGGTTAGGTATCTGCCTTTGGCTTAGGTCATGATCCCAGGGTCCTGGGATCGAGTCTCGCATCGGGCTCCTTGCTCGGTGGGGAATCTGCTTCTCCCTCTCCCTCTGCCTGCCACTCTCCTTGCTTGTGCTCTCACACTCTCTCATGCTCTCTCTCTCTGGCAAATAAATAAAATCTAAAAAAAATAAATAAACACCATATTTATATTTTACCTTTAAAGAGGTGGGAATCAGGTTTGAATTTCGTGTCGCTTCCAGCCCTATACCCTCTTTTTGTGAATCCTTAAATACCTTACCTTCTGTTTACTTTCCTTTTATTCTCCCTTTGTCCGTTTCTCCATTTATTTAATTTTTTCAATCATATTATATTTATTTATTTTTTGTTTCAGTTTTGTATTTTTTAATTGAATTTAAATTCAATTAATTAACATATAACATATTATTAGATTTAAATATCTCCCTGATATACCAAATCCTGTCAGGCCTCTGCATCCCAAACCAAAATGGCTAGGGATACCCAGGTTGGGCACAGTGTTATTATGACCTAAAACTCGCCCCCATCTTTTTGTACAGATTTTTATATAATCACTTTAATTTCAGTAAGATTAAACACGCTTAAGAAAAGCCATTCCCAATGATGCCTTCTGCTAAATCTACAGTATGAAATTTAAAATGAACCACTATCATTTCAAATACGTTGGGGAAAGGTATGATATTCATTATCTGTCCATAAATTGAAATAAACGTTGAATGCGAACTAGATAATCTGCTTCTGAAATTATCCAGGAGATTAAGGGGAAGCCTTTAGATGGCTGCACATTAAAAATGGAAATATTAGGGTAATATAAACATTAAGCAATAAAGCATTCAGAAAGTGTTGTGATATTTGTGTTTTTTTCACCGTCATTTAGAATGTGAATCTGCCTCTTGCCAATTTCATATGTACGTTCTAAGGACATATGGGAAGATACAGGCAAGCTCTTTGAAGTACTTTATAGGGGCGCCTGGGTGGCTCAGTCGGTTGAGCGTCAGACTCTTGATCTTGGCTCAGGTCAAGATCTCAAGGTCATGAGATCCACCCTAGCATCTGGCTTGCGCTGAGCTTGGAGCCTGCTTAGGATTCTCCCTCTCCCTCTGCTCCTCGCTGCCCCTCCTCCAATAAAAAAATAAATAAAATCTTTAAAAAGAAAAAAAAGAACAAGTGCTTTATAAATACCAGGTATTTTTGAAATAGTATTCTGCAAGAGGCTATAAATATTGTTCCAATGAGGAGCTCTCATGCGGGACATTTCTTTAGTTCTAAAGCTACAGAAACACCCACATCTCCCCCAGCCTGACAGGCAGTGGGGAAACACTGTGCTGCAGGAAGCCGGGTTCCCCATTTCGTAGCCAAACTGAACTTGCTTCAGGAGGAGAGGCCATACTCCGCACTTTGCACGAGGCTCAAAACAGTAACTGGATTATTCCGGAGTGACATGATCCCTTGTGTGAAACAAGGCAAATCTAGGCGCTTAAGACCTTTATAGGGAATTAAAGCCATACATACTGGTATATTGTACAGGCGGATTTCTCAGATGAACACAAGGGGGAAATGTCTATCAAGCATCTCCAATTGGTGGATCTGCAACAGTATCTCGAACACAACCTATGCAAGATGGAACTCACCAACGTCCTCTACCCCAAAGCTGCTCCTCTCCTCATGCGTTTTTCATCTCAGTAAACGATGTCCTTCCCTCACCCACACATCTGGGTTCTATCCTCTCCTCCTCCGTCCTGCTCACCCTCCATGTCTCATGGATCACCATGCTCTGTCAGTTGGGTCTCCGAGGGAACCTCAGGTCTGCTCACCACTCTGCCTCTCCATTGTCTTTACGAGCTCCTGGCCGCCACCTTCTGAGGCCTGGGTCCCTGGAACAGCCCTTACATGGTCTCCATGTCTCCCCTTCTGCCTTCCACAATGCAAAGTACTCTAACGTCATTTTCTAGATTAAAAACCTGCCACGGCTCCTTGTTTACCACTTCTTGAGTAATACGCAAATTCCTTAAGCCTAGAAGCCGGGTAACAATCATGCGTCTCAGTCTATCTGGGATAGTTGCACCTCATGCCTGCTGTTCTGGTGTATTTATTAATAATGCCCCCTTTGACAGGCCCACGGGTTCCAGTTCGGATGATAAATTACATGGTCACCCTACCTACAAAGCCCCTTCTGATTTGCCTTACTCTCCCGACTCAGGTCTGGCTTCTCCTTACCTTGCACACTACCTTCTAGGCATAGTGAATGTCTTTCAGTTCCCTGCTTTCCCCATGTCTGTAGACTCTAAGAACAAGAGCCTGTGTCTTGTACTCTCCCTAGGCACCTGGCACCTAATCTACTACTTGCACACAGACACCAGATATCACGGAATAAACCAACCGAAGAGAGTCCCAGGAATATGGTAGCTCCATAATGAGTATATTGTAGCAGATGACTGATGAAGATCTTTTGAGAAATTAAAAGGAAAAACAACTCAGCAAGCTAGGGTTTGGATTTAAGGCAGTCATTTCAACAACAAACTCTAGTTCCTAGATGACTGTTTGAAAGGGCTGTTTTGATACTAATACATTTTCATAATCCCTCAACAGAGATTTCTATTAGGGCTGATGCTCAGTCTCTTTGATTTGAAGACATCTATAGAAACCACATATGGCTCTTAAGAGTCTCACGCAAAATACTGTAGAAATGGATCAGTATTCTGAGCCAGGTTTTCAGAAATACTGACGGATGGCATAAAAATATATATATATGCACATATATATAAATATATGTGCATATATATATATATGGCTTCTTCCTCCAAGAAAGAAAAAGGCGAGAAATATAACTTCATATTATTCTACTATGCTTTAAAAATTAATACTGAAACCCAACTTCCTTCTTAAAAATAAAAGTTATGTACCTAGGATAATTAGTCACAAGAGATGGACAAAAATAATCAGAAAGGGGTACACATAATGCCAACAAGACAGCTGTTGTACCTCAGAAATACATCTAACTACGAGCTCATCAATGCTGCGGACTTCCACCATACAGTGCGGCTAAACGGTCTTTCTTTGGGTACATGTGGGGGTGGAGTGAGAAGCCAAAGTTATGAATCCTTCGCAAGTCTCTTTGTTCACTTGGTTTTCATGTTTACAAAAGACTCAGAAGAACTTGGTGCGATCTATGGCCGAAGAGTCTAGCACTTTCTCAGTCTCACTTGTATATCTGAAATATGCCCAATAATCAACTGGTTATTGATATAAATGATATCACAAAATTACCCTCATGAAGGCAATGGCCTGACGTTATTTACACTTAATGTAGTATGAGGAGAAACTGCATACTACTTCTAAACCCACCACACCAAGACTACTCTTTTCCTTGAATTCTTAAAACATTTGTATCTAAATATGTGCTGGATTAGTCAGTGAGGGAAGGCAGATGTCACCATAGAACCAAAACATAGCATAAATTATTTGACGTAGGTATAGTTAGTTATTCAATATCCAGGGTGAGCTCTATATTCTTTGGACTCACCCTCCATGTTGTACACAAGAACATAATTATTAGTAATGAGTAGGTCCCAGGACTTCAGCAAATCTCTACATTCCTAAATATGGCTATGATTCCATGTAATTTTCCCAAATAACTACAAATTTTAAGTTACCTCTTTACATCTTTAAAGACTGTGTGCATGAAACTTAAGAGCAATTAAAATACGGTATTCATCTGAGTGCATTTTTGGACAGTTACAGAAGTTGATCTTTTGGGGCTCTGAGTTACATCACAGACCTAACCCATCACCCAATTTTGTATTTCACACTTTATCCAAAGCTTCTATTTCTCTGTGTAAGAACTACGGCTTTCTCAGACATTTTCATTTTCTTTTAATTCTTACCACCAAAAGGAGCGGCCGGGGTTCTTTTCAGGACCTTTCCCAAAAGGAAACCAAGGAAATTCTCTCCTGTCTTGGAAACTTTGAGAGAAGACTCAGGCCACACTGGACTGGACGCTGGACAGGTTGCTCAGCCCACTCACTGGGTTCACGGCCCACACCCACATAGACAGGACACTTGATCCAAAATTTGTGCCTCCGCAAAACAAAACAAAACAAAAATAAACGACGAGTTCATTCTAGACCTCCTTCATGATCATTCATTAATAAATGAAATCGCTAATAAATAAATCCCTGAACCTCAAGGCTCTCCTCCATTATCTTCTTCGCAGTATTCTCCACCTGAAACAGAAATTTCTCAAGAACCTTGAGAAGGCAAAATCCAAAATCCTTCAGGCACGGAAGTAGCCTTACGTAGGTGTGTTTTCTTACTGTTGTTGTTTTGAATCCCCAGAGCTAATCTTCTGCAAATGAAGGCAGCAACCAGGGCTACGAACATTCAGGGCACCCCTCTGGGAAGACGCCACAAGGAACAGGAGGGGCAGGACCGGATGCAAAAACGCCCCATTGTTAGAGCTGAGCCCCTTCCTCACCGAGGTGAGCGGAACAACCACACTCAAGACGGATGGCCTGACACGAAAACGAATGAGTGCGAAAGCAGCTGCCACAAAGCAAACAATGCAAAATGGAACCAATGCAATCCCACGCTGTGGATCCTCAGGGCCTCCATTCAACTGGGAACAAATCTGCAGTTTTGTCCCCTCCGTGGAGGACCATGACCGCCATGCTGGTCCTATCAGAGCCTCCGCAAGACAATCCTTCAACAGCAAGGAGAGGTGCAGAGCCTAAGTCAGTTCCTGGGCAATGTCGGGGGGAAGCTTGAGTGCCCTTGCTGAGGGAGCTGCTCACTGACCTGCAGATAGAAAGTGGGGTATCTGCTAAGGGAGAGGACAGAACAGACTGATGGGAGCTCCTCACAGATGGAGAGCCCTGGGTAAGTCCCAGAAAGGGCAATACAAGGCGGTAATTAGAATGTCACACCAGCACGCTCCTTTTTTTTTTTTTTTTTTTTACGCACACTCCTACCTCCTATCAAAAACATCAGTTGGCAACCTCATGACTATTAAGTCCTAATTGCTACTTCCAGATCAGTAACATGTGCGCTGAAAAAGTGCCATGTCTATCCCGCAAAGCCAATCTATTTTAAACACACGGTTTAAAACTGCTCCCTACAGGTCAGGGAAATTGTAATTACTGGCAGTTAAGCCTTTCCTACCCCTAAAAAAAAAAAAAAAAAAAAAAGATATAGTTGTAAGAAATAAATGACCCCTTTTTAGACCCAAAGCTGCTTATTGCTATCCTCACACCATAAGGTTATTATTAATAAGAAGAACTGTTAACTGTTACTGAGCACAAATTTTGTGCCAAGCACTACTCTCAAGGTTTTACATTTATTAAGGCATTAATCCTCAAAACAACCCCATAAATAGATGCTGTTATTATCCCATTTTACACACGAGACAGAGAGAGGCGGGGCTACCCTGCTGGTTAGGTGCATGACCTGTGTCCAGACTCCGGCAGCCTTCTCCCAAACCTGGGTCTGGGGCCACTGTGGCTGCCATTGACTCTACTTCCAGAAAACGAACTGAAAAGTCTGTGTGTACAAAGAATAGATAACTGGCTGGAAAACAGATGAGGGTCGATGACGAATATTCACCATGACCTATCGTGATCCTCATGGTATGCCACCATTTTTGCATTACCATATCTTTCTTTTTTCTTTCTGTTAGCTGTACATTGATACCTGGCTCACAACCCAGGGTCCACCTCCTAATTCTGTTAGATTTGGTTAAAGACACCACTTGGGGCACCTGGGTGGTGTAGTTAGGTAAGCCTCCAAGTCTTGGTTTTGGCTCAGGTCATGATCTCAGGGTCGTGAGATCAAGCTCAGTGTCGGGCTCTGCGCTGAGCATGGAGCCTGCTTGAGATTCTCTCTTCCTCTCCCTCTGCCCCTATTCCCACCTCTTTCTCTTTCTCTCTCTCAAAAAACAAACAAACAAAAACCACCATTTGCTTTTACCCTAATTCTAAACTGGAGGATGAAGAACTAAAGGTTTTTACTAAGGAAACTTGGACCTGGCTTCCAATCCTAACTCTGATGTTTACTGACTATGTAATAATATTCAACTTCAGACTCATCAGTAAACTGATATAATCATAGTACCGAACTCAAAGGGTTGTTTGTTCTATTAAGTATATATGTAACTGGCATCTCACAGGCCCTCAATAAAGAAGGAGATTATTGGCACAAAATTCTAAAATCCTTAGGGAAAAACAGCATGGTTTTTACTTATTTCTTCTGGGATATATATTTATCATTCTGAGTGTTTATCTTGTATGCTTTACTTATTTTTAATTTTAGTATTTATTTTATCTTGACGATCACCTTCTTTCAATTTTACTTTTTAAGTTCATCTTGAGTAACTCTTAATTTATCTTGTATATTTATGCATGATGTATTTATGTAGTGTGCATTTTTAGTGTATTACTTATGAATTTTAGATAAAAAAAAAGAAACGTATCTGTTCTCATATAGATGGCGGAAATATGTATTTCTTTTTAAAAGGAAAGCAGAAGACCCAAGATGCCTTTAAGAATGCAGAATTACCTCATCCTCCCTTATAAAAAAATTTCATTTTAATTTGTTATCTACCGATTTGGAGCTAGGGAATTATAGAATTGGGCTAGGCTGAAGGTCATCTTTACTTTAGTTAGGATGCATAAGTGGCATAAATACAGTTTCAAGGGATCATATCAATTACTGAAGAAGGAAAAATAACCTGTTTTCAAATACTAAAGGAGCAAATTCTTATATGGCAACAACTGATATGCTAATGATAAATAATTTACCCATTCATTAGATAGCCTGAGGACATGAAAGTAATGACTCCATTTCATTAGACATTCTATAAAATTCAAATCTTTCACCTATTTAGACAAGTCTTCCTCCTAATTATCCCAAATTAGTGCAATTCTAGTCCTAGTTATATTTATTACATTGTCTAGTGAGACATTATATACATAGCAAGTCCCATCTGACACAGGCCTAATTAGATGATCAATTTTTCTTGTCTCGAGCTACAGAAGAACACCAACAGTCCTGAAGAAAAACTTCTTCGTGATGCTATACTCAGATCTGAATTATTCTTGGAACAATGTTAAAAGGAGTTTGGGATGACTCGGTTTGAGAAAAAGACTCAAATTATTGCCCTCTCTATTTCTGTGGAATTTGGATTCACCTTTTGAGTATTCAGAATACCATCATCAGAGAACCATCCAGAAGATTAAGCAAAATCCCCTGGATCCCTCGTCATATGCTGTACCTGCACTTCCAAGACCACACCTCCAATGAGACACCAGCTCCAGCTTCCCTGGAAGGTGACAACACACAGAGAGAAGGAACCTCAGCTCTTTAGGACTCTTGATCCTCTGCCTGGCAAAGTGCCAAACCTAGAGAAATCCGAATGTCTGGTTTTTCCACTTTTTTTTTTAATATTTCTTTAAAAAAAATTTTTTTTTTTACTAGAGAGAGAGAGTACAAGCAGGGGGAGCAGCAGGTAGAGGGAGAAGCAGGCTCCCCACTCAACAGGGAGCCTGACGTGGGGCTCGATCCAAGGACCCTGGAATCATGACCTGAGCCGAAGACAGCCGCTTAACCAAATGAGCCACCCAGGCGCCCCTGGTTTTTCCACTTCTGCACTCAGATTAAAGAGCACTGGTTATGGGGGCGCCTGGGTGGCTCAGATGGTTAAGCGTCTGCCTTCGGCTCAGGTCATGATCCCGGGGTCCTGGGATCGAGCCCCACAGCGGGCTCCTGGCTCAGCGGGGAGTCTGCTTCTCCCTCTCCCTCGCCTCTCTTCCTGCTCATGCTCGCTCTCTCTCTATCTCTCTCAAATGAATTAAAAAAAAAAAAAAGAGCACTGGTTATGAAAACCACTCAATCAAACTAAATTAAATTTAAAATTAAATGCCATAACAAATTCACCATATCTGGCCTCAGCTGAGCTCCTCAAGAAGTTGCTCACCAATTCGTCTACACATCCCTCTCCTGGTACCAACACGACTACTTTGACTTCACCCCCTTGCCCATCTCCCCTTCCACCTCTTACAGCCAATGGCCAACTTCCCGCTTCAAGGAGGAGACAGACACCATGGCATCGAAATCCCTCCACATCCTGGCCCCTGTGACCCTTCCAAGCCTATTGATAACCACTCTCCTCTCCAGTTCTTTCTCAAGGTCCACAACCCACTGTCCCGAGCCAGGATGATCTCATGCAAATCACAACATGTCACCACCCTGCAGCAGTTATTATAATAACTAATAATTAGTTATTAAATTAACTAAATTGAGTTTGAGTGGTTTTCATAACCAGTGCTCTTTAATCTGAGCGCAGAAGTGGAAAAACCAGATTTTATCCTGTGAATAAAATCACAGCTCCTTGGCTTAAACTCCAGGACCCCTCTAGATCTTAAGCAGTATCTCCCACCACCCCGAGCTTGCCTCCAAAGGACGAGAACTGCCTGCCTATGCGAACCCCCCTCCAGCCGTCTGTCCCTCCCTGCCCAGCTGACCCTCCTGGAACATTTAAGGGCCGGCTCAGGGCCACTGTCCCTCTTCTGAAGTCCCCTGCAGTCCCCCAGATTTCTGCCAGGCACTCCTGCAGTTGGTACCTCGCTCAGCTCCCCCCAAGCTTGCATGATACTATCCTACAATTGCTTCTTCTGGGGCTCCGGAAAACTGCCAGATTCCTGAAGGCCAGGGCTGGTCTGCATGCTCCACCACCATGGGCACTCAGGCTCTCCCATAAGCGATCCGTGCACATGAGAGGACAGGCCAAGTGAATAAAGGGACGAAAACACAGAGAGACTCGCTGCCCTGGGCGAGGAACGTTTTCAGTGGCTACCACACCTCACGGCGGCTCAGAATCACCTGGGGAGTCTTCAAAACTACAGGATCCTGGGCCTCATCCCAAACTTACAAACCTAAATCCTTGAGGAAGGACGCCAAGACGTGTGTGTGCTTAACAAGCTCCCTGGATGATTCTGCAGAAGGAACCAACCCCACACGGGCCCACAGATGGTATCCAGGAGCCCATGGTCCACACAGCACGTTCCTAGCCTGGCTCCCTCCGGGCAAGCGTGTCCAGAATGCGAGGACAGGGGCACCTCCGTGCCGACCCGCCAAACGCACCGCACAACTTCGGGCTGCCCTCTCTCTACCCTCGATGGGGACTCGTGACTGCTCACAACCCAACATTTCATCTCTACAGTTCACCTCCACGGATGTGCCAGGCTCTCCACGCACCTGGAGGGTCAGGGTTCTTGTCTTTACGTCCCAGAGCACTGCTTCCAAGCATACGCCACAGGCAGGAACAGCGTTCAGATGATCAGAAGTTGACTTTTTTTTTTTTTAAGATTTTATTTATTTGAGAGAGAGACACAGCGAGAGAGGGAACGCAAGCAGGGGGAGTGGGAGAGGGAGAAGCAGGCTTCCCGCCGAGCAGGGAGCCCGATGCGGGGCTCGATCCCAGGACCCTGGGATCATGACGCTTAACGACTGAGCCACCCAGGCGCCCCGATCAGAAGTTGACTTTACCCACATTTAAATACGTCTCTCATTTGGGGAAAAAATAAGAAAACAGCATTCAAAGAAACCAGAAGCTCCTTGTTGTATCCGCTCTACCTTTACCTTCCACTGTGCTTATTAACCAGGGGACCGTGGCCTTCTTGGGGGAAAAAAAAGCCTCCAACACTCATCATGTTTCTCTGGGGGGGAGATGATCACACGGAGATCACTCCCCCTTCCTTCCAGCTTCCCAGGGAAGAAAGATCATCTGTAACAGAATGAAGCTATGAATATCTACACTTCCTAAAATACATGACTAAGACTACCTCACATCCATTAGGATGGCTACTGTCAAAAGAAAAGGGCACCTGGGTGGCTCAGTCATTAAGCATCTACCTTTGGCTCCGGTCATGATCCCAGGGTCCTGGGATAGAGGCCCACATCGGGCTCCCTGCTCTGCGGGGAGCTTGCTTCTCCCCAGGTCTCTACCCCTCCCCCCTGCTCGTGCTCTCTCTCTCTCTCTCTCTCTCTACCTCTCTCTCTCTCTCAAATAAATAAAATCTTTATTAAAAAAAAGAAAAAGGAGAGGAGGGAAGGAAGAAGGAAGGAAGGGGAAAAGGAGGGAAAGAAAAGAACAAATGTTGGCGAGGATGTGGAGAACCTGGAACCCTTTGCAGTCGGTGGGGATGTGAAATGCTGTAGCTGCTGTGGAAACAGCATGGAGTTTCCTCAAAAAATTAACCCCAGAATGACCCTATGATCCAGCAATTCCCCTTCTGGGTATATACCCGGAAGAACTGAAAGCAGGGCTCGAAGAGATATTTGTACCCCCACGTCCACAGCAGCATTATTCACAGTTGCCAAGATGTGGGAGCAACCCAAGGGTCGTCGACAGATGAATGGACACACAGAATACAGTCTATCCATACGCTGGAATATTACGTATCCTTAAAAAGGAAGGAAACCCATGGACATAAACCCTGAGGAGATTATGCTGAGTGAAATAAAAGGACATGAGGACACATTGGTCACAAAAGGACAAATACAGCTTGATTGCACTGGTATCAGGTACTCAGAGTAGACAAAGTCACAGAGATGGAACGGTGGTTGCCAGGGGCTGGGAGGAGGGAGACAGGGAATTATTACATAACGGGAACAGAGTTTTCTTTTTGCAAGATGGTCGCAGTTCTGTGGATGGATGGTGGGGGTTGCACGACACGAATGTACTTAATGCCACTGAACTACACTTAGAAAGAATTAAGATGACAGATTTTACAGTACATGGATCTTACCACAATGAAAATAAAAGGTAAAAAAAAAAAATACATGACTAAAGAATGAGTCTATCGAGTTAAAATATGCCTGACCCTGAGAAGCAAAACTATTCATCTCAAAGCAGCAGGGCACGGGGAATTGGTGAGAAGTCTTATTTCCACGTTTTATTTCCTGCATATCGTTAAACGCTCTTCTCTAAAGAAGAGCTCTCTCCCAGATTGCTTTCCTGGCAATAAGAAGTTAAAACAGAGATATGCAGGGCGCCTGGGTGGCTCAGTTGGTTGAGCGACTGCTTTCGGCTCAGGTCATGATCCTGGAGTCCCTGGATCGAGTCCCGCATCGGGCTCCCTGCTCGGCGGGGAGCCTGCTTCTCCCTCTGACCCTCCCCCCTCTCATGTGCTCTCTCTCTCTCATTCTCTCTGTCTCAAATAAATAAATAAAATCTTTAAAAAATAAAAAATAAAATAAAATAAAATAAAACAGAGATATGCAAATATTCAGAAATTCTAATCTTGGGAAACTGAATACAAGGGAATGTGACCTTTTTCATTCCTGTGAGTTTAGCTAGTTTGGTGCCTTGATTCTAAAGTTAAGACAGAGAAACTATAAGTCACATTTTTTTTTTTATCTAAGAGCTGGCAATTTTGTTATATTTATTTAGTATTTTTAAGTCTGGTACAGACAGAATGTAAGTGTTTGCTGATCAGCCATAAAACAGGGGAAGAGTTAATAGATACAGTTTTTAACTATTACATAGTGTCTAAAAGCAATTTCTGGGTTTTGGTTTTTTTGAAAACCCAGTATATATCTGAAAGCTTTGTGGCTGTTCTTTAATATTCTAAAGAATAGGGGAGTTTGCTTTATTTGTTTTACTTTAAATGTTATACACTCCAGGGGCGCTTGGCTGGCTCAGTTGGTAGAGCGTGCATCACTTGATCTCAGGGTTGTAAGTTCGAGCCCTACGTTGGGTATAGAGATTACTTAAAAATAAAATATTAAAAAAAAAAAGTACACTCCAAGGGTTACATAGGTGCTAGATTTTGCAAGTCCTTTGACCAGCCTAAGTACTAAATGAAGATTATGTTTTCATATTATCCACATTCACTACATTGTCATGGGTCACTGAACTCATCTCCCTTGGCCACTGAAACAGTAGGAAAGACTGCACAGGATTTTCTGAGTGATTCCTATGGGGAATCACAAAGACTTTTTTTCCCTTTTCCTCTCAACTGAAGATGTCATAATATACATCTGATGTACTCTAAACCAGTTAACTGATTCTTTTCTAAGATATATATCCCTTTTAACCATCTATGCTTTTTTTTAACATAGTCACCAAAATTCTGAGTTTATTAATTTCTTGACTACTTTTTACTTAATCCTATCTTGTACCATTCAGACGCATATAGCTCCTCCTTCTTTGCCCCCCCATCCCATCATTTAAAATTATTGAGCAGAGTACTGTCCAGTTATTCAATTATTTGGATCCTGGCCTATAGTACTGCTCAGAATAATGCTCAGTCTGAGCCCTTACAACACAGACGGCAAAAGTTCAACTACACTAAAGTTTCTTTAGCGATTGTTCATAACTAAAAAAGGAAAGAAGAGTACAAGGGAAAATGAGCCTGCAGAAGAAAATGGTTTACAAATAAATGAAATGATGTTTATGTGGGGGGGACTTCTTTCCATTTAAAGTTTCTAATTTGGTTGTCAGGTCCCAAACAAGTTAAGACCTAGGAAGTTTATGATCCCAACTGTTTCATCTCCTCCAAGAATCAGGGATGTTCACTGCATGGCTCATGGAAACAAGAGACCAATTAAGACAAGGAGGGGCTCACGATAGACAGATGAAGAAACTCTGTCTAAGGCGGTAAGAGAAAGGGTATGAAACACCAGAAGGAAAAGATTCCAGCAACCTCCCACCCACTGTCCCCCCCCACCATTCCCTCCCATCCCCTCCACCGTCCCCCTCCATCACCTGCTAGATTTTAGGAGACTACAATCCTTTAGGCAAGTCAAGGTAACTCTTAGAACTTTTGCTGGCAGAGTAGAGAGAACTCTCACATAACATACATGAATATTTGAGGTTAAATTCATCAGAATATGCAGGAAAGGCGAAAATCTGTCCTCTCAGTACAACTCAGGTCTCTCAAGGGCGGGGGGGACCTAGAGTAAGAGCAAGACAAACCACCAAAGCGGTCAAAGAAATTACTTAATATTTACTTAAAAATAAGAAGTTAATTTTACTAGCATCTAACCTAGAGACTAACAGTATTTGAACACATACATGACTTAAAGTGTATGCGTGTGTATGTGCGTGAGTGTGTATGTGTGTGTGTGTGAGTATATAAAATCTCAGTTTTTTGATCTGTGCTGCTTAAAATATTAATTAGTGGCTGCCTCCCAGGACCATTGTGTGAAATGAATGAGATCACTCTTACCCACTGGCTGGTACCAAGTACATGCCCAATAAGCTGGTTCCCTTCCTGGGGGGAAAGGGGGATTGAGAGTAAAAAGGCTCCCCACTAATATCTACATTTCAGGGCCACACGGGAACTGTGCTTAGGTCCCAGGGCCTTCGACCTCTGGCCTCCCACCATCAAGCTGAACAGAAACCTCCCAGGCCCACGCTATCTACACAAATGGTGGGTAACCATTAGTCACAACTGCCACAAACCCATAGCATCAGCCCCAGCCCGAGGACGCTCGCAGGGCCTCATTAGAGAGAAACTTGCACACCTCTGGCTGCATTTGCAAACGTAAACCTCTATTACTGGTCCTTAAGATCGGGATGGTATACGGCTTATTTCGCTTTGGCATCCTAAACCTATGGGAAAACATCTGCATTCTCCAGAAATGCTGCTTCAGCCAACAAAAGCCAACGCTTCTGTCCCATTCTGGAGTTCTAATTAGAGGGGCTTTTGAAGTTCAATGAATTGGCCACAACCATGTAAAGCAAGGTCCTCAGTGCCCTTTAATATCCTTCCCTGGACTTTAAGGAAGGAGGATGGGTGGGTGGACGGGGGGGAAGTGTTGAAAATGAGTAGGTAGAATGCAAACTCAGGAGTAAACAAGGCAAAAGTGGGAAGCTCTGAGTTCCCAAATCCCAGGGGCCGTGGCTCGCATGTCTGTCTGGGAAGGGAGGCAAAGCGGGGGGTGGTGGCAGCTCTGAAAGCTGTGGGGGGGGGCCCTTTCTCCCCCAGCTCAGGCTGCCATCCAAAGCCCTGAGTCCTGTAGCCAAACCAGCTGCTCTCAGAAAAGCTGCTGAAGAGATGCCTGGGTGGTTCAGTCGGTTAAGCGTCTGCCTTCGGCTCAGGTCATGATCCCAGCGTCCTGGGATTGAGTCCCGCATCAGGCTCCCTGCTCCGCGGGGACCCTGCTTCTCCCTCTGCATCTGCTCTCTCTCTCTCTGTCTCTCATGAATAAATAAATAAAATCTTTAAAAATAAATAAAAATAAATAAAAAAAAGAAAAGCTGCTGAAATAGTAACATGTTTGACAAGTGGACCCCAAGCTGTAGCACCCCTTGACCTCCTACACAATTCAAGGGGACTTCTGACCTGAGATTCCATGGGACCATCACAAGTCACCTACGGAGGGCAATGGGCTTGGTCTGGAGGAGAGAAGCCACTGGGCTTCACTTTCAAAACTGCCCTTGATAGATACACCATAGACACAGCATTGCTTTCTTATGCTGCATTTCTGTGATAGTCGATTTCACTGCATGCACAAACACACGCAAGCACTCAGCTCAACCCTCAGCTCAGAAGAGGCTTTTTTTTCCCTTTATCTTCAACTGAAAAGCCAATGCAGGTATCTCCGATGAAGCTGAGTCTGATTATACGAGGCTCTGTTCCTCTGATTCCAGTGAAGCCAAGTTCTCCTAGATGTATATCCCACAGGAGTACTGAATACACAACAATTTTCTACCACTCTTCCTAAGATGGAAATTCAAGGACAAGTGAGCCCACTTAGGTAAACGAATAATTCTGTAGATTTCTTAGAAGATCACATTCCAAAATCAACGAGGGATGGAATGTGTGATTTCTGATGAAATGAGTACCAAGTGTAAGAGTCAGACTGAATGCTGTTTTTAACTCTCCCAGATCATGGACATGTTACCTGCTGTCTCCCTTCTTCTGCACCCTCAGGTGCATTTAGGAACAAGTCAGTCCTGTAGCTACGCCTCCAAAGAAATAATAACATAGTAGCAAAAATGTGCAAAAGTTCTTACTCTGTGTCAGGCACCATGCTAATCATTTTGCATGCTTTGCTCCTTTAATGCCCATAACAACTATCAGTTAGATACTACTTTATCGTCGTTTTAGAGAGGAGAAACAGAGGATAGACTGAGCCCATAAACTGCCGAGATTATAGGGCCAGCGAGTGGGTGCCAGGACACTGATGTGCAACCCTCCGATTTTAAAGCCCTAAGTCACAAGGCTCTACTGCTGTAGGAAGTGACTGAACAGCCAGTCTTACAGAGGCGGAAAACCCCATCTGACACTACGGGCATCCTTCCTGTTCAGCTCTTGGGGGCATGTTTACTCCCTGGCCAAACAAACCCTTTTAAAGCATTTTTTTAAAGTTTATCAACAGCCGACCGCTGTCTTCATTATAAATAACCAGCAAGAGTGGGGGGGGGAAATGTCCAAATACTCCTCTCAGTTATTTTAAAACCAATCAAAATGAGAACTCGAATGAGTTCACTAGGTTAACAGAAACCAATGCCGACTCTTTTAAGAATGCTAACGACAAGCGGTCCTGATATAACGCTTCCTATGTGCCACGCTTGGTTGCAAGCGCTTCACGTATATTCACCTAATTCTCCCCAAACCTCATGGGGACAGACCATTATTATTCCCATTTTGCAGGTGAGGAAACTGAGGCCCTGAAGGCCCCGTTCTTTAGTCACATTTACCCGGCTAGTCTTGGAAAGGCTGGATTATGAAGCGATGCCACACAGACTCTCAGAAAAGAGAGGCTGAAATATTTACTGAAATATTTTGAGGAACTCGGAGAATTTCGGGGGGGGGGGGTGGAGATCCAGGCTTGGAACTCTGCAGCCAGAGCTGCTTCGGTGAGGAATCCTCAGCAGCCACTACCAAGCTCACGTGCTACCAGCCCTGCCACCTCCCCTCCCCACCACTCCCCGCCACCTCCCCTCCCCACCACTCCCCGCCACCGCCCCCCCCCCCGCCTCCCCCTCCGCCTCCAGAACGCCGCCCGGCTCAACAGCGCCACCCTGCGACGGGACGATGCCTCACAGCCCCCACTGCTCTGCCGACAAGCGCCCGCTCCCAAGTCTGGAGGGGCGTGGGTGACGGGGTGAAACCCAGACCATGCGCCCATGCCCTCCGTGCCAGGCAGGCCAGGAAAGCGACCCCATGGCAAGTTCAGCACCCACACGGAGAAATGAGGTTTCAGCCTCCCGCCAACATTCATAAGGAGGGTGTATGAATTCCCAGGGGCTGCCAAAACCGAGTGCCCTAAACTAGACACCAGCCTTACGGGTTACCTTACTTACATCTGACCTATTTCCAAGGAAGGTCATAATCACAGGTACCAGAGGTTAGGACTTGAATGGCTCCGGTTGGGGGCGGGGCGGGGCGGGGGGGGGGGCTCATTCACTCATTCAACCCATGACAGTGGGGAATTACACACGATGGGGTGTTCAGATGCTGGGCAGCCCCCCAAAATGAGAAATATCCACAGTACCTCAATTGCTCTGAGGGCCCTTCATTTCACGTAATGATGAATAAATGATTTCAAAGCGAAAGGTGGATATGCCGAAAGCAATACGTGGCCTGTTAGCTCTCTTAGGGGAATCAGCTAGACAGGAATGTGCAGTGGGGGCGAGGCGGGGGTGTTAATTGCAAAGCGAGATGGTTCCTCCCTCTGAAACTATGGCCATCAGAAGGATAGGGCCAGGCGTAAGTCCTGCTGCCACGAATGCCCCAGGCATCTGCCAAATCTCTCTTTTATCTTCAAAAAGAGAAAACTTGGCCTGAAGGGGCCATCATGGATTTGAGTAGAAAGATAAATGGAGATTTTAACTGTGTATATGAGTTACCTAAGCCATAATTTTTCAGCCGCAGAGGTATATGGCAGATGTTTGAAATGTACATTATTTACATAGCTGGTCTAGTCTTCTGGGCTGCGGCGTGCATAGCTCCAACCCTTTTCACACCTGACTACAGACATCAAACATATATCCCTTTTATCAACAACACAGTGGCTTCTGAATAAATGCAAACACGAATAAAACAGATCCTAGCAATGAAAAGCACTTCCCATTTAGGAACAGGAGAGCAGATGATCTCCAAGCAATCCTAACCTTGATTCCCCACATTTGCAGAAACCCAAGTAGGACTCAAAGTGAACAGAATCCAATAGACCCTCCATCTGCTGGAAATAAAAATAAGTCAGTCATCTGCTCCCCTCTAAGAAACGGAACATAAAGTACAAAAAGCTAAGCTATCCTCGTGTTCTCAACTAACGTGGCTAAGTGGATGACCCCCAAACTATATCTGTAACCTTTACTGTTACTTGTGTGACTAACCAGCCCCTTACATCCAAAATGGAATTCATCATTGGCTCCACGGCCCATGTTTCCCTGTCATATACCGCATTCTTCCAACACACATCTGCTTTACCTTTCTTTTCTTTTCTTTTTAACCTCTTAAATCCAGTTACAAGGAACAGCCAGCTCTTTGTTCTCCAAGATTCTCCCTTTCCCCTTCAGTCCCACCCCTTCTTCCTTGGCTGATACAGGTTTTCCACTACCTTAGCGTGAGTACCACTCAGGTATGTGAGGTGGTACTTAGCTGAGTATTTTAACTGAAATAGTAATATATTAATAATTTACATGGGGATTGGGAAAAAAGAATTATCAGATGAAACCTGTAATTTCACAGAGAATACAAAATCTTCTTTTCAATTCATTCCAACAAAACAGTGGATCAGATGAAGGAAAAATATTATGTACATAATATGGGTGGTGTATGGACATGGTTAAAACCTTGGGGGCGGCAGGCTAATGCCCAGCAGTGTTGGGAGCACTGTTCTATGGCGGTCGCTCACCATCTCATGGCTTTATGACCTGGGCCCCCTCGACCACCTCCTCGCTGGTTTCCTGGCCTCGAGACTCTCATCTCTCCCATCTGTCCTGCAAGCCACCACAGACACCTCTCCCGAAATGCTCCTCTCATCCTTGGTTCCTACTGTGTCAACAACCTTCCCCCCATCTGCCTCCTTCCCTGTCCCTCAAATCCTACCTACCCAGTCAGTCCTTCAAGACACCGGGAAATCCTCCCTCTGGGCAGCCTCTTCTAATTGGTATCATTCTCGGAAGTCCCATTCCATTCACACCAACCACATCAACCACCCCACTTGCCTCTTGATTATTTCCTATTATTTACTGCTTTCTAATGCTCCATTCATGGAGAGCTGCTCCTGTCTTCATCCAGTTTTTTAAGAGAAGTCATATTTTATTCATTCGTCCAATAAACATTTACTGAGTACCCAATCTGTGCCAAGCTCTGCGGTTGCTGGCAAAAGAGAGATGTGAATAAAATACGGGCCGCCACTGAGGAACTCACCGGCTCAGACAGGAGACCCGCACGTGAATTCGTGGTGTGACCTAGTGTGGCCACGGGGCTATGACGGGTACAGAACGAATGTCATAGGAGTGATTTACTCCAGAAAGGATCTGGAGGAAGACGGAAAGAGAAGCTGGTATGTATGAGCTGGTTCTGGAAGGTTTAACAGTATTCCATCAGACCTCTGAAGAAGGGGAGCATGTTCTCAGCAGGGTAGGAGAAATTACGAAAGTCACGAAACGGCAGCAAGGTATTGCTGAAGGTAAAGAGTTTCCCGAGCCTAGCGCACAGGGTGGTGAGGAACGCCCAGGAAGAAGAGGGGAAAAAGGTGAGGGAGGTCATGACATGAAAAGCCTTGGTCTAGGACTTTATCCACAGGCATGAGAAACACTGAAAAGAGAAATGATTTAACTATAACCCCAAAACCCTCTGGGGACACAGGAAGGATGAACTGGACTGGAAGAAAAGTCAGTCTGGAAGATACTATAATAGAACAGAAGAAGATTTAAACACCACAGATGAAGAATTAGGGGCAGATCTTAGAAATATTTAGGTGGATTTTCTGACCAACTGGTTGTACATTCCAATGCCACATAAAAATAGCCTAGGGACTAACTACTTAAGGAAAAGTTTACTATCTACTTAAAAAATTACCCATGTCATTTCCTTCTGGTGTTACTGCGGCTAAGGGTTAATTTAGAGTTGACTACAGCTTACATTCTTACAAACTACAAGACCCTCTACTCTACACCTTACAGATGGGGCTCCACACGGTTTCTAGGACTGATCTACGAAAGCCTGTCCTAAATTCAAAAGTCAGCATGTTATCCCACTAGCCAGGATCTAACCAGATTTTGTTTCTCCGTTATAACTGCAACTCAGCATAAGCAATCACGTACCACAGAACGTGCTATTGTGTGAACTGTCCTAACTCTCTGGGGCATAGGGAATTTCTGTCAGAATTGCTCTTGGGGTGTAAAAATGCTAAGGCTTTTATGCAATATACTCATATTCCTTTTTTTCAAATAAAAACGTTCACAAGAGTGTAAAAGATATTGAAATACCAAGAGAGGTGACCTTTTGTGAGCGCATTCATGTTCTCGGGGGAAATAAAGAATGAAGTCATTCACCACCAACTGTAATATTCCTCACTTCCACTGGCCTGATGAAAGGAGTCAACACAGGTAGCTGCAAATTAAAACACAGTTGGAGGAGCTTGCTAAAAATGGATCTCCGCAAAGAGGGGAAAGGAGGTGACAGGTTGCTGTTTATTAAAACTTGCATATGATGGGGCGCCTGGGTGGCTCAGTTGGTTAAGCGACTGCCTTCGGCTCAGGTCATGATCCTGGAGTCCCGGGATCGAGTCCCGCATCGGGCTCCCTGCTCGGCGGGGAGTCTGCTTCTCCCTCTGACCCTTCCCCTCTCATGCTCTCTCTATCTCATTCTCCCTCTCAAATAAATAAATAAATAAATCTTAAAAAAAAAAAAAAAACTTGCATATGAGTATAGCTTCGTCCATCATCTCCTACCCCCATTACTCTGATTGCCAGGACAAGCCCTGGGCATATTTAATGCAATGCTGGGGGATGGCAGGAAGTAGGATTCTATTGCAAAATGAGCACTGTTCCCACATACCCCACATACGGGGAAGCACATGACTCCAATAAGCAGAAAGGGCAAAGGTTATTTCTAAGGATTTATGTGTGAGTGCTCACAAGTCCTGGGATGGCTCATTACAGAGTCACCGCGGAGCCCAATTCTGTAATGGAAGGGGGGACCAGAAGGACCCGTTGCAGACGGGAAGGGAGGTCATGTTACTCGCCAGGGACACAGCTGGTTGGTGGTAGGCCCAGATTAGAACCTCGAGTGTCCATCCTCCACTCCCAGAAAACTCTCACATCTCTTAAAATAACAGAACATAAGGAACTGGGACACGCCATCAGCTGTGCCCCAGAATTCGTTTCTGTAAAATGAAAACTAATATACTCATCAATGTGGTGGGCTGGTCATTCCTCCCCACTGATGGTACGAGTTCGATGGGCAGACAACCCCAATTTAAATTTTCCTAAAAGACGTCGATTTGGGGCTTTTTAATGGATCTTTCTTTTCAAATCCTTTAAAGCCATGGTATTAAAACTGTCTGCTTTCCTGTTCTTTAAAGTGACAAGTATCCGTGTGAAAGTGCCATGACTTTGGAAGGGTCTCACATTAAGCAACCCCTTGTATGAACATGCTCAGGAGAACCTTTCTCGTGGAAAAACTACCTTCCAAGAGCGATCTACAGAATGCCCCCAAACTTGGTGGCATTACACGTAGAACATCCAGAAGCACCCATCCCCAGGGCTGGGGGAGAAGGCAGTGAAGAAAATGGATTCAGTAGCATCACTGGTGTGAAGAGGTCACGGGTCACACAGTTAACAGACAGGGGGCTCTAACAGTTTCACCAACAAAAGCTTTGGCGCCTTGAAAATTACTTCACGGAGGTCTGTGAGCATGTTTTCATATGTAAAGCATTAGGAATTATACTGATATTTCCCTCTTTGGGGAGGGGGGTTTGCTTTTATCTCTAGTTAATTGCTATCGTCATTTCCAGTTTTAGAAAACGCAGAAGAATGATCTTACCTCCATTTGATCTAACCTCTTTTCTTCTTCAGATAATGCATTCACATTCAGTTATTCATCTTGATTTGAACAAAAGGCAAGATTGTCCCCCCTTCTGCCCAGAAACTACCAATGGGAAATTAATATTCAAGATGAACAATGGATTCATCCCATGGCCCGTGGACTTGCTGGGCGCCAGGAGGAGGTCTGTGAATTCTTAGGATTATTTTAGATTTGGTAGCATGAATTGGGAGCTTACAAAGTCATAAAAGCCGCGGTTTTCAAGAGTTAAAGTTTCAGAATTCTCTACTGAACTATGCTTCAACAGGATCTCTTTTAAGTTTTATACGCGCCTATCTGAACCTCTTGAGTTTAAGTGTCGTTTATCCCAAAGCTATATGAAAAAGTCCAGGCTAAATGTCAAGCCTATTGCTATAAATCACATTTCAAACTGGTAATTACTTATTGGTGGAGAGAGGGCTGTTTGAAATGGTGCTGTCTCATTAGAAAGCTATTATGGAACTCTGCAATTCTACCTTAATAAACAGAGTTAAACTTCCAGAATCTACTGCGTGACAGTTATCCCAGACCAAACAACAGCTATTAACATTTCCAAGGATCTCTCTCTCTGTCTCTCTCTCCCCTCTCCTAAAGTTAAAAAAAAAAAAGTGATTCCCCCCCCCCATATTTTTTAGGACTATTTGTGGGGGGAGGGTGTGGATTTCTAAAAAGAGTCTCAACTGAAGTTATTTTAAGTTCCTTGTCTTAAGTAACTCGGTAACTTATCTTGTCCTTTGAACTCAGTAACAAAAAAAAACCTTTTTTTACTGAAAATGAAGTATGATAATGCCAGTCGACATTATCCCAAATGACTGGACAAACAGAAAGAATATGAAAAGGCTCATGTGTTTCTTAGCTGCTTCATTTTCTATTCCATTTTATGTGACAAAGGCTCTGTTTGTATCCAGAGTCACTAACTTGATACAAGTGGATTTCCTTTACATTTCTTAAGAGGAAGAGAACTTCCTGTAAATGATCTCTGCGTGTTTCCATATACTGTCTATTCCCATCAAGACTCAGATTTGGAAAAGAGCCATATTTGAAAAGGAAATTGGTAAGATACCTCCCCCCACAACACACAAAAGATGCACATGAGTGATCCAATCTGTTCTCCCAGTGTTCATTGTAGGTATCTGTCTTAATATTTACTATTGCCTCCCGTTAGCACCAATAGCTTTTATTACATGTTCTAGCTAACATTTAAAATGATGAATAAATAATAGCCCTCCGTCCCTGGGCCAAACCATATTATATCCAACCCTGTAGCCCCATGAGAATCTAGCAAGGCACTCTGCTCTTAGGGGACACTCCAGAAAATGCTGAATGAATGACACAGCTCTTCTTCCCCCACCTCTTGGGTTTCTTTTCTCCGTGGGCGCCTAACATTAATCTGCATAGATAACTACCAACCTGAAACGGCTTATCTTTCAGTCTCACCGTTAAGACCAGCTTACCATTTGCAGGTCAAGAAATGAAATAAGAAAAGAGAATCAAATAAAATTAAGAGTTTCTTCCCTGAGCCCTCAGAAACACCTTGCAGAACTGGCAATGTAGCGAAGTACGTTAGCAAATAATGAAAATGTGATCATAATGAAGCTATGCCAAAGACAGATAAAAACAGGCTCCATGGGATGACGCCTGAAATCATAAAAGAATCTCACAGGTTTGTCGAAGAAATTATGGCCACCTGCCCTCCTATAGCCTAACACCTGAAGAGGGATTAAAAAAAGAGGGGAACCATTCAGTGTGGAATGAAGACATTCAGACCCAAGCATTTGAAACCTGGGATGATCTAAAAACACTCGGCGCAGACATGCGTTTATGTACACATGTGTTTTGAGATTTAGATTTCGACTTAGGTGTTTCAAAATTTACTATCACAAGTTTGAGGAATGTAGCAACCACAGCAGTGATTGACTGAAATGACTGAAGTATAAACTGTACTTGTCACTTTGCAAATCTGGCTTTTCATGAAAGAGAGAATCAAGGGAGCCTTATTGCCAAAAGAGTACAACATCCTTCTGTCACCAGATTTTGCAATAAAAAAGATGGTTATTTTATTTAGGTTTTATATTTATGGAAATGTGGTCACAAGGCATTTTTAAAGCATGAGATACTGGCCCCAGTTTACAAAAAAAAAAAAAAAAAAAAGCTTGCTGTTTTAGGGAAAGATAGTAGAGACACCCTGTGAGCAACAACCACAGGCTTAAGGCAATCTTGCCAGTTAAGACAGGGCTCAGGGTGATTTGGAATAGTATGTGGTTTCGAATATAAACTCAGCTCTTCCATCACACTATGTTCAGCAGAAAATTAGTTCCTTCAGAATGAAAAACGAACAAAAATTGATATCTTATACATCACCGCATACAAGTGGTCAACAGTCAGTAAGGAGAAAACAAGGCAAGAGTTCCAGGATTTTCCTCCTTCAGCATTTCCTCCAGTATGTTACCCCTTGGGTTCCCAAGTCACAACCAAAGCCATTCCGTTGTGTTGCCAAAGGGAACCGGCTCCTTCCGAAATGCTTTTAACAGCACTGCGTTTTATGATGATGAACCCTTTTCTGAAGCCTTCGTTCCCATTTACCGTTTTGTTCGTCCTTCCTGTCTGACATGCAAACACAGCCTCCATGCTTTCCATACAACCTAATTCAAAGCAACATATGTTAAACCCACACGGTATCATGTGAGCGTGCAATCCGCATCCACACCATTACCCCACAGAATGCGTTCAATGAGCTCCAACAGAGTTCTCTGCGTGCACATCGGACGAGCCTGCGATGTATGTGGGGCTCCTGCCTGACTCAGACCATCCAGAACTGTGCATGGAACCTGTTCCCTTTTAAGAACAGGGGGCTATTTAAATAGCCGCTAGGATAACTGGCCACAATGCAGGAGCCAGCCAGCTCGGTACCGCAGGCAGCACCGGACGCAGGCTCTGCCACAAAGCTCCAGGAGGCTGCCGCGCAAGGAGCTTGCAGTCATTTATCTCCTGCAGCCAAAACGCCCGGCACGTCCCCCTCCCTTATTTTACCTAACTAATAGCTCTCCAACCCCATATTGAGAGGGCCTGCTGTGGATCTTGCGGAGGTACAAAATGGTGGATGTGAGCTAATTTTTTCCTGCTTTCCCCCTAACTTAGCGCATCCATCACCGGCCGTCCTCCCACCTAAGCGCCCCCCCCCCCGCCTTCCCGGCAGCGGCGCACCGAGCACGCCCCGCGGACCCGGCCCGGGGGCAGAAACGCGGGTACCCACCTGATGTCATGTAGCCCCGCGAAGCCTGGGGCGCGAAGGCCGCGGGGAAGCGCTTGTGCAGGCGGTAGTCCTTCTCGCTCCGGGACCTCATGCGGTCCGAGGCCCGGTCCGAGAAATCCGAGCTAGGCCAGGCTCGCCGCAAGGTTGTGCTCCGGGTCTTCTTCATGGTGGGGAGCGCGACCTGCCACCCCGATCCTGGGGGCCTCAGCGCCGGGGCGCAGCGCGCTGCTTCATCCGTCTACGGCGGGCACGACCCGGGCGGACTCTGCGCACATTTTCCCAGCCCCTCCTCGTCGGCGTCTACACCGCCAGCCGCGGGTCCGGCCCTCCCCACGCCCCCACACACCCCCACGGTGAAGGCTCCGATTTTACACACGTCCCACAATGCATTACACTTCATTTGCAATCCGCCCGGCTTATAGCTTCCAGATTCCTGGGGGGAAAGGCACGTTAGCAGGCTCTCCGGCCAGGAGGAGGCGGGGAGGGGGCGGGCGGGGTGGGGGCGCCGAGACTTGCAGCGTGAAAGCAATGGGAGCGCACACAATGGCCCGATTCAGCGCAGGAGTGCTTAGCCAACTGTGAGCCACGGCACAAAAGATCCAAACAAATGAGGAAGCCGAGGCCTCCGGGGCTGACCCGGGCTCGGGCGCCCGGGAAGCCGGAGGGGCGGCGGCAGACCCTCCGCACCCGGCGGCTCAGAGCGAGGCGTGGGGTTGACAGCGTCCAAGTCGTGTCCCCCAGGGCCTTTCGGCCGCGCGGCCCGCAGTGGCGGGCGCAGGCTGGCTCTGCCTCTCCTGCAGTCCTCGGGAGGCAGTCTTCATTACAGAGGCTCGAATGGGGGGCGCGTGTGCACAGGGGTCCGAGCAGGCTCTGCAGACGGCAGCTGCGGCAGGCGGGCTCCTGCGGGATCCAGGAAGAGCCCGCGTCGTCCTCGCAACTGCGGCGCCTCGTCAATCTTCCTCCTTCCCAGGCTCAGGGTGGTGTGCGTGCGTGCGCGCGTGTGTGTGCGCGCGTGTGTGTGTGCGCGCGCGCGCGCTCGCGCGGCGCCACGCATGTGCCCCCCTACACAGGCATGCTCCTACTTACTGGCCGAGGGGGCGTCGGGAGCCATGGCTGCCGACGAGGCCGTGCCGGCCGATCCACACCCGCACGGTGGCACCGCTGCTCGGTCGCGAGCGCGCAGAACGGCGACTGGAGGGCAGGAAGCAGTTCAGCCGCCCCGGCTCATGCTAATCGCGGCGCTGCCTTAAGTTAGAGCACGGATCCTGACAGGCTTCTCTTTTTCATGCAAAACACCCTGCGGCGGCGCGGGGACCTTGGCTGGAGCCCCAGCCCGAAGTCGCCGCTTGGCTATTTACATATTTTTAGGATGCTCCCTCCCCCTCGCAGGGAGAGACAGAGCCCCCTCGGTGGGAACCGGGAGGTCGGCGGTGCCCCGTGTTGCCCACCTGCGCCAACCCCGAAGTCGGCGAGAGCCGGAGGAGGGGGCGCCCCCGGGGGCTCCTGCGACAGCCGCAAACGCCGGGCCGCCTGGTCCACGCCGCCTGGGAAACGCGGTGGTGGTGGCCTCCGGCTCTTCCTCTCTCGCCCTGGATCCCCCGTGTAAGTCACCAGCCGCCCGCTAACCTGCATTCAGGTCCTTTACACAGCGCGGCTCTGCACAGCGGCTTCGCGTCCAGCAACCAATCGCTAAAGGACAACAATGCGCGCGACGCGGGAGGGGAGGGGGCGCGGGGCCCGGGACGCCGAGGTCACGCCGAGTTAAAGGCGCGCGGTCACAATGCTGCGAACCCCGACGACGCTGTGCCGCGGCCCATACCCCCATCTGGGTTTCCAAAAATGCTCAGGCATTATAAACAACAAAAATAAACCTGATCATTCTTTCTCAGCATTGTATTTTATTTTACCTTTTTTTGCGCTTTTTAAAAAATTACTAACGATGCAACGCTCAAAATCTTTTTTTTTTTTTTATGCTGTAGTTTCGTAGCTACAGCTGCCAAGGTGCAGAGATAAGGATACGCGAAATCTTTTATGGGGCTATGATCTTATCAGGCTGATACCGCAAAAAAACAAAACCCAGAAAAACAGCAGGCTCTAAATGGTCAAGACTCAAGAGTTCTAGCGCAATTCGGTGCTATTCCGAGGCTTGAATTCTTTGCGGGGGGGGGAGGGGGGCGGGGGGAGAAGGGGGCCCAAGGTTCTTGAAGAACTATGCGGAGGAGGCGGGGTTTAAACCCCAAGCATTAGATAATCTAGAACTAGAGCTTCCATTCAGTATCTTAAGGCTACCCTCTGTAACCTGGGGCCAGCGGAACTAATTCATCTCTTGGGATGGTGGGGGGTAAACAAACAAGCAAACAAACAAAATCACTAAGTATCATACGGAACTTTTATTTACACTGATCAAAATTTAGTTCTATCTGTAAGACAATTAGCTAATAATGGTCAGTGACATTTTTTAAAAATTAGGAAAGGCTAGTCCCCGCAAGAGGCACATTTTGCTAAAATGTCTTCTTTACTGTAAGAGATCTTCTAAGAACAGAAAGACTACAGCTTTAGAAGCAATAGAAGACTAAATGTGCAAAGAACCATAGAGGTAATACAAATAATTGTATTAATGAATGCACGAGATATTGACATTTAGATATCTCAATCCAATTCAACATACAATTACTCAGTACCTCCCATGAGCCAAAAGTGGTGATATGAATGATTACAAGTTATGACTGAAGGCTAATGGTGATTGCTGTGGCAACTGTGGTATTTACTCGTTCAGCAAGGAATTATTGACTATCTAGAATGTGCCAGCACTGTGATGGGTGCTGGACAAACAGAACACCACACACGGCCCCACACAGTTTAAGGTCTCGGCAGTAAGCAAATAAATGCACAAAGTGTGCCACGTTCTACGAAGAAGAATAACCTCTATGAAAAAATGACAGTTCATCTGAGACCTATGGGATGAGGAGTCATCCAAGCAAAGAGTAGGGAAAATGGTGTTTCAGAAAGTGGGAACAGTACACGCAAAGGACCTGAGGTAGGAAAGAAGTGTAGCTTCTGTTGGAAGAAGTTAAAGAAGGCCAGTGTGGCTGGAAGTGGAGCATAAGAGAGAAAGGCATATGATGAGGTCATGGAGGAAGGCGAGAGCCAGATCATGCAAGGACTTGCATTAAGGGTTTTGTATTCTATCCCAAGTGCAGCGTGAACTGCTGAAGGGTTTTAAGCAAAGAAGCAACGATAGTTTTAGAATTTCTATATAGAAGGGGCTCAGCAGAGAGAATCTGTTTGAAGGGAGGGGTCAGCCAGGAATTTTCTGGAGAGCAAGCTTGAATTGCCCTTGACTTAGAACTAAGAAAATAGTCATTGTGTGTATGGGAAAAAAAAAAAAATGGGATGGGTTGATGGAGATGTGGGGAGGAGAGCTACGCTCAGTCACCTCTGAACGCTGGCCTTGCAGGGGAGTGGCATCTTCTAGGACACATAAACAGTATCCTGGGAGGCAAGGCCAAAGAGCCAGACACAGAAGAATTAGAATAGTTTGGGTTAGCTGAATGGAATCAGATAGTAAAGTAGGAGAGGTAGGGACAGTTATGTAATTTATCCATCCAAATCAGATGACAACATCAAAAAAGATTACAAATTTAAGGCTTGAATCTAGCAAACAGCATATTATGAAACCAATCTTGTCTGAGGAAAGTAGATGTGGAATCCCCTGTTATTGTAGTCACTGTTAAAATCTGGCTCAGTGTGTCCATCTGTTCAATGGAAACGTTCACTCTGGTCATATGCGACCTGTAGGTCCCCAGTCCCACTAGTTTCAAGTCTCTCAACCTACATGAGATGATCAGGTATCTGGGTTATGAACTGGGTTAGGAACATCACAGAAGCTCAGTTGCATAACCCAGGATTCAGTACTCCAAAGTTTAGAAATAAATGGATTAATGATAAAGCAAATCAAGTTTACAGTATTAGTATTTTTTAAATCAGGCTTAAGAATCATTTGTACACTTGGTATTTACGTATCAGATTAAAGACCATCAGATTATAGACACTAATTAGATACACATCTGGTTTATGATTCTAATTGAAATGTATAATTGATTTTAGACTATAATTTTAAGTTGAAAGGTGTAAGAATTCTGACTTTGAAATTCTCATTTAAAACTTCGGTTTATTAGGTTTTTAAGAGTTTAATGAACTTAAGAGTTATAAGAATATAAACTCCATGAAGGCAAGGGATTTTTCTGTTTTATTCATTGTTGCTCATTGTTCTGTTTTGTTCACTCTATCTCCAGTGGCTAGCAATGCCTGACATGTATTTGATGACTAATGAAGCCAGGGTGAGTACTCTGGAAAATGTGGTTTGAAGCCTTCCCAGTCAGATATACTAAGTGCTTTTTAAAAATTAAATATACCAAATTCATAAATGCAATTTAAGGTTTTAAGAGAATGTACTTAACTGTGTTTCTAAATGGAACTAATTGTTGAGTAAAGGGACTTTAGTCTTCAATTTGAATTAATCAAATGATTTTCAAAGTTCCCCCAAGAGTTACAGTTTTTATTTTATTTTATCTTCTTTTAAATTTACAAATAGAGCTAACGGAATCTAAAAGCTTAAGGACATTTTTATTTTTTTCAGTGTGTAACTCTAGGAAAAGAAAATTTGATTTTTTGAATTTGTACCTCTAGCATACTGAACATGAAAGACCTAAGTAGCTGTTAATGATCTTTGTTGTGCACAGAAGAGCCCCCCACCCCAGACATTAGAAAGCCCATACTGACTATAGACTGAATGTGGAATAGATCGGGGAGAAACCGAATCACTGGAGTAAAGGTTGATATGAGTGAGGAATAAACACAAACATAAACCTAAGTGGTAACAGCTCTAAGCCTTGACCCTGTAGCCTAGAAAAGATGAATTTTAATCCAGGGCCTCCTAAGCACACAGTACCCTGGGATGCAGGGATGCCCATGATAGGACACTAGCAATTTCCATTGGCATATCAGACTCCTCAAACTGGAATGTTCAAGAAGCATTCCATTGAAGCTGTAGCCAAAGTTGCCTGTGGCCTCATTTTTCTGCCCAAGTATGACTGGTATGGTAAGAGACCTAAAGTGTGCAGAAAGGATATAGTCATCCATGTATGTTATGTGATACATGCATGGAACTTCGTGATTAAAATATTTGTCAAATAAAAATCAGAATTTTTTAAATTTTTACTTTTATTATTTTTATTTATTTTATTTTATTTAGAGAGAGAAAGAGCAAGAGCGTGAGCGGGAAGGGCAGAAGGAGAGAGAGAATCTTAAGCAGGCTCCATGGCCAGCACAGAGCCCGACGTGGGGCTCAATCTCACAACCCTGAGATCATGACCTGAGCTGAAATCAAGAGTCAGATGCTTAACCAATTCAGCCACCCAGGTGCTCCTAAAAATCAGAATTCCGAGTCTGATAGTAATTTCTCTTTCTGCTTCTTCCGGAAACATGATTTACAGATGATATTAATAGGTTACTATGACTAATGAGCTGATTAGTCAAAAAAAAAAAAAAAGAGAGAGAGAGACGCACCTTGAAGTCAGGCAGTTGTGTGGCCGACGTTATAAAGCTAAAGGAATCTGGAAAAGAGCATGCCCCTGAAGGACTAGGCCTTTTTCAGAGGCTTGTGAGAGGGAAAATTGGGGGAATTTCTTATGGGACAATATCTACACTCCTACGTCCCTAGGTATATATGTTTGTGCATCCATAGGGCCTGGGATATGCTGGCCTCCAAAGACAGCTAATTAAGGTAGCTGACCAAGGCTTTATCCCCCAGGGCACTTTTGTCCACATTTTGTCTTCCTAACCCAGGTTCCAAACTGCTAGTTACAATTTTAACAGAAAGCTCCAGCACCCTACGGTCTTTCTTAGAAGATGTTAGACAGGTGGTGGCTGAAACACCCCAGGAAGTGATAAATCCATAGGATAAAACACATTTAAGAGAACTCCTATGAATAATGAGAACGTGTGTATGTGTGTGTGTGTGTGTATTTCCTTTCCATTGCTACCAAAATCTAAGTTGAATGTCTCTTATTCTCCACTTAGGTACATTGTCACTTGCCATTCACCCCTGACGGGGCCGTAATGAGTAATGGTTGTCAGTGAATGCCACCCTCAAAGACAGCAACGTCCAGGGATGGAGGGATTCACCAAGGAGAAGTAATTCAAGAGGGGCCTGAGTTTGGGAGGCCTGCCAATGGAGGGTGCTGGCACCATTGTGATGTGATGCACATCTCGACACCAGACTGATGGCAGGTAGAGTGACAGAGGGCCTGAGGCGCGGGGATGCCCAGGTAACAGGCAATCACATCTTTGTGGGGGGGCCTGGGAAAAGTTAGTCTTTGAGTTCCATTTGTTTTTTTCAATTGTGATGGTAATAATATGTCTCTTAAAATGTTGTAGCAAGGATTTGAGGTAAATATACCAATGTCCCGATTCACCGCTACCAAAGTAGAAAGCATCAGTAAAAGATAGCCTTTTTTACTATTATTATTATTATTATTATTATTATTATTTATTGAAAACTGAGGGAGGGAAGCATTTTAAAAACCTGAATCCTTTCTAGATCCTTTTGTTCACCTATGAATGCTGCTTTATAGCAAATTAACAAAACAGGTTACTTTGACTAATTCCGGGAGTGCGGGGGCGCCAGGGATGCTACCAGCGAGCACACTGACATGGTGGGTGCTGCTGAGTTGCAGAGCTGAAATACACAGCATCCACACACTGGGCTAGAAAAAAGGGAAGAAGAAAACAGCACCCAGCCCAGCTAGAACATACTCAGGAGCTAAGGCATTCACTGCCCTGCACACCTGGATTCAAATGAAGATGTCACTGGGATCAAGAAGAGAGTCCAGAGAAGGTGGAAACAGCCCACGTGCCCATCAACGAATGGACGAACAGAGGTGGCTCGTCCAGACAATGGAATGGTGCTCAGCCTTAAAGAGGAAGGCATTCTGACACGGCCATAACATGGATGGACCGTGAAGACATTAGCGAAGTGAAAGATGCCAGACACAGAAGAACTGTATGATTCCCCTTAAATGAGGTACTTAGGGTAGACAAATTGATAGCCACAGAAAGAACACTCACGGCCACCAGGGCCTAGGGAGAGTGGGGAGGGGGAGCTAGTGATTAGTGGGTAGAGAGTTTCCATTTGGGAAGATGAACAAGTTCCAGAGGCGGATGGCTGCCCAACAATGTGAATGTGCTTCATGCTGCTGACTCAAACATAATTAAAATGGTAACTGTTTTATGTATATTTCATCAAAATTGTAAGAAGAAGAGAGGACATGGAACAAAGCCACCCTCAAGAAGTGGTTTTGTGGGCGCCTGGGTGGCTCAGTTGGTTAAGCAACTGTCTTCGGCTCAGGTCATGATCCTGGAGTCCCGGGATCGAGTCCCGTATCGGGCTCCCTGCTCAGCAGGGAGTCTGCTTCTCCCTCTGACCCTCCCCCTCTCATGTGCTCTCTCTCTCAGTCTCTCTCTCTCAAATAAATAAATAAAACCTTTAAAAAAAAAAAAGAAGTGGTTTTGTGTGTGCACTGTTGCTGGGAGGACGAGCTCGTGCGAACGGGCCTTTGGACCCGCCCACACTGGTTGCACACATCTTCTCCTTCATCACCTTTGAACACACAGGCTAACATCAGGGAGGCCATAGCATAGAACAAGCTCAGAAGAAAACCAGCAGGGTCGGGTATTAGTATTAGTGGCAAAGTGTTAGTGGGAAAGGGATCCTTCAAGGATGCATTGGAATTTGCAAAGATCGAGAGAACAAATTTTTTAAGATTTCTTTTAGGTTTACAGACACTGAAGTTTTTGCTCTTTAAATGTATATTATGAATGAATGAATGAATGAATGAATGAATGAATGAATGAATGAATATGAAAGAACACTCCATTCTAACACTCCATTTCTACCAACGGGAGAAAGTAGCCTGAGCAATGATACTGGTCAGAAATCAACAGAGGAAGCTAATGGTCTCCTCCAGCTGAAAGGTAGGGAGATGTAGCGAATGGTGAGCAACTGGGGTGTAAAGGTATATTGGGACAGTTGGTGGAGGGAGGGTTTGGGACTTGGGCCGATGAGTCTGTACATAATTCACAAGGAAAAGGGGCATAATGAATACTGAGCAAAGGAGAGACATAACTGGGTAGCACTTATAAATTTAATCCAGTGGGAACTAGCTGCAAACAGGCAGGAGGAAGCTTTTGGGGGTGTTGAAAATATTGTTACAACTGAACTGTGGCCACCGCTGAAAATTTCACAAATGTATCAAAACACATCAAACACTTAAAGATGGGTGAATTTTATGGCATTCGAATTATACCTCTCTAAAAAAAAAAAAAAAAAAAAATTACCCAGCCATAGAGTGGAGGATTATCTGGAAAAGAGAGAGACCTGCCCCAGAAGACCAGCTGGGAGACTACTGCAATAGTGTGGTTGACACGATGTGAGTCCGAATTTGAGTTCTTGCTGGAAGAATGGAGAAGTGTGGATGGGGACACTGCCAGGTTAGAACCTGCAGACCTACACAGCTGATCTTACAAGGGGATAGGCGAGGAGGACAGACCAAGGAGAGAGGATCAGAGATACCTCCAAGGTTTATGGACTAGTGATTCCACACACACAAACCAGGAAGTCGTTTTACTTCTGGACCCTCCCCTTTCCTGAACCTTGTAGCTCTGATTATTTATGCTACACATTTTGGCCCTTATTTTTATACTTTTCAATATTATCTAATTCCTAAATATTATACACACATAATTTTCTTTTTGCTAATGTAACTGACAATCTCTCCATTGCAGACGCTTAATCGACTGAGCCACCCAGGCGCCCCCCACTCTTCCCTTAAAGTGTGTCTCTCCTTTGTTTTACTGTCCCTCTCCACTGGCTCTCGTCCCACTTCTCAATTCCCCTCTGCCCACGAAACCCTGGCGTTCTCTGGGTTCCTCCAGTCTCCCTAGCTGAGCTCAACTACACCCTCTGCTTAGTGTTAACCCCATAAGTGAAAGCTTTCCCTAAGCTCTCACCATCTGACCTCCCCCCTAGTCTGCAAATCCCTACTTCCTACTGCCAGCTGAATATTTTCCCCAGATTCTCCATGGGCAATCAAACTCAAGCTGCTCATTACACAAAATTAATCATCTTTATCTCCGCTCTCCCAACCTCTGGCTTTCTGACACACATTTCCAGGCATGGTCAGTGGTGCTCCCAGACATCCAGGCTCGTAGAGCAAGAACGTGGGCATCAACCAGCCTACGCTTCTCTCTCTCAGGACTCCCTCCCATCCATCCCATGACCCTCACCACCCCCAGTTATCACCATATTCCTCCCACTTTCTACTGCCTGCCTTTGTCCCAAAGGCCTAAGGCAAGGCCCTGGGGAAGCAGCGATTGGCCATAAAGAGAAAACCGGTATCACTTGCCAAAGATACATAAAAGGTAACCTGAAATCTTCAATGAAATAAGACTATATTATAAATTTAAATATCAAAAATTAAAATAAGATATATATAATCATATGCCTAATTTATTTGTCTAAATACATACTTCAAAATAAGTTTTTCAATTAAAAATGGAAACTGATCATCAGTAACTTGGCTCAATATTAAATAGTTGAAGGCAAAAATCAGACTGGTCATAAAAAGATTATACATTTCAGTCTTTATATTAACGAGCATGGAGAAGCCCCCAAATCATATGTGAACGCAGCTGGAAATCATAAAACTATTTAACCATCTTCTCTGATAAGATTTTGACACTGACCATGAGGCAGCTGACTTCTGTTCAACAAGTTCTGTTACCTGAGGTAAACCACATAGTTAGTAATATCTTCTGCCCTCTTCTTTGGAAAAGTACCCATGAGGATCTCATATCAAGCTTTCAAGTCTCTCTTCAAAATGCTTAAAATCCTTTCAGTAAAATCAGAAGAGTTTTCATCTGGTTGTTCAACCAACTAAGAGAACACCGTTCACGATGATCTCGGTGTGCAGCCCCTACGTCCAGCTACAAAACCACCTCCTTTAATCCTCCTTACCCTGAAAAACGGTCTTTGCAAAATAGCACGTGTTGCAGCTACATTTGTTCATTTAAAGAACCTAAAGTTATACTCACAAGACTTCAAGTAATTAAAGACAGCACCAAAATATGGCCATTTACAATGCCAGAAGCAACCAGGCACGTTCTCACAGAGAATAGGCTTTCTAGAAAGGCCTAATATTTTTCTGAAACCCATACAGATGCATACTGGACTTTCTCACAGGATCTAATAAGCTTCAGAATGAAACAATTTGAGTGAATGGAGTGAATGAAAAATGTGAGCCACCTCACCACCATACAGATTGAGAGAAGAAAAAGTAGAACGTTGTTGCCCGATTGACAGGACTGGTAATATTAACAATTCATTAAGTAACTCTTTCCGTTTTTCACATACATGTCAGACTTACCCTGTGCACAGGACAGTGAGAAATATCTGCTTCCCCAGCCAAGCCTCAGTAGGTAGGCTGCGTTCTCCCTTGGACCACCAGGATTTTGGTCACAACCCGACACAATGTCTCTGTGAATGTTCCTCTCATTCTTTTTTTTTTTTTTTTTAAGATTCTATTTATTTATTTGAGAGAATGAGATAGAGAGAGCATGAGGTGGGGGAGGGTCAGAGGAAGAAACAGACTCCCTGCCAAGCAAGGACTCGATCCCGGGACTCCAGGATCATGATCCGAGCCGAAGGCAGTTGCTTAACCAACTGAGCCACCCAGGCGCCCAACTCTCATCATTTTATAATGAAAAATACTGTATCTTTATGTTGAACAACTCCTTAAAGTGTTCTGCCGCAAGATAACCAGCTGCCTTTGTGTGTTTGAAATTCTTCTCGTGGTTACTCCTCACCTCATGACAAAATGTGAAGATTGTGTGAGCTGTAAATCCACTTTCTGAGCATAGATAATCTGTAACAGAGTAATATCCTAAAAGTAAAACACAGCTGGAGAAAGAGGAACCCTCTTACGCTGTTGATGGGAATGCAAACTGGTGTTTTTCAGTTTACTCTGGAAATCAGTATGGAGGTTTCTCAAAAAATTAAAAACAGAGCTACCCTACGACCCAGCAATTGCACTACTAGGTATTTAACTAAAGGATACAAAAATACTGATTTGAAGGGGCACATGCACCCCAATGTTTATAGCAGCAATGTCCCCCATAGCCAAAATATAGAATGAGCCTAGATGTCCATTGACAGTGAATGGATAAAGAAGATGTAGTGTATATATACAATGGAATATTACTCAGCCATCAAAAAGAGTGAAATCTTGCCATTTGCAACGATGTGGATGCAACTAGAGGGTATTATGCTAAGCGAAATAAGTCAGAGAAAGACAAATACCATATGATTTCACTCATATGTGGAATTTAAGAAACAAAACAGATGAACCTAGGGGAAAGAAAGGAAAAATAAAATAAGATGAAAATTGAGAGGGAGACAAACAAGAGACTTAACTATAGAAACAAACTGAGGGTTGCTGGAGGGGAGGCAGGTGGGGGGAAGGGATAATTGGGTGATAGACATTAAGGAGGGCACTGGATGTAATGAGCACTGGGTATTACATGCATCTGATGAATCACTAAATTCTACCCCCGAATCTAATAATACACTATATGTTAACTAAATTGAATTTAAATTAAAAATTTTAAAAAATACACACACACAGCACGGGGCCACACAGAATGTACTCCCAAAACCCCTCCCAGGTGACACACAGCCACCCGACACACTCACCCAGTGCGGGTCCTGCCCTCAATCTGTCAGTCTTCATTTCTGTTGTACCTTTTACTCAGAAGAGCAATACGAATACAAGTCCTTGCATTTTCTCCTGAAGGCCCAACGAGTCACCTAGGGCATGCATCGCAATGTGCACAACAGGCTGAACTATGGCCACGCCTCCACAACGTCATTTCCCTTCTCTGGGCCTTCTTGGAAGCCGCCCTGCTTGCCCGAGATGCCTCTCACCTCTTTATCCTCCTGCAAAACTCTCACTCATCCTTCAAGATTCAAACTGTGGTCAGTACTCTTACTTAAACTTTCCACCTTCTCCCTCCCTCTGCCCTCCCGTTCCCGTTCTCCTGCAGAGAAGCCACTGTAATACAATATAATATTGCACAGAGCCGCCAACTGCCTCCCTGGTCTGTAGACTCCTTGAGACCAAGGACCGTTTTGCTCATGGAACCACTGCGCGCTGAGCACCTGCTATGTGCTGATAAAGGCTGTCAGTTCAGGGATAACAAAGTCACAGCCATAAGAACAAAACGTTCTGTCACTAAGGAGTCTGCATCCTCATGGGAAGAGACAACAATAAACAAATAAAGTAATAAGTTAAAGTTACAGAGAACATGAAATAGCAATACTGCCATGGAAGAAAATAAAGCCAGGGACAAACGCGGAGGCTGAAGGTTTGCGATTTAAAATGGGGTGGCCGGGGACAGCTTCACTCTAGTAATCAGGGATGCCTCGTGCCTTTCCAAAAGCAGGCCCTCAATAAATGTGTGCAGTGCTAATTTGAGACCCTCTTCAGTGCTGTGGTCCTAGCAGAATGCAACAAATGCCAGGGATATGTAAAGTGGATTTGGGATCGTAAGGGACCTAATACTGTATCTATTGCATTGTCCTTCAGATCCACTTGGAACTAAGGAATAATACATGATGCCTTCTGTTTGCACCGGACTTTATAGGTTGAGTCTCTGGGGTCTGAGGTGAGCAAGGCAGGAGTTATAAATATAAAAACGAAGAAACGAAGACCCAAAGGCAGTAAGGGATTTGCCTGAAGCCATACGGAGGTTGAAGACCCAGGTTTCCATCCTTGAGATTCCCAGTCCAGAAGTTTCCCTCCCCACCCACCTGCCTCTGGAAGGACTGATGTGAGTGGTTCAAAGGCTCATCTGCTCACTGCTTTTCCATAGTATGAATGAAGTTCACACACATTTTTATATTGCTGGAATAGCTCCCAAATTTCTGTTATCTTATTAATAAGTTTTTATGAATAGGGGCGCATGTAAAACAAGACGAATTTCTGCAGATGATTCAAATAACTCCCTGGGCTGCTTTGTGCAGACGGTGCGTGAGATCTAGAGTTAAATCCACATGCCTCCTTCAGACTAATCAATCTTGAAAGTTTTCTTTCTTCAGTTCTGTTTGCAGGTCACTGCAGACCCGTTTCCCAAGCCAGTGAAAAAAAACCACACCAGACCACAGGCGGATTTTAAAGGATGGATCTTTTTTTCCAACATGTGCCTTCCTGTAATTTAAAGGAAATGTTATATATGAAAAATTAAAATCATATATCAAAAAAGAAGCCAAGCTCCAATAGTTTCCTATTCTATCAAATTACATAATTACTAACAACATTTTAAACTTTAATATGGAGTGAAAAGCACACAGATGCAGTTATTTAATAATTTCTGCTAAGTCCATTTGAAATATTCCTTTAGCTTTCTTTCAATATTCAGGAGTTGAAGTAATTAGACTTGTGGATAATAATCTTCAATCTTCTTATTATTATTCATCTGGTTATTTTAAAGGTGCTGTGGACCCTCTAGTTCAAACACAGAGGAGTAGCTATAACCTAAAAATTGTTTGCAGCAGCCTTCATTAGAGTTACCATATTATTTATTATTCCACTAGGACACTTTTTAAAGTAGAAAGGATGCTGTTAATTAGACTAGGACAAAATGCTTAAACCAGTGCCCTCCTGAGCAAACAGGGACATCTGGTCACCCTACTTTCAAGACAATTAGTCAAAAAAAAAATGTAAGTTTTGCTTTATAGGAGCAAATAAATAAATCTAAAGTGGGGAGACAAGAGTAGTTACCAGGAAGATCAGTCATTTTTAAATGTAGAATAGTAATATTTTGGGGTGTCTCTATCCGCTCTTCTCTCTCTTACGACTCAAATGGTGAGGATTCAAAGATCTGAAGCAAACGTTTAGTTCTGGCTGAGACATGTATTGAATCAGCTCTGCTATGAACCCCTTTGCCAAAAAACAAAACACCAACCGGCTCAGGTAACTGCATGTGATGGCAAATGGTCCTTGTGAAGGGAACGTGAACTCAGCATTGCCCAGATTTCTGTCCCCGGCACTCTCCTGCTTCCCACGGAGAAGGAGGGACTGACTGTGAAGAAGCCACTGGTGGTTCCCTCCAGGCCACCACATTGAGGACACTGGCAACAGAGGGAAGGGACAAATGCTACACTTCCTAACATCTTACATGTGGAACACGCTTCAGCACACAAACAAAACTAGGTCTGACAATCAGGCCCTGGCCTCAGCCTACATTTGGGCTTTGTGCAGACAGACCTCTGTGCCAGTCGGGAAACTACCTGTCTATCTCAGTGGCTTCTCAGAAGGAAGGAGGGAAAGTATCCTAGAGGTGGGAAAGGGCCGAACCCAAATAAGAAGCTACAAGGAAGAGACAGAAGGCAATGAAGGAAAGAGGAAAATTGAACACAGAGATAAGAAAGGGTCACAGTTACGTGACATAGTTTTCTTCCAAAATCTCAAAGACTGATTTCCAGGGGATATCTTATCTGGCTTCCTGGCCTCCAGACACTGTGTTTTAAACACTTCCAAGTCCCTGGAGGCAAGCCTTCCATGGAATTTTCCAAAACCACTGTACAATTTTAAACTTACATTATTTCAGTTTCGGGCATAAGGAAATCCATCCACGTGTGGTCCTAACAAATAAATGTTATTTGGAGTCATCACCCATATGCTAATGAATAGGTGGAATTGCGAGTGTGATATTTTAAATTTAGATGCTGTAACAAGTGAAAACTAACTGCTTGGGGTGAGAGACTAGATATGTCCTATGTATGCATCAATTAGGAGAAGACCATCCAGTTGGCTTTTACGTGTCATTACAGATTATTGTAATCACCACCACAACCTTAGCCACCAAAATCTAAAAGTTTAAGAGAAAGTGATTCTACGTACTTGTTGGAGTTCACACATGATCCAAGTTCAAGAACTGAGTGCTAGACTGTACCCATGACATCAGGGCAACAGGTCCCGTCTTTGTGCAGCTGCAGGTTCCTGGAAGGGGGCTCAGGGGCCCAAGACCCGAGAATGGACGGGACAGGCCTTGAGCCATCTTGGAGGAACATGGTTCCCTTGACTCCCTCTCTGGAATTTTGCTAGGGCAAGGATTTCCCTTCAAGGATTTTTCCAGGGCAACGTGGTGTAGGAGTCACAAGGGAAGGCTCTGGAATGCGTGCACGCGTCAGTGTCCAAATCCTGGCATCTCCGCTTCCCAGCCAGGTGACTGTGGACATGCCCTACAATCACTCTTTTTCTTCATTAAGAGGATGAGGAAGAACTTAGAATTGGGCCTGGCAATTAGTTATTGCTCAGTAAATGTTAATTTATTTTTTTTAAGATTTATTTATTTGAGAAAGAGAGAGAGGCAGGAAGGGCAGAGGGAGAGGGAGAGAAAGTCTCCAGCAGACTTCGTGCTGAGCATTGAGCCCCAGGCAGGGCTTGATCTCATGACCCTGAGATCATAACCTGAGCCAAAGACCAAGAGTCGGTCACTTAACCAACTGCATCACTCAGGCGCCCCTAATTATTTTTAATTAACTCCCTCTATCTGGTCCAGGGCTGGACACACAGACACCTTCTTCTTCCCGCCAAGGCAAGGGGTCCACCCCTGGAAAGCTCGCAAAGGTCTTTACTGTGCCACATGAGATGGTCAAATCTCTCTCTTTTTCCTCCATTCCATTTCTTCCTCTCCTTCTGTTCTTTCAGGGATTACCCTAGTTTGGCAAACATTCTTACATTTTTTTTTTTAATCTAAAATTAATCACTATCTCCATGTTCTCCCCAACAACACAAAGACCTTAGAATGATTCAGCTCTGTCCACACACATATTGGCTCCCAGGCTACTGTTGTCTGTCCTCTCCTTCCCTCCCCTTTTTCTTCCTCCTCCTGCTTCTTTTTCCTTCCTCTTCCCATCTTCCTCCCTCCCTCTCACTTTCCCTCTTACTCTCTCTCTTCCCTCCCTCCTTGTCTGCCTCCCTCCTTTCCTCTCTCTTTCTTTCTCTCTTTCTTTTCTATTACTGTTTTAAATAGACCTTGTTGCAATTGGCCCGTCTACCAGTTTCCTTGCTCAACATGAGCAGACCAGCTCCCTTGGGTCTGAGTTGCTAGCTTCATGGTGGATGGAGATCACTGTGTTTTATGAGATTGAAGAGCCAAGAAATACTATGAAATATTTCACCTGGAAATTTATAGATTTACTTTTTCTAATCTGGGGCTTTTCAGGGTAGTCAGCTATATTGCTGGAAATGGAAGCAAGCAGTTCACTTTTCCTCTTTTTTCTTTTTTTTTGGTCGATAAATAGGAAGAATCCCTTAATATTTACAAAATCTGTTTTTTTTTAACCAAAAAAAGAAAGAAAAATAGAGGAGAGTTAAAGAAACACACAAACACACACACAGACACACACATGCAACAAAAGTTCCCAGCCATCTTTTAAGAGTTTCACAGTAAGTCACTATAAGATACAATGTGGTTATGGTTCTCCCTCCCTCCCTTCCTCCCTCTCTCTCTCTCAGTGGGCTCAAGACAACATAGCCACTCGGAGACCTACAGAGAGGGCAGTCCCTACTGGGCACAACATGGCAAGGCTTGGGGAGCTGGGGTGGGGTGATGGAAAGGACCCCAAGACAGTAACCAAGGTTCTGAAGCTCATGTCTTGCTTCGGCTCCTAATTCCCTTTGGCTTCTTCAGTAATTGTCAGTACACTGCTCTGAGCATCTGCTTCTTCACCCACCACCTCAGCGAGGTTCTGGGGAGGATCAGGGCTCTGGGCAGGACAGCAAGCACAGCGAAAGAACACCAAAATGGAAGTGTGGAAACTCGAGTCCCATGCCAGACTTTAATGATCCCTGTAATAGTCAACTCAAAAAGCCTCTATGAGTCTCGACATCTTCATTTAGAAAAGCCGGGGAGTGCATTAGACAGCTGCGGGCTCCCTTTCCTGGCTCAAACTCCATCCCATGTTATTACAATGAGATAATCAATGCGAACACACTTTGAGGTCTATGTAAGCACTATAACTCAGTTTTACAGAGAGGAGTTGATGAGGGCTGGAGTAATAATAAATGGTAGGTCATTTTTCTATTTCTTTGTGATTTTGAGGTGATAATACAGCAGGTTATGGTACAATTTTACTTTGGGAGAACAAGAATAGTGAAGAAGAATTCTTGGGAACCCAGGATTGCTAAGTATGACATGACAGGTTATGCCAGTTCATTTCGAAGTCAGATCTCAGTTAAGTGCTAGCTCTGCCTCTAAATATTTCTACGTCCCTGGACAAATTATTTAATCTCATAAGCCTCAGTCTTCTCATCTTTAAAATGAGAACAATATTACATTAGTGGTGAGTTCAAATAACATAATAAATGTGAAGCTCTTGGCTCAGTCTTATACCCAGAAAGTCCCTGCCATCGAAGACGAGCAAATGAGGCAAAACTTAGTAAAGTCAAGGATTTTCATTAGGCCTTTATTTAACTTATACCTTAAGTCCTGGTGGGGGGGGGGGTGCGTAGAATAAGCTAGTTTCATCTCCCAAAGAGAACAGAAAAATAGAAGTAGCAACCCAGCTCTACTTTGGTGTCTGCTAGGGGAAAAAAAAAGGATTTGCCATCTGGGGAGAACACACCCAGCCAACGAGATGCGCAGGTATTCCGGCATCTTCCCCATGATCCTCCACATTTGCACAAAACACTCAACAATAGTGCCTGAGCCAGCAACTCCCACCCTGTACAAATAGCTCTTGGTCACTCTTTCGGACAGAGCAGATTTGAAAACCACTGGGGTGGGGCACCTGGATGGCTCAGTTCAAAGGAAGGAAGGAAGGAGGGAGGGAAGGAAGGAAGGAAGGAAGGAAGGAAGGAAGGAAGGAAGGAAGGTAGGAAGGTAGGAAGGAAGGAAGGAAAGAAAACCCCTGGGGTTCCAAAGAGAAAATGAGTAAACTTTTAGAAAGAATTTTTACTGTCAGTAAAGCATGATATTGTAGAAAGCATAATACTCAAAACCCTCCACAGGCTGGGTCCGTGAATTCAAGAGATTTTCACCTCGGGTGACACAATGGCAGGTCCCATGGTCTCTGCACCTCCTGGGTGTAGGGCTCTGAGCTCTACAAGCCCTACTCACTGCCTGATGGCATGCACATACACTTCCTGCGACTATAAGAGACTGTCTACACCGCTGTGCGTTCAGCCTGGATCCTAAACGCATACTCCCAGTCTGCTGGTTCTTTCTCTTCTCCGTCTTTGATTCTCTGCCAGATCCCGCAGTTGTGAAGTCACCAATGCGTTGGCTTGTGTTTCTAACCGTGGTCTGCCTCCCCTTCAGGGTTCGTGGGTGCTACCCACGCCCTCCTTCACCTCCAGCTGCAGCCTAGTCCAGTCATGGGCTTCCCTACCAACGCCAGTCCCACCCTGGCTCCAACTTGACCTAACACGTGGCAGAAGTAGGGCAAGCACCAGACAAGGAGGCACAAAATGTGGCATCCAAATACACAGGCAAAGGGTAAAGGCACTGGAGGGATTAAGCCTGGGAATAAGTCTAAAATTAGGGTGGTGTTTCTTCCACAATACAGGGGGGTGGTGATTTCACTTCCAGATTGGGAAAGCTGAAAGGAAGCAGTCAGCGTATTTTTATCCAACGAGGAAGATTTAAAGGTAAAGGTGGGAAAAGAGAAAGAGGTTAGCAGGCTGAGAGGAGACAGTCTCTGGGACTCGGAGCTGGGGAAAGGGACCCAATGACGAGAGGGAAGGGAAAAGCGCCTGGGTGGGGAAGAGCGGTGGGCGGTGTGCCTGGGCGCAGACTAAAGCCGTCAGGTCCCCTGCACGCCCCGGGCAGGTCCCCACCAGCACCGAGGTCCTCTGCTTCTAAGCGGCTACAATGTTGGAAAAAGGAGAGCCCACCTTCACAAACGTTGCTAAATTAACGCTTTCATTTTTGCTGTTTTCCCTTATCTATTTGCTTAAGGGAAGAATTTGCATGAGTTTGCAAGGGCTGCCAGCAGAAAATACCACACTGAGTGGCTTCACCAACAGAAACTGTCTCACAGTTCTGGAGTCAGAAGTCCAAGATCAAGGTGTTGGCAGGGTTGGCTCCTTCCGAGGGCTGTCCCAGGCCTCTCTCCTAGCTTCTGGTGGTTCCTGTTAATTGCTGGTGTTCCTTAGCTGGGGCACCATCCTTATCTTCACATGGCATTCTCCTTGTGTGTGTATCTCTGTCCAAATTTCCCCCATTTTCATAAGAACACCAGTCATTTTGGATTGGGGGCCACCCTACCTGTGACCTCATCTTAACTAATTACATCTCCGACAACCCTAGCTCCTAATGAGGTCATATTCTGAGGTCTTAGAGGCTAGGACTTCAACATATGAATTTGGAGGGGGACACAACTTGACACGTAACAGTGTTGTTAATGACCATCCTTTGACACTCCTTCAAAGTCTTGAACCAAAGCTAGATTCATTAAGAAAAAGCAAAAACAAACCAACCAACCATAAAAACAAATAACAACAACAACAACAAAAGCAAGATGGCCCAACAATGCTTCAGGAACTTCTTTGGCAGTTTATAAAAGCAAAACTTCCCTTTTGGGTAAACCTGTGCACATCACTTACACAAGGAAGAAGCCAACTTGTTTTCTGAGCTCTAGAGAAAGGGAGCATTTGCCCCTTTTCCTTGCACCAAACCAAAAGAGTCCAAGGAACAAGTAAGTGGTAAATCAGCTCTGCCTTACAGCCACCAGCATAATTGCAGGATTTGAGCACTATCCGAAAAAATAAAGTGGGAGATAGGGGTGGGAAAAAAGGAGCACTGGAGATGTTTAACTCTCATTAACGGGAGCAAGAATCTGTCTCATTTCAGCGCAGACTGTGTGGACCTCTAGTCTCTTCCGTGCCAAGCCCCAGGGCCCCTAAACAGGCAAGTCAGAATAAGAAGTACCCACAGGATCGGCAGAGAGCAGGCAAGAGAACACATCCAGGTCCCAATTAGGCTGTGCTGTCTCACTCAGACCTCACAAAGGCCCCCTCCTCAGGTTCCACGGAAGCCAGAAGAAAACAAGCAGGACCAGGCCTCAGTAGTACCTGGGATCCAGGTGGCACGTCAGAGAGGCCGTGGGTGGAGACTCTGGAGCCCTCTGGCCCCGGCCAAATGCCCTGGGCCACTGATATTCCCTGTGTGGGCATCTCTGTGCCTCAATATTCTCAACTGTAAAATGGGGATAATAATAAAACTCTCAGGGGGCACCCAGGTGGCTCAGTCGGTTGGGTGTCCAACTCTCAATCTCAGCTCAGATCTTAATCTCAGCGTTGTGAGTTCAAGCCCCACGTTGGGCTCCACACTGAGTGTGGAGCCTACTTAAAAAAAAAATGTATATGTATCATATGATCTCACTGATATGAGGAATTCTTAATCGCAGGAAACAAACTGAGTGTTGTTGGAGTGGGGGGTGGGGTGGGAGGGATGGGGTGACTGGGTGATAGACACTGGGGAGGGTATGTGCTCTGGTAAGCGCTGTGAATTGTGCAAGACTGTTGAATCTCAGATCTGTACCTCTGAAACAAATAATGCAATATATGTTAAGAAAAAAAAAAAGAAGAAGAAGAAGGTAGCGGGAGGGGAAGAATGAAGCGGGGGAAATCGGAGGGGTAGACGAACCATGAGAGACGATGGACTCTGAAAAACAAACAGGGTTCTAGAGGGGAGGGGGTGGGAGGATGGTTAGCCTGGTGGTGGGTATTGAGGAGGGCACGTTCTGCATGGAGCACTGGGTGTTATGCACAAACAATGAATCATGGAACACTTCATCTAAAACTAATGATGTAATGTATGGGGATTAACATAAAAATAAAAAAAAAAATCTTTGAAAGCAAATTGACCTTCAAACGATAAAATGGAAACATGTTTTGCAACAAAGATGGTAAAAGTTAATACCTGTGGTTCAAAGAAAAAAAAAATGTATATATATAAAATAGAACTCAGGCCTGCCATAAGATTCAAATAAAGTAATCCACATGAACAGCTTGGTACAACAGCTAATATAGAGGCAGCATTATAAATGTAAGCTACTATTATCACTGTTTGAGGGGCATAGTCTAAGGGGAGGTTCTTGCTTGGAGCCTTGATCCCCATCCTTTGAAAAAGGAAGTTGTCTCAGGAATAATAAAGAGAAATGGAGGCCTCCAACACCGTATTTTTCTCCCATGGGGTACGAGGATACAGATGGGTCTCAGATATTTTACCTACCATTCTAAGGTATTAAGAAGAGCCTGGGCTTGGGAGCCCGGATCTAACATTTATTAGATGCATAACCTTGAGCAAAGTCCAAAATTTTTGCTAAGCCTTCATCTCCTCTAAGGTAAAAATGGGAAAAATAGCTTTCCCCTAATGTTATGTGAAGAATGAATATGAAAATGTATGTAAAGTGCTCAGCAGGGTGCCTGCTAATAACTATTTACGCAGTTCAATCATTAGCAGTAATGCGTCTGATTATAAAGGGGGTAAAGCAGGTAGATTCAGAGCCTAGATTCAGACCCAGCTTATACAGTACCTTTGTGACAACTGGGGGAGGGGGGGGGAGAGTACGCTGTCTAAGGACACGTTACTTTGTCTCTCCAAAAAAACGGCTGTCATTGCTCTATAAGCTCCTGATGTGAATGACACCTTCATCGTTAAAACATCCTTGGGCAGAGTTGGTCTGCTTAATGCTATGAACTGGTGTGCCCTAGAAAAGATTTCTCAACATGGACAGGGACATGACCTCCAAGTACCTAGCATTATTGCTTGTGCATAGAAGGTATTTAAAGACTATTTTCAGGGGCGCCGGGGTGGCTCAGTCGTTAAGCATCTGCCTTCAGCTCAGGTCATGATCCCAGGGTCCTGGGATCGAGCCCCACATGGGGCTCCCTGCTCGGCGGGGAGCCTGCCTCTCCCTCTGCTGCTCCCCCTGCTTGTTTTCCCTCTCTCGCTGTGTCTCTCTCTGTCAAATAAATAAAGAAAATCTTTAAAAATAAATAAATAGAGACTATTTGCAATAGGAAGGGAGGGAGAGGGGAAAGGGGATGGTAGGCGGTTGTCATTAAGGATTGTTCTGTGTTCAACTGATGGATGTCAGTGTTCCAGACGTGCTGTTCGGAGGGTAAAAGGATATCAGAGAGAAAGACAGTTGGAAGAAAAAGACCGCTACTGCTTGTCCTTTCCTGCGCATCTTGCCCTACTAACAGGTGCCTCCCGGTCTGGGTCTGTCCTCGTCCTACACCCGGAAAGCAGTGCCAACTTCTGCCCAGGCGTTTAGGGCTTTCCCCTTCTCCTGTGTCCCCAAGTACCCTTGATGGACTCACAGACCCGCAGGCAGGATTAACTCTCCAGGTTTGTGTTACCGAAAAATCCAGGTGGCCCCCAGGTAGAAACATTCCATTTGCAAAGCATCTCTTAAGTACGAGGCCCATCTCCAAGGTTGCTTTCTCGCCCTTGCTCCGTTCTTTCTCCTCTGCAACAGCCAACCCTCACGACCCTCATCTGCAACTCCTGCCAAGCAATCACCTGAAACCCCGTCACACCCTCTAGCCTTCACAGGCTTTTGGACCCCTTGCTTCTGCCCCCTGCTCCTTATTTCCTTCCAGAATCCTCTGTGTCCACCCTGCCACTTGGGGCCCAATTTCTGGGCCGGGGAAGTTCACTCCCCCTGGCCAGCGATCTCGGATGTCAGGAGCCGAGGAGACAGGGTGACGCTGGAACCCTTCCGGTACCTTCCACGCGGGCATTGTTACAGAAGTGGCTAAGGTTCTCTTTGTAGGGTACACTCTACTAGCTTGGGCCTTTGGCTATTAGCCAATTGTAATAAATGAGCCAATTGTAGTAGGTAAACAAATAGGCAATTTTAAAGGTGGGCTGCCTCTCATTCCCACAGTCGGAGTTACACACCAACGGGTTTAAAGAGCAGGGCTGTGGATAAATGAACTATCAGGGAGGGAGACAGCAATTGTACTCATCCATCAGGCTGGACGTCCACTTTGTTTAGCTTCCAGAAGCTGAGGCGTCTCCTCTTCCTTCCTCAGCACCACTAACAAAGCAAATACGAGGTGGCCGGCCCAGCGCAGCTCCCAGGGATGGAGGAGCCTCATTTGTCTCCGGGCACAAGAACTAGAGTCCCCATAGCTCAAACAGGGCTAAGAGGCCGAGGACGGGAGGCACTGATCCCAGAGCACACAGGCCCTGGAGACCCAAGTGTTCACCCCAAATCACGAACAGCTGTTCCAGCCATAGGATCGATCAGCCCTATAGTTCCTCCCTCTTTTTCTGTTGTTGTTTTCCTGAAACCCTTGTGCTTCTTAGACCAGCCAGAACCACCGGCAGAGAGAAAAGGCATGCAACGACGACAACAAACACCGTATGGAAAGTTGTGGGGAAGCTGGTGACCGAGAGGGGAGAGCAAGCAAATCACAGGTGTATCTGTGGCCCCGATCAGCGCGTGACACCAGTTTTCATGTCATCCTGGAAGTCAGTCTGACCTACTTAGAGCAAGTCTGAAGCTGCTTTCAGATCACACTTCTGTCCGCGGTCGGGTTTCAGGGGTGCGGTGACAGGAGCGGGCACCCGGGCACGCACTGTCCCTCCCCGGCGGCTGGGGTTTCTCCTGTCCCCCAGCCGGCTGTATACACCGTGTGGTCGGGATTAATGCCTGCTGGTTGCTGGAAAATCCTGCTTTCTGCTTTCTACCCCCAGGACCCAACTCTCCCTACCTTTTCTCTAAGGAAGAAGACGTCTGGTTTCAGCCAGCCTGACAAAATTCATAGCTTTCTCATGACACCAGACGAGCAAGGAGGAAATTTTTGTTACGTGCTCTGTATCCGGCAACACAAAATGCCAGGCCAGTCTGGAGATATTATTGAGATGGGGTATTCATTCAAAACCTGCTCTTGGCTTCTCTCACTGAAGACATTTTAAAAGAGAGGTCAGGGGCACCTGGGTGGCTCAGTCGGTTAAGCGTCTGCCTTCAGCTCAGGTCATGGTCCCAGGGTCCTGGGATCGAGCCCCACATCGGGCTCCCTGCTCCATGGGGAAGCCTGCTTCTCCCTCTCCCACTCCCCCTGCTTGTGTTTCCTCTCTCGCTGTCAAATGAGTAAATAAATAATCTTTAAAAAATAAAATTTTTTAAAAATCCTTTAAAAAATAAAAAAAAGTAAAAGGAGAGGTCGAAGAAACGAGAAATGCAATACCAACAATGTGCCCCTCAAGCATCAGCCTGTCTCCCCTAACATGCTTCCTTGGAACGTCACTTGTAGTCAACAGAACACGTCTCTAACCGTAAAATATTTTATAGCCCATCCTAGGAAACCAGAGGTCGAGGAGCCCGGGCTATTCACATCTGCAGATGGGAAGGAAAGATCAGTGATGGACCCACCACCCAAAATCACCACGACTTTCCCCTCCTCGGTGGTGATAAGTTTCTTTAAATCTCCGGATCCTTAACTCAACCCGATATGAAAACAATAGCTGCAATGTCTTTGGAAAACATCGTATTAAAACTGTCTAGTTTCAGTAGAAAGAATTAAAACGCTCCAAAAATCTAATGAATATCTAGTAAATTCCTCAGTGATTGTAAAGGCATGGCAGGTTTTTATCACTGATATTTAGAGTCCCTGATTAGCCCCTCTCTCTTTTCATTGACCTAAAACACCCACCATTCTTTTCTTTTTTAATTTTATTATGTTATGTTAATCACCATACATAACATCATTAGTTTTTGATGAAGTGTTCCATGATTCATTGTTTGCATATAATACCCACTGCTCCATTCAATACGTGCCCTCTTTAATACCCATCACCAGGCTAACCCATCCCCCCACCCCCCCCCCTCCCGTCTAGAAGCCTCAGTTTGTTTCTCAGAGTCCATAGTCTTTCAGGGTTCATCTCCCCCTCCGATTTCCCCCCCTTCATTTTTCTCTTCCTGTTATCTTCTTCTTCTTCTTCTTTTTTAAACATATAATGTATTATTTGTTTCAGAGGTACAGGTCTGTGATTCATCAGTCTTACACAATTCACAGCGCTCACCATATCACATACCCTGCCCAATGTCCATCACCCAGCCACCCCATCCCTCCTAACCCCCACCACTCCAGCAACCCATTCTTAACAGAGTTTCTCCTTTGAAAAAAAAAAAAAACATATTTGAAAATAAAATGGTCAAATAGTATTTATAATAGAGTCTTTAAAAGGTTCTGGGATATTCTGTGACGTTATGGAATTACTGCTAATTTATTTAGGTTAATAATAGCATGGTAGTTATGGGCTTTTTTCTTTTAAAGCATTCATCTTTTGGAGATGCATACCGAAATATTTATGGGTGAAATAATAGGATGTCTGGGTTTGCTTGAAACTAACCTGGGTGGGAGAGTCAGGAGGGATGTAGATGAAGCAAGGTGAGCCATGAGCTGGAAATCGGTGAAGCTGGCTATTGGTTTATGCTCGAGGCTCTCCACCTTTGTACCCATTAGAAATGGTGCATAGCAAAAAGGAAAAAAAGTAACAGCTACATAAAATGGCCTAAGTTTTATAAATCTCCAACAATAACATGCATTCCTTGGGAAACTGTCCTCCCGGTGCTGGACAGAGGTGAAAAATATCACCAAATCCCATCTGGAAATAAGCGACCGGAAACACTTACGCAGGAGTCAGGATATGGGTTCTAGCCTGGGTTTGGCCACTTCCGGGCTCTGTGACCTTGAGCCGGCCTCTTGACTCCTGCTGGTTTGTTGCTTCTTGTCTAAGGCAAATGGGTCAAGCCAGAAGTTTTCTGAGCTCTTTTCCAGCTATAAGATTCTATGAAATACGAAGCCCACTTAAAAATAAGCAGCAAAATATGTCAGACAAGCATTTTAAAGTACAACCCAGGCACAATAAATCCCAACAGCTGCTAAAACTCTACAGTACATGTGCTCGACGACAAACATTTCCAAAATGTTGGAAAAAAGGGATTTTCTGACACTGACCAAAGTGTTGGCTTTGTTCCTCTTTATGCGGCCAGAAGTATACCCCAGAATCTGGATAGAATGAAGTGACAGAATTTAACTGAATTAGGTTTCGCTGAACTCTTGCAGTATCCCAGGATTAACTGACCCACTGGGACATGAGAAAGAGTTTTATGTCTGGGAAATGCCCTGTTTTCTCTTTTATAATTGCTTTAAAAAGTGGGAGCCCAGCACTCAGGAACCCGTAAAGATCAATGTACAGGCAAAGTAAAAGGGTCAATGAACAGAAGACTCCTTTACAGAAAAACAGAGGATCTAACTCGGATCAAGGGAATAGCATTTCATCTCAGGGATTCAGTTTCCCAAATTCCATTTTGGGAGTCCTTGTAAAGACACAACAGGCTGGGATCTGTTTTAGAACAAACATTTCCACTGTAAATTTTCAGAACAGTGAGTTGGGTATTTATGTACATCAGACCTGAAGTCCTACTATCTGTCACTTACCCATACTTCTCACATAGCACTGTGGGTCACAAAGCACGAAACAGAATGGTACTTCCACTGGGGCCCTCATCACATGTCTTTCATTCAGTTCTAGATCAGTTCAAGTTCAAACCAGTTGAAATTAAGTATTTTAAAGTTACTGGTTCAAATTAGTTCTACCGCTAGAATGGAGGGTGCCTAAAAGATGTCTCCATCAGAAATGATTCTGGTCAATATTTGTCAGTGTTATGAAGCCACCCAGATGAGAGCTAACACGTCACACAGAACAAAATCAGACGGAAATTCTAAACCATAGTATGAAATAGGTTTGAGTGGAAATGGGAACAGCACAATGAAGCATAGAAAAATCAGTCTTTCTGTGCATTTCTGCCTAAAAATCATCTTATAGAGAGATTTCAATACTTTCATCAGGTTTTCCTATGTGCCCTAGGCAATAAATTCATGTTGGAATCTCGTTCTCATAAACGACAATCTCATTTTGTCATTTAACAAATACCTGAGAGTCAAAGATGTGCCACAGTGATATCCTTTTAATGTACTGACCAAGCCTTTTCTTGTTCTCCACGAATGGGCCAGAGACTTCCTCTCCCTCTTGGAACCTGCCTGAGGTTGTACTTCTTTTCCGGACAATCTCTGAGCGTATGGGTAACTTTCGCAGCCCTTGGAGCTCAGACAAGACACTTTACTTTAGTGTCACGGAAGACAGAAAGGATCTTGAAGGGACCTGCACCACCAACAGTGTCTTTTGTCATATTTGGAGAATGTTTTCATCTCCATTCTTTCACTTGGCATCTGAAGCATGAACCATCCAACCAGTGAGCCAAAGCTACATCTTAAAAATCCAACAATAGGGGCGCCTGGGTGCTCAGTTGGTTAAGCGACTGCCTTCGGCTCAGGTCATGATCCTGGAGTCCTGGGATCGAGTCCCGCATCGGGCTCCCTGCTCGGCGGGGAGTCTGCTTCTCCCTCTGACCCTCCTCCCTCTCATGCTCTCTGTCTCTCATTCTCTCTCTCTCAAATAAAAATAAATAAAATCTTAAAAAAAAAAATCCAACAATAACATGTATTCCTTGGGAAATTTTCCTCCTGAGAGTTTTTACACAGATTTTAAAAGGTCACTAAATCCTATTCAGAAATGAGTTACCAGTCAAATTTATTACCCTACAGTATTCTTCATCTGTTGAGATAAGATCCCAAAATTTCACACTTTGGTTGCTCAAATTTTAAAAGGAGGGGAAAATAACGAACAGAGATGTGGTCCAATCTTTCTGCTCTCTCATTCACAATCTTTTTTAATCTCTCCAGTTCTCTCCACCTTGTCTTTAAGGGCACAGACTCCCCCAACTTAATTCAAACCTAAACATTTCAGTTTTGTCTTTTCCATTTTCCCAGACCCCAGAAACACTTTTTCTGGTCATATTTAATGTAGATGACAAAATTATCTTTGTTCTGGATCTGGCCATGACATTCTAACAATATCGGGGTGCCTGGCTGGCTCAGTCAATAGAACCTGTGACTCTTGATCTCGGGGTTGTGAGTTCGAGCCCCATGTTGGGTGTGGAGATCACTTAAAAATTTTTTTAAAAATTAAAATTAAAAATAAAAAGTTCTAACAGTATCTCTCAATTCCTCTGCAAAATTAGCACAACATTTGGTTCTCCTCATCAAGACTTTTGAATGGAGGGTGCCTTATTTGGTTGGTTGGTTGGTTGGTTGACTGGAGTCATTAGATTAGAATCAAATAGTCTGATAGCTGAAAAAGAAGACTTTTAAAGTCATCTTCTACACCTACACTTTGGTGAGGCAGTGAATGTTTTTCCCAAGGCTATGCGGCGGGTCGGCAGGACACAGTAGGACCAGGCCCCACGTCTCTGACTTGGGAATCAGTGCTGTTGGCCAGATCACACATGCTACCACTTTCCCACAGTCCTCTCCTCCACTCTTCTCAAGCATAACTGATCCCTGTTCTCTTTCTCTCCCATCCCCTAAGCCTCCTATGAAGCCGGCCACACACCGAAAACCATTCGCGCTAACCTCTCCCTGGACTCGGCAGCAGCCAAACCAACCAGCCACTCATGCCTCCTGAAACCGTGCCCCCATGTTATTTCTCCAAGAAGATAACATACACTGCTGCCCATGAATGTTGCCACGAGAAATGCTGTACTTGAGATGGATCTCGCTTGGACGTAGGGTTATTGCAATTAGAAGAGAAAACCACTACCTGGAACCCGCTGTCCAGCCACTTTGTGAACTCACGCAAGACCTACAAGAGCTCGTGACACCACGCCACAGTTCTGTGGCTCCCTCCATGGCGTGCTTCTGGGCGGTCTTTATTCTGTGAAGAAGCTGTACAACACATCCACCGGCTGAGAGTAAGAAGGTGTGTGAATGGAGTGTGCAGGGGCGGTGGGGGTGGGGAAGGCAGGTATGGTGAGAGGCAGGGGGGACAGCAGCTAAAATAGGGGGATCCCTTGGGCAAAGGGTCCATGAAGGCTGGGCTAAGACTGCTTGACGTCACTGCAACTAATTTATACCACCCCCCGCATTGCATATATATACCCTTCAAACACTGAAATCACAATACACAGAAGATACTTTGAGAGAGATTTATGGCTTTTTATCCTTTATGGAAACAGGCTGTGAGCACATAAAGTTGATTTGTAAGTGCCAAGGCCTTCTCTTACTCCAACTATTTTTTTTAATGACAGATCCCACTGTGCAGATTTCAACATAGTTTCGAACCCCCCCCCAAAATTTAAAAATCTATCAATGAGTAAAGAACAATTCCAGAGAGTGGAGTGTTCATTGTACCTCTTTGGGAAAAAGAAAAACAAAGCAAAACAAAACAAAATGCAGCTTACCCCTCACAGGCTACTCTTTGTGTTCCTAATCTCAATACAAAGGTTAGGATTAAAAGCATTGGCATTAAAATAGCCTGCAGTTTCTGCTTTGAAGTCTAATGATGACAATAGCTAAAATCTCTGGCAACCTTTGAGAAAGCAGAGTCCTTCCAAAATCCTTTGAAATGTTAAATAATAAAGTGAAGCGGTCCTTACAGGGGCAACTTTTTCATAAAAGGTGCACAAAGAACACGCTTTTTAAATTCACACTCCTTCAGTTCTTTTTCCCCCACACCAAAACCATGTGAATGTTCCACATTTGCTACTGTCTGCAATTCTCATTGAAAAGTCAAAATCAGGACCCAATTTCCCGGATCAAATAAGTGCAGGAAACAACTGTGAAGACACAATAATTGTCCTTATGAAGTGACAAATATTTCTTATCTTGGAGCTGCTCTCACTTTTTATTGGCCATCAGAGATCAAAGAAACAGTCTTTCCCCAAAAAACAAGTAAAAAATAAAACGCAGTGAATCCGGGTGACGCGGCATCCTAAGGCCTGCGTTCCAGTCTGATTCATTCCTGGAGATTCTGTACCTTCGGTGGGCAGAATCTGAAAGTGTCTCCGGCAAGGCCAGGCCGTGGCAGAGGCACAGAAAAGAAACCTGAGCTGTCCAGCTCTTTGGGCATCCAGCTGTCCTGGGTGCAAATCCCAGTCCTTTCTCCTCCTCAAAAGTGGCCTTGGAAGGCTGGTTTCTTAAGCTTTTCTACAACTCCGGTTTATTCATCTAAAACATTCAAGTGATCATCTTTGCCTCAAAACACTGTTGTCACGACTTAATAAGACAAATTATGGGAAAGGGTTTATAACACAGTGTGGCATCAGGTAGGTGCTTATGATTCTTAATAAAGTTAAAACAAAAAACAAAAAACCTCTATCCTCAACCAGAAGCTTTCACACATCCCACCCTGCTGCCCAGAGAATTCAAAACATCGCAACCAAAGTCACAAGCCTTATTATTTTCTCCTTTCAACAAAACAAATTTTCATGTGTTTGACCCATTCATTCTTCCTGTCAATGAATTAATCTAAAGACTGGATTCATGTTAACATAGCAGTGAGTGTTCACGTTTTCCCCTACTCTGAAATATTTCAGCAGGACCTTTCCTGAAAGGATGTTCTCACCTACCGTTTCTCTAACCGCTATGTTTGGGGTCTGTGTAGTCTGGGGCGGGGGTCTGAGATGCTTCATTTGTCTCAGGTTCCCAGGACCACAGCTGGTCCTGGTCCACGGACCACATTTTGAGTGACAGGATTCTAGTTCAGGGTAATAAAAATCAAAGACCCATTGAACTTTGAGCTACAAAGAACTTCAAGATTGTTTTTTATCCCAAAGATAGAAAACTGTCAAATTCAGCTCATGCGTAAGTGTTTTATTTTATTTTATTTTATTTTATTTTATTTTTTTGGTCCTCCAACTGTTTTCAGCAATTGGGGAATTTTTACAGATCCACAGCATGAAAAAGAAATCCGAAGATACCATAACATAGAGCCTTTATTCTTCAATGGCAACCAACACAGGCGCTGAGTAATGGCCCTCGGGATGGACCACATGGCTCTCCAGGACCCCAGAGCACCACAGTCCTCTCCAACACAGAGGCCTAATGTCCAGGGCTGTGTATCATGATGCATGCACTGTTGTAAACTTTTCTCACACCATATTTCTCAATTCTCAAGTCACAGCGGTACACAGGGGGCCACGTGTTTTAAGAAATGACAGACAAGAATGTCTACTTGGCCTACTTCACTCATTTACATTACCTACCTGGCAACCCCTGACCCGCTCCGCTCCGTAGACAAGAAAGTGGGGGGCACGGCAGTTAAGCGACTTGGCTCAGGCCACAGCTGGCCAGTCCCCACTGGATGCTGAGAATTACTAACAGCTGGGCGGGCAGCCTTTGTGCAGGTGGTGCCCTTTAGCACCTCTCAAATCACTTCAGGTTGGCAGCCTCGCCTCCTCGTCCCAGGCCTCACGTGACTGGCTACTTTCATTTGTAAAAATCTCCTCTCTGGTGGAACTCCATTTCTGGATCTTAATACTATAAACAAGGAACACCAAGAAGCCTATTCATCATCCACTTACTGGTCAGAACCAACCAGGTAGGCTGCCGAGCCAAAGCTGTCATTTCCCCCAAGGAAACAAAGCCCAGACTTCCTAGACTCTCTGGAAGGCCGGCACACACGGTCTTTGCAGGCATGTTTGGGAGACTGCCAAGTGCTTGGGGCCTGACAAATCGGGGGTAATGACTCGGGCGGCTTGGAGTCTCCCCTTAATGTTCAAATTATAGACTTGGTCTCTGTCAAAGAAGTGTGTGTGTCAGGGACAGGGTTCAGGTGTCCCCGGGAAACAGAACAGGGGTCAACAGGAGATCTGTACCTCTTGGGGAGGACATGAGGTTCAAGGTGAGCGTGGGCAAAACGTTCCTGGAGAATCTCTAGCTGACTTGGGGTCTCTGGGTCGACGCGATCTCAAGTATTGATGTAAACCTAAAATAAGCAAAACTCCATCATTCTCAAGAGCCAGGTTTTAAGTTGACCCTCCTCTTCTTCCATCTTTTGATAGAACACATCTGGGCACTCACGCTTCTCAGAGCCCTCTGTGGAGAGCCACCAACCACTGTCGCGTGGAAGGCGGGGCAAGACTAGCAGAGTGGGGAGGCTGGCTGCCGGGCTTCCCAGGGTTGCTGGCTCCCCTGGCGTGTGAGAGAGAACTTTCCAGGGAACACGGCCCCGTAGTCAGCAGTCCCAGATCCTTCCCCCAAAAGGAGATGCGGCCTGGGCAGGTGCAGAGACCCCCTAGAAGAGCAATTCGGCCAGGGGAAAGTGTTAGCAGCAAGGAGAAGAAAACAGAAACACAATGCCTCTCCTTTCTGTCCCATCTCTAAAACCTTGACCTTGGCACTCACCACTACCTGGCTGGGATTAAAGCCTGTAGGAAGGAGGGGCGGGGGTGAAGAAAGAGAAAGACAAAAAGAGCCTGAGTGTTTGTAAGAGAGTAAGAACCGAAAGAAGGAGCGGAGTTCGGTTTCCCCGTAATGCCCATGGCCTCAAGCCCCTACTGATGGGCTCTGCTGGCCGCTGCTTGGGCAGAATGTCGGCCAGTGAGAGAGGCAGCAGAGAGTCACGGGGAGTCTGAGGCATGGGAGCTCCTGAAATGGATGGGACGCTCTTCTTGAGTATGCACCCAAACCCAAGATATCCCACACGTGCAAATTTAACTTCTACCGGGGTGCCTGGGTGGCTCAGTCGGTTAGGCGACTGCCTTCGGCTCAGGTCATGATCCCGGAGTCCCAGGATCGAGTCCCGCATCGGGCTCCCTGCTCGGCGGGGAGTCTGCTTCTCCCTCTGACCCTCCTCCCTCTCATGCTCTATCTCATTCTCTCTCTCTCAAATAAATAAAATCTTAAAAAACAACAACAGCAATGGGCGCCTGGGTGGCTCAGTCGGTTAAGCGACTGCCTTCGGCTCAGGTCATGATCCTGGAGTCCCAGGATCGAGTCCCGCATCGGGCTCCCTGCTCAGCAGGGAGTCTGCTTCTCCCTCTGACCCTCCCCCCTCTCATGCGCTCTCTCTCTCAAATAAATAAATAAAATCTTTAAAAAAAAAATTTAACTTCTACCGTAAAACCCTAAAATATACAGGTATGGTCTCTGCATAAATGTGTGCACAGTTCTACCACCAAGAAAAAAAAAAAATACAAGTGGAGAGAGTTCTGTACAACTGCTTAAAATAATAAGTACATTTTAAAACACTCAACCGAGTGATAAAAGCTCATTAATCTTTAGTCTCCCAGAGACGCTGACATCTCCAGCAGTCGACCCAAGTGTGCATCTAAGCTCTGACCACACACCTCCCCACTTCTCTGAGAGGCAGGAAATTAAAAAAAAAAAAAAGACTCTTATTCAATCAGGACTGGGGGTGGCTGGACCCGGAGAGCAGAGTAGGAGACTGACAGGCACACCCAAGGAGAGATGACTGACAAGAGGGTCACTTGTCCCAGGGCGTGAAGACTTCCTCACGATGACACTGGTAAGAAATCAGCCCAACTGGAGACATGGCTCCGAGCGTGGGCTGGAGGCACCCATTCCATGTTTAGTCCCTCCAAGTCTCTGCAGTCTGCTTCTGGCCATCTGCTAGGCTCTGGTACAACGTCTGAGTCAGAACGTCGCTTCTCTGAGCAAGATTGGAAGGACTGTCCACTTATTGACTGCCTAGGATCCATGACCAAAACTGTCTCCAAATGTCCAGCCCATGTGGGGAAAAAAAAAAAAAGGTGGGCCCCTGGGCACCAAAAGGCACCTGCCTGGGTGGAGGGGACGGCAAGTCTGGAGAACAGAGCTCGTCCACACTCCCCGGCAGAGATGATGCTATTTCAAACTCACGGCCTGCCAAGCCCTGGAGGGACGGTCCTGGGAAAATGAGGGCATCCAGGGGCAGGGCAGCCCCGGCCGCATCCACAGCGGCCACGCCACATCACCGTGGAGCTTCCCTAGGAAATGTTTAGGAGAAGCACAGATAATAATGGGGATGAAGCTAATTACATGCCTGGTTGAAAGCGCTCTCTTGCAAGAACTCCCAGCCTGTGAGCGCGTACACTGTCTCAGGATGCTTCCAGCCTACCTGTGAGATAGTGAGGGGTGGCATCATTACGCCCACGGTCTCCGTGAAAACAGTCCCCAAGTCCCAGTGTTTCAGACAAAAGGGTGCCCGCGGTGGGTGGGTGTGACTAGTGCAGTTGTCCTTTAATAGTTGTGAAGGCAGTCTTCCATGCTCTCCTAGAAAGCTCGACAGAACGTTCCAGAAAATAAACCAATCCTCCAAATGTCTACACACGCACAATATGCAGATGTGTACGGACAGATCAGAGCGTGCCAACAGGACATAACCCGTAGGGGAAAGACTGGAGACCCCCTTCCTGTGAAAAATAAAGAGACCGCTTCCGAAAACGAAGCAACACTTGCCAAATCTGAGAAGTGACATTCATGGCTTACACACAAGTCTCAGGACGTGACTTGCCGAACATTTTACGTCTTACAGTTGATTCTGGGGTTTTCATGGTCCTTCAAACTTTCGCTGAATAGCCAACAACAGAATCACCGCAAAGATGAGTGACTAATCTCATTACAGCGGATCTGAATTCCAAAGTGTCAGATACACAGATACTGCAGGGTGAGAAAAGAAGGGATTTAAAAAATAAATAAATAAGCAGATGGTCGATGAGTTATGAGGACCAGAGCCATCAATTTATGTGGGTTTATCTTGTTTATTTACTCAGATTTTGGCAAAAGCAGTACCCTCACCCTAACAACAGCTCTATCAAATGCTTCTTAGGTTACAACATACCCGGCTTCTAATTTTAAAAACCACCACTTCACAATCTGCAAGAAGTTCCTTTTGTTATCAATGTTAAATATGCTATTTCAAGCCTCTGACACATAGCCTTTGTGTTTCTCCCTTATATTTAAATTTTTTAAATGCCCCTGTGTTTGTTTGTTTTTTTAAGTACATATAATGTTTATACATGTTCTGGAATCTGACCATAGCTCTCCTTTAGAGTATATGCTCCAGTACAATCCCGAGCTGAAGATATTTCTAATAAATAAGTCATCTTGAGCAAGATCCAAATGGTTCCCCCTTATGCCATGCTGTCTTGGTCCAAGCGCCAGTTGATCCATATGATAGGGCTTTTTAATTTTATTCTGCAACACTTCATATTACATTATTACACTAATATATGAGATACAAATTTTCATCCTCACAAAAATAACTAACTGGGCTACATAAAATCCACTATCTTGCCATTAGAAATCCATATTTCTGTAGTGAATTAGAGCCGTACCTTTTTTTCATATCGAATGTTTCATAAGAAGAGCTCACGGTCTGTCAGAGAAATTTTCCGAACGATAACTTATTACATAAGGAATTCATTTTTTCCCCCTAAAAAGAACTGGGCCTGAGGTGGTAGTTACAAGGCAGAATAATCACAAGCAGATGTAAAAATACTTGCACAAAGTAAAAAAAAATAATAATAAAATAAACTTCATATGCTTTGCTCCTTTAAAAAAAAATGTCAGATGTGGCAGGCGGTACGTTAGCCCTGATTGTCATTAATTGCCATTATTATGTGCTGCTAAAGGCTCCTAATGGCACTATGTTTCTGAGCAATGGTTTTATGTTATTTTTCTGGCACAAAAGCCTGTTCACAAACACCACAATGTTCTCATAGCAAAGCTAAAGTGACGAGGAGATTAAAAGCAATTAGTGTAATTTTACTCACTGACGTTAGGACTGAAAGTAGATCGGGATACACATTTTGCGAGGTTCAAAAACTTTTCCAAGTTGAGCAAGATTTGAAAACAGAGCAGGAAATGCCTATCGGACATGCCCCCTGAAAGGGCAGTCGGGAAGAGGGTGAAGAACTTTTATCCCCTGAAGAGATTTTGTAGTCGTTATAGGGAGGGTGACAGTTGAGAGGAAAATAAAAACTAAAATCTGTGGGCACAGCCGGGGCAACAGATCCAACTCCAAGGTATAGAGACTCTGGCTCCCCTGGAAGGATGGCATCCCTCTTAAGCCCAGCCAGGAAGGGTGCCCGCTCAGCAGAGTGTCATCACTGTGGTGTCATGTCAGTTAAGACAGATAAGAGAATCAAAGAAACTGAAAGCTCACACTTAATTTTAGGCAGTCATTAGGTAAGCCACGTATCCCCAGCATCTGCATGATTTCTAGGTTTCTTAAATTTAAGTGAAAGGATAAAATCATAGAAGATCTCAAGCAAGAGCATTCTTACAGTCAATAAACTCCACGAATGTGGGCTTGCCAAGGGAAGTAAAGTTGGAATTCATAAAAACTGTAAAATAAGGAATCCTCTTAGAAAGTACACTTCTCTATGTTTAAGAATATAATTCTATCGACAAACAAGGTTCTATTAACCAGCCCTTCCAGTTTCCATATATAGTGACTGCAAGTCACGACCCTGCTCAGTGTAACAACCGAAATTCGTAATTATGGTGTTGAAAGACCTTCTAAGGACAGCAATGCTATGAGAACCCTAACAGGGTAAGTGATAACTATTCAAAGAACAAGTTTTCATCTAAAGATTCTTACTATTGAACAGAGTTTACTCCCGTCCTGATAATTCAAATATGCACACAGGTGTTCTCTGACTCAAAATTTATAAACCACAATATGCATGGTCTCAAGAAACAATATTCTCAGCGGTAATTCACGTCACAGTCCAGAGTACAAAAGACCAACATAATCCCTAATGTAGGTGAAATAACTAGTAAGACTGCACGAGTATTAAGGTACTACTTTGATGGGCTGGCTCACCAAACCATCTGAATCATATGTGGCTCTGGTCCTCTAAGTCTAGCAAACTATCTAACCGTATTACAGCCTGGAGATCTTATTTCCATCATATATATCACATCTGCACCAGGAATGAAATGGGCATTAAAAACTTGCTATTTTAAATTATTTTCCCTTTGGAAATCTGAGTTCTGAGCTACTTCAAATCCACTCAAAGACAAATTTTGGGGAAGATCCCCGTGTCACATGATGGACTGCCGATCTGAAGAAGCCCTCTGTTAATCAGAAGCCCATTCCTTGGTCCTGCCATAATAAAGCCTGGAATGAACACATCACGGTCGAGAAGCAAGGAAAAGTGAACTGTCTCCAGGCTTCCTTTAGACTGAAAGGAATGATTTTTAAATAGCTCATCAACGTTTGCAAGTATAGGGAAACTTCCAAAGAATGGTCTCTTAAGGAGCTCTAAATCGTCACTGACTGTGTCTATGTATACAATTATGTAATCTAACAAGCCTTTCACACGTCCTGCAAAGGTAACCCCTAGTCCAGATTGTATCCACTTAATCACATTTAAAATCAGCGAGGCCAAAATTAATAAAGGTAAATTCTGAGCTAACAAATTAATAGTGTGATACACGACTAGTCTTAGTATTCTGAGAGTTATGCCAAATTTCACCTTTACTGGTTTAATCTAAGGAGTGAAAACATTCTGTTTTCCAACTGTATAAATAGGTGGTATACAGATACATTAACACGAATTACTTCCAATGATGAATCTAACTTAGCACGTTGAAAGGTGAAACGTTATAGTTTTTAACCTTTCCTGGGATTCCTAAGGCTACAGAAAAAAGAGAAATACCTTAAGAACACCTGTTTCTACCCATCAGTCTGTATGCACCGCTGATAACAGACATGGATTATGAATAGCTTCCAATGATAACTCAGTTTCTAGCCCCACTTAATGACTCTGACAGTATTATTAACTGGTGGTTTCTGCTTTCTTTTTTTTTTTTAAAGAGTTTATGTATTTACTTATCAGAGAGAGAGAGAGCACAAGCAGGAGGAGTGGGAGAGGGAAAAGCAGAGCCTCCGCTGAGCAAGGAGCCCGATGCGGGGCTCGATCCCAGGACCCTGGGATCATGACCTGAGCTGAAGGCAGATGCTTAACGACTGAGCCACCCGGGCATCACTTCTGCTTTTTTTTTTTTAAGATTTTATTTATTTGAGAGAGAGAGAATGAGAGACAGAGAGCACGAGAGGGAAGAGGGCAGAGGGGGAAGCAGACCCCCCGCTGAGCAGGGAGCCCGATGCGGGACTCGATCCAGGGATTCCAGGATCATGACCTGAGCCGAAGGCAGTCGCTTAACCAACTGAGCCACCCAGGCGCCCTCACTTCTGCTTTCTTTATTGTCTGTTTTCTTTCCTTTTTGGTGGCAAAACTGTGTTGTAAGACAGCACAGCTTGCTTTCTTGTGTTCGTCATGTATACTAACAACAGGCTACATCACACTGTACTGGTAAACTTTAACCCCACTAACCAGCACCTTCTCACAGCAAATAAATACATAATCGGTGTTTATTTAAGTGTTTAAGAAAATAATCTGAATTTCCAAGAGTTACATTCTCATCCTCTTACCATGAGGATGGATATCGAAGTCAAATAAACCTGGGGAAATCCTCAAAACACCAAATAAACAAGAAAGAAGATTCATGAATATTCACCGTAATATATTGAAGACATATTTTCACAGACAAGAGCAGAGGGAAAAAAGGGTTTAATTTTAGTAAAAAGGTTTACTCTTTTTTAAAAAGGATATTTTTTCATTATTTGAGAGAGAGAGAGCGCATGAGCAGGGGGGAGGGTTAGAGGCAGAGGGAGAAGCAGACTCCCCGCTGAGCGGGGAGCCCAATGCGGGGCTCAATCCCGGGCTTCCCGGATCATGACCTGAGCCAAAGGCAGACACTTAACTGACTGAGCCACCCAGGCCCCCCAAAGGTTTACTCTTAATAAACCAGAGCATTCAGCTAAGCCAGGCACCTTAGTTAAGACAGGCTCATGTGAGGTTTTGCTACATTCCATAAGGTCTTGAATTGGGCTTGTAAAAGACTAGCATCCGGGGCAAAAACTGAGTATCTGAATCCTTCTCAGCAGCCAGGATGTGGTGGGCTGTGACATGCCTCCTTGGAGTTCAGGGATCAGTTGCTCATTTCCCGACTTTGTGCGCCTGGGCAACCTTCACCAAAGCCAAGCCATTTGTTGCCACCCCAGCAACCTAGCAGGATTCAGACAGGTCTTCCGCTATCCAACCCACAGGCACAGCAAGGAGCTGAAGTCAGGCTTGTCCGTGGCTATCTGGGATTCTAGTGTCTTCTCTCAAATGTCACTGTGCTTTATTAGCGAAATCATTTCTGTGATTTATTGGCCTGATGTCCAAATGTTTTCTTGACATTTCACCTCGGATGTCACTGAAAGGCTACAGTCGTGGGGATGATGTTGAAGAGAGGCATTTAGGGTAAATACAGACTTGCCGAGCAAGAGCCCAAATCCTTGACCTCGGATGCACTCCAATGTCTGAAAGGCATCAGTTGACACAGCTGATTAATTTGATTCCCTATCACACACATGTCAAACAACACGAATAAAGGGCTGCCGGAGTTCTGACTTCCCCCAGCAATCAGCTTCTCCTTCTGCATCCCCAGCATGCTGTGGGTGTTCTATTCTAACGCCGGGCACTTTGTGACATTTTTGCTTCCCTGGGTATTTCCTCTCTGGGACTGTGAGGCAGCCTTCGGGAGGAGTTATTCCCCTTTGTTATCTCCCGAGCCCAGAACTGAACCTGGACCAACAAAAGAGACTCAGTGAATAGCAACAGACTAAAAGTCATTGCACGAGACAAGAAGTTACCGTATGGGACAAGCCTGGATGGGAAATGCTTTCTCCCGATCACGAAGGACAGATGGTGCTCACCCGTGCCGCTTCTAGGCAGGATCATGGCTGGATGGGCTACTGATCCAAGAAACTACGACAGTTTTACGTGCTTTTAATGATAATCTGGCCAAGAAAAAAACCGAGACTTAGGATTCACTGAAGCCTCATTTGGTGATGAAGCCTCATTTGACACCACTGAGTAGCTCCATCCGGAGAGTGACATGCCCATCCTTCACCATGTCAGTCTTTACTCCTTAGGGCTCATGGAATTAACAAACTCCATTCTTTCACCCTTCCTTCCTCGGTCACATTTTATTTATTCATTCATTTTATTTTATTTTATTTTATTTTTAGAGAGGGAAAAGGAGAGAGAGAGAGGGAAAGAGGGAGTGCTATAGTTTTAGCTCTTATGTTTAGGTCTTTGATCCATTTTAAGTTAATTTTTTTGGTCACTTCATTTTATTTGTTTATTTAATTTTGGGGGAGAGGGGAGAGAGAGAAGGGACAGAGAGAATCTTAAGCAGGCTCCATGCCCAGCATGGAGCCCAACACAGGGCTCGATCTCACGACCCCGAGATCACGATCTGAGCCAAAATCAAGAGTCGGACACTTAACCAACTGAGCCACCCAGGCACCTTACGTCACATTTAAAAAAAAATCTCTCTCTAAATCGTCAATAGGGAAATAGTCCTGGTAAGTTTTAAAGGCCATCTGGGAGTTTCAAAATCAATCAGAATGTTGGAGAAATTTCTTAAAGACCTGTCAGTAAATGATAATGGAAGTTTCAAGAAAAACTGTCTTCTAAACATGCAACGGACACGCACATGGAAAATCGTATGGATGGTGAACATGCACTTCCCTTGATCTACTACAATCAATGAAGCAGTTTACAGGTCGCTCTACAGCAGAAACACGACGATAGGAAGTGTAGCCACCAATTTCCTTAACACGTAAAATAGCCCCCATTCGTGGGGGAAGAAAAAACTATAAACAAAAGGTAGCTCTATTTTTCTTCCCTCTAATTCGTACCACAGGTAACAAATGTGAGGATGAATTACTTCAATCATTGATTTACAAAATAAAATACACCGATCATTTCTGTCCACTCTATTTACACCTATATTCCCTATTTTGCCTCCCCTAACTATCCGTGACCTAATATTTCATATGCTTTAAAGTGACTGCAGTTCAAGTCCTATCTAGTCAGCAATGGAAAAAGTTTAATTTGCAACCAAATTGGCAGTCCAGATATTCTCGTCACAAGAAAACAAACTTCAGAGACTCCCCCTACGGAGGGCCCAGGTGATTGGATGTTGACGTCTGCCTAAATTTTACTCCACTCCTAGATTTTTCAAATAATATTTTTTTAAAAAGTGAAACTTAGAAAGAGCGAGAAGAGCAGGGTCCCAAAGAAAAGTGTGAGATGCCATATGATAAAATACGTCTTTTTCGGGGCAAATGCAGTTAATGTAGTAGCTCCTCATACTCATTTTGCACAGTGCACGTTTCCATCTACAATACTATGAGGAACTAAAGAGAAATCTCACAGATCAGATATTACATTTAGAATGGGAATAAGCATCTGATTCAAAAGTCAGAGCCACTGGAATACTGTCCCCACCGAGCACTGTGGTCGGTTAAACGCAACGTACTGCCAGGATGCTGGGTTCGAGTTAAATCTGATTCATAAACAAAACTACCAGCAGAAAAAAAGAAAAGCAAACTCCTTTAACTTTTGTTCCTTGTGACGACGATGCTTATGCTAACAAGAACAGTGATAGCATTCCAAATGGCAGTCATTTATAATCTGGATTTAAAAAACCCACAATTCTATGAAAATGACAAATAGCATGCCAGAAAAGATAAAACGCTAGTTTGAGATGAATCTTGCCTACAGGTGATGTTTCTTTGGCCGACCCCGCCAGCCCCGTTCCGCCCAGCCCCACACCTTCCAGCCAAGTTCCACGAGGTCTGGTCATCCTGAAAGGCACGAGCCCTCGCCCTACGTCTCTCAAAGGCAACCAGAACCTTCTCTCCACCGTTCTGTGTTAACGGCTTCATGGAACTTTAAAGCGGGAACAGTCTCACACGTCAAGAACAGGCTTCGGAAAATGTAAATTAACTTGCACAATGTCCCAGAGCTCGTCGGAGTCAAAGCTCAAATTGAAACTCACTCCTTTTGACTTTCAAGTCACTCCACTCTCTCTACCACATCCTAAAAACCAAGTCCACCTTGCAACCTTTCACGTCACTTGTATCTGCCACAAAAATTTCTGGAAGGGAAAGGGATCAACAGTAGGAAATGCATCATTCGGATCTGGAACATCCGTTTAAAATTTTTTTTCTTTTAGAAAAATGGCACTCGCAGCATCTTTCCACATTGTAGCAAATGGGAATATTACCCAAGGAAAGGTCGTGTCATGGAGCATGTGTGTGGGCAGACTGCGGATCTCAGGGGCCTGGGTTCGAATCTCAGCTGTGGCATTCCTGCTACTAAGACCTCCCTCTCCTCCAGCATCCTCACCTGTCCTGTGGTGGTTGTAACATCGGGATCTCCTTCAGGGGGTTCCCAGGAGGTTAGACGAATTTGTATGGCATATAGAATAATTCTTTGTCTGGCATATAGAACAATTCTTTGAACTACAGTAAATGTTACACAACTGTTAAGCATTTTTTCATGCAGGGAGATGTTATGCATAGTTATATGTATAAGATAAATATTGTGTTATTTTATGCTAAAAATCCAAAGTCTGAGAGCTCCAAAAATATAAATTGTTGCAGTTTTAGAAAACCTCTCAAAGGGTTTTGAAACTTTAAGCTAAAGGGCAATTAGAGGAAAAACAACAATGGCAATCAGATAATATAAACACACCATCACCTGGGCTTCTGGTCCTTGCATAATTCTGATCTAATTAAGAGAATATCGTTTATACCAGCCCCCTCCCCCCACATCCTCCTCTTCCCCATAAATCACAAAAAAGGCCTGATTAAAACAGATGGCTCTTAAATCATAGCCTGAAGCTCTGAAGACTGAAACATCCTACTCATAACACCAGGAGAAACAGGATCTTGAGAGTGTCAGAACGGGTTCTCTGTGGAAAACATTCTTTCCTCACTCGGTAGAATGTGATCTCGTGGAGGCAGCTAGTTAGAGAAACCCAGAAAGAGACTCCGGGGGAGACCAGTGATGAGACTTCCAGGCAAATGGAGCACTTGTTCAGAGGCGAGTTGGCCCTCCCCAACAGGTTGAGCACTTACTTGTCATCAGAGAACGACAGAAGGTGTGGCCTCGCCAAGGCAGACGGCAAGGGCTTAAGGCACCTGCCGTGCCTATGTTGCCAAAGGAACTGAAATCCCACCTGCACGTTCATCCTTGTCTCCACCCCGCCCCCCCCTCCGTCACCCCCGACGGGGCTGGAGGTTTTCTTGACTCCTTAGACCCAGATCTGCTGGGGATAACCAGGACAGTTGGATTGGATCCATGATCATCCCTGCTGGACCTTCATTTTTTTCTCATCTACGGTCAACCCCCCCTTCCATTTTGCCCAAACCTTTGACCACATCCCTTTATAGCTTAAACTTGTTTTAACAGCCTCTCCATGCCTATGTGGTAAAAAGCCTTCCACAACACGACCCCCCAAAATTCTACCTGTATCTCCACAATACTTCCCCGAGCAAACTATATGCCTTCTGGACTTCATTCTTGGTGATTTTCTCTGCAAGGAATCTGCTTTCCTTCCCCCTCCACCTCCCAAACTCCCAAGTCCACTTATTCTTTTTGCCTACATCACTGTGTCCTCTCTGGAAAGTCTTTCTCTTTGCATCTCTGAAATTCCTTGTATCTGCCTTCCAGCAGCCCTCCTCTAACCATCCTGAATTCTGTATTCCTATAATGGTTTTTGGTACCATGAGCATGGCCTTTTATTAAATTGTATATATCTCCCCCAACAGACTGCAAGCTCATTTAGGGAAAATAACAGTGCTTTTATTCACAGAGCTTGGCACCCTCTGTGTGCAATAATTGCAAATTATTGCAATTTCCACGGCAATTATTCACTCCTCTTCTATAGCCTCTGTCCACTTCGTGGACCAGGCGGTAGGTAAACCAACAATCCCACCCCCACTCCTCACCTTACCCAGGAAGTGAGAAAATGAATCGTTAGTCTTCAAAACAAAATATAAACTATCCTTTTCACTCAACGGAGTTTTCCCCGTGTGCAAAGCTCAACTGGAGATTAAACACACACACACAGGTTTCAGCCTCCAGAATCAGAGACAACATGCATGTGGTAAACCACGAGGCAGTAAACATTAATAATACCGGCTAACGGTGTGATACAGATGATAAGAACTCTAAGAGAGATTCTTTGTAGATTATGGTGGTCAGGAAAATCTTCCCAGAGGAGTTGAAATTTGAAGAACTATGATCTCTCACACAGGTGCCAAGAAAAGAAAACAAAGCCTACCTGACTTGTGAGGAAAGATCATTGGATCCAAGGAGATGAGAGAGGGTTAGACGAAAAGTGGAGAAATGCAAAGTGTTTTAGGAGGATTATAAAATAATTAGTTTGGCTGGGACAGATAATCCAAGGGGACATGGGGCATAATGCCGCAAAACGCAGGCCGAGAGGTTTGAATTGGATCCTAGGACAGCATTTTCCAAAGCAAGATTTGCAGAATGACATTCCTACAAGTTGCAATTAAAAGGGCTGAGGTAGAGTTTTGGTAGTTGAATCAGTTTGGAAAATACTATTTGGTCTCCCTTCTGGAGATCAACAATGCCTATTAGAATATTAAAGGCACTAAGAAGTTCTGCATTAAAGAGCCCCATTTTCCTCTGGGTTTTCACATATTTCAAAAATTTTGCTTTGGGAACCCTAATTTAAGAAATGCTGAACTTCAGGCAGTGCGGAGTATTAAAATAAAGTAACACTCACATTTTTTAAGAGTGTAGACCACAGAGTTAGCAAAATGAAGGAGACAACACAGATGGGGCTGGAGCTAAGAAACAGAGAGAAACAAAGGTGTGAAGCAATGTGAAAATCTGTGAGAAATTATAAAGTTGAAGTTAGAAGTGAATCAGGCACTTTCCACAAATTTTGCCAGGGTTCAGTGGGGTTTCTGGGAACATCTATCAAAAGCATCTCCTGCAAGTGCAGGGTCAGTTTGTACCTCCCTAGGTAAGAGCAAAAAACAAAACAAAACAAAAAAAACAAAAGAGGAATCCGTATGGAAACAGGTACAGGAGATGGTGAGTGATCTGTAAATGGACTCCTTCCTTTGTAAATATATATCCTTGTAGATAATAATCCAAAATCAAAGCCATGTGTGATTTAGAATACTTATCTTTTAAACCAGATGAAACCGGTTCCAGCTTCGACATCCTAGAATCCAGAAGTATAAGCCAATCACAGCACAACACTAATGGAAATGCTGGGAGTCCAAAGGGCAAAGTAATTAACATTAGTGTTCAAAACAGGAGTGGATTTATGATTTTCATCACTTTGAATCTCCATTTATCCAGGTTCTTCATGCTAAGCATATGGAAGTGCTTTACATCTGTGGTTTCTAATCCTTTCACGGAGAAAGGAGTTTTATGCTCAGAAAATAACTGAATTCTTTCAAGACACCATTTAGTAAACACTAAATAGCAACTCTCTGGGCTGGTATTTTCCAAATGGCTAGTCTAGAACTTGTATTCCTTGAGATGTCAATGGATGTTGCATATAAACAAGGGTCCTATGGCCAGGTGTGGACAATGGCGAGGTTACTATATTTCTTTACTGCAGAGCTTCCCAGAGCCTTTACAACATTTTACTTTGAGAAACCTCAGTGGGGAGGAGGTGCTGTGCCTCATGTCCTCATTCACTCAACCCAGGACCGCTTCTTTCATGAGTACTGTATGTCCCTGATATTCCACTGATAACCTTTTGGAAAACACAAGACTACCTGTTGTCTGCAGGAGTTAATTTGTTTCTTAGACAGGAAGATTCTAAGCCCTTATGACATGAATAATCCAAATGTGAGGATCAGTGGGCTCCTTGGTGTGGTAGAGTCCTGCAATAGGCCATAAGCCCTCACAGCTTCAGTGGTCCTCCTCTGACAGGAAACACTCCTACCTTTCTTATGGACCTCTTAGGGTGAGCGCGAGGACCAGTGGAGACCCTACATGCAAGCATGCTTTATAAATGAAAAACACAGTATACAATGTTCAGCAAGACACTGTAGGAAGAGGAGTAGAAGCAATGTCTGCCTCTTCTGAATTTCCTTGGTCCTTTGCTTCTCTCATGGCACTGATTACAACTGATCTTAAAGCCCACTTAAATGAGGACAAACCCAATTTTGTCCCATAGTCTATCAGGTCCTCATGACATGGACCCTGCTGAATAAAGGACCACTTGCTCATACCATTCTGGCCTTTTTCCTGTTCTTCAGACATGACCCCCACTCATTCCCACCTCAATGTCTGCTCCCTCTACATGGGCTGCTCTTTTCAAATGTCATGTCTGCAGAAGGGTCTTCCCTGACCACCCTTTCAGAAAAACCCCACGATGGCCATGACCTAGCTTATTTTCTTCATAACACTGAGCATTGTCAGAAATCAACCTATTACTGTATTCATGTACATTTTTGTTACCTGGCTCCTCCTCCTAGGATGTAAGCCCCATAAGGACAAGCACCCTGCCTACTGTGTCCACTGTGGTGGTCTGGTGCTAGGAATCTAGGAGACCCTCATTAAATATCTGTTGCATGCAAGAAGTTCAAGTAAACAGCTACTTGGTGAGAAGAAGCAGGAATCCTGTAGATGGGGAGGATGAGGAGGCATCCATGTTCTCACTTTTACCCGACGGTGTTTACATGGTTGCATTCACTTTGTGATAATTCATCAAGCTGTAAATGTCTATTTAGGCTCTTTTTTGGTCTTGGTTTAAACCAAAATGGTTTTTTGATGTATTGGTGTTTATATAATCATGAATATGGAAATGAGAGTAATTGTCATTATTTTTGAGGACCCACGATGAGCCCTACATCCTGCTAGGCACTTCATCTATATTATCACATCAAATCCTCAAAAATACCTTAAGTAATCATCACAGCCCATTTTACGGATGGAGAAATTGAGGCACAGAGAGACCAAGTAATCTGATTGTGGTCACACAGGTAGGAAGTCAACACAACTGGGATCCCCAACTCATTTGTTCTAATTTTAAATGTACATGTGTTCTACTGAGTCCTGCTTGAAAGTCACTTACAGAGTCAGGACTGGTGTTCTGAGGTGTCTCATCCTTCCCCAGACCCTTTCCTACCTAGAGGCTGTCACAGACCAACAGGGGTTGAATGCGGCCCCTTACTCTACACCTTCTCAAGGATCTACAAACACCACCGCCAGACGGACTTCACCTTTGCATGGAACACACCAGAAATCCTCGTATGTGGCATAAATACAGACAGTGAGCAGAAGTGCCCCAGAGTGGCGGCAGTGAGGACCTGCCAAGGTAACAGGGTGGCCTGCTCTGGCCCGGAGGACTTCTCGGAGGCAGAGTCAGACCTGGGGCTTCCGGTCTGGTCCTGAGTTTGAAATCTGACCAGGTTCGTGTGTTTTTCTCTATGTTATCGAGAACTTCTTTGGAAGAAACAGCACTTCTAGTTAGAAGAGATCTGGGGGAATAAGCCACCATGGGGAGAGAACAGACTTTGTTGTTTTTTTTTCTCCCCCCAAATAACTCCTTGCATCATCGGATTAGTGTACCGTAACAACAACTGAAAAAGGATTTGTTTCTCCAAATAGAGGGTCACCTTGGAGTGATTAGCATGGCTGCCAAAATATAATCCCTCTGCAAACGACGGATGGGGGCACTGACAAGCTTCTACAGGAAGGAGCTTGGCAGGCGAGCACTGCGGGAAAGGCCCTGACTTACACCAGAGGAAACTCAGATGGAAATGAAACTGTTTGCTTTTCCTTCCATGTGTCTGGCAGATTCCCCCAGGTCCTATGGGGTTTATTACAAGGGTGTCAGACCCTATCAGAAATCTGAGGGCAGCCACACACTATCAAGTAAATAAAAGCAACACTCGTTTGTCTGATCGTTGAGATTTTCTTAAGTTGCTCCGAATCCCATCCTTCTGCCAAATTTCCTGTTCCTTGCATAAGGAGATACTGCCTAATTAGCATAACACAAATAGTCCTGATCTTCTTTACGAGTCCAGATACATTTTTAAATGTTTCTTTTAAAGTACATCAGGATTTTTCACACTCTCTAAAGAGGTAGGAGCATTAAAGCAATGTTGGTTCAATTCTTGATTTTTTTTTTTTTCTTTGTAATGGAAAGGTCACAGAACTGGAAGGCAGCAGACTGGATTCTGGTTTTGGCTGAGCTGCTAATTAGTTGTGTCACTCTAGGCAAATTGCTTCACCTTTGAGGGCCTCGGATTCCTTTTCAGCAAAATGAGGGAGGAGGTTGGACCAAACGGATTCCTTTTCAGCAAAATGAGGGAGGAGGTTGGACCCTCCCAGTTTAAAACACTATGATCCTATTTGTGAAGCTCGAATGATTCCTTGTCTCCCTATCCAAAAGCTGGAGCAAGTGATTCTCTTTGACTTAAAAATTCACACTGTGCTAAATACAAATAGGTATACACATCAGCGAAGAGGGATGTGATTTAAAGGCACACAGACATTTAACTGTGAAATTACATACGACCTTTGAATACCTCTCTTCCCTAGAGAGCTATATGTTTTCTCACCTAGCTTTAATAGGTTGATAAATATGTAAACACACACACATACACACACACTGACATGAAGGAATCCCCACTGACAGGAAGGAATACTGAGGCAATGAAAAGAAAGTCCTAGATATTAAAAAGCTGTTTCAGTCTTTTGGTATACTAGAAGAAAAAAAAAAGAATCTGGTCAATTTAATAAAATAATCTGGATTGCCCAGTAACATCTGGGTTTCAGGATTTGACTTGCAATATCAAAATTCATAAAAGCACAGAACCTATCTTGGTTTGGATTATGAGCTCCTAGAGAGCAAGAACCATGCTGCCTTTATGTGATCCATAGTCAACACCGTCTGCTGAGTGGATTGAGAGTTCCCCATAAAGGCTTTCCAGCCCCTGGACCCACCATCTCTTTCCTGTCACAGCCACACCAATACCCACAACCCGGCTCCCCACCTATCTTCCAAGGGCTGCCCGCCACATCTCATTTTGGGGACTTCCAGGTCTGGTTTGCCCAGCGCCCCCCACCTCCCGCATCCCACATCCCTCATCCTCTCATCCTCATCCTCTTTGATCACCACCAACTTGACTCAGTAAGTGCCTGTCGCACTGATGTCACCCCGTTCAGAGTCCTCTGCTCCCACAGCAGCGTGATCCTGCCCTATTGCATCTGCCTGTTGACCCAGCTGCCTCCCGCTCTCACTTTGCAGGAACCAGAGCTCAGAGGGGCCTTGGTCACATCTGTAGCTCCAGGATACCCGAATGGCAAAGGAGGAAAAGAGAGAATGGACAAAGGGCAAGCAAGGTGCTGAGCGAGGCACTGTGGACATCCCAAGAACTGACCTCCGTCATCCTGAGCCCCACCTTCCTGGAAGATGTACCATACACGCTGTTCATGTTTGATCACCACCAAAATATGGTCTAAATAATCTTATTCCTCATGAGAGACAGAATCCTAAAGACTGAGAAAATCAGAAAAACCTTCCTATATAAAGAGAAGGGGGTGTGTGTGCGCGTGTGTGTGCGTGTGTGCACGTGTGCGTGCGCGCACGTGTGCGTGTGTGCGCGCATGCGCGTGCGTGTGCACACGTGTGCGCGTGTTCGTGTGTGCGCGCACGTGTGCGTGTGTGCGTGTGCGTGTGCACACGTGTGTGCGTGCTCGTGTGTGCACGTGTGCGTGTGTGTGTGAGTGTGTGTAGGCAATAGGAACCCACTGATGTTTTTTCAACGGAAGAAGAGCCAGAAAGAAAAAAGTTTTAAGAAGGATACCTCGCAGTGGTGTATAAATACACTGAAATGGCATAGAGATTATTTTTTTAACTTATTTTTTTAATTCCATTAATTAACATATAATGTATTATTGGTTTCAGAGGTAGAGGTCTGTGATTCATCAGTCTTATATAATACCCAGTACTCATTACATCACAATCAAATGGCATAGAGATTAAAGTACAAATTATTTCCATTAATTATGCAGCCATGAAAAATTATGACAATTGTATTTATAGATGTGGAAAAGCAATCATTTAGGTCAAATACAAAAAGTAGGCTACAAAACCATATAGGTGATGGAATCGCAATTTTTAAGATATTTTTATCATTTTTATATATGAGAATATTTAGATAACTAGGAGGGAAAACCTCAGAGTGTTAACAAAGACATTATCTGAGTGGTGAAACAGGTGACTTTTCCCTTCCTTCTTCCCATCCTTCTTTCTTTCCTTCTCTCTCTTTGCTTATCTGTATTTTCCAAATTTCTTTCTCCCAGAACATGAACCACTTGGGTAATTTTTGTAAATCTCCTCTGAGTAAGTAAATAGCCCGTTTATAAATATTAAACAGTGCAGGAAGGAGTTGGTGAGGATTTGGCCCCAGGCAGTGGCCATGGGAATTGAGAAGGAAGCAGAGCTAAGCAACTGGGGAGAAGAGCTGACAGACGTGGGCGCCTGACTGGATGATGAATTTAAGGGCAATCAGAAATCCAGTGTGACTCCCAGGTTTTCAGCCCACGTGGAGGAAATGCTGGTTATGCTGCCAGGAATGGGGCCAGCAACGAGGGCATTGAGTTTGGACGAAAAGATCATTCCCCCTTTGGGGAGGGGGGTGGGAGGATGGGTTAGCCCGGTGATGAGTATTAAGGAGGGCACGTACTGCATGGAGCACTGGGTGTTATACGCAAACAATGAATCATGGAACACTACATCAAAAGCTAATGATGTAATGTATGGTGATTAAACATAACATAATAAAATAAAATTTAAAAAAAAAGAAAAAGAAATCAGCAAATCCGCAAAAAAAAAAAAGATCATTCCCCTTGCCACGTCTGCTTGAAGTAATGACAGGTCATCCAAGAGGGACTGAAGTTCAAGACCAGGAGCGGGGGGCGGGGGGAGTAAGGTGGCCGTAGATTTAGGAGCCACGCCCAGCCCCAGCTCAGAGTAAGCGCCCCTCCACGATGCCCACAGGAGCCGGACTCCTCCAGCTGGGCAGCCCTTGGGCTGTGCCCAGACGAGCCGTCTCCTAGTCTCCTTTCCTCACTAGACCTTGGACTCCGGGAGGAAGGGCCCAGCTGACGCGTCAGGTCCCCCTCAATGCCTAGGTCAATGCCTGGGGCAGAACAGGTGCCCGAGGAGTGTGGCGGACTGCTGAATCCTCCGCAGTGACCGCTGAAGCAGGGAGAGTGGATGAAATGTCTGAGAGAAGGAGGAGCTGAACGGACAGACACTTGGGAAATACAAGAAGCGTGGGAGGGATGGTACTGCCAACCAAACAGATACAGATCAAGGACAACGCAGCTTCCCAGAAACCCCCGGAGGGGAGCTGCAAAGCCAACAAGGAGACCAACAAGGACCCGCAGAGGTGAGAGTCCAGGGGGACAGGACGGGAAAGGTCACCAGTGACAAGGTTACTGGTGATTCAAGAGAGAATGGTGTCAGGGACAAAATCCGATGAATGAAAGCAGAACCCTCTCCGAAGCTGTGTAGTGAGGAGGTAAAACAATGCAGCTCTCGGAGAAGCTGAGTCAGGGCCGACTTGTTCAGAATCCAAGCAGGGGACCTACACAGGCAGCAGTCAGAGGCAGAAGGAAGAGGAAAACCCGTGTGATCGCCCCATGCTCTGACCGCCCGCCGCACTCCCAGCGCACAGCACGCAACTGAGCTCTAATTACACGCTCAGATCATTCGCTGAAGCTGCTTCTGTCCTCTCCTCTCATTTAGATGGCCCACCAAACTGTGGGGTAAACTCCCATAGTAAATTCCTTGATGAGATTTGGTAGTTGATGGTTTGGCCCCCCTGAGATCAGGGCCAAAGAGAACACAGCCACAGACATAAATACACGGGCACTAACTTTTAAACAGACACTACAGCAGAAAAAAAAAAAAAAAAGGCTATTTTTAAAGTAGCACCTTGACATCTTCCTTCCCTTTTTCCCTAACAGCAACACACCCCATTGTACTCGAGCAGGGGAGTTAGCATCCCCCACCATGCGTGCTGGCTAATTGCAAGGTGACGTTCCTATGGACCGCGCTATCAGCCGCGAGTCCGCGGGGGACAGGGGGTGACAACAGCGGTAGCCTCGGTCAAGGCGTCTGCAGGCAGATCCCCGTGCCTGCTTCGCAGCCCTCAGAAGGCGCGCTCAGAGCGGTTCGATGAGAGGTACATCTCTGCAGCAAGACTTTCCAGAAGCCGGTCAGGGAGCTCCCGGCAAGGCCGGGAATGAAGCCCGAGACCAGAAGCTGACTCAGAACAGACCTGCTCAGGCAGATGGAGGTGAAGCGCTCACATTTGCCCCCCATTCACACGCTTCCAGACAAGCCATTAACATTCCTCCATGCGTCATTCCAGCCATACCTTCTCCTGAACAAAACTTCGTGGCTTGCTCGCATGTATTTTTGCAATCGGAAAAAATCAACTCTGCCCATTCAAGCACTTTTTTTTTCCTTAAGCTTGAAGATGCTTACATACACATAAAAAAGTGTATGATAAACATACCCATAATAAACTTTACCAAAGATTTTCCCACACGGAGATATTTGCAAAATGTATGCTAAACAGATGAACCGTTGGTTTCTCTTCAATAATGAGCTTGGTTCTTTCCAAGCTACTCTTGCTATAAGTTACACTTTCCAGCGAGAAAAAGTGAACATGTGGAAATTACATGAACATTTTCAGGACGCTGGGGCCCATTTAATATACTGAAGCAACAATTTATCAAATAGGACCCAAGAGCCAGCCTCACCGCCCCTTTCACATATGTTAAACGACTCCCCCAAGACTAGTCTATAGACTAAGAATCTGCATCATTAATTAAAGAACTGGAATGGTCTGTACTAACCTGGGAGCACCCTGCTGTAGGAGAGACTCGAACGTACGCCATAATTGCAAAGTGAACAGTTGGGATGAGGAGTTTTCAGAATTAAGCACTTAAAACTAATGTGTGTGATTCCACTTCCTTGCTAACCTAGTGTACAACAGGTGTGGGAATTAATTCTGTGTTATTTACACTCCCCCTCATTTTAACTTGGCCAAATGTTCCATATTGAATTATTCTGTGGGTTTTAGATTAGTCACCAAAGGAAAAAGAAAATTAGGGTGAAGAGTTTCTTGTTAAACACTAAGGTTTCAGGGCTTATCAGGAAAGAACAAATCTATCCACGGAACATTTCATATCCAGGAGACTGATGAGTCTCAAAGATTTGAGATTTCAATGTTGCCAAACTAGCCAAGAATTGCCAAGTATTATACTAAATTCATATGCACATTAAAAAAAATACTCCCTGTTTATAAACAATCTTCCATATGCGTTGGACAGAAAAGCGCTAAGTTACAATTCACTGGCTGACTTCTGCAATCTGTCATTAATTGCTATTTTCAAGTAAAAATTATCCCATTAAATTTATTTCCAGGGCTCTCTTTCAAACCTGTTTATAAGCAAGCTTCTATTTCCCAATGAGATGTCAAATAATTTACCTAATGGTTCCATTTATATAGGATTTAACTTTTTATGTAAACATTTCAGAAAAGCGGGCCTCTCTTGTGCACTGTTTATTATTTTAAAACATACATTCACTTTGTATAAAAAAGAACAAATTCAACTCTCCCCTTCCCGACCCCTCCTGGCCTCCCATGAATCTAGTTTTTTTCACGGGCCAGAGTTTGTAAGTTTTGGTCAAAGCTCTCAGAACAAATAGAAATTCTGATGAAAGCACATGCATTTGTACATGCACCATCTACAGCTTCTGTGTCTTATGTCTTGGTCTCCACATAGCTCTCAGCTGTAGGTAATCTTGCTATTGGCTCAAATTGCAACGTCAATCAAACACTGGGCAAAGAAAGCTCATCTAAAGATATTTCCTGCAGGCTCATCCAAAGGTACCTTCTTTTGGCTAATAAATAGGAAAGTCCAAGCTAAGTGATCTATGACAGCGATGAACCAATTCATTCTCCCAAACCCTTAAATGTGTTTCATGATGACCTTTCCGCAAGTGTCTGGAAAGAACACGAAAACGCATTTATGAGAACCATCTGAACGCGGAGAGCAATTGACAAATAATGCTCCATTTACGGAGAAATCATGAAAGTAGGAGGGCCTGGTGGAGTACAAGTTTATAGCGATCGTATCCCCCACGCAAGACACACAAATAAACCTCCTGGTGTTCCAGGTTTTGGACAAATGAACTATTAGTGCCCATATGTCACCAGACCAAAAAAAAAAAAAAAAGAAAAGAAACCTGTCAGGTCTTATAAAGTATTGTATTTTAAAAATTCAGACCAGGGGCACCTGGGTGGCTCAGTTGTTAAGCGTCTGCCTTCAGCTCAAATCATGATCGCAGGGTCCTGGGATCCAGCCCCGCATCGGGCTCCCTGCTCCGCGGGAAGCCTGCTTCTCCCTCTCCCACTCCCCCTGCTTGTGTTCCCTCTCTCACTGCCTCTCTCTGTCAAATAAATAAATAAAATCTTAAAAAAAAAATCTTAAAAAAATTAAAAAAATAAAAATAAAAATTCAGACCAATTCCCGAGTTTCCTCCATCTAGAAACATACCCCCGAGTTCAATATACGTACTCTCCAGCGTGGGTCCTGGCTTCTTGGTTTTGCGAGCGGTCTGTAAAATGTACAGATGGTAATCATCTGCGGCTTCCTTCAAATCCTGACGACTTCTGCTTTATTCTCTTGATTTCCTTTGGTGCCAGAGACGCTGTTCTGTGCCGGGGTTACGGCATGTGAAGTGAAGCTGCAGTCAGCATTTTACTACGTTCAGCATTTCAGGTTTCCCGACGGCTAACTCCACCATTAAAGACAGCCATGCTCTGGATATTTTTCAATCTCCTTATTCTCTTTTCCCCCTTCCACGGGAGGGTGCTGGGTCCTCCTGCAGTGGCCCAGAGCTTTAAAGTTTCCAGACCGCATGAAAATAAATACTAATGCAATTCATTTCTACCTTCCGACATGCCTTCCCTTCCCCGGTGGCTTTGGCGGTGTTAATTTTCCCTCACTCTCCTGCAGTGGTGAAGGGCTTGTCTGGACAAGCGAGATAGCACTTGGGCAGGAGATTAAAAGCCCACACTGAAGTCATTAAGTACCTGCGGGGCCGGGCCCTGAATGCACTCAACACAGTCTCCAAACACTGTCACCTAGACTTGAAAAGCAGCCGGAAAAGCGTTAACAACTAAGACGATCTCATTTGGGCATTTCCAGGCCCTTGAACCACCTGTGTTTTATATCGCAAAACAGTGCTTCAGCTTGGAGACCGGGACAAGGAGGAAATGCCTTACTTGCATTTCATTGCACCCTGAAGTATGTGAACAGTGAACCCCGACAGAGGTCTAGAACTAAGGTGACCAAAGTCTCATGCAGCCCAGGACAGTCCCCAGTGTGGAACCATCCCTGACACTGACTTCCACCCCCAACACTGTCCTGCTTTCATCAACACTTGGTTACCCCATCTGTAGCTTTTGACCTCAGTTCTGGAAAGTTCTTTACATTTACCGTGTGCATCTGAGAAACTAGCTGACACTCTACCCCTGAAATCACAGGTTCAAGTAACTATTTAGCCATTCCGACAGTTAAGACTTGACACCTTTCTCCCACCTGTTACTTACACTGAGGCACCCTTCTGTCAACTTATTTTATTAGCTTGGTTTAAGTATTTTTCTTTTTCCTTATTAAGATAAATCCTTAAAAACCCACCTCTAACTTACACAGAAGAATCCTTCATGCCTTAAAGGAATATTCCTCCCAAGATACAAGGTGTGGTCAGATCATCCAATCTAGAATAATTTTGATGTGGGTGTGACACAAAGCAGCATCCTCCTTTCTCCCATTTGCTGCCTGATTAAAGCATGAAGGAGAAAGTTGCAACATAGTCTTCTTTTGACATTTTTAAAAGAAATCTCACTACAGAATCTTGGGGATGACCCATAAATAACAATTGTTATAAATAGAAATCATAAAGAATAATAAACAAAAATCTCGTCTGGGGGTTGGGAAAGATGATATTCTCCAATTTTTTTTTTTTTTTTGGTCCTTTAAGAATCTGAATAAACCTTTCAATAAGAAAATGCAGATATTTGGGGAAATCGGGTATAACTGAAAACATTAGGGAAGAAAAATCCATCAGAAATCTGAGGGATCTGGAAAAAGAATTCATGGGGCAGTAAAACGAACAGGAAAGAAACACCGCCATTTGTGGGAAGGGCTTCTCCTTTGTGGCACATAAATAGAAGAGCATGCTGAACTTTCCCCATGCCTTCCCCCGATCCAATCCTACCCCGTCATTATCTTGATGTGGATGACTCCAGCCTTTATTTTACTGTCTCCCAAGTTCTAGTCTCACATGGCCAATTACGGACAGCCCCACCTAGGTGCCCTATGTATAGCTCAGACTCAAGGGGCTCGTTGCTGCCTCCACATTCCATTTTTTTGGATAAGCCCAGCCACCTACTCTCCAGGGCGAGCACCATCTACCTCTTGCAAAGTCCTATAAACACTCTCTCCAAAATATTTCTTGTATCTATCCCCTATGAAGCTACATCCTCTTTTCCATCGCCAGGTGGGACCAGTGGACCTCCGTGGGCAGTACGCTTGGCCTACTCTTCCATTCCCACGACCAATCCCACCCTGGGGCAGGAGACCTTTAATTTAACCGGAGCCAGCTCCACCCTGGAGTCCGACAGCAGGGAGCACCGACCGACAGTCCCTCTCGAAAGTCCCACTTTTAATCAAAGAGCTCCCATTTCCCTGATCCCAGCCTGCCTCCAACCCTCAAATAACAGGGCTTCCCCTCTAGGCCTTGTTCCCAAGCTCCTGTTTTGGGGATTGCCCAAAACATCGGGCTCCTCCTGGGTCTGGGACTTCTGCCAGTTTCCCAACTTGGCCCCGACAAACCTTTCTTCCGTCTCCAGTTCAATACTTGGAATCTGCTAGCCCCTGCTACACCATGTTCCTCCCCGGAGTTAACTAGTAGTCGGAGGGCCTAGAGATCGTCACACCTGTCAGAAACTGCTTGCCGGCTCTCAGCGCAGTGTGAACTCCCACCAAGCAAAGACCAGAGCCAGAAACCAAGTACTCAGCAGAACTCTATGTGCTCCATCTGGGCCCTGACATGGGCTCCGGCATCCTGTTCCAGCTTTGGACACACCACCGGCTTTGGCTTATTTTGGTTCCGAATCGACACTTCTGGTTTTACCCGTTATATGGCTGCTTGGACATTCTGTGTTTCTGATCCTCATTCCTAACCTTCCACTTCCCCTGTAACTATGACAGCTTGCGCCCATTTGGGCATGGTCTAGAACAAAGCAGCCAGCTACTATTCTTCCAAGCAGCCACCTCCCACCTGCCTCGGCCAACTCTCCTAGTTTCTGCCTATGACCACCACTGTCCATTGCCTACTGAATAGTTAGCCTCCTTCTTTCTTCCTGGCTTACGGGACCTTGGTCCGTTGACCTCTTGACAGACAGGCCTTGCTTGGGCCCTAAGGAAAGGGTCATGGTAAATCTCATTCCTTTTGTCCAGTGACTGATCGGAGATGGTGTCTGACTTATTTTTGGCTAATTCAATATAAGAAGTTTTCTGAGAAGGATTTCTGTCCTGATATTTTTTAAAAATCACCAGGAAAAGGCCTTGCGCCAATCCTCTGCCTTGAATGCACAGAAAATATCTGGAGCTACTGCAGCCACATTGAGATTAAAAGGCACAATAGAGGACGTAGGGGACAATATTCTAATGACGCTAGAAGAGAAAGACAGATGGGGCCTGAATTCTTTTTTTTTAATGTTTTATTTATTTATTCATGAGAGTCAGAGAGAGAGAGAGAAGCAGGCTCCCCGCCTAGCAGGGAGCCCGATATGGGACTCGATTCCAGGACCCTGGGATCATGACCTGAGCTGAAGGCAGACGCTTAACCATCTGAGCCACCCAGGCGCCCTGGGGCCTGAATTCTTGACAGCGTCATTCGGCTACTTCTCTAGCTCTTGACTGTCCATTCCAGGTTTCTTTTATGTGAGTCAAATAAATGCCTATCTGTCTGAGCTAGTATTAGCCAGGTTTTCTGTGACAGGTGACCAAACACCTTTCCCCAAATAGAAGAGACTCATGAACTGCATTACTTGCCAGGAGGACTGCTGAGTTTTGGGGCCCTGGGTTGGGGTGGTCAATATCCCCCCATTTCCTTCCCCCTTCTTCTCATTCAATCACTCTCCTCCCCAATTTGTTCTATACCCAAGGTAGTAGTAAGGCACCATTTTGTACTTAGCTCATTCGTACATTTTCTTTGAGATGTACAATACTTTTAAGGCACGTGAGTGACATCACTGAAAACAGTGGAGTGGGGAACATGGGCTAGATCCTCCACAAACAGCTAATAAAAACTGTCAGAATCAACTTCATCCTAAATCTGGAAACCAGTTAAATGTTTACAGCAACCAGGTGAACACACAATCAAGAAAAAGGTGACTAGGGGTGCCTGGGTGGCTCAGACGGTTAAGCGTCTGCCTTCGGCTCAGGTCATGATCCTGGGGTCCTGGGATCGAGCCCCACATCGGGCTCCCTGCTCAGCGGAGAGTCTGCTTCTCCCTCTCCCTCTGCCTGCTGCTCTGCCTACTTGTGGTCTCTATCTCTCTGTCAAATAAATAAAATCTTAAAAAAAAAAAAAAGAAAAAGAAAAAGGTGGCTAAATATCAGTAGGAGACATTTGTGGCATTTTAACTTACCCTAGCCCCATGTCCCCAACCTAGATCAGTGGTGGTCCTGAAGACACAACCCACTTGCCTGGTGTGGGTGCCTGGTGCTGGAAGGAGCAGTGCAGACCTTCTTTCCAAATAATTATGGTTATTTGTTTTTGGATCTGTCTGGCGGCTCCCTGAAGGACTGGTGCAAAGGGCTTCTCTTTATTTCACCTAATTCAGAGCTCTCCCTGGGTGAAGAAGTGAGTACCCAAGAGGCATTTATCAAACATGTTAAAGGCAAATGAATTTTCTGCCGCCACTAGGGGCAAGGGATACTCTTTGGAACATATAACAGACACACCAAAAAGCCTGCGAGAAAAGGCTGGGAAGGAGATACTTCAGGAAATAAGGACTTTGAAAAGCTCCCACATATTGCTGGGAATCTAATAGCTCCTACACATGTCCAGAGCAGGGTATGCTCAGAAAAGACCTGAGAAGGCCCTGATCTCTCACTTCCACCTGACTTTCAGGCTAAGGTAGAGTCATAAACTGCATGGCTGAGTGTTGAAGGCATGCCCCAACACACACAGCCTACTATGTGGTTTTATTTTCTTTTTAAAATTTATTTCTTCTCCTTCTCCTTTTCCTCCTCCTACTTCTTCTTATTATTATTATTACTATTATTACTTTTTGTCTGTTTGAGATGTTTAAGGAAATCTCTGTCAAATTGCTAGTTGATCACTAAGCTAAGACTTCAGTGATCTTACATGACAGAGAATACAAACTTCACAAAATCAGTTCAGAAAAGTCACTAAACCACAAAAACTCACTAGACATACTTTAAATCAATTATTTTAAATATGCTCAAAAATCTAAAGAAACCATATACAAACAACTAAAGGAAACCAAGAAAACTGTCTCACCAAATAGAACATATCGATAAACAAATAAATATTACATACATATATACATATATGTGTGTATATATATGCACACACATGAGAGAGAGAGAGGGAGGGAGGAGGAGAGAGAGCGAGGGAGAAAAAAGGAGGGAAAAAGAAAATTCTGGAGTTGAGAAGTATAATTGGAAGAGAGGAGTTCAGTAACAGATGTGAGCAAACAGAAGAAAGAACTAGTGAACTTGAAGATAAATTAATTTTAATTACCCAATCTTAGGAGCAGAAAAAGAATGCAGAAAAATGAACAGAGTCTGAGAAATTCAAGGGACACCACAAGCATACGAACATATGCATAATAGGAGACCCAGAAAGAAAGGAGGAAAAGAAGTAGAAAGAACACGTGAAGAAATAATGACCATAACATTAATCTACATATTCAAGAAGCTCAATGGACTCCAAGTATGATAAACTCAGAGGTCTACACTGAGACACACTGTAATCAAAGTACCTAAAAACAGAGAGAATCTCAAAAGTGGAAAGCGAGAAAAGACTTGTCACACACAAAGGATCCACTATAAGATTAATAGCTGATTTCTTGTTAGAAACCACAGAAACCAGAAGGCAACTGGATGACATCTAGGTGCTAAAAGATACTATCAACTAAGAATTCTATATTCAGTAAAACTATCCTTCAAAACTGACAAAGAAATTGACATTCCCAGATAAACAAAAACTGCTAGTAAACTACACTACAAGAAATGCTACAGAATCCCTCATGCTGAAATGGAGACTGGGAATAACCTGATCTGCATGAAGAAATAAAAACACTAGCAGAGGTAACTACATAGGTAAATATAAAAATCAGTATTAATGTATATGTACTTATTTCCTTTTTCTGTGTATGACCTAAAAGACAACTACATAAAACAATAATTACAATCTATGTCGAGAAGCACATGTAGTATAAAGACGTAATTTGTGACAATAAAGCACATATGCACAAGAGAACAATAAATCCACGTTAGGGTGAAGGGTTGGGTTCCTAAAGCAATGAATGACAATGATCCCCAATTGAAGACATCCTCTCCACTTCACTTGTTACCTGCTTGGCATTTACAGGCATTTGAGTTTGCAACTCCTGTGTTTGAAACTCCTCCTAGATTAATCACACTTCTGCTTAGAGACCCCAAATGGTTCTTCATTTCCTAGGAAATAAAATTAAAACTTCTTGATCTGCCATCAAAGACTTGGAATATGTGTCTCTCTTCCATCTTTTTGGCTTCAACTCTAAAAACTCTGTGTGGCACATTCTGTACTCCAGATAAATGGAACTGCTGACTACTCCTATTTCCAATCTTCCCATGCTCATTTCCTACCCGGCTTAAGCTTTACTGAAGCTTTTCCAGGGCTGGATGGAAAGAGCTTCCCCAGCTCTGTAAGGGTAAAGTCCATCTAGCCAGATTCCGGTGGTATTCCTTTGTCCATCCCCTGCCCAGAAGCCAACTCTCCCTCTTCTAGTCTCTTGCACCTCTTCTGCTGTACTTCCCTCATTGTACGTATTACTTTCTATTTTGTATTTAGCTGTGGTGGACATATTTTTATTGTTCTTTTTAGATTGTCAGAGATTCCTCTCTGTAGCTTACAAAGATCACCTGATTGGTAATCTAAGGAACTGCATTAGAGACAGCCTTGGGGAGGCTATTATGTTTTCTGTGTTTCCACTTCATCGTTAAAATAAGTGAAACAACATCTGTTTTACGAAATTCTTGTGAGAATTTAATGATGTTATTTGTAATGTGTAGTTCATTTTACAAATGAACTTTATCTGTGAAGTTAACATTTTATCCCAGGGTCAGAGTCCATATTTCAGTCACATTAATGTCCAATAAAATACTCAACATATAGTAGGTGAGGGGCCCAACAAATTTTTGTGGAATGAACAAGCATGCTAACTCTGTGGTGAGATGAAGTTGAGTAATTTAAAATAATTTAGAGGCATTTTTATTAATGATTTTAGCATCCAATCCATAATCTCTACCAGAGGTAATCAGTACAAGAATTTTTTTTAATAGATGCAGTTAAATGACTCACCTTGACTTTTAACACAAGCAACGACTTAACTTACTACCAACATGACTTTTTTTTTTTTTTTTTTTGGTATCCCTCAAGGTAAAAATTTTCTGAACCCAGGGCTGTTTTTCACAATTCAATAATGAAGTTGTCAAACGAAAATGAGAGAAGAAAAACTGACTGCATTAGGTATAGTGAAAGTACACCCAGTTTTATTTTTCAAAAAAAGACTTTAAATACAAGAAGATTAAGTGAGTAAAACTGATTTTATAGTAAAATAAAGCAATTGTTCACCTTGGTTTCACTCACCTACAAATCTCAGGCAACCTAAAAAGAGAAATGAGTTCACAGGTTGGTTTTTCTAAGAAATCCGCTGTTGCTTTCCTGAAGACATTTTTCAGCAGAAAATATTCAACTGGACCATGGGAACTCCCTGGACAGGTTCAGAGAGGAAGAAGAAGAAAAAAAAAAAAAGACTGCCATCCTAATAACTACTCGTGATGGTGTGTCTCTTTTTCAGAGACTGATATTCCAGAATACTCAACAAATGTAAATTCACCAAATTGAATAATGGTTTTGTTTTTATAAAAATATCTATTAGACTTTTTAGGGAAGAAATTGGAACTGGAGGGTTCCTGGATGGCTCAGTTGGTTAAGCATCTGGCTTCGGCTCAGGTCATGATCCGGAAGTCCTGGGATCGAGCCCCGCAAAGGGCTTCCTGCTCAGCAGGGAGTCTGCTGCTTCTCCCTCAGCCCCTCCCCCTGCTTGTGCTCGCTCTCTCTCTCTCTCTTTCTCAAATAAATAAAATTTATTTGAGAGTGAGTGAGCACAAGCAGGGGGAGGGGCAGAGGGACAAGCACTCAGTGGGGAGCCTGACATGGGACCTGAACTCAGGACCCTGAGACCATGACCTGAGCCGAAGTCAGTGGCTCAACCGACTGAGCCACCCAGGTGCCCTTCAACATATATTTATTTTATATCTATAATATATATTATATTTTTATATAACATGTAAACATACATAAATATATATTAATATATGTTGATATATACTGGGGAAAAACAAATGTACAGAACTATAAGTCAACTATAATTACAATTATCAGAAAATATACCGACATATGAGGAATGTGGAATGAATCGATTATGAAATAATGGATGGATTTTTTTTCTTTTCAAAAATTTCTCTTGAGCTATTACCCTTATAGTAATTAAAATTCAGACAAGAAAATTTAGGATTTTTTGTTTTGGGGGATTTTTTTTTTTTTTTTGCTAAAACAAAACAAAACAAAACACTTCTAAGCACTCAAGCTAGTGCATTCAGTGGTCTCTAATTTTGAACACAATAAAATAACAGAAATATATTATAGGGGACCTTTAGGAAAATTACTTTTTTTCTGCTAATGTTATACATAGTTCTTAGTTTATTTGCATTGTTATTCTCTCAATTGTCTCTAAAACTTAAATTCAAGAAGTGTTAAAATAACTGACAAATTATGGTATTTTTTAATTTGGAACAGAAAAATTCCTTAGCACCAAGTTTAGAAACCACCAAGAATTCTTGGGTTTGAAGTAAAACTCCAAATAAAACATTGGGTGATTAATCATCTTCTTTTTAATACTGGTGCTTTTCTATTTAAGGAAAGGACTAGAAGTTGGGGTTGCATTTTTTTAATATCCCTCTCTGAGAAGCAACTGCTTTTTATATATATAAGAGAAACATGTGTACTGATGATTTTAACATGTTTATTTGGTTTTCAGGTAGACAATTGTCACTAAATGTCTTTCCTCTCATTTGCTTATGTGTTTCTGCTCCCTCACTATCCTCAAGAAATCATGAAAGTGAGAGTGATTTAGCCCCTGGACCACATTAATGCCCTATAATGTTTCTTTGTGTCACTTAATGTTTAGTGGTTTAAGATACATCTTTACTCTAACAACTAAACATATAAAAGAAATGGCTAAAGTTTTCACATACATTTTTCAGATACCTTTTTTTTTTAACTACGAAAATCACTCAAGACCTTCCTGGTCAATGGATGACACATTTCCACATCACTGATATTTACATACTTTGTCCATGTATATACTTAGCTATGGCTATTGGCTGTCAAATTCTATTTATTTTCCACATGAAATGAAGTATTTAAAAATATCTGTTAGTAATTTTGAAAGAATTCTGGAATACTAAGACGGAGAGAGAGAAAGTTCTACAATGCTGCTAACTAGTGGACATCAAAAGGGTATTAACATGTTGAATCGGAATTCACTTTTATATCTACTTTTTTCTTAAAATCTTCACCTTCCCCAAATTTTATGTACTTGAAAATCCACTGAGACTTCAGCCAAATGAGTTGCTTATGCTTTCGTAAGCAATAATTTCACCTTGTTGATGAGACTGTAGAAAAACATTAGAAATACCACACAATAATACAAGTTCCATGAAAGCAAGAACTTTGGCAATTCTGTTCATTACTATGTCTCACAGTACCACGCCTGGAATACAATTGACACTCAATAAATGTCTGTCACGTATTTGTTGAATTTGTAGAACTAAATCACAAAAAAAGACTGAATTCAGTGGTCTAAGAATTGCAAATGGAAATGTAATCAATTTTGCTGTCGACAACCACAAAAATTATTTTTCATGACTACTTTCTAAAGTTGAATCTCTTAAATTCTGAGCCTCTTATAGAACCAGATAGAGCATTATTTTAATCAATGTGGGCTAGCTCACCTTTGCTGACATGCAGGGGTTGCTACAAAGCACAACTCAGGTATCAGGATCCATTTCGTAAACTGTCATTTAACTACATTTAATGACAACCTATTCACCTGTAGGAATGCAGGCCACTCCAACAGGGAAACAATAGCTCACTCCACCTTGGTCGAAACAGACTCGGTACATTTGAGCCTTTTAACAACCTTTCTATGTATAATTAGGAGCACTCATACTACCACGGTGTCATTAGATTTTATAAATATAAATGCACCTCCTGTGCCTTTTTTTTAGTCTCTGCACTTATTATTTGCAACTCCCATTTTAAAGTCCTAAGACTTTTGCTCAGTCCTGAAAGTCTTCAGATGGCTCAAGGAAACGGTATCACCTGCTATTGTAGATTCGCTGCCCCTGACCCCAGCAGACCACAGACGGAACTCACTCACCTTCCTTCCCCTGAAGTTATTCTCTGGGGTTGATCTGGCTATCTAAAGAAAAATAACGGACATCTATCTGGAGTAAAATTTAAACAAAATGCATGAGGAAATCTAATGTAATGTTGGGTAGAATAACTCTTCATCATCCTCACCCTTTTTGCATGACCTGTGGCTAGTGTCACTCCTTGGTCTTCACTAACCCTTGCCCAGCACCCTCCCGAGGGACCCACCTCAAAGGGGCTCCCTCCATGACATGGATACAGACCACAGACTCCTTTTCCGCACACGTCTCCCAGGCTGGGAGGCCACTTTCCCCTCCTCCAGCTGCCCTGAGCTTCCCACCCCTGGAGTATAAACCTTTCATCTCCAGTCCCAGGGTCTCCCCTATCTGCTCCAGCTGCAGGAATCCTCAGCTTTGAACTCCCATAGCACTTACTCCTGGGCGAGGAGGGGCTCCTTACTCCAGCTTCAACCCAAACATCCCTCTGCTTGTTTGTTTTCTATGTTGGGCTCCAGGTAGGTGTTAATTTGAAGAAGGGATTCTGTCATTAAAAAAATAAATACAAGCATAAAATCCAGAAACCATTGGTCTACAGTGCTAAATTTGGTAAACATCAAGTTACTGGATTATTTCATGTTTAGTCCTGTCTTGCAAACCAAATAAGGAGGCTTCTGAAGGGCAGAATGTACCTTATTTTTGGTAGGTATCCCTTGGAACATAGCATAATGCTATGTACATGGTAAGTGTTCTAGAAAATAAAGCTGAGTAAATGAATTTTACTGTTAGAATATATAACACAGACACCTCCCTCTAAAAATGAACCTTAGGGAATGCCCGGAATTTCTATATCTCAATTTGATTGGCTGTTCCATAGTATGTATGTGCGTGTATATATGCAGTATATATATACATATATATATATATAGTGAGAGTGTGTGTATTTATAAAATCATTGAGCTGTATACTTAAGGTTAATGCACCTTATGTGTTTCACTGTATTATGTTAGCCCTCAATTTTTAAGTAAATAAACACAACTTCAAAGTAAGAAAAAAACATATTTACTCCACAGGCATTAATTGAATCCATACTGTATTCTGGCCAAGGCACAGTGTTCCACACTCATCCCCCAGTCAGTCACTCTTACGACTACATACAAGGCACTCAACATGCATGACTGAGATGAACGCGGTCCTTACCCTCACCAGGTTTACACATGAGGAGGATAAACTATTAAACACGCAATTGTAGTCAGGAATGATGAAGATGCACTGAACCAACAATGCCCAGACAGAAGCAACAGAAACATCTGATTTTATAACTGGGAGACAATTGGGGCGCCTGGGTGGCTCAGTCAGTTAAGCGTCTGCCTTTGGCTCAGGTCATGATCCCGGGGTCCTGCGTCAGGCTCCCTACTCAGCAGGCAGCCTGCTTCTCCCTCTGCCTGCGGCTCCCCCTGCTTGTGCTCTCTCTCTCTCTCTCTGACAAATAAATAAATAAAATCTTAAAAAAAAAAAAAATAACCGGGAGTCATTGAAAAGCCAATTTCTGCAAGGTCAATGGAGAAGCCCAGATCCAGATCCAGCCAGTCACGTAGTTCTGTGGCAGGTTTCCTGCCTGTCTGGTGACATCACAGGTCCCTCCATTCAGAAAGTTTAAGCAACTCTTGGAGACCCATGTCAACCCTTTTTTAGGAGCCTAGAAGACTGAGGAGGCTGCTCCCAGACTAGTCTCCCAGCTCATGAAAATCAAGGAGACCAGCACTTCCCTGTGTCTTTTCCCATAACAAACTGAGTTGCTGGGGCACCTGGGGGGCTCAGTCAGTTAAGTGTCTGCCTTCGGCTCAGGTCATGATCCCAGGGTCCTGGGATTGAGACCCATGTTGGGCTCCCTGCTCAGTGGGGAGTCGCTTCTCTCTACCCCTTCCCCTCTCCCTGCTCATGTGCACTCTCTCTTGCTCTCTCTCTCTCAAATAAATAAATAAAATCTTAAAAAAAAAAACCAAAAAACTGAGTTGCAAGGCCAAGTGGCCACCCCAGGGTCCAGGCACCTGTATTCCAAGCTTTGATGAGATAAACATACTTGACCTGAAGAATGTAGTTCTACAAAAGCAATTCCCAAACTCTAAACACTGTAAGAAGCTGCAGCCTAGAAAAATAATGTCATTTCATAAATGGGAAGATACTCTCAAGATGTAAGCCTCAAAAGAGAACTGAATACTTATCCTGATATTTTCAAGGATCAGAAAATGACTTCTTTATGTCTTGCTTTTTTAAAAATTGTTTTCTATCAGCCATTCTTTCTTTACTCTCCTACACAAGTCTCTGTCTCAAACAGCATCCCAAGAAAGCAAAATTTAAGTTTTAAAATGCATTGGCCAGTGCACTGAAGAATTAGTTTTAATTTCCTAACCAGTATAAGCTTGTCCCTAACATCCTACAGAATTTAACATTAAATGACGGGCAAAGAATGGTGACACTTCCCTAGAGGAAGGAAAAAGAATTTACCCCCTAAAATTTCCCCAACACTTAAACTGAGACACAAAATAGCTAGATCAAATACGACAGAGCTGGCGTGACATGGGAAGCTGAAACAGGAAACTCTTATCCAGCCTCAGAGATAAGGTTTAGACAAGTGCTTTTCAACTATCCAGGGGGTTGTAGGAAGTAGCAAGATGTGACAATTACACAGGACTTGAGTATCAGGCCTGGTTCAATCTCAGCTCTGTCACTAACTTGTGATGTGATCTTGAGCAAGTCTGCCCAACTGCCCACACTTCTGGTCCTGATCACTATGGGGGGTGGGGCAGCATCATATCATAACACTAGCCAACACCGAACAGCAAAGAACATAGCAATTATCTCTCTCTCACACACACACACACACACACACACACACACACACACACACTATTACCGCCAAACATCATTACCATCATGGGAATATAGCTGTGCTTGGGGTGGTTGGATAGGACGAATAGGTGACAAGTCATAAGATGCAAATTTCTGCATGGGTATTTACCGACAGAAGTAAATTTCAACCTGCATATCAACTAGTTGAGCTATTCCCCTTGCTTCTGTGTCTTCTCCTTTTCAATCCCTCTTCCTGTCTTTAAAACCTGCTGCTCAGCTCAGAGAGAAACTCTGGTTGGGATTTGCCTTTTTGGTGACAACAATGTGGGATCTTGACAAGAGCAAATACAGGAACTCACTAAACCTCTGAGAGTATTAATTTCCATTTTGCTCTTCTATAAAAACGGACACAAAGAAATTTGAGAGTGCTATGGCCTGAATGTTTGTGTCTCCCCCCACCAAAAAAATTCCTGTGTTGAAGATCTAACTCCCAATGTAATGGTATTTGGAGGTGATTAGGTTTAGATGGGGTCATGAGGGTGGGGCCCCCATGAGGGGATGAGTGTCCTTATAACAACAGGAAGAGACCAGAGCTGGCTCTCTGTCCTCCATATGAAGACACAGCAAGAGGGCAGACGTTTGCAAGCCAGCGCGAGAGCCCTCAGCCAGAACCAGCTGTGCCCACAGCTTGATCTTGGCCTTCCCAGCCTCCAGAACAGCTGAAAATAAATTCCTGTTGTTTAAGCCACACAGTCAATGGTATTTTGCTATGCAGCCCACACAGATGAAAAAAAAAAAAAATAGTAATAAAAATGATTTAAGTAGCCATCGTTAACAGGAAAGATTCAAAGGGGAGGGGTCTGGCATTTACAGATGGCCAAGGACAGGCCACGTGCAGCTCCTCCTCTCTACCTGCCACTCAGGGAGCACTTACAAAGGGCATTGCCGGGCGCCTGGGTGGCTCAGTTGGTTAGGCGACTGCCTTCGGCTCAGGTCATGATCCTGGAGTCCCTGGATCGAGTCCCGCATCGGGCTCCCTGCTCGGCAGGGAGCCTGCTTCTGCCTCTGACCTTCCCCCCTCTCATGTGCTCTCTCTTTCTCATTTTCTCTGTCTCAAATAAATAAATAAAATCTTTAAAAAAAAAAAAAGGGCATTGCCAATATCCTCTCATTTAATCCTCCCAGCTGTTCTATGAAACGCTGTTCCTGTCCCCACACGACAGGTGAAGGACCCGACGAGCTGGGTCCCAATAGAGAGCTCAGGGTCTTACCAGAGCTGAGCTTCAGGGATCTGGGCCCACCTCTGCCTTGGGGAGGAAATGGGGAAATGTCTACCCTATGCCACCATCTTTGCAAACCTCACAAAACTCAGGAGACGGGTATCCGCCCTGCTACCGCGTTATAGGTAAGGCATGGAGACACAAAGAGGAGACTCACATGGAAGTCGAGCCTGTATCCTGACAGTCTTCCTCTCCACCCCACACCCACCTTCTGGCTCCTTCCTTCTCTGCACCTCCACAGCTCACTTAGAATGGCCACCAACTCTTGGTGGACGCTGTAACCGCTGCCTCGCTGGTCTCTCCATCTGCTCTTGAGCCCATCGCTTTCTCAGACGATACAACCAGAGCCATCTTTATAAAACGCACACAAATGGAGGTGTCGGCCCTGATGTAGAAGTTCTTAACTGTTCCCCAGAGCCATGAAGAGAAGATTCAGATTCGTTGCAATGCAAGACACGAGGCCATGTTCACCAACCTGGCATCCTCCTGATCTTTTGTGAGTCATCACATCGATTTCATTGGTTGGCATGGGTGATGAGAAAAAAAAGGAGGAAGAAAATGGAATATCAAATGTCAGGGTGGCCTGCAAGTTCTAAGAGCATTATTCTTGTTTTCAGCTGTAAAGGTCCTAGTGCATGCGTGCACGGGCTCACAGAGCCTGTCTGTGTGTGTGTGCGGATTCACGGTGCATGGTGTTTTCCTTCTGGTCTTGCACTTTTCCAACTCTTCCACACTCAGGTTGAGATCGGAACAGGTGCAGCCCGGGTGAGAAACTTAGGAGACCGACCATACATTTCTCTAGCCTGAGTTTAAATCTATTCCCGAGAAAATCTCTATTAAGAAGGAAACAGAAGACACTGGGAAGAAAGCAAATACTAAATCGAAAATAAGAGCTTTTTAATTTTAACACCCGGCAGCTTAGCTATTTTGTAACCCAGGTCGATGGCCTACCACCCCGGCCTAAATTTAACTGCCTCTTAGCCACGTACGCAAGAGAACATTTGTATCAGGAATTAGCAGCCTCTGAGACATAAAGCAGACATCTACAGTAGTCTCAGAACAGGGGAAGGAGATTGTCAGAAAAGCTGAAATAAACTACAAACGCCTTTATCTGAACTTCAGCTAAACACATATAACTTCCTTTTTTTTTTTCTCGCAAAAATATCTATAGAACGACTAAAGCAAGAACCAGTGAACTATGACCCACACACCAAATCCAGCTCCATGGCCCATGATCCAAGACTTGTTTGTCCATCTTCAAATGGTTGGAAAAAATTGAAACCATAATATTTCATCGTGTGTAAAAATCACTTGGAATTCAAATTTCAGTGTCCGTTAAGTACAGTCTTCCCGCACAGCCACGCTCACCACCATCACGTAGGTCTGTGGCGGCCATGGAATTATAGTGGCAGGACCAAGAAGCTGTGACACAGACCATATGGCCCCCAAAGCTGAAAATATTTACTCTCTGGCACTTTATAGAACAAGTTTGTCAATCCCTGAACTAACGTTCATGCCCACGAAGGCCCAGAAATGCATATGTGACTGAGCAATACACGGCACTTAGAGGCAAAAACAACTTAATCTTCTATCTCAGTATTTTTCACAATGGGTTCCGAGGAGTCCTCTAGATCAGGGTGATGCCTCTTTGGGAGACATGTGGACAAGCTTCTGAAGCTTCTGAGACTCTTATCCCTCTTCCCTAAAAGGGTGCTTTTGCTTTCATCCTTATATATTGGGATACCATGCATCATTCTATTTGAAAAGGGGTTTTCTTGGTGGGGGGAAGAAAAGGAGTTTGGAACTCACTGTGACCTATTTTGTCTCTGAGAAATGACTGCAAACTGAGGCCAGTTGCAAAGGCCATGAATGAAAGAAACCATCACGCATCTAAAACCCCACAAACCAGGACAGCAAGCCAATTAGCCTTGTCTGCTGCGTGCAGGTCACATGCCACAGTGTGGGCAGCCAACACGGTGCGTTACAGGAAGCCGTGATTTGTGTCCTAAAGCACTTTCTTCCACCTCAGCTTAACCCCATGGGTTTATACTATGGCCCTGTAGTATACTTATTAAATATATAAAATTACAAAACAATTTGGTTCACATGTCCTCATTTTTGCCACTCGCCCATTTTCCAAAACTTTAAAGAAACTACAAACAGGGCTGCAGAGTACCTATAATTTATTTTTATAAGTAATGAATCATTAACAGGTACTTCAGGAGGTAATTAAAGGTAAATTGATCGCAGTTAACCATAAGGCTTGGAGTTTTCGTGTTTGCTTTTGTAGGAAACCAATAGTCTTCCATATGCTATTCAAAGCATCTGAAAAATTAGTTTAGTCATGTAGTAGGGAACCAGTAAACTGATATGGGCTAGGTTCCATCTAAAAACGCAGTTCTAGTACATTCTTACAAAGACGGAGTCTCGAAGAAGGCCGAGGGGCCGTCAAATCCAAGGTGGGCTTCTTAAACACTCCAATCATTGAAAGCAGGAAGAACTACTAGGGAAACGGGGAATTACCTCTGTGTTATATTTTAATGACTGTATGCTGTAATGAGCATGAAAAGATCAGGTGACTTCATTACCCATCTAGTTGTTGTTATTGTTTTGTGTTGTTTTTTTACAGGGATTATAGGAGGAAATTAATTACAGAAGCCACACACCGGCAAGAACGGAGCATTTGCGGAAAGCGATGCCAATATTCATAGCTCCACGGTTACGTTTTTTTCCATATGAAGGACTCTCTGAAATTGTTATGCCTTCGTGGGAAACTAGATGGCCTGACAGACATATTTATCTTGCCCATGATTTTTCAAAATCTTGATTAATGCAAGATCAACTCGAGTATTTGTTTTCACTGCTCATCCAGTAATAACTTCTTAAAACACAGTTGTTCTCCACCAGCCTCTGGTATGTAGTTCGGAACGCCTTAATGAGCTGTTTGTTTTTCTTGCTCCTGTTTTCGAAACCTCTTACCTGTTCTAAAAAGTTGTGGTACGCGAAGGGGGGCGGAGCAAGATGGCGGAGGAGTAGGAGACCTGGATTTCGTCTCCTCTCAGGAATTCACTGGATAGGGATCAAACCATTCTGAACACCTACAAACTCAACAGGAGATCGAAGAAAAGAAGAGCCACAACTCTCTCATCAGAAAAGCGACCACTTTCTGGAAGGTAGGACGTGCGGAGAAGTGAATCCGAGGCGATATTCGGGAGGATAGACGGCGGGGGAGGGGCCTCCGTCGGCGCTTCTGGCAAGTGATAGAGCCGCGGAGCACAAAATCGGGACTTTTAAAAGTCTGCTCCGCCGAGGGACGTCACTCTGGTGGCTAAGCGGGGGGTGGAACCCTCCGGGACAGTGTGGTCTCAGGACCCTCGGGGTCACAGAAAGACTGGGGGTGCCTGAGGGCGGCAGAGCTCCCAGGGATCGGAGCAGGGAAGCCGGCTGCAGAGGCGGAGCCCAGGCGCGGGCTCTCAGCTTGGGGTGGCCATAGACCGTGATCCGCGGCCCAGTCGGGCCACGGCTCCTCCAGCAGGGACCCAACAAGCGGCAGATCCGGGGAGACTCACCTTCCTCCCCCGGGAGGAGCCCCACGGGAGGGCACCACAGGGATCTGCTGGGTTTGGAGACTCCACCCGGGGTCGGTGCCAGAGATAGAAACGCGCGGTCGCAGGCCGGGTGAGCACGGAGTGGGGCCGGAGACCGGGGAGACGGGAGTGACTGGCGGCTTTTCTCTGGGGGCTCACTGAGGAGCGGGGCCCCGAGTTCTCGGCTCCTCCGGGGCGGAGATTGGGAGGCCGCCATTTTCACTCTCCGCCTCCAAAGCTGTAGGGAAAGCTCGCAGGGAACAAAAGCCCCGGAGAGCAAAGCCGAGCAGATGACTTAGCCGGGAGGGGGCGAGGGCGGGGCAATTCCGCCTCCGGCAGAGACATTTGGAAACCAGGGCAACAGGCCCCTCCCAGAATATCAGCGAGAACAGCCAGCCAAGACCAAGTTTACCGATCAATGAGAACGGCAGAACTCCAGCGCTAGGGGAATACCACACATAGAATTCACGGCTTTTTTACCATGATTCTTTAGTCTTGCAAAGTTAATTTTTTTTTACTGTCTTTTTTTCTTTTTTTTTTTTGAATTTTTCTTTTTCCCTTTTTCAACCAACATCTTATCAATCCCTTTTTTTTTTAAAGATTTTATTTATTTATTCATGAGAGACAGAGAGAGAGAGAGAGGCAGAGGGAGAAGCAGGCTCCCTGCCGAGCAGGGAGCCCGATGCGGGACTCGATCCCAGGACCCTGGGATCATGACCTGAGCCGAAGGCAGACGCTTAACCATCTGAGCCACCCAGGCGCCCTATCAATCCCTTTTTTTAAAAAACATTTTTATTTTTCATTTTTAGAGTCATATTCTATCCCTTAAGTAGTTACCCATATTTTTGGCATATATATATATAAGTTGTTCTCTCTTTAAAATTTTGAGATTAAAAAAAAGATTAAAAAAAAATAAAATAAAATTTTGAGATAGTTTCTTCTAACAGATTAAAATATAACCTAAATCTCTAGTATATGGTGTTTTCTACTCCCCTGCCTGATCACATTCTCTCCCTTTTTTTTTCTTTTTTCTTTTTTTAAATCCTCTTCTTTCTTTTTTCAAACAACTTCTTATCAATTCCTTTTATAAAATTTTTTATAATTTCCATCTTTACAGTCATATTCCATCCCTTCATCATATCAACCCTTATTTTTGTACATATATAAGCTTTTCTTTCTTTAAAATTTTGGGAGGCACTTTCTTCTAAAAGACCAAAATACACCCCAAATCTAGTGTGTGGCACTGATCTATATACCAGCCTGATCATATCTGATCACATTCTGGTTTTTTTTGTTGTTGTTGTTTTGTTTTGTTTGTTTTTATCTTTATCTTTTTCGTTTTCTTTTTTTTCTTTTTCTTTTTTCTCTCTTTCCATTTCTTGTTCCACTGCTTCAGGTCTTTTCTGATTTGTTCAGAGTATATTTTCTGGGGACGTTGTTACTCTGCTAGCATTTTGTTCTCTCATTAATCTATTCTCCTCTGCACAAAATGACAAGACGGAAAAAATCACCTCAACAAAAAGAACAAGAGGTAGTACCGACTGCCAGGGACCTACTCAATACGGACATTAGTACGATGTCAGATCTAGAGTTCAGAATCATCACTTCAAAGATACTAGCTGGGCTTGAAAAAAATATGGAAGTTATTAGAGAAACCCTTTCTGGAGAAGTAAAAGAACTAAAATCTAACCAAGTAGAAATCAAAAAGGCTATTAATGAGGTGCAATCAAAAATGGGGGCGCTAACTGCTAGGATAAATGAGGCAGAAGAGAGAATCAGTAATATAGAAGACCAAATGATGGAAAATAAAGAAGCCGAGAAAAAGAGAGATAAACAACTACTGGATCACGAGGGCTGAATTTGAGAAATAAGCGATACCATAAGACGAAACAACATTAGAATAATTGGGATCCCAGAAGAAGAAGAAAGAGAGAGAGGGGCAGAAGGTATAATGGAGCAAATTATAGCAGAGAACTTCCCTAATTCGGGGAAGGAAACAGGCATCAAAATCCAGGAAGCACAGAGAACCCCTCTCAAAATCAATAAAAATAGGTCAACACCCCGACATCTAATAGTAAAACTTACGAGTCTCAGAGACAAAGAGAAAATCCTGAAAGCAGCTCGGGAGAAGAGATATGTAACCTACAATGGTAGAAACATTAGATTGGCAGCAGACCTATCCACAGAGACCTGGCAGGCCAGAAAGGACTGGCAGGATATATTCAGAGTACTAAATGAGAAAAATATGCAGCCAAGAATACTATATCCAGCTAGGCTGTCATTGAAAATAGAAGGAGAGATAAAAAGCTTCCAGGACAGACAAAAACTAAAGGAATTTGCAAACACGAAACCAGCCCTACAAGAAATATTGAAAGGGGTCCTCTAAGCAAAGAGAGAGCCTAAAAGCAACATAGACCAGAAAGGAACACAGACAATATACAGTAACAGTCACCTTACAGGCAATACAATGGCACTAAATTCCTATCTTTCAATAGTTACCCTGAATGTAAATGGGCTCAATGCCCCAATCAAAAGACACAGGCTATCAGACTGGATTAAAAAACAAGACCCATCGATATGCTGTCTGCAAGAGACTCATTTTAGACCCAAAGACACCCCCAGATTGAAAGTGAGGGGGTGGAAAACCATTTACCATGCTAATGGACACCAAAAGAAAGCTGGGGTGGCAATCCTTATATCAGACAAATTAGATTTTAAACCAACGACTGTAATAAGAGATGTGGAAGGACATTATATCCTACTTAAAGAGTCTACAAGACTCTTTAACAAGAAGATCTAACAATTGTAAATATCTATGCCCCTAACATGGAAGCAGCCAATTCTATAAGGCAATTAATAACAAAAGCAAAGAAACACATCAACAACAATACAATAATAGTGGGGGACTTTAACACCCCCCTCACTGAAATGGACAGATCGTCTAAGCAACAGATCAACAAGGAAATAAAGACTTTAAATGACACACTGGACCAAATGGACTTCACAGACATATTCAGAACATTCCATCCCAAAGCAACGGAATACACATTCTTCTCTAGTCCCCATGGAACATTCTCCAGAATCGATCATATCCTAGGTCATAAATCAGGTCTCAACCGGTACCAAAAGATTGGGATCATTCCCTGCCTATTTTCAGACCACAATGCTTTGAAACTAGAACTCAATCACAAGAGGAAAGTCAGAAAGAACTCAAATACATGGAGGCTAAAGAGCATCCTACTGAAGAATGAATGGGTCAACCAGAAAATTAAAGAAGAATTAAAAAAATACATGGAAACCAATGAAAATGAAAATACAACTATTCAAAATCTTTGGGATGCAGCAAAGGCAGTCCTAAGAGGAAAGTATATAGCAATACAAGCCTTTCTCAAGAAACAAGAAAGGTCTCAAGTACACAGCCTAACCCTACACCTAAAGGAGCTGGAGAAAGAACAGCAAATAAAGCCTAAACCCAGCAGGAGAAGAGAAATAATAAAGATCCGAGCAGAAATCAATGAAATAGAAACTAAAAGAACAGTAGAACAGATCAACGAAACTAGGAGCTGGTTCTTTGAAAGAATTAACAAGATTGATAAACCCCTGGCCAGACTTATCAAAAAGAAAAAAGAAATGACCCAAATCAACAAAATCATGAACGAAAGAGGAGAGATCACAACCAACACCAAAGAAATACAAGCAATTATAAGAACATATTATGAGCAACTCTATGCCAGCAAATTAGATAACCTGGAAGAAATGGATGCATTCCTAGAGATGTATCAACTACCAAAACTGAACCAGGAAGAAATAGAAAACCTGAACAGACCTATAACCACTAAGGAAATTGAAGCAGTCATCAAAAATCTCCCAAAAAACAAAAGCCCAGGGCAGATGGCTTCCCAGGGGAATTCTACCAAACATTTCAAGAAGAATTAATACCTATTCTTCTGAAACTGTTCCAAAAAATAGAAATGGAAGGAAAACTTCCAAACTCATTTTATGAGGCCAGCATTACCTTGATCCCAAAACCAGACAAAGATCCCATCAAAAAGGAGAATTACAGACCAATATCCCTGATGAACATGGATGCAAAAATTCTCACCAAAATACTAGCCAATAGGATCCAACAGTACATTAAAAGGATTATTCACCATGACCAAGTGGGATTTATCCCTGGGCTGCAAGGTTGGTTCAACATCCGCAAATCAATCAACGTGATACAATACATTAACAAAAGAAAGAACGAATCATATGATCCTCTCAATAGATGCAGAAAAAGCTTTTGACAAAGTACAGCATCCTTTCTTTATCAAAACTCTTCAGAGTATATAGGCATAGAGGGCACATACCTCAATATCATAAAAGCCATCTATGAAAAACCTACAGCGAATATCATTCTCAATGGGGAAAAACTGAGAGCTTTCCCCCTAAGGTCAGGAACGCGGCAGGGATGTCCACTATCACCACTGCTATTCCACATAGTATTGGAAGTCCTAGCCACAGCAATCAGACAACAAAAAGAAATCAAAGGCATCCAAATTGGCAAAGAAGAAGTCAAACTCTCACTCTTTGCAGACGATATGATACTTTATGTGGAAAACCCAAAAGACTCCACCCCAAAACTGCTAGAACTCATACAGGAATTCAGTAAAGTGGCAGGATATAAAATCAATGCACAGAAATCAGTGGCATTCCTATACACCAACAACAAGACAGAAGAAAGAGAAATTAAGGAGTCGATCCCATTTACAATTGCACCCAAAACCATAAGATACCTAGGAATAAATCTAACCAAAGAGACAAAGGATCTGTACTCAGAAAACTATAAAATACTCATGAAAGAAATTGAGGAAGACACAAAGAAATGGAAAAACGTTCCATGCTCATGGATTGGAAGAACAAATATTGTGAAGATGTCAATGCTACCTAGAGCAATCTACACATTCAATGCAATCCCCATAAAAATACCATCCACTTTTTTCAAAGAAATGGAACAAATAATCCTAAAATTTGTATGGAACCAGAAAAGACCCGAATAGCCAGAGGAATGTTGAAAAAGAAAAGCAAAGCCGACAGCATCACAATTCCGGACTTCCAGCTCTATTACAAAGCTGTCATCATCAAGACAGCATGGTACTGGCACAAAAACAGACACATAGATCAATGGAACAGAATAGAGAGCCCAGAAATGGACCCTCAACTCTATGGTCAACTCATCTTCGACAAAGCAGGAAAGAATGTCCAATGGAAAAAAGACAGTCTCTTCAACAAATGGTGTTGGGAAAATTGGATAGCCACATGCAGAAGAATGAAACTGGACCATTTCCTTACACCACACACAAAAATAGACTCCAAATGGTTGAAAGACCTCAATGTGAGACAGGAGTCCATCAAAATCCTAAAGGAGAACACAGGCAGCAACCTCTTTGACCTCAGCCGAAGCAACTTCTTCCTAGAAACATCGCCAAAGGCAAGGGAAGCAAGGGCAAAAATGAACTATTGGGACTTCATCAAGATAAAAAGCTTTTGCAAAGCAAAGGAAACAGTCAACAAAACCAAAAGACAATCGACAGAATGGGAGAAGATATTTGCAAATGACATCAGATAAAGGGCTAGTATCCAAAATCTATAAAGAACTGATCAAACTCAACACCCAAAGAACAAAGAATCCAATCAAGAAATGGGCAGAAGACATGAACAGATATTTTTCCAAAGAAGACATCCAAATGGCCAACAGACACATGAAAAAGTGCTCAATATCGCTCGGCATCAGGGAAATCCAAATCAAAACCTCAATGAGATACCACCTCACACCAGTCAGAATGGCTAAAATTAACAAGTCAGGAAACGACAGATGTTGGCGGGGATGCGAAGAAAGGGGAACCCTCCTACACCGTTGGTGGGAATGCAAGCTGGTGCAGCCACTCTGGAAAACTGTATGGAGGTTCCTCAAAAAGTTGAAAATAGAGCTACCATATGATCCAGCAATTGCACTACTGGGTATTTACCCCAAAGATACAAAAGTAGGGATCCGAAAGCGTACGTGCACCACGATGTTTATAGCAGCAATGTCCACAATAGCCAAACTGTGGAAAGAGCCAAGATGTCCATCGACAGATGAATGGATAAAGAAGATGTGGTATATATATACAATGGAATATTACGCAGCCATCAAAAGGAATGAGATCTTGCCATTTGCAACGACGTGGATGGAACAGGAGGGTATTATGTTGAGTGAAATAAGTCAAACAGAGAAAGACATGTATCATATGATCTCACTGATATGAGGAATTCTTAATTGCAGGAAACAAACTGAGGGTTGCTGGAGTGGGGGGTGGGGTGGGAGGGATGGGGTGACTGGGTGATAGACACTGGGGAGGGTATGTGCTCTGGTAAGCGCTGTGAATTGTGCAAGACTGTTGAATCTCAGATCTGTACCTCTGAAACAAATAATGCAATATATGTTAAGAAAAAAAAGAAGAAGAAGAAGAAGGTAGCGGGAGGGGAAGAATGAAGCAGGGGAAATCGGAGGGGTAGACGAACCATGAGAGACGATGGACTCTGAAAAACAAACAGGGTTCTAGAGGGGAGGGGGGTGGGAGGATGGGTTAGCCTGGTGGTGGGTATTGAGGAGGGCACATTCTGCATGGAGCACTGGGGGTTATGCACAAACAATGAATCATGGAACACTTCATCTAAAACTAATGATGTAATGTATGGGGATTAACATAAGAATAATAAAAAAAACTATTTAAGAAGTATAATCCTATCACATTTCCATTTCATCTACAGTATAACCACTTAAATAATAGCAATAAAACTAAAGCAGAAAAAGTTCTACATTATTTTAGAAGACAAATTTTTGCTTATATCTGTATTATCTTAATGTATTTGTTAACAAAATTGCTGTAAATACAGAAAATGCAAATAGAATTAAATGGAATTGAATCATAAAAAAAAAAGTTGTGGTACGCTTCGCACCATGTGTATCGTCAAATCGTTATGTTGTACTCCGACTTGCGCGGGGCTGTGTGTCAATGATATCTCCCTAAAACTGGAGCTAAATAAATACATGAATAAAATGTTGTTCCAACTGTTCCAAAATAGTGAGGGAAGCAACTTCCAAGTGAACCTTGCTTTAAAATAAGAAATAGGGAGCACCTGGGTGGCTCAGTTGGTTGAGTGTCTGCCTTCGGCTCAGGTCATGATCTCAGGGTCCTGGGATCCAGTCCCGCATCGGGCTTCTTGCTCAGCGGGGAGTCTGCTTCTCCCTCTCCCCCTCCCCTCCCCACTCTTGCTTGTGCTCTCTCTCTCTCTCTCACACACACACTAAATAAATAAAATCTTTTTTAAAAAAATAAAATAAACTGAGAAACAGGTTAGGCAGTTAGAGAGTCTAGGGAGGGACCAGTGAGGGACAGGGCATTCTGATGATTAGTGATGTTGCATTAAAAACTCTCTCTCACAGATCTACCGTATGCAATGTCTCTAAGAACATACTGCAATCACATTCCTAAGCATTTCTTGTAGCCAGATGAATAGATTAAGACCAAATCTCAGGGCACGAAAGCAGGGTTCTGGCAAGGTTGAAATATGCAGATTAGACAAGCCCCACAGTGCTAGAATTTCCACCGAAACTGCTAACTGCATTATAATCATTTTTTTTAAAATTGTTTAAGTTTTATTTAAGTAATCTCTACACCCAGAATGGGGCTCGAACTCACAGCCCTGCGATCAAGAGTCACACACACTCTTCCGACTGGGCCAGCCAGACACCCCTGCATTACAATCATTTTTAAAGGACTTCTAAGAAGCCAAGTGAAAACTGAGGCAATTTTATACAGTCAAAATACAGCAAATAATGCCCCCCACACCTGCCACCCACACACTCACACATAAAACTTCACACTTGTGCTAGGAAAGCATCTCTGCAGGGCCTGTGCAGGATCAGACTGACTGCTTTTCTTCGCTTGCCCCCTGGTGGGGAAACCAAACATGAGCCTGCCCACTGAAGGGGAAACAAAAATAGCCAAGAAAATCCATCCTTCAGATAACAAGACTTCACTCGACAAGGACAAGGACAAAGCAAAGACATGTGAGACAAACACAGAGTTTTCCAAATAGGGTAGAAATCATTATTTTCAATCACCCATCCATTCTCAAAAAATTCCACCTTTCATATGCAATGCCTACCTCTAACAAGAAAGATATTAGAACATTCCAATCTAGGTACCAAGGATTTGATTCCAAAAAGTAAAATTATTTTTTGGTATCCTCCCTTCCCCTAAACTCCCCCACCCCTAAGACAGACAGACAGACACACACAAACACACACACACACACACACCAGGAAAAAGAAAGGAATCTTTGTGTGTTGAGTCTTCCTGTGCCTCAAACCCCCTCTGTTCCTTGAAAAGTATTATTTTTTTAAAAAGAAAAATAAGGAAAACCCTTAGAGTATTCATCAAAACTAGCTATGGACTCAATACCAACACAATCGGGGTATCCTGAAAATTTATCATTTCATAATTCATACCAAAAAGTTATATGGATTCTATACTCATATAATCTGCATAACATATATGTGCCATTTCATCATATGTAACGTATTTGTATTTCAATTTATTTCCACTTAGTTATTAATTATCATTAATTATCCATTTATATTCATTATTAGGCAATTAATAGAAATTTTTAGAATGGCATGAGATGTAAAGTCAAAAAGCGACATTTCTATCTCTAGCCGCCATCACTAATTGACTCTGTAACCTTGCAGTGAAACTTTCAGGCAGTGAAAGTAACTTTCTCAGCTGTAAAGGTAAGGAAAAGTAGAGAAGAAAAGTAGGGAAAAGGAGAGAAATCCCCTAGGGCTTCCTGCACCGCCCAAGTTGATTGTTGTAAAAGAAAACAGCAGATGAGCCACATCTTCCGTTTCCCTAGTTCACAGTGCCCTCCAGTGGCTCCAGGGAAAAATCAAGTAATTTTTAAATATTTTTTTGCATATTCGTCGAAGACCATTAAATTCAGTGGTACCCAAACGTTTCAGATCAGCGTGATGGTGTCCACTTGGCTAGGGGATGGTCAAACACCAGTCTAGATGTCCGCATGATGGCACTTCTTAGATGAGATTGCTAGCACTCACTAACCTCGGGGCTCAGGGAAGGCTACACTCCCTAGATCCCACCCCACTGGACGCAGCCAGGAGTCGGGGCTCACCAATGGCTTGTGAACAGAACAGATGTCTATCACTTCTGGGCTGAGGCCATGAACAGTCCTTGAACAACTTCCTAGTCGTTCCCCTTCATGGAAAGCTGAGTAGAGCCATAAGACTGGGTCATGGACTTTGTATGAGAATGACATAAGGCTTAAGACTTTTAGCCCCTGAGATGTTGGGACTGTTTGTCACATCATCAAAAACAGCCGACTGACCGACACAGACACTCTGCCTATGCTGATTTCCTCCTCTGCTGACCTCAGGTACCACTGCTGCTGGGGGTCCCCATATCACCACCATATTCACCACCTTAAAGAACAGGACCTGCCATGCAGCCTCAGAGGATAAAAACCAGTCCCAACAATAAATATTAAAAGTCACTGGATCTCAAAACGGACAAAAGATCTGAACCGACATTTGTCCAAAGATGGCATATAACTGACCAATAAGCCCACGGAAAGACGCTCAGCATCGTTAGTTGCCAGGGAAACGCAAATCAAAATCACCATGAGATGCCATTTCACACCCTCTACGATGGCTAAAACAAGAAGGATGCACGATAACAAGTGTTGGTGAGAATGCAGAGAAATGAGAACACATAAGCCCCGCTGGGGAGAATGTGAGATGGAAAACAATCTGGCAGCCCCTCAAAATGTTCAACACGGAGCTACCGTATGACCCAGCGCTTCCTCTCCTCAACATCTACCCACGAGCCACGAAGACCTACGTCCACACAAACACCTGTCCGTAAGTGTTCACGGCAGCACTACTCATTCCAGCCAGAGAGTGGAAAGAGCCCGGATCGGTTCTTCTCCCCCGGATCCCGTACAGGGTCTGCGGGCGGGCGCAACCAGATCACACCCCAGGAGTTGCACTGCGGCAGAGAGATGGCAGTTTGCTGGGCAAAGCCAGGATGTCCAATCCACCGACTGCAGTGCTCTTTCTACTACAGTAATGTTCCTCCGGTAACAACATGAAGGGCGGTAAGAGGAAAGAAGTGGGAACAAAGGGACACTAACCAATTAATTTTCTTTCTTTTTTTAAAGATTTTATTTATTTATTTGACAGAGAGAGAGAGAGAGCACAAGCAGGGGGAACAGCAGAGGGAGAGGGAGAAGCAGGCTCCCCGCTGAGCAGGGAGCCCGATGCAGGACTAGATCCCAGGACCCCAGGATCATGACCTGAGCCAAAGGCAGATGCTTAACTGACTGAGCCACCCAGGTGCCCCTAACCAATTAATTTTCAATTAATACATTAAAAACCTACTGGCTGCCAAACACCATGCTACGGTCTTTAGACATTATCATCTTTTTTGCCTATTTTCAGATGAAAAGGCTGAGGTTCAAGGAAGGAAAGAACGAAGGGAGGGAGGAAGGGAGGAAGAGAAGAGGGAGGGAGGGAAACTTGCCTGAGGGGCACACAGGTGTTACAAGGAGCTGAAATTCAGTCAGCCATGCTCTGCTTTAAGACACGTCTCCTCTCCACGACACAGTGTTGCACCCAACTCTAAAGATCATTTGCTCTGTACCTGCTTCCCATCCACCCCAGCCCTGTCAGGAGAAGATTCGTGGTTCATCCACTGCCTCTTCCACCAGAAACGTACAACTCCTTGGGGCGGAGTGCTCAGGCGCTCGCACAGTGCCCGACACAGGCAAGTGCTTCCATGGGTTTGTTGAATGACCAAATGAACGCCTCCCACTGAAATTCAAAGCAAGCAGCTAATGCTCAAGAGCCTGTGTGTTCTCCTTGCCTTAGACTAGCATCATCAGGAGACAAAAAGACCGAGAGATAGAGGCAGGATCTTCATGACTATTCTGAGACACACTGGAAGGCTCTAGAAGACTCTAGGGATTCTAGAGCCCCCCGGCCTTCATTCCCGAGTGCACGGCAGAGACCCCAGCTCCAATACCTCCCCTGGCTCTGCGCTGCCTCGTGCCCCTGCAGACGGCAGGAAGGGTGCCAGCCTCTCAGCTCAGGGATTCCCCGCTACCCCAGCTGTACCAGGTCCAGAGGGAACAAACCGCCAACCAACACAGGCCCAGGTTGGCCAACAGCTCAACAGCTTTCCCCGTGTCAAACCTCAGAGATCCAAACTGGCCCAGATGAAACGGGTGAAGCCTTCAGAAACCCACGGAATTCAATACTACAGTAGTTCGGGATCCTTCGAGGCTGTGACAAGGAACTAACACAAAGGCTGGTGAACGCTTTCCTGCTTAGGAGGTGCTTCTCTCCAGGGAAGCAAATAACGCTCTTATACCCATTCTACAGACGGGAAAGTTGAGACTGGACCAGATCAAATGGCTTGTGTGAGGAGGCTCCCCTGGTCCTAAAGTGGAGGATCCTGTGATGACACATTCTCCCATCCTTCCGACCTGCTTGGGTGAAACTGTTGTACGCCTGGGGTGGGGAAAAAAATTCCAGCAGAAAATACAAAGGTCCTCTTCTGCCTACGGCACTTTGTTGAGTTCCGTCTCCACCCCTGACCTACTGCTCCTCTGGTGGGACGACCTGGGACAACTGTTCCTGGGCTAGCATGGTCTGTGCTTGGATGTCTTCGGGATATTCTCTCCGTGACCTGATGGCGTTAAAGGAAGGAATGCTTGACAAACGATCTTCTTCTGCGGCACTTACCTGGGAAAACCACTTTGTGAGAGTGATTCAACAACTCCCCACCAGCGGCATCATCACGAAATAGTCGGACAGTGTTGGAGGATTCTGGACCCGAGTGTTCTGCTGAGGAACCCTGAACAGAGTCCTGACACGTCACACAAACATGGATCCGGCTGCAAAGCACAAAAGCTCCCATAAAATCGGAAAGAGATTTTGAACTTTTAGTCCAGACCTGATGTTTTGTAAGCAGTTATTAGGTGCAGCAAAATGAACTTTAGCTAAATTTTAAAAGATTTATTAAGAACTAAACTCATCAATGCTAAAGCTTACTGAACCATATCCGCCACAAGGGAGAAATTTTGGGGACACAGTCACCCTGGATAATCTAAATCTGGTAACAAATTAGCAAAATAGTCTTAATAACGGACTGATCTTCCGAAGTCATTTCAGATGGAAAAGAGGATGGCATAGCAGAAAGTTTTAAAGTAACGAAAACTGTAGTGTCTGCTCTTACAGAATGTCAAGTAAGAGGAGATATTATTATCCCTTAAGCATGAGTACTGGTATTAGGCATGAAGTTGACCTTGCCTTCATTTTCATTAGTGAAAGATTCGGAGGAGGGAATATAATGACAATAAAGGTAAGAATCAAGTAATGGGCTGGTAAAGACCTGCAGAATCTAGTTTTCTGGAGTTTTAAAAAATTGCATGAATTCTTACACGCCTTAGATTGTTTCAATAGGGTATTCTCCAGCAGGTGACGAAAGACGATTAAATGTCAGAATGGATGACAGGAATAGGTAAAGCCGTTGTTCTCGAAAGCAAACAGAAATCGACAGCTCCAGAAGTGCTAGAGTTGGCTCTGAGAGAGGACTGGGGGCCGGGGAGTGTGTGGGCAGAGTAATAAGGAAATGGGCAGAGCACAGACTCGGAGGTGGGGACAGAATGCTCTACATCAAAAACTAATGATGTAATGTATGGTGATTAACATAACATAATAAAAGAAAAAAAAAAAGAAAGTGACAAAGAGCTGGGTTAACAAAATCCATTCAACGTTCCTCTGATTTACCACACAGTACGGTTTTCACAGGATAGTAGATTCATTCTTCACTGCACCACCAGATTCCAACAATATGACAATACACCTAACAATATATTTCTAGACCACCCTTTTCCCCGTGATTTAAGTCTGGGATATTCACAAAACATTCACCCATTTCTAAATTTTCCATCGGGGTCCTCAAACGCTAACACTCATGATCCACACAATTATTGGCATTTTCAGGAACCACATGTGACCACCTGTTTCCTGACAGGGGCTGGAATTTGGCAACGCAAGCAAAGTGAGGTTCCAAGTTCAAGGCAGGACGGGGGTGGGGGGCAGAAATGAGTGCCGGCAAAGGAGCCAAGCTTCTGTCCTGTCAAATTTTTCCTTACGTTTGTACAATTGTGGGTGTGTTTTTCACAGGACAACCTTTTTAACCTTCTATATCCTGCGTCTCCTGGAGACCTCGGGCAGCAAACAACTCCCACTAAAATCCTCCACCGCCCACCCCTCCCCCCAGAAAGAAGCCAACACCCTCCAACCCAGCTGCTCAGGCCGAAAGTTCAGCCCAGCGTTTGGGCATCTTCACTCAGAGCACCTGACCCAGAATCCCACGACCTTCCTAAGGCCGGCCTAAGTGTGATGGAAACAGGAGAAGGTACAGTTTTTAAACCGAGAATAATTTAATTACATGCAGCTGACAACAGCAAAATAGTATTTTCTAAAACCACAGACCTGCCTGTGACAAGAACCTTCTAAAACATTCTGCACAGCTTTCTTATTCAATAGCCCCCTATTACCGCAACTTTCCCAAATGTGTTCATGGTGGATCAGGCGACACTGAAACCATGACAAATTCCCTATGCTCAGAGGCAGACCCTTAATGATTGCTTTTCAGGTATAAGTGAAGCTCATGACTAATTTCTTTTCACTGAGCCACTGGCCTGTGAGGAAAGCTATATGCTTTCCACTCCAGCTAATTTCAACCAACAGGGAATCCGTACGTCACCCGCAAACATCCTCATCTAACCTCTGCAGGAGGAATGACAAACGGCCAGGACAGACCAGCCCTGCACATATGGAGAGAGCAGGGCCAATGCCAAGGTCAGAATACAAGGTCACTGCTTCTGTCAAGCCCGCTGCTTAGACCTCCACTAGACAACTTCCTTTCTCCCAAAGGACGAAGTCTACCACTCTAGCCCTGGGGAATTGAGGAAACAATGTCATCACCCATAGTCATCCTCTCTCGGTGCATCTAGAATGTACTCCAGCCAACGGAGAATTTAATAAACCACATCTGCTTGCCTTTGGCCAACGGGAGGAAAGCCTTTTTTTAATTCAAGTCAGAACATGAAGTTTTATTTGGCCCAATTTTCTACCATGTGCAACAAAAACAAGTTGGCCTTAAAGCAAACAAGAATGCGCCAGGTGACCCAAAATGCCTGATATTAGAATAGGAGTGAGGTGAGTTCTTCTCACACAGACACTGAGAAGAGTATCACCTCCCTGAGGCATGGTGCCCAGAATCAGGTAAAAATCCATCACTCCAGCAATAATGGGAAAAGCAGTAAAAAGGACTTTGCCAATCCCATCCACATCACTCATAATTGCATGAACAAAGAGCCCTTGCTCTTTGGACAAGCTGGTCGTTTACCCTTCATCGTAATTACATAGCATAAATAATAGAGGCCACAGAAGTGGAAGGGAGGCCCCCATTACTCAGCTGGGGAGGCCAGGACAGAAGGTCTCGCAGGAAGAGTGAAGAGCTGTGCCCCCCAAGGCCGCTGATGGGGACAGGGAGGCGTCCGAGCCTGAGGTAAACAAGCACAATCATGCCCATCTCTAGGATTAACTAAGAAAATATGAAAACACCTCGCACCATGCTGACACACAGCAGGTGCTCAATAGTTGTTCACTTGTCTTCTTACTCTTTGGGAGTATGAGATCCTTGGCCCACAGAGGAAAACAGCTCTGTTTCATTTTCAACAGGACACAGAAGATCTGCTTATAAAGTTCATTACAATTAGAATTAGTTAGGTGTTTTGGGCTGCAAGTAACGAAACCCCAAGTCAAGATGCCTTAAAATTAACACGCAATTTATTGGCTCATATTACACAAACTCCAGCGGTAGGGTTGGAATCAGGAGGAGCACAGCCCGGTTGGCTCAGAGACCAATGTCATTAAGAATTTAAAATGTGTACTGCTACTTATCCTTGTGACTCATACTATAACCCAGAAACACAAGAGAATGAGAAACAATAAATAATCTGTTCGCTTGCAGAAACTTTCTCACGATAAATAATTTTCTAGTTATATGTAGTACTGGTGGGTTCTTGAGGTTGGAAAGATCTGCACAGTGAGGAAGGCAATAAGATGATAATGGACTAAACGTTTTCACAAGAAGGGAACAGGGTGCTTCCATGTTTGCTCCTCTTTCTTCTCTGCTACTATCACAACTCAATCCCGCGGCAGTCCAAAAGCATATCGAATATAAAGATTAATATTTGTAATATTTCAAAAATCAGAAGCTGTATGCATGAAGTTAAATTCAAAGCAAAGCAGATTAACTTAAACTACTCACCAAAAAAAAAAAAAAATCCAGTAGTTTCATGATGCACTTTGGAAAATAACTTCTAACGAGTATGAAAAATGATTGACATGCATCAAATAGAGGATCTCTAACCAAAGAAAAAGATAATAGATTTTAAAAGACTGAATACCACCTCTTTAGACAGGAAAAAAAAAAGTATAATAAAAGTTTATTTCTAAAATCTCTTGTTTCTCGGTGCTAGCTGGCAAAATATCTGTGGAGGAAATTAGTCAACTTTATAAATGCTATTTGAAAAAGCCGAAATAAGCAAATTGCTGTTCTAATCTCCTGGCTGGCACCAAAGTCAAATTGCTCTCTCGTTTGCCTGTTTCAACTTAAATCTACTTGATGAAACTCGTATGGTTTCAGCAGATTTTTATAGCATGCGTATGACTCCGCATCGAGTTTTTAAAGTGTGGTCTTGGTTAAATAACAGAAAAAAATTCCTGTCAAACTCGAGGTAAATCACAACACTGTACTTTGAAGTTAGCAAGGTCCCCAAAACAAAAAGATGAGTAATTTCAAAGCAAACAGAAATATTTCATAGACTTTCATCTTTCCCGTTCTCTGAATGCTTGCTCATTTGACAAGGCATTTTCCAGGATGTTAGGGCCAGACCAAACAATGAAAGCATATATCTAGAAACTTAAATCTGTCACCACTGGGATTATGCCACTGATGTCTATGGATTGACCCCACCACGTCTATTAATTTTACAAAAAGATCCTGTTGTTTAGCACATCCCCCAAATTTCTATCAATTTTTTAAAGGGGAAGGGAAAAAAAGCCAACATAATTACTTCCCAATCGCCAATAAAAGAAGGATCAAGTGCAAAGGGAGAGATGAAGAGTGGAATGCAGAAAATACCCATGTAGGACAGAATATGACTTTAGATTCTAAATACTAACCACAAGCCAAACCCATCGTATTTTCCTGGGGCTGTTTCTTCCTTCCACCTTCCCTATCTCTGTCAAGAGCTCTACTCTAGCATTACTCATCCACGCTTATAACCTTGGGGGCAAAATAAGCCAATACCACCAGCCATTTTCTGAATCCAGTCAGTTACCACGCCAGCTGACAGTTCCTTGGAAATATCTTTGCAAAATGCAGACATGCGATAAATATGTGCTGAATGAAGTCCAAGAAGGACAAGTTTTCAGGTACCCCACTTTAAAAATCATTACTAAAAATAAGCTCTTTGTTTGGATTCTCATTGAACAAATGAACTGTAAAGAAGGTTTATGTGGGGCGCCTGGGTGGCTCAGTCGGTTAAGCTCTTGGTCTCCGCTCAGGTCATGATCTCAAGGTCGTGAGATGGAGTCCCACATTGGGCTCCTCGCTGGGCGTGGAGCCTGCTTAATATTCTCTCTCTCCCTCTCCCTTTGCCTCTCCCCCTCTCTCCCTCTAACCCCCACTTTCTCTAAAAAAAAAAAAAAGTTAATGCAACCAATTGCAGACATTTAAACACAAACTGGATAGTTGATATTAAGGAACAACTGATAATATTTTTAAGTGTGATAATGGCATTGCGATTATACTAAAAAAAGGCATCTTTTAGAGCCATATGTATATATGTATTTACAATGAAATCATATGATGTCTGGGATTTGCTTCAAGATCATTTAAAGTGGAGACAGAGGGGTAGGTGGTGGTACAGACGAATCAGGACGGGCCATGCGCTGATTATCACTGAGGCTGCATAAATGGGAATTCAGGATAACATTCCCTCTATTTCTGTAGTATATGATTAACAGTTTTCCCATTAATAAAATGGGCTTCTTTCTCATTCGAGTGCTATAAGAATACAGAGGTGGCAGCCAAACGTTCCGAGTTCACACACCGGCTTTGCTACCTAGCAGCTGAGTGACCTTGAGCAGGTTACTCACTCACTCCGTGTCCCTGCTTCCTTATCTGGAGTTATTATTAGCACCTACCTTTGTTGAGAAGATTAAAAGAGTAACGCTATATGTGAAGCCTGGCAGAGCATAAGTACTCTCTAAATTTGCTCTTGCTATGACTACCACTCTCACTACTATTACTACTTTTTGCATTACTATTACGTACTGAGCAGTCAGCTCCACGCTGAGACTAGAGAGGAAGGTAAGGCACAATCTTTTTCTTTTGAGGGTCTTTTGGTCCAGCTGGGGATTCAGGACGCTTCCAGAAAAGCAAGTGAAAGAACACTTACCTAACATATGCTAAGTACTAAGCACTGAGCGAAGTCCCTTCCCGGGCAGCATCTCATTTACACCCCGCCCCCAAAATGGGTGGGGGCGGGTGGTGCAGCCAGGAAATGTGGACTTGAGGGGGGTGAAGTGACCTGCTCAGGGTCACGAGACGGCCTGATTCAAAGCCCTTGCTCTTTGGACAAGCTGGTCGTTTACCCTTCATCGTAATTACATAGCATAAATAATAGAGGCCACAGAAGTGGAAGGGAGGCCCCCATTACTCAGCTGGGGAGGCCAGGACAGAAGGTCTCGCAGGAAGAGTGAAGAGCTGTGCCCCGCAAGGCCGCTGATGGGGACAGGGAGGCGTCCGAGCCTGAGGAATGAGACGGACGCCGAGGCCTGCCCTGGGCTAAGTGAGCAAGTCCTTCCGATGGGCACCGGCTCCCTGAGCGGAACAGTGAGGGGCAAGGCCAGAGGGAGCAGCCGAGGGCCTGAATGCAAAAGCAAAATAAGAACGAAAACTGAGAACCTAACATCGACCAACTGGGTCAGTTTTCTCAAAGGTGGTCTTTGGTTCCACCGCACTAGAATCGTCTGGGATGCAAAAAAAAAAAAAAAATGCAGATTCCCAGTCCCACTCCTGGAGTCCCAGAGGGTAGGGGAGCCCAGGAATATGCATTTCTAATATGCTCCCTGGGTGAGTCTGCTGTGTACTAAAAATGGAGAACTTCCAGGTTAGACAAACAGGGAACAGAAGAGGAGGAAGCCAAAGATTACCCAAAGGGTTCAGTGACTGAGAAATGATGTCCATTTTCAGCTCCCACCCAACTGACCTGTGGCTGCTTCTACCCTCTCCCCAGCATTACCCCCTCCTATGGCCAGACGAATCGTCCCCAAACACTGCTCTTATCACACCCAGAGCAGTTTGCCATCGCTTACGGCGTCAAATCTAAACTCCTCTGCTTGCCTCCCTCTCCACCAAAGGCAGGCCCAAAATCCCTCCCAATTTTCCAAACTCCTTAATGTGCCCCTAGGTTCAGACCTCAAGCCCCGCTTGAAGAGCAGCAATGGAATCAAGTGCTCCGGACTCTACAGGCCTGGGGCCAGGGGGTGGCATCCTCCAACCCACGCACTTGCAAACAAAGGTGGTTACCTGCACCAGCTTCCCTCTATGGCATATAGACTCCCCTCCGTTCTAAGGCCGCCTCGATGCCGAGCGCAAGCATATTTCACTGACACATGGACGCTAGGAGACGCTGGGGGCTGACCTCTGCCAGCCCCAGAACAAGCTTCACATGGGTAGAGAGGGATCAATTGGCTTTTGGGTGCCCCCAAGGCCTGCCCTACTCCCTACCAGGCTGGAGGCCTTAGGCAAGCTGCTTCTCCCACCTTAGATTTTCTTTCTCACCCGCAGCCTCTCCACCTCCTCCATGAATCATTAGCTCAAGATCTTCGAAGCATACTAAGTAGCAAAGAATGTCCCGGCTACCGCGGACTATCCACCACGGACCTGCTGACACCTTGGTGGGATCCCAGACCCTCCTGTTCAACTTGGATGGCAGCCTCCTTAGTCTCTAAGAGCCAAAGATGATCCACCACGTTTCTCCCCCTGTCTACAGGCCCAAGGCCATATGAGGAATGAAGGGACATGGAAGGCATCCTGGATGTACAGGCCAGGTAGAAAGCCAACTTGGGATCCCACACGTAGTAGGTCCAGGGTAAGGACCACACTCTAGCTCTACCGATCCATGCCCTTCCATGAGCCTACGGAGCTTGCCCAGCAAAAAACGCTTGGCTCTTCACCATGGGCCAGTCGACTATTCCATGTTCTCCCGGTGAAGCCAGGAGCCCCTAGGAGCCGGGGCCAAATGCATAGTGCCTTCTTTTCTCCTACAGTGTCTCGTATCTGCGTATTGCATAATATGCATGAAATAAATGCTCGGTTGGTTAAAATACTGTTATTTTTAAAATATGTACATTTTGCTCTCTTTGCTTCCCTCTGAAGTTTATCCCACAAGTCAAACAAATGGAGTTTTTGTTAACTAGTTGGTCAAGAAGGATTTGTTTCTTTCTTTCTTTTTTTTTTTTTTTACAATCACACAGGATAATATTTCTGTGGTTGTTTATTTGAGAAGCTGTTGAAGATTAACAAGATGACTGACGGTTCCATTTAACTCTCTCCCATCCAAGTACTAACCAGGCCCAACCCTGCTTAGCTTCAGACAAGATCGGGCACGTTCAGGGTTGTATGGCCATAGACTCATTTAACTCTCTTGGGGGGGTGGGTTTCATATTAGATGTAACTGAAATGTATCTAAAGAAACTACCCAAGGCCCCCCCTCCCCGCCTAGGAAAATAAAATAGTCTAATGAATAAAATAGTCTAAATTAAAGTAGAACATAGGTGAGAAATAAATTATGTTAAAATAGGGGAAATACTGGGAATAATAAAAAAATATTTTATTAGCTTTATGATGCAGAAAAAAAACATAAAGTTTATTATGACAGTATGCCTGTTTAAATTCTCCTATTCTGGGGGTGCCGGGATGGCTCAGTCGGTTAAGCATCTGCCTTCAGCTTAGGTCATGATCCCGGGGTCCTGGGATTGAGTCCGGAACTGGGCTCCCCGCTCAGCAGGGAGCTTGCCTCTCCCTCTCCACGCCACCCTCCCCCCGCTCTCCCACTCATGCTCACTCTTTCTCTCTCTCCCCCAAATAAATAAAATAAACTCTTAAAAATTAAAAAAAACAAATAAATTCTCCTATTCTGGCAAGTCTAAATTTATCATAAGATTGTTTTAATCTCAAAATTATATTCAAGTAGGTAACAGTTCAGGAGATGAACTAAACAAAACCATTACATAAAACTGTCAAACTACTTTAACACTTCATGACTTCTCAAGTGCGCAAGAACACAGCAAAATGTATCTTGTTAAAAACCACTTCTCGTGGAAAGCATGGTAGCCGATTTTACAAGGTACATGGCTGTACACGTCTGCATATCTGGGAAAAAGATCGAGACCAGAGGCTGCGTTTAAAGGACAAGGCTGTATTGTTGTTACATCTCTTTTAATGTAGGGTGTACATCACCCTTTACGATTGTTAAAATGTGCCAAAGACCAAAATCTTTGCCCTGGAGCGTTTACAGTCTAGAGGCACTGATGGGGAAAACCCCAGCAAAGCTGTAGAAGTCACTGGAATTGAAAGGCCTGCTCATCAAGCAAGTTTTCATTCCTGCTGAAGCAGGATGCACTTGAGGGACAGTAAATGTTTTAGGCCCTGCTGTCTCTGGTTTGGGAACTATGAGTACATGCTTTGTGCATCTACTTCTGGCCAGCCACAGCCTCCTGATAATAGAATTTTAAAAAGAAAGAGGGCAAGGGTGTCCAGGTGGCTCAGTCGGTTAAGCGTCTGCCTTCGGCTCAGGTCATGATCCCAGGGTCCTGGGATCGAGCCCCGCATCGGGCTCCCTGCTCCGTGGGAAGTCTGCTTCTCCCTCTCCCACTCCCTCTGCTTGTGTTCCCTCTCTCTCTCTCTCTCTCTAATAAATAAATAAACCTTAAAAGAAAAAGAAGACCCTTACTAGATTATTATGGTGAAATTTATATTGGAAAGAAAAACTGATTGAAGAAGCTCTGAAGAGCATCTGAAGGTTCCAGGAGAACCAAAGAGACCAGGTCGGAAGCAGGGGAGTGTGGGGGCAGAGGTGCCCCCTGGCAGGGGGAGGCCCCAGGGGAAGATCTGGGCTGTGGAGTCGGGCAGGTCAGAGCCTCAACCCTGCCACTCTATCCGTGTGACAGTGGGTTACACACTCACCCTCTCTGAATTTCAGCCTCTTGGAAAGTGGAGGAAGCAGCAGCTCAATGGGTTCCTATGCAGATTAAATACAACAACACATATAAATGGGCTACTTCTGAGTCTGCAATAAATAACAGCTTTTTTCAACCTTGTTCTGAGCCACGGTGGCATCTGCCATCTCCACAAGGGCACAGGGACGGACCCTCCTGGGCCCATATTGGAAAAGCCATTTCACTGTCAGCCGGGGATGGTAAAGACACCTTCGTCCAGAGCCTGAAAACCTGACAGGGAGGGAAGGGAGTCTGAGGAGCATCCTGTCCTGGAGGGCAAAGCTGAGAGCTCCGGGACGCCCCTGGCTCCGGGACACCCAGGCTGTGAGATGCTAACACAAATCAGATCTTTCCACGCTTCTGTTCCCTGTTGAGCGAAGGGCAGGCTGAGAGACAATGAATCCTGAGGTTCCGTCTGGATCTAATACCCTCAGCTCCAACTCTGTGACCCAGACCCCCAGCCTACTCACTAACAGACCCCTGAGACAAGGTGACATCAAGCCTGACAGGGACAGGAGTAGGGGTGCCTTGGCAGCTGGGGAGGGGAAGGCAGCCTGAGAGAGCAAGAGGCCCCCTTCCCCCCTAGTCAGAGCCTGGACGGGGGTCTGCCAGGAGCCCCGGGGGGCTGGGGGACTGGTACAATCCAGCAGCTAGGAGCGGGCACTGCCAGACCTCACCATCTTGACCTCCCTGCCTATCAGCCTCCCTCAGCAGCCCCCACCCCACCTCGGCCCAACACCTATGACATCACAGCCAGGAACACAGAAAGGGCTGAAGCTCGGACCTCTGACCCTGAAAGCAAGGTCACCCTCAACTCTCTTCAGAGTCATGGGTGAGATGTCCAGTAAGAAGAGAAGTACAATTTCTGGACAGATTAAGTCTGCTGTGGTCTGGCATGAACAAATATCGTGCAATGCTTTCATTTGTACTTTGTATAAAAGCTCTCCTGCCTGCTCGCACAGGTTCCTACCTATTACAACACAGACGAAAATGAAGCCATTATCCGTGAAGTACCATATGGTTGCACACGGGCACCCAGCCAAGGGAGGGCTCTAATCAAGCCTCTGCGTACAATTCAAAGGCAAAATAAAGTCGTTACACTACACTGGATTAGCATCATGAAAGGAGGGCCAGGGAATCAGCAGACCCCGGAGCAGGGGGAAAAAACTCCTTAGTTTCATTTTTTTTCTTTTTTCTTTCTTTTTTTTTTTTTTTTTTTTTTTTTGGTAACTTCTAGTTTCGTAGTTACCTTGAGCTTCTCAAAAACCACAACTGGAATTAGCCAAATTTTACTCTACCGACAGCTTGTCATTCAATCCTCATACTTTGAAACCAAGGATGAAGAATTCAATCCTTTGCCAGACCCAGAACCCAGTGAGACACTGTTAAGGTATAAACAAGCAGACAGACCACAAAAGTAAGTAAACCAACAGGAAAGGATAAGAGAACAGATGGCTACACTTAGAGTTTTTTTACTTCCTTTAATACTCCAATAGAACAGGGACTCGTCCAAGACCCCACAGCCGGCAAATTCAAAGCAGGGATGAGAACCCCCACCTTCCTAGGGGTCTTGACACCACATTCCGGTGTGTCACCCAACAAAGCCTTGTGTCCACCCAACCCAGACAGCAACGTGGACGGCTCGCCATATCCCCAAAGCCTCTCCACACAGGGCAGGAAAAGGTGTTAAGGGACCGTAATCTACCTCCTTCCCAGATAGGACCCTAATACAGGGACTAAGGTAAAAAACAGAAAGTGAGGGACATAATAAGGACAGGCAGATGTCAGTCTCCTGGACACTGTTTTAGTCACGAAATAAAAATAACATGGAGTTTTCAGACTTTATTAACTGTGCAACTGGAACACACCTCAAAGACTCCCCGCTAAGCCAGGAGCCCGATGCAGGGCTTGATCCCAGGACCCCAGGATCATGACCTGAGCCGAAGGCAGATGCTTCAACGACTGAGCCACCCACTCAACTATATTGTAAAGCTCTTTCTAGACTATTTGTACCCTGTTTAAGAGCATAACCTTCACATCTTCTCTTCCAGAGGCAGTTCACACAGGAACAAAACCACAACCCTAAAGCTAGCGAGCAAAACGGAGGAAGTTGACCTTCCCACTTGTGATTGACCATGGCAAGATTTCACAGCCATCCTCCTTTAGGTAAACGTAAAAATCTCACGCTCTCTTTTAATTGTACTGGGTGTTTCCAAATTAAACCTATCAATGCAAAATGTCACAGCAATAGTATTTTCAAAGAAAAATATTTATAGTAACCTTGAAATATACATATTTTTTCTTCATCACGCGATGTTTTTAAAGACTGTTGAGGATGCTTGCTCACTGCAAGGACAATGACAGTCAAGTCGTCATCCAAGCGTCCTGCTTGTTCTCATACTCCGAAGTGAAGGAGAAAACCAGCCCAGCTAATGTATGTAAATGAGAGAAATAAGCTCATGCCTGGGAAAGCTTGTTTTAATACAAATAAGTAGATCACCACAGTAATCTGTAAAGTCTATCTGACACCTGAATCAGATCTTTTCCAAAGCTCCTCTTAGTCCTCTTCTCAAGAACATCAGGAAAGGTCCCCCCTCAAAAGCTCACAGGCGTGACTTCCCACCAAGAGTACATTACCTGGATTCACCCAGCAGACGGACTGGATGTGATTGAACTTCTTAAAAATTACTTACAGGAAGCCTGGAGGATGTCCTCAAATTTTAAACAAATTAAAAGGTGATGGACGCTTGGGTGGCTCAGTCGGTTGAGCACCCGACTCTTGGTTGCAGCTTGGGTCGTGATCTGGGGGTCCTGGGATCCTGCCCTTCATTGGGCTCTTCCTCTCCCCCCGCCCCTCCCCTTGCTCGGTCTCTCTCTCTCTCTCTCAAATAAATAAACAATTTTTTTAAATAAAGAAAGAAAAATTAAAGAAAATAAAAAGGTGGCTTTAATTTTTAAAATCAGCTATAAAGGCATGAACTCTAATGTTGGGTCTTTATCCCTCGAAGTATCCATTTCTGTGTATTCAGAGCTTTTCCCCAAATAGAGCTACTATGTCTTTTTACTCACAAATCTGGCGAGCACATTTCCCTCTGACAACCCAGCAAAGGACAGGCCCTGGGTTCAGCATTCAAGGGCTTACAAAGCAAGGTGCACCATCCGTTGTTTAGCACATGCGTTTGGAGGCGAATAACCCCCCTAATCAGTGGATTGAGGTCTCCTGGATTACTGAGCAGTTTTGGAGGCCACTGTTTCCTAATCCAGCCCCCAAAATAGGATTTTTCTTTTGGTTCAGTTCACTACCTTTCAAAGCGCTAATGGTGGTCTCCTCCCTTGAAAATACAGGACAGACTTCATTTTCTTCTCTCATGACTTCAGGGATCCATGGCACTCGGTTAAGCACCTGACTCTTGATTTTGGCTCAGGCCATGATCTCAGGTTCCTGAGATGGAGCCCCACATCGGGCTCCACACTCAGTGGGGAGTCTGCTTCTCTCTCTTTCTCTGCTCCCCCCACCCCCACTCATGTGCTCGCGCATGCACTCTCTCTCTAAAATAAAATAAATATTTATATATATATACAATATGCACTTATTCTTTACAATATACATTTATGAATCCATACATGACTTAAAACTCATGCAATTATTTATGATCTTCCGAATGCACCCCAGGAATTCTGAAGACTGGCCAGACCTGCAAAGTGAAGATCTTGAACTTACACCCTGGAGGCTGAGGCTACTCGGGGGCCCCCTTCATGTAAGCAAACGCTTTGATCATTTCATGTCTCCTAATAAATACGAAAATATCAATATCACTTTTTGAATACTCTTTAGGATATGCACAAAGGACTTGTCTGGTTCTGACATCTTCCTCCATCCTCCTAAAAAACTGAAACTTGTCAGCATTGCTTTCCTCTTATTTAAGGTTCCTCATTGTTATTCCTGCCTCAGGGTGACCCAAAGTGTTAGTTCTCGGTGTCACAGGGACCGATGAAAAAGGCCCTGTGTTGACCTCCCCAACGTGACTATCACATGGTTGCACGTTAACAATAAAGTCCATTAAATCGGAGGGGTAGACGAACCATGAGAGATGATGGACTCTGAAAAACAAACAGGGTTCTGGAGGGGAGGGGGGTGGGAGGATGGGTTAGCCTGGTGGTGGGTATTAAGGAGGGCACCTTCTGCATGGAGCACTGGGTGTTATATGCAAACAATGAATCATGGAACACAACATCTAAAACTAATGACGTAATGTATGGGGATTAACATAACAATTAAAAAAAGATGCACAACAATAAAGTCCATTATTTCCTGTAAAATTATGATCTCATTTCACACCCCTTCCTCCCAACTATGAGAAAAAGAACCCTTTCCCTTTGCTTGACAACAAAAATATTCCGTGATCACAGTCTTCTCTCCTGCTCGTCAAAATGCTAAACAGACCAGTTTCTCTGGGGCTTTGTCTAATTATCCAATTTATTTACTTTCTTTTTTAGTTTTATTTTCTAAGGCACTGTTACAATGCAAACAAATTTAATATGTGCTGTTAACTGTAATCATCATATATTTTGTAGTATCCTGTAAAATTATGCCTCTTTTGAACAGCATTCCATTTTTCTCACTTATGCACTCTCGGAATGGACCTTTAAAAAGAAGCACCATATGGGGCACCTGGGTGGCTCAGTTGGTTGGGCGACTGCCTTCGGCTCAGGTCATGATCCTGGAGTCCCGGGATCGAGTCCCGCATCGGGCTCCCTGCTCGGCAGGGAGTCTGCTTCTCCCTCTGACCCTCCTCCCTCTCATGCTCTCTGTCTCTCATTCTCTCTCTCGCAAATGAAAAAAAAAAAAAAATCTTAAAAAAAAAAAAGAAGCACCATATAATATCCTCTCTCCAAAAAGGGAGACTCTTTAAATGAAGTATTTTATTCAACACTGTCCTCATTAAGTGTCCTCATTAAATGTTTATTAAGTGTTTATTAAGAAACATCATCTCTCCCTGAAGAAAATCTGAAAAATGGAGGGGAAAAAAACAAAATCACCCTTAATCTTATTACCTATATTCAACCACTATTAATATTCACAAATTAATATTCAGTGTATTTTTTACACAGCAACTGGAATTTGCAGAGGGTCCTAAATGCTGGCCACGGACTGGCCACAGTACCTGCCTTGTGTGTTAGAAATACAGGCTCCTGGCTGTCTGGCTGGTAATCCTGATCCAGCAGATGTGAGGTTAAGCCATTCAGTATTTATTCACTTATTAATTCATTTAGTTATTTAAAGTTCCACGATGCACAGTCAACTTTATGAATCACCAGTTTCAAGCACAAATTTTGGGTCCCACAGACCTGGGCCCAGACCTGGGCCCATCACTTAACATGGCTGAGCAAGGTTATCCAATCTCTCAAAGCTCAGTTCCCTCATCCATAAAATGGGTGCATCAAAGACCATGTATAAAAATTCAGTGAGAATATGTACTTGGCACTCTGCCCAAAACATAGTCATTATTCAGTACCTGGTATTTATTGTTATCTTTCCCATTTTTTCCTATGCACCTGATTTGAGATTTTTGTTCTGATTTGTATTGCTATGAAATATCACACACACTTTCACATAAACTATGTAGCATAAGACATTTTCCATGTGGTTCCATAACCATCACAGACATGTGAATAGTTATATAGTATTCATCCAGTATGTAGAACTACAACTTGCTCTCTACTCATGATATTTAGGTTACTTACAATCTTTCCTTCTTTTTTTTTAAAGATTTTATTGATTTAAAGAGAGAGAGAGCAAGTGCACTCCAAGCAGGGGGAGGAGCAGAGGGAAAGGGAGAGAGAAAATCTCAAGCAGACTCCAAATTGAGCTCAGAGCCTCACGGTGGGTGGGGGGTTGGCCTTGATCTCAGGACCCTAAGATCACAACCTGAGCTAAAACAAGAGTAGGATGATCTTTCTTAAAAATTGTATAATGAGGGCACCTGGGTGGCTCAATTGGTTAAGTGTCTGCCCTCGGCTCAGGTCATGGTCCCAGGGTCCTGGGATTGAGTCCCCTGCTCAGCGGGGAGTCTGCTTTTCCCTCTCGCTCTGCCCCTCCCCCCTACTCATGCTCTCTCTCTCTCTCGCTCTCTCTCAAATAAATAAATAAAATCTTTAAAAAAATTGTATAATGGGCGCCTGGGTGGCTCAGTTGGTTAAGCGACTGCCTTCGGCTCAGGTCATGATCCTGGAGTCCCTGGATCGAGTCCCACATCAGGCTTCCTGCTCGGCAGGGAGTCTGCTTCGTCCTCTGACCCTATCCCCTCTCAGGTGTTCTCTCTCTCTCATTCTCTCTCTCAAATAAATAAATAAAATCTTTAAAAAAAATTGTATAATGAATAGCTTCCTACATATAGCTCTCTATAGTTTGGATTACTACCTTAGACATAGCCCTCAAGGTAGAATTACCTACATCAAACTATGTGAATATTTAGATGTCTTTTCGATACATACTGACAAGATGCTTTCCAAAAAAAATTTTTTTTTCAATTTTCACTACCATTGGCAATATATTAAGGTTATCAGACTTATCTTGCCCTTACCAGACCTGAGTCATCTTTTCCCCATTGTTAAAATGCATAAAAAGATAAATCGAGACACATTAGATTTTTAAAAATTTATTTGAGCAAACAATTCCAGCTGGGCACTACCAAAACCAAAAAGGGGTTGGGGGTCTCCTGGTAGAGCAGAAGTATTTATAGAGAAGACATGGAAGCAAAACAAAGAAATTACTTAATTGGTTATAATTTAAATTTTTGCCTTACTTGGGAAAATTTATTCAGCTGTTACGATGGTTGTTCTTGAGTTCCATTTTCTTAGATTTAAGAAAATCTAGTTGACTCTGGATTTAATCTGTTTACATAGGCTACCAAAGGCCTATTACATAGGCTCTTTAATGGCCTCCTTGTTTAACTATTTTATCAAATGGGACTTTAAGAAATTGCTACCAGCAGCCGGTTAGCATTTAACTATACCTCTAAGTATACTTACGTTATACTTCTAAATCCACATTACACAGAGAATTAGACTGGGACATAAAAACTGACGTTTACCGTCTCCACACTCAAAGAAGTTACAATCTAATGGGAAAGACACATTCACAGTGAAACTTAATATAAGCAAGTAGAATACAAATGCCAATTCTTTTAAACTGATTGTATAAATGGTGATCATGTCAACTTTTGTGACTTGAGAAGGCAGTATCTTAATTGAAATGTCTGAATAATCTTGTTTGGCATGAGGACAAACTTGGCACAATGACCCACCTACTCAAGAAATTAAATATGTTAGTAACATTACAGAAGACTTCATTCATTTGAGTGCACATGCTTAAATCCTCAGAACTTTTGAGTACCCAGGGTCAGGGCTTAGAGAAAAGGACTCACAGTCTCTCTGACAATTGCACGTACTCTAAATCCCTCTCCTTGAAAGTAGAAGCATTTTCTGAATAGGTCATACTCTTGACCCTCAGACTGGCCAACACAGATTTATGTTCTAACAGAGGAGGCAAACTTCCAGTCACTGAAATTATGTGAACTCACCAATTCACATCAAACTGCTCTTTAGAAATAACTTCAATTCACATTCTGTTAGCATGTAAATGATCCCTCCCTCTTCTACTAATAAATTTCCAGAAATTTTAAAGGAACGTGGAGGGCGGGGGAATCATTGAAAGCAATGTAATGCTTATTTCAACAAAGCTTCCCTTTTTTTCAGATCTAAAGTCATATAAAAAGTGTAGACAGGGGCGCCTGGGTGGCTCAGATGGTTAAGCATCTGCCTTCGGCTCAGGTCATGATCCCAGGGTCCTGGGATCGAGCCCCACATTAGGCTCCCTGCTTGGCAGGAAACCTGCTTCTCCCTCTCCCTCTACTGTGCTCTCTCACTCTCTCTGTCAAATAAATAAAATCTTAAAAAAAAAAAGTGTAGACACATTAAAAGGTATTATGCACGATGTGACTTTATCAACTAATCATCAGTTTCAGTCCATATAAATTTAAAATAGTTTATTCAAATTACATGAAAATTAGCTGGCTAAATTTGCTTTTCCATTTGCAGTACAAGTGTAGCTACATAGAGCTGGACTTTAAGGAATCCAGGCTTTACTTCTGGCCACTTCAGAAGGAGCGGTCACCTACCTCAGAACAAAAGAAACTGGTATTATTTTAAGAAAATAAAGACATTTGGGGCACCAGGGTGGCTCAGTTGGTTGAGCGTCTGCCTTCAGCTCAGGTCATGATCCCGGGGTCCTGGGATCGAGCCCCGCATCAGGCTCTCTGTTCAAAAGGAAGCCTGCTTCTCCCTCTGCTGTTCCCCCTGCTTGTGCTCACTCTCTCTCTCAAATAAACAAATAAAATCTTTAAAAAAAAAAAAAAAGGAAAGACATTTTGGAGTTTTCTGAGCCTCGTTTCTTTCATAGCGCCAAAGCGATATATAAATGCTCATTTTTAAAAGAAAGAAGGGGAAAAAATCATCAGATTAAACCTTTTCTGTACAGGAAACCTTTTATCACTAGTCACACAGACGGAGTTAACGCCACCGGCCAATTCCATCTGATCTTGTCTTTGTGGGCTTCCCCAAGCTGAAGACTTGCTTCCGTGACAAGAAGCTTCCAGTCTCTTTCTTGTCTTTATTCCTTGATTTGGCATAAGTAGTTGCAAACATAAATCAATCTCTTCCACATGAAAAACATGGAAGATTTACAACAGCAGAGGAGAGTGACAACCACCAAAACTGTCCCCCAAGAGAAGAGCAGGACACTCCACACACGCTGGGCCTGGACCAAAGAGCTGGTGCTTGCTTGTAACATCTGGAAACCTCTTGGCAGAAATGCCAGAGAGCGATGCCTGCTCTGTGAGCCAGGTGAACTCAGAACAATGCCAACGTCCCTCACTTTTCCGCCTTTGAATACTGGATCCAAGATACTTGCACAGTATGAACAAAAAAACAAAACAAAATATCTAGTTTCCAAATGACACTGACGTAGCCTCTTTAGGATAAATGGGGGCCACTGCCGTGCACCCTCCACCCCCTTCCCTGCTCGGAGGTCTGGTCAAGCGGGAGCATTGTCAACCGCCTCTAGTCCGAGTCAGCACTGTCTTACCGACTCGCGTCTACACTGGCTCCCTCCCAGGAAATGCAAGGTAGCAGCTGTGGTTTTCTTTCTCTCTGTGATGGTGGAGAATTCCGGGCTCACTAATCTATAGAATAATCAGGTTTGCAAACCGTTGTTCTAGTTACAAGGTCAAAAAGAAAACACCAAAGAAGGGACTTAATTTTTCATTTGAAAAACTGGCGAGTGAGCACTTGAGGGTCACATTGCACCACTCCAGCACAAGGCAAATGATTTATAAAAAGCTGATATTGTATGGGGCGCCTGGGTGGCTCAGTTGGTTATGCAACTGCCTTCGGCTCAGGTCATGATCCTGGAGTCCCTGGATCGAGTCCCGCATCGGGCTCCCTGCTCGGCAGGGAGTCTGCTTCTCCCTCTGATCCTCCCCCTCTCATGCTCTCTGTCTCCCATTCTCTCTCTCAGATAAAAAAAAAAAAAAAAAAAAAAGCTGATATTGTAGGGCCTTCCAGATAATCAGAAAAGTTCCAAACGAGAACAAACGTTATCAGTTAGTGCAATACAGTTAATGGCTCAATATACCTAAAAGACAAATACTCTTCACCTTGAGTTAAAATTCAAATGTTAACTCTATCTTGCTTATAAAACACACACTAAAGCAGAAGGATAGAAAAGATTAAAATGCTGGGCATGGAGCCTACATTAAAAAAAAAAATTCACAAGAGGACTTGGGTGCCTGGGTGGCTCAGTCGGTTAAGTGTCTGACTCTTGGTTTCGACTGAGGTCATGGTCTCAGGGTCAGGAGATCAAGCCCCGCGTCAGGTTCCACACCCAGCGTGGAGTCGGCTTCACATTCTCTCTCTCCCTCTCCTTCTGCCCCTCCCCCACCGTGTGCGCGCGTGCTCTTTCTCTCTCTCTCTCTCTCTCTAAAAAACAACAACAACAAAAACAGAAAGATTAAAAAGAAAAAGGTGGCAGTGATATACCAACCAAAACACAGAGGTGGCAATATGAATTCTGGAAAAAGATTTCAAGGTAAAAAGGATGAGAGAGAACTTTGTGTTAAGTGTATATTTACATGTAATATAAACATACATACACTTAGACGTATATGGATAAATATATAATTATATGTCTATTTATATGCATATAAAAGGCAAAAGTTAACGATAAAGGTATGTGTTGGCTATCCCCTGGCCCTGCATTTTAATTAGCAATAATCGCGCCTCGGATAAACCTCATTGGCTACGATACTGCCATTGCACAAAGCTTGACCCTGCATTTTAAATATCAAGACCACACCACTGTCGTTAGGTCTCTGCTTCACCTGCTTGGTGGGATATTGTTGTATGGCTTAAGGACGTTTCGCAAATCGTAATCCAGATGAGACTACTTTGTTTAACATTCAAGTACAAGAGAGGTAAAATTCTCAATGATAGTGAACGAAGCCAAAACCTGCATCCAGCAGAAATGACCATCAGTTTTGCCGTATGTCTCCACTCATATGAAGTTCAAAACAGGAATGAACACATATCTGGTGAACTTACAAAAGAAAACCAAGAGAAAGAGTAACAGAAATTTCAGGATAATCATTATCTCTTGCATAGAGAGAAGAGGACGCCGTGGAAGAAAAGCGCAAAGATGCTATAAGCCGTTCCTATAACACGTTATTCTTAAATTGGATCATGGTTGCACATATTTTGTTTTAATCTTACTATATATGTGTGTGCATATGTATGTATGTATTTTGTACGTGGAAATTTTTTACGTATACCAGTTTGTATTTGGAAACGTTTACAAACTAGATGTATTTATCAGTTGGGGGTCACTGTGCTGACGGCTGTATGGATATATCCTAATAAGACCAGACCCAAATGTGGAGCTGGGATGTTACTCACTATTTCATTAAGCTCACGATGCTCTGTCATTCTGCACCTGTCGTACTTCAGAGTTAAATGGGGATGAGACAGAAATTTCCATCCTGAATCTTGCAAGTCTCTGAGAGTAGTCTAAATCTCTGTGAGTCTCTTCTCCAAAGACACAAAAGATTTTCTGACTGTCATACTGGAAGTGGTGAGACCCGGGGCTGCCACGAGGCTCTCTCCATCGGAACAGTCCCTACTTACTCCGGAGTCAGGAAGCCAATCTGGAGATTCTCTCAGTTGCTGAGGACATCAATTCTGACTCCACACTCATGAGCTAGGAAATAATTGCAGGGTAATCTGACATTCTGCTAAGATGGGCTTGGTTATGAGCTCCATTGATGCCCGGACAAAGCCAAAGTTCAATAAATTAAAATGGTCTGATTAAAAAGAAGAAGAAGAAATAAAGAAATGACAACCAGTTTTAAAAAGGTTGACAGCTCAGACTTCGGGATCGGATTACTGGGTTGAATTTGAGATTGCTTGTTCATGCAAGGTTACTCTCCGAACCTCAGTTTTCTCTTCCACAAAACAGAAATAACGTTAGCACTACCTCTATATAAGGATTAAATGAGACAACGTATCAAAGTGCTTGGAACAATTCCCCACCCAGTTACCAACTCTTGAAGTAGAACCGGCAAACATTTAGTAAAATGAAGGAGCATATGGCATAGAGATTGTGTTCTAGAATGCTCCTTCTGCAGCATAAGAGGAAAACAGTAAAGATACAGGAAAGAGCAGAAGATGCTAGCGTAACCCTCACTGTCTGGGAGCATTCAGAGACCTGGTTTCTGAAGTACTGATTTCTTTCCTCCACATTAGCACTTCACGGTTACTAACTTAAAGCCTCTTTCTTACTTTTCTAAACAAGTTAATAACCAGACTCCGATGAAAGGGAAGTGATCAGCCCAGACAAATTGTGCTGGTCACAAAGTCCCCCACTGACCACCAATCGTTCATCTCTCCAGAGATTCTGTATTAACTCCAAAGCTAGGAGTCTTTCCAAGTCTCCCCATGCTGGGCAAGACCAAAGGAGAAGGACGATGGGGAAAGGATAGGCCATCAGAAGCTAGGGGGCCGGAGGGCATTTGGGGGGGAGCAGGCTTGAGGATCTGAGTGAATACGGGGAATGGGAGATTGCAGCATACATAATCAGTGAGCTGAAAAGTTGGGATTTCTTTCCAGAAGGATGGCAGTGCCCATGGAGCTGTATCATCCTTTTCTGCCTCAGGAGGAGTCCAGAAGTGTCTGGCTGGTTGACCAGAAGCAGAGATTTAAGGGAAAGGGCCAAGGTGAATTGTTCAGCCTGGACAGTGCTCTTCCCACAGCACGGGGGGGGGAACGCCCTCTAACCGCAGGCCCGCACATTTCAGCCCATGAGCAACTTCAGGCCTGGGCGAGACTGGCAGAGAGAATGCACAGAGCTCGGTCCCCATCCCGCCCTCTCTGACAGGGACAAGAAGACTTCCAAGAGGAGGACAGGATTCACCGCAAGACTGTCGAATGTGAAACCGTCCTGCATCTCACCTGCACCAGACGGTCTTCAGCACTTCCTTGTGATCCCTGTGCCCTGGCTTCCCCTCTTCGGTGGCCTTCCCCCTGGCACTGTGCACGTGTCAGCCGTGGACCCGTGCCCTCCTCCACACTCCCAACCTCTCCCTCACACACACGCTCCATCCCCCGCTGCTCAGGAGCAGCTCTTCCCGGCTCCATCCTCCCACCACGGGCCACCGCCAAGCAAGCAGGAAGGATTAGGAAACTGAGCTGGGAAGCTGGCTGGTCTGTGACTTGATGCATAAAGCACAGCTGCACCAGTCTGAAGTCCAAGAGGGAAGGAACTGAGAATTGGTGTGGGAGTGACTGCAAACGCTGACAGCTCTCTGGGGTGGGCGTGCAGCCCCCTCCGCTGACAGGGGGCTTGGAGCTGCATGCCCCTCCCGAGCGCAGAACACAACCGAAACAGGCAAGAGCCAAAGGTCTGGGAATATCTGTAGATAAATAAAATTTGTCTTGAGAATCCTATCAACCCTCCAAGGGGTCAAATATGTAGACAGTTCTCCTCCACTTTCCCAGCATGAAGGAGTCAGAAACCTCTCTAGGACTCATGAAGGTCACTTTCAAGGGTGGCATGGTGGGGATGGGGCGGGGGGGAGCCCGGAATTTCTGAAGATAAAGTTCCTTAGAAGAGCAGGCCCTGAGCTCTATTGTCCTATAAATGGATACCTAAAGGGAACTTTAGTTTCCAGAAAAATCTGGGGGAGAGAAAACTACTTAGAAAGGCAGAGATGTAATCATAATCTTTTGCTGCAAAGGTGTGAAAGGAAAACTTGCCTTACACCCTGGAGGGAAAGTTGGTTGGGGGGGGGGGGGGGCGGTTCCTGACACAGCTTTGGAGGAAGCGTGGCAGCCACCGAAGGAAAATGCTAAGAGACAGCAACCTCCTCCAGGAAGGAACAAAGCAGAAGCCTGGCAGCTTCCTATCCTTCCAGCCAGCATCCCCTCAGCGCCCGGGGCTGTGAGGACACAGGCAGCAGTAATCTCAGGTGGTAAGATGAAATCCCACCAGACCGCACTGCACCCTTTGAAGACATCGGTAAGCCTTTAGGGACCTCCAGGAACCCCTAGATTCTTGAGAAGATGATTACTTTGGACAGACTACTAATCAGCCTACATTCAGCAAACTGAGAGTCTTTATATGCTCCCCACGTGTTTGGTATTGGGAAAGGAGAAGGTGACATCCTGGTTTCAGAGACAAGTCATTTTGCATCGACAGAGGGGCCCTCACTTTAGAAAATTATATTTTAGGGCCTTTGCAAGACATTGAAAAAAAGAGGAGTTTTATTGTGTTTACTTGTGTCTTAAAAGTAAAACTGACAGCACAGAAGTATGCTTTCATATTGTTAACATCATAAGAACGTCGTAAGACCCACTCTGTTCTACATGGTGTCCACCACCCTGGGGACCTTCTCATTAGCTGGCTCTGCCCCCCTAGGAGGGTTTACCTTCATCTCTACCCCAAAACTACTCTGATGGATCCTCTTTACCTTAATCACTTATCAAATTCTTCAGAGATGCCTCTAGTTCTGGTCCTTGACAACATCCTAATTAACTGTTCTCTATCAAGAGAGATTGACTGTGGGGCGCCTGGGTGGCTCAGTTAGGCATCTGACTCCTGATTTCGGATGATCTCAGGGTCGTGAGATCAAGGCCCACTCCAGGCTCTGCACTGGGCATGGAGCCTGCTTGGGATTCTCTCTCTCTCCCTTTGCTCCTACCCTCACCCTGCTCACACTCGCTTTCTCTCTCTCCCCCTCTCTCTCTCTAAAAAAAAAAAAGACCTATTGATACCAAAATATCAAAAGCTGCTTTAAACACCCTCTGATGCCAATGTGATTAAAGTTTATTAAAAAGTCCTTGGCATAGGATCTTCTTAAAGATCAATTTATTTCTATGTATGCATATATACAATATTTATATATTAATAGATTATATTCACAGCTTATACCTTATCAATACATCTATTTAACCTCCTCATTCAGATAAACCAGATCATTCATTTAAAAAGTAAAAAACAGGGATGCCTGGGCGGCTCAGTTGGTTAAGTGTCTGCCTTCAGCTCAGGTCATGATCCCAGGGTCCTGGGTTCAAGTTCCGCAGGGGGCTCCCTGCTCAGCGGGGAGTCTGCTTCTCTCTCTGCCTGCCACTTCCCTCTGTTTATGCGTTCGCTCTCTCTGTCTCTTTCTCTGACAAAAGAATACATAAAATCTAAAAAAGAAAAAGTAAAAAACAAGTCTGCGATTATATTATGTCTACAGCTATAATACAGAATGGAAGGGTTCAAAACTTCACAAATGCATGAACTGAGTAGAATAATGACTCAAGTACATCTCCAAACTTCAAGGGACTATGGTAAAGCCCCCCTCGTACACATCACCGTGTGAGATACTTTAAGCAGGATGAAACCTTTAAAATGATTTGTAGCAAGTAATTTGTATACAACCGACCTCTCTGGATTTTTACCCCAAAGCACCTGAGTGCTTTCACTCCGGAACTAGAGACACAGACAAACACCTTTCAGTTTTATGTTCCTTTAAAAAGAACTTGGGGGGGCGCCTGGGTGGCTCAGTTGGTTAAGCGACTGCCTTCGGCTCAGGTCATGATCCTGGAGTCCCTGGATCGAGTCCCGCATCGGGCTCCCTGCTCAGCAGGGAGTCTGCTTCTCCCTCTGACCCTCACCCCTCTCATGCTCTCTCTCTCATTCTCTCTCTCAAATAAATAAAATCTTTAAAAAAATAAAAAAATAAAAAGAACTTGGGGATAACTGGCAAATTTACCTCTTAATGCAAGCGGGAGATAAACATGTGCTCAGGGTAAAATTTATAAATCTCCGCCAAGTCTCCCAGTTATCGCAGCGAGCCTGTGAGTCTCAGAAGTTCATTCTAAATGCTTTATTACAATGAAACTGACACACCTCTACTGAAAATATCTCTGAGCCAGAGTGAGGTCATTCATAAAAATATTTTTTATGACCAGCCAGAAATTAATAAAACCAGAAATGCATCACCGTTCGCTGTTTTAGCCTTCATCCTGAGATTTTTAATACGAGAGGTAAGGTTCTCTAAGCGTGAGGCCCGTCTCTGAAACTTTTCTGGATATTCTACAGACCCCCAACCCAGTGCTCCAGACTTACTGGATGTTCAATGCCTCGTCCGCACAGAATAAAATCCCAGGAGGCCCCATGTGGCCTGGAGGCCGCCAGCCCGTCTGACCTCACCTCCTGTCCCGCCTTCCATTTCCATTCTTCTGCTGGTTCAACCAGCCCCAGCCTCGCTGGCTCTTTCCCGTTCCTCCAACACGTCAAGCTGCTTTCCATGGGCTCTTCCATTGTTGGCAGACTGATGGTCAGTCAAGTGCTACACGAAGGAGATGTTATTACAGAGCAGTCCCTCCACACACGGGGGTGAGGCAGGGGCCTAGCTACGCGGCAGAAAGGGAGGCAGCCGCTCTCCTTTACCTAAGCCCTGTGGAAAGATCATTAACCACACAAAGTAATGAACCCACCTGTGTGGCCCAAAGGAAGCTCAAACATGAGGGTCTTGGGCGACACTGGTTTCTCTTTTCCGTTGTGTTGTTTAAGAGAAAAGGAGGACGTAGCCCCTTCTGGCCAACCCAGTTGCCGCTGGGCCGCCTGCCCCCCTAAATTGTTGGGAGGGTGTGTGTGTGTCTTGGAAGGAAATTTTGGTGAGGACAATGTGACCAAAGGGAAAGGAAGGGAAGGGAAAAAGAGAAAAGGAGAAGACAAGGCAAGACAAAACCCACCGTCTGGACCCAGATTCTAGCTCTTTCTCTTACTGAACTAGGTATCCTTGGAGAAGTACTTGTTTTCTCTGTGCCTCAGTTTCTTCATTTGTAAAACAGGTAAAATAATGATACCTAAATGGGATAGCTGTCTTAAAGATTAGTTAATAAGACAGAGAAAGCAAAATCCTATATGATTTCACTTTATGTGGAATCAAAACAAACAAATTAACAAGCAAAAAGCAGAAACAGACCCATGAATACCGACTACAAACTGGTGGTTGCCAGAGCGGAGGGGGTGGGGGAAGGGCAAAATGGGTGGAGGGGGATGGGAGGTTCAGGCTTCCAGTTAGGGGCCCAATACGGGATGAGAGGCACAGCACAGGGAATTCAGTCAATGGCCGGGGAATCGTGTTGGATGAGGACAGATTATAGCTGCTTTTGTGATGAGCAGGGCAAAGCATACAGACTTGTTGAATCGCTCTGTCCTACACCTGAAACTAATGTAACATTGTGTGCCTACTATCTTTCAATTAAAAAAAAAAAGAGTTAATAAAAATAAAGCACGTAGACAATAATAAATGACCAATCAATGGTGATTATTATTCCACCTCTCCTCATCACTCTTGAGCCCATCACCTGCATAAGTTTTACAGCACTTGGAACTCCATGAACTTCTTCTTTCTTTGTCGAATTTTTGAAATGTCTGCTGCCCCACTAGAATGGAACCTCCGAAAGTACAGGGACTTTTGTTCTTGTCTGACCCATGCTCTACCTCTGTTCCCAGAATAGACCCTAGAAAGTGGGAGATGTTCCAGTTGTTGAATGAATCAGCATCTCTCCTTCAAAAAGCTTCATAGCACTCATGAATCAATCCCAACCATCAGTTGGTGAATATTATTCAATTTTAAGTTGACTTAAATAAACACAATAAACTTCTGGGGGAGCCTATGCAAACTTTTTTGGAGAATATGTTTTTTGTTTGGTTTTGGTTTTGTTGTTGTTGTTGTTTAAAGATTTTATTTATTTATTTATTTGAAAGCGAGAGCAGGGAGAAGCAGAGGGAGAAGGAGGTGCAGACTCCACACTGAGCCTGGAGCTAGATGCAGGGCTCCATCCCACGACCCAGATCACAACCTGAGCCAAAATCAAGAGGTGGTCACTTAACCGACTGAGCCACCCAGGGGCCCCTGTGGTTTTTTTAAATAAACTCTACCCTCAACATGGGGCTCAAACTCATGACCACAAGATCAAGAGTCACATGCTCTACCAACTGAGCCAGCCAGGTGCCCCAGGAGAATATACTAAAAACAAAACAAAAAAACAAACAAAAAAAACTATTCTGGGAGTGCCTGGGTGGCTCAGTCAGTTAAGTGACTCTTGATTTCGGCTCAGGTGATGATGACAGTGTGGTAAGATCAAGCCCCACAACGGGCTCTACACTCAGCATGGAGCCTGCTTAAGATTCTTTCTCTCCCTCTGCCTCTCCCCTCCCCACTCCCCTCTCTAAAAAAAAAGAAAAAGAAAAAACACAATTCTGTCCTAAAATTTTACTACTTGGAGAAACCACCTTAAGAGAGCAACTCCTTTTGAGAAAACCAATAAAGATTTTGAAATAGAATAAAATCTTGATGCCCATAAGTTCTAAACAACTTTATAATATAAACTACAAGTTCTGATTTAAAGTCTAAAAAGCATATCGCATATTTGGAGCTAAGTATTTGAATATCGAAGGTTAAACTGGGAACATACAAAGAGCCACTGGCAGGGACAGAGAACTAACCCATGCCCCCTGACATATGAAGTCAGGAGGCCCTATGGCATTGACCACTGGATCTGACTAAGGCTGGGGGTAGGAAAACCACATGAGCCCCAGGAGGAGGAGCATGTGGGCTCCACGCAAAGGCCAAAGGCCGGTGGGCTAGGAGCTGGGGCTGGAAAGCCCTCCAGACACAACCCAGCTAAGATGCTATCTTCTTTAAGGAAATAACCCTGAACCATGGGATGCACCTTAGAGAGTGACCACCTAATACAGCTCTCATCACCTCTCCCCACAACTGTGTCCGAGGACTGAGGTGGGGCTCCTGTGTCTAATCCCCTCCCAGTGCCATCCACCACTCCCACTGTCCCCAGAATTCTCCTTATACAACAATCAAATATGTCACCCCTCTCCCTGCTCAAAAGCGACTAGCAGCTTCTACATCATTCCATTTGGGCCTAGCCTCCTTTCGCATTGTTGGATCATACCCTTCCCCCCAGCCACCCAAACCAGCCAGCTTCCAAACATGTCATGAGCTCCCCAACCTGGTAACTCTGCTCATGTTCTTGCCTGCGTCGGAAAGCTGTTGTGTTCTGAACGAACCCCTTGCGCCCCACATCTGCACACGGTCTAGCTCAAGCCTCATCTCTGGGAAACCTCTCCACCAGCTCACAAGGCAGAAGGAGCCGCTCCTTGCTCCCTTCAAAGCACTGCCCAGTTTTGTGGGAGTCTCGCTCAAAAAAGACGGCACACCCCGCTAGTCTTTACAATCTCGGGAGAGACACAGAGAATGCAATTAGTACACACTCAATAAACACGTACGGGATTTAACTTACCGTGATTTACTCAAAATATACAGCACAACTTTGAAACATCCTGACTTTCCTGAGCACACATGTCCCTTTGAAGGGTCCTGGAAATCCAAAGTCTGAACTTTTTTTCTACACGCCCAGAGCAGGTCACTTCTAAGGAGTGAATGTGACAATTCCACATCAAAACTTCTCCTTTGACTTGCTTATTCCCCCCCAGCCCCCGCTCCTTCTTGAATCCATAATCACCTCCTCATTGTCCAACTGTCACCTGAAATTTTACAGTTGGTTAGAACCACATGCTTTTGGACTTAACAGGCAAAAGTCATTTGGAATTGCTTGCACCTTCGATCCTGCAACAGACACCGAGGCTCCCACAGAGAATTCTTAGAGCAGATAAACTCTCTCCCAACAATTCAGCATTTTTACGGTCATTACTGAAATGCAACTGGAATTCCAGCAGAAATTCTGAAGCCCCAAAGCAGCTCAAAAGAAAGTGACCACTTGGATCCCAGCAGACCTCACTCTGCTCCTTTACCTGATGCTCCCCATCATGGTACTGAGTGCCCCAGCGGAGCTGAGCAATGCAGCGGCTAACCCCCCTCCACCCCCCAGTCAGCTTAAGACCGCTCAAGCTACCCAGCCAGGTCAGGACAAAGGTCAATCAACGACAGCAATTTGGAAGCTTTCAAATTGCCAAAATATTTCTCTTTGGTTAATAGAACAGATCCCCAATTCCTAGGAGTTTACAAATTCTGCTGAAATGAAAGAAAAAAAAAAGTGAACTGAAATATTTACCAATCAAATGCTATTGATACAATGTCTGGGATTTCAAAATGGCATTAGGTGGGGAACAGGGGTGGAGGCAAAATACGATTGGCCATGTCCTAATATATTTCAAAGTTGGATGATGGGTACATGGGAATTCAATATAAGATTTTTGAATTATGTTACCTTTGTATGTTTGGGATTTTCAAAAATGAAAAGGGAAAACTAAGAATGAAGTCGAGTTTAAAAGAAAACCATTAAAAGGCTGTCATCTACACAGGGCATAAAAATAACTGCATATACCCCTGCTTCCTGACGTGCTGCAGCCCTACCTCCAAGAGCAGATCAAGTCTCAGAGGCATTAACCTTGGCCCCTTTACTAAGGCAGCTTCATTACAGGTAGTCCACTACGGTTTTTTGCTAAAGAAAAAAAAATTAAAGCACCTTTTGAAATTTAGCACGGGTTACAAAACACACAAGATGCAAGCCTTCCTGGGTTTTTTGTCCACTCAATTCAAAGGAAGCTTTGTAAAGATTTCTGCTCTACAAAAACAGACAAAATACCACTAAATAAAAAATGCTATGGATTTGCGATAGGCATAGAGGAAGACCCAGGAGCAGGTATAAACTAATCCGTCAGAGGAAAGCAGTACAGCGACAGTGGGCAACGAAAAAGGCGGCTTTACAGTGTTTTAGCGTTTGAACTTTTGACCTCCTCCCAAAACGTCACGAAAGAATTTCTAAACCGTGGTACTGGAAAGAATGCTTTCTTTCTTGAAATCGTTGCATTAAGCGCTCCTATTTACCATTTACGTTTTCCACCACTGGGCCCAAGGTGCAAAACTAAAAAGTATATTCTAAAAGAGATGCAATCTGGATTAAAGAATATAGGAGTGCAATTAAAAAAGAAAAGAACACAGCAAGTCAGGCAACCCTGGAAGCGCGCAGCGACTACCACCTATCCGGCTCTCTTCCCCCTTACACTAGTCTTCTTTTGTTGAGGATCAGACTTCCCCCTGATTTCCTCGTGTCCCTTCTTCCCTTCAAACACACAAAACCAAAGAAAGGTGTACGGGAGGCAAGACATTTAAAACGAAATCCACAGCTCGGTCTGGCCCAGAAAAGCCGGCGCACGACACCCACCGTGTCCCAGCGCCGCGGGACGCGCCACCACCCCCCACCCCCCGGCCCAGGCAAAAGCCGGCGGGGAGCCGCGCGGAGGGGCAGCGTCGTCGCCCGCCGAAAGGACGTCGGGGGACGGAGCGGGGGCGGCCGCGCACCTGAACTGCCCGCCGCCGCCGCGTGGCGCGGCGGAGCCCGTCGCTACCTGATGCTACCAGAATCCTCTCCCGACTTCTCCCGCGATCGCACGCCTCCCGGGCCCGATCGGGGCAGCGCGGAAAGGGTGAGCCCGGCAGACCCGCGAGCGGCCGCCGACCGCCGAGCCTCCCGCGCCGCCGCCGCCGCGCCACCGCCGCCGCGCCACCGCCTACCTGGCCGGCCCCAGGCACCGCCCCGCTGGAACGCGCGGCCCGCGCCGCCAGGGAGGCTCCGGCGGGCGGGCCGGGGAGGGGGGGGCGTAGGTACGAATCCCCGTTTTAGGTGCCAGGAAGTTCCCCCAATCCCGCGCTGGCGGACGCCCGCCGGCCCCTCCCCCGGCCGGGGCTCGGAGGCGGAGGGAGGCGCGGGGCGCCCGGGGAAGCCGGCCGTGCCCGTCGCGGGGCCGGGCGCGGGCTCGGGGCGGGACGGGGGCGGGCGGCGGCCGGACTCACCGAGGCAGCGGATGTGGAAGCCCGAGGGCGGCCGCAGCGCCCGGCGCGTCCAGCCCTCGCGCAGCGCCTCCAGATGCTCCTCCTTGCCCTGGATCAGCAGGACCTGCTCGTCGATCCAGCCCAGGAAGAAGGTCTCGGCCACCGCGGCCGTGACCTTCTTGTTCCAGAAGTGCTGCATGTTCTCGGCTTTGAAGTCGGCGAAGATCTCGTAGCCGATGTGGTGCCGGGCGAGCTGGCGGGGCTGGGCCGGGGGCGCGGGGTGGGCGGCCCCGGACCTCTCCGCCGTTGGCCCCTCGGCCGGGCCCAGGACGATGGCCAGAGAGTGAGGCGCGATCTGCAGAAACTTCTCCATCTTCTGAAGCAGCCGGCGCCCCCGCCGCGCGGCCCCGGCTCCCCGCCGCCTCCGCCTCCCGCCGCTCCCGGGAACAGCCGCCGGAACGTCGTTGCGCGACAGGCGGGGAGCGCTAGTGCCCCCACCCGCGCCGGGGCTGGCCTCGCCCCAGCCGCCCGGGACGCCCGCGCAGCCCGCGCAGCCCCAGGGTCGCCGCGCCGCGAAGGGGACCGTGCGCGGAGCCCGCTCGGGCCCGAGCTCCGGCGCGCGTTACCTGCAGCTCCGGGCCACCCTCCGGGCACCGCTCATTTTACAGCGGCGGCACCCTCGCCTCCCTCGGCGCCCGGCGGCCCCGGCAGGGGGCGGAGACGCGGGAGGAGGAGGGCAGTTCGCGCCGCGTCCGGGGAACCCTCTTGGCTGGACTTAGCCGGAGAAATCTCCAGGAGTCCGAAGGGGGAAGGTGTTCGAGGTGGCCCAGAAGGCCGGGGGGTGTGCGTTTAGGTGGCAGGGCTCAGAGGAGACCTGGAGGCCGAGGGGGGGGAGGGGCGGGGGAGTGACACGCAGGGCGACACTTGGAAGCAAGGATTCCCGAGCGGAGTGTCGCTCCTCCCCACGCTCCACCCCCCACCCACCTCCAACCTCCTACCTCCTGCTGGAACAAGTGGATTAGCTGACTGGTTGATGGGCCCTTGGAAGTGGCTTTTTAAAAAACTGAGTCAAACCAGGAAAATGTGTCATCAGTCCCTCCTCCCGGACGCTTGTGGAACTCTCCTGTCGTATCTCCATCATGTACTGTGGGCCTGCTACGGAAGAAGCCCAGTAATTCCCCCTGTTACCTACACAACACTCCCTTGATGAAGAGGATATGGATATTACCAGGAAAGGTAACAGTCATGCTTTAAAAGAAAAGAAAAAACTTCGTTAAGGTTGTTTCTGTGCAAAACTGTGTTTTGCTTATTTTTCATTGAGAAAAACTATATACAGTTGTCATACATCTAAAGAGATGACTATAAGAAGAAGCATTAGGGGTTAATGCTCAATGTGAATGATTTTCCCATAACAAAGAATGTTTCCTAGAATACACAAAGGAACAGTATATTCAGAAAGCTACCCCTGGAAAGATTGCTTGAAGCTTTGAAACAACAGGCTTTCCATCTTCGGCTACACTTATCTAGGCTCAAAGGTCTTAGGGCCATGTTTTAGTCAAGAGTAAGACTCAAGCTTCCCCTCTCCTTGCATCTGCAAAAAGAAAGCCCCTTTTCCCAAATGCAAGCCTTAGGAGTTTAGCCCTGACATGTCTGCGTGAGCCCTATGGGCATACTCTTCCCACATGTAGCTCCAGGGGTTACTGTCTTCCTTGGGCAGCAATCTCGCTTGATGATAATAATAGTGTAAAATTTATTCAGTGCTCATGGTATGCAAAGGTCTTTAATTCTTACAACAGTCATTTGAGGTAGATATTACCACCCCCACTTTATGGAAGAGGAAACTAAGGCAAAAGAATGTAAGTAATTGGGACGCCCGGGTGGCTCAGTAGGTTAAGCGTCTGCCTTCGGCTCAGGTCATGATCCCAGGGTCCTGGGATCGAGTCCCGCATCGGACTCCTTGCTCAGCGGGGATCCTGCTTCTCCCTCTGCCTGCCGCTCCGCCTGCTTGTGCACTCGCTTGCGCTCTCTGACAAATAAATAAGTTAAATTTAAAATAATGTAAGTAATTTGTCTACCTAGTTCCCCAGTCATGAAGTGGTAGAACTGTAATCTAAACCTAGACAGTTTGTCTCCAAGGCTCAACCTGTGTGCTTTCACATCTGTTCCATTTAACCGACCAACAACTGGCAGATAAAATTTTCAAAAAAAGTCCTTCGACGGTGCCTCTTGAATAAATGATATTTGACATTTGTAGTAGGTATCTATTGCGGCGTAACAAATCACCCCCAAACTTAGCAGCTTAAAACAACAAACACTGATCATCTCACACTTTCTGTGAGTCAGGAATCCAGGCACAGTCCAACCGGATGCCTCTAGCTCAAAGTCTCTCATAAAGTTGCAGTCAAGCCAGGGCTCTGGTCTCATCTGAAGGCTCGGCTCGGTGTGGATCCTCTGCCAAGCTCCCTCACATTGTTGTTGGCAGGATTCAGTTCCTTGAGCGTGGTTGGATTGAGGGCCTTAGTTCCTCCCTCTCCGAAGACCCAGTCTGTTCCTAACAATATGAACATCTACATAAGGTAGCTCACAACATGCTAGATGGGTTCCCTCAGATCACCCAGTTCGGAAATCACAATCTAATCTTGGAGGTGCCATCCTATCACCTCCGCTGCATTCTGTTTGCTAGAAGTGATTCACTAAAGCCAAATCCAAACTCAAAGGGAGAGAATTACACAAAGGTATAAGGACCAGGAGGTAGGGATCATGTGAGGTTATTCTAGAAGCTATCTACCACAACATTTAAAATGAACCAATGAAAAGGTTCCATTTTTACAATGTTTGCGATAATGTGACAAATTAAAAGGGCACCTTCTAATATAAATGCTCCCTCTCACATACAGATAGCAAGCTCTTCACACACTTACATACACACAAAACACTACTGATCCTCTGAACAGGTAGGGCCATGTGAGAGTCTATATCATCAGAACTCAGTGCAATTAATATGAGGAGCTACTTAATCGATTCTTACCACTGTCATCACCTGCATAATCAACCTCATTAGCATCATTAGGGCTGTTTATGATTACTCATGAAATGCCAGGCAATGTGCTAAGAACTTTTTATATATGGTGATATTATGGTTTTTTCCAGAGGATAAACATAACGGCAATAATACCTTTGAGATAAGTAGCCTAACACATTTTCATTTTCAGTAACCCTCATTTCCCAGTTATCCATGAACTCAGTTGTTTCTGCTTCACGTCAGTTTGCCAAAATCTGTCCATGAATTTAGCTTTCTTTTCTTCCTCTATCTTTCTCTCTCTTTGCCCCCTTCCCCAGCCCCGATCGAAGGTGCAAACATTACTCGGCAAGGAACTATTTCCTTCCCTAGATTCAGTATTCAGGACCTTTATGTTGACCCAAGTAGCATGAAGATTTCCTGGTTATTTTCCAAGGAAGGATGTTCAACATTTATCAAATGCTCGTTCTTGCAAAATTCAATAAGGAGGAACAATTATTATTTCAATTTTCCCATTGAGAAAACTGAAGTTCACAGAAGTTAATTTGCCCAAGGTCAAACAACTAATAGCCAATCAACCCAAAATTTCAATGGGACCTATGACTCCAAAACCCATGCTTAATGCTTGTTCAGCATTCACTGCAGCCTCCAAGGGAACTAAGAACCCACAAGATAGACTTAATGTTACTTCATTCAGAAGAAATGCTTGCACCAATTTCCTTGAAAACACTCGGGAAAAACAATGAAGGACTATTTGAGTATTAATCAAATAAGGAACCCCCAAACCCGACTCCAACACCCTGGGGAGAACACTTGCCTCAGTTGTCTCAATCCTGAAGTTTGGGATCGAGTGGGATTTGGTGCAGGATGAAAAAGTACTGTGAATGAACCTCTTTGTCAGCATTTCTCCCCATTGCCTGCAGTCAACTGCCTGCCATTCTTGTGGGGAAAGAGGGTGTTGCTAAACTTTCTCTTGCCCAGGCTTATCAATTGCTGATTGTCCACTGGGATATAACAGAAGCTCAGACAATCATCACTCAGGGCGGTGCATTCCAGCCCAAGGGCCTTCACTTTGGAATTTCTGTTGGTGGCCAACAGTGTTTTCTAAACACTGCTTTGCCACTCCCTCATCAAGAGGTAGTGTCTCTCTCTCTCTCTCTCTCTGTCTCTCTCTCTCTCTCCCTCTATCTACTTCCTTGACTCTGGCCAGGCCCTGTGATTGATTGGCCCAAGAGAACAGAGCTGAATTGATGCTGTACCCGCTCTGGGCATAGACCTTACTGGCTTCATATGGCTTCATAGTTCTCACTTCCGCCTCTTGGAAACCAGCCACCATGTAACAAGTGCAACTCTTCTGAGATCGTCATGCTGTGAGGACGCTTGAGCTAGCCACATGAAGAGGGTACAGAGAGAGAGGGGGCAGTGCCAGCCAACTCCCAGTCATGCTTGCCATCCCAGTCCCAGGAACCAGACACTTTACTCGTGTGAGTAAAGGAGACATTCTAGCCCCAGCTGACACCAAATATAGAAGAACCGGGTCCCCAGACTGAACTCCAATCAGGACGTCTCCGGGTCTTTAAGTCACTTCAGCCGAAACTTCCAACTTAGTGTAGCAGACAGAGGTGAGCCATCCCCCGAGCCCTACCTGATTGCCTGACCCACAGAATGGTGAGCATAATAAAGTGGCAGCCAGGGACGCCTGGGTGGCTCAGTCAGCAACCGTCTGCCTTGGGCTCAGGTCATGATCCCGGGGTCCTGGGATTGAGCCCCGTATGGGGCTCCCTGATTAGCGGGGAGCCTCCATCTCCCCCTGCCTGCCGCTCCTCCCTGCTTGTGCTCTCTCTCTCTCTCTCTCACAAATAAATAAAATCTTAAAAAAAAAATTTACAAAAACTAAAAAAATAAAATGAAGTGGCAGCCATTTTTCATCACAGAGTTTTGGGGTGATTGGTTACAAAGCAATAGGTAAGTGGACCACTATTGGCTCTCGCAGTACCTGCGTGCTTCTTATGAATTCCAACATGTAAGAATCCAGGCCGGAAACCGTATTTCAGTGACGTCCTGAGTGTGGTACCAATGGAAAGTCAACTCATACAGAGAAAAAGGAAATGCTGCTATGTTATTTTTTTTTAAGATTTTATTTATTTATTTGAGACAGAGAGAATGAGAGAGAGAGAGCATGAGAGGGAGGAGGGTCAGAGGGAGAAGCAGACTCCCTGCCGAGCAGGGAGCCTGATGCGGGACTCGATCCCGGGACTCCAGGATCATGACCTGAGCCGAAGGCAGTCGCTTAACCAACTGAGCCACCCAGGCGCCCCGCTGCTATGTTATTTTTATATCACCAGTGTTGTTGGATTTAGACTAATAAGTTGAAGGCACCAATTAATGTGTCAGGAACAACGGCATCTGCACAAACCACTTAATAAAATCTTGCTGCAGTAGGAGTCCAGAATTTCCACCGAGCTTCTATAACCATGGGGTGACCACTGGGTCCAATTAAAAGCCTCATAATCAAACAAACAAACAAACAAACTTTAAAAGGGGGGGCACCTGGTTGGCTCAATCGGTAGAGCATGTGACTCTTGACCTTGGGGTCATGAGTTCAAGCCTTATGTTAGGTGTAGAGATTACTAAAAAAAATAAATAAATAGACTTTTTTAAAAAAGCCTCTTAAAAAGTTATTTCAAGGATAATCCACACCCTTAATTGGGTCACACCACTTATACAGTATTAATGATTTTGTTTGACCCTTACGACTACGTGCTTACCTACTATCTGAAAAGAATTGATTATTGATGACCTGAATTCCTTGTCTGTAACTGCTTATCCTAGATTAATAATAAAAATAACTAACATTTATATGGTGCTTCCTAGGTATGGCATCCCATGCTAATTCATTCATTTATTCCACATGACAACGCTATGCGGTAGATACTGTTGTTATTCTATATTTACAGATGAGAAACTGATCCACAGAGATGTTAAGCAACATGCTCAGGGGCTCAGCTGTTAAGTCGCCAGGATTCAAATCCACACAGTCTGTGCTCTTGACAACTATACTATAAGACCCCTCTACTCTTCTTCAAAGAGTCGGTGATCATCTTATTATCATAGCCAACATGTGTGAATCATTTGCTTGAGGATCTTGGCTATATTTTGTGGTTTAGAATTAATTTGACATTGATACTGAAAAGACTGCAAAAGTATATCACATGCTTCACCTCTCCCAACAACCTACTGAAGATTCTTACCTCGTCAAGACCTATATTGATCTTCCTTACATGGAAGACTTTTTTATTACCTGAGACACTTTTCAAAGTGGCTCAGAGTGCTCCTAGATGCTACTCTGATTCCTCACTCAGGTTTCCCCCAAAGAATTAATCTTTTCTAGGACAAAATGTAAGACTGCCACCATAACCGAGAGACTCATAGAGCCTAAATATTAAGATGGTTCATGTAGATGTTTCTTGAGATGCTTCTGAATAATATCTTTGTTGACAATCACCCAGGCATGACCCCTCCCTGTACTCTGGCTGGCGTATGGTACCAGTCTTGGCATCTCAATTACAGTGGCTGAAGCCCAACCCAGTCAAAACCAGTTTTCAAAGAGCAGAGTACAAAATATATTTTTCTTTGCCTTATATTCTATTCGTGGTTCATTCATGTTCAATTCCTAGAGTTGCGCCTAGCAGCAGTTAAGGGTAGAAACCAGTCTAGAGTAATACTTTCTCCCCCATTAAAATATTTAACAGTTTTCCTGCCTGTTATTGTAAACCCAATTCAATACACCCTAAATTTCATGCTAAAATCATTTTTATTTGAACAAAAATTCCACCAGCCACACCAGATGAGTGCGGGCTTTTTTGTTTTTTCATGAAATGTTTTATAATACTGGATGTCCACAACATTAGCATGCAAGCCTCAGGCTTTAACTCTGAGTGATCAAGAGTTACTAAATCTTGTTCCCATTCATTAATAATCATATGGCAGACAACTACTGTATTCTAGGCAGTGTGCTGAGTTCTAGACACAGAAAAATAAATATGACCTCGTCTTTATTTTGGGGGCGCTCACAGTTTGTAAGAGGAGACAGACCAATAACCTCCCTGAAATGAAATTATGCCTTTTGGTGCAATGGCAGAAGCATGTGTGTATCACGCAGGAGCAGAAAAGAGGGCGGGGGATAAAACGATGGAGTAGTTCATTAATTGGGTGACATCGAGAATGAGATAAGACTTCAGACAGTCGGGCGCCTGGGTGGCTCAGTTGGTTAAGCGACTGCCTTCGGCTCAGGTCATGATCCTGGAGTCCCGGGATCAAGTCCCGCATCAGGCTCCCTGCTCGGCGGGGAGTCTGCTTCTCCCTCTAACCCTCCCCCCTCTCATGCTCTCTCTCTCTATCTCATTCTCTCTCTCAAATAAATAAATAAATAAAATCTTAAAAAAAAAAAAAGACTTCAGACAGTAGGTAATATTGAACTAAAACTTGGAAGGTACGTATTTATTGTATGATATTCATGTATTCCATACAGCTCTTTCCAAACTAAAGGATATGACCCACAAGCAAGTATCCATCCCACTGGGAAGTGTGTCAGAGAACTGGTTATTAACGATAGAGTATCAGTTTGGGATTGATTCCGTTCTATTTATTTTTAAATTAGGGTAGATTCAAAGCTCCTTCAACAATAAGTTTACTCTCATTCCTCTGCAAACTACAAGGCTTTTTAGATAAGGAAAGAAAAGGGTGGAGTTAAAACTTTTCAGATGTAGTGAAAAGAAGGGCCATATGCACCCCAATGTTCATAGCAGCAATGTCCACAGTAGCCAAACTGTGGAAAGAGCCGAGATGCCCTTCAACAGATGAATGGATAAAGAAGATGTGGTCCATATAGACAATGGGATATTACTCAGCCATCAGAAAAGATGAATACCCAACTTTTACATCAACATGGATGGGACTGGAGGAGATTATGCTAAGCGAAATAAGTCAAGCAGAGAAAGTCAATTATCATATGGTTTCACTTATTTGTGGAACATAAGGAATAACATGGAGGACATTAGGAGAAGGAAGGGGAAAATGGGGGAGGGGATTGGAGGGAGAGATGAACCATGAGAAACTATGGACCTGAGAAACAAACAGGGTTCTAGAGGGGAGGGGGGTGGGGGGATGGGTTAGCCCGGTGATGGGTATTAAGGAGGGCACGTACTGCATGGAGCACTGGGTGTTATACAAAAACAATAGATCATGGATCACTACATCAAAAACTAATGATGTATTGTATGGTGACTAACATAATATAATAAAATTAAAAACTACAAAAAAAAAAAAACTACTTTGCTGGGATTTATGCATTTCACTAGCATTCCCAAGGGGCCATATCCCTCATGTAAATGGTATTCCCCATAAAAGCTCTGGTGTGGGAGGAAACAAACAAAAAAACATGGCAAAGTGCTACTCTAATACATACTATACGTTATTAATTTTATAAGTATATAGATGAACATATATAACACCTTGTCGCTATTGCATTGAAATAAAAATGGCCAATATTAATAACAAGGCAACATGATAAGGCAAACACAATTTTTGTATATTTTCTCCTACTCACTGGAATGGAACCAGTTCCTTATCTGTTGGGTTTGTTTTTTTTAATATAATTGCCAAGTTCTAGCCTTGATTATGTGTCCTCCAAATAAGGAAGTGAGTGCTCAGTGTCTGAGATCTCCAACAGTGGAAATTACAACCTGTCAGGATCCTGCCATCTTGCCCAAAGTACGTGTTCTCCAGTAAACAGCCCCCTTCCCCGCCCCCACCCCCCCCACCCCCGCCGATATCACTGCACATGGCAGATCTCCAACGGCAAGACAAGGACCAGCTAAAAATAGACAGTTTTAGGAAAATGCTAAGGTTAATCAGATAACTGCTATCTGAAACATGCAGATATCAAAACATTTTAAAAGGCAGAAACACAGTCATTCACAAGAGAAAGCTTAATGATCTAATTCATGTTGTATTTGTCCAAAAGTGGAACTCCAAAATCATCTGTTTCGGGCATTCAATTATAAATGGAATTAGATTCTTATGCTGTTTTATACTTAATTATGTTAGGAATGTGACTAACCAAAGCATTTAGAAAAATGTTAAATGTAGTTGGCTACTCTTAATGATTCAAGATAAAGTTATGAACTTAACATTTATCCCATTTATTGTAGATGAAAAAAATATAGATAGCTTCTCTTGCAAAAAAAAATTGTAGTTTTATTTGCAATTTGTTCACATTTCCTTTATACTCTCAATGGGGATTGTTTTGATAACTTAGAAGTGCAAAGTAAGTGGCACATTGACAAGAATTGTCTACCATCTGTGACAGTTATTGCAAATCCTGGTGTCTTTTCAGCTCATCACTTTCAATTTGTTCTATTTATTGTACTTAAATATTTTAAAAGGTATAAATATAATTTGGAAAAGTAATTAGATAAGTGCTCCATGTCTAAATATTGTATTTCATATCAGAATTAAATATATACATACAATAGAGACAAGATGTTTTAATAGAAAACATATCAATTATCAAGAAAAAAGTGCATTTAGGCCTTCCATTTCTGGCAACAGAGCACACTACATATCCCAAAAATTTCTCAGTACAAGCATTTAAAATGATGTATATCAAAAATACCGCCTCCAGCACTGATGTTATGCTTCTAAGTAGGATGGAGTTGTTAACGTCAGACCAATGATTTTGCCAGGAACCTAGAAAAGCTATGTAAAACATAAACATTGTCCATTTAAAGGCATCACGTAGTTGCTGAAGCAAGAGGGAAAGAAAGTAATAAAATTTCAGAGGGAAGACCCATGAAGCAGTGAGCTGACCTTCTGCAGCCTAACTTTCCCCAAAGGAGATTGGTTAACCCAATTCCTGGATATGAGCAGAAGCTGAAAATCCAGTCTTTGCCTGATGAGAGAACTGCTCCTGGTTGATGGAGAAACCAACAGACTTTTGGCAGTTTTATACAGCTTGAGTGACATACTTGGAAGGCCTCAAATGGGGAAATTTTCTCTTCGAGACACTGCAAAGGATGGGAGGAAGAAAGGATGGGCTGAAACCCTCAGAAAAGTAAAGTAAAGCCTTTGGCAACCTCAGTATAACGATTAGACAAGGATTGGAGTTCGTGATTTACCCAGGGGGAGGAGCTCTTGCACACACATCAAGTTCTGAGCTGAGAGCCTTAGGGGATATCAGCATGTGAAGAGGGTGAACCAAATGTAAACTGAGCTATGCCAAAACTTCAATCCAGACTACAGTCTGCTTCAGCCCCTTAGTGAACTAACGTGACCAGCCCCCCCTCTATCTGTATCTACTTAGCAAGGAAAAGGGTGAATTCTCTCTGGAAGAAGATAATACTTTAAACACATACACACTCCATTCATTTAAAAATTACAAGGCATGCCAAGGAAAAGAACCCTATGGAGTCCTTAAAGAAGAAATATATGTACTAGCAACAGACCCATAGCAGACAAGAATTTTAAAATAACTATAATATGTTCAAGAAAATAGAGGAAAAGATGGAGAAAAAGAAACTAATAGAGGATTTTACCACAGAAGAGAAATCTTAAAAAAAAAAAAAATTCAAATGAAACTCTAAAATGGAAAGTACAATCTCCAAAATTAAAACTCAGTCCATGGGTTTATGAACAATATATAGTACAAGAAAGAATTGGTGAACTGAAAAATAGGTCAACAGGAAACATGCAAATTTTAAAGCACAAAGGAAAACAAGAATGGGGGGGACAGAGAAATATGTAGGATATATTGAAAAAGTTTAATATGTGTGTAATTCAAATTCCATAAGAGGAAAGTGAGAATGGTAAGGAAGAAATATTTGAAGAGTTAACAAAAGAGAATTTTCCAAAACTAATATGTAACATCATCTCACAGATTTCAGAAGCCAAAGCAGAATAAATGCAAAGAAAATCACACACAGGCATAACAAAATAAAACTGCTGGAAACTAAAGGCAAAAAGAATACTAAAAAAGAAGCCAATGGAAAAGAAAGCACATTGTCTTCAAGTGTAACAATGAGATTAACAGCTGACTTCTCAGTGAAATGATGGAAGCTAGAAGACAATGGAATGATACCTCTTTGAATACAAAACGAAAATAACTGTTGACCTAGAGTTCTATAGCCAGTGACAATAATCTTCAAAAGTGAAGGTGAACTAAACTTATTTCCAGACAATCAAAAACCACAGCACTAACTTAATAATTCTAACCCCCATGTGGTAGACTGAATAATGGCCTTCCAAAGATGTCCACCTCCTAATCACCAGAAGCTGTGAATATGTTACATTACATAGAAAAAGGGACTTTGAGGATGTAATTAAGGTTACTAGTCAGTTGACCTCAAAATGGGAAGATTATCCTAGATTATTTGGGTGAACCATGTGTGATCATATGAGCCCTTCCAAGCAGAGCTTTCTTCCAGCTGAAGGTGAAGAGAAAGGCAAAAGAAAGATATGGCAGAAAGGAAGGTCAGAGAGATTTCAGTGCATCACGGTGGGCTCTAAGATGTGCAAGTCCATGTGGGAGAACTAGAGAGAGGCCTCTAGGAGCTGAGGGTGTTCCCCAGCTGACAGGCAGCACAGAAACAGAACCCCAGTACTATGTCTGAGGATTGGGGCATCTGAACATGTGTACAGGAGACTTCTAGCACTAGGAAACAGAGCTGGGAGTGCAAAGAGAAGGGGGAAGGGACAGGCTGGGAGCAAGAATGCCCTGGAATCAAAAAGTTCTAAATTAGAACCTGAATTTATAGGGGATTGTAACTGTGTAGTTACCAAAATAAGAAGATATACTATGGTAATCAAGATGGTATGGTACTAGCATATGGACAGACATGTGGATCAATGAAAAAGAATTGAGAGCCCAGAAATAAATGCTTACATTTATGGTCAACTGGTTTTCAATAAGTGTGCCAACAAAATGCTGTAAGAAAGAAATAACCTTTCCAACAAATAGTGCTGGGACAACTGGATATTCACAAATAAAAAACACCTCACACCCTACAAAAAACATTCACTCAAAATTATCATAGAACAACATGTAAGAGCTAAAACTATAAAAATCCTTTTAGAAAGGGGGTGCCTAGGAGGCTCAGTCGTTAAGTGTCTGCCTTCAGCTCAGGTCAGGATCCCAGGGTCCTGGGATCGAGCCCTGCACTGGGCTCTCTGCTCCACGGGAAGCCTGCTTCTCCCTCTCCCACTCCCCCTGCTTGTGTTCCCTTTCTTGCTCTCTCTCTGTCAAACAAATAAATAAAATCTTAAAAATAAATAAATAAATAAATAAAAATCCTAGAAGGAATGGGAATAAATCTTCATGATCTTGGGTTAGGCAATGATTTCTTACATATGACACCAGAAACACATGCAATGTTAAAAAACTGATAAATTTGACTTAATCATAATTAAAACCTTTTGTACATCAAAAGATACTATCGAGAAAATGAAAAGACAACCCATATGCCGGGAGAAAATATTTGCAAATCATGTAACTGATAAGGAACTTTTATCCAGAGTATATAAATAACCTTCAAAACTTAATGGCAAAAAGATAAGTAGCCCAATTAGAAAATCAGCAAAAGACATGAAGTGATTTCTTTTTTTAAGATTTTATTTATTTATTTGACAGAGAGAGACACAGCGAGAGAGAGAACACAAGCAGGGGGAGTGGGAGAGGGAGAAGCAGGCTTCCCAAAGAACAGGGAGCCCAATGCAGGGCTCGATACCAGGACCCTGGGATCTTGACCTGAGCCGAAGGCAGACGCTTAACGACTGAGCCACCCAGGAGCCCCTGAAAGTGATATTTCACTGAAGAGGATATACAGGTTTCAAGAAAGCACATGAAAAGATGTTCAACATCATTAACTATCAGGAAAATGCAAATTAAAACCACAATGAGCTATCATTATAAACCTATCAGAATGCCTAAAATTAAAAATAATGACAACACCAAATGCTGGTGAAGATGCAGAGAAATCGTAGCACTCATACACTGCCGGTGGGAATAAAATGGTACAGCCACACTGGGAAACAGTTTGGCAGTTTCTTACAAAAGTAAATATGCAGTTACCAATGGCCCAGCAACTGCACTCTTGGGCATTTATGTTGGAGCAATGAAAACTCAAGTCACACAAATATCTGTACATAAATGTTCATAGAGGCTTTCTTCACAACAGTCAAAGACAAAACAGCTCAATGCCCTTCACCAGGAGAATGGCTAAACTAACTATAATACATCTGTACCACGGGCTACTAATCAGGAATAAAAACACATGGACCATTGATCCATGCAGCAGCTTGGATGATCTTCCAGAGAATTACATTAAGTGAAAAAAGGCCAATCTCCAAAGGTCACATACTCTGTGATTCCATTATGTAACACTCTTGAAATAACAAAATTATGGAAATGGAGTGCAGATTAGCAATCGCCAGAGGTTAGGAAAGGTGGGGGCAGGTAGCTGGATATGGTTATAAGGAACCACACTAGACATCCTTGCAGGGATGAAACCATTCAGATTTTGACTGTGCTGGTGGGTCCCCAAACCTGCACAGGTGATAAAAGTGCATAGAACTAAGTATACACACACACGCGTGCACGCGCACACACACACACATACAGGTACAAATAAAATAAGAAATCTGAGTCAGATTGGTAGATTGTATCAATGTTAACATCCTGGTTGTGATATTCTACAAAATGTTACCTTTGGGAGAAACTGGGCAAGTGTACAAAGGCTCTTTTCTTACACAAGCCTATGAAGCTACTATTATTACCTCAATAAAAATTTCTGCTAAAAAAAGACAAAAGTATATAGTACACCTGAAACCAATATAATGTTGGATGTCAATTATACCTCAATTCTTTAAAAAGGCAAATGATTTTTTTAAGATTTTATGTATTTATTTGAGAAAGAGAGAGAGCACGCCTGTTTGTGAGAGAGAGAGCGAGAGCACGCATACGAGCAGGGGGAGGGGCATAGGGAGAAGCAGGCTCCCCGCTGAGCAAGGAGTCCAATGCTGGGCTCGATCCCAGGACCCTGGGATCATGACCTGAGCCAAAGGCAGACATTTAACCGACTGAGCCACCCAGGCGCCCCAAGGCAAATGATTTTAATAGATATTTTTCCCAAGAAGATGTACAAAGGGCCAATAGGCACATGAAAAGATGCTCAACATCATTAGTCATTAGGAAAATGCACATTGTCAAAATGACAAAACCACAGTGAGATACCATTTCTTACTTACTCGGATGGTTCTGATGGGAAAGGCAGACAGCAGCATGTTGAGGATGTGGACAGATCCGAGCCCTCATACAGGGCTGGTGGGAATGTCAAATGGTGTAGCCACTTTGGAAAGCAGTTTAGCAGTGTTTCAAAAAATGAAATACAGACTTTCATGTGACTGGCAAGTCCACTTCTAGCTCTCTACCCAAAAGAAAGGAAAACATATACCCACTCAAAGACTTGTACACAGTGGTCGTAGCAGCATTATTCATAGTAGCCAAAGAGTGGAAACAACCCAAGTGTCCAAGAACTGATAAATGGAGAACAAAATGTTGTGTATCCATGCAATGGAACACTACTTGACAACAAAAAGGAATGAGGTACTAAGCCATGCGAAAAAGTGGGAGAACCTCAAAACCATGATGCTCAGTGAAGCAAGCCAGACACAAAATACCACTGACTGCACATTTTTATTTGCATGAAATGTCCGAAAAAAAGAACATCATAGAGGCAAAAAAGTAGACTGGTAGTAGTTCCCTAGGGCTGGAGCAGATGTGGGGAGTGACTGCTAATGGGCAGGAAGTTTCTTTTTAGGGGTGATGGAAATGTTCTAAAATCAGATTGTGGTAATAAGGATACATCTCCATAAATATACTGAAATTCTTTGAACGGTACACCTAACACAGATGAATGTTATGCTGTATGTAAACTGTATCTCAGTAAAGCAATTAAAATTTAAAAACAAAGTAAAATTAATTAACTAATCAAATACAGCACGTTCTCAGAACATATAGTTTGTGAGCTTGACTTAAAACTGTGGACTATTTAAACATGCGGTAAGTGGGTCTCGATTTGTGTTAGTCACACTAGTGAGACGAGGCACCCAGTGCTGCATTCACATTAGGAACCAAGCCCCAAGAAATGGGTGACTAGCTTGAAGACCATGCCAAAGAGAGTGCGGAAAATCCGTGGGGATTTAGAAAGTTCTAGTCGTGATGACGGAAGCTGCCTTATACCTTACTCCTTCAAAGTGCTTAAGGTTCTCTTTCACTCCGCGGTTCTGCTAGTCACTGTGCAGGGGAAAGTACAGACTCTGAGCTGAGAACAAATTACAGTTTGCTTCCCAATTTCCTCCAGAAGGCTCCCATCACTGTTCCTCTCCTAGCACAGACTTCAACGCATGTTGTTCGGTGAAGCTCATGGACACATTCCTCTAGTCACAGCTCCTAACTCCTACAACTCAACTTATGGTCCATTTTATATATCCTTAACCCCTTTAAGTCTCTCCTAATCAATTCCATGGGTAAATTAAAGAACAATATATTGAAAATAAAAATAAACTTACTTAGTCATAATTTTGATATAATTCGGCATCTATACAGAATTGCCTACCATCTACTATCACACCAGAGTGCAAGCCAGAGAACATATTGCCACTAAACAAAAGCAATGATGCTGTGGTCAGACCAGCCCTGGCGTTGTATTCCCAGAAAGGGAAAATGCTTCTATGCTTTGTTATGCATTAATTAAGAGCTAAGTACTCTTTCATAAATCTTTGCTCGGTGGCCCAAGGATCTAAATGATTACCACCTGGATTTGATGAGTCAGACTCTAAATATTAAAACATCACCATTTGGGAGGCTCAGGTCCCCAGGCTCTTACCCACCCCAACAGCCCTCCTCTCTAAGAGATCATCCTCCACAGAGGTTGCCTCCGTCCCAAGGGGAAACCCAGGGAAATCTCCATTCACGGGCTGTGGACTTTTAGGGACTGGGAGTCACTGAGGCTGTGGGCAAGCTACCTGCTGGATTTTTTCCATTTCCCTTTCAGACTCCTTCTCCATCTTCCTCTCTCCTGCTCTCCACCAGGAGACATGAGCTGCCATGGATTGCACCAACGGGGCTCTCTCGCCCTCTTACTTCCAGTTAGATCTGGCCAACGAACAGAAATTGGCAAGACGTGGGGGGCCAGGGGGAGAGAGACAATGGGGTATTTATTTCCCAGCTGTCCCTGGTCAGACACCCGGGTTGGCCATAGGTGGTCCTCTACCCAAGACTAATAGTTCCTCTCCAGGGCCCTGTTCTATAATGGCGGGTCTTGCAGGGCTGGCAACCACTTCCTTAGCTTGCTCCTCAGGCCTAGGAGAGTAGCAAAGAGTCCCTGCTGCAGCTAGCCCAAGGATGCTTCACTACCCCTTGTTAGATTCCCATAACCCTACCCACTCCTTTGTTAATATTCCCTTCATAAAACTTTCTTCAATCCCCGCTTTTGAGAGTGTTGTCTGTTTCCCGCCATAATCCAAGCAGTTAATAAGAGTTACCATTGGTGAGTAGAATTAGGAGGAACTGATAAACCATTTAACATTTTATTTTATCCTGCTCTGTAATATTTTATATATTTAAAAATGAGTAGGTGTTACTTTGGTAATTAAATACAAGCAGGCGCATGCACAGAAGGGTACCTCTTTTTTGTAACATGCTTTCCATTCAAACATTTGCAGAAGCACCATTTATATCTTTTAAGTACCTCGCCTGCCTGCCCCAGTGGAGGAAACTCTAAATCAGCATCTCTTCCCCATTGACATGCTAACATCAAGCCCGAGATGTGCTTTCTTACAGTGCTTACAACGCCCAGGCACCTTTCCAACACAAGGCACCTTATTAATCCAAGACCTTATTTCACACCAAGGTTCGTGTGTTGTAAACAGCAAGCTCATCTGCTCACCAATTCTAAAGACATAAAATTGCTTTATTATTGCTTTTGCTTTGTCTAGCCAACTATTTGTTACTTTGATCAAAAGTACAGGAATAAGTCAACTTCCCAGCCTCAGATTTCAGCTAACAACTTAATTGAAGCTATTATAACTCTGGCCCCATTTAACTGGATTTGAAGGCCCATTGATGAAATGGATTTAAATCTGAGAACCTTAGACTCCCATCCTGTGCTTAGTTGGAGGCGCCTCTGGGCTGCTATGTGATGGTCCAATGAACTTGAGCTGACCTATTGCTTCTTTCTGGTTCCCCTACAGGGAGAAACTCTTCTCGCAATTTCCTTCATTCTCGTTAGGACTTTTCTACCTTCTCCAATTTCCAGTTTTAATTTGCTTTTGCTTTCTAAGTTCTTTTGTCCTTGGTGAAAATGCTTACTTCCCAACACTCATGAGAGATTTTGTGCTTCCAAAATGAGACCAAAAAAGGCATAAATCAATCAAATCGAATGGTGGAAATATTGGTTGAGTTGTTTGGAATCACGATGGTTCTTCCTCATAGACCACAGTTGCCATGACCACACACACACACACACACACACACACACACACACGTTCCAGAAACACAAGTATGCCAACGCTAAATGTAAAGCAAATACAATCCCCGTTTTCAGACCGTATATTTAGAGGAGCAAGAATAATATGTTCTGGGGCGCCTGGGTGGCTCAGTTGGTTAAGCGACTGCCTTCGGCTCAGGTCATGATCCTGGAGTCCCGGGATCGAGTCCCACATCAGGCTCCCTGCTCGGCAGGGAGTCTGCTTCTCCCTCTGACCCTCCTCCCTCTCATGCTCTCTGTCTCTCATTCTCTCTCTCTCAAATAAATAAAATCTTTAAAAAAAAAAAACATAAAAGAATAATATGTTCTATATGTTTGTGGCTCCTCTATGTCTCAGTGTATTTTTCTTGCACCCCCAAATGTGTAAGAATTATAGCTCTACTTTTCTTTTTTTTTTTTTAAGATTTATTTATTTATTTGAGAGAGTGAGAATGAGAGAGAGAGTGAGCATGAGAGGGGGGAGGGTCAGAGGGAGAAGCAGACTCCCTGCCGAGCAGGGAGCCCGATGCGGGACTCGATCCCAGGACTCCAGGATCATGACCTGAGCCGAAGGCAGTCGCCCAACCAACTGAGCCACCCGGGCGCCCTACTTTTCTTTAACTCATACCATTTTATCTTTCAAGCCACCAATACACCGTTACATTTCATCAGAGTGGTAGAAACTAAATCTCATCCAACCCTTTACCTGGGGTTGTATCTAGGTTTTGGGTGGTGGTAGCAGGGGTTGTATGTCATGCCAAGGTGTCCAGAAGGGGAGAAGAGTCAGCCAGGCCCTCACTGTCCTCAGTCCACTTGGACACCCATTATGTGCCCGGTCCTTGGTATTTGGTCTACGGATGTGATCACAGAGATAGATGCCTTTCAAGCCACTTGCTCTTTCAAGTTTTAAGGGTCCTCTCCCTGAATCCTGGGGTCCTGCTGTTTCTGGGACGTGAGGAGGGGCAGGGTGTCTAATCCATCCCACAGCCACCTCTTCTCCAGGATCCGGTGGCCTCCCGGGGCCCGAGGAGGGCGGGGAACACACACTTTGTCCGCTCTCAGACACGCAAACCTGTGCGTGGTTTTGCGGCTGCCCAAACCATGATCGGAGAAGCGGATGCTGGGCTCGTCCTCCTGGAACCCACCAACATTGCCACTCTTACTGCCTTCTATCACTTCCATTCTACTCTTACCAAGAAAAAAACTTGTGGAGGTCAAATGGCAATGCTGAGAGGAGCAGGAGGTCTGCACACATGCGGGATGCCCCAGGACCTTGTCAGCACAGAAAAAGCCTCTGGAGGAAATACTGCACCACCCCGGGATCCATTGAAAAGAGACATACAATAATTGTATTTTAAACTATTAGTTTTATAAGACTCTGGAAATTAAATCTCATTTAAATGTATTTCAACTTATGATTTAAAAAATGGGGAGTATCACCAAACTGATCATCTACAAGGGTTAAGTGATCTTCCAAAATCTTTTTAGGGGGTATCGACCAAAAAGTTTGAAGGCCAACTACTGCAGAAACTAAAAGAAGACTTGCATGTGAAATGGACCTTGAAAAGCAAGTTGAATATTGCAGGGTGGATGTGTTGGGGAAGGGATGTCCGGGTAGAGGACTGCCCTCCAGAGTCTTGGAGAAATGAAAATGCAGGCATATTTGGAAATCTGTGGGGAGCTGGTGTAACTGGAGTGTGCATGGGGGGCCTAATCTCTCCCTCTGATGAGCCTAGACTTGTCCTCACGCAAAAAGCAGAAATGAGTACATCTGATCAAGATCAACCCTTGGCCAATTCTAAGAGGACACTGGTTAAAACTTCTGTAAACTTAACGTAGAGAATATAAAGAACCCCCACAATTAAACAATAACAACAACCTGATTTGAAAATGAGTAGATTTAGGGGTGCCTGGGCGGCTCATTCGGTTAAGCGTCCAACTCGTGATTTCAGCGCAGGCCCTGATCTCAGGGTCCTGGGATCAAGTCCCGTATCGGGCTCCTTGCTCCGCAGAGAGTCTGCTTCTCCCTCTGCCTCTGCCCCTGAGCCCCCGTCGTGCTCTCTCTCTCTCAAATAAATAAATAAAATCTTTTTAAAAAATAAAATAAAATATACATAATATAAAATGTATTATTTTGGGGCGCCTGGGTGGCTCAGTTGGTTAAGCGACTGCCTTTGGCTCAGGTCATGATCCTGGAGTCCCGGGATCGAGTCCCGCATCGGGCTCCCTGCTCGGCAGGGAGTCTGCTTCTCCCTCTGACCCTCCCCCCATCATGCTCTCCGTCTCTCACTCTCTCTGTCTCAAATAAATAAATAAAATCTTTAAAAAAAATGTATTATTTTAACTCTGTAAAATATGTTTTAAAAATTGTGGTAAAATACAAACAACATAAATTTACCATTTTCATCACCTGAAGGCACACAGTTTGATGGCAGTAAGTTCATTCACAGTGTCGGGCAGCCAACACCGCCATTTAGCTCCAGAACTTTCGTCATCTTCCCCAACTCCACAGCCAGGCGTCCCTATTATGTATGTTTTAAATGGAAATATACATTTTAAAGTTTTTCTGGAAACTTAAACCTCTTCCTTTGGAGACTAGAAAAGACCTGCTCAGGCTGTCCACAGAGTCTGAGCTCACGTTGAGCTGATCACCTTTGCCCTTTGTTAAAACCCAGCCACGCAGGGGCTGCTCGCCAGGGCCAGCTGCCCACCATGCCCACATTCTTCTCTTGGCCCCAGGGTTTTCCTCCACCTGCCGGCTTGCAGCCTCCATCCCTGCTGACTCCAGCACGGGCTCGATAAACTCTTTGTCTGGAAAAAAAAAATCCATATTTTCTGTCCCTAGGAATGGGTCATTAGCTCCTCAAATATTCCCTTGGGCTACGTTCCAAGCTGCTTAAGCCTCTATCCTAACTGCATTGAAGTCTGTTTCCTCTCTTCCTCCGATGCTTGCCAAACGCTCTCCCTCTTGAAAAACAAATCGTAAAATGAAGTAAAAACAAACCCCGCTCCACTTTGTTCCACGTGCAGTTAAACCTTACTCCACGGAGTTAAAGTTCAGATCTTTGCAAGCTGATGGTCTCCGGCCCATCGTTCAATGAATGTTACTGTATGGTCGCGAGTGCCAGGGATGGAGCTTGCCAAGGGCAAGGAGGACGATTTCAGTCATTGTGACCTGTGGCTCAGCGCGGGAAACAAATAAATAAACAGGAAATGACAGCCCAGGGTGAAAATGCAACCATGGGAGTAAGCACCGGGTGGGAGGGCGGGCTGGGGCCCCTCACCCAACCCAGTTGAAGAGATGGGCAGGAGGGCATCCCAGAAGGAGGAAGCCTCAGGAGAGAAGCTTACAGCAGAGACAGATGCTGACACCCGAAGTAAGCAGGTGCGTGTCCCCCAAATCCCACAGTCACCGCCTCATCTGTTTCCTACAAAGCCAGACCTCTTTCTTACGGGTTGACAGCCCTCAGTTAGTTTTTCCTACTTTTCCTCTTCAAAATTTCAAGAGAACCAATACGAGAAAAACAGCGCCTCATCTTTTGAGCTGTCACTCCTTGGAGAGACCAGGCTTTCAGGACGTTCCACACCCTGTGTCGTCCCCCTTCCCCTCCTATTTTCCTCCTTCCTTAGCATTAGGTTCAGGGGCACTGAGCAGAATATGCATTATGAGAAAGCAACTTGAAGGCTCTAAAATGAGATCAAAAGGGTGGGTATGAATCATCATGATTAATAATAGGATGTTTTGTAGAGGAAAGAGCAGAGGCTGAGATCCCAGGAACCTTAGGTCTAGTTCCTTCCTCTGACTCTGTGCCCCAGACTAAATGCTGAATGTCCCTGCAGTGCATGTTGGCATTTTCCTGTGTCTTGCACTCCGTATTCTTAGACACATGCTCATCCCCAAGCACATGTCCACACACACACACACACACACACACGTATATGCATGGATAGGTGATACAAATGTGGGGGTATGTTTACATTTTTTAAATTTTATTTATTTATTTAATTTTATTCATGAGAGACAGACAGAGAGAGAGAGAGGGAGAGAGGCAGAAGGAGAAGCAGGCTTCCCGCCGAGCAGGGAGCCCGATGTGGGGCTCGATCCCAGGACCCTGGGATCATGACCTGAGCCGAAGGCAGATGCTTAACCATCTGAGACACCCAGGTGCCCATGTTTACATTTTTTAATACAAATTGTAGGTTTCTGGACGATCACTATGCTATTCTTTTAATTTTTCTGAATGTTTGAAACTTTCATAACAAAAATTTAGCAAACAAAATTCCTACCTTCCAGCTGCCTTCCGTCTGTGACCTGTGACTTTCCCTCAGTTCAGGGCACCCCTCCTGCTCCCAAGCAATTTCGTACCCACCCCTTCCTCCCATATCAAAATCTGCTCAGAAATGGATAGTTACCCATTATCACCTCTCCTTCGCTTCGTGCATACTTATGCTAAGTTCTTATTTTTTTAAAGAGCATTCCCGTGTTATCTCTAACTGTGACATAAAGGTTTTGTGTGTTCTTTAAAGGATTTCAGGATGAGTGCATGAGAGAGGATTGGAGGGCCAGGGAGGCTGTCTTCTCAGAGCCCCTTAACGCATACCGTCGAGGATATGTCCGCCGGTCTACACCCACGCCTATAGCCCGTCTACACCCACGCCTGCACGGCACAGTAACGTTCTTAAAGCCACATGTCTCAAGTGGGTTCTGCTTTAAATTGGCTTTAAATTGGATGCTGTGCTGAGTTCCCTTAGCCCTCTAGAGCACCGACTGCTCATTTGAAAAATAAGGCCATTGCACCAGCTGGGTACAGGACTAGCTCCCCTGGGCTGCTCATTAAAGCATGGGGATGCCGGGGCCCCCTCCAGGGTCAACAGCGTACGAAACACTGCCCTGGGTGCCCTGCACAACTCTCTTGAGCTACAACACAATGACGTTTATGACAAAACAGGGTGGCCTGTGTCCTCATGAGAGAGGGTCTCTCCCACGCCTCCTCTCCTGCCCGCCCCCCAACTCACACCCTGGAGCTGGATCTTATCAGCCCACAGGGAATGGCTCTCCCAACTCTGCTGACCTGTGAGCCTCAAGCAAGAGAACTCAGAAGAAGGTGGAGTCGAGGCAGAAACTCCACAGTCCAGAAGTATTTTCTTTTTTGGTCACCCTTTAAAATAAAACAAAACTGCTCATCTCTTTCTCATTACATTAGACTGTATTTCATAAGCCACGCTGCCTTGGCTGCAGCTGAAGCCGTGTTTTTCTGGTTGTTCAAAGCTCTTTTTTTTTATGTGTTTTTTGGGAGAAGCTTTGTAAAAGCATATTTCAGCCCAAAAATATAAATACTTTCCTTTAGGAAGTCACCGCTCCCTTCCCCTTACATATTTGAGGAAATACTGCAGATATAACTGTAATGATGTTAAAAAGGAAACCCAACCACAAACAAATTCCCTTCCAATGTTTTCACGGATAACAGCCAATAACAGCCGATGCCCAAATGATGGGAGGTGGGTGGGGGCCTCTTTCCCCTCAATGTCACATGCGGCCTTCCGTTCTCTGTAGGCCGACTGTTAAATAAATCAAATGAAAGTCAACAAAGGTCCTTTTCATTCTGGGACATACAAAAATGCAGGGCCTGGTCCTGAAGTTTCAAGTCTCTGAGACCTTCCGTCGGCTGAGTGAGCTACAGGAATTCGTTTAATAATCCTGTGGAATGATCCTTGTTCAGAGAAGATGGAAGCCCAGAGCAGCACCTGACCAGCTTCAGCAGTGACCCCCTCATTCTTCCCTGACTGTTTTCTTGCCCCGACTTGTCCGGATTATGTGATTATCATAAGAGCAGCACATGGGGGAATCCCTGAAGGAGCCCGACCGTTTTCTCTTTTCTTTGGCACATTTCAAAGAATTGACAAAAGCGATTGAGAAAAGATTTCTTTCCGATTTGGTGTGGCTCAGGCCACAGGTTCACACACCTTGCTCTTACCAGCAGAGGTGTTATGTCAAGGCCAAGAAGAAGTTATAGGTGCCGGCTGAACGCACGCTATGAGCAGCTGAGCCAGCGTGCAAAAATAAAATTCATGGCACATAGCAATTTGATGTCCAGCTGCAGATCATTATCAATGAGTTACAGGACAAAACAGTATGAATGCAATAAACTGCTAAAATCTGTAATATGGGGGCGCCGGGTGGCTCAGTCGATGAGCGTCTGCCTTGGGCTCAGGTCATGATCCCAGGGTCCTGGGATCGAGCCCCGCATCAAGTTCCCTGCTCGGCGGGAAGCCTGCTTCTCCCTCTCCCACTCCCCCTGCTAGTGTTCCCTCTCTCGCTGTGCCTCTCTCTGTCAAATAAATAAATAAAATCTTTAAAAAGAATAAAAATTAAAATATAAATAAATAAATAAATAAATAAAATAAAATCTGTGATATGACCTAAAAGACGTGTGCAGTTTGAGTGTCTGGGGAAGGCTTTACGCAGAATAAATAAAACAGAGTTGTAGTTACTGCTGTGAGCTTTGTTGCCAACTGCCCTGGTCCAGAACTTGGATCTGGTACTTATGAGCTATAGGACCTAGGGCAAAATACTTAACCTATTTCTGCACTCACTCTGCTCCTGCCCCCAGAAATACTCCAGTCCTGAAGAGTTTCAGCAGAAAGAACCCTCCTGAATCTAAGGAATAAAGTTAGCTGCCTGGATTCTTCTTCTTTTAAGCAGATTCAATCCCCAAATACTCTTTGTATTCTTAAATTCTGCTTCTTATTTTGGAAAAAACAAAACAAAAAAACACTCTTTTTAAAAAAAAAACAAAAAACAAAAAAACCTCTTTCTTATATAAAGACCTTAGCCCTTAAAAGGAAAATTTTAACAAGAAAACAATTATGCAGTGGCCTCTTAGTAATCTAAATCCCAATGTGTGACCTAAATGAATGATTTTTTAAAACTCTGGGTGTAAGTAGGAAGAGGAAAAGTGTTCTGAAAATCATTGCCCACTGTTGAGATCACGTATAATATCCACGTATGTTGATTATCACTTATGCTTCTTGAAATTATTCAAGGGGCAAGACTGGTCTCTTTCTCTGAACTTATGTGGAACCTACCAATTTAATTTAATTTTAATATATCTTAATCTATAATTTAAATTTTTGTTTAGAAAACTTTATTCTTTACTGCACCAATACCAGCAGGAAAGTTGAGCTATTGCAGTGTAATGGTTAGCTCAACACCTATCATTCATTCAAAATACGTCATCAAAAATCTAAGATTTGGTTAAATGCTGTACCATGTAACCCCAACACATTTGAATTTCAATTTATGAAATTATTAAATTAAGAGAAACGTATTGCAGTTTTATGTTTTCCCAGTTGTAAGATAAGAAAAATAATATTGTCTACTGTTACCACTGCCTAAGAGCCTGAACAGAGTTTTGCAGGCACAACTAGCTAATAATTGCTCTTTTGATTTATATCACTGTAACAATTTTATGCTAAATTTTCCAGTATCAAAGCAGGGGTATAATCATTTTTTATTTTTTTTTATTTTTTATTTATTTATTTTTTAAGATTTTATTTATTTATTTGAGAGAGAGAATGAGAGACACAGAGCACGAGAGGGAAGAGGGCAGAGGGGGAAGCAGACTCCCCGCCGAGCAGGGAGCCCGATGCGGGACTCGATCCCGGGACTCCAGGATCATGACCTGAGCCGAAGGAAGTCGCCTAACCAACTGAGCCACCCAGGCGCCCGGTATAATCATTTTTTAAAGATGACCATTATGCAAGTGCGAACTTAAACAATTCTGCTTACTAGAATTTGCAACCTGAGACATCCCCTTAAAACAAATATGAAACATCCAAAGAATGTATATATGTTGAGCGAGGGTGAGTGTGTGTGTATGACACATACATATGTATCACCTTTCCTCACGGGTGCTGCCTTCATGTTCTTCCATAAGCATGACAATATTTACTTTATAGCAAATCTCACTATATATAGTAAATAGGTTAAAATAATTTTTCATCGAAGTGAACGAGTCAAAAATTTTTAGATCCACACTCCTGAACTTCCCCTAAAATGTGTCTAATTCAATGGTAAGATTCATGAAATGTAAAGATTAGTAAGTTCTTTTTTTTTAAGATTTTATTTATTTAAGAGAGAGAGAGAGATAAAGAGAGAGCAAGAGTCGGGGAAAGGACAGAGGGCGAAGGAGGAGCAGGCTCCCCGCTGAGCAAGGAGCCCGATGCGGGGCTCGATCCCAGGACCCTGGGATTATGACCTGAGCCGAAGGCAGACGCTTAGCCGACTGAGCCACCCAGGTGCCCCAAGATTAGTAGGTTCTTATAAAATATCCAGTTCTTCTCACTCCTAGACATTTTCTATAATTTTTGGACATTTTTAATAAAGAATTTCAGTGCTATTTCTTTTCTTCGTGGATTTCTCTGCCATGGCAGCTACAATTCGATTTTTAAAAAATGATTATCATTATATTAAGAAGTTCTTGGTCTTGATTAATTGTTAAGAATTTTGATGCCCAAAAGAATGTAGGGGGTCCCCATAAATCTCTTGTAAATGACATCTCATGAACTAGTTCTTCTTACTCTTGCTGTTGATTGGTGCTTTCTGAGACATTTAATCGAATCCTAAGTAGGGTTGCCAGATAAAATACAGGACATCCAGTTAAATGTGAATTTCAAATAAATAATGAAAATGTTTTCAGTAGAAATATGTCCCAAATATTGCATAGCATATACTTACCCTAAATTTATTTTCATAGTTAATCTGAAATTCAAATCTAAATTACCGTCCTATATTACTAAAAACCTTATTAAGCTTTATTAAGATATTCATGTATCATAAAAATCCACCACTTTAAGTATATAAGGCAATGGATTTTAGTTTATTCACAGAGTTGTACAGCCATTATCACCATCTGATTTTAAAACATGGTATCATCCCAGAAAGAAACCCTGTAGCCATTATCAGTCACTCCCCATCCCAGGGCCCCCCTTATTCGGCAGCCCTAGGCAACCACGAATTTACTTTCTATCTTTATAGATTTGCCCATTTGCAACATTTGACCTATATGGACTCTCACAATATGTGGTCTTCTGTGCCTAGCTTCTTTCACTTAGCCTGATTTCAAGGTCCATCCACGTTGTGGCATATTATCAATGCATCTGTATTTTTATTTCTTAATCTGGCAACATTAATTCTAAGGCAATATGGAATAGAACCATTTTGCCTAGGATAAGGTGAAAAACTATTCTTTACTACCAGACTCCTATCCAAACTGATCCCTGGAGATACTCTATCAAATTCTCACGTCTCCTTTGAACTCTCAGAATTTGCCATTCTGGATTTGGAGACCTGGGGTCAGAAAGAACTAGGCTCAAAGTAACAGGATTGGGGCAGTTGGTGGAGAAGTTGCCAGGGGTCTGAGGTATAGGATGGAGAAGGAGCTAGTGCTCTATTGGTGGTCAAAAGGGCCTGAGCTGGTCATCACACAAATACAAGGTGGGGGGAGGTCAGAGCTGGGTGTCTGCCTTCCACACCTCTGGGCCTTTGATGAGGCCTTCTGTCCTTCTTTCTGTTTAGCTCTCCCCTTGATGATGGTTGTCACCAGATTCTCCCTTTGTGAGATTTGAGAAGAAGGATAAATAACACAAGGGGGTTAACCCACAAGCTGAAGGTCGGGCTAGCCCTGCCAGGGAAAGTGAGTGGTCTTGGGGTAGGAGGAGGGATATGATCTGAAAACAGTCCTACTGTGCAAGTCTGAAGGGCCCGATTTCGTATCTGCCGACACTGCTCTCCCCGCACCTCCCAGATTCCAGTCCCAAACCCCCCAGCCCTGATTCCTGCCACTGCCTATGATAGCCTACCAGCAAGTACATGGTGATTTAAGATGCAGGCCCTGCCTTTGACCCTGATAGTCCATTGCGTTCATGGCCTCGAGAACTCTGGTCTATGCGCGGTAAACCACTATCTCCAAGATATTCCTACTAGGACTACAGAGGAGGAAGCATTAAAATTTCACCAAACAACTTAACCAGATGATTACTCTGTTTTGTTCTTTCTCTGTGCAACGTTACTCTTGGCCTTCCTCAGAATTAGAGAACTGTATTTTCTTCGTTTAGACAGGTCTCCGGAGAAGTTATATGACTGTTCCTGAGGGTGAGTAAGAGGACCTCGTCTCCTCAGGGATTTGAGCAGCAAGCTCAACCCCCTTCTCTGCCTTGCGTGACAGGAGGCTCTGTGCATGCCTGATGGAATCCAGGACACCGTCCCACGCCTTCCCCTTGTAAAATATGTATTTCAAACTTGATGTATCTTTCAGCTTAAACCTTCATCAAAGCTGTAGCCAGCATCCAGAAGTAGCCCAAAGGGCCTCACTCGAACACTTCTCTCCCCCGCAGAGAAAGCAACCTGCTCTCGCCCCGTAGCGCATGCTCAGCTGGCAGAGTGAATTTTTATCACATTAAAAGAAAAAAAAAACCCACTAAACATCATTCTCCAGAAACTCTTGCAAAAAGGTCAGCTTTAATGCAATGCTTATCAAATGCATTTCAAGGAATCCAGGGTTTGGCTAACTTGTTCTCAAACTTTCGTTTCTTAAGGCGTTTTGTTATTTTGTTGTTTTTTTTTTAAGTCCCCAATCCACTTCAAATTCCAAATATGTATGGTTCCCTGAGAGCAGGCTGTCATACTTTGCAGCACGGCAGGCAGGCCTGAGGCAGCATTCTTGTCTGTCAGGATTCTAGAGGGAGATGGAAGAATGATAAGTAGAAGCCACTGTAGGTGAGTTTGGTCTAAAGGAAATGATGTTCCTTTTGTGCTGTGGGAAAGTGACCTGTGAGCCATGCTGCTCCTCGGAGGCACATAACCAGAGAAGCCCGGAGCCTTCAGAAAGATGCCATCCAGTTCTCGGCTCTCCCCAGCCGCTGTTCTCCTCAGCTTACTTCTCACCCCTGACCAGCTCAGTGGAGAAAAGACTAGCATTTCACAAGTTAGATTTCATCATGTTTGCCAATTAACAACAGCAAAACATGATGCGACTAAGTGCATACTGCGTGTGTAAAAACTAAATAAAACTACGTTACAAATGAGAGATGTATAAGAAAACAAAACACAGAGCCACCAAATGATCTAAGAGATTCATTTTCTAGCCTTGGGCCCAGTAACTTCTGAACATATCTCCCTCAAGAGACCTCTGTGAAGCATGAATTATAGTTATTTTATCCATCTCTCCATCAAGCATTACATACTGAACATGCCTACAGTATGTAAGGCATTATGAAATTGTTCCCTAAACGGAAAGTACCAAATGCATTTCTTGCAACTGAACATGATTCGCTCATTATAGCAAAATAAAAATTCTAATTAAAAAAAAAAATTACTGAATTTCAAGATTTTTAAAGAAACTTGTGTCCTCGTAAATAAAGAGTGAACTCTCAGAGCAGCAATTCCCCAGGAAGATAATGGCTCACCAATGTCTCCTACTTGGTGTAACACTATGTCTTACATGGCTCAGTGAACAAAAGCGAGAAGATCATTTCAGCTGTGTGTCATTTACTGGGCAGGTCATTTGGGGGAATAAACCTTGGTTGTGGAGTAAGTGGGAGGACTCCCCCCACAGCACCCCAGTAAGACAGTATACTTCTTTTGTATCTGTGTGGGTATATATATATACACATGTATACACATACACCTACCTACACCCACACCCACCCACCCACCCACACACACACACATATATGTATGCATATGCATATACCCTTTTTCCAGCTCTTTACTAAAATTAATCCATCTAATTTACCTCTAGAGTTCTTTTAGCTTGAAATTCCAGGATTCCGTGTTGCGTTAGTCAGTATCTAGCTGAACCCTGAGGAAACAGACCCCAGGACAGGACTATGCTTTTAGAAATGGGATGTTCTGGAGCATAGGGTGCTGCCTAAGGGAGGGAGATGCAGTGGGGGACCTGGGGCAGAGAAGGGACTATCAGACAGGAGGAGGACTCAGACAGGAGCTGCAGGGGGAGCAAAGTCAAAGTTGGCCATGTTTTACCCAGAGCCAGCTGTATACCTACAAAACTGGATTTAATGGCAAACCATCTAAAAATACGCTCACTGAAAACAGTCTACTGACCCTTTTCTCAGAAGAAACGATTGCAGGAGACCATAGGGTCAGTATTTGAGCTTTCATTTTAATGCCTAGAAAAATCTGCATTTACACAGTCAATTTTCTCCTACCCTGGAGTTAAACTTTTGACTTCTTTGTCGAATCCTGGCAGAAAAGGGGCCAGAGGTTAATGCGCTTAGGAATCCAAGGCTCAGTGATACAAGAACTGTATGTTCCATTATCACTTGAGCTTCTACACGTTATCAGACTGAGTAAGTACAGTCACACCCCACGCATCGACAATCCAACTATATAGCAAATGCATCAGTGGGAGCCAGGAAAGCAGAAGAGGGCCTCATGATGGGGTGGAAATTACGGGCATCAGAAAACAATGCCTGGGGTAGAGAGAGAGAGAGACAAACAGACGGACTGACAGAGCACTCTGCAGCTGTTCTATTAACCCACATTTTGTAGAGTATATTGGAGGGAAGCAAAGTCTTCTAAAGAAATCAATTAATGAAACTTGCATGCTTCAAAACTTTGCTTTGAACAAGTGCACTGATCCATGATTAGTGATGCAAGCCTGGGGGGGGGGTGAAAAAAAGGAGGGACTCAACACAGAAAAGAAGAGCCATACACAGGGACATTGCAAAGAGGACAGGTGCTCTGGATGGCTGGGACAGGGTCCCTTGCCCTTGGCTGTGAGGCCAAAATGTTATCAGCTGACCTCTAATTACAAGGAAGAGGAAATCAATATCAACGCCTAGAATTGTTTATATTCCTGTCTAAATGAGCTATAATATTATCTCATTGAGGTCAAGCTTTCTCGACAAGTTCCAAGTGAGTAAACCTCTAGAATTCTGGCTTATTTCTGTGTGTGCTGCATGTGACATCTGCATTCAATACACTTTATTCTAGTCAAGGGAAGCTCCTCGGCCTGTTATTAAGACTATTTAAGGCTAAATTGGACAGTTACAGCAAACTTAGAGTTGTGGCTTTCTAACTGACAGAAATTAGAAATGACAGAGGATCTATTTACCCAAACACAAATGCTAACATCAGCAAGAAGTGGCAGGTAATAACTATAGAAGGAAAGAAAAAAAGACAAACTCTCTAGTGCCAACCCAAGTACCAGAGAGCACAGGAGACTTCAAACCTCATCACAGACCCCTGTGATGCACATTTGATAGCCGAAGTCTACCAAAAAAAGCACAATTGGAATCTGTACATTTGACTTAAAATGTTGAAAAGTAAGCAAAGGGAGTTTTAAAATATTTTGTCCAAAGGGGTTCAAGAAAAATAGAAACTTGACTATCTCCAGCAAGTTGTCAAGAGATGTGGACGGTTGAGGTCTATACTCGGTTGAATAGCGTCTTCCCCAAAATTCTTGTCCACCCAGACTCTGGAAATATGGCCTTATTTTGAAATAGCGTATTTGCTATTTGGTGAGTGGTAAATGAAATACGGTTGGCTTTGAACGAGTCACTGAAGTTGCACAATGGGCACAGAGACACTGCAGTGTTATTTTGATTTTTTGGTAAAATATTTTTAGTGTAAAAAGGGCAGCTAAACTCTTAGTGATTTCTATAAACAGTAAAATAATCACAATTAATTTCTCTTCTATTTTTGCATTTTGCTACCTGTTGTCCCTGGGGGGCAGGGGGGAGGGCCTCCTTGAAAGAGATTATTTTATTACCCCTCATTCTACTCTGCCCAGGATGAATATGCTGGGGTAACATTGGTCACAATTCTGTAGAGTGTGCTACCTAGAAGGAACTTAACCTCCTACCAGGAGACAGTCAGGACTTGACTTGCCTTTTTCTATTTGTAACATGATTTGGCAGGGGTCCCGGACCTCAACACAGCTTAATGTGTAAGGGTACTTCATTCAACCAATGATAAGAAAACCATCTGGCCACTTAGTAGTGGATCCTGTCTTCTGCACAACCCTGCACTGGATTCCTTTCAATACAAGGGGCATGGCAGAAATGAATGCCTCCGAACTGTGTGTAAGAGGGAGGGGATCCCTTCTAGTTTAGACACTCTGTGATAGACAGCAGTCTGGTCCTTCATCTCTGAGTCAAGCACAAATCCCATGGGGATAGGTAGGAACTTGGTGGAGCAAGCTGGTAGAAGAAGCCCAAGAAAGAACCACTCTTTACTTCCCTGGAAGTCGACAGGGTAGTGTTTCTACCCAAGTATCCCTTCCCACCCCTTGGGAAGACAACAAAGCAAGAAACCTGCTGGATAGTCCAGTCATCTCAGCCTCGAGTCCCATCTGCCTGTGAATGGAGATTTTCATTGTACTGAGTTGTTCATTTAACAGATATTTGTTGAACACTAACTATGTGTCAGGTGTTCTTTTAAGCCAGGTTCAGGTACATCGGTGAAAAAATATAGCAAGATGCCTATCCTCATGGGTCTTAGAGGAATGCAGATAATCAACTATAAAGATAATCAAGAAGTATATTATGAGTATTTTAGAAGGTAATAAATGCTCTAGAAAAAGAAATAAAGCAGGTTAAGTGACTAAGGGGCTGCAGTTTCAAATAGGAAGTCAGAATGGAGCTCACTGAGAAAGCAGCATGTAAGCAGAGTTGGGGTAGAAGAGGAGGTTGGATTTGAGCTAGCTGGAGAGACAGGGCTCCAGGCACAGAGAAGAGAAGAGCTAATTCCAATATTCTGCACTAGCAGTACACGGCAGGTTTAAGGACTGTCAAGACAACATGGGGAGCAGGGTGAAGAGGGGCTCGAGTAGGAGGAGAGGAGATCAGTAGTAGGCGGTCTGATCTTGTAGAACCTTCCAGGTCATTGCATGGACTTGGCTTTTCCTCTGAAGGAAAGAGGAACCACTGGGGAGAGGGAGCAAAAGAGTGACAAGATCTGAGAGCTTTTCCAGGCTTGTTCTGGCTGCTGTGTCGATTCTAGACCATTGGGGTGTGAAGATACGCAGCAGATGTTGCGATGATCCCGGTGGCTGGAGAGTAGTAGCCGCAGGATGGTGAGAAGGAATCAGATTCTGGGCAGAACTGAAGTGACCTGTCCGAGATCACACAGCTAGTCAGCGGCAGAGCCAGGTGAGAACCCATTTTTCACACCTTACCATCGATCTCCTGCTTACTGCACGACTCCTCCCCTTGGGTCTCTTGGTGTCCTATTGCCATCTACGAATGCAGCTTTCTGTGTGGGATTGTTGGTTGTCTTGGAACTATCAGCGCATTTTAGTATATATCTTGCTGCCCACTTGGAAATGTTTGGGGGCAAGAAGGTAGTGTGTCAGCTCTCTGCTCTTTGCTAGCTACTCATCTACTCATCTGGTGATTTCTAGATGATTGTTACAAAACTTCTGGGGCATACTCTGCTCTGCAAAGGAAGGCCTAGTAACCAGGATGCCAATGTCAACTGGAAGCACCCCATGGGGATTCCATGTGGAGAGATTCTGCCCCGCTGAAGATAAACATCTGCTCCTGCCCCACGGCTACTCAAGGAAGAGGCAGATGAACCACCACTGTAATTACGACCATGCTGCTTTTCTCTTACCCAGAAGGTGTCCGAGGATTTGGTGACTCTGATCTGTTGCTTGGCAACATTCTCACTGAGTCGGTTCTCTTGCAATTTCCAATCCTATCTGGCCAGGGAGAATTCTCACAGCAGACACTCTGCTGTGTCTTGGCTTTTAGATTGTAAAAGGCAGATCTCGATTTAGATCTGACCGAAGGGATGATGCCAAGGGACCCAAAGAGCTACAAAGTCTTAACTAAACTGGACTTCAGTCTTGCCACAACTTCCTAAATGGGCCCTCCAGCAGGACCACCAGAAAGTAAGTGCCAGAAAGGCATGTTTGATTCACTGATGTGTCTCCAGCTCCTAGAACCATCCCTGACCCATTAGAAGGGACTGGCAAACGTTTATCGCATATATATGGGTAAACTACAGAATTACTCTTTGGAAATTTTTATATCCCAGTCTTTGGAGTTCTTCTTCCTGTTCTTTCTTATTTCTTGTCCTTTCTCCCTCCCCTCCTCCTCCTCATTCTTTCTCATTTTTACATCTATACTTGAGAACTCCTCCCTCACCCCACCCCTGCCCATTTCTCATTTGCCTACTACCATTCTAGTCATTCATTAAAAAATTGGCCCATCTGAATGACAACTGGAACCACAAACCACAAGCAGGTATGATCCCTGGAAGCTTCACAACAAAGTCTTGACGCATTTAGGAGGAAACACCAAAACCCAAACGATTCCAACTGTGCCCTTTTCATTTCCAGCTCCATATAAATTTGAGAGAGACTGGGACATACGGTCATGTGCATTAGTGATCGCAATGGTTTTTTTCCACACATGAGAATGAAAAGTCTTCTCAGACACTGTAGGCACCACAGGCCGACTGACCTTCTCTCCCTTTGCCCCAATCCTTCTGTCTCTCACCAAGTTGTGTTTCTATGTCCCTTGCCCCAGTGAAAACTCTAGACAGTGTTTTCTAACTCAAATCAAGTGATCTATATCAAAGTGTATATACATTTGCTAAATATGCTTAAGTTGAGCTAGTAGGTTGTCAAAGTCTAGGATGGCATTCAGATCTCTGAGCTCTCAGGGACTAAAGGTCCAAGTATTTGCCTGAATGGCTTCGTTAGTCATCCTCACACTGAAACCACCTCTGTCTCCCATCATCTCCATTTCTGTCAGTGGTATTGCACTCTCGTGGACACTCAAGCTCCAAACTAGGAAGCAGTGTGGCAGTGTTTCCTCCATATTGTAACTCAGGAATACCAGAAAGTTGTCTTCCCTTTTCCTCGGCCTCTCCAAGCAGATTTCTCCTGGTTCGCTGATGCCTGAAATTTCATAATTTATTGTTTTGGCTTAAATCCAAGAGAAGGGAAAAGATGTAAATTTCTTTTCCAGTGCTGTTTGCCTGGTACGATCTTATTTATTCTCCATATCAATCTTATGCCTCAGACCCTTTTTATACACAAGGGAACAGAAGCGCAGAGACGCTGAGTGATTTTTTTCAGGGTCACAAAGCAGGTAAATAGAAGAAATTATTGCTGAACCCAAGTTGGGTTGACTCCAGAATCTGATTTATCTACTACCCCAGGCTACTATCTATGTGAGCCTAGCACTGTATTAAGTACTTGTCTTATCAGATATATACTGTCAGAGTCAATAAGTTTATCAGGGTAGTACCTGATGAAGGTGCCCCACCTGTGGCTCTGAACTGAATAAACCCCTCACCCCAAGCCCAGCAGTCCTCATTCAATGACTGATGCAAGTGGTGTACAAAGACCAAAGCTCCCTCGCCCCTAAGGTGGGATAACCCTACACTGACTCCCAGAACTCCCCACTGGCATTAAGCTCCAGATGTCCACAAAGAGATGTGCTTTATAATACACCCTGTATTGGCTGCCATTCTGTTCCTCTCTCAGTTCCCAACTTACCCATAGATGTTTCTTGGGATCCTTTCCAAAATAAACAAACTCCTTGCACTTGAATACTTTTCTCAGGGTTCTCAGGGTCTGCCTCTTTGGAACCCAAACTAAAGCAGTCGGTAACTGTCCTAAAGATAGATTTTCAGGGGAAGAATCAGCAGACTTTGAGATCATCAAACATTGGAGGGAACAGAAGAACCGTCAGCTCTCATTTGCTCCCAAAGAGTCTTAACTAAGTCAGCCATTTATTCCTTATCTCATTAGCTACAGCAGGGAGATGAAGTCATGTATTTGTCCGTGAACAAATATTATTCCAGTTCTAGGGAAGAGGAATAAAGCAGTGTACAAAATGGCAAAATGCCCTGCCTTTACGGAGGTTATAGTCCAGGGGCTGCAAGGAGACTTCAAAAAAGAACCAACTAGATCCCCTGGAATTAAATAATACATATCTCAAGTACCTTTCAATGTATAGGTTCCCTCTTCTCCTACCACTCGCTTTGTTCTTTAAAATTTATTTGTCAGAAGAGTTTTTGTCCCCTATAGCTTGGATTTTGCTGCTTAGGTCCTTACAGTGCCACTTAATACTTCACTGTATTTTCTGAAAATTGCTAGTTACATCTAGAAGCACGATCAGAATCACGTTCAAATTTGGGGCAACATGATTTCATGGGACCGTGTATTTCCATCAGGAGGCATACAGTGTCACCTTGTCTCTTTTTGTGATATCACAAGCTGTCGGTAATCATTACCAAGAGTTATTATTAGCTGGAATACTCCCATAAAGAAAAATTATTCCATCAGCTATTTGGTTACTCTAAAGGACAGTTCATTTAGGAACAGCAAAATACACAACTTTTTTTCTTTGTCAGTTCTCAAAATAAGACGGTTCTTTAACACCTTCCAACATGGCCTAGGAAGTTTGTTTCTTTTGAGTGCTACTGTGAATTTATAGATCCACTGGGAGCCTCTCCAGCTTGGCTCCAAGGTCACTCTGGCATGACGCTAGCAATATTGGGTTATTTAGTCCCTGCTTGCTGGTATGACAAAGCGTTCTGAACTCATCTTTACAGTTCTTGTCTTCAGACATGGAATCAGCAATTTCTGCCAGGATTAGCTGCCTTTCAATTCCATTCTTAGCAGGAAATATACATTAAAAAAAAATGCTGTCTGATCAGTAAATAAATCCTTGTTCAACTTCAACAAGTAACGCTAGGTGTTTGCTGACCCATTGCTTCCCAGGACGTAAGTTTCTGAAGGCAGCCAGCTGGACCTCCTGGGTGCTCTGGCTGGGAGAACTTTCTCCCTCCTGACTAAATCAATAAGGCAGCTGACCTCAGTTTTGGATTCTCTCTCTTCTCTGTCCAGTTCACTCTCTTCTCTGTCCAGTTCACCATCCACATGACTGTTCTCAGTAATGCACTAGGACAGCAGAGGTGACACACTTCTGAGCACCTCAGTCACCTCCTGGCCATTTACGGTGGTGTCCTACTCCCTCTGGAGCCCTCTACCAGGCACTGGAGAGCAAAGAGGTGAAAAATAAGGAGCTCCTGTCCAGTCAGGGGACAGAATGCATCCTCTAAAAAGTCACAAGGTGGGGCGCCTGGGTGGCTCAGTCATTGGGTGTCTGCCTTCGGCTCAGGTCATGATTCCGGGGTCCTGGGATCGAGCCCCACATCGGGCTCCCTGCTCGGCTGGGAGCCTGCTTCTCCCTCTCCCACTCCCCCTGCTTGTGTTCCCCTCTCTCACTGTGTCTCTCTCTGTCAAATAAATAAAAAAAAAATCTTTAAAAAATAAATAAATAAAATAAAAAGTCACAAGATGATGGGCAGTATGCACAGGAAATGCTAGAGGATTCTGGAGGGCTATGGAAGGACCCTTGTGGAGGAGGTAGTGATACAGCTGAAGGGTTCCTGTGGCAGAGATGATGCTCTACCATTTCCACTTCCTGGGCACCTAGGGAGATGGCATTTCCTTACTTCCTCTGGCCACTGGAATGTCTGTGTGAACATTCCAGGTCTGGCCTTTGAGGGGGAGAAGAATGACCCCTCAAAAATGTATCTTTGTGTCTTTACCTTGCTGGTCTCCCTCCCTTCGTGCTCTGCCCCCTCGGAGCTCCTATAGCCAGGCCTGTGCCTCTGGGCAGGATGCTTCTCAGGTGGGTGTCTGCAGTCACGGTTCACAAGCAGACATATCTGTGCCTCAGAGTTGAGTAGAAGGTTCCTTGTCTCAGACACCTAACAATTCTTTCACCCAAAGGGAATTTCGGGGTTACACTGAGACACGTAGAGCCTTTTACCTTCTCTCAAATCATATTGCCAAAGATCCACCTACTACTCCTGTGAGCAGAACTTCTCAAATAGGAAGAGAGAGTTCTGGGTGGGGATATAAACTGCTTAATCATATCCTCATCCTAGAATATTACACAGCCTTCACACACCTTACCTCCAGGGTGACTGTCATGAGTCACTAAGGAGCAAGGTCATGCCCAGGATCCGTCCACTGACTCTCTTCCCACTGGTGGCTGTGATACTTTCCTTTTAAAAATAACATTTATCATTTATTCTCGTTAGAAGAAAAAGCCATTTACTGTTGAAAACACTTGAAACAGATTAATAAAATAAAGAAAATGAAAATCACCTATAATCCAGTAATCCAAAAATATAGTCTGGGGTGTAAACTTCTGGTCATTTCGAAACCTCAGGGGATGTGTGCCTAGTGTTGGTTTCGTCCTCTCAAGCAAGATCGTATCACACGTGCTGTTTCGTAACCTGCTTTCTTCCTCGACAATATCGAGTGGCCATTTCCCGATTAACTATTCTCTAGGACCAGACCTATATATCCGGAGTACAGGTGGTTTCACCGGGGAGGCGGGCCCTTCTCACAAAGAAGGATTTGTCTGTCGAGGCTCCGGCCGCGCTGGGCTGGGCGCCCGGGGTCACGCGGGTTCCCGCACATCTGCCAAACCAAACAGACGGGAAGGATGAAGGAGGCCTGGGGGGCAGCGCTTGGCCTGGGCAGCGAGGAGCAGAAATCCCCGAAGCACCCACCCGAGTCAGCCCCGGAGGCCTTGCGGCCGCCTTGCTGCGCTCATCCCCAGGCCTCCCTTTCAGACACTAGTCGCTGGGCCCTGGAAAGCGGAGTTTCTCCACTTTTCTTCCACTGGACTTCTGGGGTGGGGGTGAGCACCCGGGGCGGGCGAGGCGGGGGGTGTGTGCCCGGGGGCGGGGGGGGCGCAGTCTAAGCCGGACGCGTCCTTTCTCTTTCCGGACCCCGCCGCCCCCTGCAAAGAAAAGGTCGACTTAACACCGCTTCACCTCCTCGGTGGGCTTTGCAAAATCCTTAGAAGGCATTCTGCGCTATGCTTCGGAATCGCAGCGGCGGGCGGGGGGCTTGCTGCGCTCGCGGCCAGTTGCTGCACCGTCTCTCGGACGGAAGCGGGCACCGGCGGCGGGAACGTGAAGGCCACACCTGGACCGCGCGTGCGCGTGCGCGTGCGCGGCGGCGGGGGGCGGTGCGTGCGCGTGCGCGGCGAGGAGCGGGCGGGAACGACTGCACCCGCGGCCCAGGGATGCGGTCCGCCTGCACGGAGTCCGCAGCTCGGGTCGGCTAAGTGCCCGGAAACCTGCGTTCGTCGCAGCTGGGCTCCGATTTTAGAGCAGAAAGGCTCATTGTCCTGAAGTCACCCAGCCTGTCTGACCACTTTGGAAGTTTCTTTATGCTCCGCGGAACTTGGAAGGAGTGGTCCCACGGGTCACAGGCTTATTAATGCAAGAGCTTTACCCGGCGAACCTCTCTGGGAAGGGGCAACCCTGGTTTAATTTTCTGTGAGGCGGGGGAAGCAGCGCTTGAAAAGAAGGGTTCTGCTTACCCAGTGCGCTCAACCTTTAAGAACAGTAAACACTTCACTGTTGGACGGGTGGGGGTATTCGTAACCTGAAATTAACATTTCATTTTGGTGGGAAGTAGTCGCAAGCACGTGTGCATCGACAAAGACTGTGCTCTGGCCAAACTTTCTTCTGGCTCTTGTGAGCACTCTAGGTCTGCCCCTGGGCTTCTCTCTGACCTTGGAGAATCCTGTTTGAGCAAGAATGCTGCTAAAATCAGTTTAGGGGAAATCCTCCACCCTGGTATCTGATCCCCTGGGCTGCCTGCAGAATTCTGTGGAGTTGGTCTAGCAAGAATCCCCCTCACCCTTACTTCTTGGCGATTTTCCATCCACTGACCCCCCACCCTGTGCCTTGACCGTACATCCCCACTTGTCCTTATTAGAGTCCAACTTCCTTGAGTCCAACCTCTTTCCCCTACAAAGCCCCATTGCAGTAGCCCCTCTTGAATAAAGGCTGCCTTACTGTCTTTATTTAACAAGTGTTCTGGGGCGCCTGGGTGGCTCAGATGGTTAAGCGTCTGCCTTCGGCTCAGGTCATGATCTCAGGGTCCTGGGATCGAGTCCCGCATCGGGCTCCCTGCTCCTTGGGAGCCTGCTTCTCCCTCTGCCTTTCTCTCTCGCTCTCTCATGAATAAAAAAAAAAAAAAAAAAAAAAAATGTTCTGAATAATTTTTTAGCAGTTTCTGATGGTATGTGTATGCATGTGTGGGTGTGTGTGGTGAAAGATCCATCATGTAATGATTACTTGTTTTTATTTTTTATTTTTATTTTTTTTTAAGATGATTACTTGTTTTTAAATAATCAGTATGAAATACATTCATTAAACCATTTCTTCCGTGTCAGGCTCACACGCTAATTTCCCAAGGTAATCATTTAGAACATCTATAATGCTGATTTTAAGTGTATGGTTGAAAAAGGTTCTCAGGAACGAATGTCTGATATCAGTATCAGTTTGAAGTTATCTCACTGATTTTATCCATACAGCTGAAGATTCCTTGTAAACTTTATTCTTCAAAGCAGAAGCTTTAAACAGGTGAACATAGGCACAAATATCCCTCTGTTCAGATGGAGGGTGCTGGGTCTCCTTTAGAGAAGATGACAGCTGCTACCAAAAATGTCATAAAGCCATCACACCAACCTGACATTCCTGTCTTCCAGCTTTCCATTTAGAAGATCTTTACATAGAATAGAGGGGGAAGGAGAGGACAAACCAAAACAAAACCAAAGTTCTTGAATAACATTATAGGTCAGTGAAGAGATGTAACATAATGGAGGACCTCGTTAGGATGCTGATTTAACTATAAAAAGACTTCTTGGTCAGTCAGGGAAAATTGCATACGTATTGTGTATTAGACAATCATAGGGAATTTTTGGTAATTTTTTAGATGTAATAACGCATTGCGGTTTTTTAAAAAAGTCTTTTTATTTCTGGGTGAAATTATCTAAGAGAATTAAAAGTACATAGCCAAGTATTGATGGGGATTGAAGCTGAGTACAAGCATGGAAGTGTGTTATAGCCTCTATTTTTGTGGATGTTTGGTTCTTTTCTTTTTTTTTTTTTTTAAGATTTTTATTTAAGAGAGAGCAGGAGAGGAGAGAGGGTCAGAGGGAGAAGCAGACTCCCCGCTGAGCAGGGAGCCTGATGTGGGACTCGATCTGTGGGACATGATCCGGGATCATGACCTGAGCTGAAGGCAGTCGCTTACCAACTGAGCCACCCAGGCGCCCTGTTTGGTTATTTTCATGATAAAGAAGATGAAATAAAGGGAGGGTAATCAGAAGTGAAGAAAATATTGTAAATGTCGTCTGAGTACCTGGGGTTCCTGATCACCTCTGATAAACATGGGCTATCACAGAGCTCCTCCCATCTTGTATTTAAATTATTCCATATTTCATCTTGAAGATAGAGCTGCTTATTCCTTCCAGTTAAATTTGGCACTTGAGATTCAGTCCTTTGCTGAGGCAATGGTTGTTGATGATCACCCAAGATCAGTTTTCAAACGATACAGTTCTTCAATCTGATGAGCATTTTAAAACTGAAAAGAAGACAAGCTTCATCCCCGAAGTCCTTGAATGCCCATGGAAAAAGCCCTGTTCCCCAGGAGCAGTGGTGAGTTTCATTCTCTCCCCTCCGATTCTCTTATCACCGAATGTGAACCTCGCAGGTAGGAAAACATGCTAGCTGACTCAATAGCTGACAAGCCTACGCTCAAACCACTTGGCATGCCACGGTGCTGGAAGAAGTGGATGCCAGCCAGCATACCCTTCATCACCCGCAAAGCTCTTCCCTGCTTTATTTTACCAACTTTTATATGTCCTCCCAAACTCACTCTCCTAACAGTATCTGTTCAAGGATAATGAAAATGCATTTCCATACAAGAGAAGCACAATCATTTTATTACAAATATGAAAGCAACTCTGATGTTGCTCCTGGAGGAGCCCTGGCCTCCCTGCAGCTTCCTCACCTCCACCTTATGTTCACCTCCACCGTGGTTCCTTTCTCCCTTGTTTTTTTAGTATTTCTTTAATCGCGTGCATTTTCAGACATATCCAAAAATAGAAAGAAATGGGCCCCCCAGGCACCCATTTACCCACCTTTAGCAATTACCAACACTTTTCAAATCTTATGTCATCCATTTCTCTCTGACCTAGTTTGTTTCTTTCCACCACCACTACCCCCCCCCGCCCCCGGAACACTTTAAAACAAATCCCAGACACCCATCAGTTCACCAGTCTTACACCCACTTCTGCATTTATCACCTTGTAGTGGAATTTATTTGCAATGGCATTTTCCCCCGTTGGTCTGCAAGAATGGGGTGTCCTTTATGGCTTCAGCAACCAGCACGGAAACTGGCCCATGGTACGTGGTCAGGAAACACTTGGAATTCAAATGTGTGAGTAAGGGCAGCTGCTTTATTGCCATAGACTTAAGAACATAGGTCTTGGGGCACCTGGGTGGCTCAATGGGTTAAGCGTCTGTCTTTGGCTTGGGTCATGCTCCTGGGGTCCTGGGATCAAGCCCCGTGTTGGCCTCCCTGCTCAGGGGGGAGCCTGCTTCTCCCTCTCCTGCTCCCCCTGCTTGTGCTGTCAAATAAATGAATAAAATCTTAAAAAAAAAAAAAAAAAAAGAACATAGGTCTTAACTCACAGAATGCACAATGCCTCAGTCATCAAAAACATGCTCAGCCCAAGACTCATTATTTAGGACCAAGCACCTGCAGCGTTAGAATGGTGGCTGCGTGCAGTGCCTGGACTTGAATGCCAGCTCTGCCCCCACTTGTGGTGTCGCTGGTATGACAGACTGTATGTTCCGGAGCCGGTGGCAGTTTCTCCTGTCCCACAGTGTTCTTCCCATTTCGCCATCTGGAGGTAGAGTTTATGTTCCCTCCTCTTGAAGCTGGGTGGGCTTGTGGCCACGGTGGAAGTGCTGTTACGTGGTAGCCCAGGTGAGGTCACAAAAGGCGGGGTGGTTTCCACCTTGCTGCCTGGGGCCCTCCCGCTGGAGCCCCCAGACCCCTGGAAAGGTCCCGAGACTCGATGAGCACAGACTCCCAGCTAGCCCCCTCCCGCTTCAGCTCCTGGTTCCATTCCCGCCTATTCTAACCGGTTATGGTCGGACCACAATCGCCTGAGTGACCCCAAGCCAGAACTGCACAGCCACGCCCCTCCCGAATCCCTGACCCACTATGACCGTGGAAGATCATGACTGTTGTTTTAAACCGTCAACTATTGGGGTGATCTGTTCTGCAGCAAGAGAAAACCAGACCACTGGCTCTCTGTGCCTCAGTTTACACATCTTTAAAATGTTTCCTACACATTAGGCTATTGGGGGTATTAAAGAGGTAAGGTAAGAACATCGCTGGCACATGACAGCACTGAATAAATGTTGGCAATCATCACTTGGGAAACACACATAGTTTAGAAATCTTGCCCAACCTAATAAAGATAATATTTGCAAGATCCCATTTGCCACGCATGCTGATACCTTGAATAAGGGTTGCAATTACATAAATAAAAAATAAACTTCTACGTTGCTACGAGTTCTTTCAGTAATTGGAGAGAAAACAGAATTTTTTAAAAATGCTTTGACTTCGCTTCTACTTCCCTGTCTGGTAAAACATGCTTCAGAAAGCAGACACAGGCATGAGGAAATTGAGTGGAAGAGAAAGTTTCTCACAAATGGGATCTTTGGAGAAAACCTGAGTATAATTACGCAATGAATTTATTTTTCACGAAAACATGGGATTTTATACTCATTTAGGGAGTCTTCTGGGGCTCAGATGTGTCTGAGAATGGCATTGTTTGCTAAAATAAAAGGAAGATATTTTGGGAGCTCACCAAAGGATGGCATGAGTATCATTTGTGAAACATGTTTCAAAACAAATCCATATGCATGGAAAAAAAAGGCATCTGAAATGCCAGGATAATAAAATAAAATGTGAATGTTTTCTTATATATCTTAATGCACAGGGTCCATGATTTTTAACTTAGCATCCATTCATAACACTTCCGTTAGAGAGGATTTACAGCATGAGAAAAAGGGGAGGGGGCAGGAGAAAGTGCACATCCCTATCTGGTGTCACGTACTCATTTAACACTCTCATCACTAATGCTACACATCACTGCTTCTTGAAAATTATAGTCACAGCTATGTATTTACTGTACCATTAATACAACTCATCCCTAAGTATTGTCTACACTAGGAGTTGGGACACTTAAGGTGCTTTTTCAGGGGTTTTAGGTCAAGAGGGGGAGCTTCAGAAAGGTATTTGCTGGGACATGAGCCCTCCCCATTAGAAGGGTAAGCCTGACTTTTCCACTGAAAAGCAGCCTGTCACTCATTACAGTGCCAACGTGGGAATCCCAACTCAGAATTCTTTTTTTTTTTTTAAAGATTTTATTTATTTATTTGAGAGAGAAAGAATGAGAGACAGAGTACATGAGAGGGGTTAGGGTCAGAGGGAGAAGCAGGTCCCCGCCGAGCAGGGAGCCCGATGCGGGACTTGATCCCGGGACTCCAGGATCATGACCTGAGCCGAAGGCAGTCGCTTAACCAACTGAGCCACCCAGGCGCCCCCCAACTCAGAATTCTTAACAGCTATTATCAGGGACAGTATCGACTGGAAGACGTTTTATATTCTGGGTGGAGATATAATATGGGCCATGAGAGAAAGGACTGAATTAAAACAAAAGAATCCCTCCTTCAAGTAACATGGAAAACATTTTTTAAAAAATCCACTCTAGGAGTCATGCTCCATAAAACCTTTTAAAGAATTCAAGGATAAGGAACCTAAGACTTTATGAAGAAAACGGAGTTGAAATGGCAAATATAACTTTTAGGACCGTAAAATACAAAATTAGGCAAATTAAGAATTTTTTCTCCCCCAGATATTATCATCCTCCTCTTCCTCACACTTGACACTCGATAATCTCATCTCTGATTATCGAGTGCTTACCTTCATGATACTGGAGGTCAAACTTCAGTGTATCCCTCCCCCAAATTTATAATGCTTTATTAAAAACGTATCCCCGACTGGTGTGTTAGGCTGGTAGAGAGCAATATTGAGAACCAGATGGCATGCAGTAAAATACAGAAGGTAAGAGACTTTCATGCGGACAATGATGGTGGCTGATGGCCCGGAGGCAGGAAGGGAAAGGCCAGGAGCTTCTCCCCAACACCTGTAACTTGAGTTCATTAACAGCTCCTGCAACACGGTGAGTTTTGATTTGTTGGACCCAGGGAAGATGATGATTTCATGTATTTTTGTTTTTTGGGGTTTTTTTTAAAGATTTTTATTTATTTATTTGACAGAGAGAGATAGCGAGAGTAGGAACACAAGCAGGGGGAGTGGGAGAGGGAGAAGCAGGCTTCCTGCCGAGCAAGGAGCCCGATGTGGGACTCGATCCCAGGACCCTGAGATCATGACCTGAGCCGAAGGCAGACGCTTAACGACTGAGCCACCCAGGCGCCCGATTTCATGTGTTTTTGAATTAAAATTTTCAATTTAAAAATAAGAAAACAGAATATATTCACAGTAGAATTCATGATATGGGAGAAGTCCCAGTTGGGAAAGGGATGTTCTATTGCCAACTCTGAGGACGATCGAGGGAAAGCACAGAGCTGTTTATTTGGTGTATTTAGAGTAGCAGAGTTACACAGACCACACGGACGTCAATGCTAATAATTTTAAGGTGCATGCCGGTGATTGATTCATTCTAACACCTACTTCGTGTTTGACGATGGCAGTGTGAACATCTGAGATCTTTATTACATAAGCCCTGCACCAGACCATCTTCACATTCAAAGGAACCTGTGAATTTTTCAAGCTGCAGATTATATCCCATTAGTGGGTCAGGAAGTCAGTTTGGTAGGTTACACTAGGGATGTTTTGTAACAAAACAGAAGAGGATATAAAATATATGAGCATATGAGCATATGTAAGTATTTCATGATCTTGTTTCAGTTTTAGACATTTACACATATACACATATCTGTACTCATGTATGTACTCAACTATACAAACACTGACACATTCTGGTAACACAGACCTTCCAGTAGACGCAGGCATATTCTTTTCAGCCTTCCCATTAAAAATAATAATAATAATAATACAGATGTCCCTGGTTGAGCACTACTGGGGGTCAGCCGCTGTTCCCAAGCTCTTCTCCTGTATTGTTATTATCCTCCTAATAAGGCTAGGAGACGGGTATTACCATCATCTATACCTTACAGACAAGAAGACTGAGATATGCAGAGGGTGGGTAACTTGAACAGCACGTCCCCAGCAAGCAGCAGAGCTGGGATCTGATCCTGGACAATCTGACTGTGGAGACAAGCTCCTGTGGTCTCTACCTGAAAAGCCGAGAATGAAGGGAACCTGTGTCCTCCTGAGACAGAGAGCCCGTTCCATTGTCCAAGTCTCCCCGAAGGCTAGGAGAGCCTGTTCTAGAACGCAGATCTCCCAATTTCCAGTCCTATGCTCTCCCTAGACCTCATACAACAGTATTCTTAGTAAAAGCGGCTTTGTGAAGCTGAAATCAAACAAGTTCAAAATAAATGAAAGATACACATAAGTGTCCTTGAAAGAGAACGTATTTATTTACATCACTATTTCCTTTTTACAACTCCTACACTTTTAAATAATAAAATTTTCCATGAAATCCGGTAAGCTTTAAATTAAGATATTTTAACAGAAGAAAATGGTCACAATATGATTTTTATTTACATGAATTTCCAAGAGTTTTAAATAGTCCTTTTGAAACAGCACAATATAACTAAAAGCTCTCATTTAGAACTTGCATCCTTTCCCAAAACTTTTAGTTTAAGAAATTAAGCTTATAATCACCTCCCTGTAGCTTGGATTCTTAGAGACGAAGATCTGTCAACACACTTACAAATACAAACCTGCTTCATAAATGATCCACGTTTTGGCTGCAAACGGCACCTCTTTCACATGTTTTGACACTAAGCAGAGATTTTTTTAGACACATTAAATTGCTTTGATTAAAACTTTCTGGAAATCTTCTGGATCAGTCACACAACTGCTTACGAGTCGGGATGCATGGATTCTGAGCACTCAATTCAATGTACGAGGATGGGCTGATCTCCGGTTCAGCCAACTTTGAAAGCGACGCACTGGGATCCGGAACTTCCCTGGGGCAGCTTAGGTGCACTTTCCTCCCCATGGCCAGTCCTGTTTGGGAGGCTCCCTTTTCCTCTGATACTGCACATGCGAATCACTTACTTTAAGAACCTACTATTCATAAAACGACTTCCAACAATAACAATGGTCAGACATCCTACCATGTCACACTGAGCGATTTCAAATATTTATTAGTGAAACTACAAGAGAGGATAGATTTTCCTAATATTTTAAGCATGAGTTCCTCTGAAGAGTTGGTATAACATCCATTAAAAAATAGAAAAGATTAACTTTTACCATGATCAAAGCTACAGTTCACAATGAAAAGCTTCTACAGCTCCGTCCACCTTCTCTGTAAGAACAGCCGAGGGCCAGTCTTGAACTTCACGCGGCAGCAATAGAGGTATCATCCGCGAGCCGGCCCTGTGGCTTGAAAGAGGGGAAACAAGATGGGTTTATAGGACAGTAACAACAAAAGCTCTATTAATTGAAAAGATCTCGAAATTCTTGAAACTGTTTCATAAAAATGGAATAAACGGGTGCAAGTATCAAAATCACAGTTGTTTCTCTCCTTCTTTCATCCCACCTTCTCGCTTCACTTGAACCTGGGGGGTGGGGGGGCAAGCTGCAGGGCCAAGGTGCTGCCCCTGTCCCCTCTGCCCCCAGACACCGACACTGCCAGACGACCGCATACCTCCACTGGCTGAATCCGCCTCATTTAACTAGTCACTAATTCTCTCCACCCTGGGTCCAAGCAGCTACTGATCGCGCGCCGGGAGCGTGTGAAAGGGAACCCATTTGCCATCCCTGCTTCAGGGATAGTTTTATTTTCTCTCTTGCTCAGGGCCCTCCTGCATCCCACACTTGAAGAAGGCCACAAACCTGAGCTAATAGACAAGTTCCTTGGGGATTCAAGGCCTCCCAATCTCCTGTTTGTAAGAAAGAGCAATTCACAATGAACTAGAATATCTAACAATGAACACTATAAGGATGGAAGCAGCAGATAAAAACAAAAATTTCCCTTTCCCTAAGGTCACTGAAAAAAAACTTAAAACATCATATCACAAGAGTAAAGGCTACGAATGAATAAAAGTTATCGTGACTGTGCTTAGGGGTAAAACTTCTGACAGGTTAGCAATACCTCAGGGAGTCATCAAGGAACTGAAAAAATGAAATTCTTTTTTTTTTTTTTTAAGATTTTATTTATTTATTTGACAGAGAGAGACACAGTGAGAGAGGGAACACAAGCAGGGGGAGTGGGAGAGGGAGAAGCAGGCTTCCCGCAGAGGAGAGAGCCCGATATGGGACTCGATCCCAGGACCCTGGGACCATGACCTGAGCCGAAGGCAGTTGCTTAACAACTGAGCCACCCAGACGCCCTGAAAAAATGAAATTCTTGCAAATAATCTTACTAAGCAGATGTACATTAGCAGACCTTTGTGGGAAAAGCATGAGATGGTATTCAGGACATGAAATAGAACAGTGTTACAACATCATCACCAAAAGCCACTGGCTGGGCTTGAAGCAGAATGGTTCGGGTGAGACTCCCTGAGACAGGGAGGGAGCACTCCTGCTTTCAGTATGTTTTACGCATGTATGTGTGTGAGTGTGTATGTGTGCGTACATACGTATACGTGTGTGTGTGTATGCATGCATACGTGTGTAAGTTAGGCCTCTGACATTCAAGGCAGGAACGGAATGAACTAAAGAACAGGTGCTTGGTCTTTCGTACTTCACATAATCTTTAGTACTGATAGAGGATGTTCAGTTTCAGAAACGGAATAATGGGGGCACCTGCGTGGCTCAGTCGGTTCAGCGTCTGCCTTCGGCTCAGGTCATGATCCCCGGGTCCTGAGACCGAGCCCCGCGTCTGGCTCCCTGCTCAGCGGGGAGTCTGCTTCTCCCTCTTCCTCTGCCCCTCTCCCTGCTTGTGCTCTCTCTCTCTCTAATAAATAAAATAAAATCTTAAAAAAAAAAAAAGAAACGGAGTAATCGCTCAACCTGATTATATCCTTACCAAACACAGCTTTACCAACAGGGACAGAAGACAAGAACATCATGCAATCAGAAAACTGGAATCTACTTTTCAAAGGAATAAAAATATTAATCCGGCCTTGAAGTAGGGCAGCACTGTCCAAGAGAACTTTCCGTGATGAGGGAAAAGCGCTAGTTAGTGCTGTCCAACATGGGAGTCACCTGTCACACTGATTACTGGGCACTTCAAGTGCGGCTAGTGCAACTAACTCACTCTTAAATTCAATTCTAACTAATTGTCATTTACATCTCAGTAGGGCTCACATGAGTAGTGGCTACCGTACTGGAATAGCACAGCTCTCGAGTTTAGTAAAGGTGTGAAGGGATGTACAACTTGAGTCAGTAAGACTTCACTAAGTGGGAAAAGGGTAATCCTCAGTCACCGTCCTTAGTGTGACAGGTCAAACAACTGTCACTCTAAGATTTCCCAGCTGATAAAGGAGCCGGCTCTGAGGATCCCAGCCAACTTTTTCGGCAGCAGTCAAGTTACTAGAAGGTAGTACTTGTATTTAGAAAAAAGAGCATGGCAGTTAGGAAAAGGCATGCAAGCTATGCTAAAACTTACAAATGTTTATTTTCCTGGAACCTTTCCTAATGGATTTAAGCACTACCCAGAAGAGGTTTACTGTGGAAGAACGTCAGAAGACTGAACTAGCATGAGCTGGGATTAGGTTGGGTGTACCGAGCCCTACAGGGAAAGGAATGAGATTCATCGGTGGACCCGAAATCCTGATTCTCCAAAATGATCAACTCTCACATCTCAAACAGGCGATGTTTGTGCAGCTCTGTCTATGTGGACACCTACTCCCACGTAACTAAAGCTGTACTTCTGAATTTGGGAATAGCACACTTCAGGAGGTCACTCATGCCGCCACTGCTCCCCACCCGGGTCTTAAGACCTTTCCCCTGCAGGGTGACCTCAGACATGACAGGAGGAACAGCAACAGACGTGGCCTGTGAATGTGAACAGGTGGAAATGTTTAAAAAGCCACAGCTGGGGCGCCTGGGTGGCTCAGCGGGTTAAGCGTCTGCCTTCGGCTCAGGTCATGATCCCAGGATCGAGCCCCAAGTTGGGCTCCCTGCTCAGCGGGGAGTCTGCTTCTCCCTCTGGCCCTTCTCCCACCCCCTGCTTGTGTGCACACACTCTCTCTCTAACAAATAGAATCTTTTTAAAAAATTTAAAAAATTAAATTAAATTAAAAATTAAAAATATTGGGCGCCTGGGTGGCTCAGTTGGTTAAGCGACTGCCTTCGGCTCAGGTCATGATCCTGGAGTCCCAGGATCGAGTCCCGCATGGGGCTCCCTGCTCGGCAGGGAGTCTGCTTCTCCCTCTGACCCTCCCCTCTCTCATGCTCTCTCTTTCTCATTCTCTCTCTCAAATAAATAAATAAAATCTTTAAAAAAAATAAAAATTAAAAATTAAAAATATTAAAAAATAAAAATAAACTGCTGTTGGCGTGGGCAGAGGTTATGTGGGACATCTCTGTACTTTCCTCTCAATTTTACTATGAACTTAAAACTGCTCTAAAAAAACAGTAAGTCTTTTTAAAAAGCCACTGTTTAAACACAGGAGATCTGTAAGTATGAGATTTTTCTTTTACAATTTACAAGTATGGTGCTTGGAAACGTTAATAAATTATTGTTTTGCAGATGGAAAGATAAAAAAAGCTAGGAAGATTATAAAGGATACATTAACACAGACTAATTTATCATTTACCCCATCCCAGATTATGTAAAGAAGGGACAGTTCCTCCAAACTTGAATAAGACAGACACAAAAGAGGCAAGAAGAAGCAATGTGACATGTCCTTCCAAAAGTGAGTATAAAGTTAAAACAGAAGACGGTGCACAGGACGCATATATATCCATGTATACCGGAGTTAGAGGAAGCCACAACCAGCTGGAGGGAAGCCTTAATGTTAGGCAGTGAGAACAGCTTCAGTGGAGGTGAGCGCTGTGCTGAATGAACCTCCCGCGCAGCCTGGTTCGCTCTCCCCCACACCGACCATGACCATCCTACACATTCCTTTACCCCAGGAACCTGGACATGGTCCCCGTGTAAAACATCAAAACATTCAACCCGAGTACAGCTTCTGACACAGGATCATTTTCAGAAAAGGCCCCAGTCCAGTATTACACAGAGAATTAGGAACATTCAAGGATCATGTTTAGAAAGCGGATCCATTTTGACTAAAAGCTAGTTACAAACTAACTACAATGTAAAAACATACTTTACTAAGCCAAAGAAAAAACACGTCAAAGGATCCTGCGAAGGTAAATCATTATCCACCTAAGGGAATGAAAACCTTTGAAATTAGATTCTGTGAAATAATAGCAACTTTACAGAAATGGAACAGCAATACCGCCAAACTCATATCAGAACAATCAAAGCTATCAGTCCCAAAATACTGTTTAGTGAAGCTTATGTGAAAGAAATACCTCTGGTTTGTTTTCAAGACAGGAGACTTAAAAAGCGGACAATTTCTAAGCCTTACCTTTACAAAAATACTGGTAGGTATAAAACGCCTGAGCAGTTGATTTGTGAAGTGAGGAAATCTAAGCAGGTTGACGTTGAGAGACGGCAGTTGCTGGTATCCAGCCATCAGAGGGTAGAAATTATATAACATTTCCTGTTCGGTGCCAGGGAGGATCCGTAATCGAATCTATAGCATAACAAGTTGTAGAGAAAGACAATCAAATGTACACGCTTACAGCATCCTCACGGTGTCACCCCTTAATTATTCACAAGTGAGTGGACACCCAAATCTTTCTGGTGAAATGTTCTCTCTCTCCTTATTCCACCTTCCAGACAGATTCTAAAATACAGGGCTGAATCAGGATGACATGGGGACTACACAGATAATAAATGCATTAAAAAAATGTGTGTGATTTCTACCAAGATCTAAACAGCAACTTGCACCAGCTTAAAAAGGGGAACACGACGTGGATCAAGATTTTGTGTCTGAGACCAGGTAGATTTTTTACAGTCACAGTATGTTATGAGATAACTGGTAGAAAGGTATCTTTGTATACATTACGTCAACATAAGACAAACTAGTTGTTTCCGGTGTTTTCTTTTAGGGGATCTTTGTGGCGAGGTAAATGATGTCAGGGGAAAAAAGGATGTTTGTCATCATATATTTTTATAAATCAATATGTGAAAAAGATCAGGACACTCTAGAGAAGCTTCCTCATTTGCAAATGAGTACATATAGTATGTTCATGTGTCAAAGATAATATGTCGTGTACCAATATATAAGAGCTAATATGATATGTATTCTATGTTATAGACTTAAATTAGTGAATGGACTTACAGTATGTTTCATATATAATTCTATTTTACATTTAACAACAAACATAGCATTCAGAATATGTACAGCACAGATGACTAGTCCAGGTAGACACTTCTGAGTATTAGGACACATTTGTTCTTCTAGTTATGTCCTCGTTGATGAAAAGTATTCACTGACTATTGAGTGGTGTCTGTTACCCACTTTGACAGTAGAAGACAGAATTCTCACTGAAATACGGTTTTGCCCGAAAGTGTATGTTCCATTCAAAAACATGAGGAACTTTTCCACCTCTGATTTGAATGAGTGAATCAAAACACCTGAACGATTTTTTATTTTAAATATAAAATCGTGTCTAACTGTGCCAAAGATGAGTAAATTCTGTGCAAGATCAAAAATCTCTAAAAAGGTTCACTGATCGTTCAGAAGAGAAATCAGGCTTTTTTTTTTTTTTTCTAAGTAGGCTCCACACCCAACATGGGGCTTGAACTCATGACCCCAAGATCAAGAGATGCATGCTCTTCCGACTGACCCAGCCAGGCGCCCCAGAGAATCAGGCTTTTAATATGGGTAGTAAGGCCTCTAGGCCTCCAGTTAAAAGACACAAATACACACACTCACACACACACATACACTCAGTAGTAATAAAAGGGAAATCTAAAATTTTCAGGAATCCTATTACAGTCCAAGGATTTGTAAATTCTTGTTTTATAAAAAGAAAGAACTTACACGTATGATCTCAATGTGAAAAGGGTTACCCACTTAATCCACCTCTATATGAATTATACTTAATCTTTAAAAGTGGCTAAAAGTGCTCACTTTGGCAGCACATATACTAAAAGTGGCTAAAAATTTCCTATCAAAATAATAGGGACCACAATCAGCCTTATCAGTTCGTTTGTAAAAACTTATATATAGCTCTCCATTTCCTGGCCACACTTCTCTATCTACATAAGCAACCCAATGAGATATGACCTATACCTGTTTAAGACCTGAGAACATGAAGGCATCACTGGGCTCCACAGAAATCTCTACATCTTGAACTAAGTTAGTCTTGTTCTGTAGGTGATACTTGACAGGTAAGGATTCTCTGACACGCCCAAATGATGGCAGATCTGCAGAGAAAGAGGCCACATTTCTTTTGGTTAAAAAAATAGTTCACCATTTATGAGTTCTTTTTGTAAATGAATCTCATTCCGTAGACATAGGATTATTTAAATTAGTGATAATACTCACTCTCGCTAAATAAGAAAATTCTTTGATTGGACAACAGCCCATGGGACTATGATAAAACAGGCCCAAAAGAATCAAGTCTCCTTCTAAAGCTGATTGGCCTAGAAAGAGTCGTGGCTATCAGGAGGTGAATTATATTTTAGGAACTTTTCAAGTCTATAAAACATTTCCCTAAATATCCATCACAGTTCAAGAAGGAATGATAGGCATCACGTGCCTCCTGATGGGAGCACACACCATTAGCTATGAAGTATTCTTGCCAAACACTTGAACCTGAATCTGATCAAGACTATAGATCTCACCACCAACTCCCAGGGACCCTCAAAAATGATTACAACGCAATCAGCAAAATCCAGACTATGGGAAGCTCTACAGGACACCCGACTCCATTTCTTTAACAGATGAACAGCAGGGAAGAGGGGCAGGCAGTGGTGGTGAAGGACGTGATGGAGTAGAGAGGGGGGGTCTTCCCGAGCATAGATTTCAAAAGTACGAGACATCCATCAGCTGCAACGCGAGACCTTAAAACAATCTAAAGAACCTTCAGAGTCGACCAGGGAAATTGCGACACTGGAATTTGATAATATTAAGAAATTATTCCTAATTTTTAAAGATTTTATTTATGTATGTATTTAGTTATTTGAGAGCGCGAGAGAGAAACAGTATGAGAGGGGAGAGGGTCAGTGATGATAACAGAATTGTGTTATGTTTAGAAAAATAACCACTAACATTAAAGATGCAGACAGAAATATTTATAGATGAAATAATAGCTGGGATCTGCTTTAAAATAAGGGGAGTCGGAGGCGTATGCAGAGGTACAGATGAAACAGGACTGGTCAGAATCTACTTCTGTAAATGCTGGGCATTTTTTACAATAGAATTTTTTAAACCTTAGAAGCTAAAATAGGTATTCTTCCTGGATTCTCTTCCTCAAGTACAATCTGATGCCTGCGTTACCTGCGTTCACGTGGAGAGGAATGTTTTCTACGATCACGTGTGGCAGAGTGATGGCAGTACTGATGACAGGGACATTCCCCACGGCTGAGGTCCTGCGGCAGAAAAGGGCAGCTTTCAAACCCAGGCTTCCCGCGAAAAGTTAAAAACAGGAAATGTGTATGTGCACCGGCGTGTTCCAAAGGAAACAGAAATTACTTCTACATTTTCTAGAACTTTACTAACGGAAGCTGTTTCGTGAAAAGCTTTTGGAATCCTGCTTGTGGTTTGAACGTTTCCAACGCACAAATGCCATGACCCACGGCTGCTGCTTGGCCCCAGTGGCGGAGGGTGAACCGAGCACGCCAGGGGGCGCACCACCGAACCCAGTGTTTGGTAGCAAAAGGCTCTCAGTGTGGGTGACCGACACTGTGACAGAGACCTCCTTCTCACCCTGCAGCCGGCTCACAGCTGAGCAGGGACCACTTGCAAGCGGACCACTACAACGACTCTAGAAGCACACAGTAGAAACCGAGGAACTAAAAATACGTTAGAATCAACCAACACAGTGCCATTCCAGCACTAACCGAGAAAAAGGGCGCACCCTTAGGAAACTGTCAGTATCTTCCCCTCGGTTACAGTTAGAATGGGAACTACAGGGCCAGCTGGCTGCTACCTGACCAAGGAGAGCCCCTGGGGAGAGTCTGTAACTAGAGGCAGAACAGCCAACACTCTGTGCAAGTTATCGTACAGCAGAAGCAACAGGAAAACCCATCTAACCCTTTATCACTAAGAAATATGTCTCTCTGGTACTACAGTGGCATGAGGGGATAATTAAGCAGCGCCTTCACAATACCACTTTAATTCCTAGAAACATAAATTAAACTGAACTTCAATGTTTAGTAAATTCAGAAGTGGGGAAAAGAAAGTTTTTTAAAAACAAAACTACATTATTTTTCCGTTCTCATTTTTAATATTATCTTACCCACTGTTCTAAAATTTATGAAAAAAAAAAAAAACGGAGTCATGCTAAGAAAATAACACATAAAATATCACGTATCTACTTCCCAGCCTAAGAAAACATAACAATATAGCTGAATCTTCCCATGTACCCCTTCCTGCTTGCACTCCCCAGAAGTAACTACTATCCTGAATTTGGTATCTATCATTGCTATGCGTTTCTTTACACTTTTCCAAATTATGTATGTAGCCCTAAGAAGTACACAGTGTTTCACATGTTTTCCAACATTATATACATGCAATTTATTCATATTCTGAATATCTGCAGTTGCTTTGTTCACTCACTATTAAGTTACCAGGTATAGCTCTGGTTAATTCATTTTCACTGGTAATACAACATTCCATTGTATGACTGTGCCACGATTTATCCATTTTCCTGTTGATGGATATTTAGTTTCTAACTGCTGACTATGATAATCAGAGGTGCAATGAACGTTCTTACATACATCCTTTGTGTGCATGTTTAAGACTTTTCTATGACTAGAGGGTATAGACATCTTCAATTTTACCTGGTCCTGCTGCATTGTCTTCCAAAGTAACTTTTGACAAACCATGCATTGTTAAATCTTTTTATTTTTCCAAATTAGTGGGAGCACATCGGAATCTCAGATTCCTAGTGAGGTCAAGCTTCTCTCCCTATGTTTACTAGCCATTGGCTTCTTCTCTTTCCCTTACACTGCATACTCAAGATTTTGCTCAACAACTTTCTGTTAGGAGACTTGTTTTTCTTATGATTTGTAGAGGTTCTTTTTTTTTTTTTTAAAGATTTTAGAAGTTCTTGATATGAATTCTAATACACTGTCAGTTTTACATATTGTAAATAGCTTTTCCCAATTTGTATTTTGTCTTTTCACTTTCTACATGGCATTTTTAAATGAACTAAGAAATTTAATTGTAACAAATCAAATTCATCAATTTTAGTGGCTTATACATTTATGTCTTGTTTAAAGGAACTCTCCCTATTCCAAAGTCTTAAACAATTCTCTTATTTTGTACTAAAAGTAATAAAGTTTTGCTTTCCACAATTAGAACTTTAGGATACCTGGAAGTGATTTTTATATACATTGTAGAGATCCAATTTTTTCCCAAATGGACACCCAATTGTTCACCACTACTTGTAAAACAGTTCATCATTTCCCCACTGCTCTGTAATGTTACCTCTCTAAAATATAATTTCCATATGTGTGGATCTGTGGATCTATTTCTAGACTCCCTCTTCTCTTCCACTGGCTTATTTACAAATCCCCAAGCCAATACCATAGCAACGACTACTGTAGCTTTACAGTAAGTCTGCGAATTTAGAAGAGCAAGTACCCTTGCCTAGCTTTTCTTCTGGAGTATCTTGACTATTTCTGAGGTTTCGCCTTTCCATAGAAACTTTATGATCAAGAGTGTCAGATTCTACAAAAACAAACCAAAATAAGCTTTTGGGATTTTGAAGGAAACTGCACTGGTTCTATAGAACAAACAATATTAGACCTATCCAAATCCTACCCGAGACCATTTTGTATATTTCCCCATTTATTTAAGAACTTCCTTTAATGTTTTAGAAGTTTTATAATTTTCTCCATAATGGTGACACATGTTTTCTATCTGATATACTCTTACTTACCTTATAATTATTGTTGTCATCTGAATGATACCTATTTTAAAAGTACATCGCTGGAGGTTTATTACTGATATAGAAAGCCAACTGGATTTTGTATATTGAATGTTATATCCAGCAACCTTGATGGAACTCTTAATAATGCAAATAATTTGTTGATTCACTTGGGTTTTCTATGTAAACAATCCTACTGACTGCAAGTAAGAGAAGTTTTTCCTAATGTTTTTAATGGTCCTGTTATAAGAATTAATTTGGCTAAAATTTCATCAGTATATAAGGTCACAAATTGTGACAAATACAAATGAAAGTTTAATGATCCTTTTTAATCTTTGTGTTTTTGACAAATGGTTAGTGATAGCACGTGACTTCTAGTCTTCACCCTAGGACTGAAAGAAGCTTTCAAATATTAAATGACAATGACAAATAATAAAGACATGAGAATAGCACATACAAGGAAAAAAAGACAGGGCTGATATAACTTACCTCTTCCAGGAGATAATATAATGCCCAGTTGCTACTCCACCTTCAACATTTCCAACAGATGGGCACCGAAGACAAAAGCATTCACTAGCACTCTCTCCAGTCTGTAAAACAACTACAAGAAATAGTTTTTATAATCCTTATGTAAGGATTTTCCCTATGAAAGGAGAGTTTTACCTCCGGTAGTGGAACAAAAAAAGAATACTTTATCAGTTATACATTATTTATAGAGACTTAAATGCTAAGGCTCAGAGATGTTAAATGACTTTTTCAAGGTCACAAAGTCCCTGTCCAGGTCCTCAATATTCCGTTATAATAAAAAGAGGCGAAGCAGCTGTAGGTCTGTGACAAGTTCCTATGGGAACTAATGAAAAGGAAAAGTCTAGAGTCAGGATAATACTATTTGGTGATTATTTTTCTTTCTCCCCATTATTTCATGTCTCCAAAGAAAACATTTCACGGTAGGGAAAAAGAAATTTTTAGTCAACCCTTAAGGTACTCAAAATGTCATGCCAGCCAACTCGGGCTTTCTCTGACATATGCACATTACTGACACCATCAAATGGAAACACCTTACATGGTGCCTCGTTATTGCCTAATTTGGTTATTTACCTCTTACACAAGGATGCTGTCCTCTTGCCAAATTTAGCCTAAACTCCCGATGACAAGACAAAAGCTCATCTGACCTGAGGTCTCCCTGCCTGTCAGCCCTTCGCAGCCTGGGGGGGGGGGGGGGCCCTCTTTTAATGCAAGCCAGCAACAGGGCCCATGGAGGGCCGATGTTAGCACATCTGTGAGTGAAACTTTCAAACGATAATAACAAAGTCTTTAAATATTAACTAATTGTTTTTATGGTTCTCCAATGAAGAAGGCTGTGAGAAATTAATAGTTATGTTGTGAGTAGAAAGGGAAAAAAGTTGGGCCAATTTCTACTTTAATTAACTACTTTTAAATAATTTTTAAGGCCTAGGAAATGATACTGTAGCCCAATAAATAAAACACACATTAGGGGCGCCTGGGTGGCTCAGTCGTTAAGCCTCTGCCTTCGGCTTAGGTCATGATCCCAGGGTCCTAGGATCGAGCCCCGCATCTGGCTCCCTGCTCAGCGGGAAGTCTGCTTCTCCTTCTCCCACTCCCCCTACTTGTGTTCCTGCTCTCACTGTCTGTCAAATAAATAAATAAAATCTTTAAAAAAAAAAAAAACCACACACATTAATTCAAACCTTTTTTTTTTTTAAAGATTTTATTTATTTATTTGAGACAGAGAGAATGAGAGAGAGCACATGAGAGGGGGGAGGGTCAGAGGGAGAAGCAGACTCCCTGCCGAGCAGGGAGCCCGATGCGGGACTCGATCCCGGGACTCCAGGATCATGACCTGAGCCGAAGGCAGTCGCTTAACCAACTGAGCCACCCAGGCGCCCTAATTCAAACCTCTTAAGATACCTTTTTTTTTTAGAACCTGGGACATTCATATTGCCTCCCCCTCGCCCCACCTTGCTCCACCAAGTCCTCCTTAATTCTAGGAAGTTAACCAAAATGATATAACCTTTATTAACAATTAACATCAGGGTCAACTTTATGACCTAGTAAAGTTGTTATTTTTAATATGTCAAACATAAATTTTGTAATGCATGAGTTCCGGTGTTCTTAGAGGTGGGAGACAGAATAATGCCATGCTACCCCCTTCCCCAAAGATATTCACATCATAGTTCCCAGAATGTTGCCTAACCTGGCAGAGAGGACTTTACGGCTGTGATTAAGATAAGGATCTTAAAATAGGAAGATTTTACTGGATTACCCAGTTGGGTCCAATGTAATCACGAGGGTTATGAGGGAAAGAGGGAGGCAAGAGGGAGTCTGAGAAAAAGAGGACAATGGAAGCGGGGGCGAGAAAAGAAACATGAGAAGATGCTACACTGCTGGTTTTGAAGACGGAGGAGGGAGCTGGGAGCCAAGGAATCCAACTGGCCTCTGCAAGCTGGAAAGGGCAAAGGCAAGGATTTTCCCTAGAGCCCAGAAGGAATGCAGCCCTGCCAACACCTTGATTTTAGGACCTCTGACCTCTAGAACTTTCAGATAAATCTGTGTTGTTTTAAGCCACTAACTTGGTAATTTGTTACAGCAGCAATAGAAAACTAGTAATGGGAAATTCAAGGTGGACATTATTCATTAATTTAATAAACACTTATTAAATGCCAACTACTATGAGGCTGGCAACACAAAGAGGATGACGTCATGGCACCAGCTCTTCAAGAGCACACAGCATAGTGGAGGTGCCATAACTGCAAATAAATAATTACAATAGAACGGTTAAGTATTATCACATGTACAAGATACTCGGCGAGTAAAGAAGGAAGACGACCTAGCCCTGCTTGGGAAGATCAAAAAGTCAAAGCTTACAGGAGTCCTGAAGAGCACACAAGAGTTTGACAGCTTGAAAGAAAAAGGAAAGGGTTTTGGGCCAAGGTACTACCATGTTCAAAACCAGAGGGAGGCGATGTTTGCTGACTGTAAAGTTTGGCTTGGTCGAAGTCTGGGAAAGAGGAAGGGGAAGAAGAGAGGGTGGTGCAGAAGAAGCTGGAAAGGGAAGCTGCGCTGGGAAAGATCTGGAATGTCATGAAGCTTTTTAAGTGGGAATAACAAGCTCAGAATAGTTTCTTGAGAAATCAAACTCTGGCAGCAATAGGAAAGGCAGAGTAGGGGAGAGAATGGCAAAGAGGAAACCAGCTAAGGAGGTATTCCTGAAGGCCAGAGGAGAGATGGTGACAGTCTCTGGATTCAAGACACATGGAGAAGGCAGAACGTGGGGCTGGGCTGGATGTGCACGCATGGAGGGCATCTAGTTTGTGTCCGTGGGCCCTCGCTGGAAACAAGCGCGCACAGATTCCTCTAGCTGGACCGCAGAATGCAGGCGGCCCAAGGTTGCGTGGCAGGTGAGGACTTGTAGAAAAAGTAAGGGAGCCAAAGTCAGGATCCTGGAAATGACCAACATTGAAGGGGCAAGAAAAGGAGTCAGCAAAGAATGGACAAATAACTAGCTTGTGTTGAGCTGTAAGGAGGTAAGCACTGGGCTGAGATTTTCATATAGATTATCTCATCCAGACTATCTCATACACGTGATCTTCTTTAACTCTGAGAAATGATAAAACCCAATGAACAGTCCAACATAACAAAAGAGCAAGCAGTAGGACTAAGAACTGAATCTCGTTCAGTGTGACTCTAAATCTCGTGATTGTTCCAAGTTGGCACAGGGAGGAGTAAAGGAAGAGGACACAGAAACAAAGTAGAACCAGAGGCAATGACTTCCAAAACCACAGGAGAAAACCAAGTTTCCAAAGACAGAAAAACAAAACTTATGAAGGCATTCTGAAAGCAGAAATGGGTTTTTTATTATTATTACTTCACAGACTGTGGGACCTATTTGTAGCATTTAAACAGAGAGGTTTAGGGACATGTTTGATTTTATCTATCTGTCTGTCCGTTTGCCTACCTATTTTACCTATCCTCCTTTATGATGACTTTCCTAAAATGCACATAAGTGACTATAAAGCCTGCTTGCTCTTTTGGTGTCTTGAGAACCTAGCATGGTGCCATACAGTGAACTTGATAAATATCTGTTGATTATTTATTGATAGATATTAAAACTTATTTATAGGCCAGATGCAAAAAAATACACTGGAATTCTAAAACTACTCAGCTAATTTTAATCTGTATTGCAAATCAACTATATGACTTGTAACACTGATGTCCAGTAGTAGATAGATAAACAAATAGAGCAAATGACTCATTTATATTTGGTTTTAAGAGTATATCATGATTTTTTTGCATATAATATTTACCATTATAATATAGCTGAGCACAATTTTGCTTGGGTTAACATTCAAACTCATTTTTTTTCTCCCTAACAGCTCAAGAAGTATACAAGCCCAAAGTATGATGCACCAGAAAAGTAATATCCTGGGTTTAAATCTCTTCTCTGTACTGTTTTAGCTGATTTAGAAAACGTATTGTCTACTCTTTTATATTTCCCCCAAGTTTTTTCAATAATCATCTTTTACCATTTCAAGTTATACATAATAGTAAATAATTAAAAATTAATAAGAAAAAAATAATCTATAAAAAATCCAAGTATGAAAAAATATTTTATTGTCAAGTACATTTTTCAAAGAGTAACTTCCTTATAGTAGCAAAAATCTTATCTTTTAAAATAAGGTATACTCAAGCAAACTGTAAGTGATACTAATTCTACCTTAATTCTAAATTTATTCACTTTAGTGAGTGTCAGTCTCAATTACCGTCCCTTAGCAAAAAGCTAACTCTTACACTGGTAACCTACACACACACACACACACACATTGTCTTCTAATTAAGTGGGATGATCCACATTCTCACCTTTGTCCACTTGGGACTCTAGCTGATCCACAGGAGCCATAGAAGGAGCAAGCTGGAGCTCACTGGATACAATAGTGAGGGCCCAAGGTGAGGCACTTAAAAGGTCGGTCATCAATAGAAAGGGGATGTCTGCATAGACCCTTTCCAGGTGTTCAAACTGTCACAAATGAAGACAAAAGGTCTGTCTGGAACTACAGTAATCCATTTTCTTTTTCTGTTAATTTCTATAACTGAAATGATTTCCAAAATGCTTCACAGGAACATACCTTTGTAGAGACAAATTTAACCGCAACATCAAATGGAAAGACAGTTTCTATAGTTACAGTTTCATCCTGCAAGAAAATTTAAAGGGCACATTCAATGGCTTTTCTAAACTTAAAAATAGTTTTAAAAATAGAAGGTGTATAAGACACAATCTGTAACTGATAATAAATAATCTCAATTTATATATTAAGAAACTAGGATCTTCCCCTCAGATAGTATTTGTAAAAACCTATGTAGAGAGACCAGACCGCTATTTCTAATAAATTATCTTATGGTTTTATAACAGTTCACATGGCAAAGTGCTTTCTAACACATTAATTATCTCAGGATCTAGTAAAAGTGAGCAAGACAGGCACTGTCACCATTTTACAGAAGAGGAACCAGAGGTTAAGGAAGGTTAAATGATTGGCCTCAGCCCACAAAGCTAGCGGCGCAAAGCCTAGAATCTGAGTCTTCTTTTTGTCTAAATTCTTTGCCTTGACTCAACACAAGATGACTAATAATAATGATAGTAACAATAATAAAATATGACAGTGCTGTAATCACTATACAAGCATTATGTAATGTTCGTAATAACTCAAGGAAAGATGCCATTATACTTGCCATTTTTTTTAAGGATTTAAGACTTCATTTATTTATTTGAGAGAGAGGAAAAGAGAGCTCGCACGCGTGTGCAGGGGCGCGCACACGGGCATGCGCACACACGCAGTGGTCGGGGGGGACAGGGCAGAGGGAGAAGGAGAAGCAGACTCCCCGCTGAGCAGGGAGCCCGACACGAGACTCGATCCCAGGACCCTGAGATCACGACCTGAGCTGAAGGCAGACGCTTAACTGACTGAGCCACCCAGGCGCCCCTATACTCATCATTTTAAGATGAAGTGGTCATACATAGCTAGTAAGTGACAAAGGCAGATTTCACCCTTAAGCTTGTACTCTTAACCAACGTGCTACGTCTCTTCCCTGAGTCTATTCACTAAACAATGGGGTTACTATGGCTTTGGAACCAAACCACCCATCCCATTGGTGAGAACCCTTTAAAAAAAAAAAAGTCACGTTGATTAAAAACTCAAGGCTGTACAAATGCCAGGTAGATGTGGGTTTTAATCCTTGAGGACACATACTTATAACCCTGAGGACTCTGGGCACAGTGAGGTGACCGTGGGGAGGGGACATGATCTCTGAGTCTCAGCTCCATGATCCTCACAGGGCTGTTGACAATGAAGTGAGACGATGCATATGCAGGACCAGTGGAATGCCTAAACCATGTTTATTATTATTATATGCTTCAAATACTTCCTCTCAATACCATCAAGCTAACTTTTTAAGAACGTGCAGTAAGTAGGATATTGATGGTTGAAAACGGATGCAGGGGTTCCATGATCTAAAGCCTAGGGCCTCAATATTCCCCCACCGAAAAGATATATGGAAATGAAGAAGCAACTCAGTGAGTAGCTTCAATGTGGCCTACTTTAAATTTCCACATGGCCTACGAAGCAGACACACATGCAGGTAAAAATGAGATTTAATCCAGTGAAGGGAAAAGAAATTACATTTAAATTTCCAAAATGTCTTGCAAGTAACACTAGGACCTGTAAGACAGACATTCCATGAGAAAAGCGCTTCTTAGTAAAATGATTTTGAAAGATAACCAACACAGCCTGTTGTGAAATTCTCAACACACATTAGCAAATTCAATGCTGTGCTAAGCCCTGAAGTCCAAATATCTGTTTAATACCTTTTAACCGAACATATTTGACCAATTCATTCTTTTGTGTAACATCTATTTCTGTCCCTCAGAATTAGTGTCCCTTAAAAGCTTACCTTGGGAATGGACTGGCTGATAGAAGAATAAATAGCTTCTTTAAAAAACTAAAAGGCAACCTACTGAATAGGAGAAAATGTCTGCAAATGACATATCCAATAAAGGGTTAGTATCCAAAATATATAAAGTACTTACACAACCTAACACCAAAAAAAAAAATCAAATAATCCAATTGAAAAAATGGGCAGATGACATTTTCTGTGGACAACAGTATGGAGGTTCCTCAAAAAATTAAAAATTGAATTACCGTGCGATCCAGTAATTCCACTATTGAGTATGTACCCAAAGAATACGAAAACACGAATTCAAAAGGATATATGCATCCCTAGGTTTACTGCATTATTTACAACAGCCAAGTTGTGGAAGCAAACCAAATGTCCATCAACAGATGAATGGATAAAAAAGATGAGAGGTACACCTACACCCACACGGTGGCACACTATTAAGTCATCAAAAAGCATGAAATCTTGCCATTTGCAATGACACGGATGGAGCGAGAGAGTGTGATGCTAGGTGAAATAAGTCAGTCAGAGAAAGACAAATACCATATGATTTCACTCATGTGTGGAATTTAAGAAACAAAACAAATAAAAAGGAAGAGACAAACCAAAAGACTCTTAACTATAGAGAACATACTGCTGGTTACCAGAAGGGGGGCGGTGAGGGGATGACAGAAATAGGGGAAGGGGATTAAGAACAAGTGGCATGCATGCAGAAGAATGAAACTGGACCATTTCCTTACATCACACACAAAAATAGACTCCAAATGGTTGAAAGACCTCAATGTGAGACAGGAGTCCATCAAAATCCTAAAGGAGAACACAGGCAACAACCTCTTTGACCTCAGCCGAAGCAACTTCTTCCTAGAAACATCGCCAAAGGCAAGGGAAGCAAGGGCAAAAATGAACTATTGGGACTTCATCAAGATAAAAAGCTTTTGCAAAGCAAAGGAAACAGTCAACAAAACCAAAAGACAACCGACAGAATGGGAGAAGATATTTGCAAATGACATATCAGATAAAGGGCTAGTATCCAAAATCTATAAAGAACTCATCAAACTCAACACCCAAAGAACAAAGAATCCAATCAAGAAATGGGCAGAAGACATGAACAGACATTTTTCCAAAGAAGACATCCAAATGGCCAACAGACACATGAAAAAGTGCTCAATATCGCTCAGCATCAGGGAAATCCAAATCAAAACCTCAATGAGATACCACCTCACACAAGTCAGAATGGCTAAAATTAACAAGTTAGGAAACGACAGATGTTGGCAGGGATGCGAAGAAAGGGGAACCCTCCTACACTGTTGGTGGGAATGCAAGCTGGTGCAGCCACTCTGGAAAACTGTATGGAGGTTCCTCAAAAAGTTGAAAATAGAGCTACCATATGATCCAGCAATTGCACTATTGGGTATTTACCCCAAAGATACAAAAGTAGGGATCCGAAGGGGTACGTGCACCCCGATGTTTATAGCAGCAATGTCCACAATAGCCAAACTGTGGAAAGAGCCAAGATGTCCATCGACAGATGAATGGATAAAGAAGAGGTGGTATATATATACAATGGAATATTATGCAGCCATCAAAAGGAATGAGATCTTGCCATTTGCAACGACGTGGATGGAACTGGAGGGGATTATGCTGAGCGAAATAAGTCAATCAGAGAAAGACATGTATCATATGATCTCACTGATATGAGGAATTCTTAATTGCAGGAAACAAACTGAGTGTTGCTGGAGTGGAGGGTGGGTGGGAGGGATGGGGTGGCTGGGTGATAGACACTGGGGAGGGTATGTGCTCTGGTAAGCGCTGTGAATTGTGCAAGACTGTTGAATCTCAGATCTGTACCTCTGAAACAAATAATGCAATATATGTTAAGAAAAAAAGAAGAAGAAGGTAGCAGGAGGGGAAGAATGAAGCGGGGAAATCGGAGGGGTGGACGAACCATGAGAGACGACGGACTCTGAAAAACAAACTGAGGGTTCTAGAGGGGAGGGGGGTGGGAGGATGGGTTAGCCTGGTGGTGGGTATTGAGGAGGGCACATTCTGCATGGAGCACTGGGTGTTATGCACAAACAATGAATCATGGAACACTTCATCTAGAACTAATGATGTAATGTATGGGGATTAACATAAGAATAAAAAAAAAATCAAAAAAAAAAAAAAAAGAAGAACAAGTGGCATGCACCTCAGTAATATCACGTCCTGAGGAGAAGAGAGCACTGCACACCACTGTAGTGTGATTCCGGGATCATTACTACAGAGCAGACAATTATTTTAAAAAGGTATGTTCCGGGCGCCTGGGTGGCTCAGTTGGTTAAGCGACTGCCTTCGGCTCAGGTCATGATCCTGGAGTCCCTGGATCGAGTCCCGCATCGGGCTCCCTGCTCGGCAGGGGGTCTGCTTCTCCCTCTGACCCTCCTCCCTCTCATGTGCTCTCTCTCTCTCTCATTCTCTCTGTCTCAAATAAATAAATAAAATCTTTTAAAAAAATTAAAAATAAATAAATAAATAAATAAAAAGGTATGTTCCAAGTCTACTAGAAGCTTCATTATCTGAAGTAGAAATGACATCCAAGGCTGAGGACTCTAAAGCTGCACAGAACAGTACTGTTCTTGTTTTGGAGATGAGGAAATGGAGGCCAGAGGTTTCCGTGGCTAGCCTGAGCACCAGGTTAGGAGGCCACGCTGAGACTGGCACTCTCACCTCCTCCTCCACCCCCCAGGATTCATCCCAGTGCATCGGGCTAGGTGAAGTCTTTGATATATTCAGTGCCTTCCCTCCTTCCACTTGGGACATACTTCTAACTCTCTTAGGATGGGGTTGCCTCTCACGGACTCACGAAACAGCCGATGGCCCAGAATCTGCGCTATAACCTTCCTACAAATGGCCAAACTGACTGGCCTTCTCCTCTGCTGGCTGAGGGCCCACTTCCCGAGAACAGGCCAAAACAACACAGGTAAAACTAACAAGACAGTAGATATCGTGATTTCCCATTACTAAAAGAAGATACAAGCAATTACAGACAATATGGTTAAATCTAGACAAAAACATGGCTCCCCCAAACTGCTGTAAATAGAGAAGAGACCAAGAGAAAATACACCAGGGGCGCCTGGGTGGCTCAGTTGGTTAAGCGACTGCCTTCAGCTCAGGTCATGATCCTGGAGTCCCTGGATCGAGTCCCGCATCGGGCTCCCTGCTCAGCAGGGAGTCTGCTTCTCCCTCTGACCCTCCCCCCTCTCATGTGCTCTCTCTCATTCTCTCTCTCTCAAATAAATAAATAAAAATCTTTAAATAAAAAAAAAATTTATAAAAAAAAAAAAAATACACCAACAAGGTGACAGCAGTGGCCTCCAAGTGACCGACTCTGACCACGCTGGCCTTATTCCTACCCTCTGTCTGAACTTAGCAGCAACAATTTCCATAGTCCTTTCTAACAGAACAAAGATTTCATAAAGGGAGACCTCCCATCCTCCAAAATCTTCAGTGTATAACTTACAGATGTTGTCCAATGTGTGATTTTATAAGGAAACATACAGGTTTAGAGTCTCAAACTTTTTGCAAAAGATCCCAAATCCCCTGACCATACGAAAAGCCATGGAGGCCAATTTTCTGAAGTTTGAGCAATGACAGCCATAGTATATCATTTATAATGTTATAAATGATTGAAAAAAAACAAGAAATGTTTAAAATTTGTAAATTAAAAAAAAAAATTGTTATAGATTACAAGCACCTAAGCTGCTCATCTTGTTACAGGTAAACTAAGAAACACAAAATAGGGAACACTCCACCCAGGATCCTTCCTGAAGTAGCTATGAAAAATTCTACCTTGTGACACTTGCAAACAATTTCTTTGTCTTCAATAGTTGTATTGATCAGGTAAGAAACATACACGAGAAACATTCTTGAACCCACTGTTCCACAGCGAACGTATAACATTTTTTCCAGCTGTAACAAAATAAAAGTACTTTAATAATTCAGAGATTTCCTCCTGACACATACTCTAGGATAATGTTCCCCACCTTTTAAAAGTTTATTGTACCAACTGACTAAATTCTTGAACACTTTTTACAGGCTGTTCCTGCCTCAGTATAAGAGTGGGATCATTACTATTCCACCTGTTCTTACTATCATTGGCAACTTCCCAAGATTGTTTGTGTTTAGTTCGGAAATAAAAGCTGCCTGAGGGGTTATTCCACTAAGTTACACACTTAATGTTATTTAGGTATTTTATCAAGGCAACTAGTTCTCCGTATTAGGGTCATTTGCTCTAAAATCACTCGTATAAAAACTGCTTACAACATTTTACACATTTAAATATGTAAAATGTGTATAAAATGTGCATTAGTTAAATCCCATTTTTAGTCTCAGGATATGCTGTTAAAATGCTCTAGAACTATCTAAGACTCACTACGTATTTAAAACTGCAGTCTAGTTGATTTCCTCTCCCATCGTAGTTGACCAAGGTTCACCTGTTCCCCCGGATGTAAGTCTCCCACAGGAATGTCAGTGAGTAAAGCCGGGTAGGACTCATCACACAGTTCTGTTCCATGAAGAGACACGTGCGTTTTCTGAGTTAAATTGGCATCCTGTCCTAAAAGTGTTAATATCGGTGTTTTAAATACAGAGAATTCAAACTTTATCCTAACAATTCATACTGCACAGACCATTTCATAACTACTTCATAACCATATTTTAAATACACTTCCTGTAGTTGACACCACTGATATTTATTTTATGTTGAATGAACATTGACCAGTTTTTAAAAAGGAATGTTTACCGGGTTTTAAACCAGCGGTGAGCTTCACGTCTCTGATTCGGGTCTTCTCGTGGGACTCAACGGTCACAACCAAACAATACATTTCATTGGTCAGGGCAGGAGGGTCATGTCGCAGATGCACAGAAATGTTTGGAACTCTGGAGATGATCCTTTGGGGGAAAAAAAAACCTTAGCCGAGTAACCAATTCTTAAGAAAACAAGTTATTCAAAGTATTTAGAAGAAACAAGATGGCCTTCCACGATCTGCCTAGCGAGGTGGACGTACATCGTGCTTGCCTGAATGACTATGCTGTCCCAGTGAAGTTCACTGTCAGGGAGCTTAGGCCGTCTTTTGAAAGAACGCGAGGCCTGCAAGGCTTCTTGGGAGGAAGCGGCGTCCCCTCCTCCTCCTTGCCAATTTAAAACCACACATCTTCCCGTCTCGTGGCCCAGAACCAGATCTACTGAAGTAATCTGAAAGATGGAGGGCTGTCAGAAATGCCACCTCATACTTGCCACCATCCCCTCACGACAAATGACATAGTGACTGCTGGTCTGTCGAGTTCCTCTAGAGACCCACAGGGTGATGAGGTCAGAACACCTGCTGGGACAGTTGTCCTGGTCATCTATTAGCTGTGACACTGACTAGGTTCACCTTTAAATGGAGATAAGAACCTGACGTAACAGATGCTCAGTTAGTGGTTGCTGAGTGAAATACATCAATGGTTTGACGACCATTAGCATACTCATAACCTAATTCCTAATTCCAAACATACTTTTCCCGAAGACATCTATAATATTATTAACTGAATAAATGTCCCTTTCAACTAAATCCATTAACAAATGTACTCAAAATAGTGTTATTAATTATGATTTCCATCTGGTAAGCTTCCTTAGGTACCTTGCAAAAATAAAATATGTAATTAGGGATTTAGTCAAAATCATAAAGAATTTTTTTTTTAGTGAATAAGCAAAAAACTCTGGATTTTGGTTAGTAATAAAATGGACAGGTTCACAGAAAGTGTTATGGGAATACTGGTAGTACAGTCTTAAGTTTCTATCTTAGAAATGGTCCTAAGTTTGGATCAGCCAAATATCACCATGGTTTTCAAGCCATAGAAAACAAGCACTTAATGAAAGCTTACTGTGTATTAATCACTATTCCAAGCAATCTACATCAACTAACTGATTTAATCCTCACGAAACACTAAGAGGTAGGTACCATTATTATCCCCACTTTACAGATGAGTAAACTGAGATACAAAGAGGTCAAGTAACTGGCCAGGGCCACACGCTAGTAAGCTGGAGAGGCGGAATTTAAACCCATGTAGTTTGGTTCAGAGTTTATCCTCAATAAAAATAGTATTTTCACCATGTATTTCTAAAAGGGATTTTAATTATGAATATTAAATGAATCCTTTAAAATATGTATGTCTTCATTTTTTTCTTTAAAAAAATGCAATCAGAAATGTTTAAACATCAAAATGATATAGCTCTCTAGCCTGAATTATGTCATATTATACAAAATATAATTGCTACAGTACTTAATAGATATATTTTGTTTAAAAGTCTTTAACTGATTATGTAGCCATCAAAAATGAGGTTGGTCTTATGTACTAACAGGAAATGATGCCTAATGTCCACTGGTAAGTGAAAAAAATCAACGATAGAATATTATGTATAGATTAGTCTCAATAAAAGAAAACCCACCAAACCATGAATGACTGCCCTTGCAAAGTCCAAGTGGATGATGTTAATTTTTTACTCAACAAACTTGTGTACTATCTGAAATTTTTTCTGACATACACATATACTTTTGTCACTTAAAGTATGTTTTAAACAAATTTCATAACTAACCTCAATTTTCTTTCCCACGTCTTCAGTTTTTGCAACAAATTTAAATAAAAACTTCCTTGTTTTACCAGGAACTAAGCACATCTTTCCCTGAGTCAAATTTTCTAAAACTTCACTTGCTTTGGTTGCTTCTTCGATTACACAGAACTGGTTATACTCCTGTAAAAGAGGTCAGAGCAAGGGTCACAGTTTATAAACATCAAATGTCGTATGCTTTGCTGACACTGAACACCAAATGATTTGGAGTGAGGTAAGTTTAACTGCTTGAAAACTAAAGCCTCATGAAGGGTGATTAATGAGAAGTAGCTTATGCCCAATGGAAGCTCATCCTCTCCGAGCTACCACAAGGTAAAGACAGTTCACCGTGTACAAGGTGATGTCTGCAAACATTTACACATCCCTTTCCTGGGGAGAAACAAAGATTTACTCTTTGTTTCATTGGATGCTACTGTCTATCATCCCCTTTTCTTAAAGGGCTTTCTTTTTACTTGGTTTCTGTGACCCTAAAATATCATCCTTCCTGACTACTTCCTGTTTTTCCCTCAAAGAGCTTTTTTTTCTTCTTCTTGTCCCCTTAATTCAGAGGCTCCACAGGCTTCATTCCTTGGCTTTCAGTTCTTTTCCCTTTATGTTTATTTCATTGCAAAGTTTGTTCATTTCTATATATTCCACACCTCTATGCTAATATTTCCCACATTAAAAACTAATTCTGTCCTATTTCCTTGGCTGAAAGTTCATATCCACAACTGTCTAGAGGAGAATTCCATGACCACTCAAATTTAGCATGTCCCAAACTGGATGTACATCTACCGTCCCAGAAGGGCACATTCCTTACAGATGAATAAAGGGAGACATCCTTCCTGTGTACATCTAGGCAATCACCATTTTCATCCATTCAAGGACTTTCCAAGAGCCACCTTCTATCCTAGCAAATGAATTATCTTCACAGAAAATTCTCATTAGTTAAGTTAAATACTTTCCCTCTAATTTTCATTTCTATTCCATGCTTCTGAAACCTAAGTACTACTTTTTTTCTTATGATTTGTATCTTGGATTTCAAATAACACATATGCAGAATATAATCTAACTTTAAAAACTAATTGCTTTACATTTTATATTAACATTTTAAATTAGTTTTTAATTATAGAAGTTGTTAAGAAAAGAGGGGAGAAAGAAATGGGATAGTAGGATATAAGAAAAGTAAAAAAAGAATCTATTTATCCTCTAATTCCAGATTTAAAATATTTCCAAAAAAAATTTCATAGTTGAGCAAAAAAAAATTATCTGTCCTAGGAGAGCTTATATTTTAATAAAGAAAATAATTTACCAAAAAACCATACAAAGTGAAAGCACAGCTGTGATAAGTACTATGGTGGGTTATGGCTAAGAAAATCGATGAGGTAGGCAGGGAAGGTGTGCCTGAGGAAGTGAGGCTTTTAAGGGCATAAAACATGAGAAGGAATTGCAAGAAGAGGGACGACCAATCCAAGAAGAAGTAACATCACGTACAAAATCCCCTGTCATACTACTGAGTGATCTCACTTACATGTGGAATCTATAACCCATAGAAACAGTAAAATGGTGGATGCCAAGGGGTGGGGAAAATGGGAGATGCCGAGCCAAGGACACAAACTTGCAGTCATGAGACAAAAAAGCTCTGGGGATCTAATGTGCAGCATGCAACTATAATTAATCAAACTGTATTATATACTCAAAAGTTGCTAAGAGAGTAGATCCTACATGTTCCCACCACAAAAAAAAGGTAAGTATGTGAGGTGATGGATATTAAGGAACCTTACTGTGATCACCATTTTGCAATATATGTATGTTTCGAATCATCATGTTGTAGGTACACTATAGAATAAACAAGTAGTTATTGGTGGGGGGAGGGGGGGCGGTCCTTTATTCATCCTATCCCCCTTCTCTATCTTCTACAGCCAACACTCAGCAATCCCGACTTCTCTATTGGTAAATGCCTCTCGTAGCCCTTTCTTCCCATTGCCACCCCTACCATCCTGATGCAGATCGTCACACTTTAGTACTTGGGTTCACATAAAGACGCTCTGGTTGGTTTCCATAAGAGTGTTTCTTTCACTCTATTTCATCACTGGAGTAAAGTTTCTTAAATTCTAAATATCATGCTCTTGCTTTAAAACTTTCAAACTAATCAGAAGGAATCATTGGGTAATGGTTCAAAGTTGAATAAAACACACTGATCTTCAGGTGACCCTGGTCCATCAACCGATCCTATTCCAGGGTTATTTCTCAGTTGTGAAGAGTCAAAAAAAAAAAACCAAAAAAACCATTAAGATAAGTAAAGCTCTTTCTTTACCACCATCCAATAAATAGAACATGCATAAATGAATGGATAAATAAATCTTCAAATACTTCTCCTACGAGCCGATCCCTGCTGAACTCTTCAAGCTCCTTCAAGCCACGCAGCCTCGTGTCCGCCTGGCCCGGCTCGCAGCCTCTCTGCTCTTGGGAGGCTGGGTCCCCGCCACCCACAAACCCAGAATGTACATTTCTGCTTCCGTTGGGCATTTCCTCTTGCCAAACATGTTCCTCCTTTTTCATCGCTTTACAGTATCTTCATTTCCTCTTTATCCTGGAAACCTCCTCCCTTTTCTTTGGCATGCCTACTCTAACTGTATTTCTAGCTATCATATAACTTAGTCCTCACTACCTACTAGGGCAATTTGTGGGTCAGTCCTGGTCCCTGCCCCCAGAATGCTTCCATTTCTGACATATGCTAAATGCTTTGAGGTTCACCACGATGCTAAAAATACTTGCTGGTTAAATGCTTGCTGGTTAACGGCTCAATATACTTTCTGGGTGACCAGAAGATAATTATCTCTGAAATAAGCTTGTAACTGAAATATCTGGAATGTAATCAAGTACTTGACAACACTCTAATACATGAAAGAAATGTACAGATGTATATAATTCCAGTTCCGCAGAAAGAAAAAGCTGCTTCTATGTGCATACACAGAAAACGTCGCAACTGCTCAGGAAGTTAATAGTGATGACTTCCAGGTAATGAAATCGGAGGGCACACACTTTTCATTTTATATCCATCTATTCCACTTCAATTTCTTTAACATCAAATATTTAACAGTTTTATCATAAAAAAACTAATACCAGTGTTAGAATGTAAAACAAATGATTCTGAAAATTAGATTATATTTGATAGACCTCATTTGAAATTCAAGTCATATATTACAAAAAATAAAAGTTCCTACATTTCATAGAATGGAATAAAAACAAAACAGAGAGGGAAAAGTGTAAAACTTGAATGGCTAGTACAGAAGCTGATCCACTTATTTTCAAATAGACTTTACCGAAGTCCATTTGTTACTATGCAACCATTAAGACCTAGAATTCACTAAGTTCATTTCATCTAATTTAATGCAAGCTACAGTAAGATACACACATGGTAAAAACACAGTAAGAGGTACTGTTACCTGATTATTAAAGCTGACACAGAGCTTGGAAAACCGAATGGGATGTGGACAGTCAGCCTTCAGATAGATATCAAACCGCACAGGAACATCAACATGAAAACTCGGGGCGTGAAACTTGGCTTTGCATTGTACTAGAAATAAAACAAAGAGAGTCACACACTACAGGACCCTCAAGACACACACCCATGATTCTCTGATCCACACTCACTCTTCAGGAAGGAAACATCTACCCTGGATAGTCTTACTGCATTTTGCCCTTAAAGCATTTCAACACACATAAATGTAGCTCATTTTCAAAAAAAAAAACAAAACAAATTTCAAGAAGTATAACTTCAAAACCACCTTTAATTCTAAAAACACAGTTGCTCCTGAAACGTAACTAACATAGGAGTTTAAAGGGAAAAAAATCATTTTGTTATTTTTAACTTATTTCAAAATACCTGTCTAGGCATTACAGAATAAGCTTTTTAAAAGACAGTCTTTTCAAATGTATTTCAAATCACACTTAAACTACAAACGAACAAAGTAAATTTTAATACATAAGCTAAGGATTTAAAATTTTGAAAATCTTTCTAAGTCAATGGGGAGAAAGAAAAAAAATCACAATTTCATCTGCAGGATGACATATTTTGAACATTCTTTCTTTGACTTTTGTATTTATAGTTCCATGTCTGTTCATTTCGTAGCAAAAAGGATGATTTCTCTGAAATAACACTACAGGCGCTGGCTACCCACCGAATGGCACGAAGTCCTGCACCCCTATCGTGAAGACATTGCTGCCGGCCAGGGAGACTCGGTCCGACCACAGCTTCTGAGCTGTTTTCACGGCTAAGACATCACAGTCGGGTTCCGGATCAGGACTCTCATTCTGCACCAACACAGAGTACAGTTCCTTCAGCTAGTAATAAAAATACATAGATGCAGGTCTAGATATCCCCAGGGTGCATTTTATAGAAAGAACTCCGACTTACCATCAGAACGTTTATGAGGTTCTTTTCGATCCGAGATTTCTGGTCATCTTTCAGAGTTGAAGCTAACATGAAGGAAGTAGGAAAAAAACTGTCACTGTAAGACGGGCCAGTAAAGTGACTACCCCCACGGAAGGTATTAAAATACTACAGAATAAATACCTCTTCTAAGACGGCTAAGCACAATTCCAGACAACGTACAACAACACAGCTTCCTACGTGAGCCCCAATGCTCTAGATACTTGCATTTGAACTTGATGGGAAAAATCATTTCATGACATATTTTAAAAAAAAAAAAAAAAGGAAGGAAGAAGAATTTTGTTCTTCTCAACTATCACGACACCTCGACTATAGTAAGTTCCATGAAAGTATGAGTCCCTTCACTTGGCAAACCAATCTACACAGGGTGAAATTACGGTCAAAGACTCGAGAATTATTCTTTCAGTTTTAAGAAGCTTAAAGATGCTACATAATTTTAAAGATTCGGAATTTTACTGAAAGAACACCAAGTTACCTCTTCCAAGGAGTTCTAGGGAGTAAGTAATGTAATCTTTTAATTGGGCCATGAGGTAAGAGCACTTCAGAGCTGTAGTCAATATGGACGTGAGCAGGGTCCACCATCCTTCACTCCGATAATCACACATCACGTAATCCAGCAACCTGACGGAAGGCAAGATGTCATCAGACACGCTCAAACAGCTTCACAAGAAAGGCCCTGAAGACTTCTTGGAGGAGATAACATGCTTGACTCATTTTATATACACGTCAGAAACACTTACTGAAATAGTTTAACAGGTAATTTCACGTTTAGCTAAACGTGGTTTCCTAAGACTTTGAGAACGACTGTACCAGCAGAGAGTACTTGAAAAAAATACCGCAGAAATGGAGTTTCATAGAAACAGAAATAAGTATGGAAATAATAAATCCTTCAAAACACATTTCTATTCTCATTTTGCTGTAAGATAATCAGATTACTTATAAAAATAAATGGGGAACAGGACTCACTTCAAAGCTTTGGTATAATCCTTTGCATAATAATACTCCTCTCCCATTTGAACCACTGTAAAGGGAAAAAGATCTTATGTACATAATTCTAAATTATTCAAAGTTGCATGAAACTGTGGCATATTATGAATACATACTTAGATGACTTTTCATTCTTGGACATTTATACTTCTTAAATTGTGCAACAGCATTGCTCAGAAGAGTTATTATTATTTCCTGTTAGATGAGAGAAAGTGTGAAACATTCCAATAAAAATAATCTCAGGTATTCCTTGAATACTGCAAAAAATAGTTTCTGTTGGGGGAAAAAAACAACAACAAACTTACAGAGTGAACAACACTTCTCTCCTTCAGCTGAATGGCAAGAATTCCCACCTTCTCTTTTTCAGGATCAGAAAGATCAAAACCTGTGTAAGATAAGACGCAACCCATTTTAGATAGCTCATTTAACATAAATCCTTCACATGAACATTGGATGTGTGCACTCCTTGAATCCTTTACTTAAATATAATGTATTTCAGATTCTTAAACATTCTAGAATTTTAAAGATTCTAAGAGCTGCTTTATTGGCATGGCAACTTCTCTGTGATCTCAGTTCTGAAGAGAACATTATTGAACTCAGCATTCTCTTGCCTAGTGGCATCAACCACCTGAAGAATAATACCAACATCATTCTCAATATAGAATATACTTTCTGGAAATTAAAGTAAATAATTTCTTAACAATTAAGGTTTGATTGTCACAGAAATTGCTGAAATTAAGTGTTTATCAAACCCAAAAAAGATGTAGAGAAATTTCTAAGGTGATACAAGTTAATACTGTTTTAAAAGATCTAACATAATAAATTGTCAAAGTTAACCGGAATTAAAATATTTAAATAGACCAAAGTGGTTGGTTAATTGTGTCATTTAAGACAAGAGATGTCCAAATGTTTTAATCACACTCATGTTTAATTACCAGTTATTCTAAGATGTAGTGATACAAACAAAACATCCTAAAAACTAAAGAACTGCGGAATCTTTAAAAAGATGTTTAGTGGTGCCTGGGTGGTTCAGTCGTTAAGTGTCTGCCTTCGGCTCAGGTCATGATCCCGGGGCCCTGGGATCGAGCCTCACATCAGGCTCCCTGCTCCGCGGGAAGCCTGCTTCTCCTTCTCCCACTCCCCCTGCTTGTGTTCCCTTTCTGGCTGTCTCTCTCTCTGTCAAATAAATAAAATCTTAAAAAAAAAAAAAAAATTAAAATTAATTAATTAATTAAAAAATAAAAAGATGTTTAAAAAACACACATTTTTACCTCAACATAATTTGTTACAGCCTATGTAGCCAATGGAAAAACTGTGATAGCAATCTGTGCCTTCTGAGGTTGAGAGAAAAGGGAGGAGGGAAAAATTATTTACTTAGTATTCCTTGTCGCCATGATCTTTGTCCATAAAAGTCAAGAACGCCTGTTTGTGTTTCTAATGGATCAGGATTGGGGTATGTTACAGAAGCCTGTAAAATAAAACATAGCCCTAAATAAGAGTTTATGAACCTATTACAAACCAACTCATCTTCAAACTTTGACAGAATAAAAATATTTTCATAAATACACATGCTAAACATATGTCCAGATATCAAAGTTGTGAATATTTTAACGTACATTAAATTTTCACAAACATGAAAAAAAGTTCCATTTAATACCTAGGCAGTTTCACAAAAATTAAACTGAATAAATCACCCTGATTCTGACAAATGATTTCATAGTAATGAACGCCTTAATTTTCTTTTCATCTTTGCTATAATAAACCAGTAAAAATGTTGACAATTATGTTTGATGTTTATTCCAAATGTGTAAGTGCTTTTTGTGCAAATGAAAATAATGTGATAAGGAGTTTTAAAAAGAAGACACTATTTTCCTTCTTTATCACTTGTGTATTAAGTCCTGGTATTCGTTAGGGAGGGATATTTTTGGCACCAGAATTTATAAATTTACACTGCTTTATTTTTCTTTCTCATCATTTTTCCCTCTGAAACCAAAATATAATGCAAGTACATTGTTGAGAAATACAGAAAACATCCAAAAGGAAAAGGATAAAAATTTAAATCACCTATAAATCTATTACCACTATTAACAGTGTATACATTAGGCTTCCAGATTTTCGATGGAAATATTTGTTGCCAATCAGAATAATTTTTCAACCTGCTTTTTTCATTTAAATATATTCTGTAAATTTCACATCATTAAATATTCTTCTGAAACATTACTTGTCATGGCTGCCTGCTGTCCCACATTTTAACAAATTCCCTATGTTGTTCATCGTGTTATTTATTTTTTACTTTACGATTAATAAGTCTGCCCTAAGAACTTTATAAGTAAATCTTAGTACTTCTCCCTTAGGATCTCTTATCTGCCTGAGACTTCCTGAAAACAGAATTCTGGGTCCAAAGATATGCATGATTTTGAGGCTTCTCAAATTATTATTTGACAGAAATATTATTTTACACTCCAACTAAGGATATTTGTTAATCCCATTTCCTTATATTCTTATAAAACATAGTTTTAATCACCTTTTAAAATACTGTGCTCAAATTTTAATATGCTTAATTTTTAGATACAAAACATGCAATGAAGTTATAAATCATACACAAGTAACGTGGTAGAAAACAGTGTAGTTATATCATGATTTAAGGGAAAAAAATCCAACCTTTTAAGTACTAACATGCAAACTGTTTTTGGAATCGTTTTTCAAGTAGCACTGTTGATAATGTTCACCTGTCTTCAGAGAAGAAAACTGCAGATTTTAAAGGAAAATAAACTGATAGAACTGTACAAATGTAAATGTATTTATACGTATACATACCACGTTCTTTAAATTTTAAAGGTGCTTATGGGGAAACTGGTATCTAACTATAATCACCCACGAGGAAGGCAAAATGAAATGTCAAGTTAAGAAACTGCAATTAACATTATGCCTCGAACAGATCCTTAAGAATTTTCCACAGAGGAAAACCCCAGGAAGAAAAAGAAGTCCGAAGTTATCCTCTCTGGTGGGTCAAAAGAAAGCATATTCCTCCAAAGTCCTTCAAACTCCTATGGCAGTGATCAACAGGAGTAACAGCATGGCTCAGACTAAACTGTGACTTTTATTTTAAAGTAATTTGCCCTTGTCTTATTGCCAATCATAAGTCAGTTCTTCACAGAAAAACTTCTGCTTAATCCACAGGTGGAAATGCAGTACTCAGGCTAAAACTGAAAATAACCGTAACTCCTGAAAATACAGAAGATAAAAACTGATTCTATTCAAAGGCTTGGAAAAAAACTATGAACATTAATTAGTCTGATCTTCTTTTGAGAGAAGATTAATACATTTCCTAAGCACTAGATAATACTGGAGTCGGTAACTTACTTCATGGCTACAGAGGGTTTTTGCAAGCTGCTTCCGCTCCTGGGCATAGTATGCTGCCTGCTGGTAATAGAAACCAGGATTCTGAGTCTGAATAGCTGTCAACCCTAACTTAATAGCTTCATCAAATAAATCTCCAAAGGCCTGGAATCTTAAAGAAAAAAAAAATCAAGAAATAAAAAAAGGATGAAAAAGAAAAAGGAAAGAAAAAGCAGCTTACTTCTAATAATTATTCATCCTGGAAACATAACCTCAGCAGACTGTGTTAAAATAATGCTACTGATGAACTGTAAATTGTTGGGTTTCTTGGTAAATACTACACACACTAATCACGGGTTACAGGTAACTTCTGCATTGAAGTCGACTCTTCTGTACTGACAAAGCGTTACAAATACACCATCAAAGGGTATGTCAACACAGTTCCCACTCCTCAAATACATCCATGCTTCTGGAAACAATTTCATTTTAGAATTTTTAAACATCAGTCTTGAATAGCAAGTACCATGCCAGCAGGGATTTTGTTTTATTCCTGGCTATATTCTCAGTACCTAGGCACATGGAGGAAACTCCATAAATACACGCTGAATAAAAGAGATGGTACCAGGAATTAAGTGATTTCCATTAAGGAACTCTATGAATCAATATTTAGCATTGCTGGAAACACACCCTATGCTAGCTAGATCTCTAAAAGCCTACTTACTGACAAAAAGCTTAGCTCAATTGAGAACCAAAGTCCACGCTAATTCCATTCCTCCAAACCCCAAGTACTTAAGAAAAAAAATTCTAGAAGTATAATTTAAAACATACTGTTTAGACATCCATGCAGCATGCTCAAAAGACAACTCTGCACTTCCGATTTTTTTCTTACACAAGTCAATGTGTTTTCGGAACTGAGCAATTGCATCCAAGGGGGTGTTGTGCTGAAAACACAGCCTACAGATCTGCAAAATGTAAAATCAACCCCAAAATAAAGAAGAAAAGAGAGTCAAAAGGCATATTCATTTAAAAATATGTAAAATGTGAGACTAACTTTAAAAAGACTATGACATTTCCTCTCTTAAATTCTTGGTAATAGGATGGATTTTCTCTACTATAATGGCTATGCTAAAATCAGCGGTTATATCCCCTGGATAAAGGAAATAAATTTATCCATATCTGTACTGAGTCTACTGTATACCTTAGAAAAGCTTATTCAAAGTATAGAAGAGAATACAAAAAATTATACCCAATGAAGAACGTAAGGATGGACGAAAATAAAATACTACTTCCTCCAGGACAGATTAACGTTGTTTTAGAATCGGCAGAAAGCTAAAGATTTTCTGTACCACCATTACAGCATAGTGGCCTCCATATCATTCTTGAAAACTTTTTATCTGGAATGCTATCTCAAAACAGTAATCATCTATATCTACGTAAGTAAAAGGACAAACAGAAGAAACGAAGCCTAAATTTATATCCATATGCTATCATCAGTTTTATATTTTAGGTACAAGGAATACATGAAAAGTTAAGTCTCTCATCCATCCCTGTCCCTCAGCCATCCAATTTCCTGTTCCAGAGGCAACCAGCTCCCAGCATGTTCCATGATACAGTCTATGCACGGACAAGCGTATGTGCATTTATAGATCAACTATACTTTTTAAACAAAGAGCATCACACTAAATATGCTGTTTTGTACCTTACTTTTTCACCTAATATTCCATATCAATAAGTAGAGCTGTCTCATTCTTAATGGTTGTAGAATATTCCATTGTCTGGGGTTATACTTTATATTAACCAGTCACTTATTGCTGGGTTGTTTCCAATCCTCTCCTATTACAAGATGCAATAAATATCCGTACGTATGTGATTTGCAAGTCTTGGCACATATATCAGATAAATTTCCTGAAATGGAATTGCCAGATCAAAGGGAACACCCACTCTAAATGTGTACGGTCATCACAAAAATATTCTCTACAGACGTTGTACCTATTTACGTTTACACAGTGAATTCCAGTGTCTATGTGCCCTCAGGCCACCATCCCAGTGCCAGCCATCTTTAAAGATGAGTGTGGAAAGATTAAAAGCAAAACAAAAAGCCCCACCTGCCTTCTGGGGGCATCTATTTCTACCATGTACAATCTTCAAATGCTTAACTAACAGGTATGAAAGTTTCCTCTCAGGTGATCAGCTACACATTTTGCATCATGGTGCCATTAAACCAATGAAGGCCTGCATAGTTCCGATTTGTTGCATCTTATAAAATTCAGTAACACAAGCAGCTTTCTTCTCACTCTCTCCTGCTCCCACTTAAAAACAGAAGACCCTCCTAAAGGAGTTTTACAAAAGTAAAACTGCTCTAAGAGAACTCTGAGACCCATGAACTCAAAACGAAGCATTACAATTAGGCTGTTAAGAACCAGGGTGCTATTTGAAATAAGGGATATAAAAGAGGAGAACATAATTAATCAAATATTTTTCAGAGCAAGTAACTAACTTTGGTTTTCAATTTCAAAAAGATAATCTAATATTTAAAGACGAGTTTCCTTTATTTGAAGTAGAACCATTACCTTGTAGTTTATAAATCCTGCCATAGTCTTTATTTCCAGAATATTAGTTTCATGGGCTCGCAATTCATGTACAAGATTATAGGCGGTCCTATAATTCCTAATATAAACATGTGGAACATGGTTAATTATTAATTTTAAGAAAAGATTCCCCAGAACAAATTATTAGAAATAAGAGACAATATTTAGTCAACATTTCTCAGCACTCAACAGCTCAGGAGTAACTTACACACTTCGATCTCTGATTTCCTGAGAAATGATCTATTGATTAATTAATATGTGGGAGGAATCAATGACGTTTCACTGAGAACAGAACCATCACACGTACGTTGTTCTGTGGCTAACATCTGCCGATAACAGACAGAAAATAAGTTGAAAATGGAAGTGGACAATTGTCCAGAATTACGTTAAAAAGTTAGCATTCTGTCTAAAAAAAAAAAAAGCTTTTTTAAAAGCACCATTATGAGCTTCTCCAACAAACAGAAATTGTATTAGCGAAGAAGGTGCTATCAAGACCGAGCACAGGTCAACGGCTTTTAAGGCCCAGTACCCCTGCAAGTCCAGAGGACACTGCTGATCTCTGGCATGGGCTGGAGACGGGGGAGTGGGATGGGAAAGGAGAGCCTGCTAGAAGGAGGCCTACCCTGAGGAGGGAAGGCAATGAGGAAATCTCAGTCTCCTCCAAAGATAACTCCTTGCTCCCAACTTCCTCAGGTAAAATTTTTCTTTCCAGAATTATTTTTGAGCAGAACTAGAAGTGAAGGTTTTTAACTAATACCATGGGTAAGGAACGAACTATGTTAAAGCCAGTTATAATCACATGGAGTCACTGAGATTGAGAGAACATAATCTGGTGTTCACCACCTCCACGATAACAAAAGAGGAAGACGTTTCTGCAATATTCCTCTGAACAACAGATTTACTTTTATTTTTTTTTCTTATTTTTCTGCCCTGTACGCTTAGCCTCTCTTCAGTTTTAGGATAGACCGCTGTTTTTTTATCTCTATCTTTTACTGCCACTGTCAATCTTCAAAAAATTGAGTGAAAGCTAGAAAAAAATGTTTAATTAAATTGTGCTCGTAAGTAAAAGCAAAGGAATAAAATGCGTGACCACTGCCAACACACATACAACTACTCTTCAAAGCTTCTAAGCAGAGCCTTTGTAGTAAAAATGAGGCTGAGCGCTATTATAAACTTAAACAAATTTAATTAAAAATAAAATCATAATTGAATTAAATAAATGCTCTATGCAGATTAAGAAATTCATACCATTAGACAAGATAATGTTTAATATACACTTAACTGTGGAAATCAGTCAACACAAAAATTTCACTGAATATACAAATAGTCAACAGGATGAGAAGAATTTCAATATGTTTCTTTAGATCATGAAATTTAATTAAATTAGACCAGAAAACTTTATGACTATGAAATTTACTTCTGATAAAATGAAAAATTTTTTTAAATCTCAAAAATATTATATTCCAGTCATCTCTAAACAAATTAAATATTACATACCTGAGTCTAACCAACATAAGCATTTTAAAATTAAAGTTTGGTTGAGATTCATAAGTTGCCTTTAATATGTTACTGTTAACACAAAAGTAAGAAAAATTTAGTTTGACAACTGTTAAAAACTTACTTCAGAGCATTTTGTGTATCTTGTTTCAATTCACTGAAGAAAGCTATTTTGAACTGATGTCTAACAAATAAAAGCTGAAAAAAAGAATAGAAAAAAGTTATCATTATTACACACATTCTCTTAAAATGTAAAAATTAGGATAACATTAAGAGGAGACATCAAAGTACGAAGGAAAATACTCAAAATTAAAGACCAAGAATTATTCCAACAAGCATTGTTAAGGAAGCTAAAAAATCTAGAAGAACTTTAAGGGCAAAAAGTAGAGAAACAAACTAGTTTTTAAAAAGCTTAAAAAAAAAAAACTTCAAAAGCATAGAAGCCAATTAAAAACATCAAAGCATTACAGATATTTAATAATCTCTTTGAAAATAACCAATGATAATAATCTGCTCTTAGAATGCTTCTATTAGTTCCTTCTTTAGGAAAAATAATTTACCTGGTGTGTTGTTTTATTCAAAAATTCTTTATGAGATTTCACTCTTCTGATCTCAGTGTAGTAATAAGTCTGTGCATGTTCATAAAAGGCATTTTCTAATCTGTTTAAAAAAAAAAAAAATCAACATTCAAACACTAAAGTTATTTTAAACCAAACTGTTCTCAAGAATCACCTTTGTAAGACCTGAAAGTAAAATCCTGACAGAGATGATGTCTAGCTTACTTCATGGTAAAGACAAAAAGTAAAGCAAAATATACTAAATTTCTAAATAAAAAATGTACTAGATAAGACCCCAAAAGCCATTTTGATTTATTTACAGTCTAAGAAATAACTAATAAAAATAACTTTTTTGTAATTTGTAGACATTAGGTGTTCTCTAAGATTACTTCCACCCCTTTCATTTTATAAGAAGTGTGAAAGAAAAAGATTTCCAATATTCACTTAATTTGACTATTTTTTGTGCTATTAATATTTAAGGTTAGAGGATAAGAAAGCTAATGGAAAAAGCACCAAAAATGAAAACTAGCAAATGAGGGGCACCTGAGTAACTCAGATGGTTAAGCATCTGCCTTCAGCTCAGGTCATGATCCCAGGATCCTGGGATCGAGCCCCGTGTCTGGCTCCCTGCTCAGCAGGGAGTCTGCTTCTCCCTCTCCCACCGCCCCCCCACCACTTGTGCTCTCTCTCTATCAAGGAAATAAATAAAATCTTTAAAAAAAAAAAATACTGGCAAGTGAGAGCAAAGTAGCATTTATAGGATTCAAATCCTGCTTCACTCCCTAACTTTGAGATAACATAGGAACAAAGAAAATTTGACCACAGATAGACAGACAACTCAAAGCTCCTTTTGTGAAAATAAATATGCATTACAAATATCTGCCTGGGGCATGAAAGAAAGCTAAATTCATAGTTAGATAAGGCTGGACTTCAAGGTTTTTCCTCCTCAGAATAAAACAGAATTTTGAAACTATATTCAAAGAGTTTAGACATATCTAAGGAAATGCTAAGAAAAAAAATGGAGGGGCGCCTGGGTGGCTCAGTCGTTAAGCGTCTGCCTTCGGCTCAGGTCATGGTCCCAGAGTCCTGGGATTGAGCCCCGCATTGGGCTCCCTGCTCGGCAGGAGGCCTGCTTCTCCCTCTCCCGCTCCCCCTGCTTGTGTTCCCTCTCTCACTGTGTCTCTCTCTGTGAAATAAATAAATAAAATCTTAAAAAAAAATGGATAAGCCAAAAACTTTAAATATTTGATATACTTCCTAAGGTAAGATTTTCTATTTTTATTTTTTTTAAGATTTTATTTATTTATTTGAGAGAGTGAGAGACAGACAGAGAGAGAGCACAGGAGCGGGGGCAGAGGGAGAAGGAGTGGGAGAAACAGACTTCTGCTGAGCAGGGAGCCCGGCACAGGGCTAGATCCCAGGACACCTGAGCCGAAGATAGACACTCAACCGACTGAGCCACCCAGGTGCCCCAAGATTTTCTATTTTTAAAACTACAGTTTTTAAAATGTTAAAACATGAAAATAATTAAAATTAGGTGCTAACTTTGAACCATACACTGTTTGAAAGAATATACTAACCTAAGCTGAACTATAAAGTTTTATAAATGGGTGACCTTTGTTCTGAAAGGCAAAATATGATACTAAAAAAAAAAAATCTGCTGGTTAGCACGACACTGATAGTCTATTGCCCTAAGAAGAAAGGTCTGGGGATTTGGAACACAGATTTTTAAAAAAGAAAAATCCTTAACTCATCACAAATTTGACAATTCTTTTAAAAGTATTTTGACTCAAAATGATCAGTGAAACTCTAAAGCACAAAAGATTCTCACAATCACTCAACACAACACACAGAAGTTTTATACACATTCTATTGCTTTGATACTTAAAAAAAAATTAACTAAATCACTGACGTCTTGTAGCCTGTAAACTAAATACATCAAAATGTTCTGAAAGCACACGAATGAGTGAGGGTGCCACCAGCAACTCTGCTAATTCCCCCCGAGGTCAGACACTGAATGTGAAGATTTACTGATATTCAGCTTTACCCTCTCTCTTAAGATAAAACGCAAATAGGAAGAAACGGTCTAATACTGTCTTCCCTCATCTCCTGTGGACTGTCTCACCCCTGGTGCTCACATCCAGAGTTTGGAGGTCCTAGGTCCAGAGCACTTGCTTTTTACATCAGCCATTTTGACACTGTACTCCTTATTTAAATGTGGCATTATTCCCAGGAAGGGCAGAAGCCACAATTCCTGCTTCCCTTAGCTGAAGAGGACCTTAAGGCAGGGTTTCTCAACGTCAACCCCACGGGTGTTTCTTTGTTGTGTGGGGCTTTCCTGTGCCTGGAAGGATAGAGAGCAGCATCCCTGAACTCTCCCCAAAAGATGCCAGTATTGGGAAGGAAGTCTCCGTGGGGGCCATGATAAATGTCTCCGGCATTACCTAGTGCTCCCTGGAGGCCCAAGTCACCACAGTTAAGAACCACTGGATTCAGGGACTGGATGGAGGACAATGGCTAAAAAGAAGGCTGCATGTGAACTCAGCCTTAAAAGTTGAGCCAGAGAGCCCAGAAAGGGGAGCTGGAAGGAAAGCACACTGACAGGAAGCCACACCATGAACGGGGAAATGATGCAGCGCAAAATCAAGGGCCTCAAGAGGTGGTCAAAGGCCGGCTCCACAGTCAGCATGGAGTCTGCTTGTCCCTCTCCCTCTGCTCTCACTCTCTCTTTCTCTCGGATGAATGAATAAATGAATAAAATCTTAAAAAAAATAAACTTCTTCTCTGCAACACTAAATGCTAGAAAACAAGGGACTGTGGTCACATATTTTGTGAGATATGGTTGTGTCCCAAGTCAGATGCCTTTCATATATAAGGGCTTTATAAAGATACTTAAGATACGATCGGCCTCAGACCCTTCTTAAAAATTACTTAAATAATACATCACCCTATCGAAAATGAAGCAATGAAGGCCAGAAATGAAGACACTATCATATGAAAGGACAAACAGGTCATGAAAGGACATATGGTGCTTACTGAAAAATACAATGGAAAAACAGGTAAATATTTTTTTTAAAAATGGAAGTTGACTTAGATATATATTTGGTGTCAATGAGGTAATGCTATGTGGCAGTTCAGCATGTGTTGTATGATTACATCCATTTTTACATTAAAAGAAATATTTGGACAGAAACTTAAGAAATTATTGATAGTGGTTCCAATAAGGGACTGGAGAAGGTTAAGGAGCTGAAAAGGGGGCCTTGTGTTTTCACCTCCTAGTCTCTATACCCTTTGAATTTTTTCCCATGAACATGTATTTTTTTTAATTAAATGAGTCTAAGCAACCAATTTTCTAGTGCCTCTGAATAATCTAAAGAAAAAAAATGTTTAAGATCTTTATTTACCTTATAATATAACCCACCAGGTGGTCAGTATGGGGCAGTACAAACAAAGATTTTCCTGAGAGTTCACAGGCATTACATAAAGCTGCGGCTCTTTCTGATGCAGTAACATCTTCTCCTGTTGACAAATCCCATAAAGGTGAAGAGAGAAATAAAACGATTTATGTATTTTTCTAAATGAATGGTTCCCCAAATCTAAACAATATAATTAGGAAGAAAAACCAAACCCCCTTTCACCATGTCAGCAGAAGGCCTCCTGGGATCCTTGAGGGGTCTGGTGGGGGGGGGAAGGGGTCAGTTCTCAGAAGTCCCACAGTACATATCTGTTAGGAAAACCCTGTGGAATTTTCTACTGAGCCAAGATAGACAGGCCAAGTAATGCCAATAGATATGCCACATAACTGTTTCAAAACTGTAACTAAAAACAGAAGCAATAATCCAGTGGTTTCTAAAACTCGGATCCCACTAGTTTCTAAAGAGAAACAAAAAAAAACATTTTGGCCTCTCAAAGTCTTAGAATGTAGGAGAAATAAGCATTTGAAGCTAAGACATTTTCTTATAAGAAACTAGAAATCCTATTGCACTTCTCTTTGTCCTATAGCAAATTAAGAAAAAAAAATCACAGAAAGCATTTCAAACTGACTTCAGATAAGTAAATAACATTCTTTTTTAAAAAATCAAGTGATGAGGGGCGCCTGGGTGGCTCAGATGGTTAAGCGTCTGCCTTTGGCTCAGGTCATAATTCCAGGGTCCTGGGATCGAGCCCCGCATCGGGCTCCCTGCTCCTTGGGAGCCTGCTTCTCCCTCTGCCTCTCTCTCTGTCTCTCATGAATAAAAAAAAAAAAAAAAAATCAAGTGATGAAATGTTTTGTCAATTTATGTATGCCTATATAGTGAGGTAAGTGGAACTGGGAGGGAAGAGTATTTTAATATTAATTTTTATTAATATTTTAATTTTAGCATTTTATTTTTTACGATAGGCACTTATTCATGCATTATCAGTACTTTTTAAAGTGAACACACCATCTTTCCTATAATTGAATGCATAAAAGATTTTAACATCAAAAACTATACCTCCTGATAATAAGAATGAGAAGTATAAAGCAATTAATTCATTATCAATTAACCTTGTGATACCTGGTGGCAAAGGAGTTTTCTTCTGAATCAGAACCACTGCAACTTTTGTGTTTCTCCCTTGCAAACTTTGCCTGCAATGGAAAAATAATAAAATTAATTAAATATACCTAAATTGTTTTGACTTTTAAAAAATGTATTCAAGACTCTACATAGGGGCACCTGGGTGGCCAAGTGAGTTAAGCACCTGCCTTTAGCTCAGGTCATGATATCGGGGTCTTGTGATTGAGCCCCACGTTGGGCTCCCTGCTCTGTGGGGAGTCAGCTTCTCCCTCTCCCTCTGTCCCCCCCCACCTCCGCTCGTGCTAACAGATGAATAAAATCTTTAAAAGAAAAAAAAAGAATTTACATAAAGTACAAGCTTGATGATTCAACTGAAGAAAGAAAAATTTCAACTAAAAACCCCCAAGATTAGAGGAAATCTTCCTGCATCCAAAGAAACTTGTATGCTACAGTGATTTCAGTTTTAAAAGTATACTCTCATATCAAGCTTCTAATCCTGACAAAAATCTGCTTTAAATATGTAATTTCATGTAGAAGTTATAAGGCAACTTATTTCTTGATGGTGATACATTACATACTGGTCATCCAAAAGAATTATTTTGCAACCGGAATGGTGATAAAACAAGTGTCTTATGAGACTAAATAGCAAATTACTATACTTCTCCCCCAATTTATAAAGGCAAGGAAAAAAACCATTTGGAAATTCAGGCTAATGTGTCTTCTACATTTCTTCACACACCTTAGCATTGGTGAAGTTAAGCATTCACGTTAAGCTACCTGTCAGGAACCAGACAAGTGTCACTGGAGGTCAGCGATCCCCGAATGAGCGCTGCAGTCTCAACAGCACTTGGCTGCCTTGAATAAATGTTGGGAAATTGTACAACCTCCCGTGGTCCGTCCGATACACGGAGAAGACTGTACCTGACGATTTCCACTCTGGTAGCGCACTCGGACTGCTTTTCTTTCCACTGGGGCTCATCCCAGTCCAGTTCATAGAACACAACCACCAGGGCCGGCACCAGATTTAGATGTTTATTCATCCAGCCGGTCTTCAAAATCCCCTTAGGAATGTACCATTCATAGGAAGTTCTCTGCGAACATTGGCAAAAGCAGAAGACACTGATTTGGTAACAGCAGAAGCCACCTATTACTGAGTGGGACGCACTTCCTGTGCATTCATCTCATTCCACATACACACGACACATTTTTAAGATGAGGAAATTCAGGCCTACAGAGATCACACAAGAGCTAACAAGTATTGGAGACAGAATCACAACAGTGAGTCTGCTACAGTTTCCATTGAAAGAATAACCGGGGGCGCCTGGGGGGCTCAGTCGGTTAAGCAGTTAAGCGTCTGCCTTCAGCTCAGGTCATGATCCCAGGGTCCTGGGATCGAGCCCTGCTTCAGGCTCCCAGCTCAGCAGGGAGCCTGCTTCTCCCTCTGCCTCTGCCTCTCCCCCTGCTTGTGCTCTCTCTGTCTCTCTCTCAAATGAATAAAATCTTTAAAAAGAAAAAGGAAAGAATAATCAAAGCCAAAGCACTTCTAAAAATGTCCAGGCTCTCAAATATCCTGGAAATCATTAGCCCCTTTCCAGGTGAATTCTATTCCTCACCGTTCCAGTTTCCGTTCTTGTCAAAGCAGCTCAAATAAAATATGATCTAAAACCCAATATGGCTTCATTTGTTTCAAAGACACGTTGCCAGGATGGCATTTTACCTTACTTGTGGATGGAGGAAAAAAATGAAGGACAACTCTTAAGTACAGAAGTGCGGTAGCAGTCACTCGGGGGTCAGCACTAAGCGGCTAAGTGCCACACCGTGGGAGGGACAGGGGTTGGTGTGAATGTTAGCCCTGAAGAAACTCGCTGAAACCTCAAATCGCTTCCAAAGCGCTGGTCCCAACTCAGACAACTCCCAACAGTCTCTTCAAGTGAGGAAAGACAATAAGGACGGTAAGGCAATCAAACACAAAAAACCCAGGGACTCAGGAAAGAATAAGGAATGGGCACATGAAGAGCTCCCGCGCTGCAGAATGGATCCAGGACAAAAGGCGGAGGGCTGTGCTGGGCACTGGACCTCCTAGACACAACCTCCACACTAAGAACAAACACGTAATGGCCAGGGTACTCTCCCTTGCACAGTTCAGAGAGAGCACGCAGCTTTGACAACCAGGGATATGAAACCACATCTCTACTGGTCTGCCCCACATGAGCAGAAGGATCAGCCAGCCACCAAATCCACAGGTCCTACCCTTCCAGAGTTTCACTGAGAAGGCCTTGCGTTTACATTTTTCATAAACATCACCAGTGATGATGATATCCTTGGTCCAAAGACTGGTCTGTCAGAAACATTGCTCCAGGGCAAAAAATAAAAATAAAATAAAAAAAAAGAGCAGGTGGCCTATTCTGATCAGTGTGTCTTGTTAACCGACTTTCAGACCAACTCATAAGATTATGATAAACAACAAATCAATGTACATGATTTTCTTTAAAAAGCAAAGTAAGCACTTTTTATTTATTAGCTGCTATTATTAACATCATTCTCTGATTTTTGTAGGTAAATCCGTCTCTTCTATGTTCAACCTAAAAGTCAGTTTTGAACTTTCCTCCCTCCACACTAAATAAACTGTTTTAGTTTATGTACAACTCCCCAGGGACAGAGAGCTTATCTTATTTAAATTTCTATCACCAGCCTATTGCATACTTCCTAGTACCTAACCCAAAAAAGCAAGTGCTCAAAAGGGATGTGGGAAATTGAACCAAACTGCAAAGACCGTGGATTCTATAATGACACTGGGTAATGATAAATGGGGAATGTGAGATCTTCCCTTTACTTCTTTTTTCTTTTATTTATTTATTTGACAGAGAGAGACACAGCAAGAGAGGGAACACAAGTGGGGGGAGTGGAAGAGGGAGAAGCAGGCTTCCCGCCAAACAGGGAGCCCGATGCGGGGCTCGATCCCAGCACCCTGGGATCATGACCTGAGCCAAACGCAGATGCTTAACAACTGAGCCACCCAGGCGCCCTGAGACTTCCTTTTAGAGAGGGCTTTAAGCAAATGCAAAAAAAGAAAACCCAGGATAGAAAGCTTAATAATTATAAAGTAATTATTCCTCTGGGGTTAAAAAAAAAAATAGCTATCATTAAACATACCTATAGTGTATTACATACATGAAAAAGCCTTGGGTTTTCTTAATGAATCACTATAACCATGGCTTTGATAAACTCAGGGGTTTTCCAGCACAGACATTAGGAACAAAAAAGGTATACACGCATAAAGAGGAAGAGAGGGAGAGAAGGAAAAGGCCCCATGCAATCATGTCATTACCTTAGGCCTACATTTGGGATACTCATGGTCACCTGGGAGCACCTTGAAAGATATTGGTACCCGATCAGCCCTCCGATTGGCACAGAAAGCGTCCCAGACAGCTCGATGGACAGCATTATAAACCACATCCAGGCCCGTAAGGGTAACAAAAGCCATAGGCCGACAACATAATTCCACAGGGAAGTCCCACTGTGTGGGGCTCATGTTCAAGGTGTCAGGAAAAATCTGAAATACAAATGTAAATACATTCAAAATGTCTTAAAAGCCCATATCCATATCTCATCTATGAGCCTCCACCATTTATAAAACATTACAAAAAGGCAAGAGACTGAATCTTTTCGAGTGTCTGCAGGAAGGTGATCAAGTTAAAATAGGTCTCATGACTCATTTCTGACATAAAGAAAAATAACTGCTGACTTACATATAATAAATACAACTATCTAATTTCTTCGTAATTGCTAACATCTAATTTCTGAATTCCTGGGAAATTATTAAAATAATATACTACTTATTTAAATAGCTATGATTTCTCACTTCTCCATAATTAATGTAAAGTGTACTATTTAAAGGAAAATCTAGAAGAGATAAACTAACAATGAAAATGTCTAGGAGGTACAAGTTTCCACTGTGTCCTTCAGCTGACAATCAACCTATAATAAATCCTACCACACGCTAATTATAGAAAAGCAATTATATAAAACTGTATTTATTCCAAAGAAAATTGCCATTATATTTTAAAGACCATTTCTCATTTCCAAAATCATGTATCAAGAGTTCCTTTTCAAAGGTGATCTTCCCAGTATATCTTACAGACCTCAAATGCAATTTTTGTGAAAAGTGAAAAGCACTGTACCACTACTTGATAACCAAATATTTTTAGCTGAAAAGTTAATTTAAAAAAGATCATTAGGCTTCTCACACTTAAGTACCAAAAGAATAATGGGTATTGAATAAATGATTTGGAAAGCTTACCAGAAATGACAAATTTCTATAAGACATAGAAGTTTTAGAATTATTTAAGCAGATATTTTCCAGACAGGATTAAGCTATGAGGGCAAAGGATCACCAGTTCAGAGAAAGAAAAACTCTAGTTCTAGGGAATTTGGGGTTGAAAATTAAGAAGAGATGGTCAAAACACATTATACAGGGGCCTTTGCTTTATACCAAAGAATCTAGATTAGAGCCCTAAAGGTCCATTTCTTCATTTAAAAACCCCAGAGGCTCATGAGAATTAGCTGTGGTCTTTGAATATGGAGTGGAAATAAGGGATCTAGAAATGACTTACAAAGCTTTAAATCACAGTGCTGTCCAAAAGAAATATAATATGAGCCACATAATTTAAAATTTTCTAGTCATATTAAAAAATAAAAACAGGTGGAATTTTAATATTCTATTTAACCAATGTGTCCAAAATGTTAATACTTCGACACAAATATAAGTTACTGAGATATTTCACTTTTCTGTATCAAGTCTTCATTATCTGATGTGCATTGTACATTCACAGCACATCTCAATTCAGGCTAGCCAATTTCACATGCTCAACAGCCACATACGGCTACTGGCTATCATAATGGACAGCCCAGCTTAAATTATTGTCATTCTGTCCCCAAAAATTAACGTATGAAAACTGTATCAGAAATTCTTGCCACACACTATTAAAAGCTTTTGGCACCTGAGACAGTACTGCTTATTCTACAGCAAAGGGATGGGAATGGGAAAAACACCGGCAAAGGACAGGTGCAGAGGTTGTGTGGATCTTAATGACAGTCTGCAGAAATTTCCAGATCTCCTAGAAGCCAATGAAGCAACTAACAAAGTAGGACATGCAAGGAGGTGCAAAAGTCATAAGTGAACACGCTGGAAGGGAGATCATGTAACGCAAGGGGAAGTACTCTGGAAGCTGGCGTGGAAAATACTAAGGAAGGTTCTTGAAAAGGATAACATACTGCAAAGAAAGGCGACCTAATCAAAGTGGCAGGTTAAAAAACACAACGTGGTCACTATTTTTTAATTCATGCAGGTTCAGGGTGTAGTACACAAGGCTACTAAGGACTGCAAGACGATTCTAAGGGGAATGACAATTTGGGGCCGGGATGGAGCGGGGGTGGGGGCGGGGAACAGATGTTGAGAACGCGAAGCACCCACTTTACTTAGAAAGACACCATCCCCAGGGTCTCAGCATTCTGCCCAGGGAGATCCAGTGAGGAAAGGGAGAAATAACGCCGCAGCCCTCAAGGCAGACGCGATCTTCCCCCTCTCCTCTCCCTCCCCTTAAAGCCTGAAGGCCCTAGGGGCTGGAAGAGAAATGCCAGGGCTGCACCCGCAGACGCCGAAGGAAAACGCAGCCCCCTCCCCCTCAAAACCAGCACTGTTCAGAGCTAGCGCTCTCCCTCGGCGGCCTCGCCGGGCCCCGCGGGTCTCCGGGGCCGGACTCACCCAGGCCGCACGCCCCGGGCCCGCTGCAGCTGTGGCCGGTCGCCGCAAGCCGGGGGACGGCGCGGGGAAGCAGGTAGGGTGTCACAGAACGCCGGGGGCCGTCCCTACCGCCACCGCCCCAGAGCCCGGGGCCCGCAAGCGAGACTTCCCGGCACTCGCCGGCGCAGGCACAGGAAGCACTTTGGGCACCTGAGTGACAGCGCTCTACGCCAACCGCTGTCCCGAAACTTAACGCGGCTCCACAAAACGTAGGAAGACGCTCCATTTCCGTAGGAAATAGGGGTGGGGAGAAAAGGAGCCAATAGGAAAAGCGGGAAGGAGGAGGAGGCGGAGCCTCTGCCGCTACCGCCCTGCAGCGTCTCCCTAGTCGCCCCGGCGCCCCACCCTCGGCGGCCTCGGGCTCCCCGCCCACAGACCTCCCGCAGGCAGCTTCGCGCTGCCCGGAGGCCGGGGGCGCGCGTGACTCTCGTCCGCGGGGCGAGGGGTGTGCCTCCCGCGGCCCAGGGCTCTGAAGGGGGACGCCCCGGGCTCGGGGCCACTGCTCTCCTTTCGCGTTGTCGCCGACGCCCTCCCGGGGGGCGTCCCGCAGCCGGCGCGATGAGTGCCAACGAGGACCAAGAGGTGAGTCCCCCTGGCTGGACGCCCCTTCCCCGCGCCGGCGCGGTGCCTCGGCTCCGAGGGACGGCGGCTGAGCCCCCGGGGCCCTGCTGGGACCCGGCGCCGGGACGAGCGGCCCCGCACGTGCCTTCGCGCCTACAGCGGACAGCCTGGCTAGGGTGCCCCAAGTTTACGGGTGTCCTGCGAGGAGAGGCCAAGCACACGGGAACGGGACAGGTCCGCCTCTGCCTCCGCTCCCGCTGTAGTTTTCAGTTTTGCAAGCCCGGGAGTGGCCCCACGTCTCCTTAATGATAAGGATGCGTGTCCTTGGTAGGCGACCCAGTGCTCTTGCCTCGCCTTAAATCCCCGGTGTTCTTGTTCAGCGCTTGTGTACGGAGTTAAGCTGTTTGGAATCTGATTACCTTAAAATTTTTAAATTTCTTGGCTGGTAGGGAGAGACTTAATTGAGTTAGTTAAATTTCCGGTGGAGGAAAATAATGACACTGTCTCCGATTTCTGGCCTTTCTGTTTGGTGGAAGCATTTATCCATCTGGTAGTTGTCCAATGGAAATTAAGGCTATTTTGTGCATGCACGTACCACCTGAATCGTAGAGTTCATGCTCAGCTGTTTTCTCATGAAATGCCACTTTGACATTGAATCATACGATCAGGGAATGATAACAGGTCATCTCTAGGGGAGCCGTCTAATTGTGTAATGTGTCCAGATGAGGAGAAGAGTTTGCAAAGGTAAAGTGGATGCCCCAGGGCTGCACAGTGAACATGTGGGTAGAATCAGAACTAGAATCCGAGTCTCTTAGATAAGAAATTCACTCTTCATTTAAAATATATTTGTCGAAAGTTAGCACTTTTACAAGATAAATGTGACAGAATCCCTGGAATGGAAGTTACCTTAAAAGGACCCAAAGTCCAACAAGCTGGTGAAATCCCTTCTAAACTGTTCTTGCCAAGTGAGTTTCTAAGTCGAGGCACCAACAAATTCTTACCGTGCAGCGTGGAGCCTATCACATATTTCTCGAAGTTTGACCCATGGAGCACTGCCTTAGAATCATCGGGGTGGTTGCTAGAAAAACAGGTGCCTGCCACTGTATTTCAGATTTACTGAATTGGAATTCCTGGGGGGCCCAAGGATCTCCATTTTAACAATAGAATTCCATTCTTCTTCCACATGACTGATTTTCAGATCTTTGAAATCAGTTTTCTGCCCCGTTTTTCAGATGTCCTCTTCTTATACTAAATGATTCCTTTTAGCTTTTTTCCATATGTCCATTCTTTTTGTTCCTTCATTGTCTTGAAATTGTGTGTCTGTGGACAGATTAAGTGTACTAATGTCCTGTTTTAAAATTGTGACATCACAGTTTTCTACAGTTAGTTACTCTCAATTACAACCCTTTGAGTTTCTATACAAAGCAATTTGTCTTTCATCCTCTACTTGTATGTTTAGGGATCTAAAGACAAGTTCTTCCACTTACCTATAAAATTTCATCTCGTTAGATGGTTTTTCAAGGGCATTTTGAATTCATATTCAGCCACCAGCATGATTCACTGTTCCATCAAATTGTCATTCATCAATTTCATAAGGCTGCCTTCAATTTTTGTTCCTGACCTACTCGTTAGTTAAAATACAGGAAAGGATTAAGGGCAGGAGGAGTAGCACTATATTTTGAGTAAGGTGGTTCTTTCTAATCTAATCTTGGTTGTTCTTAAATCCAGTTGAACTCCTGTATTTTTTTCACGTGAAGGTAGAAAGAGAAACCCAGGTAGACTGTTCTGTGCCTTTCCTTGATGTACCAATCAAGTTATCCTCTCTAATAAGGGTTGCTTACATTTATCTTGTTTTTCGTATGCTTGCCAAGGCTTACAGACTGCTACTCTTTAGTCCCCTAGGCCCCCACAAACTATTTCTTTAATAATCTAGTCTAAAATTTTATCTGTCTTTAGTTTGTAGCTTTCATGACATCCATCTTTTTTTTTTTATAAAGATTTTTTTTATTTATTTGACAGAGAGAGACACAGCAAGAGAGGGAACACAAGCAGAGGGAGGGGGAGAGCTAGAAGCAGGCTTCCCGCTGAACAGGCAGCCGGATGCGGGGCTCGATCCCAGGACCCTGGGATCATGACCTGAGCCGAAGGCAGACGCTTACCGACTGAGCCACCCAGGTGCCCCCATGACATGCATCTTTTTGAAAACTAAAAAATGTACCAAAGTACTGTCTTTCTTTGCTTCTCTTCTTCACCTGTTCATCAGTAATCACAACGGTGATTGAGTCTTCTCATTTGTCAGCCCACAGTGTTCTAAGAAATATTTCCAGGCAAGGATTATTAGTTACATTTTCTCTTGCAGTCCTTTTTTCCATCTTGGATAGATCCTTGTCAAACCTTTTTCTAACCATCTTTTTTTTTTTTTTTTAAGTTCTTTTCATTATCTGTAAGTGGTTTTTCAAGTTTCATATCATTCTGTGGGAAGGATTACAAATACAAATAATACATGTATACAGTGGGGAATTATTGTGCTTTGTATTTCTCATCTCCAAGTATGACGCGCTCTCTACCCCAGCCTAGGACACATGCTCTGGAGTTGCTTTAAACTGACTTATTTTCCTCCTTGCTAGAAAGGAGAAAATAAGATATTCTTCTCAGGATTAATGTGAGAATTAGTGAGATAGTGCACTGTAAAATGCTTAGGAGTGCCTGGCACGTAATTTTAAAGTAAGTATTAGTATTAATACTGTGTTGCTGTACTCACATATATATGTTATATACACATATTACAAACATCAAAGGCCATCTAGAGTAGCTAAGTTTTACATAGTTGAGTGGGCTTGAATCAGACACTAAAGACCCTCTATTTCTAATCCACTTATACCACTAAACAAAACTCATTTGAATCATTCTTTTTTCAGATGGAACTGGAAGCTCTACGTTCTATTTATGAAGGAGATGAAAGCTTCCGGGAATTAAGTCCAGTGTCATTTCAATACAGGGTAAGATGTGACATGACTAGGAGCCCTTGCCACTTTGCTAGAAAAGATTGAAGGTTGCTAAAGATGCTTTCATTTTTTAAATGATTTTGTTTTATCAATTTAATGGTTTAAATTTGTTACGTCTTTGGATTTTCTGAAGCCTTTGCACGAAAGCTCATCACCGTGACATCAGTTATTTTTAGCTTTTGAAAACAATTCAGAAACTTTGAAAAACTAAGATAAACTTGTTTTTATTGTGTCAGAATTATCAAATGTTAGAAGTGGAAGAAACCTTAGAAATTATATGGTCTTGCCTTCTAACTTTAAAGATAGCGTCTCTCAGTCATAACTTCCCAAGCTTTCCCAGCTGATGCTGATAAATACTAGAATTAAAATCCAGGTCTCTATTCCAAGTCTAGTATTATTCCCCCCCACCACCATGATATAGTCAAGAAAAGTTAGTATTTTCCTAATTCCATATAATCAATATGTGTTAATATTTTTTACATATTCTTTAAAAGGGAGTTTGCTCATAACTGTTCTCAACATGAAACAGTACCAGTATCTTGTTTTGTAAATAAATAACATAAAGCATTTTTCCAGATGATTATAAGTAGTAGTGGTGTGAGAAAGTTTTTTTTGTATGAGACTTAGTTATTTACATCATCATTTAAAATAAATTATGTGATAAGTGATCCTTATGTGTCATTATTATAGACTGTTACAGAAGATGAATTCTTTATCATTACTTTCTTTAGAGACTCTCTTCTCTGTTTAGCTCCTCTCAATTCCCTTTCAAGCTCAACAGTCTTTACACTACTCCATGGATAGAACAATAAAAAAACTTAATGGCCAAGGTTAACACTGGGGTTAAGTCCTAGGCCCTTTGATTTGAATCCAGCTGCCTCCCCAGACTTCCCCAAACACTGCCACTTACCCCTTACCAAGTGGGAGATTGAGAACTAAGTCCTACAGGAGGGATACTCTGCTGTGACTGCAGGATGGATTTCAAGGGTATAAAACGTGAGGTTTGGAAAGCTTGTTTGTGTTGAGAGCCAGAGGACCTAGGGTACAGGTCTGCCTGGGTCCTGGTCAGACCCCTCAGTTCCTCTTTAGCAGACTGGTTTCGTAACCTCCTGAACGATTCTCCCCTTTCAGTTCGGTCGGAAGCTTCCCCCCACACCTCACCGGTAGTCCTCCTGCAGACGTCTAGGTGGTTCTCTGAAACACATAATTAGTTACCCCATTCCTTCGTTTAGAAGGGTTTCCCCATGGGTTTCTCCTGCCTATAGAATAGGGATTAAATTCCTTAGCTTGACACTCAAGGCCCTTCTGTTTGATTCAGATTGCCTCTCCAGACTTTCCCAGCCACTACCATTCATGAGACACAGTAGCCTGTGGAACATTTCCCTGCATTTTTTTAGGATTTTATTTATTTGACACACAGAGAGCGACAGCAAGAGGGGGAACACAAGCAGGGGGAGTGGGAGGGAGAGGGAGAAGCAGGCTCCCCGCCGAGCAGGGAGCCTGATGCGGGGCTTGATCCCAGGACCCCGGGATCATGACCTGAGCTGAAGGCAGACGCTTAACGACTGAGCCACCCAGGCGCCCCTCCCTGCATTTTTTTAATACGGTGCCTGTGGACATGCCATTTGCTCATGCCCTCACCTCACGTCCCTCATCCAGCCTACTTCTCCTTTAATGCCTAACTCAAGCTCCTCTGTATTTGGGCCTTGTCTTCTAGCTTTCCCTTGACTTCAAAGCAGAATTGACCATTCCCTATTTCTTCATACTTTGTTCTGTCTCTTGTAAACTTTTAATCGTGCTGCGGTTTCGTGAGTTACCTAAATGTCTGCTCCCTTGAAGACAGGAATGATCTTACCTCTATTTTTGTATTTTCTGTACCTAGGACTGTAGGAGACACATGGCACCTTGTTCCTACCCACACCTTGAGTAAGGACTTAGTAATTGCATAGAGCAAGTAACTTTTACCACTTTTTCACTATCTCTGCATTTGAAACACAAGCATAAACCAGTGATGTCATCAACTTACATAGGCGTATATCAGCAGGTCCCTAAGTTTATCTGACATAATTTTTTTTTTAAGATTTTATTTATTTATTCAACAGATGGATGGAGAGAGAGCACAAGTAGGCAGAGTGGCGGGCAGAGGGAGAGGGAGAAGCAGGCTCTCCGCTGAGCAGGGAGCTGGACGTGGGGCTTGATCCCAGGACCCCAGGATCATGACCTGAGCCGAAGGCAGCCGCTTAACCGACTGAGCCACCCAGGCGCCCCTATCTGACATAATGTCTAAGCCTCACCTTATATTGGTGTGTCTTGTGATTGAGGGTGAGGGGAAGGGAATAAAAAATCAGTGGTCAGAGAGTAAAGGTGAATCAAGTGACAGTTTGGGGTGAAAAAATTTTAAATCTATTGCTGTTGTCTAAAAATAAATATTTTTTAAAAAGCAGCACATACACTAAAAATATTACAGAGGAGATCAGCATAGCCCTACGCAAGGATGAGATGCTGACTCATGAATCATCCCATAGTTTTATTAGAAAAATCACCATTTTGCAACCACCAACATGATGATCATTTCAGGCAAGGCTCATTAATGGATGCTAAAACCTTGGACTGAAAAGTTGTTGAGAAGCAGTATATTCACCTGGTTTTGTAGTGTCACTCCACAGATTACTTGTTAATTACAAAATCGAAAAGGTACCTTTACACTGAAGAGATTTGAAGAATATCACCTTAACCGAACTGATCAAGCTTAGTATCACCAGTGATGATTCCAGAAGATCTTATGTGCCTCCTTATATGATGCTATGGGAATATGCCACATCACCTGTGTAGTATCCCTACCAGAATATTTAATCTGAATTGGATGCAGGAAACAGACAGTCCTGATCTGGGGACATTATACAAGAAAACTGGCCTTCAATTCTTTTTGTCATGAAAGATATTTAAAAGGCAGGCAGGGTGGCTGGGGACTGTTCTAAATAAAAGCAGAATAAAGAAATTTGACAACCAAATGTAATCCATGATCCTCAGTGGATTATGGATTTGTGGGTTGAGAAGGTGGTTTATTAAAGGACACTTTGGATATGAATGGGAAATTTTTTAGATGGAGTACGAATTAGATAATATCTCTGTGTCAATGTTGAATTTCTTGGGTGTGACAATGGTAGTGTAGTTCTAGAGGAGAATGTCCTTATTCTTAGGGTACTTTACCCTGTAAATCTTTAAGGATGTTTCATCATGTCTGCTGCAACTTACTTTCAAATAGTTCAACAAAAACCAAAGGGAAAAAAAAAAGTTACCCTCATTGAGGGAGGGGGCGATTCTGTAATAGAAAGAGAAGTGGAAGGAGGCAAAGGTATTTGGTGAATAAGATACATGTCAGTGAGTGTTCATTGTCCTATTCCAGTTTCTCTATGAGATTAAAATGTTTCAAATACAAAGTTGGGGAGAGAAAAAGAAACAGAAAAGACATCTTTAAATTATCCAGGTGAAGGGAGTCAAAAGTTACAAACTTCGGGTTATAAAAAAAAATTAGGGATGTAATGCACAGCATGGTGACTATAGTTAGTAACATTGTATCGCATATTTGAAGGTTGCTTAGCCAGTAGATCTTGAAAGTTCTCACCCAGCCTAAGGCATTCCTAAACCTTATCTCTTTACCTTTTCCTTTTTTCTCTAAATTTTACATTTCTTTTTCTGGTCTTGGTATTGTGCTAATGCATATCAATCACTTGTTTTTAACGCCTCGTCTGATTTGGCAATTAGAAAACTTAGGGCAAAGATTAGGTCTTTCAAGTTGGTGGATTATTATTTTTGTCCATTCTCTTCCTGTCCCCCGCAGTTGATGTCTTATCTTTGTCCCCAGAAAGCTCTGATGAAAACAAAAATTTAGGTAAGACAGTCTTGATACTAGAAAAAGCTGGAGGGCTGGTTGGAGAGACAGGCCATGGACATCAAGTCAGGTTCTGTTAATATGGCCGTCACCCCCTGCCAAGTCTCAGCCTGTACCCCTGAACTTTTCAGAATACTACGTTTCTGATCTGATCATGAGCATCGGCAGTAATTCATCATTTTAAAAGTCATAATTAAATATTCTGTGTTTGTATCACTTTTTACAAGCCTAAGATTTCCCTTTTCTTCAGATAGGTGAAAATGGTGATCCCAAAGCCTTCTTAATAGAGATTTCCTGGACAGAAACATATCCCCAAACACCTCCAATTATATCTATGAACGCTTTTTTTAACAACACCATGTGAGTAGTGTTCCGTTTTCATTGTTTTTTTGTAATGCTGTCTCTTACTTTTCTCTCAGCAATATGTTTCTTGTGCATTATAGATCATCGGCTGTAAAGCAGAGCATATTAGCCAAGTTACAGGAAGCAGTGGAGGTCAATCTCGGGACCGCCATGACCTACACATTGTTTGAATATGCCAAGGACAATAAGGAGCAGTTCATGGAGAATCACCAGCCCGTGAATTCTACAGTAAGCTCGTGCTTCGTTTTGGTTTCACTCTGCTACTAATTCATCTTTGCTAGTTATTATTTTTTTTTAATTGGAAGGAGGTTTTGTGTTAGATTGAAAATAGTTAGGGGCGTGGCGTGGCTTAGTTAACTGCCTGCCTTCAGCTCAGGTCATGATCCCAGGGTCCTTGGATGGAGCACCCCCATCGGGCTCCCTGCTCAATGGGGACTCTGCCTCTCCCTCTGCCTCTCCCCCAGCTCGTGCTCTCTCTCGCTCTCTCAAATAAATAAATAAAATCTTTAAAAAAATAAATAAAATAAGTTACATCTGAGTTAAATAAGAATAGTAAATTTTAAGTTTCTTAGTGTCTATTTAACTTGAAAAATGAAATCATATCCTTTAGATCTTACCCTTCATATAAGACCAGAATACTTCATGTACCCACCAAAAACTAAGGTGGTGTTGAACCAAATATTTGTTTAAATGTATTTAATGTCTTCATAAAGCTCAGATTGAGGATTTCTGATGTGGTGCTAAAATACATTTGAAATTACTTTCTTCATGAGCCTTCTTTAGTTGTCAATAGTCTTGCCCCAGTTCACTTTGAACTTGGTGCAAGCTTGAAGAGACTTTATTAATAGGAAAAAAAATTATTTTATTTCTAACAGTATTTTAGGACATCATCACCTTTTATGACCGCAGGCGTCTCTTTTTAGAGCTGCACCCAGTCATGTGCTAAAAGGCTTTCCGTGGTCAGAGTCTGTTGAGTTCTGTGAACCAGGCCAGTGGCTTTCTGAGAGCAGCGGCCCTGTTGTCTTCCCCTTGAGCAGGTCTGCCTTCCACATGCCTAACAGAACACAGAAGAACACTGAGGGCAGCTCTCTAGTGGTAGAAGGTGGTAGCAGAGCTGGTGGACTATGGGCCACACCAGGGGGCCCTGAAGATCCTCACTGCACCACTCACCATGTGACTTTTTTTGGTGGGGGAAAGGGGCCCAATGTCTTAATCTCACTGTGCTCAGTTTTTCTTTTGTAAAACAGGGATTATAATAGTATCTACCTCAAAAGATTGTAGTAAGGATCAAATGAGTAGTATATGAACAACATTTACAGCAATGCTTGGCACGTAGTAAGCATTTTAAATTTTGCCTATCACACTCTGATTACATGAATCCAAATTAAAATATTTTTCTTTCTTTTTTTTTTTTTTGAAGATTTTATTTATTTATTGAGAGAGAGAGCGGGGGGAGGAGCAGAGGGAGAGGGAGAGAGAATCTCAAGCAGACTGCGCTGAGCACGGAGCCCAACGCAGGGCTCAATCTCACAACCCTGGGATCATGCCCTGAGCCAAAATCAGCAGTCAGACTCTTAACTGACTGAGCCACCCAGGCACCCTTAAAATATCTTTCTTCATTCATGAAGATTTTCTTCATTTCTTCAGGGAATCAGGGTTTTCTAGGTAGGCACGTGTGACTTTTCTTAAAGACATATTTAAATTTCCAAATCAAGCAAATTACCCAAATTATAAAATTATCTTAGAACTTCGGCGCTTCAGGGCGCCTGGGTGGCTCAGTCGGTTGAGCGTCTGCCTTCGGCTCGGGTCGTGATCCCGGGGTCCTGGGATCGAGCCCCGCATCGGGCTCCCTGCTCGGTGGGAAGCCTGCTTCTCCCTCTCCCACTCCCCCTGCTTGTGGTTTCCTCTCTCGCTGTGTCTCTCTCTGTCAAATAAACAAATAAAATCTTTAAAAAAAAAAAAAAAAAAGAACTTCAGCGCTTCAACAGAATGTTGGTATCAGGTCTTCTTTTTCAGAGACCTGGTTAATAACAATGGAACTAACATTATGTAAGTCCCTCTATGGGAATTTTTAGAAGAATGAAAGCAATGTGCTAATGGCACATTATAGCTAATGGTCTCTAATAAACGGAGAGCATAATACGGGAGTTTTTTACTTCACAGATCTAAAAATTGTCAACTCGTTTGAGGATGTAGCCATATTTAGTGTAACTCCGTAAGTTTTAAGGCATTAGTATAGGAATTATCTGTTTTTCTTCTAGATACCCATAAGCAGCATCATCTCCGTTGAAACTCCTAATACAGCCCCATCAAGTAAGAAAAAAGAAAAAAAAGAACAGCTTTCAAAAGCACAGAAGCGTAAGCTGGCAGATAAAACAGGTTTGTGTTTATTTATTTATTTTTTTATAACGCAGATAGGTTGCTTTTTAGGGTGATATGAGTGCTTAATAAGTGTATTTTGATTCAGAAGAGTAGTTCTCTCTTCTTCATCCTTGGAACATTGGGATCAGATGCTGTCTTGGGTCACAGACGTATATTGAAAATATTTATTACTTTACCACAAGAGATCACCGTTTGAGGGGAAGGTAAGTAAGTGGCAAAATAACTATAAATGAGTCTCGAGGTTGAGAAACAGAATAGCATACAAAAGTGTATCCTACTTGTACCCTTTCTGACATGTTTGGGATTTTCCTATTTGTTTACCTTTCTGGCAGATATGTGTATCTGCCTAAATATTTTTTGAACTGTAGCTTTCATTTGAAATGAAGTCTGGTATACCATTAGATCTTAGCACAATAAATAATATAATGTTTTAAAAAAAATAATATAGGGGCGCCTGGGTGGCTCAGTTGGTTAAGCGACTGCCTTCGGCTCAGGTCATGATCCCAGGGTCTCAGGATAGAGTCCCGCATCGGGCTCCCTGCTCGGCAGGGAGTCTGCTTCTCCCTCTGACCCTCCCCCCTCTCATGTGCTCTCTCTCTCATTCTCTCTCTGTCAAATAAATAAAATCTTAAAAAAAAATTTAAAAAATAATAATATAATGTTTTTGTCTGTAGTTGATTTATTTATATAATTAGAATAAGATTTAAGAATAGAATTTCTGTGTCTCCTAAACCAGAGTCATTTTATGGACCTTTAGAAGAGAATTATAAATTCCACTGCATATCACCAATAATATTTGATCTCTTTATTTAACCTGAAAATTCGCAAATTGGTATCAGTCTGTAAACTTTCTTTCCAGTTAAGGAAATGTATATATTTATATACATATACACAAGTGTGTCCACGTATACTTACGTCTGTACGTGTGTGTGTTCTTGGTATAAGGTTACAAGCTGCCCTTTATTGAAAAGAACTGACCCTTTTACTTTGGTGAGGAAGTTTAAAATAATGCCCTTTTATAAAGGGATGGCAGGTTTTTTGCTTATGTTTTGTTTAACGTCCTGTGTGGCAGAATGAAAAGATTGCAGCCCTTTGTTGGCCCTCAAAAGACATTCTTGAAGTCACAATAGTTTGTGAAATAACAAATGTGGGAATCCATTATACCTAATATTAAAGCATGAACAACCAAAGCAGTGAATTATTAGTCATTGCAATCTGTTTTCTAGAATTTTGGTTAATCTCTTTTTTAATGCTGTAGCATCTCTGTCAGTTCATTACCTGTTGCTTTCATACATAATGACCTATGATCATTCCCTTTCATTATGGTTTCCCCACCTCCATCGTTTTGATGATGCCCACCTAAGAGGCACCATCTTTCTGTACTTAACGGTCTAGGAGTTTGTGACTTGAAGCTTGCTTTCTAAATAAAACTTTAAAAGGACCGTGGGTAAGTTTTAGTTAACAAAATTGGTGATCTGCCCCCACACCCCTGACAACCAATAAACAGTGGGATAAGATTCTTATTGGCATAAAGTAGAAAAGAGCCATTAGCATCTAAGATTGAGGTCCAGTGATGCTGCTTCTGTCCTGTAAGAATCATGAGGTTGGTTTCTGTTTCCCTTGTGTAAAATTAATGTATTGGTTTTAAATGCAGATTTTGATGATTTCATAAAATGAGATGTATAGAGATAATATCAAGCATAAAGGAAATCACACCTTTTTATACTAAAACGCTTATATTTATTAAACTGTTCTTCAAGTTTGAATATTCTATTACAAGAATGAAGTCGCTTTGTAAACTATAATTTTTTTAAATAAAGTTTCAGCTTGTTTTCAAGCACTCCCAACAGATTAAAGACCTGTCAGATTAAACAATGTTAGGCTAAATAATGAATATTTTATCAGACCACGAAAGTTAATAAATAAGTTGACCAGGCCTCCTCTGAGTTTCGAGGCCAGACATTGATTTATAAGGACTCTTGTCTTGAGCCTAGCTTCGTAGTTTAAAAAGCCTCATGAAGCAGTAAAGTAGCACAACCATCTCACTTAAAAAAGCCGTAACCTTATAAAAAAGGGTAGAATTGTACAAGTGCATGAAACTAATAAATTGATTCATTCCTCTTCCTGGAGTTTCCAACTCACCTCCATGTTTTTGTCTTAATATCATGGTTTTGTCTTGAATGGAAATAGGGTAAATGTGAAAGGGAGTGTGTCTGAGTTACTTTGCAAGTATCCTGAGGAGAACGGTGCTTTCAGTTCACAATGATGATAAACTGGTTTTCCAGCTTAATATAATACATGATTTAAAATTTTAATCTGTTACTGTGTAGATCTATCTATTATTGTGTATTTAATCTATTGTGTAGAATGGTATACAAAAGCTTATTGTTAGAGTATTAATTGCTTTAAAAATTACTGCTTGGTCTTAGACATAAAGTTACTATTTTTATCCTCTAGATCACAAAGGAGAACTGCCTCGAGGATGGAACTGGGTTGATGTGGTGAAGGTATATAATACTTATATTCTGGGCTTTAAAATATTGTTATCAATCTGCCATCAAATAATGAAATTTATATCTTCATTTTTCCCCCCCTCAACCTTTGAATTTTACTGGAATGGCTGTTTCCCTTTTTGCTTCAGCATGTAAGTATTTTTGAAATATCTTTCACATTCTTTTCTTTCCTACACCTTCAGTTTTAGATTTTCTTTATTTAAATAATGGAAAATCTGTAGAACTAAGCTGTAAGTACAGTGAAGTATGACTGTTTATGTAAGTACATCTGAAGAACGAACATGCCTAGCTATGACTCTGGATTAGCGGTAGAGTGGAAATAAGAAACAAGGCATCGAAAGGAATGCTTTGATTTCTTAGTAGAAATTCATATCTATTTTTTGAGGGCAAACCCTAGATGGAGTTTCCCATCATTGTCAAGAAGGATTTTCTGTTTTTCTTATTTAAAATTGTTTACTTTTCACCTTGAAGTTTTTTGCCACCTTCTCTCAATATTTTTCTTATTGGTAGGTTCCAATATATTAAAGTGATGCTTAGTTAATCCTTTTTTTTTTTAAGATTTTATGTATTTATTTGACAGAGAGAGACACAGTGAGAGAGGGAACACAAGCAGGGGGAGTGGGAGAGGGAGAAGCAGGCTTCCCGCTGAGCAGGGAGCCCAATGCGGGGCTGGATCCCAGGATCCCGGGATCATGACCTGAGCCGAAGGCAGTCGCTTAACCGACTGAGCCACCCAGGCGCCCCTAGTTAATCCTCTTTGTAGGACTTCATGAGATGAGTTTTGCATGCCAATTAGTGCCCCTACTGCTGTGAGAAGTAATGAATATGATCCAAGGGTAGTTAAAGATTAGGATTTTAGTGGGCACCTACAAATACGGGTAATTTATAAACAGTATATTCTTAGAGGTCAAGTCAGCGGTTTGGGCCATGGGGTACCTTTGCTATAGAAACTGTTTAAAATAATCTTTGTGCCTGGTACAGAAATACTACCTGGGAGTAGGTGAGCTGCAGTCGGAAGAAAGCAGCAGTCTTTCTTGTCCGCTTCCTGAGCAAGGGGCTGACCCGCACACAAGATGTCTGTGTGGGTGCGGCTTCTCCGCGTTCTCTCATTTAGCCAGGCACCCCTCCACTGATGCCTGATGGATACTCTGTGTTGTCCTAGGTGTGCTTGTATGTACCTCACCAGCTAAGTCGTTTCCCTCCTTAAAATGCTTCAGGCTTCAGAATGAGAGTGCATCCTTCCCAGACAGTAGCCGTCAGCAGAAATTGGGCTCAAAAAGTAATCTGATTAATCCAAAGGTGGTAGTGCTCCTCCTTGCCTAGCTCCAGAAATTTAGTTTCCTGCTTGTTTTTCAGAGTCCTTATTAATATAAATTAGAATTTCAGCACATATAAAGAAAATGAAGATTGAAATAATCCAGTAATCTTGGGAGATAGGCGAAGATATTTTTAGGAGGGAGGTTACCACGTAGGCGGGTCTGGCCTCAGAATCTGTTACCCGAAGCTAGTAGTTTCCAAATATGATCTTGGGATCCCTGGGAGGTCCTGGAGGCCTCTGGGCATCTGCAAGGTCAAAACTATTTACATCCTAATGTTAAGGTGTTGTTTGTCTTTTTTCCTCGTTCTCTCACAAGTGGACAGTGGTGTTTACCAGGGGCTCCTGAAGTGTAATGATGCCATCACTAATACTCTTCTATTAGAGCACTAATAGAATGTGTGCTTTTATATTCTTGTGTTTTCCAGAATTTTCTAAGGTGGTGAGTAGGTTTAGAATCTAAGTACGTGCATTTTTATATTAACTCAGTTTGTTCGGGTGCCTGGGTGGCTCAGTTGGTTAAGCATCTGCCTTCAGCTCAGGTCATGATCCCGGGGTCCTGGCATCGAGCCCCGCATTGGGCTCCCTGCTCAGCGGGAAGCCTGCTTCTCCCTCTCCTCCCCGCTTGTGCTCTCTCACTGTTTCTCCTTCTCTCTCTCAAATAAATAAATAAAATCTTGAAAAAAACAAACAAAACAAAACAAAAACTCAGTTTGTTCTTAGTTATTTGTACTGTGTTTCTGTTCACTGTTTTCTATTTTACCTGCCTTACTGTGGAAGCAGATTTGTGAAAACCCAGCTGTCTTCTGTTGAGCTCAGTAATAAAGAAATTCACAAAAATGTAAAACAACACTATTCTTCGCATTAAGTTTTATTTGTTTTAAAAGACACAGCTTTTCATTTAAGAAATGTTATTCGGTGATCATGGAGTGAGTCTGTTGTTATTTTTACATGAACTCAATTCCTCAGTTTTAATTTCAAATACTGTAGGTTTAATATACATTTAAAAGAAAGCTCTTTTAAGATCCTCAAAGTGGGAAGAGGAGCTGGGGCCAGAATGTTTGAGAACTGCTACCCTTAACAGTTTCTGCTTTTCACAGCTTCCCACATTCTCTGGGGTTCTCAGGGTTTGGGTTCACCGGGGATTTCTTTATTCTGGTCAGAATTGTCTGTGTATTCTTTGGGAACTCCCCACCCTCTCCCCCATTTGCTAAATTCTATAGGTTTTTATCAGAAAAGACTTGCAATTTAAGATTTTTATCGTATTTTTAAAACTGTACTTAATTTATGTGGTTTTTTTAACCACAATGTTTAAAATTTTTGAAGTCTTTATTGTGAAAATAATAGAAGAATGTCATTCATTTTATAAGTGGCACCTTTTGTATGTTCTTGGTTCCAATTTATTTCTTGGAAAGCCTCAAGGGATTTTTTCCCCCCTTCTCTATTGAGGTTGTATTTTTAAAGAATCATGTTTAAAGTAGCTGAGCCTGAAGTTGAAAAGTAGTTAAATACGTTGAACGCTGTAGCTGGTATTAAATTACATGAACCTTGTTGTCTGTTGTTCTATCAATTATAAATATTTATTTCTGGTAATAAATGAAAACAGTGAACTCAAGTAATGTGATAGCTTAATCTTGTTGATGATGTCCTTTTTTGTCTTTTATAGTTAAGCAAAACTGGCTCTAAAGATGATGAATAGTACTTGGAATTGAAGACAAGGGAAGAACATCCTTTAAGAAGTAAACTGGGTTCAAAATCCTTCATTACTCTTTTCTGGTATTGAGGTGGCTTTTTATAAAACAGAATTTTTTTGTATGTTTCTTATGTAAAAAACGTTTTAAGCTGAAAGTTCATGAAGAGATCTGGTTGTATTAAATTATTTTCACAAACTTGCCTTAATAAAAGGTGAAATGTTACTGTTTAGTATACTTTATGAAGATGGTTGAGCTTTGTAAATGGACAAAATGGGAAATAATAAATAATCAATGTGAATTTATATGATCTTGTTCTAGTGGATGTGATATTTTTTAAAGGAGTAGGAAGCCCTTTTGAAACTCTCATCCCAGTGGATCAGAATACTGAGTAAACAGTTACTCTGTGGCATGATCCATATTAATAGACTTCTCGTCTTAATAAAGTCCTCATCTCTTCTTTCTCTTAATTACTGAAGCATAAATTGCTCCAGAGAAATTTAAATACTAATATTTGAACTTTTACATAATATTCTTTGTAGTTCCTTTTTATTTTTCAAGGGTGAACCGCTTCTTTTTAGTAAATGAGTATCTGTTCATACTCTTCCTTTGGGTCATGATACTTGACCATGAGAGTTTTCAGCCGTATGTGGAATAGGAGAATATAAAAATAAATCTGCCAAATACATTCAAAAGCATTTGAATAGAAGTGCTGGTTCCCACTGAAAACATTTCTCTTTGCTGCATATACCAAGATGGGAGTAAAAGATGCCTTAATATTTAATTTTTGTATTGTTGGAGACAGTGGTTTTAATAAATTCCTGTTTACCTGCTACCGTGTGGTTTTGGTTGTGTGGTAACAGGTCTCCTAAATGGTTTAACATAAAACCACCTCTCAAGTCTTGTTTCTTTTCAAGTATCCACGTGGATTTCTCAGCCTGAGCATCTTCCTAGTTATAGACATAGAAGTGTTTCAAATGCTGAATCATAGTACAGGCTTGATTATTTTTTTTAATCACGAGTAGGGTACCTATTAGTGTCGTGTAACCAGGAAGTTACTGATGTGTCTGTGTGAGTTCCAGTGACTGCATTTGCTTCCCGGCTGGAAAACCCTAGAAAAACCTTCTACAAATAAATATTTCTAGAAGGGGAGGCTGTTGTTCCTCCAGTTACACCTGTGCAGCTCGGGTCTGAGTTTTTAAAGAATAATGAACTTGTAAAGACACGTCCTTAGCATACGAGCAGTTTAAATTATGTCCGTGGCTTTTACTGGGCTAACATTAGGCTCAGTTAAATCATTTTAATTACACAGTAAATACAATTATGGTGAAGAAGTGTAATCTGATTTTCAAAAGCTGAATCACATTTGATATCTTGAACTAATAGAACAGAATCATTAAAATTCAAGACCACCGGATTGCGGCCAACTTTTGTCCTGGGGGTTGTGTGTACATGGTTTTCGTTGTGTTGATTTGTTTGCTTGTTTTTAAGGAAACTGGAACTACAACATCTGCTCGTGGAACAAACTGTTTCGCTCTGAAGATTCTGAAATTGTTCAGGCTTCTTGTGGTTCAGAGATGACAAAGAATAATGCTAGTTAAATGCCAATGAGCTGTTTTTACTCTTTTTATATGAAATGTACACATGTAGGGGGTCATGGTGGCCGTGGCGCCTCTGACCACCTTCTGTAAAACACTGAAACATTCTCGTCCGGATTGCCATCAGCTGTTCAACACCCCCCGTACATTTGCTCAAAGTCTGTCTACCTGAAACTGTATGGAATGACATCCTTAATAAGCAATAAAACCAGAATTACACACAGTGGTTTTCTCTGTGTTTTATTTCAAGTCGATGGAGAGAGAATTGTTGATTTTACAAATTTGCACAGACTTAGGGTGTAAGATGTACCCTCCTACTAGAAACTGTTTAAAAGTGAAAGAGAGAGAGCACCAGCACAAGCTGGGAGAGGCAGAGGGAGAAGCAGACTCCCTGCTGAGCAAGGAGCCCCATGCGGGGCTCGATCCCAGGACCCTGGGATTCTGACCTGAGCCGAAGGCAGACGCTTAACCAACTGAGCCACCCAGGCATCCCCCAGAGTCTAAAACATTTAAACAAAAGTTGGAAGCTTGAGGTTAAGGACAGCTTCAGTTTTTACAGTGTCAAGGGGCCCAGAAGACAGATGAAGTCTGGGATCAACCCAGGTTAAGGAGTCACACACAGGTACACAGAGCATGCATGAGGCTGAGACCTATCCCCCGGGGGGGCCCTGAGGGAAAATTCCTGTCTTAAACTTGGGTTCTCCGTGGAAGGGCAAAATGTAAACAGACGGACATGGACTCTCCTGATGACTTAAAACAGGGTTCCTCACACTTGGATTTCAGCCCAAATTCTTCCCCATATGAGTGATCTTAAAAAACAACAACCCCTCAAGCCAGGATTTTAGTTCAAAGTGGTATCATCTGGGCACCTGGCTGGCTCAGTTGGTGGAGCAGGTGACTCTTGATCTCAGGGATTGTGAATTCAAGTCCCAGGTTGGGTGTACAGAGTATTTTAAAAATAAAATAAAAATTAAAAAGTGGTGCCAACCGGGTAGAATCTCTGGGCAACTAGTAGAAATGACCACATATCGACCCTGGAAGAACCCACCTTCAAGCCAGACCTCCAAAGAAAGCCCCACACGTAGAGTGCTCGGAATGTGCACTCACGGTCAAAGCCACGGTCCACGGAAGCGGGACCTTGTGACAGCCTCCTGCAGGGAAGCTTAGGGGAAGAAGCACTTCAAGGATGTATTCTTATGACACAGACTCTTAGATGTTAAGAGAAATTGAGTAAGGAACAAGAAATTATTAAGATGCATCAAGCAGATTTGGAAAAGAACCAAATAGAACTCGAAAAGTAAAATAATTGAAATTAAAGTTACAGATGAAGACACGTGTGCTTTGGCAAATCTGAAGTATAAATATCCCGTGGAATGAAGGCGGAACTAAATTTGCACTTTGGGATTTTCTCTCTTTTCGATTGTAACCTTAGAATCTTTCTTTCTTTTTTTTTTTAGATTATTTAAGAGAGAGAGCGCAGGAGAGAGAGCACAAGCACGCGGAGGGGCGGAGGGAGAGAGAGAGGCAGACTCCCCGCAGAGCAGGGAGCCAGATGCGGGGCTCGATCCCAGGACCCTGGGATCACGACCTGAGCCGAAGGCAGATGCTCAACCCACCAAGCCATCCAGGCACCCCAACCTTAGAATCTTTCTGCAATATTTCTTCACAGGCCCCACCATTTTAGGTCAGCTGGATGATTTGAGCTTTCCAAAAGTTCTGCTTGATGACTGCACGTGTACCTCCCCGGACCTTGTTTCAGAAGAGACCAGTTAGGACAAGGATTTGGCCAGTGTTTCCAGAGGGTTATCTGTGATAACTTTAAAAAGAATAAATTTAGAAATTACGCTCTATACTAAGGTTTTGTCATTGGATAGTCCACAGAATAAGAACAGAACAAAAGGCATTACCTGGTAGGAATTATCTGGTAATCTATGATTCTAAATTTCTGTGTTTCCATTATGTGACAAAATAATCAGGAATTGATCAATGATCTGAAGTGTTTTTGTGTGTGTGATCCATTAATGAAGAAACTCATCGAAGGTCTTTACCAGCAATTTTCCTAATGGAATAGAAGAGAACAGAATTCAACAGAAAATACCAGTGTATATCACATGTTGTAAGGGTCTTTGAGTGCGTGTGACTGTTGTTTTGGTTTGGGGTATGTATGTGCAGATACTGTATAAAATTTATTTCTTAAAGTGCATCACGGCGAAAAAGTCTGAAAGGCACTGATCAGAGCATACAAAATGTGGGACAAATTTTACATATAAAGATTTCATTTTTAAAAGCACAAAATGGGGGTGCCTGGGTGGCTCAGTCTGTTCAGCGTCTGCCTTCGGCTCAGGTCATGATCCCAGGGTCCTGGAATCGAACCCCGCATCGGGCTCCCTGCTCTGCAGGGAGTCTGCCTCTCTCTCTCCCTCCGCCCCTCCCCATGCTTGTGCTCTCTCTCGTGCACGCTCTCTCTCTGTCTAATAAATAAATAAATAAAATTTTAAAATGTGCCTCTCAAAGTGCTAAACACATTTATCATTGATTTTGCATTATTTAAAAAAAAAAAAAAAAAGACCGATGACGTAAAGCTGCATTGCATAGTATAATACGAGAGGAGCAAAATGTTAATTTAGGGTAGGATCTTTGAATGACTTTGTAAATTTTTTTTTTTAAGATTTTATTTATTTATTTGGCAGAGAGAGACACAGCGAGAGAGGGAACACAAGCAGGGGGAGGGGGAGAGGGAGAAGAAGGCTTCCCGCTGAGCAGGGAGCCCGATGCGGGACTCGATCCCAGGACCCTGGGATCATGACCTGAGCCGAAGGCAGACACTTAACGACTGAGCCACCCAGGAGCCCCGACTTTGTAAATTTATAATAATGAAAATTCTTGCATGACGGGGTTGTTTTTTTGTTTTTAGGTAATAGTAATGTATCAATACTGCTTTCTGCTTTCTTAGTTTTGATAAATGTATTATAATAAAGTTAAGATGTTAACAGTAGGGGAAACTGGGTGAGAAGTATGTAGGACTTACCTATAATATCAGCACATTTTTTTTTAAAGTCTAAAATTAGTTTCAGATTCAAAAATATATTTATTATGGTGCGTGCCAGTCCCTCCAACCCTGAGAGAGTTCTAACAGCTTCCCTGCCTGGGTGGCTCAGTTGGTTAAGCGTCTGCCTTTGGCTCAGGTCATGATCTCAAGGTCCTCCCACATCGGTCTCTCTGCTCCACGGGGAGTCTGCTTCTCCTTCTCACTCTCCCTCTGTGTTCTCCCTCTCTCTCGATTTCTCTTGCTCAAATAAATAAAATCTTAAAAAAAATTTTTTTTTGAAAAATTTTAATAATTTTTTTAAAACTCTGCATCCAGGTGGACACACAATGTGACATTATTTCCAGGCGGTCAGCATGGTGATCCTCCTGCGTGCCGTGCGGGCTCACCACAAAGACACCTGCCATCTGCATGACAGCTTTTGAACTGAGCACCTTGCATGAGGAACTCCAAGTCCTAATGCCTGAATCAATGGTAAATAACTTTAACAGTTTTAGCTTCTTACTCATAAGAACCCAACGTAAGAAAATGCGCCCTATTCTCCCACCATTTCTCGAGGAAGAATCATTTTCTTCCCAGGCTTCCTGTATAAATCTAGTCACTAAAATAAATTGTTGTCATGGGCTGATGGTGGTAAGAAAACAGACGGGAAACACTGGCACCCTCGCCCGTTCTCCCCTATTTTGGCTGGCGGCACCTGGGAAGTTGGAAGTAACCTCCCGTGTCTCTCTCTGGCCTTCTGGAGCATTTCTTTCCCGTGGCTCCCACAAAGCTTTGGCCTGTTGGGACACTATTCTTGGTATTTTAGGTAACAAGCCATCTCCGTGTCCACTTCTGTCCTTTCATTAACAAAAGAGAATGCGGGCGCCTGGGTGGCTCAGTTGGTTAAGCGACTGCCTTCGGCTCAGGTCATGATCCTGGAGTCCCGGGATCGAGTCCCACATCGGGCTCCCTGCTCGGCAGGGAGCCTGCTTCTCCCTCTGACCCTCCCCCCTTTCATGTGCTCTCTCTCTCTCATTCTCTCTGTCTCAAATAAATAAATAAAATCTTAAAAAAAAAAAAAAAGAGAATGCAATTTGGAAAAGGAAACTTCACACAGGGGAAAAAATGCACATGAAAACATTTTTTGCTTCGTAATTAAGTGGCTAGAAATTAACCTTGAACATCATCCTATGATGATAGTTTTTCAAGTACAGAAAGGTGAGGAGAGAGGTTTGCATTTAACGCATGGAATTGCATGCAAGGTGAGACTCTGTGTTTCTCCCGAGGACAGTGCTCTTCTGAGTCACTTGACAACCCACCCCGTTTGTGAAGGAAAATTCTCGGGCTTGGACTCCGGGTCCTGGGAGATGTAAATCCCTCTGAGGTTTCAGTGGAAGCAAACACTTCATCAATTCCTACATTCTTTTCACGGTCTGTTTTTGTATTCTTAAAAATCACACTAGTTGGGTGGCTGGGTGGCTCAGTGGGTTAAGCATCTGCCTTCGGCTCAGGTCATGATCCCAGGGTTCGGGGATCGAGTCCCGTATCAGGCTCCCTGCTCAGCGGGGAGTCTGCTCCTCCCTCTGACCCTCCCCTCCTCATTCTCTCTCTCTCAAATAAATAAAATAAAATAAAATTACACTTTTTCCACTTCTACCCAATAATATGATTTTTTAAACACGAAAGTGCAAGAAATGAAATGCTGTTGAAACCTTTCTCCCCCTTTCCGTTTCTATGTCTCTGAAGATCACAAAATCTAGAATTTGTCAGATTGCCATTTCACTTGCTGAATACCGAATACACTGACTAAATATTCCTTACCTTCCAGGGGCTGCTCAAAGATAAAAATTTAAATCGATGGGTGTTATTTAGAATCATGATAACTGAGAAATCACAGAGTTTGGTTATAAGAATGTCCATCCATCTGCTAAAAGAAAAGTATAACTCCCACTACATGCTGACAAATCCCATCTGTTAAGATTTTCCCTTAGTTTCTATATTTTTCTTTTGTATGTCAGTGTTTTAAAATTCTTTATTAATTCTTTATTTTTATCAAAGTCATACATATACTTCAAGTCAAATAGTTCCACAAGGCTTTTAATGTAAAAGGTAATTCTCCCTGCCACACCCCAGCTATCCCAATTCCCACCCCCTGTAAGTAACTGCTTTCAATAATTTTTAGCTTAAACTGGCCCACAGGACCCCAGTCGGTGGTCTCCTGCTCTCTGTAACCTCAGCTCCAAGACTGTCCGCCATATTCCTGCCTTGGAACCCCTGCTCTGGCCCTTGCCTCTGCCTGGGACTCTCTCCCTCAAATAGTTACGTGGTTAACTCATTCACCTTCAAATCTGTGGTCCAAGTCTGTTTTTTTGTTGTTGTTTGTTTGTTTTGCTTTGAGTGAAGTAGAAAGCCTCTAGAGGGTCCCCCCACCACCAGCCCCAGCCTTACTGAGATATAATTGACATATAACATTGTGGAAGTTTTAAGTGCACAACATGACGATTTGAGACACTTATCTACTGCAAAATGATTACCGCAATATGATCAGTTAACACCTCCACCAACTCACGTCATTATTTGTGTGTGTGTGTGGTGGGAATATTTAGGATCTACTCACTTAGCAACGTTCAAGTATATAATACAGTATTGTTAACCATAGTCACGAGGCTGTACGTCGGGTCCCCAGAACCCACTCATCGTATAGCTGGAAGTTTGTGTCCTTTGACCAGCAGCTCTGCATCCCCCCACCCCCACCCGAAGCCCCTGGCAACCACCAATCTGCTTCTTTCTGTGAGGTCAGCTCTCTCAGAGTCTATATACAAGTGAGATCACACAGTATTTGCTTTTCTTTGTCTGACTTATCTCACTTAGCATAATGCCCTCCGGGTCAATTCCTGTTGTCCCAAACAGCAGGATTTCCTTTTTCATGGTGAATAGTATTCCGTTGTATCGAGGGTTTGGAGCAGAGGATTGGGGTGATCTGCCTTAGGTTTGAATGGTTTGTTCTGGCTTCTGGGTTGAGAATAGACTGAAGCAAGAGGGAAGGCGGAGAGACCAGTTTGGAAACTATCACAGAAATGTGGGTGGAAAATGGTGGTCGCATGAACTAGGGGGTGTGTGGGTGAGAAGTGGTCAGTTTCTGGATATATATTGAAGGAACTGCTACCAGGATTTGCTGGAGAGATAGACGTGCACCAAACATGAGTCCTCTAAGTTTTTGGCCTGAGCAGTTGCAAAAAAATCCATTGATACAGATGTTAATTCTCCTTAAATTCTGTAAATTTAAGGTAATCTCAGTGATATTGCAACTGGATTTTTAAAAGAAAGAAACAAGCTTATTGTGAAGTCCTTACAGAAAACTAACATACTAGGGTAGTCAGAAGAAATACTGAAAAAGAAGGGTAATAAAGTGAGATTAGTTCTACCAGTTAGTAAAATATCTTTCAAACAACAGGAATTAAAGTGGTAAGGAACTGGCACCACCTGCTTCTGTCAGTGACATAAAACAGACTCCAGAAATAGACCTACACGTGTAGAAGAATTCAGTATATGACAGGTCTGTAGAAAATGTAATTTCTTCAATAGATGGCATGAGGACAACTAGACAACCAACAATAGGGAAGAAAAGGAAAAGCATTCCTATCTCACATTTTACATCTTAGTAACTTCCAGATACATCAAGAGAAAAGAAAATGTTGGAGATTCTTGAATGCATCATTTCAGGATGAGATGACGTTCCTTAAGTAGGACACAAAACTCCGAAGTCATAAGAAAATGCTAAGTGTGATGACATAAAAGTGAAAATGTTCTGCATGGAAAAATTCCCATAAAGAAGATAACTAACTTTGGGGCACCTGGGTGGCTCAGTCGGTTAAGCGTCTGCCTTCAGCTCAGGTCATGATCTCAGGGTCCTGGGATCGAGCCCCTCATCGGGCTCCCTGCTCAGTGGGGAGCCTGCTTCTCCCTCTGCCTCTGCAGCTCCCCCTGCTTGTGGTCAGTCTCTCTCTCTGACAAATATATAAGCCTTTAAAAAAAAAAAAAGACAACTTCATCTTTCTTTTGAAAGAAAGTTTAATTTTCAAAAGAGATTACTTTCAATATACATACATATGTATCAAAAGCTGTTAGAAGTTATCAAAAGAAAAATAACAGAAAAACGAGCAAAGAATATGACAGTTTGAGAAAAGGACCTATCAGTGACTGTGAAAAAGATATGAAGTCTAGAATAAGAGACATTAAAACTGCAGTGAGATTCTATTCTTGCATGAGGTTGGCAAAGACCAAAACGTTTGGTAACACCGTTTCTGAAGGTGTGAGGAAACAGGTTCTCTCTTCCAACCTTCTTTTGAGTACATTGATACAACCTTTAAGGAAGACGATTCAGCAACATCTGTCAAAATCACAAAAGCCTTTGGCGCAAAAGCCTTTGGCGCAGAAATTCCGCTTCTAGAACTTGTTCCCACTCCTAGACTTGTCCGTGTGCGAAAGGACCCGTGTGCAGGGATAATGTCCTGTATTATTACTCACCCCCAGCCAGTATCAATATCTTTAGATGTTCCCTGAGTGCAAGGCAGCAGGGTGGGTCAGTCAGAGGCTGTGTGGGAGAGTGAAAAGAGCCTCTGTATCGGAATAGGGCAGATGTGTTCGAATGTATACCCTTCGGCGTTGTTTGTGTGAATTTAAGGAACTTCAACACTTAAGGACTGCTGTGCCCCCAGCAGAAGGATCCTGCTATGAAGGGCACTGAGCCCTTGGCCCGGGTTCCTCAGCTACCACACAACCCAGCATGGACCCAGGGGCCATCCAGCCCAGCCCATGGGACGTGGGCTCAGGGAAAGTTGAGCTGCTTCCATTTGAGGCTCTGAGAGGAACAAATGGTGTCACTCTGGCCCATTCCATTCAGTCTTGGTTACTTCCTGCAACAACAGAACATGGCAGGTTGATTAACTCACTTGCATGGTCATCTCTTCCAGGGTGTTGTTACTTCTCGCCATCCTCTGTGAGGTTGGGGCTCTTCCCTTGGCAAGAATGACAGTACCTTGAGGGGCGCCTGGGTGGCTCAGTCAGCGAAGCATCTGACTGTTGATTTCAGCTCAGGTCATGATCTCAGGGTCATGAGATCGAGCCCCGTGTAGGGCTCAGTGCTCAGTGCGGAGTCTGCTCAAGATTCTCTCTCCCTCTCCCTCTCCCTCTGCCCCTCCCCACACTGCACACGCTCACTCTCTAAATAAAAAAAATATTTTTTTAAAAAAAGAATAATAGTACCTTGAATCACCAGGTTGTTAGGAAAATGAGAGAATATGTTTGTGAAGCGCTTAATGCTATAATGGGTACAGAGCAAGAAGTAACTGGTAGTGACTTTTTTTTTTAAAGATTTTATTTATTTATCTGAGAGAGAGAATGAGAGAGAGAGAGCATGAGAGGGGGGAGGGTCAGAGGGAGAAGCAGACTCCCCACTGAGCAGGGAGCCCGATGTGGGACTCGATCCCAGGACTCCAGGATCATGACCTGAGCTGAAGGCAGTTGCTCAACCAACTGAGCCACCCAGGCCCCCGGTAGTGACTATTTTTTAAATAAATTTCTTTGTCACCTTTGTTCCTCAAATCAGATGTCCCTGAATATCAAACAGCAACTGCTTTTTAGTTTATAATCCTGGCTATCTATCATTCCACTATAAATAACTAGAGAAAGATACATTTTCTAAACCTGTGTTTTTCAAACTGGTTTGTAACCTATTAGTGAATATAAATTCAATTTAGTGGGTTTTTAGCGGCATTTTTGAAAAAATGAACAGAGTAGAATAAGAGATCAGAATACAATATAAGTTCCAGAGTAGATACCATCCTGTGAAGTGTTTTCAGCTTGTTTGTTAGAACCAGTGTGTTTACATACGCAGGTGAGGTATCAAAGGGACTGTGTGTTCTATTTTTTTTTTTTAGAAAATTGAAAACTCCTTTTCTAAATTCTAAACTACTGCTTGGCTTGAACATTTGTGAGGGTTTCAGTGGAATCAGATCAAATTGATCTTGTATGTAACCAGAACAAGCCCTTTGATGGGACCAAAGATGCCAGGAAGTCAGTAGGAGTGAATTCTAAAAGCCAGCCAACCAGAGAGCGTCCAGAACGGATTATCCCTGACACCAGCCCATCTAACATGTTGAGCACTCTGGAGTTCACTTGGAGAGACTGCAAGAAACAAAATCTACACATTTATAGTCAGCAAATGGATTCTTGCTTTAAAAATTTTAGTTTTCGGGGCGCCTGGGTGGCTCAGTCGTTGAGCGTCTGCCTTCGGCTCAGGTCATGATTCCGGAGTCCTGGGATTGAGCCCCGCATCGGGCTCCCTGCTCAGCAGGAAGCCTGCTTCTCACTCTCCCACTCCCCCTGCTTGTGTTCCCTCTCTCGCTGTGTCTTTCTCTGTCAAATAAAATCTTTAAAAAAAAAAATTTTAGTTTTCTTCTAATTTAGAGCAGAATCATGCATTTTCCTTAAACCTCCCATTTGTTTTATAAGCTGCAGAACTAGTTTATTTCCCACCTGAGCTGTACCTGTGAGTCATGCTAACAGATCATGCTTTATGGCAAGACTTCTACTTTACTACTGTGCTGAGTCAGTGATTTAAAACGGAAAAATACTCCAATTTTGACACCTACGTTGTGATTCTTTCAGCACGAGGAGAATATCCTTCTGAAGTGATTGATAATTAGCTTAAAAGTTCTTTCTCCATCTTTCTCCACTTCATCCTTACCTAAGTTCCCTTTTCTATATTCAGTGGCTTTATTTATTATTGAAAGAAATGCTGAGTGACAGTGTCTTAGTAGGAAAGACCTGTCGGGCATCTCCACGTAGACGGTGGGCCCGGGTCTGGCTGCAAAGCACTTGAACCTGTGTCTGCACCTGGCCCCACAGACTCCCGCCCGCCCCTTGCTGAGGCCATTGGGCCAAGGCCCCTTCCCTAGCAATTTCCTTACCGCTCTCCCTGGTGAGTACTCTACTTTTTTTCTTTTTAAAAAATTATTAGAGCTTTAAAAAAATGTTTATTGAGATATAATTGACATATAACATTGCACAGGTTTTAAAGTGCTGATTTGACAAATTTATATACAGGAATATATATGACACCACCGTCGTGTCAGCTAACACCTCCATCATTGCCATACAATTATCATTTCCCTCTCTCTCGTTAAGATTTTATTTACTTGAGAGAGAGCCAGAGAGCACAAGCAGGGGGAGGGGCAGAGGGAGAAGCAGGCTCCCCGCTGAGCAGGAAGCCCAAAGCGGGACTCGATCCCGGGACCCCGGGATCATGACCTGAGCAGAAGGCAGACGCTTAACCAACTGAGCCACCCAGGCGCTCCTATCACTTCTTTTTTTGTAGTGAGAACAATTAAGGTCTAGTCTCTTTTTTTTTTTTTTTTAAGATTTTTTTTATTTATTTGAGAGCGAGAATGAGAGACAGCATGAGAGGGAGGAGGGTCAGAGGGAGAAGCAGACTCCCCGCCGAGCAGGGAGCCCGACGTGGGACTCGATCCCGGGACTCCGGGATCATGACCTGAGCCGAAGGCAGTCGCTTAACCAACTGAGCCACCCAGGCGCCCCAAGGTCTAGTCTCTTATTAGCAGTTTTGAAGTATGGAATGCAGTATGGTTGACTATAATCACCCTGCCGTGTGTTAGATTTCCAAAACGTATTCATTTTCTGGTTGCAAGTTTGTACTCTTTAACAGCATCTCCCCATTTCCCCCAGCCCCTGGTAACCACCGTTCTACTCTGTCTCTACCAGTTTGGCTTTTTTCAAAATTTTTTTAATTTTATTTTTATTTATTTATTTGACAGAGACATAGCGAGAGAGGGAACACAAGCAGGGGGAGTGGGAGAAAGAGCAGACTCCCCACTGAGCCAGGAGCCGGATACAGGGCTTGATCCCAGGACCCCGGGATCATGACCTGAGCAGAAGGCAGACGCTTAACGACTGAGCCACCCAGGTGCCCCTGGCTTTTTTTAGACTCCATATGTAAGTAATATCATACTCTATTTGTTTTTCTCTGGCTTATCTCACTAAGCATAATGTCCTCAATATCCATTCATGTTGTCACAACGGCAAGATCGGATCTTTCTCATGGCTGAAAAATATTCATATATATATATATATATATATGCACCCCCACACACCATCTTCTTTATCCACTCACCCATTGACAGACATTTATGTTGTTTCCATATCCTGGCTATTGTGAATAATGCTACAATAGACATGGGAGGACAGGTATCCTATTCTTGATACCCTATTTTAATTTCCTTTGGATAGATCCCAGAAGCGGGATTGCTGGGTCTTATGGTGGTTTAATTTTTTAATTTCTGAGGAACTTTTGTACTGTTTCCTACAGTGGCTCCACCAATGGACATCCTCACTCAGAGTGCACAGACTTCCCTTTCCCACACCCTTGATGACTCTTATCTCTTGTCTCCTGGATGAAAGCCAGGCTCACCGGGGCGAGGTGATAGCTCCGTGTTGTTTTAACTTGCATTTCCCTGATAATGAGTGATCTTGAGCACTTTTCATGGACCCGTTGGCCATCTGGGTGTCTCTTTGGAGTACTACACTTTTTGGATCTTCATTAATTAACTCGACAGAATTTGGTACCTGCAAGGATTTCTAATTTCTATCAGGAAGAGGCAATTTGTTGGCACTTAGGGAAAAGATCCTGGTGAACCTTCATTTGCTGAAACCGTGGAGCACTGCCGTAGACAACCTCAGTGAGACCACCAGAGCGAGAACTGCATTTCCCACCTCTCTGCTTGGTGTTCCTCTCTCCCGTTCTCCCCTCTTCTGTTCCACAGACACGGAGTCCACACGCTGTCATGAAACCCCAAAGTGGCCACTTCCTGGCCCCATCCTCTTCCCCAGTGGCCCTCTCGACCATATCCAACTTCCATGTCCCCTGCCCCCATGAAAACTCATGTTCATGCCTCTGATTAAATGCCTCTCTTCAGGGACGCCTGGGTGGCTCAGTCGGTTAGGCGTCTGCCTTCGGCTCAGGTCATGATCCCAGGACCCTGGGATCGAGCCCCACGTTGGGGTTCCACTCAGCGGGGAGCGTGCTTCTCCCTCTCCCTCTGCCCCTGCTTGTGCTCTCTCTCTCTCTCTCTCAATCTAATAAATAAATAAAATCTTAAAAAAAAAAACCAATAGGCCAAATAAACCTAGCCATGGACTAGGCCCCTGGGTCATGAGTTTGTGCCCCCAGAGAAGTATGGCCATCATGTGTGTTTGTGCCTTGCACAGGGGCCTCGAGTGTAGACTAAAATCCGTGTCACACATGACTCACCAAGCTGCATGCCCAGGCGGGAGACCGCCTCAGTGGGAAGAAGGCAAAGCCTTTCCTGCTTGGTCTGCCTAAAGGAAGAGTGCCCTTTCCTAATTTGCATGAAGTACCCCTTTGTCCCAACAGGGAACGTGCAGCAGAGATGAACAGCATCATGGTAAAGCTGCCGCAGGGCTTCCCTGCGCGGGACCTTCAGCGATAGAACCGAAGAGTCACACGTTGGTGGCCTTCTATGTGACGGTACACAGTCTCTGCTCGTGGTGTTATTTTCTAGGGTTCTGAGCATAGCTTGATTTACATCTGTGCAACTTTTACGTTGAAAGTTACATGGAAGTACTTTTACAGTAACTCTTATGAAGGGAAAAAAAACAGGGTTTTATGAGATAGGTTGACCTTGGGGGACCCGCTCTAGTTTGGTGACAGGCAGTGGGGAAACCGCATTCCTGGAAGAGAGAACCAGGTACATTAGGCAGCCCTTGGATCACCCAACCAACCCTTGTTCTGGGAAGGCAGCTTCCTCTGTAGGATAGCCTGGGGCTAGTAAATACATCTGCGTTTTCAATTATCATTGGCAGGTACTAATGGTTGGCCCAAAGACCACATTTCTCTCCTTAGCCTCTCGCCTTACAGATAGATAGTCATCAGTCTTTTTTCCTTCCAAACAACAATAAGGGCTAAAAATTTCAGACCACCCCTTCTCCCACGGTGACATATGTTGACATACTGGTGACTCTCTAGCAATTTTTTTCTAGCCTTCTAGTTCTTCTCTAACCTCATACAGGAAAGTATCATCAATGAATGTAATTGGTGGGGCCCCTGTGTGGCTCAGGTCAGGATCCCAGGGTCCTGGGATCAAACCCTGCCTCAGACTCCCTGCTCAGCGGGGGTCTGCTTCTTCCTCCCTCTCTGTGCTCTCTCTCTCTCTCAAGTAAATAAAATCTTTTTTTTAAAAAAATGAATCTAATTGGTCTGAAATATTTCTTTTTTTAAAAAAGATTTTATTTATTTGTCAGAGACAGAGAGACAGAGAGAGAGAGACCCCAAGCAGGGGGAGCGGCAGGCAGAGGGAGAAGCAGACTCCCTGCTGAGCAAGGATCCTGATGCAGAACTCGGTCCCAGGACACCAGGATCATGACCTGACCCAAAAGGCAGACGTTTAACCAACTGAGCCACCCAGGCATTCCAGTTTGAACTATTTCTATAAAAATTTCAGGGAAACTACCCTTTGTTTTGCTAAAATTTGCTAAAATTCTCTCTTTCTTATTATATACTTCTACATGCTAATTAATCTCCTTTCAGATTTTATCATTTTTCTCAAATGTCCTTTAAAGCAAAACCAAACCAATGCCAAAACAAAAAAACAAACCAAAACAAAAACCTTTTTTTCTCTTCCAGGATCCAGTCTAGAATTACACTTGCACTTTGTTGTCATGTCTCTTTGCTCTTTAATCTGGAACCCTTCCGTAGTCTTTTTTTTTTTTTTTTTGCCTTGCAAGACCTTGACATTTTTTGTAACAGTGTGGGCCAGAGATTTGTACGATGTCCCTCAATCTGGGGTTGTCCAGAGTTTCCTCATGATTAGCCTCCGGTCACGTGTTTTGGCAAGAATGTCTCAGGAATAATATTGTGTCCTCAGTGTGTCCCATCAGGAGGCACATGCCGGCTACTCTCCTCGTGCCTGGTGACGTCAACTTTGAACACTGGGCGAAGGTAGTGTCTGCCAGGTTTCTCCACTGTGAAGTTATGACTTTTTTTACCTTTATAATTCACAAAAATTTTGTAAGGAGATACTTTGATATTGTGCAAGTGGTTTGTCCCATATCCAGGTTTTACCCAGAGATCCTATTGCTGATTCTTGCTCGAAATAACTGACTGTGGAGAAGTCCCAGTGGTGATGTTCAAATTGTATCACGCCTTCTGCATTTCTGTGTTGGCATTCTAACGGCCCAGCATTCTCCTGCACACATTAACTTACATCAGCACCGACTCATTTCCATACTGGATTTATTCTGTAATCCATTTTATCGTTATTTATTGTACTACTCAATTACTCTCAGATTTGCCCAGGGAACACCCCACCAAACTGGCACCTCTCTCCTTTTGACAGGTCCCCATTATCCTCCAGCAATTCTTCATTTTCTGGCATAGCGATATTCATGAGGTTATTTCTTAATGAGTTCTTGGACAAAATCCCAAAATGTGGCTCAATGAAAGCAGTTCTGTACAGAGCCAAGCTGCTGTGATCCAAAAACGTTATTGATGGTCTTGCTTGATTCCAGGCTAAAACTCAAAGAAACCAGAGGAATGGGCACTCCACCACCCATCTCCTATAAATACTGCTTCTTCTAAACTGGCTTTTGGTAAGACTTGGACATCAGACAATCCAAGATTTTGTTTTCTGGCAAAGGTCAGCAGCACTGTCCAATATAACTTTCTGCAGTGATGGAAATGTCCCATATCTGCATTATCCAAGAAGGTAGCCACTAGCCATGTATGGCTACTGAGCCTTGAAATGTGGCTAGTGTGACCGAGAAACTAAATTCTTCATTTAAATCTGTTCATTGTGTATGTCCACAATAACCAAACTATGGGAAGAGCCCAGATATCCATCGACAGATGAATGGATAAAGAAGATCAACCATCAAAAACATGAAATCTTGCCATTTGCAACGACGTGAATGGAACTAGAGGGTATTATGCTAAGTGAAATAAGTCAGTCAGAGAGAGACAATTATCATATGATCTCCACTCATATGTGGAATTTAAGAAACAAAACAGGATCATAGGGGAAGAGAGGAAAAAATAAAACAAGACGAAATCAGAAAGGGAGACAAACCATGAGTCTCTTAAGCATAGTAAAAAACAGGGTTGCTGGAGGGGAGGGGGGTGGGTGGGATGGGGTAGCTGGGTGATGGACATTAAGGAGGGCATGTGATGGAATGAGCACTGAGTATTATTTAAGACTGAGGAACCACTGACCTCAACCTCTGAAACTAATAATACACTCTATGTTAATTAATTGAATTTAAATAAAAAAATAAAATAAAATACATATAACATAAAAAATAAAATAAATAAAAAGTAAAGTTAAAAAAATCTTTTAAAATAAAAAAAACCAGTTCATTGTAATTTTAATTTATATAACCACATGTGGCTAGTGGCTACCATATTGGACACAAGTCTAGAGGGAAGGTTTCCTATGGCATTGATAGAGGATGGATTTAAATATACTAGAGGAAAGGGGCGCCTGGGTGGCTCAGTTGGTTAAGCATCTGCCTTCCGCTCAGATCAGGATCCTGGAGTCCTGGGATCAAGCCCCGTGTTGTGCTCCCTGCTCAACAGGGAGTCTGCTTCGCCCTCTCCCTCTGCTCCTCTCCTCCCCCACCCTTCGCTCATGCTTGCACTCTCTCTGTGTCTCTCTCTCAAATAAATAAATAAAATCTTTAAACTATATATATATATACACACACATACACATAAATATACACACATATATATACTAGAGGAGAATGATAAAACACAGCACTAAATGATTAAACAAAGAATTTTCTGGAGGTATTGAACTCAGAACTTGAGAACAGTTGTATTTATGCATTATTTAAATTGTAGATTGTAAAATCACGATGCTCTACTGAGGCAACTCCTAATTTGTGACAAATCATCAAAGCATCAGCCTATGGGATATTTGTGCCCGTGTTCTTTCGTATAGAGACCGTGCATCCACATCATCAAAAAGTTCCTTCAAATCAGTAGTATCTGGGGGTGGGGGGGTGGGGGGTACTGATGGAAGGAGGGAGGTAAAAAAAAAAAAAAGAAGTCTTATTTTCTGTTTCCTCAGCAGTCTAAATTTTCCTTAGGTATGCTTTATTTATGAATTGTATATATACTTTGTGGAAAGACAAACAGAGTTGCCTGACCCTGAAGACTTCGGTTGCCTGGCAACAATCTGATGAGCCCAGAGCCTCCTCTCCCTGCAGGAGGGGCTGTGCCCAAAGGCAACTTCCTGCAAGGCCAACAGGTGCTCGCGACAGCTGACGCCCTGGTCAGCTTCCACCCAACCTCAGACTGCCTGATGCCCCAGCAGACATCGTGTCCCAGTTGGCAGGGCCACTGTCATGCTTACTCTTTAAAAAGGGAAAGCAACTGAGTGGGGGAGGGGGACTGAGTCCTTTCGGAGTCCGGATCCGCATTAATCCCCGCGGCCTCGCCCCGCGGGTCCACCCACACGGTGCGGAGATCGGACTCGGTGCGCCTGTTCAGCCTCTGCTTTTCCGTGCTGTTCTGCCCTGACTCTCACCGTTGTTTGCTCAAGCCCTTCGAAGGTCACAGTTTTAATAAAAACAATCTATATTTTCTCCCAAATAGCTGACACCACGGAAAATCATCCATGAGAACTCAATGTATTATCATAAAGAAAATCACTTTTGAGATCACTGTGGATTACATGCTAAGAAGATTTCATTGTTAACTTCCTGATGCTGATGGTGCTCGTTTTGCTTAGGCAGGAGGTCCTCGTTTGTAGGAATTACAAACTGAAGAGCTCAGGGCAGCAACTTACTCTCAAATGGTTCAGGACAGTATCTTCTATTCTTGAAACGTTTCCATATGTTTGAAATTATTTCAAAATCAACAACAGAAGAAGTATGTCAAATAAGAGGGCAATGGACTCCCTGCCCCGGAGATAACACGCTCCCCCACCCGCTCACCCCCCAGCCGTGTTTGTTTCCCTGCTCTTTCTTCCCAACAGAACCCTGGCTGGGTTTACCTAGCCCAGGCTCCTCTGCGGCAGGGTACTGGGTTCTGGGCAATCAGATGGAAGCTGACAGTTTGTGGGAAAGCTTTTGCTTTCTTGACAAGTGACACCTCCAACTGTTACCCTTACTTTTCTTCCAGCCTGAGTGGTGGAAATGAGGTTGGTAGAGTAGCCTTCCTCTTGTGAGGATGAGGCAATGAGGATGAAAGCCAACACTCCAGGGCGACAGAGGACAACTATAGGTCCCTCCCGATGGCCACACTGAACGGCCCCACCAGCTCTGGACCACCCGCCTCTGTGCGCCTGCCATGTGAGAACTATAAGCCCCTTTCGGTTTCAGCCTCTGTGGCCAAGTTTCTAGTTATTTGCAGCTGAGGCATTCCTATGCATTTATATATGTATTTATACACATGTGGGTTTTAAAAAGATAAATGGATCATAGTATGCACATTGTTCTGCATATTGCTTTTTTAAATTTTTTATTTAATAATATGTCTTGGGGCGCCTGGGTGGCTCAGTCGTTGAGCGTCTGCCTTCAGCTCAGGTCATGATTCCGGGTCCTGGGATCGAGCCCCGCATTGGGCTCCCTGCTCAGCGGGAAGCCTGCTTCTCCCTCTCCCACTTCCCCTGCTTGTGTTCCCTCTTCCGCTGTGTCTCTCTCTGTCAAATAAATAAATAAAATCTTAAAAAAAAAAATAATATGTCTTAAGGATCTTTCCATGTCAGTTCTGGTAAACAGAGTATTTCAGGGTATGAAGAAACCACAACTGATCCACTCCCCTATTGATCGTTTCTAATTATTAGCCCTTGCAAGTGATATTGCCTGGTATAATCTCATAGTATATCTTCCCCCATGTGTCAATATTTCTGTAAGAGAGCCCTAGAAGAGGAATTTCTGTACTGTGTGTGTGTGGGGGGGGGGCATTTTGTTAGATGACGACAAATTGCTATCCCAAGACTGTACCTTCAAAGTCCTTCCAACAGAGTTCAGAACCCATTCACCCACGCACTTACATAAGCAGAAGTGTCAGCTTTTAAATGAGTAATTTTAAATGAGTCTGCATTTACCAGACTCCTAGTGAATTTGAGCACCTCTTCATGTAGTTCAAGGCCATTTGTATTTCTTTTGAGTATTAGTATCCTTTTGCACATATTTTTACTTGATTTGTATCCTCTTCCTGTTGATATGCAGGAGGTGGTTTTTATTTTTTTAAGATTTTATTTATTTATTTGAGAGAGAGCATGAGCAGGGGAGAGAGGCAGAGGGAGAAGCAGGCTCCTCGCTGAGCAGGGAGCCAGATGCGGGGCTCGATCCCAGGATCCCCCCTCCCCCCAGGAAGGCAGATGCTTAATCAACTGAGCCACCCAGGCACCCCTATGCAGGAGGTTTTTATGTGTTAAATGGCAGAGAGATAGGACAATCTACAGTCTTTTTGCCCTGCAGTCTTTAAGCTGATGTCTGCATTTGTTACTGTGGATCCTAAGCTTAGCGTTTCTGTGGGGCTCCCTTGGGAGAACAGCTTCCTTGCCAACAGTCCTCTCATGCACCTGTGTTGAGTGGTGTATCTCTGCCTTCTTCCTAAATCTGATGCCCTTTGCTTTCAATATTCCAGAACCCGCACCCCCCCCCCACCGCTAAACATTCTGATTCTTTTCCAGCTCAGTTATAGATTTATTCTTTTAAGAAATATATTATGTATCATTTCAATTGGATTTTAGGAGAGAGGGAGGGAAGATAAAGACAAGTAGTAACTGTGTCCTCTGCAGAGGAAGCTCGTTCTGCATTTCCCACCGGTCTCTGGGGTCATTGTCAAGGGTAAGCTTTCAAGTCGAGGAGTAAAAGAATAGAATGTCCTCCACCCGCCACCAAAGGAAAGTAGTTCAAATACCAAGAAGAGCTAATGAAAATTTGTGGATTTTTCAGAAAAGAGGGAAGATAAAAGTCGTTTATTCCTGAAGGCTAGCACTCCTATATGTTTAAGTGGCTAATAATAGACTAATAAGTTATTAAAGAAATGTCTTCCGCAGTCGTTTTTAATTAAATGCGAACATCCCTGGGCTGCTGATAGAGGATTCACTGCTTAAATTTACAAATGATGTTGAATTTGACATCAGGATTAGAATATCAAAAATTAAAACTAAGGTACATGACTGAAAGCCAGGTGTTCAGGAAATGACTTGAGGAGAATTTACACCATGGAGTCTTCATATCTGCGTCTTAGGGAATTTATTTGAATATATAAATGCACCATTTTTTTTTCAAAAAGGAGATCTTTCTGATACCTCTGAAAGTAGTTAGAAACAACGGCTTCGCCTAGAAATGTGTTCCAAAGCCCTGGAAGAGGAGACAGGAACCCCGATGGGGCTATGATGCCAAAGTCCCTAAAAGACTAGGGTAAGTCAGCACGGCTGGGTGGTGGTCAGGACAAGGGACGCAGGTCCAGGGGCAGAACATATCAGAGCAGAGGACAGAGAGACATGCAAGAGTGACCTGTATGTCTCGCAGGCCCAGCCCACACAGGGATGGAGAAGCACTGTGGGCCCCATGCATCTCAGGGGGACAGGGAGGGGTAAGAGAAACAAAAGCAGAAGCAGTTGTGAGGAACAGGGTGGGGGAGCTACCAGAAGACTGTGTGCAAGTGCCTGCAGTAGGAAACTGAGGCCACCCCACCCTCACTGCATTCGTCAGGCTCTCCAGGGAAACAGAACCAACAGCATGTGCAGAGAGATAGATACAAACAGATTTACTTCAAGGACTTGATTCACCCTATTGTGGAGAATCAAGGATAGCCCAGCAGTCTGGAGACCCAGAGTAGAGTTGATGTTGCAGCTCCAGTCCAGAGGTAGGTAGACTGCTGGCAGAATTCTTTCTTCTTTAGGGGATCTCAGTCTGTTTACTCCTAAAGCCTTCAACTGATTGGACAAGGCCCACCACATTGTGGAGAGTTAATGTGCTTTACTCAAAATCTACTGAGTTAAATATTTTTTGTTTTGTTTTGTTTTTAAGTAGGTTCCACACCCAGCGTGGAGCCTGATGTGAGCTCCCAAGACCCTAGAATCAAGACCCGAGATGAGATCAAGAGTCAGACACTTAACCAACTGAACCATTCAGGAGCCCCTACTGAGTTAAATGTTAATGTCATCTAAAAAATACCTTCACAGTGACATCTAGACCAGTTTTTGAATATCTGAATACCGTGACCTAGCGAAGTTGACACGTAAAACCAACCATCATATCCAGCTTTCTCCTGAGTTCTTCCTCAGCTGGTCAGGAGGTCTGGGATGATGAGGAGGGCTGGATTTCCTGTGGTTCCGGGCAGTGAAGAAATCCCATTTGGTTTCGGTCATCATTGCCTGGGTCTGAGGAAAACCGGCATTAGCCTAAGCATTGGGAACCCATCATGTTGTGAAAAAATTAACATTATTACTTCATTCCATATGCCCAGTAGGGCAGTCTACACTCAGATGCTGTTCAGATTCCTGACAAATCCCTCTGTCACCCTCAAGCCTCAGTTCTCACACTTCCAAAGGAGAAAGGGGCCGTTTTTATTTTGTTGTGGTGGTTCTTATTACAAGAAGAAAAGAGGGGCGCCTGGGTGGCTCAGTCGGTTAAGCATCTGACTCTTGATTTCAGTTCAGGTCGTGTTCTCAGGGTCGTGAGATCCAGCCCCACATCGGGCTCCGCGCTCAGCATGGAGTCTGCTTGAGATTCTCCCTTACCTTCTCCTTCTGCCCCTCCCCCTGCACTCTCTCTCTCTCTCTCAAATAAATAAATCTTTTTTAAAAAAGAAGAAAAGAGGGCACCTGGGTGGCTCAGTCGTTAAGCGTCTGCCTTCGGCTCAGGTCATGATCCCAGGGTCCTGGGATCGAGTCCCACATCGGGGTCCCTGCTCGGCGGGAAGCCTGCTTCTCCCTCTCCCACTCCCCCTGCTTGTGTTCCTGCTCTCGCTATCTCTCTCTCTGTCAAATAAATAAAAAAAAAAGAAGAAGAAGAAAAGAAATTATCAAAGCTTTCTATTTTTCCTTTTCCAGAGGAGAGAACAAAGATTGATCTCTCCACCAACCTCTGAGCTTTACATTTCTTCTGAATGAAAATACATGCCTCTGGGGAAGAAAAAAAATGCATTTGTGAGCTTAAAAGTGTGTAATAGAGAGCGTCCCAGCAGAAAAGTAATTATATATCATGGAGAGGCTGGTTGAAGGGAAGGTGTAATGTTTGCCAGAGCACTGTCCTAGCTTTCAAGGGGACACCAGAATTGGGCCATTATAATAAGTAAAGAAACCACTGGATCAGGAATCAGGTACATCTGGATTCTAATTCTGGTTCTGCCACTAACTGATCATGTGACCTCCAGCAAATTGCTCCAGTGTTCTTCCCCTCAGTTTTCCAAATCCTTGAGATGGGGTTAATAATACATGCCTACATCCCAGAATGATTGTGCTTATTAATTTTGATAATATATATCAATGTGCAAAGTGCCATGTAAATGCAAATAACTACCGTTCTTTGGATAGAGACAGTTGTTTTATGAATAAAATAACATTGCAATTGGGAAACTAAGGTTTATATCACCTACCTGATCATTTTTTATCTTTAATTAATAGGCAGTGGAACCTCTAAGTAAAACTTGCTAAGCCTCTGGAAAGAGATAGCTTTCGGAGCCACTCGGCTCTAAATTTTATGAACTATGGAAACGTTGATTTAAATTTTTATTTTTCTTTCAAATTTGGAACCACAAAGGACAGTAGTGATGTTGAGTGGCTGGAGTTACATGGCAGATATATAATCTATCCGGCGTCTCTCTCTGTTGGGACCTTTCCTTCCATTCCGAGTGTGTGGACTCCACCCGAGTGTGAGGCTGTCAATCACGTGGACCCTCTTTCTCCAGTGCAGGCAGGTGTGTGGCCCAGGCTGGCCAATCAGAATGCCCACCTTCCTTGACCCAGTGACTCGTCCAGGAGAGGTCATGTGACCTAAGCTGACTCCTGAGCGCTTCTATGGCGCTGATATAAATGCTGAGGAAGACAGGTCCTCTCTCTTCTTCGGGACTGTGAGCATATTGTCGTTGGCTTCTTGGCAAATGAGTTGTGCCACGAGTTGAATAGTGTCCCTTCTACCCCCAAATTCATGTCCACCCGGAACCTCAGAATGCAACCTTAATTGGAAGTAGGGTCTTTGCAGGTACAACTGGTTAAAACTCTTGAGATGAAATCCCCCTGGATTTGGGGTGGGCCCTAAATCCAGTGGTCAGTGTCCTAATAGGAAGAGGAGAAGACACAGAGAAACGGAGAAGGCAGTGTCGAGATGGAGGCAGACACCGGAACAACACATCTACGTGCCAGGGAGCACCAAGGATCGCCAGCAGCCACCAGAAGCAAGGAGACGCCGGGGATGGTTTCTCCCTCAGAGCCTCCAGAAGACACCAACCCTGCTGACACCTGATTTTCGACTTCTGGCCTTCAGAACTGTGAGAGAATAGACTTCTCTCCTTCAAAGCCCCCCAGTTGGTGGTAGTTTATGATGGCAGTCCTAGGAAACGAATACAGAGTGTTCTGCAGAATTCAAGAAGTTCAACGAACACTGTGGGCCTCAGGAAAGGTGGGAACTGGGGAAGCCCCAGGGACTTGGCTGCAAGTGTGTGGACCTTCAATATCGTGCTCCTCTGTGCCCTGCAGCTTCATCTCTGGCATTCTCAGTGTCTCTCAGTTGAAATAAAGCGAGAGAAAAACAATCTGGCCGGTTGATGCCAGATGCCTTCCCTTGGTCAGATCACTATGGCTTAGGAGAAAGCCAGGCACTGTCCGGACTCACCCCTTGTGGAAAGGGGAAAGTTCTCACAAAGGGGAGGTTTCAAGGAGCCTGGATATTCCAAACCTCATCTACTGCACTTCGGTCAAGTAGCAGGTCATTGAGATAGACCCGTGGCTTCTAATTCTGTCTGATCATCATAATCCCCTAGGAAACTTATAAAATTGTAGATTGCTGGGCCACACCCCAAATTTACCCAATGGGAATCTCAACAAGTATGGCCTGGGGCTTTTTTTTCCCCAAAAAAGTCATTAGGTGATTATGGTGATGAACCAGTAGGAATAGTTGGGGCTGTGCTAAATAAAGTTGTTGGAGAAGGTTTGTCATAGGTGTGACTTGAACTGGTCTTGGAGGAGGCATACAATTTTGTTGGCACGAAAGAGTGAATTCCAAGCAGATTTTTAAAGATTCTATGAGTCCTCATAGATTAAACTGCAGTGTGCACCCAGAAATAGCTGCAAAGGAAAGATAAATGGGTGAGTAAGTTGGCTTTGCAACCTGACTTTGCCATATGGATTTGTCATTGAATTTATTGTATGCTGTCATTTCATGATTGGTTTAGTGAATCAGCCCCTTTCATCCATGTTTTAATGAAAATTGTGTAATATCCCTGGGAGGAATCAGGGCACGTGCACCCTTGAATTCAAAGGTTTTAATGCAACACAGTGAGCGCCACCCTGTAGTACCTGGATTTGAATCAACATTTTATAACAGAAATAACTGACATTCTTCCATAATTTTTAAAAATATCTTAGTCAAAAATCACTCCTCACCTTCTGCTTTGGAAAGATATTTTGGCTTCATTCTTATCAAGAGCAGTGGTTTGAAACTTATCTGATAGGTGAAACTGAAATCTTGGATGTACTTTTTCTAAATATTTGCATTCCAGAGCGTGGAGTTCTCTAAATGTCACTCATGCACTTGCATAAACACACACACACACACACACACACACACACAAGCAAAGCAACACTCCCCAAGGTCCCCAATTTGAATAAAGGACACTGCTAACCAAACTCACCGCTTACTAAAACTATGTGCTGTGGATAATACAGCGTTGATGCTTTTACAAAATAGGTAGCCTTGAATGCCCTTTGGAATCTAACCTGTAGGTAACAGAGGACTTAAAATTTGATCTTACCACAGGGTGAGCCTGGGAGTGAATAGCGGTTGGACACTTTCAGATTGCTTCCTGGGCATCAGCTACTGTTCTAAGTGCTTTTGTTAATTCATTTAAACCTCACAATGAATCCACGAGCTAGGTTCTATTATGATGATCCCCACAAAACAAATGAACAAAGTGGAGATTACTTAATGCATCCAAGTCACATAGCTCATAAATCATGGTGCCTGGGTTCAACCCAGGCAGTCTGGCTCTAAAGATGTGGTGTCATAAGAAATATATTTGGCCTTTGTCCCTGGTTCCTGGCGCAGAGCTCCTAAAACCCTTGGAATTTCCGGAGTGATAGGGATGTCTTTTGTTACTCATCATGAACCTCTTTTGACCACATCTGAGTTTATGCTAATGAGGCGACTTAGGGTAGAGCCCCTACAGAGCCTCAGGTGGGGCCGATCACCAGAAAGAACAAGTTAATAGAAAGTTGGAACTTTGGGTCCCATCCACCCACCTCTCTAGGAAGGGAAGGGTGGCTAGAGACTAAGGTCTATAAAAACTCTTAAATAACAAGGTTTGTTATGCTTCCTGGTTGATGCTGGGAGGGTGGTGGCCCAGAGGTGGCCCAGAAACTCTGGGCCCCCAACCACCACACCTTGCCTTCTGCATGTCTTTCGTCTGCTGTTCTGAGTTATATCCTTTATAATAAAGCAGTAGACCTAAGTGAAGCGTTTTTCTGAGTTCTGTGAACTATTATAACAAATTGTTGAACCCAAAAAGGGAGTCACAGGAACCCCTGGTTTATAGTGGTTGGTCAGAAGTATGGGTAGCCGGGAGCTATGACTGGCAACTAAGGTGAGAGCAGTCTTGTAGGACTGAATCCTTAAATCTGTGAATCTGGTACTAACTCCAGGTAGTTAGTGTCCAGCTTGAATTGAATTGTTGGACCCCCGGTTGGTGTCTAGAGAATGGGTTGTTGGTGCTCTCAGCTTCTCTTACCCCTCTCCCAGCGGTCATGGTTGACCCTGGGAAAATGGCTGACATCTCCCAAGGAAGAGATAAAGAAGAAGAGAAGTTAGTTAAGTACAGAACTTTGAAGAATCTTCATACTTGGGACTAAACAAAGGGCGAAGGAGACAGAGAAAAGGTCAAAGAGATTGGAGAACTCTGCACCACAGGGTCAGAGAAATCACAGGAACAACACACAGCAGGGGCCAGATGCCTCCAAGACTTCAAGAAGGAGAAGCTCCATGGAAATCTTTTACTGGACTTCAGGGATATTAGTGACTTTCAGAAGTACAAATCTGAAGAGAACCAGAGTCAAGATCCACAGTGCGGAGGATTCGGGTGTGACCACCAGTGAGGGAATAGAGACGGCAATGCTGGGAAGACTTGTCTTTCAGACGGTTTGCTGTGGAAAAGAATGAGAAAGGGGTATAGTGTTAAAAGGTAGAGGAGGGACAGCAGTAAAGTACCCTCCAAACTGAGAAGCACTTTGAGACCAAAAAACAGAGCAGGACCTTAGTCCACAGATTTTACAGAGCGAGGGGATGAGCAGAGGTCACTGTGGTGAGGACAAAGGGTCTAATATTTAACAGACCTCATGGCGCCATGTGTGCCCCGCAGTGGTGGGGGTAGAAAAGATGTTATCTCTATTCGTTATGTAAACAACTTTAGGAAAGATCAGAACAGGCCTTCCCGCATTCCTGTCAGGGCATGCATTAACCCCCAAGGGGCGCGCAACATATAGTAGCCCTGAGGGGGGGTCACCTCGCAGACAGGATCAAGATGGCAGGCCAAAGATGGAGTCAGCACTCCTACAGGATGGAAACAATAAGTTATCAGCAAAGTATAAAGCCTTTGTTTGTATGTTTGCTCATAGGGAAACAAAGACATGCATGGTAGGTGCTCAGGTAACTTGCACACAGATGAAAATAATAGCTCACATTTATTTTGTGTTTTCTATACACCAGGCACTATGCTAAGGGCTTTATGTATATGAACTCATTTACTATTTCCAACAATCCTATTTGAAGTAGTGTTACGCTTATCATCACCTCAATTACACTGTGGGGAAACTGAGGCACAGAAAGTTTAAGTCCCTTGCCCAAAACTGGGCTCTTAAGCTGCTCACTACTGCCCATAAGGATGGGTTTGAAGATCAGATGGAGACAAGACTTTTAGAGGGCCTTAGTTTTAAAACTAAATCCAGTAAATGGCATTAATATTCATTAATGATTTCCTATATTATCCAGGGAATGGGTATGACAATGAGAGGTACTAGGAACAAAGCCTTGAAGATTTAGAAGATAAAAGAGCATGATACAAACAACTCTCTTCCTCACCACTGTTTCCTCGGCAGCCAGCACCACGTGCCTAATGGGAATTCAGTGATATTTATTGAAGAATAAATAACTCCAAGCCACAAATTAAGATGGCCAAATTGGCAATATTGATTGCTCCTAACAAAATTTTTAGTTATGATGAAAAGGAAGAAGTAGTGGGAGAAAAAAGTAGCTATTTTTAAAAAGTACATTACGCAAACATTGAATCATGGAACACTACATCAAAAACTAATGATGTAATATATGGTGACTAACATAACATAATAAAATTAAATTAAATTAAATTAAAAAAACAATAGTTTCTACCTTAACAGAGCCAACTATCTATTTTTACAACCCACTTGCCTTTATTTTCTTTTGAGGAAAATACGGACAAATAAAAATTATTAGGAAAGGGGGAAAAAAGTACATTCTGTAACTTTTTGTTTACTTTTTCACATGAAGATTGCTTCTTTTTTTTTTTTAAAGATTTTATTTATTTATTTGAGAGAGAGAGAATGAGAGAGAGCACATGAGAAGGGGGAGGGTCAGAGGGAGAAGCAGACTCCCTGCCGAGCAGGAAGTCCGATGCGGGACTCGATCCCGGGACTCCAGGATCATGACCTGAGCCGAAGGCAGTCGCTTAACCAACTGAGCCACCCAGGCGCCCGAAGATTGCTTCTTTTTAAAATCTAAATCTAAGGGGGCCGCCTGGGTGGCTCAGTGGTTAAGCGTCTGCTTTTGGCCAGGTCATGATCCCGGGGTCCTGGGATCGAGCCCCGCACCGGGCTCCCTGCTCATCTGGGAGCCTGCTTCTCCCTCTCCCACTCCCCCTGCTTGTGTTCCCTTTCTCGCTGTGTCTCTCTCTGTCAAATAAATAAATAAAATCTTTAAAAAAATAAAAATAAAAAATAAAATAAAATTTAAATCTAAGGGATATTCCTTACCATCCCTGTCTTCGTCTGTCCAGATGGCTATAAAAAAAAAAAACACCCCACAGGCTGAGGGGCTTATAGACGACAGAAATTTACTTTCTCATAGTTCTGGAGGCTGGAAGTCCAAGATCATGGTTCCAGCCAATCTGGGTATCTGGTGAGGATCTGCTATGTCTTCACCTGGTGGAAGGGGTGAGGGGTCTCTCTTGGGCCTCTTTTATAAAGGCGCTAATCCCATCATGAGAACAGAGGTCACCTGCCCGCATGACCTGACCACTCGCAAAGGCCCACCTCCGAGTATCATCACCTTGGGGGTTCGGATTCAAACATATGGATGTGAGGGGAGGGCACATTCAGACCAAAGCAGTCCCCAAATCCATTTCTGTTCCTTTCCTCTCCGTAAGAGTTCTTAGGTTTTGTGTGTGTGTATGTGGTGTGTGTGTGTGTGTGTGTTATTTTCTTTTTTTAATGATCTATGTTGCTGAAACAGCAGAGGGAGCTAAACTGAACAAACTGAGACTGATGCTATTGTCCAATGCTTCCGAGGCACAAAATACGTGAAAACCAATCATGTGTTTTCCATTCTACCAGAAACAGGAGCAGGGGAGTCACAGTAGTTAAAACAAGGTGCTGGAGCTGAAGCATCGCTTTTGTGTGTTGAGAGAGCCTAACTCATGCACAGCACATTCTGGAAGGGACTTGCGGGAACAGCACTCCGACTCTTCCTACTGAATCTCATCCTGGGGGAGACAAGGGGGCCGGAGGACTCTGTGCATGTTTACCACCTCCAACATTTGCAGGCCTCCTCGGAAGTGGTCAGGTGAGGAAGGGAGTTCCAGGCCACCTGGATCTCCTTTCACTACAACATAGAGTCCATTTATGGGTAATGTAATTCCTGATATATCGGGGGTTAAATCTACCTTTCTATTTGTCCCATCTGTTTCATATATTTTTGTGATGGTTAATTTTATGTCAATTGGCTGGGCCATGGGGTACCCAGATATTGGGGCAAACATTATTCTGGGTGTTTCTGCAAGGGTGTTTCTGGATGAGAATAACATTAATTGATAGAACAAAGCAGATTGCCCCCACAATGTGGGTGGGCCTTGTCCAATCACTTGAAGTCTGGATAGAGCAAAAAGATTAACCTTCTCCCGAGTGAGAGAATTATCCAGCAAACTGCCTTCAGACCTCACCTGCACCATAAGCTTTCCTGGAATTTCCTTAAAAATTGATACAATCAACGTTTCAGAACTTAAAGAAATAAACTTCAGTTATTTGGGAAAGTACGTGCACTATCTCATTCCCTGATTATAATGCTGAATGTAACAACAAGTTGTTACTATCTGCTTATTATTAGACTTACTGGTCCGCTTATTAATTCAAAACCCTCTCTCATTCCAAAAGGAACATAGCCAGAGTCACACAGGAAATATTTGGGGGGTAGAGGTCATTGCCTCAATTTTTTAATTGTCCATTTACTGATCCAGGCACTAAGTTAAAGACGGTGCATGAGCCTTTTTTTCCCTGCTGTATCTGAGAGTTCTCCACAACCTTTTTTTTTTCCCTTTAAGTAGGCTCCAAGCCCAGCGTGAAGCCCAATGCGGGGCCTAAACTCACGACCTTGAGATCAAGACCTGAGTTGAGATCAAGAGTCAGATGCCTAACCAATTGAGTCTCCCAGGTCCCCCTCTGCATTCTTTATCAGTGCCGTACCTACTAATACAGAAGGGGCCGGGGCGCCTGGGTGGCTCAGTCGTTAAGCGTCTGCCTTCGGCTCAGGTTGTGATCTCGGGGTCCTGGGATTGAGCCTCGCATCGGGCTCCCTGCTCTGCGGGAAGCCTGCTTCTCCCTCTTCTATTCCCCCTGCTTGTGTTCCCTCTCTCGCTGTGTCTCTCTCTGTCAAATAAATAAAATCTTTAAAAAAAAAAATACAGAAGGGGCCAGTGCATTGCACTTATTAATATGCTGAAAATATTTGCTCCTGACATCTGTCATTTTGCATAACTATGAATACAAACCACAGACACCATCTGGGATGTCAGAGCAAAGGGGAATGTGCCTGTTTGAAAGTCTCATCCAATTTAATTTCACAGTTTTTAGAAGTCTTGCTTTTCTTCCTTGATAATCATAGGGAAAATAATTAATAATTATCCTCTGAGTGATAAAATTACTACAAATTAAGAAGCTGTTGTGACTATAATTTGCAAATAATTACGTGAAAGGAAGGAGCATGAACAGTGCAGAACTAATGAAACAAAATTAAAGCTGCTGAGAGATCATTTTGCTTTTTTATTGATTTGTTTTGGTCCCTTAAAGACAGACTGCTGTCCCCGAGATGCTTTACGGCACTGAGAACTACGATTCCAAAAGAAACCCGAAGAGCTTGCTCACAGATGAGTGTGGCGAGTGTGCTGAACTGCGTTACTAGAGGCACAGGGCTCGAGGTCTCCACGGAAGCTTCCGGAAAGCAGAACGGTCTTACTGCAAAATGTTAAAACCATTGACACGAACACGAACGAGGGGCGAATATGATGATGTCTAAAACAGTGCTTCTTTACGGGGCGTTGACCTCAGAAAGACAACAAAGCGAGACCTCTGAAAATGATTTCTTTTATAAAAGCAATGAGACAACCAGTGAAAGTTGTCAGAGTATCTTTCAACAAACAGTGAGGGAACAAGGAGACACCCACATGCCAAAAAACGATTCTAGACACAGACCTTACACCCTTCGCAAAAAATTCAAAATGGAGCAAGACCTACATGTAAAATGTACAACTATAAACTTCTAGAAGATCCTATGAGAAAAACCTAGAGGGCCATGGGTGACTCTGAATAATTACGAATAAAGCTGCATGCACATCCGAGTGCAGATCTGTGGGTGGACGGACGTCTTCAGGTCCTTGGAGTATATCCCAAGGAACGTGACTGCTGGATTCCGGGGTAAGAGGGTGGCCTGCTTTGTGAGAAACTGCCAAAGTGTCTCCAGAGTGGCTGCACCATTTTGCCCCAGCACCAGCAGTGACTGAGAGGTCCTGGTGCCCCACGTCCCTGCTGGCTTCTGGGCTGTCACCGTTCTGATGGGCCGGCGCTGGGATCTCAGCACTGTTTTATTTTGCATCTCCCTGATGAGGCAGGTGCCCTGATGAGGGTTATCTTTCCATAGGCTTATTCACTATCTGTAGGTCTTCCGTGAAGTGTTCAGATCTTTTGCCCATTTTCCCCTCTTTTATATATTTTAAAGATTGTTTATTTATTTATTAGAGAGAGAGAGAGAGAACGAGCGGGGGTGGGGAGTGGGGAGAGGGAGAGGGAGAAGCAGGCTCCCCGCAGATCAGGGAGCCCGATGCGGGGCTCGATCCCAGGACCCTGGGATCATGACCTGAGCCGAAGGCAGATGCTTAACCCACTGAGCCACCCAGGCACCCCTGCCCATTTTCCCCTCTTTTAAAGAGACTTTATTTTTTAGGCAGTTTCAGGTTCACAGGATGTATGCAGCCTCTCAGATCGGCCTCTTTCACTTAGTAAATATGCATTTAAGTTTCCTCAATGTCTTTTCATGGCTTAATGGCTCATTTATTTTCACTGCTGAGTAACATTGCGTTGTCTGACGTAATTTTATGTAATACGCCAAATCTTGACATAACGTAAGATTTTTCTCGCGTGCTTTTCTGTATATCCTCTGATGGAATCATCAGAAATTATACTTGTAGCAATTTCACTTTCAATCGATATAATCGAAAAGGCAGCATCAGGTGCTCTTGGCAAATGCAAGATCACACAGTTTTTGGTAATTTTTAATTTTGAGAGCTCTTAAGAGCGTTTACAGTCTGTAAACAGTGTTGGGATAACTTTCCGACAAATTATTTTGACATATAAAGTTTAGCACATCTAGAGATGATTCTCATGGAATATTTTTTCTAAAAAAGACTTAATTCTTCATACAAATCTATTTTGTATAAATCTGGATTCAGTCTTAAATATTAAATTTACACACTGGCATTTAAAGGTTTTCTCTGGCATTTCCTCTAACTTGTGGAGGTGTTTGAAATTGGCTTCATGATTTTTATACAACTTAAAACACTTGTTTATGCACTCAATAATTGTATCTTCAATTACAAGGAAAATTTAATTTAAACATTTTCTCCCTCATTAAGAACTCGTTCATTTGAAGCTTCTTATGAAAGTAGTGTTCTTTTTGGTTGAAAGCAATGACCTTTAAATTTAATCTCCAAGCCTGCGGGATATTTGCTCTGCTTTGCAGTGTTCCAACAGTTTTATAAATGGGAGATCCGAAACTCTTTGAGAATTCTAGTAACTTCCTGATAGGCTTTATTGCAATTCCCATGTTTATGCTTTTCTTTGGTAGTAATTTACCGACATTACTGCCCAAGCACCCGCAGTTCCTGTCCTGGTGCTCAGGCTGGAGAGTTAATATTTGTGCACACACTGCAGGGATGGGCTCTGGGACAGAGGGCCTGGCACGACCCCCACACGGAGACACTCTTCTCCCATGACTGCAGCTGCTCCTAGTATTATCACTACCGATCAAGGCCCAGGGCCTGGCCCCCTGGAGACCCCCCACAGCGCCCCGACTGTCCCCAAGGCATACACGTGTGTGTACCTGGCCATCACATAAAAACTCGGCACCTGGGCCCTGGCATATTTCTGCTGCTCACATGCATACTCCATTGTCCCATAGGACTTCACTTACAAGACCCAAATTCACAAATAAAATGATGAAGAATTTCAAGATGGGAACAGCAGAGCGTGAAACCACCCATGCTACATGAAAGAAACCAGTCACGAAAGACCACTTGTCATGTGATTTCATTCCTATGAAACCAAGTCACAAGCTCGGGAAGCCAGCCCTGGCTTTCACTTGCCCTTGCCCGTGTCCCAGTGGAGCGCCACGTCCCATCAACAGCACCCAAGGGCCACTGGGGATGGTGCAGGCATCCTTGGCCCAGTGTACCTCGGCTCCCCCTCTCACCCTGGTTGTTGCTTAGGACCCTCACCCCTCCTTCTCCATAGGTTCCTGCCTGACACACGTCAGGCGGTCTTCCCCCCCAGAAATGGCTGTGCCTCTCTCTTCCACAGGCTTTCAGAACTATTACTCTGCAATGCCAAGGAGCCCTTCCAATCCATGAACCCTTCTTCTTTTTTTTTTTTAAGATTTTATTTATTTATTTGAGAGAGAGAATGAGATAGAGAGAGAGAGCATGAGAGGGGGGAGGGTCAGAGGGAGAAGCAGACTCTCCGCCGAGCAGGGAGCCCGATGCGGGACTCGATCCCGGGACTCCAGGATCATGACCTGAGCTGAAGGCAGTCGCTTAACCAACTGAGCCACCCAGGCGCCCTCCATGAACACTTCTGATCGATGCCCTCTCACGCTTCCAATCAATATGCAGCCTGTTTTGCCAGATAAAGGAGTGGCATTCCTTACACGAATTGGACCGCTCTTCTCTCCTACTCATACCCCTCTATCCTCCCTGCTGGGGTGGCAGCTTCTGGAAGATAAGGGTGTGACAACATTCAAAGAGATCACATTCTAACGGTGCAGGGATTGCAGTCTAAAGAATGAAGAGAAGACATAGTTGGATGATGGGTTGTTCTGTGTTTAAGTCATAACATTCCAAATAGAAAAGCTTACCTGACCAGAAAAGAAATTATTGTTCACAGTTTCCTGCATAGTTTGCGTAAGACTTGCATTTGTGGTCATGGTCAAGGAAGTATGGTACCAACCTTTGAGTTCCTGGAAGCCAGTGTTTGTGGGCAGCCCAGGGAATGATACAGCATCGTGAATAACCATGCAACCAGCATTAAATAAATGACGTGGGGAATTGCAGAGACAAGATCTACATTGTTTCAATACACATACAAGGTCTGACGAACCATGGCTTTGCACATGTAAACAGTGCTGGTACCTCTTCTCATGATGGGAGAAGTCAGTGTAGTCAGGAACGGGGCATCGACGATAACACAAAGAGATGATTCATGGGCATGAACAAAAAGAGATGGTGCATGAACACCAAGATGAATCCTTACATGCACTGATTGGACAATGAACACAGGCTTCCATATCTCCTCCCTAACCATTATTCTAATTTTTTATTAACAAATCACTGTACCTCAGGTGGCTCCCTCAATTTTTAAAGACATTCTTTCAATCAAATTGTTTATATAGACAAGGGACTTGCAAAAAAATATTTGCCCAGAACTCATACATAGTAGGGGTAACACTGACCTCCCATGAGACTAGAAGCTTCTAGAGAATAGGAATTGTGTCTGCATTGTTTACTCTGTATCCCTAGTACCACATTGATTTGAACCCACCGTCCTATACATACCATCATCTAGTGACGTTCACGGGTCTCTCTCAAGGATGGGTTGTACAGAAACTGTTCCGTTGAAAGCTCTTGCCATAATTAGGACTTAGAAATGATTTTGTAAAATAGAGAACGCCTTACAGGCGTTCGGCATGAACCGAATTGGACTCGCGGAGCCCTTCTCCGATCCCATTAATGGTTTATAGAACGCCTGCCAGATTTCAGGCACTCTTACATACATTACTTCAGTCCGCCGTGCTGACGATCATCACACCATCTGCATTTACAGGGGAGTAAACAGACATGACAGCTTTGTGTCACCATGTCATTAGCAGGACAAGCATAGAAAGAGAACGCTTGAGTTTCCAGGGCATCCGTTGCCTGGGTCTGAGGGGCGCGGTGCTGCCCCCAGCCTTGCCTCTGTCTCCTAGGCTATTATATTTTATTCATAAGTCCTTCAAATTGGTCCAGGCAGTCTCTCACCACATTGCTTTCATGCAGCAGCTGATGCCATCCACCTGGGGATCAGAATGGTGGCTATTCCGTTGTTCCCATTGCTACGACAGCCAGTAGTCTAAGTACTAATCTTCAGGCGATGAAATAACATCATTTGTGAAAATGATTACTGGCAGGTAAGCTACGCGACCCTGCAAAAATTGGTTGAGGTTATGTTTGCAAATGAACCCCAAAGTGTCCTTTATAGATCATGAGTCATTGCTTCTGGAAGAGCCCAATTCAGACCCTGCGTCTCTCTGCAGCCTGAGACTCCCAGCACATCTCCCCTGTCAGCCTCAGAGCTGAGTCTAGAGAGTGGATTTCTTTTTGGATAGTCTGGAAGTTCCTGGAAACTTAGAACACCCTTGTCGAAGCACCACCAGGTAAAAATTGCCCAGACTTAGCTGAAGAATCACAAACAGGCTTGCCAACCCCATGGCAGTGCTCTGTAGGACATGCTCATCCAGGGTATAAAGTCAGACCAGAGACTGTTGGAAGTGTGGTGCGCAAACGTCAGATGAAAGGCGCTCTACTAATCCAGAAAGGTCTGAATAAAACACTACCCATTCTATAATTAATCCTCTGTGTCATAATTCATAGCCAGTCTTCCAGGTAAATTACACTTTAACTAGAATTTAGAAATTCTTGCAGAACACGTGTAGCAAACAACCAAGATAAATTCCCATGGCTATAAAGGACACACGACTTTTTCTTTTTTTTTTTTAAGATTTTATTTATTTATTTATTTGACAGAGACAGAGACAGCGAGAGCAGGAACACAAGCAGGGGGAGTGGGAGAGGGAGAAGCAGGCTTCCCGCGGAGCAGGGAGCCCGATGCGGGACTCGATCCCAGGACCCTGGGATCATGACCTGAGCCGAAGGCAGACGCTTAACGACTGAGCCACCCAGGCGCCCACGACTTTTTCTTATATAAATGTCTTGTATTGAGTGTCCACCAGCTGGTGAATTGATAAATACAATGTGTCTATTCACACAATGGAATGGTATCCATTTCGCAATAAAAATTAATGAAATACTGATTCCTACTACAAGGTGGATGAACCTCGAAAACATTATATTCAGTGAAAGAAGTCAGTCATAAAAGATCACATATTGTATGATTTCATTTCTATGAAATGTTCAGAAGGGCAAATTTATATCGACAGAAAGTAGACTTATGGTCGCTGGGGGCTTAAGTGAGGGAGTGGGGATGGGATGGGGGGAATGGGGAGCAACATCTAATGAGTACAAGCTTCCTTTTAGAAAGGACGAAAACATTCCAAAATCAGATTATGGTGATGGTTGCACAACCTGGTTAACGTATGAAAAAAACATTGAATCGTAGACTTTAAATGGATGGATTGTATGATATGTGAGTCATATCAAGAGAGACAGAAAAGTTTTTTATATTTGGGTTTTAAAGCAGTCATGGCTTATTATAGATTATAATTTAACTCTAAAAATTAGAAGACTCTCACTTCAGAACTGGGTCATTTAGATCAATAACTTTAGGTTAAGACCATGCTCGCAATGCTGAACGCAACAATTAAGAAGGGCAAGGTTATAAATAGCCTGCTTCTCATGCTCCTTTAATAAGTTACTACTGCTCTTCCCTGACGAGTTGTCAAATTCTGAAGTGAGGCTCTGAGGGAAGCTATTAGAGCACCAGGGAAAGGTGAAGCTTGGGCGGTGGGCCATGTGCCTGGAAACAAGCTTAGAAATCCAGCTGAAAGCTGGCAGATCCACAAGATTTATGGCCCATGTGAAAATACGCTAACTCAACTGTAAATTGATACAACACCAAATTGAGCGCCATCTTCTTACATAACACTGTTTAAACTGCCAGGCACAAACTTTTGGGAGAATTAATTGCAGCGTGTTAAATTTAAATGGAGTCTCCAGTGACTGGACAGAGGCCTTTCAGACGCTGTACAAAATGGTCTCGCACCAGCTAGCAGGAGAGACGGAAGAGGTTCTCCAACATATGCCTTCAGCCAAAACAAGGGAAGAGATTTGAACAAATTAGCTCATGCAGTCCGTAAGAAAGTGGTGGGAATTTGGGGCCTTAAATTTAACTTCATTTAAGCATTTAGGACATGTACAAAGCATTACAGGCCTTTACTTATGAAAGCACGATGGGGCTTTTAAATCTTTTGAGCATAATCTTAAAAGGTCACAAATTAAGAATATTCCTAGTGGGGCGTGCGAATGGCTCAGTCGTTTGAGTCTCCAACTCTTGATTTTGGCTTAGGTCATGATCTCAGGGTGGTGAGATGGAGCTCTGTGTTGGGCTCCACACTCAGCGGGGAGTCTGCCTGAGATTCTCCCTCTCTCCCTCTCCCGCTGCCCCTCCCCTCTCCCGCTTGCTCTCTCTCTCTAAAATAAATAAATAATTTTTTTTTTTTTAAAAAGAATATTGCTAGTGAGTGAAGCAGAGTGGGAGGTACAGGCTTCCAGCTATGGAATGAATAAGTCATGGGGATAAAAAGTACAGCATAGGGAATATAGTCAATGATATTGTAATAGCACTGCAAAAAAAAAAAGAATATTGCTAGTGAATGTCTTTCTCAATATCTCTAGTTTTTTCTTGTGTTTCTCTAATGGAAATTGCAGCATTTGAAATTGCTTCTTGAAAAAAGAAAAAGAAAAAGAAGAAGATAGCGGGGGGGAAGAATGAAGGGGGGAAATCGGAGGGGTAGAGGAACCATGAGAGACGATGGACTCTGAAAAACAAACTGAGGGTTCTAGAGGGGAGGGGGGTGGGAGGATGGGTTAGCCTGGTGGTGGGTATTGATGAGGGCACATTCTGCATGGAGCACTGGGTGATATGCACAAACAATGAATCATGGAACACTACATCTAAAACTAATGATGTAATGTATGGGGATTAACATAAGAATATAAAAATTAAAAAAAAAAAAGAAATTGCTTCTTGAAGTAGCTGGAGCTCCAACCATCTTTCAGGAATCGCTATTTTCCAAGCTGTGTTTGACTCCTGATCCAAGGTCAATAGGATGAGCTCTCTATGTGATGAGCCATTCAAGATTAGTGAAGAGCCAACATCCTCCCGTCTTTTTTGTTTGTTTGTTTTGGTTCACTTTGGGGAGGACTTTTGTTCTCTCTTTAGAATGACTTTGTACCTCATCCTGCTACCCCGCTTCCCCTCATGATACTCAGGAGTCATAGGAACACCAGGAACGCTGCCTAAATCAGAAAGGGCCTGTGTGGAACCTTGTGCCTATTTATTTTTCCCTCTGTGTTTTGAATAATGACCTAAGGTCTATTTTTATCCAAGCAATCCTTCTGCATTGTGAATTCATGACATAGGTCTTAGTATTTGATATTCTGTATTTCAAATTCTCACCTTCTGGGGCGCCTGGGTGGCTCAGTTGGTTAAGCGACTGCCTTCGGCTCAGGTCATGATCCTGGAGTCCCAGGATCGAGTCCCGCATCGGGCTGCCTGCTCAGCAGGGAGCCTGCTTCTCCCTCTGACCCTCCCCCCTCTCATGCTCTCTCTCTCATTCTCTCTCTCAAATAAATAAATAAAATCTTAAAAAAAAAAATTCTCACCTTCTGTAGTTTAAAATGCTCATGGTCGTATGTTATCAATCACTGGATAGAGTCATTTAGTGGGAGAGTCTCCCTTCTTTATATACTACCTCTGATTAGAAATTCAAGAGAGCTGTTCTTCACAGATTTGTGTTCCTTCCACCCTGACTTGATTATATTTTAAGGAGTGTTTTCAGGCCCAAGTAACACTGGGTCTCCAAGATTCAAAGGATCCTAGACTTCTCTGGGTCTCTCTGTTTCCTCCTGTTCACAGCCTCTCTTTCTCGTCTTCTGACTCTTTTTTTTAAAAAACTGGTCATAAAATTAAAAATATAACTCACTGTTCTATGTCCTAGGAGATCTTATGTTCTCTATTCTTAATTCAGGAAATGGGTTGATCTAACACCATTTATTCTAAACCTTGACTCATTAAACAACCTTCTAATCTAATTTGATCATTTTGGTGGATCTATTCATAGCAGGTACATTAGTAGGTTCATTTTTCCTTGTTAGTTAATAAATGGGCTGTCTAATTTTAATTAAAATTTAAGAAATGGATAAAGAAGATGAGAAGGACAATAACGAGATAAAAAGACCAGATGACTAAAAAAATCAATTCTGACTTGGACATTCTCTAATTCCTTAAGATTCTATAGAGGAGGTGAGTGGAATGTTCCATGTTTTTAAAGCAACTCTTATTCAAAAAGCTGGGTTTTTAAATAATAATTAAAATATATTTCATAGTCTGTGTAATTCACCCATTTAAAGTATATGATTTAGTGGTTTTTCATATATGCACAGAGTTGTGCAACCATCACTAAATAATTTTTGAAAATTTCACCATCCCAAAAGAAACCCCATATACATTAGCCATCATTCCCCATTCCCTAACCCCTAGGACCGCCCACTCCCAGCTCCAGACACCAATCAACTTGGTGTCTCAATGGATTTGACTATTCTGGACATTTCACTTAAAAGGAATAATTTAATATGTGCTCTTTTGTGACAGACTTCTTTCACTGAGCATAATGTTTTCAAGGTTCATTCATGTTGCAGCATGGGTCAGTACTTTATTTCTTTTTATTCCTGAATCATATTCCATTGTATGGACGTACCACATTTTATTAAAATCTATTCGCCAGTTGATAGACATTGGGGTGTTAAAACTCTTTGGCTCTTATTATTATGCTGCTATGAACATTTGTGTACAAATTTTTGTGTGAACAGTTCTCTTGGGTATATACAGTAGTCTCCCCTTACCCACCCGAGATTCGTTCTAAGACCCCAGTGGATGCCTGAAACTGTAGATAGTACCAACCCTGTATATGCTCTCTTTTTTACATACATACTATGATAAAGTTTACTTTATAAATCTGGCACAGTAAGAGATTTACAACAACTAATAATAAAATAGAACAATTATAGCAATATATTGTAATAAAAGTTATGTGAATGTGGTCTCTCATGCACGCTTATAAAATCTTATAATAATTATCTCAAAATACCTTATCCTGTACTCGCCCTTCTTTTTCTGTGATGACCTGAGATGATAAAATGCTTACATTATAAGATGAAGTGAGGTGACACTAATATGAGGAATTCTTAATCTCAGGAAACAAACTGAGGATTGCTGGAGTGGGGGTGGGGTGGGAGGGATGGGGTGATTGGGTGATAGGCATTGGGGAGGGTATGTGCTATGGTGAGCGCTGTGAATTGTGCAAGACTGTTGAATCTCAGATCTGTACCTCTGAAACAAATAATGCAATATATGTTAAGAAAAAAAAAAAGAAGAAGAAGATAGCAGGAATGGAAGAATGAAGTGGGGGAAATCAGAGGGGGAGATGAACCATGAGAGACGATGGACTCTGAAAAACAAACTGAGGGTTCTAGAGGGGAGAGGGGTGGGAGGATGGGTTAGCCTGGTGATGGGTATTGAGGAGGGCACGTTCTGCCTGGAGCACTGGGTGTTATGCACAAACAATGAATCATGGAACACTACATCTAAAACTAATGATGTAATGTATGGTGACTAACATAACAATAAAAAAATAAAAATTTAAAAAAAGGATTCCATGGTCAAAAAAAAAAGATGAAGTGAGGTGAATGACGTAGACATTGTGACCTAGTGCTAAGGTAGTGTCCACGTCCTGACCCTTGGTCAGAAGGCAGATCATGTCCTTCCAGACCGCTAGTGACCTTGCGTAACTGAAAGCGTGGAAAAGGCGGCACTACCATATCTTAGAGCAGAATTGCTGGGTCATATGGTAACTTTCTGTTTACCTTTTGAGGACCTGCCAGTCTGTGTTCCATGGTGGCTGCGCCATTTTACATTCCCTCCAGTAGTTGTGGGAGGGCTCCAATTTTCTCCCTCTTTGCCAACACTTGGTACTATTTCTTTTGCATGATAGCCATCCCAGTAGGTACGAGGCAGTATCTGATTGTGACTATTTTTAATGAGTTGTTGAAAGTAAGTGGACCATTATAGGTAAAAAAGAAGACTTGGCCTATTATGGTTACCTTTGTCATCTGATAGACCTGATGTTCCCTGCGCTGATTCCATTGTCTTTTTTTTTTTTTAAAGATTTTATTTATTTATTTGAGAGAGAGAGAATGAGAGAGAGCACATGAGAGGGGGGAGGGTCAGAGGGAGAAGCAGACTCCCCGCCGAGCAGGGAGCCGGATGCGGGACTCGATCCCGGGACTCCAGGATCATGACCTGAGCCGAAGGCAGTCGCTTAACCAACTGAGCCACCCAGGCGCCCGATTCCATTGTCTTTTAAGATGAACATTTCTCAATTTTTTTTCCCCCCAAATATGTTCCACTTGGAGAAATATTGAAAACTCACAATATCCTGAAGTTCTCACATACCTTCTAGGTTGAGAATCACCTTTTTTTTTTTTTTTTTTAAGATTTTATTTATTTGCGAGAGAGAGAATGAGAGACAGCATGAGAGGGAGGAGGGTCAGAGGGAGAAGCAGACTCCCTGCCGAGCAGGGAGCCCGATGCGGGACTCGATCCCGGGACTCCAGGATCATGACCCGAGCCGAAGGCAGTTGCTCAACCAACTGAGCCACCAGACGCCCGGTTGAGAATCATCGTAACCAATTATCTGAAGCTTTCTGATTTTACAGAGCAGGAAAATACAGTTGCTAAGTTTGTATCTGTCCAGTTACCAATTGCGATAAACATAATTTCATCAAATAAAGAATATTTAACCCTCAAAACAGTGGAAGACCCGTCTCAGGCTAAAAGAGAGTCTTTTCCCATTTTACCTGCACACACAACAACACACACATGTGCTACCATCATTGTCCTTACTGAAAATCCTGTAAGACCTCTGGTGAGGACTTACACTGCAATAACGTTGTTGATAACTCTCACAGGCAAGTGGCCTTCTCTGACAAGCATACTCCCCTAGAGGTGTATGAATGAACAGCACCATGAGAAAGGGATGTTGCCTAAGTCTGAGCCGAGAATGTTCCAGTAGCCACCTTTATACTTCTTCAAGTAGCTCTGTGCCAAAACTCCTGGCCCTCCTGTCCTCGTAGCCTGAGTATAAAATAATCTTTCTTTGATGAAGACCGAAACCGCTAAATGAAAGGTTGGCGGGAAACTTGATAACGGAGGCGATAATGTACCACGTGTGGTACATACTGGTCAATCTGGACTTTGTAAAAGCAGGACAATAAGCCATCAGGTATCACATGACGTGATGCCAACAGAAGTACACAGCCCCTCATGGGAGAGATTTTTTTTTTTTTTAAGATTTTATTTATTTACTTGAGAGAGAGAGAATGAGAGAGAGCAAGTACATGAGAGGGGGGAGGGTCAGAGGCAGAAGCAGACTCCCTGCCGAGCAGTGAGCCCGATGCGGGACTCGATCCAGGGACTCCAGGATCATGACCTGAGCTGAAGGCAGTCGCTTAGCCAACTGAGCCACCCAGGCGCCCGAGATTTTTGACCCTAAAAGTGAACCTGAGCTTGTCATTTAGATCTCTAGGTCTAACTATCAAATTACAAGAAAGACAGGGAGTTTGCAGAGTAAGTTGAATAAATACCACAAGGACACAATCAGCAATACAGATGTGGGAGAGTCTACAGACAACGGTCGCACGTAGAAAAGGGATTGCTCGGGAATAAAGGATATTTAAGAGACATGGCAACCCAGTGTAATTTGTGATACTTGTTTGGATCGTGATTCAAACAAATAACCTGCAAGAAAGGCATTTTTCAGATAAAGTGGGGCATTTCAAATATGCTCTGGATATTAGATTATACTAAGGAATGGGTTTTTAATTGAGATATAATCAACATAGAGCCTTATAGAGTTTCAGGTGTGCAACGTATGAATTCAATACTTATATATATTGTGAAGTGATCACCGCATTAAGTCTAGTTAACATCTGTCACCACATGCAGTTATGGAATTTTTTTCCCTAAGAAGTGCTTATTAATCTTCTTAAGTGATAAAGGTCAGAGTGGTTATGTTTTTAAAAAGCCCTTACTAATTATCACTCAGAGATGCACACTGAAGTGTTTGTAAGAGACCTGTTATCTGTGATTTGCTTCAAAATGCTCAAGAAAAAAGAAGGAAGGACATATATTGGGGAAATAAGTGACATAAGATGGGGATTATTTTGACAATTGTTGAAACTGCATGATGGCTACATGAGGACTCATTATACAATTCTCCTTTCTGTTGCATATGTTTGAATGTTTCCATAATAAATAAGCTAAATAATAAAATAAACTTCTTTCCTTGGAAATAGAGGTAGATTAAAATTTAAAAGTACATGGTTTATTAGGGAAAAAAGTGAATGGGGGGGAATAGTATAAATTTCCCTATACATTATTCTTTTTGCATTGCTTTGGGAGATAGTTTGATTCTAACGAACTGACTTTTTTTTTGAAGATTTTATTTATTTATTAGACAGAGAGAGACACAGCGAGAGAGGGAACACAAGCAGGGGGAGTGGGAGAGGGAGAAGCAGGCTTCCTGCAGAGCAGGGAGCCCGATGTGGGGCTCGATCCCAGGACCCCGGGATCATGACCTGAGCCGAAGGCAGATGCTTTATGGCTGAGCCACCCAGGCGCCCCTAACGAACTGATTTAAATATGATAGGAATTCATGACTCTACAAGTCATCAAAAGATTAAAGTAAAACAAAATTCCCTCTGATTAAATGGAAGGCAACGTATAGAGAAACTCCCAGGGATCAAGCCAGGCAAAAGAAGTCATAACTGAGAGCCCAGAGAACACCAACTGCATAGCCAAATGGGGACAAGGGAAATATAACTTTAACCCTGGAATCAGAAAATTAAAATGTTTTTAGTTGATTTTTTTCACTGTCGATCCCCTCATCCTGCTACTTCAGACAAAGACATTTTCTGTTCAAGGCAGGAGTTAGAATTTCATTGAGTACAGTCTATGGCCTTGACCTCCGATGTGCACAGGCTGTGGAATTTAATTCTGTTCCCCTGGTAGGGAGCAAATAACTTGCAGTATGTCCAATAACCTCTTTGCAGCTGGCTTCCCATGCCAGGGTAGGCTGTAATCTGAAGCCAGCCCTATAATCCCTACTAACACCCAATTGCTTGCTTGGACGCTGCTTAAGGGAGGTGGTTAAGCCACGTGGAAGGACTCACACAAGTGCGGACGACATCAAGTGTGCTAACTGAAGCAACTGGGCACGGAATTAGTGCTAAGAGACTCTAAGCCGGCCCTCTAGATCAGTGCTGTGTCATAAATATATGGGAGCCACAAATGTCATTTTAAATTTTCTGGTAGCCACATTTGAAAAAATACAAAGAGGGGCACCTGGGTAGCTCAGTCGTTGGGCGTCTGCCTTCTACTCGGGTCATGGTCCCGGGGTCCTGGGATCGAGCCCCGCATTGGGCTCCCTGCTCGGTGGGAAGCCTGCTTCTCCCTCTCCCACTCCCCCTGCTTGTGTTCCCTCTCTCGCTGTGTCTCTCTCTGTCAAATAAATAAATAAAATCTTTTAAAAAAAGAAAAGAAAAAATACAAAGAAATAAGTAAAATTAATTTTAATAAAATATTTTATGTAATCCAATATATCCAAAATATCACTGCTTCATGTTGAAATAAGTAAAATTAATTTTAATAATATATTTTATTTAATCCAATATATTTAATCTTCATGTAATCAATATAAAAAACATTTTTTAATACTAAGTCTCCAGAATCTGATGTGTATTTATTTATTTATTTATTTATTTTAGATTTTATTTATTTATTTGACAGAGAGAGACACAGTGAGAGAGGAGCACAGACAGGGGGAGTGGAGGGGGGAGAGGCAGGCTTCCCGCTGAGCGGGGAGCCCGATGCAGGGCTCGATCCCAGGACCCTGGGACCATGACCTGAGCCGAAGGCAGACGCTTAACGACTGAGCCACCCAGGCGCCCCTGATGTGTATTTATACTCTCAGCACATCTCACAGACTCACCAGCCACATTACCACTGCTCAACAGCCACATGAAGCTACTTAGGCTACCATATTGGACAGTGCAGTTCTAAAGGATTGAGGATGAAATTGTATAGATCCCAACTAGAGAGCCTTCAGCACTTCACAAGTGCAAATGAAATATTTTTATTAGGAGGGAAAAATGTTCAATATTAAATTCTTATGTGAACCCAAGTGAATACTTTTGTCTTGTGGATAGTGAGATGAGCTGGCAGCCTCTAGAAGCGAGCTAAGGCTTCTTCTCTTTGGTCTGAGGACAGTGCATTGAGTCTGAATAACCACAGGAGTGATGAAACCTGTTCACACAGGCTTGGAAATGTGAGTCATGGTAAATATGTGACGGGTAAGCAGAAAAAGAATTAGTAATCGCTAGACAATTGTTTCTCTTTTTTTTCTTAAGGTTTGGGCTTCACTTTATTAAGAATATAGTCCAGCAAAGGAAGCAGAGCCAAACATGACAGAAAGTGACTTGACCACGTGGTCACAGAGGCCGTGACAAGCCCAGCACTGGAACCCTTATCTTCTCTGCTAGCTCTACAGGAATCCGTATTTTTGTCAGGAATGGAAAGTTGGAGCGTTGCTCGGGAGACAAGACCATCATGGAGGCTGGTTTCTCATTGTCTTTGTTCAAGTAAGCTCCGTGGGTCCCGTCTCCAAATTGTCCTGTTTCCATGCTCACAGACCCCTTTCCATGGCCTGTCCCCATTCCTTCATTCCTCACACACATCTCAGTGAGAACTCGAGGGCTCTGTCGCAAATGCTGCTGACTGCCAAGGAGCCCTTTCTCTTTCTCCACCACCCTCTGCCTCTCCACACATGCCTTTGAGGCGGCTCACACGAGGCCATCGTGAAAGAGGAATCTGGGGGAGAGTGAAAAGAGGCAAAGCTTTCTCCAAAGACCCTGAAACAACCTTGAGTCCTCCTGGTTCCGGCTGAGAAGCTTCTGGTGGAAAGGGTGAGAGATTTATCTCTCATCTTTCAGGTCCTCAGGTTGACACCCTGGGGGTGGTCTGTCTTCTTTGGCCGTTAGGGCTGTGGTTCACTAGTCCTGGAGGCTTTGGGGGTGCCGCTCCTCCCCAGACAGGGTCATGTTGGCACGCGTGGAGCCGTGTGAGCAGCCCTCTGCCTGTCACAACCCTGACCGCGTGGTGCTTCAGTCTCCCTCCCCGTGCGACACCCACCAACGCTTGCACAGCTCCTTCTGCGGGCTCCCAGCCATAGCCTGACAGTTTTTAAAAGAGAACCAGACCAAAACGATTCCCCAAGTTGCACAGTTTAATAACATTACAAGGGACGCCTGAGTGTCTCAGTTGGTTGAGTGTGGGACTCTTGATCTCAGCTCAGGTCTTGATCTCAGAGTCATGGGTTCAAGGCCCACATTGGGCTCCATGCTGGACGTGGAGCCTACTTAAAAAATAAATAAATAAATAAATAAATAAATAAATAAATAATAATTAAAAATAAAAAATAACAACAATAATAATGTTACAGAGCTCACACTCTGGGTAAGAACCAAGCTCTACCTGGAAAGTTACAATGCACAGATGTACCCTCATAGCGGTCGGTTCATCTCTTTTAGTTATATTAAATTCAAAACCACCCCCTCCTCGTGCTGCCCACCCCCCACCACTTCTGTGCCACCTATGTGTACACCACTGGTCTCCAACAATCGTGTTTTACAGGCTGCATTGCATGCCTGGATTCCTGTCCACTGAGATGGAGGAAAAGACGTTCGCCCCTCTTGCAGGAAGAGTGGGGCACCACGTCAGATCATTGCCTGAGAACATGGAAAGACCCTGCAATTCCAACCTGAGGTCAAGAAAGTATGTGTGCTAATTAAATTCAACCTACCCAAGCTGCCAGCAGTAACAGTCTGACGACAACAGTCTACCAAGCTCTGAAGACTATGGAATAATGCCACTCTCCTTCAGGAAGCTTGGGTGCCTCCAAGACTTGGCTGTTGGCTTCCTCCCTACTGAGTGATCCAAAAGACAGCAAGGAGAAAACCACGATACCTTTTTTAACCTAGTCTTGGAAGCCCCACCCAGTCAGTTTTACCATACTCTACTCATTAGAAGTGAGTCATTAAGTCCGGCCCCACTCCACACTCAAGGAGAGGAAACTTAGACTCCATCTCTTGAAGGAACACGTGTCAAAGAATTGAAGGATACATTTTATTTTTTTATTTTTTTAAAGATTTTATTTATTTGACAGAGAGAGACACAGCAAGAGAGGGAACACAAGCAGGCCGAGCAGGGAGCCCGATGTGGGGCTCGATCCCAGGACTCTGGGATCATGACCTGAGCCGAAGGCAGACGCCTAACGACTGAGCCACCCAGGCGCCCTGAAGGATACGTTTTAAAACCACTACAACATATGTGGGCTATACTCCTCTTCAGGGGCTGCTCCCGACTCTTTCACACCCACCATCTCCTGAGAAGTTCTGCAACATCACCTCCAAGCGGTTCCTGCCTCAAAAGGTATTTTCCCTCCAGCCATATGAGGGTCTCCCGACACAGACACTTCCAACAATTTAAACCACTGCTTTCAAAACTTCAGCTTTTGACCCATTAGGGGATCTTGGCCAGTTTTTTTTTTTTTTTTAAGATTTTTATTTATTTATTCATGAGAGACAGAGAGAGAGAGAGAGGCAGAGGGAGAAGCAGGCTCCCAAGGAGCAGGGAGCCCGATGCGGGACTCGATCCCAGGACCCTGGGATCATGACCTGAGCCGAAGGCAGACGCTTAACCATCTGAGCCACCCAGGCGCCCTCTTGGCCAGTTTTTTTTACAAATAGATGAGATAAGAAAATATATACATGTATTCCACATAGTAAGGATAAGTTTCATGAAGTATTTCTCTCAATTCTTTCTTCATTCACCTAAATATTTATTGAAGACCTCCAGTGTGCCAGGCACCATTTTGGACATTTGGCATCCATAAGTGAACAAAAGAAAGATCCTGTGCTCTAGGAGCTTACACTTTAGTGGAAAGATTCAGACCATAAGAATAAACATAATAAAAGTAATTATTTGGTATGTCCCAAGGTTTGATAGAAAAAGGAAAAGTAGAGCAACATAAAGGGGTTCAAAATGGGGGCGGTTAGTTGCAATTGTAATTAAGGGAACTAGGCATCCTTGAGAAAGTGACAAATAAATAATACATGTGCATATTTAAGTGCATACTTAGGCATATGTGTGTGTGTACACTAAGTCTACTATAAAATTAATTTCTAACCATGAATCATGAAATCTAAAAAACACTGTCGCTAGCCACAGTTTGGTCCAGACATAATGGGAAGGAAAAAGGCAAAGAGAAGAGGAGGAGGAACATCCTTTTTTCCCTTCAGTTTTGGGACCAGAGCTAATACCTGTTTGGTGAAGAATGAGGATGGGGCCATCTTTCAAAACCAGCCCCGGGCTGGTGTGAAGCACCACCTCAAACCAAGAGATTTGTCACTTTCTTCACCTGGCTAAACCCATGCCTTTTAGTTAAAAACCTATCTCAACCTTTATTAAGCTCACTAGTAAGGTCATAAATGCAATAGGCTATGATGTAGGTCAAATAAACCATGTTGTGTTGAGGAAGCATGGACGGGTTCCAAATCCTGATGAGGTGGGAGTTACGGGAGGCATGGATCCTGGGGAATTTTCTGGAAATAGCAGTGGGGAAGACTGCATGGGGAGAAATGATTTCAACAGAGAAAGAAAGTGTATGCAAAGTCCTAGAAGGGAGATGTATGGCATAGCGAGAATGCAAGCACTAGGATTCTAAATTATGGGATGGTAATACGGTGAGGTCAGAGCCAGTCTGACTTTAAAACCCATGTCAAGAAACTTGGACTTCATCTTTATACTGGGGGTACATGCTCACAAATGCTTACTGATAGGGATGTGCAGTCCAACACATTTAGGGATCACGGATATAGAAGATGAACTGGAAGGATCCCAAGGTGTCATTCCTCCTCAGTGCCTGGTAAGCATGATCCCAGCTCTGGGAAAAGGGGATCCAACCAAGGCCTTGTTCCTGGCTGAGTCCCACACCGGGAGCCACCAGGCACAACGGGCTCAATAATGCAGAGACTAAGTGAGTGGATTTCATGGCTGCCATCCCAACTCTGGCCCCAACAGAGTGCTTTCCAGGAAACGGAGGCACCCCAATGGTCCAAGAGAGAAAGGACAGAAGCAGGAAGTCCTGGTAGGACCCATGGGAGGCAAGCTAGCAGGGCTATTTGACCAGCACTCAAAGTTTAGGGAGCCTCAAACTGTGGCCGCTGTTCAATGACAAGTTTGTGCAGAGAAACAGGGTGAGGCTTCTTCACAAATGCAGAGTTTGACCTTGAACCGTCTCTTTTTCTAATAGGCATACTGCTAACCATTGTATAGGCTGTTGTCATGGTTCCTCGTAGTTGGGCATTCGTTGTGATAATGAAGAGCTTTTGGCTGCCCAGGCTGTACTGCTGGGAGAGAGAGTTTTTTCATTTTAAAACCACTCCTACTCACTTGATGACCTCTCTCCAAGAGAGCACTTGAAGCTATGAAAAGACTATTCAACTTTATGTGTTACTTGTATTTGTGACTGCATTGCTTGATAAGACCCCTTTGATAATACATATTTCTTCATTTGAGGACCTGCTTTGTTTTAGGTTTTCCTCCTTTGTAGTAGATTTACTATTTACTTTTCTCTTAGCTTTAAATTAAGACTAGGTAAGATAGGATTTTGCATTCATGCTTTGTTTGTTGGTGCATTCTCTTTTTAACAATCTGCTCTGCGTACAATTTTCAGCCTATTTTAATCTTTCAATCTTCTACAACCCTCATTCTGCCACTACATAATTAATTGCCGTCAAATACACAACAAATTTTTTTAAATGTCAGCCTTATTCAGAATACAATTTAAGTAAAACATAATCAATGAATAATACAAGAATTAGGTATTGTACTTTTACAAATATTCCTTTTGCTTATAATGTAAAGTCATGAGGCACTTAACTTTACTGTTTTCCCATGGCTCATTATTAGATGCTATGGAAACCCATGACTGCTGGTACTTGTACTAGCTAAATATGAGGGTTGCAGGATAGTTTCCAGAGAAGGGGGCCTCAGAAAACCTACATGCTACCCTGGTTTCATTGAAGTCCTTAGAATTTGTTTAGACTAGGGGCGCCTGAGTGGTTCAGTTGGTTAAGCATCTGTCTTCGGCTCAGGTCATGATCCCAGGTCCCTGCTCAGTGGGGAGTCTGCTTCTCCCTCTCCCTCTGTCCCCCGGCCTGTGCTCTCTCTCTCACTCTCTATCTTAAATAAATAAATAAAATCTTTAAAAAAAAAAAAAAAGAATTTGTTTAGACTAACATGTGACAATGGAGAAAAAATCAAAACCTATGTAGGAGGTTAAGTCAGCAGAATTGTGTTGTATTAAATTTGGAAGATGAAGACAAGCAATAGATTGGGGTTGACACCTAGGTTCCCACTTGTGCACCGGCCTGATGGCTCCAGTCAGTGAGCTAAGGAACAATGGAACAGGGCCAGCTTTGAGCAAGAAGATAATACATTCAGTCTTGGACATGTTGAGCTTGTCCAATTTTTGAAACATTCAAGTGGAGAAGTAAAGTAGGGAAGATCTAGAAAAGAGAAGTTTGGAGATGTCAACATGGAAGCCCTTAGTGTACAGATAGTCATTGGTGCTATGGGCAGAGCGGAGGTTTACCAAGGAGGGTACAGAAGAGGAACAGAGTTTAGGACAAAGCACTAAAGAATCCTGATATTTAGAGGCCAAAGGATGAAAGTTTCAAGAAGGAAAATAAATGGCTACTGTACTCAGTGACCAGGTCAAACAAGCATGGACTGATACCAAGGGCACTGGAGCCCTTCCTGGATGTGCTGGGAGCAGGCTGAGTGATGAGAGGCGAGGAAATAGAAAACAAGTCTCTACACATGTATCAAAATTTGGTTATAAAAGAGAGAAGAGGAACATGGTGGTTGTTGGAGGGAAGGCTGGTCAAGGCATAGTTTTTTTCTGGTTATGCTTTAAGATGGGAAAGGGTGTCATGGAAAGAATCCAGTTGAAAGGGGAAGGTTGAAGCCCCAGAAGAGCAAAGGGATCATTGGGAAAGTGGTAGGGGTGGAGGTCTGCAGGTCAGGAAGGAAGCACACCTCCTATGTAACAGAAGCTACGAGAGGATCCATTCCGGTGCCAGGTAATTAATTTACAGCAAGTTGAGAGAGGTCTTGGCAGATGACTTCAATTTACTCGAAGAAGCTGAGGTGAAGAAAGGAGATGTAGGGATGAGAGGTTTGAGGAAAGTGGGAAATTGCAAAGCCATCGCTGAGTGGAGAGGGAAAGGGAGCAAACCCGGAGTCATTAAGACCTCCAGGCAGTGCTGAGAGTCTGTGAGAAGTCAGCGACATTAGTTTAGAAATACCCCTTTTTGCCGCCCTCATGGAAAGACTGCCAAAAGTTTATTGAATAATGTTGGCATCTCCTTGACAATTACTTTTGACAAAAGCGTCATATCAATTGTTTTCTTCCAGCCACATTTTATTGTCTGTATTTCTCTTTCATCACTCTCCAACATCAAGTTCAAATCCACGAGGAAGAGTGAAAGCAATGGAATCTAATTATTATTTTTTTTCTTGACACTTAAAACTACTTATACCAGAGTGGCTGAAAAGCTAATCCTGAAGCCAGCAGAGATACTAATCTCAGAATTAGCGTCTGGAATGCTGGTGAGGGGACACGTATAATGGTAGCCTGAAAACAGTGGCCTTGCAGGATGGGCTGGGGTGGAGGGGGTGGTGAAGGATGCGCAGAATTCATTAAGTCATGAGGAGTAAAGGAGGTTATTAAGATGCAATTTTTTTTTAAAGATTTTATTTATTTATCTGAGACAGAGAGAATGAGAGAGACAGAGAGCACATGAGAGGGGGGAGGGTCAGAGGGAGAAGCAGGCTCCCTGCCAAGCAGGGAGCCCGACGCGGGACTCGATCCCAGGACTCCGGGATCATGACCTGAGCCGAAGGCAGTCGCTTAACCAACTGAGCCACCCAGGCGCCCTATTAAGATGAAATTAAGGAAATAGTATGCAAAACCAAGCTCAGTAAACTAAATAAACCCAGGGATTTGAGTGTCCAAAAGCCAAGTAGCTATGTCACCTTGAAAAGGATTGTATGAGACACACAATAAAGGGCAGTAGGAGGCCAGGCAAAGGCTGAGAATGGTAAGAAAGGCAACGAAATCCTCAAGGAGAGAAGATGGTGAATGCTGAAGACAAACATTCTGGGAGGAATAGGAATATAAAGGAATAAAGGTACATTGAAGATCTTTAATTTCTTAAATATCTTATATTTACCAATATCTTATATTAATGAAGATCTTAAAATATGAATGAAGACCTTAAGATAGTAGGTTTAAGAAATTAAATATCTTCAATGTACCAACATTGATTTTATCATCCGGCCTCTCACTTTTAGGAAGTTTCTGTCTCCTGGAGTCCCGGGGAGAGAAGCAGCAAGTGCTCTTTTTCCAGATGCTTCCATTCTGAACAGTGGCTTATCAATGGCTTTTGTGTTTATGGTTAGGCAAGTCCTACCATGGGCTGGTCATTTCCATCTTGAGTTTTGTTCCTCCCTCTGTGTTCTCTACTGGGAGATGACCCTTCTCTTCAGATGTGCACATCTTTGTCCTTGTGTGTTTGTTCAAGAAAAGTCTCAACAGGGGCACCTGGGTGGCTCAGTCGTTAAGTGTCTACCTTCAGCTCAGATCATGATCCCGGAGTCCTGGGATTGAGCCCCGCGTCGGGCTCCCTCCTCACCGGGAAGCCTGCTTCTCCCTCTCCCTCTCCCCCTGCTTGTGTTCCCTCTCTCTCTGTGTCTCTCTCTGTCAAATAAATAAATAAAATCTTAAAAAGAAAAAGTCTACACAAAAGACCAGCATCCAGGCCAGGGGGTTCCCTTACCATCCCCTCAGTTGTCCAGGCCAGCAGCCTGCCCAGACTGAGCTCCGCCATCTCCTTCCCCACCCACCCAGCCAATCCATCCCCCAGCCCGCTCAGCTCTACTTCTGAAATGTCTTCCAAATCCATGTGCCTCTCCCTCTGTGCCCCTGTTTCTAACCTTGGACCACCATCTTTTCTCACACAAATGACAACAGTTGACTTCAGATTGGCTTCCCTGACTCGGTTTGTCTACTCTCACCCCTTGCTCTTCCCTAATTCAGTTGCTACATGGCCAGAGATTTTTCCAAAACACAAGTCTGATTATGGCTCACTGCTAAGGTACACGATGGCTCCCTATTGCCCTACGGGTAAAGCCCAAACCCCTTAAACCTTGAACACAAGGCCCTTTGTCTGCCCGCTGGGTTAGCCTCCCAGCATTTAAAATGCCCTCCCAACTGAGCTTCTCTCTGTTGCCCTCATCCTGTCCTGCCTCTCCTCCTGCCCTGCACTTCTTTGGCTATCTTCTTCCCCTACCTGCCCTGTGCACTGCCCAAACTCCTGGTTCCAGTCTCTGTTTAGATACTGTGGGCTCCAGAAAGCACCCCGAACCCAATCATTTCTTCTAGACTCAAAAGTTTTCTTTTTTCCAAACACCGATGGCCAAGAAACCCTTGTCATATTTTATTGTCCCCATTGGCTTAAAAGCTCTCTGACCGTCAGGATCACATCGATTTTTTGCTCAACACTATATTCCTAAACTCAGTGCTTGGGCTATAAGAAGCTTTCAAACATATTCAGATGAATGAAGGAATGATCAAATGAATTTCCAGTGCAGTCCAGAGCTCTTTGGAACTTAGACACTAGACTTGGTCAGTGTTCCGAATTTGATCAGACTTGGGGGGAAAACTGACAGGGCATTAAATTATGTTAACCAAAATTCCAATTTATTCATTTCAATAAGAAATATGACTGACAAGTGGGCCCAGAGTACACGTAGATCTTACTTCCTCTGTGGATCTGGGAAAACAAATCACAGAATATTTTTTGATGAGCATAGATTCAGAGGCAGGGAGATTATGATTCCAATGTTTAATAAATGTAAGGATTTAATTCCTGGTTCCTTCATTTTTATAACTGATTGGTACACCTGCCAGGTCAAACCTCTGCATCCTGTCCACGGACAGCACTGCCAACACCAGCCTTTCTGACCGCTGTTTTCTGGGCCTCTCTACTAACGAACCCCTCCAGTAGAGTGACACATTGTTTAGATAAGCAAACAAATACATCTTCTATTGTATTATTAGAGTCTTTAACAGCCTGAGAGTCATCAAAAAGATTTGCCTATCTCTATGCCAGGCCCTTGGAAGGTTTTTTTCTTTCCCTCATTTGCTATTCTCCTCATTTCTGAGTCCTTGGTGGTGACATGCCTCACGTAACATTTTCCACTTGGGCATTCTGAAACTGTACCAGTGATTGGGGGAGCTTTAGATGGCATTAGGTAATTTACTGGGTCATTGACCTATTTGAAATCGAGGACTTCTTGCCTTCTTGATGTTTGAAAAGAGAAAAATGTTGAGTCTAGGAGACAAAACGAGCATTAGAACAACTTTTGAGGGCTAAACCAACAAGGTGGCTGAGACCAAATACTAGAAAGACAGGTTGGTGACAAAGTGTTAGCTCTTTGAAGCTAGAGGATGGCCATTTTACGTTTTTTTTAAGATTTATTTGAGAGAGAGAGGGAGCAGGAGTGGGGTAGAGGGACAGAAGGAAAGAGAGAGGGACAAGCAGACTCCCCGCTGAGCCAGGAGCCTGATGCGGGACTTGATCCCAGGACCCTGAGATCATGACCTGAGCCGAAGGCAGACCCTTAATCGACTGAGCCACCCAGGCGCCCCAAGGATGGTCATTTTAAAATAAAAAACTTGTGCTTTCTAAAACTTCATACGTAAATACCTTGTTGTTTGTATTTTCTTTAATTTTTTCTTCTTATTCTTTCTTAACATATGCAAGTTCTTCTTGTAACCACTGAACAGTCTCTCCACGGTACTTATGACTAACAATAACCATCTTTTCTATTTATATGCTTATTGTATCTTCTCCTGCTAAAACGACGGCTCCATTAGGGAGAGACTCTGCTTCATTCATCTCTGCCACTCAGGACCTAGGAGAGGATCCAGCACAGCAAATGTGCTGAAGTAATTATCATCAAATGAATGAATGAATGCCCTGGGGAGCCAAAGAAAGATGATTTTGGCCAAGGTTGGGGTAGAGTTCAAAAGTGGAATGGCCTGTCCCTGTGGTCCAGATTGGGAGACATAGAGGTAACTAGGTGACAGGAGTGCACTGGGAAAGTGAAACCCCCAAAGGAAAGAGAAGACCAGTTACAGAAACGGCTTGGCCCAGACCAACGCTCACCTTCCACTGCCCCACTGGGCTGAAGCCCAAGACAGTCTCCCTTACAAGCGCCCTGGTGGCCAAACACGTAGGAAGAGACACTTAACCCCCACGGGCAGCAGACGCCACAGTAGCGTTCAGAATTCAAAAATTTTTAACTTATTTATAGTAACAAAATGACATAAATAATTGACTTTTTAATCCGCAAATAAACCAAAATAGAACAAAGGAAAAGAAAATTCGAAAAAGTGATAAAGTAAGTCATGGCTCTGCTAACCTGACTTCCTGAAACTCCATTTTCAACCACTCTTTCACCCCATTTTCAGCTTTAAAAAACTAAACCAAATAACCCACTAAGTCCCTCTTAATGACTTCCTCTTAATATGGCTATGATCAGGAGGTTATATGGATTAAAGCTCTTGAACTCCCTGTCAAAAGATTTCTCAGAATTATCTTGGCATATTATTCTCTTGTCTCTTGACAAAAGAGGCCATCTGTTTTTGAAATTTTCATCGAAAACCCTGCCTTAGCTGCTCAGGGTCCCACAACCAGCTTTTCTCACAGTTTGATACAGAAAAGAAGTTCATCTCCTAAAGAAATGGTGCTTTTTTTTTCAATGTCAAATAAAAGACACACAATTCTCCTTCCTTCCTGTGGAGCTCAGGGCTAAAGTTGGGCTTGATTTACATTGTCCTTAGCCTAGCCACCGGCCCAGGAATTTCTAAGTTAGAAGTAGTCAGACCACGTGTTTTTACATCCGTAACCGCCATACTAAAATCACAGAAGTGTGAGAGCGATGAATATTTTATTCATGCCATTGTCTTTGTCCCCAGTAAGTGCTACGATGGTTCCAGTTCCAAAACAGCTGTTTTGTTCTCCACCGTCTCTTAGGGAAGGTTGTTAGCGGCCATCCTCTCTATTTATACAAGTCAGCACACAGAAGAAGGTATGTATGGGATACTGTGCCTTATAATTATATTTAAAAATAAGCTATTATATATAACTTATTTACCTTTATAATTATACATGCTTTTTAAAGATATGAGGAACAATGGTAGTGGGTGAAAAACATCTTGGTTGGATGTCATTCTCTTATCTTGTGCAAAGTATATATTCATATACATAACTTTGTTAGGTTCCAAAAGACAAAAAGGTCACATTCAGGAAGGTAACCCTTCAACAGGCTGGAGACTACACTGTACGATTATCTCCCTCCTTCACTACATGATTCTTATTAAACTATCTATTTTTTAATCATTCTTTATGTGGCTTGGTTGCAAATTCTTGGAATCTTTTTAAGTAGGCTGGCTTTTTAAAATGCATGCATTTTAAAACAAAATTAACCCCACACATAGCATATATCAGTTTTGCAAAAGTTTATTCACAGATTTGAGTTGCAATCTTTTGGTATTCAAGAAGTTTTTGTGGTAGACAGCTCCATGGCTTACTGATCATTATTACACTAGTGATTTATTTCTGCACTTATTAAATACTTACTGTTTCCTCTAGTTCTGATTAGGCTCAGGGATGGAAAAAAAACATTAAAGTAATAAAATATAATTTCCTTCTCCTTGAAGAATTATAATCTGCAGTGACTGAGGCGTTGTAACCTATCTACCTGTGGTAGGGGGAAAAGATTTTCAAAGCAAAACAAATATTAATTATGTAGGTTGAGGTTTGGTTAGCCTTGGAAGGTTCTGTGGACTTCAAATTTGACTTTAAAGAAAGTGTAAGATTTCAAAGAAGGGAAATAAGGAAAGAATCCTTGTTGTAGGCAGAGGAAGAGCATAAAGAAAGTTTACATAAAGGAAATCAATAGTGAGATGGGGGTGTGTTAACCCCGGGAAGTGGGCGGGCTGGGAGTTAAGAATGTTCAGGGAATGACAGTGGAGCTGGGGAGTCTGGAGTTAATCTCTCAATCTGATATATATTCAGGAGCCATTGTAAACTCTTGATCAGAGCCAAGATCCTAGAAACGGTGCTCCGGAAAGAATCCAGTTGTGGACATAAGAGGTTTTGTAATTACAAGATAGGAACAGGGTACGAAGGTTTTCATCAGCATCAAGAGCTATTTGAGCAACAAAAAATCTCTAACTTCTATAGAAAACCGAGCCTTAGAACAGTGGAGAAGAAAAGGAAAAGAGGATTAAATGATAACTTTGAGTTCCACAGAGCATAGTTAACAAGAGGCTAAAATGTCTAGCATGGCATGAGTGACACAGTAGGGCTCTGGAAGGGTTAGTATTGTTACCGTGATCATCATTGGAGGATGATTTCACATTACGTTTTAATAGAAATAGAAAGTGAGGAAACCTTACATTTGTTGTAATTTTTGATGGTTGAAGATGCAGGGTCAGCATGGCTCTGAAACACACAGCTAATAAATGGTAGAGGCTAGATTGGAACCCGTGTCTGTCTGGCTCCAACATCCATGCCTTCTCTACTCTGTCCCTGATTTGGGGAACATAAGCCCTGCCAGGAGCTAGAAGGGCAAATGCGTAATTGAGAAATGATGAATGTTATACACATACCTCAAGAGAAGCAGCAGCGAGAAGGGAGGATGTTCAACCCTGTAATGCAGAAAGAACGGGAGTCTCAGAAGCCGAATTGGGAATGGCTTTAGCTCTACAGAGCAGAAACATCTATGACTCTGGCTAATACATACCAACAAGCGGTTTCCTTTAAACACACTTGGTGCTGTTTCCCTTGTCTTTCCACGTTTACCCAGAGACTGCATCACTGGATTTCCAGCTACCTTGTTAGAGGTGAGTGCATACTCTTGTGCTGAGGGGACAGAAGGGTATTGTGCTTCATAGATGAAGACACTGATGATCTTCTTTATACCTGGCCCCTTGTGGACTGTATCAGCATTAGCCCTTTTCTTCACGTAGCTCATCAGTCTGTCACACTAAGATGAAGTTTCTGCACATGTACAACTAAGACAAGAATTCATAAAAGAAATACTACCAGCAAGGCTGCTGGATGGCCAACCAGATTTACTTCCGGTGGCATCTCTCCCTTAAAATTTCAACAAGGGTGACTGGGTGGCTCAGTCGGTTTAGCATCTGCCTTGGGCTCAGGTCATGATCCTGGGGCCCTGGGATCCAGCCTCACATAGGGCTCCCTGCTCAGTGGGGAGCCTGCTTCTCTCCCTCCTTGCTCATGCTCTCTCTCTCTCAAATAAGTAGATAAAATTTTTTAAAAATAAAAAAATAAAAGTTCAACAAAGGGGAGTCCATATTACTTAGCAGTTTAGATCTCTTGCTGTCCCCACTTCCTGATAACCTTCTCTGTTCAAATTATCCTCATTAAAATTTCTGCTTAGAAGGGTCATATGTCAGTTCCACTCACATTTTACTGGTCAAAGCAGTCCCATGGCCACCTCTGATGTCAATGGTGTGTGGACATATAATCCTTTACAGGAAAGGCACCAAATAATTAGGAATAATAATATACTCTACTACATGGGGTGTGAACATTTGCTCATTTATTTATGTAATTGGAGATTCTACTCCTACCAATAATCAAAGAGAATTCATTCCTCTTCAATAAATTCCGTTACTTCTATTAGCATTTGACCTAATGGCTTATATTAAAGAGTATGTTTCAATTTAAGAATTTTGATTGACATCGGCATATAGTCAGCTTTGTTGCAATAACAAACAACTACAAAAAAAATCTCAGTGTCTTACAATAAAATTCATTTTTATGTCTTTATTCATATTTCATGTGGGTCTATACAGTCAGCTCCCGGCTGTGGCTCTGTTCCTGGGCCGTGGGTCGGTGGCAAGTCTGCTCTCCCTGTCTTCTCGACCTGGGATCTCAGCTAAAGGAGCAACTCTGATCTGGAACATGTTATCCTGTGGCGGGGAGCAGAAACAGGAGTCTGTGATGAAGCAGGCAGTCACATTTAAAGCTCCTGTTCTCGTGGTGTAAGTCACATCTGCTCATATGTCTCTGGTCCCACCCGACAGAGCAGGGTGTGGAGGAGGACACTGTGTCCCTGCTTATGGGCGCTCCTGCGAAGTCACATGCAGCGAACAGGAATGTCTAATCCTCTGTTATAGAAAGAAGGAGTGAGCAGTTGCAAACAATGAAACAATCTACCACAAAATCTTTGGGGGGTTTTCTACACAGCTTTGAAGGACTGTTGCCACATGACTTAATCTGCCACTTCTGTCATTACATTCTTGGATCAATCCTCAAGGACCTTTCCCAACATCAGTGTCATCCACAGCCTCAATTTCAATAATATTGTGTCCTGGAATTTTCTATTTCTTTTCTTTCCTTTCCATTCCGTTCTCTGTTGTTCTTTACTCTTTCCAGAAACTAGGGAATAAGACCAAAGACTAAACATTATTTATTCAGCAAACAGTTACTGAACACCTGTTATATGACAAGTACTGTGGCTATAATAAATTAAAAAAACACCACCCATTTGAATAAGCTTCTATCCGGTGGAGGAAACTAATATGCGCGCACGCACACACACACACACACACACAAATATGGTCAATACCCTAAGAGTGGTATATAAATAGAAGAGTATTTATACTACAAAGTGCTAGGGGAGGCTTTCAAGAAGCAAAGTCAAATTCTTCCATTTTTCTCTCCTGGGAAAGTTTCACAGGGTTGATAGCCAATACAGAAGAAACAGTGGGTCATCAAAGATCCCCAAGCAGAAGAACAGTTTATTCCGATTTGTTTTACGATGATAAACCCCAACTCTGGTGATAGCGTAGGGTGGACAAGAGGAGAGAGGCAAGGAAAGCAGCCGGTGATTGCAAATGGCCAAGTGGCAAGGGATGGCGCCATGATGAGAGCAGGAAGGAAAGGGAGTGTTTAAGACATTCAAGAGGCAGAACTGACAAAACTTCACAATCGCTTATACGTGGGGGATGAAGGTGAAATGGCGCCAAACATTTCCCCTGTAATATCCTTCTGGACAAGCTAGACAGGGCTGACCTTGGGTGCACATGTTCTGTATCTGGTGTTCTCGGTGTATGGCGAGCCCTTGTTTGTAGGAGTGAGGTTTCATGGAAAGACCCACCTCAAGCCCTCACTACCTAGGTGATGCTGAACACCTTAGGCTCCCTGTAGTGGCCACTGAGCGCCCTTTCTGGTCTGCAGCCTTGCTCTGTGAACACGCCCCGATCCCCAGCATGCCAGGGCATACGCCTACCCAAGAGTAGCCAATCACAGCGCCCGCCTCCAGCTCCAGCTCCAGCGATTGGGCCAAGGAGCAGCCACGTGACTGAAAGAGACACCCTTTCCTTTGCAGTCTCAAGAGGCGGCGCTGAAAAAGGGGTAGGGCCTGAGCTGCCCGTGCTCCTGATTCGGAAACCAGGGAAAACCATTCTGAGAGAATTAGGAGAGGCACAGAAGGTCTTGGTGTTGTTCAAGCCCCTGGTTCCAGTCATTTATGTTGATCGCTCCAAGGTGTATAGGGGGCTGTGTCTGCTCAGCGGGTTACTAGGAGGTGTAGAGTTAATGTCCATAAAGCGCTTCACATGGTAGAGCATCGAATTCCTCCCACCTGCCCCTTCTGATCTCTGGCTTCTTGTCTCCAGGGTCTCAGGCCCAACTATGACTGCAGCCATCAGCTCTGTGTGGGCTCCTGACGACCTCACGCAGGCACAGACTCGGTAGACACATTCTTCCCTCTTCCTCCCCTGTGTGTGTCCCAGGAAATCTCAGAAGATGGTCCCTGGGACCAAGTCTGATATCAAGTACTGGTCAGCTTGGCAACTGGCCCTCATAATGGCTGTCCCCTCTCCCCGCCCCACTCCTTGACCTCGTTCCTGATCCCTGGGGTTGTACTCCTGAGAAAGTAGAGGCACATAAGCTGTGAGGTGTTCTAGGCTGGATGTTTGTGCAGCCCCGAGATCCATGTGTTGAAGCCCTAACTCCAGTGTGGATGTATTCGGAGACAGGCCCTCTAAGGAAGTAAGCAAGGTTAAGTGAGGCCATAAATGTGAGGTCCTGAGCCCACAGGATGAGTGTCCTCATAAGAAGAGACACCAGAGAGTTTGCTTTCTTCCTCTCTGCAGAGTGCATGCCCCAGAAAAGGCCAAGTGAGACACAGCAAGATGGTGGCCGCCTACCAGCCAAGAGAAGAAACCTCAGAATGAAACCTGCTTTGATGGCCCCTGGATCTTGAACTTCTGGCCCCCAGAACTGTGAGAAATAAATTTCTACGGTTTAAGCCACCCAGCCTGTGGCATTTCGTTGGGGCAGCCCTAGCAGACGAATACAGACGGGCATCTAGCAAATAGTTGGCATTCAGTAAGTGATAGCTGTTATTATAATGTCTACTGCACACCACAGCCTTCGCCTTCATCTGATGCTTTAGGACTTCAGACTCCCTCCAATTCTGTGAAAGCCAAGACTTGTAGTGCTCATGTTCCATTCCCCTTCTCCTTTCCCTCCTTCCCTGACTCCACTTTCTCACGCTTCCCACCTGTCGTTGTATTCCCTGTATTTTAGAGCAAGTCTGCATATTTTGCACTTTTTTTTTGAGAGAGAGAATGTGGGGGGTGGGGAGAGGAAGAGAGAATCTTAAGCAGGCTCCATGCCCAGTGCAGAGCCCAGCACGAGGCTCGATCTCACAAGCCTGAGACCATGACCTGAGCCGAAATCAAGAGTCAGGATGCTTAACCTACTGAGCCACCCAGGCACCCCTAATTTGCACTTTTTAATTGAATCTTGTCTTATTGACAGAAGTCATTTCCTTCTGGTTACTTAAACCTTATGGATCACATAGACCCAACAAGAGAAAAGAGGGTGCATTCAAATTACTGTCAGCTGATGAGGGTGTAATAAAAAGGCTAGTTACAAAAACACAGCTGAGATGTGGGGAAGCACGAGGGCTATTTCTGGGCTGACTGGTTGAAGAGAAGAGCATTTGCCAGAATAGAAAGGAGTGTGTCGCATGGAGCCACACTGAATGGAGCTGTGACTGGGGGCAGAGGATGATGAGGACCAGTGTGGAACAGAGCGCATGGTGGTGGTGCCTTTTCTGATCCATCCATCACCAAATCACCAACACTAGACTTCGCCCTCCCAGAGCACAACTATAAAGTACTTAGTGGAAGCTTGTCTGCCAGAAAGTAGGGAAGATAGTCTAGCCCTTCATCCTCTAATAAAGAAGATTAAGAAAACTAACTGCTCCCTGCTTATTGGTTTCGATGAGTGTCTCCACTCCTGGAGTTTTGGTTCTCATAAACCGACTTACTCTAAACTGAAAATAAGCAAATTGAACAAGTCACACTACTTTTGAGCCCATCTTAAAGTCTTCTGAAAGTGACCTGTTATAATAAACTTGTAAAAATAACATTCAAATTGAATAAATGTTTCATCGTTTTGAGAAAAATGTGTATGAACTTTTTTATTGGAAGTTTATACATAAAGTATTGCTTAAATGTAGTAACTAATGTAACTCAAGTTTGGTATAACTTCATTTAATTGTGGCTTCGCATCATACTTTGAGAAAATGTCTATGTCACTGAACGGATAGTTCAGGATAAATTTGTTTTTTAATTTAAAATTAATGTAACTCAAGGAACGACGCTGTCCCTCTTCCAGCAGAAGAAAACCAGAGAGAAAACCTCAAAAGCCACACTCAGATGCTTATCATTCTAGTGGGCTGACCAGAGTTCTGCCAGACAATATGATGATCTTTGCCTTGCTCTCTGTCACACTGGGAGGCTCATAAATATTGCAAAAAGCAAGACTGACAGCCATTTTAGAGGTAAGGAATGTGAGGCACAGTCTAACTGAAAACTTTGTTCAAAATCCCCCTTCTGGGGCGCCTGGGTGACTCAGTCGTTAGGCGTCTGCCTTCGGCTCAGGTCATGATCGCAGGGTCCTGGGATCAAGCCTCGCATTGGGCTTCCTGCTCTGCGGGAGGCCTGCTTCTCCCTCTCCCACTCCCCCCGCTTGTGTTCCTTCTCTTGCTGTGTCTCTCTCTGTCAAATACATAAATAAAATCTTAAAAAAAAAAAAAAAATCCCCCTTCTACCGAGCAATAAGTTCAGCAACAGCATCAAAGAGAACTCAATATAGAAATTCTGGTTGAGTCAAGACTGTTAGTTTTTCTATTCATCCAGCAAATATTTATTGAGCACCTACCATATGCGAAACTCTCCTCTGAGTTTTGGGGATACTGCTGCGAATAAGACAAAGTTCCTGACCCAGAAAGTTTGCATTCTAGTTGGGAGGGAAAGGTAAAAACAGTAAATATGGCAGCTGGTGACAAATGTTATACAGAAAAGAAAGGATAGATACGCATGCCTATGTTCACAGCAACATTATTCACAACAGCCAAAGGTGGAAGAAGCCCAAGAGTCCAACAAGAGATGAATGAATGAACAAAATGTGGTAGGTGTGTACAAAAGACTATTATTCCGTCTTAAAAAGGAAGGAAAGTCTGACACATGCTAAGTAAGAATAAACCTCAAGGACATTACGCTCCGTGAAACAAGCCAGTTACAAAAGAACACATATTGCATGATTCCACTGACATCACTAAGGTCCCTAGAGGAGTCAAATTCATAGAGACAGAAAACAGAATGGTGGTTGCCAGCAGCTGTGGGGGGAGGGCGATGCAGAGTTATTGTTTAATGAGAACAGAGTTTCATTTTGGGAAGATGAAAAGGTTCTAGAGATGGATGGGGGTGATAGTTGCACAACATTGTGAATGTGCTTGATAACACTGAACAGTTCACCTAAAAATGGTTAAAATGGTCAACTTTATGTTGTGTGTATCTTACCACAATTGAAAATAATACTTTAAGAAAGGACAGACAATATTAGGGTGGAGTTTTAGGTACAATTGTTAGGTAAGGCTTCTCTCAACAGGCTACGAACACCCTTACCCAAATGGATGGATACGCATTGGACACTCATTTACCACAACTTGTCAGTATTTGGAGCTGGGGCAGGATCAATGAAAGACTATGGGTGTTTATTTCTTCTTGGTGGAGGTGAGGAGAAGATGGTATTTTCTAGTAGACGTTCTGAGTGACATAGGCAAGGCATCTCAAACAACAAAGTCATTAAGGAAGACATCTGTCCACCTTCACAAAATAAAGCATCATGTTCTCACGTTGGCAGCTGAGGGAGAATGTCTGCAAGGGATAGGTCACTGAGCCTTGCAGGTCTCGCTCATCCTCTTAGAGGTTTTACCTAAATATTGTTGCTATTCCTCACTGGCTTGAAGGAGGGAAAGGCTATCCTGTTCCTTCTATGTTCTTAAAACCATTATAGGAGAGTTACCGGAAGACTAAGATTATTTTTATAAGACTATGCTTAAGGACAAGAAAAATGAAAAAAGCGCATGACAACGTATAACTGAATTCTTTGACTTATAAAATACGTCTTTCTCTGAGTCTTGTAGGCTGCAGTCTACTTGCAGCTTGATCTGCCGCTATGTGGTGAGGGCTTCTTGAAACCTAGAATCGAGAGAGAGCTCAAGACCACATTTTGAATGACAATTTCTTGGCTGAGAGATCTCTTCCTCTCAAAATGGTTGACACTGGGACCCGTGTCCTGACCAACTCGGAAACGTCTTCTCCCTCCCATCAAAGGGGAGGCTCCCTGTAGCCTCAACATGAAAGCATTCTGAAGTCAACACCGTCAGAGAAGAGGTTGTTTCATTACAGTCTGAAGTGAAAACTGCTTTTCCCCATCATACCAATTCCACTACTGTTTCTGGGTTCTCTATTTTCTTTTCTTTTTTTTTTTTAAGATTTTATTTATTTATTTGAGAGAGAGAGAGAGAGAAACAGCATGAGAGGGGGGAGGGTCAGAGGGAGAAGCAGACTCGCCGCCGAGCGGGGAGCCCGATGCGGGACTCGATCCCAGGACTCCGGGATCATGACCTGAGCTGAAGGCAGTCGCCCAACCAACTGAGCCACCCAGGCGCCCTATTTTCTTAAACTAGAAACTAAAATTCACTCTGGACCCCCATCTTTCTGCTTCCCACCTCCCCACATTGTTAATCATTCAGCTCTCCTGTGACTCTACTTTCTGAATAGCTCTCAAATGAGTCGATTTCTCTTCATCCCCAATTCTACTACCTCATTTCCTGCCTTTATAATCTCTAATCAAAGGACCCAGGATCATGTTTGTGGTACTCTTCCTGACTCCAGTTTCTCCCATTCCAGTCTGCTCTCCACACTGTCCACAGTGATTTCCCCAAATCCAAATCTACTTGCGTCAATTCCCGGCTCCAACACTGTCCTTGGTCCCCATTGCCTACAAGATCAATCCTGAGACTCTCAGAAACACGTCTCAACTTACTTGTCTTATTTCTTCCATCCCCCTCAAAAGACCTTATCTGTTACCCTTTAGAAGAACCATAGGTTTTCCAGAAAACACAGACTTTCCCTGCTCTCTGAACTTGCTCCAACTGTTCCCTCTGCCCAGAATGTCTTCACATTTTCCACCTGGCAAATTCTTTGTCTCCCTTCAAAATCCATCAAATGTTTTTGTGGGGTTTTTTAAATGTTACATTTCTCTGACCGCCCTGGACAGTTAGCAGCTCCCCTCTCTGATTCCAAAGCACTCTGAATGGAATTCTAATACCTTCTTTCGTAAATCATAAATCATTTTCAATTCTGCCATTCCTCCTCTTTGCCAGACTGTGAGCTTCTGAGGAAAGAAGACGGCCATTCGTCTTTGTATTTTCACCACTTAGCACAGGATCCAGACATTATAGGAGCTCCAGAAATTCACTTAAGTCAGTAGAAAGGGTCATTTAGGGGCGCCTGGCTGGCTCAGTGGGTAGAGCATGCAACTCTTGATCTCGGGGTTGTACATTCAAGCTCCACATTAGGTGTAGACATTACTTAAAAATAAAATCTTTAAAAAATAATAAAAATAAAAATAGCATTTCGTGTCTGCTCTTTGCCAAAGCAGGGGCTAGGCTCTGGGAATGCAGCAGTGATGAAAACATAAGATCCCTGCTATCTGGGGACTTGAATGATAGATGATTTCACTAAATGTCCTTTGAACTTCTCCTTTCTTTAAAACCTACTTTTCGCTTTGCCCAACCTTTTCCGAAACGAACGAACTGGTTGATACTCGTGCTACTGTCTCTTTCTTAAACCCCCAAGCCTGCCAATGACAGTGTTAATCAGGACAGGTAAGTATTGCTGTGTTGGGGGTTCAAAGAAGTTTCAGTTCTGATGTCTGCCATCCAGAGACGTGTAGTCAGGTTGAGAAGTAAACCTAACATACGGGACAGTGAAGAAACAATATAGAAACATAATTAAGTGCTAATTGTTTGGGACAGACTGCATATTTTCAGAAGAGGGATAATGAAGTCAGCCATATAATCAGTGCGTAATTTACAGCACGTATCGTGCACCCCATCGGGGAAGTCAGCACAGTAGCAAAACACCTTTTGCTACAGAGAACAAGGCTTTGCTCCCTAACATGGTAAAGAATCAGATCTGTGGGAAAACTGATCTGTTCACCTGCTCAGGAAGTGAAAAGGGTCTCTCTCATGATGGTATGTAAAAAGAAATAGAAAAATATACCGCCCCAAACCCAGATTCCCAGAGTCCTTTCCACAGAGCATGGAGTCTCCAAGAGTGGAAAAAGTTGGAATTCTGTTTATTTATTTCAAGGAAAGGAATTAGGGGACTGTTAGGGTGGTCCTCCAGGACCCCACAGCCCTCACTGCCCCCAAGGATGTCTCAATGTCAAGCAGTAAGAAAGAACCAGCCATAGTTTGAGTATTTGTGTTCTCATATAAATATATTTCCCCCTTTGGACATTCCTTTCCCAGACACCCTCATTCTCTCTGCCCCCATTCCCTTATAAGCCAGCAAGCCCAGTCTGCGGCTTTGACAGGAACCAGCACAGCTCTGCGTTACTCTCTCCATGCCCACCCTCCCCACAGGGCCAGCCTGGTTCTTCCGGAGGAGCCTGGGGGAGGGCCGTGCAGAAGACTGCATTGCAGTTCCTGAAGTTGTTTGCAACTAAGCCAGCCTCTCGGAAATCCTCTCATTTGGGACATCCAGAGGTTGATCCCTAACTAGCTCAATCTGTACTGGAGTAAATCCTTCTTCCCTTCACATCAGACCTCCCACCCAGGTAGTCTAACTCAGCACAGACCGACCTCGTGCCGCATAACAGAACACAGGGACCAGTTACCTAAATAGGTTAACACGTTTGTTAGGTGATTAGACTTTAGGCTACAAGAAACAGAAAAGTTAGATGTAATTGTATAGCCATAAAGATTGTATATTTAAACGCCATAAAAGGCCACTGGAAAGACCTTCCCTTATTAAGAACGCTCGCTCACGTCCATTCCACGTTACTGTAAGCCACGGCAATTAAGAACTTACGAGAAGCCACGTCGAGTCAAAAATGTAAACACAAAAATCTCTGCGACCAAGAAGAGCAGGGTCTCATGGTAACTCAGACCCGGGTTCAACACTTAAAATTTATGTACTGAAAGGTTCTGTAAGGGTCAGAGAGATGACCTCAAGGTTAAGTCCATTCCAGCAGACTGCAGAGATTAAACCACACAGGAATACAGCTGACATGGATGTTCTTGGGTTTCTTTCAAGGAGATGGAACGCTCCAATTTTTAGGGCCAATGACCTGTAGCCGATGGAGGAAAAAGCCTGACTTGATTTTTATTCTTCCCTTAAATAAACCTCCTTTTTTCTTTACTTCTGATGGTACAATGACTATGTGGGCATTTGGAAACATGACTTTTTTTTGTCTTGTAGCACTGTAACTAGAATCTTCTTTAAAAATTTTTTTTTTCCAAAAAGGAAAAAAAAAAAAGATTTCCATTTGAAGGAAGCATTAATATTTTCCATATGTGTTGGCTCCTGAGGGTGGAATTAGTATTCAGATTCAGATTCAGCCCACGTGGATTGGCAAGTGCAGGCGTGTGAGTCTTAGCCGTTCAGCAAATCCACCAACTTCCCGGGTGTGAGATGCTGGTGGGGATCCATGGGCAGATGCTGGTGGGGATCCATCTGAAACCACGTACTCGGCTTGTCTTTGAGATGCAATTTCACAGGCAATGCGGATTGAAACATCACCGATGGAAAGGTCAGAAGATACCTTCTCGCACCATGATATGAGTACCATAGACATTCATGGCCGCCCAAGCTGACAGGGGTTACAGAGGTCCTCCTGTGTGGCCCTACATTTGAAAGGAGAGAAAGTGGAACTCACAGTAGCACCAGGATCTGCCCAAGTTTGGGGAGCTCCCGGGGTGTCTGTCCATTGCCACTCGAAGGTGCCCGGGCTCCCAGTGCTTCGTCCAGGACCAGGCACAGATTCAACAATCTGCAAAATATTTGCCTATTTTGGGAATAAATATTTAAAATTTGCATATGAAATGACAGTAATCATACACAAATAAGGTTTCATTTTTCTGGCCCTTTTAAGCTGTCATTTCACAAAAATTAGTTCTGCAGGAGTAGATAGTACAGAAACACCATAGGAGATTCAGAATACATAGAAGAGTGTACAGTAAAAATACATCTCCTCCCACTCTCGACCTCCAGACCTTTGGTCCCCTTCCCTAGAGGCAAGCAGCATGCTAGTTTCCTGTGTGCTTTTAGACAAACATGGCAATCTTTTCTAAGTATTTAAAAATGCACTTTTGCCACTTTTTCCTAGTGATCAGAATAACACATACTTGTTGCCGGGGTGACTTCTCCTGAAGGCTACACATTGACAACCTAGAGGGTTTGAAAGTTTGGGGGGGAAAGTCGATTGCTGCCTGCTTGCTGCATTCTCTCAGTATTTTGTCTTTAACATCTGTATTTTCCTCCTTAAGTTTCTGCGTCCACAAACAAGTGAACACACAAAGTAAACAGCTCACAACAATGACCCCTTGCCCGGATTTAGAATAACCAACAGAAAGCCAGTTTAGTATTTCTGAGAGACAAAAGTTCACAACCCTGCCTTTCAGATAATTCAGTATCTTCCAGATAGTTCTTAATTGTCTGTGATCTAAAATCAAGATCCATAAAGAATTAAATTAAGGCAGCAATCAAGGACGAATCCTGTTGCGTCTCTTTCCTGAGATGCGCTAATATCTGTGCACCCCGCCCCCAACCCCACCCCGCTGCTTCAGGCCAAGCCCTGTTTCTTTGCTGGGACTATTAAAATTGGCTCCCTTCTGTTAGCCCTGCATAATCCAGTCACTGGGGCTAAATCCCAGTGGGCGAGCAGGAGAGGGTCACAGAGGAAAGTCAGAAGGAATGGGGCCCACACATCATCATGAGTTTAAAGATTTTTTTATTATTATTTATTTATTTGAGAGAGAGAGAGAATGAGAGACAGAGAGCACGAGAGGGAAGAGGGCAGAGGGAGAAGCAGACCCCCTGCTGAGCAGGGAGCCCGATGTGGGACTCGATCCCGGGACTCCAGGATCATGACCTGAGCCGAAGGCAGTCGCTTAACCAACTGAGCCACCCAGGCGCCCTCATCATGAGTTTAGATTTCCTTGTGGTGATGCCAGATTTGAAGCCCTGGGTTTACACACACGCACACACGTGTGCATAACACATATGAAGTCATTCAGGCTGCCGTGTGAAGAATGATGGAAGGGAGCAAGAGGATTGCAGGAGTGGAGCGGAGCCGTGATGGAGGCTGGGATGTGGTCATAGCAGAGATGGAGAGAGCTGCATGGATCCAGAGCATGTCTTGGAAGCAAAGGAGGCAGAACTTGCTGTTGGACTGAACATAGGGTGAAGGAAAGGGAAATTAAAGACAATCCCTAGATATTTGGCCTCAGCGACCAGATGGATGCAGTTCTGCCCTGAACTGGGATAGAAGATGGAAGGAAGCAGAATTTGGGCGGGGCATCTGGAGAAGCCAAGAGCTGTGCTTGGGCCACTCTAAACCTTAGACACTTTCTAGATGTGCTGATTTCCATCCCGCTCCCTGGCTCTGGTTCTTCCCTATCTCTTCTCATTGGAGGGCTGCAAGTTCCATCTTTGGACCTGTTTCTATCCAAGATTACTCCCTTAGTGAATTCCTCCAGCTACTTATATGCTCCCAAATTTTAATCTCCAGGCCAGAACCTGCCCGTGAAGTCCAGGCCCATTTATCCAGTTGCCTACTCAACATCTCTAACAGCACAAAATTCCCTCCAATCCAGGGTTACCAGATAAAATAAAGGACACTCAGTTAAGTGAGAAGAACAGCAAGCAATTTTTTGGTGTAAGTATAAACAGTATTGCATGGGACATACTTAAACTAAAGAAGAATCTGTTGTTTAGCTGAAATCAAATTTAGCTAGACATCTTGCATTTTCATTTGTCAAATCTGGCAACTTTATCTGAAAATGTGTTCAACCCACTGTCTTCTCCAGCCTAATTGATAGCAACTTCAGCCTTCCAATAGCTCAGGCCAAAGTTACTGGCATCATCCTTCACTCTTCTCTTTCTTTCACATTCCATATCCAGTCTGTCAGCAAATCCTATTGGCTCTACCTTCAAAATATATCCATCATCTGAAGAGTTTTACCACCTTCACTGCTGTCGCTCTGGTCCAAGACACCATTCACTATTAAAAGAGCTAACATAGCCTTCCGGTTCTTCTCCCTTACTCCCTTAGAGACTATTCTCAACAAAGTAAACAAAGGGATCTTCTAAAAAGTAAATCAAATTATGTTAGTCCTCTGCCCAAAACTGCCACTAGATTTTCCTTTCGGTCAATATAAAAGCCAAGGTCCTTACTAGAGCCAACCAAGCTCCATGGGACCTGTTCCCACTGCATCCCCTCCATTCTTCTCTGACCTTCTCTCCTACTGCTCTCACCTCCTTTACTTTGCTTCAGCTGTACTAACCTCCTTAATGGTTCCTGACTACACAAAGGCCCACTCCTGCCCCAGTTGCTTACCCTTGCTGTACCTTCTGCCTCGATTGTTATTTTTCCCAGATACCTACATGGCTCACTCCTCTACTCCTTCAAGTCTTTGCTCAGATGTTACCTCCTCAGTATGACATCCCTAACCATCTTGCTTAAAACTGCACCACCACCTCCTTCATCTTGACACTCACTATCCGTCTCCCCTGCTTCATTTTTCTCCAAGGGCTTTCCAGCTTCTGAGATATCACCTAATTTACTTACGTGTGTTGCTAATTGTCTCCGCACCTAGAAGAGTAGCTGGCATAGATGGATGTGATCATCTTGGTGGAATTAATAAATCGATGAATCGATGAATCAGTTAGGCAGTGGGTTATACAAATTTGGAATTCCAGGGAGACGTCGCGGCTGGAGATGCAGATTTGGGAGGCATCAACATGTAGAGATGTCAAAAGCCATGGGATTGGATGGGGTTACCCAGAAGAGTATGTAGGGCTAGGCCCAAGAAGGGGGCCCAGGGCACTGAAAGGTCAAATGGACAAGGAAGAACAAACAAAAAAGAATGAAAGGTAGCATTCCCTAAGGTAGAGGGAAAACCAAAAGGGCCTCGTGTCAAGAACTATGAGAGGAAATTGTTTCAAGAGTGAACTGAACTGAATCCTGCTACCATTGAAGTTGGCAACCTGGACGTCACCAGAAAGAGTGGCAGAAGCGGTCCCTGTGGGGTTCCGGAGGATGGAAGCTGGTCCAAAGTGAGATGAGGAAGGAGTGCTTCCCAGGTGCTTGGTTGGAAGAGCAGCCCAGAAGCACGACAAGAGCTGGGGGGGGCGTGCGGGGGCGGGCAAGAAGAGAAGCCTGACTCACTGGGGGTAGGGGTACAGTTATTTCCGAAGAGGCACGCTCTTAGGGAAGAGAGAGTGGGAGGCAGGCATGAGAGAGGGGCACTTGAAGCAAGTCATTAACACGGCAAGAGATGGGACTGGATACAAGAGGAGAGGTCGGCTTAAGACACGAGCAAACAGCTAGACAAAGAGTGTGGCCGAAGGCATGGCTAGTTGGGTGGTTTGCATGCTGGGAAGATGAGGGTGTACCTGATTACTTCTCCACGGATATGTGTGTGTGTCCATCTCCCCTGTTAGGTGATAAGCTCTGAAAGGGCATTTTTCTCCGTAGCCCCTCTCCCTGCTCCCCTCAGTACCAATATGATGCAAACACAGAAGACTCACATGGCCGGGGTTTATTTAATTGAACTGATATACCCCTGAAGGGTGGCAAATTAGAGCATCCCAAAATGTGCCACCATTGACTACTCTTTGTCCAAAGTACTATAAAAGCATGTGCCTCCAACTACTCTGGGTTTTTCGTTTCTCTATGGGGGTTCGCATGCACACGTGAAATCTGTATGTTTTTCTCTTGTCAATCTGTCTTACGTTGATTTAATTCTCAAGCCCAGCTGGAGACCCTAAGAGACTACACTTAAAGTCTGGTCCCCCCCTGCACTACTTTCCTCTAGCCATGTGCCACCCGGCAGCCCTATCCAGAAACAAGTCCAGTTCACACACCAAAAAATCTGGGAAAAAAAAAAAACAAAAACAGGGTGGAGGGAAGAAACCACAAGCTGTCAACGTCACTCGCCTGGGGCTGCACTTAGAATGGCCAACCATTTTTTAACTGGAATTGGGCTGAGAGAGCGAAAATAGCAGTAGCATCATGAGAAATGGGATCGGAGCAAAGCAAGGAGTGGCTACAGAGGAACTGGGAGCATGACTCCGTCCACCTGCTGAAGTCAGGTTGCTTGCGGGAATCCCCCTAATCTCTTTGTTCCATTATATGCTACGCCAATACTATATTAACTTCCACGAAAGGAAGCATGTTAGGAGAGCAACATGGTAAAGGAATTACGCTGTAGGCAGAACACAGTAGACTAATTAGCTCTGTCCCGTTACTGAGAACCTGCTTTCCCCAGAGTTATCTTCAGTCTCTAGCGGTTGCAACCTATTTGGAGCAGAGCCTAAGGAGGGAAACACAAATCGCAAGCCTTCTGCAAATTTCTCCTTATCGCCCTCCTCCTCTTCTGTCACTGACACCAGAGCAGAAACTCATCGGCCTGCAGGGAGGGCACTTCAACCCTGTTGCAGCTAGCTCCTCTGAGGAGTAGGGCATCCATGTTCTCCAGCGGAGTAATTGCTAGGTTTCCTTATTAAACAGGTTCCTTCACCACAGGGCTTTTTCAGTCTTGTACCATTGCAAAGGATTCCCAGTTTCTAGATAGCCTCAGGGTCAGCATCTGGGCAACCCATACAGAATCCCACTGGATGAGTTTTCTGGGCAACGAGGATGCCAGGTGTCCAAAAGCAGATTCCTTATCCTAAATGGAAAGAGTAAGGCCGGGTGCCTGGGTGGCTCAGTTGGTTAAGCGACTGCCTTCGGCTCAGGTCATGATCCTGGAGTCCCGGGATCGAGTCCCGCATCTGGCTCCTTGCTCAGCGGGGAGTCTGCTTCTCCCTCTGACCCTCCCCCCTCTCATGTTCTCTCTCTCTGTCTCACTCTCTCTCTCAAATAAATAAAAAAATTAAAAAAAAAAAAAAAAGAAAGAGTAAGGCCTTGACCTGGCTGACGGGGATCATCTGACATTCTCCATGGAATCAAAATGTCATTATACATCTCAGGAAATTAATGATATTATATCATCTAATATTCAATTATGGTCAAATTTCCCCATTTGTTCCAAGAATGTCTTTTATAGCTGCTTCTGTTCAAGCCAAGATCCAGTCAAGTTTCACAGGTTGTATTTGAGTATGTGTCTTTTTTCCCAGAAATCCTGCCCCCGCCCCCCTTCCCCCTGCTTTTTTCCCTAAAACTCTGGCTTTTTGGAATGTCTGTGCCAGTTATCTCACATTCTGGATTTTTCTGACTGTTTCCTTATGTTGTAATTTCACTTGTTCTATCCCCTCTAAATGTTACCTCTAGAGACATTTGGTTTGATTTAGATTGAACATTTTGACAAAAATATTTATAGTTGATGTTGGGTATTTCAGACTACATCATGCCACAGGGCATGTAACAGTGAACTATCTCCATATTAGTAATGTTGGTTTGGTTAAGGTGCTGACAGCTGGACCTATGCACTGACCTGGTATGTTTCCTCCTGAAGGCAGTTAACAACCGTGCATGGTGATACTTGGGCACCATGTAAATATCCTGTTCTTACGGTGGTCCTCTTTATCAGGTGGAGAAACATTCCAAACCCTTTCACATTGACATATTTAATGACCCCTGGGCAGCGAGTCTTCCTGTTACTATTTCTGCAAAGATCATGTGGGGACCCCAAAATTCCATCTTGAGAATTTTAAGTCCCTTGGGAATGGAGAATCCAAGAAGCAGATCTGTCATCTGTTACTGGAAGGAGGCGATGAGTGGCTTACTTCAAATTTAGGAAGATAACAAAGGTAGGAAGGAGTGAGATGGGAAATACAAGCTGAGGATCCTCCGTCACTAAGTCTGGACTCCCATCAGGTCAGCCCTTTACTTTGAGGGTCCTCGAGTGTGGTTTGGCAAGTATCAATAGCATTTTTGAGATAAAGGTGTTGGAGTCATCCTTCCTATTCCTGGTTGGGCAGTGGGTTATTGTAAGTTAGCTTACTGTATCAACACCTGTGGCTTGCTATCGGCCTGGTTCTGGAAACTCCGGGCTGTGTGGACAGGACTCCTTGGAGTGGATGGGCCTCTTTAAGTCACTTTCCTTTATCCTCTGGATCATTTCAGGTTTTCGGACTCCAAGTGAGAGGAAAACTAAAGAAAAAGACAACTGGAAAATAAGCTGAAAGAGAAAAAGGAAAAATTTCAATAACTGCTCCATACAAAGTCCCTTGGTGTTTATTAGTTTCTCCTTGGGAGAGATGAGAAGATTATGAATGTCTTGTCCAAAATGAAATTGCATTCTGAAAGGTGCTTACCGAAAAGATGGGAGTCATCCCAGGGTCACTTCCAGCTAGATGAGGTCAAATACACTAACTGTCGAGGACAAATCAGTGTGTTCCTCAGGGAAAGAGCTATCCTAATGTTACCTCACCCAACCCTGGGACAAGATATATGCAAGAAATCTGGCAAACAAACCAATGGGCTTTTTCTCTCTACCAGAGATACTAGCCCAGGGCCATAGCTTCTCACGTGACTTTTGAGATTGCAATTCAACTGGGTCCTATGCTGGACCAAGCCAAACGAGGTGAGATGAGAAGAATTTATACAGTGGGAAAGCTCCTTAATCACTCAACAACTATTTATTGAGGACTAATTATTAACTAAATGTGGAAGGTTTAGGAGGTGAATAAATAACACCTTTCCTTGTTTTCCCATGCACGCTTGAACTAATAGAGAGATAAGGAGCAGACCAAATGCCAGCCTTATTATTAATATGCTGGTGGAGAGCATGACTCTAGAACTGTAGCTAAGTGATCTTGCTAAGTGGATTAGACTCATTACGTTCCCCAGTCCCAGCCAACCCACAAGGGCAGACCCCGATGTGGCAGAGGGGACATGGGAATCTACCTTCCCTGCTGGCAAGTGGACTGACAAGAGAATCCAGCAAATTCCCACCTATTTTTCAACCATTTCTCACCTTCCAACATCTTTCCCTCCAAGCTGTTCTAAGGCTTTGCCACTATTCCAGAGCAGTCCCCAAAGATCTGTATAGTGTGCTCAGATTGTCCTAAGTTCCTCTGGCCCAATCAAAACCCTTCTTTCCATATCTATCTAGGTTAGAATATTAAGCCATGCTGATCATGTGGTATTAATTCAACTGAATCTCAAATTTATTGAAACATTAGATCACATAACAAGAATATTCAAATAGAAAAGTAGGACCGGGACGCCTGGGTGGCTCAGTCGGTTAAGCGTCTGCCTTCGGCTCAGGTCATGATCCCAGGGTCCTGGGATCGAGTCCCGCATCGGGCTCCCTGCTCCGCGGGGAGCCTGCTTCTCCCTCTGCCTCTCTCTCTCTCTATCTCTCATGAATAAATAAATAAAATCTTTAAAAAAAAAAAAGAAAAGTAGGACCAACACTTCAAAAAGAAGGAAAATAACATATAACATATAAATTGTAATTATAGTATATAATGTGTAATATAATATACATTTGTTTAGGACAGGGTGACCAGCACAGAGACATGCATCTCTGAGAGCTTGTTGAGAGACTGCCTTCTCCATGGTTCACAGCTTCTCCCCTTTGAGGAAAAAATCCATTGGCTTTCTAGGACTTTCAAGGTCTGGAGATTTTTTTTTTTTCTTTTTTATCTCCCATGGCATTGGCAGCAAGGCGTCTGTAGTGGAAGGTAAGTGGATGGAAATGACACTGGGAGAGTTTAGCTGACATGGAAATTGGGAGGGACCTGGACCAGTCAAAGCAAAGATGGACTGCTGCGAGCTGATACTGAACCACCCAAGAGGATCTAGTTAGCGCAATGGGACCGAGAAGGCTTGCTTATCAGGCTAAGGGCTTGTGATGTAGACTGGTGAGATGAGGGGTGAAGCCGTATGGATTGAGATCTCAGAAGGGAGGGTGGAGAGAAACAGAAGGCCACGGCTGAGCATCTCCAGTTAAGGAGACAGAGAAGGACTAATGCAGATAAGAAAAGGGTCCTAGATGTAAAGGCAAATGGAGTGCGGTTTCAGTGAAGGCAAAATCAGACAACGGCGAGAAATGGCCACACTGTCAAGCACCACAAAAGTCAAGAAGAACGTGGAGTATTTGAAAAGCAAGTAGGAAAGATGCCAACTTCTTTGGAATGCCTCACCACCAATAAGTCTTTGGAATCCCAACTCAGAGGGCAGAATAATGACTTCAGGGAAGCCATGCACATCCTTCCCTTTACAATTCGTTAATGATGAGCCTGTGTTACACACTTAGCACAGGATCTAATCTAGAAGCACTGGTCTCTGCTTTTCCAACTCCATCTAGCCCGTAAATTCCAAAGTACTTTACTACAAACTAAGAAAGAGGAAAAACCCAGTTTGGGGATCCAGCAAACAGAAAGGTGCATTCTCTTTATGGGTCCTGTTTAACCCGGTCTGGGATGCGTTGTCGATAATAACTTGTTTTGATCTTCTGCAAAATGATCTGCATAGAACTGCAATCAGAAAGCAGAATGCCTGCCCTAAAGAATGTCTGAAGTTCCGTTAGAATTGCAAAAGCAAATAGGTTTGATCTCCGATGCTAAAGTCAATCAACTGATGGTAGCTCCTTAAAGGTGTGTATTGAGAAGACTTTTTGAGGTCACCGGAGCTCAGCAGTAAAGAATGCCAGGAAAAAATTAGCTATGTCTGGCATGGGTCCCTAACTGCCGCACTCTGGCCAGATTATTTGCTGTTTCTATACCTCCTTCCCCAAATCATACAAGACTGTGGCTAATCAGTATTTTCCTGGGATGTGGCATTTTGAACATTTTTTTCTAATCTACCTGTGACCTTGCACATTTGCTGTTTTGTGTTCAGCTTGTTTAGGCGGAGACCCTCACCCTGAAAAAAAAAAGCATTTGTATACCGACAAAGACAGCACCTGGGAAAGGTCCTCCCTGATTTAAGTAATACAGTTTTGATGTCTGGATAGCAGAGGACGGTTTTCTACATTTTGACACAGGAAATCAAGGGTAATAAGGTGACCCTTCATTTTTCCCAGTGGATAAGCTGCAAGCCCTATGTGTATGGCTTGATTGTTACAGAATCTGACAAATTTGTTTCTGAGGTCATAGGAGGTTCAAGTAAAACTTCAGTGAGCCCTGTCTTCCTTTATTCAGACCCAACTGCCCAGTGGACAATTAGTATTTTGTGATGATGACTGTCCATTTAATGCCTTTATAACTGGTTTGTGCTATGTACTATTCCTTGAAAAATTAAGCATTATTAAAATTAATTTCTCATTTCCTCTACTCAACCTCATATTTAATTCTTGCTATGGAACCAAAAGCATTCTTGGGTTTTCCTCCCAAACATGTTTTCTCTCCCAGACATGAACTAAATGCATCAGGTTTTAATTTTAGAGAAAGGACACAATAGCTAAATGTTCCCTTAATGCCCTGATAAGTAGATCCCTGCCAGATCCTTGATTACTCAGTAATATGGACAAGTACTGGTTCCATTCACCATCTTCATTTTAAGAAAACAGGCCTATTGAAAAGGGATGATATGTTTAAAGACCAAAGGCACCAGGATAGATTAACAAAAGTTTTATGACATTCATTCGAAAACATATTTATTAAGGACATATAGTGTGTTTGCACTGTTCTAGACACTGAAAATACAGCTGTGAGCAAAACATGATTCCTGCTCTCCGGAAGCTTACATTTTAGTGGGAGGAGACAGTCAAATAACCACAGGCTATGAAGAAAAATTAAAGGCAAAGGGGGAGATAACACGTCATTGGAACATTTTCTCTTTTTATTGGTCTTCTTTCTGTTATATTTGAATTGTCTTCATATGCAATCTCAAATTTCCACAAATTCAAGATTTGTTTGGATTAATATCACATTAGCAGGACAAACGATATTAAAAATCTGGTGAGAAGGTTAGGGTCAGATAATCATTCTTTTTTATTTTTATTTTATTTTTCTAATATTTTTATTCTTTTGGAGGCACCACTGGGATAGATAATCATTCTTTAGTTAGAATGTCATAGAGTATGGTCTTTCTTCTAACCTAGATGGAGTTGGATAAGAGTTCTGGTAGAGGAACACAGGACATTCTACAGTATAAAATAGGTATTTGGGGCGCCCGGGTGGCTCAGTTGGTTAAGCGACTGCCTTCGGCTCAGGTCATGATCCTGGAGTCCCTGGATCGAGTCCCGCATCGGGCTCCCTGCTCGGCAGGGAGTCTGCTTGGTCCTCTGACCCTATCCCCTCTCATGTGTTCTCTCTCTCTCATTCTCTCTCTCTCAAATAAATAAATAAAATCTTTAAAAAAAAAAAAATAAATAAATAAAAAAAATAAAATAGGTATTCGTGGAGTGATAGAGGGGGCAAATGAAATGGAAATCTGAGAGGAGACCACTGCAGACAGAGGGAAGAGTAAGTGCCCAAAGGCCCTGTGGCTGATGTGATAGATATGTTCACAGCGCAGCAAGGTGGCCCATCTGATGTGGCTGGAATAGAGTGAACTAAAGGAGAGTGCTAGAAGTCAATACTCAGAACCCGATTAAATGCAGCCTTTTAGGCCATTGTACAGATTTCAGATTTTACTATCTGTTAGGCATCCACTGAAGGACGTTTAGCAGAGGAGACACTAATTTGCTGGATCTCTTTAGCTGCCTTGTTGAGAATACACATACGGACAAATGTAGCAACGGGAAGATTGGTTGGGAAGTCATTACAACAGTTCTGGCAGAAGTGATTGACGATGGTCTAAATGAGGTAAAGATCAGCCGAGCAGCAAGCCACTTAATATATTTTGAAGGTCAATCTGACAGGATTTGCAGACAGATTTGTTTGGGAGTGTAAGAGAACCAAAGGAATCAAGGATGACTCCAAGATTTTTAGCCTGAGCAACTGAAAGATGGAACTGCCCTTTACTGCAAAGAGAAAGACAAGGAAAGAATAGGTTGGTGGCTGGGGCGGTGGGGGTGGAGGGAGTACAAAAATCAGGGGCTAAGGTGTTTAGTTTGAGATGGCCATTAGAGAGGCAAAGGGCAGGAGGGTGGTGGGCTATGCAAGCCGAGATGAGGGTTGGGTTGCTGATAACACATTTAGGGGCCATAAGAGTATAAAAGGAGTTTAAAGACACCAGACAGGCTGAGATTCGGTGGCGAATGAACATGAGTGTCCTTCTGAAGCCTCAGCCTGGGACACTCCAGCCTCTGAGGACAGGAAGAAGGAGCCTATTCAGCAAAACAGAATGAGCAGGAACAATCTGTGAGGGAGGAGATTCGAGAGCAAGTGCACTTTGTACTCTGGAGGCCAAGGGAAAAGAGACAAAATGTTTTAAGAAAGAGTGACCATTTGTGTCAAATGCTGTCATTTGAAAAGATAAGAAAACCGAGAAGGAACAGTTGAAGTGGACAATGTGAAGGCAGTTTCCATGGAATGCTGGAAACAAAGCCATTCTGAAGAGAATGGAAGGCAAGAGAGACAAGAAAAGACAACCCTTTTGAGGAGTCTCTCCCCAAAGGTGAGTGAAGAAAATGGGACATGAGTTGGCAGAGGATGTGGGGCTGCTTTCTGTCACTGTTTTTTCCTTCTTGTTTTTAAGATGGAAACTATTTCGACATCACATACCAGTAGGAAGTCCAGTGGAAGGGGCAGAGGGGGATCACTAGGACCAGAGGGAGTAACCATGGGAGCGAAGTCACTGTGTGCAGGCAGAGCTTTTGCAACAGACAGTCATCCCTCGGAAGGAGATGGAAGGCAGGCAGGCCAAGAGCTTGGGGAGAAACAGCGGGTGGAGAACTCTGATTAACCTTGTTGTTTCCAGGGAAATAAGAAGTGAATTAATCCACTTGTGAGTGTAGATGAAGGAAGGCACTGCAGGTTTGCAGAGCTTCAAGAACAGCACAGGGGTCTCCGAGAGTGAGAAGCACCAGCCTCCTTCCAGGCCCGGGGCTGCAGAAGCCTAGTGGGCTGAGCTGGGTGTAGATGGGGTTGAGGGTAAAGAAGTGAGGGAGGGGAGAATGTGAGCGAACACCAGATCAACACGATGGGCCCAGGAGTCGGAGTCAGATAAAGAGGCCAAAGCCAACCTGAAAAGGTGAACGAGTGCAAAGATTTGGTGGGAGTATTTTGGAGGTCCTGGTGCTGAAGAGGGGCTCAAGTCAGAGGAGAGAAGGGAATGAGCCAGAACGATAGAAGGTGGTGGTCAGAGGATGCGCTGCTGAAAATCGAGAACTGCTTTTCAGTAGCAGGTGAAGATTCTGATAATCTCAAAGTCTAAGGCTAAGGTGGGATAAAGCATTTGAGGCCAGAGGGTCAAGGCCAATGTACTGAACAGAGTATATCTGTCAGTGATTTCTGGTTTTGCTCTCACATCTACTAAATTTTTTTGAAAAACTGTGTTTCCTCCCAGACATATAACTTGACCTCTAAAATGTTTCATCATAAGCTTACATGAATGCAAAAAATAGAAATTCTCGCATATTATCTACACCAGCATTTTATTTATTTATTTATTTATTTATTTATTTATTTATTTATTTATTTATTTATTTATTTATTTAGTAAGCTCTACGCCCAATGCATGCCTGGAAGTCAGGACCTCAAGTTCAAGAGTCACCCGCTCTACCAAATGAGCCAGCCAGGTGCCCCATACTGGCATTTTAAAATAAAACCATTACATTACTCAAATATATTCAGTGGAATATAAATACTATACATGTAAAGGTACCAACAGATAAGAGTTTAACACTCTTTTTCCCGTGAAATTATATATCCATTCCAGTTCACCCACAAAATAGTAACCTAATGATGCATTCTTCTTTTAAATCTTTTTTTTTTTTTAACGATTTTTTATTTATTTGACAGAGAGAGACACAGCGAGAGAGGGAACACAAGCAGGGGGAGTGGGAGAGGGAGAAGCAGGTTCTCCGCAGAGCAGGGAGCCCGATGTGGGGCTCGATCCCAGGACCCTGGGATCATGACCTGAGCCGAAGGCAGATGCTTAACGACTGAGCCACCCAGGTGCCCCTAATGATGCATTCTTTATTCTTAAGAATTGTTTGACTACCCACTTTTACTTCTTTGCAACGAAAATATGCTTCTAAGTTAAAACCTTTCTGAATTGTTAGTATTATAATTACTAGTGCACAATTGATTAAAACATTAAAAAATTGATAATTTATTAAAAATAAGTAAACCTGTGTAAAGCATGACAAAGACTTGGGAGTGAGTTTTATGTGCTTTGAGAAAGGAGGTTTCCCGATACCAGGATTTCAGATGTTCCCCGTGTTCAAATGTTCCCCAAAGATTCCCCAGAAACAAAAAATTTGAGGCAACTAAATGGATTGCTCTCTAACCTAGCACGGTGATCAAGACTATCATGAAGCAATGGGAGTAAAGAGCTGGTGCTTTTTCGTTGTTTTAAAAGAATTTATGGCACCCCTGCAGTTTGGAAAAACTTGATGTGATGCTTCCGAGCATGATGGTGGTAGGTAGAGAATTTTGCTCTTTTTTCTTTTTCTTTTCCTTTCCTTTCCCCCTTTCCCTCCCTCCTTCCTTGCTTCCTTCCTTCATTCCTTCCTCCCTCCCTCCTCCCCTTCCTCCCTCTTTCTTTTCTTTCTTTTTCTTTTCCTCTTTCTCATCGATTACTGCGTTAGCTTAATCTTCTGGTTCCAGGAATAATTTACTTATCTTATTCCTCATGGCTATTGATCTCTCTGAAGACCCCAACTAATAACAGTGTGAAACAAATAAAAAGATTTCCTACTCTCTCAACTAAACTGTGCTAGAAATGGTAAATTTGGAACTCTGCCAGTTATTGCCTGGAGTTATAAGTCTTGGGCAATTGGCTACCCATTTTCTCCAGAGGCCCTGTGCCTCATACACAATTTAGATTTTAGTTCTATCTACAGAAAGTATTTCCCTACCCTTTCATAGAGATTTCTGGCCATGACATTGGTTAAGAAATTCTGCCCTTTCAGTAAGTGCATTTTACAGAAACAAATTATATTACTTTGAAATAACAATAAAAATCTCCAAGGACAACAGTTTACTTGATCTTTATAGTTTCTAGAGCCAAAGGGGTATCACGACATTAAATCCTAATAAATGTCGAGCCCACTGGGAGCACAAAATTTTCCCCAGAGGTCAGTTCTGACATCATTGACTCATATGGTAATAATAAAATATGGCTTGGGTTCAGATCTTTATTATTACTTGCTCTTTGTAGTCCATGCTTTTCCCAGAAACGGGTACAAGATTATTAACAGTGGTCTCTTCTGGAATTTCTCTGATCAAATATGAAGGTTATAGCTACTTTGTACCTAAGAAATCTAGGCCAATTTTACCAATCAAGAAACTGAGCACAGTACTTTCAAGGTTGAGCTAATAGGGCTACATAACCCAGTTATATTTGACAGACAATTCTTACTTGAACGATAGTTATTTGTTGTATCGGATTCATTTAGGAAGGCTAAATTCCTAAAACTGCCTAACAGACAGAAAGAAGGTACAAGTCCCTGTCGCTAAGGCCTTTGAACAGTGGTACAAACGGTATCAAGAATACTGAGGCTTGGGCGCCTGCGTGGCTCAGTTGGTTAAGCGACTGCCTTCGGCTCAGGTCATGATCCTGGAGTCCCAGGATCGAGTCCCGCATCGGGCTCCCTGCTCGGCGGGGAGTCTGCTTCTCCCTCTGACCCTCCCCCCTCTCATGTACTCTCTCTCATTCTCGCTCTCTCAAATAAATAAATAAATCTTAAAAAAAAAAGAATACTGAGGCTTGTAGGAAAGAGGGGCTGGGGTGTAACTCCCCATACAGTATCATCACCCAAAACATCTGAATATGATCCTTTCACGGTATAGTTTAGGGGCAATAGTCTCAAAAAGTTTGAAAGACCTCCTACTTCCTCAGGGTATGAAGAGGCATTACAGGGCAAATGTGGCAAGATTTCTCAGAACCTCTATCACGTACCTTTTGAATCTCTAAGAGTAGGGGTATCACATGCCAAATACCCTAGCTCCTTTTGGGCAGAAGAGCATTCCAGGATCCATGGAACACTTTAGGAAAACTCTGGTTTGGAATATAATGTCACTGCAAGGCAGAGCTGTTGGTTGGTCACCACAGGAATGTTCTTCTAGTTCTAGGTGGTATGCTTTTGCGAATTGTTCTTTCAGCCTACCTAAATTATCCTTGAATTGTCATACTAACGTCAAAGGTCAGGATGAGGCAGGTCAGTGGAAAAATGGAAAAAAATGGCAAGGAAAGAAAGGACACACAGTTTATGTCTGGGAATTATTTACCAGTGATTGTGTGCAGTAACATTCTCTTTCATAGCATAATGTTTGCATTTTTGCTCCCTCAGAAGGATGGTCTTCAGTGGGACATAACGAGTAAACAAAGATTCGGGTATCTGGTAAAAAAACAAAAACAAACAAGCAAAAAACCCCAGCAATTCGTCTACCTTAACCCCTCACGTAAAATAGTACCCTTAGCTACTATTTTGCAACTCACGGAGTTACCCATGAATTATTTAAGCAGGTACTACAAACTCTCTGAGACATAAAGTACTTCTTTACAAAAATGCTTTACCAAGATCCTAAACTCACTCTTGTTAGCTTAAAAGGCTCAGTCTTGTTTTCCGATTTTCACATGATATGAAAGTAATATATAAAAGTTTTAAAATCTCTCAATCCCAGATAATTAAACATTTGATCTAATTTCAGATGGATTTTAACAAAGATTTAAATAAGAAAAAATAAGTTACATCCTTCTATTGCTTTCCTCTCTTAACTAGCCATGGAAAGTTTCTTTTCTACTGTGTAATCAGAAAAGTTCTAGATTGTTTTACTAAATTACACCTTAAATTCAGCCAGAATTATTCCAAAATAACACTAAACTGATGTAGATGTAGAAAATTTTCAGTGTAGGGGCGCCTGGGTGGCTCAGTCGTTGGGTGTCTGCCTTCGGCTCAGGTCATGATCCCAGGGTCCTGGAATCAAGCCCCGCATCGGGCTCCCTGCTCCACAGGAAGCCTGCTTCTCCCTCTCCCACTCCCCCTGCTTGTGTTCCCTCTCTTGCTGTGTTTCTCTCTGTCAAATAAATAAATAAAAATCTTAAAAAAAAATTTTTTTTCAGTGTAATACTCAAGCATCATAAATTCAAAGCCAAAGCTACTATCAACGTTTTGTAGTCAAAACTGAGTAACTTTTCAGTTGCTATTTTGCTACAGTTTATATAATCTCTTTCCTTAATCCGTGAGAATTGATATTTTTTCAAGTTGGTGAGAAATGCAAATTTATAACCAAAAAGCAAAACACACTCTAAAGCTCAGAGGGGGAAATTTCTGACAGTTGAGGGATTTACCATGTCTCAGGATGGGCCAAAAGTACAATAAAAGTCTGTCTTAAAGGCTTGGCAGTGCTACATGCTACCTAATTCTACATTCCTGATAAGCCTAACAGCAGTTCTTCTGTCCGTGTCCGTACCCAAACCCTTACTTCCCACTGAGGGCATGATCCCGTATCACTAGTCTAAAACCTGAATCTTCGGAGAGCAAACAAGCTGGTTGGCCTAACACGTTTGCTTCTATGTGGGAAGTTTCTAAGATTAATGTACTATATAAATAAATTAAGGACTCTGGTCAAAGTAATTCAGTTTTGCTGTTCATAGCAAGGATATAGCAAAACTGCCGTGTGAACACAGTCAAAAACAGGGGCGGGGGGGAGGGGAATCCACATATTTAAAAAACCAAAACCATACATTAAAGCTCAAGCACTAGATCCTCTCTTAGAATGTATTTATTTTTAAGCTAGACACAAGTTTGACCAAATGCTTTTCCAGTGCTAGGCAGGCAGTTTTAGAAGCAACGAAGAACGAAACTCATTAAAAGCAGCCACATTTATTTTAAAAACTAGTCTGAGGCAAGTAGAGAGGTAACAGCCCTCCACACTGGGGCAAGATCGAAGGATATCCCCGTACATAAACATGGTGCCGAGTCAAAGGATGAAGACATCAAATCTTCGTTTACGTCATACCATATGTCAAAAAGGATTGAAGGACGTATCTAAGAAGGCAGGACAATTTTTATCTAATACAATTAAAACGTGAAAGACTACTTTAGTGATGTGGGCGCACAACTACTCACCATACCAAAACACACTGCGACACCCTAAATCTCAGGCCTTCAGTGTTAGGACATGTTGGTATTATCTAATTCATAAGGAAATAGGAATTTATTTATTTTTTTTTTTTTTACAATGAAGATTGCCAAATCAAGAATCCACTCACTAGCCAGTGGGCAACTGAGGAAGTTATCTGGAAAATTTTAAGGGTTTTTTTTTTTTTCAAAGCTGGAATGCCAGGCCCCAAAGCACCACAAACAAGGCCGCCCGGGACATCTCTCTCTGCTCACTGAGTGGCATTGAAAGAGCTGCATTATTTTTATCCTGAGATTAAAAAACTGACAAGACCAGAAACTTTGAGTCAGGGTAACGTCAGTTACTTTAATACTGATGTGGGTAATGCTGGTCAATACCTTGGGAAGGGGCGGGGGCGGTTACAGAAACCTTTATTACTAGGCAGAGTCCATCTGCATGCATGTAGGTAGATAGATGCCTTTAAGACATGTTCATATTTGTTTTATACTGATAGTCGAGAAACTGCAGTAGCTAACCTTCTGTTGCTTAAAGTGTTTCCCAGAGAAGGATGGTTAAGGGAGTGCTCAAAATTCTCTTTAAATCTTTTTGGTTACATCATGCAGAAAGACTTGATTTGGTGCTTACATGTCTTTTTACCCTTACCTAAGAGTATTTATTAATCACACTTCTTAAAAAGGGAGAACAGATTGGAGGCTGTTTCCACAGCAATCCTACATAGCTAGAATTTAGTAACACTGCTTTGTTTCCATTGTATTTTAAGGTAATCCAGTCAGTGATACTAATTTTCCACTCACCAAAGTGATATGCCTTCTTTTAAAAATAAATTGGCATCAAAAAGTGAGTTGTTTGAAAGAAAAGTTTTAAGTAATACTTCCAAATATAAAACTAGAAATGGGATGTGGACATGGCGAAAATCCATCAAGATCATTCCAGTGTCTGAAGTTTAGAAAACCCTGTTTGGAAGTCCAGTTACTAGTTACGTGAACTAAACCCCGTTCTTTCATAAACTCAACCATTAGTAAGTTTGTGACCTGGAGAACTCTTTCCTAACAATGTCAAGGGATGTAAATACTAATAACCATGTTTTTGGCATAACTGTATCTTAAATCATTCGTTTTACAGCTGAACAAACTGCAGGCCAAGGAGGAGAAGCCAGCCAGCTGAGACCCCAGAGAAATCCGCATCTCTGGAATCCTCAGACAGGGTACCGTCCTGCCCTCACATATAGGATATGAAAAAGGAGCTTTGGTCTCTCTAATTGATGTATAGAGCTTAGGTGACATAATAAGGGTAATTCCAAGATAAATTACACTTTACTTAAAATAGATTTTCAATGACATCAAACTGTAAGCACTTGATTCAGGAAGGGCTGAAGAGCGGTCTGACTTATTTCTACCTCCACTGCTCCTCGAAGATGGGCTCCTCTCCATTTCGGGTGGGGGGTGGGGGGCGGGGGGATGAGGATAGATCCTTCCAAGGAAGCCACCTACTGGGCATATAAAAAGGACAGGAGAGCCGTTTTTTCTAGCTCCCTGTAGGGATATTTTGAAATTTTGTTATTTTATCCGTTCTCTTTTTTGGTTTGCATTCAAGCAACAGAAGGAGGTACCAGTTTGTTTGAAGTTATGACCAAAGGCTCCAGCTGACCCACCGTTCTGACTGGCCTTCCTGGTCCACTCTCCCACCGTCCTCAGGGATATTTCGAACATCCCTCCCCCTTTCCCATCTCAGGCCTTCAATGGGGAAAGTGGAAGCTGTTAAGAGAGAATAATCTCATTTTCCCCAATACCAAATCTAGCGAGCTATCTGCATTCACACCTGTTCACTTCCAGAACCTAAGCACCATCCAGTTACAAAGATTTGTATCTTGTCTTGATCCCTGTTTTATTCCCGAGGACCTAAAACAGTGCCTTGTAAGTAATAGGTGTACAATAAATATTTTAATAAATGAGTTAAAACACCATCTTCCTTCTTGACACGTGAACTGGAACTGTCCCTGTGCCTATTTGAGATGAACCCCTCTTAAGTGTGCGTTCTCACTCATTCCCACTTGCCTGCCTATTCAGATTTCACTCCTGCCACAAGCCACTTCTCCTGACAGCATGTATCTGTCCCCTTCTAATGGAATTTTCCAGTCTGCATATGATCATGCTATATTGTCTCCTTGAGTTAAAATCCTCCCTTGCTCACCCACACCTCAGCTCCATCCATGCTCCACTTTACATCAAAACTTGAGTTGTCTGCAACTGCTGGTTCTACTTCTGTCCCCTTCTGCTCACAACCCACTCCAAGCAGTTCTTCATCCCCAAACTCAGAGCTTGTTAACTCGGAAAAACCCTCAACCGAGTGGCTAATTCGGTCCTCATCTTATTTGTGCAGCACTTGAATGACCATTCCCTTCTTGAAACACGTCACTTTTGTTCTGGTGTGCCACATTTTTCTGCTTTATCTGAGAGATCTGGAAGTCTCCTTTGCTGGCTCCCCCTTCCAAATGCTGGGTGTGCCCCAGGACCCACCCCACCCTCTTCTGGATCCACACGGTTGCACCTCAAACCGTGGGTCCCAGAGCCAGCAGCATCAGCCTCGCTGAAGAGCTTGTTAGAAACGTAGCACCTCAGGCCCCACACCAGACCTACTGAAACTGAATTTGCATTTTAACAGAAACAGGTGACTCTCGGGCACATTAAAATTTGAGAGGCACTTATCTGTTTACAAGTGATTTGTCACATGCCTCTAAGCTCTTATTGGCTAATTCCCAAATGGCCCCTCCCTCAATTCCATGCTGGATCCCAAAAGTTTAGCTCCCGGCCCCTCCCTCAATTCCATGCTGGATCCCATGAGAAATCAGGCATCTCAAACCCAAACGCAAACAGAAATCTTGATTTGTCCCCTCAAGCCAAAAAACCTAAGAGTCACCCTGGTCATCTCTTTGCTTTCTGATTGCTGGGCCAAAATCCTTCCGCTGGCAGGATCTTGAAGACATAAGAGTCCTACCACTTGCCACCAGTTCCACGGCTACCGCCCTGGTCTAAGCTACCAATATTTCTGGTGCAAAGACTTCTAAGAGGGTCTCCGGATACTCCCTATTTTCACCAAGCCTCCCTATGACACACTTTGCATGCAGCATGATCAGAGTGATCTTCAAAGAATTCTTCAATAGAAACCCTTCCCAAATTTTCTACCGTGGCTCTCGAGAGTCGTTTTCTAGTCCCTCCCACACTGTGTCAAGTGCTCTCATCAAACCAGCAGGCTTGTTTGACTCCTCCTTTCCTTTAAATCTTTGCCTTGCTCACCTGCTTCTTTCCCTCTGGTCTCAGCTCAAAGATCACTTCCTTTAAGACTTTCTTTAATCACCATAATTAAGACTCACCTCCCATCCCATCCATCTTGTTACTCTGCTTTGCTCCCCTCTAACAGTTACCTAGCATTACACACATTTGACTCCCCATCAAAACGTCTGGTGCATGAGCAAGGACTTTGTCTTCTGGAACCACCACTGATTAGAACAGCGCCCAGCACACAAGGAGCACTCAAGTGTTGGGTCTTCAAGTGTTGGCAGACCACTGGGGGCAAGGGACAACCTCCTGTGCATGTATTGGAACTTCTATGTGCTAGACAGTCGTATAAATCTGGATGTAGAGAAGTCACCCACAGGTTTCAGGAGGCTCAAATTTTCATAATACGGCAGTTCTAAAAAACTTTTCTGTAGATTAGAATCACCTGGGGATTTAAAAAAAAATTCTAATGTTTCAGCCACATTCCAAATGAATTAGATCGCGATTGCTGGGTGTGGGACACAGGTATCTGCATTTCTTGAAGCTTTTGAGGTAATTCTAATAGGAGACAAGTTTAGGAACCACTGGTTTATAGCATGAGTTGATAACCATGGTATGAGACAGTATATGAAATCTAGAATCTTAAAAAAGAAATCCTAGTCAAAATGTTATGCAAACTTAAGACTTCTATTTCCTGTGTGGTATAGAAAACAAACAAAAAATTCATAAAAATAAAACTGTCTCAAACATTAGGTCATAAAGAGAGCACATCTTCCAGGATTTTCCATATCTGTTTTCCTATCAAGCCTAATACAAATTTGGGTACTTCTATTATGAAGTTGTTTTTCTTCCTCATATACTGAGGGAAAGTTAATGTATGAAAAAGTGTTGACTTCTACATAGTCACAGCTGAAAGCTTCTGGAGACTGTGCACATACAGATATTTTTAATGGTGTCAGGTAAATAGCTCTATCCTGGTAATGAGGATGTAATCACTAAGACAAAATGCGGTATTCTCAAAAGAATTTTTTTACAACTCAACTATGTTACAATAAAATAAATTCATCATCATGCTGCCTGATATTTCTCGCTCAAGAAGCAACATAACCAACTGCTTCCAGTCATCAAGCAAAACATCCTTAGGACAGAAGTTAATCAAATATTGTGCATTTACCTGTCTCAAAGATCACCTTTAAACTGTCTTCACATCTCAGAATGAAGGACAAAATTTTAAAAAGAGAAAAATAAGTCATTTGATTATTAAAATCCTCACTATAGTGCAAATACTGTGGATCTCAAAAGAACCTTAGAGATATTTAAGCCAACCTCATATTACAGATGAATAACCTGACACCCAGAGGAGGTGAAGTAACATGCCTAAAAGTCACACAGGAGAGCTAGAAGAGGAAAAAAAAAAAGTTTTTTTTTTTTTTTCCAAACAAGCAGACAGAATTTTTCACATGTTAATCAAAAAGAATCAAGATCATCAGATTAGGGAGAAATGAGGAATAAAAAGTATGTTACACATAGATTTAAAGGACTAGTTAATCTGATGCCTCCTCCCCCAAACCAAAAAATTCTCCGAATAGATGTTCATATATCCATCAATATGCTTATCCTTAAAATATCAGAATCTTGGAAAATTCAATTTACAAATACATTATTAATTGCATTGTTATAACGAAATTAGTTCATTAAACGTGAAAACATCAAACAGCACCAATACCAGAAAGTTAAAGTGAATACACTACTACTTAAAATAATATATAATCACTGATTGGGACAGAAATCAACTATAGCCACTAGAAAACTATTTAAACTCCTGTTTGACATAAAGGCAGTATTTAAAGACTAACGTATGCCCTTTTCCCCACTGACAGGCCTGTGGCTAGGCATCATAGCAGCGGGTTACGTGGAAAATGTTATTAAATAAGATGCATTTTTTAAATTGCTCAACCTTGAACCATGATACTACATAACCCCATATTTTCCAATATAAGCCAATGACACCATTTTTGGTATCCTAACTATGCTTACCTGTCCCAATTAAAACAAAACAAAACACAACTCCCTTATTAAGCACTAGATTAAATGTATCTATGATTCAGCAGCAAGGCATTTACAAATGGGCTACTGACAGTGTATCAAAATGCTACTAAGGAAAATACAGCAGCAAATACTCTAGTAAGAGCACATTATTCCACATGGAATCCCAAATTATTCTTATCTCTAGCTCCTTAAACTCTTGGAAGACTAGAGATGAACAAGTGTATGTATAAATGGGGCTAGGGAGAAAGAAGCTCTAAATGTAGTGCTCATATTGTAAATTACCCAAGATAATCTGAATGCTTACAGAGAACTCCAACTGTACCTAAATTTTTTAAAGCCCAGAGAACTAAAATGCTAGCAAAATTTTGGTGTTTACCCAAAAAACAGCATTGTAGTTTTAAATGAAAATGAAATAGGCATGGTTTGTGAAGTTTTTATAATATTCACACCACCCTCTCCCTATTCCCTGCTCCTTTCATCAGGTGATCTAAAGACTACCTGGTTTAAAATATTTGGTAATTCAGTGCAGAAAATTAAGGTCACAGACAAAGTACAACAACTTTTAATACACCATTAATACTAATGATTAAAAATTATTGCATAGTCTTATGCATTTACCCTAAAACATTTTCCGAAAGTAAATTCTGAAAGAATTATATAAAAGACAAATAACCTTTTAAAATGTGGATGGCATTTACTACCTCGATCTTCTATCCTTTTTTGCCTTGTCAGTACTTTTGTCCATTGTTTTCTCATTATCTCCCCTGCACTTTGGGCAATACCACTTCCCCTTTGGTTTATAGGTAAGCGAAACACACGAAAAGTGAAACCATTCAATTGGACACTGTTCATTGTCACATCCGATCATTTCCCCATAAGACACTTGGTTACATAAACAGTATGTAGGTTCATTGGGATCAATTGCAAACTCAACAGGTGATGCTTCCCTTTCCTGCTTGGCCTTGGAGCGTTTCTTTTTCTTGGCTGACTTGGATTTCTTTTCTTTAGGTGGCTGATCATCACAGTCTTCAATCCCATTCGTCATGTGACATAAATCACGGCTTTCACTGGTTCGCTGTCTGCGGGGTCTTCTTGAAGATCTTTCCGGCTGGCTGGAATCCATCTTTGCCTTATCTGAGGCCCGTTCACCTTCAGCAGGATCTTGAAAACACTGTGAATGCAACTCCATTTGCCTTGCCCGATTTTCCACCAATTCGAGCATCTGTGTGACAATCTGAATTTTTTCATCTCCCAATTCTTGACTATTGATTAATGCTCTCTGGAGATGTTGCTGTAGGCGTTTTTTCTGGTTTGAATCATCTTCTTTCTTATATTTTTCATAGACATCATCAATTTCCTTTAATGTTTCTAAAAACGTAAGAGAAAAATCAGAACATTTGTGCATTAGCACATATAATATTTTTTAAGTTATCTTTCACAGAACTAGTAAAGTTGAATGAACTCAAATCATAAATCACAGTCCTCTTGGTATGTATACTTTGAAAGACATTATTTCCCATAGAAAGACCGTATGTTATCCAATATGAAAGTATATTTAGAAATAAACTAATAAGAATACAAAGTTTTACAATTATTTATTTATTTATTTATTTATTTTTACAAAGCTTTCTAATACTCAGTCTATATTAAAAAGGATAAGAGGAGTGCGTGGCTGGCTCAGTTGGTAGAGCATATGACTCTTGATCTCAGGGTCATGAATTCAAGCCTACATTGGGTGTTGAGCTTACTTAAAAAACAAAAACAAAAACAAAAAAAACACTGGGGTGTCTGGGTGGCTCAGTCGGTTGAGCATCTGCCTTCGGCTTTGGTCATGATCCCATCGGGCTCCTTCCTAGGGGTTGTGGGGGGAGAGCCTGCTTCTCCATCTCTCTCTGCCTGCAGTTCCCCCTGCTTGTGCTCTCTCTCTCTCTCTGTCAAGTAAATAAATAGAATCTTAAAAAAAAAAATTTTTTTAAAGGATAAGAGATATGTGTACTAATTAATACTCGAAGTATTTTACATGGGCAAGAACATTGTATGCCACTTTATAGTCTACCTAGTGAAGTCACTTATACGTCATCTGAACCTCAAAACACTGTAATAAAATTTACATGCCAGACTTCAACTGTAAAACTTAGAGAGGTTCTATAACTAAGCTACAGATGACTATCCATCTGTGTTTACAGGATTTACAGTTCAATCAATGACTTGCTACATGACTCCAGAGAGACATTCACCTTGACGTTCATATCATATTCCTGGGCACTCTTAAACAAAGCAGACACAAGTAACTCTTCCCACCATATTAGTTTTAATAGCTCATTTATTTTATCATATGGGAGATTCTGAAAACCAAACTATTTCCAGGGTAGGTTTAGGTTCAGATTCTGGCATCAACTGACTAAGCTACTAATAAAATTACAGTAAAGTCAGCACTGGGGCACTCTGCTTTTGTAGATAACTCAGCAGTTGGTTTTAAGCTTTTTAAACTGCTGATGTGGGTATTGTATAGCGTGTGGGACACATTTAAATCAATTAAAAATGTCTGAGTCACTAGATGGTATACAAAAATCTGAAAATATAGTTCCAGATGTCACAAAAAATTTACGTAAGATTAGTTTTTTATTCAAATCTGTTCTATTTCTTGTCCTTATGAGATAAAGCTATCTAAAAGAGAATTGTCTTACTAAAGGTGGAGAAACAAAAATTGCCTCTAATTTACCACACCACATGGCATATCATTTATTATATTCTAATAGTACTACCAGCACGTGGCATACCTTCTAATACTGTTTTACCTTCTAATATTATTACTCTAATGATAACAACAGAAATGTTAGACGAGTAAAATGTGTACACTACGGCTGTCTGCAAGAAAGGTTAACACAAAGCAGGTCTTCAACACGACTCTTAGGCATTAACTCCTCCCTAGAAATTGAACGTACTCACACTTGATGGACAACTGCTTAACCTGGGATACATGACAAACTGCCACCACACATTTGAGGGTACTCATACCTGCACAGCATATTTTAAAACAAAGTTCATATCTAGCCCATTTGCCCAGCTAGGTATGTAAGTGGTTTTCTTAAGAACATAATTTTTCTCCAGGAAAAATAATTATGTATTTTCCCCTCAGACACAAAACTTGAGGATTAAAAAATAAAGGTAAATCTTATTTTAAATATTCTGTACCTAACTATCAGGAGTTAGACACTAATTATATTCTATCATACAGGCACACTGATAACTGTATATGAGAAGAATTCTTATTTCTAAGACTCCTTAACTACATAGTGAAAGAAGGGAAACTAACACTTACTAAGCCCCTTTTATGCGATAAAGATTTTCTCATTTAATCTCCAAGGCAACCCCATGAGAAAGCTATCACTTCTATACATGAAGAAAATGAAGTTCAAGAGGTAACAACCCCAGACTTTGAACTCTGCCAGACAGGTATGTCTGGCTCCACCGTTTAGCACTTTCTACTAAGCTGCATGGAAGGCACTTGAAATTATTAATTTTTAGTTCAATGGTTATTTACCCAAGCAATTATGAACAAGAATATTGGAACAAAAACTGAGGCTCTCTAATAACCATATCCCATAATAAATACTTCTCTCAATTGTGAAACTGTTGTCTTCATTTCTCTATTTTTAAAAGTTTTTGATTCTTCAGTAATTTCTCAAAGCGTCTCAAATAGGTAGGAGAGAAACTTTTTTGATTTCCTGTATAATTTATATCACTAAATACTGCAGGAAGTATTAAATCCAAAAACAGAAGATACTTAAGAACTAGCAAAGAAATAAAAAGCATATGAAATGTGAACCAAGAACACACGAATATATAAAGCTAAATTGTGGAAGCGGAGCTTAGTAAGCATGGGCACAGACTGAAAACTAGATCCTTCTTCTATATTAATCTTGAAATAACCAACCTTAATGGAGCTGAAAATGTTTATAATCTCTCAATCTTTTAAAGCCTAATACTGTTTCTCATGTTACTTAAGACAATTCTAGATGATCAAGATGGCAGATTTCCCTGTAACCGATTTCCCCTCCCAAATTCAGATGAAAATAGCTTAACTCTTTTAAAGGCAAATATGTGTCTTTAAGGAAATGTAAAACCATGCAAGTTTTACAAACCTCAGAGTTACTATTTGAAAAACTAAAAGTGTTCAATATACAGCACATATGTATCATTTTTAGGCTACAATTCATGTATGTGCTCCATGTCTGTAGAAAATATCTTTGGAGAGTTTTTACTAAGTAAGTTTTTATAAAAAGTTAATAGTTAAAAAAAAAAAAAAAAAAAGGATGTGCACATGAAGTAGCCAGCCTACTTCCCCACCTAGTTAATTGAACAAGTCACTTAAACTCCTTGTAAACTTTAACTGGTCTGTAAAATATACTTTTACTTCACAGGATTATTTTGAGATAATGTTCTGGACCTGGCACAGTGATGACACACAGTAAGTAAACACTATTTGATTCTCTTTCCCCCAAAAGAGATCAGTCTTATCAACAACCCTATCATATGGGTTCGGAAGGCAGAAATAAATTACAGATTCGAAAACACAGAAACAATTAAATATTCTAACATGCCACAGGCCAGAAAATGTCACCCCAGAAGTGGGTTCCTTTGAGACTAAATCATAAGATTAGTGACGGGTCTAGAAAAACAGAGAACGGGGTCCAAAAAGTTATTTGTTTAAAGTCCGTACGACTGTTTCCACATTATGTCCAAGGTCTATTCCTTGATCAGGCTTATTAAACGCAAAACGGTTCCCCATTTAAATTTCTCCCCTAGTAGTACACGAAAGGTCCACCAACAGTCGGTGATAAATGATACCCTCTGTAGGAAAAGGCTGATTCCCGTCTTAGTCTTCTTGGGTCTGACCACAAAGGGTGGTTTTTGCCTCATCACTCAAACTTGGCGAAGGAGGGACCCACGGGTTAAGGGACGCCAGGCGGTTGCCCAGTCAACCACCCACTTCCACCTGGGGCCCGGAAGTGACGCAGGCCCGGAACCTACGCGGTGCTAGGGTCAGCGATGGTCCTAGTAGCCGAGCGTCTCTTCGTCCTGATTGAGTGATGGAGAAAGGGTCGAAAAACCACGATAAACATGTCCCAAACCTCAACACTGACTCTGCTAGGAAAGAACTAACGTTCGGCAAGGTTCCGACACCTTCCCACCAGCCAGCTCCGCCCAAACCTTCCGGCCACCAGCCATTTTCGAGGCGGGCGGGAGCGCGCCCGTCCACGCCCCGCCCATGTTCTACGTCACTCCCTCAGGCCCCGCCCCAGGGACCGCAGGCCCTCCCCGCCACACACACGCCCCTCTTCCTTTCCCCGCGGGGACCCCTCCCCTTTTAACCATTTGGCTGATGGCGCTCGGGAAAGGCTGCGGCCCGGAACTTTCCCTGGGGCGGGAGAAGGGAACGTACTCCGTTCCGGAGCCGGGAGCCGGAGAGCCGAGGGAGGGACCTCCCCGAGTCCGCCTTCGCGGCCCTCTCCTGCCCCCTCCCCCCCGCACGTTCCAATGCATCTGCTCTCGGGGTGGGGGCCGGAGGGGGGGTGGGGAAAGCCAAGGCCCGGAGAGCAGCGGGAGCCCGGCTGCGGCCGGCCGCTCACTCCCTACAGCCCTCCGCCCGCTGCACGCGCCCTCGCCGGGGCAGAAGGGTCTGCGGCACGGGGCAGGCAAGCGCCGGAACAAATGCTGCTTAAAATGGCTGATTCCTCTCCACACCAGCTGCAGCCGCTGGGTCTGCAGCGGGGCTGACGAGCGGCCCCCACCCCCACCCGTGATACCCCACAGAAGTCCTCGCCGACCGCAGCGGGGGGAAGGGAGGGCCGCGAACCCGGTCTCCAGTCGCTCTCCTCCGTCCCACACACCAGACCCTGCCTGTGCACTCGGGGAGACTGTCACAGGAGAAATGGAAAGCGGCACTTCCCCGGGCAGGCTCCGAGCGACAGTGCCCGGACGCCAGCGAATCCGACTGAGCGGAGGACCCGCACAGGCGGCCCCGCGGCCCCCTACCTTGATATTTGTTGTCCAGCTCTCGAAGCACAGACACGTTCCTCTGCATGTCGTGGGGCAGCGACTCCACACACTCGAGGTAGTCCTGCACGTAGCAGGTGAGGAGCCGGCTCCGCTCCCCGGTCAGGAGCGCGGCCGACGAGTATAGTTGCTGCTGCTGCTGCCCTAACATCCTGCCGCCGCTGCTGCTCCTCGCCGCCGCCGCCGCCGCCGCCTCCGCATCCAGCAGCCACACATGCAACAGCCACGGCGGCCGCGGCTCCTCTGCTGGGCAGCCCGGCGCCGCGGGGACACCGGCAGCCGCTCAAGAGGGCACAGCCGAGTCCCCCGATCTCCACTCCCCCCAAAAGAAGCCCGCACTCCCCGCCCCCGCGGTAACAAGCCCAGGGGCGGGGCGAGATCAGGGCTCCCTCCTTTTTCCCCTCCCTCCCCAGGACTAGAGCAGCGGGGATCCCCCGGCGGAGCTGGCGCCGGGGTCCCGGGCGTTGACACTTCCCGTCCCCCTCGGAGTCCCCCGATGCTACCAATGCCGTCTCGTAGCACGGACCCCCATGACAAGCCCCTCGCTGCCCCCTTTCCTCCCAATCACCCTCCGTGCCTGTCGGAGAGTCTCTCACTGGACTGCCCCCGCCCCTCCGGCTGCGGCCGCCTCTGCGCCTGCGCAGGACTTACTCCTAATAAGGACGGGGGCCCGCCCCTACCGCCCTACCGAAGGGTTCGCATTCTCCCGCCTTCCCACCGCCGCTCGGGCGATTGGTCTGTCAACTCTCGGCCCGGGGGGAGGGTGCGGAGGACGGCCAAACGGCAAGCTGCGCCCCGCCCCCTCTTAAAGGGGAAGGACTGTCAAGCCCGCCTCTGCTCAATGTCTGAATGGGACTTGAGAGAGAAGGTGGCCGGCTCCTTCCTTCCGCCTTTCCCACAGGGAGGGGGAATCTCGGTCCAACTCCCTCGGCCCGGTGTTACCGACATTTTCCCCATCAGGTGGCTCTGGCGCGGCAACTCGCGGGGCTTTAAAAGAGCAGCAGGCGGCCGGCCGCTTTTCGCTACAACCTGGAGTAAGGCCGGCGGGAACTACGCGACCCAGCGTGCAGCGGACGCGGATCCCGGCATGCTCGGCGGCTGTGTTCCCGCCGGGCCGCCCGCTCGTCCGGCCGCCGCCTCGGCACAGTCCGCGGGCCCCGGCCCTGCTGCGGCGGCTTTCGGGCTCACGGAGCGCCGGGAGGGGTGGGGGTGGGGGTGGGGGGCTGGTCGCCGAGGTAGGCGGTGCTTCCGCGGGCCCCCTGCATTTTCTTTCTCTTTAGTCGCCTCGCCTTTTAAATCTCCCTCCTGGCTTTTAGCATGTTTCCGCCCTTCCTCATATGCGGGAGGTCTCCCGCCTCCGAAGTACCTGGCAGGTTTTGTCCACCTTCCGGCTCTTCAGGAATCCTCCGTTTGGTTTAGTCTGCCTCTGCGCCAGAAACGTGTTTGTCCAACACACAACCTTGAAAAAGAATTTTATCCCCTCCGGGTGTCAGAACGTTTAAGCATTAAACGTCGGCGCGGGCTTAGAGGCGGGAGGGGCACACCACCCGCTTTTCATCTCTTTTTACCCTAAGACTGCAAACGGCTGGGGGGCGGGGGGCGGGAAGAAGGGAAATGAGGATAAAAGCCTAATCAGTAAACAGGCCCAGGTCCTTATCGATGTGATCGACGTTCAGGGCTTAATTTTTGTGTAGTGTTAAATGAAACGCTCAGCAGAGATGCTAATTTTAATGCCCGACCGACTCTCGGGATGTAATAACATTTGTTTTTGAAAGAAATGGCTGTAAATAGAACGAGTACGCGGGGAATTTTGGTGGAATGCCCATGAAAACAAGTCCTCTTCTGAGTAGTACCTTTGAGTTAAAAAGGAAACGTGAGTGGATTTCTCCTTCTATCCGGTTCGTTCGCAGGGGTGCTGCCCCTGTATGGTGACCTCTTTAGAGCACCTTTGAGAACAGTAGTAGAAGTAACCATTGACGTCCAGCGAGAAGTCTAGACTTTGATCTAGGGAAATTTTAAATTGCAAGCCAAAACAAAGCCCTCCAGAAAATTCGACATCTTGGTAACAACAAAAATAGTGCACGGGACTCGGAGATTGTGTGGTGTTGTTATCCTGTGACACTTAACGTGGTTTTGACTGCTTGAATATTAAATCAACCCGGGCAGTACGGTGTGGTGTGTTTCGGAGAACCGTCTAGGGATTTCATTGTCATTCTTTAAATCCTTCAGATTAAACAGCCAGGTTTTGTCAAAAACCAGTCACTGTTAAAAATGCAATTTTATTGCTTTTTACCTGAACCCTGCTGTTCTTGTTTACTAATGGGTTTGATTCAGGTAGTCTTTATTGGAGGCCCAAAATAATGTAAGATGCCTTTTTTACTGATTTAGGTTAGGCCCTGAATGTACCTATGGATTTTATTCAACCCGAGAAGTAACCTGCAGGCACATAGGACACGTGGTTAGAACCTAGCAGTAAGAAGGCAGAGAGATGGGGCGCCTGAGTGGCTCAGTCGGTTAAGGGGCTGCCTTCAGCTCGGGTCATGATCCCAGGGTCCTGGGATCGAGCCCCGCATCGGGCTCCCTGCTCGGCGGAGAGCCTGCTTCTCCTTCTCGCTCTGTCTGCCGCTCTGCCTACTTGTGCTCTCTCTCTGTCTCTGTTAAATAAATAAATAAATAAATAAAAATCTTTAAAAAAAAAAAAAAAGAAGGCAGAGAGATGCAGAATACTTAAGACTACCGCCTCAAGGAACCTAGAGCAAGAAGAGAGGAAAGGAGGCTGAGTATGATAATAGAGAACTTTTATACATTATTTTCTCCTTTTTGCTATATTTATAAAAATTAAAGGCTTATTCCTGCCATATTTATGAAAGCACGTTGTGGAGGTGGGAAGAGTACTTACATGGAAAAAAAAAATCACCATATTCCTTAAACTCAACTCGACCGTTGGTTATTTATCATGTTCTTTTCTTCTCAGGAACCACTTAACTGGACATTTGGGGGTTTTTCAAGACTTTTTTGCCGTGCTGAGCCAAATGCGAAATTTTAAAGCCCCCAATTCTCTGCAATGTAGAAATTTATTGGTGATTTACTCTGATAAAGCAAAAAGGCATCTTACCTACTTTTTAAAATATTTTCTACCATAAAGTAATCCTAAAAAAGATAGGTAACCCCAAAATTAGTAGGAGTGTCTGGAATTACCTGTAATTTCAAAATCCGTTTCTTTTAAGAGGTCCCTGGTGGGAAGTGTTTATGCCTCTAAACCTGTGTCTTGTAGCCCTTATTTATATTGTGAGAGGGGAGGGCAAAGCTTCAAACTTTCATTGAAAACAAACTAACAGATAGTTCTGAAGGATTTCTAAAGATACTCCTGAGAAAATTCAGCTATTGCTTAAGTCAGGCCAATTAAATTTGAAATGCTTTTTTTCTTCTTAATGTTTTGTAAAACTTTTTAATTACAGAAAATTTCAAACATGCACAAGAGTAGAGGTAATAGGGACGCCTGGGTGGCTCAGTCGGTTAAGTGTCTGCCTTTGGCTCAGGTCATGATCCCAGAGTCCTGGGATTGAGTCCCGCATCGGGCTCCCTGCTAAGCGGGGAGCCTGCTTCTCCCTCTACCTGCTTCTCCCCCTGCTTGTGTGCTCTCTCTCTCTCTCTGGCAAATAAATAAAATCTTAAAAAAAAAAAAAAAAAAGAGTAGAGGTAATAATACAGTAATCCTAATGCACTATTCACCCAGCTTGAACATATATCAATATATGTCCAACATTATTTCATCTGTGGCCTTCCACACTTCTCTTCCCTTGCTGGATTGTTATATTTTATCTGTAAATACTTTAAATATGGAGGGATAAGAGATAATTAAAAAAAAAAACATACCCACAATTCCATTATCCCATCAAAAAGATTATCTATCATTTAATATTCAGACAATTAAAATTTCCAAATTTCCTTATTGTCTCATTAATATCATTTTACACTTGGTTTAACAGAATCCAAACAAGTTCCACACCTTGCATTTAGTTCGTTAAATCTTTTCTAAACCAGTAAGAGGCAGTTAATTCCCTATTTAATTCAGTGGAGCAAATAACGATGTTTTTTAAGGAGGATATTTGGATAGTTAAAAAGCATTGTTAAAAGTATAAGGAAATTCTAGGAAGGCACTTTAAACAAAAATCCTCATATTAAAATGTCACCAATTGATAGCCCACAGTAGAAATGTAATTGTACCTAATGCAAATAAGTAAATCATTACAAATCTGAGAGTTCATATTAGTTTAGAGTATAATTTTTTCTGGAAGATCCAGTGAAGCATTTTATTTTATTCTTTTTTTTAATTTTAAGATTTATTTATTTATTTATTTGACAGAGAGAGACACAGCGAGAGAGGGAACACAAGCAGGGGGAGTGGGAGAGGGAGAAGCAGGCTTCCCGCCAAACAGGGAGCCCAATGCGGGACTCGATCCCAGGATCCTGGGATCATGACCTGAGCCGAAGGCAGACGCTTAATGACTGAGCCACCCAGGCACCCCCCAGTGAAGTATTTTAAATTGTAGTGAAAAAACCCTAAAACTTTAAGTCCGTTCATTAGTACGATAGGCAACTAAAGCAAGCAGTCTGTCTCCACTGAGGTCAGTTTTCAAGTATTTTTAATTGCTTTATTGCATAGGTAGTATACACTAATTGTATTTAAAAAACAGAAAATAGAGCAAAAAAGAGGATACATAAAAATCACTACAAACTGGAGATAGCTCTTCTCAGTATCTAAGTATACCCTCAAGATACAATTCCACTTTTTTGCTTTGAGGAAATACTTTGGCTAGAACTAAAGGATAAAGTTAAGAAAATACTAGATTCTTGAGGTGGAACATTAGAAATATGAGCAGTGTTGGTCTGTACATTTAGTTCATGAGGTAGCACAGATTTAAAATTGGGTGTATACAGTCAGTCCCACTATGGGTTATAGTATTGTTCAGCATTTAGAATGACTACTGTCAGCAAGATGATCACAGCAAAAAATGAAGGGATTGTGAATGACTGGGACTGTAGTAAAGAGAAAATTCAGTATCATGAACTATCATTCCCACAGCCAAGAAGAAAAAGCAAACACATATTATCTACTTCGGTTATCTCAGAAAAAATAACACATATGGTATGCTTTGCATATTGCTGACCAGAAAAACATTCAGTTTTCCCTAGGTGGTTACCATAGTTACATGAGCTGTTTATAGCATCAAGAGGAGGAACTAGGTCACAGTATTGAAGGAGTTTGAATTATGCAATTATGTTTCCTAAAAACAGGAAGGGGTTTCAATTTTAGGGAAGAGAGATTTATACTTTATGTCCAAAATTGAAATTCTGGTCTAATTTTGCCAGTGAAATTTAAAATTTTGTCCAAAATTAAATAGCTGATACTGTAGGTATAAATTGTTCAGTCTATACAAATGCTGTAATAGTGTGTGCTGTAATCCGTAAGTGTGATAAGAGATGCCAATGTATTCCTTGAAGATACCCATTTATCTTAGTGAGCTACCTTATCTTAAAATGTTTTTGCAGGTAATCCGTAAACCCAACAGTAGCCTAGAATCTCTGAGTAGCCAAATCACATGTAAACTGAAGCTTTGACTTCTTACCTTTGAAATCTTGAGAATAAAGCTTGGTGGAATGCCTGTCAGATGCTACTCTTAATTTGTCATAGAGATTTTCCTATTAATTTCATCAAATGGATAGAGAAAAGTGGTAGGGAGGGAATGTTTTGAAAGTTGTTAGGGGAGAACCTGGCTGGCTCAGTCGGTAGAGCAAGCAACTCTTGATCTCAATCCCCATGTTGGGCTTGGAGCCTACTTTAAAGAAAAAAAGAAAGAAAGAAAAAACTTGACAGCTGTGGTAGCATAGATTAATCCTACATATGTGTATGTATATAAATATGTGTTTACATATGTGGACGTATATACATCTTATATACATATATGTATATATGTGTATATATATATACACACACATATATATTTTACATATATATATATTTGTTTTGTTTTAAACTAAGAACCTCACAAAATGATGATTTTATTCAGGAGCCATGTCTGTTGTATCAGAGCCCTGCACAGTGCTCAATAAATAAAAGTTGGATGCAGGAAAAGAAAATGAAAAATTGCATTTCAAGGTTGCAGGAATTGCAGGTGGTTATTTTTAATCTCATGATCATCAGTCTAAACTCACAGACCTTTTTAACTAAAAGTAATCACAGATCAATGATTTCCCCAAAGGAAGAGAGAATAGGCAACAGGCAGCGTCACAGGTAAGGAGAAACTGGGTAAGCCTCTGCCACCGATAGTAATTTATCATAACTATCACGGCTGTAGGGTGGGGAAGGGGTTGGGAGTCCCTATTAATAGAGCACCCCTAGGCCAACATGTTTTTACAGATGATGATTTGGAGACCCAGAGAAGTTAATTAATTTGCCCAGGGTCACATAGTAACTTATGAAATAAGTGTACACCTAGAAATTTAAGAGTAAAACAATTATTTGTGAGTTTTATTATCGAGCTGATAATCATTAGAAAGGACATAGGGAGAAAAGTAAAGAACTTGTGATATTATAAAATTACTTTTTCCGAGAAGCCTTGCAGCAAATTTAACAAAATTATCTCTAAAAGAAAATTAGAATTTCCTGAACAATAATATTCAAAATAATCATAAAATCAAAAGTGCTAGAAACCCTCTCTTCTTTAGACTGTTATTGTCAATGCAAATGACTTATGCCTTTAGTTCTGGGTGAAGTTAAGTATGATCTTTTATAAATAATACTAATACTACTGGCCAGGAGCCTTTTGCTAAATCTTTTGTTCCTTTTAAATTATTCTAACTCGTTTTTTTTTAGGAGGATGGGATATATTTTACTTAACAGGTTTTGAGTTTTATTAATTTAAATATTTTTTTATTGTTATTTCTGTGTGTCTCTTCCTTTTTTTTTTTTTAAAGATTTTATTTATTTATTTGACAGAGACACAGAGAGAGAGGGAACACAAGCAGGGGGAGTGGGAGAGGGAGAAGCAGGCTCCCCGCAGAGCAGGGTGCCCAATGCGGGACTCAATCCCAGGACTCTGGGATCATGACCTGAGCTGAAGGCAGTCGCTTAACCGACTGAGCCACCCAGGCGCCCCTGTGTGTCTCTTTCTTAATTGAAGTATGCATACAATGTTATATTAGCTTCAGGTGTGCAACAGAGTCTTTCCACAGTAGTATTAGGCACAATAGGCAAACCTTACCATAAGTGTAGTCCCCATCTGTCACCATACAAAGTGATTACATTATTATTGACTATATTCCCTATGTTGTACTTTTCATCCCTGTGATTTATTTCTAATTGATTATTTAATGAGGCTTTATTGGAGCTATTATTACATTAATCACTCTTGTCATGGTTAATTTAATCCACCATTTTGGTAAATATTGATTTCTCTTCTGAGGGTGACAGATTTTTAAAAATTACTTAGCCAGTTTTATTTCCATAAACTGAGGTTCTCTGACTTTTTTTTTTTTTTTAGTGTTTTTTGGGGGTAAGCACTTTGTTTTATTTTTTACTGAAGTGTAATATTATATTAGTTTCAGATGTACAACACTGATTCAACAATCCTATATGTTACTCAGTGCTCACCATGATAGTCAGAATCTGTCACCCAACAATGTTATTACAATATTTTTTACTATATTCTCTATGCTGTACTTTTCACTTCTGTGAGTTATTTTTTTTATAACTGGCAGTTTGTATCTCTTAATCCCCTTTATCTATTTTCCTGATCACCCCACTCCCTGACTCTTTTACATATAAAAGAGTATATAAACCGGTGTATCTTGCTTTATACAATTTATGTGTTTCTGAAAAATTGTGCTTAAACCTTACTTTGCTGTAAGTAATTTTAAGCATGCCATTCTATAAAATAAGAGATCCAAGTTTTGAAAATATTTAAGATAAATAATTCATCTGATTTTCTTTCATTTACTAGAATGCCCTCAAGTGCTTTGTTCTCCTTGAGAAAACATTGGTTGTGTTCTTCATTATCTAATTGCAGCCTAAGTGTAGTTTCTTTTGCTTTTTCAACTGTGGTGAACATTCCAGATACCTTAGCATGATATCCTTTGGTCACAGAAATGTCATCTTCAGGGAGAAGACTTTGAAGAAAGTGATAGTAGAAATGTTTTCTTCTGGTATCTGGCAAAAGTAAGTACTAAAATTAGAGGGCTAAAAAGTCAAAGATATAAAAGGGGGAAACATTTGTATGGAAAATATTAGAGGCTGAATAGCTTTTTATTACGGGAAAGTGGAAGAATCAGAGAAAGGAATGATTATTTAAGCCATTAATGGTAGTTGTACAACATTAGAATTAAAATTTAGGGACCGTGACATATAAGTTATATCTATGGAAACTAGTTGTGATACTTTTATGCATAACAAAAAGACAGTTGTAATACAGGGTTGGGCTGATAGTATCTCTAACTTAATCTTTGAAAATTGGTATGTTGATTCAAAAATAATTTCAAAAGAGCCTAGTGACTTCCTTATATGATATTATCTTAGAATATCCCTGACTTTTTGTATTCAGGTAAAATATCTCTGGAAGAATAATCCAGCAATATTTACTGATAGTAGTTACCTCTAATTTAGGGCCTAGAGATCTAGATTTGGAAGGACACTTAGTTTTCACAAATACCATTTTGTACATTTAATTGACATTTTTTTATTTGAGTATAATTGACACAATGTTACATTAGTTTTAGGTGTACAACATAGTGATTCAGACAAGTTTATGCATTATGCTGTGTATTTAATTTTTTGATACATGTATTACTTTAATAAAATCTAAACTTTATTTTAAATATAAAAGAAAAAAACTTCTGTACATTCTGGAATAACAAAATGCATATGTACAATACCTACTAGGAAAGGAGCATATAATCTAAAAGTTCACTTTTGTGGGGGAAGGGGCAGAGGGAGAGGGAAAGAGAGAATCTTAAGCAGGCTCCACGCTGGGACTGTCTTGCAACTCTGATATCATGACCTGAGCCAAAATCAAGAGTTGGATGCTTCACCGATTGAGCCACCCAGGTAGCCCCAAGATTTAGTTCACTTTTATGAGAATGTTTCTACTACTGCTCTTAATACTGTCTGTACTTGGCATACCAGCCTTGTAATTGCATGTATATTATTATATAAATTAAAACCAAAATGCCATTGGTAAATTTGAAGCTTTTGAAGACTTCCCACTTGAGGAACTAATCTGGGCAATTTTGCATCAGAAACACATTTTTTGTGAAGGTTTTTTAGCAGTTTAAGAGAAGTTCCATGTAACCTTTTTTTCATTCAGTATAGCCCTCAACTTGTTAAAAGAGCTTTTTAAACTTTTGTACAATCTCATTTGAGTACTTATGTTAAGATGGAATAAATTTTTTTATCATTTTTATGAATTGAATGTTTGAAAATTCATATTCAGATCAATGTTATATATTAATGCCATCTATAACTTCTGCCTACAATCTCAGATGGGACCTATGAAATATATCTACCCAAGAAGGAGTTCTTCCCTGAAGACTTTTATTTAGCTATGGTCTTCTCTACAGGATTGAAATTTAACAGAAGTATCTAATGAAGAGGAATCTGAACATAGCAGATGAGAAAGGAAAGGATTGGGAGAAGAGTCCAGATGTCATAGAGCAAAGGGAGGATGATGTATAGGAAGTAGCTTTTATTTGCTCTGTTGCATAACTCAAAGAACTCCAAGAAATTGATTCCATCCCACTGGACATATCTTTGAACTTGGGATAGAAATTAATTTTTTTCTAATAAAATAGATATTAGTAGATATATAACACACAGGAAAACATTGAGCGTAGTGACCTGAGTGGTTAAAATACCTTATATAAGAGATCTTCTTCAGAAAGTTGTTCTTCAGTGTATGGCATGTTGCTGTCTAGAAAAGAATTGGAATGATGGCACTGCTGTAATGAGTAATGGCCTATGGGGAGAGGGAAAGGGAAGCAAGAAAGGAGCAATTAACAGGGAAGTGTGGTCATATGGAAAGAATGAGATAGATTCAGGAAATTTCTAGGAGGTAATATCACCTGATTTTAGTGACTGTATTTAGGGGATGGGAGAGAAGAGAAGTCATCTAGAATGTTGGCTTGGGCCATTAGTGGGTCATGGCAATGCTGTATGAAATAGAAACTGCAGGAGGCAAACCAGGTGTGTGGAGGAAAGATTTAAATCACACAAGGTTATAACTGTAGTTTTTACATCTTTGGGCTATATTGATCTTAGGCCTCCTCTGTCAAACCACATAAACTATTGCTTCCTGTAAGTAGCTTGCTTGTTTGTAAAGAACAGCCAGCTATAGAAATTGGAGGCTGGGAATGTGTTGGGAAGAGTAGAAAAACTAGAGGAAATGAATTAGAGATACAGTGGTCTTAAAAATGTCTTCCCACATGCCAGGACTTAGCTTTGTATTATTTCTGTTAGTAAGCCAGGAATTGAAATAGATGATAGCAAGGACATATACAGACCCCTGTGAGGAAAAAGTTAATGCTGCAGGTATTTGCTTATTCCTTGCATGTCTCCAAGGGAACTATGATTGACCCTTGGCCAACCCTGGGAATTTGGCCCTTGGAGTGTTTTTATGTTAATGATGATGACTTTGTTACATACACCTGAAGAAATTGCTTTGCACAAACATGTGCACCTGGTTTCATTGTTGGGGTCCTGAGTTTCAGTTGCCATGAATGATTGCATAGCAGAATATATATATATTAACAGACCTCCATAAAAGCCTTGGACCCTGAAACTCAGATGGGTTTCCATGGGCAGAGGCATTCCACAGATGCCTATATTTTGCTGCTAGAGAGAGAAAGAAGTCTGCCTCTCTGGACTTCCCCAATGGACCTTTTTCCCATTGCTTTCGCTCCCTACCATTTGCTGTAATAAATTTTAGTCATGTGTTGTGTATAACATGCTCTTGAGTCTTGTAAGTCCTGGGAGCACCAAATATACAAAATGCTGAAGAAATTTAAAACCCAATTTGTCCATCCAAGTCTTGGTAGGATTTACTGGAAAAAAAAATTAACAGATGTAAGTATGTATCTGTGTGTGTAGATTTAAACTAAATCAAGTCTTTGGCTCATGCCCAGGAGACATTTATAGTCTCTATAGGGATATAGGACAGAGATAGAGTGTTGGGAAAATGCTTACAGGCATATGTATAAATAAAAGCAAATTAGAAATAAATAGAAGCAAGGCAAATTAAAAGATTAAAATTGGTTAGAGTCAGTCAAAATTTAAATATGGTGCATATTTCAGAAGAAATATATGACTGGCTTGTCAAATAACTTTTGTCTTTTCGCCCGTAAAAGAAAAACTTTTTTTTCTGGGTTTTATCTGTTAAGGACTGAGTCCAACTCAAGTTTGACTGAATTATTTGTGTGGAATCAAAATTTGTAGTAAATTACAATGTAATTATATTATGTAGTGATTGTTTGAGTTCTGCAGTTATTTCAGCGATGAGTTAATATTCTTATGTAGTATCATTCCAAAGACTCACACCAATTCCCGTTTTAATGAATAAGCAATATCTGGTAGTTTCTTCAACTATTTAAAGTGCTTACATCCAGGGCGCCTGGGTGGCTCAGTTGGTTAAAGTGCTTACATCCAAAAATTAAGAATGAACTTTGAGAGCTCTGCTTCTGGTAATGGCCAAATAGCTCCTATCAGATCACATATATTTAAAAAAAAAAAAAAAAAAGGCACTGGGGAGCAAGCAAAAGAAGGCAAATTCTTAAGGGAAGTCAACACTTGGAAGAATGAGGTGGCACTTCAGGAGTTTCCTATTTTTATGGCTTTTAGCCTGCAGCATCCAGTCATGGAGGATGACCTAAACTTAGAAACTTGCAGGCATATTGGCTTGATGAACCAGAGAATGGAGTCCAGGGCAGCCACAGTGTGGTATAAGGCCTAAAATTGACATACTGCCTTGACATCTGGTAAAATTAGGAGTGTCTTGACTAACCTGAGTCCAAGTTCCCTTCCCCACCCTGCTCCTGTGGATAGGGTCCCCTAGCCAAATAGCCCTCCTTGTCTTGGGGACCACATATATTTCCTCCTTGTCCCTGCAAACTTATGGAATTATTCAAACAAACCAATCACATCCTCCCATGGGAAACAGGGGCTACCACATCCCCTTTATATTACAAAACCTGCCTCCCAAAGTGCCTGGTTATTTACTCCTAAGCTTAACTTCCACATGGCCCTACGTGGGGTTTGGTATCCTCCACTCAGACTGTGAGTATATGTGACTGGTAAACTGCTGTTGATCTTATCTGTCCAGTGCTGGGTGCCATGTGCTAGGTCATTCCCATACACATAGGGTGGGAATTCTTCCTTTCCCTTACCAATGAGATGAAGAGGCGATTAAACAATATTGGAAAATGGGGGAGAGAGATCCCAGAAAGGAGAGAACAAGAGAGAGGAGGCTTAAAGTCTACAGAAACTCCCCAAATCTCTAGCTAACTCTTAGACTACACACGTGCAGGGTAGACTCCAAGCAGCCCAGATAAGGTTAAAAGAACTGCACTGAGTTAGAGTTTGAATTTAGCCAAGGTAACTGCCTGCTGAAACAACAATTTAGAGAAACGTAACAGAACCAAACATCTCTAAAGTTCATCATTCACTATGTCATCATTCACTTAGATACAGGATAGTATCTAAGATTACTAGACATGTGGAGAAATAAGAAAATGTGATCCAAAAGTCAGCCCATGGATATCAGCTTCAAAATGAACCAGAAGAATTGGAAATATTTTAAAGCAGCTGTTAGAGGACTATGTTTCAAGGACTTAAGAGAAAATACACTTAAAATGAATGAAAATATAGGAAATCTCAGAAGAGGAAAGAAATTCAAGAAGAACCAAAAGGTAATTCTATAACTGAAAAAGTATATCTGAAATAAAATTTTCACTCAATAACCTTAAGATCATAGTATTTACAATCTAACTCACAGTTAAGTACTTTTAAAATTGTTTTGTTTATCCTTCCAGTTTCTTTCATCCGTGTACTTTTATTTTTACATAATTGAGCTAATAAGGTATATACTCCTTTGCACTGTTTATAATGGCTAAGTAATATTTCATCATATAAAAATAATTACTTTATTATTTTTGCTTATTCAGGTTGTTTTTAGTTTTTCTCTCAAGATTGAGATGATCATCTGTGTGCTTAATTATTTTTATGTATTTTGAATTATTTTCTTAATAGAGGCCCCTTTAAGCAGAATTAGTGCATAAAAGCTCTTGCTGCATATTGATAATCAAGCAGATACTGTCTTTCCCTTCCTTTCTTCCTTCCTTCTTCTGAATCATTCAGCAATATCCACAGTGGTAGGTGCTTTCCTTCTGTGCTTTGGAATCTTGGATTTTTCTCAAATCCCTCTTTCAGCTACAAAGTCCTTTGCACAAGACTGCCAGCTAACACACTGGGACATCTAGGTATTTTAATGGCAGCCCCACCTAGAGAAAGAGAGAAGCTCGAGATTCACATTCTATCCATCCTGCTTCCTAAACTCTTATCTCTTCCCAAGGATCTTTAACAGCAGAGATACGCATCAAAATTTAGAGGAACTAAATGTTACCAAGGCTCTACTTTGTGCAAATTATTTTGCATATTTCACCTTATTTAACCCTTACAGCAATTACATTAAGTTGGCCTTATCATCTTTGTTATATAGATGTAGAAATCGACGTACAGCATTTAAAGATTTTTTTTTTTTTATTTGACAGAGAGTACAAGCAGGGGGAGCAGCAGAGGGAGAGGGAGAAGCAGGCTCTCCGCCAAACAGGGAGCCTGAAAGCAGGGAGCCCAATGGAGGGATGGATCCCAGGACCCCGGGGATCATGACCTGAGTCTAAGGCAGATGCTTAAACGACTGAGCCACCCAGACGCCTGAGGTACAGCACTTAAATAACTTGCCCAAGTTCATACATCAAATAGTAGACCCAAGATTTCAATCCAAGCTAGTCTAACTTCAGAGTTCTTTCTACTATACCACTCACTATTCCTTCCTATTTAAAGGAAAACTGTGAGCAAATGCCTAGTGGATTAAGTTCTTAAATAATTTTGTAGGGGAGTAAAAACTTTCCTCTATACTCTTAGGTTCATGTCTGGAGCCTGAGAATTAGATTTAAAAAGATTCACAGGAAAAAAGGCATAGAAATTTTATTTGATGTTAATATTTCAATTTTTTTATGTGCATGGTGGCCTTCATATAAAGTGAAGATCCAAAGAAATAGTTAAACTCAGGGGGCTTATATACCACCTTAATCAAGGTAATGAATTGTGGAGAAGTGACAAAACAAAGTAAAAGCGGTTTGGTGAATTGTGGGAAAGTAAATATATAGGGGAAACTACTGGAAGATAGGATTATTTAGTATGGTTTTGTTTATGCAGACTCATCTCAGTGCTATTTCCCTCTCCTGTGATAAAGGTTTTTCCCTTTCTGGTACAAGAGAAGGAGACACTTTCACAAAAGAAAATGTATGCCTTGCTTTTGGGCAGAACGGGGGAGAGTAAAGGGTTTTTCTTGTGTCTGCTGTTTCTCCATTGCCATCAGTTCAAAATAATCCTTATGCCAAAGTGGCATATTTGGGGGTGGCATATTCTGATCCTCCTCAATTTACCACTGCGATTTAACATGATTATATAAATAACTGAATCCAGCCTCCCTTTATTCTTTATTTTCCTCTATTACATTTTTTCTTATGTTTAAGCCACTTATTCTTTCAGTTTTTCCTTTAGCCTTGGCTCCATCCCTGTGAAATTGAAATTTTAATTAGGTAGCATGAAATGATTTTCTAAGAAGATCGCTGTTATTTAATAAAAAGCATTGCTGATTTAGGTACAGTTTTTAAATTAAGAAAATTGAGCCAAATTGCATTCATTTCTGCCATAACAATAACCATAGTCTGCTACAAAAGAACTTTTGAATATTACCAAAACACGTAATATGTTCTTATTCGTGTAGTAAATTGCTCAGGCGAATGTCATCCTGAGTCACCAAGATCATTGTTCAGGAAAGCAAGAGAGTAATCAAATTTCCAAAGCCCATGAAAACTAATCATGCTCACAAGTGAGACAATAGACTCATATATGATCATGTATAAACTTGTGGAGAAAATGTTTATCATTCAAGTGGAGAATCAAAAGGGGGAGGAATGCTGGATTATGGTACATTTATTTGGTCAGGACCTAGAAATTTTCACTGAACAGAATACTAAAAGGCACAAATGTTAAACGACAAAGCCATAGAGCAAATGAGTCCTAAAGTTAGAAAGAGGGTTTTGAGGCCGTCTTGGATGCCCTCCATCAGAATTATCTCCAGCAATTATTAGAAATGCATGCCTCCAGATCTCAGCCCAGTCCTACTAAATCAGAAATCTACAGACATGAGGCCCTGGAATCTGCTTTTTAAACAAGCTCCTCATGATTCTTTTACTCACTAAAGTACAGAACCATAGACTTAGTGTCTGGTTCCCTGCCCAGGTGCCAGTCACTTGAAGAAGTATAGTCATCTTGTAGCCCAACATTTTTTATTTTTGTTTGTGGCTAAATGTTGGCAAATATTTTCCTTCGGGGTTTGCATTCTTGAAATGATCAGACATTTATAAATCCTTCTAAAAGATACAATTTAAAATGTTTTATTAAGGAGGGCTTTCCATCAAATTATATGACAAAGTTACAGACATGTATCTGATACCACCATAAACAAATTCAGCAAAAAATATCTTCTTGGGGCGCCTGGTGGCTCAGTCGGTTGGGCGTCTGCCTTTGGCTCAGGTCATGATCCCAGGGTCCTAGGATCAAGCCCCACATCAGGCTCCCTGCTCATTGGGGAGCCTGCTTCTCCCACTCCCTCTGCTGCTCGCCCCCTGCTAGTGCTCTCTCTCTGTCAAATGAATAAATAAATTCTTAAAATATATATCTTCCTAATAAAATGATAAGAAATCAAAGCCCTTTACTTATCTCTTAGGGAAACATTTGAAATATTTGTAGACAAAATGAGTTACCTCACAATAATATAAAAAGTAGGGTAATAGATGAAGTTATAGACAAAATATGATTGGCAATGAGCTGGTAGTTATTAAGCTGAGTGATGATTATACGGGAGTTCACTGTATTATTTTGTTTACTTCTATATATGTGTGATATATTCCATAATAAAAAACTGAGAGAAAAAAAGCTGCTTGCCCTAATGCTTTCGAATGGCTGCCTTACTATAAAATCTCTGGGGTTTGTTGCTGATTATTCTCTTGATTTTGCTAGTGGGAATTTTAGATATAACATTAAGCATATACCAACTGTACATTAATTATAATTGTAAAGCTCAGTTAAACTTAATTTAAGAGACCCAGGGAATGTTTCCTATTGATTAAGATTTTTTTTAATTAAAAATTTCCACAGTGTTCATTAATGGATGAATGGATAAAGAAAATGTGGTATGTACATACGAAGGAATATTATTTGGTCTTAAAAAGGAAGGAAAGTCTGACACATGCTACAACATGGGTAAACCTTGAAGACATTAGGCGAAGTGAAATAAGCCAGTTATAAAAGGACACATATTGTATGATTCCACTTATATGGGCTGCCTAGAGTAGTCAAATTCATAGAGACAGAAAATAGAGACATAGCATGCTGGGGACTGGTGGTAGAAGGGATGAGGAGAACAAAATTCTGCAGATAAATGGTAGTGATAGTTGCCCAACAATCTGAATACACTTAATGCCACTGAATGATATGCTTCAAAATGGTAAATTTTATGTTATGTGTATTTTATTTATCACAATAAAAAATACTGAGTGCCTACAGTGCCAGTCACTGATAAACAAGACAGTAAGGTGACTGGTCTCATAAAGCTTCCATTCTAGTGAAGGAAAGACACAATGACTAAGCAAAAGATAAATAATTGAGATAATTATGAAGGAAATGAAGAGGGTGATTTTGTGATAGAGAACAACTGGGGGTAAGGAATACTCACTCTAGGTAGTGATATTTGAGATAAGACCTAAAGGATGAGAATGAACCTTTAAAGGCATTTTAGGAAAAAGATGCAGCAAGTATGAAGGTCCTGAAGAGGGGAAGGATTTGATGTGTTTGAGGAAGAGAAAAGAGGCCATGGTAATTGAAGAAGTAGAAAGAAGCCAGATTGTGAATGGTCTGGAATCTTTTGAGTTTGTGCAAGGAAGAGATGATGGGTTAGATCGAGGGTTGGCAAACCTTTCTGTCAAGGACCAGATGATAAATAATGCAGGCTTTGCAGGCCTAGAGGGAAAAAATATATAAATACATTCCTACAGTGGCATTAGTAGGAGAAAAGTCTATCATGATGCCTATAATTTTAAGAAAGGAGTGGTCAAGTGCTGCCTGGGTGGATCAGTCCGTTGGGCTCTGACTCCTGATTTTGGCTCAGGTCATGATCTCAGGGTTGTGAGATGGAGCCCCAATCAGGCTCACACTGGGTGTGGAACCTGCTTGGGATTCTCTCTCTCCCTCTCCTCTCCTCCCTCCTGCTGCAACGCCTGGAGATCATGATCCTGGGGTCCTGGGATCGAGTCCTATATCAGGCTCCCTGCTACAGGGAGCCTGCTTCTCCCTCTGCCTGGCGCTCACCCTGCTTATGCTCTCTCTCTGACAAATAAATCAATGAAATCTTTAAAAAAAAAATTAAAAAAAGAAATGATCATAGCCTTACCTGAACTATCATCCATTCAAAAGTGGGACTAATAACAGAAAGATGGGCCTAAAGTGAGACGAGAAAAACACAATGCTTATTTTAAAAAGGCCAACCTGGATATTTGAGAGAGAATGTTATTGACCTAACCTATAGGCAAAATTGGAAGTAGGCAACTTTGCTTTTGATACCTATTAGCACCGTTCCATTCTTCACTAAATGTAAACTCCTAGGTGTTTGGCACATAGGATGCTGAATACATATTTATTGAGTAAGATGTTTATCTGCATTTTCCTTCTTTTTACTTATTCCCTAAGAAATCCGTGCCCTAATGCTGCCCCCTGGTGGCTCAACATCCTGTCATTGGACATTTCACCTAAACCTAAACCTTCCTGGGCAATGCTACTGGCTGGAAGCCAGCTTCTATGTTTGACTTGTGGTTTTCCTCCATCACAGGAGATGTTAAGGATGTTACAGGATAAGAGTAGTATAGGTAGAATAAGCAAATTTTTCCTTCCTTTAAATTTCATACTCAATTTTTTTTAACCTCATCCAAGTTAGCCTACGACTCTTATTAAAAATCTCTACTGGGGGGTACCTGGGTGGCTCAGTCGTTAAGCGTCTGCCTTCGGCTCAGGTCATGATCCCAGGGTCCTGGGATCGAGCCCCGCATCGGGCTCCCTGCTCCGAGGGGAGCTTGCTTCTCCCTCTCCCACTCCCCCTGCTGGTGTTCCCTCTGTCACTGTCTCTCTCTCTGTCAAATAAATAAATAAAATCTTTTTAAAAAAAATCTCTACTATGTGAGAGGGTAATAAAGTATGGTATGTGTTATATAATATGGCTACATACAAGAGTCGTCCCCCCATTTTAAAACTAAAAATTACTTTTTAGCCAAACATTCTTTTAAAATATAGTTCAATTTAGCTTTCCTTTTTTAAGATAAATCATTCTTTCTTTTTCATAAACGTTTAAAAGTCACAAGGCAAACAGAATAAAATAACTGGCTAAGTCAAAATTGGGATTTAATTTTTTAAAGGTAGTCTCAGTAGATTGACTTTAACTTAAGGTTATAAATCGATTTTAATTGATGTTACTTAGCATGAAAATGTATTGACAATGTTGAGTAGTAAAGCTATTAAAACCAGAACTCAAAGCAATATTAATAAAAATAGATTCCAGAACACAATTTTATATAAGACTTTGTAAAATCATTCCCTTATTGAGTGAAATGATCATATAAGCCCAGTAGTTACAAAATGATTGTGGACACGTATTGGTTTCTTAATCTCTTATAGGCCTATTTATGCATTAAAAAATATTTTTTCAACTAAAAATAGACTAAAATTTGCTTCTTTAGAAGAATGCTGTACTTATGTTTGTTTGTACAAATACTTGATCCCGGAGTGAAATTGAAATAGGTACCCACAGATTTCATTTTCAGTTGGAACAGGACCATTTCTGTCCTTGTCCTTGATGCTTGTTAAGGTACAAAAAGCTTGCTCATATAAGAAAGAAGTTGAACATTGCTTGCCTATAAGAGGCAGTATACTTTTCTTTCTCAGAAATCCAGAACTTCTCTAGGGAAAGGTCAAGAATCTCATCCAGAGGGTCCTCCTCAGGTGACAGTTTACAAAGAAGTTTTTCTTGTCTCTCAAAGTCAAGTCCTCAAGCTGAGCAGAAGATTGAGAGAAAGGATCCCTCACCTAGGTGGGTGCTCAGTGGCATTGAAAAGAAGAGAAGACACTGTTCCATTTGTCCTGCAGTGGGTTCTTCGAGGTGGCTTTCAATCAAACTGGAGACTTACTGATATCTTTCCTCACTCTTAAGGCCAAACAGCAGTGGAAACATTTCAAGGTTTTCCTTATCAATGTGATTTTTCCAAAAATTCGGTTTCTTTTTAAACCCAAGAATCTTGCTACTTGAAGTCAACACATTCTCTCCAGGGCCTGGTGGATACTTGTCCAACTAGTTCGTGTGATGAAGTGTTTGCTGACATTCTTTATCTTCAAAGTACTCAGAAAAGCTGCCTTACTGTTTTCTCAGAAGTACTCCTGCAAGTCACCTTTGAGCTCAAACAACCAGGTCGAGAACTCTCCTTCTGCTAAGCCCCCGGATTTCTCTCTTGGATTGGGGCATACACCACTGACTCTCCTGGTTCTCAGATCTTCAGACTAAGAATTAGAACTGTACCAGGAGCTCTCCTGGCTTTCCGGTTTGCTGACTGCAGATCTGGGGCTTCTCAGCCTCCAAAACCATGTGAGCCAATTCCTTACAATAAATTATATATATATATATATATATATATATATATATATATATATATATATTCCTATTGGTTCATACCAGATTTATGTGCTTTTGTCTGCGTTGTCAGTTTTGAGAACATACTCAAGTGAACTGGGCTTTGTTTAAAGGCAGTTCGCTGTTTTTGCAAAATCACTCAAAACCTTGGGCATTTCATCTCCGTGTGTTTGTTATTTCAGCATCTCTCTGTGAAGAAGCAGTACCTTTCAAACAGCTGTGATTTGTAGCTAAGTTCTATTCCATTTTTTGGGAGCCACGGCTGTGTTTTTGAGTCGGGTGACAACACACAAAGAGGCCAACTGGGATTGCCAAAACCCATTGGTAAGTAACTTTCACTGTTACTTTTTTTTTTTTAATATTTTATTTATTTATTTGATAGAGACACAGCGAGAGAGGGAACACAAGCAGGGGGAGTGGGAGAGGGAGAAGCAGGCCTCCCGCCGAGCAGGGAGCCCGATGCAGGGCTCAATCCCGGGACCCTGGGACCATTACCTGAGCTGAAGGCAGACACTCAACGACTGAGCCACCCAGGCGCCCCTCACTGTTACTTTTTTGTGTGTTCTCCATTTTACTAGTGTGGTGAAATGACTCAGAAAGTTGTAATAAGCCTTATTTAGAATTGTCCTTTGGGGTAAACCTAGAATGTTCTTCAGTGCCATATATCTTCCCCCCAAAATTGCTACATTGGGCCATCACACAAAAAGCAAACAAATACAAAACAGAAGGGCATAATAAAAAGAATAAAATAAATAAAAACTAAACAAGAAAATCACAAGCAAAAAAGAAATTAATAATTCACTTCTACCCTGCACAATGTACGTTTTGCCGTTTACATCAGCAAAGCAGCAGGGGTGGGCGGCTGAGCTCAGGGCATCAAAAAATTCCTTGTTTAGAAGGACATTCCATGGCGGTATTCAAAGTGGTAGGCTTATTGGCTGCCGTCAGTCGGTGGCATGCTGGGGAGCTGATTGATGTCAGCAGCCTACCGTCGTCCCCTCACCTCCCTGCCCTGCAATAGTGCCTACTGATTATCGAATTATCAATGGACTCCCTTATCCGGTGTCAGAAACAGAGAATGGGTTCAACGAAATGAGAACCGTCCTCCCGGGCCCTGCCATAAGGGGCTGAAAGACCTCTAGCGAAATTAATAGGACAGCCGATCATGATAAGTGCTAACATTGCACAGCCTGCAAAGTTCAAACAAATGTGTTTCAGTCACAGGCTCTTGTACAACCCCTAGTGACATCTTATAGAACGCAGGGCTCCCTGGCATTCCAGTTGAGAAATCACTCAAAGACAGTGCAGTTGGGTGGGAACTGCTTTATTGATGGGAGCCAACGAAGGGCTCTCTGGAGGTGTCTTAGGAATTGGGACCTGCAGAATATGAGCTAGCAGGCTTTGCATCAATCCGCATACCCCAATACCAGTCAATCCTAGAGACTCCAGTTTCTTTCAAAGTTTGATTTTATTCATTCCCTTTGTTGTTTGGTGATACTAGAAGACATTTAAGTGTGGGCTGAAATGAATTCAAAACCGTTTCGGATATATACAAGACTGTGTTCCTCTTTGTATATTGTTGACCTGCTATCCGAAGACATAGAAAAGCTCCAGCGTTTGGGAAAGACGGAAGATGTTACTGTACTTGCTTTTTTTTTTTTTTGCAGATGCTTTCTTATGTTGGGGGTGGGGGGGGGTGTTGGTGCTACATCACAGAATTGTATTGGAGTACAGCAACCTAGCAGGGAAGCCAGAGGCTGTGATCAGCCTGGATAGGGATATGAGAATGCTCCAGAATTGCTAATAGACCGGAAATTCTTCGTGTATGCAGTAGAAGAAAAAAATTAGGACAGAGTTCGTATTTTGTTGTCTCTGGCAAAAACCATCCAAGAGTTACTGATGAAAGAGTTAGTTTTAGGATAAAAAAAGAAAATCCTAAATATAGCCATATCCGTAGCTCTATACCAGCGTAATTAGTAAATATGCATGGATAGATGGATGGGTGACATTAACCATATTGTTTCTAGTCAAGGCAAGCAATGGCTAACACCATTCCAAGTTAATTAATGCATGGGGATATTCCTGTCTTAGAAAAAGATTATTCATTTTCCTGTCTTTTAGTTTGGGAGAAGGTCACCAGACAAGGTTTAATAAATGTCTTCCCTTTTGAGCAGGGCCATTCCTGGTCTCACCTGCATTCTTGTCTGGTAATACCTCAACTCCTGCTTTCTTGGGTAGTTTATTTTTTGTCATCATTTTAATAGTACTTGCTATGTACAAAGCAATGTAAGTACTCTACACAGTACCCCACTGACTATTTTTTGCTTTTATTGATATATTTTTGCTTATCCCTTTATTTTCAAACTTTCCGCATAATTTTGTTTTAGTCATGTCTCCTAAATGCTGCACAGAGTTATATTTTGCTTTGTGATTCAGTATGAAAACGGTTTTCTTTAAAAGGGTAAATTTATTCATTTACATTTTTTGATAAGATATATTTGGTGTTGGTTCTTTCCTATTTATTTTGTGCTTTCTTTTTCTATCTCTTTCAAGATGATGCATATGATCTATTTTCTATGTTTTGTATGTATGTGTTTCTTCTAATAGGTAGCAAGATTTGGGTTTTTTTCCTAGAGTTAACCCTTATAACTTTATAGAATGCTCTTAATCTCTTACTTCTTTAGACAGTGTTTATTAGTTCCTTACTATTATATATACATTTGTATTAGTCAAGGTTCTCCAGAGAAGCAGAACAAATAGGATATAGAGGAAGAGAACCAATAGGAATATATATATATAATTTATTGTAAGGAATTGGCTCACATGGTTTTGGAGGCTGAGAAGCCCCAGATCTGCAGTCAGCAAACCGGAAAGCCAGGAGAGCTCCTGGTACAGTTCTAATTCTTAGTCTGAAGATCTGAGAACCAGGAGAGTCAGTGGTATATGCCCCAATCCAAGTCTAATTCTAAAGGCAAAAGACTGATGTCCTAGCTCCAGGACAGTCAGGCAAAAACAGCAAATTCTCTCTTCCTCTAACTTTTTGTTCTATTCAGGTTTTCAATAGATTGGATGAAGCCCACCCATAGTGGGGAGAACCATCTGTTTTCTCAGTCTACCAATTCAGATATTATTCTCATCCAGAAACACCCTCACAGAGACAACCAAGACAGTGTTTTTTGGGGGTTTTTTGGGGGGGTGCCTAGGAAGGGGCAGAGGGAGAGGGAGAGGGAGAGAATCTTCAGCAGGCTCCACGCCCAGCGCAGAGCCCAACTCAGGGCTCAATCTCACAACCTTGAGATCATGACCTGAGCCAAAATCAAGAGTTAGATGCTCAGTTGATTGAGCCACCCTAGCACCCCATCCAGAACAATGTTTAAACAAGTATTTGGTCACCTCATGGCCCAGGAAAGTTAACACATAAAATTAACCATCACACTACTTTATGTCCTATTCCCAAATTTAGCTGATTGTTGAGTATGTATACATTCCCAAATTTCACTGAGTATCTTTCTCACTGTTTACCTTTGAACACTTGGGGGGTGGGGGAAACATTATTTGATTTGCCAACTTTGTCAACCTTTGATCCCATCTATTAAAGATGAGGAAATTTGTATACTTATTACCACCTACCTTCTTACTCAACTTCTGCCCCAACTTTTATTAATTATACCATTTCTATGTTATCAAACAATACAATATTTACTTTCTTTTCTATCACTTTAATCTTCAAGTTTACTTTAATCTTTATTATACTGTTAGAGTCAATGATCACTGCCAACCCTATGCCCTAGTTTTCCCGGTTATCTCTTCCTGGTTAAATTTTCCCCTAGTGTATTACTTATGAAGGGCTCCTAGGGACAATATTCCTTGAGTTCTTGAATGTTAAAAATTGTCTTTTTCTTTTATGTCAGAATTTGTTTCCTTCTTATTTTATTTTATTTTTAGAGAGGGAGAGAGGGTGAGAGAGGGGATGGAGGGGCAGAAGGAGAGGAAGAGGGAGAATCTTAAATAGGCACCATGTCCAGAGCGGAGTCCAGTGCAGGGCCCGATCTCACAACCCTGAGATAATGACCTGAGCCAAAATCAAGGGTCGGATGCTTAACCAACTTTGGCCACCCTAGTCCCCCAAGGTCACCTTTCCTTCTTAATGTCTTCTAGTGCCGACTGCTGCTGTGAAGAAGTCTGAGGTCCCTCTGAGTTTTTTTTTTTTTTTTTTTTTTTAATTTATTTGACAGAGAGACACAGCGAGAGAGGGAGCACAAGCAGGGAGAGTGGGAGAGGGAGAAGCAGGCTTCCCGCTGAGCAGGGAGCCCGATGCGGGGCTCGATCCCAGGACCCTGGGATCATGACCTGAGCCGAAGGCAGTCGCTTAACCAACTGAGCCACCCAGGCGCGCCCCCTCTGAGTTTTTTTTTATAAACTTTTGGTTGGACACCCAGAGGATTCTTTTTTAAACCTTTCAAGTCCAGTAAGGTTACTAGGATATATCTAAATATTTAGTATTAGGGATCAGTTTTTCCTGGAACATAGTGTACTCTTTTGACATGTCAATTCCAGCTTTCTTTATCTCAAAAATATTTTCTTGAATTGTTACTATTTGTCCTGTTCAACTATTTGAACTTTCATTTTTGGGCATGCAGTTATGCTTACAGTGAATCTCCTTTCTCTGTTCTTCCCATCTATCATTCTCTCTCTAACCTTTTCTAACACTTTGTTTTCATTTCCTTCCACCCACTTTTATGCTCTCTAATCTCTGTGCTCTTGGGCCAGCAGCTGTGTCTGTTCTCCCTGTGCTTCTCTCAGTTTTGCTTTAAAAGGGTAAATTTATTCATTTATATTTTTTGATAAGATATATTTGGTGTTGGTTCTGTCCTATTTATTTTGTGCTTTCTATTTTTCTATCTCTTTCAAGATGATGTGTATGATCTATTTTCTATGTTTTGTGTGTGTGTGTTTCTTTTTTTTTTTTTTTTAAGATTTTATTTATTTGACAGAGAGAGAGCACAAGCAGGGGGAGCAGCAGTGAGAGAGGGAGAAGCAGGCTCCCCGATGAGCAGGGAGCCCGATGCGGAACTCAATCCCAGGACCCTGGGATCATGACCTAAGCCAAAAGCAGACGCTTAACTGGCTGAGCCACCCAGGTGCCCTGAATGTGTTTCTCTTAATAGGTAGCAAGATTTGGGGCTTTTTTCCCCAGAGTTTACCCTTATAACTTTATAGTATGCTCTTAATCTCTTACTGCTTTAGACAGCATTTATTAGTTCTCTACTATTATATATACACTTGTATTAGTCAAGGTTCTCCAGAGAAGCAGAACAAATAGGATATAGAGGGAGAGAACCAATAGAAATATATATATTGGTATATTGCTTTCATTCTGATATGCTGGCTGTACTTTCTTCTTCTACTTGTTCCCTGAGTTCTGCTAGCTTATGTCTTATGTATTCCAGTTCCTCATTCTTTCTTCCCTGAGTTATTGCATCTCTGCTTTGAGCTCTTGCTTCAAAGGACTGACTGCTTTTTAAAGTTGTTGCTTTTTTTTTTTTTTTTAAAGATTTATTCATGAGAGACAGAGAGAGAGAGGCAGAGGGAGAAGCAGGCTCCCAAGGAGCAGAGAGCCCGTTGCGGGACTCGATCCCAGGACCCTGAGATCATGACCTGAGCCGAAGGCAGACGCTTAACCATCTGAGCCACCCAGGCGCCCTAAAGTTGTTGCTTTTAATTCATGAAGTAACACAATTCAGCCATTCTATGGAAACATTTTTCTTTTGTGGTTGTTGACTACCACTTTTTTTTTACGTTTATCCTCTTCACCTTTTTAATTTTTTTTCTTGACATGTGCTTTATAGATCCTGTATGGTTTCTTTCTTTCTTTTTTTTTTTTTACTTACTCATCTCTGAAACAGGCAAATTAGTCCTGGACCAGCTACTCGTAGGACATTATGTTGGCGAGGAACCCAAACCATGTTGCTGCCCGGCTGGGATTTTTCTTATGACCTACAGTTTTGTTTGTAGGTTTGGGTGGGTTTTTTTTCATAATGCCAAATCTCTTTTCTCCCGTTGCTACAGATAGACTGCTTCCTCCATGAGAACTTATATCATCAGTGCACATACCCTGTTCCCACTATTGCAAACAAAGGATTTAAGTTTTGTGCTTCATGGTGCCTCCCTCACTTTGATAAGTATAGTTTGCTGGCTTTACGACCCTGCAGTTGCATTTTCTCTCTATATGCTTCCATGCTCATAGCTGATTGATCCCCACTGCTTTTCACAGTCCCTCTACTATTTTGTGATCTGGCATTTCTTTCTTTTTTTTTTTTTTTAAGATTTTATTTATTTATTTGACAGAGAGAGACACAGCGAGAGAGGGAACACAAGCAGGGGGAGTGGGAGAGGGAGAAGCAGGCTCCCCGCAGAGCAGGGAGCCCGATGCGGGACTCGATCCCAGGACCCTGGGATCATGACCTGAGCTGAAGGCAGTCGCTTAACCAACTGAGCCACCCAGGCGCCCTGTGATCTGGCATTTCTGCTGTCTCTTAATTTCTCTCTCCCTCTCTCTCAGACACACACATTTTTATTTTTTGCTCATTTTCTCTTATGCTTTTGGATTATTTCCTGGAAAATAAGAGCAACATGCCAACTCTTATACCACCAACTTCAAACTCTGGAAATTGGTCCGTATTATAACAAAATCTTATAAACACATGATGTATAACTCATATTTGTTCCCAAATTATACACATTAATTTAAGTGCCAATTTCATTTAAATTTTTACCTTGGAAGGCTTTATTCTTATTCCATCTGTCCTACTCTTGGGCCATACTGTTCTATAGCTCTTCTTTGTGAATTCTTTCCCAATTAACAAATTCACAGTTGTGGGCTTTTCTTTTTCATTGCTTTACAGTATTTTCATTTTTAAATACAAAACATTATTATTTATGGTGCTGGATTTCTTAACTTATTTGTAGAAGTGTCTTAGATTGACATTTGTTGGCTCATAATGTGACCCATAGTGTCTAATACACCTGCTGTATACCTTAGGGTTCCTCAGGCTGCTAGGTTTTAGGTACAAAAATCACCTCTGAGGAAGATTCAATATTTTGGATGCCATGGGTGAGTATGCCTGATGTTAGGATGAGTGCTAAAGAAATGAGTAACCCTGTGCTTAGTTAGGATGTGCTACAGGTCATGTGCCTCATTAACATTCAAGAGTTGCCTGCTAAGTATTCTCACCAGCTCCTGAAGATAGGGTGTTGTGTCCAATACAAAGACTTTCTCATGGAAGGTGGAAAACACTAGAGAGCTAGGCTGCTCTCAGACTCTCTTGAGATGGACTTTACCTGAAAGAGTGTAATCCTATGGGGGGCTGGCGCTCTTCTCTCCTGAGGAAGCAGCACTTTCCATTAGTGGGTTATCCTTTGGTTGTGAGTTCCATCACAAGTACTTTTTACTGATAAAACAGAAGATTGAATAATTTGTTCTTTTTACAGATGATATCAGATTTAAGAGCAGGAACTGTGTCCGTGGTTGCCACCTCTTAACTGTTGGGATGGAATGAAACACTGGAGATTATTTTAGGGAGAACAGCTTCTTTGGGAAGACAGTGACGTCCAAAAAATGAGGGTAGCAACAAAGAGCTGCTTCAGTTGACTGCGATGGTAGCTTGAAATCCAGGAGAAAGGAAACCACAGTAACCAGAGTGAGGGAAATCCACTGTGGGATTTTGCTCTTGCACCACCCTATTCTGATCAGTTTTAGCGGGGAGTTTCTGAGGTGAATCCCTTGCCTATTTTTCCTTCTAGGGCATGATTGCTTGGGTACTTTCAGAGAAAAAAGACTCTGAGAATGAGGAGAGAGTGTGCTTCAGGACCTGGGTAGCTGGGTAGATTTAATGACTAGCTTCTTGTAGAGTGGAGCACGGGAAGAACTTGTTGGAGGTCCCAACAACTAATTATTCACATAAGTCCCTCTACAGGACCTCTATTTTGGCCTGCACATCTCTCCCTTTTTGTAGTTAAAACATCCCTCTGGAAAATAAGGGCCATATGCACCCCAATGTTCAGAGCAGCAATGTCCACAATAGCCAAACTGTGGAAAGAGCTGAGATGCCCTTCAACAGACGAATGGATAAAGAAGATGTGTCCATATAGACAATGGAATATTACTCAGCCATCAGAAAGGATGAATACCCAACTTTTACATCAACATGGATGGGCCTGGAGGAGATTATACTAAGTGAAATAAGTCAAGCAGAGAAAGTCAATTATCATATGGTTTCACTTACTTGTGGAACATAAGGAATAGCATGGAGGACATTAGGAGAAGGAAGGGAAAAATGAAGGGGGTGGGAATTGGAGGGGGAGACGAACCATGAGAGACTATGGACTCCGGGAAACAAACTGAGGGTTCTAGAGGGGAGGAGGGGTGGGGCTGGGTTAGCCTGGTGATGGGTATTAAGGAGGGCATGTATTGCATGGAGCACTGGGTGTTACGCAAACAATGAATCATGGAACACTACATCAGAAACTAATGATGTAATGTATGGTGACTAACATAACATAATAAAATTAAATTAAATTTTAAAAATCCCTCTGGAGAATGATGCCTGAGGCAAAGAGAACTTGGGGGAACTGTCCTCCCCTGCCACCACCACTGCCCCACCCTTGTGTGCTCCCACACCCAGCCGTATGGTCTCAAGGGGATGTCAGTCAAGGTGCGTGGCCCAGGATAGCCTCTCCAGCTGGTCCATGAGCTATAGCCCTGGGGATGCATAAGTAATTGACTTTGCTCTAGTCCTACAGCACTGAATTCAAGTATGTTTTTGGCTCAATGCATGTTACCTTGGGAAAGCTAAGAGCAATAGATAAAGTTTTCCAGGCCTAAAGTACTATATATTGAACTCTAGAAATCACAGTATGCAGAACATAACTCTACCATGGGGTGTGTTTGGTTTGGATATGACAGCCTTCAACATATTAGACAGGCTCTCTCTCAGACGTCTAGCTTCTGCCGCATAAATACGGGCCCGAGGGATGAAGTTGAGTTTTCAGAAGGTCTGATGTGACCCTTGCCAACTCAAAACATTATCTTTTGAGGATCTGGATCCAGAAGTTTCGACTTCTCTTTGTCTTTGGAGAATATTGTTGATCTTTCTGCAGAGTATCCTGACTGTGCTAACTTCATTCTATATCCTTTAAAAAAGTGATTTATCCAGGTGGTATCTGTGTCTGGGCCTTCATGGAGCCAAGTTTACTGTTGACATCGGTCAATAAATTATTCCTGAACCCCCACCCCATGAGACAGACATGTAACCTAAGCTTAGCAACTTGGATTCTCTTTCTTGAGAACCTGAAGCTTAAGTTAAATTACAGAACATAGAATGGTTGGAACTGAATTGTTTTGATGACAGTACCTTGATGAAATTGTCTGTCTCTGGGTCATCTGGCTGACTCAGCTGGTGGAACGTGTGACTCTTGATCTCATGGTTGTGAGTTCAAGGGCCCTCCCTCCCCCGCCAGGGGTAGAGTTTACTTTAAAAAAAAAAAAAAAAAGGATGGGTGCCTGGGTGGCTCAGTTGGTTAAACGTCTGCCTTCGGCTCAGGTCATGATCCTGGAGTCCCTGGATCGAGTCCCGCATCGGGCTCCCTGCTCGGCAGGGAGTCTGCTTCTCCCTCTGACCTTCCTCCCTCTCATGCTCTCTGTCTCTCATTCTCTCTCTCTCAAATAAATAAATAAATAAAATCTTTAAAAAAAAAAAGGAGAAAAATTGTCTGTCTCCACTGCTTAGATTCTTTTTTTTCCCCAGCATAGTGTGTTTTTTTTAAAGTTTTTATTTTAATTCCAGTTAGTTAACATACAGTGTTATATCAGTTTCAGGTGTACAATATAGTGATTTAACACTGCCATGCATCACCCTGTGCTCATTATGACAAGTGCGCTCCTTAATTCCCATCACCTATTTCACCCATCCGCCACCCACCTTCTCTCTGGTAACCATCAGTTTGTTCTCTATAATTCAGAGACTGTTTCTTTTCTTTTCTTTTTTTAAGTAGACTCCACACCCAATGTGGGGGCTCGAACTCATGACCCTGAGATCAAGAGTCCCATACTCTACCAATTGAGCCAGCAAGGAACCCAAAAGACTGTTTCTTGATTTCTCTCTCTCTTTCTTTTTTTCCCTTTGCTTATTTATTTTGTTTCTTAAATTCCACATATGAGTGAAATCATATGGTATTTTGTCTTTCTCTGACGGACTTATTTCGCATAGGAGAATACCCTCTAGCTCCATCCGTGTCATTGCAAAAGAGATTTCATTCTCTTTATGACTGAATAATATTCCATTGTACCATATACATTTATACCACATCTTCTTTATCCATTCATCTACTACTGATGGACACTTGGGCTGCTTCTGTATCTTGGCTATGGTAAATGATCCTGCTATAAACATAAGGGTGCATGTATCCTTTGAATTAGTGTCTATGTATTTTTTGGGTAAACCCAGTAGTGCAATCATAAGGTAGTTCTATTTTTAACTTTTTAAAAAAACATTTATTTATCCTAGAGAGAGGATGCATGTGTGAGAGCACATAAGTGAGGGGAGGAACAGAAGGAGATAATCCCCAAGCAGACTCCCCGCTGATTCAGGGCTGATCCCACAACCCTGAGATCATCACCTGAGCTAAAACCAAGAGTCGGACCCTCAACCAACTGAGCCACCCTGGCGCCCCTCTATTTTTAACTTTTTGATGAAGCTCCATACTGTTTTCCACAGTGGCTGCACCGGTGTGTACTCCCACCAACAGTGCGCAAGGGTTCCTTTTTCTCCACATCCTCATCAACACCTGTTGTTTCTTGTGCTAGTGATTTTGGCCATTCTGACATGTGGGAGGTGCTATTTCATTGTAGTTTTGATTTGCATTTCCCTGATGATAAGTGATGATGAGCATCTTTTCATGTGTCTGTTGGCCATCGGTATGTCTTCTTTGGAGAAATGTCTGTTCATGTCTTCTGCCCATTTTTTAATTGGATGTTTTGGGTTTGGGGTATTAAGGTTTTTTTGTTTTTATTTATTTATTTATTTATTTGAGACAGAGAGAATGAGAGAGACAGAGAGCACATGAGAGGGGGGAGGGTCAGAGGGAGGAGCAGACTCCCTGCCGAGCAGGGAGCCCAATGTGGGACTCGATCCAGGGACTCCAGGATCATGACCTGAGCCGAAGGCAGTCGCTTAACCAACTGAGCCACCCAGGCACCCCTTAAGTTTTTTTTTTTTTTAATATTTTATTTATTTATTTGAGAGAGAGAATGAGAGAGAGAGAAAGCACAAGAGAGGGGAACAGGAGAGGGAGAAGCTGACTCCCTGCCGAGCAGGGAGCCCGATGCGGGACTCGATCCCGGGACTCCAGGATCATGACCTGAGCCGAAGGCAGTCACTTAACCAACTGAGCCACCCAGGCGCCCTGGGGTATTAAGTTTTATAAGTTCTTTATATATTTTGGATTCTAACCCTTTATCAGATATGTCATTTGCAAATATCTTCTCTCATTCCATAGGTTGCCTTTTAGTTTTGTTGATTGTTTCCTTTGCTGTGCAGAGCTTTTTGTCTTGACAAAGACCCAATAGTTTATTTTCACTTTCATTTCCCTTGCCTCAGGAGGCGTATCTATAAAGAAGTTGTTATGGCCAATGTCAAAACACTGCCTGTGTTCTCTTCTAGGATTTTTATGATTTCAGGTCTCACATTTAGATCTTTAATCCATTTTGAGTTTATCTTTGTGTATGGTGTAAGAAAGTGGTCCAGTTTCATTGATTTGCATGTAGCTGTCCAATTTTCCCTACACCATTTGTTGAAGAGACCGTCCTTTTCCCATTGCATATTCTTTCCTGCTTTATCAAAGATTAATTGGCCACATAATTGTGTGTTTATTTCTGGATTTTCTATTCTGTTCTATTGATCTATGCGTCTATTTTTGTGCCAGCACCATACTGTTTTGATGACTACAGCTTTGTAATATAACTTAAAGTCCAGAATTGTGATGCCTCCAGGTTTGCTTTTCCTTTTCAAGATTGCTTTGGCTATTCAGGGTCCTTTGTGGTTCCATACACATCTTAGGATTGTTTGTTTTAGTTCTGTAAAAAATGCTGTTGATATTTTGATAGGGATTGAATTAAATGTGTAGGGATTGCCTTGGGTAGTATAGACATTTAACAATATTTTTTCTTCCAATCCATGAGCATGGAATGTCTTTCCATTACTTTGTGTCATCTTCAATTTCTTTCATCAGTGTTTTATAGTTTTCAGAGTACAGGTCTTTGACATCTTTGGTTAGGTTTATTCCTAAGTATCTTATTATTTTGGGTACAATTATAAATGGGATTGTTAATTTTTCTTTCTGCTGCTTCATTATTGGTGTATAGAAATGCAGATTTCTGTACATTGATTTTGTATCCTTTGACTTTACTGAATTTGTTTATCAGTTCTAGCAGTTTTTTGGTGGAGTCTTAGATTTTCTATATATAGTATCCTGTCATCTGCAAACAGTGAAAATTTTACTTCTTCCTTACCTATTTGGATGTCTTTTATTTCTTTTTGTTGTGACTGCTGTGGCTGGGACTTCCAGTACTATGTTGAATAAATGTGGTGAGAGTGGGCATCCTTGTCTTGTTCCCGACCTTAGGGGGAAAGTTCTCAGTTTTCCCCCATTAAGGATGATGTTAGCGGTGGGTTTTTCAATATGGCCTTTATTATGTTGAGGTATGTTCCCACTAAACCTACTTTGTTGAGGGTTTTTATCATGAATGGATGTTGCACTTTTTCTGCATCTATTGAAATGATTGTATGGTTCTTATCCTTTCTCTTACTGAAGCAATATATCACATTGATTTGTGAATATTGAACCACATTTGCATCCCAGGAATAAATTCCACTTAATTGTGGTGAATGATTCTTGGGGTTTTTTGTTTTGTTTTTTTTGTTTTTATTTTTATTTTTTTGGTGGGCAGCAAAGCAAAGTTTATTGAACAACAGTAAAGTTGTTGAGCTATAGTACAAAGCTCCCAAAGAGGGAGGGGACCCAAAAGGGTTGCCCATAGTGAATGATTTTTGTAATGTATCATTGAATTTGGTTTGCTAGTATTTTGTTGAGAATTTTTGTATCTATGTTCATCAGGGATATTAGCCTGTAGTTCTCTTTTTTAGTGATGTCTTTATCTGGTTTTGGTAGCAGGGTAATGTTGGCTTCATAGAATGAATTTGGAAGTTTTCCTTCCTTTTCTATTTTTTGGAATAGTTTAGGAAGAATAGGTATTAATTCTTTAAGTGTTTGGTAGAATTTGCCTATAAAGCCATCTGGTCCTGGACTTTTGTTTGTTCAGAGTTTTTTGATTACTGACTCAATTTCTTTGCTGGTTATCAGTATGTTCAGATTTTTTATTTCTTCCTGTTTCGGTTTTGATAGTTTATATGTTTCTAGGAATTTGTCAATTGCTTCTAGGTCCCATTTGTTGGCATATAGTTTTTCATAATATTCTTTTTAAAAATATTTTACTTTTAGGGGCGCCTGGGTGGCTCAGTCATTAGGCATCTGCCTTCGGCTCGGGTCGTGATCCCAGGGTCCTGGGTCGAGCCTTGCATCAGGCTCCCTGCTCAGCGGGAAGCCTGCTTCTCTCTCTCCCACTCCCCCTGCTTGTGTTCCCTCTCTCGCTGTGTCTCTCTCTGTCAAATGAATAAATAAAATCTTTAAAAAATAATAAAATATTTTACTTTTAAGTAATCTCTACACCCAACATGGGGCTCAAAGGCACAACCCTAAGATCGAGAGTTGCACACTCCACTGACTGAGCTAGCCAGGCAACCGCATAATATTCTCTTATGATTGTATTTCTGTGGTGTTGGTTGTTATTTCTCCTCTCTCATTTGAAATTTTATTTGATTCCTCTTTTTTCCTTGATAAATCTGGCTAGAGGTTTATCAACTTTAGTGATTTTTTTCAAAGAACCAGGTCCTGGTTTCATTGATCTGTTCTATTGTTTGTTTGTTTTTTAGTTTGTATATCATTTATATCTGCTCTAATCTTTATTATTTCCTTCCTTTTGCTGGTTTTAGGTTTTGTTTGTTGTTCTTTTTCTAACTCCTTTAGGTGTAAGGTTAGGTTGTTTAAGATATTTCTTACTTCTTGAGGAAGGCCTGTATTGTTATATACTTCTCTCTCAGGACCGACTTTGCTACATCCCAGAGGTTTTGGACCATTGTGTTTTCATTTTAATTTGTTTCCATGTACTTATTTCTTATTTCTTTTTTTTTTCACGAGGCAAAAACGTTTATTCACTTTTGTGTTGCACAAGTGTAAGAACCACATAATCTGGATTGACTTTAGGTAACAATCATTTAAAAGATAGAAAGCCTCGGGACGCCCAGGTGGCTCAGATGGTTAAGCATCTGCCTTCGGCTCAGGTCATGATCCCAGGGTCCTGGGATCAAGCCCCACATCGGGCTCTGTGCTCAGCAGGGAGCCTGCTTCTCCCTCTGCCTGCCTATCTGCCTACTTGTGATCTCTCTCTCTCTCTCTCTCTGTCAAATAAATAAATAAAATCTTTAAAAAAAAAAGATAGAAAGCCTCATTACAGAAATTTTTAAATCGACTATTTGACAACTTATACAATAAATGAAGAAAACTGATGATAGAACAGGCCAGTGATCAGCCAACACAATACAACAGGTTAACAAATGCAGCCAAAGGGTCAGTGCGTATCATCTACCACCTTCCATGTAACATCTTGGCTGGGTTTTTTTTGGGGGTGGGGGGAGGCAGGGAGAAGGCGGGGGAACACAAAGGCAGGTTGATTCAAACTAGCCCTATTAAGTATATTTTTATACTTCATTCTAAAATTATGATGTGAATAGAGCATGTATTTATACAGCTCATGCAACTAGAATTTTCTCCTGAAGGTCAGGAATCCAACAAGGTGATGCTCAGATTGGGGCAGATGCTGGAAGTAACTGCACTGAACTCTATCTGCTTCAATCATGAACCGCACTAACTGGGCAATTATTTCAAAATATGAACCACAGATATAAAAGGACCTACACAGAAAAAAAAATTATTTTTTCTAATTTAAAAAACATGTCGTAAATATAAATGGATTCGGTCAACAGTATCGACTTAAAAATTCAACCAAATTGGAATACATGCTCAACTTCTCAGGGAGCCTACTTCAGTCCTGGTGGTGCCACTTACCTGGAGCAAGATCCTCAGTGGGGCATTTCATGCAAGGATGATTGGAAAATTAATTTACAATATCATCTCAGATCCTATAGCTAAGGGTCTAAGGATCTTCAGTAAGAGCTTGAAACTGGGGAAAACACGATTTGAGAAATAAGAGGATGCTGCCCCTTGCACGCCCCCAGGTGACCATCAGTCAGCCTGCATCACACTCAAGGTCCAGTGATTTAAGTTAGAAGCTCCTTTCCCCTCGCTTTCATTCCATGACACTTGACGACGTGGCCTGCAAAATACAAACCACAGCCTGTCCTCTTTGTGGCACCAACTGGCTAATACTTTAAAGTTGATTAAAGATGGGCGCCTGGGTGGCTCAGATGGTTGGGCGTCTGCCTTCGGCTCAGGTCGTGATCTCAGGGTCCTGGGATCGAGTCCCGCATCAGGCTCCCTGCTCCTTGGGAGCCTGCTTCTCGCTCTGCCTCTCTCTGTCTCTCATGAATAAATAAATAAAAAAATCTTTAAAAAAAAAAGTTGATTAAAGAGCACATCCATTCATTCTAGAAAATAAAGAATAGAAATAATGTGCTTCATCTGCACAGGTTTGATGGACTTTGGTCACCTAGTAAATTCCAGACTGGCTCCCATTAGTGGTCAGTAGAAGGCTTTGCATTTGGGCTAGAAACCAAATTAGGTTAAATCAGGCCTTTGTTGTGACAGTACGTTTGTTTATTTGAACTATGTTTATTTGTGGATAAAGTGCCAGTTTTAGGGCGCCTGGGTGGCTCAGATGGTTAAGCGTCTGCCTTCGGCTCAGGTCATGATCCCAGAGTCCTGGGATCGAGCCCCGCATCGGGCTCCCTGCTCCGCGGGAAGTCTGCTTCTCCCTCTGCCTCTCTCTCTCTTTCTCTGTCTGTCATGAATAAATAAATAAAATCTTTAAAAAAATAAAAAAATAAAAAAAATAAAGTGCCAGTTTTATATACAAATCAGTAAGTAAACTTTAAAATCCACTTTGAAGCAAGCAAACTTTAAAATCCGAAGGCCTTGGAGTAACTGACTGATTAATCTTGCTGGATCAGACTCAGCCTAGGGTCCCCACACTTTGAGCCTTGACTGCCACTAAGAGCCACGGTGAACTCTTGGACAGCCATCCTCCCTGCAAAAGCCAAACACGGCCAAGATCTTTCCTAAGAATCCGAGTAGCTTTTGTCTCTGCTTCTTTCTAGGTGAGACAACTAGCATCACTAATCAACAGGCTTGCTTATGAGGTGCTACACAGTTTTAACAATATTATTAAGAACAGTATGGATATTTCATAGTGTATCTGGTTTGATACACTTCAAGTAGCTGATTTTTTTTTTTATGAGAAGGAGGGGAAAAATCAGCAAAATAAGAGCACATCTTCATTCACTTATAAGTCAGTATCCACGGTAAAAGAATTCTTTGTTGGACTTGACATCACTCCTATCCTCTGATACTTGCCTCCTCTCTTCTCAAAGAAGTTAGTCTTCCCTTCCAGTGGAATATTCTCCATAAGGTCAAATGGATTTTCTACTCTGGAAACCTTGCTAAAACCTAGTTCCTACCTAAGTCAGTCTGCCATGAATTCAATATACTGCTTTATTAACATGCAGTTCATCCCAATGAGCTTCATGGGCAAGGCCTCTGGGAGGAACTCCTGGTCTATCCTAACGGCATTGATAGTTATTTCCTTCACTCTCTGCTCTGAAGGTTTATGGACCAGGTGTTTGAACATCAGGCAGGCAAAGTTATGGTGTAAACCCTCATCTCTGCTAATAAGCTCATTGGAAAACCATGAGGCCAGGCATCAGGCTGCATTTCTTGAGCCAGAATATCGACGCAGAAGAACCAAAAAAGGAGATTCCTTCCGTGGCAGCAAAGTCCACATCCCATTCCCCGTAGGTAGCCTCTTTGTCCCCAATCCAACGCAAGGCCCAATCTGCCTTCTTCCTTCCACAAGGCATTGTCTCAATGGTGTTGAAGAGAAATTCTGTCTCTTTGGAATCTTTAATATAAGTGTCAGTGAGGAGACTACACATCTCAGAATGGATGTTTTCCATGGCAATTTGGAAGCCATAGAAACAGCAGGCTTCTGTCATCTGAACTTCTTGGCCACACCGCTCCACCAAGTTTTCATTTACTATGCCAACACTCACCGCAAAGAAAGCCAGAATGTGAACGTGGGGTATAAAATCTCTCTCCTCAGGCTTCAGCGATTCCCAGTGTTGAATGTCCTTGGAAAGATTCACCTCTTCAGCTGTCCAAAAGGAAGCCTCAGCTTTCTTACACATCTGCCAAAGATCATGGTACTTCATAGGGAAGATGACAAAGCGAAGAGGGTTTTCTGTCAGTAGGGGCTCGTCCTCCACGCTAGGGGCAAGTATCTTAGTTTTTGGCTCTGGGGCCTCCCAGAAGATCGTCCTGGTGGTCTTGCTGACCAGCACGCCAGACCACTGAGGGCAGGGGGCGGGAGGGTGTTCTTGTCCTCCAGGCTGAGACCCTTGAGGAGTGGGAACTGGAGCTGCTGCTGCAGCTGGGGGTCCAAGATGGTGTCCAGTGGGAGGCAGAGGGAGAGCATGGCCCAGCAGGGCATGCTTGCAGGTCCTGGGACTATTTATTTTTCCTTTTATATCCTGGTTGACCCATTCACTGTGTAGTAGCATGTTATTTAACCTTCATGTATTTGTGGTTTTTCCAGATTTTTTTTGGTGGCTGACTACTAGTTTCATAGCCTCTGGTCTGAAAAGATGCATGGTATGACTTTGATGTTTCTGAATTTGTTGAGACTTGTTTTGTGGCCCAATATGTGATCTATTCTGGAGAATGTTCCATGTGCACTTCAAAAGAATGTATATTTTGATGTTTTAGGATGCAGTGTTCTGAATATATGTTAAATCATCTGTCCCAGTGTGTCACTCAGCGTCATTGTTTCCTGGCTGATGTTCTATTAAGATGATCTGTCCATTGATATAAGTGGGAAAAAAAAATAAAGTCCCCTATCGATTAGTTCCTTTATGTTTGTTATTGTTTTATGTATTTGGGTGCTCCCATTTTGGGTGCATAAATATTTACAATTGTTATATCTTCTTGTTGCATTATCCCCTTTATTATTATATAGTGTCCTTCTCTGTCTCTTGTTAGTTTTTGTTTTAAAGTCTATTTTGTCCAAAATAAGTATTACTACTCCGGCTTTCTTGACATCCATTGCATGATAGATGTTTCTCCATCCCCCCCCCCCTTTTTTTCTTTTAGATTTTATTTATTTATTTGTCAGAGAGCAAGCGCAAGCAGGGGGAGCAGCAGACGGAAGGAGAAGCAGGCTCCCTGCTGAGCAAGGAGCCCAATGTAGGACTCGATCTCTGAGATCATGACCTAAGCCAAAGGCAGATGCTTAACCGACTGAGCCACCCAGGCACCCCTCCATCCCCTCACTTTCAATCAACAGTTATCTTTAGGTCTAAAATGAGTCTCTTGTAGGTATCTGCTGCCTACATTCTTGATGGTTTAACTTGTCCTTTGTTTCAATGAGTGACCTTTCAATAATTTTCGTTTTGCCATTTTAGAGTTAACTTCTGTATCTTGAAACAAAAGAATGCTAACCGATATAGGCACTCAAGAAATGGTAAGATGGGACAACTTTTGTGTTAAGCCAGTTGACAAATGACAACAGGAGCCCTTAAGTGGGGACTTGAGTCATCAAAACTGATGAGTTAATTTGAGGGCCCATCTGATAAGTGCATTTTGTACCCTAAACTCAAGGAAAAGTAAGAATCAAATCAATCCACAAAATACAAATATTTTTTACCACTAAATCACTGAGGCAATTACAAAGAATATGCTTCTGGAACAAAAGGCAATTCCAAAAGAGGCGGCCTAAAAATGCTTTTGAAGGTGGTAGACTAATGAAATACAGATATTCTTTCCAAATAAAGATACTTTTTCTTCAAAGCACACAAAATTTGTGTTTTGTAAATTTGCTGTTAAAAAAAAAAAAAACACAGGGGCACCTGGGTGGCTCAGTTGATTAAGCGACTGCCTTCGGCTCAGGTCATGATCCTGGAGTCCCGGGATCGAGTCCCGCATCGGGCTCCCTGCTTGGCGGGGAGCCTGCTCCTCCCTCTGGCCCTCCCCCCTCTCATGTGCTCTCTGTCTCTCTCATTCTCTCTGTCTCAAATAAATAAATAAAATCTTTAAAAAAAAAAAACACATAACTGATTTTAGAAGTATACATATCTGGAGCAAAACCTGTGCTACCATGTTCCTCATGAACACTTCCCTTTCACCTCTTTAGGATACTTGCAATGAAATATTAGATATTTGAAGTCAGCCAGTGTGATTTTTCAAATGCCTAGGATGTATTTAACCATTATGGCTATAAAGAATGTCCAATCATGTGTTTTAATAATTATATATGCCCTTTGGCTAGTTGTTCAGCTATAAATGTTACGATGTATCTGGGGCACCTGGCTGGAGTCAGTAAAGTTTGCGACTCTTGACCTCAGAGTTGTGAGTTCGAGGTTCCACGTTAGGTGTAGAGATTACTTGAAAATAAAATCTTAAAAAAAAATTAAGATGGGGAACACCTGGGTAGCTCAATTGGTTAAGCATCTGACTTTTGATTTCCATTCAGGTCATGATCCCAGGATTCATGATCCCAGAATCCTGGGATCAAGCTCCACGTTGGGCTCCGCACTCAGCAGGGAATCCGCTTGTCTCCCTCTTCCTCTGCCCCTCCCCCTGCTCTCTCTCTCTCTCTCTCTCTCTCTCTCTCTCTCACTGCCTCTCTCTCTAAAATAAATAAGTAAATCTTTTTAAAAAATAAGATGTATCTTGCTCAACAATGAGAAGTTGACATTTGACATTAGTGAGATCAGTCAGGCAGTAAGTAAAGGAAGTTAAGGCAAGGAGCACTTAGTTTATAGCTCTTACCACACCCTCCAGCCTCATTATGACAAAGATGCAATTCTACTAGCCCCCAAAGAAGTCTTGAAAAACTCAACAATTTGTTTGTTATTGTAGCTATTACTGTACTTCTATTATTTGACCCTTAAGAGAAAGTTCTTATTTAAGGATACTTGGAGGAGAAAGAGGCTCCCTTAGTAGACTGTAAGGATTAAATGGCAGAGAAACTACTTGTGATCAGACATCATTTAAAATGGGTATATCCATCTTAATTACATCAATTTATTGAGCTGCACTGTGGAGCTCATTTTTAAGCTATACCACTTTCCATTCTGCATCTTGCTCAGCAGCAAGGCAGTCAACACTTATCATTTATGAAGTTAGAAGGCCAACATTCTTAAGATAAGTGGTGGTGGTGAATTCGAATCTCTATATGGTAGGCAGAATACGGACCCCCAGTTACCATGTCCTAATCCCTGGAACCTGTGAATATGTTACATTACATGGCAAAGGAGAATGAAGGTTGCAAATGGAATTAATAAAGTTGAACAGATGATCAACTCATCAGATGATCTTAAAATAGGGAGATTATCTATGTGAACCTAATGTAATCACAGTGGTCCCTCTAAGTGGGAAAGGGAGGCAGAAAGAGTGGAAGAGTAGGTGGAGATGTCAGGGGCAGAAAAAAAGATGTGACAGCAGAAGCAGGGTCAAGGTGATGCCATTTGAGGACTCAACCCATCATTTCCAGCTTTGTAGATGGAGAAAGAGGGTAAGGAGCAAGGAATATAAGCAGCCCATGGAAGCTGGAAAAGGCAAACAGACAGATTCTTCCTCAAGGTCCCCAGAAGGGAACACAGAACTGCCAACAACTTGATTTGAGCCCCTGGAGAACTGCATTAGACTTCTAACCTACAGATTTGTATTGTTTAAGCCACCATAATTGTGGTAACTTTTTATAGCAGCAGTAGAAAATCAGTATGTTGTTAATATTTTAGTTTGTCAGTTGTAGGTCAAGACTCAGTGGGAAAGCTTTGCTTTGATATATGATGGCATAGATTCCCTTAAAATAAGGGATAGAATTTTAAATTCTAAAAAGCCACTGAAGTCTACACAAGTTCATAGGTCCATTGGATGGGAACAGAGTTGATTGAGCTGATCTTGTATTATTTTCTATATACCAGTCTTTCCCCTCCTGCTTTAAACTAACAGAGATCAAAAGGGGTCAGCGGGGTGCCTGGGTGGCTCAGTCATTAAGCGTCTGCCTTCGGCTCAGGTCATGATCCCGGGGTCCTGGGATCAGCCCCGCATCGGGCTCCCTGTTCCTCGAGAAGCCTGCTTCTCCCTCTCCCGCTCCCCCTGCTTGTGTTCCCTCTCTCGCTGTGTTTCTGTCAAATAAATAAATTAATTAAAAAAAAAAAAAAAGGGGAGGTCAGCAATTTTCTCTTTCACTATTCTCCCTGAACCAACATCACACTGAAATTTATGGGATGTCCAACGTCTGAAGTACGTACTATCTTCCGTGGTTTTAGAAAGTAAAACTCTTAAAACTTTCCATTTATGTTAGCTCACCTCAGCAAAGCTAATGACCAAGAGAGAATTAATGGAGCAAAGAAACAGACCAAAAGGAAACTGAGAGAGGGATGGGGGGTTACATCGAATGTGCAGAAGCAAACCTGATAATTAAGGCACATTGTCTATAGGAGAGAACACAGAGCAGACTCTCAGGGTTATTCCATACCTGAGCTGACATAATTCTTCATCTGCCTAATTCCTGAATTGCCCCCAAGCTTTGTGAATAGAGAAAAAAAAAAAAATCCTTAACATAACCCAAGTAGCCTTGCTTCACCTGATATGATTTGATTTTAGGCTATTGTCTTAAAATAATTCTTCCTAGAGAAGAATGTGTTGGGCAAAGTAACTCATGACCAAGTATGTATAAATAGTGCCCCCAGCATGGTCAAGTACTTTAACATATGCTACTCCCAAGAACAGTTTGTTAGAATTTATATGTTACCCATGCTTCATAGAACCACTAGTATTTCAAATTATTTTTTAAAGTAATATTTTTTTATTAAAGATTTTTTTTTTTAATTTGAAAGAGAAAGAGAACAGGAGCAGGTGGGGGGAGCAGAGGGAGAGGGAGAAGCAGACTCACCGCTGAGCAGGGACTCCTGAGGTAGGGCTCCATCCCAAGGAGCCCCAGATCATGACCTGAGCCAAAGGCAGACACTTAACTAACTGAGCCACCCAAGCGCCCCTTAAAGTAAGATTTTAAAAATAAGTTTATTTATATAGCAATTTCATGGATTCCAAAAAGGGTCACCTTGTCCCACAAATCCAAGGGATATCATTCATTGTATTAAATGACATCCATTGTATTCCATTGAATGATGCCCCTGGTGTTGTAAAACTAAGTGGCTCTGGATTTAAGGTCCTGATGCCTTCAGTATTTCTTAATCAAGCCCTCTTCGGATCTCTTGGACCCTTCTAAGTAGTGATGCATTCTTGGATTACAGATGGGATAAACAAGGCAGGCTCACTAAATGAAAACTGTTACTCCCACCTCTACATTACTGCCAGTCGATGTTCATGCTATAGGCTAGAGATCAGGACCCACAAGTCTCAGAAGCCTGCTTCCTTCTTTACCCTTCTCCTCCTCAAAATCTACCAAGGCTGGAATGAGTGGCTTTTTACTTCCTTGCTATCCCTGGTATGGACTGCCCTAAAGTCATATTATCCTCTCCTTCCCTGTAGGAGGAATTCTGCTATAACAGCAGAATGACTGCTAGAGAATGTGAATTACGGGGGGAAAGGAACAAATATTTTCAAAATAGTATCTTTATCTTGCCTATAGCATATTTATCTTGATTGCATTGAATATTTTGAAATGAAAAACAAGGACAGAAGGTGCACATACTTTACCCCATTGGTTTCCCAACTGCAGGTTATGGAGAGTATTTGAGAACTCCCTCATTAAATATGGCCCACTATCAGTGCACACAGGTAAGATCAACTAGAAATCCTTCCATGGACATCTATCAATTTTTATTTCATGAGAACCGGTTTTTTTTTTAGTGTACAAAAAAACCTTAATAATATACAAATGGTGAAGAGTAATGAGACAGGATTCATAAGGTAATTTGTTTCAACCACTGATTGCATCATTGATTATACCATTGCTTCTGTGAATTGTCCCTTTGAGTTCTACAAATAGAATGTCTAGAAAATATTTTCCAATGACTATTTCAGATACATACTTGAGCAGTTTCCTTTAAAGTTTACTTCTTTAGAAGCTTCCTAATTTAAATAGTCAGATAAAATTTCTCAAATTTTCCTCAAAGTCTGATTACACTTATTATTTTCTGGAACACAGGAAACAAAGATCATAGGACAGCTTGTCTCACTGGTGTTCACATTCACTGCCCCAAATTAGAACCAAGTCATTGCTTAGTCTTCTGTGAGAAACTGGCTTGAGTCCCTGAAGCATACACTAGTTCTGTGATTTGAGGGAAACAATTCAAAATGGTCATCAGTTTTTCGTTTGTAACACAGGATCAACAATACCAACCCACCTCATGGGGTTCAGGGAGGCTTAAATAAGACCTAGGTAGGGGCACCTGGCTGGCTCAGTCAGTAGAGCATGTGACTCTTGATCTTGGGGTTGTGAGTTCAAACCCCACGTTGGGCATAGAGCTTATTTAAAAAAAAAAACACACAAAAACCATAGGCAAACCAACAACATTGTAGGCACCAAATAAATGGTAGCTACTCCATGGGAGTGCTTGCGGTGCTGATACAGTTTTATTTTGTGAGCTAGGTTATGTTATATGGACATTCAATTAATCATTATTGGACTTTATGGATCTCCACAATTATACTTCACAATAAAAAAGAAAGAAATGGGAGCTATTTTTAGTGTTACGCTTTACCAGAGTCCCTACTAATTACAAAGTCTACATGGTAGATTGCATAAAAGCAGAGTAGTTCCACTTTATAGTAAACTGGTGACTTTCTAATACCTGTTGCAGGAGGAAGCGATCTACACTGGGCCTCATGGTTATTAAACCCCTTCTGCTCCTGGTCCGTAGAGATGCTGCAAGAATTGAGGAAGGTAGAAGGAATTCATTGGTGGCCACCCTCCTTGAACTAAAGTAGTTCTGCTCCTATCTGTTTTATACACACAGGGCTCCCATTTTTCTGAGGATATATGGTGAAAGGAAAGTTTGAAAACCACAGATTACATATTCAAAACTAGGGTTTGATCATTTCAGTGTCCAAGCCCTGGTAAACTGATTTACATGACAACAGTCATAAGGGAAACACTAGACAATTCTTATCATTTTGGCATGTCTGTACATTCCTTTTCAAGTGATATATATTCCGCTTCTATAGAATAGTTTTATAGTTCAATGTATTTACTGTTTATGTTGCGATAATTTGGTTGCTTCCTAACGACTGCTAAGGTAGATTCAGATTCTACTCATGAAAATTCCAAAATCACAAAACGTATTTGATTGCTTCCTGTTAAAGTACTGGCATATGAAATCCTACTTTCCAAATAAATATCCTGTATGTAACCATTCCTTTTTGGTATTACATTTTTTCCCCTTTCCAAGTTAGTCCATTTAGTTTGGGACTTTTTCTACCAACTACTCATTTTTTTGCTCTATAAACAGCAAAGGGACAGATAAAGAAATCTTGACAAATTAATGTTCATTTGCAGGTAATAATCCTCCTTCAGTCTTTTTTTTTTTTTTTTTTTTTAGAAACAGAAAAGTAGAGAGAGGTTAAAACTGGGAATACAGAAAACAAAGTAAAAATGAATGGTTCTAGCTGGGTAACAACCAAGGTGCATTTAAGAAAGCCAGGGAAATGTGAAATTTGTACCAATATCTTTCTTGTGGAGTAGTGGGAAAATTAATGGGCTTGACAACCCCTGCACTTCTCTTTTTTTGTTTAAATGGTAAAAAGCTACAAAGAGCATTTCTATTCACTAACTACATTAAATATATTTTTTTAAAGTCACGGCTGAAATGGATACCCAGAGATGTGCCGGTGAAGTGAGTCAATGTAAGACTTGAGCACAATTTTTTAGGAAAAAGCCTACAAATTGCCCTTAAACTACAACACAATTGTAGGACTGACCTGGTTCCCAGTTGATGCTGACTTTGGTTACCTTCTCACTGCCATTACTCAGGGATCTAAACAGCAAGGAGAAATGTGTACCAAAAAAAAAGCTGCACTTAGTAGGAAAAACGATGGCCCTTTCATACATAAATTGGAGCAGGCTTTTTATATGTATTTTATACAGACATGTATATATAGACATGTATATACATGTGTATATGTATATAATGCATATAAAAAGCCTTGGGGGGGCGCCTGGATGGGGAATTACACTTATCCTTATGACAATCACCCTAGCCAATGGAAGCAGTGGCAGGCCCCAAAAATTTGGGTTAAAAATTCATGACACCATTCTTCAAAGTCAACTAACTTTACCTTTAAAAAATCCTGACTTTAGCACCATCAAGAAAAATCAGTTTTAGAACATCATCTCACCTCAATATAAGGATGAAATTCAGTATTTCCCATCTTTTTTTTTTTTTTTAAAGATTTTATTTATTTGAGAGAGAGAGAGAGCACATGAGAGGGGGGAGGGTCAGAGGGAGAAGCAGACTCCCTGCCGAGCAGGGAGCCCGATGCGGGACTTGATCCTGGGACTCCAGGATCATGACCCAAGCCGAAGGCAGTTGCTTAACCGACTGAGCTACCCAGGCGCCCCCAGTATTTCCCATCTTGATAATTTATTCACTCAGTGCAAGTGAGCAAGAGCCTGAGCAGGGGGTAGGGTCAAAGGGAGAGGGAGAAGCAGACTCCAGAAGCAGGCTCCTTGCTCAGGGAGCCCAATGTAGGGCTCAATCCTAGGGCCTTGGGATTATGACCTAAGCCAAATGCAGACACTTAACCCACCGAGCCATCCAGGCACCCCTTTAGGGCTTTCTTTAAAAACAAAGTTCAGGAGTGCCTGGGTGGCTCAGTTGGTTAAGCGTCTGCCTTCAGCTCAGGTCCTATCTTCGGTTCTGGGATCCAGCCCCACATTGGGCTCCCTACTCCTCCGGGAGCCTGCTACTCCCCTCACCTCTCCCCCTGCTTGTGCTCCAATAAATAAAATCTTAAAAAATAATAAAAAAACCAAATTTCAGTTGCACCCATAAGGGCTAATTCCCCAGTTGAGGATATTCCAAGACATGCAAGTGTAAGGAGAAGGATTAAGAAACAGAAGAGTTCCTGGGGCGCCTGGGTGGCTCAATTGTTAAGCGTCTGCCTTCGGCTCCGGTCATGATCCCAGAGTCCTAGGATCGAGCCCCACATGGGGCTCCCTGCTCCCAGGGGAAGCCTGCTTCTCCCTCTCCCACTCCCCCTGCTTGTGTTCCCTCTCTCGCTGTGTCTGTCAAATAAATAAATAAAATCTTAAAAAAAGAAAAGAAACAAGAGTTCCTGATGTGACTCATTCCAAGGAAATGAGGCTTTGGAAAGATGTTCTGTCACTTGATAAAACGTAGAAAACTAGAGTCTGGGGGATTTTTAGAAATGTTAGTATTTAGAGAAATGAGAAAGGTAACACAGTAGGAGCTTATGCTCTGCAATCAGATGTGGGTGTGAACGCATTCTTTGACCAAATTACTTTGTTTCAACTGAAGAACTGGCCAAATGAGAATAGTTACTCATAAAGTTGTGAGGAAATGAGCATACATACATATGCAATTAATGAACTACAGTATATTGCACTGTACTGGACAGTTTAAGTGTATTATCTCCTTTAATCCTCATTGCTCTTTGAGACAGCCATTAGTCCTATATTACAGATGGAAGTCAATATTCTGTATTACAGATGAAGGTTAAATTCCCAAAGGGAGCCAAGATTCTATCTCAAGAATTAAGATTCCTACCAAAGCTTGTTTTCTTCTGCACTATACTATCCTGAACGATTGTAAAATATGCATTTCTCTCATATCAGGGATTCTTTATTTTTATTGAGTATTTTATAAGCTTTTAGTAAGGCCACAGCAAATAAATGTTTATAAATTAAACAATGTTTTTACACTAAGCAACTTCCTCCATGTCTACCATATCAAAAGGTTACTGTAATTTAAAATATACTAACTTGAAACAAGCCAATTTAGGAAATTAGCAAACCACCTAATTAGATACGTTACAGAAATTTATCCTTTATAGTATTTGGCTCACTTTCCTGGGAATCATTGTCCCACAAAATAACACATTCCAAGACTTAGGATAATTAGAAGTGCTTTCATAACATTCATGTTACTGCTTCTCACAACATATAAAGGCAACCCATTTACAGAATATGGGCTTTGGTATCTAACTGAAACATCCTCAAAACTGAATCATTAAAGATTATCTGGTAAAACGAAAGCTGACCCTTTCAAGTATGTATCCTTGTCTAGTTCTAGAATGTAAAATAGAAGTATCCTCTGCATACTTCAAATTGTGCTCCTTATGTTCAATTTTCCTGTTCCAATACAACTAGCATATAAAAGGTCATTTCTTCATTTTTCTCTATACATCATTGCCACCACTGCTCAATGTGCAGCAGCTAGACAGAAGAAAGGCCATCAAGGTAACATTTTGGGCCGGAGTTTGGAGAAAAATGAAACAGAATATACAATAGAGTAATAGTCGGAATCACGTAACAGACACAGGATTCCATTTCATTACTAACAAATGTAATTCAACTGAACAAGCTCATTTGAGCTGCACGTGGTTCTCCATTGTTCCCAGTATTCGTCTAGATTTGTAAATTAAAAAAACCATCTAGTTCAACTAGTTCTAGATTTGCAAACTCTAACTTCTCTACCCATAAAAAGTTGTCTATCAGCTATGAAAAATCACCTGATTGTAATTTATAACGACCAGTAGTGGGAAGCCCATTTGCAGGAATTGGTTCTTAGAGGGGGGGAAAAAAAAACACGACTTCTTGAAAAGGTAAAATAGCTTAAAGCATTTAATATCTAAACAAATCAATCTATTAATAGTAGTCACAAAATATGCTTAATATAGAAACCCACATTTATGTCTTTAAGAAAAAGTGTAAATTGTATTTTACCTCAAACATAAATTAACCCACTTAAAGAATCTGCAGCGGTCAAAATCATGGTGAATTTTAAACAACTTCAGAATAAAATAACCTTAAGTACTTTATACTGCTTTATATCTAAAAAATGCTTACAACTTCTCATAAAAATAGTCTGAGGCAACTATTTTTTCTTTTATTCTTTAGCAGACATGTTCAACATTATGGGCCACATTTTTAAAACCTTACGCTTCACAGACTTTCAGACATTCAAATACTATGGTCCCCTTTTCTTTGATGTGGAGGTTTATTCAGCTAGGCAAAAAAAAAGGCATGGTAGACAATTTAATACATTTTCACCAAATTGAAAGTAGTACAAAAGTTTTAAGATTCTACAGAACTACACATCGTACCTAATGGATCATTAAAAATAGAAGACAGTATTTTCTTCAGCAAATAAAACAGCATACTGGTATGCTGTTAATGCATACTTTTTAATATGTACTGTCGTTCATAAATTATTTACAACTTCTACTGTGTGAAGAGAACTAGAATGTAAATTTTCTGCAAAACTGGAAAAAAGCAATACAAAATTTGTGAAAGCCTGTGTTTTATATTATACAAAAGTAAGCCAGTTTTTCTCTTCAAATACCAGACATGATATGCAGTGGTATTTTGGACATATTATAATAACTCTTGAGGATGTTTTAATGCTGGCGGTAAGTTTACAGGCCTTGACTCTTCATCAAGGAGTACCAGATCTTCTATTTCACTGCCTCTGTATTTCCTTTTACATATCTTTACCACTACCTTCTTCTTGAGAAACAACTTCAGTGCTTCTCTTGATGCAACAGCTTTTGCATTTTCTTTGCTTTTTCCACAGCCGGTGCCCAAATACACAGACTTGCATCTCAATTCACAAACGATACTTTCTTGAGAGCTTTTATTTTGAGGCAGATCTGCTAGTTCTTTTAGCGGAACAAAAAACACATCCAGCGTTGCCTTCAGAGCTTCAATAGCTGCGTTTAGGAGCTCGCCATGATTCACACTGGGACTAAAGCCACCAACAGCTACCAACTTCCATGCCACCGTCTTATACAGTCTGTTGAAAAAAGGTTGCTTCTGTTTCACGTCTTCATTGGTTAACTTGCAACAAGAAAATCTGACAGAACTCTCACTTGACTGTGAAGTACTTTTAGAAGGCAACTGTGATGCGCTAGTCTGAGAACTACTCTTAGAAGCCAGCTGGGACACACTGGCTAAGGAAGTGCTTTTGGAAACTAGAGATCCACTGGTTTGGGAGCTGCTCTTGGAAGCTAACAGTGACGCAGCTACCTGCGAAGTGCTTTTGGAAGTCAGCATCGATGTACCTGTTGATGTGCTGCTCTTGGGAGTTAGTAAGGATGTGCCTGATGAGGAGCTATTTTTAGAAACAGATGGTGAAACACTTGCCTCTGAACTAGTTTTGGAAGTTAACCCACCTGATGCTGTCTCTGAACCAGGTTTAGAAGACAACAGTGGCAACTCTCCTTCTGAGCTTCCGGAGGAGCCCAACAAAGGCACCTCAATCTCTGCGATGCTTTGAGAAGCTGAGACTGAAGAGCCTTCCAGAGCACTCTTTTTAGGTGATCCACTTTGTTGTCTGGAATCAGCAGATTGGGTCACATGACTATTCACACTGGATTTCAACAACGAAGAAACAATCGATGCTGAACCGTGCTTCTCTGGAGCTTCTGATTCAGAAGCTTTTCCAGACCCTGCCGCTGTTACCTGAGAGGAAATGCTGCTGCTTTGGCTGGAGAGAGACCGATCTCCATCACCTGTAGAGCTATTCTGACTCGAGGCGCCAGAGCTTCGAGTGGAGTTCCCACTACTCTCTGATTTCGTAGATGGCCCTGTACATGCTGAGCTGTTTTCCTGCTGAGCTGATGCACGTTCTGTTTTGGCAGAAATTTTTGCATGATCTTGCTCAGCTGCAGAATTGTTTTTTCCTTCGATGATTCGTTTTTTTGCTGGCTCTTCTACCCCTTCTAAAAAGAAGGAAAACAGACATGTGACTAAGTCTAGCTCATACAAAGCAGCTGAAAATTTACAAGACAGATACTTGTTAAAATAAAGACACAAGGCAAAAATATTTCAGGGCTAGTAATTTCTTTAAAAAGTGCGGAATAACTTCATTAATTTCTTAAAACAGTGTTGAATGACATCATTTAATTTCTAATATTAAAAAGATCAACGGCATAAACAACATTTGACACTTGAAAATCTAAAGCAGTCAAAGGAAACTATCAAAATCAGGGCCTAAAACACACAGACACATAATTTAGGTTTAATATTCCAACTTGATTAATAACATTGTAAAAATCCTAGCTTGTTAAAAAAATTAGTAATTAACAGTAATTCCTAATGATATCAAACTTATGTTCTAAACTCCTATGTATGTTCACATCTATGATCTGCTAACCATTGCTACTCGATATCCCTCTTTTCTTCACCTTGGCAACCAGTTCGTCTCTTGTTGTATGGATTGGAGCATCTGTCACTTTGATGCCTTCAGCCATACTAAGTATTTTATCCATAACTTTTTGTGGGTACCTGAAAAAGAAAGAGACGCTTTTAAAAAGTGCCTTCTCTGAGCTCCTAGTTCGGGTGTGCAAAAACAGGCCACAGGAACTGCATTTCCTGGTCGTAATCAAGAAAGTCTGCCAACCGCCAGGAACTTTCTGTTTCCTGGAACCCCAGAAACAAATGCGCCAGGGCCTGGGAGGCGGGGTCCCTCCTCACCAATCCTTAAATTCGGCGTCCACCACGAGCGCGTTGTCAACCAACAACCCCACCAGCCGCCCCCGGGGCGGGCTGTGAATCACGTCGGCTTTTGGCAGAGACCCCCTGCTCACCCTTAGAGGGCAGCCAGTCCCGCAGATTCCCGCGCTTCACAACTTCCCCCTCCCGCGGAGGCTCCGGGCCCCCGTCCGGGGGCGGAAGACAAAACGGGGAGAGCTGCTCAGGGACGCTTCCTCACTCACCGGCACCCGAGGAAGACGTGGTTCGCCCAGGCCATGGAGAAGGAGATGAGCTGCTGCAGCTGCCGACTGCGGCTCCCGCTCTCGGCGTCGGCAGCTTCCTCCGCGTTAGCCGCGGCATCGCCTCCAGTCGGGGCCAGGTCGCCGGCGTTGCGGAGCAGAAACTCTCGGCGGTGGCGCCAGTGTTTGTCAGTCTCGCCGTCGCAGCGCAGCGCCTCCACCCAGGCGGCCACCCGCGGGTTCTGGCTCAGGTACTCCGACACCTCCTGCGCCATGTTGGGCCTGCAAGTCGCGGAGGCCGCGAGCAGACGCTGCACCGGGAAAGAGGCGGGGTGCGCGGGGGCGAGCGGCCCTGTCACTGCGGCCTGCACGGGAGGCCCAAACGCCAAACAACAGCGCCCGGAGCAGCTGAACCGCCCACTTCCGCCCGCCGCCGGCTCCTTCCCTTTTATAACCTCGCCGCCGCCGAGCGCCCGCGCGTCCTTCCGGCGCGAGCCGGCTCTCCCAGGACGCTTTGCGGCGCCCGAGCGGCCGCGGCGCAGCGGCCCGGCCCGGCGGCGGAGGGGCGCCCGCAGGGCGGAGGGGGAGGCGGGGGGCGGTCGCTCGCGCCTCCCGCCCCGGGAGGGCGGGCCGCAAGGGGGTTCGCCCGGGGCGCCCCGATCTCCGGCGCCAGCCTCGGCGTTCCGGCTCGGCTTTGTGACGCCGCGCGCGCTCCCGCCGCCTCCCTCCCTCCTCCCTCCCTCCGCCGGCCCGCCGCGGCGCGGGGCGTGGAGGCCCGGAAGGCCGGGCCGGCGGAGGGCAGCCGGGCCGGGGCGGGCCGAGGGCTCGCGTGCCGCCGCGTCCTCGCGGACCCCCAAGGCGCGGGTCGAATGCGAGGTGTGCGCGCTTTGGCCCGCAGAGACGCTTGCTTTGAGCGGGGCCCAAGTAAACAAAAGCTCGCCTCCATCTTTTGATCCTGTCAGAAAACAGCTTCCGGCGCTGTTTTGAATGTAGACGAGCGGAGCCTTCAGAGGCCGTCCCACGCGCGGGGCGTTTAGGAATGTTAGAGAGTTAACATGTTAAATCGTAATAATGATCGTGAGGTCAGACGATTGGTCCAGTTCGCTGTGGCCCGTGGAGTCGTCTTTGAAACTCGCCCTTGCGCCGCAGGGTTGGGTTTGGTTCCCCGCGCGCAACCCTGGCGATGCCGGCTTCCTCTCGCCTGGGGTTTTGGTCAAAAACAACTGCGCCGAGGACGATCGTAGTGTTCCCTTAGAGTAACAAACAGTAACCCCCACCTGGGCAAATAGCCAGGAGGCAGCATGGGAAAGTGCCCCAAACCTTAACCCCTTAGAGCTTTTTTTTCCGTTGCCTTTTTTTTTTTTTTTAAAAGATTTTATTTCTTTATTTGACAGAGAGAGACACAGCGAGAGAGGGAACACAAGCAGGGGGAGCGGGAGAGGGAGAAGCAGGCTTCCCGCTGAGCGGGGAGCCCAGTGCAGGGCTCGATCCCAGGACCCTGGGATCATGACCTGAGCTGAAGGCAGACGCTTAACGACTGAGCCACCCAGGTGCCCCTACATTTTTCTTTCTTTTTTTTTTTTTTTTAAGATTTTATTTATTTATTTGACAGAGAGAGACATAGCGAGAGCAGGAACACAAGCAGGGGGAGTGGGAGAGGGAGAAGCAGGCTTCCCGCTGAGCGGGGAGCCCAGTGCAGGGCTCGATCCCAGGACCCTGAGATCATGACCTGAGCTGAAGGCAGACGCTTAACGACTGAGCCACCCAGGTGCCCCTACATTTTTCTTTCTTTTTTTTTTTTTTTAAGATTTTATTTATTTATTTGACAGAGAGAGACACAGCGAGAGAGGGAACACAAGCAGGGGGAGTGGGAGGGGAGAAGCAGGCTCCCCGCGGAGTGGGGAGCCCGACGCGGGACTCGATCCCAGGACCCTGGGATCATGACCTGAGCGGAAGGCAGCCGCTTAACCAACTGAGCCACCCAGGCGCCCGCCTTTTTTTTTTTTTTTTTTTTTCTACTTTACATTGTCCACACTTAGGACGGCCGGCTTATCGTTATGCTTCCAATTTCAGGTATATGTGTTTTCAAGATCAATACCTTTTAGCAAGTTAAAATAAGTGCCGTGCAATAATGATAAATTACGAAGTAAAAAAGAAATTTTCCTTCCATTAAATGTTTGCGGACTTTGATTCAAAAATGCTTGAATCAGAATAATCAAGCCAAAAAAGTAACTTAAATTGGATAAGATTTTTTTAAACGTAATTTATATACATGCTGGAATAATCAACGTCCAACTGGTACATGAAAACTGCCCGCTTTTCTGTTATAGCAAGTGAAACTTCGTAAAAACATTGGCACAGAGGAGTTTTGAAGCTTGGGATTTTGCTTCTATTTTGTTCTCTCCTTTTCACTGAAAATTTCTGAAACTTGAGAGGGGTGAAAGGCCGCAGAAATCTGGCAATTTAAAAGACAAGAAATGTTACGGGTTTCGCCTTCATGAATTCTCTGGCATGAGGGAAGATGGCAAGTAAAAGAATCTGTGGTTACATACCTATGTGTGCATTTTAAGCCAAGAATTTTCTCACTTATTTTCTTGTTCCCACGTAGTCTTCTTCCTATGGGTTTCATTGCCTTGAGGGGAGAATAGTGCCTGAGTTCCAATATAATTTTTATTTTATTTTATTTTATTATGTAATGTTAATCACCATACATTACATCATTAGTTTTAGATGAAGTGTTCCATGATTCATTGTTGGCGTATAACACCCAGTGCTCCATGCAGAAAGTGCCCTCTTTAATACCCATCACCAGGCTCACCCATCCCCTCACCCCCTCCCCTTTAGAACCCTCAGTTTGTTTCTCAGAGTCCATAGTCTCTCATGGTTCGTCTCCCCCTCCAATTCCCCCCCCCTTCATTTTTCCCTTCCTGCTATCTTCTTCTTCTTCTTCTTTTTTTTAAACATATAATGTATTATTTGTTTCAGAGGTACAGGTCTGTGATTCAACGGTCTTAAACAATTCACAGCCAATATAATTTTTTTAAAGTTAAAATAAAAGCATTATGGTCTGAAAGCTGAAGTACTTTTCAAGAGCCAGGGGCTTGAGAGAAAGAAAAGATACATGTATTTTTTTTTTTTTTTCATTCTTAAAAAGTTGACTTTACATAGAGATTCAGGGCATAGACCATGGACCACGAAGTTAAGAAGAATGGTATATATTTAAAAAAAGAGAAAAAGAGGGCGCCTGGGTGGCTCAGTCGTTAAGCGTCTGCCTTCGGCTCAGGTCATGATACCAGGGTCCTGGGATCGAGTCCCGCATCGGGCTCCCTGCTCGGCAGGAAGCCTGCTTCTCCCTCTCCCACTCCCCCTGCTTGTGTTCCCTCTCTCGCTGTGTCTCTCTCTGTCAAATAAATAAATAAAAATCTTTAAAAAAAGAGAAAAAGAAAAAACCTTCTCGGGGCGCCTGGGTGGCTCAGTCGTTAAGCGTCTGCCTTCGGCTCAGGTCATGGTCCCAGGGTCCTGGGATCGAGCCCCGCATCGGGCTCCCTGCTCCGCGGGAAGCCTGCTTCTCCCTCTCCCACTCCCCCTGCTTGTGTTCCCTCTCTCGCTATCTCTCTCTCTGTCAAATAAATAAATAAAATCTTTAAAAAAAAGAAAAAAGAAAAAACCTTCTCACCCTGTGGAGACCAATTCCTTTTTGGTCTGTGGGAGGAATTCAGAGGAAAAAAGGTTTAAGAAGAGAATTTAGGAAAATTAGTGTGAACGAAGGAGAAGGTGGGGGGGTAGTGTTGCCTTGTTTGGACCTTTGGGAGAAGACAACCCATTTAGTGCCCTGAGCCATCTTGGGTTAGCCTTTAGAAGAGTAGAAATGAGCACAGAGAGAGCCTTTTATTGCTCTGATAACCAACTGTACTGCTCCCTTCCTTTCCCCCAACACACGCGCGCGCACACACAAACACACACCCACACACACACACACGTCTCTCACAGGTCCTAGAGGAATCCGAAAAGTTCCATAGTGAGAGAGGAATGCTGAGGTGCCTCCCAGGCAGCATGATCCAAATGAGGCTAGAGGATTGGATGGCCCGGGCTGCAAAGGAGGTAGCAGCTAGTTCTCAACAAGTCATCAGGCCCCTGAGGTCCACATAGGGCCAAGCAATAGGGGAGAGCCCTCAAACTCCCCACCGGTGACCAATGTGTGCTGCTTGTACTGGGAGATCAGACAGTTCACTCTCAGTAGATCCAACAGGGAAGAAAGCATGGAAAGAGAGAAGTACAGAGACGATGCTAGGATGACACCCAAGCCTCTCCCCCTACCACTGCCCCCACAAGAAACCTGATCAGAGGAGGACAGGGAGAAAATCCTAATAAACTGAGAAATATCCACCATCACCCCCCAAATTGTGTTTTAAGCCACAAGTGGCTGAATTCTCTTAATTTCATGAGATTAAGTTTTCCACTACAAGGAGAAGCACATCCATTAAAACTGTAGCTACATTGTGTCTCTGAAGAAATCCAGTAAAAACTCCCGTGGCAAGCTGGCCTTTGTGCAAGATGGCTCCCCCATGGAGCAACCTGAAAGATGGCTCCCGCTCTTGAGGGTGACTGAAGAAACAAACGGAGGACTGAGGAAGCATTTGGCATGAAGGGGTGCATGTGGAGTGCGGTGGTCTGTGTAAAGCAAATGCTCTAGTCAATGTCACGGCTGAGGTTATAGCTTGACCTGAGAAATATTCCACGCTGAAGAGAAAACTTTTACACCAAACAATCCATGAGGTCACAAGTTAGACAAACCACAGTGAAAAGATGAGGTGTCCTGCAAGTCAAAGAAGAGAATGTTTTAAGAAGACAGTGGTCCCCAGTAGCTGGGGGAGAAATCAAGGAAGAGGAATACTGCTATTAACGGATGTAGAGGTTGGAACCATTGGTGAGCTTAGCAAAACCATTTGGTGGAGCGATGGAGACAGACTCAACACTGGAGTGAATTCAAGAGTAGGAAAAGGAGACGTTTGACTGTGAAGGAGAGAAGAGAGGGGAAGATGGAAAGGGTCATGGCGTCCAGACAGCTTTTAGTAAGATGCGAGTAGCTTGAGCTCGTGCATCTGTGACTGGGAGGAACCAGTAGAGGGAGAGTTTGGGGATACTGAAGGAAAAAAGGGTAACAATTTCTGAAGGAGTGGGAGGGACATGGATTCTACACACAGGTAGAGAGATTAACCTCAGGTCGGAGGAGAGACACTTCCCCGTTTTCAAAGAAAAAAAGTGTTTGTAGGTTTGGAGGTGGGAAGCTGAGATGGAGCCCATGTGATACAGAATGCTGGAAATGGACATTCTAGATAGGGAGCAAGCTGCCTAGATGAGCAGAGTTTTTAAAGTTCTGGCCAATTTTTAAAAATTATAAATTATACAGACTCCCAGAAATGAAACTTTTAAGGGGAGATAAAGGGCATAAAATGAAGGTGAAAAATCTCTCCCCCTTCTCATTGATGCCTGGTACCACTCTAAAAATAACAGCTTTTATTTACAAAGTTATGTCATCTTCTATCTTTGTGTCTTTGGGTGGTTATTTTCGTAACTCTAAGTTACATGCTAATGTTTCTATTTCTTGATTTTTCAACTTTAAGAAGTACTTATTCCACCTTTGAATGTGAAAGGTGATGTCCATATCACTTACACTATCCCTTCCTTCTCCCAATTGTTGTTAGTTATATTTTTATTATTCTTTTGTTGGCCACCTGTCACACATTTAGGTATTATACTTAATCTTTAATTTCTTAATCTCTCAATTTTAGACAATCAGCTCTTGATTCCTATGTCATGTAAGAAAATTCTGGAAGATGGGGCGTCTGGGTGGCTCAGTCGGTTAAGCATCTGCCTTTGGCTCATGCTCTCTCTCTTTCAAATAAATAAATAAAATTTTATTTATTGGAGCCCCAATAAATAAAATCTTAAAAAAAAAATTCTAGAAGCAAGGCCATAAGGTAGATATTTGGGCATTCAAAAAGTCTGACTTGGGATGCCTGGGTGGCTCAGTCCATTGAGTGTCTGCCTCCAGCTCAGGTCATGATCCCAGGGTCCTGGGATTGAGTCACCGCATCGGGTTTCTTGCTCAGCGGGGAGCCTGCTTCTCCCACTGCCTGCCCCTCCCCCTGCTTGTTCTCTCCCTCTGACAAATAAATAAATAAAATCTTTAAAAGAAAAAGCCTGGCTTTCAGAAAATGCAATTGCTAGTGGTAACTTGGCAACTGGTAGAAAATTCTCAAGTGTTCCTATTTACCTGCAGGATTTGTGCTGTGTGTTTTTACATTAATCCTTAACATTAATAAATGTCAATCAATTTGTTGGCTGCTTTGAGATTTAAATAAGATTGTGAAGTTACATCCTTCATGGGGGTTAGTTTCCAAAATCAACATGTAAATGAAAGATATGATATGATTCCACTTTATCTTTTTCTGTGGCAAAACAATTACCTCAATTTTAGAAAGACCCCTTGGGCATCTACAGATGTGGAGAAGTGGAGAATTATGGACTTTGTCTACAGGCTCACAAATTCTAGTTTGGTTAATTTTCATTGCAAGTGACAAAACAAATTATGATTTAAAATGGCTTCTGCTTAAACGCGAAGGGGATTTATTGGCTGTGTTTTTGACAGACTAGGGAGTAAACCATGGCATCCAAGTACTCGAATAATATAATCAGGAAGCCTGTTCCTCTTGATCTGTGTGCTTTGCTTTTTCTGTGTCAGCCTCAATCTCGGGCAAGTTCTTCTTATATAGTGGCCAGATGGCTCCTAGTGGCCCACAGCGTGTACATTCTCTAGCTCGGCAACCTGAGAACTTCTCTTTCTTGATAGTTCCTGCCAATGTCCTGAGGTTCTTTTGGGAATCCATTTATCCCTTAAATAAACACTCTAGCCAGGGGTATGAAATATTCTGATTGCATAGGTCTAAGTCATGTGTCCACCTTGAGAATAATAAAGCACTTGAGCAGGGTCAGTATCATGCAAGGAAAAATAACAAACTAAATAGATCAAAGAATTAACACTTAAGGAAATGGAAATAACAGCCATATGAGAAGGATTACCAAATACCAGAAAATATTTTAAAGAAAGGATGGTAGTAAGCAGTTTCAAAGGACACAAGACAATTGTCCTGTGTGAGGTCTTTTTATCAGGATGACTTCTTTCCTCCACATCTTAGACAAAGTGATAAAATCTTTTTACAGCAATTCTTACATTTCTTTGTATAGCATTATATAGAGTCTTCCTGAAAACAATTTCATCTTTAGTCTTCATGTTTTTCCTAATGCTATCAAGATGAGGTGTTGTTATATGTAATTTCCCATCTCTGTGAAACTCTTTACCTGTGCCTTATGCCAGAATGTAGGAGATTTAAATCTAGGCCTGCGATACAGATAGAGATCAGAGAACAGTTCATATTTGGAAAAGTACAGTTCGAGTTCCCATAAAATAATAAACTTGATCTTGGCTCTTCAGAATCATGGAAGGTTAGAGCCGGAAGGGGACTGTAAGATTGTGTTTATTTTGTAGATGAAGAAACTGAGGGTCAGAGTGATTAAGTGATTGCCCAAGATCAAACAATTGGTTAAGGGAAGAGCAAGAATGAGAAACCAAGGAACATAGTATATTGACTTCTGGTCTAGAACTCTGGTCTGTCACATTTTGCTCCTTCGTGAAGTTTAATTAATCAGCAATTTTGATGAACTCACAAGGTGTAGAGGCTGCAAAAGTGAGCTACAACTAGTTAAATCAGGGCACTAAGATTATGACAGCAATAAACCACTTAGTTATTGGGCAATTTGATATTGAGGAGCAAGAAGGATATGAACTTTGTGCTTCTTTGTACCCAGGGCTCCATTACGTGAATGCATGAGTGCCTTGAAACTACAAACAGCAGGAGCAGTAGAAAGAAATGTTCCAGAGAGATCTGGGAAGCCAGCAAGGGGACAGTATGTAGCTTAATTTAGTGGTTAAGAATATTGGCTTAGGGGTGCCTGGCTGGCTCAGTCTGTAGAGCAAGTGACTCTTTTTTTAAAGATTTTATGTATTTATTTGAGAGAGAGAGAAAGATCACGAACGGGGGATCGGAGGGAGAGGGAGAAGCAGGCTCCCCACTGAGCAAGGAGCCCGACACACCCTACATGGGGCTCAATCCCAGGACCCTGGGATCATGACCTGAGCCGGAGGCAAATGCCTACTGAGCCACCCAGGCACCCCACACAAACGACTCTTGATCTCAGGGTTGTGAGTTCAAGCCCCACATTGGGTGTACAGATTATTTAAAAGTAAGATCCTAAAAAAAAAAAAAAAAAAAAATTGATTTAGGAGTCAGACATTCCTGGGTTTGAACTCTGTCTCTATTATTTATCACATGTGGCCTTGGGCAAATTATTTAACTTCTCTTGGGGCGCCTGGCTGGCTCAGTCGGTAAGCGTGTAACACTTGATCTCAGGGTTGTGAGTTCGAGCCCCATGTTGGATGTAGGGTTTACTTAAAAAAAAAAAGTAATTTTTCTAAATCTCTGTTTCCTTAAACACAAAAAAGGGGTGTTCCCAGCACCTGTGAATTTTAAGGAATATAAATGTGATCATGTATATAAAGAGAATAGGTCAGACCTGGTACATAGTTTACACTCAATAAATGCACTTTAGAAACATGTTTCAGGTTTTATTTGGTCACGCGCAGTTGTAATAATTGGTTTCTTTATTTATACAAATAACATCTTTGCAAATGAACCGAGTTTAGGCAGGTACAAATCTCATTCCACAAACTCAAGGTGCACAAAGAAATGTAACTATTTTTTTTTTTTTAAGATTTTTATTCATTTATTTGAGAGAGAGAGTGAGAGCAAGAGAGATCAAAGAGCGAGAAGCAGACTCACCACTGAGCAGGGAGCCTGATGTGGGGCTTGATTCCAGGACTCTGGGATCATGACCTGAGCTGAAGGCAGACAGACACCCAATGACTGAGCCACCCAGGCACCTCCGGAAATGTAACTATTTTTCTATGATTGAATTCATTTTGTATTTTTAGGTCCCATTTCACCAAGTAGTGGAGACAAAATTTCAGTCCATTCATGATTTGGAGTCTCCATTCCAGGGAGCTTACATAGTGTGGAGGCATAGACACTAAAGGTGGGAGGGGGCGGTCAAGGTGGAGTTCCCAGGCACCCCCTAAAACATTCATCTTTTTTATCAGTTTTTTGTCCTTGTAGGTCTATGTAGGCCACTGCTTCATCCTTCTCACTCCTGTCGCAGGGTCTCCTTGAGTCAGAGGACTCTCCTTGCTGTACTCACGCCCGTCTCAAGCATGGGGAACATCCCATGGCTTAGGGCACCATGTTCTCTGTGAGGCTGTCTCAGGCCCACTGGCCCAGACGCAACCGGCAGACATTCTAGTCTACACATCCATGCGTGCTGGGAGGAGGGGTGCTCTGGGTGTCTTCCAGCTTCCCTGCGTTCTTGAGGCATGGGTCATCCAGCTCAAGGACCCGCAAGCCTATTGAATTTTTCATCATCTGCTCCTCCCTCTGCAGGTCAGCCTAGGGAGCAGGGGGACAGGACGTGGGAGCTTTCTCGGAAAAATGCCAACATTCATTGTCTTGGTTCCGACCCTGCCCCTTCAAGTTCTCCTTTCCTGTGGGGAATTGTTCATCGGGATCAGAGTCTGGTTCTTTAATATTCTTCTACTCTTACTGCTCTTATGTCCTATCTGGCATTCTGACCTGCAAAAGTCAAGACTTTGCCTCTTTACCTTCTGCATTCTTCCCCATCTTGCAAAAGGCAGCGGCCACAGAACACCCCACAGCTCGAGTACTAGCCAGAGGGTTATAAAAGTTAGAGCCGCTTCTGGAACTCCAGAGGAAAATGGGGACAGGGAGCATCTTTAGCCATATCTACCAAAGCCCCCTCAGATTTTAATACTAGAGACTAATTTTAATTTTTAAGAAGCGGTTTCTTGGGGCGCCAGCAGGAAGCCTGCTTCTCCCTCTCCCACTCCCCCTGCTTGTATTCTCTCTCTCGCTGTGTCTCTCTCTGTCAGATAAATAAAATCTTTAAAAAAAAAAAAAAAAGAAGCGGTTTCTTTAACACCAACAGACGAGTAGGCTTGTAGTAAATTTGCAAGCTAAGAAGGAATATCTGAGTCGATGGAGTCATTCCTTTATTCCTTCATTTTAGCAAGTACCTATGAATTAATCCCTACCCAGGGTCACACTGATGACCAGTGTTATAAAATATTCTGGGGGAATAATAAAGCAGAGGGGCAGAAAAGAGTCCAGCCAGTGATCTAAACAGAAAGAACACACTGAAAACCTTGGATGGGCTACCAAAGGCAACATTTTAAAATTCCATCTTCTTCTCTCCTCCCCCTTCTATGCAACTGTTGGTTGAATAAGGATGAGTTTTTAAAAACCTCAATTAATTTTAAGGAAGGAAACAAAGTAAGTGTTTTTCTTCTCACCAGGGAAGGCAATTTTGATGTTAAACACCTCATTGATGGTGGTAATACTATGCAGTTAATTTTAAAGATGGGAACAAAAGAAGTGCTTTCATTCTCAGTAGGGAAGGCAGTTTTAAACACCTCATTGAGGGTAGTACTGTGGCGCTCATTTGGGACTTGATAATAGCTCTTCTTGACAAGACAATGCCGAAAACACAGGGTGAAACCTACCAGCACTTAGACGAGTTTTCACCCCCACCTACTAGCAAAGGCACATTTTCTCTATTTCCTGAAAGGGGTGTTAGTCTGCAGTGCAATCCAATTATTTTCACAATGCCAAGTCCCATGGAAATGAATTCAGGAGCTTACCCCCTTGATTTCAGTGGGGCTTGGTGTGGTAAAATTGATTCCACAGGGCTTTGGTAGAATGAAGAGAAGGGGGAATTTTTATTCACATTTATGTATTTTTTCCAAGCTGAAGCTTAAGAGGATCAGAATGCTCCTTTCATCGCTGCCCCCACGAAATTAGAACTAATAAATAGGAAGGGAAAAGAACAGAAGTTACATTACCTGCGTGGCCATGAATCTGCTCATTCTTGTTGGGGGGAGATCGGATTGCACTTTTCAGTAAACACATTAAGTGGAATCAGACATTAGTTGGAGGCTTCAGCTTGCAATTACAAGAGGAGTTTCAAGTGCTGGGACCACTCCCCTGCCCAAAGTGGGCGTTGTCCTTGCCTCAGTGGCTCCGGGTCCTTGGATTCTGGACCTTGTGTCACTTTTGGTTGTCTTGAAAGACAGAGATCATCATGTTGTAGCTCTTGGTGCAGAGAGAGGGGATGTAATAAACTCATCTGAAAAAACACTGGAGGGGTGCCTGGCTGGCTCAGTCGGTAGAGCATGCGACTCTCGATTTCAGGGCTCGTGAGTTCGAGCTCCACATTGGACGAAGAGCTTACTTTTAAAAAAAAAAGATAAAAATTTTTTTAAAAAAAAATAGAGAATTACTTCAATTCTAAATAATTTCAACTCTCTTATGACATCAGAGATTCATGGAATTCTATTACTGGCAGGCGGGCTCCTTAGGGATGGATCATTGAGGCTGTTTCCTCATTTTTAGGAAATTTAGGGCCAATTAGGAAACTGAGTCTCAGAGAGGCCCTTGAACAGTGCCTGACACTTGATTTCCAGGCCAGCATTCCTCCCACCAGCCCAGGTTTCAAGAAGAGAAGAGGTTAGCTTCTAGCCACTTGGATTCCTCAAGTCAGACATAAAGAAACCATCACTTCCTAGTATAAGTTGATTTATGGTTAACCTCATTGTGGGGATTCGTGGTGCCCGAAAAGACAAGGAGAAAATGGAGTACCAACCCGCACACACTACAATGCAGGGAGCCTTGGTAACCACAGAGCAGTGCGTCCTTGGAGGCAACTGTGGTCAGCTCATGTGTAATTGGGTCCCTTCCCTGGGCCTGCCTGAGCAGTCCGGGCGTGGAGACCCCTCAGTGTCTTGAGATTTCAAAATGGAGCCCCCCATGAGCCCAGTGAGTAGAGTCAAGTGTTACCTGGGAGCTCTGTGGTGTAGTCTCTTCCCTATGGGGGACTTTTACATTTAGAAACCTAACTTCATTCTTATGGAGGCATTCTTGACTTGTTTCTGTCAGCGAGAAGTAGGTTTTGAATATATTAAGGGAAATTTATAGAAAGGAATCATGGTAGAGCAGTAAGATAATGTTGGCTGAGTGCTCTGGTATTGAAATCTCCAAAAACGAAAAGCACTTGGGAAATATAAAGTGTATTATTCTATTTATTTTATTCCAGAATGATATGTATGCTATATTACATTAGCTTTTACCACAGTAGACAATTTTTTCTCTGGGTCCAATGATGGGTCTCCCAATACAACTGAGAACGAGCTTCAGTAACTTCTGATGTTCATATAATTTTTCTATGAACTCTGTCACATTACTGTCTGTAAGAATCCACTCTTGGATGTTTCAGTTTCCCTCCGGGTTAGCAAGAGACTTTCATCCCTCCTTTGTGTTTGCCTAGCTCTCAGGAATCTGAGGGAGCTTGCTGATTGCTTCAGGCTTTAGTTCTTTATTAGCTTCAATCTGCTTAACACTCCTCCTTTGAAGATGTGTGAAACCCCCCGCCTGGCATGAGCATCAGGACCCAAACAGCATAAGGGGCGGGGGGGGGGGGGGGGGGGCAAAGCGGGAGTGCACACCAATGGAGATCTCCCTCTGAAGTGTAGGCTCATACCAGCTCTCCTGGGCTTTCTCACCATTCTAGATTCAGCTCGAGAAGACAGGCATTGGGGAAGAGCTATGGATTCCTAGGGGATGGCACTTAAGTCTACTGACCAGGTCCTGAGCCCCTCCTGAGGAGCTGAGAAAGCCTCAAGCCTGTTCCTGGGGACTGAGAAAGCTACCCTTGTAGTACAGACTACCATTTGTCTTAGGATCTGAGAGTCCCTTCTCCCAGCACCTCCCACACCACAGCCCAGCCCCACTGGTGCCTAAAGGCTTCCAAGACAGAGGCATCTTAACTCTTTTGCTCCTCGTGGAAACCCAGGGGCAACCTTCACTCCCACCTTCAAAGCACAGCAAGGGATAGGAAGGCTTTGCCCACAATTGCCTCTGGCTTCCTAGGGGAATTCTTCTATGGACTTCGGCTACCAATACCCTTTTAGATATCCTTGAGACAATCATCCTGGGGCTACTGTGACAGTGTCCACAGGGGAGGGCTTTGATGGAAAGGGACTAATCTCTAGTATCTAATACAAGGAATAAAGAAAGCATCTCCTAAATTAGGGATTATGGGCACAGTCGGTTCCAGTAAACCAGTTTGGGTTGGATTTCTGTCACTTGCCACCAAAGGATTACTGATTAGATACCAATTCTACTGACTATATAGACTCTGTATAACCAGGATTAAAAAAAAAAAGACTTTATTTATTTGAGAGAGAGGGAGCACAAGCAGGGAGAGCAGCAGAGGGAGAAGCAGGCTCCCCGAATGAGCCACCCACGCGCCCCTAACCAGGATTTTAAAACTGGGTTTTAATCTAGAGTCAGTAAATTATGAATAAGGTTCTGAGAAACTCTCTGGGGTAATAACTTTGCAGACATATCTGTCAACACTTATGTGTGCAAGGATGAATGATGAGGATTCATAACAGCATTTTTCTTTCTTTCTTTCTTTCCTTTCTTTCTTTCTTTCTTTCTTTCTTTCTTTCTTTCTTTCTTTCTTTCTTTCTTTCTCTCTTTCTTTCTCTTTCTTTTTTCGCTATAGGTGGAAATTAGAGCCAACATTTGCTATAGGTGGAAAACCGAGTCAGCAGTGGGAGTATGGTTATGTAATTTTGTTAATCTATACTATTGAAAAGAATGAGATGGTAACTTATGTATTGATAGGGAACGATATCTATGAAAAAAATCAGGTTGCAAAATCAAATGCATAGCATGATTCCATTTTTGTGAAAGCATTAAAAAAAATTCTTCCCAGAAGTAATATGAGCAATGGGTGTGGACAGGCAGTTCATGGAAGAGGAATGGAAAATGGCCAACAGATATGTGCAAAGAGGCTAAAGCGTGATGGTAGTCATGTAAAGACAAATGAACACACCACTGGATGGATTCTTCTGCCCATCAGATCATCACTCTTTAAAAGTTTTTCCCATATTCATGGTAGTGAATAGGGAAGCGGGTTCTCTCACACACTGTTGGAGGGATTTGATCAATACCCTTCCAGAAAGTATTTGGCAGTATTTATTAAAAATGTTTGAATGTGTGTACCTTCCAATAGAGCAATTTTACTTCCAGAAACTTATCTGACGGAAATAAAAGCTAGTTGTTTCCTAATATCCAACCACCCTGTCTTCCTCAGTTATGGAGGATGAGCTGGGCACAGGGTCCTGGGAATAATGGCTACATTTCCCATCATCCTTGTCGCGATCGGTGGCCGTGCACTCCCGTTTTAGGCGATAATGTAAAGGCAGACATAGCAACTTCTAGGAAGTCTCCTCAAAGGAAAGAGTAATACTCCTGGGGCTCTGCTTTTTTCTTCTGTCTGGAATGCTGATTGTTGGCTAGAGTTCTGACAACACTTGGATGCTGAGGTGTCCTGGGGAATGAGATCAAAGCCAGCAAGGTAGAAGGAGACTGGGCCCCAGCTCCAGGGAGGACCACACCAGCCTCGACCTGACCACTGCCAGCCTTTTTGAACATAAGAGAGAAACTTAAATATCTATCTCAGTTCAGTCACAATTTTTCGGGTTTTATTTTACTCTCCAAACTCAATCCTCACTAATTCAAATGCAAAAAGATCTATCTACAAGGATAGTTACTGAAGCACTGTTCAGAATACTAAGAAATACTAATCTATTGATTAGGCAGTGCTTGAATATATTATATGGTCCACTTGTTTATTCATTCAGTAGATATTTTTGAGCATCTACTCTATGTCTGACATGATTCTAGTCACTGGGCTCATGGCAGTGGACAGAAGAGACAAAACTGTCCCTTTACGGAGTTTCTGTTCTAAGTGAGCGAACATGCCAAGTATGGGATCCTATGAAGCTATGAAAAATGAAAAGCTATTGTATGTGTACTCTTGTTCTCCATATCATTTGGTTTTTAAAATTAGAGATATGTTGTGTTAACTATATTTTCTTTTTTTAGAAGATTTTTTTTACTTATTTGAGAGAGAGTACAAGCAGAGGGAGAGGCAGGGGAAAAAGCAGGCTCCTTGCTGAGCAGGGAGCCCTACGTGGGGCTCGATCTCAGGACCTGAGCTAAAGGCAGTCGCTTAGCCAACTGAGCCACGCGGGTGCCCTTGTTAACTGTATTTTCTAATTGTATTTGTGATGCTCTGGCATCTGAGGCCTTGCTGATCCCGGAGACACTGCTCCTCCCGGGGCTAGCTAATTCCTAGTTAGCCAGTGCTGCCCCTATAACCTTCCATACGCAAACCAACTAGCCCACAGCCTACGCTGCCCACTGCTTCCTTGGTAGGGCTCACGGACTGACCACCAGCCCCCGCCCTCATGGCCCCAAGGCCTGGGCCGAGGCAGCTGGGGCCAGTCCCTGCATCTCTCATTCAAACTAGCCAATTCTAAACCTGCCTGGCCTGCTTACTCTGCCTGACCATTTCTTTCAGTAAAAACCACAATAAAGGCCCTGGGTGGCGTGGCATCCTCCTCCGTTTGGGAACTGGGAGAAACAAACTAGCTTTTCCATGGTGATTGTTCCCTGATCTGTTGGCTTCCCCATACCTGCAAAAAGCAAAACCTATACTTAAAAATATATGGATAGTGTGATCTCATTTTATCTTTAAAAATCTATAAAGGCGGGGTCCTGGGTGGCTCAGATGGTTAAGCGTCTGCCTTCAGCTCAGGTCATGATCTCAGGGTCCTGGGATCGAGCCCCGCGTCGGGCTCCCAGCTCAGCCGGGAGACTGCTTCTCCCTCTGCCTCTCCCTCTCCCTGCTGCTCGTGCTCTCCCTCTGTCTCTCTCTGAAATGAATGAATAAGATCTTTAAAAAAAAAAAAATCTCTAAAGGCACATGTGTTTGTATATGTTTCAAAAACATAGAGGAAAATTCATGGACGCTACACAAAAATCGTTAACAGGAATTGCATGGAGGAGGTAAGGAGGTGCGATGCGTTCCAGCTACAGGAGGATGGGAGGCAACGAACTATTTTACTTTAGGCACTTCGATTTTAATTGGATTTTACAAGGAGCATATGTTCCTTGTGTAAGAAGAAATATGTACGTCTATTTTTCATCTCACTCGTCTAACCTTTTCTCCCTTCCTTCCTCTTGTCACATCTGAACTCTGCACATCTGGAGCCTCCGGAAATTCCACCAGGCGGCCCAGCTGTTACCTGGGCGACAGCATCTGCGGCCGGCAGCTGCGCTCACACTGCGTCAGACCCTCTCCACCTTCTAGAAAGCTGCGGAAGCCTCTCGTCTGCCGAGTGTTCCTCTCTGTCCCCGGGACCTTGTCCAACGAGGCCTTTTTTGTTCCGCGTGATAATTTTAATGGGATCACCAGGAGGAAGAGAAGATCGAATCATGAAAGCTTGGTGATCCCGTCAGACAGAAGTCTCCGAATCAGTGCTGAGCATCCAGTCTCTTGTCACACATCCGGGAGTGTAATTAGATACACAAAGGCAGCTGCGGCCCCGCAGGGTGGGGAGGAATAGGGCCTGCCCTTGACGGAGACCCTCACACTGAGGCGGGCCAGACCCTGGGAACACGGTGAATCTTCACCTGTCGGGGCCACCAGGGAAGTCAGTCCCGCAGACTGAGCACGAAGAGAATATTTAGAGCTCTCTGCCTGGCAAATGGCACATAGTGACTTAGTCTGTTTGGGCTGCTATAACAAAAACCACCGACTGGGGGGCTTAAGCTACAGACATTTGTGTCTCACGGCTGCGAAGGCTGGGAAGTCCAAGAGCAAAGCACGGGTAGATACGGTGTCTGGTGAGGACCCCCCTCCTGGTTCATGGATGGCTGTCTTCCATCTGGACTCACATGGTAGAAGGGGTCTCTCTGGGATCTCTCTCTCTCTCTCTCTTTTTAAGATTTTATTTGTAACACTGGGTATAAGACTGATGAATCATAGACGCGTACCTCTGAAACCAATAATACATTATATGTTAATTAAAAAATATTTTATTTGTAAGTAATCTCTACACTGTAAGTACTACTCTACAATGTGGGGCTCGAACTTACAACTCTGAGATCAAGAGTGGCATGCTCTACTGAAGGAGCCAGCCAGGCGCCCTTCTGGGGTCTCTTTTATAAGGGCGCTAATCCCGTTCATCGGGGCTCCACACTCACGAGCTAATCACTCCCCAAGGCCCCAGCTCCAAAGGCCATCCCATCATCGATTAGGTTCAACATATGAATTCTGGGGTGACACAAATTCATTCCATAGCACATAGGAGGTGAGCAGTTGGTAGGGAAAGGGGGGGCTTCCAGTACAACTAATATCCCATCAGATCGTGAGGTAGGGGAGTGGGGCGTCCAGGGCGATGTCTTCAAGAGATCCAGTCTGGGGGGTGCCTGGGTGGCTCAGTCGTTAAGCGTCTGCCTTCGGCTCAGGTCATGATCCCAGGGTCCTGGGATCGAGCCCCGCATCAGGCTCCTTGCTTCTCCCTCTCCCACTCCCCCTGCTTGTGTTCCCTCTCTCACTGTGTCTCTCTGTCAAATAAATGGGTAAAATCTTTAAAAAAAAAAAAAAAGGTCCAGTCTGGGATCAGGCAGCTTGTGTGAGGGAGGTCTGCCCAAGTTCAGGGACAAGCCACCACTCCCAGGTACGCATTGTTTACTCACCAATTTCTATGGAGCACCTTCCCTAAGCCTCAGGGCAAGGCAGAAGCAGGCCAGGCCTCCTCGTGGTGAAGAGCTGCATCATGGGCTCCTCCATGGTCAGTGACCGAGTGTGGCTCAGAGCCCAGGCAGGATTCCGTGAAATGACAGCTGTGTGACCTTCGGCCAGTTCCTTAACCTCTCTGAGTCTCATCATTCTTGTCTGTAAAATAAAAAACAATAAAGCCCAGCTCACGGGGTTGTTGAGTATTAATGACATAATGCTCTGTATGGCGCCAACACTCCGTCACGCTGGGGAAGCTCGCTTGGGCCTAGGGAAGTGGGCTGGCTTTCCTGCTGACCGTGTAGCTGCCTTCACATCCTGGCTCTGAGACCTTTGGAGATTTGAATGACTCCAGCTACCTCGGGCTTGATCGAGCACGAGTCTGCAGATTTGATGTATAATATTGCAAAGAGGGGAAAAAAACGTATCTGAAGTTCTTTGAAATGGATCATTTTAACCTGCCCATGTATGTGGAGTGACAGGGAGACACACTCCCCGTGGCTCCCAAGTCCTTTCTACCTTGGTCTGTTTCTACGCGGTGCTGGAGAAAATGCCGAGGGGGCCTTTTGCAGGTGAATCGTGGATACGTAATAGTGCTATGTTTATCTGGCCCCTCTGATCTCAGGACTTCAAAGACTGTTAGACACATAGCTGGCCACAGATAGGAGTTTTCTCCATCCTCTAGATGGGAAGCCGGAGGCTCAGTCAACAGACAGTGATGGAACCAAGAATATAATCTAGTAATCTAGGTCAAGTGCTTCAGAGCTGAGAATGGATGTCACAGATGCGTTCACACAATGGTCTTCAAACTTGAGGATGCGTAAAAAAAATCACACGAGAATATGTCTCCTGATGCACATTCCTGGACCCTACTCCAAGAGATTCTGATTCAGAAAATCTGGATGTGGGCTCTGGATTCTGAATCTCAAAGCAGGCTTTCAGGTGGTACGTTTATCACACTTTGAGAAATACCAGTCTAGTGAAGAGTCAAAAGGAAGTGGGGCCTTCTCTTTGGGCCTTGGCCCCTGGGTGGCCAAGAGCGCCATCTCTAGGCATTTTTTTTTTTAAAGATTTTATTTATTTATTTGAGACAGAATGAGAGAGAGAGAGAGCACATGAGAGGGGGGAGGGTCAGAGGGAGAAGCAGGCTCCCTGCCGAGCAGGGAGCCCGATGCGGGACTCGATCCAGGGACTCCAGGATCATGACCTGAGCCGAAGGCAGTCGTTCAACCAACTGAGCCACCCAGGCGCCCCTAGGCATTTTATCCAGGGATAAAATTGATATAATTTATACCACAAAATTCTGTCTTCTAGTGGGAAAAGGCATGAGAGAATACAAACTCAAGGGCCCTAGGGTAACTTGCCCCAGGCAAGGCAACACTGCATCTCCTTTTGTTCTGGATAAAGGGTGAACCATGGTGACCACTTCTTTCTCCTTGGGGAGGCTTCCAAGAAGCTCAGCGCTCTGTCCTTTCCTACTCTTTCTCCCCAAAGCCCTGCAGGCCATTCCCTCTCAAGGTCAAGGACAAAAGAATCTTCCCCCTGCTGCGTGCCCTAGAACTCGAGCCAGAGAGGGTATGTGGGGTACACAGGAGTCAGGGTGCATATGGGGCTTTGGCTTGGGACCCTTTGGCACTGGTTTTCACTCTTGCTCAACATACTTTTGCTCATATTTTATGTAGAATATGCATGTAGCGTGAACGAGCGTGAACGATACTGACCTTACATGTGTGAGTGTGAGGCGAGATATTTGTCTGCTGTTGGTACCCGGGTTATGTTACCTTCAGGAAAGGAACCGGAAAGCTTTCCTTCTTGCCCTACGAGCTGGAGCAACCACGAAGCGTGGGCTATTAGTAATACTTGAGCTGGCCTCAGTGACTTTGTGCGAAACAGCACGGAAAAGGAACAGTTAGAAAGACTGCCTGGGGGTGGTCGTTGGGACTGGCAGACGGATGATTCTGCTTCCAGATGTTTGCTGTTTGGGACAGATGGTGTGTCTACCTCCCCAGCTGGCTTAGAGGGTAACCTCCCCCTACCTCACAGCTCGCTTGTCAGAAGTTTGCGGAACCCTCCAGGAGTAGTCCAGGCCGGCTCCCCGAGCCGTCTCTTGCAGTGCTAAGCTCTGGACCGTAGAGGAGCACAGGGGGGCCATGAAGACCGGGCCCCACAGTCCTGTGAAGCGTCTCACTTGCCAGGACTGAGGGAAGCGAGTGGGACTGAGGCCGAGGCAGTAGCCTCTGTGCGTAGGAAGAGAAGTTTCATTGCAGAAGTGCGCTCTCACCGCTGGCTTTATTATTTTTTTTAATTTATTTTTTTAAAGATTTTATTTATTCATTTGAGACACAGAGATACAGAGAGAGAGAGAGAGCATGAGCAGTGGGAGAGGCAGAGGGAGAGGAAGAAGCAGACTCCCCACTGAGTCAGGAGCCCGACGTGGGACTCGATCCCAGGACCCTGGGATCATGACCTGAGCCGAAGGCAGACGCTTAACCATCTGAGCCACCCAGGCGCCCCTCACCGCTGGATTTAAAATAATGTGCGCAGCTGGTCTTACGGAAAAAGAAGAGGAAGGCAGTAAGACCCAAGGAGGTGAGACTGTGAATCTCGTTTTCTTTATCTTTGCAAGAAGAGGTTTCATTTGAAATGGTTTATCACCAGCAGGGTGACCGGTTGCTGTAGTCAATGGCTCTGGTTTGAATGGGCCTGGAAAGAAAGAAAAACCTCTTCCTATTTTATAGGTGCACCTGTGCCTGCCGGCTGGACCAGATACCATGTGCTGTGGGGCGAGGAGAAGGGATGGAGGAAAGCGTAAGAACCCCCATATAATATATATTTATATATAATACATATGTTATATATAATACCTATTTACACATATTCTAGGCTTATATAATATATTTACACGTAATACATATGTTTATAATACATATTTATATATTGTATATATAATATATATTTATGATATGAAAAATACTTGAGAAAGAGAGGAAGTGCTATTTCACTTAATAGACAATGTTCATTTCAATATATGGACATTTTAACTAAATGACATAAAGATTTTTCCTTCTAAACTTCACCTTGGGGTTTATGAATTAAATGCCATTCTGACATGGTTTTAAATGACTAGATGAAGATTTAAAATCCGATTATCATGTGGCTGGAATAATAACTGACAAAGAAATAATTGCTTTTTGAGAGGTGGTCCCATGGTTTCGTGACTAGACCTACAAATTCAATGTCAGCAAAACGTCCGTAGGCACCTTCCCTGGATCTTAATGAAGAATGACCCGCTTCTCTGAGATTCCACTTCCTCTGAAGCTTAGAGATGTTAACAGCAAAGGAAACTGAGAAAGGGGCTAGAAGCGCAGAAAAATGTGGTAACTGGGAAGGCAAGGGAAGGATGTTTTTCAAGGAAGAGAGAGATAAAGAACTGGATCTAATGCAGACGGTGGGTCAGGAACAATGGGGCCTGAGCATTGGCCATTGGGTTCAACAACATGCAGGTCATGATGGACCCCAAGTGGGCTAGAGTTTCAAAGTAGGCAGAAATCACGGCATAGAAAAATGGCACCCAGAGGGAAGACTGCAGAGGCCTCCCGGAGCAGGAGACTGAGAAGCCCCACAGAAGAAGCCCAGCTGGGGCGCCTGGGTGGCTCAGTTGGTTAAGCGACTGCCTTCGGCTCAGGTCATGATCCTGGAGTCCCGGGATCGAGTCCCGCATCGGGCTCCCTGCTCGGCAGGGAGTCTGCTTCTCCCTCTGCCCTCCTCCCTCTCATGCTCTGTCTCTCATTCTCTCTCTCTCAAATAAATAAATAAAATCTTTAAAAAAAAAAAAAAGAAGCCCAGCCAAGAAAGTGGCTGAGTCACATAGTGGGTGGGGCACTGGATTTTCCAGAACCTTCCACCTGTCCCAGCTCCTCACAATGACCCCTGCCTCCCGATGTCCTCAAGACCCTTGTCTCCATCCCTGTGAGCATGTGCACATGGGAGCCCCTCTACTAGAGTTCCCTTGAGTGCAATGAGGAAAGCCCAACAATGCAACTGCCGCCATTTTATGAAGTCAGAGTGGGATCCAGGCAAGATGTGGTCTGAGGCTCCTGAATGAAGACAGAAAAACAGGGGCGCCTGGGTGGCTCAGTCATTAAACGTCTGCCTTCGGCTCAGGTCATGATCCCAGGGTCCTGGGATGGAGCCTCGCATTGGGCTCCCTGCTCCGCGGGAAGCCTGCTTCTCCCTCCCCCACTCCCCCTGCTTGTGTTCCTGCTCTCACTGTGTCTCTCTCTGTCAAATAAATAAACAAAGTCTTAAAAAAAAAAAAAGACAGAAGAACAGAAAGGAAATGGTGAACGGGATCAATGCAGAAGGCGTCAGGATTTATTTGCAGCGTGGTAACAACAGAAGGATCTCTCCAGTGGTCCAATAGGAAAAGCGTCAGTCTCTCGTGGACTTCTGCTTCCTCAGTCTGACTGTTCATGGCAGGTAGTGATGGAAACCCGAGGAAGGCCAGCTTTTTGTAGTGATGATGCTCAACAGTGGTTGTCTGGGGGAGGCCGAGGTAGGCGTCGTCCTCAAACCACGAGCACTGGGTGACCTTGGATTCCTGAGGTTCAGGCACTAGGCAGTATGCATTTGTGAAAGATGTCCCGACATCACTAGACCTGTGACTGAGGTTGACATCCTTATTGGTAAAATTGGCTTTTTTTTTCACAACAAATGTAAAAAATCCAGAATTTGTTATGGTTCTAGGTACTGAGGTCAAATATTAGCTGGATCACCCAAGGGATCAGGAAATCTCCCACTCTAAACCATCTTGGGAAGGCTTTCCTGGATCTCTGCTTTAGGTCACCAAAGAAGAAATTTTTAGACCCATTCCAGACCCATGGACATTGAGAAAATATTCATCAGAGTCTAGATAATTTTAGTCAGATTAACTGTAGCCTTTTCGTTTTCATTTTGTGCGGTTTTGACCAAGTTTTAGGCTTTTTACAATAATATTTATTGAACAACTACTTTGGGCCAAGTTGCATCTCAATGCTGGGAATGTCGATGAGTCAACAACAATGCTGTTCTAGTCGGGAGGGGTAGCAAAGTAACTCAGCCCTTCACAATGAGAGGTGCTAGCATGCTCTGCAATCAAACCACCCAAGAATTATTCTGGCTTACAGCCTATTAACTTTACCACTTCCTTACTACAAAGAGAATTTTATTACCAATTTACCCAGCAGGTTAAACTAATATTTGCAAGATTCACGGAGGCTGAGAAGCGTTGCGAAATTTCTAGATGCCTCTTGTCAATGCCGGATCTTTTCCTAGTCATCTTGTGGTCTCTCAGTGTGACCAAAAATACTTAGCACATTCCCCTTTTTTCAAGATTCAAGCAAGGGGAATGCTGATCCTCATAGAGGATTTTCTCCTGAAGGATGGAAATGCACAAGACCCTTGAAAAAAGCCAGGAAGAAACACAGTGCGGCTTGCATTTCTTCTGTTGAGCCCAATCTCCTGCAGCTGGACTGGCCACCCTGGTGAGAGCCCCTCTGGCCTGGAAGTGCGGATACTTTCTCTCCACCAGCTGACCTGCCTTACCCTTCCTTAGCGCCTTCCTTGGGCTACTGTCTCCTGGGAGCCTTTGCAGACAGCTGGTCTCCTCAGCCAACTGCTCTGCCCTGGGGCTGGGGACACTCGCCAAAGGCAGTTGATGCATTCTGTTCTGTGCACGCCCTGCTGCCAGGCTGGGGACCGGGGCCCTCAGGAGCGGTGGGAGGGAAACCGCCCGGGGCCGATGAGTCACCTGGCATCGCAGAGACCAGGTTCCAGTGAGAGAGGAGCACCAAGTTCTGGGTCTTCTTAGCTCTGGGGGCTTGGGCACAAAGCCAACACACACCACCTGGCGTCCGTGTCCTCATCCGTAAAAATGAACGTTCCTCCCAGTACAGAGATGGGTGAGATAGTGCAACCCATAATGCACCTTCACTAAGTACCAGCTCTTTCCCCTCTACACCCCTGCTGGCAGAGCCTGGAGCCTGGAGAAGGAGGGGGCCACCAGGAGGTGGCAGAGCAAGCGCGGGGCAGAGAGATGCAGAGGAATGATCTCCCCCCACCCTGGCCTTCCCCCCCCCGCCCCCCCAGTGGCCGGCTTGGAAGAGATGGAGAGATGGCAAGTCTGAGGGCAGAAAGTTGCGCAGTCTGACTTCCTGCCACCTTTGCCTCCGGCGGGCACGAAGCTGTTTTGTGACACCTTTGGGAACTGGCATTTTCCGACACAGGGCGTGACTGCACACCGGATGACCCCTCCCGAGAGCTGTTTTCGAAATGTATCCACTGAATGTCTGCGACCTCTTTTGCCCCCACCCTCCCCAACCTGCTTAGTCACAGGCGAGAAACCCAAGGACGTTGCCTTCAAGGCCTTGAGCAGAGAGCCCTCGGGGCGCCAGGGCCGAGTGGGTGGCTAAGACCACAGGAAGGTGAATGGGCCACACCCAAAGCACGACTACAGCAGGGGCAGCCGTAATTATGTCCCAAAGCCAGCCTCAGGCACCCATGTCACGGCCACTCACGGAACACACGCTACTGTTTTACAGGATGAATGATGGAAATGTTAATGTGTGTTTTTCATGTTGCCGTTCTCCTGGGTTTTTTCCCCTTTGCCACCAAGTTTTTGATGAAGGATAGTTGGAAGAAAGGCAGGCAGGGACCGGGGCCCCCGCCCTAAGAGGAAACCCCCCTTAAAAGGATTTTACACCACCCTGCAAGGAGCCCGCCTCCCTTTCCCACGTGACGGATAGATGACAAAAACCTGATTGATGACATCGGCAGAGAGGGTGAATCAGATTAGAACAGCCCGCCCACAAGCCCATAAAAACCCCTAGACTTAGAAACTCCTAATCATAGGGAACGACCTGAGGGTTCCTGGAGTGGAGGGGGGTGGGGCGATGGGGTAACTGGGTGACGGGCATTAAGGAGGGCACGTGATGGAATGAGCACTGGGTGTTATATGCAACGGATGAGTTACTGAACTCTACCTCTGAAACTAGTAATACACTAGATGTTAATTAATTAAATTTAAATAAAAATGTTTAAATAATAATAATAAAAGATACTCCGGTGGCAACCCTTTTGGGTCCCCTCCCTCCTTGGGAGCTTCGTACCATCACTTTTCGCTCAATAAACCTTGCTTTGCTGCCCACCACTCCATCTGGTCTACCTCTTCATTCTTTGAAGTGGCCTGACCAAGAACTACGGGTGCTGAAGGAAAAGAAATCCTGTGACACTTGGGCTCTCTTGCCTCATGCTGAGGATTGTGGGAGATATTTCTTGAGGGCGTAGGACAGAGTTTGAGGTCTTTGGAGGGGAAGAGGGGGAAGGTGCCAGAGTGACCAGAGGCTTGGAGAAGTTCCCTGAAGGCTGCCAATGGAACAGATTGGAGTAGATTCTGCAAGTAATAAAGACTGGCACTGACCCATTACCCAGTGCCACGTGCGCCCTCCGCCCCCCCTCCCAGCCCCTGGGGGAGAGGAAGGAACTCAGAGTGCTTAGTTGGGAGGGGTAGGGGAAAGAAAATTTTTTTTTCCTCTACCCTCTTAGACTTTGTGACTGAGACCTATGAGTTAAGCGGATGAAAGGCGTGTTAACAGGAGAAAAGGTGCAAAATTAAAAAATCTATTTTAAATGTTATGTGCACAGGGCTTCACAGGAAAGAAGTAAAAGTCCCAAAGATGTGGTTAGACTTGGGGACTTATATACCATTTTAACACATGGAGATAATTGACTAGATGAAGGAAGGGGATCTGGGCTGATAAATTGTGGGAGGGTGACAGAAAATCATGGAAGATAAGGTTTGTTTATGCCGACTATCTTGGCGTTGGCCCTCCACCTCCTGTGACAAGAGTTGTTTTCCTCATCCGGGGACAAGAGAGGGGGATATTTATTCCACCTTCACAGAGGGAAATTCGTGCCCTGCTTTTAGGCAATTAAGGGAAGGGCAGAGAACTCATCCCACATTGATTGATTCTCAATTGCCTTTAGCTGAAAATAATCCTTATGCCAAAGTGGCATATTCTAAACCCTTCAGAGGAGGCCCCCAAGCAGGCCAGAGCCTACACTGCGGGGGGCTGACAGTCCTTAGGGACCAGGCTGACTTGGGCATGAGTGACTGTTGGCAGGGACCGTGATGGGCTAAGGTCAGAGGCCCAAACCTGGCTTTCTGGACACCACAAATAGGCCAGTGATTCTTGCTAGAGATGAGGAGGAGACCCCAAACATGACCGAGATTGAGTTTCTCACCACGCAGGCAAGTTGATTGAATATGATTTGGAAAGATTCAGAATGTGGCATTTTTTTTTTTTAAGATTTTATTTATTTTCTGACAGAGAGACAGTGAGAGAAGGAACACAAGCAGGGGGAGTGGGAGAGGGAGAAGCAGGCTTCCCGCCGAGCAGGGAGCCTGATGTGGGCCTGGATCCCAGACTCTGAGATCAAGACCTGAGCCAAAGGCAGACGCTTAAGGACTGAGCCACCCAGGCGCCCTAGAATGTGGCATTTCTTATACTCATGTTTTAGAATAAAATCCATAATATATTTTACCTCATTAAAACTTTCAATCTTCTGAAGTAGGTACTGCCCTGCCACTTTGCAGAGGACGGGCAGCCTTAGAGGGGTAAGGAACTCAGATGCTCCCAGCTCTTAAGGCCAAGTTGGAATCGCCCCGCCCGGGAGGGGTTGACCGCACCGCCCCTCCAACCCCCACCCTACTTTGCATAATAATTGCAGGGGTGGTTTCGTTTTGAGTATTGCTAAACCTTTATTTTGAAGCGGCTTGCCCTGAATTTCTTTGTGAGAGGGTAAATTCATCCTGTAGCACCCACTGCATAGATGCATTTGGTCACCGCGGCTGGACGGCAAAGTCGCTTGGTCAACAGGGAAGCTTTTCCCCTACAGGTGGGCACAGGGGTCTGTCACTCATCACACGCCCCCAAGCTCACTTGCTCTCACCCAGGAGGAAAAGAGAAATGCAAGCTCAGTGTTATTAAGAAACTTGAGAGAGAGAGAGAGAAGGAAGGAAAGGAAGAAAAGGAAAGAAAAAGAAAGAAAAAAAAAGTAAGAAAGAAAAAGAAAAAGAGGGGCGCCTGGGTGGCTCAGTCGTTAAGCGTCTGCCTTCAGCTTGGGTCATGATCCCAGGGTCCTAGGGATCGAGCCCCACATTGGACTCCCTGCTCTGCAGGGAGCCTGCTTCTCCCTCTCCCACTCCCCCTGCTTGTGCTCCCTCTCTCGCTGTGTCTCTCTCTGTCAAATAAATAAAATCTTAAAAAAAAAAAAAAAAAAAGGAAGAGAGAAAGAACGAAAGAAAGAAAAGGAAAGAAACACCCATCTGAGAGTCCTTTGTAACTGTTTGGTAACCCGAACAGAAAAACCTTTGATAAAATCCCTAGGAGAGCTTAAATATTTCTCCCCCCTCACTCTCGGAGTGTGGATGGCTGCAGGTCAACTCTGAAACAAGATGACCTATTCCACCAGCATCAATAAAGCCCTAATCCTGGAGGAAGGAAGTGGGGTCTGGTTTCCACTGTTGCTATAAAAAAAATCAGGGCTTTGTTTCTCAGGATGCCTCTCGCAGTAAAGGGCGGTTTGCTTTGGCAGGAAAAGCACCTTGTGAAGACAAAGGGTGGTTTTACGCCGGAGGCCCTCGGCGCTCGGGTGAGGTTCCGCGCCGCTGCCACTGGGTGGCGCTGAGGAGCCGGAATGGCGGCCGAGGCCCCGGCGGCCGGTTTCTCCGCTCGGGTCCCACCCGGGTGAGTCAGTCGCCGAGGCAAAGGGCCAGGGGACTCGGAGGGAAGGGCAGTGGGGTCAGCTCCCCTCCCAAAGCCACTTGAAATGTGGACAGTCCCTCTTTATAAAGAAGGAATAAAAATGTATTTAGCCGAGATGGTTTTATTTGGAAAACACTATTTTCATTGATCTGTAATAGACCTTCTGCATGAAGAGCGTGCACGCTCAGCTTCGGGGCAGGTCGCCTGAGTTCTCGCTTTGCAGCTCGCTGCCCTCCAGCCCCCCGCCTGCACAGAAAGCGCTGAGAGTGAAATCACGCTCACCCTTCCTTCCTGGGTGGTCCTGGCATCTCCAGTGGCCCGGGGGCACTACTGATGGACTTCCCCTGCATTCCCAGTCCCAGGCCCTCCACCTCCCAGGCCTTAGTGGTCATGCCCTCCCCTCCCCGCCCCTGCGCTCTTGAATAACCTTGCTTAGCAATCTCCGTCTTAAAAACCAGACTGTTAGATAATGTATGGGGATTAACATAAGAATAATAATAATAAAAAAAACCCAGACTGTTAGAAACAAGAAGTACCTACTAGCCCTCCACTTTCCCTTTAGATTTATTGCCCATCTCGCTCTCTTTTTTAAAGATTATTTTTTTTTTGAGAGAGAGAGAGAGAAAGAGAGGGAGAGAGAGCATGAGCGGGGGCTTGGGAGAGTGAGAAGCAGACTCCCCTGCTGAGCAGGGAGTGGATCCTAGGACTCCTGGGATCTTGACCAGAGCTGAAGGGGGACACCTAACCGACTGAGCCACCCAGGCGCCCTTATTGCCCATCTCTTGCCTTCCCTTCTCAACAAAGGTGGGGATGGACTTGCCTGTGAGTACTGCCTCGACATCCCCCCTCTTCCTTACTCAGTCCACCCTGATTTAATTTCTGTCCCTTCAGCTCCACTAAAACTGACTTTGCCCATCATCCCAAATCCAAGAGATGCTCTCTCTTTTTCTGTTCTATTTGGTATCTATCAGCCCGATCTCCCTGAACTTGGTCCTCTCTTGGCTCCTGTGACTTGCTTTCCTTGCGTTTGCTCGTGGGCCCGCCCCTCGTTGATCTCACCCCCATCTTGGTCCCACAGTGGCATCTGTTTTCCATAAAGCCCTGTGCAGGGGAGGTCCACGCCCCTCGACAGCACGGGGTAAACACTCGAGTCTGGGAAACAAGGTGACTGGAGTTCTTGATCCCCATGTGTTTTTACTAAGTTAGAGTGATGTTGGCAAGTATCCTGAGAATAGGGTAGGTTCCCAAGATCAAAGGACACAGGTAGGAGTGGCTCAGCCTAAAGCATCTAGATGGAGGGAGATAGCATTTAGATGGAGGGAGATAGCATTTAGATGGAGCAAGAGAGGGCTGGGATGTATGTGAAAACCAAGCAGTGCTGTGTTAGCTCTGGCCAGTGTTTGGATCTAATCTCACAGACCCCACATCATCTTGCGCGTGAGAAGCTGACCAGTGGCCACTTCCTGGGCAGGCTGAAGGAGAGTCGGCATTCCTCCCTGGGCATGGAGCATGGTGCTGGGGTTACCCATTACTGCATAACTAACCATCTGAGGCTTTGTGGAGGTAGCCGGTGGGGTCTGCAGTTTTGATAGGGATCAGGGTGTAAGAGAAGGCTCCTGTCTGCTCCATATAGCATCAGCTGGGGCAACTCCACCGGGATGGGGGGTGGCTGGAGGATCCACATACAAAATGGCTTTCTCACACAGCTGGAGATTGGAATTGGCTGTTGGCTGAGCGCTCGGGCCCTGCTGAGGGCCAGGGTACTTGGCTTCTGTCCCCATGGGCTTCTCTGTGGTCTGCTTGGGCGTCCTTACAGTCTGGTGGTTGGGTTCTCCAGAGCCAGGAGGTGGACATTGCCAGTTTCTTAGGGCTGGGGCTGGGAAACCAGCACAGAAGTTTTTTTTTTTTGCGTGCACTGTATTCAACTGGCTAAACAATTGCGGGGCTCAAGTTCAAGAGAAGAGAACAGAGACCCTGCCTCTTGAAGGAATATCAAAGCCTCTAGGGCCATGTTTTCAAACTGCCACATCTAGGGGTAACTTTACCTGCATCCTCTCATCCTCCTTGTTACTTTTTGCCTCCATCCATTTAGGTTAGGGCTAAGTGGGGACAGTCACCAGAGTTGAGCCCAGAAGTTTCCTTTCTTTCTTCACCCCAACCTTAGGACTACGGCCCTTCAGTTATGGCCAAGCTCGCCAATGAAAGAGAGGCTGTCCGTAGTTGGATTCCTACTTCCCTGCTCAGTGGGGAGTCTGCTTCTCCCTCTCCCACTCCCCCTGCTTGTGTTCCCTCTCTTGCTGGGTCTCTCTCTGTCAAATAAATAAATAAAATCTTTAAAAAAAAAAAAAAAGAAGTTTGCGTGGGATTCAGGGATTCTCCCCTGCAGAATCTCTTCCATCTTTATCAGACACTTACCAGGTGACCTTGGGAAGTCGGTCAGAGGCTGTGGTTCAGCTTCCTCGGGGACATCTCAGCCTGGGAGGAAGGGGGAGACTCCATGGGTCTTTCAGCAGGACCTTGATGGATGGAGAGCATTTATTTATTTATTTTTAAAGATTTTATTTATTTATTTATTTATTTATTTATTTATTTATTTATTTGTCAGTGAGAGGGAAAGAGAGAGAGAGGCAGGCAGAGGGAGAAGCAGGCTCCCCGCTGAGCAGAGATCCCAGGACCCTGGGATCATGACCTGAGCCGAAGGCAGACGCTTTAACTGAGCCACTGGGGTGTCCCGATTGATACCATTTAGAAAATCAAAGAGGAAGGCAAGGGGAGTCGCCAAGGGAAGATGAGCGAGAGGCAGATAAGAAAGGAGGCAGTGGGATGAGGTTGCCTATGGCAATGGGGGGAAAAACTGTAGGGTCCCATGGACTGGGGTTTAGCTTTTGGTCCACTTTTTAGGACCTTTGGCAAGACCCTCTTTAAGTCTCGGTATTGCAACACCTAAATTCTAAATCGTTCAACATCTAAAAAGTGGGGATTAAAATAATGACCTTAATAAAGTTGTGAGAATTGAATGAGATCATAGATGTCTGGCAGCTGCTTGAGGCCTGGGAGTGAGGATGGTAGTGACTGCACGTGTGTGTGCCCCTGGAGGACAGGAACTGGTCTGCTCGGAGCGCAGGGCTTGTGTTGGGGAAGAGGGATCAGTGTGAGGGACAGGGTGTGATCATGAAGTCACGCAGAAGATTGGATATACCACTTTCTAGATGAGGAATCTGAGCCTCAGAGAAGTGAAGTCACTTATTACATGAACGCTGTGTTGGTAATACCATCAGAATAATTGGCCTTCTTGGGGCCCGTGGGTGGCTCAGCCATAAAGCATCTGCCTTCGGCTCAGGTCATGATCCCAGGGTCCTGGGATCAAGCCCCACATCGAGCTCCCTGCTTAGCAGGAAGCCTGCTTCTCCCTGTCCCACTCCCTCTGCTTGTGTTCCCTCGCTCGCTGTGTCTCTGTCAAATAAATAAATAAAATCTTAAAAAAAAAAAGAGTAATTGACCTTCTCAAAAATATAAGCTCTTCCGGGAGCCTGGCTCGCTCAGTTGGTAGAGTGTGTGACTCTTGATCTCGAGGTCGTGAGTTTGAGCCCCAGGGTGGGTGTAGAGATCACTAAGAAAAATAAATAAAAACTTAAAAAGATACAAGATCTTTGAGGGCAGAGGCTGTAACTTACACATCTTTGCAAACCCCTGCAAAATCCAGCACATCATACTGGGGCATATTCCTACTTTTTGAATGGGGGGAAGCAGGGGCTCAGTAAAGAGACGTGTTATTTATACTGATGGTGCAGTACACGGCTCACCAACTGATCAGATCAAAGCCCACCTGTCTTAGAGTGTTTAGGTACAGACCTAGCAGACCCGGGCAGCTACATGAGATGGCTCCATAAACAGGTCTAGGATTCTATCTGTCTTTGGCACACCAATTATGGGAGGGAACCAAAAGGAAAAGAAGCTGCAAAAAATGGGTAATACCCAATGCTAGCAAAGGTGCGGTTAAACCGGCACTTGAATGTGATTCTTATGCTGTTATAAATTGGCACGACCCTTTGGATAAGCAATTTTATTCAAAGATCGATGGCGTTTGAACCCATTATTTCACACAAGTAGATTGATTTATTTATTTTTATTATTTTTTACAAGTACATTTATTTTTAAACAATGTCTGAATTAAAGGTGGGGCCAAGGGGTGCATGGGTGGCTCAGTAGGTTAACCATCTGCCTTTGGCTTAGGTCATGATCTCAGGGTTCTGGGATCAAGTCCCTCGCTGGGCTCCCTGCTCAGTGGGGAGCCTGCTTGTCCCTCTCCCTCTGCCTCTCCCCCTGCTTGTGCGCTTTCTCTCTGTCAAATAGATAAATAAAATCTTTGAAAAAAAATAAAATAAATAAAGGTGGGACCAAGAAGGGTGGGCATCTGCATAGGGGTATGACCGGTGGGGAAAGCAGAGCCCAAGCCGGGGGAGGTTGTTGTCCACATGTGTGCAGGGGGCAGATAGAGCAGGATGTTAGCACCCCCTCAGGGTAAAGGGACATCCCTGCAGGGGGCAGTGGAGGCATGGCCAGCCCAAGGAATCAGAGACCAAACAGTGGTGGAGTGGGGGCAGTGGGCAGTGGGCAGTGGAGATTTGATACAGGAAAAGGGATTGATTAAACAAGTAAATATAATGAGGATGCTGGGAGCGAGGTTTTGCACTGCCCGAGAGAGCAATTAGAACTACGGAAACAAGGACACGAGACAGATGCCGGAGGTGCAGAATTGAAAATGGAAATACTTCTGTGAACTCATGGTTGCAAACTTTACAGGGAAAAATTTACCTTTAAACAAAGATAAATGAAGTTGAACATCTTTTTTGTTTGCTGATCATGCATTTTTAGTTCTTTTCCTGGGAAGTGCCTGCTTACATCTTTTACCGTGAAGAATTTTTGGAATATTAGTAAATGTAGCCATTCATTCCTAACAAGCAGCATGAGTATTTTCCCAGGTTTTCAGTTTTATGTTGCTTTATAGCCAAATAGATTTTTAAATTTCTTATGTATTCAGGCCTGTCAATTTTTTCCCCCGGGTGTTTCCTGGATTTTGTATCATGATTAGAAACAGCTTTCTCTTCTTGATTTCTCTCAAAAGATGCCCTCATGGTTTATTGTCACTATCTTTCTTTCTTTTCTCTTCTTCTTCTTCTTCTTTTTTTTTTTTTTTTTTTTAAGATTTTATTTATTTACTTGAGAGAGAGAGAGAGAGAGAGAGAGAAGCAAACTCCCCACTGAACAGGGAGCCCGATTCGGGACTAGATCCCAGGACCCTGAAATCATGACTTGAGCCAAAGGCAGACGCTTAACGGACTGAGCCACCCAGGCGCCCCTGTCACGCAGCTTTCTGATTCCACTGTTCCCATATAAAGTCGGATCCATCCGGGAGCCCTGGTGGAAGACGGGCCCCCGGGGACCTCACACAGCCCGCGCAGCTCGGCTTTCTCCCGAGGGCGGAGCAAAGGAGCGGAGTGGGCGGGGCATGGCTAGGGGCGCGCCCCCTAGAGTCTGCGGCTTGTGTGAGCTTCCTCCAGTTCTTTCACCTCTCTGTGCATCCATTTCATCATCTGTAAAATGGGGATAACAACCGACCCCCCACCCCCAGGTGTGAAGTAAGGAGTAATTGAGGTAATACAGAGTTTAGAACTGTGTCTGGCACAGGGTATATACGTAGGAAACCTTGGATAACGCCTATCTTTTAAGGACCTTCAAGATGACGGGCATAAATCTGGGGCCCCCCGCCCATCAGCCCAACGCTGGGACAGCCCAGCAGGACTGCCCCAGGGGCTGAGAAGCGGCCTCAAGCTCTGCCTGGCGCGAGGGAACCCGGGAAGGCCAGGCCTGCGGGAAGGGCAGGGCAGGGCAGGGCAGGGCTGCGAGGAGGCGGGATGCCCGGAGCCCCGAGCCGAGGCTGGAGGTGCGGGGGATCCGGCGCTCACTCTCATCGCTAGGAGTCTCTGTTGCCACTAGAATCTCCCGATCGCCGACTTCTTCACCAGCTTGCTGGCTGATTCTCAGAATGAAATCTCTCGGGTGTCCTTCCAGCCTCTTTCAGCTTTGCCATCCCAGTAGGCACGGTGTGCTTTTTTAATAAAGGAAATTAAACACACACACACAGTGCTTAAATAATTAACAAATGGAGGATTAAGGAGCGCGATTCCCTGGCTTTGGCTGGGTGGAAGCCAGCCACGGAACAAAGGGCAGGCTGCTGGAGGGCCGCTGGAGGGCCCCGCCAGGCAGGTCCGTGCCAGCCTGCGAGCGGCAGCGGGGGCGAGGTCAAACCCCGTCTGGGAGGCTCGGGCCTGTGCCCTGGCTCAGGGGATCAGGGTGAGGGGCGAGGCCCCAGCAGAGAGCCCCTGCCTGCCCATGGCCTGGCGGCTGGCATTCCCTTCCCGGGCGGTGTGCGAGGCCGGAAGCTCCAGGGATGGGTTGGTAGGCCGGTGGTCCTCAGCCTTCCCTCCTTCCCGACGCCGACAGCGTCGGCCCACTTGGGCCACTGTTTGTCCCATGTTTTCTGCTGTACTTTGTAGTCAGCGCTTCATCTTCTTTACCTTCACAGTAGGCGGCTAGTCCTGCCTCTTTCCATCTTCCGCACCTGGACTGGATGGTAAAGCGCACCCTCCTGGAGGCCACCCCTGCTGGAAGGCTCTGCCCTGGACTGGGGGGTGGGGCGCGCCCTAATTACCCTCATTCCTCATCCCCCGCTCGCTCACACTGCTGCCAACCAACTGTGCGGGTCCAGCCCCCTCGAAGAACCCACGTTCGGCTTCCTCCGGAGCCTTTGCACCTGCCGACGTGCCCCCCCCTCCCCCCGCCCCACTTTGCCAGCCTGCCTCCTTCCCCTGCTCACATTCTTCATCTTCATGAGCCGTCCTAGTCTGGCTGCTTGGCTCCGAGCATCTTCATCATCCCAGCGGCCGTGTAGCCCACTGGCCTACCAGGTAGGGCGGGAAATAGTCCCCCTGGTTTTAGTAGATCAGGGAAATTGTACCTGCCTTCTCCATGATGCGCGCAGCGCCCTTCTCCAGCTAGCCTTTCTGGTGCGCTCTTCTTTCCAAACCCTGCTCCAGTAGCTAAACTTTCTTTAAAACCTGCCCTTTAAGACCTTAGAGTTTCACTCTTTCTTCTCTGCACTTCGTCGGAAGCCTGTACATGCTATGGTACCACTCTAGGAAAGTGGTGATCACAGAGTTACCTTCGGCTCTGTTTTCTAGACCCTGCGATCCTTGAAGGAAGGAGCTCACCTCTTATTTATCTTATTATTTTAATAAGGTATGTTACTAGTAACTTACATATCTTTGCATATCCAGGACCAAACACAGTATCTGACCTGGGATTCCTCCCCCCCCCCCCCCTTCTGAATGAGTCTACAATTAATCAATCACTAACTCCCAGACCATGTTTCTAAACCTCCAGAATATTTTTCTTTCTTCCTTTTTTTTTTTAAAGAATATTTCTTTCACCTCTTATATCTTAAACCTCCCTCACGTCACCCATCGTATTCCTAGCTATCTGCTGGTGAGAAAAGCAAATTTCTTAAGGATTCACATTGGAAGTGCTGAATCCACAGGGGTTCTCCAACTATTTTGTTTGTTCGTTTCAAGGGCATGACTCCTTATGTATAAGAGTGATCTAGTTTAGTTCTTCAACATGGCAAGAGGAACAAATTTAGGGAGAGTAGATGGGGATGAAGGCCAGAAGCCCATTTCCAGGTCAGCCCCCCAATCCCACGTAGCCTGAGAACAATCCCCAATGCTCCCCACCCCCTGCACTTGCAGGCAATGGCTGTCATTGTCTTCAGACAGACAAGGACACAAGTGGGTGAGGGTGGAGTTTCTGTGACAGAGGGAAGGCACTGATGGGTTTGAAAATGGGGGGCATTGTTTCCTTAAGACTAATTTTAATAGTTGCCTAAGGATAATGTTGTAAATAAAGTAAGAAAATAGAATAATGCATTTCAGAACCGAATATTTATATTAGCGTAGGTGATTGAGAAGAATGGCCTGAACCATAGATAGAATGATAGACCAGGAGGAGAGAACGGACTCATCTGGAGGAAGAAAGTGAGGACACAGAAAGTGGAAATAGAAACAGGAAGGAAGTAGGAAGGGTCAGCTTCTTTAATCTGAAGCAATTTACCCAGAACAAATCCAACCTGTGGTTCAGGTAATTCTGGGTGCTAAAACAGACTTAAATATTTATTTACAGGCTACCTATAACTTGTCCTTTGAAACCCCACCATCTCACGGGTCTGGAATATGGAATCATGGAAAACTCTCATTCAAGAACCACGCTAGCCTGCTTCATGCAACAAGCCTGATTCATAAAATGCCAGAACATCGTCCACTCCCTCAGTATATTCCATTTCCCATGATGGTTCTCATCTGGATAAGATCTGCTTTGAGCTGTCGTGTTGTTGACTTGAATACATTTGTACCTTCAAATTCAGTGCTTGATGAGGAGTCTCCATTTGCTGTGAAATGCAGTGAGCATCAAAATAACCAACACCAAAACAAAACGAAATCAAATACCTGACTAATTGCAGAGTTCCCTAACTGGACCCTCCAAAACTCTCCAAAACAGTTCGACGCTCCAGATGTGTTTTGGTGTTTGTTGGCCTGGCTATACAGTGTTTTGTTTTGATTTTTGCATAGTTTTCCAAATTTAAAAATTTGCAGATTTTGCTTAAAAATCAGGATTTCTGACTTGTGTTGGAAAATTGGAAGATTTGGGGGCCCTGGCCCCCTCATCCTGAATGGTAACACTTGGCAGACCCCGTTAGAGAGGGCAGCTTACCTCTAGTTTATAGGCTTTACTGGTCCTGTTGTCTAATACATTCTGCTCATTCATTTATGTAACTGGCCTGCAGGTTATCACAAGAATATTTTATTTAGCCAGTAATTCTCTAGCTAGGCAGAAATGTCCTTATGTAAATGCTTCCTTTAAGTGTGGACTATAATAGAGGACATGGGTTAAGGAAAAATAAAGGTGAAACCAGGCTCTGCTACAATTAAAATGAAATCTGAAACAGGAAGTCCTTCTCAAAGCTACATGCCTATTAATTTTACATAGGCAATGATGATATATGCAGATTATCTCTCCTATGTTTTATAACTGTGTTAATGTCCTTGAACATGAATTTTTATTGAATTATAATATTCCTGCTTGCAGTTCTGGAGGGTTGGAGTTAGGAGAAGGAATTTCCAAATTTGGAAACAAAAATTGGGGCATATTTCATGTTTTTTAAAAATCTGTATGCATAGCCACGAGCTATATTTTTATTGTCATATTGAAATGTGCCTTGGTTTTGTGAACTGGGATAAAACTAGAGTTATACTAGAGTCAAAATTCTCTATGTAATACTTTGTCCTTCCCAAGGTGCTTTATAAGGAGTAGGTATAATAAAGACATTTCAAAAGTCTTAGTTATTCATGCATGGCTTTGCTCTCAAGCCAAGGATCTAAGAGACCCTCAAATTTCATTCCGGCCATTTGGAACATGAACCTTAAATCCCCCTCTTACCTTGGAGAACAGTAGGTTTGCTATCTACTCTCACTTCCAAGGCAGGGCTGAGTTATGTTAAAATACTACCTGAGGACTGTGGCATTTACAAGGGGAGATGTATAAAGAGGACAAGGCAGAAAAATAAACATGTCAGTGTTAGGGGTAGTTTTCAACAAGATAGTGCGAAGAACACTCACAAGGTTTCTTTTATTCATTCATTATTTAGGAGGACTTCTGCCAAATCTTTTTCACTGCTTCCCGTTGGTTCCAGAGACCAGCAAAATAGGGCTTTATTAGCACTTGGTGAACCATCAAGAATTCGTTCACGAAAAGACAGCAGGAAGGTGTGCACACGGTGTGTCTGAACATAAAAAAATGAAGACCCGGACGCCTGGGTGGCTCAGTCGTTAAGCGTCTGCCTTCGGCTCAGGTCATGATCCCAGAGTCCTGGGATCGAGCCCCGCGTCCGGCTCTCCGCTTCACGGGGAGTCTGCTTCTCCCTCTCCCTCTGCACCCCACCCCCATTCTTGCTCTCTCTCTCAAATAAATAAATAAAAACCTTTAATAAATGAGGGAAACTGGGGCATGGAGAGGTTAAGTAACTTGCCCAAGGACATCCTAAGTGGAGGGGCCAGGATCCCAAACCAGACACTGGCTCGAGAGTCTGGAGCCCTGGATGGGTGTCAGGAATGATGAAGAATTGCTGACGGCGTGTGGACGGACAGGCCAGCTATTGGCAAAAGTCTGACCCTCGCCCATGGGAGCGAGTGATGCCAAATGGTTGACACAGGTCCTGCTCGTAGAATTTAGGACAGACTTGAGTACGAGCAACACAAACATAGATTTCTTAGGTGTTCAGTTTTTCTCTTAGGTGAATTGTCTGCTTGCATCCTTTGTCCCTTTTTCTGTCTGGGGTTTCTTGCTTGTCTTACCGATCTATTGTCTGCTCCCTCTGCCACGAGGGAGGTGGTTTTGTCTGTATTGCCTACTGCTGAACATCCAGCACACAGACAACACCTCCGCATGGTAAGTCACCATAAATATTTGCTGAATGACTGAATGAAGGAACATTAACTGCTTGTCTGTTATTTCCTAGTTTATTATAGTATGTCTTAATTCATATGTGCCTAAGTTTTACATTTTTATGTAGTCATATGTATTGATTTTTTTCTTCTTCATAGTTTTTCCATTAAAAATGTTTATAAAGCCCTGGGGTGCCTGGGGGGCTCAGTCAGTTAAGGTCTGCCTTCAGCTCAGGTCATGACCTCAGGGTCCCGAGATTGAGTCCTGCATCTGGCTCCCTGCTCAGGGGGGAGTCTGCTTCTCCCTCTCCCTTTGACGCTCACCTTCCCTCCCCGCCCGCCCCCCCCCCCCCCCCGGGCTCATGCTCTCTGTCTCTGTCTCTCTCTGTCTCAGATGAATAAATAAAATCTTAAAAAAAAATAAAAATGTTTATAAAGTCCTTTCTTGGCCATATGTCATGTAAATATTTGGTGATTTTTTTCTGCTTTTCTTACTGTGATTTTTCTTTTTACATTTACTGCTTTAATTCACCTGCATCTTGTTTTCTCCTATGGTGGAAACAGTGGCCATATACAATTTCTTTCCAAATGGGTCTTCAATGTTTTTTTAGCACAATGTGTTGGGTAATCCACCCTTCCTTCCACTGGTTTGTCTGTCCATTTCTGTGCAAGTATCACACCTTTAAATGATTGTGTACCTATGTGAGTGTGGGTATGTTCAATATATACATATACATTTAAATAGCTTTTATTTTTATTCTTTTATTTTTTAAAGATTTTATTTTTTAGAGAGTGAGCGAGAGAGAAACAGCATGAGAGGGGAGAGGGTCAGAGGGAGAAGCAGGCTCCCTGCCGAGCTGGGAGCCCGATGTGGGACTCGATCCCAGGACCCTGGGATCATGACCTGAGCCGAAGGCAGACGCTTAACCATCTGAGCCACCCAGGCGCCCTTAAATAGCTTTTAATACATGTCTGCCCTCATTAGTCCTTTTTATTTTTTATTTTTTTGGATTTTTTTATTATGTTATGTTAATCACCATACATTACATCATTAGTTTTTGATGTAGTGTTCCATCATTAGTCCTTTTTAAATTGTATCAATTGATAGTATATGTTCTAACTATAGAATTCAACCTAAAAATTAATTTAGGGTTAACTGACATTTTATAATATTCTTTTTCTTAAAAGATTTTATTTATTTATTTGAGAGAGAGAGCATGAGCAGGGGGTGGGGGGTGGGCAGGGGCAGAGGACGAGGAGGTTCCCTGATGAAGAGGGAGCCCAATGTGGGGCTCTATCCCAGGACCCTGGGATCATGACCTGAGCTGAAGGCAGACGCTTAACTGACTGAGCCACCCAGGTGCCCTCAATACCTATTTTATTTTATTTATTTTTATTTTTTTAAGATTTTATTTATTTATTTGACATAGACAGACATAGAGAGGGAACACAAGCAGGGGAAGAAGGAGAAGCAGACTCCCTGCTGAGCAGGGACCCTGATGCAGGGCTCGATCCCAGGACCCTGGGATCATGACCTGAGCCGAAGGCAGACACTTAACTGACTGAACCATCCAGATGCCCTCAATAGCTATTGAAAGAGAAAAGAAAGTACAAACTTGCTTACTCTTCAATATAGGATTATAAAAGGGAAAACCAAATCCATCAGAAATGGAAAAGATGTGGGCACCTGAGTGGCTCAGTTGGTTAAGCGACTGCCTTCGGCTCAGGTCATGATCCTGGAGTCCCAGGATCGAGTCCCGCATTGGGCTCCCTGCTCAGCAGGGAGTCTGCTTCTCCCTCTGACCCTTCTCCTTCTCTCTCTCTCTGTCATTCTCTCTCTCTCAAAAAAAAAAAAAATTAAAAAAAAAAAGAAAGAAATGGAAAAGATGCAACTAATCCCACTCTGACATGGCCAAATCCACGACCATTGCTGTTATTCCTCATGATAAAAGCAAAATGGTGTTTGATAGTCCAATTGACACAGGCAAACACTTATTAATGGTTCACTCTCAAATGGGGAGCATGCAAACTAAAGTGTCTTGGTGATCCATTTTGGCCAAGACTTTTACTCCGATTAATTTACTAATGAGAGGAGGAAAACAATATGGCGCCACTAAACTAGAAAAGACAGAGAGGAAGGACGAAGGCAGGAAGGGAGGGAGAGAGGAAGGGAGGGAGGAAGGAAGGAAGAAGTAAAAAAGATGAAACTGTGTTATGGCAATCTTAGTGAGGAAGTGAGGTAAATGGGAAGAGGTTTAATTTAGATAAAGGTAAGGTACCTGGGGAGAAATAAGAATCAGCAAATATAGAAAAGAGAAGGCTCTTGTTGAGGAAACAGCACTGTAGCAAACAACCAGGTGGTAATACTAATTACTTGCCAAAGATATGAGTCCCTAATATTACTACTACTAACCACGACTGCTGCTGTCTTGGTCTGTGTGTCTAGAAGGATCCCTTAGGAAATAGAAGTGGCAGTAAAGTTGCATCCAGCCTTTGGCAGTAATTTTCCCTATGAAATGCTACTGCAGACTTGCCAAAAGGAATGTTCTAAAAAGGCCATAAAAACACTGTTGACTGTTGAAAGCAGAACAGCTAGAATCCTGCATATACACTGAGATGGGAGTTTCAATGGCTCAATCAGATCCCATTTTTATTTAGAGATATCAAATCCAATTGGGACCACATTTCTCTAGATAAGGATTTAAAGCAGGCTTCTGGTTTCATATTGTTTACTCTGCTCTATTTGTCTCCCTGTGGGAAGAGGCAGGTCCTGCAAATGTGCTTGGTGGTATTTTCATTGGATTTCGGGCATTGTTTAGATCCCCAAGAAGGGGAGGTCCTCTGAACTCAGAAAACTGGTGTTCAGTCAACAAAATGGAGGTTCTTAGCCAGAATGAAAAATAAACTCAGAGTTAAATATGCAAGGAAACCACATCCTGTTGGGGTATTCTCTTGGTCTATTGGACTTCTCGTATAGTTCAACACTATTTATAGAGAAAAATAAGGCTGGAATGGTGGGAATGTGGGACTCTGAGCAAATTAAGACATCACCTTAGAGATAGTACGTCATTTCTGCCAATTTACCAGCCATGATGCCTCAGTTTCCCATCAGTAAGAGAGCAGTTCTGTCTGGTACCCCGGCCGAAGGATAACTCATCAAAATGTTGAAATGCAAAAACCTGTGTGAGGTTCCTTTATATAAATGAGTAAGGCGATATCATCTAGGAGGTGTATCAAAGTTTGCTGAGGTCGATATGAAGGCTGATCCAGCAATGTTTCTCTTGGGCTCTTCACATTGATATGGCCCAGGATTTACACTTCAATTGTTCTCAAACTTCTCTGTTCATTAGCATCTTCTGAGAGCTTATTTTAAAACACTGATTTGTGGGGATACCTGGCTGGCTCAGTCAGTGCAGTATGCGACTCTTGATCTCCGGGTTGTGAGTTCGAGCCCCATGTTGGGTGGAGAGATTGCTTAAAAATAAAATCTTTAAAAAATAAAACAAAACAAAATGCTGATTTGAGGGCCCAGCTCCACAGTTCTGATGAAGTAGGTCTGGGGTGGAACCCAAGAACCTAAATTCTTAGCAAGCATCCCAGGATATTCATTTAGATTGCAGTGGACCATGGACTACACTTTGAGAAATTCCAAACCAAGCTCACCAGTATGGCTCACCTGGCTGGTTAATGTCTATCCATGGCCCAGTTAGCACTGTATTCTAATGACCCCAGGAAACCCGGGTGTAGTCCAGCAATTGGGAGTAGATTCGTTTTTTAGCCCAACATCCATTTATCCTGATTTCCTTTTGGAGAAGAGTCCTTCGCCTGCTCACTTCGTGCCCTTCAGGTAGGTTTCATCCTGCGGACTAGGGTGCCACATGTGACCCAGGTCAGAGCACTGGATACCCTTGGCCACAGTGATTGGGGATGAACATGTGACTCCAGTCTAAGCAGATTATGTCTCAAGGCTTATGCAGAAACTGTCAGGATTGGAATGGAAAGTCTGGAGATGCAGGAGCCATCTTGCCACCATGAGGGGAATTTCTATTTTTATAGATCAAAAGATGGCTAGAAAGAAACCAAGCCTTGGCAATATTATTTGAGCTGCAGATTGGGCCAAACCTAAAGCCAGATGGATCTACCCCTGTATGTTTCAGTTTAAATGGGAGGGGAGAGAGAGGAATTCACTTTTCATCTTAAGCCAGTTTGAATGGAGTTTGCTGTCACTTGTAACCATGAGTTCTAACTGAAATTGTTATTATGGCAAAGCATCTTACAGTAGTGTTTTTGATGATCAGATCAAATATTCTATAATCAAATACTTCTATAATTGCCTTGAAAGAAATATATGTCAAAAACGCCTATTTGGGGGCGCCTGGGTGGCTCAGTCGGTTAAGCGACTGCCTTCGGCTCAGGTCATGATCCTGGAGTCCCGGGATCGAGTCCCACATCGGGCTCCCTGCTCAGCGGGGAGTCTGCTTCTCCCTCTGACCCTCCTCCCTCTCGTGCTCTCTGTCTCTCATTCTCTCTCTCGCAAATAAATAAATAAAATCTTTAAAAACAACAACAACAACAACAACAAAAAACGCCTATTTGGTAGGAACACTTTGGAGTTAAATCTTAGTTTAGGTAGGAAGAAGCTCTTATGGGGTGTTCTTAGGAAACGGTCAACTGACAATAAAACCTGTTGTCTGTTGACTACCTATGAGGTGCTGGGCATTGAGCTTTTAATACATTATTCCTAATTTTCACAACAAACCCAGAGTGGGTAATATCTTCATTTAGAGCTGAGGAAACAAGGGTTCAGAGAGGTGAAATACCTTGTTTGGGGTCACACAGGAGGAAATGGTAGAACTTGGACTCCAAGGCGTTCTGCCAATATCACCAGCCTACCTGGGAGGCTCCAAGGTCATGTGAAAATTTTCCAAGCCTTCTTATCTCTTCCTGGCAGATCACAGCATAACTAGAATTCACCATTACTAGTTCCCCCTGCCCAGACACCGACATGAACGTTCCCAACCTCTTCTTCACCGACTTTCCTGGTTTCTTTTTGAAATTGTGCCTTAATCATCCAAGAAACCCTTCTCATGAGTGAACGAAGACGGCTCATCCGCCAGAAGATGCCCTCAGCATTCCCCAGAGCCAGATGTCACTCTCCAAGGTCATGTTTCTGGGCCTGAAGGGCATGGCTCCAGATGGATTTGAACGTGGACACCTTCCCCTCTACACCCCATCGTGTCTCGAAGATTCAAGCAGACTCATGCACATTCCACTTCGGGGGCGTGTCATTCTTTTCTTCCACGCCCGTCCCTGGGTTACTGCTCCCTGGTCGGCCACTTCTTACTATGCTTTCAGGCTGCCTCTTGGCCTCTTGCTGCAAGTCTGCAGGCAGCTTGGCCGGAACTTAGGGGATCTTGGTAGGGCCCAGAGCTTGGGGGGCAACAGGCATCTGATGAACCTTTCACTGCAGGTCGTGGGACTGTTTTTTTATGCTTCATGTTCCCCTTTCCTAAATTGGTTGCAGTTATCAAGAAAAATTATTCTGAAAGACAGTTGTGATATAGCTGTTAAGTTGAAAATAAGGGCCAGATAATTTCCTGAACTTAAAATCTCTTTTAACTTTTCCCCAGAAGGGTGCTGTAGCCACAACCAGGAAAGGCACGCTTTTTTGGACTTGTAAGAAGAACAGACCTTTGAGGCTTAATCTTAAATGCCCAAGGCACTCAGGTTTCGGGAGCATTTGGATAACCTAGCCATTGCCCCCTCCCCAAGCCATCCCCCTGCCAAGGGTTTCCCAAAGAATGCGGGAAGGAAACAGGGTGAGGACTCCCTAGCCTTCTGTGTATTTTCATAGCTTTTGTTCTATCAGCGCGCAAGAGGGGTTCCATTGGCATTTTGAGTGGGAAAGTTCTTGGTTGGAAGGACTGAAGGTGTTGGCATACTGTAAGATATTAGCATCCTGGACCCCGCACATTAAATGCCAATTTGTAATAGCCCAAAGCAAATAAGAAATGCTCCCATCCATTTTCAAACACTCCAGGGGGCGGGGAGGGGAATGGACAGCCCCTGGTTAGTAAACCATAGGGAGGTGGTAGTGCCTGGGGCTGGAGGTAGGAAGCAAACTCCCCAATCTCCTCTGCATCCTCCAAAAGCCAGACTCAGGGCTCTTGGGAGACAGCCTCCAACCAGTCAAGGGTCTCTCCCAAGATTACGGAATTGTTGTATGCAAGCTTTCAGCAAAATGCTGAGCCTAAATGGGCACTCCATAAATAGTTGCTAATTAATTGCCATGTCTTGCTCATTATTATATGCTCATTGAGACTGGAGATCTCACATCCTCTATGTTGTGAAAAGCCCCGGGCGGACTTAACATAATGCCATGCTACTGATAAGCACTCAGGAAATATTAATTACTATTGATGAAAGTGGTGACTACTTTAATTTAGATGCAAACAACCAAAAAGGGCTAAATACCCTTGGCTCCTTGCCTCTGTTGCATTTGGAGAGACTGATTAATCCGGTCTCCCGTCTCTGGCACCCAAAACTCGGGGGCATTCAGGTCATGGAGCAGTTGTGTGGGTGGGTGAGAGACTTTCTTGGGCTTTAGCTGGAGAGCCAGGCTATTGGCAGCAGAGGTAGGCTTTTAAGATATGGAAAACTTCATACATATGCCAAAATAGGAAACAGGAACCAGGCCAGGTCAGGCCAGGTGAAAAAAATGAGGCATCCAGAGAGGCCAGGAGGCCAGGAGGGGAGGTATAGGCAGGGGCCATGGGAAGCCGGGAATTACTTGGAGAGAGCCGAGGGCTGGGGTAAGGTTGGAGTTGGTGTGGTGTACCCCTTCCCAGGCCCCCACTCTCTGAAGCCCCAGTTTCACCTGAAAATGTGATCGCTATCTTGCTGAGTGCAGGCAAGATCAAATCTGTAAGGGACAGCCAGGATCCAACTTTCCATCATTCTTTGTAAATCAGACTGGGGTTTCTTACTCCTTGCCAATGGGTGAGTCGTAAGGGTTTTATTTCCCAGGATGATCACCGTGGGGTGTGGGGCATAACATCTTGCTTCGGGATTTCTATACCGAAGCATGAGAAAAAAGTCCAAGGTGGGACTAAAGCTTTATAGAGAATTAATACCGCTGTGAGTTTTAAAACAAAAAATAAACTCTGATTGTCATGAGCAGTCACGGGTTTACCAATGCAAAGCGGCCTTTCTGCTGAAAAGTGGGGTGACCTGGGTTCATTTGCACATTCGAAGATTATACTCTCATTTTGTTCAACTTTGAGTTGAGAGACAATAACATTTGCAAATGGCTTAGACCCACCTGGTCTGACTTTCCTCAAATATCCTGCAAGATTAAATCCGTTTTGTTCTAAAGAAAAAGTAGAGGGGGTGGAGGATTGTGTTTTGAGTACAAGGCGCACCTAAAACCCAGTCCCCTCCCCTTCAGTCCCCCCCCCCCCCCCCGCCCCGGTCCAAATGGCAATACCTTTTTAATTAGCCAGGAGTGTTAAATAACCAAAGAAAGCTATATTTTCTTCTTCCTTCCCAGGTGATCGGGATTTGGATCAGTAAATTTTGGCCGTTCTTCTTTCCTGGAGTTAGAGTGACAGTGACCCAAGACAGGATATGTACATTGATTTTAATGACTTTACTAGAGGTCACTTTGGGGGAAAACTTTCAAACACAATCCACACAGCAGTGAAAGACAACACTAAAGTTCTGGATGATGCCCTAGGCACATATTTTCATATGCGAATGCGTGCAACATATGAATTCTTAGGAAATCTCATGTCAAGGCAAGCTTGTCACTACAGAGTAGAAGGAGGAGACCTACCCTAGACGACAGTCCCTCTTCACTGACCCCTTAAATCAGGGGCTCCTGTAGGTCTCCTCCTGGGAGTGTCCTTTAAAGTGTGTGAAATAATAGGAAGATTGCTCGCCTATTTGTAGAAAAAGGAAAATGCATAATGTTTTTCATTCAGTTTGTATTTTTTTACCTGGATCACAGAACACTCTAGACTTAGGTTTTTATCATTATTTCCTTTTGACTTTTTTTTTTTTAAAGATTTTATTTATTTATTTGATAGAGAGAGAGACAGCGAGAGAGGGAACACAAGCAGGGGGAGCGGGAGAGGGAGAAGCAGGCCTCCCGCTGAGCAGGGAGCCCAATGCGGGGCTCGATCCCAGGATCCCGGGATCATGACCCAAGCCAAAGGCAGACACTTAACGACTGAGCCACCCAGGCGCCCCTCCTTTTGACTTGGTTTTGAGTCTTGGCTCTGCAACTTAACAGTTATGAGATCTTGGGAAACTTTTTCACAAACTTGGATTCTCCGTTTGCTTGTTTATAAATCGGGAGTGTTAATACAGACCTCCCTGGGTTGGGGGAGCATAAAGGATAATGTGCGTGAAGCACCCAGCAAAGGGGCCCAACACATAGCAGAGGCTCACAGTTGGCCTCGAGATTCTTCTTTCTCTCCTGGCCACAACTTCTTAGAGAAGTAGAGCTACAGAAGGCGAGGCAGCATGGGGACACGTGGGAAGGAGACGCTCGCCGAACCCTATGCTGACCACAGAGGTCCTTCTCAGAAGCTCATCGTAAAGAGCTGCCATGTGGATGGGGACCCTGGAGAGAACAGGTTTTCTACTGTGTCACAGACCCCTGGAGTGTGCCTAATGCCAAAGGAACAGGAACAGAGCCGGGCCGGACAGGAACTGGGTTGAAGAGCAAATGAAGAAGACAGCCAAGAAAATGACCTCCAGTAAGCCCCATGACATAGCAAACTGCAATATTGTAACTCACCACTCCCCCCTTGCCCTGCGTGCCCCCGCACCCCTGGGTTAAATGCAGGGACTGTGTTTGCTCACATCTGACTTGCTAGTGCTCCCAGGCGAGTCTGCACTTCACTGTAGGGGATTAATAACGATCGATGACTGATGAACTGAACGAATGACACTTTTAGCCTCCCGAGAACCCAAATTTGCATTTTCCCAGCCTCTGGGGGAAAGTAGGCATTTTGTAGGGCACCAAGTTCAAAGAATCTCTTTTTTGGAGGTACTGCCTCAGAAATCATTCCCTCTGCAGCCACGGAGTAGGAGTGGAAGATCCAGAGAGAAGGTTTGCTGCAACAAAATGGTTTCTGCGAGCCTTTTGTGGTGAAATGGAAGAATGGTTTCTCTGAGGAATGAAATATGACCGGTAAACTTCCAGAATCTCAAAAAACCCCACAAATCAACAAGAAGCCAACTCCTCTGCTCTCTTTGGCATTTGGCACATACTTTATCAGCGAACGTCCCCATGCAAGCCTTTCCTTTAGACTTTATCTTTTAATTCTGTTGCTGGAAGTACTGAATCATTTTGAGCCATGGTCTCAGACTACGGTTCAGTGGCTCCATCTTTGCCAACAAAGAGTCTTGATTCTTTTTTTCTTAGACTCATCAAAAATATGAATGAAACCATAGCATTATCTGCCCAGTGAATCTGCTAGAATATAGGACTGTTGCCACTGGTTATCTTTTAAGCGATTGCCCAGCTTTCAAATCCTTCTTTATGATGGTACATTTATACCTTAAGGGATAATTGGACAGGCAGTTGTCAATTTTTTGAAAAATTGAAGCTCACAAATAGGCTTACCAAAAAAAACGACTTACTTGTAAGACCATGTGCTGAAGCCCTCCCGGGGGGAATAGTCTTCTGGTGTCCTCAATCGATGGGCAGAACGGGCCCAACAGACGTGTATTTTGGGAGGCTGAGGAGCTTTCCAGGAAGGAACTCAGCCTGGGTCACTGCTGGAAACTGGAGTAGTGACCCCACAAAGCTCCTTCTGCAAAAGCAGGGAGCTTCCTGGAAAGAGACTCATCCAAGGGGAAAAAACTGAGCATGAAGATGTTCTGAATGCTGTGGGTGCGGGGGAGCTGTCCCTCTCTCCTGTTCTTGGCCCGGCTTACTACACACACCCATGTCTAGAAAAGAGAAGACCATAAGTAAAAAACATGGAAAGATCTGTTTTAATAGACTCTATAAAATATGGGAGCTGAAGCAATAGTGCTTTGAGACTCCTTCCCTTTGGCACCACTTACTAGTCCATAGCTTGGGAAACGTGAGAACTGAGGACACCGAGGGCATCACCTATAGGGGATAGTTATCCATACCCTGGGGACCTGCAGGAGGAGGCATGTGCCTAGAGGCACAGTGGCAGCCCCAGCATGAAGCGCTAGAGCTGGGGGGACACTGGCAGCATGGAGAAGTACAGAGGAGAGTCTCCCTGAGCATGCCCAGGACTTCTCAGGCAGAATCACCACCAGGTGACATTCCTGTGGCTTGGAGAATTGGATGATTAGTCTTCACAGGACCTCTTCCAAACGTTGGTGAGACCTAGAAAAACTTGGGTTTTATCGTGTATTTGGTAATCATCTTACATCTTAAAATAATATCATAAGTAGTGGTTAGGTTTCCAAATGAGGAAGGAAGGAAGGAAGGAAGGAAGGAAGGAAGGAAGGAAGGAAGGAAGGAAGGAAGGAAGGAAGGGAGGAAGGAAAAGGTGGCCAATTTCTCCCATTATAAACTATAATTGGCTAAACACTATACATTTGTTATGGAAAAAGAGTAGAACTCTTTTTGTTTTTAAATCCATAAAATATATTTAAACATAGCAAAGTGTTTTGTGAACATCTAACTGGCCTGCAGTGCCTTCCCACAATCAGCCAAGCCATTCATCCTGATTCTCGTGCTTCCTTAGGGCTCAGAACTCAGAACTTACTTAGGGCTATGTCCAATACTTCATCCCTGAAATATACTTTTGGAACCCTGGATAGGGGTGAATGGGACGAGAACGAGAAGTCCCAACACCAAATAAGGAGGGGCAGAATGAGTAGGCAGGCCAAGAAGAACTAACCAGCATCTATTCGCTATGTCTTGTCTTTCCTTTCCTTTCCTTTTCTCTTCTCTTCTTCTTTTCTTTTCTTTATTTATTTATTTATTTATTTTTGGTTTCTTTTCTAACCAAATGTTCATAGAAGCTTTATTATTTTTTTTAGAAGAAAGCATGGCAGAAAGCATTATTTAGTTTTTAATATCTTTTTAAAGACTTTATTTGAGAGAGACAAAGAAAGAGAGCATGAGCAGGGGTGAGGGGCAGAGGGACAAACCGTCTCCTGTGGAGTGTGGAGCCTGAGGCCCTGTGGGACTCATGACCTGAGCCGAAGTCAGATGCTACCCAGGCACCCCAACAATATTTATTTTTTAAAATATTTTTTTGAGCTATGATTGACACAAAAAGCTATACATATTTCATGTATGCAACTTGATGAGTTTTGAGATAAGCATACGCGTGTGCAACTATCCCCGCAATCTAGGCCCTAAGCATTGAGGCTCAGAGAGGTTTAGCAAGTGGCAGAAGTCATATAGGTAGTAAGTATCAGCTCCAAAGCCCATACAACTGGGCACAGAAGTTATGTGGGGTCACTGGCCTGCGAGCAAAGGTACAGTCAAGAGGAAGAGGAAGGGTGGGCCCAGGTGATGGCACATGGGGGGCAGGGGAATGCCAGCTGGTGAGAAGTCACAGGTCACCACGGAGATGGGAAAAGTCAGTGACTGCCAAGGTGGATGTATGCTAGTGATGAGGAAAAGAGGCAGACAGGGAATTCCCACAGAGCCGAGCCATTTTGAGAGTGATGGAAGGAAGAAACTGGGAGCTCGGAGAACTTATCACTGGACCAATGTGGAAAATGGTAAGCAGAAGAATGGGTGGAGGAGCAGGGGTGAGGCTAGAGGGCCAGAGGTGGGGAGCATGGGAGCTTCTGCTGTGGTTGTTTTGGAGAGGCCAGTAGAGATAAGCAAGTCAGGCTGAGTCCCCGTTGACACCGGAAGGACATGGGTGAAACGTGTGTCACTTGCCTCTACTAATAATTTTGATCACAGTTTTCACTTTTATTCCTTAAAAAGTTACCTGCTGAGGGATGCCTGGGTGGCTCAGTCCGTTAAGCCTCTGTCTTCAGCTCAGGTCATGAACCCAGGGTCCTGGGATCGAGTCCCACATCGGGCTCCTTGCTCAGCAGGGAGTCTGCTTCTCCCTTTTCCTCTGCTGCTCCCCCTGCTTGTGCTCTCTCTCTCTTTCTCTCTGTCAAATAAATAAATAAAATCTTAAAAAAAATTACCTACTGAATGTTTAAAAGCTTGGAGTCTGCAGGCCAATAACAATTTCTGTAATTGTTCTTAAAAGATGAATTTCTAGAGTGTTTTAGTTTTTATTTTATACAGAGAAGATTCTTTTTCTTTTTTCCTTTGCAAATTTTCCAACACTGGAAACCACCATATTAAAGACTACTCATTCTAGGAATTCCCTGCAGGGTCCTAAGTACCTGGAGCTGGTGTTAAAAAGATCATTAAGAGCAGAGCATCTCTTCATTCCCTGGAGTTCCTGGTAATTTCTGTTTAAAGACCTAGACTCTAGCAGAGTTAATATTTACAGTGAGGTAATATATTATTTACATGGACCCCAGACACCAAAACATCTATAAATTCACACATAGTTAACCTCCATCTGCTCCTTCCTTTCTTTACTTATTAAGTCAATTCAAGACCTAGACTATTATCAGATATAAGGTTCTTTCAATAATTTCACCCACAAGCCTTTTAAAATGAAAATTTTAAAAAAAATGAAGGACTTGCCAAATTCTCACTTAATGTGAGGAATCTTTACAGATTTCAGAAGACATGGTTCTGGGTAAGGTAAATGCTAAAAATGGGAAAGAAAAATAAATTATTATCATTTGTCTTTTGGAGTTATGTACAAATTGCGGAGGAGGAAACAGATTCCAAGGGATGAAGCTTCCTCCAGAATATAACAAGCTTTTCCTAAGGATTTTCAGGGATAAAGGAGCGTGTATATGAACGAAGCTAATCTCAAAGGCAAATGATAGTGCTTAACTATATGTGCATTCATTAACATCAATTGACAAACTACAAATTCCACAAGAATTCTTTTTTTTATTAATAGTTTTCAAGTTTATTTTTTAACTTATGCACAAGCATTCTTAAGCAAAGTTTTTGAACCAAGCCATAAAATTCTGCACCTGTTCTTTCTTTTGCTGCATCCTCAGCTCATTGAGTCCAAGTCAGGCTGCCCGAGTGTCCAGGTGTTCGGGTGTCTCAAGATTTCACCCTTCCCTTAATCCAGCTCAGGCTACATGATCTGCTTACCTTTCAGGGACCGGAACTAAGAGAATCTCCTGACTTAATTACACAGCAATAAGCAACTGAAAGCAGGTGGCGATTGGGAGGGCCTCTTGGGATCAAAGTAGTACATGGATTTAAAAGCTGATCCACACAAGAAATTGTATGCAAATGTTTGTAGAGTCATTATTCATGAGACCCAAAAAATGTTAACTAAAATGTCTATCCACAGATGAATGCATAAATAAAATGTGGTATGTCTATACAAGGAAATATTATTCAGCAATAAAAATAGATGAAAAACTGATACATGTTACAATGTGGATAAATTCAAATCACCAACATCAGGAACGAAAGGGGATATCACTATGGATCTCACTAATATTGAAGAAATAATAGGGACTATTATGAATAACTTTAAGCCAACAAATTACTAGCAATTTAAATGAAGCTGGACAGACTCTCTGAATAACTTATAAAAACCGATACAGGATGAAACAGGGAACTTAAATAACCTGATATCTATTAAAGAAATTTAAATTATTATCAAAAACCTCAGGAAGAAAATTCTAGGCTCATACTATTTCACTAGTGAATTCTATCAAATATTTAAGAAAAAAATAATTTTTTTTTTGAAAGCATAGTAGGGGGAAACACTTCTAACTCATTTTATGAGACTAGCATAGCCCCAATATCAAAACTTTTTTTTTAAAGATTTTATTTATTTTTTGACAGAGAAAGACACAGCGAGAGAGGGAACACAAGCAGGGGGAGTGTGAGAGGGAGAAGCAGACTCCCCGCTGAGCAGGGAGCCCGATGCGGGGCTTGATCCCGGGACCCTGAGATCATGACCTGAGCCAAAGGCAGACCCTTAACAACTGAGCCACCCAGGCGCCCCCCTAATACCAAAACTTGGCCAAACATTACAAAAAAAGAAAAGAAAGAAAGAAAATTAGAGGCCAATATCCCTCTTGATTATAGACTCCTTAACAAAATATTAGCTAAACAAATTCAGCAATATATAAAAATGATAAATATTATGACCAAATACATTTACCCCAGGAGTGCAAAGTTAGTCTAACATTCATAAAAACCAACCTGTGTAGGGGTGCCTGGGTGGCTCAGTCAGTTAAAGTTAAGCGTCTGCCTCTTGTTTTCCGTTCAGGTCATGATCTCAGGGTTATGAGATGGAGCCTGCTGTGGGGCTCTGAGCTGCGTGTGGAGCCTGCTTACAATTCTTTCTCTCCCTCTGTGTCTCCCTGCTTGAGCTCTCTCTCTCTCAATAAATAAATCTTTAAAAAAAATCAATCTGTGTAGTTTATCATATTTATGGAATGAAGAGAGACACCACATAATTATTTCAATAGATGATGAAAAAGTATTTGAAAAAATTCCATACTTGTTTGTGAGAAAACAAAGAAATGAAAAGAAAAAAGAAAAACTATCAACCAAATAGGAAAGAAGGGAAATCTCTCCACCTGATAAAGAATATTTACAAAAACCCTGGAGCTAACATCACACTTAATGGTGAAGTATTCAATATTTTCCTTCTAAGATCAGGAACAAATGATGTCCAGTCTCTCCATTTCTATTCTATTCAAGGTCTTAGTTCTTACAATAAGGCAAGAAAAAGAAATAAAAGGCATGGAAATCAGAAAGAGAACTAAAATTGCTTCTGTTGGGGCACCTGGGTGGCCCAGTCGTTAAGTGTCTGCCTTCAGCTCAGGTCACGATCCCAGAGTCCTGGCATCGAGCCCCACATGGGGCTCCCTGTTCCGCGGGGAGCCTGCTTCTCCCTCTCCCACTCCCCCTGCTTGTGCTCTTTCTCTCTCTGTCAAATAAATAAATAAAATCTTAAAAACAAATGTCATGTATTTCAGATGAATTAAAATGGAAAGTAATTTTTTATATTTAACCAGATAGTAACCATTTTTTCATTCCTTCCTGAATTCCCACGTGATAAAATTTTCTGTTGCCTGAGGAACTTACAGTAGAATTTCTTTTTTTTTTAAATTTTTTTTTTTTTTTAAGATTTCACTTATTTGCGAGAGAGAGAATGAGAGACAGAGAGCATGAGAGGGAGGAGGGTCAGAGGGAGAAGCAGACTCCCCGCCGAGCAGGGAGCCCGATGTGGGACTCGATCCCGGGACTCCAGGATCATGACCTGAGCCGAAGGCAGTCGCTTAACCGACTGAGCCACCCAGGCGCCCTACAGTAGAATTTCTTATAGTGGGGCGCCTGGGTGGCTCAGTTGGTGAAGCATCTGCCTTTGGCTCGGTCATGATCCCAAGGTCCAGGGATCGAGCCCCTCATTGGGCTCCCTGCTCAGCAGGGAGTCTGCTTCTTCCTCTCCCACTTGCCCTGCTTGTGCTCTCTCTCTCTCTGTCAAATAAATAAATAAACTCTTTTAAAAAAAGAAAAGAAAAGAATTTCGTATAGTACATGTCCCTGGCAATGATTTCCCTTAGTCTTCTTTTATCCGAAGATGTCTTTGTTTTGCTTTCAATTTATTTATTTATTTATTTATTTATTTATTTATTTATTTATTTGAGATTGAGCGTGCACATTTGCTTTCATTCTTAAGTGACATTTTCATCAGATACAGAATTCTGGTTTTTTTCGGCACTTTAAACATGTTGTTCCACTGTCTTCTGACCTCTCATTGTTTCTGATGAACAGTCAGTGATAACTCGAACAATTGTTTCCCCCTGTGTCATTTTTCTCAGTCAGCTTTCAAGGTTTTCTCTTTACTTTTGATTTTCAGCATTTGACGATGTTATCCATACATGTGGCTTTCTCCATATTTGCTCTGCTTGGGTTTTGTTGATTTTCTTGAATCTGGAAATTCATGCTTTTCACCAATTTTCAGTCATTATTTCTTCAAATTGTGCTTGGCCCCATTTTCCTTGTCTTCTTTTGGGACTCTAATTACATATATGCGTAACCTTTTGATATTGTCCCATAGGTATCTGAGGTTCTGTTCATTTTTTTCAACTATTTTTCTCCCTTTTCTTTTTTTCTCTTTTCTTTTCTTGAGAATTTGTCCCAAGGCAATGAGTAAATGTGGAATGGTTACACTGAAGAAAGAACTGCTGATTAACTTCTGTTGGTTACTGGACATGTTCCTCTGTCATCTGCATTCTGCTATTAAGTCCATCCAATGGATTTTTGTTTGTTTCTTTCTTTCAAATATTACACTTTTGTTTCCTGTAGTACATTTCCTTCTTCTTTTGTTTCAGATATCATAATTTTTTTTAGAATTTCTGCTTGATTCTTGTCATGGCTAATTTTATGTGTTAACTTGACTGGGTCACAGTGCCCATATATTTGTTCAAACATTATTCTTGATGTTTCTGTGAGAGTGTATTGTGATGAGATTTACATTTGAATCAATGGGCTTTGAGTAAAGCAGATTGCCCAGGGTAATGTGGATGGATCGCATCCAATTAATTGAAGGCCTGAAGAGAACAAAAGGTTGATCTCCCCCAGCAAGAGGGTATTCTGCCACAGATAGCATTCAGACGTCATCTACAATGTGGTCTCTTCTTAGATCTACGGCAGACTGACTGTGGACTTTATCCTGTAACATCAGTTCATCCCTGGGTCTCCAGCCTGCTTGTTCACCCTCCTGATTTGGGACTTGCTAACTTCCATAATCTCATTAGCCAATTCCTTACAATAAATCTCTCTCTGTGTATATGTATATGTATATGTATATGTATATGTATATGTATATGTATATGTATACATACACATCCTATCAGTTCTGCTTCTCAGAAGATTCTGACTAATTGTTTCTGTTTCTCTTCTGAAACTTTCTATCTTTCCATTCTTTGTGAATGTATTCTCCTTTAGTCTGTGAGCATAGCTGTTATAGCTACTTTAAAATCCTTATGTGCTAATTTCAATATCTTGGTTATCTCAAGGTGGATTTTTTTAATCTTGAAAACGAGTCAAATGTCCTTGTATTTTTGATATGTTGAATCATATTGGACTGTATCTTGGACATTGTGCATGTTGTATTGTGAAGACTCTGGATTCTGTTACATACCTCTGAATAGTGTCAGTTTTATTAATTTATTTATTTTAAATGATTTTATTTATTTGAGAGATAGAGAGCAAGAGAGAGAGAGAACACAAGCGGGGGGGGGGGCAGAGGGAGAGGGAGAAGCAGGTTCCCCATTGAGCAGGGCTCAATCCCAGGACCCCAGGATCATGACCTGAGCCGAAGGCAAACACTTAACTGACTGAGCTGCCCAGATGCCCCAGTTTTATTGTTGTATAGCCAGGCAATTAACTTCTTCAAATTCTGATTGCAAACTGTTTTTTGGGAAGCAGCTGACATCTCGTTCAGTTTTGCCGTCCTTGGCTGGACTGCTTTCAGTCTGCTCCTGACACGCATGGATAAAAAATCAGCAAGAGATTTGGCCAGAGTCAGACACAGACATGAGTCTCCCTTTCCCGGGCACTCTCCTTTCTCGAATTCCTCTGCCACTGTCCATTGGCTGTGTTTGTCCCAAAGTCTGTCTACTGTCTCTTCGGGGCAGAAAAACTGTAGATTTTCTGTTGGAGTTTTAGTAGGGTAACCAACCATCCTGATTGGCCCAGAACTGAGAGTTTTCCCAGAACGTGGGATTTCCAGTGCTAAGCCTGGAACAGCTCTGGAAAAACTGGGCTGGTTGGTCACCCTAAGTTATAGACACTCTGTAGGTTGCCGACTGTGCTTGAAGACATGGAAACAAAGAACTCAACTAGTGCCATTTTTTCCTTCCAGAAGCTCTTTTTGGTCACTTTCCAGTGCCTTCAAGTATGTTTTTTGTTGTTGTTCTTTGTTTGTTTGTTTGTTTGTTTTTTGTATTTTGTTCAGAATTTATAGCTGATAGCTGTCATCTGTGGGAGAGTTGGTCCACTAGGAGGTTCCTCAGTCTCTACCTGAAGCAAATGTCCTTTCAGTCCCTCTGAACCTGACATACTGCAAACCCTATTCCATCTCTTTTTCTCTGCCAGGTCAGGCTCCCCATCCTGCATAGGCACTCCTTTCTCTGTCTCTCCTGAGCTACCTTCCCAGTCTCCAATCATATGAATGTGCCTCTCCCGGATGCTCCCTGAAATCCCTACCCTGAGAGGGAGGTTCAGTGTGGATTATTGATTGACTTTGGTCAACATTTGGAAGCAATTAGTGCCCATAATGCTTGGGCTCTGTTCCATTCATGATCTCATCTGACCCTTTATCACAACTCTGCAAACTAGGCATTTTCCTTTCCATGCTATAGAGAGGACACATTTCACACATGGGGTCTCTTATGTCTCAGACAAAACCACTGTGGCTGTTCAGTGTCCTGGTCCTTCTGGGTGGTGGGTCACTGATCATCCCAGGTGGGGACGGACATCTAGGAAACAAACACTTCCACAAAAATTCCCAACGTCCGCTGTGTATGAAACTGTGCTAGGCAAAAGGCTTCTCTAAAATTAATAATAATAATAATAATAATGATAATAACCTTCTATACATAAAGGGAAGGGAAGGTTTTTCTGGGAAGAAGTTTACCAGCAAGAGTTAAAAAAGATGTTTTACTGTGAAAGTCTGTCTTGTGAAATGTCATGCTGGTTAATTCTACCGTTTCTTTCTTCTCAGTGGCAGGTTGAGTATATTCCGAGGGACCTTGAGAATTTGCCCCAAGGAAATGAGTAGACGTGGAACGGGGTGCCTGGAAAAATGAGCTGCTGCTGTAGGTGAGCTCCATGGGGGGCGCCACGTGCTGGCTCTGACTTCCAGGTTCCCGTTAAGATCATGCTCACCTGGTCAATTGTGCCCCCCAACATTTCATCATAAACATTTTCGAACAGAGAAGTGGGAAAGACTGTAATGAACACACACGTACCCACCGCCCTGGCTCTATCATTAATTAACATTGTACCATAGCTTTTCCGTCACATACCTATCCACCTATACATCCCTCGACTCATTTTGCAAACTCATCTTAATTTTTATGTAATTAAAAGTCAATTTTAAGACATCAGTGCCCTGGAGGTTTTTAAGCTCAAGTCTTATTTCCCTTTCAGGTCACAAAGCCTATAAAATCTTTATGTTTGTTTGACCTCTGCCTCTCTATCTCCAGGGGCTTGTTTTGTTCATAAAGGGGTCCCTCTGGGCTCTTCCCTTTTTGGTCATCCTCATCAGCTTTTCCGGACAGTGAGCCTGTGTTGATGCCCATCACTCGTGGAGCATGCACAGGGAGGGAAAGCCTGGCTATGCAGGAGGACCTCACCCCTCCCTGGGGGCCAACTGCATTATTGGCAGGAGAAGGTGGCTGGGGATTAGGTTACAGTACCAAGCGATGCCCATGGACACCTGTGATATTGTTATTTAAAATGAGACACATCGGGTGGGGCGCCTGGGGGGCTTAGTTGGTTAAGCCTCTGCCTTCCGCTCAGGTCGTGATATCAAGATCCTGGAATCGAGCCCCGCATTGGGCTCCCTGCTCAGCAGGGAGTCTGCTTCTCCCTCTCCTTCTGCCCCTTCCCCTCCTTGGGCTCTCTCTCAAATAAATAAAATCTTTTAAAAAATAAAGTAAAATAAGACACATAGATCTGGTCTTCGTTCTGACACAGAGCCCTTAAAACCTTTGGGATTTCCTAAGTGATTAGAGCGATAAAAGTGTCTTTTGCTATGATAATGAAGTGACTTTTGGACCCCACTTAAGGATGGCGGCTGGTGGCCAGGAGAACCAACAATGTGATTGGAGGGTTGGAACTCTTAGTCCCACCTCTCCCGACATCCCCAGAAGGGGAGTCCGCAGGGGGGTTGTACTATTTAATCAGTCAGACCTTTGTAGTCAAGCCTCCCTAAAACCCCGAAAGGGCAGGGCTCAGAGCCTAGAGGTTTGTGAACACAGGGAGATTTGGGGAGAGTGGTGAGCTCAGAGAGGAAATGGAACTGAGTGCCTGAGATACCAGCTTTTATAATATAAAAAGCCGTACCTGAACTACATCCTTTTATAATAAACTGGCAATATGGGAAGTAAAATGTTTCTCTGAGTTCTGTGAGCAGCTCTAGCTAATTAATTGAACCTAAGGAGGGGGTCATTGGACCCCCCCAACCTGTAGCCAGTTGATCAGAGGCACAGGTGAAAGAAGACCTCAGTTATTCCTTTAAAAAAATTTTTTTAAAATTTAAATTCAATTAACATATAGTGTATTATTAGTTTCAGAGGTAGAGTTCAATGATTCATCAGTCTTACATAACACCCAGTGCTCATTTCCTCATGTGCCCCCCTTAATACCCATCACTCCACCCTCCACCTACCTCCGCTCCAGCAACCCTGTTTTTTCGCTAAAGAGTCTAGCATTTTGTGCCTCCCAACCTCAAACTTTCTTTTTTTTTTTTTTAAAGATTTTATTTCTTTATTTGAGAGAGAGACACAGCGAGAGAGGGAACACAAGCAGGGGGAGTGGGAGAGGGAGAAGCAGGCTTCCTGCTGAGCAGGGAGCCCGATGCGGGGCTCGATGCGGGGCTCGATCCCAGGACTCTGGGATCATGACCTGAGCTGAAGGCAAATGCTTAACAACTGAGCCACCCAGGCGCCCCCAACCTCAAACTTTCTAATTAAGTTTCTTTCCAGTTTCTCTCTTAACTCAGGCAAAAGACCCTGCGGGCAAAGCAACCTCTGACGGAACGAAACTACCCCCTCGAGCAATCAGGACTGTCCCAACCCAGCAAGACCCTGCCTGTCTGACCCCAAGACACTGAGCGACCTGCCCTTCCCTGCCCACCTGCATGTACCCACTGACCTATGCCCCACATTTTCCTTCTATAAGCCTGGAAGTGTTTTCAGCCTTTGGGAGACAGTCTTTAAGGTTTTAGTCTGCTGTCCTACCCCTGTTGGCCTCACGGAAATAAATCCCTTTCTTGTTTCACCACCACTTGTTTCTCTGATTCGGGCAGCAGCGGGTGGCCGCAGCTGGTCTGTCTGAACTCCCGGAGCCAGGTGGTCTTGCACCCTGCGCCCCGGCTGCAAAGTGACAGCCTGGACCTGTGGTTGGCATCTAAGGGGGCGGGGCCGTCGGGTAGGACTGAGCCCTCCACCTGCAGGATCTGAAGCTATTTCCAGGTGAATGGTGTTAGAATTGAGTTGACTTCTACGATGCCCAGCTGCTGTCTGAGAAGTGAGTTGATGTATGGAAACACCACCCCACTCCCGACACACATTGGAATGATTGGTGGTCAGAACCTTAGCGAGTGTCAGAACCATCAGTACACCGTGCATATCCTACCCGCCCCTCCACACACACACACACACACACACACACACACACACACGCGCGCGCGCGATTCCCACCAGCAGCCCCACCAGCACCTATGAGAGTCAGGCAGCCCTCAGTTGGCCACAGCTGTGTAATTTTCAGACTTGCCCCAAAGTGTTTTCTGATATTGGTGGTGGCTTCTCTCTCTCATCATTGGTTGGGGGAGGGAAACCATCAGAAACATTTTTTTTTAAAGATTTTATTTATTTATTTGAGAGAGCAAGCACAAACAGGGGGAGTGGCAGAGGGAGAGAGAAAGGGAGGAGCAGGCTCCCCGCTGAGCAGAGAGCCCCACACAGGACTCAATCCCAGGACCCCGAGCTCACAACCTGAGCCAAAGGCAGACACCCAACCGACTGAGCCACCCAGGTGCCCCATCAGAAATATCTTATTAATGAAAACATTTTTCTGGTCTTGTACTAAAAACATTCATCAAAACAAAAATCAGAACAAGAAATCGAAATGCACTGAGATCTCTTTCCGTTGGGCTTGCCTAGCTGATTTTTAGTTTGTATGGATTCCGTTTCATTTTTCTCATCATATTGGAGTCATTGCTTAACAGAAGAGCAGCTGAAACCCTGCATGTTCCCATCACACTGTTCCCCTCATTGGCTCGGACTATATTTTTCTTTCCAGTTCTTCTCTGTGGGCTTTTTAGCTCTCTCTCCGCACGGGCCACAGTTCCATCATTTGTCCTCCAACAGTTGTTTTACTGTATCTATCTTATTTCTGAAATGTTCACTACTCAAGTGTCTCACATTCCTGAAAATCCCTGAAGCATCCATAACCAATAGACTTTCCCTTCCTCTCCTGCTCAACCTTCCCAAGGAACCAGGGGTCTCTTTTCCCACACATCCTGCTTAGAGTTGAGGCTCGAGCTGAGCGCTTAGTTTTCTTCCTACTGAACCAATCCATTTACCTAGACGATCTTACGTTTCAGTTCTCGAAAATCTAAGCATGGCCGGCACTTTCAAAGTAGAGGAACTCTTTGTCAGAAAGAGCCTTTTCTTTATCTCCCAGAGACATTCACCAGGGGATATTAATTTTTTAAAGGGAATGTAAACAACAATCTAGTGAGGAAGAAAAATCCCACTCCTCATAGATTTTACTCACCTTTATCTCCTTCTCATTCACGCCCTGTTTGGAAGGCTTGTTCAATCCCCCTTTGATTATGGGAAAATGCCAATTAACATAGGGTAAATATCCCCTCAATCTTCAATAATATCTAACAAGCATGTGGCTTTTTTCTACTCCTGACACATTTTGATGGTTTCATGGGTTAATGGATCTTCTCATTGAATTATTGAGCAAAAGTCTGAAATAAAAACATCGAAGAATCCTTTATCTTATTCTTTCCCAGACCCGGACAGGCCAACCTGGCAGCCCACCTCCTTATCAGAATACTAACTAACACTGGCTGATTTATTCCCAGTGCACGCTCCTCAGAGGGGTCTGGGTACTCTCCTGCCCACATACCCACAAGGCCCCCCTGTGGGATAGGGAGTCCTTTCTCTGGTCTAGAACAGAATATTGGTTCTTCCACAACTGACTTACTACATAGCATCCTGATTCTGCTGACAGAATGCTAAATTGGCTACACAGCTTGGTCTACACACATCAGTTTACTAACAAAAGAGGTAAATGTTTTCCAACTCTACAATTATCTTCCATAATGTCTAAAAGCGTATAACTTTATTCTACTCCCAACACCTTCTGACAGTTTCGTGGGTTAATGGATCTTCTTATTGAACAATTGAATCATTAAACCTCAAGTAAACAGTAAAAGCTCCTCCTCAGAAGCGGTAGAGGAAATGGAAATTTGGCAACTGTCTGGTGGGGTGTGGTTGTGTAGACCACCAATCTGGAAAATTCTGGATTCAGTTCTGTTCTTCCCTGGTTATATTCCTAGGCTGGGTAATAGGGGCTAACACAGACTGGGGACTGAAGTGACCTGGATGTCTATAGTCGTGAGATTAACTTGAAATACAAGTCTACTTCACGATATCTAACGATATCTGGGTTGGTTCCTGAAAGGTTGTGTGTGAATTCAATTTTGGTCCTTGTATAATTTTCTCATTTACTGACACTATAAATTTTAGGATGCTTTACCTTGGCACCTATTTATCTTTAAAAGGTAATCATTTCCAACATTTCTCTTTCTGCTTTTCTGCTCATAGGCTTCTGATAAGTAGCGATTACCCTCTTAATGAATGCTTACAAGTGCTTTGGAAGCCGCACTTGTAATAAGACAATGCTTTTATAAGGCCTTAATTTATTTCTTTTAAACACAATTCCTCAAGTTGGAGTTTCCCTAAGCAGAGCACCTGGGCAGCCTTGGCGAACCTGACTGCCCTACGGGTACCAGGAAGGACTGCCTTCGAGAGTGTCCTCTGTTCTGGGTATCTGTTCCTGTGTAACCAACCACCCCAAAACTTAGTGGCTTGGGGTCTCTCCTGTAGTTGCAATCAGATATCAGCTGGGCTGGAGTCACCTGAAGGCACTTGCCTGAGCCTCCAAGGAAGCTTCTTTAGCCACGTGTTCTGTGCTGAGGCTAGTGGGGGGGGGGGGGGGGAGAGCTCGGGGCTGGCTGGATGCTCCTCTCTCCCCAAAGCCTCACAGCAGAGTGATCTTAAGGTGGTAGAACTTCTTTATTTTTTTTTAATGTTTAAAAAGCTTTTATTTATTTATTTATTCAGAGAAAGAGTGAGTGGTTGGAGCAGAGGGAGAGGGAGAGAGAGAATCTCAAGCAGACTCTGCACTGAGCTCGGAGCCTGACAGGGGGCTCCATCTCACGACCCTGAGATCACAGCCTGAACCAAAATCAAGAGCTGGACGCCTCACTGACTGAAACTCCCAGGGTCCCCAAGGTGGTGGAACTTCTTTCTGGCAGCGGCTTCCCCGAGAGCATGCCGTTCAACTGAGTCCAGCACATAATGCAAGGCTTCTTCTGATGTAGCCTTAGAAGTCACTTAGTGAGTAAGGGACAGGCGGGGCTGGGTAGGGAGAGACAGGTAGAGGGCTCTGTGACTAGGCTCACGTGGGGGCTACACGATCAGGCTCACAGAAATCCCAGAAAGGCTGAGGTGTAAGGAAACCAGAGATAAGGGAACAAACCAGAGACCACCCTGCCCTGGGCGTCAGAGGTGGGGTCTTTTGATGACAGTCACCTTGTGACCAACAAAGGATGACCAGACCCTAAAGAAGAAGTAAACCATTAAAGATGTTATCACCAGTCCTTACTCCGTGGTGCTATCATTAGAGACCTTAGAAAAATTTAAATTCCCTGGTCAGTTTTCAATAAAAGACCAACCCTAAAAGCCCTTGTTGGCAACACAGCTGGGACCCCTCTCACTTCTGAGAGCTTTTTCTGTATCCTTGCTTAATAAAACTTTAGCTTTGCTCACTCTCCTTTGTCCACAAGATTCATTCTTCGACTCCATGAGACAAGAACCTTGCCCTCCCGCTTCATTAAGAAGGTCAAATCAGATTCAAGGGGCTGGGGGTCTGCAAAGGCATGGACACAAGGAGTTGTAGCTCATCAGAGATCCACCCTTGGAGTTTAGGCTGTATGCCTATTGTTATGTGTTTAACATATTGTCATGTTTGTAAAGTGGGTTAACTAGAGTTAATGCTACTTCTTCGACATGTCCTTCTGGGCACACCTAATATAATAATGAGAATAATAAGGCCATTCGTGGAGCAATTGTGCTCTCCCCTATGGGAGATAGAATTGTGCAAAAACAAATAAAAAATTTCTGCTCTCACAGTGCTTGCATTCTAGGCGGGGAGGAATACAGTGCAATAAAATAGAATATACATTAGCATGTCATATAGTGATAAATGCGATGGAGAAAGAATTAAGCAGGGCAGAGGATTAGGGAATGTGTGTGTGGAAGCAGTTTTAAATAGTCTGGGTAGAGAGGGCTGCCCCAGGAGGGAACGTTTGAGCAGAGATCTGAAGAACGTGAGGGAGTAAGACATGGTCTTGGCGGAAGGAGCCTTATAGTAAAGCAAGCAGACCGTGTGGCTGGGGCTTGGCTGTGGGGATAGCGCAGGTGTTGGGACGCAGCGGGGGGTCTGTTGGAGGCATGGGGACTGTGGGGGTCCTGTAAGGCCTTTCATTTGGCTCTTACTCTGTCAATGGGAAGTCATTGGAATGTCCCTGGGAAGCCATGGGAGCAGAGGAGTGGCTTTCTCAGAGGAAAGCGAGCAAGGGTGGAGGCAGGGAAACCCGTCAGCAGGTCACTGCAATCATCCAGGCGGGGGATGGATGGCGGCTTGGACCCGAGGCTTGGCCGCAGAAGTGGTAGGTAGTGAGATGCCCTATTATGGATATATGCTGAAGGTAGAACCAACACAATTTGATTACAGATTGAATTTGGAGACAGGTCCCAAAGAGAACTGCTCTGGGAAGTTTTGCTGTAAGTGGGAGGGAGTGGAGAATGGATGTGGGGCTCAGAAGGACATGTGGCTTTTTTTTTTTTTAAGATGTGAATAATGTTTGGGGCACCCGACTGGCTCAGTCAGTGGAGCATGCAACTCTTGATCTCGGGGTTGTGAGTTCGAGTCCCACGTTGGGTGTAGAGATTACTTAAAAATATATATATATAAAAAAAAGATGTGAATAATGTTTGAATGCTGGTGGGAATGGTGGAATGGTCCAATAAAAAAAGAAGATCTGGGGCGCCTGGGTGGCTCAGTCGTTAAGCATCTGCCTTCGGCTCAGGTCATGATCCCAGGGTCCTGGGATCGAGCTCCGCGTCGGGCTCCCTGCTCAGTGGGGAGCCTGCTTCTCCCTCTCCCACTCCCCCTGCTTGTGTTCCTGCTCTCGCTATGTCTCTCTCTGTCAAAAAAATAAATAAAATCTTTAAAAATAAAAAAATAAAAAATAAATTAAAAAAAAAGATCTGGTGATGCAGGAGAGAGGCGGGCTCGTTGCTGGCAGGATGTCCTTGAATAGTGAGAAGGGTGGATTTAGGGTACTAATGTGGGGTCCCTCAGGTAGGTGCCCCAACAGCTCACCCAGAATAACAACGAAAGGACCAAGTTTACGGAAGGGGGTGGATGTGGCTTTTATGGGACTTCTCTTCTGATTGTCTCCACCAGATCCACAGAAGGGGTTTGGGGGGGGGTCTGGAAGGGGGACTGTTTGCAAAACAGCCATCAGAATGTAGGAGGGGACAGGAAGCAGGACCCCTGGTCAACGCTTGGGCTTTAAAGTGGGAGTGGCAGTATCATTGTTTCTCCCATGGGTTTCAGCTTTGTGGATGCTGGAGGGTTGGTGGAGGGCTGGGTGTGACCAGGGTAGGAGGCTGGCAGGTGAGTTCAAAGAAAGGAAGGGAAGGGAAAGGGAGGTGGGAAAATGCAAGGCAGAGCGCCTGCCAGGTTAAGGAGGAAAGGGAGGGGTCCTGAACGAGTAGGGGTGACAGAGCTGAGGGTCCTGGAGCTCTGAATTAAGGCTCAGGGCTACCCAGGCGGTTCCCTACCCAGGTTTGAGGGTATGTTTTTAGATCCTGCAAACTTTTCTAAACTGTCTAAAAATATCTTACGGGCCTAACAGAGAAACCAAATCACTTATGTCAAATAACAGACCCCCAAAACCAACTAACAGAACCACAGAACTTTAGGGTTTCCGCTGTCAGGTCACCACTAACTGCCCAGCCCACAGGGACACCCCGCCCCCCAGCTCCCCTCCCTTGGCTCTGTTCCCCCCCAACCCCCGTCCACCCGTGGGGCTGGCCCCATTCCCCCAGGCTTCCCCCACCCCGCCCCAGCCAGTGTGGCCAACCTAGGACCCACTGCAGGCAAGGGCAAGGGTCCTGGGGTTCCCGCCTGCAGGTAAGCGCCCTGCCGGCCTGGGGCCTGGGTGTTGGGAGGAGCCCAGATGAGGCAGGGATGGCTGGTCCACCCTCCACCCAGCGGGACTGTGGAGTTGGGGCCTGGACCCGCCACAGTCCTCTCCTCTGCGTGTGGAGCACTTTCCCTGCCAATACCTGGCCAGCACCCGCAAGCCCCGATTCAGGCTTTAGGTTCAGCTGGAAGACTGGCCCGAACCCCTGATCGGTTTGGGGGCCCCAGCATCGGGAGTCTCTCCGGTTCTACCATAGCCGTCACAAGCATAAGATCAGCTGGTCACTTCTTAGAATCACCAACGTGGCCAAGAAAGGCGGGCCTTTTTATCTCTATTGTTCACAACTATATCCACAGCGCTTACAACCCTTTCTAGCCACAGTGGGACCCAATAAAAATGGGTTGCATGAACGACGAGTCTCCCTGTCCCCCTTTCCCCTTTTTCTCCTGGAGGGGAAACTGAGGCTCCGTGAGCCAGACTTGCTCAAAGCTGCAGAGCCAGTAAGTCCCAGACATGAACCAGACCCTCTGATTCCTGTTCCGCCCCTTCTTTACTCTCTGGTACCCTGGGTGAGGATCCCAACTCCAAACTCTCAAAAATCCGTGAGCAAACTTGCAAGCGGAGGTTGTAAGTCTCCTTTTTGCCCTACTGCAGACCAACGTGTCAGTTCCACCGATGGTGCAGGCCTCCCATGTCTGATGCGCACTCTGACCTTTAGTGACAGCAAAGACTGTGGATCTTCGCTCTGCATTTGATCTGAGGGAAAGTGGCCATGAGATTGGCTTTAAACCATTTCTGGAGCCGGCTCTCTGGTCTGCTTGCTGCTTGTGCCCGGGGAGGGGGGTTAACGGTGGGAGGTTTTTAAAGACTAAAAATAAAAGTTAATAAACAAAGAATGAGGATTCTCAAGCTACGATTGCATGTGCATGATTGGCTCTCTTTCCGAATCCCCAGCATCAGTTTGCAACACTGCCCGCAAACACCGGGAGCTGCGGTTTGGCGCGTCCCCGCCTCGGGGCTCCCAGTGCAGAACCATTAGCAACCACTTGCCCAGGTGGAGCTTTATCTTTGCATTGATTTGTTCCGGGCTCAGGCCGACTGCGGTTCCTAAGCAGACCAAGACCCAAATCTTTCCCCTCAGAGTGAGAGCCCAAATAACCCAATCATCTGTGAGAAATTCACTTACAAAAGCACAAGGAAAATAAAATAATACAGGATCTATAGTGAAATGAATTCAAACACCTGAGACACCGCCCTTGGGATGCGGCTCAGCGTTCCAGGTCCTGGGTCTGCTTAGAATGGCTTCTCTGTTTTCTCACTGGGCCCGACCTGCTGAGGATTTCGTGCATTGAGACAGCAAAGCTGTACTATCATGAAGTCAAAGGATGATATCATTCTTCCACTGAAGTGTAAACATTCTGGAATAGCTAAGGTCCAAACAAAACAAAACAAAACTCCCAAGTCAGAGGTCCCCTAGTAGACTCTCAGAGATGGTTCCCTTTGGTGGCAGGCCCCCGAGAGGGGTTTAGGGGAAGCTTGCTCTTCTGCAGAGCTTCTAGATGAGGCCTCAAGAGGTATGGCCACTTCTTAGCTTCCCATGGAGCTGGGGCTTAGAGAGGAGGAGAAGGGCTATGAAGGAGGAGGAGGAAGAAAAGAAGTGGAAGAATAACCTTGTGTGGAGAAAGCCGAAATCCCCCTGCAGTCTCGTGGCTCTGTTTCCCCTGCTGATGCATCGCATGAGCCCCTCCAACCCCCACCCCACCCCTCTAAAGAAAAACCTAGCCTGAGCACACACCAAAGTTTCTTTTCCTGGTGTCTCTTAGTACGAAGGAGACAAGCTGCTGACCAAGGAAAGCCAAAAGAATACAGCCACAGAAAATATCAGTAGTAGACAGGATCCGATTCCCCAAAGACAGATTTCTGATCCTCTTGTGATGGGTGGCCTCTTACTGCAGGGCACCCAAGAGCTGGTCTCCCCCTGGAGACTGAGGGAGGCCCCGCTCCCCGAGTGCTCTGTCACTCAGGGCTGCTTTTCCGTGGGAGGGATTCACCCTGAAGATCGGTACAAGGATTTGCCAACCCCGCCGGCCTGGAAGATGACTTACCAGGGCTGCAGATCTGCTAATGTGCGAATAACCGAAATACGCAATAACTTACCATCTTCATATAATGATTAGAGGCACATTTCCCCCTCTGGCATGGAGGCCTTGCACACATGAGGAGCTTAGTAACTAGTATTATTACTATTTGTTGAGTGAATAAGTGAATGGCCTTTTATTTTTCAGACTGATTTACACAGAACTGAAATGACTGACGGGCTCGTGGCCCAGCAAATGGTTAAATAAGCCTGTTGTGGGATTTACCAATGTCCTCAGGCTCTTCTAGATGGGTCCATTATTGAAATCCTTTGCCCTTTTCATTCCCTCCTTCTGTCCACCCAAAACCTTCTGCATGGATGCATTTTGTGCAGAAAGAGTCAGGAACAAGTGTGCATCCCTGAGAGCCCTCCTTTGAGCCCCCTGGAGCACTGATGGGTGTTATTCAGGGAAAGTAGGGCTGAGGGCAGCCCCCGCATGAACATACAGATGGAAAGAAGCAGAAGGTGGCGTGCCACAGAGGGCAGTGAAGGCAGGGAAGTTTGGGCCAAGGACAATGCAAGGGACCAACTTCAGCTTGTGGACGGTTTGCTGGAGGTATGAAATTTAAGCAGACCTTCGCGAAATTGAGCAATTAGTGTTTCGAAACCGTACACACACACGAAGGTACTGTTGCTAAGTGTCTTCTTATGCACGGAGAGGACAATAGAAAAGTAACCGGAAACCTAAGAATACACGATGATGTGAACACGACAATGGGAAGCAGTTTGGCCTTTGGATTGGCGAAGATTAAGAAGGATGTGGGTTCACAGGGTTGCCTCTGGAAGCCAGGACACAGCTTGCAAGCTTGCTAGAGGGGGGATCCATCAACCCAGGGTTTCTTTTTTTTTTTTTTTTTAAAGATTTTATTTATTTATTTGAGAGAGACATAGCCACAGCAGGAACACAAGAAGGGGGAGTGGGAGAGGGAGAAGCAGGCTTCCCGCAGCGCAGGGAGCCCGATGTGGGACTCGATCCCAGGACCCTGGGATCATGACCTGAGCCAAAGGCAGACGCTTAACGACTGAGTCACCCAGACGCCCCAACCCAGGGTTTCTGAGGGAGCAGTTTACTAAGCTGTAGCAAGAGCCTTTTTTAAAAGGGCACGTCCTTTGAACCAAAATACTCTGTGCTTTCCTCATGAAAACACTCGTCACACTTTCTTCGCATTCCTTGTTTAATAAATACCTAAATTCTCTACCAGAGTAACAACTCTGAAGGAGGGACAGTGTCTGTCTTGATTCTTGCTCTGTTCCAAGTGTCAAGAGAGATGGCGTGTTAATAGGCACCCAATACGTGTATTAATGAATCATGAAAACTTCCCATTTCTGGGCGCCTCGGTGGCTCAGTTGGTTAAGCGACTGCCTTCGGCTCAGGTCATGATCCTGGAGTCCCGGGATCGAGTCCCGCATCGGGCTCCCTGCTCGGCAGGGAGTCTGCTTCTCCCTCTGACCCTCCTCCTCTCATGCTCTCTGTCTCTCATTCTCTCTCTCTCTCAAATAAATAAATAAAATCTTTAAAAAAAAACAAACTTCCCATTTCTAAGATGCATCCCCAGGAAACAGCCAAGGGTGCAAAAATGTTGGTAAAAATCCATTTACCTCTTGACGGCTTCTAAAATGTCTAAAAATGGGAGACTGGCTAAATAAATTAAAACAATCTATTCAACAGAATACTATACAACCATTAAAACGATGCGCCAATAAATAAAAATATTTAAAAAAATAGAGATAAAGGGAAAAAATAATGTTCCATATTTATTGACACGGAAAGATATTCACAACATAGAGCCACGGAAAAACAAAGCCAGTTACACGACTATACACCATCCATTGTGGATTTTTTGTAAAATAAAAAAGCAGGGTGGTAGGAAATCAGGTATTTTTATTTTCCTCTTTAGATTTCTGTATTGTCTGACTTAAAAGAAGTTTTCTTTAAAAAATCCCTTTTATAGCGTGAAAAGCCAATAAAACCACTTCCATCTTGAAAACAATGTAATTGTTCGTTCCCATTTGGCCTTTGTCCATAGATGGGGCAATTATGTGTTGCTCTCATGAAAGGAGGAAAAATGACTTCAATTAGAGGACACAAGAAACTAGCACCTCATTAATTGAAGGAATTAAAAAGAAGGAATTGTGCCTGCTAGAGGCTCTCTCCTTTGAAGCAAACAAAAGGACCCTGAAAAGCAGTTTTAAAAAGCCAAAGAAGTAAAAATGCATCACAGACCGTAAGTCGACTTGGTGCCCGATGAAGACTCAGAACAGCAAATCTGGAAACGATGAATCGCAAAGGTTCTTTTCCTTTTGATCCAGACGCATAATAATGCATCATTGCCACCCTGCGTCACCTGCCTGGAGGCCCCCAAGTCCCCCAGCCTTCTGTAATCACTTTTTTTTTTTTTTTTTAATATCCGAACACTCACTCAAGAGCCTACGCCATGCTCTGGCTATAGGATGTTCTTGGCCTCAACAAAATTCCTGATGACTCCCCCAGATTTGGAGGCAGGGCTACGAGTTTATATTCCCACAGTCATCTCTTGCTGTAAAAACAAGTTGTTTTTACTGAATCTGGGTGCTCCTTCTCCCCGCACTGCTTTTGTCCACCCTAAACATGGCTCTCTCTCAGTTCCCAAAGCACCAACAGAACCAGAATCTGATGAATGTGGGGGCCCCCCAGCTTCCCACAGCACTCTCAGAATAGGTACCAACTTGCAACTAATGATCAAACATCCCTGACCCTTCGTCCTTCTGCCATGGGGTCCTTCTCCCTGGCTATCCCTCTCATCCTGTCTGTGCCCCTTGTCGTGTGTCCTCAGGCTGCCTCCTCTCTTCTAGACCCTTCTCGTCCACATTGGCTCTTCTCTCCATCTTCCAAGCCCACAAAGACTTTTTCCTCTAGAACTGCCAGAGGACCCCGCTGACATCCCCCTTACTTTACTAAGCAGAACGATTTCATTCTCTCTTACTCCCTGTCCTCCCCTGCCAATCCCAACCCATACAGACTGCACTGGGGGCTTTATGCCTCCTGACCAAAAAGCCCATATACGTGTTTTCTTAAGCCCATATGCCACCTACAATGAGTTGTGCTTTTCTTCCTAGAATGTGAAACATCTGGGTTTTTTTGAAAGATTTTATTGATTTATTTGTGAGAGAGAGAGAGAGAGGGAGAGCACAAGCAGAGAGAGAAGCAGGCTCCCTGCCGAGCAAGGAGCCCGAAGCGGGACTCGATCCCAGGACCCTGGGATCATGACCTGAGCCGAAGGTGGACGCTTAACCAACTGAGCCACCCAGGCATTCTTAGAATGTGAAACATCTCGGTTAATTTTAACTTTTTTAAACAGTAATTTCCTCTTCTCAATTGAATATAGATAGATATCAGATGTCAGAGGCACCTAGCTGCATGGATATTTGCTCCATTTCTGTATTTCTGTATGCATGGGCTCATCCCTTTCCACACACAATTAGTTTTTTAAGTAAATAAAAACTGGTGCATTCTTTAAGAATCTGTTCCCATGTCTGTTGTACAAGCTTTCGAGGTGGGGAAGCAAAACAAGAACATATGGAAAAAGGTATTTGGGGGGTTTGGCACAGACATCTCGTATGAAATCCCAAAGCAGCTGTGTCTCAAAAGTGTCTTGGCAAAGTGGTCTGGAATCATGGAAAAGAAGAGTTTCCATTTTGATGGAGGTTTTGACGGCTACCGATGGCCTTCAGAGAGGGTTCAGCCTCTTGCTCCCTGCAGATGGCCCCTTGGAAGACCCCCTCTCAGCTGGGCTTTCTCTCTCTGCACTCTAGGGAGAGGGCACCCCCAGGTCTGGGAGAAAGAGAGTCCTCTTCGAAGTGGCCCCAGGATGTACAGTTGTAATTTCTCCTCAGCTTATTCCAAGCTATGAATAATTTAGGGCCGCATTGCCACCCCAAGGTGCTATTGATTATTCAACAAACCTCTGCTCTTTCCCCTCTTTCTGTCTCAGATTGCCCTGAAAACATTTACCAGAGCGTCCAGCAGGGAGTTTGCGCCTTATGTGTTCAAGAAACATGACGGCATTACCCAAGAACATGTGTGTGCGTTGACTGGAACCAGCCTAAATATTGTCTCAGAGTCATGTCCGGGAAGCTTAATGAACTTACTGTGGGTATCCGCGTTCTGGAGGGACATTTATAGCAACAGCGAAAAGGCCAGATAATGGCCCCATTTAGAACAGCCATTTAGTACCATAAATACATTTCCTCAAATAAATCTGCTGCTTACACTCGCACTGACTTGACAGCTCAGCCAAGTGCTTTGCCCTAAACGCTGCGAAAGGCCCCGCCGTGTGTCCATCCACATCAGGGACCTCGGATGAAGAAATACAATCAGCGGGCCCTTTTCAGAAATGATTGCACAAAATGAGAAAAGAAATGGGGAAAACATCTCGCCGGAGCAAGCATTTATTATCTGGCCAGTGGCCTACATGAAATCATAACTACTGCTTCAGGAAAACTTGGCCACAATTCAAGACCCAGAGAAGCATTATTACAAATATCTTTGCGATGACAAAAGAAAAAAAAAACAAGTGTTCTTTCAGATACACTATAAAGATGAGGCAGACGGTGGGATGCTGGTTCGTGAACGCTTCCCGGGGGTCGGCTGGTTTAAAATCCTTCAGAGCTTCCCCTTGGCTTTTCGGATGAAGTTTAAATTCCTTAGGATGCCATAAAAGACCCTTCATGGTTTAGTGGTGTCCTTTCTGCCCCCAGGAGTCTTCCAGGATCTGCTCTCACCATACAGAACCACCAGCAACTCTCTCTTGCTCTCTGGAGTACTGTCCCCTCTCCTATCCACACCTGCTTTCTCTAAAAAAAAAAAAAAAAATTATGTTTGGTCAAAATTTTTTTAAAAGATTTTATTTATTTGAGAGAGAGAAAAAGAGCATGAGCAGGGGGAGGGGCAGAGGGAGAAGCAGACTCCCCAATGAGCAGGGAGCCCGAAGCGGGGCTCAATCCCAGGACCCGGGGACCAGGACCTGAGGCGAGGGCAGACGCTTAAGGACAGAGCCACCCAGGCACCCCTTCCCCTAGTAAAATCTTTTTTTTTTTTTAAGATTTTTATTTATTTATTTGTCAGAGAGAGAGAGAGAGCGCACAAGCAGGGGGAGCAGCAGAGGGAGAGGGAGAAGCAGGCTTCTCACTGAGCAAGGAGCCCGATGTGGGGCTCGATCCCAGGACCCTGGGATCATGACCTGAGCCGAAGGCAGACGCTTAACTGACTGAGCCACCCAGGCGTCCCCCCCTAGTAAAATCTTATTTGTCATTAGGAATTCAGTGGACAGGTCATCCCACCTTGGAAGTCTTCCTTGAGCTTCTCCCTCCACCCCTGACTGATTTGGCCCCCCCAGCTCTGATGGCTGCCCTGGTTACCTCCTGTCTGTTTCTCATCTGTCTTCCAGTAGACGAGAGAAAGGGCTGAGTCCCTGGTGAGGGAACATAGCAGGTGCTTGATGAACATTTCTTTTTTTTTTTATAAAGTTTTTATTTATTTGAGAGAGAGAATGAGAGAGAGAGAGCACATGAGAGGGGAGAGGGTCAGAGGGAGAAGCAGACTCCCTGCTGAGCAGGGAGCCCGATGCGGGACTCGATCCAAGGACTCCAGGATCATGACCTGAGCCGAAGGCAGTCACTTAACCGACTGAGCCACCCAGGCGCCCCATTGATGAACATTTCTTAACTAATAAGAGACATCACGTACCATGTACCAGGCACTATTCTTAAGTTCTTTATGTGCCTTATCTCTCTCGGTCCTCCCCCGCCAAGCCGTATGGGGTGGGGACTCATTATAACCTCATTCTACAGAGAGACAACTAAAGCACAGACAGTCTGAGTAACACTGCAAGGTCATTCATACAGCTGGTCAGCGTTAGGGTCAGGATTTGGACCCAGGCAGTTAGACTCCTGAGCTCCTATTTTTAAATACCACGCTGGGCTCAGTGAATAAATGGATGAATAAATACACTAGTGGGGAGATATCTTGATGTTATTTCTTTTTTTTTTTTTTTTTTTAGATTTTATTTATTTGCGAGACAGAGAATGAGAGACAGAGAGCATGAGAGGGAGGAGGGTCAGAGGGAGAAGCAGACTCCCTGCTGAGCAGGGAGCCCGATGCGGGACTCGATCCCGGGACTCCAGGATCATGACCTGAGCCGAAGGCAGTTGCTTAACCAACTGAGTCACCCAGGCGCCCTTGATGTTATTTCTTGAGAGTGGAGGAGGTCAGGAGAAGCTAGAGTTCTGCCATCACACACACCAGAGCCTGTCACACACCCCTTGCTCTCAGGAGCCTGATGCCAATATAGGGGGGGCGGGTGAAATGGGGGCATGGGGGCGGGAGAAGCTGATCTTTCTCTTTGACAACTTCTTGCTCCTTTAATTTCTTGCCAATTTGTTCCTTTTGGGGTAAATAATTGCCAACTGCAGGGGTAGGCATAAATTATTTCATTGTCTTGAGCTATAAATGATCAGCCCCACTTGCTGTTATTACTGCTACTCAAACATTAATATTTTAGAAAAAAGTGCCCTCTCTCTCCAGTCCAGATATTCTTCAGACTTCAGACTGAAATTGTCACAGATCCCTCCCACGTGTGCTGGTGTCCCAGCCACAAAACATGAGTGGCCCTTTCATTGCCCCCTTCCGGGCTCTGATGGTCCATCACTCAGATCCGGGTGGGATGAAGTAAGAGGTGATAAAGATGAAGGCAGGAACCAATCCAGGGAGTGGCTGAGGTGGCAACTGGGCTCCCATAGGGTTTTCCTCTGGTTTCCCTGGGAGAATGGCTATTGGACATTACCTCTGGGAAAGGGCAGGGGGACAGATTTGCAGACCCTGTCATTTGGACAGTTCTAGTCCCTCAGCCCCAGAACAGAGCTTGGGGCTTAGTATGACCTTGGTGAACATTTTTTTGCCTGTGGAAGGTAAGAGGGAAGGGGGGAAGGGGGGAAGGAAGGAAGGAAGGAAGGAAGGAAGGAAGGAAGGAAGGAAGGAAGGAAGGGAGGGAGGAAAGTTGGTCCAGGAAGATACACAGACTTGGGTATTGAAGAGGGGAAGGTTAGACATGAGACAAGAAGAGCCACGGGTCATGTTCACTCAAGGTAGACTCGCATCTGAGCGTGGGGATGGTCTTTAGGGTGGTGGGTTTTATTTTCAACATCTTTTCCCCATGGCTTGATTTCTTGTTGGTCTCAAGTACAAGTTATTTTCCCTGAGTGCAGGACTTGGACTTTGTGGATGAACAGATTGCTGTATTGGGATTTTAAACAACCTCCCAAGTCCCATGGTGGTTCGGAGACAGACCCCCTCCATCATAGCTCTTTTCTGAATTCACCCAGCCTCTCTTGGTCCAGATCGGCTCGTGATGCTGCTTGAAACACGAAGTGAGCTCACAACAGGTAGATTTTGATTTTCAGCAGAATTGGTCTTTAAAGAGCAGAGAATGGCTCTGAGATTTCAGAATGGGTTATGGATTCTCAGTTCACTGGGGCTGCCTTCCCACAATCTCACCACGAAGGCCTCCTAATGAGATTATATCCGAGCGTTACCCACTTGCTTGGTTATTATTTTTCCTGGGTCTGCCTGGATAGATGGCGATGACGAACCTGAACTCTGATTATTTTATCACAATGAGGTCAGCTCAGTGAGAGATCTCATGGCTGAGACCCAGAAAATATCATAACTCACTCAAGATAAGGTCAGTGTCATGGAGTAAATCACAAACTCTATAGTTAGAACAACCCTCCACATAACGGACGTCCATTTGCAGACGTGTTCTTAATCAGTTCTTCCAAACAATGCATGCTCTATTTGAAGGGTTTGCTGCTTTAATCTCAGACAATAATGGTCATTCACTTTCTCAAGCCGGCAGCTGCCTTCCCCTCTCTACTAAAATTCCTTAATTGGAATCACCCTCTCATTGACCTAAACCATTCATTACAAACTATTCCAGACAAGCTCCTGATAACCCTGCAGCAGAGGCGGCTCTGTTTTTCTCTTATTTAAGATGCTTTTCCACTCAGGAAGCTCTAGTCATCGCTCTGAAAGCTAATTTCTTTTGTCCTCACTTTCGCAATGCACAGCTTTGCATTTAGTAGCAGACCTGGGACCACTCGATCTTGGGGTTTCATTATTTATCCAACAAGGCTGATTAGAGCGGGAGCTAGCTCTTCTCCTCTGCTCCTGATGGGGTGTAAGTTGATACAACGTTGCTGGAGAGCAATTCTGTGCCATGTGTCAAAAGCCTTAGAATTAAATCATGAATGAAGAATTAATATTAAATATTATTATTAAATATTAAATATTATTAAATAGTAATATTAAATAAATTGTTAAGAATTTTAAAGTATTTGTTCAAATAAAGGTCTAGAAATTGATCTTACAGAATCATGTCTGTGTCAAATGATTTGACTACGAAGATGCTCACAGAGACTTTTTTTTTATAAAAGGAAAAAACTAGAATCACCGAAATGCATAATTATAAAGGAGTTGTTCAATGAATTCATGAATTATACATACATTTTTTATGGCAAAACCACGCCAGCTAGACGGGCACCAAAGGGACAGTGTGGGAACTCAGGGCAAGCGGAGCTGGTACCAACCTTGGCCATCCCCCAGAGGGACGTGGAGGGAGGGGTGACCAGAACATGTGGGGAGCCCCGAGGGGAGCAATGAGCACTGGTCAAGAACAAGGCCAGCCCAAGGGACTTGCAGAGTGGAGGCCAGGAGAATAAAGACTGTCCTTTTTCTTTGCTCTCCAGCTCAGGCTCCTGGTGACTCAGCTAAAAACAAGAGCAAAGGTAATGGGCCCCGTGGATGACATCCCTACAGGGTGGACGCAGATGGGAAGGGGTGGGAAGAGTAGACAGCGAGTCTGCAGGGCAGGGGGTTTCCTGTGGGCGCCATAACACGTTGCCACAGACTTGATGGCTTGAAACACAGATATTTATTCTCTCACCGTTGTGGAGGCCAGAAGTCTACCATCAAATTGTCCACATGGGGTTGGTTCCTTCTGGAGGCTCCCAGAGAGAACCCGTTCCAAGCCCCTCTCCTGGCTTTTGCTGGCCCCCGGCAATGGTGTTCCTTGGCTTGTAGGCATGGCACTCAAAAGTATGGTTCACATGGCCTTCCCCTCTGTGTTTCTCCTTCGAGTCTCCCCTCCTCTGAGAACATTCGTCCCCTCATTTGGGGCCCAGCCAGCTAATTCAGGACAAACCCCTACCGGAACCATCAATTGAATCACATATGCAAAGACCCTTTTCCAAATGAGCTCACATTCACAGGTTCCGGGCTGACATATCTTGTGGGAGGGGGACTGTTCAACCCACCACTGACAGGCAGACAGTGTCTGGCACAACCATGGAGAGATACTCATGCAGACCTGCAGGCATAGGGCTGACAGGCACAAAAAAACAATGTGTTCTTGGGGCGCCTGGGTGGCTCAGTTGGTTAAGCGACTGCCTTCGGCTCAGGTCATGATCCTGGAGTCCCGGGATCGAGTCCCGCATCGGGCTCCCTGCTCGGCGGGGAGTCTGCTTCTCCCTCTGACCCTCCTCCCTCTCATGCTCTCTGTCTCTCATTCTCTCTCTCTCAAATAAATAAATAAAATAAAAAACAAACAAACAAACAAAAAAAACCAATGTGTTCTTGTCCCCCCCCCCCTTTTTTTTGTAAGAAAACCATGTACACGTGTATCTAAGCATAAAAAAGAAATTGTGAGAGGACACCTAGAAGTGTTCAGAATGGCTCTTGGTCTGTGGTAAGATTACAGATGATTTTTCTTTGTTTTCATTTATTCATCCATTTATAGTTTCTACATTTTTTTTCTTTTTTTTTTAAGATTTTATTTATTTATTTGAGAGAGAGAATGAGAGAGAGAGAGAGAGAGTGCACATGAGAGGGGGGAGGGTCAGAGGGAGAAGCAGACTCCCCGCTGAGCAGGGAGCCCGATGCGGGACTCGATCCCGGGACTCCAGGATCATGACCTGAGCCGAAGGCAGTCGCTTAACCAACTGAGCCGCCCAGGCGCCCCTATAGTTTCTACATTAAAAAAAGATGATCCTGTATAACTTTGTACTATGAAAAATCAAAGAACAACCAGAGAAGGGGAGGAAGAGAGAGAGAGAGAAGAAAAGGCTGATTGACAGCCAGTGTTAGGATCTGCATGAAGGAATGAGGAGTTTGCCCACATGTAACTATAATAAAGCCCCAAGTGTGGTCAAGTGTGACCCACGCGTCTCTCCTGATAACACAAAAGGAAAGGGGCATTCATGCTTCATTTTTCAAGCCCAAAAGCCATTTTACTGTTCTCTGTGGGATCTTCAACCCCTGGCTTCTGTCCCATCACAACAAAGGAAAAAGGCCACATCCTGGCTTTGAGAGAATGGGTTTAATTGCATTTGCTTCCATGGCCAAAGCCGGGGCCTGGGGTCACTGCGGCCACAGGTGTCTCAAGGCTCTGACATTACCTGGCCTTAGACCATGGCAGCCTAAGAGCTTTTCCTCACACTGAATCTGCCTCTTGGCTCAAGTTTCCAATGCTGAGTATACCTCTGGGGTTGAGTGGGGGTCCCTAAGTGCTCCAGGCATAGCCCTGCCCTTCACTCAGTATCTCACTAGATATTCTGCTCATCAGACAACCTCTCATCAAGACCTGGTCTCCTACTCCTTTTGGTGTTTCTTCAAAACTTATCAGACTATCTTTGGGCAATCCCAGGCAGAGGGAATTGCGAGTGCAAAGGCCCTAAGGTGGCCATAAGAAGAAGGAGGGTAAATCTTAGGTGTCAAGGTCTAAGAGGAAGTTGAGTGTCACCACAGGGTCTCATAAAGAAAGGAAAACAGATAAAGAGTTTTGACCCAAAATGGCTTAAAGTCTTTTTTAGCAGATTTTATTTTTTTAGAGCAGTTTGAGATCTACAGAAAAATTGAGAACATAGTCTAGAGAATTCCCACATATCCCACACAGTTTCCCCTACAACTAACATCTTCCATTAGTATGATACATTTGTTACCACTAATAAGTAAAAACTGATGCCCTATTGTTAATGCAGGTGTGTTTAGACTTGCACATTTTTATCTTATCCAGGACACCACATTACGTTTAGTCGCCATGTCTCTTCAGCGTCCTCTTGCTGTGGCCGTTTCTCAGACGTTCTTTGTTTTTGATGATCTGGACAGTTTTGAGGAGTACTGGTCAGATATTTTGGAGGAACCCCCACTATTAGAATTTGTCTTAAGGGTTTTGTTTGTTTGTTTGTTTGTTTGATAAGTCTGCCTGCTGGGAGGCAGGGAGGAGTGGGAGGCATGTGCATAATTCGGGAAGGACATCAAGTGGAGGCAACGCAGGTGATGAGAAGTGGATGGTTCCAGATGCATTTGAAGTTAGAGCTATCAGGATTTGCTGCCAGGTTGGATGTGGGCTAGGAGATCTGGAAGCAGAACTTCCGGCCTGTGAAATTGGAGGGTGGTGTTTGAGAAACACAGAGGATTGTGGGAGGAGGGGATTAGGAGATCGAGAGGCCACTGACACCACCAAAGAGGCACGGGAGTTGAGGGGAGAGAACCTAGAGGGAGGTGTAACATTGGGAGTAGTCGGAATATAGGTACTAATGAGGTGAGATGAGTAGGTGTGATTACCAGATGTAGAGAAAGGAAGAGGTCCAAGAATTGAGTCCTGGAACCGAAGGGAGACTGACTTGGTTTCTAAGGGCTGCCATAACAAAGTGCGGCAAAGTAAGTGACTCAACAAAACAGAAATGTGCGGTCCCATAGTTCTGGGAGCTAGCAGTCTGACATGGAGTTATCCACTGGGTTGTTCCTTCTGAGGGCTCCTGGCTTCTGGTGATCGCTGGCAATCTGGTGTCCTTTGTCTTGTAGATGTGTCACTTTGATGTCTTTCTCCATCTTCACTTGGCCTTCTCCCTGTGTCTTCTCTCCGTGCCTTCACATGGTCGTCCTCCTATAAGGACAACGGCCATGCTGGCTTAGGCGCTTACTGTGCCCCCAATAACCTCATCTTCCCTGACCAATTACATCTGCAATGACCCTGTTTCCAAATTAAGTCACATTCTGAGGGGCCAGAGGTTAGGCCTTCAACATATCTTTTCTGGGGAATACAGTTCACCTCATGTCAGAGACTGAGAAGGAGCTGCCGAAGAAACGAGCTGGTCTGGATCCTAAGTGAAGAAGTGGTTCGAGGAAGGGGTGTCGGGGGTTGCGGCTGCTGGGGCAGCTGAGGACAAGACATGATCCATTTCGGGAGATGAGTGGGGACCAAAGCCTGATGGGCATGGTTCCAGAGGGAAAGGGAGGAGAGAAATTGGGGAAAGCGAGTATAGACAAGTCTTTTTAGGAGTTTGTTGTCAAGGGAAGGAAAGAGCAAGGGTGGGCACTGGGAAGGTTTTATTCTTATTTGGTGGGTGAAATGATAGCATACTGATGAGCAAGACCCAGTGACGAGGGGAGTCTGATGATGCCAGAGACAGAGCGGGGACAATTGTGAGGGACTATGGGATTCATGGTCACGGGCAGGGGCTGGCTCAGAAAGGCCAGGGAAAGCCCCCACATCCTCCCTGGAGGACAGGCAGAGTGCAGATACTGCATATTTACAGCAGTCAGGTGAGAAGCACACGGTGGGCACATATGATGGTCACGGTGCGTGGACTTCTCTTCTGACTGCTTCTGTTGCTCAGTGAATCAGGGCGTGAGGTCGTGTGATTCTCCAGCAGCCCCCATGGATTGGCACGGTAGGTGGGAGGGGCCAGGCAAGTGAAAAGTTTTCTTTCCAATCACATGGTTAGGGGACGAACCAAAGTAGATGTCAGAGACTCTTAGGACAAGGCTTTTCCCATGGCACGACCCTGCCTGGTGCCACTAAAGGAAGACTGTCAGCCCGAAGCTCTCCCCACTGCCCACAGGCCACATGAACTGACACTCTCTGGCCACCAGGAAGCCTGCAGATGGACCACCCCAGGCAGCTGGCTGTCAGATTGTAGGCTGCTCTCTGGGACTTTGCTCTCACTACTTGAGTTGTGTGCTTGTCTTGAGTTAGTGGTGTTTCTTTTTACACCTGGTCTGGCCATTTTTCTTTGGTTTTGATTTAGCTAGATCTCACATAAACTGATTAGATATGAGTGGTAATAAAGTTGGTTTATATGAAAACTAGTTTGAATGCTTTGAAACAGTTGATAAAGGTGAATATCTCCAGTTTGCTCTTGTAGTAGGTGTTGGTGAAACAGTTCTAAAAGATTAGGGAAAAGCCACGAGACGATGTCTTCTGCACCTGAAATGCTCAAGTGCCGTAAATTTTCACTCCACTTTACGGAAACCAGGAGCAGACTTGGTGGATACCAGGTTCAAGTGTGGTTTCTGCACAAAAGTCAAAGAGATGCTCTGGTCGGCAGACACACTCTCCTGAACAGCCTGGCCTGACATCACAAGGTGAGTGGATGAAAGTATATTTATGTCTTTGAAAGTGAAATGACCTGATGAAGGTGAATGCATATCATTTCTCATGATTCTCCACTTCAAGACTGTTTCCAATAAATGACTACTTACCAAGGCTGATCTTTTCTGATAGGAGGGCTTCTGCTCTACTCAGCAAGTTAGTCCTCCCTTATCTCCCCTTAACCAGGGATCTGCACAAATTAGCAGTGGCTGTCGGCTCACACGCATCCCTTTTAACCATCCTCTGAGTCAAGCCCACACAATCTTTGGCAGGGACGTGACGAACTCAGATGCTCATAGGGGTCAGACAGGGAGCACGAAGGAGTAAAATGGGCCAGGTGTTAAGCAAAATCAATACAGATACACTTGGGGCCCCTGGGTGGCTCAGTCGGTTAAGCATCTGCCTTCGGCTCAGGTCATGATTCCAGGGTCCTGGGATTGAGCCCCGCATCTGGCTCCCTGCTCTGTCAAATAAATAAATAAAATCTTAAAAAATAAAAAAAAAAATAGATATACTTTACTTTCATTTTAAATGTGTGGGAATACTCTTTACACCTACAAATAAATATGTCTAACCAGGGGTCTGTGGGGCTTATGACTTTCTGCCCTGGGGCTCATCCCTTCTCCTTCCTTGCTTCCTAAGAGGCAACGAGGCTAGGACCTGACCTTCAACCCTAATGGGCATGACCTGTGGAGTGACTGACGTACCCGCAGCACATGAGCTTAGGCTCTCCAGGAGCAAAATATCATAAAAGAAAGACCAAAACATGGGACAACCATCCAAAGCAGAACTATTGGAACAGATGGACTAAGGCTGTAAAATACTTGTTATTTCTATTTATTTTAATAGAAAATGAAGCTATTGGCAATATAAAGCAGGAATAAGAAGGCATTCATTTACAAGACTTAAGCAAAATGATTAAGTATGAGAGATTTCCTGGTTGAAATAAAGAGCACAGTAGACGGGGTTGGAAGGGTTTGGATCAGACAAGGGGCAGCGGTGGTAAGTGTGAGAAGTTGTCCACACACATGGTTGCACAACGGATGGCAGCCATGGGGCAGGGTGGCCCACTGCCATCATAAAGCCTTCTAGATCTCCAACAGGAGCCAGAAAAAAATTTTTTAGTGTGGATTCTTTGCAATTTTATTTTAAGCTTATTTTTTAAAGACTTTATTTATTTATTTGAGAGACAGCGAAAGCAAGAGAGATCACAGATGGAGAGGGAGAAGCAGACGCACCTCTAAGTGGAGAGCTTGACACGGGGCTCCATCCCAAGACCCTGGGATCATGACCTGAGCCAAAGGCAGACGCTTAACTGACCGAGCCACCCAGGCGCCCCTAAAATGTGGATTCTCTATGATTTTATTTTATTTATTTATTTGTCAAAGAGAGTGAGAGAGGAGAGAGCACAAGCAAGGAGAGTGGCAGGCAGAGGGAGAGGCAGGCTCCCTGCTGAACAAGGAGCCCTATGTAGCACTCGATCCCAGGACCTTGGCATCATACCTGAGCTGAAGGCAGATGCTTAACCAAATGAGCCACCCAAGTGTCCCAACTGTGATTTTAAATGTTGTGTTGATTTTAGAGAAATACCGAGAAAGTTGAACCAAGCACTCGGTCTCAGTCCGTGGACTCCTGGTTTGCAAATTCTAAGGCTCAGAGCCATGAAGTTCTGATTAATCCAGTTAATTCATAATGTATGAGCTGCTAATAGTCTGTGTGACCATTCTTTTTCACACTGAAGATCAATTAGAGCATGAATTAGACTGAAGGGGGTAGTAGCCCCACACCTAACCATCATGGAAGGTCTCATTTGTAACAGGTGCTGTGCATACGTTATTCCGTCTGAACCCTACAACAGCCCTGCAAGAGAGAATTATGACCTCCGCGTGTCTCTAAGCTGACGCTTAGGGGGGCTACGTAGAACTGTAGCACCCTGGGTCCTGCGCCCCAGTTAGATGCACCGATGTCCACTCCCAGCAGCCCTGGGGGTGACAGGTGGGACATGAGGCCTCTTAGCTGAGCGGATGCCTTTTCTTACCCCAGCGTGCCATACAGATATTATAATTTTCTATGTCAGGCCTGAGAGAGTGAATACACGAATGGACAACAGCCAGACCATGCATAAAAATAGAACACTGAGCCACAGTCTGCAGCCACCAGCTCAGGAAGCCAACCCATTATCTGTAGTAACCAGCCCAGGAAGCCAGCCTGCTCTCTCTCCATCAGACCGCCATCTCTAGCCCTGGGCCAGGAAGCCAGATATAACCCCTGCAGCCATCAGCCCCCAACGGCCAGGATTTGATTAATAACTGCCAATTTCTTGGATTTTTGTCTCTGCTTCTCACAGACTCCAACCAGAGAAAGCCAAATACGTACCCCTAACCAACTGCACAGGATGCCCTGTTTCTAGTGAGTCCTCCTGCAGCTTCCTCCCCCAGTGCAACAGCCTGCAAAATGACAAAGTTACTCAGAATGACAAAAACCTGCTCATTTAACACTTTCTAATAGGAGTGAACGGTATAAAGGAAAAGTACAAGTCCCCCACCCTACCCCCTCCTCAAGTCCCCAGACCACAGGAATAATTTCTCTGGGGGCATCCTTTTGAACATTTTCTTTCTTTTTTTTTTTTTAATTTTTTTTTATTTATTTGAGACAGAGAGAATGAGAGAGAGAGAGCACATGAGAGGGGGGAGGGTCAGAGGGAGAAGCAGACTCCCCGCCGAGCAGGGAGCCCGATGCGGGACTCGATCCCGGGACTCCAGGATCATGACCTGAGCCGAAGGCAGTCGCTTAACCAACTGAGCCACCCAGGCGCCCCTTGAACATTTTCTTTGAGCGTACAAACAAGCAAGCAAACACATACTCACATTCACACACTAATATAGGAGGAATAACATTTCGTGGGGGGCTCCCTCCCTCCTGTTTCTGTCCCTGTGCTCTGTTCACACCAGGGCGCCAGGGTTGGGGAAACTGAGAGCTGCCTGTGGCCAGAAGGAGAAAGTCAGAACCAGAGAGGAAGAAAAAAAGAAAGGAAGTATCTGCCTAGCTGGAAGTTTTACGTATGTATGTATGTATGTATGTATTTTATAAATTTTATTTATTTGAGAGAGATAGAGCATGAGCAAGGAGGAGGGGCAGAGGGAGAGGGAGAAGCAGACTCCCCAGTAAGCAAGGAGCCCGATGCGGGGCTCGATCCCAGGACCATGGGATCATGACCTGAGCCAAAGGCAGACGCTGAACCAACTGAGCCTCCCAGGGGCCCCATTTTATGTATTTATTAAAGTGATATTTGCTGAGTGTCTACCCCGTGCAGGTGGTGTGAGATACCCCGGGGAATGCATGAGCAGGACGACCAGCCCGGCCCTCCTGAAGCTTACCGAAGTGGCAGGGGAGAAGGCATGCGGGCTTGGCTTCCCACTCCTGCTGAAAGGCAGGAGGGGAGGGCTGAGGGGTGAAGGCAGAACAGGGAAGAAAGCAGCCCCCGTGGCAATGGACTATCATAAGGGTAAAAGCGCATGGCTGGTGAGGGAGGGCTTGCAGCGGAAGCCCAGGCAGTGCTCCTGGCTTCGGCAAGAGGAGTGGAAGAAAGCCAGGAGATCCCGTGGTCCTCACGGCAGGGGACCCGGTCACCATGGGGGATGCGAGGGGCTCTCTAGCCACACACTCTCTGGGGTCCCAATCAGACCTGGGGGTGCATCCAGAGCCCTGGTCAAAGGTGAGGTGAGAAAGCAAGGGAGGGCTTCCAGGCCCTGATCATCCCTAGAAAGAAGCCCAGGCATCCTTGGGGTGCCAAGGACAGAAGCCAGGGGTTGTCTAGAGGCAGGTGCAGACTGCCCTCACTCCAGGGAAGAGCACCCAGTACACCCCAAGGACAGAAACGTCTACCCTGCAGCAAGAATGAGGAAGGGGACCTCCATGGTGGGCCCCACCCCCAAGGTCAGGAGGACGCAACCTTTCCTCTGCTCCCAGGGGCCAACGTGGGCAGGAGGAAAAGGCTGAGAGGAACATCTCTCCTGGGACTTGACCTTTGACTTGACTCAATATTTACTGGATAGAAACTGTTTAAATTGGGAAACCACTCAAACTGGAGGAAAGTGAAATGTTAACTAGATGATTTAAGTTCTACTCCCTCAACTGGAGGAAGGGGGGACCTGAAGAAGGTTTGATCAGTTATGGAAACAGAGACTAGGAAAGCCATATTTCCTTTACACAATGCAATCATCCTTCTATTAATCTTCAACAATGTCCAACAATTTTTTTTTACATAAATAAGTGTATATTTTACATAGAGTATTTCTACTTGCTTTTTTTGAGAAACAATATCCTGTGGATATTTTTCCAAGCCAAGACTTAAAGATCTGTCTCTTTTTAAAACAGCTTCAGAGATTCCCACACTAAAAATTTATTTAATCAATCCCTTATGGATGGAGATTTAGATGAGGCTTAATGTTTTCCCTTTTACAAAGTAATTCTGCCATAGACATGCTTGAGTAGCTATCCTGTGTAAGAATGTCTTCAGAATCGATTTCCAGAAGCAGGAACAAATAGTGTACATGTTTTAAATTTTGAGGACTCCAACATCTTCTGGTACTGGGGGAGCCTTTGGAAAGTTACTTAGAGAAGCAGTGATGGAGGTCAGCTCAGGGACTTCCTGGGGAGAGATGTATTCTTCATCACTCAAAATGTCCTGTTCCCCAAACCAGAGAATCGTAAATTGAAATTCTAGTGAATCATGTTGGAGTATATTCATAGAGTTTACAACTTTCTGAATGCAGAACTGGGATGTGTAATATGATAAGGTCCAGAAATTTTAAATTAAATTAAATTTCCTCAGAAAGTTCAGGACAGAATGAATGTCTCTGTTGGACCGACCTCTGCAAGAGTCTGGCACACAAACAACCAAGGAACAGATAAAGTGGATTTCATCAAATTTAAAATTCTGTGCTTTGAAGAACACCATCAAGAAAAGACAACCCACTGAATGGGAGAAAATATTTGCAAATCATATATCTGATAAAAGACTTGTATCTAGAATATATAAAGAACTCTTTCAACTCAATAATAAAAAGACAATCTGACTTAAAAATGGGCAAAAGATCAGAAATGAACAGACATTTCTCCAGAGAAGATTTATTAATGGCTAATAAGCACATGAAAAGATGATACTCAACATCATTCATCATCAGGGAAATGCAAATCAAAATCACAGTGGGCTACCACTTCACACTCTCTAGAATGGCTAGAATACAAAAGACAGATGATAGCAAGTCTTAGTGAGGATATGGAGGAGTTAGAACCCTCACACACTGCTGATGGACTGTAAAATGGTGCAGCCACTTTGGAAAACAGTCTAGTGGTTCCTCAAAAGGTTAAACATAGAGTTACCAGATGACCCAGAAATTCCACTTCTGGGTATATACCCAAGAGAAATAAAAACCTGTGTCCATATAAAAACTTGTACATGAATGTTCATAGCAGCATTATTAATAATAGCCAAAAGGTAGAAATACCCAAATGCTCATCAACTGGCAAATGGAGAGATAAAATGTGATCTGTTCACACAATGCAATATTATTTGGCCATAAAAAGGAAATGAAGTACTGTTGCATGCTAGAACACGGATGAACCTTGAAAACATTATGCTAAGTGAAAGAAACCAGATACGAATGACCACATATTGTATGAATCATAGGAAATATTCAGGATAGGCAATTTATAGAGACAGAAAGTATGTTAGTGGTTGTCTACTTCTCGGGGTGACTGGTGGGGGGGGCTAGGGAGCGATGGCTAAAGAGCATGAGGTTTCTTTTTGGGGTGATAAAAATGTTGTAAGGTAGATCGCGGTAATAATCTCACACCTCCAAATATATTAGAAACCACTGAATTGTATATTTTAAATGGGGGAATTGTAGGGTGTATGAATTATATCTTAATAAAGCTGTTACCACAAAAGTGGTCTTTGGATTGGAATTTAATGGTAATACAATGAAAAAAAGAGAATTGATGGTGACTATTTCCTGAAAGCCCCAGTTTGCACCAGGATTGGAGCCCATATGCTTCTTAGTTATTAGACCCTAAATATCCTACATATTGGCTTGTTGGTCATTCCTTTCCTTGTGTGTAACTTCTTTACATTCTGGCGCAGCAAATGCCAGCCCAGCCAGACGGATTGTCCTAGAGGATAGGAGGACATCTTGGCATTCTAAAGCAAACTGGAAATTCTCTGCCTCCCTTTGTTAATCCTGCCAGCGCTCTGTGGAGCAGAAACGAGATCCATGGCTTCCCTGGCACTAGGCTGTCCTGCAGTCCTCCGAGAAAAGAGCTGTGTGAATTCTGTCCCAGGCAGGCGTGCAAGCACGATGAGCAAGTCAGAGACGACGAGGCTTCGTCAACCGCAGCCTGATGATCTCACAGCGCTGTCACGGCCACGGCTGTAGTTCTCCGGTGCTCCCAGGTTTGGGCTGTTTTCCTCCTAGAGAGGCACACACACATCTGCCTTTTAAAAATGTGTTTTTTTAGGGGCACCTGGGTGGCTCAGTCGGTTAAGGGTCTGCCTTCAGCTCAGGTCATGATCCTGGGGTCCTGGCATCAAGTCCTGCATCGGGCTCCTTGCTCAGTGGGGAGCCTGCTTCTCCCTTTCTCTCTCCCTCTGCCACTCCCCCTGTTTGTGCTTGCTCTCTCAAATAAATAAATAAAATCTTTAAAAAATAATAATAAAATAAAAATGTGTTTTTTAAATGATGAACTTAAATAACTACATAGAGAAAGAACCCAATGATCGTTTAAATTAAATGTATTTCCTTTTAGGTTATCTCGTAATGTCTGTAGAATACTGACATGCTTTAAAGAATATAATTACACTCAGCATGGGCATGGCGCTTTCACGTTCTATTGTTGCTGAAATAGTCAGACCTGAATACACTGACGTGGCCCATGTGCTGGTTGTTAATGGCCACGGAGTGTTTCATATCACTGTACGATTTGCTCAGTCATTTCCCCTTTTCTGTGTGTCTGGCCCGTTTCCAGTTTTACACCATATTAAATAGCAACTGCTGTATATATATTTGTACATATTAGGTTTTTTTCCTTAGGCATTATTTTCTTGTAGCATATTCCCAAAAGGGGAATTCCTGGGTCAAACAGTTCCGTGGCTCTTGTTACATATTGTCCAATTTTTCTCAAGGAAGAGAAGAAGCACTGTAAAGAGCCACCAGCCGGGTATGCATGTGCTCATTTCCTTAAAGTCCTGCCAGCATTGTGCTTTATTCTATTTAAAAAAAAAAAAAAAAAAGATTGTGCCTGCTTAATAGATGGGAGATTGTTTTAAGTGATATTTGTATCATTGCTGGAGGTTGGAAATCCATCAGCCTGGCATGGGGCCAGACGTCCAGAGGTCTGTGTAGGGATCCCAGCAGGAAAGCCTGCCCTGAGCCACAGCCGGGGGAGAATACGCAGGCCAACGAAGAAGCACCCCACCAGCGTCCCGTTGTGGGTCCCCTTTAACACAAGTGACTTGTGAGAACCTTGTAGCACAAGGTTAGGAGCTGCTGTCTGTGTTCCCACAGCATCCTGCCCTTCCCTCCTCCTCACACGGGTCCCACAAGACTGTGGCAGCCGCACCGTGTTTCCCCGGGACCAGTGCAGTATCCAGTACATGGTTCAATTTGGTGAGAGAACGGGTGAACGAATGAATGAGAGGATGAATTCATTAGCCCTGGGACTTACAGTGGACACAGGGTCAGCAATCCAGGGCTGACCCAGAAATCTGTGACACATTCGAGACAAGTGAGCCCGCCTGACTCCTGGGGCAGGAGCAAGGGGAGGGCTGTCACCTTGCTAAAAGCTCCAAAGGAGCCCTCATAACCCAGTTTTCTGCCAGTTTGATCCAGTTCAGATGCAGTGCTAACCCTCCACCCAACCTCAGGATCATTACCTCTAATTGTAATAACAAAAAACACACCTACCCGTGGGGTAACCGATCTGACTGTGCCCATTTAAGGGAAGAAAAGAGGTGGCAGTCTGATTCTCAGAAGCCCCCTCCCTTCCCCCGCCCCAAACCTCCTGCATCAGCTGGCATACCAGCCCCTTAATTACCCTCACCTCTTTAAACCCTGACCACGAGACCTTCTGGAGAGAAGGTGCCTTGAGAGCATGAGTTCCCCTTCTCCGTTCTCTGGCCACTGAATAAATTTACCTGCTTGCTGCCAAATACTGTTTGGTTATTTGGCAGATGGTATTGAGTAGGGAAAGAAGCCACCTCTTTGGTGACAGGGCTGGGGTCTGGTGGTGACTAATTCCACAGTTCTCTTCCAGCTTCAGTAAAATCAGGATCACTTCCTCCAAACATTTTTCAGGCTCTCGTCTTTGTTCTCACGACTTTTGTGAAATGAGACCAGAAAATAAAAAATTGGCAAGAATCCATCAAGCACAACCTTGTTTCGAGAAAGCAGCCTTATTTTTTTTCTTTTAGACCCTACCAAACCTTACACACGTACCCCATCCATTCGAGGTCTGAGTCCTCTCCTGACCACAGACATTATTAATGAGCAAATGGAAAGTTCTAGAATCCCTGGGCATGAGGCAGCCATCCTTGTATGGGGTGGGAGGGCGCAGAAATTCTAATCTGAGGCAACTGCAAGGAATACAAAACCGAACAAACAAGTAACAAGGGACTAGAGCTGAGATGTGTGCTGAATCTAGGTCTAAGAACAAGGAAGGCAACGCTGAGGGAGTGCCAACCAGTGCTGTCAAGAATGTAGGCAGCGGAGAGGAGAGCAACGGGTGTGTTGGCCAAGGGGGAGCTGCGAGGTCAAAGCCTTTCCTCGAGCGGTCCTGGCAAAATGGTCTCAGAAGAACCAAATGCACTAGGAGTAGAAAAAGCTTCCAGAAAGGAATCGAATATGGCCATTGCCTTCCAAGCCTTCCTCAAGCATCTGGTCAGCAGGGAAGGCAGACAGAGAAACAGAGACCACTAGTCATACCCACAGAACGGACTGAGAAAAATGACCATCTAACTTTTTCCAATGGTGGTAAATACTTTAACAATTAACTTTTCATTTGGCAGTTTCGACAGAATGCACATTAGTGCTCACTCAAGCAAAGAGGTTCCTTACCATGACTTTGATATTAAAAATGGTAGCATACACCAAACTTTTAATGTAAATCTCCCAAATTTTAAAGTTCCACATACTCTGTGAGAAGGGGGAGATAAAATTAAAAATTTTTTGCAACAATGCTGTTTTGCAGAGTTTTTAATTGTCTTGGCCAAATTCAGATTCTTTAGAGAAGTAGTAGGTTAGGTGAGATATAAATTATAAATTTATAAATTATAAAATTTACTAAGTAAAACTCAACTCTCTTGATTCTACTATTCTGTCTCTACCATAAGTTGTAGCCATTTATAGTTAAAGTTTAATTTTCTTTGGTATATCACATAATTAAAGACAATATGAACTACTATTTCTCAGGCAATTAGAGATCCTATTTGTTTTAATTATAATTTTCTAAAATAGAAAGTTTCTCAAACTGGGAATCATAGATGCTTACACATCTGCAAGATTTTACTTTTTTAAAAGATTGTATTTATTTTTGCAAGAGAGAGAGGGAGAAAGCACGAGCAGGGGTGGGGGAGGGCAGAGGGAGAAGCAGGCACCCCGCCGAGCAGGGAGCCTGATGTGGGACTCGATCCCAGGACCCCGGGATCATGACCTGAGCCGAAGGCAGATGCTTAACCAACTGAGCCACCCAGGTGCCCCAACTGCAAGATTTTAATTTTGTTGTTTTGTTTTATTGATACATTTTTAAAACTTATTAAAGACAAAACTCACCAAGATAATTTACATTTAATATTTTTAGAAAAAGACTTTATGTTTCTTAAGTCAACGTTTTCTCAAATTGGGGTTCATGAACAAATTCTGAGAGAACTCAAAATTATTTCCCTATAAATCCTCAGGTTTCGGAAACATGGCTGAAGTATACATCCAAAGTCCATTCTAGTTTTGGGGCTACCTTCAAATTAATGACATATAACCACTGTATCTCATATTTTGTAGTATCTCTTCATCATGAAACTAAATCCCTGGGTGTAAAAGATCTACTCCTACTTTTAATTTCTTGATGCATTTTTGTTTTTCCACAGCAGGTCTTAGTATTTGCCAAGAGGGTTTTTTCCCCTAGGATCATGGTTTTCTTCAGCGTTGTTAAAAATGCAAGTAGGAGTTACATGAATTCCGCAAGCGAAATAAAATGCATTTATCTTTTGCTTATTGTAAGGGTTCTGGAATTGTTTGAAAGCTTCACACTGCCACCCTTACAAAAATAAAATTCAAATTATGTAAGGGGTCATGACTGCATTCACCAAATGCTGAAGGCACATGGGATAAAATTCAGATAAGGAAGGTCTACTATTCACAATACCAGATAGTGTGAGCTGGACCTTTAATAAGGAAATATCGAGGACGAAGAGAAAGAATTCCACCTGGAATCACTCTCTATTGGCAAGGAATAAACCATTTAAAATTAATATTATTCAAATCCTGCCCAACTTCCTGCGCTAAGCTCAAAGACCGCTTTCTTTTTTTCTTTTTCTTTTTTTTTAAAAAGATTTTATTTATTTATTTGAGAGAGAGAGTGAGAGAGAGAAAGAGCACAAGAGGGGGGAGCGGGAGAGGGAGAAGCAGACTCCCTGCCGAGCAGGGAGCCCGATGCGGGACTCGATCCCGGGACTCCAGGATCATGACCCGAGCCGAAGGCAGTCGCTTAACCAACTGAGCCACCCAGGCGCCCTCAAAGACCGCTTTCTTAGTGATACCTTCCCAAATCGACCCATCACTTCCTCTTCCATAGCTGGCCCTGATCCCCTTGGAGGCATCTCCTGTAATCTGTTCCTGGCCTAAGGGACTCCCCATCTTTACCTTCTATGTTAGTTTTTAGGTGATGTGTTGTCTCCCCTATAAGATTACATATCGTTTTGTAAGGAGGGACCATATTCAGCTGCTCGGAGCATGCATCGCACACAATACGTATGTATCTGACTAGTTAACAAGTAATTTCCTTTATATATTATCATTATTTTTTAATACAAAATCTGTTTATTGGGATAGTTTCCCACTCATTTTGATTCAGGGTGCATGAAGTGCTGCTTCTGTCTGGAGGAGCTTCCTTCTATAAGCCTCGCTTTCCCCCCAACAGCCTGGCGAAGGAGCCGACCCACCAAACTACCGTGTGTGCTAAAAAAACACCGTGGTGAGTGTGTCGCATCCTGAGCACTTCACGTCCACGGAGGAGGTGGGGCTCTGCACCAGGCGCTTCCTCCTGTGCTTCCTCTTCTCTTCTGGGGACAGGTGGAGGCGGTCCTTCGCGGTCCTTCGCGAGGGGCACGTTCTCATGGGGTGGAGAGAACCAGTAATTTCTTAGATGTGAAGTTGTTGTGGGTCAGACTCCAGACTCGAGAGGACCACAGCCATGCATCTGTGTGTGAGGCAGACCCGTTGCTGTGATGCTTGTCTTCTGGTTCGTTCTCTGGAAATACTGGCGGAATGAAGGGTTGATAAGAATGGCAGGTCCCCACACGAACTTCGAAAGCACCAGACTCCCTCTTCATCCACCTTGGCCCCTCATCTGGGCCAGACATGGTAGTGCTGCAGAGAAATCTCATCCTGCCACTCCAACCCCACCCCCAATCCCTTTCCAAAGTCTAAAATTCTTAGTGTGACATGACTCGTTCACTCATTCAACAGATATTTACAGGGCACCTGCCATATACAGAGACTTGCCTCTGACAGGCCCTGGAGGATACCTGGTGCTGGAAGGAATGAATGGACGCATGGATGGACCAAAGGATGGGAGTGAGCAAACATGTCTCGAGAGGGGCCGGAGGAGGCGGGACAGGAGGAGTGAGTTGGGCTGGACCCCGTGTTTGTACACTTGGAGTCCACGAACGCCAACAAGGGGGCTCTTGAAAATGGGAAGAAACGACATTTTCTACTGACTTCTAACCGAAATGTACCATTTCCTTTAACGATGAACGTGAGCGACATACCACAGCGGTTTAGTAGCCCAGGTGGTTTGACACCGATGGAAACCACGTTTTCATATTATACTGCAGTTGTTACAGATACGCTGAAATCGTTAACACTTGTTGCCATCTGGAAACTACGGTCCCCGTAACCCCTCTGCTAGATCTTGTTACTTCATGAGTTAATAAAGAAGCACATCTATCAACCATTTAGAAAAGTATTTTGATAACTGGATTCCAATGTAATTAGCTTCCTTTGTCAACTTACGTATTTCATCTTTTTATTGCATTCTGTTCTATTTTATGCACTATTCTGGAGGGCACCTGGGTGGCTCAGTCAGTTAAGCATCTGCCTTCGGCTCAGGTCATGATCCCAGGGTCCTGGGATCAAGTCCTGAAATGGGCTCCCTGCTCAGTGAGGAGTCTGCTTCTCCCTCTTCCACTGTTGCTCCACCTGCTTGTGCTCTCTCTCTCTCTCTCTGTCAAATAAATAAATAAAATCTTAAAAAAAAAATTATTCTGGGGGCACCTGACTGGCTCAGTCGGTGGAGCGTGTGACTCTCGATCTCAGGGTTGTGAGTTCAAGCCCCACGTTGGGTGTAGAGATTACTTAAGAATAAAATCTTTTAACCCCCCCCAAAACAACAAAAAAACCCCCACATTATTCTGAAAGGAATTCATAGGCCTCGTGTAGATGCACGATGAAGCCCTGAGCCCAGGCTTCCCCCGGTGGCTGCCCCCGGCCTCCCCAGCCTGGGAGTCTGCTGGGACCACTGATCAGTGGGCCTCACACATTCTGTTCCTTCTGCCTGGCAGACTGTTGTTCCTCTCTGCCCTGTAGGCTCCCATTGCATGGCCCTGAAGCATCACCCACTCTGGGAAGCCTCCCTGACTGTGCATACGGGACTCCCAGCAAGTGTTTGGTGTCCTCTCCCTCCGCCCCACCCCCGCCCTTGCACCCTCTCCTCCGCCCCTCCCTCCACAGCATCACATGGCCTCTAATCGTCTCTGCTTGTCCATGTCTCTGAATGGTCCATGAGCTGCTTCACAGAGAGGACCCCTCTTCTCCATCTCTGACTCCCTGTGCCTCACGTGCCTGATGTGCTTGTTATGGGCACTCAAGGTGGGGATACCTGGTGCTGGAAGGAACGAATGGATGCATGGATGGACCAAAGGATGGATAAATGTAAAGATTTGGGGCTGATGCAAAGTATTTCACATTTGCGATCTCTTTAATCCATTTTCCTCCTTTCGAAATAAGGTTTTCCTTTCAGTTATCTTTGTGCTGGTAATCTCTACAGCCTTGTCCCAAAGCAGCATCCTAGGGAAACTTGGCCAGAGACACGGACTCTCGATCCAGCCTCCCAGCCTCAGCCACAGGTCGAGCAGGTGGGTCGGTGGCCACAGGAACCACAGTTGGCGACCCGGGTATCTGATCCTCTTCATCTGCAGATGAGTGAGACGGAACCACCACAAATGGCTCCGCGTGAGAGAGGAGCTCCCCCACGAGATGTCCGTTCCCTCGAGTCTAAGGGGAAAGAGCGCATTTCACGGGCAGGCGAGCTGAGCCAAGCCTGTCTGCCAAGCTTTTTCCAGTGGCAGAGGCTCCAGTTTTATTCTCTTAATTTTTATTTTTTTAAAGATTTTATTTATTTGTTTGAGAGAGAGAGCGAGAGCGAGCGAGCGAGAGAGTGCCCAGAGGGAGAGGGAGAAGCAGGCTCCCCGCTGAGCAGGACTCAATCCCAGGACCCTGAGATCATGACCCGAGCTGAAGGCAGAGACTTAACCGACTGAGCCCCCCAGGCGTCCCTCTTCTATTTCCTTCCAATAAACCATAGCTTCATGGAAAAGTCTCACTCTCTGGGTGGCGGTGGGTGGGAATCCATGTAAAGGTTCTGAAGTAAGACCATTCTTACGAGTATTAGGTGTAGGAGAATTTCAGAGGTGATCTGTATTGACAGTGAAATGGTGCTTCCTTGGGGAGGGGTCAGCCTTCTGGAAGCCTCCACGGCTGGGTGCAGTGGCTGTCCCACTTCTCCCATGTAGCCAGGCAAGCCAGTCCCTTTTGCTGGCAGCCTCTGAGCTGCGAACAGGTGTATGGAGAGACCATGTCGTTGAAAACCGACCTCTGTGCTTCGGAGCCAAAATATAACTCGAAGATGGAATTTGGGGTAGAGAGGAACAATAGCTTTATTGCTCTGCCAGGGGCAGGAGGTTGCTGCAGGCTCTGGCCTGGAAAACCTGCAAGCCCGCCCCCAGGAAGGGGCTGGGGGGCTTTATAGGGAAATGCAGCTTTCCACGGGAATGGGGTCCTTGCTGCCAGCCCCCTTTGTCATGTCTCATGGCGGTGCCCAGCTCCTGAGACAAACAGCCGGCTAAGGGAGGCGGGGAGGTTTGCGGAAGGGAGGAAAAGGGTTACTTTCAGCTCCAGCTTCGCCGAAGCCTTCGTGCAGCCAATTTCTGTTCCACTTTATGCTTTTCAGCGGTTGCAATAACAAGGAATTTATGAAGGAAGAGGCCATGACAAAATATATCCCTGGGATACAAGGCTTTCCTTTGCAAGGAGATTGACGAGAGACACCTCCTTCAGACTCCCTTAGCAAGCACCCTGTTTTCGGGACACCAGAATGGAACAACCTGTAGCGAGAACAAAGAGCCTAGTGTTGGGAAAGCCATGTGTAGCTGGCAGCGGCTGGCGCGCTTCTGTGGGGAGACCTAGGGACACGCTCCCCTCCTACGGACCCTCTGGCCAGGCCAGGCTCAGCCGCGAGCGGCGGGCTGGGGGTGCGGGCTTGGCCCTGAGCTGGACCTACCCATCCTCCGGCGCTCCAGGCCAGCTGTCAGGGCTTGGGGACCCAGTTGGCTGCTAAGATGGGTCCCCAGGAAGGCTCACTGCTCTGGAAAGGTCTGTAAGCAAGTGACCCGAGCTCGTCAGCTCTGCTCCACACTCTTTGAGATTGGGGGTTCAGGCCTGATGGAAGCAGAACTCTTCCTGCACGCCCCCCCCGCCGTCCTAAGGCCCACCTGGCCCGAGATAAGGCCTTCCTCCTCCCTCCGCCTCAGGGGACCCCCACCTTGTGGTGGCGATTTCTAGCCCCTTCCTGGTGAGGTCTGAGTGTCATGGCCCTGTCAGGCTGGGTCAGGAAACACCTGTTGAACATATGCCTGAGAACTCTTCAGTTTTCTAGAGCCTGTTTTTTTGTTTAAAGAGAGGGAACAGGGGCTCCTGGGTGGCTTAGTCGGTTACGCGCCTGCCTTTGGCTCAGGTCATGAGCCCAGGGTCCTGGGATCGAGCCCTGCATGGGGCTCCCTGCTGAGCAGGGACCCTGCTTCTCCCTCTCCCCCTCCTCCTTGCTTGTGCTCTCTCTGTCAAATAAATAAATAAAATCTTAAAAAAATAAATAAAAAAATATAAAGAGAGGGAACAGAATTGACAGCTCACTTATTCTGTCAGTGGTGCTCCCTGTAATGACCTCAGGCAAACTGGACCCAGGCAGTGATGCAAATTCAGATTTTACCTTTTGTTCCCAGAAATTCCTCATTTTGTGACTCTGGGCTAAGGCTGGTGTGGGTCCTTCGGCTGATGTTTCCTTTAAAGTCATTCTGGAACACAGAACCAGAGCCCGCTCTGGTCACAGAGTCCAGAGCTCCATAAGGGTGGGGGAATGCTGATCCCGTGGGGCCCCCAACCTTCACGAGCGAGTCCAGGAACTTGTCAGCGGGAGTCTACACCCAGGTTTTCCGAGAGTCCGCCACAGAATCAGAAAGGCTGTAAATGGATCCTGCAGGCACTGCCCGGACTGATGGCAATCCCAGTGATCCTACTAATCTACCAAAGGCCTCAAGAGTCCCATGTACCGTGTCCACTGTGGAGGCCCTCCTGCTTAGCGAACCTCGGCTTTTCTTGCCTTTCATCCTTCCTGTGAGGAAGCTCATCCCAGCCCAGGGCTTTGACCATTCTTCACTGGTCTCTCTCGAAACTCCATCTGCAGCCCCAGCTTCTCCCCTGAGCATGAGACCCAGAAAGCTATAGGGATGTACCGCAAGCACATCGACTCCGCTCTGCCTGTCGCCACCCTGCCACTGGGGCCAACTGCTGCCCGCTAGCTCCCGTCTTGGTTAAGAGTGTCACAGTCCATATATTAACATTGAGAGCTCTTCCTCTCCGCGTTACAGATCACAAGGGTCTAGTGACTACAGTGACCTTGACTATCTCTTCTTGCCTGTTCATTTTCACTGCTCTTGCCCTAGATTAGGCCCTCATGATGTTGTGTTTACTACTGAAGAACCTTCTAACTGGTCTCTATCTCTTTAGCTCATTGTCAGTGTCTCACTTCAAATCATTCCTAGAAGGGCAAGACTATGAGTTTCTCTCTCTCTCTCTCTGTTTTTTTAAGTAGGCTCCAGGCCCAGTGCAGAGCCCAACGCAGAACCCAACTCAGAGCCTGAACTCATGACCTTGAGATCAAGAGTCAGATACTTAACCAACTAAGCCACCCAGGTACCCCCAAGACTGTGCATTTCTCTCTCTCTCTCTCTCTTTATAGTAGGCTCCACGCCCAGTGCAGAACCCAGCTCGGGGCTTGAACTCATGACCCTGAGATCAAGAGTCAGATACTTAACCAACTAAGCCACCCAGGTACCCCCAAGACTATGCATTTCTCTCTCTCTCTCTCTTTATAGTAGGCTCCATGCCCAGCACAGAACCCAACTCAGGGCTTGAACTTATGACCCTGAGATCAAGAGCTTACCTATCAAGAGTCGGATACTTAACTGACTGAGCCACCCAGGTGCCCCCAAGACTGTGCCTTTCTTAATCAGGGCCAAGCACAGCGTCTCATCCATAGTAGCTGCTCAATAAATATTTGTTGAGTAACTGAATGACGGTGACCCTGGCTTGTGTTTCTAACGTCCCCTCCCCTCATTCCCCATGCACCTCATCCGCCCTCAGGCTGCTCATCAGGATGTGGGAAGAGGGGCTGGGATGGTCCCAGACGGTGCACCACCACGGCCTTGGCCTTGCCTTTGCTCCTGTCACCGTCCACCTGGGGTGGCACCCTCCTACCCCATCCTGCCCAGTTTCTATGCATGGCAGGAGCTGGGTTCACATTTGCAAGGACTTTGGTCTCCAGAGAAAGGACAGGTGCTCCAAGGGCTGGGGCACAGCTGGGGCTTGGACTCCCGCCGGAACCCAGCAGCCTGGGAGAGCAGAGGCCAGGTCTCCCACTCGCCCCTGGTCCTAAGCAGGTGGGTGGGCGCTTCAGGCCTCAGCCCCCCTGTGAAATGAAGCTGCTGCGGTGTCGGGAGGTGTCGGGAGTCCCCAGACACTCACCTCCTCAAGAGTCGGGGTCAAGGTCGTCCCACCTGTTAACAGGAATTTAGCCCGAGGGCGGTGAGTCTAGACGAATGCTTGGAGAGGACTTGCAAAGAAAAGAGCCCAGTTAATCCCGAGATACAGGGCTTTCCGTTTTTATTTGTGCAGCGGGTGGAGACGTGTCTCGGGCCGGGTCAGGTCCATCGTTCCTGCCGGTGAAGCCCCTTTGCTGTAGAGGTTTCTACCTTCCCCGCCCAGGCGGCCGGTGGGGTGCCATGGGTCCCTGGTCTGAGGAGGAGGCACGGTGCTCTCTGAGTGCTGGGAACAGGCAGAGCTTCCGGACAAGATGGGGAAGCAGTCGTGACACCGGGCAGAGATTGCTTTTTACAGTATTAAAATGAGTACGGGTTGGATGAGCTTTGGTGTTAGATGGGGTCAGGCTTCCCTCTCCGATCTGTGTCTGGGAGGCTAATTGGCTTAGTGAAGCCTCCGATTCCTCATCTGTTAAATGGAGGTAAGAAGGTGCCTACATCACAGGGTTCTTGTGAGGATAAGGAAGATGAGGCAGATAAAGTCCTTATCCTAAAGCCTGGCAAGCCGTGAGTGCTCAGGAAATACTGCCTATTACTATGACCCTTTAATGCGTCTTGCGCTCCTATAGGCCTTCACTCTCCAGAAGGGAGAGCTCACAGGATTCTGGAAGCATGAGTCCTCGCCAGGCCTGCAACAGAATCTCGGCTGGGGCTTCGGAAGACAGAGACATCAGCTACCCGGGCTTTCAGAAACACTCCATCCCCACACCCCCGGGCAATGAGAACGGCCTTTCCCACCGGCTGCTGGACGTCCACACGCAGGAGGGGGCTGCCTTCCCACTGACCGGGCTTCCCCTACTTCCTCCCCGAAATGCCATCGCCTGAAACGGGCCCAGGGCGCGCTGGAGCGGCTCACAAACCAGGGCAAGCGTGCGTGGTGGGCGACGCGTCCTGGGGTGCACGTCCATTCGGACTCCCCGCTCCGGCCGGGATGGAGGGCAGTTCCGCAGGGAGGTCCCTGGGAAGGAGCCACACCTCCTCCCCATCTGGCCCCTAGAGACGCGCGCCTCCCACCTGCTTCCATTCCGTCCCCCCCCCACCCCCAGAATGTCCCAAGCTGTAGGTCAGCCCAGTGGGAACGACTTCCAGGTGCTGACTCCCCAGAGACCAGAGGAAGCTACTAGCTGCAGGTTTAAAGGCCCTGGCACCCGCCCTCAAGCTTGCAGAGCAGTAAAGCATTTATTTATTTATTTATTTATTTATTTATTTAATTCTTATGTTAATCCCCATACACCACATCATTAGTTTTAGATGAAGTGTTCCATGATTCATTGTTTGTGCATAACACCCAGTGCTCCATGCAGAACGTGCCCTCCTCAATACCCACCACCAGGCCAACCCATCCTCCCACCCCCCTCCCCTCTAGAACCCTCAGTTTGTTTTTCAGAGTCCATCGTCTCTTGTGGTTCGTCTACCCCTCCGATTTCCCCCGCTTCATTCTTCCCCTCCCGCTACCTTCTTCTTCTTCTTCTTTTTTTCTTAACATATATTGCATTATTTGTTTCAGAGGTACAGATCTGAGATTCAACAGTCTTGCACAATTCACAGCGCTCAGTAAAGCATTTATACTTGTTTATAAGAGAAATAAGGAAATATTTTTCTTTACAGTTTTTGATGTCCTCCTCCGCCCTCCCCCCTTTTTTTTATTCCGATGGGCAAGGACTGGATCTTTTTCCTTTTTCTCTCTTCCCAAAATTGTTTGGTGAAAGTTTCAGGGGCACTCAACTAATAGATTGCCTGGCAATTATAAATCAAACCAATCAAGTAATTGATAAGTACTGTGAATTTTAACACAATTTTTTTTTTAAACCGTCAATGTTTTAAATGAGCAGAACAGCAAAAATCAAGAGGTAGGTGGAGAAGGAAGGGGGTTGGCTAAGTCTAGACCAGACTGATGGCTTTTCCCCCTTGTCCGCAGCCCCGAGGCTGAGTTTCAGTGGGGGATGTGGGCTCAGTCGATGATTCTGAGGGGTCTCAGACCCGAGCTCCTGGCGGCAAAGCCCAGGGTCTTGGTTCTCAAATGGTAAGCATCAGAATGTTTGAAGATTCCTGCAGAAGATGGTTAGCGTGCAGAATCCTGCAACCCCAGCTCCCTCGAGAGATTCTGAGCTATGATGTGATCTGTGATTCAGGTCTGGGATGTGCTGGAGCTGTCTCCGGCTGGCTCAGGCGAGCCGAGGGTTAACTTTTCAGGCATTTTGGGAGTGGGTTGTTAAACACAGCCATCATTGAAATCGAATTATAGAAACTTACAATTAAATTATATTAAAAACAAAAGTATTTATTAGTACTCTGGATTATCGCTTCCTGATGATTTTAATTCAGGTATTACCTATGTTCTTGAGGTTATTTATGTCCGTTGTATCTGTTTGTTAACAATACCATACAGTGGTAGCTGCAGTGTATCTCTTCCCAACTCTACCTTCTGTGACGTCACATTGGTAGCCTGGGATTGGTCACAGCAAAAGTATGGACGCCAGGCAAATTGGCAAAGGCTATAAACCAGGGTTCCCACAACCCCAGAGCTGCTGCTAAATGTTTACGAGCACACCCCTGGGGGCAGGACCCAAAAATCAAGCTGGAATAAGCCCCTCAGGTGGCTCTGAATCCCATGGCCTTCTTGGATCAACATTGCTCGGTAGTGTAGACTCGGGGATCCAGCCCCAGCCTACCTCTGTGCTCTGGGAAAGAAAATTAGGCGCCTGCATCCAAAGCTCTGTAAATGACCTCGTGACCACGGACAAGGGGCCTGCCTCTGTGTGCTTCAGTCCCATCATCTGTAAAATGGGTCTGCTGCTACTGCCTCCCGCATTCAGTGCTTGAGGGGATGAAATGAGCCAAGGTATGTTCAAGTCCTCAGAATGGTGCCTGGGAAGTAGAAGGCACTTGATAACAGTTACCTATCATTACCCTCTGACAAAAGGAAAAAAGCTTAGTCCAGCAGAGGCTTTTCCCTGCCTTTTATAACATTTATTTTTCAGGGCTCCTGGGTGGCTCAGTCGGTTAAGCGTCTGTCTTTGGCTCAGGTCATGATCCTGGGGTCCTGGGATCGAGTCCCGCATCAGGGAGCCTGCTTGTCCCCTCTTCTCCCCCTGCTTGTGCTCTCTCTCTGTCAAATAAATAAATAAAATTTAAAATATATATGTATAACATTTATTATTCTTCTTTTGAGAATCCTGCACGGGTTGTAGAACATCTAGAAAAACAAAAATAATGAAAATGAAGGAAAGGAAAAGCCTCCATCTTTAGGACCCAGTAAGCATTTGGGTGCACCTCCAGCCCTTTTGTCATTTTCCCAAACCTAGAATATGTCCCTCTTGATGTCCTTCCGGAATAGGGCGCTCTCGTTTGCTAACTCATGATGTGCGGGCAACATTTTCTTTTTCTTTTTTTTTTTTTTTTAATTTTTAAAGATTTTATTTATTTATTTGACAGAGAGAGACACAGCAAGAGAGGGAACACAAGCAGGGGGAGTGGGAGAGGGAGAAGCAGGCTTCCCGCCGAGCAGGGAGCCCGATGTGGGGCTCGATCCCAGGACCCTGGGATCATGACCTGAGCCGAAGGCAGACGCTTAATCACTGAGCCACCCAGGAGCCCTGAACATTTTCTATCACTGGTCATGCTCAGATAAACCAGGACAGATTGTGTCATCAGCATTACAAAAGGTAACTGGCCGTGGGATGGGCATCTGTCACTGTACTGGGATTCTGTGTTTACCTTCATTATCATTTAGAAGGACTGACCTCATTCATTTATTAAACAAATATTTGTTGAACACAAGGCAGTGTGCTTTGGTTGCTAGGAAGACAACGGGGTGTCTTGTCTTTATTGGTGAGCTCATTTTATTAATAGTGAGAATCTCTATATAGCAGGACAAGGAATATTTTAAAAAAACTAATAAATTATAGGTTTTCTTTTGATCAAAAAAATTGTGTTTGGCGGGAGGAACCCCTTTGTCTTTACTCTTAGGTCAAAGTGACAGGGAAGCTAAGCGCCTGTTAGAAGAAGGGCTGGTTCTCCCCTTTATCACATGCCGGAGTGCTTGCTGGGGGTGGGGTGCCCAGGGAGTTTGTAGTCTGTTGGTGCCCTCCTGTCTCACAAATGCTGGTTTTTAGGGTCTTAGGGTATTTTTCCTCCAAGATGCCAAACGAAGCCAACTACTTCCTCTTGTGCTCCCCCCACTGCTCGGGGGGTGGGAGTTGGCACGCTGGGCCTTCTGGGAGATGGGCAGTCTTTCCAGAGCCTAAGGGTTTTTTTTTTTTTTAGGGTAATTTTGAGATCACAGGATTTGTGTCTCTCCGTGGACTTCAGACTCTAATGTTCTCAAAAGACACCTTGTGCCCTGCCCACCTCCCCCCCACCCCCCTTCAATCTCTCTTCTTGCACACCTTCCCCTGCAGCAGGCTTGCCCCCTGCCACGGGTCACCTGCTGCTGTGGTTTGGCCTCAGGTGGGCTTGTCTTTGTGGCTTCTGTGTCTTAGATGATACAGAGAAGCTCACCCCCTGAGCCCCAGCTAGGTCTCTATAATGTAAAAATGATCCCATCATACCCTTGCTTAGAATCCTTCCAAGGCTCTTCATGATCTATAAATCCGAATGATTCAGCTTGCATAACTGTGCCCCAGGTGCCAGCCTCACCTTCTAGGGGCTCCCTCACTCTCCTGCCGTGCCCCACCTACCACCTTTCAGGAGCAATCCCAAGACACCTGTTCCTGCCTCCCTCCCCTGAAGCAGTCGTCCTTGCCTTACTTAGCACCGTCTCTGTTAGTCTTGCTCTTTGGGCTACTCTCGCTGGAGAACAGACCTTTGCACGCCTGGCTCTCACACCGTACCCGGCACAGAGAAGGGATCCAAACACGTGAGGCTGAACTGGTGAAGCCTGAGGGGACTGCTTTGTCCGTCGGCAGCCCCGGGCCAGTAGGAAGGGCAGGGCCAGCAACAGAGGGGTGTGTGGTCCGTGCGGGCAGGGGCGGCAGCTTGGGTACAACCCATCAATTTTGCACAGCATAGACGGTTTGGTTGCGTCCACAGCCTTCATCGAGAGCATAAAAACATAAACCCGAGGACAGAAAGAAAGGTCAGCTTCTCCATGCAATGCTTGCCATGCATCTCCTGCAATCTAGATTGGCCCCAGAGCAGCATGAACGGGTCAATCTGATTGACTTTTTTGTGACAGATTTGTTTTCCAAAAATGGCCGCAAAAGTTCCTCCCGTCCCAAAGTTCTTCCAGAACTTGCTACTCCTCCACCGAGAGATGGAGGCGAGATGGAGCCTCTGTTCCTGAGAGCTTTCCCCAGATGTGTGGCTTTCGGTAAACTGAGGTTTTTGCTTTTAGATGAATGTTCTGGAGACAGAGATCATGTAGTCCTCCGCACAATGAACGGTGTGGTGGTAATATTTGTTTTCTGAATTTCACCCCGACCCCCACCCCCAGCCTGGGAGCAAAATGGGCTGAGAAGCTAGTGTCCCCACCCCCTCCCCCGTGACTGGCACTGGCCCATGGAGGTGGGAGCTCCCGGGGGTGGGACCTCGCACTTTCTGGTCCCAGGGATGCCACACTGGGCTCTCCTTTGCCCCGAACACTCACACCCCCGCTCCTTGCAGTTCTCTGAATTATCTTGCTTCCTGGTGGCCTCTTCCTACTGGAAGGTGAGCCACGAGGGCAGAGGCAGGGGCAGGACCTGCATCCGTCCTGGTCTTGATTGTGTTTTTAGCACGCAACAGTCTGGCCAGGAGGAGGTGCTCAAAAATAGTTTTCGAAATGATGAAAGAACAAATGAGTTGAGGGAGCCCTTAGAGGTTATCCAGGCCTGACCCCCGCTGTGGCAGAAACCTCCCTCATGGTAGCCCTGACAGGTGAGAATTAGCCTTTTAAAAAAAATGTTTATTTTTGTACTCTACACCCAATGTGGGGCTTGACTCACAACACTGAGATCAAGAGTGGCATGCTCTTCCGACTGAGGCAGCCAGGTGCCCCTGAGCATTACGCTTTTTTTAGTTTATTTTTAACAATTAAAAAAAAAGATTTTATTTATTTGAGAGACAACGGGCATGAGCAGGGAGGAAAGGCAGAGGGAGAGGGAGAAGCAGACTCCCCACTGAGCAGGGACCCCAACGTGGGGCTTGATCCCAGGACCCCTGGATCATGACCTGAGCCGAAGGCAGACACCCAACCCACTGAGCCACCCAGGCGCCCCGAGAATTATTCTGAAACACCTTTGGGAAGGAGAGATCACTGCCTCACACAGAAGCCTATTCTATTCCATTAAAAAAAAAAAGCTTCATCATGATGTCAAGAATCATCTGTGACTGTTAAGGATTGCTCTCGAGAGCTTTCTGCATCCTGGCTGCCTCCCAGAAGGAAAGCTCTAGCTCACCATTATCCCAGCGCACGGCGATGAGGCCCTGGCCAAATCACTAGCCCTTTCTGGACTCTTCTGTCTTTGTGCAAACTGGAACCATCTATCTTAGCACACTGAGTACAGCAGTATACTTAAGGGATTCTGAAAATTTGTAAAAGTTAAGAACTCCTCTTCTTTTTTTAACATAGGATGCTGGAAAATGCTGAAGAAAGCACCATTCACCTCATGACTCTGAGGCTTACTTGGATACATCAGGATCAGGGTTCTGTTTTTCTCCCATCTCCTGTCGGCCAACATTATAAAAGCTCTTCTCTGATCCTGGATTAGACTCAACCGTGGGAGGTGATGGGCAGTGGTTCTCTTTCAGCAGCTTAGAATCTTCTAGGCACTGGCTCCTGCATGTCCTGTCCCAGCCCGTCAGATGCCGCCTTCCGGCTGCAGGTGCGGGAGGCCCAGGGCCCCGTGCAGAGTGGGGTCGGGTGTGTGGGGCCTGGCACCGCTCTGGGACTCTGCAGCATGTGGCTTCTTATCCTAGCCAAGAGGCCCTGTGTTCTCTGAGGGGTCACGTTCTGCAGAAGTATGCTCTCACGATGTGGCCTAAATCAAAAGAACAAACAAGATGATGCCTCAAAGGTCAGCCCTCTTGTGGCTCTTGTCTCCACACCCAAACCTTTGTCTTGGACCTGCCAGGAGTCTTCTGGCCTGGCGTTGCTTTGTCTAGTGGCTTAACTGACAGCAAAGACAGCTCAGCTGTGAACAAAAAAATGTCTCGCAGACACTAAGAAATCATGCGTTACCCCAGGTCCTCAACGAGGATGGAGAAAATCTTAGAATGAAATCCAGAGCTCCCTGGGATTCTCCCCTCCTCACTTAGCACCTCTGGGCATCCGTCTTGGGTCTTTTTCATTTGAATGAACCCAGTGAACCAGCCTCCACCTTTCAAAGGAATCTGAGGAAACTTTCCTGCCAAGTCCCCACTGAGTGCCTGTGACACTCAAGAACTGGGCCCGGGCTCATGTGTAGGTTAAGGAAGTCCAAGAAGAATAAAGATTATAGGGAAACAGTCTACCTTTCTTTACAAGGTCTTGTTTTGCATCCCTGAAATCTCAGACTCAGCTACTACAATGAAGTCCTGTTGCCGAAAGGGCTGGCCTTTTATCACCACTTAAAATCTAATTAATCCATATTGAAGCACAAAGATTTCTGTTGTATTTTAGGGTGAGGGGTCATAGAGCCCTCTTTGTTCATCCTTAGACTTATAATCATCAAGCATTGGGGATATAATTTTACCAAGCAAATTGGAAGGTAACAGATCAAATCCTTATCAGAAAGCCTAACTCATAGTTTTAACAGGGTCCTTCGTCCTTTACATGAAACATTATATTCGAGAAGAACAAAAACGCATTTCAGAGTTTCCAAAGAGTTAATGGCCAACGCTTATATTCCAGGCAGCATAGGACCAAGATTGTCACACTCCTGTCAACCACGGAAGACAGTGGCCCACGTAGTAAGATCTGTTAGAATGGCTTTCGTCTTTAGAGTAGCAATGCAATTCGTTGGACTTTTATTATCTTTGCTGGGATGGGTTTTGTCCATGATCACAACTTATTTGCCACAGTGGAAAAACCTCAATCTGGACTTAAACGAAATGGAGAACTGGACCATGGGGCTCTGGCAGGCCTGTGTCATCCAAGAGGAAGTGGGGAGGCAGTGCAAGGACTTCGATTCCTTCCTGGCTTTGCCCGCCGAACTCAGGATCTCCAGGATTCTCATGTTCCTGTCCAACGGGCTGGGGCTCCTGGGCCTGCTGCTCTCCGGGTCTGGCCTGGACTGCCTGAGGATTGGAGAGACGCGGCGGGGCCGCAAGAAGGGGCTGCTGATCCTGGGAGGGGTTCTGTTCTGGTCAGCAGGCATCTCGGCCCTGGCTCCGGTGTCCTGGGTCGCCTACAAGACGGTCCAGGAGTTCTGGGATGAGACTGTGCCAGAGATCGTGCCCAGGTGGGAGTTTGGGGAAGCCCTCTTCCTGGGCTGGTTTGCCGGGTTTTTCCTCCTCGTGGGAGGGTGCCTGCTGAACTGTGCAGCCTGCTCCCCCCGGGCTGCCCCAGCTTCGGGCCACCATGCAGTGGCAGAAACGCTAACTCAGGGGCCGTACCTGGAAAATGGAACCACAGACCTGAGAATGTAAGACTTGGACGGGACCAGAGAGATGCATCTTTCCACATCAGCTGTGATGTGGGGTCTACACTAGAAAGGGGTCTTTGTTACGTGACTAAATCCGTGCTGCTCACTCATTAAATAACTACTTTTCTATTCTAGACCCCCCTGCCCCCGCAAATCTGGAGAGGTAAGAAAGAGGCAAGTCTTATATCTAAAAGAAAATTATCATGGTAAGCATTACATAGGTATGGGCAAAAATAATTTCATCGATCTGGTTATTTAAATCAAAATGTGGTGGTGGTTGTCCATTGTAATCAGTATTAAGTTTTAATGTGTTAACTTTATATTAGAAACTTTTTTGTTTTTGTTTTTATTGGTAGCTGGAAATAATAATTCGTTTCTATTTCCTAAAGGAAAACCCAATCTGAAATCCTTTAAACATTCTACATTAGCCACAGCACATGTTCAGCCTATCCCAAAGTGTTATTTCCACAACAATGACTTTGGTCTTCTTTGAACAGAGGCAGTTTGTGTTCAGGACCTAACAGGCATGCTGTGTGACAGAACTGGATGAGGCTGACGGTTTTCAGTACTTTATGATACTCTCACACTCAAAATACTGGCCGGTCTCGACCTCTCTTGTCTCTTCCTTCAAAAGTTTCAAATCTAAAAAAGATGAACAATTCCAAAAATGTTTTGTGCTTGATATCCAGATATTGATAGTTCCCACTTGCCCTAATACAAACTTCCCTTTGTTTCATTAAAAATGATCAGCATGGGGCTATTTACTTCGGTGGTGAACCGACAGAGATGTTCATTCCGACCTACAAAGTCCTATTGCTTACCTCTTCCACAACATAGAAAGCATATTTAAGCAAACAAAACAAAAACTGTGCATGCACAGGCGCATGAATTTGACAGAAAGGCAGGGAGGTAAGTAGACTTGAGATTTAGGCTCCATATGGTTTCATGTGTTATGTCGTATAGATAGGTCAAGGGTCTGAAAAAAAACAGACCCGACTGAAGGTCTAGAGAGATTTCCGAAGTAAGATCGATTTATCTGGTAAGAAATATTTTTCTTGAACGTGCTTTTAAAAAGGGACCACATTCAGTATTACTGCGATGTACGTACTGAAATCCGAGAGTGATAACACATGGCAATGTGACAGGTACAGTTAGTAAGATAGACAGAAAGCCTTGGAGCTGAACGCAAACTGCCGCCTGACCACGTTGCATTTAGACTTCTTAATTCTTTGAGCTGTTAGAAAGGTTGGGAACAACCTGAAAGCCATCTGTACATTAACAATGACAGGAGGATGAGTGCTGCCTGGCGTGATTTCAGAGACAAACTGCGACCACGGTCAGCCGCGAGGACACGAGCATGGCGCTTGGCCACACCTTGGCGTTGCCGGTTGGCAGACTTATTTCCCTGTCCTTTCCTGAAAGCCAGTTAACACAGACCCAAACAATAGCCACTCTGGCAAGAATCCTTTACACACAATGAAGAAATATTTCCGAGCTCTGAGGTGACAGCATAAGACGTCACACTTCTCTGCACACCAGCCGAAAGGCAGGAGTTGGTTTGGTTCAGGCTCCGTGGGGCTCAGGGATGGCTTTGGTATTTCAGAGTGTGGCACAATTCGCTGGGATCTCACTATCTTTGCTGGGATGGGTGCTATCCTGTCTTACAAACTACCTGCCACAGTGGAAAAACCTCAATCTGGACCTAAACGAAATGGAGAACTGGACCATGGGGCTCTGGCAGGCCTGTGTCATCCAAGAGGAAGTGGGGAGGCAGTGCAAGGACTTCGATTCCTTCCTGGCTTTGCCTGCCGAACTCAGGATCTCCAGGATTCTCATGTTCCTGTCCAACGGGCTGGGGCTCCTGGGCCTGCTGCTCTCCGGGTCTGGCCTGGACTGCCTGAGGATTGGAGAGACGCGGCGGGGCCGCAAGAAGGGGCTGCTGATCCTGGGAGGGGTTCTGTTCTGGTCAGCAGGCATCTCGGCCCTGGCTCCGGTGTCCTGGGTCGCCTACAAGACGGTCCAGGAGTTCTGGGATGAGACTGTGCCAGAGATCGTGCCCAGGTGGGAGTTTGGGGAAGCCCTCTTCCTGGGCTGGTTTGCCGGGTTTTTCCTCCTCGTGGGAGGGTGCCTGCTGAACTGTGCAGCCTGCTCCACCCGGGCTGCCCCAGCTTCGGGCCACCATGCAGTGGCAGAAACGCATATCACCATCAGCACCAGGAGATGCACCAAGCCCATCTGAAAATCTAAGCCAGCAAGTGTCAGCGGTGTTCACTCTTGAAGAGACGCTCACTCCTCTCAGCGTTTGGTAGGATTTCCTGCTACACAGCCACCCATTCACTGCGCTTTTAATTTTCTAAAATGCATCTTCCCCCACCCATGGCTATTCGCTTCTTAAATTATAATATCCTTCTAAGACAGCAAAAACACTTTCATCTTCTATTCTGAGACCAAAACCACTCAAGACTTAATAGGAATCATACTCATTACTGTGGATGAATTTTCTCAATTTTAAAATAGATTCAGTGATGGCACAGAGCTAGTAAATAAAACATTATGTTAGTGCTTACATATCTTTGAAGGTGTTATTCATAGAGATGAATCATTTTGGCAACTGGGAATGTTCCTGCTAATCATTTACTGCTTTCAAGTGTGTAAGATCACCTATTATATTGAAACTAAAGCCTTGTTGCATATTTATTGAGAATGGACAACATTAGATTAGACTAAAAAATTGCTGGTTCTTTGAAAGCTTGAAAGAAGAGAGATGTGGGACACATCATCTCCTTTGTAATCGGAGACCTCGGTGCCTCTACGGAGCCTTTTCCAAAAGCCAGCCACATTCTTCATGCTTTCCTCACCAGGGCAGAAACAGAGGGTGGCAATCTCGTGTTTGGGGAGATTCACGTAAAATACGGCCCCCCAAGTGTGCTCTGGCTTGGGTGCCCCACGCTCTGTGGTAGATGGCTGATGCCTGCTGTCAGCCCCAGCTGCCTCGGGGCTCTGAGGAGCGGCCACGGGGTTGCTGCAGGTCAAGGTCGGGGGAAGCTCCTGGGACCGCTGCCCCACCACCAGAGCACAAGGCCGGGATGGGCTCACCTTGGAGACCCCTTCTTTTACTCGCGTGATAAAAATAGGCCGTCTTTTTCTATCAGCAATACATATTGCCCAACCCAGAACCATTCCCAGCCAACGGCTGGCTTGGGAAGTTCTGATGATGGATTTGGTATTTGCTCGGTACATGGCTCGAGTAAACTCTTGTTTGCACCAATCAGGGAAACTGAACAGTAAACAACACTGAAATTAAGTATGAGGCAATATACATCTTTGTTTAAAAAAAGAAAAAAAAACAAACCCACTGAACTTTTTTCCACCCACAAACACAGGAAAAGTGCAGAAACCAAAGTTAATCTATGTGATGTATTTGCATACTTTTACAGACGAGACAATTAAAACAGAAACATATTCAGAATTTAACCTGATTAAATATTTAGTTCAGTCCTGAGCTTTTGATATTTAATACAATATAAAGTAATAGCAAAAAAAAAAAAAGATTTTAAATTTGATTTGCATGCTACAGAGATTCAGCTAAACTTTGTTCATTTGGCTAGCAATATTTTTTTTTTGTACCTGTAACTTAGATTCTGATATACAAAATTATAATAACATACTGATAATTCAAACTTGAGAACTAAATATTACATTCTTTTTACCCTGTGCAGAATAAATTCTACCTTTAAAAAATAGTATTTATAATATTAAAATTCGTATTGTTCATATGGTTTTGTGATCAAGTTATTAAGATGTTTTGTCACTGTGAATCATTTGGGTTAGTACAAATATGACAGAATTGTTAAAAGCTGCCTATAAATACATAACACTATTGCTGATTTTTAAAGTGTGGAAAAGGATTATATTAAAATAAGTTCGTTTCTCATGTTAGAAATGAGCAAATTTTGTAAAATAAAACCCAACGTGTCTTGGTCACAGCTGTTAACTACCAGCCTGAGACAGATTTTATTCTTTTATACTTGTCTGAAACTTTTTGTATTACAAAAAGTTAACAGCGAATCTGATGAAGATTTATAAAGGTGTAGATATTCCAATATAGCCTCTTCTATGTCAAACATTTAAAATGGCCAGAACCGAACTATATATTAAACAGAACATAAATAAGACCGTAAATAAATAAATGAAGAAAATAAAATCGTACGGCACAACTACACATAATTCTATAAACATTTTCACGGTCAAACTAAGAAGCTGAAAACAGCTGACCTTCATTTAGCTCTACATTAAATAAACCTCTGTCTTTCACATTTGACCTTGACAAGGATGAATGGTATTCTTTCTAGTTCTCCTTAGTCATCTGATAGAATGAACCGCGCGGCCTTGAAGGACTGTGTGCAGTCAATTCACAAGGCTGGGTTTTGTTCAAAGTCGTGTCACATCCAGCTATAGCTTCAGAGACATTTAGATATAAGTGGTGGGACAACTGAGGAAAAAATAATTAAAGTTCCAGGCTCAGAAATTGCTTAATTTGAATTTCGATGCTGATAAAATGAACTTTGCAAAATAGGGATAATTACTTTCAAAAAACTAAAAATCCTTACTGGGGATTCTATCTTAGAAATAGAACTTACCCTTTTTTTTTTTTTAAGGGGTCTATTCCTTGAAGGTGATTTTTGCATTTCTAAAAAAAAAAATGATTTCATTACAGAAGATGGCTAACCAAAAATCGCCTCTTCCACTGTAACTGACCGAATGATAAGTAGGATTTAAATTGCATAATACTCTTCATTTTAAAAGCCTTTATGCCGGCAGAGCTACATGGTGGATCTCTTTCTTTTAAGCCGTGCCCGACTGGGGACGCAGAGGACACTTGAGTCCATTCCTCTCTCTTCATTTAGTTCATCTAGAATTGTTTTCTGAGACAAATGCCTTGGCCCATACTTCAAATTGATAATCTCCCCAGGCACACTCTTCTCTTGGCCTCCTTACCACAGATTACAGAGGGGAAGCCCCTCAACATGAGAGCTGCAAATAATTTCTAGTGAATGTGAGAAATGTTTAATAGAGTTTTTTTAAAAAAATTTTTTGGCCACTTGGATCCAGTCAAGATTCCTGTGTCCCCCAAGAAGCGCTCATGCGTTTCCCTCCACGGGGCTGTCTGTCCTCAGAGGGCCGGCTGCCCCGGGCTTGTCCTGGGCACCACGCTCAGACCTCGGACAGAACCTCCCCGGGACGCGTCTGCAAATCCTGGTCGTGCTCGCTGAGGGGCTGACTCGAGTGTGGTTAGGGTACCTGGCTTTCTCCTCCGCCCCCCGCCCCCCGCCTTAATGTGACAGATCACGAGGTCTTCACTGTAGCCGGGAGCACTGCTCCTCTGTGTTCTGAGATCTCACTCAGCATCTGGTTTTCTTTAGACTAAAAGAAAAGGACAAAAAGGAACTTGTTTTAAGGAAGCAAGTGCTCCAACAGAGGTCACCGGGTGAGCGCACAACACCTGTGCCGGGTGGACTTGGAGCTGGGCTCACATTTGCCTTCAAACGCTAAGAGCTGCCCCCTGGCACAAAGAGAGCAAGCTGGCCCGTTGCCATCCTCACAGTCTGCCCGTGAGACAATGAAGGAAAAGCCAAGATCGCCGTCTGCTAAACCGAGTTACTTCTCAACAGTTGGTTCAACAGGATACACACCGGGCGTTGCCCCGATGCCATTTGTACAAAACACAGCCTCCTGGCAATTCGTATGTACTGGACGACATTTGTGGACCAGATTATTCCATTTGGGTTATCTGACTTTTTCTTTTTTCTTTTTTTAAACATACAAGAATTACATTCAAGGTACTTTACAAATTAACATGTTGAAAATCTGATGTGAAATAAAAGCTCTTTAAGAGTTGACAGTTACGTTACAAAAAGAACCCCCCTCCCCAAAACAAAACAAAACAAAACAAAACAAAACAAAAGTTCAGTCTTGTACCCTCCCTAAGAAGTGAACAGGTGACAGAATAATTTCTTTGGGGGGTGTAATCACACATCATCAGCCGGCAGGGACGGGATGCTTATCTTCGCTCTGGTAAAGTAGGCAATCTTCTCCCTAGAGGCAGGGGTGAGAAATAAACCGGCTTGAATATAATGTTGAAAATACTCTGTGCCCATTAAAAGGAGTCCCAGGAACAGCGTAGCGTCTGCAAGCCTGCGCAGGAGGTCTTTTCCTCAGGCAGAACTCCATGAAATCAAGACCGTCTTTCCCCTTTACGGGAGGATATAAAGCATATAAAGGAGCATGGCAGCTCTGGCCTCTGGTGAATTGCCCCCTTCCTGGATTTCCAGCATCAGAGTTTTTAAACCCCCAGGGGGTCAGTTATGAGTGCTTCTAAATGAGGCAGGAGAGGATGCAAGAAGTCCGAAGTCCCAGGGAACTTCTCAGGGACCTTGTAGAAAAGTACATGGTACCGGGAAAATTTAAAATCGATACCATGCTCAGGGAAGGGACACTTGCTGAGTGGTCCCATGAGTCCCAATGAAGGGGAAGGAAGGAACGTGCCTGTAGTAAAGGCAGATCTGTCCCCAATCCCGAAGCAGGGATAAGGAGAAACAACCCGAAAGGGAGACGCTGAGAAATATCGGGCAGAACGGTTTTCAGAGCTTAGGAGAGTATTTAAAAAATAATAATAAGGTTTTAAGATTGTAGAGTTACCAAAGACAGGAGCAATATATTCACTTTTGTGCAAAATCTTCACATCACACATAGTACCCCATCCACACATATTTACTGAGGGTGTATTCTGTTATGCAGGGCACTCCGGTAGCGATAAAGAAGAACAGAGAAAAAAGAAAAGCACCAGCCTTCCTTTGAGAAAATAAGAGTCTATGTAGATGGTGGAGGAAGTGTGGGGTCAAGAAGCAAGTGCAGAGGTGGAAAAGCTCTAGACTAAGGAAAGCAGAGAGAAGAAAGGGAGAGGCCCAGAACTGTGGGCCCTGGCACAAGAGTTCTCTTTGTGGTTTGCATCCTTACAAGCAAGGGAGCGAGCTCGAGGCGTCACTGAAGGCCAGCAGGAGAACCCAAGGGAACACGCGCCGCTAGTGGGTTTCTTCGGCTCACGCCGGGGCTGTCACATCCCTGAATCAGTGGCCACTTCTGACTCCTGATTTTGAACTTCCCTTGGCAAATCAGAGGACCAGGGAACACGGGGCCCCTGTTTCCACGTGGAACAAGCAGGCAGGGTGTGTGTGTGTGTGTGTGTGTGTGTGTCCAGTGCTGGGGGCAGACGGAACACCCCGCTCTCCCACCCAGGCCGGCGGAGTGGCAGGGCGCCCCAGACGCCCCAGGACCCCGGGGAGTATCCCCTGCCCAGCACGGCGCCTAGGAAGGGCCCAAGGAACAACAAAAAGCCCAGAAGCTCTATGCCTTTCTGTGTTTTCTCAGTGAGATGTGCCATCCGCTTCTCAGGGTGGGGGGCACCCCGAGTTCCTGGGAGCCGGGCTTGACTCGGGTCAGGGCCGCTTCCGGGGGAGCCTGTAACCTCAGGAAGGGGCAAACGAAGCTCACACGGTAGGAGAGGATTTGGGGTCTCGTAGGCTGAGGCGGACTTGCAGCATAACTCAGACGGCGCGGGGACAAGCCCAGAGTGTCGCGGGCGGGGCGGATTACCTGAAGGACTGCACCTGCCGAGGCACCTTGCGGCTCTGCTCCCGGAGCCGGCACACGTCCTTGGAGACCTGCCGCATCAGTTTCTCTGCATTCAAACCTTGCTTCTGCTCTTCTTTTGACTGTTCAGCCTGGCAAAGGAAATAAAAACCCCAAACCCCACAGAACACTAATTAGAAAGCTCCGGAGACGTGCTGTAAGGCTTGGGAGCCTGGGCCCTGAGCCGGGGGGGGGGGGGGGGGGGGGGGGGAAGGGGGGGGAGCAGGGGCGGCATCTTGCGCAGCGGGTGTGCGCGCGCTCTCACCAGCAGGGGGCGCAGTCGCTGATTGTCACAAGTATTAAAAGATCTTACTAGGTAGGTAATATGTGATCATTTTATTACGTCTGGGAAACCCAAGAACCGCAAAAAAGAAATGAAAAACTACTTACAGCACTGTGACCAAGAAATATCTCCTAACATTTCAACCTCTTATTCATTTTTTCAAACTTTTTTTCTATCTAAAATCTAAGCCATTTTAAAAGCTGTTTACTGAAGTAGAACTTACATACCAGGTTAGCTTCTTTAACTTAGTAATATGCATTTAAGATTCTTCCGTGTGTTTCCGTGGCTTGACTGCTCATTTCTTTTTAGAGCTGAATAATATTCCATTATTTACACGTACCAAAGTACAAGTACCATCACTCTCTAAAGGATATCTTGGCTGCTCCTAAGTTTTGGCAATTATAAGGAAAGATGCCATAACATTGATGTCCATAACTTTTCCACTCCTTTGGGTAAATACCAACAAGTGTGACTCCTGGATCATTTGCCAACAGCATGTTTATTTACTTTTGTAAGAAAATGTTAACCTGCATCTTACACTTACACAATATTATATGTCAATTACATCTCAATAAAGCTTGGGGGAAAAAGAATTGAAAAAAAATGTCAAACTGTGTACAAAGTGGCTGTACTATTTTGCATTCCCACCAGCAACGAACAAGAGCGTATCAGCCAGCATTTCATGCCGTCAGTGAAGAGTCAGCGTTTGAGTTTGGCCATTCTTTTTTTTTTAAAGATTTTATTTATTTATTTGACAGAGAGAGACACAGCGAGAGAGGGAACACAAGCAGGGGGAGTGGGAGAGGGAGAAGCAGGCTTCCCGCCGAGCAGGGAGCCCAATATGGGGCTCGATCCCAGGACCCTGGGATCATGACCCGAGCTGAAGGCAGACGCTTAACGACTGAGCCACCCAGGCGCCCCGAGAGTTTGGCCATTCTAACAGGCGTGTAGTGGTAGCTCACTCTTGTTTTAATTTGCAGTTCCCTAATGACATGATGTGCAGCACCTTTTCATATGCTTATTTACCATCTGTATATCTTTTTTGGTGAGGTGTCTGTTTAGGTCTTTGGTCTACTTTTCAATTGGGTTGTTCATTGTCTTATTGTTGAGTTTTAAGAGTTCTTTGTATATTTTGGATAACAGTCTTTATCAACAGTCCTTTACGGTTTTGTATTTAGGCCTACAATCAGTTTTTAGTTAATTTTTGCTAAGCGTATAAAGTCTGTGTCTAAATTTTTTTTTTTTTTTTTTTGCATGTGGATGTCCAGTTGTTCCATTTGTTGAAAAGACTCTCGTTTCATTGTATTGCTTTCACTCCTCAGTCAAAAGTCAGTTGACTCTCTCTATATTTACATGGGTCTGTTTCTGGGCTGTCTATGATGTTCCATTCATCTGCTTGTCTGTTCTTTTATCAATACCCCACTGTCTTGATTACTGTTGCTGAACAGTAAGCCCCGATGTTGGGTAGGGTCAGTCCTCCAACTCTGTCTCCTTCAATATTGTGTTGGCTATCATCTGTCTTTTGTGTCTCTGTATAAACTTCAGAACCAGTTTGTCTATGTCCACAAAATAATTTGCTGGGAGTTTTGATTGGGATTACATTAAATCTATAGGTCAATTTGGGAAGAACTAACTTTTTTTTTTTTTTTTTAAGTAGGTTCTATGCCCAGTGGGAAGCTTGAACTCATGATCCTGAGATCAAGACCTGAGCTGAGATCAAGAGTTGGATGCTTAACCAACCGAGCCACCCAGGAGCCTGGAAAGAACCAACATCTTGACAATATTAAGTCTTCCTACCCATGAACATGGACTATCTCTCCATTTATTTAGTTCTTTGATTTTATCCATCAGGTTTTGTATTTTTCCTCATTTAGATCTTATACATATTTTGTTACATAACTATTTCATTTTGGGGGGGTGCTAATTATATGGTGTTTTAATTGCAAATTCCACTTGGTCCTATAGAATACAGAAAAGCAACTGACTCTGTATGTTAACCTTGTATCCTGCAACCTTGCTATTGATTTCCTGTTTTCAATGTCATTGATTTCTACTCTAATTTTTACTTCCTTTCTTCTGATTGCTTTGGATTTAATTTACTCTTCATTTTCTAGTTTCCTAAGGCAGAAGCTTAGGTTATTGACTTCTTTTCCAGTATATACATTCACTATTATAAATCTCCCTCTAAGCACTGCTTTTGCTGCATCCCACAAAGTTTGATAAGTTGTTCAAAGACATTTAGTTCAAAATGTGTTTTCTCTTGAGATTCCTTTTTCTGACCCATGTGTTATTAAAAATGTGTGGTAAGGTCTCCAAGAACTTTGGGCTTTTCCAGCTATCTTTCTGTCATTGATTTCTAGTTTTATTCCATTGTGATACACAAAAGTGTAGGGGCTTCCCATGGCCGGTCCCCTGGAGTTTTTAACTCTTAGGCTTGTCTACATGGAGCCTCCAGGATTCATCAATTATAGTCTAGGTTCTTTTACCCTGGTACTGGTTCCCTCAGAGTCTCTGCTCTGGTGAGTTGTCATTTTCTGTGCTGCCTGTCTCTCCAATTCTGGGGGCAATCTTTTGACCCATGACCTCATTTTCCTGACAGATCTATGAAGAGTTATTGATTTTTCAGTTTGTTCATTTTCTTTCCTTGTTGTTAGGGCAAAGTAGTGATTTCCTTATAGGCCAGTCCAGGAAATGGAAGTCCATAACTTTTTAATAGTTTGATAAGATCCTTTAATAGCTAGAGCATAATTATTTAATTAACCTTCTGGAATCACATATTTAAGTTATTTTCATGCTGCAATGTTCACTGAAGTGGGAGTTAGCAATTTAAGCATCTAGATAAATGTACATTTGGTACATTAGATTTACAGGAGATAAAAGCAGGCATGTCCTTCTTTTTTTTGAAAACTATCCACAATATGAGTATATCTGCATGCATCTATAGCTACATCTGTATCCATATAGAATTCTGCATTTGTATTACCCCACTATCAGGGAGAAAATAATCACAATTTTGTTTAATTTGACTTAGCGCTTAAGAACACATCATCTAAAAGGACAATTCCTCAGCTACATAAGTGAACTGTGAAATAGGAAATGAGGCTTAGGTATAAATGTGCTACTTGTTACTCCTCGCCCCTTCATATTTGGAAATTATGTGACTTATCCATTATGTAGAAGCTGACCTCCACAAAGGCATTGACTCCCACCTGCATGTAAAGCAAAGAGGCTGTCTGGTTGTTAATTTAGGGTTTTGGCTCACGGTTCACCTTGGGGTCTGAGCTGTTTACATGGGTCCATACACTTCAGAAGGGCAGGGACTGTATCTGGGTTTTTTTTGTTGTTGTTGTTTTGGTTTGGGTTTTTTTGGCATCTGTTTAACATAATTTATAGAGGTCCAAGTGCACAATGAAGATTTTTAAGCCAGTGGTTTGTTTTTGAAAACTGCCTCTATTTGCAGAAGCTGCTTGTGATGTTGTGTTATAAAATGAATTATATTAAGTCAAATGGCTGGAGACTTCACATTACATACATACTTAATGAAGGGAAATGTCATCTAGAAGCAGTCTTGTCAATACAGTAGTTATCCTCACCTGACAGAAACAGAAATCTAATTCAAGTTACTTTGAGTTTGGGGAAAGAGTGAGATCTTATAACTTTGTGAATTGGCTTTTTGGCCTGTGTTTGGGAAACTGCTTTAAGAAAATGAATTCTAAACAGAATTTTTGGCGGTGAAACAGGGTAGCTTCCCTCCTAATCCTCCCCAGGGTGTTGGGGAAACCGAGCCCACCAAGCACGCTCTAGGAAGCTCCCTTGTGCTGGAGGTGACCACATTGCTGCTCTTCTCCAACAGAAACCACCGTTCCTTTTATCCTTGACAAGATGCAACGTGAGTTGGTTTACTCAAACCTGTGTCTCGGGCTCTCTCTGGCACATTTACCAAGTACCAGCCATTTTCACAATGAGACCTGTGGGCAGCACAGGAACTAGAGATTCTTTTCAAGGCACCCTTACCCTGCCTCCCTTTCGGAAGTGGCTTGAGGGTGGGGCCTTGTCTGCCCTCCTCGGTGCCAGACTCCCCAGCGCCTCCACACGCCTGCACACAGTGGGGGTGCAGTGGACACAGGCTGAAGGAACGAGTGTCAGTCTATGGGAAAAACAGGCTTTTAGATGATGACTTTTAAGATTAATGTGCTTCAGTAACTCTCAAAAGATTTAGAACAGCCTTGGGTTTTTCCCAGTGATGACGGACTACCACAAAAGCTCTCCAGAAGGGCAGAAAATAAAGACTGACGGATTTAGATTCAGATTCGAGCAAACACCTGCACTTCTCTCACTTGAAAGGTGTTCAAAAGACAAATGATAGAGTCAACAAACCCATTTGTAACTCAAATAACAGATAGGTGTAGAAAGAGGTCTTTCAAGGAGAAAAAGAGGACGTAACAGAAAAAAAAGGGCACTGGGTATGAGCAGGTGTCTCACAGAATAAACACAAATGGCAAATAAACATTTCTCCTCAGTGACACCATTCTCACCACCAGACTGTGAACATTTAAGGGACTGAGAGTCCGAGGGACAGCAGGGTGTATGTCCCAATGCCTGAGCCTCTGGAGGTCAGAGGGCTGTGCCTACAACTGCCCAGGAGGAAGCCTCTGGAGTCACATGTGGCCCCCCAAAGTGGGGGGGAGGTTCTGGGTGTTGGGGGGAAGGGAGTTAGGGGCCAGGGAGACTCAGTTCATGTGGGAGGCGCCCCGCCCCGAGCACTGGTCAGCCTCTCTCCCCATGGTTTCCCAAGGGCTGTGTTCCAATAACACAATATGAAACGTAGCGCTGCTTAGCGGGGGCCACTGGTCATGGTGGTGGCAGCTGGGGCTGTAAAGGATATGGTTGGGAAAATTTAGAATGTCGGTGTTTGTTGGTAGCTTAGGGCAAAATCTTACAAGACAGAGATCAATTCAGGCCAGAAGTCAGCATTGGCACAAAGAGAGGGAAGAAAAAACAGCTTTGCTAAGGGTGGTCGCCTGCAGCCTACAATCTAAATTGACTGGACAATCCCATCATTGAGATCCTTCTGGACTTGAAAAAGCCAAGTCTTTCTGTTATAAACTTTGGAAGGAGAAAAGACTGGTGCTGGCAAAAGGGGGATTATAAGGATCTTGTCTTCCCATATGCACCCACTGCTTCAGACTCTGTCAAGGCCAGGAAAGGAAAGAACAAAGTTTTAGCCCTATAAGACTTGACAGACGAGACCTTTGCCTGTGGTTAACCGGTCTGCAGCCAAACTGACAGGACCAGCCACTCTACTACTAGGCATTTATGCTTTGGAAACACTACTGAATCCTGAACGGTGTCCCAAAATGTACAGGAATGCTTACTTCCACATTGTCCAATAACTGAAAATACGGGAAATTGTCATTAGAATAAATACATAATTACGATGTATCTACACAGGTGAATGCCTTAAAAATAATGAATTACAGCAACATTTACTAAAATGGACAGCTATTTTTCATAGAAGAACATAGAATTAGGTGGGGGGAGAAAATCAAGTTTTGCGGCAATTTGTCTTCATGACCCTATTTTTGTGTAACCCTTCCAAATAACACTAACACACATACATGGCATAAGAAGGAACCGGAAGGACAAATGCCAAGGGGAATGGGACTTCAACGAGGCACCGCTGCTTTTTGCTTTCTATAGTTCTGTATTATTTGGCTTTGAACAATAAGCATATGGTAATTTTTTAGCTAAAGAAAATCTTTTTAAATTTTAAAATATTCTCAAAGCGCAAGTGTACTTACTCCCTGTAAATCTGAAGGTAAAAATGCTGTGGCCCTTTTTGGGAAGATGAGATTTTTAAAAATTTACTTATCCAGCAAGTACTTACGAAGCATCAAGCATACTCACACCACTTTATGGAAAGCTAAATATCCTGCAAAAGGGCACTCCTAGTACTTTGCTAACCATAATCCCCTGCAGTTAACTTCTGATTTTTTTCACCACAAAGGATCCTTTTCCAGATATTTTTTACTGCCCCACTTTCCTCTGCCTGTTTTGAAAGATTCTGTTTAGAAAGGCGGCCTTTATTTGCTAAGTAATAATTCTCTCTTGATTATTTTGCAATTGGTGAGATAGTTTAGCTATCACCTGGAGATCCCAAATTGATGTCATTCGAATTCAAAGGGGACAAATGGGATCTTTCAGTTACTTTGTGAAGTCTTGCCTTTAGAAAACAGATACTTTTTCATTAGGTCCCAGAGAAGGAACCACTGACTTCGTAAACAGAAACAAATGACTTCTCCCGTGATGAGGTCTATCAGATTGGTAAGCTGGTACGTAGACAAAAGCATTGCTGCTATCCTAATTCTTGGCAACACGGAACATGAATAAATCAATCTTAACATAGCCATCTGCTTATTGACTTAAGCAACGGACAGGTCGGAAAAGGCCAGAGAGAGAAGGTACGTGCTGGGTATACTTGGGTAAGAAAATCTGGGCCAGTTTCTCCGGGGTTTATTTTATCAGATGAGAATTACAACAGGCTCCCCGGGCCCTGTCCCACCTTCGGTCACCTTCCACACAGGAATGGAACTGCGGGGGTCTGTTTTACCCACTGCGGAAGAACACTGGTAAGATGGTCCCTCTAAATAAGGCTGATGGCTACTGCCTTTCCAGCGTGTTTGTGGGCACTGCAAAATCACTTTGAAATCTGTTTCTTCTGGGCAAAATAAGACTGACCATGAAACATCTTCCTCTCCCCCCTGAATAAGCGCATACTTCACTGAAAACTATATTTGTTTATGTGTTTGTACCCACACATCTGTATCTCTCTCTCAAAATCTGGGTGACCAAATACATCATGAAATTTTTGTCAGCTGTTAATAAGAGTAGCCGACTTTCAGGCAGTTAAATCTCCATGCTGAATACTTCATTGTAATCAGTAAGAATTATTTTGTTGAATGAGGTGTATTAGTATCTTTGACACATGGTTTTCTTAGCAGATTCTAGCTTTAAAAAATGTTAACATCTGTATTATTTTAAGCTTTAAAAAAAGGCTAGCATCACAGAACTTTGGCATTTTGACAGGGAAACACTCTGAGGAAGAAAAAGAAATTTCTGCTTTGTAAGCAACATGAGGCTCCTTTGGAAAAATACCAACCTTCCTCAGCACCCCTCCCCTCTCCTCACCCAACAAGTCATGATAAGCTGCCTGATTCACAGGCTCGGAAGCCACTTTTTATGCCCCAGACTCCAGAAGAGTACGATTAACCTTTAGTTTATGCCATGGGCGCCTGACCTGCAGAAAGGTCCAGTGATTTACTTAAAGCCACGTTGAGAAGCCTAACAGAGTAAGGAACACGATCCAGTCCGAATTTATGGTCCTACGTTTCTTGCTCGGCTTCCTGAGGGGTTGTGTGATACACAAAGCCACTGACTCTGATTCCGTTTTTATTCTGAGCTACAAAACAGACCTTCTGTCACAAAGGAGGAAGGTTATGGAGTGTGACCCTGAGACCTGACAGCCTTCCTGACAAGGGAGGCAAATTCAGGGCCTGCTGCTGTATTTTTTATGGCAATTGGCAGGCTCTTTGCTCACCGTCAGGCATTTTATGACCGGGCTGCTGAAAATCCCACAAATCCCCACTACTTCAGGGAAATGGTGGGACTCAAAGGGCAGCGTGTGTGTGCGCGTGTGTACAAAGAAGTGGAGGTGGAAATGAGGAGCAAGCAGGAGAGAGAAGTCCATAGTGGTTACCAATGTTTGTGGCCATAATGAAAGGTACACCACTGAAATCGTCTGCATTTTTGCAGATGAGTCTGTTCCAAACTTTGGTGGTGAGAAAGCCAAGTATGCAGCTCAAGTCGTCTCTATATAGAGTTGGTAAGCGTAAAGAGAAAAACCCAGCTGTCCTTGGGAATCAGATGGTTTCACGATGGTTTGCATGCACTTGGCTTTGAGAGCTCCAACCTCCCTGTTGCTTGAGACGACAGCCGTCCTTGGCAGAAGGAAGAAAAGATGCAGGGACGGCGGGCTTAGCGCAGCTCCTACAGTTCGTACGAGCGCTGCTCTCGTGGCCTGTGGAAGACCCAGCCGCAGACGCCTTTAGATGGAAAAGCCTCAGGGAACCCCATCTCACCTTGGACTGCAGAATTCTCGAAGCACGGCCTGTGCCCTAACGGTATGGCTCCTGGGCCCCACAGCCTTCCAGTTCCACACATCTCCCCACATCTTCACTTATACAGAAAGCATGTTAGATCTGATTCAGACAGATTAGATTTTGCAACTGCAAGGGATCTCGGGGGTCATCTGATCCAATCCTCTTATTTTGTAGATTAAATATGTAAAATCCTATTTGAGCACAGGAAAAATAGAAGCCCCACATAGGCACATTTTTATGGCATTTTTTAAGGCTGATTTGTCTTTAGTTTGTCAGACGAGGAAGGAAGGAGCTATGACAGGAAGGAAGGAGAACGGCAGTGAGAAAGCAGACCTGGTAAAGAGAATGTAGCGCCCATCCCGCCACGCTCCCGGGCCCCCGGGACTTTGCTGGTACAGTCAGTCACTCTCTTCCTTCACACTTAGACCCTCAGCTGGGACTTCCAACGTCTACCAAAGACTTTTTCACCAGATTATCAGCAGGCTGGGTAGAGAGCTCAGCCCTGTATCGCGCACACAAATTTAGCATTTTGTTTATCTGCGCATCAACTCTAACAAAGGAGTTTGTACTGAGCTGTTAATAGCATCCCCATCTGCCTGCCGTTCACGCTAACGATCTAGGAAACTGATAGCAATGGTATGGAAACTTGAATAAAATCATGAAGACAACCACCTCAGCTCTTAATCCCCTTAATTATTTAGACACATCTTCATGTTTATTCCAGGTACTCCATCAATGCTGGAATTTTCTTTTTTTTTTTTTTTAATTTTATTTATTTATTCATGAGAGACAGAGAGAGAGAGAGAGGCAGAGGGAGAAGCAGGCTCCCCGCAGAGCAGGGAGCCCGAGGCGGGACTCGATCCCAGGACCCTGAGATCATGACCTGAGCCGAAGGCAGACGCTTAACCATCTGAGCCACCCAGGCGCCCAATGCTGGAATTTTCTGGATGAGAACTGGAAAACGAGATCCTCACTCTGAATCAGACACCCCTGACATGTGAGCCCAGACCCTCTTCTTTCCTGCTGCCCTTGTGGTCATCAGCTCCCTGTGGGGCCTGGGGGACTCCATGGAGGCACCCCCAGGGTCTCCCCTCGTGTCCCTTCTCTGAGCCTCCCGCCCCTGCCGGAGCGGTTCTTTCCTCCTCCTGCCAGAGGAGGCCTGTGAGATGTGGTGTGCAGGGCTCCCGGGGGCCGCCCTACGGCGAGCAAGCAGCACCCAGGGGCCATGTCCTTCCCCCTCACCTCGCCTCTGCTCTGCTCGAGGCTGCACCCCCTTAGTGACGCAGGGGGACAGGCGTGTTTAGCCCACGCTCTGCACCATCGCAAGCAGACCCTCCTTCAGCTCTTCTTCTCCCTCAGTATCTTGCAGTGCAAACTGATTACGAAACCAACTAAGTGCCGGTTCGTCAGATATACAGATCAGAAAACCTCTATTAAGATATAATTAAATTTCGAAGCATAATCATCAATGCAACTTCTGTAAGGATGATTATAATCATCAGTAGCTTATTATGGGGCCAGAATCATGCATAAGTAGGGACAATTTAATGACTAAACAACTGCAAATTAAGATAAAAACAGACCACTATTTTACAGAAAAGAATTCTCAAGTGTCACTCTTCCTAAGACACTTTCCAAAACCGCAACAAGACCTGCCTATGTCCCACGTTGGGCAACACTCCAGAGATCCCGGATCTTTGCCGTTGTGCTACAAACAGCAAACGCCCAGGATCTCTGAAGTATTTCCGGGGAGCTGCAAGGCCAAGTGCCCTGCTCCTGCCTTAGCTCTGAATGAGTGTCGCTACGGTGGTGGGAGGAGGCCTGCTCCGCGAGCAAAATGCACCCAGTGTGGCGTGCAAGGTAACTCGGCTGGCGAGGCCAACTGCACGTGGCTTTGTGCAGAAGCGTGGTGGGTTGTGCTGAGGTTTGAAGCACGAAAATCCTCACACACCCTCAGCAGCACTTTCAAGGAGACACTGGTTCTGGGGTAGGCCCGGGAAATGAGAGCACCCGTCAGGATGACAGCCGGCACCCACTTCTCAGATGGCGACTTAAAACAGGGACAAACTGCCAATAATTAGGAGATGAGAGGGGAAAATACCACCCACGACACACAAACGGTTGCCTGACACAGCTGTTAACAGTTTTCAAAGAGGTCACAACTTCGTATTATGCCTGGAAAACCTGCCTGATAGTCCCATGATTATTCCCGCCAGTAAGAACAGTAGGATGGGCTCATATGATAGGTACGAAAACAGGGCAGCCAGGGATCGCCGTAGCCTGGGAAGTGTTAACAGGCCACTCTCTCCGTGTCACTGCCATTACTTCCCTGGATGGTGACCGTGACCGTTACGTGGGATGCTGGGATCAGAACCATCTGTCAGAACTGCTGAGGCTCAGGCATGAAGTGGTGTCTTCCCCAAGCCCCTAGGTTTGACCTGATAATATCCCTGGACCCCGGGATTTCAGGGATACTTGGTCCCAGGACCAACCAAGGCACAGCCTGGACCATGATGCCCACCCCACGGCCGTGCCTAACCTTGAGGGCAGTGCCTTGGTCCCAGGGCCATGCCTAACTTCAGGTGGCCAAGCTATCCTGGGGCCACCAACCGTTTCTCACCACTCTATGCTGCATTTATCCATCCACCAGCAAGTCAAGAGGCAACTGTGTATTCTAGTGGTGGGTAAGGGGCGAGCAAAACTCAAAACAGGATAAAAATCATGGCTGGCAAGCAAGTTCGGCAGGCTTTGATGAGGCAGATTTCTGCCAAGGCAGGATGGAATATCCACCATAAGGTGCCATAACACAGAAACAGCAAGACGGTGGCCTTGTCGCTCCCTTGGGGCGTTTACATGGGAGTTTGCCCGCTAGGCCAAAGGCACCCAGGAGAGCAAAGACTTGCGTTAAAGAGGTGTTTCTCCTTTACAGCGAACAGTTCTGCTCAAGTTCCCCAGGACCGCCCGCCCTCCCAGAATTTTCTGCAGCTGAGAACAGATACACATTCTTGACGGGCTCATTAAAGGACAAATCCTTAAAATGAGCACATGTGCCTCAAACATCAACTTTTACTTGAGCGCAGGTTTGTAGAGACTCAACAATCCATCTAAGTGAGCCCTGAAGATCTCCTGGGTTGCAGGGTTCTAGACCCCTCCGTTTTCATCTACTTGCACTAAGGATTTCTTTAATGAAGAAGGAAAACAAGAGTCACCCTAAAAACCTGCAAACCTTGCGTCATCTATTAACACCAGCAGAAGTCTCAGAGTTCTATACAATGAAAGACTAAAACCAGCCCACCTAGGAAATGGTGCATTTATGATACTTTGATCTCAGAAAGGATGCCTCAACCCTGTTTCTTTCAATCAGGATCAGACAGCTTGGATCCCGCCCAAGCTCCCCACGTTGTATTTTGTGGCAAGTGGACCGGCCGATGTCGCACACACATCTCTACCACAAGTTTCCCAAAGAAGCCTCCTCTTCAGAAGCCTTTGGTGGCTCCCCATCACAGCATTCAAGACTCTCAACAATTCTGCCCCAATCGACCTTATCTTCAAGTACGGAGGACACAGAATAGATGTCAAGAGATACAAAAATCAAAACACGAAAAGATGCACCCCACATTTCTCACTATGAGTTTTTGACTTTTATTTTTGATATTTAAGTCCTTAATCTATTTGGAGTTGATTTTTGTAGGTAAGGTAGACATCCAATGCCATCTTTTCCTGACCTTTACCCCAGCTTCACTGACTCAACAGTCCGTCCTCCTGCCACAGGCTGACCTGCTACTTCCCCACCCAGCAACGCTCTACACGCATGTGCATCTGTCTCTGGCCCTGATTTCATGCCATTGGTTGGTCTCTTGATTCTCCCACTGCATCCTTACTATCTACCAACTTTACCGGCTTAACAACCCCTGATTGTTAAGTCCCCAGTGGGACTTGCCCTGCAAGAAATCAGGGGTTGTTAAGCCCCACTCTTTTTCTTCTCCAGAAGTGTCTTGGCTATTCTTCTTCTTCCATTAATTGCACCAATTTCCAGGAAGATCCATGTAGGCATTCAGCTTGGAATGACGTCGAATCTGTGGGACACTTTAAGGAGACTCGACTATTTCCACAATAGTAATTTTTCCTCTGGGTCAGGGTGGCAAACTGTTTTGGTAAAGTTTTCTGAGGACACAGCCCAGAGAAATATTTATGTATGTCCCTTCTATGGTGGCTCTTGTGTTACATGGCAGAGTGGAGAGGTTAGTGAATGAGAACCCTCTGGCCAAAAAATTTCTTCTTGGGCCTGTCCTGGAAAAAGTTTGCTGACCTCTACTCTATATGAATGTAGCACATACTTCTCCATGAATTTAGGTTTTTTTTTTTTTTTACTCTCCTCATAAGGTTATTTAAAGTTTTCCCTGTAACATAATACAAATTTTTGTTGAATTTATTCCTTCATACTTGATATTCTTTGATACTGTGGTAAAAAATATCTTCATAATTAAATTTTCCAGTTGTTTCTGGTTGGTGTATAATAGCAATGCAATGGACTTTTATAAATGATTCTTCCATTTGCACATCTTGTTAAACTCTCTTATTCTTTGTAGGAACTTGAGGATTTTTAATGTACACAATATGGTATCTGCCATGGATGACAGCTTTATCTCCTCCCTTCCCGTCTCTCTGCTTCTACTTTTTTCTTGCCTTACATCGGTTAGAAGTTCCAATACAATGTCGAGCAGAAGAGCGTTGAATGCCTGTGTGTGATTTTAAAGAACAATTCCAATGTTTGTCTATTTAGGACCACATTTGCTTTTGGTTATTCTCTACCAAGTTAAAGATGTCATCTCTTCTTAACTTACCAAGAATTTTAAACATGAATGAATATGGACGTTTATCAATATTTTTCCTGCATTTGTTGAGTTGATCAAAGCGTTTTCCTCCTTAATCTGTTGAGGGGACTCATTGTACTAATGATTTTTCTAATGATAAAGAATCCTTGCTCAATTCAACATAGTCAAAATGTAGTATCTTTTACATACATTGTTGGATTGTATTTACTTACATTTTATTTAGGATTTTTGCATCTGCACTTATGGATGAAACTGGCCTGTGATTTTTCCTTTTGGTAATATCTTTGTCTAGTTTTGGTATTAGGGAAGTTGGTCACAGAGAATGAGTTGTGAAGTGTTCTCTCTTTTTCTGGTGTTTGGAAGAGTATATATAAAATTGAGATAATCTTTGAAAGTTTGGTGGAATTTACCTACAGAACATCTAGACCTATGTTTTCATTGTGGATAGATTTTTAATCACTGCTTTCATTTCTTTAAGAGGTATAGGATTTTCAATTGTTTCTTCCCCTTCATCCATTCTAATATGTTCCATTTTCCAAGATATTTGTTCAAATTACAGGCTTATGTCTTTGATATTATTCACTTATCTTTTACATTTTAAAGTTATCTGTAATTCTATCCCTCTTTAGTTTTATAATTTTCTGTATGTGTATCTTCTCTTCATTGATCTTGCCAGAGCTTTGTCTATTTTTGTTTATTTCAGTTTTTTTTCAAATAACTAACTTTTTGCTTTACTGAGCCTCTCTCTACACACTGGAGATTAGATAGCCGTCAAAACAAACTACACTAACAAGCAGTTCACGGATGAATTTAGCAGTATGATATAAGGTAAAAAAAAAAAAAAAAAAAAAGAGTCCCAAAAGATTTTATAATTACTGATATCCAAGGATCTGGAATTTCAGATTATGACAAATCAAAAACAAACAAACAATAAAAAACCCCAAAGATGCAGTGTTCTGTTTAAATCTGTAGTTGTAGGGGCGCCTGGGTGGCTCAGATGGTTAAGTGTCTGCCTTCGGCTCAGGTCATGATACCAGGGTCCTGGGATCGAGCCCCACATCGGGCTCCCTGCTCCACGGGGAGCCTGCTTCTCCCTCTTCCTCTGCCTCGCCCCTGCTCATGCTCTCTCTCTCTCTCTGTATCTCTGTGTCTCAAATGAATAAATAGAATCTTGAAGAAAAAAATAAATCTGTAGTTGTAAAACTCTAATGCAGCTTTGAAAGCCTTGGACCCATAGGGGTCAAAAGATTGTGATGCTTCTCCATGATATTAAAGTTCATCAATGTCAACCAAGAATTTGAAATGATTCTTGATGATGAATTCAAAGACTCAAGAGAATAAAAGCAATGGTTATTATCAAGGTGACAAATGTAAGAGTTGGTGATTTCAGCTTTTAATGCGATTTTCCATTGTCAGAGACGGCCACGCTGTGGCACTGCTTTCCTGGGGGCTCATATCTATGGACCCTTCACTGTCGAGAGCTACCCTGGACATTGACTACTGCAGGTTCCTGCACCTGCTGGCCCCTCAACCCACTGTGGATGAAATCCCACTGCCCGCCCTCAAGACCACTTTGCTACTTCCTCCATGAAACGTTTGCTGATCTCACTAGAAAGTGATTTCTCTTGAGGACCTGGTATATCTGGCTCATCTCCTTTGCCAATCCATAAGCTCTTAGAGGGCGCGACAGTGTCTAATTATCCTGGTAGTCTCTATAGGACCAAACATAAGGCCTACGATTCAACTCTCCACTGAACAGAGATACTTACTGATGTTCTACGGTATGCCAAGGTTTCTCTCTATCAGGTGGGACATAATACAGATAAGTGATATGTTTTGTTGCTAAACTTTCTCTAAAAATTATTGGGATCAGTCTGATCCCTAAAATTCATTCATTAAGTTTCTGAGTTCCATCCAGGATTAGTAGTGCTGGTCAATTAAACGACTCAGTTTCGCTATATACCACACACTAGTGACCAAACAATAACTCCGGGCCAAAAAGGGAAGTTTATATTATGGACGAGATTTTCTATTAGTTTTTTTTTTTTTTAAAGATTTTATTTATTTGAGAGAGAGAATGAGAGAGAGAGAGAGAGTGCACATGAGAGGGGGGAGGGTCAGAGGGAGAAGCAGACTCCCCGCCGAGCAGGGAGCCCAATGCGGGACTCGATCCCAGGACTCCGGGATCATGACCTGAGCTGAAGGCAGTCGCTTAACCGACTGAGCCACCCAGGCGCCCAAGATTTTCTATTAGTTTAAGGAAGTTTATAATCTATTTCAGATTTCCATCCAAAATGCTTGAAAGAGAATAATGTTTTGGCATTTGTAATATTTCAACTATGTGGAAAATTCTATTTGTATATTACATATGGATGTGGATACTCTCCTATACCCAAATATGAATTCTAAACTTCAGAGAATAAACCAACTGAATGAATGAAATGCAGGTTCCAGAAAATTTTGGTTGTAGGTAGGTGGCAGAACAATAGAAATATTCCCTTAAAATTATGCTAGTTTTTTTTTAAGATTTAAAAAAAATTTTATTTTATTGTGAGTGAGCACAGAAGCAGAAGGAAAGAGAGAAGCAGACTCCCGACTGAGCAGGGACCCTGATGCAGGACTCAATCCCAGGACCCCAAGATCATGACCTGAGCTGAAGGCAGATGCTTAACCAACTGAGCCACCCAGGCACGCCCCAAATACCCTAGTTTTTAATCAGTGATTTTACCTTATTTTGTATAGTAACCTGTATGGTGAAAGACAGGAAATAATGCCAATATGTGGAGTGTGATCTTTTTTGAAGGAAATAAAGAATGTGAAAATTTAGAAGCATTAAAATGAACAATGCATTTACAACTGAGGTGGTTCATGAATCTCAAAGAGCTACTCAGAAAATTCAAATGAAATTTGTCATTTATATTAAAAGTTATATTGTATTTATTTGCCAAGTCTCGTGTTGAGACGGAGACAACTGCTGAGCAGAAACAGACCACCACCCTCCCTGGCGACTGTGCTCCTTGCTGGCAGTCAGGTGGCCAGTGGGGTGGGGGTGACGTGGTGGGGGGACCTCCTATCTGTACCCTGGTGGGTGGCAGTAACCACTCTCTTAGCAATAGCCTAGGTTAAAAAAAGTCCTATGACAATGGGAAAAAAGTGTTCTGAGTTCCAGCAAAAGGACTTGAAGACTTGGTCAGACCCAGGTGTAAGCTGGGGACCTTCCACAGGGCAGGCTTTAGGACCCACTCTTCGCCCGCCCCTCAGGGACAGTGGGGACACTGAGATCTGTACCTGTTTCTCAGCTTGTTTCAGGAGCTTCTGGAACCTCTCATCTTCCAGCACACCCAGCGGAAGGTCAGTCTCTCCCTGAGCTTTCAGCTCCTCCAGCTTTTGCCTCAAGCCCCTGAGGGCCTGCAGCTCATCATTGAGACGGCTCTGCCGGGTTAGAGATGCCTGAAGGTCCAGTTCTAGGTCTAGAGATGTGCGCACTGGGCGTTCTTGTGCTGTTCGTCTCAGGACTGGCTGGCAAACCGTCTGCAGGGTTAGAAAACAACACAACAAAACACCCTTATTATGTGGGTACTCATTATTCTGCTCTTTGTCCTTCCTGGCACATGACAGCCAGCATTTCCTGGCTCCTTTGAAGGGAGGCGCCACCGGCCAGGGGACCTGCTTTGGCCGATGAAAGGTGAGTGGCAGTCATGTGTATGCACCACCTCCGGGCAGAAGCCTTTCCAAGCCAGTGTGAGATGTGAGGAGTTCTGTCCCCTGCCAGCGGGACAGCAAAGATTCAGAGGCGGAGGCCCCGTCAGTGTGGGTCCTGAGCGAAGACAAAATGAGCAGAGCATCTAGCCAACCTGCAACGAACATGTAGCTGAGTGAGAAATAAACCTTTATTATTTTAAACGACAGAGATTTTTTAACTTGTTACCCTAGTATAGCCTCTCCTGGCCTGGCCAATTTACTACACAGAGCTTCTGCCCTCTGTGAAACAGACATAAAAGAAACTGACCCTTCGTCCATTTCAAGACCAGTGACCGCACCCCCAGAGCGCACTCCTTTAGCCATCATTTCTGTAGGTGCTGGCCAGAATGTAGCTGGTCATTCTGATTCTGAGCCCCTACTCTCATCAATATGCTTAAATCCCAGTTCCTTCCTCCATTTCTCATGGCCTAATGTACACTTTCACTCGTGAATCACTGGGGCTCTTCCCAGGGCCAATCTTATCTATTTAGCAAGAAATAATTATAGCATATGTGTGACTAAATGTCTGCTGGGGTGGGGGCGGGGGGTGGTGGGCCAAACCCCAGGAAGAGAAGCCCCACTTGTTAACCTTGAAGACTTCCAGCAGTGAGCTGTGCCACAGGAAGTCAGGGAAGGGAGAGATTGCTCAGGGCCAGTCACGCTTGCTTGAGGAAAGGAAGTCCAGTGAGGCTGGGTAAGATTGCAGCAGTGGAGGGGAACAAGGAGGGTATTTTTTGCCCAGACTGCTGGCAGTGGGAATGGAAAATAAGAGGTTATTAATAAAAACTGGTACTATTTGATGCGAGGGGAGGGACTCAACTTTGAGAAGTACTCGGGCTTAAAGATCTGGAATGACGGTGGTGTTCATGACAGATGGGGGTGGGGGCCTGCGTCCCCCTTCCTGTTCCAGGGCCCTCGCCCAGGGATGAAGAGCTTGTACCACTCCTCTTCCTCGCCCAACACATACTGCTGTAACGTTCTCTAACATTCTTATTAGGTTCCCTCTACTCAACCTCTGCTCTAACAAACCTATTATACAGCAGAATCACTGAGACACACACTCTTCAGCTGTATTGTTTTTCAGAATCAGAAATCCTTCCTCGTGGTTATGTAGATGGAGCCCTTCTAAGGACTCCCATGTGCAGCAGTGTGCTGGCCGACGTTTTAACAAGCAGCGCTGGGTGGGGGCATGGGCGGAGAGCGGAGCATGGGTTGTAGGGTTCGCCAATTTCTATGGTGTAAGTACGCCCGCCGTAACTGTTTCTGTGCTGTCAGCGGGCTGTCACTACATTGGGGAGACCGCACTGGTATCCCTCCTCCCCACCTCCAACCCCGCTACCATCTTCTTTTGAAATTTTATCCAGGTGTCAAGGCCATGGACCTCCGGCACACAGTCTTTTAGATTCTCCCAACCAGATGAGCTCCTTCTTTTTTTTTTTTTTAAAGATTTTATTTATCCATTTTAGAGATGAGAGAGAGAGAGCACACTGTGCACAAGCAGGGGGGAGGAGCAGAGGGAGAGGGACAAGCAAACTCCTCCCTTAGAGCTGAGCCCGATACTGGCTGGATCCCACAACCCTGAGATCAAAAGCTGAGCCGAAATCAAGAGTCGGAGGCTCAGCCGCCTGAGCCACCCAGGCGCCCAAGTTCCTTCCTTTCTTTCACCCACCGCACATTCAACAGTCCTGTGCGCTCCTTGAATGCCCCCTTTAGACTGGAGCCTCCTGCAGGCGGTGCTTCCCTCATCCACAGAGCTTAGCACACGCAGGGCTTCATGCTTCTTTAAACAACACATCTCAGCGGAAGTATAATAGCTTAGTCCATTATTACTACACAAATCATTAGTAAGCCAATAACTTTCATTAGCATTTCAGCTGTGAGTGAGCAGGAATTGCTGAACTACTTGAACAGTCCAACCTTTTAATTTATTTAAATATTCTCTCAGACTTATCCTTTAAGGCTCATTCAGAGACCTATGGCTTCCAGGAGAACTGGCGCTTTCCCAAAAATGTCTGTTTCTGAAGCAAGTTGCTAATACTGTGTATTCCTTTAGCAGAATATCCGCCCCTCCGAAAAGGTCCTGGGTGTTACACTCTTACTCGAGAGCCAGAGACGGTGTGGGGACACAGCACCATCAACCCACTCAGCAAGCCCCCCCCCCTTTTTTTTTTAAAGATTTATTTATTTATTTGAGAGAGCAAGAATGAGAGAGAGAGAGTACATGAGTGGGGGAGGGTCAGAGGGAGAAGCAGACTCCTCGCCGAGCAGGGAGCCCGATGCGGGACTCGATCCCGGGACTCCGGGATCATGACCCGAGCCAAAGGCAGTCGCTTAACCAACTGAGCCACCCAGGCGCCCTCAGCAAGCCCTTTTTCCATCGATACTGCAAAGTGAATTTCCTGGCTTCATTATCACAGGATCCAAACCAGCACTGAACGGCTACCCTCAAGAACACCCTCCCTCCGTCTCTATCACTAACACATCTGTGTCTCTCTGGAATCACAGTGGCTTCATTCAGCGGCCCAAGAGCATGGAGCCATGACGCTCAGCAGTTCACAATTTGTGATTCTGGATTGGACTGAGACAGGGAGATGTTGCTGGGGGGAAATACATACCCTTTTGACCCTCAAACTGCGCCGTTCAGTGGAGTTTCTCACAAACAGTGATTTTTTAGCCAAGGTTGAACTGTCACTGTCACTTCGATTCAACTGGCAACAAAGGATAAAAGAAAAAGAAAATCACTGCATAACAGAGCGCTAGTGGTTTACAACTGAGAAGTTTATCAGGTAAAAGCAGGTGGTGAGGAGGTTGTTTCTTTAAGAAAATCCTTCCCAAACAAGTTTTTCTGTTCTATGCTTTTCTTAAACAACTAAGTTTTCTTATGTAATTTCAACAATTGCCTTTTGGTGGTAGTTATCAGAACTCCTACATTAAGATAATTACACATACTTGGAAATAAAATGATCCTTTGTATTTTTAGCTAATTTGCAATATTCATTTTTAAAAAGGAAGGTCTGTATAACCTAGAGGGTTATAACCAGATCAGAGCTGAGTCACAGTTTAGAACAACCTAGAATGCCCTTGGCTCAGACAGCCCGTCCTCACCCCTTCACCTGCTTCAGGTCTCGGCTGAAACAGCACCTTCTCAATGATGCTTACTTTGAACCCTACTTAAACCTGAGACCCTTTGCTTTCACCATGCCCAATCCCCCTTAACTTGCTCTACGGTTTTCCAGAGGCTCGGTCCCCACCCAAGACACTTCATAATTTGTTCATCACGTTCACTGTTTGGCTCAGCTCACAAGGATGTGAGCTCTGCAAGGGCCGGGCTCTGGGGCTCTTCTGTTCACAGAGGAATTCCAACCAAGTGTTTAGAAGCATGCTTAGCAGCAGGTGCTTCATAAAAGTATTTGTTGAACTGAATGAATAAATTTAGAATTTTGAAAGTATTTTCTAAACCATTTTATAAGTATTAATCTATATTACTGTAAGTCATAAATACTTCCGGAAATAGAACTTGGCAAACGGATGCAAATCCCACCATATTCTCTACAGAACTGTGAATCTGATTCCGTGTCTACAGGCATTATTAAAAGATGATTTTTGTTCTAAAACCCAAGTCGCAATTTTGGTTCTGCAGGATTAACGTGGTTTGAAGCAGATAGGATGTACTGCAGAAATACAAAAAATTTTAAGTTTCTAAATACAGACCCAAGTACAAATATACTCAGCAGCCAGGTCCTTAATTTCACATGTTTGCCAAATAAATGGCTTGGAGTTCATGAGACATTAAATTTAGGGAAAGGAAAAAAAAAACCCCAACTGAGAAGGCCCAGAGGAGTGTGCGATTTCGTGTATATTTCACAGCGGTTCTAGCCCTGTGTGTCTGCAGTCGGAGTCTGAAGACTGCCAGTGCACCGTCTCTCGTCCTCGGGGGGCCACTCGCCAGCGGGAGGGCAGGGCCCGGCCCCCTTACCCGGCAGATGTACTGGTTACGCTCCCCCGGGGAGAAGGTCTGCGAGCGCACGATCACGCTGCTCCGCACGAAGGGCCGCTGCCGAGCGCTCAGGCAGCTGCGCTCTTTGGGGCGAACCGCCACCCCGGCGTCACCTGCCTCCTCCGTGTTTGTCTCTTTATCGACCTGGAACGGAAGTCAGAAATTTGTCAGAAGCGGACGGGCCTGGATACCTGTCTGCTCCTTTCTTCTAAATACAAAAGAAATATCTAATCTCACAACAGAGCCTCACCCAGCACTGGGGCCACTGGGGAGAGAAAGGCTTGGTGTTACTCCGGATGGGAACCCGGGGAGAGGGTTCTCCACTGAGTTAGGAAGTGACCCGCCATGGGGAGGACAGGATCGCCCATAAATGGAGGTGTCGTCTCTAACACATCAGACCCACATGAGGAAGGCTAAGATTTACAGAGATTAAGTGTGGTTCTGTAGAAAATCCTATCTAGGAATACTTCATCATTAAACGCTGCTCAACATTCCAATTAGGTTTTTCTTTTTTTCAGAATAATGATAGAAGCAATTACATACAAGAAAATGAAAATGTACTACAGAGTTACAGTTTCATATAGAATATGCAATTATATGTATTTGAAAATAGCAACGCTCTGAAGTTGAGTTTGGATTTTTAGCTTCTCTTTGGAAATGTAATGAAAAATAAAAGTAAAAACAGAAGTTTCTCAAAATACAAACTCTCCAGGCACATGCAGATGGTTATTGTTGATCTTATGTGTATAAAAGGATTCCAACCCGCCTTGCGCTGGTTTATTGAAGAAAAGTCTTTGGTCAGGGTACAATACTATTTCCCCCAGGAATAAAGAACTGGAATTTCGGGGCGCCTGGGTGTCTCAGCTGGTTAAGCGACTGCCTTCGGCTCAGGTCATGATCCTGGAGTCCTGGGATCGAGTCCCGCATCAGGCTCCCTGCTCAGTGGGGAGTCTGCTTCTCCCTCTGACCCTCCCCCCTCTCATGTTCTCTCTCTCTATCTCATTCTCTCTCTCAAATAAATAAATAAAATCTTTAAAAAAAAAAAAAAGAACTGGAATTTCCTAGCCTCCATTACCCATCCCAATGACTCCACCCACACGTCTCTCCGTCAACTAGCATAACTTGGCTGGCACCCACAGGGAACCCGAGCCACCTGCCACGTTCCAGAGCAGATTCCAACCAGAACCCCACCCTAACCAAGAGGAACTTTAAATGTTTACTTCAGCTTTGAGATGGAAATAAACTTACATTTACAAAACTTAATCAAGTAGTTATCCTGGAATTCGGTAGTCATTCTGGAAATGCTTTTAATACATGTTCAGAAGACATTTATGGAGATCTAAATAGCACTACTCATCTTCCTACATAAAAGGTAAGCGAAGACTGAATATTTGGGGCCCATTTAAAAATTTTACAGCATTTCCACTGCCTCTTACAGCCCATTTCCACAAGCGCCTCTCAGGACGAGCTTTGCACGAAGTCCTAACACGGGATCACAGCCGGGACAGACTCGGCCTGCGCGGTGCCGACGGACGGGGCGTCGGGGCGCGCGGCCGCGGGTCCTCACCAGGGTGCACGGCCCGGCAGGTGGCTGGCGCCCGCGGTCCTCGGCACAGCCGCGCTCTCTCCTGCCCGCGTCCTCCTGCGCCTCGGGCGCGCTCGGGCACGAGCACAAGTCTCCGGGACAGCTACTGCCCTCGGGCGACTTCACGGGGGCCTCTTCTTCGGACGCAATTTCATCAGAGGCCTCTCGCAGCATGGTCAACCTGCGGTGCGACAAGACAGCGGGAAGCAGGCCCCAGGTAGGTGAGGCACGTGTCCCCGGGCGGCGCAGCGAACGCGGCTCACCCACCGTGACTCGACCGCGGCTGCGGCGCGACATGCGCGTCAAAGACACAACCGCCCTCTGACTCGAGCGACACGCAGCGACATCACATACTTAGGCACTAGAAAGTTAAATGAATGAAATTTGACCTAATTCCTAGATATTAAAATAGAAAGAGTCTGAAAATCACACATAAAGGGGCGCCTGGGTGGCTCAGTCGTGTCATTAAGCGTCTGCCTTCGGCTCAGGTCATGATCCCAGGGTCCTGGGATCGAGCCCCGCATCGGGCTCCCTGTTCCTCGAGAAGCCTGCTTCTCCCTCTCCCACTCCCCCTGCTTGTGTTCCCTCTCTCGCTGTGTCTCTCTCTGTCAAATAAATAAATAAAATCTTAAAAAAAAATCACATATGAAATTCAACCCCACCATTTAAAAAACTGACACTCACTCTAACGTTTATTTATTGTAAAATTAATCATGCAACAGGATGACTTTATTCTAAAAGCGAATAAAGACATAAGCACCGAAAATCTCCATTATCCAGGTGCCTGGCTGGCTCAGTCAGAAGAGCACGCGACTCTTGATCTTGGGGTTTTAAGTTCGAGCCCCACGCTGGGTGTAGAGAGTACTTAAAAGTAAAATCTTAAAAAAAATATGTCCATGGTCAGCTGTGCTTACAGGCTAGCAGGGGTAAAACCCTGGGAAAAGGGAGTTTTACTACTGACAGCACAAGAATCCTAATGCCATATGATCTCGTCTTTAACAAAAGCCATGGCATGGGCTGGGGTGGCATGATAAGCAGGGTTCCAGAATGTACATATGACATATAGTCTGTATAACCCGCATGGGCAGGAACGTAATAGTACCAGCATGGCTTAGAATACCTCATGCTTTGTTGAGTTCCATGTCCTTAGAACGGAAACTCTTCTTCCACTGATAACTCAAAGTTGAGCTATAATTGTGATTGGTGACTTTCTGACAAATTGGCACACGCCAGTAATTAAACGCCTAGTCATGCAGTGGGCACGGGGGAGCTAGCAATGAATTCTGCGAGCTATAAATTCCTTTATGCTACATACCAAGTGTATTTTCTGAAATGTATATGAAACAAATTGTATTTTACATACACAAAGAAGGCTTGGTATTTAAAAATACCATGATGAACCTTATAATCACTCTTGTATTTATTATTTTTGCAGTACTCTGATTCATAACCATTGTAAAGGGCTTCTGATAAGAACAAAGTACATCTATGCCTTTGTTCATCACTGTAGTAAGCTGTTCCTTCCAAATGTCTAAGAGTTTGTTATTTACGACATACCTTGTCACTGTTAGCTTCTAACAAGTTTTACACACACACACACACACACACACACGCTATACATATGTGTTAACAGTAGTTCAAGCGTATCAGTATAAGCAACTACATATACATTAAAATCAATCCAAATAATTTTACATATATACTTTAAAAACTGACGCAGTCACTAAAATTTGTTCTTAGAGAAAACTGCAAACCAGGAAATAACAGTTCTTTTTTGTATGTGAATCTAGACAAAAGCTATAGTAACCTCTTTTTTTTTTTTTTTATCGGTGGGGGTGTGGAGAATGAGGAGGGAGCAGTAAAAGAAGATGGAAGTGGTAACAAATAGAGAGTGACGACTCAGAAGCTGTCTTCTAGAATGTGTGCTCTGACTTGCCTGAACCTAAATGGTACAATGGTACTTCTGGTAGTTTAAAGAAAAAGAAAGTAAGTTTTAAATTTATGTATGAATGGACAATACACCACCACACCTTTCAAAACAGGTATTTTTAGACTTAAAATTTCAAACAGCTCCGGAAAGAGTGTCAGAACTGAAGGAAGCAGGAACAAAGAGCCTCCTTCCTGTGTTCATGCTGATGCTGCCCGCCATTGCCCTGTTGCCTTCTTCGACTCTCTGATGCCCGAAGAAGGTCTTTCCTTTAGTGGCGGCTCCCTGGCATGGCACTGTTCTGCAAAATTCCAGGGTAATAAGATCTGAACCTATGAAGGTTCCCCTGAAAGTTTCTGGTAAGAAACTAAACACATCCTCTTTGAGTTCCCAGAGAGCGAAAGGAAACAACTGTTTTTACCAATCTCCATCTGGACCTCTTTGCTCTTCTTCCTGCCCGGGTTCTTCTTCTTCCTCTTCTTCTTCTTGCTGTGCTAATTCCTGTTCCACAGCCAACAGCTCAGCTGATGTTCTTGCAAGTAAGGCTGACACTGCATCCTGGGGAATAGAAAGCATATAAGGCACTGAACATCATCTATTGTGAGACATGATTTAAAAACTCATCAGATGGGGACGTAAGCTTCCAGTTGGGAAAAAGAAGGTGGTACGGGACCCAATCCTTCTGCTGAGAACAAATATGAAAGCTGAATAAAATAAGACAAAGAGCAACACACAAACCAAACTCCAGCTGTTTTAAAGCAAGGAAAGAGCAACACCGGCAATCAGGACTAGAGGCCAAGATCCCAGGGAGAAGAAAGTACAAGGAGGTGAAGCGACATCACTGTCACTCTTTTCCCTTGGGGACGGTGTCAGATCTAATGGCGGGGCGCACAGGCTAAAACTACAGCTGTGCAGGACACTGGCAAGATCAGTAGGATGCCGAGATGAAAACCAAGCTGAACCACCACAGCAGGCAGCACGCGAGGGGCCAGAGAAAGGACCTGTAGTGAGTCCGGTATTCTGTACAATATTCTTGGTGTGCTATTTGCTTGTTCCTAAGTGGCATATGTGAAAGCAAGAGGTGAGAAACTGAACAAAACCCAGCTGTGAGGAGGCTAAAACAGGAAGCAGATGCTTCAGTTTCTTTACGGTCCTAGGTCTTTTTTTTTCCTAGGGAGCATTAAATTGGAACTCAGATCCTCCAAGTGATCCAGGTGATCTGTAACCTGCCTTCTGGAAGAATATTAAATCCTCTCTGGAGGAAGGTATCAGCCAGAGCCTCTATCATTCTTCATACATGTTATCCAGAATCCACTGGAAACAGGATCCAATGACTGACTGAAGGGCAAGAACAGCAACAAATAAGATGAAAGAGGCAGATCTACAGGTGATCCATATACTGCAGTTATTCAGAGAAGGAATTTAAGATTTTACAATTAATATGTTCAAGAAAACTGATGAAATGATGGAGAATTTCACTCATGTATACAGAAAAAATGCCACATTAGCACATCAGAGTGAAACTGCTGAAAATCAAAGAAAAAGAGAAAAATCTTATAAACAGTGAAAAAAAGATGCATTACTTTTGAAGGATCAACTGTTTTCCAGCAGCTCAACAGAATCAGTGGAAAGCAGATGACAACAAAATGGTATCTTCAGTGTGTTCAGAGAATTAACTGCCCACCGAGAACTCTGAATATACAGGAAAAAAGTCCTTCACAAGTGGAAATAAAGACACTGACAGATCTGCACTAGAAGAAATACCAGAGGGAGTTCTTCAAGCAGAAGGAAAATGACCCAAATGGAAGCACACTAATGCAGAAAGAAATGAAATACACCAGGAGGGGTAAAGATGTAGGGAAATCTAAATGAATATTGACTGTCAATAAAACAATAATACCTTGTGGGATTTAAAATACGCGTACCTAAAATACATGACCAATAATTTCACAGAAGGAGGAAAGGGAATAAATGGAGTTAAAGTCTTTTAAAATTCTTAGACTGCCTGGAAAAAGTAAAAGCATTAATTTAAGGTAGGTTCTAATAGTGCAAGGATGCATGCTGTAATCACCAGGGACACAGCAAAAAATAAAAGACTGTGTTACTCATGATCTAATAGGAGGGAAAATGAAATTTAAAAAAGTACTTGACTAATCCAAAAGAAGGAAGACAAGGAACAAAGACAGTACTGCAAGAAAACAAACAGTAAGACCATAGGGTCAAATCCAAATATATTACTAATTAGCATTAAATGTAAATGAACTAAATATTTCCATTAAAAGGTAAAGATTTTAAGACTGGATAATAAACCAAAACCAACTATATACTGCTTACAAGTGAAACACTTTAAATCTAAGAATTCAGAAGTGCTGGAAGTAAAAGGATGGAAAAAGATAAAACCATGAAAACACTAACCAGAAAAAGGGCTGAGATAGCTTTATGAATATCAGACAAACAGAGTTTAAAACAAGGGGTATTAGAACAGATAAAGAGGGATATTTTATAACAATAAAAGGGCCAGTTGAACAGAAAGATACAACACAATGCTAAATTTATCTTTACCTAAAAATATAGACACAAAATTCAGAAAGCAAAAACTAACAAACTAAAAGGAGAAACAGATGTCTATAATCCTAAGTTGGAGGATTTTAATATACCTCTCAACAACTGATAAAATAAGTGAGCTGAAAAATGAGTAAATGTGGAAGATTTGAAGGGCAAAATCAATAAACTTGACCTGCAGAATGCATTCTTTTCAACAACACACAGAACTTTTACCAAAACTGACCACGTGCTAAGCCATAAAGCAAGTCTCAATATTCTGTATGATTGAATAGTATGTACTCTGTTCTCTGAAAACAGTGAAATACAGCTAGAAATCAATAATAAAAAGATAACTAGAAAACCTCATTGTTTGAGAATTAAGTAAATGCACTTCTAAAAAGACCTCACAGATCAAAAAAGAAATGACAATAGAAATTATAAACTATTTTAAATTCAACGATATTTTAATAATCTCATATTATCAAACTTGTGAAAAGCAGCCAAAGCTGTGCTAAAAAAAGAATTTTTTAGCCCTAAATGCATATATTGGAAAAGAATGTTGTTAAATAATGATCTATCTCAAGAAGTAAAAAAAGTACAGCAAATTAAACCTAAAGAAAGTAGAAGCAAGGAAATAATAAAGAAAAGAGCAGAATTAAAAAAATAGGAAACACATATAAATAGAAAAAAAAAATCAATGAGGCCACAAGTTGTTTCTTTGAATAAAATAAAAAATTTGACAAGTCCCTAGCAAAAGTGAGAAAAAACAGAAATAGTAAAAGTTACCCATGTGAGAAACAGAACAGAGAACATAGCAAAGTTCTTGCAAATATGAAAATAAGAAGGTATCATGAATAGCTTTGCCAAAATGTTGGTAATATAGATAAAATAGAAAAATCCTATAGAAAATACTATTTTTATTAAAATGAATACAAGTACAGAAAGCTGGAATAGTCCTATACTTAATAAAGAAATTGAACCTGTCATTAAAAAACAATCCACCAGCCCTTTTCAATTGGGATTCCATGAGAATTAAGCCTAATGCCCTCTAGCATCCATTATATTAAAACAAAACAAAATGTAACATCTAGAATGGTATAAGTTATGTGTCATCCTTGGGAGAAATAAGAAAGTAGTCACTGAAAACATTTTTTATAGTGCTTACTACTTTTGCAGAACCTTAGTTGAGAAAGGCTGCTTCTCACAAAGAAAATTACAGGCTGGGCTGGTGAATTTTCTTGGGAATTCTTCCAAATATTTAAGGAAGATATGACACCCATCTTACAAAACCTTCTGCAGAGAGTAAAAAAAGAATGCTTTCTAACTTATATTATGAAGCCCGTAAAACCTTGATATCAAAAAATGACATTACAAAAAAAGAAAACTAAAGACTAATCTCTCTCATGAACATAAATGAAAAATAACCCAAACACAAAATCAAGAAATCAAATCCAGCAACGCATATAGAAACACATGTAAAATATACCACAATGAAGTCTGTCCTATTCTAGGAATCCAAGGGTGGCTTAACATTCAAAAGTCAATCAATGTATAATCCACCACATTAAGAAAATAAAAGAGAAAAATCGTGTAATCAATTTAAGAGAAAGTAAACAGTAAAAATGTTTGATAAAATTCAATGTCCATGCATAATAAAAAGTCTTAGCAACCTAGAAAGAGCGAGAAATTCCTTTAATCTGATAGCAATTATCTATAAATAGCCTTAAAAATCATTCTAAATGACGAATTATTTAAAACCCTCACTTTGAAAAAAGTATAGTATTTTCTGCAGAGGTAGACAACTAAGCCCATAGAATGGAACAGGATATCCATGATCAGACTCTCAAGCACCTTAGGAGAAAGATGACATTGTGATGCAGTTGGGAAAGAAAATTTTTTCAACAAATGGTGCTGGGTTAATCAGCTATCACATGGATAAAAAGGAATCCTGACCCCTACCTCACACCTTATACAAAAAATAATTTCAGATGAACTTAGATCTAAATGTGAAAGGTAAGGCAATAAAGCTTTTAAGACAATACAGTAAACCATCTTCATGATCCTGTAGTAGGCAAACAGTTCTTAAATCGCAAAGGAAAGCACTAAGCATACAGGGAAAAATTGATAAATAAGACTATGTTAAACCTGAGTACTTCCATTCACCAAAAGGCAACATTAAGAAAATGAATAGGCAAGCCACAGAATAGGAAAAGCTTTTTGCAAAAAACATACTGGACAAAACACTCAAATCTAAAATTAAGAACTGCTACCAACCTATTAAAAAAAAAAGAGAATCTGATACATAAACGGGCAAGATCTTGAACAGACACTTCACAAAAGATGACATCCATCTGGCCATTGAACATAATCAGGGAAATGCAAAAAACAGGAGAGTACTATATATCTATCACAATGGCTAAAATAAAGAAGATAAATAAAGACATGTATGAGATGTTAATAGCAGCACTACTCATAATAGCCCTCAAGTTAGAACCTCAAATGTCCATCAACAGCAGAATGGATAAAGAAAGTGTGACATAATTATACAGTGATCTATCACACAACACTGAGCATGGATGAACTACAATGACATAAAACACAGATGACTTGCACAAACGTAATGCTGAAAATGAGATGCCAGACATAAAGGAACATATACTGAATGCTTCCGTTATATAAAGTTCAAAGACAGAAGTCAGAATAGAGATTACCTTCAGGGGACAATGGTAATGACTAGATGGGACACAAGGGAGGATTCTGGGGTGCTGGTAAGGCACTATACCCTGATCTGGGTGGTAGCTACACAGGCGTGTTGACTTTGTGAAAATTCATTGGAAAACACACACTACCTCTGTACACTTCGTTACAAATCTCTCCATCACTCCTCTCCACAAAAGAAACAAGTTAAAGTGAGATTAGAATAAGATAAGAAGTGTAATAAAAATGTATATATATGTGAAACAACACTGTGAACCTAAGAAACACCTGTAGAATACTCACCCAATAAGAGCAGAGCACACATTCTTCTCAAGGGCACATGGAACATTCTCCGGGAACGGTAGCATATGCTAGGCCGTAAAACAAGCCTCAGTAAACTTAGAAGAACTGAAATCATACAAAGTATGTGCTCTGACCGCACTGTAATGAAATCAGAAATCAATAACGCAAGGAAATCATAGGAAGTAACAAAGATGTGGAAATTAACACATTCCTAAATAACCAATGAGTCAAAGAAGTCACAAGGAAAATCAGAAAATACTTAGAGATGAATAAAATTTATAGCTAGGAGTGCCTGTGTCAAAGCAGAAGATCTCAAATCTATAACCTAACCTTCTACCTTAAGAAAATGGAGAAAGAGTAAACCTAAAGTAATCAGAAAGAAGGAAATAATAAAGACTACTCTCTCTCTCTCAAAAAAAAAAAAAAAAAAAAAATCTCAGGGTTGTCAGATTGAGTCCCGCGTCGGGCTCCATCCTGGGCCTGGAGACTGCTTAAGATTCTCTCTTTCCCTCTCCTCCCTGCCCCTCTCTAATAATAATAATAATAACAATAATAATAATAACAATAATAATAATGACAGAGTAGAAATTCATGAAATAGCAAACAGAGAAATATCAGAGAAAATCAATGAAACCAAAAAGTGATTCTTTGAAAAGATTCAAAAAAGTAAAAACCTTTAGCCAAACTGACCAAGAAAAAGAGAGGAAAAAGCTCAAATTACTGAAATCAGGGGGCCAAAGAGGGAATATCACTATCAACCCTACAGACATAAAATGAATTATAAGGGTTACCACAAACAACTGTTTGCCCAGACGTCAGACAACCTAGATAAGATGCACACATTCCAGAAAGACACAAACTACTCAAAGTGACATTATAACAAAATTCTGAGTAGACTTATAACAAGTAAGAGACTGAATTAGTAAACAAAAACCTTTCCACAAAGTCCAAACCCAGAGGGCTTCACTGCTGAATTCTACCAAACATTTATTTTATTTTATTTTTTTTAAAGATTTTATTTATTTATTTGAGACAGAGAGAATGAGATAGAGAGAGCATGAGAGGGAGGAGGGTCAGAGGGAGAAGCAGACTCCCTGCTGAGCAGGGAGCCCGATGCAGGACTCAATCCGGGGACTCCAGGATCGTGACCTGAGCCAAAGGCAGTCGCTCAACCAACTGAGCCACCCAGGCGCCCTCTACCAAACATTTAAAGAAGAATTCATACCAATTCTTCTCAAACTCTTCCAAAAGACAGATGATGAGGGAATACTTCCTAACTCATTCCCTGAGGCCAAAATTATCTGCTGTCGAAACTAGACAAAGACATCAGGAGAAAACTACGAATACAGACCAAAAAAAGTTCTCAACAAAATACTAGAAAACTGAATCTAATAACATAAAAAGGATTATACACCATGACCAAGTAGGATTTATCCTAGGAATGTGAGGTTGGTTTGACATCTGAAAATCAATAAACCGTATGAACAGAATAAAGGATAAAACCACATGTCATCTCAACAGATGCAGGAAAGCATTGGTTGAATCCACAGCCTTTATGATAAAACACTCAACAAACTAGGAAAAGGATTCCCCTCAACTTGATGAAGGGCAACTACAACAAACCATTAGCAGAAATCATACGTAATGGTGAAAAACCGAAAATTTCCCCCTAAGATCACATCCATGACAAGGACGTCTGCTCTCACCACTTCTTGCGATATCATAATGGAAGTTCTAGCCAGGGTGAAGCGTCAAGAAAAAGAAAGAAAAAGCAACTGGAAAGAAGAAAGAAGTGAAACCAACTCTTTGCAGAAGATATGATGTTACATATAGGAAATCCTAGGGAATCCACGAAAAAAACTATTCAACTTAAACCTGTTCAGTAAGATTGCTGGATACAAGACAAGTAGTCAAAAATCAATTGTGCAATAAATAGTCTGAAAATGAAATTAAGAAAATAGTTATTTACAATAGCATCAAAAAGAATAAAATTAACAAAAGAAGTGTGATTTGGGGCTCTGAAGACGGCAAAACATTTTTTGAAAGAAGTTAATGAAGACCCAAATAAATGGGAAGATATACCATATTCATAATCAGAAGACTTAAAACTGTTAAGATGACAATACCCTCCAAATTGATCTACAGACTCAATGCCATCTATATAAAAATCCTAGCTGCCTTTTTTTTTTTTTTGCAGAAATTGACAAACTGATACTAAAATTCATATGGAAATGCAAGGGACCCCAAAGAGCCCAAACCATCTTAAAAAAGAAAAACAAAGCTGGATGACTCACATGTTCTTATTTCAAAATAACTACAAAGCTACAGTCATCACAGTAGTGTGATGTTGGCACAAATACAAATCTGTATGATTAATAGATTAATAGAACAGAATTTAAGAGTCCAGACATATAAACGATCACACTTACGGTAAAGTGACTTTCAGCAAGGGTGCCAAGCTAATTCATGGGGAAAGACTAGTGTTTTCAACTAAGTGGTATTGGGAACAATTGCATACCCACCTACAAGAAAATGAAATTGGACCTACTCCTCACATCACACATAAAGAATAACTCAAATGGATCGGAGACCTAAAAGTAACACTAAACTTTAAAACTCTCAGAAGAAAACACAGGAGTAAATCTTTATGATGTTCGGTTGGGCAAAGTCTTCTTAGATATGACACCAGCAGCACAAGCAATGTAAGAAAAAAACACATCTGGACTTTTATCAAAATTTAGTATTTTGTACTGCAAACAAAACCATCAAGAAAGTGAAAAGAAATCCATAGAATGAGAGAAAATATCTGCAAGTCATTTATTGGATAAGAGACTTGTATCAAGAATACATAAGGAACTCTTATAACTCAATAATAAAATAATAAGAAAGAGATAATAATCAAGTAAAATAAAAAAAGATGAGGAACCCATCTAAAACACAAAGGATCCAAATAGACAGTTCTCAAAAAAATTTTTTTAAATATTCTAATGGCCAATAAGTCCATGAAAATGTGCTCAATATCATTAGTCATTAGGGGAATATAAATCAAAACCACAATGAGATAGCATCTCACACCACACAGCCTGGCTAAAATCAGAAAGATTAATAACGTGGCAAGAGCTGGGATGACAGGAGTCCTCGTATATTGCTGGTGAGGATGCAAAATGGTGCACCCACTGTGGAAGACAGCTTGTCATTTCCTCAAAATGTTAAAACACAGAGCTACTATATGACCCAGCAGGTCATACACCTAGATACGTACACCAAAGATTAATGAAAATGTGTGTCCAAAGAAACCCTTACACAAATGTTCACAGCAGTGGTATTAATAAGAGTCAAAAAACAGAGACAGCCTAAATGCCCATCTGCTGATGAACAGATAAATAAAAGGTGGTATATCCATATAATGGAGTATTATTTGGAAATATAAGGGAATGGGGTACTAATACATGCTAGAATATGGATGCACCCTGAAAACATGATGCTAAGTAAAAGAAGTATTATTCTTCTGAATATATATGAAATGCCCACAGTCAGCAAATTTATAGAGACAGAAAGACAAGTGGTTGCCTTGGGGGAAAGGCCTTAGGGAGAACAGGGAGCCACTGCGAATGGGTACGGGGCTTCTTTCTGGGATGATGACAATGTTCGAATACTACATTGTGGTGATGGCGGCCCAGCTCCGTGAATATACTAAAAACCACTGAACTATGTGCTTCAGGAGGATGAACTGTACATTTTCAATGGAGGAACTGTATGGTATGTGAATTACACTGCATGAATCTGTTAAAAAAATTCACCCACAGCATGACCATCACATCAGCACTCTCCAAGGTCCAAGTCCTATTTCATCATCCTGTGTGCCTTACTCAGCGTCAACCACAAAGTGGGGCATGCGATACCATCTCCACCAGCATGCTTGCTTTCCTTTCTTCACCTACCACGACTTCCACTGTCGTGCCTTGCACACAGGAGATGATCAGTAATCATCTGACTTCTGCTTGGTAAACTCTTTACTCATAGATAACCGAAAATGAACTTGAACTTGGTAACAATATTCACAGATGCCAAGTCAGTGATGAATGGCTTCCCAGAAGGCCCCCTGTAAATTTTCTGAAGTGTTGAATGTGGATGATTTTTGGTTACAACAGTATGACTGCTGATTTATAACAAGCTTAATAGAAAATATTTATCACTTTATTGACGTAACAAATAGAAACCAAGACGTTCTTTAGCCTTAGTAATTTAACGTCTGCAAATGATCTGAGTTCCAAATGTATAACCTGACAGTGGAATCAAAGATGTGAACATGACATATGAAAGTATAAATTTAAAGCAAAAGGTTTTCCGTGGTCACCTAACCCAGCTAAGACTACGCATCAGTTTATTCTGATGGAAGGAAGTGTGAGCAGAAATGAGTGATTCTTTTATAAACTATACTTGAAAGGAAGCTGGAAATAATCGTTCGTTCTGGTTTTGTCGTTGTTAGGAAGCTGGGAGGAAAGCGTAAGCTGGGGAAGGAAGGGTAGTGAAAGTGAGCAGGAAACACACCGGTTACCACAGCATTCCACATTTCGCATTATTTCCTTTAGTCATAATGCCTTTTTACCCCAATTTGGACTCACCAAGTCTATAGAATCTATTAATGGCTGATTTGGTTGAAATACAGAGTCCTCATTTTCTTCGTCATTCTTTTTGCAAGACATTTGCTTGGAAGGAAGCAGGTTATACCACAGAGTGAAAATCTCATTGGAAAATGGTAAATCAGCCAGACTGATCTGAGTTCCAGCCTGTGTGAAATGAAGGGGGGGGAGGGGGGGAGAAAAGAAGAGAAAATAAATGTTTAAATTCATATTTGCTTCTTCTCATATAATTAAGATTATGGGGCTAGCCTGTTTTAGGGTTAAACAAATGCAATACTCATGATATAAAGCATTGGTGGATTTTTTTTTAAACCTGAAGGTGTGACTAAGTAAGAAATAACCCCAATCTAGATGCCAACCCTACGATTATTTTGTGAGATACTATTTTGCTAAAACCTAATGACTAAGCATGCAACTTTTTGTAAGTAGAATTATTTTTTAATGAAAAGTCAAAAAATAAATTAAAAAAATAAACGATTAAGCAGAAATCATAATACCTCTTACAATATATGCTGTAAGAGTCATTTGATTATTACTCACAAAAACCCATTATCCAGTATAAAATTCAAAAACAAAAACCTTACTGTGGTTCTTTTTTTTTTTTTAAAGATTTTATTTATTTGAGAGAGAGAATGAGAGAGAGCACACGAGAGGGGTTACGGTCTGAGGGAGAAGCAGACTCCCTGCCAAACAGGGAGCCTGATGCGGGACTCGATCCAGGGACTCCAGGATCATGACCTGAGCCGAAGGCAGTTGCTTAACCAACTGAGCCACCCAGGCGCCCCCTTACTGTGGTTCTTAAATGAGAGACCAGATAGCAAAATTTTTCTTTGGATTAGATGAATGTCAAAGAAAGTTTTTATATTCCAGCAAACGACACATACGAGCCAGGATCTAATTAAACAGTACCATTTTTTTTAAAGGCTATTAATTAACGTATTTACTAACTTTAAGGAGCTTCTGACACACATATCTATTGCAGTAATCTGACAGCCTACTGAGTCGCTATCTTTGCTTCTTTTTTTATTGCCAGGTAATATTATCAAATATTTTTTTCATATAAAGAAAAGGAAATACCAACAAGAAATCTATCATCCTTGTAAACTCTGTTCATCATGAAGCTTGTTTTTGTGTTTCCTATTGTACCGCGGAGAAAAGTTCAACACGAAACCTGTCCTGTTGTTTGGACACAAGGGCACCCCCTCAATGCCTGCGCTGGAACACCTTGTGTACTTTTCTGGTGTATAATGGTTTTCTGGTTATTATGTACAGTGGTGTGTTAAACTCACCATTAGTTATACATGAAGTCTCTCGCGTGAGCATTTAAACATCATATTCCTCTAAATAGCAGCATTTAAGTCTTCCTAGAAGCTGTAATACCATGGCTGGCGAGAATATAATAAAGGGACTGGATACTCAGTCTCCTGCTTAATTTAAACTTATAACAGTGAATTATGTGTGGGATGTCTTTTTGATATCAGGCTCCATTGTTCACCAGCTTCGTGACCCTGGACACATCACCTCTCTTTGCAGTTCTTTATCTAAAAATAGGGGGTACTCATACCTTCTCCTCTGAGACGGTCACGAGGATTAAAGGAGATAATATATACCAAGCACCCAGCACAAAGACTCCTGTTGGGAATAACAAGCAAGCTCCAGACCGATCATCATGACAGAGGTCAAAGGGTAGAACGGGAGATAGATATTACAGAAAATCACAACTAATAAGCAGATTTGAAAGGTCTTGAATAAGAAAATGAAAACCAGAAATCACTGCTTCCGATAAAAAAATGAAACTACCACTGGCTGTGCCCAAGGCGCTGGGCAGATCTGTGGTGGTCCCAGGGCTGGCGAAATAGCAACGAGAGAGTTCTTCTCAGCATACCCCAATCATGGGTCTTCTGCGGTAGAGGGAACTGTGAAATAACCTACCAGGCATTCTTCACTTCGGTGTTTACTAACAGAGCAAAGATCGACTCTCAGCGTCTTCTGCTGTAAGGCTGTTTGGGAAATGGCCACTCGGAACATATCATTGAATAAGATGGATTCTGTGGCTGGATGGACTCTTGTTCGAAACAGACAGCTGACATCCGTCGAGGAGGGAAGCAGAGCAACCCTAAAGTATCTGCAAAGAACAAGAGTAAAATGGATTTTACAGGTACTTCAATTATACCAGATTCACAGCTGTCGTCTGAAATCATCTGCGAAAGAGAGAAACACAGGGGAACATGGAGTTCATCATCAACTGAGAGCTTTGCTGTCAGAATGGGTCCGTCTGTGCTCAGCGGCCCAGAGGCTCCGTTCTTCACCCACCCATGCTGACCGTGCCCCTGGGCCTGCCACTCCCCACAGGGCTACAGCAACGACAGGACGGGGGAAGAGAAGGGGAGGAGAAAAAATCCGTGGGGCAGATGAATTTAACGTCCCACCTGCCCGGGGACAGCCAATTCCAAAGTAAAGTTTTCTGAGTCTGGGAAGATGGGATCATGCTAAGCAAACTTTGTCCCCAAGAATACTCACCCCCCAGTATTAAACAAGGGGTGCTGGTGATCATTTCCCAGGAGTGGAATACATTACCCTACTAGCGAAGAAGAACGGCTGAGGAGCATATTGTGAAGCAAACTTAGCAGTTTTTATTTTTTTTAAGATTTTATTTATTTATTTGACAGAGAGAGAGATAGCGAGAGCAGGAACACAAGCAGGGGGAGAGGGAGAGGGAGAAGCAGGCTTCCTGCCGAGCAGGGAGCCCGATGTGGGACTCGATCCCAGGACCCTGGGATCATGACCTGAGCCGAAGGCAGACGCTTAACGACTGAGCCACCCAGGCGCCTGCAAACTTACAAGTATTATTGTCGAAGTTTCAGGAAGGACAAACTGTCTTAAGAGGCTTATTGCTTTGTAAATTTCAGAGGAAGACTTACAGAAAACCAGTAACTTCTAATACGACTTTCAGGCGATTTTTCTAAGCACACGTTACATGAGGATTCACAATTCTTAGAAACGGCATGAGGTATTTTCTTTTAAATCCCAGAAAGACAACACCCATTAAATCCCTCGCCCGCTAATTCCAGGCTGGTCTAATTCTGATTCTAAAAGATGCCTTTCGGGCGCCTCGGTGGCTCAGTTGGTTAAGCAACTGCCTTCGGCTCAGGCCATGATCCCGGAGTCCCGGGATCGAGTCCCGCATCGGGCTCCCTGCTCCGTGGGAAGCCTGCTTCTCCCTTTCCCACTCCCCGTTTGTGTTCCCTCTCTCGCTGTGTCTTTCTCTGTCAAACAAATAAATAAAAGATGCCTTTCTCCAATTATGAAAACTGTAAATTCACAGGCAGGACTGAGGGATGTCCTATTATTTCTGTATTTTATATCAGAATATAAAACTGATGATGCAATATGTATAATTATGGAACTATCAGAATATAAAAACTGATTATGAAGATTCAGCCATAGGGGACTAGGGAGCCTTGGGCTGCCGCTGTTAAGGCTGGAGATTTGGCAGAAGAAATCTGCGTTCGAAAGCCAGGAGGGGAAGTACACTGCAGAGCTGCAATGGAGGAAGCAACTCTCTGCTTCTCCAGACCTCAGTTTTCCTCTGTACCAGTGGCCTAACCTCTTCTGCAGCCCCAGAACGTTTCCACGTGAAGAACGGTTTTACATGGTTAAGAGCCAAAGGCACTGGGGAAAGAAGGTAGGGCTGCTTTTCCTTTCATTCTGCTGTAGGTGGGGTCTGTCCACACTGAGTCAGGAGCCAACCAGCTGGGGCACAAGCTCTGTTTGGTGTAATTGATAACCAGAAAGTAAAATTTGAAGTTGGGGGGGGAGAAAAAGAACGATTTTAAGATATTTCATTTTTGGCAGTGTCATTATGTAGACCAAGGCTTTTATGTGGGGGCTTAAGAACATGGCGCTAGACATCTCAGGAAGGTGCAGACCAGGCAGACGAGTAACTGCCCACGAGCTGGGGGCAGAAGAGCCCACTGCACTCACTGCCATCGGTCCTCAACTGTGCTGGCTGTCACCCTACCTCGGGGCACTTTGTGGCTTCCCAGGAGGAAAGTGAGAGGCCCCGCGATTGGCTTGGCGGCGGCACATTTGCTGAGCCCTTAACGGCACGAGATTAAAGAAGATGCGTGTTCTCGGGGACTTCTGTAGTTTTCTCCTGGACTAGTGGGATGGCTCTCCCTGTTCATAGGTTCGCTCCCTGCTGGAGCGGTCTTCTCCCAGATATGTCATACTGAAATAAAAAGGTTGCCAACGCTCCAATATCTCAGCCTATTTCCTGGTACGGAGAAGTCACAAATAATATCGTCAGGGCCGTCTTCCCTGCGTACTACTACTGACTGGCCTTCCTCATCTCAGTTCCAGGAAGCAGGCTCTTTGGGGTGACACAGACACTCCCCAGTAAGCCTTCCCTCCTTCTGGTCTCCCTGTTTAATGCGGACGCCCCCCATACACACACCTTGATTTCAGGAGATCTTGCAGCCCACTCCCCTCCTGGAATCCTATTCCCCTCCAGCTTTGATGATCATCAATACACAGACATCCACTGGCTCTCTTCTTCTGCTGTCTACTGAATAATTTCCATCTAGCTCTATTTTTATTTAGACCCAGTTTCTATTAGATCCCATTCTTAAGAGTATTCAGATATGAACTAAAAAGTAAACCCACAAGGAAAACATCCAGAACTCTCACATTTACTTTATTAAATGTCCTTCTCATTGAGGAATATTCTCTATCACTAAGGCAAACATCCACCTGGCTGGGTACAGAGTCTTGGGGGCCACCCCTCAATAGCTCTTTCTTATTTCCAAACCCTTATACTGGCAGATTGAACATATTATTAAGCGCAGGGCTATACACAGAGATGCTGGCTTTGAAGTCAGAGGTGCTAAGTTGAAATCGGGCTTCTTTTTGGTGGTCTCTAGCCATAGGCCTTTAAGAGAGCCCCCAAAAGTCTGACTCCAGAGGGTGTGAATGGTGGTGAAGACCGCTAGAGATACCTGTCAGGAGAGAGAGTCCCAGGCAACAGGCTACAAGGCATTATGACATCACTTAAAGTGAAGTGACTTTAAGAAATTAATGGTCACAGGGAAGTGAATGCCTGATGCTCTGAATGATACTCTTATGTGCAGCACGATACGGTGTTTGGCAAAGTTGTACTGATAAATGAAATTTAATCACGACAGTTTCATGTAAAAGATCAGAAACTTACTTCAAACCAACAGCAGGCATAATCAGGCAACAGCAAACATCTTAATTCAATTCAAAGAATCGGGCCCCAACATAGCATAATACAGAATTTCTGGTTGAAAAGGGAGATTAAAAGAGTCTTGGTTCCTAAGCCTAATAATGAATTGGTTGGATAAGGATCAAAATCTAACATGCTTTTTACGCATTCTCCTTTTCTTTTCATTTACTCCACTGTGGATTGAGGCTTGATCACCCCTGCTATGTCTTTTCCACGTTCATCTGGATGAACTGCTCAATTCCAATGTACAATTTATCACATGTGAACAATATTCAGTACTTCAATTTGTCCTTTGCTACTTTTACTTACACTTTTGAAGTGTGAGGTATCAAGAAGGCATGAAGATTTCGAAGTTGTGCTAAAATCACCATGAAACTTGACCTTTTTGCATCGTATCTGTCAAAAGAGAAGCTGATGAAACAGGGAAAGAGCACAGGCCATCTGTCCCTGCACCGAAGTCTAAAACTGCCCCTCCATGTGCGTTCCCTTACCTGAGGCCGACCTGCACCTGGGCTGTCTCCACGATGGTGACATCCCCTTCGCTGTAGGGAACATCTTCAACTTCACTAGGCCTAGGGACAGGGCGACAGGGGGCGTAGGTGAACTGTTTATGAACAGGGTCCTGTTATGGTTACTCTTTGCCACTTATTGATTCTGAATGAAAACCTGAATTAACAGCACTCCTCCAGCCCCCAGGGGACCTGACCCCAGTGAAAACTCACTCTTTTACCTATTTCTTCACCTTTTCAAGAGGAGTCTGCCTCTGAGCCATTAAAGGACAGACTTCCTGATGCCTGACTTTCCTGAGCCTCCCTGGGGTACCCCACACCCCGAGACACATTCCAGGCTTTCAGAAATATACACGAGAAGATTCATGTGCCAAACGGGTAGTGACTAGCAACTCCAACGCTCTCCCTGAGTTTTAAGCCTCCAAGTGGGTCAGATGGGATGTTTTTGGTATACTGAAATTTTCAGGCATTAGCCTACCGCCCTTCTACTGCAAAGAGTGGACTCAGGGCTGCAGTAGGCTCGCAAGCTGGAGCCCTCCCACGGCTAGGAGCAGAGACAGTGTAACCGAAAAGCGCTCCTGCGAGTCCTTACTGTTTCACGAAAGCTTCGTAGACCCCGCTGTCTCCAGCCACAGACTCATCGGACACAGCAGCCGACACACAGGCAGTCTTCTCCCCGAGCAGGTGGATTACTCTTCTTTTTGGTAATGACTTTTCCACATCTAGGGACGGGACAGTGAGCGTACTAATTAGGATTTATTATTAGGAAAAGTTAAGTATAAAAATACACACGTGGTTTGGTTATGAGAAATCCCAAAGTATTTGCATCTGGGGCATCGTGGATGTTACTATTGGAGTCAACAGATGTGGCCGATTCAAGGCACCAACACGTGACAGAGGTCCCTGGGATGCCAGCTATTTTGGTCATCATTTGAGAAAGAATACGGTTTCTCTCCGTCCTGAAAAACTTGAAGGGAAGGGATAAATGACACATTCCCATCGCTCCCTTGCTTCTCTCTGTCAGGGATTCACTGCAGTTACCATCCGCTCGGAGGCAAGGAGCGAGCTGCGTCCCTCAACTATTAAAGATATTTGCATAATAGAGAGCATCTACTACTCAATGGCGAGAAAGGTTTCCGCCTCCCTTGCTCTCCCCTTCTCTGTACACACCATATTCTACATCTCCTGTGCTATCACGTTAACAGAAGTTAAGAAAAAAAAGTCTTTGACTTACAGAATTCCTCACCAGCTAACACCATTAGAAAACAAAAACAAAAACAAAAACAACTTTGTGCTACTGAATCTTTAGCACCAATGACCACTTAACTTTTATCTCGAACTCATATTCATACACTGCATCCTGCGGTGAGCAAGGAGCATTCATTTAAAGCTGCGTTCCTAGGTAATAAGCTGCGAGCCTGTGGAGTTCTTTTATCCTCCAGCAAGTGAGCGGGGACCAGGATTGGTATGCATTTCGCCCCCCTTCTGAGTCGTGACTTTACATCTTGTTAAGATGTTTAAGTTTTAAGGCTTCAGATTACCCGATTGATTGCTGCATTTTCCCTTTTATTTCTGGCAGTGGGAATGCTTTTTCCTTGATGATGCAGTGCCTCTCTCCGCCCACCCCCCTTTGTGAGGGGTGAAGGTGATGACATGATTTATTGATTACCCCCAGGAATATCCACAGCGGCTGAAATTGACTTTGACAATGACAGAGACTGACTGGAAGGACTTCATAGTCATTCCAACACGGTCTCTGTCCTCCAGCGGGGACTGGGGCCGGAGAGTGGGATGTGCATAAAGGAAGTCGACTTTGCCTGTGGAAGATTCCAGAATCCTGAGGGAGACGAGCAGCGTCATGATCCCGGGACACCTGCCCCCCACGTGGCGGTCAGGCACCCCCGAATGGACTGAGTGCTGGTGATCTGACCTGAAGAGGATTAGTATTTACGGTTAAATATATGCTTTTAGGGCGCCTGGGTGGCTCAGTTGGTTAAGCGACTGCCTTCGGCTCAGGTCATGATCCTGGAGTCCCGGGATCGAGTCCCGCATCGGGCTCCCTGCTCGGCGGGGAGTTTGCTTCTCCCTCTGACCCTCCCCCCTCTCATGTGCTCTCTCTCAAATAAATAAATAAAATCTTTAAAAAAAAATATATATGCTTTTAGTTGTTTTCTCACATGGCATTCAGTACTCTTTCCAAATAAAGCTCTCGGGTATCATTCCTTTAGGGTGACTTTTTAATAGCAGCTGTCTAGTACAAGATGCATTTTAAAGGTAAAAGCTCTATCCTGGAAACTTTGGCAACACCGGGCTCTGGGCCGACTTCCCAGGCACAACAGCAGACCCAGTGGCAGGAGCAAGGCGAGACCCAGGCAAAGAAGCCCGCGGACCCAGGTGGGGTCGGACACCGGGAGATTCTCGCGCGGGTCCCCGTCCTCTGGCAGCTGGGCCCACTGACCAGCCCCTCCAAACTGACTGAGCGTTGACAAGGGGTCGCTGGAGAACACTCGCAATACACGAAGAATGAAAACAGCTTTGACATGTTCAAGATCCTTCAAGTCCAAAGCACAGAAGCATGGCAGAGAAAACACTCCAGTTTCTTCTCTTGCTTCTTCTTTTGTACTTTCATAAATTTCAGTGGTCGTGGTAGGAACCGGGCTTAGCACCGTCTGTATGGATTATCCGCATATGGTAGTACTAACGACATGAACAGAGAGCAGAGCACCAGGCACGATTAGAGGCTTTCGCTGTGTTCCAGCATCAATCCTCCCAGTACCCTGCGAAGTAGAGACTCGGCCGTTCCCATTTTGCAGCTGAGAAACAACAAGGCTGAGAGCTGGGGTAATGTGCTCGTGCTCGCTAGAACCAAGGTGAGGGTGCAGGATTGGCTGGCTCCAGGGGCAGAGAGCATCGCTCGGCTCCGCTGGGGGCGGAAGGGAGGCCTGACCGCTGGCTTCTGCTCACCTGGAGCCGCTAAGTAGACACCACCCCTCTGCTCATTTTCTCTGCCGTGGAGGATTTTGATGACACGTCACTTGGAGCTGTGGCCCCTTCTGGGCGGAGCCACACAGGCCACACTAATGTCTCCTGGCTCTCCAGGCTGGGGTGTCGGTCTTCAGGATCGGAAACCACACACACGGGATGGATTTGTCTCTCTCTCTTTTAAACATCGAAACTGGCCAATCAGTTAAGACTCCGAACTCTCCGGAGCAGAGATACAAAATAAGGAGGTTTCTCAAAGCAGCAGGAAAACACTTGTGAAGAGGCCTGGCCTCTTCTGTGTGGTGGACACACGGTGACGTGCGTAGATCTGAGCGGGGCTCCTGGGGACCGGCCCTGGAGCTTTTATTTCACATTTCGTTTCTGGCTAGCTCCGAAACAGACCATCGTCCTCAGACCACAACTACGGTCCTCTGCCAGCAAGGGTACTATCTTGTGCTCTTTATACAACCACTTCTAATACAGCGAAAGCTTCCGCCTTGCAAAGGGATACAGATAGTAAAAAAAACAACAACAAAAATGGAATGCGCCCTCTGTTTGTGTCTGGGCACACAACGGCAGCAGTGAGAGCCTGATCGAGGGCACACTTCCCCGGGTGCAGCTAGTAACGCGGCCAGAAGATGGCAGGGTACCACCACTACACGGGACCCGGCTTTCTCCAAATTCACCCTGCGCAGAAAGGGAGTGTCTGGCAAGAAACAGAAATCGTATTTGTATAGAATTCCCTGAGCAATCTAAACACTGAACCCTGGTACTAATTAGCTGGGATGCTAATGGGCTTGGCTTTAACCTGTTTTAGGCCAACTTTTAGAAGAAAGCCCTCTTCTTTTGCCTTGCTATTTCAGAGCCCGAATGTATTTGTATGAAGTGTGAAGTATGTTCATAAGACATGTCCCCAGTCAGCTGCCACCGTCCAGAGGGTTTCTGGACAAGAAGACAGACACTTCATGATTAAATCTAGTAAGCAGGGAAGGCGACTTTTATTTGATAAAGAAAAAAAGGTCTAGTTTCCAGGTATATCAATAAAAACTCCTTCTCCAATGAAGCCAAAATGAATAAGCAGCGCAGAGAGAAGGGGGTGGGTGGGTAGCACAGTTGTTTCTGTGGAAAAAGTAGCCCTCCCACCATTCTTCTTAAAATAATTAAGAGGGAGCAGAAAGAAGCAAAGGTCTCCGCTCACCTGCAGTTCCTTCATACAACGGCTCCCGGGCACATTCGCTGAGGTCTTTATCCTCTGAGAGAGACTGGGACACTCCTCCTGAATGAGAATCCAGCAAGATCTGACTCTCGCCGAGGCTGATGTCTGCAAAATGGCTACTCAATTCACAGTCTTCAAAGTCAGCAGTGAACCGATGGAGAGGGACATCGTGAGCAGACATGGGGAACGTGCCTTCTAGAACCAAGGGAGAGCCGGGAGGGGACAAGGAGGAGAGGGAGGACCGTGAGGACAGGGACGTCACAGACTTGGGGGCCTCAGTCCGTGGGGGCGTGTGGCCTGTGGCTGCAGCCGCCGCCCCACAGGGACTGCTCTGGCCAGGCTGCCTGGGGGACTTGGCCACTTCGTTTTCGTGGATGGTGGTGATGGGTCCAGAAGGAATGTAGCCGCCTTTCTCCTGTAGAAGGAGGTCCAGTTTGCACTGATAATCCGTGTCCACCTGGTCGCTCTGACTGGTGTAACAGAGCTCTCCGGAACTGAGGGAGCTGAGCGAGCCTCTGCTGGAAGTGTTCAGAGACCCCCGGCTGGAGGCCAGGGAGCCCAGGCTGCTCCCGGACGACATGGACAGGGTGCTGGCCGAGAGGCTGAGGGGAGAGGAGCACTCGCTGTGAAAACTGGGATGGTACAGAAAACCCAAGCACGATGCCCGCCACCTCCTCCTCCGGACCCCGGAGGGAAGGAACCCAGTGGCGCCAAACAACATAATGACTGCAGGAAAAAGAACCTGCTATTATTATACCACCTACTGCCATGTTGACTCATGGACACTTTCAACCTGGCTCTCCACATAGCAATTCTATTCTGACCAAAGATCGAGTCCCTTTTGCAGAAACCGAAACAAAGAGAATGATGAGTACCTATTGATAAATCTACCTGCACAGATATCCAGCAGCAAGTATGCAACTTAATAATACGGAAGGGGGAAAAATAGCATACACAGCACAGAGTATCAGTGTAGTTATTCTGGTTAAAGAATAAAGCTTTTAATTTTGAGAGAGAACAAAGGCAAGCTAATAAAGACAAAGAGGTTTCACACGGGACCGTCTCCCTCAGGGTGTGCGTACTGAAGGAGTGAACACGTAGCTAACTATTTTAAGGCAAATCTTTCTTCCTCCTCCCTTTTTAAAAGAAAGGGTGATCTGTAGAAATGTGTCATTTCCTAAGTATGTATTCATAGCTAAAATATATAAAGTATATCTTCTTCCCACAATATCTTCTGCCTATGACCTTGGGGTTCATGAAAAAAAAAATCTTGTAACTTTAAATTTGATCATCCAAGTTTTAATTGTACCAGCATAACTATTTTATTTACTTTTAAACAGTTGAAAATAAAGAGAAAAGTAATCCAGGATGAACCAAAACACGCCTGAATGTAGTCAAGAAAAACTTCTCCCTCAAGAACCAAGCAGGCTTACCTTTTAAGTTGTGAATGCAAATAAGTAGTTAATTTAGTAGTTTCTTCAAGTTTCTGTAGGAGCTCTTTCCTTCGCTCTTCCAATTTCAATCTAGAAAAAAGAAACAGAAACGAATTTATTTCCATGTAATTATAATAAAGCACAGAAACTGAAGGAAAAGATTCTTATTATATAAACATTATGTACCATGAGGGGGAAACCCAAGTGAATGCACGGGAGAGAAAACAGAACCACCAGCAAGAAGCAAAGTGGGCGGAACTGTCCATAGCCACGCCAAGTGAAGAGGAAGATCTATCCTCAATCAACATTACTGAGAATTTTTAAAAATCTGGTATTCTAAAATTTTCTTAAATGGGTAAAACAAAAAAACAAACAAACAAAAAACCCTTGTGCTCTCGTGAGGTAGGGAAAGACAGGAGGAAAACCACAAATCACTAACAAAGATTGCAGAATCCTTCTGCGGGCCTGGGATTTGGGCTTAAGTTACTAAAACACTTGACGGCAATAACAGAGAACTGTGAAAGACCGTCCGAAGTGCTGGAATTGACAAGGACTGCTCCCAACTGCCATTCAGTGACAAAAATTCCAATCTTACTTTGATGAGAATTTCAGCGATTAAGAAACAAATTAGTCCATATTGCCATTGTGAGCTCATTTGGGCTTAACGGTTTCAACAAGGAAAAGATACAAAAGTGATTTCCCTTCCTACTATACAGCACATCTCATTGCCCGCAACGATTATCGTGAAATTTCATCCACATTCAAGCGACCGAGTTTGTAAAGAAATTTTGAGTATCGGGAAACTGTGTATGTGAGTGAGTTATCTAAAAATATATCAAGCGTAAGGTCTATGTCACCTGAAGGTCTTTAGACATCCCTGGAATGAGCCCGTCCAGAGTGGTCAAGGACCGCAAAATGGGACCCAGAAAACCACTGTGGTTTCTGGTGGATTTGCTGCTACCGACCACGTGTCCTTAAACAAGTCACTTAGTCAAGGGGTCCCAGCGCTCTCATCTGCAAATTGGCGATTAAAATCCTACTGTGTCTGTCTGCTAGGGCTGTTAAAGGGATCAAATGGCGTGTGATATATGTGAAAGTGCTCTGCAGACATCAAAACAAAACTCCTTGTTCAAAGCCTCAGCATGCCTTACAAGGTGGGGATATAAAAATTAGCTATTTTTCTTTGGAGAAGAATAAAATTTCCCTAATTTCTAACCTCTTTGAAATGTATGTTTTAGGCAGTAAGGAAACATGCCCATATTTTATTTATAGCTATCCATCCTTTGATGTGTCACCAACACAATTTCATTATATGTTAAAATAAAAAAAGCAATTCTTGTCATTTTGTTTAGTACTTCAAAGCGTGATAAATTCTTAATTCCCAGCTTTCAAAGGTGTATTCTGAAAAGGAGTACAGTCCCTATTTTTTTTTTAATCTCTTAAATATAAACAAAAACTCAACATGGAAAAAAAATTAATACAATTTAGATGAACTGAATTAGAAGGTAAAGGTCTGGAGAAAGCCCCCAAATCTACCAAAATCCGTGTCTTCTGAAACAGGAGAAACATTTTTGAAGGAAGTTTTAAAACTAAATACTGCACAAATGAAGGCTTTTCTGGTGTGGTAAGGAGGCTTCAGTATGACATTAGTGTGTTTCATGCTGAAATTTAAAATCCAAAGCTTTCCCCATCTCGGTCACAAGCGATGGTCCTCATTCTGGCCTCCTCCAGCGGACTGCTAAGGCCCTCTTATGGCTTTGAACTGCTGAGACCTGGCTTCATGTTCTTGTTGGCATGCTCCCCAGTCAGATCCTAAGCTCCCAGAAGGCAATCACTAGCTTTTTCTCCCTCTTCCGCCCAGGCTGCCCTCCCAGCACTCCCTTGTGGCTGGTGGCCGGTGTCTCTAGATAACCCCTTCACTGGGAGAAGAATAACCAAGGCACTCAGGAGCCCTTCCAGTGGGGTGGCCTTCTTGGATCAAGCACCCCACTCCTATCTCTGATGTAATCACAGAAGCCAGAAGTCTTCCTCAGATTCCAGGTGTCCAAGAAGCATCCTCCCCAACTTCCTCTGGACCAGGGAGTAGAAGAAATTGCTCAGGTATCAGCCCCTTCAAGAGGGTGCATCTCTGTCTCTCCAAGCCCTTCTCCACGATGAGAAAGGATCTTCTCCACCCGGCCCCTAGAAGATTCCTCTCCTGCTGGTCCAACTGACCCACGCTATGCATTCATCTGCTCTTTGCAAGACAAGGGCAGCGCCTTCCCACTGTCTTCTCTCTGCCCTTGTGCCCTGAGAGAGAGAAGCACCTGCCCAGTCTCTCCTGATGAAGACCACCCAGAGCCTTCCACGTAGGGAAAATGTCATGTCATCTATAGAAGTAAGAAGTTCCTTTTCTGTTAAAAAATAAATGACACTCATACCCCGGGGCACTTACTGGCTTTAGATTTTTTTCAGAATCAGAGACAGAAACATTCATATATTATTAAGGAAAATTAAGACATCCAGGTAAGAAGTAAGACAAAACTCTCAAGATCTTTGTGAAAATACGGAGCACTGTTAAGATCTTATCAGCTACAGAAAAGCACAGAGGTTTTGGAATTTCAGTAGCTGTATGGAGAGAACATGGAAGATGTGTGAAAAGTCCCACACACAATGACAGTCTTCATTTGAGAGCCATCTGTCTTTGCTGATGGTCCCTCCCGGTGAGCATCTCCCTCTTCCTGAAGTGCTTCATGGCCCACGGTGGGAGCTTTGTCACTGCATTTGAGCGCTCGGCCCGGGGTGGGGCGGTGCTGGCCGCACACGGCTGGGGGACTCTGGGGTCATGCTCACTGGCTGAAATTCAGGTGAGCTTAGCTCCTTCTGAGCCCAACTCTCAGCACTGATTCAGAATCTTGCCTGAGGCCACCCCTGAAATAATGAGAAACCTGCCATGTAAATGGCAAATGGGACAATTTGGGGGAATGCAGAAGTGGTTTCTATGGCAGTTGGGTAGGTGCCAAGAGGAAACTGAAGGATTTAGAACTGGTGAAGCCCAATTTGTTTTATGGTGAAACAAAGTTTTACACAGTGAATCTTATTTCCCAGAAGTATCTCCCAGCACCACCTGCTTTAGGGCTGAGGAAGCAGTGTTGAGAGGTATTCTCTTGCTTGCTAAGCACCCTGTTTTAGTTCAACAGTAACAATACACAGAACAGAAACACTGTACATACACGAGGTGAGAAGAAATAATGAAGATCAAGAAAAGGTGAGAGAGTACAGAGGGGCAAAGTAAAACCACTGACAAGAACAACAAAACCCAAAGCCATACCATCTGTGTCTACTTGGAAAATAGACTCGGCGCTCCCTTCGGCAGGTGGCTCTGCTCTTTCGGACACGTGAGATGCTGGGTTTGCATCCAAGGAGAGCAGTGAGAAAACTTTAAGTTGCTCAAGCAAGAAAGTATTAGTCCTCTCAACCTTATACAACAACATAATGACAGGGATTTGGCTTCTGGCCACCAACATACGACAGATACAAAACACAATTATATACATGTCCCTTCTTGCTAACGTCTAGTTGTGGGAGACCGGGGCATGCAGGTATCGTAAGTTAGAGGGACATTCAAACTGTTTACTCCCCATCTGAGACAAACCCCATGGCTGGATCTCACTGAGGATGTAATTATTTTATATAAGTATTTTATAGCTCCTCTTCCTGATGGGTTCAAAACTACGGCTTCTGCCAGAATTTGGACAGTTATTATATGTATTATGCACAAACCAAAGTACAAAAGCCAGAGCCTAGGCACTTAGGAACAAACTGTATTTTTAACGTTACTTCATCAGTCATTTTTGAAGCTCTAGCCCTTAAAAAAAAACAAAACAAGACATCATGCCTGTAAAAGCTGATTAAACAAACACACATCTGTTCTCTCTCTCCCAGAACAAATCTAAAGGCTGTTTCTAGGCCCTTCCCAGATTCACACACTACAGAGAACAGCTGAAATGCACTCAGCGCGTTCCACACGTATGATTAGGTAACAGTAAGTGTGACACAAGGTACAGGTGTCCTTGCTGCTTTCTACATGGGCCACACAAAAGCTACTCATTTTGTCATGTTTGCTGGTGATTAGCAACCTTTTATCCTACAAATTTAAGATCTATAAACACAGACACGACATCAAGGTAATTCAGGAAAACAAGGAAATTCTGCCCTCTCTCCCTTACTTTTGGATCCTTCTGGTCTCTGTTGAGTGGATCGTGTCCCCCCCACCCCCCCACTGCCCCGCCAGCCTTGTTCACACCAGCCTTGAGGGTGAGCCTTCAGTCGGCACCACTAGACCAAGATGTCAGGGCAGCCAGGGCAGGTGGGCGATGAGAATGCTTTCAGATGGTAAAGGAACGTAGGCTGTAGAGGCTTTTCCTCCTGACTCTCGCGCCTGCTCTGTATGGCCACCGAGCTGTAGCTCTGCTTTACCTTGATCACCAGTTTCAAACTCACAAAAGTCAACTGTCCCCAGATGACTAAACTCAGGGTAGGCAAGTCCGCATGCTAACGCCTAACCAGCAACGTCCGAGGCTTTTCCTCCTACCATTCCCCGCACCACACTTCAAATGTTCTGATATTATGTAGACACACAGCCTTACACATTCATGGAGGACAAGGAATTAGAAGGCAAGAAGCCAAGAAGGTAAAAAAAAAAAAAAAAAGGCAATTAGATTATGGCTGGGTGTTTTAAACTTACTTCCAGTCACTTGACATTATACGGATGTGACCTTCCTTCCTGTCATCCTGGGACAGGCACCGCACCTGGACTGCTGGCCTACAGAATGGATGGGTGTGCAGGGGTCCCAGAGGGCTGCACGGGCTGTGGCTTGTGGCTGGGACAGGGGTGGAACCATACCCGCCAGCGAGGCCGGGATCCCAGGGCTCCCTCGCACACGCCTCCTTGGCCAACTGACACCCAGACGTTCCCCTGCTTGACCCTGCAGCTGACCTGCTTACAGAACTGGATTTTCTTGGGTTAAATGATCCATTCGCACCTTCCCCTGGAAAGATCACAAAACTGCGTCAGGTGTTTCCCTTTACATTTTCACCTGCTTCGCAGGAGGGGCTTGACTGACAAACAAAATCCCAGTGAACATTCTGTGACCTGTTAAGATATCAAAGGGAGCAAGCTGTCTTTTCCTTGTGAAACGAAAAGCAATAAACTTTTGCATTCTTGTGAGTCATAAACCTCCGAGTAGGAAGCTGCCGGGGCCGTAACAGTCCAGATAATCTTTCTTATCAGAGTGCAATAGTTTATAGCCACTGTTACCAGACTCAGTCAGCGATGGACTGCATTCCTGGTTTTATGTCCACATTCCTTACTTACTCAACATCTGTCACAGGCATTTTCGCCTTCCTAACGAACAGAAGAACTGATGCCGCAGACTATGAGGAGGGTGTGCTTTATTGCTCTACGGAAAGGAGGTCCCTTTGTGCCGGGTCTCCGTCCACCGGCAACAGATGCGACGGAGCTTTCCAAAGACCCGGGGGACCTGGCCTCCAGGCACAGCTCAGACTCCCGCGCACGGTCGGACGCGCCCTTGTCCCCAGGGAGGGAAACGAACCTCTCGGCCAGGGCTCGGCTCGGCGGACCCCTCGCGGACAGCAGCTCGTCCTCCAGCCGCCGCCTCTCGCCTTCCAGGCGCTCCAGTTCGTCTCGAGTGCGTTTCTGCGGGGTGACGAACTGAAGCTCTTTCAGAAGCTCTTCCTTCTCGTGGATCAGCATCAGCTTCTCCTTCTCGATATCCAGCGCCCCGGGCCACGTCTCGCTGTCCAGTTTCGACAGTTCAATTTTTAAGTTGGCCATACTACAAACAAAGCGGTAAGAGAGGGATGTGCACACTGAGAACTCTCAAGAAAGGGAGAACATGAACCAGGCGAAGTTGGGGGGCTGGATGCTTGCTGTCCTGACTTTACTCAGGGGTGACCGCCCCCCCCTCGGAGGCAGGGGAAGAGCAACAGCCCCGCCCTCCAGACCCTGGGCCCGACTTGACACCCGGCTCTCGTCCACTGCCTTTTCCTCACCTTTCCAACACCAGCAAGCACACCGCCTATCTGAAAAAAGGGTGAAGGTCAAAGTACACTGAAACTTAAAAAGCAGAGAGCTCTGGGAGCTGCGGGTGGCCACCCCGATGTGTGACTGCCTGTGGAGGGTGACAGGAGGGATACCTGGAGAGCTTCCGTTTTATTTATTTTTACTTTTAATTTTTTTAATAAAGATTTTATTTATTTATTTATTTATTAAGAAAGAGAGAGAGAACGCACAAGCAGGGGGAGCAGGAGAGGGAGAAGCAGACTCCCCGCTGAGCAGGGAGCCTGACACGGGGCTCGATCCCAGGACCCCGGGATCATGATTTGAGCCGAAGGCAGACGCTTAACTGACTGAGCCACCTAGGTGCCCCCGAAGGGCTTCCATTTTTAAAAAAATGAAGGTAAATGCTGTCTGACAGGATATTACTATAGATTTTGTTCCTCTGGGTAAAGACGCTGTCCCCCAGGAAAATCGTAGTCCCCAGTGTCGCATGGGCAGCAACTGGGACGTGAGCCAGTCAGGGAAGGGTGGGGGAAAAGAGAGAGCAGTGGCTCAGCCAAGCAGTATTACAACAAAGTCAATCCAGCACGTTCCACGTGGCCAAGGAAAAGGGAGCAGCCCTGCCCTCCCGGGCCTCCTCCACCAGAATCCTCCTGCAGCTAGCTGTGTGCTGTGAAATCAGTGTGTACCCGGTTTCCTGAGTGCTCTCTGAGCCAGCCCTGTAGGCGTGACTGCATGGACCCGGGCGCCCTCCGTCCACAGGAGCCGTCCAGTAGCACCTTCCCCAGCACGGACGGGCAGCCAGCACAGTGACTGCAGGTACTGGAGCGCGGGGGACAGGGACGGGAAGATGGGAGGAGGAGCAGGAAAGCCCCGCAGGGAGGAACGTCACCGGCTGCATCATTCTGCCTGACCTGGGAGTCCACCATGTCGCGAGCTTCCCGCTAAATGGTCAAGTTAACTTCTGGCGGAATGAGAACGTTCTGACCCGCCCCCGGGCCTCCGAACCAAACCACTTGCTCTGGGGCACTGTGAGCACTACCAGGATGGTTCACAAGGCAAATGGCACATGGCTGTTTTGACCATCAGCACCACATCAAGGCAAATTATGAACACAACTGATGTTGGCGCAGGGGATCGGTACGCCTATAAAAAAAAAAGTTGGATGATCCCTCTGGATACTGGTATAGCCCATACCACAATATGAAAAGTGGAAAGAGGGCATTTTATTTCCCTTTTTAATGGAAGAAGTTGTAGGACGGAAGAAAAAAGGTAAACAAAATAATGTTATTGGGACAAAGATGGAAGTATATCCACATTCTTGTGCCAGTTTCTTGTTTGAGTTAAAAAAAAAAAAAAAAATTGCCCTCCCTCACCAGCACTGCAGGTACAGTGTACTTCTGATTTCCACCCAGCGTCTGCACTCATGATAGATGTAACATCAGCTGTTCTTCAGCCAGAACCACAAAACCATACACAACTGTCTCAGTGTGCAAGAAAATTAATCATCAAAATGCTAACTAAGCATGGTATTATTAGCTTCATTAAGCACATAAAACAAAGGCTGGAGGAGAAAACAGGTTTCAGGGAAATACAACCCACCTCTTTACTTAGAATTGAAGAAGAGAACATTTTCAACAGATGCACAAACCTCGAGATTTACCTTCTCATCAGCCTTGCTAGTAACTTTAAAATAAAACCCCAAATAAGAACAGGACAGCGAAGCCACCCAATGGGAAAGAGCCAATATCTTAAGTTTTGATGCAACTGAATTAACAACTGAATTGGGAGCAACAACATAATGAAGGAAAGAAAGGCATCTATTACTTGTGGGATCAGGCGTTAGGTGGGTCTTGGATTTTATTTGGAAAGGGCACACCAAATCTGGGGAAGAAGATATGATGAAGGTTTCCAGGTACATCTAGGAAGATGGAATAAGCTGTTAGCAGCCAGAGTAAAGTGAAAGCTCAAGCTGATCCAAGGGAAGCCAAGTTGAGCCCCAAAGAACTCAGGGGCACGAGGCCTTGTTCTCCAAAATTAATTCTGAGTTATGGCCATTCTCCTTCAGAATGCCAGACATAGATCCTGGGCTTTGTTTACAGTAGAACCCAGGAGCTGTGGCCGCTTTTGGGTTGGTATGCTCACAGCCAGAGGGCCACAAAACCACAAAGCAGTCCTCAATCCTTATGGTGGGTAAGGCATTTGCCTGGGCTCCGAGAAGTAGCCAATAAAGTATATAAAATGTTTTATAACCTCAAGAAATGTATAATCTACCCAGGAAAACTTATAGGCATTGAAATTAGCTGAGTGAAATGTTATTCACAGAAACTGACTTGCTCAAGCACACACGGTTAGTAATTTGTAGAACAAAGCTTATGAGTTTTGTTTTTTTTTCAGTCATCAAAGAACTAAGTAATATTAGTAACAGAGGTTACAAAGAGGCAAATATTGTATTTAGGCAAATCAAATAATTGCTATGTTAAAGCCAGATAACCTCCAAGAACCTTGGCTAATTACTTTTAAATAATCCTCATCACCAGTAACAATGGGTATACTTTATTATCTATCTGATGGTCTTATGATAGCAAACTCTGACATTCTAGCAGGTTCTCAGCTGAGTTTTCCATGTTCTCAAGGAGGAACATGATAAATTTCTCTGTCGCCTACAGGGTGGTACTGCAGTTTTTTTTCCCCCAATGCCTTCCTAAATAATAAATCAAAAGCATTTTTAAACTCTAAAAAGGAAAATAATGAAATCAAATAGATCAGTATGACCCTCTCCCTCAAAATGAGCAAGGTGTCCATATTATGAAAACTAGTTGAGCCTGTCTACTGGATGAGGAGGGAGAAGTCTCCTGAGGCTTCCCCAAGCAGAGTCACAAGGTGAGGAAAATAAAGCACAGGGTTCTAAGGGTCTAGAGGATAAACGAGAGAAATAAGGATCTTTCCTCCTTTGCCCTAAAGTCAGTTGCCAGAACAGATAGCTCGGCATCTTCAAGGATGTTGGCGGGAAATCCTCCCCTCAAAGCAAAGGAATTCCAGTTATTTACCTCAGAGGTCCTCGGCCTCTAAGTCCTGTACCCAAGTCACTGCACCATGATTCTACCTGAGAAACCGATCTTCCCGCTTCTACTTGTGAGTAAGTACTGGACAAGCTCAAAGCTTCCTTCTTCCAGAAGGGAAGGGGGCAATTTCATGCCCACACTTCTCATTAATTCTCCCTGTCCTTCAACTGTGGGCAGGGGGGAGAAGCTGAGCTGAGAGGGGGGTCTGCAACCCTTACATCTAAAAACCTGCAAGAGTAACCTTGGTAGGAAGATGTTGGGAAGCACCCAGCAGATGTCACTATAGGAGTAAAGATTAATTCTGGGAAAGAAAATACCGTTTGAGCCCACTGACCACCGAACACAGAATAGCTCCCCTGCTGTTACCTTCTTTTGGCTTCTTCATATTGTAGGCTCAGCCTGACCTTTTCAGCTAAATTTGATCTACTTCTCACTCCGATCTGGTAAAAAACAAAAGGGAAAGAAGTCAATTAACTCTGCTAATGAATGAAGGTAAACTGCTTTTGCTTCTAGGAAGCACAAGTAATTGGAAAACTAAAGAAGATGGTCTTGAAATTGGGAACACCAGTTTAAAAAGGCACTTACTTTCTAGTCTCAGTAGGGGCAAAACATTTCTTTTTAATTCAAGCTTGTCTGTTTTTCAAAGACTTTAACATCATTTTCTCCACACATTAAATTCAAGATAAAAAGTATTATGTCAAGGTTTCTGGTATCTTAAAGAGTTTACGAAGGGTGTACAGGTCAATAAAATTTATGAACTGAAACTAATTTCCTTGTCTCCATGAACCCAAATTTCCATCACTTAGCTTCTGAATGCAAAGAACATAAACTAAATAACTTCAAAAACCAATTTTTCAAACAGGTAGGTCCTATTGTTGATCTCTACCTGTTTTATTTTCATAGCGCAGAATTCAAAGAAGCAATAGGGAATATGAAAATAACTGGGACTGGACTAGAAAACAGTATTTGCTAAATGGCGCCCCAAAGGAGAGAATGCAAAACAATTAACAGTAGTCAAACCACTGTTAAATATTTTCAAATGCTAGGCATAAGCCACAAATCAAACGTTTTAATATAAACAAACTTTGATCTACAAAAAAAAATTTTAAGGCGTGTTTTTTTGTTTCTCATTAGCCTCAATGTTTAACTGAAAAGATCTGAATTTCGAAGACCTTAAATGTAATAGGAAAAACTTAAATTTTCATGCACCTCTAACCTTTCAATAACGTCTCCAAATAAATATGGTCTGAGAAAGTTTGAACAAAGCCGTTCATATGGACAGATCCTGATATGCTTGGCACCCAGACAGAAAAGATAAGGCTCTGATTTTTTAAAACCAATCTAGGAGTAGGAAATATTGAATCCACACAGCTGCAGTGCAAACCACCTCACTCGCTCCTGTCCCACTTGCCATCCGTACTGTAGATCAGGCTCGTCAAGGACAGCACTGGGGACAACCCTGCCACGTGGATACTTACATCTCCAGAAATGCTTGTCTGTGACCCAGCGTCAAGGGTCTGTCTGGACAGAGATAAACGGGAGTTCACAGGACTGGATCTCAAGTCTGGCTCGGATGTGCCAATGCTCTGATCCAAATGGAACCGCTCCTGCAGCTTAGCAAGACTCTGTTGAGGAAACACAAAGTCCTACATAGAGCTTAACAAGTAAGATGAAAAACTTCCCCAGCAAGTAAACTCAAACTGAAAGACAGGATCGCCATAGAAAAACGACTTTATTTTAACAGGAACTTATCATTTTAAATTACTGAAAAAATAAGGTGAGAATATGATTTTGTATATACACACGTGTGACTTTGGAAGTATGTGAGATCATAATAAACGGGTTATCTTACCTTCCCCAAGAGAGCATGGCAATTATTCACACTGTGCATAATGGCATCTTTATATGTAATACATGCATTTCTTGTTTTTAAAATGTCATTGAAAAGAGCTCTCTTTTAAAAAGACTCATTTCAACTACTCACTTCATGCAGCAGAAATTATGGAAACATGGAATACCTACAATGCAAACTCATTGTAGAATCTAGCAAGCAAACTTCCTACTTAGCAGACTTCTATAATCATGCCACTCTACATCGGGATGGAACCAAAGGGATTATCTGCTCCCGCTAACGTCAGAGATGAAGAGACCGAGGGCCAGGAGTTGCAGTCCTGGCGGCTGATCCCAAGCCTGTCCTTACGCCGACTGCGTGGTACTGCCAGAGGGATAATGTCTGGTTTTGTAAAGTGAATGGGCCTGCGGTTGGCACCCACACCTAATAAACGGAGCTTACTTTATTTTATTTATTTTTAAAGATTTTATTTATTTATTTGACAGAGAGAAAGAGAGAGAGCACAAGCAGAGGGAGAAGGAGGCTCCCTGCTCAGCAGAGAGCCCGACATGGAGGCTCAATCCCAGGACCCTGGGATCATAACCGGAGCTGAAGGCAGATGCTTAACCGACTGAGCCACCCAGGTGTCCTGAACTGAGCTTACTTTAAAGAGAGGATGTGAGCAAGTGAAAGTATTAAAAAGGAGAAAGATCTTAGCTACACTGCTATCAACCCTCCCCCTCATAAAACACTAATAAAAATGGTAAGAAACTCATTATTACTAACTTTAAGAAAAGCCAGGATTTAATCCTGACATTTACGATTCTTAGGATAAAAAATGAGAAATGTTCCCCCAAATTAGAAATCTCAGAGATCTGATTTGTGCCTTTTATCTAACCTTCTTTATTTTCTTTCAAAGGAATATTTATGCAAAATATATGTACAAGAGGGATAAAACTCAAGCAGTCACATCAAATAACAGACTACAGAAAAGAACAAAGAAACCTTTTAGTGACTTTGGGCAAGTCTTTTCTATTTTTTCATTAGTAGAGAGAAAAGATTAGTATTTTTCAAATCTGTCTGTGCCGACCATGCACCTCCATCAATTTAGTAGGTCATGACTAGCATGTTTTTTGATGAAAAAGAAGAGACTAGAAAATTAATTCGGACCACGTTACCAGTATTAAGAGTATTAAGAAAGAAGTATTAAGAAATACGGTATGTATGTGTCCAAACATGAAGACATTTTTGTGTGACTGGGTTGTCATTAGAATATATCTCTTACTGTGGGTCATGGTCAAAGAGCTCTGAAAGTCACAGAAATTGCCCACCTAGTGTCCTTCTCAGCTCTACTGTTGATTGCCCTATCTACTAATTAATTGTTTTCTATGCTTTAGTAATTGAAAAGGAATCTAATCTTTTAATTTAATCTGGTCTGTGCATAAATCCAAATTTCTTCTTTACAGGAACAATCAAAGATAACCTAAAATTGCTGAATTATAAAGTTCCAATGTAAATTTGCTCAGGTTCTATTAACTTTTTCCAAAGGATTTATGGTGTGCATTTGAGGAATTACTGATTTAATCATCAGCCTCAGGATCTTGGTGGAACAAAATAAAAATACATCCAAATAAAGTCTTCTGTGTTCCACATATATATTTAAAACACCATATTCTGGAGCAAGACTGCCTAGGTCTGAACCAAAGTCCTACCACTTATGAGCTGTGTGACTTTGAGGAAGTCACTTAATTTTTGTGTACTGCAATTTCCTGTCTGTAAGTGAGAATAATACATGCCCATCTCTAGGGTTGTTGTCAGAATTAAATGAACTACTTTCATGCAAGGCAGGGAGAAGACTGCCCAGCACAGTCAGTGCTTATAAGGACTTCCTATTAATACTATAATCTTCTCTATTTGATCGCTTCTTGCAAGTTATTTCAAAATTCCCTAAATGCACAATTATAAGTGTTTAAGAATATATACCTATATTCAGTTGACATTTTGAAAACTGACATGAAGTAGTTGAATATAGTATTTAAAGGCAGAGTTTCTACTAAGAATGCAAACAGCCACTGGCTCTAACATTCTCCTCAAGACACAGACTAAATCCTTACTCAGAGCTCCAAATATCTGAAATACAAAGAATTCTCAGGCCTTGTGATAATTATGGGATGGAGGGAAGGTAAGAGGAGGAAGAGACACACTCTTCAGAAAAAAAAAAGAAGACCCAATCCGACTAAACTTACTGAATATAGATATTTAAAAAGCAGGATACTGATCACTGAATGGTTGTTTCCTTTGCACACAAGGCTGGATCCCTGGGAGCCAAGTCCCCTGGGCTAAGAACCGGACAGGTGTAACAAGGGGATCTTCTACCATTAGCAACTTTCCTGGGATGACTAGATGGGTATCCCGCAGCTGGGTCAACACTCCCCATCTCTAGATAGCACCTCAGAGTCACAAGGGGTAGGGAAAAGCTCTTCTAAGCTCCTCATATACCCTCCCCGCACTCCTCAAGGCATATCCTTTACTCACTGATGACCCGTGACATGCCCTTTCTGCATCCTGGGCTGAGGATCGTGGTTTAGACAACCCTGCTTATCTGGGTTCCACACGAAGTTTTAGTGAGTTGCAGGTGCACCAAAATGCTCATCTCATATGGGCTCCAGGATCCACCACCTCCTGTCTCAAAGGCCATCCAAGGCCTGCCTTCAAATAAGCATAGCAGAACCTCGGAACCCACCTGTTTACCTCCAACGCAGCCCGTGGCCTCAGTGCCTAGAACAAAGTCTGAATGAGGCAGTGGGAGAAAGGGCCATCCAGACTCTGACGGAGAACTTCTGCCTCAAGGCGAGTTTCTGGGGCCCCAGCCGGTAGGTGTCTGACTTAACAAAATGTTTCACAACATACCTGCATCAGATCTTGCTTTTCTTTTTCTCCTGAGCTAATAGCCTTTCTGATCGATTTCAGTTCAGTTAGAATGGCTTTGGCTTCACTAAGTTCATAGCCACTCTGGCCTCCAGACATTTTTTTATCTATTCTGTTAAAAGAAAAAAAAAAAGAAAAGAGAAAAACGTCAAAGAGTGTTGACAGAATACAAATTAAGCCAACAGTATAGGAACTGGTTTTCGCATTGTTGGAGTGTTGGAGTTGGCTGATGATTCTGTTACTTGCCTTCTGATACATACCAGTATCATCCTTTCAAGCGGATCGTTCCTCCCGCTTTCTCTTCCAACCACTTCTAGCTCACACTCTCCCATCCCCTACCTCATGCCCCATACCTTCCTCATCACTTTCAGGCTCAGTCATTTTGTCTTCAGTTGGTTTGGGTGACCCCACCATGGGCCGAATTCAAAATCCTCACGCTAAGCCCGACCTCCACCCTGAGAAAGGTTAAGGCTTCGGGGAAAGGATTTAGCAGGACAGAAGTGCCAATAAACTGGACAACTACAGGAAGTTCGGAATTCCTCACCGTTGCCTAATTTTACATATGCCGTAACGTCTGTGCCAAACCAAGCACAGTGCCTGCGGGCTGACGGGCCTTTCTGAAATGCGAGTGATTATTATTTATACTAGTGAGGATCCTACAATATTTGGATCGTGTGTGGTTAGTTTCTTGTTTCTTTTCAAATATATGAAAAGTACTTGTTCTGTTTTTATGACAGGAGTTGACATCAAACTGCTTGCCTTGCTGACGAATTCAAATTTAGGAATACAGCAGAAGGGTAGATGTATTCATCTGTCAACTAACGTTGAATACAAAGCTCTTCAAGGAGCTCATTTATCGCACCCCCCAGATCTGCTCACCAAATCGTCCTTACAGTTCGCTTGGTCACCCTATGTCAGAGGATTTCAAGTAACCTAACTCTTTGTGCATGAAGGGCCCAACCAAGTTACCGAACTCTTTAAAAAAAAAAAAAAATGGTTTAACATTAGTGTCCTCACTCTCACTCTCCTGATTCTCTCCAACCACTGATGCTGCCCAGGATTCATTCTGAATACAACTTGGGGTTCCCTTGAAGGACATACAGCTATACCTCTGCCCCATCGGCCATCGACTCTCACTCTTGGACAAAGTCTTAGTCTTATCCACAGAGAAATGGCACCTATGAAACCACAGAGAACTGGCTCTGAGCTCATTTGGTTTAAAACATTTAATGATTTATATTTATTTCAATGTGAGGGGTATAATCTGAAAACAAAACCAAAAAGAACCCACCAACAATGCCATCTTATTCATTCTTCCAAACAAAGTTTACTCAAGCAAGTACAGTTGGCAGATAACATATTTCCCCAAGTACTATTTTAGAAAATATTTTATTGTTGCTGAACAAAGTCTTAACCTAAGAAAATAAAAGGAATTTCATCATAAGGTTATTTGATAATAAAAGTACAACTAACGAAGTCACTGAATTAAGCAGGTGCGAGCACACGCACACAGTGTTTAGGGCAGGAAGGGACCCTAGAGATCACACTTCCTCTAAGTGAAAAAGCAAAACGGGAAGGTTTACGCAACTTTAGCCCCTAACATGTATAAACACTTCGCTAGTAGGGGGACAATCCTCAAAATGACAGATTCAGGATCAGGGCTCTTATGTCTATTACACTTTGAATATTTGATAAAAAGCTCAGGCGGTACTTCGAATATTGGTTAATTCCATTTATTTGGGAAGGGATTTATCACTGAAATTGTTGGCTCCCTTAAGTATTATATCTACCAACCTAGTTGAGGCAAAAGGCTTATTTTAATTAAAAAAAAAAATCTGTGAGATTTCATGAAATAGCTATTAACACAGGACTCTCAAACTGTGTCAAAGTGAATTTCTAAAGCCCAAGTGATTTCTTCCTATTTGTGTAAAACCTTCAGAATCTAACAGTTAAATTTTTAAGTCAGAAATCAACTTCAACATTAGAAAACAAAAAAAGTAGGTAAGCTGTTTTCAGAAATCAACTTTAACACTTAAAAATAAAGGCAGGACTACGTCAAGACTGTTCATTTACATTTCAGAGAGCTTTAAAACTAGATAAAAATGTCCTGGCTGCCCACTGCTCAGTTGGGTGCTCAACATGACAAGGACAAGCCAGGTCAGCTCAGCGCCCACCCCCACTCCATCCCCACCGGGGAGCCCTTCTGCTCTTTCTCTCCGACTCCCTTCTGCCTTCTCTGAGCACCTCTGTTTTCCTCTACCTATTGCTTTTCCCTTTATCTCCACGTTTCTCCTTTTCTCCTCAACTCTTCATCTCCCATCTTTTCTCTCTTTTTTTGACCCCAACTGACCATAAGTTAAAGTCAAACAAAATCAAACAAAATATTCGCGTTAATTGCTGATTTTTAAAACAAAGTACTGTGTTTTTTGTTCTTAATTTGAGGAATACAATTTTATATTCTTCCCTAAAAAAATTTTTTTAAAAGTTTGTTTGGGTTTTTTTTGGGGGGGGTAGGGTGGGGATTCTGAGTACCATATTATTAATTTCCCCTATATCTTGGTCTCTTCCGAAAGAGAAGAGGTTCCCATTTGCAAGCCTTCCCTGGAGAATATGTGCCCCTGGAGCCAGATTTTCATAGGCTAGGTATACATTTTTGGCTGGCCGAGTGCTTCACTTCTCATTTTCCACTTTTGAGTGAATGCCGAAGGTGGCAAAGTAGAAATGTCTTCCTGGTGGTATCTGTCTACACATAAGCTATGCTACGGCCTAGGCCAAAGTCAACTCTGGGACCACAGACTGAAATGAATAATGCAGAGAATAAAACTATATTCATTCATCCAGCATAAACTCGTGTACTCAGTAAAATGAAAGCCTGAGTTCAAATTACATTATAGCTCCAGATTTGGCAAAAATAGTCCATTCTATTGTGAATAAATGAAAAGCTATAAAAGCCTGCATGGGATTCTATTTAAATCTTTTCCTGAAATATATTTTCTGTCAAAACCCCAAGGAAAAGTCCCTTTATAGTATCAGGAGTGTGGTGTTTTGAAAAGTATGGTCTCTGGGTTCAATCATTGTTCAATGTTCTAGTAGTATGGTGGTTAACATTTGAATGAAAACAGCTTTATTTTGTCTAGAGTTAGGATCAACAAGAGAGGTCTCTGATGGTAGATATCATATCTTTCTGCTCTTGGTTCAAGGGATTAGAATCATTGCAAGAGAATGCCTGAATTTCTACAACAAATGTCTATTGTTTTCTTGTGGAATGTTATTGACAGATTCTTAAACATGCCTTGGATTCCTATAAAAATTGCTTGCAAGCAAACTGCTTTAAAACAATACAGCATTGTTATATCAATAAAACAAAAACAGCAAGTTTGGCTAACCTTTAATCCCGGGTGGTGACATGAGTTACAATTTCATGTGCCTTAAAAATGTTTAACGTATAGCTAAACATTTTGTAGGGCTCTTCAAGTTTGTTTTCTCTCTCCACTCCCACCACAAAGCCCTCCTTTATGTTGATATGCAATTACCAAGTATCACATTTATGTCATTCTCGGTCTGCTCAGTTCTTCGGGGCAGCTCTGCAGCCAGCTGAGGTTCTTAGAACACAGCCATCCTAGAGAACTACCTAGGGATCACACAAAATTTACCTAGATGGAGACCAAAAACAGGTATTTTTTTAAAAAGCTCCTCAGATGATTCTAGTATGCTCCTAGGACAGGAGCATCTGAAAGAATAAAATGGTGATGATTACTTGAGGTGAGTGGCAAAAAAAAAGATTGAGCCCAAAGACCCATATCTGAAATCAGCCATATGACGGATGGTCAGGAGTCATGACTGGTGTCCTGAGCTGTAACTCATCATGCAAACATACAGAACAACCAGCTTATGTTTTGTCTGGCCAACAAACACACAGGATCTTTAAAAGGGGTAATGCCTTGCTGCCTTGGATTGCTGCAGAGGGAGACAGGGGGATGGGGGGGAAGAACGTGCAGGCCATCAGGGACTCTCTATAAACACTGTACCATGGTTGGCTCAGAGCCCTGCACACAGAGGAGGGAAGTAAAAAAAAAACAAAACCAAAAAACCAGTTGAATGCCTTTTGAGGGATAATGCCTTCAATCCTCTCTTTGTGGTCATGTGGCTGTGAAAACCATCAGCTTCTTGCCTCACACCAGAGACCGTGTGGTAGGGATCGTGAGGGTTGGAAAGCCCAGTGTGCCTGTCAGGGTTTAGCTCGGCAGTACCTCGTCAGCCGGGAGAACGGTGGCTTCTGGGGACTGGGAACGGGGCAGGAGATTCCAGAATCCGCTACCCTCTGCCGTCTACATCTCCCTTGGCCTGGCCCAGTCTAGAGTCAGGCCAGTGGCCCATCAGACTTGACTATAGAATGGAAAGGACAGAAGAAAGGCAGGAAATGAGGAACCCACTCAAGCTTCTCTGCTGACCTCCTGACTTGCTCCCTGAGCTCAGCCCCCGTTAGGTGGGACCTGGGGCTGACAAAGGGGCAGAGAGACGTCTCCAACCCAGGGCTCCAGGCAGGAGAGGCTCACGTTGTCCAGACGTGAGAGCCGCACGTGGAGGCGCTCTTGCGACCATTCCCTATAGCAAGAACCTCAATCTTAAGAGCAGGCTGGCAGGTGCCCAGACAAAGTGAAGTTTCTCACTGGTTTCTCTGACTCGCCAATGATTCATAAAGCTTTAGACCTTTTCAAAGTAGACAGATTTTCCCAAGTTTTTTGTTTGTTGGTTGATTGTTTGGTTTTTGGTGCAGAGTTCTGAGCCATTTTTACTTTATGTTTCTCTGAGAAATCTCTTAGGCAATCTGTACTTCTATTTTCTTTGTATGAGTTAGGGGGCTTTGAATTATTCCCAATTTCAGTATTTTTATACTCACTGTTGCAACGTTTCAAAGCCTTGTTCTTTATACAGCAATTCTTGCTTCATCTGTGAGAGTTCTCGCTTCAGCTTTTTAACCTTTTGTGAGAAACCAATGTAAATAAGAATGTTTGTAAATAATTAGCAACACTGTTTTAAGAGATCGTCCATCAGGAAACTATTAAACACACAGACATAACCATTAGTTTAACATTTACTCTGCTGGCTTCCCCCTGACATAAATTCTGTGGAAGGCAGGTTAATTATGTTTAAATTATCAGTGACATTCATTATCCCCTATATTTACCCTCATCATCATATTTAGCAACATTCCTGCAAGCTGGTGTCCTGACTATCTCCATTTTGTGACAAATAGCCAGGAAGGGGGGAGTCAGACCTTGAAATCCCGGTTTCTGTTTCTGTTCTGCGCGTGCTCCTCCCTCCCTCCTTTGCTGCGCTCCAGGACCGCCAGCCACCTCTCTGTTTCGCGAATGTATCGGGCAATACCCGCTCTGCTTCTGCAGCATGCTGTTCCCCCTGGCTGGAAGGCTTTCCCTCAGATCTGCCAGAGCGGACTCCTGTCACTCAGGTCTCAGCTTACATGCCACCTTTTGGAATAGGACTTCTCTAACCATCCCATTCCATCATAATGACAAGTGAAGTATGCCATTATGTTTTACTTAGTGCATGGTACTTCTCAAGAGCTGAAATATTCTGTGTATTTGTTTACTGTCTGTCCCCCATGGGAAAGTAAGCTGTATTGCACCAGCTGCGTCCCAAACTTCTAGAAGACTACCGGGCACTATGAGGAATAAAAATGACAAGGACAAGCACTGCGTGATCAATAAACATCCGGTGTCAATCTGATTAAAAAATATGTTGTTTTTCCTGTTGCCAAATACAGTCTTGGTGATGACAATGCTAAAATGTGATAGGTCAAAAAACCAGCAGAAGTCTGGTTTAGTCACAAACTAAAGGTCTTCACGTGGGTGTCAGAAATTTACTTCCGTATTAGCCTTAAGTTTGAAGCGCATTCTGTTAGACAGTATTTCAATGCGCTTTTGAACTTTTATTTCCTATTTAGTCTATCCATTCCACAAATATTTACTGACTTTCCACTATGTGTCTGTCAGGTCCTGGGTCTCAAGTGTGAATAAAGTAGACCAGATCTTTGCCCTCACGGGTCCTCCAGAACAATGGGGGAGCCAGATGTTGAGCAAATAATCATCCAGTGAAATAAATCTTACCAATTACCATGGGGAATGTAAAGGAAAGGTTCGGGATACTTCAGGATGAAAAAGGGGGACGGGACCTGATTTAGTGTGAGAAGCTGGATAAAGCCTGTCTATGGAAATGATGTTTAAGCAGAGCTGGTCAGCGGGGCTTCATCTGGTAAAGGGGGTCCTCAAAAGGCAGAGCTTGTGCACAAACCCTAAACCATGAGAGGAGGGAACTCGTCAAATCTCTGGGATTTAGGGTGCCTGGTTGGTTAAGCATCTGCCTTCGGCTCAGGTCATGATCCTGGAGTCCCGGGATCGAGTCCCGCATCGGGCTCCCTGCTCGGCAGGGAGTCTGCTTCTCCCTCTGACCCTCCTCCCTCTCATGCTCTCTCTATCTCATTCTCTCTGTCTCAAATAAATAAATAAAATCTTTAAAAAAAAAAAAAAAAACAAGGAGAACTGGGAGGAATTTTAAAGCATGATCTGCTTTATGATTTTTAAAAACCACTGTCATGACTCTGGTGATTGGACCAGAGGGGCCAAAAGGGGCCATTCCCCCTGCACCGTGGGTTGGCCTGGGGGCAGTGTATAGAGAGTAGAGCCCAGAGGAAGAACATATTTGGGAGGCAGAATCAACAGGACTTGGTGATGGGCTCAAGGCGCAGGGTGAGGGACAAGATGTGTCAAAGATCACTGCCAGGATTTTGGCTTGCCAGGTGGGGGCACGAAGGTGCCTCCCTGGAGGGTGGGACCAGATTTGGGGGTAAGATCAAGGGTGTTCTTTGAGATGTTTAATTTTCTGATACTCAGGAAACTTCAAAGGCCATTGGAATCTGGAGGCTCGATGTTCAAGTGTCTGGACCAGAGATATAAAATTGAGAGTCACTGACATCAAGATAGTACTTTAAATGCATGAGAATAAATGAGATCACCTAGAGAGAGTGTGTACTGAAAACAGAAGAGAGTCCAGGAACACACCTAAGGCACCTTCATCATTCAGAAATCTACTAGAGGAAGGGACAAAACATGCTGCAAAGTAGCAGCAAGAGAAGTCGGAGGGAAAACAGCATCTTGGAAAATGAGAGAAAAAAATCAAGAGGGAGAGTAGGCACTACGTACAATAAAGTGACAAGGACAAGAGCCGTGTGATACTCATGTTTGCACACCTAAAGCACAACACTTTGGGAAGTATGGATATTCAATCATTTATCTGTTGATAAATTATCTGTTGAGTTTATCTGAAGTATAAGCGATGCTACTGGAATCCAAAGGCGGACAGGAGCACTTCCGCCTGGCCTCACGGAGAAGAAGCCATCTGACCTGGACTGTGGAAGTGCTTTCATATTCACGAAGAGAGTGAGTTCGTTCACGGTGGATCATAAAGACATTTCAGTTGTAGCATTCGATTATTATCAGGTCAAAAGAGCCATCAGTAATCAATAGCTCATTCCACCCGTACTTCTACTTATGACAGCACCTCTAAAGAGCTGTTTACCAAAGACTGTAACATTTTTATTTCAGAACAACAACCACAGTTAATCCAAAAATCAATAGTAACTGGCCTGAAGCCTGTCTTTACCTCTGAAAACACAGTGGATAGAAACAATGGTGATACTGAATTCACTCAGAACCACCAAATTAAAACAATGAGCATATCTCACTGACATAAAATAGCATTCTACATAAAAATCATTTGGACACACCAGTTTAAATTTTTTTCAAAAATTATCATTTAAAATCTAACATTAACTTTGGAACTTTCACACTCTTGTCTGTTTAAGTGATGGGAGTGAGATTTTATTGTCCATTGAGTGACAAAGATGGAGGAAGCTAACCTGTGCTTGCTTTCATTCCACATTATTTATTTTACCTAACGCCTGCTATAAGTACTGTTTCCATCTTGGGGAGTCTTCGTAGTGGACTACCTGAATGATCTTTAGCTCCAAGTATCAATGTTGCATTTTATGTTGTTAACTATGAAAAAGTCTGATTTCTATCATGATGACAAGTGAAAACAGGTATTATTTCCAATCAAACATCATTTCCAATTGTATTTGGTTTCAAGAATATGGTCTGAACTAGTTCAACAACCTTTCTTCTCAGAGAACCATGTGACATCATTAACTATTAGAGGATCACTGTTTCTCCTCTTCCATTCTCCATCCCACCCTCAAATGTAGGACACAGAAAATAAAAATCAATGTCCTTAGATCACAGCTAAAGGATTATGCTAATGCTGACTTGCAAATTTGCACAATACAGACCCTACCAGGAAGCAATAATGACAGCTAAAATTCACGAGGACTTTATGTATTCCCAGCATTGTGCTAAATATAAATGCCTATTTTCAATCCTCACAGCTATTCTATAGATAGTTTCAATTCTTATTTTATAGGTGAGGAATCTCAAACCAAAAAAGAATAAGTAAGTAATGTGCTGAAGCTTACACTGCTACCAACCAGTGGGGAACAATCCAGAGCCCAGGAGAAGGTTTTTAAAACTATAATCATAGATGTTTTAGTTATTAATGGCATGATAGTACAAACATGTAAGATCAAAGACAAACCAGAATTTTGGAAAATGACCCAAATAAAATCTATGGCCCTTATTTTACCTTAGAAACTTCATTATTCTTATAGCCCACCCAAACTGAACACATGAAGAGCCCCACAAGCCCTGGAGTCTATGCTTTCTGTCTCTTACATACTCAACTTTCTGCCATAGCCAACCATCTAATTTTATAGGCTTACTTCTAAGAAATCAAATCTCACAACCCAGAGTATCAAACTGGAAGCAAGAGACCCATGGCTTTTGCACGTTTCCCACTTTCTATACTGAGTACACCAAAGCAAGTGACATTTTAAATTGATTTTAAAGTTATTTCTGAAAACCAGGAAGATGCTGTGATTAAATGTGATGAGTATGATTGGAAATCATGGAGCTTCTTCCGATTTCCGACAATCCTAGTGTAATAAGTTTTATTTTAAAAGAAGGAGAAAGAAGATGACAATAAGACAAAAGTAAATACCAGAAATCTGTGGACCTTGGAAGGATCACAAGACAGGCAGGTTTCAGAAGTTTGCCCTAAAAGTGAACCCTGCAACATTAAAGCTATAATGAGCAAAATGGCATTTTACTAATGACTACCTTCCCCTTTCACCACTTTCTCTACCATCTTGCCGAGAGCTCCTTAGGCAAGCCAACAAAGGGCAACTGTCAGCTTGCTCCTTCTAGGGATCTTTCTCTTCACCACCACTTCCAATTCCCTGAAAATCCTTCACCATCCTGCCTCACCTCAAAAGTCACCTTTAAAGAAAATGAGAAATCAGCTCCAGATAGAGAAGGGATCAATAATAAAACATTTTTTGACTTTACTAAAGAGTAGAGGAAAACAGAACCCCGCATGCTGTTGGAACCATTTGTGATTAATAATAAATGGATTCTGTCATCAGAAACAAGATGACTGAATACAATGTATATATATTTTTAAAAAACTCAAACTTTAACAACAGTAAGAAGAAAATAAAGCAAAAGCCACTGGAAAAAATTGTAAGAAATATTTGTGAAATATACTACACCTGGAGATATACATATTAAATAAAAATACAGAGGGTCCAATGTTAGATCCCCACAAGTAATTAAAATAAGCCAATAAGTTGCCATATGACCCAACAATTCCACCTACCCAAGAAAAATGAAAACATATGTCCACATAAACACTTGTGCAGGAATGTTCATATTATTCATAGTGGCCCAAAAGTGGAAACAATCCAAATAAACACCAACTAATGAGTGAAGAGATGAAATGTGGTATGTCTGTACAATGGAATATCGTTCAGCAATAAAAAGGAATTAAGTCCTGACACCTGCTACCACATGGATAAGCCTTGAAAACATTTTGCTAAGTGTAAGAAGCCAATCACAAAGACCACATATTACAGGATTCCATTTATATGAACTGTCCAGAACAGGCAAATCTAGAGAGAGAAAGGAAATCAGTTGTTGCTTGGGGCTTGTGTGGGGACTAGGTAGGAACTGCTAATAAGTACAGGGTTTCTTTTGGGGGAGACAAAAATGTTCTACAATTAAGATTGTGACCATGAGTACACAACTATGAGCATACTGAAACCCAGTGACTGTACATTTTACATATAGGTAAATTGTATGGTATGTGAATTATTTCTCAATAAAGCTGCTGGATAATAAATAAACTAGCAAATGGTAATAGAAAAGGTAGAGCATCACATATGCACACGCATACACACACACACACACAAAATAAATCACCTCTTAACAAAGATAAAACTGAAACCCCTGGTATCATTATATATCAATTAAGCTAGCAGAAAATAAATACAAATCATTAGAACTTCATCAAGTGGCTGCCTCTTTCAGATTAACGTCCCCGGTCTTTATAGTGGTCTACAAGGCTCACGTGCTCCGACTTCACTCCATTGCCTAGATCAATACTCTCACCTCTTCTCCCTCTAGTGAAGATCCCACAAATTCTCTGATATCAAGACCTTCACATGAACTCTTTCCCACCTAACTTCCTCACCACCTCTGTCAGTTGTTCCTTTTCAAGAATTTCCTTGAACAACGCAAGGGTTAGGGGAACCGACCCCCTGTGCAGTCGAAAATCTGCATTTAACTTTTGACTCCCTCCCAAAATAGCCTACTGTTGACTGGAAGCCTCACAAATAACATGAACAGCCAATTAGCATATGTTGTATATAGGTATTATATAACTATTTTTACAGTAAAGTAAGCTAGAGAAAGTAAAATGTTATTTGGGAATCATAAGGAAGAGAAAATATATTTACAGTACTGTACTATATTTATATAAAAAAAATCAATGTATTAAGTCGACCTGGGTAGTTCAAGCCCATGGTGCTCAAGGGTCAACTGGAGGCATACAATCAGTAGACTTTCAAGGCTAGCTTCTTTCACTTATCATATTGTTTTTGAAATTCATCCATTTTGTGAGTACCAGTAGCTTGTTTTCATGGATAAACCATACACTGCATTTTATGGATAAACCACAATTTGTTTATCCATTCATTCACTGATAGACATTTAGGTGATTTCCAGGCTTGGGCTAGTAAGAATAAAGATCCTGTGAGTATCTACACTCAAGTCTTTGTGTGGGTATATATATGCTTTCATTTCTTTGGGTACATACCTACAAGTGGGATTGCTGGGTAACAGTTTAAGTGTATATTTAATTTTATAAGGAACCGCTAAGCTGTTTTCCAAAGTGGTTGTACTACTTTGCATTCTGTAGTAATGTGTGAGAGTTCCAGTTCCCAATGACCTCCCTCTGAGCACTGTTTTAGCTACATCCCATAAATTTTTAGGTATTTCCATTTTCATTTAGTTCAAAATATTAAAAAAATATACTTTGTCTGCTTTCTTCTTTGACCAATGAATTATTAAGAAATACGCTAGTAATTTCCAGGCACTTAAAGTTTTTCCAGATAGGTCTGTTTTTGAGGTCTCATTTAATTCCACTATAATCATGCTCCATTTGATTTCAGTCCCCTTGAATGTACTGAGACTTCTGTTCATTGCTTTGAGTAAGTTCTCCTTGGGAATTTGCCTACATTTGAAAATAATATCGTTCTGCTGTTTTTGGTGTGTTCTACAAATGTTAATTAGATCAGGTTGGTTTGATGGTATTGTTCAAAACTTCAACAACTGTGCTGATTTTCTGTCTATATATTCCATTAATTACTGAGAAAGGAGTACTGATATATCCAACTATAATTGTGACTTTGTCATTCTCCTTTCAGCTTCATTGGTCTTTACTTCAGGTATCTGGAAGCTCTGTTTCTATGTGTGTACATCTTTAGGGTTATGTGCATACATCTTTATGTCCTTTGAGGAACTGACTTATTTATTAGTATAAAACCCCTGGTAAAAATATCCTTGTTCTAAAGTTTACTTTGATAATAATATGACAACTGCAATTTTCCTTGCATTTGTATTTTCATGGTAGATATTTTTCATTCCTTTAATTTATAAGCTGTCTGGGTCTTCACATTTAAAATAGCTCTGTTGCAGCCATCATAAAGTTGAGTCTTATTTCAACCATTCTGATAATTTCTGCCTTTTAACTGGAGCATGTACACCATTTACATTTAGTGTAATTATTGGTATAGCTGGGTTTAAGTTTATTATCTTTATATTTGTTTTTTAATTGTCACATATATTCTTTTATCCTTTCTACCTCTATTCCTGCCTCCTTTTGGATTAGTTATATATTTTTTTATGATTCCATTTTATCTCCATTATTTAGCAATACCTCTAATATCTCTATATCTTCTCAGTGGTTTCTCGGGGCAAAGATCAGTAAATGACAGCTTGTGGGTCAAACACACCCTGCAGTCCAATTTTTTATGGCTCATGAGTTAAGAATGGTTTTCATGTTTTTAATAATTTTCCCAGAAACTGGAAAGAAAAATCTACGGCAGAGACTGTTTTCCATAGTGGTTGTACCATTTTCTATCCCTACCAGCAATGCATAAGGGTACCAATTTCTCCACCAATACTTGTTATTTTGCCCTTTAAAAACAAAAACTTCCTAATGGGTGTCAGGTGATATCTCATTGTGGCTTTGATTTGCATTTCCCTAATGACTAGTGATGTTTGTCATCTCTTCATATGCTTATGGCACATTTGCACATCTTTGGAGAAATGTCTGTTAAAGTGCCTTGCCCATTTTTGAAGTGAGCTGTTTTTGCCTTCAGTTTTGAAAGATATTTTCATTAGGTATAGCCATCTAGGTTGACATTTTTTTGTTCAGTACTCTTAAGATATCACTCCACTGCCTTGTTGGTTGCATAGCTTCTGATGAGAAATCTGTTGTCATTATCTTTGTTCCACTGTATGTAACTGTCTAATTTCTATGGCTGCTTTTAAGATTGTTTTTTTATCACTGATTTTCAGCAATTTAATTATGATATACCTTGGTGTGATCTCTGTTTTTATTCTGCTTTTTATTCTGCTTCCTGTACCTATGGACTTAAGAGTTTTAGTTTCTTCAAGCATTTTTTGTGATTTCCTCCTCCTTGCTCTTCTGTGGGGACTCTAACATATACATTAGATCATTTAATACTGTGCTAGAGGACACTGATGTGCAGTTAAATTTTTCTCAGGCTTTTTTCATCTGTGTAATTCATTTTGGATAGTTTCTATTCCTATCTCTTAAATTCACTGATCTTTTTACTCAACATATAGGTTGTTCTCAACCAGTGTATTTTTCGTTTCTGATATTACATATTTAATCCATAAAACTTCCATTTTGATCTTTTTTATATCTTTATTTTCTCTTATCATGTTTTCTTCTGCATTACTGAGCATGTGTGTAATTAATATGTTTGCCTGCTAATTAAGTAATAGCTATGACTTCTTGTTTTTGTTACAAGTTGTATTTTCCTGCTTCTTTGAATGCTTGGCAATTTTTAATAGCTTTATTGATGCATAACTGGCATATAATAAAGTGAGTATGCTTAAACTGTATACTTTGATAAGTGCTGACATATGCATATACCCACAAAACCACCAACATAATCAGGTTAAAGGATATATCCATCATTCCCCTGGAAGCTTCCTCATGCCCCTTGGGGATCCCTTCCTTCTGCTTCTCCTCCCTACTCTCATTCCCGAACATGCATGGAAATTTTGACTAGATGTTGGCCATTGTGAATTTTACATCATTGGTGCTGAATTTTGATGCATTCTTTTAAAGAGTGATGGACCTTCTTCTATCACACAGTTAAATTGGTTTAAATAAATGTGATCCAGGGGCGCCTGGGTGGCTCAGTTGGTTAAGCGACTGCCTTCAGCTCAGGTCATGATCTCAGGGTCCTGGGATTGAGCCCCGCATCAGGCTCCCTGCTCCGCGGGAAGCCTGCTTCTTCCTCTCCCACTCCTGCTGCTTGTGTTCCCTCTCTCTCTCTCTGTCAAATAAATAATCTTTAAAATAAATAAATAAATAAATAAATAAATAAATAAATAAATAAATGTGATCCACTCAAGGTTTGCTTGTAATTTTGTTTACGGCAGTTCCAGAGGCGGCCTTTTGGCCTTAGACTAACATGGCCCCACTACTGAGGTCTCTCTACTGCCCCATAACTTATGAGGTCTCTCCATTCTGGCTTGTAGATGGAAACTATTCCTAGTCCTATGAGCTCTGAGAATTGTTTGTCCTACTGCTTTCTTTCCCCATCCTTGTCATATTTTAGACCATGTTTACTCAGCCAAAGATTTGAGGAGATTGCATTAGAAATCTCCAGAGCTTTCTCTTGCCTCTTCTCTCTCTGTAGCTCCCTCCTCCCCAGGATTCCCACAAATTCCAGACACTTCCACTTCACTGAACTTTATTCTTCTGATTCTTCAGCTCAGGCACACAAGTAGACTGCATCTGAGTCCTTCACCTGCACTGGAGATGGTATGATCTCGGGGCTCACCTCTTCTGTTTCCCTTTGGTAAGAGATTACAGTGTTCAACTGCCTGTTATCCAATGTCTGAAAGCAGTTGTTTTATAGATTTTGTCCAGTTCTTTAATTGTCTGCTATTGGAAGAAAATTCCTATAGCAGCTAATCCTTCCTGGACTGCAACAAGTCATTTCAAGCTTTTAAAAGGTATTTGTGTGATTCCAACAACCTGTATTTTAGGCAAAATATCTCTCTGTTGGACCTATTTCATCAATCTTCCTTTTCCTCTCCAAAGGCACAAGATCTAAATCTGGGATCCAATTGGCTAATCTCAAATCATACAATTCTATTTTTCTATATCTTGAAGGAGCTCTCTCAGATTCTGGTTCTTTGACAAAGTAGAAGCTGATAATACTATGTCTACCACCCTACCTCTAGAAATTAACGTGCACATAAAAATGCTGAAAATTACAAAATGCATATAATATAGCAATTTTTTTTCACTACTTCATTGTTATGGCCTCATGAGACTGATTCTTTCAAAATTTAATGTGAACACATTAAGTCAATGTATTTGTTGTGTATGTATCAAGGAAAAGTATGAGAATGTAAGTATTGGTTTGAATGTATTCATTTATCACATACAGCTCCACAAAGCTTAACTCTATGGCCTTTCAAAAATGAGAGAATGAGTTTTGCAGGCTTTATAGAATCATTTAAAATTTATCATTTATGAATTATTATTTTCCTCTCTGCTTTAGAATGTATATTTTCCCATAAAAGAAGCTAATTGCATTTAACTTTATAAATTGCCACCGGCATTGTGGATATAAGAATGTTTATGAATGAAGATGGAGAAGACTGAAAATCATGGCCAGAGAAACTGATCTGGTAGTTTATCTAGGCAAGGAGAAACTAAGCATCTCTTTCCCAACAATACAGTGTCAATGAAGGATTTCTTTTCAAGTACATATTATTTAGCTTGCAGGACGGTCCCCTTCAAAGCTAGAAAAGGAGACCAAAATCATTAAAGAGAAAGAAAGAAAATATTATGAAACCAAAAATGTGATTAAGTGTTACAGAATCATTTTACTCAAGGTCTGAATATGGTTTGGGAAAAAAAGCAGTTCTGTGCTGTGAATTTTAATTACTTCAAGCTACTAGTCCATCACGGTGGAGACAACTCCAGTTCTTGCACTAAATAGAGTACTTCTCTCTCCTTTTCTCTTTCACTCTTGCTCTCTCTTTTGTTTTTGTTTTTTTAAGCCAGTATGAGTCAAGTCACACCATTCTTCATTTCACTCAAGATTCAGGAAGACTGGCGTACTACAATACAATTTCTGAACGTCCTAAAGGAGTAATAGCCTTATCTAATATACAGTTGGGTGCTGTGGGTTAGTACTGGTCTATCTCCTTCAGCATGCTAAAATCGGGTAAGTCACAGATGGAAAAACTTAGGATATAAGCTCAGTTTTAAATGTAGTGTGAGTATAAAAACAACTCTCATGTCAAGTCAAGAGACAAGCCTTATTGGCAGCAATTTACATTCTCAGAAGGCATATTTCTTTTCATCTGAAGCACATTGCTAGGATTTTTGTGTTACTTACATCACTGGTTAAAGTGTCATAATTTGATGTGCACATGAGTTAACTCCCTTCACAGTGACAAACTAAACCTTAGTTGAACTGCCATTCTTTTAAATCTATGCACAAGATTGCAAATGGGTAAGATTATAGTTGACTTTCCCAAGTCCACCATCATTGCTAAAAATAATTCAAAGTGAATTCGTATTAACAATGTGCGAGTAAATGTATTTGAGAACAAAGAGAGTACATTGGTATTAATAGCAGTGCTCACCAATCAGCCATGTGTCTGGAGTAGAGTACAAATAATTTAACCAAAGGGGCCTTATTATTTCTTTTTCTTTTCTTTTTTTTACAAAATTAAAAGTTGGATCACAGCCTATATGCTATAGTGCTCAACAAATTTCTCAAATGCATTTGTATTTCTAAGGGTTTTCTTTTACACTTCCAACACTTTACTTCACTTTAATAAACAATAGTGATAATTTAAAATTCACCAACTATTTTCTCCACCAAATCTCACCCATATGTAATTTGGAGTATAAATTTTTTAAAAAATTTTAAATTTTTTTTTATTATTATTTATTTTGAATTCCACTGTAGTTAACATACAGTGTTATATTACTTTCAGGTGTACATATAGTGATTCGACAGTTCCATATATTACTCAGTGCTCATCAAGATAAGTAGACTCTTAATCCCCCTTCACCCATTTCACCCCCCCAACTGACCTCCCCTCTAGTAACCATCAGTTTGTTCTCTGTAGTTAAGATTTTGTTTTATTATTTGTCTCCTATTTTTTCTTTGTTTTTTCTTAAATTCTACCTATGAGTGAAATACTATGGCATTTGTCTTTGTCTGAATGGCTCATTCTGCTTAGCATAATGTTCTCTAGATCCTTCCATGTTGGTCAGATGGCAAGATTTTGTTTGTTTTAATGGCTAAATAATATTTCATTGTGTACACATGGATACATGTGGATTCATGGATATACATGTGCACACACATATAAACACACATACATCTTTTTTATCCATTCATCTATTGATGGGACACTTGGGCTGCTTCCATATATTAGCTATTGTAAATAGTGCTGCAGTAAAATAGGGGTAAATATATCTCTTCAAATTATTGTTCTCATATTCTTTGGATATATACCCAGTAGTGTAATTCCTGGATTGTAGGGTAGATCTTTATATATTTATTTATAGCTTTGAGGCATCTTATTATAAAAAGCTGGCACATGTATACATAAACAACAACCTAAAATTCATCACATATTTTCTTCATTTTTTAACTTGACCTTCTGGTAAGTCTTTAGCTTCACTGATTTTGGCTGCTATGTAAGGAGATCCTCCCTTGTCTGGGTGATTTAAAAGCATAATTCATTGATGAGCATCTCTTATTTTTCCTTTACTCGCAGTAGGCCTTACGCCTAGTATTAATGCTGCCTCTCATTTTGCCATTTTGGATCAAACCCCCCCCTCTGTCATAGCCACCACTGAAAGCAGATTTTGATGGACTTTGAAAAACTTGTTTTACTTGAGGCTCCCTATGTTTCATGGCTTGCAGTTAAATGTAACAGTCTGCAAATCCTGCAGCAGCGAAGGTCAGTCCAAGTGCTACCACTGGACTGGCCTTGGCTCTGGCTCAGCTCCCCGGCCTCTGCCGAGAGAGCAGTTCATCCCAGCCCAAAGGCTGCAGCCGCCTATTCCCACCTCTGCCAGACAGTGATGTGGCCACCACCAGCAGGCACAGAACCTATTTTTAATTTTTTGAGGAACCTCCATACCGTCTTTTCCAGTGGCTGCACCAGTTTGCATTCCCACCAACAGTGCATGAGGGTTCCTTTTTCTCCACATCTTTGCCAACACTTGTTTCTTGAGTTTTTTATTTTAGCCATACTGACAGGTGGGAGGTGCTATCTCATTGTAGTTTTGATTTGCAATCCCCTGACCATCAGTGATGTTGAGCCTCTTTTCATATGTCTGTTGGCCATCTGTAGGTCTTCTTTGGAGAAATGTATGTTCATGTCTTCTGCCCATTTTTTAATTGGATTGTTTGGTTTTTTAGTGTTGAGTTGTATAAGTTCTTTTTTTTTTTTTTTTAAAGATTTCTTTATTTGAGAGAGAGAGAGTGCACACATGTGAGTGAGGGGAGAGGCAGAGGGAGAAGGAGAGGGAAAGAAGTAGACTCCCCACTGAGCATGAAGCCAGACGTGGAGCTTGATCTCATGACCCTGAAATCACGACCTGAGTCAAAATCAAGAGTGGGATGCTCAACCGAGCTACCTAGGCACCCTGAGTTGTATAAGTTCTTTATATACTTTGGATACTAACCCTTTATCAGATATGTCATTTGCAAATATCTTCTCCCATTCAGTAGGTTTTTAGTTTCGTTGGCTGTTTCCTTTGCCATGCAGAAGCTTTTTATCTTGATGAAGTCCCAATGTTTATTTTTGCTTTTGTTTCCCTTGCCCCAGGAGACATATCTAAAAAAAAGTTACTATGGCTGATGTCAAAGAGGTTACTGCCTATGCTCTCTTCTAGGATTTTTATGGTTTCAAGTCTCACGTTCATATCTAAATCCTTTTGAGTTTATTTTTGTGTATGCTGTAAGAAAGTGGTTCAGTTTTCCCAATATCGCTTGTTGAAGAGACTGTCTTTTTCCCATTGCAAAGCCTTGCCTCTTTTGTTGTAGATTAATCGATCACATAATGGTGGGTTTATTTCTGGGCTTTCTATTCTGTTCCATTGATTCATGTGTCTATTTTTGTGCCAGTACCATACTGTTTTGATTACTACAGCTTTGTAATATAACTTGAAGTCTGGCATTGTGAGGCCTCCAGTTTCATTTTTCTTTTTCATGATTGCTTTGGCTATTCAGGGTCTCTTGTGGTTCCATACAAATTTTAGGATTGTTTGTTCTAGTTCTGTGAAAAATGCTGTTGGTATTTTTATAGGGATTGAATTAAATGTGTAGATTGCTTTGGGTAGTATAGACATTTTAGTAATACTTGTTCTTCCAAATCCATGAGCATGGAATGTCTTTCCATTTCTTTGTGTCATCTTCAATTTATTTCATCAATGTTTTATAGTTTTCAGAATACAGGTCTTTCACCTCTTTGGTTAAGTTTATTCCTAGGTATTTTAATTGTAATTGTAAATGGGATTGATTCCTTAATTCCTCTTTCTGCTTTTTTATTAGTGTACAGAAATGCAAAGGTTTCTGTATATTGATTTTGTATCCTGAGAGCTTACTGAATTCACTTAGGAGTTCGAGCAGTTTCTTGGTGGAGTCTTTAGGGTTTTCTATTTGTAGTATTATGTGACCTGGAAATAGTGGAAGTTTGACTTCTTCCTTACCAGTTTGGATGATTTTTATTTCTTTTTATTGTATGATTGCTATGTTGAATAAAAGTGGTAAGAGTGGACATCCTTTTCTTGTTCCTGACCTTAGGGGAAAGCTCTCAGTTTTTCACCATTGAGTATGTTAGCTGTGGGTTTTCCATATATGGCCTTTATTGTGTTGAGGTATGTTTCCTCTAAACCCACTTTGTTGAGAATTTTTATCATGAATGTTTGTATGGAGTATGAATTTTTTAAAATATCAGCTGAATTTAAGTTTCAGTTTGTATGAGACATTCCATTTCCTACCCCAAGAAGGATATGGTCTAAGTATCTATTATGAATAAATGAAATAGTTTTTTTCCCAGTTTACATAGAAATAATGGACTTCACTACAGAAATAATAAATTTTGCAGTAAAAAGTTTTTATATTCCTCTTCCTAAGAAATATTTTCTCACACAATTAAATACCACCTCTAAAAGTTATGAGTATATTAATAAAAAGCATTAACTTATTCATTTCACAATTTCAAAAATGAGAAATAAGCTGCCTACAGGGAAAAGAAAACCCAATTATCCCATTTGACCAAGAGGGAAAAGAAAACCCAATTATCACCAATACCTATGACCACACTATAAAACAGATGTTTTAGACAGATGTTCCTAAATACCTAGTTCCTCAATATTGACCAACTAGCTCTAATTCCGTATAACAAATGAAGGACATCTACTAATACTGTTAGATCAAAATAATGAAGATGAAGTTAGTGTTTGGCTATGCCTAAAAAACTGTTAGTGACTGAAAATGCAGGAAGGTACTCAAGACACCAAAGTAATGAAAAGTTATTAGTTCATTTGTGAGTTATTATTTCTGTGGCATTAATTTGTGAAAAAGGACTAGCCAACACAGGGATTTCGACAGGGTAGGCCAGCCAAGAAAGGCCAGATTATCAAAATCTATGAGACTCTGCCAAGTTACCCATCCACCTCTGAATGGCTGGGGCGTTCTCAAAGTGGCCAAAACGTGCACAAACAGGAGAGTGAAGGCGCCAGCTGTTGCCTGTGTTCAAACCACGACTACAGCAACATAGACCACAAGGGCCGATTTGCTATGGGAACATTTTTAAAAAGGCATTTACCTTGCCAGAAAGTGTTAAATGAGCACCTCTTCACTAATGAAAGAGATGAAGAGAGTGTCACTTCTTATCTTCCATTACAGCTCGCTATGACTGTCTTATAAACTCCTCTGGAGGGAAGCACTTTCTGTGGTCTCACAGGGATGGGGGGAAAAAAATTCATATATATATATGAATTTATATATAAATATATATAAATATAAAATTATATAATATATAAAATATAAAATTCATATATATATATATATATAAGGCTTCTGATAGTAAGAGTACATCAAACCTGGTATAAAATAAGCTTTATCTGAGAGATTCTGCTGCATTAGGAGAACAGGTCTGGGGAATGTGACCACTTGGGATCTCCTGGGATCTCCCGATTGTGATGGGGCTTCATTTCCTTCTAAATGGTTATCTGCAGGAGATACCCTATATGCTTTTGTTTGAAATCTCTTCTTTAGTTTTCACTGTATGTTAACTAATTTGAACTAAAAAAATAAAAAGCAACAACTCTTCTTTAGTTTTCACCTTTCCTAAAAGGAAAAATAGAAGACTCTTCCTATTGTGGTTATTCCATTTACAACGTGTTTTACAAAGACAAGAACTGTGAAAAACTTAAAATTTCAAAGGGCAATTGTAATATGTAATAATTTCCTGATATGAGCATAGTTCCAGTGAGTATTAAATTTTACTCAGAGTAAGTTTTAACAAAATACTTTCATTTCCTTTTTTTAAATCACAGAAATGTATAGACTGAGGTACAACAACAAGGCAGCTGACAAGCCGTCCCACAATATTCTCAAGAAGTGTACAGAGAAATATGGGTGGACCAACAGAGTAAAGGGTCAGTGATGCACTGGATGGATATTTCCAGTAGAAGGACACAGAACACTTCTATTAATGTTTTCACACATTAAACCAAGAAATCCAAACTGAAGAGAGGTTTAGCTTCCAAAAGTACAGACTTTTCTCATGCTCTTCCTCTGAGAACAAATAGAGAAGTTGTGAGAAAGAAAATAAAACATCTATAGGAAGACACTGGAGAACTACTATGGCAGCAAGAACTTGTGTTAAAAACCCTAAAGGTAAGGAAAGCCCATAGTCAGGATCCAGACTTGGTGTTGTTTTTCCTTTGGAGGCATTAGAGTGTACAACAGAGAAGCTGACGAGTTGGGAGAACACAGTGACTGAAGCCGGAGGTCAGAGAGCTAGCTAGCTACTGGTGGTCCCACAGAGCTGAGAGGTTCAGGGGAGAGATTTGGAGTTTGGCTTCCATTGAGCAGGAATAGAATATCCCCACAAAATATCCCCAAAGTTCAGGTGGGATTTTGAAGAGCTCTGCCCTAAGAGAAAGGGTGAAGTGGAAAGAGACCCAGTCTTTGAAAAGGAATGAAGCCCAGATTTCAGACATCTTGAACCATGACTGAATTACAATTACCTGCCCCTGGCCTAACTGTCCATAAGAAGCAACACTAAATCCTCTCCGAAGGATGACAAGATCATCCCAAACCTCAATTTATCCTTATATTTCTTCATACATAACATATGGCTCTTAATAAAAAGAGCCTCTAAGAAGCTTGACCAAATAGGAAAAAAAACAGACCAAATCGAAGAATTCAACATATAGGAAATCTATACACGGCATTAATAAAGACATGGAATTTAAAAGTAACTGTGATTATTTTGTTCAAAAAAATTACATATCCATGTGCAGAATTTGGGCAAGTAAGTAGAAATAAAAAATAATCCAACAGAAATTTTAGAACAGAGAAATACACAGTGGGGAATTAAGCTGAAATCAGTAAAAAAAAAAAAAAAAAAAAGATAAGAAAATCCCCAACTGTTTAAAAATTAATACCCTCATATGAGAAATCATAGAGAGTTAGAAAATATTTTGAACTGAGAGTAAAAATACAAAATTCAAAACCTGTGGGGTGAAGGCAAAAGCCATGCACAGAAAGTCATGTCGGCTTTAAGGGCAGATATCAGCAAGTCAGAGACCCGAAGCCCTCTGTCAGCCCCTGCTAACACTGAAGCTTGTCTATTTTCCAACACGGCAATTCCACTCCTGGTTTCATAACAAACAAAAATGTGTGCCTATGTGCACCAAAAGATATGTATCATAGAAATGTATATTAAGACATTTTTTAATTTAAATTGGAATAAACTCTAATGTACCTCAACAGTAGAAGAGATAAACAATTTACGGTATGTACACAAAGTGGAATGCTTGCTGCAGGAAAGGTTAATGTGGATGAATCTCGGAGTGTTGTTCAAAAGAAGCCGTGAAAGAATACATACGGCAGCATGTATTGAATTTTAGCAAAATTCAAAGGAAGCAAGTAAGAAATTCACCTACAGTGTTGCTGAGGCCAGTGTTAACTTTGGGGAGAAGGGCAGTGACGATGCAGGGTAAGTCTGGAGTCACAGTAAGAATCTATTTCATGATTGAGATACTGGCTGCATGAATGTATTTACTCGACAAACAGTCTTTAAGACTCCAAAAATCAAGGATAAAGCAGCTCTGGTCTTAGCAGCAGTGTGGTCAAAAAGATTTAGGGTAAAGATCAGGAAACAATCCATGAGGAAGTGTGAAAAACTAGTAAAGTTTTACCCTCAAGAAGGAATGACTTGGGAACACGATTTGTGGGCGCTACACTGAACCCTGGAAGACACATTTGAGCATGATAAGGTAAGTTCCCGTGACTCGAATGTTGATTTAATATACTAAATATACTAAGTATATTGTAAATGTCATATTAATATTACGAGGTATATATAATACACTTAACCTACCGCAGATAACAGAACTGCCGATAAATGGGACACGTGCCTCTATAACAAGGACATTCTCAATCACTGAACATGTGGTCATAAAGGTAGGCCGGCCACCCCGGCACCGAATGGAGAGGACAGGGGGTCAATGAAGTCCCTCCCATCACCTTCAGATTCTATACATATGTTAAACAGAGAACCACAATTAAAAAAAAAAAAAATCTTACCCTTAATCGTGTAGTGGAGATCTCCGCTTTTAAAATATCGGGATCATATTTAGTACTGGATGAAGATCCTGAGAATACTTTTCGGAGAGAAAAAAAAAAAAAAAAAGTAACTTTTACAAGTTGTATAACTTGCTCTCGGCTTGGAATTTACAAACTCTAAAAGCAAGATTTACATGCTTCTGTGGATACTTACTTTAGAATTCCTTTACTGTCATTCATCAGACACCTAAATATAAAAAGTAATCTTCAAACCTTTATCATTTTTTTATAAAAACTCAAGAAAGAGGAATGTCATAAAGACCATGGAGCTTACTGTTCTCTGGATTTCATGCCTACGTATAAACTCTTTGAGGACCTGACAGCACATACAGCTTGTCAGAGCTGTGCATTACCCAGAAACTTAGAGAACTTCTGAGCCCATCCAAACTGCTTCTTTAGACAAACCAGCTCCAGATGATCAGTTTCTGAGATATGAGAGGGTGATCAACAGAAACTTCATTCCAGCCAACAGTCCCACTACCTCCCGCTAGAATACTGTACAAGAGTAGCAAAGGGGGCCAAATTATTTGCCTTGATCTGAACAGGTAAAAATTAACTCATCAATAAATAAAAGGCAATCAGGCAGAGGAAGGAGCAAAAACCAGAAGGGATTCATCCTCTACAAATGAGGCGGGTGGGGACTTCTGTCTGGAATGGAGTCGAGGGGTTTTGCTGAGAAGTCTGTGGGGTGCCCTCACCCCCTCTCGTGGCTTCTGGGGACTCTTTCTGCCTAGAAAGGAGGACTCAAAATGAAACTCCACTGAAACCCAAGTGGCCTTCTCTTAGCTACACTTCGGTCCCCATTTCCAGAGTCTGAGCAGTCACGCTATACTTACAGCTTGTGTGAGAACTTGACTTCTCCTTGTAGGCATCATTTAATCGTACGTATTCATCGAGGGCCAAAGCGAGTCTTTGCTCTTTCACGTGGTACAGCTCCTTCTGCGTCCTGAGAGCATCCTGAGCCACCGAGAGATAGTCCTTGAGCATCTTCTCCTGTTCCCCTCTCCACTGTTTTCGCGGATCTTCAATCTGTGTGGTTTCTGAAAATACATTAGGTGGGTTATTCTTTAGAATTTAAGGATTTTTTTTTTTTGGATGATTTAAGCTTTGAGAAAAAAAAGTGGCTAGCTTTAATTCTTATCTCCTCTAAGCAGTTCATTAGTATTTATGAAGTGACCTCTCCAGAAATCTGATAACAGTTTTTTTTGTTTTTTTTTTTTTTAAAGATTTTATTCATTTATTTGAGACAGAGAGAATGAGAGACAGAGAGCATGAGAGAGAGGAGGGTCAGAGGGAGAAGCAGACTCCCCGCCGAGCAGGGAGCCCGATGCAGGACTCGATCCCGGGACTCCAGGATCATGACCTGAGCCAAAGGCAGTCGCTTAACCGACTGAGCCACCCAGGCGCCCCTGATAACAGTTTTTGCTTGATTTTACCCAGTGGCTCGCCACACCATCCAGCCCCTTTCAGATCCTTGCTAACAATTATCCTCACTGTGAAGCCATTGTACACAAAGTTGCCAAAGTAAGCTTCCTTAGCCGGGATCCGGGATCCGGCCATTCGTCTCAAGAATTCTCTGGCTCCCCAATACCTAGAGAATAACAGCCAAACGATTTATGCCAGCATTCAAGGTCCTGTGTGATCTGAACCCAATTCACTTCCCATGGCACATGTTTCCCTTTACTTAATACAGGATACTCTTGCCATGTTGCCCTCGACATCAGCACTACTCAGAGTCTCTGCTGACCAACCACACGAGTCCCACACAGTTACATGTCCACCACAACCAGGACAGAAATCACGAGGTAACACTTTGAAATGTTCATAGCAATTTTATACAGTTACTGTATATTGTTGACTCTACTAATCTTTGGGCTCACATTTTATCCCTTTTCCCCATTTCTCAAATAACTCATTTTTATTGAATTTTACAAAAATATCAGTCAGTCCACAGTGGATTTGAACATTAAAAACAAACCAAAAACCCAAAAAAAACCGAACCAAACCCTAGACCTGGTTGGAGAATACTCCAAGGCACAGTTCTTGGTTCTGCCCTTTTGCATACTAGAATCACCCAGAGAGCTCTTAAAAAAAAAAAAAAAAAAAAAAATCCCAGCCCAATGAGAGTTTCTATGGGAAGAACCCACGCAATGGTAGGTTTAAAGGTTGCACAGGAGACTGCAAGAAGCCCTCCTCTGCAATGGCTCACAAGCTGCCTTCTCCATGAAATTATTCAAACTATCCAATCCTGAGCTTGCTCAAACTTGCCTACCCGGCCTCGCCCATTCCTCCAACAGAGGCTCTGGCCTGCGCTCTCTCCTTCACTCCTACCTCCCGCCCGACCCAGACAGACCCAGCAGCTTCCCACTGTGGCCCAGTGAGGGCGATGCACCCTTTCCCTTGGGAACTGGGAGTAATACAACTTCCTTTGATGGGTGCTGACCGCTTCGTGCTGCCGATCAGTCACCTCTATAAATTAAATCACTTACTATCAAAACAGTTGGGTCATATGGGTTGGCCACTGTATGAATATGAGAACCTGCTCCTGGTAAATCAGGGCAGGAAAATTAATTTATAAATTTGCTGGAATGTCCAGGGACATACACTGCGTTTAAAATGTTTTTGTGTGTGACTCTCAGTCTTAATGTCCATGTTTCTGGTTGGCCCCAAAGGCTGCAACCTTTGTTGTAGGGTTTTAAGTCAAAACCCAGACAATGATATGAGGTGATCTGATGTGGACACAAGAATCTTTAGGGGCCAGGCTGGTTCTGGAAATGTCTAACTACCCTGGTCTCTAAGGATAAGGGATAACACTAAACTGAGGTGGTTCGGGCTGGGAAGCCTGGGTCCCCTCAGGGCTTAGAGAGGTCCTGAGTGATTAACAAAAATGGCCTGGGTCAGCCAGATACACTGGAACCACTGCCTCAGGCCAGGAACCCTCACTTCACAGCCACTGGGAACAAAAGTTGAGCTTCCTCTACCGTAGTATTTTGAACGCTCATTTTTAAAGATGTATTTCAACACACAAAAGAGGTGTATCTCATGTAATTATGAGAAAAAAATATGCTTGGAGTCAATGTCTAAAGAGATGCAGGAGGGAATAGTCCTGATCGGACAGCCCCTTCAGCCTTGATGGACATCAGCACGGTGGGGCAGCCTCCCCATCTGGAGAATAAGGAGAATGGGCAGACACCAGCCAGTAAGAGCCAAAACTTCTCAGTTTAACATATTCATTATAACTCAGGTGTCTGGCTATACAAACATGTAATATTTATATTCATTTCCAACATACAACTGCAAGCTGACTCAAAGTACAGAACTCATCCTCTACCAAATGGAAATTTATGGTCTTAAAAAAGCTTTCCTAACTGTAGCTGACCTGCAATAATCCTCACCTCCTCGTACTCTGGCCCCAGGAATACGGGCTAGACCTAGTGATCTGCTTCCAATGAATACATGAGAGAGGACGTGATGGGTAGGACCTGGACTAGATTACCAAAGGCTATGGCTGCCACCTCTGCGTGCCCTCCCTCCCTGGAGCTTCTTGGCGTTCTTGCTGTAATGAAGCCAACTGCCATGCTGTAAGCTGGCCTATGGAGAGGCCCATGTGGCAAGGAATGAGGGGGCCTCTGGCCCGCAGCCAACAGGGAACTGAATCCTGCCAACAACCATGTGAGTGAGCGTGAAAGCGGATCCTTCTCCAGTTGTGCCTGGCTACCACCTTGAGGACAGCCAGCCTGTGAGACCGTGAGCTAGAAGATTCCACTGAGCCTTGCTTGGATTCATGACACACAGGAACCATGAGGTAATAAATGTATTTTGAGCCACTAAGTTTTGAGATAATATGTTATAGTGAGATACAGAACGAATAAACTAGACAACCAAAGGGGTACTACAAACGCAAAATGCATATGAAAAATGTGAAAAATTTATAACAGTTAGAGTAAGGTATGTACTCCTAGTTTTCTGTCAATACCTTCAGAGGTGTCATCCAATCATCTTTTCCCTACATACTGGGGAACTGGCATACTTTCCACAAGATACCTGTTCAACAGTTAAATTGCCACAAAACACTGAAAGTAACACGGACTGACCCTGAAATGAATAAAGTATAATAATAATAACAATAATAATAATAATAATAATAAACGATCAGCATTGGGGCACCTGGGTGGCTCAGTTGGTTAAGCAGCCAGGGTCCTGGGATCAAGTCCTGTGTCAGGCTCCCGGCTCAGTGGGGAGTCTGCTTTTCTCTCTGCCTCTCCTCCTTGCTCATGCTCTCTCTCTCAAATAAATAAATAAAAATTTCTTAAAATCTTAAAAAACAGGGGCGCCTGGGTGGCCCAGTCGTTTAGCATCTGACTTCGGCTCAGGTCATGATCCCAGGGTCCTGGGATCGAGCCCCGCATCGGGCTCCCCGCTCTGCGGGGAGCCCACTTCTCCCTCTCCCACTCCCCCTGCTTGTGTGCCCTCTCTTGCTGTCTCTCTTTGTGTCAAATAAATAAATAAAATCTTAAAAAAAAAAATCTTAAAAAACAAAACCAAACCAAACAAAAAACGATCTGCATTTATTTGGATAGATCAGCAGGAACACTCCGGTAGGCTGGTTTAAATACTGTATGCTACATGAGCTTCAGTGGGAACGTTTACGTTTCTGAAATGCTGTACAATGCAAATGTGAGCTACAAAAGAGGGTTCCCAGAGGCACCTCAGAAGAAGGCTTCATAAAGCAGGATTGTGCTTCACCTCCTTCGCCTGTATTTGCTGAATGGAGTTGTAAAGAATATTTATTAAATGTAAATATTAAAAAGATATTATAAAAATGTGGTATTTTTGTATTAAGACCTGGTGACCTTGAGAAATCACTGTATTAGAAAGCAATATAATTCGCATGATGTCTGTGGCAACGTCCCATACCTGAAGGGGATTCGCACTCCATCAGTTTCAGATGTGGAGCTTTATAGACAGAGAACAGGTTGTGAGTTACAAGAGCTTATCATGGAAGATGACATTAGATTCTTTTTTTTTTTTTTTTTTAAGATTTTGTTTATTTATTTGACAGAGAGAGACAGCGAGAGCAGGAACACAAGCAGGGGGAGTGGGAGAGGGAGAAGCAGGCTTCCCGCTGAGCAGGGAGCCCGATGCGGGGCTCGATCCCAGGACCCTGGGATCATGACCTGAGCCGAAGGCAGACGCCTAACAACTGAGCCACCCAGGCGCCCTGACATTAGATTCTTGAAGAGTATGATCCCCGTCTGTCATGCCTATTTCTGTTCTTTCTGCTGTGTTCAGGAAGAACAGGTGATGCAAGTATGAGTAATTGTCCTTCTCTTTCTTCTTAGAAACTACCTGCTGAGCTTATTATGTTGTTACTTCCGCAGACAAGTACTGACCACCTACTACATGCAATATAGGTGAAATGAGATGTTCGGGTGTGAGGCCCTCCTTCCAAGGAACTTACAAAATATAGAAGAAATTGTGACACACGAATTAAAAAAAACACACACACAATGAGTTTGTCCAGTAAAAAGTGATAAAAGCTTTGAGAGGAGGAAGGCCAAGAGCCATGGCAATTTAGACACGGGGTTTTCTCTGGCTAAAAAAGGAAGGTTCCATGCAATAGGCAGTGATGGAACAAGGCTCTGAAAGGTTCCAGAAATGGCCCTTCAGGACCAGCCCTTTACTTTTACAGCCACCCCCCAAGGCCCCCACAAACACACACACCAGCCTTCAGAGGCACCGAATTTCTTCCTTCCATCAAGCCCTGCTTTCTGGGGCCTCTCTAGACCTTTGGCATTAACTTGTGATCTCTCTTCTTCTGAGAGGGTATCCTCCCAACCCCCAAGCCCAACCCCAGCCCCTTCTTCTCCTGGCCTGGCTAACTAAGTCATTCTTTGGGTATCAGCTCAAAGCACTGTCTCTAGCAGTCACAGCTATGCCTTCAGAATAGAGAGGGTCCTTCTACTTGTTCTCGCTTGTTCTGCCAGCCCAACAGCGGTTCTTCCCACACTCGGCTATGTTGTCTCACCTCTTCCCCACTACTACTCCAAGAGGGACTAGCCTGCGGTTTCTTGGACACCAGGTTAATAAATATGAAACTCATTTTGTAAGCGATGGTGTGCCACAAAGGTTCTAGGACAGCCAGGAAAGACCTTAGCTGTATTTGAGGAATATTATCTGACAGAAATGTGAGGTTCTACTGTCTCTACAGAGCTCGACTAAGTCTCCAAAAGACTCAATATGATTGTGCAGAAAATTTTTTAATAAAAGATTATATGTTAAGCGAAAAAAGTTTATAAAATCATACGTATAATATAATCCCACTTGAGATATCAAAAATTTTAGAGAGAAAAATATTTAAAACTCTGTGTGTGTGTATCAAAATGAAGAAGTCTGGAAGGATACACACTAAGAGATTTAGAATACTTAGTTCTCTTTGGGTTGTGTGAATATGGATATTCTTTCTTCCTTTTATTTATCTGTATTTTCTACTTTTTTCCTATACATATGCATTACTTTTATAAAATTTTTTTTTTAAAAAAAGAGAAAGAAACAAAAGGCATAATGAGGGTCTGAATTAGGAAAATGCCAGTGGAGAAGTAGCTAAAGGAGCAAATTTGCTATTATATTATAGATAAATATCTGTGAGAACTGACAAAATGATTCTAAATTTTTCAATGTAGTAATCATGAGGACCATAATGTATCAAAAGATAATAAAGTCAAAGGGAAAACAGAAGAATCCCATTTAGTACTTGTTTGTTTTGAAGTCTTGAGGGCAAAATAGGTAGCAGTGTCCTATAAATGAAATGTCTGACAAAATACTAGGACAATCAAGAGCCAGAAATAGAGGCAGAAGCGTCGCTCATATGGTAATGGCAAAGAAGAATAATGCTGTAGAGATAAGGATGGCATGGGGGGGCATGAGGGTGAGGTCACATCTTCGAGGATGACAAGATATGGGGACACTCGATACAGCAAATGAGGGGAGACAGAAGGAGCGTTCTGCAGGAAGGAAGGTTCCAGGTGCAGGAAGAAGGGCACCGTCATCTTCGTCACCCTCCATCTAGATGGAAGGAAGGGACAACTGTGATTGGGACTAGACCCCCGAAGTGACAATTCTATGAAACATGCAGATCATTACACAGATTCGTGATGCTAACAACTGTTAGTTACACTCACTAAAAATCTGTATCACCACCACCGTCATAGGTTTTACTTGGATGTTTTAAGTATCTAAAAATTTTCTTTATAAAATAACTTAATAGTTTATCCTCCCAGGAAAATATAAAGGGTGAATTATGACAGAGATGAAATAGTTGGGCCCCAAATTTATTTCCCTTCTTCTAAAGGAAACAGCTCCATATGAAATATTACACACACTTGAGGAATTTTCATGAAATTTAAACACAACCTGGGATTCTTCAAAACTAACGCAGAGGAGTTCGGGGCAAGTAATATGGAGTAAGCGTGTGCTATCCAATCTCTCCCTCTGATTACAACTAAAAACCAAGCACAGCAAAGCGAAACAAAACGACAACCACCAGCAGCAAGGACCGTGTACATAAAACAATCAAAGGAAGACGCTACACAGTAAGCAAGAGCAAGGAGGACTGTGGAAGGAAGCTGGAACTCAGAGAACAACGGTACAGCAATAAGTCCTATTTTGTTGCTGTTTTATATGCCCCTTACCTCTGGTATTTCCCATATCCATGGGTACTGAAATGGGGACAGACAAAAAAAGCTCCAAGACAAAACCCACTCCATCTTGTCAGAGGACCGAGGGGGCGTCCACGACCATCCCAGAGAAGCCCAGGAATGGGCTGCAGCCCCACGGCAGGCAACAGCGGCTGGTGGTTGGAGGTGGGTGGAAGCCCACCGCAGGCTCCTCTGCTCTCCACTCCGTCCTGACACCCAGGCAGTCCTGAGCAGCATTCGATAGTGTGTGGCGAGGTTGAGGCCACATCGTACTTGCTAGAATACCAGGAAAAGAGGCTCTACGGGAGCCAGATGACAGAGAAGAGAGTTGAGGAAGTATCTAAGGTGGCTGGCCCTTTTTAAATTGGGTTATTTGTCTTCTTAATGTTGATTTTCAGGAGTTCCTTATATGATCCAGATACGGGTTCTTTATCAAGATAAAGGTACTATGAGTATTCATCCACAATATTGTATCAGCAGTCTTTTCCTTTAAAAATACGTTGAGTGAAAGATTCCATCCACAGACTCGAATGTACTCAGTTTATATGAAGTTCTAGAACAGGCAAAACTAAGCCACTGTGACAGAAATCAGAACAATCTGCAGCAGTGGGGAAGGGGACAGGAACGAACTTACTGGGATGATGAGATGATGAGATGCATCTTGACTGGACAGGCAGTTACAAAAGATTTATACATTTGCCACAATTCACTGAAATGCACACGTAAAAGCTGTGTGTTTTTTTTAATGTAAATGAGACCTCCATTACCAAAAGAAAGACAAAAAAATTAAGGTACAACTCTAAAGCTACCCAAAAAGTGATTTATTTCTACTTATGGTGATAATATCAAAACCTTATAAACAGCACTTCATAATTACCTTTTAGTTACAAACATCCCCCACCAATATCTATACCCCCACTCCACACAAACTCACTAAAGAATTCTATCATAAAACACTTAAGGCTGAAGATACTCATTGTCAAGGTCAAATCTTTTACACCTAGATATTTAATAGTGTTACACAGAAATAGTATTAAACAGCCAAACAGGCTTTATTTCATTTTCTCTTTTTTTTGTAAATAAAGAGAAAATAATGCTGAAACTATACAATGTCAAGACACAACATATGTGTGGACCAGCTGTTATGAGAAGGTAATACCATTTGTTCCCTAAACTACTTCACAGGAATGTCTTTAAGATTAATGAGATAATGGACCAGATCCTTTTTAGTGGGAAAACTACTTGCTGTGGGTAATTTGGGCACTTTAGGGCACAGTAAATCCATCAGGCCACTGGGATACCATTATCGCACTAAAGCAAAATGGTAGACTTAAAAACCTGTATTCTAACAATTAAGTTTTTAAATATTCAGAAGGGTACGCTCTGAAGCATAATTTATCCTTGAACTTTACTTTCTTCAAAAACAAACAGAAAGCTTTCAGTGTGCGAGTTAAACAATAAAGCTCTTCCGTCCTTCTAACGTTTAAGAGTTCGTCATAATATGAGCTACCCAAGGATAAAGAAATGAAGCTGCAGTCACTGTCCATAAGAAGCTCACAATTTAGTGAGGAAAACAGACAAATAAAGAATTTAAATGCAATGTGACAAATGTTTTTTTAAAAATCCCTAGGCGCCTGGCACTACAGAAATACCTGGACAGGGCACCTTATTCGGAACGGGGGCGGGGACCTGCATGCCTGAGAAGGCTGGTGGGAAGCAGCGAGGCCTGGGCAGAGGGGCCCTGGACAGACGTGGCCACAAGGGAGGGCCCAGGCGCTGGGCAGAGAGCGTTCAGGGCTGGAACCAAATGTCACAAAGGGAGGCAGAAAGCCAAGGAAGCACACGACACAGGGACAACGTCCTCCAGTGGCAGGGCAAGCCGGTGGAGGGCACGCTAGTGGGGGCAGACTGGAAAGAGCCACCTCGTAAGAATCAACTGCGTGCATCTGGAACCCGGGACAAGACTTACAAGACCCATTTGGCAGCCATCGGCCTCAGGAAGTAACTGAGGTCATCACCCAAGGGGATCTGCAGGCTGCAGACAGAAGGTGACTACAGAAATCTTGACGCCGGGGACAGGCAAAAGGAAAGGGGGTAAGAGCAGTGGGGTATGGTAAAAAAAAAAAAGAAAGAAAGAAATTCCAATAGAAGGTATGGTGAAATCCAAAGGAGTAAAGTAGAAGAGGAAATAACCCACGGTGGCAAGAGACTTTTGTCGGATGAAGGAAGAGGTGTTGTTTGGATGTGACCATTTGTGGGGTCTCAGGTGAGCCCAGTCTCTGTGACAAGACGGAGACCAATGTCCACAGTGCAGTTCAAGCAAGCTTCTCGGTGGAGGGGAAAAGAGAGGGCTACAGCTGGTGAGGGATTCGGGCTGAAAGACGGTTTTTGAGTACAAATGGGGGTTGGGGAGAGAGAACTGTTATTTGTTTCTTTTGGTAGTTTTGGTTTGGTTTCATTTTGAGAGTTTCCAGTGTTTAAATATGAAGACAAAAGAACCACTAGATAAAGAAATGCTGGGAGAAATTTTTAAAACCAGAAAATGATGGGTAAAGAAACGAAAGAGAAGGATGGGACATAAAAGTTATTAAGAGGGGCGCCTGGGTGGCTCAGTCGGTTGAGGATCTGCCTTCGGTTCAGGTCATGATCCCGGGGTCCTGGGATCGAGTCCCACGTCAGGCTCCCTGCTCGTGGGGAGTCTGCTTTTCCCTCTCCTCCCCACTCATAGTCTCTCTCACCACCTCTCTCTCTTTCAAATAAATACATAAAATCTTTAAAAAATAAAACAAAAAATAAAAGCTATTCAGAGGGCTCTTGGGGGTGGGGGTCCAGGAGAACCCCTTTTCCACTGAGATAGAAGGGAAGCCCGAAAGGTGGCTTTAGGAACCTGAGACTCTACAGGTAGCCAGAGGGAAGCTGAGGGAATCAAGCTTCTCATTTCAGGGCCATGAGAGCCTGGTTCTGTCGAACCAGGACAGGGAAGTTTGTTTCTGCTTCCATAAATACTATTTAAGGAAAAAAAAGCTAAACTTGTATGAAAGTGCTATTTAAATAGTTATACACTCTGGATAGTCCACTGAATTATTTATTTGCAATGACATCAGGAGTTTCAACTTCAAAATGAACTGAATCTTACCAAAAGTAGTCCCTTCCATTGTAACATTAAAATATTTGGATGTTGATCATTGATAAGCAATAAAACCCACAAATAACAATACAATCAAGAAAGGTTTACTAAAAAATATAAAAATGAAAGCTAACTTTAAAACCCACAATGATGAATTCTTCATGGGATCTGTACAAGCTTTCAGGGAGAGATGTCTCTACACAAAAGTCACATTTCTTCTAATCATATTTTACAAGCCAGTAAAGCTTACAGAAACTATTACTTGTAGTTACATTGAACTAATGTGTGCATAAACAATGGTTCCCAAACTCTATGCGCCAGATGTTCTCCTCCAAGAGATTACGAGCTATCTGTGTTCGCTGAAAGACTGACTTAATTCTTCCAAGTCCTTGCTCCTTCCATCCCTCCATCCCATCTTCGTGTGAGGACGGGACAACTTTCAGCCCTCCAGCGCGCAGTGACTCACCATGCCACCTGCACGCCCACCGCGCGGTAACAAACACCCCCCATGCCGGCATCCTAACTGCCCTCTTGTCCAGCTCGCCGGCTGCCGCTGGGTTGAGGGGAAGCATTTTACTGTCCACTCTCGGTGGTCTCCCAGGCAGAGCCCCTCCTCGCAGTGTGAACTGCTGGAAGCCAGTCCTGTGTCCCAACCGCACTGGGACTGGAGCCTCCCAGCAGACCGCCGGGGGGCACAAAGCCTTCTCCCCCACCTCAGCAAGCACCCCACGCCTTCAGCCTCTGCAGATGTCAGGCATGAGTGGGGCAGCTCCATCAGTTCTGGAACCCTTCCCAATCATCCTGGGAGGTGAGGATTTGCTCAGATCAAAAAAAGACCCTGACAGAGAATCAGTGGGGGGATATTTTCTCAAATTTGATGTAAGTGCTGTGAGCAGATTTTATATATTGAACATTCTTAGGTTTCTAAGAGATCACTGTTATTAATAAGGGCTTTTTGTGCCTCTCAAAAACTTTATCATATACCTACACGAGGGCAGCTACAAGCCATCACTAATAACCAAGCATCAAATAAGATACTTTTTTATAACGATATTATTCTTAAAGATATTAAAGAGCACTATATATGTTTTTTAAAGGTTGTATTTATTTATTTGAGAGAGAGTGAGCGTGAGAGAGCAAGAGCACGAGCAGGGGGAGCGGCAGAGGCAGAGGGAGAAACGGACTCTCCGCTGAGTAGGGAGCCCGATGTGGGACCCAGTCTCAGGACCCTGAGATCATGACCTGAGCCAAAGCCAGACACTGAACCGACTGAGCCACCCAGGTGCCCCAAAGAGTACTATATTATGTAAATTTTTAATATAATAGACCTATGAGAAATAAGATAACAGAGTATAAATCATTATATATTACTCAAAATCCTTATTTTTTTTAAGATTTTATTTATTTATTTGAGAGAGACAGAGATACTGAGAGAGAGCACAAAGAGGGAGGAGAGAGAGAAGCAGACTCCCTGCCGAGCAGGGAGCCCGACACCGGGCTCGATCCCAGGACCCCGAGGTTATGACCTGAGCCAGAGGCAGACACTTCACCAACTGAGCCATCCAAGCGCCCCTCAAGATCCTCACTTTTAAGTGAAATAAGCAAAATGCGTATCAGTGAGTATTACATGCATCCATCTGAATAAATTTTTTAAAGGGATGGGTAGGGAGTAAATATACACACACTCACACTTACACTCACACACACACAGACATATAAACAATACTCCGAGTATGTGTTTTTAAAAAGTTGTTCATGGTCACAGCAATCCTCTGCCTAGCCTTACCTTGCCAGTGATCTGACAGATTAAAAAGCTGTTAAAATGAGAGGTGCTCCCCTTACAACCACAAAGAAATCAGGAAACAAAACAAAACAAGGGTTTAGTCTCTTCCACGGTACAGCTGCATCTTCGAGAGGGGCTGATGTCAGTCGCCCCCCTTCCCACCATAGCACACACGAAGCCGCTGGACCTGGCTGTACGCGGCGTGCCCAGCATGCCCAACTCTGTGGCAAGGACAAGAAAAGGAGGAACCCCACTCTGAAGGGCAGTGGTCATGGGACAGCTCATGGTCTCCACTGGCCCCCACACCTGCGCTCGAGAACACTCACCCCCTACCACGCAGACAGACACACAGACAGACAGATTCATTTCTCTGTCTCTGCCCCCATAAGCCCAATGTACATACATGCCCCAGATTCCAAAACGGGCATTTCAGGTAATATCAGTCACTGAGAAAGTGGGGTTTAAAATAAAAAAATTCACTTTGTAGAGAGTTTACCCTTTTGTATGATCCAGATTTGGGGGGGGGGTACTTTTACAAAAAAGAAAAACTTACTGTTGACATGATCGATGTAGTAGACGCCAATCTGTGGGTCAAACCCTGCTTCCCAGCCCCACGGCAGCTCATCCCCAACACAATCAGCAAATGACAAGGGCTTCGTTAACCTGCAACAGACCAGAATAAATGCACGGTGATTCTTTCCATCAAACAACATAGGTCAAAATTCGGTACCCTAACCACAATGAAGACGTGTCTAGGTGGCATTTCCGTTTTGTTCTCAATTGTGTCTAGAGTTTGCACTGCTGTGTTTGAAATCTTAATGGGAAAAAAAAAAAACGAGGATAAAATACAGAGATGAATATCCAAAAAAGTTAAGTCATAATACCCTTTGCAAAGTTCACAGCTTAAGACTAGGAAATAAATCCATACAATAAATAAGTAAGGCCATTTTAAATCAGGGAGAAGTCCAAGCTGACAGTAAGGAGGCCCGGGACCCTGCTCCAGCTCTCCACTAAATGGCTCTCCCATGACAAAGAAGAATTTGTCCCGGGATTCAAATCCTGGCATCATGGAAATCATCACACCAGTAACTCTAAGACAAGATACGTATCAGGCTACACTAATTCTAGATTTAGATGCTCTTGTATAAATTAACTGAACACTTACTTGAATGTGGGGTCCACTATGACAGGAGGGACAAGTATATTTTATTTTTGTAAGTATCTTACACATACCAGTCACTCAACACAATTTTTAATGGAACCAAACACACAAAATACTTAGGTATCAATGTGATGTTACCTTTGAAGCTGCCTTATGCTTTCTTTTTTTTTTAAATTTTATTGTTATGTTAATCACCATACATTACATCATTAGTTTTTGACGTAGTGTTCCATGATTCATTGTTTGCGTATAACACCCAGTGCTCCTTGCAGTACGTGCCCTCTTTAATACCCATCACCAGGCTAACCCATCTCCCCAATCCCCTCCCCTCTAGAACCCTCAGTTTGTCTCTCAGAGTCCATAGTCTCTCATGGTTCGTCTCCCCCTCCGATTCCCCCTCCCTTCATTTTTCCCTTCCTGTTACGTTCTTCTTTTTTTTTTTTTAACATATAATGTATTGTTTGTTCCAGAGGTACAGATCTGCAATTCAACAGTCTTACACAATTCTCAGTGCTCACCATAGCACATACCCTCCCCAATGTCTATCACCCAGCCACCCCATCCCTCCCACCCCACCCCCCACTCCAGCAACCCTCAGTTTGTGTCCTGAGATTAAGAATTCCTCATACCAGTGAGATCATATGATACATGTCTTTCTCTGATTGACTTATTTCACTCAGCATAATACCCTCCAGTTCCACCCACGTCGTTGCAAATGGCAAGATTTCATTCCTTTTGATGGCTGCATAATATTCCATTGTGTATATATACACCACATCTTCTTTATCCATTCATCTGTCAATGGACATCTTGGCTCTTTCCATAGTTTGGCTATGGTGGACAACGGGGCTATAAACATCGGGGTGCATGTACCCCTTTGAATCCCTACATTTGTATCTTTGGGGTAAATACCCAGTAGTGCAATTGCTGGGTCGTACGGTAGCTCTATTTTCAACTTTTTGAGGAACCTCCAAACTGTTTTCCAGAGCAGCTGCACCAGCCTGCATTCCCACCAACAGTGTAGGAGGGTTCCCCTTTCTCCGCATCCCCGCCAACATCTGTCATTTCCTGACTTGTTAATTTTAGCCATTCTGACTGGTGTGAGGTGGTATCTCATTGAGGTTTTGATTTGGATTTCCCTGATGCCAAGCGATGTTGAGCACTTTTTCATGTGTCTGTTGGCCGTTCGGATATCTTCTTTGGAAAAATGTCTGTTCATGTCTTCTGCCCATTTCTTGATTGGATCATTTGTTCTTTGGGTGTTGAGTTTGATGAGTTCTTTATAGATTTTGGATACTAGCCCTTTATCTGATACGTCATTTGCAAATATCTTCTCCCATTCTGTCGGTTGTCTTTTGGTTTTGTTGACTGTTTCTTTTGCTGTGCAAAAGCTTTTTATCTTGATGAAGTCCCAATAGTTCATTTTTGCCCTTGCTTCCCGTGCCTTTGGCGATGTTTCTAGGAAGAAGTTGCTGCAGTTGAGGTCGAAAAGGTTGCCGCCTGTGTTCTCCTTTAGGATTTTGATGGACTCCTGTCTCACATTTAGTTCTTTCAACCATTTTGAGTCTATTTTTGTGTGAGGTGTAAGGAAATGGTCCGGTTTCATTCTTCTGCATGTGGCTGTCCAGTTTTCCCAACACCATTTGTTGAAGAGACTGCCTTTTTTTCCATTGGACATTCTTTCCTGCTTTGTCAAAGATGAGTTGACCATAGAGTTGAGGGTCCATTTCTGGGCTCTCTATTCTGTTCCATTGATCTATGTGTCTGTTTTTGTGCCAGTACCATGCTGTCTTGATGATGACAGCTTTGTAATAGAGCTGGAAGTCCGGAATTGTGATGCCGCCGGCTTTGCTTTTCTTTTTCAACATTCCTCTGGCTATGCGGGGTCTTTTCTGGTTCCATACAAATTTTAGGATTATTTGTTCCATTTCTTTGAAAAAAGTGGATGGTATTTTGATGGGGATTGCATTGAATGTGTAGATTGCTCTAGGTAGCATTGACATCTTCACAATATTTGTTCTTCCAATCCATGAGCATGGAACGTTTTTCCATTTCTTTGTGTCTTCCTCAATTTCTTTCATGAGTATTTTATAGTTCTCTGTTATGCTTTCTCTTTAAGCTTTAAAATGAATGATGGAAACCACAGTTTCCTAAGCACTACAGGTTTCAAGCTTAATGTTGGGTTGATTTTTCTCTCGCACTTTCTTCATTTTTGATTTTGAGATTTTTCCTTGGCTGTTAGAGCAGCCTGGGCAGGCTAATAGTACAGGTCAGTGAATGTCCTATTGTCGGGCGGCCAACATCAGCGGACATGCCTTCTGATTTAGCGCACGGGCACCACCACCGACACAGTTCCTACATACAGAATTACCTGGAATCCCATTTATCCATGCTAATGAATATCAACAATGACATGGTTCAACTGAAATACAGCTCGTTTCCAGAATCTCATCATTCATCAGAATGACAAACTGTGTCACCTACCCTTCAGAATGCTGGGAGATCAATACGTAAAGGAGGGAAACCCTTTCTTCCCAGGCCTCGCCTACAATAGCCCCCTCCAAGGACATAAAATACCAGTGGATGAAAAAAAGGGAGTGTCTCCTTTACTCTCAATGTTCCCAGAGCCCGAAATCTGCTTCTGGGGACACCGGCCTTTGAAACCAGTTCAGCTGATGGAAGTAATAAGGAGACCAAGTAGCTCTGCCCCTGAGACACTAGGAGACCACCTTACTGGGAGCCTCTATCTACCCCAGGTTCCTTCTCTTTTAAGTGGTGATCACACCCCCCTTATCCTCTCCCTGCAATTTAACAGCCTCTTAAGATTAATGTGAGATTAAAAAGGAAATAACTTAGAACAGTGTCAAGGACATGGTAAATAGTCACCAGATGTCAGAAATTATCAATCAAGCGCAACACATGAATTCTCTAATTTGTTCTTCAGAGGAACGGAGTCAGGCAGTAGTTCTCAACGTACGGTCTTCACGACCAGCAGCATCAACATCTGGGCGCTGGTTAGAAATAACAAATTATTGGGCCCTTAGGCGGAGTCCTACAGAATCAGAAACTTGAGGGCCCACCAATGCATGTTTAATCAAGCTCTCCAGGTAATTATGGAAAATTTGGGAACCACTGGCTCAGAAGGTAAGAGCCTGAAATTTGGCATCAGAGATCTGCTGGGTTCAATTCCTTGTCTGCCACTTACCTGCTGGACAACCTAGGGCAGGTTACTAACCTTAAAAATCCGTTTCTGAATCGTTTTTAAAGGGGGGAAGGCGGATCGTGAAGTTTAAATGAGGATTGAACAACATGATCGTCGACGAATGGGAAGCTTCAGTATATATTAGATGAGTGAAATGAGCCCCAGACATGTTAGGTAATGCACCAAATAATATGGCAACTCGTCAGATTTACTTTGCAAACCTGGAGTCAATTTGAACCCAATCCAAGTCAAAAAACCGTGCTCTTAGTTGTGTTTAAATTCCATCTTATATCGTAACCTGCCCAGGAAAACTGATAAAGGAATTAGATACTACATCAATAAAACCCCATACCACAGGAAGTGGCCTTGCCTTCATACATTGTCTGTTAGACTGATCTCTGACTCTGTTGATAAAGCTGATTATTAGACAAAGCCCCTGTGCCAGGTTATCTTACATATTATTCTGTTCTCTTTCCCTCACTCTTTTATCAGTGCTGTCTAAAATGCACATGCATCCTAAAGAAATGAATAAGACATGGATATGTAAGTTTAAATGACAAAAGAGTGGTATTACACAAGCGTTATCTTGGTATCAAATCAACATGCTTCAGCCTGAGTATGACATGAATGTATTTATCACTCTAAGAATGAGAAGTCACAAAAGCTTCAGAACATGGGTTATGATTACAAATTATGGTAATTTGACTACACTTGGAAATTATCCAGTTTTTCCTGTTAATTGCTCAACAGATAATAAGCATTTTATTAACTGTCACTGTTCTAAGACTAGAATTACATCTATAATATACATGTAATTATGAACTCAGTTAAAAAATTTAAAAGTTTCCATTCCTGGAAATTTTAATGTAAAATTTTCTTTGCAGTGTTACTTCAAAAATCAATTAGATGCTTTATTTTCTGTACCTGGATAAGTACCTATCTTTTCTCCACACTCTATCAATAAGTAAAACCGTTAAGATACATATGTATAAATTTCAAAATGTTAGAATTTAATTCTTATCCAAACAGGTATAAATAGAATAACATTCTCAGATATCAAATAGAATTAAGCACTCAGTTCTGCTGCTATCCTGATAATGGGAACATATTACTGCGACATACTAAGAAGTAACACAAAACAAAAAGAAGTTAACAGATGCATTCCAAAATTAGAAACAATATGACTTAGAACAAATCCAGTAAGCAGAAACGTTGATTAGTTTCTAAATTTCTTCCTCTTGTTTTGCACAAGGAATCTCTGAAACATTCCATCTTCCTTTGATGTTCAAGAAGTAAAAATGGATGGAGTTTGCTTTTTGTTGGTTCCCCACAAAGGAGCAACATCATGCAAAAAGCTTGAAACTAACAAGAGTCTTTATGCTAAATTCCAGAGATTACTCTTTGCTTTAAAAACCGCCTTCTTTTGCACCGTGACTAATGTGAAGAAAATGCCAATTTACTACAGTGCTTTGCCAACGCTCACATACAAAATTTGAACTTTGCACGGCATTTCCTCTCTTTGTGGGCACTGTCTCATCCTTCCACATGATCCGCCATTTAGGGCTTACTGTCAATCACAGATACCTGTCCTATGACATGAGACATCTGCCACACACACACAGATTGACTCTTCACCACAATTACGTGATGGTGAATGCTGCGTGCGCATAAGCACAAATCCCAAAGTGCTGAGTTTGTACTAACTGCACCGAAAGAAAAGGCACTTGACAGAGAAAGCCATTCTCGGGTTAATAAAACGCTTGCCACAGTTCAAGTCCCCCAAATGTAGAGTTCAGCGTGAATGCGAAAGGTCTTCCCAGTTGTTTTTGCTTCGTGGTATCCGCGGCTCTCGTTGTGGGGCTTAGTCAAAGCAGAGTTCACGTTGTGAGCTGTCTAGGATTACCACGGGATCTGCCCACACAAACAACCCTGAACGGCTACAGAGGCCTGACAGAATATTAATTTATAATGATGTTAATTAGGCCCCCCAATACGTTTATCTGTTTCTGTCGCTATACTAGTCAGGGGAAGTAGCAAAGGGACAGAAAAAGGGGGAATCACAGAAAAGGGTGAATGGCAGCAAAAAGAAGAAAACGGCTCTTAAGAGAAATTACACAGACCTTCGTATCTTTGAGGAAATTAGCTTAAATTTTCAAAACGAGCCACATTAGACAGGAGAACTGCCAGACAGGGACGGCCCTGAGCCCAGTACACCGGGTCAAGGAGGAGCCTGGGGCACCATGATTTAAATGGCTCACCCAGGGGCGCCTGGGTGGCTCAGCTGGTTAAGCGACTGCCTTCGGCTCAGGTCATGATCCCAGGGTCCTGGGATCGAGCCCCACATCGGGCTCCCTGCTCCGCGGGAGGCCTGTTTCTCCCTCTGACCCTCTCCTCTCTTGTGCTGTTTCTCTCTCGCTCGCTCTCTAATAAATAAATAAATAAAATCTTTAAAAAAAATAATAAATGGCTCACCCAATGTTTCGCTGCCGAGGAGCATAACTGGGGGGCCCAACCAGGCCCGTTTCTCCAGACTGAGTTCATGTCATCTTTGTACCTGCTAGGGCTCTCAGACAGTTCTTTTCTGTGGTGGCCCGAGGTCTGGTCTTCCTCTAACTTTTACCCACTGGTGCTAGTTTTTTCCCTAGGTGCCAAAGAGAACCAGTGTAATCTTTCTTCCACATGACGGGCTTTCAAATTTGAACACAACGGTCTTGTTTCCCAAACCTGCTCTCCTAGAACCCAAATGCCTGGTTCCCCTCACCGTTGCTCATATCCCTTCTCTACTCAAAAGCCTGCCAATCTCCTGTCCATAATCCCACCCGATGCTCCCTGCTCTGCAATCACATCCCATCAATTAGTATCAAGCATGAATCTCCTCTCGTAGAGTTCGTTTTTTTGTCCCTCGGCCTACAAATATACTCAATCCCTCCACCCTAAAGAAAACCTTTCCTCAAATCTTCTGGATCATCTTTAATGTTCATTTCCTAACCATTTATTCATTCCAACCTAGAGATCTTAAAATCTAGAGGGCTTTAGGAGACCCTGTCAAAATCTCCCTAATGCCACCTAACCCATTCTATAGCTACTTCATGAATATATGACTGAAAGGCAATATTTGTGGGTGACTCACCTTTGAAAGAGCACACCGCTTATGCTGTCAATTTGGGGACTCAACTGTATTATTTGCAAAAATGTCAACGCTTACACTATTCTATGTAGAAAGAAGTCAACTTTTACGTGAAGTAATTATACTAAAAATACAAAACATTCACTGTTTACCATGTACCACACATGCTTTAATACATATAAATGTGTGCGTTAAATCCTCATAAAACTCTGCGAAGTACATATAAGTGTTATTGCCATCTGAATAGCCTATGCGGGAAAAAAAAACTTAAACTGTAATCCAATAAGCACATGACTGGGTAACACATACCTCTTTCTAGTCAACATTTGTGGTTTCCAGCCACTGGGCTGATTATGCAGTGTGGCTGTCATTGTTCTCTAAAGCGTGCGTTCAGCTTCTGATACGGATTTGACTCTCCACCAGTTTCTGGAAGACGCGGCAAGAAAGGGGCCCCTTTCAAAAGTTCTGGAGGGAGAGGGGAGGGGTCTGTATGCTGAAGCAGCATCGCTGGGCAGAGGGGTACACTGTGGCTGTCTACATGGCCTGAGGGGCTCCTATTCAGGCGGCAAAGGCTACGTGCCCCCACACAGGCCTTCACACTGTCCACCTTCACAACAGAGGCTCCGAAGCACGAGGAGGTCCAGTACAATCACAGAGAGAGGGAAAGATACGGATCAGGGACACACAACTCCTACGTTCTTTTAAAGATCTGACCGACGATCAAAAGCAGCTTTTTAAAAATACTTAATCTTTTTGATAGGATTTGTAGACGGAACTGCAATTTCTAAGTAATACTATATTTATACATGCAATTCTGAAACAGGAGGTTAGAAAATGATTCGACTTAATTGTTTACATTGTCTGCTATTTTAACTAAAAAAAAACAGTTGGTGCCTATAAGGTCAAAATTATGGATCACATTTCCCACAGGAGCTCTTTAATGTAAGATCAGCCTGGAAATGTTGATTCCGAGCAGTAGCTCCTGAACCTACGTGTACATCCAACTCATCTGAAAGGCTTATTATAAAACAGATCGCTGGGCCCATCCCCACACTTTCTGCCTCAGTAGATCGAGGTGGGGAACCTGCGTGTCTAACAAGTTCCCAAGCGATGCTCATACTCTGGCCCCTGGACCATACTTGGAGAATCACTAGTTAAACCACTAATCACAGCCCTAATCCACCCAGGTGATGGAGAAAGGAAAACAAACTCAATTTAAAAATGAAACTGGAGGCAGAAGCCTCTGCTTCAGAAATACCTATATGATGAAAATTGTGTTTAATGAGATGTTTAAACAAAATTAATGGCTTAATAATTCTCAGACTGGAGTCGCTTCATTTAATTTTAAGTAAATATTTTTTTTTCCTCAAAGAACAGTTAAAAAATTTTAAAATAAGGTCTTGAAAAGCAAGGTTTTCTTTTTCTTTCATATTTTCACCTACATACAGAATAATAATAAGTACTCAACATCATTAGTCAACAGGAAAATGCAAATAAAAAACATAATGAGGTATCAGTTCATACACACCAGGATGGCTATAATTAGAACAACACCCCCAGAACAGAAAGTAACAAGTGTTGACACAGATGTGGAGAAAAGGGAAACCCCCTGCACATTGTTGGTGGGAAGGTAACATGTTTTCAGCCTCTGCAGAAAACAGTTGGGCAGTTCCTCAGAAGTTAAACACAGAATTACTACATGACCTCGCATTTCTGCTCCTGGGTACATGCCCCAAAGGACTGAAAACAGGTACCCAAGCCACTGCATGCCCATAATGTTCACAGCAGCCAAAAAGTGAGACACCTCAAATGTCCATCAACGGATAGACTGCGTGTGGTATATACGTGCAATGCAGTATCATCCAGCCTTGGAAAGGAATGAAGTGCTTACACGTGCTACAACACACAGGACCTCCAAAACATTAGGCTAAGTAAAGCCAGACCCCAAAGGTCACATAGGGTACGATTCCACGCACGTGAAACATCCAGGATAAACAAATCCATAAAGATAGAGAGTAGAGGAGTGGTTGTCAGAAGCTAGGGAGGGGGGCAAATGGGGAGAAACTGCTGGATGAGTATCTGGAAGGAGAGATATGTTTCAGAACCAGACAGAGACGGTGCTTGCACAACAGTGTAGATGTAGTAAATGCCACTTTAAAGTGGTTCATTCTGTGGTATGTGAATTTCACCTCAATAAACTATTTTTTAAAAATAGCAACACGTCATAACAATGCCAAGACTCCAAGTGAGTAAGATCTCTTCACAAGAGGAAGTTAAATAATAAAAATATGTGAAAATGTGTAACTTCACTAATAAAAAAGAAATGCCAAATGAAACAATAATGAGGCTTAATTTTAAGCCTGTTAGGGTATCGAGTTTTTGTTTTGGTTTGGTTTGTCTTCCTAATGAAACTCAGTTCTGGTGAGGATGTGAAGAATCAGTTACTTTTGTTTGTTGCTGGTAATTTTGTAACTTGAGACAAACCTTTTAAGAAACAATTTGGCAGTATTAGAAAACCATTAAAAAGTTGATTCCCTTTAACCTAGGAATGCTAGTCTTACGCAGTATTCCCTGAATCCTGTCCCACAGGACCACCCCTCCAAAGACTCAGTGGCCACCTAAGGCATCTTACTAGCCTCTGTCTTCCCCACCGGCCTACGAGCTTCTCCAAGGCAGGGCCCCATTCTGTTCTCTGCGTCCCCAGCACAATACCTACCTCATCAGTTTAGAATCCATGTTGAAACTGAATGGATGCAGATTAGAAAGAAAGACAGGAAGAAAACAATTATGGAAGGACTGTTATTGTTTTTTTTTAATTTTCAATTTACATAAATGTAATAGTAAGTGCATTTATTAAAAGAATAATATGAAGGTTACTATTTAGGTGATCATTGATAAATATGTTAGTGAATAGCTGATAACAAGACTATGGGACAAGAAAGGAGAAAAATCTCTCAATACTGCACCAAAATATCTGGTCCTGTAACTTATTTTGGCTTATTATAATTACATTATATATCATAAATGAATAGCTAAACAGAAAACAGATTCTTAGTGACAGAGAGGTAAAAGAATTTATCGCAGGTGTTAAAATAATTCAGCCATTTTTTAAAAGTATTTTACCCTACAGAAGAAAACAGAGTGGTCAGCAAACACTTCAACCTGAACCTCTTTTCTCTCCTAAGTGCCAAGAAATGTTTGCCCTTTGGATTATTTGGTTTTGGAAAAGAGTTTGAGAATTTAAGTAGATATGCCAGTAAAGAATGCTGGCGAGTGGAAGAGGGCTTAACAGATTATTATCCAAACAAACAAACCCACCAAGACCGCCTCATCCTCCTACCTACAGTTCAAACAGCACAACCATTGTGGACACCATCACAGATAAGAGCTATTCAAGGACCAGGACTGGAAGGTACTGGAGGATTCACTCAGGAGAACGTGCTCCAGCCAGAACAACAAAGAACTGATTTACAGTAAGCACACCCCTCTGGATGGCTAGAACCTTGCTGTATTCAACCTCTATCTTAAAGAGGTTAACTCAATGATTAAAATGATCCTGTATTACTTTTATCAAAATCTAAGGAAGTAGGAAGATGTTTTTTAATCCCTATAACCTTATTACATAGGGATAACCCCAGTCAACAGTTTGTTTCATTCCAGGCTATGCTTTTCTTAAAAAAACATATACACCCATATACTGAAGCACATATAATATTATGCACATTTTTACAAGATTGGTAATAAACTAAATAAACTATACACTATAGTTTTGAGCCTTGCCTTAAAAAAACCCAAGTAATACTTTCTCATCATGAAAAATATATAAAATAGGATAAACTATTAGTAAAGTCCTGCCTTCATTTCCCTATAGAAAGATATATATTTCCATACGTTGGTATCTTTTCAGTCCATCTATAAATTCACATGCTATTACAAAACGTATGAACAGGCTCATACTATGTGCATTTTCTATGACTTTATTTAGTTTGCAATACAAGTTAGAAATTTTTCAATGAGCATAACTATACATTTACCTCAATCTTTTAATACCTACATATATGGAACAGATTACAGCCCATTATTTGACTAATCACCAATTAACAGACATTAGTTTCAACTTCCTTCAAGAGAAATTAATGCTTCCATGTACATGCGTGTAAATATTTTCAGCTGTGCAAGTACTTTTTAGAATGAATTCCTGGCAGTGAGTCGAAGAATATACACGCTTTTAAAATTTAAAAATGTCAATATGCATTAGAGAGATCTTAAAGACATATTAGCATTTAAATTTTTTAATCCTGATACATACTCTCCTCCACCTGGGCATTACCAATTTGCACTCTGATCCACAATGGTAGTGAGCGCCCATTACCCACATTCCATCACCCCTGATACGGTCCTGGGGTGGAGGTGGGGGGCATAAATCTAACAATTACTACATAAGGTCTGTAATTTTTCTGTATGTTTGCTTCCTTTTGTCCTTTTTTAAAAGTGCTCTCCATACTGATTTGTAGCAACCTGTAAGACATGTTGGCATTAATCCTTTGTCAAGTTGCAAACATTTTTTTCCGAGGACATTACTGGTCCATGAACTGTTTAGGATAAATAAAAGACTGATTATTTAAAAGTATTGGGGGGGGGCACTTGGGTGGTTCAGTCAGTTAAGTGTCCCAACTCTTGATTTTGGCTCAGGTCATGATCTCAGCGTTGTGAGACTGAGCCCAGAGACAGGCTCAGAGTCTGCTTGAGATTCTCTGTTGCCCTCTTTCTCTGCCCCTTCCCCTCTCTAAAAAATAATAAGAAAAGAAGAAGAAAAGTCTCGGGAAAACTAGATTGACAGGGGAAAAAAGCTAGATCCTTATCTTCCTTCCAACCTAATTAATTTCAGATAAGTCAAAAGAATCACCTGTGATAGATAAAGAAGCTGAAGTATGAAACCCACTAAAAGATACATAAGAATTCTTTATGACTTCTGGGTTCCATTCCTACATCCAGTGTTTCAAACTGTAGTCCTTTAACACTTGCCATTGAAAAATATATACAATGAAAACAAGATCGTGCAACACATTTCAGAGAATTACCGACAGAGGCGACAGAGGCGTTCAGCTTACAGCTTGCTCTGTTAAAAAGGCAATTAATAAGTATTAGAAACGTGTTAAAGACATACTAGCACCAGACTGACTTTCTCCTTACAACAGAAAGTAATATGACTCAAATTTACTTAATGTGATGTCCCCGTTCTACTACACCCTTCTTGGGAAATGGTCCTAGGCCAATGGAAGACCCCAGCAAAGGGCAGCATAATGGGGACAAATTTTAATTGAGGAAGGTGAACCTAATAGCGGTGCCCTGACCAGACTAATCCAGCAGCATCAGCATCACCTGGTAACTTACTAGAAATGCAAGTTATCAACTTCCTCCCCTCAAGCCACTAAATCAGAGCCTGAAGGCGGGGCCAACCCTCGTCCTCCACAAGCCTCCCCGCCTACTGCAGGGGGAGAGCCACTGGGTTAGAGAGGGGCTGAAACAGCTCAATTTTCCATTTTACCATCAGGTAGTAAGCAATGGCGATGGCCAGGGAGAAAGGAAAGCACCGTGGCAGTGGACAGGAGCACTGCCATGAGGAAAACAACAGCATCTGAGGCTGCCAGGGAAGAGAAAAGACTCCTGTAAATGTGGGGTTCCAGGCCTGGGTCCCTGAAAGTAGAAGCTGGATACTGAAAAGCTGGGGGGTGTTCTCCCTAAACAAGAGAGAGGTAATTGAGAAAGTCTACAATTCTGTGGTTTGAGTACGGTCATAGCAACACCAGTAAGCAAAATTATCCCGGATTAATTAACTTTAAAAGATGTTGTGTGTGAGGTGCCTGAGGGACACGCAGGGAAAATATAGACTAAAATTTCCACTGGGACATCAGATAATGGATGAGATGAGTGAGCCAGGCAAGGCCTTGGGATGTGCCCACATTTAACGGGACAAAAGCAGAGAACAGAAAGAAGGGCTTAGACAACAGAAGGGGGGGAACCCCACTTCTCTCTCATCTTTTTGCTCCTGCCCATGGCAAGTAATAATAAAACTTACAGCAAAGGAACATTTCATTCATGCATTCATCAGGTCACCAAATCTTTACTGAATGCCTCTGTCCCGCACTGGGATACACAGGATGTGGGAAGCATGGTTCTGGTCCCCCAGCAGTTCTTCCAGAGATAACCAGTGACTGACTGGCTGTCCTCTGGATGTAAGCGTGGCATGAAAGTGTTCCCCAGTGAGAGCGAAATGTGTGCTTTGAAAACCAATGAACTTAGAGTCTATCTGCTTGTTGTACCATTTAGAAAATGACTGACTTTTCAAAAAGTCAGTCTTTTGTCTCAAAAGAGACAAAGCAAACGAGGGAGGCAGTTCCGTTGAAAACCAAGGAATCCTCCCGACGACACTATATGAAACTCTCCATGGACTAGAGCACCTAGTTCTCGAGCTTACGTCCCAGGGACCCCATATTGGTTAAAAGGGAAGGAATCCTCGTGGCCAGGAACCCCACCTGGCAGAGTCCACGCAGGTGCAACCTCTTCTCCACGACACTGAATGCCCTGTCACTAGGGTTGCTCTCCCACCATCCTGACCACGGGAAGCAGTCACGGCTCATGCTGGCATTTTACAACCCCAAGCCTAGCTGTTGCTGTTTAACAGCATGACCGGAGTTTAACTTGCATACCATAACACTTGCCCATGGTTTAAGTGTGCAAATCAGAAATTTTTAGTAAATGTAGAGAGTTAAAACCACCCCGCAATCTAAGTTTGGCACATTCCTACCAACCCGAAAAGATCCCTTGTGCCTAGGTGCAGTCACCCGGGAACCCCATCCCTACCGCCTGTCCCAGGCAACCACTCATTTACGTTCTGTCTCTATGGATTTGCCTTTTCTGGAATGTCAGATCAATGGAGTCGTACGACTTGTGGTTTCTGATGTCTGGCTTTTTTATTTAGCATACTGTTTTTTTGAGGTACATCCATACTGTTGTGTGTGTCAAGAGTTTGTTCCTTTTATTGCAAAATAGTGTCCTATTGTATGGACATAGCACATTTTGTGTATCCATTCACCGCTTTACAGACCTTGGGACTGTTTCCGCTAGGATGAGTAAGGCTGCCATAAGCATCTGCAAACAAACGTCGCTTTTGAGGGAGAAACAATGATCCGACTTCCAGCTCAGTGTGAGGGGCCAAGTTTTGTGACATGGTTGGCACAAGTTATTGGCATAGTGGTCTACAAACACTGAACAGCAGAGAAGAAAGAAAAACCAGCTCATACCAACAAGCGATCAGCTTATTGACCTCATTAACACTAGAAAATCGTAATGTTTGCCAGCGGGCAAAGGGTGGCAATCCTACACGACTTCACTGCCCAGAAGTAGGACACCTGCTCTTCAGACGCCTACTCTACCAATTGCTGAAAACCTAAATGAGTCCGTGCAAAGTAAAGGAAGAATCAGGCAGCAGAAACGGGCTTTTTATCTGTGCAGCTCCCTCTGCCTGGACACCCTCCTTCCCTCCACTTTTCCACCAATCTCTCCCTGCTCAGTTTCACCTTACGGTTGTCCTTTGAGATTCCACTTCCTTAAAAGATCCTTCAGAGGGCACGTTCTGCATGGAGCACTGGGTGTTATGCACAAACAATGAATCATGGAACACTACATCGAAAACTAACGATGTAATGTTTGGTGATTAACATAACAATAAAAAATTAAAAAAAAAAAAAAAGATCCTTCAGAATGCGTTGTCTCCCCAGGCAAGCCATCCTGCTTCCTAAACTACACTATTTAATAGCATCGTAGGAGCTTTGGTTTGGGAAATATCTTTCCCCTTCAAATTGGTCGTTTTTCACACTGTTCACATTTTTTCAGTTGACTTGTCTATTCTGTTCACTAAGTCCTTCCTGGTTTTTCTCTAAGCCCATAGTATGGCCCCTGGTGCTCAACAGATGTTAGAGAAAACAATGAGAGTGAATGATTGCTAAGCCACACCTCTGTGTGGAGATCCAGCCAACATCTACCTGATAATTCTGTTTGGGGGGGAGGGTGGTTTCATAGCCACAATGAATGTTAAACTCACACGAAACATAACCCTTGACCCCCGTTCCCCACCCTTCCCCCAACCATGGTCCTTCCCAGATTACACATCTTGGAAAATGCCGTGATCCTCAACCCAGATGCTCGAGTCACAACCCTTCACATCTCCCTCTCCCTCACCCCCCACCCGCCCCTACTCAATCCATCATAAATCCTTCAGGCTCAACCTCCAGACTCCACCTCAACCCATACAGCTCGCTTTCTCCACCTCTACCTCCCTCTGACGGCCAGCTCTCATCCCAGTCCCCACACCCCTCTCCTCGGGAGTCCCCACGATTACCAGTGCAGTGGGTACCCTTCCAAACCCGTCTCTGCATACAGCTAGAAAACTGTCTGCAGCGTTAACATAAATAATACACTGTGTGTGTCATTCTGCAGTTTACCTTATTCACCCAACGATATAACTTGGGACCTTTCGTGTTGCTATCTCATTTCTTTTTTTTTTTAATTAAAGATTTTTATTTATTTATTTGAGAGAGAGAGAGAGCACATGAGAGGGGGGAGGGTAAGGAGGGTCAGAGGGAGAAGCAGACCCCCCGCCGAGCAGGGAGCCCGATGCGGGACCCGATCCTGGGACTCCAGGATCATGACCTGAGCTGAAGGCAGTTGCTTAACCAACTGAGCCACCCAGGCGCCCGCTATCTCATTTCTTATAGCAGGTTTAGACCACAGTTTATTTGGCCTTTCCAGTACAGTCCAGTACCGATGGACAGTTGAACTGTGTCTAAAAACAACGCTGTACTGGGCATTCCTGAATGAGCCCTAGGGCAGATACTGACAAATATTCAGGTACAGGTGCACCAAGGTGGCGTCAGAGCTACACATGCGCACACAGGATGGCAGCTCCCGAGGGGACGGTGACTCCAGGCCACGTGCCTGACGTGGTGCAGTTTCCGGGTCTGCAGCCCTGCAGCTGGGGGCCGCGGAACGGAGTGCTCAGCTACCCCGGCCTGGGTTCTAGCTACCATGCAGCGAGCTGCTAAGTTTCAAGGCTGGAGAATTTTAAGAAGTAAGCTTTGGTGACTCATGGGGAAGTATCTGGGGCTTCACTTCTATCCTCTGGTTTTACTTTTTTATGGTCTACGTCTACAGCTATCGTTACATTTAGAGACAAAGCAAATGAATGTCATACCGTTCATCATGTGAAGCTTGTGTTGTTTCCGTGGGTCCCTGGCAAGCCTGCCTGGATAAAGGCTCCAGGAAAGTATGTTGGTTTGGCCATGTGAGCACTGCATTCCTGATAGATTGCACTGAACAAATTTCTGATGCTATGCTGATGCTATTAGCAGAGCCTGGCCTGGCATTAAGACGTCTCATTAGGACTGACCCAAATGGAGTAGTTAGCACTGGACTGTCAGGGCTCTTCCAGGAGCCCCGAGTAGAGAAGGGATTCTCAGGTTAAGTACAGGTCTTCAAGAATGGGAAGACTCTGGGGACATCTGACCAGATTCCCACAAGTGAAACCATGTCTGACTGCTTCCAAAGAAAGCTTTGAGGTCCAGGAGTCAATCATCCTCTGTGTACCTGCAAAGTGTGCTTAATGTTTCAAAGACAACTGTTTATACACCTGCAAAAGATCTATGCCTGCACTCATATATGTTACTTGGAAATTTGGGGGTTACATTGGCTAGTCAGTTTCTATACAGTATCTATTCACATATCTTATATATAATGTCTCCATTAAGAGGAGGACCCATCCATTCACATGTTTTATGTATAATATCTTCATTATGAAGAGGAAACATCTTTCTATTATTTGGCCTTTCTTGAACCTTGGTGTACATTGAAGGAGTATAACAAACATTTAAAGCTTCTGACCAAAGGTCCTACAATTTATTTCTTCAATTTCTTTGTATTAAACTGTTTTATATTAAATTTAAAGGTTTTAATTTTAAGTTATTGACATCAGGATCCAATTCGACTCTTTTGTGACATGTGTATATTGGACTGAGACAAATTTGAATTTTTTTAAAACACATGTTTTTGGGGCACCTGGGTGGCTCATTCGTTAAGCATCTGCCTTCGGCTCAGGTCATGATCCCAGGGTCCTTGGATCAAGCCCGGCATCGGGCTCCCTGCTCAGCAGGAAGCCTGCTTCTCCCTCTCCCACTCCCCCTGCTTGTGTTCCCTCTCTCGCTGTGTCTCTCTGTCAAATAAATAAATAAAATCTTTAAGAAAAAAAATAAAACACGTTTTTAGTGACCAATTTAATAGATCACGCGTAATCCCCATCCCTTGGATTTATAGTTTAGCTGACTATTTTACTTCTTATTTTATTGTTTAGTTGACTTGATATAATATGAACAAGAAGCAGACATTTGTATAAAAGTCACTGAGATCTGCAGGCTGCTTGTTAACTCGGCAGAGCTGACTAATACACAAGTTTATCTACAATAATCACTACCCATGGTATGACTCAGTTGATTTCCTCAAAGTTGCTATCATGTCTCATCTGTCTTGTTTATTGATACGGTCTTTCTTCCTACCTCCCCACGACCTGCCTTGTCCACCACTGCAGTCCTTGGTGCCCAGAGCAGTGGCTGGTGTTCGTTCAACACGCATTCAATAAATGTTCTTTCTGCCAGTCACTGCATCTGTGACGATGACCCCACCCACCAAACACTGAATCACTCTCAGGATACGAGACCTCTGCTTTGAAAAGCACCTCATCTTGGCCCCGAGTGCAACTAACACACAAATCAAAAGAATCACAGAATTTTTGAAAGCTCCAGGGTTGGAATTTCAATAATCAAATATCAGAAAACTAAGAAATGTTCTTAAGCAGCCTAAGGAATGGCACTAACATGCTACAAATCAATTCCATACCTGGCATTTGGTTTGCTAGTTAAACACATGATTGAATTTTTATAACTTACTTGAAGAGTTTCTCTGGTGCTCTTTCCTTGGGCTCTCGCCCTCTACTTTCCCCTGGCGTAGCACCAGGTCCTCGAAGCACTAAAAATTAGACATATGGAATGCCAGGAATGTCTGATAACTATACTAACTTCAGAGATCAGCCCTCAGTCATAAACAGAAATGCATGGTACTCCCAGATGTTAATGTCAACAGATCTCGTCTCCTATTCTTGTTAGTTTTCCTGGGAAAATCCCCACCACCCCCTGCCTGGTCAGTATAAGCCCAGCTACCAAGATTCTGCAAGGTTGAGTGGGGAATGGGGCTTCGACTCAAATTCAGTTTGAAGCATGCAGAAGTCACGAGGCTGAATGCTGGCAAAGTGTACATGGTGAAGTGGGGTGGGCTGGGCAGAACTCTAAATATAGTTCTTCATCACTGCAAAGATAAACACTGCTTCTTTATCTACAACATTAATGAATTGAATGTGCAAGGCACACTGCGTGGTAAATTTTTAGATTAGTCACCTCTGATTTAGAAGAACAAGCCATTAAAATTGCTTTATAAAATAAAATTCAGCCTATTCCCGGATACTTTCCCTAACATCTCCTTAATCAGGGCCTCATCTTCAGTTAATTTATCCAGTTCTACAGGTGATGGTACTGTTCAAGATTAACTAAAAGAAAAAATGCAAAATGCAAAAAGTTTGAAGAATTGGCTTTTAGTCCAAAAGGGAAATAACAACCAATTGTAGCATATTTATCTCAGTTAGGTCCCAATTTTTAAGGGGGAAAAAAAAGGTTATAAAAGAATTCTTGGGGCGCCTGGGTGGCTCAGTCGTTAAGCGTCTGCCTTCGGCTCAGGTCCTGATCCTGGGATCGAGTCCCACATCGGGCTCCCTGCTCGGCGGGAAGCCTGCTTCTCGCTCTCCCACTCCCCCTGCTTGTGTTCCTGCTCTCGCTATCTCTCTCTCTGTCAAATAAATAAATAAAATCTTTAAAAAAAAAAAAGAATTCTTCGAACAACTAAGGTAATTTAAATATACTAGATGTCAGGTGATATTATAGAACCTTTTAATTTCCATTAGTTGCGATAATTGGTATTATGGTGTGTAAGAGAATATTCCCGCTCTGGGAAGATGTATACTAAACTACTTAGTAGTGAAGGGTCATAATATCTTAACTTACCTTCCAATGTTTCAGCAAAAAAGGTAAATATAGATACAAATATAATATATACATATATGTAAAGAGAGAGGAAGGGAAGATAAAACCAATATGGCAATAAGTTATGTTAGATTTAAGCAGAAAATATACATGTATTCATTCTACTGTTTTCACTCTTTTGTATGTTTGAAATATTTTATAATAAAATGTTGGGGGGAAAAATCCCTCATCAAGGAAATTCCAGTAAACACAACAGACTCAATATATGTGTTTATCCTCTAGGACATAGCAGACAGGGGATGAAAAAAAGGCATACACACAAGAAGACAAAGGGTGGATCAATGGACAAGTAGTGCAACAAAATTTGAGGCAGTGGAAAGCAAATGGCAGAGTAGTAACTGACTTAGTGGATGTGAGAAATAGGAAACCTACATCAGCAAGAAAGCGAGCTCAGAAGCTGATCAATTCATACTGCAAACCCCTAACACGGCTCTGGAATTCCAGCGTCAAGGACTCAGACATTAGGCTGTGGCCGGGGAGGACTAGCTGGAAGTCTGTTAAGTAGCAGTCAGAGCTTCAGCCTGCTTGTGTCCCACCCTGGTCAGAAACTGACGGTTCTTTTCCACACAGACCCACACAGAGGGACGGTGGGCTTCCGGGCAGCTGGTACAGCTGAAAGAAGGAAGACACCGTTGACAAAAGGAGGATTAAGGGACGGTCTACATATTGTCCAGGGAGCCTCCCGAGCCCCATTCCCCACTCAGCCTTGTAGAATCTTGGTAGCTGGGCTTATACTGACCAGGCAGGGGGTGGTGGGGATTTTCCCAGGAAAACTAACAAGAATAGGAGACGAGATCTGTTGACATTAACATCTGGGAGTACCATAACAGAGAGGCTGAGCTAGATCACTACACAACGAAGCCCCACCCGTAAGTATAGAGCCTCCAGAGAGCTTTTTATGACTCATTCTTAAATACGACTGTGGGCTGTATCAGTCAGGACAAGCCAGGCCATGCTGCAACAAAAATCAAAGCCAGTCTCAGTGGCGAAACACAACAATCACCCATTTCCCGCTGAAGCCAAGTTCAAAGTAAGTCTGGATGACTCCCCCAGGTAGCTGGCCTCCACAGCATGGCTGAGCATTCCAGAACACATGTCAGGTGTCTGCAGCACCTTCAACCCAAGATTACATGTATCCTGTGGCAAGGAAGCCATGCACAGCACTTCTGTTCGTAGTCCACTGGCCAAAACAAGTCACATAAAAGCAGGGAAGTTAATCCTCTCATGTGCCTGGAGGGAATTAAGAAGCAGAATGATGGGAATTAGTTACGTCTAACAGAGAAGTTAAGAATACTAGGCCTGTACAATAAAAGCACCAAAACAAACACACTGAGACAATGAAACAGGCAATGTAATGAATAGGAGAAAATTTCAATTTTGTTCAGAGAAGTTTCAATTAGCATCTTCAAAGAGTTAGAACAGAACATCAAAAAGGAAATATTTGGAGAAAGAATTTTTAAACTCTTGGAAATAAACAATATGAGAACAGAAATGAACCCATCTATTGAAGTGTTAGGTCAAGTGAAGAAAATGTCCCAGACAATAAGACAAATAGGACGGAAAAGACAGGAAAATTGGAGGAGCAGTCCAGAAAGTCTAGTATCTGGCAAGCAGGAGTTTCAGAGAGAGAAAACAAGGTACATGTGAAGGGGAAGATATTAACAAAGATGTAGTGCAAGGAAATTTCTCTGAAGAAATGACATAGGTTTTCCAGATTGTATATGGCCTGCTCAGAACAATGGTTAAAAAAAACCTAAATCAGAGCACAACACTGTAAAATTTTAGAGTGTGGAGGCAACGAGAAGAGTCTAAAAGCTTCAGAGAGGAACCAGGTGACCAAACACACACACCCCCCCCAAACAAATCAAGAATCAGAAAGGCTATCCACTAACAACAAAATCTCTGAAAAAGAAATTTAAAAAATGGATTCCATTTACACTAGCATCTAAAACATTAAAATACTTAGGAATAAATTTAACCAAGGAGGTGAAAGAACTCTGTGTGAAAATTATAAGACACTGATGAAAGAAATCAAAGAAGGCACAAATAAATAGAAAGGTATCTCATGTTGATAGAATTGGAAGAATCAATTGTTAATATGTCCATACTGGGGCGCCTGGGTGGCTCAGTTGGTTAAGCGACTGCCTTCGGCTCAGGTCATGATCCTGGAGTCCCAGGATCAAGTCCCGCATCGGGCTTCCTACTCAGCAGGGAGTCTGCTTCTCCCTCTGACCTTCCCCCCTCTCATGTACTCTCTCTCTCTCATTCTCTCTCAAATAATAAAATCTTTAAAATGTCCATACTACCAAAGCCATCTATAGATTCGATGCAATCCCTGTCAAGATTCCAATGGCATTTTATTCTACAAGTAGAAAAAATACTGCTAAAAATTATATGGAACCACAAGAGACCCCAAAGAGCCAAAGAAATCCTGAGAAAGAAGGAAAAGCAGGAGGCATCACACTCCCCGATTTCAAGCTCTAGCATCAAAACACTACGATACTGCCATAAAAACAAATAAACCAGTGGAACAGAATTGAGAGCCCAGAAGTAAATCCAAGCATATAAGGCCAACTAATATTTGACAGAGAAGCCAAAATACTCAATGGAGAAAATACAGTCTCTTCTATAAATGGTGCTTAAATAATTGGATATTCCCATGTACAGAATGAAACTGCACCCCTGTCTTAAACCACACACAGAAATTAACTTGAAATGTATTAAAGACTTAAATGTTAGCCCTGAAGCCATGAAACTCCTAGAAGAAAACATAGGAATAAAGCTCCTTGACATGGGTCTTGGCAGTGAATTTTTGGATACGACATCCAAAATAAGCAAAAAAATAAAAATAAACAAGTAGGATTTCATCCAACTAGGAAGCTTCTGCACAGCAAAAGAAACCATCAACAAAGTAAAAAGACAACCTACAGAATGAGAAAAAAATACCTGATAAGGAGTCAATATCCAAAATATATGGAGAATTCATACAACTCAATAGCAAAAACAAACAAACCACAAGTAGCCCAATTAAAAAATGGACAGAGAAACTGGATAGACATTTTTCCAAGAAGATATATGAAAGGCCAACAGATACATGAGAAAAATACTCAACATCACTCAATATCACTGGAGAAATGCAAATTAAGACCACAATGAGATATTACCTCACATCTGTTGGAATGGACATCATCAAAAAGACAAGCGATAACAAATACTAGTGAGGATGTGGAGAAAGAGAAATCCCTGTGCATTGATGGTGGGAATATAAATTGGTACAGCCATTATGGAGGAACCTAAAAAAATTAAAACTAGAGCTACCATATGACCCAGCAATTTCACTTGTGGTAATATATACAAAGGAAATGAAAACACTAACTCCAAAAGGTATCTGCACACCCGTGTTCATAGGAGCATTCTTTACAATAGCCAAGACATGGAAACAACCTAAGTGACCATCCATAGATGAATGGATAAAGAAGCTGTGGTACATACATACAATGGAATACTATTTGGCCTTAAAAATTGAGGAAACCCAACCATTTGCAACAACGTGGATGACCTTGAAGATATTATACTAAGTGAAATAAGTAAGACAGAGAAGAACAAATACTGTATGATTTCACTTACATATGGAATTTTACAAAACAAATTCACAGAAAAAGATCAGAGACCCACGGCTGCCAAAGGCCAAAGGCATGGGGAGGGTGAACTGGAGGAAGGGGGTCAAAAGGTACAAACTCTCAGTTATAAGATAAATAAGAACCAGGGATGGAATGTACCATATGGTGACTGTAACTAGCACTTCTGTATGATATATGGGGAAGTTGTTAAGAGAGTAAATACTAAGAACTCTCATCGAAGGGGAATTTTTTTTCTTTTTTTCTTTTCTTTTAATCATATCTATATCAGGTAATGGATGTTAGTTGAACCTTCTATAATTATTTCACAATATATGTAAACCAAAACCATCATGCTGTATTCCTTAAGCTTATACAATGATGTACGTCAATTATTTCTCAGTAAAACTGAAAAAAAAGAATCAGAGTCATCAAACTTCTCAAACACAAGACTGAAAGCTACAAGTCATAGAGCAATCAATATCATCATATTTTTGAGTGCAAATTATTTCCAACCTGGAATTATATCCCCAGCTAAAATATCAATCAGGTATGAGAGTAGAATAATGTAGCATTGTCTGAGATGAAAAGTCCCAACAAATTCTTTTCCTCTGTCCCCTTCTAATGCAACTCTATCAAAATGACAGAAGAAACCAAGAAAACTAGAAGACTGGGATCCCAAAATTAAAGTATTGAATGCAGTTATAATGAATAACCAGTCTGAAGTGGAGACCAAGAACAGAAGGAGCAGGAGGTCTGAAACCAATAGAACACCTGTTGTGTTCAATCCACTGAAAGGAGATTTATAATTCTGGCAGCAAATGGGTGACAGGGACATAGAAAATTAAACAAATGAAAAACAAGAGATAATTATTAACCACAGAAAAAACAGAGGAAATTCAATTATAGTACACTAGATTGGTCATCCAGAAACAATATTTACATAGTCATAAAAATGTAAACACTGAATACTGATTTCTTCACAAGGTGACAGAATACCCCGAGATGATGATGAGGGGAAAGGAAGTGTGTGAGGTGGGGGAGCGGGAAGGGAGGGGAAGGCACCCGTAAGAGAGGAGAAGCCTCATCCAGAGCAGGAAGTCGATTATCAAAATCTACAATTGAAAAATAAAGACATACAAATATGTTATTTAAAAACACAGAGGTAAATACCAAAAGAAACCACTAAATACGTAGGTATGGTTGACTCTGGGGAGAGAGAATAAGAGAAAGTGGGTCAGGAGACCACCGCTTTGTCTTGGGAATGTATTTTGTGTTTATTAATCACTTACAGATATAACTTTCATTGAAACAAAGTTGCAAAATCTCCCATAGGTTTCCAACTTTAATTTCAAAAGTCTGAAACCTTTCTCTACTGTCTCTATTTACCGATTTTAAATTTATCCCTAAATAAATCTCATATAAATTGTTAACATTACATTTGCTCGGCACTTATGTAAAGTAGATTTTTTTGGTACTCTAAAGCACATAACATAAACATTTGAAAATACTGCCAATGTTGTCTTTTAGCATAAACCAAGTTTTAGTGAATCTTAAATAAAATAGAAAATACACATATTCTATCTGTTCTTCTAGCTTTTAATTAGAAGCCCCTGTTACATTCAGCACACTGTTAAGAGATACCAAATAATATATCTGAAAAGTATTCCACAAAGTGTTAAACCACAACATTAATGCCTTTATTTTCATTTTTGAACCCTTGACTCTGCTCTCAAAGAGACTCCAAAATCTAACAAGATAAAGCACATGCAGAAATAATCTAACGTAAGGCAATCTGTGCTAAGTACCATGTGAATGGTACAAAGAAGAAATGAGACAGTTGAATAGAGCAGATGCATCTGAAATGGTGGTTGTCATGCTAAGCTCTCATCAGCTATCTACTCTCCTCATTTTACAAAGCAAAAAAACAAATTAGTTTGAAGAAATTCCTCTTCTTAGATGTCATATAATACGATGACCGTTTCTCTGCCCTATTATTTCTACCGCGCTCTCAAAAAATAATATAAAAAGTCAGTATAAATGAAAAACTATGTCCAGAAAGTGCATTTCAACATCCGAGGCTCCAGTGCTCCCCCAGCAGGACTCGCCTGGAGCTCTGTACACAGTCCTTTGCAGCACCCCACAAGTTCCCCAACCTGGTGAACATGCTTTCCTCCCCTGCCTTCTCCCCCAACCCACAAATTCTTCCAAATGACAACAACTCCATGGGCAAGCTGAAAAGTTTGCCCATGGAAGCCCTGCAGCTGTTGTCAGATATCTGAAGATCACGCTCATGGAAGGTTTCTGAATGTTTTATTCCTATACCCTCAGGCTGGCCTGGTGAGCTCGTCCCCCGCTTGTGACTCCATGTCTGCCTCCTGAATCTGATGTTTGAAGACAGATGATAGATCAAAGAAGACCCACTATTTTCTAGAGTGGAAATCATTCCCTGGCCAAGGGCATAGCAACTGCTCATCGAATGTTTTTGTCTTTTTAGGTTTATAATAAGCATCTGGAATAAACCTCTCACCATTACTATTTTTGCTGTGGCTTTACGCTCATTTTGTCCAGCAAACCTACTGTTCTCTAAGTGACTTGAAACCTAGTTCCCAAAGACAATCAAGGCATCATTTTGAAGTATGCTGTTCTTCTGAAGCTCAAATTGGGGTCCATGAGAAACTACTGATTTTACAGCAACTTCTCCACTTAGGTAAAATATCTACTTCATTGTTCATATTAAGTAAGTTAGAATCAGGTTCCAACGTGTTCCTGGGATGAAAACGTAATTTTACATGATGTGTTTATTTGATGGTACAACGAATGACTTGTGAAAGAAAGCTGTAGCACCTCATTTAACATTTCCTTTCTCTACACCAGGTCTTGAATCTCCAAAATTACTTCTTTGTCATAAATACTATGTGATATAAGCAACTGGGTTTTTATGTATGAAAATATTCACCCCACAGTTTGGGTATACCATGGTCATTCCAAAATTGTATTTTCTCAGGATTTCTCTGATGGACATTCAAAAATACAATAATAAAAAAACATTAAGTTAGCTTTCTATAAAGTATAAAAAATACACAAAACATGCTTTCAGTCCTTTCTCAGGCTTTAACAGCTTTATAGTAATACATTTAATTTCAATGAATATCAACAATGATTATGTATAATCAGAGCAAAATAAAGTTCCCACCACCAATGATTTGTAAGCTTGTACTTATTTGATCAATTTTGCTAATTTTAATATTTCCAAATGTTTTTAAAAGTACAAAGACCTAGACTTTATGAAAAGATGACATTTCATAATTAAAGACTTTTTTTTAGAAATTCCTGCATTTCTACACAAGCCATAATTTATTTTTTTTTAAGTATTTATTTATTTTAGAGAGAGTGAGCAGGGGGAGGGGAAGAGGGGGAGGGAGAGAGAGAATCTCAAGCAGACTCCGCCCTGAGTGGGGAGGCCATCTCAGGGCTCAATCTCATAACCCTGAGATCATGACCTGAGCCCAAGCCAAAAGTCGGACATTTAACCGACTGAGCCACTCAGGTGCCCCATACACAAGCCATAATTTAAACTCCTATTTCAGTGTGTGAAAATGGTTTTGCTTTTAATTTTTGTCCTTAATGATTTCTACCATAGTTAGCATGCACTCTGACACCCAGGGACAGACAGGGAGTGAACAACTGGTTTAACAATCTCCCTTCTTAATGTTTGCTTTCTTCAAAGAATTTCTAGGCACTAGACATTTTAAAAAGTAAGCTTCAACATCCTTGAAGTAGAGTAGACGTCTTTACCTTATCACAACTAAACCAAGACACAGAGCCACTGACGTCACTGGGCCAGAAGTCATTGTAGAGTCCCAAAAATACAGCTCTCTGGTGAAGTGAGATTCCCACTACACAAGAAATCAGGACACCTAGGATCAATCTCTGCCAATAGTTTGCTGGGAGAGCTTAAACAGTTAACAATCTCTTTGATTATTAGTTTTCTTCATCTATAAAACCGCAGCATTTAGGGGTGCCTGGGTGGCTCAGTTGGTTAGGCGACTGCCTTCGGCTCAGGTCATGATCCTGGAGTCCCGGGATCGAGTCCCGCATCGGGCTCCCTGCTCAGCGGGGAGTCTGCTTCTCCCTCTGACCCTCTTCCCTCTTGTGCTGTCTCTCATTCTCTCTCTCAAATAAATAAATAAAATCTTTAAAAAAAAAACAAAAAAACCCACAGCATTTGGTTCAAAGTCAATGCATGCTCTAAAGCTTAATGATTTTTTAGATTCTGCAATACTTCACTGTAGATTGTAGGAATTCATATCTTATTTTCCCACTGACTTAGAGAGAAATCTAAATGATCCTTAATTGGCAGGGGCCCGTGTCCCCAAAAGAGCCCTTTACTATATCTGGAAGGAAATACAAAGATCTTTATAAATCTTAAAAAAAAAAATTGCTCAATGACTTCCATTGCCAACTATATAAAATCCAAGGTATGTATGTGGTCTGGCATTCAGAATACCCCAAAATCTGACCTCAACTGTCCTTCCCAATTTTTATCTCCAATGATTCCTTTTCCCGTTCCCGAAACTACACACTTTCTGAACACGTTTTTCCTAAGTACACCAAACCCTTGCCATCGCCCATGTTTTTTGTTCATGGTACCATCCTTACCTACACTGCTCTCTATCTCCATAAAGTCAAGTTTTACCTAATCCTCAAAGGTGGAGGGACCATATAACTTACCATCCAAACTGGGACGATCTGACAGTGAAAGGGGATGTTAGTTGAGTGGGACACCACGACACCAGGAGTAAGCTGGGGCTCACCCAAGCAGACTGAGTGGGATGGGATCACTCTACACAAAGCCCAACTCAAGTGCACATCTACTGGAAATAATCTCTCCCTTCCCTAAAACTCCACTGCACTTTAAATTTGTATCTCTTTTCAATGATCATTTCTGCCGCATATCTGAGTTACATGTGTAACAAGCTTTATCTCCCCTACCTGTCTGAGTCATGAAATGATTCAGCATGATACTCCCCGTAATGCCTAGCATATACAGTAAGTGTTCAGTAAATAGTTGATGAATGAATGAGCTCCTAGGTATGTGTAACTCTGGTATATTACATTAGGTTCTTTCAAGCTGGTTACCTACCTTTAAAATCAACACCACAGTTCACACAGAAGAGAACCACACTCCTTGGCCACGCCAAAGAGCCATCTCCCTCAGAGACGGGCCATGTTCACACACTATGATGGCTTGTCCTAGTATGAAACTTCCCTGATACATCTGCCAAATTCGCATGAGGCCATATATGTTGGGGCAAAAACCCTATCACCCACTACTTGGTGCCTCGGTAACAACATGTCTAAGCCCCGATAACAAGATCTACAGAATTCTGTGCTTCCAATCTGTGAGATGTTTCATGAAGAGCCCCGTTCTCCCTTGGCAGAGCCTTAGATCTCAGGATAGAGAGCTGAGGGGTTATTTATCATCCAAAAGGCTTCTGACTGCCCTGAATCCCCAAGTACTTTATCTATTCCTTTCTTAGGATATTGATTACTTTCTAGTTACACATTCTAGACACCTTGGGGTCCAGATCTGTACTCACTGATCTTTGTATCCTCTGGAGAGCACAGAATAACATACAGAGTACACTCTCAACGAATGCTGGCTGAATTAACCTTAAATCGATGAGTAAGTGACTTGAGGTTGAGCAGTAGCCTTACTTATGTGGAAAGGAAGAATTTCCATGGCCCTGCCAAACATAAGATATACACCGCGTCAGGCCCGCTTTGTCCATGTATCCCCACTCCTTAATGCACAAAAGTCCCATCAGACAGATATGATGAGTTCTCATCTTACAAAACCCTGTATGGTTCTGAGAAACGGAGAGCACTGTTGGAAAGAGCTGCTAAGTGATGGAGCGGGGTCTTAAATCCAGACATGCTGACCATAGAACTATCTTGGTTCACCCGGGCACACTGCAATGAACTTGACAGATAGATCCAGCAGGTATATAACAGAAAGTATTACAAGTCGATAGCTACTCTCATCCCCGAGTGCCATAGGCTACACCAGACAACTGCCCCCAATGTCTTACGTAGTTCTAGTAATTTTCTGAAAACAAAGGGGGAAAAGCTTTCATTATCTGCTTCCAGACACAGATAGACCTGCCTATGTCAGCGTGGGGGAAAAGGAGAGAGAGAAACCACCGATGAGGGAAATAAAGGGTTCAGAAGGAGAAAGTGGTCTTTCATTTCATTTTCAACGTCACAGTATCAGTGCGGCGCTGTGTTCAGTGCAAGCGCACATTGCAACGTTGCTGCAAAAACGCATCAAGTGATTCTGGGGACACAATAAATGAGGCACGTCATCATGTGTGGAATGTCCACCTGGCGGTGGAGTCTTTTACTAAAACAGAACGTCTCACGGATTAAACAAAAGCACTTCGAAAAACTCGAACACGTTTGTTTTGTGTCCAAGTATATTTCATCGCACCATATTTAAATGCCACATACAGGATTTGGATGAAAAATTAGAACTCAAATTTTGTGCCAGTTTTTAGAGCTCCTTCATTACCTATACAGGTTCCACATTCTTTCTTTGCTAGAGTAATTAAACTTAAGCCTCAATGGGCTTCATTCCCATTTGCTGTGAGTCTGAAGGCATGAGAAGCATGCAGCATTTATATAACAGGAAATATCTAAAAGCATTCTGCTGAGATTTCCTTCCCCCACACCCCCTTCCACACCCATCCCTTCAACTGCCTTCGAAAGGCTTGCTGTGTTCTTCAAAACCTAAACCCGAGTTACTAATAGGAACAGCGTACTATTCCTTAGTTTGTTTAGACACCACATCTCCACTGAAGTTGTATTTCGCCCGGCTTCATCAGCTCCTCTAGCCCAGCACCTGACCCTTAATGCTCAAATATTTCAATGCCATGTAGGTCAAATATGCTTTTCTGTTGTTATCAGGGTGGAATTTAGGAGGAAAAGAAGAAAGCTTACCAACTCGGCTTTCCATTCTCCACATACCAAACCCTAATCAAGAGGCCCTTCCAACGTTTGACATGCATGTGGCTGCGACTCTCCAAGTCCAGAGAGGCCCTTCCCCCACCCTCCACCTCTCTAACCCTTGCTCCCTCACCCACCTCCTATCAGCTTTGCCCAACCTTGGTTTGAGTTCCCATGGGCGTTTACCCAGTGCAAGTAAGACTCTGCAACAAATGGAATGTAAGATGCACGGGCTCGGGAACGTCCATTTACGGTATACTAGAGGTAAAGATTGTCAGGACAGTGTTTAAACGAGTCTAACATTTATTAGCTATCAGGACCCTCTGTAACAGCACTGACTTCTGGTTTATTAAATGTCCAAAGTGTGCCTTTTTTTTTTTTTTAAGATTTTATTTATTTGCAAGAGAGAGAATGAGAGAGAGCAGGAGAGGGAGGAGGGTCAGAGGGAGAAGCAGACTCCCCGCCGAGCAGGGAGCCCGATGCGGGACTCGATCCAGGGACTCCAGGATCATGACCTGAGCCGAAGGCAGTCGCTTAACCAACTGAGCCACCCAGGCGCCCCCAAAGTGTGCCTTTTTGACAGGATACCATTGGTCAAGAAAACAATCCTTAAGGTAATGAGAATATGGATGTCGCCGCACTGGAGGCTATCACACAGACCTGGCACACTGCCAGCCATAATTTGCCTGGCTTTTGGACAATCTATCTGCGTCCCCAGAAGCCAACGAATGTCGAAGAACAGCCAGAGGTCTGGCTCCACTCAGGGACATTTTCCTGCTAGGTGGGTCAAGCTGGCCTACACCGATCCGTTCCAGGACCTGTACCCACAGGAAAGGACTTACTTTTCTGCCTGCTCCAAAACCACACAAAACTTCCCTCCAACAGGAGAGACTGGCTTCAGAGTTGCCCCAAATATTCCTGATTTTTTAAAAAGCAAGCATCTCTAATTCTAAGTTTCTCTATCTTTGAAAGACCAAGTCCCAGTCTCTTTTTTCTGTTGCCACTTCTTTCGGACCCGTTAAAAAAAGGTCGTATCACGTAATGCAGAGGACACTGAACTGCATTAAGTCCTAACGTTTTCTAAGTAAAGTAACAGGCAGTTTAAGATTATGAAACCTTACTAAATGGAATGTAGAGCAGAAAGTGAATTTCTTATATGGACCTTCTTAATTGCTGCTCACAGAAATTATTTTGTCCAAACTGCAAAAGAGAATTTTAATTTCTGTTCCATTTTCTCATTACCCTCAAAGACTCTGAAAGTATCATTTTGTTAAACTGAGTCAGTCCCAGCTGAATAGAGTAATTCAGAGTAACTTGGCTCAACTGTCCATAGGAACACTAATTTCATTTTATCTAAAATTAATACAACCTGCAACATTAAAGCAAACCACTCCCTCTAACCTTGCCACCTTATTTTATGATTCAATTCTATGTATAACTATGTTATAAAGTTGTAAGGCACCCAACAGCTCGATCACTAATCATTTTGGCATTACGACCTAGGAAATATCCAACGTCTCTTCACAAAATTGAAAGCATCTACAACACATCCTTGTTTAGACTGGAGTTAGGCACCAAGAGCTCCTTTGTGAGCCCGCTGGTTAGTGCACAGGTTACTTATCTGGTTAGGCCCCAAACCAGATGGCAGAACTCTGACCCTCACAGTTTACCCATATAAAGGTGTCTGCGTCCTCTCTACCATCTGCCAAGCTTTTCCACTGCAAGAAGGTTTGTCATTCTGTTCTTACTACCCTCTCATCGGTGGACTCTGGACCTCTCTTCCAGCTGCAGCCCAGGGCCAGCAGGAATGCGGGTGTGGACCGGAGTTGGGGCTCCACGGGCCGGCAGGGTAACCCTCTGCACATTCCCCAAGAAATTATTTTCTAATGTCTCTGTGGCCACATGGAGCGGCCTGCTTGTTACCACTTTTCTTTACAATCCAGAGTGGCTGTCCTTTACAGCTCACCGGGGAAACAGTCTTGTAAGCTGCACCTCTATCCTCTTTTGTGCCTGAGGCAAATCACCGGGCTAGCCTATGGCTTTTCACTGCTGGAAGTGAAGAGGGTTGCTCTTCCTTGAAGTCCTGTCATCTCACCAAGGGGCTACAGAGAAGAACAAAAATTGAACACTGGGAATAATGAGGCCTCTTGGAGCAGAGATGAAAGATGAATATGTTTGAAAAGGCAAAGGCCCTGACGAGATCTTGGGACTGTGGCTGGGACTCCAAGCACATGTTATACCAAGCAAAGATAACCGCTGAACTGCATCGCCTAGACAAGGGGAAAACAGCAACGCTCCTGGGGAAGGGGGAGAGGAAGCCGGGGGGGGGGGGGGGGCTGGGCAGCGAGAGGAAGAGTTGACACAGGAGCAGAGTCCGTCTTCATGAGTCAGACAACCGAAAAGTCCCACAGAAAACAACTCTGCCAACGCTGCGGACCAGAACCAGGACAGGGAAGAGGGGACAATCTCAGACCAGGGGCAGTGATGGCATGTGAACCGGAAACACTATTCAGACCCTAACAACACAGCTACATACAGACAATAAAATTGCTGACAATGGCTGCCGAAGGCAAAGGAAGGCGAAGAACTTCCATCTTGAGGACAAGCTGTCCTCACAGTACCCGGAGTACTGCGCCATAAAAATGAAGGCGTCAGCCGAAATCATGCAGGGTGATCTTCCTAATCAACGGGAAAAAGCTACAACGGTTCCATGACCTTTGAAAATCTTATTCAAAATATTAAAGGCTCTCTATTAATGTAAAAAAATGGAAAAATAGTAAAACAAATGTTTACTTAGTATACCGTGATTTAAAACATCAGAAACTGGGAATTAAAGTGTATATTTCTTTGTAAAAAAATATAAAAAAAAAAAAATCAAAGAAAAAAATTATCAAGAGTAGTTTGAACAGGGCTTGCCTTCTTCGGGTTGTATAACTTAATATACGAAGGGAGACTCTTTTCTATACCTTAACAAACCGCCACACTCTAAGTTTGGATTGGCTGCCAACATCTTAGTCTTTGTGCTTTCATGAATGATCTCCGAGAGCTCCTTTAATGTGAAGATACTTGGTGGCATCACCCCCTCTGGGGCATCTTTGTCCTTTCCGTCACTCACTTGCCTCACTTATGCCAAAAAACTTGCCTCCACCAAATTTCCAGAGCTACGTATCTCCTCCAGTCTCTCCAGTGGTGCCAATGTCAACACTCCCTTGGTCAACTATCTCTTCTGTAACTCTATTACGTTTGACTCCAATCCTGCAAGGTTATTTGCACAGTGTGGTAAAAGTTCCCGCCGTTCTGCACACACGCCTCACTGTTACTTCCTGCTGCGATGCTTTGGACATTTTCTAATGCATGCTGTATGTCATATTTCTTCCAAAATTCAGCTACAGAAAATGCACAATGTCCAGCTGTAGCACCAATAACTTGTCTGAAAGTCCATTTAAGATAATAGGCTTTAAAAGCTGAAACAACTCCTTGGATCATTGGCTCCATAATGAAGCTGTGTTAGCTAGTAAAAGCCAAGTTTTCCCATTCACTCAAGTCCCCAAGAGAATCAGGGTGACCTGGAGCATTATCTAACAGTAGCAACTGTGCTTTAAAAATTAAAATTATTCTGCCTACCTCTGGACAAAAACACAGTTGAAACAAGTTTTGAGACAATGATACCGTAACCCCTGATCTTTTATTTTGTGTGCCAAGGGACTGCTCAAGATGCTTTTTTGTGGGCGCCTGGGTGGCTCAGTTGGTTAAGCGACTGCCTTTGGCTCAGGTCATGATCCTGGAGTCCCGGGATCGAGTCCCGCGTCGGGCTCCCTGCTCGGCAGGGAGTCTGCTTCTCCCTCTGACCCTCCTCCTTCTCATGCTCTCTGTCTCTCATTCTCTCTCTCGCAAATAAATACAATCTTAAAAAAAAAAAAGATGCTTTTTTGTGATTTTTTAATGCTCTGGGATTCTCAGACTGATAGATAAACACAGGTGTTCATTTAAAGTCACCCTTTGTGCTGCCTCCTAAAAGAAAAGTTACTCTGAGTCGAACTCCTTCATAGCCACTTCAAGATCTTACATCTTCTGTGGCCCAAGTTCCTGATGGGGTTGCCTTCCAACGTGTCTCAGTGTCTCATCGACACTAAATGGTTGATAATGAGGATCTTCAGCCGCTTTACCTAATCCTTGGAATGTGGATGCAAATCTCTCAGCAGCATCCCGACCAACGCTACAGCTTCACCTGATGGTTTAACATTAATCAACCCACGGTGACTTCTGAATGATGAAGCCAGTCTTTCCTCTTTAATATCCAGGTAATTACTATTTTTTCTTTCAACGTGGCAACTAACTTAGATGAGAAGTTGAACTGATTAAGCCTGAGTGAGAGGTAAACTGACTGGGATTTTTTTTAATGACAGTCATCAAACCAAAAGAGAAGTCAACATTCCATTTTAACTATAAGCCATTTTCTGTTCCCAGTACAGTTTAAACTAAAAGATGCTGAAGTGACTGTGCCTGATTTTCATATTCACAGGACTTTTTCATCACTTTTTCCCATAGCTTCACACAAGCCTCAATCTCAACCCATCTTGGCTCTGCTGTCAATGTTTTCAGATCTTCGGATACTTCCAAGTTCACTTCTAACATTATCACTTTTCATTTCTTTGCTGCACTTTCATTTTTGTTGGCCAGGTCCCCTTTTCAATTATTCATCCTTGTACAATGCTGTGTGGGTTTATCACTGAGAGACAAAGAGGCAATATGGCTACACACTTTGCTGTCTGTAAACAGAATAACAGACACACAGCGACTCGCCCGCTGAGGGTTGAAAAAGGCACTGTGCTTTGTCACTGATCATGGTGCACATCGGTTATTTATGCCACGATCTGTGGACTGAGCAATGTCTGTACTGTATGCGGGCTCAGTCGATGGACTGGGGTGGCTGACCTGTGAACCATGATAACTTACGTATGCGCACAGCAGAATCATGCAGAGTGAAGACTGCCTAATTTCATTCCAATCCCTGCTGAACAATTCCTCAGGCCAATGAGGCTAAAGATTTAAAGATGTGATTGAAACAATGAAACTTAGGGAAAAGTAAAAAGAACCTTAAGCTCTGACCAAACAGGTCAGAGAAGGCATACGGAAACAAGAGAGAGAAAAAGAAGGGGAAATACTAAAAAAAAGAAACAAACAAACAAAAAAATTTCACTATAAAGTACATTAATTGACTTATTGTGATTAAAGTATTTTAAGAAGAGGAATTCTGCATGGAAGGACCTGAGCAGCACCAATGAGGGCAGCCGTGTATTGCCAAATCTCCCAACAATCCTCCAAAATACAAAAAGACAATTTTAATAGGCAGGAACAAATAAAACTACATGTCCCGTGCCTTCAGGATAACCAGAGGCTAGAGTAATTTCAACCTACCTTTAAGTAAAAAAAATAAATACCATATCCCAGTGAGCCACTGTGAGTTTTGCTGTAATACTTTCTTGAAAATGCAAAATCTGGTGTTCAAATATGATTGCTATATTAGGGAACAATTAGAACATAATGAGAATTTTTGAGTTTGCTTATGAGCATCTTTATCTACAAGAAACAGGACGTAAATGCAGAAAACTGCACCCGGCTGAACCAAACTGGTAGGAATGAATATGAAACACACACATACCTTCAAAAATCTACCGGCTACTTTGGTTCACCACAGGAGTTATGAGCTGCAGTGGTCCATGTCTGGAGTTATGGCTTTCCAGCCCATAAAATAACTCACAAACTACAATCCTTTCCACGGCCACTCCCACAAGCAAACTTCAAGTCTTTCTCTAAAGCGCCATAGTTACTGGAGTATTTTTTATATTTCTAATGACTTAACATGGGTAAAACTTAGGTTCCTATCTTTTTTTTTTTTTAAACGTGCCACTTGACGTTTTTTGAGTGCTGTGCCCTGTTATGGGCTAAATTGTGCGTCCCCTCTGCCCGAAGTTTATATGTTTAAGTCTTAACCCCTAGGACCTCAGAATCTGACTGTATTTGGAGACAGGGCCTTTAAAAAGGTAACTAAGGTAAAAGGAAGTCATCCAGGTGGGCCCTAATCCGGCATGACTGGTGTCCTTATCAAAAGAGGACATTAGGACAGAGACACACACAGGGAAGACCAAGAGACAGGTGTCAGAAGAAACCAACCCCGCCGACCTTATCTCTGACTTCTGGCCTCCAGAAGTGTGAGAAGATACACTTCTGTTGTTCCAGTCATCCAGCCTGTGGTACTTCGTAACGGCAGCCCTAGCAAAGAAACACATGCCCCCAAACCCATTTTCCCCACAAGCCCTGTGGTTTTTATTGTGCGATTTGGCACAGCATGATTTTTTAGGAATGCATATGTCGAATTATAGCAGAACTGACTGTATCCCTCATGTCCCTGCTGTAAGTGGTCAGAGGAAAAAGGAGATTCCAGAAAGAATGGAGCGGAAGGAAGAAGGGAGTGGTGGCTGGGGTCTTCAAGACTGAGCTAACGTCACTGCCTCTGAGAGAAAGTCCACCCTAAACTGAGGGGTTAGAGAGACAACCGCAAGAAAGAGGTGAACTTAAAAGTACATCCCAGACACCACGAGGCAACTATTTGGCGGAAAATAAGGTAAAAAAGAGTTACTCTTTGGGAAGTGCATGGTAACTTTTAAAAAAAGGGAGAGAGGGAAATTTAGAAACCTGCCAGAGAAAATAACTTTTCCACCACTGGGGGGACACATAAATCCTCCCCGTCTCCCTCCAGCCATCTAAAGCAACCGCACTGGACGACACTGTCAGAACCCTGGCAGACACCCCTCACAGGAGAGCCCGAAGTTAACCTCACCGGCAACCGGACGGACAGACAGCACGTACCCTCTGACATGATGAACTGGAGAAGGACACAAAATCACTTCTGGGATATTTGTAGCAAAAACGCATACTCTGAATCTAATCATGATTAATTATCAGACAAGCACAAATTGAGGGACATTCATCATACCAAACAAATGACCTGTACTCTTCGAAAATGTTAAATTCAGGAAAGACAAATACTGAGAAACTATTCCGGATTAAGGGAGAATTAAAGAGACATTACAACTAAATGGAACAGGTGAGCCTGAACTGTAGAGTGGACTCGGAGGGGTAGATGTCCTATAAAGGACAGTGTAAGTGGGGCAATTCAGCACAATTTGAATAAAGTACATGAAACAGATCATTGTGCTGTGACTATGTAGGAGAATGCCCTTGTTTTTAGGAAGTGCCAACTGAAGTGTTGAGGGTGGAGGGTATCATGTCTGCAACTTAGTCTCAAATGGTTCAGAACAAAACTTAGTATGTCTAAGGGAGTGAGTAGGGCAGGGAGGAAAAGGGAAGGAGGAAAGGAATGATAAAGCGAACATGGTAAAATGTTAACATTTGAAGAATCTCGGTGAAGGGCGCACCGGGATTCTTTGTACTCTTTTTGCAACTATTCAGTGAGTATGAAATGATTTCAAAATAAGAAGTTAGAGAAAAAGATAAATTTTGCCCAGCCTTCCAATGTGTACTTTCTGGCCAAGTCCTTAATTCATCCACTGGGAACAAAAAGGCCATGGCAGTGTAGACAGGAGTATAATTAAAGAACAAAGAACAAAGGAGAATTGGAAATTCACAAATAATACTAGCACATCCTCTTAAAATCTGAATTCAGAAATTAAAAAAAATAAATAAATAAACAACCTTGTAAAGTAATCAGGCTCCACAATACAGGTTGGAAAGTTCTGATTTAAATCACCAACCTTGCCAGGCGGCAGAAGGATAAATCACTTCAGCCTCTCCTTGGGTGTTCTTACGACAATGCCTGTAAGTAGGTTCTGTATTAGCAGCAAGCACTCATACAGAGAAGAACCAAGCAAAAAGTTTGTATTATATGACATTTTTTGAAAGTACATGTTATCACTTGCAAGTGCACATGATCCAACAGGCTGCCGACAGAAGAAAGCATAATGGCGTAACTCTTACATAACTCCATTCCAATACCGACACGAGACCCAGGCGCCCGTATCATCCCTCGCTCATTATATTATCTCAACTAGTCTCCCTCCTGCCAATCACTCTGCCTTTCAATCTCTCTAGCTACACTCATCCCCAGATTCTGCATTCTAAAATACACCTTCCATGCCATCACTGGCATGGAAGTCAATCAATCAAAAGACATTGATAAACAATCAGGTTCAAATATCTTACCCCAACTATCCAGGGTCTCCTACTGTCTAGTCTTCAGCTTCTTCTCCAGGCTTGTTCTCCAATCTCCCTTCAGCCAAGACGAGCCACCGTGTCTTTGCTGACCCCTAACATTCGCCCAGATGATCCTCAAAGCCCATCTGGGAGGGACTCCCAGAGGAACTCCATGAAGGGAGGGAGAAAGAATAAAGAAGTCCTACAGAGTTCTGACTTTTTTAATTACCTAATTCCTGCCCACCATTCCCCCATATTTCATTCTTTAACTGCTCCAGCTTTGCAAGTACCTTTGGCACATGCTGATTCTATAGTACAATGGGCTAGAGCAGCTGTGAGAGCATAGAGGTATCGAAGGGATGACAGTCCTCAAAGAAGCATAAAACCCAAAAATGGCCCAGGGAGAACTGGTGTTTATGGTCTGAGAGAAGGGGCCAGAGTGTAGGGAAGGCAGCACAAGGGGGCACGGTGCCCCTGGCAGCATAATATATCCCAGCCGGGGAGGGACTGATGGTGAGTCAGCAAGCAGACAGAAGGGTGAACTCCATCTCATCCAGTTCAAATGATAAAGAATTGTTTCATTAGATAAATCGAAATTAATGAAACATTGCTACATGTTCAGAGTACAGCAGTAACAAAGGGTGCATCCCTACTGAAGATGTATCCATTTGTTACAGAAATGGAGATCCTGCTGGTGAGTCCAGAAATCCAGCACTGGGGAAACCTCAAAGGTTGTACGTGACCTCTCTTTCCTCTTCATTCAGGACAAGGGCTTCAAGAACATTTCAAGATATTCTCTAGGGGCAGCTGCACGGTAATGGATGTTAACTAGACCTCTTACGGTGATCATTTCGCAATACACACACATATTGAATACACACAAATACTGAATCATTACGTTGTACGCCTGAAACTAACATCATGATACAGGTCAATCACGTCTAAATTTTAAAAGTTAATTTTTTTAAAAAAAGAAAGAACTTCTTCAATTTATTTATTTATTTATTTAAAGTAGGCTACACACCCAGCATGGAGCCCCACACGGGACTTGAACTCACAACCCTGAGATCAAGACCTGAGCTGAGATCAAGAGTTGGATGCTTAAGTGACTGAGCCACCCAGGCGCCCCTAAAAAAGAAATTCTTGTCATTGCAGTCCAGTTCCACAAAACCAAGAGCCCAGCTCAAATGAGAAAAATTAAAAACTGTGTTTCCTCTTTTATTTTCCTCTAAAATAAAAAGAGAGAAAAAGTAGTTGAAAAGATGACATCTACAACCCTCCAAGCGTCTCCAAGGATAAAATTCATCCTAAACTGAGAGAACTACTCCCTTTACTCCCTGTAACATGTTTCCACATGTGAAAATCATTCATTCTCTCCCCCCAGTGGACTGAGCTCTTTGCCAGCCCACTGCGTTATCATTGTATCAGCAGCTCCCAGCCCAATTCACAGGCTCAATATATGTTTATAAGAATGAGTATTTAGGGCGCCTGGGTGGCTCAGTTGGTTAAGCAACTGCCTTCGGCTCAGGTCATGATCCTGGAGTCCCGGGATCGAGTCCCGCGTCGGGCTCCCTGCTCGGCGGGGAGTCTGCTTCTCCCTCTGACCCTCCCCCCTCTCATGCTCTCTCTATCTCATTCTCTCTCAAATAAATGAATAAAATCTTATAGAAAAAAAAAGAATGAGTATTTAGCCAGGATGGTGAGAATGTAGCAAAAGCAGCTGACCATGTAAATTGTTTCATAAAAAAAAAAAAAAAAGATATTCCCTGGGGACCAAAATCTTCAGGAATGGCACGTGAGCCAGTCTTCCCAATTCAAGGTAATCACAGTCACAGTTAACACATTTTGAGCAGGTTTCTAATCGCAGAATCATCACTGACAAACCTTTGAGTTAGGTCCTCCTATCACTTCACAGAGGAAGAACCTGAGGCCCAAGAGAGGTTAGGTAGCTAGCTCCAAATCACACAGTCAGGGAGGGACAGAGCCAGATTCAAACAGACGATCTCCAAAGCCCAGGCTTTCAACTGTTACACAAATATAAATGCAGCAAAAAAAGATCAAATGAATGCGGTCTAAGAATTAACCACCAAGTGTAATATTTTAATTGCATACTTTATGGTTAATACTTACAATGCCGTCTAATTTAAACAGTATTAAATGATGATTTGGATTTTTAAAATTTATTATTTTGCGTTTAAAAGCTACCATAAGTCGCCATTAACATAGCGTGCCCATTAATCATGATTACTTGTAGGGCAATAATAATTCCTAAAAACTGACTTTTCAATTATAAGTTTCATCAAAATAACATTAATATAGGATGGATATTTTCCTTTAATAACAATAATCATTTTTAAGTAGGCACACACATTTTAAATGTTTAATTATCTTAGTTATAAATAGAATTACAGTGTCTCTTAAAACCAGAAGGAAATAAACACACAGAAACAGAACATTTTAGCTGGGTTACCATGAAAAAGTATCTGGTATCTACTCAGTCTTCATATTCCTTTTCCTGAGAGGTGTGAAGCACAGAGGGCTCCACCCAGGCCTTGAAGCAGGGCTTGGATCCCAGCCAGTCCATTCTCCATCCCTGTGACCTCGGGCAAGGTACTTAACCTCTCTGAGCTTTGTAAATAACACCAACAGTCTAAAGTTATTTTGAAGATAAAAAATATATAATATACACAAAACAGCAGACCTAAAGGAAATAAATGTTAAATCCTTTTCTTTCTTAGAAGAGAAACAAGAACAGATAACTTTCATCTCTGTATATCAGTAAGTCTAAACTATACTGATACTTTCCAGAGTCCAAGAGAGAGAAACAATGTGTCTCCATCCCCATTGTCCTTTGTGAAACGTTGCGGAAAGTAACGGCATTAATACATCCTGATTCTAGATTCCAGTTTATATGGATGGCTTATACACAAATATTTACTTAAAGATTTAATTTTTGAGATTATTGTTTTAAAAATCTTTTTTTTTTTTTAATTGACAACTTTGGCCTCTGTGATGACTTTAAACTCTGTGTAAGATGGGAGATCTCTGCACCTAACCCGCTGGAGGCAAGAGATAGGACCAAATGATATTGAATGGTTTCATACAGCAAAATAAGGCTTTAGATCTGCCAACAAACAGGAATAGATAAAACAAACACACACCCACATGGTAGCTTAAAGAAAAGAGTCCAGTCTTCTGAAAAAAGGGTTCACCAGTAACTAACAACTTGCAGGCCAGGACCACTGGCTCCTTGTCCAACCCAAGAACCAAAACATGTGTCTATCAAACGGCTCTCGCCAGATGGCCCAGAGAATCCTACCACTAATAATACGTCCCAGCACCCCAGAAGCCAGCCATGATCTCTGTACTACTACATAACCAAGGAGTAGGGGAAGGGAAATTCTTCTTTATAGAAACAGTCCGGCTAACAAATACATGAGAATGACTGAATGAGAGCATCATTTTTTACAACACCCAATTCACAGATCTAGACACTGAATATCAATGGCTCAAATACTGATCCCTTTCTCAATCTCACTGAGAAACATCTCAAATGCTGTATGCTTTCCACCACCAAAATATCCATATGTATGTATGGGGGGGCATAAATATATATATACACACACACATATATATCCTGAATTTGAACAAATCTCTACCAATTCACAAGAAATATGGAATTGTACAATGAGGATGCTATCAGAAAAGAAAGGAAGAGGAGAAAAGCTGCGGATTAAAAAATACTAAGAGGGCATTTTTTCAAAAAAGAATCAGTCCATGGTGTTTGTAGCTTCATCACGATAACGGATTTTATGGAAAAGGGCTATGGAAGGTTTCTGGGGTGGCTGGCAAAGTTCTAGTGTCCTGGGTGGTGTTAGAAGGGTACTCTCTTTACAACAATTCATTAAGAATATGTTTGTTTTATGTGGGGTGTGTGTGTGTACTTTTTTAACAAAAAAATGTTTAAAAACAGAACAGTGAGGTTCTTTTTTTTTTTTTTTTTTAAGATTTCATTTATTTATTTGAGAGAGACAGCATGAGCAGGAGGAGGGGCAGAGGGAGAGGGAGAAGCAGACTCCCTGCAGATCAGGGAGCCCGATGCGGGGCTCGATCCGAGGACCCCGGGATCATGACCTGAGCCGAAGGCATAGACGCTTAACCTATTGAGCCACCCACCAGGTGCCCTGAAGAGTGAGATTCTAAAGTTAATTCCAGATTAGCCACTAGGCAGACTAAGTATGTACTGAGGTGCTTAGAACGTCAGTAACATAGTCCTTTTCTCCGGCCTTTATCCCAAATGAATCCTTGCTGTAGGTTTGTCTGTCTGTAACAATATTCTTCAGTAGAACTTTATATTAAAACAACAACAGCAACACACAGTTTTGCCCGGACAGGTATTTTTACCCAACGGGGGCAATGTGAACACCTCAAGCACTGTGGACAGCCACAGTCTCACCCACTCCACGTATTTTTTGTACTCTGCCAGGGAAACGGAGTTTACGGGCGGTTTCAGTAAGATCAACTAACTGCAGAGCTATAATTTCACAGAGTTCTAAAATTTCTTATAACCTACTTTTAGTTTTTTGAACTACTCAAAACAAAAGGATTAGTCAGTACAATCATTCTAAATATTCATTTTATAAAGGCTGTTCCCATTCATATTGAACAATGAAACTCATTAGCATGTGCAAATACATATTTCACCACTGAAAAAAATATGCTTCACCTTATTGTTCTTATACTTGCCTTGATATGCTTTTATGTTCGTCTTTACAAAGTTTCAGAAAACAGAACTTAAAAGAAATAACTTGGACAACGCTTTGTTTTAACATTGCCCCAAATCTCTCAGAATAAGATTTAACTGAAATCCTAAGCAAAGCATGCCAGAAATTTCTGTACCATTTCCAGCCTGACCCTAAACTTTTAAAATTTCATTATTTTTTAATATCATCCTTTTACATGTTTAAGCAAAAAGTTGAGGAGATTTTACCAATTACAAATCTCTGAAATCCACTTGGTACAATGCCATATTTTAGGTCTTGGTGAATGGAGAATCTCTAACATCAGAGTAATCTGAGTGTTCCTTATCACAGATGTGAAGGCTCCCTCCACTGCCCCAAATTCTATCCTGCTTTGCAGTTACTTTAAGGAAAATAATATGAGTTACAATAGGCTTTGGCATTAACTCAGGAAACCAGTCATAACACAGACAAGCTGTGCGGCTCTGGGCAAATTACTTGGTCTCTCTGAGCCTCCACAGCCTCACAGAAAATAGAGATTATACAACTTTATGTTTGTGAAAATGAAGTGACGCTATACATATAACTAAGCATCTGGGACAGAATAAGAACTCAAAAGTTGCTTTTTCTTTCTCTTCTCTTCAGAAACACTGAGATTGGAGGGATAAGAAAAGCTTGCCTGTGATACCCAGTAGATGGAGAATAGTGGTTCTTCCAGTGTGGTCTGAGGACCAGCAGCGCTGATATTAACGGGGAGCCTGCTGGAAGTGCAAATTCATGGTGTGAGCCCCAGCTCAACTTAACAAATCAGAATCTCTGGGACAAGCCCAGGAAGCTATGTTTTTTTTTTTTTAAGATTTTTATTTATTTGACAGAGAGAGACACAGCAAGAGAGGGAACACAAGCAGGAGGAGTGGGAGAGGGAGAAGCAGGCTTCCCGCCAAGCAGGGAGCCCGATGCGGGGCTCGATCCCAGGACCGTGGGATCATGACCCGAGCCCAAGGCAGACGCTTAACGACTGAGCCACCCAGGTGCCCCCTCATGTGTTTTTGATTGCTAAAAAAGTTAATCATTTTTTCACTTTTTAAAAAATTGGACACATGCATTCCTTCCTTGTAGAGATCATTTCTTTAAGCAAACTGCTACAGGGCAAGTTTGAGAAACATACTTCTTACTTGTTCTGTTCACACTGTTAACAACTATATGGGATGGGGGGGGAGAACAGCAAAACTCACAATATCCTGACATCCCATCTTAAACAAGCATTATGTCAAAACAAAAATATCAAAAAGCAGTTCTATAGCTTAAAGCAGGATAAATTTAGGGGTGGAAAAAAGAACATCAAGCTTGTCCAAGGTCGTTCAGCTCAGACCAGTGGACAAGACTGCCTTTCCCTTGGCCCTTCAGCCCACCGCTCTTGCTGACACATCGTTATCTCCGCTCAAATCCCTGAAGGAGATGGAATCCTGCCACCACAACTCTACCTGTTTAGTAAACATACACTTCTGGACAAGAAAGACCACTGTTCGTGACAGTGCACTTCTGTTTCTTCGGCTGCTTAGCACCCCACGCCCCCTCCCTTGTGGCTACGTTTGCAACCGCTATGCCCAACCCACTCCCGAGCAAGCACGTGACCAGGATGGGCCAATCAAATTCAGTTGCCTACACTGATTATTATATATATTACAATTTCAATAATATAAAATATGCATACAAATAAATAATAATTAGAAAATAATATGCAAACATTATTTTTAAAAATTGGTTATACAGATAATTATTTTTTACTGATTTTTTAAAATTTATTTAAATTCAATTAATTAACATATAGTGTATTATTAGTTTCAGAGGTAGAGGTCAGTGATTCATCAGCCTTGTATAACACCCTGTGCTCATTACATCACGTGTCCTCCTTAATGCCCATCACCCAGTTACCCCATCCTCTCACTCCCCTCCCCTCCAGCAACCCTCAGTTTGTTTTCTATGATTGAGGCTCTCTCTTTTTTTTTTTTTGAAGATTTTATTTATTTGTCAGAGAGAGAGAGAGCACAACCAGGGGGAGCAGCAGCCCAAGGGAGAAGCAGGTTCTCCGCTAAGCAAGGAGCCCAATGTGGGACTTGATCCCAGGACCCTGGGATCATGACCTGAGCCAAAGGCAGACGCTTAACCGACTGAGCCACTCAGGCTGATTAAGAGTCTCTTATGGTTTGTCTCCCTCTCTGAATTCTGTCTTGTTTTATTTTTCCCTCCCTTCCCCTATGCTCCTCTGTTTTGTTTCTTAAATTCCACATATGAATGAAATCATGTAACAACTGTCTTTCTCTGACTGACTTATTTTGCTTCGCATATATCTTCTAGTTCCATCCACGTCATTGCAAATGGCAAGATTTCATTTTTTTGACAGCTGAGTAATACTCCATCGGATATATAGCACATCTTCTTTATATGGATAATTACTTTTAAATTTTTCTTTAATATTGCTGATCTATCATCTATTCAACAACAATGAAAGAAAAAATGTTTGCCAGGTGTATTTTCAAAAAAGCTTAAAAATAAATATAGCTGGGGGCACCTGGGTGGCTCAGTTGAGCCTCCGATTCTTGGTTTCAGTTCAGCTCGTGATCTCAGGGTCGTGCAATTGCCCCAAGTAGGGCTCCGCACTCAGTGCAGAGTCTGCTTGAGTTTCTCTCCCCCTCTCTCTCTGCTCCTCCCCACCATGCTTGCTCTCTCTTTCTCTCCCAAATAATCAATCCTAAAAAAATAAAGATAAATAAATAAATATTGCCTAGAATTTTTTTTATTTATTTAAAAGTCATTTATATTCATGGACTATGAGGCAATGGTGATCCTAAATGTTTTATTAACAACACACATTTAATCCCTGAAACAAGCCTATGAGGGTACAGGCAGAGAAACCTGCCACAGGGATAGTTAGTAATCCTAGTTAGCAGCACCAGGATTAGAACCATACTCAACTACCAGAGTTCTGCTTCTCAACTATGGGGCTAAATTCATTAAACCTTCTCTCCATTGAAGGAGTCCAAACTCTAAAGAAGACAAAAAATTCTATGAGCACACTATCCTGCCTATGGCCATACTTCCTTGGGTTGGGATTTTTTTGGTCTGATTTCATCAGCTAAATAAACCAAATCTAACCAGTACTTAGATATACAAGAAAAGCACAGTGGCTTTAAGAATGCCCCAGATGTTAGTGAGGTGATACTTTTTCCAATTCAAAAATAATAATGTTTGTCTGTAATTATCTTCTAATTACAATGCAGTATGTATATACAATGAATAGCACTTCATGTACAATGAACATCATTAAACAAATCTTGTCCTGTTATAAACAGTATGAGAACAACTGAAGCCAGAATAATCTCTTATTAGTAAGACATATCATGAATAAGTAATGACATTTGGGATCATACATTTTCTGTCTACAAAAATTTCAATTAGTCCTGGCAGCCACGGCCTTAATTATTACTTTCAAATATTAATTTTAACCTTCAAAGAATGATTTAGCAATGCTCCGAAATTATGAAATTAATGCCAGGCAGTTTTCTTGGCCCAAGAGCATTTCAATACTAATCTCCTAATAAAGTCCTCCCAAAATTTATAAATTTTTTCCAATTTGCAAATGAAATGCGAAAACAGGAGACTAAATGAAATACAAAAGTTTCACAGGAAACAATTATTACCTATTCAAGTCAAAATGGTCACGTCTCCTCAGACTGATACCTCACATTATTATCTCTGCAACCCCTTCAATACACACAACACACACATCAGGGGAAAAGGTCCCTGATTCAGACTAATGAAATACCTAAAACCTAAAGGAGTAAATGAATTGACTAACTATTTAATAGAAACCTACAGAAACTTAACTTTGTTACTTTCACTTATTACATAACTGAAACTAGGGAAACAAACTATTCAGAATTTCTGATGATGTGCCCATCACCATTCCCATTTACTCAGGCTTCTGAAATACAGGTACCTGGAGAAGATGCTTGAGAACAGTTTATTAGGATCTCCTTCTTTATGTCTCTGCATCTGGTATCTTAATTTCATATTCACTAGTAGTTCAGCCTTCGTGTTAAGAAAGAGTTCATGCTGGGGCACCTGGGTGGCTCAATGTGTTAAGCATCCAACTCTTGGTTTGGGCGCAGGTCACGATCTCAGGGTCTTGGGATTAAGCCCAATATTGTGCTCTGTGCTCAGTGAAGGGAGGCGGGGGGGATCCGCTTCAGGATTCTTTCTCTCTCTGCCCCTCTCCCTCCTCGCTCGCTCTCTAAAATAAATAAATCTTTAAAAAAAAAAAAAAGAGTTCATGCTAAGAACATCTACCCCATTCAAAATCATGACTTAACTCAAAATATGTACCGTTTTCAATTTTATTGAAAACTTTCAATATATTTCATTTAGTATTCTAGCACTAGAACCTAATTCTTGCCTAAAAATGGTTTTATATTATTAAAAGTATATACAACTAAAAGAATGATAACCAGAGTCCACTATCGTATGGCTGGTTCCCAATTGTCCAAAGAAGTTCATGCACACTTAACAGAGTTAGCAAATGAGTTTCATCTCTAGGGCAACTCTAATTAATTAGTAATGACTTCCTGAAGCGTGGTGTTGAGAAGGATTCTGGGCAGCAGAGAGCCAGGTCCAGGATGCACGGGAAGGGTATAGCAGCACCTGCCCCATGCCTGAGTCACCTACACCCACTATTAATCAATATTCAAGAGCGGCCCAGTTAATTTTAATATTAATTCAATAAAACATAATTTCAAAAGAAAATTTGCCTGTCAAAGTGAGTGTCACATTATGAATTCCAAAATCAAATAAAAGTGATTTGGGGAAAAGGTCTCTTGATACACCTTCTACCTGGTGATTCAATTCTGATAGTGACAGGATGACCTTCACAGTTCATTCTTGACAGCAGATTGGACTTTCTTATGCTTTGCTTTCTACTGCTCATTCTGGGGAAAACAAAAACAAAAACAAAAACCCTGCATTTTCTTGGTTTCTACTTTATATATAATTTATGGAAGGAAGTTGAACATTCTTGTGTTTCGCTTTACAGGATACCGAGCAGTAAAACCACCCAGCCCACACCCTAATACCCTCGGGTAACATTAGCCTCCTGCTGAACCTAAGCCAGAATATACACCACATGGCTCTATTCCAGGGCCTTTCATACTGGTGCAGGCCAGGCAATGTACCTGGGGGCAAGGGTATTCAAAGCCACAAAACAGACATGACATTTAAGACATTATTTAAATATTAAAATAGGTACAAATATATTTAGACGAACATAAAACTGGCATGAATCTTTAGAAGAAAACAAGAGATTACAAAAAAATGTTTCCTTTATTGAAAGGTCAGAACACACACACACACACACACACACCCATGCACACACACCCTTTGTGTTCAATCTCCTTTGCAGTAAAGAATACTTTGGTGGAAAGCTTAAAGAAACACAGGATTACTCTATTAGTGTGCATAAACTAAGGAGTGACTCGGAAAAAATAAGTTACCTTGATTTTCAGAGAAGAGATGGGAGGCAAGCTGATCCCTGTAACAATTTAGCTTCCAACAAGACTACATTTGGGCAAAAAAAAAAAAGTTTCGTTTATTGCAGTTATATCTGGACCATAATGACTACAGAAACAGCAATATTTAACATTTATTGAGCATTTCCAGGCAGTGGGACCCAGAACCCGTGGGTATCACCCTTACACTACTTGCCAAGAATATTCTAACTAGTGGGCCTTTGTATTTTGTATTTCAGCCCCTTTGTCCAAACGTTTGTCTCTGAGATCGTTCCTTGGCTCACATTCTTTCTTTCCTATCACTTTTCTCAAATTTTCTCCAAGACTGCTAATCTCAGTCACTTCACCTTTCTGTATGTTTCCTTCACAGTACACAGACATTTGTTAAGTTACTTCTTTATTTACTTCTTAAGCACGTGTCCCCCCTACTATAATATATATTCCGTAAAGTAAAGGCAGGACCTTGTTCTATTACACTTTTTGCTATATTATCAAAACCTAGCTACAGTACCTGGCCTACAGCAGGATAATTACACATTTGTTAAATGAATGACTACTAGACTATATCTATTTATTCAAAAATGTAGAATATGAGACATGAAGATATCAGATTTGTACATCTGCCTAACTGCACATATCTCCCAGTACACAGAAAGACATACTCTGAGGGCACAGTCTGCCTTATTTTAGCAAAATAATACCACCTCTCTGCCTACAGAAATGCCAAATACTCTGGAATAAGCCTCTTGGTGATATAAATATGAACCTAATCACTCTGGTGATAACTTCAAAAACAACAACAACAACCTGACACTTACTAGAAGGCAGTAGAAACATATTTAGTCTTAGAAGATGCTATATTATATGTTCCTTGGGGTGGTGGTGCGATGCTACAGAGTAAATTGTGTTCCCCCAAAACTCATATGTGAAAGTCCTACCCCTCAATGCGTCTATATTTGGAGAGGGGAATCTTTAGTAGTTAAGGTTAAATGAGATCATAAGGATGAGGCCCTAATCTGATACGGCTTGTGGTCTCAGAAGAAAGAGGGAGAAATCTCTCTCTGTGAGCACTCAGAGAGAAAGGCCGTGTGAGGACACCATGAGAAAGTGGCCATCTGCAGCCAGGAAGAGAGCCCTCACCAGAAACCGAATTGGCCATCACCTTGATCTTGGACTCCCAGCCTCCAGAACTGTGAGAAAATAAATGTCTATTATTTAAGCCACCTAGTCTATGATATTTTGTTACAGCAGTCCAAGCTGACTAATATGTAAAGGATGGAAATCAAATGATCCTTCCTCTTTTAAGATATTATTTATTTGTGAGAGAGAGAGAGAGCATGAGAGAGCACGCACAAGCAGGGGGAGCAGCAGAGGGAGAAGGAGACTCCCTGCTGAGCAGGGAGCCCAATGCGGGGCTCAATCCCAGGACCCTGAGATCATGACCTGAGCTGAAGGCAGTCGCTTAACTGACTGAGCCACCCAGGCATCCCTCAAATGATCTTTAACGGCCTTGAAGTCCCTCAGAAACCCACTCCTCTTCCTCTGTTAAACGCTCCCCATTTAGTTCCCCGCAAACCTCTGTCATCCTCACAGAGCTCTCGGGGTTAGGATTTCCCGACTTCAGGAACAGAAGTCAGCAGCTGTGGAAAGGTTTCACTGCTATCCCGATGCCTTTCTCTAAGGCTCCCTAAACTGAAAAACCCTCATAGGGTTGTTGTGAGGATGTAATTACGTTATGGTAAAGGCTGAGAGCAGTGTGTAGTAGAGAAAATGTTATATTGTATCAACTACTATTAGGAGCACAATTAATAAGGTTTACTCCCCAAATAACACTTTACAGGGGGTACAACCAGCATCCTCAGTTCAGGAGACTGAGGCACAGAAAGGTCACAGCTACTGAGTAGAGGAGGACAAGACTGGAAGTCAGGCAGTCTGACTCTGGGAGCTAGGCTCTTAATTCCATCACTGGTCTACAATGAAAACTGTAAAGCTTGTTGCTTTTATTACCAAGGTCATACTATAACATTAGTAAAAAACAAAACAAAACAAAAAAAAATAAAAGTGGACACAAATCAAGAAAGCAATTTATTTTTTCTTTCCAGTGCTTTTCCTATAAGGGCTCCTCAGTCATTTTATCTAATAGTAAAACTGTAATTCTGCCTATTAAAGAAGAATGTTTTTATAGGCACACTAAAAATAGTGGTCATCTCAATATATTGTTGAAAGCATTGAAAAGTTCTAAGTTAATAGTTCATATTAATGACCCCATGTGACTCAGTATCGTCCCACTAATAACAGTTAAAGCAAATCGGCCTTTGTCTTTCTCCTTTGGCAGCACTTGAACACGGTCCCTCTGAAGCAGTGATCTCAAACCTTGTGTGTGAGAGAATCGCTGCGAAAACTGCAGGATACACATTATTTCCAAGCTTACCTGTAATGTTCACCAAAAATGATAATATAAGAAGCCATAAACCGAGTTTCAACAAAGTCAAAAGACTGGCACTCTATGTCCACATTCTCTGACCCCAATTCAATTATATCAGAAATCAAAATCAATAACAAATCTTAGTTGTTCGAAAATTCAGAATGATACTTCTAAATGGTTATGGGTAAAAGAAAAAAACAGCTAAAAATTACAAAATTCGTAAGACAATAATAAAGAAAACCCTGCATGTAAAAATATACAAGATTCAAGTAAAGCACCATGTAGTTAGGTTTATTATCTAGCAAGTGCAATTTTTAAGGGGAAAAGACCAAAATTTAATATGCTAAACATCCCTTTTAAGAAATATTAAAAAGTCAGTAAAATCAACCGAAAGTAGAAGTATGGAAATAATTCGAAAGCAATAGGGAGCAAGTGATAAAGAGAATGAACAATGCTGGGATCAAAACTCATTTCTTTGTGAAGAATAATGAAACTGACTAATCTTTAAGAGAGAAAGATAAAGAAAAAAAAGAATGAAATACAAACAGACAAAAGCGCAAATGAAGAGGACACAACTATGGATGCCACATAGATGAAACAAACACATACTATGAATTTATCGTGAATAATTTATGCTAATGAATTTGGACATACGGATGAAATGAACAAATTCCTAAAAAGCAAACTCAAAAGAACTGAATCAAAAATAAACAGAGGGGCGGCTGGCTGGCTCAGTCAGAAGAGCATGTGACTCTTTATCTCAGGGTCATGAGTTCAAGCCCATATTACGTGTAGACATTACTTCAATAAATAAACTTCAAAATAAAAAAAAAAATAGAAAACCTGAATCGTTTCATAAGCATTAAAGAAACTATATCAGGAGTTAAAATGCTACAACTTTATGACTTTGTAGGCTTGTTCAACCAAGAAGTCAGGAATAAAATAAAGACATTATTACATCAACTATTCAAGATAGAAAAAGTAAGCACATTACTCAATTCATTTTATCATGGGGCACAGCCTTAATACCTAACTTTGACAAGAAAAGAATGAGAAAGGACAATTGTAGGTCAAGTTCACTTACGAACACAAATATAAAACACAAAACAATAGAACATTAAATTGACATTAAGATATAACTTTTCAAATATACATCTCTGAAACCACAATACATTTTACAATCTATGATCATCATTAGCCATTAAAAATATATATGTATAACATCCCTGAAATAGGAATGCATCTTACATAACAGCATTTTAAAGATTTTTTTTTTTTTTTTTTTTTTGAGACAGAGAGAATGAGAGAGAGAGAGCACATGAGAGGGGGGAGGGTCAGAGGGAGAAGCAGGCTCCCCGCCGAGCAGGGAGCCCGATGTGGGACTCGATCCAGGGACTCCAGGATCATGACCTGAGCCGAAAGCAGTCGCCCAACCAACTGAGCCACCCAGGCGCCCACATAACAGCATTTTAAATTTGAAAAAAAAATGTATTAGCAAACTAAACTGAGTAATAATTCATAACCTTGGGTTTTATCCCAGGAATGCAAGGTTGGCTTAACATTAAAGTATCAACTAAGGCATTTAATGAAATTTGTGCCATTCACAGAAAAAAAAATCACTTGATTATCTCAAAAAGAACAGAAAACCTTTTGATAAAACTCAACATCATTTAAAAAAAAAAAAAAAACACACAAAAACATTCTTAGCCTGCTAGGAATAGAAGGGAACTTCCTAAACCTGATAAAGGTGTCTCCAAAATAGCTGTTTACATTGAAAGCATTTCCTGTAGGATTTAGAGCAAAACAAAGATGCCCATTATTACTACTTCAATTCAACAGTGTATTGCAAGTCCTAGCTGGTACTGTAAGGCAGGAAAAAGGGAAAAAAGGATTAAGGATAAAGCAAGGAAGAACAAAAGTGTCCTTATTTGCAATGTAATCACTGTCTTCATGTAAATAATCGAGGAGATCTTTCCTACCAAATACGGAAATTTGTTATTAAACTGTATTTAAGACAGTGTGGTAATGGCAAAAGAACTGAATAAACAGCCGAAAGGAACTGGACAGCTGCACAAAACTAGACCGACACACAGACCGACACGATGTATGGAAGCTGACAGGCAAGAGGTATCAAGGTTCCTCAGTGGGAAAAGTGAGATGTCTGGATGCAGATGCTGTGGTGACAGGTTGACCCATAGGGGGAAAAGTGAAACTGGCCTCACCCCACACCCCATACTCAAAAACCAAGTCCTAGGGATTTGAAGACCCATATGCGAAAGGCAAACCCCTAATGCTTTGCAAAGATGATACAGTAGAATACTTTATGACTTCAGGATACAAGATACAGGTTTCTTGAACAAGAAACAAAGGCACAATCATGAAGGAGAAGATGGATGGATCTGACTATATTAGAAACGCCATAAAGAGACTAAAATAGGGGCTCCTGGGTAGCTCAGTTGGTTAAGCGACTGCCTTCGGCTCAGGTCATGATCCTGGAGTCCCTGGATCGAGTCCTGCATCGGGCTCCCTGCTCAGCAAGGAGCCTGCTTCTCCCTCTAACCCTCCCCCCGTCATGTACTCTCTCTCTCTCTCTCATTCTTGCTCTCTCAAATAAATAAATCTTTAAAAAAAAAAAAAAAGAGAAACTAAAATAAGCCACAAACTAGAAGATACTTGCAACACGTATAACTCAAAGGATTTGTTTCTAAAATATATAAGGAACTCTTAAGAATCAATAAAAAAACTCACAAAAAAATAGGAAGGTGAGCAACAACAACAACAAAAACGCACCCAGAAATTTCTAAGGGAAACAAATGGCCTCTAAACATAAACTATGTTCAACCACAATGAGATCTCAGTTCAAACCCACCCCAATGAGAAAACTTTAGAAGTCAGACAAATTCAAGTGTGGCCAAGAATGTATACAACTGGGAAACCTCATTGACTGCGAAGAGAGTGTAAACTGCTTTACAAAGAAATTTTTCTTTTGAAAAGTTGGCACATGCAACTGTACGACCCAACAAATCCACTCCTACATCGATATTCTGGGGAATCTCCCCTTGCACGTGTGCCTGAAGACTCGTGTACAAAATGCCTAGAGCAGCGCTGTTCCTGGAAGAGAGAACCTGGATACAGACCGGAATGCCCATTGGCTGCATCTACACAATGTGAGGCTACAGAGCAATAACTGTACGTGAGTAACAGTCACCAACATCGATAAATACACTATCTTAACTGTGTGCTGATCCTAATGTGTTCTTTTTATTATGAGCTGTCTTTTCATGGACAGACAATAAAACTGATATTTTGGAGAGCATACAGTCGGCGAATTTTAACAAATGTATTAACTAGAGTTGCCACCACCACGATCAGAATGCAGAACAATTCCATCACAACCAAAAACCTCCCTCGTTCGACCTCTTTGTAGGTACTGGGTCCTCCTCCCACCCCGCAAACCCTGGTAAACTTTGCTTTGTTCTCCATCACTGTGAATTTATCTTTCTGAGAGTATCATATAAATGGAATCCTACAGTCCACAACCTTGTGAGACAGAAGTCTTGCACTCAGTAAGATGCCTGTTGCCTTCGTTTTTACTGCTGAGCAGTGTTCAATGGTATGTATGTGTCACCATCTGTTTATTCGCTCACCCACTGAAGGACGTTTGAGATGTTTCTAGGTGGGGCCAGTATGACCAGAGCAGCATACACATTCATGTATCGGTTCTGGGGTGAATATAAGTCTTTACTTCTCTAGAAAACATACCAAGAATTGGGAGTGTTGGGTCTTATGTTAAGTCTGTATGTAACTTCGTAACAAAGCGGCCAACTTTTTTGCCAGCACAGCTGTACCATTCCCCATTCTATCAGCGACCATGAGAGCCCTGCTTCCTCCACACCCTCATCAGCACTTGCTGTTGTCACCATTTCTTCATTTTAGCCTCTTTATTAGGCAGGCAGTGGTATCTCCTTGCGGTTTGGATCTGCATTTCCCTACAAGCTAATGATGTGGCACATCTTTTCCTTTGCTTATTTACCATCTGTATATTCTCTTTAGCGGTACATCTATTCAAATCTTTTGGGCATTCTTAAAAGTTTTTATGTAAATTCCAGTTAGTTAACACACAGTGTAATATTAGTTTCAGGAGTTCAATATAGTAACTCAAAACTTCCATACCAAATCCGGAGCTCATCACAAGTGCACTCCTCAATTCCCATTACATATTTCACCCATTCCCCATGCCCCCCCCAACCTCCCCTCTGGTCACCATCAGTTTGTTCTCTAGAGTTAAGAGTCTGTTACTTGGTTTGCCTCTTTTTTTCCCCTTTGCTTGTTTTGTTTCTTGTTTCCACGTATGAGTGAAATCATATGGTACTTGTCTTTCTCTGCCTTATTTCACTTAGCATTATACTCTCTAGCTCCATCCATGTCACTGCAAATGGCAAGATTTCATTCTTTTTTTATGGCCAAGTAATATTCCATTTAACACACACACACACACACACACACACACACACCACATCTTTATCCATTCACCAGTCAATGGACTCTTGGGCTCTTTCCATAATTTGGATACTGTGGATAATGCTGCTATAAACAGCAAGGTTCATGTATCCCTTTGAATTAGTATTTTTGTATCCTTTGGGTAAACACCTAGTAGTGCAATTGCTAGGTAGTAGGGTAGTTCTAACTTTTTTTTTTTTTTAAGTAGGTTCCACACCCAGCAAGGAGCCCAGTGCAGGGCTTGAACTCACGACCCTGAGATCAAGACCTGAGCTGAGATTGTTTTTAACTTTTTGAGGAACCTCCATACTGCTTTCCACAGTGGCTGCACCAGTTTGGATTCCCACCAACAGTGCAAGAGGGTCCCCCGTCTCCACATTCTTGCCAACACTTGTTGTTTCTTGTTGCTGATTTTAGCCATTGTGACAGATGTGAGGTGATAGCTCACTGTGGTTTTGATTTGCATTTCCCAGGTGATCAGAGTATCTTTTCATGTGTCCGTTGGCCATTTGTATGTCTTCTTTGGAAAAATGTCTATTCATGTCTTCTGCCCATTTTTAATTGGATTATTTTTTTGCATGTTAAGTTTTACTTATTTTGGGGGGTGTTAAGTTTGATCAGTTCTTTATATATTTTGGATACTAACCCTTTATCTGATATGTTATTTGCAAATATCTTCTCCCATTCCATAGTTATCTTTTAGTTTTGTTGATTCTTTCCTTCACTGCTCAGAAGCTTTTTATTTTGATGAAGTCCCAACAGTTTATTTTTGCTTTTATTTCCCTTGCCTCAAGAGACATATCTAGAAAGAAGCGGCTATGGCCAATGACAAAGAAATTGCTGCCTGTGTTCTCTTCTAGGATTTTCATGGTTTCAGGTCTCACACTTAGGGCTTTCATCCACTGTATATTTATTTTTGTGTATGGTATAGGAAAGTGGTCCAGTTTCATTCTTTTGCATGTTGCTCTCCAGTTTTCCCGGCACCATTTGTGAAAGAGACTTTCTTTTTCCCATTGGATATACTTTCTTGCTTTGTCGAAGATTAATTCACCATATAGTTGTAGGTTCATATCTGGGTTTTCTATTCTGTTTCATTCATCTATGTGTCTATTTTTTGTGCCAGTACCATATTGGTTTTTTTTTCTTTTTTAAAATAAATTTTATCATTCTTTATTATTATGTTATATTAATCACCATACATTACATCATTAGTTTTTGGATACTGTTTTGATTACTACAGCCTTGTAATAGAACTTGAAGTCCAGAATTGTGATGCCTCCAGCTTTATTTTTCTATTTCAAGGTTGCACTGGCTATTCGGGGTCCTTTGTGGTTCCATATAAATTTTAGGATTGCTTATTCTAGATCTGTGAAAAATGCTGTTGGTATTTTGATAGATTGCTTTGGGTAGTATAGACATTTTAACAGTATTTGTTCTTCCAATTCATGACCATGGAATGTCTTTCCATTTCTCTGTGACATTTTCAATTTCGTTCATCAGTGTTTTATAGTTTTCAGAGTACAGGTCTTTCACTTCTTTGGTTAGGTTTATTCCTAGGTACCTTGCTGGTTTTGGTGTCATTGTAAATGAGATTGAGTCCTTAATTTCTCTTTCTGCTGCTTCATTATTGGTAAATAGAAATGTAACAGATTTCTGTACACTGACTTTGTATCCTGCGACTTTACTGAAGTTGTTTATCAGTTCCAGCAGTTTTTTGGTGGAATCCTTAGGGTTTTCTGTATAGTCATGTCATCTGCAAACAGTGAAAGTTCTACTTGTTCCTTGACAGTTTGGATGCCTTTTATTTCTTTTGTTTCGTTTCATTTTGTTTTGTTTTGTTTTTTTAAGTAGGCTCCATGCCCAGTGTGGAGCCCAACACAGGGCTTCAACTCACAACCCTGAGATCAAGACCTGAGCTGAGATCAAGAGTCAGAGGCTTAACTGACTGAGCCACCCAGGCGCCATGCCTTTCATTTCTTTTTGTCTGACTGCTGTGGCTAGGACTTCAGCACTACGTTAAGTAACAGTGCTAAAGAGTGGACATCCCTGTCTTGTTCCAGACCAAAGAGGAAAAGCTCCGGTTTTCTGCACTGAGGATGTTATTACCTCAATGGGTTCTCATCTATGGCCCTCTTTTGTGCATTTTTTAACTGGATTTTATGCTTCCAACTGTTGAATTTTGAGAATAATTTATATAGAATATAGTCAGATATGTGATTTGCAAATATTTTCTCCCAATCTGTAGGTTGGATTTTCTTTTTTTTCTTTCAAAGACTTTATTTTTAGGTAATCTCAACACCCAACATGGGGCATGAGCCTACAACCCCGAGATCAAGAGTCACATGCTCCACCAACTGACCCAGCCAAGTGCTCCTGAAGCTTGGTTTTTCATTGTCTTAACATCTTTCACAAAAGTGTTTAATTTTGATGAAGTCTAGGGGCGCCTGGGTGGCTCAGTCGGCTAAGTGTCTGCCTTCAGCTCAGGTCATGAGCTCAGGGTCATGGGATCCAGTCCTGCATCAGGCTCTCTGCTCAAAGGGGAGCCTGTTTCTCCCTCTCCCTCTCCTCTCACTCATGCTCTGTCTCTCTCTCTCTCAAATAAATAAAATCTTAAAAAAAAAATTTTATAAAGTCTAAGTGATCATTCTTTTGTGAATAATGCATTTGGTGTCATGTCTAAGAATTCTTTGCCTAACAGAAGGTCATGAAAATTTCCTCTGATGTTTTCTCTAAAATTTTTATAATTTTATATTTTAAATTTACATCTAGGATGTTTATTTCTGTATAGAATGTTAAGTTTACATAGAGGTTTCTTTTGTTGCACAGATTTTCAATTGGTTTTGTTTATTTTCTTTTTATCTTTTTTTTTTTTTTGAGAGAGAGAGCAAGCGGGGGGGGGGGGCAAAGGGAGAGGGAGAGACTCTTAAGCAGGCTCCACAGCCAGTGCAGAGCTCATTCTCACAACCCTGAGATCACATGAGCAGAAACCAAGAGTCGGATGCTAAACTGACCCACCCAGGCGCCCCTGATGTTCAATTGTTTTAATGCCATTTGTTGAAAAAAGTATCCTTTTTTCATTAAACTGCATCTGAGCCATTTTCAAAAGTCAATCGCTCACATTTGTGTAAGTTTATCTCTGGATTCTCTATTATGTCCCACTGATCTGCATGTCTACCCTTCACAAATACCACACTGTCTTAATTCCTGGTGGGTAATTTTATGCGTCAACTTGACTAGGTGACAGTTCCCAGATATTTGGTCAAACCTGAGTCAAGATGTCGCTATGAAGGTACTTTCTGGAAGAAATTAACATTAAATGTTAAGGTCTTACAAGAAAAAACAAAACAGAACACTGATCCCAGAGGAAGAGGGAATTCTGTCTGCAAACCACCCCCTCAGACTCAAGCTACCACATCAATTCTTCCGTAGTCTCCAGCCCACTGGCCTACCCTATTTTGGACTTACCAGCTTCTACAACTGTGTGGGCCAATTCCTTAAACTTATCTCCTATCAGTTGTGTCTTTGGGGAAAACTGACTAATAAAGTTACTAAAACTTCACAGTAAGTCTTATAATTGGATAGTGTGATTACTCCAAACTTACTCCTCTTTCGCAAAATTCTTTTCTGTTTTCTAGCTCCTTTACCTCTTCAGATAAATTTTAGAATCAGTTTGTGTATATCCAGAAAAAAAAAAAAATCCTGTAGAGAGTTATACTGGAATTGAGTTTAAACAATTTGAGAAGAACTGACATCCTCACTCTTCGTATTCCAATTCAAGAATATGTCTCCCCATTCATTTAGGCATACCTTGATTTCCACTGGCATTTTAAGCACTTTAAAGATGATAGTTTTGTGTACATTAGGTTTTGTGATGATACCGTTTTAATTCTGGTTTCAAATTTTCTATTGCCAGCTTATAAAAGTACTGCTTTAATTTATGTACCTACTGCATGTTCAAGGAGGTAGAGCATAACTCCCTGCTCTGTAAGTGGGGGCTACGCATAGTGATTTCGTTCCCAAAAGGCCAGCATGGGCCGGGGGAAAGAAAAGGTAACTTTATAGTCAAAAGACCTGAGAGACCCTACTTCAGCCAAATCAAGGTCAACATCAACAGTGATACATCTAACAGAAGACCTGCAGTAATGGCGATAGACAACAGGTTAGGGGCCAATGATCCACGAGGCCAGGTGGAAGTGTGATTTAAGTAAAAGACCGAGTTTCTTCAGTTTCATTTGTATTCTTTGTGTTCCTAGAAAAAGTGATTCCAATCCCGGAAGGCACGCTGGAAATATCAACTAACCGGTACTGACAAGATGCCTGTCTCTCTGGGATCAATGAAGTCAGTAATATCTTCTTCATGACTTTCAGATATCCTAAGATACAGCCCGTAAGGTGATGTCCTTAATATCTGCGGTCGTTAACAACCTTCACTACAACCCCTATACCAACTACTGCAGCAGGAAGATTACAAGAAGCAGAATTTTCCTTACACCACCATCTGGGAAACTTCCCAAAATATGTGACAGTTCAGTAAGGGCTTTCAAAAGAAGAAGAAGAAGAAGAAGAGGGAAAAAAAGCTCATTTGTTACCAGAGCATTTAAAAATATAACATTTTGGCTCAGAATCAGATGCATACCATGATTATACATAAGAACTTTAACGGAAGAGGAAACTCCATTTCTTGGTAACACGTGCAAATTCAAATACCTTTGTTAAAGGTATTCCAAAAGCAAAACCTGTATTTCCACCACCCCTGCTTCTCCAGGCTCCTCTTGATACCAGATACCTCTTGATACCTTGATATACCTCAGTTGGGGATTGCAGTAAGGGAGAAAAGTCTCAGATTTAACTATTAAAAAAGCAAACGTAGGGGCGCCTCACTGGCTTAGTCGGTAGAGTATGTGACTCTTAATCTCAGAGTCATAAATTCAAGCCCCACATTGGACAGAGAGCTTACGTAAAAAAAAAAAAAAAAAATTAAAAAAAAGCAAATGTAGTGTAAAAAACTTTTCCCCCATTGGATGCCACAGGAACTGGGGAACTTTTACCCAAAGTCAGACTGACAAACAATAAGCCAGCTTCCAACTAAGAAATAGAAGGCAGCTTTTCTTCTGTTCTCTCTTTGCAAATTAAATCTCAACTTGGTTTTAGCAATTCTCAAGGAAAAACTAGGACTTTGATTTATCTAGATTAGCCCCTGTCCTCAGGAGTCTGGGTCATCAAGCCCTCAATGACTCCCTAGACAACCTCCACTTACACTATTCTTTCACTGCCCCCTGGATTTCCCATTGTTTGTGTGTGTGTGTGTGTTTGTGTGTGTACACATCTGTGTGTTTCCAGAAAGCTTTATGGGTTATTTATGATTTCATATGTGACTCTCTCAGCATACAGACCACACTTCGTGATGGTAGATTCCAAAATAATTGGCCTCTGATGCTTCCAATCTTCTTACTTCCCAAAAACCCTTCCAGGTTTAACCCAGGAAGCTATGTTTGGGAAAGGCAGGCTTATTAAGGTTGTAAATACCTTAACATTCACCCTTTTGGGGTACAATCTAGTAATTCTGACAAATTCATCCTACAGTACAACCATCACCATGATTAAGGAACAGAACATTTCCATCACCTCCCAAAGTTCCCTCATACTCCTCTGTGACCCCTCCTACCTGGTAACCACAGACCTTTCCTGTGATTTGATAATTTTTCCTTTTCTAGAATGGCATATAAATCCATGAATTTGGCTTCCTTCACTTAGCCCATGAATTCTCAACGGAGTAGTGAGGGCAATACTGTCCCCAGGAGGTAAAAACTGGTTCCTGGCAGGTGCAAAAACCTTAGATATTACACTGGTCTAGGTTCTCCAAAGGGCCCCAGCACAATAGAAAACGTATCTGTGGCATTAAAATTTCACGAAGGAAATGGGCACTTAGGGGGAAAAAAATCTGAAAAGGCTGGAGTAGTGTAGTAATTTTTAAAAGGTTGACAGACACTGATTTAGCATAATGCATTTGAGATTCATCCATGCTGTTTCCTGTATTAACAGCTTGTTACTTTTTACTATTGAGTAGAATCTTGGTATAGAAGTGCCAGTTTGTTTCTCCACTCAGTCATCAATGGACACATGCTTTCGTTTCTCTTGAATAAAAACCTAGGAGTGGGAATGTGGGATTGAGTGGTAAAGGTAGGTTACATTGCTCCCCAAAGTGCGTGCACCATGCTCATCCCCACAAGCAATGGCGGAGAGTCCCAGCGGTCACACATCGTCACCGGCGCTGGGGGTTAGCAACTGCTTGCTGTTTGCTTGCTTTAGCCCCTCCTGTGCAGTGGTATCTCACTCGGTTTTAATTTGCAGCTTAATGACAAATGATACTGAGCATCTTTCATGCATTTTTTTTTCATCAGTATAACTTCTTTGGTCAAGAGTCTGCCCAAATCTTTTGCCTGACCCTTACTAGGTTGTTGGTATTCTTATTACTGAGTTGTGAGAAAGAATTCAGTTTTAATGTGGTTAAAACGGTTTTTTAGAAAGTTAGGACTCTCAAAAGAGGGAATATATCTATCAAATGTTAGGCTTTGCATCTACCACCCTGTTTTCCTTACAAAACTATGATACTTTAACTACCAGAATACTCATAGTTCCTACATAGTTATATAGTGGTTTTTGTTTTTCATAATGGTTTCAATGTCTAAAATTTTTTTGGTTTGGTATGGTTTCTTTCTAGGGTAAGGACAAAGCATGTATAATTTGGTTTTTGGTTTTTGTTTTTTTAAGTTACTGCTTAAGTCAGAGTTGATAGCCATTATACTAGGCCAATGGCTCTGAAATTTCTTTGACTAAGGTAGCCACCTTGAAGGAGCTAAATTCCTCACAAGCCACGTCCTCCACCTCCCATTGCTACTCTTTCTTGGAAAAAGAACTCAGGACTAAGACACTTGTGGCTATATAAGAAAAGTCTGAGAGGACTATTGTATTTACTTCCCTATTTAGCAATAAGCACATATATGGGACAGTTCATATTTTAACCACAATTCATATAGGTCTGAAGTTTTGTTACTAGAAAATATGGGTAAGAAATACCATTGCTGGAAACGTGCATCGCTACACTTTGTTAAAATAACTCAGAGAACTCAGTTGAAGTTAATGACACTCAGGTAACTGAAATTAATGATTACAAAGCAGAAGAAGCAAATGGGAACAATGACTACCTCCAGAGAACACTAAATATGAACATCCTTCCAGAACAAGGTAGGAACTCAACACATGTTAACATGAGTAAATGAGTGGCTAGAAAAAAAACTGCAGAATTCCAACTGTTAAGCATTTGAAATAAATACGCTTTGTGAAGTTGTGTAAGAGCCAACTTCTTGGGGCGCCTGGGTGGCTCATTCAGTTGGGAGGCTGCCTTCGGATCGGGTCATGATCCCAGGGTCCTGGGATCGAGTCCTGTGTCGGGCTCCCTGCTCAGCGGGGAGTCTGCTTCTCCCTCTGCCTGCCCCTCTTTGTGCTTGTATACTCTCACTCTCTCTAGCAAATAAATAAATAAAATCTTAAAAAAAAAAAAAAAAAAGAGCCAACTTCTTAGCAGCACACGAAAAGTTAAATTCTAATTCATGTGCTAATTGTTATCAAACAACAAACTGTAATCATCTCTACAAACTCATTCAGGAGACTTTACTAACAACCTTACAGAACTGGGTACAGTTGACCCTTGAACAACACTGAGCCTCATGCAATTGAAAATCTGTGCATAACTCGACTCCCAGAAACTTAACTACTAATAGCCTACTGTTGACCAGAAGCCTTACCGATAACATAAAGTCAATTAACTCATATTTAGTATGTTATATACACATATATATACATAAAGAGAGATTATATATAAAAATTATATACTGTATTCTTACAATAAAACAAGCTAGAGAAAAAATGTTAAGAAAATCGTAAGAGAAACACATTGACAGTACCATACGGTAAAAAATCTACATGTAAGCAGACCCACGCAGTTCAAACCCATGTTGTTCCAGGATCAACTGTGTATCATTATCTCAAAGTCTAAAAGGACATGCCTTTTTTAAGCACTTTCCACCACATCAACATTTTGACCAGGTCACTGATCAGGGTGATCTCAAGCATTCCCAAAATGTGAATTACCATAGTTGTAACTGTGCATCACTATACAATAATAGCTCCCAAATTTATATCCTAGGACTAATCCTCTCTTCTGAGCTCTAGACTCCAATAGTCAAATGACAACTTCGCATCTCCATCTGCACATCTCACAAATTCCTTAAATTCAACAAGTGTACAATTAAACTCAACCTTGCCTTTACAAAGTTTCATGTCAACCAACTTGTAAAATAACATCACTGTCCACCCAACTGCTCAAGCTTGAAAGGCTGGAAGACATCCCTGTGTTTCACCCCTAATATGCCATCAATCAACAGATCCTCTTGCTGCTTAACACTAAATCTCTCCAATATACAGACACTCGAGCTCTTATCTCCACCACCATTTCTCTTCACATTTTAACAAAATTATTGTTGTAGAGTTGACATACAACATTCTAATTAGTTTCAGGTGTACAACATAGTGATTCAACAATTCTATACATTACTCAGTGCTCACCACAATAAGTATAGTTGCCATCTGTTACTATACAGTGTTATTATAGTATTATTGACTATATTCCTTATGCTGTACTTCTCATCTGACTTATTTTATTTTATAACTGGAACTCTGTACCTCTTAAGGCCCTTCACCTATTTCGCCCTTATCCCCACCCACGTCCCCTCTGGCAACCACTGATTTGTTCTCTGTATTTAAGTTTGTTTTTTCAGTTTTTTATTTGTTCATCTGTTCTGTTTTTTAGATGCTACATATAAGTGAAATTATATGGTATTTGTCCCTCTGTCTGACTTATGTCACTTAATACCCTCTAGGTCCATCCATGTTGTCACAAATGGCAAGATTTCATTCTCTTTTATGGCTGAATAAAATTCCACTATATGTGTGTGTGTGTGTGTGTGTATACACACATCTTTATCCACATCTTCTTTATCCATTCATCTATGAATGGATACTTAGGTTGCTTCCACATCTTGGCTATGGTAAATAATGCTGCAATAAACACAGCACTGCATGTATCTTTTCGAAGTGTTTTCATTTTGTTTGGATAAATACCCAGTAATGAGGGACGCCTGGGTGGCTCAGCAGGTTAAGCGTCTGCCTTCAGCTCAGGTCATGATCTCAGGGTCCTGGGATGGAGCCCCCAAGTCGGGCTCCCTGCTCAGCAGGGAGCCTGCTTCTCCCTCTCCTCCCCACTCACACTCTCTCTCGCTATCTCTGTCTCTCTCTCTCAAATAAATAAAACATCTTTAAAAAAAAATTACCCAGTAGTGAAATTACTGGATCTTATGGTAGTTCTATTTTTTTTTTTTTGAGGAACCTCCATACTGTTCTCTAGAGTGGTTGCACCAATTTACAGTCCCACCAACAGTGCGCAAGGGTTCCCTTTTCTCCACATCCTTGCCAACACTTGTTGTTTCTTGTCTTTCTAGTCTGACAGGTGTGAGGTGGTATCTCATTGTGGTTTGGATTTGCATTTCCCCAACGATGAGTGATGTTGAGCATCTTTTCATGTGTCTGTTGGCCCCCTATATGTCTTCTTTGGAAAAAGGTCTATTCAGGTCCTCTCCCCATTTTTTAATTGGATTGTTTGGAATTTTTGGCGTTGAGTATAAGTTCTTTATATATTTTGGATATCGACCCCTTATCAGATACGTCACTTGCAAATATCTTCTCCCATTCAATAGACTGCCTTTTGTTCTGTTGATGGTTTCCTTTGCTGTGTAAAAGCTTTTTGTTTTGGTTTAGTCCCAATAATTTATTTTTGCTTTTGTTTCCCTTGCCTACAAAGACATATCCATAAATATGTCTGTCTTAGTAAGGCCAATGTCCAAGTGATTACTGCCTATGTTTTATTTTAGAAGTTTTATGGTTTCAGGTCTCACATTTAGATCTTTAATCCATTTTGAGTTTATTTCTGTCTACCTGTAAGATAGTGGCCCAGTTTCATTCTTTTGCATGGAGCTGTCCAGTTTTCCCAGAAATATTTATAAGAAAGATTGTTTTGTTCCCATTGTATATTCTTTCCTCCTTTGTTGTAGATCCACTGATCACATAAGCTCCACCCCCACTATTTGAATTCAAGGCAACATCACTTCCTGCCTGAAATACTAATGGCTTCCTAGTTATTTCCCACCTCTGCAATACTGCCCCTCCCGATCAATCTTTTTTCTACTTCTCATAGACTGGTTAGATATATCAGAGTATATATTTGCAACAGAATACCATGCAACTATACAGAAGAATGAAACTATGTGGAGAGAGGTCATCAAAAAGACATAACTGCCAAGTGACCCATGAACTGGACCTGGGCCATCAGAGGGTCCCCACCGCCTCTGCTGTCCTTAGAAAGCAGGTTCCACTTGCCTTTCTTGCTCCCAGAGGCTGCTCCCAGGACAGAGCCTTGCGATAGTGATGTGGTGTTGCGAACATCTGCACCATATACATGACTGAACCCAAGTAAGGCCTCTATATAGGCCTGTAAGGTTTGGCGGGCGGGTGCAGGGATCCATTCATCTTGCTGCTGCCCAAGTAAGCCTTATATAGAAGTTCCCTTTGCTTATGAAAATTGCCACCTACCAGCCTGCCACTTTCTTGGGTCTCTCCTTGCCTTCCACGAACGGAGGCCGGTTTCAGATTACACCCGGGAAGCTCCTAGGAGGGCTGCAGTCCAACAAAGTAGCTCTTTCTTTACTGCCAGGGAACAAGATCTAAAATCGTTAACATGTGTAGAACAGTCTATATAATATTTTGCTGTTTGTGTAAAAAAAAAAGGGTGAGGAAAAATAAATCACTGTGTATTTGCCTGTACGTGCACAGGACATCTCTGTAAGGACACACAGGAAGTGAAACTACAGGTGTCTCCAGGGAAGAGAACTGGAGGTGGGCAGGAGGCGACACTGCCATACCCTTTGCTGTCCTTTGAAAATCCCCTTATGTGACTGTTTTACCTATTCAAAACACACATGCAGTTAAAAGAAAAAAATACCTTGCTCTCAGCATAAACTACCAAGACCTTGATCTAACCCCTGCCTAACCCCCAGTCTCCTATCAAGCCTCCTTCTCTCTCTCCCTCTCATGCACGCGTGTACACACACACACACACACACACACACGGATTCTTTCTGAACCTCCAAGGCATCAAGTTTCTCCCTGCCCAGAGGCTCTGCACATGCACTTTCCTCTGTCCCCCAAACAGTCTCATCCCACCCCTTTCACGCTAACTCCTATTACCCTTCAGGTTTCCAAGTAAACGTCACTTCCTCAGCTACCCTGGGAAGCTTCCCTGACTCCCAGAGTAAGTCAAGGGCCACCCAGCATGTTGCTGCTACACTCTGTACTTCTGTTCTTAATATCGTGACATTTAAAAGAAAACTCCTATTCTCTATCTGTTTACTCAACTAGACGCCAACCAACATGGGGACAGTGGCTGGGTCTGTCTTACTGACCAAGCAGGAGGAAATCTGGCAGCCCGAGGGTACAGAAGAGTGCCCTCCAGTGTGTGGCTGTGGGGAGAAGGGAAGGAGACTTGCTATGAATCTGGGGAAGAAGGCGGCTGGCATGATGCGGGCACTCACATGTTGCTCGAACAAATAAATAAATATGTGGACAAAGGAAGAGACCCGGGCTTGGATCCAGCTTGCACGCCTAGTGGCTCGGTCACCTCCAGCAGAGATGAACATTTCTAAACCTCACATATACAATGGAAACAGTTGGGGCACCTGGCTCGCTCAGTCAGAAGAGCATGTGACTCTTGATCTTGGGGTTGTGAGTTCGAGCCCCATGTGGGTATAGACATGACTTAAATAAAACCTTAAAAAAAAAGAAAAAAGAAAATGAAACGGAAACAGTGGCATCTGCCTCTTGGAGCTGTTGTGAAGGGCTACACAAGGTATCAAAGAATCAGGCACAGACTAAGTGCCCTGCGGAACCCAAGGAATGACCACGGCACCCACAGGAAAAAAGGAACAGATCCAAAGTTTGTGCACCTTAAAGTTTAAGAGATGGCTCTGGCCTGAGGAAGAGAAGGTACATCTTTTATTTAGCATAAAAACCAAGACTCACAGAGATAAGCCATGTAACAGAAGGGTATTTAGGAAAAGAGATGCACAAGTTGAATAAGATAGTAGCAGCAGAGGTGACAGCAGGACTTACGGACACCTGCCCCCACCCAGGTGACAGAAGAGCTGAAAGTGGGGAAGGCCAGAGACAAAAGGCATGACAGCCCCCCCACATTCTGGGGAATGGGCAGGAGGGGTGACGCCCTACTAGGGAATGGCCAGATTCCGCAGCAGGAGAAGAGATCCCACGACCGCAGAATGAGGTCTACCATAACAGCCCTCAGAGATGGGGATCCGAACCTTCTCCAGGGAACGGCGCAGGGTCATGAGTATACAAATGGTTAAGCCAAACGTAATGAGAAAATGGACATTTGCATAGTACCTGGAAGGAATACATACACAAATATTTGATGGGTTGGTACAAACGGATTTATCTCAGCTGTGTATTATCAAGACTTAGAAAGGGCAGCTATACAAATTCTTGGCGTCCGCAGTGATGAGAAACATACCACCTTGTAAAGCAGTCCGTCCCATTCCCCAACAAAGAATCAGAACTAGATTGTGGCTCATTATAAGGAGAAAGACACATGTCTTCTGGTAGTTGTGTGCACTGACTGGCCCACTCTCTCCCACAGATGAGGTCTAATCTTTCTTTCATGTAAGAGACCTTCAAATATTTGAAGATTATAAGTAGGCGACCATATGTTTCCACTTGCCCATGCCCATCATCCCAGCATAATTATTAATACTGACCTCTTTCACTCTCAAAGAGTCCTGCTTTGGATAGTAAATCATATGATCACCCACTTATGAGAAACTCCCTGCCCCCTGAAATATCCTCTTCTTTGGGCTAAGCATTCGCCTTCTCACCAACCATTCCTCCCATGATGTAGTTCCCAGTCACAATCCCTTATGCCCTTAGCTCTGAATGAGCTCTGGGGGACTGGCATTCCTAAACCAGATATAATATTCTAAATATAATTTCTCACAGGAAAAATCAGACCTTACTCCCCTGATCAGACAGGGGCACCTTAACATTTTCAGAAATAAGATCACACTCTACTTATGTTAAACCCAAATTATCAATTAAAACTTCTAAGTCATTTCCCCTTACATTTCCACCAGGCAATACTGTACTTACATGATAGGTTTTTAGAACCTTTTACAAGGCCTTATATTATTGCATTAGATTTCATTTAGTTCCTTACTTCATCCAAATGCACAACGCATGGTAATCTGCCATGTACTTGATCCTTCCCCACTCTATCCTATCTGCTAATCTGAAAATCCTAGAACAAGCCCAAAGAAACCTCCTCCAGGCTCCACCAATCCCTTCCTCCCTTGCAGACACCTTTTGGGGATGGTCACTCAATTACTAATATGCCTAACAAAAAGTTAGTCCATATTTCACCAGGATCTTCATGAGAATGTCATAAAATATCTTGTTTAAATATCCTATGTTTACTGCATGAGACTATTTTGGGACATTTTATTTTGGAGGTAGTATCTGAATGTCAGCGTGGAAGTATGGTGAAAGTAGCTGGAGAACAAGGACAGAAGTACATTCACCCACTGATACCTAGTCATTCAAGAAACTCAACTTCTCTATGTGCCAAGCATTGTGGCTGGCCCACATGACACACTGGCAGCAAGGTACATGGCCCCTACTTAACACAGAATTTTGAAAAACACTCATATTTAAAGAGTTAAAAGAAGACCAATCAAAAAAACAGAGTAGGCGGAGTCAAAGATTAAGGTTAAGAACAAGGGGGATGTCTTTTGGCAAGAGCCAAGGAAAAAGGCTTTTGATGAGAGAAGAGTCAAAGGAGACCCTGCACCTGCATGGTGTTAATTAGAATGGTACAAACATCACTGGAAGGTACAATTGATTTGCAAAGGAAAGGGAAGGAGTTTGACCTTGAACATGTGAAATAATAATGGGAAAATATATTCCTGATGACTTGAAGATTACATGTATAAAATAATTTCTTTTAAAAAAGACTAGAGGGGCGCCTGGGTGGCTCAGCTGGGTTAAGCATCTGTCTTCAGCTCAGGTCATGATCCCACAGAGTCCTGGTATTGAGCCCCACATCAGGCCCCCTGCTAAGCGGGGAGCCTGCTTCTCCCTCTCCCTCTGCCTCTTCCCCCCTGCTCACGCTTTCTCTCTCTAATAAATAAATAAGATCTTTAAAAAAAATTAAAAAGACTAGAAAAAAATAGAAGGATATTTTCATAATCCTCACACAGAGAAGGCCTTGCTAGGCATTTGACAAAACCCAGAAGCATAAGAGAAAAGACTGGGAAATTTCATTAAATAAAAATTCAAAACATTAAACACCACAAAACTCTGTAAAATCTATATGGAAAAAATGTATATATAGTACATTAGCAAATGACTAACTGCTCTAATTATTTAAATAAGAGCTTTTACAGATCATAAGAAAAGAGACAACCCAATTTAAAAATGAGAAAAACATTTTCCAAGGAAGCTATTAAAAGAATCCAATCTAACAGTTCAAGAAATGTGCATTAAAACAATGTGGCTCTCCACCCACCCCACCCCTGTCAGATCAGGAAAGACAGGAAGACTGCAGACCCCAGAATCAGCAGAGCTGTGAGGAAAGAAGCATTCTCAAACACTGCTGGTGGGAATGAATGCACTTTGTGAGGGCAAATCTGAAAATACCTATGAAAAGTGTACATGTACACAGACGGCAATTTCACATCTAGAAATTTATTCTGCAAAGAAATCTCGCACACCGAAGGGGTCAGAACTTAAGGACCCAGAGGACAGTAATAGCTTATCAGCCACAATGATAATAAACAGATATATAAAAATAGGGGACAGCGGCAGGCTCGTCCTTACACCATGATGAGGAATAAAAGCAAGGAGAACGGGAAAGACAGAAAATCATATTCTGCAATCTACAGAGCAAAGATGAGAGCAGGTAAAAGTGCGAGCATCGTGGATGCGAAATCTAAGGGGAAATCTGCTAGGGAACAGGACTTTTTTATGTTCTCCAAGTGTCTCCCCACAGACTGCTTGTTAGCCGCAAGGTAAAACGGAGCATCATCGCTCATAACGTCTTTGTCTGGATGGTTCCAGGTGAGCCGGCGACGAGAGGAGCTCACATGAGATTTAGAAGACACGAGTGACGAAACACATGGAGAAACAAGACGACACTTTGAGTGATCAAACACAGCATGATCAAGGCAGAAGAGGACCCAATGCATCCCTGCTGCGACAAAGGAAAAGGGTACAACATAACACAGCGCAAGTGGGACCCTCTGCCCGGAATGAAGAGCCAGGGGTCCAATCACGGCATAGCATCCGACAAGCCCACACCGAGGACCATGTTACAAAACAGCTGATCTGTACTCTTCAGAAATGTCACGGTCATAAAAGACTGATGGTCCATGTTCCAAATTAAAGGAAACGAAAGAAGACATGACAACTAAGTGCAATACTTAGCTCGGAACCCTCCACGGGAGGAAGGAAAGGACATCACGGGGGCAACTGACCAAGTGCCACATTGACAGCAGATTAAAGTGCTACATCAGTTCTGCGCGTCTGGAAACCGTGTTGTGGTTGGAGAAGAAGACAACTTTGTTCTCGAACATGCACGCTGAAGTGACGTGGGGTGAGGGGACAGAAGGTATGCAACTCTCACATGGTTCAGCAAACAAAGTTATAAATTTTCGAAAGAGAACAAAAGAGAAAATGATAAAGCAAATGCAGCAAAAATGTTCAAAATACTTGGTGAGCCTGGATAAAGAGTAAGCCAGAGTTCTCTGTACCATTTTTGCCATTTTTCTGTAGGATTAAAATAATTTCAAAATAAAATACTTAAATTTAAAAGCGCACAAAGTTGTACATATAAGGACAGTCACTGGGGTATCATTTACTAGAGCAAAAAACTAGAAACAATCCCAATGCCTATTGACAGAAACACAAATACTACAAGTAAATACTCTTAAGAAACTTTTATCCAATGCTATTAATTAAAAGCGTGCATTAAAGCTACATGAACTAATAGGGAAAGATATCTAAGATATTAAGTGAAAAGCTTAAGCTATAAACTATGTCTAATATTATCCCGTTTGGTTTACAAAGAATAAGTGTGTCACTACATGCATTTTTTTTTTTTTAGGAAAGGGAACAAATCCATAACATCCGGTTAACAATATAACGTCTTTTGAGTAGAAACTGCAAGAGACTTTCATTGTCTACCTAATATATTTAGTAAGGGAGGAAGCTGCTAAGAGAATGAATGGCTGGGACTTGGCTGTCTATGGAACGTATTTCCAACAGGGGACTTGGCTGTCAGGGAACATATTTCCAACGGGGAGGCATGCCAACACAAAGGAATGACCACTGACATGAGGGCAGCCAGAGTCCCAAAAGGAGACAACACGGTGAAGAACAAAGACACGAGGACAAAGCTCTTCCGAGGTGTGACCCAAAGCTTTAAGACACAGGTGGGCTGGGAGAATGGCCACAAATGAAGGGGAAGGAGACAAAAGCCGAGAGAGAAACTCTGATGCAAGGCAAGGCAGACAAGCTCCAAGCCGGTGAAAGGAGTCACAGGGTCACACACGGAAGGAGGACCGAGGAGAAGGAAGACTGGGGAGGGCCTCTGGTGCTGGACCTGGGGCTGTCACCTCGCCCGCTCCACAGTGTGGCGGGGGCCACAAATCCTGTCTCAGCGCCCCTTCGCCTGGACAGCCCCCCGGGGGGGCTGCAAGGAGAGGAGCGCACTCCCGTGTGGTTTAGAAGCCATGTCCTCGCTCAGGCCTCCACCTTCCACGCCAGCTTCTCCGCGCTTCCCTAGGAACAGCTCGCTGGGGAGTAAGCCATCTATGCCTTGGAAAACAGAATAGCTTCTGTCTTCCTGAATCAACTCCCCTGACTGGTACGCCACTGGGTTTAAGAAGGCCACTGTGCACTTTTGAAAAGTCAGATTATAGTAAAGCGATGGGCAGGAAAATGAAATCGGGGTTTCTTGGGGTTTTTTTTTTTTAAGAAGTCGGGCCCCAGTCACATCATTTACTGAGCGTATGCCCAGTAAATATTTGTTGAATGTTGATTGTGGGAGAATTATTTCAAGAAGATGAGCAATTAAAAGAAAGCAAAGAAATATCAAGGTATTTCAAAGGCTCTTGGGTCTTTTTTAGCCATGGACCCTAAGACCAAAAAGACCCGTGATCTCCTTGAACACCACCTTGACAGTGTTGCACTAAGTCTTCAATATACTTAGAAATAAAAGGCAATTGTATATTACAACCCTATATCTTTATTAGCAAATCAGATTTCATTCTCACCAAAAAATGCTTATCCATTCTTCATAAAAACCTAAAAAAGAGAAAGCCAGGCTCCAAAAGCATCCGTTAACTTACTTAAGCAGACAGACAGAATGACAACCCTTCCATCTTTATGGGTAATACAAATACAGCAAAATTATATGGTATAGCACTCACTGTATTGGGGAGGGGGGAAAAGATTATTACAAGAGTAAAGCAATAGATTAAAACAGAGAAATGTAGTTTACTGGGCTGTTCCGACCACATTTATCGTAAACTACCCCTACAAGGTAGTTTGTGCTGTCCTAAGAAGGACTACGGACTTATAGTTCCTGAGAGAAGGTATAATGTAGGGCATAAGCATAAGCTAGAAGTCAGAAATTCAGACTCAGGGGCGCCTGGGTGGCTCAGTCGTTGAGCGTCTGCCTTCGGCTCAGGTCATGATCCCAGGGTCCTGGGATCGAGCCCCACATCGGGCTCCCTGCTCAGCGGGAAGCCTGCTTCTCCCTCTCCCACTCCCCCTGCTTGTGTTCCCTCTCTCGCTGTGTCTCTCTCTGTCAAATAAATAAATAAAATCTTTAAAAAAAAAAAAAAAAAGAAATTCAGACTCAAAATCAGACTCAGTTGTCTCTCAGGAAGCAAAAAAAAAAGTTATTAACAAACTCATGAGATGGAGGCACTATAATTCTTTTCGTGTCTCACTGAGAATCTGACGAGTAAAGGAAATCTTTATAAAGAATTTTTTTTTTTTTAGTTCCTCAGGTATAAAGTGCTATATAAGGCAAATAGGAATTTCAGAAGTGATCCATAAAATAAATTCTCTTCAATCTATTAATCGGGCCCAAAAAACTGGTAACAATGGGATACTTTACAAAACTTTCGATTCCTCTGAAAATGTTGAGAGTCAATGAAAGTGGCCAGCTGTTCCAAACAAAGTTCTTGAAAAACACTTCTTAATATGGCAAATATTTAATTTTTAATAAACTTCAAATGCCTACCACTGAACCAGGTAGTAAAGAGAATTGCAAAGGGTGAGATTTGCTCCCTACTGTCAAGGAACATGAATGTCAATGTCCCTGGGGAGACCAGAAACCTTAGTGAAGCAGTGAAATAGCATGCGTGGTGAGGGACGATATGCCTGAGCACTATAATTAACAGAATCAGAGAAATCATCCATTGAATCATTCATGAGTCAGCAAATACTTACGAAGGGCCTAAACCATGCCAGACACCATAGTAAAGTGGTGAGCACAGAGGAGGGAATAATAACAGCAACAGGAATAATAAAACAGTAGCAGCTATTTATTGACGATGCCTGTGTAACAGACCCGGTGTTGAAGTGCTCTAAATTATCTCATTTAATCTCCCAACAACCCTAGGAGGTTGGCATTATAGAGTAGCCCATTTTTCACATTAAATAATGAGGCTCTGAGAAGCTGGGCCAAATAAATCTGATTTTATTTCAGGCCCTACTCACAAGCTCAGTTAACTCTGAACCTCAGTTTCCTTAATCTATGAAATGATTATATTAGAAGGATTAAATGATATAATTACGTGGGCACCAAAACAAAGTTAAGAGTCCATCAGATGCCAAATCCTACATTCTAGAACTGCAATACTACGCAGAGGGCCATGGGTGCGGTTACAAGTTCTCTGTTGCAATTGAAAGCTTTGGGTCTGAAGTTGGTTCAAATACAAAAATCTTGTATTCCACCTGACGCCAGGATAGTGGAGACTCCAGAGTTGATTGCTTCAGTGGCTTAACAATGTCAAGGACCTCGCCTCTGCCCATCTTGCTCCGCCCTGCGCTGGCAGCAAGATGGAGGCCATAGTTCCAGGCCAAACAACGTTGAAAAGAACGAGACAAACTGTCTTCTCTTCTAGCTTTTCCCCGCACTCTTCTAGCGGACTTCCCCTGACCTCTCACCGGCCGGAAGGGACCACATGCCCATTCCTGACCCACCCAAGGGGTGTCATTTCTACAACTGGCATTCACTAAGTATCTGAGATAGAATGAAGAATTAAGAGAGGTATTTAAAGAGACTGAAAACTTAAGGCACCTCCTAATGAATCCACAGGACATGGGTCACAACCAAGAAGAAGAAAGAATTCCACGTGGGGAGAGTAGAGAGCCTAAAACACGGAAGTGTTGACTAGACAGCGAAAACTCCACTCAGACTGGAGAAATGTGGATCACACTCTGAAGGAAGTCCAATGGGAAGCGAGCACGGGAGTCACTAACTACTTGCACCACTTGAGGAAGGACCCACTAAGCCACTAAATTTAGAGATCGCTTGTGACACAGCAGTACCGAACTGATAAACTGACCACATACGTTCATCCCTGCACCTAGTTCAAAATGCAACTAGTCTCAGGGGGTAGTAAATAGTAAGAGAGTTTGGGCACAGCATACTGCTCCCTTTTTAAAATTCCTTCCCCATTCTCCCACGTAAATAAAAATAAACTAGTGTGAGCATTCACAGGCCTTAGAGACTTTCCAAATTATTCTTCATAGTCACTCAACCAGGTTTGATGTAAAAGCTAATCTATCGTTTGACCTGAAAACACAGTAGTATATAAATCTTGGAAAGTTCTAAGGAAACTGCTTCCATTTCATTGACAACAGCTCCTCTGCTACTTCCAAGAAACCCCTGGTTTTAGTTGCCTCGAAAATGACAAGGGTGGGCAGAAAGAACATCACACGTCTACCACCAAGCCATATTTTGAGGAGCACCTTGATCCTGCTGGAGATCGAGGGTCACCGCATCTACCAGCCTCCTCTGTCCTAATGGGATCATGGAGGACTGAATTTAGAAATAAGCGACCAGGAACAGATCTTCACTACAGAGTACGTAACCCTGACAAGCAGCACTGGCATCATCTCTCAACCAGTCAGTAACAATTACTGGTTCTCACCCAGTTCTGGTCAGCAGTGAGCAAAAGTTATCTGGACACTGGGATGGACAAGTGGGTGGCTTCTAAGTTACCCTGAGGACAAACAAGCTCACGGAGATGGTATCTGGAGAAGGAGGAAACATGGACAGGCAGAGGAACTGGATAGGGCTGGGACTAGGGTGAGGCAAACCAAGGTCCCAGTGCACAAAATTTGAGGGGGTGCTGCCTCTCAGGGTCGCAACCATGCAGTTGCCAACTCCGAACATGCACAAGAGCAAGAATGAGTCCTGCGTCCAAGGCCTCATCTTGTGAGGTGCTGGCCCCACCCTGGTCCAGCCCTGGAAGTGAACAGTGACAGCACATCTCATCTTACCAACGGTAAGCATTCATTACACCGTCTTAAAGGCCTTCCGATTCGGTACAGCTGGGAACGTGGGAGGTTACTCCTCTCCTCTAATTTGGAGGGAAGAACTTGAGAATGGGCATGAATTCTGCTGGAACCCTGAACATACCTACAGACCGGAGTAAATTCAAACAAGAAGTGTACAGAATCTTCTACTCTGATATTTAACAAATTCCTGAAAAAGCATAGTAAGCTGAGTATGAAGAGTTGTCCAAAGGCCTAAGGTGATGTGGCGGAGGAGGGAGCGGGGAAGTAGACAATATTATATGATGCAAAACCAACATGAATACCTTTAATTTTAATTTTCTTTTACAGCTGAACACATAGACAACTCCCTTCAATCAAATGCTTATTTGATCAAATGTGTATTTGACTGAAGGGAAGGAGTCATCACATTTTTCACTAACATTAGCATTTTCTATTTTTTTTTAGCATTCATTTTTATAACAACACATTTATTTAAAATATTTCGTAATTATGAAAATATGATGGCTACAATACCACAACAGGACAGTTGTCAGGGCACACCCATATATAGCTAAAACTATCCGTCACATAATCTGAATTCAACATCCAAAGGCAGATCCCATGATGCAGATCCCACAGTGCCCTTGAAATGTGAGTCACTTGAAAAGAGAACTGGCAAAATTAAGCATGCCATTCCAAGGAAAATACCTTGTTTTATGTAAGAGCTTCCAGCCCTGAGCTATCAGGGGAATGAAGGCAATTGAAAGGAAAGACTGTAATTCTAGACCAGCCTCACCCCCTCCCCAATGCCCCACACACATTAAAAGCAGCCCTAATAGCCCCATGTCATCTCTAAACACCATGGCCGGGGTGCCACACTGGGGACATTTCCTGCACTGGGGATGATTTCTTTGGCTACATAATATATCAGAAAAATTTAGTGTGTTAGTCATTTCTACGCTTTTTTGGAGAAAGTCTGAGTTACCAGAGATTCTAAATTCTGAATAAAGAGGAATTCAAACCTGAATATTGATGAAGAAGTACAAAATAATGATGAAATCCTAACATATCAGAAGCTCTGATACAACTAAAGCAGGAAAAAGTGTTCCTCGACTCTCTTTAAGATTCCTGGCTGGGTCTAAAAATTAAACTGACAAAAATTAACAGAAGAAAAGCATTTAAATTTATTTAATAAGTTTTCCGTGACATGGAAGCCTTCATAAGGAAATGGAAGACCCAAAGAAGCAATCAGACCTGTGTATTTTCATGCTAGGTTTGAAGAAGAGTGGGTAATGGTTGAGGACTATGATAGATTAAGGAGTGTGCCATATTTTGGGGTAGTATGTCCTGAGCCACATGAGATCCAAGGAATATTCATAGCTTTCACTGCTAGTATTAATAAGTAATAAGGAAAATAAGCAATCTCAAGAAGTTACAAAAAAATGAAAAACAAAGCAAAAGGAAGGAATAAAGAAAAAAGCAAAAAGTACTGAATTAAAAAAAGAGTAGTTATAATAAGAATAAATTGAACAGCTGGTTACTTTAAGAAGAAATACCCAGGGGCGCCTGGGTGGCTCAGTCTTTAAGCGTCTGCCTTTGGTTCAGGTCATGATCCCAGGGTCCTGGGATCGAGCCCCGCGTCGGGCACCCTGCTCAGCGAGGAGCCTGCTTCTCCCTCTCCCACTCCCCCTGCTTGTGTTCCTGCTTTCGCTGTGTCTCTCTCTGTCAAATAAATAAAATCTTTAAAAAAAAAAAAAAGAAGAAATACCCAAATAACTGAGCAATTAGCTGACCCGAACTAGAAAAAAAAAAAAAGAAAGAAAAAGCACAAATACACTAAGTAATGAATGAGAACAGGAAAACCACCACAGATGTAGTAGAAACGAAAAGAACATTAAAGGATTATCTTGTCCAATAAATTGGAAACACTGGTGATTTTCCAGGAAAACAGAAATACCAAACTGATCCCTGAAGACAGGGACAAAAACCCAATCAGCCATATAGATACAAAAACAGTTATCCAAGAACTAACCCTTCAGGCAAAGTATGGTATCAAATACATACAGTAAGTTATAAACATGAACTCTACCAAACTACAAGGAACACACAATTCTGATGATACTCGAACTGCTCCAAATAGGAAGTCAGCGTAACACTGAAACCAAAATCTAATGAAGGGAGCACCGAAAGAGAGGAAGAAAAAAATGAGACAACTCTCATGAATATTAATGTAAAAATCCTAAATAAAGTATTAGAAAACAGAATCCAGCAATACACTTTTTAAATGGGTCAGTAGGTTTCATACCAAAATTCAAATTAATAAAGTTCATTAAATTATTAATAAAATTCATTATGTTATTAGCTTAAAGCATAAACTATCTCTACATAGTGAAAAGGCATGTGGAAAAATTCAAAATGTGTATGTAAAGTATATCAAAAAATACAGAGACAAATGAAGATCCTGTGCACACCACCAAGATTTAAGGAATGGTAGGCTGCCCTTCTTGCCTTCAGATTTAAAAATATAAAGAATATTGGTATCTTTGAGGACAGACCCTCCTCACACCCTTCCCTCCTCAGAGGCAATTACTATCCTGATGTCAGGGTGGATCATTCCTGTTTTTAAATCTTTTTTTTTTTAAAGATTTTATTTATTTATTCATGAGAGACAGAGAGAGAGAGAGAGAGAGGCAGAGGGAGAAGCAGGCTCCCAAGGAGCAGGGAGCCCGATGCGGGACTCGATCCCAGGACCCTGGGATCATGACCTGAGCCAAAGGCAGACGCTTAACCATCTGAGCCACCCAGGCGCCCCGCTGTTTTTAAATCTTGACCACCGGGGCGCCTGGGTGGCTCAGTTGGTTAAGCGACTGCCTTCGGCTCAGGTCATGATCCCGGAGTCCCGGGATCAAGTCCCGCATCGAGCTCCCTGCTCGGCAAGGAGCCTGCTTCTGCCTCTGACCCTCCCCCCTCTCATGTGCTCTCTCTCTCTCGTTCTCTCTGTCTCAAATAAATTTTAAAAAAAAAATCTTAAAAAAAAAAAAAAAATCTTGACCACCTGCATATGTATCCACAAAGTCTATATACTCCAGTTTTGTGGGTTTTTAAAAAAATTTACATGAGTGCTATATTACATATATACTTCTGAAACTCGCTTTGTTTCTCTAAACACTGTCATCAAGATTTATCTATGTTGATATATGTAAGAAGATTCTAGCTCATTTATTTTAACTGCTGTATAGCATTCGATTATACAACTAAACCATAAAAGTTGTTTATTACAATCCCCTATTGATGGACATTTGGATTGTTGCCAATTTTCAGCTTTTTCAGATTATGCTGCAATGAACTTGCTTGTACATATATGCAAGAGCTGCTCCAGGGCATACACATGGAACCCTGGACTCACAGGAATACAAAGGTTTAAACCGACATACGACGCCAACTGCTCTCCTTAGGATCTTAATGGCCCACGTTTCTATCAGCAGTGATAGAAGCTCCCATTCCCCACATCCTCGCCACACTTGATGCTATCAGGCTTATTAATTTTAGTGAATCTGATGAAAATGAGATGGTATTTCGTTGGAGTTTTACTCTGCATCTCCCTTTTTGCTTACTAGTGAAATCAAGACCTGTCTATACATTCACTGATGAGCCTGTTTCCTTTTTCTGAGAACTGGCTGTTACTTTCTTCTGGGTTCTCATGTACTTACTGAATAACAGATCTTTATTCAATCAAGCTACTAACTTTTTTTTTTAAATATTTTATTTATTTATTTGGCAGAGAGAGAGACAGCGAGAGAGGGGACACAAGCAGGGGGAGTGGGAGAGGGAGGAGCAGGCTCCCCGCGGAGCAGGGAGCCCGATGCGGGGCTCGATCCCAGGACCCTGGGACCATGACCTGAGCCGAAGGCAGATGCTTAACGACTGAGCCACCCAGGCGCCCTCAATCAAGCTACTAACTTTTTATGGTTATATGCAACACTGCCTCCCACTTCTTTTGTCTTTTAACTTTATTTGTGCCTTTTGGCATGTCAAATTTTTTCTGTCGTCAAACGTATGAACCTTTTCCTAAACATCTGGACTTCTTAGTCCACACTACTGCGTCACGCAGATACCTACCTACCTATAATTTTCTAGTAGCTTAAAATCTGTTTTTCCATGCTGATTTTCCACCTTAATCAATGTACAAATTTTTGTGTATGGGAAAGCACAGGAATCCAAATTGTACTTTTTAATACAGATGGTCTACTGAGCCAGTACCATTTCTTAAATAATCCATCTCTGCCCCACTGATTTTATACTTTGCCTAACATAAAGTTTACAGTCAGTAATAAAAATAATAATGATCCGACCAAAAAAAAATAAAAAAGAAAGAATATGAAGACTTGGGGCACCCGGCTGGCTCGGTTGGTGGAGCGTGCGACTCTTAATCTCAAGGCTGTAAGTTCGAGCCCCACGTTGGATGTAGAGGTTACTTAAAAATAAAATCTTTAAAAATATATATATGAAGACTTGGTTCACAGAAGTAGAAAAATAAATGGCTTTTAAGTAAGTGAAAAAATGTTTGATCTCACTCATAATAGGTGGAAAATGCTATTTCACTGTCATTTTAATTTGCATCTCTCTTATTAGTAAAACATGTCAAATGTTTTGAAACATAATGTTTGGCAAAGGTGTGGGGAAAAGGCACTAATTTGAAAGTTGCCGGAAGCAGAAACAGGTACAACCTCCATGGACAGCAGGCTAGAGCAACTTATCAAAACTGTAAATGCATATCAATGACCCAGCCTTTCCACTTCTAGGAACTCACTTGTACTAAAGAAACTTACACAGTGAGTATCAGTGAAGGACTGCTGTAACAGAAAAACAAAACGGGGAGGAACTTAAATGACCATCAATGAAGAAATGGTTCAAAAAGATTCAGTACACTCACAGAATAGAGTATTAAGAGGCAGGTTATATGCAACAGAATGGAACAATCTCTAATACATACTAAGAGGAAAGCAATCAAGGTGTAAAACGGTATTACAATTGTATCAAAAAATACAAAGCTAAGATATATGTAGAACCATACATGTGCATATACAGTCTTGCTTATGTAAAGAATATCTCTGGGACAATATACAAGAGAATGATGACTGATGTCTCTCCCTTAGGGAAGAGAAATGGGGCACCAAGAGGTGTGGGAAGGAGGTTTACTTTTTACTATCTTTTTGTTCTTGAATTTTGTAATACATAATTACCTAATCAAAGACTGAGAAAATTTTAAAAATAAAGGGAAAAAATTGCTAACTGGTCCTGACTTGCTAAAATAATGTGGCGTCTTCCACGTCTTACCAGGACGGGAGGACTTCATTTAGCCCCTAAAGACGGAAGATCACAATAACAGTGGAGCTACGGAGCCCAGGAAAGAGAGCGAAGATAGGTCAGGTGGTAGAATTTTTCATATAATTGAATAAACAAGGAAATAAAGTTAGGAGGCTACCACTACAGAATGTGAACATATCTACCTCAAGGTGTTTTAGTAAGAATTAAATAAAGTAAGACATGTGGAGAGCCCAGAAGAGCCCCTGGCTCATAGTAAACACTCTATAAATGTAAGATCATTATTTTATAATTTAGGTCACACTCCTATAGGTATATACCAACCTCTAGTTACCCATCAGGTGATATATGCAGTGCTGGGAAACATACCAAAAAATTTTCATTCCAACTTTCAATGAGTTTATAATTTAGCAGGAGACACAGGAAACATGCATATATACTTCCATACACACGGTCATTCATAAAAGTGAAACACATTCCATCTTCAGATAGTTCTTGTTTTGGTAAGTATTAACGACATTCTGATTTCTGAAAAGTGACAAACTAGGTTAGCACACTGTATAAACTGAAAGCCTGTGGTTAAATTCTGGCTCCCTACCTTCTAGTTAAACCTCAGTTTTCTCCGGGTGCCTGGGTGGCTCAGTCAGTTAGGTGTCTGCCTTCAGCTCAGGCCATGATCTTGGGGTCCTGAGATCAAGCCCCACATCAGGCTCCATGCTCAGCAGGGAGTCTGCTTGTCCTTCTCCCTCTTCCTCTGTGCTCTCTTTCTCTCTCAAGTAAATAAAATCTTAAAAAAAAAACAAAACCCTCGGTTTTCTTATCTATAGGGAGAATATTAGCTATCCTGCTAAAATTGCTATGACATAAAGACAGACATATAGACCAGGGACGCCTGGGTGGCTCAGTCGTTAAGCGTCTGCCTTCAGCTCAGGTCATGATCCCAGGGTCCTGGGATCGAGCCCCGCATCGGGCTCCTGCTCCTTGGGAGCCTGCTTCTCCCTCTGCCTCTCTCTCTCTGTCTCTCATGAATAAATAAATAAAATCTTAAAAAAAAAAAAAAAAAGACAGACATATAGACCAAAGGAACAGAAAAGAAAGCCCAGAAATAAACCCTTTTGTTTATGGTCAAAGGCTCTTCAATAAGGGTCCCAAGGCTGCGCAATGGGAAAAGGGTAGTCTCTTTAATAAATGATGGGAAAACATGCATAAGAATGAAGCTGGACCCTTACCTTACACCATATACAAAGATTAACTCAAAATGGATTCAAGATATAAATATAAGACCTGACACTAAAACTCCTAAAAGAAAAGATAGGGGAAAAGATTCCTATCGGATTTGACAATGATTTATTGGTTATGACACCAAAAGCACAGACAACAACAAAAATAGACACATCTGATTACACCAAACTTAAAAACTCTGCACAACAAAGGAAACAATCAACAGAGTGAAAAGACAATCCATGAATTGGAAGAAAATATTTACAAACCATATATGTGATAAAGGATTAATACCTGGAATATATAAAGAACTTATTCAACACAAAAAAACACAAAGAAACGACCCAATTTTAAAATGGGTAAAAGACTGGGCACCTGGGGGGCTCAGTTGGTTAAGCGACTGCCTTCGGCTCAGGTCATGATCCTGGAGTCCCGGGATCGAGTCCCGCATCGGGCTCCCTGCTCGGCGGGGAGTCTGCTTCTCCCTCTCCCACTCCCCGTTTGTGTTCCCTCTCTCGCTGTGTCTTTCTCTGTCAAATAAATAAATAAAATCTTTAAAAAAATTAAAAAAAATGGGTAAAAGACTTGAAGAGACACTTCTCCAAAGAAGATATACAGCTGGCCTATAAGCATATGAAAAGATGTTCACCATCAGTAATCATCAGGGAAACGCACACCAAAACCACAATAAGGTACCACCCTCACACCCATGAGGATGGCCACTATAAAAAAATTAAAACAAACAAAAAAACAGAAAATAACAAGTGTTGGTAAGGATGTAAATAAATTAGAACCCTTCTGTACTACTGGTGAGAACATACAATGGTGTAGCCTCTATGCAAAACACTATGGAAGTTCTTCGAAAAATTAAAAATAGAATTACCATATGATCCAGCAGTCCCATTTCTGGATATATATCCAAAAAAATTAAAAACAGGGTCTCAAAGAGATATGTGCACAGCTATGTTCATAGCAACATTATTCACAATAGCCAAGAAATGGAAGCAACTTAAATGTCCAACAACAGATGAATGGATAAATAAGGTATATACATATAACAGAATATTATTCAGCCTTAAAAAAGAAAGAAATCCTGTCACATGCAACAACATGAATGAATGAACCTTGAGGACATTATGCTAAGTGAACTACCAGTCAAAAAAAGATAAGGACTCCATGATTCCACTTTGATGAGGTATCCAAGTCCAAGTCCTCAAAATTGACAGAAGAGTGGTGGTTGTCAGCTGTGGGGGAGGGGAACAGAGGAGCTATTCAATGGATCTAATTTCAGTTTTGCAAGATGAAAAAGTTCGAGATCTGTGACACAACAACAATGTAAATGCTGTTAATACTTGTGTACTGAACACTAAAAAATGGTTAAGATGGTAAATTTTATATTATGTGTTTCTGACCACAGTTTTTTTAAAAAGCTATGATAATTAAATGAGAATATATTTAGCACACCTACCATACTTTCAGCACATCAAAGGCCCTCAATAAATAATTGAGATAGTATTATGATTACCAATTCTAAGAGCTCAATTGATGGTGGCTTACAAAAATATGACAGAGCAAAATGAAATTTAAGTCAAGCAAGAAGAAGAAAAGGAGGTGAGTTGGTTTACACACATACACACACACACACACACACAGATCCAGTACACATGCATCAGTCAGGCCAAATTATTAAGTTAAATGATTTGTCAAGAAGACTCAATGTAATCTACAGTTTTCCACAAAGAAATGCATCCCTACTTTCTCTTATTATTATCGTATTTGAGGGCTGAGCAAACTCTTTGTAAAAAAGGACAGATAATAAATGTTGTAGCCTTTGGGAGCACAGAGTCTCCGTCTCCCTACTCAACTCGGTCTTTATAGTCTGAAAGTAGACAGTATGCCCACGGATGAGTGTGGCTGAATTAAATAAACTAAATTACAGACACAAAAGTTTTAAGTTTATGTAATTTTCACATCATAAAATATTCTTCTTTGGATTTTTTTCAAACATTTAAAAAATGTAAAACCCTCCGTTAGGTCACAGGCCATTAAAAAAATAGGTATGGGCAGAATCTGGCCTCCAGGCCATAGTTTGCCAACTGCCTTTGAACAGTCCCCACTGAAACAGAAGAAAGATACCTCATGTTTAGATGATGTTCACTGCATAAAATGTTGTAACTTTTTTTATTTTTAATTTTTTTTAAGATTTTTATTTATTTATTTGAGAGAGAGAGAGAATACAAGCCGTGGGGGAGGCGCAAAGGGAGAATCAGACTCCGGGCTAAGCAGGGAGCCCAGTTTGCTGGGCTGGATCCTGGGATTCTAGGATCATGACCTGAGCCAAAGGCACACACTTAACCGACATGAGCCACCCAGGCGCCCCAATGATGGAACTTTTTTAAACTTAATTTTCTAACTAAATGAGATAACAGTATAATAAACTATCTACCTGGCAAAACTAAAATATACGGATATTAAAAATGTTCTCTCCATTGACAACCAACAGATCATAGACATTTTTCTACCTCTATATTTGGGAAACAATCATCAGCAAAAATTATACATACCAACAATTAAATTGTTTCCCTCCACAATGTTAGTTTTAATGACATTAATAAATAGCACTAATAAATTAAAAATGTGTGTTATTTATTCCATCCATCTTATACCAGAGGAATTTAAGAGAATTTCCTCCAGAATTCAGACAAGGTAAAAATTATACAATATTAAATATGAATGGAAATTTACAGATATTATGATTTAAACAAATACTCTTTAGTTATAAAATATTTGAACTTTTTCTTATCTGTAAAGAGGAGTTTTATTTCAATAAGTAGTAAGTTATGTACATAATAATAAGTGGCCCAGAAGTAATTACAGAAAACACAAGTCTTTTCCCCAACCACAGTCTTGTTCCCCAGAAGTAACTGCCAATAAAGTTCTTTGCTCAAAACTATTCCAGTTGACGAGTATCAGAATGTAGACATGTATAGGAGTGTGTGCATGCTTTAACTCAAATGGGACCGCAGTAGGGATTTTTGTATCTCAGCACCCTTACATCTTTTTTTTTTTTTAGCACCCTTACATCTTTATCAATTCACAGTATTTCATTTCTATGTACCATGATTATCCAACATGAATAAGGTATTTTTCGGTAAAATGTATACACACACAAACACACACACACACACACCTTTTCAGACAGCTGACCTTGTAACCTTGAAAATTCTAAAATAACTGGTTTTCCAACTGATTCTTCATTTTCCTCTTTAAGGCCAGAAAAGGAAAACCAGCTTACCTGTTTTCTTTTAGTCCTGAAATTATTAATTAACTTAGAGTTAACCTTAAAGTAGTAAAAACATCCTTTCTATACTTGCAAAAGGAACTTTTCATCTCTGCAGATAGGACATCACCTCCAATATCTTGATGAAACCAGATGTTTGGATGATTCCCATTTCCATTCCCATTTCCATTCCATTTCCATTCCATTCCATTCCATTCCATTACTTCAAAAACCCACCAACAAACAAATTCAAGTTCTTTGGATAGATTGTTTAAGAACTATATAATTATCACTGTGGATGAATATCAGAATAAAGAATCCAGGAGTTAAAGACAGACCTTGGAACAAGAACTGACAACAGTGGAAAGGAAATGAACTTCGCATACAAGAAGCATGGGTTAAATGAACATCCTTCTCAAATACTTACATGTTCATTTTCAATTCCGACTCTTATCCCAGAATACATTACACATTTAGCATTCTAACACTCTATCTGTGCTTTAAAAACTGGTAGCTTAACCAAAAATGAAAAATAAAAATCCAATTTAAATTTTCAGAATTAAAAAACAGACTGTTTTTTTTAAAAAACCACTGTTTTCCGACCTACAAAGCGTACAGCTACAGAGATGCTAGCATGAGGGGCCGGACACCCTCTCCTAAAGGTGGGGAGCTCCGCAGGAGGTGCTGAAATCCTGAAGGAGAAAGTTCTGTTTTCCTCCTGCAGACCATGTAAAGGATTGGAGCTCCAGGGTTCATTCTCAAGAGTGGACTGGGGCAGAGGCAGGCAAGAAAGTAGGTGGAGGACAAAGAGCGTCTCTTCCCTGAGTCCTGGATTCTTGGAGGGAGAATTAATTCCATTATCACTATAAATCCCTAAGCCGGCCATTCCCAGCCCTCCTGCCTCTAACCGGGGAGCTGGCTTCCCGGTCCACCCAAATTCTTAGCGGCCCTTCTGGAGCGAGAGCTCAGGGAAATCCATCCGGCAGGCTCACCACGGGGCCAGGGCAACTCTCTGGATTTTCATTCAAATGGGCCAACCTGAGTCCTTTGCTCCCACCACTAATTTAGGTAAACACTGCTAGTTTAAACAGCACAAAGGAGTATAATCAAAAATCACACAACAGAACCAAATAGCAAGTCTAAGCAATCACCAGGAGTCAGTGAAGTTTAGACTCAAGTAGGGTGGCGAGCAATGAAACAAATACTATCAAGACAAAAGAAGCCTTTAAGAATGAGATAGTGCGGTGTGGGGAGACGAGAGGCAAGATTAAAAAAAGAAAAAGAAAGGAAAGAAAGGAAGGAAGGAAGGAAGGAAGGAAGGAAGGAAGGAAGGGAAAGAAAGAAGGAAAGAAAGAAAGAAAGAAAGAAAGAAAGAAAGAAAGAAAGAAAGAAAGAAAGAAAGAAAGAAAGAAAGAAAGAAGAAAGAGAAAAAGAAAGAAAGAAAAGGAAAGAAAGAAATGGAAGGAAAGAAAGAAGGAAGGAAGGAAGTTGGGAAATTTCATATAAGTCATGGTTTTTCTACACAAACCACTACACACACAGCCTCTTTTCAGCCGCAACAGTAAATGCAGTCAGACGGCCTCCGACTAAAAGGACTCAACGCTTGGCTACTCGCTGCAGCCCCGTAAAGTCTTTCCTCATTTGAATAGTATTTTAGGAATGTTTTGTCAATGTGTCAGATGATTATTCACTTCTACTGCATTCTTCCCTTCTCTGTGATAATCATGGTCATAGTAACAATTTATTTTATAAGCAGACCATTTGCAACACTAAATGAAGACCTTTTTTTAACCTGACGAAATTCATATATTTATTTGTCCACTATTTCTTTGAAAAGGGGAAGGTTAACTTTAACAACTGTTGCTCATAGCAACACAGGAACAAAAGATTTTTCACATGCATAATCTAAGCATTTAATTAAAATTCACAAACTTGGATCTCAAACCAAGTCAAAAGTAGAAATGTAAGAATACTAGATTTCCAGACAGAAGCAGATACACAATACATTGTTTAGCTCTCACAAAGACAAATAAAAGTGACAGGGAGCAAGAATATACACCTTACGTGGTTCCTCTACAACCACTCTTTTAGTGACAGCTTGTATGCTTCCAGGTAAATTTCATGGCATAAGTAAACCAACCAAAAAAACACCACACTCACTCTTAGTTTCTATCACTTCCCATTTCCGAAGGCTAGCGCTTGAAGTCTCAGTTTCCTAAAATGGGGGCAATAATGGTACCTTATCAAAGGTTTCACTGATTCGATAAATACTCATTAGGAGCTCCCACAGAATTAGACACTGAAATACAACAGTGGACAAATCAAAGCAGTGTAAAGCAAAATATAACATGGCAATTTACAGAAAGAGATTATTGTTCCCCCAAGACTTACACGCAACTGCAAGAGTCAAAGTAAAAAATAATTCCAATCAAGGTCTGTAATTTACACACTTGGTAAAACCACAGTATTTTCAGACAATGGATGGCCCAGCAGGGTTTAAATCCATGAAAAAGAGAGAGCTCTAGGAAAGAATCTGGAAGAGCTGGGGCTCAGCTTTATGCTTTGAAAATTCTCCATTCTTAATAATCAGTTCACCTGGAGGGGTGCAGGTGTGTAGGGCACATTTGGGAAGGTGACAGTCCCACAGAAGCCTGCATTGGGAGAAGACTGTGGTACAAGGTCAAAGGGTTTTTTAGAACCAGAAGACAAGGATAAAGAGGATTTATAGCATATCGGATCTCAGCCTCTGAAAGAACTTAAAGCGCTGGAATAAGGCAGAAGTGACAGAACCAACTCAGCTTTACTTGAGTACCAAACATGCGCAAGACGCTGTGTTGGGTGCCCTCTGGGGGGCATGAATAAGGAACAGTGTGCATGACTTAACCAAACAGAGCCTACCAACTTGCCCGGGAAAATAAAAAATAAATTCTGAAAAAGTAATAGTTCAATCTGAAGAGTGCACACACAGTGCACGTACAGGATTAAGGATTAAGGCAATGGCAGACGACATGCGGCTAAGTTGTTAAGGGAAGCTCCACGTGTTGAAGCTTCGCTGTGTACTGGCTAGGACTTCCAACCCCAACAGGAGGCCCAGGGCTCTTCCTAGCAGTTGTCAGAGGCGGTAGGTAGTTACATGCACAGCTCTGAAGTCGGAGAGACATGGTCAAGTTCCGCCACCACTGCATCACAGCTTTGTGCCTAAGACAAGTCACCTAACCCGTTAAGCCTCAGTTTCCTAAAATGGGGGCAATAATGGTACCTTATCAAAGGTTTCATTGATTCGATAAATACTCATTAGGAGCTCCCACAGAATTAGACACTGAAATACAACAGTGGACAAGACGGACAGCGCGCATGCCCTGGTGGGGCCTGAGATGACCTACAAGCAAGGCTCCACAGATGGTAGTTCTACCATCATCACTGTCATCTTTGTCGCCATCAAGTATAAGGGATGTTCCAACGAGAATAAGTAAATCACCTTCGCTGGAACGAGGTTTCACAAACCAAAAAAATAAGTGTATTGAGCCTCAGGCCTGTACTTCATCCTGAGATCTCTTCTTTTCCTTCTCTCCCAGGGATCTTATCCCATCCCACCATTTAAACATACTATCTACATACACCCAAATTTACTATCTCAAGCTCTGAGCTGTCTTCCAAACTCCAGACTCTATTTCTGGCCACCTGTTGGATATCTCCATGTGTATGTTTTAATAGGCATCTCAGACCTCAACTCTAGATTACTGATCCAACTGCATACCAACCAACCATATTCTTCCCTTCGTCTTTCCCCATCTGTATATCAGCAAATCCTTCGTTCCTCTCTTTTCCTCATGCCTCACACAGCCAAAGCACGAGCAAGTTCTTTCCCTTTTACCTAAAAAACATCCCAATCCATTCACTGCTCTCCATTGCCAAAGCCATCATTGTAGTTCAGGATCTAATGGTTTCTCACCTAGATTATCTCATCACAATGGCTTCTACCACTTCTCCACAGAGTAGTGATAGCTTGTGAAAAATGGATAAGGTCTTACAAAGAAATGTTCCCTTTATGGAAAGACAGCAGGAACACACACGCACACGCACATATACAACCTCCATTCAACTTAAAACTCGTCCAGTGGCTCCCAAATGCCCTAAAAATGTTGATGGTCTATAAGGCATACCTGGCAGACCGTTTCCATGTCTCTGCCTCATCTCACAAGACCTTTGTCCCACTGGGTCTCTACCCTGCGGTCACGCAGGCTGCCTTTCAGCTCTTTGAACATTACCAACCTCCTTAGCACTTTAGGACAGTGGGGTTCGGGAGGACTTTCTGCACTGACAGAAATGTTCTATACTGCACATGTGGCTCATGAGCACTTAACTTGTGGCTAACGAGACTGAGAAAGGAGATTTTTAACTTTATTTAATTTTGATTAATTTAAATAGCCACATATTCCTAGCAGCTATCACACGGGACAGAGCAGGACTAGGGCTTCCGCCTAGCCTTTTCCTCTGCCTGGGCCATCCCAGATCTTCACATGGATGGCTCTTCCTTTTTTATATATATATATTTTTAATTTTTTTAAAAGATTTTATTTCTTTATTTGAGAGAGAGAGAGAGAGAGCACAAGCAGGGGGAGCAACAGGCAGAGTGAGAGGGAGAAGCAGACTCCCTGCTGAGCAAAGAGCCCGATGCGGCGCTTGAACCCAGGACCCTGGGACGATGACCCGAGCAGAAGGCAGATGCTTAACCGACTGAGCCACCCAGGTGCCCTGGATAGCTCTTTCTTATCCTGATGTTTCACTTAAAAGTCAGCTCCTCAGAAAGGCCTTTCCTTACCACTGCACCCAAACTAGCTCCCACTGACACCATTTATTACATCACCTTGTTTATTTTCATCAAAACACATTCACTACTGCCTTTATAATTTGTCATCCCTAAACGGGAATATAAAAATCCATATAAGTAGGGACCTTGCCTATTCCATTCAATGCCATGTCCCCAAGTTATATGTTAGGCATACAGTGTTTTCAGCAAATCTTTGATGAAGGGTTGAACAAATGAATGAGTGAGTGACAAGGGGGTCAAGTCAGTAAGAGTAGGTTGGGGACAGATTATGGAGGCTGCTGGAAGAAGGCAAAGGTCCTTCAGATACTGACATTTCATTTATATGGGTATGGGGCTCTGCAGTGTTCTTAAGTGCCCCAGGGGAACAGGCAGTCTAAGCAGATCGCACAAAGGAATGGTGCACATGCAAAGCAAGTCTCCATCCTCAACTGACTTGAAATCAATTTTATGAGAACATTAGCGATGCAGACACACAGATGCTCCTACATATGAGACATTAGGAAATCTCTCAAGAATGCATCTATATACATCTAAAGGCAGACCTTCGGCGGGGGGAAGCTGAAAGGGGTATTAGACAATCGAGTCAGCCCTACAGCCTTTGGATCTGCAACAGCAAACCAAGGCATTAATACCAGTTTATAGTTACACAGTCCTAAGTTAAATTACAGTTTATAGTTATATGGTCCTAAGAGAAATGTCATGAGCTGCGCCACTTAGTAGAAAGGGGGAAAGGGAGGCAATGAGGGGAGAAAGTAAACCTCTAACAAGTTCAAACACCCTGACAATTGGCAGAAAGGGAAAGGACCAGCCAGAAATGAACACACCTAGACCTATAAGCAGACAAAACTGACAACCCAGGGATATCACGTACAATACGGATTCCACACATTCATTCACTGTCACAGTTTCAATGGAAAAAAAAAAAAAAGATTGGCATTTCAATGTATCTCTATGAAAAACCGTACCACTAAGGAAAACTGCAGAATAAAGTTTTGCGCTGCGTGAAACTGCGTGCGCTTGCTGTCTTTTGCAGTAAAAGTTGTGTCTCCCATGCTTTAAACCTGACTATCAGTGCCACTTAATAAAATTACCTTCTCGTAAAATGGAGCAATATCAGTAAAGTACACAACACATTCCACAGTCTAGCACAAAGACACAATCTTAATCAGGAGTGCAGAGCACAGATCGCTGTCCGTCAATGTTTACTACTGCTGTCGGCACTCACGGTCACGGTCAGAGCCAGTGATCACGACCGCCGCGGCCACGCTGGAAAAGCAGCTCGTGCAGAAGCAGCAAGAGTCGAACCAAAGGAAAGCCTCTCTGCCTGCCCGATCCCGACACACTCCTTTTTACAGAAATAGCAGGGACACTCTTTAGCTAAAAGTCAGTCGCTATTTTGATAATCAAGATAGTGTCCCCATTTCTTTCCATTCCCTACCCCTGCCGCCATGGAGACCAAAGTAAGTTAAATGTACACCTCTGGTCCAATTCTCTGTCGGGACCACCGCGACTCCTCCAGTGTCACAGGAGTGAAAGCACGGTCCCCAAAGCTGAGCTCTGTTACCCCGCCATGCCCCACTTCCCAGGGGCCCCATTTTCAGTGCTGCTCGCCACTGGCCTCTCGGAACCATGAGTTCTTTCCTTTTACTTTTTGTTTTTTTAGAGGTTTATCCATTTATTTTTAGAGAGAGCGAGCAAGAGGGGAGGGGCAGAGGGAGAGAGAGAACCTCAAGCAGACTACCTGCCGAGGGCAGAGCCTGACACAGGCCTCCATCCCAGGGCCCCGAGGCCATGACCTGAACCGAAACCAACAGTTCAATGCTCAACCAACTGAGCCACCCAGGCGCCCCACAACTATGATTTCTTTACTGGCATCAGGGCTAACAATATTGGAAAAATTAGTCACAGAGTAAAACAATCTTAGCCTTTCACAGCATCTTTGGAACACCCTTGACTGTGACAGGCACTTGCTTTATAAAGATAATACATGGCCTCATTTTCTACTTGATCATCATCACCAACTTTGTGATTTTATAAACACCATCAATCTGTCACAGGAAAATCAGTGTTTCCAACCATCAAAACCGATTATTGTATTTGTACCTCCAATAGTAAACTGTAAACAACTATGATATCTCCAGAACTTCAGTTTTGCCTGTTTTTTTCAGGTCCCTACATACAATTACAGCTACTTCAGAGAAGAACGGGTTTGGAAAACTTTATGTGACATGCTGCATTAAAAGAAAAGTAGTAAGATCAGCAAGACAACTCCTCAATCCCAGCATCTGTGTCTGATCCATCATTATACTACATGGTGCCTAGAGCCCAGGTTCTTTGTGAAAAAAAATGATCAATGATAACTGATAAACATACCATTTTATCATGTATGCTCAGTACTTCTTCTAAATGTTTACATAAAATATATTTTTTAAGATTTTATTTGACAGAGAGAGACACAGCGAGAGAGAGGGAACACAAGTAGGGGGATTGGGAGAGGGAGAAGCAGGCTTCCCGCGGGGCAGGGAGCCCAATGCGGGGCTGGATCCCAGGACCCTGGGATCATGACCTGTGCCGAAGGCAGATGCTTAACCAACTGAGCCACCCAGGCACCCCAATATAAAATATTTTTAAAGACTATCATCTCACTTTTTTATCAGAGGTTGGCAAAATTTTTCTGTAAAGGGCCAGAGTAAATATTTTAAGCTTTGTGGGCCATGTACAATCTCTGTCACATATTCTTCTTTGTTTTTGCTTGTTTGTTTACAACCCTTTAATGATGTAAAAGCCATTCTTAGCTGGAGGGTTATATAAAAACAAGGCTGCAGGCTGGGATTTGGCCCCTGGGCCCTAGTTTGCCCACCCCTGCTTTTCAAGTATACCAAAAAAACCCATAATTATATAGCGCAGTCACATTTTGACTAAAGAAAAACACTTCCAACTGTTTTGTGTGTTTTTTTGGTAATCTTTTTAAAATCAACTATTTTGCGGGGGAACAGTTTTAGATTTACAGAAAAAAATGTACTTAGTACAGAGTTTCCGTATATCCCACACTCAGTTTCCCCTAACAGGATGTTATGTTGATTAAAATTAGTGAACCAGGAACGATATATTATGATTGACTAGAATCCATACTTTTTCCAGATTTCCTTAGCTTGTACCTAATGTCCTTCTTCTGTTCCAGGCTCCTCTCCAGGATACCATATTCCATTTAGTCCTCATGTCTCCCTGGGCTCCTCTTGGCTAGGACTGTTTCTCAGACTTCCCTTGTTTCTGAGAATCATGACAGTTTTTTAAAGAGTACAGGTGAGATATTTTGTAGAATGTCCTTCTGCCGAGATTTGGTGGGTGTTCTTCTCATGATTAGACTAGGGTTATGATAGTTTGGGGGAGGAAGACCACAAAGTGTCACTGTCATCACATCACATCAAGGGGATGTCCACATGAGAAAAGCCTATAGCCTCAACTTCGGTGTTACACTGATTCAAAGCGGTGAGACTGGGGAGAAAGGGAAGAGCGATGTGAGACTGAACAGAACTGATGTCTCTTAGCTAACTTTTTCCTGGTCCAGTAATAAGCGAGAGGACACAAAAAGGTGGGGAGAGCGGGAAGGGCTACAAGGCTAGAATAAAGGCGGGAAGCTTGGGTCACGGTAAGGCTAGCAAAACACTAGGCAGAGGGAAAGGCAAATCCAAACCGCAGTTAGATACCACCTCGTGCCCAGGAGAAATGCTTAAAACAAAACAAAACAAACCGAAAACAACAAGTGCGGGTGAGAATGTGGAAAAACTAGAACCCTTGGACACTGCTGGTGGGAATGGAAAATGGCTTGGCAGAGCCTCAATAAGTTAAACAGAATTCCCATGTGACGTAGCAGTTCCACTTCTAGGGATCTACCCAAGAGAACTGAAAACATATATTCATACAAAAATTATACATGAACACTCACAGCAGCGTTATTCGTAACAGCCAAAAGGAGGTAGCAACCCAAATGCCCATCAACCGATGAATGGAGAAACAAAGTGTATATGGTATATCCATACAAGAGAATATTATTCAAAGTCATAAAAAGGAATGAAGTTCTGTCACCTGCTACAACATGGATGGTACCTGAAAACATTGTGCTAAATGAAAGAAGCCAGACACAAAGGACACAGTTGCATGATTCCATTTACACGAAATGTCCAGAAGAGGGACAACCATGAAGACAGAAAGTAGGGGCGCCTGGGTGGCTCAGTCGTTAAGCGTCTGCCTTCAGCTCAGGTCATGATCCCAGGGTCCTGGGATCGAGCCCTGCATCGGGCTCCCTGCTCCGCGGGAAGCCTGCTTCTCCCTCTCCCCCTGCTTGTGTTCCCTCTCTCACTGTGTCTCTCTCTGTCAAATAAATAAATAAAATCTTAAAAAAAAAAAAAAAAGACAGAAAGTAGATTAGTGGTTGCCAAAGGCGGGGGGGGGGGAAGAATGGAAGGTGAGCTCTTAGTGGACAGAGCGTTTCTTTTTGAGGTGATAAAAATGTTCAGGCATTACATAATGGTTATGGTTGCACGACATTGTGAGTATACTAAAAACCACTGAATGTTCCTTCAAAATGGTGAATTTTATGTGATCTTTTTTTAATCTCAATAAAAAATAAAATAATAACTGGAAAAAAAGCCACTGAAGAGAGTGGGCCTGTATATCTGGTAAATCATTTTTAATCCATAACTTACATACACACTGTTGTCTTTAAAAAACCCCTTTCCTATTCTCTATACTTCCGTGATCGTTTTTCCAATAACAGAGCTTCAGAAATGAAGAAATTAGCCCACAATTCTACCAAGAAATCAGGTCAACCAATTCTAATCAAGTTCATAGGGCCAGAGCCCACACAGACTCAGGCCCTATCTCAAGGATCTGACGTCGCATTAGGCTCACTTCAAGAACTCCCGCATCAGCACAAGGAAGCTGGCCATGCCCCGCTTGCATGGCAGCGTCTCTCTCCTACTGACGTTTACGCAAGAAAAGCAAGCACGTGCCATTCACAAGGCAGTTTCTCCAAGTCCCACAAGCAGGCAGGGCAGGATCTTGTCAGGCTGCAGGGCAGCTTCCACACTTCCCAGCTCACCTGGGCTTCCCTACAGGAGCCTTAAAACACTGGAAGGCCACAAGCCTTGAGGGTTGACTAGGTAACTGGCAATTCAGTGATTTGCAGCTAAAAAAATAAATAAATAAAATAAATAAATAATAGTCTTTCCTGAAAAAACAAGTGCTGCCCTAAGTCTTCCAACAAAATTACACTGCTAACTACGGACTATTAAAGTCACAGGAGAAATGTTAGTCATATACTAAGCAACCGCTGCTCCCTCCTGCAAGCACTATAGCAAACTGTGTTGAAAACATGAAATACTTCTTTGGGAATTTTTGGAAGACAGCACAGTTGAGTTTAAATTAGTGCTTCCCAGAGTGATTAAAAACAAAACAAAACAAAACAAAACCTTTCTTTAACAACCTCTCCACACTTCAAAAACCATAATCGCTCAAATAATTCACAGTAACCACTTGGCACCCAAACTCAGCCGGCTGGAGAGGAATGATTTCCGGCAATCTATGACAATGGCAGTTGTGATTAAGACTGTAAGGGCTGATTTTGTTTTCTTTGCTCTTATAATTCCCATATTTATACCATTAGTCAAAATGTAGCAGCTTAGTTCTCTCATTATTTTTAATCTAACTGGAAAATCGATTGTCTCTGGTTGGTGGTGGATATGGGTAATTTTTTCTAAAGCGTTAACAATAAGGAACTGGAAGAGAGTAGCTCAACTAGCATTCTTTCATTAATTTAACAACTTTCTTCATTAATTGACCTAACCAACATTCATTTAACATCTACCATCTACAAAGGACACAGAAAGCAGTAATAAGCAATTAGGTCTCTTGAGGAATTTACACTTTAGCAGTAGGTTTAGCAAAATTACTTGCTTTGACTTTGAAAGACAATACAGAGTTCCTCAGATCCTAATCACGTGCCATAAACTGGGTGTAAAGAGCCAAGAGTTAGCTCAGCCATCAAGGATACCCAGCTGACATCCTCTTCCTCCTGTCACCCTCCCCTTCCCACCCCACCCCCAGAACTTCTGCCATTCAATTAGAAAGCACACAGGTCACTCAATATCTGATGCTAGCCATAAACCAAAGAGTATGTCTATTAGCAAGTTTTGTGTGGTGGTAAATCTTTTACATTCAACTAGACAAAATTATTGTATCTCAGGATAACATTCAATCCAAGGGCAGAAAATGAGCAGAACTCTACTGAGAGTTTGTACAACCACTCACCCAGTCTCTGAGGCCTGCCCACCTTCGCCCGCTATTCCTCTCAGAGGCAATGAATCCATCCCACCTTTTTCTCCTATGTTGAATGTAGGGGGTGTTTTTTACGCACCGCACCATTTGGCCATGATCTATGGGCCACCATAAACGCCAACTGGTGTGCTCAAAGGCTGTCCGTGGTGGGCAAAATAAGAGGTGAGGGAGGGAGTAGACCCCCAAAATAACAGCTGATCCACTGTGAGGGCGTGGGAGTAGGAGGCAAGGAATCATGGACAGGGAGATTTCCTCAGGATTGGTGAGGGGGGGAGGAGGAGGGCAAAGTCAAGCCCACTATAGTAAAATTGTAATCTATTCAGGAACGAGACAGAGCCCTTAACTCTTCCCCAAACAGAACTTCTAATGTGCCCAAGAGTACACTGAATTTCCAAGTTCTACCTGGCCCTGCACTATTGTTCAATGGGGTCGACCTGGTGGGCGGCCAACCCTACTCCCAAGGCATTCATGAACCAGACCCTACGGGCGGCTAACTCAGGAATCTAAGAATCACAAAAAGTTAACAGGAACCTTTGAAGACCAACAAAGACCGGTCAATCAGCCTGAAAAATCAACACTTAGGCAAAGAGGTTCTACTCCACCCAAAAACCCCTGAGAATGTCCAGGTGTTCCAGCGCTCTAAAGGAATGACAGAGGACACAGGCTCTAGAGTCAAACTGTCTGACTTCAAATCCTGGCCACTTTTAACAGCAATGGCAATGTCTCTGTGACTCCATTTCCTCATCTGTAACTGGAAGATAATAATAGCACCACCTCATAGGACTAACGGGAGAACAGAATGAGATCACGGTTAAGAAGCTTAGCCCAGGGACGGCCACACAGTAAAGACAGAATAAATAGGTGCCAGTACATCCTCTATGTCCAGGGGTAACCTGAACTACCGATCAGTTCTTGCAGTGGAATGACAGCACCACCACTATACTATTTGGCTGGGCTGTAATCAGGGACCCCAAACCATCCCTATGAGGTACGTGGCATTATCTTCATCTCAGAGTTGAAAACGAAGGTTTAGAGGGACTCACAAACTCAGCTAAGCTTACTCAGTTAATAAGTGGTGGGGCAATAAAAGCTTTAATCATGTCCCAGCAAAGTTTGCATTAGGTCATCTACCTCCCAAAGCTTAAAAGTATTTTAATACTTCAGTATTCTAAAACCACTGCTTATTGAACAAGATTATGTTCTTGTAGAAGCCTCCAGCCTTCCACTCCCCCCCACCGCTAAATGTGCATATATATCTATACAATCAGAAATACTTCACCAATTCTGATAGACCGTCAGAATTTTTCTTAACATAAATACAACTGGGTAAGTCATCGTGACCATTTTAATTAATTGACTTTAAAAGTTCAAAGGTACTGCATACCCACAGTTTATCAAGACACTTTTCTTCCAGGATTTGTAATTTGATCCTGTAGAAGAATGGGCACACTCCAATTGGCCTGTGTAACATCTCTTTTTCCATATGTTTGGTAAGTGTCTAACAAAACTGACTAGAGTTCATAGTTGTTCCAAATATCCTCTCACACAATTTAGCAAGACTTACAGTCACTTCATTGCCCTAAAAGAAAACAGAATCAAATTTAAACTAAGTATGTCAGCAATGACCCTGATCTCACAGAATTTTTTAGCACTCCTAGTGAGATCCAGAAATGTTTATAACCAAATTTCTATTTCCAAATACTTAAAGATCTAACTGCTTCAAAGAAAACTGGAATAATAACAAGTCATCTTAGTCAAAACTGTTTATCCACATCAAATGAATTGGCTACCCAGTTTCCTGAAAACAGAGTTCATAATAATTGTTAATCCATTAACAGTTTAAAGTAAAAGGCATGCTTAACTTGTTTAAGAAGTAGTGATATGGATAAGCCAAGTCATATCTTACCTCACTTTCTATTTGTTTTACCCAGGCATCACATGTTCTTTATAATCTTTGTTGGTAAATATAAATGAGACGATATAATTGAACATGCAAAATGAAGGGAATCTGAAATGCCTAAAAATTTCAAGAATTCACTGCAATTTCAAGAACCTGAAACTCCAAGTATGAGAAAGCAGAATTACCACATAACTGTAAAAGTCAAATATTTATACAGGTGCCTTAGAAGTCACTGCTGGGTGCACACCATCATCACTGACATTTACTATCTGTTAAACAGTTTCAAGTGCAAGGGCATAAGTCAAGTAACTGACCTGGAGCGTGAAGTTTATGACAACAACTAATATGTCTGGAGAAACTGTGAAGGTGTGATGCCTTTCCTGACTTTCATCAGGCCAGCAACAGGCAGCCAGGCTGTGGCAAGAGAGAACCTCAGCACAAGTGCCTTTTCTCATTTCAGAAGGGAAACCTAAACTGATACCTTCATGGATAATTTAATAAGGATTGTTCCATAAATTTATAATGCCATTTATGACTTTCTTATAATTACTCTTTACTAGCTTTCAAAAAACAATATTCTTAAGATAAAAGTTAACTAAGAACATAAAGTACGAAACTATTTCAACTTCGAATTAAGAAAAGGAGTAATAGAAGCACCTAAAAGGTTATAAACCCCTAATTTACAATTAGGAACGCCTCCTTAATGGCCAATTTACAAATTTACAATTAGGAATATCTCCTTTATGCTTATAATAGGTCCAACTTTCAGAAATTTTCCTTGTAAGGGTAACAAGACAGATGAGATAGAGTTCCAACATTTGTGAACATTAGGCGAAATTTCAGCTCCTCAGCTCCTTGGACGATGATTTGGTTATGCTTCTCCACGTTACCTCCAAGCAGGACTAAAAAGTGTGTGTTGAAAACTACAAGACATCATGCTAAGCTCAAGTCCGTTTCGATGTTCACTGCACTTCTTTCTTCAAAACAGAATTTGCCTTTTCAAGATCTAAGACTCAGTTCAAGTTTTCAGGTGAAGACTTAGAGTAAGCAGTAAACCAAACCCTCCACCCACCCCCCAAAAAAGCGTTTCTAAACTCTGAGGGGCAAAGCTAGTAACACCCACAGCCAGGGCCCGGCGAGGAAGGGTGCCTGGAACCGCCCCCCCCCCCCCCATGCCCAGGACCTCCCGCCTGACCGGTGGCCCGTCAAGAACTTGCAGTCAAGGCTGGCTGCCAAGGACGGCCAGAGAGATGCCACAGGTGGCTCGGTCGGCCGGTTCCCCACCTTGCACTTAGGCCTTCTCCCGGAGGCTCCCGGCCCGTCCCCGCCTTCCAAAGGCCGAGGCTACCCGCCAGCTCCAATGTGGCCCACTTTAGGTGGAGGCGAGCTCGCGGCAAGGCTCAGGTGGCTCCTCGGGGTCCGTTAACGGGACACGAAGTGCCAGCCCGGGGCGCCAAATTCCACCCTTCCCTCCGGGCCGGGAGTGTCTAAAGGTCCCAGGGGGAGTCGGGAAGGGAGCGGGCAAAGAGGCCCTGGAAGGGGCGGCTCCAACCAAGCCCCTCCGGGGCTCCTCACCGGCTGATGGTCCCCAACCTCCTTCCCGAGACCCCTCCCGGCACCCCGGGGCCGGCGACGCCCCACGCCCCACGCCCCCCGCGCCGCGGGCGCCGCCGATCGGCCGGATCTCCGGGACCACAGCCGCCGCCGCGCTTCTGAAGCGGGTCCCCGCGCCCACCCGCGGCCCGGCCGCCCACCTGTCCCGGGGGTCGATCCAGCTGGTCCTCCTGGTGTTGTGGTCGATGTAGAAGACCTTGCCGTCGTAGTCCCTGGCCTCCTCCCAGCCCCGGGGTAGCGGCAGCTGCCCGCTCCCGGCCCTCCTAGGCATGGTCGGCGGCCTCGCCGGCGAGCGGCGCCTCCATAGGGACCGGGCGCGGGACGCGGCGGGAACGTGACTGCCCGGCCCGGCCGCCGCACCCGCCGCAGGCGCCGGCGAGGGGCTGCGGGGCGCGGGGCGCGGCGGGGCCACGCGCGGGGGGCGCCTCAGGAAGCCCTGCTCTCGGCCCCGCCGGGGATCAGTCCACCATGTCTGCGTCGGAGCTGGCGAGCGAACCCTCCTCCTCCTCCTCGCGGCTGCAGCCGCTGCCTCCGCCTCTTCCTCCTCCTCCTCCCCGTCCCCCTGTGGCCGCCGAGGGTCGCGGCGCCCAGGCTGCCCGAGCCGCCGCCGTCTGGGCTCGGATCCGGGAAGCTCGGCGGAGCGGCGGCCGCGGCGGCGACGGGCCTCCTCATTTGCGTGCGATTAGCATGCGCCCCGCCCCGGGCCCGCCTCCGTCCGCCCCTCCCCTCGCTGGGCTCATCTGCATGCACATTCCTCGCCGCCACATTCCAGGGCTTAACCCTGCAGCTCCCGGGTCCCGCTGCGAGAGCCGGGGCGCAGGGCCGAGCCCGGGGCGGGGGCGGAGGAGGGGAGCGGAGGGACCAGGTGGGAGGGAGGAGGGCGAAGGAATGCACCGTTCGCTCCCTCCCCTTGACCCCAAATATCTCCCAGCGGCCGAACGCCTCGGGTTTTTAGAGTTTGGGGACGGGAAAGAGCTAGAGAGCGCTCCGCAACCTTCTCAACTTCTTGCCGACTTCTAGGGAAACCACAAGACTTTCGAGAGGAAAGGGGTGGGGGAAGCTCTTTTCGGAAGAAAAAGTCCCAGCAACCAGCGAGGGCACAAAGGCTCCCCACGCCGCGCCCTGGGCTACTTGGGAACCCGAGGGCGGTCCGGAGCGGTGGGAAAGTGTGAAAAGCACCGAAAGCGCTTAGCGTGTCCGTGGCGTGTCCGGGGCGGTGTCGCCTCCGGGGCCTCTGCAGAGCGCCTGGCCCTCCATGACCTCAGCCCAGCGGCTACGGGCCTCGCGGCGGAAAGCGAAGGCGGGCCCGGCTGTCCCAGAGCGCCGAGACACGCCTGCCCCAGTGGCCTGCGGGGGAAACTCCAGCCTGACCCTGGGAAGCTAGAAGGCACTCGAGCCTCCCGCCGGTCCGGCCGCTCCACCCGGGGGGCCCAGGCCAGCCACCGGGGACCCTCGGCGGCTGGCCTCCGGTGGAGGGGGTTAGGACAGCTGGACGTGCACTAATCCCGAAACCATTCCCTTCCGCCCAGCCCCCGCCGCGGGAAGTCCCCCACCCCGAACCCTGCTGTGGCCAAGAAGGTGTGGGCGACCACACTGGAGGGACCCCACTGCAGCCCGCAGGCCAGGCTTTCCTAGGCCCTGGATTGCGTCTTAAACGGAATGTGGATCTTCCCTTAGTCCACAAGCGTTTCTCTATTCATCCCCTACTGCTTCCTGGTGGGCACTGAGGAGGGGCCGGACCTTGGGCTCCGGGTAGGTCAGTGCCACGGGCAGTAGGACTGGCAGGGCCTGGGCACAGGGCCTTCAGTGCCCCCAGCCCCTCGGGCTGGGAGGGAGCCTCCCAGTCCCAAAGCTCCTCTCCAGCCTGGTCTACACCGTCCCCCGTTCATATTCTTCCGGGTTACTAACAGCTTCTTTTAAAGTAAAATGCCCGCAGAAGGCCCCGGAGCTCAATCATTCACCTCTTGGTGTGAATTCGCTTAATCCTGCCGGCCAATGCGTAATGACTTCCCCACCTTCTGCAGGACACAGCGTTGGATAGGGGCTTACAGAGGGTGTGGAACAAAGTCGTCTCTCCTCCTGGATTCATAGACCCGTAAGGGAGTCAAGGGACTTGGGATTCCAGCGCAGCGGGGTTTTGGGTAGCTGCTGCCCCCCGGGGGATGCGGAGGGTTTGGATCCCCAGGCCATCAGGGCATCTGCGGTCAATCTGAAGGTGGAGGAGGGAGGTCCTGAAGAGTAAGGACGGAGGGCCAGGCTTGGAACAGCTTCACAGCAGGGACTGGACTTGCCTTCTTGGGCGAAAGTCTTAGACGTTGTATTTGCACTTGGAGTAGTCTGCTCTGGAGCAGAAACTTCAAACCACCAGAAACTCTGGGGAGTTCAGTCCTCGGGAGGAACAAACCAGAGGGAGCAGGAGGTGGGCAAGGGAGTCACCCAATGAATTCACTCCCTTTGTCCTTCTAGGTCTTCCTCTTTTACACTAAGCTTGCCCTTAGCAAAGAGCAGCCCCCACCTCTTGGTCCCTTGTTCTGCCCCACTCCATTCATCAAGTCATGATCACACCAGGCAAGCTTCTCTAGTTCCCAGTGAGATGTGACATGTGACATCCTGCTGGGTAATCTTAAGATTGGACTTCTGAATGCTGTGAAAAAAATGAAACCTGTCTAAAACTAATCTCTCACACTATTAAGGTGAGAAGGTGAAGGTGCTTTGTTTCGGATGCTCTAAATTGGCTCACTTGCATGGCCAAAATTTGTATTAGAGTAAACTAATAACATCATTCAGGGGTGCCTGGGTGGCTCTCTTGGTTAAGCGGCTACCTTGGGCTCAGGTCATGGTCCCACTGCCATGGTCCCACTGCCCTGGGATCCAGCCCTGCTCACTGGGGAGTCTGCTTGTCCTTCTCCCTCTCCCTCTGCCCCTTCCCCGCCTCGTGCTCTCTCTCTCTTACTTACTCTCTCTCTCTTTCAAATAAATAAATAAAATTTAAAAACAAAACAAAACAAAAAAAACCATCATTCAGCACCCCAGCCAAACCATTCTCTTTTCAGCCTTCCTTCCAGGCTCCCCACCCACCCATTAGGAATCATATATTATATGTAAATATCTGTATCCTACTATTAAAAAAAAACAAAACAAAACAGTAACTTTGCCGTTGCCACAGTTTAATTTGTTTCACTGGGATGAATTACTGCAAAATACTTCTTGGTACAATTTCAAATTTGATAAGCTTTCAGATAAATATTTTTACCGAAACTCCTAAAACCGATGGGGATTCCAAGATAGCACATAGCGGTAAATGGCATTTATTGTTCCATAAATCCTGGGACTTCAAAAAGGGATGCTAAATAGATAAACAAAACTCTAAAGCAATTAAAAGACAAGCTCACTTCTTCTCTCCCACTGGTTGGCACAGGAAACATTTGGTCACACAAAAGCAGTTAAGATGACAAGCAAGTCACTGCTCTACAGCTTTTGTGTCTTGATCGGGTTTGAACTCTGCTGCCCTGAGTTCACGTGCTTACCCTACCACCTCTCTGGAGAATTCCTAATGGTTAAGACAATGAAATTTTATCTTATTGATATTCACATCCATAAAAATAAAATAGGTATAAAGATCATCCCTATTTTATAAATGGACACATTTGGATTTCATTTAGCTCTAGTTGATCGTTGTTGGCAAAGAAAGATGGTGCGTCCTGCTGTCCTGGATGGCTGATTTCCCCAGCCGAAGGAACTCTACGCTAGCCACTGAAGGGTCTGTTCTCTGGACTTTGTTTCCCTTTCCTCCTGGCTCTACATTCTCCCTGGTACTAATAGTCTGAGGAGATGAACCGGCATTAAGCAAAACCCCCACTGTCGATGTCCAAATCCTGGACGGCAGGAAAATTGGTGATATCTAAAATGGAAGTATAGAGGGTGCAAATTATTTCAAAAGATAATTAGTTATATCAACCCAAATTTAAAATGTATATGCTTTCAACCCAGCAATCCCAGTGCTGCAATTTTGCTTACGGATCTGAAAGCTCAAGATACACAAGGATGTTCATTGCAGCATGTTTGATGATAACAAAACTGAAGAAGCCACCAGTGTCCATGAGTAGGGGACTGATTAAATGAGTTATCGAACACCCATACTCAGCAGGCATTTAAAGGGCTGACTCAGGAGGTAGAGCATGGACTCTCAGTCTCAGGGTCGTGAGCTCAAGCCCCACGCATGGGCATGGAGCCTATCTAAAAATAAAGAGCATTAGATAAACATATATGTTCTGATTAAAAAAAAAAAAAAAAAGGATGTCCAGGATACATTAAGTGAAAAAAGCAAGGTGCAAAAAGATGCTTGCAAACTTCGTGGGAGGTGGGGCTGATCATAAAATGTAAAGAACAACACGGTGTCCTCTACATTTGCTTAGTGTCAGAGGAAGAGCTCTCTGAGTTCTCAGTAAAGTAAGGGAGTTTTTATAGAGAATGGGGGCCATCTGGGGGAGTTCCATCAAAGAAGTACACATGAGGAAAATGATCATTAAAGAAAGGGGATGGGGTAGAGATGAGCACAGACACGACCCCAGAACGGCCCGCCAGGGCAGGGCGTGCTTGTGCAAAGCTCAAAGATGAATCTGGCGCGCAAGAGCCCAAGACTGGCTGGAGCCATGGAGTTTGGAGGCCGCATGATAGTATAGGTATGAGAGAGATAAAGGTCTGCATCAGAAATAAGGCAAGGAGGGATGAAAAGAAATGATCTAGCAAGAATTTGCTACTGATTAGATTAAGAAGGGCACAGTGAATCGAGCAGAAGGCGGAGTCTGGTATGAGTCCAAGATTTTAGGCCATCAAGAGAGACTCAAGTAGTGAAATAAATGACGAAGTCCAAAGGGGGATCTGATATGGAGGCTGTTTTTAGAAATTAGAGATACTCAACAGAAAGTGAAAGGTCAGGACTCAAGCTCAAACAAGAGGCCAGGACTGCAAATGTATGGTGGGGCGTCATCCATCTAAAAGTCTGTGGAGGGCTGAGAATTCAGGACTGAATATTGGAAAGGAAATCTCAGTACTCGTCAATGAGATTTAAGTCACCCATCTCTAATCCTATTTTTGGCCTCTAACTCCTCAGTAATTCGATATGATTTAGTTTATCTCTTTGTAAAACATGGTCTCATTTTCAGGATGTGTGTAAGAATTAGTTAGTAGTGTATAAATCATCTCTGAATGAATTCTTATCATAACCTTTATCGTTATGCTAATCAATTGACTCATGTATAGGACAAGATGAACAGGTTTCCAATATTTTAATATCCCCTGTTTCCTCAAGGAGATCAGGGATTATATAAACTGGAACTTCTTAATAAAGAGAACGTTCCTTTTTTTTCTGAATCAAATTAGTGGGGTTTTTTTTGTTTCTGCTCTTCTGCCACCAAACTGGTTGAAATAAATAACATTTCTATTACTGTGACTAGGTAACCCTAATCCACAATTCCTAAAATTTATTGTCTAGACAGTCCTTAAGAAGACAAGCATGTGATCTTTAAGAATTCCCAGTGCTGGGCCAAACCAGAAACCTTGATTAACCATAACCACTTCCCCTCCAGTTAATTATTATAAAAACACCTTAGTTCAACAACCATCACTGCAATTCAATAGTAAGCAACATCAAACAGATTAGGTTTTACCTTATTCACTGCAGACAGAAGCCTCACACTGAGCAAATTCTACGGTGGCTAAAAAGATACTGAACATATAGAATCTCCATCTTATAATGGAAAGGAACAAAAGCTTAAATGCCACATTTATATGAATGAGGCCCTCAGAGGGTACCTCTTGTATACTCTGTGGGGTAGACTTCTAGAATGGGTATTCATTTACATTCTTTCTTATATAACGAAATAATATGAGGTTCTATTCCCCTTTTACCACTTTTAGCTTGCTTTTTTCTTTTTCCCTCCAACTTCACAGTCGATAAAAAACAGCTTCTTTAAAAGGATGGGTTGTGGGGCACCTGGGTGGCTCAGTCATTAAGCGTCTGCCTTCGGCTCAGGTCACGATCCCAGGGTCCTGGGATCGAGCACCACATTGGGCTCTCTGCTAGGTGGGAAGCCTGCTTCTCCTTCTCCTACTCCCCCTGCTTGTGTTCCTGCTCTCGCTGTGTCTCTCTCTGTCAAATAAATAAATAAAATCTTTAAAATAAATAAATAAATAAATAAATAAAGGGTGGATTATATGTATCCTCTCATTTGGAGAGAATTTTACGTCTTTCTTCCAACCCCTCTGAATTTTCTATTAAAATTTTTATTTCTATACAAATCAAGACTACCATGAGATACCACCTCACACCAGTCAGAATGGCTAAAATTAACAAGTCAGGAAATGACAGATGTTGGCGGTGATGTGGAGAAAGGGGAACCCTCCTACACTGTTGGTGGGAATGCAAGCTGGTGCAGCCACTCTGGAAAACTATATGGAGGTTCCTCAAAAAGTTGAAAATAGAGCTACCATATGACCAGCAATTGCAGTACGGGGTATTTACCCCAAAGATACAAGCGTAGTGATCCGAAGGGGTTCATGCACCCCAATGTTTATAGCAGCAATGTCCACAATAGCCAAACTATGGGAAAGAGCCCAGATGTCCAATGACAGATGAACGGATAAAGAAGATGTGGTGTATATACAATGGAATATTACGCAGCCATCAAAAAAAAATGAAATCTTGCCATTTGCAACAACATGGATGGAACTAGAGGGTATTAAGCTAAGTGAAATAAGTCAATCAGAAAAAGATAATTATCATATGATCTCACTGATATGTGGAATTTAAGAAACAAAACAGAGGATCACAGGGGAAGGAAGGAAAAAATAAAACAAGATGAAATCAGAGAGGGAGACAAACCATAAGAGACTTTTACCTATAGGAAACTAACTGAGGATTGCTGGGGTTGGGGTTAGAGGGATGGGGTAACTGGGTGATGGGCATTAAAAAGGGCACATGATGTAATGAGCACTGGGTATTATATGCAACTGATGAATCACTGACCTCTACTTCTGAAACTAATAATACATTATATGTTAATTAATTGAATTTAAATTAAAAAAGAAAAAAATTATTTCTAGTTGTTATTTATCAGCCTGTCTCTCTCCTCATTCATCCCGTCTCTTCTTGGTTCTCTGATGTTGACCTCAATGCTGTAAAATTGATTTTAAGAAATTTAGCTACAATTGGGGTGCCTGGCTGGCTCAGGTGGGAGACCGTGTGACTCTTGATCTCAGGGTCATGAGTTCAAGCCCTACATTGGGTGTGAAGCCTACTTTTAAAAAAATAGAAAAAAAAAAAAGAAATTTAGCTACAATATAATCTCCTAAATGTGTCTCATTTGGGAATATTCAAATAGATTGGGGGGGGAAAGGTCTATGGAATAAAACATGTTCAAAGAAATCTATTTTGACAATAAACACATAGAAAGGTGCTCAACATCATTAGTAACCAATGAAATGAAAACTCAAACCACAATGAGATACTTATACAACTACTAGATTGGCGAAATTTTAAAGTTTAGTAATATCAAGTGTTGGCAAGAATGTGGAGCAACAGGAATTCTCATCAAAGACAGATGGGAATACAAATGGGTATAACCACAATTTGGCTTTATCTAGGAAAATTGAGGATATCCACACCTTATGACCTCGTGATTCCACTCCTAGGTATACCCCTAGAGAAACACATATAGGGGTACCTGGGGTGGCTCAGTTGGTTGAATGTCTGACTCTGATCTCAGCTCAAGTCTTGATCTCAAGGTTTTGAGTTTGAGCCCAGCGTCGAGCTCCATGCTGGGTGTGGAGCCTACTTAAAAAAGAGAGAGAGAAAGAGAAATACATACATATGCATCAGATCCATGTATAAGAATGTTTATAGGGGCGCCTGGGTGGCTCAGTTGGTTAAGCATCTGACTTCGGCTCAGGTCATGATTTCAGGTTCCTGGGATCAAGCCCCACATTGAGCCGTGTGTGGGGCTCCGCACTCATCGGGGAGTCTGCTTGTTTCTCTCCCTTTGCCTCTCCCCCTACTTGGGCTCTCTCTCTCTCTCAAATAAATAAATTAATGAAATCTTTTTTTAAAAAAGCATGTTTATAGCAGTATTACTTTCAGTAGCCCCAAACTGAAGTATGCAAATGTACAAGAAAGAGCATAGTGGGTAAATTAGTTGTAATGTCTTTAAACAATGAAGTACAATACATCAGTAATAAAGGGTGATCTACCACTGCACAAAACACTTTAGGTGAGTCTTTAAAAACATAATGTTGGGGCGCCTGGGTGGCTCAGTCGTTAAGCATCTGCCTTTGGCTCGGGTCATGGTTCCAGGGTCCTGGGATCAAGCCCCGCATCGGGCTCCCTGCTCGGTGGGAAGCCTGCTTCTCCCTCTGCCCCTCCCTCTGCTTGTGTTCCCTCTCTCGCTGTGTCTCTCTCTGTCAAATAAAGAAATAAAATCTTAAAAAAAATAAAAACAATAAAAACATAATGTTGGATAAAAGAAGCAAGAAACAGAAGAATTTGTATAGGATGATTTCATTCATATGAAGTTCACAAAAACAGGTAAAACCAAGCCATATTGGTTAGAGATGTATACAAGGAGGCAAAAGTATAAAGAAAAACAAGAAAATAATTAACACAAAGGTCAAGATAGTGCTTATTTCTAAAGAGAAGGAAGATGTTGAACTTGGGGAGGAGGACATGGGGAGGGGAGTTCTAAAAATGTTCTGTTTTTTCACTTGTTTGCTTTATATTTATTTGTTACACTATATGTACGTGCTTTATACAGTTCTCTGTACGTTCAATTTCTCTTTCTCTCTCTCTGTCTCTTTCACACTCTCTCTCTCTCACACACACACACACACACACACACACACAGAAATACCATAGTTTGAAGTGTGAGGAATACCCACCACCTACCCCAACACTTGGGAAACATGCTTTAATGAACAGATGCAAAAGTTACTTATAATTAGCACATTTAGTGTGTGAATGCAAATGCCACCCTCAAGTTTATTCTTCCTAAAATAGACTAAGAGTTCCTTTGTTTATTTATTCACAGATTTTGGGGACACATATACAAATAAGATCCAATTACCATAATTCCATAAAACAAAACTATATCCTTCATATGACAATCCTGTGCCAGAACTTTTTAAAACCGTAATAAATTATGCACAACAGTAGCTCTGCACAAGGAATGCTCTATCCACTTAGTTAACACTTTTATTTTAAAACAGCATCAGCCGGTCTGCCTTCGGCTCAGGTCATGATCCCGGGGTTCTGCTCAGCGGGGAGCCTGCTTCTCCCTCTCCCGATCCGCCTGCTTGTGCTCTCTCTGTCAAATAAATAAATAAAATCTTTAAAAAAATAAAAAAGGGCGCCTGGGTGGCTCAGTTGGTTGGGCAACTGCCTTCGGCTCAGGTCATGATCCTGGAGTCCCGGGATCGAGTCCCACATCGGGCTCCCTGCTCAGCGGGGGGTCTGCTTCTCCCTCTGACCCTCCTCCCTCTCATGCTCTCTGTCTCTCATTCTCTCTCTCTCAAATAAATAAATAAAATCTTTAAAATAAAAATAAAAATAAAAAAATAAAAATAAAATAAAACAGCATCCTCTGGTGGTCAGGTGGGGATGGCAAGGCCAGTGGGGGTCAACCCCACCCCCGCATCTCCCCCAGCAGCATTGTGCGCACCAGTGTTTGCTCTTACCCTTCAGCTCATCTAGCCTCCTTCTGCATAAAACATCCAAATTCCCTTTTCAAGGAGTTGCCTAAAACATCCAGTCACAAAGCAAATGCCTCACTCACCCACTCAACGTTTATTAAGCGCTTACTATGAACCACACTCCGAAGACTAAAAGGTGAGTAAGTACCAGATCCCTGCTGGATTGCAACGCTGATTCTCCATATTTAGCTATTCCCATAGATTGCCCTGTTTGTATGTCTGTCAATATCTATCATTTTGGTGGTGTCATACAGTTATTTTAGTATTTTTAAAATAAGAAATCCCAAGCCATTTATTTCTTGAGACATACCTGAGAGAGTTAGACTTTACTTTTAATTTTGAAATATGGAAAAACTGCAGAAAAATGGAAAGAATAATGAGTATTTATGGATCTGTCTTCCAGATTCAGCGGGAAATATGAACATTTTGCCACATCGTTTTTATTTGTCAATAGATAGACTTTTTTACTCAACCTTTTGAAAGTAAATTTCAAATAGGACATTTGATTTCTAACTATTTCAATATGTATCTCCTAAAAAAAAAAGAGGATATCCTCCCATATGACCACAGCATTATTATCAAACCTAAAAGATTAAAATTGTTATAATAAATTTTATCTAATATACAGTCAGTATTCAAATTTCCCCTGTTGCCCCAAGACATCCTCTCTAGCTATTTATTATTGGCTTCTTTGTTTAAAGCAGGATGTGGTCAAGGACATCATATTGTGCTTAATTGTCCTGTCTGCTTAGTCCCCTTTAATTTCAAACGTCCCTTTGCTTCTTTTTTTTTTAATCTTTCATGACAAGGACATAGAGCCTAAGCCAGCAGTTTTGCAAAACATCTCACAATCAGGTTATAGCTGAGCTCTTCGGGATTAGTTTCAGATTAAAATTTGTGACGGGAGAGCTTCCTGGTTAGGTTACGGACTTCCCACTTCATCACACTTGGAGGCACGTGTCTCTGGTTTTGTGCCACCATTGGTCATGCCCGATTTGCTCAGTTACAGTGGTAGCTGCCAAGTGCATCTGATGCCATTTGAAAGATAGCTTTTCTCCTCTGTAGTTAACAGCTATCTGTGGGGTGGTTCTTTGAGATTGTGTGAATATCCTTTTCCCAAATGAATCTTTCACCCACTGGATTTGGCATTTTACTGAAGATCCGTGCTTCCATACATCAATTATTACATTGATGGTTTTCCAAAATGATGGTTTCCCCCCCCCACATTTAGCAGCCAGCATTTTTTTTGTAAAGAACTTTCCTTATCTCTTCTTGCTATTATTATTATTCTCAGCAGTAGCATTATCATTATTTATCATTAGGAACCCAGGGGATTGTTTTTTCTTTTACCATCATTTTTTTATTGTGGTGAAATTTACATAGCATAAAATTTGTTACATTAACCATTTTTAACAATATAGTTCAGCGGCATGAAGCACATTCACATTGTGCGACCATCACCAACATCCATCCCCAGAACTTTCTCATCTTCCCCAAATGAACTATGTACGCATTAGACATTAACTCCCCATTCTCCCCTCCCCCCTAATTTCTGGTCAATGGGTGTTCCTTCAGTCTGGCTCACGTGTCCTCTCATATATCCCCGTTATTCTTCTAAAACTTGTTTTCTTTTTCTTGTCTTGTCTTGTTTTGTCTGGCTTGTCTTTTTTTGAGAGAGAGAGTACGCATGTGAGCGAAGAGGGAGGGGCAGAGGGAGAGAGAGAATGTTAAGCAGGCTCCCCGCCCAGCGCAGAGCCCCACCTGGGGCTGGATCTCAGGACCCTGAGATCATGACCTGAGCTGAAACCAAGAGTAGGACGCTTAACACACTGAGCTACCCAGGCACCCCTGAACACTTGTTTTCTGACACAAGAAGATAATCCAGGCTTCTTGTAGGCTTTCCCTGTCCCAGAGCCAGAATCAGCTATTTCTCCAAGGACTCCAGTTGCTTGTAATGGGAGGTATTTAGAAACTAACACATGGGTGAAGTCACCGCTATTGGAGCACGACCCAGGCCCTCTTAGCAGACACATGCACATGCATATCAAGAACTATAAGTCTATGCAAATTCCTTCCATTCTCATGCCACACCACAGGATTCACTCCCATTTTGTTTCCTTTCCATATTTGTAACTCCCTTCTTCAACAGGGAGAAAGCTGACTCTCCTTATCCTTAATGTATTTATGTATTTAATCAATACCTCTGAATCTAACTAACCTCAAAGGTTGCCACTGTGCCTACCCCAGTGAAATGCACACCCCACGCCTGGCTCACCCCCTCCCAAAACCTTCCTTAGCCACTGTGGGGCTCCCACACCCCACACCGAGGCACCCCGCTCCCTCGAAAGATGATTCTCTCATCTGCCTGGGTTCCAACACCCTGTGCTGGGCCACCCCTCCATGGGGACACCATTTTCACCCTGTTCGTTTTATTCCCCACCCATGCACATACTGTCCTTACCCCTCTTGGGCCCCGATATCCCACACCATGCTGCCCCTCTGTGTGGATGCCCTCCTCACCCTGCTAAGGCTCTGGGCAGCATTTCTTAAACATAAGAATTTCTTGATGACCTTGTTAAAAATGCAGATTATCAGCTCACACTTCCAGAGACTCTGATTCAACCCATTGAAATGAGACTGAAATCCACACCCTCGACAGGAAGCCCTCAATTTCCTACTATAAAAGCAGGGTCTTGGATTAAATCAGTGTTTCCAGACTTGCCTGATGGTGAGCATCACCTGGAACTCTTGATAAACATTCGGATTTGCAGGGTCAGCACTATGGCATCAGACTCTCCAGGGGAAGAAAGGAGTGGAATCTGTGTTTAATAAGAACCCGAGCTTCTCTTGAATAAGTTCGGCATTACTCCTTTGATTAAGTGAGTTTTGTAAATGTTGCCCTGAACTACTCCGAACAATCTCTCTGGTTCTATAATATTTTGATTCCGCCTAACTATACAAAGACCTTATTTAATTAGGAACCAATAGCCATGAACTTTAAAGGAAAAAGTGCACGCAGACTATAGACAGAGCAGCTGTAAAGGGCCAAGGAGATATACATGAATGATAGATTCAGAACTTATCTTTTATATCTTTGTCAAGGCTAAATATTTCAGATATTTTTACATTTTTAAAGAAACTGCCACTGCAAAGATTTAAAATAGTCCTTAAATGTCAAGGTTGCATGCTAATACTTCTGTGCAGCTTTCTTGCAGGGGATATTAAAGTGATGGAATACTACATAATAAAATAGAAACTCCAGACCCAAAGGAAGATCAGCCTTCATGTAAAAAAAAAAAAAAAAGAAGTCAACTTTCTCAGCAAAAAAGAAAATAAGTCCAGTCGAAAACAATAGTAGTGACAAAAAGGGACTGAGAGTAGATCTTATGCCACCACACTAAAGGAATGATGTGTAATTTGGAGAAGTTATGGTTAAAGAGTCTGCCACAGAGGAACGCACTGATTCATACAGAGCGAATATTAAACCCCCGAAGATTTTCCATACTGAAATGATTTTTCTCTATGTATTGCACTGATTTATGAACCCTATTTGTGAACACTTGTAAAATTTCAAATCACCGGGTCTCTGTTAGCTTTTGGATATTGTGGTCAAATCAATCTTCTGCTATAGACTTTCTGAAAAAGTTAACAATTATTGAGCACTTCTGTGGGCCAGGCCCTGCCCCAAGTGCTTCACTCACACAAACTCATCTAATCCTTCCATCGGCCCTATGGAGTATGTACCAGCAGGACCCCTCTTTGAGAGGTGAGGAAACTGAGCACAGGTCATTTCGTTTGCACAAAGTCACGCAGCTTTGTGAGTGAGGAAGTGGGGACTCAGGCGCAAGGAAATGGACTCTAGTGCTTTGTGCTTCTGGTGGTATTCCAGCAGAGCCTCTTTACTTTCTGTCCTCATTCAAAATTGAGTCATTATTGGGGCGCCTGGGTGGCTCAGTTGTTAAGCGTCTGCCTTCGGCTCAGGTCATGATCTCAGGGTCCTGGGATCGAGCCCCGCATCGGGCTCCCTGCTCGGCGGAAAGCCTGCTTCTCCCTCTCCCACTCCCCCTGCTTGTGTTCCCTCTCTCGCTGTCTCTCTTCATCATATAAATAAATAAAATCTTTAAAAAAGGAAAGAACTATGGATGTATCCACGGGTTTGCATGCACACATGTATTTCCTAGCTTGTCTTGTTAGAGCGCCTAGAAACAATGACACCTCAGCAGCAAGGACCAGACCCACAGCAGCTCTTGGTTTCGAATACCATTCTCTGATAAAAGAACCAGGAATCCTTGGAGAAATGGCCAATTCTAGGGCAAGAGCAGGAAAAGGACAGGATGAGCCTGGAGCATCTCGTAGTGCCAGAAAGGAATGAAATAATCAAAGAACAAAACAATGGGGATATATATAGACAAGAGCCTATTGTTATAACTGTGTTCCTTAGATCCTGTATTTGTCTACTTGGCATCTCGGGGCCACACGAATGGCCAAAATTGTTTATAACTCCCCAGTGATCCAGCGTTTGTGGGTGTGTCAAAAAACCCTCTAAGCACTTCCCAGTCCATATCCTCAACCACACCTTCATTGATTCACATACACTTAGAAGTCACTATTTCCCCAGCTCTGTACCAACCCAGAGCCGGGTCCCAGACAATGAGGGACAGCCCCTACAGCTCAAAGCCTTCCTGAATTATTCAGACGAATCTGAAAGTGTTTGCTTTGCTCTGTCTTGCCTTCCCCTCACCCCTGCGTCCAACTCCTCACCAAACCTGGTGCTTCCCCCTGTGGCCCTGTGTGGTGTGGTGTGGTGTGCCCCCTCCTCTCAGGAACTGTAAGTAACAAATTCTTCTTTCCATGTCATTAGCCTCTCTGTGTTGTTACTTGGTCACCCCCGGAAATGACAGTCTTACCAGTACATTTTAACACAGAAGCCTGAAATAGCCTACAATGGCCAAAGCTGGAACAATTTGAGCAACAAAATTAATAACACGGTTTTGGATTATGATCACAAATAAAATGAGTCCAATAGTAAGTAAATGATTGAATACATAAACATGGAAAAGGAACACATTTTCCTCAAAGAAGAATTCCAAATAATTTATGCCGATACTTCTCCCTCCAGGAGATGAAGCCCATTCTCCTCCCCCACCTTGAGTATGAGTTGGAGTCAGTGACTCGTTTTAAAAAAACAGAGGAGGGAAAAATAGTAACTTTATAGTGGAGAAAGCTGGCAACACGAAGTGATCAAGGTTAATATATTACTAGTGATGTCATATTGAAAACATGTACCCTGATATGATGTCATAAGAAGGGCATTTCACCCTGCATTATGCTCTCCCCAAACCCCTAGCCCCAGTCTAATCATGGGAAAGACATCAGACAAGCCAAGATTGGGAGACATTCTCTAAAACAGGTCATGAAAGACAAGAGAGAAGATTGAGAAACAATCATAGACCAGAGTGGACCTAGGAGATATGATGACTAAAAGGTATCTCATCGGATTCTGGAACAGAAAAGACATTGATGAAATCTGAACAAGGTCAGGAGTTTAGTGAATAGTAATGCTCCAGTTAATTTCTTAGCTTGACAAATGGACCGCGGTTTTGTAAGATTTCCACATTAGGGAAGATTGGGTGAAGGGTGCATGTGAAGAGTCTGTACAATAACTTGACTGTATGGAAACCTAAAATCATTCCAAAGTAGAGAGCTGACTGAAAGAAAATTAGCTCAGGTAAACCTAAGACAGCTTTTCTGTGAAATCAAATACTGTCCCGGGACAGGAAGTCAGGTGATATCTCCCCTTATGGATATACATATATGTATTTTAAAGTTTTGTGTGTGTGCGTTTTAGTAATCTCTACACCCAGTGTGGGGCTTGAACTCACAGCCTTGAGATCAAGAGTTGCTTGCTCTCCTGACTGAGCGAGGGGGGAGCCCTGAGATATCTTTAAATGTGCAAAGACAATCATTGCCTTTTACAGCAGGTCGGTTGATCTACCTGCATGAGAAGAGGCTGCACCATTTGCGTCTTGAGATTTTTTCCAAATCTCTGATTCTAGCTTGATATGAATTTAATTTAATTTAATTCATGCAATGTTGGCTAGTGATCTATGAATGCCAGGAAATATCTGTCTTATAATCTATTTTGAAGTACTGTATATTTTATGTATAACACCTTTCATTGTATTACACAATCGAGCCTCATGAAATAACATTTTTGGGGACAAATAAGAATAACTAGAATTTTTTTAAAACTCATGGACAAAAATCTTTAAATAGTATTAATTCTAAATAAATTTTCTTTAGAAAGTTTCTGTGGACAAGAAATGCCTTTTAGGGCGCCTGGGTGGCTCAGATGGTTGGGCGTCTGCCTTCGGCTCAGGTCATGATCTCAGGGTCCTGGGATCGAGTCCCGCATCGGGCTCCCTGCTCCTTGGGAGCCTGCTTCTCCCTCTGCCTCTGCCTCTCTCTCTCTCTCTCTCTCTGTCTCTCATGAATAAATAAATAAAATCTTTAAAAAAAAAAAAAAAAAAAAGAAATGCCTTTCAAAAATCCAGTATTCTTGAGGGCGCCTGGGTGGCTCAGTCGGTTAAGCGACTGCCTTTGGCTCAGGTCATGATCCTGGAGTCCCGGGATCAAGTCCCGCATTGGGCTCCCTGCTCGGCAGGGAGTCTGCTTCTCCCTCTGACCCTCCTCCCTCTCGTGCTCGCTGTCTCTCATTCTCTCTCTCGCAAAAAAAAAAAAAAAAATCCAGTATTCTTGAATGGCTGTCGTGTGTAAGACACCATTCAGTACACTTGGTGAACCAGTGATAGTTGCAGGTTAAATGCTCAAAAAAATATAATTCCAAAACAACATATATTACATTATTTAAAGTATAAGAGGGAGGCGCATATAAAAACCTATTTAAATATGTAATGCTATATACCTTAGCTATAAATGTTTGTTTGTTCTTAAAAGTTCAGTATGATATAGAGGAAATAAAGTCCAACCATTCAGACAGCCAAAGAGCAGATGAAACAGATGGACTCTGAACTGCCATAAAGGCCAGAAAATTCTCCTATTTTGGCGCGTCCCTTGCAACCGGCATGAAATGTCCATTCTTCTGCCATTGTGATTGTACGTTGCGTAGCCTTATGCTTTTTCATTCTTATATATTGACCCATCAAAATTTATATCATGGATAATAGAATAATCATTTATAAAGCACGTAGTTAAAAATAAATATGGGACATTGAGCACCATAAAACTAATTTGGGCTCAATGCCCAGAGAAATCACATATTGAGATGTTCTTGACTTAAATATGTTCACTAGAGCCACATATTAGCTAAACCTCTGGGTGGGTTTCTGTTTCGCTCTGTAAAGGCAGAGAAATGTATCACAGGGCCGTATTGATTTACACTGAACTCTAGAAAGGTCGTCCATACTCACAATACTTTTGTACACAAACACATACCAGGCAATATACATGTTGTGTTTGCAAACACACAGTGAAAAGTCATGGCCAATCAGATTACTGTTGGCTTGTGGACCATCTGGCTGGTCTTTGTTTTTTGAGTGAAATAGCTACAAAGTTCACTCCTATGTTTTGCTTTGGTTTCTCAATGCAAAAAAAAAAAAAAAAAAAAAAGTGTCCACAACGGGCTTTTCCTTTTAGCAGAGAGCCCTTTTGAAAAGTCCAAGGTGCAAGCTGGAAGACTCTCCCTACAAAGGGGTGAAGCAACCTCCCAGTGATTGGCCAAGTCCAGCATTTGGCTTCATTGGAGGGTTCCTGGAGGCGTGAATGCATTTGTTACACTGGCTTCATGGAGGATCAGCACCTCCCTGGCTGTAAGGGTCTGTGAGTACCCAGGACCAGGAGCAGGATCATACAGGAGCAGGTCTAAAGAGCTGCTGAGGAACTGTGAGGAACAGACCAGTCACGAGGAGAAGGGACACTCTGAGATCCCACGACCCTGGCACATGAAAAGATCCACCTGCAGAGTCTGACTACTGTTTCAGAATTCCCCAATTCTGGGGAGCTTCCTCCGTCCTTCCCTTTCAGTAAATGTGGAACAGATGTGGGCATAAATATGGAGAGATGTGTGTGTATTCCTTTTCTTCATTCTTTTTCACACTGTATTCTTTTTGTGTAGGAATGTCCAGCAACTTTCCTTAGGAGCAAGAGCTGAAGCTGTAGTAGCCCAGGGGAAAAGCCTAGACTCTGGGAGCCAGAAAGATCTTTGCGGGATTGCTGGCTGCACCACATACTAGCTGGATGACCCAACGGTCACTTTACTTTGAGCGCCAACGACCTTATTCCTTCCATGGCAACATAAGCACCTTCCTCAGGCAATCGTGGTGAGCACTGAGATACTGTATCTAAACGTGTCTAACACAGGATTGCACCACAAGAATTGGTTCATTTTTCCCTTCTCCTTTGTTTTCCAGCCTCTATCAGTCTTGTCTATCTTTGCCCTCCCTCTCTCTGTGTTTAACTCCTTACCCCAACAGGTAATTCGCTTTATCTTGGAAGTACATTTTGAAATATTTTGTCCTTTCTGAAAATAAGTTTAATTTTTTTTTTAAGTTTCTAATTTAGAAACCTCATGATTTCTTTCAAGCATTGCCCCATCTCTGACAAGGGCTGTTTAAAAATTGTAGTGGACTTTCTTTTTCCCAACATCTAAATCCTCTTCCTAAATTTGGGTATGCCCGAGTGTGGGAGATTTGATGGAAGGCAGGGAATTCCTCCCGCTAGACGAACCAGGATGGGAATACGACATACGTCAACTTAGCCCAGCCAATCAGATGCTCCTGGTGTGGTACTGGATTGGGCTCCACCAATCAGATGCTCCCAGTGTGGTACTGGATTGGGCTCCGCCAACCAGATGTTCCCAGGGTGGTACTGGATTGGGCTCTGCCAATCAGATGCTACCAATGAGATGTGACCAATCAGATGCTCCTGGTGTGGTACTAGATTGGGCTCTGCCAATCAGATGCTCCCAATGAGATATGACCATGATGGATGAGTCAAAGAAACAAGAGAGCTTAGGCAGCCACAGCGCTGGTCTGCAGATACTGCAAGGTCTGGGGCATGGGTGTCTTGTGCCTGTGGTGGGCCAGGTGGTCAACAGTGGCCAGAGCTCAAGCCACAGATCACCTCTCAGTTTTCACGCAAGAGGCCCCTTTCACCCTCAGGCAGCTAATTTCATCCAGGTTCTTGTGGTTTCCTGTTCCAAACTGCTCTTCTGGAGAGAGATCTACAAAGCGAAGCATTCCAAGACCTTTCTAGAGCCATTCTCCAGTTTTGGGTGCCGTTGCTTTGGGAATCTGTCTCCTACATAAACGTGAGAGGCTACCACACTTCTCTTAGGAACCCTCACGGACCCGCTGCTGCTTGAAATTTCATTTTAGTAACCTGACTTCGTTTCCTTTCCTCTCACATCTTTATTTCCGAGTGTACTTGTTAGGTGTGTTCGTGCGTGTGTGCATGCACATCTCCCGTGTGCCTAACTTACTGTTCCTATCTCTTCAGTCTTCTCATGGCAAAGTCTGACTTGGAGAAAGTTATCTCTGATTAAAAGGCCAATAGAGCCAAAATCAATAGAAAATACAGGATTAAAAGATACTTGTACATCCTACAAATTAAAAAAAATCTTTCTTTTAAGCATATAAATGCAGTGTTGAATATTTCCTCACTGCATTTTCTCGAACTTTCTGGGGCTACAATTCCGAAGGTAAGAAACACAACTTAAATAAATGTGCGATCATAGTAGATGTAATAAGTTTGAAGTCATAATAGGGTGGCTTCCTTTGCATTTTTCAACCCGAGGCATTTTAACTGTCTATTAGTTTCTCCTCAGATTGCTGCTTCTGAATTCACCTACCCCTCCAGAGAAAGCCTGCTGTCAGTGCTAGCTCAGAGGAAAGCACTCCTGCTCCTCTTCAGAGTCAGCAACATCTCTACTTCTCCTGGTCTCTGCTGCTGCCGAGAGCAAACCAAGACATTTACTGACCAAAATTCAATGCGTAGAAGCTAAGCTCATGGAATCCGCCAAGCTGTGTGACCTTGGGCGAGTTATCTCTTGGCAACTCTGTTTCTTTCTCTGGAAAAAGAAGTGATTGTAATAGTACCTACTTCACAGGGTTGTTGAGAGTATAAACTGAATTAAAACATGTGAAGTGGTCAGACTTGGTCCAGCATACGGTACGTACTCAGTAAGGATTAGCTATGGTCATGATAATGCATGTCCCTTAGTTCACCAGTGAGGAATTTTCAGATCTCACAGTCTACTGTCGGCTGAATTGGGTCTGCCTCACATTCATATGTGGAAGTCCTAACCCCCAGTATCTCAAAATGTGACTGTATATGCAGAAAGAGACTTCAAAGAGGTAATTAAGGTAAAATGAGATCATGTGGACAGGCCCTAATTCAGTGTGACTGGTGTCCTGAAGGGAAGAGAAGATCAGGACACGCTTACACAGAGGACGGGCAACCTGAAGAAGACACAGGAAGAAGATGGCCATCTACAAGCCAAGGAGAAAGGCCTTCAGAAGAAACGAATACTGCCAACGCCACGATCTTGGACTTCAAGCTTTCAGAAAATAAGTTTCTTTTTTCTTTTTTTTTAAGATTTTTTGTTTATTTATTTGAGAGCGAGAGAGAGCACAGAGGGAAAGCGAGAGGGAGAAGCAGACTCCCTGCTGAGCAGAGAGCCCGATGTGGGACTCAATCCCAGGACCCTGAGATCATGACCTGAGCTGAAGGCAGATGCTTAACTGACTGAGCCACCCAGGTGCCCTGGTTTGTACCTTTTTACCCACTTTGCCAATACCCCCTCCTTCTCACCCCTGGTAACCACAAATCTGATCTCTTCTATTAGGTGTTTTTTGTTTTGTTTTGTTTTTTTTGGTTTGGATTCTACATATAAAGTGAAATCATATATGTACATCCGCTTCTTTTTCCATTTATTCTTGGATGAATACTTAAGTTGTTCTCATGTTTTGGCCATTGGAAACGTTCATTGCTGCCGTGAACATGAGGGTGATATCTCACTGACCTAGTGTTTTTGTTTCCTTCGGATATATCCTCAGAAGTGGGCTTGTTGGATCATACAGTAGTTCTAGTTTTAATTTTTTGAAGAACCTCAATACTGTTTTCCACAGTGGCTGTACCAATTTACATTCCCCCCAACAGTGCACGAGAGTTCTCTTTTCTCCACATCCTCATCAACACTTGTGTATCTCTTGTCTTTTTGATGAGGGCCCTTCTCACAGGAGTGAGGTGATATCTCCTTGTGGTTTTGACCCCATATTATCCACATTAATTTGTGGAACTGAGGATAATAATTGGGGTGCTTGCATCCCTCATTCATCTTAGGCATATTTATAAAACTTCAAGAATACCATGGCCCTGCGCTCCCTATTGCAATGGTCAATGCCTAGTGTCACTCCTTAGAAAGTGTCAGGAGTACAAGACTCAAGTCCATTGCAACCAAATGCATTTCCGGTGAGGCTAATGACTCTTGCATAAGTATTAGAATTATTGTGTGAAATCCCACACTGCAATGAAAAGGAAATAGCACCTCACTTCCATCTTGTTCTTGGGCACCCCAAGATCCATGGGTTCCCAATGGCAGATGTTCAGCAGACAGAGAACTAATTCTTGGTGGAGAAGGATGGATCTGCGTGAAGAGAGAAATTTTGGAGTTTTCGACACCCAGAGACAAACAGCGGTGCTGATGGATGTGCTGTCAGCCATGGAGGCAGGAGAGGGGACAGCCCAAGGAGAGTCGCCTGAGTGATCCCAATCTGGCAACCAGCACTTAGATAAATGACAGATTCAAGACAAAAAAAGCCTATCTCTCAGTTGTCTCCTGTCCTCTTAAGGGTATATTCAAATCTTCATCAACACATTCTAAGAACACTTTGTTTTACTTTCTTTTTTTTTTTTTAAAGATTTATTTATTTATTTGAGAGAGCGAGAATGAGAGAGAGAGAGAGAGTACATGAGTGGGGTAGGGTTAGAGGGAGAAGCAGACTCCCCGCCGAGCAGGGAGCCCGATGTGGGACTCGATCCCGGGACTCCGGGATCATGACCTGAGCCGAAGGCAGTTGCTTAACCAACTGAGCCACCCAGGCGCCCTAAGAACACTTTGTTTTACTTTCTAACTCTACTTGTTTTAAACTTTCAAACTATTCTGCTATCATTCTCTAGCATGGGCAGAGAGAAAGTTTTTTTTTAAAAAAAGGTTTCTTTGGGGAGCATTAAATATAGTTTTTAATCTGTTTCACTTGATTTTTATTTTAGTCATACCCACAGGAATATTCATGTATGAAGCAGCCTGAAATAATGAAGCTTGAATAATTGTATTTTTTGGAAATAGGTCAGTTCACAGCTACCATTAGAAAGGTAACATCTTGAGGCAATCGTTCTTTCTGAAGGTCAGTTGTCAAAACTGTTGCTATGTTACCCATTCCGTGTGTGTGTGTATGTGTGTGTGTTTTAGGATTTTTTTTTTTTTTTTTTTAAAGATTTTATTTATTTATTCATGAGAGACACAGAGAGAGAGGCAGAGGGAGAAGCAGGCTCCCAAGGAGCAGAGAGCCCGATGCGGGACTCGATCCCAGGACTCTGGGATCATGACCTGAGCCGAAGGCAGACGCTTAACCATCTGAGCCACCCAGGCGCCCAGGATTTTTTTTTTTTTTTTAAGTAATCTCTACACCCAACGTGGGGCTTGAACTCACAACCCCGAGATCGAGTCATGCTCCACCAACTGAGCCAGCCAGGCGCCCCATTCCATGTGTTTTCAGCCTGACGCTAGTGTTTAGGAATGTAGAAATGTAGTTTTGGGGGGACAATTTTTGAAAAACAATGACTTCAGGTTAAAATATGTGGGGAGTTAGGGACCAAAATTCGATCTATAGGATTGCTCCATCTGTACTTCACTTGATTTGAGAGTTCATACAGGTTCTTCCCCAGTTATGAACACTTGACTACTAAGCATCCATACACAACAATTCTGTATTTGTAGACTGGCTCTTCCTGCCTGCGGTGGGGGGTTGGGGGGAAGGTGGTTTACCTGGGACACCTGAGGGGTCATGAGATGATGCTGCCACCTGGCGGTCAATGGGGGTAACTAACATTTACCCCCTAACTATTTTCTCCAGGGCATCCTTCACCCAGTTCCGTTCAGTTTTGCTCTCTTCCATAAACATTTATTGAGTTTCCATGAGAACCAGGCATTGTGATAATTACTCAGGTGCAGACCGGTCTCTATCTCCTTTACTTTTGCTTTTTACCTTTTGCAATTCAGTTTATTTAATCTCATGCAATTGCTTTCTTGGGAATAGCCTAATTTTCACCCTCTGCCCTTCTTTCCCCCCTCAGTTCTTGCATGGTTACCCGAAAAAGGGTTATTTCCCTTCTTCTTTCTTAGGTTCCCTTTGTGTACCAAAAAAGCACTAATCATGACTTAAAGCAAAAATGTTACGCTGTTAGACATTGTTGCAGGAAAAAAGGAAATCACAAATTTTATGATTTTTTCCATGATAAATTCTCAAGCCCTCAAAGGGGCCCAGAGTTCCACAAAAGTCTCTTTTTGTCTTCTCACCTAATTGTGTTTGCATCACTTTAACCCACTGTTCCTGAGGCGCCAACATTGAAGAAAAAGATTTCTAATTCTTCTCGTCCATTCTCAATTTTCCAGCAATAGTAAATGCTGCTTTTCGCTATTTTTCATCATAAGGATGGACCATTTCAGCTTGTTGTGGGTTAAATCCATTTTCTTGAGATCATTTCTAAGCATAGTCATCATTAATAAAACTATTTTAGGGAAAATTCATCTTGAATTCAAACAAGTAACTAACCCTTCAGAAAGAGCACTTCAACACAAGAATTCTCTGCAATTAAAAAGCAGAAATTACGGACTTGTTTATAACATAAAAAATGTGTTATCTCACAGATTAATGTCTCACGGAATGTTTAAATGACACGATTTCCTGGATGCATTTAAATTGTGATTCAATTGTAAAACATTTAGAAATAGAAGTAGTTATAAATCCAGTGAGGGTAAACACAGAGCCAGTAAGGATCAAAGAATTTAGTGAGAATTACATAATGTCAGGATTCTGAGAATTCTGTTAGTTTTACTAAGTGTGCATATGTCTGAAATATCCTTATTTGCAGTCAAACAATGGGGGAAGACTAATTATAAGAAATACGTAACCTTCAGATAAATTCCTAGAATTCCTAGTGGAATTGCTCAAAGTATATGTACGTTTGTAATTTTGATAGATATTGCCAAATTTCCCTCCACAGAGATTATACCAGTCATGTTTCTATCATTTTTTAAAAGATTTTATTTGTTTACTTATTTATCTGAGAGAGAGGGCATGAATAGGGGGTGGGGCAAAGAGAGAGGGAGAAGCAGGCTCCTCTCAGAGCTGGGAGCCCGACATGGGGCTCGATTCCAGGACCCTGGGATCATGACCTGAGCCGAAGGCAGACGCTTAACAGACTGAGCCACCCGGGCGCCATCTATCATTTTTTTAATTCCCAAAGACATCATTATTGTTGGTTAATACAGTCAGAGTTTATTAGACTTATGCAAATATTCATTTTATAACATCCTTTGTTCTTCCTTTCTTTCTCCTCTCTAGCCCTCAAAATGGGATCATTTGCCTTTTTAAAAGTATATCCTTTAGAATTACCTTAAGTGAGATTCTGCTGGGGGTAACCTCTCTGTTTTGTTCATCTGAAAATGTCTTTATTTGCTCTTCTCCCTGAAATAATTCTAGGCTGACAATTACGTTCTCTCAGCACACTGAAGCCCTTCTTTTGTTGGGGTTAGAAAGGCAGGTGTTCATCTGACTGTAACTCCCTCCAACGTAATTCCTTTTATTTCTCTGGTTACTTTTAAAATTTTTCTCTTTGGATTTAAAAAATATTTATTGTTGGTTTAAGCTTTTAAATATTTTGTTTGTTATGTTTTGTTTTAGTTTCACTTGATGTGTCGGGATGTGGATTTTATTTTATTTTTTCCTGTTTAGGATTTGATGAGCTTCTTAAATCTGTGAATTTGTGTCTTTTATCAGTTATTAGTTATTAACCTTTCAAATATTGTCTTTTACCTATTTGTTTTAAGATTTTATTTATTTATTTGACATAGAGCGAGAGAGAGCATACAAGTGGGGGGCAGAGGCAGACTCCCTGCTGAGCAGGGAGCCCGATGCGGGGCTCGATCCCAGGACCCTGGGATCATGACCTGAGCTGAAGGCAGACACTTAACCCACTGAGACACCCAGGTGCCCCTTACTTATTTGTTTTATCTTCCTCTTTTAAACCCTCATCGAATATATAGTTGACCTTATTCTGCCTTCTATATCTTTTATTCTTTTTCTGTATTTTTTGTCTTCTGTGTTGCATTCTAGACAATTTCTTCTAACACCCAGTTCAGTAATTTTCTCTTTAGATCTGTCTAGACTGCTATCAAACTATATTTGAGTAATTAATTTCAGCTATGAAGTTTTTCAATTTTAGTTCTATTCGTTTCTTTGTTAATGTAATGTTTATAGTTTCTGGTTCCCTGGAGATATTTTCAAGCTTTTTTTTTTTACTTCTGAATACCTAAAAGTAGTTGTTTCATAGTCTGTGCTTAAGAATTCTAATATGTACGCTGTCCGCCATGAAAACATGCCTCAGATCTCTGGGTGAGGACCAGAAATGGTTGATGGCGCCAGCCATCTGTGCTCTGATATTCATCACCACATTCATGCAGAGGACCCGCCTTCCACAGGTTGTTCCCAGCTCCTGACTGAGCACAGAAAGAACCCTGAGGGAAGCCTCCTTCTGGGAGACACAGGAGTCCTGGGACAGGTGACTCTGGCTTAAAGACCGTACCTCCCCCTGCAACAGTCTTACTGAGCTTCCTTAGAACTTCACTGTGGTTTAAGACTCTCCCACCTGACCTTCTTTTTTCCCCTCTTCCTCCTTCCTGGGGGCCAGAACTGCATTGTAGTATAACCCCCAACTCCTATTCCTTTCCCTTCACAGGCATTTCCCCTAAGACATTCTTGGCTTGGTGTTTGCTTTCTGGAGGACCCAGACTAACACAAGTGGTCCCAGGAATACTCCAAGACAATGGAGATTTGAGATTGCTCTGCACATGGTCAAGTGGGCCAGGAGGACATGTTGACACTATCCCCATGGGTCGGTGGGGCCCAAGTAGACCCTGGCACAAAGTGGAGGCTTGATTGCTAAAGATTTCACCAGTGGTGATCTGAAAAACTGTCCCAGTGAAGGGGCTGAGGCAGAGATGCGGGCGTTCGAGGAAGATGGGGGAGCCATGCCTATAAGGACAGTTGGCTGGTTACTGCTGAATTGTACTGATGTCCTACAGAGGGATAATGAGAAACGAAGGGCCATTAACAAGCAGTGAATGGCTAAGTGTGAGAGCCTCTGTAGCAGCTTACAAAGGGACCCTCTCTCTTGCGATGGGAGAGCAGGCAGTGGAGTATCGGGCTGAAGACAGAGTTGTTAGAGAGGTTTGCATGCACAGCCAAGGCAGATCTGTTACACAAACGTTAGGGCCCTGTTGGGGAAAACATCTGAATGGATGCCCTGCAGATGTTGGCTCTGGAACATTCTCCAGGGTTGCAGAGGTGGCCCACCCTCCTCTAGGAAGAGTTAGCACTTCCACTATATTGGAAGACACTGCAGAGGTCTTTTCCCCACAAGGGGAAGCCTGTGGGGCTTGTGCAATGTGCAATGATGCACAAGGCAACAGCTGTCCCACCTGGGGAGGGTCCTGCCTCCTCTCCTGGCTGCCAGGATAAGAGCTAGGATTAAACCTCAGGGTTACTGGGCATGATAAGGGAGGAAGGAGACCATATGCCACAAGGTTGACAAGAATGAGCCAGTATGGGGCCCTGGAAGTGAATTTTAAGGATGCTCAATCCAGACTAGTGCTGTTGAGGTGACTGGGTGGCTCAGTCCGTTAAGCATCCAACTCTTTTTTTTTTTTTTTTTAAGATTGTATTTATTTATTTGACAGAGAGAGACACAGCAAGAGAGGGAACACAAGCAGGCGGAGTGGGAGAGGAAGAAGCAGGCTTCCCACTGAGCAGGGAGCCCTATGTGGGGCTCGATCCCAGGACCCTGGGATCATGACCTGAGCCGAAGGCAGACACTTAACAAATGAGCCACCCAGGCGCCCCAAACATCCAACTCTTGATCTCAGCTCAGGTCTTGATCTCAGGGTCGGGTGTTCAAGCCCCATGTCGGGCACCACATTGGGCATGGAGTCTACTTAAAAAAAAAAAGAAAAGACTAGTGCCATGTCATCCTGGATAAACAATTTCTTTGGAGATAAGATTTAATATCCTGGCAAGGACCCCAGGCAATGGGGCAAACTTGCTGGGATGACTCTTGGAAGCCTGGAGAAAGGGATGACCAAGACACAGCTGAATGGAAGTGCCTGAGTTGCCCTGGCAAATGGTAGAGTCTGAGACATGTAAGCATGCTGGGATGGTCAGGTTATGTGAAGCCAGAAACCACTAGCAGGTTATGTTCTACAAGACGGCCTTCACCAAGGCCATTTGAGATGTGCTCCAGAGAGGGGCTCGTGGGAAGTTCAACGGTGGCTCTCCTCTGCAGGCAGGGCTGATGGGAGGAGCTGGGCTCATTAACAGTCATGGAATGATTAACAGGCCCCACAGTAATGGAGGCTAGGCGACCTCCCTTACACACCAGATGCCGGAGCGCTACAATCACAGTGACCACTGAAAGGTTAGAGAGGAAAGCCAAAGAGCAGCTCCCTCCACAAGGAGATGGCAAGATGGCCGGTAAACTATGCTGTCCCTGGAGCAAAAAAGTGGGTAGACAATACACGGGAGGAAGGGTGATAATCAGACATTTCTAGGATTATTGGACACAGGGTCTGAGTTGACACTGATGACCCAAAGACCCAAAGGATCATCTTGCTCCTCCCTGACTGTTAGAATGAGGGTTGATAGGGGCCAGGTGATAAAGGGAGTTCTGGCTAAGGTCCAGTCCACAGTGATCTCAGGTTCAAGGACCCGCCCAGTAGTCATTTCCCTAGTCCCTGAGCGTATAATTGGAATCAACATAATTGGCAGTTGAAGTAACTTCCACTTTGGGTCCCTGGCTTGTGGGGTAGCAGCTATCAGGGTGGGGAAGGCTAAGTGGAAACCTCTGGAACGACCCCTCTCCGTGATCAAGGTAGAGAATAAAAAACATCTCATGTAATTTCACAATGATGCACTGCACTCATCACGTAATTTCAATGGGATAGGATGAGCAAGAGGTCTTGGTAAGATATGTGTGATCTAGAGGGTGGGAAATGAACCTATCTGTGCCCAAATTTTCTCCTTATAAGGATACCAGTCATACTGGATTACAGCCCACCCTACATACTTCATTTTACCTTAATTATCTCTTAAGGACCCCATCTCCAATATAGGGTGGTACTGGCGCTAACACAGACATTTAGAACAAAGGCATAGAATAGGAGACCCAGAAATCAGCCCTTACATATAGAGCCAAATGATTTTTTGACAAGAGTGCCAAGATCATTCAGTGAGAAAAAGAGTCTTTCCAATAAATGGTTTTGGGAAAACTGGATATCCACACACAACAATATGAAGATGGATCCTTACCTCACACTGTATCCAAAAATAACTCAAAATGGACCAAAGACCTGAACTTAAGACCTAAAACTATAAAACTCTTGGAAGAAGACAAGTGAAAACTTCTTGACATTGGATTTGGCAATGATTTCTCGGATATGACACCAAAAATACAGACCAAAAAAGGAAAAATTAGGTAAACTAGATTACATCAAAATTAAAAGCTTCTGTGCATCAAAGGACACAGTTAACAGAATGAAAGGCAACCTAGAGAATGGGAGGAATATTTGCATGTCACGTATCTGGTTGAGGGGTCGATCTCCAGAATATCTGAAGAACTCCTACAACACAACAACAAAAAACAAATAAGCCAATTAGGACATAGGGGAAGAGCTTGAACAGATACTTCTTCAAAGAAGACGTACAAATGGCCAATAAGCACATGAAAAGATGCTCAACATCACTTAGGGAAATGCAAATCAAAACACAGTGAGATCCTACCTCACACCCATCAAGGAGGCTACCATAAAAAAAGAAAAAATGGATACTAACAAGTGTTAGCAAAGACGTGGAAAGATTGGAATGTTTGTTTTGGGGTGTGATTGTGATTGGAGTGTTGGCAGGATATGTCATATAGTACAGCTGCTGTGGAAAACAATATGGTAATGCCTCAAACACTTAGAACGCCATATGATCCAGCAACTTTGCTTTTGAGTCTGTACTGAAAAGTAGTGAAAGCAGGGACTCAAGAGATACCCATACACACATGTTCACCACATTATTATTCACGATTGCCCGAAGGTGGAAGCCGCCCAAGTGTCCGTCGGGGGATGGATGGGTCAACAAAATGTGGTCTCTCCGTACAATGGGTTATTATTCCACCTTAACAAGTACTGACATTCTGATGCCTGCTGGGACACGCAAGAACCCTGTGGGACATCACGCCAAGTGAAACGAGCCCGTCACTGAAGGACAAATACTGTATGATTCCATTTATTTGTGGTACCTCAAGTGGTCAAATTCATAGAGACAGACGTCGAATGGTGGTTGCCAGGGACTTGGAGGAGAGGGGACTGAAGAATTATGTAAGAGGTACAGAGTTTCCATTTTGTAAGACAAAAAGGGTTCCGTAGGTGGAGGGTGGTGACGTTGGCATAATAATGGGCCCTTACTTGAGGCTACTGAACTGTATGCTTAAGAATAGTTAAGACGGTACATTTCATGTTACCTGTTTTGTTCCACAATTTTAAAAAAAAGAAGCAGATCACAAAATAATAACTATAGTAAAATGCCACTTGCATAAAATTAAAAAACACAAAACTATGCTTTCATAGATGGTGTAACTGCAAAGAAAAGGAAGGAAATGATTTTTTTAAAGATTTATATATATATATATATTTTTTATTTATTTATTTATTTATTTATTTATTTATTTATTTATTTGAGAGAGAGTGTGCAAGCAAGCAGGGAGAAGGGCAGAGGGAGAGGGAGAGAATCTCAAGCAGACTCTGCACCGAGCGCAGAGCTCCACGTCGGGCTAGATCCCACGACCCCGAGGTCACGACCTGAGCCGAAACCAAGAGTCAGACCCCCAACGGACTGAGCCACCCAGGCGCACAGGAAATGATTCTTTAAAAAGTCAAGATAAATGGTTGTTGTTTCTACTGGGGATAGGAAGTGATGAGGGAGGGACTTTTGGGAGTGCTGCCTGTGTTTATTTCTTGGTTCAGGTTGTTATGTGGATATTTGCTTTATTATTGTCTTTAACAGCATATAAAGTACTTTACTGTTATAGATTATTCAATCAGGCTATACTTCGGAAAAAAGCAACTGATGGTTTGCTGGAAACCTCACAGCCTTCCACCGAAACAGCTCTAGGATTTCTCCTTTCCATTCTCCCTGAGGAGTTTGGAATCAGCAGCTCCCCAGTAACCAGCATCACGCAAGCTTGGCCAGCCAGGTCCTGTGGGAGGAGGTGGGAGAAGCCACTGGACCTCGAACTGATCTGGGGCTTGATTTCTATTTCATACCTCTTCACGACACGACTATATTTACAGTTTTTCAGTTTTGTTAAAAACATCGGGTGGATTTTGTAGCCTGATTTCAGTTCAGTGTGGAAAAGAAAGATGTGTTTTAAGCATATCTAACTCACAACTCTGCTCTCAGAAGTTTCTGGTGACCCACCAGGCATCACCATATCACCACTCACAAGAATTTGATGACCACTCATTATATGCCTTATGTAAGATGACCACCGTGACTAGGTGAAAAGGCATGACATGATTCATTAGTAACCAAGCAACTCTTGCATTCCAAGAACTTCAAGTAGAAATAACTTCAGATTCTCTTAAGTGTGAAAGACAAAAGTAATATACAGTGTGTCCAAAGTATTTCAGAGCTAGATGTTCACCCCTGGGTGAGGAGTTGGGAGGCACTCAAGAGAATCAAGGTAAGTATTGAAGATTTGGAGGAAGTTTTTGTCATAAAATTTGGTGGAGCAACAGCAGAATAGGCAAATCATGCTATACTTGCTGGGCGATTCCTAGTGAATTGCTACACAGATTTTTAACACATCACTGTCTGTAATTGAGATCAAGGAAATAAAAGTTAAGAAAAGAGATATAAGGTTTTAATAACACAACAGGCAGGATCTAGTGGCTATATAAAAACCCATCAAAATCTTAAAGGGGAACACAGGCAGTTACCTCTTTGACATGCTGTAGCAACTTCTTTCTAGATATGTCTCTGGAGGCAAGGGAAACAAAGCAAAAATAAACTATTGAGACTTCATCAAGATAAAAACTCCTACACAGCAAAGGAAACAATCAACAAAACTAAAAGGCAACCTTCGGAATGGGAGAAGATTTGCAAATGACATATCTGATAAAGGGTTAGTATCCAAAATATATAAAGAACTTATCAAACTCAACACCCAAAGAACAAATAATCCAGTTAAAAAAAATGGGCAGAAGACATGAATAGACATTTTTCCAAAGAAGACATGCAGATGGCCAACAGACACATGAAAAGATGCTCACCATTACTCATCATCAGGGAAATACAAATCTTTTTTTTTTTTTTTTAAGATTTTTATTTATTTGCCAGAGAGAGAGAGAGACAGAGCAAGCACAAGCAGGGGTGGAGTGGCAGGCAGACGGAGAAGCAGGCTCCCGGCTGAGCAGGGAGCTTGATGTGGGACTTGATCCCAAGACCTTGGGATCATGACCTGAGCAGAAGGGAGACACTTAACGACTGAGCCATCCAGGCGCCCCAGGGAAATACAAATCTAAACTATAATGAGATATCACCTCACACCTGTCAGAAAGGCTAAAATTAACACAGGAAACAATGGATGTTGACGAGGATGTGGAGAAAGGAGAATTCTCTTACACTGATGGTGGGAATGCAAACTGATGCAGCCGCTCTGGAACAGTGTGGAGGTTCCTCAAAAAGTTAAAAATAGAGCTACTCTATGACCCAGCAATTGCACTACTAAGTATTTGCTCACAGGATACAAAAATACAGATTTGAAGGGGTACATAGACCCCAATGTTTATAGCAGCATTATCAACAGTAGCCAAATTATGGAGAGAGCCCAAATGTCCATCGATCGATGAATAGATAAAAAAGATAATATAATGGAATACACACACACACACACACAAATGGAATATTACTCAGCCATCAAAAAGAATGAAATGTTGCCATTTCCAAAGACATAGATGGAACTAGAGTATATTACGTTAAGTGAAATAAGTCAGTCAGAGAAAGACAAATACCATATGATTTCCCTTATATGTGGAATTTAAGGAATAAAACAGATGAACATATGGGAAATAAAAAAGAGGGGCAGACCAGAAAACAGACTCTTAACTCTAGAGATCAAACCGAGGTTGCTGGACGGAAGTGGGAGGCAGATGGGCTAGATGGGTGATGAGCACCCGGTGTGCTATGTAAGTGTTGAATCACTAATTGAAATTGTAAACTGATGAAATAGAAAACAAACAAACAACCGAGATTATAAAACCCAAAGCTCATTCAGGGCAAAAACTAATGAAACGGTAAGGTGTGCAAGCAAGATTGAGCTGGAAAAAATGAGCTAAAGCACCCACACAACACACAGGGACTAAAATGGAGACACTGCTTAAGAGGAAGAAGAGATTTTGAAAACCAGAAGAGAGTGCTTGTCATAATTTGATGCCAATAAATAGGAAAACAGATAAAACAATTTCCCAAAGTAAGTATAACTTATCAAAAGGGACTTGAAAAGCAACAGAAAACCTGAATATATCAATAATCCTGGAAGAATTTTATCAGTGGTTAAAAAAAATCAACCAGTCAACCCCCCCAGAAGTGCTAAGCGTATAACGAATGATTACCTGAATGATATAAAAACTCTTTTATTTTCTTATTTTATTCTATTTTTGAAATTTATTTATTTGAGAGAGTGAGCAAGAGAGAGCACAAGTGGGGGGAAAGGCAGAGGAAGAGGGAGAAGCAGACTCCTCGCTGTGAGCAGGACACGGGGATCTCGGGGTCTCAGTCCCAGGACCCCAGGATCAGGACCTGAGTTGAAGGCAGACACTTAATTGACTGAGCCCCCCAGGTGCCCCTAAAAACTCTTTTAAATAGAAAAAGAAGAAGTTCTCCCAATGAATACAATCTTGACTAGAACAGCTCGAGAAAGGAAAGTTATAAAGAACCTTATTTGCAAACACAGTCACAAAAACCCTAAATAAATTTTGGCAAACTGAGCATCAGCAATATGTAAATAAAAGAATATATCATGAACAAATTGGATTTATTGCAGAGTGCAAAGATTAGAAAATTGTGTTTCTCTTCTTTGTCATGTTGACAGATTAAAAGGGAAAAGAATGAGAGCATCTTGGAAAACATCGAAATAGCGTTTGATAAAATTCAGTCAGTTCATGATAACATCTTGTTTTTCCTAAAATAAGAATGGAAAAGAACTTCCTTAAGCTATTTTTCATTTTCCAAGGAAATAAAAAATCTAAAGTAAATTTGGCAAAATGTCAAGTGAATCAGAGCAGTGGGCCCAGAGGTGATTGCACTCTAATTCCCTGAACTTGGTTTTTTGTTTGTTTTGGTTTGGAATCATTTGGATGTTAAGTGGAAAAACCATTGAGATAATAAAGGAAGTGATGATGTAGAAAATTCATAGAATTGAGACACTGATAACAGGTAACAAACAATCCCCAAGGAAATTTAAATAAAAGAGAATAAGACAACCATTTTTTAAAAAAAGATTTTTATTTATTTATTTGAGAGAGAGAGAGATTGAAAGAACGAGTGGAGGGGCAGAAGGAGAAGCAGACTCCCCACAGAGCAGGGAGCCCAACCCAGGACATGATCCCAGGACCCTGAGATCATAACCTGAGCCAAAGGCCGTGGCTTAAGCGACTGAGCCACCCAGGCGCCCCTGTGGGATCTCTTTTATAAAGGCACTAACCCCATTCCTGAGGGGTTCAGCACCTCCCACAGGCCCCACCTCCTGATACCAGTATATCAGACATGGGTTTACCTTTACATTGAGCATTAGGCTTGAATATGAATTTCGGGGGGGACATAAGCAGTCAGTCTGTTCCAAATGCTAGACAACAAATACATAAAGAGTTCCAAGAATTGGCAAATAGAAACGAAGAGGTGAAAACGTACCAAAATAGAAAAAAAAAAAAAGAAATAGAACAAAATAAGGCAATCTAGGGAAAAATCAGAGTAAGACAAAATAGCAATTTGAATCCAGTCAAATAGATTTGTGGGAACAAGGAGCGTTACTTTTAAAAAGGATAAGAGGGGGGAAACCCATCAAGCCTGGTAATAGATTGAGCAAACACTCCCCTTCTGCCCTCGGCTGCAGCAGAGAACTGGCCGCTGTGCTCACACCGCGAGTCCCTGGCTGTGACCCTGTGGGGGACCCCGCAGCTCTTAACCGGGCAAGTTTGCCAACTGGGGGTGCAGGCTGCCGACTGTCAGTTGTAATTCCGGGGGCAAAAGAACACAGATGCGCTGACTTCACAATATCGCGTGCATGGCACAGCACTGGAAATTAGTGGTTTAAAAAAAACGGTTCATAAAAAAGCGCTTATTACAATGATTTGTAAATTTTAACATGCTACCTCAGTGGCTCAACCACGATCTGAGGTAAGGTGACACGTATCCTAAGAACAAGGATGGCAAGGTGTAAGCAGAAAACAAGAAGGGTGCCTGTCCAGCCCCTGCCCTCCAGGCACAGGGGGAAGGAGCATGCCATCTCCCCCCGTGCCAAGGAACTAATCTAATCATACAGACTATCTCCGTAGTCAAAAGCCACTTCGCTTATTTATGAACAATTTGAAAGGGCAAGTAGAAATCTTTTCCTGGACAACTTCAGAATCTTCTACAATATAGAGCCTCCTTTACTGAAATCACCAGTGTTCATAATACCCTTCCCTGTTCACACTTATCAATGACCATTTTGAACAGCCCTGTTTCCTAGTGAGCTGGGATAGCAAGCTCTCCCAACTGGTGCTACGTGGTCAATGATGGGCAGGAGTTTGCCCTGCTCCTGGGCTCATAGAGATTTCCCTTGAGAAGTTCGCCCACGAGAACAAATGTCCCTAAAGCGATCAGGGCTAAAGGGCTGACAATAAATTAGGAACGTGTCTTTAAAGATGCTCGTGGAATTTTTGACAAGCCAAGCTATATGAAGATGTTGGTAATTATAAGACACTTTCAAGGTCTTTGGTGGCTGAGGATCCAGATCTTGTTACTCAAAATCCTTGGGCTGGCAGCATAACATCTCTCTGCAGAAATGCAAACTCGGGCCCCACCGTAGACCCTGATCCCCAGGTGATTTGTATGCTCATTAAAGTCTGAGAAGCCCTGGTTTAGATCATCTTGCCAGGGAGCCATAAATCACTCTACCCAAACCCCCAGTAAGGTTCCCTAGTAGAAGGAACGCCAAACATTACTCCTTTGTTGACTCTAATATTAATGTTGATACCAAATAGGTCATCAAGCAATATCCTAATTTTTTTTTAAAGATTTTATTTATTTATTCATGAGAGACAGAGAGAGAGAGAGAGAGAGGCAGAGAGGCAGAGGGAGAAGCAGGCTCCCAAGGAGCAGGGAGCCCAATGCGGGACTCGATCCCAGGACCCTGAGATCATGACCCGAGCCGAAGGCAGACGCTTAACCATCTGAGCCACCCAGGCGCCCCACAATATCCTAATTTTTTTCCATCAATATACAAGATTCTCCTAGTTCCACTGTTTTTCTTCAGTCCTCAGAAAAAATATTGAGGAAATTGAATCTGTGTAGATTCAAATTAAGCTCTGGTTTGCCATATCCACGCTATGAAATTGTATCAAAAGTCAACACAATACTTCTGATTGCATGATTATTAAAAGTAAAATAGTACCTAAAAAGGCCTTAGCTTGCCACATCTTATTTTCCTCATTAAAAGACTGCATGTTTGGGAATAAGTATTGTTTTTATTTTTATGATCCAAAGACAGATAATTAATGAACTACACTGATAATTACGGAATTTTAATATTTATAGACATCTGTCACTTTACATTTTAAGACGGTCTTACCATATGTGCTGCTTTCTTTTAATTCCAGTAATTAAAGTTTATGAACATATACTGTGAAAATGTAGTTGTGACATTGTCAAGTTGATTATCAGGAGGCTTTCTGACTGATAAACTGTATTTTTTTAACAGGGGAATTTTTACAAAGATTAAACTTATCCTAGAATCTCGTTCCTTTTTTTGTTAAAAAATTTGGTGTGTACTTTTCAAGTCCCTCCAGCCTAAAAATATACCCTATGGGCCTGGGTAGGTGGCTGCACTTAGATTATATCTATACTTGGTGTATTATTTATTATGTGAAATGTATCAGGAATTCTCAAGAACTTTTTTTTTTTAAGATTTAAAAAAATTTTTTTTAAAGATTTTATTTATTTATTTGAGAGAGAGAATGAGATAGAGAAAGAGAGCATGAGACGGGGGAGGGTCAGAAGGAGAAGCAGACTCCCCACTGAGCAGGGAGCCCGATGCAGGACTCGATCCTGGGACTCCAGGATCATGACCTGAGCCGAAGGCAGTCGCTTAACCAACTGAGCCACCCAGGCGCCCCTCTCCAGAACTTCTGCCTAATAAGGAAAACCTGTCATTCCTAATCTTCAGTAACTTTTCAGCTTCTACTGAGGCCCCTCCCAAGACCCCTACACACATTAAGAAATGCCCTTCTAGTTAATTTTGTTGACCACTAGGCACAGCATCCAACTCATTACTGTCTGGTTTATGTGGGTAGGGTTGTTTTTCTCTTTTCGAGCTTGTCTTAAATATCACCACAGATTGAATTTGATTCTCCAAATCCAGATTGGATTTGAATCAACCCTTAAGCATTGAAAATAGTAGACACATTTCTATTTAAGTTTTAGCAATAAAGACAATAATTTCCAACTATTCTTGAAAAGTCCGTCTTTTGATGTGAGTAGGAGAAAGGATTCGATCGATAGACTAAATGTACAAACGGACAATGGCCAGACCATATGTGAAAATAAAACTGACTCACAGCCTGCAGCAATTAGCCCAGAAGCCAGCTATGAATCAGACTTGCAGGAAGTCAGACAACTATCTCTAGGAGCAATACAAGAAAGCAAACAGTAACTCTGTACCAATCGGTCCCAAATGACCAAGACTTACTAACTGACAGCTTCCCCAATTCCTGTTCCTGCTTCCAACTTAAGACAACCAGAGAAAGACCAACCAAATACGACCCCTAACCAATCACACCAAATGCCCTGCTTCTGGTCAGCCCACCTCCAGCTGCCCGGCACCAAGTGTCCAATCAGGGCACACCTGAAACCTTCTCTTCCTTTCACTGGAAGGCTTTCCCATTCCTCTGCCTGCCCGTGAGTCTGCCAAAACTCAAGTGATGATGGCTGCCTCCCTTGCTATGGCAAGTTCTGAATAAATCACCTCTGCTTGTTCTCATTTGGCCTTTGTTAATTTCTGCACAATCAATATAGTAAGTATATATGGAGTGTCTGCTATGAGAGCACATTCTGCGGGAGCAGACCTAAGATGTAGACCCAACAGAGCGGACAGTCTCGTTGGGAAGCTAATACAACCAAATAATAATATGTAAAACTGAACAGTTTTTTAAAAAACATTTTTTAATTTAAATTCAATTAATTCACATAGTGTATTATTGGTTTCAGAGGTACAGGCCTATGATTCATCAGTCTTCTATAATACCTGGTGCTCATTACATCACATGCCCTCCTTAATGTCCATCACCCAGTTACCCCATCCCCCTACCATTCTCCCCTCCAGCAACCCTCAGTTTGTTCCTATGACTAAGAGTCTCTTACGGTTTGTCTCCCTCTCTGGTTTCATCTTGTTTCATTTTTCCCTCCCTTCCCCTCTGATCCTCTGTTTTGTTTCTTAAATTCCACATATCAGTGAGATCATATGATACATGTCTTTTTTTGATTGACTTATTTCACTTAGCATAATACCCTGTAGTTCCATCCACGTTGTTGCAAATGGCAAGATTTCATTTTTTCGATGGCTGAGTAACAGTCCATTGTATATATATACCACATCTTCTTTATCCATTTATCTGTTGATGGACGTCTTGGCTCTTTCCATTGTTTGGCTATTGTGGACATTGCTGCTATAAACATTGGGGTGCAGGTGCCCCTTCGGATCCCTACATTTGTATCTTTGGGGTAAATACCCAGTAGTGCAATTGCTGGATCGTATGGTAGCTCTATTTTCAACTTTTTGAGGAACCTCCATACTGTTTTCTAGAGTGGTTGCACCAGCTTGCATTCCCACCAACAGTGTAGGAGGGTTCCCCTTTCTCCGCATCCCCGCCAACATCTGTCATTTCCTGACTTGTTAACTTTAGCCATTCTGACAGGTGGGAGGTGGTATTGCATTGTGGTACAAAACTGAGCAGTTTTTGAGATAATAGTATAAAATCATGAGGCTGATTATCATAAACCGTGAGTGATTTTTGCTACACCATGAACTTCTTTAGGGAGGACACCATGAATATGTCATTTAACAAAATTCCCAGACCGGCTTAAGCAGAAACAGGAAGTTACTATTTTGCACAGCTGAGATGCCCAGTAGGGTATGGCTTCCAGTTGGCCTGGCTGACGGAAGGAATGGTGTGGCACGCTTCTCCTCTCCCCAGTTCTCCCCCTAGATTGGCCCCTTTTTCAGGTGTGTATAGTGGCAACTCCCGACCCTAATTCCCAAAAGCTCTGGTTTCCTCACCCCAAGCTTGTAAGATGCTGCAAGCCTCCCATCTTTGGGGCCCAGATTCAATAAAGAGTGTAAGCCTCTCTTTCCGGAAACCTTAGCCAACTGTCTTCCTGTCCCCTTGGATCATCTAGGGTTAAATCCCCAACCCGGAATCAATCATGGGGCACATGGGACAGGGGAATGGAAAATGGCGACTGGCTTGAGCCTATGTGAACTCACTCTTGCTGTGAGAGGTGGGACCAGCCTCATGCAAAACTCATAAACAGACTACAGCAGAAGTGGTTTTCCAAAGGATATTGAAGTCGTGTTTCCAGAATCAGAGAACACAAGACAGGAAAACAAAGACTTGCATTCATTTACTCAACAGAAAATTCTGAGTTGCACATACGTGTGCTGTTTGGACAATGTGCTGTGCTTTGGGGATTCAGAGATAGGCTATTCCAACCACTGAGGAACCCATAATAATAGGGTGGAGGCAGAAAGAGAAGTATAGAGATACAAGAGTGTTGTAAGCTCTGAAAAGAGGCATGCAGGGGGCTTTCTGGGAACACAGTGAAGTCACCCCATCTAGGGCGGCCGTGAGAAGGAAGAGAAAGAGAAAGATGGAGGTGGGAAGGTGCTAGAGATGAGAAAAAGCTCTCATAAAGAGGTGGTGCATGAGCTGAGCGTTGTCTGCCTGGAGTTTTTAGCCCGGCATGTGTGGAGCTAAGGCATTCTAAGTGGAGAGATCGTCCTCAAATGCACGGAAATCTGAGGAATGCATGGCCCATCTGGGGGAATGTAAGTAGGTCAACGTGACTGTAGAGTGTGGTGAAGGGGGAGGGGGTTTGAAACCTGAATGAGTGAGCAGAAGCCTAGCCATGGAAGGCCTTACATACCCAGGGAAGAAGACTGGATTTTATTCTGATGGCAGAGCGAAGCCACTGAAGGCGTTCTAGCCGATTTATGTTTTAGAAAAATTACTCTGAAGAATAGATTGGGGCTATGCCTTTGGAAAGTGGGGGGTGGGGAAGAAAGGAACCAAAAGATGGGAAACTAGGTAGAATCTGTTGCAGTCAGACATGATGAGCACCTGAAATAAGTGAGTAGCAAGAGAGATGGTGAGGAAGGGACAAATGCAAGAAATAATGAAGGAGAAGGAACAACGGGACAGTTCAGGATATCTATTGCTGTGTATCAAACCATCCCAAAATATTGTAGCTGAAATCAACAAATTGATTTATTTGTTCTGTTTTGGTAGTTTGAGCAGTGCCTGGAGGGCACAGATCATCTCTGTTCTACTTGGCCTCGGCTACAGTTCCTTGCCTGAGGGCCGGAAAACCCACTTCATTTCTGAAGGTGGTCAGGAGTGCAGTGGTGAGAGGCACCAGCCCCAGCATCACTAACAGACTCAGTGGTGGCACCTTCCGCAGGCCAGGGCTGACAGTAGGAGATGCAGTTACAGAACTGCTCTCTCTGGGTGCAGTAAGGGTAATGGAATCTCCACAGCAGCAGAGGCAGAACTTAATTGTCAGGACCTCGATGGCATGATTGTGTAAGGGCAGTAAGTGTGTAATGACAGCTGAAGTGGAGGGTTCCCCAGAGGGTAGTCTCTAATGGGGTCTGTGGCAGAGTCTGTGGGGGAGTCTATAGTGGTTAATAGAACGTGGTGTTTCCAGGGGCAAGATAAATGGGTCTTGCTTAATATACTCAAAGTCTTGGTAAAGTTTTAAGCTTTAAGAAGAGATCAAGATCAGATGATCTGGAGACCAGAGTCAACCATTTTCCATGGAAAGTTACAACCTCTTGCCCAATTTCAAGATCTAAGCTGGTTCTCAACCCAGAGCTCACTGTCTGAAGTAGAGGCCAGGTCCCTGGCAGGAAAGCCCCTGTATATACAGAATATCCTGCATGGGCTATATGGTACTGATTCCCCTGTGCTTTCCAAAGGAAACTATGGCCATCTATGTGGGCACCATACACTAGAAAGAGGGGGATATCCGGGTCTTTCCAGAGCTCTTGAGAACAGCATTGATGTCGACACTGATAGCCAGGGAGCCAAATGTCACTGTGGTCTCTCTGTTAGAGTCGAGAAATGTAGGTGTCAGAAAATAAAGTCCTTGATAAAGTCTGTCTCACATTGAGTCCATGTGTCCTGCCCACCTGCTCACCTCCACCTCCCACCGTGCAATGGTTATTTCCTTGGTTCCAGGGTCCATAACTGGGTTGATCACACTTGGAAGCTGGCAGAATCTTCATGCCAGTTCCTTGACTGTGGAATAAGAGCTATCATAGAAGGAAAGACCAAGTGGAAGCTCACTACCCCTTCTGACCACAATAGTAAATATATCATTTCAGAGGGATAGCAGAGATTAGTGCCACTCTCAAGGACTCACATACTTCAAAGTCTGACCAAACAATTCAAAATGGCGTCCTCATTAGAACCCCATTTAACTCACCAGTTGACCCCTGCGAAACCTGGATGGATCATGGCAGATGACGGTGGACTATCATGAACTTAACATGTAATGCCCCAATTTTGTTTTATTTTATTTATTTTTTTAAAGATTTTATTTATTTATTTGACAGAGAGAGATAGCGAGAGCAGGAACACAAGCAGGGGGAGTGGGAGAGGGAGAAGCAGGTTTCCCACTGAGCAGGGAGCCCAATGTGGGGCTTGGTCCCAGGACCCTGGGATCATGACCTGAGCCAAAGGCAGACGCTTAACCAACTGAGCCACCCAGGCACCCCTGTGATACCCCAATTTTAGCTGCTGTTCTGGATATGGTATCTTTATGAGAGCAGATTCACTCTGACTGGGAATATGGTGTGCAGCTCCTGATCTGGAACGTATATTCTTTCGCTACGTCTCAGGAAGGAGGGCCAGTTCTCATGCCATGGGAACTAGAGTATGCTTTCACACTTCCTTGCCCCAGAACTATGCTATGCTCCCGCTCTAGTTTATTCTGATTAGAGTTCAGGTTTTCAGGAATGGCAGCGAGTATTTGAAGGTTTGTCAACTAGTTCCGCATATTAAGATAGAATCAAGACCCCAAAATTATGCCAAGCTTTTTAGCTGGTCTATGTTCTCTATTCGGTGGGATGCAAACTCAAGAGTTTGTCACAGCTGAAGCCCTAAGACTGAGATTTTCTACTTGGGAGGTGGTAGTCAATACATGTCTATGAGGGAGGGAAAGCCCTCCCCCGGAAATCACCTCTCTTTCCGGAGCCTGCTCCCGGAAGTACTGCTGTTTGCTGCAGGCATGATGACTTCAAGGTTACTTCGCGGTGTTGGAGCGCTGGCCACGCAGGCTCTTAGGGTGTGCTCCATGGCATCTGGAGGTAGTGTTCCTACTGATGATGACCAGGCGACTGGGCTGGAGAGGGAGGTCGTGATGGCTGCACGGAAAGGACTGGACCCATACAATGTGCTAGCCCCAAAGGCAGCTGCAGGCACCAAGGAAGACCCTAATTTAGTCCCATCCACCACCAACAAGCGAATGGTGGGCTGCATCTGTGAAGAGGACGATAGTACTGTCATCTGGTTCTGGCTGCACAAAGGAGAGACCCAAGGACGCCCCAGCTGTGGAACCCATTACAAGCCGGTGCCCCACCAGTTGGCCCCAGTTGCACTAACTTACTGAAAATGTGCTGTGAAGTTTCTTCTTTCCAATAAAGACTACCCATTGCATTGGCTCCTTCTCCCATAAAATGTATGAAATTGCTGGTAACGAGTCACTGGAAATTATAAAATGGTTCAAGGTATTAACAAAGTTACGGAAATTGTCTAAAGACTTTGAAATCTTGTGTGCTCTTCTTTCCTTAAATTACCAGCATACCCCAGGGTGGAAAGGTGGTGTACACTCCCTGTCATTTTATTCACACAATGTACGCTTTGTGCTGGCAAATTTGAGGATATTTACATATTTCACTATTCAACACTTAACTAAGGTCAAAATGCATCTGTTTGCCCAGCAACTGTTCCCCATGAATAAGATAAGCAGGGGACAAAAACTGGCTAAATTGTCATTTAATTGGTTAAATCATTAATTAAACAAGAAAAGACCAGTTTATGTCATGTGGATTTTCAGAGATAGATAGAATCAAAAGCCACAAGGAACGTGTTTCCCGTGGTTGGACCGTGCATCTACCAGGGGCAGATTCGTGCTCTGTTCCTCAGAGCTCTTGTGTAGCAGGAAAGAGAGAAATGTCTGCCAGCAGACAGACCTGGCAGCAATAACTCTCTCCCTTTGTCTGCCATCGATCTGGTATGATGTCCACCAGTGGCCTCTGAGGGAGGCATTTTGCCAAGAATTGTTCCCCTTCTTAATGGTTGTGTCCCTGACACCTGGGACTGTCACTGCCTCTTCTTTGCCTTTAGGCATAAAACTAACCAGCTTCATACTTAGAAAGCAATACTTTGCTTTTCTTCCAGAAAACCGTGTATGGATGCTCGAAAGGTCACTGACTTCTTTGAAAATGACACAAAAGATTTGATGGCTTCGTGTCATCGTGTGACAAAATTTCAACGCAGATAGCACACTAGGGACAAAGAGTGAATGGATTACTAGTGGAACGAAAAGTCAATGTTCAGATCTCATGATCCTAAGTTTTATGCACACTTTCCTTTTCTCAGAGCTTGTGTGAAATCATGACCTTCACAGATTCACCTGTCCCACCATGCACAAATTCACATTCTATGTTCGCCCTGGAATCTTGTGCACTCCCTATGTGGACAATGTTGTTCTGAGTTGTCGTTTGTATGTTATTATTTCATTATGGTTTTTATACTTCAATAAACCATTCTGAGTCACTAATCCACTTTTGTGAAATGGAGCTAAAATGCAACATGTGGGTAAACATAAAAAGGCGTGTTTAATTAAGCAAGTGGTACTATGTCAATGATTAGGAAGGACATAAGCCAGAGGGTAGTAGATCCTATTTACTGGATGGGGCTCCCTCCGAAATGATCCACACAGTTTGCAGCTTATGTGCAACCTCTAAACCCATAATATTTTTAGTACTTTATTAGCATTTCTACAAAAACCCTAGTTTATCTTACATTTAAAATTTATGACATGTTTATGAACAAAATTGGTTTATAGCTCTTCCTCTGCAGACGCCCGCAGGCGGCTTGATGGACTGCTAGGGATGGCCTGTGGTCTGTAAGCCACACGGCTCAGTGGTTTCTGCCTTTTCCATCCCAGAGATGATATCAGTATCTGCCTACATTTTTAAAAGATTTTTTTCATAGTTGCATTTTTTACATTTAATTCTTAATTCTTGGACTTTATTTTGGCATATGAATAGATATGAGGCTGCCCCTGACCCCCCAAAATGTTACCTTATTATTTTAGTGTTATTGGTTAAATAATTTTAATTTTCTCCACTTATTTCAAATGCCACACTTATCATATAGACTTTCTTAAATATCTTAGGCACAATTTCACGGGCTCCATTCATAACAGCCCTGCATGTGGATCTTTCTTTACTTTCTGTTGGGTTCATTGAGCATTTACCATACAGCCTACGGAAGCTTAATATGTTTTGATATTTGGTAGTGCAGGATCCAACCTAACTTCTCTCTTATTTTAAAAATTGTATTGGCAAATTTTATTCTTTCCCAAGGGGATGTATGCATGACTTAGTGTTTTTTTTTGTTTGTTTGTTTATTTGTTTGTGTTTGGTTTTGGTTTTTATTTGCAAGGCTTTGGAATATGTGAAGAACACTCTATAGATATAAGATATTTTTATTCTTGTAGTCTTTTTAAAAGAGATTTTATTTATTTATTCAACAGAGAGAGAGTGAGAGAGCACAAGCAGGGGGAGAAGCTGAGGGAGAGGGAGAAGCAAACTCCCCGCTGAGCAGGGAGCCCGATGTGGGACTCGATCCCAGAACCCTGGGATCATGACCTGAGCCGAAGGCAGACACCTAACTGACTGAGCCACCCAGGCACCCCTCTTGTAGTCTTATCATTACTATTCACAGGCATTCTATTAAATGACATAAAAAGCATTATCTCATTTTTGACATCTCAGGAGCTGATAGTGCTACCAATAGGAAACATTTTATAAGAACCCCTTCATACTGAGACTCTGTATTTTCCTAGCCTGGGAGGCTGAGCATAATGGACTCATGGGGATATCACCAATCATTGTAATAGGCCAATATTTTTTCCCCAGTGGACTGTGGAAATACTGCCACAATATGCAAATTAAAGCAATTATGATTCAGACAACATTTCTGGGATGCTAAAACTGCCAATCGGAAGGTAAAAATTCAGTCAACCAATGAGTTTCCTTATCTCTGTGATCCTAAACAATTTTTCACATCCTCTCCCCCCCGCCCCAGCTAAATTAATGAATCAGCAAATTCAGTCTGAGCACAACTTCCAAGTAGCACCTTATTAAAATCACACATCTAAAATAACCTGTGGGTCTTCCTAAGCATTTGCACACTCTATGCTAGAGGGTCAGAACAAATGGCTTCTGGATCCAGATGGTTCATGAAGCATCCCGTGATTAAGTGATCTGAAGCAAAGGATCCATTGGTGGCTTTGTATTATTAGTAGCTAAATATGATTTGGCTTCTGTAATCAGAATTCGTAAAACGAAAACAGAGCGGGTACTATGGTTCATACTTGTTGTGCCAAGTTAGGTTTCTCTGCGGACTTCAAGAGGTTTTTTTTAATGTTGTTTTATTATATTTGTAATTAGCCCTTGTGAAGAAAGACTCTTTTAGATTCTGCCAGTGATGCATTGCAGATTTCATTATAACAAATATCCATGACCCCTGGTGCCTAACTGTAAACAATGATAGTTACTAGCCTCATTAGGAGACTAGCAGATGGCTTATAAAGTCCTCACTGGAGTTTAAATCCATTGGTGGCTTGCAGTGCACAAATGTTTATCTTTAAACAGTATAAAATATGTCAGAAGGGGTCTGTGTTCTGTTTTCATTAGTATTAATGTATTCTGATCCTAGCAAGAACAATTTCTTTGATTACATTTTGTTTGTTTGTTTGCTTGCTTACTCTACGTGAAGTGATTCTCAGAATTTTTTTTTTCCTGGTTTCCTACCTTTTAGAAGAACAAAAGTCTTGTCAACTTTTCACTTTTATCTTTTACTCATTTTACAAATCTTTATCACATTCCTACCATGAGGTGAGCTAAAATATTAGCGATACAATGATATACAAAATAGTAGATGCTCAATAAATACTGAAAGAAACTGAAGTTAGAAGTTAGATTTATGGGGTGCCTGGGTGGCTCAGTCATTAAGAGTCTGCCTTCGGCTCGGGTCATGATCCCAGGGTCCTGGGATCGAGCCCCACATCAGGCTCCCTGCTCGGTGGGAAGCCTGCTTCTCCCTCTCCCACTCCCCCTGCTTGTGTTTCCTCTCTCGCTGTGTGTCTCTCACTGTCAAATAAATAAATAAAATCTTAGAAAAAAAGAAGTTAGTTTTATTTTGGGGTGCCTGGATGGCTCACTTGGTTAAGTGTCTGCCTTCAGCTCATGTCATGATCCCAGGGTCCTGGGATGAAGCCCCGCATCGGGCTCTCTGCTCAGCAGGGAACCTGGTTCTCCCTCTCCCTTGCTGTTCCCCCTGCTTGTGCTCTCTCGCTTTCTCTCTCTCTGTGTCAAATAAATAAATAAAATCTTTAAAAAAAAATGAAATTAATTTAATTTTATATAATGATGCTTTCCAGCTAAATAGTACTTCAACACTATTTCCTAGACATGGAACATATTATTTTTGTCTGTAAACATTTCTTTTAAACTACCAAAATGTTAGAAATTGGAGAAGGTGTTCCATGCCGAAGACTTTTGTTGGTCCAACACATATGGAATTCTCAGTGATAAGAGCTTCTTAGATAAAATAATAATAATGGTGAACATTAATTAAGCACTTACTATGTGTCAGCACTTACCTGTGATAAGAACTTTAGTACCTCAATTCTGTAAAGTATAATCAATCCATGGGGACGGTACTACTTTCGCATTTTACAGATAGGACTAAAGCTTAAAGATATTAATCAAGTTGGCCAAGTTCTCCCAGTGGTGAGCCCAGATGCAAATGGAGGCAATCTGACTCTAGACCCCATACAAATTTTAATCATTATGCATTAATTGCAACAACTTTCACATCTAGACATCCATATGCCTACAATAGTCCATTCCTGGCCATCATCTTCTGGGAGACTACATTTATTAGGACTTAACTGTTCAGACTTTGGAGCCTGCCTGCTTGGTTCAAATCTTGCCTCTGCCATTTAAAGCTGTGAATATGGGCAAGTTACTTGACCTCACTGTGCCTTGTTTTCCTCATTCAGAAATTGGAGATAATTATAGTACCCACTCCTAGTGTTGATGTGAGGATTCAATGACAATATATGCAAAGCACTTAGGATAGCGTATGGCGCAGAATAAAAGCTGTTACGATACAATTAGGTAACACCTCTGTTACCGTTACCAATGTTATTAAAGGGTCAGTCACTCCTATTTGAGCTCACTGTGGCCGTATAGTGTTGCCCAGTGTTGCAACTTCTGATTTTTAAAGAGAAGATGGAAATCTAGATTTTTTAAAATGTGAGGTCTCCCTGTTTTAAAAATGTTAGCACCTAATGCAAATTTTCAATACTGCTGAGCGAGCCAAAGAAATTATGTCTGTGGGCCATAGTCAGCCCACCATAGCCGGGTTGTGATCTTTGATGGAGAACAGTAGTGAAGACCCACAGAATGAAGGCCAGAGAATGCAGACCCGGGGGTGGGGAGGGTCTGAGCCATTTGGAATAACCCAGCTGCTAAGCAGGAATTTTGGGAGACTTGGTCACTCAGCATATAGTTCTCTGGGCTTAATCTGGTCTGTCTGGCTTGATCCGCTCCATTGTGTTTCTAGCTGATAAGACTTCTATTAGGTACCATATTCTTTACTTATCCTTCTTCTCTTAAAGGTGATCAATTTGAGTCAATTACTTAAAACCAAAGAAAAATGAATCGAAGGATGAAAGAAAGTTCTAAGATTTCCATTTCCAGAAGCGGAACTCCTTAAATCATTCACAGAGAAGGTTTTGCTTGGAGTGAATAAACCAGTGTTCTAAATTTCCTTGGAAATCAAAGGACCATATGCTGATTTCCATTTCTATGATGGTTATCCCAGAGTGCCTAGGCTCTCTCACAATATACTGCCATCCACAGGACCCCGCTTAACTATTTTAAAGATCTGATCTGAATTGAATTTCGTTTATCTGCCAGGTATACCAGCACCTGAGTCCTTCACCACCTGGCTGTCAGCAGTCACAGCAGAAGTCACTCTGGCCTGAACTCTGGCCCTCAGAGCTGCTCCTACACCTGTTCCAGCAGCTTCCTAGGAACGCCTTCCAGCCGATACAAATATCCTGAGATAGATGTGTGGTCTGAAAAACTCAGTCATGCTTAGTGGCTATTCATGTTGACTTGAAGAATGCATAAATAAAGGGATTCATAGGATTAAGTAAAGAACACTGTGGTCAGAGATGTCATGAAAGGAACCAGAGTGACCTGTATGTGCCAACCACACCTTTCCTCCATGGTACGGTGTCCAGGAGGGCTGAAAACACCACTCAACAGGGACAAACCGTACACAGTGGGCTCCAGTCTCTCTTCTCGGTTGAAGAATATCACGCCCAGCATTGAGTTTTTATGTGAAATAACTTGTTCTTTTCATTCGTTAATTGATTTGTTAATTTGTTTAATGTTTTCATTTGTTAGTTGACTTGTTAATTTCCTACCAGGTTCCAGGTGGGGGTGGAGGGGGGCGGTGTTGAGAATTTAACAGTGAGCAAGATACAGTCCCCTGGAGGAGAGGCAGACAAGTGAAAAACACGATGCAGTGGGATGAGAGCTAAGAGAGGGGAAAATCAGGGGAGGCTTCACCGAGGAAGAGGCATCCATCTCCTTTATCTTGCTGTGAATTGTGTAGACCGATGAATCACAGACCTGTAGCCCTGAAACAAATAATACATTATATGTTAATAAAAAAATAAAAATAAATTAAAAAAAATAAAAGGAAGAGAGAATAAATCTTAAAAAAAGAAAAGAAAGGAAAAGAAATCAGTATCTTCAAATGCAACTAGCTCGGTGGGTGCGATGAGAAGGCAGAATGGCCAGCCCTGAGGTCTCCTGCCCTCGGGAGTCACAACCGAAGGAGGGATTCCCGGGGAGGCATGAGAGCGGCGCAGCCTCCTCCGGGCGCCCCCCACCTCCCCGGGACAGGTCCTCTCCCTCCGCAGCGCCCGGTGGGTCCCGCGTGCACCGGGGAGGGCGCCGCACTCGCTGTCTCGCGACCCCCGCCCCGCGTCCATCGGTCTCACTTGGCTTTGTTCTCATGGCTGGCTCTTGCCCTGGACTCTCTTCCCTTTCCCCTTTTGCTTCCCTCACCATCGGGGCACACACTTTACTTCCCCGGGTGGAGCATTTCCTTCCATTTCAGGGTCTGCGGGTGGGAAAGGGGTTTGCGGGACCCCGGGGTCCCGCGACGGCTGCACTTCGCTGCTCACACTCTGCCATCTTCAGGAGAGGGGCGGCCTTGCAAGGGGATGCAACCGGGGTCTCTCGCCCACAGGAGGGTGAGAAAACAAGCAGCGTGTCAAGAACCGAGCCCCGCTGCGGGGCAAAGGACTCGCTTGGAAGAGGAAAGCCCTGTCTCTTCGGCATCTGTCCCGGCCTGTCTCGGTTCTGGGTGTGGAAGAGAAGGGTCAGAAACGGCAAGCGCATCCAGGCAGCCGAACGACAAGCAATCACGCTGTTCAGAGGGGAAGGGCTCAGTGTGTATGTCAGACTCGATACGAGGGTGCTGACTAGCACTCGGAGAAAGGAGCGGCTAGTTTGGACTAAGCCTCTTCTTAAAAGAGGGAGGCCCCCTGGCTGGGATTTGGAGGAAGACCACCGGTCCACTTGAAGGTCGAGCGCTCTGGCTTGCCAGCAAAATGCTGTGAGTGGGTGAGGGTGGGGGAGCGCGGGCCGAGTGCTCGGGCACTAAGACTTGAGTTGGAGTGAGAACAAGAATAAAAGACTTTGTATTCAATTTCCATTCCCTTGAGACACACTGCCCTGTGGGAGCCTGCCCTAATGAATGCCATGGCCAAACAACAGTAGGACTGTGGAGATATACTACTATTGATGAGCACTCTTTCATTTGTATTGCACTTTTCAAGGATGCTAAAAAACATTAAAAGTTCATAAAAGAAAATAACTTGGCTTAATCATGACTGATCTCATACCTGAAAATGGTCCATGGTATCACAGGCTTACCAGCCATCTGCACAAATTGGGACAGTCCCATTTTTCACTATCTGACTTCCCAGATGTCTCTACGGTCCAGATAAACCCTTGGGTTTGGGTATTGGCTTTTACCGGAAGCAACACAGTCTTGGGAGAGTAAATCCGATTTGCTTCCAGAAATACTCTGAAGAAGGAAAGGGACAGTGGTAAATAAGATGTTGAATTTGTCAGCTGATGAGTATTTATTATATCAAGCAATACCGACTGACCTCTTAAGCTTAAAATTTCTCAAATTGTGGCTTCTGTAGAGGGGACTACACACTAGCTGAACTCATAACTCCCACTGCTCAAGCCAACTGTGCCAAAGCTTTACTGCTCAAAAGCAGGCAGGGTGCAAATCTCTCTATGCATACACATTCCAGAGGGAAATCGGTTTCTAGTCCTTTATATTTGATTTTTTAAAAAAGATTTTATTTATTTATTTGAGAGAGAGAGAATGAGAGACAGAGAGCATGAGAGGGAGGAGGGTCAGAGGGAGAAGCAGACTCCCTGCCGAGCAGGGAGCCCGATGCGGGACTCGATCCCGGGACTCCAGGATCATGACCTGAGCTGAAGGCAGTCGCTTAACCAACTGAGCCACCCAGGCGCCCTATATTTGATTTTTTAAAAGATTTTATTTATTTATTTATTTGAGAGAGAGAGCATAAGTGGGAGAGAGGCAGAGGGAGAAGCAGTTTCCCCGCTGAGCGGGGAGCCCGATGGGGGACTCGATCCCAGGACCTCTGCACCAAAGGCAGACACTTAACCATCTGAGCCACCCAGGTGCCCCAGATTCTAGTCCTTTAATAAGTAATTCTAGTTAGCCTCCCTCCCCGCAAAAAAATCAACAGGAAGCATAATCAGGAGGAAGCCATCACCTGATGAGGCTGAAAGGTTGGTTTGATGAAGTCTACCTGTGTGTGGCAGGGAGCGTTTGCTCATCAAACACTCCCCGTGAGCCCCTGCACACTCAGCCCCCGTGTGCTTAGGTGGTGACCAGTTCTGGGCAGAAGTGAAGTGGATGAGTGTTCCTTCTGGACAAGGGCTTTAAGAGTGAATAGGAGTTTTCTAAATAAAAAAATCTTAAAAAAAAAATTAAAAAAAAGGGGCGCCTGGGTGGCTCAGTTGGTTGGGCGACTGCCTTCGGCTCAGGTCATGATCCTGGAGTCCCGGGATCGAGTCCCGCATCGGGCTCCCTGCTCGGCAGGGAGTCTGCTTCTCCCTCTGACCCTCCTCCCTCTCATGCTCTCTGTCTCTCATTCTCTCTCTCGCAAATAAATAAAAAATCTTAAAAAAAAAAAAATTAAAAAAAAAAAAAGAGTGAATAGGAGTTTTCTACTCTTTACCTCAGTGTTCCTGGAAGCCCCACGTGGCCTGAGGGAAGCCAGCAATTTCTAGTGGCCTGACTCAGTGATAAGGAGGACACCATTCTGGAGAGTCACCAGGCCCGTAGTGGACTTCATGTGAGCTAGAAATAAGCCTTAATTAAACCCTAAGTCACCAAGATTTCAGGATTTATTTGTTACCTCAGCATATCATCACCTATACATACTGTAGACTAAAGCAAAAACAAAACCACAAACCAATAAGTATTTGTTGTCCCCCCCTCTGACATGCAGGGGGACATAATAGTGAATTCTCTCTCTGGGGAGTGTTTTCTCCTTGGAAACTCTGACTCACCAGTCACTGTTCCCAGGGATGCCCAAAATCTGATGGCTGGTGATCATCCAACTCATGCAACTCAGGAAGATTTGTCGCTCACCACCCACTCTTGTGGAGGAAACATTGGCTCTGGTTCCAGAAACCCAAATTAGCTTTTGATATTTCACGTCATTTAATGGTATCTATTTAGTTATTTAAAACAACTGTGACTTTCTTAATTTCAAGTATGCATTAAAGCACGTTTTGTACTTGCTGGCAGATTAGTATCTCTTGAAACACATCATTTGAAGTCCTTCTAGATGCCTCATTGTCTTCCCGAATTAGGCTGCCATTAAGCGCTATTGCTGCCATCACGAAACTTCCAAAGCACCCCCATCCTTGTTGTATCCCCACCAATGGGCTCAATTTAAAAACTCTGACTCTTAGGTGGATAGTACGGGGTGAGTGGGGCAGACCAGAGAAAGCCCGCCATCTTTGAAAACTTCATCTGAGAGGCTTGCTTGTCGTAAAATTCTTGAGTGGTGTCCCCAGTGGAGCCTAACCTCAGAAAGAAGGAACTCTGTTACTCATCAAACTCAACACCCAAAGAACAAAGAATCCAATCAAGAAATGGGCAGAAGACATGAACAGACATTTTTCCAAAGAAGACATCCAAATGGCCAACAGATACATGAAAAAGTGCTCAACATCGCTCGGCATCAGGGAAATCCAAATCAAAACCTCCATGAGATACCACCTCACACCAGTCAGAATGGCTAAAATTAACAAGTCAGGAAACGACAGATGTTGGCGGGGATGCGGAGAAAGGGGAACACTCCTACCCTGTTGGTGGGAATGCAAGCTGGTGCAGCCACTCTGGAAAACTGTATGGAGGTTCCTCAAAAAGTTGAAAATAGAGCTACCATACGATCCAGCAATTGCACTACTGGTTATTTACCCCAAAGATACAAAAGTAGGGATCCGAAGGGGTACGTGCACCCCGATGTTTATAGCAGCAATGTCCACAATAGCCAAACTGTGGAAAGAGCCAAGATGTCCATCGACAGATGAATGGATAAAGAAGATGTGGTATATATATACAATGGAATATTATGCAGCCATCAAAAGGAATGAGATCTTGCCCTTTGCAACGACGTGGATGGAACTGGAGGGTATTATGTTGAGTGAAATAAGTCAAACAGAGAAAGACATGTATCATATGATCTCACTGATATGAGGAATTCTTAATCGCAGGAAACAAACTGAGTGTTGTTGGAGTGGGGGGTGGGGTGGGAGGGATGGGGGGACTGGGTGATAGACACTGGGGAGGGTATGTGCTCTGGTAAGCGCTGTGAATTGTGCAAGACTGTTGAATCTCAGATCTGTACCTCTGAAACAAATAATGCAATATATGTTAAGAAAAAAAAAAGAAGAAGAAGAAGGTAGCGGGAGGGGAAGAATGAAGCGGGGGAAATCGGAGGGGTAGACGAACCATGAGAGACGATGGACTCTGAAAAACAGACAGGGTTCTAGAGGGGAGGGGGGTGGGAGGATGGGTTAGCCTGGTGGTGGGTATTGAGGAGGGCACGTTCTGCATGGAGCACTGGGTGTTATGCACAAACAATGAATCATGGAACACTTCATCTAAAACTAATGATGTAATGTATGGGGATTAACATAACAATAAAAAAAAAAAGAAGGAACTCTGTTTTGTTGGCCTCCTCACCAAGAAACCTTAAGTACAGACTAGTGAAACTTGACTGGGGGAAGGAAAGTAGGGAGAAGCGAGAGATTAACATACTCCATTTCTCAAGTGCAAAGAAATTTCAGGGAGCTGTAAAGTGTGAGCGCGTGTATAACTTTTTATTTTCCCTGGATGTGTGATTATGTTTGCTAACTCTGAGTAGTTAACATTTCCACATGAGCTGTGGCAGAAACACATTGTACGTTCATTTGCGGATTAGTTTTCAGTCTAGCGTATCTCCAGAAAAGAGAGTAAAATCTTACTAAAGAACACAAATTAGTCCCCATAAACCAGACTATGGTATTCTTGACAGAATATGATACTTTTATAGGAACTGAAGACAAGAGGGCGCTCACCGCTGTAACACATGTCTTGCCATTTAATTCTTCCTACAAACCCTGAAGGTGGTAATTATCCTCGTTTTATGGATGAGGACACTGAGCCTTGAGAGAATATGGGGATTTCCTAAATTCTGTCAGCTGGTCCCTCTAGGAAAGGGTGGAGCTGGTGGGCAGGTCCTGGCAGGCCACAGCATAATGCCCCACAGCACATTCTGTCTTCAGGCCGCATCTACGCAACTGGTTCTCTAAAGGAGTGAGGGCATGCATTTCAACGTGGGTGATCTTACCCCCAAGGGGGAAAAATTGGTTCTTGGAAAGTGGCAGAGACCTTATTCTCCTGATAAAGCATATATGTACATATAGTATGGACACAGAGATATCCAGTATACCTGTGCTTTTAAAATTTCATGGAGGGCTGCGATTAGGAAAAAAGTGTCTAAAAAGGCGCCGCCTGGGGGCAATAATGATAAAAAAAAGTTGAGAACACCAAGCAAGGGGAGGAGGGACATAGTAGCTGTCAAACCCGCCACTGTTGCCCTTGGTGATCTCATCCCCATTGTGTGGGAATGATCAGCAGCCCCGGCTCCTTCTGCTCTTTCTCACCCTTTCTGAACATGAAGTCCAGAGAAGGCCCAGGCCAAAGGCAGGAACAAGAGTCTGTGGCTAGATCCCTACTCCGACCTTTCCCTCTTCAACTCCCCCTTGGGAACTTCACATGTAGATTTATCTCCCCCACGGCAAGGGCAAAGCACTTCAAGGAGATGAACATACCTCCATTCCTTAAGCAGTTTGGGGACACTTGTAGTGGGAGCACGTCCCACGGCGGAGATTCAAACCCTCACATAGATCCAATCATGGAGCCCCCCGTGTGGAACCCTCCAATGCTCTGGTGTAACTGGCACCCAGGGTCGGGTTAGGTGGAAGGCTTCTTACAACATGAAACTCATCTTCAAGTCTACCTAAAGATTCCTCCACCAAAGTGGGATTTGAAACTTTACTCCTGGGAGCTTGGGGGTCTACCTTCTCACTCCTCCAGGAGACTGTGGAAGTGGTTTTAATGACTGAATTCTTTTGTGTCACTTCCTTGACAGAGCAGAACTTAAGGCAGGCCTGCTCTGGATCATGGTCCTGCTCAGCTGTCCTTTAAAAAATGAAATCAGCTCTCGTCCTAGGAACAATTAAAAAAAAAAAAGGCAAAAAACCAAAATCTCAAGATCAGGGCTCCACTCTCTGTGCCTTCTCTGCCTCATGACAGGACACAATTGTTTTCTACCAACTTTTGTCTTTATCTTGAAGAAGGGAAAGGACTATTTAAGATTGTTAAATGCGAGATAAAGGAAGAGCTCTGTTAACGGTAGGAGGAAAACCATACATTTAGGTCACTCACTAGCACGCTTAAAAGAAAATGTCTCCAGGGACCGTAAATAATTGGATTTCTTACAGGGGGCACACAATGCTTCAGATAACTTCTTTCCCCTTTATCGGGGTTTTTGATACCTGGTAGGAGGGAGTGGGGGAGAGACACTTCACAGTGGATGGAGGTAGATAAAAGCGAAAGATCTAGCTGTTGCTTTTATTACCGTGCTGTATCATTTACCTCAGCCAGGAGTCACTAACACACCAGGTCACCCCCGAGGTCGAGGGCAAGACGAGAAGTTTACACAGCCACGCGGGGAGTTAGCTGGCTGGGGGCACACATCAAAGTGTGACAACAAACACGAGAAGAAGATTTGTTCAGGTACAGAGATCAAGATAACAGTGCTTTCCTCACGATATTCCACCACTTTGGTGGAAGGGATGCTTTACACTTCAACATCAATTCTTCCCAAGCTTTTGAGCGGGAGCAAATGCAATTAAGGGTTTAGTGAGAGATCCTGTTTCTTTAGAAGTGAGCTCTTCCTCATAAATTGTTGTTTCACTAACGTCTTCCTCTGCACCAACTTCAACTTTGAAACAGAAACCTCCCTCTTTTTCATTGTGATAAAATATACATAACACAAAGTTTATCGTTTTGACCGTTTTTAAAGATATGGTTAAGTCCTTTCACGTTCTTGTGCAACCATTACCACCAGTCCATCTCCAGAACTTTCTCATCTTCCTTCACTGACACCCATACCCATTAAACAGAACTTCCCCTTCCTTTCATAATCCCATCACCCCCCAGCACCTGCTAACCACTATTCTACCTTCTGTCTCTACAAATTTGACAAATCCAGGTGTCATCCAGCGCCTCTGATTCAGTGATGGGTTCGTTTATTCAGATTGGTAGACAGGGATATTTGTGTTTTGTTTCTGGTGTTGCTTCACTTTATATGATGAGTAGTAGTATGACTTCAAGCAGTTTCAAGTTTCTGCCACGATTAAGAAAACCAGCAAATTAATGTGTCACAGCATTAGGGAGGTAATGGTATGATAAATAATAAAACTCTTGCACAACCACTGTTAAACTTGCGTTTAATCGTGCTACACTAAAATGTAAATACAACAAAGTATATAAGACACATATGTATGATTTAAAGGCCAAAGTTCCAATGAATCTGTCACCCAAATGAAAAAATAGAACATTTCTGGTACCTTGGAAGCCCCGTGTGCCCTTCCTCCAGCCCATGCTACTCTCCCCGGGAAGTAATGGTTTGTAAGCCCAGCTACACATTAGAATCACCTAATGCTATTACACATTACACATCGGAATGGGGAGATATAATATAATATAATATAATATAATATAATATAATATAATATAATATAATATAATATAATATAATATAATATAATATAAAATATAATATAATACAATATTTGATTCATATATATATATATATATATATATATATATATATATATATATAGCAGGCAGCTAAGGGTAAAACCCACTGTACTAAAGAGTTCTTAAACTTTAAATTTTAACCTAAAGATCTTTTAAAATGTGGCCTCTAAAGGGCTTGCACATCCTCTGTTAGATTTCTCCCTAGGTACTTAATATTTTTGTTACTATTGTGAATGGTATCTTAACTGATTGTCATTAGTGTATATTGGCTTTTGTAAATTGATATTATCCAGCAAACATGCTATATACTCTTATTAATTATGATGATTTATCTTCAGATCGCTTGGAGTTTTCTAGGTAGATAGTTGTATCATGTCGCAAGTCATGACACTTTTATTTATTTCTGATGAGTTCTTCTATATTTTCCTTTTTTTTTGCTTTTCTTACTGCATGGCTAGGCCTTTAAAATAATCTTAAAGAGAAAGAATGTTTTTGATCTTCCAGAGAATATTTTCAGCATTTCAGAATTATATATGATGTTTTCTTAGGATTTTTTTTTTTTGGAGGATGTCTTTTATAGTGGTTAAGAAAGTTGTTCTTTATTTTCAACTTCCTGAATTTTTATTATGAGTGGACACTGAATGTCATCAAATGATTTTTCTGCATTATTTTAATTTTCTCCTTTGAAGGTTTGTTATTATGGGTGAATTACATCAATTGGCCTTGAATTCTTAGGATCAGCCCAACAAGGATTTAATACATGGCTGCATTTGGTTTGCTTATGTTTTGTTTGAAATTTTTGTATTTCTGCAGGCTAGACTCACAGCCTCAATTTCTGTTCTCTGGAAGAAATGGAAATTATCTATCCCTTGACTATTTTGGTAGAACTGGAACTAGTCCTTTGAGCCTGCTGCTTATTTGTGATGAGACTTTTAAACTATAGATTTATTAGTGGTTGAGATTTCTTTTTAGGGATATTTATTAGTTTGCTAGAACTGCCATAGCAAAGTACTATAGACTGAGGGCTCAAATAACAGAAATTTACGTTCTCACCATTCTAGAGGACTGAAGGCCAAGATCCGGGTGTTGGCACGGTTGGTTCCCTCTGAGGCCTCTCTCCTTGGCTTGTAGATGGCTGTCTCCTCCCTGCGTACTCACATTGCTCTCCTGTGTGTCTGTGTCCTAATCTCTTCTTCTTTTTTTAGAATTATAGTTTTTTTCTAATTCCCATTTTATTTATTTGAATAGATTGTAAAGTTTATTTTCCATAATTCCATATTAAAGGAAATTTAGGCAGTTTCTAATTTTTAATATAATACATTTCATAGTAATTAATATATTTGGGGGCACACGTGTGGATATATTTTTTAAGTTTTTAATATTGAAGTATAGTTGACTAATCCTCTCTTCTTATAAAAAGACCAGTCATGGGGTGCCTGGGTGGCTCAGTTGGTTAAGTGTCTGACTCTTGGTTTTGGCTCAGGTCATGATCTCAGGGTTGTGGGTCGGAGCCCCCCCTACCCCCCACCGTCGGGCTCTGTGCTCAGCCATCTGCTTGAAGATTCTCTCCTTCTGCCCCTCCCCAACAACTCGCGCGTGTTCTCTCTCAAATAAATAAATAAATCCTTATAAAAACCCCACCAGCCATATTGAAATAAGACCTACCCTAAGGATCTCATTTATATTTCATTATCTCTTTAAAGATCCTATCTCCAACTACAGTCACATTTGAAAGTGTTGAGGGTTAAGCCTTCAGCACAGGAATTTGGTCGGGGGGAGTACCACTCAGCCCATAACAGGAATTTTTGTGTGTGGTATGAGGGAAAGGTTGAGTTTATTTTGTTTTCCATATAGATAATTAGTTGTCCCAACACCATTTGTTGCAAAGATAATCCTTTCCTTCATTGAATTACTTTGGCACCTTTGTCAAAAATTTGTTGATCATAAATACGTGTGGCTCTAATTTTGGACTCTATGTCTGTAACATTGATCTAAATGTCTATCGTTGTACTGAAACCACACTGTCTTAATTATAGTAGCTTTACAGGAAACCTTGCGAGCAGGTAGGTAAGTCCTCCAAATTTGTTCTTTTTCAAAATAGTTTTGGCTCTTCTAGGTCTTTTCATTTCCATATGCATTTTAGAACCAGTTTTCAGTGTCTACAAAAGAAGGTTCTGCTGGGGTTTTTACTGACATTATATTTGATCTAGAGAAAAATTCGGGGGAGAATTAACACCTTAACAGTATTCAATCCAGTTAACAAAATATATCACTCCATTTATTAAGGTCTCTAATTTTTATCAGCAGTGTTTTATAGATTTTTAATATGTATAAGGTATGTCTTGGATATATCTTGTTAAATTTATCCTTAAGTCTTTTGTGTCTCTATGCTATTATAAATAATATTATCTTAACATTTCATTTCCAATCATTTATTGTGGTAGAGATATAATTGCTTTTGATGTGTGGAGATATCTTGTGACCCTGATACATTAACCAGTTAGTTGCAGTAGCATTATATTACCTGCAAATATGTGATTATGTTACCTGCAAATAAAGACAGTTTTACTTTCCCCTTTCAATCTACATGTGTTTCTTTTTTTTTTTTAAGATTTTATTTATTTATTTGAGAGAGAGAGAATGAGAGACAGAGCACGAGAGGGAAGAGGGCAGAGGGAGAAGCAGACCCCCCGCTGAGCAGGGAGCCCGATGTGGGACTCGATCCCGGGACTCCAGGATCATGACCTGAGCCGAAGGCAGTTGCTTAACCAACTGAGCCACCCAGGCGCCCACATGTGTTTCTTTTTTCATTCTTGCATTGTTGCACTGGTTAGGACATCCAGAAGACTGTTGAATAGAAATGGTGAGAAAGGACAGTCTCAGAAGACTGAAGTCTCTTCAGTCTTTCACCGTTAAGTATATTAGTGGAAATGCTTTTGTAGACACTGGGCCAAATAAATAGAATGGTCCATCCCACCATTTTCAGTGTGGACGATTTTACTCAACCTTCTTTGTGGTTGTATATAATGATGCTCAAAGTAATAGTAAGTGTACAAAATTCTCACTTCAGAGTGAGGTTATGACATTTTTTAAAAGATTTTATTTTATTTTTTAAAGTAAGCTCTACACCCAACATGGGGCTCAAATTCACAACCCCAAGATCAAGAGTCACATGTTCCACTGACTGAGCCAGCCAGATGCCCGGAGGTTATGACATTCTTATAGAATATTTTCATAAACCTCATTGGGTCTTAGGTTCTAGAACTACTCTGATATCCTGTTGAGAGGATCCTGGCTGAACATGATGGGAAAGATTCTGATGTTTAGAGTGGGCAAAGCTGGTGAATAGCACCAGTACAAAATTATTCAGCCTTGGTCTGTCATACTTTGGTCTATATATTTACTCAGTTTTTCGTTTTCTTTTCTCAGGGTTAATTATTAATTTAACAATGGGTTTCTGGTGTGACTAACTACCAGTTAAAAAGAACTATCTTTGCAGTTCATGAATTTTCATGGACCTGCTTTTCCCATTATTCCATTCCAGACCAAATCCAGGTTTTAAAAGACAATTTTTAGTGTTGATTAAACCTTATAAAAATGGTTTCTTATACAAATTTCCCTTTAATCCTTAAATGAAAAAAAAAACAATAAGGCTTTAAGATGCATGACTTTTCCAATTATTCTTCATTTATTGTGAAAATTAGATTGAGTTTGGTCTTTAGGCAGAATATATATAAAATATGTCCAGAGGATGCAGTATCATCTTCCTTTAAGGTACTTATAGGTCTTGGTTGGAGAAAATAACTGGACTTACTGAGTGTTACACAGAAGAGAAAATTATTAAATTATTGCTTACCAGGGTCCTTCTTTCATACCTTTTCTGGAGGAAAACTGTCAATTCAGAATTTCTCTTATGGGTCTCAGAGGCTAGTAACTTATTGAATGCAGAACATGTCTTGTTTTAAACTTATATGCATGTGAAAAATCACCTCTTAAAAAGTCTCTAGCGTGATATAATGTGCAGCTCATGCAATCGCTGTAGGTAGATTTAACTATATTTATAGGGATGTGCAGACATACATTCTTGGGTCTCTCCACATGCTTTCAAGAATTTTTTCTGAGGCCCGTTCCTGGGGCTTTCTGTTTAGATGAAAGGAAAGATGACTATGTGCCCTTCGCTGACAGCCTGAATTATTTGAGTTTCCGTCCAGAATTTCATCTAAAAAAGCAAAATGTGCTGCCTTCTCACCTGAGCGTTAGAAAAGACTCGAAGGCACGGAGAAGGTATAAGTTTTGGGGAATTGAGGAACTGTATTTGGAGATCATTGCCTGAGGCAGGGGAACTGAGAATTTGGCTTTACCTTGATAATTTTGACATCGTTGGTGCTACAGGTATTTGGTGGAATTCCACAGTCTCTGATAGTGAAATCATGATTCGAGGTTACTGCTAGTTTATTTTTTAAATTACTTTTTAATTTTACATTCTTTTTTCTTAAGCTTTTATTTTTAAGTAATCTCTACACGCAATGTGGGGCTGGAACTCAGAACCCTGAGATCGGGAGTCGCATGGTCTATGACTGAGCCAACCAGGCACCCCAAGGTTACTGTTGGTTTAGGGCATACAGGAAAAGGAGGCAAGATGAATCTTTACTGTGTTTTTGATTTGCAACTATAAAGCTCTGCGGTGAAGCCATACAATCAGGCATTCATTTATGGAAAAACGTGCATCCAGCAGAAACTAGTCCTTCTGTAATGTCACCTTTTCCCCTCCATAGAATATTAACATTAGGAAATGTGGTTGCATGTGGCTTTATATTGGATTCTATCTCCTTTTCTGGTCCATAAACAAATATAAAGGATTTTAGGACTGGAATGCAATTTTAACAATGCTGGGAACTTTCTAGTAATAAGAACACACATTTGAAAGTACCCAGCCTTCTTGTCTATGCTCAGATATTTTTAAAACAGTCCTCCCTGAAAATCTCAGATGGTTTCAAAATGCCTCTGAGCCTGTGCCAAATGTTAGTGGGAAAACAGGAGATTCCTTCACTTTTATAGGCTAGGAAAAAAAACCCCAAACATTAGGACTTCTTGTCAAGGGAAACTGGCCAAGTGTGCAGGGGTCATAGGAATTAGCTCAGTCAGCTTTGCGCACATAGACCAAATCTGCCCATGGACACACAGAATTAAATAAAATAGAAAAGGAAGAAATATTGAGAATTAGGATCAATATTTACTTAACAAAGTAGATATGCTCGGAAAAATTAACTTTGACCTTGCTGTCACAGTAAGAGTGACAGCTGCTAGCTTTTGGTTCTGTGGGAGAACAGACAATAGGGTTGCGAACACGAAGGAAGAGTTCTTCCCTGAGAGGTGTATGCATGCTAGGCTAGAAGATTGAAAGGGAACGGAGGGTGTGTGGGGCCCAGCCAGCCAGGTCTTTTGTCTTGTCGAGCAGCTACTTCAAATCCTCCTGGCTTCCAAGGTGAATTTTCCTGCTGATTGATGAATATCAGGAGCTGAGGCTTCAGGCGAGGGGTTTGTCTCTGCAAGCTACACAGTAGATGAGAGAATGTCAGAAGAAGGCGGAAGAACACCTTTCATCCCCTTGTGATTCTAGAAACTACCACCTCAGTGAAGGTACTATTACCTGCAGCAGCAAAGGACAGAGAACACGTAGTGGCTCAAACAAGATATCAATTCAAGTTGCAGTTCAGGGCATGTGTCCTGGTGGGGGGCCAAGTGACTCCCTTCTGTATGCATGTCGCTCAAGAACTCGGGCTGACATCAGCTCTACCACCTTCAGTAAATGACGTCCAAGGTCAGTGTGGACTCCGCCATCTTAGCTGGCAGGATGGTGGAATGACAAGTCCACAGTTTGACAGTTTCTCTTAGGCAAGTGAGAAGAAAATTGTACTCGTTCCTCCTGATCTCGTTTCTTTAGCAAGGGCTGAGTCACTTGGGCACACCAACTTGCAGAGGGCTAGAAAAGGCAAACCCTAGCTCACACGGTCTCTTGAAAGTCTCTACGCTACATCTTAGGTCTGTGTATGGAAGGTTTTGAATGGAATGCTGCCTCTGAAACTGTGGGTGTCTTACCCCAACTTCCACAGTTACACACACGTGCACACTCTAGCAGAAACACTAGATCTCTGCATCACAGGAAAATGCTGTTTGTTTACTTACAGAACATCTTAGCTCCAGTTCTTAGGAGATGCATTCTAAAGCATTTAAGGGGAAAAAAGGTCATGATGTCTGCAACAATTTTTTTGGTAACAACTTTATGAGATACAAGTCACCCATTTAAAATGGGTGCCTGGCTGGCTCAGTCAGTAGAGCATGCAACTTGTAATCTCAGGGTCGTGAGTTCAAGCCCCACATGGGTCATGGAGCCTACTTAAAATGAAAAAAAGATAAAAAAAATAAAATTCACAATTCAGTGTTTTTTGTATATCTCCCGAGTTGTGTGACCATCAAGACAACCATTTTAGGACATTCTCATCACCCTCAAAAGAAAGTCTTTAGCTGTCACACTCCAAACTCCACATCCCCTCTAGCTCTAGGCAACCACTAATCTACTTTTTGTCAGATCTACTTTAATATATGTCAGATAGTTAGATAGATAGATACAACCAACATGGCAAAATGTTAATAACTGGTGAATGTGAGTAAAAGATATATAGGTGTTCATTGAACTGTTCTTTTAAATATTTTCTAAGTTTGAAATTTTTCAAAATAAAAACTGAGGAGTTGTAATTCATCAAGTTCAAAGAATAAAAAAGAAAATTCATAAACTCAATTAAGAGATGCAGAAAAGAATTTGATAAAAGTCAAGATCCATTTTATGACTTAAGAAATGTAGCAGTAAGTCCTAAGATTGATAAATCAGACAACTAATAATAAGAATTTCTGTTCATCAAAATATCTTATTAAAAGAGTTTAAAAAGCTAGAGATATGCAGAAAAACTACAGAATATATATGCAATACATATAACCAACTAAGGAATTGTTTCTGGAATTTACACAGGAATCCTGTAAATCAGTAAGAAAAAGGTAGTGGATGCACTGGAAAAGTGAACAATAGTTTTGAAGAACAGTTTCATTCAGAAAAGAGGATATTTAAGGGGCCAAGAGACATAAGAAACGGTACTCAACCTCATTAGTTGTCGGGGAAAAGCAGTTTGAAACCGTGGTGGGACACAATTATAATCCACCAGAATTGTCAGATTCAAAAGGCTGACATGAGCAAGGGCTGTTGAGGGATGTCTGGTGGTGGTGTGAATTGGTACAACCACTTTAGAAGACAGGCATTCAACATAAAGTTGACTGTATCTGTATGTCCCCTGAACAATTTCACTCTGAGGTATGTTCAGTAACAAAAATGCAACCGAGGAAATTTAAAAGATCTAATTGGCTTTACTCACTGATTCATGGATCAGGAAGCAACCTGTCTAGCAAGTAAAAGCCTACAGAAAAGGAAAGGTTTTTAAAGGTAGCAAGGGAGTGGAAAAAAAGAAATTATTAGCAAAGAATCCGTTGTTTTAGGCAAGATTGTCTTCCCAAGGGAAATAGAAGGGGTCTATTAGTAAATGTCTTAGTGCTGACCAAGCAGGTCCCATGCTGACTGGTTAAAGGTCACATTTTTTTTTTAAGATTTTATTTATTTATTTGAGAGAGAGAGAATGAGAGAGAGAGAAAGCACAAGGTGGGGAGGAGGGTCAGAGGGAGAAGCAGACTCCCTGCAGAGCAGGGAGCCCGATGCGGGACTCGATCCCGGGACTCCAGGATCATGACCTGAGCCGAAGGCAGTCGCTTAACCAACTGAGCCACCCAGGCGCCCCTAAAGGTCACATTTTTGGTGTCGGTGTTGGTGGGGGGCGGTATGAAACTGCAGTTTGGTTAGGTAGTTAAGTCTTGGTTTACTGACTTGGGGCTTTAACGGATGCCGTTTTGGGCCTGTGGTTCTCTTTTTAACAGGTATAGACCCAACAGAAAAAGCAGACCCCTATGTATCAAAATACATTAACAATAATATTATAGCATTTGTTAGCCAAAACTAGAAACAACCAAAAAGCCCATCAGCAATAGCATGGATAAATAAATTGTGGCCCGATTCATATGATGATGGAATGCTACCAGTGATGAAAATGAACACACTATTGTTCTAATAACTGTGTGCATTTATCTCAGACATATTGCTGAGTGAAAGAAGCTGAACACAAAAGAATGTATCAGTCTACTTATGCGTCTATTGTAAGTGAACATACACGTGAGTCCATTTATAAGTTCAAATGTAGACAAAACAAATCTACGGTGTCAGAGGTCGGTACGGTTGATAACTTTGGGGTAGAGGGAAGGAATAGTGACTGAATGAAGGCAGGGTAACGGGGTTCTGGGGAACTGCTTATCCTTTATTGGGAGGAAGTTCCATAGTTGTCTTCACTTGGTTTTCATTCATGAAGATGAACACATATGATTTGTACCATTTTCTAGTTAGTGCACATTGTTGTACTCATATATGCTTTCTACTCTCTACAGCAACAGAAAGTGTGGTTCTTTAAAGCTGGGAACTGAGGAGCTGAGCAGAGTTTCAGCCGAAAGATGCAAATCACTATCACTTCCAGTGACCAAAGCCTCTACTGATTTCACGTCATAGCTGCTTAACACTTTAAGGTTTTTTTTTTTTTTTTAAAGATTTTATTTATTTATTTGAGACAGAGAGAATGAGAGGGAGGAGGGTCAGAGGGAGAAGCAGACTCCCTGCTGAGCAGGGAGCCCGATGCGGGACTCGATCCCAGGACTCCAGGATCATGACCTGAGCCGAAGGCAGTCGCTTAACCAACTGAGCCACCCAGGCGCCCAAGGTTTTTTTTTTTTTTAAGATTTTATTTATTTATTCATGAGAGACCAGAAAGAGAGGCAGAGGGAGAAGCAGGCTTCCCGCGGAGCAGGGAGCCCGAAGTGGGGCTCGATCCCAGGACCCTGGGATCATGACCTGAGCTGAAGGCAGATGCTTAACCGACTGAGCCACCCAGGTGCCTGTGAACAAACTTTTAAAAGGTTGACTCTGCATACCAAAAACTTGGAGATAATGACAAGTGTCAGAGGTCCACACTTCTGCTCTCACCTGCAGACACAACCACCGTTGAGAAATATCTCAGAGGAGGTTTCTTTATCTTCCTCACTCATTTTTTTTTTTTTTTTGAACTCTGGGTTACTTTTCAAAGTTGCAAATGGCTGCTAAGCACATACGAGCATCAAGTACATTAACATTCCTCAGAACAAATGTCAGAGTGAATACAAAACCTGTCCCCTTACCTAGAACATATGGTTTTAACAACAACAGTGCTAATTTTTCATGTACCAGAGATGAACAGTTTGGCTTGTGCCTTTTTTTTATGAATTCAATCTGTTCCTGGTCCCAAGCCTGTAGTATGTCTCTTCCTTTTCTGAATGGCTCTCAAAAAGGAGATGACAATCTGTGGATATTTCCCTTTACCAGCGAGGGTACTAATCTTTTGGAAGACGTGGGAACAGATGAAAGTATGTGTTTCTTGGAATGGAAATTACCGATGGGTAGAATCCCATTACAATGTGCTTTGCTGGCGTATTCTATTGAGCAAGTAGCCCTTGTCCGAGTGGAAAGGCTTCCTGCCATCTCCTGAAGGGAATAAGGCAATGTGGGCTTTTATGTACTTCAGAAAAACAAGTATCTTGTATTCCCAGCTTTGTAAAATGTCAGATAAATGCATTTTTTTGCCAAAGAGGATGATTTTCTACATCGAAGGCTCAGGACGTGTGTGTGTGCGTTCACAGTATGTATCCCCTATCTTGTGGCTGCATAGAAATGTGAGCATCCATAAAAGGTGTATTTGTTTCGTTAATGTGTTTTACAAAATATTTTAAAATCTAATTAATTTAATCCCATTTTTAATCTAGCAAGCGCTACATGCCATAAAACTGCTTGACAAAATGCTGTAAATGGTGTAATAACTCATTTGAAGCAAGGTTCTGTAAAAGCATCATACGCAGGGTAAATCCACCAGCTGTCATATTTTGGTAGCTGCTGTCAGTAGTCAGAAGTCAGCACACATGCAGCCAGAGGTCCTAACAATTCAGAGATGCAGCTTATGTTTTGTAAAACTGACCAAAATATTGACGGCATACCTCCTTTTCGTGGATGCTCAGACCTGTTCAGAATAAAGCATATTGAAGGAGCTTGGGAAGATGGGTGAGTAGGAGGGCGCTGAGCTCAGCCCACCCCACATACGCCCTTAGACATCATCCACATCCAAGTTAATACACTGGAGAGCGGTCCGAAGACTGGCCAATTAAAGCATATCGAAATACCACCACTCACTCCGCGTATTTCTAACACTGGTTTTACTCAATCTTTCAAAAAGCTATATACTACTCCTGAGACATGCAAAGAACACATGGTTTCTTTCTATAACTGATATCATCTTGTTCTCAAACCTTCCGTCTAGGTGTATAGTAGGCTCGTGGGAGCGGGGAGGAAGGACTTGCCAGTTCAAGCTTTCTCTTCTGGGTTAAATACTTTCTTCCGGGTCGCCTGGGTGGCTCAGTCGGTTAAGCGCCTGCCTTCGGCTCAGGTCATGATCCCAGGGTCCTGGGATCGAGCCCCGTGTGGGGCTTCCTGTTCCCTGTTCCGTGGGGAGCCTGCTTCTAGCTCTCCTCCCTGCTGGTGCTCTCACTATCTCTGTCTGTCTCCCTCTCAAATAAATAATAAATAAAATCTTTTAAAAAAATAAATACTTTCTTCCAGGTAAATGCTCAAGTGTTCAGAGTTTTCCCCCTTTGCCTTCTCCTCCCTGAGAGGGTGGTGGCCAGGAGAAGAGGCTTCAGGTCCTCGGGCTCAGCTTCCTGGCTGCCCTCTGAGCCGCTGCTGATCACTGACGATGTCCTCATCGCCTGCTCCCTGGGCACTGCTCCAATCACACGTGGCCGATGAACGTGGGGTCTATTCTCTTGGTGTGGGCGGGGCGTCATCTACGTCCCTTGCTGCCTCAGTCCTGCCACAGCTCTGGCTGTCACTCCTGACTGTGGTGACTCTCAATCGTTGCTGCCCTCTGCCCTTCCTTCCTCCCTCCTCTCTCCCTTTCTCCGTTTCCCTCTCCTTCCCTTCTGCCTTCTCCTCTACTGTGGAGTATCTACCATGTGCGAGGCATCGTATCAGGCACATGGAATCCACGAATAATGCTAACATCCCTGCCTCCTTGCCATCTGCATTTTAATGAGGGGAGTCAGATGATAAGCAACAAGCAGAAGTAAATCATACAGAGTATGTTCGGAGGACATGAGTGCTGTGGGAAGAAGAAAAAGAAGAGAAAGATTAAAGCAGGGCCAGTGAGATGAGGAGTGCCAAGATGGGGAGAAGGGCAGGTGTGGTGTTAAGCAGAGGAGCTGGGAAAGGCAGGGCCAGCCAGATGTGGTGGGACCCAAAGCTTCTACAAGTTGGGGGGTCTTCCTCCTCAAGAAACACATACAGAACAGTGAATAAAACCTTAGTCCTCCAGGGGAATATTTACGTCGACGAAGGAAAGATTAGGTCCTATCTTCTGACTCAGCAATTTGCCAGAAATGTTTGCATAGAAATGCTTCCTAATTATAAAACGCTGTCCCCTTCCCCACCCTCTACGACTTCCAGCGGCTCTCAGCACACACAGGGTCTGGGGCGAAGCACGGGTCCGGCCACGTCTGCTCACTAGCTTCGTACGTAAATCTGCCTCTGCGGGTGTGCCTCGTGAAGAAGGAGAGACTGTCCAGGACTAGACAGAGGGGGAGACAGGCAGCCAAGGACATAAGAGATATGGAAAAGAGCGTTCCAGGGAGAGCGAATTCCATCATGGTCCTCCATCTGTGCCTCGATGATGATTCTGTTCCTGAGCGCGGGAGTGGCAAGGCTAGAGGCTGACTAACATCAACCGGACCATCTGCCTGGCTGTTCAGTGCCTCTTCCATGGCAGCTCTCTGATAAGCATCACCGTACAGTGCAAAGATCTTCACACCTCATGGCCAGTTCCATAGGTGCATCCCTACGCCTCCTCCCTAGACCTCCTTGTCCCCTGCCACACGTATTCCTTCCACGCCCTTCACAAGTGAGCCCAAACCATTCACCACTGCCTGCAAGTCCACGTATCTACTTACCTTGAACCTCTTCTCGCTCAATACAAAGGGATCACGAGGTCCAGTGCCCAGGGGAGGATTTCTTTCTCATCACTGGCTCTCAGGGCCACGTCTGATTCCATCTGTAGAGCTGGTAGCTCACTTCAATGTAGCGCGTTGATTCATCCTTGAACCAGACCCCTTTTTCTTCTCGGTCAATTAGCTGTAGGTGCGAGGTGAGGGCAGGTGTCCCAGGTGTCCCCACCCCAGAATTTTATATCTTCAACATTCAAATTACTTTGTATCTTTGGACTCACAGGGAGATCCAGGAAGCAGGAGGCAACATATCCAAGTTAAAAATCAGAAAGAAATTTGGAGGATAAGACTCAACAGCAACAAAACAATTTTGGTATTATGCCGTTTAACCGACAAAAAATAAAAACAAATTTCAAAGCATATCTTGAAAACAGGAGAGGAATTGGGGCGCCTGGGTGGCTCAGTCTGTTAAGCGTCAGACTTCGGCTCAGGTCAGGTTCCTGGGGTCCTGGGATCGAGCCCTGCATCGGGCTCCCCACTCTGTGGGGAGCCTGCTTCTCCCTCTTCTTCTGCTGCTCCCCCTGCTTGTGCTCTCTCTCTGTCAAATAAATAAATAAAATCTTAAAAAAAAAAAAAAGAAAACAGGAGAAGAAAGACCTGAAAATTTCCCCGTGTATTATAGCTGGGAAGTGGAAATTAATTTATCATAATTATTATTATCAACTGCATATGTATACACTTTATTGGTATTTCCTTAACTGGTTGCTGTTTCTTATCTAATACTTATTACTTATTTTGTGGAGATAAGACTACTGGGGGCACCTGGGTGGCTCAGTCAGTTAAGTGACTGACTCTTGGCTTTGGCTCAGGTCATGATTTCAGGATTGTGAGATCGAGCCCCGCCTCAAGCTCCAAACTGGGCATGGAGCCTGCTTAATATTCTCTCTCCCTCTCCTTCAGTCCCTCTCTGCCTCTTAGAAAAAGTACTTAGAGGGGCCTGGGTACTTATTGTTTTATTTTTTGGAACATAAATATTCATAAGTCTTACACAAGTTTGAGTGCAATCCTTGCTCCACAATCTTGTTTTTCCCTGTAAGGTTTTGTTTTATTCAACTACATATCTTCTACTATAAGGATTTCCAGAATATGCCGTAGATTCTACATTATTTATGCGGGCCTTTTTGTCAGTGGCAATAACAGTGTGGTTCGAGTCCCATAACTGATTTCCCTTGTTTTATTTTCCAGCCAGCCCAGCTTGAAATTTCCACGTATTCTTTGAGATTTTTTTTTCACTCCTAACATTTAAGATCCTTCTTTTACAACATCTTTTGCAATGACTTCCTGTTTCCCCAATGTCGCCAGCCTAGCTGATAGTTGGATTTTTGCAATAACCTCCTAACTAGTTTTCCTAGGTTCAACATCTACTTTTTCTAATATCAGACCTTTGTATTGCTCTGGGGTGGTTTTTCCTAAAATTCCCCTTTCATCATGCCTTTACTGTGGCCAAAATTTTCAGTGGTGCCCCATCATCTCTAGAAGCAATCTCAAAACTCATTTGACTACGTACATATCAGTAGAAGTATTTTGAGCATGCATCCTTAATGTATATGTATTTATTTTAAAATTACACATGTGTGCTCCTGTCTATCCATATACTTAGGATTTTTTTTTTTAATTTTATTTATTTATTTGAGAGAGTGAGAAAGAGAGGGAGAGAGCACAAGTTGGGGCAGAGGCAGAGGGAGAAGCAGACTCCCCACTGAGCAGGGAGCCTGATGTGGGGCTTGATCCCAGGACCCTGGGATCATGACCCGAGCCAAAGGCAGATATTTAACTGACTGAGCCACCCAGGCGTCCCCTCCATCCATATATTTAATACTAAATACTAATGAAACTTAACTTTTAAATTTTTTTAGAAAAAAATAATTATAAATAAGAGTTCTAATATTTTTTCTTCTGGCACCCCAAAAGATCATTTAATGTGATTCATTTTGGGTGATGATGTGTAAGGGAGAATTGAAAAAAATCAGAGATGGGGCAGTGGAGTGCTGTCCCACTGTCTGTGGTGTTGACTATCATTGCACACTACCACATAATTGTGTCTCCTGTCCTTTGGATACTGGAGATTCCTGTCTAACCTTTCCTCACATTTATGAAACAAAAGGGGGAGCACTGGTGTTATATGTAAATGATGAATCACTAAATTCTACACCTGAAACCAATTTTACCATATGTGTTAACTAACTAGAATTTAAAGAAACACTTGAAATAAAAAAAAAAATGAGGGGGGATGTTACGGACTATAATCTCAACAGGATTCTGGCTCCTAAAATGGAGTTCTAGAGGAACTGGGATTCTCTGTCCTTCATGCTGAAGGAACAAAGTATCTCTTTCCGTTGGAAAGAAGCAGACTGACAATGAACAGAAATGGAGGGTTTAAGTAAGTCTCCATGTTAGCTGAATGATTGCATTTTTCCATTAAAGAACATAGTCAAGGAAAATGTTAAAGAAGATCTTAATCCTCATGTGTTCATAATTTTATAGCTTCATAACCAAAAATAATTGGAAACAAGAGAAAGAATTGCTGCTGAAGGCTGCTCAGTACAATGAAGTTGTACAGTGAGGTTCAGGAATATGAATGTTAGCAGGTTCATGAAGACTTTTGTGACTGTTGGCTATTAGAAGCAAGACTAAATTTCTGCCTTGAGGAAGATTCTGATGATCTATAAAATGTCAACTGATCTCGTCACAAATTAGTGGTTCACATGAACCTCATAAAGATTATAGAAGCCACAGCACTTGTTGTATAAATGATGAAAGAGTATTTCCTCTCAAAATCTTCAGCTAGCTACACTTCAGCTGGATGCAAATCGGAAACCGTAAGTGAGACCTAGAGCGTCGGAAAATAGTTAGGTTTCTCATGTAAGTAAAAATGCATTGAGAATTCAGAACAACATCTGTTACTAATGGTTCTACCATAATGCCATTAGAGAATTTACAATCATTAGGGCAACTTTCTGTAGACCATTTGAAAATTTACTTTTTACTTTCCATGGCAACAGATCTGGGGTCACTTGATGCTGAGAAAAATGGATGTTTCATTGTGGGTATCAGCACCAATGTTTTATTTCAATATCAACTATAATATTTGAATGACCCAATGCCCTGAAACTCTTTGATACAAGTTGTTAACACAGTTTCACCTCAGTGGGTGAAAAGGCATGAGTGGGATCCCCAGAGATTAAAAAGACAGAGCTTGACACTTAGGAATTTCACAATCCAGTGAAGGACACAGACAAGAAGATAAATGAGTATCATTGTATTATATTGCTTGATAGCTGTATGAACAGAATAGTGTGTCAGCACATAGGGAGATACCTAATCAGACTAGGACAGTCTTCTTAGATGAGATGTTGCTTGAGCTCACTCTCTCAGGGACAGCAGGAGTCAGCTAGGAAAGCAAATGGGAGAAAGTCACTCCAGGGAAAGACAGCAAGCAGTGTTTGCAAAGGCAAAGAGGTGTGAGGCAGCAGAGCAAGATTTGGAAATCAAATGCAGTTCATGATCGTGATGCAGTGAATATGAATGGGTGAAAGGTAAGATCAGAAAACACCTTGTAGATTATTCTAAGGAGTATGAATGTTCTCCTGAGAGTAAAGGGGAAGTATTCATATGACTCACTCATATGTGGAATTTAAGAAACAAAACAAGTGACCAAAGGAAAAAGAGACAAACAAAGAAACAGACTCTTAATTACAGCGAACTGTTTACCAGAGAGGAGGTGGGTGGGGGGATGGGTGAAATAGGTGATGGGTTTTAAGGAGTATGCTTGTCGTGATGAACTCTGGGTGTTGTATGGAAGTGTTGAATTACTATATTGCACACCTGAAACTAATATATAACACTGTATGTTAACTGGAATTAAAATAAAAAACTTAAACAAAGAAAGAAGAGGTATTAAAAGATTTTGAGCAGTGAAGGGACATGATATTATGTGCATATTAAGAAAATCCTTCTAGACAATAATGTAAGGAGTAGATTCACAAAGGTCCCTAAAAGAGGGAGAAAATTTTGAAATATTACAGAAATATTGAGTCATCAATCAAGTCATCAAAAGTGAAGATGGAGACTATAGAGAAACACTTAAAAGATATTTAGGCTATAGTTTCAATAGGAGATATTAAACAATTAATTTTAAGGCAAGGGAGAGAAAGAAGTCTCAGATAACCCCCAACGTTTCATGATGGGAAAAGGATATCGCCTGCTGAGCGAGGGAATGCAGAAGGAGCAACATATTTGGGAGAAGGATTGTGTGAGTTTTGGACGCGTTGTGCTTGAGGTGCCCATGGATCACAGGAGTAGAGAATCCCAGCAGGAAGATATACCCTTGATTCAGAAGTTCTGAAGAGCAATATGGGCTCAAAGAAGATAAATGGAAGTCATCCTCAGTGGGTGAAAAGGCATGAGTGGGATCCCCAGAGAGAGTGTAGAGTGAGGAGACAACTACGGTAAAGTCCCCGGGGAAAGGTAATGTTTAAGCAGGGACTGGAGGAACAAGAACCATCAAAGGAGAATAAACTCGAGTAGACAGAGGATTCAGAAGAAAAGAGAGAGATGGGTATCATGGAGGCCAGTGGAGGAGGAGTCTTCAAAAAGGGAGAGAATCGGGTGCCTGGGTGGCTCAGTTGGTAAAGCGACTGCCTTCGGCTCAGGTCATGATCCTGGAGTCCCGGGATCGAGTCCCGCATCGGGCTCCCTGCTCGGTAGGGAGTCTGCCCCCCCCCCTCTCATGCTCTCTGTCTCTCATTCTCTCTCTCTCAAATAAATAAATAAAATCTTAAAAAAAAAAAAGGGGAGAGAGTCAAAAGTGAAGAGGAAGACCGAAGAAATTTGCATCATACTTTCATTGTTATTTTTGGACAAATTTATATTTGCTTATTTATATGTATATGAACATAAATATTTGCTTATTTAGATTTGATTTACATTAGCTACTAAATACAAAAGTGCATAAGTTTAAATAAATTCCACAAAAGACACATAGTCATATTTTGTAGCTATTACAGCTAACAATTATGGCCAGGGATTTCAAGATACAGCTTCCTTCTTGTATTCTTCTGGAAATGCCAGAGGCATTTTTTCCTGTTGTGCTTGAAGCAAAGCCTAGAACCATATAAAGCAACTATTCCCGAGATTCCCTAGTGTGAAATTTTATGTTATAGACATGAATTCTAATATATGACTGAATGGGTTCTTTTGAGAGCTACTTTATAATGCCATAATATAACTACTTGGACTCTCAGGTTCAGTCATTCAGGTTTTTATATTTGTCATAATGTCAGAAATTACCCTGAGGTGTCCAGAGAGTAGAAATGCTTTGAATATGATAGAAACATATTCAGGGTTCTCAACACTGTCACATAAATGTTGAACCTAAATAATTGAATGAGAAAAATACATTTAAAAAGGTTTATTCCATAAGTTAAAGTCACCACAGTTTATAATAACCTCAAAAAGAATGCTGAATCTAAATCTGAGATACGGGTCTTTCAGGGCAAAAAGCCAAGTTAATTGAAACTCAGAAAAATTACTTGTTAGGTGTTGTGTTCACATATGTGTGTGTGCGTGTGTTGGTTTTATGGGATGTCTGCCCAGTGACATAACTAGAGTCCTAACTCTTGGCCTTGCCTAGCATAGGCTGAAATGCTAAAAGATGGAAGATTCTGTGTTGTTATGACATAGGAAATGAGCGAAGGAAAAATTGTTATTGCAGAAGAAAGAAGGGATTACTAAGGAGCAAATTCCTTGAGAAGGGGTGGGATCCAGAAAACACATGGAAGGATTAGCCTTTGATAAGAAAGGGGGTATTTCCTCAGTTGCTGAAGGAAGGGAAAGATAACAGCATGGATGCAGGTAAGTTTGTAAATCTGATGGTGAGAGGGTAAGAAAGTAATCATCTGAAAGCTCCTACTTTCTCAACCAAGTATAAGGTAAGGTGCTGAAAGATTTGAGCGAGCAACCGGGAGGGGTAGAAGGTTTAAGAGGAGAGAAAAAAATGGTTCTCCTGGAAACAGGGACAGTAATCTTACTAGCAAAAAAGTATTGGGGTGGTAGGTTACAATGAAGGCCATCTGGGGTGTGGGATCACGAATTCTAAAGTAAAGCCAGTTTGCCCAATTGTGTGTATCTGGCAAAGTTCAACTGCTGGGTGCAGACAATGGGGCTAGTGGGCATCTGGGTCTGTTCAGACAAGTGTGGTGGAGGGAGAGAGAGGCTAAGTGATTACAGTGATGGGCCATGGAACGTAATCAGGAGAAGAATATGAAGAAAGGAAAGGGCAGATGGAGATGTAGAAGTCAATGGATTTTGTGTCATGATAAATGTCATGTATGGTGGAAGTTCTTGCTCAAGTGTCATAGAAGATGAGAGGTTGGGGTTAGTGTGGGTAATGTTTTGAAGGTGATACAAGTTTTGGTGATGTGTATACAATCATGCAAGAGGATGACAGTACTGGAGTGGAGGAAAAGGTCATACTTTTGCCATAGGAAACCAAGGAAGTGAATGGCCGGGCGTTAGGTGGGTCATCCATGTAAATATTGAAGCTGTCAAGAAAGATGATGAAGGTCGGGGGAGAGGGACACATAAGGGAGAGAGACCGGCTTTGCTAATGATACCATTCGGTGGACGAGAGGGTGGTACCGACAGCTGTTATGAGTCTCAAGGGAGCGGGGAGTGATGGTCTGGAGTGCCAATAGTCCCCTTGTACATAGGAGCTCAAAGTCAGCTCAAGGTTTCAGTGACAAGCAGGAAATGGGGTGAGCCTGCAAGAAGAGGCTTAAGATGGGGGGAGAAAAAAAAAGATGGGGGGAGAGTTTTGCTTATCACAGAATTCGGGTTCCAGAGAGTTGAATGCATTATACACAAGTAACACGTTTCTTTTATAATAATAATGTTTTCACTAATAAAAGCAAAATAAATTCTCATTAAAGAAAAAATTTAAAATATACAAAAGTATAAAAAAAGACAGTAAAAATCATCAATAATCTGACTCTTGGTGATAATCACTTTTAAATATTTTGTGTATATTCTTCCAGTCTTCTTTTCTTCCTACATGTGTGCACACATGTATGTGTGTGCATGCATTCATTACCCAAACTGACGTCACCTAGTGTGTCCTAAAATCACTATAGCAGAGTGCTTTAATATGTGGGCTCTGGAGTCAATCGACCTAAGTTCAAATGTAGGCTCTACCATTTATTAGCTGTGTGATCTTAGCCAAGATTCTTAAATCTATGACTTAGTCTCCACACTCTTTTTTTTTTTTTTAAGATTTTATTTATTTTTTGACAGAGAGAGAGACAGCGAGAGAGGGAACACAAGCAGGGGGAGTGGGAGAGGGAGAAGCAGGCTCTCCGCAGAGCAGGGAGCCCGATGTGGGGCTCGATCCCAGGACCCTGGGATCATGACCTGAGCCGAAGGCAGACACTCAACCGACTGAGCCACCAAGCGCCCCCAGTCTCCACACTCTTAAATGGAGATAATAGTAAATTAAATCTACCACCAGTTCATATGAGGATTAAATGAGATAATGTATATATAGCAACTTACCACAATGTCAGACACAGTTTTAGTACTCAAGAAATTTTCTCTTTTATCTAAGATATCATGAAAATTTCTCATTCTATTAAATATTCTTCAAACACAGGACTTGCCCATTATATTTATATACACTATGTCCATCCCTTGTCAGTCAGAGCATCATGTAGAAACTAAGGCAGCACAGCATAATGCAGGCTCCAGAGTCAAAACACTTGGGTTTAACTTCTGGCTCCACCACCTACTATCCCTATGACTTTGGGTGAGTTACTTAACTTCTATAATCTCAATTTTCTAACCTGTGAAATGGATACATTTCTCCTGAGTTGTTATGATATTTAACTGATACAATACATGTGAAGTACTCAGTAAATCTTAGCAGTGATGATGGTGGTGGTGGTGGTGTGGTGGGGTTTCCAAATATTTAAGATGTTTCCAATGTATGCCAGTTGCATTACTCACTTTATAATTTCTAGAGGGTAAGGTTAACTGAAAGTGTAGCGCTTACAGTTGGCCAACGGGGGAAGGAATTGGGGAGCTCTGATTGGCCAATGGACAAAATATATTTCAAGATTCCAAATGGTGCACGTAAAGTAAAACTTGTATGGTAACAACTAATATGTCTTTTTTTTTTTTTTTTTTAGTAAGACTGATGAATCAAAGGAAAAGATCAACCACTTCAAGAGAACATGTAATTTGATTGTAAAGTAATGAGAAGGACTCCACAACAATCAATCTTATTATTTTTGAGTCACACGTAGAGTGTTTATGCTCTTCTGGAAACAGGAAGCTTTGGTAAGCCCAATGATTATGTCACTTTATGATGAATAAAAGTACACATACATCTATTAATATTCTCTTTGCCTTTGAGCCTTGATGCTAAAAATATGACCTAGCATATGTCACACTGGTTTTCATGTGATCACTAAGCTCATTATTTTCCCCGACATAATCTTTTATTTGATGACTCGAGTGCTAATGAATTCAATACAATATCTCTTATTGTCAGAGAAAAATCCTGGTAGAATCTTCGTTATTATCTCAGTTGATGATGCAGGTCTGAATTTAAAAATGTAATTCAAATTTTTTTGAAGCTGTGTCAGATCTGTTTGCTTCACCTTCTGTTCGGTGCACGAAGCAATTAGCTTTGGCTATATTAATGTAATACTTTCCTATAACAGCATATGAAAATTTGAGAAGAAAAGTTATTCCAACTTTTTCAAACAAACTTTCAAAAATATTAAAATCATCGACCCAGGAGTATCAAAAATAGTGGAAGGCAGACTCTGGCCAAGAACAAAGCAACAGAGATATTTAAAATTGCTACCCATCAGCCAACTGTTGGTGCTAAATTAGGGGGCGGGAGAGTACATTATGCTCTATCTCTTGATGGAAAGGATGGGTGCCTAATGATGAAAGCTGTGTCTACACAAGGTGAGGAATTGGAATGGATTTTTCACATTATGTAGACCATGGTTTATAATAATCTAGAGTAGTAAAGACATCATTGGTAATGATAGATTACAAAATGACGCTACAATAGCTGAATTGAGATCCATTGCATTAACTGAAATAAAAGTACATTTCCAGGTGGTGGGAGTAGCAAACACGGAGACAGGAGAGTGAGCATGAACACACAGTGGTTGGCCACAGGATGGAACCCCAAGGGGTCAGGGCCCCCAGACCGGCATTCCTTATGGGGGGTGCGAGAAGGGAAGGCGTGCTGACAGAGCTCCTCTCTGAAGAGCCCCCTTTGGAGAATTTAAATGCCCTCACAATAGTGGTTACTGTGCATTTTGTTGACCCTCAGGTCTATGATTTTTATCTGTGAGGTTTTTTCTTTTTTCTTCCTTAAAAAAAAAATCTCAATCGTTCTGTATTTTTTGGTTTCACCTATTTCTTCTATTGTCACAATAGAAGAGGCAAGCTTTACACCCCTTGTACATAGACTATGGATAATGGCTTGTATTTGTATAAATATCTGAAGACTGTTTGCACACAGAACCCACATCAGGTGTTCAATAAATGTATGTGATGCTTACGCTCTTCAAAGCACATATGCTTTTCCACATCTTGTCTGAGCCTCAGAACAGCCCTGTAAAGAAAGCAGGGCAAATACTTATGCCATTTTTCAAGAGAAGAAATTGGAACAGAAATTGAGAAACAGGAACAGGTCCCCAGAGTTGTTAGGAGTGGGACTAGAATTTGACCCTTGCTGACTTCTCTTTTGGCAGCTTCTCCTCGTTCTGAGGCATCCAAAACACATCAGCAAAAATTCGGGGTACGTCACCCTCTCCCAGACACCACCAGGTCTTCCTTGCTTCTGAAATAAGATTCACACTAGTGTGGGCTTTGAGTCTCCACAGCAGAAGCTCTTAACCACGAGTCCATGGATCCCGACGAGGCTTACAGATGGGCTTCTGAGAACACTCCAAAGTGAATGCAAACTGTGTGTTTCTGTGCCTATTTTCAGAGCTATCAGTGGATTCTCAAAGGGCCCATCAAATAATCCATCTGGGTCACTCTTACACCTGAATCTGTTGAGGGTTTCCAGACTTCTAGTCTTTTCTTCAGCAGAAGATGCAGGTTATTAGTGAAGCCCCATTATTTCAAATATATGAGTTGCTTCTTTATGCTGCAACCTTATTAAAATAAATACCTGAGAACCTCCTAGTGAACAGGAATTTGGAGATAAATAAAGCCAATGCTTGGCTTCCTAGAGGTTTAGCGGGAGTTGCTGCTCTGTCTGATAGATGAATCAGATCTCCAGGAAGAGGCTCAGGTCAGTCAGTATTAGTGCTTCTCAAATGTTCCTAAGACCCTTCTAGAGAGCCCATGCAAGCTCCGGTTTCTGAGTGGGCATCCAGACCTACTGACTTAGAACCTTGGACAGATCCTGTCATCTGCATTTTAACTGATGACCCCATTTAATCCTGACGCCTGCCAGTGGTCCACACAAGGAGAAAACAATGCCATGAAGACTGGCACTTTCCCATTTCAGGAATCTCTCTCTCTTACACAGAAAGAAGTTTAATTAAAAGAAAAAGTTATTGAAGCAGAAGCCACACACACTGAGAAAGGCGCACAACATAAGTGTATTCGTAGCCCATGTGACTTCTCACCTGGGAACACACTCGTGTAAGCACCTTGCAGGTCAGCCGACAGCATGGCCAGCTTCCCGGGAAGCACCCCTCCCAGGGACGACTCCCTCCTGTCTCTGTAAAGGTGCCACTAGTTTTGCCTGTTTTTGAACTTTATACAAATTGAATGAGAGACTTCTGTGTTTGGTAGCATCGGATTATAAAAGCCACACCAGTTATTTGAACAGAGATAATCTCATTTACTACACGAATTGTTGGCATGGGGACTGGAGAAGGCAAAAAGGGACACTAAGGTGGCGCGTAGGTAGCAACCAACCTCAGGATGCAATTACCCCTCTAGGACTGGGGAGCGAAGAAAACAAGTTGCTGCTTTTTCTGAGACGAGTGGAAACCCTTGACCGTGCGGTGGGAGCAGGTCCATTCCCTCTTCCGAGATCCCGCTAGTGTCCCCTAGTGGCGGAGCCTGGCGGGGAGCCAGTTTGCTGAGCACAAACGTGCTTCAGAGGCCCAGCCCAGCCCTGGGAGCAGGGAATGGAAGGATGGGCTTGAAGCTGAAAGCCGACAGCTAAATCACCTGCAGAGATCCTTCAGCTCAAGATGATGTTTGTGAGATCCATCCGTGTTACGGGCATCGATTGCACATTGTTGTGCAATAGAACTCTTTCATTATCTAAAATGGAAACTCTATATCCATTAAACACTACCCCTTCCCCTTTGCACCCAGTTCTGGGCAACCACCTTTCTACTGTCTGTTTCTGTGGTTTTGACTTTAGGTACTTCACATGAATGGAATCATCTAGTATTTGTCCTTTGGCGACTGACTGATTTCACTTAGCATAATGTCCCAGAAGTTCTTAATTTTAATTGAGTACGATGTATCACTTTCTCTGTATGGTTAGTCCTCTTCATGTCGTATTTCAGACATTTTTTCCTAACACAGGGTTATGAAGGTATTACCTTAAATTATCTTCTAGATCTGTGCTAATATAATAGCCACTGACCATATATGACTATTAAAATAAATTAAATTTAAAATAGTTTCTCAGTCACACTAACCACATTTCAAGTGCTCAGCAGCCGCATGTGACTAGTGGTTAACATACTGAACGGTGTAGAAAGTTCTATCGGACAGCACTTATCCAGAAGTTTTATTGTTTACTTTTCACATTTGGTTCTGCCATCCACCTGGAATTTATCTTTGCGTATGTGTTTGGTAGTGGTAAATTTTAATTTTTTCCACATGCATCCCCACTTAATCCAGCACTATTTATTCCCCCCCCCCCCCCCCCCCGCTGCTCTGCAGTGGCTTAGTAATTTATGAAGTCTCTATTTATCAGTGAATCTGTTTATGGATTCTCTATTCTGTTCCGTTAACCCACTTATCTCCCCTTGTGCCGATAAGCACCACATGATCTTAATTACCATACTTAAATATGTGTTGACATCTGGTAAAGCAACTCCTCTCAACTTGGTCACCTTCTTCAGCAATGTCTTGACTATTCCCGAACTGTTACATTTCCGTGCATACTTCTATTTCATTTTTTTAATTTAAAATAATCTCAAACTCACAGAAAAGTTTCAAGCACAGAACAATCACTCTTTTTTCTGAACCATTTGAGAGTAAGTTGCCCCATCACCCCTGAACACTTCGGTGTATTTCTACAAAGACACCCCCCTGTAAAATCAATCCTCAAAATCAGGAAATTGACACTAACAGAGTTTTACCATTGAAACCTTAGACCCCATTCAAGCTGTCCCAAGGATTTAATCTAGAGCCATACCCTGCATTCATGGTATGTCTCTTCAGTCCTAACCATCTAGAATATTTCTCAGTCTTCCCTTGAATGTTGTGCCCTTGACACTTTTTGAAGATGAGAGGCCATTTACTCTGTAGAATGCTCCCCCCGTCTGGGGTGGTTCGTGTTCCATCTTTATTAGATCCAGGTCATATGTCTTTGGCAGAACTATCACAGTGGCTGTGTTCTTGAATCTTCTCAAGTGGTACATCAATTTGATTTGTGCCATTATCGGTCATATTAACTTTGAACACTTGAGTAAGGTGGTGTCTGCCAGGCTTTTCCACTATAAAGTTCCTTTTTCCCCCTTTGGATTAAATATCCTTGGGGAAGTTACTTTGAAGTTATGTGAGTACCTTCTATCTCTATAAGCTTTCAATGAATGAATGAATTAATTAATTTATATCAGGATGAACTGATAGTTTCCTGTTGTACTCAATGGGCTGGACTATGTTACTATCATTACTTATTTTGATGCTCAAATTATCACTGATTTGATTGGATATAGACATTAATATAGATGTAAATGTGAATGTTGTATGTCTGTGTGTGCATGTATTCTCAAGTTTTGTCATCTGGGAGGTTTGGGGAGCAGAGACACTCCAATAGTAATAAGCACCAAACTCTAGGCTCCAGTTGTAATAATTTCTTTTTTTTTTTTTTTAAGATTTTATTTCTTTACTTGACAGAGAGAGAGAGTGAGAGAGAGAGCACAAGCAGGGGGAATAGCAGGCAGAGGGAGAAGCAGGCTCCCTGCTGAGCAAGGAGCCCGACGTGGGACTTGATCCCAGGACCCTGGGATCATGATCTGAGCTGAAGGCAGACGGTTAACCGACTAAGCCACCCAGGCGTCCTTCCAGTTGTGCTGATTTCTATATTTGTTTATATATTTAAAATAATGAGTTTGGGGTGCCTGGGTGGCTCAGGTCATGATCCCAGGGTCCTGGGATAGAGCCCCACATCGGGCTCCCTGCTCTGCAGGAAGCCTGCTTGCTCCTCTCCCACTCCCCCTGCTTGTGTTCCCTCTCTCGCTGTGTCTCTCTCTGTCAAATAAATAAATAAAATATTAAAAATAAAACAATGAGTTCACAGCGATATCTTTAATTGCTATTCAGGGTCCATCTAGTTTCCCCTTTGCTCATTTGTCATTCCTTTCTCCAACAGTGAGAAACTAGGCTCCTAGTATTTTTTTTTTTAAGATTTTATTTGTTTATTTGAGAGAGATAGAGAGAGCATGAGCGGAGAGAGGGAGAAGCAGACTCCCTACTGAGCAGAGAGCCTGGTGCCCACATGCTCGATCCCAGGACCCTGAGATCATGACCTGAGCTGAAACCAAGAGTCGAACGCTTAACCGACAGAGCCACGTGGGCGCCCCCACCCCTGTATTTTTAATGTATTTATTTATTTGATCAATCACTCGGTAAATAACCAATCTCCTGTTGTCACTGTCAGCCCCCTCTCCCCTCCTCATGGGCACATTCCTTACCCCACCTGGGTTTCAACACCTGTGCCTGGGCATGCACACACCTCTCCTCCCCTCGGCTGACACTCGGGTCAGGTGCCCCTCTTCACAAGTGGTGGCTTTCCTTACCTCAATTGAGACCACCTGTCCTCCCAGCCTGCACCCCCTGCATGGCCACGCTCCTCATCCTGCTTGGACTTTGGCACCCCATACAGGGCCCATTCCTCAATGTGGATGCCCTCCTTACCCAGAAATGCTCTTGGTAATATGCCCCATCATTTGTAAATACTTCTTATGCTTACTTGCATCTCTATCATGCCGTTCCAAAAGCAACCATCATTCTATAAACAAAGCACATTGGTGGAGCCATCCTTTTCCACTCGGCATTTCCCTCCCTAAGGAAATTTGGCATCCATGTTCATCAGGGATATTGGCCTGTAATTCTCCTTTTTGGTGGGGTCTTTGTCTGGTTGTAGGATCAAGGTAATGCTGGCCTCATAGAAAGAGTTTGGGAGTTTTCCTTCCATTTCTATTTTTTGAAACATTTTCAGAAGACTAGGTATTAATTCTTCTTTAAATGTTTGGTAGAGTTCCCCTAGGAAGCCATCTGGCCCTGGGCTCTTGTTTGGTGGGAGATTTTTGATTACTGCTTCAATTTCCTCACAGGTTATGGGTCTGTTCAGGTTTTCTATTTCTTCCTGGTTCAGTTTTGGTCGTTTATACGTCTCTAGGAATGCATCTGTTTCTTTCAGATTGCCTAATGTGTTGGCATATGGTTGCTCATAATGTGTTCTTATAATTGTATTTCTTCGGTGGTGGTTGTGATCTCTCCTCTTTCATTCATGATTTTATTTATTTGGGTCCTTTCTCTTTCCTTTTTGATAAGTCTGGCCAGGGGTTTATCACTCTTATTAATTCTTTTAAAGAACCAGCTCCTAGTTCCATTGATCTATTCTACTGTTCTTTTGGTTTCTATTTCATTGATTTCTGCTATGATCTTTATTATTTCTCTTCTCCTGCTGGGTTTAGGCTTTATTTGCTGTTCTTTCTCCAGCTCCCTTAAGTGTATGGTTAGGGTGTGTATTTGAGACCTCTCTTGTTTCTTGAGAAAGGCTTGTATTGCTATATACTTCCCTCTTAGGATGTCTTTGCTGCATCCCAAAGGTTTTGAACAGTTGTGTTTTCATTTTCATTTGTTTCCATGAATTTTTAAAATTCTTCTTTAATTTCCTGGTTGACCCATTCATTTCTTTAGTAGAATGCTCTTTAGCCTCCATGTATTTGAGTTCTTCCCAAATTTCCTCTTGTGCTTGAGGGGCACCTGGGTGGCTCAGTCATTAAGCATCTGCCTTCAGCTCGGGTCATGATCCCAGGGTCCTGGGATTGAGCCCTGCATCGGGCTCCCTGCTCGGCGGGAAGCCTGCTTCTCCCTCTCCCACTCCCCCTGCTTGTGTTCCCTCTCTCGCTGTGTCTCTCTCTGTCAGATAAATAAGTAAAATCTTAAAAAAAAAAAAAATTTCCTCTTGTGCTTGAGTTCAAATTTCAAAGCACTGTGGTCTGAAAATATGCAGGGAATAATCCCAATCTTTTGGTACCTGTTGAGACCTGATTTATGATCCAGTCTGTGATCTATTCTGGAGAATGTTCCATGTGCACTCAAGCAGAATGTGTATCCTGTTGCTTTAGGATGGAATGCTCTGACTCTTATCTGTGAAGTCCATCTGGTCCAGTGAAACACACATCTTTTAAAAAGTCACATTCCCCTTCCCCAGTTACACCTAGACCTGGGACTTCAGACTGTCAGGGCAAGGCTGCTGGGGATGCAGAAAGGGGAAAAAAAGAGATGTGAAGCTTCCAGAGCCAAGATCTTGACCTTGACAATAGATATGGAAGATTTCTCATGAGAGAATTGACATTATCCTCTAGGGGAAAAAACAAAGCTGGGGCAGGTGGGGGTGTGGGAGAACTTCTTGTGGAGGGAAGGTTGAGTGCTGGAGGGGAAGGGAGTGAGCTAGGTGCTGTGAGTTAGTGTCCTTCACCTGTCACCAGTTGTGTGCTTATGCATTCTTAAGTTTGGCAGCTTGGGGATGGTGGAGTCTGTGCCTGCTTTCTGGTGTGGTGCAGGGATGAGAGCAGGGTCCTGGGTTGTCTGGCACAGGGCCAGCACAGTGGGGTCACGCAGTAGGGAGGACATGGGACTGCCTGATGTGGCTGAGCAAGGAAGCCTGAGCAGTGCCTGGTGGGGCGAGGAAGTGGGAGCCACACAGAAAGGACCTCTGCACTGGCATGAGGAAGACCCAGGGCTCCAAGAGGTGGAGGAGACTTGCATCTCCCCTGAGGTGGGGATCTCTGCCCGCAATTGGAGACAAGAGGGGGCCAAGCACCTGCGTGGGCAGATGCCCACCGAGGACCAAACACCTGTACTCTGAGGCTGCAAAGTTACCTTCCACTGATCATTTAGAAGGAAGTTTTGCTTCCTAGACAGGAGAGGGACAGGAAATGCTGATCTGACTGATTTTAAGCCTTCAGTGACCAAGTCTACATTTCTTTCACTAGACAACATGAAAGCTCAAGGTAGATTTTAATCTAAATTCTAGAAATATCAGAAACTGCACCTTTTTGTTTTGTTCACCTGGGTTTTGTGGCTTGCAACTGTTGTTCAGCCTACGAATGAGTTAACACCTGACACCTTTGCATGCAGGAGACCTGTCCTGTGTTCCCCGGGGGTCTCTCTCCTAGAAGCAACGCTTGCTACGCACATTTAATGGTAAAGATGATTGGATATACACCTGTGAGTTTTTTGTTTATGTTTCCATGAATTTCTAATGTGTTCCCTATATGATATGACGTCTTTTGAATTCAGGAACTGTGCCTTCTCTGTGATTCAGAAATGTCCACAAGGTCTTATATAGAGGTCTTCCAAGAAGGCACCGGACACATTTCTTCATGCCTACTTGGCTTCCTTTGATGCCAGATTTTATTTATTTATTTGAGAGAGTGAGCGAGCACAAGCAGGGGGAATGGCAGGCAGAGGGAGAAGCAGGCCCCCCACTGAGCAGGGAGCCTGATCCCAGGACCCTGGGATCATAACCTGAGCTGAAGGCAGACGCTTAACCAACTGAGCCACCCAGAGGTCCCTCCCTCAATGCTTTTATTCTTCCTTTCTCAGTCTTTATCTTGGCGTTTCCTGGAGTTTTCTTTTGATTCTTCTTTTTCTTAAAACAAAACAAAGCAAACAATCCCAAGAAAATAAATTTTACTCTGGCATTGATGGCAGGAAGAGGTCTAAGGTAGTAGAAATGGAGGCACAGCTCAGCACAGACTGCAGATAAGCTGGTTTGGCTGCTGACGTCACCACTCACACGCTTGTGGATTGAGACTCAGTTTCCTGATCACGGGACTCAGCAAACTCTGGCCAGTGCACAACGCCACTCGCTGTCTTCGGATGCTACCTGTTTTCATATGGCCCGTGAGCTAAGAATGGTTTTTACATTTTTAAATGGCTGAAATGAAACCAAAAGAAAACACGCTATTTTGAGACTTGTGAGAATTACATGAAATTCACATTTCAGCACCCATAAATACGGTTCTATTGGGGTACAGCCACTCTCATTTGTTTGTATACGGCCCGTGACCACTAACATGCTGTAATAGTAGAATTGTGGGCTTTACTCTCTGGCCCTTTATAAAAATGTTTGTCAACCTCTGCCTTATCTGGGAAAAAAATCGGATAATGATTCCTACATCAGAGAGTTATTTTTGTGTGTGAGGATCGAATGAATACTAGAAATAAAATATGGTGCTGCACCTGGAATCTGCAGGTGCTTGAAAAATGATTCCCTTCCACCAAGCCTGATACTTGAACCTTATCACATTCGGTAAAACGGTGACTTTTGTGGGCGCCTGGGTGGCTCAGTTGGTTAAGCGACTGCCTTCGGCTCAGGTCATGATCCCGGAGTCCCGGGATCGAGTCCCACATCGGGCTCCCTGCTCGGCGGGGAGTCTGCTTCTCCCTCTAACCCTTCCCCCCTCTTGCGCTCTCTCTCTCTCTCTCTCTCTCTAATAAATAAATTTTAAAAAAATCTAAAAAAAAAAAAACGGTGACTTTTACTTTCGAGATGGTTTTGAAGCATGGTATGGAGCATTTGCATAGTTAGATAGACGGACAAACGAAATGTACTTTGTATTCTATGTAGAAATACCTTTCACTAATGAACCTCCCAGAAGTGCCCAAGGATTAATTCAAACCTAAATGCTTCCCCATTAATTTGATAAGCCTCTAATACATGGTATACAAATTACACAGTGGAGTTTAATAATTTAGAAGTGTTGTATGGGTTGCCACACAATAGCTGGAAAAGGCAAGTTTCCTTGTAAAACATTCCCTTGGGTCCAGGAGATGCCAATTGCAATAGAAAGGGTCTCTACCTTGCCTTTCCAAGACAACTGTCAATTTCTGAATCCTCTCCCCAAGTGCCTCCAGTGCGTTGGAAATTTTATGTTCATCTGGCCACTAGAGAGCACTTTGAGACTAACAAAGCTGGGGCCGGGCACCCAGGCCTCGCTCTGTTTGCACCCCGGTCTCCCGTGGCCGAGGGGCCCTGCGCTCGCTGCGCCATCTGGCTTAGGCAGTGACTTACAAAGGGCCATCAAGGCTGATGGATGCATTTTGTGAAGCTTAGTGACCTGTGGTAGTGATAATGAAGTATTCTGCAGCCCAGATAACATTTTATTCTGTCACTACGGTTTTCTGCCTCTGGTGACCACCTAATTTGTACTGCTTTACAGGGTATTTTTAAGGCAAGCGTTTTAGCCAGGGTCCCAGTTCCCTTATTGCTCAGTCTCTTCTCTGTCAGACTGAATTTCTCTCCAAGAGAAAATATTGCTTGATATTGATTCCCGTGCAGGAGATAATTTCAGGTTCTCCCTCTGCAGTTCATCCGAAGCCCTGTTTAAAATCTTGAAGAGGTTTTCCAAGGCTAAGGGGCGCAGTTCAAAAGAACAGTTCTTAAATGTGTTTAAAAGCTACATTTTCCGATGTCTCATCAGCAGTTTGCACTGATACACTTTCCATTGTTATTACAACTGAACCATATCATAGGGAGTTGTACCAGCAAGACCATCAAGTTTTCTAAAAAGCTATAAAGCTTTGATGTTTTCTGGCCTATTTCTTACTGTGCTCTTAAAAATGTTTAGCTTCTGCTGAGCCAAATGTGTACCTTTAAAGGCGTATGCAGTGAAAAACTCTTCAAGCATCTCCGGGACTGCTGTCATATCTGTCTCTACAGCAGGAAGAGGAGATTCTGTTTGGTGAAGCAAGGGGGGAGTTCTTTGTGGCGTGCACTGTGAGTGAATACCACCGACCTTCAGCTGTGCTCTGGCCCATCAGCGCTGGGGTCTGGCTGTGGAGATAGAAGAAGAATCTACTCTCCTGGCCACTGCTTATGAGCATTTTGCAAAGACATTCCATTCTGGTATTACTGTTTGCATCAAAGAGAAATCAAAGGCATCAGTTCTAACCCCGTTTCCTAAACCCATTGAGGTGTTTATAAGGATCGGTTTGCAGGGGACTTCTTTGATGTTTTCAAAATTCTAAATAATTTCTCCCTCTTTTGAATGACAGTTGACTTTCAAGCAAAGAGTATTTCTGCATGTGAAATGTCGGTTCTAATAATAACCTGCTTAATGCGCCACTGAAATCACTAATAGAATTTGCTACCGTTTTTACAAAAAGAAGTATCTTTGCTCTATCTGGGTGCCTGGCACAGCGCCAGACGTTGCAAACAAACGGACGGCTTCGTAAGGAAATTACCCTCTAAAATGTAAACTTGCTATCTCCTCTTTTGCCAACACAAACCATGTGCAACGTGCATGCAAAAAGAGCAAGGGAGTGAATAGGCTATTAACAAAGACTTTCAAGAGATAGATTCCTCTGCGTTTCATGGGGAGCCATGAATATGACAACATAAAGGAGTGGAAGGCAAAGATAAGGAGTTTACATGGGGGTATAGGCATTATTGTGTAGATATTGTTGGTTCTCTGCAGCCAGACTTTCGTTATGAGCTCAGTGTCTTTGCCAGACCCAGGCACCTGGCCCGGCAATCCTAGAGGGTCTTCCTTCTGCACGCGCTGATTTATTTCACAGAAGCTTTCTGTGTGGGTGAAAGATAGTAGAACTGTATCAAAAAGGCAATGTTATCCCTGGGATTTCAACAAGGATTGAATTAAATAGTACAAAGCAGAAAGATTGTATACTTGTTCCTATGAATCTATTTTCACTTGCCTGAAACTCCTTGGTTCTCAGGGGCTACGGTTCTGTGGGGGACATATTCCCATTGAATATTTAGTGAACGCAAAGAGGTGACACTCACTCCTCCTTGTCTGGGCTTCACCACAGCTCTAGAAGGAAATTCGGATTTCTTCAGATGGGCTCTTTTCCCTCCGTTGTACGGCACCGTACTTAGGGCAACCTCTTCTACTCGGTGAGATGCAGATGCTTCTCTATGTCTGTCAGACTCTCGTTGTTTTTTGTTTTGTTTTGTTTTTATCTTGTGGATCTTGCACTTCTTCCGGAAAACAAAACAAAACAAAAACCAAACTGGGTTATAAACAGAATATTGTACTAAATGGAAGTAATACTGAGGGGTACAGGGGTACCACTTTGTCAGTAAACTACATCTTGAGAGGGCAGAAAGGGCTTTTCTTGAAGTAGAAGACACTCAGGACAGATCATGTCTTACTTGGGGACAGCTCTTTATTGTTGTTTTACACGCTGTTTCATCAGCGAATGTTGGTTAACCTGTTATGCGGTTTTATCTCCTCTCTGGAAAAGACTCAGAGAAAGCTGGTTCAGCTTTTTATTTTTTAGCAGAGCATCTTCCACAGAAGCTCTCAATAAACACTTGGTGGTTTGATTCATAGGCCCTAAGACTGGGGACAAACAGTGTGGCATGGAGGAAATCACAGCAGATCAGCTATGTGAATGGGGGCATGCCAAGTAATCTTTCTGGGCCACTATTTAGTTATCTGTAAAAAGAAGGTGATGGCCAAGGTCACTTCCAGCTCTGTCAATTCTGTTTTTAAAAAATACTTGGATCCTGAAAGAAGAACATCTTCTCGAGTTTCCAGACAAAAGAGCCCAGGGTACGTTTGTGCCTGACCTCCTACCACATCCTGACTTTCTACTTTAATGAATCTGGGTTTATTCTTCAGTGAAATGGCTCAGCTCCAAGAGTTCTCAGTGCGATTCTAACACCGTGTCGGTATTGATTTTTCTTGCAAGCTAGTGGTTACTGTAACCACCAAACTATTAAATCTCTCTCCTTCTCATAAGGATGACTTCACGAGTGTCGTTCTACTCTCTTTGTTTGATATTTAACTCAGTCCAGGGCTAATATGAAGATAGCATTACTATCAAACTCTCTCAAAATGCTTCATGGCTGAGAGCTTTCTACCTTTCCTCACCTCTGGGTTGTCAATCGAACACTCGAGCCGATAGAGGTTGATAAAAAATGGGACTTTTGGAGGACTCTGACCTTTTTCCTGCCGTGTTGTTCTCCGTCACCTCGTGCATCAAAGCTTCGAATTTCTTACTGTGAACAATGTCAATACTTATTCAAATAAGATAGGCTTCCTTCCTTATTTTGTTTGTTCGTGAGTGCAGAAGATAATGTTTCGCCTCCTGGCATTGATCGTTGTCATGGTCAGACCCCAGATGTTACCTTCCGTAGACATGTACACAGGGAGCTGCAATACTGAAATATTAATTTAATTCTTAATTTCTCATTTTAGAAGTGTACCCTTCATGAACTCTCCGGTTAACCGGCGGAAGACACAACATGTCAAGCAGGTTATGATAGCCATTAACTTCCGAAAACAGTTCAACGGTGGCTTTCATTTACAATGGTTCTTGGGCACTCACCTTGTTACATTAGTTAGAACATACACTACAAATTGAGCAGTGACTTTGATGTTAATAAAGAATTCTATATCCAGGACTATAATACCTTGCTGATTACCTTTCAGTAGATTCCATGGTGACCCCTGAGTAGAGGGACAATTTAATGAGGTCATTAATATTTCCATAAAACCAGCAATCTGATAAATTCTCTTTTGGTAGGCACTTTTGCAGAACTAGCGTAAGTGACTGTTCCACATGAAGCATTATCTTTTCTTGTACAACATTGAAAGCTTACATGCTGCTTGACAACTTTGAATTTTAAAAAGTAAGAATGATTGGCACTTGGTAACTTACACAGAAATATAAAGTGGTACAAGAAAATTGCCCATTTCTTTCAGATTTACATTTTATGTATTTTTTTTTTCTTTTAAGAAGTGATAAGACATGTAATTTCCATCAACTTCAACCAGTTATGTATGAAAGAGGCTACAAGTTCAGCTCTGTAGAGGAGAAGCAAGTCATGGGGAGAGCTGACATAACCACAAAAAAGCAGACAGCCTTCCCAGCTGCCGTTCATTCTGGTTCTAGAGATGGTTATTTGCAGGCAAAGACGAAAATCCTAAGACTGAGATACTACATGTCTTGAAAGCAATTCTGCTTGCCCTTGCTTCTTAATCCACCAGCCCCAAGATGTCACTTATCAAAGGTCTTCCCAGGTCCATTAAATGCAAGGAGAAAAAGGAAACAGAGAGGTCTAACTAGAGTTTACTGATGAAGACTTCTCTTTATGTGTTGGGTGCTCCAAAGTGTTTGGCGTAAAGCAATTATTGTCTATTCCTTAATTTGGTCAACTAACATTTACTGACATACAATAGCAAAGCACCCGGCTCTGTGCATCTGCTAAGTTAACATTTCTTCATTGAGCTTCATCATAATTTTGAAGATGTGTGGCAATAAAGATAATTGGGCCATCAACTTATAACAAAAACCTTGTTTAGGAATCCTGAATTTTTAAAATGTTTTAAAAAAGATTTTATTTATTTATTTGAGAGAGAGAAAGAGAGCAGGGGGAGGAGTAGAAGGGGAGGGAGAGGGAGTGTGAAAGAATCTCAAACAGACTCCATGCTCAGCGTGGAGCCCGATGCAGGGCTTGATCCCATGACCCCCGAGATAATGACCTGAGCCGAAACCAAGAGTCAGATGCTCAACCAACTGAGCCACCCAGGTGCCCCAAGAATCTTGAATTTTTTTGATATTAATATTCTGACAACAGATGAATGGATAAAGAAGATGTGGTATATATACAATGGAATATTATGCAGCCATCAACAAAAAGAAATCTTGCCATTTGCAACGACATGGATGGAACTAGAGAGTATTATGCTAAGCAAAATAAGTCAATCAGAGAAAGACAAGTATCATATGATCTCACTGATATGAGGAATTTGAGAAACAAGACAGAGGATCATAGGGGAAGGGAGGGAAAAATGAAACAAGATGAAACCAGAGAGGGAGACAAACCATAAGAGACTCTTAATCTCAGGAAACAAACTGAGGGTTGCTGGAGTGGTGGGGGGTGGGAGGGATGGGGTGGCTGGGTGATGGACATTGGGGAGGGTAGGTGCTATGGTGAGTGCTGTGAATTGTGTAAGACTGATGAATCACAGACCTGTACCCCTGAAACAAATAATACATTATGTTAATTAAAAAAAGAAAAAAATAATATTCTGATATATCAATCTGTGGTCTGTATGTCTTCCATTGTGAACAACTGACCTCATGTTCTAACATACATATAAAAATATATATATATCCAACAACACATATGTAATTTCTTTCCTAGAATTTTCATTGACTTCTTTTCTGGTTAGCAAATATTCTAGTCATCCCCGTACTTAAGGTTTAAACAGTTCTCTCTAGTTTGGACTGCTTCATGGAAATATAAACAATTATTCCTCTGAAAAATAGAAACCGTGGTACTTTCCTTCTAAGTATGGTTGTGGAGCTATGAAAAGCAATTTTTGACCCTGATGACTACTGGATTAAGAACCAACATATTCCAACACGAAACTTTTATCATAACATTTATTGTGTTCACTGAGCCAGTAATGAGGTTCATTTATTTGGCATTTGTTTGAGAGAGGGGGGTAAGCCCTGTGAGGGTAAGGGCTGGCTTATCTTGTTCAATGTTGGTATTCGCAGCACTGAGCACATAGAGAATTAACAAAAAATGACTGAATGTTACTGATTTGGCAGTTGAGGAGACAAACACCCCAAGAACGTGAGTCCCTTCTGAAGGTCCTTTGGGTAGTAAGAAATGGCACTAGAATTCAAACTCTGGTTCGAGTCCAAGTGTGCCCTTCTCCCATGCCAACCCCTGATGCACACACCGGTTGCTTTCCAGACTCCCTGCCTGTCTCCGGGCTGCAAGTCACATCGTTTTCTGGGCAAGAGGTGGTGGGGGAAGTGGTAAGTGGTCTCTTGGGAGAGCAGCCATCCATGAATGCCATCAAAGCCCCATTTGAGGGAGCCCCCAAAGAATCTCACCTTGATGTTGATTTTTTTATTGGGATCCCCCACCTTCGAGGTCCTGAAATATATTCCAGGTTATGCTACAGATCAGGCAGAGATAACCCACAGTCTCATAAATAGAGAAGCCAGGCCCAGCCTGGGACAATGGTCCTTACAAACGTCTGACTGTGTTCACCCTTAGGTGAAGCCCCCTCTCCTTGCTCTTGATTTGGCTGAAAACCTAGTGAGCCTCTGCATCTGTGGTAGGTGGAGAAAGAGCGTCAATTATAAACCAAAATACAAGGTATTAGCAAGAGAGATTTAACACACTCACACTTGGAGTTACAAGGTGTTAATGAGCAAGATAAACCAAGGAATGCATTTTTCTTCCTCCTTGGCTGCCTGGGTTGGCTGTGGGTGCCGAATAATTGAAACCTCAAGTTCTGAGACTATGAATCAGGAGGGTTTCCTGTATTATGAATGATGTCATCTTGTAAGATGAGAGACTTAGAGTGAAACGCAGGAACATTCAGGGTAATGTGTTTGCAGCAAGCAGGATCCTGAATTTATTGCAGAGGAGAGTGTGTGAGCTGACCAAAATGGAGAATGATGAGAAGTAACTAAATTATGTATGACAGTCTTTACAGAGCAGAGGAAGGAAGAAAGCTTAATGATGTTGTGGTTGAGGGACCAGCAGCAATTGGTGATGTATTGGCTGGAGATTGGTAAGAAGAGAAATGGATCTATGAAGACTCAAAGACTATAGATGAGCGTGACAAAGACCAAGCAGTGGATTTGGGAGAGGGAAGGGAACCAAGGGCTCAGTATATAATACATTTTAGTGGCAACCAGCCAGCCACGTAAAGTTAACTTGACATTAAAAATCATCATCTTAATCTATGTAGCTCTTTGAAACCTGACTCTTATCAAAGCCAAAAAAAAAAAAAAAATCTATAGTTAATGATGAAGTATTTTTCCTCTTTGCTTTCCCGGCATCCACGAAACGCCATATATAATTTAATTATTGAATCTACAGGCTGGACCGTGGAGATGAAGAATGATGTGTCCGCGGTAGTGAGAAATTAGGTAGAACCAACTGTTTACTCTCATCATTCTTCCCCCGTTAGGCTAAATTAATATAGTTAACAAGCTTTTGTTTGGATTAGTGGCTCAGATCTGGGATATGCTGATCAGAACTCATGATTCTTACAGTAGCTATCATTTGTGGGGTGCTGACGATATCCTCAAGCCCTGTGTGTAACACAGAACAGGTTCTTTTGTCATTCTCTGCGCAGGTACCCCTGTTCCGCCAGGATGAGGGGCTAGCTACACTTTTGAATAGAATAATGAAGTTCAAGAAAATCTGATTTACTTCCTTGGGGCTTAATGGCTTCAGAAATCTCCCTGATGGCCTTTCCTATTGACCCGTGCCCCCTTTCTCTGATCTTTTTTTTTTTTTTTTAAATCAATTGTAACACAGGGCGCGCAATTTTAGACCCGGCCAACGCATGGGGGAAAGCCCGAGAGGTGTGTAGCCCGCGGTGGGCTTGGCAAGGGGTAGCAGGCTTCAGCGCACAGCTCGGGCCCTTCCACACCGTTTGAGTGGAAACTAAGCGGGCCATGCAAAGCGCAAATGCAAATGTAACTTCGAGACATTTGTGCCTCGAGGCATGGCGTCCCGCCCTACCCACCCCTCCTGCAGCAAACTGTGACGCTGCGCGCGTCCACATTCCCCACGACACTGAGACCCCGCAGGCCCAGTCCAGAGACCAAAACCAGGTCTCCTTACTTCCTACCCTTTTCAGTTTCATGGCACTAGACTCTTTCGGGTCGTCTTTCATTTACAAATAATAGATTTACAGCGAGAGCTTTAAGTGGATGGTAGATCCGGGGCGGGGCGGGGGGGGTGGTGAATGGTGGTAAAAACAAACTCAGCACCACCAACGAAAACTACCCAACCCTCAGATTCAGAGATCTGAAAAACGCAAAGACTATCAAGTCAGAGCCCCGGGAGCAGCCGCGAGCTGCTGGGGCCCAGGCTCCCCCGTGGGGCCCAGGCTCGCGACGACGAACGCGGGCAGAGGCTTGGGGAGCCCGGGGCGCAGGTCCGCGGGGCCAGCTCCGCGGCGGGGCGCTCCGGCCGGCCCCAGCCCAGGGGCCTCGGGGGCGGTTTCAAGGGTATCCAGGAGCCGGCGCGCGGTCAGGGTCAAATCCCAAACCATCCCCCTCAACAAAAGGAGGCAGCCAGCCCCCGGGAGGGGTCTTTCGGGCGCTGGCCCCGAAGGTCGCCGGCCAGATCGCGGGCTCAGCGAGCTGTGTGTCCGGGACGAGGAAGCGGAGGCGACCTCGCCCAGGAGTTCCCCGCCTGGCGCGCGCCCGCCGGGGCCCCCTCTCCAGAGCGCGTGGCCGCCTGGTCGCGGTCACCTTCCGGCCCCGCGGGGCCCCGCCTCTTCTCCCGACTTCCTCTCCTCCGGCGCGCGCGGCGGCGGGGCGGGGGCGGGGCGGGGCGGGGCGGGGGCGGCGGCCTGCGATCGCGGAGCCGGAGCCGAGGACCAGCCGGGGCCAGCCCTGCCGTGCGGGTACGCGGCCTGCGCGCCACGCGGCGCGGCCCGAGCGCTGCGCGCGGGGGTGCGGGGCGCCGGGCTCGCGGCGGGGGCTCCGGGCGGGGAAGCCCGAGGTGGCCCCCCCTCCCCCCCGCCGCCCGGGGAAACCCCCTGCCGGGCCAAAGAGTGCGGGCTGGGAGGGCCCGATCACTGGAGACTTGCTCCGGAGGGTGGGACTGGGAGGCTGGGAGTGGCAGGCACTTCCTGCGCCCACGTGGGGGCTCGGGGTGCCGGGTTTCGCCGGGGTCGGATGCCGGGAAGGGGTGGTGGGCGGAGGAGCGCGGGTTCTGTCCGGGCACGTTACCAGATGTGTCCCCCTGGAGTAGCATCCCAACTGTTGCTGCCGCTGGGTTTCGGGGCTCCCCTGAGCGTTAAAGCAGACGTTGGAGTAATACCCCCCTTTCCCTCTCTTCTTCCCCTCCCACCTCCTGTTTGGTGGGCACGTAACTGGCACCCTACAGCGATTATGGATGCCGACTGTTGAGCCGGTGGTAAACCAGTGCAGTTAAGAGGGCTTACAGGCTTCTCAGAACTTTGGGCCACAGATCAGTGGATAATCATGGGTCCCAGTAGCGACTTTTTCCCTGCATCCCAGTTTGAGGCCCTGGCGCGCTGTCCCGCTTAAGCCGAGGGCTGGAGCCTGAAGCCCAAGTGCAAGGAAATGAACACCTGCCTTCCACCCAAATGCTCAAGAATGCTCAGTGATACCCACTCAGTTCTTGTGTTGCCCTCTTTCCTTGTGCTGTTTATTTTCCCTTGAAAGGACCCCACCCACCCCTTACTGGAAGTTTCAGGGGCTCCCCCTGTTGTAGATCAGCTTGTGCCTGCCCGTGAGCGAGTAAGTAGAGCCCACGTTGCTAAAACTTAGCCTCAGTCACAGCACTCGACACTTTTGTTTCTTCTCACTTGATTGAGTACTCAGAGTTGATAATTTCTGTTTTCATCTGAGCTAAGGGGAAAGAAAAGGGACAGATTCTCTGGTTAATATCAGAGCTGGGACAGCTCCAGAGGAATCTGACTGGCATGGATAATAATCCTATGTGATTTCGGGGAGTTTCTGTAAGATGGGATGTTACTACCTTTGCTAGGAATGAGGCTTGAGTGAGATGATGCGTATAACCCTTCACAGTGTCTGAAAGATAGTAGATGATCAATAAATGTTCTCCTTTCTCCCTCCCTCCCTCTTGTGCTGGCTCTATTTCCTAAGGGAGGGAGGTGACGGATGAGAACAATTTGTGGAGCAGGCATTTGTAGTAGGTTGAAAAAAATCCTATGAGAAAGCAGTACATAGATGTAAAATTTGGGGATGTGAAACTCTACGTGCCAAAACCAAACTTCTGAAATAGTAATTTTTTTCTTAAGGCCAGACACGATCTGAGGTCCCATGATCTGTGATTTCTGATGGATAAATGTAACGGAAATTGACTCTGCAGATCCAAAGTTGACATGTGGTTGCATTGGCCTGGCAAGCAGGTGTACCAAAATGCTTTTCTCAACCACTGTTTTCCTTCTAGACCCAGCATGAGTGAAGTTCCCTGCAAAAAACGTGATGACTATTTGGAATGGCCTGAGTATTTCATGGCTGTGGCCTTCTTATCGGCACAGAGAAGCAAAGATCCAAATTCACAGGTAAGTGAGTTTTCTAAGAGAGTGGACACTCACAGATACAGAGATAACCTGGAAATGAACAAATTACAGCAGGAAGCGGATGCTTGGCAACTTAAAGGCAGAGTAAATCTGCCTTTTGTGCTGCATCCCTAGGTGCTTACATTTTTCAGCCACCGTTCACGGCTTCTTGGACATCCTCGGGGGTTAGGGGGTCTGCTTTCTTGGGCTTGTGGGAGCTGCTGCAGAAAGCAAGCGAGGAGATAGAGAGCTCTTCACACACCCCTGCTCGCTTTGGAGCTCTGCAAGCTTCTGGTTTCATGTCTGCCTGTCCAGGGGCAGACCAGCCTCGCCAGGTCACCAAGCCTTTGGGCACGTTTCCCTGTAGGTCGGAGCGTGCATCGTGAATGCAGAAAACAAGATTGTCGGCATCGGGTATAACGGGATGCCAAATGGGTGCAGCGATGACCTGTTGCCTTGGAGGAGGACGGCGGAGAGCAAGCTGGATACCAAATACCCTTACGGTAGGGCCTGGTCTGTGTTTCCTTCTGCTTTAGGGGCCTAGCCTTGGTGGTGCTTAAGTCAGATAGCTGGTCAGAAAGTATCATCTCTTTTTAGTCATCAACAGCTGGACAAAAGAAAAATCCTATTGGACTGCCTCAATTTCCTGCCCCCGACCCCTGTCTGTGAATGGAAAGCATGTTAGTGGTCACCCAGCCTGTCCCTGAGGTCCAGGGGTCCGCTGCCTGTGGAGGGCCTGCCAGGCTCTGCAACCCTAGAGCATGGATGGCGGACTTCTCTGCAGAGGGCCACAGCCCCTGGTGGGGGTAGCAGGGGATGTGCACGGGGGCTCCATGGGTTGTTTCTTGGCCACCTGGAGGCAAAGTCAGCTAACCAAGGACTGGCTAGGGCTTAGCTCTGATGAAAAGCATGGTTCATTCATCCCCTCTGCCTGCAGAGGAAATCTCAAGCTCATCTCTGAGAAGTAGGAAATGACTGTGGGCTGTGATATGGGAAACAAAGGCAGAAGAAGAATTATTAAATTTCCTCACTACTTACAGCCCACTGATGAGTCCTTGAAACAGGCAGAGTGACCTTCCTCCAGGGACTCGGCTGCCTCCATGTTAATGCTTTGCTAAGGGCAAAAGGCAGTCCTAGCCCGGCCCCTAGGATCCTATAAGTCTACTTTAACATATAAAAATTCCTTTGGAAACTTCCTTTGTCTCTAAACCCCCCAAGATCCATGTTGGCAATCATCCTCCAAGCATATGACCCTCCGATATACATCTGAAGGGTCTCATGACTGGGGTTTTATTAGACGGTAGTAAATGACCTTTTCCCAACAATAGCTAGCCCCCTCAAGGTCCTGGAAACGTTGTTTCCAAAATTCCTTAGAGACCGATGCTATCCCTAACCCCTTCCCAACTTGAAAACATACAACGGGCCATTCCTCCTGACCCCAGTACAGCTCCTTCTGCCCACGGGTTCTGTCCCCGGGCTTTAATAAAACCACCTCTTTGCACCTAAGACATCTCAAGAATTCTTTCTTGGCCGTCGGCTTCGAACCCTAACATCTTTCCTACATCAATGTGGATGTCAGAGAATGGATGGTTCGGTGTCTTCTTCCTGTTCTGGGTCTGTATTCCCAGGGCGGCCGGTAGTCAGACCACAAGCCAGACATGTGGAACCGAAAACCTTTGGCCTGGCCAGCTCTGGTTTTCATGTTTAAATTAGTCAACGGTGCTCCTTATAATTTGTTGAATATCTGAGCCCCAAGAAGAACCACTTCAGAGACTGGGAGGGACGAGCCACAGCCTCGCTTTAACTTTAATTCCCTGGAGAAGATGCAGCCAATGCCCTAAGGCAAATGGGACTGCGTTCGCTGGTTGCTGATTTTTCATAACGTGAGGGCCTGTGGTTCTGTCTGCAAATGAACCGACCGCCTCTGTTGGGAGTACAGCACATGAAGGCCATCCAAATGGGAAAGATTGGGCCTTTAGGAAACGCGAGTCGAGGAGTGATGTAAGACCTTTCTCCTTTGTTGACTCTTCCACAGTAGACTGGCCTCTGGGGTTTTCTATAGAATTCCAACTCTACACTTAGTGGCATTTATGTATTTTATATATTTTTACTGATGTTCCTGGACCTTAATCATGTTAAATAAACCCCTTGAGTTTCTTTTTAAATTTCTCTTTGCTTCAGGGCAACCGCTCTGTTTTCCAAAGAAAAAGAATGTTCCTGGAGGCGGGGAAGGCACTGAGGAATGCGGGTGGGGTGGGGGTGGGGGTGGGGGGCTGTAAAACACTCTGGGTTTCCCAGGAATAAAACATAGTTCAGTGATTAGGGGGATTTAATTGTCAGTCCTTTTAACTCCATCCCTGGCAGGGGAAGGAAGAACCGGGTCCCAGACAGGAGAAGGTAGAACCATCTTCTTTTTTTTTTTTGCAGTTTTTTTTTCTTTTCTTTTTTTTTTTATTCTTATGTTAATCCCCATATATTACATCAGTTTTAGATGAAGTGTTCCACGATTCATTGTTTGTGCATAACACCCAGTGCTCCATGCAGAACGTGCCCTCCTCAATACCCACCACCAGGCTAACCCATCCTCCCACCCCCCTCCCCTCTAGAACCCTGTTTGTTTTTCAGAGTCCATCATCTCTCATGTTCGTCTACCCCTCTGATTTCCCCCGCTTCATTCTTCCCCTCCCGCTACCTTCTTCTTCTTCTTCTTTTTTTTCTTAACATATATTGCATTATTTGTTTCAGAGGTACAGATCTGAGATTCAACAGTCTTGCACAATTCACAGCGCTTACCAGAGCCCCTCCCCAGTGTCTATCACCCAGTCACCCCATCCCTCCCACCCCACCACCCACTCCAGCAACCCTCAGTTTGTTTCCTGCGATTAAGAATTCCTCATATCAGTGAGATCATATGATACATGTCTTTCTCTGATTGACTTATTTCGCTCAGCATAATACCCTCCAGTTCCATCCACGTCGTTGCAAATGGCAAGATCTCATTCCTTTTGATGGCTGCATAATATTCCATTGTGTATATATACCACATAGGTAGAACCATCTTCTAGCCTTAGCGTTCCTTGTAGCTGAGTGGAGCTCCTGAAATGAATAACGTGCTAATGTATTGTCGAAACTTTTTTCATCCTGACTGTGATTCTGTCAGCTTTCCATGGTAAGGAAGAAGGGAAAGGATCCGTTGTTCGTAGGTACGTGGTGAGGGTAATTTTTCACGGGGCAATGTCCCACGTAGAAACGGCGAGAGTGAGAAGGTCGATGTGTTTCAGGTCTACACTGAGATGCAGGACAGCCACGGTGTTATTTCACCCAGTCCACACAGTGGAGCCTTGGGCCTCCTGCTGAATGGAGGAGTTTGTAGGTGTCAGTCTTGTAAAAAGCGGAGGCTTCTTGTAAAAAGATGCCAGTGGTCAGACCATCGTAGAAGGGTCCTCCTTGGTTCCTTAGCGGCTCTCCAGGCGGGACCTGCCCCTTCTTCTTCGGTCACTGTGAGCCCCGGGCAGATCGGGGCAGTGACCTAGAGGCCAAAGGCTTTGCCACCCACTGGCCACCCCTGACTTCTCTGTGCCGCAAAACCTGTCCAGTAGCTTTGCCCAACTTTGAGGCAGTACCTTACAGAGCTTCTTTCCAAAAGGAATTAAAAAGAAAACCAAAACCCATGTAGGCATTCGTCCAACTTCACTGATTTTTTTTTTTTTTAAATTGACTAGTTGCTGGGTTTCAGGATGCTGGTTGTGCATTATTTTGTACTCTCCATATGCTACCTCTAGGTTTTCAAAGCTCTTTGCCTTTGCTTATCAATTATTCATTTTACATGTGGCTATGCTAGAATGTAGACAATTTTCTTTCACAAGAGTAGACTTGTACTTTGATGTACCATAAAAGTCGTAGACGGTATTAAATGCTTTTTAAAAGGCATTTAGTGTTAGTACCATCATAATACATGTGAAGGTGGGCTTTAAGTCTAAATAATGATGACTAGCTACAAACTGTACACTCAGTCTTCTTTTATAAGGGATTTTGGGCCACAGAGAAATACATGTTTGGATCTCCTTGGAGGTGATAGAAATGTTTGGTGATAATTGGCCAAAATGCAAGTTCTTTGTTTTTTTTTTTTTTTACTTACATTTTAAGATTAAATTAATTTGAAAAATCAGTGATCATGTCTGGGATGGGGTAGGCTTAATTTTTTTTTTTTTTAAAGATTTTATTTATTTGTGAGAGAGAGAATGAGAGACAGAGAGCATGAGAGGGAGGAGGGTCAGAGGGAGAAGCAGACTCCCTGCCGAGCAGGGAGCCCGATGCGGGACTCGATCCCGGGACTCCAGGATCATGACCTGAGCCGAAGGCAGTCGCTTAACCAACTGAGCCACCCAGGCGCCCCCGGGGTAGGCTTAATTTGAACCCTTTCTTTCCTCACCAACATTATCGGCAGCCAAGCTGCTGAGGAAGGATAGATGATGTGCTAATCCCTATAAAGGAGCATTAGGGATCATCCAGAGTTCTAGACCAGCAATTTCTTTGTTCTTTTGAATATATGAGGATCCTCTTTCAAATGTCAACACTTCCAGGACCCCTATATAATGCTAGTTAAACTCTCCCTATCTTTCTTTGAGGTATAATTGACATGTAATGTTATATTAGATTTCAGGTGTACAATCTAATGACTTGTTATTTGTATACATGGCAAAATGATCGCCATAAGAAGTCCAGTCAATGTCTGTCACCCTACATCATTACAAAACGTTGTGTGTGCGATGAGAACTTTGAAGACCTGCTTTCCTAGCAACCTTCAAATATGCAATACAGTGTTCTTCACTGCAATCACCATGCTGTATGTCACATCCCCAGGACTTACTGATTTTATACCTGGAAGTTTGACCCCCTTCACTCATTTCATCCACTCCCACCCCCTACCTCTGGCAACCACCAATCAGTACGTTGCATTAATGAGCTTTTTTTTTTTTTTTTAAGTTTCCACACATAAGTGAGATCATTAGCATTTTTTTTTTTTTTGAGAGAGAGAGAGTGCCTGTGGGGGGAGAGGGGGAGAGAGAACCTAAAGCAGGCTCCATAGCCAGCACAGAGCCCCATGGGGGGCTCGATCTCATGACCCTGAGATCATGACCTGAGACGAAATCAAGAGTCTGAGGCCTCAACGACTGAGCCACCCAGGTGGCCCCGTTAGCATCTTTTGAGTAACAAAATCCATGGATGACAAAAGCAACTTGCTCAGATACCAGTAACGCTTTGCATTACTCTGAGCTTTATTAAGCAGCACTTGTGTGTGCTTAGAGAAAGGGGATGATGTTCCCGCAGTCTGTGGACCATGCTTGGAGTAGTGCCTCGGAGTCCTTTGCCCACAGGGTCTGAGCCTGCGCATTTCTTTTATGGATGGGAAAAGAAAGGCCCAGAAACATTAAGTATCCTTTGTAATGCCACATAGGTAGGGAGACGTCTCCTAACTCTGAGGTCAGTGCCCTCCACTACCCAGCTGCCTCTCCCATGGGGCCAGGGAATTCAGCTTTGCTGAAAGATTGCTTAGGTCGGAGCCCAGTGGACCACCTGTTCTCTCTTTGCACCATGCCCTTGAGCACGCAGAGGCTTAGGCAAAGTAACACCCCGGAGGTCAGGGGCTCACATGGTGGTGCCCTCCCCTAGGGCATGAGGCTTGGGAGCCGTGTAAGTTTGGGTTTACCAACAACATATACAACTTAATTTTCCTTATTAATTCTGTAAATTTAGAGTCATTAGTCTTGATTGACACTTTGTGGAAAGGAGAGAAGCGCAGAATACTTGTAACATAATAGGAAGATGGAGGTTTTTCTGGGCTGTGTCTCTGGAGAGGCATTTTTAAAGGGTGTTTTTGTTCTTCCAACCTTAGGATCAAAACTTCATGAAACTATTTGATTATAATGTAGTATTAATATGGAAAATGAAAATTCCCCCTGCCACAGAAACTGCTTTTTATCTCATTCTTTTCCTAAAAAATCCAAAAGATAGTATGATGTCAGTAACATTAAGTGGCAGGAAGAAGTCAGCGTTAAAAGTGACACCTTTTCACATGAGTGACAATTAAAAAACCGGGAAGCAGCAGATTGATCTAATTTAACCATATGAAAAAGCTTTGGAAGACTTTTATTTTTAGGCGGGGGTGGTTGCTAACCCCGGGATGAAGTATTCAGGTGACATATTTAGTTCCTTTCTCTTTGTGAAGCTCATTAGAATGAAGCACATTTAATCAAAATACCAATTTTATAAAATGGAGGTAAAAATACTCGTGGTAATTCAGATATCACACTTTCCTTGGGGTTTCATAACGAATTTTGATGACATGGTTTACAGACCAGAGAGCTGGAGTGGAGTCAACATCCTTCATCCTTGAGAGCCATTGTTCAAAACTTTGCATTTTTTAAATCGTGTTCCCTCTGCTCACCAAGCTCGCCTGTGTTTCCCTGTCGTGCTATTTCCTGTTGGTGAGGGATGTGTGGGTGAGCATGCTTCTTTGCCCGGCCTCCTCTTCTGTCCCGTCAGACCAGAAGCCAGGATTGCTTTGCCTGCTGCCTCACACTTGTTCATCATGGAAGGACCATTGTTCTGATGCCCCGAGGAGGGTTGGTTGCCATGCTCTAGATGCATCAGGCAGAAATGGAGACGTGGGGCTCCTTCCAGGGTCAGTTCCTATTTCTGCAGGAAAACTTGAGAAAGGATCTAGTGCTGGGGAGGACAGTGCTGGAATTCAATAAGACATTGTGCAGCCTGGCAACTTCCAACAGCTTGCTAGTGTGTGGTGGTGCTTCTTTAAATTTTACCTTTAAGGGCGCCTGGGTGGCTCAGTTGGTTAAGTGACTGCCTTCGGCTCAGGTCATGATCCTGGAGTCCCGGGATCGAGTCCCGCATCGGGCTCCCTGCTCGGCGGGGAGTCTGCTTCTCCCTCTGACCCTCCTCCCTCTCATGCTCTCTGTCTCTCAAATAAATAAATAAAATCTTTAAAAAAAAAAATTTTACCTTTAAATCTAATCTTTATTTTTTAGATTTGGCATATTGTTAAGCATGCAAAGATGTCATTTTAGTGATGACTTAGCCATTTACCTTACCCCCTTGAACACTGACATTTTCCTGACTGCCATGCACGTGATATATTTCTTTGGCATCCAAAAGGTTAGTCTTGAGAAACTAATTTATCAAGAAGTTAGGCGGCTGATCCTTCTTAAGCTGTGACTTCCTCAAAACTTGGAAGAGCTTCTTCGTAATTAAGATCAAATTTGTTCCTTCAGCCAGCTGAAATTGAACGCCCTCCGGTTTTGTTAGGCAGATCCGTGGATTTGATGACTTGCTGTTTGTTTTGCTCCAGAATTCTAATTTCACTTGCAGATTCCCACCATCCCTCCCTTGCTCTGCCTCCTAGCAGTGATGGCCCTGACAGTGTGCCTAAGGAGGACCTTTTGTACAAAATAACGAATATAATCAATGGGAAACCTTCGAGCAAGTTTACCCCGGGAAAGAAAGAAAGTGCATTATTTTTATGAATCAAGGGACAAACTCAGGTTTCATTGTGTGATGCTTTAGACAACACAATACAACAGCGTATGTGTGACGGTCCCCCTGGAAATGAACCAGCTTATTTTAAGGATATTTCATGTTCAGGTATAACTGTTCATAAATAGACTTAAGAATAAATCATGATTTGGGAGGGTTTAATGTATTTGATTTTTATCTGTGTTTTATTATTTTATTTTATTATTGATTATTATTTTTTAAGTAATTTCTACGCCCAGTGTGGGGCTCGAACTCGTGACCCCTAGATCAAGAGTCACATGCTCCACGAACTTACCCAGGCAGGCGCCCTTTTGTCTATGTATTTTAATCTATAGATTCAGGGTTAATTATTTTTGAAGAGCCACAGATTACTGTTTCACTAGGAATATCTACAAAGCATGTATAGATAGTAACAAGTTCTGAGGAGCATATGTAGAAAAGCATATGTAGGAAAACCTAAAATGCTCATCTGTGGGGATCCAACCTACTCATAAAAATACACACATTTGTCAGTGTTTTAGAGCCGGTTTACTTCATGCTAATTTGTAATAAAACCTTATTAAATAATCCAAGGATAGTGGTTTCCAAATTAACGAACAGGAAGTGAGCTCAAGTTTATCTTTGTATTGTCTCTCAAAATAAAAGGTCTGTTGAGAAACTTAATAGTATCAATAAAATTCCAGGGTCACATTCAACCCATTTTAGGTTTTAAGTTTGTGGGCACGTTAATTTTCTGAGTGCAAGTGGATATTCCTTGTGGTAAATAGAACTTCTTTAATTTTTTAATTTCGGTAAGTCTTTGGCCTAGAACTTTGGGCCACCACACAGTGGGGGTCTGGGGAGCAGCTGACAATGATGGGCTTCCTTTCTTTGTTCTGTTGATCTATATCTGTTTTTGCTGATTTGGGCTGATCTTCTCTGAAATCAGCCTGAATGACTAAGGTCTGTCTTTGCATTATTTTTCGACATTCAACATTTTCAACATGTCAACTTTAACTTCGTTAATACTGGTATAAAGGTAGAATATGTATATATTGTTTGCTCCTGGAAATATGCAATCAGACCCAGTTCCTAGAGATTTTTGCAGATATTTATATTGCATTTTGCTTTTACTTCTTAGGACCTTTTTTAATATTTGGGTGAGATCATATATATGTCTTTGATATGCATATTAGCTAAGAAATCCCCCACGGTGCTTAAAACATCAAGGACCAGATTCCAGTGGCAGAATCCCAGACAGGCTTCCGGAGTCTAGGGTCCAGGTGTGGAGTGTTTATACCCAGTGATTGTGGGCTTGTTAAACATAACTTGACATTTACTTCTCAGTATCTTTATGAAATAAATGATCACCGAGGACTCCATCAGTGCTAGAATTCTAAGGAAAAATTAAACAGTATAGCTTTGATTGCATTCAATTAGGGCACCATTTCTCTACTTACGGGGCTTGAAGGGGGTTCCGAAGCCATCCTGGGCGAAAGCTGCCGAGCTATAACAAGCTGTTGGTGGCAGTGACACAGAGAGGACACGCATCTGTGTGTGTGTGGACAAATTAATAAGGAGAGAAGCAGGTTTTATTCGTTCTGTCCTTCCAGCGGTCGAACCCTGCACCAGCTCTAAGATGACTCTAAGTCGGACAGAGACGGAACGTACAAGCATGAGGGGGCTGTTGAAGATTACGGTTACCCCACAAACGTGGAGATTGGAAGACACTGGATGTAAAGAGGTTGGAGGGTAGAAAAAGACCCCACATTGAAGTCCAAGAAAATATCTGAATAGAGGAGGCGGGTTTAGAACTCTGAGACAAGGGGGTATTCTAAGACCAAATGGAGAAGAAGCACTTCAGAAATCCTTTTGTGCATCAGTCAGTGTGACAATGTTTATTGAAACACGGCATCGGGAAATCCCGGGACGAATGGAGAATATTGGTGAAAGCAAGGGAGTTAGAACTCCAGGGAACACACTCTCTGGAGGGTCGGTCCTAGCCAGTTAGCGGACGTGTAAATTTTATCTCTGTGCTTCTTCCAAATGATAGATGCCATAGTAAATTTAAAATATTGAATATGATAACTGAGCATGAATTTTTTAATTCTGCAATTAAAAGACTTTGTTCAAAACGCCATTAATTTTGAGTTTAGGTGAAAAAGGGAAGCGGGATTCCTCACTGTCGTTCTTCCTTCTGCAAGTGAGTTACAACTTTTTAGGAATTGAAATAAAGACTCATGAGTCTTCTCTTCTTTTATCAGTTATGAGTTGTCTGTCAGTGATGGGGGAGTTCTCGAGTTACTTGCTTCCTTTTTAAAAATCACGACTTTATTTTATATCACAATATGTTTTTCAGAGGCTGTTCACCTGTGGTCATTCATTCACTCAGCACGTCTCATGCCAGGCACTCTGCAGGAGTAAATAAAGTGTACAAGGTCTGTGTTTTCAAGGACTTTGCAGACTCACAGTGATGGAGGTAGACATGAATGAAATAAACAGATGCTGTTGAATATTCCTTTCTGAGGAAGTGACTTTTAGGCTGAGAGCTGAAGGATTTGCTGGGTTCCCAGAGGTCAAGGTGGGCTAGTCAGTGTTTGGGGATGGGAAGGGCATTCCTTGCTGAGAGAGTGCCTGGTGCAAGCCCTTGGGAAGGAAGGCGCTTGGAGCATTACGTGGGAGGGAAAGAATTTGGCCCACGCTTAGCGGTTAAGGTTAAGGTCTGAGTAATGAGATGCGGTTGGGGGCTGTGGGATAAGGAGTTTGGATTAACAAGATCAAGTTGGTGTGTGGGGGATGTGTGGATGGTTCGGGGCAGGAGTGAAACAAGGATGGCAGCCCTGAAGTGACTTGGGCACACGTGTCTCTCTGGTGACAGGGGTGGGGGTGTCGGAGATGGAGAGGAGTGGATGGATCTGGGGTATATCTTGGAGTCAGCATCAAGAGGGCTGGGTGACAGGGTGTCTGAGAGGGAGACTGGCTGTCCTCAGTGTTTAGTGACCTGGAGGTCATTATTGACGCTGTCTGATGGAGTGGTGGTGGTATTGGAAGGCCAACGGAGAGCCAGCTGAAGGAAGAACGGCAGGTGAGGGAATGGGGGCAGCGTCGAGAGATGGGTTTGGGCTGTGTGTGAGGACAGCTGGACGGGAGGGTGAGGGGACCAAGAGAAGGGTTTCTATGTCCGAACGAGACCGATGAATCCAGAAAGGGAGAAAGAGGAAGGTCTGGGAGGGTGTGAGGAGATGGCCTCCCAGGCACATGCATTAGTGGTAGAAGAGGATCACTGACTGGTGGGGTAGGGGTGGGGGGGGCGGATGGCAGCCGACGCACAGTCTGCCTAGTTGCAGGGGGGATGTGATCCATTGCAGCCTCTCAGTGAAGGATAAGGCAAGGCTGTCAGCCTCAGGGAGGGAGGAGGAGCGTGAGCGGGCTCAGACACGGGGGACACGGGGAGGAGATTGCAGTGCGGAGTGGAGAAGGCCTGCCAGAGTCACCAGCTCCTGTCTCATCTCAGAAGCCTGAGTCAGGTCGGTTAAGCCCCATTTTGTGCAGGCCGGAACAGGATCAGTGAGTTGCCCAAGGCGGGCCTCGTAGAGCCGGAATTAATTAGAACACACACATCCTGACTCTTCTTCCAGTGCTCGCTGCTCAGTCCCAGTTTACCCTTTGAAAGCTATTAACGGAGAGGGAAGCTTGGAATCTTTATTGCGTGTATTTGCATTACAAAGCTGCCAAGCAGCGATGAGTGTTCTGTTTCTATTCATGTTTCTTGAGTACGTTTTAGGCATCAAACATGTATTTCACGTGAACAGTGGGGAGGGAGTTGGGCATGGCTTACCCATCGATGAAATGCAGCATTTCCACGCCCTTCTCCCTCCGACCTGATGGTGTACCCTTTGCACACGGGCAAGCAATGTGATTAGAGTTCTGGGGGCTTTATTGACAGTAATGGAAACACCGCAGTCAGAAATCTCTTTAGCCCTACGCACTGCCCCTGGGGCTAAGTGGCCCCCGGGCGCCACGTGGTGCTGCCGGCAGCCTTAGCAAGAGGCAGGGGACGGGGACCAGCGTAGGAGGGAGAGGAAAGGAACGTGTGCTCTCCCGTGTCCGACCCGAGCAGCCCGGGGCTGCCGGGTCTCAGGTGGGCAGCCCGGGCAGGAGAGCTTGGGGAGCACAAGCGTGTACCAGGTTGCAACTCGGTGCCGTGCCTTCACGGACCTTAGTCACTATCGTGGGTCTCTCTGTCCATTTCACAGGCCGGGAGGCTGAGGCTCCACAAGGCGGGGGGATAGGGTCCTGGAACCAGCGGGTGGAGGAGGCAGAGCCTGTGAGGAGTGGCCGCGTGGACGCGCAGGGAGGAAGCAAGGGGAAGGCAGAGCCATCAGCTGGCTCCAGGGCCCGGGCGCCTTTCGTCGGGCCCCAGGGCACATTGGAGGAGTGGAGATGGGAAGGTCCCGCTGTCCCCGGTGGGGTGCCCCAGGATTTGGTGCTTCACCCAGAGCCTGGAGGATTTGGCTGCCTTCTGAGTGAGTGACTCATCTCCATCTTCCCGGGCCTGGCCAGGATGCCTCTCTGCTGTCATTTTCTTCTGCTAGAGGCTTCTCGGGGCACCGGGCAGTAACGGAACAGACACCAGACATTTTCCAGGCTGGGGACTGGCTTCTGTCTTCTCCCTGTTACCTGTTTTTATTTTCACCCGCAGACTTAATGCTGTCCTAATCATCGTCTCTCTGCTGGAATTGTGTGTCCCTCAAAGCCAGAAGGCTGTGAGGCCCAGTTGCTTCCATCTTCTGGATAGAAAGACCCCTAACTGCGTGGGGTGGGGCCAGGGGGCAGTGGTGTCTGATTCTGAGCCGGTGGACGCGGTCAGGTGAGGCAGAAGGGCACCATGGCACCTGTCACCCTTCACCTGTCGGCCCGTTTCCTGCCCCCTCCCACTACTTCTTCGGTGCTCCTCTGGTGTCTCTAGCCTTTTGCTCGGGGCTCCGGCATCTCCCGCCCGGCGGGGCCTGAGCCCCTCCAGGACTGGGCTTACTTGCTCCTACAGCCCCGGTGCCCAGCCCTGTGAGCGCTCTGCCTGCGACCAGAACCCATCACTGCACGTCCGAGGGAAGTGCCTACGGTTTAAAACTGGTTCCTCTCCCTGCTGCCGTGCAGTCCAGAGGGATGCTCCTCTGGTTGGGGGTGGCAGAGCTGTCTGAGAAACCCTAAGAGTGAGATATGCTTTGGAGCATGCCAGGAAGTGTCAGAGAGGAAGACTTTGGGGAGGGGGGCCTTGGGGGAGTTGGGGAGCAGAGCAGCATGAGGTCCACGGGCCTGTGTAGGTGGGGCTGGCTTCAGGACGTGATGCAACTGTTGTTTCCAAGTTGTTTGTCCCTCTTCCCTTCCCCACCTGTAGCTTTGAAAACGCTGATCCTGAGTCTGGTTGCTGCTTTACAGATATGGCAACTTCATGAAGGGGAGATAAGGTACTTGAGCTTTGACCTTGCCCCGGGGCTAAATTCTAGCAATGTTTTGGATTTCGGGGTAGCGGAATAGTGAACATGGATAACATTTGGGGTGGTACCCTAGAGGTGGTGGCCGGGGGCTTAAATGCAGAGGCTCCTCTGTTGTTAAATTATTGACTCGAAGGACAGGTACTTGGAGGCTGGCAGTGATGTATGAGGCCCTGTCAGGATATCTTTTAATAATTAAGAAATAAGTAGTTGAAACTCCATTTTAGCTCCAGAAGCCCCAGTTCCCTAAATGGATCTGTTAGAGGGGCAAGTACACGCCCCACCCCTCAGTGGACTTTTCGCATCTGTGGGGCTTCGAGCACAGGAAAGAGGGTGCTGAGCCCCAACAGAGAGATGCGCCAGGGTGCAATGACTGACAGCTATAGGACCCCTGAAGTAAAAGCCCTTAGATCCTTATTTCAAGAGGTAATGATAAAAAGGATAGAATAGAAGTGGAATATCTTGTAAAAATTAACAGTTATTTTTAAAAATGCACAGGGTCAACTTTGAACTCGGGTACCCCATGTCATGTCAGTTATTAATTGCAGGGTGAAACCTCCTACCTTTCCTTCTGGAAGGCCATGAGCAGATGCTTCTTGTCCATGCTATTCACGTGGGTGGCTGCACAGCCTGAGAACCTTTGAGGTCAGGGGCAGAGGCACATTTCCCCAGAGACTTATCGAGGCTCGTAGTGTGTCCAGCCTGGAGGGTGTTGGCGGAAGGTGGGGCAGGAACCGGCCGGGTGGCAGCAGGTGCTCCAGTGTGACCCTCCGAGCCGCCCCTCCCTGAGCTGCCACACCAGGCTGCCCCTCGCTTCAGGGCCTCCTTGGCAGAACACCCCTCAGGCCCGAGGAAGTCATTTTCTTCAGGTAAAATTCTGTACCACTAAAAATGGGGAAGTTTTAACCAACCCGGAGAGTTTCTTTCTTTTTTTTTTTAATTAATTAGTTTATTTGACAGAGAGAGATACAGCGAGAGAGGAAACACAAGCAGGGGGAGTGGGAGAGGGAGAAGCAGACCCCCTGCGGAGCAGGGAGCCCGATGCGGGGCTCGATCCCAGGACCCTGGGATCATGACCTGAGCCGAAGGCAGACGCTTAACGACTGAGCCACCCAGGCGCCCCTGGAGAGTTTCTTTAACTAAAAGAGAAGCTTAGTTTTCCTGACTCCAAATTTTATCAGGCCCAGTATTTCCCATCCTGGCCCAGGAGCGCACGGGAGGTGAGGTGGAGCCTCGCTATTACTGCTGAATTCTTTGTACTGCAATTAACGTTTGTTTAGCATTATTCAGGTTTTTTTTTTCTTTAAAAAAACCTATTTAAGTAACCTTAATAATAGTACTATCTAAAATAGATGTTGTCTTAGTCTTGTATCAAATGAGATGAAAGTCAAATCTGTAAAATGTTGAATCTCTTAAATCTAGCCAGGATGGAATATATCCTGTTAATTTGTCAAACTTCTAGAGAACCGCCTACCTGAGACAGTAAGGATTAATCAAGCCCTAGTAAGAGGGAATTTGAAAAATACAGTTTTCTAATTATACAATCTCTTCTCAGTGGTCCAAGGTTAATGCAGTTCTGAATTCTGACAGTTAGTAATAGAAAAGGAAAAAAAAAAAACGACCAAAGCATATGAATTGTCTTATAATTACCTGAAGCAGAGGCTCTCCTTTATAAGCATTAATCTGATATTTTCACCACCTGATTCTTTTCCTTTTAAACAGTGGTGAGAATAATTGAAAGGTTTTGTGTCAGTCTTTGTGCTTATCAAATATACTTGTAGTATTTGGAGATTTCTTTTGCTTATTGCTTAGTCATAGATGCATAATTCCAGGTAGGTAGTTGGCAAATGTGTCTTTTTTGGGGACAAGTTAGCTATCTTATGAATACTTCCTAGGGACTGTGTATGTTTGGGATACCCGGTCCTGCTCCTACTACAAATATAAAAATTGTGTGCATCTCAAGGTCATGAACGGAACCCCTCCTCGTTGGTTGGTTTTTGCTTTCATATATTTGTAGCTCTTGTAGTTCTTCCCGGGTGACACAATTAAAATGCTAGCACTAGAAAAAGATGAATTTATTCTTTCATTTGTTGCTGTCAGTTAACTATGGAGTATTTATCATGGAGAGAAAAGTCACAGAGAAGCCTCAGACCATCCAAAACCAAGGCCTGAGGAGAAGATGGGACACTGGGTCTGACTAAATCAACCTGCTCCCGGAGAATCGACAAATGCATGAATACTTAGTGACTACAGGGGAAAAATGGAAGAGCAGGATTGAACCTTGGAAAATGACCTGAAGGGCGAGAGAAAGAAAAGACCCCACAGAAAAGTAGGAGACTCCACAAGGCCTGGTGCCTGAGAAGGTTTCGAGTGGAGAGCTGTCACTAACCGAGGGCCTGGTGGGCAGGCGAATCCAGAGATTGCATCCAGAGAGGCACTGGGTTTGGGTGAAGATAAGGCCATCCAGGGGTGTATGTGAGAGCTAGGTCATACCAGCTCACCTGAGCAGAGCTGCTTCTCTCTTCCCAACTCTGGGTCATGCCAGGACCTGGAAATTGGCCATGTGGAAGTAGTCACCCCACTGAAATCAGCAGATTCTGCAAATCAGGGCCTTCTTTTTCCCCCAGTGGTTGTAAATATTAATAACATTACAGAGTCAACAGGTTTCCGTAGTCACACACTTTAAGAAAAAAAGATTTACTTATTTATTTTGAGAGAGAGAGAGAATGAGAGAGAGCGCACAGGCGGGGAGGGGCAGAGGGAGAGGGAGTCTTAAGCAGACTCCATGCTGAGCGTGGAGCCCCACATGGGGCTGGATCCCACGACCCTGAGATCACGATCTGAGCCAAAACCAAGAGTCGGAGGCTTAACCGACTGAGCCGCCCAGGCGCCCCCATAGTTACACACTTTTTACATGGCGACCCAGCAAACATAGTTCACACCTGAAACACACACACACACACACACACCTCAGATAGTTTTTAGAAACGGCACTTAACCTTTGCCATGTGGGACGCATTCTGATCTCTTCTCTTTTCATCCATTCCATTGAAAAGGGGGGGCAAGCTGTTTGTAATTCACTAAACTGATTTCTTGACCTACAGTTTGGAAAGTATTGGTTTAGCAAAAACTAGAGGTTGTATATGCGTGATGAAGTCAAGAGATGATTATTTAAAAAATAAGTCTTGCAGTTGTAGGCAGGACAATTTCATCTCAAAAGGAAGAAGGAAAGAGATCTGAAATGCTGAGAATATGGCCTCTTGAGAGTAGAGACCAAGGACACACAGAATGGAGAAAACCTGAGTTGGGGGGAGCTGGTGTCCCCTGGGGGAGCTGGGCCAAGGCTTCCACTTGCCCTTGGCCTTGGGAGAGAAGGTCATGATTTGCTGTCGAGAGCCTGTCTTGGAGAAGATCCCGCTGTTCTAGAGGAAGGTGGGAGGAAACTGGACACACAATAGGAAAAAGCTAGAAATCAGATTACTTGGTATTTCAAAACTCACTTTTATGTTGTTAGCTGGAAATGCACTTTCTCAGAGTCTCTTCTTCCTGCCCACCCGAAGGACACGACTTGTCAAGGGTCACACAGCTTTAAGTGGCAACTGGGCCTTGAATACACTGTTTGTTAATTAATTGAATTTAAATAAAAAAATAAAGATCAAAAGGAAAAACTTAAAACTTGAAAAAAACCAAACAGGGGCGCCTGGGTGGCTCAGTTGGTGAAGCGACTGCCTTCGGCTCAGGTCATGATCCTGGAGTCCCTGGATCGAGTCCTGCATCGGGCTCCCTGCTCAGCAGGGAGTCTGCTTCTCCTCTGACCCTCCCCCCTCTCATGTGCTCTCTCTCTCTCTTTCTCTCATTCTCTCTCTCAAATAAATAAATAAATAAAATCTTTAAAAAAACAAACAAAAAAATAGGGTCTCCTGCGTGCCGGACACTCAGTTGTTCATACAGCCCAGTAGACCTCATGTTTCTAACAAGAAGCTTTGTATTTTTCTTCCCGTGATTTTGTAGCTAAGAGAAGGGAATTCTGTTGATGACCCCAAGTATTATTTCTATCAGCCACCCTTTATACGGGGATATTGGATGCAGCTCAAGAGAATCTGTTTCATGTGGTAATTTTCATTAATGAATCCAGACCATACAATGTTCAGTTTTATCCCCAAACTGCCTCCGATGAATAGGAAGACGGTTGCAGTCAATGTGACCGCTTTTTAGAGATTCAGAAGAAGACGGTTATTAACAGTGTTTCCGCACAGACTCAGAAACTGTAGTTCTGAAGATTAATACCAACACCATCCAAAAATATTTATTAGATGGGAAAGCATCTTCTTGCTATTTGAATTTAAGAGGACTTTCTGTATTTCCCAACATCACCATCAATAATTGGAATCTGCATTTCCTCCTTTATTCATTTAATAAATATTTAACACCCATTATGTTCCTGGCATCACATTAGACTGGGGGAGTTAGAAAGAACCTCGAAGACCGGTCTCTGCCCTCAAGGGGGAAATAAAAGAAACAATTACATCTAATTGTTTTTTTAACACCGAGCAGTGTTAATCCCTGCTTGGGAACATCTTGGTCACCAGGGAAGTAGATGGGGCAGAAGGGGCTTCTCTGAGGCCAGTGTCCTCAAGGCCACTGAGCCAGGGAGACTTTCTTCTCTCTCCTGTTGTCCCCGGGAGAGTGGCTCAGGTCCTTCTGTGGCCGGCCGGCGGGGGATTAATCTCCGATGGGCTGTGATCTTAAAAAAAGGCTCATTGACTAAGTGAGTAGTCAGGGCTAAAATGTCCAAGACTCTGAGTGTAGGCTGCTCTTCATTTAAGGCTCCCATGCTCCCAGAAGAAGGTGTTCAGTGCAGAAGTTTGGTGAGTTGGAGAGGGCAGGGGGTGGGGGCCCCCTTGAGGACCCCCATATTTATAATTCCGGCAGTTTTGTGTGATTTGGACCATGGCCAGATTGTCATTAATTTGTTCAACAAACATTTACTTTAGCACTTGTGTGCTTAGTATGTGTTAGGTCTCCTAGGAGTTACCAGAGGATTCTGCAACGCAGTGTTTCTGCAAGGCGTCTGCTCGTTAGAATCAGGCCGGGAGTCTCTTAATTCCAGGCTGCACCCCAGATGATTGCAGACCGGTTTGCAAATCACTGCCCCAGGGAGATGATAATAGAGTTTTAGCAACACACCCAGAAACTTAAATAACAATATAAGAGCAATAGGGTGACCTCACAGCGCAGGTAGGGGATTCTCAACTCAATCAGAGGGGTGAGGACTACTTCCTAGAGAGGAGGAGCGCCCTTGTGGGTTAGATGGTGGGACACCTTGCCAACGCCTGGGGAGACGGCTGGGCTTACAGGTTTGCGGGAGAAGAGAGGAGGGTGCTCTCTCTAACTCTGAATTCAGGCAGGTCTGCGAATGACCTTGGATCACTGTTTGGGGATCGTTGGTGGAATGGGCCATAATAGCAAGAACTTGACTTTTCATTAAGTGGATGAAGGCTTTTCTAACATAAGTCAAACCACTGGTTAGCTGCCAGCATCTTTCTCGTGTGTATGGGGGCTGAGAGCCGTGAGGTGAAGGAAATCCGTCGGGATAGAAATGCTCAGCTTCACTTCCTGATTCTCTTGCTCTTAAAATTGCACCCTGCCCTCTTCACAGTCGCAGCAAATATCCCTGCATGTGCATATCAACACACAAATGAGCCATTTTATGTGCGCAGTCTCATACCCCAGGGTCTTGTGGAGCCGTGAGCTATTGCTGTGCTGAGGGTGGATGTAGATACTTGACCTTGGCCTCTCCTGGCTGCTCGAGGCGCTTACAGACCCAAGGCCGTAACGGCGAATGGTTTTGCTGCTAATCGCCAACCTGTCGGACCACGTGGCCCTCATTTGGTATTCTCAGTACTTTCCGTTTCTAATCAATTTTTAAGAAATCGAGTCTGTTATATATGTTTTTTCAAAGGGGCGAGTGGAATGCTTTAGCAGCGTTAGTAAATTCCTCATGAGTCGCGATGAAAGTTTTTCTTTCCTTGTCTTTCAAACCCACAGTGTGCCATGCCGAGCTGAATGCCATCATGAACAAAAACTCAGCCGATGTGAAAGGCTGCACTATGTATGTCGCCTTGTTCCCGTGTAATGAATGTGCGAAGCTCATCATCCAGGCAGGTAGGAGCTGGGCCCGTTCCATTTGTCACATTTGCATTGTTGCCTGCTCATCAGCAGCTCATTGCAGAAGCGCTTGATCTGAAATTGCTATTGTTTAGATCAAAATTAATTGCACTATCAACTTTGCAAGGTATTTCCCGTGTTTTGTTTTTGAATGGTGCCAGGTATTCTAAGACTAATTGCATCCTTTGTGATTCTTAGCATGTTTTTAATTTAGTTTGCAACTTCTTAAACTGCAAGCTGCCAAAAAACAACACAGGCATTGCATATAATTACTGCCAATTTACTGTTCTCTGACATGTCGTGCATAGATTAGGGGGAGGGAGAGAAATGAACTTCTGTCAGAAGCAAGGTCAGCTGGGAGTCTGTATATGAAATTTTAATTTGTATTAATATATGGTAGATGCTTTAGGACCTAAACATATCTTTGCATATAAATGTCATCAGACTCGAATGGTACTACTGTTAAGTTTTCCTTACATTACAGTTCCCATAAATCTACACCATTGTATTCTGAATATTTCACCTTTTTCATACTGTCACATCTGAGATTCGGCTACACTATGTTGCCATAAAACTCAGCTTGAGATTTAAAGACTTATCATGTTAGCCAGATGTGTGGTTTAAAGGGGCTGTTTATCACGAGCCCATGGGTCTCTGAAAAGAGACCCGGTGGTATCAGAATCAGAGGCCGGCCCCTGGTAAAGGATGTCGTGGGCTCCCTCCCTGGTGGTGCGTGACCCTCCGGGAGTTTTCCTTACCCAGCACGCAGTCCCTTCGGAGGCTGGTGGAGGAGCAGGGTGGTGTCTCAAATGCCCCCCAGACTCCTGACCCTCCAGTTAGCACTGCCCTGGGGGACAGGAAAAGAAAACAGATCTGCTGTTGGTGGAGCTGGCTGGAATCAGTTCTTGCAGCCATTTTTGGAAGCATGGTGGCACTTCCCCCCCGCCCCGCACCACCCGCCTCCCCCACCCCTCGCAACCATCAGCCTCTTGTGTTAAGAGGAGTCGCCTTGTGATTAAAGAAATTTGATTGCCCGCAGTAAAGAAAATTTGTTAATCAGATCAAGGCTTGACTACTTGACATGTTTTCACTTTGCATCTGTTAAAAAAAAGAAAAATCCGGGCGCCTGGGTGGCTCAGTTGGTTAAGCGACTGCCTTCGGCTCAGGTCATGGTCCCGGAGTCCCGGGATCAAGTCCCGCATCGGGCTCCCTGCTCGGCAGGGAGCCTGCTTCTCCCTCTGACCCTCCTCCCTCTCATGCTCTCTGTCTCTCATTCTCTCTGTCTCAAATAAATAAATAAAATCTTAAAAAAAAAAGAAAAATCCATAAAGACTGGAGGGCAGATTAAATATAATCCATTGTCTGCTGTATTGGAACGGGGTAGATGTGTATTTCAGTAAGTGGACATTGTGGGCAAGCCTGCCCGGGAATGGTGATTCATCACGGACACTACGGGGCGCCATCTGCCCCTGCGTTATGTGTATATACTAAGGGGGCTTCTTCTGTTGTTGCCTTTGAAGGTATAAAAGAAGTTATTTTCATATCTGATAAATACCATGATAGTGATGAGATGACGGCCGCGAGGCGCCTGTTTGATATGGCTGGGGTGGCCTTCAGGTAAGCGGGAAGAGCTTGGGGGCAAGGGGGTGGAAGGCCGAATGAAGAAATGTATTTGACCGTGGCTGACGTTTAATTTCTGCTTGTGATGCCTGACTTCCACACTCGGAAGCATCTTTTTAAATGTGATGGGCTGAGGATCTCAAGATGATGTGGGGGGTGGATTTTTAAGAGCAGTGACAGAAGTATCTGAAGACAATCGGACTGATGATCCTGCACTTAAATATTAGGAGCTTTCCGGGGCTTGGACTAAATTACTCCAGTAGTGAGACATTGTAAAAATCACAAGTTTCGTAATATTAACATTAAACCTTTGTAAATTTTGCAAATGTAACAATTCTGGCATCGAAAATTTAGGATGAAAGTAACCTGCTAGGTTGAAACACCAGGAATTCTTCTGATAGCAACATTTTAAATTGAGATTTGAAGTCATTTTGACTTTTATGATTATCTGTGCTAGGCAAAGATTGGGAGGTATGCTTTACTTGCAGGCAGGTTCAACCACCTTCGATTCATGGTGGAAACTTCATTTGGGACTGAAAGCTTTCAAAGCAATTCCTTTACAGTATCTGTGGTTAGCAGTGGGGTTCTGTAATTAGTAATGTACCTAACCCCTTGTGTTCATCACTGGGGATAGAGGTTATACGTAATGAATCTCTTGAACTGTTGTGCCTTATGAGACTTTAAATCCAGATTATTTACCTAATAATAGTAATTAGATATTAACTGTTGACTGGTTTTAAAAGAATACGATTAGTCCCCAAATATTTTCCTTTGAACTGTTTTAGAAGGTACACTAATGAGTAAAACTACATGGTGGGTTTATTTTACATCTGCATTTTTAGAACGGGACTTTAAAAATTACTCCTCACTGAAGCTAGTTGGTTGCTTTTTTTTCCTTGCTGTGTGTACAAGAGGCAAAAGAAGATTTACCCTTTTTTGCTTTCGAGCGATTCCAGGTTGGCTGCAGAAATATCCTAAGAAGGAAGATAAATCTGTTGGGAAAACCAGAAATCGGGTGTCATGTTGTGCAGCTAACTTGTTAGAAATCCTTTGACTCCCTGATAATTCATGCACTCAGCTAGCTGGAGAACATACAGACCGAGCCACCCCATGCATCTTTTTTTTGTCTTAGTCCTTTCTGGTTCATGTTCCTCTCGGTATGGTGCACTGTAATTGGCTCCTTTAGTGATAAGATACCAAGCGCCTCCCCGGAAATTTTTTTCCTCGCCCACAGAAAGTGTAGGTTAAGCCAAAGTAAACAAATTGCTTTAACTACTCGCTGGATAATATCTTGATATCTTTTGTTTCTTGTGTTTAGGAAATTCACACCAAAGTGCAGCGCGATTGTCATTGACTTTGATTCAATTAACAGCAAACCGAGCCAGAAGCTTCAGTGAGTTACATCTCATTACAACTCCAAAAGATTGGGATTATCCTCTTCTAAGAAGCTGCTAATGCCTTTCATCTTGAAGTTACACATAACTTTTTAATAGCGAGTCCAGCAAAAGTCGACATCTAAAGAATGTAGAGCCTCAAATCTTCCCTACTGTCTCTCTTGTCACATGGAATGTGCATCTGTTTAAACTACTGATTTAGGGTTTAAAATCAAGGAGCCTGTAGATGGCCTGTCGCACGGGGCTGGCGTGTGTCCTGGTTTGCTGGGACGCTGGCGGCGTGAAACGGCTGCTCCTCGCTGCTAAGGTGCTGGAAGGACAAAGAAATAATTGTTGTTGTGCTCCTGGCAGGATGAACAGATGCACTGATTTGAACATCCGGCCCAAGTGAAGCATGACATGTAGTGCCCTTGGGGAAAAAAAATAGGACCCCCATGACAAGTGCAAATGCAGACGTATTGGCTTTAGGGCGTGGAGGGAAACCGCCACCGACCCACCCCCAAATCCTAGACAGGATGGCACAGCTTTCCTGAGGAATGATGAGCACCACTGAGCCTGGAGCACTTTCTCTCCTTCTGCTGTCCTACTTCCTACAGGGGTGGTGGCACTTTCTGCTTCCAGAAGTGGGGACCGCCGTTGGTTTGTGCCCCACGCGGAGCTCTTACGTTGCTTTATCTGAATAATGAGTTGTTCCCGGCGGAGACAGCCTGTCTCCCCTCGTCGCCCCCAAGACCACGGCTGCTGGGGCAGGAGGGTCGTGTGGATGGCGGTGGCGCGTGCACCTGCCCCTTCTACCACGTGGAAGAGTCGCTGCTCCTCCGCGTGCCCACACGGTGCACGTCCAAGGCCGCTCAGCCAGGGAGTCGATTAATTCCTACCCTGTAAGTGAGATGTGAGAAGTTCAGCCTGCCTCGCGGTGGTTTATTCCAGGTCTGTTGGTAACGGGAGCTCATCTGTGCTCCTGGCGCCGTGTCTTCAGAAGCACAGAGCTCGCCTTCCCAGTCACTGCGGCTCGGGGATGTGGCTCGGTGCGCCTCGTCTTTAATCTCCCTTAATTCTTATTAAACGTGCTCAGTAGCTTTGTTGAGAAAGTGGGTTCTTTATCCTAAAGATTATTACCGTTCTCAAGTGCTCTTATGTTTTCATGAGCTTTTATTTTGTCTCTGAGGTTCTGTACTCCGTATTCTAGGGCGTTTTGTCATTTGGCTCCTTACCAATCTTATTAAAATCTACCACACGGAAGTATGTTCAGTTTTTATGTTTTCATTGTATGCTTAGCTCTCCGTTTCTGTCATTTCTGTATGGTCTGTGGAACACATCACATATGTTTCATGCTCAGAGAACAGTTTGAGGGATGGGTGCTGGGTGCTTTCCCCGGGGTTGATGGGGGGTGATGCGTGTTTATGGACTGGGTTGAAGGTGTTAAGGAAGTCTCATGTGCGGGCCATCTGATGGGTCATCCCGGCCCTCTGATGGGCCCCAGGCTTCCCCTCCTGTGACACTTCTGTCACCTTATTCTCTTTCTAAATCTCTCTCTCTCTCTTTTTTTTTGGGTCTCTTCTCTCCCCCCAGCCACTTGTCCTCAGCTCTAAAATGCATAAAACAAAAGGTACATAGAAGAAAGAAATCAGTAAAGATACTTAAAAATAGAAAATATATTAGATTTTTATGTGGCTGCACATTACGAGTCATGAGCCCTGTTGCAAGGAGTGTGTAATTTTTATGTCACATTCGTAAGTATGTCTAGGGGCTAATAAGCCAGGAGGGCATCTAATTTAGTTCATGTTGGTACTATCTTACATTGTGTCCCATTGGTTACATGGAATTTTAGTGGGAAAAAAAGGTTATTTTTTTTTCCCTGTTGGGAGATGTTTAAGGACAGATCCTTGCTCAGAAGGAAATACATCCACCAACAGTCTGTGGTTGGGTTGTTTATGGAGTGGTGATTCTCTCGGTATGGGTAGATAAGGCTTCCACACACAGAACGGTTGCTGAACTTGATTTCCTGGTGACGGGAGTGTAAATAATTATGTCTTGGTTTCTGCTATCACTGCAGGAGTGGTGGAATCTTCCTGTCCAGAGAATTCTGCAGATGTCAGTGTTCCAGTTAATAGAGGTTTGCTTTGAGCTGTTGCCTTTGGGAAAAGCATTCCAGAAGGAAGGGGTTTTGAGCAGTCTTCTGCCTCGCAGGCATTAGTAGATAATTGTGACAAAGGGAGACTCTATCTGAGAATAGTGTTGCTACCTGTCACAGCTAATAAATAACAATAAGGAAACCATCTTTCACCGAACGGTTGGCAGGAGAACTACATTTAAAAGGCAAAATTTGTAAGTGAAATGATAGGAACTCCATTTCCCTGACACATTTCATGCTTTTCTTCTTCTTTTTTTTTTTTTACAAGTCTGTCCTTAAAGACTTCTGAAGCCCAACAAGACCCATGTATTAGCCATCTTTTCCTAAATTACAAATGAAGAAAATAAAGGAACAAGCGTATAAAGAAAAATTGAGAAGAGCTTGAATAAAAATATAGGCTTGGATGACCAGTGATCTAAACTTCCCATGGGCCAGGCATAATTTCTGATCTTCCGATGTCCATACCCACCTGAGGATTAAAATTATTTAGGTCGAAGAATGGATTGTTGCAGAAGGACCCAAGGATGCAGAGGAGGTAGTTCTCCTATTTGTGACACTGGTAAGAAGTTTTAATATTCATAGTTCAGTCGTTTCTGTTCTTTAAAGTAAGGCCACTTAAAGAAATGGCGGTTTCAGCAAGTCATGGGCCGGGAGGCCTTGCCTAAGATTCAGTGTGAGGACTGGAGCTCCAGCAGCCAGTGACCCCTGATGAGTTGAATTACAGATCATCATTGGCAGAGGCAGGCACAATATCCTGGGGCCCGGGGCTTTTTGGATCCAGGATCACACTTACAGGAAAAAGCTTGTCACATTTAGACCAATTGATGGGTGCCCATGAATTCTGAAAGACCTAGAGCTAGCCCAATTTTTCCTTCCTAACTGTTGGAGGGGTCTAAAGCCATTTCACCATGAGAGTATATGCATCTCCAAATAGTTATTGAATGTCTGCTGTGCATCAGGTGGATTCCCTGGTGGTTCCTAGTTTTCAGTTAAAGGTGACCTCGATGGCTAGGTAATAGAATCGTTCATTTGATGAAGCTCAACTTTGCCAACTTTTTTTTTTTGGTCTGATAATTGGATTCATCATTACTTTCTGACTTACCAAAATGGCATCTCTAGAAGAAAACAGTATTTGAGCTCATTTTTATTTTGAGTAATAAAGTAGTTCTACACCCTAATCCACCAAAGACTATTTTGATTAGAAATTAAGAGTTGATATAAGGAGTAAATCCTTAAGCAGTGATTGAAAAAAAATCTGTCTCCTAAACAAGTTTTCTTATCAATGTGTCCTTAATTACGACTGACCCTGTTACCAGACGGTAACTTCCACATTGAAATATTTCTCATAATGAGCCTTAGAATTGACTTTTTCTACACCTTGTCACAGTATACATAATCTGAAGAATACAGAACTATTTTGATTTTTTCATGTAATGATGAGAAACACAAATGCTGACCTGACATACATTCACATACAATTTTTTCCTTTCTCATTTAACTCAACATATTGGTAAATCCAAAGGAACTGCTATCATCACTTGATGGAACGTACTGTATTAGTATTTCCAAAGTTTATTCCAACCCATTTCTTCTTACATACTCTAAACATCTTCATTATGTTGTTTGATGAGATGGATCCACAAGAAGACAGAGAGGTGCCCAAGGTCAGTCCAACTTCCAGCCAGTCGGGTTTGTTATGTGGTGGTTCTCAAACACAGGACTTCGCCCTCCCTGAGGAGCCGCTCGGGAGCCTGGCCAGGCCAACAGCCCGACCAGGTGCAATGATGCAGATGGCGCCATCTTGCCGAGCTGGCTCTGGCTACCTCTTTGCTAAGCTAGAGAAAACACTGCCCATGTTCCTGTGCACTTTCTCTGGGGTTGAGTTGTCTACTTTTAGTGTCCACATCCTCTGAATAAGGCCAGTGGGAAACAGGGGGCAGAAGTGAATGTCTGCAGGTGTCCGGCTCTTACTCCATTTCCAGGGTCAGAGATTTTAAAAGATTTTAAAGGTCTTTTGTTAAATTGAGTTCAGTATTTCCAAAGAAAATGGGGGGAGGGGTTCTCTATACCACGTGCTCACCACTCAGTGGTGGAATTCCTAGGTGGAGCCCATGGGGCTAACAAGCCTGGAGCCTAGGAAAAGGTGCTGCCCCTGTTTGTTGTAGCCAACTGCTAAATCTCTTCTCTCCCACCCTGCGCTCCCTGAACCCCAGTCTCTACCTTCTCTTGCCTGCTGCTATTCTCTCTGTGTTTTGTTTTGTTTTTTTAAGATTTTATTTCTTTTTTTTTTTTTTAAAGATTTTATTTATTTATTTATGTGATGTGGGACTCGATCCCAGGACCCTGGGATCATGACCTGAGCCGAAGGCAGTCGCTCAACCTACTGAGCCACCCAGGTGCCCAAGATTTTATTTCTTTATTTGACAGAGAGAGCACAAGCAGGGCAAGCGGGAGAGGGAGAAGCAGGCTTCCCGCTGAGCAGGGAGCCCGATGCGGGGCTCGATCCTAGGACCCTGGGATCATGACCCGAGCCAAAGGCAGATGCTTAACCGACTGAGCCACCCAGGCGCCCCACTCTCTCTCTGTTTTTAATATACTTTTTAATGTGGTATAATGCACGTAAACGTTATCATCTTCAGTGGTATTAAGTGCATTCATATCTTGCAACCATCACCACCATCCATCTCCAGAATTCGTTTCATCTTGCAACACTGAAGTTCTGTCCCCATTAGGAGCTAACACCCCATTCCCCCTTCCTCTCAGCCCCTGGCAACCATCATTCTGCTTTCTGTCTCTGAATTCAACTACCTTAGGTACATCATAAAAGTGGAATCATATAGAATTTTCTCTTTGTGACTGGCTTATTTCACTTAGCCAGTAATGCCTCCAGGGTTCATCCACGTTGTAGCATGTGCCAGAACTTTCCTTTTGAAGGCTGAGTAATATTCCACTGTATACCACATTTGGTTTATCCATTCATTTGTTGGTGGACACTTGGACTATTTCCAGCTTTTGGCCAAATTTTCTCTTGAATGTTCCAGTGTTTCTTTACAACCTGGCATCATCCACTTGGGCCCCTGAGTGCCTTCCTTCCTACACTAGTCACCTGAACATCCTGGATGGAGGAGTTTATGTATATATATGTGTATATGTGTGTATATATATGTGCACGTATATGTGTATATACGTACATTTAAAAAACAAAACAGCCTTTCCAAGATGTGTTTCCTTTGCCCACCCACAGGCTCCTCTACATCTCTCGGAGTGAGCTGGATCCTTCCTTCTCTGTAAAGTCTCCCCAGGCCTTTCTCAGCTCAAAATGACCTTTTTCTTTGAAATCCTGTAGCAGTTATTGTCAGCAACGATCTTTTTGGCAATGAATCATGCACTGCTTTATGACATCTCTTCTACTGTCTACAACTGTTACTGAAACACTTCCTTTAACTTTCCGCATTGCTCTCTTACTGCGCTAACTAGATGATTAACTCCACTAGAGCAGGTGCTGTGTGCTGTGTATCTTTGGGGTCCACTGGCTCCCATCCCGCGCACGTGTTTGCCCTGTACCTCACACACAGGTATTTAATACAAACGTTTAATATTTCTATTTAAAAGTTATGAACCTCATTGCACTTTAATTCAGTGAAGTAGCTGATCAGGAGCCAACTTCCTAAATTATTTTTTTCTGTACTGATTTCCTTGTGAATGTCTTGAAAAAAATGGTCAAATAGAGTGTAAGAAATCTTCCTGTTAGCATCCAGGGTTAATGGGCACATAGATCTTTTGAGAGAGAAGGGAGATTACTATTTGAATGTCTTATTTTTAACTTCAGTGTTTCAGATAAAGCATTCTTATATATGGTTTTGAATTAGGAATTTGGCAATAATATACACTCCTGGCAGAACACCCAGAGATGATGTTTCCATTTAAACCCATCTGATTAGAGGATGTCTTGACCTTTTTAGGTCTTAAATCACGATAGAATGCTTACTGTTGCAGGGGTTCTTTATTTTAACTTTTGTTAATGAAACATTACATCTTCGGTATTGTTAAAAATGCCGTTTCGCCCACGTTTTTAATGGACATTTTGTTACGGGATTGCTTTCTCTGCACAGCGGTGCACGGTATACACCCTTTCTGTTTATTCTCCTGCCTCTTCCCATTTTCTCCTGAATAAGCAAGCATCGGTGGTATGCGCGGCTGTAAGTAACAAACACCTGACTCTCAGTGGCTTAAACAAATAGTGTATTTTTTCCTCACATAATAAGAAATAACAGAGGTAAGCGTTTGGTGGAGTTGGTTCAGCCGCTCAGCAAGGACCTAGGCTTTTTAAATTTTCACTTGGCTCTTCTTAGCATTATGGCTTTCGGTTATACACCTGGCTTGGGAAATTGCATCTCAAATTACGCAATTTACTTAGCTGTTTTTCACATATTAGGTGTTAAAATATCTGCTTAGTTGGAGAGTGACATCTGCTTCATGGAATTTTGTGGACCTTTGTGCTGACTTTCAAAACTCCCGTGTAAAAAATTCTTCATTTCTTAGTTGGGCAGAACTACAAAAAACACATGTGCACCCGTGTGCACACACACACACCATTTGAGGGCAAGTTATATAATGGACTTTGCACCCTAAATACTGTGTGTCTTTCTTAAGAATGGGGATGTCTTCGTCTATAGCCACAGCATATTTATCGACTTCAGTAAGCTTAACACTGTTATAGTACTTTACCATTCACATTCCAATTTTGGCAGTTGGCTTAAATTTTTTCTTTATAGCGCGGAAGTACAGGATCCAGTCCAGAGGTTGTAATTCCATTTAGTTTCGTGTGGCTTTAGCTTCTTTGACCCGGAACATTTGCGCGGTGGCCCTGCTTATCTTCGGAGAGCCCTTTTCTCCTGCTGTCTTAGACTTAGATTCCTTAGAAGCAGCAGTTTTCAAACTTTTTGGTCTCAAGGACCCTTTCCTTTTTTTTTTTTTTTAAGATTTTATTTATTTTTTTGACAGAGACACAGCGAGAGAGGGAACACAAGCAGGCGGAGTGGGAGAAGGAGAAGCAGGCTTCCCGCTGAGCATGGAGCCTGATGTGGGGCTTGATCCCAGGACCCTGGGATCATGACCTGAGCCCAAGGCAGACTTAACGACTGAGCCACCCAAGCGCTCCCCCCACCCTTTCCATTCTTAAAAGGCCCTTTTCCACTCCCTTTATTAGGCAAGATAAAAAAACAACTACTGGGCAAGATAAAGAAGTACTAAGGATATAACGCACAGCATGATAACTACAGGTAACACTGCTGTATGATATATAGGAAAGTTGCTAAGAGAGTATATCCTAAGAGTTCTCATCAGAAGGGAAGAAAATTAGGTTATTCCTTGTTAAAAAAAAGAAAATTGACCCCAAAGCACTTTTGTTTATGTGGGTTATAGCTATCGATATGTACCATGTTAGAGATTAAAACGAGTTTTAAAAATGTTTTAATTCATTTCAAATAACAATAATAAACCCTTTGTATGTTAACACAAATACTTCTTTGAAAAACTATTTTCCAAAACAATAAATGGTATTTAGTGAAAAGAGTAACATTGTCTTACAACTTTTTTAATGAGTTTTATAGAAAACAGATTCTCATTTCTGTGAGTGCTTGCTGTCTGGTGATATTTTAGTTGATGTGAAGAAAATCCAGCTACTCATAGATACGTAGCTGAAAAAGGGAGGAGTATTTTAATAGCCTTTTCAGAAAATTGTAAATATTTTTCTTGTCTTTTAAAGATTTTATTTGGTTTTTTGAGAGAGAGTGAGAGAGATCACAGAGTGGGAGGGAGAGGGAGAAGCAGACTTGCCACTGAGCAGAGAATCTGATGCAGGGCTCCATCCCAGGAACCTGAGATCATGACCTGAGCCGAAGGCAGACATTTAACTGACTGAGCCACCTAGGCACCCCATAAATATTCTCTGATAACCACACCACAATTTGATAAATGGTACTTTTCTTAAGATGAGTTGCTATGTGAAATCCGAAACCATATCAGTGAACATTTCCCGTTACATTAAAATCCAGTCGTCTGTCTTCTACATTGAATTGATGTTTTACCGATGCATGATATAACATTGGTCATTTGGAGAATGCTGGTTCACTGAGTTAGGTAGATCTTCCAAATGTTAATACATTTCATTATACCGTATCCCCAAATCACGCTTAAATAAATATCACAGCTGATTTTGTTAGAAAATTCTTTCAAGTATTGGGAAACAGTCAGTGGACTCATCTGGCTCACAGTGCCAGATAACAAGTTTTCCAAAACTCTAATTTCATTTTATCTTCAAAGCTTGAGTTTTATCATTTCATTTTCCTTAAAGTGATAGGCTTACTTTGTTTATTTTCAAGAAAACTTTTGTCATATACCCAAACCTGGGTAACCGTGGTCTGTCAGTCTTTCTGGAGAACGTGTTCCATGAGCTAAGAGGCTAGTTTGGCTTGCAACTCAAACAACTGAGCATGTGCTTTCCCTGGCGACAATCACTGACCACCACAGGTACTTTGTGCCCGATTCCCATCTCATCCAGGGAATGTTAGAAAGACTCAAGGGTTAAGATTTAGTGCAAATAATACCTTTTTCAGGCATCACCAAGGACATTCTTAGGTGAAATGGGCCTGTTTTCTTCTTTCTTCGTGTCTGTCCCCAGTGTGTAGTGATGATCCATAGGAGCACAAGTTGGTACCCTGCTTTGATTCAGCAGCACTTTACCCACCACTGCTTTGTCTCATCCATGCAAATATCAACACAGTGAAAAGGGCAAATCCCATTTCATGTCAGTAGTATAATGAAAATAGTTGTGACAATGTGGAACCCCTGAAAGTCTGCAGGACCATGCTTTGAGAACTGCTGCCCTCGATGACAGTGTGGTGCCAGCCTGACGGGCACTTGGAACTGTCTGTTCACTGTCGGCTTGGCCCTTTGTATTTATGCATTTCTTGGCCTGGTGACATGGTCTGAGATTTTTTTTTTTTTTAAGAGTTGATCCTCCCCAGCCGCCCCCTGCCATAATTTTTATCTCCTCTAATATCATAGTAAGTATGCAAGGTATGATTAATATCTTCACTTTAAGGGAAGAAAAAATAGACCAAACCTTGATACATACCAGGCTAGCTTGGTTTGCTGCAGCTCAACAAATGAAACAGTCCATTATGGTTTTGCAAATTAGAATATCACAGACTAGGGGCGCCTGGGTGGCTCAGCCGTTAAGCGTCTGCCTTCGGCTCAGGTCCTGATCCCAGGGTCCTGGGATCAAGCCCCGCATCAGGCTCCCTGCTCGGCGGGGAAGCCTGCTTCTCCCTCTCCCACTCCCCCTGCTTGTGTTCCCTCTCTCGCTGTGTCTCTGTCTGTCAAATAAATAAATAAAATCTTAAAAAAAAAAAAAGAATATCACAGACTCTCTTCTTATTTAATGCCCCTGTGTTCAAATGTTAATAAAAGACAGTGCATTGAATCAAGTTAACAGCATTGTATTTCAAGAGGATGGAGGGTTCCGCTGGAGCCTGTCAGCCACCCAGGCAGGCTGCTGGAAAGGTGGGCTCTGAGTTCTAATGAAAACTCGGTCCCCCTACTGGGGCCTTCTTTCCTGCTTCCTTTTCACTGAGTAGGGACAGTAGTTTCTTTCTAACTCCAGATGAGTCTTATTTGGCCATCTTCGAGGTAGAGTTAGAGCTTTTAATTATCTCTGGCAGCCCGAGAAGAGGCGATAAGCAACAGAGCCATCAACACTTGAATAACACATGTCGGCGCTGATTAGCGCGGCTGGTTAGAGCAAGGACTAATGAGGCCGAAGTCACGGACGCGGCCCCGCAGCCCAGGTAGCCCGGCCACACTCCAAACTGCAGCCCCCGCCCAGGCAGCTGCCTCGCAGATGCTCATGGCCTTCTGGAAGGGGGCCAGGGAGCCATGAGCCAGCAGTCAGCACGGGCTCCTGTTGTTTAAAACCAAACAAAATAAAAACAGGTTCTCTAATGTACCACCCCCTGTGATCCCTCTCTAGGAATATCGGACTTAATTATTCAAATTTAATTTGTTAGCTATTTGGTGGTTAATTTTTTAAAAACCTAATGATTTATTAGCATTTTTATAAGCAACATTTAGTATCTATTAATGAGAGTTCAAATGGATCAACTATTTAATTTCTTAATGAAATGAATCAGGAAAGTATTACTTAGAAGAAACTCCATACTGTGAGCGTGTTCTCCGCATGCTTTGTGACCTTGATTCCTTCGTCTTAGTCGAGGAGTCAGAAATGGGGGGGGAGCAGGGAGCTGATGGAGTGGCTTCTGAGAGGGGAGCACGGGCTGGGGAAGGGGCCACAGTGCAGCTCTCCTTTAGCCCCCAGATTTCACAGAGTGATGCCCACGACTCTGTGTCCGCTCACCTCCCTATACCACATCCCCGGGGAAGGTGCCGCCAGCTGTAAGGAAAGTGCCTGCCTGAAATACGCATGCGCATCACTCCAGCCCTGTGCAGCCCTCGGATGCACCTCCTTCCGCCCTGGCATATTTTGATGAAGCAACTACTACTATCTTTAAAAGCGGGAGGAAGCAGGAGCTGGGGTTGGAAATGCAGCTGCAGCTTGTGGCCGAGAGGAAAGAGGTACTGAGCCGCACTGGGACGGGGACGCCCCCTCCCTCCCCGGCATAGGGTTCTTCATCGAACAGCAGCGGCACCCTGAGTTCAGAGCAGTACTGAGGGCTAGGTGCGTGGCTACAGAAAGGACTCAGTGTGGAGCGTGCCTCCCCCATCACAGAGCACTCAGGTTAATCTCATCCGCGGCGGTGTGAAGAGAGAGGTGCAGAGCACCCAGGCTAGGCCGGTGGAGGCCCGGGCGCGACCCCCAGGCCCCGCCCCTTCCGGTTTGCAGCCCGGATGTGGGTCTCCAGGCCAGAGCAGATTTTGAGAGTCAGTCCCCGGCCCCTCCGGGGAAGGGCAACATGCTGCCTTGGAAGCCCGGTTTAGTTGAGTAAAGGATTAGTTGTTTCAGCCCCCAGTGGCGGCGGTGGCGGTGAACTCTGGGCGCGGAACACTCTCGAGGTGCTTTGGCCCAATTAGGAAGTCAGCGGGAACCTCCGGCGCGGGCAGCCATGTTACCTACTGTCTGATGTCGTGCCAGCCTGCTGTAGTGCAGTCACTCCGCCCAACTGGGATGATGTTTCAATTTGGAGTCCTGCTCGGTCAGGACTCTTTAAGAGGCTCATTGTCCGGGAGTGGGCTTCCTGCCTGTCTGCTCTCTCCTCCTGCCTGTCCTCTCTTGGACACGACGGTGACATTGCTCACCGGCCAAGGGAGTTGTTAGTGTCCCTGGACTACGCTTGGCAGGGTTCCACCCTCTCAGGAATGGCAGCAGCTTTGCAGGGGAGATCCGAGGCTCTCGAAATGCAAGCTGGGCGCCTGGACAGAGCGCGGTTTGCCGAGTCCGCGCTGGGGGCTGAGCAGCGGGGCACAGTTGTCGCCAGAGGGTACTAGGGTTTCCAAGCATCTGGTCTCGCACTTTTTCTTTGTGGGCAAGGAGTGTGCAGTTAAGGGGCTTCTCCGGGGTTCCACAGCTTGAGAGGTAGAACCAGGAGAAGAACACAGGCTTCCCAACTCGGAGGCCAGTGCCCTGGCAGGGAAACTGGGCTAAGTATCGTGCCTTGAAGCTGGCTCTGCGGCTGAAGCAGGCACGAGGGACCCACTCTAGGGCTTCCCGTCACGGCTGCATGTCCCGCCTCCCCTCTACCGTCCTGGTCTTGATGCTCCGGCCTTGCTGTGTTGTTTCTTGAGCACTCCTTCCCAGGTCAAAGCTGCCGCACTTGCTATTTCTCCTTCCTGGACGGGAGTTCCCTCCCCGGCCCTTCCCACCTCCACACTTAGCTCAGTCCTCCTCCTCCAAGACGCCTACCCTGCCTCCCTGCCCTCCCAGCAGCCCCACCCCCCAGGTTCTACTAGAGCACCCAGTTGCCTTCCATCCTCATTATTCTGTCTGTTGGCTTTTTCTGTTTTCTACTTGTCTCCCCCCAAGACAGCAGGGGCAAAGTCTCTCTTCTTCTCTGTCGACTCCCTAGTGCGTAGAACAGGGCCTGGGTGGGGAGCAGTTCTGAATAAATAGGTTTTTGTTTCATTTTGGGTTTTTTAAAAAGATTGTATTTATTTGTCAGAGAGCACAAGCAGGGGGAGTGGCAGGCAGGGGGAGAAGCAGGCCCCCCGCTGAGCAGGGAGCCCCATGCGGGGCTCCCTCCCAGGACCCTGGGATCATGACCTGAGCCGAAGGCAGATGCTTAACTCACTGAGCCACCCAGGCGTCCCTGAACAAATAGGTATTAAATGACTAATGGAGTGAAGGGATGAACTTATCTCTGGAAGTCTTGGTCAGAAACGCTCCCTGTAGTTCAGGCAGACTCTCTTTTCCCCCTCCAAGGGCGGAGGGGAAACGTCACAGCGGGAGGGGTGGTGTAAAGAGATTCTGCTTGCCATACACAAGGTGCTTCCCAGAGAGGTATTTATGATTCTACCCTTGGTGGCTGCTTGGCATCTACCCGGCAGGCACCCCGTTGTACAGCTCCTGGGAGCACCGCCCTCTGGTTTCTCTATGAATGATGCCCCTGCTGTGTTCCTCAGAGGCTTTCTTACCTTAGAGTAGGGCTGACTGAGGTCAGGCCAATGACAGCAGAGGCAGACTGAAGTTCTGGACCCTGGCCTCAGATCTTGTCCTGAAGTGGGACAGCTGGAGGCGGGGACAGGTCAGCTAGAGCTTTGAGATAGGCTCAGAGGAGTTAGAATCAAATAGTGGGTGAGGAGTCTCAGTAATTGGGTCCGGGGATGATGGACGGGAGGGAGAGCCATTGATTGTCCGAGACACAGTGGGCAAGAGAGGGGACAAGCCCAGAGTGAGGATGACTGGAGGCCCAGGGGAGCCAGTGAGGGGCACCCAGGAGCGGGCCATCTAAATGGGCAGTGGGGAGAGGTTGTCAGCAGGTGACGGGGCCCCGGCCACTAGGGCAGGGCCTGGAGAGGAGAACTGCCCGAGCGAGGCAGGGCTACCTGTTCTCCAGGGGCTGGGTTATCAGGCAGGTCACATAATTGCCAGGGCTGGGAACGGGCAGGCTGTAACCCAAACTTGGGGCCCAGAGGTGGGGCTGGTCCTAAGACAGCAGGGGAGGGACACCTGCCAGTGTGTCTTGGAGCTGCTGCCCAGGGGAAGGAAGCCAGAAGTTCTTGGACTCAGAACCCAGGCCCAAGAAGGCCTGGGGAGAGCTGATCACAACTGAGAACTGTAGGAGAAAAAAAAACTCTGATCATCTAATAACTTAAATACAACCATTGTCCATGTAACGAACATTTATTTCATTACATTGTTTTGGAATGGTGTGTCAGAAGAATACATAACCCGCCCCACTTTTTTTTTTTTTTTTTTTTGCAATGAACTATTTTTTCTCAATGACATAGAAGAAAGGATTTGCAAATCAGCTTTCTGCTCCAATCTCCTGGTGTGTGGCCTCAGGCAGAAACCTTGGCAGGAGAACTAGAGTTCACTGCGTCCTATCAATGCCCCCTCCCTTCCTTTGGATTTAAGCAAGGACACATGAGGCCAAACATATCAGAGACTCCCAGTAGAAAGTCTCATGAAAATTGGTCTAAAGTGATTTTAAATATGGCTGCTGCCTGGGTTCCAGGGGAGGGAGGGACGAATAGGTGGAGCACAAGGGATTTTTAGGGCAGCGAAACTATTCCATGTGATACTGTGGGATACATGTCATTATACATATGTCAAAACATATAGAATGTACAACACAGAGTGAGCCGTAAGGTAAACTATAGGTTTCGGTTCGTAATAATATATCAGTATTGGATCATCAGTTGTAACAAATGCGCCACACTAATGCAAGATGTTAATAATAGGAGAATTTCTGGGGGTGTGGGCTAGAGAATTGAGGGGGTAATGTGGGAACTTTCCGTACTGTCTGTAAACCTAAAACTGCTCTGAACACTTAAGTCTGCTAATTTTTTTAAAAATCTGAAAAAAAAAAAATTGTGGCTGGTGCCATGATTAACAATTTGAGTGAGGAGCCACTCAGAAAAGGTTTGAAGGGGCCAGCAAGAGAAAGCACCTGCTCCTCACTTTCTGTGCTACTTTTCATTGTTAGGGAGGACACACGGTTAGGATGAAATTTGCTCAGGTGAGAAGGTCTCTGTGTTTTCGCAGGTTGGCAGTGGCAATGAATTATGAGCTTTCCAAGGGGGATAGGTGTACACATGTCTGAACAAAAAAACCCCTAAATCACAGAAATAAATATCAGGAGCACCAGAAACTCTGTTGTCTGTTGGGATCTGTCCCTGGGTATGAAATAGATAAAAGTTAGACAAGTCTACCTTTCTAGTATATTTAGGAAAGGATCTTGCAGTTGAGAACATTTGAAGAAAAATCGGGGAGGGGCAAGGCCAGTGCTTGGTGAAATACAGCAGAAGGGCTTGGGAGTGAAACAAGCTCAGGGTGGTGAGTAGTTTTAAGGTTGAGGAAGAAGTGGAAAAAAAGATAGTGATTCTTGAAGGCCAGAAGGAGGGGGGAAAATGGGGACATTTGGAGAGATAGGAGCCATGGAAAGTAAGAAGTCGGGACAGCGCGGATCAGGGTGTAGGGAGCTTGGTGCCAAGGGCAGGAAATCTTAGGAGAAGAGAGTGCTAGTTTTTCAGGAGGAGCCAGATGGGGCCGATGGACTCCCCTGAGTGCTGCTATAATGTCTGACTTGTGTCCTCTGTAAAGAGAGACACGTGCTTGTCACAATAGCCAAGAAATGGAAGCAACCCAAGACTCCATCACAAAGAAACAAAATGTAGAATATTTATATACAGTGGAATATTATTCAGCCCTAAAAAGGAAGGAAACCCTTACGTATGTTACAACGGATGAACCTTGAGAGTATTTTGCTAGGTGAAGTAAGCCAGTCACTAAGGGACAAATACTGTATGACTGCCCTTATAGAAGCTATCTGGGGTAGTTAAACGTCATAGAGACAGAAAGTAGAAAGTGGTTACTAGGGACTGGGGGGGTGGCATTCAATAGATACAGAATTTCAGTTTTGCAAAATGGAAAGTTCTGGAGATTGGATTCAGTAACGTGAATGTACTACTGAATTGCATACTCAGAAATGATTAAGGTGGTAAATTTTATGTTATGTGTGTTTTAACATTATAAAGAACAAAAACAAAACCAGTCACCGCCCCCCCCCCCCCCACATGTGGTCACCAGGGGCTAATTTTGCCTTAGCTTTCTCTCTGGTACCCGAACTGCAGAGAAGCTCTCAGAGAGGGTGAAATTTCTCCTCAGTTTGGGTGTAGTTCTGAGCTGCCCCACCTGACTGTATCCCGGTCTCTCTCCACACTCACTCGCTCCCCGGACATCCTTGCCCCCAACTCGAGAATTCAAAGATGCACACGTTCAGCATCCTGCTTTATGCCTCGGGCCCCTCCAGATGCCACTTCTCTGCCTGAGTGCCTTGGACTGTGTCAAGGGCACCTTTCCTGTTTTGCCCAGCTTCCTAGGACCCTGCGGGGCAGACACCTGCTATGAATACCGCCCCCCCACCGTCCTGGGGCCTTCCACCCAGGGCTTGGCCAGATGTCTCGCTCTCATGGCAACCCTATGATCGTCATGGGGCTGTGCATGGAACCCGGGCCAGCTCTGGACCCTCACTCTCCAGAGAATTCGAGGCAGAGCAGCATTTCTATTATCACTTGGTAATTGGAGTTTTGCAGGCTTGGAATTACTGCTAATGGAAAGCAAATGGGCTAAGAATCAAGAAATAAGCACTTGAACAGCCAGCACCACTCAGTAAAGCGAAGAGGCTATTATGCCACTTTATGTGGATAGAGATCATCATTTGTAGAAAGATTTTGCAAAAACCTCACCAGCCCATAGAGACGACGCCCCACTAAGCTTTTCAGTGGCCGAGCCCTCCCTGCCCAGAGCAGCTAAGTGGCTGCCCAGGTAGGAAGCCTCCTCTGTAGCACGATTGCTGTCTAAGATCCAGTCCCTCCTCCTTGGCAAGAGAGAGATTTAATTTTGCCTTAGCTTTCTCTCTGGTACCCGAACTGCAGAGAAGCTCTCAGAACACAAAGCACTTCCCTACACTCCCCCATAGACTTCCTCGGCCTTGTCGCCAGCCATGGCCCCAAGATCAGGCGGTGACAGGCCTGCGATGGGGATGCTGGGGGCCAGAAACCCAGGACAGTGGCTCTTGACTCAAGGAGAGCGAAGTGACTGTAAAGAGTGATGTTTCCCGGGGTTTGCTGACCTCCGGTCTCCAAGCTCATCTTGCCCTTTCTCCTCCGTGGGGCGGGGGGGGCGTCAGCCATCATACATTTATATGAGGAGCTTTTTCTCCACGGATCACGCCACCCCCTTCCCGGTGGCTAAGAGGCAATTTAATATGCAGAAGCTCTGCTCCCACAGCATTAGGTTATGACACGAGGAAATGGAAAAAAACCTAAGCCCAATCTCTGCCCTTCACGTGTCCTCCGGAGAGAGCGTGCTGCCCGTGGCCAAGGACAGAGGGCTGTGGGATGGTTCTTGGGCTCAGCCAACAGGAGGAAAACTGAGCCAACCTTGCAGTTTGCAAAAGCCCGTGGAGCCTCACACGAGTTCTCAAGTTCAAGTTGGTCTGAGGGCTCGAGGGGCTCTGGGGTTCGCTCCCTGGCACTGGCAGGTGCTGGGGCATCTCCAGACAGCCTCTGGGAGGGGACACAGGCGGGAACGCCAGCTCTGTGACTTAGTCCCTCGGAAAGGTGCCTCCACTCACCGGTGAATACCTCACTTAGCCATTAAATGTCATCAGCCCGTTCGCACAGGGGAGAGAATCTACATCGAGCAGTAAAAAAGGTGACGGAATGGGAGAAGTTGTGAAATGACATTTTTTTTTTTCCCAGCAGGTTTGTCATATCTCCTGCATGGAGGAAAATTGCTTTCTGTAAATCTTGGTCCAACAGAACAAAACACCTATTTCTTTCCAGTTGGGGAGACAGCCATTCTCATCGGCATAATGAAGGTATTGTAAGCTGTGACTTTTACAAAGTCTGAGGGAAACCAATCTGCAATCTTGACAGATATGATCTTTCCAGGATGCACTGTTCGTTTACGGCAGCAAGAGACCTCAATTAATTTATGAGTGAGGACAGCAGGATGTGACCCCTTGTGTGTAGTCTAGGTGGAGCTGTCCCTGTCTGAATTTATGTTCTGGTAATTTAAAAAGATTTATATTAAGCTTTTCTTTCATTTTGAGAGTAGATTAAAATTCTAATGGAAGCCATTTGTATGCATTTGTTGAACTGAATAGTATTTATGGCTGTGTTAAAAAAAATGCTGCAAAAATCTGCCGATAATAAAGTCAGTGAAGCAAGAATAAGTGTAAAAACAGGAAGGAAAGACTCAGTAGAAACCATACTGTATTATACAAGTGTAATGAGGGAGAGAAGCCGAGCAGAACGGGGCCGGGATTAGGCCCCCGAATGGGATAGTTTTCCTTATTTAGTGTAAGGTTTTTATAGTCCTTTTATGACTTAAAACCAAATTTAAATTTCTAAATAAGCCAGATTGGTCCTCGCAGACCCTATGGCCATTTGCCCTTTCCCATCGTTCTTGTTGAACCCCAGCCAGGGGCCGGTACCCATGGGCAGGAAAGAAAATCTAAGCAGTATCGCAGAGAAGATGCTGATCCCAGGCAAAGGAGACAGAGGGTAGCAAGTAAGGCACAAATCTGAGCTCAGGTGCGTCGCGCAGGTGGAGAGGGAGCCCCGAACGATCTGGGCAAGACCAGGAACGCCCTACTGTGCAGATCTGTCAGTGTCCCCAGGACCCACCTTCATCACCACGGCCACTGGACCGGTGGCTGGATTGGAGGGCCACTGAGGTCACCCCCCCTGCAAAGGGCGAGGTGCACGTGCCTCAGCTCTGCCAGTGGCCTTTCTCTGGCCGTCTGGGGAAGGAGTGCCAATGATACAATGATCTTGGAACACAACTGCCCAAGAGGACAGTGTCCACACAGAGGCAGTCAGAGAAGGCTCTCTCGTGTTACCTTTCCCCAGGGAGGGAAGCGGGAGACACCCGGAGCCCCCCTTACCTTCTTACCTTGTGGAAGGGCAGAGAAACTCGGCATTCCCTCAACCTCCATCTCAGAGCCCAGAGAGAGCTGCAAGGGGTGGGGGGGATGCACGTTCTCTCACAAAGGGCAGCCCCGATAGCGTCTTGGAGTCAAGGAACCCCAAGCACGATGGTTAACAGCGCTAAGTGAGGAGAAGATGGAACTTTCCTGAGAGCCTGCGCCACGCTCTTCCTGGCTTGTTGTTCATTCTCCCAGCATGTTCTTTAACAGCGCTGCACGAATGTCATAAAACGCCTTACGATGCATTAGCACAGAACTGTGCATTAGCAAATTTCACAGATGCAAAGTGGGATTGCTGTCAACAGAAAACTGCATGGAAAAATCCGGAGTGTCTTAAGAAAGTTCTGTCTTTTCTCAAAATTGCACCAAAGCTGGAAATGCAGGACTTCTGCCCGAGGCATTTTCAGAGGCCAGTAACATCCCCATCCCGCCCAAAGCACAGGCCCTCCAGGCGCAGGAGTCTCCTGAGCCTCAGAGTCTGGCTTCTATGCTAGTTAGTGCATGTCCTGTTTGTGAGCCAGGAAATGGGTCTGTCTCTCAGGTCAACTGTGTACCCTCCGCAGCTAGCACAGTTCCTGGCACACGGGCAGCACCTTCCATACTCGGTGGGCTGAACAAGTATGTTCTAGGCCCCATGGGAGATACAACATGAGACCAGGTTCCTGCTTAGGCCGGGGAGGGAAGTGTCTGCACTCAGCTTAGAGCCTCAGCTTAAGTTCAAGCAACTGGTCACAAGTTGTCAAAATGTACTTTTCCCTTGGCTGCTCTTCACCTCCAATTTTACGACACAGCTTTTATATAATTTAATGGGACTCCTTCAAGCCAATCACTAGAAGTTTTACATACTTCGTCCTCACTGGATTCCCGGATTCATCCTGGAAAGCAGGTGACATTGTCATCTCATTCACAGATGAGAAGAGAGAGATGGGGAGCTGTCACAACTTGCCATGGGCTGCTGGGGGGGCAGCAGAATTGGGGGTCACATTTGATTCCAAGTCGAGTTCTCTCTCATTTCTTCACCTGCTCTACACCCATTCAGTGGACATCTGTGCCTAGTGCTGTGCTGAATGGAGGTGGGGGGGGGGGACGGTCACAGTACATTGACTCTGCCCTAAAGAAGCTCATAAAGAAGCTCTTAGGGAAAGCCCAAAAATGATCACCCAGGATGCCAAGCGTTATGATAGTGGGACATATGGAAATACTCTTGGTCACACTAACCCACCAGGGAGGTGGTCGATGGAGTCATCGACCTATGGTTTCCAGAGGAGGGATCCTTGAACGAGTTCTTGGAAAATGAATGTTTTTTTTGCCAGGACAACCATGGGAATGCCAAGAGTGTTGGGGTCTGCGCGCGAACCTCACCTGATGAGTGAGGCTGTGCCTGACTCCCCCCTATAAAGAGCAAACTCATTACCTTTCCTCCACAGCACTTTCAGCCTTTTATTTATTTATTTATTTTGTTTTCCATAGCATTCAACACATATGACACACCACATATGGTAGGCTGAGTACTGGCCCCCCAAAATGTTCATGTTCTAATCCTTGGAAGCTGTGACTATTTAGCTCATATGGCAAAACAGACTTTGCCAATCTCCCCATCTTGAGATGGGGAGATGATCCTGGATTATCTGGGTGTGTCAGATGCAATCACAAGAGTCCTTGTCAGATGGACACAGATACACAGATGTTCAAAGACAAGAGAACATGCTGCCCAGCTGGCTTTGGAAATGGAGGAATCCACTAGAACATGGGAGGCCACCGGTCACCACTAGATGCTAAAAAGTGCAGGGAAATGGACTCCTGCCTGGAGCCTCCAGAAGGAACCAGTCCTGCTGACACCTTGATTTCAGTCTTTTTTTTCCTTTTAAAGATTTTATTTATTTATGAGAGAGGGAGAGAGAGAGAGAAAGAGAGAGCATGCTAGCAGGGGGAGGGGCAGAGGGAGAGGGAGAGAGAAAAATCTCAAGCAGACTCTTTGCTGATCATGGAGCCTGATGCGGGGCTCGATCTCACAACCTGGAGATCATGACCTGAGCCGAAACCAAGAGTTGGATGCTTAACTGACTGAGCCAGCCAGGCACTCCTTTACCATTATATTCTTAGTGCCTAGGACAGAGGCTGGCCCAGGAATGGCCCCCATGAGTGTTTGTTGAATGAGCAAAGACACAGAGGCAGTGCAGGAAAAGGGACCAAAGGGATGGGGATGTAGGGAAGGCCCCGAGGTGTGAAAGGTCATGGTGTGCTCTGCAGTGGTGGGTGAGCTGAAATGGGACAGGTGGGGGGCTTGGAGACATTGGAAGAGCTAATTCTGTATCATTTACTCTGCAGGGGGAGAACTGTTGATGGGTTTTATATAGAATGGGAGCATGATCATGTTTGCTTATTGCTTTTTAAGTAATTTTTGTAGTAATTTTCCCTGTTTATTGTTAATAATTAGAAATATATAAAAACATGGACCAAAAAAAAAAAAATCACTCATAATCTCACTTCCTAGAAATAGCCATTGTTAACATTTTGGTGGGTACTGTGTGTGTGTGTGTGTGTGTGTGTGTTTCTCTCTTCAAACTTGAGATTATACTTTATACACTATTTTGGAACTGGCTTTTTTCCTTTACTGTGAATTTCCCGTGTCATTATTCTTCTAAAAATATGGTATTTAATGACTATATAGTGTTCTCTTTTTTTATTCTATCATACAACCATAACTGATTTCCACTAACTGAACAATTCTTTTTTGTTATTAAAAGTAATACTAATAGTGGCTGGCATAGAGTGGGCATTCAATATTATGGTTGAATAAACGGATGGATGAATGATTCAGAGAACACTGTCATGCATACATCTCTATCTCTCTGTTTCTTTAGGAAAAAGATTCTTGCAAGTGAAAGTGTTGGGTCAGAGGATGTATTATTTTTTTAAATGGCTCTCAATACATATGGCCAAATTGCCTTTCAAAAAGGTTATAAAAATTACAACCCCACTAGTAATATATGAATGCATCATTTCACTGCATTGATGGTGGTATTGTCATTTTTTAAACCCTTACTTCCATGTTAGAAAAGTTTCCATGGGGATAGGAAGGTAGTAGTTAGGGGGTCTTGTGAAGTTCAGGTGGACGATGGTGGGAACCTCAACATCAGCCATGGAGGTTCTATTAGCAAAGAGACAGACCTGAGCACTCCGTAAGACACAGAATCAATAGGACTTGAATGCAGAACGTTGAAAGGATGTTGGAATGAGCCTCAGGCTTCTGCCTCTGGTAGAGTATTGGTTGGGATTCTTTGTTGCCAGCGACAAGAAACAACTCTGATTTAGTTAACAAGCCTTATTGTAGGGCTACGGAGCAAACGACAGAGTCAGAGCTGACACACAAGGCTCCCAAAACACCAGGATCTCAGCACCATTCAGGAATCCAAGAAGAAAAGAATGCACAATACCTCCTCAGGATCCCACCCTCAGGGGGTGTCTGTTTTTGTATCACATTGCTGAAGGTTCCAGTTCCATGGAGAAGGGTTAACCTGGTCTACTTTGGGTCAGTGATCCATCCTCTGGCCAGAGGCGGTGGGACCCCTCCCTGGACAGTCCTACCAGAAGACAGAGGGGTCTATAGTGCTCCCAGCAGAAGACCATTTAAATGAATGCCAGGCACCTAGAAGTTCATGGCTGACCTCTCCGTATGGGGGCGCATTCATGGCAGCTAGCTTCCTATGTTTAACAATTCCTGCTCCTATTTCAGTGTCTCATTGAACACAGGCACAACTCCCTTCTAAGAAGACGCAATGGGCAGAGAGATTGAGAGAGAGAGAAATCCCCTTTCTTGACCTTGTTGAGATCCTGGCTCAAATCTTTTGCCCTGTGCCCTCTGGCTGCCAACAAACAGCCTTTCCTGAACCCCGGTGTGGCAGTCTGTCAGCTGACCACCAATAGTTCATGCTCCTTCTGTCACAGCACAAAGCTGTTTCTGAGAACCAGCAGCTGCCCCGCTGGAGACATCTCTCCCAGTGCCACTTGCATTGGGATGGAGTTATGGGACTAGTTCTCGTCAATGGAAAAACCTGGAATAGTGGTTTTTAGAAGCAGATGTTCCTTCTCCATGCCCCCTGACCCCTTTTCTTTAGCTTGAAGTGGAGGGGATGTTTGAGCCACAAGATACAAGGAGCCTGGGACACTGAGTGACTTCACGGGGCAACTGGCTGCTGACCAGGAGCACCCACATTAAACTGTTATGTGAGTGAGTAGTAAATGTTGAGAATGTTATAACACTGAAAATTTGGGGTTTATTGTTGCTACTGCTAATTAACAACCTCATAAACACCTCTGGATACTTGTTTAATAAAAGCCTGAAAAGAATTAAATGAGTAATGGGGCAAAAGAGTAGCATGATTCTTAAAAACATTGGAAATAACCCAGCAATTCTATTTCTGGGTAAGTACCCAAGAGAAAGGAAAACATGTGTCCACACGAAAGCTTGTGCATGAATGTTCAGAGCAGCATTATATACAATAGCCCCAAAGTGGAAACAACCCAATGTCCATCGACTGGATGAAGGGATAAATAAAATGCAGTCTCCCCATATAATACGATTCAGCAATAAAAAGAAATTAAGTATTGATCCAAGCTATAATATGGATAAACCTTGAAAACACTATGCTAAGTGAAAGAAGCCAGTTACAGAAGACCACATATTGTAGGAGTCCAGTGTTACGAATGTCCAAAATAGGCAAATCTACAGACAGAAATAGATTAGCGGTTGCTGGGGTGGGGGTCGGGGGGGCTGGGTTGGGAGGAAACGGGGAGTGACTGCTAGTGGGTATGGAGTTCTTTCTGGAGTGATGAAACAGTGATGAAGATGTTCGAAAATTGATGGCAGGGATGTTTGCACTACTCTGTGAATATACTCCAAGGCACGGAATTGGACATTTCAAATAGGCGAGTTGTGTGGTATGTGACTGTATCTCACTAAAGCTCTTACATTTGTAAAAAGAGAGAAACATAGGCAATAACCACACAATGAGGCCACGATGAGAAGAAACAGCTCCAGAGCCAAGCACCGGTTTCCAGAAGACCACAGAGCCATCTCGCAGCTCCCTGTGAATACGCCCAGGGCTCGCTTCACATAGAGGGTGAAGACTGTGGTTTCCATAGGGTAGCAAAGCTTTGTTTCCAAGTGATGTATGAATATGAAAATCAAAGATGAGCTGACCGAAGGCCAATCCCGAAAGGGTTCAAGGGGACTGTTGATGTTTGCTGGCAAAAGTATTACAAATAAAAGAGCACCACCAGAGACACTTGGGAAGGAGCGGCAATGTCAAGGATGAGTTGGTTTGGCGATATCCAGGGCGCTGTGTTGGCTCCCGGAAGTGTGTAACCAGGTTAGGGACAGTTGAGCTGAGAGCAACTCAGACGCCTGTCAGAGGCTCTGAACGCAAAACCATTCTGAAAAGCATAAAGCACTCTCGGATGTGAGCTATTACTGGGATGGGTGAATGTTATTTTTATTTGAATGGAAAGAGAAAAATAAACAAATAAAAAGAAGCCAAAAGTCTTTTCAAGTATTTTACTGTGAATTTGTACTTTGAAAGGAAAGTAAGAAAACTGAATTCATAAATGAATGATTAAAAACATATCATTGTTTGCCAACAGAGATCAAAACCTGGCAAAACTGTGGTGCTTTAATCTGTGGGTGCTTTAATCTGAGGGGGGAAGCGCTTCTGGCACCAATCAACAAGTCAATCCCGAACTCTTCAATCCGCGGCTGTCAAGTGCGCATGGAGCCCTGAGCCTCAGTTTCCCTCCTGGGCAGCCTGCCCCTCCCCCCCTCCCGGTTTCTGAAGCCCAGGGGAGAACCCTGCTGAACATGGGCTTGTTTAACAGAATTTTTGCTCTGAAGAGAAGAAAGACTGGCTTTGTTCTAAAAAGCATACGATTTTACTAATTTTGTAGTCTTCTCTTGAGGAAATACGCCCTGCTGCCTTTCTTGGGAAGAATTTCTCTATTTTATTATGAAAGAAAGAAAGAGCACGAGATTGGTGGGCCTTCCCGTCCTCCTGCAACCTGGCAGGTCAGCATTATTTTATAGTCGAGGAGACTGGGGCACGGAAATGTTTATTAGCTCTCCCTGGGCCCCAAGTCAAACGCAGCTCTGACCTCCAAGTTCATTCTCTTCCCATCAGTCCCCCACTTTCCCAAGAAAAATGGCTTCCCCTTGTCCCCCTTGTCCAGAAAAAATGAGTTTCCTTGTTTCCTCTGGGTGGGAAATGGTGGGAATAAAATTACTGTTCTAGCAGGTAGTTCATGCTGCCGGCTACACTGAACTATTATTTTTTTAAATTTTATTTATTTATTTTTTTTGTAATATCTCCACCCAATGTGGGGCTCAAACTCAGAACCCCGAGATCAAGAGTTGCATGCCCCTTCACTGAATTATTTTAATCCAGTTTCTCAGTCTCAGGGCAGTCTGACTTCCGGATACTCTTCCTTCTGGCTTCCTTACTGGTATGAACTCGGAGTGAGGTTGGTGTCTGTCTTCTGTGGTGATCTCAGACACTGAACCCAGCAAAAGCTGGAGGGAGGCTGTGGCATGGGATTCAAGCTCGACTTTTGCCATCCTAGGTCCTTGCTGGGATCGAACGCCAAGCAGCACTTGAGATTTTTGCGGGAAACCAGGAGTCCTGAGATGACTTTTCTTCAGTGGCTTTTTCAGGTCTCGAATATGTGTTAGAAGAACACGGGGCACTGGGTGCTTAGTCACCAGGTTTGAACTGGTCCATGTGCTAAACACAGGAAAGGCTTCTCGTGCACTGAGACCCAGAGTGTGACCAGCAGGTCCCTCGGGGTCTTTAAGGTCCTCGGCCTGTCCTCACGCCATTTCTCCAGTGTGACTGCTACTTTGTGTCCCTCCTGAGCCACTGCAGCCTGCTGTCACCATAAACACTTAAAAAGTGGTGTGTTTTTTTTTTTTCTTTCTTTTTTTGGAGTGTGGTTTTAAAGCAGGAGCTATTCAACATTTTGGGGGGCCAAGGCACCCCTCTGGCAGCCTGTGGACCCTTTTTCAGAATAATATTTTTAAATGCATAAAATAAAATCCATGGGATTACAAAGGAAACCAGTCATATGCATCGACAGTTACCAAAATATTTTTTACAACTCTTTTGTGATAGAGTAAATACTGGTTTTTAATTAATGAGTTAGATAAGATCCAGCACAGGTTTAAAAACCACCATCATTTTGAGGTCATGAGAAGGATAAATAATATTTCAAGATATCTGTAGCAACTCGCAACAGAATATGAACGTGTCTGTGATTTGTGTTGGGATCGAACCACAGCAACTGTCAATACTCCCGTGGTTCAGGGCCCAGATTTGTCGTGAAAGGAAATGGTGAGTTGCAGCTGGGGGCTAGTGACAAGAAAGATGGTTTTCCTGCCCAAGTTGAGGGGTCCCCCTGAATTCATGGACTTCCTTTCAGGAAAGGGAAAGCCTAGCTTTTTTCCCCTCAAGATTCTTTAGGGAAACAGTAATTGATGATTGTTGTTCTTGGTTTTTGTTTTCTTTCTTTCTTTTTTCTTTTTTGCCTTTTTAGTTCTTTTAATTTCCCAATCACTTTGATTGCTCTTGTTCATCTTCTGTGCAGTCTCAGAATTCCTTCCTCAGTCTTTTGATCACCTTCTTTTTAAAAACAATCTTGAGTTGAGGTGTAATGGACATTGTATTAGTTTCAGATGCACAACATCATGATTCGATACTTGTATACCTTTCCTTTAAAAAAAAAAAAAGCCTTTTACTTCTCTTGGTTCTGTAAACACAATAGGAAATCCAAAGAAATGTCTTGGAAATACAAAAGAGGCAGAAGATGGGAGGGAGGAGGACCTACGGGGTGCGTGTTAGATAATCTCTCAGTAACAGGGTGTCCCGCCCTACTGTGCGCCTCTCACCAGTGTATCCTCCTGGGCTTTCGGCTGCGCATGGTTCCTCCTGGTCCCAGACACCTGGGGTGTGGGCTCCTTCTGCCCTCACACATTTTTAGATAAACAGCTCCAAATTTTCATGATATGTTTAAATCGTTCTGAAAGATTTATTTTCCTGCATCTTGTGTATTGTCTACCTGGCTTAAAGACCTATTTTGTTAAAACCTTGGAGTTGCACATTTTAGCTCATCCAGTTCATGTAACCGAATGACAAAGCCCGTCCTCGGTGTCACACCAATCAGGTAAATCACACTTATTATTATTGATGACCATCTCAGTTCTTAATTCGAATCCCGACGTGGCCAGGACTCAGAGAGAGGCAGGCGGTATAGACGGTAGGTGGAGACGGATGGCAGGTGGAAGTGTGAGACTGTTGCCAGGGGTCCTTGCCCCGGGGGGAGCTGCACCCTTCAAAGTCTGTCTCAAACTCTCTTTACCGTGCCCCCGGGTGTCCTCGGAAACAGCGTATTCTACAATTGTCCCCTTTTTTGGTGTCCTGGAGGTGTATACACTCCGGGGCAATCCAGAATAACTGAAAGGAAAGCCTTACTTAATTTATTTTTTTAAAGATTGTATTTATTTATTTGACAGAGAGAGAGAGACAGCGAAGCCTTACTTTTGCTCACAGCGAGGACAATTGTGTGAGGGGAAGGAGCAGAGAAAGCCCGTATAACATGGGCGGGCACAGCCTGGGACCCGTCAAGTTTAGGAAGCTGAGAACCTAGAAACGGACTCCCTGAAAGCAATCCACGTCCACTGAAAAGACCCTGTGGGCTTTGGTTTCTTTGAAGACTCATGAAATAAAGGAAAGGCTTAGTCCTGCGTTGGGTAACCTCTTTCTAGCAGTCATGATGCAAGCCCTTTGCACTTCTTCATCACTGGGAACCTCCTCTGTGCCAGCAATGTCGTGGCTGTTGGGGGAAACCGAGTGACAGTTTCTGCCCTGCCTGCGGAGCCCGCAGAAGGAGGCACACGCAGTGTCGTGGGGAGGACGCGGACCACGGAGCAGAGGGACTCAGTGCAGGCTGGTGGCAGGCAGGGTGTGCTGAGTGGGGACACGGCGTCCCTGCTGAGACCTGAGGCGCAGGATGAGCAAACCAGAAGAGATGAGGGGGAGCTGGGGGCCTGAGAGCGGGGAAGGGCCCCGCGGCTGGAGGAAGGGGCCTGAGCGAAGGATCGGGGCTGGAGCGCCCACACTAAGGAGCTGTGCCGCCATCAGCCCGTCACACAAAGAGCAGGAAATCATAGGGCAGGTTTAGAGATGCCCGCATCGCAGGGAAACAGGAAGATCGAGGCCACACACTAAAATTAGTGGCGAGGCTTGAATTACGATCCAGACATCCAGGCCAGAGCTGTGACCTCTCCACACGAGAGGTGCTGTTTATTCTAGCAGTTTTTGATGTCAAGGTATTTAATCACCGTCAGTTAATGAAGAATCTAAAGGGTCGTGAGTGCAAGGTAGAATGATCTCCAAATCGGGGAGGGGGAGCGGAAGTCGGGCTCCAATAAAACAAGGCAGTCTGTCTCAGATTAGCTCCAACTTGGGGGCACCAGGGAGCCCTGGATTTCTGCCTCTCGGTGGGCGACAATAGCCACACCCTTTTACCCCCTTCTCAGGTCCTGCCCCATAGAGTTGGCAGGTGCAGTCCTGCCTCCACTTCATTAGCCCTGGGCAGCTGCAGCCTGGTGCTTTTGTTCTTGCGTTTGCTTTTCTTTCCTGAACTTGGCACAACAAAGCCAGTCCCAGGAGGAGAACTCTTTCCCAAGAGGAGGTTAAGCTTTCTGGCTTTAGTTTTAAATACTGACTTGCTTTGCCTCCCCAACCCCCCTTTACGGAGATAAGTGAAAATCCCACAGGTGGGATTAGCTTTTGCCAAGAGGACGGAGTGCCCAGGTCTTGCAGAGAAGGCAGGGAGGGAGCTGACCAAATGGCCAGTTTACAAGTGGCGAGGCTGCCCGAGCCCGAGCCTCTCTCAAGGGCACAAACAGAGCCCAGGGCAGCTGGGGGTCCGCAGGAAACGCTAGGAGGGCACCTGGAGAGTTGTTTGAACAGAGCATCTCTGGAGCACAAGGAGCAGCAGTGGCCCTTGCCATTTTGTCTTATAAAGACTGTCAGCTGGTGCGCAGCATGCGCCTCCTTTCATTTCTGGTTTGCTGGAGCAGCTACCTTTTGGATGAGGGCAAGGCTGAGAACGACCCAACTCCTGGTGATTGTGCTCACCCGAGTGTGGCACTCAGAGCCACGCTCTGCCTGAACCCAGTAGTTGGCTTGGGGGCCTGGTGAAGAGGGCTCCGTTTAGCCAGAGAGACGCATTTTTCTCCATTTGCCTTCTAAGTTGCGGGAGAGTCTGGCTGAGGTGGGCCACCTGCCGAGTCCTAATGGGGCTGAAGCGACAGGCCCGCCGCAGGTGCGAGCCCTCAGGGGTGGGGAAGGGAGATGGATGGCCGGGACTCCTGCCTAGTCACTGCCCTATGCTCGCAAATGGCCCTTTTACCCAGTGTTCTCCTGGAGACAGCAGGTGCTGAAATACTGTTATATCAATCTCCTTTATATGCCATTCTCCTTGCTAATTCTTAAGCCTGAGACGACTCTCTCACAGCCCATAATGCAGACCATGTGCTCAATAACTATCCTTGAACAAATCAGCAGATTAAAATAAATGGCATGTTAGTATCCACATGCTGGCCTAGACTCAGTGTCCCAGAAGATAGGGGCAACGTCTTTTTAATATGCTTTGCGAGCCCCTGGCATACTGGAATAGAGATTTTCTAATATCTTTGTTGATGATTGTTAATACTGGGCCTGTGTTTTCTGATCTAAGGAATAATGGGGTAGTGGAGCTTGGAAGGTAAGAATTATGTGTATCCATAAGGAAAATTAGGACAGAAAATGTGAAGTCAGAGCATCCTGGAAAATACCCTAACCCAATACAATAGACCTCTCAACCTAGAAGGCTCCTAGAGGACACGCGATTTCTCTCTCTCTGTCCCAATTTATCCCTTTATATCAAAAAAGTGAGCTGGAATATAGATTGGTTTCCCAGTGTTGCCATAACAAAGTACCACCACAGAGGGGCTTAAAACAAAAGAAATGTATTGTCTCACAGTTCTGGAGGCGAGAAATCTGAGATCGAGGTGTTGGCAGGTTTGGTTTCTTCTGAGGGCTGTGAGGGGGACAAGGTGCAGGTATTTCCCCCTGGCTTCTGGGGAATTGCTGGTCATCTTTGGTGGTCCACGGCTTGTAGAAACATCATGGTGATCTCTGCCTTAATCTGCCCCGTGGTGTTTCCTCTGCGTGTCCGGCGAGGTCTGAACTTCCCCTTTTATAAGGTCACTGGATTGGATTAGGGGACCGCCCCATCCAGTTTGGCCTTATCTCAGCTTAGCTAACGACATCTGCCAAGACCCGATTTGGAAATCACTGGGCTGTAGGACTTCAGCATATGAATACGGGTTGTGGGCACAAGGCATCCTGTAACGCAGCGTTCCCACAGCTTTGAGAAGGGAGAGCAGGAGAGACATGTAACCACAGCTGCACCCAAGAGGTGATGGGGGAGTGGGGGCAGGAGGGAAAGGGAGCAAAGGGGGCAGCACGGTGGCAGGAAGAAGGGGGGCAGAGGCGGCTGCATGAGAGCAGGGTGTTTGTCATAGGGCTGCCTGCCTCTGTGTTCATTCATTCATTCATTCATTCATTCCCGAGTCCCGGCTGTTTGCCCGGGGAATATACCAGATGGGGAGCAGGAAGTCCATTTCCTCAATGAGCTTCTAATTTAGCTCATTTATGTGGCTTTTACATTAGCTGAAATTCAGTAAAATAAAAAATCCAGTTCCTCATCTCACCGAGCCTATTTCGAGAGTGTGGGCACCCCAGAGCATTTGGAGCAAGACCGAATGTTCTCCTGGATGGGGAGGGTCCGGGGAGTTGACATGGGAACAGAGGGGACACAGCGGAGGGGGGAGGGTGCCAGCAGGAAGAAGCTCACATCGCATCCCCAGCCCCCCTGCTCAGGGCACATTGAGGGGCAGGAACGTGAGGAAGGAGTGTGGCTGGTAGAAGGCTAGAAATGAGTGGGAAGGAGGAGGAAGAGGGTTCTAGACAGGGCCCGCAACTAGCCTGGAATGCCGCTCCTGGGGTTTAGAGAAGAACGAGGAAACCAGCATAGTCTGACAAGGCTCGAGGTGGGGAGTGGGGAGTGGCAGGCCACAAGGCTGGGTGGCAGGTCAGGCGACCTTGGAGAAGAGTCTGCTCTCTCATCATTATTGGTGATGCTCTGGGAATGTCCCCAGAACCTCTAGCTCGGGAGACAAAGGCCCCAAGCAGCGCAGACCGGGGGTGATGGGCACTGGCTAGAGGTTGTTTCCTGAGGCCCCGGAGATCTGCTGTCTAGAAGCTTCCACCAGGCCAGAAGGGACCGTGAGGCTTTTCCTTAGGCTCCTGCAAATGCCAGGAATAGAAGTCAATGTAACCTAGTTAAGTGAGACAGACGTTTGATGAATAATAAGGTGTCTTTCAGTAATAACATGGATAACATGCTTTTAGGGACTGAATACAAGTGATTTTATGCATCTCCAGGTGGGAGACAGCAGAGCAGATGAAACCTCGGGGATCACTGGGTCTCGGAAGCAGGGTGTGATGGCCAGTGCCACCCCAGTATTGACAGAGGGAGCATCCGTGTGGCCAGGACGAACAGGGGTGACACGGGATCGCCAGGGAGCAGGCCACGGGCTTCAGGACACAGCGGAGATCAGGCTCGCTGACAGGACTTCACGCCGCGCTTTGCTCTCTGAATTTTAAGAGCAATAAAGTAAAACTGCAGCAAATCAAAAGCAGAAATGAGCAAAGGGGACAAAGGAGTTGGAAGTTGTTTAACTTGTGAAAGAGAGATGTAAGGACTGCAGAACACAGGGCCTTATTCTCCTGCTCCGGAGGAGCTATGACAAGAAGGGAGACCCTTCAGCTCCACAGAGGACGGAAGAGGTGGACACGAGCTCCCATTCCTGCATGAGGAGGTATGTGTGGGGAGGGACGTGGAAGGTGGTTAACGTTTTCATTAATAACCATCTCCTAGGCTGGGGCTGCGGGCCCCCCAGGGACAGGGGCCTGGGCTGGCCAGCGCAATGTCTGGCCCATGTATCTCCAAGTCCACAAATGATCAGAGGTTCTCTTGAGATGCTCTCTGTTTTCGTCACCAACACTTTGCACTAACATCCTATCACTTCTCGCCTGGGAGGGCAGCATGCCTCTCCTCCAGAGCGGGCCTTTGCCTGCATGTTGGGGGAGCTCATTCAGGACGCCTCCTGGCCCCTCTCAGCCCTGGACTCCTTCCACCATGGCCCGGGCTGGCAGGGAAATGTAGGAAGCATGGACTGGATACATTCGACTCAGCTTTGCCCTTCTTCCTCTTGGGAGCACCACCTGCAGGGAGCTGGTGTTCTCTGCTGATCCTCCAAGGGGCCAGCTGTACCCTTCCATGGGGGTGGGAGGCTGATCAGTCGTGGGGTCAGTATTAGGAAGCCCGCGCGCTCCTATACCTAGCTTATCGACGAGAATGAGAGTTTAGCCTCCAAGTGCCTCTCCACTGTTTATTATCCAATGACTGAGAAGTTAGGCAAGAAACAGGAATGCCATTTGAGGGGCCCTTCAAGACCCCGGCAGTCTGGCTGCAACAATATCACAACGATCTCCAACTTTTGCTGCCCCGGAATCTATTCTCACTGCTTGTGGGAGCTTTCCAGAGTACAAATCACATAACGCTCCTTCTTACTGAAAATCCTGCACTGGCTTCTCACTGCAACTGGAGTAAAACTAAACTCCTGTCCCTGAGCCCAGGATCTGGCCTCTGCTTTCCAGCCCTGGCCCAGCTCACTCTCCCACTTGCACTCAGGGCTCCTGCCACCATCCATACCATGCTTGTCAGGGCCCTGGGGACTTGGCAGTAGCGTTCCCACTGTCTGGAATGTTCTTTGGGACAAGCTAGCCTCCCCAGAGAGCCTTCTCTCATCTCCTGCTCCAAACTAGTTCCTGCCCCGTCTCTTCTACACGGTCCTTTTGTTCTCTCCATAGCACGCATCACTGATGACATAATCACGTGTGTTCGTGGGCGTCCTCACTGTCTGTCTGTCTCCCTCAGTAAGAGGGGGCGCCTTCCCATTGGAGCAGGGGTCTGGTCCTTTCTATTCCCTCTGCAACCGTGGAGGCTGGAACACAGTAGTCACTCAATAAATACCCCTGCGGTGAATGAAAGAGGGAAGTGTCGGGGAGAAGCAGCGGAATCGCTAGGACACACTCAGTGTAGGAACCAAGAGAAGTGGGGCTGGCTTTACCCTGCTCACCACTAATGAGCGCATGCCCTTCTGCTTGTCACTTACCTCTGAGTTTCACTTCCTGTCTCTAACAAAAGAGGCTGCCTTGGGAGAGTCCTGGAAAGGCCGGAGGGCCTCTGTTTGGAGCTTCCTGCTTCTTAAGAAATGTGTGTTCCCAGGGAGGCTCGTGGCCCCTTCCCCCTTCCCCCCTGCTTCTCTCCAGGATTTAGTGCGGCCTCTGAGTTCCTGAACTTGGGGGGGCGCTGGGCCCCAATTTGCAGGGCAAAGAAGATAACAAACAAAGCGGCGCGGGGGCATCGTTCTTTCGGCTGCCGGGGATCCTGCAGTTTTTCTATTTCTTGGGCATCCCGACTTTACCGACATAAAGAGTAAAACAAGTCGTCTACACAAATCACAGTTCTACACAGTTCTAAATGGGGCGATTACAGCCGCAGCTAATGGAGCGGGAACGAGAAGCACTTGTACTGGTCCAGCAGCGCCGAATGCCCCTTATCACCCTCCGAGAGCGTATTCTTTTAATGTTAAACACAGTAAATTGCAAACTAGTAAAGTCACATTCAGGCTGGCCCCCCTCCGGTCGTCCGATGACAGGCGTGGGCATTAATAAGTTTCTCCTCATTGTGACTTTCCTCAGCAGCCAGGGTGAGTCCTGATCCCGTTGCACAGCGTTTATCTCCTCCGGTACCTTTCGCTGAACCGTGCAATAAAGTCTCCTTTTTAAAGTACAATACGTTTCCCCCAACCCTATTCTTCTGGGGCTTTTATGACTCACAATTGACAAAGGCCTCCCTAATGGAAATGCAAATTTCCTACCTGTCATAGACTGAGAATGCTTTCTGAAAACACTGGCGGCCGAAAGCACATTAGCATCTGCATATTACGGAGAGGAGCTGCTTCCAAGGAATCTGTGGGACGAAAATGTTTATCTGGTGCTGGGATAGAGATCAAGTAGCAGTGGTTGGGTCTCTCCTGGGCAGACAGGACAGATCCTTGGGAATTTCAAACTTCGTTACCCCTTTGGTTTCCGCACCCACATTGTTCCGATCCGAGGAATCCAGTAGTGCTTTGATAAGGTCTTTGATCTGGGGACCAGGGAGGTGGGGTGCCCTGGATCTCCCCTGCTGCTTTGCCGGGGAAGATGCAGCAGAAGTCTAGCTGATGTGTGGCTCCCGAGGGACTGGTCACTTCTTTTTTTTTTTTTTTTTTTTTTAAGATTTTATTTATTTATTTGACAGAGAGAGACACAGCGAGAGAGGGAACACAAGCAGGGGGAGTGGGAGAGGGAGAAGCAAGCTCCCCTCGGAGCAGGGAGCCCGATGCGGGGCTCGATCCCAGGACCCTGGGACCATGACCTGAGCCGAAGGCAGACGCTTAATGACTGAGCCACCCAGGCGCCCGGGACTGGTCACTTCTGATGGGGATGAGCACCTTCACCTTTCTTCCTTCTGCTCATCACTGCCCTTTCTCTTTGTTTTCTTCTATTGTTATTACCGTGTGTGTGTGTGTGTGTGTGTGTGTGTGTGAAGAGCAGCAAGTAAAACATGGTCTTCGCCTGGGATCTTAGCGGAGAGCAAGTGGGGGTGGGGTGGGGGGCTTGTAGGGTGAAGAACAGGGGGCTGCCTGTACTAGGGCTATTATAACAAAGCACCACAGACCACGGGCTTCAACAACAGACATTTATTGTCTCATTGTTCCGGAGGCTGAAAGTGAAGTGAAAAAACTAAAGTATCCGTAGAGCTGATTTCCTCTGAGGGCTGGGAAGCAAGGGTCTGTTCCAGGATTTTCTCTGGCTCGCAGACGACCATCTTCTTCCTGTGTCTTCCCATGATCCTCCCTCTGTGTCTGTCTCTGTGTCCAGATTTCCTCTTCGTATAAGGACACAGGCATGTCCAATCAGGGCCCGCGTCGATGACCTCATTTTCACTTGATTCCCTCTGCCAAGACCCCATCTCCACAGAAGGTCCCATTTTGAGGTAAGGGGGGTTAGGACTTCAACATATGAAGTAGGACGGTGGGGGAAACACAATACAACCCACCCACCACTGCCCGTCAGGAAGGGTGCATGGACCCCTGATCAGTGAGCTCTGCTGGCAGGACAGTGGGGAGAGACATGACATCGGGGGGCCATGCCCTGCCCCAGGCCCCCAGCTCCCTGTCACTGCACCTGCCATTGAATGACTGAAGCTTTCCAAGGATCCAGTTATGGGCTTTCCCTCAGTGACCCGGCAGAAGTCCTAATGTTCAGCACAACATTTTAATCACTTTTAAAATGCACCCTCCTCTGCAGAGAAAGGGGAACCCTCCTACACTTTGGTGAGAATGCAAGCTGGTGCAGCCACTCTGGAAAACAGTATGGAGGTTCCTCAAAAGTTGAAAACAGAGCTACCCTATGACCCAGCATTTGCACTACTGGGTATTTACCCCAAAGATACAAATGTAGGGATCTGAAGGGGTACGTGCACCCCGATGTTTATAGCAGCAATGTCCATAATAGCCAAACTATGGAAAGAGCCAAGATGTCCATCGACAGATGAATGGATAAAGAAGATGTGGTATATATACAATGGAATATTATGCAGCCATCAAAAGGAATGAGATCTTGCCATTTGCAACGACGTGGATGGAACTAGAGGGTATTATGCTGAGTAAAATAAGTCAATCAGAGAAAGACATGTATCATATGATGTCACTGATATGAGGAATTCTTAATCTCAGGGAACAAACTGAGGGTTGCTGGAGTGGTGGGGGGTGGAAGGGATGGGGGGACTGGGTGATGGACATTGGGGAGGGTATGTGCTATGGTGAGCGCTGTGAATTGTGTAAGACTGATGAATCACAGACCTGTATCCCTGAAACAAATAATACATTATATGTTAAAAAAAGAAAAAAAAGAAGATAGTAGGAAGGGAAAAATGAAGGGGGGAAATGGGAGGAGGAGAAGAACCATGAGAGACTATGGACTCTGAGAAACAAACTGAGGTTCTAGAGGGGAGGGGGGGTGGGGGGATGGGTTAGCCTGGTGATGGGTATTAAGGAGGTCACGTACTGCATGGAGCACTGGGTGTTATATGCAAACAATGAATCATGGAACACCACAGCAAAAACTGATGATGTAATGTATGGTGACTAACATAACATAATAAAATAAAATAAAATAAAGATGCACCCTCCTCACGAAGACACTGCTGCGGAGAGCCCGACCAAAGGGACTTTCTCTGCAGAGGGCCATTCTCCGTGAAGGAGCGCTGCTTTCGCTCAGGGAAAGCAGAGGCACCTCGCTCTGGCATTTGCAGGGAAGCAGGGGCTGGAAGCCCTCACAGCCCCAGGGGCCAGTAACCACGCTGGATTTCTTGTCACTGGTCTGAAGGGCGGCAGAGACGGGGGACGTGGCTCACTGCTGGGCTGCAGACAGATGGGCTGGCGTCGGTGTGTCCTCCGTGCACAGGGCAGCCCTGGGTGGCTGACCCCAGCCCTGGAGCATCCTCTGAGGCACAGTGATTTGTCAAAAATTGAGAGCAATGCAATAACCTGATGGGAAAAATTAACACTATCTCATTTACTTGGCCTTGCCCTCAGAAATGGGAAAGGAAAAGAGCGTGCTCCCTTTCTTTAGCTCTGGAGTTTCCCTAGTGTTAAATAACAAAAATTCAACCGAGTACATTTTAAAGATCTAATTGGCTTTATTAATCCATTCATGAATCAGGCAGCATCGCATCTAACAAGGAGAGGGTTGTTCCAAAGGGTTACAGAAAAGGAAAGATTTTTAAGGGTAGAGAGGGAGCCGAAAAAAAGGAAATCATTAGCAAACAGTCCATCATAAGGCTGCCTTCCTACAGGGAATGGAAGGGGTCGATCAGTAAACTTCCTAGTGCCAACCAGGAAATTGCTATGGCCACTGGTTGAAGGTTGCAGTTCTGGGGGGTGTGAAACTGCAGTTAGGTTAGGTAGTAAGTCTCGGTTTACTGACTTAGGGCTTTGATCTAAATGACACCATCTGGGGTGTGTGTGTAGGTTGGGTGGGGGTAGGAGCTGCTGCTTGGGGTGGAGAGAGTGAAGGAGGGAGGTTAACTTATACAGGGAGGATGGTAGGTGGCAGGTGATGAGAATGGCAAAGATCCACATCCTACTCCCACCTGGAGCCTAGGACAGCAGGACCCCCCTGGGCGGGGGTGACAGAGACCTTAAGGGACTGAGGGACCAGAGTGGCCTTGGCAGCCTCTGGGAAGACCTGGTGGGCGACCTGGCTATGAGGGAGAGGAGCTCAAGAGCCACGTGCTTTTGGTTTGTCGGTGAATCTCTATAAACCCAAAGGGGCTGAAGACCAAAAGTCTTCGCCCCAGTTCCTGGATTTCATGAATCCTAAAGAAGGGCCCTCAGTTCCAGAAAATGACCGAGATAGGAAGAATGGGTAGGGGCTTAGCTAGATCTATTGATATGTGTTTTATTGATTTTTATCTTAATAATATTTACCTTAAAATATCGATTTCATTACATACAACGTATTTATTATATAACAACGACATGGTTATTAGATGACATTATATTTCCATACTTCGAATATAATAACAAAATAAGTAAATGCATATCACTAAATAATGTATTTATTTCGATTGTATAATATTGCTCCCGCAGTGTTTTCACTATGGGGAATTTTGAACAAACACAGAAGGAAATGGAACAGTGCGTGTTCTCAGCACATTGTGGTGCTAACAGTTCCTTTCTGTTGACTACCTGCTCACTGGCCTCAGCCAGACTCTCTGAGCAAGGCACAACCAAGGCCTTCTGGAACTTTCCACATTCATGCCCCTGTTGGGATGAAGTCTTCCTCTTCTGGCTTGGAAGAGCCAGACACAGGCCCCCCATCCGCCCCACCCCCCGAGCCCTAGGGCGTGGGGAGCATCATGCCGCCCCCGCCCCCCACGTGCTCCTGGGAGTGGGTCTGTCCCACCCGGCCTCCACCGTCCAGACAGCATGTGAGTGGCACGAATGTTGTAGCCACACAAGTCCTGGCTTGGCTGGTCTTTGGACCTCCAGTGCGCAGGTCTCCAAGCAAAAAGCCAGAGCTTTGGCCAAAAGTAAGCATTTTATTTGACTAGTTCTCTCCAGTTCCCCCTTGCCTTGAAGGTGTGAGATCCGAACCTTTGCTTACTTGCTCGCCTCTTCAAGCAGGTAAGAACAGCCTAAACCAATTTGTCCATACTGTATGGAAAGTGTTGCGAGCATCCTCCCATTGCAGAACCTTGTATGTCTTCTTTCCTAATCCTCCCTACCAGGTGGTGTCTTATAATGAAGGCAAATCTCTAGCTGATTGTTGGCAAAAGAACAGTTACCAGCAGGCCCCCCCAAAATGCACCACCTGTGCCTATGGTTTGGGCAGAGTCCCTACTCACCGCCCTTCGGAAGGATTTACTCTGAGACACACATAAGAACATTCTGACGGCAGGATCAAGTAACCTTCTGGGCGAATGCGGCAGTAGATTCTCTGCTAAATGTCTTTTGGGGTGGAGGGTTTGTCCCCAGAGGGAAGTCTGAGGCTCCCAGACAGGCACAGCCCATTCATGCAAGTCCAGAAGACGTGGTTCCAGGAAACCACACAGCCTCAATACCAGTAAGCGCACAAGGGAAAGTCATTTCTAAGACTCCAGTACCAGCGATTGAGCCCTGGGGTATAGATTTAACCAGAACATGGAGTCTCTGCCGCTGAAGGGCAGACCCCTGAGTGTAGTTCTCTGAATGCTAACCAAGCCCTCCTTGAGAATGGATCAGAGTTAATTCACACACATATATCGGCTCCATCTTTACTGAACCGTTTGAACGTGAATCCTGGGCACTCTATCACCAGTACCGTGTCAGAAGAGTATTTGTTGAATGAATGAATTGGTTCCCTGTTTCTTGAAATCAGAAGACCTCGGTCTTAGGGCCACCAGACGTGCAGAGAAGGAAGCGTCGTGGGCCATAGGGTACCTTGGGCCGTGAGACAGGTGACAGGGTCTCCTCGTGGGTAGGACAAAGCTGTTGATCCTCAGTGGTGCTCGCCGGTGGGAAGGATGCTACTTCTGACCAGCAGAGACCAGGGTTAGCCTCTCCTGGGAGCATTGCAGTGAAACACCTGGAATTCACTTCTCAGGTCTCCTGTGTTTCCCTTGGGAGGTCTTTCTTCAACGCCTGGGCGGGGTGTTGTCACCTGCTGTTCATACATACATATGTACATATGATGCTAGGTGTTGAGAAAGTAAGAAGCAGAAGGAGGGAGAAGAGTCTGGGTGGCTGGAGAGCGTGGAGTGAGCAGGGAAGGACCCGATAGGAGGCAGAGGGGCAACCGGGCTTCTTCTTCTTTTTTTTTTTTTTTCCCATTTTGACCCAATGTTTATTGTCCTTTTACAACATGTCATTTTTGGTTTAGAAACTGCTTGTGATTAGGTTTCCAACATTGACTCAAAAGCATGTAAAATAAAATCAACCTACTCTCTTCTTATGGAGATATAATTGGCATATAACATTGTGTAAGTTCAAGGTGTGCATGGTATTGATTTGATACATTTATCTATTCTAATATGATTACCCCTGTTAGCGTCAGCTAACCCCTCTATCGTGTCACATAATTACTGTTTCTTTTTTGTGGTGAGAACAATTAAGATCTAGTCTCTTAGGAACTTTGACGTTTATAATACAGTATTGTCTAGAATCACTATACTGTGCATTAGCTCTCTGGGGTTCACTGATCTACTGGTTGCAAGTTTATATCCTTAAACCACATCTCCCCAGATCTTCCACCCCCTCTCAGCCCCTGGTAACCACCATTCTACTCCCTGTTTTAGGAGTTTGGCTTTTTTTTTTTTTTTTTTCCCCTGATTCCGCATATAAGTGAGATCCTACAGGATTTGTCTTTCTCTGCTTGGCTCGGCTCAGCGTAATGCCCTCAGGGTGTATCCATGTCACAGATAGCAGATGTCCTCTGTCACGGCTGAGTAGTAGTTCACTGTATGCACACACCACATCTTCTTTATCCACCCAGCTTCTTCAATTCCTATTTCCCCAGGGGGGGGAGGTGGGCATTCCTTAACATCGCTAAGAAGAGAGGGTTCCCAGGCTCCTACCTTCTAAAACCTGAATCCCTTTCCTTCCCCTCCATCTGCATCCCCTTGCTCACTCTCCCTACCAGCAACTTCATTTCCCCTGCCCTTTGTTCTTCTCCCTCCTTCCCTCCAACCTTCCCGCAGTTCTGGGGCCTTCCTTGATTAGGGGACTAAAGAACTAGATGGGGGCGGTCACCCTCATCCGGTGCGGCCTCTCCTGCGAGGACAGGTAGTCAATGAGACGGGAAAGGAGCAGAGCTTTGGTACCTCCAATGTCCATGGTTGTGTGGCTATTGATTGTATTGGTAACTGTCACTTATGACTAATGTGGCTTTGGTGATGAACACGTTTTGAAGGGGAAACAAACGGGACAATTGACTTGTTACTGAAAATTAATTAAAACTAGACTCTAGCAGAGGCAAAGAGGAGAGAGAAGATGTCAGAATAATTTAGAGGCACGGTAAAGGTAAATCACAGAACACTCGATTTAGCAGCATGTTCAATCATCATCATAAAGGAGAATCAACATGTCCTTGTTAGTAATTTTCAGACAGAGCTGACTTGGGCTTCTGGAGTTTGGAGAGACCAGATTCTTCTAGGTCCTTAAGGTCCCCGTGAAAGGATCAGCCAGGATCCGATATATCTGCTTCAGTGGGGGATACTACTGTCCCTCTTTTTCTCAAATTTAAAAAAAAAAAAAGAGTGCCGTGTCTGTGTGGCACTTCAGCCCCCTTCCCACCTGGGACATTAATGTAGGTTGGGTCTGTCCACCTTCTCCATCCCTTAAAAAAGTTCATTCTAGGGGCGCCTGGGTGGCTCAGTTGTTAAGCGTCTGCCTTCGGCTCAGGTCATGGTCCCAGGATCCTGGGATCGAGCCCCGCATCGGGCTCCCTGCTCGGCGGGAAGCCTGCTTCTCCCTCTCCCACTCCCCCTGCTTGTGTTCACTCTCTGGCTGTGTCTCTCTCTGTCAAATAAATAAATAAAATCTTTAAAAAAAAAAAAAAAGTCCATTCTAGGGAGAGCTGAAATGCAACGTCAGATGAAGCAAGATAAACATTTCTCATTTGGGCTTGTCCTATTTAGGTGATCTTTCAGAAGTCTCCAGGGCCCTTGATAAATTCCTTCTCTAGCTCCAGTTCCAGAAGCGATCGGAATGAGATAGAAAAATACCGTTGAGAGAAGAGGAATTTGGAGAGACCTTTGTTTGTCAAGGCCGAGGCTCACGGCCTTTCCGCGCGAGGGGCCGGCTTGCTCAGCCTGGCCTCTGGGGCTGTGTTCTGGGTGGCATCTGAGTGGGCACGGGCAGGGACAGCCCCCCTCCTTGGAAAGCAAGGGGGTTTCTGGTGTCACAAGCCCTGGGCTCCATTCTTGCACTTTCCCACCTGAGTGGCAGCTGATTTCACCTCTGAACCGTGGTTCCTTCCTTATCAAACGGGGATAATCATAGCATCTACTTCACAGGCTCGTTAAGTTAAACGGTAACATCCGTATAAAGCATTTAGAACAAGAATCCCCTTATAAGAAGTGTGAAAAGTACAACTGTTTCCCCTTATGGCCCACATGGTCTTAACAGAGCTTCGCCCGTCTGCCTTACAAGGCAGGATTATGCTTTTTATCGTTTTAGTTCTCCATTCAAGCAAAAGTTTTGCACCGCATTCCCCCCCCCCCCCCCCAGCCCACGCCACACACTGTTTTAGGTGTTGAGGCTGGAGTGGTGAATAGAAAGACAAAGCCCCTTCCATCATGGTGCCGACGTGCCATTTGGGGAGCAGGGCAAAGGACAAGCCTACACGGGAACCAACCCATGGGCTCACGTGGGGACTGTGTTAGCAACGCATTACCGCACATGGGGTGGCTCAAAACAACTGACGTTTATTGTCTCACAGTTCTGGAGCTAGAAGTCTGAAATCAAGGTGACAGCAGAGCCATGATCTCTCCAAAGGCTTGGGGGTGGGGGGGTCCTTCCTTGCCTCCTCCAGCTTCTACGAGCTGCCGGCCATGCTGGGCATTCCTCTGCTTGGAGATGAGTCACCCCAGCCTCTGTGTCTGCCTCTGACATTTATCCCCCGTGTGTCCCTGTATCCAAATACATCTCTCCTAATAAGGACTCCCGTCATTGGATGACGTCATTCTAACTGCATCACAGGCGCAAAGACCCTATTTCCCAACAGGGTCCATGACTGCTGCGGGAAGAGTACTTCTTAGGGTAAATTTATTTTTTTTCAATTTTTAATTTTCTTTTTTAGGAATTGAGATGTAATTGACATATAACATTATATTAGCGTCTGACGTACAACATGACCATTTGATATGTATCTATGTATCAAAATGGTCACCATGGTAAGTTTAGTTAATATCCACCACCACACATGGTTACACACTTTGTATCTGGTGATGAGAACTTGTGACATCTACTGTCTTAGCAACTTGCAAATACACAAGACAGTATTATTCACTCACCCCACTAACATTTCTTTTCAGAATTTATAATACATTTCTTTATAAATTTTTTCCCCCCTCTAGACAATAGGTTTTCATTTGAAGTCAGGACATTTCCACATAGATGACACACTAAAACCGACTGGTAAGCTTCAAAAGATAGATGCCAACTTTCGGGGCATTTGAAAGAATAGCCCCTGACCAATTAAATAGACTCTCTGGGGGTTGGGCCCCAACCTGGGTGTTTTGAAAAGCTCCCCGTGAGAAGTCAGAACTGAGAACCCCAGTGTAACTCTGGCTGCACAGTGGAATCGGCTAGATGCCTTACGTGGATGGTCTCATCTCATCTGGCCTCGCCTGGGTCCTGGGATGGCGGGGGTGGGGGGGTTGATGTGTGGGTGAGTGTGCAGCCTGGGCATCTGGCTTCCTTCAGCTCCTCAGTTTCCTCAAGGTGTCTGGGGTGAGGCGTGCAGAGTAAGGTAGAAAACGGGTTGGAGGGGCGCCTGGGTGGCTCAGTCGGTGAAGTGTCTGCCTTCTCCTCAGGTCGTGATCCCGGGGTCCTGGGATCAAGCCCCTGCTCAGCGGGGAGTCTGCTTCTCCCTCTCCCCCTGCTGTACCCCCTGTTTGTGCTCTCTCTCTGTTAAAGGAATAAAGTCTTACAAAAAAGAAAAAAAAAGAAAGTGGGTTGGAAAGGGTCCCCACGATTCTAGGAGCTTGACGCTTTGGAAGCCAGAGGTCCCAGCCCCTGAGAGAGGAGCTGTAGAGAAAGAGGCTCCGAAGAGCAGGTGAGGGCCGTGGGGGGCACTGGTTCAAGGCAGGGAGCCTGGCAGCCAAGGCCTGAGCTCAGAGCTCAGCGTGGGGCCTCTGCATTCCCTGCCACGTCGGACAAGCTGATGAACCTCTTCAGCCTTGGTCCTCCCGTTTGGGAGAGGCAAATGGGGACTGCCCCACGCACAGGGTGCTGTAAAACCCAAACTCAAAAATGCCCAGAAAGCATCTTGCACAGCACCCGCCCGGGGTAAGCTCTCAGTGAATGGCGGCCTGGCTGATTCACCGGAGTTGCTTGTCATCCTCTTGTTGAGGCCCTGGGAGCCGCACAACCTTGGCGGGGTCTCAGGTGACCATCGGCTCACGCCCTCAGCCCAGGATGAGGGTCCTGCGGGGTTGAGATCAGGCGAGTGACAGCCTTTCTGACCTTGCCAACGTCAACGCAGGCCTCAAGGCCACGGTCTGGCTTTGCTGCACATCTCCCACGGGGGTGTCAGGTGCGCCGGCAGCTTCTGTCAGCACCAGGCCTGGCCCGTGGGGCCACCTGCGCGGACAGGTCGGCGGTGGTGAACAGGCCAGCCCCGGCCTCTGAAACATGGGGTGACGGGGCTGTGGAGACCTCCTTTTCTGAGCTCCACAGACAGGGTGCTCTTGGGCCCATGGCGGGCCAGGCCTGGGGCCTCCAGGCAGGGAGGGCCAGGCTGCCTCTCTGAGCTGGTTCCAGGGATGTTAATCAAGTCTAGCTGTCTCTTCGCCCAGCACGTCCCATCTGTCTTCATTGAAGCATGCTCTCGGTAATTTCATTGTGGGGTTTTCCATTAAAAAGTTTGATTAATTCCATAAATATTAAAATAAGACAGATAATTAGAATCCAGGTACTCAGTGTTACACAAAGCAGTAAAGTCTGCACTAAATTATTATTATTAATAATAAGCACTCATGTAGCCCTGGTAATAAGTGCCCAGAAAAAAAAAAAGAAAGGCCCACAATCAATATTATTAATACTGTCCCCCAGCCAGGCTGGAGTGGCTACAAGTCCCTGCGTTGGGAGGGAAGGGGGTGGCTGGAGCCAGGCCAGCCCCGCCAGGTCGGGGGGCCTTGCGGACACGGCAGCGCCCCCAAGGACTGGGGGGGGTGGCGGGCCTGGTTCTGCCTGAGCTTTCGTGCTCACTTCCCTAACAGTCGGGGGCTTCTAGTCCCTGGAGACCGACTCGCTCCTGACCCATTTCCTCCCTTGGTGGGGTCGGCCCGGGGCTTCCTTGGCTCCCCTACCTCCCCATGATGCAAAGCATCGCTCCCCTGGGTGCTTGCTCCAGAGCCAGGGCTGAATACTAGTTGTCTCGGAGCCTCTCTATAAATCATGTAGACAAGTTGAAACTATGCATCATTAAGGTAGAAGGGAGGGTACACCAAATCGATAAATAGCCAAGTAAGGGGAAAACTCTTCGGTCCGCTCCAGCCAAGCGCCCATTTCGCGGTGCTCAGTCATGGTTGTGATTGTCTCACTAATCACTTGGTGGTGGATTCCCACAGTGGCCGCCTCAGAAGATGGGAGGGAAAGAAAAAAAAGCCTGTTCTTATTTCTAATCAGGGGAATGAGTCAACTATGCAGAACAGCTTTTCCTTTTCCTTTTCCAGCACTTGGTAAGAACAAACAAAAAAGCCTTCTCAGCAGCTGAAGAAACAGCCTGACCTTTTAATATCCGGCCTTCAGGATCTGTGCCTCAGGTGGGGCCGGTTCCCTCCCGCTGGACAGGGATGGAGGGTTGCTGATGAACCGTGGGGACGTGGCGGGGGGGGGTGCCAGTGGAGACGAGGGGCCCCATCTGTGCACACAGCTGCTGGGCGGTTCATTTGGCAGAGGCAGAAGCCCTGGCCGATCGGTCCCTCCTCCGAAGGTACCAGAACAGACCAGGAAACCGCTACTCCGTTTCTGACCGACCCAGAGTGACGTGGATGTGGTTGGAGAACTCGGCGGAAAACTCCAGGCTGCCCTGGGGGGTCGAGGTAGGCAGTGAGAAGTGTCCTGGGCCTATAAGGAAGGCGGATCGCCCCTGGGCAGGGGGTCGGGGTGGTCGGTGACAGGGCTTCAGGAGGGAAGGGGGGTGAAGACAGTTCCCTGGGGGATGGTGGCACAACAGTGTGAATGTGTGCATGCCACCGAACCGTATGCTTAAAGATGGTCAATGTTATGTTATGTATATTTTACTACAATTTAGAAAAAGGCCGTGCCAGGCCATATTGGCACCCAAGGCAAAAGGAAAAATACTGATCCTGTCTTTATTTTTATTTTATTTATTTGGGAGAGAGAGTATGTGCATGTGCAAGAGAGACAGAGAGAGAGAGAGAACAAGTGAGGGAGGGGGAGGGGCAGAGAGAGAGAGAGAGAAAGAAGCAGGCTCCCCATTGAGCAGGGAGCCCGATGTGGGACTCGATCCCAGGACCCTGAGATCATGACCTGAGCCGAAGGCAGACATTTAACCGACTGAGCCACCCAGGCACCCCTGATCCTGTCTTTATCTAAAGTTGTAGTATTCTGTTAATTTTGTTCATCATTGGATTTTTTGCATTAATTCAGCTTAAAAAATTTTGCCTTAAAATCATATTGATCTTGATTCCTGAGTTTATTTGGCAGCCCCCTAAGTTTGCATCCTAACCCTGGCCCTGTGCTGGAGGGATGGGAAGTTCTCAGAGGTAAGCTCCTGAGGGTCCTTTGCTCCATGATTGGAGGAGGGGGAGGGTAAGGTGCCTCGGGAAGCCAGGGTCATTATACAGGGCACTCTGGGCAGCCCAGCAGAAGGCAGGCATCAACTCACAGGCCAAATGATGGCTGGCCTTGCACAAGCTTGTCCGAAGATGTGAGCAGGTCCTAAGGTGTTAAAAGGTCACATCAAGGGCGTGAGAAGTTCAGCAAGTTGAGTGAGATGGGGACTAGGTCAAGACCGACCCACTGCTTTGCAGGGTGTATCTGGAGGGCCGGGCCTGTCCACATCTGCTTTCTCTCTAAGAGAAGGATCTCCAGATGGGACTAGGTGGACGACACCTTGAGAATAGGAAAATAAGCTCCAAGGTAGGGGAGAGTGGTGAAGGGAAGATCCTGATTGCTCTTGATTGTGTTCTCCCCTCTTGGGAAGCTGAGAGGGAGCTGTGAGGACATCCAGAGATGGATGTAAGAGAGCCCCGGAGAACCTTCCTGCCAGAAGTCTGGGTGGGACGGTGGGCAGCCCTCTCAAGGTGGAAGAAAGAGAGGAAAGTGAGACAACCTTGTGGGTCCCAATAAACTGCTAGAACACGTCACCCCAGGTCTGTGATCAAGAGAGGAATGAGTGTGCTAAAGGTCAGCATGAGGTCACCAAGGACAAACCTGGTCTCATAACCCTGCATAGTTCTAGGGCGATTAGCCTGGGAGATGAGAGGTGTGTGGCAGGTGTCATGCATCTGAGCCATCACGGGTGTCCCAAGTCTTCTCCTACTTCCATATTCGTCCCTGCTACAATCCAGTTCCCTTTCTTTTCTTTAAAGCACTGTCTGGAATTATCTCATTAATTTCTTTACTTATTTGTTGACTGCTTCCTCTCCTCTCCCACCCTCCCATCAATTTATACTCCCTAAGAGAAGGGACATCATCATCCATTGTGTTCGATACAGTATCTCCAGCCCTTGGGATACTACCCAGCACATATTAAAAGTTCAGTAAGTATTTGATGAATGAATGCATGCATGAATGAATGAATGCATGAATACAAATGTGAATTTTAGCAAGGCTTTTGGCCAGTTTTTATGTACAAGAAGGAAAAAGTAAACTGGAAGATATATGTGGACAATTACCTGGCTGAACGAATAAGGAGTGTTGCCTAATGGATTGCAGGGGTCTCTAGTGGATTGCCACAGGGCTCTTGGCACGACCCACTCAATGACTTGTGCTTGGCATCTTAAGATGCCCTCTAAGTGTGGTATTCAGAGCTGAGCTAGTCCCATCACACTTAGGTTAGTGGGTCAAGTTTAACAGAGACTGATGCACCTTTTCAATAGGTAGGTGTTCAGAGGAGAGTGGCTGGATGAGGAGTGGGAGAAGGGCAGACTTCATGGGGATGGTGGCTGGAGTGGGTGGTAGGGGGCAGCCAGGATAATCCAGACATTTGTGGAAGGGGGATCAGACTTATTCTGCAGGGCCCCAGGAGAAAAGGAGGACCAGAGGTTGGAAGTTACAGGTGTTCTGGGTTAGTACAAGCCAGATGCTCCTAACCACTGGAGCTGACCAGCATCAGATTAGGAGACCCCATGGGGTTAGGAGTGTCCTGGTCACTGGGGACATCCAGACTGGGGCCACTCTGACCAGGAGGCCCTTCCTCTATGCCAGGTGGTGGTGGTGGGGGGGGTCCTTGCCTCTTAGAGGGGCTCTCCAGAACCCGTGGAGGTTTCTTGCAGAAAACTTGCAGAATTTTTCTTGCAGAATAGGTTTGGCAGGAGCCCACATCAGCAGGCACCATCCCCAGAGGAAGTGTCCTGGAACCTTGGGCCACAGGACACCTGGTGGGCAAGGTGCCTGAGGGAAGGGGGAGGGGACTGCCCTGACTCTTGAGCAACCTGTTTCTGACCAGAAATACAGTGCAGGGCAGTGGGGGGATGTTTGCAGGCATTCTGTGTGTTTTACTTTCTACTTCTTGGCAAGGTAGGTGAATAAGATGGGGAGACAGAAATCTCGCCTCTTTCTCCCCCTGTCCCTCTTCCTTCCCACTCCCCTTTCTCTCCCCTCCTTCCTTTGTTTTGTTTGCTTGTTCTTTTCATGAGCAAAGTGTTCTAAAAACACAAATATCTGACCCAGGAAAATGAGCCTGTTTTAATCATGGGTTTAAATCTCTCCAACCAGAGAATCTTCTAGATTAATTAAGTATTCTGAGAAAATGGCTTTTTGGCAGGGGTGGGGGTGGGGATTTGGGGGGCCCGAGAGGATTGAAGGAATTCGTAAGGGGAAGAGAAGTATTACTTTCCACATCAGTGGTTAGGGTCTTAACATAGCCTAGGAACCCAGATCTGGGGACCTGGAGCACCACAGCCCAGCGCCAGGCTGAGCTGCAACGGTGTCACTTCGTGGCCAACAAAGCCGAAGGACTCAGGTGACCTGAGAGATGCAGGTGTGGTCTGGCCGGGCAGGACCCTGAACGGTATGCTCATTATTTCCCCTCATCAGAAGATCAGCCTGTCCACGGTCTTTATCTAGTTTCTTTAAGACTTAATGCTTCCATCTGTAAATTGGAACTGACAAGAGCACTTCCTTTAGAGGGCTGTGGCGGAGATTAAACGAGACAAGGACAGTCAGGGGTTGAGGGCCCGGCCTGGCAGCGTTCAGGGTGCAGTAAAATGCGGACCGTGATCTTTTCTCCAGGAGGCAAGGTCATTTGAGGAGTTCCGTCGGCCGCCGCTAGGGGGAGCGCCGGCGCAGTTCCTGCCTCGGGTCCCGGGGATAAGAACGCGGAGGGTCCGCAGAACCGGGGGCGGTGGGGAGCCGCAGAAGACACAGAGGGTTGGGGGGCTGCTGGGACTAAATGTAGGTGGGATGCCGGGGGCGTCCAGCGCTTTTGCAAAACCGGCTGGCGGCGACTGAAGGATTCATGATGCACGCGTCTCCCAGCCCTGGCCCCGCCTCTGCACCCCATCCCTCACACCTGAGTGAGGACGGTGCTCCCCAAGGACATCCTAAGACAGCGGACTTTTGCAACGACCTCAGTCTATAGATTTGATATGAAATACGTGTCTCCTGTGAAATATCTTTTGGCATGACTGTATTTCTCAAGCTGCTGGAAGCACCGGGCTCCCTGCCAAGTGTTGGAATCCGGAGCTGTTGTCCGTGCAGCGAACGCCCCGTGCATTTACCCCTCTCACCCCAAAGCCGGGCGCCTGTTCTCAGCGCTGTGCTGCTGGGCTGGGACTGCAAACCTCACGCCTCCTTGCAGGCTGATTCCCGGTGGTTCGGCCAAAAGGGCCCCTTGCAGCCAGGGGCAGGGAAGGAGGAGGGAGAGGAGACTCCCTGATTCTCGTTTGGTTACTGTTCTTGTCACTGTTGCTCTGACTGGCATCCTGTCCCGTCCCGGTGGCAGCAGATGTCCTTGCGCTGTGGGCTTCTACCCTCTGCTCCCAGACCAGCCTCGTGATGCCTCCTTAGAGGCACCAGCCAGCAGCTAGCTGGGTATCACCCCATCCGGGAGGTCTGTGTCCCTGCTCTGTATGGGCCCTTACATTTCCCCCCCAACACTAGGGATAGTAGCTGCTTCCTATTATTATCTTTTGTGCTCCAGTGTTCCTCACCCTGTTTTTTTCCCTTTCAGCCCTCCATCACCCATGTGACCCATTCCTTTGTTAAAGTCGCTCTATTGAAATCGTGTTTCCTGAGTGGAGCCCGCTGGGGTTTTTGACTCTTGTAAATGGGAGTGTTCGGCACTGAGGTTATGGTCTGAAGATCAGGAGGAGCCCTCGGGCGTGTGGAGGGTTACAAGATGGCCAGGGGGCGAGGGGAGAGGTTCCCAGGGGGAGAAGGGCACGGAGACAGACCTGCCTACCTTTGGAAATGGTGTCCAGGACAGAGGGGGCAAATGGGGCAAATGCCCCAGTCAGGGTGTCAGGACCTGGTTTTAAAGGTTGTAAAATCCACTTCCCAAAAGGTGTTCCTCTGTGTCACATGAAGAAACAGATGAGCCTAAGAACAAGAAAGGTGGAGAAGAAGAAATAGAGACGTACAAACCCTTCCTTTTTTCCCTTTATTGTCAATATAGCAAAATAGAATATTGGGAGGCTTCCTAGCTCAGAATCACCTTCAGGAGAAAGGGAGAGAGAGAGAGAGAGAAAGTGGTTCAGGGTCATAAGGCTCTGTGGGGGCTGCTCGGGCCAGGTGGATGCCGGGAGGGGGGTGAGTCTGGAAGGAGGGCCACCTGGAAGATCTGTATTCCTAAGAGGCAGATGGAAGAAGATGTCAAAGTCCGAGGGGATCTGAATGCTAGGGAAGAAGGCTCTAAGCCCAACTTTACTTTGAAATTTTGCTATGGCATTGAACTCTCTCCTTCTGGATAGAACAGATAAAAAAAAATAGTAGATTTTTTTTAAAGGCCAGACACGAAATAATTTCTACTGCACATTTTCTGTGCATCATCTGGAATTCCTCTATATTTACGTGAACAAAGAAATTGTGCCAGGGAAAGCTGGGGTGCGGTGGCCACCTTCAGCCATTTTCGGCTCAGCACGAGGTGCTAGGCAGGCAGTCTGACTGAAGAGATCCCTTGAAGGTGACAGAGGTTTTGAGTGGTACACAGATGGTCTTCTCTGGAATCGCACGTTCTTGCTCACTGTTAAGGGACATTCTGGACACCCAGGAAGGCCCCGTGTAGAGGACCGAAGGACTCCCTGCATGCCCACCCAGCGGCCTTTCTCGAGGCTTCTTCCACCTCACCCCACCCCATATTTGGCTTGTGACAAAGCTCCTTTCTGGCTCCTGCTCTTTGGGGTCCCCCTGCTGTCAGAGACATTGGCCTCCTTTGGTGTCCTCGTCTTTCTGGCCCGAGGCAGGGAACTGCAGGACGCGAGGATCCTCTGCTTTCTTTCCAGCAGTTTCTGAAGTTGCTTCTGTCCCATGCAGGGGTCTCTCTGGGCTTGCGCCACCCCCCCCCCCCCGCCCCGGGGAGGCTGCTTTGTCACTTCCCCATCCGAGGAAGACAGTCTGTCTCTGAACAGACTAACTTGACTGAAGATGGGGCCCCCGTGGATGTGTGTGAGCGGATCACTCAGACACGAGTTACTCCTCTTTATATTAAAATATTCTGTTAATTAGGTCAGGCCCATCCTGTTCACATTATGCCATTTTAGAAAAGATACACAAATCATGGCACATTAGGCTCTTGAGGCCAGAGCACATGCAAGGTACTGGAATGCTCCGTAGAATCTGGAAGGAGCAGAGCATCCTAAGTGCTTCAGAGACCCTCCCCTTTGTTTTTGTTTTGCTTTAAAGATTTATGTATTCATTCTAGAGAGAGAAAGCTAGAGAGCTAGAGAGCAGTAGGGAGGGGCAGAGGGAGAGAGAGAATCTCAAGCAGACTCCCTGCCGAGTATGGAGTCTGACTTGGGGCTGGATCCCACAGCCCTGAGTTCATGACCTGAGCTGAAAGCAAGAGTAGGATGTTTAACCAACCGAGCCATCCAGGCGCCCCTAAGACCTACACTTTTGAACCTCTCAATGCCAGACGAAACCATTGACAGAGGCCACATAATGGAGGATTCAAGGCTTTGGATTCCCGCTTCTGCGAAGAATCCCACAGGTATGTAAGGGTGAGTGCCTCAGGCCGGGAGGATGGGCCAAAGGATGTTTTGGGCCTTTGCCCGCCAGAGAGAAGCGTCACAGGTGTTCGCCTGCAGACCCAGCGGAGGGGGAGATAGCCCTAGCCTGACCACTCTCACCCCTAAGAGAGGTCCCTGGGGCCCAGGGCCAGAATGGTGCCATGGGGGCACGAGGGACATGCCAAGGGGAGGGAGGCATACAGGGCCCCTGAGAAAGAGCTGACCACGGTGTGCCTACATGCCTCTGTGCGTGTGCGTGTGGGCACGTGTGTGTGTGTGTGTGTGTGTGTGTGTGTGTGTCTGGTTTTAATGCAGTAAGTCACGGATTACTCTCTACTCTCCATTAGTTAATTATTTATACTAGGTAACTGAAGTGAGGGCTTCTCCACTCCGAGAGACTCCAAATAATAAGGGAAGCACCTCCGCCCAGTTTGCCAGCTCTGCAACATCGTGTATTTGCACAACACAGTCCAGGCCCAGAACCCCAGACTCTGGGGCTAGAGCTGCCACTGTGGTGGGCTGGGGTTCTGGGGGCTCGGCGGGATTCTGGGAGGCTTCCGATCTGCTCCTCGGGACCCTGTGCAGCTCAGTCCCTTCTCTGAACCTCCTTTTACCAGCTGTGGGCATTTCGCTGGCCAGGCCCCAGGTCCCAGTCAGAGCGAAGGCCGGGCGGAGCCAGGGGTGCCCACCCCTCGGGCCACACAGCCTGTACGCAGATCGAGATGCGGCTTTGACCTCAGAGGATGTTTCCTTCTCCTTGGCAAGCACTCAGCCTCTCAGCCTCGCCCGGCATTCAGGGGCGGGCCAGCTAATGGGCCCAGGCGCATGAACACTGAGGCCAGGGTCTTTTGGGGTGGGGTTGGTGGCAGGAGGCTTGTTTCTCAGGTGCAGCTCGGTGTCGTTTCTGGTGGGCTTTTTGCAGGAAGAGCAGAGAGGCAGCTCTGGCCGCCCCCCTCACGCCAGGGGTGTTCCAGAAGGTCAGCTGCTGCCCTGAGTCGTGCAGGTTTCGCCTCATGGACTCTGTGAGCGGATATGGGACACTTGGGAGAGGCGGGTGGGCCCGCCTCCAATGACTGGTGTCCTTCTAAGCAGGGGAAACGTTACCCAGGAGATACCCAGGGAGAACACCCCGTGATGACTGAGACAGGGATTGGAATGATGCTGCCACGAGCCAGGGGATCACCAGGGATGGCTGGCAGCCACCAGAAGCTGGGAGAAGCGAGGGAGGACTCCCCCTGAGCATTCAGAGAGGGCATGGCTCTGCCAGCCCCTGGACTGCTGACCTGTGGCCTCCATAACTGTAAGAGGATGCCTTTCTATTGTTTAAGCCATCCAGTGTGTGGTACTTTGTTAGGGTAGCCCCAGGGACCTAGCATATCCTCCCCCCTCGTTTCTTGTTCCCTCCATCAAGCTGGAGGGTCAGGTGTGGGTCTGAGAAGAGGCACCATCAGAGTTTCCCTTAGGGTTGCCCTAATCTAGCACACACAAAACAAAACAAAAAACCAAAACAGGATACCCTGTTAAATGTCAGTTTCAGATCAACGACAAACACATTTTTTAGTGTAAGTATGTCCCAAATAGGGCATGGGACATACTTATACCGACAATTATTTCTTGTTGATCTGAAATTCAATTTTAGCTGGGAGTCCTGTATTTTTTTTTTTTTTTAAGATTTTATTTATTTGACAGAGAGAGGCACAGCGAGAGAGGGAACACAAGCAGGGGGAGTGGGAGAGGGAGAAGCAGGCTTCCCGCTGAGCAGGGAGCCCAACACAGGGACTCGATCCCAGGACCCTAGGATCATGACCTGAGCCGAAGGCAGACACTTAACGACTGAGCGACCCAGGCCCCCCTGGGAGTCCTGTATTTTAAACTTTCTTTCTTTCTTTCTTTCTTTCTTTCTTTCTTTCTTTCTTTCTTTCTTTCTTTCTTTCTTTCTTTCTTTCTTTCTTTTCTTTTTTCTTCTTTCTTCTTTCTTTCTTTCTTCTTCTTTCTTTCTTTCTTCTTCTTTCTTTCTTTCTTTCTCCTTCTTCTTCTATTTTTTAAAAAGGCTTTATTTATTTATTTGACAGAGACACAGCGGGAGAGGGAACACAAGCAGGGGAAGTGGGAGAGGGAGAAACAGTCTTCCCCGAAGAGCAGGGAGCCCGATGCAGGGCTCAATCCCAGGACCCTGGGATCACGACCTGAGCTGAAGGCAGACACGTAACTGACTGAGCCGCCCAGGCGCCCCTGGGAGTCCTGCATTTTATATGCCACTCCTAGCCTGCAGCCCCTGCTTGCTGCCTCCCCAGCCTGCCATTTCTCTGAAGGGCCCCCCGGGGCCCGCTGACCTGTGCCCCCGGAAGGTCGAGGGGGTGGTCAGCAAGCCTGGCAGAGCGGCTTCTAAACCCATTCATGCTCCTCTCTCCTGGCTCCCTGAGCCCGGCCAGCAGCCTGCAGTCTGAACATCATGTCTACCAGCTGGAGGCAAGTCTGGCGGGATTGGAACACGCGGGGGGAGGCACAGAGGGGAGCACAGTGCCTGCCTCGGGGAGGCCTTCCAGCAGGAGGGAGCCAGCCTCCCAGTGATTCCTGCCTCTGCACTTTGATTTGCTCTATATTAAACGGGCTTCAATTCCCCTCCTGGGGAAGGGAGGAGAGGGCAGGGGGGCTGGGGGGGTGGGGAGTGAGTCAGGGGCACTCGGGGGCGGTTGGAAGCCCAGAAGCCAGTTGGCGGAGTTGTGCGGAATTCTAAGGAACAGGGCTTGTGAGACAAAAGCAGAGAAGATGGGGTGCGGTGAGGGGGAGAGGCGGCAGTCAGTCTGGCTGGAGCCGGGGTGCCTAAAAGGCCTGGGGGTGGGGTGGGGCCAAGGGGACACCGCGGGGGCTGGGGTCCGAGTGCCGGCCGCCCCATTTGCGAGGAATGTGCAGGATATGGTAACTGATTCGGACATGGACACAAGGTGACGCTGAGAACCCAAGCCTGCGTTCTAGGAGGGCTGTGGTGCCATTTCCCAAAAACAGATCCCAGGAGGAGGAGGAGGAAGAGGAGTTGGAAGTAGCTCCAGCCCAGCAGCATGGTGGACATGTGCACGGGCAGAGAGGAGCTGGTCGCCTTCCAAGAGAGGCTTGTTGATCAGCATGAGGCTGCTCCAGGGACGCCCCACACGCCAGGGCCTGGGGGAGAACGTCCATCTGCCTTGGGGGCTGGGGCTGCCCATGCCCACAGCTGCCGTCCGACTCCCCTGGGGCGTGGCCAGGCCTTGGTCTCCGGGGCCAACGGACCGCAGAGCCGGTCCTCCCGCCGGGAGCCAGGGCGGCTGCCGTCCAGAACAGGAGAGGCGAGGACAGGCGTGCTGGAACGGTGAGGTGAGCGTGGGGTTCGTGGGTCCGCAGGCCTCCCACCTGGGCCCCCGTGCAGCAGAGACAGGGCCTTAACTCTAGATAGAGAGCCGTTCTAGAGCCATCGGGCTGGTTGGTGCCCTGGCTCCTGGGCCAGGGGGACTGGGGTCTGGGCGCTTCTAGACAGAAGGGCACGTCGGCCAATTAGGTAGTTCATTCTTTCATTGCTCGCTCAGTTATTTATGGAGCAAACGTGGAGTCCTGTAACCCAGCCGACGCTGTGGTGGCGGCTGGTGACGCAAACACGAGGGACCCCGCAGGGCCTCTCAGTGTCTGGTCCTCCCGAATGAAGGAATTCAGTTGGTGTAAAGACCAGCAAAAAAAAAAAAAAAAAAAAAATCCACATTGCAAACCACAGGACGGGGTTTCCCAAAGGATCCTCAGGCTCTGGCTCTCTGCAGGGTCTTCCTGTGATGAGGTGCCCAGGGATGGGAGATGGGGGTGCCGGCATCTGGGCCCAGGAGGCTCCTTATCCTGGTATAGGGCAGCTCCCTCATCCCGGCTCCCTCCTGCTAGGGAGGAATGAAGGCCAGAGGGAGACAGGAGACTTGGGATTTCTGCTGGGGCCATAAGGGGCCAGAAGGGAGCCCATTCAGGCCTGGGACGGTGGGGGTCAGTCTTAAGTCAGTCCTGTGCTCCGAAGCCTCTAGGAGGCATCTCTCTCCTTAATAGGGCTGGCCAAGAGGTGAGGAAGGAGGGAGCAACCCCAGTAGGTGCCAGGCCTGGGGAGAGAGGTCCCCCCCCCCGCAGTCAGAGGGAACCCACAGGCCCCAATACACAGATGGAGGCAGATGGGGGCATCGGGTAGGTGTTTTGTGTGGAATGTGTGTCCCTCATGCATCTTGGGGCCACTGGGCTGACGGGAACCCATCACCCACTACTGCTTCACTTTAACTGTCAATTAGTCCCTCAATAATTTAGGCCATTTCTTTCTTCACCATAAATGGCTGATGTTTTAAAATTTAAAGTTTATTTTTGAAATAAGGGCTAATCTGGAGGCATTCTGAAGGTTTCTTGGAACGACACCTACTTAGGATTTCGGCAGGTGTCTAGGACGCAGACATGGGGGTGCTTTTCGAACCACGAGCACCCCCGGGGCCTCATGGGGGCCAGGGAGCCAGACCTGCTCATGGCTTGGGCATGTACACCCACCAGATTCAGATCTACTTGGGTGCCACTGAGCAGGTGCCAGGCGAGAGAGGAGCCCGGCGTAGCGGGCAGCCAAGCCTCATGGGCACAGAGGTGTGAAGGGGTGGGGTTTCCTGGAAAATGGGAGAAAGTCACCTTAACTGGATTTCAGGATGTGTCTAGCACGTCCTGACCTGGAGAGTCCAGAGACCGAGTGGGTAGGGAGGCCGACGTGGCTTGGGGTCTCAGACATCAAGCTTGGAACTTGGATGGTATGTGCAGCAAGACGAGTGGGAAGAGCATGGATTTTGTCGTCAGGCAGACTAGGATAGAGCCCTAAGTCCTGCAGAACCAGCCTTGGGGCGTGGGCCAGTTCCTAGCCTGGGGGAGGTGGGAAAAGCCTGGAAGGAAGCCCAGCTCCAGACTCCTGCTGTGGGGGCCTTCCTGGACCTGCACCATTGGAATGATCCTGGGGATGTGCATTCAGCAGCTCTGCCCTGCCCAGGCCTTCATCCCTGTGCATGTGGAGTGGGGTACTGACCTTGCGCTGCCCTGGAGCAGGGAGGGCCAGGGGCACTAGTCCTTAGGGCAGCCCTGCCCCCCAGCGTAGGCCACATCGAGCCCTGAACCTGGGTGGGTGCCGCTCCAGGCTCTTGACACCTACTGATTCACCAGACCTCACTGCAGCCCCACGGAGCCATAATCCCCAGTTTACAAAAAGGGAACAGCTGCGGAGAGGGGAAGTCACTCATCCACGTGTATGCGGCTAATACTCTGCAGAGCTGGGAGCCCCCCGCAGACGGGATCCGGAGCCTGTACCTTGATCTTCACCTGCACTCCAGGCGGCACACCGTCCTCCCAGCTGCTGCTAGGACCCCACCTCCGCCAGGAAGCTGGGGGGTGCCCCCAGGCAGAACTGGGGTCTTTCAGCCTGTGCTCACAGCAGTCCCCGCTCTGTTGAGAAAGAATCCGCGTCTGCCTCCCAACTGGACATGCAGTCCTAGAGGACAGGGGGCTCTCTCTTCTGGAACCTGCCGTAGTGCCGGTCACATGTAGGACTCCTACTTCAATTGGGGCAGCAGGGCCTTAGTCTGTGTTGGTTTCATGTGAGATGCACACGTAAAAACCATTGCAAACCACGGGACGAGGGTTCTCAAAGGATCCTCAGGCTCTGGCCCTCTGCAGGGTCTCCTCCGGTTTCCAGGGGCGAGGTGCCCAGGGAGGGAGAGGGGGTGCCGGCGTGGTGGGCACTGGGGGCTCCTTATTCAAGTGGACGGCAGCTCCTTCCTCCTGGCTCCCTCCTGACAGGGACGTCCTGAGGGATCCGCCTGGCTGGCTAAGCCCTCTGTGGTAGCTGCCATCACCGGGGAGCAGAAGACCCATAACCAGGGACATCCTGGGAGACCCGATGCTGTCCTGTCTGGGCTTTCGCCGCAGTGAGAAACTAAGGTATTCACCTAGGTATACACTCTCCTGTATTAACCGTGGAAAGAAGCGCTGTGGCTCTGGATCTCTCTGTCTCTGTCAAGCAGCTGAGGGCACGGGAGGCCGGAGGGAGCGGCTCAGGGGCGCAGGTCTGGGCCCACTTTAAAGATGGGGAAGACCGAGGCGCAGAGCCCACAGTAGTCGCCTCACGTGGACCGGGCCGAGCTGGGACTCACAGGAGGTTCTCCACTGCTTCGGGGCTTCTCCCAGCTGCGCAGCCTCTCTGGGGAATTGCTAAGTTTGATTAACTAGAGCACTAATTGGCGGAGGCCGCAGAAAGAGCCCTGAGTTGTAGCAAGGCTGGCCCTGTTTCCCTGTGATTTACAAGAGCCAGGCAAGTCTGCATCCCCATCTTAACAAGCACCAGAGTAATTGGCGCCTTCTAAGAATCCAGAGTCCTGGTTCTCCTCCCCCAGAGAGCATCGTGGCTCACAGGGATATGGAGGTGGCGGTGGGGTGATGGGGTTTGGGATTGAGGCGGGGAGCAGGTTTATGAAACAGGGCCTCCTTATCTGGAGGGCTGGGGTCTGCTCCCAGGGTGAGAACTTTATGTTTTAGGATTGGTTTCCAAGCAGCCCACTGGTGTTAGAGCAGGGAGGGGGCACGGGTCAGAGGCCCAGGGGGACCTGGCAGGAGGCCACAAGGCATTGGTGGTAGAATTGGGTAAACCCAGGGGTTCTGAGATGTGCTGCAGGATTCTTCTTCCCTGGTGACTCTGAGGGGCTGTGGACTCCCGAGTGTGTGTGTGTGAGAGAGAGAAAGAGAGAGAGAGAGAGAGAGAGATATCTCATGCCTGGCTCTCTCTCCCCATCACTCCAGCCCCCAAGGGGCAGGAGAGGGGCTTACCCTTATGGGTGAGTTGGGGAGAATGAACTTGGCATTCTTGGCTCATGGGGAGAGAAAGGGCCTCGCTGCCCCACCAGGAGGAGCCTGCCAGGGGCCAGCCCTGCCAATGAAGTCGGGGGACCTTACCTACTTTTGGCATCTGGTTAGCAGTCTCCTTTACTTTTCATGTGAAGCTACAGTCTTCAACTTGGCCTTAATCTAAGGAGATATTTTGGCTTTAATATGCCAACTTTGGTCCTTTTATTTCCATGAAAACTTGGGTAGGGAATTAGGGCTGTTGGTTTCACACAGGCCTCCAAAAATGACAGTGGGCTCTAGCACAGCCCGTTTCTGAAACAGGATGCCATTTACAAATGGCATCCATTGGCTTCTCTGGGTGACAACAAGGGAGCAAAAGGCTGAAATCCCCTTCTTTCCTCCCGTGGCTGCCGCAGGGCCGGGCTTATGAAGGAGATGGATGTCTCCACCCCGGAGGCCAAGATGAGGCGGGGAGCAGACCCTGCTCAGGCCTCAGCTGCCCGGTGAATCTGGAGGGAGTTCACTTTTCCAGGCTGTCACTCGATCACTTAACGGTGAGAGCCTGGCTCCCTCAGAAATAAAACGCCACTCTGAATTTAAATGATCTGCCCTTCTGGGAAATTCTCCCCGGCAACAGGACTGTTCAAACATGAAAAGTAAAAGGGAAACGATGTGCTAGTTCAGAAATCACTGTTTTTGGGGGGCTGCAAAACTCACATAGCCCACGGACAATTCCTGGGAGGAAGGGCCTTATTTTGATCTGCCAAGCAAGATGACATTGTTTGACAAAGTTTCTGCCTGACGTGAAGGGAAATCTTCCGGGAGCAATTTTTGCAAGGACTAGGCCTCAGTGAAGGAGTGCATGAAGCAGAAGTAATCGTTTTACGTGTGAAACTCTGTGGGCAGAGCAAAGATGGGGAAATGGAGGGTGACTGGCATCGGCGTAACCGGGGAGCCCGGTAGAAGGTGGCGAGAGGGGCGGGGGCTGTTTTTTGGTTTCGGTCTGGGCGAGGCTGCTTTGGCATCTGTCACGGTCTTCGCCAACGATGCTCATCACTAGGGGGCGCTAGAGCCCTACCCGAAAGTGCCTGGGAAGCGGTACTAACCTCGCGGGATGGCCGAGGAAGAGCCCGTGGCCCCAAGTCCTCCCTAACCAGGACCCTCCTTGGGATTTTAGGAGAAGGACTCGTCCCAGAGGCCCTGCCCACTGTGCCACCGGGTGTTGGGATGGCTTTTCATTTCCGCAGGAGCCAGAGCCCTGGAAGTTGAGGGAAAGAGGAGGGCAGCCCCGCGATGGAGCTGCAGGGGACTTTAGGGAAAGATGCTCTTCCCTCTGCTACCTCCCACGTGCAGCTTCCCTCGGGGCCCTCAGCCCGGATCGGTTCTCTCCTGCTGCTGGGTCACCCCTGCATCTTTTTTATTTATTTATTTATTTATTTATTTATTTATTTATTTATTTATTTATTTATTTATTTGACAGAGAGAGACACAGCGAGAGCAGGAACACAAGCAGGGGGAGTGGGAGAGGGAGAAGCAGGCTTCCCGCTGAGCAGGGAGCCCGATGCGGGACTCGATCCCAGGACCCTGGGATCATGACCTGAGCCGAAGGCAGACGCTTAACGACTGAGCCACCCAGGCGCCCTCACCCCTGCATCTTCTGTGTGTCATGCCATGGCACCTGTCAATGCTTGAGCCGGAAGCACGAACCCCAGCTTCCCCGCACCCCCACCCCCACAGGGTCAAAACTAGAAATAATGTCATAGCTGAAGTGAGGAGACTTTAAAAATCTGCTTGTTTATAACCTTTCGTAAGTAAGTTGGGGACAAGCGACTCTGATTTCCCATGAAGTCCTGGGTCATTATTGAAAGTCAATCTGGTCTACCGCAGGGAGGTGTATGGTTTTCCTTCTCTGCCTTAGAAAGAGACATGTTTAGATACAACTTGAAGGGTTGCAACCCAGACAGCTTCTACCAGGGTAACACCAGAAAGAGAGAGGGAGAGAGAGAAGGCACCTGAGAGCAAAGGGTCTCATGTATGTAGAGACAGGAGTCCTGGGATGATTTTTGTAGAATAGCCTATAGAAGCGGTAGACTAGAATCTCTAGAATCTCCCTGACATTAATTCTGAAGGAAAACATTTGGGATAGGGCAGTTTCTGCACTTAGGTGAAGGTCCTTAATCACTTATGTGATAGGAAGTCCAGGTTGAAAGGCGCCTTTGGTGTTCGTCCTCACAGACTGCCACTGAGCCATTCCATTTTCAGCCTTTCGGTCACAGAACTGGCCATTTTAACTCCCCTCAGACCCCAATGATGAAGTGAACTTGTGAACATTTTGTGGAATTCATTTTGATCCAATCAGGGGACCACTTAATCCTGTCAGTCGTATGCAGCGAGTTACGCTGTATGAAAATAGCCATTGTGGGTGGAATCCAGAAAATCTTTGCACACGTGTAAAAGGAGGCGGTTTCCCTTCCTAAATGCAGGCTGAATGCTTGCGGCTAGGGTCCAGCTCACAATTCACCCTGTAAGCAGGAGGATGTAACCGAACCACCGTCTTGCCCTGGAAGTCACAATTTATGCTCCTAATTTTAATTTTCCTCAGCTTAGGTCCCCAAAGGATTGATTAAATTTGCTTTGTGGAACCCGTTAACGCTAAACTGAATAATGACGCTGTTCTAGAATCAGTTTCTAGCAAATTCTCTGCACGCGGGACTCTAGGAAGCCTGTATCCCTCCACAACAGAATTTTAAGTCAGTTCATAAATGAAAAGGTTTTCTCAATTTACCTAAAAGGTATTAGTAATTAACTGACATCAAGAGACCACTGCTGGCCGAGGTGGTGAAGAGCAAATGGGAACTCTGGCAAGAGAGGACATTCATTATGCGGTTTAAATTAGAAGGTAGAAAACTCAAACGGCTTATCAGTACCTCCTTGGCACTCTGGCTTAACGCTGTGGTTAAAATAGGTCATGATGACTTATAACTAATTTTTATTTTTTCATTGGCTTCGTCGGATGACCAAAGCCAGATGACCAAAGCCAGATGAATAGCTTATGGAAAATCTAGATAAATAGCCTGACACGTGCATATATGCAAATCAGAGGTCATTCTTTTAGAAGCCTTTTGAGAAATTACGAAGACATTAATATTGCATGGCAGACTTTCTTATCTAAGATGAAGGGGCTGAGGAACCAGAAATATTGGCAGGCAGAGGGGAGCTCAAGACACATGCCCTGTTAGAGGGCCTGGGCATTTTTATATGATGAAAATTGATGACTCTGAATTATGGCAGCTTTGGAAAGACTAAGTGAGGGAATGAGAGTGGAATGGGGTGTCCCTAGTGCCTTGGTGGGTGGTGTTAACAGGAGACTATCTGAATGCAGTGGAGGGTGCTCGCTGACAAGAAATCTTTGCTCGCCTTGGCCTGAGCTGCCTCTGTGAACTTGAACAACACACTCAAACTTCTCTAAGTCCCTTCAGACTCCACATCTAGAATTTGATGCATTTCCCGGACTGGGGTGCTGGAACGAGCTTGCTGCTCTCAGAGAAAGTGAGACAGAATCTGGGTATTTGTGAAAAGAGTAAGAGCTGAGTCGCCCTTCAGGGCCTCGGGGTGGGGTGGGGTGGGGGGTGGGTGGTTCCACTCTGCAGGAGCTCAACGTCCCCAAGGGGGAGGGTGGGCGCAGTTCTCTGCATTTCAGCGAGGGAGCTGCTGTGAGCGCTGCCCAGGGGGTTTGCCCCAGACAGAACAGGATGCGGATCACTGCCTTCCCTGCTTCCCTTTTTGGAATCCTCCATTTCAAAGCACCTCAGACAGCTGATTTGCTGTTCAGCAGGCGAGAGCAATAGCTTCATCTGGAAGCCGACCAAGATAAAAGAAAGAAAAGACCGGTGAACAGAGGCCAGGGGGCATGGTTAGTCTGTGCACCACGGGTAGAATGCTCTCCTCCTCTTTGAAGGTGCTTGAGGGCTGGTGTTTATAATCAGGTGCTGTGCTTATGTTCGGGTCCACATGCAAGTATCAGGTAACGAGTGATGAATGTGAACAGGTGAACGGGAATTTCACAGACGTGCCAGCAGCATACCCCAGACCCAGAAAATTCTTTCCCAGGATACGATTTTCACCTACAGTGCTTCCCTTTGCATTTGTTCACACATGGCTTTTAAGGAGAGGCGTGGGGAAAACGAAAGTCAGGATCCACCTGGGTTTTTCTGGATTTCCCCGGTTGGAGCGCGTTGAACTCTAATTTGAGGAAGAAAAAAAAAAAATAGACCCGTTTGCCAAGCGGAGTGACCTGATTCTTGTTGGATCAACATGTTGTCACTACAAAGCAAGTGTGATGAAGCCCGCCTTTTCAGACTAAAATCAAAGCCCTGCCTTCCAGCCTGGAATTGCTGACCTAAGCATCCCCCCATCAGCCGGGCTGAATGTAGATTTAGATATCTCCAGGAGGCTGGGAGCCTATCAGGCCTAAACTGATTATTCTAATCAAGTGTTTTAATTAAGCACTCATTGCCATGATCGCAGGAACAAGGCCTGTTTTCCAGCAGTAATGGGCAGTTTTTTTTTTTTTTTTTTAATTCTTCTTTACGGGGATAATGTTTGGCTTTGTGGGGGTGTATTTAACGTTTTTCTAAAGTAGGCCATGGGAAGAGTCCCCTGTGAAGTGCACAATGCTGAGCTGGCAGTCTGGCCAATGGACACAAAAATTAAAAAAAAAAAAAAAAGAAATTACCAACTGGGTTGCAGATGAATCAGTACCCCCAACAAGGCATCTGTTTTGCATCCTTTGGCCTAAAACACACGCTGGCTAGCCCACGATTTAAAAAAAATATAAACACGCACACATTGGGTTGGCTTTTATTGGAATGCCTAGATGCAATCTATAGTCAAGTTATGGAAAATTCAGGTCACATAGAAAGTTAAGAAGGCAAATGAAAAGAACAATACAAATCAGACAAAATTTACATCTCAAAATATCATGAAAGCATTTTTGACTGGCTTTGCCTAAAATACTTTGAATATCAATTTCTTTTTTTTTTGTAACCGAATTCTTTCCATTATACAGTCCCCCACCCCCAACTCTTAGAAAGAGGTCTTTTGTTTACATATTTCCCCAAGGTCACTATTTCTTGTAAAAGCATGTCCAGATCACAAGTCTTTTTAGAAAGAAATAGGCTCATTATACCTACTAACAAGACACTAATTGGGTTGATTTGACTTCATCTAAAATAAGCACCAAGAGATACTCCCAATCTGTTATTTATCGGTGCCAGCCTAAAGGACCAGTCCATGTCGAGAGGAGGGTAAGATTATGATTTCACTTCTGGCATGTGGTACAAGCTTTTCACGGTCAATACATCAGAAACATTTCTGAGAATTTAGACTCAGAGCCTATTTCAACCAAAAGTACTTAACAGCATGCTAAACACAGTCCTGCAGAAATTCCGTCGAACAGAACTGCAAACACCTAAGGTAACAGTTAAAAAATAAAATGTAAAACAGAGCCATGTTTATGTGGTTTGAAATCTCATAGTTTTCTAAATTGGGGCTTCGTAATACTTGCCAAAGGATTTCCAGGATAAAAAATATTAATGCTAATCTGTGCTTTCATTCTAATAAAATATCAGCATTCATTAGAAGATTAATTACTTCGGTATGCTCTACCAAATACACAAAGACAGTAATAGCTCTGATACTGTAAATTCAGCAGCTATTTTGAAACTTTCCCAGCCAATCTGTTTAATAAACACGCCTACTGTGCAATTTAGAGTATGTGATACATACAAAGCAGTTAGAAAATTATTTTCAATACATCACTTGAACCTTTATATTTACGACATGTTCACTTGCTATATTTTATCACCATTATACATAGAGGAAAACAGTGTGTACTATAGCTCGATGAACTGAGAAATATTTTTCTAAAAATATTTTTGTGGCTGAATTTAGTGCTCACGAAAAGAGATTTATTTGCCAGAGCGGCTGGGCCGACCCGGGAGTGCACATGGCCGCTGTGCCCGGGCCCGCTCTCCACGCGTGCAGGAGGGCATGGCTGCCATTTCACTTCCAGCTGGATGGGCCACCCCCCCCCCCCCCCCGCTTCCCCCACACCGAGCAGAGGCTCCCATTCAAACCAGCTCCCAGGACCGGTGGGTCGTGTGGGCTTACAGGAGCTTTTGTCTCCCTTTTGTGTCCCTCTTGGTGACCTGGCGGTCCAAACCCAAGACTAGCAGAGGGACCCTGACCTTCCCCATCTGGCCCGCTCCCCGCTACTCGGGTTCTGCTGTCTTGCCTAGATCTTAAGACACATGTTTACGGTCATGACTACATGAGATCCTTTCCTTCTCACGCACGTTTCCCCGGATCATCTGATGTGGTCTCTCGCCTCCATCGTGAAATGGAGCCTCAAGGAATGGTGAACAGTAAAAACCCTGTGGTTAATTCTATCAACTCCCCTCGACTTTTAGGGACGAGAGAGGACCTCTCTGGCCCAGTTTATTTTAATTTTTTTTTCATATCTTCTGCTACATTCCACCAGCCTTAGTTTTCTACTGTGCCTCTTAGTTGATAATGGTTGAGGACACCAGCCTGATGAAAAAGAGAAGAAAGGGAAAGGAGCAGTTCTCCGATTAGCCACCCACTTAGGATTGCACTGTCCTATCCATCTAGTGATAGAAAGTTGCACATTTTTTTTTTCAACCTAATACAAAAATATTAACACTTCTGGACATTATAGGCATAAGTCGTTATATCTCTACAATATAATAATTTATACTGTACAGCTATAACAGATAACAAAAGGTGCAATCCTTTTAAAAAAATCACACAGTTCACGTTTTTATCATTTTATTTTTAAGTATAAACTTTTTAAACACTTTACATAAATTAACTCCTCTGAGACTAATTATTTGATGTACAGTAAATTGTAATTCATATAAAAATCCATAAACAACTTGTCTCACATAATTTACAAAAAAATCAGGGTTTCCTCTGCTTATCAGTGACAAGGATTCTATTTGCCAGTTTTTTTTCCCCCCCAAGGCAAACCACGTTAGGGCTGTAAAATCCATTATGAAATCCCCTCCGGAGCAGAAGTCACTGTGCCAACGTCCTTTTTACAAAGTAGCACAGGGCAAGCAGTTGGGATGTCTATAAACAGTAATTTTGCCCCACATTTTAAAATTAACAGAGACAGATACCACATCCTATGCAGAGAGACTACTTCTTGTAAGCAAAGGTCGACAATTCGGTAACATCTGGAAACACTGTACGCATTTCCTACCTTAGTTACATACAGTGCCTCGAAGGAACGGAGGGCCTCGCGCAAAATGTTTCGGCCTTTTTTTTTTTTTTTCCCTTTCTTTCCCTTATTGATTTTTCCTCTTCATACTTTCAGTCCGACTGAGTGCAGCGATATGCATATGTAAACATATTCTTTAAAGCCGATCACCTTTAAGGTCACTCAGAAAAAAAAGTGTGTGTGTGTTTTTTTGTTTGTTTTTGTGGATTTTCTTTCTTTCTTTCTTTCTTTTAATAGCAGTCCGTTCTCCTGGAAGGCTCTTCTGCGCCGCAGAGTCCGGTTCGGATTGCGCTACAGAAAGAGCCGAGCAGGGGGCGCGCTTGAGGCTCGAGAGGCGCCCAGCGCCGCGGCCCCGGCCGGGGGTCCGCCGCCGGCCCGGGGCGTTACCTCTTGCCGATCTCGCTCTGTCGGAGGAACTGCACGTTGTTGGCGCTGTCGGCCAGCTCCGGGTACTGCTCCACCGAGAGTACGTAGTACCCGTCGTAGCCCTGCACCTTGCCGGCGCTCAGCAGCTGCCGCTTCTCGCCCTCCGTCCAGAGGCGCGCGCCCTCCTCGCCGTCGCGCACGCGCTGCTGCTCGCGCGCCCAGGCCCGGGCGAGCGCGCGCTGCCGCGCCTGCTCCAGGACGCGCGCCTTCTCCTCGTCCAGCGTCATGCCGTAGCGCACGTGCAGCGCCAGCGCGCCGAACTGCATCTCCACGTCGGCGAACCTGCGCGTCCGGCCGTTGACCACGGTGGTGGACTGCGACACGGTCACGTTGATGCCGTTCTCCAGGGCCCTGCGGCCGCTCGTCAGCCGCAGCGTGCCCAGGTCGCTCTCGGGCGTGGTGGTCTTGATGAAGTAGTGCGTGTCCCTGCCCTCGACGGTGAAGTGCAGGTTCTCCAGGTAGAAGGCGTTGTTGAGCACGGCCGCCACCTTGATGCAGTCCTCGTTGGCGATGTTGAGCACGTTGGTCTGCACGCGGCCGCGGCTCACGGCCAGCATGACGCCCTTGCCGATCAGCGACCTGACCGTGGCGAACCACAGCCACGAGGGCGCGCCGCCGCCCCTGGGCCTGCTCGCCTGCACCTCCGCCATCCTCCCGAGGGACAGGAAGGCCTTGGCCTGCCTCGCCACTTGTTGCTGAACTCCAAAAATGGGCTGAAAAGCGACACAGAAAGGGGGGGCGGGGGGGACGGCTCAGAGAACATCTGTAGCTCTCGGCTGCCGGGGAGCCAGGCTTCCTGGCAGCGCGCCCAGCGCTGACAACAACCCCAAAAAGAGCAGGGGGGGGGCCTTCCGTGGAGAGCTCCCAGGCATTTATTAAAACCGCAGTGGGTTCTTTAGAGATGAAAAGGCTTAAAAAAAACCCCAAAAACCTCTGGGTAGAGGAAGGCACTCAGAGGCCCCCTCCCCTCAAGTTGATCCAAGTGAGGTTTGAAACGTAAAAAGAGGGGACTCCATTTTCAAACGTAGAAAGAGGGGACTCCATAAAGCTGGCAGCTTTATGAGTACAGTTGGGTGTAGATTATTTTATATATTAGTTAAGAGCTTTTTGGTCTCTGACGCGGGCAAAGTGATGGTTCTAGCTTTCCTCTTTTGTTTTTCGGATGCCTCTTTCCCACGCCCATCCCATTTGGGGAACCCCGCTTCTCAGGGTCACTGCGGCTTTTTCCATGGGAGCCCGGGGAGGAAGCAGCCAACACAGGCTGAGGGTTTGAAAGGCTGGGGGCTGCTCAGCGCGGGACCGCCGCGTCCTGCTTTACACGCTTCGAAATTCCTGTGCTTTCGGCAAACACAGTTTCCGCCCGAGTTTCGCCATTGTTACCGGCACAAGTGAAACGTGCAGGGCTGAGTGCACAGTGGGACCGCGGGAGGGGAGTACTTATTACTTTAGGAAAACGTTTACTTTTTTGGAGACGTAGGGACGGTGGACCATCCGCGCTGGCAAGCGTTTCAAATTGGGGGCATCTGAACTCAGCCGTTTCTCCTACTGCCGGGTGTTTGTCTGGCCAGTGTTGCCCCAAAACATCTGTTTCATGGGCAGCAGTGACAGAAACGTTTGTTTTTCGGCGCTTGGGGCAGCCTCCAGTGTCTTTGCTGGGGATTCCCTAAGCTGTCCTTAGGGTGCGCTTCTCTTTGACAGAGGACTTGAACCACATTTAGGAGGCTGCCTAGGGGGAAAGTGGGCAAGTCCACTTGGACAGTAAGACTTAAGTGTTCGCAGACATGTTGGAAAGTCAGACACCGTAAGGACGTGCCTGTTCAAATGCACTGGGAAACTTCAGTGTGTCTTCATGACACTTTATCAGCGTAGCTTTGTTTGCAATTCGAAATGTTAAAATGGCTCCCAGACCTTGGAAACCTGATGGGTTTTGCCTCTTAAATGGAAAGGTGACATCTTGGAGAAGGAATTGTTTTATGTGAGGTATGAAACCTATACCAGAAAAGAGAGGTATTGGCACTGAATATACCGCGTGTGTCTTTCGGCCATGATTGCCTTTTCTCTTTGTATTCACTGAAATTACAGGAAATTGCTCAAGGGGGGGGAGAAATTAATCTTTCTAAGAAACTCTGCCCTCTCTTCTCCTTATCATTATGGGGTAACCCAATTTCTTGATCTTTAATTATTCTTGCTTTAAGCTAGAAATTCTAGTGTTTTGTTGTACATTCCTTTCTGATCTCTGAATGGCAGGAATTAAAAGGGCCATTTTCTGAAATGGCAGCTTTGACTTTGCAATTTTCCGTTCTTTTCCTTTTATTTTAGTTCTCAGAACAATTATAGGCCTCCTGAAATGTTATTTTCAGGAAAATTCTATAAACACCTAGTTGCAGATGGAGCTTTATCAGGGACATTTTATTTTTATTTTCAATCTGTTCCCATGAAACACCGTTCAGATTTTAAAGAAGTTGAACTTTGCGGCATTGTTTGTGGGCTGCTAATTTGTAATATGAATCCCCTGCCCTCCTGTTTATAGTATCTTTGCCTTAAGGTCCCAAGTGCTATAAAATGTGCTTTCACGGGGGTTCTCTGTAGAAAGCTTGCGCTCAAAAACGAGCTCCCTCATTTTATTACCTTCTGATAATGTCTTTTTATGTTTTTATTAGCATCACTAAAAACAAATTTAAGCCTGTTTAACAGGCCCCTGCTTTGCTGCACAGAAATGCGATGTTTTTCTACCCTAAAAGAGTCAAAAAAATATTAAAAACCGGTCTTTGGTCCAGCTTTCACAAGGGCAGTTTGGTTAAATGGGTAAATACGACACAGGAAAGCCATCTATCACTCTTTCACACTTTGACTTTTTGTTCTTACCGGTATATCATCCCACTGCTGACTCTTCACAAGTTCGTAAGAAGGCTCAGTTAAATCAAATTTGGGAACAGGGAATCCAGGAATAGCATTGTGCAGATGGAAACCGAATGTCACCAGCCAGCTGTTAACATCTAGGAGAATGTTCAAAATGAACCGTGTTAAGAGTTATTTTGTGCTTTCATGCATTTGAATTCTTACCTTTAAGAAACCCCCAAATTCACAAAAAGTAACCTGAAGAGGAGTCCATGCTTGCCTTCATTCTCCAATTCAGACCCCACCCCCCAATCTCGGACTTGAAGCTGCTAGCCTCCATAATGGAGCTATGGCAAGGACTACGGAAAACACAGCCCCGTAGCTGCTCACTGAGACTGGATAAACTGTCACACGTGCGAAGGTGCATCCTGTGCTAGAAGTAAGTGGTAAAAGGGGGTGGTGGTAATGCACAGCAGCATGAAAGAGCCGCAGTTAAGGTAAACAAAGGGAACTGGTAGTTAGTCAAGACTGGTCTTAAATAGGAGCTGTGTGTTATTAGCTTTCAAAAGCGATTGCCCAAGGATATGCAGCTTCCACAACCCATTTTCTATTAATAAAAACCCTAAATTGAGAGAATTAAAATCAAGAGTTGATTCTTAATCAAAGATGAATGCTGAAAACTGGCAGAACTGGCCAAGGGCACAGAAGTTCTGATTACCATCAGCTATGACTTCAAAGGCTCACTTGTGCACAGGTGGGGACGAACTTTTTGGGGAGAGAACCTGGAGACCTTTAAAATGGTATTTTAAAATATTGCCACGTGACTCCGAAAGCCATTAAGCACAGAATAAGGCTTTTATTCTATTCTGGAGGTTATAATGTTACAGAACGACTCAGCAGGCTGGCAGCTTTATGAGTACAGTTGGGTGTAGATTATTTTATATATTAAGCACATTGCTGGAAAATTTGAAATTGCATTTCACCTCATATATTTTATGCTGTTCCATCTCTCCTTTGATGTTTTTCAGAAACTGCTGCTATGGCATTCCCTGCAGTCCACATTGCTAGGAAAGGATGGATTCAGGAGCTGTGGGCTTTCCTGCCTTTCAGGCAGCCCTGTCAACACCTCTTAAATAACTAGTGGTAAACTGCTTGTCAGAATGATGGGAGAGCCACTTGCTTCCTATTTCCTCCTCTAGGGCACAAACTTCACCTCATCACCAGGCTGGCAGGCCCTCTGTCCAAACATCATATGGCTATAGAAGCGGTGGTATTCTCCCTCTTTTAAAAGGAGGAGTGGTGGTGGTGGTGGGAGAGAGAAATCCCAAGTTCATCATGTAGAATAGAGAGTGATACTTTTTTGGGTGTGTGTGTGCGTGTGTGTGTGTGTGTGTGTGTGTGTGAGTACATAGAAGATCACAGGGGGTCTTATGTTTTGGAGAAAATTCTCCTGAATGGTAGTGTTGGGGGCAAAGGTTCTCCTACTATGAACAATGTCTGTGTAACAGTAAAAGAAAAAAAAGATCACAGGGTCTTAAGTATTGAAAAGCATTGCCAAAATAATGGGACTCAGATGCCGATGTGTATTGAGTAAGCTGAAGGAGAACACCATGAGGGTGTTGCTGAACCAGGGCTGTGAAAGAGGCGAGTTTCAGCTGGTTCACGCAGAGGAGAGCTATGACAAGCTTTTGGCAGTCTGGGAAAGCAGGAAGCAGATGCGAAGTGAACAGGGGGCAGCGTTTTGAGAACTGTACCAAGAATCGAGAAAAGAGGCATTTCACTATGCCTCAAATATTGAGCAAGAAAAGAGACAGCCTGAAGAAGGACATAACACAAGCCAAAACAAAACAGAGAACCCCAAACCAAACCAAAAACAACAAAAAAGAAAACAGGAAAGAACCTTCCTCCAGGAAGCATACATGTGGTAGAGAGGTTCATATGGTGTGTAATTCAGGAAAGGAAGGTGGGGGCAGAAGGATTCAGAATCCACGCGGTGGAGGATGAGTGGAGAAGTCAGGAACGAAAGTGAGCCAGAGCAGTGCTTGCAAAGACTGTGTCTCTCTCATCCTGGTGGTTTTGTGGTGGCAGAAGTGGGATGAGAGGTTTCAATCAGATCATGCCCCAAACCTGGAAAGGTCTTACTACCCCCCCCACAGGCAGAAAAACTAGTGCGTGTCTATTAGTAGGGCCACCACGCACAGACGGTAGTGAAAACAGAAACGGGATCCGCTGGCCAAGCAAGTGGTGGGAGAAACTGTTCCTTTATTGTCCTGAGGTGATGGTGGTGGAGAGTTAAACATCCCGGGAATGAGACGGTGAATCGCACTTTGCCATGTTTCACGATTGCTCCACTAGAACTTCACACGCGTATAAAAGAAAAACCAACGTTACACAGTTGTAAGGGAGTTAGTAATTAAAGCAGAATTGCATATATTTTATATTAGGGAGGCATTATTAAGGGAGGCATTATTCTCCCCATTTCACTGTTAAGGAAACAGCTTAAAAAAAATTCTGACTTGTCTCTAAAGCCACACGACTTACAGGAGAGGGGTTGGGATTGGAGTTCCAGTTTGGGGGCTCCACGTTCATCCTGTTTTCCACACCCCCATGTTACCTCCCTTGCTTAAGTGACTGGATTCCATGTCATTTCAGAACATCGTGGCCTTGGGCATTGGAGACAGAATAGGAAGTAACAAACCATGCCTCAGTTTCCCTCTCTGGTTTCTCTATGGTTCCATAGAGAAATAGACACATTTACAAGGCTAGGCATTTGATTTTGCAGGAGTAAAGTGTCAGGCTAAAGAAAGCAACTCCCGTTATTGTGTGTAGTCATATAAGGATTAAAGTAATTCAGTACTTGGAAAGGGAAAAAAAAACCAAACCGCTTACCTGTGATGTAATCTTTCACATCATGGATTTTGCTTGCGGGGTTGTTATTCCTAAACATATAGAGGTTAAAAGGAGCTGGGTCCTTCCCAATTCTTTTCCACATTTCTATGTCAGGTGTTGTCCATCGTCCTGCCAAAATATCATAATCTCTTTCTCCAAAGTGGATTAATTTCGTGAGTGGGTCATATAAGCCACCATGAAATCCAATTACCAGTTGAAAGTCAACATTGGAGTCAAAATAGATTTCACCATATGCAGTATACTGAATCTGTTTTAGCATAAGCCCATTGCTACTGAAAACAGCCAACGGTGTCCCTGTGTTATCTGACGCAATGTAGAATTCATCCCCACTGCTGATTTCCATGGCAAAGAGATGTCCCTGGAGATCGTAATAGAGAGAAGTAATTTCTGAACTTGAATGGTTGTACACATGAGTAATCCTCGTGGGATAAGTTAAGTCAGCATAAAAAAACTGCAGGTGCTGTCCCAGACTGGTTTTGCTAGATACGCGCCTTCCCAGGCCGTCGTAACGATAAATCACTGTCCAGCCACTGCCCTTACTATAAACCCGAGTCAGAAGCCCCTTGGAGCTGTACTCGAAGATCTCTGTGCCTCTTTGACGCAGGAACCCATCTTCATCCAACCGATACTGAACATCCCCGAGGCGGGTGATCCTGTCTCGCAGGTCATAGCGAAGAGGTGTCAGACGGGCACTGTTACTCGGGTTCAGTAAGTGGAGGTTTCCATTCAGGTCATAGTTGTAACGCCACATGATCTTTTCATTTAGATAAACTGTTTGGAGCTGTCCGTCAACATCATATTCGTAAGCGTATTTGGTCGTGTTGGCAAAGGGCCCTATTTTGATTTCTCTCTTGGTTACCCGGCCCATGTTATCATACTGAATTGTAATCCAGTACATGAGTGACCTGAATATCTCATACTGAATTTCCTTGATGCGGCCATGGGCATCAAAGTGCTTTGTATAAGTCATTACAGCCGTGGAAATGATCTGGTTAATATCATAATATATAACTCCAAATTTTCCAAACTGCTCAACTTTGCCAGAAATGTCGTCAAACTGATAGAGATCAATGGGCAGTGGCGTTTCATTGATGACACCCTGCATGCTGGTCACTCGAAAGCTGTTGTCATAGCTGTAGTCAAATCTCGCATTTACCATCCCATCCTCACTAAAGCGGAAAATCTGTCTGTCAATCAGGGGGCCGATTTGCCTGTATCTAATGGTGCAAATAAAACCATCGCTCTGGAGGTTTACCGTTTTGAGGACTCCCGCTGTTTCGTCATAGGTAAAACTGACTCTCGTGCTATCATATAGGATCTCGGAGAGCCTGGTCTGCCTTCTGTACTTGAACAAGACCCTCCGGCTGGTCCCCAAGAAGGCCGTCTGCAGAAGCAGCCCCTCCTCGTTGTAGTCCGTGATGACCGAGGCGTTGCTCTCGGGGGGGTTGTAAATGTTGCGGTAGTAGCCGATGGACCGGATGGTCTGCATGGTGTGGCGAGCCACGCTGGGCATGGTGATGGCCGACAGTCGGTCCCACATGTCGTACTCGAAGATGTACTGCCTCTGGCTGTGAAGCAGGAGGACCATGGACTGGAAAGACAGAACAGACTGTTGTTCAATATTTGTGGGCGGGGCAGGGGGGCAAAAGCAGATCCAGTGACCACAAGTACACAGAAACGGTTTGCTTGAGAAAATTATTTTCATTTTAATTGAGTTATCCTTGACCTTACATGTTCACGATTCCCTGCCTAATTTGCTTGGATGCTTCATTGTGAGGGGTTCTGCAGTTAGTGGCTCGAGGTTCATAATGTGCCACTTGTCATGATTGTACCATTCTTTTTCTAGGCATTCACAGCCAAGCAGCAGATTGTCGATGGATGTGGGTAAGTCATGATACAGGCATGGGCAAAGCTGCTTTAAAGACAGTATTTCAAGGACAAAACAGCATATGGGAAAAGCAATCCTGTCCATAATTAGCCATTATTTAGGAAGGTGGCTTTTCCCCCTCATTTGATTGAAGAGCCACTCAAATCATGTTTTAATTTCCAGTGCATGTGGGGGAGGAGCAAAGCATTCAAAATACTACTTTATGAAGAAGAGACATAAAATTACTCAAAAATGGATAATGTGTATATAAAGCATCAACGTCAACAAACATTGCTAAATCACACGGTGAGTGAGAGCTGTAAAGGCCCTTAATTGAAATATGGATCCAGGTACGGGTTTTGTTTGTTTGTTTGCAAATTCTTACCTGTCGTCTGGAATGGCAATAAAATCTACATTTTGAAATTTCCTTTAGCGAGTACCAAATCTGATCAGTGTCTCAGCTGCTGTAAGAATGGTTTCTGGGCTACGTTCTACTTTGGTGCTAAATAACGCAGTGAATAAATATATAAATTAAAATGAGTTCTGCTTATTTTGCAAGTAATTGCAGAAAGACACAAGACAATCATTTATTAGACCAGCATGAGAAGCTCAACCCTGAGGCTCAATAGTGAATAATACAGCTCAATAGTAATACAGAGCACAGGTGATTCTCTCCTTTGAGGAAGCTTCCCCCCAACCCTGTTAGACCAAACGCAGTGATGGCAGATCTGGAAGGATGCGTGTGTTAGGCGCCCGCCTGGGACGTAGGCTTTGCTTTCGCCAGAGAAACACATAATCCCTTGTCCAAGGCTCGTTCCCTTTCTCTTTACCGTCCACCATCTTCGAAAGCAGCCTGCAAGCCAGGTTCTGCAGAGTCTCCTCTGTGGGCATATCTAGGGGCAGTCTTTGTCTGCTGGCTGTCTAGTAGATGTCTTGAGAATTGTTCCTAATAGTTTGCACTGTGCCAAGTTGGATTATTGCTGAACTCACAGGAATTAGTACCTAGTTGTGTAGTCATTTAAAATCACATCTGATGATAGTAAAATATTACTACTTCTGCTATGAATAGGTTTTGGTTTAGTGTGCCTATCCTAGCAAGGAAATGGAAATGGTTTGGGTGGATTTTAGGGATTTGGGAGAGATGATGAAAATACTTGCTGGCTTTTCTGATCCCCACTGATATATGAATGTGACCTCAGTTACTGCTGGTAGTGCCTCTTATCAATGACATGCCCTTTGTCTCCTTTTAAACACTTTCCCATGACATTATGATCACTACTATCAGTTTTTAAGGTCTGGGTATTTCTGTTATACTTCTCTGTAATGTACTTAATTTACATTGGGAGAAGTGTTCCAGGATGAAGTGGGGACCCACTCCCAGTTTCTTCAGGAGGAAGTTGTCTTGGGGCTTGTTAGGTTGGAGGGTGAAGTGTTTTCCAGGCATGAGGACTTGCTCCCAGGAAGGGATGTGTGTAGGAGGGCTTCCTCTGTGGTCTCTCATCAAATCACCAGCGGAGTAACTGTCGAGTGTGAGGATTAGTGTGGAGGGGAACTGTCACCCAGTGGGCCAGTCCACTGTCTCAAGGGTGAGTCTCTTCGAAGGAGAGCAGATGAGCAGGTTTGCGAGAGAAGAGACTGGCAAGTAGGGGAAGCATTCCAGAGTTGGGAGGCATCTGTGGTGAGCTCTGAACCTGACGCTGGTTCTCTGGAAGGCTAGTCCGTGTCGAGGCCATCTAGACGTAGACGGGATAACTGCCGGGCAGTGGGGCTAGGTGTAGACTGAGGAGTTGTGCAGAAGGCCTCTCATGAAGAACAAGACAGCGTGAGGTGAGTGCGGATGACGGCGTGAGCGACAGTGGCGCAGACTTGCATTCCAGGTCACTCTGGCCGATGCACGTAAGGGCTGGAGGCAGTAATCGCTGTGTTTGTAACTTGGGTTGCTGCCTGCCTGGTGGTGGCATGCTCTGAGGTGTGACAGGCATTGGGACTCAAAACAGAACCCTTCCCTAGGGCTGATGCTTGTCTCAAGGGCAAATGAACGTTCCGCGAATATGCTCTTTGGCGGGTTCTCTTTTTTTCAGTAGGGAAGGGCAGGGAGGTGGCCGGTTCCCTGTCCCTTTTCTGTTGCTTTCATCCCTTTGGACCACAGTCACCATCCCAAACCTCTCAGAGTGCGACCGAGCATTTTGCACACGGGTAACTTTAAGTCTTTTTTGGTATCGTACCTAGTGCTTAAGGAGGGGGGAAAGCCTAAGCGGGGATGCTTACACCTTTTATATGCACAAGAAAGGAGAGATGCCACAGAGTGCCTGAAATGTGGCTTCCTAAATAATAGCCTCTTTAGGTTAATAATGCATAAATAGGATCTCCGTGCTTTTTACGGTTATGTGGAAGCTCTGCTAGCGACAACACGACACAGCTTCCGCTGAGCTAACGTAGGCTCCTTCCTAAATGAAAGAGCTAGCACGGAGGTTATTTCCTGACGACTTACATGCTCAAGGTCTAACTTGTGAATGTTGTCGATGTAGAAACTTGGCAGGTGGACAGTGTTATTGCTTGTTTGTTTGCGGCATACATCACTTAAAAGGGTCTCAGGTAGAACTTAACTAAGGAGAAACTACTTGGCTAATGCAGAAATTCATCACCCGCTGTACCAATGCGACTTGCATATTGATACTTAGAATAATAAATGGAGCCCCAGCACATGCCCCCCGTTCTCCTCTCCCACAGTGCCCTGTGCGACTGCTGAAAAATACTGATCATGGCTCCCCTCCTCTGACTCTCACCGTGCGGGCATACCTTGTCCAAGTATGTGTAGCTCCAGGTTTTACCGTCGGCAAAGACCCGAGACACGACCCTCCCCTGGCCATCGTAATCCACTTTCTCGCTCGTCGTTCCCCGTTGGACGCTGGCAATCTGGCCGGTGGACGAGTAGGTGACATTGACCGCCATCAGCTTGCTGCTGGGCAGCCAGAGAGTCGGGTGCCCTGACGTGTCATAGGCGATCCTCAGCAGGAATTTACGGTGGTCATCATAGATCTTTTCTGTCTTTGTTGTTCGATCAAAGTCGACTGAAAGGAGGTTTCTGCCGTTAACCTGTTACAACACAAACAGGATGATAACATGAATCATGCTATTCCAATGCCAGTCCTTTATTACTCTTCAGAGGCCCTGCTATTGTTTAAACACCATTTATGATGATTGATTCTCTTTGTCAGTAAATTAATTTAGCAACTTCTTAGGTACAAGTGCAAGGCAGTAGATTAACAGCTCCTTTAAAAGGTTTCATTAAGCAGAAAGAGAAGCCTGGCATTTGTTCAAAACCTCTTCAATTAAATGTTGTAAACTTAAGCAACGGATAAGAAAAATACCAAAATGTATTTGCTTTAAAGTCTGTTCAGAAGATATGAAGGTGGTCAACATGACATCTCTGTAACTTACTCAGAGCCCCTCCCTCTGTAAGACACTGGACAATAACTGCTTAGTAGATTAATCATGGCTCTATTAAATAAAAGCAGTAAATGTGACTCTGGCCCTTTGAAGAATAGTTAAGTAGAAGTTGGAACCCACATTACAGTAAATTATTAATGAGTCTAAATAGCAGGAGGTTACAAACATGATCATTGCTTTTGGCCCTGTGCTGAAATGTCACAAGTTTTTAGAATGCCCTTCCCTTTAATAACATCTGGTTAACTGGCAGGGACCTCAGATGCTTCACTCCCACATCTACAGGGTCCGACAATTATGCTTAGGGTACAGATCTAGCACCACGTTGTTGTAATTGGGTCTCCGTGTGGCTCTGTGCCATGTCCAGAATCTCTGACTACATTTGGCTGTTACTGTCTGGGATCCAAGGCTCATACAGACCAGCACTCGTTACTGCAAAGGAAATGTGGCCGTGGTTACACTCTACTTTAGAAACAGTCCGCAGCGTACTGAGGACCCCGAAGAGTGGATTTTCTGTAGCAAGACAGGAGCTTTCGGACGGTGATAGCCTGGACATACCAAAAATCTGCATAGACTATTGGACTGTTAAACATTAAACAGGAAAATCTGAATTTTACATGACCATGTCTTAGCTAGAACTTTCAAAGCGGACAGCTGCAGCTGGTCGGTTATATACACATAAGCACGCACACCACTTCCGCATGGACGTCCACACTGACGTGTATGCGCATACACAATATGCATGTGTATTTATGTAAACTCTGGGATAAAACTAATCTGTGCATTCTATTCTTGACATTAACCAAGCCCCATGAAAAGATACTCTTTAAGCTTAAACTTTTCCAATCAGTGGTTCAAGGGGAGTACCGTAGTGTCCATGGAAAGGTATGGAAAGGTTTACCAAAAAGTCCATGGAGTGAACTAGGTGATGTTGGAGGCAAAAAAGCACCCAGACAAGTCACAGAAACTGAGAAAGGGTAGAGCCCTGGAGGGCAATCCGGAGATCTTAATGTTCCGGTTCCGTCCTTGCAGATCCATCCAGCTGGTTGCCACAGCAGAATCTGGTGTGTAAGGTGTGTGTGTGTGTGTGCGCGTGTGGGTGCACTGCGGGGAGGAGCCCGGGACTCAAGGAGCCCCATCTCCATACCTGACAGGGTCTAGAGGCAGCATGACTTTGGGCTTTGGCCCCTCTGAAGCTGTCTGTCCATCTGTGAGGTGCTCGGGCGAGAGGCTGTAGGCTCTGTCAGCGATCTGACCGAATTCTGCCTGGCCCACTCGAGGCTTTCGGAGCTTCCGTTCTCCCATGTGGAAACGCCTGCATGTTAGTCCCTGCCTTTTGTGAATTCTGTGGAACTTCACGAGGTTAGGCTTGCAGAATGCTTTGCGGACCCCCAAAAGAAGCTGCTGGCTAGTATTACAAATACCTACTTTAAAGCCTGTAGGAAGATTTGATTTGTTATCAAATGAACTCAACAGCCAACTGGCAGGATCCAGCTCTTCTTCACCTTATCTTGGCACAAAATTTTTGATGCCTTAGGATGAGGTTTTGCACGATTTAAATGGTTTCCTATGGTTCTTGAACGTATTTCTCTGATTGTGATTTAAAAGAAAACAAAACAAAACAACCACCTCTGAATGTTTAGGTTTGCCCTCTTTTCTCCTTCTGTAGGTTATTCCAGGCTGCGCCAGCCCCGCTGGACTGCCTGTGCAGCTTCCAAGGACTGTGCGGCCTGCAGGACTGCCCCGTCTGTTTGCGTTTTACTTCGTATTCATTTTAATTTGTATTTCAACTCTTTATTGCCTTCCTTAAGCACCCCTGCTCTCTGCAGTGCTGCCTCTGGTTAGAGCATGAGCAATCTGGACGGCAGATTGGACGGCAGGCCTGCTCCGACTGTGTGGGTATTAAAGGGAGCTGGGCAAAGAGCAGCCCGGGGCCCCTTCTTCCCACTGCCTGCACCCTGCCGCCCTCCTCTTCCTCTGGTTCGTGGATATGGCTACGCAACACCAAAGCATCCAGGAGAAAATCACGTGGTAGCCGCTGTGTGCGCCACCATACCCAACATGCCGCCACATGGAAACATCTAGAAGCGCCGGGATACTGAACCTCTGGGTACAAGTTCCAATTTTCCTTTTTATCCAGACAAACGCGGGTGCGATGCCTTTCTTGCGTCCTCAGGTCAGAGCAATGAAAGAATTAGCATGTGGCTGTTTCCCCCCACATTCCCAAAACACGAGCCAAGGTTTCAGCCGTTTTCGGATTGTTTCCAGATACCAGTCATTGTTACTGAATATGTAAAATTTCAAAAGATACGAATAGATCTTTTGTTTCCTCTGTTCTTCCCATACACGCCCAAACTTTCTCCTTCGGGTATTATAAACAAAGTGCAGAAGTCAAGGCACATTTCCATTCTAGGACACAGTCCTACTTAACTGTACCTTTATGAAATTATGGCAATGTTTCTACTGCTTTTTTTTTTTTTTTTTGACAATCAAAGTCCTGGCATTGTTCCATGTCCCAGTTGCCTTTTAATAAATAGTTTTAATATAAAAAATATCAATTTAAATTGAATAGTTTATCTAAGATGAAAAATCTTAGCTCATTACTGTACCTCCAGCTATATAAAAATGAACCCAAATGTTGTGTTTGGAGAAGAGATCACCATGAAGTCCTTTGTGATATACAGCATTTCTTTCAAGCAAGCATGCAAAGTCCCTGTTTTCAGAGATCACGTCCAGCATGACTGTGAGGAGATCACAGCATCCCTTGGATATGGGAACGGGGGTAGTGATCATCTTCCCTCCAGAATGCTTGAAAAACTAACGTGTAAAGATGTTAAACAACGCCTTTATGTTTAAAGACATCAAGCACCATCAGATTATATTCATGTATCTGGAATGTTACGGAGGGAAGTGAGGAAGGGCTGGCTCATTACCCAGTACACTCGGTCAACATCACGACTCCCCTGTGTCCCTGTTGGAACATCAGCTGGTTGCAGACGGTTTTGTGTCTCTCTGCATGTCAGCCAGGGCTAATAACAAGGCACCATCCCACTGCGGGCCGCGCCGCTCGGCTCCGAGGGAGGAGCAACACAGCACGCGAACGTGACTCGCAGAATGAGCTTCATATGCTATCATATGCATGTAGGCCTTTAAAACACACTTTTGGCTTTCACATTTTGAGACTTTTGTTTTTTTTAAGTGATTCACTGATTTTTTTTTCCTGTAAGCATCTGAATTCTGGGCAAGTTTAGAAGATACATTTTTCTTTTTAGAATGCCATAGCAGCGTTTTTTTTTATAACTGATGAAAGGCTGGTTCCAAAGTCCATCACTGACAAAAAAACAAGGAATATTTACCAAACAAGAGAAAGACAAGAAATTTTTATGCCTGTGTCTTTTTTTTTTTTTTTCCAACTTAGCCACAAACAAGTGAGCTCTGGAAATGTCTAATCTTTAGTTTGCAATGCTTTCCCACATCTCTCACCATTTCATTTGCTTGTGACTCCTGACTGTATTTCCCTTTCCTCTTAATGCACTTTTCAGAGCAAATGCTTTCCATGTTGCTAGTTCCTTGTTAGTTTTCCTTTTCTACTCTTTGCTTTAAAAAACTTTAAACTACAATATCTGGTGTTCTCTTATAGATCCATCATCTATTTAGAGTTAGGTTTGTGTATAGCAGTCAAACATTTGCAAGGAAGTGCTATCCATACAGTTTCTCCCTTGGACCTAGATGCAGTGAGATAATCCGTATTTTAAGGCTGGCTTTTCCTCATTCATTCACTGAATAAATATTTGAGGACCCACTCTGTGTCAGGCAGCTCGCTGAATTTAGGCAAATACCTTAAGAATGAAAAGAAGTTTCTGCTAGGAAATAAAGGTAAGCGAGGGAATGTTCTGTTTCAGGAAAGGGTGGGATGCAGGTGAGTACTGATCCAGTGTGCCTCCCGGGCCTTCGGTCCTTCCCCCCCTGCCCCCCCACCCTTCACCTCTCTTCCCTCTTTTGGCAGACTCCGGTCTAGTCCTTAAGCCAGGTTTTCCTATCATCACTCTCTCCCTAGAATTTCTCCCTTAGAACCACAGAGGAATGAAATTAGCAGTCAAAGCCGGCACATCCAATCTTATCTTGAAAGTAAGAAACCCTCCCTCTTGTGATCTTGGCATTGTCTCTATGAGAGCAATTGCACTATCAGCTGGAAATCTCCTCCCAGTGTGGCTGAACAGGCTACTTTAAACAGGGCATTCTCTGAAACGACTTGCCGAGGCATTGTGGGCCCACTATTTAGAAGAAACTAACAGCCATGCTTGTGCGCTCTTGTCTTTTCTTCCCCCAAAGTGAGGTATCTGCTTCATTTGGAATCAGGCAGAGAACCAGAGACACAAGATAGGATTTCATGTTTTCCTCTACTCTTCCTGATTTCTTTTTATGCCTAGAAAAGCCATGTTACAAAGAAACAGAGGACACGCTTAGAGCTTGTCTCAAAGAAGAGAAGGCAGCATATTCTGCGGTCAGTTTCCGAGCAAAGCGCGTCCCACACTCTTCCCTTGTTCTCCTAACCAGTGTGCTGAAGGGCTCTCTCCTATTTCCCGCTGCGTGGGTAAAGGCCTAACATATGCCTATGTGGTAGAGAGTCTCCGGGTTACGGTTAGGGAATATATAATCACGCCTTTTATTTGTAAAGTACTTTCACATTGTCTCATTTGATTCTGTAACAATTGTGTGACGTGCAGGCAGGGCAGGGTAAAATTGTATTTATCCATTATCTGTATCCCGTGTATTGTCTATGTGATGAAGCGTCTGTCAATGACCTATATAATGTCCATATTGTAATGTCATAATGTTATGATATTATCTTGGTAATATTATATTACTTATATCCTATATGGATTATCATGATATACATAAGGAAACAGGTTTCAGAGATGTTACGATTTTCCCATAAGGTTTATTATTAGCAAAAAGTGGAGCCTGATCTAGAACCCTTGTTTCTGGAATTCTAGTTAATGCTGTGTCTTCTCTGGTGTGTGGAATGAGGAGCACAAATATGAGCAGCATCTTTGTACCTTTTGGTGAAGGAAGTCCTGTGTCTGAGGGTAGGTGTGACTCTGTGTGTGTGTGCGTGCACGCGCATGCACACATGTCCACGTGCATCATGCCCATTAGAGGGAGAGCTGGATAAGATAAAGTCTGTGAACTAGCTTCCAGATCGCAATGGCCCAAGGAAGCAGGGGTCCTGGAAAGAAGTAGTAGATGGGGCAGCCACCACTGATTCCTAGGTTCAGGAGAGGGAAAGGCGGGGAGCTGGGGTCTCCTCGGGCAACAGACCAACCCTAGGTCCTCTCCTGTCACTTTACCTTCAACTCTACTGTTGCTCTTCCCTTTAGGGTTCTCTTGCTTTTCCTCCTCACTTCTCTCTCTGAACAAGCCCCTCTCCAGGGTCCCCTAGCTCTTGCCGGCCACAATTCCGGAGCCAGGTGGCTTGGAGTTAGGGCATCCTGGCTCCCGCAGCCTGGGAGATGGGGGAGGGGGGAGCGCACAGCACTGGTTCCAGAAGGTCACGTATTTAGAGTCCCAAACACCTGCCTTGAAATTGAAGTGAAATCAGAATGTAACCTGGAAGTTGGATACAGGCTGTATGTGATCCAGTGATCCTTGATTCCTTTATTTCTATTTCTTGGAAACAGCCAGAGATAATATATAGTAGCTGTTTCTTACCCTCAAGGACTGTCAAGGTAAATCATATTGGCCTCTTATGATAATAATTTAACCATTTTCGGTGCAGGAAAAAGGACATTAATGGTATGCTCCATGTTTTGTTCTCTCTCCTTGACTTTCAGTCCTTTTTTTAAATGGCAAGGGGAAGTATTTTTAGGAATAGTCATCTCCATTCATCTGATAAACTAAAATCTGTTTGCTAATAGAAAGAATGAATCAGTTCAGTTTATAATGTCTGAAGGTGGTTTCCTGTAGCCTGTGTTTTAGTACCTAATCTGTGTTGTCTCTACCAGACAGCTGTCATAAATCACAGCTTGCCTTCTTGATGTACTTGGTTCACAGTGTGAGGGAGGGAAAAAGAAACCACCCAACAAGGTAAGGTGGAGAACATTTTGCAAAGATCAATTACACGAGCATAATCAGAAATATCATTGTGTTTCTCATAAACACAATATAAATCAATAGCGAGGAGGCAGCACTTAGGTTCTGCCACTGATATTCTTCCATGTGAATATATTTTCTATACTCTAAAAATATTGAGAATGCAAAGAAAGAATCCGCTTTTCAATGGCCAGCCCATCTCTTTATGATTTGGAAAACTTTCAATATTTAAGCTCTTATTTATCCTCATCCCCACCTTAGGAAGCCATCAATCTTTACTGAGTGGCTAAAGGAAAAGTATAAGATGATCAAGATAATATTAGTAAAACAACAATGGACTGACATCCAGGATAGTTGGGTCTGTGCTCCATGCAACTGCCTGATTTCTCAGGGAAGAACTGATTTTTAACCCCAGGCACACTGAGGAAAAGCTTTTCTCCAACAGTTGGCTTTTATTACGAATGACCTAACGGCCTGACAGCTGCCTATACCTCGTGCTGGCAGGGAAGGCGCCGCCCTGCATTTGGTTCTGGGCAGATGAGGATGAGGAGGGGATGAGCGCTAGCCCCCCCCCCTCGGGGACACGGACGGCTGGACGGCCATCACCTACTCTCTGACACTGGCTTACCCGAAGCTTCCGACCAAAGACGTTGACTTTTCCTTGGGCTTGCTCTTTCCGGAACCTCCACTCGACCAAATTTTGACCGTTTTCACCAGGAAGACTCATGTTTCTTTTGGCAACTGTCGGATTAGCCGTGCCGGCCAGAACGTGGGGCTCCGTCTGGTAGTGTGAATCAAGGCCACTGGCGTAGATGATTCTAAGGGAGCCATCATAACCGATCTGATAGCTGTTTCTTAACTGATCTGAAAAACAAGGAGCCGAAAACAGGAACTACAGATATGGATTAAACACTCGGTTGGTCCATGCAGTTGGAAGTGATAGACATTTCTAAAATGCTGACCGACTCCATGTATAGGGAAACAAAAAGTACTGAATGCTGTCCTTTTAGAACATATCACAACAACTTTGATTTCTGTCCTTTCGTGCTGTTAACATAATTGGCTGGATAGTAAAGGCAGGCTTCAGGGGAATTTAAAATCCTCCTCCACTTGAGATTTCTTTTTCTCATTTGCCTGATGGAATGAATGAAGGGTCATTCTCCACAGATGTTCCGGGAAGGCTCTGCCAAGAGCCATGTACATGCTCCCTCGGGAGGCTGGTGTGTCGCAGCCGTCCCTGCCAGGGTCTCAGAAGACCACCCCCCTCCCCTACACCCATCCCTCCCTTGTTTAAAATCTTTTGCAAAGATTTCATATCCGTACGTTGTATACCAAAAAGATAAGATGATATTTCTCTGAAACTGGACTTTTACAAAAGCAAGCCATCTTCTATTTTGTAAAAAACCCCCTCTTGCATTATAGGCTATTGCCTCAATTTAAAATTTTTCAATGATATTGGACCATTTGGGGAAGAAAGGAATTCAAGCAATATTAATTTTAGATGACTGCAGAGATTACTTGAGAGAACTGGTAGAAATAATGAATCAAAGAAGCTTAACTCAGATTTGGTAATTATTCTTAGAGCTGTGACCTCAACAATTGGAACTGTCACGGTAAACAGGCTTTTCCAAGATTATGTCAAAAAGGAATATGGCAGGAGGTTCTGCCATGAATATATTGGATATGGACCGAATGGAAAAAAAAAAGAAGCCCAGCTATTACATAAATGGGCACACAGAATTTGGTGTCAAATTTCCAGGGATCACGTCATATGTGGACTGACATGCAGCATCGTGTGCGGACTCAGAATGTGCTTCGTCTCAAATGACTGCAGTTCCATGGCCATGAAAAGGACCCACTCCCCAAAACTGCAGCAGACGACTCACAAAGGGTCTGATGACGCGTGTGAAGAGTTGCAGTGAAGTTGCTTGTGGAAGCGGGAGTATACACTACGTGATCTAAGATACACAGATATCACAAAACAAACAGTACCGATAGACACGGGGCTGTTCACCAACATCTCTAGAGGTTTATGTTTTCACCCTCCCTTTTCTGGCTCATCTTAGAACACGGGTCACCACATTCTACGGGGGGTGACAGTGGCATTTAAGGTTACCCATCCCAAATTATGCTTTCATGTTTACCTTGAACCATGGTGTAGAAGGAGTCGATCGAGGACAGATTTGAAGTGATGCTGACATCCTCTTCACGGCTGGATGACTCAATGTCCACCGTGATGGCCTTGTCCATGTCCCCGTGCAGGTTTGTGACCACTCCAGTTGGAAATGTAACATTTGTCAGACGACCTTCGCTGTCATAGCTACATAAAAGAGGCATCAACTCGGTGTTAAAGAGCAAACGGCAGGTTCTCCTTACGTATAAATACCAGGGGCGGCAATATCGGCTGCAGAGATTTGGAAGGATATTTGCCTTTGTGCATGAGCCATGCAGAGTGAGGACTTCAAACGTGCTTTGAAGTAATCAAAAGCCTGTTTAACAGAGAAAAACCTCACCGGCGAGAGCACGAGTAAACAGAAGAGGTCTCCACCTCAGCATCTTCTTCTCTGAAGTGTGACCAAAATCCTCCTGCACATCCAATTTGCTCTTTCAAAGGGAACATATTTACTGATACTAAATTCCTTAGTCTTCGCCATATTTTCTACAAAGTAGATTTAACTTGCTGTTATATCAGTTTTTAAAGTTTTACTAACTTACGCCCTCCATGGAATAGGAGTGCCATAGGAATACATGAAACTTTGTAAAACGGTATGTATACATTGTATACAGTATGTAAAAATATTCTTGTAGTAGCTTGTGACATCTTCAACAGATTAATACAATAAAGCCATTTAAAGACTTTCTTATTCCTCAGTGTTGACATACTTTAGAATGGTAAAAACGGGACCTAAATGTTGGCAGGGGTGGTGATACTCTATCTCGTCTGGACTGACGTTGTAGGAATGAGCTCTTGAATGATGATTTATTATGTTTACTGAAATGTGATGTATTATTTCCTGACATTTAATGATTAGTTGCTTTTCCAATTATACACTTACTTTTTTTAGCATGTAAATAGAAGAGGGACATATAATTAAAATGTTAGGATATATTTTAAAAAGCTGTCCTATAATCATAAATATGCATCATTGATATAACATTTTAATAAAGAGTTGATTTTGGGGTGGCTTTTCTATTTGTGGCGGCACCAGAGAGAATTTCAGAAGTGACAGTGCGGTTTGAAGAAAGAAAAAAACAGATCGCAAATTCCAGCACAACGTAAGCCTGGATTTCAGCTTGATACCAAGGCTATTCGTTAAGAAAAGGCCTAAGTGAGATGAAGACTTGCACCACGTCCTACTTACAATAAGCCCAGATGCAGAACGGTAGAGAAAGGGTCTTCTTAGCGAAAGAAGTTCCCAGGGGAGGGGAAAAAAGGTGGGGATGATCCCAATAATAGGTGTAAATATGGGGCAACAGGGACTAAGGGGTAGAAAGAAGAACTTAAATGATACTTCGCAATAAAAGGAGAGGGTTTTAGAGGGTAAAACAAGTAGTTTTGGAAACTGTGGTTAGTACTTAGGGAGAAGATTCTAGGTAATGAAGGTAGAGAAGATTCAGCAAGGGCAATGCCATGGTAGAGACGGGAAGGAAGGAAGGAGGAGAGAGAGGATGTCTGCTCTGGGCCCAGGGAGGAGGTGATCCCATTAATTCTGGGGGGACAGCATCAGTCAGATGGAGGGTCTGACTGACCCGATCTGACAGTTTGCCATGCTGCTTAGCCAGCGGCACGCATGGGCACTCAGGAGAGACAAGCAAGCGAGGGAGAAGCAAAGAGAAAGGAAATGCGCCGTTAAGTGTAACCATTGTTTGGACCCATAAAAGGCAGAGCTGAAATAAAAAGAGCAGCCTCCTTCCCCTCCCCACCAACCCAAATGCCCCTAGCAGATGAAGACATCAATGAAAGAAATCCAGCATGGTTTATTGCTGTCATTGCTTCTTAAAAGAAATTACTGTTCTTGGAGAAACAAACAAGGCGTAGCTTTGTGTAGGCAGAATTATTGACAAAACCAGCTTCAGGCTCAATCTTCACCTGGACAGAAATCTGGCATCTCTTTACATTTCTCACGGGCTCTCGTGTTTTGAAGAAATGCTCCTACACAGAAGGTAGTTCAGTACTGCATTCTCCCCCACCCCTCTCCCATTTTACAGATGGAAAAATGAAAACACGCCGCGCTCCGGTGACTCGATCAGGCTCTCGTGGCGTCCAATGACTGGGCCATAAAGGGGCTCCCCTGCGCTGGACCCCAGGTCCAGGATCCTTCTGTAAATCACAGAGGCTACTGCTTTTTATAGAAGAGCCACCTGCAAGCACTTTGCTGATTCATTCTCGCTGCCGTCACTCACCTGCCCTTTCTGACCCGTTTGCTGGTTTATGTTTTCTAGCTCCTTTCTAATCTAAATGGGAACGTCACCTTCCTCCTGCAGAAAGCATTTCTGCAACCTTTGCCTCTGCTCTTTTATCCGCTGACCACGCGCTCCACGTCCTGCTGGGCAGGCATTCCGTATCACGGGATGCTGAGCACATCTGGGACAGAACACGGGATGCCGCACATCCAGACTCTAACCTATTAGCCTTTGGTTCTAAGGAAAATACAAATACAAGTAGCCTTTGTAGGTGGTACACTCAGAATGACACGGGGGTAAGCCGGCATCTTAGGGGCCCAGCTTCTTGGTTGGGCCCTGGGCGTCCCGAATTTGTGCCTTCCGAGCATGGGCTGGGTCGACATGAAGGTGCATGCAGGCCGAGGTGCTTGCACGAGGCAGGGCAGGCCGGGTGCCAGGGCGGAGGGGCCCTCAGAGGTGTGGCCTTCCCAGTCACCCTCACAGGTCAGGCAGCGAGCACCTCCCAGACTTGCCAATTTTACCAACCAGGGGAAAAAACAAACAAACAAACCAGGGACCAACAGAGCCATTTTTGTCTAAAGAAGCAATACCTGTTACCCCCTTCCTTTCATGAAGAAAAGGCCACTGAAGCAAACCAAAGGTAGAAAGGACCTAACTTCGGGGGTGAGAGACCACTGTTTAAAAGGAATCAGTAAAGCTTGGTGAAAAAATTCTCCACATCATTTATGTTTTTCATTTCAGCGTGGATCAGTGAAAACTTTTCCCACAGATTAGCACCCACGTCAGGAGAACCGAAAACAAGATGGATGAGAGACCCTGACATTAATTACCAGGGGACTCTGGAGAAGGGCCGGAGAGAAGAGAAGTAGTCAAGGATGACGTTCAGAAGTGGCTGGTGAACCCTTCTTTACCTCGGCAAGAGAAGAGAAAACAAAGCACCAGCAGATGTCCAACTGTCCGCTGGAATGCCCCGACCCTCCGTACCAAAGAGGCCTTCCCATCAAATATATGCCTCAGGACATGTTCTCTGCTTCTGTACAACTCTGTGACTCGAGTTAATGTTGCTCGGCCTTGGTGGGGAACCAGCCCTGCCCAGCTTGTGCATCTGAGACGTAGCTTTCTTTTATTAGCCTTTTGAATTTACAGTGCAATAGGCTCTAGGGATTTTGACTAGAATATCAACTTCACGCTCTCCATTCCACTCCTCTGGTCTCAGCCTCATAGCTTCAAATTCATAACACAGCACATTCTTTTTGCTCCTGATTGCTCCTCTTCACAAAAGACCCGCACTGGGTAAAGAAAGACTCCCTCAGGCTCTTCATGACCTTCTGCTCTTTCACTGATGGGATGCCCTTATTTGATGTTTATCTATTTGTTCGTCTTTAATTTTGATTGCATTTTTGCCTAGACTTGCTGTTTTAGCCTTTGTGGTGTATTTCTAAATCTTTTTAAGTTTCCTAAGCAGCGCGATTATCGACCAATGCCCCAGAGAGTTAGAGCTTCAGCCCTTGTCAGTTGAAATGCTGTATTCGTCCTGACGTGAAATTTCCTTCCTCCCCCCTTGTAGATGGAGGGTCCCACTCGCCATTTTTCCCTTCCCCATCTCTCAGATACCTCCGTTCCCATTCCCACAGCCGCCCTCGATGTAAACACGCGTCTTCTTGCCCCTCCCCACAGTCACAGATAGCTGATTAATCTTCTGGAACACCACAATTCTAGTACTTTCCTGCTTACACATCTTCTGTGGCTCCTCAACTGAGAGAAAAATCGCCTGAGTCAGACTGTTGCCAACACAATGTCAATAGACTATTGATATTGCAAATTTATTCAAGTGGAGACAGTGTGCCCTTCTGGAAAACTTGCTTTAAAACTCAACAACAGGATTATCTGTTGTCTTCCGTGTTTTCCCATAAAATGGCCTCTTTCATTATGTTTTCTAAAGTTATCTTCTGCTTTTGAGAAAAATCTGTGTAAATGAGAGTAGGGCTTTGGAGAAGCAAGTAAACCAGAGAAGAGAAGGAATGATCACTCTGGAGAGGTGGGGCTGTTTTGGGGAGCGGTTCGTTCTTTACCCCTTACGTACGCTCAGTGTGGGCTTATGATTCAGCCTGACACTGAGCTGGTCTTTCTCAAAGATGAGCCAAGCTTATGTATTTACTCATATAATGTTGGCGATGCCCCTCTCCCAAACCTTTATTCTCTTCACCTGTAGAAGAATGAAGCTAAACATGTATGCTTTCTATCAACTGGTTTCTCCAGCCCTTAACCTGCTCCGAGAAGGTTAAGACAGCAGGAGATGTTGGCTTGAGGACTTTCTGGAGACCTCTGGCGGGGATAAATGTTCCAGTTAAGTCCGAGTTAAGACTGGCCCTTCCCCGTCTTCCCGGGGCCATCCCAGCACTCTGGGGGCTGCTTAGTGAGGGCACATCCTCTGGTTTCAGGCTTGTGACACAGTAAGGATGCCTACGAAGGAGACCTACCTAACCTGCCTTGCTCCCCACTGTCCCCCTGATACAGAGGGAGAATGTTCCCTTCCAACTACTAGAGTTCCTTAGGTTCAAATTTCCTTCCATAGTTTAACAGCCAGCAACCCCCTCCCCCGCCGCCAAAAAAACCCTCCCCTAATCTCGCCATATGTTAGGGCAATACTTTTTTTTCACAGGGCTAATGTAGCACATCTTATCTGTCGCTTCAGTGCAGGAGAGCAGAATTACTAACCCTCTCACAGCAAAACGGGTGCCCAAATCCTTCCTCGACCCTCATTCCTGATGAAGGGCGTGCACAACAGTAAAAACCGCAGAGCGGAGCCTGATTTAAACTTCTAACGGTGGACTGACTGGGAACCCTAATAACAAGGCTGTGATTTTTAACACTGTTAACAGCCAAAGAATTTACACTGACCTATTCTAGAAATGAATCTGAGGTTTAGGCATTTTAACAATTATCTCAGAGACAAGTCATAATTTCTTTGAGTTTCAGTAGCAATATCATCAGTAAAAAATCCGCACAAATCAGGTTCTGGAGAGAAAATGTAAAATGCTTCCAACACTCAGGAAAGTAGAGCGATCAACCAACTCCTAAATCATGAGTCCATCTGGCCCTGGGTTGACTGCTCCCTACATATTACCAAAAACGACAGGGAAAATGCAAGAGAAGAAAGACAAAAGTATTACTTTACATGATTTCTGTCTCAGGTGCTGGGAGGATCTCGATGAGCAGGGGGAGAACTACACGGGGCTGGGGACGTGGCTAGACCTATGGACACTGCCATGCTGTGTCTCAGTCACAGGTCTTTGCTGTTGGGGACAAACTGGGACCAAGCCACTCTTCTCTTGTTCTAACACCTCAGAAAACGAGTTTAGAGAGGCAGAGGCCTGATGGACCTCTCCTTCCTCAGCGCTCTGGTCCAGCCCTCTCTGTGAACATGGAGCCTAGTGACAGACGGTCAGACAGGACATATCGTTCAGAGATCAAATCCAAGAAAAGCAACCCGATGCCTCTTTCCTTACACAGTTATGATGACCATTCGGGGAGTCGTGACAAGGACATACGGCCCAGCTTTGAAATTCATCTGCCTCAAGACAAAGGCATCCAAGTCAGGACATTCCAGAATCAGTTCCCTTTGGGTTTGGAAGATTCTGGATTGGCCATCATTAAGAGAAGGATCATATTTAAGTCCCTTTTCTTAAAAACAAAACAAAACAACTCTGTTCATTGGCTGAGGAGGGTTGAGATGAGCAGGACTCATTCGTTTAGAGAACAGGTCTCGGCCTGCTAGAGAGCTGATGTCAAGGGAAATTTGGGCTTCAAAGAATCTGTAAGACAGAACCGTGCATGCCCTCCTCCTCCCGGATCTACTCCACGGGGCCCGGAAGTGCTCGGAGGACAAAACCACGCTTCTCTTTTGTCTTCCTCCTTCGTGTTTTGGCCCTTGTTCCGACAAATACAGACACCCACCCGGGAAAGGGCATTGCCTTGCGCGCTGACAAGGAGACTCAGGGTCAGTTGGAAAAGCTAAAAAAAGGTAGGGAGCCCATTTGCAAAGATAACATGTATTTATTATTATAAGTTGCTATTACTAACACCAGCAACATATATAAGATACTAGGTCTGACAGAAACGTGACTATTTTGGCAAAGGAGACTGGTAACTGGTGAAATGTTTTTTCTTTTCTTTTCTTTTTTTTTGCAATCAGCCTGGAAGGGACCTCTGTGAAAAGCTGGGGAGAAATGTCGGATTCACAGAGGTTTTAAAATAGGAAGGGAGTTTGGATCATTAAGAAGCCTTTCATTTTGGGATGACTGGTGGCTCAGCTGGTTAAGTATCTGCCTTCAGCTCAGGTCATGGTCCAGGGTCCTGGGATCGAGCCCCGCATCGGGTTCCTTGCTCAGCTGCTCAGTGGGGAGCCTGCTTCCCCCTCTGTCTGCCGCCCCCCTACCCCCCGCTCGTGCTGTCTCTCTGACAAATAAATAAATAAAATCTTAGGGAAAAAAAGCCTTTCATTTCACAGGTGAAGGCACACTTAGGAAGGGTGCTGTGACTTGCCCAGCGTCACACTGTTTGGAGGAAGTGACCAAATCACTCACTTGGGAAAAAAAAAAAAATCAGTCACTCGGGAAGCCAGAGTTTTTGTTTCCAGGTTCCGAGCCTTTCCCCAGCCAGCCTGGCTTCTGCCACGTTCTGCCCGGGCATTTGGGACCACATGCTAGACTGCACTATGCTAAGCTCAAATGCATAGTCTGCAAATCGGAACTCAGGGCTTGCCCACATCCTGCTTCTTCCCTGCCTCTCCCTTCCACCCAGTCACCTCAGCTGGGGGGCTAGGGGGGTGCTTTCTCCCTCTCCGCTAGCCTTCAGTCACCAAGTTCTAGTCCTTTCCTCACGGCAGGTCAGCCTCCTTCCCTGTACCTTCAGTGCCCAGCCCGAGTTCAGGCCTTCCTTTCTGAACTGGATCCGCCGTCTCCTACCTGACCGCACTACCCTCCCTTGGTCTCTCCTTTCTACGTGAAAGCCATCCTCCTGTTGTCACCAGACTGACCATATTGCTTCCAGGTTAAACTCCTTCACAGGAGCCCCATCTGCCCAGGACGGAAGGCCCACTGCACACATCACTACAAGCCTGACTCGAGCAGGACGGCCACCTGCCCAGGTCCCACCCTCCTCCTGCCCCACATGCATGCTATGCTCTATGCTCGGGCCGTATGTTCTTTCCAGAAGTTGCCATCCTGCCTCCCGAGTAGAGGCTTTCTCTGGCCTAGAACATTCTAGCTCTTCCTGCTAGCCTTTATTCATAATCCTTAAGACAAAGCTTAAAAATGACCTGCCTTGGGCAGTGTTTCCCGCCTCATGCCTGTCCCAGTCCCCAACCTGACGGAGATGGTCCCCCTCCCTATTCTCACCAGCGCATCTAACACTCTACCTTTGCGCTTGTCATTCGCATGATTGTTTACTTCTCTGTCTCCCTCCGTGGACTCTGAGCTCCCTGCCAGGAGCCAATGTGCTTTTTCACCCTGCACTCTCCGGCATCTAACACTAGCATCTGATTCTCCGGCGTCTAACACTAGCATCCAATTCTCCAGCGTCTAACATTAGCATCCCATTCCCCGGTATCTAACACTAGCATCTGATTCTCCGGCGTTTAACACTAGCATCCGGCGCACGATACATTCTTACTGAACGAACACCGTACAGTGTGAGTAAATGAAAGCCAGGAAATCAGCAGGAAAATGGGAAGTGCTTGATGTCCCAAGGGCAAGCACCAAATTCCCAGCTCATCAGCGCCTAGGAGGGTTGAAATAAATTCATAATTTGCAAATCAGTGTGCCTCTGGGACATCACACATAACGACTTTCCTTTTCTTTAAAGACTTGCATTTTCTTTTAGGTGCTGTAACCACTTTTGGAAAAAGTACCTCCCTTGAGGCTGGTGTTGCCTGGACCAGTCCCAAGTGGCACTGACTAACTAGGCCTGTGGGAACACCTCTGTGTTAAGGAGAATGAAGTATATTTTACAAATTACATTAAAAAAGCAGAATTCTTTATTAAAGTAATAAGGCATCAGTGAGCTAATCTTTTTTTAAAGATTTTATTTATTTATTTGATAGAGAGCAAGCACGAGTGGGGGTCAGAGGGAGAGAGAGAAGCAGACTCCCTGCTGAGCAGGGAGCCCAATGATGTGGGGCTCGATCCCAGGACCCTGGGACCATGACTGAGCCAAAGACCGATGCTTAACCTGCTTAACTGACTGAGCCACCCAGGTGCCCCTAAGTGAGCTCATCTTGAATTGCATATGCACATACAGATTGGTAAACTGCAGGGTGTTACCTTTCTCCCTAGCTCTAAATTACAAATAACCCCTGCCTAAACTCATTCCTCTGGGTCTTAAGGGTTTATCCAGTCATCCTGACTAGGTGTTGGTTCAGGCAGGAATTGTGTGATGCTTCCGGATACTCAGCCATTTTGTTTCCCCGGATTAGAACACTCTTGAGATCTTTCTTTTGTTACTTTGACTCTAACAATCCAGTTTAAAAACCGCATCTGTGAGTAAAGAACTTTCTTCCAATCCCTCCGGGCAGCCTTGGCTTGCCTTTGCTAGAACTTGGTTCCCTTTTCCTTTTCCTAGAGCTGGAAATAGAAAGAAGTCTTCCTTCTAGCCAATGCTTGCCTTACATTCACTAAGTACTTAAAAATTTATTAACTATCCCTTTAGATAAACTGCAAGTTTGTTCAGCTTTTGCTGTTTATATATTGCTTTTCATTATGAGGCTCAGAGATGGGAAAATCTTAGTTTATATAAGACTTAGATTCTTAAAATAGGTTTAACCTGAGCAAAACCTAGTTTTTAGCCAGAGATACAATGTGGTATTTCTTTACATTAACATTTTTCTCAGAAGTTTAATTTTTTAGTATTTATTTATTTATTTGGGGGGGGTCTCACTTTACGAACTGCAGATTTACCAAACTTTGGGATGAACCAAGGTCTGGGAAATGTGTTTTGAAGTGTGTGCATGTGTATGTTTGAGATGGGATAGTGATGGATGGGAGGGATGCTAAGTGAGGAGTTGGGGTGATCTGAAGCATGTGGATGGTACCCCCAATCATCTTATCTTCTTCACAGACTGCCTTCCCCAACGCTGGGAGAGAGTTGGTCACATGAGTTCTGCATTTGCAGCCCCTAGACATTCTGAAAGCATTCCAGGCCCTTAGAATATAGGCAAGGGGCTTTCTCTGGGAGGCTGAGAAACTAGGGTAGCCAGGGGGTGGGGGCCGCTGAAGCTGCTTTTATTTTGATATCATGGATGAGCCCGAGATACTGGAGAGGCTCTGGAAAATACCCAACTGTGGATCTTCAGTTCTGCGATTGTTAAAAAACAGGAAGTTCCCCTTCACTGGTTGTCAGTGTGCAATTTCTTGTCCTGTTATCCAACGATCCTTTAAAATGGTTGGTGTACATAACTCAGTCTTAGAGTAAATCATTGGATAATCACTGTGTCAAGGGGAGTTGCACACATATGAGGCTATCAGATTTAGACAGTTACATGATTAAAGAGGGAATTCAACACTTTTGGAAGCTGCATTTACTCACTCTTGAACCATTATGGAGCAATTTAACACATCTAGAACATTAATTTGCTAAATGGAACAACACACTGAAAGGGTTAATGTAGGCTTGCAACTGTTGAAACACTGCAGATTATCCTGAGAAAATCTGAGAAATTTTCTATTACGTTATATACCGAGATCTACTGAAAAAATCTGACTAATCTGTTTTTATTTTTGCTGGGATTTTTTTCAAGTACTATGAATAACATACAAACACCCTGTTCCGCTTTCTGTTTTCAAACCTGGACAGAACTAACTATATCTTAAAACTAGACTGCAGGGTGCCTGGGTGCTCAGTTGGTTAAGCGACTGCCTTCGGCTCAGGTCACGATCCTGGAGTCCCGGGATCGAGTCCCGCATCGGGCTCCCTGCTCAGCAGGGAGTCTGCTTCTCCCTCTGACCCTCCTCCCTCTCATGCTCTCTGTCTCTCATTCTCTCTCTCGCAAATAAATAAAATCTTAAAAAAAAAAAAAAAAAAAGAAAGCAGAAGTGATGCCTGGGTGGCTCAGTCGTTAAGCATCTGCCTTCAGCTCAGGTCATGATCTCAGGGTCCTGGGATCGAGCCCCGCATCGGGCTCCCTGCTCAGCGGGGAGTCTGCTTCTCCCTCTGACCCTCCCCCTCTCATGCTCTCTCTCTCATTCTCTCTCTCTCAAATAAATAAAATCTTAAAAAAAAACTAGACTGCAGAAGAAAATTAGAATAAGTCGAGTATTAATAAAAAGCATTGCTTTTGTAGAGCTCAGGTTAATGTTTGAAATGTATGGCAGCCACTTTCTTCAATGGCCTGCACATTTCTTTCTTTCTTTCTTTCTTTTTTTTTTTTTTTACTGATGTCCCTGGGAATACACATTCTGGTTAAAAATTTAAAAAAAATTATTAAACAATTAAACAAAATAGCAAACACGGAAATCAACCGTAGTGTTTCCCCATTTTTTAAGTGATCTGATAACATCTCTTAAAAATCCTTCTCCATGTCTTAAGTGTTTCCTTCCATGAACAAAGTAAGCAGAGAACAGACAGAAGGTTAGCGGAGGGGAGGTGGGTGGGAGGATGGGGGAGCCAGGTGATGGGGGCTGAGGGGGGCACTTGTCGTGAGGGGCCCCGGGGGGTTGCATGCAAGTGTTGAATCACCGCATCATGCACCTGAAACTAATATTATACGGTATGCTAACTACCTGGAATGAAAACAGGAACTTAAAAAAAAAAAAGAAAGAAAAAGAAAAAAGAAAATAAAGGGTGGGGGGGGGGCAGTACCACCGTTAGACACGTATTTATAAAACGGGCTTTGATTTTAACGCAGTTTCTGACAGAAACAGCCCGGCAACGTGGTTTCCGGGCTTGAGTGTTCAGGCTCGGATATCAGCTGCCCGTCACAGGAAAGGCGGTTCTCTCTGTTTTGGCCTGTGGCAGATGCCTGTCCGGTGTCCCTGACATCACAAGCTCCTGTGGTAACACACGTGAGGAGGACACACCACGGCATGGATGTCAGGCTGTTTAGACAAGATTCGGTGTCAATGGGCATGGACGCATCTCTTCTCATTTGGAGTAACTGTCACTGAGTTTTCCAAACTACCTGCGCCTTCCATGCACTAGGCTGAGTCTGTACTCCAGACCCTCTTTACCCTGCCTGTCTCCTCTCCTCTGAGATCCCTCTTTGATACTTTCCCAGTCTCAGAACTGATGTCAGTGGGAGTGATGGGTTTGCCATGGGCGCAGAGGTAAGTTCATTATCAAGAAATGGTTCAGAAGCTCATTCTGAAATTGCTAAGCTTGGATGAGGGATGATAAAGCACCCAAATGAGAAGCTAGAGACCCAGATATACCTACATAAATGTGTAAAAGCTGAAATTCATTTATTTACTCTCTGCATCTGAATATAGCTCACGAAAGATCACAGAGTCAGCTCCACAAATACAAAGCTCTAAACACCCGGAGTCCCAAGATAGAAAAACTACCATCAACCTGCTGGTGTATCTGTACACATCAGTCAGGACTCACAGCATTTAAAAAAAAAAACGTTGTCTTCTTTAACCAAACAGAAGAGCATCAGAAAGCTATGCCCAAACAGTTTGTCTTTTCTGGGGGTGAGCAAGCAGAGAACTGTGAAATGCCATTTACTATTCAATAATTTATTCTATTGCTCCATTTCAATACACCAGATTTGCTTTTGTGTGCATTCAAGCGTAAGAACTGTGGTTTCGCTTTGGGTCTGAACGTTTCAAATAATTCATTTTTAGCAGGTGAGATCTTTTTGACCATCCCGGAATTATTCTAGCTAAGGAACTGTCATATGTGATCATTGTTTTTAAAAGGTGTGAAGACCAGCATGAAACAGTCCCTAATACTAAGGGAAGGGAGTAACGAGGCTTATCCCAGTGTCCTCACACGAGGGGGGCCCCATTAGCTAGTGGGACATCCTTTGTACTGCCTGGCAAGTCAATGGAAGAGAGGATCTTGGACAAGATGGCTTATTCAATCAGCAACACAGAGTTAGTTCACGAAACAGATCAGTCTACCTCCGAGATTTCAAAGCTGAGTTACAAACCCTCTGCTGCCTACTGCAGTCTTCCTATCATCCCGTCCAGCAGCACGTCTAAGAATATTGGCCACTTCTCTAACAAGTCACAACAGGGACATAATCATGGCAAGCAGCAAGGAGAGAAACTGCTGCCAAGGAGAAGATGCTACCTCTAGTTTTTGAAATGAAGGTTCTTGTACTTTGGAAACTATCTGTGTACCCTAAAAAATCACCCTATTTTATTGGTGACTGATAAGAATCTCAATTTGGGAACTGGGTTTTCTCTTCCTAGAATCATCCTTTCTGATCGCAGGTACAACAATGTACTTCAGTTGCACCTTCCTGGGACACATTTTCTGTCTTTCCTCCAAGCTGCCTCCTTAACACCAACATTTCAGAAGACAGTGCCATCAAGATGAAGTAATTTTCTCATTAACTATTTTACTAATACACCAACTGAGGAAGTCCTGATTGTACAAAGCAAACGAAACTTGAGTAAACATGTAATATTGGGTAACTATATTTAAAAATGTCAGCAACAAAGAATGAAAATTGTTAATATTTTCAGCATCGACTCTTGGTGCAGAGAAGCCCAAACTATCTCAGAAATCGAGTGAGCAAACTTCAGAGGGTGCTCTTTCCATGGAGCCTGGGCAAGAGCCAGTGATGGGTTCTTTCGGGCTCTTCTGTAAAAATAAATATTCTCTTGTCTACATCGTTGGCTTCTCTCTCTATTCCTTCGAACAACAAATAGTTATTGGAAGAGTTCTGTATGCACTGCGACATTCCGGGAGTTGTGGGAGCCACAAAGATAATTAGTTTGCATTTTATAAAATGCTTTCACATTTTATTCTGTACTCACAGCAGTACTGTGGTACATTACTGGTAAACTGAAGTTTGTACTGAGAAAAAAGTAATACAATTAAAACATATAAGGTAAGTAATTGAGCTAATTCACTTTTAAAATTTCCTTGGTAGAGAGGACAGCAACTGTACTTTAATCAGTAGGCAGATTTACTGATTCTCGGGTCTTCTGTGAGCTGTTTCTGTCCTAGAAAGCTTTTAATTTCAAGGCTTTTAAGGCACTAGGCTAGGAAGAGAGCCGGACACGTACAGGTGGGAATTTGGGCCGAAAAGTTTAATTTCTCCTTGCGAAAGAGGAATTTGTGCAGAAAGATGATTATAAAGCCTGTATCAGCTCTAGGGACTGGGGTCATGAAAGTCACAGAAAACAGGTGTTTTTCAGTTGGGAATGGTGATTCCCTCCCCACCCCCAATCTCGTTGTGGTTTTCGTAGAATTCTGACCATTGTCAAACCTCCCATATCGCTTCTTTATGAAATCACCAAATATCCTTCTGAGGTCTAACTTAGGCACGCAGTATTGCACAGATACGAAGGGGAATGTGACAGGTATTACTAGCATCCTGGGAGTGTACTGGCTCATCAACGATGTCGAACACCAAGGAAATCTGGCAGGGAATTCAGACTCCCCTGCTGTGCACCCCCCGCCCCCCAGCACCGTCACCCAGTCACGTGTCCAAGCCAGAGGTAGTAAGCAGAAACTCTCGTCAAGACTCTGATGGGTGGAGACAGGGGTTAAGCTTACCCACCCATAGCTGCCAACTGACGCAGACAAATCACGCTGTTCTGTCTCAACAGAGAGGGCTATCGGAGGGGCCGCCTGCAAATGGCATTCCCCTCCCTTCTTTTGTGCGCTTACTTCTGAATGTGTTTTAAAGTTTCTGAAGCTTAGGGCCACCTGCGTGGCTCAGCCGGTTAAGCAGCTGCTTTCGGCTTAGGTCATGATCCTAAGGTCCTGGGATCGAGTCCTGAATCGGGCTCCTTGCTCAGCGGGGAGCCTGCTTCTCCCTCTGCCTGCCATTCCCCCTGCTTGTGCTCTCTCTCTCTCTGATGAATAAATAAATAAAAAAACTTTAAAAAAATAAAAAAAATTAAAGTTTCTGAAGCTTAGATAGAAGAGGTGGGCCCTTCCTCTTTCACAGCCAAAGTGTGAAAACGTATAGAAAGAAAAAAAAAAGATCATTTGTTATTCTGACATGAAGATTCTGAGTTACTTGGGTTAAGTGCCCTATTTTCGTTCTCATACTGTAACACACTGTTTTGCAAAATGCAGAAATGTTTCTTAGACATTTTTTAGTCATGTCTTTTGCTGCAGACATCTAGAGAACAAGCGATGAAAGCATGGTTTTTAAAAAGCAATATTTCTGTTAATTTTATTAGAGAAATGATTTTTCAAGCACTGGTTTACTAAACCACTACATTCTTAAATTATAACCCCAATATACGTGAGTATATTTATATGTACAAATACATGCAGGTTTATATATGGAAAAATACTTTAATGATGGGCTTGGTAATAAGTTGCCTTTATTTAGCTTATTTAGATATGACTTAATAGTTATACTTTAAATACGATGTGTAATGAATTTGTATTGGTGAAGATATGATTGTGATGTATTTAAGTTAATTACAAATTTATTCTTTAAAACAATCCTTGCCCCTTATAGTCACGAGATTGGCTTGCCAATTCAACCTCTACTTTCGTTGCTGTGCTGATTCTGAGCTAAGTTTGGGGTTCTTGGAGAGTGTCTGCTACTGGAGAAACATAGGTTTTTGTGTGCCACACTTTTAAAAAAAAGGCAAAAATCCTGAATTTGTTTATACCAGTCCAGATCAACTCTACCAATCGAGTATATCCCTTTCTCTAATTTTTCCAAACTTGATTAAAATTCCTTTGTAGGTCATAAGTAAACCACTCTATCTGCTGCAAGAAGTTCATGTGTCAGTAGTAACCCACACGATAAACTTCTATGCAGTGTCAATTTCCGGAACAAATAAGGACACATTCAAAAGTGGCCCACAGAGCAGAGCTTGAGTCCTAGACTGTACTAAAAACTTATGCTCTATTTTTTTTTTTTTCCTCCCTGCTTTAAACTAAACTGAAACCCTACCAACGCCACCATCATTTCCTGAAGGTCTTATAATCAGAGCAGCTCTCCTGCCCAGTCTCATCTGATGGTAGCACTTTTCCTACACTCTTTTTTGCCTCTTTGGCAATATAGCCTGCTATCACTTTGAAAATGGTGCAAAGGAAGTGCTTTCCATTAACTTCCAATTTATTCCTTTCCTATTGCGATCCTAAAATGAGCAAAAGGAATGCTAAGAACAGAATTTTAATGTAATTCAATTGAAAAGGTTTGTTCCTCTGACAAAATCATGCTGCTGGGGAACATTCATTTTATTAAATGGGAACCTGTCAAAAAAGAAAAGCAATTCAAGCTACAGGAGAACTCAGCTTTATGTATAAGATCCATTCCCGAAAAGTTGTACGGAAAATATTTGTATATTGGATCATTTTTTTCCTACTGACTTTTATTATAATTTTAGAGGTATACTCCTACAGAAAATACTTCTGCTTCAGCATATCATTGTAAAAATCACACCAAGAAACTCCATATTCATTTCAAGGACTATTTTGCAATTGTCAACATGCCATCTCTGCACATCTAATTTCCCCTTATGGTTTGTGTGATGTTAGTGAAGTGAACAGTAATTGAAAATGATTTTACATACGCGGTCACTGCAAAGTACATATCCCATAAAATATACAATGGCCGATTCTCATTTCATTCTGACTGACCTCACAGAATGTGACTGTTCAAACAGCACCCCACCTGGGCCACTACTCACATATTTAGTAGAAGAATATCCTGCCAGCATGAAACTCATGCTTTTTCATACGCCTTCCACGGCAACCAGCACTTGCTGATTTGCATTTAGTGGAAAGGTCCTTTTAAGTGCAGTTTAGATTCTCCCATAACTGATTATAAAAAGTCAAGGCCTTCTACTGGATAGGACTGACGTTGGCGGCACTGATATAAACTGCCAAATTCACTGTGAATGTTTTTAAAGGTCCTCTTCAGTGACAGCTTTCTCACAGGGGCAAATGTAGGCCCAAAGCGTTTATGCCAAAAACCAAAGCTGTAGCGTATTTCTCCCAAATGTTTGCTGCTAATAGATTAGGTCTGCGTGAAGGAAAATGTTAATCCTTAAGCAGAAGCCGACTGACAGGGAGGCCAATGACGTGGAAGTTTTAGAACCTCTCATTGCGCGGGTCCCTCCTTTGGTCTAATTTTGTCTTCTTTTTCAGAAAGCAAGGGATCCCCAAATTATAGAAGCTCCAGGTCCCCCCAAACCTGGACCCCACCTGCCCTTGAGATTGTATCATTATTTTTAGATTACATTACTCTTATCACAGCATTTTAGAATCAGAGCAGGATTTGGATGTACTTACTCAAAAAATGTTGTCCATCCAGTCTCATCGCTTTTAGTGGCTAAAAGGCCACTATTGCCGTGGTAAGTAAACAAAACTAATTCCAGTCCTTGAGCGGTCATGCTTTTCAAACATCCGTTTGTTCCTATTGTCAGCCATATGACTTGGTTATCTGGAGACACCACCCGAACTGGCATCCGATTCGGGTCCCGTCGGATTCTGAGAGTATTGCCGTTGCTGTCTGTCACAGCTGTTACATCGTTATCGTTGCTGTAGCTGAAGTTGTACAGGTAATCACCAGTGACTAAACTTACAGTATACTGGTGAGTGCCATTGATGTCAAAGATGTAGAGCTCCTGGTCAGTTGGGGAGGCCACTTCGTAAAAGTTCATAGAGTTAAGGAAGGGCTTGTTCTTCGACACGGCCCGGATCCGGATGTTGCCCAGGTCCGCGATGTACAGGGTGCCATCAGGGGAGGCGGCCAGCGAGGACGGCGCACTGAGCTTGGCGTCTTTGGCGTACCCGTCTCCGCTCTGGTAACAGTCGCAGTTGGCGTCATTTTTGCAGTCACACTCGGAAGGTATCCCTGCCACCAGCGAGATCTCCCCGTCCGTGGTGACCTGCCTTATCCGGTTAATTTTCTTCTCGTCGGTTTCCGTGATGTACAGGACCCCGCTGTAGGACACGGCGATGGCGGTGGCGGATTCCAGGGTCGTCTGGACCGCGTGCTTCCCCACGGAATATTCCACCCCCGGGACCTGGCAGTGCATGGGCCGTCCAGCAGCGATGCGCACTTGGCGGTTCTCAGTGATCTGCAGGACTACGTTATTATCCAGGACATAAATGGAGTTATCCATAGGGTTAATGGCGAGGTCAGTGGGCCACTCCAGACGCACCTTAATAAAAAAAGAAATGGCCTGGTTAGTCCGTTACTGTGCGGCAGTTAATTTGCCAGGGGAGTAAATTAGAACCATTCAAGGAAATTACCCTTCATTTGATAAACTGCTTTAAGACAAATTGTTTTCTGGCATAGCTACTGTAAAATAAACTTAAACATTTCGAGGGGAGACAAAGGGAGGAAATAACATTTTAGTTAAAAAGACAGCTCACTGGGAGATTTGCACGTTATAGCCAACGAGCAAACGAACCTCTAAGCAGTGAGTTAATAGGTATCAACGAGATACGAACACATATGTTCCTTCAGCTGTAATAACCACCGAACGTCGAGGCTTTCTAGGTTATGAATACGTTAGTGTTCTACTGTGTTTTCGATCAGGCCAACAGTAAAGTTCCTCATTCTAAATATAAGTCCTGTGGGACTAATCATAGTGGGTTCTCTCTACTACTTAAAGAGCTCGTGCAATCAAAAGATGAGAGACTTAAGCTGTTTTGTTCTTTCTGGAATATCTGCCTGTTGCTACTTTACTGGTATTTTATTACGAATGCTTTAGCGTTTCTTCGTGCTACTTGTTCTGTAATCTCATTGAATTCATCAAATGCAGAACGATAGAAGAAAACAGCTTTTTATTAGCTCCTGAGATACATTTAGATGGAACAGCTTTAATACCACGAACGCCACACATGTATATCCAGTTTAATATGGGGCCACCCCAGACTACTGACCTAGTCAACCGAGACGCTCAGAAGGAAAACAAACAATGCAGCTTAAGATTTTAACTACCTGGCTGATGTGCATGCTGGTGTCACAAGTTAAAGGTCTGGCTGAAGTCAGATCGTTAGAGCCCAGGAGAGTTGATATGATCCCATTTTGATCAACTTTTCTGATCATGGTTCCATCAACAAAGTAGATCAATCCATTCTTATCAATCGCCATTCCTTTTCCAAGAGAAGTAAGCATGACCAACTTTTCAAACGGGATTCATTTTTAGGCCCATCGTTAAATTCAACATTCAACGCCAGAGATAACATGGGTGATAGGTACCAGGTAAGGTTGTAGATTGCAAATACATTAGGAAAAACCCAACAGAGGCGTTTATAACACAATCTATGTAAAATGTAATAAAAGAAATAACCGAAATTTGTAAGAATCTCCACTTAGTGTATGAATCACATAGGCGCTCCCTGCATCCTAAATATAAAATTATAACTTCTGTATAATGCTGTTGTCTATCAATTATAGAAACAGGTCAAGTTCTTTTACTCTGAACTTAGAATAACTGTATTCTAACAAAAATAGATCTGAGCCAAGGTTAGCGTTTCGTTGACCTTGTTACAATGAAATTTGCTATTATGAATAATTCAGTACAACAAATGCTTTTTTTCCAGTCCTTGTTCACATAATAGTTGCTAGCTATAATGAAAAAAAAAAAAAAAAAAAAAGCCCCAAACCAAAAAACACTGTAATGAATGGCATAATACATGAGCAAGGAGTCAGTCCCAACTGGTTTAAAAGCTAGAAACCTTTATCACATAGAATTTTAGCCCTTGTTACCTCTAGAAATTCCTCACAGCAAGCATTTTTTCCCATGGCATAGAAACAAAAGTTTAATAGCTCCAGACTGGGTGAGGACTAATAGCGTTGCTTAGTGATGGTTTTTAAAGAGGCCTGGGACTCATTCACGACAAAGAGATTCCAGGACAATGAAAGAATCTGGACACTTCCTTGAAGTTTAACAGGATGTGACCTGAATAATATGGACTAGTTGCTTTATTCTTTGAAAAGTTGAAAAAAAAATGATATGATAAAAAATGCCACGAACCCAATATTTACTGTAAAATCAACTTAGGATTCTGGCAGTTTCTCGCTTCACGGCTTTTAAAAACACTGGATGTGAAACAGCTTTCTAGAACAGAGTTGAGGGTAAAATGTTAGACTCAGCATTAAACACAATCAGGCACTAACTGGGTTTTCTACACATATATTTTTTTTAATAAAAAGAAATCCTCAAATTGATAAATGCCAGTACCTTTGGGACTCATGAGTGTCGCTTCTATAGCCTTCCCCCCATCTCCACATCTGGCTTCATCGAATGGAAGGCACTGCTCCCCGGTCCCAGCGACCACTTCAGCATTTTTAGTCAAATCTTTTGTACCCGTAAGTGACTTTGGGCGATAAATTCTGCGGGTGTTCGTGTCAGAAACATACAAATCTCCTGTGACTGGATCGGTTGCCAGGTAGTATCTATGAGCTGGGTTGCTGCTGAAAAAAAAAAAGGATCATACGTAAACATCCCAAGACAGTTACTCCTAACACACGGGGGAGAATTAACAGCAAAACAAAACAGATCATGAGGAACTGATTATAAACCGAAATCCATTATTAAAGACTGGAAAATGAACAGCATATTTAGTAACGACTTCAAAGAATGACTGAGAAGAATTGAAAGCGAACTCTGATAGGACTGTTGTCCTTCCCTGCTTGTGGTGGAGGATTTAATTTATTAAATTTATTAAAACAGCCACCTTGAAAATAATCCCCTTTAGAAGGCAATATGCTTTTAGCCTAAAACAAAGAGAGAAGCAAGTTCTCTAAAATCCTTTTGGTTTGATGAAAAGCCATTAATAAATTGCCCTTGAGTGACAGACATGAAGTTTACTCCGGGGGGAGGGTGTCTCTGTCCAACTCCAGGGAAGTAGAAATGATTCCACTCACACATCATCACAGGAATTCTGTTTTGCTACAAATCCAAATCACACGAACACTTGCACCTGACAAAAGGTAGCATCGTGTCTGTCCTGGGTGCTCTAGCATCATCCAGAAAGGCGATCTGATGCAGTTATGACGTTTGTCTGGAGCTAGGGGGTGAAATACTAAAATGAGGTTACTCATGTGCAGGAGGCCGTCTCAGTCGGTGGCCCAATGCAGTGAGCCAGAATGGTAAACCCATCAGTTTTACTTTTAAAATTGTAAATTAAGCGGCTCTGAGACCTTTCTATGAATTTGGTGAGATGTAGGCATTTTTTTCACAAAATACCGTGCCTCAATTTTATACATATCAAGGAATGCAAATGTAAACATCATCAAGGACTGGACAAACTATGACACTTAGCTGGAATGAGAAAGTTAATCTCCTGATAAACACTCAACACCACGTTCTTAGGGTTAGTGTAATTTTGTACATGGTGCAAATAATGCCTTCTGGAAAAAAAATTTCCAAAAAGAGTTAAAACAATTTGGTGTCCCCATAAAGATGTCAGCAGATAAGAATCCATCAGATTCCACATTATCTTGATGATAAACTTGCTTTACTAACTCACTTTTCTCTCATTCTCTACACACACACACACACACACACACACACACACTTTTATTCTTGTTTCCATTTATTTTATCTGTGAACATCTAAAAGATGTAATAAAAATTGAACTATATGAAAATGTTGATTCTAAATAATGGTGTAGGAGTCTTCTCATTACTATTAGGTTCTAACGAGACAATTCTCACTACTTAATGCTCCTCCTCTTAAGTGGTGAATACATGTACTTTATGGGTCCTGTGAGAGAGACCGCTGTTAAAATAGCAAGTTCTTGGTTTCACGAGTGTGCCTCACATTGGTGGGCGCACAGCTGGCCACACGTGGAATCTGCATGGAATCTTCTGGAACTCTGAAAAGGCCTATGGCTATGATGTGTATTTACATGGAAACACTGAGACACACAAAGCCTTGAATAACTTCAGGTTTCGGGTCTCCTTTCTACTCTTCAATATCTTTTAGTGATGAGACATTTTTGAGCAAGAAGTCTTGAGTGGGTAAATATGTGTAAAAGGGTGAATACCGAAGCAAAGGACTCAAAGAGATACAAGTCATTTGAGGTAAAACCATTTCAGATCTACTGGGTTTTACCGAATGATCACCTTGCCATGTTAAGTGTTATTATGTCACTTTTCTAAATAGATGCCTGAAATTTTAAATGCATAGACACATTGTGTTCCTTGATGTGGTAGTTTATTACTTTGTAACGAAGTGAAAAGCTACAACATATCAATATAACCTTCAGGGCAATTTTAAGAGGTTATTTTCCCCCTAAAAACAGCCTAGTATGGACAGAGCTGGTCTTTCAGATCTACAGTTGGTGACAAGGTTGCAACTCATCCAAACTGGGTCTATTTTGAGAGACGTGACACTGGAGAGACTTCTCTAGTCTTTCCTATTTCCCCAATTATATACTAATTATAAATAGTTAGATAGCTGTTATGAGAACACACACACACACACTTCATTTTCTTGTCGGCTGTGTATCTATGAGCATGACCCCTAGACCACACTGCTGGGGTGTGAATCAGCTTCATCACTCACTAACTGTATGAACTTGAGCAACCTATTGAACTTATCTGTGCTTCAGATTCCTTATCTGTACAGTGATAATAACAATAGTACACATTTCATAGGATGAGCTAATATGGAGAAAATGCTTAGAACAGTGCCTTGTACATAATACACACTCAATAAGCATTAGCTATTCTTAATATTTGCTTTTGTTCTGCCCCTCTCACAATGCTCCATGTCTTTTGCCTTGTAACTCTCTACAGTAGAGGAGTGTAATATAGTTATTGTTAATGACCTTAAGTATGACTAGCTTTCTGAAAATGTTACTAAGGAAGAAATAACTAGCTAAACTTGGATACGTTCAAATTTGTTTCCTTGGTCCTGCTGTTATGCTATAAGATCCTAAACTATTAAAACAATGCAGACCCTTCTTTAAACATCCACTTGGAATTGTTTCTAGAGTAATGATGATAAAGGTAAATGAATAATGCAATCCAATGTAAACTCAGTTGGAGTTAGTATTTGTATGAAATACCTTTATAAAGCCACAAGGTACTTTTAAGAAAATAGTACCAAGAAGTCTCTCTCGCTTTCACATGTACAAAGGGTGTAAAGGTACCAACTCCAGGAGAGCAGGCCAGGGTCTTTTTGTTTCTCAGTGTTGAAGTACGATCATCAATCGTTCCTCTGAATTTTCAGAGCCATATGACTTGGTCTTCAAATACACATGGTTTGGCTCAAAGACAAAGACCTTTGTTTGGGGTACTCTGGGAATATTCAGTAATTTTTCAAGTAGAGGATAATATGCAGAATTATTCATTTAAATGACATCCAAGCCTGGGGTTAGGGGGACTTAATCATGAAATCCTTTCCACCCTCTTTACAAATCTTTTCTAAAATATCTGTTGAAAAGGCTATTTGTAGAAAAATCCTTCAAGAGCAACTTCTAGGAGATAGTTTCAAAAATAAAGAATACTAATTCAATTTTTCAGTCCAAAGATGTATAAAAACAAAGCAAAACTTAGATCATGATCTCCCCATCTATTTAACCCACTTATAAACTATATAGAACTGTACAAAATGAAAAGTGAAAGGACTCTCCCTTGCGCCTTATCTCCAATATTTCATGATAAAAAAAGCATCTACCCTAAAAGACGTATCTATTTATAGACATACACATATGTCTATAAATACATTTTGCACAAAAGCTGTTCTGCACCTTGCCTTTTTTATTTAATAGCGTATAAGGGAAAATTTTAATACTGAGCCGTTCTAACTATATAAATCATGGCTTTACAATAAAGGAGAATAAAAATTTCAGGACCCTGATGAAGATGATATAAAAAAAAGGGGTGCTTGGTTGGCTCAGTTGGTTAATCATCTGACTCTTGATTTTGGCTCAGGTCATGATGGAGCCCCGTATCAGTCTCCGCACTCAGCGGGGAGACTGCTTGAGATTCTCTCTCTCCCTCTCCCTCTGTCTGCATGCGTTCTCTCTCAAATAAATAAATAAAATCTTAAAAGAAAAGAATTATATAAAAATTATACATGATTTTTAGGGGTGCCTGGGTGGCTCAGTCGTTAAGCGTCTGCCTTCGGCTCAGGTCATGATCCCAGGGTCCTGGGATCGAGCCCTGCATCGGGCTCCCTGCTCCACGGGAAGCCTGCTTCTCCCTCTCCCACTCCCCCTGCTTGTGTTCCCTCTCTCGCTCTCTCTCTCTCTCTCTGTCGAATAAATAAATAAATAAAATCTTAAAAAAAAATTATACATGATTTTTCATGATGTGCCTCATTTTGAGAATAAAAAACAAATTTTTGAAGTGGCTGCTTGAGCTATAGGACATGAGTCCAAAAATAACGAACATTCGAGTCATAAGCTTTGCCTTTACTGACGTCAGTTTTATTCCAGTGGGATAGTAATAAGAGAATGTCCGAAGTGGTGCTTACATTTGCCATTTCCTGTCCTGAAGCATCTCCTTCTTTGAAGACACAGAGATGTCTAAATCAAGCAACATATGTCAATGGTTTTAAAAAATGTCTGCCAAATGAAAGCTCTAATTTTGCACACAACTCCATTGTCCAGAATAACAAATGTGGAGGAGGACAGAGTCTTGGAGAAGAGAATTTACCTCTGGACGTATTCCCCCACGGAATGGTAGGAAATGAGAACTGGATGAATTCTCTGCAGTGCAGCCTAGCATGGCAGATTAGAGCTGCTTCTTAGAGCCCAGCCCCTTCTAAATGAAAAGAGGGATCAGTACCAAAGCACTAAAAGAAAAAAAAAGGTGAGTTTGGAACCTTTCAGTTGACTGGACGCAGAGAAGCTCTGAACAATATATGGGATGGGTCTGGGGTTCAAGGACACCGGATGTAAGCAAGAGCTTTCTGACAGACTGAGCTAGTCCTTGTGCTCCGACTTCCCAAAAGCCAAAGCCCTCGAAAGGCTGGTGTGTTCGTACAAATGGGTGGTGAGTTTTTAGGTCAGTAATAGGTCTCATGTGGAAAATGTGAGGCTACAGTGACTGAGTGTGGCTGAACAAAATGGATGGTTTGTGGGAGTCCCTGTTCACCAGGAGAAGCACCATGGCCTTCTTGTACAATTGACTGAGATTTTCATTTCAGAGAGGTTTAGGATAATATTAAGATTTTTGACTAAGGGCAGCAAAATCAAAGCAAGAATCTTTAATATCCTGCACCTTGATGCATCCATCCTGCACTGCCTAGATTATTACGATTCCCAAGCAAAACTTCTCCATGGACACAGATCCAGCAGTAAACACAGACTAGATGTGCTTATTCATTCTGTCATAATTCAACCTTCTTAGACTAGAGAAATATATGCAAAGAACAAGCTATAGCATAGATTTCATTAGCACTTCCATCTTTTTATTGGAAATTGTGCCATAGCCCTTAGAAGACAGAAAAGAGTGAATTATATTTGTGGATAACAATAAAATGCCTCTTTTCTGGTGACTAAAACTTTTTATACTTGCAAACAGGGCTTTGGGATGTGGTATTTCTGTGCCTGTTTGATATTTAAATAATAAGTCAATAAGAAGTGCTGAATCAAGCTTTTATAATTTTGTATGATATAACTTTAATTGATTCCAGTTCACAGACCTGTGATTGACTTTTTCTTTGATCTTGTAATTGGTAATATAAAATTCACGAAGTTGATTTTTGGTCCTGCATGTTTTATTGCCTCTTAGCTGGTATTAGTTAATTAATTTAAGTTCCTTTATTTTGGAATTTTAGAGAACTGGAACAGAGATGAGCTAAAATTTACTACCTACAAAAGGAGTTTGTTAGCAAACTCATACTATAGACATCATAAGGAGAAATGTTTAGCATAGCTAAGAGAATGTTAAATTTTAAGGATTTCAGAAGCTTCCCTTTATGAAAAAGTTTAGTATGTTGATTGATTAGTATTTATATCCATTCATTCAAGTATAGCTAGAGACTTTTATTTGATATGATATCCTGGCAGTACTTATTAAATTTGGTATGACAGAATACTCTGAATTCTAAAATAAGAAGACTATGTGTTTTTATATTTATTTTGTTATTTAATATATTTTCATTAATTATGTCCCCCATCAGTCCAATTAATGAGACTGTTAATAGTATACGAAACATAGTAAAGGACCAGAATCATGCATTTATATATTACTTAAGCATTAATCAACTGACTACACTGTCCATTTTTGTAATTTAAACACATTTTTCAATTTCTTTTTCCTCCAATCATCTGTTCCTAAGCCCTTCATGACTTTGGTGCTAGCCAGCACAGTGGGGATAAGGTAAGAGCCAGCAGGAGAGCTAAGACAAGGAAGATAACATAGGCAAATAGGAAGAAACATATGAAAATAATTTTATTTTCTAAGCTAAATAGAGAAGCTCCAGTGAGTTGACATATTTTGCTTTTATGAAGTCAGTTTTGATTAATTAGTTATTGAGCAAACGGAATCCCTATTTTTGTCATCTCTTTTCTACATCTTTCTCTTCCTTATCACCCTTATACAGTGTGTTCATTTTCTGCCTTCCTTTATTTTATGGGTGGATTTTCTTCATTGCTAGCCATACTCATTTAGGTACCTAGCATCTCATGGTTTCAGCCAACAGCTTTCTAAATGACCCTCAAGTCATCCTGAACACTGATAATCAGATTCATCTTCCTCAAGGGCCTTTTTGAGTATGCCGCCTTCTTGTTCAAGGTCAGAAAAATGTTGTCCACTGTCTCTGTTGTCCTACAGGACGGAAGAGCAATTCCTTACAGCACTCAAGGCCCTAAGCAATCTGACGCTACCCTGACTTTTTACCTGTATCTCTCACTATTTCCCACACGGGTCCCCTGCTCCAACCAGGTAAATCTGATTCCTCCCAGAACATGTCTTGCTCCTGTCTTTCACAAACCCCAGTAACTTCCCTTGTTCTGTATTCTTTCTTCATGACCCTCTTCCACCCCCTGCCTTTCTTCCTGTTGTTCTGTTTAAGCAGACTTCATTTTTAGACCTAGGTCAAACATCAACCTTCCAGAGAACTTTCCATTACCACACCCCTAACCCCAGTAATCTTTTCCTCCATAGAATTACTCTCACAGTATAAGCCGTGGATACAGTAAAGTGCCAAAGAATACTGATCATCTTACTTGGTCTGTTACTTATATATCTTGTCTCCCCTACTAGACTGTGAGTTCTGAGAGCATGGATTTTCTTATATTAGTATTTGTCAAAAGTGCCCAGTACATGGGAAGTGATCAGTCAACATCAATTTAACAAGGATGAATAGCAATATAAAACCCAAACAGTGTATTTTACATGCATGGAGCATAAGGGAAATGCAGGAGCTCACATTTAGCCAGGATAACGTACAGGGGGGAAAGGTTAAGGAGGATCATGAGAGAGGGATTACAGTGAGTATCACTGCCAGACAGCATGAGCTACTACATAATGAGCTCATATTAGAAAGTATTGTTAATAATAATGGAGCTCTAACCTCTAATCAATGTGTTTTTTTTTTTTCCCAGAGAGAGAGATTATAGCTCTAAGTAATTTGTCAAATGACTGTGAAATAAATTTAGCTTTGTGTATACCCAGGGAATTATCCCACAGAAACCTAGCCATTTAGATACATAAAAACTGCGGCGCCTGGGGGGGTCAGTCAGTTGAGCATCTGCCTTCTGCTCGGGTCATGATCCCGGGGTCCTGGGATCGAGTCCTCAGCAGGGAGTCTGCTTCTCCCTCTCCTGCTCCCCCTGCTTGTGCTCTCCATCTCTGTCAAGTAAATAAATCTTAAAAAAAAAAAAAGATACATAAAAACTGGCTATGTGGTATAGTGCAATGAACATACTTTTTAGAGTGGTTCAAATCCCTGCTCCCCATTTCTTAGTTATGTGTCTTGGGGAAGAAAGGGCTTCCCCAAGGCTTCCTTGCGCCTCAATGACCTCATCTGTAATCCTGAAGGACTGCTGTGTGGATCTGCAGTAACGTGTATAAAATATCTGGCACCGAGCCTGGCATGTAATAGGCTGGTTGGTTCAAAGGGAGCTGCTTTGATAGTTCTTTATCTATTGCCTCCAGCATTTTCACATTTAGTTGGTGGACACATGTGTCTGTCTTTTCTCTTTCCTCCACAGTTACCAAGAAGGTGAGGCCAGAAAACTTCTGATATTCTGCCATGGATTCTTTTTTTTTTTTTTAAGATTTTATTTATTTATTCATGAGAGACAGAGAGAGAGAGAGGCAGAGGGAGAAGCAGGCTCCCAAGGAGCAGAGAGCCCGATGCGGGACTCGATCCCAGGACCCTGGGATCATGACCTGAGCTGAAGGCAGACGCTTAACCATCTGAGCCACCCAGGCGCCCTCTGCCATGGATTCTAATAGCAGAGCTCTGCGTGCTCAGCAGTCTGGAGAAATTTAGTGTTAATCTTAGCATGTGACGGAGCTATTAGCTGAGAGCACAAGATCAATAGGGGATCTCAGGGAAGGGTCATGGGGCCATGCCTGGTCATACTGATATGCAACAGTTACTCATCTTCTGGTGGAACTTTGTCTCTTATTTCCTAGTTGTCCATCTCTACAACACAGTTCCAGTGGGCAATGTTGATGTATTCATCTTAAGGATGTCACATAAACTATTGCTAATTTTTCCATCTGATATCATTTCATTAGATACTTTACTGGCCAAACTAGATCCAGCAGGTCCAATATGTCTAGCTTTTTTGGTGAGCTTTACTTTAAAAAAAAAATATATATATATATATATATATATTTTTTTTTTTTTAAATTTCTTTTTTGTTGCCCTGGGGAAAGTTTTTCAGTCAAAAGTGTCCGTAACAAGCTTTTACTATACCTTCGCTAGCTAAGTATACATCGCAAATAGAATCTAAAAAACTTCTGAGCCTACATATTTGCTTCAACTGTTCATCCTTAGCTTTGAAGAAAGTATTTTCTTTCATAATATTGTCCATGAAAACATGACTTCTTAAAAGTAGTACTCAAATCTAGTAACTCTCTCAACTTGGGAAAATATAAACGACAGCAGGAAGTTAACAAAGCCAAAGCATTTGGGTTCCTTTGTATGGTTCCTTGCAAGCCCAGCAAGGTCCTGGGGAACATGATCACGTGATCTTAGGTTTTTAAAAACTTGCCAAAGTAAAATATTTTTTAGCTTCTTTTTCTTAAACAGAATCCCCCAATTGAATAAGCCAGGATCTGCCCTGATTATTGGTCAAATTAAATGTGTCCTCAACTCTCCTACTCGGCTTCAAATTTGGTTCTGTTCAATATGGCTTAGATTATGTGAGCCAGTAACTGAAGTTTAGAAATATTTTTTGTTCTATGGACATGTTCATTATAGTATTTTTTTGTGACAAAATTTATTTTATTAACCAACTTGAAAATAGCTTTTCAGATTATATTGCATAATATAATTTGTAATATGCCACATAATAATGGTTCATATAAGCAGTTTTAATTCCTTAGATATTCTGTGATACTGAGTTTCCTCTCTCATGATGAAATGTTCTTAGAAAACAATGTCAGAGAGTCACATCAAAATGTAAAAAGGACATTTGAAAATATACAGTAACCTTTCAGTAAGATGCTTACCTATGTCTAAAATCTTTATTTCTTGGTGGAAGCAGATAAAATAGGTGGGGAAAAAAAAGCACAGTTAGAAAAAGTTTCTAAAATACAATGAGTTGCATACTGAGATTTTAATTATTTGAATGGAAAATTGCCAACTTAAGCAGAAATAATAGTGGAAATGAATTTTGTAGGCCAAGGCTTATCAAATAATTTACAGAATAGGATGATTTAATAATCACACTTAAAGGAACAAAAGCAAAGCAACAATTTGTTACTTTAACTACTGGTATTATGGCTAAAGGGTTAACCCAACTTGAAGATCCAATATGCTATGGAAAAATTATAGCCTTACTATTATGTCCCGATACTGTAGGGAAATATTTTCTCTCTTAATTTCAACCAATGTGAAATAAAAGGTAACAACCTGTATCAAGAAGTTATTCTAAAGAACAACTAAAGGGATTTAAAAATCATAATTCTATCCTACTGAAGCACAGAAAATGCTCTGAAATCAGTGAGATATTTTATATGTTGGATGACTTTATACTCTTTTATACATTTATGGCACAGTATATATGTATTGTGCTTTTCCCAACTTTAACCAAGAATCTAACTTCTTTTCAGGGCACATTTTAAACACTGGGAAGATATACTTAAATAAATAAATTGGTCCATTAGACTAAACACTTTTTCTTATAAAGGCATGCTTAGCTTTGGTAAAAATCCCAAATTAAGGGGGTGCCTGTCTGGCTCAGTTGGTAGAGTATGCAACTCTTGATCTCAGGGTTATAAGTTCGAGCCCCATGTTGGGTGCGGAGATTACTTAAAAATAAAATCTTAAAAAACAAAACAAAACAAACCAAATCCAAATTAAGGAAAGACATACCTTAGTTCTAAAACACTTGTTACGTTTCCAGAAGGGAATATTCGCCGAACATAGTTGAAATCCCCTACATATAGACTGCCATCGATCCCACAAGCTAATGCAACTGGGGCCAAAAGTTTATTACCATCGGCCTGACCATTGCAACTTGGGCATGAGATGCTGCGCCTTCGGCCATTTCCCATGATGCTACTGACAACTGGAGGCTGTTGGGAGATGAACTGGTTTTCCCCGTTTCCCTTGTACAGTATACCTAGAAGACATAAAATGCGTAAGAATTTTCTTGTGATAAAAAGTAGAAAGATGAAAAGTAAACACGTTCACTCTAGATGTAACTATAATTCAGTGCTTTGTAGGTATAGCCTGGGAACACTATTTCAAGTTCTCTTGGAAAGAACAAGAACTCTATTCATTTACCTGGTGCAAAATATTTGGCAAAATATAAAGGATATATACGAAAAATGCTGTCTGTTATGAATGTAAGGGAGGGTTGGTGAAAGAAACAAAGGACTAACCAGAAAAATTAAAAGCCCAAATTGTCAACATTGACAATTCTCAAACTTGGCTACACATCGGAATGACCGGGGAACTGTAAAAGATACCAATGCTTGGATCTCATCCTGAGAGAGTCTGATTTAATTGGTCTGGGGGCAGCCTTTTAAAAAACCCTCCAGATAGGGCGCCTGGGTGGCTCAGTCAGTTAAGGGTCTGCCTTCGGCTCAGGTCATGATCCCAGAATCCTGGGATCAAGTCCCACGTCAGGCTCCCTGCTCAGTGGGGAGCCTGCTTCTCCCTTGCCCTCTGCCCCTCCTCCCACTTGCGCTCTCTCTCTCTCTGTCAAATAAATAAACAAAATCTTTTAAAAAATTCCCAAACCTCCCAACGACCCTAATGTCCAACCAAGTTTGAGAACCATGCTCTACATGTTCTCAGGGAACTTGTTATATTATTCAGGGAATAACAAGTTTGCCTAATTGCAAAATGATGTTATAATATTATATATTAATCCAATCAGTAAAAATGTGCACCACAAATATGAATTTCTTCCTTATAAGTCTATCACTGATTTGGAAAAGGTTAAAAATACTTTGTGGAAAATAAAGTTAGGAAAATACATATCAACCCCCCTCTATACTACTATGCTGTCAAAGAACATTCTTCTTGCTTAGACTCTTATCTGACATGAGGATGCATACACATGCAGTTATTCAAAATTCCAAACATAACAAAACTGTTATGGAAGGGCAACTTATTATTTAAGGAGAATTCTGCTTTATGGCATGAAAGTGCCAATCATTTTAAGACACAATGCCAGTCTGCTCCACTGGGTCCTCAATGAAAATCTGAGGGAAAAAAAAATCCCAAATGAGTATTAAACATTCTCATAGTTAGAAACTAGATTTGAGTTGCGATTCTAATTTTATTCATTTGCCATTATTGTATAGACGGCAGATCAATGGTTTCATTTTGGCTGGTCAGCTGTTTACTATACCATACATATTTCATGACACTTTGCACAGGGCGATTATCTGTATAAACCATCTGCTCCTTGGACTTTGGAGTTGTACGTATTATATATTTATTGAATGTTCTCTATTTCAAAGCAGTTCTTCAAGCCAATGCTTATACTTTTTAGCAGCTATACTGTTAAAAGAATCAATCCATGAAAGTACAAACAGGAAACCCAAGAACGTGTTTTTTTCCTCCCACTTTGGGATAATTTTAAGGTGAAGAAGAGATCAGAATGATTATGTTCTCTTACAGGGCACCACATTTTTAGGTGGATTCTATGGATTACTTTTTAAATAGTTTTTTTTTTTTAAGATTTTATTTATTTATCAGAGAGAGAGAGACAGAGAGAGCACAAGCAAGGAGAGAGGCAGAGGGAGAGGGAGAAGCAGACTCCCCGCCCAGCTGGGAGCCCAATGCGGGGCTCGATCCCAGGACCCTGGGATCATGACCTGAGCCGAAGGCAGACGCTTAACCATCTGAGCCACCCAGGCGCCCCCTATGGATTACTTTTTAAATGCTTTTCAAGTGATGTAATAATCACAGAAAATTTACATAAAGAAACCAGGGGAGATAAAACAGGTTTATTCAAATTTAAGGAAAAATAAGCCAAATAAGGCTGGATCGTAACACGTGAAAAGCCTTTTGCCTTGAATATTCCAAGAATACATTAATGATACCTAAGATCCTTCTTTCTGTGCTTATGTTATTTGACAATTACGGAACTATATTTTCCTGTAAGAGCCAACCCTACAAGCCAACCTACTGCTCTGCTCAGCCTGATTTATTCAGCCATTCTTTTAAGGGATTGGTCCTTCATGATTCTCCTCTATTGTGACAGAAGACAAAGATGAACATTAGAATATTTATTTCCACGTCCCAGGCCTGCAAACACCTGTCACTGTCTCCATTTTGGCCTTCTCTTCCTCTTTAATACATTTCACAGCTCATCCACCTTGTCACGATTACAAATCACTTTGTTTATTCAATTAGACACGTGTCACTTTGAGAAGCTGCTACTTGTCAAGCGGTTCTTGGGTAAAAATTGAAATCACAATCAGTTTATCCCGTGAATTAGGTCACCTCACATTTTAAAACAACATAGAGTTTATAATTTACAGCACTTTTTGGAGGACAGAATTTGGGGTAGCCCAGTTTCTACGGCTGACCTGGTATTTTAATAAAAGCAGACTATATATTATTCTGGTAGACAGTGTGTGTGCGTATTTCTATTACATATACATACACAGAATACCTACATGTTTCTCAAATGCACCTGAATTCTGTACTCAGTTTTGGGTACTGTTACAGTGTAATTCAACACTATTATGATGTGGGTTTATGGCATGGGCCTTCCTGGAGCTCTCTGCTTGTCGAACCCTTACCAGTTCATAATCTCCTGGTGAAATCCTGGGGCTACGAACTTGACCCTATATGCCCACGATAACTAAAATGCTTCTAGAGAGGTTCCCCTGGTTTTGTTTATCAAGAGCTTCCGAAGGAATCCAGCAATATGTCAAACTGTGTGAAATATAATTTCACACCATTTAATCAAGAGCAGCCAGGGAGGGGCACATTTGGCACATGGCTTTGCATTTTGAAAGCCCACGACTACGCCTGGTGTTGCTGACATGACAGACTGAAATACCACGGCTTCAGGCACTGCTGATGATTAGGGATAACATACGGAGCAACCTTCTGGCATGCTCACTGAATGGCAACCTGATGTCCAGGACACAGCTGGACCGGGGGTAGAGCTCAGCACTGCTGTAAGGTAGGAAAGGGGTGGAGGGTTTTTCCATTTTGTTTTTCCTCTATTGATTGGCTGAGTACTATTTTCTTCTAGAGGTAAGACACCAGCATTCTCGAGCACTGGCTTGGACACTACTGTGGATTTATTACATTTGTAAGTTGAAAATGCACCTTTTCCAGCTTCCACAATAAATTTTTTTAAGTAAAAATAACAAATATCAAAGTAACATTAATCTGAAAAAGTGACCATTACTCATAAACATTTAGTTGTATTACATGCTCAGTTCAAAATTCTGAACCTTCCAAAAACCTTTGCGAAGTCAAAGCTAGATGATTTGCCACGACTGTGAAATCTCCTTTGGCTATTTGGAAAGGGAGAGTAGAGAGTTACCAGCATGATATGGTTTAGGATAGGGGGTTAGAGGAAGTCACCGTAAGGTTCCGCTTTTCTAGAAAAGTACCTGTAAATTATCTGAGGTGTAGCCAGCATGTGGGCAAAAATGTCAGACACACAGTAGGGACAACAGAGTTTGTTTAATATAAATAATATCCTTTATGAGATTAAGCTGGTCAAGTTTTGTAAAATAATTTATGTCTTTTGTGATACCTGAAATATGTGTTTTCAGAGCATATTCCTTTATAATATAAGGTTTATTATAAGTAATAACTCTCAATCCTCGCTTTCTTCTCAGATTATTCCTTTATTTTTTCCTAAGAATTACGAAGTTAAATAAGAGTATATGGAACCCAATTTGAGCGGGAGAACTATTTTTTTCTCACATACAATCTAAGAACTGAAAAAAAACTACATGCTCAGAATAGGCTAATTGCTTAAGAATTAAGATCTATCAGAAATATTTTGGTAAAGTCACACGGATTTTTTTTCTTTACTTAAAAAAGTCCCCCTCCCTCCATTTTTGGTAAACCTTCGTAAAGCACTCTGGATCGACTCATGGGCTTACTATAGAACTAGATGCTTCTAGATGAATCTGTCGTGAAGACCAGCACACAGAGTACCTTCAGTGCAGCACCAAAGTCACTTACATTCAAGTGGGAGAATTATTCTGGTGATGAATTTATGAATGATTCAAAGTCCATAAGAAGAATATCAGGTAGTTCCCACTTCAGACATGTACAGTCTTTAAAAATATCCCTTTATTTTTTCTACTAAATTTTAATCCTACAGCATGCATAGGATAAAATGTTGCCATAATCTAATCAAGGTAAGTGATATTAACTATGAATAAGATCTTACCGTTCTGAACATCCAACACATGATGTTTATCCAATGTCCAACCACCCATGTTGGAAGCGTCTAATTCATAACCTTGCAAAATGGCGGTCCTCTTTTCCCACAGAGTCAGGTCCAGACATGACTCGTATTCGTATCCAACCGACACTGGAATCAAGAGAAATCACAGTACATCTTCTCAATTACAGGCAGAAATGCAATTTATTATTTTGATAAAACTGTTTTTTTCTACAATTGTGTTCTAAGACTCTATTTCCACTCATTTATGTGTAGAAATTATTTTTATATGAGAAGATCTGACCACATAAAAGGTGTTTTTCTAAGAAATGATCTTCAAATATTATTTTTCTATTGATTTGATAGGAAACTAGTATTGTTCTCCCCCCACGTCACTTTTTCACAAGGGTTTCACAGCACAAAATGAAGACCAGATTGGGCACCTGGTTAAGTAATTAGATAAGATAAATCAGCCCCAGGGGGTGATCAGATGGTAACAACTAAAAATAGTATTTGCTATCTGAGTAATTAGAGCTGTCTAGTTTCCAAGAGTATTAAAAGTTGTGCAAAATGTTTATGATAAGTAAGGTTCAATACAGCAGAGAAGATAGCCTGATTATAACATTATATTCACATGTTACTATCAGGACTGAATGATAACACTAGCAGTAAATTAGTGTGAACAAATCACCAATAAAAAGCTTCAGAGTTATAATGAAGCATGGGTTTTAAAATTTAGAACAAAGTGAAGGGAGAAGTGGCAATTATCTGATTGATGTGAACTAATTCAAGCCCAAGTTATATATTAACTTCAGAATGAAATATCTATGATATTCTCAGGTAAAAACTAATAGAACAAAAAGCATCCATTAGTTTTGGCTGTCCTCAGCCTGAGCATGAAGCTATACCATATATATCTCAACATACCAATCTTTGATTGCATTGTCCCATCATTCAGTGAAACAATGGGCTTAACTGATGTTTTAAGAATGTCATTCCACCGAACTGACTCCTAGTCAAAAGAGCTGAAATAATTTTGGGGCACAAATATTGTCTATATCCTTTTAAATATCATTTTGAGTTGAAACTACCCTAATAGTTAGATACAGAAAACATAAAAAAAGGATAAGGAAAGCTAAGGAGATCAAGTTAGAAAGAAACAAAAAGTGAAAAAGGGAAGGAGAACAGTAAGGAAAAAGAACATGAAGGAAAGGATAGGACAGCTTGGAATCTCATTCAGAACATTTTCGAAGATAGAATTCCAGCCAGAAAAGAAGGGATACTCTCTCCTCATCATACGGAATACATTCCATTTTCCCATGGTAGGTCTCAGTCAACCAGCTCATAACTCCCCAAGGATAATCTTAATTGTCTTCCAATTTGTTTATCCTTTGATGTCCATGGGTGACAATCAACTTCGTGATAGTTTTTGACACAGAATATATCGATATGGAACTTACCAACAGCTTCCGATAGACCATAGACCTTTTGATTATAGGCATCTGTTTTATCCCATATAAAAGTATAGGCCAGGTTTGGCGAGGCGGGAAACCACTTCTGAAAGAGTCTTCCTACCACAGCCACCATAAGGTGAACCTTCATTAAATTAAATGGTATGACGGACTGCGTCATGGTGATCTTGAGAACTGACTTATATCCTGCCGCTCTGGAGCTCAAGTAGGAAAGTTTCAAATCTGTTCCTGGAATTGTCGTTTCTTCATGGAGTACCTAGGTTTGCACAAAGCAGAAGCTTCAAACTGGGATCACAGGTAACTATTAGGTAAAGCCGATCTAAAAGAAGCGAGGAGAGCAACTAAAATAAGACACCAAAGAGTCACTTTTCACAAATACACATCTGAGCTGTTACTTTATTCGATAATTAAAAGTAACTCTGCCGCCAGCCCAATTTTCCTCCTGCTGAAAGCATCCTGTCACTCATTCGGAGTAGGTGCTACTTCTCATACAGGACACAGCACTGACACGCACTGACTTGTTAGCTCGTGGTCACAGCGGATTCTCACCAACCCATCCTTCACCCCCGTCACCCTGGAGAATCAGAGCCGACATCTGTAAGATGGTTAGCTCAGAGCAGGGATATGGTATGGGCCAAAGATCTGGCCTGTGCCAGCTGGCTCATTTAGGGATTAATCCTGCGTCTATGGCCTTGGCAGCTGACTGGTCACAGCCTAGAAAGACAGGAGTGGTAACAGAAAAGACCAATTCGTTTGAGTTAAACTGTACTGAATTCTATATCCATGTGGAAAGGTAAGAGAACAACAGCATGTTCTCATAATTAGTTAAATGCTGAGCGAGGACTCACCACTGATTTTTGATATGATGGTGGATGGACTAATATTTGAGAGCTGCATAAATTCTCCCTGAGAGAGCAACTAATGTGTTATTGAATGCACACGCAAGACCCTCAATGTACACTTTCTGAGTTGAAACTGGACTGTGGAAAGTTAATACAATTCCCTGCCTAAGAACGATCTCCTTTATAGATTTTAAAAAATCATATTCTTTTTTTTTTAAATATTTTATTTATTTGACAGAGAGAGACACAGCGAGAGAGGGAACACAAGCAGGGGGAGTGGGAGAGGGAGAAGCAGGCTTCCCGCGGAGCAGGGAGCCCAATGCGGGGCTCGATCCCAGGACCCCGGGATCATGACCTGAGCCGAAGGCAGACGCTTAACGACTGAGCCACCCAGGCGCCCCTAAAAAATCATATTCTTAACCCCACAATTTATCTATCAATGTGACTGGCTCAGTGAACATCAACAAATTTATGCTGACATATACCAAAGTATATTACGCCAAAACATTATTTAATTATTTTGAAAACTAGATTTTATGTAGCGTATAACATCTTTCTAGACAGCGCAGATGCTAAGAACTACTGCTAAGCTCCTATTAGTTTGGTCAACAATGGTAGCTCTCCAGAGGCTTACTGCAATACATATATCGTGAAGTGCAAGGCCATCTAGGCTCAAGAATCTGCACCAGGAAGTCACCATTTTGTCCACTAAGAATTAAATAACATTCTCCAAGATTTCCTCATATTGGCTTATCGAGATTCATTATTCAGACTGTGTTAGAAAAATCTTAACATAGCAACCCAGTGGTCAGTAGGATCCAGCTCCTCTTGCACAGAACAGTTGGGATTGATGCGTATTTGTAGCGGTCAGTGTGAGTATAAGTGAGCAGCACCTTTAAAGGATGGGCTGAGTAAACCTCCATGGTGATCGGGGACCAGAGCTGGCATCAAGAGCAATGGGATGCGGTACCGTGGACCAAGAAGGCACTGCTCTGCTCTCATAGCTCCTATTCAGCACAGTGGGGGTTTCCTTACCGAACATGCGCACTGACTTCAGCTGCAGACTATCTGAAGCAAAATAGTTTATGGCCATACAGAAACTTTCCAGAGCTCTGTTCGACTCACGGAGAACATTACATTTAAGATTGACAGCACTTTTGTGTGGCTGTAGGCTACAGGGTGAATAATCTAAATAGGACTCCTTGTTCTGCCATCACTGGGGTGAAGTATCAGTGGGTTGGCTTGAAAAATGGATTCTGTGACTCTTGAATGGCTCTCTGAAAATGTAAGTGATTGAACCCTAAGGCATATAATTTGTTTCCTCATAATTTATTTTCAAAATAATTTCTCATAAATCTGATAGGTTTTCTATATGTAAGGCAGTCTTCCATTAATTAAATATATATTTCCTGTGATCTGGGAAGAACTGCTTCTCTAATTCAAAATATCATATGTTATTCCCAATTTTAATAATGGATTATTGTCTTTGTCATCATTAACCTACTTCCATGGAACAAATATCTGAGTTTAGTTTATTAAAACATGTGTTTCTCCTATGTAATTTGACGTGACCATGTTATTTTTGCATTAGTGGGAAAAGGACATCCAGCCAGAGTGGAAAAATAAACCATCAAGTCTATTTTTTGCCAGCTATGTGATCTGTAAGCCCCATTCTTCACCCCATTAAACATTCAGTTAGAAACTACAATTAAAATAAAAATATGTAATAAAAGACTTACTTTAATTTTGTTATTGTTTTGTTTAATAATAAATTAATAAATATTTTATTTTATAATAAAATCACATATCACCATTAAAAAAACCCAGAAACTATATCCCGTCAATTCTACCTTCCAAATCTAGGTCTAATCTGTTCTCTCTTCTCCACCTCCATCACCATTGTGAGTGTTGGGCCCTCCCCATCTCAGTGCTGGATATGTATAGAAATATAGTGAACACTAGTCAGTTCACTGATTTACCTGTCTTCTTCTATCAATTACCCATTTTGCCTCGAGTTAGCTTTACAGAAATCTGAAAAGACGCCATTGGCCCCCTGGTTCCATATTGCCTAAAGAATTCAAGGTCTCTTGGGCGCCTGGGTGGCTCAGTCGGTTAAGTGACTGCCTTCGGCTCAGGTCATGATCCTGGAGTCCCGGGATCGAGTCCCGCATCGGGCTCCCTGCTCAGCGGGGAGTCTGCTTCTCCCTCTGACCCTCCCCCCTCTCATGCTCTCTGTCTCTCATTCTCTCTGTCTCAAATAAATAAATAAAATCTTTAAAAAAAAAAGAATTCAAGGTCTCTTGTATGGTATTTTGGGGCCACTCATAATCTAGCCCCAACATTTCCTCTTATATGCCCTACATTTACGTACTTCATCAGTTTTAATACGACATCATTTGTTTTTACCACCCTGTGGTTGCTCTGGAATATCCTTTCCCCACTTCGAAGGCCAACCTCCTCAGTGATGCTTTTTTTTGGCTTCCTTAGGAATAGACCACTCTTTTGAACTTTCAGAGTTCTTCCTTCAAATCTTGATCACATTTAGAATGGTGGGAATCCATGTCTTATTATTCTTTTTATCCTAGTAGAGTACCTCATACATAATCGGTTCTCAGTAAATTTCTACTAAATGTTTGCAGACTGTTTGATGGAATGGAAAAAACAAAAACAAAAACAAACCCTTCATGTATTCCTGCAACTGTTGACTACAATGACTCAGTTTGCTAACAATTTGCTACCTACACACACAAAGACACAGCCTCAAGATTAAATCTATTTAAGGAGTGGCTAAGAAGCTCAGAGTTACTGCAAGATGGCCCCTGGGGAGGAAGTACTACATTGCACAAGGTTACAATGACTTTCCAAAAGCTTCAGCTCAAAGCTGGCTTGACTGTTACGCAGTAAATCACTGAGGTGTCTCTTGTGCATTGTATTTGCCTGTGACAGTTCTTTCCTGTTATCCTAGGCCTTGTTCTCCGTCTGCACTCCCTCCCTAGGGGATCTCATCCTACGCTTTATATTTATCTGTATCACTGATGACCCCCAAGTTTCCGTTTGACTTCCAACCTCTGCCCTGGACTCCACTCTTACACATCCACTTCTTACCCCTTCCTCCCCAACTCCCTTTGCCCAAGCCACCACTATTTCTCCTATTACTGAGATTGTCTCCTACCTGGTCTCCTTGTTTCAACCTTTGCCCAATATGGAAATATTCTTAGTGTGGCAACTACAGTGATCCTTTTAAGAAGGAAACCAGTAGGGGCGCCTGGGTGGCTCAGTCAGTTAAGCGTCCAACTCTTGGTTTCGGCTCAGGTCATGATCTCGGGGTTGTGGGATCAAGCCCAATCAAGATCGGGCTCCATACTCAGCTTGGAGTGAGAATCTCTGCCTGAGATTCTCTCCCACTCCTTCGCCCCCTCCACCCCATTCTCTTTCTCTCAAATAAATAAATTAAATCTTAAAGAAAAGAAGAAGGCCACGGTCTTCAATGAGTTGTGGTTTATCACCCCTTCACTCAAGCCACCTGCTGGCCTCTGTGCCATTCTGTGAACAAGCCAAGCATGCTCTTCCCTCGGAGCTTCTGAACTTGCTCCTAGTGCTTACTGGAATACCCTTCTATTTTTGGATTTATTCTTTCACTTTCTTAAAGTTTCTGTTGAAACATCAACCTATCGAAGAGATCTTTCTGGACCACACTTTACAAAACTGTACCTCCGTCAACTGACCCTGTTTTATCTTTGAAAAATAAGTCGTATTCACAAGCTGACATATATTTATACATTTGTTGTCTCTCTCCCCATTAGCTGGGAAGCGCCTTGAGAGCAGGTACTTCATCTGATTGGCTTACTGCTTCGCTCAATTCTAACAGTGCCTGATATCAAATAAATATTTGAAGAGTGAATGGGACAAAGCTGCTATGTGCTGCTGTATTTTAAAGACTGCATATTTTTGGGGTGCCTGGGTGGCTCAGTTGGTGAAGCGACCTACTCTTGATTTCAGCTCACATCATGATCTCGGGGTCGTGGGATGGAGCCCTGTGTCCAGCTCTGTGCTCAGCAGGGAGTCTGCTTACGATTCTCGCTCTCCTTCTGCCCCTCCCCCTGCTCTCTCTCTCTCTCTCATAAATAAATAAAAAAATCTTTAAAAAAATAAAGAGCTCATAGTTTTACTTAGCTATTTATGTATAAAGCCTATTATTATTGTACCTAATGTCCTATCTTTAAGACGTCAAAGTTCTTTCTTTCTTTTTTTTTTTCTCAAAGTTATTTCTAATTGGAAATAAAGAGGAAGGAAAACAACCTCCAGATATTTCAGTAGATAAAAGGAATAGTGAAAGTATGGCTATTTTTAGAAAAATTATATAGTTTTTCCCCCCCTGAGGAGAACAGGATTTATCATAAATTATCAGAACTTAAGACATAATACCAAGTTTTTTAGATAAAAATATCTTGAGAAAATTAATGAACATTTGCTGCTAAAAATCATCTTTTCTGAAACACTTTTTACTTATAAGTATAACTAAACAGTAAGTCATTGAGAGTAATGACCAATATAATAGCACTTGTTACCACATGAGTCAGGAGGTCAGGAGCATATAGGTATCAAAACCTTTCTCTAGTGAATGACTACATGAACAAAGACATTATTAGCTGTTGAGTTTAAGCTGTTTTTCCATTTGGCTACAACTAATAAATAAATACAGATATAGTATAGCCTGAACAAAAAAGTATTTTGAATAGATCTTTAAGAAATAACTAGATTATTTCTTAAATAATCCTACCACAGTATGACCTATTCTTGCGCATGTGCGCGCACACATACACACCCCACATTCTGTGTTTCCATCTATAGAATTATTTGGGATAGCACTGGAATTCTGCAATCCGTTTTAAAGATTCTTTGGAAACCACATGATCTGAAAACAGGTCCCTTAAAAGTACTGCCTGCCAGAACATTCTACCTGTGTTTCGGGAATAATGGGGCTGTCTTCAGGAGAAGATCTGAAAAAGGTAGATAAAGGAGAAGACACGATGATGGGATTTGGCCTCACAAATCCACTCAGATCACAGCTGGGAATGTCATTCTCTTCCTTCTTCATGACGAGGGTATCCATCACATAAAAGACATTCCACGGAATCCACACGGTATGATACTGAGTGAGGAATGGGGAGCGTTCAAATACCAAAGTAAGAGACGCCCCGCCATTTGCCACCAAATCAAACCTAAGAAAAACAAGATTACTTAGTGAATTATCTGGATCCCATACAGCTTCCAACAACACTCAGCTCCTTAAATAAATATGCTTTACAAAAAAAACCAACTTTTCTCCCAACTTGTATATGACAGAGTTTCAAATCTATAGGGATATTAAAATAACCATTCAATGAACACCTAGATACCTTTTACTTAGATTCACCAACTTATTAACATCTTCCCAAATTTGCTTTATCTATCTACCCATCTACTTATTTTTTTCAGAACCATCTAAGCTTAAGTTGTAGGTGTTACGGAATGTCACTCCTAAATATTTCAACACGAATCTTCTAAAACAAAGAAAATTCTCCTATGAAACCACAACACTGTTATCATGTCTTGGCAAATGAAATCAACTTTTAAGGAACCACATGAGCACGTGACTTTAAGTCTCTGCCACATGCACAGATTTCTGGAGCCTAAAAGTTGTTGCAGTTCTATATTAAAAGGGACAATAAAACATATTGGGAGATATAAGAATGCCTAGCTTTTATACTGAAAATATTTCACACAGAAAGAGTGCGGTGGGACTAACTCACATTCCATCCTGGCGGGTAATAGTATATCCATATTCTGGGTAATGGAAAAACGAGACATTTACTCCAATAAGTGGAGTTCCGTCAGCAGTTAGTACTTGGCCTCTGATGACAGATGCAAGGCTGTGGGAAAAGTAGAAGAATTAAAATGAACATCTGTCTTCTCAGGCCAACATTATCATGATTTAGAGATAATTCAACCTAAGGATAAAATAACACCGTCACACATACTTGTTCTTCACAAAAACCAGACCTGAAAGAGTCCCAAGACAATACCCCTTTTAATTCAGGGCAATTCACGTTCTCTAAATGCCTGGTGTTTACCCTGGGTTTTAATTTGCTGCAATCTGGGTTTTGGAGAGTTATCAAGACCCATAATTTAGAGATGGGTTTTTTAAAATTATAAACTGTGCTTTTTCATAAGTCGTATATCTGGTGCTTACATGAAGGAAAGTATACCTTCCAATTAATTCCGAGGCAATCTGTAAATCTGCAGGGACCAAGAAGTACAAGATTTAAAGGGGCAATAAGGCACATTTGTGCAACAACTTTTAATCAACTGCTGGGTCTAACTGCATTAATGCTGTTAAATTACTGCAGATCCAGGAGTTCTTGTGTAAATCATCTTCTTTTACTCAGTGAGACACAAGACACCTGCTTTCACTTACTGGTTTATTTTCAGGTCCTTACTGCTCTGTAAAGCACCAAACAGCTTATGCAATCTTACTGCCATGCCATTAGCAGTTCTATTACATTAATTCATAATTTATATTATTTAGCGAGCTCAGCTGAAAAAAAAAAAGCTCACTTCTGTTTTGCCTTTTGGGGTCTTTCCACTGCTTCTTTTGAAACATTTCCAACTGCGCTAACAAAATCAACGAGTTAAATGAAGATTTATTGACTCCTTAATGGGATGTCCTGTTCTGGCTCAGGTACTGAAATTGACAAAGCATGTGAACTGTGTCAAAAATGCTTGAAATGCGAAGTTTGGTGAGGAATTTGCCGAAAGAGGAACAACTGCATTAAAAGAAAAAGCTCTTTCCTCAAATTCACAGTCATCAGCATTTCATCGAAAGTGCACGGAACTATTGATAATAACATCACTACAAATCTATGTAAGCAGAAAATGCATTAACCTCTTGTTGAAAGGACTTTCTCCAGGTATGACATGGGTGCTCTCAGACCCTATAAGAAAACTGATTCGATCATAGAAGGATTTGGCAGCTTGCTGCGAGGGGGACTGTAAGCTTTGGCTGATGACGTCCTGAGGATCAGGTAGGCCGTGGCAGTAAGCCTGGCTTTGGCAGGAGCTCTGTAAACAGCAATCAGGATCCATACAGTCCACGAGCCCATCTGCAGAGAGAAGCGCAAGCCAGTAAGAGAATTCCTCTTGTTACGTGGTGAAGTGCGACGCGTTTTGTTTGTTGGTTCGTTTTCTTTCAGATCCAGTGAATCTTTCCCCCATCTGAGAGTAATTTCTACGAGGCACACTTTTTGGAAACAGATAAAATATTAATACAAGACTTGCAGCCTCTTTCACATAGAGTAAATGTTTGGATTGGAGATGGCTGATTCTGAGTAGGAGTAAAACACTGCTGATAGGAATAATCCATTAGGACTAGGAAGGACTACAGATTCATTTTAAGTATAATTGCTGAAGCCTTCTCTATTTTATAGAAAATGCACTAGGAGTTAACATAGTGAGCGCGATGGGTCAGTGGTTCGGGACCTACATAGGGTGAAGTTCTAAAATTTGGGGCAAGGTCAGAGAATGAAAGTCTGTGAAGTGAAGCAAATACAAATCAACATACAATGGATGAGATAAGCCAACCACTTTTCAAAGAAATAGCTTTCTCAAGGAAGGTAAAGTGTGTTCGAAATAAAATTAAGGTATCTCTCAAGTGTTGAACAGGATCCCGAGCCCCTCGTATGCCTCTGCTAAAATGGAGGTGTTACATTAAAATGTGGCAAATGTAAGTGAGTCGTAATATTGGAAAATTAGAAGCCTACCACAAAAAAACCCGACCTATAGTGCTGGTGACGTGAAGAGTGTAATGGATAGAAAGAATTTGCTAGTGCCTTCTCCGGGAACATCAAAAGGAAACCACAATCCATGGTCCACGTAAGTATTTTGTTCGAAACATATAAACCAACTCATTAGTGGACAAGAGTGTCAGGTTATGAGGATTTAGTGACGTTACCCCTTAAGATCTTTCTTTCACTAACCAGCTGATACATGAATTTTGATCTGCTTGGCAATGACATTTCTCAGTACAGATTAACAAAAACATTAGTTTCTGAAGACTTTCAATCATTCTTGAGAGGTCGGACAAATGGTTATCTTCACACCTAAGTCTCAAGTCTTAGTGTGACCCTATTATGGCAAACTCAGTTGAAAATATCTAGTTGACCTACATATTTTATTTACACAAGGGCTTTTTAAAATAACTTTTATTTGGAAAAAAACAAAAACAAACCACACTAGCCATTTGTTTTGGCTTTAGGCCACTCTTATTAATAGAATACAAGTTTGCCCCTTCATTATCTGACAGCAAACCGAGATGCAAGAAAATAGACTAAATTGAGTTATGTTGTCCAGTCTAAAAGTAGGTCAACGACAACACAGGTAAGGTCAGAAACAAGAGATGAGGGGTCCTGGATTAATGTCCGTAAGTCATTTTGCCCACCTAAAGCAGAATGTAGTGAACACTTGTGAGTTCTCCCACGCTCATTTCCTCTTCTTTGGGCAACAGCTCCACACTTTCATTTACATACCCATCCGTCCCCCCGTCTCAGTCTGTGTGCATTTCCCCCTTCATGTTTGGTTCAGACGTGTCCATTTGACCTAACTTGTCTATCTGGAGTGAATTTCAGGAACTGTCTGCAGAGATTCCCCCTCCCCTTTCCCCCGAGGCTTGGAGCTGTAAGGCTGTGAGGTTGGGGTTGCTGCCTACAGGAGAACCTGTCTGGCAGCGCGACATTCAAGAAGCAGAGCCCAGAGCTGGAGAGAAAAACAAGAGGTCATCGTGGCATCTTTAGGGTTTTTGCAACAACCTGCACCTGAGCTTCTGGGCTTTTCAGTTACAGAAGCCAAGCTATTCTCTTCTTCCTTACGCCTGTTTGGGTTAGATTTTCTGTCACTTAAAACCGAAAGAGACTTAGTTTATCTAGAGACAGCAACTAAAAATCTCTTCACTATCTCCCTTGTAGTCAAAAAACAAGCTTAAGAGGTGAATACGTGAATTAAATTTATGGTGTTGGACTCCTTTTTACATTAATATTTTAATTTTTTTGTTATGACGATGAGTCAGAATTTCTGACAGGCAGATCTTATATATTGTTTCCTTTATGATAGTTACATTTTTATGCAGATGGCTGTTATATTTTTTAAAATGTGTTAATTATTTGAAAGTGTAGTTTTATTCCTTTGATAAAAATTTTAAATGTTTTAAGCAAATCAAATGAAACTGAGCTTTGAAATTTTATATAAATTTATCAAAATACTACTTTCTTAGCCAAAAGGCCATGAAGATGAAAAATGTCTAAATATTTCTCTGTATTTCTGGAAGATAAAACTACGCTACAGGCTTACTTTTCACAAAGCTATAATAATGCAATACATTGTATATTATTTTTTTTCTCTATCTCTCTCAAAGAAATAGAAGTAGTTATTAAGACTTGGATTTTTAAAGTAGTAGACTATTGAACTATTGCTCCAATATCATTTCTGGCCTCAAGAGAAACCAATTAAAAAATAAAACCCCTTCAGTAACAATCCATGATTATATATTGAGACTATAGGGAATCTTCAATTACGTGTTTTATGATATATTTAAGAGTTCTTACTCCATGACTTTTGAATGGGTTGAGCAGATGCTTCGGAGAATCATTTAACACAAATATTTTATATTCTTGGAGGTTTTTCCCTTACATTCATTCTTTAACCTAAACAGAAACTACTCACTAGAGAAAGTACTTCCAATTATTATATTTTATCTTCATTAATCTTATAAATTAAAGGTTGAATGCCCTCGTCCTCTCCTCCCCCCACACTACAACTAGAGTATCTCCCTTTAGGCAATATATGGTGCAGTTGCCAAAGAGGAATGCTCAAATTTAGTCATTCATTTTTGTTAGTTTATAAAAAGCAAACGTACGTCTGGCATGTAGTCTGCAGGTCATAAAACTGCATGAGATTGACACCTTCTGAACTAATCAGTTGGAAATGCATTTTTACAAGCCTCTCTGCTAACATCAATCAGAGAAAGAATCTCATTTTCAACAGCCAAGATGCAGGGACACACAGTTTGTTATTTTTCTGCAGAGTTTATCAGTAACTTGCCCAAGCAAGTGACGGATGGTTATGAATCTGGCTCCCTATAACTTGAGAAAACATTTTTCATTCTTTGTGCTTATATAGCTCGGGCTATCTAGTACAACTAAGTCGATGACCCACTTGCCCAAATGTACACCGTAGTAAAATTGTCTTTGTGGAATAGCTTCTCGAAATCACTGAGATTCCTTTTAGTAGCAGGAATATCAGTTGGTATAAATTTATACTGGTCTAGACATCATATCTAATAGAATTAATCATAAAAAAAATCTAAAAAAATCAAAAGTGTTCAAAACCCACTGAATAATAACTTCAATGATCAGTTAAGAGCTTTTCTTTCTTTGCAATATAAGTGGTCCTCTGATGTAAAGCAGAGAATTTGGTTTATGCTTCTGTCCACTCAATCCTGAACATTATTGCTCTAGTTATCATTTTAAAACATGTTCTCATCTTACCTTAGGCTTTTGTTGGACTGTAACAGTAGTTGGCAGACTTACTTTGCAAAGGGCCAGATAGTAAGTAACTTAGGCTTTGTGGGCCATGCAGTCTCTGTTGCACCTTTCAACTCCACCTTTATAGAGCGACAGCAGCCGTAGACATTATGGAAACGAATGGGTGTGTTCCAATAAAACTTTATTTACAAAACAGCCTTTGCCCCAGAGGTCATAGCTTGCCAGCCTCTGGTCTTGCTTTAATGTTTCTACCCTGCTCGATTTCCTTGTATTCTTCCAATCATTCTTGACATTGTTTCTGGCAAATTTAGACAATGCATATTTTGCCAGATTATTAAAACTTCTGACTCCAGGTCTTCTCCTAGGTTACTCCTATGCTGGCTGTGATCTGCTTGTCAAAACTCACTTGCTTCTTTCAAGTAGCTATGGATACCTGAACCTGTTTTTCAAAACCTTGATTTACTGACTGGATAAAAAGTCATGAATTTCCTTTCAGTGAATTTTCCTTCTTTACTCAAAAGATAATTAATGTCCACCGCCTTTCCCCACAGTATTTGGAAGCCCCTTTCCCCTATTCCAAGTTAGAGGTACACATAGAAATTCTGATGGAATAATTTATCTGTAGACTTCAGAATTTTCAAAGTGTATAGGTATGCCTTTCATTACTTCTTAAAGTCACCATTCTGTGATATGCATGAAATCCATTTATTTCTGAATTGGAATCATGTTTGGCTTTCTGACTATTCTTGTTTTTCTTGTGTGTGTGTCTCTATGTTCACATATGTCTTTAGGCTGATCATTCTTCTGCACTTCAAATCCACAAACTGCCTTCTAGATATTTCCATCTGGATATTACACGGGCAGCAAAAACTTAGTGGATCTAAAGCGCAGCATATTGAATCTCCTCTAAACACGTTGTTTTCTTCTATTATTTCCTATTTCGATGAATGGTTCCATCATCCACCCATCCAGTCTCTCAAAGTAGAGACCTGAGTGTCATCCTTGACTCCTCTTCTCTCTTCCTCTTCCTCTGCACCTAATCAATTACCAGGTCCTTCTTTTCTTCACCCCAAATATATCTTGAATCAGTCTCTTCCTTTCCATTTCACTGAAAACGCCCTTCAGGCCACCATGGTCATCTCTCGAGGAGATCTCTACCATAGTTTGGTTTCCCGGGTTCCAGCCTTGTCCCCACTATTCATCCTCTACACCTCCGTCAGAGTCATCTTTGCAGAAATCAGACCTGATGACTTCACTTCTCTAGCTAAACTATGTCCTCTACTGCCTTCTGAGTAGTTAGAACTCCTTACCGTGGGGCTTTTAAAAGCTTTCATCATTATTGTTTCCTCTGCCTGGAGACCTCTAGCTCCCTACTCCTGGACCCCCATCCCCTCTCCCCATTCCTTAAGGCAGCACCTCAGGCAATGGCTCAGGCAGCTCCTTGAGAGCTGAGTTCACCACTGTATCTGCAGTTGTCTAGTACACTTCCTGGCACCAAGTCAGCATACAATGTATTTGCTGAAAGAATGGAAGAATGGATTCAGTTCCTAGAGATAATTAGATTGAAACCGATCAAAATGATGTCTTAAAGGTGCAGCAGAGACACCCTCTTGGTTTTCTTTTCTTTTCTTTTTTTTTTTTTTTTTAAGATTTTATTTATTTATTTGAGACAGAGAGAATGAGAGAGACAGAGAGCACATGAGAGGGGGGAGGGCCAGAGGGAGAAGCAGACTCCCTGCCGAGCAGGGAGCCCGATGCGGGACTCGATCCCAGGACTCCAGGATCATGACCTGAGCCGAAGGCAGTCGCTTAACCGACTGAGCCACCCAGGAGCCCCTCTTGGTTTTCTTTTCTTACCCTTCTCCAACCCTCAGTACTATGCTCACCCTTGAATTCTGGTTTCTTTTTTTTTTACCCCAACAGTTATTTTAAAATGTTCTTGATTAATTTGACATTAACCAATCCACACAATTATAAAAAAGCATTAGAAGAAATGATATGAAACACTATGTATAATTTTTCAAAGGGAAAAGGCCCTATTTATTTTTGAAGACACACAACCCAGAGTTCGCGAAAAGATACACCTCGTCAAAATTTACCTCATATCAATGAAAACTGCTACATGATGAAAGACACCTTCAGAAAGTTAAAAGAGAAGTGAAAACCTGGGATAAAATACCTGCAATACGCCTAACAGAGAATTAATAAGTAGCATATACAAAGAAGTCCTAAAAATTAAAAAGGAAAAGTCAAGCCACTAATAGGGAAAAAAATGGGCAAGAGAAATAAATAATTAGCAAAAGAAGAAATACTAATGGCCAAGAAGCATGTATAAGGATCACCAATTGGATCAGTAATTAGAGAAATGCAAATTAAAACAATAAAAGTGGAATCATCTTCACCCGTCAGACAACATTCCTACTTTTCACTTGTTGGACAATTTGTTTGTGTACGATGATTATGTATAGACTATAGACACGGAGAAAATAAACACTCTTGTACTGATGAAATACAAGTGGCAAAACCCACCTGCAAGGCGATTTGGCTATGAAATTTAAAAGTTTAAATACCCCTTAACCTAGGAATTTCGCTTCTTAAAATCTGTCCAAAAGAAATCCTTGTACATTCACAGAAGGATTTATATGCAGATACACGCACACAGAGACACAGAGACGCACTACATATTTGTCTTTACACTAAGAGCAAGAAAAGAAAAAAAGAAACAACTAGGTTATTATGAATAATTATTATTAATGTAGTAGTGGTAAAATTAATGACTACATCTGGGTTTCTGTTATAAAGAATGAGGTAGACCTCTATGTACTGGCTTGAAAAAAATCTCTAAAAAGATAGATTCTTTGGCAGAATCAAATTTAGAACAGCGCCTATCGCACTTAAGTTTAAAAACATAAATGTGCCTATAAATTCACTGAAGGAGGAGCAGAAATATGCACAGCAAGTCGCTGACAGCAGTTAACTCTTCGACAATGCGAACGCACTCACTGGACACTGTGGTTACTACTTCTCACTCTCGCCATCAATACAGAGGTTCTTAAGGCGGAGACACGTGGATCAAAGAGACCTGTTTCTGAAGACGTCCTGGGTCCTGCCCATTTCTATATTCTGAAACCTGAAGTAGCAGCTACTGGTACTGGCTGTAAATTATAGGGAGGACTTTTAGTTCCAGCCTGTGTGGCTCTGATTTTTCTCTCCCCCCAGAGCTTATTCCGGTATAACGGTAAAGCCCCGTGTTCCTTGTGTACTATCGGGAAACTACTGGGGTGCCTTGTGTGGGACAGCACAAGCTGGACTTCTCGTTCCTCGAATGCAACTGACACTGCTCTAAAAATTCTGTGCAGAGCAAAAGGGTTCAGACGAACCTGAGTCTCTCCCCTAAAGTGGGAGCCCGTAAAGTCTTTCAAACTCGGAGTAATTCTCCCCCCAGATTATGATCTACCAGGAAAATATATTTGATTGCTCTGAGACTCTGAGTGCCACTCCTATGTTCTGATATCTGGAATCTTTTCTCAGGAAGTACTTATGATCTCCTATAATCCTTTTTTTCTTTTCTCTTTTCCTTCTTCCCTCCTTCCTTCCTAATTTCCTTTTTTCCTCCCTCCCTTCCTTTTACTTCTTTTTCCTCTTCTTCTCCTTCTTTTTTTAAGCCATCCCCCATTTCTTCCCAGTTCTGGTACTCTCTATTTTATTTATTTAAATTTTATTTTAATATGTGTTTGGAGAACACAGTAGTCCCATCTTCCTGCTAGGACTTTTTAAGGAATCTATTTTCAAACATTTCCTTATTTTCATCTGGTAATCTCCAAACTTAGATGGCCCTGCCCACTCGCCATACTCATTCTGCTGCTTACATTAACATTTCATTCATTTTTCCACTTCTGGGTTTTACTGCTGGTGCACTCCCACATTTTCTTGCAGTCTAAAACTTCTGTTTGTGTTCTGTCTCCCTCCCTCTCCTGTTTTTATCTTTCTAATTTCTGAATAACCTCAATTGAATTGTACTTTCCTCTCCATTATTATCAGCCTCCACTTAAAAAAAAAAAAAAAAAAAGCCTGTTCTAGGTCCATCTTCCTGACGTATTCCCACAAACTAATACTTCTGAAGGACAAAAAAATAACTATCTAATTACAAGTAAGATGGATCACACCTGGCATTGTATTTTGGCATGCCCCTATTCTTACATAAAGGTTGGTATTTTTGTGTCCTCAACCACCCAATCTCTAAGACAGGGCTTGAGTCCCATGCCTTAAGAACCCACAGGGGAGCTATCCACTGGAGGACCAGACAGGGGAAGCAAGATGTTAAAAGGAACTCTAACTAGGAAGGTGGGAACATGGTAACAATGGTAACATATTTTGGAGAAATCATCTTGTTTATTTATTTATTTAAAAAAATTTTTTTAAGTAGGCTCCATGCCCAACACGGGGCTTGAACTCACAACCCCGAGATCGAGACCTGAGCTGAGATCAAGAGTCGGATGCTCAACCAACTGAGCCACCCAGGCGCCCCAAGAAACTGTCTTGTTAATAAGTATCTTAAGTTGCTATAAAGGTAGAATTGCTTCTGGCAAGCTTTTGCATTTTGATGCTTGCATAGTGGGGCCACCATATGGGGAGCTATTTAAAATCAAGAAACCCTCTACTGAATGAGATTCTCAGTGGGTATGCTAGGTAAAAACAAGGATGCTCATAAAAGTATGCAGGGAGAACTGGAGAGTGCTTTGCCAACCTGGGTCATGGAAAGCGTATCGAGGTTCGGCGCTGCTTTTCTTGTTCTCATGTGAGAAGGCTATAATTCTGGGGGAAAGAAGGAAATAAAGAATAGAAGAAGAATTTCTCCTGAGAGTAACAGAAGTCTATGAGCTATATGAAATAGTTAATGGAGTATATTCCCTGGGTATACTAAAACTAAATGCTGTGGACAACTATTAATATTCCCGTAGTAGAATCTGTTTTTCTGCCTATCCAGCATCCATACCCCTTTGTTCTGGTGATAGAATGTCAATTTTTCTTTGGCCAGGGGACGAGGTCAGGCTCAGACCCAGGCCTCCTGTAACCATTGAGAAAGGCTGTCTCCTTATACGGGGGGTTATTATGTGGTGCGATGTAAAAGCCAGAGCTGCTGGGGGGTCATTCTGAGGAAGAGACAGTCAAAGAATGGTGCCAATGTGGAATAAAGCAGAGCTGACAGAAGAATTAACTCAGATTTCTGTTATCATTGTTTAAACACCTAGGTGCAGCTATCTCTGAATTTTTCAGTTATATAAGCTAATAAGGTTTTCTCTTGTAAAAGCTTAAGACCGTTTGAGTGGAATTTCTATCATTCGCCACCCAAGAGTCTCTCCTGGTGAGAATAACAAACACGAGGGATATCCTTGTGGAGAGGAAGCGGAAGCCTGTGGTAGAGTAGCTGTGAGACAGACGGGGCCATTTTCAGAAGTTGACAGGGGGACACTCGAGTAGCCACAAAATGAGGCAGCAGACACTCACAGTCTGACACCCCAGTCCTGGTCACACTGCACTTAACGGTGACCGGTTCCCGGCTCTTCACCTGCCTTTTTGCTGATCTTAGCAACTTCACCATCGGAGTGAGTTCTGGGATATGAACGGGAAAATGGCCCAGCCCAGAGGGAGGCTGACTCTGTAGGTGCGGAAAGAGTTGAAGAAGAAATATTTAGAAGCCAAGGCTAGGCATGCACGGGTCTTATTTTAAACATTCTGCTCTACTGACCTCATATGATGCCAGTGATAGCCTTAATGGCCAGATTATATGCCTTGATTTGGGGTTTGGTGTGGAAAATATTGTCTTTATTCACACAGTCCATGCTTAAGTTCAAACAACCCTCTAGCTGAGGTTATAAGGCAGCCGGGTTATGATCTCAGGATATAATACAGCTGGCATTGAGTTTCCTTTTCAGAAGATCAACAAAATTAGGTTGGGGACAGGAATACAAATTATTTATATGAAATAAGTAAAGAACCCACAGGAGGTCTTCTACTGGCTCAGATTTCCCCTTGGAGACGGAAGCCTAGAGATAGCATAGTTTCATGCTAATAAGAATAAACAAAGGGGGAACAGGCCAATTCACAGCTGATAAATTTTGAGGCAAGGGAAAAACCTCCTTAGCTGATAACAATACTAAAGAGTTGATTAGCCCCTAAATTACTCTGCCATGTCTCTGCAGACCTGGCCCTGCAGTCTGCTTCCCTCTGAGAGAGTTTGTAACCACCTCAATGTAATCTCCTTTTAGAAGACAAAATCTGGAATATACGAACAAGGAAGGAAAGAAGCTCCCCTTCTTCCCTAGGCAATAGAAAACAATGGGGCAGGGGCTCCTTGGGGAAAAACAATGAGGAAAGCTGAATGCTGCCATTTCTACAAAGCGCACCATTAAGGGGGAGTTGAGACAACAAGGTATCACTAGGCAGGAAAAGGTTTGAGGGCTAAGGACGACCATATCTATCAGGACGAAAAGGAAGAGAAGCTTTGGCTCAGGTTTCTTGACAGCCCAAGTTTAAAAAAAAAAAAATAGGGAAAATCGAACAGTTCGCTAGAAACTAAAGCGGAGAAGGGCAGCCCGCTGCCCCGAAGACGAGACACAAATAACACCTGGTTTGAGAATGACGGTAGGCGTGGGCTAGCGTGCGCATGCGCGTCCGTGTGTGCGTGCTCATACCTGTGCGCGCGTCTGTGCGCGCGTGCGTGCGTAGTATGTGCGCATGTGGGCGTGCGTGTAGTATGTGCGCATGTGCGTTGGGGAGCTGGAAGAGGGGAGGCCGAGGGTCGGTTCTAGTCCCTCTCCTTCCCAAAGAACAGTAGTTAGATCCACACTATGAAGGAAAGAAAAGAGTGTTCATCTTCCGTGACAACCTCCTGTGAATTTCAGCTAGCCAAGACGAAAGCAAAAGGAAAACGGGAGTCCTAGCAGCTCCTACTTACGACATAACTATGTGCCTGGCAGTGTACTAAGTACTGAATTCTCTCACTTAGCCCTTTCAAAAACTCTTTTGTTCCTATGTCAGAGATGAAGCAGTTGTGAAGTCACATAGGTACAAGGGAGAGTGAAGATCTGCACTCTTCACCAACACTACTGCTCCTGTGGACATTCCCAGGGAGCAGACGGAACGAAGGAGGGCGTGGGGAAACACATCCCAATGCACAGAGCAAGGGGCCACAGAGGCCCAGAGAGGAACTAAATCCCTTCTAAAAACTCAGTCCTAAAGGTACGCGGAAACCGAGCAGCTATCGGGGGCACCCATTCCATCAGGGGAGAAGAAATCACCGGCTCTCACTCTCTGTTCTTTGAAATGAAAATGCGCACAACAGGGGAAGAACGACTTCTTAACCAAGCGCCTACACTGGGTGGAATATCACAGTCTTTTAGCAGGCTGTGAAGTTCAGGATAAATAGACGCCGGGAGTACAGCTTCAAGGAGGCTGTTTTCTTTACTATTTTATTTTTTCCACCCGTGCCTTTCTTCAGAAGAGCTTGGGAAATGCCCTGCATCTTTTGGAATGCTTAGTTATTAAAATATTGCTTTAGAGCTCCCAATTCACAGGGCCGTATATACCGTGATGAGGAGAATCGTCATCTGGAGATTAGGAAAAGCGATGGAGAACAATGTACATTATACAGTAGCTTGGTTACCTTGCCTTTTCCCTGAATGATGATAATCTTGCATTTGTTTCAGGGAAAATAGGGAGCAAAATCACTGGATCAGCACTCATAAATTTTTCAATCAATCTAATCTCTGGGGATCTGATTTTTTTTGGCACCAGATAACTATGTAACTTACAAACCTGTGTTCTGGCACACACTTGTTTCCACACTCAGCATTTCTTACCTCCTTCATTGTCCTTGCTATCTGTGCAGAGAGTCTCCATGGCTACGTCACATCCTGCTCCTCTCCACCCTGGCTGGCAAACACAATGCCAGCCGTTTTGGTCCAGGGTACATCTTCCGTTGCTATTGCACAGCCCAGGACAACCCTCTGTCAAAGGAGACAAAGAAGGAAAGCACAAGTGATTTGAGTATTGAAAGTTTTTGCACCTAAGATAAACAGATAAGGGACACTTAGTGGGAACAGGCCTTTGTAAACAGCACAAATACTGTAATTGCACATGGATAGAAACAGCAACAGTCTCTAAGGAATCTAATTCTTATCCAAGTGGCATCTTTGATTGGCCTGACCCTTGAGACACCACTTACCTGTGCAGGACAGAAATATATGCAACGATCCACTAACTAGCCGCAGGCCAGACAAAATTAACTTTTTTTTTTTTTCCCTTTAGCAAAGCAACAAGGTTGATTGTATGGTGTGAAAAAGCATCTCGACAAGACAATTTCATAATCCCTGGTATAGATTTTTAATCTGTTGCAGACATTATCGGCTACTCATTAGGATATGCCTTCTTAAAGCACCTTGTTGCTTTAAAAAATTCCCTCTACATTCAGAAGCATGGAAGTAGGTATGAGGATGTGAACGATGTTAAAAAGAGAACATTAATTTTATCTGGCCTCAGAGTTGCCGTATATTCATGTGAAATTACAGTGCATTAAATAACTGCACAAAGTATAGGCCAGTCTTGATGACTATACTTTATGCCAAGAGTACATTCCTTTTCACAGAATAAGCAAAGCCCAGGAAATAGTGAAGCAGCTTAGCATCTATTCTAACAAACATCAGGATTCAGGCTGCATACGGATGGGACAGGACCGACAGGATTTCCAACTAAATGTAATAGCTGTGCATATTTGATTACTTAGGACGGACAAAATGAAATACCATAAGGACCACAATAAAACATCGATAGACTGAACAAAAACACGGTAGTGACGTGCTTCCAAGACAGAGAGCGAAGAGTGATATTTTGTGACAATCTCCCTAAGGCTTTTATGCTGTTACCTTTATATCCTATCTTGTCTGCTTTTATGGGCAAGGAGGGAAAATTTGGGAAACAATTAAAATAATTTAATATATCCAAAATCTATAGTTGTTTCAGTCTAACATGACATTTAAAAAAAAAAACATTTTTTGCCACTTCCTACTGATGATATCTGGCATGCGGCCAACATGATCTGTTTATGAGGATGGACACTTAGGTAGAGTTTGGTGTTCTTGTCTATGAGTGTGATGTGACCCTGGCAGAAACAAGGATATAGATGCTCCAAAACTGTAAGAATAATTAGCTATTGATCAGATCTCTTTGGACAGAATTATTTATAATTTGACATAAAATACATACTAGCCAAAAATACTTGCTAGAACGATGGGGGTTATTCAGCTTCTTATAACGAGAATGCTACTCTTGTTTCAGTGACAAAATTTAAGGGAACGATCTGTTTAAAGATGTTTATTTTATGTCATTTTAAAAGAATTATTCATATACTGGCTTCCCCTCCTCCACTGTGGAACTTGAAATGAAAATTTCTCAAAGAGACGTCCTGTCTCTTAAGATGAGAGCTAAGAGAAAGAAGACTATTTTGACAGTCTCTTGTGGCAGGAGAAAATGAAATTATACTTATGGATACCATCAGGTCAGGAGAAGATTAATTTTGCTGCTTCTTTTCTCTCAGACAATTATCATCTGTATCTATGGATTTCCAATACCTAAAAGGTCAGTTTTCCTTCCAGATGTTTTCTGTTTTGTTTTTAATGAAAAAGAAAGATTTAATTGCCCCACTGAAGAAGAGGTGCATCAGCTGACTGCATGCACACAAGAGTTATATGAAAGCCTGGATATTGCCATGAATATTTTCATATTCTAATGAAAAGCACAAACAAGGAATAGAAAATAGGTAATCTGAGGAGAAAGGGAGAGGGAATTTTCTCTTCTGAAAAAATATTTTGCACCTATTTCTACGAGAACTGAAGAGACGAGAATCTGCTGTTTTCTGCTGAGCAAAGTTATCATTTCTGTTTGGCAGAATGCACTGTAATTTTGTTGTTTTTTCAGAAAATAACAGAACAGAAATTATGATATCACGTATATTTTGAAACATTTAGAAGAAGCCAAAGAAGTTTCCATATAAGGATAAATGAGACTTCTCTCAACATATATTAGCCAGAATCTTCTTTAGATTGACAATTTCTTATTCTGTGATAAGAGAGTGAGCATTTGTGATTCTTCAGGATAGAATTTAAAGCTCATTAGCTGAATTGCCAACAATGAAGATCTTAAGGCAAAAGAAAAAAAAAAAACAACAAACAAAAAACAGCAAATGTACTGTTATCTTCAGTTTTTGATTCCAGTGAAAACTAATGCTTTTACATAGGAATGAAATCTGTGATAACCCAAAATTATAAAAATGAGACACAGACATTGAAGTCTCAATACTTTAAATCCAAGGCATTTCACATAATGTAAGCCTGATTTATAATTTACAAAAATATGCATGAGAAACAGTCTATTTTCATACCTAGTACAGTCTGATACACGGTTATATATAGATATATATTTAGATATGTCAACAAAGAGCAAGTATACAGTACCTTTAACTATCTTATCCAAATAGTGAGCTTGAGAAATTAAAAAGGAAAAAAGAACAGACAGACATTTCAGAAGTGTCACATGGGACAAGGAAATTTTCAGAATTCACATGCAAATCGAGTAGCTGTAGCTAACATGAGACTCACATCACACGACAGAGATGCACTTCATTATCTTCTAAAACTGCAATATATTCATGTTTCAGTAAGTGTGGTCATGATTCCAGGAAATACTCAGCACTTTCAAGAGAAGTGTGTAGGTAAACTAACAACTACCTTTCACAGATAACCTGGAATGCACCCACCCTGATCCTTCTGGAGATTATACTTTAATAGCTAAGTAGAACAAATGGAATCAATTCTTTTTACTAAAGAAATTGCAAAATTTACGCCGATGAGAGTTACAAATAAACTTTTTTGGGGGGAGGTAGAAAATAATGCTAATTTTTAAACGTTTGCTTTTAACGAAGTAGTTTTGTAAGGGTTGCACGGTTCAGGGCAAAAAGGATAACACAGAAGCCATGGAGGAACCATTTATGTGTGTTCTGATGCTGTCTTTCTTCAACCTGCGAGATGAACCCACTGAAATCCTCCTGCCCTCACCTTCTGTCTCGAGCCACTTGTGTATTTACGTATTATCAAACTTTAATGTCTAGTAAGTAAGAAAAAAAAGGAAGTAATTGAGAATCTTTGAGCAAATGGAGCAAACTTAATATACTATGAAAAAGGCACGTGTAAATTCTATAGAGAATGATTACCCCGTGGCCCCTGACTACATGTCAGATGGACAGAGGTGTATCGCATATGTAGTCTATTATGAAATACAGACTCTCCTAAGTTCCTGTTTCTTTTCAGGATTCGTCCTGGAACAGCTCTGTTTCTCACAAAAGCTCTGTAGGAACAGTCAGGATTAAGACTGAAGTCTTTTACTGTACCTGTCCATTTAATCTTTCATGAGGTTACAATTAGGCTACACCTTTCCTCTTGAACGGAGGCATACAACCTGTCTCCCCTCACTCAGCATAGAGACAGAATATATTCTTAATAAGCCTGAAATCTTCTTGCTTTGTCAAAATTCATACATCTTTAATGATCTAAAATTGCTTTTCAAAGATGCTTATGTTGATGATTTTTCATTACTGACACATGCAAGTGATAGCCGAACTCCTAACAGAATGATTTAAACTCTAACTTCCAGTCGAGCCACTCAGATCTGGTAGTTCTGTCATGTGCATAAACAAAACCATAAATGCTTCTGACACATCTGTACTGTGGATATAAAAGGATTCTTCACGTTGCCACAGGGTTCCATTAGAGGCTTTTGAATTGCATTTAAACATAAGTTGTTTATAACTAATTGACAATATATTGCAGGGGAAATTAAGGTGAAGAAGAAACACTGCTAGGTACGACTCTGAAATGAGAACTTAATGAAAATAATTCTATTTTCAAATGTTAAAATAAAAATGTACTATTGTATAACATCATGCATATGATTTCTCAATGATCCCTTGCGGACATTATATAATCTAGTAGAGACTCATAATAGCTTAACTGATGATCTAAACATAAACAAAGTGCCTTGTTTAAAAATTCTGGAGTTTCTGATTCAGACAGGGTAGTATTTTTGAAGGAATTCTTAATTTATAAAAATTAATCACACAGATCTTAGTTGGAGAGTCTTTTCCTTTTACCTGTGGTCCACTTCGGTTAACACAACCAAAATAAGGAATGCAATTAATTCTGATCTGGATTAGTAGTTTTAAAGGAGGAATGGATTATTTCTAATCCAGCCAATCCTATTATCTTAGCAAACAGAATCAATTATACAAAACAGTGGACTGATTACAGGTGAAGTTAGGTTTGTCATTGGGTCAAAAGAACAAACAAAAGTGGAGATGAAATTAGCAAATATAGTTCAAATATACAGCAGGTCAACGTTATAATGTAAAGTTATATAACACTTTAAATATTAAAAATATTTAACACAAATGTTGCAAACAGTTAAAACCAACCATAAGAACAGGATCCGTACTGAGAAAGAGATACCAAGATTTGTCATTTGCATTTTATATCATAGGAAATAACTGTGAGGCTGACCGTTTCAAACCAAGACAGAAAGGGGTAAAAACCACCACGTATATTTTGTCCTCGAAGATGAAAATTTCTGAGAATCCCACAAAAGCCTCGTTCTAAATAATAAAGACGCTAAAAGGAGATGTCGACATATGAGGTTCAAATAATTATTAAAAATAATAATTGCGGGCGCCTGGGTGGCTCAGTTGGTTAAAGCGACTGCCTTCGGCTCAGGTCATGATCCTGGAGTCCCTGGATCGAGTCCCGCATCGGGCTCCCTGCTCGGCAGGGAGTCTGCTTCTCCCTCTGCCCTCTTCCCTCTCGTGCTCTCTGTCTCTCATTCTCTCTCTCTCAAATAAATAAATAAAAATCTTTAAAAAAATAAAAAAATAAAATAATTGCTACAATAAAAACATCATTACATAAGCCACTACAGGAAATTATCAGAAAAATGCAGGCATGTTGCAAGAAGCCATTAGGAACAATAATCGTAAAAATAATACAGTATATTTAAAAATTAATATACCTAACAATGGCTGAAATGCACATTAAGTTGCAAAAAAACTGCTTTGGAAACTAATGTGTGCTCTGACACTAAAACAAAGTCCTTCCTATTAGATCTACTCACCAAAAGTTTTAAATTTGCTTTATAGAAGAAAACTCTTACAAACATCAGTGCTAAATGTAGAAGATGGAACCTCTTAAAAAAACTATTCTCCAGGAAAATGTATTCATAAAACACTCTCCCTGGAGTTTCAATTCTTTATCTTTTAAAAAGACCCGCGTGGGACACAGGGGGTGAGAAGTACTGTATTTCCTCTAAGACAGTGATTCTTAATCCTTCTGGAGTCTCACGTCTCAGAAAAGTGGTGAGAGCTACGGACTCCCCTCCCCGCCCCCCACCACAATGCACACGTGCTTACAGACACAAAATGCTGTCTGTGGTTTCAGCTCTTCCATGGGCTCTGGTCCTATAAATTGCAGACTGTGAGCACCTCGCTGATGTATTAATGATCCCCAAATTTCTAGCTCTGGTCCAGGTTCAGACCAGATTCAGAAGAATGTAGGGGACATGCCTAAAGCACTCTGATCCCAGCTCTGCTCCCTGAAAGTAATAATAAAGGTTCACTTTGTGTCAGATACTGCTCTCAGCCCTATTAGGCTTTCACCTAATCTTCCCCACAACCCTATGATATAAACACAGTTGATACAGTGAGTACAGACGGAGAGACTGAGGAGGGACAGAGAATGTGTGCAAGGGCACCATCTCCATCATGATGCCTCTTCTTGCTCAGAAGTACTTTGCAATTATTCCTGACCTAACATGAATTTAAGTAGATAGCTACAAAGCCAGAGGGTAGTTCTACTGTCTCTTAGAGGTCTTCTACATGGCTTCCTTGGGAAATGGCCGGGTGGACCTAACTTAAATGGCAGAATGCAGTTGTCTTTTAAATGTCAGAGCTAATTCTTGGTCTGTATTGTCTCTCAAAATACATTCAGATACACAGTCATCTCTAGAACATAACAGATGAAATGACTGCTCAGGTTTCAAGCCCATGGGTTTGGAGGTCTGTGTCCTACTTGCTGGTTCATGTGGGCAAAGATTCAGTGCAAATGTAGATGTGGAAGAAAGTCTGGGTCATCAAGAATATTTTTATTATAGGAGTAGCCCGGAGGCCTCCAGTATCACCCAAGCAAATGAGAAGTACTGTATCCTTTTCACACACTCCCCTCTAGATGTTTCTTTTTAAAAATAATTATTCCTTTATTCAAAGCCCCTAATGATCGTATTTTCCCCTCTGTGTTTTGGGGAAGATGGGTGGAGGTAGACACAAAATGATCTACTCTTGTCTATACCCCATAGGAAGGATCTGGAGTCTAAGGTCCCATAGGAGGGACTTTGCTCATATTTAGTCTTGAACGGTTTTTAATTCCTAATGGGTACACAAGAAAGGAAGAGCAACGGAAAGTCTACCTATATGTTGTTGCCTCATCTACTCATCTATCAAAATTATGGGCACCCACCTCCCTCCGTTTCCTTTAGTTATCTGATTCTTCCACTGAGTCCTTGTCATGGAAGAAGTCTAGGAGTATGGACACTAGGGTAGATATGAAAGGAGAAGAGGAGAAACAAGAACTAGCTGTGATCAATTCGTTAAGAGATTCCATAAAAATCTAAGGCTTTAATGATATATAGACATATGGGACTGAATGTGTGAATCTCCTCCATTAGAAATGTAAACTCCAAGGCCAGGCTAATCCCTGTCTTCGCATTGCCTCGTTCATAAGGGATTCTTAATATCTGCTGAATAAAATGATTAAATGTCCTTATTATGGTGGTTCTAGTATATCTTACATGTGTTTGCAGCTTTGAAGCAACTCTATGAAAATACAGAGGCTGCTTTTTGAGAAGCATGTGTGAGCAATACCTCGTTTCCAAAATCCTTCCCCTCTCTTCATTCATCTGTTCCTCTCCCCTCTTCCAATCCATCCATCCATCCTAACTACATACAATAGTATTAACAAAAACTACCATTTACTACTCTTACTAAGTGCTGAGAACTATGCTAAGCATTTTACATGAGATGACTTAATTTTCACCACCCTATGGGGTAATAGGTACTTTTATTATCTTCCCTAGTTCATAAATGAAGAAACGGAGGTACAGTGAAATAACTTTCTCAAGGTCAAAATGTCAGCAAGTGGCAAAGCCAAAATCCCAACCAGGTAGTCTGTGGCCAAAGTCCATGCACTTAATAATCAGCTATAGTCACAACTCAGAAGAATCAGAACTATGTACCTACGTAAGACTAGAAGCATCATCCGTTTTTGGAATGGTCAATAAATTTACTTGGTTGCATGAAAAAATAAGATGAAAAAAAATGTGGAAATCCTTAATTCAACACTGGCAATTAAAGGGAGACACCAGGAAGTAATATTAAAGTCCAAACTAATTTAAAATATTAATCTATTGACACAGCTTCATAAATATGAGAGTACCTTATGTAGACTAAAGAAAGCTTTATGATAAGATCTGCTGTAACCGGGGACGCCTGGGTGGCTCAGTTGGTTAAGCATCTGCCTTCGGCTCAGGTCATGATCCCAGGGTCCTGGGATCGAGCCCCGCATCGGGCTCCCTGCTCAGCGGGAAGCCTGCTTCTCCCTCTGCCTGCCACTCCCCCGCTTATGCTCTTTCTCTGTCAAATAAATAAATAAATAAATATATATTTTTAAAGATTTTATTTATTTATTCATTAGAGACAGAGAGAGAGAGGCAGAGGGAGAAGCAGGCTCCCAAGGAGCAGGGAGCCCGATGCGGGACTCGATCCCAGGACCCTGAGATCGTGACCTGAGCCGAAGGCAGACGCTTAACCATCTGAGCCACCCAGGCGCCCAATAAATATATTTTTTAAAGATTTTATTTATTTTTTTGACAGAGAGACACAGCGAGAGAGGGAACACAAGCAGGGGGAGTGGGAGAGGGAGAAGCAGGCTTCCCGCCGAGCAGGGAGCCCGATGCGGGGCTCGATCCCAGGACCCTGGGATCATGACCTGAGCCGAAGGCAGACGCTTAACGACTGAGCCACCCAGGCGCCCCAAATAAATAAAATCTTAAAAAAAAAAAAAAGATTTGCTGGAACCCGTTCTAGAAACCCAAAGTTTGGAAAACCAACTGGCAAGATATTAAAACTGAGGGAGAAAACCAAGAAAAAATTAAAACAAGTGAGTTTGAAAAATAAAAGAACAGAAGTAGTTCTAGTTAAGGTATAAATTCTGTATAAGAAATGTCTTTTGAGTGGTAGTCCAAAAGAAGGTTGCTCATTTTAAAAAAGAGGTCAGAAGAGGATATATGTCCGCTTTGGGGGAAGAACTGGGGTATTTGGAGGTCTACACAGAATGGGATCAATGCCAAATTTGCTTTCCTTTCAGTGTCAAAAGAATTCTTAAAAACACAAAGAAGCAACAAGGGCAAACCAAGTTGGTTGTATATCCATTAGACAGCTCACAAGGGAAAAATAGAAATAGTTTGTGTATACATAGTTGCTGATGTATATAGTTACAAACCATTCTATTCACATTGTTTCTACTGTTGACAGTATGCTTGGTTGGAGCATATTAAATGGTACAGTATTTTCACTGGGCCACGGAGTTGACTCCTGGGTAGAGCCTAGATGCAGGCAAACAGCACAGAATCCAGAAGCTGGAAATATTTCTCAGTTTAATTACAACAATAAAAATCTTAGGCGCCCGTCTTCAAAAGAGGATAATTCAATCAGATGAGTACATAATAAAACACAGCCATATTCTTCACTATGGCAATTAGAGCAACGTCCTTGGAATCGAGGACAAATTTTTATTTAGCATCGTGTGTTTCCTTATACTTTATAACCCAGACTTAAAAAATGATTCACATTAGTATCTCATTAAAATTGTAAGTAGGTATCATTCTTAGATTGTTCACCACCAGTTCCTGGAGGATGACAGGAAAGCAACAGTCTGCAAATAAGTACATATTAAATCCATTTATTCCAATCAGTAACTGTTTAAATCAGTGTGCAAGCTGCACACCCATTGGTTTGATGTTCCTTAATTGGTACACACTGCCAATTACTGATTACCTTGTCATAAAGGATTATGGCAGTGATCTAATTTTAAATGTCATAAAACAATTTACTCGGACCCCTTACTAGACTATGTTCTCCCTCACCATAGAATTCTCATTCTAAGATTAGAATAAAACATCACAAATATTTCATCCTGTTTAGAAGAGTCACTCAATTTGAATTTTAACAACTAGAAAGTGAGGTGTGCCAGTGGGGAAAAAAACCAGTTTGTGTGTGTATGTGTGTTTGGAAGAGCTTCTGCTCCCCTAACGTTGGCAACGCATTTTTGAAAACCTGTCTCAAACAAATTGTTTTTGAAACTTTACATATTCTATTCTTTTTTATAGATTGGAAATTTGGTGAACAAATTATCTGTACAAATACACTGGCTTCTTACACGTGCCCTACTCCAGCGAAATACCGTATTTCAGTTTGGAACACTACCCTAAGACATTCCAAGGGAGTGAAAGACTATTTTCTTGATTTACATCAGTCCAGAAAAAAAAGAGATTCCATGGAAAAGGGGCTATGAGATAAACCGAATTTCATCAAGTCAGCATTGCTGGAAAAGTGCATAAGCTGCAAAGCTTTGTAAAGATAACCGGTAGAAAAATGTTTGGTATTTTTCCCTCAGTTTAGAATTTTGTGCCGCACCGTGGACTATGTCTACATAATGGAAGGAAGCGTGGGACACTCAGAATGGGGACAGCACGCTGACTCACTGAGGTTGGCATGTGCACAGTTTACACGGAGATGAGTGTTGTTCAGCATGTGATACAGGAGTTCTGTGGTCTCCACACGTGGTGGGATTTCACCCCCTGGACCACATACATAAACATGTCGGTAGCGCACGTCTCCTTTAGATCTGCACTCCCTGGCAGAGCTCATTGAATGACATAAGCAAAACCACATTTTCTTAGGGTTTCCTAGATTTAAAAATTACCAGGTCCGTTTCGGCACCTTGATTTGGGAACGAAACTATCTGGAGACAGCTCTCAACCTTAATAAATAAAAACTGTAACACAAACATTTTTTTTACATCAGTGAATATTCGGATCTTTAAATTGATACAATGAACTTGGTTAAGAAAATGACTGAAGTCATGTCTGTATAGTACTAACAAGTCGAGTGGCAGGAAACCATAAAAATAACCTACCGATCTGATCAATAGCAATGAATATAATTTCTGGGCTGCCATCACTGCTTTTGCCTCTGTGTAAAATTTAATATTTAAGGAAAATTTATAGAATAAGACTTGTAAATAATTACGTAAAATGTATCGGGTCTTCCTCTTAATAGTTTTCTTGAAGACACCAGGGAAGACAATAAACATAACTGCACAATCTTTAACTCACCTAAGATAAACCGTAATTTATTTTGGGAAAATCATAGATAATCTTGGCTCTTTTCAAAGGCGACTTACACAGAGTAATTTTTCTTTATTTGTGGGTGAGAGAAGAGCATGCACAGATGTTTACCACTTGCATTTTAGCAGTTCACTTTGCTGATACTAGTTACATGTCATCTACAAACTGTGAGTGTTTTTCACTGGTCAATGTCTATACATGGTATTTAGCCTACTAATTTCAGCTGAGAAAAGAACTGGAAGTAAGTTTAAATTCTGGAAGGTGGTATATGGAGTTTTCAATAAATAGTTTACAATTTTCTTAGATCTCTCACAGTATAAATTCATTTTCCTCAAGCTGTTATTTGTTGCTGCAATTGTTACTTTTATTTTGGCAAACCACTGGGTCCTATTATCAGCTATAATTTAAACTTTGCTGAATAAAAGAACTGACACTTTATTATTGAGACATCATTGACATTATTACTGCACCAGTTTCTATGAAAATTCAGTCTTTTGTGACAGGTTCATAGATATTAATTTCTCTTTATCACAGAAGAAATTTAATTTTTGCCTATTCCCCTATACACATACGTGCAAAAACAATTTAAAAGGAGACAGCATAGTCTATTGCTCAAGAGAATGGGCTTGGGAATGGCTCCGGTGGGTTTAGGTTCTTACTTACCAGCTGGGCAACCATAAAAAAATTAGGTAACTTCTCTGAGCCTGCGTTCCTCCAATGTAGATTTAATTTAATTTAATTTTTTAAAGATTTTTACTTATTGGGCGCCTGGGTGGCTCAAATGGTTAAGCGACTGCCTTCGGCCCAGGTCATGATCCCAGGGTCCTGGGATCGAGTCCCACATCGGGCTCCCTGCTCTGCGTGGAGCCTGGTTCTCCCTCTCCCACTCCCCCTGCTTGTGTTCCCTCTCTCGCTGTGTCTCTGTCAAATAAATAAATAAAATCTTTAGAAAAAAAAAGTATTGCATGCAGAGAACGTTGCATTGTGCCTTAGCACATAGTAAACACTCAATAAATACTAGGTAGTATTAATTCATCTTATTAATAAGAGTTTAGAAAGGACCGATGCAGGAAGTAATTGGTATCTTTTAAGAGACTCTGAAGAATGAAAGAAATCTGACTTTAATTGAAGGAGCTGGGAATTGCCAGTGGTTTTGTCTTCAAAGCCATGAAGGCCCACTCCACCCCAATAATGTCAGGATAAGCCCCCTTATTCTCTACCTCCTCCACATAGTCTCCCTTTAATGGGAACATTCTTTATGTGAACTGGCTAATTCCCAGAGTGGGGATAATTCCACTTTTGTGCCAGAGTTTTCTTCTTTGTCTCCCATAAACCCTTTGCTGGCGTAGATGCATACTTCCCAATCAAAATGTGATTCAGCTTCTGGGAATAAAGAACACATCACAACTTGTCCTTATATATTGCGTGTTCCCTCATTAGTAATCGTACTTGAGCAAGGCAAGTCAGTATTTCCTGAAGGCGTATAAATATCTGTATAAATATCTATAAATACAAGTTACTTTTTATAGGAGCTACTTGGAAACGAAGACATCTAAATATCCTATTTTACATGCATTTCTCTTTCCTTACATTGCAATTCTGCCGACCATTTTTCATTTTTGTTCCTCATTATCAAATGTACTGAGCAGACATGATGGAATATAGGTTGCTAACTTTTTGCAGCAGAATGCCGTTAAGTTTGTGGGTCACCATTCCGAAGTACAGGAGGAAACCCACTCTCAGCTGAGCAAGCACTCCCAATAGCTTGTGGTGGTTCCTGTGGGTGACATGCTGATATGTGCAATCAGAGCAGACATACCTGTAGGCTTGCACTGCATGGCTTGTACCTACACTGGTCACAGCTCAGAGGATCATGCTTTTGGGGGCAGGAAAGAGCCGGGGCATGTATCATCACTGTATAGATACTTTTCTCTTTGTTTTTTACGGCCAGGTATACTGTGATTTTTTTTTTTCTCTCTACACACCAATGCATTTGGAGTGGACTACTCACATGCATAATAATCACCCCTGGGGACTCATCTTAAAAGCCAAGAGTTGGGAGTGTATGCGAAAAGCATTATTTTACCCTTCATTGTTCATGGGGGGACTAATTAATGAACACCTAATGCCATTAATTCACAATTAGATCACTTCTGTTTAACTACATGCTTTCTATGCACACATATATAAATATTAATTTTGAATAGAATGGTAATCATTCAGCACCATAACAATTAAACAGCTGTACCCTGTCTCATGTGTTAAGTGATGGAGCTGCCGGAGAGCTCCACAAGCAGATGGTCTTACCCACCCATGCTCAATGGTAAAGACTTTTTTTTTAAAAAAAGAGGTGTTGACAAATCAGAACAAGTAGGCATGGTTCTAATGCAAATCGGCCAATTTGCAATGTAGATTACCCTAAAAACTAATCTGGTGTACAGGAAAAAAGCTCTGTCGTTAAAGGAAGACATTATATTACATTTGGATGTAGTAGATTCCCCACCAGCATAATTATTTGCTAATTTCATTCAACCAACAGAGTTTAATGGAAAAGCAACTGGCAAAGTATTCATATTTATGGACTTCCTTTGACTGCTCCTTAATTTATCCAAGGCACATGTCGGCGAAACCCTAGAACTAATAGCCATATTTCAGACAGCTGTTTTCCAGCTTCACTAAAGAGGCACTCAGACAGGAGAGGGTCAGTGAACCCATCATGAAGAAGAGCAATAGAAAAAAAACTGGCTCTAGTCACACCATAATCTGTGAATATAGTATCTTAAATACAAAAAGAAAGGGGAGGCATGGCTTCTGTGTGGACTAACACAAGAAGCACACTTGCAGTTTAAAAATTGGGAGGTGGGAAAGAAACTGTTTCAGGATGGGAAAAGGCTATTTTCAAATTGTCACATTCAAGAAATGCCAGAGGTAAATTTTGCCATTGTTAAGGATACCAATGTACCACTGCGGGAAGGAATCATATCCCTTAAAATTGTGGGCTTCATTCTTCCACCCTTAGATTAAACGGGATGCAAAGTTCTGACTTTTTATTTACTCCACTAGGGTAGTAAGGACCTCTACCTAGAACACTACATTAGCTGGCTGGCACTCTGCAGTTCCCTGGCTTGAGTTTTAAGGAGAATGGACATATTTATAATCCGACACTACTTACAGTCTTTCTCTTCCTTGCTACCATTGTAAAATAGCTGACACCATATTATTTTGCAGCTGGTTTCACTCCCAAATGCCTTGAACCTAACCTCCTCAATAAACGCCTTCTGATGAACTTGGCAAGAATTGAAAGGAGGGTTTTCCATCTTTATCTCTAGTAAAATTGTATATCCAGTCAATTGAGCTTTAAAACCTCCTGTATACTAGCTTTTGGTGGAATTTCAGGTCTTAGATGGTTTTTAAGGGATGCAAATCAATGAGGTGTTCCAAATAGAAAAAGATACTGTAGTATATTAGTAAAGGAAAACAGTGGCAGGAGGTTAATAAAACAGTATGATAAAAATTTGACATATGACTGGCTTTTTTTCAGATATCATGTCTCTCCATAAACTTTTAAAAGACAATTTAGGGGCATCTGGGTGGCTCTGTTTGGTTGAGCATCCGGCTCTTGGTTTGGGCTCAGGTCATGATCTCAGGGTCGTGAGATCAAGCCCTGCATCAAGGCTCTGTGCTCATTTGGAAGTCTGCTTGAGTTTCTCTCTCTCCCTTTCCCTCTGCCCCTCCTGCTTGTGCTCTCTCTTTAAAATAAGTAAATTTTTAAAAATCATTAAAAAAAAGGGGCGCCTGGGTGGCTCAGTTGGTTAAGCAACTGCCTTCGGCTCAGGTCATGATCCTGGAGTCCCTGGATCGAGTCCCGCATCGGGCTCCCTGCTCAGCAAGGAGCCTGCTTCTCCCTCTAACCCTCCCCCCTCTCATGTACTCTCTCTCTCTCATTCTCGCTCTCTCAAATAAATAAATAAGTCTTAAAAAAATCATTAAAAAAAAGAATTTAAATTGACAAGAGGAGAAATGAAGTTTAAAAAAGCAAAAGGGAACTCCTAGGTATGGGTATATTCATACTTAAAAAAAACGTTATGGCATATAACATTTTAATTCAAATTAACAGATTCAAAATTTTCCTTGGTATAATAATTATAATTTATAAATCGTTTGTCTAAGATGCAGAGCACCTACACAGTGAATTATTTGGGGAGACTTAAAAAAAAAAGCTAGCTAGAAAACCACTAAGTTCACGGTGAAAAATAAACACAAGACCATAAGAAAGGAAGGAATGAGGTTGATCAATTTTAAAGAAATTGGGCATATTTCAATGATACCGAAGTGATCATAAAACAACACAAACAATCAGCATTTTCTTATATACTGCTGCGATTTGAGAAACATGACAGTGGATTTACTCCTCCATTTTTTTCCCCAAACATACTGCTTCTATAACTGGTGGCAGTTACAGTGAAAGCTGAGCAGGAATCAGCTTAATTTATAGCAGCTTTTGAGAACCAAGTTCTATCACAGGGGGTAGATGGGAGGGAAATCTGTACACAAATAACGATCATAGTATAGAATTCATTATCATATGACTCTAAAGTATATGAAGCCTATTCCTTCTAAAGAACTCAAAATTCTCATCCTTGTAAGGCCATGTATAAATCATCTACATGGAAAAATACATGTTAATCCAAATACATTCACCCACAAAACAATGACTACATTCAGAATTGAGTTTTAGAAATCCCCCCAAAAAAATAAAAGGTCCCTTTTCTGAAATATAGAACACATTTAACATTTCCCAAAAGAGGATAACCATCACCGAGGTTTTACATCTTGGGGACACGGCTAGGTCGCTGTCTCTCTTCTCTGGGGATAAATTACAGCATGAAAGATAGGACAGAGCAGAAGGGGGACTCAAACGCCTGATGTCAACAGTAAAAGTTGTTTATCTCTACAACAGCTACTCCCATTCTTAGGGGTAAAGAAAATGAAGTCTAGGGAAACAAATCATCAAGATGATGGAGAACATTTATCAAGGTGGCCCTCGGGACTATGATTTTGCTGATGGTCACACAGCAAATCAGGTGCAAAAGTTTGTGAAGATTCGAATCCAAATCTTCTGGAGGATTTGTCGGACTGGAGGATGTAATTCTAAGGGGGCTCTTGAGACGTTATGTGACTTGCATAGGCAGGTTAACAAAGTAAGGGGGGACGGGATGCTACAAAGTTAAAGTTGCAAGGGACTTCACAAAATGTTAGTAGAAGAATCAAATTTTAACAACTCTGAAGCTTTACAGGATACAGGTTCTTAAAGTGAGTAGAAATTAAGAGTGACGCAAAAACCTTGACCAAACGCAGTACGGAAGACTAAAATATGACAGGAACACAGTCAAACTTACTAAAGTTTCAAATTTCAACCACCAAATTCGTTTCTTTTTTTTTTTTTTTTTCTAAAGATTTATTTACTTTAGAGAGAGAAAGAGCGCACATGCGTTTGTGGAGGGGGGCAGAGGGAGAGGGAGAGAATCCCAAGCAGACTCCCCTGCTGAGTGTGAGTCCGTCGTCATGGGGCTTGATCTCACAACCCTAGGATCACGACCTGAGCTGAAATCAAAAGTTGGAGGCTCAACCGACGGAGCCACCCAGGCGCCCCCCACTAAATTCATTTCTGCTGGTTGATGACTCTCTCCTGCAACCGGCTACTAAGCTTGGAGTGAAAGACTCCTTCAGCCCAAAGCACCGAGCTGACCCTGCTGAAGGTGCTGGTTGTAAACCGAACCCACAACTTCCTGTCCTTTTATGCTGAAGTCCTTACACATAAAGAAAACAGACTCCCACAACAGAACAACTTACAGTGAAGAGAAAAACCGCCCAAAGGCCAGGTCCATTAAAACACCAAAACAGGTGCTGGGTGGCTCAGTCGGTTAAGCGTCTGCCTTCGGCTCAGGTCATGATCCCAGGGTCCTGGGATCGAGCCCCACATCGGGCTCCTTGCTCTGCGGGAAGCCTGCTTCTCCCTCTCCCTCTGCCCCTCCTCCCTGCTTGTGCGCCCACTCTCTCTCTCTTTCAAATAAATAAATAAAATCTTAAAAAAATAAAATAAAAACAGCTACCTAGCTACTGTCACCAGCAGGCACTTCTTTATCAAAATGAAGCAAAATGCAGCATCGTTGAATTAACTAGTAAAATAAGCATTATCTCTGGGATAGTTTTAAAAAGACTGAAACCAAGTAGAGGGAGCAGTGACAACCTAATAGGGCCTCCACCATTCAGAAAGGTCAAGGGACTAGTTTTGCCTCTTTAAAGAGACCAAAGAGCCTCATTAAAAAAAAAAAAAAAATCCCCAGGGGCACGCCGCTGGCTCAGTCGGTGGAGCACGTGACTCTTGATCTCAGGGTTGTGAGTTCAAACCCCACCCTGGGTGTAGAGATTGCTTAAAAAAACAAATAAAATTTTAAAAACCCAACCCATTCTGAGGGGATTTAGATTACGTCTAAACTGGGAACTGAATACATAAGACTAAAATGAAAAAATAACACGGGGAGGCCCCAGTTGGGCACTAATTTACCTCAAAGGAAAAATCAGATATCTAAAAGTCAGCCTGGTTCTCAGATCATGGGATATGCAATGAGCTCTAGGGGGGCTTTCAATGTTCTCTTAGGAATTGCTGTTCTCTTTGTCATATTAAATGACTTCGAGTAGCTGGGACTGCAGAGCAGAGAGGATCTTAAGAACTTCTCTTTCTTGCACGCCCCATGGGAGACTTTTTGGCCTCTCTGGATTTTTATTGCCAACCAAGTTGGCTTAGAAGAATTTCCTTCCACTCCACTCCGTGCCTCCTGATTCCTGCGGACTCACCCTCCACCATGTTTGACAGATCATGAGGCATCCCTGTCCACAGTGTCAGTGGGCCAGCACGTGGAGGGGCTAGCAGTTCTGGAACCAGCATGCATTCCTCTCTTTCTGTTGGCTAATTCCTCTGCAGACAGAGAAGACTCAGGAGGGAAGAATCAGTCACTGTCACCTCGACGTGAGTTTCAGTTCCCGACAGTTACAGTAAGAAACATCTAGATGGTGTTTACTTGTGCCAGGTCCTGTTCTAAGCGTTCTTCTACACATTTGAAGTCGTTTGACACTCTCGGTGACTCTCTGAAGCTGTGCTATTTTCATTCCCACTTTAGAGATGAGGAAATTGCAGCACAGAGAGCATGTAAATGATTTCCCCAGGATCACACAGCTATCAAGAAACAGAGCTGGGAAGAGAGGCAGATCCAGGTTTTGTGGGGTGTGAAATTACATAATGTGGGGGGCCCTCATTAAGAAAAAGAATACCAAATTATGAATATGAAATTAGGTATAAGGTGAGGAGTTATTTAGAGTAAGAAATCACAGGAAATTATTTTTGAGCTGATTAACAAATGTCAGAAAAGCACATAACATTTTTTTATTAAGTGCCTGACTGGTCTCCAATAAACGTTTTTCTTTCTATATTTTTGGGCAATATTTACTCTTTCATTGCTTCTTTATAAGATAATGATTTTGTAATATTTTCTATAGAGAGAAAGCAAAGATAATTCAGCCTTTATTCAATGTAATTATTTAATATAGTTTTCATTATTGATAGCTTAGAAAAGTTTCATTTGGCTTCAAAATGTGTTATTATTAATGCCACGTAAATTTTTGGCATTATTGCTAAGCTGGGAAGACTTTATTATGTAATAAACAAATCTTAAATACTCTGAATTGATGGCATTCATTAGATGCTCTGTTGTGATACCCTCATAGAATATTATGAGTTTTCAATGATTTCACTCATATGTGGAATTTAAGAAACAAAACAGATGAGCATAGGGGACGGAATAAAAAGAAAAAGAGAGGGCGGTAAACCATAAGAGACTTTTCACTCTAGAGAACACACTGAGGGTTGCCCGAGGGAGGTGGGTGGGGGATGGGCCAGATGGGGGATGGGCGTTAAGGAGGGCACTTCTTGTGATGAGCATGGGGTGTTGTATGTATGTGATGAATCCCTAAATTTTACTCCTGACACCAATATTACACTATATGTAACTAACCAGAATTTAAATAAAAACTTGAAACAAAAAGAAACACAACAGAATATTGAGTTTTATATTATCTTTGTCAATATCAGCATTTCATGTCATATAAACAAGAGATCTTTTTCTGCGACATTCCTACGGTTCAGGGCTACACTGCGATGCACAGCACGTGTGACTTCACACACTGATGGACTCAATTTTGCAACACTGCTAACAGGTTTGTGCCCTCAAAATGCAAGAATTCTGATAAATTGCTCAGAAAAGAAATATTCATCAAAAAGGAGAAAATTATGGCAAGTTTATAATTATCTAAGTTCCATTATCAAGTACATTTCTGACAGGAGAAAAGTTCCCTTTTGATTTAGGCATTTTATAATACCTGTGATGACAAAAGGAATTTTCCACAGGCTAACTTCCGTTTCCGTACATTTCAAACCTTATTTCTCCTTCACTACCTATTTACTTCTGGTGCAGGGCTCCGCAGGACAAATTCATAGCTTCATATAATCTCTGACCCTGGACTTCCTTGTCACTAGGTGAGTCAGCAGGTGGTAGGAATATTCCTGGATGGCTAGCAATAACAACCACAGACAGCAATGATTTCACACCTCATAAATATATCCAATTAAATCTAAACTAAATGTATCCCCAGCTCAAAGTCTCTTTAGCTGAGTCCTTAAAGTGCCCACAGTCACTCCAGGGCCATCCTATACAAGGAAAGGTGTGATGGAAAGGAAGTTGAAGTGAAAAAAGATCAAGGTCCTAACTGATCTGCAAGTTTTAGATGAACATGTGACCATATAAACCCATAGTCCCCTTGCAAGACCTTAGAAGGGTCTGTGCAAGTGAGATGTTCCAGCTTTTCCAGTTTGATGGTAAGTATGTCACTGGACCTGCCAGGGACCAAGGCAGGTGGCACTGGATACCCCTTTTTTAAACTACTACATCATTCTGACAGATGTGAAGCCAAATGTCTCCCAGAGCACTCATTTTGCAGGTGTCATGTGGTACCCTGTATTCATTTAAGGGGGACTTACAAAGTTTCAATAAAAATGTAAAAAGATAGTTTGAGAATCTCCATGATCTGTGTTATTATAAATATGACTCCCAACTTGGGAACGTTACAAAAGTTACAAAGCATATTGATTTTGTAATCTAAGTGAAGTATGTATCAGAGTGGTCATTTTTCTTTCTCCCAAATTGTCACCTATTTCTAAATTTAACAACGAAAATACTATTCTTTCAGCATTATCCTGAGATAAGAATTAGAACAACAAGGCTAAGCTCTGTCCACACTGATATAGTTTTGATCTTTCTCTCTTTTGCCCCCATATTGTTTGGTGGATAACTCCCTCAGCTTTGTGTATTTCATCTTTAATTTCTAATCTTCTGCATCCCAAAGCCCAGAGCAACCACAGTATTTAATAGAGGGATGCTGAGTACTGTATGTCTAAGTTTTGTCTGAACAAACAAAGCATGCCTTTGTGATCATTAATGATCCCGGTTCCCAATGTACTAAAGAATTAGAATAAAAACAAATAGCTGGTCTTTTGTAGCTTAAAGGAATTAGGATTTCCCCTAGGCCAAATTTCCATTTGAATTGCCTGAAAGTACATGAAAATCAATGTAGCTCAATAAACAACTCTGTGTTTGAGACATCACTGGAAGACAAAACCACAATAAACTATTCCTTCTTCCTTCCTTCCTTCCTTCCTTCCTTCCTTCCTTCCTTCCTCCCTCCCTCCCTCTCTCCCTCCCTCCCTTCCCTCCTTCTTTTTCTTTCTTTCTGAAAGCAACACCTCTCAAAACCCTCAAACATATTAACTTCTCATTAAGCCACATCCATTGAGACTAGGTTACATTTTATAACAATGAAGTGAAAATTTCACGGTGGATGGCAATTTTGTTTTATTTATTTATTTTTGTAAGTTTCAGGACCCCAAAAGACATTGTCTGGGTTGCAGTTTGCCTCATTTATACTTCTAAGAATTCTCACGTATTGGACACTATTTGCTACGCATTTTCACCAGTGATTTACACCACAGTAGTGCATTTGATTCTAACAACCCTATGGGGTACATAATGTTTACATATGAGGAAACATACTCAGAGAGGTTAAATGACTTGCCCAAGGTCACACTGATGGAGTAGGCAGTTAGATATGAGCAGGGAACAAGTGCTTTCCTATGGAAACCAGGTTCCAAACAGTCAGCCCGCTCAGACCCCAGGGGACACGCATACGAACGACCACTGTCCTACAGTTTCAACACCACACCCCCACGGAGGAAGGCTGCCATGACAGTTCTGATAAGGACCACAGAGGGCCAAAAACTCTCCCTCCTGACCGGTAGGAGGAGTCCCTTAGATGACTGGCTGCACCCTACTCAGGAACCACCCTATCTATGACCCATCACCTATTCAAACATAAAAAGGAAAGACAAGCCTGACCCCCAATGCAGCTGCCCCCTCTGGGCCCACCAGCTCTCTCATCTGGAGAGTGTACTTTTGCTTAAACTGCCATTAAACCCTTGCTTGCTGAAGAGTTTGACTCTGAATTCTCTCTTGGGCCAACTCAAGAACCACGGCTGGGAAACAGGACTCAACCGTTGGCAACACACTACGTAAATAATGGTGTGGCCATGATTCAAATTCGAAAAGCCCTTTTTTTTTCTTCTTCGTCTTTTTTTTTTTTTCCCCCCAAAGCTCTTCAACATTAGAGTATTCTGCTTCAAAATCACATATGATACAGATTATTATAGACATTTTATATTTGGGGAAAAAGAAAAACCCAATTGGGGCTAGGAACAGTTAAGATACAAGTTACAGTGTATAAATTAGAGAGCTGATTGAAAACATATCTTCTTTTTCATTCATACTCTTTCTCATTTATGTTACCACTAACTTGCATAAGAAGTATTAAAATGTCACAGAGGAGCTGATCAATAATCGCTTAATGGATAAAGAAAGAAATTCACAAATGGAAGGTAAGGGAGGCATGTAAATGACACAGGAAAAATCAAAAGCTAAATGAAACTGAGAATAAAAAGGGAATCCCCTGTTTAAATTTCATAATTTTCCAAATAAAGCAGAAATCATCAATAAATTCTAGAATTGTAAGAGACCTCCAGGGGCCCTTCAGATAGGGACACTACTCAAGAGACTTAATAGATGGAAAAAAGTTAAACACAATTCCCCTCTTAAGAATACTCCCCAAACTGGGGTGCCTGGGTGGCTCAGTTGTTGAGCATCTGCCTTCAGCTCAGGTCATGATCCCAGGGTCCTGGGATCCAGCCCCGCATCAGGCTCCCTGCTCAGCGGGAGGCCTGCTTCTCCCTCTCCCACTCCCCCTGCTTGTGTTCCCTCTCTCGCTGTGTCTCTCTCTGTCAAATAAATAAATAAAATCTTTAAAAAAAAAAAAAGAATACTCCCCAAAGTAACAAAAAGAACAAACAAAAACCCCGGTGTTCCCCAACTAAATAATTATGGTGTTGCCAAAGCTTATAGGGATTGAGATGAAAACATTTCTTTGGGATCTTGTTCCAGGATTTAAATAGGTCTTCCAACCTGAGGTTCTTCATTCTATCTAACCAACATGTGAACAGTGTTAAGCCTATATTCTCCATTTCCCTCTGTGGGGAAATGGGAACTCCCAGTCAGCCTCCAGGAGACAATTCTCCCATCTACGGAGAGATCTGAGCCTTCCCTACATTGGTAAGAACCCTCCATGGTAGATGACAATCAAACGTGCTACCCACCTCCCCTCACCCCTTGAGGTCACAGTCTCACCTATAACCTCCAGGGTTCTCAGATACAAATGGATGGCTGTAGGGACAATTTCATTCCAGCAACTGCTACAAAGAAGAGTTCTTGGGGGAAGCTACAGGTTAGTAACACTCAAAATGTGGTAACTTAGGATCTGTCATTGTCCACAATATTTAGCTGTATTGCACTCAAAAGCTGGGGATTCTGTCCTCAAACATCTGTTCCGCAGAGCCTGGTGTGGCACCTGCCTTGCTTCCATGGCCAATTAACTCCAGCCACAGGCCAGAGAGCTGTTTTCCTGTCTTTCTAACCAAGAATAGGGAGGGCCGAAGCAACTGAGGTTGCCTTTACGTGGTTATAGATTCTGGTTTCGGTTAAATACATTAACAATGAACTTACTGAATTCGGCCAAGACAAGTATGTCCCAGTTCACAGATCTGACCTTGATCGATACAGAACTGTTTTGGCCTTTTATATAGAGATAGCCACATAATATTCCAATTATGTCAACTCCTATTTATAAACCACTTAATTATATTTAATATGCTTTAACTTGCTCCTGGGTCCTCTAAATATTCTTACATCTTTCCTTTCTCATGAGAAACAAAAATAGGAATGTGAGTGTGATAATCATGTGACCCTCCTGTGGAACGGTCACATACAAAGGATGACATTATGGTAATTGAGCATCTGTACCAGTTACTATTAAACGATGGTGGTGGTAATTGCTGGTGGTTAACTGCGGCGGTTCAATCATGTAACTAACTTCTCTTAATTTATGAAAGGGTCCAACAGTCATAAATGCTTTTTGGGGAGGAAGGGAGAAATCTTTATTTTAATCATAATATCGCTGAAAGTAGATTTCCCTTGGGGCACCTGGGTGGCTCAGTTGGTTAAATGTCTGACCCTTGATTTTGGCTCAGGGCATGATCTCCGGGTCATGAGATTGAGTCCTGCCTCTGGGCATGGAGTCTGCTTGATATTCTCTCTCTCCCTCTCCTTCTGCCCCTATCCCCACCCCTCCCTGTTGCTCTTAAAAAAAGTAGATTTCCCTTTGCTGCATTTTCCATCTGCATGCACCACTAGTCAAAGCCTAATAACCCCAGAAAGGAGAAGGACTTGGGACAATGAACCTGAGGATTAGGGTGCCCAATTTGCTGAACACGTGATTCATAATGAGAGGAAAATATGAACACATTAATAAAAATACCAAGATGGAATATTTTCAGGTAGATAGGGTTTTTAGCAAACACTCTAAATTCACAGCCTATTTGACTATCAAAATGCCTATGAAAGCATGAACAGTTTATGAAGATAGTAAGATGACTAATGAAGAATATTCTTTGCTTTCTATTGGGAACTTTTGTTTGCTTCTAACTGTTTAATTTCTCCTCCATCTCTCTTTCAATTAACCTCCCTGTTTGTATTCAATGAGATGGCACATAATATGGAGAAAGAAAAAAAAATCTTGCTGATTTATGAGTGCTCTTTCACGAAGTGGCAGCTTCTTTCAGCCAGACGTGTAAGTGTTGAAACTGAGAGGAAATGCACAGAGCAGTAACTATCCCAAATGAGAAAATATACTGTATTTTCTGGGTTGTTTAAATCTGTGGCTCACAAAGGCCTCTTTTTAAATGGCCCCTTAGGCTTCACTGTGGACATATACACAGGTTGTAAATAGACAGAAACAAGTAATTGGATCCTTTGCAAGCTGAAACTTGGAATAAGTAGCTCTAATCGTATAGGAGAGCAAAACGGTGATCTGAGGTTCTCTACATCTTTTAAAAGGTCCGCTCTGAAGATTCATTTTTAAATGAAGCAGGTCCTTTATTTCCACATCGTTACTCATATGGGGTATAAGAGCAATAAAATAAAATAAAACCATAGAAAATGGAATTGTTAATAACCACAGCAAGATATGCTAAGTTATCCAAAAAAGACCTGCTACTAACAAACATCCTGTGTGTTCCCAGACAACTGAGAAGTTGTTCAAGAAGAGTTCATCTGTGGGAAACTAACCATGTACTATTGTCATGGTCAGTGAGGACACTAACAGGATGATTTATTTAGTAACTATAGGTTGGCAAGTTAAATTTACCTATGGAAAACTTTACAGCACACTTCTTGCTTTTCCAAGCTGTATATTCATGTGTTTGCTGTACTTCCTAGGATCCATACGGTCAAAAACATTCCCCCCTCCACGCACCCCAGCTAGAATCAATTCATTTCTGATGGGTATGGGGGCGGTGGGGTCATACATAATTTGATGGGAGTATGATTAGAGGTCTATTTGTCTTGCCCTGCCTCTGGTAATATGGGCATTCTGAGATTTGGGGCATGGAGCTGTTTGGTCTTATGGGCGCTGCATTATCCTCTCTATGTCCACAGAAAGATCCACAGACTGTGGTTGTCAACTTTTTCTGTTTTACTGTAGTTCACGAGTGTGGTTCACATAAACAACAGGCAGCCACTGCCCTAGACTCCTGTCTTAAAGAGTAGAGGAGGGGAAAGCCGTATCAAACTCGTGGGGATGAGCACTCTGCGAGTGCCAGGAATATGTGCACTTGGAGTTTTCCCCTGTGGGAACCCTATGCTTCCTAGATGTAAGGCGGTAAGCTCCCATTCAACAAGTGAGACCCTACGGACGGTTCCCAGGTAAGAGTTAACACAACACGGCTGACCTGTAGAAGTCTGCATGGCTGGCTGTCGGCTGGCATCTGGAAAATTGGATGTTCTCTACAATGAGAAGGTGATTTTGCCTACCGGGAGAATCTTCTCCTCGGAGAATCTGGAATTTTGGTGGCTGTGGCTGACAGAGGCTCCTTCTTAGAGCAGCCCTAATAAAAAGCTCAGTCTCAAATGGGCTTCCCTCAGCAGAAGCATGTGTTCCTTGCACACATGTTGGTATAGTTCACTGTGGGAGAAACGTACATGCTCCATGTGACCTCTCTTGGTGAGAGAGAAAGAACACAGGAAGCCTGTGCATGGATTTCTCCAAACACCACCTGATGGGTCTTTTCCCTTTCTGGTAACTATTATAGTCATGAGCACAAGCGCCCTGAGTCTGTGAGCCCTCCTGTGGATCATCACATGTGGGAGTAGGGGCATCACCACCCTTAAAAGAGATGCCAGGAATGTCACTAAGATGGGAAAGGACCTTACTTGAAGTTCTGTAATGACTGTGACAATTTATAAGATGTATGTGATTTCAACTTTCCCATGAAAAAATTCCTAGCTAGCCAGTTCCTGTAAGCAGGAAAGTAAAGTACATAATACTTAGAGCTGCACTGGAAGAAGAAATCTTTTCAGATAGTGAGACTCCCTCCAACAGCTTTATCAAATTAGACCCTATGGACATAAAACACCATACCTCAGATTGTGAAATTTTTGTGGGACTGTGCCATTTATAATGGACGTTGTACACTTTCACGGAAGTAAAGTAGACATTGGCTACTTACGTTTGTTATATTTTAATTTCAGTGACTCAAATAGTAAAAAACAAAGGCACTGAATACCCTGAAAATATGTGTATGTTCTGGACACTTCTGCATCCATGCTAACTACCGTTTTTGTACCAACATTCTGATCTTAAAACACTTGCTTGTTTTATTTAACCTACGGACTTCCACCAACATCATATGTGAAGAAGTGTTAGCATATAACTTTAAGAACATCGAGGCTTGTGCATTTCATTCTATTTTATTTCTTGTGCTACTACAAAATAAAGTCATAAAAAAATCAAACCTCTTTTTTGAAAGGCTCAAATATATCGACAGGTGCTAAGGTGTGTGGTGCTCGAATCTAGAGAAGCCAAAAAGGCCCCCTATGTGGCATCTCTTTTAAAGTAAAAAATACTGCGGTCATGCAACGGCCCTATGGAACACCGAAAAATAATATTCAGTGAAAGCGTCTGGATAAGAAAGAAGTGAAATCATCCTCGGATGAGTCCATTTTTGTGGCCATCGCAAAACAGTGAGTAAAAAATCCTTATACTTCATGCTCGTGACATATGCGCGGAAAAAGAACCGAACTGCCTGCGCAACATGATGGTCTCACTTGAACACACAGTTCCTTTTTAAGAAAGACGAGTGAAAGGTAAGGAGAGGAAATCAGCTTTCTCCAAGCGGGGGTCCAACAGCCAGCAACCCGAGCGCTCCCCTCCCCGCCGCCCGCGCCCCCCTCCCCCCCCCCTCCCCCCCCCCCCCCCGCCCCGGGAAGCGCGCGCTGGGCGGCCGGGGGCGGGGCCTACCGATGGTGCAGTGCTCGCCGTTCCAGCCCTGGCTGCATTCGCACTTGCCGTCCTTGCAAGTGCCGTGCTCGGCGCAGCGCGGGTGGCAGGCCCTCTGAGTGCAGGCGGCGCCGGTCCAGCCCTCTTCACAGCGACACGTGCCCCCCAGGCACACTCCGTGCGAGCCGCAGTCCACCGAACAGATTTCTGCATTGAACGGAGGAAGCAGAGCACGAGGGCAGGGCGGAGGGGGCGGGGGGGCGGGGGGGCGGGGGGAGTGAGAAGGGGCGTGAATCAGAAGGACTGCATCTTCAACTCAACAGAACCGTTTTGGAAAATAAATACAAAGTATTTATAGACTCAGTACATGTCAGCATCGACTCGTAAGAATTACACGTGGTCAAAGTTTACTTTGTCAGTCATTTAATTTCAAATGCCCCTGTGATTGTGCATGAAATACACAAGAGAATTTTGTTGTAATTCCCTCTGTTTACACACACACACACACACAGGCGACTAACAAAACAACACATGATTCATAAGGAGAGGAAAATACACACGTGATTTATCTGAGAATATCTTCTGGCAGCCCAGGACACATGCACACATACAAACACACACATCAAGTTCATATAAAATGAATAAAATATTTCAGTGTCTAAGCATGTCCGGTATTTAACAGGAGTTGGGTTTCACCCTTATAGCAAGAATTGCAAAGGGGTTCTATCTACTCCTAATGTTTAAATTTCTAAACTACTCAGAAACTTTTAATTAAAAAGAATCTTTTGTAGTACCCACTTCAGCTTGCTTCTGACGCACACACATGCTGGTTAAATAAAAGAAATCGTTGTTTTTCCTATTCAGTAAATTCGTACTGTGGGCAGATACACACCACAGTAGAAAACCAGTTTAGAAATATAAGTAACTACTGACTTTGTCATTGGAAAAAGTAGGTTTTTCAAATACTCGAATGGACTAAAAGCACAAGTGACCAAAGGACTTCAAAACCCTAACAATAGGTTCGATCTTTAAAAAGAGTTCCGAAGGTATTTTATATTTTACTTTTTACATATAAAGTTAAATAAAATCAACTGCCTCTTTTTTCTACAATTGTAAGACCATTGCCTGGTTTCAGTTTCCTTGCAAAAAATAAAAACGCTGAACGATAAAAACCTGAAAGCGTTTCTAACAAACAGAAAATGGACTGCAGCCTTGTTTTTACATGAAAAAACAGTAACTGTTTATGTAGTCACATGCTCCTGTTTTCCCTACTCACTGCCCAAGTAACATTTCTCAGACACCTTCATTCTGCCGCTCAGTCCTGCAGAATTTTAAACCCGCAATCAAGGCACTGTGAGAGTTGTAACATTTCTTATAAACAACAGCCAGGACTATTAACTGGAAGAGAGTGGTATATGTTTTTTCATGCCACATTTTCCATCTCGTTTGAATTAAATTTTTGATTAAGAGATCCAAGATGGTGATTAACTTCAGACGAACAGAACGTCAGCTCAGCTCCAGAAGAGAGAGGTTTCTTTCTGAGGTACCCCTTTTATTCAATCTAATCAATTTTTCATTAGGGTGAAGGTGTTTATCAGCGTTTAGCACACTAGCTTTGAGCAAGGTGCGTCAATCTTTGTAATGAACTTATTAATTAGAGTTAATTTAATTGAAGTGGAATTGAAGGGCTAATTAATGGACAAACTGCTGATGAAGATAGAGGAAAGCTCTGTTGCTTTCAAACCTATAAACTTTCTGATGGAAATAATTCATTTCTTCTCTTTTAGCAGCTTAACCAAATGTTTCTGCAGGTGTAGAATCTACTCTTATTGAATTTAGATATCTGAAGGTCATTTTTACAACAACAAAAGAGGCAGCTGGTAAAGTGTTTTGCTTTGGGATTCAGTTAGGTAGAAATTCCCAATAATGCTGCTAGTAAACTTTCCAGCCACAAATGTAAGTCACCAACAGTGTTTTTGTAAACTTCAAATGACAGCTGTGAGACATGCAGATAAATTTCAGGCACATGAACCAGGATATTTTCACAGGGTGAGTATATGCATATTTGATACCTTTACTAATAATTCTAAGTAAGTTTTCTGTCTTTTTGCAGCTACTAGCAAAATTTAATAAAGTCTTTTTTTCCCTGTGCTTAATTGGTTTCTTCCAAAAAGACTACTGTATTCATTATTCAACTCTCTATATTGAGAGTTTAATATATGTTTTCCTGCTTTGCACTGGGTGTGTAAAGATGGATAGGATGAAGATCTTTGCCCACTATGTCTAAGTGTCATTTTGTTTACACGTAAATTTAGATTTTCAACTGGCAAAATAATTACATCGGCATGAAAAATAATCAGTCTAATGTAAAATAATGATAGGTGATTTTGACAGCCAGTTTAATTTTTTATTTAACATCTATACCTTTTTTCTTTTTTGCCATTCATGGCAATATCATTTTATGAAGAAGACTGAATTATCTTTTTAAATTTTATTTTATTTTTAAAATTTTTTTAAGTAATCTTTATATCCAACGGAGGGCTCGAACTCACAACCCCGAGATCAAGAGTTGCATACTCTATTGACTGAGCCAGCCAGGTGGCCCAAGGCTGAATTATCTTTAGAGCTACCGTATCAATTACAAAAATATCCTTTATAAAGTAATTCAGGTAATGTATTAAATAACGTTATATGAAACAAAAAGGGCTGTTTTCATTATTTCTTTCCTCCTCCGATAATTGTGGGAGACAAATTAGAATGGCGATATTTCAAACCAGTATTATTTTACAGCTAGTATTATTATGCTTATTTTACTGATGAAGGCATAAGAGACCTGAACCAAGGAGCTTTACTATAGAAATAATTATGTCTATAAACACTAATTGGATTTTTTTGGTGGGATGTATTTTTTAGTACAGAAGCCAGAAAGGGAAATAAAAACTCAACAGAAATAATTAAATGCCTATTCTGATGCTTGTGATGATAAAATACATTTTTAAGAACGGAGGACAAAACAAGTTAATGTGTTATTTAAATAATGCCTTGCACCTGTGCTTGGTAATGTTGGGTGGTGATGATTTCCAAGAACTCTTTGGTGGGGCATTCACGGTCCTCTATAACCCCACCGCTCAGTTTTTGTTTTCACTCTCATTTGTCCTGTACGTGTTGTTTGCTCTACGGGTCATGAATTTTCTAACCAGTTTCTAGTTCTCCAAACTATGTGAATCAACTCGTATTTCTATGAAGCAGTAACAAACATAAACCTGTCTGCCTCCAAAAATGTATGGCCAAAAGCTGAGGGAGGTAGAGGAAAGGGAAGGAAGAGAGGGAAGGAGGGAGGGGATGAGGGAGGAGGCAGAGGATGAAGGAGGAGGGTGGGGAGGAAGAGAGGGAGGGAGACAGGGAGGAAGACAGGGAGATGGAGGAGGGAACGAAGCAGAGGGAGGAAGTTAGGGAGGAAGGAAGGGAGGGAGAGAAGAGGGAGGGGGGAGAGAGGGAGGGAAAGAGAGAGGGAGGGAAGGAGACTGGGAGGAAGGAGGGAGGAGGGAAGGAGGGAAGGAAAAAGACGGGAGGGGGAAGGATGGAGGGAAGGAGGGAAGAAGGGAAGCAGGGAAGGGGGGAGGGAGGGGCAATGAGAGTGATTATGTAAGGAAGAAAGTGCGTCACTTGTCCCTTTGTCCCTTTACCTAGAGTATCTACTTGGGGCTTCAACAGAAGTGTTTCGTCAATATTACAACTTAGCCTATACAAGACTGTCTCTAGTGTGGGCTTCCAGGATTCAGTCTGTCGCCGGTGAAGAATGGCACACAAATCTGTCATGCTGATGACGATTCACGGGGTAGCAGTCATGTCATCCAAGTTTCTCAAAGTGCCAGGAAAGAGGGATTTGTAAAAATTACTAGTCTTTTTTTTTTTTCTTCTTAAAATAAGCATGTCAATTCACTGCTTAGCGGGATTTCTCTTGGGTTAATGCCATTAGGCTATACTAATAGATGAAATAATTTGCATTTCATAAATTTCACAATTGGAGGAACTGTAACCAAGCAGTACTTTCATGTGGAAGTACTCCTCTGAATCAATGGAGACAAACTGTAAAGGCTAAAATCGCCTTTAGGATTCTACCACCATAACTATGACTACCATCACCGTCACTATTAATGGATAATACTTATCAAGTACTTGCCATGTATAAGGCACTATTCTAAGTGCTTTTCACATATTAACTCATTTCCACCCTTATGACGATTGTATAAGGTAGTACTGTTGTCGTCCCCATGTTACAGGGAAAGAAACTGAGGCACAGAGAAGCATTTTAAATAGCTGATCGAATGCCATAGACCTAGGCCAACCCAAGACCTGAACCCAGGCTCCAGATTTCCTGCTCTTAACCACTCAGTTGCAAACAGGGCTTCAGGGAAGAAGGCAATCAGTGCGGACGGGATGAAGGATAGACAGCCCCCTTCCCTGAAGCCAAGGCTTACGCAGAATGTTTTTATTTACTCAACAGCGTTAACAAGACCTGTCCTTTTGCATTCTCCTTTCCTCCCCTCCCCTCCTTTCCCTCTTCTGCTTCTCCTCCTCCTCCACTTTCCCATACAGAAGGCATCCTCTCCTCCGTGTCTCACCATCACCTACCCTGCATCCTGCCTCGCTGCTCATCCCTTCCCAGCTTCCCTGCCTTCTCCAGAGCCATGACCACTGCCCCATCCCACCCTGGTTGCAGACATTCAGCTCTTCGCACCAACTCCTGTGCTGTCTCTTCAGCAAGCTCTGTCTAGTCCTCCTTTAAAATGGCCCTCAGATTGATCCTTTTCATATCTACAAACTCCAGAGGAATTCACGCTCTCAGCACTTCACACTCTGGGAAAGCTCTCAAACTTGCCTCCCAGCCATCAAATTCCGACTAGTCACCCTCTCTGACACAGAATCAATTGGGGAGTTCACACATCCTGTTCTCATCACACTGGTGGGCACACATCGTCGTGACGAGTGGATTCTCCATCGTCTGAACCATCACTGCTAAGCTGTGTCCCTCAGAACTGGGCGCAACCCAACCTTTGCCTCCAAATACCTTTCCTTTCTTCTCCCATGTAGAGAACACTATTCTCACAGTTGTATCTTTGTCAATGGTAGTTGTCGTAGCAGTAAAAATCGTAGGGGTAGAGGTGGCAGCTATATTTGGAATTTATTCTGGACTAAGCGTTGTACTAAGCACTTGATATACATTCATTCAAGCAATTCCCAAGGCATCTCTGTAAAGAATGTCTTGATTAAATCCATTTAACAGATGGGTAAACTAAAACATACAGTAGTCTGCCTAAGTTTACACAGCTGTTAAGTAGTAGAAGTTGGATATGAACCCAAGCATCTGATCTCAGGGTCTATGCTCTGAAGTACTTTCTCATCCTGTTCCCTGAGTCAGAAAATACCTCCTCCCATCCCCACACTAACTGCCATCTTTAAAAGAAGGCAACGTATGTGAATCAAACTCTCCTTGAAAACTTCCATTGTGCGTCAAGGCTGGAGCATTCCTCTGAACGCTGGTTGTATTTACATATTATTCCATGTAATATGCAATAAAAGATTAAACTGGGATGTGTTGGTTTCTAAGTATTTCATGTGTGTTCAATCTCATCTCGCCAATTAAACTGTCATCTTCTAGATTAGAACAGCACCTTTCCACACTGTGGGACTAATGTGGTCACGGAGTTAATTCATGGGATACAACCAGCATTAAAAAAAAAAAAATAGAATATACTTGGAAGAAAGTGTCAGTGTGTACCACTTTGTAAAGCTTTGTTTCAGTTATGTGAGTGTATGTGTATGCATAGTAGGTCACAATGTAAAACTATTTGAGGCTGTGGGTCACGGTCTGCCTTCGGCTCGGGTCATGATCCCAGGGTCCTGGGATCGAGCCCCGCATCGGGCTCCCTGCTCCGCGGGAGGCCTGCTTCTCCCTCTCCCACTCCCCCTGCTTGTGTTCCCTCTCTCGCTGTGTCTCTCTCTGTCAAAAAAAAAAAAAAAATTGAAAGCAGAAATTTGAAAGCTGCTATCCTAGAGGGTAAGAATGATTCATATTCTTTATTCTTATGGGGCTCATCCATGCACAGAGCTGGCTGCTCAATAACGAACTGACTGAAAAAAAATTACTACCTGCCATTTTTATTACAATCATACTATCATAATTAAAAAAAAATCAGTGTCGGACCGTTTTGCACAGCATAATATCTAGATATGTATACTCTGTTGTGATCCCATTTAGCCTTATGGTGGCAAATACTTTTTTAATTGAGGCTTCTCTGTTATGAGATAATGTGCATTTTTCAATCCCCAAGCTCTACACAGGCCTTGAGAGTTAGGAAGACGGAGTATTCTGCACAAATGAAATATTATTCCTTACCATGCTACTACAGGAGAAATTTTAATGACAAATTGACCTAGCCTATTCCTTCTTACAAGGCTACGGAATTTCATTACTATTAACATTTATTTCTATAAATCATAACTGTAATAAAATCTATATTAAGTTTAATAAGTGTGTTTTTAAAATTAAAGCATCTTAATCTTTAGCTACAAATATATATTTTTTTAAGATTTTTTTTTTATTTATTCATTTGAGACACAGATACAGAGAGAGAGAGAGAGAGAGAGAGCATGAGCAGGGAGAGAGGCAGAGGGAGAGGGAGAAGCAGGCTCCCTGCTGAGCAGGGAGCCCGATGCGGGGCTCGATCCCAGGACGCTGGGATCATGACCTGAGCCGAAGGCAGACGCTTAACCATCTGAGCCACCCAGGCGCCTCTAGCTACAAATATTAAGCATGCAATCGCCCTGCACTTATGCACCTTACCATTTGAGCAGTCTGGGCCAGTCCAGTTAGGGTCACAGGTGCAGGACCCGCTCTCCTGAAGATACGTTCCATGACCAGAACACTGGTCTGGACACATGGTCTTCACTAGTTCACAATTGCTACCACCCCACCCTGGACTGCAGTGACATTCCCCGTGGATGCAAACACCATGATTGGAACATCCGGGGTCCAGACAGTCGGCTGGAGGGTAGAGAGAAAAGAGAACAATTTCATAATTAAATCTAGAAGATGTCGCACATACACATTGCACGCAGGATAAAGAATTAAATCCCAGTCTAATGTATAGGAAAATTCTGGAGAGTCAACTATTTACCTACTATTTTCAAGAACTTGTTCCTGGAAACGCAAAGAATCATACAACACAGCATTAAGGATCGAGCCATTCCGGTAATGGTGACTCTTGCAAGGATTTGGAATTTTCACGAATTGCACACACACAAGCTCCTGAGAGTTCAGACTATTGCTCTCTGTTCTGCTTAATCAGACAGTAATAAGTATTGGCTTCTCTGTAACAAAATTGTATCAGCTGACCTAATCCATAACCCCCGAATCCTGACAGCTGTATGGGACTCTCAAACTGTTTGAGAAATAAATGAGTTGCATACTCTCTATCCTTCTTAATTCACTTTAATGTGCTTTAGATGACGAGATTTAATTTAGCAATTTGACTCAATAAAACTTTACACTTGTAGGGTCAATGGCCTGAAAATTTAATTCCAGGGACTTAATGGCATTACTTTCTGTGTGCAGATCAATAAAATCAATTTGAGTGAAGAACGGAAATGGTGTTTTTCTGCTTTTGGAAAAAACAATTCAACTGCACTTTACAGTATAGCATCTTGACTATCACCATTACATACAGTTATGCAACAAGCCCACGGCGTACTTTTTTCCACTAGTATATTACGTGATATATAGTACCTCTTTCTAGAGATGCCAAAATGCTAGACTTACAAGCTGGCATCAATGTGAAAAACTGTAAAAAAAAAAAAAAACAAACAAAACAACCCCCCAAAACAAAACAACAACAACAACAAAAAACCCCAAACAAAACAAACCCAAAAAAGCAAAGACAACAAAACAACAAAACGAAACAACAGTCCACCGTTAGTTTCGAGACACAAATGTTTGCTTCCTTCCTCAGAGTGGAAAAAAAAAAAAAAAAAAGATTCACAGGACTGAAAGCCGAGGGGCTCTCTGGCATTTGTGTTTTTTATCAGTTAAAATGTTAACAAAATGAGGCATCTGTCTAAGCACAGAAATCGAAGTTACTTTCAGGAGGAGGCACATGAAAAGATGCATCTGCCAAAGTGAAGATTAGAGAGAGAATCTCTCTGAGGAGAAGCACAGACTCGTGCAGACACTGGCACAGTGTACCTTCTTCACAGTTTTCTCCTTTGTATCCCGAGTTGCAAGCGCAAGAGCCCATGATGCAGATCCCACGGCCCCCGCACTGCGGGTCAAGGCACTGCGTGGTGGGCACGTCGCACTCGGTGCCCTTCCAGCCGCTGAAGCAGAGACAGCGGCCCTTGGAGTACTGCCCGTTGCCACTACACAACACGGGACAGGCTGCTGTGAAATAAAACACGACAGAGGGATTAACGGCCACGTTCTCAGGCGACAGCCCCGGAGCAGGGCGATGCGTTGCTGGCACAGGGAGTTTGCCGGTTTTCTCCCCCCTCCTTTCTTGTCTGGCTGGTTTTCGGCATTACTCGTGTTTCTAGGGCTTACTTATACCGGCTTAAGAAGAGGCTCTAACTCGCATACCTCTGGAACAATCCGGACCTAAAAATCCCGGGAAACAATGGCAAGTTCCAGAAACACACTCTCCATTTCCGTGGCAATTTCGGGGGCATTCCACCACAGACTCTGAAGAAAAGAGAGAGAAGGAACACGTATGGTCTGGCCTGCTTCTCGCACAAGGTAAACTGTGTCACTTTGATCGTTTTAGCTCTGCACCGAAGGAGTGATGGATGGCCCGCTCCATCGCCAAAATTAAAAAAAAAAAGGATGCATTTGCACCAGATTATTCGAGTAGTAAAAAGCAAAGCACTGCCATCTCAAATGCAGATTTTTTAAAAAATTATTTTTTTATTCTTATGTTAATCCCCATACATTACATCATTAGTTTTTGATGTAGTGTTCCATGATTCATTGTTTGTGCACAACACCCAGTGCTCCATGCAGAATGTGCCCTCCTCAATACCCACCACCAGGCTAACCCATCCTCCCACCCCCCTCCCGTCTAGAACCCTCAGTTTGTTTTTCAGAGTCCATCGTCTCTCATGGTTCGTCCACCCCTCCGATTCCCCCCCTTCATCCTTCCCCTCCCGCTACCTTCTTCTTCTTCTTTTTTTTTTCTTAACATATATTTCAAATGCAGATGTTTTTAAGTGTTTTCAAGATGCAGCGTCCTCCAAGATACTTGTAAAGAACAGGTTCTCCCAATGCTTCACGGTAGGTCACATATGCATAAATAAACGATTTAAAAACATGTCTCACATTTTACCTCAGGCTTTATCACCCTCGGAATCACTCCAAATTGGTGAAGACAACCGAGCTTCCATTCAACACACTGTTTAGGCTGCAGCCCGGGAAAAAGATGCTTTTGAAGACCGTTCTTACCTATGACGATGGTATTAAAGGACACCTGCTCTGCATTTTTCCCGTCATTGTAAAAAGCCAGATGCCAGATTCCAGAATCCAAGTACTGGATAAAGCCAGCCTCGTGCAGACTGACGGATCTCGCCTGCCGCCCTGCTCTCTCAGGCTCCAGCAGGTTCCGCTGCTCTCTCGCAATCAACCTGCTGCCATCCAGGAGCTCGACAAAGTCATACTGGGGGCAGGACAAGTACAGATGTTTAGTGCTCAGCCACATTGCGGTTGTAGCTGCTTCTTCATTCATTCATTCATTCATTCATTCATTCATTCATTCATTCATTGTTCCAACGTCTCCCCTCTGCTCTGATACAAAGTCAGTTTCCAGGGTTAGAGCTAAGCCTTGCAACTGATAAAGAGTTTGATGAGTGCAAGGCCATGGGTGGATACAACCACGAGCCTGTAACATTTCAAACATGGCAACCTAATCCTAGACCAGGAGATCATCTCTTCGGGTCATCTCCTACTTAATCCCTGTGTGGTAACAACTATCACTGATAAGTACTCTGTGTCAGGATCATACTGAATCCTTGTGGCCAGCCTTCTAGGATGGTGTTGATATTTCCACCGTAAAGATGGAAGAAACCAACCCTTGAGGAGCTTGAGGAGGGTTCGATACCTCATAAGCGGTGGAGTTGGTTTGTGAGAAAGCTCAGGTCTTTCCAACCACCCACCATGCTCCTCCCTGTGACCCTGACGTTCCCATCCCAGGCACCATGAAGAAATCCATGGCTTTGTCCTCAGTTATGGTGAAACTAAAAACCGGTATCAAGATGCTGGTACATCTCTTATTGAAAGTCCAAAAAATTCAACAATGGATGGGTTCTGAAGGGATGACAGTAAGAGCAGCTACGCCCAGTTATTATTATGAAGTCAACGTCATTAAGCTTAAGTTTTGGTTTAGTAAGATTAATCATGAACATTGGGTAGCTAGAAGAACTGGAGCATTTAAAGATAATTAGATAATTAAAAATATGGAGGGTGACTGGTAAGAGTAAAGTTCTGTAACCAGAGATAACGCAGTGAGTTTGGAAGACACTGCAAAGACTTTCTAACATGGTTTTAATAAACTTGTTGGATAAAAGTTCCTTAAACTTTTGTTTGAGTTTTAAATCACTAAGTGATTCAGTTGCTTTAGACTCTTACCCAGTTTCACTTTATTCCTGAGGGTGAAAAATACACCACAGTGCAATATATATAATGTTACAGCACTATCTACGTGAATTACCAATATTCTACTTTCTGATAGATTTCTGAAATGGAATTTCATCAGAGCTCTGTTTGAAGAAAAGTTTATTATATGAATCCCTTAATACAACCAAATTGGAATAAAATCAGCCGTTGGGATTCCGAGATTCATGATTAAATGTGTCGCCACTGTACTGATCAGACCTCTAATGTTACTACTGGACAGAATTTAGAATATCTAATTCATTTTCCAACATATTAAAATTTTTATTTACATGTAAAAGCATTTTTTTGTCATTTTTTTTTGTGTGTAGGAGAACTACCTCATGACATCACGCAGCTGTGAGAAATACACACAAAAAGCCATAAGTTGGTTAGCATTCAATAACTTTTTTTCACTTCTATCTTACAAGGATGAAAATAATCACTGGCGTGGATATTTAACCTGCAAATTTTTCACTGGAATTGTATTCCAAAATTATCGGAGGAAAATGAATGCAGCACTTTCTAAAGGTGCCTGTATCTCAAATAAGCCATTCGTTTTCTCATCAGATTTAAATATTTATATTAGCATGGCAAGGAGGCAGGGAAAAGTTTCTTTTTATGGCTCCTTTGCATATAAACATTTTTCTCCTCTGACATTAAACTCAGTAGCTGAAAGATTGAAAGGGAGGAAATTTTGAGTTTTAACTGGTCTTTTCATACTCATAGTCACCACCTTCATTCATAGGAATCACCATTTGCATCACACCCTGAACAATAAAATGAGGTTGGAGTTGCTGGGCATGGAGGGGGGTGGTGGTGGGCGGGAGGCCACAGTTGCTGAGAATCTGCCTAGGCTCTTCTGTAGGGGCATTTCACACATGCCTTCAGGAGGGTTATTCAAATACCTAAAGACAAGTCCTCTACTTAACACTAAGCTTATGTCTACAAAAAGTAAACAAATTATACGGAACAAAAACTTTTCATAACTGTTGTTCTCAGGGTGTAAAGTAAAACGCAATCACTTACAAACAAACTTGGGCTACTGGCTTAACTCTGTAAAACCTATTCATAAGATGGAGACATGGATTTTTTTTTTTTTTTTTTTTGTGAGGGCAAGTCTTAGGATCTTATGCTATTTTTAGGATAACATTCAGTCTCACCACTTCGGGGAAGTGATCATGAAACAAGGTTAGACTTGATAAAGCTATCCTACTGGCTCATTTCTGAGCAGTTAGATTATCCATATGCTCAACTTAATTCAGTTATTAAGAGGATGAGAACTAGGGCACCTGGGTGGCTCAGGTCATGATTTCAGGGTTCTGGAATCAGGCCCTGCATTGGGCTCCCTGTTCAGTAGGGAGCCTACTTCTCCCTCTCCCTCTGCCCCCCACTCATGCTTGCTCTCTTTCTCTCTCAAATAAATAAATAAATAAAATCTTTTTAAAAAAAGGATGAGAACTCAGAATCTATGAATACTTAACTGTATTTCCTTTTAAATATTGGAGAGAGAGTACAAGCAAGGGGAGGGGCAGAGCGAAAAGCAGACTCCCCACTGAGCAGGGAGCCCGATGAGGGACTCAATCCCAGGATCCTGAGATCATGACCTGAGCCGAAGGCAGATGCTTAACTGACTGAGCCACCCAGGTGTCCCATTAACTGTATTTTTAAATAAACTTTTTGGTGGTGGCATGGTCTTGCTGTAAATCATTGGCACATAGAGGAAGAAGAGATTTCAGGCATCATCTGATCCAACGATTTCATTTTCTGGACAAAAAGAGGTGCAGAGAAGTGAAGTGATTTTTCAAGGTCACAAGGTCAAAGAGTGGTAGGGGTGTATGCTTCCAGAACTCAGGTCTCCAGCTATCATTCTGAAACAGCCTTCATGCAAACGTACTTAAATGATACAGTGTTAAATTAAAATGTACTTAAATGAGAAGCGTTAAATTGCTTCTTTAGGCTTCTAACTGTCCAGGAGAATGAACTGGGCATCAGGGAGAAGAAAGTCAATTGATTCCTTGGCAACAATCAAATGGACAGTTTTATAAAGGGTCACAAAGACTTTTAAAACTCAAGTGACTATTCTGAATGGCTGGCCAATTTTAATTATTTCAGGTTGATTTATTTAATGTTCCCCAGAAATAGAGAAATGTTCAATTTGGGCTGCTTTATAGCATATTTCATGTTTAAACACTGAACTCAGAAATAGTTGTTTGCTCTGCTGATCTTGAATAAACCAGAGGAAGGAACCCTAATAACTGTGGAGCTTCAGAAAACACGTAATCTGGTTAAACACATATATTGTGGTAGAAAGGAAAAGTGGATATTATGTATATTGTATTTAAATACCAGAAGAATTATGGGAAAACCTGAAACTGCACTTTTTATTTCCCTAATCTCATATGGTATATATAACTTGGAAAAGAGTCAACCCTAAGTCTTTAAATAAATCTTTAAAGTACACAACAATTTTCTTTTGAAATTATTTTCTGGAATTTAGAGGTTCTATGCTCACTGTTGTGCTTATTAGCTTTGGAGGTATATTTCTTCAGTTATGTATATGGTTCCAATGAAAAAATATTTTTTTTTCTATTTCACCAGACTATTGATATAAATGCAATCTCTCTGCTTTCAGTGAAGTTAGAGATCCACTTCCATTTAAGTCAATCTGGTTATTATATCATACTCTGTGTCGTCACCTACAGCATAAACTGGTGTCAAACATAACTGTAATAAAAAATTTAAATTGGACACTAGTACACAATGGGGAGTATTTATTTATTTTTTTTTAAAGATCTTTTAAATTTATTTGACAGGGAGGGGGAGAGAGAGAGAGAGAGAGCACAAGCAGGGGGTGTGGCAGGCAGAGGGAGAAGCAGGCTTCCCGCTGAGCAAGGAGCCTGATGCGGAACTCGATCCCAGGACCCTGGGATCATGCATGACCTGAGCAGAAGGCAGATGCTTAACCAACTGAGACATGCAGGTGCCCCCACAATGGGGAGTATTTAATATGCAAGGATCAAAGGCATTTACTTTAATAATGTAGGTATGAAAAAATGTTATCAGAAAAATGAATGTACCAAAGCATGATATTCAAAAATTTCATAGCTATGTAATTTATATATGCATATGAAACTTTCCCTCATCTACAGTGACATAAGAGAAAGCATGTTCAAAGTTTCTTACTCCTCTTTCTCTGAAGATACGATTCTTTTATTGATATATGATCAATTTTTCTTCATAACTTATATTCCTAGGTTATAGAAAAAGAATTTCTCACGAAATTACATACTCTAAAGCATACATGAAAATCCTCCAGTCCTCATCTCATAAATCAAATTAAAATCTGCATGAAATTCTATGGGTACATAAACTGGTTATCAAGTATAACTTTAGGTTCATCCAACTGTCAATATTAATTAACCATCTATTACATTTGTGGAATTCCTGTGTTGACTAACATAATAGTTGACCCTAGGAAAGTCTGAGCTCCAAATTTATAGTAGGTAATTTAAATAATTTCTCTTAGACATAATGGGACCTCTTTTATTTTTTTATTTTTGAGATTTTATTTATTTATTTTAGAGAGAGAGAGAAAGAGAGAGCTGAAGCAGGGTGAGGGAGAGGCAGAGGGAGAGTGAGAAGCCGATTCCCTGCTAAGCAGGGAGCCTGACATGGGGCCCCATCCCAGGACCTTGAGATCATGACCCGAGTGGAAGGCAGATGCCCAACTGACTAAGCCACCCAGGCGCCCCCAAAATGGGACCTCTTTTAAACCACAATTTCCAACTTACATACCCTGATCCAGTATTAGATTATGAAAAAGCCTATAGAATTACTGATAGCAGCTCTCTGTGACTGTTACTGTGACATAATTTTCATGCAAGCAGATTGACTTTAAAGTTCCTTGAATGCATGACTGAAGGGTATTTGAATTGTTTTGAGTACCCCACTTAGATGATCACCCTTGGTTATATATGAAAGTTCTCTTGCCTCTTTGAGGAATTGTGGCTTGAGTTGATAAAAGTTCATGTCATCCTCTTTATGTTTATGTTCTCATAATTTCTTTACTAACAGTAAGTCTGGCATTAAGTAGAAAAAATACAATATATTTTCAACTCCATGAATACAATGTTTGAGATGAAAATACTATGCATCTGTTACATGAAAGGAATAAGATCCTCTGAAATCCTCACAGAATCTTTGTAGAACACTTGGAAAATCCATGATGTTTTCCTAGGTGTTCAGATGATGTTCGATATTCACTTAGTTACTCACAAATTTTAGTACATTTTAATCCATCAATAACGATTAATGCAAGTCAGGAAGAAAATGCCGTTCTTCTACTAATTCGAAAAACCTCAAGTGTAACCTACATTCAAAATTCTTTTCACTGTAAAAGATCAATACGAAAGTGGTCCAACCGTTAAACAGCTGAACTTAAGAAACAGAATAACTTTAAAATGCAAACTAGCAGTTTCCATTTTATTGACAACAAAGCCTACTTTTACCTGAGTATGGGAAGGTGGTAAGCCTTTTCGGCCATATACTCCAATCAATGCATCCTTCTGAAGAGAGATATTGAATTTAAGAAACTGTGGCTGATCAATAAAAAGCTGTGATCTCCAGAAGATCCCAGGAGGAACCTCTTGAATTGCTCTTCGGCCAATATCAAGCTCTCCAGAATCTATAGTGTTATTTTCTTGTGTAAATCCACCTAATTTTCCTGAATGGAAGAGATCCATCGAAAAACAATGAAAAAGTAAAACAACAACAACAAACAATACCCCCCAAAAGCCTCAAACAACAAAACAGCTTTCCTTTCAAAAAGTTCTTTTCACTAAATGCTCAGGCATTCCATCTTCTGATAAATGAAATGCTCTCATATAATTTTCACTTTAAAAGTTTTTTTGTGAGCTACTGTTGTTCAATGAATTCTGATTTAGCCTTTAAGATATTTAAGTAAAAATCCTTTGACTTCCCCCAAGGTATGCCTATTACTGAAACTCTTTTCACACCTACAGTCTTTCTTGATCACTTTAAACGCAATTATCTTACAAATATGTCTTGTTATTTCTTGGGAGAGATTAAGTCTGTTACTAATCAGTCCTTCTAAACGTACCATAGCACTGCAAAGTGTAAATTAAGGCAGAATGGATTATGGAGATTGCTAAATCAATCTTTAAGCAAACAACAAAACCAATCAATGGCACAGATTCACGTAGTTCCCTCTGAACTCTACATTAGAATGAATAAGAACTCAGATGCTGGAAAGGAGGCAGAGAAGGGGAGTGGGGACATTATGCTGGGGAGGGAAGGAGGAGTAAGTTCAAATTGTCACAAAGATATTCAAGTAGGCTGCCATAACCTTTTTCTTTTGACCCTGACCTCAAATTCACTCACAGCCTCACCAAGCATACCTGCATTACCCCTTTCAATGACCTTCAACCAAGGAACACAACCTCTCTCCTCCCTGAGTCTCTGCCACCTCCTGGTTTTAGGAAACAGATCCAAGACTCATATTTTTGGGTATGGTTTTCCCCTCCTTCCCTCTTTGCTAAGGTTCTTTCTCAGCGGTCTGAAAGGGCACGTGATAGAGGAGGTTTTACAATTTGTGTTAAATAGAAATAAAACCACATTGTCTTTTATTCAGAAAAGGTCCAGGAAGGCTGAGGGACAGGATGAAACTGGAAAATTATCCTCTATCCATTCAAACTATTTAAAGTCACAAAGATGACTTACTACGATTTTTCTTTTAAAAAATATTAATCTGAATATTCATTCAAGTATTACATAATATTACATAATATCTATTACATAATAGCCTCCAGAGAAGTTGTCAACTCAGACTTGTGAACTAGCTTACTTTAATGATAGAAGGAGAGAGTCTTCTATGAAAAGTTATTAGTTTAACACTGAGTCCATTTTTGAGCATTTACCAGGGACACAGGACTACAGGTGATAGAAATATAAACCAAAGAACAGAATCTTAGAGATTATATGTGTATCTAACCTGACTTCCATGGTTTCTGCCATCAAGCAACTAATTATGTGGTTGGGAAGACAACACCGTGAACCTAATGAACTAATGACAATCTAAAACCATATACAGTTAAATATAAAAACTCAGATGCTGAAGGAAGGTGATATCACTGTAGGCTGGTGGTTGAAAGATTTCACAGAAGTGTTAAAGTCTGAGGTAAACTTTGAAGGACAGGTAGGGTACAGTTTTTGAGTTGCAGTAAACATTCTGATTAAAAATATGGGAGCGTAGGGCGCCTGAGTGGCTCAGTTGGTTAAGCGACTGCCTTCGGCTCAGGTCATGATCCTGGAGTCCCGGGATCGAGTCCTGCGTGGGGCTCCCTGCTCAGCAGGGAGTCTGCTTCTCCCTCTGACCCTCCTCCCTCTCATGCTCTCTGTCTCTCATTCTCTCTGTCTCAAATAAATAAATAAAATCTTAAAAAAAAAATATGGGAGTGTAGGGGTGCCTGGGTGGCTCAGTCAGTTAAGTGTCCGACTCTTGATTTCAGCTCAGGTCATGATCTCAGGGTGGTGAGATCAAGCCCCATGTCAGGCTCTGTGCTCAGCAGGGAGTCTGCTTGAGATTCTCTCTCTCTCCTTCTCCCTCTGCCCCTCCCCCCATCTCTCTCTCTCTCTCGCAAATAAATAAATCTTTAGGGGCGCCTGGGTGGCTCAGTCGTTAAGCGTCTGCCTTCGGCTCAGGTCATGATCCCAGGGTCCTGGGATCGAGCCCCGCATTGGGCTCCCTGCTCCGCGGGGAGCCTGCTTCTCCCTCTCCCACTCCCCCTGCTTGTGATCCCTCTCTCGCTGTGTCTCTCTCTGTCAAATAAATAAAATCTTAAAAAAAAAAAATCTTTAAAAAAACCATGGACGTGTAATTGGATATGTGTTACAGTGATGGTGAACAGAGAGATCCATTTGGCTAGAAAGGAAGTTAAGAAAACTGGTTTTGGAGTCAAACTGGGTTTGAATCCGGCTCTGTCAATAACTGGCTGTGTGCTCTTAAGGAAGATATTAAATATCTGGTTCTAAATCTCATCTGTAAAATGGGGGTGATAATAATGCAATTGCAGAACTATTGTAAGAATTACATAAAGCATTATACATAAAGCATTTGGCTGTCAGTATACACTGAGATGGTAACAGGTTTGTCATGGGAGTAACAGAAGATACGACTAGAAAGGGAGAATGAGATCAGCTTGTGGAAGGCCCTGAATGCCAGCTTAAAGAGTTTGGTCTCCAAAACGAACAGACATTTCTCCAAAGGCATCCAGATGGCCAACAGACACATGAAAAGATGCTCAACATCACATATCATCAGGGAAATGCAAATCAAAACTACAATGCCTCAAAGTTGTCAGACTGGCTAAAATCGACCATGCTAGAAACAACAGATGTTGGCGAGGATGTGGAGAAGAAGGTGCCCTTGTGCACTGTGGGTGGGAATGCAAACTGGTGTAGCCACTGTGGAAAACAGTATGGAGGTTCCTCAAAAAGTTAAAAATAAAACCATACTATGATCCAGTAGTCACACTACTATTTACCCAAAGAATACAAAAACAGTAATTCAAAGGGATACATGCACCCCTACGTTCACTGCAGCCAAGTTATGGAAGCAGTCCAAGTGTCCATTGACAGATGAATAGATAAAGAAGATGTGGTATATATACACAATGGAATTATTATTATTATTATTTTTTTTTTTTTAAAGATTTTATTTATTTATTTGGGACAGAGAGAATGAGAGACAGAGAGCATGAGAGGGAGGAGGGTCAGAGGGAGAAGCAGACTCCCTGCCAAGCAGGGAGCCCGATGCGGGACTCGATCCCAGGACTCCAGGATCATGACCTGAGCCGAAGGCAGTCGCTTAACCAACTGAGCCACCCAGGCGCCCACACAATGGAATTATTAATCAGCCATAAAAATAATGAAATCTTGCCATTTACAATGATGTGGATGGAGCTAGAGAGTATAATGCTAAGTGAAATAAGTCAGTCAGAGAAAGACAAATACCATATGATTTCACTCATATGTGAAATTTAAGAAACAAAACAAGTGAGTAGGGTTGAAAAAGAAAGAGAGAGAGGGAAACAAACCAAGAAACAGACTCTTAACTACAGAGAGCAAACTGATGGTTACCTGAGGGGAGGTGGGTAGGGGATGGGTGAAATAGGTGATGGGGATTAAGGGGGGCACTTGTGATGAGCACAGGGTGATGTATGGAAGTGATGATTCACTATATTGTACTCCTGAAACTCATATTACGCTGTATGCTAGAATTGAAATAAAAACTTAAAAAATCGATACTTGAAGTTGACTTAATATGGGTAAATTGTACTTCAGTGCCATAAAAACACTTACTTTTCCTATGTTGTGTGGTGTATGCATGTGTGTGTGTGTGTGGGCACATGCACGCACACGTGTTTATAATCAGGAGAAACAGAATTCCAGATTACTAAGGTAAGTGTCCTGTGATCACAGATGAGTATGACAGATATCTAAGTTATGCCCACTGGGGTCTAGAATAATTCACAATAAATTCACGCTTATAGATAAATGTGAAGTTTGAGGGAGAGTGTATTACTCGTAAATGCTGGGGATTGTTTTCTACCTGGCCTACCATATCCTACAATGACAAGTGAACCTTTGGTTGCAAAGGAATTATAAGGTAAAGGAAGACCATCTGTCTAAAGGTGAAATGAAGTCATATTCAAGGAAATTAAAGGCATACAGTAGTCCTGTTTATCCCTGGTTTCACTTTCTGTTGTTTAAGTTACCTGCTGTCAACTGTGGTCGGAAGGCAGATGATCCTCCTTCTGACGTATCCTCAGAAGGCTAATAGGAGCCTCACACTGCATCACAATGCCTACATCGTTCAACTCACTTCATCTCTCCACAGAGGCATTTTACCCCACCCCATATTACCACAGAAAGAAGAGTGAGTAAGGAGAGTAAGATATTCTGAGAGAGAGAGACCACATTCGCATAACTTTTATTTTACTGTATTGTTGTAACTGTTCTTTTTTATGGTTATTGTTAACTTCTTATTGCACCTAATTTATAAATTAAACTTTATCATGAGTATGTACGCATAGGAAAAAACACAGTACATAGAAAGTTTGGTAGGATCCATGGTTTAGGCATCCACTGGGGGTCTTGGGACACATGCTCTTGCAGGTAAGGGGGTCTACCATAGTGAGAAGCCTGGAAGTAGAAACACAAGACAGGATATAGTTGCCATAACCCAGATATGAGGCAGGAGGGGGCTGTACAAGAAAGCTTAACAAAAAGTCATTATTTCCAGTCCCACCTCCTCTTTTTCTCTTGATGTCCATAACCATGGCAGTGGTTAACACGTCAGCTACCGGGTCTGTTTTTCTTTAACTAATAATTTAGTAATATGATATGCTCTAGGAAATCAAAATTAAAAACTGGGTTATAGTAATCCTTGTAATTTTTTTATGTATCAGCTCATAGATTATAAACTACATCATTCACTGAAATATCAAATATTTATTTACGATAGTAATACATATTCATTCTAGCGAAATTAGAACATAGAGCTAAATACAAAGATAAAAAAATATAATCTGACCACCCAGAGATTATGTTCGTTTCCTCTCTAATCAGACATCATTCTTTATTCATAGAAAATTTTAAATACCTGAGGCCAAATTTTACTTTACATTTTGGATGTTTCTCTGCACTTAGCACCTACATATGTCATAAGTTAGCTTTTTTTTTTTAAAGATTTTATTTATTTGAGAGAGAGAGAGAGAGACAGCATGAGAGGGGAGAGGGTCAGAGGGAGAAGCAGGCTCCCCGCTGAGCCGGGAGCCTGATGTGGGACTCGATCCCAGGACTCCGGGATCATGACCTGAGCTAAAGGCAGTCGCTTAACCAACTGAGCAACCCAGGTGCCCCTCCCCCCTTTTTTTGTTTTGGAGAGGGAGGAAGAAAGTGGGGAGAGAGAGAGAATCTTAAGCAGGCTCCACGCTCAGCACGGAGGACACGGGACTTGATCTCACAAACCTGAGATCATGACCTGAGCTGAACTCAAGAGTCAGTTGCTCAACCGACTGAGCCACCCAGGGGCCCCCATAAATTAGTTTTTAATGAAAAGATTCAAGAGGGCGGAAAGAGAAATGGAACTAACTTTACTGAAAGCCTATGATATGTCAGGTAGTTTCACCTATTTTATCTGTTTTGAATTTCAAAAAAAACTCCATGAGGTTGATATTATTTTGAGATGAAGAGACTAAGGCTCAGAGAAGTAAATTATTTGCCCAAAGTGAGTGTAGAGTCAAGATTCAAAGTGAGGTCGGCAAAACTCCAAAACTATGCGTCTTACATAGCCATCAGTAAAATCTTCATTTTTTTATTAAAAAATATTATTTTAAATTACTAAGTTTTGAGTTTGTCTAATTCATATAAAATCAGATGTGGTAAAACCCATCGAACCACACTAGAGAATCTGCTTGGCTTTCAATTTTAGGATATACAGTTATAGGTTTTCTATACTTATTTTTTTTAAAGATTTTATTTATTTATTTGAGAGAGAGAGAGAGAGCAAGCGCACTAATGAGCGGGGTGGGGGGAGGGTTAGAGGGAGAGGGAGAAGCAGGCTCCCCGCTGAGCAGGGAGCCTGACACGGGGCTCGATCCTAGGACCCTGAGGTCACCACCTGAGCTGAAGGCAGAAGCTTAACCAACTGAGCCACCCAGGTGCCCCTATAATTATTTTTATTAGAAGAAATGACCAGTTCTTATGAAATAAAAACTGCCATGGATAGTATAACATGATACTCCTGGAGTAATAATTTATACTAAATTCCTAACAGGTTTTTGTCTTTTGGTTGATTTCCACATGAAACTATTTTTAAAATACTGAATAAAGTAGTAGTCCTTTTTCCCACGAAGATTGGTTTGTATACGTGTCATATTTAAATATGGAAATGGCTCATATTTGGACTCATTCGTCAAGTTCGTACATCACTAAGGCTATCATCATACTTTATTAATAAGTTCTATTGTTACTTTCCAAGGCTTATGTGATTTAATCTACTCAATGGTGTTGATCCTATGCAGTGCTGCTATAAAGAGTTTTTTTTTTTTTAAGATTTTTTTTTTTTTTTTTTTGAGAGAGAGAGAATGAGAGACAGAGAGCACGAGAGGGAAGAGGGCAGAGGGAGAAGCAGACCTTCTGCTGAGCAGGGAGCCCGATGTGGGACTCGATCCTGGGACTCCAGGATCATGACCTGAGCCGAAGGCAGTCGCTTAACCGACTGAGCCACCCAGGCGCCCGCTATAAAGAGTTTTTAGCAGCTTTAATAGCATACCTGTGCTTTGAATGCTCATAAGCATAAAATGGTGCTCATCACAGAATTTTTTTCCCCCAACCATCATCTTGGCCCAAGCATTAGCTGTGGAAATAGTAATCAAGTTGTGACTTGCAGGGTTTCAGGTTTTGCTTTGTTGCTTTCTCTATATACTGATTTCAAGGGGTTATGATTTTTCTCACAGAAATGATATATGAGCGTACCATTGTGTCAATATGTGTGTTTACTTAACCAATTAGTCCCACAGCAATTAAACAGGTGGCTCTTTTTCGCAAAGAAGTTTCTTTCATTTGTAAAACAAAAGAACCAAGGTTGATTGGATGTGCTTGAATGGGGGCAATAGTAGTTGAGATAATTGTTTTCTTCCCCCTGTAATGAAAAAGACTGACTAATCATAACATCACAGCATCTCAGAGTTCAAGTGCCCATGGAAGTCATTTACTCCAGAGTTTTTAAGTAAGAGGACCCATAGACCTAGGTATGAAGACTATGTGAAGACTTCTTTTCCTTCCTTCCTTCCTTCCTTCCTTCCTTCCTTCCTTCCTTCCTTCCTTCCTTCCTTCCTTCCCTTCCTTCCTTCCTTCCTTCCTTCCTTCCTTCCTTCCTTCCTTCCTTCCTTCCTTCCTTCCTTTCCTTCCTTTCCTTCCTTCCTTCCTTCCTTCCTTCCTTCCTTCCTTCCTTCCTTCCTTCCTTCCTTTCCTTCCTTCCTTCCTTCCTTCCTTCCTTCCTTCCTTCCTTCCTTCCTTCCTTCCTTCCTTCCTTCCTCCCTCCCTCCCTCCCTTCCTCCTTTCCTTTCCTTTCCTTTCCTTTCCTTTCCTTTCCTTTCCTTTCCTTTCCTTTCCTTTCCTTTCCTTCCTTCCTTCTTTCCCTCCCTCACTCCCTCCCTCCCTCCCTCCCTCCATACTTTTTTTGGGAAGATTTTCAATGAGAAAAGGAGTAGTCTGCTTTAAGGAAAGTAATTTCTAGAACCTCAATAATTTCCATATGTAGACTCTCTTTACAACAGAAGGGCATACCTTTCACATATTCAGAATCTTACTATGACACACTGTCTTGAGCATAAAGCTTCTAATGTGGGGCACCTGGGTGGCTCGGTCGTTAAGCGTCTGCCTTCGGCTCAGGTCATGATCCCAGGGTCCTGGGATCGAGCCCTGCATCCAGCTCCCTGCTCCGCAGGAAGCCTGCCTCTCCCTCTCCCACTCCCCCTGTTTGTGTTCCCTCTCCCGCTGTGTCTCTGTCAAATAAATAAATAAAACCTTTTTAAAAAAATAAAGCTTCTAATGTGCCAAACAAAGGCAAAATTGAAAGTATTTTTGTCGGTGAAGCCTCCTTTATTTGAGACACCATAAAAAAAACCCAAGTTAAGGCTTCAGTGTTTTTCCCTGTCTTGCATGTATTTCTATCAAGGACAAAGTGTGGCATTAAGAACTGGAATATTGGGCGCCTGGGTGGCTCAGTTGGTTAAGCGACTGCCTTCGGCTCAGGTCATGATCCTGGAGTCCTGGGATCGAGTTCCGCATCGGGCTCCCTGCTCGGTGGGGGGTCTGCTTCTCCCTCTGACCCTTCCCCTCTCATGCTCTCTGTCTCCCATTCTCTCTCTCAGATAAATAAATAAAATCTTTAAAAAAAAAAAGAACTGGAATATTTAAGACTGTTGGTAGGTTTGAAGTCTGATACATCAAGAGGGAGAGAGAACAAGTTTATTTGGTGACCTCATCATCCATCCCAACCACTGGCAGAGAATGCTCTTCACTGGCAGAAAAGTTTCATGACTATGAAGACAACATCCGTAAGGTAAGAAATATTAAGGCAGTGATGCCTTATTCGATCCAACTGCCAAACTCATGACAAGGATCTGTGCTCTGTCTCTCTACTATCGCCTTGAGTAGGAATTCAGAACTGTGATGATTGTGACAAAATGTATTATTACTTTATTTGAACTGAAGAAGTAAGTCAGACTTTTCCTGACAGAAAGTTTCACTTTAATGAGTCCTAGCTCTGCCAGTAAATTATATAGTATTTCTCATAAAGTAAATGAGCCAATTAGAGGTATTTAAAGCATATGCTACAACAAAAGCATTCAAAAGATATTATAATAACAAAGGTGAATTAAAATGAACAGAAGTTGGGGCGCCTGGATGGCTCAGTTGGTTAAGCATCTGCCTTCCGCTGGGGTCATGATCTCCTTGCTCAGCGGGGAACCTTCTTCTCCCTCTCCCTCTGCTGCTCCCCCTGCTTGTTGTGCTCTCTCTCTCTCTGTCAAAAAAGTGAATAAAATCTTAAAAAAATAAAATAAAATGAACAGAACTCCCATTTTCCATGCCATTCTGTGTATGCCAGATTAAACACGGCCACTAAATAAAAGAGTAACAGGCACAATTAGTAGTGTTTTGCTAAGCCTTGGGAATGCTTTTCATGGGTATGCTTCACAGAAGCTGAGAAATGGGTGGATTTGGAAGACTGGGTAACAAATATTTTTGAAAGCAGGTATTTGTCACTTCTGTTCTTTCCATATGACTGACAAAGAAATGTGATGGAGCCGACAGCTTGTAGACTGCTAAACACACCTTTTAGAAATAGATCACAACGTGATTCTTGACATATGACTAATAAGGATTTCAAATAGTCGAACGGCATCACTCTAAAAAAATCCTTTCTTTCCCATCTGCTTATTTTGTAGCAAGATTTCTTATATTTATATTTATATAAAAAAAGAAATACAGGAATAAAATTGATACTGAATCACCTTCCTTTGCTTTTGTAATAAAAAATATCCATCCATGACTACATGAACTATTTGGAAAAGTCCCCATTCATCTCATTCAGAGAGGTATCTGTTTGCTTTTTATATTTAATAGTTATAAAAACAGTTCACATAGTTATATAATAATTAGGTTGATTTTAGTCAAATGTGTATAACTAATAATTATAAGCACAAAATTCCATACAAAAGAAAACAGGTTTTTAAAATATTTATAAGTCTTACGGTTGCAGGAAATACATTTTAATTTAAATGTGTATTCCTATTTTGTCTTAAGGCACAAGAACTAAATAGTTTGAAGATCATGTATCTAGTCTAGCTTTTCCTCTGAAATAGGACTCTCACTTTAAAGTGCCCATCCATTTCTATTTGCTTCCAATTGTTACACCATTTAGAATGAATTTATTTTGGGGCACGTAGGTGGCTCAGTCAGTTAAGTATCTGCCTTCAGCTCAGGTCATGATCCCAGGGTCCTGGGATCGAGTCCCATGTCAGGTTCCCTGCTCAGCGGGGAGCCTGCTCCTCCTTCTCCCTCTCCCCTCCCCCCGCAACATGCTCTCTCTCTCTCTCTCAAATAAATAAAATCTTAAAAAAAAGAATGAATTTATTTTGAATTGAAGTCTTACAATGTGTCTTTTCTAAAAGGTAGATGCAGACCTGACCTCTCATTATAATCAGTGATGTAGCGGGACATGGCTGACTTTACTTAAATCCACTGAGCCAGCAGCTTAGGTTAGTGTAACATTCTTGCTAAAGCCTCCAGTGTGAATGTCAGGGGACCGTAGTTGTGTGAAGGCGCTTTGTCTTTCTAAATTCTGCACTACTGCTTTTCAAGTCCTGGCTCTTCTCTCATTTGGCCAAGTCAAGTGTGGTCATTCCTGTTAGCGTTTTCAAATGCTCTTTATTGGTGGCACCACACCTGGAAGTCAGTGAGCCATTGACACAATTTGATAAACTTGTAAATACTCGAGCAACCTTTTCCTCTGAAGCTCATCAGTCCTCCCAGATAAAAGCCTGGACACAGATGTCTTTCATCATGTCCTGAATTCCAGAACACTTTGGCTTCAGAGGAAATAAAAGGAGGGACAGTTCTGGTGCTCTCTATCCTCCCTCACTGAGATCACTCCATCCTTAAGCCCCCGGAGCCTGAACTTGGGAGTGATCATAGGAAATGGGAAGGTTGTTTGTAGGCTTTACTAAGAGAAAGAGGAAAAATGGAGGAAAAAATAGACAGGGCAGCAGAGTGCCCTGTAGTTATTCTAAACTCAAAGTGTGTAGGTTAGGAATCAAACCAATTAAAGCCTTCACAGTAAGAGTGAGGTGTACCATGTCTTCAAACACAACAGGGTATCATCTTGAAGATTTCTTTCCAACGTGTCCTGTTGCGTCTGAATGTGGGAACCACTAGCAGTCTTTTTACTTACTAACTGTGAATTTCCCTTTCATCAGTAAGTATGTGTCACAACAGTCCCAACGTCTTAAAACACGGTTGTCAGAGTGTGAACACAGAAAGAGACCACATCCCCAAAGCTATTGTTACTCCTCTCCCTCTTAGGTGATTCCCCGTTTATAGGAAAATGCATCGAGAAAATTTTTTCAGTAAAATTGGCATTTTTCAGATACTGCATTAACCATGCGTTGAACTTTGAGATATTGTATAAATAATAATTTACCCAACCCTAGATGTTATATGGACAAAATGGAACACTTAAATCAGACTGGTAACTAGGAGGTTTGGTATCTGTCTGAAAATTATTTTGTGACATCAGAAGAAACAGAGATGCAAAATACTCTTTTGCCATTCCATATCAGGAACCTGCTGCCTGCATATGTGAGTAAACAAGCCCATAATTATTAAAATAGAAAGGCAGAAAAGACATCCAACTGTAGAAGTCTAACTCAGTTGTTGATGATATCATCGGAAGTCCCACAGAGGCACTAATAATTAAGATGTCAGGAAGCAAAGGTAGGCATTTACAATCAATAGCCCACCCTCCACTTCTATGACTTAACCTTGGATTCACACCCTGACTTTGAGATCTCTGAGAGAACATATCTTTTTTTTTTTTTTTAGATTTTTATTTATTTATTTGACACAGAGAGAGAGAGCGAGAGAGGGAACACAAGCAGGGGGAGTGGGAGAGGGAGAAGCAGGCCTCCCGCCGAGCAGGGAGCCCGATTACGGGGCTTGATACCAGCATGCTGGCATCATGACCCGAGCAGAAGACAGACGCCCAACGACTGAGCCACCAGGCGCCCCAGAACATACCTTTTTATAAACAACCACATGCCATAACTTAACATTGTGGACACAGAGTGTGACATCATAAGCGAAGTGAATTAAAACATAACTACCTTGCGAACATAGTTTAATGAACAAAATAAATATAGCACCTAATTAAGGAACTATTGCACATGGTAACACAAGTGTATAAACAATATTGAATAAAACACAAGGCACCTGCAGCTCTGTTAGCCCATTTCTTCAAATCATAGTCAATCTTTAACCTCTATAAAATTTGATTCTCTGAAATTGTCCAGTATTAGAGGATATTCATACATGATGAACAATAATATAAAGTTTAAAAGCACTGGAATTATTTTGTTTAAACAGGATTAATCATATATATATGTATATATACATACACACATATATATGTAGTTTTTAAATTCGTACTCAAACAAAAGGAGTTGAAAATTTTTTGTTCATACCTAATTGACATAAAACATTATATTAGTTTCAGAAGTACAATAAAATGACCTGACATTTGTATACAATGTGAAGTAATCACCATAGTGAGTCTTGTTATTTTTTAACACGAACAATTATGTAATTAATATAATTACAACTTTTTTCTTGTGATGAGAACTTTTAAGATCTACTCTCTTAGTGAGGGAAACAAACCATAAGAGAATCCTAATGATAGAGGATAGAGAACAAACTGAGGGTTGATGGAGGGAGGTGGGTGGGGGATGGGCTAGATGGGGGATGGGCATTAAGGAGGGCACTGTGATGAGCACCAGGTGTTGTATGTAAATGATGAATCACTGAATTGTACTCCAGAAACCAATACTGTGCTGTATGTTCACTAACTAAAATAAATAGAAAAAGATCTACTCTTAGCAACTTTCAAATATCCAATACAGTATTATTAACTATGATCACCATGCTATACATTATACCCCATAACTTATTTATTTATTTTATAACTGGAAGTTTGTACAAAAGGAGTGTTTTTTTTTTTAATTGGAGAAGTAATTTGCTAGAGTTATACTAGCCAAATTTATGGCTTTTTATTTGTCTTATATGATCCCAAACTATTCTATGCTAAATTTTGGCATTTGTCTTATTGTTCCTTTCAAATAAAGTAGTGTTGAAATATCCTGCCACAGTACCCTCTATTTTTCCCTACTAGGTATGCATTTGCTAACTCATTGTAATTGCCTGCTTGATTTCTATCTTGCCTAGCAATTCACATGCTCTGAGAACAACTGTGATTATCTTTTATTTTTTTTCACTGCTATATTCTTAAAGCCTTGCTCTGTGCATGGCACATAATATATGCTCAATAAATAACTGTACAATAATATGCATTCAGAGGGATATTATGGATATGATTCCTTTCATAAAATCCAAATAACTAATAATAAGGATTTCCATCATTACTTTAGAGAATAATCTTGATGCTGATTTACAGATGTATCTTCTTAAAAATTTAGCTACAAATTACAAGTGCATGATCTAAAACTCTGTTAAAAAGAGTGAACTAATAATTTTTGTCATGTATCAAATACCTGTCATGTTCCAATCACTGCCTGGCAGCCTACATGCATGATTTGATTTAAACCTCAGTACTACTGCGTGGAGAAACAGGAGGTTAGGGAAGGTCATTTATGTAAAGCCACCCAGTAAGTGACAGAGCTTCAATTCTTAACCAAATCTACCAAGATTTGCTCTGTGTATACTTTGCAAGGGACAGTGTTGGGCTCTTTATATACTTTATAGCATTTAGTCATACTATTTTCACCTATTTGCTTGACAAATACTAATTGAGCACCTTTTACATGTCTATCACTGTGCTGAGGGCTTGGGACAAAGCAGTGGAAAACAGATATGATCTGTGCTTCATACTCTAGCAAAGAAGACATACATTAAGTAGTAATAGTGATAGCCACTTACCATTTTTCAAGCATTTATTACATACTACATACCATTTTAAGTATTTCCATTGAATCCTTAAAACTGCTCTAATGATGAGAAAACTTAAGGCCAAAGAAGCTATATATTTATACCTTGTCCCGAGTAACAAAGCCATTAATGATCAGAACTAGGATGTGAAGCCAGGTGGGTTGGCTTAAAAGCCTATAATCTATCTCCCTCCTATACTGTTTCCATATTAGAGTATGGCATGATGAACAGCCAGATTGTGGAGAGCCTTGTGAATCATCAAAGGCATCTGATGGAGTCTAGGTCACTGGAGGGTGTCAGGCAGGATACTGATATCTCAAATTTGTGTTTGAAGACTCTGTGAGCAAGACTAGAGACAAAACAGCCCAGACAGAAGGTGGGCTTCTATAATCCAGGTGAGAGATGATGGGTCCAAGAGATACTGTGGAGTTAGAACTGACAGGACTAGAGAATTTATTGAATCTGGAGGTGAGAGAGTAGGAGGAGCCAGACATGACTCCTGAACTTCTGGCCCAGGTAAGTAGGTGAATGACGATGCCATTTCCTGACCCAAAAAGCTCTGAAGGAGAGGCAAATTTGGAAAGAGAGATGATAGGGCAACTGTGTTTCCCAAAAGATGGCCACCACAATATCTTCCGTCGCACATGCTCTCATGAAATGAATCCCTGCCATTTCCCCACACAAGACAGGGTTTAATTCTCCTTCCCACGAATCTGGGCTGATCTTACTGATCTTCTTGACCAACAGGATGTAACGGAAGTGACATCCTCAAGTGTCCAATATTGTAGGAGGTGAGAAGGCTTGTAACTTCTGTGTGGGTCTCTTGGAATGCTCCCTCTTGGGATACTTCTCTTCAGAACCAGCTGCTATGCTCTGAGAATGCCAAGCCCCACAGAATGCTCTGGTCAGCAGCCGCAGTTGAGTTCTAGCCAACACACAGCACCAAGTGCCAGCCATGAGAGTGAGCCACCTTGGACTTCCAGCTCAGTGGAGCTTTCAAACAGCCCCAGCTGACATCTGAAAGCAACTGCATGAAAACACCCAAGCACAATCACCAGAGTTTCCCAGTCAATCTACAGAATCAGGAGAGGTGATATCAACTGTTCTCTTAAGCCACTGAATCTGGATGTGGCTTATTATGCAGTAACAGAGAACTAAAGTAGTTGATGGGTTCAGTTTTAGACCTGTGAAATTTGAGGCGCTTGGAAGACACCCAGGTGGAGAAGTTCCAAAGGGCCTTGGATAGATTTTGCCTAGGGATGTCTGGAGCTCAAAGAGAGGGAAATATCTATGCCTCACATATTGATTTGGGAGTAGGTAGAATGTAACATAACACATAGCATACAGAATGTGACCGAAGCCTGGAGAGCAGTTAAGATAACCCAGAGGAATCATATTCCAAAAAAGAGAAGAGTCCTGAGTAACGGCAATGTTGAGGGATCAGACAGAGAAAGATGAGTCAACTCAACAAACTGAGAAGTCACTGCCAAAGAGTTAGGAAGAGAGCCAAAGTGAATGGGGTATCACAGAAGCTAAGAGAAAAGAGCATTTCAATTAGGAGGGATAGGTTAACAATTATAGGCTACCAAGAACTCAAATATGATAAAGATGGAAGAGTATTCACAGATGCTACCAACATAGCAACTGATAACCCAAGAAGACATCGGTTTCAATGCATGGTGGTAGAGAACAGCCATGAGAAAGGGGTATGTACAAAGCGAAGAAATGAATATAGTGAATACAGATGCTGTGCTCATGAAGGCTGGATGTGAAGGGAGAAGGGACAAATAGGGTAGAGCTATGGTAGAACGGAGAGTCAAGGGGATTTTGCCTTTTTTTTTAAAGACGCTGAGAGGCCTCCATAGGTTCACATGTTGACAGAAGGTGTCAACAGTGGGCAAATTTGGAAGATATAGAATGGGATCAAGAGTGCTCATGGAAAGATGAGCCTTGAATACAAGGCAGAGTGGAAGTACAGATCCAGACATGCAGAGGAATGAGGATTTGTTTTTAAGAAATTAAGAGAACTTCCTGGGGAGGTTTCTTTTCTTTTTTTTTTTTATTCTTATGTTAATCCCCATACATTACATCATTAGTTTTAGATGTAGTGTTCCATGATTCATTGTTTGTGCACAACACCCAGTGCTCCATGCAGAATGGGCCCTCCTCAATACCCACCACCAGGCTAACCCATCCTCCCACCCCCCTCCCCTCTAGAACCCTCAGTTTGTTTTTCAGAGTCTATCGTCTCTCATGGTTCGTCTACCCCTCTGATTTCCCCCGCTTCATTCTTCCCCTCCCGCTACCTTCTTCTTCTTCTTTTTTTTTTCCTTAACATATATTGCATTATTTGTTTCAGAGGTACAGATCTGAGATTCAACAGTCTTGCACAATTCACAGCGCTTACCAGAGCACATACCCTCCCTGGGGAGGTTTCTATTTGTGGTTGAATAGAAGGGTCCATCTCTTGAGAGAGCTGGGGATCTGAGGACAGTAGGAAGATCTGGAACAATGGGGAAGAGAGTTTGCGAGGGAAATAAAGTAGGGCGGCCAGACTGTTGGAGTCAGTGAGCCAGGAGATGGGTATTATGATTCCCTCTTTACACGTGAGGAAATTGAGGCTCCGAGAGGTTAAGTAACTTGCTCAAGGTTACAAAGTAAATAAATGAAGGAGCTAGGATCTGAATATAGGCCTGTGTCATTCTTTCCAGTACATTAGGCTAAATGAATCCCTTGGCCCCAGGGAATAATTCTAATTTCTGGAAAGAGACTGGTATTGGAAGTTGAAAAGCCTCATTCTCGGGCGCCTGGGTGGCTCAGTTGGTTAAAGCGACTGCCTTCGGAAGGCTCAGGTCATGATCCTGGAGTCCCTGGATCGAGTCCCGCATCGGGCTCCCTGCTCGGCGGGGAGTCTGCTTCTCCCTCTGACCCTCCCCCCTCTCATGTGCTCTCTCTCTCTCTTAAATAAATAAATAAAATCTTAAAAAAAAAGAAAAGAAAAGCCTCATTCTCACCTCTATATTCACATTGTCCACTTCCATCAGTTTTGCCTGAGACCCCACACTTCTGACATCTCATCTTTAAAACTGGCAGTCAAAGATGGTCTTGTGGAATGTAACAGAAATTTTTTTTTTTTGAAATTATTTATTTATTTGAGAGAGAGAGAGACAGCGAGAGAGCACACACAAGCAGGGGGAGGGGCAGAGGGAGAGGGAGAAGCAGGCTCCCCACTGAGCAGGGAGCCCGATGCGGGGCTCGATCCCAGGACCCTGGGACGATGACCCGAGCCGAAGGCAGATGCTTAACGACTGAGCCACCCAGGCGCCCCAGAAATTCTTCTTTTATATACTAAATGCCATATAGATGCTTCCATTCAAATGGGCTTACAAGCTAGCTTGGAGTTTCCTGACGCCTTAACAGCATGAGTGTTCCTTAGAACTGTATTTATAAAATAAGAATAAAACAGGACTGCATAAACAAAAGTACTGTATTTAGAAGCCGTGACTCAATTGTCTCATTATGTTTAGCACAGTTAATTCTCCTAATGAGCTTTGTTCTGAATTCTAAGGCTCTCTTAAGGGTGGTAATCTTGAATTTCTAAAGAGATGATGTGATAGGCTTCTCTGGATAAAGCTGAGGTCGTGGACGATGGTGTCTGGACAGTGCAGGATCATCACAGGGGTTTAAAAACTGTGATTTTCAGGTACCTCATCTGTCTTGTAAATACAGTCCCCTCCTGCCCCCCTGAACCCCATGACTGTAAGTATTTAAGAGATACATACCAAGAATCTTTACTTGGAAAAACAGAGATAAGAATTCCTTATAATTTAGGTTTTTTTTTTGGGGGGGGGTGCTATTCGAGAAATAATAAAGAAGACAAGTGACTATTAATTAGGTCCCACTTTGTGGACAAGGTCTGAGCCCAGAGATAGTCTTCCTTTCCATGAGGAGAAATGACTATGAATCCCCAGTCCAGCTGACAGCTGGAGGATCAGTTTTTCTCCAGAGCTCCTAACTCATCCTGGGGCATCTGGTGCCTGTTCCTTACGTGGGGGTCTTCTTTACAAGGCTAGGAAGAAGGTTCTTTCCTTCCGTGTACATACAGTCCTACAGGCTCATGGGAGTCAACTGTCCGCAGTGCATTCTATGATCATGTGGGGGAACTCCAGTCTCTCCTAGAGGAGGGGACTTTCAGAGCAGTGTTACTGAAACTGTGGGCCAGCATCCTTTGTAAACTGTGAAATTTTGGGAGTGTCAACCAGCACTTGTATAAATGGGAAATGCAGCAGAGTGAGAAAACCAGGGTGCATGTCACAAAATGAGGAGAAGCACTATTTTGGGAAACGTATTTCAGATGGGTATGTGCATGGGTCTGTGGATTTTGACATAATGTGGATTTCTTACTGCAGTCATAGAGAAGAGTTTAAAACTCTATTAGCTCCACAGAATTTCTGAAGCCACGATGTTCTTTTTTTTTTTTAAGATTTTATTTATTTGACAGAGAGAGAGAAAGAGAGTACAAGCAGGGGGAGCAGTAGAGGGAGAGGGAGAAGCAGGCTCTCCACCAAGCAGGGACCCCAATGTGGGGCTCGATCCCAGGACCCCGGGATCATGACCTGAGCCGAAGTCAGATGCTTAACTGACTGAGCCATCCAGGCGCCCCCATGATGTTCTTTCAAATGATCCCAGTTTATCCCAGGGTTGTCCTGAAATCTTCTTGCAGGATCTGAACCACGAAAGCACCTTGACCAAGGTTACAAAGTAAACAGGTAAAGAAGCTAAGGATTTGAATATGGTTTATGTGAGCTGAGGAATGCTGCCGATTCAAGCACAGAAGGTACTCCCCGGCAGAATACCAGGGACCAGCATGAGGCTGTGGGAGCATCTCTCAATCCATAGCTCTCTTGGTATTATGCTGCTTAAGTATTGTGAAACTAATTAGCTGCGCTCTATTTTCATCTTAACCATGATAAAAGGTTAGGATGTTGTAAAACTAAACATATCTACAATAAGCCTTTCTCTTTTTAGTCTAATTTCTTGAGTCTAAAAAAAAGTTCCTTCCACGTGTGGTTAGTACGTGCCATCAGGCTCTTTTCATAGAAACCATCCGTTTTAAGAGACAGGCTACATTTTAATCTACAGAAACCCAAAATAAACACTCTTAAGCAGTTCATCTGTGTTATCAGTGTATACAAAATTAAACAATTGTTTACTTAATTGCAATTTAGCGGTTCATCTGTGTGTTATCAGTGTATAAAAAATTAAACAATTGTTTACTTAATTGCAATTTCCCCCACCTACAGTTTTCATTACTAATACGTTACCACGTATAGTTTCTTGGAACATGTGAAGCTTTTTATCAAAAGGCTCCATACAGGTGTGGGGCAAAGGGTATTTATTATTACCATGAAAATCTAACGTCTTATAAAATTCCTCAGGCTCCCTAAGAAGGAAGAGAAATGCCATAAAGTATTGTTGTTAAAATAAAACAGAAGATGAGAAAACAGAGAACAGAAAAATGATAAAGGCATTAGTCATGGTGAATGGGGACATGTCAAATGGCAGCATATATATATATATATAAATATAAATAAATATATATTATGTTATCTATAAATACACAGTAGCTTCTTTTCAGTCTTGCAAAGAAACTAGCCACATGAGGACGGACATAATTGATGCCAAAGCAGAATACAAATACATGAGATAAGAAGAAACAAAGGGGGAAGAAAAGCTTGGGAAATGCTTAAAGGCAGACAATATATTTATGTGACAAAAAAAGGTATCTTGATCCAGTTGCTTTGGGATATAAAGTATTATGACATTTTGCAAAAGGTCAGAGATTGCCAAGTGTCAAAATACACACAAACACACGTATCAAAATAATGGACAAGTACATATAATATAAACACACACATGTATATATATATTTTCCTGGGTGTTTATATGGAAAAATGAAAGAAAGCATTCTCGAACTTCTTAAATTCTGTTTTTAATTCAGAACCAAATGATCTGAAGGTCTGTTAGCCCAAAGTGCAAACTTTTGAAGGTTTACAGAAAGGACAAGCAGAGGAAAGGTCAATAAATTAAAATCCTTTAATGTGTCTTGTATTTGAAAGCTTTCATAACAAAATTAATATAGTATTCCAACTCCATATGCTAGTTGAATGAAAAAAGCTTAATACACCCAAGATATAATATACAAGATGATATACTGAAGTATAGCCTATTTACAGACTAAAAATAAGACAAAATACACACTTGCGGAGGGAAAGCTGGAAAAGCCTAGCCATCAAATCAGAAGGCAGAAAATCGTATTATTCCTATAATAAAAATGTGAACTTCCAATTTTTCAAGTAAGTGAATAAAAACCCCCTCATTAAAAGATGACATCCATATTTCAAAATCTTTTCCCTCTCCCAGATATAACTGGATGTGACATGGATAAAAATAAATTTATGGAAAAGAGATGTTAAAAGAAACACACAAGACACATAATTTTTTCTCTTACCATTGTCGCCAGAAGGTAATGATACAGTGTTTGTTGGCATAGTATCAGAATTCACTTTTCCATTCTCAAATGTGTCATTTTCAGTCTGCTGTAACTGCCAGTTGAGGCCAAAGAGATGCATTGCTGGGGGCAAAGAATACAAGTTGTTTAAAGGTCTGCTGTTTTTAGGCAGTATAGCAAATGGCAAACATGTTTATAACAAGATTCATATGTAAAGTGAAAATTTCCATGTTCTGAAATACCAAAGATAATTGCACATAAAAATTAGAAAGGAAACTGTTCCTCAAACAAATGCAGCTTAGGTAGCAATGCTGTGCAATATTGGTACCAGGAGGCTCTCAGGAATGAATGATTATTTGCTCTGCTTTGTCTGAGTTCCACTCCTCTCTGTCATTTATTTAGGTAAGTGGTCGAATGCTCTGTAGCAGCATCTGCCAAACCTGCTTGAGCTCAGGCCACTTGCACAGGCGGAATACTTAGTTGCAACATCTGTAGATTCTCAAGAAACATGATGTTGTTCATTTGGATTAAGGTAAAAAGTAACAACTGGTCTCCCAGATAGATCTGCTGGCATATGAAATGATCAGAATGGATTTATATGCACAAAATACAGTAATATTTGAATATTCTAGATTTAAGATGAGTTTATGACATTCAATTCATCAACGGCACAGATGAAGTAACACGCTATGTGTCAGGTAATTTCACGTAGAGTTTCTTTTTTTTTTTTTTTTTTTTAAAGATTTTTATTTATTTATTCATGAGAGACAGAGAGAGAGAGGCAGAGGGAGAAGCAGGCTCCCAAGAAGCAGAGAGCCCGATGCGGGACTCGATCCCAGGACCCTGGGATCATGACCTGAGCCGAAGGCAGACGCTTAACCATCTGAGCCACCCAGGCGCCCTCACGTAGAGTTTCTGATGTGGGTATGATAATCTTAGAAATTTATAAAAATTTTGTAAACGTGTTTACTAATTTTCTTTATTTGAAATATTTAGAAAATAGACAACTATAAGACTTTATACATTTATAAATGTAATATACTTAAAATTTTTTATATTATTTTCTTAATTTATTTGAAGTACTTACAAGAATAACCCCTGTGATATTGACCACTAACCCTCAACTAAACTTTCATTTGTGTTCCACAGAATACAGTTTCAGAATTAATCCCTAAGGAGGCTAAATACCCCTAGGGAAACCCAGGGATGATCATATTACCGTATCACGAAAGATTTTTTTTGGACATTATTTGACATTTCACTATATATATATATATGGAATTTACCAGAGAGGTGAACAAAGACATAGTGTTCAAGAAGTATTGTTAGAAGTAGTGTGATGACTACCACTGTCAAAAGGCAAGCCCTTATTAAATATGTAATATATGTAGTAACACAATTAAATTGGCAGGGTAAAGAGCAGGGGCTTTAGATGGCGTTAGATTTTGGTTTAATCTTCAATTTAGGATTTAGCCTTGGACAAATGATGGAATATTATTAACATTCGTTTTACTTAAAAAATGAGGTTGGTTAAACCTACCTTACTTAATTGATGTGAACTTTCTAGACAGGATAGGTCTACGGGGGTATATCATGGACAGCTGATACATAGCAGGACCGTTCTTAGTACACAGGGACTTCATTTATTTATTGACTCTAGATTACTGAACTATCTTTTTTAAAGATTTTATTTATTTATGAGAGAGAGAGAGAGGGAGGGAGGCAGAGGGAGAAGTAGGCTCCCCATGGAGGAGGGAGCCCGATGTGGGGCTTGATCCCAGGACCCTGGGATCACAACCTGAGCTGAAGGCAGACACTTAACCGACTGAGCCACCCGGGTACCCCTAGATTACTGAACTCTTTGAAGTCACCTGACCAGACCACGCTGCCTCTCAATAAATAGTTCCTTCTGTCTGTAAGGCTCTTCATCCACTGTAAAATACCCATTCATCGCTCAGATGGTAGACACCAACTTTGTGGGGTAGCCTTCCCTGACTGGGTTAAGCATCTCTTCCAAGACTGCTTTCATTCACTTTTGTACCTCCTTTACCTTATCTGGTGCCCAATACCTAGTAGGTCTTAATAAGTGTCTGTAGGTAAATGAAATCTATGTTCTGATGTTTGTAAATCTAAGAAAACACTGTTGTGGATAAAAATATAGTAATTTAAGGGAACAGTTAATAAACATAAAACAAATAAGTAAATGGCCAAGAACAGAGTGTTATATTATTAATAAATAATTAATGACTATATTAGCATAATGGTATATGAAAAGCAGTTGAGTGGAAGTCCACTAGTACTTTATATAATTAAAATTTTAAAAAAAAGATTCAATAGTTTGAGGGTATTCTACACGTTTCACATTCTTTTGTTAACAACTCCTGATATAAAATTATGCTATAATAAGAAACACAGCAAACACAGATACAAACATAGCTACATCTCCTCTGTATATTTTTAAAAAATGTATATACTCCCCTTCTTAAATTATAATCTGGCAGCAATTCCTTTCAAGCTTTGGTTTTTTTAAGGATTAAGATATAGGTTGTAGAATCCTTGAATTCACAAATTGTCAACTTGTAAGGAGGTATAACTTCATATGTCATTTTGCATTAAATCACATAGTGTTTGAGTGGCAAAATGTCAGGAGCTTTCTAAACATTTATCACTTCATACATTTTTTCAAGGTTTTAGGTATTTCAGCAATTTTTGAATAAAATAATGGGAACTTGTTCTGCATACAGTAAAAGCTTTGACAGACATACTTCAGCATAGTGATGATAAATATTCCAAAAGGGTCAAAGTTTCTACACAAAATAATTTATCATCATTGTGAGCTTTTATGTAACATAAAAAGTCTTCCTGAATGATAGATTTGCTTATATTATTGGTTTTAATAGACCTTGAAGAAGAGAGATAATCCATGGGATCCTGCACAGATGTCAAATATTAGAAAGTAATGTTATGTTTCTGTTTGGAAAGCTATTTTATTTTTTTATTTTTCTTTGCCAGATGGGCAATAGCTTTATTACATATTTTCTTCTTACAGTAAATCTCAATAAAATGAAATTCCAGTCTACTTAAGATGCTGTATAATGAGAACCATACCAAATAATATTATATCTTGTTTAACACTGCATTGAAAACGGAGTCCAACAAGTTGTTTGGTCTTGGGATATTATGTACTTTGAAAATCTTGGCGTTTGGTATTTAGCAATGCTCTTGACACTCATTCTGTGTAACTTGAGATTCTTCTACAAATACAGGGCGTTAGTAAAACTGACTCCAAAAATGAGAGAGGGGGAGACCAAGGGAGGCAGCAAACTCGTAATAGTCAAAAATGCTAGAGTGATTTCTGAGCACTTGCACAATAGTGCTGTATGGGAAGGTCTTGGCAGACAAATAAGGGAAAATCAGTGAAATAAAATACACGTGTAAATACAGAAGGATGAGCCCAATTCTTCAATACCCGAATTGGAAAGAAGATTTGAACCCACGGGAAGGCCTGGGGCACCACTACTCATGATTGGTGAAAATCGATCCTTGGTGTACGCATGACCTGGGGGTGGGGGTGGGGGGAGAGTGTCCAGGAATGGCTGGGAGCTCTGTGCCCTTCGGGGTCCCTCACCCCTCTGGGCACATAGCTTAGGTGAGGAGTATCGGCCGGCAGGAATGTTGTTCTTGTGCTGGTGTTAGGACATCACGATGCAGTATTTTTTTTTTAAGAGAAAACATTCATTAAGCACTTATTAGATATCAAATGTTGTGCCTAGTGTTTCATCTGCTTTATCTCATTTAATCTTCATGAAGACTCCAATGACTACTTACTGGTATTACTTTTTTTCATTTTAAATCTGAGAAAATTGAGGCTTTTGGGGAGCTTAACTTTTCAAGCAGGCAAACAGTAGACCTTGCCCTTCAATCCAGACCTTCTGATCACAAAAGGGCTTAGCCCAATACACCTGTCTATTCTCCCAGGGGGCAGAGGAATGTGAAAATCTGTACCGAAGGAAGTGAAATGTACCTTCAGTGAGGGCCACGGGCTAGATAAGGTTTTTCTACTAGATCTAGAAAACGGAAGGCAGAGATAGTATTTGGTGGCAGAGGATGGGCAAAGATTCTTCTAAGTAACATTTGTGTAATCCAGGCACGGTTCTTCCATACAAGAACTTTCCCACTCTACTGAATTCTCTTTTGTGGAAGAAAATTTTATAGTAATATGATAAGGATGAAAATTCACAACAGGCTATTTTGGTTAACTCTAAGAGTAGTTTTTTTTTTTTAAGATTTTATTTATTTATTTATTTGAGAGAGAGTGAGGGAGCGAGAGAGCGAGTGCAAGCTGGAGGAGGAGCAGAAGGAGAGGGACAAGCAGACTCTGCACTGAGCATGGAGCTTGACGCAGAGATCTCACGACCCTGAGATCATGACCTGAGCCAAAACCAAGAGTTGGATGCTCAACCTACTGAGCCACCCAGGCGCCCCTCTAAGACTCTTTAAAACAACAATTTAAAAATTACACGTGAACCCTATACGTGTGTATTTTAAAGTTATAGAAAGCATTCATGTAGATTTAATCTTAAAAAATCTGTTTCTGATATCATGTTTCATAGTTTCATACTGTTATTTCCATGTATCTCTGGGTGATTTTAATGAGGGGTGGGGGCTGGATTCATATCTAAAATGTTATCCAAGGAAGAGGGAAATTTGTGAATGACAGCAGTAACATTATATGTCTGCTTAAGTGTGTTCTTTACGTTTAAAAATACCTTGATGTCTATTAACTTGTTTTTTTTTTAAAGATTTATTTATTTTAGAGAGAGAGAGTACGAGTCGAAGGGGGAGAGGGAGAGAGAATCTCAAGCACACTCTGCTCCTAGTGCAGAGGCTGACGCGAGGCTCGGTCTCGGGACCTTGAGATCAGGACCTGAGCCGAAACCAAGAGTCAGACGCTTAACCGACTGAGCCACCCAGGTGCACCGATGTCTATTATCTTCTAATAATGAATGAATGGTGCATGACAGCAGTCATCATTCCTTTTTGTTGTTGTTGTTGTTGTTGTTTTATTTTATTATTAAAAAAAAATTTTTTTTTATTCTTATGTTAATCCCCATACATTACATCATTAGTTTTAGATGAAGTGTTCCATGATTCATTGTTTGTGCATAACACCCAGTGCTCCATGCAGAATGTGCCCCCCTCAATACCCACCACCAGGCTAACCCATCCTCCCACCCCCCTCCCCTCTAGAACCTCAGTTTGTTTTTCAGAGTCCATCGTCTCTCATGGTTCGTCCACCCCTCTGATTTCCCCGCTTCATTCTTCCCCTCCCGCTACCTTCTTCTTCTTCTTCTTTTTTTCTTAACATATATTGCATTATTTGTTTCAGAGGTACAGATCTGAGATTCAACAGTCTTGCACAATTCACAGTGCTTACCAGAGCACATACCCTCCCCAGTGTCTATCACCCAGTCACCCCATCCCTCCCAGCCCACCACCCACTCCAACAACCCTCAGTTTGATTCCTGCGATTAAGAATTCCTCATATCAGTGAGATCATATGATACATGTCTTTCTCTTTTTGAGCAGTCATCATTCCTGTTGTACGAGTGAAACACAGGCAGAGAGCAGGTTAGTGACTTACTCAACGCCTTTTAAAAAAAGTTAGTGTATAAAAAGGACTCATGATACCAGATATCTTGACCCGATGTCAGGATTCCTTTTCCTATACTGAGCTGTTGTCCTTTTTAATCGCAACTGTTTTGAATCAAAATTTTAAGAAATTTAAAAAATCTTTTTTTTTTTAAAAGATTTATTTATTTATTTAAGAGAGAGAATGAGAGAGAGAGAGAGAGAGAGAGAGAGCACATGAGAGGGGGAGGGTCAGAGGGAGAAGCAGGCTTCCTGCCGAGCAGAGAGCCCGATGCGGGACTCGATCCCGGGACTCGATCCCGGGACTCCGGGATCATGACCTGAGCCGAAGGCAGTCGCCCAACCGACTGAGCCACCCGGGCGCCCCAAGAAATTTAAAAAATCTTAACACGAATTGTTGATTTCTTTTTCGGCAGCAGCACGTATAATCAGAGGTTGTCCATTTGTTGAAATGGGCTTCTAAATACAAGATGTTGACCCACTGAAAATGGCTGCATTTTGCAAAATCATTTGTAAGTTGCTTGTTTGGAATTAGAATGTAATTTCTTTACATAATCCAACAGAAATATGTATCTACATAACACCAAAAAGCATGAACAAGAATGCTCTCAGAAGCATTATCTGTAAACACCTCAAACTGGAAACCCAGATGTCCGCCAGCAGTAAAAGGATAAACAAATTATAGTGTTTATCATATATCATACCATATCATCAGAGTCAACCAAGGAACTCTATAGACCAACGTAAATGAACGAGGCATTGCCAGGTGCAATGGCATGAATACATCTCACAAACATAGTGCTGAGCAAGAGAACCCAGTCACAAAAAAACATGAATATTGTATAAGGCAATGTGCATAAAGTTCAAAAGCAGGTAAAATTAACTGGTAGGAACAGAAGTCACCAGAGTAATGACCTCTAGGGAGGGGGGCTAGGTAATGACCGGGAGAGGCCATAGGGGACTTCTGGAACGCTAGTAATATTTTTCTTTTTCTTTTTCTTTTTTTTTAAAGATTTTTATTGATTTATTTGACAGAGAGAGACACAGCGAGAGAGGGAACACAAGCAGGGGGAGTGGGAGAGGGAGAAGCAGGCTTCCCGCAGAGCAGGGAGCCCGATGCGAGGCTCGATTCCACGACCCTGGGATCATGACCTGAGCCGAAGGCAGACACTTAACGACTGAGCCACCCAGGCGCCCCTATTTTTATTTTTCTATCTGGGAAGTGGTTCCACTGGTGTGTTCACTTACAATCTGTACACTTTTCTAAATTAAAATATTTATTTAAAAGTAGTCCATCTAACACATAGCATAACTAAAGGATGTATATTTTCACCTTCCCTACACCCTCCCTGCAGGTGCTCGTCTCTACAAGGTTCCCAGGTGTTCCTCTAGGGAAGATACCCGGTGTAGAATGGCAAGTGACTTCATCAGATAGGAGCTAGAGGGGAGAGCGAGGAAAGGCTTGCTCGGTAGAAATCTTGGGGGTTAGACGGAAAGCAATCGGATTAAACAAATTCATGTATTGGGTTAATGACTGTCAGCTCATGGCCTTCCCAGACTGATCTGTAGTTTCAAAACACTATGACTGGTCTTGGTGAGGCTGTGGAGAAACTGCAAGCCTTGTGCACTGTTGATGAGATTGTAAAGTGGTTCACCTGCTATGGAAAACACTATAGTGGTTCCTCAAAATAAGTAAGTAAGTAAATAAATAAATAAATAAATAAATACTGGAACTACTATATGACCCAGAATCCCACTTCTGGATATACACGCCAAAGAACTGAAAGCAGGGTCGCTGGAAGAGAAATTTGCACATCCATGTTCAAAGCAGCACTATTCATAACAGTCAAGAGGCAAAAGCAACCCAAATGTCCATCAACAGAAGAATGGATAAAGAATATATACACACAATGGAATATTCCTCAGTCTTAAAAAGGAAGGGAGCCTTGTCACAGGCTGTAACATGGATGAACCCTGAGGACATGATGTTAAGTGAAATAAGCCCGCTGCCAAAAGACAAATATGGTTTTGATTCCACTCATATGGGGTATCTAAAGTAGTTCAAATTCATAGAGGCAGAAAGAATGGTGGTTACCAGGGGGTCAGGGTAAGGGGAAATGGGGAGTTGTTTAAAAAGTGTAGAATTTCAGTTTTTTAAGATGGAAAATTCTGGAGATCTGTTGCACAACCGTGTGAATATATCACAGGGCCCATGAACTGGCCAGATTTGCTTGTCCACCATTTAAATCATGGCCTTAATTTCCCTGCTTCCATGCCTTTGCTTCTATCATTCCTGGCCTCTGGGATGCCGCCCCCAAGTTCTTTTGGATGACATCTCACCAATACCTCCAAGTCCAGTTGAAATGACATTTGTTCACGAGGCCTTCCTGGAATGAATAACTACCCTGTCCTACCATAGCATTTTGTAGTATTTTACCTAAAAAAAATCCCACTCTTTGTCTGAATAAATTTTTTACTTTCTGCAGTTGTGAGGAGCAAGGAGTTGTAAGAGAAACAGAAATGGATCTTTGCGCTGAGGGGGTAAAACAGGCACCTCAAGGGGAAAAAGAGAGAGGACTCTGGGAAGAAAGAGAATAAATGATAGGATTTTAGCTATGAAAAAATAAGAGAGGATAGTTAAGGGAAAGGTTTAATATATAATTCAGCTTTTTCAATATTTTGCTGAAAGTTGATCTTAGAGGACTGGATCTCTGTAACTGCACTGGTTCCTGAGAAACAGGGGGTGACTAATAGGGCCCCTGAGACTGTTAACAGTCAGAAGAAGCCTTGGGGGCACCTCGTCTAATTCCTCCCTTTTTCTCGGGGCAAGAGAACATCGATTTCCAAGAAGATTCCCAGTCAGAAAGCTTTATTTTTAAAAATATTTTATTTATTTATTTGCTAGAGTGAGAGAGAGAGAGAGAGAGCAGGGACAGGGGGAGTGGCAGGCAGAGGGAGAAGCAGGGTCCCCGCTGAGCAGGGAGCCCGATGTGGGACTCGATCCCAGGACCCTGGGATCATGACCTGAGCTGAAGGCAGCCGCTTCACCAACTGAGCCACCCAGGCGTCCCAGAACCCTTTTAAATTAATTGTAATATATCTAACATTTGTCATCTACAAACTTAATGAGCATACTTTTAATACTATCACCCACATTGATGATGAAAATTATCATGTATCAACTCTAGAAATAACACACATGGATGTGAAGCCATCCGTCATTATCGCAGACTATGTTACTAACAGCCAAATAAATGGTCTACTTTATAGACTATAGCTTTCTAGGCTGTCTCATGGTATTCTTGGATTCAACCAATCTGAAGATGTTTAAAATGAAATATTTCTTATATAATTAAAAAAATTCATTCTAAAGCCTCCTAGTTTTCTGTAGGCTTTCCCAGTTAATGTTGAGCAAAAAAGCCTCACTAATTGAGATAATTTTGAGACAACATGCTAGTGAAATTCTATGAAGACATTTTCTTTCCGATTCGAAGACCATTCCAGTGAAAGAAATTACAGCATACATTCCTTTTACCTTTCCAGGCTGATGGAGATCAAAAGAATCCACGATATTCTAGGATTCCACCTCTTCCCCATAGGAAAAAAAAAGGGCATGCCATTGTTTTTAACCAATGTATGTTGGTTTGATACTTAAAAGCCAGCTTGTGGTACACTTGAAAGCAAAATGTGTAATTAAAGAAAATCATATACCACCAAGTAGCAAGTTCAGTGCCATTTTTAGTTCTGTGTTGAGGGAAAAGGTGCCAAATTTTGATCTTGTCTCTGGGGACCATGCTGCTGAAGTTGCTATCACAGCTACTATCATTTCTACCAGCATGCCTGTGTTCTTAGATACTGCCAAATATGGATGGGAAGGAGGGCTGGCGACAGCTGGTGACAGGGTCCAGCAATCTGCCAGAACCTTGGAGTAAATTACAGGGGATGTTGTGAAGCAAACACAGAAGCAAGCACCCTTGCCATCAGAAACCCGAATGCACCTTATCCCACCAGAACCCTGAAGAGTAATACTCTGAGGTTTTGGCAACCTGGAACACAGTTCTTAGCATGCCTGCCATTATTGGCTAAATGCTGTTTAATATTACAAGATCAAGCGAACATTCTCACAAAGACCAAAAAAAAAAAAAAAAATCTGAGATCATATGAGAACCAGAATGTGGTAAGAAAAAATGGACTTAAAAAAATCATCCTGAAAGCGTCTGCAATGCAGTTTTGTGTCCGCCTCCCAAACCCTGTAAGTTCATCATGGAGGCAAGCGAAGGTCTAAAGTTCTCCCTGTCTTATAACTCACCTCACATCCACCATGGTACATTTTCCCCAAAATAATCTTCCTGAGAAAGATTCATTAGGAACATGGTATCAGAAGTTACAGGAAAAGAAAATCAGAATCTGACCTTTTATAGTTAAGAGCACAGTTTCCAGCACAGATTGCCTGTGGAGTCTTGTGGAGCTTTTGTCGATATTAAAAGAGAACTGGGTCCCACTCTCCATTCTGGCTCGAACTAGCTGTGAGACCTTGGCAAGTCACTGGGCTTCTCTGAAGCTTAGATCTCCCGTTTATATAAATATCCAAAGAGCTTGCACAAAATGATCTCTAAGGTCTCTTCCAGATTTAAATTCTTTGGTATGTCAATATGATTTCAAATATAAATATTAGGTTACATCACTGAGTAGAGGCAAAGACACCCGGCATCAATAAGATATCAACATATTAGAATAGCAATGCTTTTGTTCCTTTTTTTAAAATTTGAAAATAAAATAAAATTGCATGGGGTCAAACAACCACTTCATGCATACAATTCCTTCGGTATCTTGGGTTTCGAAAGCAAAATTTCATCATTCTATGTTTCAATTTCAGAAATACATAAATATACATGATGTGTATGTGCAGTGATTAGATTTTACAGAATAAAATAAGAAAAATACTCTTAAATATAGGACGATGGTTTGCTTTGATACATGCTTTCAGAATACAGCCAGGTTTTCAATGTAAAATGAAAGCATCTCATGTAAAGATGCAGTTTGTAACTTGGACCCCTACTGGTCTAAACTGTCATTAGGAATACATAGTTTTCCATAAATTAGCTTTTGTTTTGGATTTCCTGCTGTGTTCATATACATGTTGACGGAGTGTGTGAGGCAATATTTTGGCATTCTAATCCATTGTTATTTGTTATTAGCTTTCAAGTCTAATATTATCCGAACAGTCTATATCTTGCTGGCCCAAACACGGTCATTTTATTTATTTTATTTTTTCCAAGTGTGGTCATTTTAAAATCGATATTTTTTTGGAAAGCTTTCATATTAATATGTACTCAAGCTGTCATTAAGAAGAAGGGGATTATCCTAACTATAGGATATTTTGATATGCAAAGGCACTAATAACACTTGAGGTAGCAAGTTTCTCTGAGTATTGTAAGACAACATACTAAAATCATAGGTTTTATGTAAACTAATAGTTTTGGGGGGGAGAGGGGAAAGGAGACAAGGAGTGGCTGCTGATATTTTATATATCCACGCTGTGTATTTTTCCTTTCTGTTCTTTTTTTGACATTATGGCATTAGTGGGAAGGTAGAATCACTTTGGCTATCGAAATGTCTTGACGGGACAGTGATTCAGTTGTGTGGATTTGCTAGAATATCTGACTCATATTCTTTTGCAAATTAAATGTACATTAAAAATTCCACTTCTAAATTGCATTGCACTTTTTCTTTCTTCACTATGTAGGTTCGTTATCACACGTTGAAGGATGCTGTTGAGGAGAGTTATTCTACCTGTCCGCTGACGGCCAACGCTGAAGCTGACAGGGCTTATGAAAATCAAGCTGCTGTGTCTGTCACCAAGGGAATTAAGTCAGGACTTTGAAAACAGGCTGTTTTCCTAATGTTTCATTAGTTTTCTCTCATGTCCAGGTTCTGTTCTCTGAATGAAAGAAGCATTCCCTCTCCAATCTCATGGAAAGAACTAAGTGTTCACCATTATGATAGGCTGTCCAAAGGGGCCAGTCATTATCAATCAACTTTGAGGTAACAGTTGTCAACATTAAGGAATATGGCAAGAGGACCTATTTCAAGAACATTCGAAATACACAATGAAATTATTTACATGATCTGTGGACGATTCCCCACATGCCAATATACTGACTTGGCTGTTATCACAAAACGTATGTAACATAAGATTCATTAGTGACAGTTATTAGCAGCTTTGCCATGGATCCACTCATTATTCAAAAGCCTGTTGTACTGACTCAGTTTTCATCTGGATTCCTTTCTTCCATAACAGCTTTAAGAGCTACCTCCTCCTTTTATGTGACAAATGTGTATGTATGTTAATAATCTACTTAAACATAAAGCTTTCTTTGGCTTGTTTTGGCTTTTTTAACTTTTATTTATTTTTTTTATTCTTATGTTAATCCCCATACATTACATCATTAGTTTTAGATGAAGTGTTCCATGATTCATTGTTTGTGCATAACACCCAGTGCTCCATGCAGAATGTGCCCTCCTCAATACCCACCACCAGGCTAACCCATCCTCCCACCCCCCTCCCCTCCAGAACCCTGTTTGTTTTTCAGAGTCCATCGTCTCTCATGGTTCGTCTACCCCTCCGATTTCCCCCGCTTCATTCTTCCCCTCCCGCTACCTTCTTCTTCTTTTTTTTTTTTCTTAACATATATTGCATTATTTGTTTCATTGTTTTGGCTTTTTTTAAAAAAAGATTTATTTATTTGAGAGAGAGAGAGAGAGCAGGGGGGAGGGGCAGAGAGAGAATCTCAAGGAGACTCCATGCTGAGCGTGGAGCCCTACATGGGGCTTGATCCCACAACCCTGAGATCATGACCTGAGCCAAAATCAAGAGTTGGACACTCAATTGACTGAGCCACCCAAGTGCCCTGGCTTGTTTCGACTTTTTGAAAAAGCAGTAGAATAGATCTGAAAATTATAAGTCTTTGAAATTTTAAGACACTTTGATCTTCATTATTAAAAGATCCAACTATTAGGGACATGGAGATTTCTAGAGGAAAACTGGTATATTAAAATATGGCAAAATCCATGGTTTGCTCCACATATGAGTGAAACCATATGGTAATTGTCTTTCTCTGCTTGACTTACTTCACTTAGCATAATCCCCTCCAGTTCCATCCATGTCGATGCAAACGGTGGGTATTCATCCTTTCTGATGGCTGAGTCATATTCCACTGTATATATGAATCACATCTTCTTTATCCACTCATCTGTTGAAGGGGCATCTTGGCTGCTCTTGTGGACATTTCTGCTATGAACACTGGGTGTTATATGCAACTAATGAATCCTTGAACACTACATCAAAAACTAATGATGTATTATTATATGTTGGCTAATTGAACAGAAAAAAATAAATTAAAAAAATATGGCAAAATCCAGAAAAACAGCTCCTTCAAAATAGTTCACTTCTCTAAGCGGTTACATTTGAAAGGGAAAACGTGATCTGGGAATGTGTGCATGGTTCTCAGGTGGCAGCTTTAAACAAAATCAATGACTCTTCAGGAATCTAGGTACAACCAGCTCATGCAGTTTGTTGTTCACCATCCGGACATCAACAAAAATGGGGTCACCATGTCCCTTATCAAGTTCTGTTGCATGGACTCCCATGCTTCCCCACTTCTGGTATCTAGTACATGATGGTAACTTTGACAGATCTTATCAGTTTTCCTTGACCTGCTTGCATCATCACGCAGGCGGAAACAGATCCTCCGAAGCCAGTTTTCCAGCTGCCCCCCCATTAATCTGGGCCATCGTGGAGAGCAGGTTTCCTTACTTATGAACTTAACTATTATTAATGGATATTCATGAAGCACTTGTGGACATCTATTTCAAAGCAAGATACAAAGGGAGTTGTCATCTCTGATCCCCAGGATACCTGCTCACACTGCCAACCTGCTTTTGTATTTGGTGGTCTCACGCTCCTCTCCTAGAAATAAGTGGCCCACTTTTCCACTTTAAACATGCATTGCTTCTCTCTCTCTATGTGATTCTTTTCTAAGATCATAAAGAATTTCTCTGAAGTAGTAAAAAGCATCTAAAAATTTCTTGACTCTAAAAATAGAAAATAATGGTAAAATCTGTGACTATTTGAAATGATTGAAATAATACGGGTTAGGTTTTATGTACAAATGCTGTGTAACTCACATGGGCTCACTAACTGCATCATGTAGTTCAGTTCTTAAACTACAAATGTAGTTAATGAAAAGATTAAGGATCTAGAATGAATTAAAAGGCCCAATGAAAGAGACCGATAACATTTTCAGTCTCCTCAGTAATGATTCCTGTACATGTTTAAAAAAAAAAAATGTGCTTATCATCTTTATGATTTAATTTGAACCATCTATGTCTTTTTATTTTATAACTAAATGTATTTTTACATTTATATGTTTATTTTTTTCATGAGATGACTAGCTTAAAAATTTAAATACATTTTAAAAGAAAATTTTATAGCACTACTTTAAAGGAAAACATCAACATTTCTTGATACAAACAGAAGGCAACAGTAAGAATAAATGGAGTAAACTATAAGCAACATTATTAAAATCTATATAGAAATGATAGCCAGCAGAAGTGTTCTTTATTTGTGAAAGAGATGGGTCATGACATGCAAACATCTACTGAGACCTTCATTGTGACATAATCAGATACCATGGGGTAAGAAGACAAAAGGGAGTACATTCCTCATTTTGTCCTTCAGTCTTATTTATTCTATTGTCCATGTACCACCCTTAAATTCTGAATTCCTTATGAGAAACAGTGCCCTTGATATAGTGGGGGAAAGTCCCAGGTTCAAGATAAAAAGACCTGGATTATGGTCCCGGTTTAAATACATTCAGACTTTAACACAGGATAAGCCACTGATTCTCTGGGCCTAAGACTTTTCTTTCTAAAAAGTGTGGATAATAATATTTGATTTACTAGATTGTTATAAGGAATAATAATAGCAGCTAACACTAATTGAGCACTTCCATTTTATCAGGCACATTAATTATTTTATTAAAGATTTCCAAGAGCTGTACTATTACTAATCCTGTCTACACTGATGAGGAAACTCCAGTTTATGGAGGGTTAAGTACCTTGCTCAAGATTACACAGCTAGTAAGTAACAGAGGTGGGATATAAAACTCAAATCTTGGGGCACCTGGGTGGCTCAGTCATTAAGTGTCTGTCTTCAGCTCAGGTCATGATCCCAGAATCCTGGGATTGAGCCCCACATCGGGCTCCCTGCTCAGCAGGAATCCTGCTTCTCCCTCTCCCACTCCCCCTACTTGTGTTCCCTCTCTTGCTATGTCTCTCTCTGTCAAATAAATAAATAAAATAAAACAGAAACACTCAAATCTTACTGCTTTGAGGTTCTGCACTTATAAACAGTATTCTAAAAATATGTTGTAATGGGATATATAAATTGGACATTATATTTTTCCATATAAGATTGTGAGATCATCGTGGTAAAGACTATGTCTTCCCTTTGTGAATTCAGTGTTTAGGAGGGAAATTCAGTAATTGCTAAACTTAATGGAATTAAATTGACTGTGATATTGGTCATAATTACAAGGAAATGCCTATGAAAAAACAAATTAAAATATGCAAAATGCAAAACTACCTGCATCATTTTTTTCTCAGAATGAAGCTCCCCCTCCCCTCCTTGGGGTACTTGGGAGGCTCAGTTGGTTAAGGGACGGACTTTTGGTTTTGGCTCAGGTCATGATCTCATGGGTCCTGGGACTGAGCCTGGCCTGGGGCTCCATGCTCAGTGGGGGGTCTGCTTGAAGGTTATTTTCTCTCTACCCCTTCCCCTATTGGTGCACATGGGTATGCTCTCTCTCAAATAAATAAATAATCTTTTTTAAAAAAGATTTTATTTATTTATTTGAGAGAGAGAGAGAATGAGCAGTGGGGAGGGGCAGAGGCAGAGGGAGAAGCAGACTCCTCATGGAGCAGGGAGCCCGATGGGGGGCTCAATCCCAGGACCCTGGAATGATGACCTGAGCCGACAGCAGATGCTTAAACGACTGAGCCACCCAGGGGCCCCAATAATAAATCTTTTAAAAAAAAAGAATGAAGGGCCCCATATTCTAGAATCAAATGCGGTGATCTTCAAGGTAGCCTTGGATGTCCTTCTACAGCCCTGGCAAATGTACGGTAATATGTGGAAGGCTTTCTCTTCTCTAGGGGCACAAGAAGGCCTATGAAAAGTGATGAAGCGGACAAAAAACTCACTAGTGAAGGCAGAAAGGGAAAGATCAGTCTGTAGGTCAAGTATTAGGGAGAAATGACAATTCCAGGATGGGAGCCAGCCAATGTCATGGCAGCCCTGCTGATGAAGACCGCCACCAGGAACGGAGCACTAGTTCTGTCTCTAGAAACCTGAATAAGTCCCCAGTGAGGACATTCAACAGGTGAAGGAAAGACTGGAAGTTCTTATCTTTAAAAACACTGAATATTATCTCAAAAACCATCTTGGTATTATACAGAAGTGGGCCTAGATAAAACTATTAATTGTTCTTTGATTCCGTTTGGTATGTGCTTAAAATGCACAATGGAAGGGTCTCAAAGTAATGCATTTTAGGTGCAACTCAGTAATGGAAATTGGACATGCTGAGCTCTTTGGTTATCAAATGCAGAGCAACGTGATTTTCTTTTCCCAGCAACGTCTGAAATACAAGAAGCATATATTTCTTAAATTTCTGCAGAACAGATTAATAGAGTATTCAGGAATGTTTATTAACAACTCAGATACTGTTTCTTTTAACAGTTTTAAAACGATCTTCTGGGCATACTTGATAAACAAAACTCTTAAAGTATGTATGTTTGTTATCTACAATTAAGGGAAGGGGACAATTAGAAAGACCATAATAAATCAGAACAGACCATAAATTTCTGTGACAATTTTAAATCCAGTTGCTCCAACTTTCCAAAGTAACATTTCCTTCCCCTTCTAGGTATTAACTACAAGATAGGTTCCTCGCTATACTAACTCAACAAAGAAAACAAATGAATATCATCACTTTTTTTCCCCTTCAGACACATCGAGATTTTCTTTATTATGTCACAATATATTGGTTTTAATACTCCTGAGAATTGATTTTTTGGGGGCCACATTTAGGTTTATGTGGTCAAACTTAAAATTTGTCCTAACGTCAGCATTTGTCCAAACACATAATCCTACTTAATTCAGGCTTTAGCAGGAAAACCTTTTTCTAATGCTCAAACTCAGTAAGTTCTGCTTTTTATGCAGTCTCTAGTCTCCTACATTTCTCCTTTTTAAATAGCCCTCAGGATGACAATTAAATGCTCACTGTTTGCATGCCCTGAAATACAATCTCCAAGAGAGCAAGGGCTGTGTTATCTTGTTCACTGCTGTATCTCTCACAGTGTCTCAATAAATAAACATTGAATGAATGATGGATAGATGAATGGACGGTCACTTCCTTCTCTAGAGTGACATTACAAAGCACTAACAAAGGAACAGTGGAACCTCAATTTTAAGGAAGAAAGACGAGGTGTGAGGCATCAGTAGATATTCTAAGGGTATGCAGAAACAATAAAAGAGTGGATACATATTTGAGTTTTATTTTACCTGTTATACTAGGATGAGACCTTTGTTTGAATATAGATTCAATAGAACTTAAAGGTTTTATGATGAATTCCTTCCTAAAACTCCTAGCCATCTATCAAGTTTATAAAAAATCGTATATGTGCCAGTTACTTTTCCTTTCACTCCTCTGTATGTAGATATTTCTCTCCGAACACACCGCTCTCAGTACCACTAATGTAAAAGCAAATGGCATATTCAACACCAATTAAATATTTATGCAATGCAGCGCTGAAATGGTAAATATTGTATTATGCTTTCCACTTGTCATTAGGCAGGAGATGTTGCTACATTCCATAAAAATGATAGCCTAAAACCAAGAAAACAGCACCGTATTTCACAGAGAAGATATTTATCTCTGGCAGAAACTGGAGTTTGAAGGTATCTCTTATTATTGGCGTTGTCCTTGGGTGTTTTTCAAGTCAGGGAGATCTTTATATTTGAATGGTAAAAACAGTCTGTGTAAATAGAGTATTTCTCATATATTATTTACTTTAGCTGACCCCGTATCAAGCTAAGAGTAAAATAAGTTATTTTGGGGGAGGAGAGGAGGAGCTTATTTCCAACATTTGTATTAATTTCTTGAAATTGGTGGTGATTTCTCTTTTATGGATAGTAATAAACAATACGAGGATAAACTCGAAACTGAACATTTGTATGTTGTGCTAATAAAAGGCAACAAAAAATTATGTCCAAAAGTTGAGTGTGCAGTATACAACATTTTTCTCACTTTAGGTTCAATTCAGAAGTCACTGATGAATTATACAGGTTTGTTATAAAGGAACTAAATTCTAAGTGGCCTCTCAACCTTTACTAGGTTTCTTTATGATATGCCAGACATAGAAAACTAATATTTTCTATAAATTAATATTTTCTATAATTAATTAAACTAATATTTTCTATAAATTTCTATAGTTTATACTGAAAGTCAGGATAGAGTGCAAATATGACAAGAGCTAAACTTTCTGTGGATGCTGGAGGGATATATATGTGTTGTGTGTATATATATATATATACATACAACACATATATACACACACAAACACACATACACACACACATATATATGAAAACACAATTTCACTCATACAAAGTGCTGTCCTCAATAAGGAAAAAAATAATACAACTATCTAGAATGGGTTCTTAGTAGATTTTTTTCTTTTTCGAATTTACAGACTCACTTCAGAGTGCTGTGGTAGTATGCTTTATCGTATTACTATTTTCCTCCTCTTCTAGAGGTAAACCGTTCCATTCTAATCCTGCATTCCACGCTGAATCAGGCTTAAATATGTCCTAATTTCATGTGGCCAAGGATAAAATAAAATATTGATATATTGATTTAAAATTTTTAGTTTATACGTTTCAATCCTCTAAAATATAGGCAACATATTTTTTCTCCAATGTGATGAAATCACATTAGTATTATTAAAAAGCTAGCATTCCATCTCAGGCAAAATGCATTTCCTGAATGTAATGCAACCAGGAGTTAGGGGAAGAAGCCATAGTGAAAAATGGTATATAATTCATTGCTTGGCTGTGTTCTATCACCTAATAAAACAGCACTTTTATTACGAAGACATGTCAAAAAAGAAAAAAGAATGTCCCAACACATTTTATTTTGCCATATATATTTAAATGGTTGATTTTTCATGAAGCATAAAAGGCTGGCGTGTTTTCCCTCTGACCCCGAGTTGCATGTATATAGCTAGGACCATAATCAATTTCAAGGTACACAGAGAGGTAAAAGTGTTCATAAAATGCAAATCGACACAGAAGTAGGACAGATAACTGCCATGGAATCATAACTGCAATGAACCTAAATTCGACAGGTTATGTTTTGCTAGATCTAGGGAATGCTTATGTTGTTAAACAGCCTTTTTAGCAGACATGTGACAACATCTATTTTAGGAATCGGTTGGTAGCAGCTGTTCAGAGGAAATAAATAACTAACATGTATTTTTTAACCGAAAAGGAATACTGAAAATGCAAGTAGTTCTTTGCTTAGCAGCAAATGTCAGGAGTCCAGAAGAAAAACAATGCTGAGTTATTTCTTGTTATTAGGAAATGGGCTGACAAACCAGTCCCTTAAAAGTTATTTGTGGGGGGGTTAGGGGGGACAGACTATGGAGCATTTGGAGGGAAATGGGAAGTGACTGTTAATAGAACAGGGTACCCTTTTTGGAGGTGATGGCAATGTTCTAAAATTGAGTGTGGTAACGGCTGCAAACTGCAAATACTGAATCGTATACTTTCAATGGGTAAGTTGTGTGATATGTGAATTATATCTCAATAAAGCTGTTATATTTAAAAAAAAAAAACAACAACTGTCGTCCAAGGAATTATTTGTTGGGATAAACTGGGCCAAAAATTGAGAAAATATGTTAGCAAAATATAATTTGTTAAGATTTTTGTTTTCTCTCATCTTCCTGAAATTTAAAGAACATGTGCAAATACTTCTGATGCTATTCTACCTGGGAAATTATTTGAATTTTCACCCTCTGCCTAAAAGTATACGGAAATGTTAATGAGGCTAAATGTCCCTCATGGTGTCACTGGAAGTTTGACTTGATTTTGTTGTAGTTTTAAATGGTGTTAACATCATTATTCCAACATTTATTTTGACTTAATAATGTTTCAATAATGTTTATGATTTATGATGAGATTTCTGGGCATTTTCTGTGTGTGCAACATCAAAATTTCAGGTTAGCTCCCACCCAGGAAAAAGAGTGTTCTGTGAGTAAAGAATAATCAAGGTTCTTACTCATTCCGTAACTGTGCACAGAAGCAAAAGTAACCAACAGATCATCCCTTTTTTATCCATTCTTTGGTGAGCAACTGCTGGATATCTGCCCATCTTTATAATTTTCTAATTTTACAACAGAAAAAAAGAAGAACGAGTAAATTCAGGCCCAGAAAAAGTGGCAGGTATTTTTTTGATAGGTCTGTATCACTAAGTATTATCATTGAGCTTCACTTTTGTGTTCAGTAGAACTTTCATTGTGTAAAGATACACCAACTTAAAGAGTAATGCATTAAAGGAGGATTTTAATTGGGAGTTCATTCATCTAAAGAAAATCATAATGGGGCTCTGCCGAAAAGAAGTCTGCCATGTGTACATGCTTAGAACACTTGATTTTTAAAATTGGGGTGTGATCACTCATGGCCCATCTATTCTATTATGTATCAGCTGTACCTTCTCAATTCTGCTCACTCTTCTATCCCAACAGGGCTTCATGATCTCCTACCTAGGCTAGTCTTCTAACAGCTGGTCTATACTTATGCTGTCAAAATGGTAGCCATTAGCCACACGTGGCTGCTTGAGTTTCAGCTAATCAACAATAAAATTTAGACTCCTGTTCTTTAGTTCACTAGCCATATCTCAAGTGCTCAACAGTCAATGTGCTTGTGGCTACTGAATTGGACAGGGCAGAAACAGAATGTTTCCATCATCAAACAGAACAGTTGACAGTGCTGGCCTATGGCCTTGCTACTAAAAGTGTGGTCTATGGACCACAGCAGCATCACCTGAGAGCCCGTTTGAAATACAGACCCTTCGGGGCACCTGGGTGGCTCAGTCGGTTAAGTGTCCGATTCTTGATTTCGGCTCAGGTCATGATCTCAGGGTTGTGAGATCGAGCCCTGTGTTGAGGCCCGGGCTGGAGGCTGCTTAGGATTCTTTCCCTCTCCTTCTGCTCCCCCCCTTTAAAAAAACACATACTCTTTTGTTCTGCTGAGTCATGATATGCATTTTAAAAAGATCCCCAGGTGATTCCTAGGCAGACTGAAGTTTATGAAGCCCAAGTCTGTCTTCAAATTACGTGTTCTGGAATACCACTAAAGTAATCTTATGTAAAGAAGAACAACAACAGAAATGATTATTTTTCATTGCTATGCTTTAATATCTTCAATTTCTTCCCTATTTTCAGTTCTTTACAAACCTCAGGGGAGGTGGTATAGTAGAGCGGGGTCCTCAACACTTTCCCATCCAGCTTCCATCATTGACTGTGTGACTCCAGGTGAGGTGCCTCCCTAAGTGACAGATTCTTCTTGTTAAATGGATGATAGGTGCTTCTTATTAAATTCATTGTGTTGTGAAAATTAAATAAGGCAATTCCCATGCAGCTTCAAACACCATGTCTGGCCCACTGTGAGCACTCCACGCGCACCGCTGTGGGTACTTCACGTTTCTTCCTTTCCCTGCTTCTGATGACCTCTCTTCAAGGTGATCTCCTGCTGACCATTTTGTTGTCCAACCTAGTGAACTGAACTCTTCTTCATCTTTCAGGCATCACCTGCCAGATCAAGTCTTTCCCCAACATCTTTAGTCAGAGATTGGTATTTTCCTTCCTTTCTCTTCTAGTTTTTGTTCATAAGGTTCAAGTTGCTATGAAATTATGTACTCTTAAAAGTGTGTTTGTGTATGTCGCTTGACCATGAGCTTCTGGAAAAAAGCTAATTTGAACCTCTAACATCTATCAGAGTGCCCAGAAAAATGTTGACCTAAAAATAATTGTGGAAAAACCATAAAAGTACCAGAAGAAAATTTACGTGAATTTTAAAAAACACTCTTTAGAGTGAATAAAGACTTTATAAGGTATAACATGACAATCAGAAATCATAGAGAGGGGCTTCTGGGTGGTTCAGTCAGTTAAGTGTCCTACTCTTGATTTTGGCTAAGGTCATGATCTTGGGGTCGTGAGATTGAGCCCCATGTTGGGCTCTGCACTGAGGGCAGAACCTGCTTGAGATTCTCTTTCTCCCTCTGTCCCTCCCCTTCTCCCCGCTGGCTTGTGCACTCACATGCTCTCTCTCTCTCAAAAAAAGAAGAAATTATAGGGAAAAACTGATAAATTTAATCACCTAAAAAATTCTATATGGTATATGGCAAAACAATTATGAGCAAAATTAATAAAAATTGGAAAATATATAGCACATATGATAAATGACTAATACCCTAAATAAACACTTGCAAATCAAAGGGAAAAAAAGGGAGAAAAACCCCAGTAGAAAAATGGGGGAAACTAGGCCATTCACACACACACACACACACACACACAGAACTAGAAATGGTCAATATGTCTATGAAAAGATACTCAGTAATAAATGAAAACAACAATAAATGTTTTAGCCTGAGACTGTCAAGGGCCAAAAATATTGATAATAAGTAGCATTTGTAGTTGTGCAAAAAGGGTAATTTGGCCATGGTTTTGCAAAATGTAAAACATACCCACTATTTTGGTACACCCTTTCAAAGAATTTATTCTGATAAAAAATATTCTGGGGGTGCCTGGGTGGCTCAATAAGTTGAGGTGTGACTCCTGATTTCAGCTAAGGTCATGGTCTCAGGATCCTGAGATCAGCCCCCTGTGGGGTTCTGTGCTCAGCGGGGAGTCTGCTTGGGATTCTCTCTCTCCCTCTGCCCCTTCCCCCACTTGCATATGCACTCACTCTCTCTCCAAAATAAATAAATAAATCTTTTAAAAATATTTGATCAGGGCTCCTGGGTGGCTCAGTCGTTGGGCATCTGCCTTCGGCTCAGGTCATGATCCCAGGGTCCTGGGATCGAGCCCCGCATCGGGCTCCCTGCTCAGAGGGGAGTCTGCTTCTCCCTCTCCCACTCCCCCTGCTTGTGTTTCCTCTCTCACTGTCTCTCTGTCAAATAAATAAATAAAATCTTTAAAAAAAATAAAAAATTTTGATCAACTCAACACACACACACACACACACGCATAAAAAAATAGTCACTGCATTTTTGGGAACTGGTTAAACATAGCCACTAAATAAGATCATACACATATGATATTTAATAAGTGATAAGTGAGAAAGCCTGGTACCCATATGCATGGACAAATATCTGGAAGGGTATACACCAAGAAGTTAACAAGTGGTTAGCTATGCAAAAAGTTCACAGCGACCTATGGGAATGTATTTTCACTTTCTTTTTTACTCTTTCCTTATTCTCTGAAATTTTGATACAAATAGGAAAAACAAACAACAAAGCCTGTTCTCCTCCCCCACTCTCTCCCTTTCAGAAGTTATTCACCTTTACTCTGCTGAGATAACTTTATCTTAGAGAAGAGAAATGCTAATATTACATTCTCCTAACTTCTCACGACCTTCCTGGAAGGTGACAAAGAACAGAAGTTATTCCTCAAGCTTTTTATTTTCTTTCTTTCTTAAGGCTTTGGCTTTATATTGACAGTCAATATGAGAAAAGGGACCTCTAAGGGAATGGGGAAAAAAAGTGTAAGGATGGCTGCCCTTTCGTTAAAGGTTGTGAAGTCAATCTGATGAGGAAATCGGTCTCCCCATTGATTCTGGGGTTTATCAGACTGATCTAAGCTGGACAGGCAAGGGTCCCTTGTCTCTATCTCTGCTGTACACCACATTCAATAGAAAAGGACAACCTTCCCTGACGAGAAGTGCCCTGTTCTTGTTTTCAAGGGTAGAGGCAGTCTCTTCGGCCTGAAAAAATGTATCGTGTTAACTGATGAACAAATCCTTTACCTGATTTTAACTACAACGAAAAAATCATTGCATTAGTGTGTTAGTCATTTAAGTACAGGAAGACCAGTAAAAATGGTAAGTATATTTGGACTTAATTAAAGCAATGGAAATCTGAGATAATTCTTTGATGATAAAAGTAATTTTTGCCAGAGAACAGTTGGATTGCATCACCTTAAGTTCTAGCACAAGAACCAGATCATAACAAATGTTTGACAAATACCTGTTGAACTGAGTACATTAACTATATAATTTGTGTATTTCCATGTGGGGCGAGATAAAATCAGAGGGACAAGTTGATGACAGTGGAATAAAGTATAATGTGCTTATTACGAAACAGGAAAACAAGCAGCTTGAAGAAAAGGAACATTCTGAGTTTTTACTTAGAAGTCTGATACTTAATTATATTCACTAAGGGGCCCTTGAAAGGAGGACAAGTCTCACAAATAACAGGGAGCTAATCTCATATTAAAATGTTATTTTTCCGGGGCGCCTGGGTGGCTCAGTCGTTAAGCGTCTGCCTTCGGCTCAGGTCATGATCCCAGGGTCCTGGGATCGAGCCCCACATCGGGCTCCCTGCTCGGCAGGAAGCCTGTTTCTCCCTCTCCCACTCCCCCGTTTGTGTTCCCTCTCTTGCTGTCTCTCTCTCTTTCTGTCAGATAAATAAATAAAATCTTCTTTAAAAAATGCTATTTTTTCTGCTAGTACCCACTGTAAATAAAACTACATGTTATCAGAACTGATATTCCAAATATTGCACATCTGGTAGGGTGACCAGAAAGGACGCCTAACAACCGAGCAAAAACACAGACCCTGACTTCCAGCCCCACACAGTTCTCGATCTGTCTGGCATGTACCATGGTAAAAAATATCCCCAACAAATATGTATGCTTATTTTATTACATCCCATTTATGCCTGGTGCACTTCAGAACCTTTTAAAATTCTTTAACACCACACCACTGACAGATACAGGTAATTTATACAACTAACTAGAAGAGATTCTCTTAATGGCTAGGTATTTTCTAGCTGAATACTAGAACTCTGTCTCTGGATACCGATTTTTTGTTGTGATATTCCTCATCTACCTTGAGTTATGAAAGAGCGTAGTGCTGGTTCATGAGTGTGGGATCTTGGCCAAGCGACAACAACCCTGGTGGTACCTGGCTGGAGCATTTTTACGAGGAGGGAGTTAACTCAGATTGAAAAATGGCAAGAAGGTCTCGTCTCTGACGGACAGTGGCTCTGTGAGATGGTGTATGAAGCGCAGTGATGGGGATAATGAGGCTGTCTCCAGATTCAGTGGGAAGGAGTGCCCTGATTCATTAGTGATATCTGCCATGGCCAAAGAACTGGAAGTTACAGTATACAACACGCCCCAGAGTTGCCATCCCTGACTCAATTATCTCTAAAATTCCCTTATGCTTTACAATTCTGTATTGCTCTTAAATGTTGTGATTCAAAATGGTTATTTCACTTCCCCAAATACATCATTTATAAGGAGTATGGTAGCGAATGACAGAAACAGGTTCACGGCAAAAGCATCATACTGTTCTATATACGGCTCCGTAATACTTGTATTCGGTTCTAGAATTTCACGGGCATCACAAATCGCGTTATAAACTTGAGGACACATCACTGGCTATGGCTCTTGTTGGGTAAACCATATCGCTGGTGATGAATCTCGGTGGACCCCATTAGCATTTCGATGTGGAATGCCTTTTCCACACTCACAAACAGATCAGAATCTGATGTGGTCGTTTCTGGCATTTACAAAAGCCATTTCCAATAGTCCAGATGCTCATACATGTTATTAAACAGTTAAAGAAAAGCACTATTTACAACTATGGGGGGTTACTATGGAATGAAGACCATGATCAGTACGACATCAGAAAAGATGAAAAGTCCACATCTGTGAATGAGTATGTGAGCCACTCATTGTTTTATGGATGCACCGTTCTCTGGAGAGTGCTGAGTGCAAGAGGATGATGATGTGAGTGCAAGCTGCTCTGAGTGCAAGACGACGGTGCTGAGTGATGAGTTTTACACTTAGATGGCTGAGTTCGCTGGAAGGTGTGCAAGGTGGCACAGTGGTGGAGAGCTCCCCATTGAATACGCATCGAAGGGGACTCCTGCGCCGTGTCCCTTCCTGCAAGTGCACGAATGACTGTGTGTACAGGAGATGTCATCCCCTGCGTCGTGTCCCTTCCTGCAGGTGCACGAATGACTGTACGTACATGAGATGTCATCCCCTGCGCCGTGTCCCTTCCTGCAGGTGCACGAATGACTGTGCGTACAGGAGATGTCATCCCCTGCGCCGTGTCCCTTCCTGCAGGTGCACGAATGACTGTGCGTACATGAGATGTCACAGACCTACCCATGTTCCAAGAGGGATAGGCCAAACACAAGTCCACACTCTAGTCTGTGGCCAAGAAAAGACCTCATTTTTTGTGCAAATACAGCTTTTCTATTTATCCAAATTTGCCCGAAGATTACTGAAGACGCTCTGCGGATTGATATGGTATTAGCTAATCCCTCCTCCAGAAAATAAACCTGGTAATATACTTCTTGGCCACATAAATGGATAAAACCAACAAGCAACAATATAACATCCTGACATACAGACAAAGTAACTGTTAAACTGTGTTCTTACCTATGAAATAAGATAGGAGTACTGCCAGGAGCACGGAGACCCCTACAGCGCAGAGGGCTGTACATTTCCAGCTACAATACTTTGAAGACTTCTTGAATTTAAAAGCACTTCTTGATAGGGTGTTTCTAGGCAGTGGCCGAGTAGGCGGCGAATAAACAGAGCCAGATGCCATTGTGTATCCTGGGGTTGCAGTGCTGAACAGTGGCGTTGTCCCTGTTCCTGTTTTGAATAGGAAATGCCTGCGGAACAGGAGAATATAATGAGAAGATGCAAATATGCTAACGAGTGGGACACAGACACACCTACACATTAGCTCTTCCCTGTCTTCTGTCTCCGTCTAGTTACCTCATGTAATTAAAAAAAATAGAAATTAAGGAAATATCTTAACCAACTCATAATGGTGACTCTGATGACAGAAATTGACTTGTAATGTATATAGAAGTATTGAGGAACACCGATTATTACCGTCCTTTCAAGTAGATATCTTGAGATGCTAGGAAGTTATTCTAATCATACCATTTCCAGCACAAAACCGTTCTGGAACTTCCTTGTATGAACTGCATTAAGAACATAGTCACATTCCACTTAAGACAAATCACATTACTTTATAGCTACATGTGTATTTACCACTATGTGAGACTATGTACTCATATAAACAGAAGTATGCCTGATCACGTTGATGTTCTGCAGACTCATTCAATTTCTGGAAGTCCACGGAAACATTCTAACCCCAGCCTGCTCTCCCACTAACAAGCACTATCAAGCTTGGCCACAGGCAGCTGGTCAGGTCTCGAGGGATGCAAACTAATTTTATTTTTAGCTTATGTCAAACATAACCGGGGAAGGGGGAGAAAGAGGAAGGAATCACAGAACACTTTTAAAACCAACCTAAATAAATGAAGGGGTCAGTGAAACAGGTTTTAGATCAAATACAGAAACAGTCTCTTAACAACTGAGCTGGGTGGCTGTGGAGGAAGCTGCCTCTAGAAGTTGTACATTCTCTTATTTTGAAAATGTGTAAGCAAAAATTAAATGCTCACAGGACAAGAGTGCTGTATAAGAAATTCTTCAGGAAAGACAGCTATTTTAAAATTCCTATTAACAATAAAAGTCCCCCAATTAAAGAAGCACCATGTTTTTCATGGTTTATATTTCATATTGTACCAGTAAGTTATTGTGTATTCACTTTGTGTTCTAACATGTATTATTATTTTCCCTAATAACATGTCCAGTGAAGTTAAGAGACTGTGTTCTCTCTTACATATTCAGGAGGTTGTGGGTATTCTAGCACATTCCACTATGGTACAATACAGTTTTTATGAAAGATGACTACAGATGGTACACAGCTGAATATTTTAAATTTTACTACTGATGTACTTATTTTAATGTATTAGAAAATAAATTGAATATATCAAATAACTTAAGGGGTTCAAAGGACAGAACTTGGAAGCTAGACTATGATGTTCAAATCCCGATTCACAGCTTAGCAGGTATATGCCCTTGGGCAAGTTACTTCATCTCTTTGTGTTTTGGTTTCTTAATCTGTAAAATGGGGACAGTAATAGCCTCTACCCTTCAGGAGTTGCTATGAGGCTCAAAGGAGTTAATATTTACTGTAAAGTGTTTGGAATATAGTAAGCACAACAGAAGTGTTGGATAAATAAAAGAGGAATCAAACTCATGATTTTATGTACATTACTGCTTATGTATATTATTGTGAGGGCTAATCAGGTACTTAAGTCCCAAAGAATCCATTTCAAGAAAGTTACTAAGTGATTAACTGTGTAGCTGGAGTAGAAATTGGGCAAATGTCATGTAAGTTTGCCTAACACAGGCATAATGCAAAGAATTCTGGAGTAGAAATCAGATCTGAGTTTAAGTTCCTGGTTGATCATTTCTTAGATACATGATCCTACGAAGCCTCAGTTTTGTTGGTTTTCATCTGTAAAATGGAGCTAATGAGTTGCTTATCTCACAGGGTTGTAAACCAGTTAATGTACCTAAAAATGTTTTGTCAGGGATGCCTGGGTGGCTCAGTCGGTTAAGCATCTGCCTTTGGCTCAGGTCATGATCTCCGGATCCTGAGATTGAGCCCCCATCAGGATCCCTGCTCAGTGGGGAGCCTGCTTCTCCCTCTGCCTGCTGCTCCCCCTGCCTGTGCTCTCTCTCTCTGTGTGTGTCAAATAATAAATAAATAAATAAATAAATAAATAAATAAATAAATAAAATCTTAAAAGAATGCTGTGTCAACCACAAAATTAGAACAGATGCAAATGATCAATTGCTACTTCGATAACTTATACTAGTAACTGTACTGTGAATCCATTTTCCCCCATGGAAGTATTTTATAAGGCAAAGTTTAAAGTTTATAGTCTGAATTAAATGTTATATTGGAAATAGCATTTTTTGAATCTCCTTCCATATCCCTATTCAGCACGGTTATTAAGAATGTGGGCTCTGGAACCAGACTATCTGGGTTCAAATCCAGACTTCACCTATAATGAGCTGGATGATGTTTGGTGAATGACTCAAATCTTCTGCGTCTTGGTTTTATCATCTGTAAAATGGGAATACGAGTAGTAACTACTGTGTAGATATTTTATGAGGATTAAATGGAAGTGACACACATGCCGTGTATCTGTTAATGTCTAGCACAAGGTAAGGGCTCAACAAACAGTAGCTATTTGTCTTCCCAAAGTCACATATTAGAACCTGTATTCCAAAAGACCAAAAAGGATCATTTGAGGACTTTAAATGCCAATTCAAAATGTTAACAGCCTCTAAAACCGATGTTTGCAAAATGAATTCCTAGGTTTACAAACTTGATATTGGCAGTTCTACATGCGGGCAGGGACTCCGGATGAGAAGATGGGTTGTACCAGACCAAGCGGGAACCTGATCATTCAGATGAGCTGCAAGCAACCTCTTTTTGTAAAGGACCAAACAGTAAACATTTTAGCTTTTTCTGGCCATGCCCGCTTATGACACCAGCCACAGATAATACATAAATGATTGTGTGTGGCTGTATTCAAAGAAAACTTGATTTATGGATACTGTAATTTTAATTTCATAGAATTTTCCCAAGTCATTTTTCATTTTTATTTTTTTTCAGTCACTTAAAGATATAAAAACCAATCCTAGCTCACGATCACTACAAAAACAAGTAACAGGCTGGATTTGACCTGTGAGTGGTAGTGGTCCTCCGATCTGAATTCTTACCTTTTTTTAGGATTATACATGAAGAGTGAGCAAGATGTTCAGCAGCCCAGAGGAACAGACTATTTCCTGGATGCCGCTGGAAAGGATTTAACAAGGCAGTCTGAAGGACGCATATGCAGAGCTCTTGGAGAAGGTGACACTGACTTGGTCACTCTCCATCCCACCCACACCATCACACTTTCTTTCTTCAAAGCGCTTCTTACAATCAGTTCTTGTTCATCGACTTGTGTGGGGGGTTAAAATTGTACAATACTCTTTAAAGTGTGTTATTCCTCCTGAAATTGCCCACCCCCTCAGCTGTCTTTGCTCTACTTCACTTCTCTCAAGTCCAGTGACTGCTTCACCACGCTGCCCCCAGGAGAGAGGAGACAAAATGAGAAGCAGAAATAGTCTGGGTCTCTAGCTGGTTTCCTACAGCCCTGTCTACTGGGGAACAGCCATAATGTTTGGGAGAAATACGGGGTGAGACGAAAGGGGGTTTCCCTCCAGATGAGGAGGAAATCTGCAGGAGGCGAGCTAATAAAACAGAGGCTTCCACAGGGCCCAGGGAGAGACACCTGCCCTCTGCTTCATAGGCAGCATCTTGGGGAGCTTGCATGACTCCAGGGAGGTATGAGGCTTTCTCTACTACTCCTATGCCACGCGTGAGGGTACAGAAATAGCAGAGAGCGCTACCTGATGAAACTATGGACAGAAACAAGACACATTTGAATAGCAACCAGTATGGTGGCCCATGGCCAAAGGCAGATTCCATTTCCTTGCCTTAGAACCTCTGGGGAAAAGAAGACATAGAGAGGATTTGGGATATAACCAAAATGTGTGAAAGATACAGAATTTAAGAGTTTAAAGGTTTGCCTTAGATTAGAAAAAATTTCTCATTTTATTATCTAGGAGGGAAATGGGGAGAGGTTCGATGAGGGCAGAAGATTCACCGTGTCTCAGAGACACAGGCCCTGCTCTGGGCTTCCCCGGTGTTGGAGAAGTAGAGACGACAGAGTGTGTCAGCAGAACCTGACAGAAATAGAAACCTGCATCTTAAATCTCAGACAGAGGCCTGAGGGGGCATCAGGATCCCAAAGAGCAAACGGATGCGTGGAGCATGTAGGTGTTTCAGTCAGAGAGCGCCTCCTTGAGATTTCTGGGCCTCAGCATCATTTGTAAGAAGCAGAATTACTTCTACGGCTTTAAGAGTAGCTTGGATATAGCAGAGTGCCCGCTGGGCCTGAAGAGGCCACGCAGGTAGGCATGAAGGCGGTCTCAGCAGTAACGTGGCCATCAACAGTGGAGGAAGAGACAGCGTGAAAACTCAAGTGTTTTGGGGGCGCCTGGGTGGCCCAGTCAGTTAAGCGTCTGCCTTCGACTCAGGTCATGATCCCAGGGTCCTAGGATCCAGTCCCACATTGGGCTCCCTGCTCGTTGGGAAGCCTGCTTCTCCCTCTCCCTCTGCCTGCCACTTCCCCTGGTTGTGCTCTCTCTCTCAAATAAATAAATAAAATCTTAAAAAAAAGAAAAAGAAAAAGAAAACTCAGTGTTTTGGTGGAGAAGACTCAAAGATGAGGAGCTTGTTGCTATGCCCATAGCATCGCGTGAAATGGCAGGGGAGAGATGGGGAGAGACCAAAGTCATCTGCGTAAAGTTTCTAGGCATGAGAGCTTTAAATAACATTTAGATAGAAATACACTTAAAAAACTGTTTATTTTTCATACTGAGGTGATGAATAAGAATGATATATCCATAGCACTAATCTATCGTTGGTCTTTTCCCATTAGGATGTGAGCTCCATGAAATCTTGCTCACCTCTGTATTTTCACAACTTAAAAAGTTCTGGGCACATAGTAGTTGCTCAATAAATAATGTAAAACAAATAAAATGGTGAGCACTGTGCTGATGGGGAAAGTGAGTCTCAGAGAAATCAAGAACGAACCTTGGCTAAAGACCTAGAGCCAATAAATTAATCATAAAATTAAAGTTGAAAATTACAGGGACCCAAATAAAAACCATCCCTGGAAAATGTGTCATAGCTTTATTCAAAGCAGTTTGAGTCATTTCAAATAGGAAATAGGATTTGAGCCTGCACCTATGTAACCCTAAAGATTCTGATCATAGCCCCGACCCTGAAAACACGCATCTACCATGTGCAAAACTATGAGCCAACCTCGAATCAGGCATCTCGGTTTCAAATTCCAAAAGTTGAAAAGTTTCCAACATGATGTCCTTCTGCTTTGGTAACGCTGGCAAAGAACTCTTTCACAAGCTAGGTTTGAATTGCTATGAAATTATTATTTTTTCTTAAACCAAAATGCAACTTTGAGATATTGTTGAAAACAAAGATGTAATATTCAAAAATACACTTCATCAATATTAGTGGAGCTGGAGAGTAACTCTATACTTTGAAAGTTTCTAACTTCATATATACATTTAATTTTGTTGCTGCACGAGAAGAGAGAATTCAATTGTATTTTTTTTTTGGTCACTGACTTTAAAACTCAGAAGTACACCTCCCTTTCCTCTGTCTAAATGACTATCCGTATCAAAGTAATGCCCTGGAGACACTATCTATTATATCTTAAAATCACTGGTCTTTGGGGCGCCTGGGTGGCTCAGTCGGTTAAGCGTCTGACTGTTGATTTTGACTCAGAGGTCATGATCTCAGGGTTGTGAGATCGCGTCCTGTATCAGGCTCTGTGCTGGGTGTGGAGCCTGCTTAAGATTCTCTCTCTCCCTCTCTCCCTGTGCCCCTCCACCCCCCACTTGCACTCTCTCTCTCAAAAGATCAAATCATCAAATCAAATCAAATCACTCGTCTTCAATAATTTTACATGGCTTTCTAGTATGTAAGCACAGAAAGAAGTTGCAAAGATGGTTTAAATGATGTATTTTGAAACTGTTTACAGACAAATGGTATCATCCGTGTGAGGGCGATTCCTTTAGATAAAATTAGGCCTCCAAGCAGGTATGTTAAAACACACAAGCAAAAACTTCTTGGACACTAAGTAGACGAGCAGAAAAGGTCTTTGTCAACCTATTTTGTATAGAGTGGGACATGTGGTTTCAGATTTGGTAAAAATCTGATTTTTAGGTTCAGATAAGACGACTTCTTTCCAAGGTCAAAAATGGCTTTTCCATTGCAACACAGAAAATGTAGAACGCTGACAAGAGCATGTCGGGACTATGTACATCTTTAAGCCCAGAACTTCTTTGTCCAACACAACGTTTAGTGTATATATATACTCCACCACGATCAAACAGAGAAACAGCCCAGTGGGCACTGAAATTCAGCCATATGAAGAGTATCCCACGAGTTTTCTTACGAGAGAATTATCCTGTCACCGAATTCTCCATCAGGCACATCCTTCCCTGTGTCATTCTAGCCTCTCCTGATCCTGTGACTCTCTGCCAGGTCATCCAGCCTCAGGAATATGCTTCTCACGCATAAAAAAAATTCTGCAAAAATTACCATCAAACACATACGGTTTTGACCTGGCATCCCCATGAGGCTTGCAGAAGAAAGGGAGGAATATTCTTTACTTCTCAGCCCGTGTTTGGGAACGAGAAAAGCGAATCCTGTGAGAATATTCCCCATTGTACTGGGCAATAAAGCAGCTGCTTCTCTTTTAACACCGAGCACACGGGCGCAGGCTGATTCTGTTCTGATGTTTCTAATGATGCCCTGCGTGACGCCTACCTCCACTCCCTCAGCTCTCCGAGCCACCGTTTCCGCTCTGGTGATGAACTAGACAGGCACACTTGGAGAGAGACTATCAGAGACTGAGAGGAGGAAAATCAATTTCAAAGCCCCAAAGACGGCCGGTGCAGAAGGTCACTGAACACTAACCATTGCTCTGGCTTTGGAAGCTTGAGGGGGGATTCTATTTAACAACAACAACAAGCAGACAGGAGCTGGCGAACTGCACGCACCGCATTATTCATATGCGCGGTGTAGCCACTCCAACAGCAGTAACAATTACTCTGGATTAAGCACAATTAATAACTTATCGTTTTTCTTCTGAAGCCGAAAGAGCTGTTTCTTTGTTGGCCGGCCTTCGGGACCGACCTTTTCATTTCAGCTTCCGCCTTCTGTCCTAGCTTATATTTCCCACTGATCCTGTGATGTATCTTTTTACGGGTCATGTCACAAATTTAAAATTAGTAGGGACAAGGACTGAATCCCCTCATCTTTCCTGCTGCCCCCATTCAGGCCTTTGGGTTACTAGTAACTTTATCCTGTAGGTCTCTCTGAGGGACTCAGCGGTAAATTGCAATTACTCTTCTAGCCTGCCTGCCCTGTGCAGTCCCCTACCCCCCAGCCCAGTATCTACCCTGCCAGAGAACCCTGCATTCTTTCCTTTATGGCTGCCTGCCTTCCTGCCTTCCTTCCCTTCCCTCTCTTCTTCCTTCCTTCCTTTCTTCCCTCCCTCTTTTTCCTTCCCTCCTTCCTTCCTTCCCTCCTTCCTTCCCTCCTTCCTTCCTTCCCTTCTCCCTTCCTTCCTTTCTTCCCTCCCTCTTTTTCCTTCCCTCCTTCCTTCCTTCCCTCCTTCCTTCCCTCCCTCCTTCCTTCCTTCCCTTCTCCCTTCCCTTTTCCCTTCCCATCCCTTCCCTTCCTGTCTGTCTGTCTTTTTTGTGGGGTTGAGAAGTTCTTCTGAGTTCTTTGCACTTCAACGTCCTCTTTTGAACCTATTTCGCAGAGGCAAAGGAGAGGCAAAAGTAACATTTTCATTTCACATTTTCTACTCTCAAATGAAACCTCATGTTTTAAATACTAGATCTGCACAGTATGCTAAACTACTTCTATACAGCCAGTCATAATGCCTACCTACTCTTATCTCAGGCCGCTTACAACTGCTTCTTGTCATTTGTTTTGCTTTTTTCCCTTGATCTCTTAGCAGGTATGCTTTGTTCCTTAGATAAGGAACTTCACTTTTGATTGGCTTTGCCTTTCAAAATAATAAACTACAAAACTTACTATCATAAAATTTTTAATGGCAAAGTAATCAGATTTTTAAAGTGAATTTAAGTGTCCTTTTGTATATTATATTATATTATATTATATTATATTATATTATATTATATTATAAATCAGCATATCAATGCTTATTTGAAAAGATCATGACATCAAGTACAAAATTAAATAAGTTATAATAAAATCATAAGCTTACAAGAATGGCTAGGAAACAATCAGTTTCATACTAGTCTTTTGTTCAGGAGGTTAATATAATCATGTTATTCCTCTAATATCAAGAGCACAGTTTCATAAGTTGCAAATTACAGGGACCAAAATGAAAAGCATCCTTGGAAAACATACAGCATTACTCAAAGTGGTTTGAGTCATTTCCTCAATGGGACATTAAAGAGAGAAAATAAGAGTCAAAAAGAAAGTGTGCAGCCACCGAATGAAATTTTAATTAGATCAACTTCAGGACTGGCTGTCTTCATACAAAAGAGGTTTCTTTTCTTCAATATTTTATACAGTGTTAAAAACCTTTTTAGAGATCAGCAAACAGAGCAAACGACTAAAAAGAGTGTCACTGTGTTTACTGCTGTCCCTATGGCAAGTTGAAACCTTTACTAGTGACAAACAAATACCTGGAATAGTATTTCTTTTGTATATAATCTGTTATGTCTTATGGGGAGAAAGACACTACGGCCCAGGAGGTGTGAATGCTTTCTTGCTCTCCTTATATTCTTGGTTGAACAAAGAGACTAATCTACTTCAAACTTAATGTGAACTGCTTAAATAAAATGTCTTGATGTCCTTCTTTCTCCTTATGTTTCTGGGCAAATTAATAAAACGTTTACCTGGAATACAGATTGCTTACTTCAAATTAGGTGCTCTCATTTCAAAGACAGTGCGCCAAGGAGAAGAAAGTTTGCCTATATTTGGTCACATTCACAACCTTTTCAGAATCCAAAGCTCTTACTTCTGAGCAACAAACTGAGGGTTCTAGAGGGGAGGGGGTGGGGGGATGGGTTAACCTGGTGATGGGTATTAAAGAGGGCACGTTCTGCGTGGAGCACTGGGTGTTATACGCAAACAATGAATCATGGACCACGACATCAAAAACTAATGATGTAATGTATGGTGATTAACCTAAAATAATAATACAAAACAAAACAAAACAGAACAAATGATGTGTTTATATTTTTCCTCACAACAAACCATGGAATAGTTTTCCTTATAGTAATGATAAACAGAAATTTTGCTTTGTAATTATTAATACAGGGACTCTGGTGTAACCAATGGAAAGTGGAGATGTTCTTAAATTCCTCATTAAAAAAATAAAATGCGTTTAACTGCTTAAAAAAACCCCAAAACAGCCGAGGGAATTTTAAGGTATAGGTTCCTTTTCCTGCAGGCAAAACATAACTTTCTGGATTTAAGAGGCTTATTAAAAGTCTCACAAGATTTCCTCAACATCAAACGACTCTTCCAAAATGACATTCTCAGATCTAAAGCAAATGAATCCCACACTTATGGATTAAATTTACCTGGAAATATATGAAGGCTAAAATTAACTACCGAGTTCAAAATAGTTTTAGTCACTTGACGATGCCAAAACAATGGGCGGGTTGCCTAGAATTCATTTTAAGATAAAATACTTTGCAAGAACTGTCAAAATATATAAAATTTAATTATTGTGCGTTATCTTCCTTCCATACTGCTCATTACCACTTACTTAATGGCTTGTAGTCTATAATTGAGAATATATTGATTAAATTGTTGAGACAGCCGATGTTTCAACATCGTTAGAACGATGATACTAACTTACTATGCAAACACTCTGAAAACTCACCAATAACCTGCAGTTCATTATCACAGTCTTCCGAATTTTCCCTACCAGATCCTGAATTTTAAGTTCCAAAGCCAACTGGATAATCTGTTAAATGTATATTTAGTATTGTATTTATAACTAATTAAAAGACTGAAAAAGCGGTTTACTCAAGTGATGTGCTTTAGATAACACAGCGAAATAAAAAAAAATTAATGCAGCGAAATGCAAAATTTGTGGCAGCTATTAAACAAGAAAACTAAAGAAAGCAAAAGCCTATATAGAAAATTACCTGTTCTTATTCAAGGCTGGGTTCCTGCTTGTTTTTCTTTACCTTTTAGCAACCGATTCTCAATAGGTATCCAAAGACGTCTAGTACAGTTCCTTACTGTGTCTTGATACCTAGCTATTTGGAAAGAAATCTCCTTCAGCTGAGGACGCTGGCCCTCCGAAGCTCTGTGAGATTCCTGAACGAAGAGACTGCAGAGGCTGCTGTGAATTTTCAGGGAGAAGCCCACCCACACTAGCAGCTGAGGAAGGCTGTACGAGGTGTTCTGCAATCTCCAATCTTTCACAAGAAAACATTTCAACCGGACTGATTATGGAATCATAGGTTTTGCTAAGGCCTGGCGAACTTAGTGGCCACTGATATGAACAAGATCTACTTAGAGACCATGCCATACATTAAAGCCACGGTCCTCAAACTTTAGCTCACATCACAGTCCCTTGGAGGGCTTGTTAAACCAGAAGGTCTCGGGGGAACCCCGCAGCTTTATTGCCAATCCAGAGACCACACTTTGAGAACCGCTACAGTAACGTTTCGGCATACTGGTTTTTTAGCTTTAGTTTCATTCAAGACTCTCATCAAGATTCTATAACAAATCAGGAAATCGTTCAAAAGATTCCTGTTTAGAAAATTAACGGCTGGTAGCTCACCTCAAGCGGTCAACTTAGAACGAATGGATTTTTTATAATACGAGGGCTCAATCCATCTGACCCCAGGATCAAATGGCTTCAACATTTTTCGTTGTTCTACATCATCTCACTTTTTTTTTTTAAAAAAAGATTCTATTCGTTTATTCGACAGAGAGAGACAGCGAGAGAGGGAACACAAGCAGGGGGAATGGGAGAGGGAGAAGCAGGCTCCCCACAGAGCAGGGAGCCCAAGGCAGATGCTTAACCAACTGAGCCACCCAGGCGTCCCTGTGATCACTTTTTTTTTTTTAAGATTTTATTTATTTGACAGTGAGAGATACAGCGAGAGAGGGAACACAAGTAGGGGGAGTGGGAGAGGAAGAAGCAGGCTCCCCGCTGAGCAGGGAGCCCGATGCGGGGCTCGATCCTAGGACCCTGGGAACATGACCTGAGCCCAAGGCAGATGCTTGACAGCTGAGCCACCCAGGCGCCCCTACATCATCTCACTCTTAATTTTTTACTTCCAACTTTCCCCTTTGTTGTACTTCCCTTTCAAATTCATCTGTTTGTTAAGAAATCAGGCCCTTCATGCCTTCTCATCCCATTGCTACTTTTAAGTATCTAGCATGTTTATTGGACTTTATCTCTAAATGAGATACCAGTATCTGTTCTCTCTTGGTTCTTCTGTGTTTCCTACACTATCTATATTTCCGTGTGTCTCTAAGACATTCACCAAAACACTATCTTATTCCACAAGTCCCTTCTTTCAGGGGTTCTCTTTCAGTCTCTCTTCGAACTTAATAGTTGGGATTTGTGAGCCATGTAGAAGTCTAGCTGATAATTCACTGTGGGTATTTACAACTTCCCAAAAGGTTCCTACTGTCTTCATACAGAAAATGCTATTTCTCTACCCTTAACCTTTCTGGCTGGAATCGTTTTTATGCATTCTTTTTTCCGCTATAATCTTGGCTTCAGTTTACAACCTATATTAAAATTTATAGGGGAAAAAAGCTACTTCTCATCTTTCTCTTTATCTGTTAGCAGAGACTTCTGGAAAGCTCAGTTATAAATATTTTTAAGGCATGTGCGTGCACACACACACACGCACACACATAAATATATCCTCTTAACCCCTTTACACATTTGCTCTATTGAGGAGAAGGGAAAGAAATAAAAATATTTCCTGCATAAATGCCTTCTCCTCTAGTTTTCTCCTTCTTTGAAGCTGCTGAGGACCAGGAGTGACAATCAAGGTGGTGTTCTTGGTATACGGGCCACTGTGGAAGCACCCCCACACCCCAACAGCTCCAGATCTACCAGACAACAGGATGAAAAAAAATCCTCTTACTAAGGCTCAGAGGGAGCAGAATTCCAGCATATTTGAAAAAAAACCACAAAACCCACACTGAATCATCATTATTACAGTTAAAGACAGTTTCTTCTCTCAGTCCTTCGATACTATTTTCAAACACGCTTTCAAGGGTGGGAGCAGGAGAACCGAGAAGAGTACTCACCCAGATGAGGAAAGTAGAAAGTACTTAGAGGACTAGGTTTTATTTATTTATTTATTTATTTATTTATTTATTTATTTATTTATTTATTTAATTTTATTTTTTAAAGATTTTATTTATTCATTTGAGACACACACAGAGAGAGAGAGAGCATGAGCAGTGGGAGAGGCAGAAGCAGGCTTCCCACTGAGCCAGGAGCCCGATGTGGGGCTCGATCCCAGGACCCTGGGATCATGACCTGAGCCGAAGGCAGATGCTTAACCATCTGAGCCACCCGGGCACCCCGAGGACTAGGTTTTAATTCACTTCAATAACCACTGTGGTGGCAAGAGTACTCGACAAAAGCTATAATTAAAAATAAAAACTTGCAAAATGGGATCTCAAAACTGAAAAGGCTTGCGTCAAGTATTGACATAAAGGGAAACAGTTAAGAAATAATAAAATTTACTTAGACTGAGCCTGAATAATAGACTGAACTTCAATATTTTTTCTTTTTGCTTTTGATAATTTAATCTCTGATAATTTTGAAACAGGGTGAATCCAAGCATAGGTGTATGTGTGCGTGTGTGTATGTGTGTGTAAATTTACTAAGAACCGGCCAGGGCTGGTTCGAAATGGATTAATTATTTTGCCTCTAATACGAAGTTACTATTACTATAAACTTAAATTGAAAATGTTTTATAGTAAGTAATATACTATGCATCCCTGAATTGTAAAAAGAAAATGTTTTTTAAAGTCCTACTAATTAAAATGCTTCTTCTTTTATTACCTCTAAATTAATTATGGTATGCATTTTAAAGAAAAATATTTTAAATAAGAAAATTAAACACCCCCAAGTGAGTAATCAATATTAGAATATAAATTATATATTTTGATGTGAAAACAAAAGAACAAATATGTAATGATTCTAGCTGTGACACAGTGAGTTAGTGAGACTGATAAACTACTTCTTCATGCTGAGAGCATGTTGTGGTCTCCAATCTATTACACTTTTGAATTGATGTGCTATTATCTTTGGACAACTTTCACACCAGGAGGTGATCCCAGCAAGAAAAATGTCTTAAATGAAAAGCTTATAAACAATATACATTTCACTGCTGTTACCTGAATTAGCATGAGCTATTAGTGGTTGTACAAAAAAGTGCTTCGAGACAAAACCTGTTTTTAATATTTTACCAAAAAATTCTGCAATATGAATGTATGAATAACTATATATTTTACCAATTGTCACTGTATCAACTTGTAATTATATTGAATACACAAACATGTTCGTGGTAAGTACAGCATTGATCTCTGAAAACTGGGAAGACAAATTCTAGAGTATTAACGTGATTTGTGGGAAATGCATTTTAGTGAATTCATATTTATTTGTCAGTATTAAGTGAGAAACCTGTATGAAACTTAAGTATAACCACAGCTGTATAAAAATATACAGGGTTATAACAGGAAGCAAAATATTTTTATTATGACTATTTAAACACAGACACATCTCTAATCAAGCACAAAATCATGTTACAGAGTTTGGGAGGATTAGGAACTGAACAACAGGTTAAATATGCAGACTTTTTCTTTTCTTTTCTTTTTTTTCCCCTTTTACCATTACCAAGAAGGCTAAAATAGCTTAATAGTCTTTGTTCCAAATTTTGGTTATTATAATGGGGTGGCCATCGCATCAAATGCACAAATCTATATTAGGTATTTTCCTGCATGTTTTAAGATTATCAATTACACCTACCGTTGGCAATTACATACTAAATATATTAAAATTAAAATAGGAACAAAAAAGAACGTCTTAAAATTCCTATGTGCTATTTGAACAAGATTTTAATTATTAATTCATTCAATTATTGATGGCCATCTATGCTTAAAACTGTTCAGAGTTTCTAGATAAGTTTGAGAAGGAAGTATGATCTAGATAAAAAGAAGAATTTCAAGTGTAGATATAAGTTCATAAAGAATAAAAGAATTTCAGGGTTGTAAGAGATGCTGAAGGTGTGTATCTTAGTCAGTCACATATGTGCTAGTGAACCATAAGTATTTAACAAAACAAAACACAAAACAACCAGTCCAAAGAGAGGAAGGTGTTTTAAATAAACCTTAGTGAGCACCTATTTACTATGTGCAAGGAAACTATTATCTAATCTTAACTTCACAAAATCCCCACTATGTGTGTGTGCGTGTATGTAATAAAATTTACTTTTTTAAGATGAGGAAATGGAGCCTTAATTTCTCAAAGTTTATACAGAGGCAAAGCCAGGTCTCTTTGGCCCTAAAATTACTGTTCTTAACCAGTTACATAATACAGTAGTAGTTTCTATATGAGATATGTATCTTAACTCGTGTATAAAACACACTTCAGTTTGTGCTTATCTCCTGTCTATAGAGAATAAGCAAGATAGTCAGCTTTAATAATATGTCATACAGGGACGATAGTAGAGGCTGTTTTTGGTCCTTTTGTGGGGAAGGCGCTGATGTCTGTGAGCTCCCTGAAAGAAGGAAGAACTCAGCAAGTTGAGGAGTCAACAGCTCTCACCTTTTAACTTCCGCGGCTTGGATGTGATTAATTAAATACAAGACTCCTCCCAATACTTTTGGATGAGCTGTGTGGTGATTCTGAAAATCTTTTTTAACCACATCAAGGTGAGCCAGCTAGCTCATGGCAAAGTACCCAAAAGAGTTATAAACCTTACAAGCGAGTTACATATATAAAAAAGGAGAAGGGTCCAAATTTGATGACCTTTTCTGGGATTACAAGTGGCTGTCAGGAGCATGCTACCAAGAATCTGTTTTTGAGGAAATTATTAATCTGCCCCCTCAAGGTAAAATAGTATTCAAGAACAAGGAAGGAAGTACTGCTTCTTTAAAGAAACTCTTAGTTCAGACAGGATTTTTTAAAACTTACATTTGGAAATATTCCCATCAATATATTATTTTGTTGCCAAGAACAATGATTGCCATCTATAACAATTTTTAATTTTCTAAACTGCTTAAAAGTCTGCAAAACACGATATGTTAGTGAGTTTGGTCCTTGTTTATTTAAAGATGTGCAAATATAACAACTTCTAATTAGTTGGCTAGAACATCAGAGGCATTAATCAAATTTCAGCAGATACTGTATGATCCCACTTGCGTGGAATCTAAAAAAGTCCCCACTCTTAGAACCAGAGAGCAGAATGGTGGTTGCAGGGGGCTGGGAAGGTGGGGGAATTGGGGAGATGTCTGTCAAAGGGTACAAACTTTTAGTTATAAGGTGAGTAAGCGCTGGTGATCTAATGTACAGCCAGGTGATTATAGTTAGTAACATTGTATTGGATACTTGAAATTTGCTGAGAGTAGACCCTGAGTGCTCTCACTACACACACATACAAAAGGCTAACCAGGTGAGGGGATGGATATATTAATCATTTTACAATGTGTGTGTGTGTGTGTATATATATAATATATATATATATTATATATATATATATACTTTTATTTTACTATTTTTTTAAAGATTTTATTTATTTATTTTGAGAGCAAGAGAAAGAGAGAGAGAGAGAGATCATGAGCAGAGGGGAAGGGCAGAGGGAGAAGCAGGCTCCCCACTGAGCAGGGAGCCTGATGTGGGACTCGATTCCAGGACCCTGAGATCACGACCTGAGCCGAAGGCAGATGCTTAATAGACTGAGCCACCCAGGCTCCCTATATATATATTTTTAATGATCAGGTTGCACACCTTAAAAAATCAAACTGTGCAATCTAAATGTATATAATTTTTATTTGTCAAAAGGAGGTTCATATAGTTGTTGGGGTCAAAAAACATTTACGTATGATTAATATTTGATATGTAATTATCTTATAAATGTATATTTAATAAATAATTTATTAAACAAACAAAATTAAGTGACAGATTGAAAGAAAATAAAATTATTTAGAAATGCTATTTATTTCATTTCATCCTTTCAAATTTTAGTTTTATATACATATGATAACGTGCATAAGATTAGTACATTGCTACATCTGTACAATTAATAATTGAATAAATCCATGTATTTTGGGGCTGAGTGCTTTCATTTTCTTTCATATGTAATTAACAAAATTGGAGTCACTACAAGAAGAAAAGGAATAAATTTAGAATCTGGGATCTAGCTGAGAGCTGACACTGACCAGTCATGTGACCTCGAGCAGATTGTTAGATCTCAATGGGCTCTAAAAGAAGGTAAGATCAGGTAATCTCCAAAATTTACTCCAACTGCGAATTTGTTCTGGAATGTAGTCCATATATTTCTCAAAAGCAGTCACAATTTCTCCAGGTCCTCTACAACAACCTTGAGTGTTTCATACTGGTACATTGTAAGACGTTCATAAATACCCACTGAATGAGTGAATACATTCAGGATTCATTTTATGAAATATCACTACCCCACCATGATCTCAGATAATTCCCATCCCTTAGGATCACTGTTATTTTTTTCTTTTTTTAAAGATTTTATTTATTTGACAGAGAGAGATACAGCGAGAGAGGGAACACAAGCAGCGGGAGTGGGAGAGGGAGAAGCAGGCTTCCAGCTGAGCAGGGAGCCCGATGCGGGGCTCGATCCCAGGACCCCGGGACCATGACCTGAGCTGAAGGCAGATGCTTAACGACTGAGCCACCCAGGCGCCCCTCTTTTTTTTTTTTTTTTTAAGATTTTATTTATTTATTTGACAGAGAGGGACACAGCAAGAGAGGGAACACAAGCGGGGCAGGGGGAAGTGGGGAGAGGGAGAAGCAGGCTACCCACTGAGCAGGGAGCCCCATGCGGGGCTGGATCATGACCTGAGCTGAAGGCAGATGCTTAACGACTGAGCCACCCAGGCGCCCCGTTATTTTTTTCTAAAGCAAACCTGTCTTTGAAAATTTACTTCATAGTTGATCTCCTGTAGGAAGTCACCCCAATTAAAGAGGAAAAATACTGGTTATTCTCAATAAAAAAATACCTATCTCCAAAGTTGAAAAGGCTATCTAATTGTTCACAAAAATTAATCAACATGCCAATTCTTGTTAATTGTCATTGCCTTTCCTTTGCTAAGCCTTTACTGCTTTCCAAGTTATTATTCATCTTTCTAAATACAGAATTATTTTTCTCTTAAATATATAGCAGAGGAAAAGAATAAAGAAAAGCAAAGAAACTAAAGTGCCAGATACTTTGCAATGACATTTCAACAAATCCTTATAAAATCTTTGAGAAATACTACCAACACATTTTGTGAAAAAAAAAAAAAAAAAAAAGAGATAAAAATACATGAGTAATCTGCCTAAGGTTACATAGTTAGTAGAATGTTAAGATTTTAACCCAGATTTGTCTGTCCCCAAACCAATGCTTTTTTCCACCCCTGCCATGAGCAGAAAGAAGCCCTATCATAGGTTATCTTATCCTATGCAACGGTTGCTATTATTATTTGGTCATACCTATCATTTGCCAGGCACTTTACTTACATTATTTCATTTAAGTCAAAACACTCTTTTTAGTAAGTGCAGGGTGTGATTGGAACAAGATGACTTCTGGTGGTAATATTTCAAGTGGTTCACAATATGAGGTGAGATGCTAAGAAATCATAAAGAGGGTCACAGTAGAATCAGAGGGGTTATCAAATAGAATTTATTAAGCTTAGCTGGTTAATTGCATGTCCAAGAATGTGATCTTGGAGGCTAAGGAGAAAGTATTCTGAGAAAATAATAGAAAACAAACTTCACCTCAGGTTTGAAGAAAGAAATACAAAAGGCAAAGGTATGTCAAGGGAAAAATGAAGAAACAGAGGAAGCGAGAGGCAATTGTCTTTGACAGGGTGTTCGTTAATTGGTGATGTAACCAGAGGATGAAATTTTAGAGCAAAACACAGTTTTAGAACTGGACAGAAATTAATTCTGGAAAAAGATAAAAATCACCCTGTAGTAGTGATGTTAGGAAGAGGTGACACACACACACAGAGACGCATGTGCACGCACAAAAGAGGATTGAAACATTTTCAAACAATATTAGGGAAGGGTAAAAGGATTTAAAAAAAAAACCTCACAAAACGGTTGCTGAGGAAGAGGAAGAGAGGTGCCTCAAAATGAATAGGTCATACTCAGAAAAAGATAAGGATTGAATCACAGGCATTAGCTGTGACCGGAGTAATGGCATGGATGACCTTATACTTTGATCGTGTTCAGAGAAGTAACTAGAAATGTGTTAGAAGTAATAAAGAATTCATTTTCCTAGGTACTAGGGAAATTAAGTTATCATGTATGAATATTTTTTTTTTAAAGATTTTTTTTTATTTGACAGAGAGCACAAGCAGGGGCAGCAGTAGAGGGAGAGGGAGAAGCAGGCTCCCCGCTGAGCGAGGAGCCCGATGCGGGACTCGATCCCAGGACTCTGGGATCATGACCTGAGCCGAAGGCAGCTGCTTAACCAGCTGGGCCACCCAGGCGCCCCATATCATGTATGAATATTTTATACAGATTGCTGGTTATCCAAAACCAAACATTATCAGAGTATACAGTAACTGCAATTTGTTGGAATTATGCTTTTAAAAATCACTTAAGGCCCACAGTGAATAATTAATGCATGCTTTCTTGATGTTTTAATTGCTATTATAAAGAAACCTCAATTAAACAAAATAACACGCCTACTCTATTGCACAGTATCTTCATCATGCTCAAAAGACACCTAAAGCTTTAAATACCTTAAGTAAAACTGAGGTCTAACTTCTGACTGATGTGGAGACAATGCATCTTTCAAGGCTTGGACTGATTCATTCCAAACATTTACTACTTTAGTTAATTAAATGTTTCAAGAATATGAATAGTTGCCTTTCATTATAATTTAAAGATTTTTTTTCTCGTTCTCAGAAATGAAATGAGCAGACTTGGGGTTCCTACCTGCAAAAATTCACCTTACTTTTTGTTGAATGATAGAAATAGTGAAAGAAGCAAGAGATTTTATTCTGATAAATTTGTGGCTGCAGGCTTGACCTACCTACCCCATGAAGATAAATTAGGCTGTAACTATTCCAGATGAGACAAATACTTTCCTTGTCCGTTGGAGAGAAGAGAGCTACTTGATGATAAATGATATTTATATTTGTTCAACTGTTAACTAATTAGGTTATCTTATCCTATGCAATGGTTGCTATTATTATTTGGTCGTATTTTAAAAACATTAATGGAACACCTATCATTTGCCAGGTACTTTACTTACATTATTTCATTTAAGTCAAAACACTCTTCTTAGTAAGTAGTATTATGGCATTGGAAATTGACCTAAGATTGAAATAATTTGTAGACGATTATATAGATCATTCAAATGATGGATCTAGTTGGGCTCTGTGCTCAGCTCAGTCGGCTTGAGTTTCTCTCTCCCTCGCCCTCTGCCCCTCCCGCTTGTGTGCACGCTCTCTCTCCCCAAAAAAATAAATACATCTTAAAAAAAAAAAGAAAAAGAAAATGTTTGTGCAAAGTGATGTCCTGAAGTGTGACTCCCCTGTCCCAGCACTCCCATCCTCCTGGGGGAGCTAAATCCTATCTTAGGGAGGATAGAAGACAGGACGGAGAAACCGAAGGAGAAGCAGCTGACCCCCATCGCCCACCCACAGGGTTTAGATCAGACTGTGAAATACCCGGAGTTCTTGGCTCTTACACAGCGAGGCTTCAGGATGGAGTTTGAGGAAACTGTTCCAGCGGTTTTCTGCTCACCTCTCAAGAAGACGAAGAGAAAATGCCTGTTGTTGTAAATGCCTGGGTCCCCCTCCTACCCTGTCCCCGAGGAACCTCTGTATGCTCCGCTCAAAACTGGCGGAGCCTTCCCACTCAATGCCAAGTTTTTGTGACAGATTAGTTTTTCCATAAAACCATTCTGAGAAAAAAAAAAAGGTATTTAAAAGTAAAACTACTAGGTTTTATTCAGGAATATATATCAATATTGACTCCTGGGAATGACCTTCATTTTAGAACTACTATCAATCCACAGCCTACTTTTCTATTTTAATTTTTGGCATGATACCTCCTAAACAAGCAACCTGAGGCAGGAGCATTACAATTAGTTAATAATAATCTCATTTTAAAAATCATGCTTTTTGGATGCCTGGGTGGTTCAGTTGGTTAAGCGTCTGCCTTCAGCTCATGTCACGATCTCAGGGTCCTGGGATCGAGGCCCGCATCAGGCTCCCTGCTCGGCGGGGAGTCTGCTTCTCCCTCCCCCTCTGCCCCTCCCCCTGCTTGTGCTCGCTCTCTCTCAAATAAATAAATAAAATCTTTAAAAATATATGAATAAAAATCATGCTTTTGCTTTCCCTCATCTTAGTAATCACCTTTAATCTCATACTTTATTTTAGAATGAGGTCTCTATTTCCGTATAGCTGCAGAGTTTTGGAAACAAAAATTATAACACTGCTAGAGACCTAGAGACACACAGTTGTTCCTTCTTTGAGTAAATTCAGGACCAAATTTTACCTTTGTTTTACATTTTTGGTGAATACATGATTTACCTGTAAATCTAACATTTTACATTTAAAATTCTAAATTTGAACTTCTTGAACAAAATTTCATTCAATATGTTGGCTTCAATATATGCTCTCTCTTGTCTTCTTGGTATTGTGAGAAGAAAATAAAAACAAATATTTTATGTATTATTTTAAGAACTACATATTTAGAGAAAAACAGAAGCTTTTTCTGTGAAGAAGCTTTTCCCTGACAAAGGGTTAAATATTTGCTAAAAGTTGGCATAGAAAGTAGGAAAGTTCAAGTTGAGAGTCAACCTATGGCTATATTCCGACCAATGGCTGCTTTTCTACTTCCTCTCTCATTTGGTTTCTTTTTCTTATTTATCTTAGGCATAAGATAATATGGGCTTAATATGCAACTTTATTTGTGGGACTAAAACTTAGTTGGGTAACAATATGTCCCTCCAGGGTCCAGGATAGTCTCAGTTTACACCTATAAGAGTTCTAGTCCAATTGTTCTTATAACCCTTTCTTTTTATTTTTTATTTATTTTTATTATTTTAACCTTTTTTAAGGATTTTATTTATTTGTCAGAAAGAGAGAGAGCACAAGCAGGGGGAGTGGCATGCAGAGGGAGAAGTGGGCTCCTCGCTGACCAAGCTGCTCAATGCAGGACTTGATCCCTGGACCCTGGGATCATGACCTGAGCCAAAGGCAGACACTTAACCAACTGAGCCACCCAGGTGGCCCTTCTTCCTATTAGTCTTACAAATGCACACATGTCCTTTTACAGGCCTTTTAAGAAATACTGTAAGTTATTGAAGGTGAAATATTTCAAGAGATCTCGAATCCAATTGATTTTTACTATTTATTGGCATATAATTTTAGATAGGTTTACAGGGTTTGTTGTTGTTTGTTTGTGTTTTTAACAAACAGAGATGGTGAGACTCTCAAAGATTACTTAAGAATTTCTTAGCCTAGGCCCAGATCCAATTTTGAGGTTGGTGTTCAGTAACCTTTGCTTCATTTTTGCATCTCTTTTTCATATTCTGTGATATTCTCCTTCCCCCGCAAACTATCTTTAACAAAAGGATATGACATCAGTCCGTAAACTTAAGTCAGTGGATTACCTTCCCAGGGATATTTTACTTAGAGCTATATCTGCAATTATGGAGCATCTAGCTACTTAGTATCTTGCTAAAGGTAGTTGGTTACCAGCATGCAGGTGATGGTACCATTTTTCACCTGGGAAAGCTTTCCCTGGTATGATAAGGCCATAACGTGTAGGTTGCTGTCTGGGTTTTTAATAGGAAAGGATGACTGATATCCAAAGCTTGTACGGGAGTCTTGCCTTTCCCTAGAACCATTTAGAGTGAAGATTAAAAGAGGGGGAAAAAAAGGAGAATATCTTAATTTAGTAAGTAATACTTCTGCTTAGGTATTTTTTTTTTTAAGACACAGCAATTGATCTCACATTAAAGCAGCCCAGGACATTTCAATATTTAAATAAAAAGTGCAATAATAAAGAGGTAATTTAATATGCAATTTCATACATTAATAATTAGCAAAGCATTACTGAACTGCAAGGTAAAGAGCTAGGGGAACATAACTAATGAACTATCGATGCCAAAGCAGACTTCATAATAAAACAAGACTTTAATAAATCTTTTATTAAATGGCTACAAATGAACCATTTTGTTAACATCTAATAGGTAACTACTAAGCTACTCAATTCACATCTATAAATGAAGAACCTGCAGGCAATTAACTTCACAATTGCTGAAGGTCAGGGCTCCCAATGAGAGTTGCTCGACTCCCACCTTTCAGGGCTGCCACTGTACTGGGTCGAGTCCCAGCTTTTCCTCAGCCTCCGGTAGTGGCTATTATCTTGCACTGAAGCAGCTACCGTATAAAATAAACAGAGGATGAGCTCCAGGCTAGCAAATGCCCTAAAACTAAATCATACAAAGTATAAGAAATATTGAGTGCCAAGAAAAGAAATCGGGAAGGAAAAATTCTAAGCAAGGATTGGTAGTATATGTGGGTGCTGACTATTATTTATTGGAGATGATGAGATAATAAGGAAATGCCTGTAAACTGCAAATGCTTGTCCGGGTCTGGATGTGACTCTAGGAGATCTGAAACTCACTAGAGATTACAGACCAGAACGGCTCTAATTTACCAAGTAGAAATGTACGGTACACAATAATATCGATTGTCTCCAGCAGCAACAAATGTTAAATTCATTAGGGAAAGGAAATAAACATTGGTATGGAAGCAAGAAACTGCTGGTGAAAAAATAAATGCTTTTAATAAATCAGACTAGAAACTGCACTGAAACAGGGCAAGGTGGAAAGTCTTTGATGCTTTCTCCACCAATTCGCATAGACGAAGTCCACGATTTACCAAGAGTTTTGTGGATGATTACGTGCCAGTCTGCTAGCAGCCGTGATCAATAACATATGGTGGGAGGAGAAAAGGGCTGGGAACAAAGAAAGCCTGCAGAATCTTACACACACAGAACGGAAGGCCATGCTTCATAACTTATACCCTTTAAACGACAGTTTCAGAAAAGTGAGAATCCGTAAAATGAGTATACATGCAAATAGAAATAATTGCCAAAGACGAAACTGTGCCCTGGATTAAAAGACTAGTCAAGGGCAGACACATGTCTGGATGAAGTTGTTAATATAGCTGAAATGGAGCCTGAGAATCATACTCAATAGGGAACCTTAACTAAAAAAGGAAAAATCAATGATAAATAAGACTGGTTCTTCACCTCAAGAGTTCCAACCAAGTGAGACTATTAAAGAAACCACAGTAGTACTCTGTTAGGACAGTGTGAGATTTTCACATCGCTGCTGAGGTTGATACACTGAGTATGTGGTAAGCTGAAATACCATTTTCTTTTGACTGGCAATATTCTAAGAGGTGGACACCTGAAAACGAGAAGACAACACAACTAGACGAAGGCAAGTTTCTACATTTTTTGGATTCATTATTCTTCACCTACACGTTCGTGAGATAACAGCAACTGGTAGATTTTCCTTTCCATGTCAGTTCATAAAACTATACAATGTAATTCCATGGATGGTTCACTAATAGCATCACTTTGAAATGGAATTTCAAATGGTATTGCTTTCAGATCACCCAGAGAGCGATTTCTTACACGGTCTGAACACAGAGAAATCAGCTACAAGTACACAAATGGGTAGAATGGGTTGTCCTCTAAACCACTACTCTCTCTCCTAATGTCCCACCAACCAAGATTCATTAGCACAATATGAGGAATAACAAGAACACACCTTATCTTCCCCCCAAATGATTCCAAATATCTCCACCAGAAGACATGGATTCAAGGAATATCAACCCTTCTACTGACCCAGTTTTTGAGGCTTCTGAACGATACAACATCCCTAAAATGAAACACGTTTCTGCTGACTGAACTCGACACATTTCACACATATTTGTCAAAACCATTATCCATATTCAATTTGATGACTACAATGCAATTATCCATATTCAATTTGATGACTCAACTGGAAAATTACTTTTTTCCTAATAAAATTCTTCCAAATGACAATAGTGAATTGGTGTTGATGAGTTGTTCAGTGCGTGCTAATTAATTACACTGGGTAAATTTAGTTCTGTGCTAATAACCTCAGGAAAAAAAAAGATCTGTAGACATGACTTTTTGTCTTAAGTGAAGAAATCTCCTGTTTGCCTACTTCTTCTGTATTTTCTCTTTCTAACCTCTCCCAGACGAGTGTTCAATAATACAAAATAAACAATAAAGGCCAACTAGTCTTGGCTGACACTACAGATAAAAAGACAAGAGTTCCTTGGAACCATGTTCTTACTTAGGTCAAGAGTAAAAGAAAAGAAAAAGATTTTTATTGTTGATAACTAACTGTGAGGACCTCCCGCTAGCTCATCCTCAGGGCAGAATTGGTTTAGATCATGCATTTAATGGCAAAAAAAAAATTACAATTTATTCGTTGTGAAACCTGTTTCTTCATCCAGAAACTCATTTAATGCTGACATTAGCCAGGGGCTCTACGGGACAGGGCATTCTGTAAAATTTTTTGTGCCTGGAGATATTTACAAATGCAATGGATTAACTCGAAACAGCTCTTCCTGATCTCCACTTTCTTGTCTGAGCAGTTTGCTCCCTGTGGGCCAACCCGTGTTAGAAGTCTTAAATTAAGAACCTCACTGAAACATACCTGGGAGAAAGGACACTAAGCTGGGGAAGCCTCTGGAACACAAGACTGAGAGAAGCCCATGGGTCATCATACAGAAATGGGGCAAAATGACTTTGTATCGTGACAGATTATGTGTCGCATGGTTTACGACAGAGGATGGGATTTCAGGAGTTAGAGATCTCAGTTCATCATAAGGAAGAATATTACCGTCTAATATTACTGTCTAAGAACGAGTGGGATGTCTTAGGAAATAATGCTGGAACTTTAGAGGGTAGGTCCCATCTCCTTTCTATGGCAAGAAACTAAAACATCCTTCACAAATGGTCATCTGACTTGTGCTTCACTATCCTACTTAGGAATCTACTATGATTTTATGATGTAATGAACACAACGTATCCTGGGAAAGGAGGGATGTCTAGAACCAAGTCTCTGCTAAATGTGTTCATTGAATCAAGCTACACAGGCGACGCAGAATCACATCCTACGTCTCCATCTTTTTCTCGACATGCCTGATAATTTGTAAATGAGGAACAGAAAGACAGTAGTAAGGAAGAGTTTCACTGAAGGCATTTATTCTCACCTCTTGTAGCCTACACAATGTGTAAAACGGACGAGAACGTTCACGGGCCCAGCAACTAAAAAATTACCTGTAACCTGGAGCTGTTCTCAGAGAAGACCAAACACAGAGTATGTAAGTACACTAAATTTTTTTTTAAAGATTTTATTTATTTATTTATTTGAGAGAGAGAGAATGAGAGAGAGCAAGCACATGAGAGGGGGGAGGGTCAGAGGGAGAAGCAGACTCCCTGCTGAGCAGGGAGCCCGATGCGGGACTCGATCCTGGGACTCCAGGATCATGACCTGAGCCGAAGGCAGTCGCTTAACCAACTGAGCCACCCAGGCACCCTACACTAAATTTCTTAGCAAGAAAAGGGCGAGATAGTGTATCTTTAAATGTTCGACGCTGAAACAACATGGTTTGTTGACTATGCTAGGATACCCATTCTCCAAGCAGATCCATCGTGCAGCCCTAGCAAGCAGATGATCTGAGAGTCTCCCACAGAGGAGTTACCTGCTTTCCAGTGGTACATTACTGCCAAGGACCCAGCTGTCCTGCAGCTGGACGGACTCGGGTGTGGTTTGCAGCTCGGCGGGCAAAGCAGCCGGCGGGGCCGGACTCTGGTTCCTCCTATTGGTCAGGGAGTTTCTGTTGAGGGAAGTGATGGACGGATGGTGTTGTGCGGGGTGCTGTTTATGGGGTGGTGGCAAAGGCTGCAGAGTGGGCTGGCCTTGGTTGTTTGCAGGTTGCTCTGAAAAAAGAAAAGGAAACTCATTACGTACACTGATATATGTATATGTACATACGTAGCTACATACACCACCAATTTCTTGGGGGATCCACTGCAGGTGAATTAGAATTAAAACCTGCATTTAAATCCATAACCTAATAAATCTGCATATTATTCTATTAAGCGGGTGTTCAGTGACATTCTCTAAGAGCAAGTTTACCCTTGATACACAAAGTACTAATTAATATACAACAGATGGTAAAATTGGTTTTGGTTTTAATTTGTTTCAGATTTTTTTTCAACTGGTTTTATTAACACCTACAGAAAACAGTATCTGACAGCTTCCCTCATGTGCCTTTAGACTTCAGCTTTTTTTTAACAAACCAACCCTGAAATTAAATGGGTAATTTCGGTTGAACACAAAGGTTTTCGAAATGCATACAATCCCTATAATTATTTAATGGAGTTTTCTTAAGCTTTATTTAACTGCAATAAATTATTACAAGCTAGTTGCTAAACAGCAGTAGACTACTCTAGTTTAGTGCATTTCAAATAAGGCAGATCTGCATTATGATCCACTAATAGACACTAAGTATTCTTTAGCAGAAGGTCACTCTGTGAAGCAGATGTTGTTTCATGGATATTTAACAGACTGAATCACATCTGATTACGACGTCAGAAGACTCATATACTTAATGACCGTTACATCCATTAGAACACACACAGAACAGATTTTCCAATTTCACAGTATGCAGTATAACTACATTTTGGAGTAAGTCATAGGTGACCAGAGTGACTCATGCCATTGTGTCAGTGGTACAAATATTTTGTTCTAAACAACAATCGCAAGGGATCCAGCAACTTCAAAATAGAAACACGATGCTAGGTTATAACTATGGAAAAGTTCCCTAAAACTTAATAAGTTGTAAGTTAAAATGTACAAATCAGTGTAATATGAGACTGACTTTTCAATCTCATTACCTGCCTTTGGACATGCCAGAATTCACAAATACCACATTTTAACAAACAGATGACTCCCTAGTTTAATGCTAAACTTATTATGGTTCCACACATAGAAAATGTCCATTTTTGACTAAACGCAGTTCAAAGTGCAATATAATTTTAAAGTGATGTATTAAATCATGCTATTAATATAAATGCATGTATTGAAAGAGAATAGGAAACACAGGGACTATCTTTCATCTGCAGTGTGAACTCCAGCAGTAATTGTTATACCAAATAGAGTCTAACACTGTAATTCTGATTGCATGAAATGAATACTTGATATGTAATAGCTTGAACATATATTATCTGTAAAGAGGTTTCTTTACAGGGTGCAATAATTAAAATAACCCCTCCCATAGTACATAATACCAGTAATTACTGCATATTTCTAATGGTCTCTAACAATCCATATAATATCACTTAACTAATAATTTCTTACTCTTGAAATGAGGGACAGAGACAACACCTAAATATATGAAATAAAGTTACTTTCTTGCACGGTCTCTGTTCTTGAGAATCCTTACACTAGAAACTATAGAAAGGTTGCGTGGTCCATTGCTTTAGTGCTCATGAAAAATTAAAAGAGTATCTACATCTCAGTTAAACTGAAAGTACTCTTTCAGTTTAACTCGAGGTAACGAGAGGGCTAATCTACCCATACAATTTTAATGGTGTTAGAAAAAAAGAAATAGTTTAAGACTCAAAGAAGATTTATTATTATTCAGGTATCATATAATTAATTCGTTTTTTCTTCCCCAGCATTAGTGTATATGATTAGAATCTCTATGGATGTCTTTAAGGAGCATTTCAAAGCCGTTTTTATAAATATATATAATATATACATAAATATATATATAATATAGACACAATATAGACATATACATAATATATAATATATAAATGTTATATATAATATATACATACATGAATAATATATAAATGTTATATATAAAATATATACATAATATATATATTTATTTTACCATAAGTGGAGAGCCTTAACTAGGTTGGTGTCAATGCAATGGGAACAAAGAAAAGAGAGAAACATTTCAAAGTGAAAAGTATTAAGATTGTTTCTAAAAAGAAGTAGAGGGAAATGTCAAATGACTCCATGTTTTTAAGCCTGGCTCCATGAAAGGACAGAATTACACTATACATATGATATATAAATTATGTATTGGATATTATACTAACTAGAGGAGAGAGCAATGTATGGTAGCAGTTGATATCAAATTTAATTTCTAACTCTGTCACGCATTACCATCGTGAGCCTCCAGTTTTCCCATTTGTGATGTGGGAAATAACACTGTCCCATCTAGGTATTAGTTTAATCTAAGGATTCAGTGAAATGCACTCCTTCGTTCATTTATTCGCCCACTGAGTCACTCAGCCCACAAACATTTATCAAGCCCCTATGTTAAAAAGCTATGCTAAGTCAACAAGTGAAAAGTACTGTGCAACGGTTAAGCATCATGCATATTACGATTGTTCTTGTAGAGGGAATGATTTTAAGATCTATTGCCATTGTCATGTATTTAAATATGTTGAATTTAAGATTTTTCTTCTTGGGGCGCCTGGGTGGCTCAGTCGGTTAAGCAGCCAACTCTTAGCCCCACATCGAACTCTGTGCTCAGCGGGGAGTCTGCTTGAGGATTCTTGCTCTCCCTCTGCCCCTCCCCTCACTTAATGCATGCACATGGTCTCTCTCTCTCTCTCAAATAAATAATACATCTTTTTTTTTTAATTTTATTTATTTTGACAGAGAGCGAGTACAAGCAGGGGGAGCGGCAGGCAGAGGGAGAGGGAGAAGCGGGCTCCCTGCTGAGCAGGGAGCCCGATGTGGGGCTCGATCCCAGGACCCCGGGATCATGACCTGAGCTGAAGGCAGACGCTTAACGACTGGGCCACCCAGGTGCCCCAATAACTGTATCTTTTTAAAAAAGATTCTTATTCTTAAACAGTGAGAAAAAACTTCCCTTTAAGGTTTCAAAAATGATTAGTACTATGGTGGCTTTCTCTAAGTTCACTCATTCATTTGACAAGTACTTGTCGAGAACTCATGATGAACAAGACATCATGCAAAGATCCATGCCCTTTTCAACTGTCTATCCAGGTGATTTCAGCGCAATCTGTTGGGTCTGCTGGGACCTCTTTTGATCTGACTACATAATCAGGAGGTCTCCCTATAAAATAAATCCAGATAATGAAAGCTAGATTCAATCTAAAATTTTATGGAAGAGAACAAATGCAGATCCTGAGTGAGAGGAGGTGGGCGGCTAGAAATTTAAATTCTGCAGCAGTCCACAAACAGAGGCAAAATCCGAGGATTCACTTGGAGGTGCATGCTACCTCTAGGGACTTGGGTTTACAGGATGTAAAAAGTAGTGGAAGTATGTATCTCTACCAACTTATTCAAGACAGCATAAATTTAAAAAATATAACAAGATAAAAGAAAATTAAACACAGACAGAAAGGAAGAAAGAGAGAATACAAGAAAATAAAGTGGGAAAGATAAGATAAAGCCAGATCCAAAGTGAGTGGACAAAATGCCTGCTATACAGTTCTGTACATTTTTTAAGTAGGATACAAATCTGGCTCTAAATTATTTATCTAGTTGCCAACACAAAAAAGGAAACATGATCAGTTACATGATTTGGGATGTTTTTAAGATCACAACGTTTGCTTGAGAAAAGGGTTAACTGTTAGTGGTATTGAAAATAGAAAATTCTAAGTCCTCATAGGAAAAAAAATTGAATATCCAGGGAAAATTTCAGGACCTGGGTTCAAAATGGACACAAGGAGGGGCGCCTGGGTGGCTCAGTCGGTTAACTGTCTGACTCTTGATTATGCCTCCCGTCCTGATCTCAGGGTTGTGAGACGGAGCCCTGCAACTGGCTCTGTGCTGGGTGGAGCCTGCTTAAGATTCTCTCTCTCCTGCTCCCTCGGCCCCTCCCCTACCAAAAAAAAAAAAAATGGACACAAGGAAACAGAATAGGGTCTAGATTTGGAGACAAGCACTTAGAATCTAACACTCGTGACCAGATCCACATAAGAAAAACCAAAACATAAAACTGTAGCCTTTGCTTTAAGCTGATTCATTGATACAGGCTTTCGGTAGATACGAGAAAGTTTTGGATATAATGACTCTGAGTTATACAGGGGACGGTTAGACCTCACAGAGCTTTCAGGTTTAATGTTCCTGAGACATAGCTCTGAACATGTCATTTTCCTTCTTAGAAACTCCAAATGGCTTCCTGGCACCTATAAAACATAGAATGCACTCTCTAAAGGCAAATGTCGTATTTCCTCAGTTAGCCCTCAAAATATTTTTGCAAATGTTTCCCCCATGAAGCCCCTTCATGTATCTTGTTCTAGTCAAGCTTGTTGTATCCACTGTATAACTCACACCTTTCCACACAAGCATATTTGCTTCTAACTGGAAAGACATTTTCCTCCATCTTCCTATATCCAAATCTTACATACTTCAAGCTCTAAGAAAGATGACATTCCTGTTTTCTTCAAGTAGAAATCAGTTATTTCTTCTCTGAGTCTTAGAGTATTTTATCTGTGCCTTTTTCATGGCTTTTTTCATTTCCCCAATTACAATTAACTTCAGAGGTCTCATGTCTCCTGTTAGACTCTGTATGGGCAGGATTCACATCGGATTCACCTTGGAACCCCTAAGAAGCACATGGGGATAGATGTGTGGTCAGCAAATAAATATTCATTCACTCAATCCATATTTGGTTAATGAATACTTGTGAAGAATTCAATGAAGAGAATGCTGAGGTGGTGAAGAGCAGAGCCTGCCCAAGCACCTTTGATTGTAAGGTAATTTGCAACCTGTCTCACTTCCTTATTAGCTCAATTCTTAGATCCTGAAAGACTGGGACTCTAACTTAAATTTCTCTGGACTTTTCAATATCTTCGCTCGGCTTTGTACTTCAAAGACTCCTAGAAATGTGCTGTCTGATTGGTAACAATTAGGCAATAATGGCACCTTTGGGGCTCATCCCACAGAGGCAGGGCGCCATGTTATTTCCCCCAGACATCAGGTTTTAGGAATATTTCTTTGTAACCACAGCAGATGTTCCAATATTCAAAATCTACCTTTTAAGGTGTGAAAATAATGGAAAGATTACATAAATACGAATATATAAAATATAAACCTATAAGATATGAAACAATATATAAAAAATATATATGTATCTATATATAGTATAGCTTAACCAAACACAGTTATGTCTTCCTTGTATTTTAAAAGTTATGATTAGAAATGTTCCAGATTAGGTATTTTAGAAAAGGTGTAGGTTATTTTCTCAAAATATTCTTCCCTGCTTTTTTTTAAAAATACAATTCTTTGCATAATGCTTACTATAAATCATGTATTATACTCAACGAAAGTCTTTACTCACTATACTCCTTCTTTTTGCCTGACTTTTTTCTTTTTCTTCCTTTTTTAAAATTTTACGTGCCTGACTTTTTTCAAGTTCTTATTGCTCATATAACTTCATGACACCCTAGCAGCTGCTTGTTTTTATTTGGTAAAAATAATTTAGAGCAGATAATTTTTATTTTTAAAAAATTTTAAAAAGCTTTTATTTATTTGAGACAGAGAGAGAGAGAAAGAGAGAGAGAGAATATGAGTGATGGGGAGGGGCAGAGGGAGAGAGAGAAGCAGGCTCCCCACTGAGCAGGGTGTGCATGTGCCTGTTCATGTGGGAGGGGCTGAAAGTAAGTGTCAGGTGAGAGGTGAGGGGGAGATTGAGCAGGTATCCCCACAGTCACCCCAACTGCTCCGTCCCACACACTTCCTTCATGAGTCTGTCCTTCTCCTTCCCTGGATCTCAGTTATGGGGCAGCAAAGGTCCCTAGAGAAGGAATATCCTACTTCACAAGGGGGATAGGAGTGAGGAGCTGACAGCTGTGTTGAATTAAAACAATTGTTTGCAACTTGAGTAAAGTCTGGTAATAAAAGACAAATGGGGGTGGGGAAGGGAGGGGGGATAGAGAGAGAAAGAAATATAAAAGGACAAAAACATTTTTAATTTTACTGAATCCCAGAGAAGTGCTGTTAGATAAAACACCTTCTAGGCAGTCATTTGCCTAGGGCTGGTGTCCCCCTGGATATCACCAGCAGCAAGTTGAATAAAGGAATAGATTCTGGTTCTGGTCCTCTAATAGTTTAATGTTATGGTACATAGACCATGTTGAAGTAGACAAACATTCAGAAGGAGCCAACCCATTTATTGGTGATTAGCAAAGATGGGGCTAAAGCCCTTGTTTCTATACCATAAAATGTGTTCATTCTCACTTCACTTCCTGGTTATATCTTTAATTTTCTCCTACCTGTTACAAATGAAACCTGAATTTTCTTCAAAGCTGACCTCTTCCTTTAACCACATCACCAAAAGAAAACAACCTTTTGTTGTACATTTTATTACCATATCAGTTTTAACTGTAGTGACCAGAGCTTGGAGTAGATGTTCCAAATGTACAAGGACCAAATCATAGTTAGCTCTTGAGTTTTAAAATCCCAATCTAATTCTTGGATTTAGCTTAATCTTGTGTTCCATTATCAACTAACTCTGTGGCCTTATGGAAATTAATTCCGATGGTAAATTTAGGTAACAACACCTCTTTCATCTGGCTACATTCCAGGAGCTACTAGGAAGGGTGTAATATAAATTCAAAAATTTTTAAGACAATGAAAATAGTAAATTATACATAATTTTTTCCTTTGCCCAGAAAATCTCATATATACTTTACAGATATTTAGCTGTCATTATTTCCCTACGAGGAAAAAAAGTTAAGTAGCAAGACTTTTCCTTATAAATGGGGAAAATTTGAGTTAAGGAGATATGTCTTTTTAGTCAGACCACACTTCAGTGGAGCTCATATTAGAGCACAAATACTTAGATATTCAGGGTGACTCCTCCTCTCCTTTCCCCCCCCAACATTGCTATACTAATAAGATAACCAACTAAAATGGTAAAGGGGAAACTGGAAAACAAAGGCCTCACCTCACTCAGAAAATGACTTTCACATAAACTTGTTCTTCTGGTTTGTTATTTTATCTAGTGATTCTCACATAAGACAAGTCTTTGAAAGTCAACTGTTCACTGGTGCACCTCTATAAGCCTTTGGTTAAAATATGGCACCATGTAAAAATTTCCACCACAAATGATCTGTCACTTAAACATTTCACACAGCTGCATGCAAATCAAATGAAAATTTTAAATGTGCTTTAAAAACCATAAAATACTATATAAATAAATAATATTGTTCTCATCACCCACCTTCATGACCAGACAACTGATTGCAAGATAATTTATATAAAGACATTTGAGTATGAAAACCTGAGAGATAAATGAGAAGATACGAAAGAAAAACTTGTACTGACCAGAGGATATAATTTCAGTGAGCACAGATGAACCGATTTACTGTACTTACTGAGTTAGTGAGAATTTGGTTTAGTTTCCTTAGGGTCATACCTTGAAATGAGGATTAGAAGAAAGATTTAAAGACTTTAAACCTTTGCATTCTTTTCCTTTGAGAGTCCACTGTACTTTCTATTTCAAACCATGTGGCCATCTGGATGACCCATCAACTCCCTTGCCCTAAAATGCTGGAAGCTCTGGGTAAAATATAATAAATACCTTTTGGATTGATTCATTTAGTATACGTGTTGAGTGTCTAACAGTTACCAGGCTCTGTTCCAGGCACTGTTCCAGGTAATAGCAAACAAAACAGCCAACAGTCTCAGCCTACTAGTTCAACTTATACTTTAGGTTAATATGACTTAACTGGAAAGAAAGAATAGGCCAGAAACCAAGGGGAGAGAAAAAATTTTCAGATCACCTGAGGAGATCGGCCTGTCTCTGTAAACTTTCTAATGTCCAACGAAGAAACAAGAGATAATACATCAATTGTTACTGAGACCCTACATATATGAGGCTTGGGCCCTCTGAAGTGCTATACCCTCAGCCTAAGAGTAGACTTAAAAATCTCATTGCAAATGGAACAATAAGGATTCTTGCTGGAGTTCTTAAGCCCTGCATGGGGAAGAAACCAACTCCTGAAAATTTTAACCACTGGCTTGGGCTTCCCTGGGGTTGTCATATGAGGTTGAAGCTTATACTCTCAACGTAGTTCTGGAAACCCCAGCCCATAGATTAATACTAAAAGTGCAATGCTCCTCCCTGGGGCACCTGGCAGAAACAAAAGCAAAACTTCTTTAGAAGAATATGCTCTCAACTGAAGTCACAAAGGATTTCCACAAATAAAACAGAGCTTTCAATAAATTTACAGTACCAGAAAAGATCTCCCCCAAAACTTGATAATATAGCCATCAGATAAAACTTAAGTATGTTTAGAATGATTAAAGACTTAAAAGAAATTAAAACCATATGAGTAAGACAGTATGAGAAAAAGGAAGTTAAAAAATGTGGAATGTGTATAAATAGGAAAAATGCAGCCACTGAAATCAGAAACTTACTGGATGGTTTAAACAGTATATTAGATACAACTGTAGAGAGTACCAGTGAATTGGAAAAGAGATCTGAGGAAATCACTCAGATGATGGCATCAGAAAGATGAAGAGTGCTTAAATATGAAAGAGTAGGTCTAAGACGAAAGAAGATAGGATAAAGGAGCTCAATATATATCCAGAGAGAGTTGCAGAAGGCAAGAACAGAGCTTTCTTTAAACAGCTTTTTCCAAACTTCCTAATACCATGTTTATGGCTGTCAAATTATACAGAACATGGACTTACTCATCTCTTTCTTGTTTCATATAAATTATCTCTGCTATTGTCTTTTTTGTTATTGGATGACAGCTTTTGGGGGGATATATTTTATAAAAGGTAACTTCTCTTAAATGGCTGAACTTCTCTTTGAAGATATTCTGACTTCTGTGGTTGCTGTTCAAAAGCGTGCAGCTAATCTAAAATGTCAAGCACCCTAACTTATTTCAGTGGATGGAAACAAATGTAAATGGCTACCTTGTGCTTGTAAAACAGTTCATCTTTTACTATACTTAACCCCAGTAATGCCACAGATTTATCCTCTATGGAATTCTTAGTTTTGCATAATCATTTCTCACAGAAACATACATAAAACTTACTTATTATACATGCATAGAAAACTGGATAAAAATACCTTCAAAAATGTCTCAGTATATGTTTCAATATATTCTTCCACCCATTTTAAAATAGTTTACCTAAGAGAGTAAGCAAAAAGGGAAGAGGCTATCCTAATCTTGACAATAAAGAATTGTTGACATAAAATCAATAAATACTTCTCTCCTCTCTCATTGCCTAATGAGCATTTGATTTTAGTGCAATTAAATTTTATTGACTTTAGATGGAGTACATGATATGATATAAATAAAGCACATATTTGTGATATGGATAAGGACAGGCTAGAAGGCAATTAAAAGTTATTACAATATAACAAATGGCTTTAAAGAGTAAGAAAAACAACTTGAATATTCCAAATAATGCAAATTTGCTGTACTTCTCAGATAATATATTCTTTGTCACAAAGAAGATGTCTTGTACAGAAGAAAGTACTATAAGAGGAAACAGAAGATAAAGGATTTAGTGCTGTTTTTTTTTTTTTTAAGATTTTATTTTTATTTATTTATTTGACAGAGAGATAGAGAGCACAAGCAGGGGGAGCGGCAGGCAGAGGGAGAGGGGGAGCCCGATGCAGGGCTCGATCCTAGGACCCTGGGATCATGATCTGAGCTGAAGGCAGATGCTTAATGGACTGAGCCACCCAGGCACTCCTAGTGCTGGTTTTAACTACACATAACCTCATATAAATCAACTAATGTCTGGGGCTCAGTTTTTCTCCTCTGTAAAAAAAGGGTGTTTGGGGGAAGGGTGGGCTCAGGCAATGAATTCTCAAGTTTTTTAGCTCTCCAAAATTCTTTTAGGTACTATATAATATTTTCCTGAAATATATTAAATTATGTTATGAATATTCAAATTTTAAGGTAATTAAAAGCCCCGTATTATTTCAAGTCATACATATAAAACATTTAAGGGACATACAGTACAAAATTACTTTATCTCAATTGAAGTATTATGAGAACTTGACCATATTAATTCATGGCACAGATATCCTAGCATATGATCTTGTTATTAATATTAAAAATAATATGTTTATTTTTAAAATAAACCATTCTGTATTACACATGTTGTGACTAGTAACATCATAAGGTACGTATAGTCAAAATAATTTTGTATCAAACTTAAATTTTGACTTCAGATTTTTTTTTTTAAGATTTTATTTATTTATTTGAGAGAGAGTGAAAGCAAGAGAGATCACAGAGGGAGAGGGAGAAGCAGACTCACCGCTGAGCGGAGAGCCTGATGAGGGGCTCGATCCCAGGACCCTGGGATCATGACCTGGCCGAAGGCAGTCGCTTAACCGACTGAGCCACCCAGGCGCCCCCGGCTTCAGATTTCAATATTAAAATTGCTTATGGAAACAACTGGAAAAAAAAAATCCAGCATGAAACTTTCAAACTTAAAAGAAAACTAACCAGTCTCTTAAAAGTTATGATGACAGTTATAATGCATTTTAAAAATTACAGTTAATCAATTTTAGGAAAAAGAGATTCGGTTTACTTGAAACCTTTTTCTGATTTTTCTTTTTTGAATATTTCAGCAACTATAGGAAAAATAAGTGATCAGAAAACACTCAAAGTATCCAACAACACTGCTGATCTTGTTTCCCCCAAAATACTACCTTTGCCATTGACTTTTCCCCTAGCATATTATTTGATCTCATATTTGTTATCTGCAATTTATTGAGTCCACATTATCTATAAATGTCTTACATTGAAACAGAATAAAATCTTTTAGGTTTCCTTCCAATCACATGGTGGCCTCCAGACAGAGAAGTGTGTTACCGCAAATATTAAATATTATGTAGATGCAAAAAACTTCAACAGAACCCACGGTATCCTTCCCGTTCTTGGCATGTACAATGAGGCTGATCTGTTAAGTGGAACCCCTGCAATGATGCTCTTTGATTAAAAGGGAACAAGTCATCGTTTAAGCCGACACTTGATGTTTGGTGAATGCCCTTCCCTGTCAATAATTTTGGGATAATGTTTTGTGTGTATGGCAACCCTAAAAGCCTCTTCCCAGTATATATTTTTCTGCTGCTATAATGACTTAGCACCATCAGAAAGGACAGTACAGTGAAAAGAACTGCAAAGTACTATAGAAATGCGAGGTACTATTGTTTAGGAGATTAATGATCTGGAGTTCCTGAGGCTTTGTTGTGCCTTTTAAAATAGTAGTAAGCATGACTTTTTGAATCTGGAAGGCTAGGACTTTCTATAGGATGCTAATTGCCACTAGAAACCTTCCTCTCACAATAGAGGTTCAAAAGAAAGCAGGTGACTAAGATATTCTTTCACAGATCTTCTGATCTTTCCTTTCATGAGTCCGCAAGCATTTTCAGGCCAGTTTATTAAAATTTTCCATTGAAGAGATAAGTGGATTTACAGTGGAGAAGAGTAAAAATGAGCTGGTATAGTAGTCCGCTCAGGCTGCCATAACAAAATACTACAGATTGGGGCACTTAAAACAAGAGAAATTTATTTTTCCATAGTTTTGGAGGCTGGGAGTTGAAGATCAAGGTCCAGCAGAGTCCATTTCTAGTGAGGGTTCTCTTCCTGGCTTGCAAACAGCTGCCTTCCCCCTGTGTCCTCACTGGGCAGAGCGATTTATTTTGCTAGCTCTCTGGTCCTTCTTCTTCTTCTTCCTTTTTAAATTTTATTTTATTTTGTTAGTCACCACAGTACATCATTAGTTTCTGATGTAGTGTTCCATGATTCACTGTTTTCATAAAACACCCAGTGCTCCATACAATGCGTGCCCCCCTTAATACCCATCACCAGGCTAGCCCATCCCCCCATCCCCCCCAAAACTGTCAGTTTGTTTCTCGGAGTCCAGAGTCTCTCATAGTTCGTCTCCCCCTCCGATTTCCCACCCTTCATTTTTCCCTTCCTTCTCCTAATGTCCTCCACGCTATTCCTTATGTTCCATCAGAAAGGATGAATACCCAACTTTTACATCAACATGGATGGGACTGGAGGAGATTATGCTAAGTGAAATAACTCAAGCAGAGAAAGTCAATTATCATATGGTTTCACTTATTTCTGGTCTTTCTTCTTATAAGAACACCAATCCTATTGAATCAAGGCCTCCCCCTTATTATCTCATCTAACCCTAAGTACTTCTTTAGACTTCTCATCACCAAATACAGTCACATGGGGCAGGGGTTACAGCTTCAACATATGAGTCTGGGGAGAAACAAACATTCAGTCTATAACAGCTGGGTTCAAATTCCCTGTCTAAAATTTAGTAACTATGTAACTTGAGCAAATCAATTTCCTATTCTAAATTCTCTGATTCCTCATTTGTTCAGTGGGGTTAATAATTACTCCTATACAGAGGATTAAAGGAGAAAATGTATACTGAAGTATTTTTATAAACTGTGAAGTGTTATTGTAATGTAAGGTTTTATTTTCCAGACTTCCCCATTTATTCATATAAAGCAATAAAAATATTTTTACCATATATATGTAAAAATATATATATTTACATATATATATATATATATTGACCAAAGAAGGTGTTTATATGTGAGTATGTCCCTAAGATAATTTCTTAATTTCTTTCTACAAGGTCTTTAAAAACATTCCGTTTTCATTTCTAAACTTATAAAGGCAAATAAACCTAAATATTTTTAAAAAGATTTTATTTATTTATTTGACAGAGAGAGAGACAGTGAGAGAGGGAAGGCAAGCAGGGAGAGTGGGAGAGGAAGAAGCAGGCTTCCTGCCAAGCAGGGAGCCCGATGCAGGACTCGATCCCAGGACCCTAGGATCATGACCCAAGCAGAAGGCAGACGCCTAATGACTGAGCCACCCAGGTGCCCCCCTAAATATTTTTAGAAGTATCTTCTAACATCATTTAGAGTGTTTGCTGAGGATGATAATGTATCACTAGCATAAAAGATGGAACGAGTGTACATTAATGCCAAAAGAATTCCATGTGTGTGCATGGTGGCTAAAATGTGCTTCCATGCTGGGTAATGAACTCATACTATCAGGTACTGAGTTTGTACTCTTTGCATTTAAAGCAACACAGAAGAAAATGATTCTCCCGCCGACACATGTGCAAATGTAGAAATGAATGAAACAACTTTGTGTTTTACGGCATTTACTTTGAAAATCTGATTAAGATAGATGTCTTTAGCTCCTAATTCTTCAATGTCACGTTGTCATAGTTCCCATCAGCAAGATGTTTTAAAGGCTTTAGATTAATATTGCATGCCAGAACTGAAATTACATCCTTTGTCGTTTAGTTCCTAATGGTGCAAGTGATATCTATCAAGTAGTGTTTTATGAAGCGTGCGTGATTTTTATTGCAGGCTGTTTTCACAAATCTTTTTCAGGTTTCAGAAATACTGCTTAGCGCTTACAATAAATAGGCCCTTCTGTTGAAAATCATGATGATTCTTAAAACTGAGGTGAAATCTGTATTATTAGGATTTACTTATCAATAAAAAATTCTTCTACCAGAATCTGTTGTGTTCCCATTTGCATAGTCTTGAATATATTTGCTTTTACCCAAATATTTTACTAAATCACTTCTTCTAAACATATGCAAAATATGTGCCAAATACACATCGCTCACAAAACCCTTCATCTGTAAGCATGTGCATCTTCTGCCTAGTAAGGAAAATATGTAGTATGTGGATGTACATATACATTAACTATTGAATGCTGACTGGGTTTGTGCTGCAAAATTATGTATTTTATTTTTTATATATAATTACTAATTTATTTTTAACAGAAATTCATGTCCTAACATTAATCTCAATTTCTGAAACTCAATCAAATCATATATAATTCATTTTCATTTATTAAAGACCCAGAGTCATAATATAATCTTACTTATATATAAATTAGGAGGATACAAGTGAAAAAAAGAAATTCTTGTATTTGATAAATATATACACTGCTTTGAACATAAACCAACATATGTATACTCTTGGCTCTATCTTTAACATATTCTATTCTTTCAGCCTTGGTTACCATTATCTATAAAATTAGGGGGATAGATCAGGATTTCTAATATCTTTTCCAGTTTAAAAAAAAATTCCACAATTCTGTAGCATTTTATATGCTGTATATCCTAACAGAGGCTGTGGTGGCCTCCATTTTGGCTGTTACAAAACAAGATGAACCTACTGACCTTTTCATGGCTGAGGTTATAGACATGAAACATAAATCTGAAATGAATACAAGCTTAATTGGAGGTCTTGTTTTGGACCAAGGGGCATGGCATCCCAATGTGAAAAAAAAGAGTAGAAGATTCATACGTCTTCATATGTGCAATGTGTTCTGAGAATATGAAAAAAAAAGAAGCAAATTCTGGCTTTTTTAAAAATAAGAATTCAGAAGAGAGAGAAACTAGTAAAAACTGAAAGAAAATTCATTGAAGATAACAATTAAAAACATGATAGAACTGAAAAAGAAAGTCTGTGGTGATTCAGAGAAAAGATCTGTTGTTATTTAATCAAAAGGGAACTGGCCCTTTTCCTTAGATGCTCTTGCAAAAAAAAAGAAAAAAAGGTATAGCAGTCCTGTGCAGAGCTGAAAAGAGAAATACAGAAAAGCTGACTCTTGCTCGTGGTGGGCGAGCCCTAAATTCTTTTGATGACCTAAATCCTGATTGTTTGGGACATGCAAGTCTCGTCTCTGAGTATACATTGGGAAAAGAGAAGTTCACCTTTAGTGAGAAATCTAACAATCCTTGCTCTGTCACATTACTGGTCAAAGGACCAAATAAGCACATCCTCACTCAAATCAAGGATGCAGTAAGAGATGGCTTGAGGGCTGTTAAAAATGCTATGGCTGATGTCTGGGTGGTTCCAGGTCCCGGGGCAGTGGAGCTGGCAATGGGAGAAGCCCCGATTCTAAGTCCAGTAAAGGGCAACTTGGAGTTCAAGCATTTGTGAATGCGTTGCTCATTATTCCAATGGTTCTTGCCCAGAGCTCTGGTTTTGACTTTCCAGAAGCACGAATTAAAATTAAAGTGAAAGCAGAACATTCAGAATCAGGTCAACTTGCTGGAGGTGTGCACTGAAACAGAGGTGAGCCAATGGCAGCAAGAGACGTTGGCAAATGGCATAACTACTGTGTGAAGAAACAGCTCCTTCACTCCTGCACTGTGATGGCTGCCAGCATTCTCCCGGTTGATGAGATCGTGCAAGCCACCATGTCTTCTCTAGAAGGTTGAACTGAAGCTTCCCCTGTATCATCCGAATCATGAAGACTCTACACAGTGCTCTCAAGAATAGAGCTACGGAATTTTTGTCCAAGCTTCAAATGCTTTTTCAAAGGAATTTCCCATATAAAGGAGAAAACTCTGACATCTATTTGCATTCTTAAGTTCTGGAATTATAATTGCAGCATTTTAAGAATTACGCTGCAGTGTACCTACATTAAGCAGGCCATTTTTACCAAGGAACAGGATGCTTGGCTTTAGCTTCCATGATCTAAAAAATACATGTTAGATCGGCAAATGTGATCTAACATGTATTAAGTATTCCTTCAAAAACAAAACAAAACAAAACAAAACAACCTCTCCAAGATAAAACAACTGACCGAAGACACGATAAAGGACAACAGCAAGGGGTTTATTCTGGGATGTGTCTCCCCTGGTCTATATCTCCATCGTTGATGTAAGATAAAGCTGGCTACATCTCTCCTGAGTTAGCTGTGGTCTTCAGGGATCCCACAGACATGTGTGGGTTTTGCCAACTATATGTCTCTTACAAACGAGAATAAAAATATTAACATGAAGATCGACAGTCCTACCCAGCGTTGCCCATTCCTGCCCATTCATCTTGTTTGGATAATTGCACATTTAAAATTAGAGTCTACTGATCTGGTTCTAGACATTAGGGAATAATGCACATGGAAAAGGTTTTTCCAATTCGAATTCCCCATGGCAGATCACTGCAATTCTCATTAATTCTATAAGGAAGAGCTTGCCTCTCCTTCAATGTTTACTTGAATTTCTTCTGCTGTATGTGGCTCACTGAAAGAATGGCAATAGTTCACTTTAAAAACATTCTCTCCATTAGCGAGAATCGATTTTCTAAAGCATTCCAACACATCCATATCCAGTCTATAACAATTCCTTTAACCCCTCATACTCAAAAACACTGTGTGCCTAAAAGAAAATGCTCTTCACTATAAAAAAAAGAAAGAAAAAAATAAAGAAAAAGGAACTACATATTTTTCTCTACTTTATTTTCTTTTGCTAGCCATAACTAAATTGCTTTACCCAGTAATTTCAGAAAGAAGTTACTATAAATCTAAAAGGGAGTTTCTAAAAATCTAGGCTTCATATAACTCTATAGACCCGAAATGCAAAAGTGGGGGGGCACAATGGAAGGGAGAAATCTACAGAGGAAATTTTATACTCATTAAAGTTTATTAAATTCTTTAGGCTAGGTGCTCAACATACATTATTTTATTTAATCTCACAGCCACCATAAGCTGTCGGTATTTATTCCTATTTCATAAGCAAGAAAAGAAAGTTCTGAGAAATTAAGAGCTCTCGCAATGGTCAGAGAAAATGACTCCAAAGCTTTCCATACGAATTTATACACGGATAAATTTTGATGTTTTGATGCAGTTTTGATGCAGACCTGTTGTCAAGAAGAAAATGAAGGGCGCCTGGGTGGCTCAGTCGGTTGAGCGACTGCCTTCGGCTCAGGTCATAATCCTGGAGTCCCGGGATCGAGTCCCGCATCGGGCTCCCTGCTCGGCGGGGAGTCTGCTTCTCCCTCTGACCCTCCCCCCTCTCATGTGCTCTCTCTCATTCTCTCTCTGTCAAATAATAAATAAAATCTTAAAAAAAAAAAAAGAAGAAAATGAAGATGAAATATTAACTTTAATACAGTACTGCAGACTAAGGAAACATTGGCCTTAAACCACACATTAGACCAGATATACTTCACAGATATACACAGAACGTTCCATCCCCAAACTGCAGAATGCGCATTGTTCTCAGTGCGTATGGAACATTCTCCAGGAGAGATCACATGTTAGGCCACAAACCAAGGCTCAATAAATTCAAGATGACTGAAATCCTATCAACCTTCTTCTCTAACCACAAGGCATGACACTAGACATCAATTATAAGAAGAAAACTGGAAAAATCACAAAAATGTAAAAATCGAACAACAATTTACTGAACAACCAATGGGTAAATGAAGAAATCAAATAAGAAATGAACAAATACCTAGAGACAAGTGAAAACAGATATACAACATGCCAAAATTTGGGGATGCAGCAAAAGTGGTTCTAAGAGGGAAGATCATAGTAATACAGGCTTTCCTCAAAAAAAGAAGAAAAATCTCAACCTAACTTTACACATAAAAGAGCTAGGAAAAGAACAAACAAAGCCCTCAATCAACAGAAAAAAGGACATAACAAAGACCAATGAAACTAAGACCTGGTTCTTCGAAAAGATAAACAAAATTGACAAATCTTTAGACCAACCAAGAAAAAAAGAGAGAGCGTTCTAATAAAGTCAGAAATGAAAGTGACTTTACAAAGGACACCACAGAAATAGAAATGATCATGTGACACTACTACAAATAATTAGACACCAACAAACTGGACAACCTAGAAGAAATGAATACATTTCTAAAAATAGACAATCTTCCAAGACCGAGTCTTGAAGAAATAGAAAATCTGAACAGTCCGATTACTAGTAAAGAGATTTAATTAGGAATCAAAAACCTCTCAACAAACAAAAGGTCCAGTAAATTTTACCAAACATTCAAAGAAGATTTTTTTTTTATTTTTTTTTATTTATTTTTTATTTTTTTAAAGATTTTATTTATTTGACAGAGAGAAACACAGCGAGAGAGGGAACACAAGCAGAGGGAGTGGGAGAGGGAGAAGCAGGCTCCCCGCTGAGCAGAGAGCCCGATGTGGGGCTCGATCCCAGGACCCAGGGATCATGACCTGAGCCAAAGGCAGATGCTTAACAACTGAGCCACCCAGGCGCCCCGAAGGTTTTTTTTTTAAAGATTTTATTTATTTATTTGACAGAGAGAGAGATAGCGAGAGCAGGAACACAAGCAGGGGGAGTGGGAGAGGGAGAAGCAGGCTTCCCACTGAGCGGGGAGCCCAATGTGGGGCTCGATCCCAGGACCCTGGGATCATGACCTGAGCCGAAGGCAGCCGCTTAACGACTGAGCCACCCAGGTGCCCCAAAGAAGATTTAATACCTATCCTTCTAAACTCTTCCAAAATACTGAAGAAGAGGGAACACTTCCAAATTCATTTTATGAGGCCAGAATCACCCTGATATCAAACCCAGATAAAGATCCCACAAAAAAAGAAAATCACAGGCCAATATCACTAACAAACACAGATAAAAAAATCTCAACATAATACTAGCAAACTTCATTCAATAATACATTAAAGGACTGTGTACCATGATCAAGTGGAATTGATTCTAGGAATGCAGGTTGGTTCAACATTTTATCTGTAAATCAAGCAATATGATATAGCACATCAACAAAACAAATAAAAATCATATGATCACCTCAATAGACACAGAAAAAGTATTGATGAAATTTAACATCCATGTATGATAAAAACTCAACCAACTGGGTATAGAGGGACTATACTTCAATATAATAAAGGCCACATATGACAAATCCAAAGTTATTCATACTACTCAACATCATACTTAATGGTAAAAACCAGAAAGTTCTCCCTCTAAGATCAGGAACAAGACAAGGATGCCCACTCTCATCTTTTTATTCAACATAGTATTGGAATTCCTAACCACAACAATTAGGCAAGAAAAAGAAAGAAAAGGGTATCCAAATTGGAAAGGAATTAGTAAAACTGTCATTATTTGCAAATGACATGATACTATATATGGAAAATCTTTAAGACTCTACCCAAAAAAATGTTAGAATAAGTAAATTCAGTAAAGTAGCAGGATTCAAAATCAACATACAGGAATCTGTAGCATTTACATAACTAATAATGTATTACTAGGAAGAGAAATAAAAAAAAATCCTATTTATAACTGCACCAAAAAAAGAATAAAATACCTAGGAATAAATTTAACAAAGGAGGTGAAAGACCTGTACACTGAAAACTATAAAACACTGATGAAAGAAACTGAAGACATAAATAAATGAAAAGATATTCTGTGCTCATGGTTGGAAGAATTCGTATCATTAAAATGTCCATCATACCCAAAGCAATCTACAGATTCAAAGCAATTCCCATCAAAATTCTAATGGCATTTCTCACATAACTAGAACAAATAATTCTAAAATTTTTATGGAACCATAAAAGATCCTGAATAGCCAAAGCAATCTTGAGAGAGAAGAACAGAACTGGAGGCATTATGCTCCCTGATTTCAAACTATACCATGAGTCAAAACAGTACGGTATTGGTATAAAAACAGACAGATTAGTGGAACAGAACTGAATTAAACCTACACTTATATTGACAGTTAATTTATGACAGAGGAGCTAAGAACATACAATGAAGATAGGACAGCCTCTTCAATAATGGTGTTGAAAAAACTGGACAGCCACATGCAAAAGAATGAAAGTGGACCACTATCTTACACTACACAAAAATTAATTCAAATGGATTAAAGACTTGAAAGACCAGAGATCACAGAATTCCTAAAGGAAAACATTCAACGTCGGTCTTAGCAGTATTTTGTGGATCTGACCTCAAAGGCAAGGGAAACAAAAGCAAAAATAAATAAATGGGATTATATCAAACTAAAAAACCTCTCTACAGTGAAAGAGACCATCATCAAAATGAAAAGGCAGCCTACTGAATGGGAGATTTTTGCAAATCATGTATCTGACAAGGCATTAATTTCCAAAATATACACAAAATTCATACCACCCAACAACAACAAAACAACCTGTTTAAAAAATAGGACAGAGAAAATAAACATTTTTCCAAAGAATACACACTCAAGTGTTAGCAAGGATGTAGAGAAAAAGGAATTCTCATACACTGTTGGTGGCAATGCAAATTGGCACAGACACTGTGGAAACAGTATGAACGTTCCTCAAAAAATCAAGAATAGAACTACAATGTGAGCCAGCAATTTAACTTCTCAGTATTTATCTGAAGAATATGAAAATGCTGATTCAAATAGATATATGCACCCCTATGTTCACTGCAGCATTATTTACAGTAGCCAAGAAACAGAAACAACCTAAACGTCCATCAATGGATGAATGAATAAGGAACACGTGGTGTGTGTGTATAATGGAATGGAATGGAATGGAATGGAATGGAATATTACTCAGCCATAAAAAAGAACAAACTCTTGCCATTTGCAACAACATGCATGGATGGACCTTGAAGGTATTTCGCTAAGTGAAGTAAGTCAGATGGAGAAAGAGAAATACAGTATGATTTCACTTATATGTGAAATCTAAAGAAACCAAAATGAACAAACAAGAAAAAAAACCTGTAGATACAGAGAACAGATCAGTGGTTACAGGTGGGAAAGAGGGAGGAGGATGAGTGAAATGGGTGAAGGAGACCAACTCTATGGTGGAGAAGGATAACTAGGCTTTTAGTGGTGACCACTTTGTAGGGCAGACAGATGTTGAATTGGAATGTTGAGCCCCTGAAACTTACATATTGTTATATATCAATTTTACCGCCATTAAAAAAATAGTACTCTAGAAATTCGATTTTATTTTATTTTATTTCAACTTTTTAGAAATTCAATTTTAAATGAAGAAATGCTTGCTTTATTTTGATTCTGGGGTCAGAGTGCCATCCAGTTAAGGCCGTGGAAGAGACCACAACCCAGCAGTGACAGAGAAAGCATTGCTTTATTACAGAGAAACTACACAGCATTTTAAATGGGAAACACAGATAAAAAGATAATTTGGATAGTTATTTTCGTTTCATAAAGAGTTCAACATTTTTTAGTATGTAGACAGCATTCTGTCTCACTTTTTAATTTTCTGAAGCCAGTTCATCTCTCTCACAGCAAGAAACAGAAATGTATTAGGTTGAAAAAAATTTTCTAAAAGTAATCATTAAAAAAAAAACCCCGCAAAATCTGAGATATAATTGTTTTTTTTCTTGTCCTTATAATACATCTTGGGGTTAGCAGGTTATTTTACAAACTCACGATAGTTGCTAATGTAAGCATAAAATATTTTTCCTAACGTGCTTAAGGGATTACCAGAGTTATCAAATCAAATAGTACTACAAAGCACAATCCCATAGGCTCATCTTTGATTATCACCACAATTTACAGACAAATATTTGAGATGGCATTATTAAAAGTTAATGGCCTTCTGGTTTATAAAGAACTGTTAACTCTTTAACTTCTTACCTTCATTATACACTGCCATGGTTTATATTGTAGTGAGGACATCAAACTAGGGTCAATTTCATATATTACATTTAGAACAAAATAATTTCTGCTTCCCTTACAATTTCTTACTTCTTACCTATCATGTTAAAATACTGGGTAATTCTAATATTGTAACCTTACGCATATTATAAAAACAGAGCATGAGAACAGAATAAAAGTGCAATTTGTATTATCACGTTTAATAATCGGCTTTCTGCAAGTCAATGCAATTAGAGGGACCACACCTTAAAACTATCATTTGGCTAAAAAAATATTCACCAAAATCAAGTGACAAAGGCAGATGCAATGACACACTTAGGCAAATGAGAAGGTATTCTAAACAAAGAATACTAATTAACTTTCAAACAACGGAGATCGTGAAATCCAAGTTACAGGGAAAACATTACGGTGCACACAAAAACGAAAAGTGACCTCAGAAACACTCTTTAGATTCGAAACTGTGCCACACTTAATTAGGAATCAAAGCTAAATCATCAGGTCGAAGCGGCAAACATTTCGCCCTGGCCCTGAGTTGTAAGGCAGGTAAGTTCCCCGAAGAGGCTGTGATGTCTGCCATGCTTTCATTCATGCTTGTTGCTCACAAAGACTAGCATAATGAAAACGCTTTCTGATTTCAAGGCAAGTCAGAAATATGAAGATTTAGAACCGGGTAGAGCTAATGGAGCTGTCAAAAAGGGAAGTTACACTCACAATGAAACGGTCACATAATGATCTAGTTTTCATCCTAATTGGGAAAAAAAAAATTCTTTGTGAAGAACCCTGTAAATGTTGTTGGTTAAAGAGGCTCGCAACAAAAGAGGAAGGGAAAGAAAAAACAACAACCAGTGCTTGCAAGGGTTATTTCTTCAAAGAATTACAGCTAAGGTCAGAGATAATGCAGTGCAGGAGGAGACCGTGAATTTAGTAGAGTACCTTCCTTTAAGTGCTTTATCCCCCCTTTCATTTAGAACACAGAAAAGAGTCAGAACAAGGCAAAAGACAAGGAAAGAATCAAACTTCCAAAATAGCATTATGCTATATTATTAATAGTGTCATACTAAGAGAAATGACAGCTCTCAGAAGAGTACTTTTGTCTCTACTTACTTTAATTAAACTCCCTAGGCTTTAAAGTGAATTTGAAACTTTCTTTTAAACAGAAAAAAAAAAAAAAAAACCCCAACAAAAAACAACAAACCATCATGACTGATTAAGATTTGATTTCTGTCCTCTAGTGGTCCTCAAGCATGGTTATAGCCTATTCAGAGCAAGAGAAACCCCAGCAGCAAAAACAAACCTCAGCCTGCAATTTTCTTAGAGGAACTAGGATTTCAGCCTCTGCCCTCCGCCTTCTTACAGGTAAATTAGTTCCTAGTGTGTCTCCTCCTTTCTAGCGGGCACCGATCCATTAAATTTGAAATGAGCATTACAACAAAGTTATACTGGTATGAGTCTTTCAGTGAACTTTCTCTATACCAGACTACCGTAACAACTTTGTTCCAAAATAAAACCAATGTGATTTAAAAAAAAAAAAAAAAGAAAGAAAAATCAGTGTAAAGTGTGATCCCTGAAGATTAATGTAGATAGCACATCTATATGGGGGTGGGGTGGGGAGGAAGAGAGATGTTCAACTCTGTGGATACAATTTCAAAAATCCACTGTAGCCAACGTAATGTCATCATTCGTAGCCAAACGCACCTTAAAGGAATCATATTTTTTGTCTTCTGCATGTGCACTGCCAATCTGCACAAAACTAAAGTCATCCCGCTCCTTCCGTACCCCAACACAAAGAGGCCCAACACTTGGCCTCTTTCTCAACCATTTCACTTTTCCACTGAAATCACCACTTTCTACTCGAAAGTTTGGTGACATTTTTGGCTTATTACTCTCTTTGATCCTCTGTATTTAATCGTCAACAAGTTTGTTGTTAGCTGATTATAAAAATGTACCTTGATTATGTACCCTCCACTGGATTCCCATTGCCTCACTGTATCTAGACCCTTATCATCCCTCCCTCTCTACCCTTCATTTATTAAATAAAAACCCTTGTCTGCTGACTAGGTATAAACCTTGTAAAAAATTGTATGCTGACATCTTTGTCTATTGACCTCTCCAAGCGAGTCGACCCTGCATACAATGGACAACTTTGTTTTCATAAATGTATTCTTCTTGAATCAGCAATGGTCCACTGCTGCCAAACCACAAATTTTATTTCCCCAAGAATGTTCAAGTACTGTGGAGATACAGAAGGAGAAGACAGGCTGATTGGCCTAATGGAGCTTATGCTGTTTTTGGAGATGGCACTTACATACTTAAAGCAGCTGGAACACAAATCTCAGGCAAGTGCAAAAAACTAGTTAAAAAAAATTCAAACTATATGAGGAAAGCAAATAAGGAAACCTTTGCCTTGTGCTGGGTTAGTTTAGAAGGCTTCAAGTGTAGGCTAAGCCTTAGATAAACCAAAAGGAGAAGCGAGGATTATTAGGCAAGTCAATGGGGCCATCATAAAGAAGACCAGGAGGTGAGCAAAGACACTGCTTTGGAAAGCAAGAGAAGAGAGAGTTCTGGATAGACCAACGTGCGATCAGTTGCTGACTTTAAAATCCAAGCAGGAGAACTTTTACTTGATATGGTAAGGCTATGCAGAAGTTCCTTGCAAGGGATTTATTATGAGAAAAGAAGTGGAAGGAAGATTAACCTGGGTGCTTGTCAAGGGTCCAGGGATCTTGGGACAGCATCTGGCTGTAAAGTGATGACTATCTTTTTAAGTGTGGGAGCTGAATAGACTCATTTGGTAATGGTTCATTTATTCATTCCACACGTATTTATTGGGCACCTGCCATAGCATGAGGGATATATTAGTTTAAAAAATTGGGTTTCAGCCTTGTCGATAATGGTTTTGAAATGTTTACATATTAGGATATCTTTAAGATGTCCTATAGGTTGCTGAATATTTGAGGAATTTAAGGGTTGCTGAAACTGGAAAAAAAGAAGTGCATTAGTTATGTGCATGATAATCATAACTATTGGTGTTTAAAACAGAATATATTCCCCCAACTTATATATTTTTTCTTCCAAATGGTTAGAAATTCCCTTTAGATAGTCACCCCTTCATTACAGAAATACTATAGAAGGAGGTCTTCCTTTAAACCCTTAATATCTTTAGAAATGCCTCCCGCACTGATATTCCAACCAATTCCAATGAGTAAGACACAAATTATCTCCTTTATTTATTGACTGATTGACTCATTCAATAATTCATACAAGACACATACACTGAACACCTGTAGCATTTCAGGTACCTGCCAGGTGCTAGTAATTCAGTGTTGAGTTAAACAGATTCTTTCCTGCCCTCTTGGAGCTTCCTACTACATCTGACTCCAAAGCTCTTTTTTCTATTATACCATACTGCCCTCCCACTCCTGGGTATAAACATACAAAGAGATCAAGTATTATTTGGCAAATAATCTAAGAGATGAAATATGTTCAGTTCTGAAAGATTCACACAAGGCTTTTCCGATTCAAATAATGCTTGAATTGTCCCGAGGAATGCGTATTTCGGGCAGAGAAGGCTTCAGGACAGCTGGGAAAGAAGCAAAAGCAAGAAGATGGCATAGCGCACAATACAGCCATAGTTCAGAGTGGCTGAACCCTAACAGGTGTGGGCAGATGCTGGGATAAGGAAGGCAGGAGAAAGGCAAATGACTTAGGAAATGAAGTTGGAAACATAGGACGGAAAAAGATTTTGACTTGCCTTGCCTATCGGCTATAGAATTCACACACGTGTTGTACTATAACAGGGAGCTGTTGAATGGTTTTAAGCAAATGAATGCCAAGGTCTGGGATGCATGTTATAAAGATCACTCTAGCAGCAGCATGGGGGATGCATGTGGGATGAACAAGTGAGTGTGTGTGTGTTTGTGTTGTGTCTGCATGAGTGGTGAGTGAGGAGGGTTAGTCGATATTTACAGTATTGCACGGAGTACATAAACAAAGGCCCTCAATGGGGATAAAGATGTAGGGCCACATTCAAGAGATAATGAAGAGGTAGAGTAAACTGATTACCTTAGCAAAGGATTAAATGAAGGGTAGGGTACAAGAGAGGGATGTGCATGGAATTTTCAAAACACTCTCAGAAATATCTTTCATCTTTTAAAATTACTTAAAATCACACAAGCTCATCATGTTAACCCTACTTGGCTCTCACTACTCTAATCGTTCTGGAAATCTATCCAGAACTGGTTTATATTTCTGCTCAATTGTGGGCATTAAACTTGTTTTCTCACCAGTGCCTCGTAGTGTTTATATCGTCTCTTCTTTGAAATTGCAGTCTTTATAACTCTCCATGGTGTGGAGGAAAACTTAATACACATGTCTCTGTAAAGCATATTCTTTTTTTTTTTTTATCCCACCTTCAAGGTGCTTTTCCACACAAGCCACTCACATTAAAAAAAGATGAAGAAGCAGAAGGAAAAAGAATCATATGGGAAGAAAGCAATTGGACTCAATGGAAACTGAAGCTGATTTCTGAAAACTACGCTCATGATGGGGCAGGGTGGAGTGAAAGAAAAAGTTAACAAAAATGTCTACAGAATAAATACTGATATCCTGTAGAGTGGATTTTTTGGAAATTGTTTGAAACATAAGCCTGAGTGCACTCTTACTTGAAGTTAGATTCTGCTTGTGCTAATGCTTTGTCGTACCCTGAAAATGAAAGTAATTGAACAGAGTCTAAACCTTTGCAGAGGATGTTCAACCCTTGGACATAATAGATAAAAAGAAAGGAAAGCACAGAAAGTGGCTATTTTTCAACTTCGACTCTTACTCCTTAACTGATTACTGCTCATGTTTACAGATGAAAATTTTAGGATAGAAATTCCATGTTATATCTTCCTTTAATACAGTGCTTTGCCTAAAAAGGATTTCTTACTTTTTTAAGTCAAACAACTTTAACTCATTTTGACTTCCCAAAATACAGAAACATGATACCCAAGAAGTGCTTTTTAGAATATTTAAGATAAATATAAGTGTGTATGCATACTGTATGTATAAATATTTATGCAAATTAAGGAAATCATGAAGGCAGAGAGACACTGCAAATTAAAGCATTACAATATATGATTTACTTTTCTTACCATTTTTTTGGAAGGGAGTAGCATATAGAATATTAAAAGCTCCTGTCTTTTTTTAAAACCAGAGGTCTGCAAACTACAAGTCTACTTTTTCTAAATAAAGTTTCAAAAGAACACCATCATACCCATTTGTTTATGTTTGACTGTTTCCACATTATAATAAATTTGAGCAGTTGCCACCTCAAGCCCCCTTAAAAAGGCTAACATATTCACCATCTGGCTCTTGAAAATTACTAACCAGTTTTTTTTTTAACTGAATTTTTGAGCCAATTGTAGATTCATATGCAGTTTTAGGAAATAATACAGAGAGGGGCACCTGAGTGGCTCAGTCGTTAAGCGTCTGCCTTCAACTCAGGTCATGATCCCAGAGTCCTGGGATCAAACCCTCATCAGGCTCCTTGCTCAGTGGGGAGCCTGCTTCTCCCTCTCCCTTTGCCCCTCCCCTGCTTGTGCTCTCTCTCTCTCAAATAAATAAATAAAATCTTTGAAAAAAAAAAAAAAGAAATAATACAGAGAGGTATATGTACACTTGATTTCCCCCAATGGTAACATCTTGGAAAACTTATACCAGATATTGACATTGATACAATCCACCTTTCTTATTCAGATTTCCCCAGTTTTACTTGAAGTCCTGGGTATATACATGTACATACACATAATACACATACATATATATATGTATGTCTGTATGTGTATTGTATACAATTTTCTACATTTCTATTCTGACCAGTTTTAAACATAAACCTGTTAATTGCTTCCTCAATAATAAGAACTTTTTCTTATCCTTTGTTTGTAAGGTAAAAATTACAGTTACAAAACCAGATATTGTAAAGTTCATGTTAGCTTGAAATTTAGCAGAAGTTGGTGAGATAACCTGTGAAGATAGCCAGATTTCAGGCCTATCTGTAAAGTTATTTTTTAAAAAGGAAACATATGCTCAACATCTATGAGCAGAATAAACTGTTTACCATCTGCAATTGCATTGTAAAGATTTTCCCTTTTGAAATAAGTTTTATTGAGAAGTTTACCTCCTCACTACCCAATCTTGTGGGGAGGATGGAGGGTTTGGGGGCAGTGGCAGGGTAGGGGAAGAGAAAGAGAGGAACAAAATGTAACCAAATTTAGGTTATTTGTCAGTTAAATATTTGCTTGTCAGTTAAAATTAAAACGTTATCTACATGTATCATTTGAAATTATTATCAAGAAGGCAAAGATAATATATTTTACTCCGTGTTTCATTTGAGTTAAAATACACAATAGAAAGGCGCCCGGGTGGCTCAGTCAGTTGGGTGTCTGACTCTTGGTTTCAGGTCCAGTCACAGTCTTGGGGTTCTGGGATCAAGCCCCACCCCCATCAGGCTTTGCATTCAGTGTGGAGTCTGCTTGTCTCTGTCATTCCTCTCTATCTCTAGAATTAATAAATAAAATCTTAAAAAAAATACAACAGATAGCACCTATGAATGGCTCAATGAAACGTTTTTAACATTTTAAATAATTCTTCCTATAGTAGTTCAGAAAAGTTATTTTGCTTAAAGATGCTTCCTTCGGGGCGCTTGGGTGGCTCAGTTGGTTAGGCGACTGCCTTCGGCTCAGGTCATGATCCCGGAGTCCTGGGATCGAGTCCCGCATTAGGCTTCCTGCTCAGCGGGGAGTCTGCTTCTCCCTCTGACCCTCCCCCCACCTCATGCTCTCTCTCTCTCAAGTAAATAAATAAAATCTTAAAAAAAAAAAAAGATGCTTCCTTCATTCCTAAAGCAAGGAACTAATGAAGCAGAAGTTTCAAAAATACAATTTAGTAGAAATGGCAATAAATAAAAAAAAAATGGCAATAAATAAATGCATGAAGTAATGCATACCAAATGAAAACAATCCATAAATTACGAGTACTTCATACGAGTATCCTTTCTGGAAGAAAGTGAAAGATAAATAATAAATAATAAAGCTGTGGTAAATTGCAGTTCTGATAAGTGTAGAAATCTACATGTTATGGGAATCAATTTGGCATGACTGGTCATTTTAAAGATTATTTATTTATTTATTTGACAGAGAGAGACACAGCGAGAGAGGGAACACAAGCAGGGGGAGTGGGAGAGGGAGAAGCAGACTCCCCACTGAGCAGGGAGCCCGATGCGGGGCTCGATCCCAGGACCCTGGGATCATGACCTGAGCCGAAGGCAGACGCTTAACGACTGAGCCACCCAGGCGCCCCGACTGGTCATTTTAAAAGGTTAAAAAAAGGCATATGAAAGAACATAAATTTCCAGCCTTACATAACAAATCTAAAGTGCCAAGGTTATGGGACTTTGGATAAACTAAGACAAAGGCAGAAGGCAGCATGTTCAAGAACTAAGTTTTTGTGAATTAAAATACTTTCCAGTGCTTGAAATGAAATGGGAAATATTTCTGAGGTACGGCTTTTTTTTTTTTTTTTTTTTTCCTTTTGGGCTAAAGGCCTTTAAGAATTCATTTTAGTTGTTGGTATTTTATTGTAGTTAATTTATTTTTATTCCTGAACAAAAAAAATTATGTCTTCAACTGTATAAACATAAGTAGTAATAAATCACGAGAAATGTGAGAAGAGTTCCTGCTTAAGTACATGCTGATGACGTGTGAAATATGAATCTCAATATTTTTCCTTAGTAATAAATAAAATATTATAACCTTTAGGAATATCTAGAAGTAAACTATAAATAAACTTTCTTTTAAATATGAAATCACACAAAAATCCAGTTCTAATGTAAAGCTTCACTACTCCATTTTCCGGTATCGGTTTCTCTATGACCCATCTCAAATCACTGAGAAAATCTTCAGAAATTTCAACGGATATAGTGCTTCAATATCATAAATATCCACGAAATTCATTCAATGTGGGAAACGAGGCTAAACCACAAATATACTGGATTCTCCATATTTCTTTTCACTTTTATTAAATCCCTGTTTCTTTTTATAAATAGTTGCTTATGATGGTGTCTACAGAACTTCATCATTGTATTATTGTGCTGCTTTCCCAAAAATGGAATTCCGAGACTCGATTCCCATGTCAAAAACTTAATTATTTATTCAGGGTAATATATCTGAAAACTGACAAATTTTGACAAAAACATTTTATAGAAATTTCTTCAAAATTAATATTTTAAACAGATTTGATAAATTTATGGTGTCAGCATCAGAAACACGTTTAGCTCATGAGTACATGCCACAGTACTGGCTATATTCCAAAAAATCTTATTATTCAGATGGGTCCTTCTACTCAAATCTCAACAACACTGATATGCAAAAAACTAAGCAATGTCTTTGTAATCCGGTCAACTTGGGTTTGAATCCCTGAGTCTCATTTTTCTAGCGTAGAAAATGTGGCTTAACAGCTACCATTCTGGAGGTTCAAGGAGAATGAAACTCAATGAAATAATATCTGTCACAATTTGCAATTGATAGATGATCAATAAATAATAGCTTTTTAATTAGTTTGACCTAAGCAGAATCAGCAAAGTACTAGAACAGAGGTGAACTATATGAAGCCCTCACTACTTACTCTCCCATTCTCTCATGTCCACCCTAGGTCTGTGACCTTAACAGGTATTGTTAATATATATGGCACTCATGGCCCCCAACAGGGCCTTAAAAGTGTCTCAAAACCCTGAATCAGGAAGTTACCAACAATGAATGTGAATCTGAGCCTCTTTATCAAACCTAGGGACAACTACTTCTAGTGTCTTTTAAATCCACTAAAAGAAGTCTCCTTAACTTGAATATCTTCTGGTTTTTCTACCTAGCTCTTGAGATACCAGTTTGGCTAAATTTAGGAAGAGTCACAGGTCACTGAGAATAGGTATACCCATCTGCAAATAAGTAGGCGTCTCAATGCTGACTATGTCCTAAGGTCAACTCTGTTGTTGGAATTATTCAAAGGTACTAAGTTTCTGAAGGTACTATAATGAAATGTAGACCTGGGCCCAAGATTACCAGATGGTGCTGGGATACGTGACTCAGTGCACTGAAGTATTATATTGTTATCTTGGGCATTTAAAGACATGCTCCTCCAGATTGACAGCTACTTACGTGTGCATGAAAAAACCGATCTGATAGGTAAGCAACCGTCTTTACAACAATGTTCTCACTTTAAGTCTAATCTTTGGTTTGTGGCTGTTCATAAAATACGCTGTTGTGTGCAAATCTACCACTCACTCCAGAGTCAGTCCAAAGTCTTTGTTTTAAAACAGTTCACAGGGGCGCCTGGGTGGCTCAGTTGGTTAAGCGACTGCCTTCGGCTCAGGTCATGATCCTGGAGTCCCGGGATCGAGTCCCGCATCAGGCTCCCTGCTTGGCAGGGAGTCTGCTTCTCCCTCTGACCCTCCTCCCTCTCATGCTCTCTGTCTCTCATTCTCTCTCTCTCAAATATATAAATAAAATCTTTAAAAAAAAAAAAACAGTTCACATCATTCCTGATTGCTATGTGCCAAAGGTCTTTGGTTTTTGTTTTCTAACAGTTTATACTTACGTCACAGTGCTTGAAATTTTGCAGTCTTGTGTATTAATTATATACGAGGGGGGAATACGCATTTTTAAAATGCTCATACCAATGGTTTCTTATCGAGTTACTTTATAGTGGAAATTTATATTGTCTAAAACCTAGGCCATATTACCAAAATGTCTCACCAGGAAATACTAACCAAAATAATTAGAGTTCTTAGTTAACTGGTATTTTTCCTATTTTTCAATTTTTGAAAGACAAGAAAACATAGAGAAAACACAATACAAAGCCTGCCTAGGGCCTGTCCTTGTGATAGTACACATTCACCCTCATAGGGCATATGCCTTTACTCCTCTAAGACGGTAATAAACAGTTACTATTTATTGTTTACTATAGGCATTGTCCTTTACACGTATTTGTTTGGAGCTGACTGTATAAAATGGTACAGATTTTGTAATCTTGCACTTAGTTAACTATCATCCCCACCCCATCCCCCTGAAATGAATCTTGCCATTTCTGATTACCGTATTCTGGGTTTAGTCTGTCAGTTCTTACAGGAAACTATAATTACGGTACACACGGCATTCTTGAAATGTGACTCAGGATAAACACCCCTATCACTACTTAGAGAAGCCAGACTATCATTTGCTTCCCAAATTTTGAAATAATTTAGAACTGCCACTGGTGTGGGTTTGAATCCTGGGTCTACCATTTCCAGCTGACTGATCTTTGGCTAACTTAACCTTTCTGGGTCTTAATTTCTTCCATGTTTGCAGAGGTTAAAATGGTTTAATATATGACAAGCGCCTGGAACTCAATATGTGGTATTATTCTCCTTCTTCCTAAACTTTCAAATCTGATTCTCTTTTTCCCTTATGTTTTCTCTAATGTCAAATATGGCATCCCATCCCAACCAATATTATCCAAGTCAGAAATCTTAGAGCAATCTCTGATTTGTCCCACTCCATAACCCGGGCACTGCCAAATGCAATCACTAACCAAGTCAGTCAACACTGTCCTAAGAAATATCTCTTGAATTTCACTGCTCCTCTTTTTCCCTACTGCCATGGTCCTTGGCCAGACATTCATCATCATTTGCTTTGATTATGGAAACAGTTTAACTTCTCTCCGTGCCTCAAGGCCAGCACTGTCCAAAAGAAATATAATGTGAGCAATATATATAATTTTGGATTTCTATTAAAGAAAGCAAAAAGAAGTGGAGTTAATTTTTAATAATACTTTCCATTTAACCCAATGTATCCTATCTGCACCCTCTCTACTGCGGAAAATTCAATTCACTCTTGGAGGCAGATTCAAACCCCACCCACTGAGAGGATTTCTAGAAAGACATGGACACCCGAGACTCTAACTGTCCCCCTGTCTTCCTAAGTAGCAGTTACCTAATTTATTCACTCCTAATCACAAAATTATACTGACTGGTTCCACAGTCATACTGTCTGCTTCAGCATTGCCCTCCCTTCTGCTTATTAATACTTCTGTTTTCTCTACTCGACTTCCTGTCACATTCCTTAAAGGAGCCAAGCTAAGTGTTTTTTTTAATTTCCCCATCTAATCACTCGTGCATCAAGCACAGGAAATGACTTTGGTATCTTACTTTTTTCTAAGATTTGAGCCATCGCATTATTCTACTGTTCTCCTTCCTATTCACAGCTCAGAATCTCATGATATGGGTTCATTACATTTTTATTATATGTGTTTTTATGGAGGTAGAATTAACATACACTAAGTTGCACAGACCCGAAGAGTTCAGTTCAACAAGTCTGGCAACTGTGCACATCCATCTATAGCCACCACCTAAAACAAGACGTTAAATGTTTCCTTCACCCAGAAAGTTCCCTTGTGGCCCCTTTCAGGTCATTTCCATCTTCCCCACCCCACTCCAGACAGCCACTCTCTGAGATCTGTCATCCTCTATTTTGTGTGTGTTCTCGGGTTTTATATACATTCATGTAATTGGAATGAAACAACATGTACTTTTTCATGTCTGGCTTCTTTTGCTTAACATGTTTTTGTTTTGTTTTGTTTTGTTTTGTTTTTTGTTTTTTTTCCTTAGAGATAGAGCGCACGTGCATGCGGCGGGAGGGGCAGAGGGAAAGGGAGAGGAATCCCAAGCAGACTCCGCACGGAGCACAGAGCCCGATGCGGGGCTCGATCTCACAACCCTGAGATCATGACCTGAACCGAAATCAAGAGCCAGACACCCAACCAACTGAGCTACCCAGGCGCCCCACTGCACAACATGTTTTTAAGATGCATTCATCCAGGGCGCCTGGGTGGCTCAGTTGGTTAAGCGACTGCCTTCGGCTCAGGTCATGATCCTGGAGTCCCAGGATCGAGTCCCACATCGGGCTCCCTGCTCAGCGAGGAGCCTGCTTCTCCCTCTGACCCTCCCCCCTCTCATGTGCTCTCTCTCATTCTCTCTCTCTCAAATAAATAAATAAAATCTTTAAAAAAAAAAAAGATGCATTCATCCATTGTGTTGTGAACGCAGCGGTCTTTTTTACTGTTGTATGAATATACCACAACCTAGTCTCCTTTTGATGGACACGGGACGTGTTTCCAGTTTTAGGTTATTACGAACAAGGCTGCTATAAACATTTTTGTATGAGTCTTTTTAAACATATGTTTTCATGTCTTTTTTGGTAAATACCTACGAGGGCAATACTGGGTCAGAGGGTGGATGTTTAGCTTACAAACAGCCGTCAAATGGTTCTCGAAGGTGCCTGTATCATACGAAACCCTCAACAGTGGTGTATGCCGGCTCCAGCCATGTCACAGGCTACCTGATAGTTGGTGTTACCAGCCTCTTTGGTGTTAGTGGGGGAACCTTACTCAGACTTTCTCCATCTTCCTACGTCACTCCCCAGCAGCTGCAAAGGACAGGCAGGCCTGCTCTTCCTCGCTCTACTTTTATTCTTAAGCTAACCTTCTCCAGCCTCCTCTCAGACACCTCGTCATTAATTATTGCCTCTCTTCTGCAGCTTCTGGCCCTCCTCTTCCCTGGATCCTTACCGTCCAACTCCCTGTGTTGAGCTTACAATATGGAGAGGGGTAAGGGCTGAATCAAGGGGGTTTATTATGGGATGCTGCCGCAGTAATTCAGGTAAGAAACCATGGTGGCTTACGGGAGTGTGGAAGTGGTGAAAAGTGGTAAATTCTAAACGTATTGTGAAGGTAGAATGGACAGAATTTGTTGGTGATGTAGATGCACAGCAACTCCCATAAGTGCATGTACAGTTTTTGTCTTTCCAAAGCTCTACTGCTGACTTCTAAAACTCAGTAGGACTGTAGTGAATTCGTATCTTTCTGTTAAAGCCAACTCTCCAACCTCACTGGTTCTTTTGATTTAATTCATTGTCTCAATAAATATTGTTTAAGTATTGACTATGTATGGGCCAGGCACTGTTCTAGACATGTGGATTACTTCTGTGAACAAAACAGAGTAAATCTCTTTTTGAGGATTATGTTCTTTTGAGGGAAGACAAGTAATAAATATAATTACAAAGCAAATTGCATGGTAACATGGTAGTCAACAGGTGCTTTAGAGAAATAAAAGTAGGACAGGGAAACTCTAGAGTGTGGCGTGGGGGGAGGGGCTGTCCTTTTAAACAGGGGCAGCAAGGTAAGCCTCACTGAGCCAAGACTGAATGAAGGAGATGAGAGAGTTAAACAGGAGGAAATCTGGTTGAAGAGGGTTCCAGGCAAGGACTAATGGTACAAAGGTATGCCTGGTATATTCCAGGAACAGGAGAAAGGTCCACATGCCTAGAGCAGTATAAGGATGGGGAAAGAGGAGTAAGAGGAGGTTCGGAGATGGTCCCAGATGACATGGGACCTGGTCAGTCATTATAAAGGCGAGCTTTTACTCTGAGTGAAATGGGGAGCAAGAAAGAGTTTTGAGATTAGTAGACATAACCTAACATATTTTAAAAGAATATTCTCTGGCCACTGTGTTGACAACAGATGGTGAGGGGGGGTGTCAAGGGTGAAAGCAGAAAGAGCACAGAGGAAAATTCTGCATAAATCCAGACGCGTGATGTCACTGGCTAAGGTTAACGTGTTAGCAGTAGAGATGATAGGAAATTGTTGGATTCTGAGTATATTTTGCCAATAGCGCAAACTACTCAAAATTTTAATATACAAGTCATTCCATCACAAAAAAAGTAAATCTTGAAGAGCAACCTCCATTTTGAGTTTAACTCCCTAAATTTGGATTTCAACAGCATAGACTAGATTGTGTCTCTGATATTTACCTCTTTATTGAGAAGTTATTATTATTTTATTTCCCTTTCCATGTACTCTTTGTAGTGGGAAGTAATACACTGCTTCATTTCTTTCACACATCTTTAGGGGAAAAAAACCTTTCATCACAGTAAGAAGCCTTTGGTCTTTTTAAGTCTTAAAATACGTCACTGTATCTACCAATAAATTTAATCTACAGAAAAGAACTGTGCCCAGGTAAGCAGTTTATTGTACATATGCTATAGAGGGGTTCTGAAAAATTTTTGACATCCACTATTTGAGAAAATAACTTTTTTTTAAAAGATTTAATTAATTTATTTGAGAGAGAGAGAGAGAGAGAAACAGCATGAGAGGGGATAGGGTCAGAGAGAGAAGCAGGCTCCCCGCCGAGCCGGGAGCTCGATGTGGGACTCGATCCCGGGACTCCGGGACCATGACCCGAGCCGAAGGCAGTCGCTTAACCAACTGAGCCACCCAGGCGCCCGAGAAAATAACTTTAGATCCCAAGTCTGTTCACTGTGCAGACATGACAGCGTATTCCAAACAGAATACAGCTTTGTAACTCTGTATCGACAGTCAGTCCATAGGCTACCCACAAAGGGAGCGCACCTGTTTTGCCAAATGCAAGAGCTTATGGGGCCAGCTCCAGAGTTTGCCAATTTGACATAGTACATTATGCTCTGGGAGAAAGAACCAATAAACATAACGCCAGCACGACAACTCAGTATTGCCATCTATTTGGAAGCAGTCAAGATTTGATTTTCATATTTAGTCATTCACATGCTGTCCTGTGGGAGGGCCAAAGTTCTATGCTTTGTTTTCGCTTTTCGTCCATTCCCCGAGCCATGTGTTATGCCAGGGTAAGATTTTTTTTTTTTTAAAGATTTTTATTTATTTATTTATTTGAGAGAGAGAGTGAGAGAGAGAAAGAGCACAAGATGGGGGAGCGGGAGAGGGAGAAGCAGACTCCCTGCCGAGCAGGGAGCCCGATGCGGGACTCGATCCCGGGACTCCAGGATCATGACCTGAGCCGAAGGCAGTCGCTTAACCAACTGAGCCACCCAGGCGCCCTATTTATTTATTTGAGAGAGAGAATGAGAGAGAGCATGAGAGGGAAGAGGGTCAGAGGGAGAAGCAGACTCCCCGCCGAGCAGGGAGCCCGATGCGGGACTCGATCCCGGGACTCCAGGATCATGACCTGAGCCGAAGGCAGTCGCTTAACCAACTGAGCCAGCCAGGGTACGATTTTATTCTATGGTTACAAAAAGTCATGAAGCCAAAGGCAATGAGATGCCTTCAACATAATGGAAGTCTTTGATTAGGAGGCACAGCTCATGGCAAATATGTCTCTGGCACCATTACCAAGTCATGTTACAAACAGAAAAAATCTGTTCACTTGTCTGAATTTGTTTTTCACGGACTCCAAATATCATATGGACATTAAAACATCTTTGACTCAGCAATATAAGTGACAAAAGCAAACACATACTAAGGCCAAGAAAAGCAGCCCTGGGGTATCCTAGCACCCATCCAAGTAACACATAATTGGTAGCAGAGGTTATTCGCAGAGGCATGATGAACTCAGAGAAAGACACCCTGTCTGACCTTTTACAGAACATTTCAGAAGCAAAACAATCAAATGAGGAATGCTTTCAGTAACAATGGTGCACCGGGTAAATGAGTTCCTTTGATCGGAGTGGTGGAACGAGGTAACTGAATCCTCTACAAGCTATTGAAATATGCAATAATTAAGGGGCCCTTCAAGTTTACTTCAACAGCTGGTCTTAAGTTGAAAAAGAAGATAGAGTTTCAATCCTCCATGCTAATGATTATTTAACAGATGTGAAAATCCCACTGTTCTCTCTCTCCCTTCCTCTTTAAAGAATGCCAAGAAGAATTTTCATTAGAGCAGAATACTCTAGATGTCTAATCCATTTATGTGTGGCAAGGAGGAGATGTGTTTTCTGAATATTTTACTTAACAGTGTAATCTGGATGCATAAAGGGGCACTATAAAAAATAGACACTGTGATTTAAGACGGAAAGTTTGAAAACGTACTGATAAATGATAATCGGTATGAGGGGATGCTGATTTCGAAGGTGATAATTTAAAATCATTTCTTGAGATATCCGGCTTTGTATTTTTCTTTAAAAAATTCTATTGTTGACTAACCAACAAATACTGCAACATACAACATTCTCTCAGAGAGGACCTGAAACAGCTGCTTCTGGATAATTGTAAAAAATTCAACTTCAGAAAATCCTTGACTATTTGTGATAAGTGGGTGTGGGTATGGTTAAAAGTCACATATAATTTCGTTTGTAGCTTCAATCTTCACAGCCAAGACACCTATCACAAGACAAGAATTAGCTGATCTATTACTTTCTCAGCTTTTCTGGTTTTATTATCTAGGTTAAAAAAGAAGTCTAGACGGGAGGATAAATAAGCAAAAGTAAGTGGTAATCAAGACTATGATTTCACCAGGAATACCTCTTATAATTTAGTCCTCCTATTCCTTTAGGATGTGCACTTTATAAACTGTGCAACAGTGTCTTTACTAATGATATAACTGCACATTTTTTTTTAAAGATTTTTTATTTATTTATTTGAGAGAGAGAGAATGAGAGACAGAGAGCATGAGAGGGAGGAGGGTCAGAGGGAGAAGCAGACTCCCTGCTGAACAGGGAGCCCGATGCGGGACTCGATCCCGGGACTCCAGGATCATGACCTGAGCTGAAGGCAGTCGCTTAACCGACTGAGCCACCCAGGCACCCTATAACTGCACATTTTAATAAAAACCGTATCGCTTCATTCCAGCGATGACCTAATTACATATGAACACCAACCAAAATGGGAACTTCTCATACACTATGGGTAAAAACTCAAACCGAGTGGGACATGTCTCCAGTACAGGGGATAAATAAGATTGCACATATTCTCTTAAGATATTTATACTCTCATGCTGGAATGTCCTGTTCAAAAACAACAGCTATAAAAGCAAAAGAGGGAATCAATGTATAAATTTAAAAATTATCCTGGCATAGAAATACTGGACATTTCTGTGAAGCCAAAAGAAGAAACAGATATCGTTGCAAGAAGTTATTACAGATCACCTACCAGATGGAGGAGATGTGTTGATGCTTTCCTTTACAGACTATAAAACTAGAACCAAAGGAGTATTGTAACGATTGGGCATTTTAAGCTCAGTCGGTTAAGTGTTTGCCTTCGGCTCAGGCCATGATCCTGGGGTCCTGGGATCGAGCCCCATGTCGGGCTCCTTGCTCAGTGGGGAGTCTGCTGCTCCCCCTGCTTGTGTTCTCTGTCTCTCTCTGACGAATAAATAAATAAAATCTTAAAAAGAAAAAAAAAGAACTGTGGTAGTCTCAGGCATACAGGAACAAATAAAACAAGAAAGGAACTAGGAATACCTAAGCTGGTGAATTGAGACAGGAAGACATTCTTATTTTTGTGGAGATCGTCATTTAAAAGGAAGACTGAACTCATGCTGTGTGGAAGTTAATGGGAGACATTCGGTACAGCAATAAGAAGGAACCTTCCAACACTTGAAGCTTGCTAAAAATAGGACACGCTGCCTCATAAAGTAGCTAATCCCTATCCCATGGCTGAAGCAAAAGTTGGAAAATCATACACCAGGGATCGTCCAGAAGAGATTCCTGAGCTATCAAAGGAGGTGCCTGTGAGGCTCTTTCAATTCGAAGGCCCTCATGATTATATGATCTGAGCCATGTTTTAGCAAAATCAATTGGTGTGAAGAATGTGTCGGAGCAGGAATGGACACAGCAGGAGGGAAGGATAAGGCAGGAGTTGAAACATGAAACCACGAGGACCAGAATGAAGGAGATGCCTCTGGGAACGAAAGGATGGACACAGCGATTTCAGTGGAAAAAAACAATCAAAAAAGTAACTTTGGAAATGCGTTTTAATCAATAAGGCTGTAGAGAAACACGATGCATTAAGACGTTTTTAACAGCTTCTTTCCTGACACGCGCCTTACACACTGGAGACGCTCATTCCATGTTTGCCTCTCATTTTTTACTTGTCCAAGATTAAAGATATTTATAATTTGTGTGAATGACTTCGTTTCTTCACCTGTTAAAATGGGGATAATAGTAACTGCCCTACCTAGGTCATGGTATTGTGGTAAGGATCAACTGATGTGCAACTTATGGATGTGGTTAACTTTTTATTTAAAAGGGATGCTTGGGACGGCTGGGTGGCTCAGTCAGTTAGGCGTCTGTCTTCGGCTCAGGTCATGATCCTGGGGGGTCCTGGGATTGAGTCCCGTGTTGGGCTTCCTTCTCGGTAGGGAGCCTGCTTCTCCCCTCTCCCTCTGCTGCTCCCCCTGCTTGTGCTCTCTCTCTCTCTGTGACAAATAAATAAAATTTAAAAAAATAAAAGGGATGCTTACGAATTTTAAATATTACAGAACTATACAGAGCAGGAAGTGAAAGTCCTCCTTTCCCCGCTCTAATCCTAAATTCTGAAGATAACCAGTTGTACCAGAGTAATATTTTGAAATATTAATCAAAGTTCCCTACCATCACCACCACTGCCTTTGTCCCTTGTATCTTTCTCAATATTCTGTGAATACACGGTACCTTAGAAAAAAAGTTGTTAAAGCAGAAGTAGAGTACATATAAATAAATTATTGATCTCTTGAATTTCAAAAACTTAGATTTATGCAAGAAACAGAAAGATTCTGGAAGAATTCTTATATATGCAGAGCCAGTTTTTCCAGCACTCAACTCCCTAAACTTACCCCATAGTACTTGACTAAGATTGCATGATAGGAGGAGAAGAAAATCTGGGAGATGCTGATGCCCTGAGGAGGACCCTACTCAATGTCAACCCCTACCATGCTGGATAGAGCAGAAACAAAAGATGGACCCGAGAGTAACAAGATTTTTCCCTTTCCCCAGCCTGGTGAATGCGTATGAGACTGAAGATGGTTGTATTGGGTATTAAAGCAGATGAAACTGAGGCAGCCTCCAAGAGACAACCCATGCCTGCCCCCAGTCCCCACCATGCCCAGTGTGTCACTTGGGAAAGCCATACATTTTCACTGGGTCACAGAAACCACTGAGAGAGGGTCAGAATTTTTATTTATTTATTTATTTATTTATTTTTAAAGATTATATTTATTTATTTGACAGAGAGAGACACAGCGAGAGAGGGAACACAAGCAGGGGGAGTGGGAGAGGGAGAAGCAGGCTTCCCGCGGAGCAGGGAGCCCGATGCGGGGCTCGATCCCAGGACCCTGGGATCATGACCTGAGCCGAAGGCAGACGCTTAAAGACTGAGCCACCCAGGCGCCCCAGAATTTTTATTTTTTTAATATATTTTAAGTTTTATTAATTTATTTAGAGAGGGAGAGAGAGAGAGAGAGTGAGAGCAGGGGAGGGGCAGAAGGAAAAAGAGAGAGAGAATCCTCAAGCAGAGTCTGCTGAGCACAGAGCCCGAGGCGAAGCTCAATCCCACAACCCTGAGATCATGACCTGAGCTGAAATCAAGAGTTGGACAACTGACTGAGCCAGCCAGGTGCCCTGCAAGTCATAATTATTAAAGGTGCTGTGGTGACTATGGACTGTTGAGGAAGCAGTGATTATAATATGAGCAAAGATACTGATAGACTTCAGTCGATGAAGTGTGAAAGAAGACCAAATGTTTAGAACTGCATTGATCTGCTCAGGCTGCTGTAACATAATACCACAGACTGGGTGGCTTAAACAACAGACATTTATTTCTCCCAGTTCTGGAGGCTGGGAAGTCCAAGATCAAAGTGCTGGCCACTTGGGTTCTTGGTGAGGGCTCTCTTCTCGGCCCCCTGCTTTGCAGACAGCTGCCTTCTTGCTGTGTCCTCAAATGACAGAGAGGGCTTTGATGTCTCTTCTTAGAAGGGCAGTAATCTCATCATGAGACCTCCATCCTCATGGCCCCAACTAAACCTAAATATCTTCCAAAAGTCTCATCTCCAAATACCATCGCATTGGGATTAGGGCTTCAACGTATGAATTTCGGGGACACAATTCAATCCATAGCACTCAGCATAATGTGATATTAATATAATCGTATTCCTAAAATGGGATCAGGAAACTGGTAAGAAACCTTGATTTGACTATGTCCGTCTGAAGAGTTTCTATCACCTGGTGGAACGGAGGCTCAAAATAAAAACTTATTATTTTTTTTAAAGATTTTATTCATTTATTTGACAGAGAGAGACACAGCGAGAGAGGGAACACAAGCAGGGGGAGTGGGAGAGGGAGAAGCAGGCTTCCAGCCGCGCAGGGAGCCCGATGTGGGGCTCGATCCCAGGAACCTGGGATCATGACCTGAGCCGAAGGCAGACGCTTAACGACTGAGCCACCCAGGCACCCCTAAAAACTTATTTAAAAGAATAAAGACAGTTATGTTTCTTATGTAGCCTTAGTTTGCCTGAATGCACTGTACCCATATGTTTTTTGAAAATGCAATCATTCTTCATACTGAGCTTTGCAAACTGCTTTTTTATCCATTGTATGACAGGTTATAGGTGTCTTTTCAAGTTGTGTGTATACACACACACACACACACACTTGTTTATAGACATACAGATGTATACAATAATCTTGTATATGTATAGTTTTAAAAGTTCTTTAATAACTGAATACTATTATAACACAGCATGAATTCTGTTTTGGTGGTCATTTATAAGACTTCTAAAGTCTCTCTAGAACGTCTAATCACTTCTATAACTATTTCTCTAGGATACAAACAGACAAATAAGATCCTGAGTTAATAGCGCATCCACATAAACAATTTTGATAGGTACTGACAAAAAACTTTCTCAATAATTTCATTTTCTCATCATAAAATATCACATGCTCAATATGAATACTGGGAAAAACAGAACTATAGAAAAATAAAGAAAATTAGAAAAAGAAGAGAACAAAAATCATCTGTAATCCATACACCCAGGGGCAGTCTTATTTCTTTCCTGTCTTCTTTTTCTTATACAGATATAGTCACAACTGAAATCATACTATATAGTTCTGTTTTGCTATTTTCCACGTATCCTCATGTTGTAAGCATTTTCCTATGTCAGTGAATATTTGGAAGAATTTTTCAACTGTCATGAACTATGGAGCTATGAGCCAGTTTTTTTAAACACCTTTACTTAGGGATCATTAATATATTGTAAAATTTGTAATTTTGAAATTTGAACTAAAAATCAACAATTTTTAAGAAACTGCCAGAATTTTATACCCATCAGCCAATCCATTTTGAGAACATTTCCATCAATGTTGTTTTGAGCCCATCTCCCGATGTTCCATTCGTTCAATTATTAACTAGAGTTGTAAAATCCTCTCTGGCTCTTAAATGTGCCTACCACGCTTTCTTTATACAGGACCAGATCCTTGCACGTACATGGAGAGACAGACGCCCCCTATCGTATGCGACTTAAAAAAAAAATCAGATTTTATACCAAATGGAGAGACTATTTCTAAAGCATTGTCTTCTCTGACAAGTTGTGTCTTTGCCCACTTATTGAACCTCTGGAATGCTGTTCTTTTATATGGTTGTTGTTTAATTTTTTTTTTTCCGTCCCTTTCTCACTCAAGCAGGATATGTTCATTCAGGATGCCCTACTGCCTTGTCTCCCTTGTGGTACCATCAGAACTGCTGCTATATACGTATGTGGCGCTAGCCCTTGGGAATTGGAGAAGCAGCAGGAAACAGATGTGATACTTGTCAGTTTTATTCGTGCTTCTCCCAGGAAGGAAGTCCTTTGTTCAAGAACAGAGCAGGCATGACCACCCACTGATGGCATTAACCAGTAGGAAAGAAGGAGTGAAACCGCCTTTGCTTCCCCTGAAAACCTCTCTTCCCTAGCAAAGTGACTGCATTAGCTTCACTCTGTTGCTTCTGAGGACATTACTAGGAAATCACTGTTGGCAGAAGCAGCAAAGGAAGTGAACTCTAGGGAATAACCCAAGTTTTGAAATATTAAATGGCTGAATCACCTTCAAAGTTGAATTCACTCTCAAATGAATGATTAGCGAAGAAATCTGGAAAATATCGTGGAATACGTGTATATGGTTATACCAACTTTTTTTTTACACGTTTTCAGTCTTTTGGCTTCCCTTTTTGGGTTGTAACACATAGAAGTGTATGTGACTACCCAGGATAGTTTGTGTTTGCATTAAAATACTCTCGGAATTCTCATTCTAACAGCTGACACAGTGTGTACCGTGGTGTCGTGAGGATTAAGGGGAGCATGTGCATGTGCGTATTGTACTGTGGGGATAGTTAGTCTTGACATACTGTAGGAGGAATCTCAATTCCCCATTTCTCAAATTAAATGTCAATAAAAGCATGTGCTTTAAAGCAATTCCGAATGCAATGAAGCTTAAAGTGACCAGTGGAGTGAAAAATACTTTACGGAAAGAATATAGCAAAGCTTGGGCATTAAAAAGATCAATAGAAAATCTTAAAGTTTATTATAGGGTACTTGCATAAGGTATGCATTCTTTTTTCTCCATTTGGGCTACCACATTAGCATTTTCTGGCTTTGCCTTCAGAAGGTAATCCTAGCAAGGCAGGTAAGTATGTTCAGAAGGACAAAAGTTTGAATTCTAAATACAACAAAGGCTCTTTTGATTAGTGGTTAGTATTTTATTGTAATTAAACAAAAGTAGCGTGATCTGGGTAAGGCCCAAAGCACAAGGAACTCATTTCTATGGCAACAAGAAAATAACTCCTTTCAGAGGTTTTAGGGAACTCTTTGCATTCTACCCCTTTTGACTCATTTAAATAAATCCTTAAATCCTGTGTACTGCATTATTCTTGGGAATAATTAATATACACATATAAATTGCTTTTAAGATACAAGTTAATGTAAGCACCATGAAAACGTTCTGCTGGGTCGACACAAGAAGGGTTGATTTTCAGAAAACAAGACTAAAATATGAAGAAGGAAAAAAAAAGAGAGAATAGAAAATGAAGAGAGTAATGTTAAAGGATAATCTAACTTGATTGGAGACTCAGTGGTCACAGCTAACACCCTGGAGAATTATGATGCCAAGTGAATTGCATTAAATTCAAAGCCTCATTGATTATGCCTTAAATAACCATAAGGGTGGATCAGCCTGAATGTCTGGATTATTCTTATACATTATAATTTTGGATATGATACTTTTCACTAGCGAAACTATCAATTTTACCCTCTTTAGAATTAGAATGTCTCCAATAAGAAAACATTAGGCTTTAAAGCTTCTCTGGAAGAAGCATAAAAACTGATTTATATCTAAGGATAAATCAGGACAAGGGGTCTGAGAGCTGATGCTACGGAAATACAGAATTACTGTTTATATTAGGAGAAATATTTTAATGTGTGCTATTTTGTAGCACGTTATAATAAGATTAAAACGATTATCTTTTTCGTTTGGTTGCACTGATGAGATTAATATCAACTCTCGGTGCTGAGGAATGAAGGGCCTCAGAGGCTTTTTATACTTTTATAATCCCAATCTACTTCCTCTTGCTCAATTGATATACAGTATCCTTTAAGAAACAGCATCTTTCAGCTTTGCCATTTTTATCACCTTCATCTAGAGTGCCTGCTGGCAAATCAGCAGCATGTCAGAAATGGGTGAGGAACATGAAGATCTACAAGTGTGAATTTCATGGAGCCTGATGCTCCTGCCATGCCATATATTTTTGGCCACTAAAACACTGTAGTATTTAGCTTCAACACCCCATGTCGTGCATCTCATCCCAGTAGCAATTACAGCTAGAGTCCAGCTGTAAAAACCTGATGGAGATGCTGTGCAAATTCAAGGAACCAAAAGCACAATTCATTAGGAGGGCTTCATTGGTTTTCTGCAGCATTTACGCTATGGGCAGGTACCGAGAGGGCAGGGTTATTCCCGTTCTTTCTTCTTCAGCACTCCAAGGAGGGCAAACCGCTGAAAAGTAACCCAGAAACTCAAGATGACTCAGATGCCATTGAAACCCTTCCTTGATACATTCACGGGAAATCAGATTGTAGCCACAGACGAAAACAAAGCAAGGTAAAGAGGCAAAACCTATCAAGCTCATCTGTAAGTTCTCTCTCTTTCTAATGACTCTGGAAAAAAAAAAAAATGGAACCAATCCAATCAAACCAGAGTTAAACTAGGACTGCAACTCTGCAAGCGGCAGGTAACTATTGGAAATTTTGATAGTTACTTATATTTACCCAGAAAAAAAGAAGTAGCCATGCGTACGAAAGGTGTAGACATCTAGGTAAAAGTGTTTTTGATGCACACGAAGCCTTTGATACCCAAGCAGACCTGAGGGACAGGATCAGTGCAGAACTGATTCTGATTCTCAGCCGGTTGGTGACAATTCTGACAATTCGGGAGGCTGGCGGGGGAGGGGAGGGGGGTGGCGGGAGAGCAGAGGTGGGTGTAGGTGGGGAGAAGAGTTTGTATACATCTGTCTGCCCTGGGGTATGATTCGAATCTTCAGGGTGGGAAAAGGGAGACTGTGAGATTAGAACTCCAACTCCCATAATTTTGTGCCTTCTGGATTCTCTTTGAGTAAAACAGTGGATGGAGACAACAGGCAGATTAAACAGAGCAGAGGGACAAATCCATCCATAAGGGAAACTATAAATGCATGGATTAATAAGGCCTTGTTTAGGGTTCTTTGTGAATGATGGCTCATTTGTTAGTTAAAATGAGACACTTGTCCTTTATTAAAAGAAAGGAGTACTTGAAAATATTGATTAGGGACTGAACCCTAGCTTATTCAACAAAATGCGAAAAAAGACACAATTGCAGAAATTCAGATACTTATTATTAATTTACTTAATAAAGACAATGACTTTAACAAAGTTCAGACTGCTTGGTTCACCCAAACAGGTGATTCGAGTTTGCATATGAACAGTAAACAGGATCCCAGTTAATAAATGTGCCAATCATTTTGTACGGTTTTGATAATATCTTTTTGAAATTTGCAATTTGATCTGACTAGTATAAACAGAACTAATTTATAAACAGATAATCATTAGAGATAATGTTGAGTAGAAATGAGAGAAGTCCTTTCATTTTACAATTACATGACATTTTATAATTTTAAAGTCCCCCTGGGCCCCCACTCCCACAAAAACAGATACAGAAACTAGGAACCCTATAGAAAGGAGATAATGTCTGGTAACAGTATTTGGCAACTCAGTCTTTTTTTTTTTTTATGTTATGTTAATCTCAGGAAACAAACTGAGGGTTGCTGGAGTGGTGGCGGGTGGGAGGGATGGGGTGGCTGGTTGGCAACTCATTCTTAGCACACATTAGATGCATAATAAAATTTGGCTGCAGGAATGAATCATTCATTCTTGATTAAATTAATACTGATTCTAGGCTCACCTAAGGTACAGTCTTGCCTTTCCTTGCCTATGTTCTAGGGCCTTTCTGATGAAGTAAGGGGCCATAATGTGGATGCAATTTTACCCAGTTCAGCATTAAGTCAGGATATTTAAGTGTTTCTGTAGGTCTATCAGGTAGGCCTTTCTCTGCTTATTCTTTATATAATAACATGGGGCTGGTGTGGTCAACACTTTATCCTGTTGAAACAGATCATCCTCAATTCGATGACTGCTTTGCAATGTAATGTGCATGCTTAGGAATCCCCACATTAATTCAACAAAGGGTTGGCTATAGGGGGGTGGGAAGGGGAAGGAGACATTTGTACATGGAGAACCTTCAACTTCAATACTTGAGCAAGGAAAAACTTTTAGAGCCAGATCATCCTTCTCTACATATAAAACTTTTAGTGATTCTTTAGAAGAGAAAAACTTTATTAAATAGGACAATTCATGCTTATGAATTCTAAGGAGCAAATGATTTCATTAATTACTTTGTTGCATTCAATTTGGAATAGTTTGCAGAGTTGAGTTTGTAATGCAATAGAGTATGCCTGAATGGTCTGTTTACTCCACTGCAAGTTACAAGGAAAACTCTTTCTTTAAAGGACTTGTCTCTTTGAAATGCACAAAGTGGCAAAAAGCCAAGGGAAGCTGGTGCTTAAGCAACCAAGACTGAGCAGTGCCTGTGTGCATTTCAATCTCAGCCAACCTAGGGAAATGTTATTGGAGCTTTTGTGCAGGAAAATTGCTGCTTTCATGCCCACTGCATCGGACAATAGGAATCCTTGGTCTACTAGGAAGGAGGGCGGTTGCGGTGACTTTCTGCCAGATTTCTACATTCCTCAGAAGAGGGTGCAGAAAAGGGGTAAAAGAGGCTGCTCTGCATGGACTGGGGACCATGAGGTTGACCTCTGTGATGCATCTGGACAGGGAAAGAGACTATGCGGAAAAAAAAAAAAATATATATATATATATATTCCTACTATTTTTTTTTTTTTTTGCATTAAGTGTTTGTAAAAAAAAAAAAATTTCATTCAGGAGAGTCCTGGATAAGTGAATTAAATTTTTAAATTTAATTTTCAGAAAATTATATAAAACAATGTTTTACAAGTAAAAATCAAAATCAATGAATATATTGAATTCGGAAGGGTAATCTAAAATTCATATAGTGCTGTTGTTACCATCTGCATTTGTTTTTCTGAGCTACTGAATTTTCCTTGACATGCTATTTACTTGTATGGCTGTTTAGTTTATACTAGCATTTTATTTATTAGAACATTGATTCAATGCTTACTTACTGAGCACCTACTATGAATCAGGCACAAAATTTTTATTTCTAATGTTGCAGTTTTAAATGTACTGTAAACCCCAAATCTATGTTGAAGCACCAAGCCATACAGACAATTGTTCTTCTTTAAAAGGAATGAAAATAATTTTTTAAAAGCAACCACTACGACAACCAGGCAACTGAATTTTTTTTTCCAGAATCATACTAACATAACGTCTACAACATAAGCATGGTATTTTAAATAAGCTTTAAATAGCAGTACAGCTAACCGGGGGGGGGGGGGGGGGGGACAAGTCAAACAATATTTCTTGATTTAAAAAAAAAACGAAGATAGGTTGTCATTGGTTACAACACATAGTTAAACTTATACCTGGTATCAAGAGAGAATTGTACTAAACAATACAGAATGATTTGGAATCACCTGCCTCATTTAGTGATAGACTAACTCTATTAGAATGGTTTGTTATGTTAATTATGGTCTTACTTCGCATTTACCATATATTTTCAGTAGGTACTCACACGGCCAATAATGTGAGCTACGTCACCACATTTGCTGCTTTTTTTGGAAGACCCGGGATATGATGGCATTATACGCTTGAGGCATAAAAAACAAAGAGAACCACAACTGTGCCTCTCTATTCTCTCTTTCCCTTAACCTTTTAAGCCGTTCACTGCTTTGGCTTTAGGAAGAGTGAAGAAAAAAGAGACACGTAAATCATGACAAAGGAAAAAGGAAAGCTTAAAAGGAAAAAGGAGAGCAGCAGAAAAATGAATTCAAGCTGCAAAAAGACGTATCAGGCAACTGCTCCTGGTCTCCCAAGTGCTCTTGATATGATGAAGTGGGCTTTGTTTCCGAATTCTTTTGATTATTTTGTTCTCCGTGGCTTTTAGATACATCTGCATTTTAACTGCCACTTCATAATCCTATGACCTTGAGCAAGTTATTTAACCTTTCCATGCCACAGATTCTTCATCTGTAGAACAGGGTTAATGATACCACCTCCTCAGGGCTATGAAAATTAAATTAAATATCACACACACACACACACAGTCGGATGTACTGGATTGCTCATAGTAGGCACCAATAAATACTGGTTTCCTTTCCCTCTTTTCCTGGTGCATTCACATTACTGACACACATGGAAAGTCACCAAAGCTAAACAAAACATACACACACATATAAAATAATAAGCCTTACATTTCTCATCTCAGTAATGTTTTTAAAGTAACTCTTGTTTGAAAAAGCAAAGAAACATTAAAATTAATCATCACCATGGGTGCTTAAAAGTTAGATTAAGAATTAAGCTGGCCTCCTGAATTACCCTTCTAATTGTGGATTTTATTTTTCTAATACTCATGATTTTTTGTTAACGGCACATTTCAGAGTAGCTCGGATGAAACGTCCAAACCAAGTTTTTGCATCCTAGTAACCTAGTCGATATTTGGAGATAATGGCGTCCTTTAGTTGAAGACGTGCTTTTTAAAAATTTGAGTTTGACAAAATTTGACAAAAATTTGACATGACTTCCACTATGGAATCAATTATGCCCTTTCTAGATTCTTTTGGATTTCACATTCTCTTATTACATGTTAATGGGACTGTATCTTTGGATGTCATCATGTCTCCAGCACATTATATATACTTTTGGCAAGTTAGCCCATCTGGGAGATAGTCTCCTTGTGGAAGGAATCATTTGCTATTCCAAACCTCTTGATCTGTGACTAGGATGAAATCATTGTTAGAGATAGATATGCAGTTAATGACAGAGGTGTAGAGGACATTTTTCTCTGAGAGAGAAGTCCACATTCATAACTGGGGGACAGAACTGGTCTTTGTCTCTGTCATGAAGGAAAAAAAAGTAGAAATCTGTAATTCTTGGAAAAAAAAAAGAATTACAAGGATAATGCAGTTCAACTAACTGTTCAACCACACTAAAAAAACTGATTTTTGCAAGTCAATGGTTAGATGTGATGAGGACAGTAATTACCTCTTGGCGAAAGTTAGAATGTGTAATAAAACTGAGCAAATATGTATTTTTCATATATTAGAAGAAGAGTACAAACAGCTTTGACACTTCAACTAAAGAATAAAAGCACAAAAGGAAAGATCAGTCCTATCAAAGATCAAGAAGAGATTTTCAAAAATCAGCTAGTCATCAGAAAACCCTTGTTATGTTTAAAACATTTGTCTACTCTCCCAAAGCACAAGAAAGGAAAAATGAATAGCTTTTTACCCTAAGGGATCCTCACCTCCCCCAGGCTAATTTTTTGGTCCGCCACCACATAGGTACGGATATTAGTGCCTACAAATGGCCATAAGTAATATGATACAGAAGGTTTTTAGGACAAAAAAAAAGCCGAGACACCGTCTTAAGCATATTACTACATATTAGATGCCAGGGGCTGTATGGTAAGGGAGTGTAGACACACAATTGTTCGTTTGGCAAAGAGGGAAGATTGAGTTAAGGAGTCTCGTCCTTTGTGGAAATTTGGCACCTGTGAAAGAGCTTAAAATCCGAGGCTTTGAAATAAGTTAAATCACGAAGCAGATGGACATTAACTCTCCGTTTTCTTTGAAGGGTGAGATCCTAACCCAAGTTATCAAGCTGTTGTCATTTGAAAAAATGCTTTTAGAAAAGCCAACAGCAAGAACGCCTCTCGATCCTAAATGAGAGGCATTAGCTCATTGGGCACACATCTTCCCAAGCAATATGCAATCTGAGCAAGAAGTGAGAAACTGTTTAAAAAGAAACTGTAATCATTAAAAGGATCAAAATCATGCCCTTACGTTTATCCAGAGTAAATGAGTTTCAATTTTCTAAATGATTTCTTAAGATGATAGAAGTGAATTAAGATTTACTTCTTATAACAAGGCTGCTCTTGCTGTGACCATTTGTTTTTTTATTGATTCACTGTCACGTATGTCCTGGAACCGAGTGTTTGCTTTCTCCCTGGTCAGGCTCTAAGATTTTCTGAATGACTGTGGAGAACTCTGAATGTTCTTCTGTGGTTGATCCCAAAATTCAGTCAAGATTCAACTCAGGGAAACAGCAGGTATCTTATGTAATTGTAAAGTATCTTTTAAAAATGTCCAGAGTACATTCAATTAGTAGGGCCCATATTAAAATAATGCACTTGGTCTTAAACCTTCCAAGTCTAACCTAAATATCTCATTTTACAGTTGAATCCACTTTTTCTTTTTCCCATCCTTGGCCAATGCTACACCAGATGGTTATCATCTATTACACTTCAAAAACGATTAATACATCTCTCTTTAGCTTTCTCTCCTCTCTACTAAATAATTCAATTCTTGAGTTTTTTTTTTTCACATGAGTCTCATTTTCTATTCCTCTAATTAGCTTCGTGGCCCTCAGAACCCTCGTCAAGTTTCAGAATGGTGCGGCAAAACTGAATTCTGATAAAGGTCCAACCAATGCAAAATAAAATAGTTCAAATATTGAATCGCCAGGCTAAGAGATCCTTGAGAGTAGAAACCAAGTCTTGCATGCCTTTGCAGTATCTGAAACATAGCAGGTGTTCAATAAATGATGAATTAATGGCTGTGCAATCATTGAAGCTCAAAATGTCACTCACTACTGGAAAGCAAATCAAGAATTATTTCTTTGTTGTTATTTTTAAGCGATGGTCGGAAAAAGGAAAAATGCTAACACTGGAAAAACTGTTGCCAAGGCCCAAGCTGATGAACGGTCTTGTCACTCTCAAATGTCACGTCTCATCTAGCTTTAAATACAGTAAAAGAGGAAACCTTGGAATGCTTCTGCATGATTATCAAATTTTACTAGTCTGCATAATGGACGGGGGGGTCGCATTAAGTCAGGTAAAATCGTAACGATGTTTTCAGTGAGTCTTATTCAATTATATGTACATTATTAATTTTATTATGTTATGAATATGACTATTCCTCTCTTTTTGTATACTTTATAACAGATTTAATGCACTTCAGCAGTACTATTTCCAGTTCTCAGATTGAAAAGTTATTTCTTCACGCAAATTCACTTTAGTTGAGCATGTACTTGTGCAGTTTATTCAGCTATCCCCAAACCCCTGCCCTTACATTTTTATAAAAATGATGAGTAGCATGAACAGAATATTGTCAGTGTCAGAAAAGTCAGCCTGAGTGCTCTGTTTAGAAGAAGGGGGATGTGTTAGTGTTTCTTTTTTTGTCTTATTGAGCGGGGAGAGAGGTGCAAATATATATAAAGATTTAACAGAAACTACTTAAAACAGTTCCCCACCTGGCTTACTCCTTAAAGCACCGCTCAGCCCTTGCAGAAGTTGAAATGAGTATTTTTCCTTCCAGTCCCCACACCTCAGGACATGTTTTCATCCAACAAAAATTTACTCAGTAACTAACTACTGTATATTAAGTACTACATTAGGGATTGGGGTTAGAAAAACAGAAACCTTTTATTTTTGCCTCAAATAGTTCACAGCAAGCAAGGGCAGATTTATAGTAACAGAAGATCCTCCATATATCCTGAGTGTTAGAGGTATTAATAACCTATCTCTAGTGATGAAAACCCATAAAATCTGAAATAAACCTTTTAAGCAAGTGTCACTGGCTAACAATTAGAGCCAAAAGAAGATTTCACAGAGCAGAATCAAGAACAAGCCTACCAGATGTTGAAATTATTAACATCTGTAAGAGACGTTACCACCTGAGAGAAAAGACACAGATTAATTAGAACAGGAAAGAGAATAAGGAAGTAGGAGTTATTTCAGGGACTGTGACCCCAGTGTTTATTTTTGGAAAGATAGAGAAGCTATAGTTTAGCAGTATATGATATTATTCTGTGGATAAGCCCTCAACAGACAGATCTGTAAGGACAAATACTTTTCATTTACTTTGTGAATCAGAGTATACTCAGATTCCTAAATTTTGTATTTAAATTTATAAATCCATTTACATACATGCATACGACCACATGAATTCTTCTAGGAATTGCTGTTTCTCAGTGTGACTCCCACATTAACAATTAATGCTGACTTTCTTAAATTTAAAATTTTAAAATAATTTTATGGTCATCTTTGATAATTTTTAAAAGTTACTCCTTATTAAAATAGGTGTTGGATGTGAGTGGAATTTTTATAAGACCTTTCACTATTTTCATATACACGGAGGATTCCGATACGTACATCTCCAGAGAGGGAGTCCACCTTGATTTCTCACTACGTGAGAAAAGAACAAACTGTTAATTCCTAAATGAAACCAAAATTTCTTACTTTCTTTGCCTACATAGCTTCCTCTCTGATCAGACTAAATTAAAAGGAGGAAAAAAAAAACCAGATCTATAATGAGATTGCAAAGCTGCTTCTTCCAGACCCCTCATTCTGTCTGTCCTTAATGCCCTAAGGTTTTTAGCCATACTTGACAGATTACAAGTATCCTGCGCTTCTTTATACTATCTGAAAGACCAATTCTTCTAAACAAGAATGCCTGATATGTCAAAAGGAAAATACGTCTGAAAGGATCTCAAAGGTGCAGAAAATTAAGCAAGGAAAAGACTTCAAAAGCAGGCTCTTTGGTTCAAAGTGCTGAGCTCTGGAAGCTGGCCCAAACAATGCGGGGACCGCTTGCTTCTGTGGCTCTCAGATGCAGACAAGCCTAACACTTGCCTTCTGATCCTCTATAAGAGCTCACCCAACACACAGTCCTGATCTGAAAAACACGAGAGGCTAAGCACTTAAAGAGTTCTGAAATCCCCCAAGAGGAGCTAGAAAACTCAAACAACACACTCCTCCTTATCCAGGGGGATTGTTATGCCATTACAGACTTCATCTTAGAAGGGTAACTACTCCACCCATCTTTGATTGGAGAGGAACTAGAAGAAAATGCTTTATTTTTAAAACGCGAGTCTCTAGATCATGAATCTGCCTTTGAACAGAATTAATTCTTTGGAGTGAACTTCTTTGGTCTATAATTACTATGCTGACATTTTACTTGATTGTAACATCCACACGCACACCCTTCCCATCTCCCTTCCTCCCTCCCTCCCTTCCTCTCTCTCTTTCTCTGTGTCAGTCTGTCTCTCTCTCACACACGAACCAGAATAACACACTGCTTCGAAAGAATTAAAATTTTCTGCAGTGTCACTGGACATGTAAGAATTATACCTAGGACAGACTTTTTTTTTTTTGCCATTTTTTTTTATTCTTATTTTAATCCCCATACATTACATCATTAGTTTTAGATGAAGTGTTCCATGATTCATTGTTTGTGCATAACACCCAGTTCTCCATGCAGAATGTGCCCTCCTCAATACCCACCACCAGGCTAACCCATCCTCCCAACCCCCTCCCCTCTAGAACCCTCAGTTTGTTTTTCAGAGTCCATCGTCTATCATGGTTCGTCTCCCTCTCCGATTTCCCCCGCTTCATTCTTCCCCTCCCGCTACCTTCTTCTTCTTCTTCTTTTTTTTTCTTAACATATATTGCATTATTTGTTTCAGAGGTACAGATCTGAGGTTCAACAGTCTTGCACAATTCACAGCGCTTACCAGAGCACATACCCTCCCCAGTGTCTATCACCCAGTCACCCCAACCCTCCCACCCCACCCCCCACTCCAGCAACCCTCAGTTTGTTTCCTACAATTAAGAATTCCTCATATCAGTGAGATAGGACAGACTTTTTAACTTCTATTTTACCTTACCTCCTCTCCTGCTCATTTAGGTAAGTTATTGCTGGTTTGCAAAGGAGGAGAAATCCTAAACTAAATTTCCCATCATCTGTTTTTCACTTTGTAAAAGCAAATGACAGGTCCTTTAGAAAATATCATAAAGCAACCACGAGAATAAGAGTCTAGTTGCCATTGTGGGGGTGGTACAGGGGTGGGCTGAGAAGCAGAGACAGACAGCCTAAGAACAAAATAACTTAAGAGTTAAAAGAATTCCAGGCAAGGCTGATGCCTCTTTTTAAAAGCAAGGTTGGCAATTGCTAGTGAAGGCTGTGTTAAGACGGACTCCAAGGCTGCCTAGGAAAGTCTGCCACGATCCGTTACTGCTTTCTGCTATGAGCCCTCGAGGTGGTCGTAATAACATACATGGCACACTGCCATCTATGGAGGAGGACACCGAAATCAGGCAATAACCAAAGAATGTCAGTAGGCTCACCCGCCCCGGAGGATCTCCCCAGCAGAGACACAGGGCCCTGAAGGTCAGGGAACTTCTTGTTTTTCACTCTAAAGTGTTAGCAACCCGTGCTGGAGTTGTTAGAGACTGTGTTCTAAACACGGACAGTCTTCAAGTTCCTAAAACTCGTGTGTCCTACTATGATTATCGCACGTCCGAAGGCATCTCCTATTTTCCTAAAATGAGAGCAAAATCCGGATTTGGACTGGAGGATTTCTCAGTGGTGAGTCACGGTGGGTCTCTTTTTCTATTCCAATCTGATATGGGAAGGGCGTTTTTTGTTGAGGGAGATGGCAAAAAATTTAGTAAAACACGAAAATGGCTTATATGGCTATACCATAAAGAACTTATTTCTTCTCAACCCCTTAATATCTACACTGACAAAATATTGCCAGGATATTTATATAAAGAACGTCAAGTAACACATTTAAAATAAGATTTTTTGGGGGGGGCGCCTGGGTGGCTCAGTCTTTAAGCGTCTGCCTTCGGCTCAGGTCATGATCCCAGGGTCCTGGGATCGAGCCCCCCACACTGGGCTCCCTGCTTCGCCCTCTCCCACTCCCCCTGCTTGTGTTCCCTCTCTCGCTGTGTGTCTCTCTCTGTCAAATAAATAAAAACAATCTTAAAATAAAATAAGATTTCAGTTTCTAAATACATGATGTGAAAAACAGAGAATTTAGTCAAACTAGCAACAAGCTGTCATCTTCTCTCAATGAAATGGAACTCCAACGGAAAGTATACCAATCCACATGACACAGGGGCTGGTCACGTACTCAGCACTGGCATCAAAATGTCCTGAATGAAACCAGCACTTAGCAACCATCTCTGGTTGTCATGGAGATTGGATAATGGAGGAAGGGAATGTGCAGGTTCGATAACTGATGGACCAGATAAAGATGACACAGAAGGAACTACGGGAAAAGAACTAAAAACTAAAATATGGGTTAGGATATTATAGATGAAAAGTGCACAGGATCACCATTTTATTTTGACAGAATGTTACTCATTAGCATATAATAATGAATTTGCATTCGTGATAACATAAAAACAATTTATCACGTAGTTAAAAAGCACAAGGAGAGAAAGAAACTAAATATAGTTTAGAAATAAATTTATAAAACATTACAGTCTATTTTCTCTTAACAGCAAACCCAAGAAAACCCCAAATTAAGAGCTCACAGCATATTCCAGACCAAGAAGAGAGAAGTATTTCAAAACAAACACATACATCTGAACCATTCCTTTGCTTTACCATAATTCTGACCTATTAAACAAATAGGCAGATGTAATAGCTACAGGTCAAGATCCCTGCTTGTTTATAAGAATTTACCACATTTGGTAGATCAAGAAATGGGAGAGGAGATATTCATTTTGTAAAAATATGTATATTCAAGATTTAGAAAACTAACACATAGGATTAGTTCAGTAGCAATCATGCAGATCAGATATTACAAATATAAACATGTTGCAAACCTACAGCTAAAGACTAAGTCCTACGTATTCAGATATTTATTAAGATATGTTTTAACTCATATGTATTCAGATTCTAATATGCATATCTTTTGAGGTGATCTCTGCCAACTAGAGGAAGGGGCATGTGTAGAACCTGTCCAAAAACAGATACCTCTTGGACACTCCTTAGATTATCCATATGTAACACATCCATTTTCTGGATGATTTCTGGACAGACTAAATCTCTGGTGGGCTTCCCTATTCTTTGCACATCTCCAGACTATCTATGTCAGTTCCCAGACTGTGGGTTTTCAGGGAATAAAAATGTATTTTAATTAACTGAAGCAAAACACAAATAAGAAGATAAATGTTCAATTTCTCCAATGATTCAACAAATATTTGTAGAACACCCACCCTGGTACTGCCATGGTACCAGGTCATAGGTGTAGAGTAGTGAACAAAACAGGCCTGTCCCCCGCTATCAAGAGCTTTCAATTTTTCTAGAAAGACAAACGAGTAAGAAAAAAGGAAACAAATTAATCGCTATGAAAAGAGACAAACAGGACAAAGAAGTGGAGTAAAAGTGGAGGACCCCATTTAAAACAGTGAGGCAAGGTTTTTCATCATTGTGGAGCTGACATTAAGCTGAGAACTAAATACAGAGAAAGAGAAGCCATATTGAGCCAGAGAGGCAGAGTCTTCCAGGGAGAGGAAACCGAATATGCAGTTGAACTGTGCATCTGTTGGCAAGTTTTAAAACCAAAAGGAGGTCAGAGGGCAGGGGCAAAAGGAGAACAAGACAAGAATGGGAAGAAGGCAAAGGCCAGGTTATACAGAGTCTTGTTGGCTGTGGGAGGTTTTGAGCAGTACAGAACTAAGATGTGGCTTTTCAATTAAAAGATAGTCTGCCTGCTAGAAGCCCAGCCCAGCAGGCAACTGCAGTGGTCCAGGCAAGAGATGCTGGTGAGTGACTCAGACCTGAGTGGTTGAGGTGGAGCTGAAGACCAGTTGGTAGATAGAGGGGATAACAACAGTTATTGATATATTATCTATTAAAAAATGTATCTATTAATGAATAGATCAGCATGCAAGTTTTGAGACTCTACTGTTACATTCTGATGTACTGAAGCAGAGCTCCTGATCTACCCCAACTATCATTCAGGTAAGAAAACAGAGGGCCAGGAAGTGGTTAGAGATGTGCCGACAACCACCTGGGTAAGAACTAATCATATATTAAGTGAAAGCAACCTCATCTACCCCCACAGCTTCAATTATCATCCATATAATGACCACTTTAAAATTTATATCTACAGCCTTGACATTTCCCTTGAGCTACATCTAACTGCTTATTTGTTACCTCCAGTGAGATGCTGCAAAATGCCTCAAACGCAGTGTGTTCAAAACAAAACTCATGACAAACCAAACCTTCTTGTCTTCTAGTCTACTGCCTATCAGAAAATGGCGCCATCATCCATCCTTTCATGCAAATCAGAATGTCAGTGTCATCTTGGAAATCTCCTTTTCCCTTGCTCTTGCATTCAGTATAGATTGATATTGTCTCATAAATATCTTCCACCTACTTAAATTCATCTTCACCACCTCCTCCTTGCAGTCACCAATTTGTTCTACATTGTAGTCCAAGTAATAGTTCAAAATACTAATCTGGTCACACATATCCTTCTAAGCCCCAGCACCTGTTGTTTTTTGGCTGAAGAGCCAAATCCTCAGACACAGCTTACCACTGCACTATGCTCCCTTTTGCTGTGTTCCAGCCACATTATCATCTCTCAATTTTCAAACATGTCTGATCCCCTCCTGCTCCCTCTGTATGTGCCCTACGCCTTACCTTTAATCCCCTTCCTTTCCCCCCTCCTGTGCCCCATTTATGTTCTATTCACCCTTCAAATCTCAGGGTGGGTAACAGTTTCTTGAGTAAGTCTTATCTCAGTGGTGACTTTACATCTATTTCTGTGATCATTTCACTGATAGGCCTTGTAAGATTATAAGCTCCTCAAGGTATGGGACCCTTCTCTGGATTTGCTTACTTTTGTATTCTCAGCATTTAGCAAAATGTCTCATGCCTCTAGGAACTCCATAAATACTTGTTCATGAAACTGTTTTATCAAATTCTTCCTGGGCAGACTTTTGGCCAAACAGCCATCTTTCTGCCCATTACAGTCTATTGCTCCCATTGCCAAGTAAAGGACAGGCACCTACCTGTCTGACGTGTGAATTAAAAAAAATACTATCCAAAAGTTTATCCTGGACCAATTAATTTCTATATTTTAACATTCAAATGTCAGGCATTACCAGTATTTTTACTCCTGTTCAAAAAGAAGAGTCAAAAGTGAAAGTGCTTTATAGAAGCCTCACTCAATGAAAAATAGTTCAGCCTTTGGGAATATTACAAACAATGCACTCCTTAAAATAGTGGTCAGCAAGCGGCAAGATAAGAACCAATTCTTCCACCGTGAAACAAGTGTAGTCAGTTTGCCTTTGTGTACAGAGAACACAGTTTGGGGCCCTGGGAAACTGAAGAAGACACTAGAGCATACAACAGAACAGAGACACAAATGGACCTATGGACACCCAATACAAAATCAACATTAAGTAACTAGTCAAGGCTATGTAATTAAGCACAAGTGGAAGATTCAGAATTCCTAGAGGCAATGAGATTATGCAGGAACAGCAAAGAAGAAAAGTTTTGAACAAAGGCAAAAAAATGGTCTCATGTGGAGGAGAAAGAAAGGCATTCTGCATGGGAGTCAGAAGGGTTTGCAATGCAGAGGCCAAGAAAGAGCAGAGAGCAAACTGCCTGAGTGGGGAATGGTAAATAAATCACTGACTTGACGGAAATTGAGAATTTGGTACTGCAGGGAATGGACCATGAAAGCAGAAAGATTAAGTAGCTGGTGCGAACAACTGGTAAAAAGCTTCAATGTATATAATTAGAAAACGCAACTAGACAAGAGAGAGCTTATACAGAAGAGAAAGGACCCAGGGATACTGAGATAGTGAGAATTTATATTCTGCAATTACAGATCTTGGTTCACGGCAAACCATGTGAGACAGTCCTTCTGAAAACTGACTTAAGACACCGGCCCTGGCATGCTTTGATGGAAGCACGAGCTTCACAGGATACTGAGGAAATGGGAGAAGGATGAGATGGGGAAGGTCTAGAAATAAAATATTTTTTTTAGATTAAAAAAAAATTTTTTTTAAGTAATCTCTATGCCCAACATGGGGCTTGAACTCACAACCCCAAGATCAAGAGTCACATGCTCTACCAATTGAGCCAGCCAGGCACCCCAAAATGAAATATTCTTTTTTTAAAAGATTTTATTTATTTATGAGAGACAGAGAGAGAGAGAGAGAGAGAGAGAGAGAGAGCGCATGAGCAGGGGGAGGGGCAGAGGGAGAAGCAGACTCCCTGCTGAGTAGGGAGCCTGATGCGGGGCTCGATCCCAGAATCCTGGGATCATGATCTGAGCCAAAGGCAGATGCTTAACCGACTAAGCCACCCAGGCGCCCCCCAAAACGAGATACTCTTAAAGAGATGGCAGAATCAGAACTTGCACGCCACTTCAACCATACTGTACTTCCTTAGGAGTCTTATTCTTCCTAACTGAAACACACAGTTAACTCTATTTATGCCTTTCATTCTTCTGGACACTCCTCCACAACATCCAGTATATTGATATCTTGCCAACCATCAGGCTCTTAGTGAATAATCATTGAATGCATAAAAATACAAACAAGCAGGGGGGAAAAAGAGGTTCCTTGACATACAGTGAAAGGGTAGTTACGATATCCCAGCTAACAAACGAATTAAATAGCTAGTAAGTCAGGTAAATTCAATCTTGGCTTTTGGAGACCAGGAGAGGCACTGTTCGGGCGTATGCGATGAGCAGCAGTGACTTCACGGCAACTTTGACCGTGAGCTGGCGCACGGGCGGGCTCCACGCGAAGGAATGCAGCCGAAAATAACACGGAATGTTTATGAGTGCACGGGGTTCTTCCAAGTTGTCGGAGCAGGAAAACACGGGAGCCCCGCGTAAAGAGGAATGGCAGTCACTTCTGCTTATTTTTCCAGCAAGTTGGTGAGGGTTTTTGCTTGGCAGAAGGAAAGAAAAAAAAAAGTGTACGCTTTCCCTAGCAGCCAGGATTTGGTCCTCTGACCCACTTGCGAGCTGTCATTAGCCACTAAGAAACCTCACAGACTTTCTAATGGAATCTTACGGAAGTAAAAAGCATGGCATGCACATTGGCAGCTCTTGGGCTCAGATGCCCGGAGGAGGCCTTAGTCATGACATCCCCATTCAGTGGTCCTGCAGCCCCACTGTTAGAACACGGCCACCCCGATAGAAGAAAGACTCGGGAAGCTATTTGGATGTTAATTTTTAAGAATGGCTTATAAACCTCAACCCATTTTTTCCCTGGACAGCGCACCAGTGGACTCTGGGTGCCTCAACATAACCATCAGCTACGAACTTGATCTTGCCAGAAGAAAAGCTTGCTCTAAACAGGAAAAAAAGGCAGCAGTGATAATAAAAATAGAAACAACAGCAGTTAACCCATCTGAATCTTTTTTTTTTTTTAAAGATTTTATTTATTTATTTGAGAGAGAATGAGATAGAGAGAGAGCACATGAGGGGGGGAGGGGCAGAGGGAGAAGCAGACTCCTTGCCGAGCAGGGAGCCCGATGCGGGACTCGATCCCGGGACTCCAGGATCATGACCTGAGCTGAAGGCAGTTGCTTAACCAACTGAGCCACCCAGGCGCCCCAACCCATCTGAATCTAATGTAAATAAAAACACACCACATTTGCCTGTAGCATTTATCTATGGATTGGACAGTGCTCTTCACTGTTATGAGGTCAACATGCTATTTTAGGAAAAGGGATAATTATAGCCAGGCCTTGTATGGTGGTCATTGTTCCAAGTGACTTACGTACATTAACATATTTTAACTCATTTAATTGTTACATTAAATGTGACAGGTAGAGGTAGGTACTATTATTATTAACATAATAATACATAATGCCAATTATGGCTCATAACATAATTATGGATCAAATGCCATTAAAATAAAAATGTGAAAAAAACTATTCAGATTTATAAGCATAAATCTTTGACCTACATATCTGAAGAAATATTTGCCAAAACAAAATAAAACGGCAACAAATAACACTCACTTGAGAGACTGTTGAAATCAGGTAAGATTCTCTCCTCTGCTCCTATCCTGGCCTAAACAGTATTCTGTCTTTTTTTGTTTTTGTTTTTATTTATTTTTTTATTCTTATGTTAATCCTCATACATTACATCATTAGTTTTCGATGTAGTGTTCCATGATTCATTGTTTGTGCATAACACCCAGTGCTCCATGCAGAACGTGCCCTCCTCAATACCCACCACCAGGCCAACCCATCCTCCCACCCCCCTTCCCCCCAGAACCCTCAGTTTGTTTTTCAGAGTCCATCGTCTAACAGTATTCTGTCTTTGCTATAGAATGTATACAAAGAATACAATAATTGTAAGGTCTTTTTAAAAAACAGACATACCAATAGGAATTTCAGGACAAATATCAAAATTCACCCAAATACGTACATGGGGGATAGTTGGAAATAATAAGTACCTAGTCCCACTGAGAACTTGTTTTCCAGAGGAAAAGTCGGAGCTTTTCTATTTGAAAATCCTCTAGAGGATTTTCTAAGGCAGGGCTAATAATCTAAAGGAAATTTATAACTCGGTTGCTGTTTTCCTACAATCCTCCATATTATCCTTTCCAGGTACATCTATCCTGAAGCTCATGCGCCAGTTTGGAGGAGAAGGGTGCAACTTAAAATGCCAGAGGAATCCTGGCTCTGTGAATATGTCAAAGAAGTTTGCTATAAAAAATCATCCACTAAGTTTCAACTTGCCTGGACAAGCGAATGACATGGATATCCCAGGGGCTAGGGAGTATATGAGGAAAAAAGATCCATTTTGTTCTCCGTCTCTAAGAATATATCATTGTGAAAGCAGTTACTGTCCCACTTCCATTTTTAGTTAATTCAATTACAACTGGAAAACATACACTGTACCCTCTTCCCAAACCAACATTTCTAAGTCCTCCCCCAATAGCCCTCTCCGTTGCATTTGGGACAAAACCTGACTTTTGTACAATGTTCTATAGTTAGCATGATCATAGGATTTCTCACCCAAACTAGAAAACTTCTAGGAATGAAAGAGGATGTTATTAGTCATTAGGCCAAGGCTACGAGCGTGAGCAGGCACTGTCTGGGGAAAGCCGGCGTGCGTGCCTGGCCCCAAGATGCCGGCACACCAGTGTCCTTCCCCTACACCCCACGTTCACTCTGAGTTTTCGCCTCCCTGCCTCCTACGTAAATAGAACTCGTCGTCAATACTGCCCTCGCGCAAGGAAAAAAGATTTGAATCGAATACCTGTTCAGGCATTTACTACGTAATCCTGGGCAAGTTATTCGATCTCTCTGCGGATTTGTGTTCTGGAATGTTGTAGAATTGAATTCTATCTCCATCACTTGTTTTCTCTGCTTTCTTGGGGGAGTTTATTTAATATTTCTAAAAAACAGTTTCCTCGGCCACAAAATGAGGGAAATAATGCTACCTCCTGGGTTTTGGGAAAGAATGTACACAATACGGAACTGCAGTGACCAACTGTTAAGCACACGCAGTACTATGTATGTCATGCTTATTATCTCCGACTAGGTTTTAAAACTCAGAAAATTTAAACCACGGACTATCGCTAATCGGACAGCTCCCTATTTTTCTAGCGTTGCTTTCTGCTTTGCACATTACTTCGGCAACAACAAACAAGCTTTATACAATCACCAGCCCCCTGCCCTTCATTGTTCAACTTTGTGCCTCGATATTGTCCTCTGTGGTACAAATGCCCGTTGCCCTTAGATGCCTCCTGTTCATGTTGTAAGATTCAACTCACCTTCATTTCCTGCAGATAATTTTCCTTGACTCCTTCCAAGCTGAGTTGGGTTTCCCTCTCTGACCTTTCTAAATAGCTGGGCATATTCTTGTTATGCCCAATGGAGTTATAACATGGTGTCATAATTAATCATTTTCCCAACCAAACTTCAAGTTCTTTGATGCCATTTACTCATCTTTATATTCTTAGAGCACAGGGCACACAGTTGGCTCAATAAGTTATCTATTGAATAAATGACTGAGTGAGCCAGTCATATATTACTTTTGTATCATTCCAAGCACTCAACATAATGTTACACATACAGGGATGACTCAATAAATACTTAGAGGCTCATACATTATCAGACTATAACATACCAATGAAAAGACATCCTTTTATGTGAAAAAACTAGTACTTCCGGAGTCAAGTATTCTTTCCAAGTGAGGGCAATGATTTTCCCAGGCTACCTGAAAAAGTTGAGTTAGAGAGGTAAATTTTAGGAACTGACTGCAGGTCCCTACTCAGGAGAAAGTAAGGAACGCTCCTGAATAATTAAGAGCTGTATTAGAATTTGTGGTAAAGACACATCCGCAGGAGAAGTGATAAGTATACATTATAAAAAGGCAAGATTCCTGCCCACACAAAAGTTTACCTGCTACAGTTCCATGAGACATAATTCTTTCCAGTGCTCAAATACTTAGAAAGACATATTAATATGACTCCGTAGTACTCAAGATCATAATCAGGGAATCACTTGTGCCCTCAGGAAATAATGCCCTTCTTGTGCACCGTGAAGGATGTATTATCCCCATCAGATTTATTCTCTATATTGTATAGCGAGCACCAATACTTTAAATCCCCTTAGAAGGCTTGCGAGTGAACTCACCATACTTTGCAGTGCGCTTATAAGATCTATGAAAAATAAAAAACAGCATCCAATATTTCAGTTTGAAGGAAAATGACAATCATAGAAAGGAAAACATTTAATCTAATGAGACTGATCTGATAGTAAGGAGACAGTAAACTGCTCAGTCTGTTGGTACATTATTAACTCTTTCTGGTCACTTGGGTGACATTTTGAGTACTGTACTGAAAGAGGTAATTTACTAAATAGTACCCTAATGGCCAGAAAGAGTTAATGTGATAATCAAAAATGAGCAATTTACTTCTCATCAACTAATCAAGCTCAGTAAAATTTTTATTAAAATGCCTCTGATACTGTTCAACTGAAATTTTAATTGAAAAACTGGAAGCCATTTAGCTGAAAATATGGTAGGATGGATATTACAACCGATTAATCCAAGGAAAGTAATGGCACAGCTAACTGAAGAAAGACAATAATAAAACAACAACTATTACTGCATTATTAGCACCAATACCAATGCCACCTCTATTAATGAATGTCTTTTACGTGCCAGTCACTATCCCGGGCACTGTGTATAATTCACTGAATCTTCAAAATGGTGGGTTTTATTAGCAGACGTGGAGGTATAAAGAGGTAACAATTTTAGCTTACTAGCTCTCCGAATGACCTGGAATAGGCTGGAAACAGTTTATTACTCAAACGTCCATTCCAGAGAAATTCTGATTAGTCTTAGTACCAACAACGCTTCTATTTTTCCTGGGCGTTGTCCCATATACAAAAAAAGAACTAACACAGCAGGCCTGGGATGGCTACCCTTAGAAAGGGCTGCTCGGGTGGTTGGCCCTTGGCTGGCACCTGGCAAGTGAGATTTTGGATAAGTTCCCAGCATTCCCAGACTGAAGAGTGGCTCACTGTGCTGAAACTGTTTTATAGGAACGGTGTGGTTTATACTGACTACCTGCTTTCCTTCTGTGAGTCTGGAATTTTGGTACAGGCCAGGCCAAAAGTGCCTACATGACTAGCCCCCAGTAGGTCCTGGACACAAAGCCTCTCGTGAGCTTCCCTGGCAGACGACATTTCATACGTGTGGTCATAACTCATCGCTGCAGAAATGTGTCCTGCTTGCCTCCGTGAAGAAAGAACTCCTGGGAGCTTATGCCTGATTTCCTCCTGACTTCACCCCAAGTGCCTTTTCCCTTTGCTGCTTTTGCTTTGGATCCTTCCACTGTAAGACATCTCAGCCTTGGGGATGTTTAGATAGGGAGTCTTGTCAGTCCTCCTGGCAAATCATCTCATCTAAAGGTGGTCTAGGGGTCTCCTGACACAGTCTGCTTTTGCTTTATGGTCCCTGAACCTAAATAATAACACTGCCTTTCTAGAAGGTAGAAAGCCAAGATCTGTAGCACACCTAGAGAGTGCAAGGGTTCAGGTCCTTAGTATCTACAAATTTCAGCATTTTAACTTCGTTCCATGGCCCATTTTCTATCTCTATTACTGTTTTTTATTTGCTTTTGGACCCAATATTTTGGTAGCTGAGCATAATTTTAGTTATTTATAATAATAAAATAATATCTAACATTACTTATTGGATGTTTCAGAAGATTTTACACAGGTGAATACTTCCGCTTGACATACATTTCTCCCCTGGTTCCCTGATAGCACAGCCTCCCTGTTTCCTTCTTACCCCATCTCTGTCGTCCCTGGCCAGGTTGCCTCTATCCCCAAATAGGCCTTGGTTCTAAGATCACTTTTTTCTCTCCTACCTCTACTCTCTCCATAAGTGTTCTCATCTAGTCCAACTGCTTCAGAAAATTCTCCTTTGAGCTCCGGATTACAATTCACCTGTCCATTTGCCATCTCCCCAGGATCTCTAATACACATCTGAAATTGGTTAAGTCCAAATCAGTCACAACTCTGTGATTTCCTCATCCCACCCCCATATTACCTTGTGGTCCGCCATTCTTTGCCATCTCAGAAAATGGCACCAACTGCCACTGAATATGTGAGCAAAGAATCTGGGACACATTCCTGACTCTTTCCTTTTCCTCAACCTCCACTCCACAGGGAATCCATAAGCAAGTTCTGCCAATTCTACCCCCCAAACAGATCCACTTCTCTACATCTACACTCTACACCAGTGGTTCTTGGTGGGGGGGGGCACTTCTGCCCCTCAGGGGACATATGACAATGTCTGGAGATATTTTGGGTTGTCATGACTACGAGGATAGGTAGAGGTCAGAGATGCTGCTAAACATCTTGCAATGCACAGGACAGCCCCCCATAATAAGTACTAGTGTGGCCCTAAATGTCAGGAGTGCTAAGGCTGACGATCCGTGCTAGAGACCAAGCAGTACAGACCACTGCCACACTCACTTGCTTCGCTCTTAATCGATGCTTCTGTGTCTATTTTACATATCCTTCTGAACTGCCATCGATCCTGTCTGGAACAGGACAGAGTATAAGTAAAGTTGAAGACTATCAACAGGGAAGGGGCAAGTTGAACCAAAATCTGCAGTGATTCTAAAGCTATACACTGGAGAGGACGACTATTGAAAAAGAAGTGTGACATGCATAACATTTAGAGATGGCTTCAGTGACCAAAAGAAAACACGAGACTGCCATCCTAGTTCCTCTGAGTAATATTTTTTGCCACATGGACCAAAAAAAAAAAAAAAAAGTTAGAAAAAAAAGCCACTAATCTGATATGAGTAAGTTTGTGAACAGGCCACACCTGTAACTCTAAAACAGAGGAAATGTCTCACTGACCAATCTGAAATTCCCACTTACCCCAAGAAGTGATTTTCCTTTCCTGGTTGATTTTAGGATATCTTGCCTACCTCTGTATCAAACTAAACACATAAAACCAACTAATCACGTAAAATCCTATGGATACAGAGGATAGAGCAAAGGCTTAAAACGATGTTTGCCTCTCACTCCAGTCTAATTTAGACCAGGCACCTGTTCAGATGTCTACTTTTGTACTTTTCACACTGTAGGACAATTGTTGACTTACTCTGTTCCCGGTTATGCAAGAAGCCATGAGCGTGAGGTCAGTGGCAAACTTGGATTTTATAGTCAGGAAACTCTGGCCCATAAATTGGTGCCGTACAAGTATTTATTCAGTATTTGAACATATATACGAATATACAAACAAACACACGAATGTACAGAGGGATATGAAACAGGGCACTGCTCATAGCTAATGGCAGGGGAAAGGTCTGTATGCCTTTGGTACTCTCTAGGCTCCAGAAGCAAATGGAATGGATTGGGGAAAATGTATATGACTCTAGCACAAAGGGAAGAAGAATGAAATGGGGCCCAAAAACTCATCCTGGTCCGGAGACCTAGATAAACATGAAAAGTTAGCGGAACATAACAGAGAGAAGAGGCCTGTCTTTCCAAAATGTATGTCTCTTATTATGCCCTCACAAATTCCCAAGTAATAAGAAAGTTAGTGCTTAATAACACACCTGTTGGGTGATTTTTATATACTCAGAAGCACATGAGACTTATCCATAAAACACAAAATAAGTCATAAAGAAAATCCTTTGAGGACAGAGTGATATTTAAATTTTGGCTCATTTTGGGATTCCTTTCTAGAACACCAATTTTCTAGTGCTCTTCTCCATGCCTCCCAATCCTTTCAAGTTCAATTGCTGCACCGACCTCAATATGTCACGTGCTCCCCCCTTCCATATGAAAACAGGAGGAACTGGAATCTACCCTGAAATCACTTCAGAACAATGGGAATAGAAATTGGCAAGCTCAGGAGCCAAGGTGAGTTTCAGGTGCAAGCACAGCAATCACAAAAATTTGTCACTGGAGCTAAACACTGATGCAGTTAGGCAGTGCACAATCATGTACAGAGTACTTAGGATACAGAGCAGATATGAGTGCCAGGCAGCTATGATCAAAGTAAAATCCTTGAGGTCATCTGACTTCACAATCTGAATGATTCATATTGTGACAAGATTGGTTTTAGCATTAAGACATCATTTCCCATAATAAACTATTGTTGTAATAAAAGAAACATTTTGGCATGAATAAATGGGACCCCCACTTGTCCTTACCTTCTGGGTTAAGGTCCTTGCTCATAAATAAGTAGTTCTTTCTTTTTTTCACCCAATACATAAATAGATCAAAGAAAATGTTTGGGTTTTTCTCTTCAGAATTTTGTGATTTTGTTAAATGCCTTACAATACTTCTATAATTGCCTTTTTGGAAACCATCCTAGAAGCAGGCACTGGAGAAACCCTTGTGGGCTACAGAAAATATGACACCAGATGGGGACTAAGAATTCTCAAATCTTAGTAAGTTTTTTTTTTATTATGTTATGTTAATCACCATACATTACATCATTAGTTTTAGATGTAGTGTTCCATGATTCATTGCTTGTGTATAACACCCAGTGCTCCATTCAGTACGTGCCCTCTTTAATACCCATCACCAGGCTAACGTCTATCACCCAGCCACCCCAACCCTCCCACCCCCCACCACTCCAGCAACCCTCAGTTTGTTTTGAAGATTCATTGTCAACGTAAAAATACAGAAAACTAGGGTTGGAAGAAATCTTGAAATATCCTTGGCCTAAATCCTTATATCTAAGGTGAAGATATCAAAGCTTAGAGACTTTCAACAACCTACCCCAAATCACACAACTACTCCATTTCCTCTGTGACGTCATGGATTGCAACCTCAATCAACCGTTTAATTACATCTTGTATGGGGTAAAATGCTACGTTACATGTACACAGCTCTTTTCTTTTTCTTTCTCTTTTTTTTTTAATACCAACAAGTAATAGCTCCCCTTAGCACACATAATTAAATGCCATCTTTTGCACTGGTAACAAAATCACAGGCCTTCTCCTCATTTAAAGCCTAATGACCCTCCTGAATCACTTCTGATCATCAGTAATTAGGCATAACACATGGTGACAAGCATGTCACAATTTACTCTTCCACCAGCAAGTGTCTTTTGACATCAATTACAAGAAAAACAAACCACATCGCCATTTCAGAAAGTTAAAACAAAACACAAGTATTTTTTCAAAATTAAAGGAAATAATGCAGGAATGGCAAAGATAGGACAAGAAGTGGTTTCCTAAGCTTGTATTCCACTGTTAACTGCTCTTGACTCCTTTAATTGAAATACCTGCTTTCAAATCTAACACTACAGACAATATATTATATCTCTAAAGAAAAACAATATAATTATCCAAATTTCATTTGTCAGAATGTATGATACACACCAGCAAATTTCACATATTATTGGGAGCTCAGGAAAAATCAATGAACTCAAGAAGGAGGAAAAAGGGCTAATTAGTCTCAAGAAGATAAAAGATAGACAAGTTACCACTTCAACCATTTTGTACATAGTAGTGATTATAAAGTCAGGACCACCCCCAGACAGATCACAGTCTGAAGATGAATCAGATGCAGTCCAACAAGTCAGCACAAGAATGGCAACTATCTGTATGTTCTATGAACAAAGATGTGTTGCCATGCTGCAAGTTAGAGAGTAAAATGATTGAGCGCAATGCTCAGCTACCGAGGCTTCCGGTAAATGACCACAGACCGTTCAATCACTCATTCAAAGTGCTCACTGAGCAAGGCTGAGGATGGTGAGGCGAACAAGACAGTCAAAGCTCTACCTTCACGGAGGTTACGTTCCAGTGAGGTGCAGACACTAAACAGAATGATATTCTTCCTTCCCAATCTTTCCTTTATTGATGTCACTCCTTGTAACTAGAATGCATTAACAACCATGTTGGGTATGTGTTCCCATTTGAGGAAGGAGAGAGAGTTGTATGTTTGACTCAGGCAAAAGGTCAGTGAAAAGAGAAGGGGGTTGCCAAACAACGGGACTGAGGTTACAGAGCTACTCAGGGGATCAGAAACCACAATGGCAGGGGCGCCTGGGTGGCTCAGTCGGTTAAGTGTCTGCCTTCTGCTCAGGTCATGATCCCGGGGTTCTGGGATCGAGTCCTGCATCGGGCTCCCTGCTCCATGGGGAGCCTGCTTCTCCCTCTGCCTGCCGTTCCTGCTGCTTGTGCTCTCTCTCTCTGTCAAATAAATAAATGAAGTCTTAAGGAAAACAAACAAACAAAGAAACCACAATGGCTAGTGCTAGTGATGGTCCGAGACAGCCTCTGCCAAGTTGAGAGATGCACCAGAAAGGGGCAGATACGATAGGAATAGGTGTGTCAGGCGCTGAAAATGGTGAAAAATAAGCCACATCAATCATGAGTCATTCTATGTTTTTCCTGATTATGTCCTCTTACTTGGTTTCAACACTTTCCATATTCTTTATCAAAATGTCCTCATTTATTTGGAAGTCCTGCTGGCTTCACCACCCAAGCAGGGTTGTTGACAAAGACTGGAGTAATTTTGGACCTATGAACTTCTGTGGGATGGTGGGGACACAGTGAATTACAAGCATGGAGGCCCAGGAGATCGGCACGATGTGTAGAGCTCTTCCAGGTAGAGCAAGTCCTCGACGTAACTGATATAGGGCAGATGTTAGTGGGATGGGTGGACATAAATACAGTTCTACACTACTTTGTAGTAGTATTCCAGTTTTATCCAAACAGATATGCTTTGCTGCATAAGAAATTGATTTTTTTAAAAAGTAGAAAATACAAAGGAGAGAAAACATCGTGTAACAGAAAGTGGCTGCTCCTTGAAGTTAGCCAGGCAACGAATTCTGGGTTTTGGCAGCTTAAATTATTATATTACCCTGGGCAAATAATCTAACTCACCCCTCTATGCCTCCATATTCTAATCTGCAAAATTGGAGATAATAATGTGTATCCAACAGCATGGCTGTAATGGTTAACTCTATGTCTGGAACCGGTAGCTACTATAGTTTCTGTTTTTTACAATGTTAAAATTCCATCTTTAATATACTATGGGAGTCTGCTTTGTAAAGTAACCCCAAGGTCAGTCCTTTTGCAAATTTTTGGACCACCGCGTTTGCTCTTCACTCAAGTCAGAGGCAGAGTCAACGAGTGGAAAGTAGTTAAGGGTCCAGTAGTAATGGATCTACTACCTCCTTATGTGACTATGTAAATTACTGAGCTTCTCCTGAGTCTTGGGTTTTGGTTTGTTTGTTTGCTTGCAATCTGATTCCCTCTTGTTTTAGAAAGCTATAATGCTAAGTCTGGACTTACATATACTGGGCTGGTTCTAAACAAGAGTCATCAGTACAGAGGTGAGTCATTACTCTGAATTAACTGACAGTCATTATTCCGGTTCTCAAAGAAAGATTTGGACGTCACCATCTGAAATGGTAACTTATGCAAATATTTGGCAAAATACTACATGGCATAATTTGACTTCTGCTTCTCTGTTATGGGCATGTTCTTCCCCTTGTCTAAATAAACCTAAGTAACTGCTGCCTCTTAACCAACTGAACTGTAAACATAAAAGGATGATGACTTCATCCAAATCACAGGAGGTGATGGATAACAAAAGTAGTAGGAAGAAAAGGATCTGACAGGGACTGCAGGAACACTTTGATTTCTAGGTGTTCTAGTTACTTTTATTTCTATGGCAAATTCTTCCCTCTAAACTGGTTACTGTCCCTTGCAGGTTATGATATGAATGGGGAAAGTCATACTCTCTAGAATATTTATGTGATACCATAAAAGAAAGTAAGAAAGTAAAATGCCTTATTTCTATTCTCTCCAAATATCCAGTCTGGCTCTCACTCTGAGAATTATGTTTATGGGAGAAAGTAGTGAGTGTTGGCTCCACGCAAATGTGCTGTCAATGATGCAAAGAAGAAGTTTCAAACAAAACCAAAGCCAATCACAGGAGACATGGAAAGATACACTGTTACGAACACAAACATTTTCACAATGTCCAAAATTTCCTCTTGGGGCAAAAAAAAGCTTGTCAAAATTTTAATACTTCAATCAAGAACAGAAGACTGTATTATGTTAAGTGGTTAAGGTATAGCATGATGGCAATTATTTTCTTAGTACTCATTAATTTACCATGCATCCATCATATTGTGCATAAAGGAACTTTACCTGTTCCAAAGGGTTATAATTGGTTAAGATAAGGGAGGACAAAGCAGCAATAATTACTTCGCTGACAGGGTGAACACAAAGGAAAAATAGTGAGACTCGATCCGAATTACAACCTCAAGATGGGAGCATTCCTTGTAGGTGTGTGTAGGTCTGGATTAAGATTGGGAATCTCAATGAAGTCTTACTCAAAATGCATCTAAAAACAGGATAACAGACTTGACAAATAAATAATGCAGAATTATTTAAAGTTTATTTCCCCCCTTATGTATAAAATATTCCTAGACACTAGTGCTTGATAGCTAATTGGAGTTAGAACTTCATACGAGTCTCTTTTCTAAGTGATTTTTCTAGAGAGGAAGCGAAGACTATCTTACCTTTGATCTAAGTCGCTTTTGTGCAAAAAGTTCTTTTGTGAACCTAGACTTCAATCCTGACTCTAATCAATCAGAAAAAAAAAAGATTAAATCTTCTTAGATCCTAACTTTTGTGATTAAGAATTATCATCACCCAGTTCAGAAAACAAACTTAAAAAAAAAAAAATCCTACAGGGGGAGCAACATTCAGAATACTCCTAATAGGGATTAAAAGGAATAGGGAGTTATTAAAAAAATAAGTGATGGCATTTAAATATTTTAATGTTATTCACTCAATTAAATAGAATTGACTATTACGCTTTTAATTACAAGCTTATTTTATGTTACCGACCCTCCATTTGCTACCCAACCTGTAGGACTTGGCACTGGAATTTCTCTCTCTGCTGGAGACTGTAGCCTTCTGCAGCCGACCTGTGGCGACAGTTATCTCTTAATTAAAACTCTACATGCAAATATAGCGGTCTTAAAACGTGCTACTGCAAAAGCACATACAAAGCATGATAATTTATAGTCCTTATACAATCCTTTTCATCTAACGTTTTCATACCGGCTACGACTACTAGAGTCCGTAGGAAACTTTCCCTGAGGAAAAATCTGCATAGCCAATTCTTTATACATATATATTAAGGGATAAGACAGTATAGAGCTTCCTATCGGCATGTCACTTCGCTGAAGAATGGTGAGTTGTGTTTCCCTGCAAGAGATAACGCTTTGAAATATGTGAAATGTTCCACGGAGCGCATGAGACTTCCCTTTATAACGGATGGTGGTGACCCATTTAACCTTGAATTGTGAAATATATTTTCTAAGTTTCAGATACTTCAAAAGTGCTAATGAACTGTCATTACCTTTCTGATGCAAATCTGAAATAAAAAATGAAAGCCACCTTTAACAGGCTTCTGTACCATTATTATTTATGTACAGAAGGAGTACATCACTTTGACATATATTTGAACTTGGAGATATTCTATTATTCCCTAGAAAGCTAAGAGCAAAAAAATTCTATAAAGCTGCAATAGCAAGGGAATTCACCTGGTTATCAATTACCATTAGAAAAAATAATTAGAACTATGGCCCAGGAGAAAAGGAAAGAGCTGATGTATGAATTTCATGGTACTATAATTATTTTTCTTTTAAGCCATTTTGTTATAAAAATAATAAATCACATACTCTCTAGTAGACACAAGCCTATGCTAACTTGTCCAAACCTGATTCATAAAGCAGGAAATTCACTTCTAGGGGGAAAAGTTTGTGTTTATTTTGAAATGCTAACATCTGTTGTGCAATAAAAAGCAGCAACAAACTGTCATGTCAACTTATGCATGCGGCAGGAATAATTTAGTGCGTAACTTCCTTGTGTTTGCTTTTTGAAAAAGCTAGTATGTGAAACAAGCTACTCTCAGCTAAATTCAGAAATGAATACTCCAAGTGAGTAATACAGATTTTGAAATCAAAGCCATATGAAATGTTCTAAGGGTAAAATACCCTAACCAAACATCTAAGGTAAACGCCTCTACACCAAAGAACTCTATCTCCTTTGATGGAAATGAACTTACTAGTGCACAGACCAGATCTGCTACTGATGACAGACTGTTTTCTTAATTTTGGGTCTGTTGCTAGCATATAGAAACACAATTCATTTTTGTATATTGATCTTACGTCTTATGACCTTGCTCAATTCTTATTAGTTCTAGAAAAAGTTTTAAAGATTCTTTAAGATCTATACACAAGATCAACAAAGGTTGGTTCTTTCCCTCCTATCTACATGCCTATGATTTCTTTTTCTTGCAAACTTCATGTGACAAGAATTATCTTTAAAGTGGTTATCTACTCCAATCTTTTTGGTTTTTTTAATTTATTTTTTATTATGTTATGTTAATCATCTACGCCATTCTTTTTTTTTAATATTTTATTTATTTATTTGAGAGAGAGAGAGAGAGAAACAGCATGAGAGGGGATAGGGTCAGAGGGAGAAGCAGGCTCCCCACTGAGCCGGGAGCCCGGTGTGGGACTCGATCCCAGGACTCCGGGATCATGACCTGAGCCGAAGGCAGTCGCTTAACCAACTGAGCCACCCAGGCGCCCCATCTACTCCATTCTATACATACCTGGTAATAATTGCAAGTATTAACAGCCAAAACCAACTATAACCAGCATCCTCTGCCCACCTCTTCAATATGTTCTAGAAAAAAATTTATAATCAATCCTATAAACATTGGCAACTACTTAGAAATCCCAAAATTTATTTTTTCCAAATAAAACTATTCACAAAAATGTAAATCTTCAGGCCCTGTTGAGTTTTTTTTTCCTTCTTCTATGTTTAATGCTTTCTGTAATATACAAGTCGTCTTTTAATTTTTCTGGTAAAGATTTTTCAGGAGAGGCACTGTAGTATCGTAGAAAGAACACAGGCTTTGGAGGCAAAAGGATTTGGAGTCAGAAAGACATGGGGTTGCATTTTAGCTTCTTCATGTTAACAAATGTAACATCTCAGGCAAACATTTTAAGCTCATCTGGGGTTTCTTTCTCTGGCCCTGCAAATGTTGCTTGACATATTGGAATAAACTGTAGAGGGACAGAAAAATTGACATCTTCACGCTAACAAAAGGGAAATACATAAAAATATTAACGATGGTTCTTTCTGGGTAGTGGGATGGGAGTTTTGTTTTCTTTCTTGTTTTTCTAATTCTCTTCAATCTTATAGAAATATACAGGAGCCACACATATAATTTTAATTTTAGTAACCACAGTAAGTAAAAAGAAATAGGAAAAATTGATCATAATATATAATTTATTTCAGTATGTCCAAAATAAAACTTTAGCATGGTATCAGTATATAAAAATAATTGATATATTTACATTCTTTTTTATTTGGCATGAAAGCTTCAAAATCCAGTGTTTATTTCACACTTAGAGTTCATCTCAATGCAGCCTAGCCACATTTCAGAATGCTAGAGCACCAGATGTGGCCAGTGGATACTACACTAGACCATGCAACAGATGGACGAGGGAGGAAGCCCGGCAAGTTCCAAACTTTTGCTCAGTCTTACTTTTCCTCACAAAACATACACTGAGAATGAGAGAAAACTTCCAGCATAATGCCCAGTACACAGTAGATGCTAAATAAACTGCAGTTATTATCAGTTGTTTTTCTGAATAGTTTTGGGATTGTCACGTAGTCTTTGATTTCACTGTGTTACTGTATTCATTGTGTACAGTATTAAATACTGTAACCTTGTTACTGTATTTGTTTTCTGCTGCCGAGTAACAATTTGTCATGAAAGCTTGGCCTTCTAAAACAACAAATGTATTACCTCCCAGGCATAGGTTAATTGGGTCTTCTATACTCAGGATCTCACCAGGTTGAAATCAAGGTGTCAGCCATGCTGTTGTTCTGAGTTCAAGGTCCCCTTCCAAGCTCTTCAAGGTTGTTGGCTGAATTTAGTTTCTTGCAGCTACAGGATGGAGGCCCTGGGCCCCTGGATGTTGCCTGTCTCCATAGGAAGTTCACAACACTGCTGTTTGCTTTAACCCTGAGGCTTCCTGGAGAAGATCTGCTGCATCTACCTTTTTAAGGCTCTCCTAGTTAGGGCAGGCCCACCCAGGATAATTTCCCATTAGATTAATAATTAGTCAACTGATTAGGGACCACAATTACATCTGCAAAATACCTTTGCCATATAATGTAAGATAATCATAGGAATGATGTTTCACCATATTTCAGATCCCACCCACACTCGGGAGAAGCTGATACAGAATACGCACAGCGAGGGGTGGAATCTTGAGTATCACAGAATTCTGCCTAACACTGTCATCTTCTAGTATAGTGGCCAGTGTTTCCTGACCATTTGAGTGTTTCCAGTGTACCGGATTCAAATAGTATTTCCAAAGATTATTATTACCTTGAGGTCCCAGTAACACAGTTAACACACTTTCTCCCCCCACTTGACTTTTTGATCTAGATCTATGCATCTGGATTAGAGGCTTTGAAGGCTTACGAATCCAAAAGAACAAGAAAAAGGATAAAAGATCAAGGATCTGGGTGTCTTTATCAAGTAATGACATCGGTAAACCCAGTAGAGACGGGCCACTAGTTTGGACACCTGGGGATTACCTGTATTTATTTCCATGCAGATTTATTTTTAATTTATTTGAGAGAGAGAGAGAGCGTGCACATAAGCGGGAGGGAGGGGCAGAGGGAGAGGAGAAGCAGGCTGCCACTGAACAGAGAGCCCCATGCGGGGCTGGATCCCAGGACCCCAGGATCATCACCTGAGCTGAAGGCAGACGCTTACGCAAATGAGCCACCCAGGAGTCCCTTATTTCCATGTAGATAAACATGTAGTTTTCTCTCATGAGGTATCTATTCCTACATTTGTCCTATGTGCATTCACAGGATTTCAAATTTTCAGGGTATTATGGATATTTGCAGCATATACTTTGCAATGATTAAAGACAAATGGTAGGTCTAAGTGTACAAACTGGCTAAACATCAATCTCTTCTCCTAGACCTGTGTTATGTTTACTAACAATCTATTATGTTATGATGAACCTTGTTTGTTTTTTTACTTTATTTATTTATTGTTAGATTTTATTTATTTACTTGAGAGAGAGAGAGATCGCGAGAGAGAGCATGAACAGGGACGAGAGGGAGAAGCAGGCTTCCCATGAACAGGGAGCCTGACACAGTGCTCGATCCCAGAACCCTGGGATGATGACCTGAGCCGAAGGCAGACGCTTAACCAACTAAGCCACCCAGGCGCCCCTATTACTATCTTTTTATGAACCTCGTTTTTTAAAAACAGAGTACCAGAGAGACTATAGAAAAGAGGAGGAAGACTCTGTTGGATTCCAACACTACTGTGAAGCTCTGAGATTTCCAAAAATGATGACACTCTGGAACCTTTTTCCTTATTTTTAAAGGGTTTTGGCAGTTCCCACCGAGTTTGCCCAACTCATATTTCTAAAATCCGTCTTGGTTGGGTTTGGACATTTCTTTGCTTCTGCCTGCATGTTAAAGTGATGAAAAGAAGATCTTTAGGGGCGCCTGGGTGGCTCAGTCGGTTAAGCGGCTGCCTTCGGCTCAGGTCATGATCCTGGGGTCCTGGGATCGAGCCCCACGTCTGGCTTCCCACTCAGCAGAGAGCCTGCTTCTCCCTCTCCCTCTACCTGCCACTCTGCCTACTTGTGCTCTCTATCTCTCTGTCAAATAAATAAATAAAATTAAAAAAAGAAAGATCTTTAAAAATGTAGAGTTTATACTCCCTTCTCTTTTTTCTTTTAAAAACCTAAGAATCAGTTACCTGCCTCATATTTCAAAATCCAGTAGGAATTACCTATCTTGGAATCTTCTTTTTCTGATATAAAACACACTCAATTCTTCTTACTTCAGTGAGGGTGAACCAGAGGAAACTCAGAGAAAACATGCGCTAGAAAACATCACTTCTTGGGTTTTCCCCTGTGATCTACATTAATGCTACATAATATTTTTCATCTGCTTACATATCACAGACTTTCTGAAGTCATGCTCAAAAGAGTCCTGCAAAACTTTTCTATCACTAATACATAATAGGGGAAGTAGAGTCGTCTCTAAAGAAGTTCACAGTAACTCTGAAAAAGAACCCTAGTAAAAAAAAGTCCACTTGGCTACTTTAGGATTTAGGCAGAGGATGAGCCAGGCTACCCCAGAATTTGCTGTTTAAGCCACTCTGACAGGATCAGTGTTTGGGCAGATCTAACCCCAATAATCACATTACTACTATCTTACAGTAATCTTTTTTTTTTAATTTATTCAAGTACTGCCACACTCATTATCTCATTGAATAATAATCACAGTCCTGTGATAGAGGAAGTATGGTTATTTCTATCCAATTTAATGAGATTGACTTGCTGGAGGCAATATAGAATTGGCCGTTCTAGACTCAGAACCCCGGGGCTATTTCCCACAGCTCACATTACTTCATGGTTCCACTCTCCCACAACAAATCAGGTGGAGATTTTTAGCCAACTATGCTCACGATCACAGCCAACCAACAGTGTATTTAAATTCATGGTGAAATGAACAGGTTCATGTTAGACTTTTGCATCAACATGCTTTCCTCCGAGTCAACAACCAACATTTTGCTCTGGCATGACCGAGGGGTACACCTTTAAAATGGACATTCGTGCAGGGTGCAAGTGTGGTTACTACAGAATTACTGCTTCTTTTTTTTTAAGATTTTATTTATTTGTCAGAGAGAGCGAGAAAGAGCACAAGCAGGGGGAAGGGCAGAGGGAGAAGCAGTCTCCCTGCTGATCAAGGACCATGACACGGGACTCTGATCCCAGAACCCTGGGTTCATGCCCTGAGCCCAAGGCAGACGCTTAACGACTGAGCCACCCAGGAGTCCCCAGAATTTCTTCTTTAAGCTGCATGTGGAATAGAAAATTTTTTTGTTTAAAACGTTAAAAAGTTTATAGAGCAGGTTCTACTTAAAGCTTTTTATTCAGTATTAGACTTCTGCTGTAAGACAGGAAAGAAGATCACAAACTCACAGAATTGTAAATAACTTCCAGTAGTAATTTATCATTTCTTCTAGATGACTGATTCTAAATCATCCAAAGTATGTATTAATAATACACATTTCAGAAAGCCTACTCAATCTCCATTAAACCTCATTCCTATGCTTAACAAAGCTTATATTCATTAAGTCTCTCCAAACCAATTTACATCAAAGGAATTATATATATGTTAATTATTAATAAAATATATAATCATGTGCACATACTTGTATACACATATACTCAAATATATATTAAATATATATTATTACTATATTAATTAATATTAATTAAAGATATTCTTTGATCTTTCTTAATCTGAACCATAGCTATTATATGATTCTTGTTATTAGTTTCAGGTTGTCCATTTTTAAGCTAAATAACTGAAATGGATGCAATCTTATTCTAATTGTTCCATATTATCTTTCTGCCTGTCAGCTACTTTCATCGATTTCCTCTTAAACCCTTTAAATTCTTTTTTCAAAAACTTCAGCAAACATTTACTCAGTCTTAAATATGAATCCCTGGCAAACAAATTAGCCAGTTTCAAGGATTTCCCTTTAACCCTCTTTCTGCCCCTCTTACTGTCATTCATATATATGTTTATTACATATATGTTTACATCCTTTTCCCTTCAAGACCAAGCTCTCTGAAAAAGAAGTCTAACTTCTTTACCCCCCATTGCAACTTACTCTCCCCGGTGTACTGTACTAAAACTGTTTTCTCATTTACCACCACTGACATCTTACATTGCAAATCTAATCTTGGTATTCTTCAGATTATTTGTGTCTTCAGCATTTGTTACTCTGATTATTGCCTCCTTGAAATGTTCTTTCTTGGTTTCTCAGCCTTATTTTACTGACTCTACTATTAAGATTTACTATTCTATCCCACTTTCTTTAGCTGTCTCCTCTTTATCAGCTTTAAAATTTTTTAATGTTTTGCTTTTTTTTTTTTTTGAGAGAGAGAGAGTGCAAGTGGGGTAATGGGCAGAAGGAGAGGGAGAGAATCTCAAGAAGACTCCATGCGGAGCATGGAGCCCGACACAGGGCTCCATCTCACAAGCCTTGATCCCAGAACCCTAAGATCATTACCTGAACTGAAATCAAGAGTCGGATGCTTGACTGACTGAGCCACCCAGGTGCCCCAAATGTTTTCTATTCTATATAGCTATAATCTGGGAAATTTTTTAGCTCCCCACATTGGCCCTTAGAAAATGCCCCTTAGCGTCAGCTAACATCAGTAAATTTATGACTTCCAAATCTCTTCAAGTCTAAGTTTCTTTTATGCTCCAGACAAGGGTTTTCCAAAGAATGGGCTGTGACGTTTTAGTCATTCGTGAATTCAGTTTAGTGGCTTACAACACATATTTCAAAATGAACCAAAATGGATGTCACAGACAGAAACTAGTCAGAGTGCATCACACAAAGAAAGGGGCATTGTTTTGTGAAATAGGAAATCACATCTTCGTATAGTATCAGATATAAAATATATTTGTTACTGCGTGTCATGGTCATAAAAGATTCAGGACACATCTTTATAAATGCCTACTAGATACGTTTACATGGATGTATTTCAAGCACCTAAATTCTACAAGTTCCAAACCAAAATCATAATCTTTCCCCCTCAAAACTTGTTGCTTCTCACTTTGCACAGTTAATATCATCAAGCTAGAAGTCTGTAATCACCTGCTCCTTCTATTTCTTTATTCCTCACATCTTATCACCATCAAAACCTAGAATTCTGATTCCTAAACATCTCTCAACCTTCCTCTCTATCCCCATTTTCGCTGCTTTCACTTAGGCCCACAGCATCTTATTTTAAAATACAGAGGACTCCCAGAAAATTTGAGGTACAGTAAGGCCAAGAGATCAGGAGACTACTATAATTGAAAAGATAGTTGTAGTGCACAGTTCCCAAGCAGAAGGGGCTTGCCACACCACGTGGGGCCCTGGGGGGAGTCGGGGGGGAGCACCAGATTCAGTCAGGAGGCGGGGGGTGGGAGGGAACCTGGGACCGAGAGCCTTTACTATGGTTTCTGCAGGAAGGAATGGGCAAAGTGGGTAAACAAGGCTTATGATTGTCTAACTGGAATAATTTCAGCAGAGTCTGGGGGCAGAGAGGCTGTCTCTAGATGTCTAGTATCTGGCGGGGGGTGATTAGGGCAGGTGAATAATGGCCCAGAGTGTGAGAGCCCAACGGAAAAACATCCTCCTGGGCCAGTTGCTTCCTATCGCTAGGAATTAGCTAACCCTGGGAGGAGCAGTACCTCTAGGACAGCAAGGCCCCAGATGTCAAAGCATCAGGACACAGAAAATAAAAGACACGGTTAATTCGCATTTGCCACCATCGCCTGAATTATTGTTATAACGGTCTAACCTATCTCCCTATTACCAAACTCTCTTACCACAAATTATCTTTCTAAAAGTCAGATCCAATCACAGATCTATAGAAAACTCTTAAGTAATGCCCCCCCAGGACCTACAAAATGAAATCCAAAGGTTTTTTTTTTTTTTCCATTTGAGATCCTTAAAGAGCTAGCCCCTAAATTCTTTCCTAGCTTCTCTCATCTCATCCTGCAAATTGATTGGAAAGAAAAAAAAATCCATAATTCTATCACCAACATATCAAATTATTTTCAATTTCCTATGTGTGTTCCCTTCTAATTCTTTACCAAGTGTAAATTTAATTTTTTCCGTGCTTTCAATAAAAACATAGCTCCAATGTTGTGTTTGTTAGTTATCTAATGTAAACTTTAATGATGCTAATATGGTTTGTGTTATTTACCTTTTTCACTTATATTAGTTCAGGCACACAATGTAACGATTCGATATTTGTGTATGTTGTTAAATGATCACCACAGAAAGCCCACTTAAAGTCCATCGCCACACGTGGGTACAAAAGTTTTTTTTCTTCAGGACGAGAACTTTCAAGATCCACTCTCCTAGCTACTCTCAAATATGCAATACAGTATTATTAACGATAATCACCGTGAGTTATTTACCTTTCAACAGCAGGAAAGCTTTGCAATAGGTTTACCATACTTGACCAGATTCCTCCATCACATTCAGGTTGAAAGTAAAAAGGCAAAGGCTTCTGTGACCCTATCCTATCTCACTTTTTATTTTGCTTGGATTATTCACAAATCATGCTGAGCGTTAATACTGGGCCAACCAGAATAGATACATTTATGGCTTTTGACTCAAAATGTCAAAATGCTTTCTAAAAGCATGTTCTAGTCCATTAGAAATTTATTCTGTATGTATTAACCTGTCCGGTGTGCTAAAACAATGCTAGGACAGATACACAAATAAACTGGACACTATTTCTATCCCAGAGGAGTGGACCCACCACTGTGTTTCTAAGTACTACTAGTCTAGCAATATTATAGCAACCCAAAAGAGGCTGGATTATTTCATTTTAGATTAGGAAAGTGAGGCTCGTAGAGATGAAAGCAGTTGCCTGATTAAACAGAGGCAGTTAGTTCATGGACCAGGCTTCCGGTATCTTGACAACACTCCCAATATTCTTATACTTTCAGAGTTTTTCTTCTTTTCATAAAAGTAATATTTGCTCTTTCATATATGCAAGATAATAATCAAATCTTTTAGAAGTATCAAAAACAATGCTATCCTGATTTCATCAAATATTTAACTATCTTAATGCTCCTAATGGTGATATGTGATCATTTCCATAGTAAGGTAACATGAGCTGCTATAATCGATAAGCTGAAATATTAGCGGGGTAACATAACAGAAGTTCTTCTTTTCCTTTTTTTTTTTTTTTAAAGATTTTATTTATTTGACAGAGAGAGAGAAAGAGTGAGCACATAAGCAGGGGGAGCGGGAGAGGGAGAAGCAGGCTCCCTGCTCGGGACTCCATCCCAGGACCCCAGGATTATGACCTGAGACGAAGGCAGACGCTTACCCGATGGAGCCACCCAGGCGCCCTTCTTTTTCTAATAGTAGCCCAGTGCTGGTGTTCCGCAGGGTGGTCTCCATGGGATCCCTCAGAGACCTGAGCTCCTTCTGGCTTGTGACTCTGTCATTTGCTATGATCCGTGAAGCCCTGTGCTTGCAGCAAGCAGATGGAAAAAGAGACCACAGAGAGGTGCGCTGTGGGCCTGGTTCATCACTTCTGCTCACATTCCGCTGCAGAGAAGTGGGCGCGCGTCCTTGTGTAGATGCACGGGGGTGGAGGGGCTGGGATATGTAGTCGAGCCCAACAAGGTAGGAGAGGAGGTTCTGGGGAGCACACACCAGCCCTGCCATAGCTTTCTTTACTTTATCACAGGGGATGGATGAGAGCTAATGGTTGACGTGACGCACCTTTGGTGTTGATGGCTGATCTCTCTGGGTTCCTCCAATCATGCTTTGTCATAGTATGGAATTTAGTTTCGTGTTTTGTTTTGATTTGTTTTGTTTTCTTAGATAGGAAGGGTTTTTTTGTTGTTGTTTTTTAAGATTTTATTTATTTATTTGACAGAGAGAGAGAGAGCAAGAGCAGGAACACAAGCAGGCTTCCTGCCGAGCAGGGAGCCCGACACGGGGCTCAATCCCAGGACCCTAGGATCATGACCTGAGTTGAAGGCACACACTTAACGACTGAGCCACTCAGGCGCCCCTAGTTTCATTTTTTTTTTAATTTTATTTGAAAGAGAGAGAATGAGAGACAGAGAGCATGAGAGGGAGGAGGGTCAGAGGGAGAAGCAGACTCCCTGCCGAGCAGGGAGCCCGATGCGGGACTCGATCCCTGGACTCCAGGATCATGACCTGAGCCGAAGGCAGTCGCTTAACCAACTGAGCCACCCAGGCGCCCCCCCCAGTTTCATTTTCTAACAGTTTAGTTTCTTCTTCGAATAATACTTAACTCTTAGATGACTGGAAGGTTTAATATTATCATGCATGTAAAGCACTGTAAAAAGACCTGGCCCTTTGCAACTAATCAATAAATATTAATGTTTTTCTATCCTAATCCTTCAGAGGTCAATGTCATTATTTCTATGCTCATCATTTCCTTTTATCTTTTAAGGCTGGAGTTAAAAAAAAAAAAAACTGAACAATTTGAAAATATGTTACTGCTTTTTATCCACATAGAGGTGCTACGTTCTCAAAATCTCAGCGAGAATAAAAACCAAAAAATGACAAAAGAACAAAGAGAACAGAAGGAGTGGGAACAGAGACACTGAGGTAAATAAATAAAGAACTCTTACTCTATACTGGAATGCTCTTCAGAAACCTCCCCAGAAGAAAGCTGACGTAAAATGTATTCTCTATTCATCTTTTTAGGTGAAGCAGAAAGTCCAAACAATTTTAACAGCTTGAGTATCCTCAACATAATGCTAAGAAATGACCGATTTAATTATTGTTACTGCTGCCATGATTTTATGAAATGTTAGCTCTGCAAAGCGGAGTAAGTATATACACTTACATCTAATTACATTTCAGCATATTTAGGACAGTGCTATGCATGGTGGGTTGGTTTAAAAGGCTCGAAACACATTTATTTATATTAATTTATGGATAGTTTCTGTCTTTCCATAAAGCATGATTTATTTGGTCTATGACTTCATTTTATCTGAATCACAAGCTAAGTTGGCCTGTTGCTGTCATGAATGTAGACAGAAGACACAAGCCTCCTGGGTCAGGGGCAAAGAATTTTATTGCTTACGGCACAGCCAGTGACAGGCATATTAGTGTGTTTTAGCTCCTTTGGCCCCCAAGTCCAAGGGCCCAAACAGATGCTGTGCATACAGTGGGTTTGTTTCACAGCTGAATACTGAGTGTGGGGCATCCGTTGTTTTATAGTAACCGGTAAGCAAGCCCGCTCGTGGCTAACACCTCAGCCCTCAAGGTTTTTTTTTTTTTTTTTAAAGATTTTATTTATTTGTTGGTGAGAGAGCGGGGGCACAAGCAGGCTGAGCTGCAGGCAGAGGGAACAGCAGGCTCCCCGCTGAGCAAGGAGCCTGATGCGGGACTCGATCCCAGGACCCCGGGATCATGACCTGAGCTGAAGGCAGATGCTTACCCGACTGAGCCACCCAGGCGTCCCATCCCTTAAGGTTTCTCGCTATAAGCACAACCCTGAGAAATGGTCTGGGTAACAAGCAGACAGGGTCTTACACAGTTTTGGCTTAGCAGCAAGAACGTGCAGGGCTGCCAGGGACCTTGGAAGATTACCTCTCCTTACAAGAATCTGAGGTGGCTTACAAGAAGACAAAATATATAAGAAGATTAAAAAATTGGGCTTGTTGCTAAAGAATCACAACGAATATAATACTGTAGGGAAAGTTACATAGAACTGTAAATACATAGAAATGGTTATCAAAGATTCTCTGCAATTACTGAAGACAAGCCAGTAAGTCAGCCCTGTGCTTCCGAGTGGGAAGAACAAATAGAGAAATGTCATTGATTTTAAGACTCACATTATCCATAGGTGTAATTAAATGCTAAATTGATGCTACAAACGATATGTGCAAGAAGATTTAAGAGCATAAAGTTGTCAATAAGAACTGGAATCATCAGAAAATTCATCAATCCTGGAGGCTGATCCTTAAGGATAATGAGGATTTCAAAACTGAGGGTTACAGACACAGATGGAACTGGAGGGTATTATGCTAAGCAAAGTAAGCCAGTCAGAGAAAGACAAATACATGATTTCACTCATAAATGGAATTTAAGAAACAAAACTGATGAAAATAAGGGAAGGGAAGGAATAATAAAATAAGATAAAAACAGAGAGGGAGACACACCATAAGAGACTCTTAAGTAACAAACTGAGGGTTGCTGGAGGGGAGGGGGTGGGGGATGAGGTCACTGGCTGATGCGCACTAAGGAGGGCATGTGATGAAATGAGCACTGGGTGTTACTTGCAACTGATGAATCTCTAAATTCTACTGCTGAAATTAATAATACATTCTATGTTAATTAAATTGAATTTAAATTAAAAAAAAAAAAGAAAAACTGAGGGTTGTAGTGAAAGGGCTTTTAAGCAAGTGGGATCATACAGGGAAAGGAACCAGGTGAAGCACAGCTTTGTCTTCAGAGTCAAGAACGTAAGTCTGGGGAGCTAGAGTGGAGCTGGATCTACAGAGGCCTGGACCCAGGGAGACATTTAGTACTGATGGAGAAGGAAAAAGGCAACTTTTGTAATTCTCTAAGCCACACAGTGATTGACAAAGCAGTATTTAAGCCAGGTTAATATGGCTGCTTTATTAGGGGGAAAAAACTCAAAATAAACCAACTGAAAGGATTACACTATGGCGGTGGCAATGAACTAGAGATGAAAAGATAGAGAGATAACTTGAAGAAAATTTTATATAAAATTTTATATAAACATGAAGAAAATTTTATATAAAAGCGCAACTAAGATCTTAAGTGGCACAATGTATTTTTGTGTCAAGTGTTTATGGTCTTCTGGCTTAGGTTCAGAAATGATCCTATGATATGATATGAAATGAAATATGATATGAAATATACACTATATATCTGTATCTCCTCAAGGTGAGTTTTTCATTTTTTCTCCTCTCATGGATTTAATTCTCTCCTTGATTACATACATGGTCTTTGTTCATGAGAAATATTCACTGTCTTCTGACAAGTTATTGAGATGAATTCTAATGTGAAAATAAAATTCTATGTAGTATTTTCCTCAAATACATTAGAAAATGGAATCATTATTTATAATGCTAGTTTGTGCATTATTACTGAAGCATCACATAAATGTGCAAGAAGGACAAAGAAATATCAACACTTAGTACATTATTATTATGTTATGTTATATAAGGTGTCCTATATTTTTATAGTGCTTATTATGGTATTCTTGTTAAGAAAGACAGAACTGCTTAAAATAGACCCCAGACCTCCCACAAGAATCTATAACTAGAAATTACAAGCAAACAACAACAAAAAAAGGGGGCACCACTGAAATGGAGATAAACGCATCTGAGGAGAAAGCAACTTTTCCTTGATCTGAGTGTGAGGCTCATTGCCAGCAAAGGTAATTTCCATTAAATTCAGGGAGAGATACATTTGTGCCTGACTGCAGGATGGGCGCCTACATGCTTCACTACAACACAAAAGATCCCCGCCAGATTATCACAGTCGTTTTCATCCATGTGCAGCAGAGTGAATATGTTAAATAACTGATAATTCTGTCTAATTGAGTCACATCACAATTTACATGTGCATCAGAAGGCGACATTAGGGAATGAACAATAAATAATTATTGACTCTTGCTTCATAATGCCACATTTTTACAAGCAAAAGAAAATTTACTAGGCGTTGATGTCTCATTATAGCTGGCATGTAATTTATTTCTCGGTTGGAGCTGAGTTTATCAACTGTTTCTGTCCATGCAGAGAAAATGTTCCCACCTAAGAAACCAATACAAGAACACAGGTAGGAAGCTGGAAAGCTTAATTGAAAGTCTAAGTTAGGTTGTCACTTTGATTCAAAGAAAAGAAGAAAGGACGGGGTTTCATCATTTCTTATTCACCTGCACGAAGTCTGACTAATTGTATACGGATCAGCACACAAGTCTATCAAGATACAGTGTATCCGAATACACTGTTCTACAATCTGTTAGAGGAAAAGGATCCCATTGCATCATTTGTTACTCGCCTGTGTGGTGTATGAAAGCAAATTATACTGATCTGCTATAAAGAAAGCTAAGTATTTCATGAAGTTGAAATAATAATCACAGTGGCAATATTTTACAAAGTGGACTTTCAGTCGTTGTTGACAGCAGATCAGGGTTCAGGTAGCTACGCCTAATTTGTGAATATCATATTATTGGTGCTTACTTGCCAAATGGGATTTATAGCATCGCAATCACAATCAGCAAATTCTTATGGAAAAAGTTACTCGAATGAAAGCAATATACTATGAAAATCTCAAATGAAAGAAACCTTTCCTTGTGAGTATCTGAAACCAAGGTCCGTGGGACCTACCCTACAAATTATTTATAACTGAGAAAATGCAAGCTAGCCCTTCAAAGACCATCAACAACCCCAACAATACTAATGATGGCTAACATGTATTGTACATTTACTGTGAGCCAGGCATTGTCAATATTACATATGATGGTTCATCCTCATAATGACTCAGGGAAGGAAGCGTATTAGCCCCCATTTTGGACAGAGGAAACTGAGGCCTCGTGAGGTTCAATAAACTGCTTCAGATCAATCAGCTATTTCATGACAGAACCAGGGTTTCAACACAGGGAATCTATGCCAAAACCCGCAGTATTAACCACTCAGTTGTCAGAAACCATCCACTCCAGGGCACATGGAAGCAGAAGTCTCTGTGACCAAACTGTAATTTAGGATAAAAATTCTATTTACAACTTAGGTATATGAAATAATCAGTGCACAATATATAAGAAGGTAACATAAAGATAGGACTATTAAGGCAGTATGCTTCCATGATGTTTCTCATGTTTCTATTTGCCATAATCTGCCAAAGGAGAGGACAATAACTATACAGAAGACATTTTAAAAAATGAGTTTGGAAGAACTACATTTCAAAAGTGAGAAATTCCCAGATCCTTGATTAAATGTTTTGCAAAGTGTCTCCTTCCCTAAACTGAAATTTATAAACTTCTGCCTTCAAAACCTCTCTCATAAAAAGGGTACAGCATTGGTGATTTACTGTGTTCTCCCTTCTATAGAAAAACATTCTCCTTCAGCATCAGGCTTCAAAAGCTCCCTGGACAAGAATGAATGAAGAAAATCCAACCCTTATACATTGATTTATAGAAAAAGCTGATGCAATTATCTGTGAAAGACTGACCCCTGAAAAATCAAACTGGGGAGTTGATTCTGTTCTTAAATATGTAAGTCCACAGTAACTGATTTTTAAAGACATTTGGCAATGAGTTTCTGGAACAGAGAAAAAGGCACAAGAGCAAGAGTACTTGGACAAGAAAGAAAAAAGAACACAGCAGAGCTGATCAATTCTCAGATCTTGAGACCTAATGTTATATAATGTTATATATCAATTTTTAGACATAATGACAGAAGAGAAAAAAAGGACACAAGAAAAATGTTAGCATAATTCTACAGTCTTTACATTTTGAAAAAGTCAGTCCTCCTTATTTCATCATTTTAGTGTTGTTTTTTTTTTTTTTGGTGGTAACCTAAAAACTTAATACGAATGGAGAATAGCTTTTCAATTTCAGATGTTGATTCCAGTGTGTCTCTTAGGACTGTGACCTACTTTAGAGCTCTACTTTTTGCAATCTGCAACCTGACTTCAAAAGAGGTTTTATGGATCATGAATATGACAGATAAGATGTTCCACGGTATTTGCCTATGAAGATTAAACACTGATAAACTTAACCAGCCCATTTTCACTACTATTGGGGCAATAAAGGCCAGCCATCCCTAAGACAGTAAGAATCACCGAAATAACTGACAAAGTACTTTCAAGCACAGGTAAGGAAATTCAAAAAGATGACATGGACTTCTTCCATGGAAGGTTCAGTATCAGGTCCAAACTCACCTCCTTAAACTCTGATCATTCTTTTAACTTTAGTCTTTTGTGTATATATAAATCTCTTAGTTCATTTAATAAAACCTACTTTATAAATACACTTGGAGTACACGTACTTATGTTAATTCCAACCAGAGTGTAAAATATTGGCAATATTTGAGAGCAGGCATTCAGCTTATGATCACTTTCCATTTTCGCAGAGCATGTAAGATAGAGATGTATAAATCCTAACGCACACGTGCATGCACACACACACGCATACACTCCACACAAATGTTATTACATAATTAAGAAGGCAGAAAGGAACAGCCAACAGCCTGTTTTTTAAGCATCCGCCTGTACCAGGCCCGTGCTTAAATCTTCTGGCTCTTCTCATACACTGTTTCCATTATTATTATTTAGCTCTGTCATTTAGATGTTAATAGACCCATTTTACAGATGGGGATATTTAGCTGAAGGTGAAGACAAGATTAAGCTTCAGGTTTCCCAATTCCTAAACATGCACTCTTTCAACCATACTATATTATCTCTAAATATGGAAAACATTTCAAATATCATAGGTATCTAAAAACAGGAACAACAGATGGCCTTGATGGGTACCAGACCACTTGGTTTCAGGATCTTACGCATCCACCTCAGGCTAAAGTGAAGCTAATGCTAACTGATTATAAGCAACATGTTGATAATGCTCAATCAGGATTTTTCCGGGGCTCTGTCTTCCTGAGGTCTTAGTAATTTCTGCTCCTTTCTAGACCAGAGCTATTGTATCTCTCTTCATTAGTAATTATCTTCGGCCCTTTCCATTTATAACATTCTGGGATCTTACTATGTGAAGCATCATCTTTTGAGTTGATTTCATAATCAACATCTACCTTTCCTGAGAGAAATTTAATGCTTTGGTTTAATGAGAAGAAACATGAAATCTGTCTACTTCTACCTTGTAATGTAAGGCATGTTTCAGTACGCACATGATGACAAGGCCAAAGGAATGATTTATGTAGAGTCAGTGATAATGTCATGAGGAAACGAGAGTAAGTTTGGAGGGTAAAAATAAAAGCAGAAGAGGTAATAAGAGGCACAGAAATAAAGTAAGTAGATTTAAAAAAACATATTATAATTTAGACATTTAAATAAGGATTTTCCCTTCAAAGTAAGCACTTTGGAATGCTATCAGGCAGTTCTGAGAACTCTATCACACAATTTTAGGTGTGATATAGATTTTCACCTTTGCAAATGGATTTTATTTTTGGGAATAAACACATTATTCAAAGTACAAAAATGCTAGAGAATGTACATGTTCATATGGAGTTAACACTATTAGAAATAAGAGGCTGATACATGATAACATTACTTTTTAAATGTGGCTCGTGAGCTGTCTCTACAGTATTTCTACAGGAGGAGTTTCAAAATGTTTTGGCTGATATTGATGATATTGATGTAAGTTTATGGGTCCCTTGACAGTCAACAAACAGGTATTATGGTGTTATAAAGAAACAAGTTTCATCAGTCTCACATATGAATAAAAGGAATAAGATCACCATCACAGTATCGCTATGCTGAATTGGAGAAGAATATATAACAGCATGATATCCAAATATCGGCTGTACAGGGGCCCGGGCTGGGGAAATCACAAGCAGCGAAGGCAGAAAACAATGAGTGAACAATGCACTGAAACGCTGTCGAAAGCAATGATGAATATCTGATGGGAAATGATATCAGACAGACAGGCTGGTGTAGAGCTATAAGTAGGGTTGCTTTTTGCATTTATAAGGTTAGAAGCATGCCAAAAATAGCAAATGGGTCCTTGGAATACGGATTACAAATGTCATATGTGCTCAGTATAAAAATGCTCTTAATCGCACACAGGCCCCTTCATTCACCCCCACACAAGAACTGATTCACTTTCAAGCAAGAGGACTGTTACGTTACTTTTTGAAATGAAGGACAAGCAAGAATCACCTATTCACAGGGAGCGGCATCCCAACCAAAACTTATCTTGTAACAGTTATTATGTTAAGCAGTTTACTTACTCTAGTATTTAGAGACGACCGGAGTCTGTTACCTTTACCTTAACAAAACATCCCAATCAAATCTGTAACTGGACATCAGTTTGTATGAAGGCTAGAATGTTGAATCAAGAGTCTCTTCTTTATTTAAGAAATATTTAAGAAGTCAGATTTCTAGCCAAGGGTGGCTAACTTGATTTAAAAAAAAAAGGATTTATCTCCTGTCCCTTTGCAGGTCCTTTAAAATAAGAGTGAAGGTATAAATCACAAAGTCAAAGAGAATGGAGGCAGATACACCAGTGGATGAGTTATGTCAACAAACTGTTGAGATTTGGTAAAAGATTTTCAAAGGATCCAGGAGCTCCAAAGAAGGGATCTCTAGATATTTATAATATTTTTGAGTTCTTTCTTTTTGTTGGGCACTGTTTTGGGCACTGAGCAAACAGTGAGGAACAAAACAGAAAATTTCTACCCTCATAGAACTTAGATTCTAGTTGGGGAAGACAGTCAACTGAAAAAAAATATGTAAATTACATAATATGTTGGATGGTATGAAGTGCCTTGGAGAAAAGGAAGTCAGGGAAGGATAAGAGGAAGTGGGAGAATAATAAAATTTTAGATAAGGTAGAGTCAGAGAAGGCATCACAAAGATGATGCTGTTTGAACAAAGACTTGCAGGAAATGAGGGAATGAGTCATGCTGTTATCTGGGATGTAGAAGATTAAATTATCTGTTCACAATTATATCTTTCCTCCTGGCCTCATCACATTTCCCTGATATACTGATCTGGGGTCTGGCTGTGTCAGCTACTTTGACCTATGGAATATGAACTTATGTGAGGCTTGTCACATCTAAGCAGAAGCTTTAAATGCACCTGCCAATTTTGGCTCTGTCCCCCCTTGAGTGTTTGCCCTCCACCATAAACCATATACCCCAGACAGATTATCCAGATCTTAAAATGAGATGTGTGGAGCTGAGCCCAGCCAATCCCAGGAGAGCCACTGCCAATCTATAACCTTCAAGTAATACAAGTTCTTGATATCTGAGGACTGTTTGTTGGGGTAGTATAAATGTAGTAAGTGCATTCTAGGCAGAGGAACTAGGAAATGTAAAGGTCCTGAGGTAGGAGTATGCCTAATTTATATAAGAAACAGCAAAAGCAGACAAGTCACCCCAAGTGGGAGCAGCTCCCCCTTCCTTGGGCCTGGAAATTTATTTTAACACTGTTCAAAATCATTTCTTCCTCTAGGTAAGCTCCAAAAGTCAGATTTTTGTCTATTTTGTTCACTGTTGTATACCTAGTACCTAGTAACAATGTCTGGCTTATAGCAGACTAGACATTTTATAAATAAATGAATGAAAAATAAAACAGCAAAGAGCTAATGAAATTGAAGAGGAATAAGTGAGGGGCAGAGTCTGCCGCTGAATCCACTGAGGCAATGAGAAGAAAGTTGATTCAGTCCTAACCACCCTAGAGAAGCTAAAGACTGGGAAAACCCAGGTTAAGACAAATGGAGAAGACATTTGGGACAGAACACTGGAAAACAAGCTACAAGTCTAAATATATAACCAGTCGATTCGCACCCCATCCCATGGAGAGATTCCCAACAGTCAACTGTACACACTCTCCCCAACTCCCACCCTAATCAGGAAACTAAAGGCATAGTCCCTGGAGAAAGAGAATGGGGAAGACTATGGGGCATCAGACATGATGGAAGGCAGAGGTGAGATGGGGTGTCGAAGCTAAATGGATGGCAGCTCTAAAGACCGGTGGGACTCAGAAGCCCCTTTCTCAACCTCTGCACAGAAACATAAGTAGCTGGTCTGCATACCCTTAAGGCAAGAGAGCAGAAGATTCTTTTACAGAGAAATGAACCTGTTTTAGATAAAATATGTTCATTTGGACATATGCAAATATCCAAATATGGACATTTGGAAAAAAGGAAAAAAAAAAGGTGACTTTCATCCAATCATAAAACAGTGAAGTGTACCAGTTAAAACCTCCAACCCATGTCTCTTAGGCAGTTTGGGCTGCTATATCAAAAATACCACAGACTGAGTGGCTTAAACAACAGAAATTTATGCCTTAGGAGGTTAGAAGTCCAAGATCCAAGTGTCTGATGAGAGCCTTCTTCCTGGTTGGCAGATGACGGTGTTCTCAAATGTTTTCTCACATGGAAGAGAACAGACACAAAGGTCCCATGACTCCTCCCTCTTTTGACAAGGGCACTAATCCCATCATGAGGGCCCACGGCTCACGACTTTATCAAAACCTGATTTCCTCCCAGAAGTTGGACCTCCACACACCATCAGATTGGGGGTTAGGATTTCAACAGTGAATCTGGAGAGGACAGAAACATTCAGTGCATGACACCCAGCCCACAGAGCTTCCACTGAGTCTTTAGCACCTCACAATTTAACACATATGAATAATCAAAGATCACCCAGAAAAAAAATCTTAATATGAACAAAAGAGGCCAAAATAAATGGATAATGCAGGGGACAGAAAACATTAAAATGAACAACCAAACATTTTAACATTCAAGAATTAAGACACTACATCCAAAGACAGAACCAGTATGCTATGATAAATAAGCAAAAAAAAAAAAAAATATGTGAAAGAGTTCTTGGAAATTAAAAGCATGAGGTCAAAATAAAAGAAAAGTCAATAGAAGGATTAGAAGCAAAAGTTGAGAAATCTCTGAGAATGTAGAACAAAAAACCTGACAGGGAGAAAATGTGAAAGAAGAGAGAAGACTGGAAAATCAACAAAAGGGGTTCAACATCCACTCAAAAGGAGAGCTCGAAAGAGAAAACTGAAATGGAAGGTGGGGAGTACTCAAAGAAAGATCCTAAGGAAATTCATTGTAACAGAGTCTCCAAATTTAAAGGACCCATGGAGTAACAAGCACAGTGAATGAAACACATGAGCACACACACATACACGCACCCCCCCACAAGGCACATTATCACAAAATGTCATTAAGCCCAGGGACAAAGTTATCATTCTAGAAGCTTCTAGGGGGTACGGGGTGGGGTAGAAATGGAATCTAATCAAAGAAGAATGAGAATGGCACTGGAGGTCTCAACACTAATAGTTGGATAGTAGAAGACAATGGAGCAAGGCCTTCCTCATTCGGAGAGCAAATGATTTTCACCTGGAAATTCTACACGAGCCATCACATAAATGTGAAGGCAGAGAAAAGTAAATGTTCAGATATATAAGAACTCAAGGAATTTACTTCCCTGTACTGAATCTTAGGACTTTGAGAATACACTTGAGCAAGAAGAAAAAACAAAGAGCTGTATGGGAGAATACATATCATCAGCATACAATTTGTGGTTCTAAATTAACAATATGTACTGAATGACTAAATTTAAATAGTCATTTAACTACATTGGGAAGAATGGAGGAAAAAAATAAATGGACAAACTGCAAAGATATGTATCCTCATGTCATAAGATGTGAACAGATAATACCTAAAACTGATAAATTAAGAAATAATGGTATATGATCCAGTTACATGGATTTAAGCACAAAATAAACAGCTAGAAGTGTTAAGAGTATCTGCTTCTGGATATGGAAATGGGGTGAGGTGAGCGATTACCATTCTTTATGATAGATCTTTCAGTACTATTGAATTTTTAACTATGTACCTAAATTATTTATATTAAAAATAATTTATGAACGAATAAATATTCTAAAATATAATCCAACTTACTTTTGTAAAAGCCCCTGGATATTTATAAAGTCTGGGTAAGTCACCCTATTACTACACCTAAGGTGTCATATAATAAGATAAATTGCAAAGGTTAGTGGTATGTGATACAGTGTTCAACAGAAATCCTCTGCTTTTAGATACAACTTTAATTTTTTACTCTCAATATCTCTTTCAAACTGGATTTTTCTATCTAACTTTTCCACTTTTTATTCCCTATTTATTGACTGATTTAATCTTGATGGTCAGTCTGGCTGTGGTAAGCATGTTACTAAACACAACACGTACTACTACACTAAGTAAGTCTGTATTCTTTGGCTCTTACTCCTAAGACAAATATTTGCTCGGCAGAACTTTCTGAGGTGATAAGAATTGATTAAATCTCCAATTACCAGTGTTGCACAGCTTTCTCTTCACTGCTTACATATATGAAAAGTACATGCTCATCATTCTAAAAGAGTTGCAGTCATCAAAGAAATCAAAAGATAAAATAAAAAAAGTAAAACCTCCCAACTCTCTTCATCCAGAAATATATATGGTTATAACTTTGGGTGTTCTCTTTCAGACTCTTCCCATTCAAATATGCACTGCATATATATTAAATAGGAACATACTGCATGTGTTCTTCTATAACCCATTTTTCTACTTAGTCTATCATAAATTCCATCAATAATTATTAGAGATCATATAGCTCTAAATCAGTACTTTCAAAGACTATGGGATGTTCAACTTTGTACTTTAAGCAATCCCCTATTACTGGCCATTGAAGGTTTTTTTTGACATTATAAATAATACTGATAAATGTTTTTGTATACACACATATACATGAAAACTTTTCCAAATTGTTTACTTAGAATTTCAAATATAAATTTCTAAACCCAATGATAAATACTTAAAAAAATTTAAAACATATGCTGCTAAGCTGTGCTCCTTAAACTATTCACCAGGAAATACTCCCACCAGAAGTGTGTGACAGTAACATTAATAAGCTTTTAAAATCTTTGCCAATGTGAGAAATGAAATAAGATATTACACTGCTGTTTTAGTCCAAAGTCATTGATCATTAATAATGCTGAACACTTTCTCATGGGTCTTAGCTATCCATGTCACCTTTTATAAATTTTTCAACTTTCTCTTTGTCTCTTTTTTATTGATTTGTAAGAACTCTTTGTATATTAAGAATATCAAGCCTCTGTCATATTTGTAAATAATTAACTCATTTATTTGCATCTTCCTAAAGCTTCTTTTTCACATTTAGTCTCTGGATGGAGAGTTTGTGATGAAAATTTAATGCTTTCTTGTCAGTACACAAAGCTATTTTGCAAAGTTTGGAGTTAAACACCATTGACTTGTGCCTTTGATGATTAGTAAGTGAAACATATGATCGAGTATGGCTGCTGTATTAACTCAGGTCTGCTGATGTGTCTGTACTAAGGCAGTAGGAAGATAAACAGCAATCAATCACAATCACTCCTCTGCCATTTGATGTCCATTTTTTTCCTAGTCGACAAACCTACCTGGCACAAGATTTTCAGCATAAACCATAATTTGGGAACCAGAAAGGAAAAAAAGGGGGAAAAAAGTGGACTGTAAATCTAGCTTTAGGAGTAAAAATTAAAAACAATGGCTGGGACTGGCACAACAAGAATTATTCAAGGTTGTAGTAACTTACTCCTTAGTCTCTGGTAAAAAAAAACAAACAAGGATGCAGCTGGGGGTAAGGAGAAATGGATTATAGGGAAGGAGGGGGTAATATAATGCACGCCAAGTGTACAGTACAAATAAGATAAAAATAAGTTATCATCATGGAAGAATCACCTTTAATTTTCAATACAATTGGCAATACACGTTTGTTAAAGATGGTCTTTGGAACATGACACCTTCTCAATATTTATAATAATTCAAAAATTCATTGATAAACTCCAGGTATTCACTTTATTATGTCTCAGCGACTTGAGTATTTATTTCCTGGATTCCATGCCCTCGTAGAGGCTTCATACATAAACCAGAACTATTTCTGACACTTAGGAACAATATTTTGATGGTTATGTAAACCAGAAGTCATATAAGTGCCTTATTTAAAAATTATTTTTCACTCTTTTGGATTCTGGCTCTGTTGCTATTTAAAGAGGTACATGTTGGAAGCTTTTCTAAGATTCCCCTTAAAAATACATTGATACTTTATGATGACATTTGTTACCCAAGGTTTACGAATCCAGCATTCTTACCGTCTGTCAAAAGTTTAAAGAGGGAAATAATATATCTTGGGAGAAGGGTGGTAGAGATTTTTGTAGTTGGGAATCTGGCCTACGGCTGGGTTTACAGAATTGCCAGTTAGTCAGTAAACTCTAACCTGCAGGAATTGTGTGTCCTCTCACCAGCTGCCTATTTTTTTCAGTTCTGTGGCAGTGAGAGTTCTAGAACTTCTTAATAGTGGAGGCTTAAGGAGTTGTCCTGAAGATGCATTTGCTCTGCAAGCACACTTCTTTCTTACACTTATTTATTTGTAATGACTCTGGGGCAAGTAATGACGATGACAGGAGAAGAATGGGCAATGAGAGGTGATGAGAGGAACATACAAATAGGAAATGGGAGAAGAAATAGGAGAGGGAAAGGTGTTCCTTCCTTAATATTTCATCTTTGTGTTTATACTGACACCATATCCATGGGCCACAGAGTATGGGCAGGCAGGTTTCACAGAGAGATACAGACTTTGGTTCACATACTAGATAGTTACATTAGTACTCTGATCCTGGGAAAATAATTTGTCTTCACTTCTGTGGGACTCAGTTGTGCCATTTGAGAAGTGGGACCAATACCTCAGAGAGTAACTCTGAAAATTAAATGTCATGGTATTTTTTTTTCAACTGAGGCTCTCATTTATGTTCTTCCCTAAAGTTAAGATGGAATTTTTACCTCCAACTTTATTTTTATTTTATTTTTTTACAGGTTTTATTTATTTATTGGGAAAATTGGATAGCCACATGCAGAAGAATGAAACTGGACCATTTCCTTACACCACACACAAAAATAGACTCCAAATGGTTGAAAGACCTCAATGTGAGACAGGAGTCCATCCAAATCCTAAAGGAGAACACAGGCAGCAACCTCTTTGACCTCAGCCGAAGCAACTTCTTCCTAGAAACATCGCCAAAGGCAAGGGAAGCAAGGGCAAAAATGAACTATTGGGACTTCATCAAGATAAAAAGCTTTTGCAAAGCAAAGGAAACAGTCAACAAAACCAAAAGACAACCGACAGAATGGGAGAAGATATTTGCAAATGACATATCAGATAAAGGGCTAGTATCCAAAATCTATAAAGAACTCATCAAACTCAACACCCAAAGAACAAAGAATCCAATCAAGAAATGGGCAGAAGACATGAACAGACATTTTTCCAAAGAAGATATCCAAATGGCCAACAGACACATGAAAAAGTGCTCAATATTTATTTGACAGAGAGAGAGCACACAAGCATGGGGAGGGGTAGAGGGAGAAACAGGCTCCTGGCCAAGCAAGGAGCTGGATGCAGGACTCAATCGCAGGACCCTGGGTTCATGACTGAGCCACCCAGGTACCCCATTTTATCTCCAACTTTAAATGACATTCTTCAGATCATTCTACTTTAAATAGCCTCAGCGCCCCCCATATACTTCTTCATGACCAGACAAATGGTTTCATTACCGAGTCAAGTGGTTTCATGCTCCTATCACCGTTTATGCACATCAAGGGACCACACATTGTGCCAAGTAAAAACTCAATACTTCCATTTTCAAGCTAGAGAACAAGCTACAAGAACTATCCTACGAAGCACCTACACATTTCGGTAAATGCTTAATATTACTTAAGACAAGACTCCTTAGCTCTTTGAGGAAACCTCCCTATGGCCAAGTTTATGCAGATGTTGCTGTATAAACCATCTTGTGCATTGTACTGAAATGTAGAATTTTAATAAATTTCTGAGAAATGAATTGTTTTACAGTTTGAGGGTGCAAAGGAAGCCACTGAAAAAGCTAACGGGAGGAAAGTTTTAGCAAGATGTTGCTGGTTTTGGTACCATCACGGTGAAACATAATTACAGTGATCAGAAGGGATTGTGACACCATTAACTGGGCATGAGAGCAGTAAAAGTAGTCCACAATGTATAAAAATTTCTCAAGAAGGGAGGATAAATGATTAGGAGCAGTTTTGCCAATAGCCCTTAATTTCTGAGCTAAATTTAATGTGTGTCAATTATCATCATCAACATCAAAAACACTTACACGCTGGAGCTTTAGTAGATATTACAGAAGGAGATTACATGAGTCAGCACCTTCCTTCCAAGAAGCCTATGGCTCACATACACTTTGTTCTCATAAACTCTGGACTGAGAACCTCAACTCTTATGACTCTGAGCTTTCATGTACTGATGAAGATAAAACCACCAAGATGAAACAAAAGAAAACCCACACAAGTCCCTACTTCATGTAACAGGAAAAGCATCATATACACTGAAGATTAAATCAGATTCAAATCATTGCTTCTTCACTCTTCAAGATCCTGAGTGTTTATTACGTGACTACTGATATGTAGTATCTTCACAAAGATTCCTTCTTTGGAACAGTTGTACGTTTAGGGCTCTTTGAAATTCCCACCATATCTATACACATCTATGTTTAAATGCCTACCTCTGATTGCTTTCTATGAAGAATAAAACTTGACTGACTGATAATGGCTGATGTCACTGCTAACTGTGTCTAATTGTATCAGATGCATAAAATTGCTGCCTGTATTTTTCATGCCTATGGTCAGTCCTCTAATATTAGAAATGCAATTCCAGAGTTCAGTGCCTGTTTGAATTGATCAGGAAAATTGCCACTTGTACGAACATTCAATTTCATACCTTTAACCACTAAATTGCTCTGTGAGACTCTATATTTTTAAGAAACTAGTTTTAAAACGGTATTAAAAGACACGCCTACACCCAAAGAATTTTCATTTTGTTATTCAGCATCCCAGCAAAAGTAGGTTTCTACAAGGTGGTATGGTTGAAAATATTTCAAAATAGCTATAAATACACCACTCTTGGTATACTGTATTTTTTTTTAATTTTTTAAAAAGATTTTATTTATTTATTTGACAGAAAGAGAGACAGCTTGAGAGGGAACACAAGCAGGGGGAGTGAGAGGGACAAGCAGGCTTCCCGCTGAGCAGGGAGCCCGACGCGGGGCTAGATCCCAGAACCCTGGGATCATGACCTGAGCCGAAGGCAGACTCTTAACGACTGAGCCACCCAGGCGCCCGGTATACTTTAATATGACATGTAATTGCTTTTTGAAAACCCAGAGTTCAAAACCACTTGTTAATTCTTTAACGGTACTAAGTGTACATTTTCTCTTGATTCTGTTGTATTCTACAATATACCTCAATAGAAAATCCAGAACCCATTCAGGATGGGTTTTGATCCAAAATTAGCCATTACCCATTAATGATTTTAGCTACTTGTTTGCACAATAAAACCCTCTTCTAGTTACTTTATCTCAGGAACTGCCTCAGATCGTAACACACTTAGCCTCGATTTGTCCTATCTTCCAAGTTTTATACTAAATCATAAAGCACACTCAGCAGGGCCTGCTCTGTGAAAATAAGTAGTCATGCTTACATTTTGAAGTTTCAACTGTAATAGACAGACTTTTAATGAAGCTACAATTGAGGAAGAAAACAAAGTAAATAAAAGCAAGTAGCTACGCATGCACTAAAATTTACAAGGACTATAACAAGCAGAAATCAATCAAATCTCTCTCCAGAAACAATCTCTGTTTCCTTACAAAGCACAAAATCACTTGAGCTAAACAAACAACAAATACTAAAAGACACATCAACTAATTAAAGGCTGATTTTCCACAACAGGAAAAAACAGTTCTTGTTTGTAGGTGTCTAAAAGCATTTTTTTCCCCTCTGAGAAAAATACACTCTTTCTGTGGCTTGAATAAATTCCTCTATATCATTTGTGTAAAAGGTAAGGGGAAGGCAGGCAAATAGCATTCGTAGTCTCTAAATAAATTAGCTCTGTTTAAAAGGGCAAGACTAATTCACTACTTTTATGGTGGCTTCCATTAAGCTGGAAGAGTAATATTAAACCACTTCGGACTACTGGCAGAATATGAATAAAGCAAGAACGCTGTGACCGGCCCTTTTAAAAAAAGGGGTCTGGACATACATACAAACTTTAATTCCATCATGCAATAAGAAAATGCTGAATAAATTAACTTTTTCAAAGGGCCATTATACCTTAGTTCCTCATTACAGATCTCATTACAGACTGTCTTTATAATCCTCACCTGACAATATCATGTAAAATGCTTAGCTTCTAAGGTCAGTCTAAATAAGAGAACAATTCTCCTATTTAAGGCGAAGGATGAACTTTTCTCATTTAGATGTTTAAGCAGCTAACCCCTGAGTTTAATGTAATTAGGGAAGGGATATTCAATTTACAGTATCCACAAGTAATGATAATTAAATTGATCCAAAAAAGCTGTTGGTAAGCATAAGATACCTTTGTAATTACATCCCGTTTTCAAAATGACTTTAGTGCTGTGAACTTGAAGCATTTCAGCAAATGAAGGCCAATACACATAAACCGAAAACTACAGTAGCTTAAAAACTAGGCTGTTTGACATAATGAGCAGCACGACCAGAGGGAAATCTCGAAAACATTCTATAACTCACCACGACAGCCTACGCTTTCTCCTTTCCTCTCACAAACATCCATTAAAAATGTGCAAGACAGTCTTCATTTTTCACCAAATTCTTCATTAACAGTTTTTTTTTTTTTTTACACTTTTAAAGGAAACTAAAGAGCCCGTCCTCCTTGTTTCTCTATTATTAAAGTGGCTGGTTATAAGCTTCAGTTTTGTGTTTATTTGAGAGAACAGACGAGAGCTATGAATATGAAACCATTTTCCCCATGAGTCCTGAGGATTAGCTAGGTCAGCATTCCACCAGGACCAAGGTGAAAAATAAACAAATAACCATGTTCACAGTAGCTGCAGTGATCAGTCTCCGGAAAATTATTCAGGCATTATGAGAAAGACGATATTAAACGCTGCCACTTGCAGCTTCATGGCTCTCTGAATATTCACATCAGAAAAGGGATGAGCACTTAAGCGGTATCATCAGAGAGCTTGCCCATCTGAGCATCTTCCATTAAGTTTTTGTCTTAAAGGAGGAAGGCGGGAACCTTTGCCTGACAGGCAAAAGGCTTGTCATAATTCATTAATATCACAGCTCTGCTCAGGTTGCCTTCAACGAGTCAGGCAAAAAGCCTATGAAAAAGTGCTGAGCATACAACTTCTCCAAAGATGCTGTTTGTAATAAACATGGTACCTCTCAGTTCTACTGCACTGGACGCTGAGGACCTTCCACAGTACTTCCTGGGAGAACGGTGAACTAATAAACATCATCGCACCTCTGTATAAACCGAGAATTTCTGTATCAAGTTCCAAAAGGATGGGTAAGAGACATATTCAAGATGCCGCCAAAACAGGGAATTACCAAATTCCCGGTACTATTCAAGTATGCCTTCTGGTAAAGCACAAGGTATAATGGATTTGTGTTTCAGGAAAAAATGACTGGTCTTAAAAAAAAAATGATGGAAATCAGAAAGAACAGAATTCTCTATGTTGCCATTTCTTCTGACAAATAAAATTATTTCAAAGGAGTGTAAAGAAAGATCAATTCTACATCATTTCAATTAAATGAAATATCAATTCTACATCATTTCAATTAAATGAACTTATCATAAAATGAATTCTGTAACAAAAACCATGTTGCGTTACCCATCTTGTGTTTTTGGAACAGAGTATCACATACTGATGTTTTTTCATTGTCCTCCCCGCCATTTTCTTGCTTAACACTCCAAAGAACCAGGAATCTGGTTAAGTATTTACTCTTTGTTTTTGTTTACAGGGCAAAAAGTAGGGAATTGTTAAAATGGAAGAGCACTAGACCCATCTGCAGACCAGCAGATAGTAGTGTATTGAGTTAAAAAATGGCAGCAGTAAAAGAGTATTATAAAGACCGTGTTCCAGTTTTATTAATTTTACTTTATTAATTTAAAAAGGAATAAAAAGTTATCTCTTCACTATCGAGCAAACAATACACCAGAGATGTGTAAGTTCCAAATTTTTAGACATCACTATCACTTTTATAATCCTAATACACATGATCCTGGTTAGGGAACCAATTACAGAATTTCTTTCTCGTAATTGTTACTCTTCTAACTTAATTTTAAACTTTAACATTAAGTATGATAATATTTTAAAGTGCACAAAATCAACACTTAGCATTAATGTATATAATGATCATAAAATGAAGGTACAACCTAACTGACTGAACAGAAATCAATAATGGTATTTAATGACTTCACGAGGAAAATAAATGACCCTCGCACCCTTAATGGATTAATGTCAGTTATGAGCAACACAACACAACAAGGCTCACTCAAAGTGGTATCGCTTTTCATATGAGTGCCTTAAAGCCTTATCAAAGGAAATTGTGTTTTAATGCTATTTCAGATGCCATTTTTGAGAGGATTTTTACAATCCCATTTCATAAAGCATAAAGCATGCTCTGATTGTTACAAGGAGCTTTTTCATTGGCATGTGTACCCGGTCACCCTGTGAAAGCTTTCCAACAAAATGAAATCTTAAATATATAAAAAGGATCACAACTTATAATTTTACTCAAACAACTAGGATGTCGTAGTTTGTCTTCTTGGGGTACATATCACCTTAATGTTACCCCAGAATGTTCTTTCACCCCGCCAACCCCCAGATAAGGAAAGAAATCTATGCACTGTGTCTGATTTCACAACGTAAGACAAGGTGCTGCACTTATAAACGGCTTCACGATCAAAGCGTACGCAAAAGAAGGTCTCGCCAACAACCTGATACTCAGCTCTTAATTTGTAAAGTCATTAAATTTTCTAGGAAGTTGATATGAGGATGAGTGTTTCTCTTCTCCTAACAACTCATGCTCTTAGAAGAAGGAAGGATGTAGTCTCCTTTCCTTATGCCATAAAATTATTGGAAAATACAAACTACTCTTTTTCACTTCTTTAGGAGATGCTCATACAAGCAGAGTATTGTTTGCAGGTAGTTTGGCGTCTGTCTGTAAAAAAAAAAAAATGCTGACCACCGTGAGATAAAGATTTAATAAATAGGCAGGATTTGGGATTTTTAATTTCTACTGAGTATTTGAAACCATTGCTGATAGGAATAACGATGACACTCTGATGCTGTAACTCAGATTAATTATTACTATTTTCCCCGGCATGATTTAAAATTCGCTTCTGACTAATTCAGCAGTCGTCGTGAAAACTTCCAGTAACCTCTCTGAAGATTTGGCACCATTAAGAAATTCAGAATAGGAACAAATGTGCAACGACGTACAGAAGCTACTACAGTTATTTCTAAAAATAGCAGGGGTTTCAGGCTTTCAGTGGCTTAGGATTCTCATGAAACGAAACTGAAGAATTCTTAAGATAGAACCAGGAAGCTGTAGCTAAAGATTCCTGACTGACACGAATATTACTTCCTTTATCCCAAAGGATATAATAACTTCTCGAGTAAAAGTAGCTTTATAATTAGTTATAATTGACTTCGTCTTTTAATTTTTAAGGCAATCTATAAATTATGGATTGTTGTGTCAACCGGAAGACAGTTTTTGACACCAGACCGTATATCTCATTATTGTAATCAAAACCAAGTTCCTTACCAGGATAACGTCACAGTCTGCTAGATTTTCAAATTATTTCAGGAAATGTTAGCTTTATATTACCGAACCACACTGCACTATTTTAACATATGCTGTCATGATTCTAATGTGGCTTCATCTACTACAAGAATTTGTGAGTACCATTAGGAATTGCAGGTGAAATTATTAGAAACATAAGCTTCGAAGGATATATCCTACCCGCACCGTCCCTTGTTTTGAGAACTGCACCATCTGGGGCACCACTTTCTGCTCTATCCTCTGCCCTCGGTCCATCTTCTTCCTTCAGCTCATCACACCTGCTGAGTAAATGCAGTCCACTGACATTCCTCTGAAATGAATGGAATGCCCGCATCTACCTGTTCTTCTCAGCCACTCAGCAGGTGCACTTTACCTGGAATATTGGGAAATCAGTGAAGCAACTGAAAGGGAAGGATTTATTTCTCTTTCCAATTACTGTTCTGCATCCCAGTCCCTTCCTTCTTGCATTACACCAGTGTCCACGGCAGCACCTGCTGACAGCGTAATGCAATCCTATCACAACCTTTCCCATGCCAAAAGTGGATTCTGTAGGTTTCTCACATTAAAATCTATGGTAAACAATTTGAAGCTGCCAAAAAGCACTACCCTGAGACTTCTTATCACCAGCTGAGTATATATAATTCACCTCTAAAAGAACAGAACAGGGGAAAAAAATAACACAATTTTTACTAACACGTTTCACAAATTTAACATCAACAAACTACGCTGATGAAAATATAAATAGGAATACATACCATAAACAAAGTATCATGTTGTAGGAGTTAATTAAAAAAAAATCAGGATCTGAAACATTATCAAAATGGTAGAGGAAAATATCAGACCATCAAAATGCCTATAGCTTGGGGCGCCTGGGTGGCTCAGTCGGTTAAGCGACTGCCTTCGGCTCAGGTCATGATCCTGGAGTCCCGGGATCGAGTCCCGCATCGGGCTCCTTGCTCGGCGGGGAGTCTGCTTCTCCCTCTGCCCCTCCCCCCTCTCATGTGCTCTCTGTCTCAAATAAATAAATAAAATCTTTAAAAAAAAATGCCTATAGCTAGTAAGTTTGATTATCAGTTTTAACAGCTTTTTCATATATATGGAAAAAATATATGTGGGATATATATATATACACAAATTTCACTGAATTTTTAAAAATATATTTTTTAAATTTATTTGAGAGAGAGAGAGAGCCTGCATCCACGAGCCAGGCGCAGGGGAGAGGGAGGAGAGAATCCCAAGCAGACTCTGAACTGAGTGTGGAGGCTGACTTGGGGCTCAATCTCACAACTCTTGAAATCGTGACCTGAGCCAAAATCAAGAGTCAGCTACTCAGCTGACTGAGCCACCCCTGAAATTTTTAATGTAATGAAATTAAGCAGATAGAGTTATTTCAAAATACTGGGGACACACATGTAGTGAAATTCATTCCTCATCTGACCAACATTTTTGTGTCCTGAACTGAACCAAGATAAGCAAATATCTCCCAAAGTTTACATAAAAATACTAGTCCTTTAATCATTTTTGTAGGTAGTTTTTTGCCTTAAAGTTTATTTTGCTAATGAGAAAACATACTGACCCTATTGCATTCAAAGACTAACCTCATTATAGATATTTCTTTGCAAAACAGTACATAAAAACCAAGAGCAGGCTTACTTGCCTCACAACGGAGGTCAGCAAAATTTAAAGTTCTGTTGACTTGCTAGAGTGTTTTAAAGTCGTAGATGCAAACTACCACACACACCTGCATCTGTTACAGTCTTTATCTTTTCTCTTGAAATTGTTCCTGCATCTGTTATGTGCACTCTACTGGCAAGTTAAGAGGACAAATGAGAAAAACACACGTAGGCATGAGCTGAAACCTCAGTGGGCAGAAAAGGTTCAGGAAACTGTAGGTTTGTAGCTCAGCATCAATTTGAGTGCTGGTACTCCAAGGCCAAGAGCTCCCAAGTTTAAGCTCACTGGGATGGCTAAGATTCCACTAGAGTTGCCGAGGAATCCCTTCATTTTGTACTAAATATGCCTAGGGACACAATCTCAGAAACCCCGTCATTCACAAAATCATTACAAATGTATTTCTTTTGGTATAATTAAATAATGGAGAAATTTAACCTCACACAATACTTCAAGCACAACCCATTCTGTCTTCCTTTCCACCAAATCAAAAATTATAACCAGTTTTTTCCCCATAATCTGATGTTTTTAAGTACTAAGTACGATATGACAATATGACCTACTATTTGGTGAGCTCTTGACTTGCAAGGCCCAGTGGAGAAGAGCACCAGGGATGCTGCTATCCTTCACTATCTCTCACCAATGCAAAAAAAAAAAAAAGGACAGCATTGTAAAGATGATATACAAAGTACCTTATATGATTAAAGGTGCAGGAATTAATTACAGAGTTATAACTTATGTAACTCCTATCAACATCAGGTGGTCATCATGGTTATTTAATCATGACAAAAATAAAGCTATATTATATCTTTGGTAAACACTCTTATAGGTTAATGAGTAATAAATGTAATGAATAAATGAATAAATGTAATTATTCAAGCTGGAAAAGTATTTTATTTAACAATATAATAGTTACAAAGATATAGTCCCCCAGATATTTACAATTTCTAATACTCTGTTGTCAGTCTGGTGGTGAAAAATTTCTAGTGGAACATAGTGAGAATTACAGGATTAGACCTGCGCTAGATGGTGGCTTCTTGCTGCTCACCATCAGCTTAGTCTGTTGCAGAAGAATGGAGGTGGGGGGAATGGTTTACCGATTTCTAAGTAGGGGAGAGGGCCATGGTGCGTGGCCTGCAAATTACAGTGTGAGAACCAACAGCAAATCCATACAACGCCAGAACGTTATACTCCAACATGAGTGCTTGGGTTAACTGATATATACCCCTCTTTTAGGTAATGTCAACAAAACACTGCTATTGTAGAGAAAAATCATTGTGTTCAATATTTTGCATTTTGCACTGGGAAAACATATATCTGGAATCTGCCCAGCAATCATTGCAGATTTGCTGTTTGAAAAGCAGACCAACGAACATAAGGACATACAAAGCTGGGGAAAGGGCAATAAAGATGCTCTATAATGAGCTCATCTAATAATGCTGTCCAGTCTTTCTCTGTAAACTAACCCGTTAAAATGATGAATGGATTTCTATTTTTTATTTTCATGCCCGTTGGTTAACATACAGTGGTATATTCGTTTCAGGTGAACAATATAGTGATTCAACGATACCATACATCAGCCGGTGCTCATTATGACTTGTGTGCTCCTTGATCCCCATCACCTATGTCACCCATCCTCCCCCCACCTCAGGTTACCTCAGGTAACCATAAGATTGTCTTTATGGTTAAGAGCCTGGTTCCCCGCACTCAGCACGGAGTCTGCTTGTCCCTCTCCCTCTGCTCCTCCCCCTGATCTCTCTCTCTCTTTCCTCTCAAAATAAATAAGTAAATAAAATCTTTTAAAAAAGGGTCTGTTTCTTAGTTTGCCTCTCTCTCATTTTTTCCCTTTATTTGCTTTGTTTCTTAAATTCTACATTTGACTGAAATCATATGGTATTTGTCTTTCTCTGACTGACTTATTTCACTTAGCGTAATACTCTCTAGCTCCATCCACGTCACTGCAAATGACAAGATTTCATTCTTTTTTATGGCTGAATAGTACTGCATTGTGTATATATACCACACCTTCTTTATCCATTTATCAATAGATGGACGCTTGGGCTGCTTCCCTACCTTGGCTATTGCAAATAATGTTGCTGTAAACATAGGGGTGCATGTATCCCTTTGAATCAGTGTTCTTGTAAAAATGATGAATGACTTTAACTGTCTTGTACTTTAAAAATATTGGGTTTTTTTGGGGGGGTGGTGCCTGGGTGGCTCAGTCAGTTAAGCGTCTGACTCTTGATCTCGGGGTCATGAGATCAAGGCCCACATCAGACTCCACACTTGGAAGGGACTCTGCTTGAGATTCTCTCTCTCCCTCTGCCCCTTCCCTCGCTCTTGTTCTCTCTCTCAAATAATATTTTAAAAAATATATTGGGGTTTTTTACCATACACCGTGTTTAAAAATAACAGAGACCATAGAGAGCACCTAGTTTAACCTCATTTCACAGATGAGAAAGACAAAACTAAATAAACTTGGTCCAAGGCTGCACAGCTAGTCAGTGGCAAAGTTAAGTTGAAACCTCCACAGTATTATTTTACACACAGATTCCAAATTAATGTTTGTGAGACACTGCTACAATTAATTTCTTCACTGGCATCCCACTGCTTACAGCAAAGTTCACATTCTTAATCCTGAGTTCAAGGTCTTCCATGATCTGGTCCCGAACTTACTTTCCATTAAATTCTAAGGAAATCGAACTACTCACTAGATCCCCGAACATTTCTTCTAGGGGCTCCATCTCATTCCTGGAGTACTCTTCTCTTTTTTTCTAGATATCTAAATCATTCACTCCTTGAAACATGTCTCCACTAAAGTCTTTTCTGACCTTCTTAGCTAAGCCTTACACTCTCTCAGGCTGAATTTGGTCTTTACCTCACACAATTCATCATTTCCTACTTTGTATTATATGACCTACATGTTTTGAGCTTCCCTACTACACTGTAACTTCTATTAAGGTAACATCTATTCCATCTGTACCCATCGGCCAAGAGTGATCTATCTTTTAAAAAGATATACCTGACCACATCAACCCCTGCTTAAACTCAACCCCTCACCGCGTGTGCCCCCCCTCCCCCCGGTGTGATTTATCCCCTTCCTACCTCGCCCACCTCACTCCATACCGTTCTCTGCCTGGCTTACTCACTGGGGCCACACCGGCCTCTGTTCTGATCCTTAACCGTACCAAGTTCTTCCTCATCCCAGGCCTTTACATACGGGCTAAGCTTCTGCTCTGAACACCCCTCCTCCAGATCTTGGCTTGGCTGGCCCACCCTCATCTCTCAGGTCCAACGTCGGAACCTCAGGGAGGCATTTCCTGACCACTCCATCCACCGATGGACTCTCCAGTGTCTCCCTTCTGCGTCACTGATTCAATTCCTTCACTGCCTACCCCCCTCTGTTACAGTGGCCTATTCCTCCTCACATAATTACTTTATTATCTGATTGCGGACCTGGAATGTACGTTTCCATTCCGGCAGGAACTTAACCTGTCTTGTTCAATGATAAATTACCAATGACTAGCACCGAGCAAGCACTCAAGAGACTGTGTGTTGAATAAATGAAGTAATGAAATTTTCTCACTATCTCTCACCACTCTTGGCATTCTGTTTCATCTACATTGCCACTGAAAATAAATATTTGCGTAATGAAGGAAGAAAAAAAAAGAGAAAGGAAGACACCATTCTAGTTTCCTACCTTCTTTTTCAGTGCATTTTCTATTATGTGTAGTTTCTTTACTGTAAAATATTTAATGACCAAAAACATTTATCAAATTGTATTTTTAAAGAAAGATACAAAATTAATTTTTTTAAAAACACCTCTGAAATCAGAAACAAGGAAGGAAGGAAAAAAAAATAAGGACAGAATAGGGCAATGTTTTGCTCAGGGAGCACATATTGCTATCTTTACTGCAAACATTTTGGATAATTTGTAAGTGGTAAGCAAAGGTTTTGTGAAATTATGTTAGTCTGTTACATGTGACGAGAAAACCATCAATCATTCCAACAGCGTGGTGTTCTTACTCACACTTAACTCAAAAAAGGTTGGTTTTTCTTTCTATTAAAGTCTAAATATTTTATACATGCCCACTGTGTGACTTGGCATGTTCTCCCCAACCCTGCAAATTCACACAAACCCTGAATGTGTAATTTACTACTAAAATAACCAAAGGTTATTTCACAGTTCACACTTACACTAAGACACAGTACTGGTTTGGATCTTTCTACTCTATACCACTTTAACTCATAGTAATATCTCTCTGGTAAATATAATTATGAACATGCAGCTTTGGAGATCGCGTAAACACAAAAAAAATTAGAGAATGAATTAAATTATTTTGCAAGGATACATTTTCCCTTGGTTTATTAGAGCACACGATACAACGTACTACCTTTCATAAAGTTTTGCTCTTTCAAAATAAAATTGTGGCTCCGAGAGTCAATTTAGTGGTCACCTATCAATTTTAGAGTCTACCATCACCTTAAACTCTGTCCACTGTACAAAACAAAAACTATCCAGAATTCCAAACATTTCATGTTCATATTATATCCATGAAAGCGTGTATGCTTTCAAGAGTATGTAATCACTTTCCAAAAAGTAATCTGAAATTCACTTAAAATAAAGAAAATACAAAACGATCTTTCAACCATTGAAGAACATTTATGTAATTAGAGTCATTTAAAAGTGAAGATGAAGTAAATCCCCCCCTTTTTTTTTTAGAAGTTGTGAAGTACTGTTAGGACTAATTCTTCAATTCCTCATTTCTTGCTACCTCTCCTGACCCCTTGTCCACCATGCCCCCCCTGCCCCCCGAGGGGGCAAAGACTTCCAGAACTTCCACATAATCAATAATTTCTGGTTTCCCCATGCATTACATTATATAATACCTGCCTTTATGCAATCTCCATAGAGAGTAAAAAAAGATAGAGATACACACATAAAATGATAACAAGAGTAGCCCGCACTTACAATGGAAAGGCACTTTACATTTTACCAGGGGGCTTTTAGTACAGAGATACTCTGGCATCAGATGAGAGGAACACACAATTATATTTCGACACTGATTTGCAGCACTATACAAACCTCTCCATCATATCCCATACCCCAGTGATTCTTCAAATCCTAGAAACCATGTGCGGGACTCCGGAAGCTAAAGGAAATATCCTCTACGGATTTCCTTTAGCATTGCTGACGTCTGGAACAAAGTGAGGACACAGGGTGAGGTGCAGCACTGGACAAACTGCAGAGAGGAGGAGAGTAAGAAGACAGAGGCCATGTGCCTGATCATGGAATACCGTTCTTTGTTTGGCTTTGGTTTTGCCTGGAACTGGAGCTCTTCCCAGGTGTGCTAACACCATCTGGAAGACCTCAGGGAAGGAGATTTGCCATGAAACCTTTTAAGGAATTTCAATAGTTCTGAGGACAGGGCAGTATATATAATACATACACACACACACACACACACATCGAGGGCCATCTGCACAAAGGGTAGCCCTTAAAAATGAGACAAGCCTGGAAATCAACCAGACCACCCTGATGCACTTGGCTGATAAGGGAAGACACGGTAAAGCTGAATCTCTTGGGACTCTCCTGAAATAAAAGTACAGCATACGGGAGGGAGTTCTTCCACTCTCATATTTTTCCAGTGGCTTCTGTAATCCTGGACCCTACATAACATTTTTATTACCACACTTTTTGTTGGTTTACTTTGATCAGCCTAATTCTTTTTAAGAGTAGCTGCTCACTGAGTGAGAATTGCATTAACTACTTTAGGTCGCATGTCGTTATCAGTGGTAGCTGTGAACCAAAACCTCCACGCTCCCCCTTCCTAGAATCGAGGTGTCTTGGGGATGTAGTAATATAGTTACTTGCTCTCCTGTAATTTGGGAGCTTATTTATCACAGCAGCTAGTATTTCCCATAGGGTGGTCCCCCCAAAATAAGCTAATTCTTTTTTTAAAAATTAATTCTTAAGAATGACATGCAGCAGGGCAAAATATTTTCTTTCCTAAATTTGTTTTTTAAGGTTTATTAAATGGCTTTCCAGCAGCCTCCAGATAAAGTCCAAGCATCTCAGCTCGGCTTACAAGGGCCTTTCTCTCTAGCTCCATCCCTGACACTCTCTCTTCACACGGGGCTCCATCAACTCTGATCCATGCACATTCTCCCATCCTTCGTCCAGACACCAGCTCTGCGCACGCTGTGTCCTCTGGGAGACTCACAGCACACACACGTCTCCACCCGCCTAACTTCTCTTCCCGGCTTGGGTCTCAGCAGCTGTGTGATTTCCTGCCGCAGACCTGCCTGGGGGGTGGGGTGGGAGGGATGGGGTGACTGGGTGATAGACACTGGGGAGGGTATGTGCTCTGGTAAGCGCTGTGAATTGTGAAGACTGTTGAATCTCAGATCTGTACCTCCGAAACAAATAATGCAATATATGTTAAGAAAAAAAAAAGAAGAAGAAGGTAGCGGGAGGGGAAGAATGAAGCGGGGGAAATCGGAGGGGTAGACGAACCATGAGAGACGATGGACTCTGAAAAACAAACAGGGTTCTAGAGGGGAGGGGGGTGGGAGGATGGGTTAGCCTGGTGGTGGGTATTGAGGAGGGCACATTCTGCATGGAGCACTGGGTGTTATGCACAAACAATGAATCATGGAACACTTCATCTAAAACTAATGATGTAATGTATGGGGATTAACATAAGAATAAAAAAAAAAAGTAAAAAAAAAAATGTCATCACCAGATAAAGCAAGTAACCAACTTTGTGTTTTGGGAAAACATATGTAACACATATTAATAAGTCCTGCTTTAAAAGCTTGAATATGAAATCATGGTGATGTACTCATTTATAAAGAAAAAAATTACCTGAAGAACAAACAAGTACCTTCTTTTTCCTGTATGTGTTCCTAAAATAATACAAGAATTTGGATGGTAGTCTTAGTTTCAATGAAAACTTGGAAGCATATGACAGCTACAAAACCAATACAAATTTAAAAATACTGAATTTAGAGATGAATCTAAAATCCTAATGTGATTCATATGTTGAAGATCTGCACAAGTATCTGCTTCCTTGGATCCTTTTTATTTTAATAAAATGACCTCTTTTAAGAACATTGTAATATGTTACAAAGAAGGCATCCTATGGGAGAAGACCATAAAAATAGATCATATTCCTGTGGAATACCTACTTGTGGTTTCTGAAAGGAGCTGACATGAAGTATACATATACTTCTCAAATAATGTGAATCTCTCAGAGGTAATGCTACCCTCCCACATAAAAGATAATGGCCTATATGTAGATATTTTTACAGGTTAGCAATGAAAAAAATGCTAAAATTACAAAAAGTTAAGAAAGAAAGACTATCATCTTAATCTACAATGTAGTGAAGGTTCTTTTCTGCAATGCCAGAATTTAATCATATTAATATTTCAACAATAATATTTGCAGGATAAGACTTAGTATTTTTTTAAATCGCAGTTAGTGGTGGTCTCTTCACACTATACTCTCTCCATGTTATTGGGAAAAAACAAAATCAGTCTGTATTACTATGTTCATAAGAATCCATAATAAATCTATAATGCAGATTTAGGCATATTAATGACTGAGTTTACTTTGTCATTATTTTGAAAGAAGTCATAAAACCAAAAGCATTATTGTAACAAAAAATGTGTATATAAAATAAAACAATAATTATCCTCCCAAACCTAGTTTTCAGTGAGTGCTTTTAGTTTAGGATATCCACAAGAAAACTAATTTATACTATTTTTGATAAGATATAAATATATTTCTGCTAGTTAAAGTGTAATATTTGATAAAATTCAGTTTATAATTTATGGCTTTTGTTTTTAGGTTAATAGAGCAACAATAAAATATGAACTTAATTTACACTGCATTTTAAAAGTATTTCGTTAAGATACAAGGATCTGCATTTACTAAAATGTTGTGAATTGTGTGAGACAAATTTGCTTCTTTGCTGAATTGTGTCTCCTTCTCATCAAAATAACCACGGAAGGGAGAGAATAAACAACAAAAGCAAGTATCACTTCTTAAATTCTGATATAAAGTTAAAAAAATCACTGAATTATTTTTAAAATAAATTATACTTTAAAATAGATTAAACTATCATTTAAAAAATATCCAACATAAGTACAAAGTTGAAGATTTACCCAGTATAATGAATCTTTAGCACAAAAATTTGCTTAAAGACCACAGAAAACAAATCTGAGGAATATTTACTATATAAGAATTTAGGAAAGTCAAGGTAAAGGAGAAGAGATACTTCAGTGTCTTTTTTATTGTTAAAAAGTAAAAGATGAAGGAAAACTAAATTTTAGGTTTATATCAGGATTTTTTTGTCTCCTTGTTTATTGTTACATTTAAAACTTAATTTAGAAAATCTTAGCCTCTCTCTGAAAATATTTTTTCAGTCTCCATTTTAAACTACATTTAAATCTGGGTTTAGAAAATTTTAGTCTCTCTTTGAATTATTTTTCAGAGTTTGTTTATAAATACTCAATTATTCACTTTGACAAAACAAAATTTCTCAACTCAAAGCCCCAGGAAATAGAGAATTCTTAAAGGTGATTATATTAAAACAAACAAAACTGATCTTCAAAAAGGCTATAGAAAGAAAAGAAAATTATGTTTCCTTCAAAACCAATAAAATGACAGTATATACCTCAAAGTCACTCCTTGAATACCCAATTCTCCCCTCTCTGAAATAATTACCTGAAAAGATGTCAGTGGACATCTAACATATTAAAACCATACTTGAGTCATTGCATAAGAATTCATTTTGCATCTGGAAATCCACCACACAAATCCAGAGTTTTAAAAAAAGAAGCCTAAGAAAATTTCACTAAGTATTTAAGTGTTTGGTTTTTCAAAAATGTAAAAGAAAAAGAAAAATGACACAACTAATTGTTTGTTATAGTTTACTCATGTATTTTCAAAGATACAAATTTCCGAATACAATTAGAACCAAAGTTTTAACTTTTCATCTTTACTAACACAGCTTTTTAAATTAAATATATATATGTGTGTGTGTGTGTGTATCTATATGGACATATATATTAAAACAACTTTGTTACTTAAGGCCTTCAAATAAACTCAAAAACTGTATTTCAAAATGCTTTTTTCCCACTTTAGCAGAAGCGAAATGGTGATTTTGAAAAATACCATTAGGACGCTGGCCTGCTTGTATTTCCAGGAAATTTTGGCAAACAATTAACTACGCCAACAGCCTCTTCTAGCTTCTGCTGCAAACAGCTTTCTCTGAGAGACTGAAATCTATGATGTACTCTCACATTAGTATAATACTCTGCATTCCACCTAACATTTTGTTAATCACTGGTTTTTGTTTTATTTCTAGTATCAATTTCACAAAGAAGCTTAGCATGATGAAAATAAGTTAATCTTCTACACAGCTTAGAGGGAATAAGAATGTGATGGTTTGAAAACCAGCTTGAAAATTCTGCAGTAATATAGAGAATATTTCTCAAAACGGAGTAACTGCTGATACGATTTTTGAAAATATATGGAAATACTTCCTGGTGCTATCAATCATATCCAAAAAAGAATGTGGTGTAGATTCTATTTAAAAAATAAAAAAAATCACTATACCTTGCTTTTATCTTCTCTCTTTATATTTATTTTCTAAATGTGCAGGCAAAAGTCAGGGGAAAAGCTTTTTTATAATTCTGTCCATTTATTTATCCTCAAAGAATTAATACACCACCACCATAAGACAGTTTCTTATGTACTAGAAATCCTAAATCAATATATTGGTATTTCCATCAGAAGAAAATGATACCCCATTTAGAGATCAAAAATGTTTACTTCAATTTTGGAGTTAGGTAGAATTCTCCATAGAATGGAAAATGACAAAAAGCAATTTATCAGTAGACACACAAAGTAAACCTATTTCTTTCAAGCATGGACTCCTGTGTTTATAAAAAATGAGAGTACAGTAAAAATAATATTTTCAACACTACAAATGAGGATTATTACCTCAATTTCTAAAGAAATGCCTCCCTCAATGCTTTCTTCAAACATTCAAATCCCAGCTTAATAAAAACAAATGGCATTCCTCATTTCTTCAAAATTGCACATTCGATATCATAAGCTTTGCTTTTTTTAACAAGACACTAACGCTTTCAAATTTAGTAATTAAGTATTCATAAGCCTGAGTTTAGGCGGTAGTGTTCTGGGGATGATGGGCTATGATAAATATATTTATAACTTTCAAACTAATGAATTTAAATTCATAAAAATAAAACAAATAAGAAGGTAAGTTAAAATAATACAAAATCCCTAAAAGTGGTCTTTGCTATTTCATCACAAGACTAAATAAATAATAAATATGTGTAGTATCATTTGAGAATTTTAATATTTCTATCACTTAGTAATTCTACTACTTCTGAATTAGAAAAGCAGTAACAGTCAAAATTATAGAGAGTTTTTGGGCGCCTGAGTGGCTCAGTCGGTTAAACGTCTGCCTTCGGCTCAGGTCATGATCCCAGGGTCCTGGGATCAAGCCCCTCGTCGGGCTCCCTGCTCCGTGGGAAGCCTGCTTCTCCCTCTCCCTCTGCCCCTCCCCACCTCGCTTGTGATCTCTCTGTGTCAAATAAATAAATAAAATCTTTAGAAAAATTATAGAGAGTTTTACATTTTCAAGCTAAAAATGTACATTTTTGTGTCTAACAAATTAAAATGGACACAGTGTATGAAGTTATTGAAAAATATGGGTAAGTGCTGAACCTTTTACTTTTAACTCCAATTTCCAGGAAAATTGGAAAATATTTTATAAGACAAATATTCCTTCAAGTAAAATATGCTAGTAAATAAAATGTGGCAAATTAGAATCTAACCAATAAAATTAAGTCAACAACCATCAACCACGAAGGTTTTCTATTCCTACAATAAGCCCAAACATTAACAAAGAATATTTTAAGTCATAAATTTCTAGAAATTCTACATGATTAAATAACATTTGGTTCAGAATCATAACAAATTTAATACCACTAACAAAAAAGGGAAGATTTTAAATTACAATCTATGAAGGTATGTAGATAAACTTTACTCAGGTTTGTGCTTTTCCTTTCCAGTTAGACATCGAGATAAAATTTTCAGCGTTGAGAGTCTTGAACAATGGTAGAAAAATTTTTTTTTTATTTCTACAATGATGTTTATTAACATCAATTTTTTTACTGCCCTCTAGTGGCAGAGAGTCAGTCACTGTATGAAGATCAAAGCCTATAATTAGGAAGACACATGGGGGGCTATAAAAAGATCTTGAAAAACAGAACAGTAAAATTTTACACCATATGTCACACTTCTTTTCTGGAGATTAATTATTAAACAAAAGAAAACTGTATATATGAAAGTCAAATTCTATTTGCTAAAAAAATTGTAAGAATTGCATGAGCAGCATGAATAAAGTCACAACACTGTCCATCAACCATTAAGCACAGTCAGCTGGTCAAAAAATGAAACAAATCAATTTTTTCTACATGACATTAGCGAATACTTGACCAATTCTTTAATTCTACTGGACTGGCTATTTTTAGACCTTAGAAGTGACCTTACAAAAGTTACTTTTAATGTTCTCTAAAATGTTAAATTCTAAACAAATTGAAGTGTGAAGAAAATTCCACAGAACCAAGTAAACTAAATTAATATTCAGATCTGTGCATGAAAGACATTTTACAAAGTGGATTTTAGGCAACAGTTATACCATGTATAAAATTTACAATTGGTAGGCTATAAAAGTATATATAATTTTAAACTAAATTAACTTGTTTTTTACCAAATTAGCCCTCTCCAGGTATCTGCATCATTTTTATTATTTTGCTTTATTTTTCAATATTCATTTTCCATAATCAGAAATAGTGGTATTTTTAGGACACAAAATGCTTACTTATGATTATTAAAATAGCTACTGAAAATTAAGTATTAGATGAACTGTGATCTTCTGTATCGCAGATATAAAATCTGCAAATAGCTTTCCTGTATCAAAAAAAGTGTCATCTTGGAAATGTATGTAGTTTATTCACATGACTTGTCTTAGAGGAAAACTGTAGAATGCAAGAGAGAAGTAACCCAAAAGAAAGAAAAAAACTGTCCTCTGGTGTGGAGAACCTTCTGAACAGTTCGAGACAGACACATTCCAATTGAGTTCCAATATATGTTCAGAAACGGAGCAAGGCTGCTTTCAAAAACCAGATTATTTTTCGGATCCAAGTTTTCTAAGAAGTTTGCCAGAATTAAGAAATCAGGATAATATATCTCTATAGCAATAATCTAATTACAATTAGTCTTTGAGAAGAAAGGGTAGAAAGAAATCAGTCGCCAATCGAATCCAGAGAGCAAAGAAGGACTAATGACAGGAAATGAGTAATGAGTAGCTGAAAGACCAGAGATGCATCAAGGACAATTTTGCTCTCTTTACACAAATTTTGGCAAAATAATTTCAACCCTACGTTCACTTTCTAAGATTCAGCATATATCAAATTTAAAAAGGCTTTAAAAGTAATGAAGAAAAATGAGTGCTCAGACTATCATGTAAATGGGTTCACTGAGCTAACATTCGGTGTTATCTCATAATCGGAAACATAAAAAAGTATATGAACATAGTAAGTGTTACTAATATCTTTGCCACCAAATCTTACGCTAATTAAACACATAAGCTGCTAAATGTGATAGGTGAAGAAATGTGCCTTTAGAAATGGCGTCCATCTGAAACAGCTTGAACTTTCAGAAGGAGACATTTGTAACTTTTCTGAAGATTTGAGCAGGTGTCCGGGTCACTGTCAGTAATGACCTACTGGGAGCCAACTGGAAACTTGTCCGCCAGCTTCTCCTATCAGCAGTATGCTCTTGTAACACTTAAAACATCTGATCTTCCAGACTACACACTCTGTCCTGAGAAGTGTGGTTCAGCTTCACTGTCAGATCCAAAAGTTCACTTCCGCAGTTGATACGGGGTTACTTAAGGAAGGGAGTACATTCAGAGGATTAAATCAGCACAATAAAAACTTAAGAAATTAAATACATGCGTGCATTGCACGTAGTTTCAAAAACTTAAAAAAAAATACAATGGGCAGCTGAAATTTGATGCTTTTAATACTGCCCTTTGCCTTAAAAATTAACATTTTCTAATTCTTAAAAAAATTTTTTCACGTTAGAAACAAAACATTCTTCCAGCATCAAGGAAATCCACAAGCCAGTCTTAAAAACTTTATTTCTTCACCAGTTTTTTTCTCCTCGCCAAGCAAACAGTTCAACTTAAAACCATGCACACGAACCACTGCCACGTCATCTGTTTTTACCAACAGGGGACTGAAAAAAGAAACCTGTTTTCTAAATTTGAAAATAGGGGGAAAAAATAAAGGTTTGGTAAAGACTAAAGTGGCTTTACATAAATGTATTCATTTTAAACACCCGCTAAAAATCTCTGTGGTGTTCAGCTATCAGATGAGACTTCACTTAATCAAGTGTACGTCACTTTGGAATGAGTCAAGTAATACCACCAAGGACAGAGTTGGGAATGGTAAATGCCATTTTTAGAAAGCAAAGAGGTTCCACCTAGGGCTTCCTCACAAAATCCAGTCTAAGTAATTTACACGAAATAGTACCATCCCGTGTATTCCACTGAAGCTGGAATATATTCAAATGGACAGGAACACGGAGCACAAATTATGAATAGGACAGTACCTACAAAAATTGAATTCTCTTTTGGAATCCAATTATCATAGTCACTTGAGGGATACTGAATTATTATTTATCTAATAAAGATGGACATGGACATATCTGAGTGCTTGTTCAGTAGAGACGATATTAAAGCCACCTGTGACTACAGAAAGGTAAAATGTCTGATGAATTAGTCAGTGAAGATAAAATCCCTGAGTGTGGGCTTGCTACTACTTGTCATTTACATAAGTTAAATTTATGAAGAGAAAAAAGAAGTATGCATATGTATGTATGAAGAGATGTTAGGGTTTCTAATGATACAAGCCACTGTAAGAACTGCAAAATACTTTCTGCATTTCCTCTGGTGCTATGGCATTTCAGTCGAATGTTAAATATATAAAAACATATCCTCTATCATAAATGTGATTTGTTCTCTGAAGCTTCTGTCTAGTAATTTTATAGAATATTTAAACTTTCATAAAACTAGAGCAAAAAAAGGGACCAGTTTTAAATACGTAATATATGTAAGTTGTAGACATACCCATTCTCCATCCCTTTGTCCAGGGCTCTGAATTTACTTACACTGAAAAATCACTGATATATTTTTAAAAGAACAGAATTTTCCAATAACTAACTTTCAAATAAGATGGTAACTGAAGGGATGCCTGGGTGGCTCAGTCAGTTAAGCATCTGCCTTTGGCTCAGGTCATGATCACAGGGGTCTGGGACTGAGTCCCACATCAGGCTCTCTGCTTCTCCCTCTCCTAGTAACAACTGAAATGGCCAATGGATATAAAGCCAGGAGATGACAATCTAGCACTGAAGGAGCTCATCACATTACAAAACCTGTCGTGGTACCTCAGCTAGTTTCATGGTAGCTGCGACCACTTAGAAGGAAGATTCTTCCAATGAATTTGTACTCCCCATCCTGAGAAACCTCTGCAGCATCAGAGGACTCATACAGGAGAAATCCTGATGAAATGTGGCTCACGTCACCACCAGTGAAGAGCTGAGGTGTATAGATGTGGTAGGTCTAGGAAAAATGGAACATCATGACTTGCAACCCATTTTACTCATGAGGGCCAACGGTACAAAGAAACAGCTGCAGTGGGAAGGTTAAATGTAAAGCTGGAGGCACACATAAACCAGGGAAGTTCAATTAAAAAGAAAGCAGGGGGGCGCCTGGGTGGCTCAGTTGGTTGAGCGACTGCCTTCGGCTCAGGTCATGATCCTGGAGTCCCGGGATCGAGTCCCGCATCGGGCTCCCTGCTCAGCAGGGGGTCTGCTTCTCCCTCTGACCCTCTTCCCTCTCATGCTCTCTGTCTCTCATTCTCTCTCTCAAATAAATAAATAAAAAATCTTTAAAAAAAAAAAAAGAAAGAAAGCAGGGGATACAGTATTAATATCAGATAAGGTAATAATCTGGGATATAAAAAAAGCATTAATTTGGATTAAAAGGATCTGTTAAGGCTGCAATCTACAATGAAGATAACAGTAGGCACAAACTGTAGCAAATAAAGCAGAAAGTAAGAAACTCATTAACAAATGAACAGAAACAAAACTGTAGTGGAAGACTTTAAAAATTTAACAGGTCTTTTAAATATATGAAAAAGCTAACAGACTTCAAAAGAATATTCTGGATTTCAATCAGTGATTCCCAACCAGGGACAGTCCCACTTGCCTGAGAATGGTTGGGAAGATGGTGTGGGGAGGGGTGGCGACAAAATCTGTTTGGTGTCTATGGACAAGAGCTAAGAACACTAGGTTATCTTACAACACAAGGGACGGTTCCTCAAATAGAAGGCTTGCCTCATCCACAATGCTACTAAACAGTACCCCAGTGGAATTATGCTCAGTCACCTAAATAATTAATAAATTTGAATTTGCTTTAGTAGATACAGAGCAAATGTTGATACTTACAAATAAAGAATACACCTTTTAAGAAATACGATCATTCATGGGGTGCCTGGGTGGCTCAGTCAGTTAAACATCCAACTCTTGATTTTGGCTCAGGTCATGACTTCAGGATCGTGAGACCAACCCCTCCGTCAGGCTCCATGCTGGGTGTGGGTCCTGCTTAAGATTCTCTCTCCCCCTCCCCCTCCTCCTCCCCTCTCTCCTTTTCAAAAAAAAAAATGCAATCATTCATAAAAACATACCATATATTATATAAAAGGTCTTCAAGTTGTGATATCTGTAATTCTGGGAGTAAGAAAAGCCATTCTAAGAGTTGTGCATGCCTGAATAGCTTCAAAGGAGTCAATTTCAGGCCCTGATATTGATTTGCCTGAAGATGTAGGTGCAGAAGAAATTTTACTTTCTTATCTACACTCAAAAAAAGAAAGACAACTATCCAAAACCGTACCATGGGGCAATACCCCAATATATACTATAGAGCGGCAAACTGAAGGGCAATGAACAATTAAAGTGTACCCCTATAAAACAAAGCATTACAAACACTTAATACCCCATTTCAATAGGAGATACATTTCCAAAAGAACTTTATTTTTATGGTCAATCATTTTTTTAAATCAAATATGCATATTTGGTTTTGGATCAAGTATGTACTGATTATATTAAAAACTGAAAGCAGAAATTTTGTTTCTAGTTCTTAGACCTTGTGCCATAGAAAACAACTTTAATTCAAATTTTTATTTACATATGGCTGCAAATAAAGGACTTTCAAGAATAAATAATATTATTTAGTAAATAAAAGTAAATTGCACTAAAATAAAATATTCTTGGGAAAGTGGAATGAAAATATGTCTCCAAGAAAACATAAAATAGTTTAAGTAACCAATTGTCAGTTTCCTAATTTATTTGTAAATAAATGATGGTGAGCATAAAATTGTTAGAGGACATTTATCGTTTATTATTAGTAATGCACATTTAAAATTGTGATGTGAACAGTTTTATTCAAAATATCAGTATTTGTCACACATGGAAATTAATCCTTTGCAACTGTTCTTACTTGTGATGAAAACATTAGATTTTACTAAAAAATGTGTGAGGGGGTATTTAGTTTTTCAAAATTCTTTTAGTGAGAATGTAAGCCAAAAGTTTGAAGACCACTGTAAAAAATGCAAAGAAAATCTCAATTGGTCTTTTAAAAGCTAACATTCTCCAAGTCCCGTTATCTGATTTCAATGGCCTACAAAAAAACCTAGAAAAATAAAATCTGCAGTCACAAAATGTATGTAGAATATTGAGTTAAAAAAGAACACCTACACATGGAATGGGACAAAGCTGTACTCGCCAACATATTAACAGCCATAATTATGTCCAAGGAAAACAAGCAAAGGGGAATCAATTAGATTGAGCAGAGGTTACTAATTAGAAAAGAGAGAAAAGAAAACAATTATAAATTATGGGAGGTAAGATTTGAAAAAAAAAATGTAACAGAGACCTACTGCTAGTCTAATCAGGAAAAAAACCCATGAAAACATAAATATAAAAACTTCAGGGGGCGCCTGGGTGGCTCAGTCGTTAAGCGTCTGCCTTCGGCTCAGGTCATGATCCCAGGGTCCTGGGATCGAGTCCCGCATCGGGCTCCCTGCTCCGCGGGAAGCCTGCTTCTCCCTCTCCCACTCCCCCTGCTTGTGTTCCCTCTCTCGCGTGTCTCTCAGTCAAATAAATAAAAAAAAAAAACAAAAAAAAACTTCAGGATAAGAAAAAGGCAGTTAAAATTATATTTAGGCAGAATAATATAAAAAACTCAAGGTTCTAGAAAGAATGGAGGTCTTAGCCTCTATAATTTATGCACAAGGCAAAAAATTCCTCGAAATTTCTAAAATTAAAGAATTCACTCAAGAAAACCAGCCCCCACCCCAACCTGGGTATCTTTAGTAATTAAAATAAACTACTCTTAACTTCTAGGTAAAGTTTAATTGGAAATAATGATAGAGAGGAGGAGTCCAGACAACTGTGTTCCACTAAAATGAAATCTGACTATGTTAATCATGTCTGGTTGTAAATAATGATTTAATGAAGTTTAAAAATAAAAGTGGACTTCTGAATATAATTTTTAAGAAATTGGGGGAATAAGGGGCACCTGGATGGCTCAGTCAGTTAAGCGTCTGCCTTCAGCTCAGGTCAAGATCCTGGGGTCCTGGGATCGAGCCCCACATCGGCCTCCCTGCTCAGCGGGGAGTCTGCTTCTCCCTCTTCCTCTGCCCCTCCCCCCTCACTCATGCTCTCTTGCTCATCCACTCTCAAATAAATAAACAAAATCTTTAAGAAAATAAAGAAAATAGGAGAATAAGACATGATGCACTGTGATATGAGAAATATTGCTTAAATGATCTATTCATCTATCATTATCTCAATATCATTTTTATTTCTTAAGTACTTATTTTTATAAGTAACCTACTTTATTTATAATAATAGACATATAAAAGTAACAATATATTTATTTCTATAATCTATGAGAAAGCTCATCCAATAGAGACAATATACAGTGGCATATTTGCTCTCCTAACAGCAGAAGGCCACTTTAAAATGTTTTTACACAGTCTGAATGTTCTTGCATTACTCCCATTACAGACAAGTTTTTATTATACTAAGGATAATTAAGCATGTTTTAAATTATCTTTATTTTCCTCCCACTGGCTGTCCAGCTTTTGGTCATTTCACTGCTCATTAAAATTTCCACAAGAAAATGGTCAGTGAAACAAACCCAAATAAAATTCAAGGCAAATATAATCCTATTCTTATTGACAGATACAGTAAATTCTGTTACTGGAGGATTTCTACACCAGAAGAACAAGACCAATCTTCATTTACGTTACTTAAAATATTGTTCCAAATCTCACTTATTTAAAAGCTGTAATTGTTTTATTCAAACGGAAACGTTTCAGGGCTTTGCAACCAAATGTGCAACTTACCTGGAGTAGGTTATGGGGAGTTTTGCTTTGAGGGTAGTTCTCTAAGGACCTGCAAAGCTTCAAAAGATCTCAGACCTGACCCACTCTCGTGATGAAGAGTTTTGCGAGCCCCTGCATAATGGATATACACCAGAGCAAATCTCTAATGGCAAACTCTCACCTGGTATTTGCAGAAGCTCCAAAGCATGGTGGTGTTAACCAATGCATTTTATTCTCACTTCTGGCAAAGATTAACCAAAGACCCTTTCAGTTTCCTAGACGCTTTCTCCTCTTTGCAGTCATTAAGGTTTGCTGTTCCCTTTCCTTTCCCCACATTGCAATTATCTATATACATCTCCTTCTGTAGTATACTACAGGAAGCGGTAAGGTTGAAGTCCAAATATTTAACCAAAGGAGCCATGTTCCTGGCATTCAGGACTGAGAATGAATATTATAGAATTGTGGTTTTTTTTCTTTCTTCTTCTTTTCTTTTTTTTAGAATTGTTCTTCTTATCTTATACTCTGGCTTAAACAAGATTTTGTGGGTTATCCTGTGAACCTTTAGGTATTGTGAGGAAATAGTTTCCGAGTTCCAAGCACAGTTTTAAAATAGAGATTTAAATAAATTAGGGGTTGCCTTCATCTGTTTAAGTAGTGTTTAATTATCAAATTTATAGCACAGCATTTATATATTATTCTTACTGGTGAATAAATAAGTCACTTAGGACAATATAGCCAGATAAATGACTTCAGGGGCCCAGCATGAAACTAGTTCCAATAGTATATAAAAAACTTCCATACTTTTTAATGATGACCTTACCCGAGGGATAAGTTAGTATTCACAGCCACTTGAGGTTCTTTCCAACTCTACAATTCTATTACTCATTTCTAAAAATGGCCCAGTCCCAGCTGGATATTTTGTAATTAAAAAATTCAAATTTATAGGAACTCTTCCAAATGTCCGGGGATATCTGACACAACAGAAGAAAAAAAAACCATGATTAAAATCACTCCTTTATATTTAATATAAAGCAGGATTTTACATATATATTACGCAGATAGAAAAATAGCTATTTTATTTTCTCTAAGGCTGGTCCAAGGGAGAGAACACTAGGTAAGAATACAGAACTGGCTTCTGGTTCTCTTTCCACCAATACCTACAGATGTCAAATTTCTTAAACTCTCTGGGTCTTGATTTTCTCATGATCTTGGTAAGTCTTTCACTATCTAGAGTTACATAATTTTTACATAATTCTTTTGAACTGTAACACATGAAATATGAATTAGGTGAATAGAAAACATGGCAATTAAGGCTTTAATTTTATTTTACCACTGTAAAATTATGAAACTGGGGCATATGGTAGCAGAGCTTAATACTAAACAAAACAGATAAAAATCTCAGCTTGTTTCTTTATTCTAGTTTTAAGAATTCATTTATGCAGAAACTCAGATGCTTATCCATATTCAAGAATAAAAATTATAGAAACAATGCTTCCATTGGAGATTTGTACAAATAAACACAAACTTTAAAAAAAATCACTTGCTGACTCTTCTGGCTAACTGTATAAAAGAAATCCCCAAATCATCATTGATTTACAGATCTTTGCTTTAAATCACTTATTTTAAATATCCACATTGAGATTAGTTTTTCCCCCAAACTAATTGGCCAGTAGCTTAAAACATAGATAAATTAGTGACTATTATTACTGGAAACAAAAAAGAGATAATGTTAATATGCTAATTATAACACACACACACACACACACACACGAGATTTTGTTTATTTTCAATTTACTTAAAGACTCCTGGGAAATAATTAAAGAACTTGTGGCTACAAAGCCTAACAGAGGACTGAAGGGTAACTTAATAAAATTAATACATCAAATTGGGTTATTTATTTCTAAACAAACCAACATAACTGAAAAAGGAGATGTAAAAAAGAAATAAAAAAGGAATGAGTTATTTTCATTATCAGGAAAATTTCCATGTAGGCATAGGGAAAGAGCACAGTTCTGGTTTATGATAATGTACACTTGAAAAGAGGGGTGTTACATGTCAGTTTAAATTAAAGTACAATAAAAGAATTTCAGAGCTGAAAGAATCTCTGAGATCTTCTATTCCAAACCAATCGTTTTTAAAGGTCTTTCGAGTCACTATTTGGGATTTTGTTATCCAACCCAAGTTAGGCAGTGGGCAGCAGGGCACAGACTAGAACCCACATCTCTGACATCCAGTGAGGTAAACCTTGTCCTTACACTCCATGGCCCATGTGAGGAGAGATCTGACCACTGTCAAATATACTGGGGATCTTAATACTGTAAGGAAAACAAGTTAACAAAGTAACTTGGTTCTGAACAAAGTGTGAGAAACTTGGTTTTTAATAAAATCAATGACGGTGATATATTTTTATGCCTTTTATTTGTTGCCTCTGAGCTCTGAAACATTTTAAACTGGCAAGCGTTTTTTTATTTTGTAACACTGTCAACAGTATTAGAAATTTAAGTTTTGTATGTCAGATCATCACTCCTTCCTCTTTTTGCCATGCGACCTGAGGAACTCATGAGGTGAGACCTGGCTGTCCCTGACTTCCTTTGACAGCAGTGTACCTCAAGTTCATTTCAAGGAAGATGGTGTCAATTCCCACAACGGAGGACGTAAACTGAGTGACAGAGTGAGGAAGGAGTACCCAACCCAAATCTTCCCAGGCCAGTCATTTTTGGAATATCCTCCATAGAAAAATATTCTGCAATACGATTCAGACACACTTTCATATGGCAAAATATACTTGTTAGAAAACCTGTCAAATATTTGTTTAAAATTTATATTATTTATATTATTTTATAAAATTAATTGCAGCTGTAAATGGCATGTAGACAAGAAAGACAGGGAAAGGTGTGTAATTTAAAACCTATCGCTCTCCCCCAACCAGCTTCTGGGCTGACATTAAGTTGTGGGTGGGCAAGTCACACCTGGGGAAAACATGTATGTACTTCAGAAATGTGGAAATGTAGTAAAAATGTCCCACCAGCTGAAGAGAAAGCTGAGTGATGACCCAACAACATAAGTAGATATGCTTTCATGTCTAAATGAGAAATCTCAGGAGGTGAACCCCATTGATAAACACTGCAAAACATCTGATTGGTAGAGAAGTTCCTGATTCAGAACCCCTTCTTATTCTCCACCCTTCACCTCCCCAAAGAGGCAGAGACCACTCTAACACTCTAAGATTGGATATTTATAGGGAGTGTGTTCATAGAGAGGGGGTAAAGCCATATTCCATAGTGTTCTACTTTATATAGATACTCGGCAGGGCTGACCTGCCAGAATTACAAGCCAGGTATAGTGTGAGCCCCGAGGCTCTTCCCTTGTCTCAGCCTTCTAGCCCACTACCCTGAAAGGGTCTTTCCCATCTAATTAACCAACAGCCGCTCCCAGGAAGGGATCTCATCCATCACTCCTTGGGAATATAACACTTTAGACTTCAGTGTATCATTTATTGTCTTGAAAGATGATGATAAACCTCTTGAAATTCCTGACCTAGATATCTATTCATTCTCACAGAGAACTATTTCAAGCATTTATTAAAATATGGTTGATATTTTAAAACAATTTCCTGGTATGTATGGGTATTTCAATTTTGTAACTTAAATGGAAAGCCAAGGGTAATTTTTTTGAATAAATTACAAATAAGCTTTGTTGATAATCATAAAGTTCATATATTATACCACTTATTTTTTTCATTAAAAAATAGTTCATAAGTTTAAAACACAAAGGGAAATTGGGAGGCACAAGACCATACTCACATAATGTTTATTATAACTAATAACTACAGCATATACTATAAAGCTAAATTTACAACTAGAAAGTTTATATTTTCTGAGTGCTATATCTGTAGTAAGACAGTCTAGTAGTTTTTTGTTTCTTCTTAGATTTTCAAATTCTCAAAACAAACAAGAAGCATAAAAACTAAATTTTCAGTTCCCCTATGACTGAACAGCAAACAATATTCTATGGTTCTCTTACTATAGTTACCCATAATGTGAGACTCAGGAGAAAAGAGGCATACGCCAGTTTTGGCAGATAAAATATCTTTTTTTTTTAAAAAAGATTTTATTTATTTTGAGAGGGGATGACAGGCAGAGGGAGAGAGAATCTCAAGCAGACTCTACGCTGGGCACGAACCCTATGCAGGACTCAATTTCACCACCCTGAGATCATGAGCTGAGTCGAAATCATGAGCTGGATGCTTAACCAACTGGGCTATCCAGCTGCCCTGGCAGCTTTTTTTTAAAAGAGTAACAGTATGAGGGTATGAATGCTCAATTCTAACTTATCTAAACCCCCTAAGAAATGAGGAAGCAAAAAACTGAGGCCAGCAAAGAAAGTCATTTTTTACTTCTTCTATGCTACTTTCTATCCCTCTGTAGTACGTTGAATAGGGTCTCTCCAAAATGCCTGTCCACCCAGAACCTCAGAATGCGACCATATTTGGAAATTAGGCCTCTGCGGACATAGTTAGTTAAGATGAAGTCTTACTGCATTAGGGTGGGCCCTAAATCCACCAAGGACTGATGTCCTTGTAAGATGAATAAATAATAAAGTGAGGAGAGGACATAAGGGGACAGAGGGAAGACGGCCCTGTGAAGACAGAAGCAGAAATGGGAGTGATTCAGCCACTGGCCAAACAATGCCTGGGCCACCAGAAGCTGGAAGAGGCAAGGAAGGCTCTCCCCTCCAGCCTTAAGGTCAAGCACGGCCGGCTGTGCTTGACCTGTGACTTTGGACTTCTAGCCTCCAGGATTATGAGAGGATACATTTCTGTTGTTGTAAGCCACCCAGTTTATAATAATTTGTTAAAGTAGCCCTAGGGAACCATACATCCTCAAATGCCTGAGAAACCATCCAATGAAGCAGTACATCTTTCTTGGGCCAGTACAGGGCCTTGTTTTTTGTTTTCATCTACTCTTTGGTGATTTACACTAAAATGGGAACTTAGTCATCAGCCTAACAGTCTAGTACTATCACTCAAATGGTATTACATTTTGGCTTCAACTTCCAGTAATGATTTAGCTTGGTCTATGTTTAATAAAGTTTGATATAGAAATGAGATCAGGATCCACCTCTGTTTCTAAAAGAAATAGAACGGGGCGCCTGGGTGGCTCAGTTGGTTAAGCGACTGCCTTCGGCTCAGGTCATGATCCTGGAGTCCCAGGATCGAGTCCCGCATCGGGCTCCCTGCTCTGCAGGGAGTCTGCTTCTCCCTCCAACCCTCCCCCCTCTCATGTGCTCACTCTCATTCTCTCTCTCTCAAATAAATAAATAAAGTCTTTAAAAAAAATTAAAAAAATTATAAAAGAAATAGAACAGAACATTCTCAATAAAAATTTAAAAACAAAAACCATTTTATTTTTACAGGAAACTGGTCAATATGTATTAATGTGTTATAAGCACTATGGGGTTATAAAAGAACTATTGTTTTGTTTACTTTCCTACTATGCGGTATACTTATTAGTGAATTTCTTCTATCTTATATTAATTAAGCACTGATGCCAAACACATAGTAAGTACTCAATAAGTATTTCTTAAATTAGAGTGAATACTCTAAGAGTACACTACTATTATAAATACCTGGGGACAGTGATTTACAATTCCCTAACACTTTAATAAGACATTTATTTGCCCCCAAAACATTTTAGTGTTTTATTTTACTAGTTTGTATAAAACCACCACAAACATTTGTTTTACTATGAGCAACCTCTTTCCTTAAGAAAGACTTAACTATTAGAAGATAACTTTAATGGGTTATGGAGATATTTTACTCAACTCTCCTAAGAGTTTTTAATCAATATCCCCCTCCCCATGCCCCACCCAAAAAAAAAGTCAAAAGCACTACGAAGAAATTCCATCTCTAAAATATACCAAGGAAAGTTCAGAGACTAAAAACCAAGTAAATTCAAGGAGTAAGTATTAAAAGAATGCACATGCTTAGGCAGATAACTGGGGGAGGTGTATATTCAAAAAGCTTCGAATCAACAAACAAAAAATACAAATATATTAATCTTACCTATATACAAAATGACATTAAATGATTATAAAAGTAGTAAGATTATTAAATAAAAACAGAATTATGGTTCTCTCACAGAATCCATCTAAAACATATTATTTCTTTGAAATAATCTCTCTATAGCATGAAAAGCCTAAAGGCTTTTATTCTGTCATTTTATAACTTTTAAAACTCTAATTCAATATCATGTAGAACTACTCGTTACTGCCGTATTCAGCGTAAGCCTGGTTCATATTTTAGTACTTTTAACTCATTTTGAGACTAAATTTATTGTAAAATTTCCTTTAAAAAGTTTTAAATCTGGCAAGTGTAGTAATATCAGGACTCCTTTGAATCACAGATGAATATTTTATATTTTATGAAACTCATTATTTCATGAGTACAGTATTTCTACCTTTTATCCTTTCAACTGTGAGGAAAACATCTCTAAATCTAAAGGTTAATGATTGGCTGACAATTACAAATGTTTATAAAAGAGTGGCAATTTCTTGGTCTATTTAAGAACATTTATTCCTTAATATTTTATTAATCACAGTAAGAGCCTCTGTTACATTTAATGAATAGCACTTTTTTCAGGAAAAGACTTACACCAATAAGAGATACTTGGGCTAACGTACTCCACCAACTGCAATTCAATTAAAGTACAGCAATACGCTGGCAACAGATGCAATGACTAATATTGTGAGCAAAATTCAGACAATAGTGGGTTACCTTGCAGTTTCTGCAAAGGCTTCATCCAATAATGTTCTTTATGTGACATCTCATTTCAAGGTGGTTTCACAGAATCAGACAGAATAACACCGTGAATTTCTTTCCTTTTGCTTTTAAATGACAAAATGACAAACCCGTTTTTTTGTTTTTTGTTTTTTTAATTCACAAGACAATGGTTTTCATATAGAGCTAGGAACCCTTAACAATTTCATCACTGTTTTTTCCAACTACTACAAAAATATCAAGTAAATGTTAAGTGGTCCTTTTCCAGCCTGACAAAAGTAATTTTAACTGCGTGTTTGTAACTTCTCAAGAACGTGGACTAAAAGACAGACGTGAAGGTTAGGCAGTCAGTCAACAAGCTTCTCTGCTCAGACAAAGGTGTTCTGAGTATGTGTGTTCTGGGAAAGGAGGGCTGATGCAAAGTAAAACAGCAAACTGACAAAACCCCAAACAGAAGACATAATCTCTAACCTTGAGTTTCCGTCCAAAGAAAGCAATGGAATAAATACCTTAACCAATTATATCAGTATGTGAAGGCAACCGATTGAGAGCCCAGGGGAGGCTGTAGTGAGTACGTAAGACATGAGGTAGTTTGCTATCCTTCGTTGGAAAAAATGATTGAGAAGTTAAGGTTGACAAGGAAGAAAGGAGAAGCTACGTGGGAGAAAATGACCCATATGCCTGACAGCTTAGCCCGTTATACTCAAAAGTCACCAAACTTGGCATCAGCAGCAATTTTTAGTCCTGGATCTCACTATCAGCTGTATAAACTCAATAAAGTCACTTAATCTTTTTGCATCTTGATGTCCTCATTCATTCAATTCAACAAGGATTCACTCAGCACCAAGTGCCACCAAGTGCCAGGCAGAGTTCTAGGCTCTGAGGATATCAAATTTAGCAGAAGTTCCTGTCTTTGTGCAGCTTACACTGATAACCTATAAAATGGAAGAAATTTAAGAGAAAGCCATGAATTGAAAATGCTGCTAGGAAAAATCCACTGCTGGTTTCTCTCAGCCATCTTCCTTTTGTCATTCAGTGACATGAGAGATCTTCCCCCAAACACATTCTATCACTGTGCTCTATACCAAATCCCCAGTGGACTCCGGATGGACACCTGAATCCTCTCATCTGAGATTCAAGGTCTTCCATGTCCTGACTTCCACCGACTTTTTTAGCCTTATCTTCCAAAAGTCTCTTTCATGAACTTCACGCTCCAAGTAGATTGATATTTTTTCAAATCTACTTCTCACATTCCAACTTCTGCAACTTTGCTCATGTGCTCGTGCTCTGCCTAGAATGCCTCCTCTCTGTCACCTGTCCATAATCCTACCCCTTCTTCCATTTGGGCTCGGTATTTTCTTGATATGGTGCTATGAATTTGGTGCTACTTCCTGAGTAGGAGAGAGAGAAGATCCCTGAGAAAGATAATTTGTCTTTTTGGATTGAAGAGGAAAGTTAAAGGCAGCGAAACTAATGAGGAGATATTACAAAACATGACTGTGATTGCATTATAATAGGTAAATCCAAAAAACTTCTGGTTTGTAGAATCACTACTTTATGACTAATGATTGAATATCTATAAATAAATGGAAAGAAACTAGTCTAAATGGACTCAAAATTACATGATTATGAATAGGATGATAAAGAGCATACCAGGTGGCACGTAGGAGGCGTTCAATAAATGTTGATGAAATTCACTTTTTAAAATTCACAAACTGATTTTCCTTACTAAACCAGTAACTTCCTAAAATACGTGATGGTTAAATATTATATATTGATTTCTGATTTTACAGACAAAGGATAAAAACTGCTATATAGTAATCACGACCAAGTACAGTGACTTACGGCTCAGTGATTACTGGGTTAAAAATCTCTTTTTACAGAGAAATCGGGTTCAACGCTAACAATTTCACTAACAATTTCCCTGCATTTAAGGGAAGGATGAGTTGTGTGTAATAAATAGCACACACAGAAGCAGGTCATAAAAGGTTGTTAACTTCAGATCTCTTGCTTTATTTGAAAGAAATCAAATGTTACAGAGATAGCGAAACACCACTGTCCCTGCTCCTGTCTTTCTCCCCTTCCCTTCGTCTGTCCTTCCACAGACTGCCGCTCCGTGTGATTGCCCTTTACCCCTCCCAGGCCCACAGCTTCAGTATTTTCCAGTGGGCTTCACTCGCCACCTCAAATGTGTTAGCCTATTGTAAAAGCAGGCTGATTTAGGTGGCTGACATCTATTTTGGCAATGTGAATCAGGCGCTCAGATACTGACATTTGATCACATTATGACTGACTAAATCATTTAAAAAAATGTAACTGAGGAATTCTCCTAAACAGAGCAGATATATATATGTGTATATGTATATATATAATTATATATATTTATGTATATATAATTTTATTCTTGGTGAACTTAAGAAATAGAGAAATAATTTAATGTAATATACCAAATTTACCTTTATTCCATCTTAAGGTCCTCTGTCCTACGGTCACGATGGTGACCTATTCTCGTATCAGAGCCTGGAACTACTTATCTCTGCTTCAGAGTATTTCTGTTTCCACACTGCAGAGATTAATAAAATCTTCAAGTGGTCTCCTTCCAATGAGATATCTCATTAGAGTTTGAAGTACACCCTAGGAACTCAGAGGTGGATATCTTGGTATTGCTAGTTGACATATTTCTGGAAATGGGGGGTCAGAAAAGAATTTTACAAAATATATACAAGGAGATGTTCTTTTAAATGAAAAGATACTATCAGCTGTATTTCTCCATGAATATACTTTAAAAATCTTTAATATTGAATTCTACCCATGTTCTTCCTCAATGGAGGTGGGAAGATACTACATGTTTACAATTCTAATGCCTCCCTCTTGAGAAACTGAGGCATTATTGAAATAAACATTATTAATAAGCATTTTCAGGTGTTTATACTGATATCTGAGCATGAAAGTAAATAACTTTTTTTCAGTTTATGAAAGACCTGGCACCTGAATCCCCTATTCCTAACTGGAAGCATAAAAGGAAAGATTGAGCTTAGCTTTCTGTATGAAATGTAATATGCATGAAATTTAAATATACTTTAAAGAAATCAAACATATTATCAGACACTCACAGACCTTAGTAGTTTAAAAAGGTCTCAGAACCATTTAAAATAAACAACTGTACATTAAAATCAACTATAAAGCTTTAGTTTCTAAATCTTGAAATTTTAATTGTTCTGCCCATTAAGGATACCACTGTGGGCTCAGTCCTGAATCTCGACATGTAAAAAGGAGCTCTAATGTAACGCCACTCAACTCTTAAAAATGCCAGAATTCACCCAGATGACTACTATTGCCTTCAAAGGGCCATCTCAGGGGTTATCCCCTTTTCTTCTCTTTTGAAAAGGACTCACGGAATATATTTAACTGTGGGAAATACGCGCTCTCTGAATATAGATCTAATTTTATGAAATAGCCAAATGTTGGTCAGTTGAGGCCTGGGAAGGAAGTAAACAATCAAACTAGCCAAACTGGTACTTGATCAAAATGAGACATGCCTGTAGGACAGGAGCTATTCTTATCTGTGTCTTGCAAATAAACTCAATTTCAAAAGAGTAGTTTTTCAAAGAAGTTTGGTTAAGGTACTACGACAGGAACATGGGAAGAGTAACAATCTATTTTATTTTATTTTATTTATTTTTTTAAAAATTTTATTTATTTGGCAGAGAGAGAGCGAGAGCAGGAACACAAGCAGGGGGAGTGGGAGAGGGAGAAGCAGGCCTCCTGCGGAGCAGGGAGCCCGATGCGGGGCTCGATCCCAGGACCCTGAGATCATGACCTGAGCCGAAGGCAGACACTTAACGACTGAGCCACCCAGGCGCCCCTAACAATCTATTTATAATGAGGACAACCACCTTCACTTCCAGGATCTCTATTACAACTAAAGGCCAAATTAGCAAGCATACATGGCCCACAGAAATTAGCCACTTCCCTGGAAGCTGGTGAGTAGGGTATCCTTCCCCCAGAGTTCCTCTGCAGGGGATGCTTTCTCTTCTTATTCCTTAGGCAAAGCTGAATTAACAAAAAAAAAGCCAGTGCAGAGCCCCAAATTCCCTAACCGATGACACCTTCACAAAAAGTGCAAATATAACAGGCACAGAAGCAGCAGATGTGGCATGTACATAAAAATAAGCTAACCCTGTAGCACAATATGTAAAAGCTTACTATGTATTTTATTGTGCATGTTTTATTACCATTTCAATTTTTTTCCCAATAATTTTAAATCCACTGAAGAAATTTTTTTTTCTTTTTAAAGATTTTATTTATTTATTCATGAGAGATAGAGAGAGAGAGGCAGAGGCAGAGGGAGAAGCAGGCTCCCCGTGGAACAGGGAGCCCGACGCGGGACTCGATCCCAGGACCCTGGGATCACGACCTGAGCCGAAGGCAGACGCTCAACTGACTGAGCCACCCAGGCGTCCCCCACTGAAGAAATTTTAAGGAACCTCTACTAGAATCCGTAATTTGAAGCCATTGATCTGGTTTATCTCCTTTCACAAGGACAATTCCAACTCAAGCAACTTTCCCAAGGTCACACAACCAGATAATAGTTTAAATGCTGATTTGTTGGACTCCTAAGCCGAAGTTCTTAGCAGACCAAAACTATGAAAAAAACAAGACCACCAACAGATTAGCCTTGGGCACACAGGAGTAAACACAAATATAATTTATCATTTTGCCAGGTTCAATAAATACCATTTTGATGCGTTAATAGCCTTTAACAGTTAAGGCATTAGCCATCAATTAAATAAACAAACCATTTAATAGGGAAGAGAAGTGTCAATAAAGGCATAATCTACTAATTTTCTAATCAATGATGCTAATCATTGCTGGATATTAATCAGGGAGTGGACATTAGCCATAGTGTAGATAATCATTTATAATTATGGTTCACTAAAAAAAAAGATTCTAAATGATATTAAAAACAGAGTACAATACTAACCATATACTCACTCAGTAAGTACTTGTTGATAAATTAAATGCTTTGCCTTGAACAAATGGAAATATTTGTAACATTCACTGATTACAACATTTACACAAGGTTAGAAACGGGCATGTTTCTCTTCTACAACAGTAAAGAGAACTTACACATGAAGCAAAGTTAGGACTAAAGTCAAAACAAAACCCAATCTGGGGCGCCTGGGTGGCTCAGTCGTTGGGCGTCTGCCTTTGGCTCGGGTCATGATCCCGGGGTCCTGGGATCGAGCCCCGCATCGGGGTCCCTGCTCGGCGGGAAGCCTGCTTCTCCCTCTCCCACTCCCCCTGCTTGTGTTCCTTCTCTCGCTGTATCTCTGTCAAGTAAATAAATAAAATCTTTAAAAAAAAAAACAAAACCCAATCTGACTTAAACTGGAGGCAGAATTCAGTCATGAAGGATAGAACTTCGAAATTAGGACCAACCTGTCCTTGTACTTAAGTAAATGAATAACCTTACACAAATTACTTAATCTCTTTAAGCCTCAATCTTCTCATCTATAAAATAGGGAGTAAGAATATTTACTTCATAAACCGCCTGCTACATCTTGGGTCTTTTAAAATGCCATAATAATAGTTTCTAATGTAAAAAGCAGACTGGAAGTCAGGGGCTCTGGGGCCCCGTTACTTCGTAAGGGAGGGATGTCCTGTCCTTCTGTCATTCCCAAGGGAGGCAGGAGCTGACCTAAGGTGTGTGCTTTACCTCTAACCAGCAACTTACCTACCTGTTTTATGCCTCAGTTTCCCCATCTTTAAAATGGAGATTATAAGAGCACTGGCCTCCATGAGTTGTTCTTGAGATAAAATATCTGTACAAAGGGTTTAGCACAGAGACCACCATTTAGTAAACACTTAATAAACGTTGGCTATTATTAGGCCTTGCTTCTCCAGTTTATAAAATGTGTAGTCTGGATTAGGGGATCTCGAGCTTCACTTCGGTCCTGAAAATGTCTAATCCTACTCACTTTCACCGAAGTTAGTAAAACTGGTTTTTAAAATTTGGTGGGTTTTTTTACTCCTAAGGCCAAAGAAGAGGGGGCAAGAGAGCAGAAAGAGGGGGTTTCCTTTCCAACACTCCCCATCTATTAACCCTCTAGTGACAAAAACCCTGAAGGTATACTAGTTCTTCCTTCAATTGATCACGTTAAAGAATACGTCTTCCCTACATTAGTCACTTAGAAGAGTCTCATTAGATAGGACATTTGCCAGTTAAAAAAAAAAAAATTAGAATCACAGGTATCTTTATTGGTATGCTTAAGTTTCAAATGTATCTCTACAAGCAATGTCAGCTTTTTTTCTTTTCTTATTCAAATTTAGTGTTATGACTCAATGAGCCCCCGGATCCTTTTAAAAGTCCTTAATTGTGGAAATTAACATTTTGCTTCACCTGAACTCCTAACACCTATTGGAACCCTGCTACCCCAAATTCTCGCCTGACCATAAATGCAAAGAAATGAAGGTATTAAGTGAAAAAGGCTTTTCTAAGAGGCCAAAACCAAGAAAGCTAATAAAAGTAGCTCTGAGAATAGTCTTTGCTCACAAGCTTCCTATTCCTATTTTACGCAAAAATTACAGTAACAACAAAATAACCTTGGCTGTTTAATGACAGGATAATAAGTGAAAGTAGGAGCATGACAAGAAAGAAAAATGGAAAACCTGTCTTAAAAATTACACCTAGAGCTGCACATGGAATTAACAATTCTTACAAGAAGGAATGGGATATCTGGAACAGGTCTGGAATCACACAATACCACTTTCAGATCACTGTTTTACCATTTAAGACCTGTGTAACCTTGAATTAACTTAACCTCTCTTAAGTAACAATTTTCCCATCAGTAAAAGGGAGAAACCCCTTCTAAAAGGGAGGTTGTGAGAGTAAGATGAAGTAAGGGCCCCAAGATGATACATAATGGTAGTATATATTAAGTATCATTATCTGGTGTCTTGGATTGGGAATAGTTAGCCCTCACCATAAATTACTGTATTGGGACATGGAACAATAGAACTGATGTTTGTGATGATGATCTTCTGTACCGAGAAGTTAAACTATAATTACTCTAGTTTGTTCTCTACGTATTCAGCAAACCCTTGTTGAATGACTACTGTTTCCTCAGCATTGCGGTTAGTGCTGGTATGTAAAGATGAACGAGACAGAGCTGTGACCTGAAAGAACTTGTCCCCCTAGTGGGGGAGAGAGAACCTTAAAGAAATGATGAGAGTACAATGTGTTAAGTGCGGTAGAGAAACATGCACCAGGTGCTACAGAAGTTTTAGACGCCAGCTCTGCTGGACGCAGTCGGTTAAGGCTTCAGACACAAGATGCCAACAGAAGTTGGCTCTTGAAAGAGCTGTGACAGGGTAAGAAAGGGCCTAAGTAGCATGGGCTAAGGGAAAATGTCGAAGCATGGGTGGAGAGGTATGAACCCGCAGGAGAAATGGAGGGATAGGTGGGGTCATGAAAAGTCTGATGAAACATACTAAAGAATTTGGACTTGATCCGAAAAACATAATGAAGACGTGATGCAGGCCTGTACCAGGGTCAGAGCTGTGAGTCAGAATGACAACTACGATGACAGTTTGGAAGCTGGAGGAAAGAAGAGACAGAGGAGGGAGACCAGGTTTAGGGCTAACAAAAGAATCTAAGGACCAGATGAAAAGAGCCTGAACTTCGCCCCGACAGTGGGAAGAGTAGGGGGAGATTGGGGGGAGTTTGTAATTCCTTTCAAATGCATTTCAATTCAGTATGTTTGTTTTTAAACTAAGAAATCCTTAAAGTACTAAATCCCTGGCGAACCACAAAGTCTGTCTCCTGTCATAACTCTTTTTGGCGATTTTGAGTTCCTTTTAGATTTTACTGTTACATAATTCATAGCAAGATGATAAGGCGATATCTCCGATAAGGTCTGAAATAGTATTCTAGGTATTTTGATAATGGGCCATTTTTTTTCTTTCTTATGATAAGATCTGTACTTCGTTCTGATTAAATATAAGAAAAGAGAAGTCAGTAAAAAGTAAAGCATAAGCTAACCTCCAATCAGTAAGGTTTGACAGCTTTGCCTAGGAAAACAAAAATCTTGTATGCAGCACTTAACTGCTCTAACTAGGGTTTCCAAAAAGGTTAGATTTTGTACTGTTTAATAAAACCTCTTCCTATTACTGAACAATACTTGTTCAAATATTGAAGCAGGAATTTCATTGTAATGGAGTTGATAGAAAATGCCTCACGAGGGATGTATTGACCATAAAGTTAAGAAATATAAATTATAAATCTTTTGGTTTTAACTTTTTAAGCAAAGTGATGACTGTAAACAGCAGCAACAGAACTATTAAAAGTTGAATAACCTTCAAGTAAACATACTTAGGCACTTGTTAAAACAAACATTATTCCAAATGCTAAAATTGAGGCTCGCAAGTCTCCCCTCTTAATAGCTTAAAAACAGTTTCAAAAGTAGCAGGATAGCAGCTTCTTTGCAAAGAGACTAATCATCATGATTAAAAGATCCTTAAAAGCAAATACAGAATGGTCAGTCAGCCTGATCGCCTTAATTTTTAATGAGGGAATATCTTCAGATACATCAATGTATGAAACAAATGCGGGAAGGAAAATCTCCTGTCATGCAAAAAAAAAATAGTTTTAATGTTCACCTTCACTCTGATGATCCACAATTGCAGGCAATAATATTTGAAAACAGAAAAAAAAAATAAAGGAAATATGATAAAGCGGTATCAAACAATCTGTCAGTGACAGAACAAGCAGGGTGGCTGTCATAAAGTAGCCAAATGGCTTTTTCCACCTCCATCAAGGTCACTTTACTGATGATGGGCTCAATAAGATGATAGTGCATTTCACCACTTTCCTTGCATCTGACTTCGACCTCACAAATCCAAATGGCCTTGTTTAACTACCCTGGCCTTTCAGCATTTCCCTGAACAAAGATAATTAAGGAGATGGACTGCCCCCTACGATCACAGGAATTGAAAGACAAACTTTTAAGAGCACAGCCAGGTGTCTATTCTGCTAATGCACAACTTTTAAGCAGGAGGCAAAATGAAATAATGGTTAAATAATTATAAAAGGTTAACCATGTTAAATTTGTTATATACGGTATTGCTTTCTTTAAAAGAAAAAGCATAAAAAGAGTTCCAGGCTACATTTTACAGGTCTCTAGACAGCAGGTCCTCTCTCTCTCTCTGCCGGAAATAGTTGGAAGACTATGGAGAAAAGGTACCATGCAGAAACTAACGTGAAAAAAAATGGATGAAAACTCCCAAATGTCATTTTAATTTAAAAAATTTGAGGCTGATATATATGTGTATATATAAATAAATAAGCCTGGAGTGTTTTTCCATATTAGTTCTATATTAGTCATTTTGGTATGCTCTCTAATCCATTCTGCCTTGGAAATATACAAAGCAAGATGTTTATGGGAACCAGTGTTTAATGTTAAGGGAGGGAAATAACTCTTAAGAGAGAAACTGTTTTTCTTTTAAATACTGTAGTACGTGGTTTCCCAAATCTTACTATTATTTAGATGTGATGTACGCTCAAACATCTGTGTGTACTTTTTAATTGTTATTCTTCCCTTGTGAAATGAATTTATCGTCAGTAATATGTATGCCATAAACTATTTCTGGGATACCAAACAGGTAGTTATTCTCACCCTACTGTAGTAAAAATTAAAAGTAGATATTTCAAAACTTAAATACATAGGATTTGTAATGGAACAGGTATGTTTGTAACTAAAAATCAACATATACATTTTAAGACAACTGGTTTCTTAAATATTAAAATATATACCATGGCAAAACTGCTAAAAAAACATATATAATCAAATAACTGGTACACATCAAATTATTATTCTCTATGGGAAAATTTTTTTTTGACATGTCAAAAAACAACTCATTATCAATACCTAAACTCACACAGGTTAAAAGGCCTTAGACATAATTGAGTATTACAGTAACTTTTTATTTAAGATAAACTATTATCAGAGTCATATTACTTTCATTTATTCTATATTATTTATTACTAGAGAAATCTGCAATGCCCATCTGATAAATGTAAATATAATGTCTAATGTAAAATACCTTATTTGAAGAAAGAATTAAGTGTTATTTTGGCTTTAACATATTCACTATTTGAGGATATAGCATTACTTCAATATGATTATAGCCAAAACAGCACTTAGGATTGATAACTTAACATCCATATTTGTATGCTTGAGACTCTTTCAAATCAATGTGATACAGCAAAATTGTGCTAAGTAATCCTCATCTAAAACTGTGAGAACCTGAATGCCCTGCTCTTCTCTCCTCTTCCTCTAACCTCCCCAATCCTTCCCTTCCTTTCTCTCTGCCCGCAAGTTCCAACACCTGTATTTGTGACTGCTCTTGGATTAGCTAAAAATCAGGTCACGGCAAGATCTAACTCTTTAAACACTCTCACAGTTGTGATTTAGGTTTTTAGCCAAAACTATGCAGAAGTTCTGATCTAACTCAGAAGGGTACAGCTTACGTTGCTAGTCAACAAACAAACTATGGCCTGTAATCACTTACTTTTTCACTTGGACATATCACTCGATCTCCTTCATGGTACCAAATTCACAACATCCAAACATCCTTAAGGAAGAATATCCTATTTCTCAAGAGTTTGGCACGAAAGCACTCACATCCAGGATTAGATGCAGTAACTTTAGCCATACTTTAAACTACCCATCTATGTGGGTATCGCGTGTATACATATATATATTTGCACAGAGAATAAGAAATCCATAGTAAAGCAATAATATATTAGTGTAAAATTTAAACTTTTTCAATATGAGGAAAACTTAATAAAAATTACTCATTTAGGTAAGGATTTAAAACAAATATAATGTCCTATATTTAGCTTTTACATCTGGATCGTTAGAAAGGTGGTTAAGAACCTTTATTCAAAATTGTCTAAAGTCCAAAAAACAAAATAAATTATAAACATAAAGAGACTGATGTTCCAAAGCCCAATCTCTTAATTGCTGATCAGAGCTGAAAATAGATCTTTTTTTCTCCACTAATTGAATGAGTCTTGTTAAATCTTTTGAAATGCACTTTAGAAAATGCAAGAATACAGCTTAGAACAGGTTCTTTAATTTGGGTCATTTTCTGTTACTTGCAGTAGTGACGGGTGCTTAGCAACGCTGTTCTGGTGGCCCTTTTAAGGAAATGAATACCTGGAATACAGCACTTTAATCTATTTTATGGCATTAATTATCAAGATCACTGTATTTTAGACAGTGCCTCCTTTGCCACTTTCCTACGTTATTAAAGAAAGGAGTCCCGTGATTAATTGAATGTATTATTTCAGATGACAGAAGATCCTGTGCACCCCCTTTTCCAAGTAAGAAAAAAAAAAATAAGGACATAAAAACTAGTAGTAAATAGAAGTCACCGAGAGGGTTAGTTTAAATGTTTAGACAAGGATCTCCCACTGAAAATCAGGAGTCCATATTAAGTCACTCTTATTTTTCTAAGTCTTCAGGAGGAATTAAATTCTGTGATGCCACACATTAGGCCGCTGATATCTAGGAAACGTGATGCGACACAGCCAACATGTAATCAGATTTTATTTGGTACTTAAAGATTTGCAGAAGGTTTTAAATATTGATTTTATGAAAGAAGACTTGTACATGAGAAATGTTAACAAGAATATCATTTAAATTACAACCAAGTTATTCACTTTATGTTTATTTTTAACATGCCCAAATGATCAACTACCAGGAAGACAAGGAAGCAAGGTAAAATAAAAAGCTACCAAGTAGTTTTTAAGAAATCGAACTGCCATGTTACACTCTGTAAATACGTCCATTCACCTCTTACTGATAATCAGCACAACAGGTTCAAGAAGCTAGTAATTAAAAACATTTGGAACACTCCCTTCTTTCTCTGATCTCAGTTATCATTGTTAGAAGTACAACTCTCCTAACTTTTTCCTCCTGATCACACAATTCATTTTAGATTTCATGTCCTGGAGAAGGAAGGTGACACTCTCTCCTATCACCATTCCTGTCTATGTTCACAGCTAATAAGACATCAAGTGACTCCCTCTTTGTCTAGAAGGTACCCTAATTTCAGTCTTTAATGGCCAATTTTTTAAAGCTTTTAACACTTAGCCTCCAAAGGTGAGAAAGAAACCAGGTTAACAACCTGAAATCACATTTTTAAAGTTTCAGTGTGTCAGTTACTATACAATCAGCATCTCTTTAAATTAAACATATTTCATATTTGATCTCAAATTTATCACCAAATTGTGCACATCGCAGTCTAAAATGAGTAACACCAAAATTTCCCAAGTTTTTTAACCTCTTAAGACAGATGGACATTGTTTGGGGCTTGGGGGTTTTGAAGAATACAGTTGCATTTTAATGCCGGGGAATCCGCTGGGGGGGGGGGGAAATGTGTGGCATAGACAATGTATGGTGCACTAAAATATTCTCCTCCGGAGAGGGAGGCTTACTAAGTTAGCTGTCCTTCTAAAATGCCTTCTCTGGATATTTTCTGTCCTTTCTTAAGGACCACTTCAACAATTAGCACACAGAGGTCTCTGGATGAAGCTCTGAAACGTTTAAAAGCAGAGAACAAAAGGTTTATTTAAAAAAGGAAAACCTTGGCTTGTACAACTCCAGACGTGAATCTGCTTTCAATTACTGAAAGTATTTCCACTTCAGTGGAAAGGGATCAAATCTTCAACCACACCATCTTAAGGCACTGAATTTGATTATATTAGGCTTTCAGAAGACAGAAGGACTTTGTGACAGAGGCACATGCACACTGTACCTATCATGTCTGAGATACTCCAGAGAGAGAGAGACGCCAGCACGGAAAGGGAGGAAATGTGACTTCTGCTTCTCAGAGCTGCCACAGATCTTTGTTTTATTTTATGGACATACACACATAAGTGGTGAAAAATTATTTTTACTTTCATAGACAGCGCGCACGTTTTTCCCCAATCATCCCCGCCCCCCCCAACTCTTTTTCCAGGAGTAACCTGCATGGAAGCACCACGGCAAAGTTGGATTTCTTCTAGAGACTCTGCTGTTTAAAACCCTCTCCTGGCAAAAAATCACACCCTAGGTATCTCGCAAGAGCAAAACCGCTCTTTCAATTAGCACGATTATTTTGTACCTCTTTCCCCATTAAGCAATCAGTCTGATGGATTTTAGTTCATGGAACCAAAGGGCTAATTAATTTAAGCTCAACGCCGATTTTAAAACCTATCCAAGACAAAAATGATCAAAAATCTCTACTGCTGACATCTGCTCCGAACGAATCCAACAAGAAACATCGCAGAAGTCACAGAATGCAGGGAAAAGACAGCTTTACCTCACGGATTAGGACTGTATACTACCCATTAAAAAAAAAAAAATCCACCTAATTAAAAACACCGGGAACAAAAGACTCCATCCTCCCCGCGGCTACCTGCACCACTCCGAGCGACGAAGAGTAATCGCGAAAGTTCAGCCTTTACCTCCTCTAAACCCTTAAATTTGGTCCCTCAGGGGTTAAAAAGCCACCTCATTGCTGATGCTAATGTGGCCTCTGCAGCGATTCTAACCCGCGCCGAGCCTCCTCCCGTTCCGACGCCCCCGGGGAGGAAAGCGGGGCCGCCGCCGCCGCCGTGCCCGAGCGCGGGCGGGCGAAGGGGCGAGCGACCCCGCCGCGCGAGGAGCCGCGCCGGGAGCCGCGCCGGGAAGCGCGCGGGGAAGCGCGCTCCGCCCGGCCGCCCAGGCCCCGGCCGCCGCCGCCCCCGCCGCCGCCGCCGCCGCCGCTCACCCACCTTGCCGCGGCGCGCCCTCGCTGTGGCCGTGCGGAGCCGAGCCCGGCGCTGCCAAGGTGCCGCGGTCTGGAGCGTATCGTGTTACAGCGCCGGGCTCGGGGCTCCGGCTGCGAGCGGCAGCCAGACAGGATAGGCTGAGGCTCCTCTGTTTACACCCGGCCGCGGAGGGGGCGGCGGCGGCGCTTAACCCCTTCGCGCCGGGCCGGGCCGCCGCCGCCGCCGCCGCCGCCCCGCCAGTCCTGCGCCCCGCCGCCGCCGCCGCCGCCGCCGCCGCCGCGGCTCGAGGAGGCGGCCCGGGACGGCCGCCGCCTTCTGACCCCTCCTTCCACACAGACACACACACACACACACACACAGACACACACACACGCGCGCGCGCGCGCGCCGGGGCATTTTAACGGCCGTGCCCCAAACGAAGAGTGCGAAAACTGCACCCAAAACTGGTTCCAGCCATGCTTTAAAGGCCCCGATAGGAGGTATTCCACACGCGCACACACACACACACAGAGACACACACAGACACACACGCGCGCGCGCGCCCACAGGCAGGCCATAAAACATCGCTCTTCTCTAATGTGCTTTTGCGGGTTGCTGTAGATTTTTCAAACTCGGTTTTCTCTCTAAGCACTACTTTGCCCTGCTCACAAAAGAACCTCTTTCCCGGCACGAGGATGAATCCCGACCGCGATCCGCCACCGTTCAGGCGTCACCCAGCTGAGCGCTTTACTTAGTCCAAAGGCGACTGATGGCCACACTCCCCCGGCCTCAGCGAAACTCAGTGCTCTCGCTCGCAGGACGCGCCGCTCGGGAGGGGGGGGGCTCGGAGGCGGCAGGGGTCGGGGACCCGGCCTGCAGCCGAGCGCCGGCGGGCCGCGCGCTGCTCGCTGCTCGCTGCTCGCGCGGGCGCCGGGGCGGACGCGGCGGGGACCCGCTCGGCCCCGCCGGGCCCCGGGGCTCGCCCACTGCTCTGGGCCGGGGGCCGCGCCGCGCGCCCGGCTCCGGCTGCAGTTGGGGAGCCCCGCGAACGCCCCGGGGGGCGCCAGGCGCGCGCGCCGCGGAGGGGAGAAGGTGCCCGGGGCCGGGGGCGGGGTGTGCGCCAGGGGTCGGGGCGAACTCTAAGTGATGTGCCAGGGCTGGACAACCCTGCCCTGGAAGAGCTAATGCGCTGTTCTAACGAGCTCTCCTCTGGAACGAAAGATACTTCAGTATTGCAGCACTTGACGTTTTTCCTTAAAAATTGCCCTTTCCCCCTCCCCCCTCCAGATCCACTTTTCTCATGATTTTTGTATTGCCTCCAGTCCAACGTCCCTCCTCCTAATGTCTCTTTTTTTCTAGAACATTCCCTCCCCCTCAGCTTCTTCCTCCATTAAACTGAGACTTGAATGACTGGGTGTTCGTGAGTTTTGGGATTCAGCGTGCTTTCTTCCCAATTCCTCCTAACCCGTCAAGGTATTTTTTATAGATAGAGAAACAAAGACAACAAGCAGCACTTTACATTACAATATTCCTATCAATCAGCACACCTTTATATTATTAGTTGTCATTCCACATTTGAACGAACTGTCTTCTACATACGGACGTAAACCAAAAAATTAATACCTCAAGAAAGGATTAGTGTTCTCCATTTATCAATAAGATCCAGTAATGAATCTTACCTCAATCCGTGATTCAAGAACAGTAATGTCTTTTTCCGCTTTAGCATTCTCCTTTTACCTTGACTTTTGTCACTTTTTACATCGAATGCTACATACAGTAATGTGAATACAGCTCATCTGCCTCTTGGTGGATACTTTTCCTTCTCTGTTTTCATTACCATCTAACACATGCATCATCATACATGGAAATGTCTGACGTTACTCAACGTTTAAGTAAAGTCTCTATCCTGTAGTGTTCTCTCCTTTCAGTAATAATGGCTCTGCTAAAATCCTGACTCACAAGCATTCTGTTACAACATGATTATGACAACCATCATGTCTGTTCTTCCCTGAATGGTCAATATGTTCACCCTTTAATTAGGACATTAGTAAGATATCCCGGAAATTATTTAAACATTTCTTTGACACAGTCTAAACGTCAGAGTTCTTTCAGGGTTTTGAAACTCTCTTTAGTAAAATTGGGTCAAAAAAATAGAACAATAGATATTTCGTGGGGCACCAAAAGACTTCTAAGCTCTTAAGCAGATATCTTCCCAAGTCATAATATTTTGAACGTGGTCATTTCACAGATCACTGTGATGTGTGTGACTCTTCCGGTGTGGGGGGGAGGTTGCCTGAAATAATTGCAAATAAACACTATGTAACTATTTGAGCTGGAATATGAAGAGGGGTGTTGTTCAATTGGACTCTTAGAAGAATGAAATAGGTAAAACATTGCACAGTTGGAATTTTTCAGGACTTGCAGGTCTTGTCCATGTGTCAGAAATGTACCCCTGGATTTTCAGTGACACACATTAGCAGATGGGGCTTTGAATTGGAACATTAGAGGACAGAAAGATGAACACTCTAATGGGAAGAATGAAAGGTTTTAAAAACTTAAATCACTGTTTGGGTCAAGATGAATCTCAAGAAGACTGAAATTTGGCATACTCATTTCCCCAGATAACTGTTATGTAAATTGGCCACTGATTGATAGCATTTATTAAAATTCCAATTTAAAATGCCAATTAAGCAATTTATACATATCAGATACAGGTTAGGTAAATTTTTATACTGGACTATATTGGAATATTCTACATATATATCTAGTTCTACCTTTTCTGAATACAAAACTAATTATTTCCAAATTGCACGAAGACAGTATCCCTTGAGAATAATCAAGGGCTTTCTTTGAACACAGTTGAGCAGCAATGGCAACCCATGGGGAAGAAGAGAGAGAGATGTGGTTTTAAACAGTTTCTCTCACTGAAAAGTGAAGGATGGCTTCCACATATATCTTCCCAAGAAAAGACGCAAAGTTCTGTGCCCACCCCCATCCATACAGTAAATCACTGCTATCTTGTAAATAAAGGAGTCTACTAAAGAGTTCTATAGAGACATATAATAAGGCACACGTTAAACTTGTATTTTCATCTGCTACGGTTTGCCATCTTGATGATATCAGGAATAATGAGCATTATGGATACTGCCTTTTATAACTTAAGCATTTCTTGTCTAAGATCTGCAGAATTCCCCACAGTTCCATGAGCAGACACTATTGAATATGTTGAATTATGTGGCTATTTTATGTTGTGAATAAATAACCACATGGAATCATACTTGAGCTATTAAGTGAATTTTACTTATAACTGAATTCAGTTCTTTAGGCATAAAAGCCTAATGACTGCACACCACAAGGAAGATTTTTTAAAAAATGCATGAACCAAACCAAATCAAAGCAAATTGTATTAAAAAAAAAAAAAAAAGTCCATGAATGAGCTCTTACTTCAAACTGGCACCAACTTAGCTTTAGTATTGAGAATTCTTCTGACCTCTCTCTACTGAAGCCAAAAATCTTGGGCAAAAAAAATCAGTTTAACCAAAACTAGGATCATTACCTTTCCTGCTAATGATTAAGTACCGAATCCATACTGTCAGAGATGCTAGTACAAAATCAAAATCAAACACTTTTTGCTATACTAAATATATGACTATGATAACAACTAACATTGAGCACTTTATACAACTGTCACTCTCTTGAGCATTTAACACATTTTTATTTCTCTAAGCAAGCCCCTATGAAAAAGTAATATTGTTATCCCATTTTACGGATGAGGAAACTGGAACTTAGGCTAATAATGGTCCGATAGTTAGAGAATACCAGAGCTTAAATTCAGCTAAATACTTCGTATTTAGTAGTTAAAACTGGTATTAAGCATGTAGTTCACTTTTGAAATCAAATGTGTCCGGATAAGCCACACCAAGGATATGAAAACATGATATTCAATTCTAAATTATTCGTGGATTTGGGGGGACGAAAAAGAAAGAGACACAGCACATGGTATTCCCTGTGTCTTGAAGTCAACTCTAAGAGTTAAGGTAAACAATAGTGCTCATACTAGTATTCTCTGCAAGTTGGAATCTTATAGAGGAATAAAATAGAGTTAATGAACATTCCTGATTGAGGGATTGGCATAGGTCAATATGTATCTGTCATCCTAGAATTTAGTTTGGACTTTGTTAAAGATTACACATTTATTGGTAAACATTTTTTTCTTTTTTAAATAAGCAAATATGTCAAAGACACTGTTTATGTCACCAAAATTACAGTGCACTGACATCAATTGGTACATAATAATTGTACAATTACTTTGTTACATGCTGTGAATAAAATTTTAGATTTCATCTTCTGTTTTCCAAAGTGTTATTTTGTCAGTAGCAAGAAAGTCTCTAACAGCTATGTGGATGCTGTTATAAGCTGATATAAAGCTGTGTTTAAAATCATATTTCTGGGTCCTTTTTCCAATAAAGTTCAATTATCATTTACACTGGAACGAAAATAAAGGCTTGAGAAAAAGGCTCATAATAAAGTCCAATTCATAATTTTCACAGATGTTTACAGTAAATCTAAAAGGATAGTGTAATATCTAGGTGATTCTTTGATTTAACCTACAGAAAAATCCACCCACAATATAGCTTTTTATTTCACAACTATCTGCAATGCCCCACATCCAAAATCGTTTCTAAAAGGTAAGTTTTCTGCTTTATTTGTAAAGATGTTATCTCACCAAAAACACAAATGCCTTCTGAAATCTGATACTATGTGAAGACCTAAGACTCTTTCTTTAGATCTCCAATCATGTTTGTTGCGAGTCAAAAGAACTGGTTCTTATTTTTGTCCTAATTCAGGTGACCTTGGGCAGGAGCATGCTGGGTCCTCCACAGCCTGGGCAGGCAGGAAGGAGGAGGAAGCAAGATCTGGGAGTGTGTGATGAGGTCTGGACTCCTTGCAGGGGGCAATCAAGCAATGCACTGTATCCAAAAGGCTTAGTGAGCTTCAGCCCTGTGCTGGCAAGTATCCAAGTGGGAGGGAAGGCGGTAAGGAAGGGAGATCATTCCTCTCTAGTGGTGAGAGCAAGACAGGGGCCAAGAGGGCAGAGCTTCAAGAGAAATCCAGATGGTCAGCATGAGTTGGCTGGGGGTAAGTATGCCAGGAACTGGGCATACAGCAAGAGCCGAGGACCCAAGTCAAACCACCAAGTGTCCAAGGGCAATGTTAGAAGGGAGTCTGTAGTAGAGTAGTGCGTAGAACCCTAGTTCCACGTATAAATTGCCATGATTGGGGAAGCACAGGAGAGGCCAAGTTGGAGTGCTACTCATCCATGGCTGGTTGGAGACCAGGGCTGCAAGCAGCAAGACTAATTCTCAGGCCCACCCAGGGATGGCAGTATTTGTCCATGCTTGGCAACTTACTGGGTTCAACTTATTTTTATGTTTTGAAAATGAGAATACATTCCGGGTGGAGGGTCCTTTGAATGTATTCTTTGACAGTCCATGTGTAAGAGATGTAAAGGTGATAAATAAAAATGATTGAATTATTTTAATTGCAGTCATTTTGTCCATCTGAACTCTGTTTCCAACCATCATTCCATTTACCCAACCCCAAAGCATATTTTAGTGTTAGTTCTCCAAAAACACATTCTCAGTTAAATGTTAAAAACCTAGGCAATATATCTTTGAAGTTAAATATATTACTATAAATACTTTGTCTTCTTTGTTCAGATACCAAGAATTAGGTACTCATTGATGTTTTTAGGTGTGTAGTTGTCTATAGAAGTAAGAAGCTATCCACAGGTCAAATCCTTTATGCAGTCGACAGAGCACAGAATCCCACAAACTTCTATAGTCACTCTTGAAAATTTATAACATAAACCCGTATGTATTAAGATCATTTTTGCAAATAGTTTATTTAACAAGTCTTTATTGACAAATGAATCTAGATAATGTATTATTTTCAGGTGTCTCATGACATAGTCCCATGTAACACATCTTTAATGATTTTTTTTCCTATTTTGTGAACATAAATCATGTCTAAGCACATATTTTTATATGTCATTTTGGATGTAGGTATATGCTTGATCCCTCTGCTTTTCACCTGGCCAATTTCTGCTTGTTCATGACTTGGCTTGGAAGACAGTTCTTCCATTTAGTCTTTTCCTGATCCAATAAGAATAGTTTAAGGGCCCCCTTTTTGAGTTCCCATTGAACTCTGTAAATATTCTTTTCATACTATATTCTGCCGCCTGTCGACTTGTCTGTAACTCCCTCCAGACCATAAACACATGAGGGCAGGAACCAATTCTTTGCTGATTCCCCAGCACTTAGCATAGTGTCTTGCACTAGACACACTAAATAAATACTGATTGAGGAACAGGTAGATGGATGGATCATGAGAAACAAATAGTCCAGACTGAAGAAACTGCTTGCTAATCAAAACAAGTCTATCATTTGTATTTATCACACTATTTTGTAATTATTTGGGTCTCTGTCTCTGTCTCTGTCTCTCTCACACACACACACACTTAACCTAACCCAATCTAACCTAACCCACATTTTGAGGGCAGAGACTATGACCTAATGGCACCTAGCACCATTGATAGTTTGAGATCACTATTTTTTAAAACTATAAATGTATACTTTTTCATTATAAGATCATGGAATTATAAAACTGGACATAAACTTAACGTTTGATCTAACTTGGTCGTACCCTTCTGGTTCCCAGACACAGACGAACCTATTTTTTGGGTTTTTTTTTTTAACCCCTACACTGCCATGTCCACTTTAAATGATACATTACAATATTTCACATTGTTTACCACGAGCAATTCTATTTTGAAAGTCTCTAAATCTCTAAAGCCACGAGATATGCCCAAATGCTCTTGCTCTGTCTTCAATCGAAACAAGGAGCAGCTAGTCACCATTTTGTCAACAGTGTCTTTCATATTCTTGAAGATGATTATTCTTAAATCTCCCCTTAAGATCCATATTGTCAGGCTAAATAATCTCGATTATTTTTATTTGACTTTATTTTACCAGTTCCTCATGGGTCTAATTTTCATCTCTTTCAGCATCTTAATGGCTATTCTCTGAACCTCCTTCACAGGATGTCGTGGGAGTGGGGAGTTGCTGAGAACCATGTTGACTGGGTTATCAGGCTCTAGATTTACAGCTATAGGCCAAGGAACCAGAAAGAAGGGAAAGAGAGTGAAGCAAGCATTTCATCGGATATTGTTCTTTAAACATGCCAGCAAGGGGTTCAGAAGTAGGGAGAAGAGAATTTGTTCTGCGACGCGCATTTACTAACCCATTCCGTCACCCTGATATTTCTGAGAATAGATGAGATGAGAGGCACCGAGTGAACGGAATCACAGGGGTTGCCTCCATCCTGGGGGCACCAAGGGAGACAGAAGGCGAGGTCTAGGAAGTTGGTGACAATCAAGAGTGTAGCACAACAAAGAAACCCCAGAAGAGAGGTTTCAGGACTCCAGGCAGAGAACAAGGAAGGCGATGGTTAACAAAGCTCCATGTCACAGATTAATACTTACGCCTGAATTTGGCAGGAAGCGGAAATTTGTGGCCTAAAGGAGAAGACTGTTTAGTAGAGTAATGGGGTGAATGTCAGATTTAAAAGCAAGACGGTGGGCAAACGGAGACAGCTCGTCTGCAAATGAGTGTGTTTCTTCAAAATTTTTAGATTTGAATTTGACTTACATTTATTGAATGCCTATTATGTGCCTGGAACACCTTAGGTGTTTTCACATGAGATGCCTTCTTTAATCCTCCCAGGGCAAGACGAGTTTAAACCTAGTGTAGAAAACTGTATTTCCATTACTTAAAATACTCTGTAGGGTAAAATATACTGGTTCTTTTAGGCAAATTTCTACCCGAGGTCTCTCTCCGTCTATAAAAAGCAAACGTGCTTCACGCGTCTTATTAGGGGCAGCTTCGGCAGCATAAGGGGAATCATACAAAGACACCCATGGGGGGAGAACTGAGTTTTCTAAAAAGGGGGAGGGGAGTACGAAGTAAAAAACAGGTTGAGTCAGAGGCTGTCAGTTAAGGAGAACTCCAATTGTAGTGTTCCTCGTCTTGGGGGCTATCAGCTTCTGAGTGATAGCAAGCTTTGGGAGCTGTCTCTTTGGAAAACAGGCAAAAAAGACCTCTTTCCAGAGGTCTGGAGTAATTGAAAGGCAAAATAAGGACATCTCTTTAACCGATGCTGAGCAAGATGAATACATAAGACAGAAGATCCTGACCACCGAGGCAAGCGTCCAGGTGAAGATATCGGCACTAGACTATACAGGTGTTTGAATGCCTCCCCTCCTCGGTGGCAATTTGCTTTTGACATAGAAACTACTGTGAAAATACAGAGAGCTCTATGTTATTTTTGGCTGAAGGCCTTTGCAAGACTTTCAACAAAAGGTTTGTACAATGTGATCATTCAAATGAATTTAAAGATTAAGGCAGAATAAGTTAGAGTATTTTAGAATTAATTTCATAATATTACTCATTAGATCAATATATCACTGTGTCACTTTAACTACAGAGTTTCAGCTTTAGGGCAGATGATACAAGCAGCCAGGTACAAGCAGAAAGGCTCTTGTAGTTAGGTAGGAGTCCATGTTGAATAACTGTATCTTCTTTGTTTGTATTCTAGTATGGATGTGGGGTGAAATTTACCATTCAAGGAATTTCTGTCAGGGTTTCAGAAAGATGGTTAGAATGAGGAATTTCCTGACTGGCAAAGAGCAGTTAGATTAGATTGTGATTAACAGCAGTTTATGATTAGTGAGAGAGGTCCTAAATTATACCTGGGCATTTATTCCATAAAAAGCTTTTTCTATTGCGTGGTGATTATTTCTAGCAAATTTAATAAAAACATGTAGTGTCATAATCAGTGTCAAGAAAATCCACGGCTATAATTCAGATAAGCAGGTATCTTCAGATTTCTTGAATAGGCACCACTGAAGCTGATAATCAAATGGGTTCACTGCAAACTAAAAGAACCTAAAAGGCACAAAGAGCCTTCAATAGTTGGTACACTGGAACCAGGGAAGAAACACCACAGCCCGCTCTTCAAGGATTCTCTACAATTTCTCTAGGAATCAGGAAATCTGTCACCCAGACAGGACTCTTCTGACAGGCTGTGTGACCTTGTTAAGCCTTCACTGATCTGGGCCTCTAAAAAAGGAAATCTCTCAGTCTTTTGAATCCTTTAAATGACCAAGCAGTTTCTTCAAGTTTCTTTGATGTCTTAGGATCCTACTTTTTAGTTACCGGATATTTGGATTCCTGCATTTTCTTAACGTTTCTTCTATTTCTACTCTGCCTTTCCACTCTCCCGATTGTTTTGTGGCCTGTCCATCCAATATCAATTTACAGATCAAATTTTTGTTTGTTTCTTTGGAAGAATAAGTTCAACGGCCCACTTGGTCATTTCCAAATGTTGACTTCTTAAGGCAGATGTGATTTAGAAAGCAGGTATTTTCATCTTTATTTGACTCCATATATTAACATTCCATGAGTTGTGATACTGGCCACATTCCAATGAGTTTAAGAGGTGAAAGGTTCTTTCTTTCCTAAGAACAACATTGGTGATTTTTTTCAGAAGCCAAGAGAGGTGACAAGGTGTATGTGAGTTACATTATTGTTGGTGGCCATCGTGTGTGTTCTTTTTAGCTAAGATTTCCGTATCTTGCAAGATCCCATTCTTCTAATGCCTCCGTGTCCTATTGACAACTTCAAGTAAATTGTTCTACAAGTAAGAGGCTCTTGGGAAGTGTAGTCAGAATCACTACCAGTTTCCGGTCTTGAAGAGATCACACAACATCACCAAATGTTAGGACCCAAGAGAAACTTAGAGCTTATTGCTCAAACCTCTTACCTTCTCACAGGGCAGCGAGTGTATATGACCCTAAAAAACAGACATCCCTCCTATTTATCACTGATCCTAAATATTGTTAGCATGACCCCCACCCACCCCATACTTCCTTAAGTGAAGAAACAGAAGCATTATCATTTGCCTGAAGGCATCTGTTCAAGCCAAAGAACCACTGTCGATAGGAAATTAAGAATCTCCTCGACCTTCACAGTCAAACATGAAACTGCCCCGCCCCCTCTGGTTAATGTGAAATTTAATTAATGTCATTGTCACTGGCAGGGAAAAAAAAGATCTTTTCCTGAGCCTAGAATTAGAACGTTTATAATTTTCCACTTCTTTTTTTACTTCTAAAGGATCCAGAAGACTTTCCAAAGAGTAAAATACAAATCAATATTCAATTTTCCTCCAATTATGAAGAAATAAACCAACTTCAGGTCTTTCTTATATCTGTACTGCCTGTGAATTTGCTGCTTTCGTGAGAGACTAAGGATCACCTTCCCCTGCAGAGACAGCAACTACAAATGCCTAAAAAGGGAATATTTGAAAATTCTTAAATTCAGTCTTCTGCCTTTTTCCCTATCCTATTCTCAAATCAATTTCCTATTTTCTCGTATTCCTCCAGGCTGGCAGCTATTCCTTCTGGGCCTTTATCTGGCCGAGGAAGACAGGCAGGCAAGCAGTTGCCTGTTCAGCGGATGCCAGGCTTGTTCCTAGGCTGGAGACAGAATGTCTAATCTCCATATTACCAGCAGCTTCCAACTGCCCCGTCTTAAAAGGCATCTTCACACTTGGGTCCACAGGTTGGGGTCCCCTGACTTTCTTTTCAGTGGGAATTAAAAATGTTTTTTTTTTTTTCCCTTGGAATAAAGACTCTTATGAAAAAGGAAAACAATCACAATATTCAACTGGCAAGTTAAGTCACTAAAGGAAAAAAAAAAAAAATGCACCTGCAGTGTAAATACTGAAGAATGGAAGACGTCATGAAATAAACACTGTATTTGTAGAGTGCCTGAAGCAATACAGTTGAAGTAAAGTAGCTTTCTCTGGCGCCTGGGTGGCTCAGTGGGTTAGGCGTCTGCCTTGGCTCAGGTCATGATCCCAGGGTCTTAGGATCCAGCCCCGCAGGGGGCTCCCTGCTCATCAGGGAGCCTGCTTCTCCCTCTCCATCTGCCTCCTGATCCCCCTGCTTGTACTCTCTCTCTCTCTCTCAAATAAATAAATAATCTTTAAAAAATAAAATAGCTTTCTCTGGCAGGTCTGGCAGGGAGAATGGACTCTCCTGAACAAAACCATAAAACCGTGGAACTGGTGAAGACCACCAGCGGAGACCGTGAAAAGATTTCCCTGCCGACCTCTACCCTCGAGGAGCCAGCTCCCTAAGTGGAAATGGCATCGAGCCTTCTTGATGTGTTTGACTCGGTCACCAGACTCCTCTCGGTATATATCCGGAATTATATTTTTGTGGACTTCAGAGATGACCCGCTCAGTAGAACGACTCGCACCCGGGCAATGCCCCTGGAAATGCCGCACATCTCTGTCTCCCGTGTCTGACGGATCTCTGCCAAAGGGGGCGCCCAGACAGACCTTCAGTCCCGCGGCTGTGGCTGCTTCTATAATTTCCCTGCAGTGGGGTGGCGTGGGGGGGTGGGGGGTGGCGTGGGGGGGGTCCCACCCCGCGAAGGTGACTGCCTGGCACTCTTGGTAAGGGCTAGGCAGTTCTCTCCTTTGAGTTTCTTTCCACGTGCATTTCTAAGCCCCCCCCCCCTTCCCTTTTGTAGTATAGAGCAAAAGGAAAAAAATCATCTGGTCCAATCTGCAATATAGTTTTATAAAGTCAAGGAAAACAGGACAGAAAAGCAACTTACAAATATAAAATACACTGATCTATTACTCTTCTCGTTTAATTCAATAAAGCATAATCATACAGTTCTCACTGCAGTACAAGCTACTTATTTCCTGAAACCAGACTCCTCTTCTGATTTCCCCGTTCCCTCCGAAACGTCTCGACTCTTAGGGGTCATGTCCTTTGCCTGCTCTCCCCGTGCTCGCCGTGTTCAGGCGGAAGTTGCGATAGTGCTCGTATTTTCACAGGTGCCTCCTCTTCTCTCGCACCCTTGTTTTGTTTTTCTTTCCTCTGAAACCCTCTTTGTTCCGAGTCTCATTTCACTACCTCTGTCCTAGGATGGGTCAATAGCTCCGACACGGCCTCTGCATTCCCCCTCCAATCCGTATTCCAGGCGAGTCTTCCTAAGGACTTTCTTGCAAATGCTCCTCCCACGCTCAAATCCTCATTGGCTGCCTCCTGACTACAGAATAAATCCAATCCTCAGTCTACTATCTAAGAGGACTGTTCCAGCCTCAACTCGCCCTTGGCAATCTGATTTTTCTCAGATATAACCCTATACCCTTTCTGCCACTTGTGAGTCACGTTGCACCCTCTGCTTAGACACCCTCCCCTCTACCTCCCTTCATCCCTCTTCTCTCCGGATCCCCCCCCCCCACCCCCGCCGCAAGAAGCCTTTTCTTCGTCTCTGACTTGCACAATCGTTGCCGTCTCACAAATTATGTTATTCCATGATTTCAATTCCCAGCCAGGCTCATATCCAATCACTTCATGTCTTCAATAGGATGTCCTACCGGCATCTTGAATGGAACATGTTCAAAGCTAAAATCATCATCTTCCAGAAACTTCTTTTGCTTCTGTATTCCCTGTGTCAGTGAGCGAAACCTGTGTGTCCCCTCCCCCCACCCCCCCCAATGCCCAAGAATGAAACCTGGATGCCACTGTCTTCTCTTCTATCAGCCCTGCCCCCCACACCACATCGCTCCAGCAGCCTTCCACCATCTTCACTATTTTCCTCACCATAGTCATTGCCTTCATTAATGAAATCCTCATTTTACACCTGGATACAATGTCATACCTGCCTCCATTCTTGGCTTCTTCCAACGCATTCTTTACACAACATTCCGAAAAGATGTCTCAAAATGAGAAATATAATCATATCGATTTCCTGATTGAAAAATTTTAAATGACTCTCCACTACCATTAAGATAATTTCCAAACTCCTTAGTTGGGTTTATAAGATCCTTTGGGACCTAGCCTCTCCTTGCAGTTTTTACTAGAGTTAACGGTTTCTGGCACTTCGCAAAGGCTATTCCTTCTCTTTGGAATAGATCCTTCCTTGGCTCACTCCTCTTTGTCCTTCATGTCTCAGCTCAGATGCCTCCTCTTTCTATCCTGAAAGTCTCCTGTCCCCTCATGGCTAGATGCCACGGGACTATTGCAAATTCACTATACTGAGAAAACATAACAACCACAGCCCTTACTATACTGTACCTATTGTTTCAACATACTTCCTGTTGTTAAATATGATTGCCTTAATATTGGTTAAACGAAAGAACGGATATATAAGGTGTTTAACTTGACTACTGCCCAACATAAAGACTTTACATGTTAGAGGAAATTATAATAAAAATATATCACATTGTGCGCACATCCAGGTGGATATCCAATAAAATAGTAAACAAAAAACATATTTTGAATTCCAACCTACCTCAAATGTCCTTTTACTCAATTTTTGCACACAGAAATTTTATCTGTCCTTTGGCATTTAATGTCATTTTCTTCTCAAAGCCTTCCTTGACCAATAAGTTGACATTAATCTCTTTCTGTCTGTATTCCCCTGGCTCTTCGTTTCTGATGGTGTTACCGCATAATTCCCAGTACTTGCTGTGGCTGTCTCAGAGACCATTCTAATGCAACATATCCAAAGTCAAACATATTACATGTCACACTCACGCCCAAAGCCATTCCTCCCTCTTGCCCTTCGTATTTCAATTCATATATTTTCCCCCTAGTTGACCAAGGTAAAGTTTCAACTGCCTTTTCTTCAACTCCAACAGAGAATCCAACACCATATCCTGTTGCTTCTACTCCCTACATAGGTCTTGAATCTCACCCCTCTTTTTTTGTCCATGCAACTGCTGTCCGCGTTTAGATCCTCATCATCTTGTGTCTGGATTTTTACAATAGCATCCTAAATATTCTCTCCCTCTTCTTCCCTTCAACCTTATTGGTGCCCTCTTTCCACTCCTGCCAGAGTTACTTTTTAATAACACAAACCCTGCTTGTGTCTCTACTTTGTTTCCTACAAAGCCAAATTTAACCTCCTTAGCAGGATGCCTTAGGCCTATATAACAGGTCCTGGGCCTTTCTTTTTAATCTTCATTTGCTGCTTTTCTTCAACCCACCCCAGAATCTTCCTTCATAAAATTGCTACCTACTGCTCCTCAAATATTCTTTGCCTCTTTGCAGGGTAAGGGGCCTATGCACATTCTTGTATATGTTAACTAGCAAATTCAAAGGAATCAAATGTTTCTTCTACCTGCCACCTTTTGTTACTCACCACACCAAAACCACAGCTGTATCATCTACCTCTATGATAGCACCGCATGGAGGCCTGATGAAAACTAGAAACCATGGGCCTAGGAGTCAGACAGCCCTGAGCTCAAATTGTGCCTCTGCCTTACTTTCAGACTTACTAGATGTCTGGTCTTGGGGAAATTAACTGACATTTCTGAGTCTCAGCAATGTATGTAAAATAAAAATAATGTAATTCCTATGTCATTGGCTTGCTATGAAATTAAATGAGGTAATTTCTGACACATACCTATCATAGAGCTGAAATACAGTAGAACATCAAAGGCAGGGTTCACATTTCATTCATTGTTCAAGCCCCCACCATACTTAGGATGTCTACACAACTGAATAAAGTTGCTTCATCTGAACTGAATTTGTGGCAAATTTTAAATTACCATGGCTAATACAACTGTAGCTGTTAGATGATCACTTGGTTCTACAGTAATAAAGATTTAGAAATTTTCCAAATGTCAAAACTAATAATTTGAATTTGATTTAAATTGTTAAAGCAGAATAGTTTTACTCCATGGCACTACTGGAAATATTAATTCAATCAATCACTTTAGGCGATAAATTACTTAAAAACTAATATTGCATCTAAAGAGTTTAAATATAGGTATGATATGAGTAAAATCAAGTATTTAAGTATTTCTATTTCTATCATACTCATCTAGAGCAATATCGAAGAAACTGCTCATACAATTTATATATATGCATGCAAATAGATTTCATAGTCAAAGGTAGTACAATTAAGCACAGCACTGATTTAAAAGTTATAAAAATTAAATAATTTTGATGGACACAAATAAAAATAAAGTTAGTTCTTAATATCCAAGAATGCCAAATAATGCTTAACAGTCCTATGATATTACGGAATTGGAAAAACATTTTGAGACAGAGGTAGCATCATTATTTCTGACACAAATTAGCTATGTGTGAGTTGGCAAATATTCTTTGAGTCTGGAAGAGGCAAAGATTATTTTCCTGTTTTTAGAATAGCGACAGTCATAAAATCCCCAAATATATTTCCCCAAAGAAAATAATGGAGTTGGTTAGAGTCTTTGGAAAGAAGTAGCCTCAGGATCTGTTGGGTCAAAAGACAGAATACATTTCCTAGGGCTGGGAAATACTGGACCTTGCTCTCCGTATGTCACGCATATCTCCACACAGATTAAACTGTATTCATCTGTTGGGCTTCCTGGACCAGGGAAGCACTTCTGCTAGCATAATCTTTGTAATAAGAATTAGTGACCATCAGAGAGAGAGGAAAAATAACAATACAAATCATTCCCTCATTATCTTGTTTGGTATTATTTACTTCCCCTTGGAGAAACTGAAACATCAGGTGAGGAAAATTGAGCAAAATAAAATATTGTTAAAATTCATCATATATTTTTAGAAATATCTCTTATTATTCTAATGCATGCGTTTATGATAAAATACATGGGCTGCCAAAGTCACACAAAGCCTTCCAAAAGCCCCCTTTTTTTGGATTCCCTGCTGGGTTTCATGGCATCACTCCTGCGATTCCAGTTCCAAATGACTGACTGAATCAGTAGCTGACCCAAAGAAAGCCAACTATTGGCAAGGCCAGCATCCATAAAATGGTCTGCCATGATAGATCTGCCCAACATGGCTATGCTCTCTACGGGATGGAGTCTATTCTCCATCGAGTAGATCCTATACTTGGGAAGCTGGATCTGGAGATAAAACGGGAGAACACCAATCAGCAGCGGAGGCAGAAGCAGAAGGAAAGAACATGTGATCGAATCAGGTAATTATAAATAGGTGGCTATGGATATCTCTTAACACTCACTCCACTTCCCTAAAACCCAACTGAAGAGCTGCTGATGTGTCATGATTGACATTCGTTTCTTCCAGGCATACTGAAATGGGTCTCTGTTTTTCTCTTTCTTTGCCAAGTCTTTATAATAATTCTTTATCGCCTTGGTAACCCAAGTACCTCTAAATCCTTACTTGCCAAAGCCCCCTCATGTAATCTCCATCAATATTCTGAATCCAAGTTGGTTTCCTCCATATCTTGGGTTCGTTAATACTTACTCCCAAGAAATGTCTCTTTAAAAATGTGCTGTATTTATAGCAAATACATTTTTTTATTGCCAAAATGTTTTGAATAATCATCTGTCAATCACATTTCCCTTTTGTGGGAACAGAAAGGTCAGCAAGTTGGCAAAAAAAAAAGTGACAGCTCTGGCTAGGGTTTTGGTAGGTGGGATAAAAAGTCACTTCTCATGTACACAGCTGTGTATAATGAATGCAACATGTTTGAGGCCTATTCTTGGATCAGTTCCCCTACATTTTAAACTCAACTTTTCTTGGCAAAATTTCTGGGGCCATACTGTGTATGTGTCTGAATTCCTTCAGACAAAACCTCTTAATATGAAAATTCAGCAGTATTGCATTTTGTGTAGATGTCATGACTCAAAATCCAGTCTGTTTTATGTACCATATGAATCAGGACTGACCTCTGTATTACTACAAACTTATTTTTAGCACAAAGTGATATTTATCTATGTCATTTTCTATGGCCGTAGATAAAAATGGGCACATATATTATCCTGTAGACTTAACAGTTTATAAGGAATATGTACAGGGGGAAAGCATTTTTAAGTGAATTAACAGAAAACACATAAAACCAAAACCACAGCCTTTTACCTTAATGAGTAGCAATCCTGTTGCAGAAAAGAGAGACAAGAAGTTCCATCCTGGGGAATCCAGCTTCCTCTCTCTCCCAAAGGAGAAGTTCCTCTCAAAATATGACTATCCCTCCATAAAACAAACAAAAAGCTCCTTCTTGCTTGTTTAAAGTTTCTCTGTGTTCTGGAACCAAAGCTATATTTTAAAAAATAAATTTTCAGAAAGACTGCAAATGTTATCTCAATCATTAATGTATTTGGAAGTCTAAGTGTTAAAAGTAATGACACAGACTTTGTTTAATTGGTATAAGGAAAAAGATGAATATTTTCCCAAGCACAAAAAAAACCCTACAATGTTTTAAGTTAAAATTTATGAAGCTGAAAAGTCTTATTGAGCGGATCTCTAGAACTCACCCAGCATATAAAGAATTTGAATATCAAATCTAAACATTAACACAAAAAGATCTTGAAAATAAGCTAGAAATCATGAACAGATGCCTCAGCAGGGAAGAAAACTAGAAATACAAATATGCAAAACCAAAAGGCAAATATTTTGTAAACATGTTTGGAAATTCAGTATTTTTCAAAAGATAATGAACATTGAGGTATTATATTTTCTGTCTGAAAGATTGGCCATTATTCTATAAATTCAATAAATACTCATTATTTTGAATTATACTTATCAAAGTATTAACTTTAGGTTCAGAATCATGTAAAGTTTAAAAATACTTGTCAGGTCAGATAATGGGATGATCACATGCTTTTATACAATGTTAGTTAAGGAGAATGAGAGAATGATCTGGGCCCTAAAGAAATCAAGGCACTGAAATAAGGGCTAACTATTCTGAAATGCAATTAGTTTACTGAGAAATACATTAATGACTAAATTAATCCCTATTTGGTTTTAACTTGTGGTACAAATTATTCTAAGTTGATAACACAATCAAGATGATTAAAAAAATCATTCACTCCTTTATTATTCACATTTCTGCAAAGTGTCCTCAGTCGCTGTCTTTGGTAGTTTTACCAGTTTTCGGGTTGTTGTTTTGATTTTATAATTTTTCTAGAGTAGGGCATCTGTTCTTCATTCAAAACTATATAGAATACTATGAAGGTGAGCACAGCATGCCACCGCAAAATGTGCCACTTTGGCATGTGGATTATTTTGATCAGAAGTCAATCAAGACCCAGCAGACTCAGGACAAACTCTTCCTTCTCCCTTACGCACCTAAAAGAATTTAGGTAGGGGCCCTGACCTAGGAAAAGAGTTATTACCAGAGATAACTTTATCTAAAAGACCTATCCGTATGGCAGGGCAAACATTTGATTACCAAACATCTGCTTTCTAATCTTTCTGTGAATCCCTTTTGAAGCTCTAGGCCTCTCTCCCATCCTTAGCTCAGGATGACATAGAAGTCTCAACCCTCTGACTTGTCCTTCAGTCTCATATCTTTGGGGTTCTTTTAGGTACAGAATTAAATTTGTTTTTCTCCCATTGATTTGTCTTATGTCAATTTAATTATTAGACCAGCCAAAGAAGCTAGAAGGGTAGGAGGAGACTTTTTCAACCCAGACAACCACATTCTCAGTGGGTCTCCAAGATGTGAGTGGAGGAGCTACCCATACAACTAGTTACTTTCTCAAGTAAATCCATTATTTGTTACTGTAGAATATTGTAAAATATTCATGAGAATGGGACTTACGGTCCCTTTGTAAATACTGGCACAGCTTCAAGTCAAAAAAGACATTTACTCCCAAACTAAATTATATATGGACCATTTTGGAAAGGAATGTATAATAAACCATTGCAGAAATTCTATTATGTTCAATTTCCACTTTGTTTTTGATTCAGCTCTTGGTCACAAACTCAGCTGAGTTCATTCAGCAAAAGGCAGCACTCTATTTGATAGGATGGAAGCACAGGGTTTCAGAGATTAACCAGGGATCCAGCAGGTTAGGACTCGCCAACCTTGTGGGCACTCTGAAACATCTGGGTTTCATCAGACTCCAGAAAATGCAGTACATACCACAATGAAAAAATTTCCTCCAACCTCTCTCCCTTTTTAATGGAATGTTTTACCAAGCTTTGTTTTATGTGTTTGACAGAAAATAAATTACTAAGATATAGGAGATTATCTGAAGATTTGTGATCCTTACAGGAAAGGTTAATATGAGTCAGACAGGATCAACATTTAGGATATGTAAAAAATATGAATGCTTCCAGTAGTGGTCTTAAGCAAGCAGAATAATTTGGGTTGTTCAACTCCTTTTCTTCTTCTTTTTTTTTTTTAAAGAAATAAAAACAACAAACATCTTCCTTGATTCCTCGAAAGACTATAATTGAGTTCAACATAACGCCCCAAATTATACAAAACGTTGTTTATTTTCTGAAGCCAGTATTTAAACAGCACAACAGTGAGTATGGAGTGAAAAATAAAGAGTTAATGAAAAATAAAAAGTCATGTGGTTATCTCCTTGGATGACTTTCTTCATTAAAAAAAGTCAACTAATGTAAGAAATGGATATTCTCAAAAAATCTGAAGATAAGACAAGCACTACATTTTGATGAGACATCCCAGAAATCTTTCATATCTATATCATGCCATATCATCAAAGAGAATAGTCAGTTTTTACATAATATTTCTATATTCATTTGGGGCATACCTAGTGAGGTTCAATATAATTTTAAGAGATAATGTCGGCAAAAATTTAATTAGCTTACAAAAATGGCACTTTTCTCTACATTACTAGCTCTTTCCCCCTTTAAATTCTTCTTAACCTCAATTGTTTAAAAAAACAACAAATCTAGGGATTGTGGGGAGGGGGAGGGTGATGCTCTATCTTGCCCCTAGCAAACATACTCATTTTTCTATGGAATTAACTTAAAAAAGAGGTCAATTTAGTTTATCTTAGGTTGACTGCTTCATTTTTGTCCAAGGGTTATTTCTTTTAAGGGTGGTGACATGGCAAGATTTGTGCAAAATCCTCAGATAAAACATGTGCTTTGAACATTCTTATGTTAAATTGTTTTGGCCATGTACATTTAAAAAAAATCAGGCCTAAACCAGAGATGACAGCATTTAAACAGTCAAAATTTAAAAAGGCAGAATAAACTAAAAAAAAAAAACAAACCCAAAATCAACAGGGAAAATAATTTCCTTCAATATTTGCTTTCTAAGGGGTAAATACTAGAAAGAAAGTGACTTTAACTGAAAGCCTTAAATCTGAGAAAGATGAAAATGCAAATTGCCATTAAAAATTTATTAAGATAGTTTCACACAGAAATTTCTAAGAAACATTGTTTATATTTTTGCTTTTGCACTTTTTCAAAAAAGAGCTCCTAGCTGAATTGTCACATGCGCTTTTAAAAATTTTAGTTAGCTCTTTCTCTTTGATTGTAGGCAATCATCATATTGCAACCAAAGAAAATAGAGGAAACATGGCTCTGGTCAACCCTGTGAAACAGAATGGAGTGACTACCTGTAGCTTGTTCACCTGTAGGGTTTCTCTCCCTCCCAAGTGCTTTATTTATTTATTTATATTATTTTTTTAATATATATTTTTTAAGATTTTATTTATTTGTCAGAGACAGAGAGCACAAGCAGGGGAAGCAGCAGAGGGAGAAGCAGCTTCCCACTGAGTAGGGAGCCCGATGCGGGACTCAATCTCAGGACCCTGGGATCATGACCTGAGCTGAAGGCAGATGCTTAACCATCTGAGCCACCCAGGCATCCCTCCAAGTGTTTTATTTAAACATTCATATGCTCATATGAGTGAAACCACTTTTTCAAAAATATATTTGTGGGGCAATGATAACCCTACCTTAATTATTTCTTTGAGTAATAGAACATGGTAAGATAAAGGGATGGAACTTTTTTTTTTTTTAAAGATTTTACTTATTTATTTGAGAGAGAGAGCAAGACCGAGAGAGAGAGAGGCAGAGAGAGAGAACACGAGCTGGGGGAGAGGCAGAGGTAGAGAGAGAGAAGCAGACTCCCCTCTAAGCAGGGACCCTGATGTGGGGCTTGATCCCAGGACCCTGGGATCATGACCTGAGCCTAAGGCAGATGCCTAACCGACTGAACCACCCAGATGCCCCAGGATGGAACTTTAAATTTCTTTTTTTCCATAATTAGAATCTGGTAAGATAAGGACTAAAGTCAATGTAAGGTACACATTTAATACTCACTGAAGTTAAGTAAAACTAAAATGCATCCAAATATATTTCCTCGTGCCTCATAAGTAGCCCATTAGAATATATTAAAACTATTCTAAATCTTAAAATACAGCTTATTAGCAACTGCCAAAAACATTCTCTCAAAATTAAACATATTATTGTTATGGTTGATATTAAACAGGTGTTTCTTGTTTCTTGTTTTAAAAATAAATTGGCCATCTTGGAGTCTGGGGTATTAACATATGAAGCTCTGCGTATATTTGAGAAAACAAGAGCATTCTGTAGTAGTATTGTTCTCTCGCGTATTGCTGATCTCGAACTTTCGATTTACAATTTCACTGGGCTTTGTTGACTCCACTTTTAAAGCACAATTTCTCAGAACACTACATCCTTAATGCAGCACATTTCCAAACAGCCTGACAGAATATGCACATACTGACCACAGCTGTGAAAACTTTATACTATGGATTTCATATATCCAGAGCTATTTGGGACTAAACTTTAACTTCCACAAATACGAGGTGATCTGGAAGAAAGAGTTTTCAGGATGCGAAGGTGTCACGAATATTTTCTTTTCTGTCCCCCTCTCTTCCCAAAGTCTGACAGAGAGAATATTTTATACAACCTGAGCAGAACTCTGAAAGTAAAGTGATAGTAGAGAACATTCCTAAAAACTCACAGACACATAGGAGAACAGAGGGAACAGGAAATGCGGAGCCAGCAGACAAGAGATGTGGACAGATTCTGGAAGGTGGAAAACAAACAAACAGTTGAAAGAAACCTGGGAAGGCCAGGTGAGGAAGTTAAAGCAAGCAAGGGTCAGCAGAAAGGAAAACCAACCAGGGCAAGCGGATTCCTGCTCTAGAACGTCCGAGAAGCTTGGCAAAGAGACTCCTCGTGCTCCCACAGTTTGGTGCATGGAAAAGTAATTGTTAAAGTATCTTCCTGATCACACCTTAGAGGCTATCTACCACTTGTTTTGTAAATATCATAAGAGAGAGTACTGAAACTGAGTCAAATAACTAAGTTATTTGTTAGTCAAACTAACATTTCGAGGTTAAGAGCAAGGACCGTGGAGTGAGACTGTCATCTGCTAGCCCTGTGGTCTTCACATCTTAAACATTCTGTGCCTCAGTTGCATCATCTATAAAATGGGGGTGTCAATAATAATACCCACTTCCTAGAGTCACTAGAAGTATTGAGTGAGCTACTACATATGTACCACTCTTAGAATGGCACATGGCAATTATTAGTGGTTATTTTTTCATAAAGCTGTGAGAGTCACTCTATAAGCAGTAAAATTAAAAAAAAATTTTTTTTTGTCCACATACATTTAGCACATTCTTTCCAAGAAGTTTGATCCCAATATGCGGTGAAATTGAATGGCAAGTCGACTCTAATTTCAAGTTCTTTCTCCAGAAGGGACGATTTCCAGGTCTCCCCTAAATCCGGAGAGAATTCTTAAATTGGTTTCTTGGGACCTTTCCTGCTCAGTGATGCCCTAATTTACACTTCATAATTTGCAGCCTGCACGTGAGGCATTCTTGAACAGTCTGAACTGAAATGAAATTCTTATCATAATTAATTTTTAAGGCAGCAGGGAGTTGGTTATGAGGTTACCGGAAGCCAACAACAGAAGCCGCAATGGCAGGGTGACAATAGGTCAAAACAACTCAGTTCTGCCTTGCGTGTCACCACTGAAGAACCGTGTTTGGTTTCAAAAGATGCAACTTCATTCCAGGAGGCCATTTTCAAAGCACTACAGACCGTTGCTTGCTTGGCGTTAGTCGCTTCTAACATTACCATCAACACTCTTCTAAAGGCAATCTTTGTTTCTTAAAGTCTAGTCATCCATTGATAAATAAGCACCTTTATGGCATTACAAAATTTTGGCAATATAAAAATTGGCATGGCTTCAGAAGTGTTTTATGACAGAGGAACGCATTTGCATTACAAATCGTTTTTACACAGACAAAAAAGGAAGACTGAGCTTGGAGATGAGGGATGTTTTACCACAAGCATTTAAGAAGATAGCTTAAAACAGCTTCTTCCTAACCACAGTGGGATTCATTTCCCAAGGCAATAGCCTACAACAGAGAGATAGAGTTGCAAAACTGGCGTTTAAATCTGACCTTCAGCTGATGGTAATCCAGGAGGATGAGCTCCAGCCCAAACCCGGGAATTCCAGAAGGGCCACTATGGCCCCTGAGGTCACGGTTGGGAAGATTTGGGCTAGCCGGTTTGGAGCGAGTTAAGCTGCAAATCAAGAATTCAATGTTCCCTGCTGATTAGAAAGAGCTTTGATGGTTTCTTCTGCCTTTTTTTGCATAGCTCATTTCATTGTATTTTCTTTTGTTTTAAAAGAATCCTAATAAGCATAAAAATAGACCTGATCCATATGAATGTGAGAGCAGAAATCTGAGTTTTCTTTGATTCTTTCTTTGTCACATTTTGGCCTTCTTGCTTGCCCTCAGTGCACTGAAAAGGATGATAGTCATGGCCAGAGGCTAAACATTTACTAACAGAAGTTCTTTTGGAACCGTTCAGAGAATATACAGCAATGAATCGGAACCAAGACCGGATAGCTCTCATTTAGTTCATGTTTCAAAGCCATCCATAAAGCACGTAAGAAGGGGGGACACTGTGATCTAGAAGGGTGATTCTCTTGTGCCAGGGCTCATCTGTCTTCCTGACGTGACCACAAGCTGAAGTAAGTGACAATGTATAATCCTTCATCTCTCTAGGCTGTCACTTGCTTTGGGAATAGTACGTTCTCCAACTACTTTTTCTCAGGGTGGTTGGCCTCAAGGAGACCACGAAATAATGAAGGATGATGATAATGAAGGTGAAGATGAAGATGGGTGAGGATACATTGGCTCACAGAAATTTGGAATTGACCTAGTCTCACAGTGAAACTTTCCTTCTGGAGTATCACGTCTCGGCATGCATTTCAAAATTACCTTCGGAAAGCTGTTCTACAAGCTGTTCAGTGATGAGACCTTTTCAGTCTCTGGAAGAACTAGATTCACTTCGATGGTGCTATACTTTTTTACTTTTTGGTCTTGTACTTATGTCAATCCCTGGCCGTGAGGACAACGTACAGGCTAAGCAACTGGCTTCCAGAATGGACTGATGGAGGATATAAGAAAACTCCTCACCTGTTCACACTGATGGGTCTTCTCAGTGGGTCTAATAAAAAACAATTTCAAACTGTCCGTTTATCATTGGTTTGCTAGTATGGTTCTAACCCAGCACGTCTTTATAACAGTCACTACCTGGGACATACCTACGGTTTGGTACATATCCATTTATCAATCCTCACATGAATGTTAGTGCGACGCAATCCTATCCACAAGATGCTGCCCCCAAAGCAGCCATGGGGAAACTAAATTTTCCTTTAATTGCTCTGAGCCTAATCTCCTGCAACTGATTTATCTCAGTAAGGCTTACCATGGAATAATTGTACGTATGCTCCACTTTTTAATTTTGTAATGGCTCTAGCAACTTCCAGGCAAAACTCATCATTTCACAGAAAAGTCCCGGAGGTCATGCCTCCCAAATTAGGGGCCATATGTGGCAATAATAAATCTTCACCCGTATAGTATATGTGTGCGTTTGAGAGAGAGAGAGAGAGAGAGAGAGAGAGAGAGAGAGAGAGATCTGTATGAATGGATTATTCTGCATGGGTGTCTGGGTTCCAGTAGATAGTATACAAGTCCCAGTGCCTGAACCAAGTCAAATGCAGTCCATTTCCTAGACACAAAAAATTAATGTAATGCAAAATTTCAGCCATCTTAGAACTGGAGAACAAAACACCAAATTTGTGAGATTTAGAAATCCATCCAAAATAGAAGACTGCATAGCAAACTGGGCAACAATATAGCAATCAGATAGACTTGCCCAAATCCCATTTCTACCGTTTACTAGATGGGTACAACTGGACACATTTCTTAACCTTTCCATCTGTCAATTTTCTTATCTGAAAAATGTGGATAATAATAGTAATTACTTCAGAGGCTTTATGTAGAAGTTAAATAAGATCATGGACAACATACATTTAGCATAGGGGCAGCACAAGGGGCTCAGGAAGTACAATTTGCTGATGGTTACTATGAATAATAACAATCTTAAATACATAAACATATTCATACAGAGAAGGTCCTCGTAATTCAGAATTTTCAGCACTGAAGACAGATTTTCTAAAACCGTTTTTAAGAAATCATCTTCTGTATATAATCTCCTTGTAACTTCCATGCCTACCCCTTGAGGACAGATGTGGTACAGATGTGAGGACTGAGAGGTGGGGCACTGACATTATCACTCTTAGGACTTGCCTCGGATTTCCATCCTTTGAATTCTTACGTCCTCAGTTCCTGTCTCCCCCTGGGTCCCCCACACTCAAACTAGGTTATAGTTTAGTTACAGTTATAGTCATTCAGGTTTGATTACTTCTGTGTTTGGGAACCCCTAACAAATTCTAGAAGCCTGCTTTCCAGATAAGCACAGAACATGATGAATTCTAGGCTTCAACAGATAATGCTTGCTGGAGAACCAGCTCTATGGCATTGTTTTCTATCCCCTTGACACATTATTCCTGCTTGTTACTTGAAAAGAAAAGTGACAGGGCTCCTAAAAGGAATGTCCAGCTTTCTGGACCAGCTGCACCATCAACAGCAATCCCAGCATCCTACACATTTGGATTGAAATGTTTTCCTACTTTTTTGATCTGCTTTTGTTCACCACTATTTTCGAAAACATCTGTTCCCAAGGCAGATCTTAGAGCATATTTTTGTTTTTATGCTAGCACCTGCATGAATAAATGTTTTGGAAATAATAGTATCGTAATTCATTTTTATTACAATGAAGGGCCAAATTATGTTTTTTTCCCCCCCAAATTAGGAATATTAAAAAACCATGTACATACACATCTTCAGGCATAAATTCAACTTTTTAAATGTAAATCTTCATTTTGGAGAGACATACAGATATCAAACACTGAGTTAAAACATGAAAAATGTGCTCGGTCATCTACATTTCTAAAGAGCTATGTTAAAAACATAAACAAAACATTAAAATGATTGACTCTATCTGGCTTTTCCTTTGGGTCTGTCCTGGAGCATGGATTTTAATTCTTTACTAAACTTGTGTGAAAATATGTAACTATGATTTAGAAAAAAAAAAACTGTCTTTTTCTTCCTGATATCTATTTTTATCTTTGCTTCTTCATCCTCAAGGATGCCAATGTGACAATTTTTTCCCCCTCAAAGTAGTTTTTAGGCCTTTATGAGATAATAAGTCCCTTTCTGGCACTGATTATTTTTAGCGACAGGATACTATATTTTATAAATGTGTTTTCTATCATTGGCCTACACACTGATATTAGCAACCTATAAAAAAACGAATGCAAGCAAAATACCAACAAAAATATGCAATGTAAAAATATACCACTCACAATAGTAGAAGGATGGGGTAAGGTTTCGCATTGGTGATAACAGTTTTTATGTTTATCAGGACATTAATGTTACAAATTATGGACCGATGAGAAAACTGAAGATTTATTCGCTATTATTGTTTTCCATTCTGCATATTATATTGGAGCTTCACTACCTCAGAATTAAGTATTTTGTCATTCAGATTAACAATACGCTGAGTGACAAAATTTTGATCAAAACATAATATTGATGTAGACAGGACTGCAGACAAGGTATTACTGTAAGATTAAAAAATTGGATTGCAGGCTTAGGTATTTCTTGATTAATACAATCATTTCCATGTTATTAGTATGGAAGGACACTTATTATAACAGGTTTTGCATAACTGTATAGACAAATCCATTATTTTACAGCAAATTCTATCTAGAAACAATTTTGTTACAGTTACTTGGGGAAATCAGTTGTGACCTTAGAAACAGAACTGACTTGGTCACATGCATACCTTCAGTAATCTGATTTAAATCAAGAGTTATTAACCTCAACTGAACTCAGGAGTAAAATCTCATAAATACCTTGAAAAATTGTAGTGAATCAGAAGAAATGTTAAACTGAAATAAAAACAATCATTGAGACAGCCAGATCATGAAAAATTGCTTGATTCGAAGAACTTTTAAAGGTTAGAGCTCTATTAGAGGTTTTTTAAAAAAAGAAAGAAGTATGGAAGGAAAAATACAAGGAAGAAAAGAGATTAATATGCTCGCTGCCTCCTTTTTGTTTTATTACGCTCCTTTTTTTTTTTTTTTTTTTTTCTGAGAGGTTACCGTTTTTGCAGCTGGTCAGAAATATCACATTCCTTGATGTCTCAGAAGGTTTTCTGTGACTAAGCTTGACCATGCTTTAACTTGAATAAGAGATCATGCAGCTGTTGAAAATAAAAACACATTGTGGCTATGAAAATGGAGACCCAATAAGAGAGAGGCAACATCTCTGGGGGTGGGAGTGGAGACTGCCCATTTCCTAAAATACTCGATTTTCACAAATATTACGGCAACTAACTGTAGGGATTCTGAAACATAGGCTTCAGGTGCATTTTAGTTGAGACGATTTCTTGGTACATTCACAAGTACAGTTAAAAGTTTTATTTTTAATTAATTTAACATATGGTACGTTGGGGAGGTGGGGGATTGGATTTATTATAAGGTGTCTTAGGATGATGTGCATGCCACACAACTCCTTTTAAATGACTACAAGTAGCTAGTATAGTTGTACTACATAACGTGGGGAGAAAATATTTAAAATTTAATCAGATATGATTAAAAAACTTGTATCTAAATTATATGTCAATTTTTACCTTGAGATAATTGTTTTAAGATTTTATTTTGAAGTAATCTCTACACCCAAGGGGAGGACTCGAACCTACAACCCCAAAATCAAGAGTCACATGCTTTACCCTCTGAGTCAGCCAGGTGTCCCATATTGAAATAATTTTTAAAAATTTCAATAAGCAATACTTTATCTTATCTTGATGTATTTTAAGTCTTTTGATATACTGGCAACTTGCTATACTTAAAATACTTATACATGATTGTTTATTCACTGTCATATATGAAAATAGGTAAATGATTCCTCTATGCTAATGAACCTTACTTTACATTAGTTTAAAATTTTTACGTGCAATTTTTTTTGTTTCCATCCTTGTCTGTTTTTCTTTTCATGCCAAGTGAATACATGAATATATGAAAGTTGATTTCTAGTAAAAAATGTTCAAACCTGGCTGCCAAAGTGTTCATGTATAACATAATAGATGTATGTTAGTCCTTTCCAATTTCAGAGCAAAATAATTTCTGAGTACTAATTTTGGTCATAACATTATATGTTTCTTAAAGACACGAAAGTCAAACTGACTTCCTTCCTACTGCCAAAAAATCTATAGCACATTTCCGACATTTGAAATGCTACAATCTCTTTTGGAATCAAAGACAACAGTGCCAGAATGATGAGACAACCAAGCATTCAAATGTGCCATGAGGCTTGAAAATCGCTGTGGTCAGAAAGCACCGTTAAAAGAAACAAGGAAAAGCTGACCTTTCTTCTCCCTCCTGTTAAAGATCCATCTGAAATCCATAGGCTTGTGGAAAAAAAAAATAGACGTAATGGGCATAAAAATATTTTAAAATGTTATGCTGATTAATAGAATGTCACCAATTAGAGTTCAAGGCAGGAAATTTACCCACTGGTTTCAACAATGACGAAGGTTGAAAACTAGCAAAGTGGCACAAATGAAATCACTGAAAACTGTCTTAATCTTTCAGTCCCAGTAATAAAAGATTTTTAAAATATTAAATGTAAAGCTGAGATTTATTTTATATAGTTTTTTTCTCTATGTGAGTTTGGTTCCTACATTTATCAGGTATGTGCATGTATGTGTGCGTGTGTGTGTTGTGAACAATCATTTCATATACTATGTACACATATACTAAGCTTTTAAATAGCTTCACAATAGATCTCTGAGAAATTTTAGAATTTATCTCACACAGTTCTTCAGGTTAGTTCAGTATTATACATGTTCTAAATGAACTGCATTTCTATGCAAGTGCAGAATCAGAATTCCTATTTTAAAGAATCACTTCAAACCATTGCTTCAACCCCCAACTGCTATGGTAGTTTTTGGAAATGTAGTTGCATGCTTTTAAAAAATAGAGCTCATTTTTCTTTTCTCCTGCACACACATTATAAAATAACTAGATTATTAAGAACTAATTTTTCTGTAAACCATAGTATTTATTCCATACTAGTTAAAAAATGGTAGATTTCACTGAACTCTCCTTCTAAAAGAAATTAAGTTCAGTATCTACCTCCAAATAGATCCCGAGTACTTTGCAAAATTAAATAACATATACAATCAGGGATACATTTTGATAGAAATACAGGTAGGGAAGAGGATGCACTGTTAGCAAAATAAATCCTGATTTGTGGGGTGCCTGGGTGGCTCAGTCATTAAGAGTCTGCCTTTGGCTCAGGTCATGATCCCAGAGTCCTGGATCGAGCCCCACATCAAGCTCCCTGCTCGGCAGGAAGCCTACTTCTCCCTCTCCAATTCCCCCGCTTGTTTTCCTGCTCTCACCCTCTCTCTGTCAAATAAATAAATAAAATCTTTTAAATAAATAAATAAATCCTGATTTGTTCTGGTGTGATATCCAAGAAGTCCAATCACCACAATTAGGTACAAAATTTGACTAGGAATTTCTTAGCAATTACAGCAAAAATTAAAATAGTTACAGGGTTTCCACTTTACAAAAGAAGAAATCAAATTTATTTGCAAAGATAAATTTTTCTAGGAACTAAACTCAGGAAGGAATATATTGAGTTCTGTGTGTATAAAATAATGAGAAAAATCTTCAACTATGATCTTATAGCTTCCATGATTATCCCATTACACTATATACCAATCTTAGTGTGTGTTTGTGCTAATGGAGTAAATTACATTCTCATTGACATTATTACCTACTTGATTCAAGAGATTTATTATAAGCAGGGGTGCATGGGTGGCTCAGTCGGTTGACGACTGACTCAATTTCAATTCAGGTCATGATCTCAGGATCGTGAGATCAAGCCCAGCATCAAGCCCTGGGCCGGGTTCCATGCTCAGCACGGAGTCTGCTTGAGATTCTTTCTCTCTCCCTCTGCCCCTCCCCCCACTCATGTTCTCTAAATAAATAAATTAATTAAATAAATAAATAAATAAATAAATAAATAAATAAATATCTTAAAAACAAAAGAGTGATGTTTATAGGACTGAGTCCCCAACTTGGTTGAAACCTCCTTTAGGACAGGAATGTTCTGGATCTACACCCTGTGCAATGTTTATTAAATGAGAGATTATTTATCCCTTTCCATTGGAGCTTGAATTAAATACCTTGAATGGCAGTTTAGCTGGGAATAGAAATCACTTATTTTTTTTCTCTGTTCCTCAAAAGCATTTTGGAAAAATCTTTTGTTTTTTATTAATGCTCATGAGAAGACTTCTGTTCCAGAATTATTCCTTTGGAGATAATCTTTTTTCTCAAGTTACATTAATATTTTTCTCTCTATCTTTAACATTCCATATTTTCTTACCAAAGGTGTCTTTTGTTTTTTCCTGCTCTGCACAGTGTGTGTTCAGTCAGTCCTGCACATTCATGTCATTCTTCAGTTCTGGAAAATCCTTAGCCACTATCCCTTTGAATGCTCCTTTTCTTCTATTCTTTTTCTGATATTCCTTTAACTTGTATTTTGTAGCCTATCATTTTATCTTCCATGTTTATTATTTGCCCTCTCATATTTTTTAATCTTTTTATTTCTCTATGCTCTATTCTGGTTGAATTTCTTCATACTATCTTCCAGTTCCCTAATTTTTTCTAATTATGTTGAAACTAGAATTTATCTTATCTATTTTTTTAATTAAATTTTTTTTTATTTTGTTTTAAGTAAGTTCCATGCCCAGTGTGGAGCTTGACATGACCCTGAGATCAAGAGTTGTATGCTCTACTGACTGAGCCAGGCAGGCACCCTGGAATTTATGTTATCTATTAATGTTTTTAATTTTAAGGACCACATCTTTCAGAATTTTTAGTGGGACTTTTTCATATATTCTGCTCTTGTTTCATTTCTATTTTGTTTTCATAGTTTCTTATTCTTCATGGATATTATTCCTTCTCTTACCACTTTGAAAAAACATATCTAGTTCAAATTATTTTCATTTCATATGCAGTGAACTCATCCCCCAAACATCAATTTCACTGCTTTCTTGGCATTAATTTTGCTTCTATATTTTGGAATTTTGATTTGCATACTCATTTGGAAGAGTATTTTATATATTCTCTGACTCTGTCTCTCATTTTGCATTCATCTCTTTCTGTTTCATGGTATTTTGGTTGCTTTAGCCATTTGTACCCCTGGTCCAGAACCAGATCAGTAACTTGGAGCCTTTGATGTGTCATGCAACTGGAGATATTACACATACAGTCTCCAAGTCAGGGAGTATCTTGGCTCAGGTCTTGACTAGCAGGCTGCATCTGCTCCATCCAGCTACCCCCAGATACTCTGCTTTCTAGGGAGCAATTTATAGAACTTGTTTTCCAGCTTCCTTCCACTACTTTTCAGCTCCAGCTCAGTCCCTGGTTTCAAGCACAGAGGCTGGCTTGGGTCCAGGCCTTTGATGGGGCACTTTTAGCCCCACTCGTTCTGTAGGAGACAGACTCCCGCCTGCTTCTGACTCCTTCCTCCCCAAACTCCAGTGAACTCTCACTTCAGTTTCACTGACTGGTGCATTTCTGTTATTTTTCTCAGCCATAGAGATATTTATCTTGTTTTTGGTGACAGATACGGCTTTAAATTTTTTTCTCCTTTTTATATTTTATCAGTTTTGATGTTCAGAATCCAGGAGGCAATAAGGAATATATGAGTGGGTGGAGGGGGGTGTAGTGCCATCTTCACAGGAAATCATTGTCTTCCAAACTACAATGTCAACGTATTAATATAATGCACACTGAGGACAGTGTCTCCTGTTGGAGTCTGAATTTTGGAAAAGGAACACCACCATACCACTCCCCTCCTTCATTAGCTAAATCAAGGACCCCAGAGCACTTGCCTTGGAATAACCTGAAACATCCATTTAAAAATTCACCTTCTTGGACCCCTCTCCAGATTTACCATACGGGAATTTTTAACTGCACTTTAGCTGTTTCCTCTGCAAACTGAAGTTCTGAGTATTAGTGCATACCCATTGTAAAATCCTGTTTCTAAGAATCCTCCAGGTGCAGTCTCCTTTGATCCCAAGACGGACAGTGAAGGTGTGTAACACAACAATCCACTACCTTCTGGACTATACAGGAAAGTAAACACTTAGTCAAAAACCCTCCAGGAAGATCTTAAAAGCAAGAAAAAAGTATGCTAAAATGGTTATCTTGTTAGTTACTATCAAGAAATCACTTGCTGTGTAATCACCATGATGCCTACCTAGCGACTGAAAAGGCATCGTGAGGTTCAAGAATGAAGAACGCTATGAGAGACAGGCTTTACAGAACGGCTCTTGACCACTGGAGCAGGGCTTAGGGATAAGTCCATGTATCAAACCGCTATAGCAGATGGCGACTCACAGCAGGCTAATGCCCCGTTTTACCTCCCTCTGTTACTCCTGCCTTTGAGCACACCGAGGCAATGACAAGGGAAGAAATGTGAATCAAATAAAAATGAGGACAAGTGCCAGTCCCAAGCACATTAATGTACAAGTAGAATGCATTTCAAAGAAGAAAGGAGGAAATATTCCAAATATCCTTGAGTTCAAATAGAGCGAATGAGAAATGAATGAGAGATGTTTTCTTCTCTCCCACCAGTCATGCAATATGGTGTACCAAAATTACAGGGTGAAGCTTATACCTACATATTTCCATAACTTGGGAAAACTTCTCTTGTTCATCTTCATTTTCATGTGCTTTTCATTTGGGGTGCTCACTTTTAAAGACAAATTCTCCTTTTGTCCTCTCTCTGCTGTGAACCCCTCCCTCCTTACTGCATCTTAATTTTCATGTGGTGCCGACACAGAGCTTCCAAGTAGGCAGTGAGTCCCATTAATTAGAGCAATGTGTTGTAACTGGAAAGTCACAAAATTATTTTACATGAGAAAAAAAAATGCCTTTAAAAACATCTGTGGGGCAACATGCCAGCTGAGAGCTAATCATTAGCAAGGCCCAGCAAAGAGAAACAGTGTGTTTTTCTAAAGACACAGGGAAAGCCGACTCCCGTCTCTCAAGGTTCTGGTGCCTTCCTTCACAGCTGTCATGGGTGTGGACACAAGTGCAGTCAAGACCGCGTACCCAGCTAGTTAAAAGTCTTTCCGAGTATGCCGCACCGTTTTCAGAACAAGAAAATGCAACTGTTGCCTGAGTAATTGTTACACGCTTGACCGCATTGTCCTTATTGTCATCTTCATTACTGACATCTTGGTAGCACCCATGACTTTTGATGTTCTGTATGAGATACCGTAGGGATTTTAACTCAAAGGACACGATTCTTGTGAGCTTAAAATGATAAAACACAATATGGCAATTAGAGAGACGCTTTTGAGGACATGGCAATAACCAGAGAAAATGTCCCATTTTTTGCCTCTTGCAATATTCTCGTTACGGTATTGTCCTCATGGTGGACTTCGATATATAAAATGGTGAAGCCCCCCTCTTGTCAGTATCTAGGTGACAAATTACCCAGGGGGGGCTGAAGCAGAGTCCTCCTCATCCAGTTCTGAAGAGGGAGATGTGACCAACAAGATCCTACACCAATGCATACATGGAAAGGGATGTGGGTATTTGTACTCCGGAATATCTAGCCCAAGTGCTGGATTTGCTCCCAACAGGGAAAAAGACTGCAGCCAAAGCTCCTGGGGCTATTTCAGTTAAAATGAGACCAGGAGGCCTCTGTTTTGGCTGCTGGGATGAACGAAAATATGCCCCTGTAACTCAAACTGGAAGAGTTTCTCCTAGAAACTGTGTCTTAACAGACATACGGCGTTTTTCATTTCTCTAGGATACTGTGTGCATCCTGAGAGATGATCTCACAGACATGCCAGGAGCCCCGATCAGATAAGAGCCAGCCTGTGGCTGGGAGACAAGACCAAAAATGTCCTGATGGGGCGACAGAGTCTGTGTGGCAGAGCCCTTCCCTGCACAGAGAAGATCACCAGCAAAGCCCATCCAGTGTTAAAAGTGGACGTTGCTAGGGCGCCTGGGTGGCTCAGTTGGTTGGGTGACTGCCTTCGGCTCAGGTCATGGTCCCGGAGTCCTGAGATCGAGTCCCACATCGGGCTCCCTGCTCGGCGGGGAGCCTGCTTCTCCCTCTGACCCTCTCTCCTCTCATGCTGTTTCTTTCTCTCTCTCTCTCTCTCAAATAAATAAATAAATAAAATCTTAAAAAAAAATGTGGATGTTGCTAGGAGACACATCTATTCATCCGGACTCCTTACTTTTTCTGCCTCTCAGTTTGGTGTGTTTACCTCATTTGTCAGACTGCCACAGCATCGATGAACCAAGTTTTAGTTATCTGAAACCCCTGCCAGCCGGCCGTGTGTATCTGATTCCTTGAATGGCTTCCGTTATCGGGAACCGACCTCTTTGCAGCTTCGTTGACTTAATCCAACCAAGACTGAGGTTTCACTTCTGTAAACAATGCCCATGCTGCTAACTTTATAGGAAGGATGCTGCTAAGAGGCATGTAGGTCACCTCATGTGATAGGGTTTTGTTTTTTGTTTTTTTTTTTTTAGTATTTCATTGTGAGTAACACTGGCCAGGAGACGTGGGTTCCTCGGGAAGAACGCCTCTTCCACGAATGGATGAATTCTATTTCATCCACACTGAGCCCACTGAATTTTCATAAGAAAAGAGGGGAATAGAAAAGATTACTCTTTATCTTAAACTTCTCAACTGGGGAGGTTCAAAGTGGTACTCAATGCTAACCATAGCTGGCAGGCTTATCTTCAATCCCTGCCACCCCATCTCCGCCACGTTCTCATGTCAAGAATCCCTTTGTTTTCTCCTCTTCAAGAAGTATGCAGAGGATAGGTATTTGCAATTGGTCCTGACATTTTCTCTAGGAGAACACAATCTTTCCAGTCAATGCTCTCTCATACCTTTACCCTAAACGCACAGGAATATGGCCTATATTTCTGTCTGTATTTTATTTATGATGTGTGGTCACAGAAGGGAGTGTCTACTAAGGAATTTGGATGAAGGGGCTCTGGGAGAAATGGGTAAGTTGGTATCATTTTGGGGAAGAAAAAGTTTAAATAGAACTAAGTTAATATTTATCTCTATTCTTACAATGATTGACTAGCAACAGAACCTGAAAAGGACAGCTCCCTGGTCAATATCATATCTCCTACTACACACTGGGGTGTTAGGTTATAGTCCTGTTTGCCTTTTTCCCATGGTGAGTTGATGATTATACTTCTAGATGGCTCTTACTAAGTCAGTGAGTCAGGATTAAAGATGAGTTCATCTCTGAAGAAAGAAATGACAGGTACATTTGAACTCGGTAGTTCAGGTTTATAAAAATGGGCAGGAGTTTGCTATAAACATTTGAGAAAATCTCAAGGTTATTCATATCAATTACTTGTATATTAATTCTGAAAGGGAATTTTTTGATGCATTGCTATTACCATTCTAGTACTTGATAATACTGTTTGACAAAACAGAAGATCTGGGAATAAAGAATAAGTTTTTTAATATAGCAGAAAACAGCAGAGGTATTATGGAAAACCAGATCATTTGCTAACAATCTATTACGATGTCTTTTAAAATGATGCAATATATTTTGAACAAATGTCAATTTCATTATTGAAACTTTTAAAATTCAGAGTCATTCTTTATAGCTTAAAATGTTCCACCCTAAGTGTTCCTTCTTATTGAAGGTCAGGATGTAACAAAATTCATTCATTCATTCACCCAACAAATGTTTAAGGTCCCAGGTCCCAACACCAAAGTCATTTAGGTTACAATGTTATAAAAAGTAACAAACAATGTGACATTTTCTTTCTTGTGGGAATGACATTATTTAAAAGATCTGAACTACTTACTACTAGCTTTTTCTTCATAGAGGTTTCAAGGGTCACACTTCCCTATAATATGTTATTTTGACATATTTTGATAAATTTAGTTGTTAGAAAATGAAGCAGCTGACCCTGAGAATCTCTATTCATCTTTAAATGGATACATCTGGGTTGTATTAGAATTCAACCGAAAAGGGTAAGATCCAACCTACAAATAAGAAATTAGGTTTCTAAATTGATAACCAAAAGTTTATTTATTCCTTTTCATATTATTGCATTTATTTTATGTGAAACTGGCTTTTATGTTAGAATTCTATCCACCAGAACTGGATTGAGATATTCACGGAATGAGTATAAAACAATAAAACTGATTTCCAGAGGCCACACATCAAAAATCAATCCTCTCATTTTATAGCCACGCCATGGATAAAAAGTTACTCAAATCACCTCCTTATAATTCTAATCAGTACAAATGGAATGAAAGCAGACAGCACTCCAGATATAAAGGTTGTCACTCTTTTGTTTCCCGCTGTACATCTAAGTTTGTTTCACTGCTTTCCTTTGTCCTAACAATCTGAAGATAGCAAATCTGCTTGTCACGAACAGGGCAAGAATTAAAAACATCTGAAATGTAATTAATGGAACATCATTCCAGTCTATTTTTGTCAGTGGAAATAGAGACAAAAATTAAAATGTGCTTCTGCAATATTATCTTTCAGCATTAAAACACTGTCTTTGACATTTCCATCTCCATAGGCTCTTGAGGAAGTTACAGGGAATCTGATGTCCAGACAATAATAACAAGTAACCTTTAAAGCATCTTGTTTTAAAAGTAAGACTGGTGCTTATTAATTATCTGAAAAATCTGACAGGTTTAGAAACTGAGAAAAGAGAATCATGCCCCAGGTATTCAGCCTCCAGGATACGTCAAGTTCCTTGAGGATGGAGATGACGTTTCCCATCCCCCTGGCACCTCCATGTCTAGCATAGTGCGAGGCACTCAGCATGCATCCCCTCTATTCCCGCTGCATGAGTAATGCCCAGCACAGTCTCATCAGTACACAGAGGGACAGGGGATGAGACCACGAAGACAGTCAGTCCCCGAGTTGACCACTCCCTCTCTCACACAACCTCAACTCTGAGCACAACAGGAGACATTCAGGAGAGCTGAGTGAAGTGTGGGACAGAGATCAGGAAGGCCAGCTTCCAGAGAGGAGGCTGGGAGCAGATTCTACCTTCTGAAAGACCAGGTAAAAGATGGAGCCTATTGGTGGGGACTTGCGAGTAACTATGCCTAATCCTTTTTTCAGATCTGGAGGCTGGATTTGATTCCTCATGCAAAAAGCCGGTCAGAAGGGAGTGAAAGGGGTGCCATATTAAAATAAATTTCACCAGGGGCAACTTTTAGCTGCCTTCCTGTTGCTCTCTATTCCATTTATGAGAACTGCCTTCCACGGGCAGGGGTCAGCACCATGACTGGTGATGATGAAGAGCATTCAAGGAGAGGCCAATGATTATGTGCCGCCACCTTGGCCTTGTCCTCAGCTGACAGCACTGTGGCTACATTTCTCAGGCTCCTTTGATGGGGAGCTGTATATTCTAATCAACAGCAAGCTTACGTTGATGGGATTTCCGAAGTGTCATCCTGTTTGAATACAGTGTAATAGGATGCATTAATTAATAAATGTGCTTTATTTACACGCTGCGGCTTGGGGCCTCTTGAACAAAGAATTCAGATGCAGGAGGCATGTGCCTTACATTAGCAAAGCCTTGACATTTTTAATCAGCCTGGCTGCCCGGCCTACACACACAACGTGTCAACACGGTAAAGTGGAAATACTAGTCTTTGTAGCTTCCAGTTCTCGGCACTCTGATTAGGCATACGCTGTCAACTCCGTTGGTACTTGATCCATTAAAAGAGTCGCATCGTGATATTCCCTTCAAATTCTGGCAAGATTTATTGATGGCTTAGATGTCGGAGTTAGTTTTGCTTCTATTAAAAACTCAAATTTGTTTTTTGAAATGATGAATTGCTTCACTCTGCAGATGTAGTTTTCATATTCCAAAATAGTATTTCTGACCTTGGGAAAGATTTAGATGGAATACTCTCCTCTTAAGCATTCCTAGATTTTTCACGTTTAGGCTATGCACTAAAAAACTGTTACGAACTTTGTATCTAATAGTCCTCGTGACATCTTACTGCCCTGAATAATATAAGGGTTGTGGTTATTCCTATTTTACCAGACGAGAGGGGAAGCAAAGTTTCAGAAAACTTTTTTTTTTTAAATCAGACTGTGTTCATGGTTATTGAAAAAATGGACTAGAAAATTCTTAGCACAAGCCCAAGTTTTTATTCCTAATTAAGAAAATAAACTCTATGTAAAAAGAACCTACTCTTAAACTGTATCATGTTTTGCAAAGGTATCCTATTGTCCTGCGGGGTAAGAACGTGCCTATCTTAGCAAAGATCCACCACCACTTCTAGGAAAACAGATGAAAGCTAATCTTTTCTGAAGAATAGATACACTTCAACTTAATTTAGTCCAATGTTGCAACTCCATTTCACTCTCCCATTCATCAGATAGGATGTCCCTAACTGCCTGAAAGTCTTCAAGACAAAACATCCTATGGGGCGTATCCTATTCTAGCATCTGTACTTAGAGTTAAGATACAGTGCCTAGTGCCTGTGGTAAGTTACAAGGAATGACAGTCAGAGGTCTTCCAAAACAGATGCACAATCTTTCATTTATTACAGACCTTTTTATTGTTACAGCTGTACCATCATTATATTTCAAAATAATTCCTTATGCTCTGTTTGAACTATGAAAGTATAGTCATTGTGCCTTTGTAAAAATGTCTTACTGGAGAAATCTTATTCTTGACCGATCAACCTTAGGACTTAAAAGTAGATTTCACTTGACTGAACTGCCATTTTTGCCAAATTGTGTCTGAATGATAGGAATGGTGGATAGCCTGACTTCAGAAATGCTCGCGATTACCCCCGTGTCAGAACTTGGGAACAAAATCTAGATGGCGACCAAAGCAGGACTCTAAAAATCTAAAAATAATTTTGAATTAATTGAATTGTGACCAATGACATTTAAGACACAAACCAGCTTTGGGACATAAATATATTTCCACCATGGTTATACGTTTCCTTTTATTCTCAAATCAGATTTGTCAGAGAAATGACCAAAAAAAAAAAAAAAGTCTATGGGTTTTGTTTTTGTTTTTTTTTTTAAGATTTTATTTATTTATGTGTCAGAGAGAGAGAAAGGGGAGGAGCGAGCACAAGCAGGGGGAGTGGCAGGCAGAGGGAGAAGCAGGCTTCCTGCGGAGCAGGGAGCCTGATGTGGGACTCGATCCCAGGACCCCGGGATTATGACCTGAGCCGAAGGCAGACGCTTAACTGCCTGAGCCACCGAGGCGTCGTTATGTGTTAAATAAATTTCCTTTCTCGGGGCTTCATTATCTTTTAAATTATACTCAAATATCATATAGCTTACAAAAAATTGAGTTGTCTCACAAAACACTCCTTTGGTTCACCAGAATTTATGAACATAATTTCATAACTCTTTGTGCACGTCGTCATTGTAGGATAAGAAAATTCTAGGCAGGCGCAGAAAACAGGAAGTTTTACCCACATCAAAATTCCGACAAAAACCAAACCAACTCCCTCGACCTTTCAAAAAGGAGGTGAAGTATATTAAATTTTCTTTTAAGCTCACTGGAATATTTTCATTATGTCCACATTGATTTATTTTGGGCCATGGATGTGCACATGTTTATTTTTATGGCTGGTTATGTCTACGTTGGCCCAGAAAACACACTACTGTACTAGTGTGAACGTGAAAGCAAAGTGCTTTGAAAAGCTGCACCGACTTTGTTTTTACTGTAATAGTAGCCAGTTGGTGTATAAAGCTTTGAGGCATGTGGAACGACCGGACCCCAAACCTGGATAATGAGAAAGTACACATTTTTGCAAAGACGGTGTTTTGCCCCTTAAATTAGAAACAATTAAAACAAATGTCTTTCCTCCTAGAGTTTTAAATGAAGCAGTTGAGAATAGCACAGCAAAGTCCCCATGCATTTTGATATCCCACACAGAGTGAGTGAAATGAGCATCTATTGAGTTCGGAGGTAGAGACTTGCCCGTCACCAGAACTGTGGGGCAGCTCTTGAATCACCCTTCGCCCCGTGTAGGAAATGCTGACAGGTATCTGTGCTCCCTGCTGTCACCTGATTCTCACGTCTCTTCCACCTATGACTTCTGACCACTGTCTTTGTTAATCAGTATCTGTAAACTCTGCTTAGCGCAGAGAAGAAGACTTAGAGTGAAGTGGGCTTGTAAAATAGAGTGATCTCCAAGTGGAAATGGTAACAGTGGGCCACCCTATCCCTTTCCCATCCACTTCCTTTCCCATTCCTTATTAACTTTCCATCTGTATGTGGAACTATAATTGATAACAGAATAAAGAAAACAATAAATGTGAATCTTAAATTAATGACTTTAAAAACTTGAACCCCTAAATATCAGAGAAACCAACTCTGTTAAGCTTAGTCATTAAAGGAAATCCAGGTCTGTGGCCATTTATAACAGATTCATGGAAGAGAAATTCACATTATAAGAGAATCTGTGACACAGTGTCTTACTTAATATTCGTAGTCATCTGCAGCCCAGAAAAAAAAAAAAACAACTAAAAACCATTTTGATAAAGCAGATTTTGAATGGGCTCCGTGGAAAATTATTGAAGGTTTGCACCATGTAATTATTATTATTATTATTATTATTATTTTTTTTTTTTTTAAGATTTTATTTATTCATTTGACAGAGAGAGAGAGAGAACACAAGCAGGGGGAATGGGAGAGGGAGAAGCAGACCTCCCGCCGAGCAGGGAGCCCAATGCGGGACTCCATCCCGGGACCCCGGGATCATGACCTGAGCCGAAGGCAGACGCCCAACCGACTGAGCCACCCAGGCGCCCGCACCATGTAATTATTATAAAATACCACACATCTGGTACAAAGTTTGGCCTTATATCAAAAGTCATTTAGGACAAAACGAGCAAGGAGACTTCTGGCCTCATGAAAGTCTGAGCTTTTAGTTTCTAGAATGGTTTCAACTTCAAGTTCTCTCTTTACTAAATAGAATTTATTTCATGAAGAAACAATACGTTTCTCCAAACCACCAAACAAATAATTAGGACATTAAGACTGGACAACTGCAAGCTATTATTTCAAAGAAAATACAGCGATGTAAAATTGTAGGAGGCAATGTGGTTCCATGGGAAAAATACTGAAAGAATGTAGAACACTTACAAATGACCTTTCATTCATGAAAAGCTAAGGTCTCAAAGGAACTCTGGAATAACTTGCATATGAGCTTATCACTAATCTATCATCAGGAAAAAACTCCAAACTGAGAGAGAGCCCTGCTAATGTATTCTGAGTCCACTGGAGCAGAAGCAGGAATGTTCTGGCTGTAATATTTCTCTCCATCACTACAGCCATCTGCCCGTCATGGGTCACATCCACTGTGTACCATCAGCACAGGGTTGCTCCGCATTTATATTTATCAAAAGTCAAATCTTAAAGCTGCCAAGTCCTTACTTTCTTTCCACCCTGAAAGTGCAATGTGAGTCCTAAATTAACCTGATAAATAAAAATAACAGGCTATTACTCCATAACCCTTTCTCCGTAAACATCTCTCTGGGGAAGCCATGATTTTATAGTGGAAAAAGAAAAACTTTCGGTAACGAAGTAACACTAGTAAGAATGAATTGGAAAACTGCTGGCACTCCCTTAATTAGAAAAACAGAGCTTAAAAAATATGTTTGTTTTGTAAATCATTTTTTTGAGATTCATTTCAAATACACAATTTTGCTATTTATTATACTTTGTTAGACTGCTAAATTGTTACAAGTTTATCCATCTTCTGAATTTTATTTTTTTATCCACAAAGATGTTATATCTTAAAAATAACTTTAAAGCTATATGTAATATGCTAGCTTTATAATATCAACAGTACTTGGAAATAAATGAAATGTGCCTTATTTAGCCAACACACAGTGTTTTATCGATATACAAACAGAAAAATGTCATGTAATGAAATGATTAAGAAAAACACGAGCTTTGTGTCTTAAAGGTTATCCATTTTAGGTTACAGTAATTGATCCCAGTCACTTCAAATGTTTAAAACATTCCAAACCCTCAGCCAAATGTTGAAGAAACAACTCTGCCAGAATTTCAGCAGAGAAAATTTTAGAAGGCTGTTCAAATCCAAAGAAAAGGAAAAATATATATTATTGCTGAAAGTTGTACGTGTGTTCTGCTTTCCAATGAAAACCATAGCCAAATAGGCTTTCATTAAATTGGAACAAGATGACAAATACTAAAGCTGAAAATGCATACAGTAAATTGAAACATTAAACATTACATAAGGTCTCTAATGTGTAACAAAAAAAATTTTGAGACAGAAAATAAAAGAAAATATTTTCAATATCTTAACTGCTGTCTCCTCTTTCCCCCAAGACACACAAGTAAAATAGGTAATGGCCTTTGAAACGAAACTTCAGTTTTAACACAGCAAAGAAGGAATGCTGGTTAATCATAAATTTCACTACCAAGATGCTACAGATGTAGGCGTATTTACTGGGGTTGCAAACACAGCCTATCTGGAGAGCCTTTTACCTTAGTCAGGTGGAGTGACAGACTGTCAGAGACTCACTCGCCATAAACTTCACCTTCACAACAATAACACGTTGTACATAAAACCTCGGACTGGCGGGCAAGCAATGATCTTATTGCATCGCAGTTTGGGGTACGTTTTCCATCTTCTATGAAGGTTAGAACAAAAACTGAACAAGTAGTGCATTGTACAGCTCAAATGGGCCATGGCATAATACAGAGATTGCAGGACAAACTTGTTTTGTCTTAGTCTGTGGGAGCAAGAGGATTTGCAGAATGTTCCTCTGATCAGGTACTTGAAATATCACCCATTGCTAAGGCCAAGAAAACTTACAGCTAATTTTCACACGTAAAAAAATATATCCTCGTGAACAAATTGTACTAGTTACAAAGCACGCTGTTGACTGTCACCGCATGAGGCTAAATCAGAGGGAACCAGTGTGGCCAACATCTGTCCAGTACTTCCACTCTGAGGCAACACTTGACATGTTTAGAATTCAGTTAGGAGGCTCTACAAGGAAATAAGAGTCTTGGCTATTTTGAAAACAAAACAAAACAAAAAATGACCAGCTTAAGTATTACAAAACAGTGTCTGCATTCATTCTGACCCCAGATATTTTACCAACAATATTTGCTCATATAATTCTTAATTTAACTATGGTGTGAATTTGGCATTTGAGGTCCACTAACTCTTTGGGTGCCACTCGGCCCCTAAATTATATGCAATGATTTATGAGCTTACTAGTCAATGCATCCGAGAACTGAAATGGTCCTCCGAAAGTGCACAGGGTAGCTCAGTAGCCTGCCAGGTCCTGTATTTATCCATCAGAAGACCAAGTCCAGGACTGGGCCGCACGTAAACATAAGCAGGCAATCAATAAATACTTGCTGGATTATGCTGAGTGAATTGAACTGAATTGAACTGAATTGAACTGAATGGAATTGAATTGAAGAGCTGGCAACTAACCCATATTAACTCTCAAATGACAGGCCAAGTCTTTGGACTTTTTTCTTTTTTCTTTTTTTTTTTTTTAAAAGATTTTATTTATTTATTTGACAGAGAAAGACACAGCGAGAGAGGGAACACAAACGGGGAGTGGGAGAGGGAGAAGCAGACTCCCCGCCGAGCAGGGAGCCCGATGTGGGACTCGATCCCGGGACTCCAGGATCATGACCTGAGCCGAAGGCAGTCGCTTAACCAACTGAGCCACCCAGGTGCCCTTGGACTTTTTTCTACAGAGGACCCAAGGTGTTGTCCCCTTTAAACAGGCGCTTACCACACGCTTTCTGGTGATAAGATAATGCCTTCTCTTTTACCCCAAAGAAAGGTACCTAGCTCTGGCCACAGAGCTATCTGGTTATCTTGGCTCTTAGCTAGATGGAAACTGAAAACGTAACATTTTGCCTTTCCTCCGGCTTTCCAGTGGCTTTGATAACCACATTTCAAGCATGTAGACAGATTGTATTCAGCTCCTCTTTGCATGTGGCTCGTTCCCAGGAACCCAGCACAGTGAGTAAGTTAGAAAGATCAGCACGAGACACTTTCGCTTTTCTTGGACCCTCACCTCTCAGAGTCAATCAGGTTGAAGTCGGCAAGCACCACCTGGGTAGTTAGTCAGTCAACAACCTCTAAATGGTCCGCTCCATGCGGTCCATTCAATAGCACCACCAAGAGCGGGGACTATATAGAGGAGAGCGTGATAATTGTCCAGTATCCCCAGTGGCCCCAAGAGAGGGGTGGGTGTCTGATATGTGTGTCCCTGTCTCTGTCCCTGCATCTCTTTCTCCTTGGAGCAATAGGCATGCATGTGACCCTATAGCCTAATGCCTGTCCCGGATCTGGAATCAATCTCACCCTTAGTAAAAAGGAGCTCAATGTGCTCTAGTTTAATATGGAAAGGATTCAGGGACACATGCCCTCCATGCTAGCGCTGACCTTGCGTTTCACTTTCTACTAAATGGGCTTCTGCTTCTCTCCTGAGACAAAGGGTCCCTGTAAGTAGAGTCACTTTATTTGAATTTCTATTTTCACAGGCTGGCCAGGGCACCAGTGTCTCCAGGACTGAAAGTCCTTCTCTTAATATGGAATGCCAGATGTCCCTGAAACAGAGAACAAAAGCCTGCTCACATGGATTGCCTTATGTAAAAAAAAAAACCTAAAGGAATCACAGCTGGGCCTGGCATAGGGATCCATTTCATAATTATGAACCCGCAGAAAAAGGACAGCACTAATTTGGAGAAGTGGTTCTCAAAGTGTGGTCCCCAAAGCAGCAGTGACAGCAGATTCTCAGCTTCCCTACCCCAGACCCTTTAAGTCGGAGACTCGGGGGATGGGTCTGGGTTTTAACACCCCCTCCAGGTGATTCACATGCTCACTGAAGTTTGAGAACATCGATGTAGGGCTATGATTTTGTGAGGAACTCCAACTCCACTGCTTGCTTCAGTAAATTCTGAGCAAGTGCCATGCTAACCTTCCGTGACCTTGGACAACTCATCTACAAAGTGGGATAAAATGTCCATCATAGGGTCGGTACAAATGCTTCATATGATGCACACAGTCAGAACTCAACTACATTCTCTACTCCTAGACTTTCCATTCATTGCCTTGTCCTGATCACTCCCCATTATCGTGTTTGATTTTTTTTTTTTTTATGTCAAAACTTCTTGTTAACTGTCTTCATATTCTGCTCACATTGTCTGTCTTGGATCGAGTCAGGGTCTCGTTGGGTATTGTTTCTGGCCTATATCCTTCTAGGTTTTCCCCTGCCTTACACAGCTCACCTTTCCATTCTTAATTCATAACACATAATGATGTATGAGTTGTGTCTGAGTGTACATGTAACTTAAGGATTCCGGAATTCTATAATCTCAGGGTTTTTCATTTGTGTACTGACTCAAGAATTTGTTTCTTTTATAAAATCCAACCTAAACTAGGTTGGATTCAGAAGAAGTCATAGGCATATCCAAAAATCTCTTCTATTAAAAAAAAAATCCAAGCAAAAGATTTTACAGGGAAGCCATAATTAATCTGAAATAATTTATAACATGTCAATTAAAAATGCACAATAATTATAATGACAGTTATTTTTGCTTGTTTACCTTGTGTTAGTCCCATTTTAGAGATAACAAAACCAAGGCACAGGGTGGTTTTAATAACTAGAGGAATGTCTCAGAGCCCTAAGTGGCAGAGACAGAATTCAGAGTCAGGGCTGACTCCGAAGATTGTTTTTCTACTGCCCTGAGAAATATTTTCAGACTTCATCGTAATAAGGAAACCTTACTTAGACCCTCATGCTCCACAAAGATGTAGATAAATTGGAAGGAGGCCAGAGATAAATCCAGGTGATGAAAGGAACAGTATGGATGACTTATGAGAAAATGACAAAAATCCAAATGTGCTTAGGCTGAGGGAAAAAAAAAGAAATATGACCTGTTTATAGAGCAAAATGGAATTATTATAATGATTTAAAATAGCATATCTAGGGAGAATGAATGGACTGGTTCTAAGAAAAGAACATTTTAGTGAAAATTTTCCCCTTCCCTAACCACCCCCAAACAATTTTACCTTGAAGAACTTCTGGATTTTTGCAACTTCAGAAAGAAGAGAAAAACTATCATCTGGGGCATTTTAGACAATCCAGATAAATGTGGAAGAAAAAAGTTCTGCCCAGGCAGAGAGACACTGAATGACCCCTTAGCTCTTGTCAAAGTTTAATTTTTATGTTTTATAAAGAAAACATTTTTATTTTTAAAAAGTATATGCATTCCTCCCTCAAGCCCCTTGGGTCTCTTGGTTAAATAACGTATTTTTAACCCTTACTGTTTTCATTTCCCTTTTAATGGGCTTAGAATGTAGGCAATACCCAAAATGTATAAGGAGAGCAGTAATTAAACTAAATATTTTAAGTCTAGTATCTTAGGCTAAAAGGAGGTTTGATATTCTTGGTCTAATCAGATTTACTAGAGAGTATACTAATTTAGTATTTTCATTCGGCATATTTAGCCACGAGGGCAAAATTTTACCCATGGCAATTTTTATTTTTTAATCCTCTATTATTTAATACTCTTCCGAAGCATTTTGAAGCTTTTTAAAATATACTTTTATTTTTGTGGTAACAAACATTGGTTGTGGTAATGTGTTGGAAGTCTCCAGCCAAATCTGCTAATGGGTTAATTTTCTGAAAGAACCAGGTAGTACAGAAGGCTCAATGTTATTCCTAAAATGCTTAGTATATCCATTTGTTTCAGAAGTGTCGTATCAGGGACAAATCAATGTGTTAAGAATTGTCTGGTAATATTGTTGAGGGATTAATCTCACAGACTAGATCATCAGCACGATTATCTTTGGCATTCTGTGTGCACGCAGTTCCATTTTAAGCATGAAAAGCCTTCTAATGCCAAACCATGAGAGCCTATATACTGAATGATCTGCCACCATTCAATATTTAATCCTGCAATTGAAGTCACTAAAGGGATATAGCAAAGTAACAAGATGAATGAATCGTGACCTCAAACTTGGAAAAAGACAACCCAAACAATTTATCTTTCTGGCCTGTACAGCATTTTTTTATCCAATATTCCTATCACTTCTCCTCAGTCTGGGAATTGTAGATTGATCAATGCCACATTAGTAAATACGTGAAATGAGAGCTGGGAATTTTAGGCAATCCATTGTTCATGCTTTAAGAATATTCTGGTTCAGTTTAGTTTATCTGAGGTCTAAAATCAAGAACTCATAATTAAAAATCAATCCGATTCTCTAGACTAGATTTTCAAGCCACTGGAGAAAGGATGGCATAAGATAATCCAGTGTCTATGAAAACTAAACTATATAAACAACGAAAACAAACAAAAAACCCTTAGAACTTCATGCTCCAGAGCTTACATAGAATTCTTTGAAACTGTACAGCTCTCAAATGCAATAAAACCACACTTCAGTTATTAAGAGGATAAATTCCACCCCAAGTCATTGGTTAATTGCTTATTACCATATCACTTCAGCGTGTGATCTTACGTTTCTTATAAGCTAAGTGGGGTCAACCAATGCATATGTGGTCAATGCTAATTCATATAAGGTTTTTGCTTCTGTATGCATGTATGTTTCAATTGTGCAAGGTTGGTTTTATTTTTGTAGTTAAGTGTGGTGGGGTGGGGTGCGGTAAATAAACATGGTTCTTCCCTCTTGCTAATCAAGTCCCCATAATAAAAAACATCCTCAGATTTCTTCTCTAGAGAAATAAATATAAACATAAACTAGGCAGCTCAAGAGAAACCCGGGGATTGTTCCATAAGTTACAGGCCACTCACAGCTCTTGTTGATAACTTAGAGGCACTGGTGACCTTCCTAATAATTACACTGTGGGTTTTGAAATAGCCCAAGGGTGGTGTTTGTTTTATTCTATTACTAAATTTTGTTTTGAATCACCAGGTGCTACCTACAAACTATTCTTCCCTGGGATTACAACTATAAAATTGTAATTATTCTCTGCCCTGGTGTGTGGTTTCTGGTCAGTGAATAAGAGCTCTAAATGACTCATGTGTCATAATATCAAGCTGGCCACATTTCAAGTGGTATCTATTATATCCAATAGTTTTGAGATACGGAAGGAAACTGTTAATGCATATTAGAGGTATCATTATTATTATGAACATGCCAGCAATCTTCTGTGATAAAGTGTCATTGACTTCCTGCCAACTCTCATGGATTGGTGACATTTTGTTAACCAGTCTACTAAAAAAATCTATAACAGGATATTAGATGGTATTTAAAAATAATATCAAAGCAAGGGATCAGGGTAAAGGAATCTTGTATCTTAAAACATGATAATTGCAAAGTCCGTTAGCTATGTTTGTCGAAGTCTACCCTGTGTAATTTAATTATTGTGCTTATTATGAAGTTCTAAGATAAAAAAAAATTCTTGGCAGCAGATATATGTTAAATAAATTAGACTTTGCGATGATCATTTCTATATTTTGATTACATAATATTTGCATACATTTCCAACCACCTCAATTTTTTTTTTAACTCCCTAGATTTCTGTACGTTACTCTTCTCCCGCCTCTTTTTTTACTTTTAGGTATGTCTAAAGATGCATAGATTTACGGCTTGTGAATAGAGGCAGGACCATTCAGAGCATTTTGCTTTTTGTTTTAAAAACAGCATTAGTGCATCAAGTTTTTATTGAAGCAATACAGGTCTCAGATGACAGGTAATACTGAACCAAACATTCTCTTTGCTGATGACTTGTCAAAAAGTCCAAGAAAATAAGTAGGAAGAGGACTCAGATGTAAAGATTTAAGCAAACTAATGTATCACTTAAAAAGACGTTTTCTGTTAGTTATTTTTAACGATGAGCCACACACATATGGTGATGGTGAGGGACCTCATTAGGAGGCAACCCTCTGATGGTGTCCTAAAGGATAAACCCCACTAAGACAAACTACCACTGATCATCCTTTACTCCTTCTTTCCCCATCGGGTCTTCAACTTCAGCCCACATGGACAGTCACAGATCTTACAGATTCTCAAAAAATACATTTCTATCCTTATTTAGTTCCTTGCCCTTCGATGCTATACCCCAAATAGCTCTTCTCATTCACTATTAAACTTCTTTTAAAAATAGCCAGGAGAGCTTTTTCTAGTTTTCTTATTGCATCCTCACGTATCCCCTGCATTCCAGACCCACTTCCTCAAGAAATTAATTTCTCTCTTAATTGGGTAACACGCACTCTCTTTAGTCTGTCGCTAGTTCTCTACTGTTCCCCTCCTGTTTCCTTTTCTCTTCCGCCCCTCCCTCCGGATGCAGTATTCCTCTAGGTTTGGTGTCTTGGGAGACCTTCTGTCTCCTTCCTTCTGCTCTCACGAACCCCTGCGGAACAATAGCTCATGCTACACAGTTTCACTGTCATCCCCAGTCTGCATTTCCAGCTCCCCATTTCTCTCCTGAGCACGAGCTCTGCTTTTCCAAAATGCTGGTCATGGACCAGTGGCTGGATACACCACGTAGCCAAACATATATTTCAAGTCACATGTAATTAGACCCATTAACATTCCATTGGGGTGTGAGCTTACCATTTATTTCGTCTTGCAAAAATGATCTCAAGTTGGGAGGTGAAGTGAAAGATGGTGAGTGAATCAACAGTTACTGTTTCTCAGTTAAAAACTATTCAACAGATTTCAGTTTTTCCCTCTCTCTGGCGATACTAGACGTGTTAATGCCTCTCGTTAATTACCTCAACTCTGTATGGCAGAGCAGGTGGTTATAAGGACATAAAGCAGCCTTGAGGAAGAATTACCCTTAACTATTTAAATCCCATGGCCCTTATACTGAAAATTAAAAAAAAAAAAAAACTTCATATAAGAGAACACGGTAGATAAAACAGCCATTCAATTTGGTATATCAGTGACTTGAGAATACTTGTAGTTGAATTACAAGTAAAGTTAGCTAACAGCAGGGAGAGCTCTGGTCAGATCCTATTCTCTCGAGCATCCCTTTTAATATTAAGGAACAAAACATTTGAGTAATTTGTTCAGCATCTGCCTGAAATTGCTTTAAATTAAATATTATGCCATATGTCCCCATTGTACTTCAAAAGTCAGTTTTTTGGTCCATTTTGTAGGGGAAGAGGCCAAGCATAAAGAGGATAAGTTCAGAAACATAAAGGAAATTTCTACTTAGGGAATAAACATTTATTAAGTACCCACTATACGCAGGGCAGTACCAAGTATTTCTTCAATGTAGCCAGTTGTCTATTCTTTTATCCCTGCCATTTATAAACAGAGTAAACAGTGTTTACAATGCACTGGACTTGACCTTTGAGTAAAAGATGCTACAAGTTGAATAATCATTAAATGCTATTACATTTATTGAATCTGCTCAGTTACTGAAAATGAATGTTGCCTTTTAATTGTGCATTAGTCTGGACAGGGAGGCAGCATGGCAGTACCATCAGTCCTAACAGCTCTGTAGTTACATTATTCACATAGACCTCTGTCTTATTTGACTGTGTCTATATAGGGCCTAAAAATGGACACTCAATAGCATTTGATGAAAAAAAAATATACATAAGTGGAGTGAATCCTACTGGAATGTTTAGGACATCCGGGTTTGACTTTAACCGTGGAGATTTATTACATATGCAACTCCGTGCAAGTTAATTGACTTCTCCAGTTCTCGGCTTCCTAATCTGTAAGAGGAGCCTTCTCCTTAGTCTTTCACATGGTCATAAGCGTCATGTGATGGCCAGTAATATACATGAAAATATTCTGTATGCTGAAGAACAGTTTACAAACACACGTATTGTTATTTTCATTTTTAGTCTAACACAAAAGTCTCTAAAAGCGATTGATTTTTCACACCAAAATAAGTTGCGCAAAGTTGTGAAAACACCATTATGTAATTACATGTGATTAGGAAAGGGACAAGAAGCATGGAAAAGGAGGATTAGGGCATAGAATTAGCAGCAGCTCTTAAAACTGATGAAGTGAATAAACATCTACCATCTGTAGGATATTGTGTTGGGCCATACAGGAATTAATGGGATAATACGGCCGTGGACATCGCGGCATTCTGATCCCATAGTGGGCAAAAGTAACAGTAGCTATTAACCTATAAAATAGGGCATGGAAGTGCCGTAAACAAGTCAAAGAAGGCCAAAGTGATATCCATTTTTTTTTGTGTGTGATATCCATTTTTGAAGAGGATCAATAAAAGCCGTGTGGCAAAAAGTCACTTTTGAAGTAGTCTAAAAACACGCACAAGATTTTGAAGGGGTGGAGGCGTGGGGACCGCAGTGGGCATCCCGCGGAAGGACGGGGGGATGGGGGGGTGGGCAAGGCACGAGGTGGGAAAGTGCATGGTGTGATGTCACCGGAGCATGCAGGCGACTCAGAAACATCTAAGAGCATGCTGCAACCACATTTTACTGTCATTACATCGCTATCTTGTGGATCATATTGTTAGCAACCTCAAAAGCGATCCTGCAGTCCCACTTCACAAGGCTGATCATTTTCTGCAACTTTCCAACCAGGTAAACCAACACGAGCTCTCAGAGGGGTCCTTGGCAACAGCAATGCCAACAACGAAAAGGCCATAGCTCTCTTCAAGAATGTGCTTCTGCTAAGTTCTTCATACTTATAATGCTCTGTGACTCAACAGCATCCCACAGATAAAGCCCGGAGGAAATGTAGCAGTCAATAAATTATTAAGCCGCTTTCCTTTAAAACATCGGGACTGGGCAGTACAAAGACTTGCCATGGCCTGTCAAATGCAAACAGATCTGTAAATCTCAAAAAGAAGAATTATCTGAGCTAAGGAAGAGCTGGCCCTGCAGATCCCAGAGCCCACCTGGGATCCCCTTACTGCAGCCTGTCACTCTTAAAGAGTTTAATGCTAATACAGTCAATGAAACATAAAACCAGACCGAGGCAGGTGGGCTCTGGGCACCCTCAAAGGATTTACCTTAGGCTTCGTAAAATGACTTTTAAAGAGTCATCCCCTGAAATGTAGCTTGGAAACTACAACATTGAGCTTGCACAGAAATTACTTCATTGAGACTGGTGACTTGCTTCTTATAACAGGACACACGGCTAAACACATTTCTACTTTGTCATATTCCTTGTTGGATAGTTCCATTTCTGATTTCTTTGCTTGTGCCACAGACACGGAGCTAAAGTCACTAATTCTTAAAACTACTGCACGGAATTTATTTTTTTCTGACAGGTAAAATGGCCTCAAAATTACTCTAGATCCCTTTTGCAGCCTAATTTCTATGGCCTGGGCATCGCTCCTTAAACTCTTTATTTCATTGACCAAACGCGAATTGGCTCCCTTGGCAGAAATGGTTACAACAGGGGTCTGGCTCTGACAGGTTGTTTGTGCAGCTTCTGAGCAGAGTTGGTGGGGCAGGTGGGAAGGCCAGCTGGTTGAGGGGATCAGATTAGTCGAAACACAAAGCTAGTACTTTCGTCTACGCCTCCCTCTCTCCCCGGTGCGGGCAACTGTACTTAGAGTCAAGATGAAAAGTTGGAAAACATCCCAGTTTCATTTATAGGGGGACAGAGATTTGACATGTTAATGATGTGGGATGTATTGAGAACAGCATCTTCCTTCCTTCTTCATTTATGACTTCAGACATTTCCATGGGGACGTTACAATATAACTTACGTTTGGAATTTCAGTTATGGAAGGGAGGAGATTTAATAACACTGAGTAAGGACTGCAGTGCCACGGAAGGTCTTAAAGCAACCTCTACCTAGAGCATCCTTTTCACCTGTCTTCGTGCTGGCTATCAGTCTGCACATCAACTGCTTTTGGTCATAGATTCCTAACCCTTTCAAAATGGCTCTCGGGTTTGTGATACAGATAAATGTTTCCGAGAAATCGGGGTGGCTAGAGAGTTTCACATTCAATTTCATTTATGATCTAAACTTTAGATTTAAAAGCACGATAATGCAACCAAATAATAGCAAATTTCCAGATGTTCTATGGAGTTGATCTTCTACCAAATGTCCTGGGGGAAAATTACATTTAAAACAATACGTGTGTTGTTAAGTTAGTAGGATGCGTATAGATTTCTGTAGGTGCTTGAAAGTCAGGCAGACCATTTCATAGTCACGGTGTAAGAGAACTAGGGATGGTTAAAGTTGCATGGAGTCTACTGCAAAGTACCTAGACCTGTTTATGCCTCAAGTCTCTACCTATCAAATGCAGTTAATATTCAAACATACTCCCTAAGATTGCTCAGAGGATTAAATGGGACAACGTATCAACGTTTATGTATGGAACTGCTCCATACATAATGATTACATTACTACTGCTATTATTATCATCACCAGAGGATTGTTTTTCAGGAAAATAACATAACAGAAACAGGTTTCAGGAAGCTTGATTTGGCCAAGGCAGAGGATTGAGAGGGAAGGTCCTTAAGTTAAGGAGACCAGGTAGGAAGTGGTTTCTGGATCCCAGAGAAGTGGTGATGGAGCTCTGAGCCAGGGTGGGAGCAACCAGAATGGAGAGGAAGGGGCAGTCATGGAGAAAAGAAAAGTAATCCAAAGTATTAGCTCCTCATAATTTTGAAAGCCCATTCACCATTCGGACAAACAGATGCGTGTTCATAGATTTGCTTAACCACATGGAGAAGAAATATCCCAAAGCAAGATGGAATTATTTTTTTACAGATTGTATTCATTTTGAGAGAGCGAGCGAGCGAGCAGTGTGAATGCAAGCAGGGGTGGGGCAGAGGGAGAGAGAGAATCCTGAAACACACTCTCCCCTGAGCACAGAGCCCTACAGGGGGTTTGATTCCAGGATCCTGAGATCAGGACCTGAGCCGAAATCAAGACCAACTGAGCCACCCAGGCACCCCAAGATGGAATTACTGTGGTTTTTTTTTAATTCCCAATTATTATCCCCTAGAACTTAAGAGTCCTATTTCAAATATCATTTTCAACAAATATAAGGTAAAAAAATTCTATCCCTTCTGTGTTAACAGTACCCAGACTTTCTTGTGAGATTCTTTTATGAGAACCTACTGGAATAAATTGGCTTTTCACAATTATTAGGGTCCAAATCATACCTGTGCTAGGTTTACTAAACTTTTAAAAGCCAAAGGCACAAAGATACTTCTGTGAATTCTGATTGGTTGCACGAATGATTTTCTCCAAACAGTAACTCATTGTTGTGTTCATCTTCAGGAAGATACTTGGGTATCAGTTTAGTTACTTTACAAGAAAGCCATAGAAAAAATTACAATATGAATGATAATTTATTCTTTCAAGAGACAAAAAACTATCTCCTGAAATAATTTAAAAATATACACCCCTCATCTACTAAGAGGTTAAAGAAACTCTCAATTTGTATCTGTTACTTGTTGGACTGATATATCTTAGAGGTGGAGAACAGGATAAACAAATTCATAAAAATTTTACATATTTTACATTTCACTGCCCATTCACTGTGCTTTTACCTATTTTAAAAATCATTTCTAACAAAAGCCCCTACCACATGCTACTACCAAGTACTATAAGGGACTTTTCTTGAAAAGAGTAATAATAGTAGTGTCTTATTTTTATAAGATGTACAACAGAACTTCCATTCACCAGATTTACCTTGTAAGATTCCCGGCTCGTACAATTCCACATTCTCCACTCAATGTTCTCTTGCTTTAATGTTTGGATGAATTCTGAATTCCACTTTGAAAAGCAAAAGGGTTTTTCTATCCTGGATGCTGGATGATGCATTGGTGCTTACAAAGATCAGGGCCAGCTAATTTAATATACATAAAAATGAGTCTAAAGCTAAAGAACAGTTTGCTACCCTTCTTAGGAAGCTCTTCTCTTTGGGGTTGTCGATCTCTGTTTTAAACTTCCTTGAGCTGAGGCCGGGATGCTAACTTTTCCAATAGAAAATCCGTAAAACTGTTTTTTAGGAGAGGAGCTTATTCACCTTTGAGACTCAATGCTAGTCTTAAGCACTTGTACCAAATAAAGTGGGGGGGGGGTGCTGAAAAGAAACGTGGAATGTAGGCAAGAGGGAATAAAGGGGAAGGAGAAAAAAGAAGAGTCATGAAAAGAGTCTGACAAAAGGAAGAGTAATTAGAGGAGGGAGCAGGCAGGAAGTCCAGGAGACAAGGAAGTCTCAAGTTGCAAAAAGAGGCTAAGTTTTATTTTGGAGAATGGTGAATATCCACTCCTCATCTACTATGTTGCCGGCACTCCAGCAAAGAAAACACAAATATTTCAATATCGGTGGTGTTTTTAAAAGCCAATGGAAAGGAGCTTAACCAGCACATTTATTCTACTGATTTTCTAGCTTGTTCAAGGGCTACTTTAGTACCAATTGTTTTCAGGGCAATAAATATAACAAATGTCTTTCTTTGTTTATGCTCTTTGTTTGTAAACACACATAACAATAAAATTCTTCAGCAACACCTACCTGCATTTCCTTTGCAAACTTCTCTCAACGTAATGGTCCTAAATGAAGAACAGTTTATACTTTCAAGAAGAAAAAAAAAAATGAAGGGCACAAGATGTTTTTAAAGAAAACTTTGCCAATTTTTGAGCATAAATTTTTCTGAGTATTAACTCCCTTCCCTTACAGTTTTGGCTCTGAATAAAATCACATGTGAGTAGTGTATATTTCTTCATTTGATAAGATCTGCTTCACAGGGTGAGTGTGAAAGATGTATAAGCATCATTATTGAGCCATTTCTCAAGGCTTTCTCAACCTCCCCCCCCCCCCGCCCCCAATCCATCTCCAGTGAAACCTGATGGCCAGACTTCTCAGGCCTGTGAGGATGGTAGAAGGTGTGTGCAAAATGTCTCAGACAGAAGGCGGGGGTGGGGGTGGGGGGGGTGGTAAGGAAGTGAGCTTAAGAGCATGCAAACACAGTCCTGCCACTAGCAGGGCCCTAATTAGCTGAATTCTAGATACATGTTCTCAGGACAAAACTGTTACTTCCTTGTCCTCCTGACCATGACTTCCCTTGACCACACTTCCCTCAGGTTCCCCTGAGCCCCCCACCCCCACCCTTTCCCATCCTTGCTGGGCTCACCCTCCATATCTGATTAAATTCCTTATCCCCTGCCTTTGATCTATGAGTCCTTGGCCTGCCTTCAGCAAGAATCCTGTTAAGTCAGTTTGGCAAGAATCCTCCTACTCTTGGTGCCTCCTCTTAGTAATTTTCCATCCACCCCACGCCCCCTCCCCTGACTAACCTGCTCCTTGGCTCTAAATCCCTATGTGTTCTTGTACTCAGAGTTGAACCCAAACACAACACTGCAATAACTTGACACCCATGGCGGTCGTCCTGAATAAAGTCTTCCTTACCCTTTTAACAAGTGTAAGAATAATTTTTTCCTTAACATCAATTGTACGTGGTCCCAGACAAGGAGCCGGATGCCCGATAAAGAACTGGAAAGGTGAGAACCACTGCAAGAGTGACAAGCACGGTCCCAAAAATCAGGGGTCAAGATGTCACCTGGGTGTGGCATCAGGGGACTTGGACTTGGACTTGGAGAGGGTGAGCTTACGTGTCAGTGTCAGACGTGTGATCAAGGCAAAGGGTGCATGAGAAAAGGTTTTGTTTTTTTTTTTAAGATTTTATTTATTTATTTGAGAGAGCGAGAATGAGAGAGAGTACATGAGAGGGGGGAGGGTCAGAGGGCGAAGCAGACTCCCCGCCGAGCAGGGAGCCCGATGCGGGACTCGATCCCGGGACTCCGGGATCATGACCTGAGCCGAAGGCAGTCGCTTAACCAACTGAGCCACCCAGGCGCCCGAGAAAAGGTTTTTAAAGATCATTTGGATTTGCAGCTTAGGGTTTCAACCGCTGCCTGCCTTCTGATGCCCATAGTTGATGTGGCTAAAGGATCAGGCCAGCATCCGGATCCCAGGAGGCCGAAATCTGAGAGGCAGCCTCAGTCCAGAAGACCTGAATCCTTTGAAGGAGGGTGCAGCAGGAGTTAACACTCTGATCATGAGCTTGGAAAATGAATATACTACAAGACGAATGAAGTCCTCTGAATACTTCCTGCCTATGTCTTGCTCCCCTAACATGACTGAGAAAGACACTGAAGTTGGCTGGGAATGACATTGCTCAGCGGAGCTATTCTGAATGTGAAATACTCAACAAGATGACTGCATATAATTTGAAAATATCCAGAAAACATGAAGTAATGAAAAAATATCAGATAATCCAAGTCAGTTCAATTAATCAGCCATCTAGTTTAATGTGACTAAAACCAAGATAAATTGCTAATGCAGTTTCTTTGACAATTAGTTCCTTTTTTTCCCTTGTAAATGAGGATTAAAATGGTCTAAGCCACTAAGAATTCAGATTTCATTCTCTATCTACTTGCATCTAAATATGATTTTATCTTTGCAATAAAATTCTTTGGCTCTCTTAAAGGTCTATAGTCAGTCAAATCCATATATTTAACAAACTATCATACAATTCCTTCTTCAGTGAATTCTGTCGCAGCACTATCCTATGAAGTTTCTTTGCTATCATTGTTCCAGAAGCAAAATGTGTATTCTAATTCTAGGCTTGTAATGTCAAAAATACTTACTCGACACCTTTAATTCCTGGCAAAAAATGAACAAAATGTGAATAAAAACACTTCCTCCCTTTGGATAAATATTACTTAGCTATTTATTAAGAAAACAATAACCACAGAACCTGGCATGGAATTTTCTATCTCTATTCAACTCTCAGTCCTAAAAACACAAAAAAGTCAACTATTCTTATTCTTCCCCCAAATCATTACTTTCCTTCAATGGTTACCAATCATTTTTCATCCCAGTACCTAAGCCATCCTAGTGCCCTGCATCTTTTGTCCACATCCCCATGGCTCCTCATTCTTACATGTTGACAGAGATATAACTGGAGTGTCCAGGTAGCTAGGGATACACGCCAGGGATCAATTTATCTTTGGCAAGAGAATTGACTAATAGGGTTTTTTCTGTCTCTAATTTCTGTGATTTCCCTCCTGTCAGGGAGATTCCCAGACCGATTCTTTCCTTAGCTGTCAAAAGCACCTGCTCTCACTCCTCAGGTCAGTACGGGTCGGGCTCTTCTACAGCTGTCCCATCTTGTCCCTGGTCAGAGCACATGCCTCCCTCCAGGCAGCCACATCCACAGAAAGGCTCCAGCACAAGGAGACTTCTGGTCAACCTCGGCCCTTAGCTGAGCATAGTGGGATAACAGCAGCTGCCCAACCCACAAGCGTGGCCGCCCCCTCATCAATTTCCCCCATGTTCTGGGGGCCAAATGAGAAGAGGTTTGGTACGAAATCAGAAAGGCAGAGAGGGCATGCGGTAGAGACTTTCAAGAAGATTTTACTAAATTATTCTGGGATGTCAGCCAAACCCTGGGTTAACCTCAGTTGCATCACTGGTAAACGAATCACCCTCCTGCTGAAATGGGAAAGCGAGATGTGGCCTCAGTTAAATTTTGGGAAATTGGTGAGTTTTGTGAGCTGCATAAACTCCCACAGTTGGGAGACAAAATTTAGTATTTTTTTGAATACCTTTCCTTCTGTTAGTTTATTTATCATATGCAGTTCAAGGTGTTTGTCTTGCTATGATTCAAAGCTAATCAATGTCATCAGCAGCACATGTGTCTGCTCAACACAAGCATAATTTATACATAACAGAACACACATGCAATTATTATATGTCATTTATTAGTTCAATCCAAATCCACACATATTTATTGCACGCTTACTCAATGCTAGGTACAGTACTACAGCCCCTGAGGATGTAACAGGAAGCAAAGGGGACATGGCACCTGTCCTCATGTTGTTTCTGGTCTAATGTAACCCTTCATACCGTTCCTCCCTCCTCTTCACTTTGCCTTCACTCCAGTTGTACCTGAAGTAGCTCTTGGGGGTATTATTTATTTTTTTAAAAGATTTTATTTTTTAAGATTTTATTTATTTATTTGACAGAGAGAGACACAGCGAGAGAGGGAACACAAGCAGGGGGAGTGGGAGAGAGAGAGAAGCAGGCTTCCCGCAGAGCAGGGAGCCCGACGCGGGGCTCGATCCCAGGACCCTGGGACCATGACCTGAGCCGAAGGCAGATGCTTAATGACTGAGCCACCCAGGCGCCCCAAGATTTTATTTATTTTAGAGAGACAGTGAGAGAGCACAAGCAGGGGAGCAGCAGAAGGAGAGAGAGAAGCAGGCTCCCCGCTGAGCAGGGAGCCCGATGCAGGGCTCGATCCCAGGATTCTGGGATCATGACCTGAGCCAAAGGCAGGATGCTTAACCATCTGAGCCACCCAGGTGCCCCTTTTGGGGTATTATTGTTCTAGTTCTTTTTTTGAGGTAGCAAACATGCATCCAGTATTGACGATATGCCAACCACCCTTTTACATGGATCTTCTAATTTACGCTGCTCAACAAACTTGTGAAGTAGGTACTTTTATTAGCCCCACTTAGAGATGAGGAAATGCAGGCACCCATGGATGAAGACAACTCTCTAAGGCCACAGAACTAGTTAGCGGAATGTGGGGCCAGGCAGTCTGGCTCCAGAGCTAGACTCTACCCACTGTACCATCTGGGTACACAATCCTCTTATAAAGTTCTCCTTCATACACCTTACACTCTCGGAGGATATATACACGAAGCATAGCTCTGACTGTGTCATTCTCCTCCTTGATATCTTCACTGACTCTTTACTAGTTAACTGAATTATATACAAAGGTCTCACACTAGCATAAAAAGCCCTGTTCAGTCTTCAACAAACCTCAGCAGTTTTTGGCCCATCCCCCATGGGTTGAGATACTCAGGGGATTTAACTATTCACTCTTCCCCCCAAACAGCCAACTTTCCCCTTCCCCACTTTTTGCCCTGTTTTTACGTTCTTCTCTTTTCCTGAATTGTTCTGCTAGCCTCCAGACATGTGGCACCTTCACTCTTGGATTTTTTTAAATGAAAGTCCAAATGGATGCTCTGTCCTCCTGCTTAGAATCACCAAATGCTTTGTAGGTGCCTGGTAATACACGTACCTTCTGCCATGCACTCAGTTATTTGCCGAATCCCAGGGGAAGCAGTGTGTCAGCTTGTGGGGCTGGGCTCTGAAGTCAGATTGGCCTGAGAGCCATTCTAGCTCTTGGAATTTTTAGCGCCGAGATCTTAGGTAAGTTATAGCAGATCTCTCCCTGCTCAAAACCCTTTTGTGTCTTCCTATTGCTGTTTGGGTGAAGACTGACTTCTGGGAACCAACATAACTTTAAAAAAATTCAAATTCTTTTAAAAGCCAACCTACAAAACCCAACTCTATTCTCCAACCTTATTTCAAAAGTCATCCAGTCTTCTTGACCATTAAGTTACCCTTCCGTGGCCTGCTTTCCGTTTCTCAAATGCTCCAGAGCAAGCTCCTGCATAACTCAGGCCGGCACCAGGCCCTCCTTCTCCCTAACCTGTCCCGCTGGGTCATCGGATTTGTTTGTTCTGATCCCTCAAGTCCCAGCTTTAAATTTGTCAATTTTTCAGAAAAGACTTCCTGGACCATCTGATCCAAAGACGTCCCTCCTCCTCCCCCGCTGGGTACTCGCTCTCACTGAAGCCAGTTTCTTTCCTCATGTGGGATATGATTTCATATTTGTAGTTTACTGTGTCAGGTCAATTTCTCCCCCTGGACGTGGAAGGCTCCCGTAAGGACAGGGGACATCCCTGTTTGCTTCATCATGCCATTTCCTGTGCCCTGCACTATGGCCCATGTAGATGCTCAAGGCAGACAAAGAGTTACAGTTCTCTTCACCTCCGTTTTCTCATTGCTTGTAAGAAGCTGAGCACAGAGGCTGCACAGAGTCGGTTCCCGATAAGTGGTAGCTACCCCCACTTCCATTCCAAACCACAGTCCCCCCCGGGGAACTGCTTTCTCTCTGCATCCTCGATAAAACTCAGCATGGTGCCAGTGAAGAGAGTACACAAGTAGGAGTGTACAATGATAGGTTAGCATACCATGTTCTCTTGCTTTCACATACAGTGAGAATTTTCCTTGGGAAATTTTCTTTCTAATTAAAAATGTAAAATCATATACGTGTATCTGATCACACACTTACATGATTTGTTATATTTATACGATTTGTTTTATATACATATTGTATCACAGACAAGCAAACAATGAAAATGTCTGGATCAAAAAATAAACGGTGCTTATATCCAAATTCAAAATTTAATTGTTGAGCAACATTTAGTTGCTGAACAAAGAGAGTTTGAGAATTTTTGCAAAGTAGGTCAAGAGTAGGATTCCTGAACAGGAACATACTTGTTTTAATCTTCCTGTATGGATCATTAGCAAGCTGTCTGGGAGACAGAGGGAGTGCTAAACAAAAAATGAATTATAGGTGGGGTGACCATTTAATTTAATGACCAAACTGAAACATTTTTAAGAGGGAGAGGGGGCAGTATTGATTATATTGGGATAATACACATAAACCTGGACTGTTCCAGGGCTGTTATCTTGTGTTCTGGATTTGTCAAAAACTCATTTCTAAACACACACCACCAACAAAAACAAAGGTTTTTGTTTTCCCCATCAATCCACCTGTGTCTAGCGTTTTAACAAATGTTATTGTCTTCATTTATTTTTAATGATACAATATTAAGATATCATTCAGCATAAAATAATATCAGCATAACATCTGACTCACCCCAGGTGAGGTTCACAGAAAAAAAAGTAATAGTAACGACCAAAAACCCACCTGACCACAGTGGAGTAGAGGGTGCCAAGCCTACCCTTGTAATGTTGGAGCACCAACTCTCGTTCAGACAGCTCCCTGCTCTCCCCATCATCAGTACAGTGCCGTGGGACTCCCAACATCATTGTCTTTCTCGTCTACCAAACAAATCTTAGCTTATGTCTGAATTTGTATTTTCAAAACATGTCGGCTCATTACATTTATTGCATTTTAAATGATATTTAAAATTGAGGTAAATAATTTAAAGAGAAAACATCAAGGGCTTGAAATGAGTATCTTTAAATATAATGCAATCAGGTAGATATTTCTGCAGTGTTTGGTGACATTAATGTGGTGATAGTGAGTAACTGCTGATAATTAGTCAGAAGACAGAACAGAGGTCTTGTAAGAAAATTACTCCCAGGTGACAAAATATTGAAAATTCAATTATACTCTGTTTATTATAGGCTTATATTAGCAACTACACTCCTAATAAAGACCTTGATAATAAACAAATTAATGGGATCACAGGGGAGTACTTTTAGAAATATTTTTTTTCCATATAGTGTTCTATAATATATTGATTTCTAAAGTGCTCCCAATGACACTGTAAAGCTTGCTAAAGGAAATTCTTAACATAAATTATATAAGAACATATGACATATTAAAGTACTCAAGATTATGAAAATAACTTTAATATATAATGACAATGTACAATAAATTTAATGTTTAAAATTTCAAGTTCTGCAAGTGTATAAATCATTTAGAAAAGAAAACTCAGTGAATGCAAATAGGAAGGAATCACAATAAGGGATGCACAAATGGTCTGAATTCTAATTAAAACAGTATGTCATGGAAGTCAAGGCATTCATTCTCCTTTTTACAAGTGTGATTTTAAAAACATCTGCGGCATAAAACTCTTCATAAAATATTTTTACTCAGGTCAGAGTATAGAGATATTCATTTTCCTACCAAGATCACAACGTTTGTCTGCAGAGAGCTAAGTTTTTCCATTTAGTCTTCCCAACATTTTCTGACATTATGCCTAGTTTACTGGACACTTCATTCATTCATTCGTTTGTTCATTCATTCAGTTGTTGCAAAAATTTAAGCAGGCACCTATCTTGGGTATAGTTTTATTGCTACACGATCCCTGATAGAGATTCAGAAGCTGAGTTCCTCTTCTCTAGATGAACCCAGTGTGGGAAAGTTAAGATACACAGAGAATCTCAAAATAATGTAGTGAATGCTAAATGTCATGGAAGTACTAGAGTGAACAGACACAATGTGATTCAGAGGCAGGCCAGCTCAGTTAGCCTTTGGGTTATAGGAACCACGAACAGAAAGAAGTACTCTAAACAGAGCCTTGAAAGATGGGCAGGAATTTGATCAGGAAAAAGGAGCTCCGAGGGTTTTGTAGATTGTCAAGCATGGCATGATCAAGGCAAAGAGGCAAGAAAGCACATGGTGTCATAAAAGAAAAGTCCATTATAATGTTTTCACAAGGAACCTCAAGGAAAGAGGAAGATAAGATTATTTGCTGTTTAAATAACAGAAAAGATAAGCTCAGAGAATTTAAGTCTTCCTAAGAAGGTTGATTTAACTTCTATACTGTTTTCTCTGGTGAATAGACTTTTTTTTTTGAGCCAGGAATCAAGAGAATTGCAGGAAAGAAATAAAGATTTTTAGATGCGAGGAAAGGACAAAAGAAAAGCAGAATTGTGAATGAGAGCTTTGAAATAAATACATTGTTTGAGTTTGATAAAAGGACATGAAAAGGGAAAGATTTCAAGTAGAGAAGATGAAGTAATAAGCTTGAAATTTCGGAAGTGATTTTTAAATGATAAGAGGGAATAAAAAATAGAAAACTGAGTTCCACTTTGGGAAATCATTTTGATTACCATGATGAAAAATATATAATGCATGGCCTGTGAGTTCATAAAGTTTAAAAGATTTTTATAGAAGCTTATATTTGCGAAATTCTTTTAAAAATTTCCATTGTGAGAGACTATGTTTAGTTCACAGCTCATATTTGCAGCTTTAGTTAGCAACATAATTTTAAGAGGGAAGAGAATAGGAGGGATATCAAAGAAGTATCAGGAGGCCAAAGAAAAAGCAGAATTCAAAATTCAGAGTCAGTCTGTGAAACAAACAAACAAAAAGATTTGGAAACCCCATTAGCAAAACAAAAACAAAACAAAACATTCTGCTAAAGGGTTAACCTTTAGGAGAAAAAAAGGAACATCTGAACCATGTATTGACTGAAATAATGAGAAATTAATACGGAACTATTAAGAGACAAACATGACTGAGGAGGTCTGAAATATACAAACACTCTAGCTCTTGGTAGAGTCATTTCTAAAATACTCTGCAATACACCCTGGTAGGGCTTGTGTTTTCAACCTGGGGCCCCTGGACAGTCAGGAGCAATGCCTTGGCTGCATTTGTTGAATAAATATGTAAAAAACAGAGTAATAAAAATGTGGACAGTGATATTTTCACAAAGTAGAGGAATCTGAGGCAAACATCAAAAATGTTGTGTGACTGGAAAGAGAGAATCCAAGAGAGAGCATAGAAGACATCCTCTCGGTGGGGAAGTCAGGATGCCAAGAGCTCCCAAACACGATTCCAGTGAACTGGTCAGAAGCAACATCCTTCAAGTCTTACTTCAGAGACTTCCAAGAAAAGGCTGATAAATGTGTTCAGGAAGATGGCGGTCAAATCAAAGCTGGAGTGGGTTGGCCTGTTGGGCCCATAATTGAACAGGGGCTTTTCTGCCTTAATTTTGAAGAGGCAAAGAAAAATAACACCTTCCCTCCAGAAAGTACTAAAGCTACCGAAGGCAAGGGATACCCTCTTTTATAGGGAGTGGTGGGCCAAGAGGTGATGGGTATATAATATTGCTAGGACCCTCAAACTGGAAAGTAATGTGCTGATTTAATAATCAAGGAAGCAAGTAATTATGAGATTTGGTCCACATTAGTGTTGCCTCCAAAGGCCTTATTTTTTTTTTCACTGAGCATGGGATAGAGCATCACGATTTATTATATACAATTTGAGACCCTTGTATTTTTAGTTACCCTAATCACATGAGCTATGTTTAAATGCATCACAAATGCTTACAGTCTTTTGCATGTCTCTTGTGTGTTTTACTGCTAAAAAAAAAAAAAGCGCCCCTATCTGTTTTATTGATCAAATATCTGTTTGCAAACAAAATACCCTTGGAAGAACATATTTTCCAGGTGAACTATGGAAGGAATAGAAATAATTAAAATTCATTTAAAGCATAATAAAACAATTTGAAGTTATTAACGATGAAAACTGCTCTGTCGAGTATTCCTAAAAATTTGTAAAGATGTCAGTGTATATAGAAATATAGTTAATATAGAAAATATGCTTAATATAGAAAATATGCAAAGTATAGTTAAAAGACTCCCAGTTTATGTTTTTCATAACATAATGAATCTGTTGACAGTATGTATATTGCTGTTATTTATAATCCTGTAGTGACAAGAAAATGTCACCAATTACTGGCTACAATGACAGAACACAATTTATTCCTAATGATTTATACCCGTTAGGAAAAAACAAGTAGGCTACTAAAAGACAGCTACCATTCTAGTCCTCAGTAGAGGTTTCCAACGGGAAGGATATTTGCAAAAGATAACAAGTTATTTTTGTTAATGAGTGTTTGCATAATTTACCTATATAACACCTTAAGCTACAAACTAAAATAAGGTACTCTTATTGTTGTTTAAAACAGATATAACTAAAAAATCCTGTTTGTGGAGCAGGCTTTCACCAACACACATATTGTATTCACTTTTAAACCTAGACCTCTTGAAAGCTACATTGACTTTTCGAGTGTGGGAAAGATTTGAAAAGGTACTAAGCCAGTCCTTCAAACAGGTATTTACTGCTCATCCTGGCTTACTAGGAACTGCGGGTTGAAAGTAACATGCATTTGAAATGCCAGTTACAAAGAAATTTAGAGGACAAGAGAGAGGAAAAAGTGGGACATTTTAAGCAGGAGAGTAAACTGCACATTACAATACAATGTTATTAGATTAGTAAAATTCGCCAATTTGAGAAGAGAGTTATAAAAAAGTTCTGATCCAATAATCTACAGTAGGAAATTAGATCCGGGAAACAAGAGCTTTATGCAAAATTCTAAAGAAATCCGGAGTTGAAACTACAAAGAAGTTGATGAAACATTTACAAAGATATTTATATGGAAAGGAAAAGCAATAGGTAATGGATTTTTTCAATGGGTAGAGTAACAGCATGGTAACACTTAAATCAGAGTTGAATAAAAGCACTCTAAACGGGGATTTAACCACTGAAAACATATTTTGAGGACTGACATCATGCTTTTTAGCAAACTGATGATACATATCATAGGCACTAAAAGTAACTTCGAGCAGAAATGTAGTGTCACTGCCTTTAAAAAAGCAAGAGAAAGTGTGTGTGTGTGTGTGTGTGTGTGTGTGTTTTGAGGTCCTCAGAAATGAAGGAGACATGATAAATTGGGAAAAAGCTCAGTGAATAATGAAAATGATTAGGGCTAGGTGGTAGGATCAATTTATCACAAGGAATGAATATTGGGCCTAACTAGTTTTGAGAAAAGAAGGACAACAGTTTTGTTTCTCAAGTATAAGAAGGCTTATGACATGAAGCTAAGCACCAAAATTTTTCTATTTCAATCCACGAACTTAGGATAAAAATCAGGAAAAAAATTTCCAATTAAACACAGATATGGGCAAATTCCAGAAAATCATGATATCTAGTTCGGTCATGTCTCTCTAGGCTGCCTTACAGAGAATAGAACTTATGTCTCATAAAATCTCTGTCAGACTTATGATTATGATACTCAATTATCTGGCAGGTCCTTTAGCAACATAAAGCAGAATTGATTTGCACAGATCATTTCCCCTAGAAACAAGCTGATTATCACATGAACATTCAGCCAGTGAAATAATAACCTGAGCCACATTGTGTTTTGAGAGTCTATAGCATCTCAGGAAAGACACAGGTAATAATACATGGGGAAAACTGGGGGTAGGAATGATTCATACATGAAAACCAGTATGAACATAGTCAAAAAAAAATAGTATATTCCAAACCAGATCTTCCTCTTTAAAAAGTGGATGAGAAAGAAGAAGAGAAAATGTTGCCTATTTTTTGTTGGCCAAAACTGGCTGGTTATCTTTCTAAAAAAAAAGATTTATTGAAATATTTAGGTAATATCACTTTATTTTTTATTCACCAATTAACATTAAGGACCTCCTTGCTAGGTATGGCAAGGTATTTAAAAATTGTTTTTCCTGAATATCACTACTAAGCAAATTTTCTAAACTTATATAATAAAATACCCTATAGAAATTCTTAGTGTTTATTTAGATAAGACTCTTAGCACTGAAACAAATTTATTTTAGGAATCTGAAATGACTGAATTAATATAGATGGAATGTTAGTCAAAACAAAACAAAAGATAACAAAACTTTGTAGGCAATAATGTATATTATCTTAGTTCAAGGGTCATAGTTCATTCTTCGTAGACAGAATACTTCTCAGAGACATGCACACAAGCAAAGGAAGCTTGGATTATGTTTGATTGATGTAAATAATAAATCTAATTTTTCTTGCTACTTTAGGTGGTTTATTAGATTTTTATGCTTCGTATCATCACTCTGCTGGACGTATCCTAACCCAACATGACTTCTCTCCCTTGAGGGAAACCCTCAAGAGAAAACTTTGCAATATTAGCTTTGTAATGTTAACCAAAGATAAAATAATGCGGATTTTTAAAATTATTTGATAAGAAGACACAGTTTGAAGAAACTCAGACCCAAAGACACTGGGTGAATGGTCCAAGGTCAAGCAATGATTCAATTATGGAGCCAGAATAAGAAATCAGATGTCTGCACTTCTAATCAAGTGTCATTATCACTGCGCCTATGAAACTCTTGTCTAAATATAGTAGAATTACATCTTAAACTAAGAAGTGTGAAATAAACTCAACTACACAGAAGCTCATGGTGACAAGGAAGACATTTACATTGGCAGGAGTTTTTTTTCCTGCTCTTTGAAAAGTAAGTGATCTGAGGGACCTACACTCTACTGTTGTCTGGTACTGATAGATTCCACTTAAGAATAGGGGTGTATTACAGTGAGTTTTGGAATTAAACAGTGGCTTTACATCTTGGCTTTGTCATTTAGTATCTGTGAGACCTTAGCAAGATATCTGGATTCTCTAAGCCTTAATTTTCTTTCCATGGTAAAATAGAGATAATATGACTAAACCAAGAGGGTGGTAGATTGAGTATAATAGGTGTTCAATAAAAACCAAATATCTGTCTCTGCCTATATCCTTATCAAACTTCTACTCTGCCATTTGGATTCTCATATCATAATTTTTTCTAAAGGACAATAACAACAACATTCATAACCCAAATCCTTAGCAATTATAATTGGAAACGTCCCTATTACAAAATGACTGTTTTCGAAATGCTTCGGTATAGTAACGGCACGTTCTATGGGAAGTCAAAGGATTTTGTAGAGAATACAAACTACTCCATCAAGGAACAACGTGTGAATAGTGAAACCAGAATTGATTGGGGGGAGAGGATTTTTGTGGCTGAAAATTTCTAATTAAAATAGAGTAAGAAATGGATCTCATGGAAAGGGTCACCCTAAACTCTCACCCTTTCTGATATTTCTTCAGGAAAAGAAATCTTGCCTGACAGCTATCAACTTTTGATGAGCTATACATTCAGCACAAACTACCTGAAATATGGGGGAAGCAACCCAAACTCATGGGTATACAGCGTCAATATTCTTAACTCTTAAACTACAAACTTTCTCCTCCAAATAGATTGCTTGTCAGTACTTTTTATCCTTTTAGAGATCACTCTTGGAATAGACAGGTAAAAATATGACAACACTTTAAAGGAATGTTGTAGTCTACGTTTCCCCTCGGATCCTCTGCACCAATCTCTTAATATTTTGAGAGAAAATAATGAGTACGCTCAATGCGCTAATGATGAAACCAGGAAATTGACATCTAGACCCTTCAAGATGCAATTATGAATAATAAGAACTATTGGAATTTACATCCTTTGTCTCTCCAGCATCGAGGGGCCACTGGCCAAGTGTCAGGGCATCTGCTGTGCCTTTATCAAGCTATCTCCAGAATTCAACTATCCTGATTTACAATCTTTGTGAGAACTGAGACCCCAGGTGGAAGCGGAGTAATAACCTTGCAGCCTTCTTCCTTGCATCATCCTGACACTGATCCTGGGCTTCTCCGGCGGTTGCCATGGAAAATGTATCAGTTGCAAAACTCTCATCATGGCTGTGGTGAAGATAAACACGCAATCAAGAGTACAGGAAGTCTATTTCACGCCGTGATTGTTTTGAGATCTGGCAGGAAGCAACTAAAATGTAGGGGGATAAAATATTCTCAGACTCTGCTCTTCAGTTGCTGAGCTTCTTCTTCTAGTAGCAAATCAGTGCTCGGTGGAACATCATGGTGGGGTGTTCTTGCTGGACACTGAACAATAAATGAGTGTCCCGGTCTGAAGGATGACTCAGGAAATACCGAGAAATAACTTTCTCTTTGAGTCTGAACTAGTTCTACTATTATTCACTGTCCATCTTGTTTTCTAATGAAACCACTTCATATTCCTTTAAATCCACATTTATTTTTAGTTTTCTTTTTTTTAATTTTTTTTAAAAGATTTTATTTATTTATTTGACAGAGAGAGACACAGCGAGAGAGGGAACACAAGCAGGGGGAGCGGGAGAGGGAGAAGCAGGCCTCCCGCCGAGCAGGGAGCCCGATGAGGGGCTCGATTCCAGGACCCTGGGATCATGACCTGAGCCGAAGGCAGACGCTTAACGACTGAGCCACCCAGGCACCTCTATTTTTAGTTTTCAAGGACATCTTTAATGCACTGTTGACTGTTTCCCAAACTGTAGCGCGAACTCTTCTGTACTATGATTTTATGTAATTGTTTAGATGAAAGTCTATTTTATTGATCTCTGGCCTTTTCCCTTTTACTGCAATAGCAACATTCTCCCTGGTTGGGTGCTCACAAGCTGGGAGTCATGTGTAGCTCCTTATCTTTCTTTCTCACATTGCAAAGCCCCGTCAACAGCACTACAACTTGTTCCTTCCTCCTTGCTCACAATAGCCCCTTCCTGGTTCATATGGGATCCTGGCTCATCAGTTCCAAGATCGCCTTCATATCATCTGTCCATCATGTCTCAACTCTGCTTCAGGACATGGGCTGGCCAGACATTACCCACAGCGACAAGCTTAGACCTTCAGCATGACATTTACAGTTCCCCATAAATCGATTCCATTTCACTGTCAACTTTAATCTCCATTGCTTCCTGAGAGGATTCTTCTAGATGGGGTGGCCTCCCTAGGATGCTACTATTATTTCCTCTTATTGCTTCGAAGCATTTCTTCAAGTTGTCCCAACTCTAAGCAGGCACTCCCTTCTGCTATAGTGAAACATAGCCCTGTATCTCCAAGTCTATAAGCTTGATGGTGAGAGATATATTTTATTTCCCCCCAAATATCTCTCAAAATATTTCATATAAGGATGCTCACAAAATAGAGTAAATCCTAACTGTTTGCAGGATGAATGCTTGATTTTTAAATGAAAAATAGATTTTAGCAACTGCTTGTGACATTATATGTAACTTTCATAAACCTATCTCACTCTGTTTTTCTACTATTGCATTTTTTGCAATGCATAAAGAGGTTACATACTATGCTGCCTGTAGCTAATTGTGTATTCCTGAGAATGTTTCTTCTTAGTTATTAGCATTCTAGATCTCTCAAAAAATCAGAAACCTGAATTTAGTATCTAAAAACTATTTATATGAGATTTTATAAATCTTTTCCTATTTCATTGCAAAGATTTAACAGCACAATTTTTTATTGATGTCTCATTGCCAAAATTTAAGTATAGTAGGATACATTTATTAGACATTATGAAGCGTCGCCTAATTAAATGACACTTAGAAAAATGAATTGTGTGAAGAAAATAATTTTAAATCCCTATACCACAGACTATATTAACAAAATTTAGATAGAATAAATTTAAATAAAATGAAAGAAATATTTTTTAAAAGAAGAAAATATAAATGATAATTTGCTCTAGGGATAAAGTCAACATTCTAACCATAAAAAAGCCACAAATAAATAATAACAACTGAAATATATTTTAAAAGGTTTCTTAAAAATTTCCTTATATAAATAATATCTTAAAATCAAACAAAGGAAGATAGCTGCAAAAGATTAAGATCTAAACATTTCAAAAGAGACAAAGAATTATTAAGATTCTTATTATATGAAAGTACCTGCAATTCAAGAAGAAAAAAAATATGGTATCTCTATATCTCTATCTTCTGCACCTTTTCCATCAGGCTAAGAATTGATGAAAAGAGATTTACCTCCTACTGCTATCATCACTTTCTTTAAGTTTTTAATTTATTTAATAAGGAGGCAGAGACTTGGTAGAAATGAATGAATCTGCTACTCTGAGCTGGAGCAGATGCAGATTTTCTTGGCACCTAGAATCTCTAATAAAGAGTGCAGAGCTACTTAAGCAAGGCAGTGTCTTGCTAGACTGGAGGATCTTACATTTGATACATAAGTTTGCATCTCTATTCATCACTATCCTGCAGCTTATCCGTATGTCTACAAGCAGAAGGTCTGCATTTCAGGAGATGATTATACATATCAGGTCCTCTTATAACCAAACCTGTCTCATCAAGCCTACATGGATACAAGGGGAAAAAAAGCAGTGTCAGTGTCCCGGTGTCCTTGAATTCCACTGTCCCTCGTTTTTCTTATGTCCCAGAATACCCAGTTCTTCATTTACCCCAATAGAATGACGGACAAAGGACATGAGTTGGCAATTCACAAAAGAAGAAATATGAATCGTACACACACATACATGAAAATATATTCAACCTATCAATCACACAAACATAAATTACAACAACAGTCAGATACTATGTTTTATCCATCCAGTTGCCAAAATTCTTAAAGCTTGGCAATATTTGCTGTCAATCGCTTGTGGAAAAAGACACTTTTTTGTACTGCTGGTGGGAGTGTAAATGGATACAAGTTTTTTTGCAGGGCACTTTGACAGGGTATATCAAAAGCTTTAAATTGTATGTACCCTCTGGCTCTGATGTTCCACTTCCAAGAATTTATCCTAAGGTAATAACAGAATTAGGGGCAAGGATTTGGCTACTATGATAGTTACTACAACCTTTATAATAGTGAAAATTCAAACAACCTACATGTCCGAAAGTAGTAGATATGTTAAAAAAATTCTGATAAATCACAGCATGGAAAAATATTATGTTCTAGAAGAATGTCGGATAACATGGGGAAGCTTAGGGTCAAAACATAAATTGTGATTTTAATTTTTAAAAAATAAACACACAGAAAAAAATAAAAGCGGAAATGCCAAAAGAGAAACCAGAGAATACCATCCGTTTGCTTCTCTGCATTGTCCAATGAACATGTAATGTTAAATAATTAAAATAGATACATTAAAGGCATGAATTTAAACACTCATAATATTTTAGACTTAAGTTTGTTTGATCTGAAGTTCTATTTTTATCACGTCTGTTATAACCTTTCATTTTACTTGGATTATTGAGACAGTACCATGCAAACAATGATTGAAAGCCTAAAAAATTCTAATGATTATCTGAATGCTTAAACTTTTTAAAATAGGTTCATTTAAACAATGAATAAGCACCTTTAAGCACAATTTGTAGCCTGCAATCTATACAGTGGTACTCTAGTCATAGTAAATGAGACACAGTCCATTATAAGGGAATGTTTTCTACTTGTTTTCTGCAGCAACTGACATTTCATTCAAGCACTTTCAAATCCCCTAGGAATCTCTAGCTGCTGTATGTCAAAAATTTAAGATCTCTCTTTGTGAACTTCAACACCCCTATAAAAACCAGTTGGAAGGGCAAGCCTATTTCCTACTGATCACTTTGATGTTAACCAATTAAAGGCAAATCAATTTATTCAGTTTAGTCTGAATAATCATTTCACAGAGTCACAATTTTCCTAACTGCAATATGCAGATAACAACTACTGCTCTGCTTTTTTTTTTTTTAATTATTATGTTATGTTAATCACCATACATTACATCATTAGTTTTTGATGTAGTGTTCCATGGTTCATTATTTGCATATAACATCCAGTGCTCCATGCTTTTTATAGCGTATTTCTATTTCTCTTGGACATATCACTTGTGATATGATTTTCTGGCCCTCCCCCCTTGTGGTTTTTTTTTCCCCAAAGGTTTTATTTATTTATTTGACAGAGAGAGAGTGCTCAAGTAGCAGAGTGGTAGAGGGAGAAGGGAGAAGCAGGCTCCCCACGGAACAGAGAGCCCGAGGATCATGACCTGAGCCGAAGGCAGACGCTTAACCGACTGAGCCACCCAGGAGCCCCTGTATTTTTTTTAAATTAATGTTTGATAAGGTCTTGACAGTATTCATTAATAATAAAATCTGGTTATACAATTTTATGTTCATAAACATGCATTTTGTTTTTAAGCAAAGGAGAGCATAAGGAAAAGAAAGAAGTTACCTGTGTATCTGTAGGAGTACTGAGAACAGTCCTGTTAGTTCAGGCTCCAAAGTCAGCAGCTATCTGTTCTCCCTGTTTTCCATAGGACTCTGGATGTGCCTTTTTTTTTTTTTTTACAGTTTTATAGAACTATTTGAAGTAAAATATCAATTTTGTGTAAGAATGTACTTTCCCGCAAACTTTTTGATGTCATGGACTTTCAATTCCATCAAATATCATCAACTTAGGCTGTGATTTCAATCAATACAGATAGAATTTTACCTTTTTAAAGTATAGCCTTCCTATAACAAGCTAAAATTATTATGCACACAAATTTTTAAGACGAAAAGTACCTTAAGAGAGAAAAAGTTTTGAGGGATTCACGGTTACACACTATTAATGTTCCCTAATCTCCTCTCCTTTCCCCTTCTCGTTACTGGATGGCTCCTTCCTTTTCCTTATAAAGATGCTGAAATGTCATCCAATATAAAAATACTCCTGCCCCTCTGTGTCTCAGGAGTTAGCAGCCTACCTCCCTCCTGTCTTACTTGGGCTTTGGAAAGAATAATCTACACTTGTTTGGGGCCATATTTTTAGGTTTCTGTTTATCCTCCACCATTGCAATGCCCCTATACAGAAGTGAATAACCTCCTATGCAATCCAAAAAGTATCCTTGCATTTAACTTACTAGCCTTTCGGAAGTTTAGATTCCGCTTCCTCTGACCTCTCTTGTCTCCCGTGAACTGATCTTGTTGATTTTCTTTTTGTCTCTATGGAAGGTCCCCTTTGTTTCTTTCATTGGTACTTATTTTACGCCCTTAGGTAAATATTGGTGAACTTGGGTTTTTACCTTCAGTGCTTTTCTTGACTCCTCATATTTGTTTTGGGGGAGAGTTTTAATGCTGCCCATGGCTTTAACTGCAATCATATAGATCATATGGTAAATGTTCTTAAACAAAATCTATTTGATTTTTTTATCTCTCTATATAATTGACTAATAGACTACTGAACTCTGATGTCCCACAGACACCTTAAATACAACCTACTCATGTCTGAATTACTAATTCTATCACAAACCTCCAACTTGAATTATACCATCACTTGGATTCTACCATTCTTCCATGCTTAGAGGGTCTTTTATTTTTTTTATTTTTTAAGATTTTATTTATTTACTTGAGAGAGAGCGAAAGTGAGAGATCACAGAGGCAGAGGGAGAAGCAGGCTCCCAAGGAGCAGGGAGCCCAACGTGGGACTCGATCCCAGGACCCCGGGATCATGACCCGAGCCGAAGGCAGACGCCGAACCGACCGAGCCACCCAGGCGCCCTAGAGGGTCTTTTAAAATGTCTTCCTCTTCCCTAACCCCAACGTGATGAAGAAACCATCAACTCTTGATTCTTTCTGTTTGAAGCAGTCTTCCTCTCCTCCCTAGTTCTTGGCTTAAACTTCTATATTTTCTCACTCGGATCGTTATAACACTGTCTGATTGGTCCATCTGCTTTCGAGTCCGACCTACAAGTCCACTGTGTCTGCTCAGCAAACACTGTGAGGTTAGCACAGAGATACAATGGTGAACAGAGCCACGGCCCTACAGAGCTTACTCCCTGTGGGAAAGACAGTCGACATTCTGTACTGCTTTCAGAGTGCTCTGTAACATGTAAAGAGGACTGCGTTGTCACTCGGCATGAAAACCCTTCAGAGCCTCCCCATTACCTCCAGGGAAAAGTACAGATTTCTTAGCATGGCCATGTGGCCCTTTGCAATGGCTTGGGGCTGCGTATAGCACCTCAACTCATCACTCACCTACCCACACATCCTGTGTTCCAGGTACCAAACAGCTCATGGCTCTCAAGAGTCCTCACAGACTTTACACTTTCTCCTTTGCTGCTTTGTCTACATCTTGAATTTCTATACATCCTTTGAGCCCCTGTTTCAATGCCATCTCCTTCTTCCTTTATGAAACATCCTCTCCTGTCCTGCTCCCCAGTCTCACTTGGCAACAATCTGCTCTCTGCTGACACTGACCTTGCATATTGTGTTGTAATTCCATTTACCACATTAAAATCCAATTATAGTGTCTACTTGCCTGCTTGCCCAACTAGCCTACGAATGTCTAGAAGTCGGGGACTACGCTTACTCATCTTTGTTTTTCCAGCCCCTGGTATAATACCCAGCGCTTATTACTCATTGATTGAAGATGTAGTTGCTATACTAAATAAGAAATCAATTCAAAAAGTCACATCTAAACTTGACTCACTTTTCAGTTGCTGTGTGATGATATTTAAGGGCAAGGTATTACTCATAAGATGTTTTAACTGTCCTTTTCTCAAGCTTGTATGCATTTGTATGAATTTCCATCTGCATTTTAAAAGGTTTTACATTTGGTTTATGTACAGTCTATTCATTATGGAAAATTATCCCAAATCCACTGATAAATATAAAAAATTTCCATATAGTAAACCGTCATTCAAACTACTCAGTAAATAATGTATAAGATGTTCACATTTATACCTGAATGTGCGTATAATGTTAATAAACAGAATTGTTATGACTTGAGAAGAATATTCTTTAAATAGCACCAAAAAACACACTGAAAACAAAAAAGACCCACCAGTTAAGTCTCTCTTCAAACACTTGAATACCCCCAGAATGGCAAATACACTAAGGTTCTATGGCTCTAACACTTAATTTTTCTATTTCAGTGATAATTACATCAATAAACCTGATTCAGCATTCGCTGCTGTTCAATTCATTAATTAAAACATTTTTACTGCTACCACTGTGGTTTTTCAAGGATATCAAAAACACATTCAAAAATCAAAATAGCATACATCATCAGTTTTGATATGTGCATGGTATGCTTTACTTTGATTTCAACTCTACAATTAAGAGAACATTTAGAATATAAAGAGAGAGAGCATATACTCCATATACTTTGAACAAAAATACTTAGAACACAAATTGAATTTTGTAGAAATGGCAATATTCATGTGAAGAATAGCAAACTGCCAAGAGGTTCCAAAAATCCTCTTAGGATGGGAAATATAAATGTATATAAATACTTAAGTGATAACAACAAAGGCAGTGGACTTTATAGTCTTCTTAATTCTTCATAGTGCTAAATTAAAAAAATGAACTTAAATCATAGTTTCTGTGCTTGAGTGACTTGTAACATATCCATGAAATATATTTCATTCTCAAATGACATACGGAAGCTTTTGTTACAAGAATGACAAGTTGCTATTAAACCATAAATGTATACATAGCAAGGCAATGCAATTATTTGTATATATTAGAAACTATGTGACTGTATTCTGCAAAGAAGCACTCTACTTCTGAGCTCGACTTGGTAAGCATACATCTTACTTTTGCTGTTTCTGACATCCCAGAGCACCTAAAACATAAAATATAATTTATAACAGCAGAGCACACCAGAAGTGACGATTACATGCCAGAAGAGAGCCCATAATGGAATTGATATACAAGTTAGAGTTTAGTATGTGTAATAGAATCTCATAAAATTAGAATAACACTGAAGTATCATTTATTTCTTGCAGCAACGGAATTCCTTCTTAATTCTTACAATCAATTTCCAAAGTAGGCTGAAAGGTTCATGGATAAAGTTGAAGTAATGGAATTAAGGTAGGCAAAATAATACACCTCTCTTCAAATATCTTCAGAAAACTCAAATAGCCCCTTTGTGAAAAGAACCAGGAGAGAAATGATATCTGGGTTGTTGCTGGAAGCATCACAATTATGTGACGTAATGGGATACTCCAGTACCATTCAAGAGTTTCTCCCAAACTACTCCAGACTTCAATTGGTAATAGAATAGCTACACCTCTCTCACCTATATGCAGTCTCTCTCCTCTCTCACCTATATGCGGTCTCTCAGAAAGAGAAGAAAGAGCATTGCCCACTCTTTCAGAGAACATATTCAGCCTGACATGGTAATTTGGATTGCAAAACAGGGAGAAGTTCTCTGTTGAGAGATTGGTTTAAACGTTATCACTGCAATAGTTTGTCAAATTGGTTTAAGAAGTATATCTTCTTCGTTTTAAAGTATGATAACTCAACTTTTAGACTTTATCTATCTATATAGAAAGTAGACTTTTAAAATAGTATTTCAAAGGACAAGTAAATTGGTTCCTTGAAATGTTTTAGCTGTACAAAGCAAGTATCTATTACACCTAAAAATATTGCCCTTTACTGTTATACTCTCTTTGTCCACCAAATTAGCCCTTAATACTTTGGTATAATGCACAATTACTGTGGCATTAGTTGGGTCCTACAACAGGTATATTGCTAAGACCCCAGGTGAGAGATAAAGTCTTCCAGGAATGATTTATTTTATCGTGTGAACTGATGAGCATCAGTTAAATTGCCTTTTAATTGACTGGCTGTCTAAGTAACATGCCTTTGAGGGAAACACTACTTTTGAAATTTCCTTTGGCCAGGAGGGGAAGGAACATTCTGAAGTCTTTGAAGTCTACAGCCATCAGACTAATTATCAGCACCATTCAATGTACATTCATTTAATTACAGTAAATTAAAAAGGATGTGGAGTTTGGGAGAAAAATAAGAGAGTCAATAAATGGTGACAGAAATTCCAGATTATGCAAAATATCAGTGCCTTTTCTGGAGATCACTGTCTCCCCCTCATCTTGCCACATGTATAAAACTAACGCAGACAGAGGGAGAGTATAAAGGGGTGGGGAGTGGGAAGGAGGAGAGATGTGCTGTGGGCCAGAACCATGTAGGTACTTGATATTGTTTATCTAACTTAATCTTCATTGCCACTTACAAAGATGTGATTTCTCACTTTTTACAGATGATAAGAAGAGCACACACTTATTTGGAAGTCACTAGGTTCCAGGCACTGTTCTAAGCACATTCTAGATCTGAACTCATTTAATCCTCACAATGACCCTATAAGGGGGTCATTTACTATTTTCTCTATTTTACTCTTGTGGAAACTGCAGCACCGGAAGGTTAAGTAACTTGCCCAAGGTCACAGAGGAGGTGGTGGGACCAAATCAAACCCAGGCGATCTGCCCCCCTACAGCATGTTCTCATCTATTGCCCTCAGTGGGGGCCCTCGAAGTCAGGAATCACCACGAGGCAGAAGGGGAGTGCCAGCTCCTATGGGTCTGTCCAACTTCAAAGGTCATGGCTTTCCAAGGGGCATAACAGATTGTAGAGACAGGGAGAGGGGAAAAGATGAGGACCCCCAGCGGGGGACCACATACATCTCTGGGACTACTGTACATCTGACAAAGTATCAAGGAGAGTGGAAGAGTTGGGAACTCGAGCTCTGGGTGATTCAGGAGCCAACAGCCTCACTGGTTGAATGAAAAGACCTAAACCCTGACCCGGGTGATTCTAAATCCAGGAAACTTTCATGATACCACACTGCTGGATGACAAAGGATGTTAATACGTTTTGGCTGCTTCTGGGAAACGATGCACAAACAAACATTTTTAAAGCTTAAAGGTTGATGTCTTGAAAAAAAGAAGTCCTTTGTTTCTGACATTTAAATAGACAGTTGGAATTGAGATAAGATGACTTGCAAAGTTTCAGAGCAGAAACTCAGCCAGGGGTCTTTTAACGACACATCAGAGACAGGAAAGACGCTTAAAACAATCCAGAGCATACTGGTAATTCTACCTTTGATTAGGGCGGCTCATCGTGGTTATTTCATAACCTCTCAACAGCTTACCAGAACTGCTGCTTGCTCGGTGGCCACAAACCAATCCCTTCACTACTGAGAATGATGACGACCACCACAGTAAGCACTGTGTCAAGAAGGGACCTCTCCAAGATCCTGAACTCGGAACAAGATTAACATTTGGAATCCCATACGAAACTCAACAGACTGGAAACATTTATTCCTTAAATGCTTTTTAACTTCAAATCCCCATGGTTGGTGAAGAGTTAGTTTTGCAAAAGAACAAATTTTATCACTTGTTTTGAGTCTCTGCTAACACAGAGACGTGTGACATGGTCCGAATGTTCTTTTACTCTTGCGGGATGCTCAGGCCATCAAAATTTCATTAGCCTCACAGCAGTGCTAGCGCCTTCTAAACTTGAACTGTTGGCCTCTTTATCAATAAATAAATGAAACCTAATCCCTTTTAGTGACTAAACTCTTCTTTGAAGTTCTAACTAGAACATCGGGCGCTCGGCTTGCATAATTTTACAAATGTTGAATAACATTCTTTTTCTGGGGAAAGCAGCCTTATTCACAGTTATTTCAAATGATGAAAACAGTCAACGAGAACTCCCATGCTAAACCAGATGAAAACAAGTCAGTGTCTGGTTCCTAAATTAGTTTCATTTTGGTGAGTTATTTCACACATGTCCTTCTAGTTTCAACCTAGAAGGGTATAACAGACCTTCCAAGGATGCATCTGAAGCTAGTACAACAATGAATGATATTAGACCATTAAACTAATGAAAGGCAAAGGAAAATATCACTGGGAAATCAATAGTCTTTCAAACTTAGAGCAATGAAAAATAACAGGATAGAATTGAATTATTTCTATAATTTTACATTAGAAATATTTGACTAGAAGTAGTAATAGTAAAAATATATAATAGTTTTGAGGTTATTGCTTAGAAAGATGTTAGAAAACCATATGGTAGGATTACAAATTTTAGTTTCTCCTATAACTCAGTTTAAGAAAAATAACTATAGTTTTTATATCAGAAAAAAATCTCAATGCTCTTGTTTCATTCCACAATTCAAAAGGTCTGCTAAATATCTCAGAAAATTATGCCTTCCCACCTCTTAATGCAATTATTTACTATCAATGGAATCTTGCTTGTTCTGACTAATCACTGAAAATTCAGAACAAATAAACTAATCTGAAACGTTCCTAGGGACGTACATATTAAATCTAAGCAATAGCCAATGTTCATGAAGAGGCCATATCTCTTTTATTTCCTCTTTTGTTTTCTTCCCTTAGCTGACCTCATTGGGAGTTCCTGGACTATCAAAATGTTTTTTTAAAAAACAACCACAGCCAAACCTTGGGGAAAAGAGTAAACACAAGTTTAAGTCATCACTTGCCCAGCTCAACAAACATTGTTTTTGACACTTTCTACTCTTAACTTGGCTGACCTGTTTACTCTCAACAAATGCTACCAAATGTTCTGAATTTCAAGGCAAGGCCCTTGACACCCTCTTCCTGTCTCTCTTCATTCTGCTTCATAACCACCACCTGGACAAAGGAAAGAGTGCACCTTTTCTTGCCTTGACATCACTCTATGAACAAGGTCTATGAAATCCTGGGGAAGCACGTTCCTCCTCTAGATAATGATAATCCATGCAAATGGTGAGGGCCAGTGGTGGGAGAAACTCAGTCTTCTTTTCCTCCTCCCTATCAGTTGGATATTTTATACTGTTAACTCAAAGTTGACAGTTTGGTAAGTTTTAGATTTTCCTAAGAGAAAAAAAAATGGCCTGTGTTGGGGCATTCACTGTGGGATAGCTTTAGCAGATACAGAATCTTAAAAACCATTACATTAACTTACATTTTACCACTACAGATACAATACAGGATACATTTGTTATTAGGGAGGAGAAAGAGATGCTACAAAGGTTGTGGGTGGAAGAACAAGTTGACCCGATGTGAGAAAATATTTAATGGATATGGGTATGGATATGATGCAGAGAATCGAACCGAATGCCTTATCTTGCTGCGTTCTACTCTTTTCTATAACTACCATAAATTTTATTTAAATTTTATTTAAATTGTATTTTAGGGAAATCAAATACCGAGCACTACATTTGAATATAACCATTGTACCTGAAGGTTCGGATAGGTGGGAAACAAGGTTGATACCAAATCTTACGCATTTAAGGTTAGTAACTTTCGAATCCACAATGAAAACTGATATAAATACAGGTTTTACTGAGGTGAATGGATTAGCTCAGGGAAACACTGGCAGCCTGATTCGAAGACTCATTTTGCCAGAAAGAACTGTCCTTGTTTCCTGTGTGGGGTTGGAATAAAGCCAGCCTCCACCAAGAACTGGCACTTTCAAAATGAATACATCAACTGCAGGTTATTATTGATCTTGACTTTGGTTTAGCACACTAACGCATTCTACGTAAGAGAACACACTGCTTTAGTTGGTTTAAATTAGACTTTTTTTCATGCATAGAAAAGATGGGTAGTAAACAGTGGGAAGCAATAAGTATCAGTTCATACTGTGACTTAGTTAAAACCGAAAGCTGAATGGAACTGCTTTCGCACTGCAAAGCAAAGCTGACAAAGTTGCTCAATAAAAAATACAAATGAAACACCGTTGGTGAAACAACCATCTTTCTTTTGAAATGTCATGCAATTCTTCCATTTTAATTTTCTCCCTGTTTCTTGATGCATCATATTCACATAGCATCAATAACTAGATAAAAGTAGCAAGTGCAATGTTAATATTAAATGCCAAAGGAGAAATGTCCTTTCGGTATCTGGTATGTTGGCACTGATGCTCCAATTCTTATTAGAAGCCATACTGACTAAAAATTAAGTTTCCTTTGAAATCTGTTATTGCATATAAATGAACTGTTTTTATGATCCTGCATTATCTGTAAGAAAAAAGTCCCAATACTTTATAAAGATACCTTTCTTACAATATGTAAAGCTGCCATTTGGATATCCTAAATCTGACTTTTTTGTGTAGACTTGATTGCGGTCCCCAAAGCACATCGAAAACCATACTCTCCCTCCTTACCAAACTTTGTCTCTCATCAACTAGTAAGTTTAAAGCATGATCAAATTTGTTCTTCAGTCACTTGAGCCCTGTTAATAAACTATTCTGTGTGCTCACTCATCCATTCTAAGATTCTGCAACTTCTTTGAGATATCTTCAAGAGGAATCTACAAAGACATGTTTGATTACAAGCTGGCTCTGGGGTAAACTTTACCACCACTGGTTTTGCTACTCCCCAGAGGGTACCAGGTGACATGGTCCCAGATAAGTCAAAGCTAATCTTTTTTTTTTTCTTCTGTACATCATTAAACTGTTTTTCAAAACTATAGCTAACACATGATAGACCGCTTGCATAATTTAACAATCTGATGTCGACTATTGATTTTCTCCAGGAAAAAATAAAGGCATGATTCAAGGACATTTCTTGAGTTCTAGTGCATTAAAACGAAAAGAGAGGAAGAAGAAAGAAAGAAAGAGAGGGAAGGAGAGAAGAAAGGAAGAGAAGCATGCCCCCCACAGTCAACTAGAACAGACAGAAGCACTGAAGGCCAACATGATAGAGCAAAAGAAACGGCACTTACCATTCTCACTGTCGGACTTGTTGTCGTGCTCCGTATCTGTCAGGGTGAGGGCTGAGTTGGACCGACTTGACAGGCAGGAGCTGCGGCCTGATTTGACCCCCCTGCCCCAAAGTCTCATGGCATGCTCTGGGGACATCACTGCTTCATTTTCAGTATCAGCATCTGACCCTGCACTGACAGAGTAACCTCTGTGGGGGAGCCCCATTTCCGCACAAAATGCCAGTCCTCTTCGAGTTGCTGGTTCACAAACTCCTAACTGCCTTAGGGTAAAATTCTGTCCTAATTAGGGGGAAAAAAAGATAACAACTAGTGAGTATATGTATCATTTTTTTTTAACGAAATCTCCCTAAAATAAACACTCAAGCATTTTGGTTTTTCAGTTATCGGCACCAGGTATTTACATTAGCATCGCGTGGCATATGGTCAAGTGGGTGCAATTAGGGGAGGCTGGGTGGAGCTCCTCCGCTGACTTCCCACACACCCCCACTTAGAGCTCCTCTGTCAACCACTTACACCCATAAGCACCTCGAGAGAGAGAGAGGGGCAAGCCAAGGAGCGCAGACCATGACAACTCAACCCAGAGAAAGGACTAGTTACCAATGATAGCGGTTTTTTTAGCCACATGTGAAGCAATGGAAATTGTCAGTTATTTCCTGGGTCTTGGCTCTAGTCCTAAACGATGGGATTTTTCCCACCCAGATGTCACTCCCTTGGTAGAGAAAAGAGAGCAAATTACTTGGTAAATAGAAGCAGGGGTTTGGTTAGTCTTTATTACATTTTCCCTCCTTAAGTTAACTGCTAGCATAAACATGTATCACTTGCGTGTGCCTACATTCACTATGCTTTGGAGTATAACATCTCGAAAATTTGCAGACATCTGACTTTCTAGACACTCTGCTTTAATAACACTGGGAAACATCTGTATGGATCAGAGGAAACCAATTTTTGCAAATAAGATGCACTCCAAAAATAAAGCGAGAGTAATATGTATTTAAAAATTAATGGTAAAATCAAGTTTCCTGTGAACCCTACAGGGCTTTACTAATAAGTTGGAGCGTAATAAAACTCACGGCAAGGCCATAACTTCAAGCAAAAGTATTTAAATTAGATGACACTTGAAAATGACCCCTCTTATTAATGACTTTGCCAATCATGTGTTTATTCTTGAAATTTCACATATGTTTTATGATAGTACGGATGAGAAGAGAGAGAAATATGTCTGCTTGTACAATGCAGATATATGGCTCTTCCATTTCTTGTCTCTTTTTGGCATGATGGAGTCCGAGATTTAGGCACCAACTAGAATCAAAATACATATAAAGAATAACAGTACACAAAGACTGATTTAGATGCTGCCATATAATACCAACCTTTTAAGAATATGAAGCATTTATATCACTCACAGTTTTCATTTGCCTACTTCTATCTCTTCAATCTATGAACACTTTAAAGTTAATTGGCTGGTGTGAGAAGTAATATACATTATATTTTTTAAAAAGAGGGTGTCATAAATTATTTGTGATAAAATAATAACATGTGGAATCTTCTAGAAAGTGAGTCAAACATAATGCCCGATATACTATATATTTGGTTGTAAAGATATCAGTAGCCTCCAGGCCTCAGCACATTTTAACTAGTGTGGTTAATTGTTTTATTGCTGTGGTCATATCAGAAGTTGGAATCAGCTTTATCTTGGTCAGACTTCCAAATGGGTTCTGACAATGACACTCATAAATAATGAAAATCGGCTGCTACAATTAGCTACAAATCAAACTGCTTATCAGAGAGATTTGAATAAGTATCTGAACCAAAAAATATGTCAGAAAAAAAAAAAGAAGAAAAGGAAAAAAGAGCCCCATGGAACAGTGAAAAAGTGGGCAAGTTTAATGAATTAAGGCATAGTACTGTCAGTAGTTTTTAAATAATTAGTGTAGCTTGTACTTATGAGAGTAAATCCCAAAAAGGTCAATGTCATGGACAGTTAATGGAACAGAGGTAGAAGCACTTACCCACTGTTACTTATACATCACATTTTAAATGGGGCGAGGGAGGAGAGGGGTCTAAAACAGTTACATAGTACCATTAAACATGTTGATTTTTCAAAATAAGAATACTAAATAATTTTTAAGGGGCGAAAATGGATGATAAGACCCTCTGCATCTCTCCTCTACTTTGGGAGGTGCCCACTGGAGAATAAAAATAAGAGGGAGGTTAAAAGCAGTTAAAAACTCCTTTCTAATCTCTGAAATGCAACTGAAAACATTTTCCACATTATTGACTTTTCACATTGTTAACATCTTGATGCAAAAATCTATGAGGTGAAGGAAAGCAGAAAGCTATCTTTAGTGTTTGTTATCCAGGTATGTAAACACAGCTCACTTTGCAAATAAATATCCAAGGCACCATCTCTGTGAACTGATACGTGTATCCCGAACTCCTTCAACATCTGACCCTCTGAAATCAATGTCTCCCAATAATTCAAAACTCTTGCAGGCTCTTTCTGAAATGCAAGCTGGAAAGCAAGCGCAAGCAGAGGAGTCCCTGTTAGACTGCCTTCCTGAATTAAAAAGTTTGCTTTCGTTTCCTCTAGGAAAGAACATTAAACCTGACCTCCGGCAGATCTACGGTTAAGCCACTCATTCCTCTGGTCAAGTCACTTTACTCTTCTATTTTTTTCATCTTTCAGGGTTCTGGTGACTTGGTTTAAGAGATCCTTTCTGTAAATGTGACTACCAAAAAGCAAGGCTAATGAGAACGGTTTAAAAAATAAACACCTGGATAAATGTAATTAATAATCATAGAGAAGTGTATAATTTGACGACGAGGAGAGGATCATTTCCAAATAATTTTAGAATAGGCACTCCACCACCAATGTTGACTTTTCCTTTTCCTTTATTCAAAAATACCTCTAGCCCAGACCTGCCTCAGAGCTTCAGGCTCTATTGTTGTCAATTCCCCTCTTTGGTTTTAAGGATTCTTGCTCGCTCGTGGGATCCCTTGTTTTAATGCAAACACCACTGGGGAGATCTAGCAATCAAACGAGAATAAATTAGTTCTAGCGGGGTATTTCCCATAATCTAGCAGTGTTAGCAAGATGGGCCATACTTATGGAAAACATATGCAGTTTCGACAAACGGGGGGAAGATGGAGAGAAGAAAGGTTTCTGACTCGGGGAAGAGAGTTGGCAGAGGTATCACGGAGGTGGGAGGGCTGGGCTGGGTGAGGCTGTTCCGGAGGGCTTTAGGGCAATGTAGAAAAGTGCAAAGAGAAAGGCAGTAAAGATGCTTCTGGAACCAGCTAAAAACTTGACCATCTTGCTTTGGTTTCAAGAAGCACAAAAGAGATAATAAAACATTTATCCTTATTTTCCAGGGTTTCTTCAGATTGTGTTCTTTGCTCTGGTTCTAACAACATGTCCTTAATTTCCTTCTCTGCCTTTTAGAGTCTTTACATTAATTCTATTTGGCTGAAACTGGTGAAATAAGTATTTATCTCCTGCACATTAAATGTTGGTAACCTTGATCAGCAGGGCCAACACAGAGTTTCCCATTACAGTTTGAAGGAGTACCCAAACAATAAATTGCAGCAAGAATAAAGTATACCTGAGCATGAGCGTCATTGTGATTAAAAGGCAAGGTTAGCTTGGATTGGATTAGGCATTTGTGTTTTACAACATTCATAAATTTGAAAATCTATTTTATTTATTTATTTATTTATTTAAATTTTTCAATTTATTTATTTTTTAATTTAATTTTATTTTTTTAAAGATTTTATTTATTTATTTGAGACAGAGAGAATGAGAGACAGAGAGCATGAGAGGGAGGAGGGTCAGAGGGAGAAGCAGACTCCCTGCCGAGCAGGGAGCCCTATGCGGGACTCGATCCTAGGACTCCAGGATCATGACCTGAGCCGAAGGCAGTTGCTTAACCAACTGAGCCACCCAGGTGCCCATTGAAAATCTATTTTAAAAACTGAATAAACACAATGTAGGCAGGTTGTATCATTCGAAAAAAAAAAAGTTCACATTTTGAAAAAGGGAGGGAAGGTCTGTGACAAAGTGGGCAGGACCAGATAAGAACAAATGTTTCAGGTAAGGCCAGCACATAGCAACAAAGCAGTAAAAGAAAGGGATTGAAAAAAACGGCTTAGCTATTTGGCCTTTTCCTCACACCGCATCTATAACCCAGTCAGAGCAGGGAAGGATTTTTCAAAACTGCAACGCCAAGTGATGTTCACCAGTAAGCAAGACATCTACTATCTCTGTGTGAGTTGAAAAGTAACAGACTATACTACTGGGTGGTCCAGTTCCGAACTCATGGTATTTTCTTCCCCTCCAGAGTCTAGCTTTCTCTAATGCCTAGATTTTGCTTTCTCTCTCCCTTGTTTGTTCTTTAAAAAAAAACCCAAACCAAAAAACAGCTCTATTCAGATATAACTCATAAACCATACATTGCATCCGTTTAAAATGTGCAATTCAATGGTTCTTAGTATATGCCTTGTGGTGTGTAACTATCACCCACAGTTTTAGACCACGTTTATCACCCCCAAAGAAACCTTGTACCCATGATCAGTCACCTCCCATTGTCCCCTTTACCCACCCGTCCTCACCCTAGTCCTAGGCAACCACCGATCCACTCTCTGTTACTATAAATTTGTCTATTCTGAACATTTCAAATAAAAGAGACCCTACAATATGTGGACTTTTGTGACTGGCTTCTTTCACTTAGCATAATGCTTTCAAGGTTCATTCATACTGTAGTATATATCAGTATTTCATTTTTATGGTCAAATAGTATTCCAACGGATGGAATATCTCTAACAGGGAAAAACTCAGCATGTCTGACCCCACATGGCTTCTATTCTGTTTAGCCTGGCCCGTGGGCATGTCACAACCAAGATTTACAAACAGTGCTCTTCATCCAACACCTTACCCCTGAAGAGATCAAGAAGTAGCCAGAGCGGTCATCGTCCCAAGTCCTCAAGATTGAGAAGTGACCATAACGCAGGGGGGAATTGAATATGTGCCCCATAGGGTTAACGAGGTTAAAATGAGCAGAAAGTTTAAAACTTGTTTTCCAGAGACTGTTTCCCTTAATCAGTTATTGGGTCATTCAGACCCCACTAACAAACTCACTGGCGTTCTCTGCAGAAGCCTGGACTCAAAGTCAACTGTTATGGTTCCAGCCTAGGAAGAAGCAAGGCCCCGCGTTCCTTACCCAGGGGTAACTAGCCCAAGACCCCATCCAGCTTATACCAGCTCTCAGAGCGTGCCCACAGCCCCTTCTCCTTGTCCCAAGATAACCTCCGGATGTCAGGGGCTGAATTCTGCCTCATTCTGATGTTAAGTCTCCATCCCAAAGTGAACACGGGATGCATGTTACATCTATGTTTGCTCAATGCGCATGCTCCATCTTTCTTCATGGATAACCTTAAGTGTCCCCCTGGGCCTTTTTCATCAATATGTATGGAACCTCACCCCCTATGATTATAAAAATCCTATTCTGTCCCCCTTTGGGGAAGCGGATTTGAGCTCACCCTTCCATCTCCTCCTCTGGCTGCCTCCTGAACAGACTGTCCCCTTGCTACACACCCGATGTCTCTGTGATTGGCCTTGCTGCACATCAGGCAGGTGGACTTGGGTTCAGTTACCTATCCATTCATCAGTTAATGGACATTTGAGTTGTTTCTACTTTTTGGTTATTATGAAGTGCTGTTGTGAATATCCGTGTACAAGTTTTTGTCAATATATGTCTTCATGAGAGGCACTGCTGAGTCATATGGTAGCTCTCTATGTGTCACCTTTTGAAGTCCCGCCAGGCTGTTTTCCACAATGGCTGCACCATTTTACGTTGCCTCCAGCAGTGTATGAGGGGTCCCATTTCTGCATATCCTTCCTCCCCAGGACCTGCTATTATCGGTAGATTCTTATACACACTGTGAGCGAGTATATCACACAGCAGGTTTGCAGTGGGGAACTGAGATGTAGGTCAGTGGCACTGAAATTTGGGAGACTAACTAAGAATTGTTGTTCCTTTAAACAGTAGTTGAGTCTGTGGGCCTGCTATGTGAATTCATTATAATTTTATGCTATTATTTTTCTTTGCTTTCTATTATGCTGATTTATTCTTTGAAAATGATTTTCTATTAAAATGGAAACTGCTCTTTCGCTCAGAAAGTCTACCTTTGAGACTAAAATCACCTGATCTTAAACATACATGTACAAATAATGATTCCTATGGCACTGTTGAATGAATTAAAATAACTGGAATGCTTACCAGAAAGGGAATGGCTGAATACATTATACATAGCCCATTCGATGGAACATTATGTGGCTAGCATAAACAGTGAGTTTGGACCTATCTCTTTGGATCTGGAGGGAAGCCCATTATACATATTTTAAGCAAAAAAACACAAGTTGCAGAATGGTATGTACAGTCTGATTCCATTTTTGGAAACTAAGAGAGAGAACCAACAGATTATGTGAGTGCTTATGGTTTTGAGTGTGAATGAAGGTGAGGAAGGCAAGAAAACTGTTGTGATGATCATTTAGAAGGGACTGCAAGTGAAGGAAATTAGTGATATTCTATTTTATAGTTTTGAATTTTTACTTTGCATGATAATTTCCTTAATTTAAAAAACATAATAAAGAAGAATTAAAGCCTATCTCCTTTTAAAAAAACAAATATATAGTTTTTTGATTTGCTCTTTAATAGCTCCTATTCAATAATTAGAATTCTAACTTACTAGCTCCTCTTGGAAAAGCTGGGTTTTAAAAATCCTTCCTCGTTAATTGTAAAGAAGTGAAATTATGTAAGAAAGGTTGGAGCAATATTTGTCTCTCACTTCCTTTCTGCCCTTTCTTTCAACATATAAGGCTTTCCAAAAAGAATACCCATCCATTTCTTCTATAATAACAACACCCCAAACTGAGTTTGGGAAATGGATAGAAGAATCAATATACACTCAGTAGACTGAAATGAAATAACCTACAACTCTCTTTAAATATTTTCCTTGGTTGCTGTGAGTTTGGATGGATTATCCATTCTCAGGCACTGAGTGATGTTCTTCCAAAGGCGGAGCAGAACACAAAACAACAAGTTGGGCAAATATTTCTTTCTTTTTTTGGGGGGGGGGTTTATATGACTTATTTATTTATTTATTTATTTATTCTTTTGTTAATCCCCATACATTACATCATTAGTTTTAGATGAAGTGTTCCATGATTCATTGTTTGTGCATAACACCCAGTGCTCCATGCAGAATGTGCCCTCCTCAATACCCACCACCAGGCTAACCCATCCTCCCACCCCCCTCCCCTCTAGAACCCTGTTTGTTTTTCAGAGTCCATCGTCTCTCATGGTTCGTCTACCCCTCCAATTTCCCCCGCTTCATTCTTCCCCTCCCACTACCTTCTTCTTCTTCTTCTTTTTTTTTTTTTTTTCTTGGCAAATATTTCTTTCTTGATGCTTGTGGAATTAATGTCACCACCATCTTATCTGGCGTTCCCTTTTTTGCTGTGTTTGCAAAATGATAGGATCACACAACAGTAGAAATGTATGTAACTCTTTCTCCTTTGAGACCTAATGCATATTTTATGGGACAATCCAAACGTTTTCACCCTCTTATGCTAAATTTGTCACTATTTGAATAGAATACCCATCCTTGAACATGCAATAGAAATTTCAGTGATGGTAGCCATCTCTACTTAAAAGGCACTACACAAAACTACATCTTAAGAATTAACTTTAAATCCCACTAAATACCTTAACCGCTCCACCCCATGTTATGCTGTATGTAAAACGCAAATACTTTTAACAGCTTGCTCCCTTTATCTGTTAATGTGATATTAACATCCATCACCACAGACTGATAATCTCAAATTCTTAGAAGACAGAGAACATGACCACTGTATGTCATAATTGTAATCCGGTTTATTATTCAAAACACAAGTCTAATGGAAGCCATTGCAGGGTGCCCCGATGGCATTCATCCTGAACTCAGCTGGGAAGGGCACCTGTGTGCCAGTGAGGACAGGAGGCAGAGGTGCCACGGTGAACTTGGTGAGGAGAGTGGGAATGGAACAGGCAGAGAAAGCAGGGTTAGAACGAATGGCCCAGAGAATCCACATTTTCTTCAAGAGAAGATTTGTGAAGCTCCAGGGGAGGGCAAACCCAGAAACCGAAGAGAAGGCTTGGTGGCTGAAATCTCCGAAACGTTGGGTTGCGAGTCTGCTGACTTCTAAGGAAAGAGCATCTTCGTGAGCATGAATCACGAAGGATTTACATACCCAACCACGAAATAGTGCCACTTTGATAATGGCGGCCATTTGTAATTAGAGAAATAACTTTAACAACTGGTTTTTATCAGAAGCATTCTGAAATGAATTTGCTTCTTATTTTCACGTAGTAATTATTTCTTCGGAACAATCCAAGACCCAAGGATGATAACATGGCTCCCGCCTACCTGCTGATAGGTCTGAGTCACTCCACAATAGGTATTGGTATCAATGGGCGTATGGCAGGCATGAAGCAGCAGGTGTTTAATAATTGCTATTGAAGGCACCATGGTGATTCACAACGTGGATCCAAACTGGCCACGTGGTGAGGACCGGATGCAAACTTAGCAGGAAGCCGGGGGCTCAAGACATCAGACCAATAAAGGCTGAGGTAGGAAGAAGGGATTACCTCCACTGTGGCCGGAGGAGGGCTATAAGCTACATCTATCTACTCACACCTTCTGGTAGGTAATCCACAAAGCAGGTTGGCCGCCAAGTCTGAACGAAGCCCTTCCCTCCTTAACAGCCCAAATTAGTTAACAATCAGTTAGGCAGGGGAGCTAAAAGAGGGAGCTCAGAGGAAAACATGGACGTGAGGTGATGATAAACTGAAGCTATTTAACTTGTGTCTTTAAGTACAGAAATGGAAGGTTGAGTAAACATGACCATCTAAATCCTTTAATCCCGCCGCTGACATTTATAGTGACTGAGAAGGATTAATCATTGTGATCTCTAAATGAATCATTTTAAGTAGTTAATATTTAAAAGTAATAAACTTTGGAGTTGCGGTAATGAGCCTGGTGGATCTGATTAATGCTTCGGATTTTTGTCTTTCTTCATAAAACCCTGCTCTCACAAAGAAAAAGTTTTCTCGGCACCAGTAAGTATTTTCAGAAGTATTTCAGAAAAAGGGTTTCAGATTCCTTTCATTTTTTTATGATGACAGAGGTGAGGGGGAACACTGGGGAAATGAAAAGTTTGGGGTATAACTGGAAATTCATAGCAGCATTAAGTGCTGAATGGTAAGACCATATGGTCATATTTCTTTTGAAGTCTAGGATCAGTTCCCATTATTCACTATAATGGCATCCAAGACTAAACTAAATCTCAGTCTTCAAAATTAAAAGCATTTTGCTCTTGGCTCTCAAATCTTCCTCTTTCTCAATTTCCAACATGCTGGGATGTTTAATATATTTTCATAATGCAAAAAACACAAATAAAGAAAATAAAAATAAGAGGAGTAAGAAAAAAAACGAATGCATTCCATTTCCCTTCTGAAGCAGGATAAAATGGTATAGAAAGACACATTAATTGGTATCTTGAAGACACTGTCAATACTATTTTTACATCTGCCCAATGCTATTGGTGACATTCTTAAGTGATATGTACAACCTTCATGTTCTACATCTAAGAAATATGAATCTAATTCTTTTGACCTCTCTGGAACATACAGCATACAAAAAGATTTTGAAATTATTTATCATTTTAGTAATATTCTAGCAATAAAACTGCTCCCCTCCCCGAAGTGATCTATATCTAAGAGCTAAAAATGGGCCTTTTCCTATTTGGAAATTGATGAAAATATTTTAAAGGCACGGTCCCACCCCTTTGCCACCAACTGTTCATTCTCTCCCTCAGCACAATCCTGGATATGTTGTGGATGCTATTATCCTAATGGGCAAAATGTCTTTATCCAGCAAAACATTATAATGCAATGCCAGCAAAAGTTGTTTTTAAGAGGACTGTGGTTATGGTTCAGTTGAGACAATGTGCCTCTGCCCAGCACCAAATGAAATCTCACCCTGGCTGAAGCTGATGAAAGGAGGAATATAAACCCCGAACTTTCCATATTCAGTTACACATGCAGCTTTTCTTTCTTTCTTTCTTTCTTTCTTTCTTTCTTTCTTTCTTTCTTTCTTTCTTTCTTTCTTTCTTTCTTTCTTTCTTTCTTTCTTTCTTTCTTTCCTTTCTTTCTTTCTTTCTTTTTCTTTCTTTCTTTCTTCTTTCTTTCTTTCTTTCTTTCTTTCTTTCTTTCTTTCTTTCTTTCTTTCTTTCTTTCTCTTTCTCACTCTTTCTCTCACCAATTCTATGAATGGATTTTTGTTGTGTTTACTTCATATACCTTTATAAATATTTTTGAGTAAAATTTTGAGTAAAGCAATTCATAAATTGCTCTTTTCTGGGGGCTTCTTCCTAAGCCCAAACTTCACAATTGTCTAGAAAGTCCTCACTTTAGGAATGCATTGTGTTCAGAAGTTGATAGGGATCAGTACAGTTGACCCCTGAATAACACAGGTTTGTACTGCTTGGGTCCACTTATATGTGGATTTTTTTTTATATGGTACAGTGCTATAAATGTATTTTCTCTTCTTTATGATTTTCTTAATAGCATTTTCTTTGCTCTAGCTTACTTTATTGTAAGAATAGGGAATATAATACATGTAACATACAGGCATCCGAGTATATGTTAATTGACTATGTTATCGGTAAGGCTTCCGGTCAATAGTAGTCTATTGGTAGTTAAGTTTTGGAGGAGTCAAAAGTTAGACGTGGATTCTCAACTGTGTGGGGTGTCAGGGCTCCCAGTACCCATGTTGTTCAAGGGTCACCTGGGTATATTTTCCCATGAAAATAAGCCATGATGGAACGTGTAAGTCTATTAAGTTAGTTGTATCTGACGAACTGGATTAACAGCACAGTAGAGCATGACATCCAGCTAAGGAGGCTGTCTCCTTGAAAAAATGTGTTCAGAATTCCAACAGGGAAAACCATCACCATAGCCTCTTCCATTAATTTTCTGCTTTCCAAGGTGGGAGGAACTCCCCAGGCACACCGCTGGTAGTCACGAGGTACACAAATGCTCAGTGCCGGAAGCCAGGATACAAGCTGTGTGGTGGGAGTGCAGGAGCTGGGATCAGTTCCTGCCTTTCTCAGACCAACAGGAAAACAGATCACCTTTCCATGTATTTACTGACCACTTGAGTTTGTTCTTCGGCGAGCCGTATATTCATGCCATTTTCCCATTGGATTGTTTGTCTTTCTGTTTCCAATTTGTAAAAGTTACTCTTAGTATATTATGTATATAGACCTTACATCTGTCACAGAATTGTAAACACACGTCCCAATAATAATTTTGTTTATGGTATTTTCATTTACATACAGAAGGTTTTAAATAAAAAAAAAGTAATCATTTAAGCTTTTCTTCCTGGGTTTTCTGTTTCTATTAGAATGGTCTCCCCTATTTTCGAGGTGTACGTGTGATCTCTGGGGCAGGCCGTGTGGATTCACAACCACTTTTTCCTTGCCTTCCTCTGTTATAAAAGCTGGAAAGCAAAAATAGTAAATGTTCCCTCTTCTCACGCAGCTAAGCGTAGCCAAGTATAACAGTTCTGAAAAAAGAGATGTAGGAAGACGTCTCTGGGGAATAAAAAGAAACAGTCCAGAGTAGGGAAGGCCTTCTCCCCTTTGCTTTTATCCTGTTTCAGCCAGGAATATGAAAATGCAGCAAACATCTGGGGCTCCACAGGACAAAGGCCACACGCTAAGGATGGCAGAGCAAACAAAGACAGAAGGAACCTGGGTCCTTGATGGCATCTTCGGACCTGAACAGTCTACCTCTGGACTTCTTGTTTTGTCAGGAAATAATTAATTGTTAGATGTTTAAGCCATTGTTTTGGGAGCTTCCTGCTACTCTCAGATCAAGTCATTCCTCCTTTATTCTATCTTTCAAATTAACTTCTAGAATTTTTTTTTTTTTGCTTTACTTTTTACATTTGTCTTTAATCCATCTTATTTTTGAATATGCTGAGAGATATGGGTCCAATTTTATATCCTTCCAGATGGATAACCAGTTGTGCCAGAACCATTTATCAAATCCCACTGAATAGAAAAACCATTTTCTGTTTTATGCTAAATTTCCCCATATACTAGGATCTATTTCTGAAATTTTAGTCTTTTGCACTGACTGACTTGCCTTTATTTATGCCAATATCATATAGATGTGATTACAGTGGCTTCATAGCATTTTATTTTTATTTTTTTAAGATTTTTCATTTATTTATTTGAGAGAGAGAGAATGAGAGAGAGCACATGAGAGGGGGGAGGGGCAGAGGGAGAAGCAGGCTCCTCGCTGAGCAGGGAGCCCCATGTGGGACTCAATCCCGGGACTTCAGGATCATGACCCGAGCCAAAGGCAGATGCTTAACGACTGAGCCACCCAGGCGCCCCAACATTATGTTTTTTTTTTTTTTTTAAGATTTTATTTATTTATTTGAGACAGAGAGAATAAGAGAGAGAGAGAGAGAGAACACATGAGGGGGGGAAGGGTCCGAGGGAGAAGCAGGCTCCCTGCTGAGCAGGGAGCCCAATGAGGGACTCGATCCAGGGACTCCAGGATCATGACCTGAGCCGAAGGCAGTCGCTCAACCAACTGAGCCACCCAGGCGCCCGCTTCATAGCATTTTAAAAAAAGATATATGTTAAGGCCATTTTATCCTCATTATTTGCCTTTTAAATATATTTTTGGCTATTTCCAGATTTATTCCTCCATGTGAACTTTAAGACTCCATTCTCCAATTAAAAACAAACCTTGACCTCCACACATTTATTTTGGGAGAAGTGAGAGTCTTATGATATCAATCTTCCCATCTAAAAACATTGACTGTCTTCCCATTTATTCGGATCTTGTTTTATGTCTTCCAATAACATTTTATAGATTCCTTCATATTAGGTCCCATACCACTCTTATAAAATTTATTCCAAAGAGGTTTATAGTGTTTGTTGCTATTGGGATAGGAAGTTTTTTTCTGACTTCCAATCTAGCCAATTGTTACTTAATAATTACTTAAAAATAGTATTTAACATGCACCGGACATTATTCTAAGCAGTTTACATATATTAACTCATTTCATTCTCAACAAACTATAGATTGAACAGAGAAATTAAGTAATTGGCCCAAGCCAGTTGCTTGGCCAAGATTAAGTCACTTGGCCAAGATCAGGTCACTTGCCACTTGGCTAATGAATGGCAGATCTGGGGCTCAAACACAGATCACCTAGATCAGAATCTATACTCTTAACTACCATCCTACATTACCTATGATGTCTATATATTTATCCTGTATTCCTCCAGGTACCTTGCTTCAAACTATATATTTTTTAACTTCTAGAGACACATAGTTTTTGTATGTATACAATTGATATATAATTAATAGAAGTGCTGATTTTAACTTTTTCCAAAATATAAATCAATTATTTTTCTTCTCTTACTGCAATTGCTAAAACATCTAAAACAATTTTGAATTTTGATTGTGGGAGAGTAGGTGAGCCTTTCTCATGTTCCTGATTTTAGTTCAAATGGTCCTAGGATCTCACCAATTAGAATACTGTTTAATTTTTTTTTGATGATCTGATCATCTTATTTATGACTAAGATATTTAAATGTTTTTATTCTTGTTTTACTTAGTGAGTTTTATTTTAATAAGGAATGGTTTCTAAATTTTATTCCAAACCTTTTCATCATTTATTGATAAGGTAATGTTTTTCTACTTTGGTTTATTAATCTAATTATTTTAATAGACTTCCTAACATTGAAAAATCCTCACATTATACCAAGGATTAGTAACTACTTGGTTATTAATTTGGCCTAGACTATTACCCTTTTCATACATTGCTAGATTCTTACATGCGAATAGTTATATAGACTAATTTTTACACATATATTGAGAAGTAATTTTGTTCTAGATAGACTCTTATATACTATTTTAATCAAGTTAGTATTAAGGTTATTAAGGTTATACCAGCTTCATAATGTGAATTTCAGTACTTTCAATCTTTTGGGTGTTTATGTTTGGTGTTAAATAGCTTTTTGAACCTTGGATTGAGCTACACTTTAAAGGTTTTGTAAAATTTACCTAGAACAGAAATTTCACCAGAAGGAACTCTTTCCTGGGTAATGGTGCCCTTTCAGCAACTTTTTAAATCTCTTCTGAGGTAATTGGTCTTGTTGAGTTCTCTCCATTGTTTTGAAATAACTTGGGGTCAATCATATTTTGCTAAGAAAAAATAAATTCCTCTAGATTTAAACTGTTGTGTGGAGCAGTCCCTTTTAGTTGTTACGCAGTCTTCAGTATCTCTATTTTTGTTCTCATTATTTTTTAATTGGGATCATCTGGGGCTTTCTATTTCCTTGGTCTTTTTAAAGAATCAGCTTTTTTGTTTGTTCTTAATTTCAGTTTTGTCTTGATTATCTCCCACCTCCATTTCCTTTGGTTTATTTTTCTGATATTTTACTCATTTCTTAGGATGTATAGCAAATTCCTGTTTGTTGGTCTTTGTTCTTTAAATATATTCCTTCACAACATATTTTTCCTATTATTATGGCTTTCTCTGTCTCCTATAAAAAAGCAGAACTTTTTTTTCCTTGCTTTCCATTGTTTCTTATCAAAATCTAGGGTTGCCATAATGCATGGAAGGAAAGAGCTTTTGTTTATTTTTTGGTTATTTATTTCAAATTTTACTGAATTATAAGATCAAATGTTTTGACTTATAAAGTCTCTACTTTTCTGATGTTTTTAAATGTTTCTTTTTGTGGCTAAATGCACAATCGGTTTCTGCATTCTATGGAATTATGAAAATTCATATCCCTTCCATCTCCTGGTTATAAATGTCTGTACATATATCTTAGCTGAAAATTTTTATTAATATTATATAATTGCTCCCTTATTTTTGTCTTTTAGATCTGATGCTGAAGGAGGTGAACCAAAATATCCCTCAATAAATGTATTTTAACAACCATTTTTTTCTAATACTTCTTGCTTTATAAACTTAGCTACTACTTGTTTAATGTGTGCAGTTGAAGAGTATTCATCCTTCTGTCTTTTATCATTTGATTTATCGTCCTCTTTATCTTGTTTAGTGTTTCTAATAGTAAATTCTGCTGTTCCTAATATTATTACTGCCATTCTTGCTTTCCTTTTGTTTTTGTTGGTATTTACCTGATACTTCTTTATCCATCTCTTTATTCTCAACCATTCTTTTACCATTTTAAGTCCATTTATTATAAATGCCAATAACTTATAAACCAACGGAATAGTTCTGTTTGTGTCAAAATTCAGCATATTTACATTTCATGTAATATGTAATATAGTAGATTTGCCTTCTTTCATCTTGTTTTATGGTTATTCATGATTGTACTTGCTTTCTCTTTTTCCTTGGAGCGGTTTCTGCTAAATTGATCAGATTGCTATTCATTCCTTTTCCCCTCTTGCTAATTAGGTAGGTCTATTGTGCTTTTCTCATTCCTCTAATGATTACCTCCCTTTCCTGACATTCATATTCAAATACATGTTTTTCCTTATTATATGAATGCAAGGTAGCAATTATCTTCCTCCATTAAAACTCTATTCCATGACTGTTTCCCCCTCTCCCTCTTTAGGTGAGATTTTGGAACACGTTTACTTTCCTCCAGCTACTGGATATTGCTGAGATAAGTGATCAGTTTTAGCTCGAGCCTTTTTTTAAGGTCTCCCTTGTAATGCTTTGTATACATTTCCAGTTGCTCTGCCATCATCATTTGGCAATTATCCACATATGTACTGCGAAGTTGACTGCTCATCACTGTTTCCTCTCCTCTTCATGGGCTGTGATTCTGATTCAGTCAGTATTGCTTTCTTGACTACTTCCTTCGATGGTGTACATTGCTGATACGGTCTTTGCAGGTCCCTAACTATCTTGCACTTTCTCTGAGAGATGAGTGATGTCTTCCCTGCATAGAGAATCCCTGGGCTGTGGTTCTTTTCTCTTCGTAGATGGTATTGTATTGTCTTCTACTTTCATTGTTGTAGATGAGAAATTCATTAATCTTTTTGTTTCTTTTTTTTTTTTTTAAGGTTTTCATTTATTTATTTGACAGATAGAGACATAGCGAGAGAGGGAACACAAGCAGGGGGAGTGGGAGAGGGAGAAGTAGGCTTCCCGCCTAGCAGGGAGCCTGATGCGGGGCTCAATCCCAGGACCCTGAGATCATGACCTGAGCCAAAGGCAGATGCTTAACAACTGAGCCACCCAGGTGCCCCATCTTTTTGTTTCTTTTGTAAGCAACAAGAAAAGTAACTTGTTTTTCTCCATAGAATCTTATAAAATATCTTTTTCTCAAAAGTCACAAAATTTCTCTAGGATGGGCTTAGGGGTGTGTGTATGTGTACACGTGTTTTTTTTTTTTTTTTTTAATTTTACCTGGAACTTTGTTTCTTGTTTTGAGTTGTTTATTCTACTTGTTCTTCAAAACTATTAATTTGGATTTCATTGATGAGCAAATAATCTTCTTCAACGAATCTATTACATTTTTTCATTTGTAAATGATGGCTTCCGCCCTCCTCCCACCCCAGCATTTGGTGGTTATTGTCAGTTTTGCTGTTGCTGCCTTTTTCCATACTTAGATTTCTGTGAGCGCTCTTCTACTTTTTTGTTTGGGTTCAAGTTCTCCTCTTCTATCTCCATTGCTCATTTTCATTAGCAGCTTCCTGATTTGTTTGTCTTGCCTTGCATCCTATCCCACTTCCTGCCTTTTGGTGCCATTAAGCACGTTGTGGCTTTCCTGGGGTGCCTTAGCAGTAAGTCCTATTAGACTCTAGAGACAAATCTTTCTCCTCCCTGTTTCCTTGTCTGGCACTCTCACAATATCAGAGTGGAGACAATGCATCTGCTTGGGTTCCCCAGCTCCTGAGGGACCAAGGACACCAGCTGCAACCTTCACTCCCGGAAGGACCGTGGAGAGGGAGATCAGCCTCTTTGCTGCCACGAAGTCACAGCTTTCTTTCTGATCTTCACCCCAGGGCTGCACCCCCATTCTGAGCTCTCATCTGACCCAAAGGGAAAAACTGCCCGCATGAGCTTTGTCCTTCAGGGCCCTGTAGAATTCTAGATCTCCCTTGCACCCTGGATCACCGCTCAGCTCGGAGGAGGTAAGGAGTTGGCTAGGGGATGGGCAGATGAGGCATTATTCAAGCCCCCATAGGGCCGGAATCCTGGACACATATTTACAGGAAAACTTGGATTCCTCCTCTAATGTGCTTTTGTTTCACAAAAGGGAGTTATTCTTGGTAAGGAGGAATATTTGTAGAAAAGATGGACTCAGGATGCAGCCCATTAAGGAGGTGCAGCAGTGAAAAATCAGGGTCTGTGGGATCTACTACACTTGAACTGGTCTTAGACCAGCAATGCGATGAGGGGAGAAGCCTAAGCCATGTTTCTGAGAGCCGGGGGCAGGGGTGCTACTGACAAGGGAAGCAGGGAGAGAAGGCAAATCCCAGAGCAGTGGAAAGGAAAAAAGAGTTTCTAGGGCCGGAAGCAAGCTGTCAGGGAAGACTTGCACTGAGCCACACTTAGACATCAACGAGTGCCTATCTTTGTCAACCTGCCCTCCTGCTTCCCTTTCCTACTTTGCAAATTTATGTTCTGTTTTGATGTCAGGTATGTATAAATACAGACATAATGTTATCTGTTGTTCAAATTTAAAAACGGATGACCTTCCTCCCCATTGCCATTCTATAAGTGAAGAGTAAATGGCGGTCTTTTCATTTTAAAATTCTGCAATTCACCACCCAACACCGATGACTGACTGACTGGTAAACGTTTTTGGGTGAAGACTGTCTCAGAGTTGTTCTTTTCAGGCTCATGGTTCTGGGGAACAAAAGCGTTCTGATTTCCAGACATCACCTTGTTTCAAAAGTCACCCTCACGGCCAATATTCCTTGTTGGACTTGATAAGCATTTTCATTTGGTTAAGGACACTACAAACAATGTATATAGTGCAGAGAAAAAAAAAAAAGATCTCTTATTTTATCATTTCTCTAAAACTGTGGGATGATCTTCTGCAGCTGTTTTGTGAGAAATGTGTCTCAGACCTGACAGGATAAATTCTCTTCAAAGATGAATCAAAGAAAATAGTATCCAAGAATGCAAAACAAGCCATTGTTACCCTAACCCCATCACACCTACAGAGTTCCACAGCTGCTAAAAGAACAACTATTTCCATCACCTAATAAACCACATGAAGAGACTGAAAAAAAAAGAGACAGAGAGACCTTTGTGAGATCCAGTCAGATTACACACTATTGTGAAAACGAAATCATCCCCAGCTTTATGGCATCTAAATAGAACATGTAATTAACGAGAGTCACCTGCCCGTCAGGAAAGCCACAAAAAAATGATTAAAATCAAGTTTGATGACAGGCCACAAAATTGGTCAAGAAACATAAAAACATTGTGTTTCTAGATTTGAATTCTCCACGTAATTGCATTAACAGGGGTCTCTACTTAGCCCTTCCTCCGGCTGGAGCGGCTTTTCCCGTGTCATTCAAAGAATCAGGGGATGGAGAATTGACAACTTGTTTTAAAACTCCACGGACAAGCTAAATGAGCATGATTCTTTGGAATTGTTTCAAATATCTCTGGCTACTCGTAATATTTTTTCATCTTTCATTTTTATTATGTGCATGATGTCAGGAGCTGTGGCAGGAAGCACATTTTGTCAATTAAATAATTAATCCCACAGCATAATAGTCAGTGAGGAAAAATTGACATTTGTCAGGTTCAAAAAAAATGAAAGCCTGGGAGGATTTTGCATTAGGCTTGCTTGAGAAACACATAATCTGATCGCAGACTCTCCTTAGTCATTGCTCTGCTACATTTACTGCTCCAGCCCCGCACATTCCCTGTATCAAACCACGGGAGAGAGAAAGTATCTGCAGCATCACCCTCTCCCTCATCCTCATCCCACCTGGTCACAATGAATCCTATCAGTTTTATTTCCTAAAGATGTCTCCCCATTTCTCTCTATCCACACCAGCCAAACTGGCCAAAATTAACACCGCTCAAGGAAAGGGCGATTCTTACATGGAATTGCCCGTTTTCTGCTGTGGTCCCTGCCCAGAGGTTGGAAGCCGAGCCCTAGGGGTGGACCGGCCCGGGTTCGAGTCCCAGCTCAGCTGTGGCCGGCCGCGGGATGTGAGACCTCTCCATCTGGGAAAGAAGGGCGCTACTGGCCAACTGCAGCCCCCCCCCCACCCACACACGCACCCCGTGACTGGGGAGGGTTAGCTGATTGTGCACATAACCTGATTAGCGCCCTGACTGGAGCCTACTAAGGAATCAGTGCATGTTGGCTATAAACAGTAGTACATTCCATTTATGTTTTTAATATGACCTGATTTATGGACATGTCAGGTGGACTGCGGCACTGTCAGACTCTCGCTTTTCCTTTCTCTTCTGCCTTGAAACCTCTTCTCCTTCCTCCATTCAGTGGCTCCTGACCAGGGGCCTCCTTCTGCTCTTTGCTCACTCTCCCTTTCCTCTGCCCCCTTTCTTTCTCCCCTCCTTGGCTGGTGAGAAGCTGAGTAATCGTCCTCTTTGGTCCCCTAAGAGCTTCGGTTCCAGGGTTCCTACAGATGGTACTGCCATGTCACCCACAACAGTCTGAGCTGGATTAGCGCTGCCTAGGAGGTGAAAATTTCAGCTCGCTATTTTTAACCCGTTTAAGCATCCTCTGTGCTGCCAAAACTAAATGCTTGCTTGGGGTGGAGATGAGCCTCCTCCACGCATCACACCACATGTGCGGGTTTTTTTTTTTTTTTTTCCTTTAAATGGTATTCCACAATGTCTTTTTTTTTTTTTTTTCAAGAGGGCACTAAGCAGTTGTTTTTGTTACAAAAAGCAAGGCTTCACACTGGGTTCAGATTGCATGCATTTCACAGTACCTATGATTTTTTAAATTGGTGAAAAAATGTGCCCTGATAATCTATATCAGCTGTGTAGACAATACGAAAGAAAACAATTGGGTTGGGAATTATAAGACCTTGTACAATGACTTAAAGTCCCTTGACTGACCCAGAGAATGTATCCCAAATATATGTTTTAGATCTTCCCTTAAAAACTGGATTAAAAAATGTTAAGCTACTTTGTCCCCTTTCATAAACTATGATACTTGTAATATTCGTAAGACATGCTTTAGGGACAAAAAAAGTCTCTCTTCAGCAAGTCAGATGAGTCTTCTTTGAGGTAAACTGGTTTGGGTGAGTGAACGCTGTTCCAATCTAGTTAGGATGGCTCTTTCCACAAGGTAGAGAAGAAAAGAACCATGGAAAATTTCCAAACTTTTGAATGATTTATTGCTTTATTACTTTTTCTTAAATTTGTTCCTGCTCAATATCAAACTGTTAGTCACACTGTTTGTAAGGTGACTGGAAAAGAATGAAGATATTCTTTACATTTGAAGTTTAATTTGTTTTTCCTCATCTCCTGATTAAATTAGCTAAGGGATGCTAAGTTCTATGCAAATTGACTAAGCAATACAAATGTAAGAGGATTTTATTTTTACTAGGAGTAATCTTGCCCCCATTTCAAAAATGTATTAGAAGAAACAAAATAGAACTACAGATGCCAAGTTTAAAATAAGCTATTGTCTGAAAGCGTGGAAATTGGTAGGTTTAAGATTGTGAAGTAGTTACAGAAGTCATTATGCCGCGGGTAGAATATGCAGGCAGCAAACAGAGCATAAAAATGTTCAACAAATACATGCGAATGACAAAACCACCATGGATTACATTATGAGAAGCAAGGATGTTTTAGGTGTAACTTTAATGTTCTAGATTGCCTGCCAGAGAGAAAACTGAACCCTCCCATAGCAGGTTCTTGTCTTTATAGACAGGTTGCATGGATCATGAGATTATTCAGAATAAGGATTCTTACTTTCTAATGAGGGTAACAGGGCTTTTCTCACCACTGTTCCTTTTCCCTCGCATCAGTTCTAACTGTAGGAACAATGCCTGTGAGCACCTTCATGAGCCAGTGAGGTAGCCCAAGAGACCTGGGTGTCCGGTTTATGCACACACAGTGGCCATGTGCAGAATCGCGAAGCTCACACACAAACTGCGTACTGTGATTCTACATGTGTCGGTCCCCTTATCTGGAGTCAGTGGGCCTGTAGGTGGCTTTCTACCTTTACTCTGGAATACGATGTGACCATCTCATATCTCAAAAATCTGAATCAGAGTGATAGGCATCAGACTTGGAGCGGGGAGAAAAAGTGACACCTACAAGTTGGCACCATTTGAGCATGCCATGTTTTATGAGAACCATGACCTACCTTGTCTGGTGTATTCGTCTGCCTCTCTGTGAACCAAATCCTTTACTCTGTTTCCGTAAAGCAGCCGTGAGGAATCGTGATCAAAAGCTTTCAAGGTTTCACTGGAACTGTAAGACTTCTGTGTAGGTACCCTACACTCCTCATTGTCCGCTGAGGAATTTGTATACCGCCGTTCTTTCTCTCGTCTGCTCTTGGTCAGCGAGCAGTAAGGCCTACGTTCTTTCACATCCATACTTCATTCCTTCTGGGCGCACATCAGTCCAGCTTGGCACAGATTACACTCAGGGTTCAGCTCTCATTGGCCTCTCTGTGAAGATAAAAGGTTTGCATAATGTCAGCATAACATTCATCTAAAAACGGACTGCCTTACATCCTTCTCAATCTGGAAAATGGTGGAAAGTAATATTATCGCCTGTCTAGAAAACTTGCTTTCAACAACAACAAAAAAATGAAAATTTGTGAAATCACTGTAAAATATCCAGTATTACCAGGAAGTGAGGCATACTTTCTGTTACTGAGAGTTAAGGATGCTTGTTTAAGGTTATAGTACCTTAGTACTATAGTACTGATTTTTCACATTAATAAAAAAAAATTAAGCCACGATCAAATTTCACTACAGAAGCCAGCTCAAAGTTGGCCTCAATATGTTTGTTAAATTTTCCACAATGGGACAATTTTCTCTCACAGCATTTTCTCCATTCACAAATAAATTCCCTTTCTTTTTCTTACAAAAATTAAACTATTTTATTTCTTTTGATTTTTTTTTTAAGGGCAGGAGCAAATTGGGAGCTTCTTGGAAGTGAAATTTTGTCAAATACATTGAACATTTTATTAATTTTTGCAAAGACTTTTTCTTCTGTCGGCACAATTTTCATGTTTTAAGGACCTAAAGGTCTTCAACCATGGAAAAAGCAGATCCTTCTCTCCTTCTCCTCTCCTAAAAATGCATTTTCCTCTCTAGAAAATGAATTTAATCTGTGCTATCCCAGGGGTGCCTGGGTAGCTCAGTCGGTTAAGTGTCGGCCTTGGCCTCAGGTCATGATCCCAGGGTCCTGGGATCGAGTCCCGCACAGGGCTCCCTGCTCAGCGGAGAGTCTGCTTCTCTGCCTTCCCCTACTCCCTGCCTTCCTGCGTGCGGGTGTGTGTGCTCTCTCTCTCTCAAATAAATACATAAAATCTTAAAAAAAAAGTGCTATTCTTATTTTAAGGCAATTCAAGTGGCTAATTTGATGGGGTAGTTTTTACAACTGCCAGAGGCAAAATTAAGTTAGAAGGAGCAAGGCGAATTATGTTTCTTTGCTTAGCAACTGTTTCTTCCTGATTTTGCTCAATGGACAGGGGTAAAAGTGACTGGGCCTAAGGAGGGATGGCTGCCCAGGACTAATCAGCTTTCATTTTTTAATTTTTTTTGAAGTTTATTTATTTATTTATGTAATCTCTACACCCAATGTGGGGCTTGAACTCAAGGCCCCGAGATCAAGAGTCACTCTCCTCTGACAGAGCCAGCCAGGCATGCTTAATCTGCACTTTAAATGATCCTCCGTTGTCTTTACTCTTTCTCATTTGATCTTTCTCTTAAATCTGAAGGTCCCCAAAGGCCTTCTGTGTTTGCTCCCACTCCACTCCTTCTTTCCTAAATTCACTTTTTATTGGAGTGATTCCATAATCAACTTGAGACAAATGATTTCTGGTGGCCCCAGATCTTCTCTTGGTTCCACATCCTTAGGGCTGTGACTTCTTCTTAGATATTTTCTCCCATGGAGAATCCCTTTCCCAAGGAATCTCTCCCTCTCTCTTGATCTTTGGCTCTCATTATACACATCACACCTCTCTTTAATGTGCTTTCAACATGGCGTCATGGTGCTGACTCGGACTCTCTCACATCGGCTCAGTTTACATCTACGCTGTCAGCAACCCTCTGTTCTGTCTGAGCAACATTATGACTCCTCTACCTTTCACTTTCTAACTTCTGCCTTCCATACAGCTATAAGGAGAGTGGTGAAATTCTGAGCTGGAATGATCACAGAGTTCCAGAGCCTATGCTTAGAAAATCTGGATGGCTCCTCTTGCTATCTCTTGAACCAAATTGTATCTTCTCCTATCCCTACTGCCCATGAAGGGTTATCTCACATGGGCTTCCACATTTCCCTGCTACCGAACTGAGCTGGGCTGTTAAAAGTAGTTGCTAATATTTACCTTGGCTGTTGAAACACATCTTGAACCCCCTACCCTTTTCTGATTTTCCATGAATCTGATTAAATAAAAAAAAAATTACATTTTTTCACTGACCCCTTCTGATTCATTACCCCATTATTCTCTTTACAAATTCTTCCAAACGCTCTTTTTTTTTAAAGATTATATTTATTTATTTGAGATGGAGCAAGAGAGAGAGAGAGAGAGCACAAGCAGGGGAAGCAGCAGAGGGAGAGGGAGAAGCAGACTCACCGCTGAGCAGGGAGCCCGATGCGGGGCTCGATCCCAGGACCCCGGGATCATGACCTGAGCCGAAGGCAGATGCTTAACCGACTGAGCCACCCAGGTGCCCCCCAAACGCTCTTAATAGAAATTGAATTTCTCTTATTGTAGCTGTCCTTTGAATTTAAGATAATAAATAATTTCAAGATACTGTAACAGGACATATTTTTATATGACATGTTTAAAATAACACAGCAATTCACTCTCTTTATTCCGGGGAAAACAAAAGTTACTTTAGGTCAATATTTATTGAATGACTATTATGTATTCGGCTCTCTTCCACATACTGAAGACATACCATTAAATAAAACAATGTCCCTGCCCTCATGGAGCCTACCTTTTGTGGAGGGGAATCAGGTACATTCTTTCCAATAGAGTGAATGTGTATGTCTGAGTTCAAGAAAAATCTTGTTTCCATAGTGATCTCAATCTCTTTGGAGAAAAGGCCGTATCAACTCTCATAACTAAATGATTATCAAAAAGCTTTCAGCTGGCCAGATAAATATCATAATTCAAGCATTTTTAGTAATAGAACTTTGGATTTGAAATTATTACAAAAGCTCCAGTTCTTGCCTTGAGTTGACATCTATTTTAAAATAAGTGCTTCTATATATATACACATATGTATGCATCTTTATGCTTTAAAAATGGACTGATTGAAGCAAGAAGAAATTGTTTCTTTGTTTTTTTTTTTTTTTCCTCCACTGCAGTTTTGCTTCAGCAAATTAGACCAGGCACTGGTAAACTCTAGTACCTCAGCCAAATCTGACCCATCACCTGTTTCTGTAAATAAAGCTTTATTGGAACACAGCACATGTATTTATGTACGTATTGTCCTTGGCTGTGTTCACGCTACAAAGACAGAGTTGATGGTTGCAACTGAGACTGTAGTGAACTGAATGTGTCTCCCAAAAAGATACATCGAAGTTTTAACCCCTAGTACCTGTCTGTGAATGTGACCTTATGGTCTTTGTAGTGGCAATCAAGTTAAGATGAGGTTATATTGCATTAGGGTGGGTCCTAAATCTAATGACTGGTGTCTTTCTAAGAGACGGGAGAAGGAGATTTGGATACAGAGATGTACAGACAAACAGGAGAGTAGACCATGTGAGGACAGAGGTGGGGGTTGAGTGATGTAGTTATAAGCCAAGGAACACCTAGGGTTGTGAGCCAATGGCAGAAGCTAGGAGAGAGGCATAGAACAGATTCTTCCCAAGAACTTCAGAGAAAGCATGGCACTGCCCATACCTTCATTTTCATACTTCTTGCCTCCAGAACTGAAAAGATAAACTTCTGTTGTTTTCAGCCACTGAGTTTGTGGTAGTTTGTTACCACAGTCCTAGGAAACCAATGTAGAGACCTGATGGCCTGCAAAGTTTCAATTATTTCCTGTCTTGCTCTTACAGAAAAAATGATCATTCATATTTCCATTCTGTCTTTAATTGTCCCTTTGGATCTTAGAATGCAAAATGTGTTCTCTATTATACAACCCATGATACAGTATTACGATCTTGCAAATTAGATAATAAGCTCTTTAACGTGGTAATACAAATATATATCATCAATAGTAAAGATGCATCCCTATGGTGATGTTACCAATGTTTAAAAATCAGTATCAATAAAATGTTAATAAATGAGGAATAAAAAGATGATTTTAGGTATTCTTGAGCTTTATAGAATATCTCTAGCACCAAATATATGACTTTTATTTGTGAAGCAATTTTGAAATGCCATGATAGAGATATAGTATTCAAATATACCATCAAAGACAAAGACATTTTGATCTTAGCAATTCCAAACAATAAAAAGTCTTTTGCATCTGTCTCTCCATTTTTGTACATAGTTCAAACTCTTCAAGGATTTAATCTACACTGTAATGTTTTAACCACTATAATGCTTCTGATGGAAGTCAATGAGTTCAATATGACTTCAAAAGGCAGTTTTCTGCATTATCTTCTGCAGTCACAGCTAAGGATTTGAAGGTTAAAAAATGCAGCTGCTTAAGTAGGGCTAAATTGTTGAAGCACTTTGATGGTGATTGCACAGTCCTACACAGGAAAAGCATCACTGTGCACATATTCCACCTAAAGCATTTAGTGAACAGGATCTTAGCTGCAACGGTGGGCAAGGCATTTGAAAAAATAAGGAAAAACTATTAGAAATAAAGTTGACTCAAAAGTTCTGATTCAACTTGCTACAGCATGTATATAACAATATCAAACTGATCAAACTCAGTTACTAACCACAGCACACCTCTGGAAAATATAGCTGGTCTTAAAGCAAATTCCATTATTGGGTTATTAATTTTTTCTCAATTTTTTCTGCAAAGTATTTGATTGACTAAATGAATGGACAGGACACCAGATTTAGGGTAATCATATCATCTATTTCAGATATATTAGTTAAACCTGCTTTGAAACTTGGCCACAGAACTTAGCAACAGTCCTACATTGTTTCATAACATGTTCCTAATTCAAGAGAAACATTTTTTAATTGTACTTTTAGCATGTAATCTGATTTTAATTGGACTTAGTATATCTTTAAAACCCTTCAGCCAATGATTACAATGTATCAGGCTTATAACAAACATCCCCAGAATCATTTGTACTTCAAAAAATTCAATAAGCTTATGTGTCTATCTAGCAACTGAAATAAAAACAAATATTCAAGCCCAAAGGATTAAGTAACCTGTTGGTCAAATTCACTCATGCTCCCACTGTTAGTTATTTTCTGTAAGAATTACAAATTCCTGAATGTCACTTTGAATATCTTCTGCACAGATTGTCCTCCTACATTTATAATAGTTTGAAAAAGCTCACTCAAAAGAATAAGTGGACTTCAGAAAAACACTAATTTACTCAAACATGTTTTAGATTACAGATCTAAATTACGCTATTCATACACAATATCAAGAAAATTTTACCTTTTGTTATTCACAATTCATATTTTCCCTAATAAGTTAGTATTTATGATTTATTACCAGTTATGTTAATCAAACAGTAAGTACAACTTTGCCACACCATAAGAATCTCTAAGTGCTTCCTTTATTGAATAGCCAGATGAATGCCAATTGAGCAGAAGAGGAAATCAATTGCTATTGTTCATTTTAGAGGAAATCTTGTTTCCTGAGGCAAATTTACAAATCCAAGAATTAAAACAATTAAGGGCAAAAATAAAATTATATTATGATGAATTATTTGTAATGCTAAACCCAAGCACAACTAAAATTCGAGCTTACAGTTTTATTTATTTATTTATTTTTAAAGATTTTATTTATTTATTTGAGAGAGAGAGTGAGCGAGCGAGCGAGTGAGAGAGCACGGGATGGGGCAGGGAGGGTCAGAAGGAGAAGCAGACTCCCCACTGAGCAGGGAGCCTGATGCAGGACTCGATCCTGGAACTCTAGGATCATGAGCGGAAGGCAGTCGCTTAACCAACTGAGCCACCCAGGTGGCCCAAGCTTACAGTTTTAAATAGAAGAATACAAGTGAATTAAGATATCCTGTTTGAAGCACAAAGTTAAAACACAAACAAAACTGTGAAAGAAATATGGTGAAAGAGGAGTCTACTAGGAGTAACTAAAGTGATGCTTATTGAGAAGATACAGATACAGAAAAAAATAAATATGGTGAATAATTAATTAATGGTTGAGAAAGTTAAACCAAGGCAAGTTTCTTTCTTTCTCTCTCTTTCTTTCTTTTTTAAGATTTATTTATTTGAAAGAGAGACAGAGAAAGAGAGACAAAGAGAGAGTGAGTACAAGTAGGAGAAGGGGCAGAGAGAATCCTCAAGCAGACTCCCTGCTGAGCACCAACACAGGGCTTGAGCTTACAACCCTGAGATCATGACCTGACCCGAAATCAAGAGTTGGACGCTTAACCAACTGAGCTACCCAGGCACCCCAAGGCAAGTTTCTTTCTTTAAACATGACATTTGATAACAGTAGTAAATAAGAGAGCTGCATGGAGAAGAACTCTGGAAGATTGCCGAGGATCCTTCTTGAGAATTCAGCAGAGTACTGATCAGCACATGTGTGTGAGACTACAGTGGGCCAGAGAACAAGCAATTTGGAAGGATTATAACAGAGTTTCTCAACCTCAACATTACTGACATTTTATACAGAAAAATTCCTTTTTGTTGGGGCCTTATCCTATAGTAGGATGTTTAGCAGCACTCTTAGTCTCTATCCACTAGGTACCAGTAGCACTCCCAGTCATGACAATAAAAAATATCTTCAGACATCACCAAATGTCCCACGGGGGGAAAACTGCCCTTCTAAAGGACCACCAAATTACAGGAAACAGTATCCAGAGCTCACACAATGACAAGAGTCATGTATAGTCCCACTAGCCAGATTGAAAAAAACACAGAATTTATTAGGTAATGTACTCAGAAAGGTCTTGCCTCAGTTGTGGGGAATAATTTAGCACTAAACTAAACATGGTTTTGGTCTCATTTGAAGCCTTAAAAGCAAGACCAGAAAAGATGAAACTGTGTTCAAGTAGCTTAACTATTCCATAACAAAGCTGAAGAATATTACAGGAATACAAAAATACCCAGCAGTCAACAAGGTAAAATTCACAATGTCTGTCATACAATCAAAGATTTCTAACATGCCAAGAAGCAGGAAAATAATGAGGGGGAAAATCAGTCAACTGAAACTGACTCAGAACTGACACAGGTATTAGGATAGACAAGGACATGAAAACAGCTATTATAACTGAATTACATATGGTCAAGAAATTAAATGGAGACAGAGAAGATATAAAAAGGAGACCCAAGTCAAACTTCTAGAGATGAAACTACCATGTCTGAGACGAAAAATACAGTGGATGGGATGAATGGCAGATTCACATTGCTAAAGAGAAGGTAAATGGACTTAAAGATATAGTAATAGAAACTGAACAAAATGAAGCACAGAGAAAGAGAATAAATATATATATATAAATACGTCATCAGTGAGATGTGGGATTACTTTCAGTGATCAATACAGATACAGATGTAACTGGAGTCCCTGAAGGAGAAAACAGGAAGTGAACAGAAGAACTTTGGAGAAACAATAACTGAAAAATTCTCAAATTCAATAAACCCTATAAGGCTACAGATTCCCAGAAGCTCAGCAAACACCAAGCACAAGAAAGAGAAAGAAAATTATGCCAAGGCATTTGGTTGTAATCAAAATTATATATGTATATGAAAAAAAAACCCCACAACAAACAGTGATAAAGAGAAAGGCTTAAAAGCAGACCCAGAAAAAAAGCACATTACATACAGAGTTCCTTGTTGGAAGTAATGTGAGCAAGAAGACTAGGGTAACATCTTTAAAATGCTGAAAGGAAAAAAAATAAAAAACAAAAAACCTGTCATTCTAGAATTCTATAATCAATGAAAATATCTTTCAAAAATAAAGGCAAAATACCTATCTCTTCTAACGTACAAAAGTTGACCACTGGTAGACTCTCATTACAAGAAATGTAAAGGAAGCATTCTAGATGGAAGGAAAAGAACATCAGATAGAAATATGGATCCATGCAAAGGAAAGAACAGCACTCGGACGCGGCAGCTGTGTGGTTACATGTATGATATTTTTCTTATTGTTTAAATCTCTTTTAAAGATAGATGACTGGTTGCATAAAAATCGCAACAGTATATTGTGAATTTTGTAACAGAGGTGTAAGTAAAGTATATTGCAACAGCAGTGTAAAGGAAGGGAGGGGAGAAATAGTATACTATTGTAAGGTTTTTATACTATATGGGAAGTGGCAAAATATCATCTCAAGAGATACTGTGTTACATCAAAGGTGCATACTTTAAACCCTAAAGCAACCACTAAAATAAGAAAACTGAGAGTTGCAGCTAATAAGCCAACAAAACAAATAATGGAATTATAAAAACTGGAAGCATAAAAAATATGCAACTAATCCAAAGAAGGTAGGAGGAGAGGAACAAAGAATAGATGCGGCAAAACGAACACAAATAGCAAGTTGACAGACTTAAATCTAACAAGGCCAATAATCACATCAAATGTAAATGGTCTAAACACCCCACATGATGCAAAGATTTTCAGATTGGTTAAAAATTTTTTTTTTGTGCTGCTTCTAAGTAACATGCTTAAACATAAAGACACAAATAGGTGAAAAGTAAATGGATGGAAGGGGCGCCTGGGTGGCTCAGTCGTTGAGTGTCTGTCTTTGGCTCGGGTAATGATCTCGGGGTCCTGGGATCGAGCCCCGCATCAGGCTTCCTGCTCTGCGGGAAGCCTGCTTCTCCCTCTCCCACTCCCCCTGCTTGTGTTCCCTCTCTCACTGTGTCTCTCTCTGTCAAATAAATAAATAAAATCTTAAAAAAAAAAAAGTAAATGGGTGGAAAAAGAGGAACCTAAGCGTGGGGTGGATCTCCATGCATTAGTATAAAATTGTGCACAAGGACTAGTGTTCCTTCATTTTTTTATTCACTCGTCATACATGTCAAACACGGTGAGAGGCACTGGAAATGTAGAGATGAACAAGCCACAGTCTCTATCCTCTTTCAATTTGAGTGGGGAGATGGGGGCGGGGGGGGGTGTTAAATAATTAATCCCACAAATAAATATGCAATTAAAAGTGTAACAAAAACTGCAAAAAAATTGCAAGTTTTAAAGAGAGAGAACAGAAAGTGTGGTCTAATTGAGACTGGGAGCCAAAAGAAGACCTTTCTTGAATGACATTTAGGTGGAGGCCCATAGGATCAACAGGATTTAGCCTGGTCACAAGCATATGTGTCGCGGGAAAGGGGTTGACAGCCTAACAGGCCAGGCTGAGAGAGTAACCTGCTCCGACAAATGCATGCAGGCCGAGAACAGCTTGACAGGACAAATGCCAACAGGGCTGGGGCACAGTGAGTGAGGAGATGTGAGTCCAGAGGAAGCTTGCCGGCCGGGGCAGAGCCTCCTAACATAGGCTAAGCAGCCTCGCCCACAGTGCCTCAAAAATGGCCACCACTGCAGAGTTTGAAATGGGCCACTGACACGCTCAATCAGATTTACAGGGTGGAGAGCACAGAAGTCCAGGCAAGAGAATGCTAACTTGGACTAGGGGACCCAAGGGGACAGTGAAGATTTAGAGAAGCAGACAGATGTGAGAAATAGCCATGGCATCAGCAAGACTTGGGATGGGCTGAAACAAGAGTGAGGAAGAGGGAGGAGCTGAGAAGGACTGGCAGATTGCTGGCTTGAGCATTTGGTGGAGAGGGACGGTTCTGAGACACACAGAGAAGGCCATCCCTCATCACGACTCAATGCATGCTCCCAATCCATGCTTTTCTTTCATTGAAAACATGTATTAAGCCGTAATGTTTGGGAACTAGAAAGTACAGATAAGTGCCCCGCCTCCAAAAAAAACCACATTAAAATTACTACCCTCTTCACATTTTCGGCCTTCATCCATGTGTGTTTGTACATGTGTTTGTATGAATATATGTGTGTGTCATATAAATACATACATATAATATATGATCTTGTAACTCATTTCTACTTAACATTGTGAACAGTTTCATGTGAGTAAAGATATATTTATGTCTACTTTAAAAATAACAAATTGGAAGGTTACTGTTTTAAAACTCAAAATTATTCTCCATGCTTTATCATGGATAGCAAATATGCAAACTTAGAAAATGAAGCAAATAGGAATAATGTACTAAAATAGCTACTGAATAAGTGTGAATACCGGGAAATTTCTAATTGGAAAATATATAGAACAGTGCCTTAGGCTATAAGAAAAGTGGCTTAAACCTCATCAAATCATTAAAAATTCTTTTAAAATTATTTATATAGAGAAGGAAATAGAAACTGGAAAGGATCAAAAAAGAAAAAAATAGGGATAATGAGGCTAGTTCACTCAGTAATGTAAAGGAAGAATATTATTCTATGATTTAAAAACAAATAAAACAATTCACTTGTATAGTTTGAAATTAAAAGTGATTCTGTTTTTCCTATAACAACTATGGACAATAGGAATATAAGAGTAATATATATTAATACAGTTATGTGGTCTAGGGTCACAACTGCACCAGGAATGGTAGGGAGAAGGCCATAATCTCCATAATTCGAACAGATGGGGAAAGGCATTAGGATCCAATAAGGCTGAGCTAAATGCAGCTTTCCTACCTTACAGACCTTGCGGGTAAAGTGTAAATAGTATCTCTCAATTTGACTGCCCACCTGGATATCCATCATCAATTTAAGTATTTTTATGATGTTTTAAACCAGAACCCTGAATATAGAGGCCACAGCTGTATTCATCTGTGTTTCAGCATGAGCCAGGCCTCTGAAAATCTTGCCAGCAATTCTATCTGGTTCAGAGGAAAAATCCAGGAAACAGTTATGTGTCATGTAGATAATACTGTGTTATCCAAATGGCCTCAAGTATATACTGGGTTAAAACAAAAAACAAAAAACAACCAAAAAGATAACTTTGCTATCGCTCAATGTATTGTTCTGATTGAACTGGGTCACAGACTGTCATTCTACCTTCATATGAACATGCTCACCTCAGTGGACACACCAGCCACAGTTAAATACACAATAAAACCAAGAACCGCCATTTACAGAACATTTTTTTATGCTAGGTATTTTACGCATCGTATTTCTACTTTTAACAACAGCTCATCAAGTTCATGTGATTTATCAGTTTTATTGATGGGGAAATGTGGAAAATTAATAAAAAATTCCAAGTCAGACAACCAGCGCCTGGTGAAGCAGGCACTCATAGTCTCATACCCTGGTCTTCCATTCACTTCTTTGAAAAGTTGCCAAACTGTAAGTCCTGTGGAGCATCAACTCCAAATCCACACCTTTCATCATAATGAAAGAAAAATAAGCAAACCTTCTAGATGGCTGAACAACTACAGCTCATTATATCAGAGAAGTGACTCAAAAATGGGTATTACTGACCAGGTGACAGTTGGGAATGCTATGGAAAACTGGACAAGCTTCTTAAATGAAGAGCTAATATTCTTTCCTTAAGTGCTGAGCATATTCCTCACTTGAAGAGTGGACATAAAAGCTCCTTGATGAATTATTAATTTCAATCTTGATTATTTATTGAGTGCTTAAGATAGGCCAGGTGCTTTACATATATGACCTCACTTAATCCTCACAGCAAGTTTGTTAGCTTGCTACGTATTTTCACACGAGAGAACGAAGACCAGGGAGATTAACTGACTTGTCCAAGGTCACGGAGTCTGGAAGTAGCCGAGTGGAATTTGAACGTATTTCGGTGTAATTCCAGATCTGTACTCTTAAAGCACTCGACTGTACTTCCAAACCTTAGAACAAATGGGGGCTTTAAGCAGTCATAAAAACCAACAAATTTTTAAGAAGGTAAAACAAACAAAAAACACAGACGAAGAAAGAGAGGAGAGAGAAAGAGAAATGACAGCAGAGTTCGACAACTTGTGTCAGGATGCCAACAGATCCAGGATTAAGAAAGTCCGTGGAGGCTACCATGTTGAGAAGACCACGAAAAATAATTTGCAGAGATCACAGTACTGGAGAAGCAAAAGTAAAAGCCAAATGAAATTCACCGGAGGAGTAAGAAAGGTGGAAAATTCAAGACCAACTGGAAAAGATAAAATATATTGCACACATTTTCAAGCCTGTCTTCAAGGAAAGACAGTTAAGGAAGAAATAAATGATACCTTCCTAGGGTACTATGTGTTTCATAGGAGGACTCAGGCACTGTTCCCTTGGCTTGTCTCCCAGCCCCCATGGTTCAGTTCCCAGAGGAGGAGGCTCTCCTACATCACAGCCCATGTGGTCATATGGATTTTTTGGGCAAGCCTTGTATTTCTCTGCATAAACGCTTGCCTCTGATGTTGGTTTCCAGAGGTTGAGGTGAAGCAGACCCAGGTCCTGGGGTCGGGGACCTGCCTGCCAGGGATCTCAGGGATTGGTTGAGGAATGAACATGGGACCTGACTCAGGCCAATAAGGTTAGCTCAAGGACATGCACTGAAACTCCATGCCTACTCAAAACCAGCAAATGTGCAGTCGCTCGTATGGGAGGATGTAAACGTGGGTCTTGTGTACATTTTTGTCACCATGGGAGAAAGCGTGCCTGCCACTGAAGTCTGTGTAGAAGAAAAGAGACCTCAGAGAGAGCGAGAGAAATACAATTTTGAACCCACAAATTCTTACCCTGGGTGTTCCAACTAAAAAAATCGATACTACCACACCTGGGAGGACAGGTGTTTTGATCAGACAGATCTGGGTTAAAGTCTAGCTGCACAATTTACAACCTATGTGTCTTAGGACCTTAGGCAGGTTACTTAAACTCTCTGAGATGTAGTTTCCTGTATTTCCTTCTCTAAAAGACGTATGACATTATCTTTTTTAGGAAAGGATTACGAAGATGAAATGAGATAAAGTCTTAAAAGCATTTAGCGCTGTGACTGGCATATAATATAATGTCTGCTTGATAAGGGCCAGTTATCATAATTAAATTCCCAAACATTGTCCAGTGTCCAAGAATAGTGCCCAGTATGGTTAGGCTTTTCTGAGGAGGCTGGAACAGAGACAGTAAGAGCTCAGTGGTATGAACTTGAGAGCATGGGGTGATGCTCTCACTGTTGTGAAAACGGTATTTTGCTAAATGTTTGAAGGGAATTTGGGGTTTGAATTTTTATGAGCTTATTCCAAAATACTATACCATCCAATGAAGAAAAAAAAAATAATTCCCACACTGATAATTTCAAAATAACTCCATCTATATTTCTATAGATGGAGTTCTGAATGTTCTATATCACAAATGTCTATGTCTCAGTAGCAGAAAACAGTAGGCTAACACTGGAAAAACTTTCGAGGGGAGCAATGAAACTGATTAAGAGTCTTACGATTGAAAGAACTATGTGAGGTTTATTTTAGTAACAACTAGGTGGAGACCTGGTAACTACCCACAAGTACTTGGAGAATGAAGGCTAACTGCAGTTATTCATGGCTCTGGAACCCACAGGCAAAATTACTATAATAAACATATCCTCTGTCTGCTGCCCAGCAGATAGTTTTCATCTCAGTCTGAAAAGCACCAAACCAGCCAAATGGCACCTTCTTCACAGACCCCTGAGGAGCAGGAAATTCTGGGTCAGTGCTGGAGGTGAGATGCAACTTGGCATCTCCCTGTGGAGCGAGGAGGGAGATGTGGACAGAGATTCCTGAGATTCCTGAACCTCACTTCCTCCTTGAAGCGGGGAAGCTCTTGGGGGAGAGGTCAAATCCAGAATTGCTTCAGGGTTTCAAGGTAGCTTTGGGTTCAGTCCTTGTGTCCAGAGTGCCCAGAGAAGTAGGTACACCCTCTTAGCTTGCTATGGGTACCGTAGAGGCTGGGTCAGGTCTGGACTCAGCCTCTATGGGTGTGGGAAAAAGAACCAACATTTTTTTTTTTTTTTGAGAGAGAGAGAGTGAGCGAGCAAGAGCAGCTTGGGAGTGGGGGGGACAGAGAGGGAGAGAGAGAGGATCCCAAGCAGGCTCTAGGCTCAGCATGGAGCCCGCCGATGCCAGGCTCGACCTCATGACCCTGAAATCATGACCCGAGCTAAAATCAAGAGTTGAATACCAAACCGACTGAGCCACCCAGGTGCCCCAAGAAACCAACATTTTTATAACCTGTCTGGCAAGCACTTACCCTAGAAGATTCAATTCCTTAATATTTTTCTTCTTTGGTGTTTATTGTCTGTTTTTAAATACTTTTTTATTTTATTTTATTTATTTATTTATTTATTTATTTATTTATTTATTTATTTTAAAGATTTTTTATTTATTTATTTGAGAGAAAGAGAATGAGAGAGAGCACATGAGAGGGGGGAGGGTCAGTGGGAGAAGCAGACTCCCTGCCGAGCAGGGAGCCCGATGCGGGACTCGATCCAGGGACTCCAGGATCATGACCTGAGCCGAAGGCAGTCGCTTAACCAACTGAGCCACCCAGGCGCCCTAAATATTTTTTTAATGCAACACTCTCAGGGTATATAAATATGCTTGACTCAGTATAAGCTCACATAGAAAGGTAATGTTTTGACATCTCAAATTTAGTTAAACACCTTAAAGTGCATATGTATAATATACTCAAATTTTTTGACTTCGTATAAATGCTGCCAAATAGTCTAGTGAAAATAGGAAAAGTGTATCCAATTAGTCAGCTGTTCTGATTTCCTGAATGTTCTATATCACAAAGACAAATACATGCATAATTTATAATGTTTATAAGAAATGTTATCAGTCAGGTGCACGTGGCCTGACCCAGGCCTACTTTGTCAGGGGCACCTGCCAAGGGGTCTGCAATCCAGCTGTTTTGTTGCTCAGCCCAACGAGGGGGCAATGTCTGCAATGAGGGGGGTTGTGTCTGCTTAAAGGAAGCCCCTTGCCGTAATTAGCACAACATCTCTGGAGTAAGTGGCTCAATCAAAAACATTTTTTTTCATGCAGTTACTAGGGGTAAAGCTATCAGCCAAGGCACAGGATTAAAACGGACTTAGGCAGCAGATGAAATTGTTGCCTTCTCAGATGTCTGCTGAAGTAGGATTCTTTCAACGCTCTTCCTGACCACAAAAGGGCAGCGCACGCGGGAGCGTTCCAACAAGCACACACAGAAATTCAGTTTCCTTGGTTTCCTGTTGACTACCTGCCAACCAGAGAATCTGGACTTTAGCCACGGTATTTCATACCTTGATGATGTGTTCTAGACCATTGTGAAAAACCACACTTTCAAGGTAAGCTGGTAAATGGTGGCTACTCGATAAATGTTAAACCACAACAACAGGGGCGCCTGGGTGGCTCGGTCGTTAAGCGTCTGCCTTCAGCTCAGGTCACGGTCCCAGGGTCCTGGGATCGAGCCCCGCATCGGGCTCCCTGCTCAGTGGGGAGTCTGCTTCTCCCTCTCCCACTGCCCCCACTTGTGTTCCTGCTCTCGCTGTGTCTCTCTCTGTCAAATAAATAAATAAAATCTTTAAAAAACAAACAAACAAACAAACAAACAAACCACAACAACAATTTGGACTAAGTCAATTTGGTCCATGTTTCTGGAAAGAAAGGCATCACAAAAACCAAGAGTCCCTGTTGAGAAAATATGATCCAATTTTGGCTACTGTGGCTTTGCTTTAAAATAATTTAACTTGCTATTCACGTCATTATGAAATACTTATGATATCAGTTAATAGTTACGGTTATAATCTATATGCCAGAAGGACTTTTAAATTAACTTGGATGGAACACTGAGGAAAGAACTCTCACTTATGAAAACATCTTCCTCAGGTGAGTTCTGCTATTCTTTTCCAACACCTTCCCAGCTGAGCACTGGCATTTCTGCCCCAGACTAGGGGCAGCACTTCTGCAACCGGGAGGTGTATTGTTTTAATACTCATTTAATTTCTGGTCCCTCTACTTCTAATTACCAGTAGGGGGGTCAATTAGCCCTGATTATGAGAGTTATTTTGCATAACGGACACCTGTCACCTATGAACCGGACTGAGCCTACTAACCTAATTTCAAGTGGATCACCAAGTAGTAATGACCACTAGTTATTATCGTCTAGATTGACTTCCTTTTCCCTCGTCCCACCGTCTTCCCCCTTTCGCAATGGCCATCATGCTCTGTGTATACACATGCAATGCTAATACCACTCTGGAAAGAAGATAATGGTGAACAAAAAGATTTCCATGATTATTTGTGGAAAATAGCCACATCTCATTGGATTATTTCTACCATATATAGTAGTAAACATGTAATGCTGAATATATTTTAATTGCTGTGATGTAAATGAGACTTTGGGGTCATGTTACAGAGTGTTAACTGAAAGATCCAGCTATGACTTTAGCATGCCTGCAGGCCTTTTAAATTGTTATGGGAAATTGCAGCATTCAATTGAGTAGTTTCAACACTGAGGTCCCTTAAGGCTTATTACAGTTTGGCAACATGATGCCAATTTCAACTAATGTACATAATGCTTTTTTCCTCTCATACTTTATCCACAGAACCTTTCTAGTATGTACAACTTGAAAATCATGAAACAGTAGGCAGATGAAGAGCTATATAATTGAGGCAATTTACCATTATGTTATTGGCAGAAGTCCTCGGCTACTACAGGACTTTGCTCAGATGGGGTTCAGACATGTGTGAGTATCAAAATGTTGGTCCAATAATCATAAATAGAAATAAATAGAAAGTGTCCAAATTATTATAACTTAATTTCCCATTAAAATATCTTGTTATACATTATTCATGAAAAATATACCCAGATAGTTCAAGAAAAGATTCAAATAGTAAATATCTAGAAGATTAACTTATGATTATAAGATACTTAGAAAATATGTTGCCATTTATAAACATTTTCATTTATGCTGATAGTATGTTGGCTCTGAAATTCTGGTTCCTTAAGTATGAGCCACAAAAAACAAGATGTATCTCCACTGTAAGTATGGCTTACTGTCGTGGCAGGCCAGATTCCCTACTACCTGACTGGACTGAGCCCCTTCTCGTGATAGAGCTGAGTTGATGGTACAGCATTCTTCACAGAGAGGGCAAGAGATGGGCGCGAAGTCTTCACCACCCCCCAAATGGCTTGGATCATACCCCCTTGGGTCAGATCTGCAGAATGTGAGGAGTTAATAACAAAGTTATAAGAATCCCTTTCCTACTGTGACTACTCTGTATAAGAACAAGTAGGATAACAACAACTCCCTTCAAAGCCCTACAACAAAAGGCATGCTTTAGGCTCCTGTGTGTACATACCTCTCATCAAACTGGTATTGGGTCTTTCCACCAGGCCATATACCAAGGACGTGGTTTGCGCATTTCATACTCTGACAGGAGTCACCCTTCCATCTCAGGCCAAGGCAGAAAGGCAGGAAGGGGCAGCTTTATTTATTTATTTATTTATTTATTTATTTATTTATTTTTTATTCTTATGTTAATCCCCATACATTACATCATTAGTTTTAGATGAAGTGTTCCATGATTCATTGTTTGTGCATAACACCCAGTGCTCCATGCAGAATGTGCCCTCCTCAATACCCACCACCAGGCTAACCCATCCTCCCACCCCCCTCCCCTCTAGAACCCTCAGTTTGTTTTTCAGAGTCCATCGTCTCTCATGGTTCGTCTACCCCTCCGATTTCCCCCGCTTCATTCTTCCCCTCCCACTACCTTCTTCTTCTTTTTTTTTTCTTAACATATATTGCATTATTTGTTTCAGAGGTACAGATCTGAGATTCAACAGTCTTGCACAATTCACAGCGCTTACCAGAGCACTCACCCTCACCAGTGTCCATCACCCAGTCGCCCCATCCCTCCCACCCCACCCCCCACTCCAGCTACCCTCAGTTTGTTTCCTGCGATTAAGAATTCCTCATATCAGTGAGATCATATGATACATGTCTTTCTCTGTTTGACTTATTTCACTCAACATAATACCCTCCAGTTCCATCCATGTTGTTGCAAATGGCAAGATCTCATTCCTTTTGATGGCTGCATAATATTCCATTGTATATATATACCACATCTTCTTTATCCAGTCATCTGTCGATGGACATCTTGGCTCTTTCCACAGTTTGGCTATTGTGGACATTGCTGCTATAAACATTGGGGTGCACGTACCCCTTCGGATCCCTACTTTTGTATCTTTGGGGTAAATACCCAGTAGTGCAATTGCTGGATCATATGGTAGCTCTATTTTCAACTTTTTGAGGAACCTCCATACAGTTTTCCAGAGTGGCTGCACCAGCTTGCATTCAGGAAGGGGCAGCTTTTCAGAAGCAAAGGAGTATAACAGAGAAACAGAACTGGGACACAAATCTAAAGCACCAAGTTCACAAATTGTAGCAAAAGAGGATAAACCATGGCTAAAATGTGAGTAAACAGAATACTGTCAAATGACAGATTCTGAATAATAAAACTCCTGCACATCCCCAATGGCTCATTGAAAGAACACTTTATTGGTTTGATCACACCTAATTTTCTAGTTCAGCAAATTCTCCACCACACTGGTCCTGGCATACTTCGAAACACTAAACATTTTGGTGGCATCTTGAAAGGAATAAAAGACACACAACGACACTGAAAAGCCATCCACAATTACAATGCAATTATTCCTACAGCAAATCAATGCCTTCCAGTGTCAATGAAGGAATAGAAGTAGTCTTGGTTAATCACACACCTCACTCGCCAGCCCTTCAGAACCTGTTACTTGTTAACCATCTGTTGCTTTTTGAGGAGAGCTGTTTATGGCCCTGACCATATCCTCTTTTATATTTTCATCATAGAATGTTATCATGTTTCAGTAAGTATATAATAATTGCTGGAGCGCACGACAATGGGATACTCAGGGCTAGCAGAGCGTGCTTACAACCAGCGCAGCTCAGCTTTGTGGATGCTGGACCCAATCAACCCGGGTCTTCTTGGTGCGGGAAAAAAACCAAAAAACAAACAAAGAACCTTGACAAAATGATCTCAACTTGGCAGCAACCCTTACTCATGTGCAGGACATAAAGAAGCCAAGGCACAGTGGTTGACAGCTACTGCAGGATGAGAATAGATCCGTACAACCACACAAGTTCTCTGGTCTGTGTCCATGCAGACCAGTCTTAAGCTATGCCATTCCTGTTCCAGACTGAACCCTAGTTTGGTTATCACAGCTGAGAAGTGGGAAGAGCACTGATTGTACCTGAAGTTTTACTGGGCCACCATTTTCTATGAGACTACTCCACATGCTCTCTACTCCAAAATTCATAATCACCTCATCTGAAAAACCCTCCCTGATATCAGTTATATCTACTTTGGTGTCTTGCACACAGTAGGTCTTCAATGATCAGTAATGTTTCCTGATTTATGTGAACTTTTATGTCCCAAATGAGATAATAAAGCTAATTTTAGTAGAAAAATAAATTATCTTAAAAGAGAGACGATAATATAATATTGTCTTCAGGGCATCTCTCGCTTGCCACTCACTACTAGATTTAGTTCATTTGCTCTTGTGTAATTTTTTTTCACTATCCCCCAAAGAGTCTTCATGTTCTATTTCAAATTTTCCTCTTGAATAATAGGAATGTGATGATCTAGAAGGGAAGCTATTATAAGAAAATCATGCTATAATATTCATGTCTCCATAACTTTTATTTTGATAAAATTTATATCTGGAAAAATAATGGTTGCACAGAGTACTACTCATTATGATCATGCAATATAAAAGCAAAAGTAGAAACTTCCAAATTAAAAATTAAACCATTAAAAATTGCAATATACAGTTAACCTGAGGATTCTGTAGTCCTAAGGTGCCTAAAGTGTTGCCAAGGAGAGACTAAAAGAAGTTTACCATACATAGATAGCTAAAATGTGTTGAGAGCACTCAGTAGTGTTCAGTTTTCATGTATTATCCCATTTAACGTCTATAACTATCCTATGAGGTGGGTTCTTTTTTTTTTTTTTTTTTTTTAAGGAGAGACAGAGGGAGAGGGAGAGGGATAGAGGGAAAGGAAGAGGGGGTCTTAAGCAGACTCCTAGCTGAGCACAGAGCCCAACACGGGACTTGATCTCAGGACCCTGAGATCACCACGTGAACTGAAACCAAGAGTCCACATTTAACCAACTCTTCCACCCAGGCACTCCGAGGTGGGTTCTTTTATTAACCCTCTTTTACAGAGAAGGAAACCTAGACTCAGAGAAATTAAGTAACTCACTCAAGGTCACTCAAATGCTAAGAGGCACAGCTAGGGCTCAAACCCAGATCTGCATGCCATAAAACCCATGCCCTGGACCATGACACTGTGTTGACTTGTAGGGCACGTACATGCAGTCACATCAGGTAAAATAAAATGGTGGATAATATCACTTCTCGTGTTTTACTAGGAAGGCTTTTAAGGCAAAGGTGATCATCTATAGAAATAACAGAAATATTACTCTTATGTCATAATATTGTTCAGTGGGCCTTTGGTAAAATTCTGATACCTGATCGTGCCCAGTGGAGCAATCAGTCAGTGGTGTGTCCCAGCCTAGTAACCAATGTGTGAAATCACAGAGTTGAAAAGGCCAATGCTCAAACATTAGAGCTTGTGCAAATAATTTCGGCTATTAATTTTCACACTAAGCAGTGATGAAAAGTACATATACTAATTTCAACAAGGTATGTTTAAATGAAAAACAAGTTCTACCCGTGGTTTATGGCAGAGTTTATGAGAGAAGCAGGTTTCATGAGCGAAATTAAGATAGGTTCCCATCACCAAGAATGCCACAATTCACATAACTAATCACCCATAAAACCTATTACAAACAAACACTAAGAAAAACTCACAAAGCATATAAGAGTGATGAAATTTCCACTTCAATGACTGATAAAGTGAGACATATCAAAAATCAACTGAGCTGGAAAAATGACACACTGTGAAGAGGTGCTTAGGATGATATGTGGTCAGGTTCCTCCATTAGTCAAAGTGATGACTCTCAGTACATGGATATTTCAGGTTCTCATACCTGGAAGATCCATTCTTAATGATAGAAGTGTGTCTCCTCACATAGAAATTAGAAAGAATGCTTCCAAAGCCAGCACTCACCAGGAAAAAATCATTTGTCAGATGCACAGCTCTCAATCTGAACCATAAGAAAGGCAGGGTTCTCCTTCCATCTTAGAATTAGGGAAAATATAAATTTATCATGTGCTCTTTAAATACCGTTTTCAGAAGCGGTTTCTTGCCTTTGAGGTTTACATCCTCTTTTACCATTGCTTTGGGCCAACCATAATCAGTGATGTTGCTGTTTAACTTTTTATAAGGAAAAGACATACGGTTTTGTTAAAGGGAGCATATTGCAGATGTACACAAGAAAAGTAGTTGTCACGGATGACCAAACATCCCATGCTATGTATCTTACTTTTAGAACAGTTACGACGTGGACTCTCAGCAAAGCAGAGCTGCATGCCCTGAATAGTGGTGGATGCTCCATGAAAGTTTGCTGAATAAATATGAGAGAATGACCCTGACAAAGAATGACCCACAGGAAACACCCGCTTTCACGTCTGGATCACAAGAAGCAACTTCCACATGACCTTCGCCTCCCACAGACAGCAACATAAAACTAAGATGCTAACTCATTTTACAAAGGAAAGGGTATTCAAATCATGCACATGGAAAAAAGAAAAAAAAAAAGCTGGGGGTGAGGCATTAAAATGGGAAAAGGCCAAGGGAAATAGTCTGTGGGAGAAGTCTAATGAAGAGTCCCTTTTTTTTCCCCCAGATGGAGTTTCTTCTTTGCTAAATTTTTGGCAAAATAATAATTTTTTCCAGTAATAATTTTTTAAATAGTCCAGAGTCTAAGAGACTTGGCTGGTAGGGTTGATAAAACAATTCACTGGCCTTTAAAAGACAATGTATCATCATTCATATGAATTCTTTTTTTTTTTTAAAGATTTTTATTTTGGGCCGCCTGGGGGGCTCAGTCATTAAGAGTCTGCCTTCGGCTCAGGTCCTGATCCCAGGGTCCTGGGATCCCCTGGGATCGAGCCCCGCATTGGGCTCCCTGCACGGTGGGAAGCCTGCTTCTCTCTCTCCTGCTCCCCCTGCTTGTGTTCCTGCTCTCTGCTATCTCTCTCTCTGGCAAATAAATAAAAAACTTTTAAAAAATTTATTTATTTGACAGAGAGAGAGAGGGAGAGAGAGAGTAAGAGTGAGAGAGCACAAGCAGGGGAGAGGGGCAGAGGCAGAGGGAGAAGCAGATCCCCTGCTGAGCAGGGAACCCGATGCGGGACTTGATCCCAGGACCCTGGGATCATGACCTGAGCTGAAGGCAGACCCTTAACTGACTGAGCCACCAAGGCACCCTCAAATGAATTCTTTTAGGCCAGCCTCTTTTGTATATTAAAGCCCCAAGAGCACAGTAGCACGCACCAAGGAAGCATGGTGATATGAAGCTTACCGGGATGCACAACTCTACCTACTGGCTGGCTGTCTTCCTCGGTGTAGACCCCCAACACCCTGTCCTTAGAGCTCCGTGCTGTACTTATTTCTGGTGTTGCAGGGCAGCCAGGCTGTCCCTGAACAGGGAAATTGCATTTTATGGCTGTCTATGCTCAACTCCCTCTTGCTAGTGTATTCATTCTGTCATTTCAAAAGAAGCATCTTTTTTCTTTTTTTTTAAAGTATGTCATCTGCAGAAAGCCAGTGGTGTGTTCTGTTGTAGAGAGTGTCACAAGGGGTTCCTCTCCTCTGATGCTTCTAGGAGTGGGAATTTTCAAGATGCTCTTAAATGTACATTTCTTTTTTCATTTAATTGATTATTCATGAGTTTAAAATAATTAAAGAAAAAAATCTGAAATTGACAGTAATATTTTTCTTGCTAACCTCAATTAACTTCAGCCTCTCTTCTAAATCTCATCATGCTACCTGTCAAAACCATACCTTGCACGGAATGGGAGGGAATGCAAACTAGTAATATGGGGAGAGATATATTATTTCCATAGATACGAGTTTAAAAGCGCAAACCATCATGCAGATGAATTCAAAGTTTAGTTGCAATTGTAGGTAAAGGAAGGAAGAAATTTGGGGAGTCCATAGAGAGAAAGGTGGAGGAGGGGATGGGCCTTCATTGCACATGGTAGACTCTACCTGATTGAAAAAGTCCTGCCAAAGTGAACCATGTTTATGAAAGCCAAAGGAAACGTAGGGAACCATGAAAGAAAACACGTATGTGGCATATTAATCACCCTCGCTACTGAGATTCAATGTGTCCGAGATGCAGCACCTCTTCATTTCTCTTTCAAATGTATACATATTTTTCTTTATAAAGGATAGTTTTATGACTCACAAGCAACAGAAAACTAATAAATGAAAGGAATACCTAATTTTTTTTCTAAAAAAACACAGCTGGCTGGAAATGCCAGGCTGAGAGAGAGCAAAGGTCATTTCAGCACAAACTGAAGTCAATTATTTTGTAATCTATCATTACATTGAATTGTTTATCAAATGGAAAAGTCTGTCATCATGTTTCTATCCTTTTTCTAAAATTTCACCGATTCGCAGTAGGCAGTCGGGAAGCTTTGGCTTCTTGATTATTATGCTGGCAGAACTGAAGCTCTAGATCAGGTATGGCAAATACACCAAAGCAGCCAGAGAATTCTGTACGTAAAGTGTAAAGAGACTCTCTCTTGGTATGTACACCCATGAAACCTCAATGAAAAACCATAAAATTAGTAATATTATTTACGTACGCACACAGTAGCAAATGCAAGATGGGAGGAAATTTATCTCAACGTCAGGAGTGCTGATCCTCGACCCCCATTTCTAAGGCCAAAAACAAGCACAAGGCCTGATCACTCTCAGTATTAAAATTCTCCAGGTGTGTAATTCTACTATCAGATCTGTGACCTGGTAAAAAATACCCAATGTCTTAATGTCTTTGTTTGTTAAAATGGGGGGGGGGCATCAGATCCCATAATTCAAAATAGAGAAAAGATCAAGTCAAGGTAATTTGCCCCTTTCAACCATATGGGCCTAGAAGTCAATTGTCATTTTTAGGAGTTTTTCTCCCTTCCTTCCTCCCTCTCTTCCTCTTCCCTCCCTCTCTTCCTTCAGAAAGGAAACTATTCTGGCAAACAGTGGCCTACTTGAATACAGGCAAGTCCTCTACTTGGTCCATACCAATATGGGACAGAATCGCCCTGCTTGTAGGGTAATGGAAGGCACACCCTAATAACACCCTGGAGCCTGGCTTTTTACCACCTTCCCTGCCACCCCACTGTCCCCTGCATCCTCAGCCATCAGTCATTTTTCAGTCATGTGACCACAGCAGGCAACTTTAGTTACCTGTCTTTTCTCTAAAATGGAGGATAATAACATCTTGCCTCTCTGGAAGTAAAGGGTTGGTTTAAATGATCCTGAGGTTCCCGCTAACTCTAAGATCTATAATTTAGAGATTTCTCGAAGACACCATTCATTCCTAATTTCTATGACCTTGATACACAGTGAAATGTCAACCTCCCTGTATAATGTGAGCGAAGATCAGCAGCCTTGTGTGTGTCGTCATCTGTTTTCCTTTTTCCCAAGTTTTTGTTTGTTTCCTTATCTCCTACTCTAAAATAAATTACAAACCCGTGTTCTTCAATTAGAGTAACACAGGCTCCCTTTTCCTTCGTATGGCTTACTCCATATTGATTCCATCAAGTTGTAAGAGGTAAAGCTTTGCTTTAGCCTTTCAAAAAGGGGTCAATAAAAGAAGACTCAATGTCAAACCCAGCTCTACAAAGAGATGTACAAATGCCCTTGTTTGAATCTTTTTCATTTTTCAACAGAGTGGATGTTATTAACTAGAAGAAACTAGTTCAGCCGAAAATTTGCCACAGATTATCAGATAATCTGGGAGTTTTTAAGGTCCCATTATTCCTTCTGTCCCGAAAAAGCCCCAGCCCCTGGTTTTCCAACCCCTCCTCTCTCTCAGCCTCACTTAATTTCCAGAAGCCAATTTTGTGGCTGGTCGGCCCACCATCTTTTCCTGGTGGATTCCCCCACTTGCTCTTTGATGTCTGGACTCCTCCTTTTCAGCCTTTTGGTTCCCCCCATGTGCGTCTCCACCTCACTATGTAATTCTGAGACTGAATTTCCTGAATAATCTTTAGCTCTCCTGATCTAAGGTCTGTTTTTATTTATTTAATGTGTCACAGAAAGTTTCATTCCTCTGTACTCTCAATTTCCTCAGAGCAAGCCCCAAGTCAAAGCTAACGGTGTGAAAATGCACATCCTAGCCAATGGGGAAGAAGTACCTCAGCAGAAAAACACACCACTGGACAAAATGCGCCCCACGGTCGGTGACGCACCCAAAGGAAGAGCAGCTCACATATTTGCATTTGCAGAGAGAATCCACTGGACAGTTTCTCTCCTTGAGAAATCTTGGGAGTGTCTGCCATGGCGTCCGAGGTCCTGCTAAGGAGTTTCTAGCTAGTTCATATTTCAGTCATTTAGGTTATTTTTCAAGGATCTATATTACGTGCCAGGCACTGCGCCAGAATAGTGCAGAACAGAGACACCCTGTCCTCACGGAACTTTTAGTTCAGTGGGGGAAATAAGCAAAGAAACAGACAAATAAATGATTACAAATTGTGGTGGGTCCTGTGAACACATCAGGTCACTAAAACGGAGAATGAGGAGGCGAGTAGGTGTGGTGGAGAACATGGTTCTCTCTGAAGGAGGCGACACTTAATCCGAAACTGGCGAGGCATGACATAGCTCCGTTCACAGGCTGAGAAGGCAGGGCGCTGAGCCATCATCAGGCCTGGAGAGAAGCCGTCACAGGCCAAGCATGGGAGCAGAGAGGAGGCCAGGGAGAGTCTTGCAGTGAGAGTGGGAAGGAGAAGAGTCGCAGGGGCAAGAGATGACTCACTCAAACAGCCCCAGCAACTGAGACACAGTAACCAGCACTGTGCTAGAATCTCGGATGTTCACAAATGACCCTCCCGCTTTCTCTGAGGCCTCGCTGCCCTGGGCCCTGTTTCTACACTCCCCCCTGCATCACACAACAAACCACAGTTAATGAGGCGATCTAACCCTATCTGGATTTGCCTCCTAAAAGAGCCGAAACAACACAAGTAGGGAGCTTCGACACTGTGAGGGGCCACTTATTAGTGTATGGTCAATAGATGGTCCTGGGAATTCAAGCAGGTGTATCCTGACACAAGGCAGCTCCGTGGGTCTGGGACACCGAGGATCAAGGGATTCTTTAGTCTTTTTCTCTAAGAGGTAATGAAGACAGGAGCAGAAACCACAAGACGGTAAACTACCATTTTCACCTTGTATTTTGGAAAGGAAGTAAAGAAATAAAACAATCCATTCACATAAAAGCCGTATATTTACTTCAAAGATCAAAACAATTCAGAAGAAGAATGTATTTATCCCTATTACCTGAATAATTGTGTCAATGTTCTATTTCCATATTGGGTCAATCCATATGAAATACCAATATTCTATTGTTATTGATCTATGGAAATGGTGCTGCCACCTGGTTTGACAAATAGTTGTGCAAACGGTCTAACAGGACTCTCGGATACACATGACTTGGGTTTCCATTCTGACCCCAATCGAATTCTCTGAATTTGAGTTCTTCACCGGGAGAGAGGGGACAGCTCAGCATGTATGGGCTACCACCACCTGCCATGCACTATGCTGGGTTCTCTCTGCACACTGTCTTATTCACACCTCACAACAAGGTGAACAATATTATCACTGGTGCTTATATAAATATATATAAATTTATATATATTATAGAAAAATATATATATTTATAAATAACTATAAAATATTACGTCAAATGAGAATAATATGTGATCCATCCTCCCTCACTTATGTATGTCTCTGATTTCTTCTCTCTCCTTGATCTCCTTTCCTTTCCAAATAAATGGAAACTTTTATTCCCCAGGGGGCTGTTCTATCAAAATCAAAGCTAAACAAAGAAGTACAGCACAGAAAATTAAGAGCAAATTAGCACAAGCACTTTGTTTCTAGGAAAATGAGATTTTTTTTTTTAATCCCGTATTTTTAAGGAAGTGTTTTTGGTAAAGAGTAAGTAAGACATCATAAGACATCATAATCAAAGGCAGCAATTTAAATAAGTCGACTCTTTGGGTACACAGTGATGCCAGTTACATTGACGGATCCAAAAACAGGAGGTATACACTTGAACTATGAGTTATTTCATGTAGATATGAACCCAAACACTTAAGAAGTACAACCTTGCTTTGCTTGTCCCCAGCTGGTCAGCTCCCCTACTTCAATTTTCAGGCCCTGACAGCTAAAACATCCATGGTAAACAGTTAGGGCCTCCCTTGTGAATGCCTGTCCAGATGTCATACTTATTTCTTCCACAAGGCAAAACATACAGATAAAAACTCAAATAGTATATGAAATGAAAAATAACCGGATGAAAGGTTTAATCACAATTTTTACTGCTTTTTGTTGTATTATTTGTTTTGCTTTTTGCACATAGGCTCTGCTTTCTGAAGCCTTACTATATTAATATTGCTGTTTTTACTATAAGACTCACAGTCTTAAAATATGAGGGCTGGAAAAGCAAACACCCCACTTGTTTCCATACATATTCCAGAGTGAATACAACATCATGCCTAATACCATCAGTAATATGCATCACTTTTTCTTATCATTCCAGGCAATTTAATTAATTTAAATATTACAGGAATGTACATAAAGTCAGCTAGCATTCACATAAAATAATTCTCTTAATCCATCACTCAAAATAGAATGGAAAATGCCAATTCATTGTTAATAGTATCAAACAGTAGCCCCTGCCTCTGTCTTGTCTCTCCACATGTTAAGAACATGGGACCTTTAGATGCATTGAAAAACAGGAAAAGATGCAAAAAGTACAAATCAGTGTTGCATCTAGAAAGTACTTAAAATGATCAATAATGAGCATATAAATTATGCTTGCCCATGTTCTTATTTTCAGGAATTCTGAGTCATATCTTTATTTATTTTTTAAAGATTTTATTTATTTATTTGAGACAGAGAGAATGAGAGAGAGAGAACACATGAGATGGGGGAGGGTCAGAGGCAGAAGCAGGCTCCCCGCCGAGCAGGGAGCCCGACGCGGGACTCGATCCAGGGACTCCAGGATCATGACCTGAGCCGAAGGCAGTCGCTTAACCAACTGAGCCACCCAGGCGCCCTTGAGTCATATCTTTAAAAAAGAGCAGCCCATACATTTTTAATCTGCGTCTATACATGAGAATCCAAAGTTCGATGGGAAAGGATACTAACATTTGGCAGTCTTAGAAAACGCAAGGCACGGGCGCCTGGGTGGCTCAGTTGGTTAAGCGACTGCCTTCGGCTCAGGTCATGATCCTGAAGTCCCAGGATCGAGTCCCATGTCGGGCTCCCTGCTCGGTGGGGAGTCTGCTTCTCCCTCTGACCCTTTCCCCTCTCATGTTCTCTCTCACTCTCTCTCTCTCCAATAAATAAATAAAATCTTTAAAAAAAAAAAAAAAAAAAAAAGAAAACGCAAGGCAGTGGTCAGTAATGTAGCAGCTTTGGGGTTGGATTCCCAGGGCATTTCCTTAGTTTGGATCTTGCTGGAATGTACGACTTTGCTTCTAGCTCACGGGCATTGGGGAACAAAACGGCCTTTCTATCTCCTCACAGAGAGGACCACAACGAGACACCACCAGCCCGGCTTTCAAAGATGCTTCTAACCCTGACCCTCTTGCTTTGGTCAATGTCTGCCTCTTGTCAGTTCTGGGCTGGAACACAAACGCTTCTATCTTTCCAGTTTAAACATACACACACACACACACACAATCTGTTTAGGGATTAAAAATTAGGGTGAAAAAACCAGAGTGAATGTTGAATATTTCAGGGTAGCTAGGGCGGCTGCTGTGGGGGGTGGGTCTACAAATGTTCTAATTTTGCCACTAGGAATCCTCAGACCTTCTCCACCTCGGCTGTGGAAGGCTGATTCTAAGAAAAGAAAGCACTTCACAGCCACCACTGAAGACTCACAATATTAGCAGAAAACCTCTAAGAAGTGATGACATTTTTTTTTTTTCAATTCTGCCAACCGTCAAAGGCAGAGGGGGTGGGACATAGATGGTGGGCACCTGCAATGCTCACTCCAACCTTCCTAACTCCTTTGGTTGGGGAAATCCTTAGGTTCACCCAGGCCTAGGATGGCCTGGGAAGCAGGGGGCACAGGAAAGCTCCAAGTCCCCCAAAGTCTCCCCACACATTCCACTAATTGTCGAGGCATTTGGGTTAACAAGCTCCTCTTTTAAAATACAAATGCCCCCGGGAGGGTTAAGCCTCATTCATACCTCAGTGCGAATTAGTTTAATTAGATAATCAGATCTAATTAATTGAGGGCTCAGGGAAAGAGAGTTTTGATTGAGGTGGGCCAAAGGGAGGAAAAATTTGGAAGGGACTCAGGTGGGGGCCTCTGAAGAACTAGGGAGTGGGTTACAGGGTGTCGGAGTCTAGAAAGGGAAGTGCATGGGTGTCAAAGGCAAACTCCGTCTGTTGTTCTCTTTTGTCCAGAGTCTTGGGGCACCAGAATACCGCCGCGTATCACCACCATTCTCGCCCCTTGGTTAAAGGCGTCAGGATTCAGTCGAAGGCTGCAAGCCCCATCTTTGCCCAGTTGGAACTCCCTGGGTCTGGCCAATGTTCTTATCTCAAGAAAGGAAGAAAACGGAGGAGGAAGAGAGGTGTGTCCTTCCACCATCCTCACTCGCAGTGGGTCCCGCACCCTGGTCTCCAGCTATCCCTGATTGGAAGAGTCCACCCACCAGCATCTTCAGCTGGGTGTACTCTGAAAACGGGCCACTCTCCACTGCTTCACTGTTTACCAAATCTGATTTGTCTGGAGGTTGCTGCCCAATCCCCCAGGAGGGTCCCCCCGAAGACACCCCTGGGGCAGCATACGAGGATGGTTAGCAGACCATAGGCGCGTCCTGACCATGGAATTTACTGGCTCTGAGAGCCTAAGGAAATGATGTAAATGTTAACGAGCCCCGCCCTGCTCCATCCCTGTGCTCCCCGCTGCATGTCCCCCGCTGTGGGGTACCTCAGAGCACTCCCCCAGGCGCACCTGGCCTCCAGGGCGCTCCCTGCATGCGTGACACCAGAACCACGCACGGTGTCTGTTCATCTCTTCTCAAGTCCATCGCAAGTTCTTTAAGGGCAGGGAGCACATCACCTGTGCATTGCATCCCCTGACCCTATAGCACATAGCAAGCGCTTGGTGCCTGTTTTCAGAGAGAAGGAGATAAAAGATCAAAGCACGAAGCATTTACCCAGAGGACCAAGCAGATCTGTGATCTCAAAGGAGCTGTGACAAAAACACGTCTGTTTGAATCGGTGGCTGATGTAGACACAGTCCTTTTCTAACAATACGAATAACAGGCACAGAATACTAACATTTTGTCACACCAGAAAAAAAATCTAACACAAAATATTTCAGGGAAACATCTCCGCTCCTTGGCTGGATCCTAGCAGAAGAAAATCGAACTCTGTGGAATAAGCGATTCCATGACCAAGATGTGCACTTCTCGGTTTTTAAAGGGGAATTTTACACAGAAAATACCCCCCACGTATGTGTCAGGGTGGAACTCTATGGACAGACGGCTCCCACAATGCCACACTGAACTACCGTGTTTCTGGAAATGGCTCTATGCTTTTGTTTCTCTAGAAGCTTAGTTGCAGGTACCAATATGGCCACCTACTAATACCTTACATTCTTACAAAACATCCTTTTAGCTGCATATTTTTTTCACTGGAAGAAATATAACAGTGCCAATTGTTCCTTAGCATTGTAGGCTGTCCCATGAACAACAGAAGGTACTCATATGTCAAAAACAGCTTTTTCATGGGCTGAAAAAGGAAGATGAACAGAAAAAAAATGTTTTGGGGAAAACTTTTTTATGGGTCCTTAGCTGAGACATCCAAGTTTTAATAAGATTGCTAAGAAAATCACTCTACGTGAGAATAATATAAATGTGAGTCATGGAATGTAATTTGAGCTCCAGTTGCGTTTGGGAGCAAGGAGCACCGGGAGAGAACATTCCCCGTGAACGCGACCTCTGTGGGCTGCCTCTTGCTGGGTGGCATCTTGGTGTCCTGGGCTCTGCTCCTCAGTCTCTGGAGAAGTCTCTGTGTTCACCCATCCCATGCTCAGAGAAGACAGCAGGGTGAGGGAAGGATGTCTATTCTGAAGTCAGACTGGTTTCGCTTTCAGTCATGGTTCCGATATGAATTAGCTGTGTGACCAAGGCAGCTTACACAGCCTCTCTGAGATTGCTTCATCAACTATAAAATAGGGGTAATAAATTCACCAAGCCTTGCTGTCGACTGTGATGAATTAAATGAGGGAACAGGTGCAAGCGTCCAACACTGGGTCCGGCACACGGCAGACAGTCTCATAGCTCAAGCCCATGTTTACTTCCATTCTTGTCCCTTATTTCCCAGGGTCTCCTGGCATTTAGTCTCTGTGCTGTTCTGTCTTTGTTCTCTTGCAATGACTATATTTCCCAACGTGACCGAGTTCTCTCATGCTTTCTCTCCTGGCCTCCAAGTTGCCATTGGACACCTTCTTTCAGGAGGCTCTGGAAAGTTACCTGGAGTCAAGGACAGATGGTGTTCAGGGACGTGCATGCTCGTGTTCAGCTGTGGAGACCCTGTCAGAGAGTTAGCCAGCATACGGGAATGTTCCTGAGTCAATGTGACCACGTATCCCACTTTCTGTGACTCTCTTACGGGTCAAAAAGTTTATGAAAAAAAAGTACTCATTCAAAGGCTTTTTTTGGACTTAAAACTAGAAAAAGAACCTTATAATTTTAGTTTGGTTTGATGACCATTTAACTTCTAGCAGTAGTTCTAGGAATTCTAAAGACAAGCTATTGGCAGAGTTATCCCAAGGACAGGGAATATGCAGGCAATTTCCTAAAATTTCAGGGTTCCGATGCTAGGCTCTGGTGCTAGATCCGGGTTTCTGGAGCTGCCCTAGAAAGCAGTAGGGGAGGAAGCAGGTAATGCTCCAGCTGATCATTCATTGGCTCCCTTCCTGCCTTCTCTTCCTTCCTTCCTTCCTGCCTGCCTGCCTGCCTTCCTTCCTTCCATTAACAAGCACTCACTGCACACTTACCAGGTTCTATGCTTGGATCTGGGATACATATATGACATTGTCCCTGTAGTTTAGACCTCAGTCAATTCAAGGAGATCAATGGGTAACAGGTCAGTTAAAATACATAGTGATTGGCTGCCATAAGGAAAGGCATCGCCCTCCAATTTAAGAAATCTCAGAAACAACAGTCTGTGAAGCCAACTGCCGGTCAGAATTGCTGAGATGAGGTTCTGGGTGAACAGTTCAAGGAAGAATGTATCTTCCCTATCAGGAGACCATGCCGTGGGGAGGCCCAGGAAGTGTCTCCCAAGGAGACACCTGCCACAGAATGATTATCAACTGTCAGTTGTTGTTAGTAAGGGAAACATCAAAAGCCATCCAAGAAGATTGGAATTTCACCCAGTTCAGGAAAAGTTGGAGGAGAAAGCAGAATTTTCTAATACCAGTAAATTGGTATTTGAAAACCTTTTTTTTTTTTTTTTTTTTTTAATGGTTCATGACTTTGGACCGGCTTTGGTCCATCTCTGAAAACATCAATTTCCCTGAGAACAGAGGTTGAGCTCCCCTGGCAGCCCCATGGACACATCCTTTCACAATTCCATGCTTCTGCCCAGGCTGCATGCATCACTTGTCCTACCTATCCAAATCTTCCCAGCCTCCAAAACCAGTTCTTTCTGTTGACCTCCCTGCAGTCTTTCCCAACTCCTTTGGCTTAAAATGATCAGTTCCCTCATTCACTTCAGAGCACTTGCATCCTATAACTCGTACTGACCTATAATCACACGGTGCCTTAAGGTGGTAACTTCTTAAGTGCAAGAACCTGGACTTATACTGTCCCTGTGTACTTCACTGCGCCAGGCACATATTAGAGCCTAGATAGATGTATGTGGAATATAAATGCTGAACATTTATGTCATTGCAAAACACACACACACACACAACAAAAAATTAAATAGGAAACATAATTATGTTTATGATACAAAGGTTAATTCTTTGTACTGAATTCGAGCATGAATAGACATGCCCACCAAACCTCTCAAATATCTACAAACAAGTACTAACTTAAGTATAATGAATTTTCCACTCCGTAACAATCAAATACTATCTATGCTTGACCCAAAGCCTGTATTTAAGCTGCAAGGAAGAGATACAACAGCATCGCAAGAACTGGGAAGTAGGAACCCGAGACTCAGCCTGAACACTGATGTGGAAGATAGCAGGGGGCAATATTTCTCTAGAAGCCCCCCAATTAGAAAATAATAATGTGTTACGCCAATAGTCGATGAACAAAGGACCTGAGATTTAAGATGAGAAAAATACGTCATTTTCCAAGGAGCTCCTTCATGAAAAACAAGTTATTATATTAAAATCTACAAAGTCATTTAGCTAAAAGACTGGGAGTCTTCTTTGGATCAGTAAGTGTATAATCCATTCTAGCTCCCACACACCCAATATCAGAGCACAGGGACATAGAACACACACCTTTCTACAGAAAACTATTTATTGCCCCTGATCATATTTTCTGTCTGATATAAAAATGGTCTGACTATTTGAGTGGATTCAGAGGAGATTTTTTTGAGGGGTTGGGTAGAAGGTTTGCTCTACAACAATTAAATGCTGGCCTTTTTTTTCAAAACTAAATTTAGGAATTGGAATCTATATAAATGAAGACTCCATGGTGGATCCAGAGAACAAGGAGGTAATTATTACTGACAGTGAAATGGATGAAAACAGTGATCAAGATTATTTTGTAAGGGAACGTTTGATCTGTTCTTGTCCCATGAAACACTACCATTTTGAAGCTCTTCTATTCACCCTAATAAAAGGATTATATGGAGAGAAGGATACATGGTTTAAAATAGTCTTTGCACCAAAAAAAAAAAAAAAAAAAACCCATGCTAATTCTAAATTTAGAAGAGAATCTGGAACACAGGGACATGATACGCTTATTGAAATGCTTATTCTGACATTATTGGTGGAGATGGAAGATTTGGGACCAAACCAAGTGATTTTCTTTTAGGCAATGTAAGTATTTTAGCCATTTATTCCATAAGTAAAATGACTTTTGACATTGCAAGTCACTCTTTATAAATGTATTAAAATAGAAAAAAAACCATTTTATAATATGCAGTAAATATTATTAAAATGTCTTTCTTCAAGTCTTGACATTCAAAAGTAACTCTGATCTTAAATTTTAATTCTATACACAGGCACCGACAGTTCTTTAGATATGTCATGGAAATTTTAAAATGCCATCAATATTATGATTTTTCGAGAGAGAAATCTAAATATTTTTCAGTTTGGAAAGAAAAATCCCAAATGAACTTTAAAAGAACTTTTAAAAATAATACCACTTAAACCCATAAAGTTAAAATCCACGGTAGAGGCACTTGGGTGGCTCAGTCAAGTGTCTGCCTTCGGCTCAGGTCATGATCCCAGGGTCCTGGGATCGAGCTCCGCATCAGGCTCTCTGCTCAGCGGGAAGCCTGCTTCTCCCTCTCCCACTCCCCCTGCTTGTGTTCCCTCTTTCGCTGTGTCTCTATCTGTCAAATAAATAAATAAAATCTTTTAAGATAAAAAATAAAAAAATAAAATCCACAGTAAACTTCAAAATAATCTAAACTTAATGTGGTAACTAGTTTTAAGTAAAGGCTACCTCCATAAATTCCAGATAAGCGAATAGAATAAAATTGTTTACAAAACCATACTGTTTTCCATCCAAAATTGCTAAAACTATAAAAGGCTACCTGACGATTACCTTACAAACTTCATTAAAAACAAAAAATTGCACTTAGTAACTATGAGAAGAATACTTTCTTTGAGGCCTAAAATTGTATTCAACCTGTTACTAATAAGATAAGATCATTTCCATAAAATGTGCGACCCCCTTGGAGTTCAGAGGTTCTGCTATGTCACACGGGGAACTCACTCCCCAGAAAATTACCTGCTGAAACAGCAAATCCTCTCCCTAGAGTGTCTTTGTTCCTTTACTCTGCATTTCCAAAAATCTATGCTAAATATTAATTTGTGCCTCTTTGACCCAGATTCCCAAAAAAGGTATCAAACAGGGGAAAGGATTCTTCATGGGGTCCACGCCACCCAAATTCCCAAAGATGGTTTTAAGAAAAAGATTCTTTTGATGTTTAATAGACTCAGACATTTGGACTAAAATAGTCCTGTCTCTCTTCTCTATTGCCGTCACCACTGCTAACAATTAGAAGCTTTCAGTGCTCTGAATAATTCAGTCTCATCTGTTCTACTCAGTGTAAAGACAATGTTGAGAGGACAAGGTCACTTTTTTTTCCCTTCCCGACTACTGACTTTTCCAACCCGACACCAGTCTGATTGCATGATCCACCTAGTGTTTGACACGTTTCCCCTGACAGCTTTTTAACAGCCGTTCGTCTACTTAGCTTAGGGTATGAAAAATAATAAGGGTGCAATGGAGTGTCAGATTTCTTCGACAGTCATAAACACAGGCTCAGCGTTTTCCCGTTCATTTTACCTCGATACACTTAAAACACCCCAGCATACCCTTTTGTGGTAATATTGACCAATATCAATCCACAAATATTATAAAAGACAGGCTGCCTGGACATTCATGGTGTTTTACTTATCACATGCATTTCCCCCCCCCCCAAATCAAAATGATAATAAGCTGTTTATGGGAGATTAACACCTGTGAATATGCCCCTCTGGGGTCACCTGGAAAATCTTGCAAACTTGGGAGTCAGGCAACCTATAATCTTGGAGTAGAAAGGAAAGTGGCAATCTGGCAATGTTCAAGTTTCATTCATTCATTCCCATCTGAAAGCGACAGTGGTCCAAGGAGAGAGGCAAGTTTTTGTAACCCTGAAATAAAACTCTAAATGTAAGTGTTCATTTATTTTTTTTTTTACTTTAATTAAACACTCTCATGGCTTATATATTCAGACTCAGTAAAGGGGAAATATTTTTAAAGTTCTTAAAAGGTAACAGCCATACAATAAACACGTGACGCAGAAACACGACCCTGCAAGGTAATATTGAGGTAAATGCACATGCCTCCCTCCAAGGCTGCAAGGATCACAAACTCTGTCAAAAGATCTGCATTCAGAGAACTCTCTGGGTTAATATTTCTTATAATGCTTGAAAAGAATTCCCCTGTCTTCTTTTTTTATTGTGAAAGATCTCAAACATACTCAAAAATAGGAAAAACAAAAAACAAACAAAACAAAAAAACCAAAACGGACAATGAACCGCCATATACAATGAACCGCCATATACCTACCACCTACATTCAAAAATTACTTTCCTATTCCTTTTTTTTCTTAAGTATTTCACAGCAAATCCCAGAGAGCCTTTTATTTCACTACATATCCCTCAGTATTAAAGCATTCATTTGTTTTTCTTCATTCCTGTTAATTTTGGAGAAGCCAAATTGGCGGATGCGATTTCTTATGCCAAATTATTCAGGAGTTAGCGGGGTGAATGCTACTACTTTCCTCTTAGAGGCAAACCAGAAATGTTTACAGATGCATCTTGATCCTGGAGAGTCTACTGAGAGCTAAGAATGAACTACTACGTCTAAATTAATCCAAAAAACTGGGTACAGATAGTACAACCTTCACTGTTTTAATGTTAGCGGATGGGAGACCATGCAGAATGAGGAACGCGGGTCATTTAAAACAATGTAACAATGACAAATAATTGCAACAAAACAAGGCACACATCATATGGAAACAAAGCTCCCCTCTGTTTTAACCACCATCTTAAACTCATTCAATTTAATATGAAGAAAAGCGCAGGTCAAATAGATGTGCTTTATTTATATAATTTACTTTTTTTATAAGAATGGACCTGTGAAATTACGATACAATTAAAAGTAAACTTTTAAAAGAAAACCAAGGAAAAGATTTGCTGTTGCTATTTAATTCTTTAAAATGCAATAAATAAATTCTAAACCTATCAAAATAGGAAACCCACAGCTTACTCGATTATCCAAGTACTAGGCGGTATTTTCATTGTTATAAATTGTCAGTAGATTGACAAAGTGGAAGCAATTCTATTTTATTCTTTGTTTAAAATAATAGTTCATGAAATATATTACTGATGTAAGCATATGCCAGGAGATATCTGACTATGAATTTTTATCCAGTTTCTTTTATAGTTTTATAACAAAAATTTCAGGTCCCAGACAAAGAAAGGAACATTGGTGCTCCACACCTACTTTCACTTCCTGATGACAGATAAGTACTTTCAATTGTCATATTTACATGTTATTAACACACTGAAACTACTCTCGAAAAAAAATAATGCAAACCTCAGGATGGAAGGATAATGAAAATTTTATCTTTGCTTCTTAACACAGCACAGAAGACAAAGAACATACTAATATAATGGAGAAGCCAGGGAACTCAGTATAAAAATATAAACCCTGACAACTCTCCTTAAAATAACTTACTAGTGAACTTGAAGATGTCTGTCCCTCCGAAACAGTTTAGGAATGGACATGCCCATGGAAGCCGACTGCCCTTCGAGACCTATTGACTTCTGACCCAAGTCTACCAGTATCTGAATTATAAAGCATTTTATAAGAGTTGCTGTAAAGCCATATTTTTCTTGTTGATTTCTGAAAAGCTGGCAATAATAAAAAACTTGGTTGTTGGATAATAATTAACACACTCCTGATAAGAATTAAATTTTAAGACGACAATGTATTATTATAACATCTTAGAAATTCGGCACATCGGAGTTATAATTAAATGTGTTGGTTTCTGTTTCTGTGTAGGAAGATATTCAAGGTGAATGGAGAATCCAGTAGTATTGTTTTCTTTTCAATGTTGGGCTATCTTCAATTTAATATTGGAAAGAGTTTATAATGGCTAAAATGTCTTATTTTTTGTTTATGTTCAATCTATGGGAATATCTTCAAATATATCTGTTATTAAAGTGACAATCACATAGACAAATGGTAAGAAAATGAATGCTACTATAGTATTTGATATTTCCCAATTGCAGGAAACCCTACCAAAACTGTCCCAGTTAATCATCAGAGAGAGAGTGACCAGATGTGCCAGTTTGCCTGGGATGGTCCCTATTAAAGAAAAAAATCACAGTTTTATAACTTAAAGATCTGGAAGAGACTAGAAGTCAGTCTCCTACTCAATGAGTTTTTTTTACTTTATTAAAAAGGAACAGGAGGAGAATACGGGAGAAATTACCCAAGACAGATGAGCGGCTGACAATCACTCCTTTCTTCCAGAACCATCTTAGTTTAGACAGAGAAGAGGGACCTGGCCTACTGGTTGATATCCTCTGATCCCTGGGGGTCTCTGGAGGATTTCTTGGAGATGTCGTAAAGGCTGCTGAGCAAAGAGGCGAGCTCTTCACTCCCACTTAAGAAAGTCCCTCCACTCTTCTCTCTCTCTCTCTCTCTCTTTGTTCCTCCATTCTTCTCAGTTTTACACCAGGTTTCCAAAGATTCTGTGGCTAAAAGAGATTGAAGATCCCCCTTTTTAGACATGACCCCCAGAGAAGTTGAGTTACAAGTCTGTTCGACCCACCAGCTTCGTGGCCACAGCTGGAGCCAGCAAGAGGTGTCTGGACGGGGCTCATTTTTCCAAACCCTGCTGACTCACAGCCTGATCTGGCTACCGAAATAAGGCTTCTGATGCACAACATGAAAGGGAGCAGAAAAGTTTATTTTTATGCAGTGAGTCAGGTTCATACTTGGTAAGAATAGATTTTCCATAAAAATAGAAATTATTCCAAAATTGAAAAGAACTCCATTCTATGCAAGAGAAGCAGCCTCAGTGTTCTTGTCCGCTTTATTCAAGAATATAAAACCTTGGGGACCACAACTTCTGGGGGATACCATGGATAGACTAGAAGCAGTGTGCCTTCCCCCCAAGACTAAGCCCACAGAAATGCTGCATAAAATACAAATTTTACACTAAGTAAACTGTATATATGTGTGTAGATTGATAGATAGATAGATGGTTGTTCACCTACAGGCCTCTGCTCAGCACACACAGATCTGGACGCGCTGGGTACCGGGGAAGCTGCATTTGCTCTCTGCACGAACCTAGGTGGTAAAAGGACCATCCCCTCTCTGAGAAGGTGACTGGAAGAAATTTCTGCCCACAGGCCCGTGGTCTGGGTGCAGAGGTGCTTCACGTGACAGGCAGACAAAGAGTCTTCTAGAAAGAGGAACCTGAAATCTCTGCAATGTGCGTGTGTGAAGGCTATATTTTTACAGCCTTGTGAACCCTGGACTAAGATATTAAATAAAAATGGATATGAAAGCCCGAGGGCCCAGCAGAGGCAAATGCAAAAGCATTCTGCAGGGACACTGCAGGCTGCCCAGAGCGTCTGGGGCTCCGGCTGAAGACAAGTCTTATAAAGCATGTGGGGAAAAGGACTGTTAGGAACAGCCACGATGAGCAGAGAGCACATTCCAAGAAGCACAGAAAAATAAAAGCAGCCAAAAGAGAATTAAAAAAAAAAAAAGAACGAAAGGAAACAGGGACTGTAAACGGCTCATAAACATTACATACATCCCTATTTTCTGCTCTCATTTTCTTTTATATATTTAATAATGATGTAAACATGAGTATCTGTCTTGATAGATGGCTAGCTTTGTGAAGCAAAGCTTCCAAGATGGCTTATTTATTCATCTCATCTCATGGCAGAGTACCCTGTATTGCACATGGGAAAACAGTGCTCTCAGAGTCTCATATACAGGTACTGAATTTCGTTGCCCTTCTAGGGTATGAAGAGTACCCATCCCCATTTTATCCTAAAGATGATACTAAAACTAATTCCAAGCAATCATATCATAAGCAGTAACTCTATTTATATACACACATGTGCACGCAGACATATACACACACCTCTATATGTATACTCTGTCATACTCAACAGAAATATTTTTAAAGCCCAACCAGAAAAAAAAAATAGGAAACAAATATGTGACTCTGAGCAAAGCGCTAGAGCAAATAAGGAAACTGTAGATCATTAAAGACAAGGCAGTAATTTTAGTAACTGATGTGGGTTTTCTTAGCCTAGCTGAGCATCTTTAAATAAATGGCTGGTTTGCACAATGCAGTGTGGAGGCTTCCTTATTCTTCGGTCTTATATCAGATCTTGCCTAGGCCTCTATGCCCCAACTGCTCTGCTCCCCTCCCCTCCTCTCTGCCTTTGGCCCCTTGGGGTTTGTTCATAGGCTCCCCTCTGTGGCACTTACTGACTATGCTGTTCGTTTTAGCACAAAACACAGAGCACGCTGGGCATGACACAGGGCTTTGTCTGCAATCTCTTTTTATCCCCCAAAGGCAACTAGCACCATGCTGCCCACAGTTGGTGCTCCACCAATTTCCGTCTCTACTGATGACAAGCCAGCTCCACTGTATGAGCTTGTTGCATTAAATTAATCAAATCATGAAATGTCACGGAGGGATGGCGCTTACTGCAGCTTCTTCTTTTTGCACACGAGGGGCTTTTGGCACTGGGAGGGGCCAGATGATAATCCAGCCAGGGGCAGAGTTGGGTCCAGAACACCTGGCTCCCAGGCACGTCTCCTGTCCTTTACACAGCCCCCTTCACCGTCGGAGTAACAAAAGCAGCCGTTTCCTGGAGCTTCACGGTGGCCCAGGCACCCATCAACCCCAAGAGATGGTGATTAATATAACCCCCATTTTACCAGTGAGGAGACAAAAACTCAGAGAGGCTACATTGCTCAGGCCACCCAGCTGGTCTGAGTTTCTTACTGGTAGTTCCTTACTCCTCACTTCTGGTCTACTGAGGAAAAATGTAACTGGCAAAAGAGGAAGGAAGGGACAGGTCTGATGCCGGACGAAGGAGAACCACAGAGACAGGGGAAGGAGGCAGGGGGAGCCCCCCCAGGCCCCTGCATGTTCTCTCCCTAAGTAGTAAACATTATGTAAGTAATTTTGCACTACTGTTTAAATAGGGTTTTTTTTTCTAGAAACTTCCTCAGGTGCCTGGAATTTAAAATTGCCTGCTGAGCAGCATCTATTGATAGAGCTGGACCACTTGGTAAAAGAAGGGAAAAACAGTGATGTTCCTGGCAAGTAGAGCCTTTGGCAGTTGGACATGTTAGGGAACTGGGACTCTAGCCTCTTTTGTCACCCATTCATAAGGCAGCACCGTAGGACTCCAATAACTCATCTGTCCCCAGGAGAGGTCTAGGCAAATGACTCCGTCAACAGGGTCTGCATGATTATGAGCGAAGAGTGTAAAAATAAACAATGATAACAGCACTTCTTTTTCTGAACAGGAAGCTTATTATCCTGTCTACCTTTGAACAGCCCACAGCCCAAAAGGTAATGCATAATTTTGTTTTTTAACAGTTGTCATATTAAAGAGTGCTTGAAAACACCTGATTTCCCTGTAACAGATGGAAAAGGAAACAATAAAAATTTTTTTTGAAAAACAACAACCCCCCCACCACCACCCCTCTACCTCCACGAACATACTTGCCTAACATAAGGTTTCTCTGAAATGAGATATGTTCACCCCAGGAAAATCTGTGGATTTGGTTAACATTGCTATCTAATCTTGCTCTGAATATTCAACCTAAATTAATCCTACCAAACTCAATCTTATTCTGACCACATTGCAGATTTTTTAAATCTATTATTGCCTCATTCATGCTTTCTCTTTAGACATTCCCAAGTAACGGGACCTGACCTCACAGTAAAGCTATGTTTTAAAATTTCCATTATATTTTCAAGTCAGGACATTTTGTCCCAACATAGACCTAAGAGGCCACTGCCAAGTAGGTCTTTTATAAACGTTCCTTGCTCTTTCTATACTGTTCTTCATAATAATAATAATTGAAATTAACCCAGCTCTGTTTAACAAGGTGGTGCTGTCACCAACACAGAATTCAGTTCATTTCATTTTATTTAGGAGACTCTATGCATAGCAGAGAGGTATCGAAATTTGCCAAGTGGAAAGGTCCATACATACATACAGACTACACTAAATATGTCACTTTGAAAGGTAATAAGCACAAGATAAACAACGGAAAATCAGATAACCTAAGAAAATTTAGCTGACAATTTTCATTGAAACATTCTTTTCTCTAGGCAAGTAACAAAGCCAAATGCTGTACATTACTTAAAATAATTGGACAGCAGTGTTTAAAAATATGGCAATGATTAATTCCTTTGCAGTGGGAAAATACCTTTGACGATTTTATTGAGAATTTGTTTGTAATATTTACTGATTCTTGGCATTTAAACAAATGATCCCTGTGCATTTTTTTTTTCACAGAGGGTAGCATTCTAGTCAAAGGACTGATGAAACCTTATGCTCTTTTCAACACACTAACACAAATGTTTATCTCAGAGAGCTAAGGGGCAAATACCCTGAAGAGTGTTCTACCCTTTGAAATGCTAAAACATGATGTCACATATGATTACCTGATAACTATTTAAGTTTACTTGAATTCTACTCTTTTCACTTGATGAAAGGTCAATGAGGGATGTCTGGTTTTGACCATAAAGGGCAAAACACCCTCACGCCCTATGCCTAAATGGGAAATGATACGTTCACCTGGTGACGCTGGCCTTTCCATTCCAGGAAAACAACAAAGGCCATCTCTCTTAGGGTCTGTGGGCCAGCTGGTGCCTCTGCCTGGAAGGCCCCCTCCCTAAATCCTTGGCTAGCTGGTGACTTCTTCTTATTCTGGCCTCAGTACATATTCACCTTCTCAAAGAGGCCTTGCTTGATCAGCCTATTATTTTTTTGTAAGTTTTTTTTTTTAAGATTTTATTTTTGTCAGAGAGAGAGGTAGATACAAAGCACAAGCAGGGGGAGTGGCAGGCAGAGGGAGAAGCAGACTCCTCTCACTGAGCAAGGAGCCAATGTGGGACTCGATCCCAGGACCCCGGGATCATGACCTGAGCCTAAGGCAGATGCTTAACCGACTGAGCCACCCAGGCATCCCTTGATCAGCCAATTTAAGTAGCTTCCTTATTACTCCAACACCTAACACCTTTTTTTTTTTAACTTATTTTTTAAGATTTATTTATTTATTTGAGAGAGAGAAAGCCCAAGTGGTGGGGAGCAGAGGGAGATGGAGGGAGTCTCAAGCAGACTTTCCATTGAGTGGGGAGCCCTATCTGGGTACTCCATCTCACGACCATGAGATCATGACCTGAGCTGAAACCAAGAGTCAGATGCTTAACCGACTGTGCCACCCAGGTGCCCCATGTAACAGCTTTTTAAAAATAGCTCTTAATAGACATTTCTCCAAAGAAGACATACAGATGGCCAAGAGACATATGAAAAGATGCTCAACCTTATTAACCATCAGGAAAATGCAAATCAAAACCACAATAAGATATCACCTCACAGGGCGCCTGGGTGGCTCAGATGGTTAGGCGTCTGCCTTCGGCTCAGGTCATGATCCCAGAGTCCTGGGATCGAGTCCCACATCGGGCTCCCTGCTCCTTGGGAGCCTGCTTCTCCCTCTGCTTCTCTCTCTCTCTGTCTCTCATGAATAAATAAATAAAACCTTTTAAAAAAAAAGATATCACCTCACGCCATTCAGAACGGCTAAAATAAGAAAGACAAGAAATGATAAATGTTGGCAAGGATATGGAGAAAAGGGAACTCTCATGCACGTTTGGAGGGAATGCAAACTGGTGCAGCCACTATGGGAAACAGTATGAAAGTTCTTCAAAAAATTAGAAATAGAATTACCATATGATGCAGTAACTCCACATCTGGGTATTTACCTGAAGGAAATAAAAACACTAATTCGAAAAGATATAGACACCTCTGTTTATTGCAGCATTATTTACAATAGCCAAGATCTGGAAGCAGCCCAAGTGTCCATCGATTTATGAATGGATAAAGAAGATGTGGTACACATGCACGGTAGAGTGTGACTCAGACATGAAAAAGAATGAGATCTTGCTATTCAGGACAACATGAATGGTCCTAGATGGTATTATACTAAGTGAAATAAGTTAGAGAAAGATAGGTACCATATGATTTCACTTTTATGTGGAATAGAAAACAAAACAAATGAGCAAACAAAAACCGAAACAGACTCATAAATACAGAGAACGAACTGGTGGTTGCCACAGGGAAGGGGATGGGGGGAAATGGGCAAAATAGATGAAAGGGATTGAGAGGTACAGACTTCTAGTTATAAAATAAGTAAGTCACGGAATGTAATATACAGCATAGGGAATATAGTCAATGATATTGTAATAACTTTGCATGGTGACAGATGGTAACTATATTTATTATGGTGAGCATTTCATAATGTCTATAATTGTTGAATCACTATGTTGCACACTTCAAACCAATGCAATATTATATGGCAACTATATCTCAATTAAAAATAAAAACAAAAATAAAACGGCTCTTACTACCTTCTGAGATGATTTTGTTGTCTTATCTGTTTACTTCTTTACCACCCCAGCAAAATATACATGCCATGCGAATGAAGACCTTATTTCCATTTTATTCCCAGGGCCTAGAACAGTGCTTGCTACATGACAGATGTACAGTCAAAATCTGGGAATGAATGCATATGTCATTTGAAAAAGTCAAATAGTATTTCCATAGATCTTGGGGTGCCGGGAAATTACAATATGGCAGGTGCTGGGAATGTGACATAATCTCTGCCCTTGAAGAGCTTCCAGCTGTCCAAGAGACGTCTATCTAATGCATGCCCAGTATCATGACCTGCCACTAGCCCTCTTCAGTCTTTCCTGCTCAACAGGGAGAATGTCCAAGAATGGTCCTCCAACCAGGTTCGGGGCAGATGGCACAGAGCAGGGAACACTTCACTATTACACAAGACAACAGTGAAAACAAACCAATGAACAATCAATAAGGTAAAATAAAGTAGAAGAAATCAACGATCAAATCAATTAAAAAAAAGAACAACTGAACAAACAAATAAGGGACCACTGGACTTAAACTCTGATGTAGTCCTTTAACCTGAGGCTATCCCGCATATTATGTGTATTTTAAAACTAATCATCATCGGGGTGCTTGGGTGGCTCAGTCGGTTAAGCATTCCACTTTTGCTTTCAACTCAGGTCATGATCTCAGGGTTTTGGGATGGAGCCCCGTGTCCGGCTCCGCACTCAGCATGGAGTCTCTTGTCTTGATTCTCTCTCTCTTCTTCTGCCCCTCCCCCCACTCAATCTCTCTCTCTCTCTCTCTCTCTAAAATAAAATAAATAAATCTTAAAAAAAAAAACCTAATCATTATCTTGCAAGTTTCAGAACCCAAGTACAATGTCAAAAAATTCTGCTTTTCATTCCACAGAATTTCTATGTATCAAAGCTTACTTACATGTCAAAAACAGGTTGCATGCACAGGATGCTGCCATTAAGCAAGCCTGCTTTAGGTGGTGACCTAGGAGGTAGCAGACGGGGAACAGCCTCACCCTCCTAACTTCCCTCTTTCTCTCTCAAAACAGGGCCTCTGGTCTACTCTGCTTCTGCGTAATCATCCCTGAAGGTGGCGAATCTGTCAAGATCGTGTTCTTGGTTGCTATGTCAAGGAGTATGTCCCTTCTTAGATTGTAGGGATCAGTATATACAAAGATGTCTATGCTCAGGATTGGCTCCTTTCTCCTTTCTGAGGAGATGCTCTTTGTCCTTGCCTTTCGTTTCTTTCTTTATGACACTAAACAGAAATAAGAAGATTATAATTTAAAACCAAAGCTAGCTTGTAGGAATCACCACCAACTCAAAACACTGTTTTAGTTCAGCTTTTCCAGAAGCTCCTTCGAGTGCTGACATTATCATGCTAGCATTCCCCACGTCTTTACCTCTAGATTGCTCTCCTCTGTAATTCTGGCCTCTAGCAAGACTGCCCCCTATAGGCTTCTTTCGCATTGTTATTGACTCTTGCTCAAACAGTCCATCTTTGCAGGAAAGAACACCCGTATGCATGCCCAAGAAGATGCTCTTCTCAGTTAAAGCATTAACAGCAGGAACATCCTTCTTAGAGAGATAACTATTTTTATGCTTTAATCTTTAGACTACAAAGCTCCTTAATTAAATTTAAACCAAAATATTTTTGTAAAGCTCAAATTCCGAATTGGCATTCCTTCACATTTCTCAATTTGCACAGTCCCTTTGTCCGTGGAAAACAGGGTATTCACTGTTTGAAATTGCCTGGTGTTGAATGTGGCCTCCTCCTCAAGTCTGAATAGGGTAAGCCAAACTCTTGGAGGGCTTTTGTCCCCAGTTTTCTTTAATTGTTTTGCACCTGCCTACTACCAGAATGTACACATCTTCTCCCCCTCACAATCAACACGTACTACTGAAACGTGGTACAATCAATACCGCCTTCCCGGAAGATGTTTAAGAGAATAAAGATATCGAGTTTAAAGGAAACAAAGCAGGGACTTGTACCCATATCATGTTATTGATTCACTCACAGGAGTAAAGAATAGCATGCTCTGGTCAGACTTCTTCGGGCTACCCGCCCTGCCTGAATTGTCTAGCTTTCAAAAATCTGCCAGGTAGGGCTTCCCATGAAATGCCGTGAACCCTGGAGCCAAACCATGTGGGTAACCGCCCCCCCTCCGAGGCTAGCCCGTTTATTAGCAGCGATATCACAGGCAAAAGCCTGCACCTTCTCAGCCACACTTCTTCAGCTGCGCGAGAGAAGAATGATCACACTTGGCTCTCTCAGGGATGCTATGGGGTCAAGCCAGAGACCACAGTGCCTGGCACGTGGTCTCAGCGCAGCAAGTGTTAGTCATTCTGTTATTATGTCTGGAAGATTATTCTGGTTTCCTCAGAGGATACTGTGCCCTTACATTCTTCCCCATCCCCACCCTTTAAAGCCACCTTGATCCCCCACCCGAGCATGACCCTCCTCAACCCTCCAACCCACAATGAATCACCTTTTAGGCACTGAAATCAGATCGGGTCACTCCCCAGTGTGAGACCCTCCCAGGCCCTACAGGGGCTGGCTGTGGCCTCGACCTTTGTTCCTGCTCCGCTCCCTTCGCTCCCGCACTGTGCTCGTCTCCAAGTCAGGAGTGATCTTGGCATGGCTGGCTTCTCAGTCTTCACCACAGAGGCAGGCACAAAGCTGATGTTCTGACCCCTGCATTGGAAGGGCCTCGCCCTCGTGCTCTCGCTCTCATAGCGCTCTGTTTATCTCGCTCACATCGCATCACATCGCATCGCATCACATCACATCGCATCGCATCACGAGCTGAAATCACTCCATCACGTGTGTTCTTGCATACTGAGTCTTCCCCGACCTGGACTATAAACTCTGCCACGTCTGTCCTGTTAACGGTCAGAGCCCCCAGGAGCTCAATCAATACTCACCGGATAAATGCCTATTTGCGTTTACCATTACAAACTGTAACCATTAAAGGGGTTATAACGTCCTGTCTTTCAAGACTACCCACAGAGCGTGAATGGCTTGCCTGTACATGACAATACTGTCTGAGACTGGCAAGAGTTTTGAGTGTTTACGTATTTGTTATATTCTCTTTCTGCCTTCGCTCTCGGAGGGCCAGTTTTGGCTTTCTGCGTGCTGGCCTCTAGCAGATTTGCCCTTGTCTCATTTTCCTTGCTTCTTTACCTGGTGAGCCTGGTGCGAGTCTCTGATCACTATGTCCGAGTGTGTAGTAAGTCAGCTCTGCAGAGTTTTTCAATGAGCAACACGTATTGGCCATGCGTTATTGGTTTACAGAATAGGAGGGAATGTTTTCAGACTCCTGGGCCATTTCTTCTGTTCATTTCCGGATTCTTGACATTAATGTCCTACAGATAAATGAGTTGTTATTATGGGAAAGAACGTGAATTAAATATCTTAGTTTATCCAATCTTTGCAAAAATAAGTCTATTCAATAAAGAACAAGCCTACACCTTGACAGGATAGATGTGGAAATGGGTAGACCCACATTTTGGCTACGTTCATCATACAAGAATTCACCCTATATTTTTATATCTTTGTTGAGGGGACTTTCTGAAAACAAGCGACATCTAATCAGCTTACACTGGTCTAGTGGTCACAGAGACTCATCGAAGGCAGAGCTGTATTCCATGCTCACACACCCTTAGTGAATTTACCTGGTAAATCCCCAATGCATCTGTTCCGACAGGAAAAAAAATTAAAAATAAAAAAAATCATCTCAGAGCTGAGATTAGACTTTTAGACCCTCCTGAGCGATAATCCTTACTCCCGACATTGACTTTCTTTGTGGGTTTGGCAAATCGGTTTTTTTTCCCCCTCTGTAAAACAGGGATAATAATGCTTTAGTCAAATGGATGCTGTGAGAATTAATTACTGTTATACAATTTATTGGAAATGGGAAGTCAAACACTGCTACTGCTTATGGGATTGGGGTCCAAAGACCCGGCATCACACACAGCAAAGACATCAAAATCCCTCCCGTTTCCCTCTCTCCCAGTGCCCTCCTTCTTAACGCAGGTGAAAAGGAGGCAACACGGTTTTCAAGGACACGTCCCCTTCTTCTGTGACAGGAATTGAAATGCACCACTGGATCCACTTGTGCATGATGTGCCATGCCTCCCCCTATGCACAATGGGAGGACACAACAGCCTTCTTTCACAAGAATTGCAAGGGGGCAAAAGGGAGAGCTTTTGTTTCTGGAGCAAGTCTTCTGACCCTGAACCAGGGTCTTTCCAAATCAATGGATGCCCGCAAGACTAAATTTTAAGGAAAGGTCTTTTCCACAGCACTTAGGAAGGGGGTGGTCAGACTTTCGACTGTCAAGAAAGAAGAACGAGTCTTGCTGTAAGGTGAAACTAACTGGTTATAAAGATTGAGCCCCGTTTTAAGGAAACATGATCGGGTATGGCAAACACTAGGAGCCCAAGAGAAGCTGGTTGTCTTAGCAGGAGGAATTTCTACATCCTGAGCTGCAGTTTTAAAATGGCCAGAGATAAGAGAATATAGGCCCTGTAGGAATTAAGGAAGGTAGAAGCTTGATTTTTTTCCCCCAAAGCAAAATAAAGCAGTAGAATGAAAAACACTACCTATGGTCCATGTTTGTGTTGAGCTCTTTTTTTTTTTTTTTTTCTAACAGAGATAATCAAGTCAGGATCCACTACTTAGGTCCCATGTAGGGACAATACCATTTTCAGAGAGGTTTCATAGTAGTGCTATAGAGATTGCAATGTTGAAGTGGCCTCTAAGAATAGGAAGCATTAAGAATATTCTGACTACAGAGTCTGTCTTTAGAGGGTTCAGATCATAAGTAGAACTGAAATGAACCCACAGACTCTACATGAGCATTTCCTGAAAGTGAGGATCTTGAGTGTGAGGTTTGGGCTTCTGTATATGTCCTTCTATCCTAGTTCCCCAAGTTATTTGTTTATTCATTCATTCATTCATGTAAACTTTTGAGGATTATTTGAAAGTGCTTTTCCTTAGCAAAAGCATAGAGATTAGATACTCTTTGAGATTTCCTTCAGTTTCATTTTTTTAAAAGATTTTATTTATTTATTTGTCAGAAAGAGAGAGAGCACACAAGCTGGGGGAGCGGCAGGCAGAGGGAGAAGCAGGCTCCCTGCTGAGCAAGGAGCCCGATTCGGGGCTCCATCCCAGGCCGCTGGGATCATGACCTGAGCAAAAGACAGATGCTTAACCGACTGAGCCACCCAGGCACCCCTCAATTTCATTTTGCAAGGCCCAGTCTCCCACTTTTAAACCTCAGATGGGTAAGAAGAGAAAGGCAAATGGGAGACCACAGTGGAGGTCTGTCCGACTTTATATTCATAAGGGGGAGAGGGTTGCATGAGGAGAGGCTTGTTCCCTGGCACCTCTGCCTCTCTCCCCTCAGTGAACCTCTACTTCACCCCCTGTCCTATCCCTTCAATCCACTCAAGAGCATTTGGAGAGTCACTGCCAAGCACCATACTTCCATTTTCCCTTTGTCAACTGTCTCCATACCTTCACATGCCTACTTTGTGAAAATGAATCATTTTCCTTTAACTTCTCCCTCCTCTCTATGATTTTCTTTGCTTGCCCTGCAGGTGCCTGAACCCTCTTGGGGACTGAGTGGTCGTGGCTGTGACATGACTTGCCCTAGCACTCCAATTCTTTACTCACACACACATGAAAGTAATGATGGTCTCTCAAACCTGTCAAAAAATTAGCATTACCAAACTCTGTCCATTTCAAGATCTCTGTTTTAATATTATGAGTTCTTTGAATTAAAAAAAAATAAAAGATAATAAAGTTTGAATATATTCACCATCTCTGTAGAGTAAGCAAATAGCTTTTGACATTTTAATAAAATTGCCTAATTAAACCCTTTAAATTTCATTTAGTTGTGTCATTTAGTTATTACGAATGCCATGTAGTCCTGAGATTATCAGGTATGGCACTTAATTGCTGTAAAAAAATGTAGTTCTTCATTATTTATCTTCACATGTATCAATCACCTGGAAGCAGACTGTTCATGCCTACCCCCTTTTCTTTTCTTACAAAAGATGCATTGATTGCAGAATAATACGTGGTTGTGCTTGTGATCTTGGCAATTTTTATTCAGAAAAGTGATTAGAACAACTTGGGGGCCCTCGAAATCAATTATGGGCATTCTCAAAGGAGCCTCTTCTCTGGCCTCGTTGGAGGGCTGGCTACAATGACCCACCATGATCGGGAAGCCTATGTGAGGTTGAGTGAGGATGTGTAATATGTGATGACACACATCAGAGGCCACTCCCGTCCTTAAACCAACATAGGGGCACATGAGCATTGGACGAGTGGGGGTGCCGCTCAAGCGGTCTTGTGGCGGGGGAGGACTGCCCCCAATTTGGGCAAGACTGCTTTTAAAAGGAGCCTTCTTCAGAACAAGTTTTTGCACATATTCCCCAAAGCTGATACTATATTCTCTTATTTTTTCCTCTTCTCTCTGATGAAAACCGTCATTCTTTTAAAGTAGATTTGTTATTTGAGAAACTGAAAAGTTCAGAGTTAAGTCACACGAAGTGATTCTGTAACTGATTCAACACCAAGGTACAAACACTGGGTAATCACATTCATCAGACGGAGCTCCTCTGTGTCACCTAATCAGGCGGTGACAGAGAAGACTGTCACCGCCACAATGCTAGAACGTAACTCCCCAACAGTGATGATTCTCTGAAGGGCTATGTTCCTTTTCGTGCTGAAATTCTGGAAGATTTTGTTTAAAAAATATGCAGATGTTCAGAATTACAACTTACTAGATTACAATGCTGAATATTTTACTAGCTCCCTGTAACGAAAGTCCAGATCAGCACCTAGTGCTTTTAATGCCTATTCAATATGGGACTATTTTACAAATACATGAATTAAGCTCTAGATAACAAATACTGTTTACTATTTCCTGACATCAGAATAACCGTTATGATCCAGTAACTGATAATTTTTCAGAGTTATCAATAGTATATTTTGAGTTCAGCCTCTTGATTTGCTTTCCTAGGTTGTTGATAATATGTAAGAATAATTCACCCATTTGTCAGTAAAAGCTACATTTACTTAAAGAGTAACTGTGTGGATAAGAAATAACCTTTAGTTGCAAAGCACATTTTTTTTTTTTAGTAGAACTGTTTCAGAATTGGGGATAAACTGTCAAGAACAAACAAAAGCATTTTTAAAAAGCTGTTATTATAGACAATCCTTCTAATTATGTAATCCTATAGTATCTAAACCTAAGCACTATTTAGTAGCAATAAATTTATTACATTAGGATATGACATTGGCTATGTGGAACTGTTTGTTTTAACACCGATTTGCCTGCTCTTTTTCATATTACCAGTGAACATAGCAGAAAAAAGGCATTAAAGGAGCGCCTGAGTGGCTGCATCAGCTAAGCGTCTGCCTTCAGCTCAGGTCATGATCTCTCCGGGTCCTGGGATCCAGCCCTGTGTTGGGCTTCCTGCTCAGCAGGGAGTCTGCTTCTCTCTTTCTCTCTCCCTCTGCCCCTCACCACACGCCCTCTCTCTCTTTCTCTCTCAAATAAATAAAATCTTTAAAAAAAAATAAAAAAAGGAAAAAAGGAACTAAAACAATTAACTTCCTTAAAATATTCTTAAAAACTTACAACTCACAAAATTTGAAAGTGGCTCCTTGGAATGTTCCATAAATTATCTGTAGAAAGCAAGCATCACAGTCAGGACCCCATTACCTTACCCTGTAGCCAGGATCCCCAGAATCAGAGCATACACATCTATGCATAGGGAACCCCATCTATTACTTGGCTTTATTCTTCTCAAATAGTTCCTTGCTGTCTTCTAGCTTGGGGTGCTATTGAACTGTGAAAAATAAAACTAGCTTTATAGACAAAGGTATGTGCCTTATCTAATTACTAACACATTTAAAAGCTAGTTGTTAGTCTCCCACACGAATTCAAAGCCAACCAAACAGAAAGCACAACACTGCAAAAATAGACTTTGCAATACACACGTGAGGTTAGTAAGCATTTTCAACGCTGAGTTTCTGGAGCCATTTCCAGACAACCAAAGCTTTGTCCTTCACAGATTGATGTTGATGTTACAAACGCTCTCTGAGAAGAGAGGGTAGGTTTCTTTGTTAGAACCACCTCTCTAAAATCCTGACATGAGTTTAATAGTCACTGCATAGTCTTGTACAAAAAAGATTGTGTAAGATGGTCATAAAAATCAAAGAGTTGCTTTTTACACGGCAGAATTGAAGTTTCTAACACTTGGGTCCTTGCAAGTAACAAGCTGAAACTCAGAAAGAAATGGAAAGATCCTATTCTGACTTCTTACATAACAATACCTTTTTCTTTGAATTGCAAATTCGCCCTTGGCCAGTTTTCTTTTTTTGCTGTATTTTTTTCAAGGGGGAAAAATGTTTTCCTGCACACACTAAGCAATTAAAAGTACGTGGTCAATGGATACCTAAGTGAAAAGTGCAGTGAACTTTTCTACTGAATCGTTCTTTTTGCATTTATAAGACAAGAAAATTGAATCTGCTTTTCCCCATGAGTACTTCTTTTGGATATAAGTTATTAATTGTCTAATGAAGTCATTATAAACCACTTAAGATATTTCATATAAAGTACTTGGTGAGTTTTACCAAACAATATATTAAATTAAATTCAGTAATATGCTCAGAAACCAGAATAACACACGTAGTAGGATTTCATTTAGATTAAAAAACACACACATGCATATACATGTTGTATATGCATAGAAAGAACTGGAAGCATACCACACACTATGTATTATTCTATGTACTTCATACATTTGTTTATGGACCACGTTTTATATGGCATATGTATACACTACACAGTATGCACGGTTTCTATTTACATTCATACTATATACTCCTGAATTCTGCAAACATTTTACAATCAGGATATATTAATATGTTGCTCAAGTTGTAATAACAATACAATAAATCTGGCAATAACATTTATTGGTGGATGGGGGGATGGAGTGCTGGATAAATGGCAAAGTCTTCTTCCTTTTCCACTAGATGCAGCATTGTATAAAGGGTAGCAGTTTGGGGACCAGATGAACAGGTTTGAATCTCAATTCCATCATATAATAGTTTTACGACCTTATGTGTTTTCTCTGAATATGAATTTCTCATCAGTAAAATGAGAGTAGTGATAACCATCTCCAAGGGCTGCAGTTAAACAAGTTAAACAAGATATGCATGGGAGATCCATTGCGGATCCATTTCGCCTTGGTGGTGGCTGTCCCTTTTGGTCACCAGTTATGCCTCATCCCCAGGTTTTTGCAAGTTAGTTACAGCCAATGCAATGCACCCTTGGAGTGTGTTAATGCATAGTGTACTGTGTCCTCTAGATGCTCACACTTCTGTTACTTCAAATTCTACATTCTCCAAATTCACTTTTGTGAGTGTCCTTTTTCCCAACAGACCAATTGTTTCAGACATTACTGGCATGGCTCCTTCCAAAGAATCACTGTCCACAGTGTCCTCTAGGTTTAGAAGGCAATCATGATCAGATCCATGGATGTGCCTCACATTACAGCATTGTGTAACTTGCAAAAATATGTATGTATATAAGACTCACTATGTGTGTATATATATATATATATATATATATGGATGGATGGATGGATGGATGGATGGACACACGCTACATATGAATGCAGACAGGATCATTAAGTAGAGGTTCTCAAAATGTGGTCACAGATCAGGGGGCTCAACATTACCTGAGAACTTGTTAGAAACGCAAATTCTTGAAGGTCAGTCCAGATCTACTCAATCAGAGTCTGAGGTCGACCAGCACCCTTAACCAGCCCTTCAAGTGATTCTGGGGCATGCCCATGTCTGAGAACCGTTATGCCCCATAGTAGCTACATACTGCAAAGATTCTTGAATAAATTCAGAACCTTTCTTGACACCATTTCTACTCTAAAGGTGCTCTCTGTGAAGCTGGGAGAAAAACATGGCATGGGGCAGGGTGGGGGGTAGTAGCTTTTATATATATATATATATATTTTTTTTTAAATATATATTTTTATATTATATATATTTAAAGCAGTGTTTGAAAGAAGAAAAGAGTAAGCTAAAAATAATGATCCAACAGAATTTGGCCTACAACTATTTCCATTTAATTTGGCTTTATATTGGGCTATATTACAAATGGAAATGCTCCAACTGCAGCTAAAATCTTGTTCTACATGGAAACCAGAATATCCAAGTTCATAAGAATTTTAAAATAAACACCTGAAATAAAATCTATAATTGCAATGCTATGGTCTTTTTTTAGACAAGTGAAACAAAGACCAAAGGCCAATTTACAAGAGAAAAGCAGAAAAGCAAAATTACAGACGATTATGCTAACCCGCTCCTAAAAACTGGTGTTGAGATTCTTCATGGGCAATATATTAAAATTTTAAGAGTTGGAGAATCTTGAAGAGGAGATGAATGCATTTCAGTTTAAAGTGTTACCTACAGGATACAGCAGCAAATGCACACTCAAAAAATTTCAACTGCTAACATACATAGCTTGCAACGTGGTCATCGGCTTCAGTATATGACTGGGCAGTTCTGTGAGTTCAGAAGAAAGTCTTGAGGTTATTAAGTCGTTCCTGACTATGACATTATCTGCTACCTAAACCTTACCCGGAAACAGTCCCACACTTAAGACAGCCTGAAATGGAACCCATAATATATTCTAATTTGATCCATTCTTCTTTATAACTATGGCCAAAGGGGAAAAAGACAATTATCTCATGCATTTCATTCTTATAACTTTTGGAATGAAATCATTTAGAATGATCAGAATAACCTCGAGAAGCCCTAGAAGGGAAGAGGCATTGGTTTCCCCATCATTTGTGGGATGACTGGAACCTACACGTCTGTCCAGTGGATAGTGCGGAGTGACCAGGGCCCATGAGTAGTGCCCCAGAGGGCTCGGTATGCCCTTAATGGACACTGCAGGAACACTGAAACCCACGTTTTCTAATGGAATAGATGAAGTCATAGAATGGTGTAGAAAGAACAGGAAAGAGGGAATGCACAAAAAGGGTATGGGGGTATGGGAACCAAGACATGGTGTAGTGGACAGTATATGCCCAACACCTTTAGAATACAACTCCTCAGTCCTTCAGTCATATCATTTAGGAAAAAAAAAAAAAGTGGTAACTATGAAAAAACCCAGATTTTAGAACTGGCTGTGAAAGAACTAGTCTGAGGAGGCGTATTCTCTGGATCCATCCTCTCCCACAAACAAGTCCAGTTCTGACAGGCTCACCACTGGCCCTAGGAAGACATGCTTCTTAGAGACTCGCCGCAGCTCCACATTAATCCCTGATTCAGACCCAGACCTCTGAGCTTGCAGGAGGTGCCGGCAAATCTGGAGCCTTAGAATCTCTACTGGAAAGTAGCAAATAATAAAATTCTCCAAGAGTTTGGATTTAATTTCTTTTCCAATACAATGCTGGGTGAGTAAACATACGGGAAGGCAGGGCCAGGCCCTGGTGCAGGTCCTAGGTTAATTGCCTTATAATAATGAGCTCTTGTCTTTCACTGTTGATCAGCTTTCTTCCTAAACACGGTTAATTATTTCTTCTATTAAACATTTGAAAATGTTTATGAGGTTTGTGCTTTGGGGGTACATTATGATGATGGGCTTATAGAGCTCCTATAGACTCAAACTGTCTTAGGAGATTTACCCAATAAAAGAGGCACAGATCTGGCTAACATGCAGAAGGGGAAAGCCAACAGGGTCCCAGAGGGCTGTCCTCCCTGCCAAATGACACAAAAATTAGGCTCTAAAATCTAAATTATAGGCAACTCCTAAAGTTTAGGGTAAAAACGGATTCCTCTGTGCTGCATTCAAATAAGCGATAGTTTCCAATGTTCGGGAAGTATGCAGTCTTTAGTTAAATGAGCGCTGATGGAAGGGCCCTACAGACGTTCTATTCCCATCGGAGCAATGGGTTCTGATGCATTTTGTGTTAACCTCCGCTACTGGCTGGATTGTTTTAGTCACGTGTCTCTGGAGATCTGAAACTGAGGACACACACACACACAATATGGGAACTGAAATCCCAAAGTTAAAGAAAATAATAGGTTGTGACCAAAGAAATAAAAGGCTTTTTACGCACGTCTGAATTCCTCCAGCTTAATATGTTTAAACGAAAAAAAAAATTTGCACTTCAAAAGGATTACTACTTTCAGTGTAACATCTACCTAAATAAGGGAAATTTTGCTCTGTTAACCAAAGCTTTCTGCTGCTTATAAAGACCTAAAAGGATAAGAAATAGTCCAGTCTTCCTCAAGGCATCTGTACTTGAACAGTACTAAATACCGTGAGAATGACTTTCCAATCTAGTTCTTAAGCTGACTGATATTCTTGTGAAATATTCTTATCTTATTCTCTTTTAAAAATTCTTAAATGAGAAATTTTTTTAGATCATGTTTTAAAGCTTCAATAACTACCAAGAAGAAGAAGAAGAAGAAGAAGAAGAAGAAGAAGAAGAAGAAGAAGAAGAAGAAGAAGAAGAAGAAAAGTTCTCAAGAAAGAGAGAACAAGGAAGGGCTGAAGGTGGCTGGCTCAGAGGGTCATCTGGGGGCAGTAAGAAGCCGTCCAAAATCCATCCCTTGCTTTTCCCAGAACTCAGGACAGTCCTTTGTTTTACAACCACACTTGTCAACTTCACACAGAAGCATTAATAAGCCTTGGGTTTTTCGCTTGTGAAAAAACACGCTCCACCAGAAAGAATGCGCATTGGCACCGAGAAACTGATGTCCACTACGATCCAGTAATTCAAACCTCATTTTCCCTGCAGGACTAGTATGACAGGGAAAGGTTCACAGGAGGGTGACCAGAGGCTCTGGCAATGAGCATACAGCCTGACCCGAGGAAACGGAGCTGGGCTAACAGCAAACACAGATACACAAATTGTACACATCTGTTGTAAAGGCAGTCAAGTGAATTGTCATTTCAAGAAGACTCAGACATGTCCACTCTTTGTTATAAAGTGTATTTTTTTTAAAAAAAGCATTGGCTGGGTGTGTGACACCTCCCATCTCAATTTTGAGGCAAATGTCACGTCGTCTTCAATCCCTCTGGTAAGTATTAACTTGGTTTCAACAAAATAGATTAGATAATGGTGATTAATTGTAAAAAATTAAATGTGTGCTTCCATTTAAAAAAAGATAATATCATTTACTTTTCAGAGCCTGAAGATTGTGAGGAGGAGAAAACAGGAACTCAACTGAAGAAAACAAATAAGGGGAGTCTCATGCTTTTTGAGATCAATGAAAATGTGTCTTTGTCTCAGATATTGGAATTGCCTGAAGCCAACTAGCCTGAAGCCTGAGAAATTTTGAATAATCCCATCAACTTCTCTGTCTGGTTCTTACTGGGAATAATGGATCAAAAAGACGGCAGTGCCTTTGGATGTCCACAGGCCATATTAAACCCTAAAATTAAATGTGCAACCCAAGAGAGATCAAAGGCTTTATTTATTTGTAAGAAAATAAAAATAACGTCATCTTCCCGAAGGTAACATGGGATCTGGAAGCAGTGGTGATAAGGAAGTATATAGCCAGGCCTTTGAAGCCAGGAATCGGGAGTCTGAAGTCTCGCTGTACGGATTCTGTGACTTGGGACAGACATCTACCCTACAACAATCAGGTTTCCTCATGTGCCATACAAAGGGTAGCTATCATTCTAAAGTGCAAGGACTTCTGAGGTGTGATTAACTGAGACACATGGCCAAGCTCCTGGGACTTAATACACACAGAGTAAATGCCATTTTGATTCCTTTTATTAGCTAGGTGTCATTTTATGGATAAAATGTCTCAAAGTACTGAGCCCAAAGGTATGCCGAGCCTTCGTACAGTAATTATGTCCATTTAAATATGCAGGTGAATTCTGTGAATAGAATCAGCTTTCACCTAACAGTGATCTTGAAAAATAACAACAGGAGGAACTCTGAAGGTCTACGGAGAAAATTTTAGTGGAAAAAGATCTTATTTAAAAGTCAGCTGCTCAATAACTAGAAAGTCAGTAGTTATGTTTATTGCATTCTTTATTTTAATATTCATGTATTTTAAGTATGCTGATTTGCCAACTGCACACTAAATCACATCGTTATTTAAATTTTTTTCCCTTCCAAATCTCCATGAAAGCAATTTCTACTTTCACAGCAGTATGCATCTGATGGAGAGATTTTAGAGGTCTTAAAAGCTTTGCACTTCATATTTGTTTGACTTAGAAGGAGCATAATAAAAGAAAGTTGTGTCTTTACTTAAATAATTAAGAGTGATTGACTAGTCTGGGCATGTGACATTATCAGCTATCACATATTTTAATTCAAATGCAAGTATTCCAATTAATGTACTGAAATTAATAAAATATCACTAAAAGAAATCACTATCATCGATCGATCTCATTCACAGTGAACTATAATTTTATGTCCTGTACCCATTTTAACTCAAAATTTGAGAGACTATCTTTACGTGTAAGATATAAACTATGTTAGTATATATTATGAAGACAGACAGATTTCTCCCCATTAAAGAAGATAAAACTTTGCCTTGGGGGAAAATAGGATTCTAGAGAATCCTATTACTATAGGATTACTATACAGTTGTGATTACTATACAATCAAGCACCTCGTTTTATCTTAAATTCAGAGTTGTAAAATGGTGACTCTTATTATACTGGAAAAGCATAGAAGAGGATCTTTTTGTCTCCACACCCTTCCATATTAACAGTAAATACAACTTCTCAGGATGACTTTCTCAGTGGAAGAGCTTTTCGATTCCCAAACTGATACCCCTGGAGAAGAATCACCAGGAAACTCAGATCCCAAAATGCAGCCATTTAATTAAGGCCACAGATCTCTTCAGATGCAAATACCTTTTTGACTATGGACATAGGGAAGAAACTTCTGACTTGATGGAGAAAGTCCTCATCATCCTGAGCAAATCTGCTGTGTTGTTTTAGGGACCTTTAGGTACTTAAGACAATCACAGGTAAACAAACCCATGTTTGTACAGCTGATTATGACACCCAGCTGAAAATTCTGCACCATAAAGCTTCTGCTAGAGTTAAATGGGCTTTGACGTAAGAAATATTACCAATTAATTGTTCCATGTATAGTCTCCTGAAGACTACTTGAGAATTCCTCACAAATAGGAATGTTTTTCAGTGTTTTTCAATAGAGATAGAATGTTTTTCAGCAGAAATCTAAAAGTTCTTATTTTAAAAGCGTAAGTCTTCAATAATCTGGAAAACAGCCAGAATGACTAATCGCCTCCTGGGTTATAGACAGCTTAGGTTTCACCATTAGCAGGCAAACACTCACGTACAAGAATTTTTCATCTGCCCAAACCTGAATCAAATTTACTAGCAATTTCTTCACCAACAGGCAGTATGTTGAAGTGAAAAGTGTAGGGTTTGAGAAAGGAAAACCTGTGTTCAAAATCTGATTCACTCCTTTAAGAATTGTGTCACTTAAGGCAAGTTATGCAACTTTTCTGTTTCTCTTCCCATTCAGTTTGCTCACCTATCAACTGGGGATAAGGTGGCCGGCAGGGCTGGGTAAAATCAAAGATGGAACACCTGAAAAAGGACTAGAACAGCACCAGGCACTTTGCAGTGTGTAAACAAATTATTGTCAAAAGTTAATATGTTTATTTAAAAAAATTGGTTACAATTGCTCAAATATTTATAACTCCTCTGTATGACACTCATCCTATAGGGTACCTCTCTTGGTGCCTTCCTTGGGGGATGTGGACATTTTCCACCCCACTGGCTGTATGATCTGCTCTGGCCAAGACATGAGCAGAAGTGGCACAGTCTGTTTCCAAGTATAAGCTTTAGGAGCCATTTCATGGTCCGCCATGTTTCTTTTTCTCTGCCGGGAGAGCAGCATGCCTGAGAGGATAGCTTGTCCTTCTCATATGGAGACAACACGGAGAAGAACCACAGCCACCCCTGTACCTCATGTAATATGAGTTAAAAAAAAATAAACCTTTGTTGTTGTAAGCCACAAGACTGTGTAGTTGTTTGCTCCCATAGCATAAGTACAGCCAAAGCTCATTATTCATCCGATGGTGTGACTGCCAGTGCTAGGCAGCTGTGGGGTGCTGAGGAAAGCATTGGCCTGAAAATCCGGAGACCTAAATCCAACATCCATCTGGTCATGTGCCCCGGGTCACTGCAGAGCCTTGAACAGCCACGGTGTAGCGGATCCGAGGCTGTGTTTCATCAATTACTAGCTGCGCAGTTATGGGCAAGTGGTTCTTAGCTCTGTGTCTCAATTTCTTTATTTGCAATGCAGGGATAATACTATCTGCTTCACAGGGTTGTTGTCAAACGTAAAGGAGCCAACACATGTGAACTTCTCAGAGGAGTGCCTGCACGTGGTAAACACTCAGCACAGGTTAATTAGATTATTGTTGTATTGTTTTTATTATTATTCCTTTTTTGTAGGTTTTGGGAGGCTTTAAGCTACTAGTTTTGGGAAAGCACTTTGTAAACTATAAAGTGTTACATAGACACACACGGCCCATAGGATTCTAATGAACAGCTCGTTCATCGCTCATTTGCGAGCTTCTATAGTTACGAGGAACTCTCCAGGAGCAGGAAGCTTCACCTGCTGGTTCACTGTTCTATCCCATGCCCTCAAACACTACTTGGCACACTGCAGGCTAGTAAATATTTGCTGAATGAATGAAGGAAAATCACGGTCTCCTTTGTAATCCATTCGATGCCGATGCTATCTTTAAATGATATTCTTACTGATGGAGTCTCAGCCAGTTCCATAAACGAAGGCTTCATATATGCAAGTTTATTTCAGGTATTGGGTATATTTAACCATCTACTTAAATTATCCAACTTACTAGATCTATGTTAAATACAAATACCACATGTCATCCCTTCTCAGCAGAGATCAGAATAATTGGTGCTACACATTAGAAGAATCACCTTAAATTAAAGAACATACTGTAATAATGTCTTTGATCAACGTACAATAGAGTACATGTCAACATTCTTTATACTCTGAATTATGAAACTAGTCTAAGAATTTCAATGTTTTTTTTTCTTCGACATTAAGGCTAAGACTATTGAAATTATACTTTTTTTAAAAAAAAGGGGGTGACAGCATATTTTAAAAGCAAATTTTAACTAATAAAGTATAATGAATAAAATAGTGAAATTTATTTCATATGTGCTTGGTTAAAAGCCCAAAGGCAAATATAAGTGGTCTGTTTCAGATCAACTTTCAAAACCCCACACTTAAAGGCCAAATGATCAGGAAATCCCCTGTAAGTTAAATAAGATTTCTGATATAATTTCCAAGCAGCAATGGTGTCATTGTCTTTAGCTTTAGGAAATGGAGGAGAGCTTGCTTTGGGTGCTTTGAGGACTGAAAAGAGTAACAGAGTATTTGCTATCACAGTTAGAGAGGTTAGTATTTAAGACTTCCCACCCAAGTTAACAATTTTTTTCCCCAATATATATATATATATTAGTATTGAAAACAATTCTGACTTATATCACTAAATTATAAAATCCTGGAATTAGGTGTGCTCTTAGGGGTCACCCAGATCAATCCTTGGAACAATTGCTGCTGCATTTTAGTTGTTTGTTCCTTTAGCAAACTAAGCACAACCCGCCATGTACTGTGTTGGAGTGACCGCACGCATACATAATATAATAATTACTGGCCTTAAAAATCTCATGTCCAGCCCTGCCTGACAACCCTTTGTGACCAAACACTAACAGACTTATGGGGCTGCTTGTTTCACTTTTGGACAAGGCTGAGGGGTCAAGTCCTTCCTTGTCAGTGGTATAGTTCTGCCGTGCAATGGCCCCATCCAGGGGCCCCAGGTTACTCTGTGCAGCCGTCATCCACGCAGTCTTCCAATGGAACACTTGGTAAACACTCCAAGACCTTTTCATGGCTCTTCTTGCCAGTCTTCTCTTTTCAAGAGAATGATCCCTGGCAAATTTTAACAAAGACATCATGCATAAAGTTTTTGTAACTTCTCCTCATTTTTGTGTTCACATCGATAGATCGGTTCTTGCTGGGGCACCTCAGCCCTGATCAGCACATAGGGAAAAGCACTGTCTTCCTTTTTCCAACATCTAGCATATCAAACCATGGTCTCCTTGCTCACTGAATTCCAGCTGATACTTTTCTGTTCTTCAAAAACACCATTTTTTTTAACTTGTGAATCTTTACAGTTGCCCATCTCTGTGGCTTCCCATAGCTTCTCACTTGGCTGGTTCTTTCTCATCCTTCAAGCTCCCACGTACAAATCACCCCTTCAGAGAGGCATCCCTCATGATCCTAACTCGTTAACTTCTCTATTCCAGTCACTATCTTGTGACTCTGTTTTCTCTTCTTCTTCTTTTTTTTTTGGTTAAAGATTTATTTATTTATTTTTAGAGAGAGAGAGCACGCGGGAGGGGCAGAAGGAGAGAGAGAACCCCAAGCAGACTCTCCCTTGAGCGCAGAGCCCCATGTGGGGCTCAATCTCACGACCCCACGATCATGACCTGAGCTGAAATTATGAGTCAGAAACCCAACCGAGCCACCCAGGCACCCCAATCTCTGTTTTATTTTCAACTTAACACTTCCCATTTTCTGAACTTACCCTGCTTATTTGTTTACTTATTTATTGGCCATTTCCTCCCTAGAAAGGAAGTTTATTTAGTCCCACACTGCCAGAGTCTAGAACAGTGCCAGGCAAATGGAAGAAAGAAAGGGCAGGAGGGAACTGACTCTGCACCAGACCTGTATGGATCCATGTCACTGTATGTCTTATGAATACAGTCAAGATTGGCACTCAGGGGGTGCCTGGGTGGCTCAGTCAGTTAAGCGCCCGCCTTCAGCTCAGGTCACGGTCCTGGGGTCCTGGGATCAAGCCCCGTGTCAGGCTCCCTGCTCAGCGGGGAGTCTACTTCTCCCTCTCCTTCTGCCCACCTGGCTTGTGCTTTCTCTCTCTCTTTCTCTCAAATAGATAAATAAAATCTTAAAAAAAAAAAAAAAGACTGGCACTCAGACCACGTTGGCTATTTCAACTGGGGCAATAAAACCGTCCCTTTTTCATATACAGACATACCTGACAGGCTTGTGCTGGTGAATTCTAGACAAGGGCTGGAATTGTTGGATTCAGCCCCATTAGTCTAACTCGGTTCTGATTCTCCCACCCAACACTGTTACCTCTACCTACCTCCTGCCAACAAAAACATTGATAATTACAACACATATGCCCATTTCCACCTCATGGACTCTTTCACAAGCAAGGCAGGCATTGTGTCTACTTATGTAGACACTTAAGTTTCTACTTATGTAGATACTTAACTGTATCAAAAATGTTATTCTAGCTAGAACTCACACAGGAATTCAGTAAAATGGCAGGATATAAAATCAATGCACAGAAGTCAGTGGCATTCCTATACACCAACAACAAGACAGAAGAAAGAGAAATTAAGGAGTCGATCCCATTACAATTGCACCCAAAACCATAAGATACCTAGGAATAAATCTAACCAAAGAGACAAAGGATCTGTACTCAGAAAACTATAAAATACTCATGAAAGAAACTGAGGAAGACACAAAGAAATGGAAAAACGTTCCATGCTCATGGATTGGAAGAACAAATATTGTGAAGATGTCAATGCTACCTAGAGCAATCTACACATTCAATGCAATCCCCATCAAAATACCATCCACTTTTTTCAAAGAAATGGAACAAATCATCCTAAAATTTGTATGGAACCAGAAAAGACCCCGCATAGCCAGAGGAATGTTGACAAAGAAAAGCAAAGCCGGCGGCATCACAATTCCGGACTTCCAGCTCTATTACAAAGCTGTCATCATCAAGACAGCATGGTACTGGCACAAAAACAGATACATAGATCAGTGGAACAGAATAGAGAGCCCAGAAATGGACCCTCAACTCTTTGGTCAACTCATCTTTGACACAGCAGGAAAGAATGTCCAATGGAACAAAGACAGTCTCTTCAACAAATGGTGTTGGGAAAATTGGATAGCCACATGCAGAAGAATGAAACTGGACCATTTCCTTACACCACACACAAAAATAGACTCCAAATGGTTGAAAGACCTCAATGTGAGACAGGAGTCCATCCAAATCCTAAAGGAGAACACAGGCAGCAACCTCTTTGACCTCAGCCGAAGCAACTTCTTCCTAGAAACATCGCCAAAGGCAAGGGAAGCAAGGGCAAAAATGAACTATTCGGACTTCATCAAGATAAAAAGCTTTTGCAAAGCAAAGGAAACAGTCAACAAAACCAAAAGACAACCGACAGAATGGGAGAAGATATTTGCAAATGACATACCAGATAAAGGGCTAGTATCCAAAATCTATAAAGAACTCATCAAACTCAACACCCAAAGAACAAAGAATCCAATCAAGAAATGGGCAGAAGACATGAACAGACATTTTTCCAAAGAAGACATCCAAATGGCCAACAGACACATGAAAAAGTGCTCAATATCGCTCGGCATCAGGGAAATCCGAATCAAAACCTCAGTGAGATACCACCTCACACCAGTCAGAATGGCTAAAATTAACAAGTCAGGAAACGACAGATGTTGGCGGGGATGCAGAGAAAGGGGAACCCTCCTATACTGTTGGTGGGAATGCAAGCTGGTGCAGCCACTCTGGAAAACTGTATGGAGGTTCCTCAAAAAGTTGAAAATAGAGCTACCATACGATCCAGCAATTGTACTACTGGGTATTTACCCCAAAGATACAAAAGTAGGGATCCAAAGGGGTACGTGCACCCCGATGTTTATAGCAGCAATGTCCACAATAGCCAAACTGTGGAAAGAGCCAAGATGTCCATCGACAGATGACTGGATAAAGAAGAGGTGGTATATATATATACAATGGAATATTATGCAGCCATCAAAAGGAATGAGATCTTGCCATTTGCAACAACGTGGATGGAACTGGAGGGTATTATGTTGAGTGAAATAAGTCAAACAGAGAAAGACATGTATCATATGATCTCACTGATATGAGGAATTCTTAATTGCAGGAAACAAACTGAGGGTTGCTGGAGTGGGGGGTGGGGTGGGAGGGATGGGGTGACTGGGTGATAGACACTGGGGAGGGTATGTGCTCTGGTAAGCGCTGTGAATTGTGCAAGACTGTTGAATCTCAGATCTCTACCTCTGAAACAAATAATGCAATATATGTTAAGAAAAAAAAAAAGAAGAAGAAGAAGGTAGCGGGAGGGGAAGAATGAAGCGGGGGAAATCGGAGGGGTAGACGAACCCTGAGAGACGATGGACTCTGAAAAACAAACTGAGGGTTCTAGAGGGGAGGGGGGTGGGAGGATGGGTTAGCCTGGTGGTGGGTATTGAGGAGGGCACATTCTGCATGGAGCACTGGGTGTTATGCACAAACAATGAATCATGGAACACTTCATCTAAAACTAATGATGTAATGTATGGGGATTAACATAAGAATAAAAAAAAAAAGAAGTCATTTAGTAATAATTATTTTGAATCACCCATGATAGCTATCATAAGAACATTAAATAAAAGAGATTTCTCTAGTAAAAAAAAAAAATGTTATTCTAGGGGGTTAAGGTGGGTTATAGCATAAGTCTGATCCATAAACACTGTTCTGTTTTCTCCTCCTTCTCCCTCTAATTCTTTCTCTCCCTATCCCTTCGGGCTGCTGGTGGTGGTCGGAAACCCCGCTGGTGATCCTGGGGTTAAATATTCACTGACACCTAGATTACTTAGCATGCATCAATGAGAACACTCCTGGGAACCCCATCACAGGCGCTTATGAGATCCACATACCCATCGGCACCACCCTGTTACCATCTCTGTTCAACACGAGACACAAGTTCGCTCTTATGGTAATTGCTGTTCTTTGTAGGATCAGTGAGGGCACACAGGAAAAGGAGTTCCTGGTAACTACAGAGTATCTAATAGTAGCTCCTCCAGTAAACTGTTACGTTGGTACGGAACAGAAATCAGAAATTGCTTTCCCCAAATTCTTGGGTTCCTCAATTACTACCGTTCTATAAAATCAAGGAGGACAGTTATTACTCTACTGGTTTTACTGACTGATGATGGAAAAGTTAAGGGACCAGCTCAGAGTCCTAAAGCAAATTCAGCATTGACGTGACAAAGCAGCCTCTCGAGCCCTCTCTCCCCCATGTGGCTGGCCCCAGAATGGAGTGAGTTTCCTGTCCTGTGCCCACATCACATGTCAGCATCCCAGACTACCTATTTCTAACAGGCTGTAGCAGGGAGGAGGCACACTTGTCACATTCATCTACAGGCTCTAAATAACATCTGGTTCGCCGCAGTTCAGAAAGACCACAGCTGCTAAACAGAGAAATAAACTGAGCCGCTGCGCTGCCTTTATTTAAGAGATGTGGCAGAATTTAAAGAAAAGTACTGCACACTGGAAAAGCAATAGTAAAAATCAAAACAAAATTTACAACCTCCATCGAAAACTGTGTGATTTACACTCGGACCAACTGAAAAGCAGTATGTGGCACAAAGACACAGCAACAACAACAAAGAGATGAAGATCAGATAAATTCCTGGCCACCTGCTCTTCCACTTTGCAGAACGAAGCTGGAGGATGCTATCTTAGAGGAGACAACAGAGTTGCTAGGGCTCACATTCTCAAGAGAACTCTACTGCTGGAAACAACTCTATCTGTTCCTTGAAGTAGTTTTTAGGAACAAAGCCCACAGATTAAGTAAACTCATCCAATAACCCATTTCTGGGTAAAAAGAGAATGATTTCAACAGGCCACAGACCGTCAATATCCCCATAGCAATTGACCTTTGCTCATTAAACGGAACGATAGTGTGAAAGCTGATGGCTTGTTTTTGTTTTTGCTTTTGTTTTTAATGATTCTGAAGCCCCTGTCTCATTCCCCAAACACTGGAGAGTATCGATCATATCATTTAAGGGGACTAAAGACGTTCGTTGATTATAGAATGCAGACATTCACATAGAATGAGATTCTGGAAATTTAATTTTGTGAAGAAATGCAAGCTGCTCATTAATTTAATTAGAACATAAATAACATCAAGCATAGTTAATGAGGTTCAATGTGATTTGATTTGCAAGAAGATATATTAATATGAGAAATCAAGTGATATTTGCCACCTCTCAGAAAATTTTGTAGTAGTAGAAGTTTCCTGAACGGTTTATATATTGTGAGGCTGCACCCATATTGGTCTTCTTCTCTATGTTACTCACCCCGGGGATACACCAATCTTCAACAAGCACAATGGAGCTCCTGAACTCCTGGATGGAGGAGCTTGGGAGTCAGGGATTCCAGAAGACCATGTCTTCCCCTTCATAATCTCCTTTTCCTTATCAGTCTAGGAGCCAGGCCAATTGCCAAAGCTAACATATGTACCACTTGCAGAATGGAAAGCAGATATAAAAGCTAACCTGGAGGTCATGTAAATAAGTGCACCTGATTATGAACACCAGTGATCTGCATGGTACTCATGTTCCAGAACAACCCTTCCAATGAGTAGCTTGTGAATTATTCAGACATGTACAGCTGGTTCTAACAAGTCCATTGGTCAAGATAATAATGTTTTTTAAAAAGTGAAGTCAGCCCAAAGCAAACCAGTTAAAACAATTTTTGATTGTCTTGACCACCACGATACTCTAATACTCTTGGTTGTATATTATACTAGAAAAGACAGATGGTTTCATTCTTGAAATGGTCTTTTAGTTTGTACATGAAGAAGAGAGTCAGCCCAGAGTGGCCTGCCTTTCTTTGATTTCCTAATCTAAGTTCTGGAAACTCAAGTAATAAAAAGAAAAACAATATTTGAAGTCAACAGGCATATATTTTAAATTATTTTGCTGAGGTGAATATCAAGTTTACGTTTTATAGAAGGAAGCACAACTTGCTGAATTAGTTAACAGTATTTTTGGTTTGTACGTCATTTTAAATATCTTCATGAAATATCTTCATTTAAAAACCACTCTTGGGGCGCCTGGGTGGCTCAGATGGTTAACCATCTGCCTTCGGCTCAGGTCATGATCCCAGGGTCCTGGGATCGAGCCCCGCATTGGGCTCCCTGCTTGGTGGGGGGTCTGCTTCTCCCTCACCCTCTACTGTTCCCCCAGCTTGTGCTCTCTTGCTCTCTCTGTCAAATAAATAAAATCTGAAAAAAAAAAAGACTTTCAAAAAAACCCCCAAAATACTCTTCTCCTTGGCTTCCATGCCCCAACACTACCCAAGTTCCCCCCCGCCCAACATCTCTGTTTACCTCTCAGTCTGCCCTTTAGACTTGTCTTGCCCCACCCAGAATTCCAATTTTTTAGACTTGATCCTTTCCCCTTCTCATCCTCTCCTTTTACTCTGTACTGTCTCATTCATGCCCTCAATTCCTAACTTATCTAGGTGACTCAGGTGACTCAGCAATATATCCTTCACTTACCCTGAGTTCAATCTGCTCCTCCATTCTACTCTTTTTTTTTTTATTATTCTTATGTTAATCCCCATACATTACATCATTAGTTTTAGATGAAGTGTTCCATGATTCTCCGGACCTAACTGAAGGCCTACTTGACATATATTCTTGGAGATTTTAAAGACATCTCAATCTCAGCCTATGTAAAGTTGAACTCATGGTAGCCTCCCATCCCGTGATCCACTTGGAGTGCTTCCTAAGTCAGTGACTGATGGCAGCAACAATTGCATAAGTCAGAAGCCTAGGGGTTATCTTGGTTACCTCCTTCTCTTACTCTTCACTTCCAGTCCATCATCAACTCTTGTCAAGTTTGTCATCTAAATATTTCTTTAACTAGCCACTTTTCTCCGTCTTTGATAACCACTAACCAAATAAAAGCCACTATCATCTCTTGCCTGGACATTGAGGGTGGGAGGATCCAGGGTAGGACTGAGGGAGACAGCAGTCAGGCAGGAGAACCAAGAAAGTTTTAAGAAGACAAACTGATGGAAAGGGCATGTGGCCAACAATGGAAACTGTGTTTTAGATCGGGACTGAAAAGAGGCCACTGGATTTAGGAATGAGGAGGTCACCAGTGACCTCTGAGACCTCAGAAGCAAAGTAGAAGTGGAGGTAAAATGACAGTGGAATAATGCAGTAATAAAGTACAAACTACTCTTTCAAGGATGTAGCCCTGAAATTAATGAGACAGGTGTTTTGGGGGACACAGAGTTGAAGGTAGATTTTTCAAAGGATGATTGAGATTTGTGCATTTTATAACCTGACAGGGAAAGGAAACCATTGAAGCTATGAGCATGGGGAAGAATAAACAGAACAAGTATCCACAAGTATTCAGAGGAAGTAGAGGGAGTCCCATCCGGGGCACAGGAAGATGGAGCATCACTAAAGAAGAAGAATGGATGAAGGGATATCTTTTTTTGATAAAGAAGAGAGAAAGAGATGGAGTAAATTTCTCTTTTTTTTTTCTTTTTTAAAGATTTTATTTATTTATTTGACACACAGAGGTAGAGTACAAGCAAGGGGAGAGGCAGAGGGAGAGGAAGAAGCAGGCTCCCTGCAGAGCAAGGAGCCCGATGCAGAGCTCGATCCCAGGACCCTGGGATCATGACCTGAGCCAAAGGCAGACGTTTAACCAACTGAGCCACCCAGGCGCCCCTTAGTGAATTAGAAGGAAACAGTATCAGAAATGGAAAAGAAAGCTGTCAGAAGAGGTCAAAGTGTTTGGATAATTAATTGATTCAACATGTATTTATTGAGTGTCTACTATGGGCTGAGCACTGGGTGGTAAACCAGAGAGAAGCCACCACAATTCCTACGAAGATTGCAACTCTCCAGGGGATAAGATTTCAGCACATGTTGAGTCACCAAGGAGGAGAGCAGATTCAGGGAACCGTGTGTAAAGAAAACCTTCAAACCAGATGCCCAAGGCCTCAAAGAACACAAGGGGATGATACTGAGGCTGGTAGATGATGATGGGAAGTGGACTTCAAAGGAGGAGGAAATAATGAACAGAGACTGGTAGAATAATTGTGTAAAGGACACAGTGAAAGTGCCCTACCGCCCAGAGGGCTCAGAGGCCAAATCTGAGGGGCCGTCAACGGGGCTGGTTTCTAAGCCACGGGACAGGGTATTCATCTCACAAGCAGGCAAACAAGGGGCTTCTTGAGTTGCAGTCTCTGTGGGGTATTTATCGTACTTGCACTCAAAGCTCCATGAGTGCACAGGGAAACCCAGGAAGCTGCCCCCATGGGGACCGGCACAAAAGAGGACTGCCCCCCACCCAGATCCTCGCCCCCCCATCCTCCCTCCTCCGCTAACGCGGGCTGCCAGACCCACCCTTGCAGGGCTTGCCGCTAGGATCTGATGGTAATCACCCACCTGTTCCAAGTTCATGTGAGATAACTTGAGGAAAAGCGGAGGTATTTTCACTCTGAGATCAGTATGCCGATGGCACATGGTCTACATCTCCTCTTTTATCTCTAATCCTGACACCACAATTTCACAATTTATTCAGCATCTGAGGGGCCCAACGGGAGACTGGGATCAAAGTCAGCCAGAAAAGGATTAATCCAGATAAGACAGAGGTTATGATGATAGTCAGGAGAAAATATTTAAAGAATGTGGCGAGCGTGCTTCTGGGTTGCTCATATGAACATAGCTCTCTCCGGCTTCCCAGGTTCCTTCGGGCATCCCAGTTGACGGCCATGACAAGCCTGACATAAGGGGGTCTTATTTATAGTGCTAAACCTGGGGTCTGTGACAGTGACTCTCGCTTTGGAAGTTCTTGGTGGCTATGGCTGTCCCCAGTCTTGTTAAATAATAAACTTAAGGCAAGGCCTCCCCGCTCCCCAGAAGCTTCCCTCACTGAAGTCATCAGGAAAGCCAGAAACACTATTCCATTTCTCCTCAGTTTCACACTCAACAACTGCTACTATACTATTGGTTTTTCTAACCGTTTTAATTAATGTTGTTTTGTGAAATTTCTTCTGAGTCTATTTCTCTGAGAAATTTAATTTTAGAAAGTCAAAACGTGTCAAGCAATCTAAAATTAATTACCCTATTTTCACCCTTTGAAAGTAGCAAACTATTCATCAATTTTTGGTTTTCCTTTATAATCAGATATGCGGAATGATTTTTTTCCATTAAACCTCTTCAGGATTATTTGGGATATAATATCACCAAAAGCAACAAGCATCAGATATTAGTGTCCTTCTTCCTTATTTCATCTGAAGTGCCAGCAATGCTGTTTTCTGCCTCCTCTGTCTCTATTTGGTTTTAAATCTTTTCAATCTAATTTTCAACTAGCTCTCTTTCAAGGAAAAAACTCCACAAAGTAAATAATTTTTTTTTCCCACTGCAGGATAAACTTAACTTTTGAGGAAACCACCTTTTTGTACGACACAGATACCCAAGCTTTTGCAGCATACTGAACATTAGACTGTAGTATTGTAATAAGCTTTAGTCAATTTTAAGAAACTAACAAAAGTATCATTTACTAAAAATGGAAAGAATCCAACACTAATAGGAGCAGCAGTAATATTACAGGGGATTACAAGGGAGATTTTTCAATACCCAAATACATCTTAGAATATTCTCAGAGAGTTGCTTTTTGTTTCATTTTGTTTTTAACAGAAAGAGCATTTATCTAGAAGAAAGAGTTGTTCAAAAATTACGACCTCAGCCCTTTATCTCTGTTTCTCCTTTCTCTTGTTTGTTTTTGGCATAAAAAGACTTAGACGATGGTATGAGTCACTAGAGTAGCTAAGTGAATAAAAAAGAGGAGAAAAATTATTTGTGCTTGAATTTTTAAAAAACCCTTAATAATTTTCATAATACTGTCATCCTCCTCTCAAATTGTAAGTTTAATGTTACAAATGAAAAGATGATTCGGTCCTTACACGTAGGTCAGGTCTCTGTTCTGTACCAGCGATAATGGAAACATTCATTCACTCACTTACTCATTTAATACATAGTTGTTGAGAGCTACTGTGTGTCCATCACTGTCCTGGGCCCTAAGGGATTCAGCCCAGAAAGAAAGCTCCTGCCCTAAGGAGTCACATGCTAACGAGGGATTCAGATCGACTGGGAGGGGACGCACATGAGACCGTCAGAGAGAGATGAGGAACTAAAGCTAGGTAAGGGGCCAGCAGCTGGCAGCTCAGGGCCGGACTCTGAGGACTACACTGGAGCTGGGACGTGAAAGATGATACGGAGCCGGCCATGGGAAATTAGGAGGGAAAGGTTCTAGGCAGAGGGAAGGGCAACCACAAAGGTCTTGAGGAAAGAATGAGCTTGACTTGTTCTAGTTCCTAAAATTCTTCCTTTGGTACTTAGTTGCTGGAACACTTTTGAGAAGTCATTTTGATGCAGAATCCCTATACGGCAGGGAAGAGTCTGGGGTTCATGTGGTCCCAGAACCTCAATTCTGAGGATAAAGCAGCTAAGAAACAAAGAAGGCATGGATGTTATTTACAGTTTGGGACCTTGTGACTGTTCCTTCATGCCCACATTCATTCACTCAATCATTTATCTTTTCCCCAACTTTTTTTTTGAAGATTTATTTATTTATTTGAGAGAGGGAGAGAGAGAGAGAGAGAGAGAGAGAGAGAGAGAGTGTGTGTGTGTGTGTGTGTGCCCGAGGCGGGAAGGGGCAGAGGAAGAGGAAGGGAGAAACTTTAGCAGACTCCACGCTCAGTCTCATGCGGGGCTTCATGAGATCATGACCTGAGCCAAAACCAAGAGTTGGACGCTTAACCGACTGAGCCACCCAGGTGCCCCCTCAACTTCTTTAAATTAACACTATTAACCAAGCCACCTATAGTCATACTATACGGAAAACATAAGAAATCTGTATATTCCAATAGGGGTAACTAGTATTTCCACATATATCTGCCATTTCTTGGTCTGAATGCCACAGACTGGACTTGGGAATTTTCCAAAATTTCTTTGGGATTCTACGACAGGTCCAGAATCTCTTCTCTGTATTCTTAAATCTGGAAAGCTCTGAAAACAGGATGAAGGAAATTCATTTCATGATAAAACAACCTACACTCCCTTATACTCTTATCTCACCAACTTTGAATATTCATGGGATTTGTGTTAATTATGTTTAACTGTTAGAGGTGGCCCTAGATTTCATTAGTTGTGTTATATAGTAGACAATTACCTTTCTAGAATCCAAAAATCCTGAATTCTGAATGAGTTTGGGCTTAAAGGATTCTGCAAGGAACCACAGGGCTTAATACCGTATCCAAAATTCTTAGCTACCACTTTATTAACGACAATTAAAATTATACTGCCACACATTTGAATGCCTGTGGTTGTCTGTCACCCTTGCAGACCCTTCTGGACTTCATACTTTACTTCATCAGAAAGCTTTCTTACTTCATACCAAACGACCTTGTGAAAACATTTCACATATAAATGATCTGACTCATAAACATTTTACATGTAAATTTCATGTAAGTAACAAGATTATTTAAAATCTATACTGGGGGATAAAAAAGTTTGTATGGCCCGTTATAAAATCACATGAAAGAGAAGTAATTGCCTATGTGTAAACATATCATGAAAGGAAATCAGGCATTTCACATAGCTGAAGTCACTGTTTATGAGAATTAATGTCCATATTATGAACAGGCAGATGGCCTGCTTAACCAAACATGTTATAGTTTGGCATTTCTTATCAACCGCACTGATTCAGGAGGAATAAGAGTAACCAAGGGCAGATTTGCAGGCAACTGTCCATTAAGAGGCATTCCTTAAACATGTCATTCCGGAAGTGCTGATTTCAGAAATATGACATTTTATTCAGTGTAAAGCATGAACGTTTAGATCGCTATACATCCCTTGTTTGGTATCTTTAAAAAACAGCCACGAACTCCCCATAAATTTTTGTTCCCGGAGAAAACAGTACATACCATGTTGAAGCTTGTAAGTTGGTTAATGTATTGAGTGAAAAGGGATTCTGCTAGTTTTTCTTCCTTTATTCACAAACAGTGCCTCCTTAACATGTATTCATAGGATGAGCCAAGGTCGATGCAAATTTGATAGTGTCACCTGTCTGTATGGAACTCATCAGTCCTTCTCGTTGCCTTCGGGACAAAGTTCCCCCAAAGAGGAAGCTCCATAAGGACAGAGAGTTTTCTAGACTCTGCTGTTCACCGTTCTATCCTCGGTGACTAGGGGAGAGCTTGTGCATATTAATTAGGTTCTCAACAAGTCTTTCTTGAATGCTTCCGTACAGAAAGGAGTCCATGCGTTAGCCCCTTCCACGTTTTCCCCTGCCTCGTGGTGGGGCTCGGACTGTTCCCTTTGCCTACAATGTCTTCCTCATAACCCATTCCCCATTTCATCAATCATGTTTTGTCCTCACGCCCATCACTGTGGTCTTCCTTGAAACCCCAAACAAGGTTAATTTACTGTGTTACCATTTCCTGCTCTATTCCTTCCCTTCCCTACTGAAATAGTCGTGATTTTACAATGACTTACTCCGTGTCTGATTTCCCCACAAAACTGTAAGCTTAAGGGCGACAGGGACCACACTGATCTTGTCCTTTTTTCTCTCAGCACACAGTAGGAGTTCAACACACATGTGCTGAATGAATGAAAGCACTGATCAGCCTTCATTCCCCCCTCTGGTGCCTGGGCTTACGTACCTCACCGGGATGAGTGTTGTGTGCATTTGCCCACGAAAGATGGCTGTGTATGTGTGTGCTTGGTTCCAGGACAGACACACTCTCTGCAGGTTTGCCCTCTGTCACTCTAACCCCAAATCCTAGAGCACGTCGAGGCCAGTTCTTTTACTCTTTCGAAACCGCAGAATGCTCAGAACTCAGAACTTGTGCGCAAATCACTAGACAGCATTTCTCTTGATTAATACTGGCGATCTGCATATTGCAATCTTCCCGAAGAACCACCGCTAGGAAGGTAGGTTTTGCTGCAAGGCCCATATAAAGACCATGTGTAACCACATATATTTTGAGATATTTGAGATCACAGACTCGGAGAGCATTTTTAACCGATTACTATGTTTTTCCTATGTAAGCCCATATGCTTTCAATCCAGAATCATTACTATGCCCCAGAGGCATCTCAGAGCTATATTAAGCACAGGTGTTTGTGTGCCAACAGGTGTGGTGCTGGCCACTAGGGATATTCACTGAATGGGGGCCCACTGGCCTCCAGTGAGGTCAGGACGTGGCGGGGTGGGGGGGAGGGGTAACCGAGGAGAGGTTTTATGTATCAGCAGGCGACATGCTTCTCATTGCCCTCCACGCCAGCGCCCTGACTCAGTCTCTGCTTGGCTCAGAGTGACCTCTTGTCTAAGAACGTCCTTCCCGTGTCTGCTCTGCATGCATCCTTTAAAACTCAGGCTAAATTTACTTCCTCCGGGAAGTCTCCCCGATCCCATCCTCCTGCAAGCTGGTTTCTCCCGCTCACTCCCTCCAACACTCTGCGTGGCATCTCTATCAGTGCATTCTGAGGCTCTACGATCATTCTCTCTGTGCCTAGGTCACCGACACTTTCTTGAGAACACAGACTGTGTCCTACTCGTATTTCCAACTCCAGCATTTAACACGGTATGTGGCACATAGTAGGCTTGCGGGTGGAAAGAATGAATGGATATTGTTGCTGAATTTACTTCCCATGAAAATAGTCGGTAGCAGTGAGACAGGGGCAGGAGGCCACGCGGTGGTTAAGAAGGCAACTGTGCCCTGCAGGGCTGATGCCGTGTGAAACGTGGGCCACTGGCTCGGAGGGGGTGGACAAAGCTTTGTGGGAAGCTGAGCCTGTATTTTCACCTCTAAGACAGAGGCTGGAGAAAAAGATGGACTTTCGACGTCCAAGGGCTGTTGAAGCGGAAAGAACGGACAGGTCCCATGAACAAAGAGGTGGGCTTTCCCGGTGAACTCAGACGTTTCTGCATTGGTCAGAAACCCTAAACCAGATCTGCCCCTGTGGCTACTCAGACTCATCAAAGTAATCAACCACCCATGTCACAACTCCCCATGTTAAAAGGGAAACTGTGATAACAAAATCAGAGACCTGGAAACCTGGAAAAGCTGGAAAAGTGTAAAGAGTGGTTTTAGCAAGATAAAACACTCCCAGATAGTTGGAGCAAAAGCCTGTGCTTCCATCCAAGAGAATATGAGAGATTTCTACCAGACGCTGCATACCTGCAGCTTCTCCTGAAGTAGGAGATGAAGGTCCCTCTTAGAGTGATCCTTTGTTTGCTCAGTGGAAAACATTTGGGAGTATCCCGTCACCTAGGATACTGTCCTTTGGTAAAAGAATCTACCCAAGCTCATCTTGATGCATTCTGAAGATCGCAATGCTGGCATATCTGTCGAAGATTAAGCGTGACGGTGACCTGAGCATATGTCAAATATACAGCCAAAGAATAAATGAAATATATGCTAGAGAGAGAATCCAAAGTTCTGTGAATTTTAAACAGTTTCCAGAACGTCCTCTTCCATAAGAAGCATAACATTTCCAAAGTGGGTCGTACTGCCAAGAAAAAGGTATTAAATACAGGCAGTCCACAACCCAAGAACAGGTTGTATTTCAGAAGTTTGCTTCTGAGGCAGTCCTGGGAGAATCTGGAATGTGCATTTCCCAGTGAAATTGTAACGCACGAGATGGTCAGTTTCCCGTGTGAAATTAACCCACACCGTGCAGGGAGTAGATGCAACTGGCAAAAGCCAGGAGCCAGCCTCCAGAACAATGCCACTGTGGGGATGTGTGGGGACATCACACTGTCTCCAGCTGGACAACTGGTAGGAGGCACTGGGGAATTTCCCTGCTGCTGTGTGGGCTCCCCCTACTCCTGGTTTGCCAAGCCAGTAAAGGTAGGGATGCTTCAGGTCCCTGGTAGCAGTTTCTCGATGCTGGCGCTTTCTTAAGTGGATTATTTTTGGAGGAGCCGCTAAGGTGATGTACAGAGGTACTCCTTCTCCCTGGAGACCCCTCTTTTGCGTATTTCTGAGACTACGATGTGGAATATTTCTTACGTGTCCTTAACGACTCACCAGTAACAGTCTACTAGATGTACATAATTGGTACACAAGAGACCTTTTCTCAAAGTTCCATATACCTAGTCTGGTAATAGTGGTGGCAGGTGCTGGGGTACTTCTTCCCTTCCTTCCTTGACTTTCTCGGCCTGCAGTGAAGGAGGAGTTCTCTCCAACGCTGGGGCCAGGTGAGAAGCAAGAGATCGGGTTCTAAAGAAAAGTGGAATCCTAAGCTCTTTCAGCCAGTAGGGCAGGCGAGTTACGAAGCCAGTTGCAGCGAATGGACATCTGAATATGAACTCCCAATGATTCATTTCCCAAGACCCCAACACAATGATAACAACAAGAGGAATGAGAATCCTGAATTCTCCTGAAGAGTTAGTGGAAAGTTTAAGCAAGTGATTTGAAATGCGTATCACAGACACATACAGAAACTATGCAAACTAGGCAGGGCTGTGGCCCATTTAATCTCTAAGGTGCTTTCCAGCTATTATATTTTCTCCTGCAGATTCAGATCCCACCCAGATCTTTTGAAATTGCTGGGAGAGGCTGGGTATCTTCCAGTAATTCCCTGTTGCCCCAAGCCCCAGCGCATCCAAGGCTTGGAATGTCGGTGATGTACAAACATACAGCTGTTCCAGGAGTCTAGCCCTGGTACAAAGGGCATGGGATGGTTGGCAACCTTCAGCTGCACGTCACTGCTATTCTAGGAGGAGAACCACTCCTGAACAGCTGAGAGGTCCTCATGGAGTGAGAGCCAGGAACATTCCTGCCCTGGGCATCTCCCTTTGGCCAAAACCTCTCTCTACCGCCCATCAGCACTCACTCCACATTTTAGGGTTGTGAACAACTGCCCGTGAAACATGAACCTGAGCAACTGAACACAGAGGTCCAGACTTGCCTGTGCTCAAGTAAAAAGCTTATCATGAAGCTGGGCTGATCCCTATTTAATAATAGACATAATTATGAATGGTAGAAGACATTGTGGGCCCAAAGGTAACCACTCCTTGCTTTTTTCCCCTCCCCCCCCACCCCAGGGTCATCTCAGTTGATAATCAGAGCTCTTCTGCCCCAACTCTTGGTTCAAGGCCAACACCTTGTGGTTCGGTAAGGACTGGACCAGAATAAGTCGGGTCCTTTCCTTGGAGAATCACATATTCGGTGAGCGAAAACAATACTGAGGAGAACAAAGAAAGAAGATGGAGGGTGGGGAATTGAAATCAGAAAAAAACATTTCTGGAATCTTCTGGGAAGAAAGGAGAATGAGAAAACAGGAAGCGATTCAGGGGCTGTTCTGATCCTGCAACACAAGGAGTGCCTGGTGGCCAAGTCTCTCCTTCTTCCAGCACAGAACAGCCTTGGGTCTGGGGGCTGGGAACCACCGAGTATGAGAGACCTCCTGGTCTGCTCCGGGAAAGACCCTCATTGTTTGCGGGGTAAATCATAAGGCAAGACTGCACCCCTTCCTTTGCTGGGAAATGTGCCTCTTCATTTGCTATGATTATGGGACAGCAGGAGGTAGAAGGTGGGGGGGGGTGTGTATAGTTTGAAAAACCAGGTTTCATATAGCTGTTGTTTTCATAACACAAATTGGAAAAAATTAAAATAATACAAGCGACAGAAATAAGGCTCAAAAATATTTCCCTCTCTGATGCAGCTACGCGGAAAACAGGATGGGAAAGCGTTCGTTAAGGAAGGTGGGACAGCCTCATTGGCGGAGGACGGGGGCAGATGGAAGTGTTAAAGCTGTAATAGAAGGATGCAGATCCTCTTTTTATCCTGGATCGCCAGTCCCACGGCAGCAGGGGCTGTCTGACCCAGAAACGAGCTTGCCACATAGTGGGTATTCCAATAAATATTTTCCTAATCAGGAAGTTAAGCGGGTTTCAGAAGGAAGTCCTACGAAGGGTGGAAGAAATGCAGTCACCTCCCCATCCTTGGTTCACTGGCTGCATAGCTAGAGGTAACAGACCAGGATTCAAAAGAATAATCACTGAGGTCTCTTCTGACTGAGATTTGCAAGACTTCTTTGCTGGCCTAGGTGTGAAGAGCTTGGAGGAAGATGTGCAAAGGGCTGGAACCATGTCCCCGAAGAGTAGTTATTTAGAGATCAGGTACACTGTGTTCTTTACCCCAGTGTCTGGGAAGATTTTTTTTTTTTTTTTTTTTTTTAGTAGCTCCAAGCAAGCAGGGGACATGAAGTTTCTCTGTCTGCTTATATCTCATTAACGTTCAGTGAGTCTCTGGCTATTTAAAACAGGGAAATAATGCATATTTATTCACACATGCTTTGAGATCTGTGGATAAAAATGCTGTATTACTACTAACCACAATGAATGCACATACTTTAAATATAATTATCAATTACCAGCTACCACCTGTTGAGATAGTTAACTACAGTGCCTTTAAACACCATCCTTCCAAATTTTAGAATTGGAAACATTCTTCAGTGTTATAGGCACTATATTCAATCAATTCATTAAGGAAAGTCTTTGTTACTCTTACTATGACTTACATATCAGCAAGAAGAATGGAATTAAGCTACATGAATTTCTAAAATGCCTGAGGGCCCTATAGTTAGGGTCTGATCTTCCAAAGTCATCTTTCAAAACTCTTTTGAGATGCACTTAATGGCATCTATATAGTCTCAGGTCATACGGCTGCATTTTAAAAACAAAATTTTGCCCTCTTGGCAAATCAAATATTAAATGGTTAGCATGCATACGAAGTAAGGTGCATTTTTATAAATACAAAGTCCCTTGTGCAAATCAGTTCATAAACCATGCATAAATAGAAGGTATTATGTTACTCTTTCACACTTGGGACCATAGATTGAAGCTAAAACCGTAAGACTCTGCTTATAGATGGGCAATTATTACAGGGCTTTTATTCTTCAAAAGCTATTAACATTTTTATAGCATAAGCAAAGTTATTACAAACAACCTCTAAAATGTGAAGAATGAGTTTCCTGAAACTCCTCCCAAACCCTCGCTTCAACATAAGGCACTATATTTGTTTACTGAAAAGGGAAAAAAAAAAAAGTAAGTAGGTTAAAGCCGAGATAAAAATGCTGTTGGCACCAAGTCAAGGAAGTCTCAATGAAACTCCAGCGAGCTGTTCTCCACAGCATATTTTTGAAGTTCAGGGAAACAGAAGAGAAAGCAAATCTACTTGGGTGTTCGAGTCATCATCACTGACATTATGAAAAACTCATTTACACAAACTGCCCCCCCCCCGGAGCTGCCAGTCTCCAAGCCGGCCGAGGTTGGGGTGGGGGGACTCAGGGCACTCAGCACCGTCTACCAGCCCACCTGAGGGTAGCTTGACCGTGACCTCCAGGATACGCGGATACTGGGGCATGCCTGCCCATCAGCACTTGAAGCTTCTACACGACAAAGGAGAAAGCATAGGTTGCCTCCATGCTAAAGCCTGCAAAGGCACTTCATCCCCCAGAACAAGACACAGGTAGAAATCCCACCATAATGCTAGGAGTGAAAGTGGAATTTCTTCCATCTGCTCCCATGCCTCAAAAGCTTGATAATTCGCCCTAAAAAAATATCTGGGAGTATAAGAATACATTCTCCATGCATTCTTAATGAACTTTCTTGATACTGTGTTGTCACAAAGCGAAGAGACACCTGATAACTAGATAATTTATCTACGGAAGACACCAATTAGCAGTGACAAGGCTGACTTCGTTTCTCACGCTCATCTTCGAACCAGTAGGCGCTGGTATGTAGTTGCAGAGGCACTGGGAGAGAAATCAATAGGGTGGGATGTGAAGGGAAATAGCTATTCTTAAAGACTCGGTGGTCCAATTTCCAATATGCAACCTCTGAGTCGCGGAGTGGAGAGCTGAGATGGGTCTTAAATAACACCACATCCACCTTCATTCACTCTCAAGAAAGCTTAAAGGCAGCGCTAAGTCAAGCGATTTGCTTGGAGTTAGAAGGTGCCTCTTTGCTGTTCTGCCCATTCTCACAGAATACTGAGACACTTGCCTTACCCTTAATACGCTTTCCTTTAAGGAAGATTTCAAAAGCCCTGCACCTCGGAGCTAGTGTAACAAGAAAAAGTAGATTTAAAAGTGCTGAGAAAGGGGCGCCTGGGTGGCTCAGTCGTTAAGCGGCTGCCTTCGGCTCAGGTCATGATCCCAGGGTCCTGGGATCGAGTCCCCCATCGGGCTCCCTGCTTAGCGGGGAGTCTGCTTCTCCCTCTGCCTCGGTTCCTGCTCTCACTGTCTCTCTTTAAAAATCTTAAAAAAAAAAAAAAGTGCTGGAAAGGAATTTTCTATCAGGACAGGAGTGGTTTGGATGCATGACTATTTTTTTCTTTGTCCTGAAGCCACAGAAAAAAAGGAGTGCTTTGGAAGGACAACAAAATGAAAAAGAAAATCAACAAAATTCCACACAGACGTAAAGAAAACGGGAGACTGGAGGTAGTCTTCCAAGTATCTAGTTTCACAGAAACCATTGCTTCTCACTCAAAGATCAGGTGCTTGAGGTGGAGACTGGAGTGATCGTTGACATCAAAGATTCAGAAAAGATCACAGAGCTGTAATTGTGAGGCCAACAGTGGCCATATTACCTGGAGGTACTGTGGAACCATGAAGTCACAGGGACCCTGTGGTCACGTGACTATCAGTGGGCCTCAGGGTACCAGGACAGTGTAGACCTACACTCCAGGATGTGGAAGCCAGTGAGGAAAACCAGACAAAGAGGACTGCATTGCCCACTCTCTGAGGTCACATGAGAGAAATCAAGCTCACCAAATGCAAAGTGGGAAAGTTTAAAGAAAAAGTCATTACACCCTTGTTCCATGGGAAGAAGTGTCTACTGCTTGAGTCCTCTTCTGCAATAACTGAATTTACAAATTCAAAGGGATAGAGATTGTTAGAAGATAAAAGAAGAACCACAACAGTAGGAGTTATGGTAGAAAGGGTGAGTTAAGACAGAATGGTTTAAGATGCCATTAAGTAACTGCCGGAAGATTCTAGTAACTCTTGCAGAGATGCATTATGACCAAAGATGGCACCCACTCACTGCAGCAGAACAATCCAGCATGCAGCCAAGGTGGAGGGTGGCTCAGCCTCTCCATCCTTTGGTCACCAAATAGGGCTTGGTGATTTTTAAGTTTCACAGCTACGTAATATAGTGACTTTACACATCTATCTAAACCTGCTCATAACTGGCTTGATTCCAGTTTATCTTAATGGTACTTTCATTTTTCTCAACATCTTTGTTCTTGACGAACCAAGATGAAGAAGCCTATCTGGGCATTGTTGAAATAGACATTCATTCAATTCCATTAGTCATCTTTCTTGCACAATTTTGGTGCCTTAGATTGAGGCAGTCAGGAATAAAATAGATCTCTGGCCCTTGAACTCATGTCTCCTTCAAGGGCTGGCTCGCCACGCACTGCCTTCCTCCTGAACATAGGCTCTCAGGAACTCAGTCCTATTAGCTGCCACCTTCTCTACTTTTCCAATTTCCTATCTCTTGGCTGGGCTATGGAGGAGGACATCCTACCCAGCTTTTAGGTCTTTGCTGTCTCTGAAAATACGCACACAGGCCTTTTTCACGTGAGGATTATACTCACAAAGAATTATGGATGGAATAACAAAAGCCACAACAAGAGGAAGTTCTAAAGTTTCCGGTATATTACAAAATACTCAGGGTTAATTGTGCTTGATCTGTATTTCCTGATGATTCCTTTCTTAGATGATATTCCAAGGTCTTTGTGAAACGGTGCCTGATACCAAGCTGAGAGGCTGAGCTCTGTGATGGTGGATTTAAAGGTTGCCACTGCTTCAATCTAGCAAGTTCTGAGCCCTGAGAGACCCTATGTTCTGACCTTCACGCCATGCTTGGCCCAGCACTTTGTCAGACTAATGGATGTCTTAGGTAAGAAAGCCATTCTCTTTCCTGACCCCCAAAGCTTTTCCTCATGGGGTGCAAGAAGCTCTTCATTGGCTTTGGAGATACCTTTCATCTCCCTAGTTGGCTCTTTTAAATCCTACGACTGTCTGTGGTTCCTCTTTCTGGAGGAAGATCGTTTCTTCCAAGGACCCCAAGATGTTCCCCCTGGGCATCAGATCATTTTGAGTTCATCTCCAAGTGTCCACTCTGTTCTTCATTGACTTCCCCATGGTTCCAGCTCCAGGAGGTCCTAACCATTCCACACACTGTAGAGAGTCAGTTTCTTATCTACCATACGATTTACCTCTGGAGTATGCAGTACCAGTTACACTGGCATGTTCTCTCTCTCAATGAAGCTTGGCTGTTCTGTCTGTGGTCCTCTAGGACCACTGTGACCATTCCATTTTGAGGGCAAACCTCCAGGGGCCTCATGCCTCGAGCTGATGTTCTGACAAGGCCCCACCTCACCTCCCCTCTACACTGATCTTTCCCATGTTTAGAAGTCCCTATCTCTGTGACGAAACCAAATAATATCTGTTCTCAGGGGCCATTTCTATACTTAAAAGCTAGATATACCCTGAGATCAAAACAATCATCATTGTTGTCATGTACTAAGTATGCAAACAGGTTATACCAGGCACCGAGCTACATGATTTTCAGAGTTTGTTTTCTTCAGTCCACAACTTGAACCGACAAGATGGTATCTGCGACTCCCTCTTCAGGTGAAGAAGTCAGGAGAGAGAGGTGAAATACCTTCTGGAAGGTTTCACAACTAGTAGGGATGTCTTGACTCCAAAGCTAATATTCTTAATTTTTGTGCTCTGCTGCCTTCCTGAAGAAATATACAAGCTCAGCAGGATGTGGGTTATTATGACAGGTACACATAGCTCCTAACATCTCCCCCTGTCTTACCTGGGGTCGGGAAGCGGTTTGTTTATATGCCCAATTTTACAATGCAAAAATGTTTAATGTATGTGTGTAAATAAAAATAATTTTGAAATTTAGAAATAAAATGTAAAAATATATACACACAATTTTTACCTCTGCAATGGGTGAGCAGAGGCTTAGTTCCCTGGGGGACTGCCTCTGACAGAGTGTTCTAGGCTACAAGGTACATAAACAACTGTTACACCATTCATGCCCGGAAAAGTATTTTTTTCCCATTTGAGAATTTCAGCCAGAAATATAGGGTCTGGAAACTCTCCCTGGTAAAACAAGTAAGCCAGGAGTTCCTTTTCCATTTGCTGTCTAATTTTGCCACTTTTATTCTTATTCAAGAGAATATTCAGCAAGAAAAAGTACGGATAAACTATTTCAAGGACTTCGTATGCCCATCAGAAATAAAAACTGTGACAAGTGGTTGCCTTGTATTTCAATTACAATATTAAAGAATTTATCCAGAGATACTTAACATCTTTTAGAAAGCAGCTTGATTTATGAGTTAATAATATGTATTGTGGAGTACGTAAAATAAGTCACACTATAATTGTTTTTCAACAAAAATTCTATCAAGTTTTGGATTCGGAAGAAGGATAATCGTGGAAGGACGTTTTCACCATCTTTCTCCTATTGCCTCCAGTCAAATGCAGTCATAACAGATCACTTTAATTGGATTGAAAGGATCTGTTGGACATTCTGCTTATATTACCACACCGAGGGCAATCCCTTAGCTGCCAAGTGGTATCTAGAAATACTAATAATTTACCCGTCGATTCAATTTCTTTCTTTTTCTTTTTCTTTTTTTGTACCAATCTAACTCCCATTTGTGGCAATGTCCTATACCACATTCTATGCTTACATTCATACACACACATACCCAAACACATGCTCTCAGGATTCTAGAAACACCCAGTGCAAAGGGCGACTATGAAGATTTATTCATGGCACTTAATCTCTGAGCCTCAGTGTTCCTATTTATAGAAGGGAGATAATACTTGCTAACTTCTTTTTTAAAAAAGATTTATTTATTTGAGAGAGAGAATGCGCAGGGGGAGGGGCAGAGAGAGTCTCAAGCAGGCTCCCCGCTGAGCACGGAGCCTGATAACCTGAGGACATCGCAGGGCTGGATTCCAGGACCCCGAGATCATGACCTGAGCCGAAACCGAGTTGGACGCTTAGCCAACCCAGGTGCCGCAGGGCTGGATCCCAGGACCCCGAGATCATGACCTGAGCCGAAACCGAGTTGGACGCTTAGCCAACCCAGGTGCCCCAATACTTACTCACTTCCTAAAAGGCTTTTTTGTTTTTGGGAACAAATAGGATCATGCCAGGTGTGTCAGAGCATGTTATAAACTGCAAGGTGGAAGCATGTAATAAAACATATACATTTATTATTATTATTTATTTGGCTGATTCTGCTTTTTTCAATGCCAGCATAGGCAGAAAAGGAAAGTGTCATTAAACATAGTATCTGTAACATATTTTTGTTATATTTTAAATCTAGTACTGATTTTATATGTACATTTCCTTTTTGAGGAGAAGAAGATGTGATTCATGGTGGCACAGCGGATAGGTCTAGAACCTAGGTGGGCAGGAAAAGGGGTATTAAGAGTGATTAACTGGTTTTTACCAAAGAATGGAAGGCACTGTGCTCTTTCCATCTCATTTTTCCCTCACACTCTCTCACAGGTATTTATTCCATTCTTTTCCCTCTCTTTCCCCTCTCTGTTGGCAAGGCGCTCAGTGCATGGAAACACTGTTCAGATCCTCAAAATCCCCTGCCCATTTCTGGAGATCATGCTGTTTTGGATCAACCCCTGGGGGAGGTCTGGAAGATCAACAGTGCCTAACCCTGTCCAAAGGATGGCTGTTCCAGAAATCTCCTAGGGGTGAGCTGGTGGTCACTGTGGGTGACACCAGGAGCAGGCTGGTGTAACCATGCCTCACAGCAAACCCAAATCCACGCTGTCACGTGAGGAAACTTCTCCAGAGCGGGCGTAGAGTTGTAGAAGACCCTCCTCCCATCCCGCTGCAAATTAAAGTATATTAATAAAGAAAAAGTAAAGAGCTTTTTAAAAGTTAGGGTGACATACAAAGCCTTGAACTTTAACAAGGGTTTCCAGGTGATTTGATTGAGGGGTTAACTCTGATAGAACAGAAATGAGCAAATTAAAATGAATATGCCAAGGCAAAAAAGTAAAGAGATTTTTAAAAGTTAGGGTGGCTCAGTTGGTTAAGCATCTGCCTTCGGCTCAGGTCATGATCCCAGGGTCCTGGGATCGAGCCCCGCGTCGGGCTCTCTGCTCAGTGGGGAGCCTGCTTCTCCCTCTCCCTCTGCTGCTCCCCCTGCTTGTGCTCTCTTGCTCACGTGCTCTTTCTCGAATCAATGAATAAAATTTAAAAGAAAAGAGCTAAAAGTCAGAAAAAATGGGAAAGATAGAAGAAAAATTCTTAATAGAACTAAAATATGTAACCTGTCCCTGAAAATAAAAGCTCCTCATGACGTGTGATTTTTTTTTTTTTCTCTTTAGAGGAAACAAACCCGCTTTGCAATGATGAAATAGTCTCCAGGTGCAATAGTAGGTTCCTTTACCCAACCTTTGGAGAATACGTCTGTGCTCACCACGTGTATAAACACATTTCCCCCATACTTCCAAATATACATGACTGGGAAAGAAAAAAAACAAATGAACAAGCAAAATACACACATAAGCACGTGCCCACGTATGCACTGACCAATTCCCTGGGTATGAATTTTGTTGTTGTTTTGAAATGTGGGGAAGAAGGAGTTAAGGGGGTTTGGGGATAGCATCTGTGCAGATACTTTTGTACATTTCAATGAGTTTTAAAGACCTCCATGCTACACTGGTTATTGTTAAAAACATACTGAATTGGATATGACAACCTGTGGGTTAGTTTACCCCACAGTCTAAAAATTGGGAAATTCAGTTTAGAAATTTGATCAATATTCATGCCATCTCACATCATAATTCAATTGGCAAAAATGCAGTAGAAAACTCCCCAGGGCAATCCTGAAGAACAACTTACATTCTGGTGGTTTAACATGTGTAAACCTCCTGCTTGGAATCACGGATGGGGGTTGATGGAAGCCTTGAACTTTAACAAGGGTTCCCAGGTGATTTGATTGAGGGGTTAACTCTGATAAAACAGAAATGAGCAAATTAAAATGAATATGCCAAGGCAAAAACTCAAGATGCTTTTTTTTTTTTAAACTCTCCACGAGAACTCTCCCCCAAAAGCATAAAGAACTGTCAAAATAGGATCTTGCTTAAAATGCAAAAGGTATTTTCAAAGCGGGGATGACATTTGCATACAATGTGTGCTGAAGACTGATGATATGCTCAAAATGTCTTACTTGTAGATTGAGTCTATATGACATCAAATGCCAGGATAAAGAAAGAAAAAGGATTGAAAATTTTAGATTTAAAAATATTTCTTGATGGCTTTCTCTAATTAAACATTTACCTAAATGTTAAATTTATATATGGCATCATGATCCCCTGAAGACAGAGTAAGCATTGAAAGGTGGCTGAACTGGTCTTAATTACACAAGACGTGGTTTGAAAGATAGCAATATAATACAGTTTCAACTGTTAGGCTGCCAGCATCTTTGTGATTTTAGCTCTGGTATTTTTATTCTAAAATCTTCTCCCGCGTGGCCCACCACCAGCTTTGTTGGGTCACCTTTTATCAATCCTTAGATTATCTCTTCATTTGGGGACAGCAATACAGTGCTAAGGCCACTTCTCTAAAGTTCAATTTCAATAAAGTTTCTGGTCTTTAAAAAATAAATGTCATGGCAGATTCTTACAAAGATCCAATAGTCTAGTATTATTACCTGGTTCCCTGAGCTTAAAGTGGCTAACTCTTAGCAGGGGGCTCTTAAAGGGAACAGTGCTTGTTTAGGGTGTGTAATAAAGGCACAGTGTCCTTTTCCCCCGCCCCCACCCCTTATTTTGATAAAATCAGTGCAAATGAAATCAAGAACTGTGTAAAAATGCTAACATTTTTCCTGCAGCAGTGTAACTGGATTTGAGCTCAGGTATTTAAGGACAGACAGAACAATCACGCCTTTCATCAAGAATTCTGAGTAACTTGACATACATAAATCTTCATTATTTTTGATTCAGTGGAGGGGTAAAACAAAACTCTGCTAGAAGATTCGTAGATACAGAAGCTAAAGCACTCTAAAGCCCTATCGCTGGGGTGGTGCTGGTGGGTAAAATCCACTGGCATTTTTCTAATCAGCAAAGAGAGGTCTTTCTCAGTCCCTTAAAGCTAGAACCCAAAACTTCTACTTAACACTTATAACATATAATAATAGCTTATATAAAAGATAACATATAATAACTTCTACATAACACTTTTAACATATAATAATAACTTCTAATAATAACACCTAAACATATAATAATAACTCGTCAATAATAACATAAAAAGAAAAATATATTCTTCACATGATGACCTTCGTATAGCTGTCCATTAGTGTTTTATATCACACCCTATTCATTACCAGTTACTAAAGAAAACCCCCAAACGGGAAAAATTATGGTCTCAGTAAACACATAAAATGTACACTCTATCATCTGCCAGCTATTAAGTAATTATAAAAAAGATCATGTAATGTAATCATAAAATTGCTATTTTTACCTAAGTTTTCAACTTGTAAGTAAATATTTCTACCTGTCAAGTGATCTCTGGCTAGCAGGTGGCACGAACCTCCTCCAGAGGTTTACTATCCATCTGTGGGGACACTGGTTCCAGTCCTGTCCTCCCACATTTGGACATTGCTTGGAAGGGCAGCCTGCTGCACAATCCCAGAGGAGATTGTAGGAAGAATAAAAGGGTGAGAAAATGGTCCAGCCATTAGGGCCCTCAATGTTCAGCGTTAGAGAGCTGAGACCAGTCATTGCCCTTCTTTCTCAAGCAGAGTTTTTACAAGCCACCAAAATGGAAGATGCTCCTAAGGGCCGAAGGCCATACCTGTTTTCATTTAATATGGCCAAATTTAAAGTTGAGCTGTGCAAAACGTTTTCCAGAAAATTGAAAACCCAGTACATACAGAGAAATATTAAGGATTCCATCTACAATACAAAAACCCTTGACAAATAATTAAAAAATGATTTTCCAAATCAGAGATTTCTTTCACTTACTTTCTTTTTTCAAGGAGAATGAGCAGACTTCACCATTAGACTGACTGACAGTGAAACTTGATAAATGTCAATTTGCATAAGTTTGCAATGTAAACTGAAACAATTATTTTAAACCATCACTTGGATATTTTAAAATTGGATTTTAAAAAAGCAGACTCATATGTGTTTTCTTAGATTGGATTTTTACTGCCAGTACTTGAAGCTTTCAGATTTTAACTCATAATATGTGATTTTAAGCAAATGTATTTGTGGACAATATTCAAACTAATAGAAATGAATTATTTTTCTTCATTTTCAATTACTTAGTTCCTACTCAAAATTTGTCATAGTTTTTAAAAATGCAATGCCGCTTATGAAATATGTGTGCATGAAGTGAATTTTAACATAATCTCTGATCACCTTTTTATTAAGATCAGTACACCTTCACGCTAATCAAGGCTCTGGTACTGTCAAATTTTAACGACTTCTTTTCTTCTTATGCATTATGTTTGCAAATATATTAGGTGCTCCCTCGGTGTATTTAGCAGTTAAATATAGGGAAGGGTTAAGTTAATTATCATTCCTTAATTAGGTTGTGTAATAGGAAATTGCCAATAACTGAACATTTTTTGACCTACCAAAATGGCACTCTTATATGGCTTAATATAATTTGGTAGAACGTTATGTATGAAGCAGTAAAAGTTGTGGGCTTTAAAGTCGCTTAGTGAATGACCTCTCTAAGCCTCAATTCCTATGCTTAAAAGAGAGGGTTGATGATACCTACTCATCAGGGTCATTAGGCAATTTAAACGAGGTAACGCATGAAATCCGGAGAATGACTAACACCCACTAAGCTACTACAAATTACTGCAAAAACTGGAAGAGCAACAGTAGCCTATGTAATACATTCAATCATCATTACGTTAAAAATATCTTTAAAGGATTAATAGGTTCATCAAAACACTAAACATCCTTTCTTCCACGTGCCCAAGGTACAGCTGTAATATGAAACCCTCAGGCTGTCTTCTCTCACTGTTGCATGGAGGTAGGACAGAATGGTTGTTCAAAACAGAGTCTGGGATCAGATACATCTGGACTGGGCACCCTGCTGTGTTGCTTATAACCTATGTGACTCGGGGCAACTAACTTGGTTGTCCATAAAAATAGGACTTATTACACATAAGAAAATGCACCTAAAGTACTTACAACATTGCCCACTGCATAGAAAGTACTAAATAAATATTACCTGTTACTTAACTTTTCATTATCGTTATCATGATGGCTGTGTTACCCAAGTCCTTTATTTGTGGCTGAATTCCAAGAAAACAATTTTATCTTTACTGACATGCTTTCCCTATTTAATTGAAATCTTTATTTTTCTTAGGCAAAATACCTTTCTCTTTATGGGGCTTTAATACCTGTAACATTATTAGTCATTTTTTTTTTCTGTCCCAAAGATATAAAGAATAATTTAAAAGGGAAATCCCAAATATCATAAAATAATACTAGTCATGTGAATAGGTTGAAAGCACCCAAATAAGGCCAGACTATCTGGATCCAAGTCTCAATTCTATCTCTTTTGGCTCTGTGGCCTTGGGCAAATTATTTAATATCTCTGTGCCTCAGGTTCCCCATCTTTTTTTTTTTTTTAAAGATTTTATTTATTTATTTGAGAGAGAGAATGAGAGACACAGAGCACGAGAGGGAAGAGGGCAGAGGGGGAAGCAGACTCCCCGTTGAGCAGGGAGCCCGATGCGGGACTCGATCCTGGGACTCCAGGATCATGACCTGAGCTGAAGGCAGTCGCTTAACCAACTGAGCCACCCAGGCGCCCCAGAGGTTCCCCATCTTTAAATGGGTATAACAGTACCACCCATGTCACAGGAGTGTTTTGAGGTTTGAAAGCATTATTACATAGTACATATAAACCACGTCTTCTTTATCCATTCACCTATTGATGGACACTTGGGCTGCTTCCACAGTTTCGCTATTGTAAATAATGCTGTAATAAACATAGGAGTACATATACCTTCGAATTAGTATTTTTGTATTTTGGGGGTACATACCCAGTAGTGTGATTAGTAGATTATAGGGTAGTTCTATTTTTAACTTTCTGAGGAACCTCATACGGTCTTCCCCAGTGGCTGCATGAGTTTGCATTCCCACCAACAGTGCATGAGGGTTCCTTTTCCTCCACATCCTTGCCAACACTTGTTCTTTATTGTGTTTTTTATTTTAGCCATTCTAACAGGTGTGAAGTGATTTCTGCCATCAAAAAGAATGACTTGCCTTCCGCAAGGACATGGATGGAGCTAGAGAGCATTATGCTAAGCAAAATAAGCCGTCGGAGAAAGAAATATACCCTATGATTTCATTCAAATGGGGAAAGAGAAACAAATTAGAAGAGCAAAGGGGAAAAAGAGAGAGAGACAGGTAAACCAAGAAACAGACTCCTAACTATAAAGAACACACTGATGATTGATTACCAGAGGGGAGGTGGGTGGCGGGATGGGCAGAAGAGGAGATGGGGATTCAGGAGGGCTCTTGTGAGGAGCACTGGGTTATGTATGGAAGTGCTGAATCACTAAATTGTACACCTGAAACTAGTATTACACTGTATGGTAATCACCTGGAATTAAAATGAAAAAATAATCTAAAAATTACAAGAATAAAAGTGTTAATACATGTAAAGTGTTTAGAACAAGTCCCTGCCACACAGTAAGCACTCAATGAATGTTAGTTATTCTTATCATGGGTACTAGTCAGGCAAGTGTTCATTAAATAGTTTTCTTTAAAAATACTCCGACACCGGGCGCCTGGGTAGCTCAGATGGTTAAGTGTCTGCCTTCGGCTCAGGTCATGATCTCAGGGTCCTGCGATCGAGTCCCGCATCGGGTTCCCTGCTCAGTGCAGAGCCTGCTTCTCCCTCTCCCTCTGCCACTCCCTCTGCTTGTGCTCTTCTATCTCTCTGTCAAATAAATAAATAAAATCTTTAAAAAAAAATACTCCGACACCATAATCATATTTAATATGTACTTTGGATACTCTGATCTGACGTAGTGATTCACACATAGGCCACTATCTTTGCTGTGACAACTTTTGATGAAAAGTCATGAATAGAAATGATGGTAAAACAAAAAAATGTACTCACACATTGATTTTGGTATTTACCCACCAGAAACGGTCTGAATCACACCCATTTTCATTCTATAAACACTTTGGTTAGAAAGATGCGTCAGTGGAGTTATTTAATGAAATGCGAGCCTGCCATTTTTCTAGAAAAGACCTAAATCATTTACAGGATTCAAAATACGTCATCATTGTCTGAAAACTGGGGCAAAATGCTATTACCAGGGATCAACACTCGGTTCAACATACTGAACACCAACTCCGTACTGGACAAAATGCCAGGAGCTAAGAATTCAAGGGTAATTAAGAAAGATACGGTCTACTCTCAGAGAGCTTCCAGTAAATATTGTCTACATTACAACAACATTCCTAGCAAGGTATATCCCCTTCTTTCAAAGGGAATGAGGCTCGTATCTACAAAATCTTTACTTTTCCTCTTCAGGTACCATTGATGATGGAGATAGAAGAGCCAAACTGACATGGTATTATATGCACCAGACTTTGCTGCTGGGATGATTCATGCTTTTTAAGAATGGCCATGGGGATCAAGGACAGTGGCACATCAGACTGACCATGAATTTGTTGACCGATGCTGCAGCCCTGCAAGGACCGGTGGGAAGGTCTGGTGAGAATGGAAGGAGCTGGAATCAGGCCACACTACCTTGAAGGCACCAATGCTTTCCCCCTGGTAACCGCTTGGTACCTCTTACGCATGCACGGTCGTTTGAACCCAAAAGGAAACTGCCAGAAGGTGTGGCGTCAGGAATATTTCTGTCTCCTTTGTGGATGTGGTCTGACTTTGCTGGAAACCATGCGTTTTGAGGCCCATGTGCTGGCAATCATTTCTGGTTGGTAAATACGAGGACAGACACAGAGCAGAACTTCCACTGTTTTGTAATGATTACATGCATGTTGTACAACAGCCTTTGGAGAAATCAACAAGGGGGGGGGAAAGCAAAACCAAAGAAAAAGGGATTTTCAGCAGAGAACAGGAAATTCTCTAGAGACTCTGAGACCACCCACGGGGTGGAGGGAGATGGAGCAGCGTCCTTTCCCCCAGCTCTGTCTTTCCTTGCCTCAGTCACTATTAGATGTTCATTTTCCAATTAATGTTTTATTACTTGCAAAAGTGAATTTTAATAGGGGATTCATGGAGACAGTAGAGCCCTAATCTTAGACAGGTATCTAGAGATCAATGGAATTTAACACCTGATTGCAAGTCAGAAGAGAATATAAGTGGAAGAGCATCCCTGGCAGTCAAAGATTTCTCTGTTGACGTATTCGAGGTCTGAATACAAAAACCTGAGTGTGAACTGCAATCTCCCCCCAAATTCAAAGAAATCCCTGTTGCCACTTTTATGCCTCAGACCCATAGAATCCACAGATTTCCATGATCCTACTGTCTACACACACCGTGATTCAAATATTCTCTCCATGACTGCTACTATTATAAAAAAAGAATAAAGATATTTTCAATACATTTTGATTGGCTATAGGAAACTGGGCAACTCTTTCCTCCTCTTCTTCTTCTTTTCAAATCATATATGTTGAAAAAGCACCCTTTTAAAGCAGAACAACAGAACACCTCTATCTGACCTCGGTGCATCCTTTTTTCAAAACTAGAGAGTGAAGTGGTCATTTAGTCAGTGAAGATGGAGCTCACCACAATTTAGCTATAACTGCCTCATTCTGGAGACATCATATTTTCTTTTCTTTTTTTTTTTCATTAATAAAGATTGAGTCAGTCACTTGCACAACCCTTTCCCTTTAATGACATTTGTTCTAAGGAGTCAACGAGACTAACTGCTTGTCCTTGTCCACTATTAAAGCTCTTGAAAATACCATTTACAACCCTGCTGCCCCGGTGACAGGGATGGCTCTCTGCACTTCACATGCACTCTAGCTGGGAGCATTTCTCCAGAAGTTTCTGCTGTGTTCCTTTACCGCAGAGTTTCACGCCTGTAATCATGACAAATGATTACAGTCTTGCAGACACCTTCCTTATCTCTGGCCGCAATTTCATTTGTGTACCATGGTTTAGTTAAAGGGTGGTATAATAGAAAATGAACGTATTTGTTTCGGTCCCAAGAATGTGGATAAATTAGGAAAATCTACAATGCATTCTTTGTGTACTGATAACTCTAGCTCTATAGATGAATTTAATTGTAAGAAAGATGGTCCTTTGTCATTAAAATATGATTATGTGAACAATATAACCGCCATCAAAATCTGTCAAAATCTGTTGGTGTGCTATTTACATCATTTCTATAAAACCTTATAAAAATTTAGGAAGAATTACTTCATGTGGGGTACTTTTAAAAAATTAATATGATAAATAAAATATAAGCTCCTGAAATGAAGGTTAATTGTGGGCATCCGCAAAGGCAGTACTAAATATGTGTTTTTGATCAAGAAGGGAAGGTAATTAAGTCTTCACGTTTGAAACCATGATATCCATTCAAGTTTTCAAATTTACAAAAGACGCAGCTAAATTACAGATCAGATGTCAGGCCCACACAATCTACTCGTTATGTTACAGTGAAATTTATTTCACTTTCTTGAAGATCACAAAGTAAGTGCATATTTAAGAAACACTAGGGGTCGAGAAACTAGAATTATCTCTCTTATTTCCAACAAGTGATGTATTATGCTTCCCTAATACATTCACATTTTCATGTAGATTTAAACCCTAGCTACCTAAACTGCACGTATTTCTTCCTCTCATTTAAGAAAAGCTGCATTTCCTATCTCTAGACAACAGTCAAAAAATATAGACTAATTTTTAAGTTCTATTATCATAGTGGGGTTTGTTTGTTGCTCAGAATTTTGGGCATGCAAATAGAGTTTAAGAAGCAGTGTTTCTATTACTGAGATGACATTAAATATGCCTTCCTATGGATTGTGCTGTATCATTTAGTAGCTCTTCCTAATGAGACATTCACAAGCAGCTCTCAAAAGGCAATAAATCACCATTGTATTGAATTGAATCGTGATAATAATTAAGCACATTCAAAACAACCATGTTTGTTATGAATTACGGAAAACCTATCTTAATTTCTTTACACCTTTTCAGGGATAATAGCTTTATTCCAAGGATAAAAATAGTTGTAACCAAACCTTTAACAGTATAATTAGAAAAAAAGGATGACTACATTGCTACGGAATGTATTAGTGGGTGGCATGGCAATTTGTGCAATTTTTTTTTCCGTATTGCTTTTTATCCCATGTTTTATCAAACATATACAACATTTGAACTGACTCATAGGTTATATGATATTCTGAAATATGGTGCAACTATAAGACTAAATGCACTCTGCTTTATTCAATTACTTAATAAGTTCTCAGAAGTTCTTCAGAAGCCTAACAGAATATCCACTTATAATAGGACTGCCAATTACAGGGAAGATCTGGTTTTCCTGAAATAGGAAATAGTCATCCAACTCAACTTACAGACAAATGCTTTTAACTGCTAATCAATGTGCAAATCCTCTCACGGAATGCTAGTATGCTTAAAATCTGTAGCACCAAGCAAAAATACAACAGATAGTAGAATGGACAGCGTGTTGATCCTTATGATGTGGCCTCAACATCAGACTTCATTTCTTTTATTCTGTGAGTAAAGAAAAAGATTATTGCCTCCCTACTGTGCACATTGCATTGAGCCTCTTTGGCATTTTTAGTCACCCAAGACAATGGTAGGGAACATCTATTTGTGACTGATGATCTTTTGTACCACTAGTTCTATCTTTGGGATGTCAAAATTGATTTTCTTCCACTTGTCACACGAAAATCTCAACTCTGTCCTTTCTGTTACACTCTCAAAGAGTTCAGTTGTGTGGGGATCAAAGGATTAGGAAGCGCAGCTTTAAGGGAAGCAGGCAGCATGAGAAGACTTTGTGGAGGCAGTTCTGAGCATTTTATGTAAGCAATCTATTTCAGCTTCAGAGGAAGCACTGGCTAAGTGGGTGAACCACATGTAAAGTGCTCACTTGACATAAGTTTTTTTTTTTTTCAGTAGTTGAGACAGCCTCCAATGGCTGACTTTTATTATTAGTCAGAGCCCTGGGTACTTGAGCAGAGGGTCCACGAGGCGCCCGCAAGGCGACCGGGCACGTTCTTAGCTGTCCCTGCCATATTTGTGGCCGCTCTGTTCTCGTTCAAGTTGTTTGTTGCGTTCGCCACCCGATGCTCCAGGTATCTGATGTTTATCTCTTGAAGCAGTGTGGGAGCCATGTGGTGGTCAAGTCTGGACTTTAACTGCAAAGGGACACATTGCTGCATGCTCCCAGGGAGCCAGGCACAACTCAGGATTGGTTTGGTTTCGCTTGGAAAATGTGCAGAACTTTTGAAAATGCTATGAAAGAGTCAAGGGAATCCCCATCCATTTGTATCTCTCCTTCCATGTCTTAGAGTAGTCTAATCATGAAAATTAAGAAAATACATATTTATTGCTAGCAGTGGAGAGACATGGGTGGGGTTTAGTTAACTGTGCATTTTAGTTTAATAAGTATCTGTTAGAGCTCCCATTTGCTGTGATTCATATGTACTAGGGTCTGTGCTTGCATGCTTTACATACAATAATCCATTTAATCCTAGCAACCGACATTCCAGTACCTGTTCTATCTTCAATTTACAGGTAGATAAACTGAGGCCCTGCAAGGATGAAGGAATTTGTGCAGAGTCCATCGTAAATAAAGAACCAACGTCCACGGAATTCAAAACAACAGGTACATGTATTTGAAATAAAATGAATTTCCTTTGGTAAATTAGAAAGCACTTCAAGAGTGTATACTGCGTCTGCCTCATCATGAGGAAATTAAATGTTTTCAGCACTGCCAAAAAAAAAATTAATTTTAGTACACGGTCTCGATGCAAGGATTCTGGATCTTTTAAAAAATTAACAGGCTGAATTATTTGATAATGATTTTTTTTATAGGTGGCAGTAGATTTAATTTCTGAATAATCTACCAAGTCTTAAGTGGTTAACATTGGGGGTTTATTTTCATATACACATCAAGTTTCTTTTCAAATTCAGTTTCAGAATACAACCTATATTTTAGATATATTCCTGTATATAATTAAGCAATTTTAAATAGAAAAGGAAGCCACTGCATAAATATAAGACATACTGTGGTGGTTAATATTTAATTATGGCATAATTAATCATAGACACTCATATGAATCTAATTTATTAATGTTCTCCCCCAAAATGCCATCTTCGATTTCTACCAGAAAAAAAAGACAAAAGTATAAAAACAATGTATGCACTATATTTATACTCCTTGTAAATGAGAGCCACATCTTTCCTTCATGGGTTCAAATGGTTTCATGAATATTATCTCTACCCTTTAAAAGAATCCTGGCTCTTGGCTGTTGCCCAGTTTTGATGGCATGTTGTCCGAGGATGGGATTATAAATCCAGAAGAGAGAGTGAGGGGCCATGATAGTGGAAGGCCAGTGTTGACCATGGTTGGTCCTGTCTGACTCACCACACGTCACCCCACTTACTGGAGGTCACCGAGGAAGTGGATGGCTTAGACATCCTGAGTGGTGGCCCTTCTGGGGTCACGTGCAGACAACAGACGTCAGACGAGATGCCCTATGCAAAAACGCTGTCTTTTTCTACCTGGCCAGGTCATTCTTTTTGCTAGGAGGCAGAATCTAAGGCATGGGGGTGTCTAGTTGAGGAAAGAGCATGGTCTAAGTGTGGAGTAGGGGTGAGGGGACGAGGGATATGTGCTTGGAAGAATGAGTGCAGTTTGGGGATCAGTGGGAAATGAGTTGAGAAACAGAGGCTCTGGTACCAACCGGGTAATAATGAGCTTTAGTAGGTACTGAGCTTGATGAACAAAGAACTTTAGACAACTCCTATGACAATAATACATAAAATGAGAGAGGGAGAAAATGGAGCAAGACTTCTTTTAAAAATTGTGCACAAACCCATGACATCATAGCAATTAGATGACCCCCAGGAAACATAAATATAAAATAAACATAATCGCAATATTACATAAGGTAAGAAATATAAAATAATTAAAATAACCAAATAAAATATTCAAAGGACTGGGATGCCAAACATGGAATGGGGCAGAGTGAAGAATAATTGCCAAGTTTTCGGGTTTTGAGATGAAAATCACAGGAAAGCAACTGAATAGAATGAGTTACATGGGAAGACATGTATTTTGAAGGGACTTTTTTTTTTCTTCCAGTTTTGATAAATTGAATTAGAGGTAACTGCTCGGAATCCAAGTAAAGTTGGTTTTTTTGTTTTGTGTTGTTTTTTGTTTGTTTTTGCTTCTCAGACCACTGAAAATAAGATGTTTTGCAGGTAAGGGGTCAGAGCTGAAGTTGTAGATGTGCAGTCAACCTACACAGTGAAAACTGAAGGCAGAAGAGCAGGTGGGTTTGCACAGGTAGAAGAAGCTAGAAGAGAGATGCGGGCAGGTGCAGCACACGGGGCTGGGGTGGGTGAGGGGGGCTGGAGGAAGCAAAGGATCTAATGACAGAGGATGGGGAAGGAGGCAGGTTAGGGGGTTGGTGGACGACAGCTGTGAAGCCACCTCCCATTCTATGTGTCTTGAGCAGCCAGGGCTTGGAGAAGTCACAGACTGAGACACGAATTAGTTCATTCTGCCCCACCTGCTCCCTGGGAGACTTTACTCACCCAGGTCTCATCAACTGAGAGATAGAGATCTGGTCTTGGATCTCACATTCTTTTGAGTACTTAATAGACTTTAGGACACACAGGGGCAGATATGTTCATATGTTCAAATGTTTCAGATTCCAGCTACCTCTCAGAGCCCTGGACTCTTGCCCCAAGCAAGGGCTTATTCATCTCCCATCTTCTTAAGCCTAGTCAATACTCCCTTTAAATGGTGTAAGACACATTTCCAAAATGACTAACAGAGTCTGAAGAAATAATCTACAGGATCAGGTAACATTTCTTTCAAGGACCTTACCCAGCTATACCATGATAGGAATCAACAAAGGGGAGATAATTGGCAAAGGGAGGGCTTGCAACCAGTGTCAATGATGTGGAGAGGTTTGGGGCAACAAAGACTAAGGATTTGCAAATTTGGGGTGTAGTTTTGATAGAATGGTGAGGACAAGAACTACATTGTAGAAGGACGTGAAAAGCATATTGGTGGTGTAGGCAATGAGCATGGAAAGTACATTTGCAGTGTCTAGCTTTGAATGGGGGTAATGGGATGGTAGCTGGAGTACAATAGGGTCAAAATCATGTTTGTTTGTTTATTTTAAAAGGGGGAAGCTGCTGTAGCAATATTTTTCTAGGTATGTCTCCTCAGGCAAGGGAAACAAAAATAAAAATAAACTATTGGGAGTATATTAAAATAAAAAGGTTCTGCACAGCAAAGGAAACAACAAAACTAAAAGACAACCGAATGAATGGGAGAAGATATTTGCAAAGGGTTAGTATATCCAAAATATAAATATAAAAGAACTTATATAACTCCATACTAAGAAAACAAATAATCCAATTAAAATGAGCAGAAGACTTGAACATTTCTCCAAAGAAGACATCCAGATGGCCAACAGACACATGAAAAGAGGCGCAACATCACTAATCATCAGGGAAATATAAATCCAAACTACAATGAGCTATCACCTCATACCTGTCAGAATGGCTAAAATAAAAAACACAAGAAACAACACGTGTTGGGGAGGATGTGGAGAAAAAGGAACCCTTGTGCACTGTTGGTGGGAATGAAAACTGGTGCAGCCACTGGGAAAAATAGTATGGAGGTTCCTCAAAAAATTAAAAATAGAATTACCATAGGGTCCAATAATTCTACCACTGGGTACTTGCCCAAAGAATACAAAAACACTAATTTGAAAAGATATATGCATCCCTATGTTTATTGTAGCATTATTCACAATAGCCAAATTACAGAAGCAGCCCAAGTGTCTATTGATAGATGAATAGATAAAGAAGAATTGGCATATACACACAATGGAATATTAGTCATAAAAATAATTAAATCTTTCCATTTGCAACAACATGTATGGATCTAGAGTATAATGCTAAGTGAAATAAGTCAGTTAGAGAAAGACAAATACCATATGATTACCCTCATGTGTGGAATTTAAGAAACAAAGCAAACAGACAAAGAAAAAAAGAGACCAAAAAACAGATTCTTAACTATTGAGAACAAACTGATGGTTACCAGAGAAGAGGTTGGGGGGGGGGGGGAATGGGTGAAATAGGTGATGGGGATTAAGAGTACATTTATCATGATAAACACTGAGTAATGTATAGAATTGTTGAATCACTATACTGTACATCTGAAATGAATATAAGACTGTATATTAAGTATACTGGACCTTTTTTTAAAAGGAGGGGGAAGTGGTTGCTGAGCCAATTTGAAGGCTGAAGGAAAAGAGTCTATGGGAAGGGCAAGCTGGATTTCCTAAAGATAGGGGGTATACTCTGCCAATTAAACCAAGGTTGCAAGAGCAACAAGGAAAGACAAACTCAGATGAGCTTGAGAATATTCAGGGAGGCCCGAGGACCAGCATGTTTAATAAACCAATTCAGTGATGGGTCACCAGATGGTCCCAAGACTGCACTTTAAGAAAAACCACATCCTAGAGGAGTCAACCCACTACTGTCTTGGGGTCAAATCCAGCCTACTTTTGTATGGCCCTTGAGATAAGAACGGTTTTTACCGCCAGGCATCGCAATAGTTTTGATGCTAGAGAATAAGAACTTTGAACCCCAAAGAAATGTTAACTCCTCCACAAAGGACCCCATTCATCCCAATAGTAGACCTGTATTACAAAGAGTATACTTTATTATTATTACTACCATATTTTAAATTTTGTCAAAAAATATTTGTGGAACTTTGTTTTCCCTCTTTTGTTTAGTACCTACATACTATCCTTGATTTGGAATCTTGACACACAAAGCCCCAAATATTTACACTTTAGCTCTCTTCAGAAACAGCCTTCGAGCCTAGATGAGAAGTAACCTTTACTCTCCAGCCCAGAGAATCACAGGCAGATTTATGGAAAATGAACAATGGGCAGATTCACAGAAAATGATGTGGTGGGTACATTCAGATTTGGCATCTAACTTTTTTTTTTTTTTAAGATTTTATTTATATATTTGACAGAGAGAGACACAGGGAGAGAGGCAACACAAGCAGGGGGAGTTGGGGAGGGAGAAGCGGGCTTCTTGGGGAGCAGGGAGCCCGATGCGGTGGGGCGGAGGGCCGGGAGCTCGATCCCAGGACCTGAGCCTAAGGCAGACACTTAACGACTAAGCCACCCGGGCGCCCCAGGCATCTGACTTCTTAATAATGTGATTGCTGCGAGATTATCTGATGCTTTTTATTTTGAAAAGGCAAGTTCCTTTACTTATCACAAATATTTAACATCATAAAGCATTCATAAAGTACAAAGTCTGTTGCTAGAAAAAGGCATGTTAGACATGAACTCTGTGCTTAAGCAGCCTGCATTATTAAAAAAGGCCTACAGTAGACAGGAAAAAACCTACTTTCTTTTGCATCACTTAGGTTTTTAAAGCTCATGGACCCGGCTGTTTTGGGGAAACACACTGATATCCCACTACAAGGGTATTCTCTTACAAATCGAGGCAGCATCAGCATTTTTACCAGATGAACGTTTAGAAATAACTTACAAGCAACCACTTAAACTGATGGGGAGGGATTTCAGGCACAGCTGTGATGCATCTTACACAGAAAGGAGGTGCCAAAGGCAAAGTGTTGGGTAGAATACAATGCCACACAAAAGATGAAATGTGAAAATGATGACAATAATAAATTACTGTTTTTCTAGAAAAGCAGCATATTTAGGGACCCCAACAGTTAATACACTTAAATGACCTCATCATATTTTCCCAATCTTTAACATACTGCAAATTTTTTCAGACATCCCAAATCTGCTTTAATAATGGTTCTTCGAAAGGCTAACAGAACTTCTTAGTTATTTCTTAACACACCCTATGTGATGTGTAAGTACCTACATGGCAGCTTCAGTTTGTAATGTGTACTTCCAAGAAAACCACCAGGAACACTGGCTATAATTTACATAACAGCTCTACCACACTACAGATCTTTTTGTGTGGACTGGAGTCAGGGGGTGATGCTCACCTTGAGCTGGGAGCATAAATGCTGGAGTACTGTTTATATAAAGCACTTATGTTAAAAAAAGGAAGTAAATAACTTAATCTGTAAGTATAAAAACTCCCAGCTTAGTTATAAAATATGACATACCAAGTGAACCTCGAGCTGCTTAAATAAGTGTTTTACATTTTCCAGCAGGCTAAACTATAGAAAGCAACGAGCGGACATTCTCCCCCTGGAAGATAATCATTTTTATTGTTGCCAGGTCAAAGATTCAGATTCCACAGAGCAACCTCTGACTAAAGAACAGCAAGTCCTTTCAAGTCAGAAGGTCCAATATGGAGCCCCCTCAGAAGCAGAGCATAATAGTCCTAAAATAACAAGCAAACATGTAGCTTTCTTAATTTGCCCGGCTGGATTCCCGTAATAAGTACTTAACAACTGTAGGCTCTGAGCAGCCCAGCAGACGTCAACAAGACCATTTGCCAGATGATTTAGCAAACAAATTTCTGAGAGTCTCACACTTAGGCTGAGTGCATAACATGAGAAAACATGCAGGAGACTTAGAGATCATAATAGGAGAGACGAGTTTTATGAATTTAAAAAGAAAAGAGAGGGGGATGGAGAATTTTAAGGTCGAGAGAACTTAGGCAGATAAGCCAAAGTCTCTTTCTAGAAAGAAGTTCCCTAAATGAATACTCAGTAACTCCTGCTAATTTTGTACTCCTTGAGCAAATAAGCTGAAAGGACAAAAGAATCTGGAACTGGCTTCCAGGGAAGGAAGAACAGAGCAGAAATCATGAGATTTTCGAGCATTAGTAACTGACATGCGGCCAGGACAGAACATGAAAGGTTCTCAACAAATATTTGCTGAATGAATGAATCCAAGTCTATGATACATATGGGAAATAGCCCCATCATAAAGAATGCTGGCCGAATTCTCAATGAATAAGAGGGGTTAGAAATGGGGGTTAGGCATTCATAAAGGAATCACTCTCCAGTGTCTGGAATTCAAGGCCTGAAGATTGGAAGAGGGAGACATTTTCTCGAATCACCAGTAAGCAGCCTCCTGGTTTTTTCTCACAGGCCTGGGCCAAAAGAGAGTCCGCAATGCTTTCTGAAGTGGGGAGAACCAGGGTGACAGGAGCCCTTGCCCTTTGAAGAGTGAGAGCACACCGTGAGGGAAGTAATCAACAGGAAAACAAAACTTACAGCGGAGCAGCGCTGGGCTTCTCTAGTCCCTACAGTTGTGGGCATGAGGGACCTAGGAAATCTGTTCTGAGGAGCTAGGGTAATCATCCCATCAGGTTAGATCACAATTAAATCGGGCTCTATTTTCTGAGGGAACGTTTTTAAACATGAATGCAGGCATTTTAAATGTGCAAAAAATTCAAGCAACCATTTTTATGACACCCCATGTTAGTTTGCCACCCCCCCCTTTTTTTTCATTTTATGTATTCCTTCTTTCAATGAATTGTCCAAATCAATGAGTTGCTTTTAGGTCTTTTGGCCAGCCTCAGGGAAGAATAAACCCAAGGTGGTCCACGTTTCGAACGTGAAGCATGATTTCTCAGGATTATTTGTCAGTGGGTTTAACTGGGTAATATTCTACCTAATGTATGTTAACTTGCGCAAGGGTATGAAGGGAGCTTCCGAGCCTGATGTGAGTTGAGGGCATCCACATCTACTCCACAGGGTCTCCCCTGAGCTCGCAGGGGGAAAATTTACATGGGGCCCCGAGAGCAGCCAAATGTGACAAGAATTTGCAAATAAATAAATGACAGATAAATAAAACTGTTCATGACACGTCTACATGAAAACAATGTGTCAAGGGCACAATGAACAGAAGTGAAGCTTTAGAATGAGTTAGGTTGCCAGATGTAGCATGGTGATTTGGGGAGGCCCAGGGGAACACCTATGAGGAGAAAGGCTGGGTGTAAATCAGTCCTACAAATGCTCCGCTGCACCCGAGGGGCCCGAAGGAGATATAGTCCCAGTGAATTCGGAGCAGGGTGCCAGAGCCCCGGGATCAGCCACATGGCTGGGGTGGAAGGAAGGGGAGAGGGGAAGGGGGCCTATCAGATGCACACGTGAGAGGTGGGCCGGAAGAGGGAGGGGCCCACGTTTCTGTAAGTGATCATGCAAATAGCTGAAGTCAGTGGCTTTGACGATTTATTAATCGAATGTAAGGAAGCATTTAGCTTATGTGAACTGTCTTAAGTTGGGACAGCAGTATTCCACAAAGGAAGGAGCAGTTGTGAAATGTATATGGCTGGCAAGAGGGTGAGAGCAGAAAAGCTATAGGAGAGTTTACATTTGTTTTGTAAACCATGGCCAGTGTGCGCGCTCAGAGTCCCAGCTTAAGTCAGAATTCTGTGACCCAGTGAGCATTACAGAATTATTTGCAAACTGTATTTTACTGGGTTTTTTCCCCAAATCCAGAGGAGCTAAAGAGAATGAACAAGAGTGTGAATCCTATGGGACTAGGACTCAGCTGATCCCCGGCTGCTGAAAACTGAAGAGTCACAAAGCTTGCTTGGAAATGGGGAACAATATGGACTCAATTTTCATTAATATCTTATGTGAATTTATTTTTTAGAGAAATCTCTCACCAGGTCATTTAATACAAACATATATATTGGGATGAAGAAAGAGTAAAGCTATAATTTTAATTGAACAGAGAGTTCTGCCTTTTTTTTTTTTTTGGTAGAATTCTTTCCAATTTGCATTTAATTATTATTTTCCATGAAAGGGAATTTAACTCTTGACTTCTGTATAAGCCTTGTAGGAAGACGTTTTTGGGAATCTGCAAGAGCCGTTTAATGTGTTTCTTATTAAAATAATGGCCAGGAAAGTCAATGAATGAATGGAAAGACAGTAATGTGTTGATTACATTGAGTCATCAAGCAGAACAGATTGGGACACAATGATTGAGAGAAGCCGAGTCAAAAAGAAATGGTGAATTAAGACACAGATGTGTGCACAGTGTTTGACAAAATCCTGCAAGGAAACTCAAACGTGATCACATATTTACTTCAAGTGTATTTTCAAGATGAACTCATTCTGAAAAAAATGAACCCTTTCCAAATAAAATAAAATAAAGTAAAATAAAATAAGCTGAGTATGAATCAGTTTGGAGTAACTGTTTTCACAGGTTTTCGGCTTCTTGTACCATCCACACTTAAAATAATGCTCTTAAACATTCTGAAAATATTTTAACTCCTTATGTGAGCCTAAAGATAACACCCCGCCAGTTAGCGTTAGCATAACACCCTCTGAAATCTGTATCAGACTGAACTCTTTTCTTCCCACACTACGTCCAGCTGTCTCTTTGTCCTTACTTTTTGTCATCATAGCGAGGCTCAAAACCTCACCAGACCCTTTGACCCTCTTCTTTCTTTCGTCCCCCACAGCCAACTAATTACTGAATCCACTTGATTTTGCTCCTTCAGTATCGCTGCCCTCTATCCATTTCTAGCGGCACGATGATGCTTCATTAGTGTTTAACCTTGACAGCAATGGCCTCTGAACTTCCTCCCTCCTAGAATCCATTTTGCACCTTGGATGAAATTAATTTTCTTGAAACACTGCTCATTTTTTCTGCCATTCCCCTGCTCTAAAACTTTTCATGACCTCAGGAGGTCTTTTGGGCTTCCACCATATTTGGGAGGGAGGCCTAGGGCCATGTGCCCGGGCCATGGTGAAATTTAGCAGCAGATGTCCTTCCGGAGGGGCTAGGAGGCTGTCCCCACGGCGAGAGGCCACCTGCCAAAGACACTCCACCGGTGCAGGAACTGCAGCAAATCTCTCCAATGCAGCCATGGAAGCCCACGCTCTCGGCCTAGGGGGATAGTGAGTTCTGAAGGAAGGAGGAGGAAGGCGTAGCAAAGCTGGGGGATGTGGCCTCTGAAGAGCAACCTCTGCTCAAAGCCAAGTCTGTTGGCTTAAACTCTTAAACTCTTGGCCCCAGAAACAGTAGCACAAGTCTCCCAACTGCCTTTGTCATTTATTGAAGACCTTACGGCAGCTCTCAGGGCTCCTTAAACCATGAGGCATTTGCCCTGTGTTCTTTGGAAGATTTCCTTCCACTACCTTCCCTTCTACCAGTGTGCAAGGTTGGGAGGGGATGTGTGTGAAGGAAGCCAAGACCCAATCTCTTTCTCTACAATGCCCTAAACATTAACCACGCTTAGTCAAACCTACCTGTCGCCTTGGAGTTGGGGGCGTGGGTTTATGCTGTTAATGGTTAGGTGGGGGCGGGAGGAGAAGGGACAAGACATTATATTTGAACCTGTTTTAATAATGACGCCACTACCTCCCAAGGCTTAGGGAAGTCACGCAGGTTTTCCCACCCCCCCTCTTCTTCAAACCCTCTTGATCTTTCCTCTCATTGCCTAGGCTCTGCGTGCGTGCCTGGTCTCTCTGGATCTACCACCTACACTTCCTGTCTGTCTGCCTGTGGGCTTGCCCGTCAGCATCCTCTCTGTCTTCCAGCTCCCAGGCCCCGCTCGAAGCAGAGGTCAGGGCACAGAGGAGAAGGCAGGACTGAATACCTAAGTTAAAAAAAAAAAAAAAAAAGTACAGTCGCACATTCAAAATTCACCAGGAACTTCCAACTGCTTTAAAAAAACTTTTAGTTTCCCCTTTGCAACCCGCTTGCCAGACACCCAAGTATCTGCCAGACAGAGCTTTCAAATTCAGCTGGATCCTTCAGCTGGAATCAGCTCCGGGTCTGACGGCACTTGTAACCTAGCACATGTGACACAATGTTCCCTCTGATGAATGAATGGATGGAAGAACAAATGAATGAACGTTCCCCACAAACCGAGTGTTTCTGTTTACATGGTGTAAGCAGAGGCACGGTTCATTTTCCGTGATTGCAAACAAGTTTCGGAGACTGTGTAGACACACCGAATCTCCACCAAATGTCTTCAAATGCAGAGTTGTTATTCGACTTCCTACAAGACCCGTGGGCGCTTTTACCCAATTTTAGGGCTTAAATTGGTAAGACGGCACGCCTCATACCGATGCACCCGATTCCGTGTTTTGGAATTCAGAGGCAGCGGTTTCTGAGATAAATCCACTTTTTATAAAAGAGCTCTATGATGAGATACGTGGTCCACTGGTTTCCCACGGAGGGGAGGAGGCTTCCGGTGGCAACCGGGCTCTCCCCTCCAGACTGCCGGCCCCTCCCTTGGCCGTGACTTCAGACCACCCTCCTCTGCTGCCCTCACTCCTTTTGGATCTTTCGCTCCCTTCCTTTCGTCCCCAGTTGGCCCCACATTTCAGCTCTAAAACACTGGCTCACAACCCCCCCCCCCCGCCACGCCCTATTTTGGATAAGCATCTCTGGCTGACCTCAGCCCTCTCTCTCGTACACAGTCCTGGCATATTGATCCTCTGCTCACAGATGCTGTTCTGTCAAAGGGCATCAGTCATGCCTATGTCTCAGGAATGTCAATCGTAATTGAAAATGTGTCAGTTTTACTAACATAAACACCGAGATAGCTTAATCCAGCTTCATTGTTATCAGCTAACTGTTTGTTTTTCCTTAGAAACTGGAGATGCTTTCTTACTCCAAAAGAAAACTTGTAGCGAATACAGATTTAAGAGGTTCCTTGGGTGAGACAGTATGTCTCCCAGTAAGGGAACTTGCAAGATACTTTTGCTAATGTATTCTTTGGCTGCTTAGAGTTGCGGTTGTCTCTTCTTTCATTACAAAGGAACTCTAGTTTCTAAGGTTATTCTTCTCCTTGGCTGGTTCTGTTTTGTAGGGACTGCTCATTACATAACAATTAACATCACATATGGAATCCAGGATACTGGAAGAAACAGTGCGCATTTTTAATTTTTCTCTATTAGTCTGTCTTGATTCTTCTAATCTACCATGCCAGGAGCAAATTTTCTAGGATATGTGTTCTTCCTTATAGGAGAAGCTTAGAGTACAAAAAAAAGAGCATCCTTCTGTAGAGAATAACTTAGCCAAGGACACCGTGCTCCATCTTTCTGATGAAATACATATTTCCCATTAAAAGGCAAATCTGTCATTTTAAAAGGTTGAATTGGATGTACTTTAAAAATAATTCCAGCTGGTTAAAATGAGAGCATTGAAAAAAAGCTCAATAAGAATGTTCTCTTGGTCTGTAGTATTTTCATTTTCCTGAAGTGTGAATTGGATATATTTTCTTTTATTTTAAAACTTTTATCCTCAGTGTTTGATTCTGAGTTAGTGGAACAAGTTTTAAAGATGAATTGGGCTCAATAATACTATTGCTAATACTTAAAGTTTCTATTTCTGTACTATTATCTCTAGCAAAAAAAAAAAAAGGACTATGTGACCTGATCCTTTTTGCATGATCATGCAGGAAATGTTGATATTTTCGTACATTGTTTTGTCCCACCTGCATCATTTCTAGACTTTGTATAGCTCTTCCTTTGATGTCTCTGTCTGTTTAATATAATATTTTCATAAACTAAGTATCTAATTACATCCTGGGAAAACGGAGACAAAGTATAAGGTATATAGACCTTAAACTGTGTGATGATGTTTTATAAAAGCCATCTACTTATGTTTATATTATGTACGTGCATACATATACTAGTAGTTACATCCTGTGATTTGAGGTTTGTACCTGGATTCTCACACCCATAGTAAACTTGGATGCTGAGCCATTATTTTTTCCAGCAAAACAAACAGAAACAGTAACACAAATAGCTTTCCACCAATTTTCAACTCATTTAAAGCTTTGTCTATGTAAATGTAATTTTCTTCACTAACCATCAACGATTTTTGCTTCTAGGTTATTGACTAATGAAATGTGCGCTCTTCTTCCTCCATACCTGATCGACCACCATCAATTATCCACGCTATTGTTTCTGAGGTTTATGGTGACATTTCTATGGGCTAGCTTTCTCCACTGTGTCCCAACACTTCCTAAAATACACTTAAATTTTTCCTGTAAATGTGAGTAACATGCACTTTCAGAGAGTTTTCAAAATGAGATAAACACAGAAGTAGGCAAGGGCCCATCATCTTCCTGTACCTGTTCGGAATTTTTTGAGGTTGTGAGAGGACGCTGGTTTTTTCCTGCTGGAGTAGATTCCCCTCGTCCCTTCAATCTAGCTCTTTCCCACCTCCCCTGGTGCCTTTACGTTATATCTCAGACCACGGTTCACACATCTCTCAAATCACATTTTTATCAGGACTCCTTTTCTTCCGTTTTCTCTGTCCTTCACTGTTGGCTCTTCAGTGTCTATGCAGCTTGGCCCCGACTGAGCTGCTGAAAACATCCTCCCTTCTACTCTGCACCCCTGACACCTGCCTCCCTCTGTCGCTCGCACCCATCCCCACTGCCGTTGAGGTTGCTCATCGGCTTCATTCCCCCGCTGTCCGTCACCCATGGCCACAAGCCATTTAAATTTCATGCTATTTGTCTTTCTCTGCTCACCAAAGTGGCAGGCTGTCAGCAACATTCCCTCACAGTTCCCACCAACACCTGAAAGGGCTAGTTGGGCCTTAAAGCCAATCCAGCGCCCGCCCCCCCATGCTGACCTGGCTGGCTTTGGCACTCCACCTGGGTGCCCTTCCTTCTTACTGCCTTGACTTCACATACGGCCTCCCCTCACCTTGCCTTTCAACAGTGCCCCTCTTCCCTCAGTAAAAGTAATCCCATCACCTGGTTAAAGCAACACACACTAAGGTGTACATGACTGATAAGCTGATAAGCCATCTCTACAGGAAGTCCTTTCAGGAATTTATTAGAGCAAATGAATCTCTGATCTGTAGAATGTATGGTGGAATAGGGTAAACATTCTGGGATCAGGAATCTACTCCGGGCCTCTCACTGATTCTTTATCTCCTTGCCCAATAGGAGAACCGCTTTACGAAGTCAGCACTGCATTTCTGCGAAGCCGCGGACTCCTACTGAAAGGCCACCCCAGATTATAGGCAAGTATGTAGCTGCTCTAATACGTTAGATGAAATAATTAAATTGAGGTTACTGTCACTATTTCAACCATTTATATGCAAAAGATCCTTACTTTCACCATAGTACCCACTGATGGCCCTTTATAACATTTTAGGGGGCTATCTGAGCTGCAGCTTATTATTTCCTGACGCCATACCATGTCGGGATAATTATTTATCGAGTATTTATTAGGTAATTAAAGCAGTGGTTGGGAGACTCTTCTTTAGCCTCTGGATAATATCCTCTGTGATGAAATGAACTCTTAGGGGGTAAAAAGCAGAACTGCTCTTGTATGAATGGGGAGTGCAACTCCCAGAACACAGCTGGCTGTTCCCAATTCCAGCCTCATCTGGCTGGAGAGGGTCCTGTGACATAGTCTTATCCCCACTGCCAGAGCAGTTACTCTGGCTCTGAGCCTCAAGGCAGGAGAGACTTGGGGAAATAGTGATGTGGTGCCACGGAAATTCATTCCTCCCAGCCTCCTTCTTCAATGCAACCTCTGTTAAAGATTTTGTAGAAAGCAAAAATAAGAAAATTTGTACAGGAAATAGATTCACAAGGAAAGCAGCAGGAGGGCAGAAGGCAGATTCCAGAAGCTCCTGGAAGGAATTTAAGTGGCTGACTTGTAACACGTTGACACTGATTGCATGGGGGCTTCTAAGGATGGGAAAAATTGTGACCGAAGGTAAAGAAGCTAAAGATGGACTTCTTGGCAGCCAGGTGTGGAGTCCCTTTGCCGCGGTAGAGACGACCCAAACTGATACTTAGCATGTCATAGCGAGAGACGCAGAAACCCAAAGGCCCAAGGCAAGTAACGATATTTGGTTTGAAAGAAGTGATGCTCTAAAGGTTTTTTTTTGTTTTGGTGCGGAGATGTGAGACTAACAAGGTATGACTGTCTGTAAAAACTTCCTGGTCTGTTTCTTTGAAATGTGTAGGAAATGATATATATGAAAGAGTCTTCAATGATCAGAATTGTCCTTTGAAAGTAACAGGTTAGCTAAAAGGAGCCGCTAGAAATCTTTAGCAGAAGCAAGAATGAGCCCTCTGTTCTTTTTCCAGCCCTACTCACTTCAGTACCTGAGGACTCCAGTCCATATGGAGCGCTCCATACCAGACAGCAGGATCACAATGAAACAGAGATGGACAAGGTGAGGATCCCGGTGCGAGGGACCAGCTTACCTCCTGCCATCCTAGTCCTTGCTCATAGTGATCCCTGAGGAGGGGCTCGTCCTTCTCGTTTGATTTATCTCCTGCTTCCCAGATAAGATCTGGCCTATTCCTGACCTTCTGAATTGGTAATCCCACAATGACTTTCCGGATGCCACACTGTCAAAATTGTCCTGCAACTGGACATGCTTCAGTTCTCTGACCTATCTGAATGTTATGTCTATTTTATTTTATTTTATTTTTTAAAGATTTTATCTATCTATTTGAGAGAGGGACAGAGAGAAAGAGCACGAGCAGGGGAGAGGGGCAGAGGGGGAGGGAGAAGCAGGCTCCCCACTGAGCAGGGAGCCCGATGCGGGGCTCGATCACAGGACCCCAGGATCCCAGGATCATGACCTGAGCCAAAGGCAGACGCTTAACCGACTGAGCCACCCAGGCATCCCTGAATGTTACATCTAGTAAAGAGATGATCTTCAGCAACTCTATGCAAAAAGCTTTCACTTTAGCTCTGAGCCTCAAGGCAGAAGAGACTTGGGGAAACAGTGACGTGGTGCCTACCACAGTCCAAGTAAATTCATTCCTCCTAGGGGATGCCATGAGAAAGAACACACTGTTCTCTAGCAGTCCCGTTCAGGGAGAAATATTAGGAGGCCCCAAGCAGAGAAACACCAGAGAAGTAGAGCCCAAACAGGATTGTTAGCTCTTTTCTGGAGTTCAATCCAAGATAAGTTCTCTTTCTAGGGCAGTTAGTCTTGGCCCTGAAAAGAAGTTGCCAGAAGGGTTATTGATTTCAAAGCTACAAGCTGCTTGCAGGAGTTGAGGTCTAGCCAGGGCCTTGGGTAGGTTTTCAAGGTTAGAGATTTTTCTGAGAATATAAAGGAGAACCATGATTTCCTTCATAAATAGTAATAATTAGTGTTTGAAGTTAAGTGAGTTAATGCTTACAACAAATGCAAATCTTTTATTTTTTTTTTTGGCATTTGCATTTCTTTTAAAATGTCTTTACACAACATAATGGCACGTTAATTTAGGGTTCTGATTAGTAATTAATATTCAAAATGTAGTGAAGCTGTATTTATACTGTTATTTCAAGAGTTTTAAAAATATTTTTTAAAAGCCATGCCTTAGTGTGGTATTGCACTTTAAAATATTCTCTTACTCACTTCAGAAGAACAGGTTGACCAGCTGACCCTCCCCAACAACCCGGGCCCCACCATTTAGAAGAGGGCTATCACTGACATGGTAGGGTGCAGGAAAAGACACTTTCCATGGGATTTTCCTTGCAAATCAAACCCTTCTAAGAGGTGGCATGTACCATAAAAAGTAATGTATCATAGATTGCTCATCTTACACTGACCCCCTCAAAAAGAAACAAAATTTCTCCTATGTGCCTTGTTTGAATGAAACTATTACAAAGAAGTCCTTCTGAATATATAAATGTGTGTGAGTACACATGTGTATGTGTAATTGCATTCATTACATTTTATTTCATCTGACTTGCAGTTATAACCACAGTCTAAAGTGACCATATCTATTATGAATAGTTCCAGGGTAAAAAATAAATTTCCTCACAACAGAAAACTTTTAGAAAAAAAAAAATGCATAACCAGCCTAACCTTTAAAGGTCAGCCAGGAACTAAAATCTTTATTTGAATTCATTATGAAATCAATGGAACCTTTGGTTAAGATTCATGTAATTATAAATAACACAGAAGACCACGAGGAGGAAAAAATGTTTCAGTCGTAAATCTTTCATAACTTCTGAAACTTCACTACTCATTATCACATGGCTACATTTTCCACACCCAAGCAAGACTATTGTGCAATTGTGGATGATTTAGTCTGGCTAGCTGGCATACTGCCCAAGCTTTTATGAGTTAAAAAAAGATCATATAATCTGTCTTTTGATATTTAGGTTCATGTTTTTCAGCAAGCTTGTATCTTTGCCAAGGAATGCATACTGAGGCAAAATTCTCTTCTTCACACGCGCCGCGGAAGAAGTCATAGGTAGACTAAAAGCATGGGGAAAGGCATTTCTCTTTTTCAAGAAATAGAGCGAGTTCCAGTTTCCGAATATATTCTGGTTACTCTACAAATTCCAGGAGGGGAAATACAAATGGCCTGGCAACATTACACGCATCGATATACGCCAGCAAGCATGCCACAGTGATGTTCAGCAGCATTCTGTTTAGTTACCAATCAGAAGGATCACTTAGCAATTCTGCTCAGAAACAACGAGGACAAAAAGCCTCTCGGATCAAGGATACCGTTTGATTTGCCTGCACTAATAAGTGTCATAAATTATTTACAGAACTTCAAAGTCTTGAAACTGGTGAAGTATACCAGGGCAAAAGAAGAAGAATTTGTTTGTTTATTATCAATTATTTACACAGTATGTTTTACAATATCAGATGTGTAGAAAAGGCATAATCCTGAGGAATGGCATACAATAAAAAGTATATTATGTTAATTCTGTGAAAGCTTAACATGGGCCATCAAGTTGTGGAGGCCATTTTATGCAGTATTTATAAAGGTTTCAGTAACCATCTCAATAATACTAAACTCTAAAAAAGCATTCTAAAATACATATTTATTTATAATGTCTAGGTATGTGAGAATCCCTGCACACACAATTTCTTGCATAACCATAATAAGAGGATTTCAAATCTATGACAAAATGGTGACTTCAAGACAAAACAGGATTCTTGCTCGACTAATAAAATATTTGTAACACGGGGTCACACACAATAGATGAATCAAATCCACATCTACCCAAATAGGTCAGCCAAAAAATAAACATGTCAATCTTCTTAATCAAGCCAGCACTTCAAATCTAATGTAGTAATTATAGATGAAAATGTTGTTCAGATTAAGAGCTATACCCCTGGGATGTATAGAATGTGTGCCAGAATGCCATTGTTTTTAATGTGCCTCCGGTCAAATGTGGTAAACTTCACACTTTTAACCAGTGCTGTTTGTAATAGATTGAATGAAACAGGTCTACAAAAGAATCAATAAATGTAAAGACTGGAAAGAATTAGAGAGGCTTGCAGACTTGTACCTATTGTCTGGGGGAATTAGATGTCAGTTTGAGTATTATAACTCTAACAAAGGTTTCCGAGCTTTAATTGACTAGAACATATAATGGGCAAAGAAGGGGCCAGGAAACATAGTCCGTCTGAATACATTATTTAACAAACACTTTAATGAATGTTACACATTTTTTTTTTTATACTGCTGACATATTCTTCCCATTCATTTTTCAGAACCTTGTTTATCAATGAAACATACTTCCCTAAGAACAGTCTCCTAGGTTCCTCACATTCCAAGCCCTCGATGGCGTACTTAATGGCAAACAGCGCACACGGGGACACACATACAATGCTTACCTTAATGTCAGGATAAAAGGAAGACTGGAACCCTATTGCTAAAGTTGAGCAAGCAAACAAAACATGGTAATGATAGGAGGATTAGGTGAATAATTCCTTGTTCCATACCTATGCCTGAATAGAAGGAGATTTCACAGGAATTCTGTCTTTATTTTTCTAGTGACGGAGAAAAGTTTAGGATCGCTTGGCGGCTGGCCTACAGAAGAAAGATCCAGGGCCTCTTTATTTATTTACTTATTTTTTTTTTAACCTAAATCCACGGACTTAACTGTGCTTAGCTCACAAAGCGGTTGCTCAGCCCTTACACACACACCAGATGCAATTTAGATAGGTTGCATCCCCCACACTTATCTTGGGAGAGGAGAAAACATTCCATTAATCAAAAGCTAATGCAGAAACCCCCTTGGGAATAAATGGAAACCACATTGCAAAGTGAGAATTAGTGTTTTCTGTAAAACATGAAAGAATGACATGTCAGCAAAGTAGCCAAAGTAGCCAAAGAATAATCAACATGTTGCAGGCCAAACATTACTTGGGTCTCTGCTGACTTTCACTTTATGCCCATTGGTAACGAAAGGCACAAATCTTCTTGAAGTAAATAGCCCTGTTTGCTGTTCCACGGGGCTCTGACTTGCCTTCCAGCAAATGTCAACCAGCCATCAATAAATAAATATTTAAGGAAGTGCCAAAAAGCCATACCTTCAAAGGGGCCAGTGGGAGACAGAAAGACTGCCCTTGTCTTCAAAGAGTTTACAATCTAATAAAGTGTCTTTCAGGAACTCTCGCACAGGGTGGAAAAACTTTTCTATGTAAAGAGCCGGAGAGTTAAGCAGGCTTTGTGGGTCACAAGGACTGTCACAACGCTACAGCTCAGCCCTTGGAACACCAAAGCAGCCACGGACAATATGCAAACAGACGCAGGTGGCTATGTTCGGGTAAACTTAGTCATGAACGCTGAAATTGGAATTTCGTGTGATTTTCCCACGTCACAAAATATGATCATTTTTACAATTTCTTTTCATCTGTTTAAAAATGAAAACTGATCCTTAGCTCAGAGGCCATACCCAACAGGTGGAGAGCCTGATTTGACCTTTGGGCCATAGTTTGCTGAACCTTTCTCTAAAATAATTATGTAATACCATAATGATTTCTTGGCTCATACCACCATAAAATTTCAAGTGTAAGCCATCAGGGATGCAAAAGTAGGTTTACTATAGTCTACTCTAAAAGGCTGTTATCACCCCTTTGAAGACAATACGATTATTCTGGTGGCAACACTGGAAATGGAACCCCAATACAAAAAGGGCCTTGGATCTTTGACATATAGCAGAGTCCCTGGCATGCGGTGGGAGTATTCAGGCTCAAGTTCAGCACGGGAGGCTGGAAATCCGTATTGATTTCCCCCAAATTGTGAAGCATTTATTGGTCACCATGATGTAGAGGTGAACTAGCAGGAACTGTTCCTATAGTCTAGGTTTCCAACCACCCTAAAAGGATAAACAAATACTGGTTTCAATGATTCTAGATAAAACCAACTGCATGAAGTTTAGCCACTTAGATATAACACGTGCTGGGAAAGGATAATTCCCCATGGGATGATTTGTCCTGCCATTTTAAGGGAGGCAGCTGTTGAGACTGGTGATCATGGGCATGCCCTTGAGTGGAGATGAAGACAAGGGGCAGTCTCAGCAGAGGAAGGATCTTGAGAAAAAGCAAAGGAATGGGGAGCACACAGTAGTCAAGGAAGACTCAGAGCACCTCAAGGGCTCAGTTGGTAGTAGGCAAGAAATAAGGATAGATTTGTATTAAAGAGGGCTTTGAACACTACCTGGAAAAGTTTGGACTCAATTTTTATGCAAATGAATGCCAAGAATTTCAAGCTCTTCTTATACAAATGAAATTTCAGGAGAGCTGAAATCTTCTTTACAACCCAAGTTCAATAATACTCTAATCGCAAAATGAAAACTTTCATAAAATAATTTAACACCATACATTTATTTCTAAAATCCTTCTGGTACTGCTCTGAATAAAAATCAACTTGGCTTTTATAACACAGGGTTAAAACAGTTGAACGAGGGATCTGTGGATTTCTGAATAGGGCCCAGCACAGAACAGGTGCTCAATAAATAGGTAAATAATTTTATATTACCTTTCAGATCTATGCCAACATCAGGCAAATGAAATAAAATCTAATTTTGAAGTTGAAGAGAAACTAAAAGAAATGTTTTCTTCGATATGATATGAAAATCTTGGAACCTCAAATAATCCCCATTCTCAACATATTTATTTGGATAGGCAAAGTGTAAATTACCCCACAGTTATTTCATTGATGATATCGCCCTTAATTTTTTTCAACGAAAAATTTCGTTTAGTAAGACACGGCACATGAAAAAAAAAAAAAAAAAAAAAAAAGCTAGAGCTTAGAAACAGTCCTAACATTTAAACTTGTCACCTCCAGGTAACTTTAATTCTCAAATATCCACTGGTCTGTTCATTGTCATCAGAGTACAGTTATAAATGGATTATTGGCTTCAGCCGCTGTGTGAATCTTGTTACCGCACTGTACTATAATAAACCATATGAAATGACATGTTTTAGAGGACGTCCAATTATAACTCCACTGAATGAGAGGCCAGGAATTCTATTTGTGTTCCCATGTTACCGCAAGCTTTCAGAGGTCAGGGGTACATAGGAAACAGTGAATATTTGTTCAACTGCTTGTGTGCTGATTTGTGACTCTGTTTTCTCTACTTATCTGAGTTACTGATATACCCAGAGCTATACTAGAAATACTTAAGAATGTCTGTACCGTCAGAGCAAATTAATTTAGGAAGTATTTGGTGAGCCTATTCTAGGCGTCTAGAATTAATGTTTAGGGGAAATCAAATTGAAGGACTCAAATGAGGGAACAGTAAGTTTCTTTTTCTTGAAATTTGCGACTCCATTCAATTTTTAATTAGGAAGTGTCTATGCATGCCATGATATATTTATAGGACTCAAAGTATAATCTTCGTTAATCTTCCCATCTCATTAGTCATTTTTAGTGATTTTTTTTTAAAGGAAACCATAAAACAGTTTCTAAGAATAATTAAAGTGCTTAAAAAGAAAACATCTTCAGGGTAAAAGCCCCAAAAGTGAACTTGAGAAGGTAAGATACCTGCCTTCCCCGCTCGTAAGTCTGACTCTGAGTAGGTGACAGAATTCTGGACAGAGAGGACTTTAGCATCACTCGGTTCGCAGTAAGGCCCCCTACCGGGCCAGCCCCCGGGGGGGCTGTGGGAGCACGCTCACGCAGGCTGGTGTGTGCACGCACACCCAACACAGACATACCGACACGCACGTGTGCGCACGCCAACTGAATTACAGGCATGACTCATGATGCAGAAGCTGCAGCTCACACCCTTTTGCAAGGATTCCAGACCACCAAATGCACCAACTTCTGAGATGTGTACGGGGCGAACTGAAACCATGTTTCCCCGGACCCGTGCCTAGAAAACCCTCAGTAATGAGTCTGGGGCGAGCCTGAAACTTGGTGCCACACGCAAAATCGGGCTTCTTATCTCCTGGTCACACGCCGCAAAGTCCCCAGGTCTGGTTTCCTAGTGGATCTTCTCCCTCAACTTTTGACTTTCGTATATACAGACATCTAAAAAATCTACACCTTAGTGTGTCTGGTTGTGCTGTAATATTATGGGTGTAGTGTCTCGAGTTAAAATCGCCCACTCGTTATGGAGTCTATGTGTCATACAACTTTTTTTGTTGTTGTGGGAGACAAAACTGTAAAGCACTGATGTACTGGTGACATGTGAACGATCATACCCACTTAATCCAGAAAAACCTCACCAGGCTGGACTTACACAGTCTTCCAGTACAAGGAAAAGGAGGACCACCAAGAATCACACATCAAAGTCGCCTGTTACACTCTAGCATGTGAAAAAGAAGACGAACAACACTGGTATCTCACAGTAAATTGTGGTAGGTTTCAAACATACATAACACAACTACATCAGTTTCAGTGTTTTGATTTTTTCATATTACAAGATTCTCAATTGACTTTCATTCTCACAAAGTCTTACAGTTTTTCCTTAAATATGCTTTACCATATACATATTGAATATAATCCTCTCTCAATTATTGCATCCAGGTTTAAAAAGCTGCTGAGTGATTAGCAATTAAGTTCAAGTTTCACATGGACATGACATATGGACATGTGACAAGCAAAGTGGGTGTGAGTCAATCAGCAAATAGTCATTGCACATCTAGAATACTCTGCAGGACTGGGTGCTTTGGAGAAGACTGCTGGCTTGCCCCAAGGAGCCCTAATTATTAGAGGTCTCACGTACCATATCATGCTTTCCTCTTTGCAATTACTTAGAGTTCTGACACCCTGACCATTTCATACTGTCAAGTCATTACCCTTTATTTCTTGTCACTTTCACTTTTTTTAATCGCTCATTTAATCATATGCAAAAGCACAGCAGCTCACAAAATCATTCTCAATCCAATTCAAAATAGCTACCCCTAGCCATTCTTTGCAACATGTAAGTGATACCCACCTAGAGTAGGTTACACACTTCTGGGGGACAAGCACAGGATTTTACTAGGGCATTAAGTGTCCTGAGAGACACTGAGCCATTTCTGGGCTTTTAACTTAATGTTGGAAGATGACCTGAATACTAATAAAAATCTGGAGGTATCCTGAGATTTTCAAAGAGGCATCCAATCCTCTCATCTACAAAAATGGAAACTGAGGCCCAGTGAGTTTAATTCACTTAGCTAAGAGCATACATTTAGTGATAAATTGAGTTAGAATGCAGTTTTCCTGACTCTCAAAAAGTCTTTCATCCTAGTTATCTAAGTTTTAAAATACCTATAACAAATCATGTGAGGCAGAATAAAAAGAATATTTTTACACACATATATATTATACGTGATACATAACATGTATATAATACATGCTTACATTTGGTTATATCTCATTTCATCTCTCCTAAGTTATCGAGGCTTTTACAATTATATTTTAAAACAAACTTTCAGAGTTAAACATTTAAGTATTATATTACAGCACAAAAGAGCCTTGGAAACACAAGCTTAATTTTTGGTGCTGTTTCGCATAGGTTGTTTTAACATGCCACAAGCTGTAGACACTCAAAAATACTGTTTAATTTTCTTTAATCCATTTTGTTTTATGGATCTAAAATGGTCATCAGACAATAATACAGCAGTTTCCATAAGGAATAAATTGTTACTGCTTGACAAAAAACTCTTTTTATGCTAGAAGAGGGAAATATAAAAATGTCTTTTTCATATAATTATATTAAAAAATGTGTTAGTGTGTTCTCTCATATTACAGCTGTTAGAACGTTTTTTTAAGCCACTGACTTAAGAGCTTTCCTTTCCTTCCTCATTTTTTCCTAATTAATTTCTGTTCAACCAAAGAATTCTTTCCTTTTATGGCTTCTGCTATTATAGCAGTGCCGTCATAAAATGAGCAAGCCCATTTCTGAGCTCTACTCTTCAAAAATGAATGAATGAATGAATGAATGAATGAATGAATGAATAAATAAATAAATAAATAAAATAAAGCAGGCACAGAAGGTAAAAAACGTTTCTAAGAAGGGTACTTCCCCATTTATGTGTTGCTCTTCCTTTGAGGAGAGTTGAAAATAATTATGATCCTCTAGAAACATTTAAGTCTTTTGCTCTTCAAAGAGGGACACAGTGTTCAGAAACAGAAATGTAACCATTTTTAGATATTAACAGCTTCACAGACTTGGTCCTATAGGGAAGCATCTGCTACTAATAAATTTACTATATGACTTCTGATAATAGCCTTGCTTTTGTTTATAATTATTCATTAAAGTGTTAAAAAAAAAAAAACCCTAGAATGAATTCAGAATGTTGTTTTCTTCAAAAAGTGTCTGTTCTTGTATTTTCTCATATTTATTTTAGATTTTAGATTATACTTTAAATATCTAGAATTAATGAGGTTTCCTTATGTATTTTGCAAAGTTTACAGACCATTACTTTTAATCTCTTTTTTCTTTTTATGCTTTGAATAACTGCTTTTCTTTTTAAAGAATAAGGGAGGAAAGTCTGTTTAATTAAATAACAGAGTCAAACAACTGCTCTTTTTTATACTGCAATTGCTTCACTATTAAAAAAAGAAGGCAAGGCATAGAACTCAACTAATTAATTTTATTAAAGATCTGAGGAAGCAGTGCTGTCCCTGCCAAAACCTCCTACCTCCACCCTCACACCAACTGCCTGGATATTAGAAAAATCTGGAGAAACGAGATGCCTAACACAAATTATTCAACAGGGTAAAATTCTATATAAATATATATACTATTTATGAGATACATTAGTATATTTCCTACCCAAGCTATTGGAGCTCATATAAACAGAATTAAAAAAAAAATCTCACTGGCATGAATTGGCACTCAGTTAACACAACTGTAGTGATCAGTATTGAGCAAGAGGTCAATAAATTGGCTGCCCTGAGGCCCGTTCATTCTGTGCATGTAAGTGTGGTTTAGCTTTACTGACATAAGCAATACGTAATAAATGTAACAAGTTCCAGAGAAGTAATTTGTTATTAAAAACAAGCAAGTAATCATCTATTATTAAAAACATAAGCCTGTTTTCCTGCAGCATAAATTCAGCAGTATTGATCAATAAATATTAGAAGTTATTGCTTGAAATAGGAAAATTCTGTAGCAGGAATAATCTAAACAATGTACATATTTTAAAGTGGTACTATATGACTTTTATCAAAGTACTATCTCTTGCACACTTAAACCTACCAACTTTGCCTGCCTTTTAACAGATACTGACAAAAAGTTAAGACGAGTGTTACATCTCCTATGGACTGTCCACACACACACACACGCACGTGTGCACATGCACACACACGGGAAATCTGATCATCATAATACTTGAGGTCAGAACCACCATTTAACAAAGAAAGTTTTTCTTTTCTTTGAATTAACTGCATCATTTTCCCATCTCAGCTCCCACACATAAAGGAAGCTTAACTATGTGCTTACAATTATAGTTCAGGCTAGACTCCATTACTTTAATTATCTTACAGTGAACAGAAAAATCTAACGTACGGTAAGTGTTGCTCTCTTAATAGAAAAGCAGATTTTAAAGGCATTTTCATTTTCAAAATAAGCTGGACCCACTATAGTCAGGTTTTGTCTTTTCTATATACAACTGGTATTTCATTTTGAATTACTTGAGCACATTGCAAAGTGTATGCACTGTAACAAGAGGTCAAGTTTCACTCAGTGAATCGATTCAATATGAGAAGCAGAAATTTCCACAGAGGGAAGGAAATTGCCTTAAAGTCAGTTGGCATCAATTTGTTTCAGCTTCTTGCTCTGAGTGGTGGGACCAAATGCATACAGCACTCTGCACTGCTCTGCGCTACTTAGAAGAGCACAGGGCTTGAAGGGTTGTTAGAAAGAGTAATGATGGAATTGTAACTGATGAGCTCTCTGTCTGGTGAGACTACCCAGAAAAGACTAACAGGATAGCGATGGCTGAAGGGCCTTTGTTGTCTAGGTAAGAATGAAAGTTGATTTGTTTTGTTTTGTTTTTTCCTTTTTGATTTCTTCACTCAAATGCTGACCTCAAATTCAGAAAAGCCAAAGATTCAGTGTGACTCACACCGCCTTTGATCAGGTTCCCACTATAGTCTAAATAACAGAACATTGTAAAAAATATGTAAAACAGTTTCTGTTCAAACAGTGCTAAGTGTTTGAAAAGAACTCTGTTTATGCGATGGTGCCATCAACTTAAAGCTTTGTTCAGCTGCTGATCAGAAGCCAAAGATGGCAGTAAAGTTAATGGAAGTGAGAAAATAGGTTATTTTGCTTCGGTGACCAGAGAGATACAAAAAAGAGTAAATTAAATGATACTGAGACTGCTAGAAGATACGGGGCCCCTGGGTGGCTCAATGGGTTGAGTGACCTTTGATCTCAGCCCAGGTCTTGATCTCATAGTTGTGAGTTCGAGCGCTACCTTGGGCTCCACGCTGGGCGAAGAGCCTACAAAAAAAGAGAAGAAAGAAAGAAAGAAAGGAAGGAAGGAAGGAAGGAAGGAAGGAAGGAGGGAAGGAAGGAAGGAAGGAAGGAAGGAAGGAAGGAAGGAAGGAAGGAAGGAAGGAAGAGAGAGAGAGAGAGAGAGAAAGAAAGAAAGAAAGAAAGAAAGAAAGAAAGAAAGAAAGAAAGAAAGAAAGAAAGAGAAAGAAAGAAAAAGAAAGAAAAAGAAAAGAAAAAAACTGATGGAATATACCCCAAGTGCCACCCTTCTTTTGACAGCTTCTGTCCTTCCAAAAATCCGAATGAAATAGATGGTTTCCACATGACTATAACACACTTAATTTTAAATCAAGAAAGAAAAGAGACTAATATTTCCATTCGCCAAGACCGTATCATTTCTTCTCTGTGAGGATTATACAGGAAGTTCAACCTATACTTCCTCCAAAAGAAGACAGAGAATACTGGGTAATATAATGGCAAATAATAGAAACAGACTGGCTCTGTTTATTTTGAAAAGATTTGTTTAAATCTTCAAACACACTTTAATCTTTCAGACACTAAAAATCTGCATTAAAGCAATAAGAAATCGACTCCTTTTCTAAAATATATTCAACCATACATCCCTTTATTGTCGTAATGCTATTTTCAGCATCATCAGACACGTTTTTTAAAGTGCTTACATCTTTGATATAATGGTCATTTTTAGAGATTTTTGGTGCTTTCGTATGATCTTATCTTGCTTCTATATCCAATTGTAAACTCTTTAAGGAAAGAAACATCCCACGTAAGTCCCCAGAGGCCCCGTAGAGTGATTTGCATACTCAATAAAAGGATTTGATTAACTTCTATCCCAGAAATTTCAGTCTTAAAAACCTGGGGATCTACTGGGAATGCAATTGTAATAATCTTCTAGTACAGCCTGTTTAAAAATCTTTGTTGTACAAAAATATTCTGCTTGTCTAACCTAAAGCACTCTTGTAATTTCAAACCATTTCTTACAATATTGAACTTTCTGAAGTTGAGGAATCAAACTGCTGGTCAGCATTTTACAAAATTTATAAAACATTTATTTTGTAATAATAAAATAGACACAACTACCACTCTGTATCAAGATGAAAACTTATAACTATTGGTTTTCTTATATAAATGTAGCAAACTACATTTTTAGTTTTAATATAGAATATATTTTCAACTTTACTATAAACTCAGATGCTGGAGGATACTTAGGTGTTTGTTATTTATTCTCCACAAAAGATCAAGCACACTAGACCACTTGAATAAAAAAAAAAAATAGAAACAAATATTTAAAATAAATGCATGCTGTGTAATAGATTATGATCTAGATAAGGTTTGCTGGTTTTTCAAAAAAAACAAAAAACAACCCTACAATCTTGGCATGCTTCTACTCAGGACAGTTCCGTAAATATGCACATGGTTCAGGACATGGTAGAAATGAAAATGCTGATAAAAAAATGGACATATGTTATCTGGTCTGTCAGTATGTTAAACTTCAGCTGAAATAACTAGAAAAGAAGGAAAGGAAATTATCCTTCCCCAATCCATTTCTTATCATTCTTGGAGACTTCCCCTGAGTTCATGGGAGTAGAAATTATTTCTATCAAAGTAGTCCTTGGTTCTGCAACTGCATATTAATGAATTATAATCAAGGTCCTTTCCTCAACCAAGAAATATAGACAAGGACCTCTATCTCCTCCTTTTTGAGCACAAAAGCACCAAATCCTTTAGGTAACTGGTTAAAAACAGTGCAACATCTCCTAGGTGGGTTCCCTGGTGATGAAGGTAGCTTTTGATTATTTCTCAGGATATTGTGGTTTCCTCTAAAATGCAGTTTTAATCTTTGAAAACCGATTTCACCCTTAATTTTCTGCAACTCCACACTATTTCAGTTATTAATATAAGTTAACTGTTCAAGTTCCATCTAATATTCTCATCAAACTGATGGATATTCCTCCTCATGGGAAGAAAGATTCAGTTCTATAAACATGTTTTTATTCATCTAGTCTTATTTTTCTATAGATTACAAAAGCAAAGCAACCAAACATTTAATTCAAATTCCACAGCTTTTTGGCATTTCCTATAGTGATTGCTATTATCTCTTTTTGAGTCTCCTGAAGTGAAAACATTTTGGAGAAAACAATAAGTCACACATCATGAGGTAAATTGCTTCTAGTTGGGTTTAAGTTAAACATGTTGTGTTTAGAAATGTGATGGCACCTCTGATTTCTCTTGCTTAGGATTCACTAAAGAGCTGTCATAAAGTCAGATGAAGTTAACTAAATGTTCTAACCTCTGGTGGGAAACCTCCAGAAGTCTGACACCGAACAGCAAGTTTGCCCCTGAAGGTATGATGAAATCTAATATTTTTGTGTAACGAATCACAACATAATGTAGTTTTAAGTTATTCCATTCTGGACCATACTTATTTGATTATCTTTGGAGTTCAGTCTTTTGTTTTTCCTCATTAAAATAATTCCATTAAAAAGAAACCCGTATGGGGCGCCTGGGTGGCTCAGTTGGTTAAGCAACTGCCTCCGGCTCAGGTCATGATCCTGGAGTCCCGGGATCGAGTCCCACATCGAGTCCCACATCGGGCTCCCTGCTCGGCAGGGAGTCTGCTTCTCCCTCTGACCCTCCTCCCTCTCATGCTCTCTGTCTCTCTTTCTCTCTGTCTCAAATAAATAAATAAAATCTTAAAAAAAAAAAAAAGAAACCCGTATGCAAATATGAAAAAGGGTTTTTCTTAGCTCATCGTAATAGATTAGTGGTATGTTGGGTTTACGTTATACTGGCTGTTTGTCCGCAACATTTGGATAATCTGAAAAGTCAGATTTAAAATAACTAGCCATGCGCCTGGTAGGGTCTTTTTACACACACAGTATCACTTCATTCTTCCAACGATCCTAGCAAGTAGGCATTTTACAGAGGTGGGACGGAGGCTCATAGATGTTACCTGCCTAAGAACACACAACAGATAAATAATGCAGCTTGGCTCAGAACTCACCCAGGGGGTCTAAGTTCAGAATCACGCTCCTGAATATCGCTGCTTTAGTCCGCTTTAGTAGGCAAGCTCATACTGTTTGCCATTTGGAAGAACTAAATCACCAACAGATGCACATAATCTGAAAAATAATCCTGTCAGTCTAGGAATGCACTTTTCCTGTGCCAAGGACTTGCCACAACAAAATTTTCTAGTAGGGCAATCTTATTATTAGTGATGGCCCATTTTCACCCTTTGGTACCCTTATTCTACCTTCTGGAACTTCTACACAACTCCAAGAAATCCATGCCTTCGTGTTTTCTGTACTTTATCACCCTGAACTTATTCTCTCCTTCAAGCAGGACAAAATTCAATATTTATCAGTTTCAAAGCTTAGAAATAAGTGACCAGAAGATATTAGATATAAGTGACCAGGAGATATTAACATTTTAATAAGGAGTAGTTCATTCACACAAAATAGGAATGAAATTCTACCGGGATAATTTAGGCATCACAGAATAATACCAGTGGTTATGAAAGGAAGGAGTTGCCCTTCAAATGATATCACATACAAAGAAAAAAACAAAAAACTGGCCCTTTGTTAGAACCAAGTCTAAAATTTTCGTATCCTTTCTCATTGCTGAACTAGGAGAGTACAAATACCCAATTGCACAATGCAATATTTTTCATCAGCGATAATTCTTCAAAAGGAGAAACTGAATTTTATACATGTATGCTAGGATCTCCTTAAATCAGTCAGATAACTGTGTACATCTGAGCACACATACATGAGACCCCTGATTTACATTCTAAAGCCAAAGCACATGCTACCTAGGTTAAATCCCTAATTTTTTTTTATGACCAAATTAAAACAAATAAACAAGCAAGCAAAAACATTGACCAAAATCATAATGCGACATTTACAACTGATTTACTTTTAATGAAATTATATTGGTGATTATGCATTGTACTATATTTTACACTTGTCAAAGGTGATATGAAAATAAAGCAATGTTGAGCATAATCTGACACAATCTGATACTCATATTGTAAACAGTTGCCTTAAATTTATAAAGATGACCTACACATCAATGAAGGAATCCATTTAACCTAACCGACCAATTGACTTTGCTGAACATCAGTTAATTTTTTTTAAACACCCACCGTAGGGTCAAACTATTGGAATTTTATATTATATTCCGGAATTTCCTTCCAGAATATTACATTCTGCTACTTTACTTTTTTTCTTAACAGGTTTGATTAACTTTATAAAAAGGTGGTCAAATACTGACCATATTAGAGGTTTGGTTTTGATCTCCTCACTAATACGGGTTTTGTTAAGAAGCTGAGTGCTATGGCTCCTGCAGAGAAAAAAGAGGAAAACAATTAAAGACTCCCACAGGAGGCCCTATCTTTCAGCAGAAGATTTGGGGAACATTCTCATTCATATCCAGTCACAGCCAAATGCCTTTTAAGGGTGTTAGTTTAGTGAGCCATAGCAGGGCTTTGGTTTTCTATTATTTCTTATTGTTAGGTTCAAGGTTCAAGGGGAATTGTAAAGGAAGAAATGAAATGGTCCTGATTAGTTTATGTATACAGAATAATAGATTGCAATTCCTGAGAAAGTTGTTTTATTCTTTCAAAATCTTAATTGCCTTGTTACTTTATTTGGTTGCTGGGTTTTGATTTGTTTCACAAGCTGGATAATTCATATATCCATGCAGATTAAAAAAATGAGGTTATCTCTAATAAATTTTTTAAACAAATTCATCAGGAAGTTTTCTAAGACCAGATGATAGCCCATAAGTGAAACAATAGAAGAAAATAAAATGAAATGAAATAAAATAAAATAAAATAAATAAAATAAGATAAAACAATTGATGTGTTTCATGAAGAAGAACAATGAGATTTCATTAAAATCAAAGAAAGTGAAATTAAGTGTAACTTAACAAGTGTTAAGTTCCTAATAAAAATACTCCTCGAAAAAAATGACTGCTACCAAGGAGCACAATAGAAAATAATTTATATGTTACATGCCTACAGCATCATATTGAGATAAAAAGGCCTGGACATTTATTCACATACAATGACTTTATGAAACATTCAATTTAAAGAAGTATAAAAAAATGCTCTCTCTACCATGTAGCATCCGGAGATGCTATAAAGGAAGACAAGAAGACTTAATCACTGCATAAATGTATGCTAAAGAAAGATGTCAAAGTAGGATTTCGAAAAGATAACTAAAGTATAACAGCAGATAAACATCACATTAACTCGACGCTTGGGGAAAAACACAGGCAAGCAATGCAGACGCATGGGTGGGATTATCATTCTCCATAAGCATGTAACTAAATCTCAACATTTTCAAGTCCAAGTCATTTGGTAGAAACCAAGGAAAAACAAGCATTAAAATGTTACAAATGAAAACAAACCTTTCAAAGCCACATTTTCCTAATTCAAAGTTCACATTATTTTAAGAAGAAAACCCTTCGGTGTTTTTGTTTGTTTGTTTTTTGTTTGTACCCTGAAAGCAGGTTTTATCCAAATTTCTCGTGTGCGTGCAACTGCAACTATGAAGGACCTCAGTCCCACAAATACTTAAGTAAATACTTAAAACAAGCTGTAATTTAGTGAAGTGGATTCCTACCCACAATACAAAGCTGAGACGATCCAACCTTCTGGCAGAAGAACACAAAAGTGGATCTGAATGTGAGGTCTGAAATAATGACAAAGGTTAAGGTTTCTTGACTAAGCCTCAAACATGCTCAAAACTCATGTAAAAGCCTAAAATTAAAGAAGCATTTTATCCCATAATATCCAAAGTGACTTACTGTGTTTTAAAAAGAAACAATATTTAGAAGACAGAGATCACATTTAAAAACTTCATATTTCACACATACACATACGCGCACAAAGACGCCTTTTGAACTTGAAAGTTGAATCAGAGGATTAAGGAAATGTATTCTGTGAGAAGGAAGTGATGATTTCAGAGCGGAGAGTACTTTGAGGTTTGCGATACATTTGGTTATTCTGCTGTATAAATTACCATGCTGTAGTTCATATTAATGAAATGTTTAATAGCAGACACTGATTTTTAAAAATTCCTGTTCTATTACATATTGTTATTACACAGTATTTATTCTGAAGTTTGGATACAGCAGTTGAATTAAGAAATGCCTCTGCATCACTTTTCTCTCATTCCAGCTGTGGGACGGAAGGATATTTTAAAATTAATTCAAGGAAAAACAAGAGCATGCACTGCTGACACTCTGGTCGGGGTTCATCTTGGCCATACATTCCAAGTGAGTTTAAATGAACAGGCATTATGTAAATAGGCATTGCTAAATAAAAGGCAGCCCTCGTGTATTAATCCAAAGCCTGGGGTGCTTTTAGAGCAGGCTGGAGACAATCCCAGACACCTGGCTTTTGAAAGACCACCAAGAGAATAAGTAAAAGGGGTCCTTAAAAGTGGTTTGAAATTAAATCTAACTTAAATACAAGATTTAGATACATTTCTGCTCAGCATTTTTAACGATTTATTTTAGTTACTTAATACAAAAATTCTCACCTTGAAGACACTAAACTGTTCTTCAGTCGGTGAATACTTAAGAATTAAAATCGTATAAAGGACATGGCTGAGAACAAATGATTTCACTTACTGCTATAAAATTGATACTCTGGTACATTTCCTTCATTCCAGTACTGACTTTCGCTTGTAACTATCTGGAATGAAAAAGTTACAGGTACGTCTAGATGAAGTATTACAAGCACATCACCTGTGTAAAATGCTGATCTATAGAAATTAACTAGAAAAAAAATTTAGGATGCCTAATTGGTCCCAGGATAAAATAAGGAGTCATAATTATTTGGGAAAAGTGGAAAGATTCACAGAAACTATAGGAAAATGATTATGAAATTGTTTTTTTTTTTTCCCGGAGAAACAAGTAATGAGCTCAACTTATTAGTGTTGTTAAACCACTCAACTAACATATTCCATAGCTAACAGAATTAGCGTTATTAAATTTAGAAGGGAAGCACGCATGTTATGAGAAATTAGAAGGCCTACAAAAAGAAAATTCCTGAACATGTAAGACATGGACTTTATGCAGAGCTAGTATGTCTATGTGTAGGTTCATATTTCTTTAATTCTATTAAACTTTTCCTTGGGTGTTTGCTACTGTCACATTGTTTGAATCACTACAAAAGCCCTGGAGAAGATCAACAGGGCTGTGAAGGTAATGATCTTCCACTGGCCTCTCTGTAGCTGGTTGTAAAATTTATAAGGCAAGTTCTATCCCTGGCCTACGTAATTTTTTGGTGAGGCAGTAGAAATGGATGCCATCTATCTAAAAGAATAAAAGTGGGCAATTTAGTTATCTCAACGTACTCAGCCTCCACAAATCTCGGAGACATTGGGGGTTATGAGAGGCACAGAAGTTTAAGTTGCGGATGTGTGATTCCATCATCTGTTTATCGAATAGCTGATATGTATTAAATATGGTGCTCTGTTTTGTAGGATGAGAGATAATTACAAAATACCATTCTTGGCCATGGAGTACTTGTAATCTGTTAGGAAGATACATACATTCTGCATACATAAAACACTTAAAAAGTGTTTTAACAGCCGCGAACTCTCCTCAGAGCAAAAACTGTATACCAAAGTATTGTACAGAAGTCTGTGTCTTTTGCCCATAGACTAAATCGTACGACTTCCCTGGAATAGTTTAATTGTTGGCTCATCTGAACCTCAAAACTTTCTTTCTTTCTTTCTTTTTTTAAAGATTTTATTTATTTATTTGACAGAGAGAGACACAGTGAGAGAGGGAACACAAGCAGGGGGAGTGGGAGAGGGAGAAACAGGCTTCCAGCAGAGCAGGGAGCCGGATACGGGGCTCGATCCCAGGACCCTGGGATCATGACCTGAGCCGAAGGCAGACGCTTAACGACTGAGCCACCCAGGCGCCCCAACCTCAAAACTTTCTATACACAACACTGATTAAAGTAGTTTTGAGAGCAGAACAAAAGAAAACATATATGCCTAATATTTTATAATGTTAATAAAAGAAAAAATCATCTTTTATTTCAATTATAATTTGAAATCACCTAACTTGAGACTTTTCAGGGTGCTTTCATAGCAGAAAATTTCCCCAAACACAGTGAATCAGAAGCATCAGCTTGGCTGAAGCCAAAGGATAGTGGGTGGAAACAGGGCCTGGAGACGTGATTCTCTGAGCAGCTCCAAGTGTAATGCTGAGTGGGAGCTCCAGAGTCAGCTGGGCAAAAGAATTTGTTAGATCTATTTTCACATTGAGAAAAGGAAAACGTTTAGGACTCCTTCATCTGGCTCAGTTTTGGATCATCCCAAATGCACATCAAAAGCAATTTAACTTATCACTGAGTCTCAGTGCTTTAATCTGATGATAGGATGGTAATACCTCATACAAGGCAAAGGGAAACAATGAGACTTTATTAAGCACCACGTGAATATCAGCACTGGCCATGCTGGATGAACATGGGATAGAGTCCTCTGCTCCTGGCTTGACCCCAGGGGGGCCTCTCATGGGCCTCATGGCACTCATGATTGATTCTCATAGGTCACCTCTTCTTCTGGGAAGTAACTTTAAAATAGTCATCACTAAAATCTGAACATCTCTCCTGCCCACCTCAAAAGGCTTGAAAAGATGGTGTATTACATTTTAAAAACATATATGTGAAAAGAGTTCTGCCAACTATAAAACACCACTCAAATGTCGGTGACCATTTTAACAAACAATTACAGCAGTTTAAACTTGTGATTCTAAAAAAAAAAAATATTCACTTTCAAACCAAAGAATATTCTATGTATTCATTTCTATAATATTAATAAAAATAGTTAACACCTATTCAGCATTAACTGTGTGCCAGGCATGATTATAATATCTTTACATGTATAAAGTCGTTAAGCCTCACTACAAATCTATGAGGTAGGTCCTATGATTATGTCCACTTGAGGTACATGACATTGGACTACAGAAAGTAGGTTATTTGCCCAAAGTCATATAGGCAGTAAGTGGCAGAACTGTAATTCAAATACCCACACTCTTCACTACGATGCTGTTACTACCTCTCCCATGGGTCATTTATATAATCCTTCATTCTCTTACCATTTATTAACATGCCTCCTGGAAACCGGGCTCTATCCTAAGCATCATGTCTTTTGTGTATGACGAGGCTGGTCTGATAGTATGTGGCCACACGGAATGAGACTTATCCTGTACATTTCCTCAGACCTAACCATCAACTACAACATCTAATGTGTTTAAGGCATTGTTAATTTCGGCAAAATAAATCATTCACTGTGCAATACACAAAGGTTGAAGCAATCATACAGCAGTTCATTAACTGTTGGACAGGGGGTCATTTTAGTTGTGTAGACAAAACCATATTCTCAGAGCCACGGAGGCATCCTTCCCGAGTTCCATAAGCACTCATGTGCACCTATGTGCGTTAAGACCTGCAAAGGCATGTTGGCTTTGTTTAGAAGATGATTAACGCACTAACTCAAATCCAGGGGCTCTGCAGACCAGCAACATTGACTTTCCCTACACCGCCCTCATGAAGACAGACTTGGCTAAGCCTTACAGAAACCATCACTGTCCATGGACACATCATTCTAGCACCATACGTCCTTACACCAGGACAGAAATTGACAGTCGAACAGCTAACAGCTCTCCTTTCCTGCCGGTGTCTCTGGCAGAGGAAGATGTAGGAGGGTCTCCTCTCAAGTTATTTTCAGATGTTTTAAATAGGCCATACTCCTATGGGCCTCTTTCTTCTGGTGGCACTTCTGTGCAAGCACTTGGAGGGATTTTGTCTTGATTTTAGAATTAGGCAGTGGAATAGGAAAAGAGCAGCATTAAAAAAAAACAACCAACCAACCAGGGTGTGAAATATTTCTGTATGTTCACTAGCATATAGACTTTTTGTGGTTTGCAAATATATGTGTGTATGTATATGTATACATTTATATACACATACATATATTTAAGTTAGGCAGACCAGAGACCTGAAGTGATCAAGGTAAAAAAGAAACATGCCTCTAAAATGTGAGCATCAGTAACTCAATACAGCTTCGGGGCTTGGCTCATGACAGGCCTCAAAAAAAATACCACAGTAGGCTGTGAAGAGTCACTCATAAAATTAATATCTAGAGAAAAGATAAAATAGATTCGATCATGTTATCTGCTTTAAAATGCATTTTCTGAAACATTGTCATGTGCTAGATTGTTCCTAGACAAATTTAATCCTCACACCTTGCAAATCCAGAGAATAGACTGCAAGCTCATTAAACTGTTTGCTGTCTTTACAGGTTTTTTTTCCTACTTACAGATAGTGTGTAACAAATTAAATATCCAATTGAAATAATGAAAATGTTAATACTTGTAATAAAACTTTTCTTAGAAAAAGAAATTAAAAAATGAAAATGAATAGAATGAAAATGTTTTTCTTTTTTTTTTTTTTTTCTCCCTCCCTTTAGACATTCTTTCAATTAGAAAGGAGACCAAACTTAAATTATAGCTACCAATTAATTTTTCTGCTCTGGAAAGTGAAATAAGCATCTTTCATTAAATTGGATATTAAAGCTCATTGGTTATACAAGGAACCTCCAGATTAATGGACTAGAGTTCTTCCATTTCAATTATTTTCTCTACTGCCTAATTTCAGTTCAACTGCCCCCCTCTCCCTGGTGGGGCTCAATCTGACTCCTATTGCCCCAAAGTACTTAACTGACTCTTTCCACTACTGTGGGTCACTCAAGTAATCTGAATTGGAAGGCTACAACCTCTTTGTTAAAAGGTGTGTGTGTGTAAAAAATAAAAAAATAAATAAATAAAAATAAAAGGGGTGTGTGTGCACATGCGTGCGTGAATTAGTAGCTAGGGAGGTTTTCTTTAGATGAAATTGTAAGACAAAGAAGGAGAAGAAAAAATACAAAAAGAATGCCAGCTATGGAATGAAAGTAGGCAGTTATCCAGAACTGCTTTGCAGCCATATACACTTGCATATATGTTTCAAGAATCCCAAAAGAATAAGGAGGGAAATTAAGAAATCAGTTCTAATTTTATACTGTATATACATTAAATTTCTAATATGATATGTAAGCTTGCTTTTGTTTTCAAGAACCTATTAATTTAGGAAGCAATTCTTACTCTTACAGATACTGCCCTTGGCATCAAAGTTGATTTAGTTAACGGGTCAAGAGACATTTCCTGAGACAACATAATTTGGTCATCAAGATAAACTAGATACACAGATCATAATCTCTGAGTAAATTAATCTTTATTTCTGAGTTATCAATTTGTATGAAGTGCCCTTTTCAAATGATGCTTTATGATTTACAAAAAAGTAACTAGAACATAGTCATAAACATAGCAATATTTTTTCAATTTAGTACCACCAAAGAAGGAATCCAAAAGTCAAGATTTAGGAGATAGAATGTTAAAAATCTTGATCAGTACTCCAGACAAGGCCAAGGAGAACTCTTTGTCCACATGTTATTTCTAAACCTCTCACAGATACTCCACTTACTAAGCTGTCACTTTCCTTTCACTGTTGGCTTCTCGTAGCAAGCTATATGTACGATGCCCCTTACTATCCATATTCCATGTCTCATTGTCACCCACTGGTCCCGGAGTCCACAGGCAGAAGATAGCTCTTCCCCACTAATCAAGGAGGAAGGCTTGCCTCCAAACTTCTTCTTTAGAGTCTTTCAGTATTATCTCTCAATCTTCCTGTTTTGAAATTTTCAGGTGACCCAGGCCAATGTCCGTGCATGTGGCCTTGACGCTTTTCCAAACTCCATAGACATAAGTTCCATTCCCAAGACTGGCTCCTCACCTTTTCATGGCTCCCTCACTGAAGGCTGTACTTAAATTTTCGTCCCTACGACCTCGTTTTTATCTCTTTCCAGAAACACTTCCACTCTCAAAGCTTAACTAGGACTTGACTTCTAAATGCCTGTCACTAAAACATCTGATGTATTTTCTCCAAACTCTTGTCGTGAATTTTCAAATCTTCCTGGATTTTTACTCTGATGTCCCACCGTCACCTGCAAAGGCAGGAGGGCAGAAATGTCTTGAAATTTCAGTTCAGAGCCCTAAGTGTCCCAAGTGCTGTTTCTTAGGTGCTGAATCCTTATATGCATGGTACATTTGAATATTTTAAACACTGCTTATCATTCTCCATGCTTATTTGATAGAACCATGAAAGTTAGAGAGTCAGATTAGGAATAGAAATAACTTTTCTTTGTTTTTCTTTTCCTCCCTTTTTTTTTTTTTAACATTTACTTTCAGGACCTAGGACAAAATCTAAGAATCTTCTCTGGGTTCTTTTTCATCCCTATTCACGTGGTCATGAAGTCTAGACAACTGTGAATGTTTATTCATGTTGATATTCAGGACAGGATTATTAAATTTAGTCCCCATCAGGCAAATCCACTTCATAATAGAGCAGTAAGGATTCTCCAGGTTCTAGTATATAGTTCAGGTAAAATATTCAGCAAAACATTATAGTCATTACATTGGGTTTGGACTCTGCTTATAATATTTTAAGATGAGATCTTCACCACCTTGTATGTTTCTATTTCTCCTAACATGGGTGTTTGCACATAGTAGGACTTGGTAATTTAATGAACTTAGGAATAATTTTAAATTTACCTAGTAACTTTATGATTATAGATTTCTCTTTTGCAGGTTCCTTGATTGACAGTGCCTAAAGTAATCAATAAAATTTTTTTGGACACAGGGCTATTCCCCAGTAAAAATTAGTAAACTGATCATTTGTTTAGTAAACAATATCTTGTGCATTTGATTTCCACAGCCAGGGAACTGATGCAGTCAATTTCTATAAGGTTGATTACCAAACTAAAAATGGGTGGTAACTCTACTCAGAAATAGCTTAAAGCAACAATCCAACTTCATATTTTATTAATCTTTCTCATTTGACTCCTAATTATATATTATTTTGTATTGAAAACTTTAACAGGCATGTCTTATCACTTTGAAGACTGTCCACTGATTATGGGTTTCCTTCTTAGCATTCTTTCCATCTCCTCTCAGTTCTGTACTGTGTATCTACTAGGTCTGCAGTAAATACTTCTTGAGTAAATACTCAGCATTATGCCAAATCAATATGTTAATACAAATTCAACATAAATAAATATAAATTCATATTTTTTAAAAAACTGAAATGATATCCTATGTAAAAGGCATATATAATGACAGACATTCACAAAGGTCTAAATAAATATTTATAATGGTATACTATAAAAGCCAATTCAGATGTCTCCGTTAATATTTTTAATTATGTCAGTTCATGAATATTTTATTTCAAATCATTTCTTTCTCCTTGCCAAAAGGAAATGATCGTAAGACTTCTTTTGAAGTCAAAGTAGACCCTTTGCCAATAAAGTAGAGTGACAGAAAATTATCAAAGAAATAGCAAATTTTAATGTTTTCTGTATATTTGTAGTAAGCCCTAAGTTCTGCTCATAAAAATCAGTAAGCTACAAAAATTCATTTTAAACTATTTAATAGCCATGTGATACCAACTCGCATGTTTTTACTAAGATTTCACTATTTACAATACACGCTATTTATTAAATTTTTCATTTTTTAAAATGCTTTAAACAGACAAATGATGAGAAACATGATCTTTGATGTAGAAAACAGTTGGTACTGAACTGTGTTGTGATTTACAACAGATCTATCTGGGTTGTAAATTTTAAATTAAAAGTAACAATAACTTTGCGGAAAATAAAAAAAGCTGCTAAATATAATTTGGAAAACAGAAGTGGGATAGCACTTGGATCATACAAGAAAGAAGGTTCCCATTAGGGAAAGGGATTGAAAGAAGTACAAAAATGCCCCAAATAAATGTCATTAGCCCCCAATTTAGTCCAGGACTCTGATAGACTACTTAAACAGAATAGTATCTACGTAACACAGAGAGACATTACATTTTAAAATTTATTAAGTTCACCAATTTAACAAGTTGTGTAGGTTTATTTATATTGCATATTTTTGCACAGTTGTATTATTGGCTGAAAAGTACTTTGCATTGTGTTGAAATCAGGCAATACTTATACGTAAAATTTTCTAGATACTTTTCACCAACTCAATGAATTAAAGGTAATTTTCAAGTTTTTTTTTTATTTATAATGGGTTTGTTGAGCCTGATGATCATTCTACTATAGCTTTTACATGAATAACATTGAATTTTGTTATGCAAATTATAGATAGTACATTTTAAAAAGTAAGAAACATCAGAAGTCTCATTAGATTGCCTTAAATTTAATTAGAAAAAAACCCACTTTAATATATTTTATGTACTAGCTCAACATGACACACGTACATCATCACTGAAATTTTACTTTGCCACTTAACATTTTCCATAATTCATCTAACGAAATTAGCTAATGTGATTTTATTATTGCTATTTCTGTTATAAATCTTACAGGTTTTTTTTTAACTTGGAAAAAGATCAAAATACTTGCAGATTCCAGACTGCTATTAGACGTAATAATTATACACTAAACTAATTACCACTAAACCAAAACCTGACTTACAACTAATTAAATTTTATTATATCAACATAGAGCATAGACTTCCAATTTAACACAGGGCACAACTATAAACACAAGAGTCTAGCAGCCTGCCTATTTATTTCAAGTAAAATGTCCAGGTCAGATTTATAAAGTTTGAACTTGGCAGGACTTGTAGACTAATTTGTCAGTTTCACAAATGTACTAATTTGCCGACTTCTAAGGAAAGGGAAAGGTGCTACCTGCAAAGTGAACACCCTTGATTATGCCAAATAATTCACATAATAGCTAAATGTACAATATACAAAGATTATTATGTTATGGAAAAATGAAGAGAAGGAATCATTTATTTCAGGTCAGACACGCATTATAGTTGTGACATCACTGATTCTGAGATTACTGACATACAACATGGCTGAGTCTTGGTTTCTTTTGTGTAAGATAGAAATAAAAACATGCATGTTATCTTAGAGGAATGCAAGAAGCATGAAATGCAGAATCCTTAGTTGAGATGAAAGTACCCAATTGTTTACTGTAAAAGGAGCCAATGCGGATTCAGCAGCAACACCAACTGCAGCTTGGTATTCAACGGTATTCATCTCGAAATAGTGGATACAGAATCTCCATTTATTTTTCATGAAACTACATTTGAATTTATCATTTGCAACAATTGGAAAGTATAAGAGATTCACTTTATAAACTTTAATTTTATAAAAAATGTTTACTTTCCACCAGATGGCAAGATTAAATTACATAAACACTGTCAGCGAGTTGAATCCTCAGATGTATTCATTCCCACCACAGAAGCTTCAAAACCTGTCTATAATTTTGTTACTGATGTTTAGAAACAGCTGTAGCTGACATAGCTACATGTTATATATGTCAGGTTTAAAGGATTAAATATTCTTAACCCCCAATGGAGAGGTCTTTTGCTGTTAACAAACGCTAGTCTAAATTACACCGGAAGTTGTAATTCCAGCAGAGATAGTTCACACTACGTATTTGATAAACACAATGGTCAAGGATCAAAAGTTTTTCATTATTACTGGAAATTGATTGGGGCAAGAGAAAGATTTTAAATGCACAGCACTTTCTCATAATATAAGATAAATCCTCCTCTAAAAAGCCCCTCACATATATCTTCATTAATATTTTAGATGGTAGTAAATTATATATATTTCTCTTCAGAAGAATTCAATCTGCCTCAAGAGGATTTTTTTATTCCTGGTGCAGATTTTTACTTGACTTTTTGGGAGAATCCTGGTGTCTCTTCCATTAGAGTTTAAAATGATCTTTACAATAAGTGTTCCAAAATGATGGTACAGTCAGCAGGGTTTCTGGAAATGCTGCCCTGTGACTCCTTGTGCTCAGTTAATCTATCTAAGAGAGCAGAATTAACCAACCTAACTAGCTAGACTGCAGGCTTCAAAATCACTTGATTTATGAATTAATCTAATCTAATTTTCAAGAAGTGTTGATTAATGGCAGTCAAATGTACAGATCTTTGGAGATGATATTCATCAACACAAAAGTACACACACACACACACACACAGCCCCCCCCATATAATTCTCGTTTTTAAACTCTAATCACTATGGACTTTATGAATAATTTTAAGCCTATAAATATACATATAAATAAATGTTCTGAAAAAATTGGGCAAATACAATTAATAACGATACATAGTATGTTCTTTTTTCAGAACATGTAGTAAATGAAGAGTGGCCCACATAAATGAAAAGATAAAATAGGCTGATTGATTAGCAGCAATAAAAGAGGAATCAGTGTAGAGAAGAAAATTTCACACAAATTACCAAAATCAGAGCACACGCTTACCCATATAATCCGCATTGCCTTTAAAGTTATATTTTACATACACTATAATGACTTTTTGAAGATGACCTTTTTTTTTCCTTGGTTAGTTACAATATGTTAACAACAGAGACATTCATGGATACTGAAAGAGAGCTGGAAGATGATGTAGTCAGTTTCACGTGCGGCTTCTGAATCTTGTCTAATTTGTAAGTCTAACTGTAATCTCTAGCTGAGAGGTATAACAACATCAGTGGAAATTCAAGCTTGTTCCTTGTCCTACATACCATTATAATAATGTCCAAACTTATTGCCATGACTGATGTCCTCTCTCATAAAACAAGAGTGGCTGCACAAGGGAAGTAACAAGTCATTTCTTTGAAAGACACGGGTAAACCCCAGAGTTCTTTTTTCCTCAGTGTGTCACTCCCATTCTTGATCAAATTCTACCACTGATACACTTCCTGAATCTAATTATACACTTAGATTGTGAATTAGGATAATCCATATATTGCAGCAAGATATTTAACAGAAAAAGGATGTTAAGCTCTGATTTAATACAAAGGAAAATATTTATTTCAACCCTGCTACTCATTCGACTTTCTAATTACGTGAAACTCACATTTTGAAGCATAATTGGATGAAACAAACTTTTTGTAGTTTTTAAAAGGAAAAAAAGGCATCCTTTCTGATAAATGTCTTCATTTTGTACTACCAGATGTCTTTCTGTATCCTCTCCTGCTTCCTAATTTTATTTTTGTAAGTGTGAAAACAGTGAAAATGCCAGCCATTGTAGTCAGTCAGCTTGAGCCCCAGCAAAGATTGCAGAGTGAGATGTTATCGTAGTGGTTTTACATAAAATACTGAACTCCAAGTACACGTGGCTTTCTTGGGATCCAGTCAACCATAGAGCACACCGAAATCCACATTTGAACCCCATTTTAATTCCAACACCGAATAACATCCACACAACAAATTTAGCTGAAGTTAGAACATAGTTTGCTCTTTCTCTTTACCTTTATGCGATTTTCTCAGTCTTCAAGAAATGAGAACTTAACAATTACACTAAATAATCACACAGGAGTAAATATCTGGATTTTTTTTAAAAAAGGGGTAGCAGAAATTTGATTAGAAATAAATGTCAAAGTCCATCATAAAACTACTCAAAGGTATTACTCCCATACTCTAGGCATTTCTGTTGAATGTTTTGTGGTTTGGGGGGAAGTGCCACAGAGATTCCCCTGGCAGCCACAAAATGATGGCAAAATCTCTTCCAGCCTATGACACCACTAAAAAGGATATTCCAAGATTCCCGTGAAAGGCTGGACTCGGGGGTGTCATCCTCCCTCCATGTCAGCGCAGAAGCAGGGTGAGGGGCATGGGTCGGTGCCACTTCCCTCTGCCCTTAGTTACAGCATCAGTGCTGAAGCCCCCAAGAGTGACTTATAAAAAGGTGTATGTGATGTTGTCTGCCTTTTTAGTTTCCCGTGGAAAGCTACAACTGCCTGAAGAAACTGTTTTAGAACCTCCTGTTTTCCCAAGCCTGTGGAGAAATACCCTTGCAAAGCAACTACACTAAAATTTGGTGATCTTTGCTAAGGGGACAGTGGAGTACCTGGGTCAACAAACACATGCACACATTTAAGAAGGTGCTTTTACACCCGCTGCGGCCCCACCCCACAGACTGAGAGCAAGAAGAAGTTACTGAGTGTGCATTTTAGTTTCGATCAGTTTGCTGCATCTACAACAATGGGATAAAAACTTTAGGGAAGATGTAGCAGCGGGATGAACACTTCCTAAAAGCCTCAGAGCTTTTGATGGAAAATGGGTTATCTAAGTCCTATAAGAAGACATCTGTCCCTGCTCCTCCTACCTAAAGACAGAGCATGTGAGGGCGCCTGGGGGGCTTAGTCGGTTAAGCGTCTGCCTTCAGCTCAGGTCATGATCCCAGGGTCCTGGGATCGAGCCCTGCATCAGGCTCCCTGCTCTGCGGGGAGCCCGCTTCTCCCTCTCCCTCTGCCACTCCCCCTGATTGTTCTCTCTCTCTGTCTCTCTCTCTCTTTCTGTCAAATAAATAAAATCTTAAAAAAAAAAAGAGCACGTGCATCTATGCCTCAGCTGATCACGTGACTCAAGAGAGCCCAGGAGAGGGGCAGGAATGAGATGGGACAGATAAGAAAAATTTGCTGCTATGTCCGATGGTCGAGGCAGTCACAAATCAGAAGGCTGATGTTGGCTCTTTACCTGTAAGTCTTTGCCACGTGACAAGCAGTCATCAGTTGGATCAAAGGGTAGTACCAAGTAACTTCTCAAGCCTCGGCAACTTTCTGAATATAATGTACAATCTCAGCCCTAACGGGCCTTCAACATATGAATGGAAATCCTAAAATAATGAAATAAGTCTTGACCTTATCACTGCTCCACTGCACGCTACTAAGTTCTAAGAAAAAAAAATGAGCCATCTCTGAGTTTCCCTGGAGGAGATGGTGTTTGAGATGGCATCTGAAAGATAGGTTCAAAGCACTGGTTTCTCAACCCTGATTATGTGTTAGAAACCCCTGGGAGGCTTTTTAAAGTTACAGATTATGACCAGGCCCTAACCCCAGAGATTCTGAATTAACTAGTCTGCGATGAAATCCTGGCATTGGTATTTTTTGAGATAGGTGATTCTAAAGTGTAGTTGTGGTTGAAAAGTACTGAATAAACAAAGTGTAGATGGGGATATCCTGCTTTCCAAAATGAGAAAGAAGAGAACAGTAAATAATAGAATGGCATAGCTTCCACGTTCAGATGGTTAAAAGCTTTTGGAGAAAAAAAGAATATAGAGACTCTAGAATTAGTAGTCTGAAGTCAGGTTTTAGAGTCCTGGATCTTTCATTCATTTGGTATTTATAAAGGACTGTGTATAAGGTACTATGCACATTACCGATAAAACGAAGGGGGGCAAAGCCAACAAGGTCCCCAGCTTTATGGGCTTTACAGTGAAATGTAAAAGGAAGATGTAAAAGGGGTTTTGTATTATGTATTGTGTTAAACAAGGAATGATATGATCCTTTTGCATGCTTGAAAAATCACTCTAGCTGTGATGCGAAGAGTGAGTTGGAGAGAGGTCCAGATCGAATGCCAGAGGATCAATTAGAAAGCTAATGCGGTAGTCCAGTCCAAATGTCATGGGCACTCGGATTTACGTGGCAGTGGTGGAGACAAAAAAATGTATATGGTTTCAAAGAGGTATTCAGAAAGTAAAAAAAGAAAAAAAAGTAAACTAGGTATTGTGATATATGGGATGGGATAAAAGAAACAGCCAAAGATGCAGTCAAGATTTCTTTGATGACTTGATGGATACTCATGTCATTCACTGAGTCTGAGCCCACCCGGAGAGGCTGAGGTTTTCAGCGAAAGATCACAAGCTCACATCAAATGTTTGTGTTAGGAGCATTAGTGAAATCCAAGAGTGTATGTCAGATGGTTCAATGTACCTACGGGAACCACAGGGATCTGTTGGCCCAGGACAGTTCATACCAGTTGTCCTGGCTTCCTGACATTTGGTACCCACTTTCACTCCAAGCCTCATTTGGATGACAGATTATAAGCCCCCCACACCCCAGATATGTAGATCTTGAGTTAAGAGGAGAGCTTTAGAGTAGAATATCTGTGAACTTTCTGCCTACGGGGGATCACTGAAGTCCTGGGAATCTATGACATCACAGGGGTTGGGAGAGTGGCCACAACGAGGACGGCTAAATGTCTAAGGGCTAATTTCTGAGGAACTCCAGTATATGCAGACCAACTAGAAGAGGACAAGACACCAATGCAGTAAAGAGAGACTTGCTAAGATGCAGGGAGCAGCGTGCCACAGAGCAAAGGGAAGCTCGAGCTTCTCAGGGGATGCTACTGAAGTCAAAGGCAAGGACGACTGGCAGTACACACTGGGTATGGCTCCTTATTTATCCCAGCCTCAGTTTCGTCCCATTTTAAAATCAGGTGCTTCATCTGTATGATCTTTTAAATTCCTTCATACTCCTGGAACATTTTCATTCTATTGAACTGGAAGACAATGCAGAATGAGCTAAATGATATATAGGTGGACATATACTATGATAAGGGTATAGGAGAGAGAGAGAGAGAGAGAGAGAGAGATGAACAATTAATTCTACTGAGAAAATCAAGAACAATTTCACAGAGAACATTTAAGCTGGCACAGAGATGGGAAGGCTTGTCTGGTGCATGGGGAACTAGCCAGCATATCAACCTGTGTAAAAGCATGCTGTGCACGAGAACCCCACTGGGAGGTGGGCTTCACAGGGTCTTGGCTAGACCATGAAGAATATACCCCGACGGCCACGCTAAGGAGTTTGGGCTTCACCCTACAGAAAAAAGGGAGCCACTGTGAGTTCATGAGCCAGTGACATGACCAGATCAGGATATTAGGAAGAATATTCCCTGGGGGCAATCTAGAAAAATGGATGGGAGAGATGTGAGTTGGGTGGCAGGAAGCCCAGTTAGAAGACATCATTCGTAATGAAGATGAGGGATGATGAGAGCCCAGAGTAGGAAACTGGCAGTGAGGATGGCAAGGAACAGCGCACTGAAACTCAGCAAAGGGAGAATCAGCAGGATCTGATGATGGGTCAGACGTAAGTAGGGAGCACTGGGATCATCTTGAAGATGGCTATTAGACTTCTACCTTGTGTGATCAAAGAGGATGGTGGTGTGGATACAGAAGGGGCAGCTGTAGTCCTCAAGCCTGAAAGAAAAGCCACCAAGAATATTGTCCTGGAAATGTTGAAGTTGAAGTGCTAGAGAACGGCTCCCACCCTACACGTTCCTCTCTCTTCCTTGAGTTCCTGTGGGGTGGACAGTTTGCGTTACATCTTCAGATTTCATTCTAGCTCTGAGTTGTTAGTACTCCCGTCTACTTAGCGCCTGTTTCTTTGGGGCTTCTAAAATATACATCCTCTTTATTTTTGCATCCCTTCCTCACAAAGCCTAAACCAATGTTAGACTCAAAACAGATGCTTTATAAATGATAATGTAATAAAGACATCAGAGCTAAAAAAGAACACAAGCGACCACCTTCCGTTGCAGCCAACGAACATTTCAGACAAATGTTTAAAATTTGCTTTTCAGCAAAACATTGAGAAATCCACTGGGCTAACTAATATGCTAGTGGATATGTTTTGTATCCTATCTTTTTGAAAGAAACAAACAAGATATATCCAAATGCTAAGTAATTCTGTTAATTAAACGGAAACATTTTTCACTACACTCCGGTTTGTTTTGTAATTATTTCTCCTTAATATATCAATAGGTTTTAAATATATGTTTTAAATTTGAGCACAAAATTTCCATGAGAAGTCTCCTGGCATCTCTAAATATTACAATTTATATATAATATAGAAAACAATTTATAAATATATAATGCATATCTATGTAGCTTATTTTTATTTTTTATATTTATATCATATTATTAATTAATGCTATTTATTATTCTTTTATGTATATTTTTATATACATATATAATTCCAACAGCCATGGAAAAAATGACAGTTTCTTTTCTTTTTTTTATTTTTAATTTTTTTTAAAGATTTTATTTATTTAACAGAGAAAGACACAGCAAGAGAGGGAACACAAGCAGGGGGAGTGGGAGAGGGAGAAGCAGACTTCCCACTGAGCAGGGAGCTCAATGTGGGAATCGATCTCAGGACCTTGGGACCATGACCTGAGCCGAAGGCAGGAGCTTAACGACTGAGCCACCCAGGCATCCCTACTTTCATTTTAAAAATACGAGCCAGAATATACTTAAAATGCTGACCCTGTCAAAACGGGTTCCCCCCCCCCCACAAAATAGTCCAGTTATCTGACATCATTAAAGAACGTGTCTTCGAATAAATTTTTAGAGATGAGTCTTATTCTCCTTGAAATGTCAAAAATCTTTTCATCCTTTTCCTATAAATGTTTGTAAAATATCACAGACATTGCCCTCTCTTCCTCTTTAAGTGACTCTGTACCATCATGATGAGCATTCACGACTCTAATCAGTGCTCTTGTGTAGCTGCTCTCTGATGAGCCCTTGCACGCGGTTACTTTGCTGGCTGTCCGCAGCCCACACCTGAGCAGGGTATCTCCACTCATCCTCCCCCTGAACTTAGCACTTCTAATCAGTAACGTGGCAAGCCAGAGAATGAATGTTGTTAAAAACTGTCCATTAATTAAGAGAGATCTTCTAAGGTGACAGCCCAAGTAAAGAGAAGAAGCTCTGTCACTCCTGTTTGGTTCTTCTTGGCTAATTTGGAGAGCTGATATTGCAGTGGTCTCGCTGCTGGGTAAGCGTCCCCTACTCTCTTCCGTGCACACAGGACGTCTCATGGCACACCCGACACCACGTGATCCCTCTCCGTGCTTCAGCTCATTTCATCTTCGCACCTACCCCTCAAGTGGGTATGTCAACAACCCCGATTTTTGTATGCACCGTGGTATCTACAGTGTGCAGGGCTCAGTACCAGGCTCTCGACAATAGGTAGCAATGCCACCAACCATTATTAGCCATCCTGTTGTTCAGATAAGGAACTGAGGCTCAGAGACAAGGTGGCTTTACCCAAGGTCACACAGGAAATAAATGACAGAAATGCGATTAGAGCAGGCTTCTCTAGTTAAACTCCTCTCTAGAATTAAAGTGTTCTTTTTTATTCAATTAATGTAATGGGTATGACCTAATCCAATATGTCATCTTTAACTATGGATTTTCCTCTCCTATAGAATTTAGCATCTGGATTCAGGTAATATTCAAATGCTAGTAGAAAACGAGATTAGCTACAGCTTTCTCATTGTACATTCAGTCCCTGGTGGGCAGAAGACGGGGGACTGGGAGAGAAGGATCTGAAGGATCTGAGTGAAAGGTCAAGAGTATGGGTTGTAACTGCTACTGTCCCTTAATCCTTTCCTGATTTAGCACGAATAATGCTTCTAGAAGGCTTGCTGGCAACCTGAGTTTCTGTTTTAAAGCTGGAAAAAGTGTACCACAAACTGCAAACATTTTTTTCCCTCAAAAATGGGTAGAAGAGGATGACATTTAAGATAATCCACAATCTGGGCCCAAGCTCTCTCTCCAAGCTCATCACAGATTTTTCTACGGGGGATCCTCTGCTCCATTCCTGCTGCTCACCCACGATCTCCCAAAGACATCATGCAGATCTCTGCATCTACATCACAGGTTGCAAACTGGGGGCCCAACTGCCAAACCCAGCCTGCAGACGTGTTTTGTTTTATCTGTGTGTTTTGTGCGCCTTTTTTTTTTTTTTAATGAGCCAACATTTCAAAATCTAGAAATTTCACATAATTCATATTCTGGCATTTCTTGAAAATTCTTGCAATCTGGCTACACTGTTTCACCCCCACATGGCAACAACCAGTCTAGAGGTGTGACGTGGTGTCTCCTTTTGGGCGAAGCGTGTGTCCTTCCGTGCCCGGTTCCCATCACCCCGTGTCTCCATTTCTGAGGCAATGCCAACGCTATTTATTATCAAACACGCTCTGCTGCTTTTCTAATGGTATGGAAACATTTCTCTGTGTGCATGTCTCTTTCAAAAGTGGCAAAATGAAAGACAAAGAGAACTACATATTTTGGGAACTAGGAAAGAACGTGTATCTGTGTGGAAGCGCAAATGTGATACGAAGCTAACAATGGCCAATTTCATTCATCCCCTTTACCTGCTGGCATTGTCCTCACCTGTTCGCTAATTTGGGCTCGCTGTGGTTGATTTCTGTTGCTCATTCGCTTTCCCTGTCTCGGCATCCCCTCACCTGTCCATGTCGACTGTTAATTTTTTTCAGAGATCCATCCTCTACCGTGGTATCTTTTGTTCTCATTTAAATGCCAACAACTTATTGTTGGTACTACAGACTTAACATGAATCACAGGCAATCTTAAAATAACAGAATATACACTTTGAGAATTTTAGTGGTCCTAGGGGACGACCTAAGTCTAGAGACCACAAAGCTTTTGTAGGGAGGAGTTATTCTTTAGTGAGGACACCTGACACTGACATGCAGGGAGGGAAGGTTTCATTCCCATGTCGCTTGTTTACCGATGGGCCAGGCACTGTGCTCGAAACTAGCTGTGCTGAGAACGAGAGAGAGAGAGAGAGAGAGAGAGAGAGAGAGAAGGGTCTCTGCCTTCGCAGCACTTTTGTGGGTAAGCTTGCAACGAACATTGCCAAGTTATTCCACAGGGAAGGAGGCAAATGGCCACCCTCTGTTCTTCCCAGGTCCGTGGCTCTTCATGATCCTTCTTGTTGGATGTCTACGGCCATGCCTGTGTGGAGAAGTGTTAGGCCCATGTTCTGATTCACTCAGCTGTCTTTCCTTTTAAACCCTTGTGAGCCCCAGGGCACTTCTGTTGTTTTTCAGTAGTTACTGCCTCGTGTCCTTCCCAACGTCCATGGAGTTTCAAGGCTCTGCTAATGTCTGTAGGCTTCAGGAAAGCTGTGTGCTGAATGCCTTAGATGCTGTACTCCCTTCAGTTCTCTGCCATTTCAAAGACCCATGGGCTATTAGAGTACGATGTGCCCAAAGCAGTAATTCTTTCAATACCTCTTTCAGCTTTCTTAATAACCTTAATAACTGTCTGTTATCTCTTCCATCACGCCTCAGCTAGAAGTGAAAACTTCCTAGGGGTCTGAGATCATGTCTTGTTTCTTCTAATCTTCCCCAGGACACAGTCACTTGGACACAGAACACTGACAAAACACTTGGGGTTTGATTTAAATGCATCGGGAGAGGGAAAAATGCCTGTGGAAGTGAGGCACATGTTAAAAATAAAGATGGACGTTCAAATCAGGGCAGACCTTTACTACATCTGTACAGCCTCGTGATTTTTATAGGTTCAATGGCAGCCGTTCACTATTAATTTCTATTATATTAAATATAAAAGGGGAAAAATTTCAAGTTTTGACAGGTAAGCAGTACATTTCCTCCCCTGAACAACTCCCAAAAGCTTTCTGGAAACTAAAGCACTTTTTCCTATTTTTGCTTTTCATTTTGAAGACCTTCTTCCCCAATCAAGACGCTTACATGAAAAGTGGCAGACCATTTTGCTATCTTTTTCAAATGAAGCCTGATTTATTCCACTCCTCATCCTGCCTGCCCTGTTCTCCAAAGAATTTTTATCAGGCAACAGATATTCTCTAGACTCTCAAATGAGAGGAAAACAAAAATAATTGTGTTTCTATGCAGTATCTTTGACACCTTCCTAAAAGTAGTAAGTATTGAACTCAGTCATCTTCTACACTTTTCTAATCACAGAAAGTACCTTTACTTATTCCTAGAGATAGCCAATCCCACCGTCCACAGAGATGGAAACATCCCGATAGTACAAAAGAGAGATATTATAAATAATGAAGACAGGTTGTCCTTAAAAGTTGACACACTTCACATTTCTTAGGGTTTATATATAGCTAGTTTCCAATTTTGTTCTATAAATAATATTAATGCAAGCAAATACGTTGAATTTTCTCCAGAAAGCACTCTAATTTCTTCAGGGTTGTATCACTATACATTTGTTAAGTGCCCATGTGACATCAATCATTCTCCAATTTGGCACATCCAAATAAATGCGAGGGATTAATAAATCTCTCTCTACAATGTCATCTTCTAATGGGTTTTTAAGAAGTGAAAAAAAAACTATCATATTTTGCTTAGGGTTTAAATTATGACCATCACTGTAGACACGTGACCCAAAGAAATATGGAAACCACTTGATTCGGTGGTACTTAACTCCATAAAAAGGTACTCGTTGTAGAGAAATTATTAAATTTTCAGTGATTTTTATTGCCGAGCATCACTGAAGCTAAAGTTGCTGGGTTTTCATCTTTGCAATTCTTCCTCATAACCACTGACATAACAATTTGAAAACCAATAGAATCACCCATGCACCTGTAAGCAGCCCGTCCTCTGCCCTTTCATCTTCCTTTATAAGCATTTATGGGAAATGAGGTGCACAAAACACATGTATTTGTAATTACATTTGCAAAAAAAAAAAATCCTCAAACAGCTGTGGACACAGCAAAGATTAGAATCTGATAGTGGCTTAGAATAATGAAGAAAGAGATTGTAAGGGTTCAGCTACAGAGCTGATGAAAAATAGAAAAAAAAAGCCCCTGCTCCTCAAAATCCTTAATCTGTATTACTCTTACACGTGAAATTAAAACACATATATTCTAAAAATTAAAAACAGGAAACAGGATGACAAATGTTTTTCAACAAATTATTTTGCAGTGTATTAAACCCTGTGTTTTCCTAAAAATAACAAATTGGAAATCTGGACAAATATCTAAATAAAATATTTTAAGGTATTAATTAAATTCTTCTAAAAATCTTATGAAGTACTTGAAACTTGGTTACATCTAGCTAGTTTCCAAACAGTACTGTTTATTTTTTAACCTCATATTTATACCAATTATAAAAGCCTAGAATCTTTTATGAAGGTTTACATAATCAATTGTTTTATTAAGGTGATCATTAAAAGTGATATTTTTTAAATAGCTTTTCATAAATATGTTCTATATAATATTTAAAAATAAAACCATTTTTTTTAGATTCATATGTCTTCTGCAATGGATATATATATTTATGCATGTATCAAAGTTTAGGAGGCTAATAACTCAGAACAGTAATATTAACATTACAGAGTCATCTTCTGAAGTTTATATAGTATGATTCAATGAATAAGTATACAAAACCAGAATTATTTAAATTGCAAAAAAATTTACTTCCGCACTCTGCAATTTTTATAGTAACTTTGCCATCTTTTAAAAACTTTTAAAAGCTAGTAGGCTCAGAAATAAGAACCCATTTATTAAGGAACACTAATTGTCTAATAAATTATGCTTTTTTATGTGGCATCACTGCATCCTACAGTGTCTTAATTAACCAATATTTGATACTTGATTATTTAATAGGCTGAATTGACCATTCCATTTTTAATATATTTCTTTTACTAAAAAAAAAAATCTTCCTAAAACATGACACATTTTTTATCATACTTTTAATGCTCTGCATGAAATTATTCATGCTAATGGGAATATAATCACATAACAAAATAGTCATTCTTTTTTTTTAACCCATAACCAAAGCATGCTATGATATGCTCACTTTTTGCATACATGTTCAGAGAATATTAACTAATAATATGTGATGGCTTCATTTTTATACGCTGTTATTTCTGTCTCAAGTTGCTTTGAATATCACTAACATGGGAAAAGCTTACAAGGAACTTCAATCAGGCCACGGATCCTGCAGACTGGACTGAGGAGGCAAACCACTTAAGTGACTGGGTACCTCACAATAATCAATTCACTTGTCATTTGGCATAAATGTAAAAGCACCCTTCCCAACTTTTCTGGCTTCATTATCTTGCATCAAATTATTAACCTCTGGATTTTAGGAGTTGGATCTATTAATGCCTAGAATGTATATTTAGACTAAAATTCTACATAAATATTAGATTTAGGAAAGGAAGCAATTAACTTATTCAAGGAAATGAAATGATGGCCAAGCTAGTCCAGTGCTACTTGATAAAACCATTGTGTAACACATTCTGGGATCACAGATTTAGGGGAGAATGCATAATCCTTCATCAAAGAGTGGCAGCTTATCCACAAAGCTTCCTATTCCTGATGGGATATTCTTTTAAAAGTAATAAGGAGGACTTAAAAACTATGTAACACTCTTCTACCAAAATTAGCCATTTATACCAATGCTTCTTAATCCTAAAAGAACCAGAACCTCACCCAGAAAGCCTTGAGAAACTTTCCTTTGGGAAAAAAAAAAATACATAATGTGTACTAATAATTGACATCTATTCCTAAGTCAAATGTTTATGTTTCAGACTTAAAATTAAGTGATAATACCACAGAAGGTACAATATTTTTTTTTAAAAAGGTAAAAGCAAGATAACAAAAAATAATGCAGTCCCTAGAAGGCTTACATTGATAACAATTTCCAAGACTGAGAATTACTAGTACTTTGCTTTCTTCAACATTTAAAATTTTTAATGTGAATTATAGCCTTTTCAAAGCTCAAGTGGTAATTACACTACCAATTCATATACCTTATATCACATTTAAATGAAATACGTGATACATTAATGATTTGTTTTAAATAATTCGAAATTAGCTTTTGCTGATAGCTTAATATGAAATTCACCCAGCTTGATATGTTAAAATTCCTATCTGAAGTATAATACTGTTTTAAATGCTACTTTCATCAGATGATGTGAACAGAATTAACTGATGGCATCTCTTAAAACAAGCACTCGGTCCTCTCCTTCAGATCTCTCCTTTGTCAAAATCTCAGAAAACACCTGCACAGTGGAGATGAAGTATGTCACTGGAAAGTGCAGGTTTTATATAAAACTTGAAGTAAAAAAGATTAGACTTTTGCCATGGCTATACTGACTGAGGGCTGACTCAACTTGCTAACATCATACTTAAATGAAATGAAAGATAATATGGATTTTATTGAGATTACTTTAAACCAGAATACCAATAAGTGATTATCTTAAAATGTAACTTTTATTTTACAAATGCATTCCTGCTGTCTGACTTAAAGAAAATAATATCAATACATCATTCATCTTTCAGTTTTGTAATAAATAACTTTTTGGTGACCTGTGTGGATACTGCATGCATATATATTAATGAATAGTCTCCCAGTGTCTAGACTATGTAAGATGGGGATATTCATTAGTGTTTCTATGATATCTAGAACACCAGATTTACCTAATCATCTTAATTTCTATTAAGCTCTTTAAAAACTTACATTGGAATTACTGTATGTTTTGATAACTAGTATTTTTGGATTTCTTAACTGTGGACTATAGAGCATAATATCGATTTAAATAAAAATATGAAGTTCTGATTGGTGGAACCATGTGAAAGATAAAAGCTGTAAGTGTAAATAATTTAAATTACTGAGATCTAATTATGTACATCGTCAATGAAACAGTATTTGAATTTGAACATATAAAACGAAGATTTCTGTTTGGTACTGCATTTTTAACTATAACGTACTATGTTTCAAATCCTATATGGATAATTTTACATTTATTTAATTTTTAAATTACATCCTTATTATCCATATTATTTTCCTTCAAAGGTAGAACACTAAACGTATACTATACCACCTAATATCATACAAATTGAAACACAATTTAAAAAATAATACCACAATCAAAACACAAGAGAGGAAACATTTAAAAAGTTTTCTTTCTGCCACACATGTAATGTTTAAAATTAGTGACAAAGAAAGAAATCTTTTTGGCAAATCAACTCAACATGCCAATATTGTTTATAAAATTTTTTGTAATGCCAGGTTCTCATTCAGAGATTGTATACGCTAGGGCAAAAGTAAACGGTAAGGGAGAATTTTGTTCCATTTAATTTTTCAATCACAGGAAATGCAGAATAGGCTATCCTATTTCTCTTCGGCAAGAAAAAGTTTTAAGGGAGCATAAAAATGACTCTGAACGTGAGGATTTAATTCTGGTTTGACACATGAGTAAGAACTTTAACTTCTGTTTAAGGTGAAATTTATTTTAAATGTTAAATATGCTATAGCAATGTCATCAGAGAGAGACTGGTTGAAAATTAAGATCGAAATATCCACTTAGAAATACATTACAGATGGAACATGTCTGTTCTAATTTTTTTTTTTAAGATTTTATTTATTTATTTGAGACAGAGAGCATGAGAGGGAGGAGGGTCAGAGGGAGAAGCAGACTCCCTGCCGAGCAGGGAGCCCGATGCGGGACCCGATCCTGGGACTCCAGGATCATGACCTGAGCCGAAGGCAGTTGCTTAACCAACTGAGCCACCCAGGTGCCCCTGTCTGTTCTAATTTGAATGATAACATTCTGGCAGAAGTTCTCCTCGACCTTCACCCCTCTCTGAACCCAAATTCATCGACAGCTTTGTAAGGCAACAAACATCTTTTTGCTGGAAGGTATGATTATTTTTGAGGGCTTTCTAATTCTCTAGGAATGTTTCCTAAAGAGAACATGAAGAGGACTAATATTTTCGTTAATTTGATTGTGTCAAGTTATTCTCCAAACTATTATTGATGGTATCATAAAATTCAGCCAGACTGCTGTAGGAAGAATGTCTCATTTTTGTGACAATCAAGAGACAAAATACGGTTGTGTACAATAGCTCTTACTCCTTTTCGATATTACAGTGAATCACTTTTAGTATTTATTTAAATTAGTTATGACTTGCAGTGTTTTGGTCGACATTTATTATCCTTATCATTACACAAAATTAAGTGAAAAAGTTTACATTTTAAATATTCATTTCATTTTTCATTATAAACATAGAAAAAGGTTTAAGAGGCTTTTTCTGTTGTTCTTCAGAGGAAATAAAAAGTCAGGTTTGCTCTTCAAGAACTATAGGTCTGACAGCTTTCTTTAGCTGGAAGTTATTATAAATTCTGAAGGAAATAAAATTTACAGCTGTCTTCTGGCTTTCATAATTATTTTAAATGACAAGCCGTGTGCCAGCTTTTTTTTTTCTTTTTGAAAAGAGCTATGCAAAAAGGACCAGTCCCTTGCCAATTTTTTCCACCTACATGTTGACAAATTTCAAATTCTCTGATAAAGCTATTAGCATAGATGTCACATTTTAAAAGAGCATTTGGTAGACTGAGAATAAACAAGTACACTTTTCGGTAGGATCGCTTTCATAATTACCGAAATAAACATATCCCAATATTAACATATTTGTAAGTGCTTCGTGCAAACCCATTAAAATACTTCATGCATTTCTCATTGTAAATTACGTTAATTCCGGTCCTGTCTCCTCACTCTCTGCATAACACCTTCCAACGTGCTGTCCCAGCATTTTAGCTCTCCTAAGGTAGTTCCCTAGTACGGAAGCCAAATGCTGGCCACAATAGGGATGCTAGAGCTTCCTGGGGGAAGGAAGGACCTCTCTTCGGAAAAGCCCCTGTCATCAAAAAGACACCTCACTTCCTCGCGATGATAGTGGGTCCACAATTCTAATTGTAAAGTATCAGTTGAACTTAACTGAACTCGAGATGAAATAATCCATTCTCATAAAAGAGTACCTTTTCTTCCTTCCTTTCTTTTTTTGTCATCCTACTATTTAGAAGTGGTTCAGACTATGGTTGAAGGCAGAGAGTCATTACCAAGCTGTTATTTCTTTCTAAATTATGGCAATCTGAAGAGAATTATCACAAGATTCTGGTAAGTGTAACTAATAATGGAAGAAATGACAGAATGACTAAAATCTATTGATTATGAGCTTTATCTTCAAAGATAAGTGACCTTGTAAGTCACCTCCTAAATTATCATTTAAAATAATCAGAATGAAGACTATACTTTCAGGGATCATTTCTATAGTTTGTTAAAATAATCAGAATGTTTGTTTTTAAGTCTATATAAATCTGAGAATTATAAAATTATAATTTGGTGTTCAGTCCCATATACAAAGAAAATATACCTATAAAATAGAACTGTTAACACATTTTCTTTTCTCTGTCAATATGAAGAACCATAAACAATATTTGGAATTTCTTGGATTAATTTTTAAAAACTAATGATGCTCGTATTCTTGGATCTAAAATGCAAATACTTAAAAGTGAAAAAAATTTAGAAGTTAATTTTCTCCTGTACTTACCCAATTAACTTGCAATGACCAAATTTGCCCCCTATAGATTGCCTTTCCTGTCAAAAACACTGCTACACACAGAAAATGCTCAAAGAACCATCACTCTTTATAAACGATTTTCATGTTCATATTCTTTCCTCTTCCTCTTCTTTAGTTCTCCCTCTCCACCTCTTTCTCTCTCTGTATCTCCCATTGGTTTTGAGGCAGAGACCCAGTAGACCCGGTTATAAAATAGCTGCTTATTATTAAATAATATGACCCCACCCCTGGGCAAACCAAATCACAGCATCCCACTGCTCCCCAACTTCTGTAATCAAAGTAAAAAGTATGTCACCATACTGGAAATCACTTTATCAACAGAGAGCATCTCACAGTAACTTTTATATAATTGAATATGACAATACAAGTGTGAATATAGGCACTTGATTGTCTCAAAACACTTCCATTTTCAAAAGTGCCATCTCTCCATAAGTGATCATCCACTCCTTAACTCACAGGAAAGAAGATAACCATAGTTTGGGGATGTGGTACGCTGTATTCTACAGATGCTGCAGAAACATTAAAGCCGTCTGCTACCTCCTTGAGGTCTTAGAACTCAGTTAAGACTGCCACCTATCCCAAACCTGTTAGAAAAGTCAGTACTACCCTAGTGCTACCTCTAGACTGCAAGGATGTCAACAAGGTAGTAAAAACTCCTTTTTATTATTATACGGTTTCAATCATATATTCATGTGGCTGTGAGTACGTTCTAGGATACTGACATTAATTTGCTCGGTAACTTATCTGAAGTAGAAGGAAGGAGGTTTCAGTAGATTATTATCTTTTACAGGAATTCTACACAGCTATTCTAACTACCGAGTCACCCGAGTTATTTAATCGAAATCACACACACACACACACAGATACACACAAATCAACATTCTTTCCAGTGAAGGAATCCTATTATGGTTTTGGTGTTTGAAACAGCTCTATATCTTAGAGCATATTTCTGCATTTGGAAAGTTTATATTCTAATGGGGGGCTAAGATGATGCTTTGAAAATGGCATTTTAAGGACATTATTTTAGCGTTTCGAACTGTTTTTAGTGAATGCTTTTAAATGGAACAACACTAATTCAGTGTACATAATCTATCATTACAGTGAAGAAAATTAAAATATAATAAACATATTTCCTACCAAGTTTTTTTTTCCTGAAAGCAGAAAACAATGCACTGTGGGAACTTTATATTCACTATAAAGCAGTCACATCTTTATTTAAAAATTCTAGAGATGATGACTTATATTAGAATAGTTATCTATATTAATCTTTGATTTTGTGCTTTTGATACTTTATTTTATTGAGACTATAAGCATATATCACAGTAAGCAATGCAATGTGGACCAAAGTCCAAGAAAATCTTCACACGGTCTTTCGGAAGAGAATAAAATGCTGATAAAGTTGAGACCAGACACCGCTAATGTACAAACGCAAACATCGTCGTAGGGATGATCATAGTCTCCATCTTTCCAGGTTTCCAAAGAGGATAAAGAATTACCTCCACATGCATTACCTTTCATTGTCAAGATTATACCTACCACCTTATAAAATAAAAGTTATAATGCATGTGCAAGACGTGGATCTATAATTCTAAGAATTCCTTGAAAAACTCAACTAGAATACTGATATAAACAAAAAAGGAAATAACCTAGTTGTATAATGTTTACCATTTATGACTCCAAAAGACCACAAAGCCTTTTGACAAACAAGAAAATACACCTGAGGCATATTGTATTTGGAAGAAAAAAGCCTATTGCAGTTGAATATGTATTAATGAATTGCTTCCTCATGCTTTATACAATTCTTAGAGAAAGTTCAAATTAAGTCCCCCAAAGGATGTTTTAATTATAAGAAGCAATATTTTAAAACTCATACAAGCCATCACACTTGTTTGGAAACAAATGACTTCTCAAGATGTAGAAGTATTACTATCAATCACCAACAAGTTAATTCTACATAATAAGGCAGGTTTGGATGCAAACTGACCCACTGTGGAATGCTGTATCTAAAATTGATTACAACAGCACTCAAAATGAATGCAGCCCTCTAAACCACTTCTTTGCTCAGAAACATTAATCTCAATTAGAAGGAGAGCTTCATAATGGTAATGCTTGGTATATAAAAAAGTATGAAATAAATCAGTTTTTATAAGACACAACAATTAATCAGTTTTGAAACTTACAAGTTTTTTTTAAGTACAAAATGTCCATCAGGATTCTTAAAACATCTGTTATCTCCAAAATAAGGTTTTGAATGTGTTCTGAAAGAAGCTTACATGACATAATTTTTAAGACTTGGTTATTAAAACTTCTAAGTAGCATAACATTATTATGCTGTCTTTTCAATACACTTCTTTATTTTGAGTGAGTGTTAAATTCTTCTCGACTATCATTAACACTGGCTTTAACTGAAAATTCAAAGAGATATATAATTGGGTGTGGATCAGAGTAAAAGTTTGATAGCAAATTACTGTATTTTTTGCTCATATTCTCAATTGAAGTAAAGAGAGTATGTTCTAAAAGTCAAAGTAGACATTTGGCTATCAAATAAAACACTGGGTAGATAAGCAATGTGTCAATGGACATGCCTAACAGGTTTCTACAGCACATCTTCAGGAAAAGGGCAGACAATTCATTAACACTGCTGAATACACCGATTCACGTAAGTAAAATACCTTGATGACATTCCTCAGCTGCCCAGAAATAAAAACTTTAAAGGGATAAATAGAGCTTAATAAAAAGGAGGTAATGTATTTATTAAAATGATCAATATTAATAAACAAACAAAGTTGTCTTTATGCTGCTTTTATATTAGACTATGACTATCTTCAGGACTTACTTCCCAAAACTATTGTAGGCAGAACAAACTTGGCTATTTCCAAACATGCTTTCACAGCAATGGGAAAAACATTTTCTGTACATCAAGCTCAAAGTTGATCAAGTATTCCTGATAGGTCATTCTACTCACAACGATAGCCATACACTTTTGCCTGGTTTCTTATCTGCTTGACTCTCTACAAAGGAAATAATTTTAACTCTTGGCTTTCAGAAGCAAAGCTAAGGAAGAGTAGCTTGAACTTGCTAACTGGATTATTATGGTTTAGCTAGGTTTTCTTTCCGAATAAATGTAAAACTTTTCACTCTATTTAGGTACTTTCTTCTATTCAAAGATAAGCATCCTTATCTTTCTTTGTCTTCACCCTAATAAAGCAGGTTCTCTTTTCTAACCAAAAGACTCATGACACGCCTAAAAGATCAGAGTAAGAAAAGCCTCTATAATTTACCTAAAACATTTCTTTCTAGAAAATAAACTCAGCCATTCAAAATGATTCAATTTGGAAAAAAAAATTAGTCAGAATTCTACTATAATTTTATCTGCTTTATTTTACATAATTAAGAAGTCCTCACTAGGGTCGATACTCCCTGTCAATGAGTCGCTAACATTAATGCTGTTGGCACAGGATATTAATGTATTTTTCAAATATATAAGCACTGGTATAGTTATTAGTACATTTTCATAAAAATTGTGTAGTATATGTAAAAATATACCTGTCTTACTTAAAGGAACTACTTTCTCTCATAATATATATTCTCTTCTAAATTGTCTAAAATAAAATATATTGACCACCAGCAAAAAAATAGTATCTTTGAGTTAAGAAGAATACTAAAATTCAAACAAGAAAAAAAGGCAGATTGGCAAGGAAAATGCAACAGGAAGAGAGATACATTCAATCCTGAAATACACAACAGAATAACTTAACTAAACTCATTGTAAACCCCATCTTTGAAGAATTTAGGAATAATTTGTGAATGCCTTGACATTTTAAAGTGGGATTAGCAAGTCTTATTACTGAACTAACCTCTCACACTTAGAGCAAGAATTAAATATTTGCTCTGCATTTAGAATCACAAATCGAAAGTTCCAAGGCTCTTACAAGAATTTCATATATTAAGAAATAAAAGCTAGAAGTTTTAGATAATTAAGAATGTATTAAGGAGTGCACAAAGCAAGATCCTTGGTGTATTTGTAAAATTTTTGTTTCAACTGAAATATTAAAATCTATAATGAGTTTTCATTATATTCTCAACTCTGTTCCTAATATCCTAGATAGACCACAAATACTTTTCCAGGTAGGCACTCGGGTGGAGGAGGGGTATGCATCGTATTCTAAGCAAATTCACTAAAAGAATCAAATCACAAGTTCTGCTCAGTTGCAATACCACCTTTTGGGGTACGCTTCCAGGCTTTCCAAAGATGCTAGTCCTGCCTTTTTGTTTGGTTTTGTTTTTGACAACAGAAAGGAAAGGTAATGCCTGAACATATTTCTGTTTCTAGCGAAAAGACCACCCAGTGGATTCTGCCAGAGCCTCCAAATGTTTGACAGATACACTGTCAGAAGATAAGAAATAAGAGTATTATGAAGAGACAGTCCTGTTCTCCGGAATCCCAGCTGTCTGGGGCCCTGTAAAAAGTGCCTGGACAGCCCTCACCCTTTCACTTCCACAGCACTTACCCAAAAGTACCTGGAAACTTTTCTCTAGCTTTAGATTATCATGACTTCAGAAAACAAATGTATCTGCCGCATTGCACGGTAGAATTACCTGGTACCCTTCCTCCCCAGTAAGAATTAGTAGCAGGTTACCATTACAGCTACCTTAAAGGTGAGGCAGTAAGAACGGAATCCAAACTGCATCATAAGGTGTTCAGCAGAGATCAGATAGAGCCCACCTCAACCTAAAATGTTTGAAGCTTCTTCCAGTGGGTTGGAAAACACCACACAGCCGGAGATTGAGCTGCAGATTCGTAAATTGCCCAGTTCAGGCTATCTGCTTGTTTCCAGCCCCGATGAAGTTTCAGTCGAGATCTACCCCTCCCCACGCCACCCCAGCCCCTCGTTCCCGTCCCCTTCTCCATTCCCAACTGGGCCGCCTGGTAGTTGAAGACTCCTTTTCACTTGCCCCGGAGAGTGGTGCCATTTCAGGGCTTCCCGCTCGCTGGAGGCCCCCAAGATCTTCTCAGACACCTTCCGAGGACGCGGCGCCCCGCCACAAAACTGGGGATCGCCCCGACCTGAGCCAGACGGGCTAGACTCCCTGCCCCCACGGAGCGCCCGGCCCCCGGGGCTGCCTCCCTCGGGTTGCCCGCGAGCCCGGGGCTCCCCGGAACCGCAGCGCCCGGCCCAGCTCCTCCGGCGCCAGGCGCCGGCGAAGTTCCCACCTGAGCAGGCAGCCCGAGGTGTCAGACGCGAGGGCGGGGCGGGGACGGAGAGGCCGGGAACTGGCAGGCCAGACCCGCCGAGACCGCACGCCGAGGAGATGCTCCCGGGCCACCCGGGCTGGCCCACCTGCTGCCGCCTGCCAGAGCCGCGCGGGGCACCGCGCCGCCGTCCGCGCCGGCTCCGGCCCGCCCGCCCGCCCGCCCGCCCGCCCGCTCCCGGCGCCGCGGCCCGGGCACTAGGACCCCAGGAAGGAAGGAGGGCGCGCCGGCGGCGGCGCAGCACTTACCGCGCTCGGCTCGCCCGCGCCTCCGGCTCGCTCCGCGGCCGCAGCCGCCGCGTCCACCCGGGCAGCGCGCACACCCCGCACTTGGCCAAATTCAAAGGAGCCGGGCGCGGGGGAGGGGGCCCCGCCGAGGCAGCGGAGCGTGGGGGACGGGGGCGGGGGCGGGCGGGGGGAGAACAGCAAGTGTTACAACTTCCTTCCCTGCCCGGCGCCCGGCCGCGGCGGGCGAGGGACGCGGCGAGGGGAGGGCGGGCGCGCCGGAGCGCCAATGAGTTCACTTTCTTTTTCTCCCCCGCGCTCTCCCCCTCTCCCTTCCCGCCGGCCCCTCTAAGCCTCCGGCTCCGCCGGAGAGGCCGCGCCGGAGTTTTCGGTGCTCGGCGGGGGAGCCGGAGGACGGTGGCGGCGAGGGAGGAGGAAGAGGACAAGGTGAGGAGGCGAGCAGGGCGCCGTGCCGGGGAGCGGCATCCAGGACCTTGACTGTGTGACGGGGGGACGCGCCGGGCCGAGTGTGCCCGAGACAGGCGCGTACACGTGTCCGTGTGTGTGTGCGAGTGTGTGTGCGGGAGGAGAGGAGCCTACCATGCGCTTCCCCCAGTGCAGATCGCGGGAGAGCCCAATCACAGGGCGAGCTGGCCCGGGCTGCGATCATTTATAACCCTGGACTCCGCCGCTCCGCCACTTGTCAAGATGACAGGTACTTTATTTCTTCTTCTTCCTTATTCAGAAAAAGAGATTCCCCGTTTACTGCCTTTTTCTGTCAAATGGGACTTGCCGGACTGAACCACGTTCGCCGCCCCTCCCTCCTTCCCTCCTCCCGGCCGCGTCGGGTACGGGAAAGCTCCAAGGCTCCCATGCTGTGACCAATCAGTGCATCTACTACTCTTGCCGTGATTTAGGGGTCATCCGTGAATAACACTTCACGCTGATGAATGGCTCTTGCCGGCTTTCGGCTCTGATGAGGGGTCTGCCCGCCGCTGACTGCAAACACTAATGAACTTACAGCGCCCTCTGAAATTCACACGCACCTACAAAGTGCAGGGGTACGTGCGTGCCGGGGGGGGGGTCTGTCCTTTTCTTCTCTGGGTTGCGGGATGGGGGTGGGGGAGAGGGACGGGGGAGGGGCGGGTAATTGCTTTGGACCAAAGTGGAAACACTTCTCTGTGTAATCAAACCTCTAACCTTCTTAGAAAACTACTTTGCTTGATCTTTCCTAGGGTGGGCATTTCAGGTCAGCGGAGTCACCCGAAGAGGTAGGAGTGCAAGACACTGCCGGGAAGATGGATTTCGAGGCAGAAGGGTGTAATTAAGGATTTCCACTCTCGGTAGGCGGCCCGTCCTTTACAAGAGGCTCTGAAAATGACCTGCGCCTTCCCTTCCAGAGTGTCCTCTCGTCCGAAACTGAAAAGCGCAAATGACCTTCGCACGCGGGAAGGGGCTCTGAACACCAAGCTTCCTTGCAAGCCCCAAGTCGGGGCTGGCGGAGAACAAGTGTCTGCCCTCGGGTTCAAGCACCAGGTCCTCCCCAACAAGCGCGCAGCGGCCAGGGGGCTGGATTCTGGAGTCCTCCAAAGGCTCCACACCCCGCATTCTCCGACCCCCCCCCCATCCCCCGTTCTCCCCTCAGATTAGCAGCCAAACGCTACCTCTGCCTCGACTTTGTTTGCTGTGGGAGGAAAATAAAAGTTTACTGCTCTCCCCAAGACGCTGCCACTTTCTACTCGCTTAAGTTCCCCTCAGCACCCTCGCTCGCGACTCCCCAGCCCCTCTGCCCCGGCCTAAAGGAAGCCCACCGAGGCAGATTGCAGTTCCGGCTGCTGCGGACCTTTGGAACACCCAATCCGCGACCTTCGCGGAGCCGCTCTCCGGCTCTTTGCCGCTCTGGAACCTGCTCGGCACCCAGCGGCAGCAGGGCTGGGGCGTGCGCGCTTGGGGCGGACCAGCCCGCTGGGCTCCACTCCGGGCACCCCAGCGTCCTCCCCCCTGCCCCCCCTCCCCCGGGAGTAGCTCTGAATTTGTTCCCCAGGCCTTAACGGGGCGCTAGCAAACTTGACCTAGGAAGCGTGGCAGAGGAACTAGCGAGCTGTCAGCCTTCTCATTCCATCTCCCGCTTTCAACTTCAGAGCAGAGGATTCCAGCGACCTGCACCTAACGGGGGACTCGGGCTGGAAGGAAAACACCTGTATTTGTAACTACGTGCAGAACACGAAACAGACTAAGCACTTTGAAAACAAGAGCAGTGCCTCCTAGGAAAGCCTGAGGCTTCACGATAGAGTTTCTCCAAAGTTTTCGGGAGAACTGACAAGGAGAGTCCCTGAACTTGAGTTAGTGTGCCCAGTCCCACCACCTGAGTTCCCGAAGTTGTCAAATGACCAAACGCACTTCACCTACTCGTTAAGAAATAACGGTAATGCGTGACCACCACGACCCCATTCCTGGCGCGCCAGTGACGCTAAGCACTACAGGAATCTAGAGTCGCCCTGGGGTGGATCAGTCTCTTTCCTGCTTTGTGTGTTTCACACTTGAAAAAATAAAATAAAATAAAATAAGGCAGCGGGGGCAAACGAATGATTATTCCCCTCTCATTCTAACCATCCTCATTGTCTCAAGAAAACTTCCTGAATTGTGGAGGCATACCCCAGATATTATATGACAGTCACACCAACTACTTAAAATTTGCATTCCTGATGTGATCAAAAGGAAACTTGACGGGTGTTTCATAAATCACCTTTGTGGCCCAGTTCCCAGAAAAACATCTTAAGTGTTCAAAACTTTGCTAAGTGTCCATGTAACACTCCCCCTTGCTCTTTCGTACCTTACTATCTAGGAATACACACCAAAAAAAGAGGTAAGACACATCCGAAAGAGGCCAGAACAGAAGAACTAAATTGCTGGTAGAACAGGCAGGAGGTGGGGTCGGGGGAGTGGCATGTTTCTTCTTTGCAGCTCTTTTCTCTTTTCAGCCCTCATTATAGCTAAAGCTGGTAATGAGCATAGGAAACAATAGAACTCATAAAATTTAGAAATGGTAATAAATCTTGAAGCTTGTCTCTAGCCCAGCTCCCTGTTACACGATATTCAAAGTTTTTCAGTGCGGGATGTTGAACATTCACACGAATTGTATGCAATGCAGACAAAATACTCTAGAACTCATTCATACAGCCCCGTGCACTCTATGGCAGGCATCACCGGTGGACAAAGCGCTCAGGGTGTCCTCAACGACGGTCTGTGAGCGCAAGGCGAAGCCCGAAATCCAGGCAGTTTATGTGTGCTAAGTTTGAGGCTTCGTGGGTTGGGTTCCCACCCACCCCCCCAACCCCTACCCCCACTAACAAAAAAGTTCCATCATTCGAGGTCCTTAGGAAAAGCTGATGTTGTACAGTGCCAAACTATACCAGACGCTTTCTCCTCCGAATGCATCCTTGGAAAGCAGAGAGGCAGCCTGCTACGTGACCATCAGGCTTTTTGCCTCGCTGAGCTCCTGTCATGGGAGGGCGGGGATGGTGGGTAGATCACGCCGTGCCCTCGGCTGCAATAAAAACTCCAGCGGGAGAAGAAATGCAAGACGTGGCTGGCTGTTTTACAAACCTCTGGCCGCTCACAGCAAACTCTGCCGGGCGCGGCTGGTGTGACTTTGCCGCGTGAAGGCAGCCGGTCTTGCACAGGATAATGGGGCTGAGCTGGCGGCATCGCCCTCCCGTGGGGCCCCCTTGTCACAGTGATACGCGGCTCTCCGGAAAAAAAAAAAAATCTTGCCGAGCTCCCCTTGCAGCCCGCACCCCACCCCTGGAAATGCATGCCTGTGGCCCTTGCAAACCTCTACAGGATGCTTGGGGAGGAAGATAATGGACCGAACCACTTTGGGATTAGGAACTGACCATGCCCTCAGGACTGAGGTGGGGTGGGAAAGGGACCCGTGCTTTGCCCTGCTGCGGAGGCTGGGCCCACCGCGCTGTTCTGTCGCGCCATCAACTCCCCACCTCAGGCGAGGGTCGCTCCGCACTCGAAGGGGATGTCTATCCATGTAAGTCAGCATCACGGAAGCCTTCCCTGGAGGCTGATGTTTTGGGGACTGTCGGTTTTCTCCAGGTCGAGCCTGAAGCCCCCGCTTGGGCCTCCCTCCCGTGGGGCGCAGCTGGCCTCCAAGGCTACATCCTCCTTTGACAGGCGGGGCTTTCAGGAGTGCAGAAGGGGGCACGGGGTCAGGCAGGTAGGAGGCTCTCCAAGGAGGCTCCTGGGCACCGCTCCACTTCATGGGCATTCTTTGGACTTACTACATCGGCTCTAGCAAACTGAGGCAAGAATGGCCTGACTGTAGGGCTCAAATCCGGCTGCAACCTCTCCGGCCTGAAGGGTTCTGGCACTGACAAGGAAGGCGGGAAATGACTGAAGGAGCCATAGTGGAGACTCTTAGACCTTCCCACTGACCCTTTGAAAAGATCAGGCAAGCCAATAATCTACATACTTCCAAAAGGAGGTTATGTCTCAATTGAGAACAGTAAGTGATGAGCAGCTTAAAACAGCCTGAAGGCTGGCAGTCAGGAGAAGAAGGTGAGTCCTAGGCACTTGGAGGATGCTGGTTAAACAAATCAGTTTGCAGGTAGCAGACCACTAACCTAGAACAATGTACAGCACTAGAACTTAACTGTTACACAGAAACCTCTCAAGTAGCTCTAAAGTTACTGTCAGGTGTTTGTTGTTTCTTCTCCTGGGAAAATAATCAACTGATTTCCCTTGGCTGTTAGGTTGAGGGAAACTGTAAAACAAGCATTCTGATTTGATCACTGATCAAGTCATAAAATTAAATGACTATTGGCGGTGGAAAACAGGCTTTCATTACCTTCATTAAAGCAGGACAGGCCTCTCTCAATGCACATGCCTTTTGGAGCTATCCAGCGAACTGGTGATCAGACAAACCAACCTTTAAATGCGGCCCTGCTTTTCCAGTACATTGGTCTGTGTTCCACTGCGTAAACAGAGGCTCCACGTGGCTCTGGTCTCTGGTGAAAAGGCATGCATGGAACGCAACCCCACTGCCGACTTGGTTTTGCTTCGGTCACATAGAAAACCCAGTTCCTCGAAGGATTTTGAACACAGAAGCGTCTTTCCACACGTGGCACTTTCCATTTTGGTTTCAGTCCACATGTGTGTTTAAAGCATGCCACATTTTCCCACACTGAAAGATAAAAAACCTTTAAACTTAATAGTTACCACGGAGTACCCTTTAAAATCTGTCATGTTTTCTGTGGACAGCTTTTTGATAAGCAATATCTATACCATATTTACGGTACACACTGTATACAGTATATGGTGTATTTAAGGCAGACGCTAGCTGCGCAAGGTTTATAAATTCATGACAGAGGACAGTTTTGTTAAGAATATGATGTCCTTTAGATGTTTCGGGATCCAGTCTATAAGTTAACTTGTAGACATAGATGAAAAACGTAGGCATCAAGTGACTACATTCAGCTGCAGACTCACTGAGCATCTTCTCATTTCCCAGGAGTGTCCTACTCCGTCCTCCCTTTGTCGACTCCTGAGTCCGGGACGTCCTGTACTCTCAGCCTCTGGAGCTCCTATTTATTAGAGCACCCATTAAGTCCTCGGAAGGGCTTCCATAGTATTTTCTGCATGTAATAAACGATGGCACTATTTTATTAAATGGGCCTTTTGCAATAGCTCTTTAAAACCACAGGGTCCAGCACAAAGGGCTGCCATACAGAAGATGTTCATTAAGTGGTTGTTGAATGAATGAGTGAATGCATGAATAAAATATTTTCACCCTATTCAGTCATTCCAACTTTTTTTTAAAGGATGGGTCATAAATAAAATTGACTTCAAGAATATACTTATTAAGTACACTTTCCACTTTTCTGCCCATCCATTTTTTAATGGCACATCATTTAAAAATTCCAGTTATGATATCAAGCCACATCAGTTCACCTCTGAACTTGGTTGACTTCTCAGACACACAGTTTGAAGTAAAGACAAAAATAATGGGGAAAAGGAAAGAGATCAAATTTTGTGTTCCTCTTTTTCAGTAAGACGGAGCATATACGGAAATTTGGAAAAATTGGTAGTAAGCACTGATCAAATGCAGATACCCTAAGTATGTTCTACTAAATACGATACTATGACACCCTTATTGTTTACCGAATTCCTCTGGACTTTTAATGGTAAGAAGTGTAGAACCTAAGATGACTGCTTTTCATTTCTTCAAGACAAGGGTTCAGCTGGTATTGGGGAAACAATCTCTGTTTGTTCCTCTCCGCTCAGGAGGACTGTTTCTAATTGATCTGGCATGGAATTTAGTTGGTGATGTGTATGTAGCAACCAAAGCACAGAGCCTGTATGCTTTGTAAAGTGATAACCATATGGGCCTTATTTGAAACATTTGAGGATTTTCGACATTAACCTGGGTTAAATTGAGCTATAAATTCAACTCAAATGTATACGTCCTGACAAATTCATCATCACTTTGGATAGATCCAATCCGTGCTCCCCTCAGATTAATAAAGATGATGACCACTTATCACAAACGCGGAGGTTCTTTGTGATAAAGTACCATAATGTTGTACTTTGCACTGTTTAAATGCAAATTGCCCTTATTAAGCAGACATTTTCTACTGTTATCACTTTCAGCAGGATGGAAATGTTTAAAAATGATCTCTGGGTAAAGAAAAAGATATATAGTCAAACCTATTTCCTCTTACACAATTTTCAAGTGCACTTCGCTATCATCATGAAGATTTAATTAAGCAAGCTCAGCTTCGCTAAAAAGCAAAGCGGCTAGAAGTTGCTACTTATGGAAACATATTCAGGACTTATACAAAATAATTTATTTGCTATTCCTCATTTGGGGACCCGCACAATCACGGAAGGTTCAAAACATAACAGAATCCTAGAGCTTCCTTCTCCTATTTTTGAATATCAAATTTAGAGCTCACACTTTGTTACAGATAATAGTACTGAGTTATGGATGTTGATGGTCCTTCCCTTGCAGCTTTAAATTGCCTTGAAAAAGATACAGTTTCTTTAATTAAAAAAGCTGCACAGAACTAATCCCTCTAGCTGAAAAAAGAAAAGTTTTAAGCAATCTCTTTCTGCTCTGAGAGAGAAAGGCAGACAATACCATAACAGATCAGAAACATAAGCTATAGTGTGCAGCCAGGAGCACAGCAGGGAACTGAATACTGCTCCGACTGTGTCATTTTTTAATCCCCCATCCCAGTTTTCCCCGTCTGACCTCATGCTGAGATGAAGTTATCACAGAAGACAGCTTTACTCTCACCAATGAATCCAACCCTGGATCTGTATTATCCTTAGCAGATCAAAACACCGCTTTCATCAAATAGCATTATCTGCATAAAAGGCATGCAATTGCCCGATAATTTCACCCAAACTATGCTATTCATTTAAAGGACAAGAAGAGAAATGTAATTCATTCCTTTTGGGGGGTGGCAGAGAAGAGTGAGACCTGGGGGAGAGCAGGGGCTGGAGAAGCTCACTTTCCCCCCTTCACTCATGGGAACTTTCCTGTTTTTAACACAAAATCCCAAGAAGGGGTCCATTTAAAAGTCCCCCTGCTCCTGCGCTTTAAGATTAATTGTTGGAGCAATTTGGTGCAGTTTGAGTGACAAAAGTGTAAGTTGTGTAGAAAACTGACAGTGAGAAATTACAAAGCTTGCTGATGTCATTAGCCATGCTTCCCTGAACCCCAATAAAAACATCATATCCAGTAAAATTGGAGAAGCACAAGAATTAGCTGAACAACTGGATGAAGTTTAACACAACGTTGTGTGTAGAGGGGGGGTTCTTACTGGAAGATCTTTCTATGCATTATGAGAAGTTTGAATCCTTAGATTGGGAAGACAAAGACATATTCCACAATTTTGGGTTGATATTGTGAAGAATATTTTTAAAATCTTAGGAGTAAAGACTAGTTTTTTTTTTTAATTTAGAAAATACTTAGCCTCCTTCAGGTTTTCTTCCCCATTTTTATGTTTAAACAGTGTTCTCATTTGCATTGTAGATTGTATAAAATGTTATAATGGGCTTCTCTTTAATGGATCCTAACTTCTTATTGAATGACATAAGTTGTTTTGTTCAAGGTATCATGATAGGTTAGAGCAATCAGACAAAACCATTTATGTCAAGTAAATGGAATTACTAAGAAGTACTAAAACTCCGCTGTGGGTGTGGGTGACCTATTAGGTGTATGTTAATATCCTCCTAAGATGCATTACTCACCATAATTTTAATGATTTAGCTTGAAAATGTAAATCATCTGCGCAGTCCTTTCTGAATTTACCCTGTAAGTTGACCTTGTAAGAAACCCAGCTTAATCCCTACCTTCCATCATCCAGACAACATCTACACACAAAAATGTGTAAGACAAACAATCAGAACTGCTTGAAAAAAAGAACAACCTTCAAAGGCTTCAAATTGGAGGCTAGGAATACTCCTGGGAATTCATCAGACAGGTGAAGGGGCAAGAATTTTCCCTTGAAAGAAAGACACTGGCTCTGCAAGAAATTAATCATGGCACTATTATTTGTCATCATTGGCATTTTAATTACATGTATGTATTCTCCAAAGCATTTAAGTATAATTAATAAATAGGTATTTTTTCCACACCAACTTCCTGCAACTACAACCCGATACTGAAGTGCTCTGAGGCTAAAAGTCTAGATAGATATATGGTCTGCTCAGTAGTAAAGTTCGCATTCATGTTTCCAAAATACAGCTTCATGACATACAAATTATCTTAAATGTAATGTGATTAAGCATTAAACTATGGCATTTCCTTGAATTTAATGACAGTACTATTTTCATGTCAAACTTGATTACAAGAACCAGCTTTCAGAGGGCACTGTTTAAAATCCCAAATCATTAACAGATCACTTAGGGTTCAGGCTCACAAAACTTCTTGTCTGTGAAATATCAGCTAAAGACATGTAAGCAGAGAGGTGAGTCTCATATTTTGCCTATGGGTGTGTGTGTGTGTGTGTGTGTGTGTGTGCGTGTGCGTATGTGACTGATTTCAGAAGTCCCATTTCTGTCTGAAAATTCCAGGAAGGAAAAGCTGTTTACATCACTGATGCTGCCACTACTCCCAACATGCACATTTATGATGCAGTTCATGTTCAGACCCTCTTTTCTCAAAATAGCAAGGCATATCATAGACCATTGTATCCGCTTGAAATGGAGATGGTGAGACACATGGCTTCCTTAAGACTTCAGAAAATTTAAATACACACAGGATTTTGATATTTTGTGTCTTCTTTATTTTCACTCCAAGTCTGTGTTTGACTCAGAACTGATTTCTCTAAGAGACTGAAACTGGATCATTCATAAACCCAGATTTCACAAGTAAATTAGATCAAACTCACATGAGTTTGTGTCTGGAAGGCAAAGCAATCATTTTCATGGGTTGTGGAATTGTTGATTTGTTTGTCTGTTTGTTCTAAAGATGACACTCGAGATAACATTACTTTCAGAGTACAAGCTTTCCCAATGGAGCACGGAAAGGTATTTCTAACAACATTTTAGGTATTCTTCTGGCTGAAACTTCAGTGTACTTGCCTTACACTACATTAAGACAGCAAACCCTGGTTTGCTCAGTGGTATGATAAATCCCTAAGAGAGGAGGATTGTAGATTAAGGCCATGAAATGGCTATAGGACTCAGATTGGAAATAAGCAAGTTCTGACAGGCCATATGATCTAAGTTTTCGTCTCCCTGAGGAAGATGTGACTCTGGGTTTTGTTTGGTTTAGGGAAAAATGTAAGAAGCCAGGCATTTCTCAAGCAGACTGGGAGAAGAGTCCGGGCTGGCCATTGGAACCATCCAAGTTTCTCTCTGTTTACCTAATACTTTTTTTTCCTAGCCTGTGCCTCCAGATCCACCAGTTTTAATCCACAAAATCTATGAAAGGCCAGGATGTACCCTCCCCTATTTTATCCTTGGATAAGATATCTAGGAGAGAAAAAAAAAAAAAGTAGGCCATGAGAAGATTATGAGCTAAGAGTCTATAAAGAGGGAAGAAATTGGCAGAGAGAGAATCTGAGTTAGGGGAGAAAGGAGGGAGAACCAGCTTAAACTGAAGATAAACCACGAGGATGCTGAAAGGTAGAGAGAGTGTGTGTGAAATTAGTAGGTTAGAGTTCTGGTTTAATGGAGTTCTGCATTCACCTTTGGTCTATTTACACCGATGAGTGAGTCCTGGAAACTTGCCTCAAGAGTTTATAGTGTTACTTAGAAGCTACATTTAAATCAGGCCATGGTATGAGTAATATTTATTTTCAAACTTATTAGAAATCAACCTTTATTATACTCTGAAGGAGATTTTGATAATAAAGAGGTTCTATATTAAAATGTGAAGATTATCTTGATAATAAACAGGGTGACAAAATCTATGGTAGCCCTAGATCAACAGTGTTCTAATTGCGACCTTTAGACCACCTATATCAGAATCACCTGGGAGTTCTTAATAACATGTACATTCCAGGATCCTGCCTCAGCTCTATGGAATCAGAATCTCCAAGGATGCAACCACTAAATTAGCAATTTTAACAAGGCTTCCAGAGTATTCCTATTTGCAGGGAAGTTTGAGAAGTATTGCCCAGGGCTCAATATTTTGCATAAAGCAAATAGATATTTCAGTTTTTATCATAAGCCTATTAAAGAGAGGTTGTTGCAAATAAATGTAGTCGAATTATTTTCAAAAGTGACACATTTCCATTTAAGGAAGAAACCAAAATTTACAATATTAAGAGGGTGAGAATATCTGTCAGCTGAAAATTCAGTGACACTTCAAAATTAGATCTTGAATCATTCTAAGAGTAGTAAAATCAATAAGTTGTAAATTCAAATAGAATTTTCAATTCTCTTCTGTAGTTGGATTATTGGGTACAAATTTTTGCTGACTATATTGTTCAATAGCATATGTATGAGACCAAACTTATATAGATTTTGAATGAAACTTTAAATATGTATTAGTTCTATTTATTACTGGAAATTAAACAATTCTTTGTGTGAGATGGTATAGGAACTGACTCAACATGTGTAGCTTTTAAGAGAAATTAAAATATATATATATCTAATTTATTTTTTAATTAAGAGCTAGGAGAACAATGTCATCCAGATGGCAACACAGGTTGTTCCTGACTTCACTCTCTCTCACAAGAAGAACAACTAACAACTATTCAAGAACAAGACATCACTGAGTAAATTCTAGAACATGGAGGCAGGGGGGTAAGGTTAAGCCCATCTAATAAGCATGACCAGAGAATCCAGGAAACCATGGAGTCCATTCTTCAGCCTCATTTGGGTAGGGAACCAAGCTAACAGTCCTATCCAATTCTTCTCAGCCAGTGGCACACTGCCATATCCCCATCCTCAGAGCTCGAACAGTTCCTTGCCCCAAAACAGACCATAATAGCAGGCCCCACTGGCCCAAGGGTATTACCAGTAGACACACCTAGAATTCAAAACTAGGCTGACTGGTAAAGGACCGTTTCTGTCAAAGAAAATTTATAAAATCTGGAAGAGGAGCCCCATTACTCAAATGCACAGATAACCCATGTAAGGAATTGAGTATCATGAAAAAAATCAGGTAAATATGACACCACCAAAGGAAGCTAATAAAGCTCCAATAATTGACCCTAAAGAAATGGAGATCTATAAACTGTCAGACAAAGAATTCAGAATAATCCTTTCAAAGAAATTTAGTGCATTACAAGAAAACACAGAGACAACTGAATGAAATTAGGAAAACAATATATAAACAAAATGAGAAGTTCAACACGGAAATAGCAACCATCCAAAACACACACACACACACACACACACACAGGAATCTTAAAGTTGAAAAATATAATAACTGAGCTGAGAAATTCAACAGTGAGTTTTAAAGGTAGACTCAACCATGCAGAAGGATCAGTGACTTGGAGGATAGGGCATTAGAAATTACCCAATCAGAGGAGCAAAAATAGAAAAGAATAAAAAAGAGTGAAGAAAGCCTATGGATTATGGGGCACAATGAAAAGGAACAATATTCACATGGTGGGAATTCCAGAGGAAGAAGAGAAAGGGATAGAAAGCATATTTAAAGCAATAATGGCTGAGAATTTCTTGAACCTGGGGAGAGAAAGGGACATCCAGACCCATGAGGCCCAAAAGACCCCAAATAGGTTGAACCCAAATAGGGCTACACTGAGACATATTATAATTAAATTGTCAAAGATCAAAGACAAAGAAAGAATTTTAAGAGAGGCAAAAGAAAAGAGAGAAGTTACATACAAGGGAGCCCCTATAAGGCTACCGGTGGATTTCTAAGCAGAAACTTTTCAGCCTAGGAGAGAATGGGATGATATATTCAAAGTACTGGAAGAAAGTAACTGTCAATCAAGAATCCTATACCTCACATAGCTGTCATTCAGAAACAAAGGAGGGATAAAGACTTTCCCAAACAAACAAAAGCTGAGGGAGTTCATTATCATCAGACCTGCCTTACAAGAAATGCTAAAGAGAATTCTTTGGATGGAAGTGAAAGAATGCTTTAATTAACATCATAGAACCACAAAAAGGTAGTGTAAATCTCCCGGGTATTGATAAATATATAGTCATAATAGATTGTGCAATATAGTAATAGTGGTACATAAATCATTTACTACTTTAGCTTTAAAATTAAAAAAAGAATGTAATAAAATAATTATAATTACTATAATCTGTTATTAGTTACACAGTATAAAACAGTAATAACCTAAAATTGTAACAGTAATAAGCTAAAATGTGACGGGGAGAAGTAAAAGTATGAAATTTACAATTTCTGTTGTAGTAAAGTTGCTTTCAGTTAAAGTAGGCTGTTACAAGTTCAAAATATTTTATGTAGCCTGATGGTAACCACAAGGGAAAATCTTGTAGTTATTATACAAAAAACAAACAAACGAACAAACTAACAAAAAACCACAATAAAAAAGTCAAAGCAGGATAAGAAATAGGGAACAACGAATCTACAAAACAACCAGAAAACAATTAACAAAATAGCAATAGTAAGTAATTACTTTAACCATAAATGGATTAAATTCTATAATTCAGAGACACAGAATAGCTAAATAGATTTAAAAAAAATCCATCAACATGCTATCTATCTTAAAGACATGTAGACGGACCGTGAAGAAGTTAAAAAAAGGCATGTCAAGCAAATGGTAACCAAAAAAAAGCTGGGGTAGCCATACTTATATCTGACAAAATAGACTTTAAACGAAAAATGGTAAAAAGAGACAAAGAAGGTCATTATGTAATGTTTAATAAGTGATATCAAGGAGATATAAGAATTGTAAATATTTATGTGCCCAACATTGGAGGAAGTGGGTCGAAAGGTCCAAACTTCCAGTTATAAGATAAATAAGTACTAGGATGGAATGTACAACATGATGACTATAGCTAACACTGCTATGTCATATGTATAGGAAAGTTAAAAGAGTAATTCGTAGGAGTTCTCATCACGAGGGAAAAAATTCCCTTTTTCCTTCTTTTTCTTTCTATTGTATCTATATGCAAAGATGAATGTTGGCTAAACATATTGTGTTAATCATTTCATAACATATGCAGATCAAATCAAACCATGCTGTATACCTTGAAGTCACACAGTGATATATATGTCGATTATTTCTCAACGAAACTGGGCGGGGGGGGGGGGGGACTTAAAAGCTTCATTTGGAAGCTATGCATTTAAAGGTCAGCATCCCACACTATTTCTAGGATGGTTTTCAGAAGTATTGCTCACATTAAAAGTCTTTAAGTTTTAATGTATATCATTATTTCTACCCTGCCAACATCACTTCCTTCTCTGAAGGATGTGACTTTTAACGAAGTGCTATTAATATATGAAGGATGTGATGTTGTTTTCCCTTACATTACAAATTTAAAGTCCTTATTGCAGATAGTGGGGAAAACATTAAAAATAAGTCTTTTTATGTTGTCTTTACTATAATGATTGCTAGTGTACCTGGTCCTCTTTCTCCTCTGACTCCTCCTGACTCACTGTGCCTGCATACATTCAGCCAATGTGCTGAGTATGTAAGATGCATTATCTCACATAATCCTCATAGTAACTTCAAAACTAGTTCCTATTATTGCCCCATTTTAAAGATGAGTAAATTGAACAGTAAGCAATTTGTCCAATGTAAGTAGAAGAGCCAGGACTAATAAGCTTGATTCCAGACCCCAAACACTTAATAATGACATATACTTCCTCTTTATCAGAAATAGAAATAGAATCAGTTCTGATCATAAGTTAGTTTACCTTTTATTTTATTTTATTTTTTTAAAGTAGGCTCCATGCCCAGTGTGGGGCTTGAGCTCATGACCCTGAGATCAAGAGCCAGATGCTCAACCAGGTGAGTACCCAAGTGCCCCAGTTAGTTTACCTTTTATACACATATATAAAATCATATACCATCAGAAATAGAAACCTGACCTTAATGGAAGAGAATTACCTCTTAAAAAAAAATACTCAACATGACCCTAATGAGAATTTCACAAAGGTGATATCTTTTTGTTGCTTGAGTCTGTGTTTGAGAAAAGTTAGTTATTTTACAATGTGAAAAACTGAACTTGACAAATCTTTAGGTCTTGTTCCACAGCAAGATTATTCATCTTTCCATATTTTATGTATTGAACAGATTTAAAATAAAATTGCCCCAAATAGAATATATTTCACAATTCCCCTATTTCTCTAAACAAAATTACTGCAACCATCAGCACATATTTTAAAGTGATGGTTTCAGGCTAAACCTGCAAAAGCTTTCAGTTCCAGAATGATGGTTCTCTCTTTAATAATCTATGCAAGATAGAGTTAAATCACTGTTTTAAGGAATCAATATAGTTTTGGGATGATAAACATTTGTGACTCTGATACAACATTTTCAGGAAGGTTGTTGCTGTTCCAATGGCTTTTAAGTTGCAGAAGTTGGTAATCCTCTTTAAAGGACAGGAAAGTTAAGCAGAGTGAATTGTAAGCTTGCTGCTCCTTGAAATTACAAATCATTGAAAAACTGTCCATGAGAACACCTTAGGGAGTAAATTGTGGATAATAATGGTTTATATGTGGTTGCAAAACAATAATGAACCTGTCTAATCAATTCTTCTGAATAGCAATAGATCACAGTGGAAAAAAAATACACATCCTTATTGACCCCTTGTGCATTCTGTTAGTATTCATTCTTGTGACTTTTGAATGGTTTCCTTTTATATTTAATCATGTAGTAACAGATTAACCCTAAAATTATTACCCATAGCTCTTCCTCAAGGCAGAATTTAGTATAAACAACTGAAACTGGAGTAGAAAATAAACACATTATCTTTGCTTTTTTATGGATATAATATCTGATGATGGGAAAGTTATTTTAGAAAGGACTTAGTAAAAGAACAAACATAAATTGGAAGAGAAGTGAACCATGGCCTGATCTTACTTTATTAATTTTGATTATCTTCATAATGGATGCATATTAGTACAGATAAACATTTTGTTGTGATCTGTAATTACCAATAAACTATTATATGATCGTACTGGGCACATTACCTTTACATGTGACGGACATGCTGTATGTTCAGAGTTAAACTGTAGAAAAATAATTCCTCTGTCTCCTCTTCACTCCCTCAACCCCCCCCACCTTTAGATTTACACTTATGTTAACACATTCATGTAATAGAGAACTAGTTAAAGGGTTAGACTAGTTTATGAAGATGATCATGGCCAAAAATCCACTCGATACACCAATGATCACTATCATCACCAACACACTGAGCTGTTTGTCAAATAACAATTCCATTTCATCTTGGGGTTCAATTTACCACACAAGAAGTAACAGAAAAGTCCTCTCTGTATCTGCTTATGTCATAAGATATTGTGAGAACCAAATGAAATAGCAATTTTAAGTTTTAAAGTTTATTATTAATATTTTTCATTTGCTAAGCAATTTTTCTTTCATTCAACTCATGTAGCAAAAACCAAAATAAAATATTTTAGGCCTAGGGTTAATATAATAACTTGTGCGAAGAGATGCTACTATTTTCAGGTTTGTCTTAATCTTAGACATTTATTTAAGACCATCTGCACAGATCTAAAGGTGCAAAACAAAGCACACAGGATTGATAAACTTGTTCTCTCTTCCTGTAATGATATATTATGTTGAGCCCTCCATGCTCATTCCACAACTTCTTTTAATTAGTGATGAAAATGTGCCACCTGAGTGAGTTTAGTATCTTGGACTAGGGAAGTACGCTTCTCAAAAAGTGGCCTACATAGCATTTCATCTGAAGCCTTAATTTATTACACTATTACTCAAACACCTGGTACGACATTTTGGTGACAGTTAACACTGTATGGCTGAGTATTAATCAGTTAGAAAAAGAAATGTGATTTGTACGTGTGACTTTGATCCATTTAATCTTACTGGTACTGATCTGCTATGGGTTATCTTTTTTTATACCAAATTTTGGTGAGAATACCAGTAAAGGAATTTTTTTCATGTTTATTTTAAAAAACTGCCTTGCAGTTTAGTATTTTAAGTCGGTTAAATCTTTATCTAGAAGTGCCATCATTTCTTTAATTTTGATAACTAACTTGTCCCTGAATACAAAAATCTGGGTTCTGATCAAATTGTACATTATTTTTATAAATATGACTTCTCAGACCTCTCTCTCTTTTTGAAGTATATTTAAGAAAAAAGTTTATTTGCTTAAACTTAGAAAAACAATACAATCTAATTGCAGTGGTGAACTATTCTGATTACGGTTTTATTTCCTTGAAATATTATGACTAGGTTAGAAATTTTACCATTGGACCAATAGTAGCTAACTCAATATAAATTTGAATATTTGGAGATACCCACAAATATGCGTATATATCATGTGTGTGTGTATCTTTGTGTAAGCATAGATAGATAGATAGATAGATAGATAGATAGATAGATAGATAATGTGTTATATCTACATTTCTAGAATAGTTTTAAAGTTAACCTTTGTTTTTAAATAAATTAAGCTAGCCCAGTCTCTTGGCAGCATACAATCTCTTAAGGAAGATGCTTTAAAAATGCTACAATTGATAATCTTTAGGATTTTCTTAATATATATTTACATGTATAAAAGAATCAATGCAACATAGAAAATTGTCAATCTGATTTCGTTGTAAATCTCAATTGTTTCAAAGCTTTTTTTTTTCAGCAAATATAAAGTAAAATACTAACATTTCTGTGGGATCCACTCATTGATTACCCTTTTCCAGTCATCTATTCTTTTATACCTACAGTTTTTAATTTCTGGGTTTTTCCTAATGGATGATGTATTATACTCTTTCAAACAAGGTGGTTCTGTTGATGTGTTTGAGAATTTCAATTACTCTATTTTGGAATCTTTTGATCACACACAATATTGTACTTCTTAAATTTTGATTCTTTTTCATTCAAGAAGCAAGAATTCTGAGGTGAATTATGATAAATATTTGACAATACAGATTTGTGGTGCTCTAAAAATACTTATGTCCATGTTTGCCTTTTCTTTGTATTACACATTATGGAATATAAGTGGATTTCCACATTTGTAACATAAATGTCCTAAGCTCAAATTATTTATGCTTAACAAAATATATACACTGCTTACTGCTTTGTTTGACTATTTACCTTAGCAACCTTTTTTTCACATGGTATTTATTATGTGAACTCAAAATGACTGATAGTTATATACTTTGTGGAATGTTAGCTGTCTGTCACCTGGGAATATAACCCTTATTCTCATCTTTTCCACATGCTTTGTTGTCACAGATTTTTCTGGGTAACCTCAAATTAAAGCATTTTCCTCCCTCATGACCTGTTGCAATTTTTTTGTAATGTGAATAATTGTGATGACAGAGTTAATTTGTGTATGAAAATATGAGGGAAAAAGTCATTACACTTAATTCAAATTAATTGTTAATTTCGTGAACTGGATAGTAAGAGCTAACAAATTTTATAATGTCAAATCAAAGCTAATTTCTCAAGTTGATCTTATCAGTTTTTCAAAATTTAAAATAGTGTGAGAGATGAATTGAAAAGTAACTATTATTACTTGATGATAAATATAGAAGAATGGTCAATTCAAGGCATATATATACTTTACATCAAGATTTCCAAAATTCTGAAATTTACTAAATAGATTCTTATTGTTATACCACAGGTTAATGTCTCATTTTGGATATACAGAAGGAGAAAAATAAGTTCATGTTGAACTGTTCTCATTAAAGAAAACTTGAATCTCAACAGGCAGAAAGAAACAAAGGGATATTTAAAGATGTTGGAAAAGATAAAAGTACATCAAAATGCAAATTCTATTAATGGCTCTTCTGCTAATAGCATAACTATAGTTGGTACTGAAAAATGTCTAAAGAGAAGAAAAACAATAAATAGATAACAATCATATAATAGGGAAATGAATTATCATATAAAATAGGGCTTTTGAGAATTTTTCTACAGGTTTTATTCAATGGCACTTTTGACCTAAATGAAAAAAATAATTAAAGCATTATTAATAATACCACTTGGTAATGTGGACTGATGAACTATATTATGAAACATTACTGTAATATTAAGTAAACCTATAATTCTTCATAGTATATATTATTGGTTTCAAGTCAATGTAATACATACATAAGCTTAACTTTCTGCTTAAAGCTGCCTAAACTTTCTAAAAACAAATTAATTTTTTTCACCGAGGGCAAATATTCACTTAATAACTTATAGCTGATTTATTTATTATACATATCCTGCCTACTTTATATTCAATTTTCTTACTATTCAGATTTGGTCACAGCAAGATATACTTTAGCAAAAGAAAACTAAGAAAAGGGAGAGTATTGTATGTTTTTTTTTTTTCCATCCCAAGTTAATATCCTTTACTGAATATTCTAGTTTGCATGCTATATAGACTATGTAATATTTAAGACTAAATTTCAAAAGCCCTGCTTTCTTGATGACTTCATTTTTGAAAAAGAGTATTTCAGTAAACTTTGTCCTGCTTCTGGAGAACAGAGCTCCTTTTTAAAATGCAGCGAAGAGTTTCAGCATGATCTTTTCCTTTATGTTTTATTTAAAATGTTAATGGAGTAAATCCACAATTCACATAATTTATTTTGAAACACTTTTGTTCAGAATAATGCATTGTAAGAACAGTGATATACAGGCAAGTTCCCTTAAAGAACATGCATCAATTCAGTTCCCTTTTGAAGCATATTGCAAATGCCCTCTAACAGGGCACACAACATTACATAAATCATCTTATATGAAAAATTAACATGACATCAAATATTTATAAATATTAATGTGTATGTTAATATAACCAAAGCTGTAACAAACAATCATAACCTTGCCAAGTTTCCTAGGACAGGCGCCGCTGATAATGATATCCATTATCTCTGGAGGAACGCACAATTATGAAAGTTATACACAGGATGCTATGTTCTTAGCTGCTTTTAAAATTATCCATTAAATGTCTACCTTGTATATAATATTAACCCTTTAGGCACACACTCTTAAGAAACAGAAAGGCAGCTCACATGGGTAAATATTTTTGAAGTCATTTTTATTTAATCATGTACATGGAAAGTCCTTGATTTTTCATATGATTTTATGCATAGGTGCAATATGTGCTATCCTACCAATAAGTTCCCTTGCATTGATTTCATTAACATGTGTTTATTACCACATATGCATTTAAATGTACATATGCTGTGCCTTGTTTGAGAAAGGCACCCTTTGTAAAAATAGACTGGTGATTTGTGGTAGTATGAAATGTAGTATGCTAGCTCCAATCTGCCCAGGAAAGCTCTCTTTAGAAGCGTCTGTGTGGACAATGTGGTGGGAGTGGTTAGTTCTTGGGCTTCCCTGTGCCCAGGGGTGTCAAGTCTATAGGTAGAGTTTTTGATCAGACTTTATGGGTCATGGTCATGGTCAACCAGACAAAGTTTTGTTTGGGATTCTTTTTGGAGATTCAACTCAATGGTTAATTTCATCCATGGACGTTAAAACAAAGTGATTTCAGATGAAAGAAAAAAAAAAGGCAGCCATTTTATATATATATTTTAGGACAAATATACTTTCAGATTGAAAATGTTTTGCTTCCCTGAAAGAGAGCTCAGTGAGAAGCCTCCTGAATCCACCTGATTATACCTATACCTAAGCTAGGACATTCTTCATTTTAAAGCACCTGCCTTCTCTTTCCAGTCTGATTCCTTGATCTTACAAATAGACTTTTTCGTGTGTGGTATTGGACTCTAGAAAGAATCTGCTCGATGTCACTTAGGGTGGGGATGAGATTAGCCGTGCATGTGCTGGAGAAGTGTGGAACTGTGTTTTCATTTTAAAGTGTTGTGTCCGGCTCCTGGGTCTGGGGTTGAGTTTGGGGCATTTTTACTTTGGATAACAATGCTGACTCAACCTATTTTACTTTCTGAAAAGCTAACTGTGGAATGAGTAATGTCGCAAGTGGTCAAAAATGCCACATAATTACTAGATGCATTTTATTGCAAATCTTTAAAAATATAATCGACTTTAGATGGTATGTTAAGCCTAATACACATTCAGTATTAGTTATTTTAATCAGATAAGAGATCATTATTTAACATGTATCATTCTTAAGTGGATCAGAATTTTGAATGGGATGCAAAGAAAAAGGGTAAATTTGCAGACTAGACCTTACTTTGTCACTTAGTAATTAAAAAATTTCTTTAGACATAGTCTTTCAAATCCCCCAAAATATGTTATCATATTTTACTATCAGCAATTTCACCCTTTTGTCAACATTATCAAATCACTTATTTTTGGCCATTTTCCTAAAGATGTAGTTATTTCTTCCATCTTAAAAAAATTGAAACAACAACAACAAAAAGTCCTATCTTGATTCCCCTGCTAGCAGCTGCCTCTTTTTAATTAAATTTAATTAACTAATTAATTAATTAATTAATGCTCTCTCTGTAGGAAAAATCCTTACAGGATTTCCTATACGTGATGTCTCCAAATGTTCTACATCTGTCTTCCTTAAATGCAATCAAGCTTTCATTCTTGCCATTTCAAGAAACCAGTCTAGTCAAGGTGACCAGAGATCACCACGTTGCTAACTCCCAAGGTCAATTTTCAGTCTTCATTGTGCTGAGTCCATCTGCAGCATTTCACACAGTTTACCACTTCCCTCTCCTTGACAGATTTTCCTCTTTCAGGATACCATATTCTCATGATTTTTTCCTAATGCCCAGGCCACTCCACTTCAGGCTCCCTCACTGATTCTTATTCCCAACGTTTTAATCTTGGAGTATCCCAGGGCCCAGTCCTCCTTCCTCTTTCTTTATCTTTCTAGACTCATACGCTTGGGGAACTCTCCAGTCTCGACGCTTTAGTATCATTGATATGCTGACATGTCCCATGCTGATATTTCCAGTTCAGATCTCTCTCTCGCCTTCCCTACCCTGCTTCCTGAAATTCAGATTCATATATGCAATTATCTACTCAACATTTTTACTTGGTTGCCTAACTAGGTAATTTTAAATAAATATGTGCAAAACAGAACTCCTGAACTATAAAATCTACCTCTGCAGTCTTTCCCAGCTCAGCCAATGGCACTTCCAACACTTTCAGTGACTCTAGCCCAAACCTTTGGTGGTCATATTGGACTCCTCTTCCTCTCTCTCTCCTCCTCCTCTTCCTCTTGCTCCTCCTTCTGTAGCCTATAAGGAAATAATCTGTAGCTCTACCTTAAAAATAGATCCAGGTTTTGAGCTATTCTACACTTCCACTGTTACGCTGAGCTACAATAATCTGTTGCCTGTTATTATAGTAGCCTCCTAACTATTCTTTTGTAATTACCCTTGCCCCTTACTGTCAGTTCTCAACCCAGCAGCCAGAGCCAATCTTTGAAAATATAAGTCAGATAATACATCTTTGCGCAAAGTCTTGTGGCTGCTTCTACGTCACTCAGCACAAAAACCACATCCCAATAATGACCTTCGAGGACTTGCATGATCTGAACCCTTGTTACCCCTTTGGTCTCTAAAACATTCCTTCTTTCCATTCCACTGTGCACATCCTAGTCTTGCTGATCCTTAAACTCACCAGGCATGCTTTGCACCCTTCACTTGCTCAGAACCCATTTGACTGACACCCTCACTTCTTTTTATCACTTCCCTGAAGTCTTTATTCCAATTCCTTTTTCTCAATTAGGTTTCATTTGACTTTCATATTTAAAATTGCAAATCACTCTTCCCCTAACCACTGGTACTTTTGATCTCACTTACTCTACTCTGTTGTACATATTCTTTTCATCACTCTTAATACTTTATAATAGTCCAGATAATTTACCTATTTGTTATGTATATGTATATATACACATATACCACACGTACGTATGCATTTGTTTGTTTATTTTTTTAGGTCACCTCCACAAGAATGTAAGGACCATGAGGATAGAAATCTTTGTTATCTTCACAGGAGCATCCTAAACATCCAGAATGGAGACTGGCACAGAGCAGGTACACAATACATATTTGTTGAATGAACTGATTTCTATCATAGGATCTATCAATTCAACACAATCCCAGTCAAAATCCCAGGAAGTGATTTGTGGATATTGACAAACTGATTCTAAAGTTTATGTGGAAAGGCAAAAGACCCAGAATAATCAACACAATATTGAAAGAGAAGAAACACACTTGGAGGACTGACCCTACCCAACTTCAAGATTTACTATAAAGTGACAGTCATCAAGACAGTGTGGTCTTAAAATGGAGAAATAGATCAATGGGAACAGAATACAAAGTTCAGAAATCCACATAAATATAATTATCTGGTCTTCAACAAAGGAGCAAAGGCAGTAAAATAGAGCAAAGATAGTCTTTTTACCAAATGGTGCTGGGACAACTAAGCATCCACATGCAAAAAGATGAATCTAGATACAGTCCTGTACCTTTCCCAAAAATTGACTCAAAATGGATATAGACCTACATGTAAAACACAGAACTACAGTAGTCCTAAAGGATAACATAGCAGAAAACCAAATGACCTTGCATATAAAAACGGTGACTTTTTAGATACAACATCAAAAACATGGTCCATGAATAAAATACTTAATAAGCTGAACTTCATTAAAATGAAAAAAAAAATAAAACAACAAACTTGTGCTCTGTGAAAGACAACATCAAGTAAATGAGGAGTCTAGCCACAGACTGGGAGAAAATACTTGCAAAAGACAAATCTGGTAAGAGACTGTTATCCAAAACATAGGAAGAACTCTTAAAACTCAGCAATAAGAGAATGAATAACCAAATGAAAAACTGGGCAAAAAACCTGAACAGACACCTCACCAAAGATGTACAGTAGTAACTGTACATAAACTGTACAAAACTGCAAATAAACATATGAAAAGATGCTCCACATCATATGTCTTTAAAGAATTTCAGGGGCGTCTCGGTGGCTCAGTTGGTTGAGTAACTGACTCTTGATTTAGGCTTAGATCATGATCGCTGTGCTCAGTGGGGAGGCTGCTTGTCTCTTTCCCTTACCTTCCTCCTCCCCCTACCTGCTCACATTCTCTCTCTCTCAAATAAATAAGTAAATCTTAAAAAAAAAAAAAAGAAAATTGCAAATTAAAACAACAGTGATATACCACTACATATCTAAGAGAATGGCTAAAATTTCAGACACTGACGATACCAAATGCTGATGAGGATGTGAAGCAACAGGAACTTTCATTTATTCTCATTCTCATCATGATTAATTTTACTTAATAAAAATGTATACTATTTACACATCAATTATATGCCATTATATGTGTACATTTATACACAAGTATATGTTTCTTACCGAGAGTCACTTATTTTATATATGCATATATCATATAAACAGTCTTTAGTGTCACCTTATTGCAATTTTCCCTTTGTCAGGCTCACCCCAAATTTACACTGAATTTCATATATGGAATTCAATGGTACAGCAATTTGGACTATGATTAAGGGAAAAAGAAAGGAAAGAGGATGGGGAAAGGAGGGGAAGGAATTGTTTTAACTGGTTCAAAGTTCCCAGTCTAAATTCTATGCATTTTACTCACAAGAACTTTTTTTTTTTAAAGATTTTATTTATTTATTTGACAGAGAGAGACACAGAGAGAGAGGGAACACAAGCAGGGGGAGGGGGAGAGGGAGAAGCAGGCTCCTCGCTGAGCAGGGAGCCTGATGCGGGACTCGATCCATGACCTGAGCGGAAGGCAGACGCTTAACAACTGAGCCACCCAGGTGCCTCTCACTCACAAGAAATTTTAAAGTTCTTTCTCAGCAACTGCTTTAACTTTGTGTATATTTTTAATAAACTTCATTATATGGGTTTGAAAGGTGTAGTGGTTTAGAGAGAAAACTAGAGAGTCTACCTATAGGCATTGAAAAGAAGAACATTGGGCACCTGGGTGGCTCAGTCGGTTGGGCATCTACCTTCCACTCAGGTCATGATCCCAGGGTCCTGGGATCGAGTCCCGCATCGGGCTCCCTGATCAGCGGGGAGCCTGCTTCTCCCTCTGCCTCTGCCACTCCCCCTGCTTGTGTTCTCTCTTTCAAATAAATAAATAAAATCTTTAAAAAGATAAAGAAGAAGAACACTGACCAAAAACAATATTAAAAGGAGACAGTTCTTCAAAAAAGCTGGTGTCTGACTTTAGTTAAAATAAAGGGCAACTATCTGGACATTCTTCAGTATCTTACAAGAGCAACATTGTGCAATATTTATAATGATGGCCCTGCATTCCTAGGAAAAGGCTACATTATGTATATATCTCAGCATATTCTGGTTAAGACATTTGGAAACAGTTCATTTAGAGAAAGCCCCATCAAAATGGTTAAAAGTAGTCAGAGGGAATCACTTCTCGATGTCTTAAGAGTGCAAAAATTTAACTTTCACGCATTCTCTCCTTTTCCTTCACCCTCTCTCCCTCTCTGTCTCTCTCCCTCCTTCCTCTTCTACACACGCTCACACACACACACACACATTTTATTTTATTTATAGTACTTATTTGATGTTTGACTTATTTCAGACTAACTTTGCTAGCATGGTGGGCTTATATTTTAAGAAAATACAAATTTAATAAGATTTTACTTCCTTAAGAGTAATCTCACATTTTTATTTATATATTAAAAGATGCCTTGGTGTATATTCATTATTCATTTAAGTCCAGTCAATTCTCAATTATCTCTGGTAATAGAGAGTAAGTACAGAATGAATGGATGGAGTCTATTCTTAGTCCCAAAACACAGCTTTCAATCTCTTCTCTATGAGTTCCTTACAAGACAGCAATACTTCCTTTCCCCTTCTTTGTAGACTCATTTCAATTGTAGAATGACCTTAAGAAAAGCAACCCAAGAGAGAAAAGGAAGCAAAGTACAAGATGATCTTAAATCCTTTCCTAAAATGAAGATAACAAATGAAATCTCTAATGATTTATCAAAGAAAACAAACTGGGATGATTTTTCAAATACTGTCTCTGGAAGTATGGGTCACTTCTAGATAAAAGTTGATTGCTCTTTATTAAACTCTGCCAACTATTTTGCAAATCATAAAATCATTTTAAAAGCCAGCTTCTTAAAAGATAAGCATAAATGTGCCTTAACCTTGAGAACAGCAGTTAAATTTTAAAATGTGAGTATCATTATGCATTTTATGATCTGCAGATGAAGAAGACAAGCAAGTCTTTATTTAATAACACTGTTAAAATAGAATTAACAAAGTCTTACAAACATATTATCCATACTGTCATTATTAGAACAGGCTTCCTAGCCTTTCCTTAACTAGCAATAATATTGGCCTTTTTCCTAAGTATGAACAGCATTTATCCAATGAGGAATCGATATCGAGCTGAAACTCCAAGGTCTTAACAGCTAATCCTAAAGAACATCACTCAGTGGAGATTCTGGATGGTGATTAGCATAAAAGTAAAAACGAAATGACTGTGTGAAACAAATGTACTCAAATTTGTATACAGTTTTTATATTTGATAATTATTGAACACTGAGGAAAATGGGAACCAGAACTAGCTTCCCCCCCCAAAAAAATCTTCACTAAATAAAGAGTAAAATAAAATCCTTTCAGACACATAGAAAAGTACACTATAATTTAACACTCACTGTGCTGTGGGATGTCAATAGTCATTGATCACTTTCTTTGTGAAGACCCAGTGAAATCCTATAAACTAGCGTTAACTTTGATGCTACAAAGGGTCAGAATTTTTTAAAACACTGTTATTGATGGTGATTTTTTTAAATTATTATTCATCTGAAGAACCTAGTCAGGTGAGTACTGTGTACAAAACTGTGTTCCCCATCAGATGATGAAGTTGGGGAAGTGGAGCTAGTCTATGAATGTGCTTTAAGAAACTGCTCCCAAAGAGAGGACAAGGCAGCCCCCCCGGGCAGGGAATTCAAACTCTATCTGTGATCATGTCAATAAAAAGTCAAATATTTGAAAGAAAGGAGAAAAATGTAGTAATTTTATTGATGTAAAATAGAAGAAAGAAAAAGAGATATGGCATTGTATATCATGGATAGAATTTCTCCAGCTTTATAGACAGAACTTTTTTAAACCGAGTAACTATGTTATTTGTGACACAGCCTGGGGTCTATATGGTCTGGGAGACAAGATGAATTAAATGTTAATTCTATTTACAACAGAGTGTTAACTGATCTTTCCTCTATCACTGTACCCTCTTGAAGCTATCTGTTATAGCAAAGTAAACTTGGATCTTCTGACCTGTCCTGACTTCTGCCAAGACTTCTTCCATCAGGAACTCTTCCAAACTCATTTTATAAAGCCAACATTACCTTGATATCAAAGCCAGATAAGGACACTGTAAGTAAAGAAAACTATAGGTCCTAGTGAATATAGATGAAAAATTCTCAACAAAATGCTCCTAAATTCAACAACACATTAAAAGGACCACACACCATGTTCCTACCTTGGTTCCACACCAAGGATGGTTCAACATACACAAATCAATAAATGTGGTATGTCACATTAACAGAATGAAAGATTAGAACTATATGACCATCTCAATTGATGCAGAGAAACATTTGACAAATTCAACATTATTTCATGATAAAAACTCTCAACAAACTGGTTATAGAAGGAACACACCTATAACATAAGCCATATATGACAAGCCCACAGCTAACATCACAATCAATGGTCCCCTAAGGTCAGGAACAAAAAACAAGGATGTTCACTCTTATCATTCCTATTCAACTTAGTACTGGAAGTTGTAGCCAGAGAAATCAGTCAATAAAAATAAATAAAGCATCCAGATTGGAAAGGAAGAAATAAAATTGTCTCTGTTTGCAGATGACCTGATTTTATACATAGAAAACCCTAAAGACTGCCAAAAAAGTGTTAGAATTCATAAGCCAATTCAGCAAAGTTGCAGGAAACAAAATCAATGTACAAATATTAGTTGCATTTCTATATGCTAACAACATACTATCTGAAAAAAATGAACAATTACATTCACAATAGCATCAAAAACAATAAAATGCTTTTGAGTAAACTTAATCAGGAAGGTGAAATTTTGTACACTAAAAATGATGACACTGGTGAAAGAAATTGAAGAAGATGCAAATAAATGGAAATACATCCCATGTTCATGGGGTGGAAAAATTAGTACTTTTAAAATGCCCATACTATCCAAAGCCATCTATAGATTCAAGGTAAGCCCTTTCAAAATTCTAATGGCATTTTTTGTAGAAATAAAAAAAATCCTAAAATTTATATGGAACCACAAAAGACCCCAGATAGCAAAGGCAGTCTTGAAAATGAAAAACAAAGTTAGAGGCATCACACTTCCTGATTTCAAACTATCCTGCAAAGTTATAGTGAATAAAACAGCACAGTACTGACATAAAACAGACAAACAGACCAATGAAACAGATCAGGAGCCCAGAAGTAAACCCATATGTATATGGTCAACTAATAATGGACAAGGAACTCAAGAATACTCAATGGGGAAAAGATAGTTCTTCATAAATGGTGTCACAAGGCTGGAAATCCACATGGAGAATGATAGGGGGAAAAAAATGTAGGGAAAAAGATCCTTGACATTGGTCTTGGCAATGATTTTTAGATACAATATCAGAAGCACAAGTAATCAACAACAACAAAAAAGTAACCTACAGAATGGGAGGAGATATTTGCAAATTATATATCTGATAAGGGTTAATATCTGAAATATTTAAGGAACTCATAGAAAGAAAGAAAAAACAAAACTAAAATAAATGATTGAAAAATCGGCAAATGCTCTGAATAGAGATTTTTCTATTTCTGTTGGTTAGCAGGTACATGATAAGGTGCTCAACATCACTACATGTCAGGGAAATGCAAATCAAAAGCACAGTGAGGTGCCACCTTACATCTGTGAGAATGGCTATTATCAAAAAACAACAAATATCAAGCACTGACAAGGATGTGGAGAAAAGAGAACCCTCCTGCAGCACTGGGGGGAATGTGGTGCAGCCAATAGGGAACACAGTATGGAGGGGCGTCAAAAATTTTTGTATAGAACTACTACATGATCCAGCCATTTCACTTCTAGGTTTTTACCTGAAGGAAATGAAAACACTAACTCGAAAAGATATCTGCACCCCCATGTTCATTGCGGCATTATTTACAGCAGCAAGATATGGAAGCAACCTTTATCTGTCAGTGGATGAATAGGTAAAGAAACTACAGTGTGTATATATACGAATATGATTATTATTCAGTCACAGAAAAGAGGAAATCTTGCTATTTGCAAAAACAGGGATGGACTTTGTGGGCATTAGGCCAAGTGAATTAAGTTAGAGAGAGAAATACAAATATTGTATCATCTCACTTACATGTGAAATCTTAAAATAATTGAACTCTTAGAAACAGAGAGTAGATTGGTGGTTGCCAGGGGCAGGCGGTGGGGGTCGAGGGGAAATGAATGATGATGATCTAAGGACACAAACTTCTAGTTATTAGATGAATAAGTTCTAGGGATGTAACGTACATCATGGCAATTATAGTTAATAATATTATATACTTGAAAGTTGCTAAGAAAATGGATTTGCAAAGTTCTCACTACAAAAAGAAAAAGTATTGCTATGTGAGGTGATGGATGTGTTAACTAATCTTATTATGGTAATCATTTTTCAGTATTTATGTGTATCAAATCATGCTACACACCTTAAAATTATACAATGTTATACTTCAATTATACCTCAATAAAGTTGAAAACAAACAAACAAAATACTTTCCATGAAGAAAAGAAAACGAATCCCTTGCAGCCTCCTTGAAATGGGGAAACTCACTTTAGGGGATGGTAGCCGAATCCCAAAGGCATGTTAGGAAAAAGCTCCTTTGTCATGTATCCAGAGAAGCATAGCTATTTGGGGGTCAACATTTGTCTCAAAATGTATTATCTTTCTATCACACATGCATCTGTAAACACTTTCTCTCTGTTCTTGAACATGAACATCCTTATTCAACTTGGTGGATGCCATTTAAAAAGGCGTTCTACGTTTGGCTTTCAAGAATCTGGCCATTCTAGACGAAAAGGCACCAGAGGAGTTCTTATGATTTATCATGTCTATGATCCATGAATTAAAAGGCCTTGGTGAGTGAGACCATTATGGTTTATTGCTTCTGGGAGCCAAGTACTACAGAGCATGTGAAGAGAAGTTGGCATTAGTGCCTGAACGATAGAAGTCCCTAAATGTTGATTTTCCTGTCAGACTAAATTGGCTCTGAAGGAATGCTAATTAAAAAAAAAAAAAGAAAGAAAACTTGTAAATACAGATTTAGAGTCCTTTTCTTCCAAAAATTTCAATGAAAATCTATATAATTTTCCTATGAAACTATGAGGAAAATTGTACATAGCCATTTGCATTCCATTATTGGTGGACATATTTTAGATCATGAAAAGTTGAGAATGCCTACAAAAAATTATGTGGAAGCTTTCAGTATGCTAACAATGTCACTTTCACTTCTTAGCTGATTAAAGGGCCCAGAAAGTATATGTTTTCACAGAAATCATAGTCTAAGAGTTGCTTAGTCTAAATAAGTTATAATGGTTTTAGAGTTGCTCTGGTATGGGTCATCTGTTCGGTCCTTGGATTCAGCCCTGTCTCTTCAGGCAAGCCTAAATCTAGATTATGCCAACTTGCTGGTGTCTGTTCAGTCTTTTCACATCTTTAGAGAATTCCACTATTTTAGTCTGAAAGTACATCAGGCATCATACTAACATCACATATAGGAAGATTTTTCTCATTACCATTACTCCCCCTGCCAAAATTGAAGACCCCATTCCTTAATTCTGGATTAGGCTTTCTAGATCCTAGAAGAGAGGCTCAAATTATCTGTCTTCTTGAAGAGGGATCAGCAAACATTTTCTATAAAGGGCCAGATAGTAAATAGTTTTTGTCTTTGCAGGCCATCGGATCTCTATCACAACTAGTCAACTCTGCCATAATAGCATGAGAACCATCATAGATAACATATAAATGAGGGAACATAGCTGTATTCCAGCACAATTATACTCATGGTCACTGAAATTTGAATTTCATATAATTTTTACATGTCAACAAAATATCCTTTTTTTAATCTCCACCGTTTAAAAAGTGTAAAATCTATTCTTCTCTCAGGGATTTTACAAAAACAGGTGGCATACTGGATTAGGTCCATGGGTGATAGTTTGCCAACCCCTATTCTTGAAGATGCAATTACAATGAGTTCAAGCCTCATCTACTCATGTTATTTGAGGGGAAAGGATTATTAATTTTAATTCACCTTCATTTGTAAATCACCAACACATTGTATAGGGTACTTTCTATGACAAGATATACATATTTTTAGATTTTATTTACTTATTTGACAGAGAGAGAGAGAGAGAGTACAAGTAAGGGGAGCAGCAGGGAGAGGGAGAGGGAGAAGCAGATTCCCCGCTGAGCAGAGAGCCCAATGAGGGGCTCGATCCCAGGACCCTGGGATCATGACCTGAGCCGAAGGCAGACACTTAACCGACTGAGCCACCCAGGTACCCCTGTGACAAGATCTTGAGGACAAGGGGGAAAGTGAAAACCCAACCTCGATATCATGTCCCAACTTCCGTCACATAACCAAGGCATCTGAGAGGTGCAGATGTGCACCTGTCCTAGGCTACATTACTGTAGACACACTGGGGAAGTGAAAGTGTATCTCTTTTCACCTTGTCTTTACACTGAAATGCACTGATTTCCTTACCAGTTCTTTTTCTCAAAATTCTAATTAATTATAGTTGCTTTCATAGTGTGTGAGGTTAAGTTTAATTTTTTTTTTTCCTGTTGTGGTAAGAGTGTACCAGTACCTGAAACTATTTGTCTACGTTGTCCAAATCTCACTGATTCTACATAAATTACAGCATAATCACTATATTTGCAACATTCTGATATGAAATACTTCCTTGTCAGAATGTTGGTAAAATCATCCAAAATTCCATTTACTACATGGGTATTTTGTAGAATTGGGGCCTAATATGTTGGCTGTATCAATGAAGTTCAGATTCTAAAGCTAGTATGATAGGCATGCTAATGAAATAATTAATATGAGAAATATTAGTAGACAGTAAAATACTTTAGGTATAATAAATTGAATTAAATATGACCATTAATATGCTTTTTGATGATAAATTCTCTATTTTATGATGCTAGTGTGAAAACAAAGTAAGAATATCCCTTAGTTAAAATGATTAATAATGACAGTTCCTAGGTTGCTTAATTAAAAGCACATAAACAGAAAGACTTCAGAGGTTATATTTTGAGTCTTACAAGTGGTTATAATTTCCATCCTACAACCTCTTGGTTTTCTCTTTAATCCTTTTTGAATAGCAACTGGCCAATATATTTGGAATTATTTGCTTTTATGGTCTACCCATCCCTCCCTATATTAGCCTACAAGCTCTTGCAAGGGAGGGCATCTGTCTTACTCATTTCATACTCCCAGGACTGAGCAAAATGCTTACACTGGTGAAATGCTTAACACGTTCTTGTAGAATGAGTGAATTGCATTACTTTGCAAGTACCCTTATTTGGATGAATCGCAAGACCAGCTTATATTCTCGATTCTACCTTTTGATAGAGCAAACAGTGATCCCAACTCGGTTGTTTTGGCCTAAGAGTTTCCATGAAGCAAAGGACAAATTCCCTCTATCTCAAGTTCCTTTATTAGAGTCTTACCATCAAGACTTCATAATACAGGTGTGTTAAAGATCTAAATGTGAACTGTCACAACCGTAGACATTTTAGCAGCAGGTACAAAGTTTTCTGTAACTTCTGACGAGCCTGTGGGTGAGAGCAAAATGTGGAAGGCAGAGGGTACCCACATGCAGCCCACTGCATGTGCTGAGACTGGAAACTTTCCTCTAAGCTGCCAGGTCTGAAGAGATTCAAGCTATTGGAGGGGTTAATGTACGGAATCAAGAGCTATGTCGCTTGTTTTCCTCGTACTATATATGAGGTGCTTCTTCGATGGTGATAAAGTACAGAAAATGTCAAAACAAATGTAAAGTGACTTCAATAACTTTGATTTATGCTCCTTGAAAATGCTAAGCATTTCATTGTAATGCACTTACCTATCTAAAAAATGGGTAAAGTAACGATTGAATTATTCTAAGGGCTGCACAACTATTTGGAAATAAGTCCTTTAATTACACAGTGACTCCCACTGAACCTGTCTCTTGAAGTGAAGCATCATAAGGAGAATATCTAAGCCTACTCAGTAAATCAAGAAACTTCCTATCAGATTTAACTCACTCAGAAAATGTCATTAACAGGAAAAAAAAAAAAAGGTACGTGTCACAGATGGGCTTATCCTTCATTGGAATAACAAGCTGTGTGACTCCAGAGGGACAAGGTTTCTATTTCTTGTTCAGTAAGGAAAGGTCCCTATGGTGGAATGCATTTCAGATAACTTCAATCTAGATGCAGAGGGTCAAAAGTTGGGGTGAGCCAAGAAGTGTGGTTTGAGTCCCTGCTCTACGCAAGTAAATCTTAGCTTAATCCTTGTGGCTACCTTGTAGCAGGGTCCTTGAGCTGACTCCCCGTTTTCATCCATGATCTGGACTATGGTTCTGGTTCTCTTGCTGCACATAGTAAGCCAGCTCTGGCAGTTTTCCACAGCTGATACTACTATTAGCAATTTTACAAAGCACTTACTATGTGCCAAGCTTAACAGGTACGGAGATCTGGATCTGATATTTGATATTTTTATTAAATAATCCTGAAAACTCTAAACAACCTATTTTAGATCTTGGCTCATGGATTGGCACCACACAGAAGAAACAGAATCTGAGCAAACCCCTCACCAGCCTCAGGAGATAGGTTCAGCTACAGCAAATTTATTTTAGACGGCCAGGGAGCTTTTTTCAAAGTCAAAAAAGTCTGACTCCAGAGGGAAGGTGGAAGTTACTTTTTGAGAGTGTTTTGCAAAGAAGGTGGGGGGTATGCAAGTAAAGAGTATAGCCTTGCCCTAGAAGAAGTCTGTCCTTTGCCCTGAAGGTGATCTTTGTTTGCCTGGGGACCTTGGGCTGGCAGATAGTAACAATGTGATTTAGGTGGGAGCTGACTACACCATAGGGTGGAGGCTAGGCAGCTAGAAAGACCACCCAGGGACTTAGGGTGAGAGTTTTGGGTCAAGAGACGTGGAGACTGAGATCAACCATGCAGGGCAATCAATCCTACCTATATAATGGAGCTCCAATACAATACAAACCTTCCTTGGTTGGCAGTACTCATGTGAACCGTCACACATCAATACTGGGGAGTCCTGACTCTATGGAGAGAGGACCGCGAAAGCACCGTGCTTGGTACTTCCTCAGCCTCTGCCCTATGCGCTCTTCCCTTGGCTGATTTTAATCTCTATCCTTTCTCTGTAATAAACCATAACTGGGGTTTTGCTACTGTTCAAGTGTAATAGTTTTCAGGGAGTTCTAGGAGTCCTTCTAAGGAGTTATCAGAAGTGGCAGAGCTTTTGGGAACCCCCTGAATAGGCAATTGGTGTCAGAATTGAGCGTAGTCTTGTGTTCGGTGTTCCCTTTAAACTCCCCAATTGATCAAAACTCTTCCCAGTGGGCCCAGATTCAACCCCCAGGAATGGAAGTCCCTGGGGTGACTGTTTAAAATGCAGCTTCCCATTGCTTCTTAAACCTCCCGAATCCGAAGGGGGTTAGTTGGGAAGGTGCATTATTTGCAAGTTTTCCAGATGCTCTCTGCAGCTGAGTACCACTGTTCTAGAGAATGAGGATCCAATCCTAGAAGAAATTAACCTGACCCACTCCAACAAAGATGCCAGAAAATCCTGGGAAGAAGGACTCCCAGCATCTTCACCTGTTCAGTTTCCTGGGTCATGTCAGATGAGAGAGCTAAAGGTGATGACCCTGGGTGATCCGGTAGAAAGCCTCCAGGGAAGAGTCAGTCCTTTCTCAATTCTCTGGCTTTTCGAAGAAAAGGGGGATAGTCATTTTCTAGGTCCCTGCTTCACCTACAGTGGAGATATTTACTGAGCAGAAATAGAAGCAGCTGGACTCTGCTTCAAGGGATCATATTGAATCATAAACACCTGGTTTCACTGGGGTTTCTGGTTTTCCAGTCTGAAGTCAGGTTTCCCACCGGACCACACTGGTTCAGGAAAGAATTTGGGTTCCAGCCAGTAATATGCTGGCACTGGCTCACAGCATGTTTGGGAGCTGACTGATTGTGTGTACGTATCTTTTGTATAGGAGATGTATCTTTTCCCACTCTCCTGTTCAGTGACATCACATGGAAGGTTGACATTGGTCATAATGGGAGTATTTACACCACAAAAATGGGCAAATTGTACACAATCAGGCCCCAACCCCACTGGCTACTAAATATTTACCAGCACTTCATCCGTGCAAGCCTGGCCTGGTGCCAAAGGGAGGCATTGACATTTTCCCATCCTCTTACACGCATAGAGTGAGAGAGCCGTGATTTACTTTCAAAAATCAGAATCTGACTCCAGAAGAATGCAGAGTGCAGTACTGCAAACAAAAAGGACACCTGCCACAATAAAGGTCGTTTGCATATCTGTGTCAATCTGAGGAAGACAGGGCTCATCTTAATTTTATGAGTGACATTACAGAAAACTTGAAAGGGGTCATTTGGATATCAAGTATTATTTGTCACTCAGTATTCTTATAACCATTATTATAACGGTACAGCTGTAATCATTTAAAAAGAGCCTTAACAGTCAGGCTTTGATTTCAAAGGGGGAGTTTTTCTGAAGTTGATTGAAGGGGACTCCTTTCTTTTGGCTTTGCTGTCAGCAGAAAAAAGGCCCTCCTAGAAGAATGTGATAAGTTATGTGGAGACTTGGACGGCAGGTCTTTGAGAGTTAAGTTTTGTCTAATAGCGAAGACGTAAGTGAGCCAAGGGTTGGATGTTCACTGGGTATTCCATCCTATTTCATCTTTCATTGTAATTTATAAGTTTGAGTTAAGAAATTTCATTATCAGGGCGATTGAATTCAAAACTAATGCTGTTGGATAAATGTACAATTTTTTTTGCACTTAATTATGATCTTACAGGTGAAATGAAAGAAAAACTGATTTCTGCCTTTATTCTTACCAGATTTTAGTATTTAAAATATTTATCCAATGCCTTGGGCAATATTAAATGTGTGTCTTACTTGGGCTTACATTTTAATTCTCTGAAATGAACTCACTAGGCATATTTATATGACCAGGGACTTTTTAGATGGTGAGTCTACTTCTTACAAATTGTTCAGACTAATATATGTATTTATAAAAATTTTACAAATATCATCGGTCGAGTCTAATTCTATGTTAGCCTCTCGTCTCTTGCGAAATACTTTTTTGAAGTGTGTCAACTTTTAGACTTGTAAAAGGAGATTTATTTTGGAAATTCCTTATTTTTAACTGAGAAAAACAAAAGTTGTCATAATTTTTCATAAAGCTAATTCACTTTAATACCATCTCCTTAAACGGCCACTCCTAATATGGTTTTCTGGTGTAAAAGATAATGCAGCTGAGAGGATAGGGAACATTTATTGAGCACTTACTGAGTGGGAGATGCTCTCCTAAGGACTTGATGTAGCTTTTCTCAGTTAATCCTCCCATTAACCCTCGGAGATAAGCACAGTTCTTTTTTTTTTTTTTTTAAGATTTTATTTATTTATTCATGAGAGACAGAGAGAGAGAGGCAGAGGGAGAAGCAGGCTCCCAAGGAGCAGAGAGCCCGATGCGGGACTCGATCCCAGGACCCTGGGATCATGACCTGAGCTGAAGGCAGACGCTTAACCATCTGAGCCATCCAGGCGCCCGATAAGCACAGTTCTGATCGCAGTTTTCAGGTAAGGGGACTGCAGTTTACAGAGGCTAAGAAACTGGCCAAGGTCAAACAGATTCTGAGAGGCAGAGGCAGGCCCAACCTAGACAGTCTGATACCCAAGCCTGTGCTCTTAACTCTTCCTAATTCATCTCAGACTCCAGACCCTACGGCTCAAGAGAAGATCCCAGAATTGATTCACCACATACATGTGATTCTGAAACAATTTTAGCTCACTTTGAGGAGTTTCTAGGAAGGACCTCCCCTGTATCATTTGCTAAAATGAGATGAAATTCCTAAAAAGAGCATTTTGAGTCTTGGCCATGACATTAGATGAGGCATCCCAAACACTCAAATATCAATCTTTGACTCCTAATCGTTGCTACTGATTAATTGATGGATGGATCAATCGACAAGTCTAGCAACTCAATTGCATCATTCTCATGGAGTTTCCAATCTCGTGAGGACACATGGAAGGATAACTCCCATTAGAGGTTGTCTGATTGCCACAGTCAAAACTGGTTTCATCTCTCCAGAGCAGCAACAGGCTATGACTCTTTTATTTAAGATTTATTCATTAAATATTATTATGATTATTATGAATAGGAAGTATTATTTATGACTTTTATTTTAATGAACTGCTGGAGCCTCCATGCTCTTACTGGCTGGAAGGTCAAAGTTTCCTTCCACAGCCTACTCCCTAGAATTTTCTTAAAGTCTTGGGCACCTGCACAGCTATGTCCCACTGATGATTGCAGTCACGTAGTTCATATGCACATGTTCAGTGTCAGATACTGTTCCTGATTGTATGGTGCTGTACTAGGGTGGCTGGACCCCAAGACACTTTCAGCCTCTGCCCAGGCTCTATGAGAACTAGCTCCCCTCCCCCCAGGAATGCTTGGGCCTTAGAGTTGAGCTCTGGATGTACCAGCCAAGTTGCTTCTACTTTTGAGTTTCCCTTTGGGCCATAGTGTATAAGGGTAGATCTGTAAACCCAACCCCAACTGCCAGACTCTACCCACAACAGTCTTAACTGTTCTGATGTCTGGCTCCCATAAAAAAGGTCTGGAGGGTTGGGCTAAGGCCAGAAGGTGGGAGGGCAACATGCTATGGAAAAGAGCTTAGAGTTTGGGCTTCACTCTATAAGCAGTGGGTATAGTCATCGATGATTTGGAGTAGGGGAGATACATGAAGAAATGGATGTTTGGACAATTTAAACTGAAGTTGTAAGATCTCATCTTGGGTGGGAGCACTGGAATGGAAAGGAAGAGATGGCTTATGATCCTTGATTTCAGAGAATTGGTAAACATTTCACCAACCTCTGCAGTCATGCACTCAAATCAGACTTTATCATTGGTGGTCATGGTGACAGAGTCAGGGGAATCTGGGGTCAGAGAAGAGAATGAAAGCCAAGTTATGTGTTAGACTTTTTCATGTTACCAGAAACAGAGTTGTTCTTAACTTATCCCCAGTTGACTTGGAATTTATTACATGGAAACAGAAATAAGATAGAAGACTAACTGTCTGCCATAGTTAACCACTGTAGAACCACTGTAGAGTAACTCTTATGGGACAAGGGTAAGTAGTGTTATGTGCTCCTCTATAATTATGGTACCTCAGTTCCTCTTGCTTTCTCTTCTACTGTTCCTGCTGCTCCCAGGCCACCCTGCCTCTGCTCTGCTCTTTATTTATCTATTTATTTATTTTATTATTATGTTATGTTAATCACCATACATTACATCATTAGTTTTTGATATAGTGTTCCATGATTCATTGTTTGCATATAACACCCAGTGCTCCATTCAGTACGTGCCCTCTTTAATACCCATCACCAGGCTAACCCATTGCCCCACCCCCTAGAAGTTTCCCTCTAGAACCCTCAGTTTGTTTCTCAGAGCTTCTGTTTGTTCAAGGATTCCACTGCCTTACTGCTTCTCGATTACTACCCTTTTCTCCTTTTTCTTTAAATTCACCCATCTATTCTCTAGGCCAGGAGTCACTAAACTTTTTCTAAAAGGTACAGATTTTAAACTTGATGGGTCACATGGTCTCTGTTGCAACTATTCAACTGCCACTGTGTCACAAAAGCAGCCACAGATAACATGTAAACAATGGGCATGGCTGTGTACCAATAAAACTTTATTTATAAACAATGAAATTTGAATTCCATGTAAGTTTAACACATCACAAAATATTATCCTTCATGTATATTTTTTAATCATTTAACTATGTAAAAACCATTCTTAACTTGTGGCCCATATAAAAATTGATGGCATACATGGACATGGCCAGAGGGCCGTCCCTTGTCTATCATTGCTCTATATCCTTCTCTAATCCACATTCTTATTTTCCAACAGGGAGGATATTTATTGATTTAACTAGTGATTATGTTTAGGTTCTTGGGCTCTGATGTTGAATTGCCTGGGTTTTAATTCCAGATTTTAGCACTTATTTAGCTGTACAATCCAAAGCAACTTATTTAGATTTTCTGGGCTTCATTTTTTTCTTATGTAAAATGAGGATAGGGTTAACACTAATTCTGTGGATTGGTGTCAGAATCACATGAGATACAAAGGTGTTAAAGTGCTTAGCTCAGTACATGGCACAGAGTAAACACCCAGTAGATAGTAGCTGTGGTGGTGGTGACTCTCAGGGCTCTCCAACAGGTACCACCTATGAGCCTATATGCAGTATAGACTCAGAAGAGAAAGACCTTGGTCTATGTTGTTCACTGCTCTATTGCATGGTATTAGGAACTTGGTAAGTATAAGTTGAACTAATCTATACATCCTTAGTTCTAGCAACTATGAGTAGGGCAGCAGAGATCCATGAAACAAAGCAAAGTGACCTACATATAAATTGTTCCAGGTTATAGCTCTCTGAGAAGGGCTATGTGGGCAGGCAAGTACTCAAGCCATCATACTGGGGTCTATGAACATGACTCATATTCATTGATTATCTAATATAATAAGGAAGAGGGGAACAAAAAACATTTCAGAGGATGGAGCATAGGGAGGTATGGAAGGGGTAGAGTTGTTGACATTGACATAAACAAAATTGTGTTAGCAAGAGAAGTAACTGTGAAACAGAAAGCTGCTTTAAGGACTTTCTAAGTTTTAAAATCTTTTCATTGTAAAGCAAAAGAGAGACACAGAAAACACACAAATCAAATGCACGACTCTATGAATTATTATAAGGTGAACACCGCCCAGGTCAAGAAATGGAACACTAGCAGCCCCCTAGAAGGCCCTTCCATGTGACCCGTCCCAATCATAGTACAGTCTCTTTCACCAGAAGTCACTATTACCCTGACTTTTATACTAATCTCTCCCTGGAACTTTCTTTTCATAGTTTTATCTTGCTCATGTGCATTCCTAGAAATTGTAGCTTAGTCTTGCCCATTAAAAAAAATTGATATGTCTTTTAAGTCACTTTTAATCTATAGGTTTCTCCTAGCTCCCTTTCATTTTCTTAACACTTTATTGAAGAACGTGGGTTGTTTAACCTGTAGAGTTTCCCATCGTCTGCATTTTGCTGATTTGATACTCTTGGTGCCATTCAACATGTTCCTCTGTTTTTTGAATTTCCTACAAATTGGCAGCTGAATGCAGAGACTGGATCAGACCCAGGTTCAATCCCTCTGGCAAGACTAAAGGTGTCTTTATGTACTCTAGTGTTCCTTCTAGTGTAGTCATCATTTCCATAATGATTTTTGGCAAGACTGTATGAGGCACACAATGTCTGGTTCTCTCACTTTCAGTGATCTTAGCAGCCAATGATACTAAATGCCCATATATACTCATTCATTCATGAAGGCTGCAAAAATAGTGCTAGTCTGTCATTTTATTTTCATTTATTAGTTGGAATACTTATATAGATACTTCCCTTCATCTGCTACTTAGCTACTCACTGGATTCTTCCATTTATTATTTTTCAAGATAATGAGTTCATTCCTTATCCTCAGAAGATAACCAATGTTTTTTAAAAAAATTATCACAAACTCGTAAATTTAAACAAATCGTATGAGTTTAAATCTATAGCAATGATTATCATTATTGGAGTTCAATTTGTCTAGTCTTTGGCTGGTGGGGCCTCTTTGCTGGTCCTTGAATCCTTTGACATGACCTTAGTAGTCTTTGATAGCTTCTTTACTACTTCCTATTATAATATAAGATATTCCAGGTTGATCTTGTACATTTCTTCCCCCTAGCCATTTGTCCCAGAAATTCTAGATCCTTTCAGTGAGAAGAGATATTCAAAGCCACAAGGCACTCACTGCTACTAGATTGATCACTGTTTCTAGTCCTTTTTAGTGCACAAAACTAGGAAATATATACAGACATTTAAAGATAAAATATTTTATGAATTCCTATTTATACCTTAATTCAAACTTGAGATTATAGAGCTTGTACTTAACTTCTTTATTGTATCAGTATCTCTTCCTTTCTTTTTGTTGGTGCCTGTCGATTATACCTTATTCCTTTTTTAATACCTTGAATTTTAATTCTTAAGGACAGATCAAATGATAAAATTAGAAAATCCCATAATCACGCACCTGTTTTTAAGATTTTATTTATTTATTTGAAGAGAGACACAGCGAGAGAGGGAACACAAGCAGGAGGAGTGGTAGAGGGAGAAGCAGTCTTCCCGCTGAGCAGGGAGCCCAATGCGGGGCTCGGTCCCAGGACCCTGGGGTCATGACCTGAGCCGAAGGCAGACACGTAACGACTGAGCCACCCAGGCGCCCCCACGCACCTGTTTTTATCTCATCACACAACAGTCTCAAAATAACAACACATATATCACCTCTAATGGGATTACTGAAAATTAAAAAAAAAATGTTTTTTGCATATGTTCTCCCGATACTCCCCCCACTTTTTAATAGTCGTATCTACATTGTCAGAGTACATAACCATTATACAATGTGCTCTCTGCCTTTTAACCCTCATTTCCTCTTACTTTTCCAGGTAAATATATATTTAATGCTTACCACTAGCCCTCAAGTTAATGTCTCTCTAGGCATAAGCTCATTCTCTCCACTCGATTCTTCAGGAAGGGCTCATGGGAACAATATTCTTTGAGTTCTTGCATGTTGATAACAGTTTAACTGTGCCCTTTATACTTGAAAGGCAGTTTTGCTAGATATCAAATCCTTGGGTCACACTTTCTTTCCTTGAATATTTTAAATATGCTACTCTAATTTCTTCTGGCATAAAGCATTGCTATTGAAAGTCTGATGATAACCTAATTTTTTTTTCCTTATAAGTCATGATTTTTTTTCTAAGATGCCCAAAGGATTTTTTTTCTTTATATTTACAGTTCAGTAATTTTGCTAAACTCTGTGGTGATGTTGGTCATTCTGGATTCTCAGGAATGCAGTGTGCACTGTCAAGATGCAGTTCTAAAATTATTATTTCAGGGAACTTCTCTTGAGTTAGTGTTTTCAGTATTTATTCTACTTTCTTGTTTGCTTCTTCAGTAACTTCCTATTGACCATTTGTTTGATCTCCTTTTCTTCTCTTCAGTATTGCTCATCTTCTCTTGAATCCCTTTTTGTCTATTGTCTATTTTTTCATTTCTTTTTGATGTTTCAAAATTCCTCTTTTTCACTTTATCGATTTATCCTGGAACACAGTCTATTGTGTTGATAAGCTCTCGCATTCCTTTTGGTTGAGTCTTCGTTTCTGATACGATTTTTACTTTAATGTAGCATTCTTTCCTAAAGTCTGTCAGCTCATTTCTGAGATTTTCTGGTTCTGATTCGTGTTCCTTCATGTACTGGATCCTTTTCTTAATGTCTCTTAGCTTATTTTGAAATAGCAGGTTGCTGTTAGGATCGTTTTTGAGGACACATCCTTCTAGTGTGCCTTCATTGTCTGTTGGGATGTTATTCTGCTACTTGTTCTCTTCTTTCTCTCATCATAATACTATGTGGGATTTAACCTTGATACGTTTCTGTTGTGTATTTCTACCTGAAATTAGTTTTCTTAAACTTCAAGAAGGAGGCTGCATTCAAGGCAGTTTTTCTAATTTCACAGAGCTCCCTCTTCTGTTGCTTTTCTGTGTAAGTATGGTGGCTGGCTTTCTGAGAGGTCCTGGCTCTCTTCTCATCTCACCTTGGGTTTGAACTTTCCTTGGCTTCATCTCTACTGTCCCTGTCCTGCTCCCCATGGATCACACCCCCAGCTGCTTCTACTCTGAAGGGGTCCCGGGGCTGCATTATGACTTCTGTGAGCCCCAGGCCTTTGTGAGTCCCTTCCTCCACTAAAAATGTCCAAAACTATATTTTACAGCTGTGTTGATGTGAAGATAAATATCTTAAGACATTTTCTTTGACCTAAAAGCACATTTTTTTTTCCTTCTGATCTTAAAGAAATACAAACATTCCACGGGTACCTAAGAGGACAGTGGGCCCTTGGCATGGTGGGGCTACTGTGCCTGGTGGATGACTTGGCCCTGGATAGGCCCTGTCCTAGAAGAGTGCCCCAGTGAGTCATTTTTGAGCCTTCCTAGTGGCCAGACCGCCCAACCCCTTCCAGCCTGTGGGAGCCCCTCCAGTCACCTGGTGTCAGATTGTGCCAAACTCTCTCAGTTTCAGCTGCACCTCTCAAAGTGGTCCACCATGCTTTCCAGTGAATACAAGTTGACACATTGGCTATCGTGGGGGTACTCATGTTCTCAGGTTCCCCAGATGCCGCCCTGTCTGTGCACTCTGCGTCCCTCTTTGCAGAAGTTAGGACGCGGCACGTCTCTGGCTGTCAGGGGCTTGTCTCCACCTGCTTGTATTGCAGTGTGCATGGGATAACTCATCAGCCAGCTCTGTGGTAAATGTTGTCCAGGGATTTTTGGTTTTGCTATCCAGTTGTTCTGTCTGCTTTTACGTGGGGATTTAGAGAGACAGAAAACTTGTACATTACCACCATCCTTCTCTTTTAATAAACTTCCAAACTCAATAATTGAGGAGAACCTCCTCACTTGCCGATAAATCCAGAGTAAGACTCAATGGCTCTCCAATATGCCCTCCTTTCTAAAATTCTGACAATAAGGATTGACGTGGAGTTACCTAGCATACTTTAAGATGCAAGTATCTTTGAAATGGTTACAGGAGGGTAATCAGTTAATTCCTAACATGCAGCGAATTGTTTTCAGAGAACTTGGCTTTCCTATCTGAAGAGTGGCATTAAGAGTTGAAGGCGAGGGGGAGATGAGAGATAATTTTGAAGTTGGGACATTTGGCAGAGATTCAGCCTCTGGGTACACAGTGGACAAGGGGTGGGGATTTTAAGATAAGCATGGATTCACTAGACATACTTTATATTCTTTGAATTTTCCCTATCATCAGCCAAACCTCAGAGTGCTCTACATACTTGAAAAGCCTTTATGCAGACCAGAGGTTTCCACCTTAACCTTGACTTGTAGTGCATTACGTCACTAAATATTTTGTACTGACTGAAGATTGCATTTCTACTTCTGGTAGTTGGAATGGTAGTTGCCTAAATCACCCAGTGGGCAGAAAAACTCACAATGCACAGATACCGGCTTACTCTTGATGTTTTGTGCCTCCTCAAAAAATGCAGTAATCTATTTAACTCGCCAACTGCCAGGCCAAATGGTTGATCTGCAACTGTAAACCTGGCTATGACCTGTCTCTTTAGAGAACAAAATCAAGTCTAGGCAAGTTGTTTCCATCACAAATGCATGCTGGATATTTACCAACTGTCTCTGGGCCTCCAGTGCCTTTCACATTTTTGCTTTGTGGCACCAGGTGTGGGAGTCTACAAACTACATTTCCCACACTCCCTTGTGCTTGGCTTCCTGTAAGGTTCTGCAAATGGCGGACAACTGGAAGGCAGGAGGAAGGGAAAAAAACCTTGCCTTCTGATCCCAGATCCTGTGAGCACCAACCCAGTAGAAGAAGAAAGCTGCAGCTCCAGCCTCCAGCTTCTTTTGGCCCTGTCAGATCAGCCATGCTGAGCCCTTCAGAGGTACCATCGCCAGCTATTTGCTCCTCGCTGGTGGAACCACCACTCTACTGGTTTACCTCAGGGGTGGAACACCACATGTGCAGGGCCTCTCCTTTCAGCTGCTAGGTTGCAGAAATGTCACCTCTTTCCTTTGGTCCCCTAGCTTAGGGCTGCAAACTTCTTTTTGTAGTTACTGCTACCTGGACAACCTCAGCTCTAGGGGCTATAGTTGTTTCTAGTGATCGCTGTTGTTCGGGTTATCTCAGTATTCCCTTCTTTGCTTTTCATCCTTCCTACTAATTCCTCATATGACATTTCTTCAGTTCTAAATACCCAGTATAGTTTTTGTTCTCCTGACTGGTTATTTGAACTGGCTTTGCAAGAGCTACTGGTTTTTCAGCTGCTCTTCTCAAATTGGTCCTCCACACTTTCCAGTGGACACATGCTGGCATGCTGGCAGGAAGGGCAGACTCATGCCCTTCTTTTCACTGAGTGGGAATTACGTGCTTCAATGTTCCCCATTCGGATACTTGGGCAACTGATGTGTGCTTAGTGAGAGCTTTTATAGACAGGTATCTGAATACTAAATATGTTCTCACAAAGGGAAATTATAATTTTATAACTCAGTACTCTTAAATCATCTTAACATACTCAAGCCATGATACTAAGACAATTAGATTTAGGATAACCATGCTATTTTAGAAGTAGGACAAAGGGATCAGAAGATAAAAACCTAAGAAGAAAGAGTAAATAACTGTCATTCTTTCTCTAAAGAAGGCAGAAAGGATGTTTAATACTAAAATTATGAATGACTTTCTGGAAGGTAATAAATAACTATTCTATATATCCATCATAGAATGACACCTGACTGCATTTCTGCCATTGAATGTGGAATAGAGACTGAATAACAATGGATTCCTTATAGTGAAGGTTGTTGGTAAAATCAGCTAATCAGTATTAATGGTCATCCGATTCCCTGAATGGAGGCACACAAACATAAAATATAAACACACAGACACACACAAACACTATATATATATATATATATATATATATATATACACACACACACATATAGTGAGTGTGTGTGTGTGTATAAATATATATATATTTCTTGTCTGCCTGGGATGAGTTATTGGAGTCCTGCCAAGGGCACGGTATGACCTGCCAACCTCTGTATGGCTTTCTCAGGTTTTAGGACTGTACTTCCAAGAATTTATGATCTCCTCAGCTTTATTCACTCTTAGCTCTTGTTTTTGTTGGTGAAAAGCATACCCAGGGATCTTTATTCAGTTGGAGGGGCTGCTAATTGATTTAAAAAAATGCATTTTGTCCCTGGTCACTAATTGACTGATGGAACAGCTGTTGGTCTGACAAAAAGCAGGCTGGAAAGCGGTTCCCACTATGGGGTGGTCTGTTGCTAAACATTACTGCTTTTGCTGTCCATTGCAAAAGCACACCCTTACATATTCCCAGGGATGGGGGGTAGTGTTTTATTTAAAAGTATTTTTTTACCAGTCACCTCAAGCAATCATTTGGTAAATGTGAATTAACCTAAGATATTATATAAAGAATTTCAAGTTTATTGTCATTGAGCATTTCTGAGTTTAAAAGCATGAGCTTGAACATCAAATAAATAATTCTTCAGATACTGAAAATCTTAAAGTCTAATGAGATTTCAGTTGGTTAATAATGAAAATGATTTTTTGTTGTTGTTGTAGCCCAGTATCAGATAGACTGAGTCAAAATTGCCTTTATAAATACAATAGCATATTAAAAGTATTAAATTTTACTATGAAGTAATAAACTGTTTTTTTCTCAAAGATACTTATAACTAATACTATATATGGCGTGTGTGTGTGCATATATATTTATATAGATTATATAGTTTATATTTGGTAGCTTTAGCTAAAAACTCTTAATAAATAGTGTGACGCTAGAAAAATATAATACTGGTTTATGAAAATAAAACCTCATGTACAAGTAGTATCAAATTGAAGGGTATAATTATAAATTAAGCAAAATTTTATATTTTGGACATCATGGAATGAAGTAAAACAATATCCTAGCATCCTGAAGTAACTGAATGATTGTATATATATTTTAGTAGCCATAGTAGCCATAGGGTTAAGAAGCAGAAAAATTTTGTGTTTTGCAGTATTAAAGAGTCATAGTTTTTAAACAGTCAATGAAGTCTCACTAGGCATTAGCCTCTTGCAAACTGTTGTGACTAGCAGGGAGTGCAGGTCAATGTGACTATCTTAGTTGATTATTAGTTGATTTTTAGTTCCTTTTTAGTTCCTGTGGTCATAGCTGTAGAGATTCATGTTGGGGTAACCCCAGCTAATCTGTGAATGTCCATTTTTCTCTTGCCCGTTTTTTGTTGTTGTTGTTGTTGTTGTTGTCGTCGTTTTGTTTTGCTTTATTTTTATTTTTGTTTTTGTTTTTTGTTTTTTTGCTTCCTAGGTAAGCTATGACTGGACCAGGAGCCAAGAGACTTGATTTCTGGTCATGAGTCATACACTCCATAGCGATGTGATGTAACCTTGACAAAGCTCTCTAAAGTCTCTGTGCCTAAGCTTACTTGTTGGTGAGAGGTGTTCTCTCTCTCTCTCCTTCTCTTTATATTAAAAATTTTAATATTTTTAAAGCAGTGGATACTGATGTTCAAATGCATTCTTACAGAAAAGCCCAATGCATTACTATATCAAATGCACTGAAGTTAACTTTCTCTGTTGAAGGGGTAGACAGAGCCTGAGTGCCTTAAACACTGCCTGTGTCCCTTTATCTGTCTTCTTGCCTCTTGATGGTCCTTGAGGTACATGGAGAAACCTCTATGTGACAAGGAATACCTTTTGAAAACCATAAAGTCAGATGATCTATATGTTCCCTTCCAATTATAAGATAGAGTTTTAGCTTACATCTGATCCAGAAAACCCTATGGTTATTTTCATATTCATAACAAAAGTCATTTGTAAATATAAAGTTTAAAGTATTCAGCATCAGCTCCTTATAGAAAATTCACTATATGTTTTGTCCGGATTTGCTGCCGTAAAATTATTTTTAGAAATGTGTACATACACATATATCTTCAGGTATGTGTCTATAACTACAGGGGGATAGAAAGGAGATAAGACGATCATATGAAATGGTTCAGAATCTGACAATGCAATTCAGTTCAGTTCCATTCGGTAAGCATTTATGGAGCACCTACTGTGCAAAAACTACTGTGCAAAACTGTATATAAGGCCCCCGAGGGTTACAGAGATGAATGGCAGACCCTTTCCTCAATTTACTTTTGAAGCATTTCCTGTCAGAGATTTTAACTTTTTAATACATTTTTAAGTATAAGAAGTGTGAGGTATCTAGGGAAACATTGGCTTAAAGTACATAGAATCAATCCATCCATCAATAAATGACAATGAATAGGTCAAACATCTTGTGGCCATGGATGGGCAGTGCAGACCAAGGGTCAAGTAAAACTGTCCCTTGAATGGGGAGCTATTTTGTCTTTCTTGTTTATTAATGTCGATCCATCTATACTAATGGATTTAGCATGAAAGGAAGTAAGGTGAGGGTCGGGCATTGACAGTCACTAAATCTCAGACTTCCATCCTTCATTAATATTAATGCTTTTCTTCAACTGGTGCATGTTGGCACAACATAGCCTAAAAGCTTAATATAAGAAAAATAGTTCTGAGGCTTCCTTATTATATATTCATTGGCATCAAGCACCAAATGGTTTCATATTGTATCATGTGCCCTCATTTTTATCCATTTCAGAGGAATTTCCCTTCAGTTATGAACAGGTGACAGTCATGGTTTTGTGTGTTTCCCCCAAAGTATACTTATTTAAATTTTTAAACAATTTCCCCATGCACTGACCCACAATATCCTTAAATGAAAACAGACTTAGCTTACAGGACTAATTTCGTAAATCAGCATAAAATAAGCAGTTTTAAAAATCAGTGCATTTTCATTTGTATTCTTTGAATTCACTCATGGGAGCTATAATCCTGTAGCCCACGAGCACGAACGTCCTGTGGACATGAGGAAATTTGGAATGTATCTGAGTGACCCGCTAGAGGATTCATGACTCTATCCATGACAGTTTAACAATTCTGTCCTGAATTTCTTTGTGAAACACAAGTTAAAGAAAAAAATTGTGTTATATTTCTTCCTTGGACCAAATACACTTGGGTAGAACTCAAAATATTCACTTACAATATTAGAATAATCTTAGAAATAAAGAACCAAGGCCTACAGAGGTTGTATGACTTGTTCACAAATACTCAGTGAGTAACTGGCCAAGTTGGTAACTTCCAAGACCTTCTGCCTTTCAGTGCAGCAGTTTTTATATTTAGAAGATGTATCTTAATTTATCTCTGAGAGTGCTCAGACCCAAAACAAAGCAAGCGAGTAAGAAGGTTTTTGCAACTATAACCTAATCCTACTGCGCTTTATTGCTGTACCTTACCTGTAATCTGCCACTCAACCTTCCTTACTCAACAGCACACTCAAACCTAGTTGATGCCAGAAAAAAACCGACCAACCAAATAAACAAACCCAAGATAAAACAAAAACCCAACAACCAAAACTAAGAGAAAACACCATCCTATAAGCACATAAAATGAATTTGAAAGACAACTAATGAATATATTTCAGATCTTCCCACTTTTCTTCCTCAACCAGGGCTGCTTTGCTGTTGTTTCATGCAGTATTAAAGGGATGTGCGTGACGGCAAGTATACTCATGCACAAGGAAGAAGAAACATGGAAGGTAGCAAGTTTTTCTCTCCCCTTCTTCTTTTCTTTTTAATATTAAGAGATTTTTAGAATTTGCAAATGTTAATCCTTGGGTAATGGTGTCTTCACTAGCATCCTGCAGGGTTGGGGCCCTGAGGAGGTGTGTGTGTGTGTGTGTGTGTGTGGTGTCTGGGAGATGTCCTGTTTAGGTGCGTCACAGTCTGTATGTGACTCCAGAGAAGGCTTTTCTGGGAGGCCTGAGTCAGGGTCAGCCAAAAGACGATTCTTGCTCTATGTCTCATTTTAATAGTTTAATACTTACATCTATGTGTTTCTCCCCAAATAAACAACCCCCCCAACCACCTTAACATTTTTTTTTCAGTTTTTTTTTTCAGTTTTTTTTTTTAAGTAGGCTCTATACCCAGCTTGGGGCTAGAACTCACGACTCTGAGATTAAGTCACATGCTCTACTGACTGATCCAGCCAGGTACCCCTCAACCACCTTAACTTTTGATGCCAACCCATTTTGAAGGAAGAACAACTATTTAGAAGCCACTTATGCTATTCAAACTTATAAGCTATTATTTAGATTACACATTTCAATTCAGAGTAATTCCTCGAAGTTCAAGAGAAAAGTTTGCTAAATATGACAGAGGTTAGAAAGGGTTGGGGGATGATTTTCAAGATTCATATTTCTTGTTACTTTTAAGGGATAAAAGCAAGCAAAGCATAAAAAGAGAAATGGTTTTTAATACTAAGTAAAAGAATGCAATATGTGCAAAATAGATGCTTCATTTGAATTAGTATTTACATGTTTTGTAAGTGCAAATAATATATGTTTTTCATTATTTTAGTAAAATTAAAGAATGGGCATTCAGCTATCTTTAAATTTTCATATTGCTCACGCTAGTTTAGGCATGCCAGATCATTTTGGTATAATAAATCCCTACATGGTTATTGCACGGATACTAAAAGACATTGCAATATTTTTCTTTTAAATGTAAATTGAGGAAAAAATATTAATAGATAGTTACATTTTTATGTCAGCCATTATTAGAATTTACTAATGAGCAATCTGACATGCTATGTCCTATTGCTTTAATATGTTATATATTATAAAATGTTTTTCTACATTATAGGCGTTAATTGCATAATGTGAAAAAATTCTTTGCAATTCTGCGTGATTTATGGGCCTGCCACTGGTGACTAGGTGTGGGAGAACTTTGGCTTTTGTGGGCTTGTGGGGGGAACGGATGTATGAAAAGTCGAGGAAGCCCAATTAGAGAAAGGCAGTGAGAAAAATTTTACAAAATCCATCCTGCTGAGAGGCAGGCATTTTTTCTGGATGACAAATGTCTGGAGTTCTCAGTTTTACAAAAAAGGAGTGCTCACCCCTGGCCTCCTCTTCTTTTGTCATGTAGGTAACCTAAGCTGGGGGAAAAGACCATCTGGAAAGAATCCTGCCTTTCACAGAGCCTACGGGTCTCTACCCCTTCCTCTTCCTCCCTCATTATGGACAGCAGTGTTCGGATGACAGATTTTAGAAAATTGTCTTAGGAGATAAATCCTCAGGCAGTTAAGGGTGTATTGGTATTTTGGATGCTTCTGTGCATTCTGTCCTACCGGGAAGGAGGCTGATGGGCTTTTTGTGAACCGCTGAGCTTTGAGAAGGCTTTTATCTTCCACTCAGTTTTAATTGAGGAATTTATGGGATTTTGCCACCTTAAGAGGTAAGTTAGGCATAAATGTCATGTGATTTATATGTGAACGATTTTTCATTGTGTATTGACATAAATCTTACTAATATACTACACTTCGCAGATGCCATGGTCAACTGAAGAAATTCTTCACCAGTTTTCCTTGTGAGAAATGCAGTGCATTCTTCATGTTATTTATTGCTACTCTATACTTAAACTTTATCACGATATCACTTCACTAGGTTATCACCTTGAGCGGCATTCTTTTAATTGTTCCAGGTGAAAAAAGCAAGGTTTAATAAGGAGAAATACAGACATTTTGCAGCTTTCATTGTCCTAAAAGAGGTACAATATTTTTAGGCAGTTAGTGGGAGCGGAACAACAATCTTAAGAAAATAAACCTACGACCGAACACTACTTTTAAAAGGCATCTTCTTGACAAGAACCAAGTGAACGCTATCTCTAAAAATCTAATCTGAAGGCAAAACAGATTTGTTAGCGTGATTATTAAAACAATTGCCACCTTCTGGTGTAAAGTGATGTCAACAGTGAGCAATCAAATAATGCCCTTTGCTTTGGTACAGTCAAGCGCTCAAAGCTACCGTGAAATAGGATTGGACGGGACCTTTCATTTCATATGAGAATTAATTCTCTAAATGCAGTGGAGAGGAGGCAGCTTATTTTTTTCCCCCCAGCAAGCAGCTAGAAACAAGTCTGCGGGAGACCATATTTTTTCTTATTCATTTCTTAGTGTGTGCATGTATATGTTACCAAGTATTATGGCAATTAATTTATCTTCCACCTAGAGTTGCATCAGAAAAGAAACAAAATATGGCAGAATTTCCCCCAAACGTCTTAGGACTCAAAAAAAAAATATGTACGGTTCTCCAACTAAATTGTTTATGAAAGATTGAATTAAAGGTCACATTTCTTCAATTGCGCACAAGCTTCCCAGCTGCCTTGGCATTCTGGGTTTACTGCGAATCTCCTCAGAAAAAGCCATACACTTGTAATTTGTGGTAAACCTCAGTAATGAAGGCTTTCTACTCTTCTCAACAAAGTTAAGTTAGTAGCCATACGAGAAAGAAATGCCACATCTATTCCATTATTGAATATCCTGCACTGTGTCTTAAAAGTGTTTTGAAATTAACAATTCTTGGATTTAAGAATCGTAACCGCGTTCCATGGTGACAGATGGCAGCTACACTTGTGGTGAGCCTAGCAAAACATACAGAGTTGTTGAATCATTAAGTCCTACACCTGAAACATTATGTCAACTGTACTCCAAAAAATATTTCTAAAAACAACAACAAAAGAATTTACCAGCCTAAAACGAATTCAGAGTTGAGGATCAAATATTAATTATGTGATTTTATATGAAAATTTCTGTCTTCTGCATCTCACCAAATTATCGTCGGTGTAAAATCTGTTAACTATGTCTTTAATTTTTAAATTGCACACATTCACCACTTCTTGAGCTTCTATAGTTAATAAAGCAAATACAAGACAAAAAAATAAAAGATTAGGTGATCAATAACACATTTCTTCTCCATCAGATTATTTTTTTTCATGTACCAAATTCTTGTTTGATTTTTCAATTATTCATAATGTCAGAGTGATAGATATAAGAGAGTAAGCAGCTAACTAGGGAAATCTCTGCATAATAATATTCAATATAAAGATTCAGAATGATGTTTCATGATGGATTAAACTTTCCCCTATTCTGCCTCATTAGGGTTCTCCCAATTTGACCCAATCCAAACTTATTACTTAATATATATCTAACAGTAAAATTGCATAAATGTTCACTAGTACAATAGATGCTAAATGAGCAGTTTCAGATAATTTAATTAAGTTGTAGGTCTTCTAATATAATTCCATAAGTATGTGAACTTTTAACTTGTGTTAACTCAATTTCCTTATGCTTTCATTTACCATTTGTTGGGGACATTACAGTGATTAGCCAAAGTCCTTCCAGCTCCTAATGTTCTCCATAAATTCTGATTTAAATTGACTGTCACTTTCTCACTATAATAAAGTAGGTATTTGACATCTCAAAAAAAAGAGAACAGGTCTAGTATATTACGTTGTCAAGAAGTAGAAATTTTTTTTCTCTATTGCACAAAATCTGCATAAAATTCACCATAATAAAGTCCATTAAGTTTAGTCAGAATGAAGTGGGTTGAGTACTGTATATTCATGGGCATGTTTATGCTTTAGAATCTCTTGAAAAACATAGGTTCCTGTGTGCCCTTCGCATCGAAAACACACAGAATATAACGTTCCCATCCAACTGTTGTATATTTGGAGGCTGTCAATGTCCAGCTGTTGAGTCTGTGGCATTCAGGAGCCCTTGTTAGTAAGACTGGCCAATAACTGCTGTATATTTCATTGGAGGTCAAAGACAAGATTTGCCGGACCAGCTCCAAACTCAGATGCACCTCCCACACTTTTCCAGTCAGATACGAAAGGGGGGAAATTATCTAACTGTGCTTCGGAAATTTTCAGTGAATATATTTGTTTTTGAACATAGCCCTAAAAAAAACCTATGAAATTATGTTTCCACAAATATAGATTTACCCCAAACTCTCTTTCGTTCCAACAAAATGACAGAGCCAATAAGGTTTTGTTTTTATCAATTACTGTCCTTGAAGTCATCAAGGACAGTCCAAAAATAGAGGCCCCAGTTCAGGGTAGAGTGACCTTAAAAAATCAGGCATGGAAAAACGTGCTTTCCGGGTTGAGTGCTGGAATTTCTGCACTGGGTTGAGTGCTGGAATTTCTGCACTGGATGGATCAAGAGTCTGTGGGCAGCCAGAGCTACTTAAAAGTATCAAGAAGGCTTAGAGATAATTGCATGCAAGGGGCAAGGAATGTCAGTCCCTCTGGCTAACGATTCCCATAAACCACTGCTTTTACAATGTGTTTGGCATCAGTCTTCCCTGGAGCCTGCCTTCTTTAAATTACTTTTGTCCAAAAAATGCAACACACCAGTGTAGAACCTTTTTGACACCTATTCAAGATGAATATAACTTTAAGTCCTAGTGAGGTTAACTAATGTTTATTGGGAGCTTACTATATACAAAGAATTTATAAGCACGTTTTTCATCTATTTGGGTAACGACTCTAGAGTAAGCAACTATTAGGATCCCTGTTTTATAAATGGGACACCTGGGGCACCATGAGATTAATTAAATTACCAAAGGAGGCAATGCAAGGCAGCCCAATTTTGGAGTCAATGTTCTCAGTCATTACACTAAATTGGCCTTGTAATGGTCCTGTTTCACCTACTGGATGGCATTATGGTGAGGCTCCCATGCATATTTATAAATATTGAGTGCTATATCTTAAGATATATGTTTTCTTGTAACACAAGTAGTGTGTGATTGTAAGAAATTTAGATGAGAGAATCCAAAAGAAGAGAGTAAAAATTGTTACTAATTTCACTACCCAGAGGTGACTACTTTTAGGATTTTACTTTATAGTCTTCAGTCCCTTCTCTATACCTCTTTGAAGACTAAAGATTTAATCACACTGAGCATATTCTTTTATAATATAGTATTTGACTTAATAATTTATCATGAACATCTTCCAAGGTTTTGAAATATATTTAACATCTTTTAAAATGGCTGTGTACTTGAATATTTTGATTCTGAGAACAGTCAAGGTACAACACTTTACAGCCTCAATCTGAATTTCACATCTGGTCTCAGGTAGAACTATTGTCACATCTTTATTTCAAGAGAGTTTCAAAGTGGCGGTTTTCCAGAGGTGCGAGGGGATCAGGAGGATATTGCAAGAACAAGTACAGTGCATGGACACACATAAATACTCACTATTCAAGCTTATTTTTTTCATTTAGTATTTTTTGCATGGAAAGAAAAAGGGGTATATTACATATAACAGTATTGTAAATGGGCACTCGTCGGTAACAGAATAAAATAATTGGCTAAGAATGAAGTAGTGTGAAGCCTTGGAAGCAAGGGGTGGAGGATTCTTGACCTTCCGTTGAGAGCCGTGGGTCACTCAAGTTTCTTTTGCTTTCCTCCCTGACTGTGCCTGAGGGTAGAGGGAGGAAGTGACATCTTTACTGAGGCCTCCCTGGTCAGATGCAATCAGATTGACTGAAAGCTCTCAGAGAACTAAACAGAATTCTCTCCACACTGGCCGGAGAAATGACGCATGAAGAGTCACTCTGCACTATTAACGGACAACCATTTCAACATCTCATTTAAAACTGCAGTGAGTTAAGGTGGCTTTTGAATTATGTATTAAACTCAGCTCCCAAATATAGCTTTGGTTGAGTATTTCAGCTAAATGTCTCTGAGACATCGATGTCCACATATCACAGCTCTGGCTCTCTTATTTGCTGGTCCGGTTGTCATTTCCTATTACATTTTACTCTTGACCCTGACATCCTAGCACCGAGAGTTGAACCTTCAGTACTTAACCACCCTCCGCATCCTTAGCCTTGCTCTTCAGTCTTTGTCTTGAGCCACAAAAGCTGCCAAGGTCTCCAGTTTTCTTCAAAGAATATGAACTCTGTGTGCAGTTGTGATGAAAGCATGCATGGGTACTCGTTGTCCAGTGGGAACACTTAGCTCTATCCATTTTTCTCCAGTATCAAAGCCTCAGTAATAACTCTCACTAATAATAATCACTAATGGAAGTGGTGGTGCTCATTGCAGTCTCCAGATTCATCAAGATCAGCGTTTGTGACACTCCCTGGGGGCTTAGATGCTGATGCTAAGAGTAGGTCTCAGTGCCTAAATTTCTTTCTAATACAACCTTCCGATTCCTCCCCACCACCATACCTTTTCCTCCATTTGTTTCTACAACAAATAATGAGTATCAACAAAGTCTTGTTAAAACTTGTTAAAGTTTTATATATATATAAAGAGAAGAGTAATACCTCCTAAATCCCTACAAAGTTGATTTGTCTCCATTCCCACTGCTACTCACTGCCTAGCTCCAGCCACACTCACCTATTGCTTGGATTTCTGCAATGACATAGCAATTGGCTTCCCCACAGTGATACCGTTCTTCCTCAAATCAGTTATCCACAGGAATCAAGTGATCTTTTTAAAAAATGTATTGTGGTCATGTAAAAATCTTCATGTGACCTATGAGTAGGATATCAATACCTCCCAGTTGTCTGGAACCATACCAGTTTTTGCTTGTTGTAATGATTAAGAGTGCCTCTGTTGCTCTCAGGAGTGTTGTGTTTTAGAGAATAAATTATATGGTCATATTACCTATGAGACCTCACCTCGGCCGGCCTCTGTCTGCCTCTGTAGCTGAGTCTTTCTGAGTTAATAGCTGTGCTGCCCAGCAGTTCCTGGGGTGTGCCATGTTCCCTCCCACCCAGAATTTTTGTTCATGCTGTTCCTTCTTTCTGGAATATTTTCCAAACCTTCTTTCTGTTCTATTCAATTTTTATTCATTCTTCAGATCCCACTAGAAAACAAGCTCAAAGAAGGCAGGGACTTCTGTCTGTTTAGATCACTGCTGTATTCCCAGCACTTTGAACAGTGCCTGACATATAACAGGCACCGACTAAATATTGTCTGAATGAGTCCTGACTCAAGCATGACTTCCCCAGGGAAAACTTGCCTGCCCTTCATTCTGCCTTTACCCCAGGATTTGTTCAGTTTCTTTATGAAATATTGTTATAAAGCCATGCACCTTGTTTCAGAGCATTTATCTTAGTTATGATCTTTCAATCATTAGTTCACTAGACTTTGACTTCGATGGGAACAAGGACTCTTTCCATTCTGCTTAATTTTGTGTCTGCACCACATACCGTACTGATCTAAAAATATGTGTTGAATGAATAAATGAATGAACAGTGACAAGAGCACCATATTAGGCATTTTAGCAATCCTAAGAAAAATTGGATAAGGTCTTATTCTCTAGAAGCTTATAATTTATGTGAGGGAGAAGAAAAGACAAAAATACACAAGTAGGTGGCAGCACAAGATGATGGATTGACTCAGAATTTTAGAACAAAGGACCCTAGAAATAATATAGATCAACCCTCACTCATCATAGCAGCATTAAGTGACTATCACACCGCGAGCGTGACAGTCACATGAAGTATCTGGATAACAGTACTTGAGAGGTTCAGAAGTGAAAAATATTGCTGTGTCCTTGAGCGGCAAGGAAAGATTATAAAAGAAGTAAGCTTGAATTGAGTTTTGAAGGATTCACTCTTTAACAAACATTCAAGTATCTATTATGTAACAACAAGACTAAGACACAGTCCTTGCCCAGGTAGATTAGGCGTTGGCAAACTGTAGACCTCAGGCCAAAGCTAGCTACCTATTATTGTAAAGAAAGCTTTATGGGAACATAGTCACATCTATTTATGTACATCTTGTCTATGGCTGCTTTCCCACCACAACAGCAGAGCTGGGTAGTTGCGACAGAAATCACATGGCTCACAAAATGAAAAAAAAAAAAAATACTGTTTGGCTCTTTATAGAAGAGGTTTGCTTACTGCTGAGTTAAAATCTCCAGGTTGAATGTGAGAGACAGCCATAAAACACCAAAAATTGTATGAGATATGGGCTGAGTAAAGCTATGTCAGAAGTTTCATGCAAGAGTAATTAAAGAGGAAGAGCTTAATCAGGAAAGGGAGTCCAGGAGTGTGAGTGAGGTCTGGAAGGATCAGATGATCTGTAGGGAACTGATTATAACAAAATAAGAAGGAAAAAGAGGATACACTAAGAACTAAGGTAAGAATGCAGTATTGAACAAATCTCACTTGGGGGTGGGGAATAAACATAATTTCCAAATGGGATCCCAGGTTCCCATTGGGAAATGCAGGGTGAAAACTTCGTTGAATGAGGCTAAGAGAACTATACAGAGAAACTTGAGTGTAAGGCTGAAACATTGAAAATTCACCATAAAGGTAATGAAGGGACTCTTGTGTAGGGCAATGATACAAAGGAAGGGAATAGATTTTTGGAGTCTGAGTCTGATGACTTGGATCAGGAGGAAATCAGGGAGATCACAGAGGGGGACAGAAGAAATTAGAAATCTGAGAGTAAATTTCACCTATAGACAGGTCTTTGACCATATGGCATTTGAACATTAAAAAAAATATATACCTGTACACATTTATTAAAGGATATTTTACATAAAAATCTAGCTTTGTATGGTTTCTTAAAATAACCAAGCATCTGGCAACACTGGGCCTGCATTCTTTCATGCAGCAATGGATGGGAGCTCAGCAGTGCAGTGTAGAGTTGGCCGGAGCAAGCCCCATTTAATCTTGTAACATAACCCCTGTGGGTATTGGGACTTGGGGCTTTAGTCCTTGCCACGTGAAGTCTGACATGAAGTTTGACAAAGTCTTTAACTGGAATGGAGCCACCACATTCACCTCTCGCTTTCTGCCCTGAACTCGTATCTACTGACTTCTTCCTGAAACTTTCTGAAGATCCACCTCGTTCACTTGTAGATGCTGGGGATTTCTGAGCTCTCTCTCCATCCTCTAATATTATAGTTTCCACTGATTTGATAGAGAGAGAGCAGGAGAGCACAGGCAAAGGGAGCGGCAGAGGGAGAAGCTGGCCTCTCCACTGAGCAGGGAGCCCAACGTGGGGCTCAATCCCAGGACCCTGAGCCAAAGGCAAAGGCTTAACCAACTGAGCCACCCTAGTGCCCCAGGATTTCTTCATATTTTGTGGTTGAATAATATTGCACTATATATATATATATATATATATATATATATATATATATATATATATATAAACTTCTTTTTTTAAGATATATTTATTTGTTTTAGAGACACGGGGTGGGGGGCTGAGGGGCAGAGGGGGAGGGAGAGAGAAAATCCATGCAGACTCCCTGCTTAGCATGCAGCCTGTTGGGGCTCGATCTCACAACCCTGAGATCATGACCTGAGCTGAAATCAAGAGTCAGTAGCTTAACCGACTAAGCTACCCAGGTGCCCCATATACCACAACTTCTTTACGCATTTATCCATCAATGGACACTTAAGTCATTTCCATGTCTTGACTATTGTAAATATGTTGCTGTGAATATGGGGATGCAGATGTCTTTTTGAATTAGTGTTTTTGTTATCTTTGGGTATAGTCCCGGAGGTAGAATGGCTGAATCATATGGTAGCTCTATTTTTAATTTCTTGAGGATTCTCCATAATGTTTTCCATACTAGCTGTACCAGTTTATAATCCCACCTACAGCACACATCCATGCCAGCATTTGTCATCTCTTGTCTTTTTGATAATGGCCATTCTAACAAGTGTGAAGTGATATTTCATTGTGGTTTCAATTTGCATCTTCCTAATGACTAGCGATGTCGAACATCTTTTCATGTACCTGTTGGCCTTTTATATATCTATCTTCTTTAGAGAGATGTCTATTTAGGTCCTTTGCCCATTTTTTAATTGGGTTATTTGTCTTTTGCCATTGAGTTTTATGAGGTTTTTTAAATGTTTTGGATATTAACCCTTATCAGATGAATGGTTTGCAAATATTTTTTCCCCATTCTGTAGGTTGCCTTTCACTTTTTTTTTTAAGTTCTATTTATTTATTTTAGAGATATATAGATAGAGAGTGTGAGTGGAGGGAGGAGCAGAGGGAGAGGGACAAATAGACTCTGCACAAAGTCTGAAATGGGGCTCAATCCCAGGACCCTCAGATCATGACCTGAGCTGAAATCAAGAGTCGGCCACCTAACCAACTGAGCCACCCAGTCGCCCTGCTTTTTCACTTTTTTGATGGTTTCTTTTGCTGTACAGAAGCTTTTTAGTTTGATGTAGTCTTAGTTGTTTATTTTTGACTTTGTCACTGGAGCTTTAGGTGTGATATCCAAAATATCATTACCAAGACCCATATCAAGGAGCTTTGTTCCTATGTTTTCTTCTGGGAATTTCATGTTTTTGGTTCTTACATTTAATTCTTTAAACCATTTTGAATTAATTGTTGTGAGAAGTGTAAAGTAGGGGTCTAGTTTCATTCTTTTACATGTGAATATCCAATTATCCCAGCACCATTTATTGTAGAAACTGTCTTTTCTCCATTGAGTACTCTTGGCCTCCTTGTCAGATATTCGTTTACTATATATGCTTGGGTTTATTTCTGGACTATTGATTCTGCTCCATTAGTCTATTTGATTGTTTTTATGTCATTACCATACTGTTTTGATGACTATAGATTTACAGTATAGCTTAAAGTGAGGAAGTCTGAGACCTCCTCTTTGTTCTTTTTTCAGGGTTTATTTAGTTATTTGAAGTCTTTTGAGGCTTCATATACATTTTAGTAGTATTTTTCTACTTCTGTAAAAAACACCATTGCAATCTTGATGGTGATTGTATTGAATCTATAGATGGCTTTTGGTAGTACTAACATTTTAATAATATTAATTCTTCCAATTCCATGAACATGGGATACCTTTCTGTACCTTCTATTTCTTTCATCAACACCTTGCAGTTTTTAGTGTAGAGATCTCCTTAGTTAAATTTATCCCAAGTATTTACTGTTTTTTAAGCTATTATAAATGGGCTGTATTTATTTATTTATTTATTTATTTTTCAGAAATTTCATCGTTAGTGTACAGAAATGCTACTGATTTTTGCACGTTAATTTTTTATCCTGCAATTTTAATGAATTCATTGATTATATCTAACAATTTTTTGGTTGAGTGTTTAGTATTTTCTATATATAACTATAACATCATGCCATCTCCAAATAGAGAAATTTTTGCTTTTCCCTTTCCAATTCTGATACCCTTTATTTCTTTTTCTTGCCTGACTGCTCTAGCTAGGACTTCTAGTACTATGCTGAATAAGAGTCGTGAGAGTGGGAACCCTTGTCTTCTTCCTAATCTTAGAGGAAAGTTTGAAGCTTTCACCACTAACTGTAATGTTAGCTGTGGGCTTGTCATATGGCTTTTCTTATGTTGACGTATGTTCTTTCTATGCCTAATTTGTTAAGAGTTTTTATCACGTATGAATGTTGAATTTTGTCAAAAGATTTTCCTGCATCTATTGAGATGATCATATGATTATTTTCTTTCATTCTATTAATATTGCTTGATTTGTGTATGTTGAACCATCCTTACATCCCAGGCATAAAACCCTCTTGATCATGGTGAATGATTCTTCTAATGTGCTGCTGAATATGGTTTGCTAGTATTTTACTGAGAATTTTCATATCTATATTCATCAGGGATATTGGTGTGTACTTTTCTATTACTGTCCTTTTTTGGTATTGGTATCAGGGTAATGCTACCCTTGTGAATGAGTTTGAAAGTGTTTCCTCCTCTTCAATTTTTTAAGAGTTTAGAAGGATTGATGTTAATTGATCTTTAAATATTTTGTAAACTTCATCAGTGCAGTAATCTGGTCCTAAGCTTTTCTTCATAGGGAGATTTTTGATTACTGATTCAGTTTTCTTATTAATAATTCGTCTATTCAGATTTTCTGTTTTATCCTGATTCAGTCTTGGCATGTTGTACGTTCCTAAGAATTTTTCCATTTGTTCTAGGTTGTCCAGTTTGTTGGTATATTGGTGTTCATAGTAGCCTCTTATGATCCTCTCTATTTCTGTGATATCCGTTTTTTTTTAAAGATTTTATTTATTTATTTGACATAGAATGAGAAAGAAGGCACATGAGTGGAGGGAGAGGGAGAGGGAGAAGCAGACCCCCCACTGAACAGGGAGCCTGATGTGGGACTCGATCCCAGGACCCTGGGATCATGACCCGAGCCAAAGGCAGACGTTCAGTGACTGAGCCACCCAGGTGCCCCTCTGTGATACCCATTTTAACATCTTCGTTTTCATTTATAATTTGTTGATTTGGATACTTCCTTTTTTTCTTCATCTAACTAGGAGTTTGTCAATTTTGTTTATCTTTTCAAAGAACCAATTCTTAGTTTTCTTAATCTTGTCTATTGTTTTTCTATTCTCTCATTTATTTCTGCTCCAATCTTTACTATTTCCTTTCTTCTGCTAACTTTGGGCTTAGATTGTTCCTCTTTTTCTAGTTCCTTAAGACAGAGTTACGTTATTTGGGTTCATTCTTGCTTCTTAATGCAGGCATTTATTGCTATCACTTCCCTGTTAGAGCTGCTTTTGCTGTTTCCCATAAGTTCTGCTATGTTGTGTTTCCATTTTCATTTGTGTCTAGAGACTTTTTTATTTCTCTTTTAATTCATTCTTTGATCTATTTGTTGTTCAGAAGAATGTTGTTTAATTTCCATATGTTTGTGAATTTTCCAATTTTTCTCTTGTTATTTATTTCTAGTTTTAAGCCCCTGTAGTCAGAGAAGATGCTTGGTATGGTTTCTATCTTCTTGATTTTACTAAGTCTTGTTTTGTGGCCTAACATAGGTCAACCCTGGAAAATGTTCCATGGATGAATGCTTGAGAAGAATGTGTATTCTGCTCTTGTTGGACACAATGCTTTGTATCTGTTTGTTAGGTCATTTGGTCTATAGTGTTGCTCAAATCCACTGTTTCCTTACTGCTTCTCTGTCTGGATTATTTATCCATTGCTGAGAGTGGGGTATTAAATTCCTTAACTATTATTATATTACTGTTTATTTCTCCTTTTAGTCTGTTAGTTTTTGCTTTATATATAGTTAGATGCTCCGATTCTGCATGCATAAATGTGTACAATTATTATATCTTCTTGATGTATTGATACTTTATCATTATATATTGGCTTTCTTTGTCTCTTTTACCATTTTTAGTTTAAAGTCTATTTTTGTATGATGTAAGTAGAGTTATTCCTGCTTTTTTTCTTTTCCTTTTGGTCACCATTCACTTGAAATATCTTTTTCCATTCCTTCACTCTCAGTCTACATGTGTCTTTAAAGCTAAAGTGAATCTTTTGTTGGCAGCATATGTTGAATCTTATTTTATTATTCATTATGTAACTCTATGTCTTTTGATTAGAGAACTTAAGTCTTTTATGTTTAAAGTAATTACTGAGAGATAAGGACTTGCTACTGCCATTTTGTTAATTGTTTTCTGGTTGTTTTGTAAATCCATTGTTTCTTATCCTCCTGTTTTTTTCTGTGTTTTGATGTCTTTTGGTATCAGTATGCTTTGATGTCTTTATCATGTTCTTTTGTGTAATTACCACAAGATTTTTCCTTATGAGGCTTACAAAAATATATTAAACTTGTAACACCCTATTTTTAGCTGGTAATAAATTAACTTCAATAGAATTAGTATATTTTATACTTTTTCTTCTCCGCCTCAAATCTTGGGTTATTGCTGTTACAATATACATATTTTTTATATTGTGTAGCTCATAACAGATTATTGTACTTATGGTTATTTTTGCTATACCCTTAAAAAAAACTTTTAGAGTTGTGAGTTATGCACCATTATAACCATATTACAGACTCTAACTATGACTATTTACCATTTTCAGCAAGATTTAGGCTCCTTTTTTGCATTTTTATGATGTTAATTAGCATTTTTACTTCCACTTAAAGAACGCCCTTGAGCATTTCTTTTAAGGTAGGTCTCAGGGTAATGAACTTTTTCAGCTTTTGTTTGTTTGAAAAAGTCTTTATCCTTTCTTCATTTCTCAGTGACAACTTCATCGGGTATAGAATTCTTGGTTGATAGTTATTTTCTTCCAATACTTTGAATATGTCATCCCATTCTCTCCTGTACTGAAAAGTTTCTGCTTAGAAATCCACAAGTAGCCTTATGGGAGCTCCCTTGTATGTAATTTCTCTCTTTTCTCTTGCTGCTCTTAAAATTCTTTCTTTGTCTTTGACCTTTGACATTTTAATTATTATATGTCTCAGTGTAGCCCTATTTGGGTTCAACCTATTTGGAGTCTTTTGGGACTCATGGATCTAGAGGTCCCATTCTCTCCCCAGGTTCAAGAAATTCTCAACCATTATTACTTTAAATATGCTTAAAGTAAATATTACTTTAAATATGGGAACTCCCATAATGTGAATATTGTTCCTTTTTATTGTGTCCCATAATCCAGTAGGCTTTCTTCACTCTTTTTCATTCTTTTCGATTTTTGCTCCTTTGACTAGGTGATTTCTAATGTCCTATCCTCCAGGTTACTGATTCTTCTGCATGGTTGAGTCTACCTTTGAAACTCTGTTGAATTTTACAGTTCAGTTATTACATTTTCAACTCTGTGATTTCAGTTTTTTTTTTTTATGGTTACTATTTCCTTGTTGAACTTCTCACTTTGTTTATGCATTGTTTTCCTAATTTCATTGAGTTATCTATCTGTTTTCTGGTATTTCACTAACTTCCTTAAGAGGATTATTCCCAATTCTTTGTCTGACAGTGTATAGGTCTCCATTTCTTTATGGTCAGTTATTGGAGCCTTATTAGTTTCCTTTGGTGGTGTCATGTTTACCTGATTTTTTCATGATCCTTGACCCCTTACACTGGTATTTGTGCATTTGAGTAATGGGGCTCCTCTTCCAGACTTTATAGGTTTGCCTTGGCAGAGACAATTCTTCACTAGACAGCTTAGTTTGGGTTTCTGGGTGTGTCTGCTGGTAATACCCTTGGGCAGATGGGACCAGCTATTATGATCTATTTTGGAGGAAGGCAACTTTGAGCTCTGAAGATGGGAGGGGGGTATGCTACTAGCTGACAACAGTTGGATGGGATTGCTGGCTTGCTTCCCTATCCAAGTGAGGCTGAAGGATGGGTTTCATGTTCCTTGGATTCTCTGTCAGGCTTACTAGAGGGGTGGGGCTGACGACTATATTCCCTACTGAATGGGGCTAAAAATTAGCTTCCCTGCCTTGGCAAGACAGCAGGATGGGACTCAGGGCCTGTACAGCTTACTGTTTGTGGACCTGAATTCTCTGGTCAGGTGAGGCCACTGGTTTTGCTCTGTACCTGGAGGGAAGTTACAGGCTGTGCTCTCTGTTCAAGTGCCACTGTACGTAGGACTGTTGCGTGGGCCATGCAGCTTCCTATGTGCTTGGGTTAGGTTCCCCGGTTGAACAGACTGAGGGCTATATTTAGCAATAAGTAGGGCTATGATTTAAATGCCCTGCCCAGGCACAATGAAAAAAGCAGCTCTAAAACTGGTAAAGCTTTTTTGTCTTAACTCAAGCTGACCCTGTGCCCCAGTTCCTTGGTCAAACTGGGCCGCTGATTTGCTTTGCAAACTATTGGCTCTGTCCTCCTTTCTTTCAGCTCAAGTACTGCTGGGCTGTGCAGCTTTCACTAGCCCTTCTGGTGGGACAGGTCAGAAGACACTCTCTACAGCAGGTGGGGCTATGTCTCAGTTCCCTGTCCTGGGCAGGAGGTGGAGGGGCTGCTCTAAGCTACTCCCAGTTTACCAAACAGGCTCTCTCATTTCTTTAGGATTTTTTTTTTTTAATTCATCCTCAGTCAAAAACTATTCCTCCAAGAAAGTTTTTTTAAAGAGGGTAGCTTGTGGTACATTCCCTCCAAAATTATTTAGGATCCTTTTCTCCCTTTGCCTGGCTGTTAAAAATAGACTACAGTGCATTTCAATATAACTTTCAATGATATGTGATTCCAAGGGAAGGAAGTGCTATAAACGGTGGTTAATCTGCACTTCTGCTGAACTGGGGTACTTCCCTGTTACCCCTACCTGGGACACTGAACTTACCGTCGATGCACTGTTTCATAACGAGGTAGCAGACCCTACGTTGTATCCTGCCGAGCAAGTGTTATAGACACATGTCTACATGTAAAGCCTGGTTGCGATCCACTCACATGTATTTTATGTTTCAAGAAAAATGATTTGGCCCTTGCAGAGCAGTTCAGGCCAGAATTTTGTGTCAAAAGCAGGCTGTTACAGAGTTGGGATCCTGCCCAGATGACTTAATAACTAATTTTTAGTGTTTTATAGAAATGCATATTACAGCATTTCTGAGCTGTTGAGCACCCAACACTTTGGGCAAGGTCTCATCCTAGTTGGAAAAGGATAGCCACTGACCTAATTCTATGACCTTAACTGTCCCCTGTCTTGTCTGCATACTGAATGGGTTAAAGTGGATGATCCTCAGGTGTTCTGTGCCAACTGTGAGTGAAGAGATGGATGGTGGAGCTGTGTCTGTCCACAGAGAGCCTAGGTCTTCACGATGCCTGAGCCACGGTGCATGGACCAAAAAGCTGTTGAAAGGCCCAATTTCTCCCTGGAGTAAGGATTTCGATGGGGCAAGACTGAGTGCTTATACAGAAAGCCTGTGTGATGAAAAAAATGTAGGCTTTGACCTCAGATACACTGAAGTCCCTATTTGAGTTCTTCAACCTCATGTTGCTTATTCAATTTCTCTGCCTTTTGGTCTCCTCTTTTGCTAATGAGGCTGATACTTACTGCATTAGTCTGCTTGGGCTGCCACAAACAAAATACCACATGTTGAACGGTTTAAATAACAGAAATTTACTTTCTCACAGTTCTGGAGGCTAGAAATCCAAGATCAAGGTTGGTTTCTGGTGAGGCCTTCTTTCCTGGTTTCTGGTGACACCCACCTTCTCACTACAACCTCATGTCACCTTTCTTCTATGCATATACAGAGAAAGATGTCTGGTATCTCTCCTTCTTCTTATAAGGACACCAGTCCTATGAGATTGGGGCCCCACCTTTATGACCTTATTTAACCTCAGTGACCTCCCAAAAGGCCCTATCTCCAAACACAGTCATTTTGGAGGTTAAGGCTTCAACATATGACTTTTGGAGGGGGACAGTTCAGTCATCAACACCTCTCTTGGAGTGCTATTGTGGAGATGAGACAGAGCAAACTGAGATGACATATGCAAAGCACCTGACAGAGTTCCTGGCTCCCTGCACAGCCCCAAGGAGCACATGAACACCCCAAAGGATGTATTCCCTTAAGAAAGCATTCATCCTCATTATATACTTAAGACAAGAAAGCAAGCGGCAATCAATAAATTTGAAGTTTACTATGCAAAATACCTGATTGTGCCCATAATAGGGTGTCTAATTCTTTAAACGTTGTTGAAAATCATTTCTTTTGGTTTATTATTAGTAATTAGAAATTTATTCAGCTTCTAGACTTAGTTCGTTTTTCTAAGACAAGAAACATTGCATAGAGGGATGCTGTCCAGTGCTTATCCCTTTGCAGTAAACAGCTCTTGCTTCTACAGCTGGTACTCTGTCAGCAGGAACCAACTGACAGTTGTCCGCCCAACTGGGGAGTGTAGCCAGATCATCAGCTCATCTGAGGCCTGCTACCTGATTTTAGGAACAATGCCTACGCTATTGTTTTCCATGAGAAATAATGGAAATAATTAAAGCCAGTATGTCAGTATGTCAGTATGTCTACAGAGAGACAGAGAGAGAGAGAGAGAGATCCCAGATGGACTTGACAGGCTTGATAGTTGAAAATTATCCCAAAGGCAGTTAAGCAGTAAAGAATACCTCCACAGAAAGAAAAGTATTAAGATAAGACAACTGGGGGGCCAGAAATGTCTTCAAGCTGTGCATGAATAATCAGACTATGACAGTATTACCTATCATTTTTGCTGAAATGAGTAAGAAATTTTTTCTGCCATGTGTGATACTGACTCAAACATTAAGGTTCTTCTGACTTCTAAATAATAACAAAACCTCCATCATTTGAATATGATTTAGCTCTCTGTAGCCATAAGATCACATTTTAAAAGTTCTGAAGTATAATAATTAGGCAAAAAAAAGAAATGGTTAAGAAGAGACATCGAGGGTGTTCACTGTTTAAGTCTAGAGTAATGGGAATGGACAGAGAGAAGATCCAGACACATGTTGACTCTGCCATAAATATGCATGATTAGGCAGGATCCAGGAGGTGGCTAACCAGGAATTAGAATAATTACAATTGTTTACATTTGGAGATGCCTTGAGCCTTTCCTGAAATAACTCAGAAACCATGATCTTCAGTGTAGATTTATTAGTACCAAGCAATGTGTCAGGCACTGGGTAAAACGAGAACATGTTTTGAAAGTAAAACAGCCATCTACATTAATGTATCAATACTCTTTGCAGTCAAATGCTCTACCACTGAGCTATACCCCCAATGTATCAATACTCTTTGAATAGTATGCTCTTCCTGAATTTATATTTGCAGAGTTTTCTTTTTCTCTTGGGAAAAAGGGACCAATGTTTTGCCCGACTGAAGTTGCCAGTAGCTGGCTTTGAAAGGCGATCCTGAGATTTCTGGGTTCACCACCAAGACAAAGCTAGAGCACTGGCTGGAATGAAGGCAAAAGGAGGTCTTAGGTTCAGGTCCTTGGAAGAAGCAGAGAGCAGACCTCCCCAACAAAAAAACAATGGATGAGGGCTTGTCTCAAAGGAACCAAGAGTGGATTCAGGAGGTGATGAATAGAAGCAGTGGCCAGGTACTCTCAAGTCACAGAATGAGAGCACGCTGGGACATACCTGCATCCGACTCAGACCAGAGTCTGTCTTCCAGATAATGCATTCTACCATTATTGAGATTCAGAAGAAGAAGCATCATTTCTCAGAAAGTAATTGAATACCAGTTACAGGTTATTTATTTGTTTGTCTTAAAGTTTTTATGTAAGTTCCAGTTAGTTAACATACCGTGTAATATTAGTCTTGGGTGTACAATATAGGGATTCAACACTTCCATACGTCACCCGGTGCCCATCACAACAAGTGCCCTCCTCAATCCCCATCTCCCATTGCACACCATCCCCCAACCCTTCTCCCCTCTGCTCAGCCTCAGTGTGTTCTCCATAATTACATTTTACTAACCGGAATTCTTCTCCATCTTTGGATCTTAGAATTTTGTGTGACTGACTCATCTTCCACTGCTTTTAAAGTACTTTTCTCCTTCTGTGTTTTTATTGTCTGCGTGTATTCTTAATCTTCAACTCAATGCCTTCTATTTGTAAAGCATCAGCTGAGCTATGCAAAAACAAATAAGATATTTTGCCTGTGCCTAAAGCACTTCGAGTCAAGGGGAGAAGGATAGGAGGATAACAAAGAACAGTGGGTTGTCCCTGCCCACAGCTGTAGCCTGTCTTCCCCGACGGCCCATACTCTGAGATTCAGTCATCCAGAATTTCTTGCAGTCCCATGATAGAGTGGGTCACGTCCTGCCTCTGATTCTCCACACAGTCTGAAGCCCCCGCCTAGCAACCTTCTCAGCTTCTTTCCTGCCTCACCAAACTTTGATTTAACATTCACCTTCAATCTGACCTCTGGGAAGCCTTTCCCTGACATCCCAGGTTGATGTCAGTGATCCTAAATATCAGGCTGTGTTATAATGCCTTGGATGACAAAGGTCTGTTTAATAGGCTGTCTTTACCATAAAGTATAAGAGGTAGAAACTCCTTTATCTGCAGTCCCAGCGTCTGGTATGTAAGGAGGTAGGAGGCTTTTCAAGATTTCTGAGTAGAGGGAGGGTTGTCATGACTTGATTATCTCGTATGTGTGAAGTGTGTGTGTGTGTGTGTGTGTGTCTGCATGCGTGTATATATTTTTCTGAGATTTTTGGAATATAGGGAAAAATTCACATTCACCTGGTATATAACACAGCTGGCAAACCTTGGATATAAAGCATTTGCACACTAGACAAGTAAGCAAATATGGGGTGTGCATTTAAATCGAGGCCCCAAAAGGAGGCATTAGTGATATATAGCAGAAAGGGGCTGGGAGATTTCCTGGAAATTTGGTTCTAATCATGTCCTTCCTGCGAGGCTCCTCCAATTACAGTGAGCAAGATAAAGGCCCGGGGAAGGGGGCACTGAGAATGGTTGAATTCATTTTACGATGTTAGGATACAAAACAATGTAATATAATATCAAAATACTGTGCGATGGAATGCTGATATTTCAATGCCATACCTGAAAATGGAATATTCAGCTCCCTATGAAACAAATTGTACTTTTGCTTCCTCATTTATTTTTTTTCCCAAAGTTATCTCTGCAAATTCTTTAAATTCATTTTTTTTTACTTTGCCTATTACTAGGTCCATCACTGACATGGAACTAGTTACTTTGCTTTATTACTTTTAACTGCACTTATGAAGCTTTTTTTTTTTTTTAAGATTTTATTTATTTATTTGACAGAGAGAGAGATAGCGAGAGCAGGAACACAAGCAGGGGGAGTGGGAGAGGGAGAAGCAGCTTCCCGCCGAGCAGGGAGCCCGATGTGGGACTCGATCCCAGGACCCCGGGATCATGACCTGAGCTGAAGGCAGACGCTTAACGACTGAGCCACCCAGGCGCCCGAAGCTTTTTTTTTTTTTTTTAAGAGGAAGAACTCTTGCACTGATGATAAGTTGAGATTTTCTAATTCTATATTTTATTTCACCTTGCGATTTATTTCATTTTTTCTATCATATTCTTTTAATTTTTAAATCCAATTTCCATGTGGGGGCTTGTATAAAATCTAACAGCTATTCATTTATATTGATTTACAACGTTGATTTCAGTATACTATAAAATGTTCATTTTTAATGTTTGTACTCATAGATAATGCATATCATCAAGTTTTAATCTAAATCATTAATACATTTATTCATCTTTAACTACTAAAGTTCTTCATGTTTATAGATTATTACTCAAATGTTTTGTAAGATTCATCAAAATGCATCACCAGAAATGTGTTTTTATTACAACATCTTTGTGCGTATGTGTGGGTAGGAAAGACCTATTACCAAAATCTTTTAGGAAAACTTAGAATAAAAAGGAAAGTAGAATTTATGCTGTTATTCACAAGTTAATTGAGTATTCTTTTAAGAAGATAACACTGGAGCCTGTTTTCATCAAACAAGGAAAAATATTATATTTCCTGATTATTTTTTCATTTATCAGTTGCATATAGACGGTGTAATTGCCATAATGAAAACTTTCCTTAATTCTCATCCTAAGGACCAAAAGGCTTTTATTGCTTAGTAGAAGCAATCTAGGTTTTTAAAAAATGTGATTCATAATGAAACTCTACATAGAAGTCTTTTTTTTTAATGTTAAAAGATAAAGCTTCTTTTATTCTCGCTTCTCAAGAAATAAGCCCCATTGCCTTTCTCAAACTCTGAATTTTGCACTCGTGCAAAATTGTACAAGTGTGGCCTTTAGGTGAAAAGAAATACAGATGTCATTGCCCAGCTCACTCTCAGCTCCAAGTCCTTTAGAAAGGTGTTTTTCTTCTACAGCAGAGAGTTTGGTGGGATGCACGAAGGCTCTGGAGTTAGACAGAAGTGCATGCAAAGCACTACTCTGCCACCCACCACCGATGGAACTACTGAACCTCTCTGACCCTCAGCTTCTGGTTAAAGTGGTGATATTGTCACTGCCCATCTCAAGGAATCATCTCAGGAATGAGATACTTTGCATGGTGCTTGCTGCGGAAGGTGCTCCAGCACCTGCTCATTCCTTTGCTGGCAGTCCACGAATGCGATGTAAATAACGAGAGCTACAATCATGGTAATGTCACTGAACAGAACAGAAAAGGAAAAAACAACAGTAAAAAAAAAAAAAACCCAACCCTAAAAAGCAGTCCTAAATAGAGAAATCAGACTGTCAGTTAACGGTGACACAAACTTTTTAACCGTAATTAAAATATTTAAAAGTAAGTAGATTAAAATCATCCTATACTGCAGAGACCAGGAATGCTGAGTCTCTAAGCCATGTGAGGGAGTCTCAGCACTTTGAAGGGCCTTGGAGAAATCACCAATATTCCAGCAACGGAGAGTAGGCTTCATCTCAGGAGGCAGAATTAGGTTTCTCAAGGTAACTCAGAGCTCTTAAAAAGCCCACTAGGGGTTTCCTCTATCCTTCGCAACTCCTGGGATTTAATATAGACAGGAATATTCTTTTTTTTTTTTCATTATTGCTTGGGGTCCTATCTTCAAAGCATTGGTCAGGCACATTATACGTTGGTGATAACGCACACCATAGTGGCTTAATCACCAAACTCAGTAAATAAGAGTAGCCTTCACTGAGATACTCTAAACCCTGGGTGGGGGTTGTGGGGTGGGCGAACTTCTTTCTGGCCATGAATAAGCTGCTGGTGGCTGATGCAGCCTGCCAGCATCAGGTCCCTCAGCGAATACTCCCTGCTTGTGAGGTGGGTCCCTGCGCTAGATGTTCTATCTAACTTCTGCAGTTGTAACTCAGCATCACTCAGTGACAAACAGATAAGGTGATATCTCTGAAAGCTCCCAGACGGAATGCTGTTAGACTGTCATCACTGAAATCTTGCTGTCCTTCTTTCAGGTCTGAAGAGCTGCAGATGTGAAGGGAGGATGGAGGACAGAGGAGAAAGACAGAAAGGGCAGATTGGAGATAAGAAGGCTCCCAGAACAGAGAGACCCACCGTAGGTCCCAAAAGAGCCTTGGTCCGTGAAAAGGGTTATCAAAGTGCCCCTGGAAAATGTGGCTGGCTCTGCTAATGTGTCCTCTGTTTTCAAGCGCATGTTTTTACTATAATCCTCATTTTAACATATGCAAAAAATAAATAGACGTTAAAAGAGCCCTAGATAGGACTTTCTCAGTCTTTATTCTTAAATTTATTTCCTAATGGACTTGGCTAACAGCACAGATCTTGGCTGCAGTGGAACCCAGACCAGAATCCAAACCTTCTTGTTATTATTGTTGTTGTCACTATTACTGATCTTGTTATAACTGGTTAATCTTTGTAGGCTGCTTGCTGTTTTCTTTGCAGTATGCTGAGTACTTTTTATACATAAGAACATCTGAGTTGACTTGAATAGTTATTTCTCCAAAGAAGATAAGCAAGTGGACAGCGCAACTGAAAAGTTGCTCAACATCATTAGTTACTAGGGAAATGCAAATGAAAACCACAATGAGAAATCACTGGATACCCACTTTTACGGCTATCATACACAGAAAAGGGGGAAAAAGTGTTGGCGTGGACGTGGAAAAACTGGAATCCTGTGCATTGTGGTGGAAGTATAAAATGGTGTAAGCCACCTTGTTCCTCGAGAAGTTAAACATGGAATTAGCATTTGACCCAACAGTTTCACTCCTGGGTACATACCCTTCATTAAAAACAGGTACTGAAACAAAGTTCACACCAGCACTATTCCCAACAACAAAATGGTAGCAACAACCTGAATGTTCATTAACAGAGGAATGGATAAACACAATGTGGTATATACATTCAATGGGATATTATTTAGCCATAAAAAGAATAAAATCGGATGCATCTTATAATGTGGCTGAACTTCAGAAATATTATGCCAAGTAAAAGAAGCCATATTCAAGGGTCATATAATGTATGATTCCACTTATATGAAATATTCAGAAGAGCGAAAGCTGTAGAGACAGAAAACAGATGAGTGGGTGCCGGGGGCTGAGGGGGAGAAGGGGCAATGGGGAGGAAGCTTAATGGATATAGAACTTTCTTTTGGGGTAATGAAAATGCTTGGAAGTACATAGAAGTGCGGGTCACACAACATTGTGAATGCCCTCAATGCCATCAAATTAGTCACTAATGAACCATTGAACACTACATCAAAAACCAATGATGTACTATATGTTGGCTAACTGAACATAATAAAAAAATGGTTCATTTTATATGATGTGAATTTCGCCTCAATGAAAAAAAAAAGTTGGAAACTATTTGATCCATATGATCCACCTGTGATGTGGGCACTATTTCCCCCATTCTTCAGATGTATTCTTCCCACTGAAATATGTATTAGTTCTAGCAGGACACATGGCATTATATTCAGAATGGGACTTGACAAATGATAGGAAATATAGGAATATGCCTTTTGAGGAAGGCATAAAATGACTGGCGCTTGCCACCAAGTCCCATTGGCCATTAGCATGTCGGCAGGAAGCCCAGTCCTAGCCAAGACTTGAAGACCACCTTCCCTACCAGTCTGCACTGCATTAACCGGTAAGAAAAATGGTTGGTAACAAGAGTGGGAATAAGGGTGAAGGCGTGTCTTGCTTCATCCTCCTCTGAGCTACAGAATCTTCCGTCAGTATTTGGTTTCCGAGGGATGTCAGATGTGTGTGATGAAGGGAGAAACCCAGGGAAGGACGTTGGAGAGACATTTCCTCACCCACCCTCTTTTACAAACATGCATCTCCAAGAAGATACACCATCAGGGTTCTGTTGCTGTTTGTCTGCAATGACTGCCACATACATAACTTGCAGAGGAAGCCTTCAGTGAGGGGAAGGTATACCTAGGGAGTTAGTTCCAACCAAATCAACAATTTTTTTTTTTTAATAACACCATTAGGCAATAGCTAACATTTGTTGAAAACTTACTTTATGCCAGGCCCAATGAGGCACGTTTTATATATTTCATCTCTCTTAACTTTCGCAACGCGGGACCAGCTAAGTATCACACAAGTGAGTAAATGATAGCTGGAGAGAATAAAAAATTGTATAACTGGTGAAGATCAGAGTCAGGATTTGAACCCATGTCTGCGTGGTGTCCAATCCTGTGGTTTTAGGTATTCGTTTTGATTTTGCCCTCTCCTCTCCCCTCCCTTTCTCTCCTCTCCCCTCCCCTCCTCTTTCTTTTTTTTTTTTTAAAGATTTTATTTATTTATTTGAGACAGAGAGAATGAGAGACAGAGAGCATGAGAGGGAGGAGGGTCAGAGGGAGAAGCAGACTCCCTGCCGAGCAGGGAGCCCGATGTGGGACTCGATCCAGGGACTCCAGGATCATGACCTGAGCCGAAGGCAGTCGCTTAACCAACTGAGCCACCCAGGCGCCCCTCCCCTTCTCTTTCTCCTCCCCTTTCTCCTCTCCTTTCTCCTTTCCTTTTCTGTTTTCATAAGTTCTGCTCCTCCAGTCTACCCCTAATGCCACCTCCAAGAATGGCTTCCTTCACTCTCCTGCTTTTCTCCAACAAATATCCCTGACTCTCATCAGAAGGGTCTTTTCTTCATTGGAACACAAATGTTTTCTGTCTTGCTGGTGTTTGTCTTTGCTTTGTTCTAAGCATCGCACTACTAATTCTGTGAGAGTACTCAGGAGAGCAAGGGACCGTGTCTAATACTTATATCTCTGACCTTGTCTAGCACAATACCTTGTTCACAATAGTTTAGTAATTATTTGTTCAAAGATTCTTACAAATTATCTGCCAGGAGAAACATCTTCTTATATAGAGTTGTTTGTTAAAACTTCTTCATGAAATTGTATTTTATTTTCTCAGTCTTTTCCTAAATGTAATTTTTGATGCTTTGGTAGCATTAAATAAATAGGGTGAACGGTAGGCGAAATATTCCTAATTTTAACATATGACTAAAGTGCTTAAAATATTAAGTGCTAAAACTTATTTTTATCCAAGTGCTTACTTGAACCAACATTGAGACTAAAGGGAAAAGAGATTACTCCTTGTAAATCTGTTACTTTAAACCTCTTATTCTCATGAGTTTCGTGATAGGTCCATATAGAGAACTTAATTTACACAAGTAGTCAGCAGAACTGCTAAAAAATGCAAGCATGAACTACCGTGCACTTTTTCCTTTGTGTGACTTCTGCATATTTCAATACTCAGTTCATCACCTTTAAGATGTTCCAATTCGCCAGCTGTAAGAATACTTATCAGATTATAGAGCAGCACTAAAAATAAACTGATGTTCTTGAAAATGAATGAGTCAGCACATTCTTAGCTGCATTGTTTTCTCATGTGACCCATACTACTTAACTAACTTTTTCTTTGTGACTGTTCATTTATCATATCAAAAGTTTCTTTGGACATCTGCTTCTTTGAGTACAAAAGCACAAGCGTGTTGAAAATGTTCAGTAGAAGAATAAAATAACTCCGGTCTGGATTTACAAAAGCAAGACCTTAATGAGGCCAGTTACTATGGGTTTAGCTAAAGATCCTTCTTCATTTTTTTTAAGACATAAAGGAAGCTATATAATTTTCAATGTCAGTGCAGCCTGTCGACCAAAAAAAAAAAAAATTATAATAATAATTTACATACTGCTCATAATATTAAACTTCAAAAAGCCTTTCGGCTTAGTTTTGACCAGAGGATATTTTTGATAGAGCTCATCTCAAAATCACTTGGAGTCCAAAGTGTCTATGCAAAACCATTAATCTCAGAATGTGTCTAAACACCAACCTTCAGACAGGCTGCAATTTACCGTTCTCTGTGACAGATAAATAGCTAGGGGAGCACTGTCATCTAACCCTGGTGCTTTCTGTAGTAGTCATTGAAAGAAAGGTTTTTTTCTTACTGCCTTGTCATAAAAAGACTACAAAATCCATCAACACGGTATAACTTTACATATAAAAGTAATACTATGAATAGATATTTCAGTCATCATGTGAAAAATAAACAAGACAGTCTTTAAATCAATGTCATTCACAACGAATCAGCGTGGACATGTATTGACTGATTTTATAGCAAAAATGGGAAATATATGTAAATTTGACTGCTCTATTTTGACATGGATGCTTTTGGCTATATCTTTAACTCGTATACACCAATACCCAACTGTGAAGGAGGCTTGTATACAAAACTTGGGTTAGTCCTCTTTACAGATGCTTCAGATGCTCTTATCTTAGTGCTGCTTATGGGACACGTATTCCACAAAATACAAGTTAGCCCGAAAGGCTGGCATATATTAGGCTATGCGGTCAGATACATGCTGATAGTCCCAGTGGAGTGGATTGAAAAAGTAACCCCTGAAATGTGTCCCTAGGATATCTACTGGCAAAAATATTAAAAGCCCCCAAAATACAGATATTTATGTTTTTAAATTTTTATTTTATTGTGGTAGGAACACTTACCATGAGATCTACCCTCTTAACCAGTTTTTAAGTATATATAGCACAGTACTGTTGACCAACAGGATCATCAAATACTTCATTTTTCATTTTATTTTTTAGGTTAAAAGCAGATCTAAGTAAGAAGAAAATTAATTGCAATCGATTTTGCCTAACCCAGGGACAATTACTAAATAAATACAATGTGGATACTTCGGGGAGCATTTCATGAAATAGTTGGAGGAGGATATAATCACATTAGACTCTCATCATGTCTTGCAAGAGGACTTATTTGTACAGTACTGAGGGTAATCAAAACTGATGTGTGAAATTCACACAAGGTCTGCGGTGACATCCCAGAAAGAAAAAAAAAGGTACAAAAACAACTTAGGAGTCTTTTAAATAACTTTGCAGTTTCTTTCTTTCTTTCTTTTTCTTTCTTTCTTTCTTTCTTTCTTTCTTTCTTTCTTTCTTTCTTTCTTTCTTTCTTTCTTTCTTTCTTCCTTCCTTCCTTCCTTCCTTCCTTCCTTCCTTCTTTCTTTCTTTCTTTTTCCTTTCTTTTTTTTAAAACAATGAACTGCAGGCAGAAGTGCTCTAAGATGGAAAGTGAGTGGCTAGGAGGAAGGGAGCGCCACCTGTCCCGGGACTGGGTCTGTACCAGCTGAAGTCTTTTTTTTTTTTAAGATTTTATTTATTTTTTAGAGAGCGAGCGAGAGAGAAACAGCATGAGAGGGGCGAGGGTCAGAGGGAGAAGCAGGCTCCCCGCTGAGCCGGGAGCCCGATGTGGGACTCGATCCCAGGACCCTGGGATCCTGACCTGAGCCGAAAGCAGACGCTTAACCATCTGAGCCACCCAGGCGCCCTGTACCAGCTGAAGTCTTGCGCATCAGCTGGGACAACTGCTTTCCATCCCTAGGTCATTGATCTTTATCAGGAGCCCACTTGCCCATCATTAGCAATACGAAAGCTGTACAAGAAACTAGAGGTGGCCAAGATAAGTCGAAGGACAAAAATCAGCTCCAACACCATCTTAAACCGTTTCCCTGCTTTTTCCTTGAAGGACTTCTGGTCAGCAATGCAGTGCAACCCAAATGTAGGCATTTGTAGAAAATGGCAATTTTATGGAATCATGCAAGTGAAATCTCCTTTGGTTGAGTTTCACCTGGGAGACAAAATTTGAACTACATCCTGAAATTTCAGAGACAGGTGACACATCGAGATACATAACGCATTTATTTGGCCCTCAAACAGTGAGCTAACAAATACATTCCAATGCCGTCTATTACAGGTGCCACATGGCTGAGGTAATGTGTATACCTGCCTAGGCAACAGATGCTTCTTAATTTCTAAGTATATGTGATGTATAATATTTCAAGGTCATTGTTTGGGGATTTTTATTTTATTTTATTTTATTTTACTTTTTAAAGATTGTATTTATTTATTTGACAGAGAGAGACACAGCAAAAGAGGAAACACAAGCAGGCGGAGTGGGAGAGGGAGAAGCAGGCTTCCCGCGGAGCAGGGAGCCAGATGTGGGGCTCGATCCCAGGACCCCGGGATCATGACCTGAGCTGAAGGCAGACGCTTAACGACTGAGCCCCCCAGGTGCCCCAGTTTGGGGATTTTAATTCCTTAGCAAGTGAGCATCCGAAATATGCATTTGGCTTATGTCAGTGATTTTAGCTTTATAGTATCTTAAAATTCATCTTTCAGTGTGTGTGGGTGTGTAGTAAGCTGAACTTTTATAATTTGGGATTTGCTATAGAAAATGGGTTTAGGTGGTTGTTTTAGGCACCTCGCGGACTATCCCTGAGAAAATGCCACATACTTGTGCTGAAAATATTTTCCTCAAAATGAATGGGCGCATTTGTATGTAACCCCTTATACTTTTAGTTGAACCTCCCTTTCAACAGGGCACCAAAACATTTGTTCCCATTTTATGTAAAGTTACCTTAATATTTATTTTAGAAATGTTACTGAAATTAAAAAAAAGCAACATAGCAAAAAGAATTTGTGATTCTCGGGGCGCCTGGGTGGCTCAGTCGTTAAGCGTCTGCCTTCGGCTCAGGTCATGATCCTAGGGTCCTGGGATTGAGCCCCGCATCAGGCTCCCCGCTCCGTGGGAAGCCTGCTTCTCCCTCTCCCACTCCCCTTGCTTGTGTTCCCTCTCTGGCTGTCTTTCTCTCTGTCAAATAAATAAAACCTTTAAAAAAAAAAAAAGAATTTGTGATTCTCTTTGTGCATTTGGGTAAACCGGTTAGGAATTTTGACATTGATCTCCTTTAGGAGACAGGGTTTGCTTCAATTGCTGTAACAATTCACATCTTTTTGATAAGGGCAAGTCGAAGCTTAAAGAAATCAATATGATAATAAGTGTACTAAAGCTTATTGTTCTGGAAAATCAAGGAGCTCATACGTTGAAGACGTATGGGTTAAATTTATAGCTGCAGCATGAAGACTGCATTTAGTTGCTTATAAAGTGGACCACGTTTTCAGTTTCATCCCTTGCTACTGTTGCGTGGCACTCACACATCCCAGCGAGCACCACCTACCTCTCTATTTTTTTTTTTTTTTTGCTTCAATCCTGCTCCAGACACTCAGTGTCTGATTCTGGATACTATTTCTGATCTCTTCACTTGGCCAGCTCTAGTTTCCCAGAAAAAAAGCACTGAAGAGCTAAGATTTCTTCCCCCAAATTATTGTTTTAGCTCCTTCAAAAATAGGAAAAGGAAACCTATTTCAAATTTCTATCATCTGCTTTTATTATACCCCAGAGCATCTTAATCATTTTACTTCTTCGATGATTAAAATGCTGTCCTTCGTAAATGGAAAGGAAAATTTTACTAATCACAAATTAGGAGCTTGAAGTAGTTTCTTAGGGAATGAAAAACTAACTAAAAATCAGTTTGGTAAAAAAAATGGATGTATTTCTTAGAGGTTTAGATATAATTGACGAGTTGAATCACAGATATATAAAGATAGTGGAAGGAGGGCATATTTATCGTTTTTATTATAGTTTTCACTTCTTTATTAATAAAGGTGCAAGGGCACATTGACTGGTGACCCATTTACTTTACTATTCAAGATATGGTGATTTTTTGGTTTTCTATGTCTGGGACCAGTTTTATGCCCAGCAAGAATCTAAAAACCAAACCGGAATTTTATGAAATATATTTAGTAAGTTACTGAATTGGATAATATAAAGCAGGGTCAATATAAGACCTAAAATCTTACTGGCTTTTTGACTCTTCTTAAACTAAGTTTTGGACTTTAAAAAAGTGCAGTTTGTATGCCACCAGAGGAAACAGACCCTATCTCTTCATTCTCATATGCAATTAATTGGTAGCCATACAACAACCTATAACCCTAGAACTAGCCCTATTTGGAGATAAAAATCAAATGTATCCCAGGGGAATTGCGTTCTTGTCTAAAAGGCAAACAAAAAACACCCATCCTCTTATATCACTAAAAAGAACCACACCGCTATTTTTGAGAGGCATTCCTTTCCCACCGAATTAAGAATTAGCAAAGCCCGAAGGCCTTATAACCTGTTCTATGACTTTATTATGCATGAAATCCAATCCTGTGCTTTCGTTAAGATGGCTCTTCCGATTATTTAACAGAGTCAGTGACATACATATCTTTAAAAACGGGTTTTTAAAATAATGATTCATCGGCGCTATCCCTGAAAACTCCAGGCCTTTACCTGGGATACGAAGGTGCCACATTTCTTGGCAGAAACCCTCCAACGGGATTTCCAGCTTGTCTTGGACTCCTCTGAGGTGGAGCATCCTGCTCATTAGGGTGAAATTTATTCCGACCTGTCTGATCACCTAATGAGGCTCGTCGGGGTGCAAGTGGGGAGAGAACCACCAACAACCAGAGGTCAGATGAGAGATTCGGTTCTGGTTGGATGGAACCTCTTCATTTTCTTTCTTTCTGCGGCTCCTTTCAATCTCCACCTCCCCTCACCCCTCAAGAAATTTCTCTACTTCAACCTTCAAATATTTGATTCCTCTAGTGTCCATTCACGGCCTCTGAGGTTCAGGCTTTATTCTCCTTCAGGATCATTCCTCCTCTAAACACTTATCATCCGATGCGCTGTGTAAAGAGAATTCCCAGCAGTGGATTTTACAATGAAAGATAAAGTGTTGAGCATCTGAGTGTTTTCAGGTGCTCGCATCCTTACCTGCAGTGCCTCCTGTTGACAATGATGGCTATCACTGGGGGCATCCGAAACCTCTCTATTCTGAGCAGTCTTCAGAAATCAGCCGTATCTGATTGTTCTTTCAGATCAAATGGAGTAGGAAGACAAAGTGAGCTGAGCATATTCTTTCACTCTGCACTTTGTTGTTGAAAGGGGAGGAATCCCACTAGGACCCCTAACTCAGTTTTAGATATTACCAAACTTTTGTGAGAATTCCTATTCTTCCTCCCAGCCCTACCTCCCCCTCCCCTGCCACTCCTCCCCTCACTGTCAGTTCACCGACTGGGCTTGAATGAAATGTCTTTGCTCCTCTAAAGGTTCGTTCTATGCTGCTAAGAATTAACAGCGCCTAACGCCAAGGCAGCCCACAGATAAAAGAAGCTAAAGGACATTTGCTGTTCTGAGAGGAGGCCACACGTGGCTACCTGCATTTAGCCCAGAAAAGGATAATTTCCCTTTCTTAAAAGGAATACTTGCAAATTTTCTCACACCGTTCTTGGAGCTCAGGTTGTGGAGTCTTTTGGAAGGTTGCTTATAGTGGGCAAAATGCAAAAGACTTGGGGCAGACGAGAAGCACACCAGCCTAAGCCAGCCTGCTTTATCAGGAGCTAACTCTGGCGCTGATAAATGATCTTCTGAAGAAAGATGTGGCAAAGTGCCTGCCATTGAAAACAGCAAGGAAAATAACAGTGTAGTTGGCATGCCTCTTAAAATGTATTTCTTGTTGGACACAGGAAGTCATTTTCCATCAAATTGGAATGTGTCATAATGTAACGTGTCAAAGACATTGTTAAAAAATAAACAAATTGGAATTGAGCTGTGTACCGTTAGTCTTAGATCTCTCAGTCAGTTTCACACATTAAGATGGTCGAACATGCAGAGCTTATAAATTCTCCTGGTGGAGAGGTTTTTGGAGAATTTCACAAAACTCAGTGGGATCTTGGTGGGGATACTGACATTTACCACTGAGTTCTTTAATGACAGCTAAACAAGAGAACACCACTCCTAATTTACTCAAGTAGAATTCAATATCATAACAAGGCAATTGCAGAACACTGTTCTTTTATGAAACCAATTTTCGTGCTATGGCTTTTAACTCTTTTATTTACCAGTGACTTCAATTTGTTTTCCAAAGCCTGCATTCTTATCCTGGGAATGAGTTTTCTTCTATCATTGTTCTGTTTACCTTCCTTCAAACCTTTCTGCTCTCATTGCATGTGTGTGTGTGTATATATGCTTTATAACACATTATATATATCTATATATCTATATATCTTACATTTCAAGCGTAACACATGTCCCAATCCAGCATTCCAACTGAAGTCATATGGGTTTATGGCTCCTGCCTATGGACCCCCAGCACTATGTCCATGTGGTTACCAGAGTGGCAAACAGCTTATCACTTGTCAGATCTACAAGACATTCCTGTGTCTTGCCGTATCTCTAGTTGGCAAAGACAGTGGAATAAACCATCAGGCAGTTAGCACCGTTGACTACGAGGATGGAGGAAGGAGCACATTACCTGCTGGCCCTGTATGAAAAGCCCCCCACCTCCACTGGGTGTGGAGAGCCCACTCTGCCCGACCACCTTTCGGAATGTTGATGGGTGCGGAAGAGTGGATAGAAAGAGGCAAGGGTCATCCTTGCTCTGCTGGGGCAGACTTCAAAAGTGAATTCGATACGCGTGTTGCCCTCAAGCGAGGTAAGATAAATGACCTCAGTCTGAGGTAGAAAGTGAGACACGTCACAAGAGAGGAACAGAGGGTAGATGGGAATTCCAGGCAGTACTATTTCCAACTCTAAGGGCCAGAGTGGGTAGGTTGATGGTGAGGAAGAGCATCATGGAAAGAGACTTGAAGGCTTGCTGCCCTTTGCCCTGGAAGGCTCCGACCTACAAGTCTCTCACAGTTTCAGTTCTCAGCTTGAATGACATCTCCTCAAAGAATTGTCCAGGACTTCTCCTTCTAAGTAAGATTCTCCTGTTACTCTCTGTCCTAGGATCCTATCAGTGTCCCTCCTTTGTAAATATTCAATTATATTATTTGTTTTATACAAAGCCATTGCTAAAGAATTTAAACTCCACAGTGACCTTGACTCTCTTGGTCACCTCTGTATTTCTGGCACTGAGCATATTGCCTGACACTTAGTTGACACATAACAAATATTTGTTGAACAAGAGAGTGAATGAATCAGATGGACTGGGTTATATAGAGGTAGGCGGAGGTGAGTGGAGGGGGACGGGAGAAGCCATTCCTGGCAGAGCAAATGGTAAGAGTTTCTAATACGGAGTCGAGAAAATGGTTCGGCTTGGCTGAAACACATGGAAGATGAAAATGAATAATGAGAAAAAAATTTGAAAAGGTTATTTGGAATCAGAATGGTGGGATACAGATTTTGCACTTTACTCTTCAGGTAACTGATGGTGTTTGAGTGGGAGACTGATGCTATTGCCCCTAGAACATCTTGGGTCCTCAACCTACAGACTTTGAAGGAAGGCTTTGCTTTAACTAGATCTGGGGTCAAAGCTATGAGCTTTTGGTCAGACCCATGGACCTCAGAGAGAGTCAGCTGGAGCTGTCAGGGGTCTTGGATTTAGACTGAAATGAGTTCCAATGAGTTGCTGAGTCCTACAGTGTGAAGGTTCACATCAGGCCAAGCCCAGCATCTGAGATCAATTCAAGTCAGCAGATTAAATGTCTCTAGGGTGTGTTCAGTCCTGTGGTGAAATACAAAATAAATCAAAAGCAGGGTTCCCCAGCCTTGAAGAGCAGGAGAGAGCTAGCTCTAATGGAGTGACCTCCACACTTGAAGGTGCGCAAGGGAATCAGGCAAAGCTCAGGTACCCAGGACCCCTCCCTAAAGAGCATTCTCTGTGAAGTGACCTGGCTACTCTGGGATCCAGGAACTAGTTTGGTCCCACTGTAGATCCCTATGGCTGTGTGTCTGGCCTGGTCCAGACACACCCAGAGAGGCAGCATCAAAGAGCCCAGGTGACGGATCAGCTGCCCAGGGCTCTCGATCTGTCACTAAGAAACCACATTTCACTGGGCAAGTCATTTTAATGATCAGCATGCCTTACCATTTCCAAACTTGGGCATTTGTTAATTTATCAGCTATTTGCTATGTATCCACTAAATGGCCAAGCACAGTGCTGAAAGAGGCCCAATTTTCCTGGGCTCATAGGAGAAACAAATGACGTAATGGATAGGAAATGTGTTCTCCAACCATAAATCCGTGTACAGTATGAATTATTTTAAGTTGGTAGGAGGGCCTGCAAAGCTGCCCAAAGCAGCCTGGGAGTGTTATGTATCATTTGGTCACAGAAAATATTGCTGAAATTCCATCTTTAAGTCAGGTCTTTGAGACCTAAAATACAATGAAATATACAAACACACAAGTATTATAATGTCCTAATGGAACCAGAGTCTGATCACCATGTGTACAAATACTGATTTGGGGAAATGAGTCCATATTCCCATTTTTGGTTTACAGGAGCACATTGTTCCCAATGGTCCTTCTGTTCTCATTTCCCATCTGCCATGATCATGTGGTGACTCAGGAGCTCACAGGAGAGGACCCTGCAGGGGGAAGGTTGGGCATGGTGGGGAAGTATGGTGCCAAGGGGTCTTGTGGTGAGGGAGAATGGGGAGGATCTCAGAGCAGGAGCTCTGAGGTGAAGGTCTGAATGAAATCATTGAAGGACAAAGAAGCATGGTTGGCAGCTATGAAAATAAAAGGTGAATCTTTGCTGTCAATAAACAAGCAGCAATGGCTGGTGAGCATTCAACAACCCAGCTGGTCCTTGAGAAATGATGCCTCTTAATTTAGCTCTACTGCTAGCCACTACTGTCTGGAAGCCCATTTTCAGCCTGTTGACTGGGACCTCAGCCTGCCCACCTCTCCAGCCCAGCAGAGTCTGCATTCTGTGTTTATTGCCTCTTTCTCTTCTCCATCTCTTTGACAATTTGCTCTTCCTTCTGATGACACGATCAAAATCTAGCTGGATTCTCTATTTAACTGGGGTGCCTGTTCCTTCATAAGGGGTAGATGAGCATCAGGCTCCTCCATGAGGAACCTTCATTGTTTGCGATTAGTGACTTATAGGGTTTCTCAACCTTGGTAGTACTGACATTTTTGGGGGGTGGGGGTGGGGGGTTGTCCTGTGCATTGTTGGATGTTTAGCAGTACCCCTGGCCTCTACCTACTAGAGGCCAGTAGCATCCACTCCCCAAGAGTGACAAGCAAAAAGGTCTCCTGGTATTGCAAAATGCCCCATAAAGGGCCAAACGGTTCTGGGCTGAGGACACTTACCTAATCCAACAATTGGAAACAACACTTTAGAACAACCCTCAGTGTTTTATCTGTGACATGACATTCTGATGAGGTAACGGGATTATTCCAATGATCTTAAGTACTCAAAGTATTTCAACTATAAAATTTTGAACTATTTAATTGTATTATACAGGGCGACCTTTACTATAACTATACATTATTTGTCCAGACAATACACACATTTGTGCCTCAGAAGTAGGCACTTAGGAAATATTTGTTAAGTGAGTAAATGATGCTCTTTAAGAACAGGAAAATGCCTCGTTTGCTTTTAACTCTGGTTCTAGAGGTCTTCAAAAATAGTCCATTAAATGGCATAAGAGCAGACATGAACTAAGGATACAAAGAGTGTGGGCATTTCTTGTCCCCAACCTGCTGCTAGAAACTTCACTGGCTTCAGCCAGTGATCTCTGGAGACCATTTGAATATCCCTGTGACAAATGCTCTACACAACAGAATTTTCTTTAAGAAATTCTGCACTAATCTTCCTTTTCCTCTTAATTCCCATGGCATGTCATGTGGACTTCCGTGTCACGAATCACTTTATTTGATGTGTTTTGCTTATGGCTTATTCCCTTTAACAGACTGAGAGCTCTTTGTGGGTCAGATATATGTTTGATTCATTTTCTGTATCTCTCCAAGGCCCTAGCAGAATGCCACACAAAAATAAATAGATACATATTTAAGGGTGTGCCCTTGTCTTTAAGGACTCAATTTCTGTTCTAAGCCATTTTTTTCTTTTTTTCCCCAAATGTAGGCCAGACAAAACCCGCACTTACCAATGTCTGAGTTTTAACACTTCTAGTCTGGAAGGACCAACATCAAGTTCTTCATTGTTCCTTGACTTATACATGATTCTCCCCAAAAGATACTTCTGTATAACCACAGGTCTCACACTCAGACCAAGATACTGTCATCGATTATTTGCACTCAAATTCTTCTTAGATTTTCCTCTTTTTTTTTTTTTTTAGGAAAGTGAGCTTTTTTTTTTTTTCTTTTAAGTAATCTCTATGCCCCATGTGGGGCTCAAACTCACATCCCAAGATCAAGAATCACATGCTCTGCTGACTCAGCCAGCCAGGCACCCGCCGCCACCCCCTCCCCTCGGCCCCGGGCATTTTCCTCCTCAGCAGTGATCAGATCTCTTTTTGAGTATCACTTTATCTGGATTTTCAACTTTGGCATTTAATATAATTGTGATCTGAAAAATCCATCAAGAACAGGAATATGGTTCATGCAAGTGCATCATACTCTCGTGCTTTGCACGCTGAACTTCCTCGCTGAATCTAATGGGTGGTGTTTGAATGGGAGTGGAGCTCATAGGAGGCAATTCCAAGAGGCACTAGGTTGCTGACTGCTCTGCAGAGAAGAATAGCTGAAGTGCCTCCTCCGCCTGCCTCCCACTGTCCCTTTCCAGGATAGAGGAAAGGAAGTCTTCAAACCAGCTCCAAACTCTACTAAGGTAGGTCTTAAGGTCAAAATCTGATACAGAAGAGGGAGTCCTGATGCAGGCTTTTCTTTGCACATCTCATTCTTTGGATAAAGGCCTATTCCACTTTGTGTAAATCTACTCTAAGAACATGCTCACACCAAAGAACTTTTGTTCATGAAGTGTGTCAATGGTAAGCAACTGAACAGAGGGAAGGGATGATAGGTAGATCTGTAGCCGGACATATAAATAGACGCGCATAGAAGCCAGCTCACAAATTGCCCAGTCCCCACTGTAGAAACTCTCCTTGAGCAACTCTGAGAAACACCAGCTGACGGCTGACTCCCCCATGCTATGTAGGTCAGAAGGATATGAGAACCCAAATATTAAAAAAAAAAAAAAAATCACAGCAAAATGTACTAAGCTGGTCCTAAGGAGTTACAGAAAGCTCCCCTAATTGACCACATCAGAGGAGGGTTTGAACTTCTTGCATGAAAACAACTTAGCATTCCTGGCGATAATACCATTTACAATGAGGTTTTACTCTGCGTGTGGAAGAAGAATAGAAGCGGTATTTTTAAATAAATGCCTTGCAACATGCAGGCAGTGTTTTCAAAAGTATCACCTGCTCCCCTTTTACAAAGAGAGGTTGCTGCTCTGCTGGAAAAGTGAGTTGGCTCTTATGAAATTTTTTCAATAAACAGTGTCTGAGAGAGATGTTTTTATTTTTTGGCACTTGAATGATATATGTGTAAAAAGAAAGTTTCCTTTATAGAGGTAAAAAAAAAAAAAAAACCCTCTTACCCTGAACATGCTATTCAATCGAAGTCACCTTTGTTAATTCAGCTGAGTTGTATTATGTTCACAAAGTTGATTTTTAAAAAATTTTTGACATTTGACTCTTCTAAGAATTTGCTCTAGTGGCGTAATTTATCACTGTTAGTCTCGTCTAGATGTCACAAATCAACAAGGAGGGTGATATCTACGTATCTGGATAAAGCAAAAATCCCAATACCTGTGAACTAAAGAAATCTTATATATTCTCAGAGGAAGGAGTAAGGAGAAAAAGAGGAACAGAAGTAGGTAGAAATCTATGAAATCAGTATTTTACTTACGTATTCACCTATACTTGCAATACTTACTACTTAAAAATACTGTGTTATTATGTAACAATCCCTTTCTGGGATTGGACCATCACATTTTATCAGAGTTTCGTATTTGTCATTATTTAAACTCTGGAATATCTAAATTTGCACGATAAGGAACTTTATTAAAATCGGGGGTGAAAACATAGGAAAAATTACTTTCAGCTTATAACATTCAAAATGATTACATGAATTCTGATATGATCAACTATTGATGGATTATCAGGGGGTGTTGACGAAGTCTCTTTAGGTCATAGCTGGATGGTAACCACAATCTCATGTGGAATATTCCTTGGGGCCACTGCTGGCTGCATGGATCCCTGGGTCCCTTTGGTATGACATTTCTTATATGGTCAGGCTTACCAGGCAAAGAACAAATTAGTTATGCTTAGAAATAACTCCATAACGGTAAAGGACGTGCGTAAGACAAAGGGAAGAGGAGGCCCTCTCTAATAAGGCTCAGTCTGCAGACACACAGAACAGAAGGATGGGGCAACAATGCACAAACACAATGTTGAAATCCAAAATAGTCAAGGTCAAGTAATTGTGAGTGGTTGCCTCCACACAAGGTTAAGGATATTAGTCTTTGTTATTAGAATCTGTCTCTAAGCTCCTGGAATAGAGACCATCTGGTCTATTATTTCCCAGGAAAATGGTTCACTTATTCATCCATTGAACACATACTTATGGAACTTTTACTATGTACTTGACATTGTCCTTTTGCAGAGCTGGGGATGGAGTAGCAAACAGAACGATCGCCACCTTTTGAGTAGTGGCGTTCTCTGAAGCTAGACATGGAAGTTTAGCTTTGTTGCTATCCATTCTCACCCTCCTATTTATCAGGCTTATTTACTTCTGGTAATCTTCCAGAAAGCAGAGCTTTCTATTCCAAGTCTCACAAGAAAAATGACTTCTAGAAACACTGGCGATTGGCTACGTTTCCTGGAGGTAAAACTTTTCAACATTCACTGCACCTCCCTAAGTCTTCTCATTGCAGTGTATCCAAGAGGTAGACCGTGGCTTCCTTGAATTGTGGCTGCCTTACTAAACATAAATAAAATAAAATAAAATAAAATAAAATAAAATAAAATAAAATAAAATAAAATATTCTCGGCATTGTCTATTTCCATAGTTTTCTTCAGCTCATGAAATTTAGAATTTCGCCCCTTCTCTGTCAATAAAATATGATAAAATATAAGAGCACTGAAATGCTCTGTTTGTTATAGAAACACTGAAACATGGTGCCCTTGTGAAATAATTACCCCCAATAATAACAATAGGCACAACTTACTGAGTATGATATATACGGCTACCTTAGTAGAGTAATTAAATTTTGTCTTCATAAAATAACGGTAGGGAGGTTTATTATTCCCATTTTACTGATCAAGAACCTGAGGAAGTGAGAAATGAATTGATATTGCCAAGTTTTCCAGGTTAGAAAGTGATAGAATGAGAATTTAAACCCAAATTATTCAGTTCCAAGGCCCATGCTGTCTTCATTATATCAAACTGCCCCCATGTAGTATTGCACTTATTTATTTGTTTTTACTGATTGGAAAACTGAAGGCAAAAAGGTACCACCTATTAGGGAAACACACACATACACACACACAATTGTCCATAGAATCCCTGAGGAAATATTTTACCTGATCCTTGAGTTAATAAATAGACTTGTTTCCCTTTAGACCTCTTGCTTTGTCCCTCTCCTAACTGTTCTCTGCTGATGACATTTTAAAGGATCATTTGTTTACTTATATCATTTTATAGTACGGTCCCTATCAGTGTCCAGGCATAATCACAATGTGCTCTTTAGAGGGCCTTGAAATCTCTACTGACTTTAACTCTGTGAGGGCAATGCTTTACATCCGATATGAGATTCAACTGAAATAGTAAACTTCAGCATGGTACTTTTTCGCATGTTTTAAAGTGAGTTTGCCAATGACCTCTCTGTCTTCAACAGCTATTTCTGCCATTTCTTCACTGTCCCTGGGACAGCCCCAACAAGTCCATTTTGCTCACTACCTTCTTTTTTTTTTTCTTCAAAGATTTTATTTATTTATTTGAGAGAGAGAATGAGAGACAGAGAGCATGAGAGGGAAGAGGGTCAGAGGGAGAAGCAGACCCCCCGCCGAGCAGGGAGCCTGATGCGGGACTCGATCCCGGGACTCCAGGATCATGACCTGAGCCGAAGGCAGTCGCTTAACCAACTGAGCCACCCAGGCGCCCCTCACTACCTTCTTAATACAGATGAATTGCTTTGCAATTTGAATTCATGATTTAAAAAAAGCAGTGACCATGGGCGCCTGGGTGGCTCAGTCGTTAAGCGTCTGCCTTCGGCTCAGGTCACGATCCCAGGGTCCTGGGATCGAGCCCCACATCGGGCTCCCTGCTCAGCAGGAAGCCTGCCTCTCCCTCTCCCACTCCCCCTGCTTGTGTTCCTGCTCTCGCTATCTCTGTCTCTCTCAAATAAATAAATAAAATCTTTAAAACAAAAAACAAACAACAAACAACAAACGAGTGACCTAAAAAGAGGAATTTTTTTCCCTAAACTTCTTGTCTCTTATTCTTATTCCCCTGTAGGTTATACATTTTAGCAAGAAAATCTGTTTGTGCCCCCTTAGAGTTTTTCTTTTTCTTTTAACTGAAGCAAAGTGTCACGTTGGCTCTATGACAGAAGACAGACATGGACATCATACTTCAGACCCCCTCCTATAAGTCAGATGCAAACACGAATGGTCCAAGCACCCAATCAGTCTAAACATTCCCTTGGGTATAGGCTTCCCAAAATTCTGCAATTAGACAGGCGGCCTCAGAAAGCTGAATCATTCTTCTCTACGTCTCAGGTCAAACAGGTGGCCTTGAACCACACAGCTTATGTCCAGGCTCGGAGAGAACCTTGCTTATTCAGGAGGAAGGGACCAAGAGGCACAGTGGAAAATTACCACAGCATCTCAAATTTAAAACCCTAACTTTCCCCTTGCACCAAACGCTGTGTCTACAAAATACCAAAACATCCAGATGAAAAGTAAAATCTGTAGTCAGCCATTCTGATTTTTGATCCACGAGACAGCAAACACAGAGCCACTTATAATCATCAGAGGTGCTTACAGTGTTGTTTGACATTGCTAATTTATACTGTTTCTTTCATCTCTTCCAATTCTTTGATTATCTGCCAGATAGTAATACAATCAGCCTCCAATCCCAGTGGCAGCAGAGAGGGACAATTAAGTTTGGGGATTTTGTGGGTTCTTTGCTTTTCCCTTTCCCTTTTGGTCAATGTTGACCCAGCAGGAAAAACAAGAGATAAAAATTTTATACAAGTTAAAGGCTGTGGAATTTTGGGTTTAATTTTACAAAGGCCTGGAAAAGGGTGGAGTTTGCTGACTAAAAATGATAGCTCTGGGGTGCCTGGGTGGCTCAGTTGGTTAGGCGACTGCCTTCGGCTCAGGTCATGATCCTGGAGTCCCAGGATCGAGTCCCGCATCGGGCTCCCTGCTCGGCAGGGAGTCTGCTTCTCCCTCTAACCCTCCTCCCTCTCATGCTCTCTGTCTCTCATTCTCTCTCTCTCAAATAAATAAATAAAATCTTTAAAAAAAATGATAGCTCTGGTTTATCTGTGGATTTCAATTGTCTACAATGGTCCCTTTCTCCACTTCCAAAGCAGACCACAGAACATTTTACATGTTTTCCATTCTTCCAACTGACTCCTTTAAACAATAGCAGGATTCTGTGCTGTGAAGTTGGGATATGTAGCCCTCGGGGCCATTTTTTTGCAAAACATTATTTTGTAATTTTTACACTTAGGAAATGTTTCTGAGTATTCATTCGGCTGACTTCAAATATCTGGGTAACCTTAGGAAATTGAAAGTGGCTTTACAATCACACTGAAAAAATACTAGAATGCCCTAAAAGCACGCTCACTGTAACTCATCTAAATCAGACCAGGCCAACCCAAGAAATCTTCCTAGCTAATCTCCTAGTTTGGAGAGCAGTCTTTTCGAGTAGTTTTGCTTTGTTTATTTTTGTTGGGATCTTCTTCCCATGTTAGAAAATGTTGTTTTGCCTGATGTAGAAAGAGTTGGGAGGTCTGTGAATGCTAACTGTTGTTTCTTCATCAGGATAGATGCTGAGAGGTGTGTTTTGAAGGCTGGAGCCTACCTACATAGCAGCGACTGTCTCGTATAAAAGTTATCATTCAATGTGTATCTCAGAGGAGCACTAAAACATTCGAGTTTATGTATCAGCTATTAAAGACTAAATCGTTGTCCTAGAGAACCTCCCAGGATGGGCAGAGTGCTTTCCGTGAACTGACAAGAGAAGAGTGCGAAGAGAGAGAGGGTACTTAAAAGACAAGAGGAGGTTGACGTGTTTTATTACCGTGGCATTCATAGAGAGCGCTTTTTCTAAGGCGAAATGCTGGACAGCTGAAGGACCCTCATCAACAGTGGGTCGCAGAGAACCAAGTCCTGCTTCTGCACTGAATACAGACTTATCTTTTTATAGGAGAAAACACACAGGTGATTACATTTCAGCTTAGAGTGCCTGAAATGAGGTGCGTGGCTCCCGTTAGGAAGAGGAGCTGTGCACCTAATTCCCAGGACACTTCCACGATAATTTATCCCCGAAGTTTAATTTATTTGAAGTCTACTCTTAAACTACACAGATAGGTTTTTCACAGTGTGCGCCTTTGGCGTGATTCACATTTGAATGAAAAGAAAAGTCAGGGGGAGGATTTGAAGAAAATACCCCCAGAGCAACTTAGATAAATCACTTCTTATCCAGGCGATATATGATGCACATACATTTCTAGGGTCTTTGTTTCCACAGACTGTGCAAAACCTGATGCTACAATTCTCTGAGAGGCTCTTAAAAGAACGGTAACTGAGGAAATTTTTGAAGGTACGTTATAAATCTATTTCGTATGAACTGTTTGTTTTATCTTAATGGGAAAATCTCACCATTACCCAAATTGAGATCCAGGGAAGAGGGATAGCCCGCATGCAGGAGATGGCATACCATCCAGCCATTCTTTCCAGAGCTTTAGTTTCTACTAATTCTACCCATTGAGTTTGTAAGGATGGGTATACATGCGAGAACTTTTTTTTAAATTTTATTTTGTTATGTTAGTCACCATACATTACAACATTAGTTTCTGATGTAGTGATCCACGATTCATTGTTTGTGTATAACACCCAGTGCTCCATGCAGAATGTGCCCTCCTCAATACCCACCACCAGGCTAACGCATCCCCCCACCCCCTCCCCTCTAGAACCCTCAGTTTGTCTCTCAGAGCCCATAGTCTCTCATGGTTCATCTCTCCCTCCAATGTCCCCCCCTTCATTTTTCCCTTTCTTCTCCTAGTGTCTTCCATGCTATTCCTTATGTTCCACAAATAAGTGAAACCATATGACATGTGAGAACTTTTTTTGAAGGGTTCCCCTATCACTTTTCACTGAGATGCCCTTCAGGGAAAAGTAAAAAAGTGCCTGAGAGCGAGCCTCAAAACAAGCGTAGTTGCTACTATTCTTTGTTAACAATGAAACCACAGTTTGGTTCTTAAAAACACATCTTCTCTATTCTCTTTGCCCTTCCGTAAGCTGAACACCAAAATCCTCTTCTGCAAGTGCTGAATTTGTGTCAAATTTAATGTGGGGGGGAAAAAAGATGACCTGTTTTAGATATAAAATTAATGCAAATCTAGTAACCTGAATCTAAAATCACCTCAGCAACACACCACAGTGATTGTCATAGACCCTTAAGAAGTAGGCACTTCACCTCTAAACTCCTGCAATGACTTTTTTTACCTTAAACAAGAGCCAAATATTGTCTTTGAATGAAGAACATCAAAGAGATATATGCTCAAATAACTCAGTTTTTCTGACGTAAAAATGTTAGATATTTGTATTTCATAATTATTTCACAACTCAGAAAGTCCTTTCTTCCGTGGAGAACTTATCACTGAATTTTATATTACAAGAAGAAAAATGAAAACATCAATCAGAAGAAGGCAAAGAAACTCAAAGAACTCCACCCATAAAGCCAAAAGAGGCACTTGGTGACGGATTTTCTCCAGGAAACTGATCTTGCAGGTACATTACTATACACACACCATGAGCAGGACACTTCTCAGGTTTTCTGTTGTAAATTCTTTTATAGCTTCCTGGTAGAAGACGCTTTTCATTCTGTGGAAACCCCTCAGAATATGGTTTTAAATGGATCCATTCACAAGGTTCAAAAGCTTTAAATTACTAGGCTATGGCTACCATTGAGAAGAGGCACTGAGCTATATCAAGGACAAACAGAGAGAGGAAAAAAAAAAAAACCAGGTACAAGTTTAATTCTCTAAGGTTGCCATGTAAGTGCTGCTCAAAAAGGATTAAGATTTCCTGAGAACAAGAGAGCTCCCAAACACATCGCTTACAAAGTGGGGGAAACACACATGCTCTATAACCCATTGCGTCTGGTCCGCTCCATCTTGGTAGAAAATTCCCTCTAGTTAAAATGTAGAGATTCTGTATTTTAGAATGTCCTCATTCATCTAATTTTCCAGGAAAAAAAAAAAAGACTGTAGAAATGCCCTTGTTTTTCATATTATCAGAAAGAATATGAAAATCAGATTAATTACATTTTTTAGAAACATCTTCCTAGAGCTGATTCATGGAAGTTAATACCTTAAGAAATGGGCTACAGAGTATAGTGCAGCTTAGCAAGAGTGTATCTTGTCAAGACAAACAAGTTGTATATTTTAAGAAGCCTTTTTGTCTCATTTGGTAGGTCTGGAGACATTTTCATGCCTGGGACTTACCTTCTCTTCTTCTTTAAAGAGGTGTTTGGTTGTCTTGGTTGTGCAGAAATTGCAAATCCCTTTGTCTTAGAAGAGCAGGAATTCTAGAATAAAGTAATAAAACATATAAACTGAAAGAAAACTTGATCTGATGTTTTGTATGAATAATTTCATTTCGGAAACCCTTTAAATATTAAGACATGCATTATAATAAAAAATACTGATCCATAACAATTCAACATAAACAATATTAATAATCATAAAAAGAATGTGTGGCTACCCTAGTAATTTGTTAAGCTAAAGTTTGTTTCACATGCCCATGTAATCTTTTTTGCTTTTTTTTTGTTGTTGTAGTAAAAGTAAGAAATTTATGGCATATTTATCTCGAGGAAGAGTGAAATGTTTTTGAATTTATCTGAGATCTGCCACCTTTCTATCTTGTTTAAAAGCCCCTCCCATCTCTGTCTCTGCTGCTAGTTCTGATTACAGGGCTGTGAGAATTATGTCAACAGTAGGAGATATTTTTAGTCAGATCGTATTCCCAGAGCCCAGGATTATGTTTACTACTGTGTGAATTTACAAATACTTGTTTCTGGTTCTGTTGAAGGGAAAAAAAAATGCATGAGTTTCTTGTTTTTCCATTTTATTTAGTCATTTTAAAGAGCAATCACAGCGAAAATGCTTGAGTTTCTCATTTTAGCATTACACAGTCCTTTGCAGTAGTTTCTAAGTGTCAAACAGTCCAATTCTCTCTGTTCCCTTTCTTTCCCTTTTCCTCACTCTAAACTAAACAACAAAAAATAAAAATAAAGCCAACTAAACAAACAAAAGACATGGAGGATTTAAGATAGGCAAAGATAAGTAAGAGATTACTTTTAGGTTTTGAACCTTGTTGACTAAGAGATAATTGATATAATCATGG